>NC_138964.1:79373571-84508571 GCF_055761805.1 Camellia sinensis
GAACCTCAAATTCTACGTTTCAATTCAACCATCCGAGCTCTTCCCTTCAAAGTTACCTTTTTCTCAACTCAAAAGATGCATGGAGATTACAGATTTGGAAGCTTAGTATGGACAGATGGCAAACACTTTGTAAGGAGTCCCATATCCATACGTGCGATCAAGTTTAATTCATATGCAGATGTATAAACGAACATGCAAAAAAATCAGATTACCATGTAATTTCACTGCATCAACTGTTTTGGAAGAAAATTATGTTGAATAAAAATTGCCAAGGGAGGGACCATCACTATCTAATGGCCTTTTATGATTTTTCTCACACATTCTACCAGAATCCTTTTGTGGAAAACTTTGAAACGACTTATTAGGTGAAGAATTCTCCAACCATACAATACATCACCATGGATGAATCGACAACCTTTCAATCTGAAAAACTAAGATGGTTTGGTAAAAGTTTCCATGGTCGCAACTATCAGACAATAATCATGACCAAGCAACTAAGGTCATTAACTATATATTAAAAGAACATGGGTTAATTACAGGCCTTGATTGTAAACTAGTTATAATTTAAACACATAAGCTTAAAAAACTCTCCTCCACTCAACAAGCCTTTTATCCTAATTACTTTGGGATTTTACGTAAGCATTCAACCATTATTTAAATTTCCATGTCAAATACTTGAACAGTAATTCCTGGAGATTGCAGTTTCTATTTGATTTTGAGGACTTGTCACGCCCCATGCTCCGTGACAACGCCGCACACTCATTTAAGTGAGCATGCAAGACTAAGAGTCCAACACATAACCAACATTGTAAAATACTCAAATTAAATCCTTAAATATCATAATGCTAAAAACCATACAAATAGATAATTCTTATCATATGAAATTGTCCACCAAGTCCACTAATAAAAGAAATAATAATAATAATCAAAGTACTTAAATCATAGTCCTATTCTCGGCACTCCCACAAGTAAAAACCCCGCGCAGCTCTACTCCTCAGAATCTGAAAAATAAAATAAGGATAAGCTAGACAGCCCAGTAAATAACCAACCATCACTGTTAGCTGGATCAAGTATACAAAAAAAAATAGTAGATAAACAATAAATATATTTTTTTGCTACCATTCAATAAATGAACAATTATTTTGTAAGATGTTTCGTAGCTGAAAATAAACAGTGTAGCAATACATTTTAATTGAAAAGACTATGAGGTAATTCAATAAAATTTCGTTGTTCAAAATTGATGGTTCGATATTCAAATGGTTCAATGATGCAATTCACAAAACCCAAGTCTTGGTGACTACGGTCACTTAGCCCGTGACAAGGCCCAGAACCACACGTAGGCCGGTGGTAAAGCCCCAAAAGAAACTAGTTTCTGTGCCAATAAATAACCCCCATTGGCTAGGGTCCAAATCATAGTCAGACTAGAGTGATGCTCAGAATTCAAACAATACACAACTTTTAAATAAAAATATTCGATATTTTCAGAATAAACATTTGGTACAACTTTCAGAATAGTTTCACCAAATATTCGAATAATTTTCGTAATAATATTCGATGTTATTTTATACTTGACCCATGTTTTATTTTAAGAGAACATAAAGGTTATAAATAAATATTTATGATTTTAAACGATTTGATACGAATGAAAATGAACCAACAGTGATAGAGGGTTACTTACCTTCAAACAGCTAAAATAATATTTTCCAAGCTAATCTCAATTTACCAAGATCCACCTCAATCTCACAAACCTAATAAAATATTACACCGCATAAACAATTATTATGTGCATCCATTCATCTCTTCTTGTAACAACAATAAAATAAATTAACCCAATTGCCTATTGAGAACTCCCCCAATTTAGCATCAAAACAAAGCCATCACGGTTTCGGAAATTCTCAACCCATATTATTCTATTGTTGTTTATATACACGTAACAATTTGTAATTGCTTGTAGTCAATCGTGTATCCCACAAATACACCACCATTAAACTTAACCCATCACATATCAATCTCAAAATATGAACCACCCAAATGGGATGCAAAATACACTCTAAAATTGAGCAAAATTGAGACCCGCAACATAGACTACATCAATATATCTATTTAATCATATATGCCCATAAAATCATCTATTGATATATTAACACTAAAATCATAGATAGGAATACAATAAAATAAATCTTACCTAAGTGATGAATAAAGCAAAACCACCACTCTTATGAATCCTCCCTCTTCCTTGGTTTGGGTTTCTTTTCTTTAATTTTAAACTTTTCCAAACCCTTGCTTGCTGCCTTCACCTTCAACTCTTCCAAATCCTTTCTGCAGCACAAGCCTCTCTTCTCTTTTTCTTTTCTTTTATCTTTTACCTTCTCAAACCCTAGCCGCCTATGGCACAATTCATAGCCTCTGTTTTGTTTGTTTTCCAAGACTTAAAGCCACAATAGGTGGGCTTATTAACCTAATTTCTCAAAGTTACAAAATTACCCATCTAAGTAATAGGAAATATAATGCCATCTCATAACTAATTCTTTGATATTAATAAATGACTCATATAAGTTAATTTAATTACTAATCTATCCAATAAAATAATAATATTTAAAACTTGGGTTTTACATCCTTCCCTCAAAAGAAATTTCGTCCTCGAAATTTGACATACCTGATGTCTCAAAAAGTTGTGGATACTTTCGTTTCATTTCATCCTCGAGTTCCCAAGTTGCTTCTCTTTCTGAGTGATTACTCCATTGAGCCTTAACATAGTGGATGACTCGACGCCTCAAAACCTGTTCCTTCCTATCAACAATTCGTATAGGGTGTTCCTCATATGTCAAATCCTCCTTAAACTACAACGGTGCATGATCAATCACATGACTAGGATCCGATATATGCTTCCTTAACATTGAGACATGAAAAACATTATGAACTCCAGCTAGTGAAGGTGGTAGGGCAAGTCTGTAAGCTACCTCACCAATTCGATCTAAAACCTCATATGGTCCAACAAATCTAGGACTCAGTTTACCACGAACACCAAATCTCATTACTCCTTTCATAGGAGACACCTTAAGGAACACATGGACTCCAACCCCAAACACCAAATCGCGTCTCCTATTATCTGCATAACTTTTCTATCTACTCTGTGCAGTGCGAAGTCGCTCTCTAATAAGATTGATCTTGTCCACTGTTTGTTGCACAATCTCAGGCCCTAACAACTTCCTTTTGCCCACATCATCCCAATAAATAGGTGATCTACACTTTCGTCCATATAAAGCCTCATATGGTGCCATCTGAATGCTCGCATGATAACTATTATTATAAGAGAATTCCACTAAGGCCAAATATTCATCTCAAGAACCTCCAAGATCATTAATACAGGCCCTCAACATGTCCTCAAGAGTCTGAATAGTTCTCTTAGACTGTCCATCACTTTGAGGATGAATGGTCGTGCTAAAATTCAAACTAGTACCCAAAGCTGCGTGCAAACTCCTCCAAAACATAGATACAAATCTGCTATCTCTGTCCGACACTATGGTCATCGGAATACCATGCAACCTCACAATCTCTTTGATATACAATTTTGCAAACCTCTCTAAGGAGAACCCTACCTTAAAAGCTTGAAAGTGAGCGAATTTGGTCAATCGATCAATAATAACCCAAATAGCATTGTTACCACCTTGGGTCCTAGGCAACCTTGTCACAAAATCCATAGTAATATGTTCCCACTTCCACTCGGGAATAAGAAAAGGTTGTAACTTACCTGCAGGTCTCTGATGTTCAACTTTCACTTGTTGACATACCAAACATTGAGCAACATACTGAGCAATTTCCCTGAACTGTGAGCTTCTCTAAGGATTTCTCTCTTGAGCTCTAAATCATTAGGCACACATAACCTCCTTCCAAATCTCAAGGTTCCATTTTTGTGCATACAAAATTCCATCTGTAGCCCTATTTCCATTTCAGCCTTAAGTTTTTGCAATTGAGGATCTCTTCCTTGAGTGTCTTTAATTCTATTAATCAATGTGGGTTGAACCCTAAGGTTTGCCAACTGCGCTCCATGGTTGTGCCATCTAATCTCAATATTCAACTTTCGCAAGTCCTCTAAGATATTCTTTTGGTCAGCGATCAAGGTAGCCAAATTACTTGGGGTCTTTTTACTCATGGCATCAGCCACTGCATTGGCTTTTCCTGGATGATAATTGATAGTCAAATCATAATCCTTTAATAGCTCCAACCATCTCCTTTGCCTTATATTCAATTCTTTTTGAGTGAAAATATATTTCAGACTTTTATGATCAGTGAATATCTCACATTTCACCCCATACAGGTAGTGCCTCTAGATTTTTAATGCAAACACCACTGCAGCCAACTCCAAAGCATGCGTAGGATAATTCTGCTCATATGGCTTCAATTGCCTAGACGCATATTCCACTACCTTATCATTCTGCATCAGGACACAACCCAAACCCATCTTCGATGCATTACTATAGATGGTAAAACCTTCATCTCTGGACGAAACTAGAAGTACTAGAGTAGACACCAATCGACTCCTTAGATCCTGGAAACTCTTCTCACAATCATTAGACCATTCAAATTTAACCCTTTTTTGTGTTAAACGAGTCAAAGGCATAGAAATTTGGGAAAATCTCTCAACAAACCTTCTATAATAACCTGCTAAACCCAAGAAGCTACAAATTTCAGTGACACTAGTAGGCCTATTCCACTCTACCACCGCCTCCACTTTCTTAGGGTCAACAGACACCCCATCTCTAGATATCACATGACCCAAAAATGATACACTCTCCAGCCAAAATTCACACTTCTTTAATTTAGCAAATAATTTCTTCTCCCTTAATATCTGCAACACTATTCTCAGATGTTCTTTGTGCTACTCTTTACTCTTCGAGTACACAAGAATGTCATAAATAAAAATTACCATAAACTAATCTAAGAAGGGTTGAAATATTCTGTTCATTAAATCCATAAAAGCTACAGGCGCATTGGTCAACCCAAATGACATCACTAAAAATTCATAATGCCCATATCTAGTTCAGAAGGCTGTCTTAGGTATATCTTCCGCCTTAACCTTCAACTGGTGATAGCCAAAACGAAGGTCAATCTTAGAAAAGACTTGTACTTCTTGCAACTGATCAAATAGGTCATTTATCCTAGGCAAAGGATGTTTATTTCGAATTATCACCTTGTTTAACTCTCGATAATCAAAGCAAAGGCGAAAACTACCATTATTCTTTTTCACAAATAAAACGGGCGCACCCTAAGGAAAAACACTAGGCCTAATAAAGTCCTTATCTAGTAACTCTTGTAATTGTTCCTTCAACTCTTTCAACTCTGCTGGGCCATTCGATACGGAGCCCTAGAGATAGGACCCGTGCCGGGTATCAATTTGATGACAAACTCAATCTCTCTATCTGGTGGCAACCCCGGTAAGTTGTCAGGAAAAACATCGGGAAATCCCTTTACAACTAGAATATCCTCTAACTTCAATCCAGTCTCATGAATATCTCTCACAGATGCAAAATAACCCTCGTAACCATTCCTCAACAATCGTCTAGCTTGCAAAGCTGAGACTACCAAAGGAGGAGTGTTAAGTCCACTACCCAGAAAACAAAATCCTAGTTGATCAGGAAACTGAAATACTACCCTTTTGCCTTGACAATCAACAGAAGCATAATTGGTTTCCAACCAATCCATTCCAAGAATTATGTCAAAGTCCCGCATATCTAAAACAGTCAAGTCTACAAGCAATCTCCTGCTATCTGTACTAACCACACGAGATTTCCCAATGTCTCCTCATGTTCCATTGCAACCTATATGCATCAATAATAAAACCTCATCTTATTCTATTCTCAAGTCCCTATAACATGTAAATAAAATTAACATTATATCAAATTATAAGCGTTCCCAATACTACATCTACCCAATCTCACCACTATTTTATACCAGCCTTTAAAATTATAACCTGACTCTGATACCATAAAATTGTCACGCCCCAAGCTCCGTGACAATGCCGCACACTCATTTAAGTGAGCATGCAAGGCTAAGAGTCCAACACATAACCAACATTGTAAAATACTCAAATTAAATCCTTAAATATCATAATGCTAAAAACCATACAAATAGATAATTCTTATCATATGAAATTGTCCACCAAGTCCACTAATAAAAGAAATAATAATAATAATCAAAGTACTTAAATCATAGTCCTATTCTCGGCACTCCCACAAGTAAAAACCCCGCGCAGCTCTACTCCTCAGAATCTGAAAAATAAAATAAGGATAAGCTAGACAGCCCAGTAAATAACCAACCATCACTGTTAGCTGGATCAAGTATACAAAAAAAAATAGTAGATAAACAATAAATATATTTTTTTGCTACCATTCAATAAATGAACAATTATTTTGTAAGATGTTTCGTAGCTGAAAATAAACAGTGTAGCAATACATTTTAATTGAAAAGACTATGAGGTAATTCAATAAAATTTCGTTGTTCAAAATTGATGGTTCGATATTCAAATGGTTCAATGATGCAATTCACAAAACCCAAGTCTTGGTGACTACGGTCACTTAGCCCGTGACAAGGCCCAGAACCACACGTAGGCCGGTGGTAAAGCCCCAAAAGAAACTAGTTTCTGTGCCAATAAATAACCCCCATTGGCTAGGGTCCAAATCATAGTCAGACTAGAGTGATGCTCAGAATTCAAACAATACACAACTTTTAAATAAAAATATTCGATATTTTCAGAATAAACATTTGGTACAACTTTCAGAATAGTTTCACCAAATATTCGAATAATTTTCGTAATAATATTCGATGTTATTTTATACTTGACCCATGTTTTATTTTAAGAGAACATAAAGGTTATAAATAAATATTTATGATTTTAAACGATTTGATACGAATGAAAATGAACCAACAGTGATAGAGGGTTACTTACCTTCAAACAGCTAAAATAATATTTTCCAAGCTAATCTCAATTTACCAAGATCCACCTCAATCTCACAAACCTAATAAAATATTACACCGCATAAACAATTATTATGTGCATCCATTCATCTCTTCTTGTAACAACAATAAAATAAATTAACCCAATTGCCTATTGAGAACTCCCCCAATTTAGCATCAAAACAAAGCCATCACGGTTTCGGAAATTCTCAACCCATATTATTCTATTGTTGTTTATATACACGTAACAATTTGTAATTGCTTGTAGTCAATCGTGTATCCCACAAATACACCACCATTAAACTTAACCCATCACATATCAATCTCAAAATATGAACCACCCAAATGGGATGCAAAATACACTCTAAAATTGAGCAAAATTGAGACCCGCAACATAGACTACATCAATATATCTATTTAATCATATATGCCCATAAAATCATCTATTGATATATTAACACTAAAATCATAGATAGGAATACAATAAAATAAATCTTACCTAAGTGATGAATAAAGCAAAACCACCACTCTTATGAATCCTCCCTCTTCCTTGGTTTGGGTTTCTTTTCTTTAATTTTAAACTTTTCCAAACCCTTGCTTGCTGCCTTCACCTTCAACTCTTCCAAATCCTTTCTGCAGCACAAGCCTCTCTTCTCTTTTTCTTTTCTTTTATCTTTTACCTTCTCAAACCCTAGCCGCCTATGGCACAATTCATAGCCTCTGTTTTGTTTGTTTTCCAAGACTTAAAGCCACAATAGGTGGGCTTATTAACCTAATTTCTCAAAGTTACAAAATTACCCATCTAAGTAATAGGAAATATAATGCCATCTCATAACTAATTCTTTGATATTAATAAATGACTCATATAAGTTAATTTAATTACTAATCTATCCAATAAAATAATAATATTTAAAACTTGGGTTTTAGAACATTTTGGATGCGCATTGAGCTAACACCTTCATACAAGTATGAAATAATTTTAATAGCAATTGAATTATGCTTAGAGGGTGTGTGTGAAAAGAATAAAATTCTGACAAAAGATAAATCACTTTTTATTCCATATGCTGAAATATATATATACAAAGAAATTATAATCATATTCGCATGATTACGTGTGATAATCCCATTCTGTGTTATGCCGTTAATCTTTAATTACACTTGTGATTATGTGCTTAATATGAATTTGGATGCTAAGTATGTGATTATATGCATTTTTGAATTTATATTTGTCCATTGTAGAGAAATTTGTTCGATATTCTGTAATAAACTGAAATTGAAGGCCGTAAAGGCGACAGAAACACTACAACAAAAAGTGTCTTTGGAGATGAAAGCTAATGACGAAAATAAATTTTGTCACGAAAGACGTACCTTCTAGTGAAGAAAATAATTTTTAGTCTCCAAATGTTCCATTTTTAGAGACAAAAATAAAATTTCATCACCAATCTACATACATAATAAAAAAATTAGATGACGAAATTATTTTTCGTCATTATTTATTTATTTTTTGTCACCAAAGATTTTCCCGCTAATTCTTCGGATGGTGCCAAAATTTTCAAACTTTTGGTGAGGAAAAAATTGGTCACCAATAATAAAATTATTAATGATGAATATATTTTCGTCACCAATAATTTTTAATATTTTAATATCATTTAGTGAGAAAACTATTTTTATGGCCAGTAATTTTATCTTTTGGTGAGGAAATATTTTTGTCACCAAATAAATGGTTTAGTTGCTAAAGGTTTTTAGAGGGAAACGAATATATTGGCGCCTTAGATATATCGGTTCTTCTTCTCACACACAGATTTGACCACCAAACCTCACCCTACATGACCTCACCTTAGCGCACACCACCAACGCCGCTCGCCACCAACGCTGCTCGCCACCGCCGCCCCCACCACCACCACCACCACCAACACCAACATTGCCCGCAGATCACCGCCGCTGCATCCTCATAGCTATTCTCTCACTCTCGATCTGTCTCTCTCTCACCCGCGGTCTGTTTTTCGCTTTGTCTACCTCAGTCACTCTCTCTCTCTCTCTCTCTGTCCCCCTTTCTCTATTTCCCCCTTTCTCAATTTCCCCCTTTCTCAATCGTCCTCTAGGGTTGTTATGATTTCTTCACTTTAATTTGGTGTTGATTTCGAAAAATAGGTTTGGTTGAAGTGGTTTGATTTGTAAAGTTTTGTGGATTTAATGTCCTAAATGAGTTTGATTTTACTGGTTTCATATATTTTCCCCTCTTTTTCCTTTCTCTCTCATTAGTTTCAAAGCCCTAATCCATTGATTGTGTATGTACATTTGACCCTTCAATTTCAATCATTGCATGCTTTTTATATCTAGTTTTGCTAAAGCATGTCCTGTTTTTATTTGCAATTAGTAACCCTAATTCATCTAAAATACATTCGTAAAATGTTGTGCCTTACCCAATTGAGTTGGGGTTGCTCTCTCCAAACTTCTGTTATAGCTAATTTATGGGATTGTGGGGGGTTTTTTCCCCCCTGCAGGTGCATTCTCATTGATATTTCCAAGGCTGGAGGAAGTCCTAAAAGCAAAATTTTGTCGAGAGAAGGCACCTGTGGATGGTTTCTACTCTAATACTACAAGATAACAATGTCACATTACTGAAATAGCAGTAAAAAGGTTAGATTTTTGCTTGTAGCTTTGGAGTGGAAAAAAAATTGTGTACTGTACATTACTTGACATTTGCTTTTATGTGATGAAGGGAATTTATAGTTGAATGAGTGGGAAAATCAATTACAATTTTCATGGAATTAGTTGATTATATGTATCTGCGGAAGACTTAATCCAACATTTGGCTCATTGGTCACTGTATTTTTTTTTTTGAAATGTTACTAACATTTACTGTCAATTGATGGATAAATATAGGAAGTCCTGGTTATGGTTTGTGAATTACACCTTCCCCAACTGGAGGAATGAAAACATTGCTCATCTTCATGTACTGTTTATGCAATTATTTATTTATTTAAGTATGGAACAAAATCAGTGTAGTTGTAGTTGTGCCGCATGAGATTATATTTCAAATGTGGTATAAAATGAAGGTAAATGTAGTATTATTATTGTTATAAAAAAAAATAAGGCTCTATTTGGAACGATTTTGGAAATAGTTTTCTGCCCACACATTCTAACTTCACGTTTGGATATGACTTTCAAATTGTATTTCCACAACCAAGACAAAACTCTGTAAAAAACTCTGTTTGAGAGCGCGATTTTCAATTTTTTTTTCGAAATTTGGCCTAATCGGTCATCCCACTGGTCATCCAGCCAGTTGACCGGCCGGTTGACCAGAACAGTGCAATTTTTTTTTTTGATATGTTAATTTTTATATATTCGAAAAAAATATTTTTTGAAATTTTAAAATTTTTTATGTGCTTTAATAGAATTTTGAGTTATATGTTTGGTTATGAGTTGTAAGTTATTGTATCAAATATCAAATGTCAAATCAAAAATTCCCCACTCAAATTCAAAACTCTTTCACTAAACAAAATTTCCACACTCAAATCATAATTCCAAAACTCACAAACTCAAAATACAACTCATACTCTCAAATCATAGTTACAAAGCTCTACCAAACGCAACCTAAGTTTTTCCCTAAACGATGCTATTACAACCCAAATTAAGAAAAAAAATGTACCCTTCAAATATATGATCCGTCAATTCATCCCTCATGATGTGGCACAGGGTCGAGTCTTAGGTGGTTAATTTTTAAACCAATCAATAACTTACATGGAGTAGTTCATATCATTGTAGGTATAAATTATATTTTAGGGGTGGGGATTATATACATGCAAATACATGTATATTTGGTCCCTCATTGCATGTATATTTGGTCCCTCATTGTAGGTATAACTGGGGATTATATAAATGGTTTAGTTTTGGATTTTTTTCATTTCATATACCCTGATAGTTTTTATTTTTTCAGTGTCAGATCAATAGTTGATTTAAATCTTAATAACTATGCGAGTGGAAGAAATCCATGGGGTAATCTGAAGCCCGAGTATTTGGAGAAGGTATAATTTTTTGGCCACCTAAAATGCCATATCTATCAACATAATGATGATGCATTATAGTTGCTTTTTGGTAGGCCTTATCAAAGTTAATGACAAGTTCTTATAGTAGCATTGCACATATAGGTAAATAAAACCAATGCAATGTGTTTAGTAGATGTCAAATGTTGTTTTGAAACCTATAAGAACATTTGAATGGAAAAGCAGAATTTTCTTCTCCTTTAGTTGGTGTGATGCTGGTTCCCCTATAATAATTCAATGTATTCCCTTGAAAAAAAAATAAAATACCCAAATGATTGCAGATTAGAAATATGATTTTTTTTTAGAAGCATTATACAACCCAAATGTCCTCGTAACTTACAATTTTAGAATTGTTTTTTGCCTGAATTCTCTTATGTGGCTATGATGCTTCAAACTATGACCATGGTTCCTGGATGCATTTAGGCACTTCCTTTAGTTGTTCCCAAAGAAATATCCTCTAAGATATCAGGTTTGAGGCATGTTTGTTCTCTTCTTATTCTTCTCTATTGGGTGTCTTTATGTTGCATGAGCAGCTATGCATTGCATTTTTTTGTATAAGATCATATGTGTTTGTTATTTTGTTTTTATTTGATGATAATTAGGATAGGAACTTGTACTGCCAACTTGATGTACTCTTAGAAAGAAACTATGTCAAATCTCAAGCTAAAAGTGGTGTTATTGAAATTGTTTCTTTGTTTTACAGAAAGGCTTTGTTGGAGCTCATGTGAATGCTGGTCTTCTAGAAATTTTTGGCCTAAAACAAGGATGGCTTGCTTCCTTTGTTTTGTCTAACCTTATTTCTGCTAAACACATGCCCAGGTACCACATGTTGAAATTTTTTTTCATTCAAGCAGGTTGCATATATACTAAACATGGCAGAAAATATATTAAGTTCTAAAAGAAAAAGAAAAGAGTAAGGAAACAATCTTTGAAAACTTATTCTTCATCTTCTTCTTCCGGATCCTCAATATGTTTTTTTTTTTTGGGTGAATTTATAAACTATGAATAAACTAGCAGGCATACTGAATAGTCTAAATTCCCATATAACAAAAAAATTTCATTATTTGTGGTGGTTTGTGGATGTTATATTCATATACATAGAAAATGAAAATATGTAAAAAACATATTTCTTTGTTGTATCAATGGTGTATTCGTATCCTGATTTTTGGAAAAAACATATGCTTCTTAGGAGGAATATATACAACATTGAAAATTAAGGGAAATAATATTAAGAAACTGAAATTTCTATTAGTGTATACTTTGGGTATTTATAGACTTTGTAGCAACTCTAAGAGCACCTCTAACACCTAATAGGCACACTTTGTGTAGCAAAAATATATAAAAGTGAATTCTATATTTTGCCTAGTTTGTATTTCGACAACACTTTTTTTACTACTGAGATTATGTTGTTTAGCCTCCAAGGTTGTCCACATGTAGCCAGCATAGGAGGATGAGGTAGAGACTTCAATTTTGTGTTGAGGCTAGACAAAATGTCTAAAATGCTCTAAATATCTCTCATGTTGGAGATGTTCTAACAAGCAATTTCTACTAAATTCAAGTGCTTGATGCCTAACTTTTCTGTCTGTGGAATGTTGAAATAAAATGGGTAATTAATTAAAAAATATTTACCCCCTCATCAAGCTGACACCATATTCTTATAGAGGTTGCAAAGCATGTACCAAGACTTTCGGTTATACTCAAAAAGCCTGACCTGTTTCACATTTGTCCACATTTGAGCTTAGAATAGTTTGTTTCTCTATTGAAATTAGATATTTCCTTTCATCTGATCGCGTCACCTTCTAGAGTTTAATGTGTCACCCACAATCTTGAAAGTTAGTATGCCACAATTTAACTACTGAACCAGTGGCCCTCTATAATTGCCCCCAAAGAGTAATACTCAAAAAGCCTGTCATGTTTCAATCCATTGTGAACAACTAGCCTAAGAATTATTATTGAGAAATTTAGTTATCAGAGTTGCTAGATTATATTTTTGGAAAATGTTTAGTCAAAAGTCTCTCACTAGCTTCAAGGTAAAATGTTTTATATATGTTGATTGTCAAAAATTAAGTTTCTTCTTAATAATGTTATCTTTTCTTGTTTTTATTGGTGTTTCAATTATGTAGGAACAATCACTAGCTAATGTGAATAATGTGATGCAAATGAAGACAAAACATCGATGTGGATCAAAATCAATCCCGATCAGGATATATAGCTCGATGCGTTCTACTAATTTATTTTATTGGATTAGTAGGGTTCGTTAGTATATTATGTTTTTATGTTAATTTAGTAGAAATTTCTTAATCAACTAGGGCAGAATAAAAAAATACTTTGACATTTAGGGGCGAAAGGTCACAGGAAAATAGTGAAACATGTATGCAAAGATCAGAGAAACATCACAAACACCTTGAGATGGAGCAACATAAGTTGTGCAAACTTACGAAAGAAGCGCCTGGCTTCCAATGTGAAAACTACTTTGAAATTTGCACTATTTCAACACGTAGGCATGAAACTAAGTCAAAAAATGAACTTTTCCAACGCTTAAGCTTGAAAATAAGCCATTGGAGGGGGATTGTGTAGCAGCCATGAGAAGGCCTAGGGAACACCTCAAACACCTCAGGAGGGATCAATGTAAGTTGTGGATACTTACGGAACTAGCACGGGACTTCCAGTTTGAAAACTAAGTCGAAAAATGCATTTTTCTCACACTTAAGCTTGAAAATAGGCCATCGGGGGCCAAAATCGTGTAACAATCACGAGAAGGCCTGGGCAACACCTTAAACACCTCGAGAGGGACCAATGTAGGTTGTGAAAACTTACGGAATTAGCACAGGACTCCCGGTTTGAAAATTAAGTCGAAAATTATATTTTTCTTACACTTAAGCTTGAAAATAGACTATCGAGGGCTAAAATCGTGTAACAGTCACGAGAAGGCCCGAAAAACACCTCAAACACCTCGGGAGAGACCAATGTAAGTTGTGAAAACTTACAGAACTAGCACGCCACTCCCAGTTTTAAAACTAAGTCAAAAAATGCAATTTTCTCACACTTAAGCTTGAAAATAGGCCATATGGGGCCAAAATCATGTGACAGTCACAAGAAAGCCCGGGAACACCTCAAACACCTTGGGAGGGACCAATCTAAGTTGTAGAAACTTACGGAACTAGCACGGGACTCTCGGTTTGAAAACTAAGTCAAAAATTACATTTTTCTCACACTTAAGCTTGAAAATAGGTCATATGGGGCCAAAATCGTGTAACAGTCATGAGAAGGCCAGGGGAACACCTCAAACACCTTGGAAGGGACCAATGTAAGTTGTAGAAAGTTACGAAACTAGCACAGGACTCCCAGTTTGAAAACTAAGTCGAAAAATGCATTTTTTTCACATTTAAGCTTGAAAATATGCCATCGGGAGCCAAAATTGTGTAACAATCATGAGAAGGCCTGGGGAACACCTTAAACACCTTAGGAGGGACCAATGTAAGTTGTGGAAACTTACGGAACTAACACGGGACTCCCGGTTTGAAAACTAAGTCAAAAAATGCACTTTTCTCACACTTAAGCTTGAAAATAGGCCATCAAGGGCCAAAATCATGTAACAACCATGAGAAGGCCCAGGGAACACCTCAAACACCTCAGAGGCGACCATTGTAACTTGTGTAAACTTACAGAACTAGCACGGGACTCCCGGTTTAAAAACTAAGTCCAAAAATGTACTTTTCTCACACTTAAGCTTGAAAATAGGTCATGTGCGGCCAAAATCGTGTAACACTCATGAGACGGTGGATGGAACACCTAAAACACCTCGGGAGGGACCAATGTAAGTTGTGAAAACTTACGGAACTAGCACGGGACTCCTGGTTTGAAAACCAAGTCGAAAAATTTATTTTTCTCTCACTTAAGCTTGAAAATAGGCCATCGGGGGCCAAAATCCTGTAACAGTCACGAGAAGGCCCAGGGAACACCTTAAACACCTCGGGAGGGACCAATGTAAGTTTTTGAAACTTACGGAACCAACACGGGACTCCCGGTTTGAAAACTAAGTCAAAAAATGCGCTTTTCTCACATTTAAGCTTGAAAATAGGCCATTGGGGGCCAAAATCGTGCCATAGCCACGAGAAGGCCCAGGGAACACCTCAAACATCTCGGAAGAGACCATTGTAACTTTATAAACTTACAAAACTAGCACGGGACTCCCGGTTTGAAAACTAAGTCCAAAAATGCACTTTTCTCACACTTAAGCTTGAAAATAGGCCATATGCGGCCAAATTCGTGTAACACTCATGAGACGGTGGGTGGAATATCTAAAACACCTCGGAAGGGACCAATGTAAGTTGTGAAAACTTATGGAACTAGCATGAGACTCCCGGTTTGAAAACTAAGTCGAAAAATGCATTTTTTTCACATTTAAGCTTGAAAATAGGCCATCAGGGGCCAAAATCGTGTAACAGTCACAAGAAGGCTTGGGAAACACCTCAAACACCTCGAGAGGGACCAATGTAAGTTATGAAAACTTATGGAACTCGCACCGGACTCCCAGTTTGAAAACTAAGTCGAAAAATATATTTTTATCACACTTAAGCTTAAAAATAGGCCATCGAGGGCTAAAATAGTGTAACTGTCACGAGAAGGCCCATGAAACACCTCAAACACCTCAGGAAGGACCAATATAAGTTGTGGAAACTCACAGAACTCGCACGACACTCTCGGTTTGAAAATTAAGTCAAAAAATGCACTTTTCTCACACTTAAGCTTGAAAATAGGCCATATGGGGCCAAAATCGTATAATAGCCACGAGACAGCCTAGGGAACACCTAAAACACCTCGGGAGGGACCAATGTAAGTTGTGAAAACTTACAAAACTAGCACGGGACTCACGGTTTGAAAACTAAGTTAAAAAATGCATTTTTCTCACACTTAAGCTTGAAAATAGGCTATAAGGGGCCAAAATCATGTAACAGTCACGAGAAGGCCTGGGGAACACCTCAAACACCTCAGGAGGGACCAATGTAAGTTATGGAAACTAACGGAATTAGCACAGGACTTCCGGTTTCAAAACTAAGTCGAAAAATGTATTTTTCTCACACTTAAGCTTGAAAATAGGCCATTGGGGTCCAAAATCATGTAACAGTCACAAGAAGGCCCGGGAACACCTCAAACACCTTGGAAGGGACAAATGTAAGTTATGGAATCTTACGGAACTAGCATGGGACCCTGGTTTGAAAACTAAGTTGAAAAATGCATTTTTCTCTCACTTAAGCTTGAAAATAGGCCATCGAGGGTGAAAATTATTTAACAACCACGAGAAGGCCCGGGGAACACCTAAAACACCTCGGAAGCGACCATTGTGACTTGTGTAAACTTACGGAACTAGCACGGGACTCCCGGTTTGAAAACTAAAGTCAAAAAATGCATTTTAAATTGTATATTTAATTGATAAGATAATAATTGTCTAATTTACACTCTTTTTTTTTTTTATGTTTTGTTTTGTTGCAGATTCGAGATTAGATATGGATATGTTCGGTAATCTGGAGAGCAGAAGCTAGCTCATTTTGTGTTTTTGTTCATTTTACCTTACATGTATTTTGGTTGCATTGTAAATTTTATATTTTTGTCGGTATTACGGGACATGTTTGGTCATCTGCACTTGATATTATATTTTTGTGGATATTAGTAGTCATGTTTTTTGTGGATATTAGGAGACGTGTTTGGCAATTTGTATGCGGTTGATATTATATTTTTGTGGATATTAGTAAACATGTTTTTTGTGGATATTAGGAGACATGTTTGGTAATCCGCATGCAGTTTATATTATATTTTTGTGAATATTGTGTTGAAATTCGACTACGGTGCTTATGAAAATGAATAGATTTTTGCATTGATTTGTAATAGATATTTTATTGAACAGGTTATTGAAATGCGCAGGGAATTTTTAGTGAAAAGAAAAATTTTAAATTGAAAATATTACCCCCATTTAAAATTTTTTTAATTATTATTAGCGACGAAAAAAAATGTTGCTATTAGATTTCAAACAACATGACGAATAATTTTGTCACTAATGATATAGTACCAAACAAATAATTTCGTCACATTTGCTGAATATTTAATTGCTAAATTGAAATATTTGGTGACAAAATGTTTTTTGTCATTGAAGAATTTTCTTTTGTACTCATTTTAGTGACGGATTTTTTTGTCACCTTAATCTATAGATTATTTGTTTAGTAAAGAAAAATTGTCACTAAAACCTATTTGGTGACGGCAAAACAATTAAAATAAAATATTATCTAATTCTAGTGACGAAATTGATGTTATAGAGGACAAAAAATGCAACATTTGGAGATGAAAAATTTCATCTCCAATAATGAAAAATAGGCGACGAAACTATTTTTCGTCACCAGGTACTTTCAGTGACAACGTATAGGCAACAAACGTGGTGACAAAATTTTTTCGTCACAAATCACTTTGGTGACGAAAATTTGATGTTTAGAGACAATCAGTCTGTCACCAAAAGCCTTTTTTTGTTGTAGCGGAAATCAAAATTGACTATGATATTGTGATTAACATAATTTTTAGAGCTTACGGTGAAATTTGATTAAAAATTGATTCGGATCAAAATAATTAGATTAATTCAATTTAAGTGAGCCTATTTAATTAGCAATAAACTTTGATTAGCCATCTTGATTAGTCAAGCATATATATATATGTTCTAATTGTAATTAAGCTCATTCTTGAGTTCAGAATTCTGAAGTTATACACCCTAGAGAGAGAGGGAAGTGAGCATTAGAGAGAGAATGAACTCAACTTGGGAGATTTACTTGCTGAATTGGATATTTGAAGAGCTAAGCTAAAAAACTAGCTTAATTTTGTGGAATTACAGGCTCTAAGTAAGTGATTGAACTCTACATTCATGAACTTAAGTCATATAAATGTGACTTCAAGAAGAATGTGTAGTTAAGTATGTGAATGGGGCAAAGATTGTAGGAATTGTGATCAATTTGGGCATGCATGCATGAATTTGCTTTGATTCTTCAATTTTGAGCATAAACCTTGTAAATTATGATGAATTGGAGATTATATCTTACATGCATGCATGAACTATCATGTTTTAGAGTCCAATTCTAAGTTTAAAAGTCTGTGGATGTAAGATTTGAAAAATGGTTCACATGCATGAAGTTTACGGTTTGAATTTTGGTGAATTCATGGAATTTTGAACAATGGGTTCAAACCAGTTTCAAATATATGTATTTGGGAGTGTTCTTGCATGTTTCAGAGAGTCATGCATGAATTTGGAACATCGAATAAGTGTTTGAAACTCAAAACAGAATTTTGGAAATTTCAAAATTTGAGCGGTTCGCTCGAACGATGGAATTATTGCTCGTGCATACATTTTGAGTTCCCAGTAGTTTTGCTGGCATTGGGGGTTGGCTCGAGCAACCAAATGACCGCACGAGCGACGAACCTTTGTTTTGAGACTTGGCTTGAGTGACCAAGAATTTGGCTCGAGCGTAAAATGAGAGCATCCAATACTTTTGCAGACTAAGGGGTTTGCTTGAGCGATCAAAGTTGCGCTCGAGCGAAGTATCATGTTCTAGGAAACTTTCAAAAGTTGTATTATGTTTCGATTTCCATTTTTTTTTTCATTTCTGAGCATTCTTAGGCACACATTGAGCATCCTAAATGAATTAAAGAGTTAAAAAGAAGCCTAAGAAAGATCAACGAATTAAAGAACGGATTGAATTGTATTGTCACTCAATTTTTGTATGTGTTACGAATTGTGTAGGGTCAGCTTTGAGGACAAATCAGCCAACTGAACACTGTGAGTAATATCTTAGTAAATATATTTTCATGTATGTTATTTTCTAAATACTACCTATGTGGTAAGTTTTCCAAACTCATGAATTTGTATTATGAATGAGTATTCTACTTGTCTGATTCATAAAAGACTTGAAACGTGCTTGATAAGTACGAAATTATAAGATTGGACCAAAGGTCATTTTGTATGAATACACAATGGGCCTAAGGCCGTTTGGTATGTTTTACGAGAATATGAAATGGGCCCAAGGCCATATGGAATATTTGACAAGGACACAGAATGGGCATAAAGCCGTTTAGTATATTTGATAAGGTAAACCTAATGTCGTCTTACATATGACATGGACCGAAGGTCATTTTGTATGATTGTTAAATGGAGCAAAAGTCACTTTGAATAAGGAATTGATTGAACCAGATGTCGTTTTGAATGTGAATATGAATGTGAATATGATCATGATTATAAACGCGCGTGTGAATATGAATTTGGAAATGATGGACGTAAGGTCGTTTTGTACATGTGATGTGAAGGACCCGGATGGCCATTTGTGTATCAATCCCTTAAATGTGAACATGATCTTGAATTTGAATATGCACATGAACAAGAATATGGAAATGTTAGACCCAAGGTCGTTTAGTACATATGTTATGATCAATTAGGAAAATATTTTGGACTCAATGTCGTTTCGTCCCTTCGACATGTTCTTAGTATAATGGATTAGACATGAGGTCATTCCGTTATGATTTGCTTAAGTACATTATGAATGAGAATTGTGTTTCATATGTATTAAGTACAAGTATGATTTCTTTAAATACGAATCTCATTCATTAACCCCTTTACTCTGGTATTATTCACTGGGCACTAGCTCACTCTTTATCTATATGTATATAGGTGAGCAGTGGGATGTCCAGCCCCAGCCCTAGTGATCTTGTGAGAGAACCAAGCTTATGTGGAGTCAACCAAGGTCGCCTCATGTAAGAGGCTTTACTTTTGATTTACCTTTTATTTCTTTTGTGGTCATGTGTGACCAAGTTTGTATATAACCTTGGATTTTGTTAAGACTGTTTTTGAATGATCCTGGACGTATGTATATATATATTCGAAATGACTGTCTGGTGTGAGTTATTATATACATGAGAAAAGTTTTTGTTATGCCATGTATGCACAGCTCATTGGACAAAATTTAAAGTTTTGCTTCCATATTAGTCCCCATATTATTAAATTTTAATGGATTTTTGTCTAAGGCCACGGGTAATCTAATGATTATTGGCCGGTTATGATCCTAACCTATAGGGGCTGGTTCGGGTTATGACAAAGTGGTATCAGAGCATGAGTTAATAACTCACACACTTATCCAAGTGAGCAATAGAGTGTTTAGAAAAGACTTAAGTTGCATTCATATGGTAAATATATGCTTGAATGCAATAAGAATATGTTAAAGTGTTTTGAAATATGTGACTACATGATACATGAATTGTTGCCTATTTGTATATGTGTGCTCTTTCTGTGAATGGATATTGTGTACATGGTTTTGTATGAAATATAATGCAAGTCTCATCAGATAATGGTGAGAACAAGAGCCGAGGAGATAAAGGAATCCTCTACTGCCAGACTAGATAGAATGGAAAGGTTGATACAGGACATGACAGAAACATTGAGGCAACAACAACAATGGTAACAACAGTGGCAACAACCACCACCCCCACCTCTGGTACAACCTGTGCAAGATTTGCAAAGCGATGACCGAACAATAGCTCTTACTAAAGAATTTAAGAAAATGAAACAACCACTATTCCACGGGGGAGTAGATCCATTGAAGGCTAAGACTTAGGTCCTTGGTATTGAGAAATTGTTTAAAGTGTTTCCATGCCTTGAAGCACAAAAAGTACAGTTGGCCACCTTTACATTGGATGATGACGTAAGAAGATGGTGGATACTGATTCGTGACGACAACAGGGGCATAGATTGGACATGGTTTCTTAGGCTATTTTATGATAAATACTTTCCGCAATGTGCTCGCGATAGAAAAGTGTCTGAATTTGAGGGGCTTAAACAATGCAATATGACTGCGGTAGAATACGAGGCAAAGTTTATAGAATTGGCTAAGTTCAGACCGCAGATGGTTGACATCGACTATAACAAGGCAAGAAAATTCAAGGGCGGTCTTCGTAATGATATTCAGGAAAGAGTGAATGTGTTGAAATTGCCTACTTATGTTGATGTCTTAGATCGGGTTTTAATGTCAGAAACCAATATGGCCAATCAGAATAAACCACTAACTGACTAGAAAAGTAAGAGGCATGGCTTTTTCTCAAAAAGGGATCGTCGAAAACGCGAAATACAGGATCATCAAGCACTTTGAGCTCTGGCTGAGATATGGCACCAACTTGTAATCAGTGTGGCAAGAAACATCGTGGGGTTTGTTATCGTATTTTTGGGGCTTTCTTTAAATGTTGTAAAATGGGACATATGGCAAGGGATTGCACCCAAATTGAACAACAAAGAAGTGGAAAATTGGTTGCTAGTTCGACTGGATCCATCCCAAAGCTGTGGAATACTACGAGGCCTGCTACTGCTAGAGACACAATGAGACAAGAGAGAGTCTTTGCACTCGTCCCAGGTGACACATGGAATATTAAAGCTGTTGTCTCAGGTACTATCTTTATATGTACTCAAGATGTTTTTGTGTTAATTGATTCCAAACATTCCTTTGTGTCTACTACATTTGCATCTAGATTGAATAGATCCCTAGAATCATTACCATATCTGTTATGTGTATCTGCTCCATCTAGGAAATCTGTGTTATGTACATCTATGTATTGTATTTGTGATATGCGTATTGACATTGCTACTTTTATATGTGGATTTGTTACTTTTGAACATTAGACATTTTAATGTGATTTTGGGAATGGACTGGTTGTCTAAGTACTGTGCTACTATTGACTGTGTAACAAAAATGGGTTTTGTTTAGATCGCCAGGACATGATGAGTTTCTGTTTGTTGGTAATGGTGTAGTGCCCCACCTTATCTAATTTCAGCAATGAAAGCATGTAAACTGCTTAGGAAGGGGTGCCAGGGTTACTTGTGTAGCATATTGATTGAGCAATTTATGAATGTTAAAATAGACAGTATCCCAATTTCTAAATGTATTACTAAATGAATTACCAGGAGAGTTGGTTGACAGGGAAATAGAGTTTAATATTAATGTTATACCAGGCACCCAACTTGTGATAACCCTGTTTCGTATTATGCTAATTGGTCCTTATTATGAATGTGATTATGTGTCTGATATGATTTTGTGTGCCATTTATGTAAATATATGTGGTTTTGAATTTCTATCTGTTTGCCGTAGAAAAATCTATTTGATTATCTGCTTCGGAATTTAAATTGAAGGCCTTATCGGCCACGGAACCCGAAATTGATTTCGCCAATGTGATTAGCATAATTTTTAGAGCCTACGGCGAAATTTAATTGAAAATTGATTTGGATCAAAATAATTAGAGTCAGAACGATTAATTAAGTGCCATTATTTAGCTATAATCAAATTTGATTAGGCACATGTATATAAGGGCCTTATTACACTTAGTTCCTCCTCTTTTAAGTCATTTTGGCTGAGATCAACTCTCTAGAAAAAAAGAGAACCGACTTTGAGAGAGAGAGAGGAGGCATCCTTGTGCATTTTGGCTCAAGATTTGTGAATTGGGATGGCTAGGTGCAAGATTTGACCACAATTGTGAGAATTAAGGCTCCTAGGTGAGTAATCAACCCTTGACTCATGGATTTTAGTTTGTAACTTTGTGAATTCAAAGTTGAATGATGATCAAGAACAAGAATTGTGTTATAATTGGTGAATTTGAAGTTAATATGCACATGCATGTATAGGATCACCATGATTTTGCATAATCAAGCATGTATTAAGTTAAATATGGGAATATGAGTATTAAAGCATACATGCAAGCATGGTTTTGTTGAGTTTCATGAGAATGGACACCATTTGCATCATTTGAAATGGAATTAAAGCCAAAAATTGGCATGCATGTTTGAATATTGAAGATATGAAGATTATATGAAGTTTGAATGCATGAGCCTTGGTTATACAAAGAAATGTTGATTAATTTTAAAGATTGGACCATGATTTTGAATAATTGGCCTCATGTTGTTTACATCCATATGCTATATGATGTATTTGCATGTTTTTGGTGCCTTAATTTGAGCTTTAAAGCCTTTGGAGGTCGAATTTGAACGTGAAGAACAATTCTGGGAAACCCAGAATTCATGATGTCCGCTCGAGCAGGGGAACCGCCGCTCGTGCGTGAAATGTGCTCCCTGAAGTTTTGCAGACATGGATGTTGGGTCGAGTGGGAAGATTCATGCTCGAGCAGGGAGCCATGTAGTGAGACCTTCAGCTCGAGCGTCCAAGTTCACGCTCGAGCGTAAAAATGAGGTAACCAAAACTTTTGCAGACCTAATGGGTCCGCTCGAGCGGGAAAGTCCACGCTCAAGCGGGGACCCCTATTTCAGAAATTTTGTAAAGATGCTCTGTTTTTCGTTTTCCATTCTCTTTCACTTGTAAGCACTCTTAGGCATGCATTGAGCATTGTGAATGAATTAAAAGGATAAGAAAGAAGCCTAAGAGGGATGTGTGAATTAAGAACGGATTGAATTGTTTGTGACCCATTGTGTTCATGGAATGTGTAGGGTCGAGCTCTAGGGCAAATCATCCGGCCGATCACTGTGAGTAATATCTTAATAAAGATATTTTGAAATATGTTATTTGTCCAATTACTTATTTCTCTATAAGTCTTATGAGTTTGTTGAGTTGAATTGCGGACAAATGTTTGCTATGCCATATGGTTGGGCCTAAGGCCGTTTGCTATGAATGAATAGGTCGGAGGCCGTTTGACACGAATAATAGTCTGACATGAAGGAATGGGCCGGAGGTCGTATGACGCGAATGAATGGGCCAAAGGCCAGTTTGACATGAATGAAAGAATGGTTGGGCCAAAGGCTAGTTTGACATGAATGAAAGAATGGGTAAGCCAAAGGCCAGTCTGGCATGAATGGAAGAATGGTTGGGCCAAAGGCCAGTTTGACATGAATGAAAGAATGGTTGGGCCAAAGGCCAGTCTGGCATGAATGAAAGAATGGTTGGGCCAAAGGCCGTTTGACATAAATGATACAAATGAATGGGCCAAAGGTCATCCGACATGAATGATACGAATGAATGAGCGGGAGGCCGTTTGACACGAATAATAGTCTAACTCGAATAATAGTCTGACATGAATGAATGGGCCAGAGGCCGTATGACGCGGATGAATGGGCCAAAGGCCAGTTTGACATGAATAAAAGAATGGTTGGGCCAAAGGCTAGTTTGACATGAATGAAAGAATGGTTGGGCCAAAGGCCAGTTTGGCATGAATGAAAGAATGGTTTGGCCAAAGTCCAGTCTGGCATGAATGGAAGAATGGTTGGGCCAAAGGCCATTTGACATGAATGATACAAATGAATGGGCCAAAGGCCGTCCGACGTGAATGATACGAATGAATGGGCCAGAGGCCGTATGACACGAATGAATTGGGCCCGAGGCCGTATGATGTGTTTGGAGCCGCAATCACTTGAACTATATTTATATATATGCTAGATAGAAATATGAATTGGGCCCAAGGTCGTTTGAAGCACGTTGTTCTAAATACCGTTTGTGTAATTTCTTTATTTGATATTATTCACTGGGCTTTCACTCACGCTCATTCATGTGTCTGTAGGTGAGCCAAGGGAGGTCCAAACCCAGCCTCAGTGAAGTTTGTGTGGAACAACCAAGGTTTTGAAGAGTCAGCCCTTACGTCTCACGCATGAGACTCGTCTTCGCCCTTTTGCTATCTTGTTTTATTTTGTCATGTTGGCGAGGACTTTGGATTACAATTGTAATAGTTTTGATTGGCTGACCTAGACTTGAATGATCCTGTATGTACAGAACTTTGTGTTATTACATATTTTGATGTGAGTTATTAACATGTATATGCATGGTTTGTTATGACGTGCCATATAAGCATAGCTCTAAGGACAAAGTTTTAAATTTGCTTCCGTTTGGCCCCTTTACTCTGATGAGTTATGTCTTACTTGGTTTGAGGCCGTTGGTAATCTCGTGATTACTGGCCGGTTATGTCCTTAACCCATGAGGGCGGGTTCGGGTCATGACACAACCTATCTCCAAGGCTCCCTACAGAATGTCTACTATTGAAATGAAAGAATTGAAAGAGTAACTACAAGATTTGCTTGATAAGGGTTTTATTAGACTCAGTACTTCGCCATGGGGCGCACCAATTTTATTTATAAAGAAGAAAGACGGAACTTTACGTTTGTGTATTGACTACCGGGAATTGAACTAGGTAACGATCAAAAATAAATACCCTTTGCCTTGTATTGACGATTTGTTTGATCAGTTGTAGGGATCACATGTATTTTCAAAAATTGATTTAAGATCCGGGTACCACCAATTAAAGGTGAAAGTAGAAGATGTTGAGAAAACCACATTTTGAACAAGGTATGGTTAATACAAATTTCTTGTAATGCCATTTGGAGTGACTAATGCACCTGCAACATTTATGGATCGTATGAACCGAATTTTTAAATCCTACCTAGATGAGTTTGTTGTGATTTTTATTAATGATATTATGATATATTCAAAGACCAGAATAGAACATGAACAACATTTGATAACTATCTTGCAAACACTTAGTGGAAAGAAATTATTTGCTAAACTAAAGAAATGTGAATTTTGGTTGGATGAGGTTATTTTCTTAGGGCATGTCATCAACAGAGAGGAGATTTTTGTAGACCCACAGAAGATAAAGGCAATTATGAATTGGCCTATACCGACAAATGTAACAGAAGTCCGCAGTTTCATAGGCATAGCTGGATATTACAAACGAGTTGTAAAAGACTTATCCAAGATAGCTGTACCGCTCACCCAACTTATACACAAAGTACAACTGTTTGAATGAAATGATGAAAGGGAATATTCCTTCCAAGAACTGAAAATGAGATTGACTACTACACCAGTTTTGACATTGCCTTTAGGTACAGAAAATTTTGTGATATTAATTCAGTATCACCTGGGTAAAGTTAACATCGTAGCCAACACTTTAAACAGAAAGTCAACGGGAAATTTAACTTGTTTGGTTACTGAACAAGAAGAAGTACTAAAAGATTTTGAGAAATTCGAGATTGAAGTATTATTACATGAACATGGTGGAATGATAGTTGTCATTTTAGCTGAACTGACAATTATTGATGAGATCAAACAGAAACAAAAAGAGGATGAGTTCCTCAAGAAACTAATTGATGAATCTGAATCAAATCCAAGACCGGGGTTTAATGTGGAGAACAAAATGTTGAAATTCCAAAACAGATTGTGTGTTCCGAACATCTTTGATTTAAAGAAGAGAATTCTAGATGAAGCCCACAAGTCAATGTTTGCAATGCAGCTATGCAATAACAAGATTTGAAACAAAGCTATTGGTGGCCTAAAATGAAGAAAGAGATTGTAGAGTATATATATATATCTAAATATCTTCAGTGTCAGCAAGTTAAAGCTGAACACCAAAAATCGGCTGGTCTACTTCAACCTCTCCCTATTCTGGAATGGAAATGAGAACATATTACCATGGAGTTTATTGTTGGACTTCCTCGAACCCCAAGAGGTATGAATTCTATCTGGGTTATAGTTGATAGACTCACTAAATCTGCACATTTTCTTCCTGTTCGAACCACTTATGATGCATATAGATTGGCTACCACTTATGTTGATGAAATTGTCCGTTTACATGGAGTGCCAGTATCTATTGTGTCAGATAGAGATCCAAAATTTGTGTCAAGATTCTGGAGAAGGCAACATAGAGCAATGGTGTAGTGATCTCGATTTTGAACCGTCTCATGTGGTGTTCTGGGCTTGGGTTGGTATGGTTTTGAACGGTGTTACGTATTTTAGTTTCCCTTGTATTCCCTTTATTTTTGGTTATCGGGTTATAATGGTGTGTTTGGAACAGGTGATGTCTCCAGACCTTTAGATGGGAATCCAACCTAAATTGTGCCTTGCAGAGCTGTATCGAAAGTTAATTCTTTCATGTTTTGCCACTTCGCTAAATATGTCGGGGGTCGAGTCACCCTATACAGCTTACGGGGGCTGAGCTGCCTGGTCAGCTCGCCGAAGCAAAAATGCAAAATGCATTCGAAGTTGCTTGTCCGCTCGAGCGGCCGTTTATGCACTCGAGCGGAGAATGTTTGGTTCCAGAAGTTTGACCAGTCTGCAAAAGTACTGGGAAAGTGTATTCGACGCTCGAGCGGGGCTTTCCACGCTTGAGCGGGCCATGTTATATCAGTTCGTGAATCTGATATTTCAGATCACTTTTGTATATCTCTCTCTAAAAACATTTTCTCTTCCTTCTCTCTGCATTTATCTACACAAACTAGATCAAAAACCTTGATTTCTCAAGATCCATTTGAGTTTTGCCATTGCTTCTTTATCAAAGTGGGTTATCATCTCAAGGGCTTTGTTGTGTGTAGTGAAGAGCGAGTTTCGACACCGTTGAATTTGGGGGTTTCATCTCATTTCTTTTTCAAAACTTAAGGTAGGGATTTTCTTAGAGTTATATATATATATACATTTTTGCAAGAGCTATATGATTTTCGAAATCATCTTTCGATAGCTTTGAAAATTGATTGTAGATTTAAGAAGTTGAGCGATTTTGAAAGTGAGTTTGTCTCTTGTTGTTTTAAAATGATCTTATGGGTTTTGATCTTCGTTGATTGAAGAAAAGATGATTTTGGAAAGTTTTCTTTCAAAAGATTTGAGTTGTATAGTTTTGGTGAGAAAACCTAGAATTTGGGGATTTTTTAAAAATAGATTGACAATTCATGAATGTTATTGTTATATTTATTTTGTGTGTCAAAATAAATGAGTGTTTGGAAAATTTCTTATTTATATTTATATAAATGATGAAAAATTTCTTATTTATATTTATATAAATGATGAATTTCAGAGAATATGAGAATTGTTGTTCATTTTGGAAATTATTGTTCAAAACATTGTAATAGTCTTGAAATGACTAATTGTTGAGGATACTTGAGAAGAGAGAATTGTGTTATTCCTTGGATGATGAATTGGAATAAAAGTATTTATATTCATCTTGTGTTATTGGCATAAGAATTCATTTGATTACATTAAATTTTGAAAGTTGATTTGAAAACTTGCATTGACAAACGAATGTGGAGAAACAAGTTTTCATGAAATGGTTTTGGGGTAAATACGTTGGTAAGTCTTGATAGGTGGTGTAGATGATATTGAATAAGTTGGCCTGAGAGTCCGGGGTGAAAGACCGAAAACCCGCGCAGAGAGGTGTCGAGCCTTCTGGTTAATACCGGTAAAAATGACAATTTGGTAGTACTTGTATAGTTTACTTACAGACACTGACCTAGGGATTACCAGAGTCGTATTTACTGCTTTGGAAATAAATTGTTAAGTTTTGAACAATGAAAATTGCATGATATCATTGAGCATGATGGTTTTCAAAAGATAAAAATGTGATTTATCTTCAAAAAGGGCATAGCATGGCATGTGCATTTCATCTCTTGAGACTTATATACAATGTATATACTTTGTTAAGGATTTCTTACTAGGCTTCATGCTCACCCTATGAGATTTTTGTGCAGGAAAAGATGTGGTGATGCCGCCAAACTAAAGGCGAGAAAATGTGTGTTGAGAGTACAAGACTCTCATTTTGCTGTGACTCTGTGTGTAAGCCAAGGGCTGTATGTATGTAGGTTTGAATAACCGTTTTGTGTAACCAGGCTCAAGCCTTGGAAACTTGTAAACCCTTAGGGGTATTTATTTGTTTATTTACTTGTTGTTGGATTAATGTGTTGTTGCATGAAGAACTATTGTATCTTGCAATGTAAGTTTGGAGATTTATATTCGGTTTTCCTTGAAAGAGCCATGATTGTTGTATTATCATTTGGGCTAGAAATTTGGGGCGTTACAACTTGGTATCAGAGCTACCGGGTTTAAATACTTGGAGCTCGTGGGAAGTGGTTGTTTAACCACAATGGATTCATTTAGCATGCTTAGGAAGTGTTATGCATTTTGTGACTATGTGATAACATGCTTATGTGACTAAATGGGTATGGGATTGGACTTTTGGGATGTTGTTTGCGCCTGTTAAATTCCTTGAGGTCTTATTAGAAGGGTACTTGATCAATACTCATTTTACTAAGAATTCTTAGTTTTTCGTGGGACGAATCTCATCATAAGAGTGTAATCCGTATGTGTTTACATGACTAAGTGCTTATGTGGGGTGAAATTTAATTGTTATATGGTAGAGGAATATATAGAATTATTATGATCAAAAGTGTAAGGCAAGTTGCAGGCACGTGTGGGTTAGTGTGCTAAATTAATTCTATTGTCATTTATAGGATGTCAGGAAGAGGTCAAACCCGTTGTGGTAGAGGTGGGAGGCGTGGTAGGGCTCGCCGAGGTGTGCATGAGGTACCGGTCCATGAGGTTCTGGTGCAAGACGAAGAGTCCGGCCAAGCTAATGTGGCCGAACAAGTGGGGCAGGTGGGAATCCCAGGACAAGCGGGTCAAACCGCAATGGGGCCCTAGCTCGAGAAATGACAGGGGCTTTAAGAGAGTCTATGAACTTGTTGAGGGTGGAGAATCAAGCCCGAGAGAATACCGCTTAGTCAAGGGCGAGTTTCCTTACTAGAGAGTTCTTGCGGGCCAAACCAGATGAGTTCCATGGTGGCCCCGAGCCCAAGAAAGCGGATGAGTGGCTCGAACAAACTGTGAAGACATTTGAGATGCTTTACATCGAAGATAGTGAACTAAGAGTGACTCTAGCGAGTTACTACCTTAAGGGAGACGTGGGTCAATGGTGAAAATATGCCAATGGTAGAGTGGAGCCGACATGGGAAGCCTTTGCGGTTGCTTTCCAAGATAAGTACATACCTTCCACTGCTAGGGAGAGATTGAGGCAAGAGTTTAAAGACCTCAAACAACTTGACATGCTCATGGAAGAGTTTGAGGCGGTTTTCTCTAGTTGTCTAGATTTGCACCAGAGTTGGTGGCAACGGAAGAGCACCGTTGCATCGAATTTGAAAAGAAATTGAAAACAAAAATTATGTTCAAGCTTGTCGGAAATATGAGTCGGGAATATGACCTTCTTGTGGAGACAGCGACACACGTAGAAATTTCCATACAAGTCAAGGAGGAGAGGCTTCGGAGTTCGAGGTCTAGGGGCCAAGAGTCTCAAGTAGACTATAGGCAGAACAAGCAAAGCAGGAACACCTATCCATCCCAGTCCCAACCATAGTAGTCTAGATATACTTTTCCTCTGCCTAGTGCAGGTCCAGAAAAAGTGCATCGGGTAGCTTCTCGTGTTTCAAGTGTGGTCAACTGGGTTACAAAGCTTTCTCGTGCCCACAGAAGGGAGGAGGGCAGTTAATATTACCACCACCTAACCGATCTCAAAGTCAGTCTCAGTCTCAAAATAAATGTCAAGGGTTTAATTGTTATCAGTGTGGTTAGCCAGGACATATGAAGAGAACTTTCCCACAGTTGGGAGGCGCATCTGGCGCATCAAGGTCGAGGTAGACTCAGAGCCACCAGCATGCTCAATCAGTCCAAGCTTCGCGAGTTAATCAGGGAGCCGCTTCGGCTCAGTTAGTACAACAGACGTATGCTCCGAGAGGGGAGCAAGTTAATCAGGGGCCACATGAGCGCGTGTATGCTGTTACCGTGCCAGAGCAGTTGCCAGAATTCTCTGTTGTGAGAGGTATTTTTGTTGTGTGTAATTCATTGGCTAATGTATTGATAGACTCGGGTGTGTCTCATTCTTTTATATCTACTGCATTTGCTTTTGCATTAGGGTTAGAGGTAGCACAGTTAGTGCCTCCACTCGGAGTAGAGTCACCTGTTGGAGGTATAGTTGATTTAGACCGGGGTCGTCGTGATTGTGAAATAGAAGTTGTTGGGCGTCGACTTCCGTTTGCTTTTGTATTGCTAGATATGTGGAGTTTTGATGTCATTTTAGGCATGGACTGGTTGTGTTCTTATCAAGCTGTGATTGATTGTTACCGTCAGAGAGTTACGGTGTGCACTTCGGGTGGTGATCGTTTCTATTTTTTGGGGAATCAAGTTGATAGAGCTTTGTCGCCAGTTGTTGACCCTCGTAGTAGGAGCAAGCTTAGTGGCCTTCTTGCAACTCTCTTGGATAGTGAAAGTGATGGGGCTCGTGTTGAGTGACCAATGGTAGTTTGTGAATACCCGGATGTCTTTCTAGAAGATCTTACTAGTTTACCACCTCACCGGGAGATCGAGTTCTCCATTGAATTAGGGCCTAGCACGGCACCAATTTCCATGTCACCGTATAGATTTGCACCCGTCGAATTGCATGAGTTGAAGATTCAACTCCAAGAACTTTTAGACAAGGGCTTCATTTGCCCTAGTACATCGCCTTGGGGAGTGCTGACTCTCTTTGCGAAGAAGATGGATGGGTCATTGCGGTTGTGTATTGATTACCGCAAGTTGAATAGAGTTACAGTTAAGAACAAGTATCCTCTACTTAGAGTAGACGATTTGTTCGACCAACTTAGAGGGTCTCATTGCTTCTCAAAAATAGATTTGAGGTCGGGATACCATCAGTTGAGAGTCCGAGAGGAGGACTTTCAAAAGTCGGCCTTTCATACTCGTTATGGTCACTATGAATTCCTTGTAATGCCTTTTGGGTTGACCAAGGCACCGGCTTCCTTTATAGATTTGATGAACATACTTTTTTGGGAATACTTGGACTGTTTTGTGGTCGTCTTTGTGGACGACATCTTGATTTATTCAACCTTCGAAGAGGAACACGAGACTCACTTGCGGGTAGTGTTGGGTTTACTTAGTGAGCGCCAATTGTATGCCAAATTTGAAAAATACGAGTTTTGGTTAACAGAGATGAAGTTTTTGGGGCATATAGTGTCTAGAGAGGGAGTGACTGTGGACTCCTCAAAGATAGATATTGTACAGGATTGGGAACAACCAAAGAATGCTTTTGAAATCTGGAGTTTCTTGGCATTAGCGGGGTATTACATTTTGTAAGGGACTTCTCTAGACTAGCTGCACCTTTGACTACGTTGACTAGAAAGGGTATCAAATTTGTGTGGAGAGAGGCGTGTGAAAAGTCATTCAAAGAGCTTAAGACTAGATTGACTACCGCACCAATTTTGATAATTTCGGAAAGGGGTTTGAATTACACTGTCCATTTTGATGTGTTCGGGGATGGACTTGTTTGTGTCTTGATGTAAGAGGGAAACGTTGTGGCCTATGGCTTACGACAATTGAAAACTCATGAGAAAAATTACCCCACCCATGATCTAGAATTAGCAGTGGTGATTTTTGCTTTGAAAATTTGGAGGCATTACTTGTATGGTGAGAAGTTTGAGGTTTTCTCTGATCATAAGAGTCTAAAATATTTATTTTCTCAAAAAGACTTGAATTTACGACGACGGAGGTGGATGGAATTTATGAAGGATTATGACTTTGAGTTACACTATCATCCGGGGAAGGCCAATGTGGTGGCCGATGCTTTGAGTAGAAAATCTGTGAGTAGTTTGGTAAGTGTGGCCATTCGGGAATGGGATATGCTGGATGTTATTGGCTAGTTTGATTTGCACTTAGGTGAGTCCGAAGAAAGTGCTACCTTGTTTACTTTGAATGCTCAACCTACCTTGGTTAGTAAGGTCATTGAGGCACAACGAGGAGACCGTGATGTGGAATCAATCCGTGTTAAGATTTCCAATGGGAAGGAAGAGAAAGGTTTGAATGTTCACTCGGATCTGAGTGTACGTTACCTAGACCGTATGTTTGTACCAGAATCTTGTAGAGAGGAAGTACTTCAGGAGTTCCATCACTCACGCCTTGCGGTACACTTGGGAGGCACTAAAATGTATCATGATCTTAGTCGTCAGTTTTGGTGGAGGGGTATGAAACGGGATGTCGCTTTATTTGTATCGAAGTGCCTTACTTGTCAACAAGTGAAGGCCGAACACCAAAGACCAGTGGGTTTGTTGCAACCCTTACTGATGGCTGAGTGGAAATGGGAGCGTGCTACCATGGATTTTGTAGTTGGGCTTCCTAGAACACAACAAAGAAATCACGCCGTTTGGGTGATTGTTGATAGGTTGACTACTTCATTCCGATGTGCACCAGCGACTCAGTTGAATGTTTGGCAGAGTTGTACATTAGAGAGACAGTTCGACTTTATGGCATCCCTGTGACTATTGTGTCGGATACGGATCCTCATTTTACTGCTTGGTTATGGCAAAGCCTTCAAGAGGCGTTGGGAACTAAGTTAACTCTTAGCACTATTTATCATCCTCAAACAGATTGACAGTCAGAACGTACCATTCAGATTTTGGAGGACACGCTTAGAGCTTGTGTCCTTGATTTTAAGGGGCCTTGGGAAAGGCACTTACCATTGATTGAGTTTGCTTACAACAATAGTTACCAAGCTAGTATTGGGATGGCACCATTTGAGGCCTTGTATGGCCGACCCTGTAGATCACTGGTTTGTTGGGCCGAAGTGGGTGATGCACCGTTATTGGGTTCGAAAATTGTTAGAGAGACAACCGAGAAAGTTGTTCTCATTCGGAAGAGGTTAGCTACAGCCTAAAACCGACAAAAGAGTTATGTCGATAAAAGGAGACGACCTTTATCTTTTTGAAGTTGGTGACCATGTATTTCTAAAAATCTCACCAAGGCGGGGTTTGATGAGATTTGGTAAGAGTGGTAAATTATCTCCAAGGTTCATTGGGCCTTTTGAGATCTTAGAGCGAATTGGGGAAGTGGCATACCAGTTAGCTTTGCCCCCACAACTTTTGGGAGTTCACAACGTATTTCATGTAGCTATGCTTAGGAAGTATGAACCCGACCCTTCTCATGTGCTTGATTGGGTTGACTTGGAGGTAGATGAGGATGCCTCTTACGAAGAATGACCGGTTCAAATATTAGATACCTTGGAGCAAGTGCTACGGGGAAAACTATACCGTTGGCAAAGGTGTTGTGGAGACACCATGGGGTTGAAGAAGCGACGTGGGAACAGGAGGTGAAAGTCCGCTATAAGTATCCGAATTTGTTTGAAAATGCTTAAGTTGTTTTTCCTTGTAATATTCCCTAGTATTTGAGGGAAATGTATTAAAATTTATGTATGTTGTTATGTTAAGCATGAAGCAGTTACGGATTGTCATTTCTTTGCTTCATGTTTAGGTTAATGTGGACGGTTGTTGTTAATGAGATAACCATGGTGGAAAATGGCCAAAAAAAAAAGAAAATTTTTTTTGGTTGAGAGTTAATATTGTGATTTTAAAATGAAATAGCGTGGTTTTGATCGCTAGAAACCCCGTTTGTTTGTGTAGTTTGATTTGAAATTTCGGGGACGAAATTCTTTAATGGGGGGAGGTTGTAGCGATCCTGATTTTGACTCGTCTATTGTGGTGTTCTGGGCTCAGGTTGGTATGGTTTTGAACGGTGTTACATATCTTAGTTTCCCTTGTATTCCCTTTATTTTTGGTTATTGGGTTATAGTGATGTGTTTGGAACAGGTAATGTCTCCAAACCTTTAGATGCGAATCCAACCCGAATTGTGCCTTGCAGAGTTGTATTAGAAGTTAATTTTTTCATGTTTTGCCACTTCGCTGAGTATGTCGAGGGTCAAGTCACCCTATATAGCTTACGGGGGTTAAACTACCCGGTCCGCTCGCCGAAGCAAAAATGCAAAATGCATTCGAAGTTGCTTGTCCGCTCGAGCGGAGAATGTTTGGTTTCAAAAGTTTGACTTGTCTACAAAAGTACTGGGAAAGTGTATTCGACGCTCGAGCGGGGCTTTCCACGCTCGAGCGGACCATGTTATATCAGTTCGTGAATCTGATATTTCAGATCACTTTTGTATATCTCTCTCTAAAAACATTTTCTCTCATTTCTCTCTACATTTCTCTACCCAAACTAGATCAAAAACCTTGATTTCTCAAGATCCATTTGAGTTTTGCCATTGCTTCTTCATCAAAGTGGGTTATCTTCTCGAGGGCTTCGTTGTGTGCAGTGAAGATCGAGTTTCGACACCGTTGAATTTGGGGTTTCATCTCATTTCTTCTTCAAAACTTGAGGAAGGGTTTTTCTTAGAGTTATATATATATTTTTGCAAGATCTATATGATTTTTGAAATCATCTTTCGATAGCTTTGAAAATTGATTGTTGATTCAAGAAGTTGAGCGATTTTGAAAGTGGGTTTGTCTCTTGTTCTTTTAAAATGATCTTATGGGTTTTGATCTTCGTTGATTGAAGAAAAGATGATTTTGGAAAGTTTTCTTTCAAAAGATTTGAGTTGTATAGTTTTGGTGAGAAAACCTAGAATTTGAGAATTTTTTTAAAAGAGACTGAAAATCCATGAATGATATTTGTTATATTTATTGTGTGTCAAAATAAATAGATGTTTGAAAAATTTCTTATTTATATTTATATAAATGATGAATTTCAGGGAATATGAGAATTGTTGTTCATTTTGGAAATTAATGTTCAAAATGTTGAAATAGTCTTGAAATAACTAATTGTTGAGGATACTTGAGAAGAGGGAATTGTGTTATTCCTTGGATGATAAATTGGAATAAAAGTATTTATATTCATCTTGTGTTATTGGCATAACAATTCATTTGATTACATTAAACTTTGAAAGTTGATTTGAAAACTTGCATTGAGAAAAGAATGTTGAGAAACAAGTTTTCATGAAATGGTTTTGGGATAAATACGTTGGTAAGTCTTGATAGGTGGTGTAGATGATATTGAATAAGTTGGCCTGAGAGTCCGGGGTGAAAGACCGAAAACCCGCGTGGATAGGTGTCGAGCCTTCCGATTAATATCGATAAAAATGACAATTTGGTAGTACTTGTATAGTCTACTTGCAGACATCGACCTAGGGATTACCAGAGTCGTATTTACCGCCCTTGAAATAAATTTTTAAGTTTTGAACAATTGAAATTGCATGATATCATTGAGCATGATGGTTTTCAAAAGACGAAAATGTGATTTATCTTAAAAAAGGGCACAACATGGCATGTGCATTTCATCTCTTGAGACTTGTATAAAATGTATATACTTTGTTAAGGATTCCCTACTGGGCTTTATGCTCACTCTACGGGATTTTTGTGCAGGAAAGGATGTGGTGATGCCGCCTAACTAAAGGTGAGGAAATGTGTGTTGAGAGTACGAGACTCTCATTTTGTTGTGGCTTTGTGTGTAAGTCAAGGGCTGTATGTGTGTGGGTTTGAATAACCATTTTGTGTAACCAGGCTCAAGCCTTGGAATCTTGTAAAACCTTGGGGGTATTTATTTGTTTATTTACTTGTTGTTGGATTAATGCATTGTTGCATGAAGAACTATTGTATCATGTAATGTAAGTTTGGAGATTTATATTCGATTTTCCTTGAAAGAGCCATGATTGTTGTATTATCATTTGGGCTAGAAATTTGGGGCGTTACAAATGGGAATGGAATTGAGATTTAGTATTGCATTCCATCCACAAATTGATGGACAATAAGAACATTCCATAGAGACTCTAGAAGATATGCTTCGAATGTGTGCCTTAGATTTTTAGGGGAGTTGGCTGAGTTTACATATAATAACAGCTTTCACTCCAGCATTGGCATGGCACCATATGAAGCCTTATATGGCAGAAAATCTAGATCACCGGTCTGTTGGACAAAAGTCAGGGATAGAGTTTTGTTGGGCCTGAAATTGTGCAAACTATCACCAAAATGATTAAAGTTATTCAGCAAAGACTTAAGATGGCTCATAGCCAACAAAAGAGTTATGCAGATGTTAGAAGAAGGCCTCTTGAATATGAGGTTAGTGATCATGTGTTCCTCCGTGTAATTCTAATAAAAGGCCAATCGAGATTCGGTAAGAAAAGTAAGTTGTCATCTAGTTACATTGGGTCGTTTCAAATTTTGGAAAGACTTGGTTCAGTTGCTTATAGAGTTGCTCTACCGTCGGGAATGGAACAAGTGCAAAATGTATTTCACGCATCAATGTTGAGGGGCTACCTCCAGGATCCATTTAATGTTATAGACTATCATTGAATAACACTTGATAAGAATATTGAATATGTGAAGAATGACCAGAACAGATCATTGATTGACAAGTGAAAGAATTGAGAACCAAATCCATTCCAACGGTGAAAGTAGAATGGAAAGAGCATTTTGGAAGGGAAGCCACGTCGGAGAAAGAAAATGAGATGTGACAATGCGACCCATATCTGTTTCCAATGGAAGGTAATATAAGTTTGGAGGACCAAACATCCTAAATGGGGAAGACTGTGATAACCCCGTTCTGTGTTATGCCGTTAATCTTTAATTACACTTGTGATTATGTGCTTAATATGAATTTGGATGCTAAGTATGTGATTATTTGCATTTTTGAATTTATATTTGTTCATTGTAGAGAAATCTGTTGGGTATTCTATAATAAACTAAAATTGAGGGTCGTAGAGATGACAAAAATCAAAATTGACTGTGTGAGAACCCGAATATACAAATCAAATAAATAATTAAGTAATAATTATTTTACAATCTCAAATTTTTTGTTTGTGAATCTTTAAGTGCAAACTAATTATTATTGGGAGGTCTTTTAATTAATTTTAAACCTAAAATAAATTTATGGTGGAAATCTCTAATTTAGAGGTAAGATTTATTATTTTTTAAAAAAAAGAAATAGGGGGCAAGTTAGTAAGTATCTTTTGATTTAATAATAGTTGTATTTTATTTAAAATATTTCAAGTTTAGATATATATAAAGCAACCCTAGTTTTCCTAACAAAAACCCTAATGGTGAGATATCAATTCTTTTCCAAACAACCCTAGCAGCAGCCGTGAGATATAGAGCAAAGAGAGAGGAAGGTGTCTTTTGTGAAAGAAATTGAAGAAGGCAAAATGAGTTGTGCAGGTAAATATTTTTATATATAAGCATGTATGTTGTTTTCTTTAATTAAGACCATGGTAATCATTGAGTTGCTGAAGTCATTGTTTTGTGTGGATGATGGACGCTAGTGTGAAGCTAGGGGTTGGTGATGGGAAGTTTTGGGTTACAATGGTGGATGGAAATTTTTATCCTAAAATCACAAAATTTAAAAATCAATAAAACATAGTAAGAAAATGAATTTTAAATTGAACTTTTTATAGTAGATTAATTACATATTGAATTTCATATCTGAATTTTCTCATAATTTTTGGGAGTCAAAATCCATATCAACTGATGCGTTCAAATCTGTCCAGAAAACTAATTTAAAACATTAAGTTTGGAAGAATCGTTCTCTTTGGGTATAGATCTGAAAATTATCAAATTAGTGTCATTAGAACCGGTTATGAGTCTAGTTTTGTACATTTTTACCCTTGCATTGATTGCTCATGTATAGTAAGAGAACCATTAATTTCTTTAAAGTGCTGCAGAAAATAACCTGTTTAGATATAATTAATTGTAGATAATTATTTTGACAAGTAAATCAAGTAAAACCAATTGGGTTTGAAACTCTGGCAAAGCAATCCATGTTTGGCACTTCTGTCTTAAAAAATCAATTTTTCGAAACGATTTGCCGGATTTGGACTCTTTGGTGATTTATCAATCTTGCATTGCACTTTGCGAGATCAGATTAAGAACTGTGACATTTGAGTCCGAACTATAGTATGCCCAAATGAACAAAACGGGATTTTTTCCCGGGACGTTTGGGCGCGTCTACAGTTTCTGGCGACTCTACTGGGGAGTTAGAGAACTTGACTCAAACTCATGATATTTTGTTTTGATTACACTTATGTGTCTTTTTGCATTGCATGTGCATTTGTGCGCCTAGGACACTGTGTTTGCCGTATGCTATTCCTGAACGGTTTGCCGGAGGCCCGCTTCGAGAAGCGTGCCATAAGGCTGACCGGTTGCGGGCTCTGCCAGGACGGGAACACAAATTTCAGTTTTTACCGGGGCACCCTTTTCGACCATTCGACCTAGTGCATATCGGAATCCATAGTGACTATTCCAAACTAGGACAGGTTGCTTACCCGATTGTAGGTTGTTTGAAAACCGTTGTGTGCGTAGTGAAACTCTAGCTCCTGACAAAATAGGATAGGGAAACCCTACCCCAACATAGGGGTGTTTTGGCTCTTACTTGTTTGTTATGTGCTTTTTGAGTTAACCTCTACAGGGGTATGCACGTATCAATCTGCAAGTTTGGGTATCATACCTGCGGGCATCAGCATCAGTGTTTTGAGAATCAGTTATATCTGTGGGTATCAAATTCAGATTCGGGGCAGTGACTGGGCAACAATGATCAGTAGTTGAGAATAGTATATCCAGCTTACAAATGCCAACTGTGTGTTGTCATACCGACTGTGTGTTGTGTTTATTTAAGCCGTTATGTTGTCCGTTTTCTGGTTGTTTATTTCCTTATTATGCTTTATTTATCTTTTTGCTAGGTAGTTTAGCACAATTGCTTCCGACCAAGCAGATATTCCCCAAGCACTCTGGACTAGAGGTCGCAGACTCCATCGATCTGAGGATCTGGCAGACGGACAACCAGTGTTCCATTCTTTATCCCCGGTTACTAGATGGAGGGCAGTTAGGCAGAGGATATCGGTTCAGCAGTCAGTTCAGAGGGCTTTGTCTACCCCACCTGAGTATAGTAGGGATCAGAGTTCTGTTTCTCCCGCAGAGAGGGAACATATACCGGTAGTTCGGCTAGATCAGGGCAGTATGGCAGGAATGGAAGAAATGATGCGTCAGCTCCAGGAGAGCATAAAAACCATACAGCAAGATGCTGCAGCAAGCCGGGGCATCCGCTTCACACCAAGCTCCTCCCTTACCAAGGGTTCCAATACCCGGGGAGACAACAAATGTCCAGGAAGATACGGACATTCTGACAGGATCGGCTCCGCCCCCAATCCTACCCCAGCTATCCAAAACACCTACCAACCTACTGGATTCTCCTTTTGAGTTCGAGGTGGACCCCACGGCATTAAAGGTGAGCAAGCTTGCAAAGCTGTTCAAAAAATCCCAGGGTGTAAAGTCCATTTCGGATATTGAGGATGGGTACACCGACTTAGCCGTGACGCTGCCAGATCGGTTAAAAATGCCACACATCGACCGTTTTGACGGGTCTGGGGATCCTATGGTGCATTTATGGTTGTTTTCGGATATACTAAGGTCGATGGGCCTCTCCAGGTTGTAGAAGCTGTCTTTGTTTTGCCAGACCTTGTCAGGTGTAGCGGCCATTTGGTATGCAAAATTAGAAGATTCCGTCAAGAGGAACTGGGAGGAGATGGCCGAGGCCTTCATAGTTCAATACTCCTACAATACACAGATCGAGGTCACAACTCGTGATCTCGATACCACCAGGCAAGAACCGAAGGAGAGCTTCTCCGATTTTTTGACCCGGTGGAGGGCCAAGGCCTTGATGATGACCATCAGGCCTGTTGACAAAGATCAGATTCGGATGGTTGTGCGCAACCACCAGCCCAAGCTTATGCAGAAGATGATCGTCCTCCCCCTCCCCACCTTTACAGATTTACATGAGATAGGGGTGCAGATCGAAGATGCTATGAAGTAAGGCCTCATTGATAATGAGAGAGAACAGCCTAAGAGAACATTCAACCGCAGTACGAATGCAGGCACGAGCAGTGCTGCAGCTGCTAGATCTTCAGATGTGAGTATAGTTACCACCACCAATACCCCAAGAGCCCTTACAGCTACGCCATTCACCGGCGCGTCCGGTAGTAGCTCGCAAGCAGCCAGATACGCACCCAAAGGCCAAAGAACCTTCACTCCACTATATATGCCCCTGTCCAAAGCTTTACGGGTTTTAATCAGAAAAGGGCACTTGAAGCCCCTAGAGCCGCGGCCATTGCCAGAAAAACTTCCTTCCTCCCATATCCCGGCGAAGTACTGTGCGTTTCACCAACAGCATGGTCATGACACCGACCAATGCTATAGATTGTGTCACGAGATTCAGGATCTCATCGACAACAGGGTGATCGTGCCTCCGGAGAAACCGAATGTCACAACCAACCCTCTCCCACCATATAACCAGGCTCTACCTCCCAAACAAATCAATATGATCCAAACTGGGGTTGTGCCATACGACCCTAGTATATATATTGCCCCTTCTCACCTACCCAAGCTGGAGGTGTTCATTCCTGACAGCACCGATTTATGCGTGTTGAACATCTCCCAAAACCCAACCTGAAACGGTGGTGGTAGCTGTCGAAGATAGAAGTGGGTCGACTGCGGAGGCAGATGAGAATGCAAATACAGAGCCCGAGAGGTCTGCAAGCTTCGTGTACAACCCGAGCGGTTACATTACATCAGCAGGCCAGGCAAGGCCGGATGTGGAATTGCCAGTGGGGGCAGGGATTTGTGTAGTCCGGGAGGATGGATTCAATCAGGGGCTAGATGACATAGCAGATCTGGAGGAGGACATCGCCAACCTTTAATTCTTCAACGAACAAGACTCAGAAGACACAACAGTCAACTGGTTTGATCCGGATAGGGTAGCGGAGTCTACTGGGTGGCTTGACGACCAGCCGGATGTTGTTGAACAACCTCAGCTAGAACAGGGTCTGTCAGGGACAGGGACATCAACTGTGGCCGGAAGGGCAGAGAATCTGGATGCATCATCGGAGAGTGCCGGTGTTAAAAATTTCGCTCGGGATCCGAGCAATTTGAATATAGGAGATGTTGAACAGCAAGCTGCAATGAAACAATTTGACCGGGAAAGGATCGAAGATTCTGAGAGGGTCAGAAAGGCCAAGGCCCCTGCAGGGACAGTATGTTCTGCGTGCACAGGAGTAGAGCATGCTGTAGGCACGGGAACAAGAGGTGCTATGGATAAAAGAATAGTTGTGACGGAGCCGGACAGGTGTCTATCGGCTGCCGATGGCATGTGGTGGGAGGATGACGATCTATGTCTTGCCCACATAGATGAGGACTGGGGGAGTAACCAGCCGGATGAAACTTGGTACATTGGCGAAGTTGATCACATGACTAGGAGCATGTGGTATTTCAAATCCCCACACCTAGATCAACCAGAGGCGTCCGGGAAGGACAGAGAGGTAGACAAGCAGAAAGAAAAGCTACTTGAAGAAGAGGCTGTGCTAAAACAACTAAAGAAAATACAAGCAGACATCCCCATCTGGGGACTGCTGATGGCTTCAAGAGTACATAGACAAGCTGTCCTATCTGTGATGGACAAAGCCAAACTCTCAATAGACACCACGCTTGAGCAGCTGGTAGGATTGGTTTTTCCGACGTTGACCTTTTTTGACAAGGAACTGCCGCCCGAGGGCGTAAACCATAACAAACCACTCTACATCTCTGTGGAGTGTAGAGACAAGTGGATACCGGTAGTTCTTGTCGACACAGGATCCGCCATTAATGTGTGCCCGTCAAGGACAGCTTATGCAATCAGGTTGAAGCCCGCGGACTTTGAGCCAACTGCCCAGGTGATCCGGGCATATGACAATACAAGCAGAGAGGTGATGGAACCGTGAGGATTCACACTAAGGTTGGTCCGGGACAACACGAGATTGATTTTCATGTCCTGGACGTTCCTGCGACCTTTAATCTACTCTTAGGGCGGCTGTGGCTGCACCAGGTGAAGGCGGTCTCTTCCACCCTGCATCAGATGTTGAAATACCCCCACGGGAAGGGGGTGGCTATTGTTTTTGGTAATTCGTCAATCCATCTGTCGCCAGAAGTGTCTACACCGGTTTTGGAAATCGAGCATGGTACGGAGGATGTGTTCCTATCAGGATTTACCCTAGCCGAGGCCCGGGTCGTTCAGAACATTTTGGCTGTTGATGAGGAGTTGTATGTCAGCGCACAGTCAGTATACCTCATGAATAAGCTCCAGCATATCCCCGGGATGGGACTAGGAAAACGTGGCCGGAAGGGCATCGCAATATCGGCCGAAGTGTCGCACAACCCGCATACCTTTGGTTTAGGCTATTTGCCCACCAAAGAGGACTGGGTGAGGAAAGGAAAAGAAATGGCAGGGAGAGCCAGGGCCAAGCAGACCGGGAGGCATTTTGACTTGATGCATCGGCCTATCCAGGGCACCCTGAATAGACGTTTCGTCCGAGAGGGGGAAGACATTTCATTTTGCAGCTTTCCAGAGCCATGGCTGAATGTCGAGAAGAGGCGCCTGCCGAGTTTCAAGATCTTCTTTGACTTGCAATTGACCAGGGATGATGTTGCCGAGGAGTAGACAGACCCATTAGCTGAGGTTGAGCAGTGTAAGGAAGTGGATTCTGAAAGCACCGAGATTGAAATGGGGGTAGCACTGGCTTGTCTACTATTAGATCTTCCGATAGTACATGAGTGCTTGGGGGATGATCTCTCAGTGTCTATGATTGGAAATGAAGCGGCCGCGAGCCGATCTTTGAACATTTTGGATGCATCCATCGCACCCTTCCTCGTCTGGCAGTATGAGGAGGGATACTTATCAAGCAGCACCGGGTCAGGTAGTGAGCCGAAATTTGATTCTACCGAATCTGTAGGGTCAAAATCAGGTTCCAGCTCGTCTGAGTCTGAGTCTGGTATTCCGGGGGGTGACAACCCAGATGCCACAGTCCTGTCTAGGTCGTCTTTTTCTTTTTCCTTTAAGTCTATTGTAATAGAGGAATCAGGTGACTTAGAAGTGTTTAATGAGAATGAAGTGGCTGTGGCTTTTGAGTATTTTTCTGTGCCTTTGATTTATGGCATTAATTCAGACTTTCAAAACTTTGTTGAAAACGACGAGAAAGAAATTCCTCCGGTTTTGCAATATTTGCTTGATCAAGAGCAAGAGAGATTTGTTAAACCCTTGGTTGATGAAATCATCCAAATTAACGTTGGTACTAAGAAGGACCCGCGGCTGGTCCAGATTGGGTCCACGTTGTCTTCGGAGGAGCGCGAGCCCTTAGTTGCTTTATTAAAAGATTTCAAAGATGTTTTCGCGTAGTCCTACGAAGACATGCCTGGAATCGATCCTGAGATTGTACAGCACTGGATCCCTCTTGACCTCAAGGCCCGACTTGTCAAACAGAAACGCAGAAGGATCCACCCCGATTGGGCCATCAAGATCAAAGAAGAAGTCACCAAGCAAATCGACTCAGGGTTCCTGCTGGTATCTGAATACCCAACTTGGTTGGCCAACATCGTTCCAGTGCCGAAGAAGGATGGCAGAATTCGGGTATGTGTGGACTTCAGGGATTTGAACATAGCCAGTCCGAAGGACGACTTTCCTCTGCCACATATCGATGAGTTAGTGGACCTCACTGCGGGGCATGCATTGCTTTTGTTCATGGATGGCTTTTTAGGCTACAACCAGATTGTGATGGCACCCGAAGACCGGGAGAAGACTACTTTTACCACCCCGTGGGGGACCTACTGTTACAGAGTGATGCCGTTTGGGCTAAAGAATGCTGGAGCTACATATCAACAGGCTGCGACCACGATATTGCATGACATGTTCCACAAAGAGGTTGAGGTGTACGTGGACGATATGATTGTCAAGTCCAAAGAAAGAGAGGGCCACTACATCGCCTTACAAAAGTTTTTCCGAAGGATCAGAGAATTTTGGTTGCGGTTGAATCCTCAGAAGTGTACGTTTGGTGTTACAGCAGGGAAAATACTAGGGTTCTTGATTACGCAGAGAGGTATCGAAGTCGACCCTTCCAAAATCAAGGCCATCTTAGAAATGCCACCACCGAGGACTGAAAAGGAGGTGCGAGGCTTTCTGGGTAAAGTGCAATTCATAAGATGGTTTATTGCTAAATTAACCTTGACTTGTGAACCACTCTTTGGTCTCCTAAAGAAAGGAAAGAAATTCCAATGGGACGACCGATGCCAAGCTGCTTTTGAACAGATCAAGCAATACTTACAGAACCCACCCGTGTTGTCATCGCCTGAGCCGGGGAAACCGTTGATTTTGTACCTTTCAGTAACTGAAACTACAATGGGCTGCATGCTTGCACAGGAGTCTGAGGACAAGGTGGAGAAAGCTATCTACTACCTGAGCAAGAAGATGCTGGATTACGAGACTCGTTACACTCTGCTGGAAAAGGCTTACTTAGCCTTGGTATGGGCTACCAGGAAGCTGCGGCACTACCTGTTAGCTCATTCTGTAATGTTGGTTTCAAGATTAGATCCCATCAAATATCTCTTCGAGAAACCAGCACTTACGGGTAGGCTAGCTCGTTGGTTGCTTCTGCTTTTCGAATTTGATCTGAAGCATGTGACGCGCAAGTCAGTGAAGAAGAGAGCGGTAGCGGAGTTCCTAGCTGATCACCCAGTTGAAGGGGATGAAGCAGTTGGATACCTATTCCCAGACGAGGCCATTCTACATGTTGAAGAAGAGTTTTGGACGATGTACTTTGACGGAGCGTCAAACCAATACGGATATGAGATAGGGGTATTGCTAATAGCACCCGACAATTCCTGTATACCTCTAGCATTCAAACTCTGGTTAAAAGTTTCGAACAATGAGGCAGAGTATTAGGCGTGTATTGCTGGACTAGAAGTAGCCCTGGAACTAGGGGCAAAACGGTTGGACGTCATCGGGGACTCGAACCTTGTTGTATCTCAAGCAAAAGGAGATTGGAAAGTCAAAGAAGAAAAGATGAAAATATACCACCAGACCTTGGACTTGCTGATTCCTCGATTTGAGAAGCTGAACTTCGCTCATCTAGTAAGAGAGAACAACAGGTTCACAGATTCACTAGCAACTCTATCTTCTATGGTAGACATCCCTTTTGGAGTCTGGATGCGTCTGATCATCATCAAACAAAAATTTACGCCGGTCTACGAGTTGATTGCCGCCATAGATGAGGTTCAAGATAAGAACCCCTGGTATTACGATGTCTGGAACTTCTTGGAAAAAGAAGCGTATCCACCAGGGACAAATGCGAACGACAAAAGGGCAATTAGAAGAATGGCTGCTCAGTTCATCATTTGCGGAGGAAAACTGTACAAGAGAGGTCATCTTGGGATGCATAAGTTGTGTGTTGATGCTGGAGAATCGAAGCGCCTGATGGAGGCCATCCACGGGGGAGAATGCAGAGCGCACGTGAATGGGGTGATGCGCTACCGAAAAATTCTCAGACAGGGTTACTACTGGTCCACCATAGAGGAGGATTGTATTGGCTTTGTCCGGCGATGCTACAAATGCCAGATCCATGCAAACCACACGAACATTTCGCCGTCGAAGCTGTACAACATGACTTCGCCATGGCCATTTTCAGTCTGGGGGATCGATGTGATCGGGGCTGTCACTCCGAAGGGGTCTAATGGGCATGAGTTCATTCTGGTCACAATAGACTATTGCACAAAGTGGGTTGAGGCCCAATCTTATGCGGTGTTGAAGGCGTCGTACGTTGCAAAGTTCATCAGGAACAACATTATCTACCGCTATGGGGTCCCGAACGAGATTATTTCAGATAATGGTTCCCACTTCAAGAACGAAGTGATCGACTTGTTAGAGAAATACAACGTGGCTTTTCATAAGTCATCTACATATCGGCCGCAAACCAACGGAGCAGTTGAGGCCGCCAACAAGAATATCAAGCGTATTCTGCAGAAGATGGTGGAAACCTACCGGGACTGGCCAGATAAGCTGCCATTTGCTCTGTGGGGCTATCAGACTTCAATTAGAACTTCTACTGGAGTGACTCCGTATTCATTGGTCTATAGTATGGAGGCCGTTCTACCTATCGAAATTGAGGTTGCGTCGTTGCGAGTACTGGCTGAGTGTCAGATAACTGAGGCAGATTGGCAGCAAAGCAGATTCGAGGAACTCATGCTCTTTGATGAGAGAAGGCTGAAAACACTGTACCATGTTCAGGGTTATCAATGACGAATTGTCAGTTCTTTCAACAAGAAAGTTAAGTCCAGGAATTTGAAAGAAGGAGATTTGGTGCTCAAAGACAACCGAGCTCCCATCCACGACCCTAGGGGCAAGTTCAGACCTTATTGGACTGGTCCTTACATCATCAAGTCCATCTGGTCGGGTGGAGTTGTCGTTTTGATGGACCTAGATGGCCTAGAGTTCTCCCAACCGATCAACATGGACAAGTTGAAGAAATATTTTCCTTGAGAGGCTCGCTAGGCTGAAAACCCGAAAGGGCGACCTAGGCAAAAGTTAGAGCACAAAATTTTTTTGAAATTATAAAAACCGAGCTCGCAAGGTTGAAAACCCACAAAGGGCGGCCTTGGCAAAAGTTAGAGCGCAAAAGGAGAGAGTTAATACACGAGTGAACCCAAGCCGAACTACGTAAGGCTTGATTCCCATCTTTGGGATACGTAGGCAACTTCATTTTGAAGTCCAGCCATAAACACTTCCCTGATCAACTTTGTCCATGAGATCGCCTTGGTCATCTTTGTCTACTCAGCATTCAAGAGCTTGGTCGTGATCTTCGGTGCAGTGCTACTCAGACTAGGGGCAACTTTCTAGTTGCTGGAATCCAGGGTTGTGCATCTTAGTGACAAATCTCAGGCGTGTCCAATTCTGATCCATATCGAAAATGGTTTTGAAAAGTTTTAATAAAAGTTGATTTTGTTCAAATTAATGTTTTTACAACTTAGACCATTTTTGGACCGAACGGAAAATTTTCAGTACCACAACCTTCAATTTCATTGATTTGAATACAGAGTTCTCCTACTCTTGAATACAAAATTGAAGTTGCTTTTCATTACATTCATAAAGAAAACTTGAAAGTTCTGATCAAAGCAAATAAATCCGGGGCATAGTCAGGTGTTCCTACGCCGTCTCCCAGAGCTAGTCGAAGCCTCTGATGCCAAGCTGGGCCCGATCTGTGCCTCTTCATTGAGCCAATCTAAGCACTCATCAGAGAGGATGTAGCTGAAGGTAGGAACGGGGGCCAAAAGTTCTCTCGTCCGCCATGCCGTGACATACCGAGCTAGCTGCGTGCCTCGGATCGAAAATGTAGCGGGGTACTCAATCCCCTCCTTTGGGCAAGTCTGATCATGTCCAAACTGACGCCGGAACCAGAACGAAAAGTAAAACACACAGTGTGCCAGGCCAATCAACTGGATCCCGGGCTGGCGAGTCATGCTATAGCTCATTGCCGGTAAATTGAGCCAAGGGCAGCGCCAAGCAATGTGATCCGCGGACAAATTGCACATCCAGTTGTACCACCATCCTTCATCCGGAGCATCGACTAGACGTCGTCGGGAGAAATAGCTGCGAGTTGAATATGTCGGACACGAGTCCACAACTCTCAACTTGTCCATCAACCACACCTGGAGAGGGATGAAAAATGAGAGAATAAAGAATAGAGAGGTGTACGTTGAGAGGAAAAAGTGAGCAAAAGGGTTTTGAGAAAAAAATCGAGCCTGAGGGCCGAGTGACGCGAGCAATATACATGTGAAATGGGGTGGGAAACAATACCTGCAATAGTAGTGGACTCCCCGCAAACCTAGCCGTCTCCCGACGATGAAAAGCGTCCAAGCCCATCAATGTCTCGGCCGATGTCATGGCGATGCAGCTTTTACCCTCTTTCAAGCCCTCGACGACCTCGATCAGACGAGTGCTAAACCCACCGGAGCCTGGGGCGAGTAAGAAATGAGATAGCATGCATAAACAAAACGCATGTCGCCGATGGCCTTGCCAATGACAGTCATCGCGATCACCAGGATCAGAAAATCGACAAACCAAGCTCGAAATGTCCAGCTCTCCATCATGAATCAATGACCGAGCGTCATGCCAAGTAAGGCCACACATCCTTCCTAGCGCTTGGACATGGCCAAACCGAAACTGAGGCAAGATTTCTTCATCGCGCTCGGATTCCATTAAAGCTTGGAAGTCCTTGAAAGTGGGACACATCTCTTGGCCGCCAAAGCTAAAGACGTGTCACCGGATTCCAAAACTTTGCTGCGGCATGGAGGAACGGAAAACGCAGCGGGGTGCGACCCAGCGTGAATAGTGCATTTATGCCGAAACCCCAGAAATTTAGCCTTTCCGAGCCATCCAAGTTGGCAATCCAAGTGTGAGATTTAGGGCAAGAAACTCTTCCATTTGGTGCAAATCAGAGCTGAAATAAGGAAAGCTACGAAGCTGGGGCTTTTGTAGAAGATAAGGTGTTGAGTGCAAGACAAGTGTCAACATTCTGGAGGTCCTTGCCATTTTTGGCCGGTCGACCAAAAATAGTGCCGACCAACCATATGTTTTGGTCGATTGGCTAAAATGTTGGCCGATGGCCATTTATCGTGGTCGGTGATATCTCCCTTTGGCCGATGGCCTCTCCTTTTGTTCTCTAAGCTGAATAAATGTTAAGCATGCTGAGAACTTGTGACTAGTTCCACTTCCAATGCCTTTTGGTGATGATTTTTGCAAAGTCGTGCCTGTTACTGCAATTTGTTTATCGGGTTGTTATACATCTGCTTATCGAGTTGTAATTTACATTCTTTAAGCCTTTGTTTTGCTTATCGAGATGTATTTACAGTTGGTTAGCTTATCGAGTTCTTTGTTTTGATTATCGAGTTGTGTTTGTCGTTATACAGTTCACTACCTAATTATTACGATGCAAGTGCTTAATTTTCAAACAAAAGTTCAAATCTCATTTACATTGTTTTGTAATGCGATGCGATGCATAAAATGTACAAATGTAACACTTTTTGAACAAAATAGCTGTTTCATTTCCATAATGTCTTTTGCAAAAGTACATAGTTTTGAGAAAGTAAAACCTGCCTGAGGTAGTACAATGTGCTCAAACTACCAGTAAAAAGCAAAGTAAAGCAAAAAGGGGAGAAAAGAAACAAAATGTCTAAACAGAACAAAGAAAAGAAAAAGCAGCAGAATGTTTGGATCAATACCGGTGGCCTCCCCTTGTGGTTGATGCACCTCCCACATCCTTGTTTGAGTCAGTTATGTGGTTTGGCACCTTCATTACTCAAGATAGTGCAAGAAAGTGCACTTTTGAACCTTAACCGGCCTTCCTGTTGGCCTCGAGCCGTGTCTTCTGTGTGCGATGCTCGGTGCGCGCAAGGAGTATCCTTTCTCGTATCCTTTTGTATCTTGCGAGTTTCGCAAATCGCTTTAAATATGTTGTATTACATTGCTTTGTTTTGACTATAATAAACACGCTCGTTACGCGTCTTGCATTCAACAATGGCTCATCCTGTTTTGAAGTTGCATCTCAACATCACGAATAAAATGCATTTACCATCCTTCCGTTGAATATGTGCCTTTCTCTCCCGCATTGTTACACACATTGCATGCGTTGTCGTGTATGCTTTACTTACATGTGTTTATGCACCTTCTCGCATTGTTACACACATTGTATGCGTTATCGCGTATGCTTTACTTACATGTGTTTATGCACCTTCTCGCATTGTTACACACATTGTACGCGTTATCGTGTATGCTTTACTTACATGTGTTTATGCACCTTCTCGCATTGTTACACACATTGTATGCACTTTTGCGTATGCTTTACTTACATGTGTTTATGCACCTTCTCGCATTGTTACACACATTGTATGCGTTTTCGCGTATGCTTTACTTACATGTGTTTATGCACCTTCTCGCATTGTTACACACATTGTATGCATTTTCGCGTATGCTTTACTTACATGTGTTTATGCACCTTCTCGCATTGTTACACACATTGCATGCGTTATTGCATATGCTTTACTTACATGTGTTTATGCACCTTCTCGCATTGTTACACACATTGTATGCGTTATCGCGTATGCTCTACTTACATGTGTTTATGCACCTTCTCGCATGGTTACACACATTGTATGCATTTTCGCGTATGCTTTACTTATATGTGTTTATGCACCTTCTCGCATTGTTACACACATTGTATGCGTTTTCGTGTATGCTTTACTTACATGTGTTTATACACCTTCTAGCATGGTTACACACATTGTATGCATTGTGGCGTATGCTTTACTTACATGTGTTTATGCACCTTCTCGCATTGTTACACACATTGTATGCATTTTTGCGTATGCTTTACTTACATGTGTTTATGCCTCTCTTGTTACACACATTGTATGCATTGTCGCGCATGCTTTACTTACATGTGTTTATGCCTCTCTTGTTACACACATTGTATACGTTGTCACGTATGCTTTACTTACATGTGTTTATGCCTCTCTTGCCTCACACATTGTATGCGTTGTCGCGCATGCTTTGCTTGCATGTGTTTATTCACTACTCGGTTTGCATTGCTATGCACCACTCGACTTGCGTTGTCACGCATGCCCTCCTTGCATTGTTATGCTTGTTTCAAATCGCATTGCTATGCGTCACACTTAGGTTGCATTGTCTCGCATCCATTCCGCATTGTTATGCGTCGCACTTAGGTTGCATTGTCTTGCACCCCCTCACTTGCGTTGTCACGCACTTTTCACTTGCATTGCTATGAATGTTTCTAACGATATTGTACCTGTTAAGTTTCTTTCTTTTGCAGGCACAATATTTTATGTACGGTTCATTTGAAGCTGGCACGACCAAACGAACCAGACGGTATTGTATCTTCTCCACGTAAGGCGCAGTGAGAATTGCATAATTTTCTTACACCCTTTCTGTTGGAATGTGTAGGACCGTTATCTCTTATTCGCTTGCTTAAAACTGTTGCATTTGTTTTGCGTAAATGCTTCATTACAGCTTTCTTTGCATGATCAAAAGTTATGTTCGGCACCGTGTATGTCACTTGCATCTTGCCCCTGCCTTTGGGCACATATCGTTGCTAGCTTGTATGCTTTGTCTAAGTCTTCGGCCTTGTCAAAATGGGTCGTCTCTGGGCTTTGACATTCACTCCTGTCATTGTTATGACTTTCGAGTTCTGTCAAAGAGGGGCAATTGTAGACACCCCATTTTTGACCGTCCTCAAGACTTGGACGTCATCGTTTGAACACTCGATGATCATCCATGTTCGTGTTCGTTTTGAGTTCCTGGAGGTCTCGGCCGCGCGCCTTGCCTCAAGATATCTCAACTTGTCTGTTTTGTGCTTGGTTGTTGACCAAACACCTGTGTTTTTACTTCTGAGGGAAGAGGGTGGCTTGTAGGCCATTTTCTCAACCCACCGGCCAAGGCTTGAGGCCATCGGCCCCTTTTTCTTGCCATCGGCCAAGAGTGTTGGCCGATCGGCACTGTGTTTGGTCAGTCGACCTTTGTTTTGGTCGATTGGCCACATTTTCTGGCCGAGGCCTTTTCTTTGCCTTTTTCAGGCATTGTGCATACCAGCTGTGCCAGCTGGTGAGCACAGACTCTGCCCTCCATACACGTGTATGGAGGGATTTGAGCCTTGTTTAGCTTCTCTTGGAAGCTTTGCAAAATTGGATTTCAATAAAAGGAGGGCCTCCTCTCCCTTTCCAGAGGTTCAGCCAACCGATATAGAAGTTAGATATATCTCTCTCTATATCTCCCTCTCTATAAATTTGTGTGTGTGTTTGAGCTCAAAAGTGTGTTATGTTCTTACTATTGCACACAAACACCTAGCACTACACTATCCTTAGTTGCTGAGGCACTAAAAGGTTGATTTCAGAGTTTTTGAGTTGGTTTTGATCCAAGGAGGGTGCTGGAGTTGGTGTTCTTGAAGTGTTCTTCAAGGGTGAGTCAACTTACTTTTGATATCCCATTTTGGCTTAAGCTTTTACACATACTTCTATATTGTTTTAAGCTTGACTCTAAACTACAAAAAGTTCTATTTTTGTATGGTAAATATGTTTGTTTAAGGTTACTTTTGGGTTGGGGGTTGTCTACCCCCTCTTAGGCCTTGTTTGGCCTCTTTTTGTGCCTTCCTCTTTGGGCCTTGGAACCCTTTTGTTTTGACCTTCTCACCATTGAAATCCAGAGGATTTTTAGTGGTGGAGAAGTGGTTTTGAGGTCTTGTGTAGGGGAGGGACACCCCTCTCCCTTGTGTCTCATTTGCTTGCATTGTTGGTTCACCATAGTAGCATGTTTGCTTAGCATGTTTTGGCCCCATTTTAGCAAGTTTTTGGTGTTATCTTGGCATGATATACCTCTGTTTTAAGTTGGTTTGTCGGCCTATTGCATGCATCACACACTTGCCTTACAATCCTCTCATTTGCCTAAACATGTATCATGCATTTCGACCATCATGCTTGCATGTTTTAACTTAACTTTGAGAAGTTTTTAGCCTTGTTTCACCATGATTAAGCTCTGTTTGGGGTTGTCTTGGTCATGCTTGCCATGCTTTGTATAGCCACCATGCATTCTAGCTTGTTAGCTTTGGGTGTGTGAGTCATTAGCATGCTTTACTTGGGCCATTTCAGTGATTTGGTATCACTTGCCATGTTATTTCAGTCCATGTTTCATGCTTGTATGCTTGCATTTGCCATCCTTTCAATGCTTTGAAGAGTTGGTGTCTTATGCTCCATGTTTGGGTCATTGTGCATGTCTCCATGATTAGGTCTTTGGGATGCCATCTCATTGGGTTTCGGGGCTTATTTTGACATATTATTACTCTGATTTTATTGACCTAGGTCGTGCCATGTTTGGTTGTAATAGGTGTAGTGCAATTGCCCTTTTTGGCCTTGTATGCGTCTTGTTTTGTGCTCGCCTTTCTAGCATGTGTTTGGCCTCATCCCATGTATGTTCTAGCCTTGTTTTGGCCTGTCTTGGGACTGTTTTGGGTCACTTTGGCCCTTTGGGGCTTGGTTGATATGGCCATAGTTCAAGTACCTTGGCTAGTTTTGAACTCGAAGTCCATTAGCATGCCTTGTTTGTGTTGTGTGTTTGATTTGGCATCACTCTTAACATATTTTTAGAGCTTATGGTGTCACCTTTTTGCCATGATTGTCACCCCTCGCTCATGTTTGAGTGTTGTGATCTCATGCCTTAACTCTTGGACCATTGCACAAGCATGCTCATTGTGCATTTCATTCTATCCCTTCCATCACCTTTGGCTACTGTTTTTGGTACGGCTGAGGTCTATCCATCTTTAGTGTAAGTCCTTGGATCATGCATTTGTGTATTGTTGTGTGCTTATCGCATTGCATGTTGTCGCATCCTTATGATTGGTGTCATTGTTGCATGCCTATCACATTGTGTGTTTCCATATCTAGGTTGCATTGTAGTATTGCATACTTGTTGCATTGCCATGCTGTTTGCATGTTAGGTTGCATTGCATTGCATTTTTCATGCTCGTGTTATATCGCCTTGCATTTCCATGTTGCATTGTACTTGGTTGCATGCATTGCATTGTGTTTGGTTTGGGGGGTCAAACCAAACGCGAGGAGCAAGGAACGTTCGTACTTGAAATGACGAAACGTCCCTCAATCCTTACTTGCCGACGCTCTTGATCCAAGCATGATAGAGTTCTAGGCATTTATATGTTTTGTTACATTCATTCCATATTAATTTGCACACTTGGCACCTTTGGCCACCATGCATTGAAATGCGTGATGGGTGGCCCGAGGGTCGAGAGCCATACTCCTTTGAGCTCATAGCATGATAGGGAGAGTGGCCGCGCACACATTGTCTTGTAAATGCCTTGCCATGCACTGTCTATCCTCTGCTGCAGTAAAAACAGTTTTCTACAGGAATAGATGGCCGGTCAGCCATCTTCAGCGCCGGCCGGCTACAAAAATCCAGCCGATGGCCCCACTTTTGGTCGATGACCATCCTACCATGGCCGGTGGTTCTATCTCTTGGCCGGTGACATCTCAAAGTGCTTAGGCAGTGGTTCAGAAGCAGCCTTGGGACTTGTGCAGCTTTCAGAGGCATAAAACAGTGCAAACAGAGGCAACATGTGGCATGACAATGGGTTTCCGAGTAAGGCGAATCGAGCATGCATCATCCAATCATTTCGAGGCGAAGCTGCGGTGGCCTCTTTAATTTCATACTTAGATTGTTTTGTAATTAATTTGTTAATTAATTAAAGGTTTTGTAATATTTAATTAGTTAGGGTAGTTGATTAATTATTCGGTTTGTATTATTTATTCGGACCCTCTGTCGAGAGGGCAAATTTTGTGATAAGTGTGCGTGCATGTGTGAATGTCTTCCAACCCCACGTCTTTCTCCCTTTTACTTACCTGCTTTTAAATGGTTAGTCTTAGATCATGTTTCAATTAGCATACTTATGTCAGCATATTTGCATACATTCATTCGTATTGCACGCACCGGGCTCGGCGCATCATATTAATTGCATAGTATTTCAATTCCAACTTGAATATGTGTATCGAGTTGTCACATTTCACATGCCATTCTTAGATTAGCCGAGCCTATTCTAGTTGCATTTTGCATGTGTTGCATTAGCCATCTTAATATGAACTAGGATCATGCATGATTTCTAACTAGTTTCTTGTTTTGGCTCGGAGTACACTGTGAGTGTTTATGCTTTAGCATCTTGCATGTGTGTAAGTGTTAACATGACAGCATGCTTGCCATGAGGCTAATTGCTTATGTGTTATAACTGCCTGAATGCCTGTGGGTGAAGGTTGGATTGCTTGAATTGGAATAATTCATCGAAATCCGTGTTTTAGCCTACTTGTGAGTAGTAAAATTGAAACCCATTTCCAAACAAACAGATATGTGATGCTTTGTTCCAAGTTAGGAGATCTAGTCTATACTTGTTTTGTTGTGCGCATCATATAGGAAAGATTAGCCAATTAACCGAAATAAGAGCACATGTGTTTTCAAAAACAAGGTATCATGTTTAGTACAGGCCGATCCTTGATCGGGCGAGCAGGGGTGCTCATAGATGACCTTCCCCAATCGTACCCAAGTTCCCGAGCCGAGGCAACTTTGGTGATGACGGACACGTGGCCTTAGGCAACGAGTCAGGGTTTCCTAAATTCCTCCAAAATAAAATATTTAGGTGGTGACTAGGATATATTAGTTGACATCTGGAGGGTTTGGAAATTTTTCGAACAGTGTGGAGTGGGTTTTGTAATTTTCAAAGTTAGCGAATAGATTAGGAAAAACTTGTTTAAAACTTTATTTTATCTTAAACTTACTTTAAGTTAAGTTTCGATCGGAACCCTTGTCTTGGGTAATTTTAGACCTTGAAGAACATTAACTTAGGTATTATTTAAGAGTAACGGTGAGTGGGGTTGAGCTGTGTTAGTGCGCTTTAGTGTTGGGTACTCAGTTTATTATTCTCTTTAGTATTTTTAAATTAGTAGTGATGTGTAGTCTTCATACTTGGTTCAGGGCACTAGTTGGATTTTCATACTCTATTTGAGGATTATATTATTTCGTTTTCAGGTGAGTAGTTTCATGCTACATATTTTTATAAATGTTCCCCTACCCTGAACTATTGGAAAATTAAATTGTTGTTTCAGGACTAAACTGTTTTGATAAATTATTATATTATCAATTGAATCAAATTATTTCTGAAGCATGTGTGAAGTTGGCATACTATAAACTATTTGTTTTAGTCTCATGTTTATAATGGTGAACTACCATGTTTTGCGAAACTGATGTGTATTGATTATTGGGACTATTTGTATATTTTAGTCTAGGGAAATTATTCCACTGTGTGTGGTGACTCTGGCCACTAGGGAACAAATTTGGTCTGGGCCGTGATGACTCTAGTGCTCAACGATTGTAAGGAAAAGACCTAGGTTAGGCTAGGTGACCTTCAATCGGATCGTTTTAGAGAAAAGGCTTGGGTTGCCACCCTGAGGATGACTCTTAGTTCGATATTGGATCCAACGGGCTTATTGCCTTGAAAACTATGTGGCATGTTACTTGTTATTCTTGGTACCCAGAAAATTATTGGTGTTCATGTTGTAATCTGTTTTAAGTGGAAAATGTCATTTATCATGTTCTTGAAAGACATGAGTATTTTAACTGTTGAACTGTAGAACCTTCTTTTTGAAACAGATTCTCTTTATCAAACTGTATGCTAATATAATTTTTGTGATATATATCTTATTTTGGAATTGAACCCTATTTTCAAAACTGTATTTACTATCCATGTTGCTACTCACTGAGCTATCAACTGACTTAGTTGTTTATCACTTCCAGTTGTTAGAAGGACTTAGAGTGGACTCATGGCGTAGCGGGGACTCAATTGCATGAACCTCTAGGACATTCATTTATTTTGTTTTAGATTGTTATGTCAAGTTTGTGCATATTTCTTTTTATTTTTATTGAGGTTCAGTTAGGATTATTTTGATATGTAGGCTGTTTATATCCTATAAGTTTGTGTTGATTACGGTTGGTTTTGCCATTTATACTTGTGGCAGGTCACTGGATTGAGTTTGGTTATTTATTACTGGACTTTTGTATAGTTGTTCAATTTGATTATGGATTAGTGGTTAGGCTTACGTGTGCCTTGGGCTAAGGCCCTATGGGCCACGGCCGGTCATACCTGGTATTGGGTGTGACAGACTGTACCATGTAATTAGCATAATTTTTAGAGCCTATGGTGAAATTTGATTAAGAATTGATTCGTATCCAAATAATTAGATTAATTCAATTTAGGTGAGCCTAATTAATTAGCACTAAACCTTGATTAGCCATTTTAATTAGTCAAGCACATATATATATGTTCTAATTGTAATTAAGCTCATTCTCGAGCTCAAAATTCTGAAGTTATACACCCTAGAGAGAGAGGGAAATGAGCATTAGAGAGAGAAGGAACTCAACTTTGGAGATTTACTTGGTGAATTAGAGATTTGAAGAGCTAAGCTCAAGAACTAGATTAATTTGAAGAAATTAAAGGCTCTAAGTAAGTGATTGAACTCTAAATTCATGAACTTAAGTCATATAAATGTGACTTCAAGAAGAATGTGTAGTTAAGTATGTGAACGGAGCAAAGATTGTAGGAATTGAGTTCAATTTGGGCATGCATGCATGAATTTGTTTTGATTCTTCAATTTTAAGCATAAACCTTGTAAATAATGATGAATTGGAAATTAAATCTTACATGCATGCATGAGCTATCATGTTTTAGAGTCCAATTCTAAGTTTAAAATTCTATGGATGGAAGATTTGAAAAATGGTTCACATGCATGAAGCTTACGGTTTGAATTTTGATGAATTTATGGAATTTTGAACAATGGGTTGAAACTAACTTCAAATATATGCATTTGGGAGTGTTCTTGCATGTTTGAGAGAGTCATGCATGAATTTGGAACATTGAATGTGTGTGTGAAACTCAAAATAGAATTCTAGAAATTTTAGAATTCGGGCAATTCACTCGAGCGACAGAATTGTCGCTCAAGCGTACATTTCAAGCTCCTAGTAGTTTTGCAGACATTGGGGTTAGGTCGAGCGACCGAAAGACTGCTCGAGTTACCGCCCTTTATTTTTAGACTTGGCTTGAGCGAGCAAGAAGTTCGCTCGAGTGTAAAATGAGAGCATCCAGTATTTTTGCAGACTGAGGGGTTCGATCAAACGATCAAAGTTGCGCTCGAGTGAAGTACCTTGTTTCAGGAAACTTTGAAAAGTTGTATTATGTTCTAATTTCCGTTCTTTTTCAATTTTGAGCATTCTTAGGTACGCATTGAGAACTCTAAATGAATTAAAGAGTTAAAAAGATGCCTAAGAAAGATAAATGAATTAAAGAATAGATTGAATGGTATTGTGACCCAATTTCTACATGCGTTACGAATTGTGTAGGGTCAACTGTAAGGATGAATCAGCCAGCTGAACACTATGAGTAATATCTTAGTAAAGATATTTTCATGTATGTTATTTTCTAAATACTACCTATGTGGTAAGTTTTCCGAACTCATGAATTTGTATTATGAATGAGTATTCTACCAGTCTGATTTGTAAAGACTTGAAACGCGATTGATAAGTAGGAAATTATAAGATTTGACCAAAGGTTGTTTTGTATGAATAACAATGGACCTAAGACCGTTTGGTATGTTTGACGAGAATATGAAATGGGCCCAAGGTCGTATGGTATATTTGACAAGGAAACGGAATGGGCCTAAGGCCGTTTAGAATATTTGACAAGATAGACCTAAGGTCATCTTACATATAAATTGGACCGAATGTCATTTTGTATGATTGTTAAATGGACCAAAAGTCATTTTGAACAAGGAATTGATTAGACTAGAGGTCATTTTGAATGTGAGAATGAATGTAAACATCATCATGATTATAAAAGTGCACGTGAATATGAATTTAGAAATGATGGACCTAAGGTCATTTTGTACATGTGAAGTGAAGAACTGGATGGTCATTTGTGTATGGATCCATTAAATATGAACATTATCTTGAATTTTAATATGCGCATGAACAAAAATATGGAAATGTTGGATCCGAGGTCGTTCAGTTCATATGTTATGATCAATTATGAAAAATGTTTGGACCCAAGGTCGTTTCGTCCCTTTGACATGTTCTAAGTATAATGGATTGGACCCGAGGTCATTCTATTATGATTTTCTTAAGTATGTTATGAATGGGAATTGCGCTCCATATGTATTAAGTACAAGTATGATTTATTTTAATATGAATCTCATTCATTAACCCATTTACTCTGGTATTATTCACTGGGCATTAGCTCACTTTTTATTTATATGTATGTAGGTGAGCAACGGGATGTCCAGCCCCATCCCTAGTGATCTTGTGAGAGAACCAAGCTTATGTGGAGTCAACCAAGGTTGTTGTAGCTTTGTTTTCGTGCTCCATTGGGATATGATAGCCCTACAGTTCAGACTCCCGTGGTTCCGAATCTGATTCCACAAGTGCAATGTGAAATAGATAAACACAAATGAGTCAAAATCTGAAAAATCTTTTGAAAAATCGATTTTGAATAAAAAATGCCAAAAATGGACTGCATTGCCAAATTACAGAGTCGCCACCTAAATATTTTTGAAAAATTTAGGAAACCCTATGACTCGTGCCAAAGGCCACGTATCCGTCATCACCAAAGTGTCTTAGCTCGGGAACTTAAGTATGAGAGGGGAAGGTCATGAGTTGAGCACCCCACTCACCTGATCAAAGATCGGCCTCTTCTAATCATGATGTGATTCTTATATACAGTATATGCTCTTGTTTCGATTATTAGGCTATTTTTACTATGTGATGCACATAAGTGTAGACTAATTTGTAAAAATTGGAACACTTTGATTTTATGTTTGTTTGAAAAGAGTTTTGAATACGCGTCACCTAAAAAGGGTGAACTTGTATATACATTTTTCAAAACATCCCAATTTATGCAATTAGCTTTCATCCACTGGCATTCAAACATGTATGTCACTTAAGCACTTAGCCTCATGGTATTATGCTTGATATGACAACACTGGCATACATGTAATATGCTAAAGCAATAAATACTCACCTAGTACTCAACCAAGGCAAGCCAAAGAAGGAAAATAGTTAGAAAAATGTATGATCCTAACAATGCAAATGACTAATGCAACACATGCAAAGATGCAACTACTAGGCTCGGCTACTAGCATGGCATGTGGATTAATTTGATAGCATGCAATTAAGCACGTATTCAAATGAAGAATGTGAGAGTTAGAATGATGTGCCCAACCCAATGCATGCAAGACAAATGGATGCAAGTCATGGAAAATGCTAATTTAAAACATGATGCTCTATGTTATCCATCATAAGCGAGTAAATAAAAGGGAGAAAGAAGTATGGGTTGGAAGACATACACATTATTACAATTTTTTCCTCATACAAGAGGGTCCAAATAAATGTCTTACTAACTAATTATTACAACACCAAAATCAACTATCTATCCCAACTAATCAATTAAGTACAACGCAAACTTAACTAGCTATTCTAACTAATTAATACAAATTAGAATTAAACTAACTAATTAGTTACAATATGGAATCAGTTAACTAAGTAATTAATTATTACAAGCCCACTACTTTAGGTACAACATACTACTATTAAACATAATTTTAACGGGCCTCGAGAAGTGAGAAATGGCTCATGGATGAATGTGGATTTCCACCTGAAAATGCCTCTATTCTGCTACCAAAATGGTTTTGTTGTGCAGTCAGAAAATCGATCTTTTTTTGCCCCAACCTTTGTTCTGTTTTGCAAGGAAAAATATACTACTTGGCTAAAAAGAGGTGGCCGAACGGCCAGTAAAAGTGGTCGGCCATACAGAGAGGTGGCCAGCTGGCCACTAGTTTTGGGTTCTCCTTTGCTGCAACAAAAAAGAAACAGAGCACAAACAGAGTATTTTTAGGGGATGTTTGTCCACCCTGTCTCTCCTTATCATCAAACAGATCAAAGGTGAGGTAGGCTTGATTCGCAAACCATCAATCAATGCAAACTCATTGCGTGATGGTGTATGAATCAAGAGACAAAATCTCAATAAATGAAAAGACCAACAAACCTCCTCCCTATCATGGAATTGATCAAGGGAAGTGGTAGACCTTAAATCTTGAGCCATTATCATTACTAAAGAGTATGAAATGGCTCGAGACTCAACAGGTTCAACTAACGTCTGATTGTACCCCAAACTTGATTTTATTATTTTGTTCCATTTTAGCCCAAATTTATGGCCTATTTTATTTACCTTTCCATTCTTTATTCATTTTAGTCCAAAAATGAAAGTTAAGTTCACTAAATGGATAGAAGTGTCAAACAAGAAGTTGTTTTGGGCATGAGAGAGATGTAATGCCTTGGAAATGAACCTCCAAAGAGATTAAACCATTAAGCATGGAAGGGTCACTTTCTTAAGCTTAAACAACACTTGTTTGAAACAACCCTCAAAGAAACAAAAAGCCAAGAAAAGAGGGAGAGTGTAGAGGTGATTATGTGTGAACATAAGTATGGAAAACATAAAATAAATGCTATCAACTCAAATAGATTGGTGGCTAAGGCCTAAACCACCAAACCTACGAGGACAACTACACTACAAGCATGCTATACAAAGCATAAATGAAATATACCTAAAATAGTCCTCAAATAGCGAAAAACAGTGTTGGAAAAACATGGAAAAGCTTGAAAAAGTTAGCTAAAACAATGTAGAAATTGAGCTAGTAAACAAGCATAAGGAGGGGTGGCTAACCCCTCCATTTTTGGGACCTCAAAACAACAATTTCAGCCTGTAAAAACCTCTGAAAAATAGTGGTAAAAAGTTGAGAAAAAGATGGGAAACACAAGGGCAAAATCTTGGGAAATAAGGTTTAAAGAAAGGTGATTAACCCCTTTACCTTTAATAACTTTAAGCTACAAGTTTCAACCCATAAAAACAGTTGAAAAATAGTCCAAAGACAGCAAATAAAGATACAAAAGAAGTGGCATAAAAGAGCTAGGAGTTATACCTCTTGAAGAGAAGTAACACTTTAAGTTTCAAACTAACAAATTCCCACCCTCAAGAGCTGAAATTCAAGCTCAATAACCTCAGCAAAGAGCCCTAAAAATTTGGTTTAGGGAGTCTAGGTAAGGTGTATATAGGTTGCAAGGTAGAGAGAGAGAAATATTTTAAAATTTTTCTAACCTAAATTCTAGAGGGGTGGTCAAGTATATATAGAAAAATATGTTACTATCTCGAAAATATCAGTATAGAGATAGCTGGTGCAGTGCGTTCACCTATGGGGACAGTTAGCACAGCTGCCAGCAAAATATCTATTCTACCAAAACAACTAGTCGGCCGGCCAGTAGGGGGACGGCCGGCCACTCATTCTGGCCAGTCGGCCACTAGTCGGCCTGTAGGCCTCCAAGTGGTCAGGCTTGGAAAAATAATTTTTTGGTCCAAAAGTGGTGCAAGGTTTGTAAGCTTCTGAGGCACAAAATCGGGGCTTCTTGCTGAGGAAATAGAGCGTTTATCCAATGTATAAATTCATCATTGGGTGATCAATCGGAGGCGCCTAAATCTTAAGGGCGGTCAAAATGGGGTGCCTACAATCGCCATATGCAAGAGGCTTTACTTTTGATTTTCCTTTTGTTTATTTTGTGATCATGTGTGACCAAGTTTGTATATAACATTGGATTTTGTTAAGACTATTTTTGAATGATCCTGGACATATGTATATATATTCGAAATGACTGTTTAGTGTGCGTTATTATATACATGAGAAAAGTTTTTGTTATGCCATGTATGCACATCTCATTGAACAAAATTTAAAGTTCTACTTCCATATTTAGCCCTATGTTATTAATTTTTAATGGATTTCTGTCTGAGGCTGTAGACACCCCATTTTTTACCGACCTCAAGACTTGGATGTCATCGTTTGTGCACTCGATGATTGTGCTTGTTTGTGCTTGTTTTGAGCACCCGAAGTTCTCGGCGGAATGCCTTGTCTTTGAGCCTTTAAACCCATTTTGTTTTGTGCTTGCTTTGGGCCAAACCTTGTTGCCTCTTGCCTGGAAGGGAGAGGGGCCTTGTCGGCCACTTTTTGTTCTTGTCAACCACTTGAAGTGGCCGGTCAGCTAGTTAGAGTGGAATTTGTCCCCTTTTTCAGATATTTGTTTGCTAGCTGTGCCAGTTGTTGTTTACTGAAGCGTATCTCCATACACGTGTATGGAGGGATGAATACAAGCCTTACTCTTGATTTTCTATATATAGGGGATGCTCTCTCCCATTTGAGGAGGTTGGACATTTTGGATCAAAATTTCCTCTCTCTCTCTCTCTTCTTATTTTGTGCCTTATAGTTAGATTTCTCTACACTTCTGCACAAGGACCCTTAACCAAACATTCTGACCTTGAAGCTGAGGTTTTTAAGGTTTAATTTGAGCTCTTAAGGGAGGTTTGAGCTAGAATTTGTGCCTGTTTTGTGCTATGCTTCAAAAGGTATAAGACTTACCTTATATGCTTTGTTTTGATTACATGCTTTGCCACCTTTTTGTACTATTTTTGGCCTGGTTTTCAACTACAAAAAACTCTGATTTTTGAGCCTTAACATGATGGTTTGAAGTCATTTTGTGTAAAGGGGTAGTCTACCCTTCTTGTTGCCCAATTGTGAAGCTTTTTGTGCCATCTTTCAAGGCTTTCAAATCAAAATTTTTGGTCATTTAAACCACTGAAATTCAGAGTTATTTCAGTGGTGGAAAACATGTTTTGAAATCCAAAAATGGAGGGGTTGGCCTCCCTTCCCTGTGTCTTACATGCATGCCTAGTTAGCATCACATGGTAGCATGTTTTTGTAGCCTAACTTAGCTTATTTCCAGCATATGTTTGCCTCTAATTTGGAATGATTTAGCTCTGTTTTGGGCTGCTTTGGTCATATGAGTCTTGTTTTGCATAGTTGTAGTGCAAATGGCTTCACTAGTTTGGTGTTTTAGGCCTTTAAAGATGCTTTGCTTGCGTTGGTTGCATGTTGCAGTGTCTTTTTACATGTAATTTCAGCATATATAGCTCTATCACATGCTCATTTGTTTCACTCTTTCTTTGCTTTTTAGAGTTGCTCTTGAGTCTTGTTTGCAAGCTAACATGTGAGCATGTTTTTCTAGCATTTTCTACCTTAATCTTAGCTTGATTTTGCCACTGTTTTGACTGGTCTTAGCTCTGTTTTGAACTGGTTTGGCCCTTTAAGGCTTGTATTGTGTGGTTGTAGTGTAATCTCTTTCACTGGCTTAATATTTTAGGCTTTTAAACATGAATTGCATGAGTTGCTTGCATGTTTTAGTATCTTTTTGCACTCCATTTCAGCATTGAAATCTCTACAATCTCCCTCTATTCTTCACTCTTTCATTTACTTTGAAAGTGACTTTGAACCCTTCGTTGGCTTGAGTGTGAAATTGAGACACTTGTGCTTAATGGTTTTAATCCTCTTTTGAGTGTTTCTACTAACCAATGACATGAGGACTCTTTCATGCTCAAGGCACTTGTGGTTTAAGCCTACTTTCAATTAGAGGACACTCACTTTTGGACTAATCAATTAAAGAATGGATTGGTAATCTAAAATGAGTAAATAAAATTAGACAAGTAAAAGAGGCAAGATAAAGCATCTTTGTGTTGCATTGCATGTGTTCGGATCGGACGATAATCCGAACACGAGAAAAATGGGATGTTTCATACTCAAAGTGATGAAACGTGCCGCTTTTCTTAGTCACTGTCGCCCTTGATCATGCATAATAGGGTGGTGGTTGTTTTGGTCGTGTTTGTGCATTCATTAAGCTTGTACATGCTTGGTTCTATAGCCATCATGCATTGAAAATGCTTGGTTGATGGTTCGAAGGCCAAGAGTTACCCTCTTTTGAGTTTGTGTGATGATAAGGAGGGAAACAGTACACACATTCCTTGAAAATACATTGCTTTGCCTCTGTTTGCTCTCTGTTGCAGAAAAAGGAGAAGTCCAGAGATGGGGTGGCCGACCGACCAGTTGTAGTAGCCGATAGCCATTTTTTGTAGCCGACCGGCCACCAGTGAAATTTTGCACAAAGTGTGCTCTTGAGTTGGAGCAGAGGCATTCTGGGAGTTGGTACAGTTTTCAGTGATCAAAACGAGTGCAAACAGAGGCATCCGATAGCAAGGCAATGGCATTTTCGAGTGGATCAACCGAACATGCATGCGTCCCTCGCCCTCAAGGCCATTTAGTCGCTTTTGTGAGCTTAGAATAAGTTAGCTATTTCATTCATACAAGTGTTGTAATAATTAGCTTAGAATAGTTAATTAGTTTTGGTTTGTAATAATTAGTCTAATTAGTTATCATTAATTAGCATAGCTAGTTGGCTTGCTCATTCGGACCCTCCTTCGAGAGGGCGTAATGTTGTAATAAGTGTCCGTACGAGTGTGTATGTCTTCCAACCTCGCGTCTTTCACCTTTTTATTTAACCACTTTCGATGGTTAGTTTAGGGTCATGTTTCGATTAGCGTACCTTATGCTCGCATGTTTGCATCCATTCATTTGTCTTGCATGCACCGAGGCTCGGCGCATCATTCAAACTGCATTTTCAATACTTATTTGAATACGTGTTTCAAAGCATGTTATCAAATTGAATCAAATCATATGTCATATTAGTAGCCGAGCCTATTAATCGCATTATTGCATGTGTTGCATTAGACACTAAACATAGTTAGGATCATGCATCTTTCTAACTAGTTTTTGTTTTGGCTTGGAGTACTCAGTGAGTTTTATGCTTTAGCATGCTTGCATGAGTGCAATTTCCATGTTGCCATGATAGCATGCTTGCCATGAGGCTATTTGCTTAAATGATTAACTGCATGAATGCCTGTGGATGAAGGCTTGATTGTTTGAATTGGAACGATTCAACGAATGTATGTTTTAAGCCCACTTGAGGTGGCAAATCGTGTATTAAGCCCACTTCAGGTGGCAAATCTGCAAACATTTAAGCCCACTTGAGAGTGGCAAATTTAAACCATTTTCGAAAACAAACATAAGTTGAGTTGTTCCAATTCTCGCGATTTTAGTCTATACTTGATTCTGTGCGCGTCACATAGTAATGTTAGCTAAATAACCGGAATAAGAACGCATAATGTTTATAAAATGACATATCATGGTTAGTCGAGGCCGATTCTTTAATCGGCCGAGCGGGGGTGCTCATGCCATGACCTTCCCCCCTCGTACCCAAGTTCTCGTGCCGAGGCAACTTTGGTGATGACGGACACGTGGCCTTTGGCACGAGTCAGGGTTTCCTAAATTTCCCCCAAAACAAAATATTTAGGTGGCGACTCTGTAATCTAGCAAAGCAGTCAAATTTTGGCATTATTTGATTTAAAATCAATTTTCCAGAAAGATTTGCCGGATTGGACTCTTTGGTGTTTATCAGTTTCACATTGCACTTTGTGAGATTAGATTCAGAACCGTGACAGAAGTCCAAATTGTAGGACCAATTCGAGCTCTCCGAAAGGGGGCGCAAAAAAGTCGAGCTATAGAGGCCATAGGTAATCTCATGATTACTAGCCAGTTATGATCCTAACCTATAGGGGCGGGTTCGGGTCATGACATTATGCACATCACATCCCTGTAGTTTTGTCTATCAGATCCTTATAATTACATCCTATAATTAAGCTGCGTAGTAAATAAGGAAACCATATTTTACTTGTGCACTAAGTTACAGGCACAAGTCATGTGGTGTTGACTTGATCATCCTTAATACTCCCCCCCAAGTTGTATTGTCTATTCATGGCACCCAACTTGCCAAGTACAAAATGAAAATTTGTTGCATTGAGGCCCTTAGTAAGAGATCTTCTAGTTGTTGAGTTGTCGACACATGACCTGTTTGAACAACACATGTTTGGAGTTTCTCACACACTTGGAGTGGGTGCTGTGACACTTTGTGGGAGTTGTCTCGAATTTATTTTGATGATCCGAGCCGTTCATATTATTGGGTTTTTCGAGCATATTATCCTTAAAAATGAGGTTAGTCGGACATGTGTGGCCCCATGATTAGGCTCTAATTGTTTTTTAAAAAGTTATCAAAATCATGCCAATCATTTATTTTTTTAAAACATAAATGAGGTCTTGTTATGGGGCTGTAGATGTCCAATTAATTTGATTTTTTCTTTGATAATCTACTCGATAAACCCAACATTATGAATGTTCGGATCACTGAAATAGGTTTGAGACCTTCCCCCATGGGTTTCACAATACCAACCCCAATTCACTATTCTAAGTGTTTTGTTCGTTCATGAAAAATGTGATTTGAAACAATATGAAGAGCTCCTTGTTGTCGCAATATAGCTTGGCCAATTGGGGAAGTTTAACCCTTTAATCTAACACTTGTTTGAACCAAGTTATCTTGTGACAAATTGTAGCCACAGACCTCTATTTTGCTTTAGTTGAGGAGCAAGAAACGGTTGTTTACCATTTTGTTTTCCATGATATAGGAGATTGTCCAAGCAATATGCAATATCTAATAATTGACTATCATGTATCTCTACATTGGGCAGTATGCAATATCCCATATTCATTTATTAGCCACTAGTTTGATGCAGATAGAGAAGTCTCTCTACGTCACAAAAAGCCTTTAACTGCATTGAACTAGTGGATGATGAAATAATTCCTTTGCCTGGCATTTGCTTAATGTACCTTAATACTTGATGAGCCATATCCCAATGAGGTACATGTGGTTTGTCCATGAACTAACTTAACACTTGCACTGCATATACCAAATCTAGTCAAGTGATGGTTAAATAAATCAAGCGACCAACAAGTTTGTGATATAAAAAATGATTGGCTATAGGTTCTCCATCATTATCATACAACTTCATTATCATACAACTTCAAATTTTGTTCAATAGAAAGCTTAGGTGGTTTTGCACCAAAGAATCTTATATCTCAAAATCTCAAGTGCATACTTCCTTTGTGATAGAAAAATTCCCTTTGTTAAATGAGCAACCTCTATGCCCGAGAAAAATTTCAAGTTTCCAAGATCCTTGAGCTTGAAAAGATCATTTATGAATTTCTTAAGTTCTTGAATTGCTCTAAATAATTTCCTTCCAGGATGACATCATCTACATAGTCAAGAACATAAGTCAAGCTACTTTCTTTGGAGTGAACAAATAATGAATAATTTTCCTTACGTTGCCGATATACCGCAACGCTAATAGCTAAACAAAACTTTACAAACAACTGCCATGATGCTTGCTTGAGACCTAACAATAATTTGTTGAGCTCTCATACTCAGGTCTTCTCATTTCCTTCGAAGCCACAAGGAATATCCATGTAAAAATGCACTATTGACCTCAAGTTGGTGAAGATGCCATCCCTAAATGGATGAAAAAGTAAGCAAGACACAATAGTCGCTAATTTGGCAATAGGTGCAAATGGTTCTCTATAGTCAATATCTTTTGTTTGATTGTAGCCTTTAGCAACCTAGTGGCCTTCATATCTCTCCACTGAGCCATCGAGTTTATATTTTATCTTGTACACCCATTTGCAACAACTAGATTTCTTGTCAGGTGGAAGTAGTGTCAATGTCCATGTTTGATTGGTTTCAAGAGCATCTATCTCGACTCTCACTGCATTTAGGATCTCGAATGGCCAGCAAAAAATTCCTAGGTTCTATTTCAAGAGAAATATAGGTCATGAAAGCACAACAAGAGAAGATAAATGATCACAAGAAAGAGAGTAACTCAATGGATAACAATCGCCATTGTTGGGTCTGATGGATAAGTGAACCGAGACGGGAGCCCATATCCAAGATGAAAATCTTGCAAATAACTTAGAGGGTTGATAAATGAACTTGAAGGAGTTGGATCAAGAAAGAGCTTATTGATGAAATGGTTGACATATTCTCATTTGGAGCATCACATGGACAATGCAAGATAGATGAACTACATAGCTCAACAAAACTAGAAAAAGGAAGTGATTTTTGTGGAAAATTACATCTCGTGAAGTAAAAACTTTGTGATTGCAAATTTCATATACTTGGTGCCCCTTTTGCCTATAAGGATAACCAAGAAAAATACACTATGAAGCATGAGCATCAAATTTGGAAGGTCTTTCTACATGGGTGGATGCAAGCACAAGCATCTATGACTTCAAACAACATGTCAGATGGTGATTTTCCAAATAAAGTAGGTGTGAGGATTATGTTGATTAAATAAATAGCTGTTAAAATGGAATTTCCCCATAATTGTTTGGGTAAATTGGCTTGAAAAGTAGAGCATGTGCTACACTAAGGAGATGATGGTGTTGTAGATACCCCATTTTTGACAGGCCTCGAGACTTGGGCAACTTCTAAAACTTCTCGATGATGAAACAAAGATAGACGATTTTGATCTTCTCGGAACTACTTTTTGATGGAGAGAGAGTTCTCAAACCTAACCTCTCTTTTAGCCAAAATGTTTTCTAAACCCAAAACAACTATTTTTCAAAAGTAATTTCAAATATTCGCTTCACATGTTTGATTGATCCAAGTTTTTCTTTTCAAAATTCCAAAATTTGGGCATTTATTGAGTAGTCTTAAGTCTCTTACTTATTTGTCTCTCCACTCTTTGAATCTTGATGTGAGACTGAAACCATTGGAAAGCTTACTTTCACGGCTTCATTTCGACACAAAATTGACCTAATTTCGACTTTGGAAGAGGGAGATACACCTATTTGAAGTTTACCCCAAAAAAACATTGTAGGTGGACCTACAACCACAGAATTCAATTTTTCTCAAGCAAAATGTTTTGTATGTTTCCCCTTGCATTTGGGAATATGCCATTCACACATATTCTAAATATCCATGCAAAATAGCATATTTTATGACTCTGTTGACCTATATATACACCCATTTGAATAGAGAAATAGGAGAAAACTTCCCTCTCCCTCACATGGCAAAATTTATGCCAAAATTTACTCTCAACTCTCCTCTCCCTCCATTGATGACTGGTTCTTGAGTTTCATTATCTCTATTAAAGCCTTGAGAGAACCTTGAAAGGCTGCATCCATTACCTTCATGTAATCTCCCTTTGCTCAAAGCTTTAGGGAAGATATATCTATCTTTCTCTCGTATTTTATTTTCTTTTGTTGATATTCGAACATATTATTATTGCTTTGAGATTGATTATATTAGTGGATTGATCTTAGTATTTGGGCATGTATAGTTGAGATCCTTGCCAAATCTCTTTACTTTGAGCAAATCTTGCATTTTCTCTTGTATTTTCTTTTCTTTTCGTTTCTTTTCCATCCTCTTCTCCCAAACACTATCTATTTAATGGTTTTGTCGAAGAGTGTTGATGGATTGGGCGTAGTTTGGGGATTCTTGCCAAATCCTCCATATTTGCTAGATTATATTGGATTGGATTGTTTTTACTTTGGTAGCACTCTCTCTCTCAATTTCTTGGTAGCCAAACACTCATTTTCTCTCTCTTTCTCTTTTCTTAGTTGAATATTGGGCTTGTATAAGTTGGATTCTTGCCAAATCCTAGCTGTATTGCTTAAATTCCATTATCCTTATTCCATTATCCTTATTTTCTATCTCTTTATTGCAGTTTCTTGGAAGCCAACATGAGCTTTCCATCTGAAAATAGTTGAGATATACTCTCTTAACCGTTTGTTAAATGGATTTGGGCATTTATGCTCATTTTCATCATGTAGAGAGTATTTTTTTTTTCCTTCTATTTTTTATGTTCTATTTTTCTTTCCCTTGTTAGTAGTTTAGCCTCTTTCAATTTTGCTTTCTTTTTTTGAAAATGGTTGAGTATATTCTCTCAAACTACCTCATTGCATGTATTTGGGTATCCTATACTTATTTCCATGATGTAGAGAATAGACTTTTTCCATTTTCTATGCCTTAGCTATCATTTTCTTGCTTATTAGATCACTTCTCTTAGATTTTGGTTTGAATATGCTCCTTACATGTCACTTTTCATAGATCGAGGCATTTGCTTTGTGAAATGCCTTTTTCCATGTCTTTTTGGAGTATATTCATCCCATTATCTATCTTATTCCCTTTCTCTTTTGCTTTTCATTGAGTAGAATAGCCTTTGATTACTTGTTCTTACCCTAGTGCTTGGATAAATGTTGGAATCTACCCCACGAAACCTTTATTCACGGGTTTGGACACTTAGATGTTTATTCCTATGTGTTGGGAATAGATTCCAATCATTCCTCTTGCATTTACCTACTTTCCTTTCGGTCCTAGTATAGTTGTTATGATCTTGGTCACTGTTATCTTCTTTTCCCTTTCATTTATTCACTTTTTTTCTTCTTGTCTAGCTTCTTGGATTAGTTGTTGTATGTTTATTTATTTATTTATTTTTCTCTCTCACTTTTTACTCTTTTATTTTCTTTCTTACTGTTTTATGTTTTCTACATCCACGTTTCTATAATCATTTGCATGCAGCCCTATTTATCGCATTTACTAGATATTGTCACTAGTTTGTTATATTGATTATTTGTCGAGGTGACTTGCATGTTTGAGATGATTCACATGACATTCTAGTGGTAACCGGGCCAATAGGTTCATTTCATGAGGTTTTTTTTTTTTATATATTTTGTTTTATTGAATTTTAGACTTTTGTGTCTACGATCATGCATATCTTTCTAACCCATTTTGTTCTTGGCTCAGTGTTGCAGAGTGCTAGGTGAGGTTCGCTATTTTCTTTTGCATCTCGAGTGTGATTGCTTCCTTACTATGTCTTGCATACTATCATGAGGCCATTTGCTTACTTGAGATATCTCTATGTTTGCTTATTCGTTAGAGGGCATCACACCTAAGTTGGGATTGTTTCGATCTCTTTGCATATGAGTTATCCGCCTCCCCCCCCCCTTTTATGAGATTGGAATATTCCAAAATATGTGATTTGGTCTATATTTGTTTGCTACATTTTGTACAGTTTTTTTTTTTTTTTTTGATAATAGAAAATATATAGATATAACCCAATTATTAATGCTAGCTTTATCTAGTAAAGTTAGCATTAATAGTTGGGTTAGATGAACATATTTTGGTAATGATTCTCATACCAAGAATTAGTAGAGGCTAACCTTCAATCAGGTGAGTTGGGATGCTCAAACCATGACCTTCTTCTCTCATACCTAAACTCTCAGACTAGACTTTTTGGCTGTGACAGATAGTGACCTATATTGGTAGGAGTCTGGGGTTCCTAGTTTCTCCAAAAAGATTAGGTGGCGACGGGTCTAGCGATATGGTCTCTATTTGGCATTTTGATTTTTCTGTAATTTTCCAGATTTAGACCATCACTTGTTTCACATTGCACATTGTAAACAAGACATGGGTGAACAGTTGGGTGCATTGGATACCTTCTAAAGATCCCATAGGTGTTTTGGAGTGGAATTACAACTATACTGGCGGACAATTCCCTTTCTTCAGAAACAAATTAGCATGTCAAATTGTCACGACCTGAACCAGCCCCTAGAGGTTTAGGCCGTAATCGGCCAGTAATCCCATATTACCTTCGGCCTCAAAGACAAAGTTGATAATTAATAATAATAACGGGGCCTTGCGGAAGCAATATTAAAATATAAACATGTCCATCGAGCAGTGCATACATGAGAGTCCGTATGAAATTTAAACTTCCACCTTCTCATAGGTATAAACACATGGTACGTCAAAACATCTTAATGTTGTACAAATTATCCATACATAACAAGCTTCCAAAAATAAAAAGTAAACAAACAAAGTAACTTGGTCCACATGTTTGACACAACTTGGCTCCAATGAGTCCAAGATTTCCCCATCGCGGAGGAACTCCAAAACGGCTGACAAAAGGGTGGACTGTCGAGATTGCTCTATGCTTGACGCTCCACTTGCTCACCTACATATATATATATATATATATATATAGGGGGAACGGGATGGGCTAAAGCCTAGTGAGTAATTCTAATATAAAGAAATTAAATGAATGATGTCTATCATAGTACAAAATCATATCAAATGAGTTCAAAGAAAATCATAACTGAATACTAGTCATATCAAAGTTCACAAATCATAATCATAGGTAGTACATCCATTAGTGCACAAAGGGACCACATAGGTCTAATGAAGGGACCATATAGGTCTAACAAGGGACCACTTGGGTCTACATCAGAGATATCTATAATGAAGGGCCATTGTATTGTTACCCCCGGGCGAAGGTCACATAGCAAAGGCCATGGTATTGTTATCTCCGAGCGAGGACCATATAACAAAGGCCACGGTATTGGTACCCTCAGGCGAGGGCTACACTAAGGATGCCATAATTACATTTCAAAAGAGACAATCATTCATTCATAACAAAATTACATTTCAAAATAATACTCTTGTTGCAATTAAAAATATACTTTAACAACATATTTTTACAAAGACACTACTCACAGTGGACGGGTACTGATAGTAGACCTCGTTCGACCACGTACACAAATCACCTAACACCAATACACATTGAACACATGGTTGAAACAATTATCATATTTTAATTTATTCTCTTACGCGTGTCTATCTTATCCCATGAATAAGGATGTCTAAAAGATGCAAGACAATGCCTAAATGGGAATGACGATGCAAATATGCACTTATAAGTGTTGGTCAAAATTTTCATAAAATAGGGTCTTCGCTTAAGCGTGCACTTGGTCGCTCGAGCAGTGTGGTCTGCCTGTAAAAGTGATGGATGCTCGAATTTTACACTCAATGGTCACTCGAGCCAAGTGTTGAACAAAAGTGGGTCTGCTCGAGTGCACACTTGGTCGCTCGAGCCAAAGGCCAAATATCTGTAAAAGTACTAGATACCTTCGTTTTTCGCTTGAGCGAAGGATCCTTCGCTCGAGTGAACTAGATGAATTCTAGGTTTTCTAGATTTGTGTTTGAAGTTCAAAAATATGCTTTTCAAGTTCAAAGCATGCATGGTTGGTCTCAAAAGCTTAGAAATACTTTATAAAACATGGATTGTTGGAAAATATATAAAGCCATGATATCAAATCCTCTTTCAATTCTTCAAATCAAAACTCAAAACACCATGTTCTTGACATGCATGTAGGAAATCCAACTCTTTTCTTTACAAAACATGATTGTATGAGACATTGAGTGCCAAGCCATGAAGGACCTTAAGAAGTAGCTCATGTAAGTCCCATGCATGTATGAATTTCTAGAAAACCAAGTTCAAAAGTGAAGAATTATGCATGCATGTACACAATTCACTCAAACTCACTAAATTCTTGATGATTCATGCTCATTTCTTTCAAATACATGCAAATAATCCTACAACTTGGTGAATTCATCTTCCTACACGGATTATCTTCATGAATTATAGGTAAGGAGCATATCTAGAGCTTGAATTTGCCTTAGTTAAGCATAATCTCTTCAATCTCCCCTTAATTCTCTTGAATACTTTGTCTCTCTCTCTACAATGTTGAGTACTCTCTCTATCTCTAAATTTTCAGCACAAAGAGTTGAAGAAAATGAGCTCCTAAACTCAATTAGGACATATATAAGTTGATTAAGGCGTTACTAATCACATGTGATTAAGACTAATGAATTGGGCTTAAGTCTAATCAATTATGATTATTTTATTCTAATTATTTTGATCCGAATCAAATTTTAATCAAACTTACCATATGGTGCTAAATATTCCAACTAGCCTATTGAATTAATCAATTTTGGTTTCTGAATCCGTTTGGGCCTTCAATTTCAAATTCTAAGTTCGCAATTAAATAGATAATTCACAAATAAATAGATAAGTATCAAATAAACACATAATCATGCAAATTATGCCCAACAAAATAATATGTAAAAATAATACAGAGGTCGGGGTCATTATAGTCTCCCCCTCCTTAGGTAGTTTGGTCCTCCAAACTTAAGTTATCTTCATTCAGAAACAACTCCAGATAGCGTTGTCTCATTTCATCCTCTTTTTCCCATGTTTCTTCTTTCCCATACTGTTCTTTCCACTCCATTTTCACCATAGAGATGAATTTATTCCTCAACTGCTTTACTTGTCGATCAATAATCTTTATTGGCTTTTCCATGTAGGTCATATCCTCATCAAGCACTATTCTGTGTTAGTCTATGACATGAAATGGATCTTTAAGGTATCCGCAGAGCATTGATATGTGGAGAACGTTATGTATTTGCTCTATTCCTGGCGGTAAAGCAATACGATAAGAAATAGGGCCAAGTCTTTCCAAAATCTAAAATGACCCAATGTAACACGGAGTCAATTTCCCTTTTCTACCAAACCGTGTTTGCCTTTTCATTTGTGTCACTCGAATGAACACGTGATATCCCACTTCGTATTTCAAATCTCTCATTCTCTGATTAGCATAACTTTTCTGTCAGGTCTGAGCAATTTTTAGCCTCTATTGGATGATCTTTATCTTCTCAGTTGTCTCTTGCACAAGTTCAGACCTATACAAAGCTCCATCACCAACTTTGGTCTAGCAAATTGGAGATCTACACTTCCTTACAATGCCTCATAAGGTACCATGTCGATACTCGAGTGAAAACTGTTGTAAGCAAATTCTGCCAATGGTAATTAAGTTTCCCAACTGCCTTAAAATTCTAAGACACGCATACGAAGCATATCTTCCAACGTTTGAATAGTTCTTTCAGTTTGCCCATCGATTTATGGATGAAAGGTTGTGTTGAATCTCAATTCTATGCACATTGCCTGTTGCAAACTTTGCCAAAATCTAGAAATAAATTTAGGGTCCCTATCTGACACAATAGATACCGACACCCTATGTAATTGAATGATCTCATTAATATTAATAGTGGCAAGTCTATAGGTATTAAATGAAGTTTTCACAACAAGAAAATGAGCATATTTCGTCAATCTATCAGCAATAACCCAAATAGCATTCATACCTCTATATATCCGAGGTAGACTGACAATAAAGTCCATGGTTATATGTTTCCACTTCCATTCTGGAATGGGAAGAGACTGAAGTACACCTGCTAGTTTCTGATGTTTGGCTTTTACCTGTTGCCATTGAAGGCATTTAGAATTATAGTCTGCAATTTCTCTCTTCATAGTTGGCCACATTTTGGTATTCTCTAGATGCATAGCAAACATTAAATTGTGAGCCTTTTCTAGAATTCTTCTTTTCAGCTTTGCATCATTAGGAACAAAAGTCTTCCTCGAAATTTCAAAACTTGTTCTTCAATTGTAAATCCCGGTCTGGGCTTAGTTTCAAACTCATCACACACTTTCTTTACAAACTGATCATGGCTCTATTTCTGTTTAATTTCTTAAATAATCGCCGGTTGTGCAAACATTGCGGCCAAAACACTGTCTTGCCCATGATACATGTGACGACCCCGACCTCTGAACTATTATATTATATTATTTCAATAAGTTTAATTGTTATTACATGCTTAATTTTGTAGTTATCTATTATTACATAGAATATCTGTTCAGACTGGTAACTTTGAGATAGAAATTGAGTGCCTAGACAACTTCAGAACTGAGATTGATTAGCTTAATAGACTAATTAGAATATTTAGAATCTTATGGCAGTTTTAATTGAAAATTGATTCGGATCAAAATAATTGGAATGAACTGATTGAACTTAGTTAGAAGTAAGCCCAATTAATTAACCTTTATCAACTTTGATTAGGCTAAGTTAATTACACTCTATATAAGCTTAGTACATGTTTTGAACTCACTTATACAAACACTTGAGCTGAAATTTTGAGAGAAGGAAGCTAAGCTTAACATTTAGATAGATAGATAGATAGATAGATAGATAGATAGATAGATAGATAGAGAGAGAGAAGAATTTGAAGGAAATTGTGGAGGACTTGGGGATTTAAGCTAGTATATACTTAAATTCAAACCCTAGGTATGATCTCTAACCTTAATCCTTGAAAATGAAACATGTAGGAATTGGATTCATCTAAGTTTTGAGTTTATTTGCATGAAATTGTTTAGTAAAAGCTTGAATCACCTTGAATTTGGAAGATAAGAGTTAATCATGTATATGCATGCATAATTTGAGTTAAAATTCATGAAATTTCAACATGCATGGCACTTTTACACCTCAATTTGAAGAGTCCTTCATGTTTTCATACTTCTCATATCACTTGATCATGTTTTGAAGAAATATAAACTCAATTTGAGTCAATCATGCTTTGTAACTTGAAGTTGAAGTTTTTGGTGGAGAATTTGCCATGGTTTTGAGCAATTGGCTTCAAATTAATTATGTTTCCTTGTTTATAATGTTTTGCCATGTTTTTGTACCTTAAACATGAGTTTGAAACCTTTGAATTCCAAATTTGAACTTCAACCACAGTTCTGGAAATTCCAGAATTCGACCAATCCGCTGGAGCGAAGAAAATGTCGGTCAAGCGTAAAAATTGAGCTCCCAAAAGTTTTACAAAAGTTTATAGACCGCTCGAGCGGCCAAAGTGGCACTTAAGTGAGGACCCTTTTTACTTAGTCTTCCGTTCGAGTGACTGTCGAGCGAAAATTTCATGCAACCAATACTTTTGTGAAGTTTACAGACCGCTCGAGTGACCAAAGTTGTGCTCGAGCGACCATCCTTATTTTTGAACCCCCTATTTTTGAACCCCCGCTCGAGCGAAGGAAGTTACGCTTGAGCGGAGACCCTTTTTTCAGCAAAGTTTGACTAACTTTTTAAGTGCATAACTGCATTCTTAAGTCATTTCTAGCATCCTTAAGCACCAAAATGGACTCTTATAATCATAGAATGAGTTAGAGACACGTGAGAAGAATTGAATTAAAATGAATTGGTGCTTCAATTGTGCTTTTGTTATGCGTTTTGTTTAGGTGGACATCCGAGGTTTAGTGACAACACAAACCACTGTGAGTAGTAACATTATAAAGATATGTTCAAGTTATATTTATTTTTGAAATTGTTATTGTTCTTGAAATCAATATGCGATCGATTGGATGGTTTATTAAAATGTTATTTTCTATCGATGAATGAAGTTCACTTTTGAGACTGTTTGTGGCATCCTTCGAACATAGACCCTTGCCTGGGGGTAACAATACCATGACTATTAGATTAATTGAAACACAGAGATTATTGGATCGACCCTCCGTGGTCCATTGGATTGACCCTTCGTGGTCCATTGGATTGACCCTCTGTGGTCCATTGGTTTGACCCTTCGTGGTCCATTGGATTGACCTTTATGGTCCATTGTTAGTGAAATATTGTTGCTTCGTGGATGTGCCACTTAATTTAATATTGGAAGATATCGATGATGAATTTTATTGATTAATGAGAATTGATTATTGAGATCTGGATGGGCAATGTTATCGAACTTCATTCATATAACCTCTTTATTCTGTTATTACTCACTGGGCCCTAGCTCACTATTTATTTATATATATGTAGGTGGGCAAGCTGAACATCAGAGTTAAGAAAGCCTCGAGTCTACCTGGGTCAGCCTTTTGAGGTGCTTCCAAGTGAAGTAACTAGGCTCAGGTGGAGCCATGCTAGTTAAACCCTTTTTTGCTTGATAAATGATTTTGTATGTGTGTATACTTTGGGGTTTTGTATAACTATAAGATGTGGATGCTTGGAACTAATGTGGTGTATGTACATAAAGAGTGAATCTTTACTTATGATGTGAAGCCCTTTTCATATACGCACGGCTCAATGGACAATTTTATGTTATTTTAGACTTCTGCTAAGCCCCGTACTTTATTTCAAAAAAGTTTGTTTGTATGGAGGCCATAGGTAATCTATGATTACTAGTTGGTCATGATGCTAAACCTATAGGAGCGGGTTTGGATCCTGACAATACACAACTTCTATTTTAAGTTTGTCTAGATCTTGCAAAATTTCCCTTTAGTCTGTTAGCAAACATGCCAAAGTTTTCATACTTTTTCTACTCAAAGCAATAGCCACTGTATTAGGTTTACCCGGATGATAGTGAATTTGCAGATCATAATCTTTAATCAACTCAAGTAAACGTCTTTGCCGCATATTTAGTTCTTTCTGGGTAAAGAAATATTTCAAGCTTTTGTGGTACACTTCACACTTAGCCCCGTACAAGTAGTGGCGCCAAATTTTAATGTAAATACTACGGCAGTAAGCTCCAATTCATGTGTTGGGTAGTTCTTTTCATGTGGTTTTAATTGTCGGGATGTGTACACAATCACTATGTCATTCTACATTAAAACACAACTCAAACCTCTATAAGATGCATCACTACAAATTACAAACCCTTCAGTACCTGATATTAAAGTGAAGATTGGGGCTGTAGTCAATCTCGTCTTCAGTTCTTGGAATACAGATTCCCTGTGATCTGTCCACATAAACGGTTCTCCCTTTCAAGTCAATTGTGTCAATGGCACAACAATTTTAAAGAAGTCTTTGGCAAATCTTCGATAGTAACCTGCCAAACCCATAAAACTACGAATTTCTGTTACATTAGTCGGAGTAGGCCAATTAATGATTGCCTCAGTTTTCTATGGGTCGACAAATATCCTTTCTCTATTAATAACATGCCGCGAAAATGTAACTTCATTCAACCAAAATTCACATTTCTTAAATTTCCCAAACAATATCAAAGTGAGTCATGTCTAAGGGCAATAAATCAACATATAGTGTAGCATTCTCAATTAAGATTTTACATGCAGGGTAAAGGGTTGAACATAGCATGGATCCCCCTGATGGTGATGATACACATAATATATATCCCAAAGTTTCCAATGATCTATTCAATCCAGGAGCAAATTGCATAGAGGCAAAAGAATGGGTAGACCTTGAATCAATCAAAACATAAGCATAATGCCCACAAATGGAGAGTGTACTTGAGACTATAGTTTCTGCATTTTGAGTGTCCCCCAGTACAAGAGCAAATACCCTTCCTTGTCTCTGATTGTCCCTCGTTGTAGCCGGTTGCTTTGGTCCTTACATTTGGCACCAATGCAATTAAGCTTATAGCACCCCAATTGTCACGTTGCTGTGATTACGAACATTCCCTTGCTAGGTATCCCGCCTTTCCACACTGAAAACAAGCCCCAGTGATTCAGTAGCACACACCCCGATGCTTTCTCCCATAGTCCGGACAAACAGGTACTGAATTGCCACTCTAAGTAGAACTGGTTGAATTTCCCGACTTTGCTTTCTTGGCCGTTGCTAAGGTTACCCCTTTGTCCACATTCAAATTTTGCCTTTTACCCTTCCATTCGAAATTTCGGTTACGAATAGCCAAATTTGTCTCTGCCATAAGAGCCCTATCTAAAACATCCACATATTTGGGCATTTCAAAACATTTATTCCGTCAAGAATTGCATCACGAAGACCTCCCTCAAATTTCCTAGACTTTTTGTAGTCCATATCGACAATATGTGGCGGGAACCATTCTAATTTAGTGAATTGGGTTTCATACTCTGCCACTAATTTGTTACCTTCCTTCAATTGTTCAAACTCTGTTACCTTTCTATCTAGAACACACTGTAGGAAGTATTTCTCGTAGAAAATTTCTAGAAACTGAGCCCAATTAATTCCCCTATTAGTATCTCGTACTAACATCCACCATCTTCTTGCTTCGTCTTCTATAGTAAAAGCGGCTAACAATACCTTTTGTGTCTCCGTACATGGAAACACCTTAAACAGTTTCTCAATCCCCAATACCTAGGCCTTAGCCCTTTGCGGATCAAATCCCCCATGAAGCAAAGGCAGTTTCATCTTTTTGAATTCTTTGGTGAGGGCAATGGTTCTGTCTTCAGTTTGATGGTCCAGTACCGGTGGTACAAGCATCGGAGGTGGGGGTAGTGGTTGCTGTTGCTACCATTGCTATTCTTGTCTTAGGCTTTCAACCATGTCATGCATCATTCTCTCAATTCGGTCAAGACCATTGGAGGTAAACTCCTCCAGTTCATCCCCTCTTGTTCTCACCATTATCTATATGAAACTTGTTTCATAGCAAATACATTATATGTATACATATATATATATACACATTTTCAAAATTATCTCATTTAGTCTTTTCTAGACACCTTATCGCTCAATGGACAAGTGAGTGAGATATAACTCGTGCTCTGATACCAAATTGCCATAACCTGAACCTCTCCCTAAAGGTTTAGGCCGTGACCAGCCAATAATCCCAGATTATCTCTGACCTCATAGACAAAACTGATAATTAATAATAATAACGACGCCTAGCGGAAGCAATATTAAAATATAAACATGTCCATCGAGCAGTGCATACATGAGTCCGTATGAAATTTAAACTTCCACCTTCTCATAAGTATAAACACATGGTATGTCAAAACATCTTAACACTGTACAAATTATCCATAAATAACAAGCTTCCAAAAATAAAAGAAAACAAACAAAGTAACTTGGTCCCCATGGTTGACGCAACTTGGTTCCAATGAGTGCAAGATCGCCCCATCGTGGAGGCACTCCGAAACGGCTGAGAAAAGGATAGACTCTCGAGGTTGCTCTATGCTTGATGCTCCATTTGCTCACCTATATATATATATGGGGAATGGTTGAGCTAAAGCCCATTGAGTAATACCAGTATAAAGAGGTTAAATGAATGATGCCTATCATAGTACAAAATCATATCACATGAGTTCAAAGAAAATCATAACTGAATACTTGTCATATCAAAGTTCATAAATCATTATCATAGGTAGTACATCCATTAGTGCACAAAGGCACCACATAGGTCTAACGAAGGGACCATATAGGTCTAACAAGGGACCACTTGGGTCTAGGTCAGAGATCTCTATAATGAAGGGCCACAGTATTGTTACCCTTAGGTGAGGGCCATATTGCAAGGGCCATGGTATTGTTACCTCTGGGCAAGGGCCATATAACAGAGGCCACGGTATCGGTATCCCCAGGCGAGGGCTACACTAAGGATGCCGCAATTACATTTCAAAAGAGACAATCATTCATTCATAACAAAATTACATTTCAAAATAATACTCTTGCGGTAATTCAAAATATACTTTAACAACATATCTTTATAAAGATACTACTCACAACGGGAGGGTACTGATGTATACCTCGATTAACCACCTACACAAATTACATAACATAAATACACATTGAACACACGTTTGAAACAAGGATCGTATCTTAATTTATTCTCTTAGTGTGTTTCTATGCTATCCCATGATTAAGGATGTCTAAAAGATGCAAGGGAATGCCTAAATGAGTATGGGGATGCAAATATGCACTTATAAGTGTAAGTCAAAATTTGCATAAAACAGGGTCTTTGCTCGAGCGGTGTGGCCTGCCTGCAAAAGTACTGGATGCTCGAATTTTACGCTCGATGGTCAGTCGAGCCAAGTGTTGAACAAAAGTGGGTCCGCTTGAGTGCACACTTGGTTGCTCGAGTCAAAGGCTGAATATCTGTAAAAGTACTAGATGCCTTCATTTTTTGCTCGAGTGAAGGATCCTTCACTTGAGCGAACCGGACGAATTTTGGGTTTTCCAGATTTGTGTTTGAAGTTCAAAAACATGCCTTTCAAGTTCAAAAGTTGCGTGGTTGGTCTCAAAAGCTTAGAAACACTTTATGAACATGGATTGTTGGAAAATATAAAGCCATGATATCAAATCCTCTTTCAATTCTTCAAATCAAAACTCAAAACACCATGTTCTTGACATGCATGTAGGAAATCCAATTCTTTTCTTTACAAAACATGATTATATGAGATGTTGAATGCAAAACCATGAAGGACCTTAAGAAGTAACTCAAGTAAGTCCCATATTTGTTTGAATTTGTAGAAAACCATGTTCAAAAGTGAAGAATTATGCATGTATGTACATAATTCACTCAAACTCACTAAATTCTTGATGATTCATGCTCATTCCTTTCAAATACATGCAAATAATCCTACAACTTGGTGAATTCATCTTCCTACACGGATTATCTTCATGAATTATGGGTAAGGAGCATATCTAGAGCTTGAATTTGCCGTAGTAAAGCTTAATCTCTTCAATCCCCCCTTAATTCCCTTGAATTCTTCTTCTTCTCTCTCTCTCTCTACAATGTTGAGTATTCTCTCTATCTCTAAATTTTTAGCACAAAGAGTTGAAGAAAATGATCTCCTAAGCTCAATATGGGCATATATATAAGTTGATTACGGCCTCACTAATCAAATGTGATTAAGACTAATGAATTGGGCTATGTCTAATCAGTTATGATTATTTTATTCTAATTATTTTGATCTGAATCAAATTTTAATCAAACTTACCATATGGTGCTAAATATTCCAACCAGCCTATTGAATTAATCAATTTTGGTTTATGAATCCGTTTGGGTCTTCAATTTCGAATTCTATGTCGGCAATTAAATAGATAATTCACAAATAAACAAATAAGTATCAAATAAACACATAATTATGGAAATTATGACCAATGAAATAAATATGTAAAAATGATATGGACGTCTAGGTTGTTTCACAAATTCTTGGCCACTATCATTTTGTGTGGTCATGACTTGTAAAGAAAATTGAGTTTCAACAAGTTGTATAAAAGATTTTAGGAGATGACATGCTTTAAATTTATGACACATCAAATATACCCATGTGCAACAAGTATAACCATCTACACTACTCAAGAAATAATGAGCCCCATAATTGGAATGTAACAATCCTAATTATTTAATTTAGATTATTAATCTTTTTTCTTTTGAAAATATTGTCATTTTAAATCCATTATGGTATGTTAATTGGTTATTTGGGGAATGTAGTTAGTCATTTCTAATTGAGGTTAAGAGTTGTGGAGGTTTCGAATTATATTCAACGAGATTCCAGATTTAGGAGTTGATTTTTGCCTAAAGAGGTCAACCAAGAGGTCCATCAACTAGTCAACTGGCTCTTCATTCACGGATGATGTCCTCTTGGGATCTCGTTATGGTTCTCAGAGATGTCAACCTCTTTGCAGACCGATCGATTGACTAGCCAGGAAATTCGCCGCATTGTTTTCTCTGTCATCTACAGATTGTGGGTCCACTCATTCTTACTCAGTTTCATCAACTTTTATACTCACAAACACTTTTTTCAAACCCTAGAGAGAAACCCACCCATTTATACCCTCTTTCTAACTCTTATTGTAGAAGGAGAAATCTACTACTAGTTTTATAGAATGGTTGTTGATCTACCTTACAACTCAATGTTTTAGTGCTTGGATTCACATCGACCATTTCAAGAGAAAACCCTTTTCTTTTGGGATACTAGGTAGGGGCGTTTTTTCTTTCATCATGTAAGTCTTTGGTTTCTTCTTGTTGTATTGAGATTAATGTGTATATCTAGTTTATATTCCTCAAATCTAAGATGAGAATGATTCCCTAAAGTTATTTGGAACCATGATCCGAACACCCACGACAAATCCACTAATGAATCAAACAGTTACAAGGCTGAGATAAAATAATTACAACCCCTACCCGAGTTTACCGACACCATTAAATTCACCACAAGCTTCAACAAGCTTGATCTCCACTCCAAAGTGGCTTCGATGATGTCAACCTCTACTATTCCTCACTCCAATCTCTTTCGTCAATGACTCCAATGTTGATCGGTCATGGTGTTATAGGGATATGAATAATTGCGTGAACGTTTTGGTTTGTAGAGATGCTATCCAGGTGAAACAATTTTGCTCATTTCAATCTTTCTTTCTTTTTTTTTTAAATTCTAGATTGAAGATCAAACAAGACTCATCAATGAAATCTTGATCAACAAGTTATGAACCTTGTACATAAAGAGAGAGGGAGTAGAACTTAGAAATGTACAACCATCTTTCATGTGCAGATAAGATGAAATCTGATCTTTTAAAACGATTCAGGGAGAAAATGGTCATAAAATGGAATTGAAGTTAGTTGACAAATCTTAAGCGCATATCAAGCGCTAATCCTAGCACTTAGGCCCTCAAGCCCATGTTGGGCGCATGTTGACCTGAGGCAATGGAATACATGGGAACTAGATATCATTCTAATAGATGACATGGGCTACCAAATCTACGAGAAAATAGAACCTTGAATCCACAAGGAAGAGAACATATGTAAATATTATTGAATAAAAGTTGTCATTTTTCCCTAAGGCTACATATATATTTATAATAAATTTATACTAGGAGACCAAACAACCTTGGACACCAAGAAATCTATAATTAGGAAACAACTAACTACCCTAATTCTTGACAAATAAGAAACCTAAAATTAGGAAAAGAAAATAAATCTAAATTAAGAAACTTAATAATTTTAGAATATTTGTACTAGATTAAAAAGAATCGTAATGAAACAATAGATTGAAAATATTAATAGTAAAAATATAAAAATTTTGAAAAACCTCAACATTAGGGTTTTCTTTTTCTTCGAAAGAACTCATCCTCGAGTTCAAACTAGAAATTTGTTCTTTTCAGGCCAAATAAATAAAATCGAGAATATTTCAATTGCTTGTTCATCCTCCAAAAATCATTTGTAGAAAAATATACTTTCCAAAAGTTCTCTTTATGTTTCAACTGTTGACCAAATTGACTATATGAGCATTGAAGATCAAATCAGAATGCTCCATATCAAGAAAATCAACAAAATTTGTTTTATGTAGAACTTGCATGCTCTCTTGATTTTGCACAATCTTCGATTTAGTTGACCCTTCAATTGTCAACCTTGAAATATCAAGTGCATTATCAATCAATTTCTTTGTTGCACGCATTGACTCTATTACCTCTTCTTCTATTAACTCTTTGTAATTGGGCTCAACCCGATCTCCTTCTTTTCCAATATTTTCATGTTTTGTTTGTAAAATTCTCTCCAACAATATTCTAACAAGACTTTGTATCTTCAGCAGTTTCACAAATAGCCTTACCACAAACAATATTAGGGTGTGAAGTATTTTCTTTTGCAACTACAATTTCATCTCAAACTTTTAGTAACTCCATTGAATTATCTTGATTTGTATATGAAAATATAACTTCATGATCATGAAAGTAAAATTGTTTTTCTAATAATTCTTTTATTACAAACCATGAACAAATTTTGTCTTTACCTTCATAAACTCAATAATCTTGTAGTCCATTCCATCACACCACTTCAATGCAATTTCATCAAGTTTGTAGGATGCAAATATGACTTTCTTTTCATTAGGAGTCTTCATGTAGTCAAATAAAATTTCAAGATCAAGTAACCAATCAAGAAAATCTTCTTTTTGAAACTTATGTGAACCATTAAAATATGAAGTTTTTCTCAAAAAACATAAGATAACAAGTTTTCCTTGAACAAATCCTCTAGCACAAATGCTATTAGGTATTGGTTGCCTCCATTGACAACTAGCCCCAATTCGGCAAGCAGATTACAAATTTCGTTGTGAAGTTCGTGTACCTCTAGCCAATGTTCCTCAATAGCATCCCATATGGCTTCTACCCTACAAACAATGTCAATAAGGGTTGTGTGCCCTTTACTGTCTTATATCATTGAGCTAGGTGAATCTATGCTTAGATACCACTTGACGTAGCAGAATACACTAGAACTAGATATCATTCTTGTAAATGAAAGGGAGTCTTGATTCCATAAGAAAATAGAACATTGAATCAACAAGAAAGAAAAAATATCTAACTATTATTAAATAAAAATTGTCCTTTTGTGTAAAGGCTACATAACTATTATAATAAATTTACACTTCGAAACCAAACAACCATAGACATTAATAAATCTAAAATTAGGAAACAACTAACTACCCTAATTCCTGACAAATAAGAAACCTAAAAGTAGGAAAAGAAAATAAATCTAAATTTAAAAAATTAATAATTCTAAAATATTTATGCTAAATTAAAAAATATAAAAATTTCTAAAATCTTGTCCTACACCATGACCACTAGCTCCAGCATCTTAGACGCCCAAGCTTCTATCAAGTGCATGTCAAGCACTGTAAGATCTCAAGCGCTTGAGCTCTTATCAGGCACAAATCAAGCACAAAGGGCCTGGCTAACTCAGATTAAGCATGAACCAAGGATCTTTATGAAAACTTTATGAAAAGTAGCTTGAAGTACATTTAAGTAGAGTCCTAGAAAAAGGTTGCTGTCTAAATTGTGAAAGAGAAAAACATTGGCTTCTTAAGTTCGTATTGGGTCATATACCTTTCAAGCAATGGAACCGATGTGTCATTTTCCAAGGAGATGCTCTCAAGTGGTGAAGTCAATCACTTTAAGACAACAAAAGCACTACCAACCTGAACACCTTATCATTAGAGACATCGAACATTTTTGTGAAGCTCCAAAATCTACACTAAGGGTTGTAGTCAAGAGAAAGTCACTAATGAGTCTTATGGTCAATGACCAAGTAAGATCCCAGATCGCCGGAGGAGTCAAATTAGCCTCCCTTCTAAGTCCAGCTTTCTTAGGTAGCAAGGCTACTCTTTTGACAGATCTTAAGAGGCATTGATGCAAGGTCTCATAAGCAATGTGGGGAACTATATTGGTTTTTAAAAAAGAAAAGCATATAGTAATAAGAGAATAGATACACAATATCCTTAGTTACAAAAGATAGTTCCATTGATATTACATCCCAAAAATAAATTTTCAAATGGAATTTACCAAAAAAAAAAAAAATTCTAGCTTCTCTAGGACAACCAAAAGTCTTCGAAGGTTTCTGGCTCATCCTTTTCGGCTACAAAATCCTCTTCGATACCTGGCATGAAACATCATGAGCTTTGAATACCCAGTAAACGCACACACACCCTGTTCTTTTTTCCCAATCTAATACACAATATAAATTACAGCAATAGGGAAAGAAACATGATATTCAAATAAATAACAAGGGTGACAAGGTTAGTTGTTAGTAGTCTAAAAATCCCCCAAAGAGATTTCATCCTCCCAAACACAAGAATCGGACACAGATTATTTGGTATGCCCCCTCTTTTGCTACTTTGCAGACCTTACATCGGATGGCTACCAACAGTTACATATCGCATAGCACCAATCAAGGACCTCAAAAGAGATGGTAAAATAGGGCCTTGCCCATTCCCTCAGACCAAAACCAACTAGGGTCCGAATACAACTGCTCTGTTCAAGGGTTCCGAAACAACCACTTGTACAAGACTTTAGCTTTCAAAAGGGAACACGTCTCGCTAACCAATTCAATTTAAAACATAACCTTATCTTATAACAATACTCATGTGATCGAACCTCATTAGCCACCCCATCAAGTCTTCCGTTTAGATTAATGTTTTAAGTTAATTAGCACAAGCAATTGAAATAAAATTTTCATAAATATAAACATCATCAAAGGACTAAAATAAAGGTATATTACCATAACACATGCAATAGCATACCAAGACATGATCATATACTAATAAGCATATTCATGAAGACAAGAGCACAGAACACCAATGCAAAACTAAATTTCCAGATTCATTACCATTTAAAGAATAAAATCAAAAGGACTATTTCAAACAAAAATTTGAGCTTGGCTTTCGTATGATTCGTAGAGAATTTTATCTAGTTTTCAGAACACTTTTCAGAAATGGAATAGCTTTTCTAGATTTTTAGTTATTTAAGAAACACTCAGCATTGTCCAAATTTGACAACTGTTACGAAAATTGGATTTTCTTTCAAAACGCTCACTCTTTTTCAATGAAACTGTAGACACCCCATTTTTGACCGTCCTTAAGACTTGGGCGTCGCTGATCATTTACTTGGTGACGAAAATTGTGTAGTGCAAAGGTTTAATTTTTTTTTGGGCAAGCAGAGAGAGTCAAATCCCAACCTTACACCCCATTTGAGGACCAAACCTATTATGACTAAAGATTTTAGACCTTAAAACCCTCTCTTTCAAAACATTTTTGAGAAAACGTTTCTACGATGTTCCGAGGCTCGCATTTCGTTAAATGGTACGCTTTTCGATAAACCGAGCAAGGACAAAGTGGAAAGGAATGAAAGAGATGTGAACTCTTTGAAAAATCTTTCAAAACACCCTATTTAGGGGCTTGGATTTGAAGAAAAGATGAGAGGAGAGAAAAAAACTAGTTTGGGAGAAGTTCGGCATCAATCCAGGTAGGATCGAAACTGAGCAGTCTTCACAGTTTGAATTTTGATGTAAGGCCACCACCATTAGAAATAAGACTTCCAGGGCTTCAATTGAGGCTCAATAATGACCTACAAAGGAGTCTAGATGAAGGAGTTATGTCCGGTTGAAGTCGGGCCCAAAAAGTAGATTTTTTTGGCCAACCAGAGGTGAAGGATGCTGGCCATAAATGGGATTTTTTGGCCATGTGCCTGCCATGAATGGCCTATGCCGGCCCCCTTCTGTCAAAGGGTGACCCATGGCGGCCATCCATGAAGCAGAGCCGGCCATTGATGCAAAAAAAAAAAAAAACAGTTTTTGGCAGATATTTGTTCTCCAGCTGCTACAGTTGTCCCTTTTGGGATATTTTCGACCAAGGCTTGCATTCTTGTATATATAGAGAGGCTTCTCTATGGTTTTCGAGGTTAGAAACAATTTAGGAAGAAGTTTGGGAGCCTCTCTCTCTACAATCCTCTCTCTAGATTTCTCTCTCTCTAAAGCTGTTGTGCTTAGAAGCTTGCATACATCAATATTTAACCTATCAACCCTTAACAAGAGTGGTTCATCTTTGGACTGAGGTTGCTTGAAGCTCTCTTAGAGCCACCCTGGAGCTCTTGAAGGTCATTTTGCTTGGTTTTGTGGCCTAAAATTGGGTTGTGCTTCAAGAGATATAACTCTCTCCCTTTAAGCTTGTTTTTTCACACTTGCTTTGCCATATTTTTCCACCATTTCAAGGCTGGTTTTGGCATGTAAAAAGTTATGTTTTTCAGTCCTAAAAGTGGTGGTTTGAGCCTTTGTGAGTTAGGGGGTTGTTCCCCCTTTTGGCTCTTTGACTTGTGAAGCTTTTTATGCCATCTTTCATCACCTTTCAAACAAACTCTTTTGGCCTTTTAACCACTAAAACTCAGAGGTTTTTCAGTGGCAAAAACATGTTTTGAGGTAAAAAATAGGAGGGGATGGCTGGCCTCCCCTCCTTGTGTTTCGTTTGCATGTGTTAATGGCTTAACATATGAGCATGTATTTCTACCTCTTTGTAGCTTTATTCAAGCATATTTTTGTGACTTTTTTGACCTGTTTTTGCTCTGTTTTTGGCTAGTTAAATCACTTGTTGCTTACTTCTTACACTTGTAGTGTAATCATGCTTACTAGCTTAACATGCTTAATGAGTTAGCCTATCATTCTAGCTTGTGTTAGCTTGACTCCAGCACAATTTTGCTAATGTTTTGGCATGTTTAAGCTCTGTTTTGAGTTGGTTTGATCACTCGAGCTTTGCTTTGTATGCTTGTAGTGTAATTGTGCTAAATTGCCTAACATGTGCTATTGTTTTGGCCTCTAAGTCTAGCCATTCTTATCTTATTTCAAGCATCTTTTAGAACTCCATTTAGGCTATTTTAGGACTGTTTTGCGCTATCTTGGTCAAATATGCTTTGTCTTGCATGGCTATAGTATAGTTGGCTTCACTAGCTTTGTATTTTAAGGAATCCTACATGTCTTGCATGAGATGATTGCATGGTATAGCATCATTTATATGTAATTTCAGTGCATAAACCACTATAACACTCTCACATATTCCACTCTTTCGTTGCTTTTGAGAGTTATGCTTTGTGTCTTGTTTGTGAGCCAACATACGAGCATGTTTTTCTTGCCTTTTCTGCCTGAGTTTCAGCATGATTAGGCCACTATTTTGGCATGATGTAGCTCTATTTTGATCTGGTCTGGTCATTTGAGAATTGTATTGCATGCCTCTAGTGTTGTGTCCTTCACTAGCTTTAATGCTTTTGGCCCTTAACATGTTGTGCATGTGTTGCTTGCATGCTGTAGCACTACTTTTCATGCCATTTCAGCACTGAAAATTCTGCAACCTCCCTTTGTTCTTCACTTTTGAATTTGCTTTTGAAAGTGGTCTTGAACCCCTTGTTGGCTTGAGCATGAAATTGAGGCACTCATGCCTAATGGTTTTAATCCTCTCTTGAGGGTTTCTACTAACCAACAGCATGAGACCTCTTTCATGCCCAAGGCACTTGTGGCTTAGGCTATCTTTCCAATTAGAGGACTTTCACATTGGACTTAACCAACTAAAGAATGGCTTGGTAATGCTAAAATGTGTAAACAAAATTGAATCAAGTAAAACATGACCAAGATGAGCATGTTATGTGTGCATTGCATTGCGTTCAGTCGGATGTTATATTGAACACAAGGAAGATTGGTCCATTTGATACTCAAAAGTAATGAAATAAGCCAATCTCCTTTGTCTCCATTGCCTTTGATCATCCATGATAAGGTAGTGGACTTGAGTCTCATATTCGTTCCTTTATTGAAAGTGTACAACTTGGATCTTTGGCCATCATGCGTTGAAAATGCTTGATTGGTGGTTTTGGATCCAAGAGTGCCACTCTTTTGATGTTCTGAGATGATAAGGACAAGCACAGTACAAACATATCCTTGGAAAAACCCTTAATTTTTCTCTGTTTGTGCTCTGTTGCAGTTTAGCGACTCAGCACACCAGTGGTCGGTAGTGGCTCACTGATGGCTGGCAGCGGCTTCACCCTTGACCGGCAGCACACTCCCTTGGCCGGCAGATGGTCAGCAGGCCACTGGTGCACTCCCCAGCAGTTGTTTCGTAAGGTTCAGTAGAAAGTTCTTGGAGACACCCTGCAAACAGAGCCTCTCAGGAGCAAACCGGTGGGCATTTCGGGGCGAAAACCGAGTGCATGCATATTCAACTTTCCAAAGCAGAGCTGAGGCATTGTAGTTTAAATACTTTGCATAGTTAGTTAGCATGGCTTTGTAATTTAATTAATTAATTTGTTAATTAGTTAAAGTGTTGTAATAATTAAGTAGCTTAGTTTAGCGATTTCTTTATTTTGTTGGGTAATAATTAGTCTAATTCGTTTAATTAGAATAGTTAGCTTAGCTTAGCTTAGATTAGCTTAGCTTATTCATTCGGACCCTCCTTTGCGAGGGCGCAATGTTGTAATAAGTGTGCGTGCGTGTGTGCATGTCTTCCAACCCCACGCCTTTCTCCCTTTTATTTAACTGCTTTTGATGGTTAGATTAGGCCACGTTTCGATTAGCATAACTTATGCTTGCATGTTTGCATCAATCATTTGTCTTGTATGCACCAAGGCTCGGCACATCATTCAAACTGTATTGTATTTCAATACACCTATTTGAATACGTGTTTCAAAGCATGTTATCAAATTGTTGCATTCATATGCTATCTTAGATAGCCAAGCCTATTTAATTGCATTATTGCATGTGTTGCATTAGGCATTTTGCATAGCTAGGATCATGCATTGTTTCTAACTAGCTTTTGTTTTGGCTTGGAATACTTGGTAAGCTTTTACGCTTTAGCATATTGCATGACTGTGATTGCTATATTACCATGTTTTGCATGCTTTCCATGAGGCTATTTGCTTAAATGCTTAAACTGCATGAATGCCTTTCGATGAAGGCTTTATTGCTTAAATTGGAACAATTCGATATATAAATGTGAGTTTTAAGCCCACTTTGTGAAGTGGCAAATCATGTTTTAAAGCCCATCATGTTTGATGGCAAATCCGCACTTTAGCCCACTTCAGGGTGGCATTTTCAAACCATTTTCAAAAACAAACATGAATTGTTTTGTTCCAATTCTTGTGATTTAAATCTATACTTGTATGCTATGCACATCACATAGTAAGTTTGTTAATAACCGGAATAAGAATGCATGTGTTTATAAAACAACATATCATTCTTAATAGAGGCCGATCCTTTGGTAGGACGAGCGGGGGTGCTCATTTCAGGACCTTCCCCTCCCGTACCCAAGTTCCCGAGCCGAGGCAACTTTGTGGATGACGGACACGTGGCCTTTGGCACGAGTCAGGGTTTCCTAAATTTTTCAAAATAAAATATTTAGGTGGCGACTCTGTAATCTGGCAAAGTAGTCCAATTTGGCATTATTTGATTTAAAAATCTAATTTTCCAAAATGATTCGCCGGATTGGACTCTTTGGTGTTTATCAGTCTCACATTGCACTTTGTGAAATTAGATTCAGAACTGTGACAGGAGTCCAAACTGTAGGAGACCAATTCGCGCCTCTCCGAAAGTGGGGCGCATAAAGAAAGCCGAGTCTACAGTTTCTGGCGACTCCGCTGGGGATTTAGAGAAGTTGACTCAAACTCATGATATGTTTTTTTTATCTACATGTATGTGTTTCTTTGCATTTGCATTTGCATAGGTGCACCTAAGTCACAGTGTTTGCCATCTGCTATTCTGGAGTAGTTTTTCGGAGGCTCGCTTGGAAAAGCATGCCATAAGCCTCACCGGTTGTGGGCTCTGTCACGATGGGAACACAAACCTTGGATCTGGATCACCGCCGTACCGTTTGATCCACCTTTCACTTCTCAGTGTTAGGTGTGTGAGGTATATTAGGTGGTCTTGCTGAGGCACCCTTTTTGACCAATTGACCTAGTTGCATATCGGTAGCCTTAGAGATTGTTCCAAACTAGGACAGGTTGCTCACCCGAATGTAGGTTGTTTGAAACCATTTTCTTGTGTAGCGAACCCCTAGTTCCTGACGAAATTAGGACAGGGAAACCCTACCCCACCATAGGGGTGTTTTGGCTCTCACTTGCTTGATATATGCTGTTAGGGTGCGTCTCTACAGAGAATGTATGTGTCAGTTGCAAGTCTGAGTATCAGTTTGAGGATATCAGTTTTCAGGCAGAATTGTTTGACAGAATTTAGTAGAGAGCACAGTCATTCAACTATGCTCATATTAGTTCTGGTGAAATCAGACTGAGATGCTGTCTGTTTTCTTCTTTTGCAAGGTAGTTCTGGAACCATAGCTTCAGAAGGCTCTGATATCCCCCGGGTACACTGGACTTGTGTTGATTGACTTTGTCAGGTCGAAGATTTAGTTCAAGGGCAACCAGTGTTTCCTTCGCTAGAGGCAAGGGAAAAAAGGCCAGTCAGGGCTCACCGATTCAACTGATCCGACAGTCACCAGTCACATCACCTTTGTTCAAACTCAGCAGGCCCGTGATGGCATAGAGTCCAGAAGAAGTTGTGGCCATGATAGCAGCATTAAACCAGGGAATCACCAGGCAAGATTAGACCAACCAATGCCGAAGTGCAACGCCCATCTGGGGCACCTACTACACATCCAGTCTCGGGATCCTAGCCAAACTTTGACCCACTTCTGCCAGCTGAAGATTTACAGGGTCCAGATCCTCGAGAAGGGTTAGCTCAAGCTCAGGTTTTCAAACCCTTGGTGCAGCCTAATGAGGGGCTTTTTCTCCTTGGGATTAATGATCTCGATCCAACCTCGGTGAAAATTGCGAACCTTGAGAAGCAATTCAAAAAGGCACATGGCCTTAACTCCATTCCCGACATTGAGGAAGGATACACCGAGGCTGCTGTAAGGCTTCCAGATAGATTCAGAATGCCACACATTGACCGTTTCAACGGGTCTGGAGATCTTATGGTACATATCTGACTTTTCTTGGATGTCCTGAAACCGATGGGTCTGACTAAGCCGCAAAAACTCTCTCTATATGGCAGAACCTTGTCGGGTGTAGCAACCACTTGGTACGTTGAGTTGGAGGATACAACGAAGCAAAACTGGGAAAGGTTGGCTGAGGCCTTTGTCGATCAGTATTCTTGCAATACCCAGGTCGAAATGACCATTCAAGAGCTTGAAGTAACCCACCAAAACCCAACAGAGCCTTTTGTGGAATTTGTTGCAAGGTGGAAAGCAAAGGCAGCACAGATGACAGGTTGCCCTTCTGGGAGGGATCAAGTGCAGATAGTGGTGTAGAACCTTCAACCTGATATGCTGCAAAAGTTAATAGTTGTTCTACTATTCACTTTCAAAAGTTTGCATGACTTGGGGGTTCAGATTAAGAGTGCGTTCAATAGACGGATTGTTCCCAAGACAAGTGAACCAGTAAGGAGGGTGATTTACGGGAATACCAATGCTGGTGGTAGCACCATTCCCAAACCCACTAAAACCAATACAATCGCCATAGCCGACCCTTTTGCCAAGGCCAACCCACAAACAGCCAGCCCAGCCTGAGCTCATGGTAGAACTTTCACTCCCCTCTATATGAGCCTAACCAGTGCACTAAAAGTCTTGATGGAAAGAGGGTATCTCAAACCCCTTGATCCTCAACCTCTGCCTGACCCACTCCCTACCAGGTATAACCCCACCAAATACTGCATGTATCATCAGCAGCGCGGCCATGGCACCAATTGTTGTTACCGCCTTCATCACGAGGTCCAAAATCTTATCGAAAATCAGACAATAGCTCCACTCCAAGACCCCAATGACCAAGTACCTCATCCACATCTCAACCTCATCTATACACTGCCACCCACCTACAATCCTAGTACATACACCCTGACCCATCTACCCAAGCCTGAGGTGTTTATCCCAGAAAGCATAGACTTAAGCATGATGGATGCACTTGAACCCCAATCTTCTCAAACCCGTGAACCTACTACTTCTGAGTTGATGAGAATGATTGATGATCTTCAAAGAAATGTGGCAGATTTAGCCTTTGGGGTTTTGGCTCCGTCATCAACCACATCACACGCTAGAAATTTCACGCCAAAAGGCTCCCCAATCTTGGGCGGAGCTGGAATTGCAAATGGCCAACCAGAAGCTATCTCAGGTCTGGGCAATGGCATGTCGACAACAACTGGGCTCCGCTCTGATATAGCGGCCCAATCCTTTGCCAAAGAGAAGGAAAATGGAAAGAACAAGGTTGGGGCAGGCATTGGTCCCAACGAACACCTTTTGTGGGCTGTTGAGGCTTTAAAGGCCGAAGAACTGAACAAACAACAAGTGCTTGCAGTTGTTGCAAAAACTGTGGATGACACTTTTGCCACTCAAGATGAGAGCATTCTGAATCAAGGGGCAAGCCGGGAGAAGGGCTGTCATACCAGAAACACCCATTCCAGCTCCAATCCTACACTCAGAAGAGATCATCAAACCGAGTCCACACCTGCCAACCCCTTTGCTGGTACATCCATAACTCCACAAACCTTGAAGTACCAACCCCGGGCCAGAGGGTCTTTGCCCCGCTTTACATGACCTTATCCAAGGATCTTCAAATCCTTATAGGGCAAGGCCATCTCAAACCCCTTGAGCCTCAGCCTCTCCCGGATTCCCTTCCGGCCAAGCATGATGCTGCCAAGTACTGTGCCTTCCATCAACAAACTGGTCATGGCACTGATAGTTGTTTTCGTCTTCGCCACGAGATACAAGATTTGATTGACAACGAGGTCATCGTCGCACCAGGCTCTGCAAAGTCTATCAGCACTGGATCAATGAACTTGGGAGATGATGTGATCATTTGATCGGGGGATGAACCACCTGCTGATAGCACTCGATTTACTCCAGACTTGGGAATGGCATGCACTATTTTGAGCAATTGGCAAATGCTATTTTTGTACTTTCTGACTTGGGTATTGGGTCAATTCTGTTGTTGTATTGAGTCAGTCTTTTTTGTGTTGAGTCAGTTGAGTCTGTCTTGTTCTATCGAGTTAGTCCGTTTATGTTGGAGTCGGGTGATTGCGGGGGTGTTACCTCGGATATCGTTTTCTTGTTTTTTGTTTGTCTTTTACATTCTTTCTTTTGAGTCTGTTTCTGCCATGAAACCAGTTGTGCCAGCAAATTTGAATGAAATGGTAGTGCTTTTCACCTACTTTTCTGTGCCTTGAGGTTATTGCATTGACCTAAGTTTTTCAAAACTTTTTGAACATTATGATGAAAACAAAGAGGGAGGAATTCCTCTGGATTTGCAAAATTTGATCAAATTGAGAGAAAGAGAGGCATGCTAAGCCCTTAATGAATGAAATCATGTTTGTTAATGTGAATACTGAGAAGGATCCTAGCTTGATCTAGATTGGTTCTACATTATCTTCGACGCGAGCGATTAGTCGCTTTCTTAAAAGATTTCAAAAAATGTTTTGCGTGGTTTTGCGAAGACATGTGTAGACACCCCATTTTTGACCGTCCTCAAGACTTGGTTGTGCTTTCAGGTACATCCAACAACAAGTTTGGTTATTCTCCGAGCACTCGAACTTCGCAGCGGAACGTCACAGGTTTGAGCTTTCCAAACCCTGATTCATTTCTGCCCCAGTTTTGGACCATGCTTTGGTCCCTCCCTAGTGCTTGTTTTAGTGCACTGCCAGCCATGATCAAGGGCTGTCGGCCATGGTATCTGCCCTGCCGGCCATCAATGGGGCACTGCCGGCCACCAGTGATGGCCGACCACCATTTGTTTCGACAGATATTTTGCAGATATTTTTGAGACAGCTGTGGCTCTTTGAGACAGCTGTGGCTCAGTGAGCCCTCCTCTATACACGTGTATGGAGGGATGAAGGCAAGTTTCAAGCTTGCCAAGCATGCTTTTGCTTGCATTGCTTATATAATGGGAGGCCCCTCTCCCTCTCCAGGGCTTCAAAAAATTTAGAGATGAAATATCCCTCTCTCTTTAGAATTCCCACTCTCTCTATATATATTGTGCTCAATAGTGCCTTAAAGTGTGTTTTTCTTCACATTTTTCCAAAGGAACACATAGTCAAACACCACTACCTTGGAGCTGAGGTCCTTGAAGGTTTGTTTAAAGTTCAAAAGGCTAGTTTTTGGGCTCATTAGTTGTCCTCTTGCTGCTGTGCTTCAAGGGTGAGTATATTCCCCTTTTAAGCTTGTGTTTGTATACCATATTAGCCATCTTTACATGCTGTTTTAGGCCTAGCTTTCAACTACAAAAAGCTTTATTTTTAAGTGTTAAAGATGGTTGTTTGAGGCCTTGATTGAGTTAGGGGTGGTTTCTCCCCTTTTGTGGATTATTTTGCTTTGCTTTGTGCTCCCTTTTAAAGCCTTTCAAACACCCTTTGTTTGCCCTTTTAACCACTAAATTCCAGAGGAATTTCAGTGGAGGAAAGTGGGTTTTGAGACCCAAAATAAGTGGGGGTGGTCTCCCCCCTTTGTACTTTGTTTGCATGTGTTGATGGCTCAACTCTTTGGCATGTTTTTCTACCTTTTCGGGGGCCTATCTTAGCATGTTTTAGGCCTTATTTTAACATGTTATAGCTCTATTTTTGGCTGGTTCGGTCACCTCTTGCATGCTTCATACACTTGTAGTGCAATCCTACTTGTTGTCTAACATGCATCATGTCTTAGCTTATAATTCTAGCATGTTTCGGCTCCACTCCAGCATGTTTTTGACATTTTTTTAGCATTCTTAAACTCTGTTCCAAGTGGTCTTGGTCATGTATTGCTTGCTTTGTATAGCTATGGCATAGTTGGTTTCACTAGTCTTGAGTTTTGAGTCCCTTAGCATACTATATTTGTGATGTTTGTGTGATATGGCCCCAATTGATATGTAATTTCAGAGCATATGGCCTTGTTATACTCTCATGTTTATCACTGTTTAATTGTGTTTGAGAGTTGAGCATTATGCCTTGCTTGTGAGCCATTACATGAACATCATTATTCTCTTGCCTTTCATGCTATTATTTCAGATCATCTTGGCCACTGTTTTGGCATGCATGAGGTTTGTTTGGGGCTGGTTTAGTCCATTGAGCATTGTATTGCATGTCTCTAGTGTTATGCCCTTCACTAGTTTCATCATTTTAGTCCCTTAACATGTTATGCATGTGTTGTTTACATGTTAGAGTCTTGTGTTTCATGTCAAGCATAGCATGTTGTTTGCATTACATGGTGTTCAATCAGACGTTATGTTGAACACGAGGTGGATTGGTCCACTTCATACTCAAAGTGATGAAAGTAAGCCAATCCCCTTTGTCTCCATTGCCTTTGATCTTCCATGATAAGGCAATGGTCTTAGAGTCTTGTTTGCATTGCATTTATTGAATTTGTGTGGGATTGGGTCTTTGGCCATCAGGCATTGCATGCTTGATTGGTGGTCTTGGATCCAATAATGCCTCTCCCTTGATGTTTTGAGGTGATATGGGGTGGCATCGAACACACATGCCCTAGGGAGACCCTCCCTTTCCTCTGCTTTTGTGCTCTGTTGCAGAATGGTGTCACAGCACACCAGTGGCCAGTAGTGCCACACTGATGGCCGGCACCCTTCCATCCTTGGCCGGCATAGGTCCCCTCTTGGCCGGCAGGGGGCCGGCAACCACCTTTCATGGCCGGCAGGCCACTAGTGCACTCCCCAGCACTGTCTTGCTAAGTTTCAGCAGTTAGTTCTTGAAGACACCCTGCAGACAGAGCCTCAAGAGAGCAAACTGGAGAGCTTTTCGAGGCGGAAACCAAATGCATGCATGCTCAACCTCTTCAATCAGAGCTAAGGCAGTGTAGTTTGTAGTGTTAAAGCTTTACTTGTTAGTTAGCTAGAATTTCTGAATTAATTAATTTGTCAATTAGTTAATTGTTGTAATAATTAGTAAGTAGTTTACTAGTTATTCAATTTGGTTTTGTAATAATTAGTCTAATTAGCTTAATTAGATTAGTTGGTTAGCTTAGCTTAGATTAGCTTAGCTTGTTCATTCGGACCCTCCGTCGAGAGGGCACAATGTTGTAATAAGTTTGCATGTGTATGTGCATGTCTTCCAACCCCATTTCTTTCTCCTTTTTATTTATCCGCTTTCAATGGTTAGATTAGGGAATATTTCGATTAGCATACCTTATGCTTGCATGTTTGCATCATTCATTTGTATTGCATGCACCGGGCTCGGCGCATCATTCAAACTGCATTGTATTTCAACACCTACTTGAATACGTGTTTCAAAGCATGTTATCAAGTGTTGCATTCATATGCCATCTTTGATAGCCGAGCCTACTTAGTTGCATTATTGCATGTGTTGCATTAGGCATCTTGAACATAGTTAGGACCATGCATGATTTCTGACTAGTTTTCTGTTTTGGTTCGGAGTACACTGTAAGTGTTTATGCTTTAGCATACTTGCATGAGTGTGAGTGTTGCCATGAGGCTATTTGCTTAAGTGATTAACTGCATGAATGCTTGTGGGTGAAGGCTTGATTGCCTGAATTGGGACAATTCACCAAATGTGAGTTTTTTTTAAGCCCACTTTGCGGAGTGGCAAAATCATGTTTTAATGCCCATCTGAGGGTGGCAATTCCGCGCTTTAGCCCACTTGCGAGTAGCACTTTCAAACCATTTTCGAAAAACAAATATGAATTGTTTTGTTCCAATTCTCGTGATCGAGTCTATACTTGTATGTTGTGCGCATCACATAGTAGGGTTAGCTAATAAACCAGAATAAGAACACGTGTGTTTTCAAAATAACATATCATGTTTAGTAGAGGCCGATCCTTTGATCGGGCAAGCGGGGGTGCTCATCTCATGACCTTCCCTCCTCGTACCCAAGTTCCTGAGCCGAGGCAACTTTGGCGATGACGGACACGTGGCCTTAGGCACGAGTCAGGGTTTCCTAAATTTTCCAAAATAAAATATTTAGGTGGCGATTCTGAAATCTGGCAAAACAGTCCATGTTAGGTGCTTTTGATTCAAAATTGATTTTTCAAAACCAATTGCCGGATTTGAACTCTTTGGTGATTTATCAGTCTTACATTGCACTTTGTGAGATTAGATTCAGAACCGTGACAGGAGTTTGAACTATAGTAGCTAGAACCCAATCCGCGCCCTCTCCGAAAGGGTGGCCACGCGAAAAGAGTTCGGGCGGTCTACAACATGCATGGAATTAATCTTGGGATTGTGCAGCATAGGATCACTCTCGGCCTCGAGACTCGACCCCCTTGTTTTCAAACCTTGAACTTGGATTCGGAGTGTTCAATGGTCAACCACAATGTGAGGCCCGCCAGGCCAGATTTGAAGCAGCCCTCAAACTAGGGGCAATAAGTTCAGATGTCATCAAAGAAAGCTTGCAAAGCTAGATCAGAAGTAGCCCTTGAACTAGAGGCAAAAATATCAGATGTGCTCAAAGATTCAAAAGATGGGTCATTCCGCAAGTCAATGAAGACTAGCAAGAAAGCCAAATTCCAGCAGCTGAGAGAAGAAAAATTTTGTTGAAGGACAATCGAGTTCCTATCCATAACACTAGGGGCAATTCAGACCCGGTTAGATGGACTCCTACATCATCATCGAACAACAACCATTCTCCTAGATTCAGATGGCTTCGGGAACTCAAAACCATTCAACATGGACCAAGTTAAACTTTTTTATCCTTGAGAGGCTCGCTGGACTGAAAACCCAGAAGGGCGACCCAGGCAAAAGTTAGAGCAAATGAAAAAGAAAAGAAGAAAAAATAAAAAAAAAGATGGAAAGAAAAGAAAAGAAAAGAAAAACAGAGCTCGCAAGGTTTAAAACCTGGAAGGATGGCCTCGGCAAAAGTTAGAGCATAAAAGGAGAGCGTCAACACCCGAGTGTACCTCAACCCGGAACTACGTCAGGCCTGATTCCCATTTTTGGGATACGTAGGCAACTTCATCTTGAAGTTCGGCCCCAATCCTTTTCAGCCTGCTTGGCTCATCCATGTTGATTGGTTTATCCTTGTTTAACTCAGCTATCTTATCCATGTGCAAATTGGCTTGTCTTCGTTCAAATCGGATTGTCCTATTCCGTTACAAGATTCAGCTGCAAGGCAAATCAAGTTGAGATCTGAGGTTGTGCTTCTCAAGAGTAAGTTTCGTGTTGGTCGAGCAGTGGCCCTTCGCAAAAAGAAAAAAAGAAGCTTTTCGGAATTTTTAATGAGGTTGACTAATTCTCTCGAAAATTATTCCATTTTTCCACAACTAGACCATTTCTTGGACCCAAAAAAAGAAAATTTTCAGTGCTCATAGCCTGACTTGCATGATTTCAAATCAGAAAATTGAACAAGTATGCTAATCTAACTCTCATGTTGGTCAAAATTGTTTTAGCAGAAAGCCAAAAATAAAAAATGGTCAAAATGATGAACTAGGGGCACAGTTGAGTAAGGTTTTCTGTCTTTTCCCCGTTATCAGCATACTCGCTAGAAAGGGCACCATATTCGCCAAAAAGGGCACAACTGAAGCTAACAACAAAGGGCTGAAAGCTCTCATATCCTCTAAGCAGCGAAGTATCAAGCCTAGTGTGAAGCACGAACTGGAATTGGAGCTGGATGTTCGTTTCCCTCATCTAGACAATCACATCCAAATTGGCGTCTGACCCGGGATGGGGACGTAGAAAATGCAATATGTGAGACCAATAAATTGTATACCTGGCCGGTGAGATGTATTGTAATTCATCTCGGTCAATCTAAGCCAAAGACATCGTCAGCTGATGTCAGTTGCAGATCTGCTGCACATCCTGTCGCATCACAACCCTTCTGTGGGAAAGCTCACTAGTTGCAAGCAAAAGAAAAAGAATCTAGTAGAATACTAGGGGCAAGAGCCCACAACTTCCTGTTTATCCATCAACCACCCAGGGAAGGGATAAAAAATAAGAGAGATTGAAGAATAGAGAGATGTGCGCTGAGAGAAAAGTGAGGAAAGGGCTTTTTCAGAAAAGAGATTGAGTGCCAGAGTGATGTGAGAATCACAAATGAGAAAGGGTGGGAAATAATACCTGAAGAAACTGGCTCCTCGTGAACTAAGAGGCCTCTCGCCATTGGAACACATCTGAGTGTTGTGTGTGTGTTTTTGTTTGTCTCGATTCTTGTTTTGAGTCGTTTCGAGTGTCTATAGATGTGTTTAGGTTGTTTTACCTTGTCTTTCCCTTTATTGAGTTGTTTTGACTGTGGTCAGTTGTAGGCTCAATACCCGGTCGAGAACTCATTTCAATTTCAAAAAATAAATCGTTTTGTGCTCAGAGTGTTGTGTTGTTCTCCACATTTGTACAAAACATGATTCTTTCTTTCATAAACTGCAAGGTTCAACCCAAGTCATGTGAGAGTAATAGAACAAGGACCTATCTGAAGCTATATAGGTTCTGGACTACAAAGCAAAAGAAAAGAGGGAAAATTTGGAACATCTGAGTTTGTTTTGACTTCAACAATTTCTGAGATTACGCTCCGAATGTACCTTTTCAGGCCTTGTCAATGCTCCGAAATATGAGTGTGCCTCTACCTCAAGCTCAAGCTCAAGCCTGCTTCAAGCTAGAATGGCGATCAGAGGTGTTCTCCCGAAGTACTATTCCCTGCCAGAGACATCTTGGTTGTGTTTGCAATGAGTTCCTAGGAGACTAACTGCGACAGTGGAAACTAGAGTTCGAATGGCGATGCCTAGAGCGCAAAGGTTTGGGATTTCCGAGACTAAAGTCTGGTTTAAATACCCAGAGGTGTATCCTCAACTTGAAATCTATATGGCCGCCCCATAGGTTGAGGTAGCAGGTATGCGCCTCAATTCTGGATACTAAACCAACCTAGTCTGTCACCCCGTTGGAGAATAGTGAAAGTTGTGAACATAGTCAAGGAGAAAGGTAGTAACTGCAGTTTGGAAGCACAATCAAAAAGCAGAAGATCCCCAATAGCATAAGGCATGATATTATATGTATGGTTCATTCAGCGGAATTCCAGGTAAGATCATTCCTGTCCTTCGAGTCTTTGTTTGTGATACCCCTGTCCCGTAATATGCTAATTGGTCCTTAATTTGAGTATGATTATGTGTTTAGCATGATTTTATGTGCCATTATGTGAATGCTTGTGATTTTGAAGTCTCATCTGTTCACCGTAGGAATACCTGTCTGAATAATCGGTTTTGGAAATTAAATTGAGGGCTTTATCGGCCACAGAACTCGAAATTGATTACGCCATCGTGATTGGCATAATTTTTAGAGCCTACAGTGAAATTTAATTAGAAATTGATTCGGGTTAGATTAAATTGATTAAATTGATGAATAATGCCAAATTACTTTATTATTATTATTATTATATTGTGAGTGGGGATTTATGTAAAGGCATGTTACACTCAATTCCCTTCCTTTAACTTCATTTGGGCTGATCAACTCTCTAGAGAGAGGCAAGGCCGGCTGTTAGAGTGAGAGAGGAGAGAATTGTGCAAATTTGGCCTAAAGCTTGGGAATCTTGGAGATTTAGCTCAAGAATTAACTAGAGCTTAGGAGATCAAAGCTTCTAGGTGAGTAATTCTTGGAGTATAGTTTGTTGTTTTGTGTGTTCAAGCTAATTTGGTGATCAAGAGTAAGGTTAAAATGAAATTGGGTTGTATTTGTTGAATTGAAGCTTAATATGTGCATGTATGTAGGAAATCACCTTGATATTGCATGTTTGAGCACAAATGTGTAGAATACATGTGAAATGTTAAAGGAAACTCATGTCTTGATCACCATTTGTGTTACCTAAGTCGAGAGTGTGGCTAATTCATCACATGCATGTACAATTTGAGAAGATATGAGCTTGAATGCATGAGTTTGTTTTGTTGGTGTTGAGTTTGACATATATTGGGACATGTATGTAGATAAATCAAGAAATTGAGCTCTATAATGTTATAATCTTGCATTAGTACCATGTTAATATGATTATATTGAGATTTGAGCCATTGCGAGCAAGTATTGTGGCTTGAAAACCGAATTGGAGCTCAAGAACACATTCTGGGTTTTCCAGAATTTTGAATTTCCACTCGAGCGGGGTAATGGCCGCTCAAGCGGGAAATACGTGCTCCCAGTATTTTTTTCTGCAGACCTTGATGTCCGCTCGAGTGGGTAAGTCCATGCTCGAGCGGGGAGCTATGTAGGATGGACTTCTGCTCGAGCGTCCGAGGTCACACTCGAGCGTAAAATGATACATCCAGAACTTTTTGCAGATATAGCTTACGCTCGAGCAGGGAATTTCACGCTCGAGCGGGGAGCCATGTAAAGAGGCCTTATGCTCGAGCGCTGGATTGAACGCTCGAGCGTAAATTTCCCATATCCAGTACTTTTGCAGGCCTCAGGAGTCCGCTCGAGCGGATAAGTCCACGCTCGAGCGGGGACCCTGTTTTCTGAAATTTTGTTCATGCATTCTGTGATTCGTTTTTCGTTCTCTTTCGCTTGTAAGCACTCTTAGGCATATGTTAAGCACTAAATGAGTTAATGAGATAAGGACAAAGCCTAAAGAGGAATATGTGAATTAAGGAACGAATCGAATTGTTAGTGACCCTTTTGTGTTCATGAAATGTGTAGGGTCAAGCTCCGGGGCAAATCCATAAGCCGATCACTGTGAGTAATATCAATATTTGAAAGCTTGTCAATGTCCAATTATTTATTCCCTTATAAACTTTATGAATTGTTAATTGGGATTGTGGACAAAAGTCTGACATGAATGAATGAATGGACCGAATGTCGTTTTGATGTAAATGAATGGACAGAAGGTCGTTTTGATATCAATGAACGGACCGAAGGTCGTTTTGACCTATATGAATGGACCGAAGGTCATTCTGACATGAATGAGCGGGCCGAAGGCCGTTTTGACACGAATGTATGGGCCAAAGGCCGTTTTGACGTAAATGAATGGGCCAAAGGCCATTTTGACAGAAATAAATGGGCCGAAGGCCGTTTTGACATAAATGAGTGGGCCGAAGGCCATTTTGACAGGAATGGAAACCTGAATGGGCCAAAGGCCAGTATGTTGGAACTACAGTCACTTGATCTAAATTTTGTATAGGTATATATATATATGTTAAGTAAAAATGTGAATTGGGCCCAAGGCCGTTTGGAACAGGTTGTTCTACATTGTTATGTAATTTCCGTATTTGATATTATTCACTGGGCTGTTGCTCACGCTCATTCATGTGTTTGTAGGTGAGCCAAGAGAAGTCCAAACCCAGCCCCAGTGAAGTCTGCCAGGAACAACATGAGTTTTGGAGAGTCAGCCTTGTGTCTCACGCACGAGACCCATCCTTGCCATTTTGCTATGTATTTATATTTTGTCTTGTTGGCTAGGACTTTATGGATATCTGTATATAGTTTTGATATGGGTTGACTCAGTTTGGATGATCCTGTCTGTAAAGGATTTTATGGTACTGTATTTGTCGTGGGTTATTAACATATACGTGTATAGTTTGTTTGATGTGCATATAAGCACGGCTCTATGGACAAAGTTTTAAATTTTTGCTTCCGTTTGGCCCTGTACTCTGATGAGTTATGTCTGTTTTGGTTTGAGGCCGCAGGTAATCTCAGGATTACTGGCCGGTTATGTCCTTAACCCATAGGGGTGGGTTCGGGTCATGACATTGTTGGTTAGAAACATTCGAGTACGCCCGATGTTTACACCGACTCCTTGTTGGTTAGAAACATTCGGGTATGCCCCATGTTTACACCGACTCCTCGTTGGTTACAAACACTCGGGTATGCCCGGTGTTTACATCGACCTCCTCATTGGTTAGAAACATTCGGGTATGTCCGGTGTTTACACCGACTCCTTTGTTAGTTAGAAACATTCGGGTACCCCTGGTGTTTACACTGACTCCTTTGTTGGTTAGAAACATTCGGGTACACCCGGTGTTTACACCGACTCCTTTGTTGGTTAGAAACATTCGGATACGCCCAGTGTTTACACCACCTCTTGCGTTGGTTAGAAACACTCGGGTACACCCGCTTTTTAAACTGACACCTTGTGTTGGTTAGAAACATTCGGGTACGCCCGGTGTTTACACCGACTCCTTTGTTGGTTAGAAACATTCGGGTATGCCTGGTGTTTACACCGACACCTTGCGTTGGTTAGACACATTCAAGTACGCCCGGTGTTTACACCGACTCCTTTGTTGGTTAGAAACATTCGGGTACGCCCGGTGTTTACACTGACACCTTGTGTTGGTTAGAAACATTCGGGTACGCCCGATGTTTACACCAACACCTCGTTGGTTAGAAACATTCGAGTACGCCCGGTGTTTACACCGACATCTCATTGGTTAGAAACATTCGGGTACGCCCCGTGTTTACATCGACATCTCGTTAGTTAGAAACACTTGAGTACGCCCAGTGTTTACACTGACATCTCATTGGTTAGAAACATTCGGGTATGCCCGGTGTTTACACCGACCCCTCGTTGTTAGAAACATTCGGGTACGCCCGATGTTTACATCGACGTCCTTTTGGTTAGAAGCATTTGGGATGTGTGTCCGACGCTTATACCTCCTCGTTGGTTAGAAACATTCGGGTATGCCCGATGTTTACACCGACACCCCTTCGGTTAGAAGCATTTGGGTTGTGCGCTCGACGCTTATACCTTGTTCTGGTTAGAAGCGTTTGGGTCGTGTGCCCAACGTTTGTACTTCACGTTGGTTAGAAACATTCGGGTACGCCTGGTGTTTACACCGACACTTTATTGGTTAGAAGCATTGGGTTGTGAGCTTGATGTTTATACCACCCCTTTTGTTAGAAGCGTTTGGACCGTGTGCCTGACGCTTATACCACCCCATCCGGTTAGAAGCGTTTGGGTTGTGTGCTCGACGCTTATACCTCATTTTGGTTAAGAGCATTTGGACCGTGTGCCCGACGCTCATACCTTGTCTTTGGTTAGAAGAGTTTGGACCGTGTGTCTGATGCTTATACCACCCCTTCTGGTTAGAAGCGTTTAGGTCGCGTGCTTGACGGGTATACCTCGTTTTGGTTAGAAGCGTTTGGGATGTGTGTCCAACGCTTATACCTCCTTGTTGGTTAGGAACATTCGGGTACGCTCGATGTTTACACTGACGTCCTTTTGGTTAGAAGCATTTGGAATGTGTGTCCAATGCTTATACCTCCTCGTTGGTTAGAAACATTCAGGTACGCCCGATGTTTACACCGGCACTCCTCGGTTAGAAGCGTTTGGGATGGGTGTCCAACACTTATACCTCCCCGTTGGTTAGAAGCATTTGGGTCGTGTGCCCGATGTTTATACCACTCTTCAGTTAGAAGCGTTTGGGACGTGTGTCTAACGTAAATACCAACCCTTTGGTTAGAAACACTCGGGCACACCCGGTGTTTATACCACCCCTGTCGGTTAGAAGCGTTTGGACCATCTCCCGACACTTATACCTCTTTGTTTTGGTTAGAAACATTGGAACGTGCTCCGATGTTTATACCCCCCCTCTGGTGTTTGCATAGCTCTCTTTTCCCTCTCGCGCATGACGCGTTGGACGCTTTGGTTAATTGCGTCTGGACAGATTCCAATGCTTATACTGCTCTTTGCTTTGATTGCATAATAGTTGGACGTGTTTCATTTGTTATCGCTGTTTTTTGTGACACGGAACCTTAGGGTGTGTCCCTAGGTTCGCACCACCTCACTCCTCACGTGTGCCACGCATTAGGATCTTGTTTACCGCCTCAGGTGTGGCCGACAGTTGTTGCTTTTTATCTTTCCTGCGTAATGCATAGTTAAGATTGCATAATTTTCTTACATCCTTTCTGCATGAAATGTGGTTTGGTTCTTGTATACTTACTTATGTACGAGTTTATTGTAGCATTTCTTTGCATAACATTTGTATCTAGATGTTTCATTACAGCCCTCATTGCATGATCATAAGTTATGTTCTGCATCGTGCATACTGTTTGCATCTTGCCCCTGAACTATGCTGGTTTGATTCCTTGTAAAGGGATACGTAGGCAGCCTACTGGCGCAACCATTCCTTTTTTGTTTTGTTTGTTTGTCCAAGTCTTCGGCCTTGTCAAAAATGGGTCGCCTCTGGGCTTTGACATTCACTCACGTCATTTCATGACTTCGAGCTCTGTCAAAGAGAGGCAGCTGTAGACACCCCATTTTGGACCGTCCTTAAGACTTGGGCGCCACTGATCATTTACTTGGTGATGAAAATTGTGCAGTGCAAAGGTTCGATTTTTTTCTGGCAAGGAGAGAGAGTCAAATCCCAACCTTACACCCCATTTGAGGACCAAAACTATTATGACTAAAGATTTTAGACCTTAAAACCCTTTCTTTCAAAATATTTTTGAGAAAAAGTTTCTACGATGTTCCGAGGCTCGCATTTCGTTAAATGTTACGCTTTTCGGTAAATCGAGCAAGGACAAAGTGGAAAGGAATGAAAGAGAGGTGAACTCTTTGAAAAATCCTTCAAAACACCCTATTTATGGGTTTGGACTTGAAGAAAAGAGGAGAGGAGAGAAGAAAACTAGTTTGGGAGAAGTTTGGCATCAATCCGAGTAGGATCGAAACTGAGTAGTCTTCACTAAAAGGGGCATAAATTTTTTCAAAGTTGGCATTTTGATGTGAGGCTGCCACCATTGGAAATAAGACTTCTAGGGCTTCAATTTAGGCTCAAGAATGACCTGCAAAGGGGTCCAGATGAAGGAGTTATGTTCGGTTGAATTCGGGCCCAAAAAGCAGATTTTTCTGGACAACTAGAGGTGAAGGATGTTGGCCATAAATGGGATTTTCTGGCCATGTGCCGGCCATGAATTGCCTATGCCGGCCCCCTACCATCCAAGGGCGACCCATGCCGGCCAACAATGATCATGTGCCGGCCATTGATGCAAAAAAAATAGTTTTTGGCAGATATTTGTTGTCCAGCTGTTACAGCTATCCCTTTTGGGATATTTTCGACCAAGGATTGCATTCTTCTATATATAGAGAGGCTTCTCTATGGTTTTCAAGGTTAGAAACAATTTAGGAAGAAGTTTGGCAGCCTCTCTCTCTACAATCCTCTCTCTAGATTTCTCTCTCTCTAAAGCTTTTGTGCTTAGAAACTTGCATACATCAATCTTTAACCTATCAACCCTTAACAAGAGTGGTTCATATTTGGGCTGAGTTTGCTTGAAGCTCTCTTGGAGCCTCCTTGGAGCTCTTGAAGGTCATTTTGCTTGGTTTTGTGGCCTAAAATTGGGTTGTGCTTCAAGAGGTATAACTCTCTCCCTTTAAGCTTGTTTTTTCACACTTTCTTTGCCATCCTTTTCCACCATTTCAAGGCTGTTTTTGGCATGTAAAAACTTATGTTTTTCATTCCTAAAAGTGGTGGTTTGAGCCTTTGTGAGTTAAGGGGTTGTCTCCCATTTTGGCTCTTTGGCTTGTGAAGCATTTTGTGCCATCTTTCATCACCTTTCAAACCAACTCTTTTGGCCTTTTAACCACTGAAACTCAGAGGTTTTTCAGTAGCAAAAACCATGTTTTGAGGTCAAAAATAGGAGGGGGTGGCTTCCCCTCCTTGTGTTTTGTTTGCATGTGTTGATGGCTTAACATATGAGCATGTATTTCTACCTCTTTGTAGCTTTATTCAAGCATGTTTTTGTGACTTTTTTGACCTGCTTTAGCTCTGTTTTTGGCTAATTAAATCACTTGTTGCTTGCTTCTTACACTTGTAGTGTAATCATGCTTACTAGCTTAACATGCTTAATGAGTTAGCCTATCATTCTAGCTTGTGTTAGCTTGACTCTAGCATATTTTTGCTAATGTTTTGGCATGTTTAAACTCTGTTTTGAGCTGGTTTGATCACTCGAGCTTTGCTTTGTATGCTTGTAGTGTAATTGTGCTAAATTGCCTAACATGTGCTATTGTTTTAGCCTCCAAGTCTAGCCATTCTTAGCTTATTTCAAGCATCTTTTAGAACTCCATTTAGGCTGTTTTAGGACTATTTTGAGTTGTGTTGGTCATATATGCTTTGTCTTGCATGGCTATAGTATAGTTGGTTTCACTAGCTTTGTGTTTTAAGGCATCCTACATGTTTTGCATGAGATGATTGCATAGTATAGCATCATTTTATATGTAATTTCAGTTCATAAACCACTGTCACACTCTCACATATTCCACTCTTTCATTGCTTTTGAGAGTTATGTTTTGTGTCTTGTTTGTGAGCCAACATGCGAGCATGTTTTTCTTGCCTTTTCTGCCTGAGTTTCAGCATGATTAGGCGACTGTTTTGGCATGATGTAGCTCTGTTTTGAGCTGGTTTGGTCATTTGAGCATTGTATTGCATGCCTCTAGTGTTGTGTCCTTCACTAGCTTTAAAGCTTTTGGCCTTTAACATGTTGTGCATGTGTTGCTTGCATGTTGTAGCACTATTTTTCATGCCATTTCAGCACTGAAAATTCTGCAACCTCCCTTTGTTCTTCACTTTTGAATTTGCTTTTGAAAGTGGTCTTGAACCCCTTGTTGGCTTGAGCATGAAATTGAGGCACTCATGCCTAATGGTTTTAATCCTCTCCTGAGGGTTTCTACTAACCAACAGCATGAGACCTCTTTCATGCCCAAGGCACTTGTGGCTTAGGCTATCTTTCCAATTAGAGGACTTTCACATTGGACTTAACCAACTAAAGAATGGCTTGGTAATGCGAAAATGTGTAAACAAAATTGAATCAAGTAAAACATGTCCAAGATAAGCATGTTATGTGTGCATTGCATTGCGTTCAATCAGACGTTATATTGAACACAAGGAAGGTTGGTCCATTTGATACTCAAAAGTAATGAAATGAGCCAATCTCCTTTGTCTCCATTGCCTTTGATCATCCATGATAAGGTAGTGAACTTGAGTCTCATATTCGTTCCTTTATTGAAAGTGTACAACTCGGATCTTTGGCCATCATGCGTTGAAAATGCTTGATTGGTGGTTTTGGATCCAAGAATGCCACTCCTTTAATGTTTTGAGATGATAAGGAGAGGCACAATACAAACATGTCCTTGGAAAACCCTTAATTTTCCTCTATTTGTGCTCTGTTGCAGTTTAGCGACTCAGCACACCTGTGGTCGGCAGTGGCTCACTGATGGCTGGCAGTGGCTTCACCCTTGGCCGGCAGCACACTCCCTTGGCCGGCAGATGGCCTACAGCAAGCCCTCATGGCCGGCAAGCCACTGGTGCACTCCCTAACAGTTATTTGGTAAGGTTCAGTAGAAAGTTCTTGGAGACACCCCGCAAACAGAGCCTCTCAAGAGCAAACCGGTGGGCTTTTCAAAGAGAAAACCAAGTGTATGCATATTCAACTTTCCAAAGCAGAGCTGAGGCAGTGTAGTTTAAATACTTTGCATGGTTAGTTAGCATGGCTTTGTAATTTAATTAATTAATTTGTTAATTAGTTAAAGTGTTGTAATAATTACGTAACTTAGTTTAGCTATTTCTTTATTTTGTTGTGTAATAATTAGTCTAATTAGTTTAATTAGATTGGTTAGCTTAGCTTAGCTTAGATTAGCTTAGCTTTTTCATTCGGACCCTCTTTCGCGAGGGCACAATGTTGTAATAAGTGTGCGTGCGTATGTGCATGTCTTCCAACCCCACGTCTTTCTCCTTTTTATTTAACTGCTTTCAATTGTTAGATTAGGGCACGTTTCGATTAGCATACCTTATGCTTGCATGTTTGCATCAATCATTTGTCTTGCATACACCAAGGCTCGGCGCATCATTCAAACTGCATTGTATTTCAATACACCTATTTGAATACGTGTGTAACAAGCCCGCGGGGGGACCTCGCTACAGCTCGGACTCGACTTTTCGTAGTCACGGTTCTAAGTCTGAACCAAAGAGTCCAAATCCGGCAAATCGTTTTGAGAAAACAGATTTTTGAAAGAAGTGCCAAACATGGACTGCTTTGCCAGATACAGAGTCGCCACCTAAATATTTTATTTTGGGAAATTTAGGAAACCCTGACTCAGTGCCAAAAGGCCACGTGTCCGTCATCACCAAAGTTGCCTCGGCTCGGGAACTTGGGTACGATTGGGGAAGGTCACTTCGTGAGCACCCCCGCTCGCCCGGTCATAGACCGGCCTCTACTAACCATGATATCAATTTTTGAAAACATTGTGAGTTCTTATTCCGGTTATTAGCCTAGGTTACTATGTGATGCTCACAGCATACAAGTATAGACTGGATCGCCCGAATTGGAACAAAACACTTCTTATTTGTTTATTTGAAAGGTGGTTTGCTACTCGCAAGTAGGCTTAAAATGCAGATTTTGCCACCCGCAGGTGGGCTTAGAAAGGATGGTTTTGCCACTATCTAGTGGGCTTAAAAGAAACAGTTGATGATTTATTCCAATCCAAGTAACCCAACCTTCACCCACAGGCATTCAGGCAGATATATCAGATAAGCAAATAGCCTCATGGTAAGCATGCTATTCATGTCAACACTCACACGCATGCAAGGATGCTAAAGCATAAAACTCACCTAGTACTCCAAGCCAAAAAAAAGGAAGTTAATCAGAAATCATGCATGATCCTAAGTATACAAAATGTCTAATGCAACACATGCAAAATGCAACTATAGCAGGCTCAGCTATTCTAAGATGGCATATGGAATGCTATAACTACCATGTATTCAATTTGGAATTGAAAGTACAATGCAGTTAGTATGATGCGCCGAGCCCGGTGCATGCAATACAGATGAATGATGCAAACATGCTGTCATACTGTATGCTAATTTAAACATGCCCTAATCTAATCTTCATAAGCGGATAAATAAAAGGGAGAAAGACGTGGGGTTGGAAGACATACATCACACTCACGCACACTTATTACAGTTGTGCCCTCGCGCAGAGGGTCCGAATAAATATACAGTCCAAATATTACAGTCCCGAATAAAAGAATATTACAGTCCAAATATTACAGAATCCTAATTAGTTAAAGAATTAACTAAGAAAGCAAATAAAACTGGCGTGCAAGCCAGGGACTGCCTTGCTTCTGATGGATGATGCATGTCCGGATTGTCTTGCGCGGAAATTCATCGGAATGCCCCAATTAGCCTCTGTTTACACCTGTTCTTGAAATGCGTGCCAAGCCCCAAAAAAGTTGCTGATTCTTCGTTTTGCTGCAACAGAGAGCAGGAAAGGGGCACAGCAATGTATTTGCACAGATATATGCATGTCTCGATCCTCGTGCCACCAATCACGCATACCGAGGCATGATGGCCGAGGAGTCGAAATGCACAACTCAATATAGGATGAATGCACATGAAACTACAGCTAAAACCTAACTCCATCATGGATAATCCGGAGTGTCGGTAACTGGGGAATTGAGACACATTCCGTCACTTGGAGTACGAAATGTACCTCGTTTCCCGTGCCTGGGCTAATTCCTATTCCGGACACGATGCAATATGCATGATATGCATGAAATGCAACTAAGATATAATCCTAACATACACAATGCTATGAAAATGAGATATCTCGAAATGCGTGCATGAGGGCACGCAAACCGAGGTAATGGCAGAATGATGTGAGAATGAGGTGCCTCGAAATATGTGCACGCAGGCACGCAAATCGAGGCGATGATAGATGTCTCGAAATACGTACACGCGGGCACGCAAACTGAGGCAATGATAGGTGTCTCGAAATACGTGCACGCGGGCACACAAACTGAGGCGATGATATGTGTCTCGAAATACGTGCACGCGGGCACACAAACCAAGGCGATGATATGTGTCTCGAAATACGTGCACGCGGGCACGCAAACCGAGGCGATGATATGAAAAAGACAAATGGGCTTATACCAACATGAGTGAGCCTCAGCCGCACTCACATGAGATGCCGATGGCAGAAAATGAGGTGCCTCGAAATGCGTGCACACGGGCACGCAAACCGAGGCGGTGCATACGCAATGCAAATGACATGGAAAATGACAAATGGACTTATACTAACATGAGAGAGCCTCAGCCACACTCACATAAGATGCCGATGGCAGAAAATGAAGTGCCTCGAAATGCGTGCACACGGGCACGCAAACCGAGGCGGTGCATACGCAATGCAAATGACATGGAAAATGACAAATGGACTTATACTAACATGAGAGAGCCTTAGCCACACTCACATAAGATGCCGATGGCAGAAAATGAGGTGCCTCGAAATGCGTGCACACGGGCACGCAAACCGAGGCGGTGCATACGCAATGCAAATGACATGGAAAATGACAAATGGACTTATACTAACATGAGAGAGCCTCAGCCACACTCACATAAGATGCCGATGAATGAAAAACGAAGTGCCTCGAGATGCGTGCACACGGGCACGCAAACCGAGGCAATGGCAGAATGCGATGAAATGATATGGAAACATGATATGGGCTTATACCAACATGAGTGAGCCTCAGCCACACTCACATAGGATGCCGTCGGATAAAAATGAGGTGCCTCGAAATGCGTGCACACGGGCACGCAAACGGAGGCAATGATAAAATGTGATGCAACATGGCAAAAATGATATGCAAGCATGCTAATGGAATTTCAGCAACAAAACAAGGGGAAAACAGCCCCGGGATGAGGCGAAATGACATGAAATGCAAGGAAATGTCCCGAAATGCAACATTAGGCACCCGAAATGACCTATAGCTATGCTAAACATGCACAATATGGACATGCAATGCAAAGACAAAAGCTAGACAGTCCCAAAAGATGCACTTTCACAGTTATAAACATGGCCAAACAGCAAGCATAGGTAAGGGAAAAATAGTATGCAAGAAAAGGGGGCAAAAGAGGGGTAATGAAGCAAGTGGTATAAGCAAAACCCAAACTGAAAAATTTCCTTCTACAACACTGAAGAGGGACCAAAAATATGAACATTTACAGTATATGGCAGCCTCAAAATCAGTATACAAATATGCTAAAAATGTGATGCAAAACAAAGCTCAAAAGGTGCTATAACATGAAGTATACAAAATAATCACCAAACAGAAAAAAAGTGTTAATGAAACATGAAGTATAGATCAAAATAAGACTATCTCTAGGCCTGTAAAATGGCCAAAAACAAAAGCATGGTAGGCTAACTAAACACGCAAGAAAACGAACCAAAAGGTAGCCAAAGAGGCAAGTGGTATATTCAATGCTCAAACTGAAAAATTCCCTTCTACAACATTGAAGAGGGACCAAAAATAAGCATATTTCCAGAACTGTAAAACAGCCAAAACAGAATACAAACATGCTAGAAATGCAATGCAAAATTAGGCTCAAAAGTGGCTATAACATGAGGTATGCAAAATATTCCACAAATGGCCAAAGACCCTTAATGAAACATGTTAAGAAGGTCAAAATAAGACTATCTCTAGGCCTGCAAATCGTCCAAAAATGGAAGAATAATGGGCTTCCAAAGCATGCAAGAAAACGGTATTTAAGGAGGACATTGAAGCAAGTGCAACATGGAGGGCTCAAACAGGGTTGAGCCCTTAATGAGACATGAAAATGAGCTCAAAATAATGATCTTTCCAGTTTTGGTCGGAGCTCAAATGTACAAGAAAGAAAGGCTAAGAAATGTTGCAAAAAATGAGCTCAAAAGAGAGAAAGTGGACTTACCCTTGAAGATCAATTCTTTTGTTGCTTCTTGGGCCAACTTTGTTGCCTCTTAGCTTCTGGAATTCCTCTCCTTGCTCTTGGAATGGAGTGGTGGTGGTAGAGCTTGGTGTTGTAGTGTAAATGGTGGTGTAGTACTTGAAGCTTTTTAGGAAAATGAGAGAGATGGAGGAGGATTTGTCTCTTGAGGCTTGAAGAACCAATTTTCTAACCTCCTAAAGGGGAGGAGAGGTTCTCTTTATATAGAGAAACCAAAGGGGCAAAGCTTCTCTTGGAAGCTTTGACCAAAAGGGCCAAGCTTCTCTTAGAAGCTTGGAGCAAAAGGGCCAAGCTTCTTGGAGAAGCTAGGCAAAAAGGGTCAAGAGGTTCAAGCTTCTTGGAGAAGCTAACCAAAAGGGTCAAAAGGTTCAAGCTTCTTGGAGAAGCTAAACAAAAAGGTCAAGCTTCTTGGAGAAGCTAAAAAAAAGGGTCAAGCTTCTTGGAGAAGCTAAAAGAGGTCAAGCTTCTTGGAGAAGCTAAAAAAAAGGTCCAAAAGGGTCAAGCTCCCTCAAGAAAAGGTCTCGGTTAGGAGAAGTGGCCGATTGATCAAAAATAGTGGCCGGCCATGAACTTTTAGGGTCCTCCCAAGTGTGTAGATCACAGATATGTGGTCGAAAGTTGGCAACACTAACTCCAAGGTGTTCAACATTAGCCCGGAAGTTAGGAAAACGGGCGCCGGGAGGCTCCGGAGGAGAGATAACTGGTTGCTGCAACAATTGCTGGCCTCCCACCCTTCAGTGACCTTCCCTGTGATAAAACAGAGGTACCTGCCAAAAATGAACGAAAACCATTGCAAAACGAATGTTCCGGGGCCAAAACACGCAGTTCGAGGTCCCGAAAATGGGCTGTTAAGCACCGAAAGTGGCATTCGACCACGAAGTGGGTTTCCGGGACCCCAGTGTCCCTCAAAAGGGAGCAAATAGGAAGTATGCCAAAAATCAGAGCAAACGGAGATGGTTAGGCGGTCCCGAACCGAGGCACACGGCCTGACGGTCCCGGAAAACCGGAAACCGGGCTCCGAAAAGGGCAAAATGGCCTACGGCCACCAAATGTAGCCTACGGACATTGAGAGATGGTCTACTAGACCTCTCCCTCCCCTCAGGAAAAGAAACCGAGAAAACTGAGTCTGGTTCGCAAACCGAGACAAGGCACAGAAGAGGGTTCGGAAGTCCGGAGGCAGGGCTCACGGCCGCAACTCTGAAGCTTCTGAACAAGCACATTATGCAACATCACCAAGCGCTCAATCGGTGACGTCTGAGTCTTAAGGTCGGTCAAAAATGGGGTGTCTACAGTTGCCCCTCTTTGACAGAACTCGGAAGTCACAAGTGACGGGAGTGAATGTCAAAGCCAAGAGACGACCCATTTTTGACAAGGCCGAAGACTTAGACAAACAGGCAAGATAAACAGAGATGTGCCCGCAGGCATGCCCACAGGCAGGGGCAAAATGAAAATGATATGCAAGCAGCTGATCATAACTTATGATTATGCAGAGAGAGCTGTAATGAAGCATACCATGCAGCAGTTTTAAGCAAGCGAATACAAATCTAACTACATTTCATGCAGAAGGATGTAAGAAAATTATGCAATTCTCACTGCGTCTCACGTGGAGAAGGCTAAAATCGACTACCGAGAATACCCAGAGTCTAACACACAACATCTCTCTGCGTATCACACATAGGAGAGGAAGAAGGTAAACCTTTCAGCGTATTATACGCAAAAGAGGGAAGGTAAACTTCTCAGCGTATCACACGTAAGAGAAGAAAGGCAAATTCCTCAGCGTATCACACGCAAGAGAAAACTGCTCAGCATATCACATGCAAGAGAGAAAAGGGAGATTTCTCAGCGTATCACACGCAAGAGAAAACTGCTCAGCACATCACATGCAAGAGAGAAAAGATAAGTTTCTCAGCGTATCACACGCAAGAGAAAACCTCTCAGCATATCACATGCAAGAGAGAAAAGATAAGTTTCTCAGCGTATCACACGCAAGAGAAAACTTCTCAGCATATCACATGCAAGAGAGAAAAGATAAATTTCTCAGCGTATCACACGCAAGAGAAACTGCTCAGCATATCACATGCAAGAGAGAAAAGATAAATTTCTCAGCGTATCACACGCAAGAGAAAACTGCTCAGCACATCACATGCAAGAGAGAAAAGATAAGTTTCTCAGCGTATCACACGCAAGAGAAAACTGCTCAGCATATCACATGCAAGAGAGAAAAGATAAATTTCTCAGCGTATCACACGCAAGAGAAAACTGCTCAGCATATCACATGCAAGAGAGAAAAGATAAATTTCTCAGCGTATCACACGCAAGAGAAAACTGCTCAGCATATCACATGCAAGAGAGAAAAGATAAATTTCTCAGCGTATCACACGCAAGAGAAAACTGCTCAGCATATCACATGCAAGAGAGAAAAGATAAATTTCTCAGCGTATCACACGCAAGAGAAAACTACTCAGCATATCACATGCAAGAGAGAAAAGATAAATTTCTCAGCGTATCACACGCAAGAGAAAACTGCTCAGCATATCACATGCAAGAGAGGAAAGATAAATTTCTCAGCGTATCACACGCAAGAGAAAACTGCTCAGCATATCACATGCAAGAGAGAAAAGATAAGTTTCTCAGCGTATCACACGCAAGAGAAAACTTCTCAGCATATCACATGCAAGAGAGAAAAGATAAATTTCTCAGCGTATCACACGCAAGAGAAAACTGCTCAGCATATCACATGCAAGAGAGAAAAGATAAATTTCTCAGCGTATCACACGCAAGAGAAAACTGCTCAGCATATCACATGCAAGAGAGAAAAGATAAGAATTGTAAGTGAAAAGGTGCATAATGATGCAGGTGAAGTGTACATAACAATGCAAGTAATGAGCATAACAATGCTAGAAGATGTGCATAACAATGCAAGCAATGAGCATAACAATGCTAGATAGATGTGCATAACAATGCAACGAATGATCATAACAATGCTAGATAGATGCGCATAACAATACAAGGAATGAGCATAACAATGCTAGATAGATGTGCATAACAATGCAATGAATGAGCATAACAATGCTAGATAGATGTGCATAACAATGCAATGAATGAGCACAACAATGCCAGTGGAACGCGCGTAACAACACCCGTTTGAAACAAAAATACCGAATAAGGGAATACAAGCCTTAAGTAGACCAAATTCCAAACGCAACCTCCGATTTACCTCTCGGAGGGGTCACGATATATTCCAAAAAGGATACACCTCGTGCATGCCGACTGACGATGAGCCACACATCGAAGATATGAGTTGAAAATTCCGCAGAAACATTTTGAACTGAAAAGAGTGGGTTCTCCTTGCACTTTCTTGATTGTACTTCCAAACCGCAGTTACTACCTTTCCTTCCTGGCCATGTTCACAACTTTCCCTATTCTCCAACGGGGTGACAGGCTAGGTTGATTCAGTATCCAGAATCGAGGCGCATTCACATGCTATCTCAATCTATGGGGCTGCCATACAGATTTCAAGCCGAGGGCATGCCTCTGGGTATTTAAACCAGACTTTGGTCTCGGAAATCCCGAACCTTTACGTTCTAGGCATCGGCCATTCGAACTCTAGTTTCCACCGTCGCAGTTGGTCTCCTAGGAACTCATTGCGAACACGGCCAAGATGCCTCTGGCGGGGAATGGTACTCAGGGAGAGCACTTCTGATTACCATTTTGGCTTGAAGCAGACTTGATCTTGAGCTTGAAGTAGAGGCACACTCATACTTCGGAGCCTTGGCAAGACTTGAAGAGGCACACATGGGATGTAGTCTCGGAACTTACTGAAGTTGAAACAAACTCAGATACCCGACATTTCCTCTTTTGCTTTTGCTTTGTAGTCTGGAACCCATATAGCTTCAAATAGGTCCTAGTTCTACTGTTCTCACATGACCTGGATTGAATCCTGCGATTTTACGAAAGAACAAATTTTGTTTTGTACAAATGTGGAGAATGGCATGGCACTCGGAGCACGAAATGATTTTATTTTTGAAATTCAGAGATGAGCTTTCGACCAAGTATTGAGCCTATGACTGAACACAGCAAAACGACTCAACAAGGAAATAAAAGGCACACAACCTAGACACATCGAGTGACACTCGAAACGACTCGAAACGACTCAAAACAAGAATCGAGATAAACAAAACAAAAGACACGACACACAGACGTGCACAGGGAGCCTGTTTCACCGGGTAGTGTTTCCCACCCTCTTTCATTTGTAATCCTCACATCACTCGGCCCTCAAGCTCTGTTTTTCTGAAAAAGCCCTTTTCTCACTTTTTCTCTCATCACACATCTCTCTATTCTTCAATCTCTCATTTTTCATCCCTCCCCTGGGTGGTTGATGGATGAACAGGAAATTGCGGGCTCATGCCCAACATAATCAGCTCGCGGCTATTTCCTTCGGTGACATCTGTCGATGCGCCGGATGAGGGAATGGAGCATCTCGATCCATTCCAATTCGTGCTTCGCACTCGGCTTGATACCTCGCTGCTTGGAGGATGAGAGAACTTTCAGCCATTTGTTGTTAACTTCGGTTATCCCCTTTTTTGGCGGGTAGAGTGCCCTTCTGGCAAGTATGTTGGCAGTGGGGAAAAGGCAGGAAGCCTAACTCAACTGTGCCAGTAGTTCATCATTTTGACCATTTTAGTTTTAGTTTTCTCCTAAAAAAAATTTTTGACCAAAATGAGAGTTAGATTAACATATTTGTTCAATTTTCTGATTTAAAATCATGCAAGTTAGGCAGTGAGCACTGAGAGTTTTCCTTTTTTGGGTCCAAGAAATGGCCCAGTTTTGAAAATGGAATACTTTTCGAGAAGATTAGTCAACCTTAGTAAAAATTCTCAAAAACTATTTTTGCAAATGACCACTGCTCAACGAGTACGGAACCTACTCTTGAGATGCGCAACCTCGGATCCATGGCAATGGAAAATTGCCTATTGTCTGAAGGACACTGCATGGCAACGGAATGTTGCCCCTTGTTTGAAATGACACTGCGGCGTTCTGAATGGCAACGGAAAGTCGCCCCTTGTTTGGATAGCACCGCAGCGCATTGAATGGCAACGGAAAGTTGCCCCTTGTTTGAATTACACCGCGGTGCATTGAATGGCAACGGAAAGTTGCCCCTTGTCTGAATGGCACCGTAGTGTATTGTAGTCAGTCCTTAGAGCGACGAACGCAACCAGACTCTCAGATATAGAGAAGGCAAAGATTATCAGAACCATTACATAGACATGATTGAGTTTGAAGTGTTTTACGGCTGGACTTCAGAATGAAGTTGCCTACGTATCCCAAAGATGGGAATCAAGCCTTACGTAGTTCGGGGTTAAGGTACACTCGGGTATTAACCTCTCCTTTTTAGGCTCTAACTTTTGCCAAGGCGCCCGTTGCGGGTTTTCGACCTTGCGAGCTTTGTTCTTCTTTTATTTTCAATTCTTTTCATTTCTTTTTCCTTTTTTGATTTTTTCGTTCTTTTCTTTGCATCTTTCTTTTTTGTTCTCTTTTTTTCTTTTTGCATTTTTTGCTTCTTCTTTTTTTGTATTTTTTTCCTCTTGCTCTAACTTTTGCCTGGGTCGCCCTTCCGGGTTTTCGGCCCAGCGAGCCTCTCAAGGGTAAAAGTATAACAAGTCCATGCCAAATGGTTTTGAGATCCTAGAGTCATCTGAATCCAGGAGAATGGCTGCTGCTTTGCAAGAGGACTCATCTTCAGCTCTTCGAGCATGTCTGATATCTTTGCCCCTAGTTCGAGGGGTACTTCTGTTCTAGCTTTGCAAGCTTCTTCTGATCTTCTGATCTTTTGATCTGACTTTCCTGGCCTCTTGTTCGAGGGCTGCTTCAAATCTAGCCACACAGGCCTCACATCGTAGTTGACCGTCGAACCTTCTGATTTCAAGTTCAAGGTTTGGAAGCGAAGGGGTTGAGTCTCGAGGCTGAGAGCGATCCTAGGCTGCACAATCTCAAGAGCGATTCCACACAGGTCTTCGCAAGACCGCGCAAAACATTTTGTTTTTGAAAGTTTTTAAGAAAGCGACAAATCGCTCGCGCTGAAGGTAGTGTGAAACCAGTCTGGATCAAGCCAGGGTCCTTCTCAGTACTCACGCTAACAAGCATGATTTCATTCATTAAGGGCTTAGCATGCCTCTCTTTCTCTCAAATGATCAAAGTTTTGCAAATCCCAAGGAATTCCTTCCTCTTCGTTTTTACTGCAATGTTCAAAAAGAGTTTTGAAAAACTTAGGTCGATGCAATGATTCTGGGGCACAAGAGAGCAGGTGGAATGCACTGCCATTTCATTCAGATTCCATCACACCTAGCACACGGCAGCAGCGAACACAGAAGTGCAAAAATTACTGCTGTTTCATTTAAATCTTTCTGGCACAATTGGCACAAAGCAGGAGCAAGCACAAAGCATGAAAAAACACTGCTGTTTCAATCAAATCTGCTGGTGTTACTGGCTCCCTGGCAGAAATAGACTCAAAACAAAACGAAAAGACAAGCATAAAACAAAATGGTGACGCCCGAGGTAACATCCCCCGGAATCACCCGACTTCTATACAACAGGACTGACTCGATACAACAAGACAGACCCAAAACAAAACGACAAGACTGACTCAATACCCAAGTCAGAAAGCACAAAAACTAGTATTTGCAAAATGTTCAAAACAGTGCGTGCCATACGCCACATCCGGAGTAATCTGAGTGCCGCCTGCAGGTGGTTCATCCCTCGATCACATCTCATTATCCCACCATAAGTTCACTGATCAAGTGCCGATAGACTTTGTAGGACCTGGTGCAGGGATGACCCCGTTGTCGATCAGATCTTGTATTTCGTGGCGGAGACGAAAGCACATGTCAGTGTCATGGCCGGCTCGCTGATGGAAGGCACAGTAGTCGGCTGGATTGTGCGAGAGAGGGAGGTTCTTTGGTAATGGTTGCGGCTCCAGGGGCTTCAGATGCCCTTTCTTGATCAAAACCCCAAGAGCCTTTGACAAAGGCATATAAAGTGGGGTGAAAACCTTCTTGGCTTGGGGTGGATATTTGGTTCCTTGTGAGCTACTTCCGGACGCACCGGTGAATGGGGTAGCTGTTTTTGATACGGTGGTAGCAACCATGCCCACATCAGAAGATCTTGCAGCTGCATCACCACTGGTGGTCGCATTCGAACTGCGGGAAAACGCCCTCCTGGGCTGCTCCTTATCCTGGTCAAACAGACCCTGCCTCATTGCATCTTCGATTTGTACCCCCATATCGTGTAAATCTGAGAAAGTGGGAAAGGGGATTACAATCATTCTCTGCATTAACTTAGGCTGGAGATTGCGCACAATCATCCGAATTTGATCCTTATCAGTAGGCCTTAGAGTCATCATCGAGGCCTTCGCCCTCCACCGGATCACAAAGTCCGAGAAAGATTCCTTGGGCTCTTGCCTTGTCGTTTCGAGATCACGAGTTGTGATCTCGATTTGAGTGTTGTATGAATATTGTGTGACAAAGGCCTCAGCCATCTCATCCCAATTCTTCTTCACTTCATCTTGTAATCTTGCGTACCAATGGGAGGCCACACCCGACAGGGTTCGGCCGAATAGTGAGAGCTTCTGTGGTCGTGTTAGGCCCATCGGCCGCAAGACGTCTGCAAACAGTCGAATATGGACCATGGGGTCGCCGGTCCCGTCAAAGCGGTCGATTTGTGGCATTTTGAACCTATCAGGGAGTGTTACGGCCTCCTCGGTATATCCGTCTCCGATATTCGGCATAGCCTTGGCCCCTTGGGATTTTTTGAAGAGCTTCTCCAGTTTGCTCAATTTCAGAGCTGTATTATCAACCTCGACCTCGAATGGAGAGTCCGGGTGATTGGGTGTATGGACCTTGGACAGTTGTGGTGGAAGCGGGGGCGGAGCTGGCCCCGTTGGAAGAATTGTGTCCTCTTGCTGGTTCTGGATAGTCGGCACAGTATTCTGGATGTTTAGAGGAGCGTTCCGAACAGCAGGTATCTGCTCAGGTAATGGAGCCCCTGCCGGTGGAGGAATTTGTTGTGAAGCAGATGCCTCATTCTGCTGTTGCAGTCTAGTAATCAGTTCGGCCTGTTGGGTCATGATTGCGGCCTGCTGTTTGGAAAACTCCTCCTGACGGGCAGCGTCCTGCTGCATGAGTTTCATACTTTCTTGCATCTGGCGCATCATGGCCTCTATCCCTGATGTGTTCTGCCGTTCCATCTGACTGATTGGTATCTATCCCTTGCCTCTGGTGGAGGAACACTGATTGCCCTTGAATTGAATCTCTGACCTAGCAAAGTCTATCAGCACAAGTTCGATGAACCTCGGGGGATATCGGAGCCTTCAGAAGCTATGGTTCCCAGACTACCTAGCAAAAGAGAAAACAGACAGCATCTCAGCCTGATTCCATCTGAACGGATACAAGCATAGTTGAATGAGTGTGCCCTCTACTGAATTCTGCCCCAAAATCCTGCCCTAAACTGAGTCTGATACCCACGGGTAAAGCTGACTCCCAAATACTGATAGTAATGCCCGCAGGCCTGATGCCCAAACTCGCAAACTGGTGCCCGCAGGCCTGATGCCCAAACTCATACACTGATACATGCATTCCTGTAGAGACGCACTCTAAAGCACATAACAGATAAGTGAGAGCCAAAACACCCCTATGAAGGGGTAAGGTTTCCCTGTCCTATTTTGTCAGGAGCTAGGGTTTCACTACGCATGCAGCGGTTTCAAACAACCTATAAACGGGTAAGCAACCTGTCCTAGTATGGAATGGTCACTATGGATTCCGAATATGCACTAGGTCGAATGGTCAAAGAGGGTGCCCCAGTAAAACCGGGGTTTGTGTTCCCATACTGGCAGAGCCCACAACCGGTCAGCCTTATGGTCATGCCTTGACAAGACAAGCCTCCGGCAAACCGTTCAGGAATAGCAGATGGCAAACACGGTGTCCTAGGCGCACCAATGCAAATGCAATGCAAAGAAACACTCAAATGTAGTCAAAAACAGATATCACGAGTTCGAGTCAAGTTCTCTAAATCCCCAGCAGAGTCGCCAGAAACTGTAACAAGCCCGCGGGGGGACCTCGCTACAGCTCGGACTCGACTTTTCGTAGTCACGGTTCTAAGTCTGAACCAAAGAGTCCAAATCCGGCAAATCGTTTTGAGAAAACAGATTTTTGAAAGAAGTGCCAAACATGGACTGCTTTCCCAGATACAGAGTCGCCACCTAAATATTTTATTTTGGAAAATTTAGGAAACCCTGACTCAGTGCCAAAAGGCCACGTGTCCGTCATCACCAAAGTTGCCTCGGCTCGGGAACTTGGGTACGATTGGGGAAGGTCACTTCGTGAGCACCCCCGCTCGCCCGGTCATAGACCGGCCTCTACTAACCATGATATCAATTTTTGAAAACATTGTGAGTTCTTATTCCGGTTATTAGCCTAGGTTACTATGTGATGCTCACAGCATACAAGTATAGACTGGATCGCCCGAATTGGAACAAAACACTTCTTATTTGTTTATTTGAAAGGTGGTTTGCTACTCGCAAGTAGGCTTAAAATGCAGATTTTGCCACCCGCAGGTGGGCTTAGAAAGGATGGTTTTGCCACTATCTAGTGGGCTTAAAAGAAACAGTTGATGATTTATTCCAATCCAAGTAACCCAACCTTCACCCACAGGCATTCAGGCAGATATATCAGATAAGAAAATAGCCTCATGGTAAGCATGCTATTCATGTCAACACTCACACGCATGCAAGGATGCTAAAGCATAAAACTCACCTAGTACTCCAAGCCAAAAAAAAGGAAGTTAATCAGAAATCATGCATGATCCTAAGTATACAAAATGTCTAATGCAACACATGCAAAATGCAACTATAGCAGGCTCAGCTATTCTAAGATGGCATATGGAATGCTATAACTACCATGTATTCAATTTGGAATTGAAAGTACAATGCAGTTAGTATGATGCGCCGAGCCCGGTGCATGCAATACAGATGAATGATGCAAACATGCTGTCATACTGTATGCTAATTTAAACATGCCCTAATCTAATCTTCATAAGCGGATAAATAAAAGGGAGAAAGACGTGGGGTTGGAAGACATACATCACACTCACGCACACTTATTACAGTTGTGCCCTCGCGCAGAGGGTCCGAATAAATATACAGTCCAAATATTACAGTCCCGAATAAAAGAATATTACAGTCCAAATATTACAGAATCCTAATTAGTTAAAGAATTAACTAAGAAAGCAAATAAAACTGGCGTGCAAGCCAGGGACTGCCTTGCTTCTGATGGATGATGCATGTCCGGATTGTCTTGCGCGGAAATTCACCGGAATGCCCCAATTAGCCTCTGTTTACACCTGTTCTTGAAATGCGTGCCAAGCCCCAAAAAAGTTGCTGATTCTTCGTTTTGCTGCAACAGAGAGCAGGAAAGGGGCACAGCAATGTATTTGCACAGATATATGCATGTCTCGATCCTCGTGCCACCAATCACGCATACCGAGGCATGATGGCCGAGGAGTCGAAATGCACAACTCAATATAGGATGAATGCACATGAAACTACAGCTAAAACCTAACTCCATCATGGATAATCCGGAGTGTCGGTAACTGGGGAATTGAGACACATTCCGTCACTTGGAGTACGAAATGTACCTCGTTTCCCGTGCCTGGGCTAATTCCTATTCCGGACACGATGCAATATGCATGATATGCATGAAATGCAACTAAGATATAATCCTAACATACACAATGCTATGAAAATGAGATATCTCGAAATGCGTGCATGAGGGCACGCAAACCGAGGTAATGGTAGAATGATGTGAGAATGAGGTGCCTCGAAATATGTGCACGCGGGCACGCAAAGTGAGGCGATGATATGTGTCTCGAAATACGTGCACGCGGGCACGCAAACCGAGGCAATGATAGGTGTCTCGAAATACGTGCACGCGGGCACACAAACTGAGGCGATGATATGTGTCTCGAAATACGTGCACGCGGGCACACAAACCGAGGCGATGATATGTGTCTCGAAATACGTGCACGCGGGCACGCAAACCGAGGCGATGATATGAAAAAAGACAAATGGGCTTATACCAACATGAGTGAGCCTCAGCCGCACTCACATGAGATGCCGATGGCAGAAAATGAGGTGCCTCGAAATGCGTGCACACGGGCACGCAAACCGAGGCGGTGCATACGCAATGCAAATGACATGGAAAATGACAAATGGACTTATACTAACATGAGAGAGCCTCAGCCACACTCACATAAGATGCCGATGGCAGAAAATGAAGTGCCTCGAAATGCGTGCACACGGGCACGCAAACCGAGGCGGTGCATACGCAATGCAAATGACATGGAAAATGACAAATGGACTTATACTAACATGAGAGAGCCTTAGCCACACTCACATAAGATGCCGATGGCAGAAAATGAGGTGCCTCGAAATGCGTGCACACGGGCACGCAAACCGAGGCGGTGCATACGTAATGCAAATGACATGGAAAATGACAAATGGACTTATACTAACATGAGAGAGCCTCAGCCACACTCACATAAGATGCCGATGAATGAAAAACGAAGTGCCTCGAGATGCGTGCACACGGGCACGCAAACCGAGGCAATGGCAGAATGCGATGAAATGATATGGAAACATGATATGGGCTTATACCAACATGAGTGAGCCTCAGCCACACTCACATAGGATGCCGTCGGATAAAAATGAGGTGCCTCGAAATGCGTGCACACGGGCACGCAAACCGAGGCAATGATAAAATGTGATGCAACATGGAAAAAATGATATGCAAGCATGCTAATGGAATTTCAGCAACAAAACAAGGGGAAAACAGCCCCGGGATGAGGCGAAATGACATGAAATGCAAGGAAATGTCCCGAAATGCAACATTAGGCACCCGAAATGACCTATAGCTATGCTAAACATGCACAATATGGACATGCAATGCAAAGACAAAAGCTAGACAGTCCCAAAAGATGCACTTTCACAGTTATAAACATGGCCAAACAGCAAGCATAGGTAAGGGAAAAATAGTATGCAAGAAAAGGGGGCAAAAGAGGGGTAATGAAGCAAGTGGTATAAGCAAAACCCAAACTGAAAAATTTCCTTCTACAACACTGAAGAGGGACCAAAAATATGAACATTTACAGTATATGGCAGCCTCAAAATCAGTATACAAATATGCTAAAAATGTGATGCAAAACAAAGCTCAAAAGGTGCTATAACATGAAGTATACAAAATAATCACCAAACAGAAAAAAAGTGTTAATGAAACATGAAGTATAGATCAAAATAAGACTATCTCTAGGCCTGTAAAATGGCCGAAAACAAAAGCATGGTAGGCTAACTAAACACGCAAGAAAACGAACCAAAAGGTAGCCAAAGAGGCAAGTGGTATATGCAATGCTCAAACTGAAAAATTCCCTTCTACAACATTGAAGAGGGACAAAAAATAAGCATATTTCCAGAACTGTAAAACAGCCAAAACAGAATACAAACATGCTAGAAATGCAATGCAAAATTAGGCTCAAAAGTGGCTATAACATGAGGTATGCAAAATATTCCACAAATGGCCAAAGACCCTTAATGAAACATGTTAAGAAGGTCAAAATAAGACTATCTCTAGGCCTGCAAATCGTCCAAAAATGGAAGCATAATGGGCTTCCAAAGCATGCAAGAAAACGGTATTTAAGGAGGACATTGAAGCAAGTGCAACATGGAGGGCTCAAACAGGGTTGAGCCCATAATGAGACATGAAAATGAGCTCAAAATAATGATCTTTCCAGTTTTGGTCGGAGCTCAAATGTACAAGAAAGAAAGGCTAAGAAATGTTGCAAAAAATGAGCTCAAAAGAGAGAAAGTGGACTTACCCTTGAAGATCAATTCTTTTGTTGCTTCTTGGGCCAACTTTGTTGCCTCTTAGCTTCTGGAATTCCTCTCCTTGCTCTTGGAATGGAGTGGTGGTGATAGAGCTTGGTGTTGTAGTGTAAATGGTGGTGTAGTACTTGAAGCTTTTTAGGAAAATGAGAGAGATGGAGGAGGATTTGTCTCTTGAGGCTTGAAGAACCAATTTTCTAACCTCCTAAAGGGGAGGAGAGGTTCTCTTTATATAGAGAAACCAAAGGGGCAAAGCTTCTCTTGGAAGCTTTGACCAAAAGGGCCAAGCTTCTCTTAGAAGCTTGGAGTAAAAGGGCCAAGCTTCTTGGAGAAGCTAAGCAAAAAGGGTCAAGAGGTTCAAGCTTCTTGGAGAAGCTAACGAAAAGGGTCAAAAGGTTCAAGCTTCTTGGAGAAGCTAAACAAAAAGGTCAAGCTTCTTGGAGAAGCTAAAAAAAAGGGTCAAGCTTCTTGGAGAAGCTAAAAGAGGTCAAGCTTCTTGGAGAAGCTAAAAAAAAGGTCCAAAAGGGTCAAGCTCCCTCAAGAAAAGGTCTCGGTTAGGAGAAGTGGCCGATTGATCAAAAATAGTGGCCGGCCATGAACTTTTAGGGTCCTCCCAAGTGTGTAGATCACAGATATGTGGTCGAAAGTTGGCAACACTAACTCCAAGGTGTTCAACATTAGCCCGGAAGTTAGGAAAACGGGCGCCGGGAGGCTCCGGAGGAGAGATAACTGGTTGCTGCAACAATTGCTGGCCTCCCACCCTTCAGTGACCTTCCCTGTGATAAAACAGAGGTACCTGCCAAAAATGAACGAAAACCATTGCAAAACGAATGTTCCGGGGCCAAAACACGCAGTTCGAGGTCCCGAAAATGGGCTGTTAAGCACCGAAAGTGGCATTCGACCACGAAGTGGGTTTCCGGGACCCCAGTGTCCCTCAAAAGGGAGCAAATAGGAAGTATGCCAAAAATCAGAGCAAACGGAGATGGTTAGGCGGTCCCGAACCGAGGCACACGGCCTGACGGTCCCGGAAAACCGGAAACCGGGCTCCGAAAAGGGCAAAATGGCCTACGGCCACCAAATGTAGCCTACGGACATTGAGAGATGGTCTACTAGACCTCTCCCTCCCCTCAGGAAAAGAAACCGAGAAAACCGAGTCTGGTTCGCAAACCGAGACAAGGCACAGAAGAGGGTTCGGAAGTCCGGAGGCAGGGCTCACGGCCGCAACTCTGAAGCTTCTGAACAAGCACATTATGCAACATCACCAAGCGCTCAATCGGTGACGTCTGAGTCTTAAGGTCGGTCAAAAATGGGGTGTCTACAGTTGCCCCTCTTTGACAGAACTCGGAAGTCACAAGTGACGGGAGTGAATGTCAAAGCCAAGAGACGACCCATTTTTGACAAGGCCGAAGACTTAGACAAACAGGCAAGATAAACAGAGATGTGCCCGCAGGCATGCCCACAGGCAGGGGCAAAATGAAAATGATATGCAAGCAGCTGATCATAACTTATGATTATGCAAAGAGAGCTGTAATGAAGCATACCATGCAGCAGTTTTAAGCAAGCGAATACAAATCTAACTACATTTCATGCAGAAGGATGTAAGAAAATTATGCAATTCTCACTGCGTCTCACGTGGAGAAGGCTAAAATCGACTACCGAGAATACCCAGAGTCTAACACACAACATCTCTCTGCGTATCACACATAGGAGAGGAAGAAGGTAAACCTTTCAGCGTATTATACGCAAAAGAGGGAAGGTAAACTTCTCAGCGTATCACACGTAAGAGAAGAAAGGCAAATTCCTCAGCGTATCACACGCAAGAGAAAACTGCTCAGCATATCACATGCAAGAGAGAAAAGGGAGATTTCTCAGCGTATCACACGCAAGAGAAAACTGCTCAGCACATCACATGCAAGAGAGAAAAGATAAGTTTCTCAGCGTATCACACGCAAGAGAAAACCTCTCAGCATATCACATGCAAGAGAGAAAAGATAAGTTTCTCAGCGTATCACACGCAAGAGAAAACTTCTCAGCATATCACATGCAAGAGAGAAAAGATAAATTTCTCAGCGTATCACACGCAAGAGAAACTGCTCAGCATATCACATGCAAGAGAGAAAAGATAAATTTCTCAGCGTATCACACGCAAGAGAAAACTGCTCAGCACATCACATGCAAGAGAGAAAAGATAAGTTTCTCAGCGTATCACACGCAAGGGAAAACTGCTCAGCATATCACATGCAAGAGAGAAAAGATAAATTTCTCAGCGTATCACACGCAAGAGAAAACTGCTCAGCATATCACATGCAAGAGAGAAAAGATAAATTTCTCAGCGTATCACACGCAAGAGAAAACTGCTCAGCATATCACATGCAAGAGAGAAAAGATAAATTTCTCAGCGTATCACACGCAAGAGAAAACTGCTCAGCATATCACATGCAAGAGAGAAAAGATAAATTTCTCAGCGTATCACACGCAAGAGAAAACTGCTCAGCATATCACATGCAAGAGAGAAAAGATAAATTTCTCAGCGTATCACACGCAAGAGAAAACTACTCAGCATATCACATGCAAGAGAGAAAACACTACAACAAGTTGGGTCTTGAATGACGAAATTTTTTTGTCTCTAAAGAGCTAATTTCGTCACTATAGATATTTGTGAGGAAATATTTTCGTCACCGGTTTCGTCATTGAATGTTTGTCACTAAAAACCAACGTGACGAAAAATAATTTCGTCACCAATGAAATTACTTCAGTGACGAAATTTTTTGTCACCAATAAAACAACATTTTGTCACCAAAAATTCTCATTTTCGTCACCAAATAGTTATTCAGTACCATATTTATGACTTTAGTTGACGAATAAATTTGTCACGCATATTGATCATTGATGAGGAAATAATTTCGTCACAATAAGATGTAAAGATGACGAAATTTTTCGTCTTCAAAAGTCATAATTTTTTGTCACCAATAAAACAAAATTTTGTCGCAAAAAATTCTCATTTTCGTCACCAATTAATTGTTCAGTACCATATTTATAACTTTAGTTGACGAATAAATTTGTCACGCATGTTGATCATTGATGAGGAAATAATTGTCACAATAAGATGTAAAGGTGACGAAATTTTTTGTCTTCAAAAGTCATACATGGGTGACGAAATATATTTCGTCATAAATATATATACACGTGACAAAATTTTTAGTCACCAAACAACAAAATAAATAAAAACTTTCATATATAAACTGCAGTAAATTTTGTCACAAAAAAAGTTTATTAGTGACGAATAATCACTTTGTCATAATAAGAAGTACAAATGACGAAAAAATTAGTCAATAAAGTTGTTCCATATTTTATATTCAATTTAAGTTATTATTTCACAAATATCCCTGCTCAGATCCCAGTAGCCTTTTAATTGTACTAAGAAATCCACTAGCTATTATACACCACTCCACACAAAAATTCACTAAACCATTATATTATAAATCAAAATGTATCCATCAAACAACTTTAATAATAATCCATTATGTATAACAAAAAAATCATCAAAGCAAATCCCAAAATGAACTAATGTGGAGTCCACAAAAAATATCAACACTCAATCTTGATTTGCAACTACAACTAAGTATCAGTTCAGGAAATAAATAAATAATTCAACACTTGATCTTGATTTGCAAATATGCTTCCAAACGTCATCAAAAACCAATCTGCAAAGAAAATAAATAAGGAAGACATTAATATATTATTAATTACATCTAAAATCATATTTAAATATAATCATATTAAAGATCAGTTTGTTTAAATAAATATTGCATCTTGTGTAAATATATATGAGATGTTCATAATATTAAATAAAGAACTCAACCTGTATCCTGTGCGGGAACTAGACTTGAAATCATATATTGGAATTTCAACCTGCTTCCCTGCCTTTAGGTCATGGATATTCTTGAGCAATGTATCATAGTCTGTCAACCGTGGGTCTGTCCCAAAAAGATATTACACTAGTCAAAAGTCACATGTTCAATGTTTCAACTTTACTTCAGCAATGAAAGCAAATTTGAGAATTTTTTTGCAGTACATAAAATCTGGGAAAAATAAAAATTGGGCCATGTCAGTTTAGTAAAACACTGGTCAGTGCAATCTAGAATTTACCAATGAACATGTAACAAAGATATTCATGAAATTATGCAAGCCTTGGCTAAACATGTGATATTTCTCAAAAGAAAAGGAAAGAAAAATCACGACTATTCATCCATTAAATCGTAGTTTTGTTGGCAGTTGTTTTGATGCTTCATGTAACTGTCCAGTGACCACCTTTGATTTGCAGTGAAAAGCAAAAGTAGTGTTAATATTTAGCATTTTCTTAATATAAAAAATTTTCTAACTCTAAAATGCATGTCTATTTTAGCATAAACGTCACAATTAAACTCAACCACATTGTCAAGTATTATCCCTAGCCTATGGGCTCCTTACAGAATTTAAGTTTCATTCAGATCAAATAATTATTTCACAAAACCATCCTATTTAAATAATTTGGACACATACTGGTATTTCAGATTACACCTTCCAATTGGCAATCTAAAAGCATAGTAAAAACCAATCGATAGATGGGCACATAAGAGAGAGGGAATAAAAAAGAAATACAAACCTTCAAGGGAAAACAAAAGCATATTTCTCCAGGCCAGGAAAAACTTAAATTAAGAAACTCATTATTACTGAACAGTGAACACCATAAGGAATCCAATCAGGGAGTCCTACCAAAAGAATCCAAAAGCAGAACCATAGAAAGAAGAGTTTACCATCAAAGTTGCCATCAATAATTCGACTAGAATCATTGTGGTTGTCCATTGATATGACAGCAACGCTGGGCATAAAGTTGAGTACCTTTTCAGTAAATACTGTCTTCCCAGCTCCGAAAGGACCAGCTAACCCTACTAATATAAGTCCATCATTCTTTTGGGTTAACAATTGGCATGCACGGATAACAACAAAGAAACCCTTCTCAAATGACAGATGATCTTGGAAAGCGACAATCTCATAACGATCGGAATCTTTTCTCTTAACCACCCGTACTTGATCTTTCAAGAGGCCTGCCTTTAGCTTATTTGATTCAGCAGAAGTATCATGAGCCATAGCAAATATGTTACCTTAATCTGATAAAACAAAAACAGGATATGCAGTTATCTACCAAGATAATTTGCTTTGAAGCAAAGGAAACTAGGATGCATCATCATGTATTAAAGGATATCAATTGATATGAGGTAACTCAGGCCCAATTGGGCTGCAATACCCTGGATTATCAAAAAAAAAAAAGGGCATCAATCAATAGGATGTTGGACATCTCAGAGAAATGAAAATTCATTTCACATTTTGAACATCATTTCTTTGCGGAAGTGTTTCCATTTTAAGTGGAGAACTGCAATCACCAATGGGGTAAAAGTACATTCAAATTTAGATTATTCATTAAAAATCTGAATGAGCTCATTTCTGACAAGAACAGAATGTGCAAAACATATCGACTGAGTGCTATATGACAAGAAGGCAATTATCCAACGTCACAAGCTATGAAACAAACAGGTACTAACGACATGCAGCATCAAAGCAATGATATAGACAGAAGCAACAAGGTCATGGCACTAAAATGACAAACCACATCTGTGGAACAATAATCTAGTTGAGCATTCTTTTCTCGTGGATTTAAGTACATGGAAAAGAACTGCAAAGCCATCACTGTAAGCATAACAAAGTGCTTGAGAGAAGCCATATAGATGTACATTCAGCCTTATACATCATAGGCTATCAGAGGAATGAGGCCAACAAATAAATTGAAGTGAAAGGTGAACAATTTAACATTGCTCATTTAAGGATTGGAAGTAATGGTATTTAAGATATCCAAAATAATAATTCAACAATTATGTCTATGATGAATCAAGCTATTGAAAATGCCAAGGATATCCAATTCCAAGCACTATAGTCTACAAAGATGATGGTAACGAAAAGTGAATATACCATTTATATTACAACTCAAACAAGAAGAGTAACAAACAAAAAATACAATGAAGAGAAAGAAGCAGCTTCACATCGTGAAAACTAATGCAGGTTTGAATGAAGGGGGCATTGCTGCCAATAGCTTACATTGGTCTCATTTGACTCGAAATTCTACTGCAATCAGAGCCTTCAAAAGAACTTAGCTTTGATCGCCCAAGGTCCCACGGTAACTGTTCACCTATCCCACCATTACTTGCCATGTCACTACTTTCAGATTTCTCACAGCTTGCATACTTCATTCACATTGCACCACGAAAATATTAGCCCAAGCTAATTGCATACGAATTACTTTATGTATTTTCTCACTCTCTTAGAACAGGTCTCAATGTATCAAAATTAACTCTTCAATAGCATAATGATAATTTCATATCAGGAATATACAAGGTACTGGGGCAGCACGGGCATCATCCAAGGGTGGACCGTCATTTCTGGTCATTGAACATGAGATCATTGATTAGGTTGATGCCAATATCAAATATGGGCTCGATTGGTTGCTCATCACCTTCCATTGAAGGCTCATCAAAGCTCAAAGGTTCTATACTGTACTCATCTGCAGAATAAAGCATCACCAACTTTTATCATCGAGTAACTTGAGTATTTAAAACACAGGTTCAAAATTTAATGCAGTAAAAGTTCACTAGTCTTAGATTGATCTCACTGGAAGTTAGGAACAGCTATTGTTATTATCAGTTTGCCTCACTGAAGTTGCCCAATAAGGAGTAGACCACGAAGCACCTAATCAGAGTCCATGCCACAACTGAAGGCCAAACTTTACAACCATGAAATCACTAGCACAAATTTTTAGAAATTTTGGCTTGATCTGAAACCTATGTGCAGCACAGAAGATTTTGATATTGAAGAAGCTCAAGGGCTAATCTTACTCACCTGCTAGGATAATAATAGATCCCAATGAAGTGTAACCAAGGCTCAGGAAGATATGCCCATATCAAGAAAATAACTACCCACAAAAAAAATGAATAAATAAATAAAAGGGAAGTATAACATGTTTTCAAAAAGCACCAAATAATGTCATTTGATCCCAAAAGGGATGCATTGAGCGGGGGAAAAAACTTTATCAGAGAGATTAACATTATGTATTTGATTTCTTCATTTTTACTAATGATCATAACCAATTGCACACCATGTGAACCTTCAGACAAGTGGATCAACTCATAAATAGATTTTTTCTTTTTTCTTTTTCTTTTAATAAAAAAGGTAATGCATCAAACACATTAAAATGGAGATACTTTAGAATTTATAGTAATCATCAAAATTACAAACAGTTTCCAAGCCTGAGAAACACAAGTCAGTTTAAAAGGAATCATTGTCATTTTTTTCAAATGCATAACACAATTCTAGCTGATCAAATTATCTACATAGATGTTGTTCTTAGAAATTCTATGTCATTCAAAAGTGTTCAAGCATCCTTAAAATGTCAGGTATGCAGGACTTCTCCATGAAATATCAACGGTAAAATTGGACATACGCATGAATTCTATAGAAACATCATAAAATATCTAAGCTTTTTCGCCAGTCAGATTTCAATCTAAATGTGCTTACCAAGAATATTCCTCACCACCCCCAAAACAATCATATCCATATAGGTGCAGGCAGAGTCTATAATTTATATATGTGTGTGTGTGTGTGTGTGTGTGTGTGTGTGTGTGAGTGTGTGTGTGAGTGTGTGAATATTTACACAAAAGAAGTACTGGAACTCAATTCATAGGCAATCTATGATGATTCGTGAAAAAATTATACCAGTAGCAACAACAGTTGAGATGGCGCCAACAAAGCCATACACTTCAGAAGGGTTTGGACCATGATCTCCGGACACACCAAACCCAGAAGCTTTGTTGTCATCAGGCTCTGGAAAGGACAGAGTTCCCCTGCTTTTCCTTGAGAGACTAAGGACCCTTCTTGGACTATTGACAGAAAGGGGATCTTCCATTGCTCTCTCTTTCAGCAGCATTCCATGCTTCCACCACACTCAAAGGTCCATCATTAGTCCCATAACCCAAAATCCCACTGGCTGCACAGGTGCAACTATAAATTATAGCAAGTCTCCTCAGAAATGTTGAAGTACACAGTATCAAGAAACGACATTTTTACTTGTGGGTAAAAGGCCGGCACACAAATACTGTGTTCTTTTCAGGTTTATTTGCATAAAAGGGTGGCTCAATCTAAGACAATAACAGTTTAAAAAATGAAATAATCCCAATGCAATTCAATTTTACAACAAACTGTTCTCCAAATCTCCAACCATAACTATACTCCTTATACTAAAACTCCAATGAAAACTATAAGTCCCAAGTTTAACTCTTCCACAGCACAAGCATGATCTTGGAAGAGGAAGACTAAATTGGGTGGAAAAAGAAGAAAGAAAAAAAAAAAAAAAAAAAACCAGCTAGAGTAAAAAGCCCAACACTAAGTTCAGTTTCATTGCCATATTCTTGGTAATTCTCTGCTTTACCATCTACCCATTTCTCCACTACATTTATACAAGGAAAGATGTCAATTAATAAGATAAAAATCACACATCATAAATGCTTACAATAGTTTGGCAAAGTTTTGGGTTATGCTTCACTACGACATTCTTGGTAATTTTTTTTCTTTTACCAATAACTCAATTCATTAATCAAATTACACAGGGTGAATGTTGAACTATGTAACAGATCTTACAAATGATCCTAAATGAATTAGGATTAATAGAATTGCATAGCATGATTACCTGAGCGATATTCAGACTGATGCATTCAATCCTAGAGATCACAATTGGAGAATATCATATCCAAAAGAAAGCAATTATGGGCCCAATGTTGAGATGTCTTTTGCCATTTTATATCTTCCCACTTAGAACTTAAGGCCTATCTCGTCTCCATAAACAGCTGTTACAACTAATTTTAGCATGAATCTAACAAATGTAAGTCAGCATAACATTTCAGATAATTAGATAGTCCATTTCAAATGATTAAAAATTACCACAATAGCACATCCCATCATGGAAATGGTGGAACCTCATGTCATCTCTAACTACAATCTAACTACAGTCTCCCCGCCTATGTATGTTATATGGTAAGGCTAAATGAAAAGAAAATAAATAAAAGTTCAGAGACCACATAAAATGACCCTTCAACTCTAAAATACTCAACAATATGGCAATGTTTCACACAGGTATTTTATCAAACACAAGGGCTTCTACACCGACTCCCTCTCCCAACCCTCTTCTGGCTCCCCAACTTCTTCATTCCCCTCAGGAACTCCTATCCCATCTGGTTACACTTCCCCTTCCGCCCCTTGCCACAACCCCTCCAACCATCTACTACCATAGATCCATTGCCTCATTCCCTCTTATCCACAACTACAAAACTACTCTTCTTCTCCCCTACAAATCTGAAATGCCTGCCCTTTCCCTCCCTACTATACCACCGCTAGCCCTCCTCCTCTCACACCGCACCTCCATTACACCATTCCATCCCCATCACAGCGCTACCACGTTACTGAAAACCCTTACCCCACCATTAAACAACTACAAGCGAGAGAGAGAGAGAGAGAGAGAGAGAGGCCATACCTTTGTGTGTTTTGCAAGAGAGGGATGAGAGGAAAACTGGAGCACCAAAAAAAAAAAGGAAAAAAAGGGGTGGGGAAGAATTAGCAGGGATCTTTTTTTCATTCCCACCAAATCTCAAAGTTTCCTTTTAAGATTGGACGGTGATAAAATAATTTTCTCATTAAAAATTTTAAAATATTAAAATTATTGGCGATAAAAATATATTTCTCATTAAATAATTTTAAAATATTTAAAATTAATTTTTTTAAAAAATATTTAAAATTATTGGTGATAAATTTTTTTCTCACTAAAAGTCTCAAAATTTTGGCATCACCTAAAAAAAATTAGAGGAAAAATCTTTTGTGACGAAATTTAATTTTTCCTCAACTAAAAATAAGTATTTATTGACGAAAATAAATTTTGTCGCCTATTATTTTTACTTTTTATTATATGTGACAAAATTTTATAATTCGTCACGGATTAATCTTATTTAGTGACAAAATATTTTCTTCATTACTTTTCGTCACATAGGTTTAGAGAGTTAATTAACTTATGTTTTGTTTTGAGAGAGAGAGAGAGAGAAATTGATAAACAAAAATAAAACGGGGTAAAAAGTTAGTTATCTATTTTTTCCATTACTGCCTAATATATCAAAAAATTTCCTCCAAAATTGGTGGAAAATAATTTCTTCACTAAAAAGTCTCAAAATATTAAAAATAATTAGTGACAAAAATATATTTCTCACCAAATGGTCTTAAAATATTTAAAATCAAGTTTCTCAAAAAATATGTATACAAAATTATTGGTGACGAAAATATATTCCTCGCTAATAATTTTATAATTGGTGACAAAAAAAATTTCTCACCAAAAGCCTCAAATTTTGGCGCCAACCAAAAAAAAATTAGCGAGATAACCTTCGATGACAAAACTTAATTTTTCCTCACCTAAAAAGAAGTATTTGTTGACAAAAACAAATTTCGTCACCTATTATTTTTTTTTATTATTATACGTGACAAAATTTAATAATTCGTCACGGATTATTCTTATTTAGTGACAAAATTTATTTTCTTCACTACTTTTCGTCACCATAGATTACTTTTGTTGTAGTGAAAGATAAATTTCTCAGCGTATCACACGCAAGAGAAAACTGCTCAGCATATCACATGCAAGAGAGGAAAGATAAATTTCTCAGCGTATCACACGCAAGAGAAAACTGCTCAGCATATCACATGCAAGAGAGAAAAGATAAGTTTCTCAGCGTATCACACGCAAGAGAAAACTTCTCAGCATATCACATGCAAGAGAGAAAAGATAAATTTCTCAGCGTATCACACGCAAGAGAAAACTGCTCAGCATATCACATGCAAGAGAGAAAAGATAAATTTCTCAGCGTATCACACGCAAGAGAAAACTGCTCAGCATATCACATGCAAGAGAGAAAAGATAAGAATTGTAAGTGAAAAGGTGCATAATGATGCAGGTGAAGTGTACATAACAATGCAAGTAATGAGCATAACAATGCTAGAAGATGTGCATAACAATGCAAGCAATGAGCATAACAATGCTAGATAGATGTGCATAACAATGCAACGAATGATCATAACAATGCTAGATAGATGCGCATAACAATACAAGGAATGAGCATAACAATGCTAGATAGATGTGCATAACAATGCAATGAATGAGCATAACAATGCTAGATAGATGTGCATAACAATGCAACGAATGAGCACAACAATGCCAGTGGAACGCGCGTAACAACACCCGTTTGAAACAAAAATACCGAATAAGGGAATACAAGCCTTAAGTAGACCAAATTCCAAACGCAACCTCCGATTTACCTCTCGGAGGGGTCACGATATATTCCAAAAAGGATACACCTCGTGCATGCCGACTGACGATGAGCCACACATCGAAGATATGAGTTGAAAATTCCGCAGAAACATTTTGAACTGAAAAGAGTGGGTTCTCCTTGCACTTTCTTGATTGTACTTCCAAACCGCAGTTACTACCTTTCCTTCCTGGCCATGTTCACAACTTTCCCTATTCTCCAACGGGGTGACAGGCTAGGTTGATTCAGTATCCAGAATCGAGGCGCATTCACATGCTATCTCAATCTATGGGGCTGCCATACAGATTTCAAGCCGAGGGCATGCCTCTGGGTATTTAAACCAGACTTTGGTCTCGGAAATCCCGAACCTTTACGTTCTAGGCATCGGCCATTCGAACTCTAGTTTCCACCGTCACAGTTGGTCTCCTAGGAACTCATTGCGAACACGGCCAAGATGCCTCTGGCGGGGAATGGTACTCAGGGAGAGCACTTCTGATTACCATTTTGGCTTGAAGCAGACTTGATCTTGAGCTTGAGGTAGAGGCACACTCATACTTCGGAGCCTTGGCAAGACTTGAAGAGGCACACACGGGATGTAGTCTCGGAACTTACTGAAGTTGAAACAAACTCAGATACCCGACATTTCCTCTTTTGCTTTTGCTTTGTAGTCTGGAACCCATATAGCTTCAAATAGGTCCTAGTTCTACTGTTCTCACATGACCTGGATTGAATCCTGCGATTTTACGAAAGAACAAATTTTGTTTTGTACAAATGTGGAGAATGGCATGGCACTCGGAGCACGAAATGATTTTATTTTTGAAATTCAGAGATGAGCTTTCGACCAAGTATTGAGCCTATGACTGAACACAGCAAAACGACTCAACAAGGAAATAAAAGGCACACAACCTAGACACATCGAGTGACACTCGAAACGACTCAAAACAAGAATCGAGATAAACAAAACAAAAGACACGACACACAGACGTGCACAGGGAGCCTGTTTCATCGGGTAGTGTTTCCCACCCTCTTTCATTTGTAATCCTCACATCACTCGGCCCTCAAGCTCTGTTTTTCTGAAAAAGCCCTTTTCTCACTTTTTCTCTCATCACGCATCTCTCTATTCTTCAATCTCTCATTTTTCATCCCTCCCCTGGGTGGTTGATGGATGAACAGGAAATTGCGGGCTCATGCCCAACATAATCAGCTCGCGGCTATTTCCTTCGGTGACATCTGTCGATGCGCCGGATGAGGGAATGGAGCATCTCGATCCATTCCAATTCGTGCTTCGCACTCGGCTTGATACCTCGCTGCTTGGAGGATGAGAGAACTTTCAGCCATTTGTTGTTAACTTCGGTTATCCCCTTTTTTGGCGGGTAGAGTGCCCTTCTGGCAAGTATGTTGGCAGTGGGGAAAAGGCAGGAAGCCTAACTCAACTGTGCCAGTAGTTCATCATTTTGACCATTTTAGTTTTAGTTTTCTCCTAAAAAAAATTTTTGACCAAAATGAGAGTTAGATTAACATATTTGTTCAATTTTCTGATTTAAAATCATGCAAGTTAGGTAGTGAGCACTGAGAGTTTTCCTTTTTTGGGTCCAAGAAATGGCCCAGTTTTGAAAATGGAATACTTTTCGAGAAGATTAGTCAACCTTAGTAAAAATTCTCAAAAACTATTTTTGCAAATGACCACTGCTCAACGAGTACGGAACCTACTCTTGAGATGCGCAACCTCGGATCCATGGCAATGGAAAATTGCCTCTTGTCTGAAGGACACTGCATGGCAACGGAATGTTGCCCCTTGTTTGAAATGACACTGCGGCGTTCTGAATGGCAACGGAAAGTCGCCCCTTGTTTGGATAGCACCGCAGCGCATTGAATGGCAACGGAAAGTTGCCCCTTGTTTGAATTACACCGCGGTGCATTGAATGGCAACGGAAAGTTGCCCCTTGTCTGAATGGCACCGTAGTGTATTGTAGTCAGTCCTTAGAGCGACGAACGCAACCAGACTCTCAGATATAGAGAAGGCAAAGATTAACAGAACCATTACATAGACATGATTGAGTTTGAAGTGTTTTACGGCTGGACTTCAGAATGAAGTTGCCTACGTATCCCAAAGATGGGAATCAAGCCTTACGTAGTTCGGGGTTAAGGTACACTCGGGTATTAACCTCTCCTTTTTAGGCTCTAACTTTTGCCAAGGCGCCCGTTGCGGGTTTTCGACCTTGCGAGCTTTGTTCTTCTTTTCTTTTCAATTCTTTTCATTTCTTTTTCCTTTTTTGATTTTTTCGTTCTTTTCTTTGCATCTTTCTTTTTTGTTCTCTTTTTTTCTTTTTGCATTTTTTGCTTCTTCTTTTTTTGTATTTTTTTCCTCTTGCTCTAACTTTTGCCTGGGTCGCCCTTCCGGGTTTTCGGCCCAGCGAGCCTCTCAAGGGTAAAAGTATAACAAGTCCATGCCAAATGGTTTTGAGATCCTAGAGTCATCTGAATCCAGGAGAATGGCTGCTGCTTTGCAAGAGGACTCATCTTCAGCTCTTCGAGCATGTCTGATATCTTTGCCCCTAGTTCGAGGGGTACTTCTGTTCTAGCTTTGCAAGCTTCTTCTGATCTTCTGATCTTTTGATCTGACTTTCCTGGCCTCTTGTTCGAGGGCTGCTTCAAATCTAGCCACACAGGCCTCACATCGTAGTTGACCGTCGAACCTTCTGATTTCAAGTTCAAGGTTTGGAAGCGAAGGGGTTGAGTCTCGAGGCTGAGAGCGATCCTAGGCTGCACAATCTCAAGAGCGATTCCACACAGGTCTTCGCAAGACCGCGCAAAACATTTTGTTTTTGAAAGTTTTTAAGAAAGCGACAAATCGCTCGCGCTGAAGGTAGTGTGAAACCAGTCTGGATCAAGCCAGGGTCCTTCTCAGTACTCACGCTAACAAGCATGATTTCATTCATTAAGGGCTTAGCATGCCTCTCTTTCTCTCAAATGATCAAAGTTTTGCAAATCCCAAGGAATTCCTTCCTCTTCGTTTTTACTGCAATGTTCAAAAAGAGTTTTGAAAAACTTAGGTCGATGCAATGATTCTGGGGCACAAGAGAGCAGGTGGAATGCACTGCCATTTCATTCAGATTCCATCACACCTAGCACACGGCAGCAGCGAACACAGAAGTGCAAAAATTACTGCTGTTTCATTTAAATCTTTCTGGCACAATTGGCACAAAGCAGGAGCAAGCACAAAGCATGAAAAAACACTGCTGTTTCAATCAAATCTGCTGGTGTTACTGGCTCCCTGGCAGAAACAGACTCAAAACAAAACGAAAAGACAAGCATAAAACAAAATGGTGACGCCCGAGGTAACATCCCCCGGAATCACCCGACTTCTATACAACAGGACTGACTCGATACAACAAGACAGACCCAAAACAAAACGACAAGACTGACTCAATACCCAAGTCAGAAAGCACAAAAACTAGTATTTGCAAAATGTTCAAAACAGTGCGTGCCATACGCCACATCCGGAGTAATCTGAGTGCCGCCTGCAGGTGGTTCATCCCTCGATCACATCTCATTATCCCACCATAAGTTCACTGATCAAGTGCCGATAGACTTTGTAGGACCTGGTGCAGGGATGACCCCGTTGTCGATCAGATCTTGTATTTCGTGGCGGAGACGAAAGCACATGTCAGTGTCATGGCCGGCTCGCTGATGGAAGGCACAGTAGTCGGCTGGATTGTGCGAGAGAGGGAGGTTCTTTGGTAATGGTTGCGGCTCCAGGGGCTTCAGATGCCCTTTCTTGATCAAAACCCCAAGAGCCTTTGACAAAGGCATATAAAGTGGGGTGAAAACCTTCTTGGCTTGGGGTGGATATTTGGTTCCTTGTGAGCTACTTCCGGACGCACCGGTGAATGGGGTAGCTGTTTTTGATACGGTGGTAGCAACCATGCCCACATCAGAAGATCTTGCAGCTGCATCACCACTGGTGGTCGCATTCGAACTGCGGGAAAACGCCCTCCTGGGCTGCTCCTTATCCTGGTCAAACAGACCCTGCCTCATTGCATCTTCGATTTGTACCCCCATATCGTGTAAATCTGAGAAAGTGGGAAAGGGGATTACAATCATTCTCTGCATTAACTTAGGCTGGAGATTGCGCACAATCATCCGAATTTGATCCTTATCAGTAGGCCTTAGAGTCATCATCGAGGCCTTCGCCCTCCACCGGATCACAAAGTCCGAGAAAGATTCCTTGGGCTCTTGCCTTGTCGTTTCGAGATCACGAGTTGTGATCTCGATTTGAGTGTTGTATGAATATTGTGTGACAAAGGCCTCAGCCATCTCATCCCAATTCTTCTTCACTTCATCTTGTAATCTTGCGTACCAATGGGAGGCCACACCCGACAGGGTTCGGCCGAATAGTGAGAGCTTCTGTGGTCGTGTTAGGCCCATCGGCCGCAAGACGTCTGCAAACAGTCGAATATGGACCATGGGGTCGCCGGTCCCGTCAAAGCGGTCGATTTGTGGCATTTTGAACCTATCAGGGAGTGTTACGGCCTCCTCGGTATATCCGTCTCCGATATTTGGCATAGCCTTGGCCCCTTGGGATTTTTTGAAGAGCTTCTCCAGTTTGCTCAATTTCAGAGCTGTATTATCAACCTCGACCTCGAATGGAGAGTCCGGGTGATTGGGTGTATGGACCTTGGACAGTTGTGGTGGAAGCGGGGGCGGAGCTGGCCCCGTTGGAAGAATTGTGTCCTCTTGCTGGTTCTGGATAGTCGGCACAGTATTCTGGATGTTTGGAGGAGCGTTCCGAACAGCAGGTATCTGCTCAGGTAATGGAGCCCCTGCCGGTGGAGGAATTTGTTGTGAAGCAGATGCCTCATTCTGCTGTTGCAGTCTAGTAATCAGTTCGGCCTGTTGGGTCATGATTGCGGCCTGCTGTTTGGAAAACTCCTCCTGACGGGCAGCGTCCTGCTGCATGAGTTTCATACTTTCTTGCATCTGGCGCATCATGGCCTCTATCCCTGATGTGTTCTGCCGTTCCATCTGACTGATTGGTATCTATCCCTTGCCTCTGGTGGAGGAACACTGATTGCCCTTGAATTGAATCTCTGACCTAGCAAAGTCTATCAGCACAAGTTCGATGAACCTCGGGGGATATCGGAGCCTTCAGAAGCTATGGTTCCCAGACTACCTAGCAAAAGAGAAAACAGACAGCATCTCAGCCTGATTCCATCTGAACGGATACAAGCATAGTTGAATGAGTGTGCCCTCTACTGAATTCTGCCCCAAAATCCTGCCCTAAACTGAGTCTGATACCCACGGGTAAAGCTGACTCCCAAATACTGATAGTAATGCCCGCAGGCCTGATGCCCAAACTCGCAAACTGGTGCCCGCAGGCCTGATGCCCAAACTCATACACTGATACATGCATTCCTGTAGAGACGCACTCTAAAGCACATAACAGATAAGTGAGAGCCAAAACACCCCTATGAAGGGGTAAGGTTTCCCTGTCCTATTTTGTCAGGAGCTAGGGTTTCACTACGCATGCAGCGGTTTCAAACAACCTATAAACGGGTAAGCAACCTGTCCTAGTATGGAATGGTCACTATGGATTCCGAATATGCACTAGGTCGAATGGTCAAAGAGGGTGCCCCGGTAAAACCGGGGTTTGTGTTCCCATACTGGCAGAGCCCACAACCGGTTAGCCTTATGGTCATGCCTTGACAAGACAAGCCTCCGGCAAACCGTTCAGGAATAGCAGATGGCAAACACGGTGTCCTAGGCGCACCAATGCAAATGCAATGCAAAGAAACACTCAAATGTAGTCAAAAACAGATATCACGAGTTCGAGTCAAGTTCTCTAAATCCCCAACAGAGTCGCCAGAAACTGTAACAAGCCCGCGGGGGGACCTCGCTACAACTCGGACTCGACTTTTCGTAGTCACGGTTCTAAGTCTGAACCAAAGAGTCCAAATCCGGCAAATCGTTTTGAGAAAACAGATTTTTGAAAGAAGTGCCAAACATGGACTGCTTTGCCAGATACAGAGTCGCCACCTAAATATTTTATTTTGGGAAATTTAGGAAACCCTGACTCAGTGCCAAAAGGCCACGTGTCCGTCATCACCAAAGTTGCCTCGGCTCGGGAACTTGGGTACGATTGGGGAAGGTCACTTCGTGAGCACCCCCGCTCGCCCGGTCATAGACCGGCCTCTACTAACCATGATATCAATTTTTGAAAACATTGTGAGTTCTTATTCCGGTTATTAGCCTAGGTTACTATGTGATGCTCACAGCATACAAGTATAGACTGGATCGCCCGAATTGGAACAAAACACTTCTTATTTGTTTATTTGAAAGGTGGTTTGCTACTCGCAAGTAGGCTTAAAATGCAGATTTTGCCACCCGCAGGTGGGCTTAGAAAGGATGGTTTTGCCACTATCTAGTGGGCTTAAAAGAAACAGTTGATGATTTATTCCAATCCAAGTAACCCAACCTTCACCCACAGGCATTCAGGCAGATATATCAGATAAGAAAATAGCCTCATGGTAAGCATGCTATTCATGTCAACACTCACACGCATGCAAGGATGCTAAAGCATAAAACTCACCTAGTACTCCAAGCCAAAAAAAAGGAAGTTAATCAGAAATCATGCATGATCCTAAGTATACAAAATGTCTAATGCAACACATGCAAAATGCAACTATAGCAGGCTCAGCTATTCTAAGATGGCATATGGAATGCTATAACTACCATGTATTCAATTTGGAATTGAAAGTACAATGCAGTTAGTATGATGCGCCGAGCCCGGTGCATGCAATACAGATGAATGATGCAAACATGCTGTCATACTGTATGCTAATTTAAACATGCCCTAATCTAATCTTCATAAGCGGATAAATAAAAGGGAGAAAGACGTGGGGTTGGAAGACATACATCACACTCACGCACACTTATTACAGTTGTGCCCTCGCGCAGAGGGTCCGAATAAATATACAGTCCAAATATTACAGTCCCGAATAAAAGAATATTACAGTCCAAATATTACAGAATCCTAATTAGTTAAAGAATTAACTAAGAAAGCAAATAAAACTGGCGTGCAAGCCAGGGACTGCCTTGCTTCTGATGGATGATGCATGTCCGGATTGTCTTGCGCGGAAATTCACCGGAATGCCCCAATTAGCCTCTGTTTACACCTGTTCTTGAAATGCGTGCCAAGCCCCAAAAAAGTTGTTGACTCTTCGTTTTGCTGCAACAGAGAGCAGGAAAGGGGCACAGCAATGTATTTGCACAGATATATGCATGTCTCGATCCTCGTGCCACCAATCACGCATACCGAGGCATGATGGCCGAGGAGTCGAAATGCACAACTCAATATAGGATGAATGCACATGAAACAACAGCTAAAACCTAAATCCATCATGGATAATCCAGAGTGTCGGTAACTGGGGAATTGAGACACATTCCGTCACTTGGAGTACGAAATGTACCTCGTTTCCCGTGCCTGGGCTAATTCCTATTCCGGACACGATGCAATATGCATGATATGCATGAAATGCAACTAAGATATAATCCTAACATACACAATGCTATGAAAATGAGATATCTCGAAATGCGTGCATGAGGGCACGCAAACCGAGGTAATGGTAGAATGATGTGAGAATGAGGTGCCTCGAAATATGTGCACGCGGGCACGCAAAGTGAGCGATGATATGTGTCTCGAAATACGTGCACGCGGGCACGCAAACTGAGGCAATGATAGGTGTCTCAAAATACGTGCACGCGGGCACACAAACTGAGGCGATGATATGTGTCTCGAAATACGTGCACGCAGGCACACAAACCGAGGCGATGATATGTGTCTCGAAATACGTGCACGCGGGCACGCAAACCGAGGCGATGATATGAAAAAAGACAAATGGGCTTATACCAACATGAGTGAGCCTCAGCCGCACTCACATGAGATGCCGATGGCAGAAAATGAGGTGCCTCGAAATGCGTGCACACGGGCACGCAAACCGAGGCGGTGCATACGCAATGCAAATGACATGGAAAATGACAAATGGACTTATACTAACATGAGAGAGCCTCAGCCACACTCACATAAGATGCCGATGGCAGAAAATGAAGTGCCTCGAAATGCGTGCACATGGGCACGCAAACCGAGGCGGTGCATACGCAATGCAAATGACATGGAAAATGACAAATGGACTTATACTAACATGAGAGAGCCTTAGCCACACTCACATAAGATGCCGATGGCAGAAAATGAGGTGCCTCGAAATGCGTGCACACGGGCACGCAAACCGAGGCGGTGCATACGCAATGCAAATGACATGGAAAATGACAAATGGACTTATACTAACATGAGAGAGCCTCAGCCACACTCACATAAGATGCCGATGAATGAAAAACGAAGTGCCTCGAGATGCGTGCACACGGGCACGCAAACCGAGGCAATGGCAGAATGCGATGAAATGATATGGAAACATGATATGGGCTTATACCAACATGAGTGAGCCTCAGCCACACTCACATAGGATGCCGTCGGATAAAAATGAGGTGCCTCGAAATGCGTGCACACGGGCACGCAAACCGAGGCAATGATAAAATGTGATGCAACATGGAAAAAATGATATGCAAGCATGCTAATGGAATTTCAGCAACAAAACAAGGGGAAAACAGCCCCGGGATGAGGCGAAATGACATGAAATGCAAGGAAATGTCCCGAAATGCAACATTAGGCACCCGAAATGACCTATAGCTATGCTAAACATGCACAATATGGACATGCAATGCAAAGACAAAAGCTAGACAGTCCCAAAAGATGCACTTTCACAGTTATAAACATGGCCAAACAGCAAGCATAGGTAAGGGAAAAATAGTATGCAAGAAAAGGGGGCAAAAGAGGGGTAATGAAGCAAGTGGTATAAGCAAAACCCAAACTGAAAAATTTCCTTCTACAACACTGAAGAGGGACCAAAAATATGAACATTTACAGTATATGGCAGCCTCAAAATCAGTATACAAATATGCTAAAAATGTGATGCAAAACAAAGCTCAAAAGGTGCTATAACATGAAGTATACAAAATAATCACCAAACAGAAAAAAAGTGTTAATGAAACATGAAGTATAGATCAAAATAAGACTATCTCTAGGCCTGTAAAATGGCCGAAAACAAAAGCATGGTAGGCTAACTAAACACGCAAGAAAACGAACCAAAAGGTAGCCAAAGAGGCAAGTGGTATATGCAATGCTCAAACTGAAAAATTCCCTTCTACAACATTGAAGAGGGACAAAAAATAAGCATATTTCCAGAACTGTAAAACAGCCAAAACAGAATACAAACATGCTAGAAATGCAATGCAAAATTAGGCTCAAAAGTGGCTATAACATGAGGTATGCAAAATATTCCACAAATGGCCAAAGACCCTTAATGAAACATGTTAAGAAGGTCAAAATAAGACTATCTCTAGGCCTGCAAATCGTCCAAAAATGGAAGCATAATGGGCTTCCAAAGCATGCAAGAAAACGGTATTTAAGGAGGACATTGAAGCAAGTGCAACATGGAGGGCTCAAACAGGGTTGAGCCCTTAATGAGACATGAAAATGAGCTCAAAATAATGATCTTTCCAGTTTTGGTCGGAGCTCAAATGTACAAGAAAGAAAGGCTAAGAAATGTTGCAAAAAATGAGCTCAAAAGAGAGAAAGTGGACTTACCCTTGAAGATCAATTCTTTTGTTGCTTCTTGGGCCAACTTTGTTGCCTCTTAGCTTCTGGAATTCCTCTCCTTGCTCTTGGAATGGAGTGGTGGTGATAGAGCTTGGTGTTGTAGTGTAAATGGTGGTGTAGTACTTGAAGCTTTTTAGGAAAATGAGAGAGATGGAGGAGGATTTGTCTCTTGAGGCTTGAAGAACCAATTTTCTAACCTCCTAAAGGGGAGGAGAGGTTCTCTTTATATAGAGAAACCAAAGGGGCAAAGCTTCTCTTGGAAGCTTTGACCAAAAGGGCCAAGCTTCTCTTAGAAGCTTGGAGTAAAAGGGCCAAGCTTCTTGGAGAAGCTAGGCAAAAAGGGTCAAGAGGTTCAAGCTTCTTGGAGAAGCTAACCAAAAGGGTCAAAAGGTTCAAGCTTCTTGGAGAAGCTAAACAAAAAGGTCAAGCTTCTTGGAGAAGCTAAAAAAAAGGGTCAAGCTTCTTGGAGAAGCTAAAAGAGGTCAAGCTTCTTGGAGAAGCTAAAAAAAAGGTCCAAAAGGGTCAAGCTCCCTCAAGAAAAGGTCTCGGTTAGGAGAAGTGGCCGATTGATCAAAAATAGTGGCCGGCCATGAACTTTTAGGGTCCTCCCAAGTGTGTAGATCACAGATATGTGGTCGAAAGTTGGCAACACTAACTCCAAGGTGTTCAACATTAGCCCGGAAGTTAGGAAAACGGGCGCCGGGAGGCTCCGGAGGAGAGATAACTGGTTGCTGCAACAATTGCTGGCCTCCCACCCTTCAGTGACCTTCCCTGTGATAAAACAGAGGTACCTGCCAAAAATGAACAAAAACCATTGCAAAACGAATGTTCCGGGGCCAAAACACGCAGTTCGAGGTCCCGAAAATGGGCTGTTAAGCACCGAAAGTGGCATTCGACCACGAAGTGGGTTTCCGGGACCCCAGTGTCCCTCAAAAGGGAGCAAATAGGAAGTATGCCAAAAATCAGAGCAAACGGAGATGGTTAGGCGGTCCCGAACCGAGGCACACGGCCTGACGGTCCCGGAAAACCGGAAACCGGGCTCTGAAAAGGGCAAAATGGCCTACGGCCACCAAATGTAGCCTACGGACATTGAGAGATGGTCTACTAGACCTCTCCCTCCCCTCAGGAAAAGAAACCGAGAAAACCGAGTCTGGTTCGCAAACCGAGACAAGGCACAGAAGAGGGTTCGGAAGTCCGGAGGCAGGGCTCACGGCCGCAACTCTGAAGCTTCTGAACAAGCACATTATGCAACATCACCAAGCGCTCAATCGGTGACGTCTGGGTCTTAAGGTCGGTCAAAAATGGGGTGTCTACAACGTGTTTCAAAGCATGTTATCAAATTGTTGCATTCATATGCCATCTTAGATAGCCAAGCCTATTTAATTGCATTATTGCATGTGTTGCATTAGGCATTTTGCATAGCTAGGATCATGCATTGTTTCTAACTAGCTTTTGTTTTGGCTTGGAATACTCGGTAAGCTTTTATGCTTTAGCATATTGCATGAATGTGATTGCTATATTACCATGTTTCACATGCTTGCCATGAGGCTATTTGCTTAAATGCTTAAACTGCATGAATGCATGTGGATGAAGGCTTTATTGCTTAAATTGGAACAATTCGATAAATGTGAGTTTTAAAGCCCATCATGTTTGATGGCAAATCCGCGCTTTAGCCCACTTGAGGGTGGCATTTTCAAACCATTTTCAAAAACAAACATGAATTGTTTTGTTCCAATTCTTGCGATTTTAGTCTATACTTGTATGTTGTACGCATCACATAGTAAGTTAGCTAATAACCGGAATAAGAACGCATGTGTTTATAAAACAACATATCATGCTTAGTAGAGGCCAATCCTTTGATCAGGCGAGCGAGGGTGCTCATTTCCGGACCTTTCCCTCTCGTACCCAAGTTCCCGAGCCGAGGCAACTTTGGTGATGACAAACACGTGGTCTTTGGCACAAGTTAGGGTTTCTTAAATTTCCCAAAATAAAATATTTAGATAGCGACTCTGTAATCTGGCAAAGTAGTCCAGTTTGGCATTATTTGATTTAAAAATTTGATTTTCCAAAATAATTTTCCGGATTGGACTCTTTGGTATTTATTAGTCTCACATTGCACTTTGTGAGATTAGATTCAGAACCGTGATAGGAGTCTGAACTCTAGGAGACCAATTCGCGCCTCTCTGAAAGGGGGGCGCGCGAAGAAAGTCGAGTCTACAGAAACCAATTTTTCTCAAACTATAGCTCTTTAACGATGTTTTTGATGTAAAACTGTGGCCTCGAAGATTTTCCTACATTTTTCTAGAATTTTTGAAAGTTGGTTGTAAAAACTGGTTTTTCATGCATAGTACTCAAAATAAAAAGATTGGTGAGAAAAGAGCCCAACTAAGGGAAATTGTTCACTTCTTTTGTGATGAAAACATACTAAATAATGTATTAATAACTCATATTTTTAGAGTGATGGTGTGCCTTTGTAAATAATGTGAGATATGGGAAGAAAAATGTAGTTTTGCATCTATTAAGAGGAAATATAAGTAAAAGAAAGATCAAAGCTCAACTCATCAACTCTAAACATATGAACACCATTACAACACACCTGAAAATATAATTTTAAACTTCTAATAACATGTATTTGGAAAAGAAAATAGAATGAGAGATGGCGATGTGGCTTACTTGAGGCTTAGTTGAATTGCTAACAAAACCTAATCTTTCTCTCCTTTCCTCCACCAAGCTCACTCGCTTGCCCTCTCTTACCTTTCAGCTGAATATGTTGTTTGAATGTGTGTTATTGTGTGCAAAATGCCAAGGGAGAGGTGTTATTTATAATAAAATTGGTGCAAAAGGTCCAATTTGCCCATCGGTTGGAAATGGATTGGATATTTTGGATTTAGTTTGAACTTAATGGAATAGTGGATGATTAGAGGCCTTAATTATGCAATTAATCATGATCTAGTTAGGCTTTAGTTAGGATGGAACTTGAGGTTGAAACAAGGTTCCATGTTTTGAGGTGTACTAGAATACTTTTCTATGAATTCATGGATTTGTTTGAAAAAGTAGTATACATTTATTTTCCCTAGGGTGGTCAGCCATGTGGGATGGATTTGAGTGGATTATTTTATTTTATTTTATTTTGTGTACAATTAATGGAAATTTCAAAATATAGTGTATAATTTATTTAAATAGGTTTAAAGGTGCAAGTATATATATATATATATAACAATACTAACTTAAGGTCAATTAGAAGTTTAATAAAAATGTGTGGGCTTTGGATTTAATTTATGAATTGGAACATTTATTTAAGTGTAGAATTAAACTAAATTAGGGTTAGAGAATTATTCAATTTAGATTTTTTTTTTTGTTTTGAATAAAAAGGCTATCAATTTACGAACAAGATGAAAACCAGAAAAATCAAGGGTTTTAAGGTAAATCCATATTTAGGGAGTCATTTAATCAGTATTAGGGTATTAGAAATGATTCCTAATTTACTGAAATCGATTAAGGTTTGCGAGTTTTTGCTTCTAGGGTGAAAGTCGAAATTATTTAGGAAATCAAGGGTCTTTACTACAATATTCCAAAAGTAAGGGACTTTTAAGAAAATAAAATTTTCAGGGGCTTCACAATTATGATCATTGGAAATAGCCAATCTATCCTAACAAGGTAGTTCTAAATTCTAATTTCTTTTCACTTGAAAAAAAAAAAAACCCCTTTATGTCTGATAATTTTCTTATTAATTTGAGAGTGTAGACAGGAATTTCACCAATATAAAGAATTTCATTTTATTTGCGAAATTGATTTAATGAAAAGATTCCCAAAAATATTAGTGAGATGTAACGTAGTTATCATAATTGGGTATAAAAGTCATCTTACAAACAAAGATTACTAATAAGCTATAGACATATTGCTAAGCACATTCTTGTAACAAAAGCATATAAACAAGTAGGGTCAAAAACAACTATCCATGATCAAGTGGAATGGACAAAAAACATCACCATGGGACTGTGTCCTAGACCGGGCTGCAAACTGTGCTAACTGATATGCTCCATGAAGGTCTCACTTGTGCACTAGAAATATCTTACAACAATACAAATCTTGGAATAAGTAGCAAAAATCAACAATAACTGAAGTCGAAGCTGCCTAAAGATCCTTATGTCTTGCAAGTTGATGAAAAGAAGAGCACAAGTTAGTATAAAAACCAAGAGAGAGTAATTCTAGATAAGGATGAGTCCTAGAGTCCACGACAAAAGTGACTCCTATGCATAGGCAAGGCACTCTATATAAAGAGATCAACCATCATGGGTAGAGATATGTGAGATTTTGTGCACTAAGTTTATTGTGCTTTAGCTTTGTTGACGTTGTCACTAACTTTATCATATTGGAGTGCCTTCCCAGTTGAAACCCAAATTGGGCAATGTTTATAGTCTAGGCGACAAAAGATCAATTTCGTTCATAAATTTGTAGAATTCATCAAGAAGATCAATTTCATTTTTAAATTTGTCGAATGAGAATACCTTATTAATCGTATGTGGTTAAGTCAAATTTTAGCACACACAATAGCATATAGAGGAAAAGGCATAACCAATAAAGTAGTTAGCACCCTTGATGTGACAACCCTACTTTGTGTTATGCTAATTAATCTTATTTATGGTTATAATTATATTCTTGATATGATTTTGAGTGCTAATTATATGATTATATGTGTTTTGAATTTTTATCTATTCACCATAGGAAAATTTGTTTGATTTTCTGTTATAAAATTTAAATTGAAGGTCGTAGAGATGGCAGAAACCAAAATTGACTGTTCCATTGTGATTAGCATAATTTTTAGAGCCTACGGTAAAATTTGATTTGGATCAAAATAATTAGATTAAACTAATTAAATTAAGCTTAATCAAATAGCACTAAACCTTAATTAGCAATTTTGATTAGGGCAACATCTAAATATGTTCTAAGGCGCTTATGCTCATAAGGTGAGCTCAAAAACATTCTGAAATATACACTCTAAGGAGAGTAAACTCTACACTTAGAGAGAGAGGGAAGAGAATTGCGAAGGAGTTAAAGGAGATTAGAAGGATTGAGCTAGAATACACTTGAATTCAAGCCTTAGGTATGATTTTTAACCATAATCCTTGCAAATAAAACATGTAGAAGTTGAATTCATCTAGTTCTTGAGCTCATTTGCATAAGATTGTACAATAGAAGCATGAATTACTTTGGAATGGAAGAATTGAATTGAACGATGTACATGCATGCATGAATCATCAATTTGAGTTTGAATTTCATGGAATTTTCTACATGCATGAAGTTGCATTTGACATTTTTGAAGATGTTTCATGGTTTTACCACTTTTCATCTCATGCGTGAGGGTTTTGAAAAGATTTGAAAAGAAAAGAGTGCAATCCATATCATGCATGGTTTCAACCTCATGATTTGAGCTTGATTTTGGAATTTGGTCCATGATTTCGAGTAATTGCTTTGAAATTAGAATTGTTCCCATGTCATATAATGTTTCTCCATGTTTTTGTACCAAAATACATGTTTTGAGCCTTTGGAATCAAGTTTTGAACTTCAAACACAATTCTAGAAGTTCCAGAATTCGATATGTCCACTCGTGCGAGGAAAGTGTCACTCAAGCGTAAAAATCAAGCTCCCAGAAGTTTTGCAGAGATTTGCACAGTAGCTCGAGTGGCAAACCTTGCACTTAAGCGAACCCTGTTTTTCATGATTCGTCACTCGAGCAACAAAAGTCTCACCCGAGTGTAAAATTCATGCAACCAGTACTTTTGCAGACCTTTGGTGGCTCGAGCGGAATGCCTTGTTTCAGAAACTTTTGAAAATTTGTTTTACGTTTCGAATTCCGTTTTCTTTCATTTCTGAGTATTCTTAGGCACGTATTGAGTATCCTAAGTGAATTAAAGGACACAAAAGAAGCCTAAGAAAGTTAAATAAACCAAAGAATGGATTGAATTGTATTATGACCCAATGTGTTATGGATTATGTAGGGTCAAGTACGAGGACAAATCAGGCACCAGAACACAGTAAGTAATATCTTAGCAAAGATATTTTTGTATATACATTATTTTCTAAATGATACCTATGTGGTAAGGTTCTAAACGTTTGAAGTGATATTATGAATGAGTATTCTATTCACTTAATTCCAAATGAAATATGTGAAGTGATTGACGTATGAGTGTGAAATGGGCCTAAGGTCATTTAGTATATTCAGTAAGGATGTGGGTTGGGCCTAAGGCCGTTTTGTATAATTGTTAAATGAGCCGAAGGCCATTCGGAATAAGGAATTGAATGGACCTAAGGTCATTTTGGGGACAAAGATGAATATGTATATGACCATAGATCTAAATGTGTGCAAACAAATGTGTAAGTTGGACCCAAGGTCGTTCTGTGTGTAAGCTGGACCCAAGGTCGTTTTGTATGCTACATGGACCCGAGGTCATTTTGTGTTTGGGATATGATAGAAAGGACCTGAGGTCATTTTACTTTATTATTGATTACCAAGTGTAATAATGAAGTATGATTATAAGAACCTTGTTCATGAACTCCTTTGCTTTGGTATTATTCACTGGGCATTAGCTCACTCTTTATTTATATGTATGTAGGTGAGCAACAGGATGTCCAACCCAACCCTAGTGAGCTTTGAGGAACCGAGTTTTGAGGAGTCAACCGAGGTCGCCTCACACAAGAGGCCTTGTTTTTTATATTGCTTTTCCTTTTGTTCTTTTGCGGTCTTATGTGGCCAAGTTGTTTATAACCTTGGTTTTTGTTAACACTGACTCTTGAATGATCCTAGACTTATGTAGTACATAATATGGATGTGTGTATAATGTGAGTTATTACACTTATGAGACAATATTTGGTTAAGCCATGTATGCACAACACATTGTACAATCTTTGTAAGTTTTTGCTTTTGCTATTTGGCCCTTGTAATTAAATATGGTTTGATTTTTGACTGAGGCCATAGGCAATCTCATGATTACTAGTCGGTTATGACCCTAATCCATGGGGGCAGGTTCGGGCCATGACACTTGACAGCTCATGAAATTACAAAATAAGGATATTTCGAAGAGTAAAGCCACAAAAATAATATTTCACTATACGAATCAAAAGAAAGTAATATAATGTACGGGTTTCTTTAGAAAATCAATCAAATGCCCCTAAGCAAAAGCTGCCAAGCACTTAACCAGGACTCATTGGCTTGGGAGACATAATTTTGGATAATATATTGGATGTACAGTAAGCCACAACCTAGTTGTATTCTTAATTGCAATTGGGGAATCATTTATTAGTCTAAGGGCATGTTTGATTGATAAGATTAGACCATGGGATTGGGATTATTAGTCCATAGGCCTAATAGTCTTTCATTTGTTTTGCACTTTCGTTTCTGAATTACTAATCCGTTGGATAATCAATCCAACAAATTTGTAGGATTCTTAGTATTGGGTGTGACAATTCAACCCATGTGACCTCTCGAGCGGCGAAAAGATAGCTTGACCAGAGATGAGATACTTCTGATAGTTTGCTTTGCAAGTTGAGGGACCACTAGGCCAGTTAAGTGGTTGCTCGAGCAAATAAGAGAGGGTCCCTAATATCTCGTTTTGCAGATGGAGATATTGAGAGTTCTCAGTCATCGCTTGAGTGGTGAAAAGACTGCTCGAGTGGTCTGCGCAATATCAGCCACTTAAAAGTGACTTTTTGATCATTTTCTTCACTTTTTCTTTTCTCTCTTATTTCCTCTCTCTCTAACTCCGGAATCGTTAGTGATATCTCTCTATAAGTCTTTCATTCTACATAGATTTACATCCCCATTGCTTGCAATAGTTGGAGTTTGGGTAAGGATAAAACTTTCTACCGATTGGATTGGAATTTTACGAAAAGTTCTTCGATAATCTAGCTTTTTTATCTTGATTCTTGAGGTAGGATTAGTTTTAAGATTGTATCTATTTGATTTGAAGATGTTTATGTGGTATTTTTATGACTTTTAACATTGTATCTACAATTTTCTCAAGATTTTCTACCATTATTCTTAGATTATGGAAATTTTAGATGAACATTTATATTATATACATTGGAGAGGCAAAAGCCCCAAATTTTATGAAAACCTTATATTTTGAAAATTTAGAAATAATATGATGAAATGAAATTGATCCTTAATTCTTTAAATTGATGATTGGATTATGATATTAAAGTGATATTTGAATGGAAATTTGTGAAATTCGGAATGTTCTTGAGATTTTACTTGAAGGTTTTCAGGATAGATACTCTATTTTGTCTTAATTGCTTGAATGATGAGAAATCATTTTATCTTCATGAATGCATAAACATTCAGAAGCCTTGGAAAGATTGTTTAAGGGGGAGGTACATAGCTTGTGAGTCTGGGTAAATAGTCGGTTTTGAGAAAGTATTGTATGTTGTTGGTATCCACGCAGGGGAGTCTAGGTGCTGAATTGCCCTATCCTGAGCTTATTGTCGGACGAATGTGGGAAAATGTTTTTGGGTGTCCACTAGTCCTGCCATTTAGTAGTTGGTAAAAGTGAAAAAATGGATAACTTTGTGTGTCCATTTCCTGCCATATTAACAGTTGGCAAATGTGGGGATATTTTTGGATATATACTTATGTATATGTATGTATTGGGATTCTCCTCATGGACTTCATGGCTTATTACCCATGGTGTTGAAATGTGACTCTATGGAAATTCTAATATCTAAGTTTTCTTTGAATAAGTTTAACTTGTATTGAATTAGAAAGTGTTTTTGGTTGTGATAATGTCACTTGCATCTTTGAATAATTAGATACTCTGTTAAAAGTTTTTCTACTGGAAATCTAGTTTATTCCTATCTAACAATTTCAGGAATTGGTGATGTGCAACCACCTCAATGACTAGGAGGGGAAACTCTTTTGTTGATGGAGCATGATGGTTGTTAGATGTAATATGTGGAAGCTCCACGCATACATGTTTTGGGACCGTAAGTCCATTTTGTTGTGCAATGCCATGCCTTGTTTATTTGTAAGCCATTAAGGCATTTTGTTTCATCCTCTAACTTTTTTAATTATGTTATTGTTTATGTATTTAATAGTGTAGACACCCCATTTTTGACTGTCTTCAAGACTTGGTTGTGCTTGCAGGTACATCCAACAACTAGTTCAATTGCTCGTCGAGAACTCGAATGTCGCGGTGGAACGTCACAGGTTTGAGTTTTCCAAACCCTGCATCCTTTCTGCCCTTTTTTGGACCATGTATTGGCCCTTCCAGCTTGATTCTCTTGGTGCACCGCCGACCATGCATTTGTTACTGCCAGTCATTGGTGAAGCCTACCAGCCATCAATGTGCCATTGCCGGCCACTGCTGATGGCCGGCAGAACCCTTGTCTCAGCAGGTTTCACGCCAGATCTTTTGAGCCAGCTGGTTTCCACTCCTTTCCCCTCCATACACGTGTATGGAGGGATGAAGCTCTTGCCAAGCTTGTTTAACAAGCTTTGCATTGTTTTTCTTCTATATAAGGAGAGGCCCTCTCTTTAGCAGAAGTTTAGCCATTTTAGAGAAGAAAGACCTCTCTCTCTCTCTCTCTCTCTCTATTTCTCATTCTCTCTCTATATATTGCATAGAATAGTGTTCTAAAGTCCATTTTTCTTGCACTTTTACACTACAACACATAGAGATACACCACCATCTTTGGGCTGAGGTTCTTGGGAGTGTTACTTGAAATCTAAAACTTGGTTTTGGGCCCCTGAGGTTGCTGGTTTCGAAGTTGATCTTCAAGGGTGAGTATATTCCCCATTTTAGCATTTATTTGTACTTCATTTTGGCCATCCTTCCATATTGTTTTAGGCCTTGCTTTCAACTGAAAAAATTTCTGTATTTGAGTGCTTTTGATGATTGTTTTAGGTCTTCTTGGTGTTAAGGGTGCACAACCCTCTTGTTTTCCTTGTTTGGCCTTGTTTTGTACCATGCTTTAAGGCCTTCGTGGTAGTCTTGGTTTGGCCTTTTAGCCACTAAAATCTAGTGGATTTTTAGTGGTAGGCATGTGGTTTTGAGGCCTAAAACCAGAGGGGGGTGACCCCCTCTCTTTTTGTTTTGTTTGCTTCGGTTTTTGGCCTATCAAAGGAGCATGTATCCCTATACTTTTGAGGCTTGGTTCAGGCCTTTTTTTGTGACTTTTAGGACCTTCCTTGACTCTGTCCGTGGCTGGTTTGGTAGGCATGTGGTTTTGAGGCCTAAAACCAGAGGGGGATGACCCCCTCTCTTTTTGTTTTGTTTGCTTGAGTTTTTGGCCTATCAAAGGAGCATGTATCCCTATACTTTTGAGGCTTGGTTCAGGCCTTTTTTTTTGTGACTTTTAGGACCTTCCTTGACTCTGTCCATGGCTGGTTTGGTCATCTTTTGCATGCTTCTCATATGTGTAGTGTAATCCCATTTGTGGCTCATCAAAGTAGCATGTTTGCCTAGCTTATGTTGAGTCCATTTCAGCATGTTTTTGGTGATGTTTTGCCATGACATAACTCTGTCTAAAGTTGGTTTGGTCATCTTTTGCATGCTCCATACACTTGTAGAACAAATCTTGCTTACTAGCCTTATGTGCATGTTGATTTGACTCATCATTCCAGCATATTTTGGCTTTGCTCGAGCATGATTTTATTCTTATTTTGGGCTGTTCTAGGACTGTTTTGGGCTGCCATGGTCATATCACTCGTGTTTTGTATAGCTATAGTGTAAATGCTTTGGCTAGCCTTGGGTTTTGAGGCCTCTACCATGCCATACATGTGATGTTTGCATCCTTTGCCATCATTTTGAATGTTATTTCAGTCCATGAAATCTGGTCATACACCTGCATTTGACATGCTTTAAATGCCTTGAAGAGTTTGTGTTTTATGCCTCATGAATGGATCCTTGTGCATGCCATTAAGCCTAGGCCTTTGGGTCATCATATCAGTGCATTTTGGGTCTTGTTATACCATGATGTAACTCTATTTTATGCTATCCAAGTCATGTCGTGTTTGGTTTTAATAGGTGTAATGTAATACCCCTTTTGTAGCCTTGCATGCCCCATGTTTTTTACCTTTGTTCTAGCTTGTATTGGCTAGGTTCAAGCATGTTTTTAGTCTCACCTTGACCTGCCTAGGGACTGTTTTAGGTGCCCTTAGTCCTTCGGGGCTTTCCTTGCATGGCCATGGTTTAAGTCCCTTTGTTGGCTTCGTACTTTGAGCTTTCTTTCATGCTATGTTTCACTTGTTTGGGTGGTTTGGCATCACTCCTTGCATGATTTCAGAGATTACCTCATTGCCACATTATCATGATTATCACTCTTTGCACATGTTTGAGAGTTGTGTCCTCATGCTTTAATTCTTGGGCTAATGCATTGTGCATGCATACCTTGCTTTTGTGCCCTCATTCCAACACTTATGGCCACTGATTTGGAGCACGACTGAGGTCTAGCCTTTTGGTTTAAGTCCATTGTGTATGCTATGTATATTGCATTGAGTATGCCACCATTGCATTGAGCATGCTAATTGACATTTTCATTGAGTATGCTAGTTTTTGTAAGCATTAGCATTGTGCATGCCATTAGCTTTTTTAAGTTAATCATATTACATTGCATTGAGTATGCCATATAGTTGCATGTTTGCATACTTAGGACATATTGCATGTTTGCCATGCTTGTGTTGCATTGTTGTTTGGATTAAGTATTAATCCAAGCACGAGAAACGAGGGACGTTTCATACTTTAAGTGATGGAACGTGCCTCAATTCTCGGTCGCCGACGCTCTTGATGATCCATGATAGAGTTCTAGGCACTTATGTGTTTATTTGTGCATTCATTTTACATTGATTTGCACAAGTTGGATCTTTGGCCATCATGCATCGGAATGCATGATTGATGGTCATGGATCCAATTATGCCTCTCCCTTGATGTTTCGAGGTGATATGGGGTGGCATAGTGTGCACATACCCTTGGGAGACCCTCCATTTTCTCTATTTTGTGCTCTGCTGCAGCTTGGTGTCCCAGCACATCAGTGGCCGACAGTGCCTTGCAGATGGCCGGCAGTCCTTCATTCTTGGCTGGCAGTGCCCACTCTTGGTTGGCAGGATGGTCAGTAGTAGCTCCCTATGGCCGGCAAGCCACTAATGCATTCCCCAGACATGTTTTTGGTAAGTTCCAGCAGCAAGTTCTCAAGGACACCCTGCAGACAGAGCCTCAAGAGAGCAACCGGAGTTCTTTTCGAGACGGGAATCAAGAGCATGCATCATTCCTTGTTCAAGGCAGAGCTGAGGTAGCCTAGTTTACACATTTTAATGCTTACTTGTTAGTTAGCTTTAATTTGTAATTTAATTAGTTAATTTGTTAATTAATTAAGTTTTGTAATAATTAGTTGTAGCAAGTTATTCAATTTGGTTGTGTAATAATTAGTCTAATTAGATTATTAGATTAGTTGGTTAGCTTAGCATAGCTAGCTTAGCGTATTCATTCGAACCCTCCGTCGAGTGGGCACATTGTTGTAATAAGTGTGCGTGCGTCTGTGCATGTCTTCCAACCCCACGTCTTTCTCCCTTTTACTTAACCACTTACAATGGTTAGTTTTAGAGCATATTTTCAATTAGCACCCTTATGCTTTGCATGCATGCATCCATTCCTCTATATTGCATGCACCGGGCTCGGCGCATCATACTAACTGCATCGTATTTCAATACCAATTTGAATACATGTTATAAAGTTGCATTTTCATATGCCATCTTAGAATAGCCGATCCTATTTCTAGTTGCATTTTGCATGCGTTGCATTAGCCATCTTAACATGAACTAGGATCATGCATTGATTACTAACTAGTTCTTTGTTTTGGCTCAGAGTACACTATGAGTGTTTACGCTTTAGCATACTGCATGTGTGTGAGTGTTGCCATGATAGCATGCTTGTCATGAGGCTATTTGCTTAATTGATTAACTGTCTGAATGCCTGTGGGTGAAGGTTGGCTTACTTGAATTAGAACAATTCATCAAATCCGCACTTTAGCCTACTTACGAGTAGCACACTTCAAACCATTTTCCAAACAAACGGATATGCAATGTTTTGTTCCAAATTAGGCGATCTAGTCTATACTTGCTTGCTGTGCGCATCACATAGTAATTCTAGCTAATTAACTGGAATAAGAACACATGTGTTTTCAAAAACAAGATATCATGTTTAGTACAGGCCGATCTTTGATCGGGCGAGTGGGGGTGCTCATAGATGACCTTCCCCAATAGTACCCAAGTTCCCGAGTTGAGGCAACTTTTGTGATGACAGACACGTGGCCTTAGGCACGAGTCAGGGTTTCTTAAATTCCCCCCAAATAAAATATTTAGGTGGCGACTTTTTATCTGGCAAAGCAGTCCATGTTTGACACTTCTTTACGAAAATCAGTTTTCAAAAACGATTTGCCGGATTTGGACTCTTTGGTGATTTATCAATCTCACATCGCACATTGTGAGATCAGATTTAGAACCGTGACATTGAGTTTGAACTGTAGAAGCAATGAAGCCCGAGGGCGTGCCTACAAATAGATGAACATGGAACTTGTATTTTTGAAACCTTAGTTCAATGAGAAAGGGGACTTTTTGAGATAATGTCATTATGGTCATGATAAAATTTTGAATTAATAATTTTTTGAGCAATATTTTAATTTAAATAATTTGGGGGCATTACAAATTGGTATTAGAGCTAACCAGGTTTGAATATCTTGAGCTCATGGGAAGTGGCTTGCACCATAATGGGTTTGCCATGCTAGGAAGGGATGTTAATTGCTTTACATGATTATGTGTTTATGTGGCTATGTGGGTATGGGATCAAATTTCTAGGATACGGCATGCGCCCATTGCACTCATTGAAGTGCTTTGGAAAGGCACCTGATCAATGCTTTTTCCAGTTGGAAGTCTTTGAGCACCATGGGACAAGTTGATATCTTAGGGGGGTGGTTTGTATGTTCTCTATGTGACAAGGTGCTTATGTTGTTTGCTTAATGTGACTTAAGTGTAGCTATGGTCTCATGCTAGTGTGTGTGTGATGGGTGAGACTAAGTGTGGTATGCATGTCACGAATTTAAATTTATCTCTCTTTTTTATAGGATGACTGGACGTGGTAGAGGCTGTGGTAGACCCCGTCGGGACGGTTAGGATATTCTGGCCCAAACTAAGATCCATTCTTAAGAAGAAGAAGTTGGTCAAAACAACATGGCCATGCCACTGGCCCAAGATGCAATGGGGGCTTGGGCTTGAGGGACGGTTAGGACCGTAGAAGGAGAAACTAAAACTACATTGTTGAAGAATGAATTTTTCCATTCCAACCTGTAGACACCCTATTTTTGACTGACCTTAAAACTCAGATGTCATCGATTGAGCGCTGAATGATTGTGCATGTTCATGCTCGTTTCGAGTTTTCGGAGTTTTCGGCTGAGTGCCTTGCCTCCGGGCCTTTGAATTATTTGTGTTTTGGCTCGATTTGTGGACTAGGCCTTGTTTTCCCTTGCCCTTTCGTGGTGGTAGACCACTTTTCCCTCTTGGAGACTAGTTTCCAGTTTTCCGAGCCTTCGGCTGTGCGCCTTGTCTCGGGACCGCTTAACGTTCTCCATTTGGTCTGGTTTTCGGACCATGCCTTGTTGCCTTGGTCTAGAGGGACACAGAGGTCTCGTAGACCACTTTTTGTGGTCGTAGACCACTTTCCCCTCCCGTAGACCATTTTCTGTGCTCGTAGACTAGTTTTTGAGGCTTCCGACTGCGCGCCTTGACCCCCAGACTCTTGTCTTGCATCCTTTTTGGTTTGTTTTTGGTACAAACCTTGTTTTCCTTGCTTGAAGGGTGGAATAAGGGTGGGAGACCAGTTTCTCTCCCTGAAAACCACTTTTCTTCCCCGTCAGCCAGTTTTTTGGTCGGCCAATTGCTCTTGGTGGTCTTTGGACCACCAAAAGTGGTCGGCAGCCATGCCACCACCTTGCTTTTTGTGTGCAGACCACCTCTTCCACCCTGCCGACCACTTGGTCTCCTTACAGACCACTTGTGGTGGTCGACCGACCAGTGGTAGTAGCTGGCCGACCACTTGAAGTGGTCGGCAGCTTTCCTGTACCTTTCTAAAGATCTTTTCTTGCCAGCTGTGACAGCTGGAAGGCACAGAAACCATCCTCCATACACGTGTATGGAGGGCTGGCTTGGAGGCCTTAGCTTCCTCAACAAGCTTGTTGTATGCTTTTCTATAAAAGGGAGGCCCTCCCTCTCTTCTCCAGGTTCAGAAAAAGTTGCTTGAGCTATACATATACCATCTATCTCTATATTGCTCTTCCTCTTCATATTTGTGCTTGAAAGTGCTTATTCTTCACACTTTTGCACACAAACACATAGTAAAACACCACACTCTTGGAGCTAAGGCACTTAGAAGTTGGTTTTGGTGTTTTTGGATTGGTTTGAGTTCAAAAAGGTTGTTGGAGTTGTAGCTTTGAAGTGGTTCTACAAGGGTAAGCTTCTAACCCCTTAAACCTTGGTTTTTGTTTAAGCTTTTGGCCCTATTTGCATGCTGATTTAGGCCTAACTTTTAACTACAAAAGTTCTGATTTTTCATGCTTGATATGTTTGTTTAAGGCCTTGTTGGTGTTGGGGGTGGTCTACCCCCTCTTGTGCCTTGTTTGGCCTTGGTTTTGTACTATCCTTTTAAGCTATTGGGACCACCTTTTTTTGGCCTTCTCACCACTGAAACTTAGAGGAATTTCAGTGGTGAAAAAGGTGTTTTGAGGTCACAAATAAGAGGGGGTCATCCCCTCTCCTTGAATCTTGAATGCTTACCTTATTAGCCTCATGTTTGAGCATACTTTCCTTGCATGTGTTGGCCATTCTCAACTTGTTTTTGGCACTGTTTTAACATGGCATACCTCTATTTTAGCTTGGTTGAGTCACCACTTACATGCATTCTACACTTGTAGTGCAATCTTGCACGCTAGCCTAACATGCATCATGCTTTAGACAATCATTCTAGTGTGATTTTAGCTCAACTCCAAGAAGCCTTTGGCCATATTTTACCATGATTAAGGTCTGATTTATGTTATTTTGGTCATGCATGCCATGCTTTGTATAGCCATAGTGCATTCTAGCTCACTAGCTTTGAGTTTCCAAGTCACTAGCATGCATTGCTTGGGCTATTTTCATGATTTGGCATCAATTTTTTATGTGATTTCAGAGCATGTTTCATTTCCATGCATTCACATCTTTCACTCTTTCAATGCTTTGGAGGATTGGTGTTTTATACCTTAAGTATGAGTCATTGTGTATGCCATCATGCCTAGGATTTTGGGCCACCATTTCAGTGTGTTTTGGGTCTCATTTTGCCATGGTACAACTCTGTTTTTGGTTGGTTAGAGCATCCCTCATTTGCTTCTTACACTTGTCGTGTAAGTCTTCTTTGCTAGCCTTGCATGCCTAATGAGTGAGCTTGTTATTATTGCATGTGTTGACTTGGTCTTAGCCTATTTTTTGTGTTATTTTTCCATGCCATAACTCTAATTTTTGTTGGTGGAGTCACCTTATGCTTGGTTTTGGTAGGTGCAGTGTAATCCTCCTTATTGCCCTTGCATGCTCCATGTTTTGGCCCTTCATGCTAGCTTGTTTTGGCTTTTCTCCATGCATGTTTTAGCATCATTTTGACATGCTCTAGGACTATTTTGGGTTGCCTTGGCCATATGCTTCATGTATTGCATAGCTATAGTGCAAGTGTCTATGCTAGTTTCAAGCTTTGAGCCTCCTAGCATGCTTCATCTATGACATGTGCATGATTTGGCATCATTTACCATGTTATTTCAGAGCATATAGTACTTCCATGCTGCCATTTCTTTCACCCTTTGAGTGCCTCTAAGGGTCATCCATTGTTGCCTTGTTTGTGGCCTAGCTTGTATGCATGCATGCCTAGACCTTTGAGCTCCCGTCTCAGCATGTTTTGGTCTCTATTTGGACCTATTTGAGCTCTATTTGTGGCTAGTTCATCCATTTGTGCCATGCATCTCATGCCTCTTGTGGAGTCCCCTTCATTAGCTTTAATGCTTAAGGACCCTAGCATGCTACACTTGTGTTGTTTGAATGATTTGGCATCATTTTACATGATATTTCAGTGCTTATAGTGTGGCTACACTCTTACATTCGTCACTCCTTGAGCGCTTTTGAGAGTTGTGCACTTATGCTTAATTGGTGAGTCAATGCATATGCATGCATTTTCTAGATTTCATGCTAGCATTTCATAGCATTATGGCCACTGTTTTGGGCATGATTGAGGTATGTCCATATTCGGTTTAAGTCCCTTGAGCATGTGGTTTGAATGTTGTTGCATGTTTGTTGCATTGCATGTTGTTGCATGCTTGTTGCATTGCATGACATTTGCACGCTTGTTGTTTGCATTGTGTGTGCATGCCTTGCATGATACAATTTTGTGCATGCCCTTCTAGCATTGGTTGCATTGCTTTGTTGTTTGCATGCTTATGTTGCATAGCATTGTGTTTGCATGCCATTAGCATTGCTAGGTTGAGCATTGGTTGCATTACATTGTGTTTACATGCTTGTTGCATTGCCTCATGTTTGCATGCTTGTTTCATTGCATTGTGGTTTGCTTGCATGCATTGCATTGTGTTCAAAATGCTTGTGTTGCATTGTGTTTGGATAGGGTGTTAGTCCAAACACAAGGAACGAGGGAAATTTCACACTTGGAGTGATGAAACGTGCCTCAATTCTCGGTCGCCGACCCTCTTAATCAAGCACGATAGAGGCGGAGGCTCTTATTTGTCTTTTGTGCATTCATTTACATTGATTCGTGCAATCTTGGCTTCTCAGCCATCGTGCATTGCGATGCTCGGTTGGTAGCCCGAGAGTTGAGAACTACACTCCCTTGAGATCTTCAAATGATAGGGAGGGTGGTTGTGCACACATATCTTTCAAATGCATTGTCATGCCACTTCTTGTTCTCTGTTGCAGCAAACTGGAGAAGTGCAGCATTTTCTGGTCGGCAGACCAGTAAAAGTGGTTGGCCGACCACTTTTTCTGGTCTGCAGCAAAGGTAGGTGGTCGGCAGGTGGTTGGCAACACCACCAAGTGGTCGGCAATGCTCCTAGAGGTTCCCATGGTGGAGCAAAGGCTATCTGGAGCTTTGCACAGTGTTCTGAGAACAATTGAAAACAGAGGCAAGTTGGGGTATCGTGATGGATTTCCGAACGAGGCGACCGAGCATGCATGCACTTCTCGCCTCGAGGCTCCTTTTAAACTGCTTTGTTTAGCTAGCTTACACTTTAGTTCTGTGCTTAAGTAGGTAATGCATTTAGCTACTCATTTGTATTTAATTAGCTGGTGTAGTTAGCTAATTAGTTTGTTTTGTAATAATTAGTTAACTTGTTAGTTAATTAGTTCTATTTTGTAATAATTAGTTTAATTAGCTTAGATTAGCCAGTTAGTTTATTATTCGGACCCTCCCTCGAGAGGGCGAATTTGTAATAAGTGTGCGTGTGTGTGATGCATGTCTTCCAACCCCCCATTTCTTTCTCCCTTTTATTTACTAGCTTTCGGTGGTTAGTTTTAGGGTCATTTTCAATTAGCATCCTTATGCTAGCATGTTTGCATTCATTCATTCATCTTGCATTCACCGGGCTCGGTGCATCATACAAACTGCATTGTATTTCAATTCTAATTTGAATACATGTATCAATTGTTGCATTTCATATGCCATCTTAGAATAGCCGAGCCTATCTCATTGCATTTTGCATGCGTTGCATTAGGCATCTTAACATAGCTAGGATCATGCATTGATTACTAACTAGCTTTTGTTTTGGCTCGGAGTACTAGGTAAGCTTTTATGTTTTAGCATACTACATGAGATGTGTATGTTGCCATGTTTAGCATGCTTGCCATGAGGCTATTTGCTTAACTGATATAACTGCCTGAATGCCTGTGGATGAAGGTTAGATTGCTTGAATTGGAACAATTCATCAAAATGCGAGTTTTAAGCCCACTTGAGAGTGGCAAAACCATGTTTTTCTAAGCCCACCTGAGGGTGGCAAATCCACAACTTAGCCTACTTGTGAGTAGCAACTTCAAACCATTTTCAAACAAACAAACATGAGATGTTCTGTTCCAACTTGAGCGATTTAGTCTATACTTGTATGTTGTGCGCATCACATAGTAATTCTAGATTAATAACTAGAATAAGAACGCATGTGTTTTCAAAAACAACATATCATGTTAGTAAAGGCCGATCTTTGATCGGGTGAGTGGGGGTGCTCATTGCATGACCTTCCCCTCTCGTACCCAAGTTCCCGAGCCGAGGCAACTTTGGTGATGACGGACATGTGGCCTTAGGCACGAGTCAGGGTTTCGTAAATTTCACAAAACAAAATATTTACGCGACGACTCTGAAATCTGGCAAGGCAGTCCATGTTTGGCGCTTTTTGATTAAAATTAGTTTTTCAAAACGATTTGCCGGATTTGGACTCTTTGGTGATTTATCAGTCTTACATTGCACTTTGTGAGATTAGATTCAGAACCGTGACATGAGTCCGAACTGTAGTAGCTAAGAACAACGATTCGCGCCCTCGCGCGCAGAGCGAAGTTCCAGGCGGTCTACAGTTTCTGGCGACTCTGCTGGGGATTTAGAGAACTTGACTCGAACTCATGATATGTTGTTTTGACTACACTTATGTGTTTCTTTGCATTGCATTTGCATCGGTACGCCTAGGACACCGTGTTTGCCGTCTACTATTCCTGAATGGTTTGCCGGAGGCTTGCTTTGAGAAGCGTGCCATAAGGCTAACTGGTTACGGGCTCTGCCACGATGGGAACACAAACCCCGGTTGTTACCAGGGCACCCTTTTTGACCATTCGACCTAGTGCATATCGGAATCCATAGTGACTATTCCAAACTAGAATGGGTTGCTTACCCGATTGTAGGTTGTTTGAAAACCGCTGTGTGCGTAGTAAAACCCTACCACCTAACAAGATAGGACAGGGAAACCCTACCCCTCCATAGGGGTGTTTTGGCTCTCACTTGCTTGATATGTGCTGTCAGAGTGTGTCTCTACAGGTTGTATGTATCAGTTTGCAAGTCTGGATATCAAGCCTGCGGGCATCAGTATTTGGAGAATCAGTTTTACCTGAGGGTATCAGATCTGGGGCAGTGATTTGGGAATAGTGATCAGTATTGAGAACAGTGTGTTCGGCTTACAAATACCAACTGTGTGTTGTCATGCCAACTGTGTGTTATCTTTATTTAAGCCGTTATGCTGTCCGTTTTTCTGGTTGTTTGTTTCCTTATTATGCTTTATTTATCTTTTTGCAAGGTAGTTTAGCACAATTGCTTCCGACCAAGTAGATATTCCTCAAGCACTTTGGACCAGAGGTCGACGACTTCATCGATCCGAGGATCTGATAGACGGACAACCAGTGTTCCTTTCATTACCCTCGGTTATTAGACAGAGGTCAGTTAGGCGCAGTTCATCAGTACAGCGATTGCTAGATCAGTGGTCCTTATCTTTCCCGCCAGTGAGTAGTCTGATTGAGGTTCCCATTTCTGTTGCAGAAAGAGATATACCCGTTGTTCAGTTAGATCAGCACCTTATGGAAGGCATGGAAGAGATGATGCGTCAGCTCCAGGAAACTGTGTAAGCCATGCAGCGGGATGCTGCCCGTCAAGTAGAGTTTGTTGTGCGCCAGGCAGAAGTGGTGGCTCAACAGAGAGAGCTGATTGTTAGACATCAGCAACAGCAACAACCATAGCAAGCCGGAGCATCTGCTTCGCACCCACCTCCTCCCCCACTTAGAGTTCCACCACTCGGGGATACTGCAAACGTCTAGGAAAATACGGACGTCTCGACGGGGCAGGTTCCACCTCCAATCCTGCCCCAACTGTCCAAAGCACCGGTTAATCTAGTGGACACACCGTTTGAGTTCGAGGTGGATCCGATAGCGCTAAAAGTGAGCAAGTTAGAAAAACTGTTCAAGAAGGCTCAAGGCGTAAATTCCATTCCGGACATAGAGGATGGATACACCGATTCGGCCGTGACTTTGTCAGACCGGTTCAAGATGCCGCACATAGACCGTTTTGACGTTTCTGGGGATCCCATGTACACCTGCGGTTGTTCTCGGATATCCTAAGGCCAATGGGCCTCTCCAGATTGCAGGAGCTTTCCCTATTCGGCCGGACCCTGTCAGGTGTTGCAGGTATTTGGTATGCAAAGCTAGAGGACTCTACTAAGAGAAGCTGGGAAGAAATGGCTGAGGCCTTTGTAGCTCAATACTCCTATAACACGCAGATCGAGATCACAACTCGTGATCTCGAGACAACTAGACAGGAGCCAAAAGAGAGCTTCTCCGACTTTGTAACCCGTTGGAGGGCCAAAGCTTCTATGATGACTATCAGGCCGGTCGATAAGGATCAGATATGGATGGTTGTGCGCAACCTCCAACCTAAGCTTATGCAAAAGATGATCGTCTTAACCCTTCCCACCTTTGCGGATTTACATGAGATTGGGGTACAAATCGACGACGCCATGAAGCAAAGACTTATTCATCACGAGAGAGAGCAGTCCAAGAGGGCATTTTCCCGTAGTACGAATGCAGGCATGAGCAATGTTGCAGCTACCAGAACTTCAGATGTGGGCATGGTCACCACCACCCCTCCAAAAACACTTACAGCCACACCATTTACCGGTGCGTCCGAAAGTAGCTCACAAACAACCAGATATGCACCCCGAGGCCAAAGAACCTTCACTCCACTATACATGCCCCTGTCCAAAGCTCTGGGGGTTCTAATCAGGAAAGGGCATTTGAAGCCCCTGGAGTCGCGGCCATTATCAGACAAACTTCCTCCCTCCCATAACCCAACTAAATACTGTGCCTTTCACCAACAGCATGGTCACGACACCGACTAGTGCTTCAGACTGCGTCACGAGATCCAGGATCTCATTGACAATAGGGTGATCGCACCTCCAGAAAACCAAATGTCACAACCAACCCTCTCCCACCACATAACCAAGCTCCACCCCGTAAACGCATCAACCTAATCCAAACTGGGGATGTGTCATACGACCCCAGCATATATATCACATTCTCCTACCTACCCAAGCCGGAGGTGTTCATTCCAGACAGCATACACTTGTGCATGTTGAGCGCCTCCCTAACCCAACCTGAACCGGTGGTGGTGACTATCGAAGGTAGAACAGGGATGACTTTGGGGGTAGATGAGAATGATGATTCAGAGCCTGAGGGGTCTGCGACCTTTGAGTACAACCCGAGTGGTTATATCACGCCAATGGACTAGGTTAAGCCAAGGGTGGAGTTGCTGGTTAGGGTAGAAATCAATGTAGTTCAGGAGGATGGACCAAGTCAGGGGTTAGATGACCTGGCAGAGCTGGAAGAAGACATTGCAAATCTGCAATTCTTTGAAGAGTAGGACTCAGGGGACGTGACTGTCAACTGGTTCGACTTGGATGGGTCAGCAAAAATTACTGGGTGGCTCAGTGACCAACCAGATGTTGTTGAAGAACTTCAGCCAGAACATCAGCAGTGGCTGGAATGGATGAGAATCAGGAGCAATCGCCGGAGAGCACCCGTGTTAAGAATTTTGCTCAGGATTCGGGCAGTTTGAATATGGAAGATACTGAACAGCAGGCTACACTGAAGCAGTTTGAGCAGGAAAAGATCACAGATTTGGAGAGGGCTATAAAGACCAATGCCCCTGCGGGGACGGAATGTGCTGTGAGCACAAGAATGGAACGTGTTGTGAGCACAAGAACAGTTGTAACAGAACCGGACAGCTGTCCGTCTGTTGCCGACGGTATGTGGTGGGAAGACGACGACTTACGTCTTGCCCACACCGATGAAGTTTGGGGGCAGAACCAATCGGATGATACCTGGTATGTTGAGGATGTTGACCACATGACCAGGAGCGGGCGGTATTTCAAACCCCTGCACTTGGATCAACCAGAGGTGTCCGGAAAGAACAAAGAAGTGGAGAGGCAGAAGGAAAAACTACTCGAGGTGGAGGCCATACTGAAACAGCTTAAGAAAATCCAAGCAGACATCTCCATCTGGGGACTGCTTATGGCCTCAAGAGTTCACAGGCAAGTTGTCCTTTCTGCAATGGACAAGACCAAACTTTCAATCGATACCACCGCCGAACAGTTGGTAGGTTGGTTTTTCCGGGAGGAGCTTCCCCGACGTTGACCTTCACTGACAAGGAACTTCTGCTTTAGGGCTCAAATCATAACAAACAACTCTATATCTCTATCGAGTGTAGAGAGAAATGGGTGTCGGTGGTCCTTGTTGACACAGGATCTACTATCAACGTTTGTCCGTCAAGAACGGCATATGCTATCAGGTTGAAGCCCACAGATTTTGTGCCTACTGCCCAGGTGATACAGGCATATGACAATACCAGCCGTGAGGTGATGGGAACTGTGCAGATTCGAACTCAAGTTGGTCTAGGGCAACAGGATATTGACTTCCATGTCTTGGACGTTCCCGCAACCTTCAATCTATTTCTAGGGCGGTCGTGGCTGCACCAGGTAAAGGCGGTCTCTTCCGCCCTGCACCAAATGCTGAAATACCCCCATGCGAAGGGGGTAGCCATCATTTTTGGGAATTCGTCAATCTATCCGCCGCCAAAGGTTTCTACACCAGTTCTGGAGATTGAGCATGGCGCGGAGGATGTGTTTTTGTCAGGATTTACCCTAGCTGAGGCCTAGGTTGTACAGAAGAACATGCTAGCTGTTGATGAGGGGCTATACGTCAGTGCACAATCAGTCTACCTTATGAACATGCTCCAGCACATCCCCGGGATGGGATTAGGTTGAAGTGACCGAAAAGGCGTTGCAGCATCAGCCGAAGTGCCGCACAACCCATATAACTTTGGCTTAGGTTATCTGCCTACCAAAGAGGATTGGACCAGGAAAGGAAAAGAGATGGTCGGAAGAGCCAGAACAAAGCAAGAAGCCTTATGAGTTGGTGCACCGGCCTGTCCAGGGGACCCTGAACGGACGCTTTGTCCGGGAGAGGGAAGACTTCCCATTCTGCGGCTTCCCAGAGCCGTGGCTAAATGCAAAGAGGCAGTGCTTGTCGGGGTTTGAGATTTTCTTTGACTTGCAATTGTCCGGGGATGATGTTGCCGAAGAGTAGACAGACCTACCAGCTGAGGCTGAGCAGTTCAAGGAGGAGGATTTCGAGAGCACAAAGATTGAAATGGGGGTAGCACTGGCTTGTCTACTCTCAGATCCTCAGATCGTACAAGAGTACTTCGGGGATAACTTCTCGGTGTCCATGATCGGGAATGAAGCGGCTGTGAGCCCATCTTCAAACATTCTGGATGCATCCATCACACCCTCCCTCGTCTGGCAATACGAGAAGGGCTTTTTATCGAGTAGCACCGGGTCAGGTAGTGAGTCGGAATCTGATTCCACTAAGTCTGTGGAGTCAGAATCAGGTTGCAGCTCGTCTGAGTCTGAGTCCTGTATTCTTAGGGGTGACAACCCGGATGCCACTGTCCTATCCAGGTCATCTTTTTCTTTTTCCTTTGAGTCTGTTGTAACAGAGGAATCAGGCGGACTGGATGTTATTAATGAGAATGGTACGGCTATGGCTTCCGAGTACTTTTTTGTGCCTTTAATTTATTGCATTAATCAGGATTTTCAAAATTTTGATGAAAACGACGAGGAAGAAATTCCTCCGATTTTACAATATTTGCTTAATCAAGAGTAGGAGAAGATTGTTAAACCCTTGGTTAATGAAATCACCACAATTAATGTTGGTACTAAGAAGGACCCGCGGCTAGTCTAGATCGGGTCCAAGTTGTCTTCAGAGGAGCGCGAGTGCTTAGTCACTTTATTAAAACATTTCATAGATGTTTTCACGGTCCTACAAAGACATGCCTAGAATTGATTCTGAGATTGTACAGCACCGGATCCCTCTTGACCCAGAGGCCCGACCTGTTAAGCAGAAGCTCCAAAGGAACCGTCCGGATTGGGCTCTGAAGATCAAAGAAGAGGTCACCAAGCAGATTGGCGCAGGGGTTCCTGCTGGTATCTGAATACCCTACTTGGTTGGCCAATATAGTTTCGGTGCCGAATAAGGATGGTAGAATTCGGGTATGTGTGGACTTCAGGGATTTGAACAAAGCCAGTTCGAAGGACGACAAAGAGAATAAAAGTTTAAAACAATGGAGTGCAATGACATATATTTCAGCATTGAGATAACATGCTAAGTGACTTAAAATCATGCAAATAACCCATGTAATGCATGTTTAAAGGCTCAACTCATTAAGCTAATGAAAGGGGTTACACCACAACCTTACAACACAAGCCTCAAAGGGCCAAACCAACTCAAAAAAGAGTTAAAGCATGCCAAAACAAAGGCTAAATCATGTTGAGATTGAAGCTTAAGAGCCAACTCAAATAAAGCATGCTAAGAGCCTTAAAACACAAAGTTAGTAGAGGCCAACTACACTATAGCTATACAAAGCAAGCCTCAAGGGACCAAGGCCACTCAAAACAGAGTCTAAGCATGTCAAAGCAAGGACAAAAACATGCTGGAGTGGAGTCAACACATGCTAGAACAATAGGCTAAAACATCAAGCACACTAAGCTAGTGAACAAGATTGCACTACAAGTGTAAGAAGCAAACAAGAGATGTTCCAACCGGCCAAAAACAGAGTTATAGCATGCTAAAATATGGCCAAAAACATGCTTGAACTAAGCTAATATAAGCCATAAAAAGATGCTACTTTGTAGTGCTAACAAGGCATGGCATAGAGAAACAAGGAAGGGAGGCCTCCCCCTCCCATTTTGAGCCTCAGAACAAGCTTTCTACCACTGAAATTCCCCTTGAATTTAGTGGTTTAAAGGGCAAAACAAGATTGTTTTAAAAGCTTTAAAAAGTGATACAACACTTAGCACACAAGCTATAAAGGAGGGTGGATCACCCCTAACTCCAAAAATACTTTAAACCACCATTTTTAAGCCTCAAAAACAGAGGTTTTTGCAGTTGGGAACTAGGCCCAAAACAGCATGCAAAGGTGGCCAAGTAATGGATTAAAACAAAGCTTAAGAGAGGGTAGAGCCTTACCCTTGAAGCACAGCAATAAACAGCAACTTCTTGAGCTAAAACCAAGCTTTTGACTTCAAATAGGACCTCCAAGCACCTCAGCAACAAGATGAAGGTGTTTGATCAAGAGCCCTTTTGTAAAGGTGTAGAGAATTCCCATTTTCAAGTACTTTCAAGCACAAAAAAACATATAGAGAGAATTCTTGAGAGAGAGAGGAGATTTTTTGCTCTGAAAAATCTGAACCCTCAAGAAAGGGGAGGGACCTCTCCTTATATAGGAATATAAGCATAAAGCTTGTTTCCATCCCTCCATACACATGTACGGAGGATGGCTTCAGTGACCAACAGCTGGCATAGTTGGCATTTAAAATATCTGAAAAATGAGAAAAATGGCCGTCAGCCACTCTAGGTGGCCGACCGGCCACCTCCTCTAGCCGACCGGCCACCCAAGGTGGCCGACAAGAGGCACAAGTGGCTGACAAGGGCCAAAAGTGGCCGACAAGGCCTCTCCTCCCTCAAGGCAAGGGGCACCAAGGCTTGGCCCAAAAATAAGTCCAAAAAATAGAGAGTTTAGAGGCTCAATGACAAGGCGCTCAGCCGAGACCTTCGGGCACTCAAAACGAGCACAAACATGTACAATCATCGCATGTGCGAACGATGACATCTGAGTCTTAAGGTCGGTCAAAAATGGGTTGTCTACAGTTGCCCCTCTTTGACAGAACTCGGAAGTCATGAAATGACGGGAGTGAATGTCAAAACCTAGAGATGACCCATTTTTGACAAAGCCGAAGACTCAGACAAACAAGCAAGATAACAATAAAGATGAGCCGCAGGCTAGGGAAAAACACAAAGGACATGCACAATACAAAACATAACTTACGATCATGCAAAGAAGGTTGTAATGAAGCATTTATGCAAAATAAATACAACATTTTAAGCAAACGGACAAGTTACATCAGTCTCACACATGAGAAAACAAAAGCAAACACACAATCACGCCACGCACGAGACTCACAAGTCAAACCACATTTCATATAGAAAGGATGTAAGAAAATTATGCAATCTTTATTGCGCCTCACACAGGAAAGGCCAAAAGCAACTGTCGGGCGTACTCAAACTCTCAAACAAAACACCTCTTAGCATATCACAGGCGAGAGGGGAAAAGGAAGCACCTCTTAGTGTATCACACGCGAGACATGAAAGGGAAACATCTCTTAGCGTATCACATGCGAGAGAGGAAAAAAAGAGAAGCACCTCTTAGCGTATCACACGCGAGAGAGGAAAGGAAGCACCTCTCAGCGTATCACACGCGAGAGAGGAAAAGGAAGCACCTCTCAACGTATCACACGCAAGAGAGGAAAAGGATCACAACTGGATACGCCCGAGATCTATCCTTGAGATGTACAACCCCAAATCCTAACAACTGGAAAGTTGCTCCTTGTTTGAATAGCACTGCACTAGAGATCACAACCGAACTCTTGGATACAGAAAAGACAAAGATGGCCAAGACAATCACATGGACACAGTTGATTTGGAAGTGTTTATGGCTGGACTTCAGAATGAAGTTGCCTACGTATCCCAAAGATGGGAATCAAGCCTTACATAGTTCGATTCAAGTTCACTTGTGTATTAACACCCTAACTTTTGCGCTCTAACTTTTGCCGAGACCGCCCTTTCTGGGTTTTCAACCATACGAGCTCAGTTTTTTCTTATTTCAAATTTTTTGTGCTCTAACTTTTGCCTAGGTCGCCATTTTGGGTTTTCAGCCTAGCGAGCCTCTCAAAGATAGTATTTCTTCAACTTGTCCATATTGATCGGCTGGGAGAACTCAAGGCCATCCAGGTCCATAAGAACGACAGCTTCACCCGACCAGATAGACTTGATGATGTAAGGACCAGTCTAATTACGGCTGAACTTGCCCCTAGGGTCGTGGATGGGAGCTCAGTTGTCTTTGAGCACCAAATCCCCTTCTTTCAAATTCCTGGACTTAACCTTCTTGTTGAAAGCCCTGGAAATTCTTCGTTGATAACCTTGGACGTGATACAGTGCTTTCAGCCTTCTCTCATCAAACAGCATGAGCTCTTCGAATCTGCTCTGTTGCCAATCTACCTCGGCTATCTGGCACTCAGCCATTACCTGTAATGACGGAACCTCAACTTCGATAGGCAGAACAGCCTCCATCCCATAAACCAAAGAATACGGAGTTGCCCTAGTAGAAGTTCAAATTGATGTTCTGTAGCCCCAAAGAGCAAATGGCAGTTTATATGGCCAGTCCCTGTAGGTTTCCACCATCTTCTGCAGAATGTACTTGATGTTCTTGTTGGAGGCCTCAACAGCTCCGTTGGTTTGCGGCCGATATATAGATGACTTATGAAAAGCCACATTGTATTTCTCCAACAAGTCAATCACCTCCTTCTTGAAGTGGGAACCATTATCCGAAATAATCTCATTCGGGACCCCATAGCGATAGATAATGTTGTTCCTGATGAACTTGGCAGCATGTGACGCTCTCAGCACTGCGTATGATTGGGCCTCAACCCGCTTCGTAAAGTAATCTATCGCCACCAAGATGTACTCATGCCCGTTCGACCCCTTCGGAGTAACTGCCCCAACCACATCAATCCCCCAGACTGAAAACGGCAATGGCGAAGTCATGTTGTACAGCTTCGCCAGCGAAATATTCATGCAGTTTGCATGGACCTGGCATTTGTGGCATCACCGAACAAAACCAATACAATCCTCCTCCATGGTTGACTAGTAGTAACCTTGTCTGAGAATCTTTCGAGCCAGCATTACCTCGCTCATGTGTGCTCCGTACTTTCCTCTATGGATGGCCTCCATTAGGCGCTTTGACTCTTCAGCATCAACGCACAGTTTATGCATCCGAAGATGGCCCCGTTTGTACAGTTTACCCCCGCAGACGATGAACTGAATAGCCATTCTTCGTATTTCCCTCTTATCTTTGGCATTTGCCCCTGATGGATAAGTCTCCTTTTCCAAGAAGTTCCAGACATCATGATACTAGGGGTTCTGATCTTGTACTTCATCCATTGCGGCAATCAGCTCGTAGGCCGGCACATACCGCTGTTCAATGATAATTGGACGCATCCAGACTCCCAAAGGGATGTCTATCATGGAAGATAGAGTTGATAAAGAGTTAACAAACCTATTGCTCTCTCTCAATAGATGGGTGAAGGTTAACTTCTCAATCCTGGGAATTAGAACGTCTAGGGTTTGGTGATAGATCTTCATCCTTTCCTCCTTAACCTTCCAATCTCCTTTCGCTTGAGACACAACCAGGTTCGAGTCCCCAATGATGTCCAACCTTTTTGCCCCTAGTTTCAGGGCAGCTTCTAAGCCAGCGATACATGCCTCACACTCTGCTTCGTTGTTCGATACTTTGAATCGGAGTTTGAAAGCTAAAGGTATGTGGGAATTGTCAGGTGCTATCAGCAACAGCCCTATCCCATACCCGTACTGGTTAGACGCTCCGTCAAAGTACATAGTCTAGACCTCTTCTTCAAGCTGCAGAATGGCCTCGTCTGGGAACAGATACTCTACTATTTTATCCCCTTTCACTGTGCGATCGGCTAGCAACTACACTACCGCTCTCCCTTTCACAGACTTGCGCATCATGTACTTCAGATCAAATTCGAAGAGGAGAAGCAACCAACGAGCTAGCCTATCCGTAAGTGCTGGTTTCTCAAAGAGATATTTGATGGGATCTAATCTCGAAACCAATATTATAGAGTGAGCTAACAGGTAGTGCCTCAACTTCCTGGTAGCCCATACCAAGGCCAAACAAGCCTTCTCAAGAGGAGTGTAACGGGTCTCATATTCTAGCATTTTCTTGCTCAGGTAGTAGATAGCCTTCTCCACTTTATCCTCAGATTCCTGCACAAGCATGCAGCCCATTGTCGTTTTGGTTACTGATAGGTATAGAATCAACGGTTTCCCAGCTCTGGCGGCGACAACATATGTGGGTTTTGTAGATATTGCTTGACCTGCTCAAAAGCAACTTGACATCGGTCATCCTATTAGAACTTCTTTCCTTTCTTCAGGAGACCAAACAGTGAGTCACAAGTCAAGGTTAATTTTGCAATAAACCGTCTTATGAATTGCACTTTACCTAGAAAGCCTCGCACCTCCTTTTCAGTACTTAGTGGTGGCATTTCTAAGATGGCCTTGATTTTGGAAGGATTGACTTTGATGCCCCTTTGCGTAATCAAGAACCCCAGCATTTTCCATGCTGTAACACCAAAAGTACATTTCTGAGGATTCAGCCACAACCGATACTCTCTGATCCGCTGGAAAAATTTCTTCAAGGTGGTGTAGTGGCCCTCTCTTTCCTTGGACTTGACAATCATATCGTCCACATACACCTCAACCTCTTTGTGGATCATGTCGTGCAAGATCGTGGTTGCAGCCCATTGATATGTAGTCCCAACATTCTTCACACTGAACGGCATCACCCTATAACAGTAGGTTCCCCACGAGGTAGTGAAAGCAGTCTTCTCCCTGTCTTCGGGTGCCATCAGAATCTGGTTATAGCCCGAAAACCCATCCATGAATGAGAGCAGCGCATGCCCAGTAGTGAAATCAACCAATTCGTCAATATGCGGCAGAGGAAAGTCATCCTTCGGACTGGCTTTGTTCAGATCTCTGAAGTCCACACATACCCGAATTCTGCCATCCTTCTTCGGCACTGAAACTATGTTGGCCAACCAAGTCAGATACTCAGATACTAACAGGAACCCTATATCAATCTGCTTGGTGACCTCTTCTTTGATTTTCAGAGCCCAATCCGAGCAGATCCTTCGGAGCTTCTGCTTAACAGGTCAGGCCTCTGGGTCAAGAGGGATCCGGTGCTGTACAATCTCAGGATCGATTTCAGGCATTTCTTCATAGGACCACGAGAAAACATCTTTGAAATCTTTTAATAAAGCGACTGAGTGCTCGTGTTCCTTTGAAGACAACGCGGACCCGATCTGGACCAACCTCGGATCCTTCTCAGTACCAACGTTAATTAAGGTGATTTCATCAACCAAAGGTTTTACAAACCTCTCCTGCTCTCGATTAATCAAATGTTTCAAAATCGGAAGAATTTCTTCCTCATCATTTTCATCAAAGTTTTGAAAGTCCTGATTAATGCAATAAACTAAAGGCACAGAAAAGCACTCGGAAGCCACAGTTGTACCATTCTCACTAATAATTTCCAGTTCGTCTGACTCTTCGGTTACAATCGACTCAAAGGAAAATGAAAAAGACGACCTGAACTTAGCAATGGCATCCGAGTTATCAACCCCAGAAATACTGGACTCTAACACCGACGAACTAGAATCTAATTCCGACTCCACAGACTTTGTGGAATCAAATTCTGGTTCGCTACCTGACTCAAAACTGCTAGATAAAAAGCCTTCCTCATATTGCCAGACGAGGGAGGGTGCGATGGATGCATCTAGAATGCCAGAAAAAGGGCCCACAACCGTTTGATCCCCAATCATGGAAATAGAGAAATCATCCCCCAAGCACTTCGGAGTGATCTAAGGATCTAAGAGGAGACAAGCCAGCGCTACCCCCGTCTCGAGTTCTGTGCCATCAGGCTCAGCTACAACTGGTGGGTCAGTCTGCTCTTCCGCAACTCCATCCCCTGACAACTGCAGGTTGAAAAAGATCTCGAAGTCGGGCAAGCGCCGCTTCTCTGAATTCAGCCATGGCTCCGGAAAGTCACAAAACAGGAAATGTTCCCCCTCCTAGACAAAGCGTCCGTTCAGGGTTCCTTGGATAGGTCTGTGTACCAACTCGTAGTGTTTCCCGGCTTGCTTAACCATGGCTCTTCCAGCCATTTCCCTTCCCTTCCTTGCCCAATCCTCCTTGGTAGGCGAGTAACTAAAACCAAAGGTATAAGGGTTATGTGGCACTTCGGCCAATGCAGGGATGCCCTTCTAGCCACTCCGTCCTAATCCCATTCCGGGCATGTGTTGAAGCTTGTTCATGAGATAGACAGATTGTGCACTGACATACAGTCCCTCATCAACAGCCAGCATATCCTATACTACCCTAGCCTTAGCTAAGGTGAATCTCGACAAAAAGACATCATCCACGCCGTGTTCAATTTCCAAGACCGGTGTAGAAACCTCTGGCGGCGGATGTATGTAAGAGTTCCCAAAAACAATTGCCATCCCCTTCCCGTGGGGGTACTTCAGCATCTGGTGTAAGGTGGAAGAGACAACTCTCACCTGGTGCAGTCATGGCCGTCCAAGTAGTAGATTAAAGGTGGCTAGAACATCTAAGACATGAAACTCGATGTCCTGTTACCCCAGGCCAACCTGAGTTTTGATTCGTACTGTCCCCATCACCTCCCGACTAGGGTTATCATAGGCCCGAATTACCTGGGCTATTGGTGCGAAATCTGCAGGCTTCAACCCGATAGCATACGCCGTTCGCGATGGACATACATTGATTACAGACCTCGTATCAACCAGGACAACCGGTATCCATTTTTCCTTACACTCCATAGAGATATACAACGGTTTGTTATGATCAGAGCCCTCAGGAGGTAGTTCTTTGTCTGTGAATGTTAAGGTTGGCGAAGCATCACTCCGGAAAACCAACCCCACCAACTGCTCGGGCGTTGTATCAATCGAAAGCTTAGCCTTGTCCATGGCCGAAAGGACGGCTTGTCTATGCACCCTCGAGGCCATAAGCAGTCCCCAGATGGAGATGTCTACTTGAATTTTCTTCAGCTGCTTCAGTACAGCTTCCTCCTCTAGCAGTCTATCTTTCTACTTTTCTGCTTCCTTGTCTTTCCCTGATTACTCCGGCTAGTCCAAGTGTGGGGGCTTGAAGTACTTCCCACTCCGTATCATATGGTCAGCTCCTCGGTGTACCAGGTATCATATGGTTGATTCTGGCCCCAGTCTTTATCTGTATAGGCAAGACGCAAGTCATCGTCTTCCCACCACATCCCATCAGCAACCGATAAACAACTGGCTGGTCCTGCTGTAGCTGCTCCCGTGTTCCCAACACATCCTGCCCCCTCAGGTGCCTTGGCTTTTCTAGCCTTGTCATCATTCTCCAGTTTCTCTTGCTCAAACTGCTTCAATACGGCCTCCTGTTCAGTGTCTGCTATACTAAAACTGCCCCAAGTCCCAACCAAAATTCTCAGCATCGGTGCTCTCCGGCAACTCTTCCTTGTTCTCGGCCATTCTAGCCACCGTAGATGTTCTAGTTTCTGACAGTTCCTGCCTAGGTAGAGATTCCTCATCAATATCTGGCTCATCATTGAGCCACCCTATAGTATCTATTGCTCTGTTCGCATCAAACCACCCAACCTGTACATCCCCCAGGTCCTGCTCAACAAAGAACTGTAGGTTGCTGATATCCTCCTCAAGGTCAGCTATATCATCGAGTCCCTGACTCGGCCCATCCTCTCGGACAACATGTACCTCCATCCCTACTGGTAACTCCACTCCTGGCCTAGCTTGATCAACTAGCACAATATAACCACACGGGTTGTATGCTTTCTCAGTTATGCTCACGGCGTCCTCGGGCATGCCTTCTGCCATAGTAACCACCATGGGTTTAGGTTGGGGTAGGGACATGCTCATCATGCACAAGTTTGTACATTCCGGGATGAACACCTCAGGCTTAGGTAGGTGAGAGGGAGTGATGTATATGCTAGGGTCATATAGGATGGCCACTGTTTGGATTAGGTTCACTTGCCTAGGTAGAGGAGGGGGGTTGTTATGTAGTGGGAGAGGGTTTGTGGTGACATTTGGCTTCTCGCGAGGCGCAATCACCTTGTTCTCAATGAGATCCTGGACCTCATGATGGAGTCTGAAGCAGAGGTCTCATGACCGTGCTGCTGATGAAAGGCGCAATATTTGGCCGGGTTATGTGAGGGAGGGAGGTTATTTGGTAGTGGACGTCGTTCCAGGGGCTTCAGATGCCCCTTTCTAATCAAGTCCTTCAAGGCCACTGATAAAGACATAGAGAGCAGGGTGAAAGTCCACTGACCCCAGGGTGGATTTCTTACTGGTTGCGAGCTCGTTCCGGATGCACCGATGAAGGGTGTAGCTGTTTTTGGCGTAGTGGTGACCATGCCGATGTCAGAAGTTCTTACGGCTACATCACTACTTGTAGCTGCATTCGAACCACGTGTAAATGCCCTATTGGGCTACTCCTTCTCCTGGTCAATCAGACCTTGCTTCATAGCAACTTTGGTTTGTACCCCTATCTCATGCAAATCAACAAAGGTGAGGAGGGGTAAAACAATCATTTTCTGTATCAGCTTGGGTTGCAAGTTGCGAACAACCATCCTTATCTGATCCTTTTCGGGTGGCCGATTTTCATCATGGAGGCCTTGGCCCTCCATCGAGTGACAAAATCAAAAAAGCCCTCTTTCTGCTCTTGCCTGGTTGCTTCGAGATCACGAGTCATGACCTAGATTTGGGTGTTGTACGCATATTGGGCAATGAAGGCCTCGGCCATCTCCTCTCAACTCCTTTTCACTGAATCCTCCAGCTTGGCATACCAAATGGCCACAATACCCGACAGGGACCGACCGAAGAGAGATAATTTCTAGAGTCTAGTCAAGCCCATCAGGCTCAGAATATTCGAGAACAACCTCAAGTGAACCATAGGATCGCTCGAGCGATCAAAGCGATCTGTGTGAGGCATTTTGAATCTGTCCGGCAATGTCACTGCCGAATCTGTATATCCATCCTCTATGTCTGGGATCAAGTTGACTCCCTGAGCTCGTTTAAATAGCTTTTCAAGCTTGCTTACTTTCAAAGCAGTAGGATCGAACTCAATTTCGAACGGTGTATCTGTTGGAAAAGCCGATGCTTTTGAAATCTGTGGTAGGACTGGTAGTGGGACTGGCCCTGTTGGAACGTCTATATTCTCCTGGACAGTAGCTGTATCCCCGGGTATTGGAACCCTAGGTGGGGGTGGGGGGTGGATGCGAAGCAGATGCTCCGGCTTGTTGTGATTGCTGCTGTTGTTGAAGCCTAGCAATTAGTTATGCATGTTGGGCTACAACTTCTGTCTGACGAGCAGTAACTTCCGCTTGGCGAGCACCATCACGCTGCATAGCCTCCATGGTCTGTTGGAGTTGACGCATCATTTTCTCCATACTGACTATAAAGTGCTGATCTATCTGAATAGGTGTATATTCTCTCTCTAAGGTTGAACCAGAAAACTGAACCCTACTGCGCACAGGTGAATCAGATAGCGACTGCTGTACTGGTGACCTATGCCTGACTGCCCTCCGTCTTGTAATTGGAGGTAATGAAGCAAACACTGGTTGTCCGTCAATAAGATCCTTAGATCTAGAAAGCCTTCTACCTCTGGTCCAGAGTGCTCGGGGGGTGTCTGCCTTGTTGGAAGCAATGATGAAAACACTACCTTGCAAAAAGAAAATAAAGCAAAAAGAAAAGAAACAACAATCAGGAAACGGACAGCATCCCGGCTCAAATAGAAACAACACACAGTTGAAATTATAGGCTGGATAATCTGTTCTCAAACACTGATTTCTGCCTCCAAATTTCTGCCTCAAAACTGATACCCCCAAACACTGATGTCCTCAGACTGATACCCAGACTTGCAACTGATACATACAATCCCTGTAGAGACACACCCTAACAGCACATATCAAGCAAGTGAGAGCCAAAACACCCATATAGTGGGGTAGGGTTTTCCTGTCCTATTTTGTCAGGAGCTAGGTTCACTACGCACGCATGCGGTTTCATACAATCCTGTATTCGGGTGAGTAACATGTCCTAGTTTGGAATGGTCTCTATGGCTTCCGATATGCGACTAGGTCAAATGGTCAAAAAGGGTGCCTCAGCAAGACCACCTAATATACCTCTCGCACCAAACACCGAGAAGTGAAAGGTGGATCACACGGTACGGCAGTGATCCAGATCCAAGGTTTGTGTTCCCATCGTGACAGAGCCCGCAACCGGTCAACCTTATGGTACACTTTTCCAAGCAAGCCTCCGGCAAACCGTTCAGGAATAGCATATGGCAAACATTGTGACTTAGGCGCACCAATGCAAATGCAATGCAAAGAAAGACATAAGTGTAAATAAAACAACATATCATGACTTTCGAGTCAAGTTCTCTGAATCCCCAGCAGAGTCGCCAGAAACTGTAGACCGCCTGACTTCCACCACGCGCACCCCTTTCGGAGAGGGCGCGAATTGGTCTGCTACTACAGTTCGGACTCCTACTACGGCTCTGAATCTAATCTCACAAAGTGCAATGTAAGACTGATAAATCACCAAAGAGTCCAATCCGGCAAATCATTTTGGAAAATCAGATTTTAAATCAAATAATGCCAAAATTGGACTGCTTTGCCAGATTATAGAGTCGCCACCTAAATATTTTATTTTTGGGAAAATTTAGGAAACCCTAACTCGTGCCAAAGGCCACGTGTCCGTCATCACCAAAGTTGCCTCGGCTCAAGAACTTGGGTACGAAGGGAGAAGGTCATGAAATGAGCACTCCGGCTCGCCCGATCAAAGGATCGGCCTCTACTAACATGATATGTTGTTTGATAAGCACATGTATTCTTGTTCTGATTATTAGCTAACTTTACTATGTGATGCGCACAGCATACAAGTATAGACTAAATCACGAGAATTGGAACAAAACAACTCATGTTTATTTTCGAAAATGGTTTGAAAGTGCCACCCTCAAGTTGGCTAGAGCGCGGATTTTCCACCCTCAAGTGGGCTTAAAACATGATGATTTGCCACTTCGCAAAGTGGGCTTAAAACTCACATTTGATGAATTGTTCCAATTCAAGTAATAAAGTCGTCATCCACAGGCATTCATGCAGTTAATCACTTAAGCAAGTAACCTCATGGCAAGCATGCTATCATGGCAACACTCACACTCATACAAGTATGCTAAAGCATAAACACTTACAGTGTACTCCAAGCCAAAATAGAAAAACTAGTTAGAAATCATGCATGATCCTAACTATACAATATGCCTAATGCAACACATGCAATAATGCAACTAAATAGGCTCGGCTATCTAAGATGGCATATGAATGCAACAATTTGATACATGTATTTAAAGAGGTATTGAAATACGATGCAGTTTGAATGATGCGTCGAGCCCGGTGCATGCAAGACAAATGAATGATGCAAACATGCAAGCATAAGGTATGCTAATGGAAACATGCCCTAATCTAACCATCGAAAGCGGACAAATAAAAGGGAGAAAGACGCGGGGTTGGAAGACATGCACACATGCACGCACACTTATTACAACATTGCACCCTCTCGAAGAAGGGTCCGAATAAATAAGCTAACTAGCTACGCTAAGCTAAGCTAATTATTACAAACCAACTAATTAACTATTCTAGCTAATTAATTATTACAATAATTGAAATGACTAGCTACACTAAGCTAATTAAGATATTACAAACTGAATTGAATAATTAACTACTCTAACTAATTTAAATGGCCTCGTGGGCGAGAGAGACATGCATGCTCGATTGGCGTCATCCCGGAAATCCGGTTTTCTCTGTTTGCACTCGCCTCTATTTTCTAAACATTGTGCCAACTTCAAACTGTCTCTGCTTGAAAATAGGAACATTTTTGCACCAACACTGGACTGGTGGCCGGTCGACCACCAAAAGTGGCAGCCAGCCACTTCAACTGGTCGGTCGGCTAGTGCATGTGGCCGGTCGGCTACCTCCACTCGACGGTCGGCTACCTCATTTCCCAAACTCCTGGTTTTGCTGCAACAGAGAACAACAGAGCCAAGACAATGCATTTTGCAGGTAATGTATGTACGGCCACCCTCCTCATCATTTCTTAAGCTCAAAGGAGAGTGTCACTCGGCTCTCAAGCCACCAACCAAGCATGTCAATCCATGATGGCCCAAAAACCAAGCTTGTACAAGCTCAGTAAATGTACAAACAATACACAAAGTGCCTCCACCCTATCATGCATGATCAAGGGAGTTGGCGACCAAGAAATGTGACACGTTTCATCACTTTGAGTATGAAAGGTCCCACATTTCTTGTGTTTGGATTAACGTCTAATCCAAACACATGCAATGCAAACACACATGCTTATCTTTCACAAGTTTTACTTTTCTCATTTTGTTTACACATTTTAGCTTAGCAATTAGTCCATTAACTGGTTAAGTCCAATGTGAAAAGTCCTCTAATTTGAAAGATGGCCCAAGCTTCGAGTGCCTTGAGCATGAAAGAGGTATCATGTTGTTGGTTAGTAGAAACCCTCAAGGGAGGATTAAAACCATTAGGTATGCGAACCTCAATTCCGCATTCAAACCAACAAGGAGCTCAAGACCACTTTCAAAGCGAATGAAAGTTTGAAACAATGGAGTGCAATGACATATATTTCAGCACTGAGATAACATGCTAAGTGACTTAAAATCATGCAAATAACCCATGTAATGCATGTTTAAAGGCTCAACTCATTAATCTAACGAAAAGGTTTACACCACAACCTTACAACACAAGCCTCAAAGGGCCAAACCGACTCAAAACAGAGTTAAAGCATGCCAAAACAAAAGCTAAATCATGTTGAGATTAAAGTTTAAGAGGCAAGAAAATCATGCGCACAAAATGGCTCACGAGCAAGGCATAAGGCACAACTCCCAAAAGCATTTAAAGAGAGATATATGTGAGAGTGTGATAGCGGAATATGCTCTAAAATCACATGCTAAATGATGCCATATCATGCAAGAAACTCAAATAAAACATGCTAAGAGCCTTAAAACACAAAGCTAGTATAGGCCAACTACACTATAGCTATACAAAGCAAGTCTCAAGGGACCAAGGCCACTCAAAATAGAGTCTAAGAATGTGAAAGCAAGGCCAAAAACATGCTGGAGTGGAGCCAACACATGCTAGAACAATAGGCTAAAACATCAAGCACACTAAGCTAGTGAACAAGATTGCACTACAAGTGCAAGAAGCAAACAAGAGATGTTCCAACCGGCCAAAAATAGAGTTCTAGCATGCTAAAATATGGCCAAAAACATGCTTGAACTAAGCTAACATAAGCCATAAAAAGATGCTACTTTGTAGTGCTAACAAGGCATAGCATAGAGAAACAAGGAGGGGAGGCCACCCCCTCTCTAGACACCCCATTTTTGACCGTCCTTAAGACTTGGACGTCATCGTTTGAACACTCGATGATTATCCATGCTCGTGTTCGTTTTGAGTTCCTAGAGGTCTCGGCCGTGCGCCTTGCCTCATGATCTCTCAATTTGTCTGTTTTGTGCTTGGTTGTGGACCAAACACTTGTGTTTTTGCTTCTGAGGGAAGAGGGTGGCTTGTTGGCCATTGCCTCAACCCATCGGCCAAGGCATGAAGCCATCGGCCCTATTTTCTTGCCATCGGCCAAAAGTGTTGGCCGATCTGCACTCTTTTTAGTCGATCGGTGTAGATGCGCCCTCGGGCCTCACTACAGTTCAGACTCAATTTGTGTCACGGTCCTGTATCTAATCTCGCGGAGTGCAATGCAAGACCGATGAATCATCAAAGAGTCCAAATCCGGCAAATCGTTTTTGAAAACAAATTTTTTTGAAAGAAGTGCCAAACATGGACTGCTTTGCCAAATACAAAGTCGCCACCTAAATATTTTATTTTGGGAAATTTAGGAAACCCTGACTCATTTGCCTAAGGCCATGTGTCCGTCATCACCAAAGTTGCCTCGACTCGGGAACATGGGTACGATTGGGGAAGGTCAGCTATGAGCACCCCCTCTCGCCTTATCAAAGATCGGCCTCTACTAACCATGATATCTTGTTTTGAAAACATTATATGCTCTTATTCCGGTTATTAGCCTAGAATTACTATGTTATGCGCACAGCAAACAAGTATAGACCAAATCGCCTAAATTGGAACAAAACATTTCATGTTTGTTCTGAAAATGGTTTGCTACTCGCAAGTAGGCTAAAATGCAGATTTTGCCACCCTCAAGTGGGCTTTAGAAAAGATGGTTTTGCCACTATCTAGCGGGCTTAAAACTCACAATTTTAGTGCATTATTCCAATTTAGGTAATTCAACCTCCATCCACAGGCACTCAAGCAGTTATATCACATAAGCAGCTAGCCTCATGGTAAGTATGCTGTCATGGCAACACTCACACACATGCAAGGATGCTAAAGCATGAGAACTTACCGAGTACTCCGAGCCAAAACATAAACTAGTTAGTAATCATATGCATGATCCTAGTTCGTGTTAAGATGGCTAATGCAACACATGCAAAATGCAACTAAGATGGGCTCGGCTAATCTACAATGACATGTGAAATGCTACAACTAACACGTATTCAATTTGGAATTGAAGTACAAATACAGTTAGAATGATGCGCCGAGCCCGGTGCATGCAAAACGAATGAATGGATGCAAACATACTATCATACTGTATGCTAATTGAAACATGCCCTAGACTAACCATCGAAAGCTAGTAAATAAAAGGGAAAAAAGAAGTGGGGTTGGAAGACATGCACACACTCACGCACACTTATTACACAATTGCCCATCGCTCGGAGGGTCCAAAAGAATATACAAATTTACTAACCTACAAGCTAATTAAATATTACAAACCCTTAACTAATTAACAAATTAATTAAGCTATTTAAAGCAGTAAAATGGCCTCGGGAAGAGGGATGCATGCAAGCTCGATACGTCTCGCCCAGAAACCCGTACCATGCCACTGTTGCCCCTGTTTACACTGCTCTGCTCCTCTGAAAATTGTGCAACTCCCAAGGTGCACTCTCTGGGCACTGGCGAGCATCACCGACCAAGTGGGATCACCACCGGCCATGTCTGGATGGTTATCAGCCATTTGTAAATCCATCGGCCAACAATGAATGGCCGGTCGGCAGTATAGGTGGCCGGCCGGCCAAAGCTTCCTGCAGAACCTGTTTTTGACAGCAGTAGAGGGCAGACAGTGCATAGCAAGGAAATTCAAAGCAATGTATGCATGGCCACTCTCCAAATCATGCAATGGACTCAAGGGAGCATGGCCCTCGACCCTCGGGTCATCAATTGCACATTTCGATGCGTGATGGCCTAAGAGGCGAAGTTAGCAAATCAATGTCAATGCATGCAACAAACAAATGAAAGCTTCACGCCCTATCCTGTAGGGATCAAGGGCGTCGGCGACCGAGGATCGAGGCACGTTACGTTACTTTGAATACGAATGCACCTCATTCTTCGTGCTTGGTTTGACACCCCAAACCAAGCAAAATGTAATGCATGCATGCAATATGGCTCGAGTATGCAAAATGACTCAAGCTAGCAAGGCATGTCAAATGTAAACACTAACCAAACATGCAAATATGCAATGTGCTAAGCATGCAATGCTACAATGCTACCTAGATAGACAACTAGGCAAAGTGATGATCATGTAATAATGCATTAACTACAAGGATGCAATGATCATGCAATGTGATGATCATACTACAAGACACAAATGCATGAACTTACACTAGGATGGACGGACCTCAGCCACACCCCAAAACAGTGGCCAAAGGTACTAAAATGATGGTGCCAACATGCAACACAAGCATGCAAACCAATGGGCCTAAGCCAACTTTCAAGCGCACTTAAAAGAAGACAAACATGGACATTACACCAACAAAATAAGAGCTATGGCATGTTAGAATGAGCCCCAAAACCCGCTTAGATGGCATCCCAAATGTCTAAACATGGTGGCAAACACAATGACCAACTCTCGAGGCACAAAACTACAACACCTCAAAGCATTGAAAGAGAGCCAAATGCAAGTGTAGGACCACATTACATGGACTGAAATATGATCTCAAATGATGCCAAATTATGGGAATAAGCCAAGTAAAGCATACTAGTGACCCACACACCCAAGGCTCTCAAGCCAAAATGCATGGTGGCTATATCAAACATGGCAAATATGACCAAATCAGTACCAAACAGTCCTTAAGCATGGAAAAACATGACCTAAAGCTTCACAAAGCTGAGCCAAAACATGCAAGCATGATGGTCCAGAGGCAATATGCATTTCTAAGCAAAATAGAGGAATACAAGGCAAGTGTATTGTGCATGCAAGGGGTCAACAAACCAACATGGGACAGAGGTAGAACATGCTAAATAAACACCAAATAACCTCTGAAATAAAGCCAAACAAAGCTAGGCATGCATGCTACCTTTATAAGTCTAAAACACAAGCTAAAGAGACACAAAGGGAAAGGGGTGTCCCTCCCCTATGCAAGACCTCAAACCGCCTTCTTCACTACTGAAAATCCACTGGATTTCAGTGGTGAGAGGGTCGACACACAATAGTAACCAAAGCTTAGCAAAGAGAGCACCAAAAGGGGCCAAACAAGGCCTAAGAGGGGGAGGTCGACCCCCAACACCAAAACAACCTTAATGAAGTATCTTAAGCATGAAAATATAAGACTTTTTTTAGTTATACACAAAGTCTAAAACAGTAAGGAAGGTAGGTAAAAGACTAGTGCAAGATTGGAGAATATAAAGTAAAAGTGTTACCCTTGGAGAATCCTTGAAGAACAGTAAATGCAACCCTCTTCTTTTGATCGAAAATAGTCCAAAACCTCAAGAACAAACCCTCAATGCCTCTCAAAGTTGAAGTAAGCTGTAAGAGTGTGTGTCTTAGTGCAATACTATTAACTAAACACACCTTCAGGGCCTCAATTCCACACAAAATGGAGAGAGAGAGAGAGGGAGATGTAGAGAGAGAGGATGATATCAGATATATGTATGTATTAGGTCTGGATTTTCTTGAACCAAAACAAAGGAGAGAGGAGGGGCTCTTATATAGCCCAAGCAAAAGGCTAAGCTTCCAAGAGAAGCTATCCTAAAGGGTCAAGGCTTCTAAGGGAAGCTAAGCAAAAGGTGCAAGCTTCTTGAGGAAGCCAAGATAAAGAGTCCAAGCTTCCTCAAGAAGCTTGAGCAAAGGGGTCAATCTAGCTCTTAGAAGATTGGACTAAAAGGGTGCAAAGGTGCAAATTAGTCACATCCGTGTATGGACGGCCTGGTTTGTGCACTCCAGCTGGCACAGCTGGCATGCACCATGCCTGAAAAAGGCAAAAAGGTGGTGCCGGCTAGAAAAGGATGCCGTCGGCCAAACATATGGTCGGTCGGCCACACTAAATGCCGACCGGCCAATGGTATATTTCACCAATGGCCGGTAGCCTCAAAACATGGCCGGTGGCCTCAAGCCATGGCCGGTGGGTGCCAGGGGTAGCTAACAAGTTACTCTCTACCCTTAGAAGCAAAAAAACACAAATGTTTGGTGCAAAACCAAACACAGAACAGTCGAGTTGAGAGATCTTGAAGCCAGGCGCGTAGCCGAGACCTCCGGGAACTCGAAACGAAACACAAACATGGGTAATCACCAAGTGTTCCATTGGTGACGTCCAAGTCTTGAGGACGGTCAAAAATGGGGTGTCTACAGTTGCCCCTCTTTGACAAAACTCGAAAGTCATAACAATGACAGGAGTGATTGTCAAAGCCCAGAGACGACCCATTTTTGACAAGGCCGAAGACTTAGACAAACATACAAGCTACAGAACAGATATGCGCCCGAAGGCAGGGGCAAAATGCAATTGACAATGCAAGAGGCCGAACATAACTCATGATCATGCGAAGAAAGCTGTAACGAAGCATATCATGCAACAGTTTTAAGCTAGGAAACACAAATCCAACTACTTTACAACACAGAAAGGGTGTAAGAGAATCATGCAATTCTCGATATGTTTCACTCGGAGAATACAATACCTGTGCGGCTCGTCTGGTCGCACCAGCTTCAAATGAACCGTACATACAATATCGTGCCTGAAAGAGAAAGAAAACTCAACAGGTATAATATTATTAGCAATATGCATGACAATGCAATTGAGAGTGCGTGACAACGCAAATCGAGCGGGAAGCATAACGGTGCGACTGGAGGCAAGCATAACAATGCTATGAAGGCCTAAACACATGTAAGTAAAGAACACGTGACAACGTGTGCAGTGTGTATAAAAAGGAACTTGAACAGATGTAAGTAAAGCATAACGCGACAACGCATGCAATGTGTATAGAAAGGGATTTGAACACACATGTAAGTAAAGCGATGCACGTATGCATGCAATGTGTGTAAAAAGTAATTTGAACACATGTAAGTAAAGCGATGCACGTATGCATGCAATGTGTGTAAAATGAAACTTGAACACATGTAAGTAAAGCAATAACGCGACGGCGCATGCAATGTGTATAGAAAGGAACTTGAACACATGTAAGTAAAGCAATGCACGTATGCATGCAATGTGTATAAAAAGGAACTTGAACACATGTAAGTAAAGCAATGCACGTATGCATGTAATGTGTATAAAAAGAACTTGAACACATGTAAGTAAAGCAATGCACATATGCATGCAATGTGTATAAAAAGAACTTGAACATATGTAAGTAAAGCAATGCACGTATGCATGCAATGTGTATAAAAAGGAACTTGAACACATGTAAGTAAAGCAATGCACGTATGCATGCAATGTGTATAGAAGGAAAAGAGGGGCAGATTCAACTTGAAGCATGGTAAAGGCATGTTATTCATGATGTTGAAATGCAAAGCACTGCAACACAGTATAATTGAAGCGATTTGCGGAATTCTCAAGAGACAAAAAGGATACGGGGAGGGGTGCTCTTCGCACGCACCGGGCATCGCTCATAGAAGTCATGGCCTAAGGTCAACTCGAAGGTCTACAAACGTTCCAAAAGTGCACTTCCTTGCATTGTCTCGAGTAATGAAGGTGCCAAACCACATAGTTGACTCGAACAAGGGCGCGGGAGGTGCATTGACCGCAAGGGGAGGTTACCGGTATCAATTCCGATACTCTACTGCCCTGCTCTCCTTTTGCTTTACTTTCCTTTTTACTGGTAGTTTAAGCGCATTGTGCTGCCTCAAGCAGGTTTTACTTTTTCAAAAGTGTGTATTTTTTTTACAAAACACATGAGGGAAATGAAACAGCTACTTTGTTCAAAAAAAGGTGTTACAATTGTGCTTCCTATGCATCGCATCGCGTGGTATCGCATAGCAATGGGAACGAAATTGAACTTGGTTTGAAAATTAAGCATTTGCATCGTAATAATCAGGCAGTGAACCGACTTACAATTCGATAAACAAAGGAACGATTAGCTAGCCAAGAGCGAGTACAACTTGATAAGCAACACAAAGGCTTAAGGAATGTAAAATACAACTCGATAAGCAAATTTACAACAACTCGATAAGCAAATGGACGTGACGCCGCAAAAGTCATCACCGGAGGGCATTGGAAATGGTGGCATTCTGCAAATCCTCAGCATGTTCAACCTGTAAACAGCTCAGGGAGTGAGAATGAAATACCACCGGCCACAGGGGAAAGCCATTGGCCTCAACAAGTGGCCATCGGCCAGAATCTTTGATAATCGGCCAAAAGTTTTGGTCGGTCGGCACTATACTTGGCCGGCCGGCTATAAACGGCAGAGACCCGCAGAATGTTGACATCTATCCTCCACTCAACCTTATCCCCTACAAAAGGCCTCAGCTTCGTAGTTTTTCTCAATTCCACACTGATTTGCTCCAAATGGAAGAGTTTCTTGCCAACAATCTCACAGCTTGGATTGTCAACTTGGATGGCTCAGAAAAGCTAAACTTATGGGGTTTCGGTATGAATGCACTATTCACGCTGAGTCGCACTCCGTTGCACCTTTTGTTTCTCCATGCCGCGGCAAGGTTTTGGAATCTGGTAACACATGTCTTTAGCTTTGGCGGGCAAGAGGTGTGTCCTACCTTCGAAGACTTCCAAGCTCTGATGGAAACCGAGCGTGATGAGGAAATCTTGCCTCAGCTTCGCTTTGGCCACGCCCAAGCCTTAGGGAAAATGTGTGGACTTACTATGCACGACGCTCGATCTTTGATTTGTGATGGAATGTTGGATATTCCGAGTTTGATTTGTCGGTTTTCTGATGCTGGCAACCGTGGTGACCATCATTGACAAGTCTTTCGGCGACATGCCCTCTGTTTGTGCATGTTATCTCATTTCCTGTTTGTCTCGGGCTCCGGAGGGTCTAGTGTCCGGTTGATTGAGGTTGTCCAAGGTTTGAAGGAGGGCAAGGGCTGCATCGCCATGACTCTGGCTAAGACGTTGATGGGCTTGGACGCCTTTTATCGCCGAGAGACGACCAGATTTGCGAGGAGTCCACTACTACTGCAGGTAATGTTTCCCACCCAATCTCACATTTGTATTGCTTACATCATTCGGCCCTCAAGCTCGATTTTTCTCACAAACCCTTTTCTTCCTTTTCTCTCCTCGCACGTCTCTCTATTCTTTATTGTCTCATTTTTCATCCCTCCCCAGGTATGGTTGATAGATAAATTGCAAGTTATGGACTCTTGCCCAGCCTACTCAGCTCGCGGCTACTTCTTCCGACAACAACTAGTCGATGCCCTTGATGAGGGATGGTGGTTTGACTGGATGTGCAATTTGTCTGCGGATCGCATTGCTTGGCTCTGTCCTTGTCTTAACCTACCGGCGATGGGCTACAGCATGTCCCGGCAAACTGGAATTCAGTTGATTGGCTTAACTCACCGTGTGTTCTACTTCCCGTTCCAGTTCTAGCGTCAGTTTGGCCATGATTAGACTTGCCCGCCAGAGGGGAGAGAGTATCCTGCTGCGTTCCCGGCCCGAGGTGCATAGCTTGCTCGGCATGTCACAGCATGGAGGGCTAGAGAACTCCTGGCCCCCGCTCCCACTTTCAGTTGTACTTTGTCTGACGAGTGCTTGGATTGGCTTAATGAAAACGCATAGATTGGGCCCAGCTTGGCATCAGAGGCTTCGACCAGCTCTGGGAGGGGGCGCAGGAACACCTGACTTGACTATGCCCCGGATTCATTGCTTTATTTAGTACTTTCAAGTTTTCTTTATGAATGTAATAAAAAGCAACTTCAATTTGTATGCAAGAGCAGCAGAACTCTGTATTGAAATCAATGAATTTGAAGGTTGTGGGTACTGAAAATTTCCCGCTTTGGTTCAAAAATGGTCTAAGTTGTAAAAAGATTAATTTGAACATAGTCAACTTTTATCAAAACTTTTCAAAACTATTTTTGATGTGGATCAGAACTGGACAGGCCTAAGATTTGTCACTGAGAAGCACAACCTCGAGTCCTAGCAACTGGAAGGTTGCCCCTAGTCTGAAGAGTACCGCGACACTACACAGCAACGGAAAGCTGCCCATAGCCTGAATAGCACTGTACCGGAGATTATGATTGAACTTCTTGAATGCTGAATGGGCAAAGATGGCCGAGATGATCAAATGGACTAAGTTGATCGGGGAAAAGTCTATAGCTGAACTTCAGGATGAAGTTGCCTACGTATCCCAAAGATGGAAATCAAGCCTTACGTAGTTCAGGCTTAGGTTCACTCGAGTATTTTCACTCTCCTTTTACGCTCTAACTTTTGCCAAGGCCGCCATTTGCGGGTTTTCAACCTTGCAAGCTCAGTTTTTATATTTTCCAATTTTTCAATGCTCTAACTTTTGTCTAGGTCGCCCTTTCTGGTTTTCGGCCTAGCGAGCCTCTCAGGGGTAATATGTCTTCAACTTGTCCATGTTGATCGGTTGGGAGAACTCTAGGCCATCTAGATCCATCAGAACCACAGCTCCACCCGACCACATAGCCTTAATGATGTAGGGACCAGTCCAATTGGGTTTGAACTTGCCCCTAGGGTCGTGGGTTGTCCTTGAGCACCAAATCTCCTTCTTTTAGATTCCTGGACTTAACTTTCTTGTTGAAAGCCTGGGCAATTCTGCGCTGATAACCTTGAACATGGTACAGTGCTTTCAGTCTTCTCTCATCAAAGAGCATGAGTTCCTCAAATCTACTCTTTTGCCAATCTGCTTCGGCTATCTGCCACTCATCCAATACTCGCAATGATAGAACCTCAATCTCGATAGGTAGAACGGCCTCCATTCCATAAACTAATGAATACGGAGTCGCTCCAGTAGATGTTCTAATTGAAGTCCGGTAGCCCCACAGAGCAAATGGCAGCTTATCTGGCCAATCCCAGTAGGTTTCCACTATCTTCTGCAGTATGTGCTTGATATTCTTGTTGGCGGCCTCAACCGCTCCCTTGGTTTGCGGCTGGTATGGGGATGACTTATGAAAAGCCACGTTATATTTTTCCAACAAGTCAATCACTTCCTTCTTGAAGTGGGAGCCGTTATCTGAAATGATCTCATTGGGGACCCCATAGCGACAGATGATGTTGTTCCTAATGAACTTTGCGACATGTGAAGCCTTCAACACCACATAGGATTGGGCCTCAACCCACTTTGTAAAGTAATCTATCGCGACCAGGATGAACTCATGCCTATTCGACCCCTTCGGAGTGACAGCCCCGATCACATCAATTCCCCAAACTAAAAATGGCCATAGCGAAGTCATGTTGTATAGCTTCAATGGCGGAATATTCATGCGGTTTGCGTGGATCTGACACTGGTGGCATCGCTGAACAAAGCTGATACAATCCTCCTCTATGGTGGACCAGTAGTAACCTTGTCTGAGGATCTTCCGCGCTAGCATTACCCCGTTCATATGTGCTCCATATTCTCCTCCATGGATGGCCTCCATTAGGCGCTTCGATTCTTCAGCTTCTACACATAGCTTATGCATTCCCAGATGACCTCTCTTATACAGCTTACCCCCGCAGATGATGAACTGAACAACCATTTTTCTGATTGCCCTTTTATCTTTGACATTTGTCCCTGGTGGATATGCCTCCTTCTCCAAGAAGTTCCGAATGTCGTAATACCAGGGGTTCTCGTCCTGAACCTCATCTATAGTAGCAATCGACTCGTAGGCTGGCACAAATCTCTGGTCAATAATGACTGGACACATCCGGACTCCAAACGGGATGTCTATTATGGAAGATAGAGTTACTAGTGAATCTGCGAACCTGTTGTTCTCTCTTAATAGATGAGCAAAGTTTAGCTTCTCAAACCGAGGAATTAACAAGTCCAAGGTTTGGTGATACATTATCATCTTTTCTTCTTTGACTTTCCAATCTCCTTTTGCTTGAGACACAACAAGGTTCGAGTCCCCGATGACGTCCAACCGTTTTGCCCCTAACTCCAGGGCTGCTTCTAGACTAACAATGCATGCCTCATATTCTACTTCGTTGTTCGAGACTTTGAACCGAAGTTTGAAGGCTAGAGGGATACGGGAATTGTTGGGTGCTATCAGCAACACCCCTATTCCATACCCGTACTGATTTGACACTCCGTCAAAGTGCATCGTCCAAAACTCGTCGTCGATATGAAAAATGGCCTCATCTGGGAACAAGTATTCAACTGCTTCACACCCTTCCACTGGATGATCGGCTAAGAATTCTACTACTGCTCTTCCCTTAACTGACTTGCGCGTCACATACTTCAGATCGAATTCGGAAAGCAACAGCAACCAACGAGCTAGCCTACCCATAAGTGATGGTTTCTTGAAAAGATATTTGATGGGATCGAGTCGTGAAACCAACATTACGGAGTGAGCTAACAGGTAGTGCCGCAGCTTCCTGGTAGCCCATAACAAGGCTAAGCAAGCCTTTTCCAACGGTGTGTAACGGGTCTCATACTCTAGCATCTTCTTGCTGAGGTAATAGATGGCTCTCTCCACTTTGTCCTCTGATTCTTGCGAGAGCATGCAGCCCATTGTAGTCTCAGTCACTGAAAGGTACAATATCAACGGTCTCCCCAGCTCTGGCGGTGACAACATGAGTGGGTTCTGTAAGTATTCTTTGATCTGTTCAAAAGCAGCATGGCATCGGCCGTCCCACTGGAATTCCTTTCCTTTCTTCAGGAGGCCAAAAAGTGGTTCACAAGTCAAGGTTAATTTTGAGATAAACCGTCTTATGAATTGCACTTTACCCAGAAAGCCTCGCACCTCCTTTTCAGTCCTTGGTGGTGGCATTTCTAAGATGGCCTTGATTTTGGAAGGGTCGACTTCGATATCTCTCTGTGTAATCAGAAACCCCAGCATTTTCCCTGCTGTAACACCAAACGTACACTTCTGAGGATTCAGCTGCAACCGAAATTCTCTGATCCTTTGGAAGAACTTTTACAAGGCGGTGTAGGGCCCTCTCTTTCTTTGGACTTGACAATCATGTCGTCCACGTACACCTCAACCTCTTTGTGGATCATGTCATGCAATATTGTGGTCGCGGCCCGTTGATATGTAGCTCCAGCATTCTTCAACCCAAACGGCATTACTCTGTAACAGTATGTCCCCCACAGGGTAGTGAAAGCAGTCTTCTCCCGATCTTCCGGCGCCATCACTATCTGATTGTAGCCTGAGAAGCCATCCATAAATGAGAGCAAAGCATGCCCCGCTGTGAAATCTACTAACTCATTAATATGCGGCAAGGGAAAATCGTCCTTCGGACTAGCTCTGTTCAAGTCCCTGAAATCCACGCATACCCTGATCCTTCCATCTTTCTTCGGCGCCGGAATAATGTTGGCCAACCAAGTCGGTATTCGGATACCAGTAGGAAGCCTGCGTCGATTTGCTTGGTGACCTCTTCCTTAGTCTTGATGGCCCAGTCAGGGCGGATTCTTCTGAGTTTTTGCTTGATGGGTCGGGCCTCGGGGTCAAGAGGGATCCGATGCTGTACAATCTCAGGATCGATCCCAGGCATGTCTTCGTAGGACCACGTGAAAACATCTTTGAAATCTTTTAATAAAGCGACCAGGCGCTCGCGTTCCTCCGAAGACAACGTGGACCCGATCTAGACCAGCCGCGGGTCCTCCTCAGTACCAATATTCACAGTAGTGATTTCATCCGTTAAGGGTTTAACAAATCTTTCCTGCTCTTGTTCAATTAAGCGTTGCAAAACCGGAGGAATCTCTTCCTCGTCATTTTTGTCAAAATTTTGAAAGTCCTGATTCAAGCAATAAATCAAAGGCACAGAAAAAAACTCAGAAATCATGTTCACATCATTCTCATTAAGTACTTCCAAACCGTCCGATTCTTCTATTACAACAGACTCAAAAGAGAAAGAAAAAGACGACCTGGACAGGACTGTGGCATCCGGGTTGTCATCTCCAGGAATACCGAACTCAGACTCAGTCGAGCTAGAACCTGATTCTGACTCACAAGATTCGGTGGAATCAGATTCCGGCTCACTACCTGACCCGGTGCTGCTGGACAAAAATCCCTCTTCATACTGCCACATGAGAGAGGGTGCGATAGATGCATCCAAAATAGTTGCTGGTAGGCCCGCAACCATTCCATTCCCAATCATACATACCGAGAAGTTATCCCTCAAGCACTTCTGTTCGATCGGAGGATCTGAAAGTAGACATGCCAGCGCTACCCCCATTTCATTTTCAGCGTCCTCAGACTGCACTTTCTTACTCTGCTCAGCCTCGACCAATGGGTCCGTCTGCTCTTCGGCAACATCATCCCCGGATAACTGCAGATCAAAGAAGATCTCAAATCTCGGCATGCACTTCCTCTCCGCGTTCAGCCACGGCTCTGGGAAGCCACAAAACGGGAAGCCCTCCCCTTCCCGAACAAAGCGTCCATTTAGGGTACCCTGAATGGGCCGGTGCATTAAGTCGAAAGGCTTCCCTGCCTTCTTCGCTCTGGCTCTCCCAGCTATCTCCTTACCCTTCCTTATCCAATCCTCTTTGGTGGGCAGATAACCCAAGCCAAAGGTATGTGGGTGGTGTGGCACCTCGGCCAATGCTGCGATGCCCTTCCGGCCGCTCTTTCCCAATCCCATCCCGGGGATGTGTTGAAGCATGTTCATGAGGTATACTGATTGAGTGCTGACATACACCCCCTCATTAACAGCTAAGATGTTCTGCACGACCCGGGCCTCAGCTAGGGTAAAACCAGATAAGAACACATCCTCCATACCGTGCTCAATTTCCAAAACTGGCGTAGACACCTCCGGCGGTGGATGGATCGATGAATTCCCAAAAACAATGGCTACTCCTTTTCCATGGGGGTATTTCACCATTTGGTGCAAGGTAGAAGAAACTGCCTTCACTTGATGCAGCCACGGCCGCCCTAAGAGTAGATTGAAAGTGGCGGGAACCTCTAAGACATGAAAGTCAATTTCATGCTGCCCGGCCCAACCTTGGTCTGAATTTTCGCTATCCCCATGACTTCTCTGCTTGTGTTGTTGTATGCCCGAATCACCTGGGCTGTTGGCACAAAGTCCGCGGTCTTCAAACCGATTGCATAGATAGTCCTCGCCGGACATACATTAATGGCGAACCCTGTGTCGACAAGCACCACGGGTATCCATTTGTTTCTACACTCCACAGAGATGTAGAGTGGCTTGTTGTGATTCGCACCCTCAGGTGGCAATTCCTTGTTGGAGAAATTTAACATCAGGGTAGCTCCTCCCGGAAAAACTAAGCCCACCAGCTGCTCTGGCGTGGTTTCTATCGAGAGCTTGGCCTTGTCCATTGCCGATAGGATGGCCTGTCTATGTACTCGAGAAGCCATAAGCAGTCCCCAGATGAAGATGTCTGCTTGTATCTTTTTCAACTGTCTTAAGACGGCCTCATCTTCAAGTTGCTTTTCTTTCTGCTTCTCCGCTTCCCTATCCTTCTCAGACGCCTCTGGTTGATCTAGGTGTGGAGGCTTGAAATACCGCCCGTTTCTCGTCATATGATCAACCTCACCGATATACCAGGTATCGTCTGGCTGATTACACCCCCAATCCTCATCCGTGTGGGCAAGACATAGGTCATCGTCCTCCCACCACATTCCATCGGCAGCCGACAGACACCTGTCCGGCTCCGATATGACCATTCTCGTACTCACAGTACCCTCCATCCATATGCTTGCAGCATTCTCTGTCTCTGTGCACACAGCAGTTTCAGTCCCTACGTGGGCCTTAGTTTTTCTGATTTTCTCAGAATCCTCAAACCTTTCCTGTTCCAATTGTGTCAGTACAGCTGGCTGTTCATCAATTCCTGTATTCAAAATGCTCCAATCCTGGGCAAAATTCTTGACACCGGCGCTCTCCGGTGATTCATTTTGACTTCCGGCCATAACTGATATTCTCGCCTCTGCCGGGCCCTGTTCTGGTTCGAATTCTTCCACAACATCCGGTTGATCATCCAGCCACCCGGTGACCTTTGCCGATTCCTCATAATCAAACCAGTTGACTGTCGCGTCCCCTGGATCTTGGTCATTGAAAAACTAGAGATTGGCAAAGTCCTCTCCCACAGCCGCCAAATCATCTGCCCCTTGCTCAAATCTATCCCTCTGGATCACGCACAGCTCTGCCCTCGCTGGCAATTCTACACTTGGCCTAGCCTGGCCTGCTGACAGAATGTAATCACTCGGATTATAGGCTTCCTCAGCGAGACTCCTAGACTGTTCAAACCTTGACTCAACAATCCCATCCTCCTCTGCAATCTCCCCTGCTCTGTCTTCGATAGTCACCACCATTGGTTCGGGTTGGGTTCTGGAGATGTCCAACATGCACAAGTCAGTGCAGTCGGGAAGGAACACCTCCGGCTTAGGTAGGTGGGAATGAGTGATGTAGATGCTAGGATCGTAAGACACGACCCCAGTCTGGATGAAGTTGATACGTTTGGGAGGTGGAGCTTGGTTATGCGGAGGGAGAGGGTTGGTTGTGACGTTGCGTTTTTCAGGAGGCAAAATCACCCCGTTATCGATGAGATCTTGAACCTCATGACATAATCGGAAGCATTGGTCGGTGTCGTGACCGTGCTGTTGGTGAAATGCGCAATATTTGGCTGGGTTGTGGGTGGGGGGAAGTCTTTCCGGTAATGGCCACGGCTCTAGGGGCTTCAAGTGCCCTTTTCTGATTAAAACTCCCAGAGCTTTGGAAAGAGGCATATATAGTGGGGCGAAGGTTCTTTGGTTTTTGGGTGGGTATTTGGCTGTTTGTGTATGGCTTCCGGACGCACCGGAGAATGGCGTAGCTGCCACAGTTCTTGGAGGGGGAGGGGGGATGGTGGTGACCATGCTTACTTCTAAGGCTCTTGCAGTTGTAACGCCGCTCGGGCCTGCATTGTTGTTGCAATTGAAAGTTCTTCGGGGTTGCTCCCGGTCATTATCAATCAAGCCCTGCTTTAAGGCATCCCCAATCTGTACTCCCATCTCAAGCAGATCTGAAAAGGTAGGGAAGGGGAGCACGATCATTTCAGTTTTGGCTGGAGATTGCGCACAATCATCCGGATTTGATCTTTATCCGTAGGCCTTAGGGTCATCATTGAGGCCTTCGCCCTCCACCGGGCCACAAAATCTAAAAAGCTCTCCTTAGCCTCCTGCCTTGTTGTCTCAAGATCACGGGTCGTAATCTCGATTTGAGTGTTATAGGAGTACTGTGCAATGAAAGCCCCGGCCATCTCGTCCCAGTTCCGCTTAACGTCATCTTCTAACTTTGCAAACCAGATAGCGGCCACGCCTGACAAGGTCCGACCGAATAGCGAAAGCTTCTGTGGTCTGGTGAGGCCCATCGATCGCAGTATATCTGAGAACAATCGAAGATGGACCATGGGATCCCCGGATTCGTCAAAGCGGTTGATTTGTGGCATTTTGAACCTATCCGGTAGCGTCACAGCTACATCGGTATATCCGTCCTCGATGTCTGGTATGGACTTCACCCCCTGGGATTTCTTGAACAACTTCTCGAGCTTGCTCAATTTCAATGTTGTGTGGTCTACCTCGAACTCAAAGGGAGAGTCCGGTTGATTAACAGGCGTAGGTGCCTTGGATAACTGAGGTAGAATCGGGGGCGGGGTCGGCCCCGTCGGGATGTCCGTATCTTCCTGGACATTTGGTACCTCTCCGGGTGGCGGAACTCCTAGTAGGGGAGGAGCTGGGTGTCAAACAGATGCCCCGGTTTGTTGTTGCAGCCTAGCAATCAACTCTACCTATTGGGCCATGATATCGGCCTGTTGTTTGGCAAACTCATCTCGGCGAGCAGCGTCCTGCTGCATGGTTCTCATGGTCTCCTGCATCTGACGCATCATTTCTTCACCTCCTGTCGGTACCGCCATACTGCCCTGATCTCTCTGAAATATTGGAAGGTCTAACTCTGGAGTAACCTCAGAAAGCTCAACCTAACTGTTCAAAGTCCATCGATCTGGCAATCTCTGCTCGGATACACTGCGTCTTCTCGGCCTCCGTCTGATAACCGGGGTTAGAGAGTGGAGCACTGGTTGTCCATCGACCAGATCCTTAGATCGATTGAGTCGGCGACCTCTTGTCCAGAGTGCTTGGGAAATATCTGCTTGGTTTGAAGCAATTGTGCTAAACTACCCCTAGCAAAAAGATAAATAAAGCAATAATAAGGGAATAAACGAGCGGACAAACGGACAGCATAACAGCGTAAGTAAACACAACGCACAATCGGGTATAATTAACACGCAATTGATACACTGTTCTCAAAGACTGATCATTGCTCCCAAATCACTATCCCTGAAACTAAACCTGATACCTGCAGATAACTGATTCCCAAACACTGAGCTGGTACCTGCAGGCCTGATGCCCAAACTCGCAAACTGATACATGTATTCCCTGTAGAGACGCACTCTAAAAGCACATAACAGATAAGTGAGAGCCAAAACACCCCTATGTTGGGGTAGGGTTTCCCTGTCCTATTTTGTCAGGAGCTAGGGTTTCACTATGCATGCAGCGGTTTCAAACAACCTATCGGGTAAGAAACCTGTCCTAGCTTGGAATGGTCACTATGGATCCGAATATGCACTAGGTCGAATGGTCAAAAGGGTGCCCCGGTAAAACCGGGGTTTGTGCTCCCATACTGGCAGAGCCCGTAACCAGTCAGCCTTATGGCATGCTTTGACAAAGCAAGCCTCCGGAAAACTGTTCAGGAATAGCAGATGGCAAACACGGTGTCCTAGGTGCACCAATGCACATGCAATGCAAAGAAACACATAAGTGTAGTCAAAACAAGATATCATGAGTTCGAGTCAAGTTCTCTACGTCCCCAGCAGAGTCGCCAGAAACTGTAGACGCGCCCTCGGGCCTCACTACAGTTCGGACTCAATTTGTGTCACGGTCCTATATCTAATCTCACGGAGTGCAATGCAAGACCGATGAATCATCAAAGAGTCCAAATCCGGCAAATCGTTTTTGAAAACAAATTTTTTTGAAAGAAGTGCCAAACATGGACTGCTTTGCCAAATACAAAGTCGCCACCTAAATATTTTATTTTGGGAAATTTAGGAAACCCTGACTCATTTGCCTAAGGCCATGTGTCCGTCATCACCAAAGTTGCCTCGACTCGGGAACATGGGTACGATTGGGGAAGGTCAGCTATGAGCACCCCCTCTCGCCTTATCAAAGATCGGCCTCTACTAACCATGATATCTTGTTTTGAAAACATTATATGCTCTTATTCCGGTTATTAGCCTAGAATTACTATGTTATGCGCACAGCAAACAAGTATAGACCAAATCGCCTAAATTGGAACAAAACATTTCATGTTTGTTCTGAAAATGGTTTGCTACTCGCAAGTAGGCTAAAATGCAGATTTTGCCACCCTCAAGTGGGCTTTAGAAAAGATGGTTTTGCCACTATCTAGCGGGCTTAAAACTCACAATTTTAGTGCATTATTCCAATTTAGGTAATTCAACCTCCATCCACAGGCACTCAAGCAGTTATATCACATAAGCAGCTAGCCTCATGGTAAGTATGCTGTCATGGCAACACTCACACACATGCAAGGATGCTAAAGCATGAGAACTTACCGAGTACTCCGAGCCAAAACATAAACTAGTTAGTAATCATATGCATGATCCTAGTTCGTGTTAAGATGGCTAATGCAACACATGCAAAATGCAACTAAGATGGGCTCGGCTAATCTACAATGACATGTGAAATGCTACAACTAACACGTATTCAATTTGGAATTGAAGTACAAATACAGTTAGAATGATGCGCCGAGCCCGGTGCATGCAAAACGAATGAATGGATGCAAACATACTATCATACTGTATGCTAATTGAAACATGCCCTAGACTAACCATCGAAAGCTAGTAAATAAAAGGGAAAAAAGAAGTGGGGTTGGAAGACATGCACACACTCATGCACACTTATTACACAATTGCCCTCGCTCGGAGGGTCCGAAAGAATATACAAATTTACTAACCTACAAGCTAATTAAATATTACAAACCCTTAACTAATTAACAAATTAATTAAGTTATTTAAAGCAGTAAAATGGCCTCAGGAAGAGGGATGCATGCAAGCTCGATCCGTCTCACCCGGCACCCGTGCCATGCCACTGTTGCCCCTGTTTACACTGCTCTGCTCCTCTGAAAATTGTGCAACTCCCAAGGTGCACTCTCTGGACACTGGGGAGCATCACCGACCAAGTGGGATCACCACTGGCCATGTCCGGATGGTTATCAGCCATTTGTAAATCCATCGGCCAACAATGAATGGCCGGTCGGCAGTATAGGTGGCCGGCCGGCCAAAGCTTCCTGCAGAACCTGTTTTTAACAGCAGCAGAGGGCAGACAGTGCATGGCAAGGAAATTCAAAGCAATGTATGCATGTCCACTCTCCCAATCATGCAATGGACTCAAGGGAGCATGGCCCTCGACCCTCAGGTCATCAATTGCATATTTCGATGCGTGATGGCCTAAGAGGCCAAGTTAGCAAATCAATGTCAATGCATGCAACAAACAAATGAAAGCTTCACGCCCTATCATGTAGGGATCATGGGCGTCGGCGATCGAGGATCGAGGCACGTTACGTCACTTTGAATACGAACGCACCTCATTCCTCGTGCTTGGTTTGACACCCCAAACCAAGCAAAATGTAATGCATGCATGCAATATGGCTCGAGTATGCAAAATGACTCAAGCTAGCAAAGCATGTCAAATGTAAACACCAACCAAACATGCAAATATGCAATGTGCTAAGCATGCAATGCTACAATGCTACCTAGATAGACAACTAGGCAAAGTGATAATCATGTAATAATGCATTAACTACAAGGATGCAACGATCATGCAATGTGATGATCATACTACAAGACACAAATGCATGGACTTACACTAGGATGGAGGGACCTCAGCCACACCCCAAAATAGTGGCCAAAGGTACTAAAATGATGGTGCCAACATGCAACACAAACATGCAAACCAATGGGCCTAAGACTAAGGCATAAAAGCCAACTTTCAAGCGCACTTAAAAGAAGAAAAACATAGACATTAGACCAACAAAATAAGAGCTATGGCATGTTAGAATGAGCCCCAAAACCCGCTTAGATGGCATCCCAAATGTCTAAACATGGTGGCAAACACAATGACCAACTCTTGAGGCACAAAACTACAACACCTCAAAGCATTGAAAGAGAGCCAAATGCAAGTGTAGGACCACATTACATGGACTGAAATATGATCTCAAATGATGCCAAATTATGGGAATAAGCCAAGTAAAGCATACTAGTGACCCACACACCCAAGGCTCTCAAGCTAAAATGCATGGTGGCTATATCAAACATGGCAAATATGACCAAATTAGTACCAAACAGTCCTTAAGCATGGCAAAACATGACCTAAAGCTTCACAAAGCTGAGCCAAAACATGCAAGCATGATGGTCCAAAGGCAATATGCATTTCTAAGCAAAATAGAAGAATACAAGGCAAGTGTATTATGCATGCAAGGGGTCAACAAACCAACATGGGACAGAGGTAGAACATGCTAAATAAATACCAAATAACCTCTGAAATAAAGCCAAACAAAGCTAGGCATGCATGCTACCTTTATAAGCCTAAAACACAAGCTAAAGAGACACAAAGGGAGAGGGGTGTCCCTCCCCTATGCAAGACCTTAAACCACCTTCTTCACCACTGAAAATCCACTGGATTTCATTGGTGAGAGGGTCGACACACAATAATAACCAAAGCTTAGCAAAGAGAGCACCAAAAGGGGCCAAACAAGGCCTAAGAGGGGGAGGTCGACCCCCAACACCAAAACAACCTTAATGAAGTATCTTAAGCATGAAAATATAAGACTTTTTCAGTTATACACAAAGCCTAAAACCGTAAGCAAGATAGGTAAAAGACTAGTGCAAGATTGTGGAATATAAAGTAAAAGTGTTACCCTTGGAGAATCCTTGAAGAACAGTAAATGCAGCCCTCTTCTTCTAATCAAAATTAGCCCAAAACCTCAAGAACAAACCCTCAATCCCTCCCAAAGTCTAAGTAAGGTGTAAGAGTGTGTGTCTTAGTGCAATACTATGAACTAAACACACCTTTAGGGCCTCAAATCCACACAAAATGAAGAGAGAGAGAGAGAGAGAGAGAGGGGGAGATATAGAGAGAGAGGATGATATCAGATATATGTATGTATTAGGTCTAGATTTTCTTGAACCAAAACAAAGGAGAGAGGAGGGGCTCTTATATAGACCAAGCAAAAGGCTAAGCTTCCAAGAGAAGCTATCCTAAAGGCCAAGGCTTCTAAGGGAAGCTAAGCAAAGGGTGCAAGCTTCTTGAGGAAGCCAAGATAAAGAGTCCAAGCTTCCTCAAGAAGCTTGAGCAAAGGGGTCAATCTAGCTCTTGGAAGATTGGACTAAAAGGGTGCAAAGGTGCAAATCAGTCACATCCGTGTATGGACAGCCAGGTTTGTGCACTCCAGCTGGCACAGTTGGCATGCACCATGCCTGAAAAAGGCAAAAAGGTGGTGCCGGCCAGAAAAGGATGCCGTCGGCCAAATATATGGTCGGTCGGCCACACTAAATGCCGACCGGCCAATGGTATATTTCACCAATGGCCGGTAGCCTCAAAACATGGCCGATGGCCTCAAGCCATGGCCGGTGGGTGCTAGGGGTAGCTAACAAGTTACTCTCTACCCTCAGAAGTAAAAAAACACAAGTGTTTGGTGCAAAACCAAACACAGAACAGTCGAGTTGAGAGATCCTAAAGCAAGGCGTGCAGCCAAGACCTCCGGGAACTCGAAACGAAACACGAACATGGGTAATCACCAAGTGTTCCATTGGTGACGTCCAAGTCTTGAGGATGGTCAAAAATGGGGTGTCTACAATCGGCCCTTGTGTTGGTTGATCGGCCATATTTTCTAGCCGAACCCTGTTCATCTGCTTTTTGCAGATATTTTATGCCAGCTGTCACAGCTGGCATTCATAATTTCCCCCCTCCATACACGTGTATGGAGGGATTTGTCCCTTGCCTTGGCTTGCTTAGGAAGCTTAGAATTTGGACTTCTATAAGAAGGGAGCCCCTCCTCCCTTCTCAGAGGTTCTAAAAGTTTAGGGTTAGAGAGTTGTATCTATCTATCTCTATATCTCCCTCCCTTCACATGTTTGTGGGTGTGTTTGTGCCTTAAAGGTTGTTTTGTTCATACTTTTGCACTAGAGCACCTAGTAGAACACCATCCTTGGTTGCTGAGGTCCTAAGTAGTTGGTGTTAGGGTTCTTGAGGTGATTTTGATCAGAGAAACCTGCTGGTATTGTGTTCTTGGAGGTGTTCTTCAAGGGTGAGCAAACTTGCTTTTAATACCCCATTCTTGCTTAAGCTTTTATCCCTTCTTGCTTATTGTTTTAAGCTTAGCTATTAACTGATAAAAGTTCTGTTTTTACTTGCTTTAGACCTTTTTTTAAGGTCTCTCCTTGGTTTGGGGTTGTTTACCCCCTCCAAGGCCTTGTTAGGCCTTGTTTTAGGCCATCCCTTTTGGCCTTTGTTCTTAGCTTTGCATGACCTTTATACCATTGAAATCTAGAGGATTTTCAGTGGTGGAAAGGTGGTTTTGAGGTCTTAAATAGGAGAGGGTCATCTCTTCTCCTTATTGTCTTGAATGCTTGCATAAATGGCTTATGTTGGTGGCTTGTATTCTTAGCTTGTTTTAGCTTCATTTTAGTGTGTATTAGGCTTTTTTTTGCCATAATATACCTCTGTTTCAAGTTGGTTTGATGGCCTCTTATATGCTTCATATACTTGTCTTGCAATCCTCTTGTTTGCCTCAATATGCATCATGTTGTAACATGTCATTTTAGCATGATTTTGGCTCAACTCCATGAAACTTTTAGCCTTGTTTTACCATGCTAGAGCTCTATTTTTCCTTGTCTTAGTCATGCTTGCATTGTTTTGTATAGCTACCATGTAATCTAGCTTGTTAGCTTTGAGTGTCCAAGTCACTAGCATGCTTTACTTGGGCCATTTCAGTATTTTGGCATCACTTGTTATGTTATTTCAGTCCATATAGTATGCTCATATACTTGCACTTATCACTCCTTTAATGTTTTAAAGAGTTGATGTCTTGTGCCTCATGAATGGACCATTGTGTATGCCTTCATGTTTAGGCCTCTAGGATGCCATTTCAATGTGTTTTTGGTCTTGTTCTAACATGCCATAACTCTAATTTTGGTTGCTTAAATCATACCATGTTCAGTTTTGATAGGTATAGTGTAACACCCCTTTTGTAGCCTTGCATGCTCCTTGTTTTGAGCCCACCTTTCTAGCATGTTTTGCTCTCGGCCATTGCATGTTTTAGGCTCATTTTGACATGATTTAGGACTGTTTTTGGTTATACTTGCCATATGCTCTTTGTTTTGTGTAGCTTTGGTTCAAGTCCCTTTTTCTAGTCTTAGGCTTTAAGCCTTATGCATGCTATGGTTATGATTATATGTGTGATTTGGCATCATTTCTAACATCATTTCAGAGCATGTAGTGTTGCCACACTTGCATACTTTTCACTCTTTTAAGTGTGCTTAAGATTTGTGTCTTCATGCCTAGGTGATAGGCCAATTAGTATGTATGTTTGTATATGCTTTTGTCCCTCATTTCTTAGCATTTTGACTGCTGATTTGGGCATGTTTGAGAGCTGTCCATATTGGTTTAAGTCCATTTTCGCATGTTGTTGCATGCTTGCCTTGCACGTTGTTACATACTTGGCCGATTGCATGTTATTGCATGCTTGAGTTATATTGCATTTGGCATGCCTTTTGTTAAGTTGCTTTGCATGTTTGCATGCTAGTCCCATTGCATGTTGTTGCATGCTTATCATTGATATTGTTGTTGCATGCCTATTACATTGCAACGCTTGCATGATTATGTTACTTTGTTAAGTTCATCATGTATGTATTACATTGGTCTAAACATACTTGTCCCTTTACATGTTGTCGCATGTTTGCCTCACATGTTGTTGCATGTTTGTCATTGGCATTATTGTTACATGCCTTGCATGTTTACTTGTTTAGGTTGTATGCCTATTGCACATTGCTTGCTTGCATGCTCATGTTGCATTAGCTTGCTTGCATGCCTAGGTTGCATAGCATTATGCATGCATCCCTTGCCTCTTGATCAAGCATGACAAAGGTTGGGGCCCCTTATGTGTTGTGTGCATTTCATTTGATATAAATTGCACACTTGGCACCTTTGGCCATCATGCATTGAAATACGTGATTGGTGGCCCGAGGGTCGAGAACCATACTCCCTTGAGCTCATGATATCATGGGAGGGTGGTTATGTATACATTGTCTCGTAAATGCATTGCCATGCTCTATTTTTCCTCTGCTGCAGCGAAACAGCATTCCGCAGGAAGATATGGCCGGTCGGCCATCTTCAGTGCCGGTCGACTACAAATGTCTGGCCGAGAACCTTACTTTTGGTCGATGACCTTCATCTCTTGGCCGATGGCCTTTCCATTTGGCCGATGGCCTCTCAGTATGACCATGAAGTGGTTCTAGAGCATCACAGAGACTTGTGTAGTTTTCAAAAGTGCAAAGCAGTGCAAACAAAGGCAACATGTGGCATGGCAACGGATTTCCGAGCAAAGCCGACCGAGCATGCTTGCGTCCCTCTTCCCGAGGCTGTTTTACTATTTTTCATAGCTTAATTGATTCGTTTAATTAGTTAAGTGTTGTGTAATAATTAATTAGCTTGTTAGTTAGTTAATTAGATGATTTGTATTATTCTTTCGGTCCCTCTGTCGAGAGGGCACAATTTTGTAATAAGCGTGCGTGTGTGATGCATGTCTTCCAACCTCCATTTCTTTCTCCCTTTTACTTAACCGCTTACGATGGTTAGTTTTAGGGCATATTTAAATTAGCATCCTTATGCTATGCATGTTTGCATCATTCATCCATATTGCATGCATCGGACTCGGCGCATCATACTAACTGCATTGTATTTCAATTCCTACTTGAAGACATGTATCGAATTGTCCTATCTCATATGCCATTTTAGATTAGTCGAGCCTATTCTAGTTGCACTTTACATGCGATGCATTAGCCATTTTAACATGAACTAGGGTCATGCATTGATTTCTAACTAGTTCTCTATTTTGGCTCGGAGTACATGCGAGTGTTTATGCTTTAGCATCTTGCATGTGTGTGAGTGTTAACATGACAGCATGCTTTCCATGAGGCTAATTGCTTATGTGATATAACTACCTGAATGCCTGTGGGCGAAAGTTGGATTGCTTGAATTGGAAAGCCTACTTGCGAGTAGCAAACTTCAAACCATTTTCCAAATAAACGAATATGCGATGCTTTGTTCCAAATTAGGCGATCTAGTCTATACTTGTTTGTTGTGCGCATCACGTAGTAATTCTAGCTAATTAACCAGAATAAGAAGGCATGTGTTTTAAAAAACAAGATATCATGCTTAGTACAGGCCGATCTTTGATCGGGCGACCGAGGGTGCTCATAGATGACCTTCCCCTCTCGTACCCAAGTTCCCAAGCTGAGGCAACTTTGGTGATGACGGACACGTTGCCTTAGGCACGAGTCAGGGTTTCCTAAATTCCCCCAAAAGAAATAAAATATTTAGGTGGCGACTCTGTATCTGGCAAAGCAGTCCATGTTTGGCACTTCTTTACAAAAATCAGTTTTCCAAAACGATTTGTCGGATTTAGACTCCTTGGTGATTTATCAATCTCACATTGTGAAAACAGATTAAGAACCGTGACATTTGACTCCGAACTGTAGCATGAAGCCCAAGGGCGCGCATACACCCTCTCATTTTGAACCTCAAAACAAGCTTTCTACCACTGAAATTCTGCTGGAATTTAGTGGTTTAAAGGTCAAAACAAGATTGTTTTAAAAGGAGGGTGGATCACTCCTGACTCCAAAAATACTTTAAACCACCATTTTTAAGCCTCAAAAACAGAGGTTTTTGCAGTTGGGAACTAGGCCAAAAACAACATGCAAAAGTGGCCAAGTAATGGATTAAAACAAAGCTTAAGAGATGGTAGAGCCTTACCCTTGAAGCACAGCAATAAACAGCAACTTCTTGAGCTAAAACCAAGTTTTTGACTTCAAGTAGGACCTCCAAGCACCTCAGCAATAAGATGAAGGTGTTTGATCAAGAGCCCCTTTGTAAAGGTGTAGAGAATTCCCACTTTCAAGCACAAAAAAATATAGAGAGAGAATTCTAGACAGAGAGAGAGAGGAGATTTTTTGCTCTGAAAAATCTGAACCCTCAAGAAGGGGGAGGGACCTCCCCTTATGTAGGAATACAAGCATAAAGGTTGTTTCCATCTCTCCATACACGTGTATGGAGGATGGCTTCAGTGACCAACAGCTAGCACAGCTAGCACATAAAATATCTGAAAAATGAGAAAAATGGTTGTCGGCCACCCTAGGTGGTCGACCGGCCACCTCCTCTAGTCGACCGGCCACCCAAGGTGGCCGACAAGAGACACAAGTGGCCGACAAGGGCCAAAACTGGCTGACAAGGCCTCTTCTCCCTCCAGGCAAGGAGCACCAAGGTTTGGCCCAAAAACAAAGCAAAAAAATAGAGAGTTTAGAGGCTCAAAGACAAGGCGCTCGACCAAAACTTTCGGGCACTCAAAACGAGCACAAACATGTACAATCATCGCATGCGTGAACGATGACGTCTGAGTCTTAAGGTCGATCAAAAATGGGGTGTCTACAGTGTCATAATGATGTGTCATTGTGAAGCCCTGAAAAATGTTTTCTCTTTAAAACAAAAAAAAAGGTTTTAATTATTTGCTTAAAACCCCTCAGTTATGAGAATTATTTCGAATCTTGTTGATTAATATTGCTTTTGCTGTTTTATCAAAACAGGAATATCCTTAATAGTGGTCATTCGTATTCCAACTAGTGTCCACTCATAGTCTAACTAGTGTTCATTTAATTCTAGTTAGTGTTCATTTAATATCAATTAGTGTTTAGTGTTCATTTAATATCAATTAGTGTTCATTTAAATCTCAAAGTAGTAGTTCATTCATAACCTAACTAGTGGGCTAGGGTCCTTTCATTTTTCAAGTAGTGGTTCCTTCATATCCTAACTAGTAGGCTATAATGACAACCTTTCAATACCAACTACACCAAGTTTGCCTATAAATGTAGCTCACCTCTCAACTTCTTTCTATGGTTCTTCCCATATCTCTCTCCATTTGTTATATAGAGTTTAGATTAAGAATGTTTAAAGTGAGAGTAAGCATTTTCATAAAGGACGAGAGTTGTAGATTTTGTGAAACCTTACATACCTTATGGCTTAGAATTTGGAGATTCATGGAGAAAGATTGAGATTCGAGTGTTGGCGACGAAGGAGATTGATTTGAGGTAATTCGGTGGTATACAATATGCTTCCCAAATTCTCTTTGCAAAGAGTTTATTTTTAATTCCCATAAAGTTGTACTCCTTTTGATTATTCTGATCGTTTGATAAATTCTGTGGAATTATTCATTGTTGATTCATTTGATTACTTTAGTCATTTGATAAACTCTCTGTAGTTATTCTGTGTTGGAAATGTTGATTTGTCTGGCTAAATGACGTGGAAATGCTCCGTACATGGATCGAGTGGACTTTGCCAATATGCTCTGTACCAATAACCCGGATAAGCAGTTGTGCTTGGGTGAGGGGGTGAGGCCGGTCATTGGTCATGTACCGAGTAGGACCGGGTATTTGGTTCTGGATAAATTATCATATGTCGAGTTGACATGTTTGTCCAATTTGGTAAATTGTTTGATTATCGAATCTAATCGGTTGTGTAATTGTTGGATCTCTGTTAATTTATTTTTCTGTCTGAGCCTTGTTATTCTTGTTGTATTGTATACTTCCCGAATTAATTTATTTTTCAGGCGTGGAGCAAATTTAGTGGCGGTTGAAGTTGAAGTATCTAAAAAGATTGTTTGAGTTGGAGATTCTTTTAGTCCACAACTATATATTAGTTTTGGAGATTTGTATAGTTTATGTTTTGGAGACATTTGAGTTAATTATTTGTGGAGAAGATTTGTATATTTGGGATTACAAGTTATCTGTGATTATAAATTTGAGGTTGATTTGATTTATTAACGACCCGGAAGTCGGGGCGTTACAAATGGTATCAGAGCGTAGGGATTAGGTCTTACATGGGATCTGTTGGGTGATTATAATTGGGTTCAGTAATTGAGGTAAAAAAAAAAAAAACATGATTGATATTTGAGATAAAAAAAAATGGTTGTTTATATCAGAGTGCGTAGCGAAAGCGTATTATCTGAAGAGGTTGTAGTCATTAAACTTTGGAGTATAAGAGATTGTTAATTTCAAGGATGAAATTTGTTTAAGGGGGATAGATTGTGAAACCCCGAGTTTTTCGAAGGCAGTATGTAGTTGAATTTCGGGGACGAAATTATTTTAAGGGGGATAGGTTGTGAAGCCTTGAAAAATGTTTTCTCTTTAAAAACAAAAAAAAAAAAAGATTTTAATTATTTGCTTAAAACCCCTCAGTTATGAGAATTATTTTGAATCATGTTGATTAATATTGTTTTTGTTGTTTTATCAAAACAGGAATATCCTTAATAGTGGCCATTCATATTCCAACTAGTGTCCATTCATAGTCTAATTAGTGTTCATTGAATTCTAGTTAGTGTTCATTGAATTCTAGTTAGTATTCATTTAATATCAATTAGGTTTAGTGTTCATTTAATATCAATTAGTGTTCATTTAAATCTCAAAGTAGTGGTTCATTTATAACCTAACTAGTGGGCTAGGGTCCTTTCATTTTTCAAGTAGTGGTTCCTTCATATCTTAACTAGTAGGCTATAATGACAACCTTTCAATACCAACTATACCAAGTTTGCCTATAAATGTAGCTCGCCTCTCAACTTCTTTCTATGGTTCTTCCCACATCTCTCTCCATTTGTTATATAGAGTTTAGATTAAGAATGTTTAAAGTGAGAGTAAGCATTTTCATAAAGGAGGAGAGTTGTAGATTTTGTGAAGCCTTACATACCTTATGGCTTAGAATTTGGAGATTCATGGAGAAAGATTGAGATTCGAGTGTTGGCGACGAAGGAGATTGATTTGAGGTAATTCGGTGGTATACAATATGCTTTCCAAATTCTCTTTGCAAATAGTTTATTTTCAATTCCCATAAAGTTGTACTCCTTTTGATTATTCTGATCGTTTGATAAATTCTGTGGAATTAATCATTGTTGATTCATTTGATTACTTTAGTCATTTGATGAACTCTCTGTAGTTATTCTGTGTTGGAAATGTTGATTTGTCTGGCTAAATGACGTGGAAATGCTCTGTACATGGATCGAGTGGACTTTGCCAATATGCTCTGTACCAATAACCCGGATAAGCAGTTGTGCTTGGGTGAGGGGGGTAAGGTCGATCATTGGTCATGTACCGAGTAGGACCGGGTATTTGGTTCTAGATAAATTATCATATGTCGAGTTGACTTGTTTGTCCAATTTGGTAAATTGTTTGATTATCGAATCTAATCGGTTGTGTAATTGCTGGATCTCTGTTAATTTATTTTTCTGTCTTAGCCTTGTTTATTCTTATTGTATTGTATACTTCCTGAATTAATTTATTTTTCAGGCGTGGAGCAAATTTAGTGGCGGTTGAAGTTGAAGTATCTAAAGAGATTGTTTGAGTTGGAGATTCTTCTAGTCCACAACTATATATTATTTTTGGAGATTTATATAGTTTATGTTTTGGAGACATTTGAGTTAATTATTTGTGGAGATGATTTGTATATTTGGGATTATGAGTTATCTGTGATTATAAATTTGAGGTTGATTTGATTTATTAACGACCTGGAAGTCGGGGCGTTACAAATGGTATCAGAGCGTAGGGATTAGGTCTTACATGGGATCTGTTGGGTGATTATAAATAGGTTCAGTAATTGAGGTAAAAAAAAAAAAAACATGATTGATATTTGAGATTAAAAAAAATGGTTGTTTATATCAGAGTGCGTAGCGAAAGCATATTATCTGAAGAGGTTGTAGTTATTAAACTTTGGAGTATAAGAGGTTGTAGTTATTAAACTTTGGAGTATAAGAGATTGTTAATTTCGAGGACGAAATTTGTTTAAGGGGGATAGATTATGAAACCCCAAGTTTTTCGAAGGCAGTATGTTGTTGAATTTCGGGGACGAAATTATTTTAGGGGGGATAGGTTGTGAAGCCTTGAAAAATGTTTTCTCTTTAAAAAAAAAAAATAGGTTTTAATTATTTGCTTAAAACCCCTCAGTTATGAGAATTAATTCGAATCTTGTTGATTAATATTGTTTTTGTTGTTTTATCAAAACAGGAATATCCTTAATAGTGGCCATTCATATTCCAACTAGTGTCCATTCATAGTCTAACTAGTGTTCATTTAATTCTAGTTAGTGTTCATTTAATATCAATTAGTGTTTAGTGTTCATTTAGTATCAATTAGTGTTCATTTAAATCTCAAAGTAGTAGTTCATTCATAACCTAATTAGTGGGCTAGGGTCCTTTCATTTTTCAAGTAGTGGTTCCTTCATATCCTAACTAGTAGGCTATAATGAGAACCTTTCAATACCAACTACACCAAGTTTTCCTATAAATGTAGCTCACCTCTCAACTTCTTTATATGGTTCTTCTCACATCTCTCTCCATTTGTTATATAGAGTTTAGATTAAGAATGTTTAAAGTGAGAGTAAGCATTTTCATAAAGGAGGAGGGTTGTAGATTTTGTGAAACCTTACATACCTTACGGCTTAGAATTTGGAGATTCATGGAGAAATATTGAGATTCGAGTGTTGGCGACGAAGGAGATTGATTTGAGGTAATTCGGTGGTATACAATATGCTTCCCAAATTCTCTTTGCAAAGAGTTTATTTTTAATTCCCATAAAGTTGTACTCCTTTTGATTATTCTGATCGTTTGATAAATTCTGTGGAATTATTCATTGTTGATTCATTTGATTACTTTAGTCATTTGATGAACTCTCTGTAGTTATTCTGTGTTGGAAATGTTGATTTGTAAATGACGTGGAAATGCTCCGTACATGGATCGAGTGGACTTTGCCAATATGCTCTGTACCAATAACCCGTATAAGCAGTTGGGCTTGGGTGAGGGGGGGTGAGGCCGGTCATTGGTCATGTACCGAGTAGGACCGGGTATTTGGTTCTGGATAAATTATCATATGTCGAGTTGACTTGTTTGTCCAATTTGGTAAATTGTTTGATTATCGAATCTAATCGGTTGTGTAATTGCTGGATCTCTGTTAATTTATTTTTCTGTCTGAGCCTTGTTATTCTTGTTGTATTGTATACTTCCCGAATTAATTTATTTTTCAAGCGTGGAGCAAATTTAGTGGCGGTTGAAGTTGAAGTATCTAAAGAGATTGTTTGAGTTGGAGATTCTTTTAGTCCACAACTATATATTATTTTTGGAGATTTGTATAATTTATGTTTTGGAGACATTTGAGTTAATTATTTGTGGAGAAGATTTGTATATTTGGGATTATGAGTTATCTACGATTATAAATTTGAGGTTGATTTGATTTATTAACGACTCGGAAGTCGGGGCGTTACAGTCATAATGTTATTGGTCTAAATATAATTTGTTTTAAATACATGTGTTCAAATTATTAATCGCTATTTTTTTTCTTTTTTTTTTGTTTTAAATTTTATAAAAGAAAATTATATCATTCTAAACTATAAGGATTTGGACAATAATATTTTTTAATATAATTTTTTTTTTTTTTTGGACAAAAGAACAAAACATATATTTTTTAGTACTTACCAAACATGGCGGATTTTGTTAGATTTTTTTTTTTTTTAATCTCAAATGTGAAATAAAGAAATTAAAATAAATAATAAGGTATCTTTTGCTCAAATTATTAAAAAGTTACCTTTGTTAAAATAAATTAGAAAGAAGCGTTAATTTTTTTTTATTAAAAGTGATAGTTCGTTAAACTTTTTTTATTTTAAAAAAATAAAAGAAGAAGGGTTATAGCTGATAATTTATTATTCATCTAGAATTATTTTCAGATTAAATAAACATATCATATTAAATTTTCTTCTTACCTTTTTTTATTCAAATACTTTTATTTTGTAAGAAATTTATGTTTATTCTATTTAATATTTTATTGTAATTTTTAAATAAAAAAGAATTTCTAAAAAATCATCTGTAATTGTTTATGCCATTATAAAAACTAATTTTTTTAATATCAACTTAGTGATAGTTTGAAAAGTGCTAAATAAATATACTTTTTTACTTTTTATTAAAATATATACAGAATAGTAGAGATGTGATGTGACTCAAAAAAGATAATTAAGTATACTTTTTTATTTTTTATGAAAAGATGTGTAGAAAAGTAGAGATACAATATGACTCAAAAAAGATAAAAATATATTTTTTTTTTTTAAAAAAAAATGAGCCAATATGTCATTTCCCAAACAACCCTTTATTCGATAATCCATTCTAAAAGGTGTATTTTAAAAATATTTCAAGAAAAATTCTATTCGAAATTTTAAATATATTGTTTTTTCTTTTGTTCATTAATATTAAATTTCTAATTAATTTTATTTATTATTTAAAAAAATAAATTAGAAAATAATTTATATATTTATATATAATTTTGTTTTGGCTACTCAGGTTATTTGGTGTTTCTGTCAAAATCCACTCAAATTTAATTTGAAATTTTGAATTTCTACATAGATCCTCACTTAATTAAAAATTATGTTATTCAATCATTAAAAAAATTTAAGCTTGACTCAAGTTGCTTGGGTTGAGCTCACCCAATTTACAATTCTAACAAAGGGGGTTAAAACTTACATAATTAAATTTGTGACAAATTAAAAAATAATAAATAAATTATAATAAAATTATAAAACTTAAATTATAAATTTCAATCTTCTTTCTTTTCATAATTTATATATAAAAATTTAATTATTTATATTATGTTATATAAACGGAAGGCAGTGGCTTTGGTCCAGTCCAAGATCGGACTGGACCGTGCTGTTGGGCCCGTGGGGGTCCGCCACGGGTCCAGTTTTGATAATCCGAACCGTTCAATGTGTAGAACTCGTCGAGTATTATATGCCTGTAAAAAATCACGTTGATCGGATATCATAACTATGTGAACGAAACAGTTTTTTTATCAACCGTTAATTGTTTCACCGTCTATTTTTTTTTATGCAAAACTGTTTTGATCACATAGCTATTGATATCCGATCAACGTGATTTTTTATAAGCATGTAGTACTCGACGCATTTTACACATTGACTAGTTCGGATTATCAAAATGAGCCCAAAAAATAGACTCTATAAATCGAACTGGACAGATCCAATCTTAATCTCAACTTGTGACAAAGGTGGTGTTTGGCAAGTTGGATTGGGGCTAAAATAGTCACAAAAGACAAAACAGACTATTTTAGCCACAACAAATAAAACATCACATCCAACCCATAATCATTACACTTTTCTCTCACAAAAAAAATCAAAAAAGCCAAAAAGCCAAAAACCCTTCCCAAACCAAACTTTTTAGCCCAGACTAAAATAGCCAAAAAAATCAAAAAGCCAAAAAGCCAACCCCCTTCCCAAACGGAGGCAAAGTAGACCCTAAACGGAATACTCTTATTTTTATTATTTTTATTATTATTAGGCTGTGTCATTAACAAATTTGGCCATGTCCACCACATGGGTTTGCAAATCGAGAGAGAGTGAGAGAGAAAGAGAGAGAGTGTGTTGAGAAGACAAGCATATAAAATTGCAAATGATGGTAGTGGATTTACTTTAGTAACGACTCCAGGTCCACTCTATTCTCTCTCTTCAATGACCCCTACGTCACCCGAAAAAGAAGTAAATGGTTTTTTTTTTTTTTTTTTTAAAACAAAAAATTTCAAAGGCACACTACATTGGATTTCAATCAGCTTGCATTGTTCCATTTTTTCAAAAGCAATTTTAAAAAAAAATTACCTTTTTATTTTTCGTAATTTCCTATTTTTATTGAATTTTTTTAATATTTTAAATATTTTTTTTATTTTTTAAACACACCTAACATAAATACACCCAAAAAATAAAAAAATTATAAAAAGAATCTTTTAAAAATTCTCTGAATACCAAAAATATAAAAAAAAATACAAGAATCCAATATATTTTTTGTATTTTTATATATTTATTAATTTTTTAAAATATTTTTATTTTTTAAATACATCTAAGTAAGGTCCATCTAAAAAAGTAAAAAAATATATTTAAAATTTTAAAAATATTTCCTAAAAATAAAAAAAAAAACACGAAAACTAAAAAAATTTAATTTTCCAAAAACTTAATCCAAAAAAATTCAAACTAACCCACCGATTCTTTTTTTCTTACTCTCTCTCCTCACACACGCACAGGTCTAACCCCTCCCCCTCATTTCTAATAAAAAATTAAAAAATTTATTTTAATCTTTTTCATTTTATTTTCATAATATATATATATATATCATTTTTAATATAAATTTTTAATTTTATAAAATTAATATCATTGAAAATATATCTTTAAAATGAGATTAATATTTAATATATTTAATAAGAATTTAAATTAAATAAAAAGAAATTACTATGCTTAGTTAGGTTTTCAAATTTATTTTTTTTAATATGAAAATTAATTTGATGAAATAAACACACAAAAATCATATATTTTTAAAATTCTCCAAAACAATCCTTATTCCAAAAAAAAATCATATTAAAATAATGACTTTTAATTTTATTTTATTAACCAAACGAGTTTATAATTTTTTTTAAAGGAAATAAAAAAAATATAATGTATTTGATTTACACCTATACACAGATGGAATTTGTGTTTTAAAGAAAATAAAAAATTCGTACATATGCACAGATTGGATTTGTGTGTTGTTTATTTCCTTTAAAAAAAATTATAAACTTGTTTGGTTAATAAAATTAAATTAAAAGTCATTATTTTCATAGGATTTTTTTTTTTTTGGAATAAAGATTGATTTTGAGAATTTCAAAAATATATGATTTTTGTGTGTTTATTTTCATCAAAATAATTTTTATATTTTGAAAATAATAATTTAAAAACATAATTAAACATAGTAATTACTTTTTCTTTATTTTAAATTTGTATTAAATATATTTAATATTAGTCTCGTTTTAAAAGTATATTTTTTTTAATTTTATAAAAATTAAAATTTTATATTAAAAATTATGTATATTATGAAAATAAAATGAAAAAAAATAAAATATATTTTTTTTAATTTTTATTAAAGATGTGAGAGAGAGAGTGAATGTGTACTTTTTTGTTTAAAACTTTAAATCATTACTGATTTCTTATAATATTTAAAACCATAACTAATGATTTGACAATAGATTCCATCTACTGTCATAGTATGCGCAGTATCTTATTTTATTTTTATTTTTTATTTTTTTCTTTCATTTTCACCCCACTAGTGTAGATTTAAAGCTTATTATTTGAGTTCTAAATCATTACCGATTCATTTCCTTGAGGATGACGTGCCTCTATATGAGCCGTCCCCCTCTGGAGTCACCGAAGAGAGAGACTGGAGAGGGTCTGGCGGTGGCTTGATGTGGAAAGGTGAGGAAGATGAGTGAGACAGGAGGAGGAAGATACCATCGTGCGCTCAAACAAGGCCAAACTGTGCAAACATTTCTGCCAAAGAAATTAAATCTATGTTTCTGATTTGGAATAGTAAGTTAAATTGAAGAACAAACATGTCACCATTAGAATAACCGTTCAAAATACCATAGTTCAGAGTTTCAATTTGGATAAAAACTACTTCTCAAAAAAAAAAAAAAAAGCATAGATTTAACTTTTCTGTTTTTGTTTTGTTTTATTTTATTTTGTTTCTATCATAACTTTAATCTTTTTGGTTCTTTTGGTTTTCTTCACAAATCTCTCCTTGAAAGAAAAGTAAAAAAAAATCATAAATTAAAAGAGCAGTAATTAGTTGAGACAGTATAAGAAACATATTTGCAAATTCCTGCAAAAATGCACTGAAAAGTGCAGTTCTCCTCCATGATGGGATCTTTGGGCTTAACCTCAGTTACACACAAAACACTACAAACAAGAAGGGATAACTGAATAATTAGAAAGTAAAAAGTGAGAAACTAAATCTGGGGAGCCCAATGGCCAAGCCAGATGAATCCCATTTGATTGCTTGTAGATAAGATAAATCCACAAAATGGCAGAAGTAAGATGAATCCCATTGATACCAAGCAAGTTAGGTAATTGGGGGGATCTGATCTTGTTGAGACAAGTGAGGAGCATGCCTAAGTACCATCCATGGATTGGTGTTAGGAGGAAGGAGCATAGATCTGCACAAAGGGCAAGTGACCCTACCTTCATCTACCCATCTATCCAAGCAATCTCTGTGAAACACATGACTACAGTTGCACAGATCTCTCATCTCATGCCTCCTATTAATGCAATCCCAACACACTGCACAACTCACCTCCTTCTCCACATCTTCATCCTCACCATCTTCTCTTCTTCTCTCCAGGAAATTGCCGAACTGTATTACAGGTATCTGCTTCTTGATGAATGCTGTTACCAGGGGAACAGGGACTGGCACCGGGACTAGTGATGACCAATCCAACATGAGCACATAATTGTTGTTGTTGGCTGTGGTTGTGGCTGTGGTGGTATTGTTAAGCTCCCCTGAATAAAAGTCCTCTTCTTGTGGTTTAGACAGACCCAGCCGAGTGAGTATCACAATAAACATGTATTTGAGTTGGCTTAGCATGTTTACCAGCAATCTCACAGAAATTATGGCCTTTGACATCTTTATGGCACCACAAAAGAGAAAAATCCACACCAATTTGAGAGAGAGAGAGATAGAGAGAGAGAGGGGGAGGTGGGTTGATGGTGGGTGGAATTTGGAAAGACGAATAAGAGGAAAAGGTACTATGTATATGTGTATGGCTGAGCTCGCGTCCTAGGAAAGTACGAAGAAGAAAAATGGAAACGGATAAACAACGCACAACCGAGGTAATAATTTAGGTGTTGTTTTTATATTCACGTCTCTTTAGTTGCCAGGTTGTTACTTGTTTTCTAAATCCTAAATTATCAATTTCAAAGTCTTTTTTGTTTGAATTTTGTTAACTTCTCCTCATTGCCAATTAATTTTGTTATTTGTTAATTAATTTTCAAACAGCTGTGTATTGATCAAGTGGCTCCCAATATTCAATCGACCTAATTTTTTATATGCATGATCTTCTCAAAAGATCTTATAAAATGAACAGTTTGAATTATTAAAATTATTGAAATGTATCCAAAATAGATCCAAAGTGATTTGGTGTAGACGGACCAATTGAATATCCCAACTGGAGATAATCAAACTCCATTGTTTTAGATCTTTCTTAGTATGTGTTTTAAGTATATAATCAATTTTTTATTTATCAAATTCAAATTTTTATTGAAAATATTATTTCAAAGATATAAAATTATCTTTTCAAAATATAATTTAAAAAAAATAATAATAATATTGTGTATTAGTTACATGTCTTTTGTGAAGTCTTTGGTCCTATTTTGCGGAATTTTTTTAAATTAAAATTTGATAATCAGAAAGTAAAAATTAAAAGTATCACTTTCATAACTTTTAAATAATCAATTTTTTTGAACTTATTTAAATTATTTTTATCTAATAAATTATAAGTAAATATTATATAAAATAATAGAAAATTTACGTGTTAGTCTTAATAAGTGGACTTATTGTCCAATAGATCTTATGATAATTAATGAAAATTTTCATTAAACACTATTAACAAATGTCACTAATTGTTAATTTTTAGCGACAATATGAAAATTTTGTCACAAAAAAAAATCACTTATTATAAATTTTAGCGACAGTTTAAAAAAATCGTCACAAAAAAAGTGTCGTTAATTCACAACTTTTAGCGACAATTTAAAAAATTCGTTACAAAAAGTCACTAATTATAAGTTTTAGCGACAATTTATGAAAACCATGATAACAAAAAAAATCACTAATTGTCAATTTTTAGTGACATATATAAAAAATTATCACAAAAAAATTATTTTTAGTGACGATTTTATTAAAACTTATTTTTAATAAAATTTTATAAAAATTAAATCTAACTATTAAGATCTATTAATAATTTACCCTAAAATAATCTTATATAAACGTTAAATTAAAATAAATTATAATCACCCTTTCATCGATCCATCCATGACTTCTATACCTAGAGGCCCGTTTGTTTTTGAAGATAGAATGGAGGGGATTGGTAGTAAGGGGATTAATAGTGAAGGGATTGATAGTGAGGGGATTAATAGTGAGGAATTGTTAAATTATTTTTATATAAAATAATAAAATAAATAAAAAAATATTAAAAAAAATATTATATTTAAAAAAAATTCCCAATATATAAAAAATAAAAAAATAAAAAAATTTCTAATCCCCTCACTATTTTTCTAATATTATCTCTATCTTCTCCTTACTAATTCCCCTTCCTCCTCCTTACTAATACCAAGAGATTACTAATCTCCTCCCTATCTCTCAAAATAAATACTTCATTCTCAATCCGCTCCTCATTATTAAATCCAAATTTCTTCTCTATAATCCCAAACAAACGGGCAGCAGCTTGTCTACTTCTATAGCTAGAAACTTGTCTGACTTCAATAATGTCATTCTTTTGGTTCAAGAAAAACAAAACCCATTAATGTCACCTTAGGCTCGCTCTACAGAATTATAGGGTAGTGATAGGCCTCATTTGGTATATAACATTTTTAATTTAAAAATCAAAAAATTATAATTTATATTAAAAAGTTAAATAATTTTTTTTTTGTATTTTTTAAATATCTTTTTATAAAAAATTAAAAAATTATTTTAAACTTATTAATTTTTTTATCTAATATTTTGATTAAAAAATTGAAAAATTACTAAAATAACTTATTTCCAAACGAGGCATTAAAGCACGTATAAGTAGTGTTTTAATTTGGCTAAGCTTCTCTTAATATGAGAAAATTTAAAAAGTTTGTAAGATTTATCATGAGTCCCATTTAATTATCTAAATTATTTATTTTATAACATTTTTAATATATATCATTTATGAAAAAAAAAATTAAGTTAGTTTGATAATCGTAACATTTTTTATTTTATTTTATTTTATCATATCATGTTTATGTTTTTTAAAAAAATGTATGGTTTATTTTCAAAAATATATATTGTCGTCTTTTTTTTCACTGACCAATGCAATAGAATAAAAATGTTATGATTATTGGATTAAATTTTTTTTCCATGAATGATATAGATTGGAACCATACAAATTGAACGATTCGAATTATTGAAACAACACTTATGATGGACTCCACATACCCCTCAAATTCTCTCAAGTTAAGATGTAAACTGGAAATAAAGCAGACTATTTGAATTTTATTTTTAAGGTAAATTACACTTTGCACCCCTACAATTTACACCAAATCCCACTTTGGCACCTACACAAGAAATCATGATAGTCAACCTCCCGCACTTCTGGTCAAATCTCACTTTTATCCTTGTACATGAAATCGTAACAGTCAACCCCCTGCACTTTTGCTCAAATCCCATTTTGATCTCTACACAAGTGTCAAGTCTCTCTTTTGTTACTTCATTTTTAAATCTTTATACAACATATATATATATATATATATATATATATGTTCGCATGCTAAAAATTGGGAAAAAGAGATAAGAAAATAAAATTTTTGAAACAAATAAAAAAATACGACAAAGAAATCAAAGAGAAATGAAAATGAATAGACAAAAGATTGTGTTACCGTGAAAAATGATGTTTCGTGATTTCAATTTATGCAAAATCCAAATTCATCTTCATAATCGTTCATAATCAGCGTTTTGTTTTACCCTAATACATTCATAATTTGGTATTGATGGAAAATATAAATGATTTTTCTCTCTTACCCTCATGTCGTAGTCACATGACTAGATTCTATTAAAAAATTAAATAATTGAGTAACGACAGGGGGACATTGACAATTGTGTAGAGATCAAAGTGAGATTTAATTAAAAAAAAAATAAAAAAAATACAAGGGTTGATTGTCACAATTTCACATGTAGAAGCCAAAGTGGGATTTGACTAGAAATATAGGAGATTAACTGTTATGATTTTATATGTAAGGGTCAAAATAGGATTTGATGCAAAAGTGTAAAAGTGTAACGTATAATTTTCCCTAATTTTTATTAATTTAAACAATAAATTTTTTTGTTTTATATTAATTTTTAAAAAATAACTAAATACCTAAACAAATATCATAACCATAAACATAAAATATTATTCTAAAGTTACTAAATAATTTCCCACTCACTTTATTGTCTCCCTGTAGACGCTGTCTTCTAAACTATTGACGAGCTGGCCAAAAACCTATCATTATAAAAAATATATATTTGGGGGTCTAAGAACATTTCCAATAGTATATCATTTATTTCATTAAATTTGAGTAAAAACTCTATTTGATATCTATCGCTCCAACGGAGTATTGTGAGCTGTCATCAACACACTAGTCGACCGGGTGAAAGTCCGACCGGTCGACCGGCCAGTGTAATCAATCAATTTTGAAAAAGAAATTTCCCTCAATTTTTGTTCCATTTCTATTTCCCTTAATTCTTTTGCCATTTGTTTTTCCCTCCATTAATTATTTTCCATTTGTTTTTGCCTCAATTAATTATTTCCCTCAAAAAGATATATATGAACAGATTAAACCATGTAAATAAACCCAGCAAACAATGTTTTATCTAGAACCAATCCATAACTAAAAAACTAGAGCATAATGACTTCTTCAACTTCTTATTTGTTCACTGATTTTTCATCATCTTCTTCTTCCTCATCCTCTGATGATGAAAGTGTTGATGAAAAAATTGTTGCACTTGTGGGTCTTTATGAGATAAATAATGCTAGTATGATACAGATTTGGATAGCAAGTGATCAACTAAAGAAAAAAGATGGCTCTGTCGTAGGACATAAATACATACGTCGCAAAAGAAAAAAGGTCATGATTGATAGTTTGCGAATTATTTTGGTGTAAATCCAGTTTATTCATCTTCAACATTTCAGAGGCGTTTTAGAATGTGTCGTGATCTGTATCTGCGAATTTTGAATGCCATTGAAGAACACAACACATATTTTGTTTAAAAAAAAGATGCAACTCATATTCTCAGATTGTCTCCACTTCAAAAGATGACTTCAGCAATTAGAATGCTCGCATATAGAGTGGCAATAGATGCGGTTGATGAAATACTTTTGCAAGTTTAAAATACTTTTGCAATTCAATTATCAAAATCTTTGGACCTGAGTATCTTAGATGTCCATCAACAATTGATATTGCTAGATTACTTGCTATTAGGAAGGGTCATGGATTTCCGGGTATGTTAGGAAGTTTAGATTGCATGCATTGGGAGTGAAAAAATTGTCCAACGGCATGGCAAGGTCAATATGCAAGCCATCAAAAAAAGCCAACCATAATTCTTAAAGTAGTAGCTTCGTATGCCTTGTGGATTTGGCATGCATTTTTTGGAATGCTTGGATCACACAATGACTTGAATGTCTTGGATCATTTGCCTTTATTTTCTAATCTTACCCAAGGTAAAGCACCGCCTACTAATTACACTATTAATAGACACAATTACAATATGGGTTATTATCTTGCGGATGGTATATACCCTTCATAGGCAACACTGGTTTAGACAATCTCTTCTCCCCAAGGAGCAAAGAAACAACATTTTTGTATGATGCAAGAATCAGCAAGGATGATGTAGAGTGGACATTCGGAGTGCTCCAATCCTGATTTGCGATTGTAGGTGTTCCGATTCGTTTTTGGGATCCCAAAATCCTTGGTAACATAATGAAGACTTGCATTATACTGCACATTACGATTGTCGAAGATGAGAGAGACTCCTATCTTGATTTGGATTATGAAATATCATCAACCAACTCAGCAATAGTACTTTCTACTATCAGTAACAATGACTTTGAATCCTTTATGTCTCGTAATTTAGGTATTAGAGATAAAAATACATATTATGCCCTCCACAATGATTTAATTGAACATATGTAGTAACTTCACGGTGAAAAGTAACTTCACCATGTGGACAAGAGGATGAACTTTTAGTTGGCTTTCTTGATTGGGAGGTGCCAAGGCAAATGATTTTTCAGTGTTTGCTGTTGTTTTGGTAGTAAAGATGCTCTTAAATCTATACACACATATATCATTTTTGGAGCTAAATGCATGAAATTAAGATATAATGTTTGTGGAGATGGTCTTATCTTATTGGAGATAATTATTGGATTTGATTTTGTTACTGTATTTTTAGTTTATATTTTATTGCAATCTCAGTTTTATTTGTAATGCATAACACTTGAAACTAACATCACCAAGACTTTTATTTGTTCAGACTATTGGTCAATTTTATTTTAAGAAATTGTACTTTCTACCTAAAGTATTATTGGTCCTTAAATTTTGTCAATATTCAATTTACCGATGTAAAATGACATGCTGCTTTAAATTTATATGATCATAATATTAATTTTTTTTACCCACTACAAAACTATTATTTGTTCTTACCTTGATCTTTAAAATAACACATTTTTTCCACTTTGGTCCATTGGTTCACAGCCACATCAAATTTTTCCTATTAGGAAGTTTAGATTGCATGCATTGGGAGTGAAAAAATTGTCCAACGGCATGGCAAGGTCAATATGCAAGCCATCAAGAAAAGCTAACCATAATTCTTAAAGTAGTAGCTTCTTATGCCTTGTGGATTTGGCATGCATTTTTTGGAATGCTTGGATCACAAAATGACTTGAATGTCTTGGATCATTTGCCTTTATTTTCTAATCTTACCCAAGGTAAAGCACCGCCTACTAATTACACTATTAATAGACACAATTACAATATGGGTTATTATCTTGCGGATGGTATATACCCTTCATAGGCAACACTGGTTTAGACAATCTCTTCTCCCCAAGGAGCAAAGAAACAACATTTTTGTATGATGCAAGAATCAGCAAGGATGATGTAGAGTGGACATTCGGAGTGCTCCAATCCTGATTTGCGATTGTAGGTGTTCCGATTCGTTTTTGGGATCCCAAAATCCTTGGTAACATAATGAAGACTTGCATTATACTGCACAATACGATTGTCGAAGATGAGAGAGACTCCTATCTTGATTTGGATTATGAAATATCATCAACCAACTCAGCAATAGTACTTTCTACTATCAGTAACAATGACTTTGAATCCTTTATGTCTCGTAATTTAGGTATTAGAGATAAAAATACATATTATGCCCTCCACAAAGATTTAATTGAACATATGTAGTAACTTCACGGTGAAAAGTAACTTCACCATGTGGACAAGAGGATGAACTTTTAGTTGGCTTTTTTGATTGGGAGGTGTCAAGGCAAATGATTTTTCAGTGTTTGCTGTTGTTTTGGTAGTAAAGATGCTCTTAAATCTATACACACATATATCATTTTTGGAGCTAAATGCATGAAATTAAGATATAATGTTTGTGGAGATGGTCTTATCTTATTGGAGATAATTATTGGATTTGATTTTGTTACTGTATTTTTAGTTTATATTTTATTGCAATCTCAGTTTTATTTGTAATGCATAACACTTGAAACTAACATCACCAAGACTTTTATTTGTTCAGACTACTGGTCAATTTTATTTTAAGAAATTGTACTTTCTACCTAAAGTATTATTGGTCCTTAAATTCTGTCAATATTCAATTTACTGATGTAAAATGACATGCTGCTTTAAATTTATATGATCATAATATTAATTTTTTTTACCCACTACAAAACTATTATTTGTTCTTACCTTGATCTTTAAAATAACACATTTTTTCCACTTTGGTCCATTGGTTCACAGCCACATCAAATTTTTCCTGTCAAAGAATTTGACATTAGTTTCTAAAATGCTCCAAATTAAGTATACATAAATTTGATGCTATTTTCTTTTATAGTTTTTTTCTTCTTTTTCTTTTTTGTTTTTTTTTTTTTTGTTTTTTTGTTTTTGTTGTTGTTGTTGGTTTTTTTTATATTTATTTTGGTCATTAGTCATGGAGGATAGGAACATCAATGCATGGATTTTAAAGTTCTGCAAGTTTGACTCATGAATGCATGAGAAGGCTAAATCTTGGAAGGCTACATATACCTCATTAAAAATGCAACCACCTCATTACGTCTTATATCTATCTCATTCATGATTATCCACTGCCTCACTTCTCTATAAATCACTATGAGTATGTTTATATGAATTAAAGTGTCGAGGAAGTCTTTGATCACCAGAGAAGCTATCATCTGAAAGTAGAACAAGGCAGCTACACAAATTCAATTAACTGGGGGGACATTTGGTAGGTCGACTGGTCGATCAATTGGTGGCTTCAGTCTGTGATTGAATTGCAAGCAGGCTCTAGGGTTGAGGCTTAAGCCTTTCTGTTCTTTTTTCTTTTGTTTACCTTTAAACACCATTTTGTATCTATTTTCAAACCCCATACTCAAATATACATACCAATCCTCTCCAACATTCACATTTACCTGTCCTAATCAAATTCTTTACATATTGAGATAGTCATGCCTAGAACCAAAAGAGCAAGAAGCGAACCTAGACCGTCCTCCAACCTTGTTACATGTCAACAACAGCCTCAACAACAGTATCCAACTCAAGATTTTCTGACTTATACTCATGAACAAGCCTTTCCAAACTTCTACAGTCGACCTACTGTCACCGGTAAAAGGCTAAATCTTGCTCCTCAATATGATGCTCTGTTGGTTACCAAACTTGAGACTATGGGGTGGATAAATTTGATAAATTTACCACACAAGGTGTATCCTCGTCTTGTTTCTCTTTTTTATGTTCACTTGGAATGTACATCTGAAGAACATGGATACTATACTATTATGTCTAATATAAAAGGTAAACACATTGAATTTGGCATCCCCACTTTGGCACAAATTATTGGAGTTGAGCAAGGGGAGATGCAAGTCTACTTTCACACTGAGTTTGAACTGCTTGATATTGTTGGCAACATAACTGAAGTATATTCTACTATTTGTGAAAGTAGATTTACAAGAAGTAATTTGCAAGTAAGACATTTAAAACCCCACTTTTGTATTGTCCACCAATTTATAATAGAAAATGTCACTTCCAAATGTGGACATTTTGATGATGTTCCAATTTTTAATGCTTATTTGCTATTTTGTTTTGAAGTTGGACACAAATTGGATTTACGCTATATAGTCATGAAATGCAAATCTTACTATCAGTGGCCGGTCATTAGTTTTTTGGAGCTGTGCTTACAAAAAATTTCAAAGCTTTCAATATGAAACTTGTAGGTGAAGTAGAAACAAAAATATCTTACGCGATTTTAAAGTGTACACTCACCTGAGCTGGCGGCAGTGATCTGTTATTGCAAAGTCTGAATGCTCCAGATACTCCAAATGCACCAACAAATGATCTCCAACAACATGATGACAACGTCATGCCACCACCTCAACAACCTCAAAAATGGATTGATTTTTTTGTCTATGAAACAAGAACGACACAATCAGTGCATTCAATGGGAACAATATATGGCTAATCAATTCGATGCATTTGGCACCGCTCAGAACTCATTAATTCAACAATTTGATGAGTTTTGTATGGACACTGAAGGATGTCATGAACAATCAAGAAATCGCATTGAGCAAACTGAGCACCAAGTGACTGATATCTACCATCACTAATTCTCTCCACCATCACCTGACACTGACCTTTGAAGTTATTAACAAAGAGACTGGATATACTACTACTATGTGACTTTTTTTTTTTAATGGATGTAATACTAGTATTTTTTTATTTTTTTTTAAATTGATGTACCACTAGTGTGTGTGTGTGTGTGTGTGTGTGTGTGTGTGTGTGTGTGTGTTTTTGTGTTTTATTTATATTTTAGTGGATATATGACTAGTATGTATGTTTATTTTTATTTTTGAATAGATGTACTACTAGTATGTGGTTTTTTTTTTTTTTTTTTTTTTAATGGATGTACTACTAATCTGTCTCAATTGATAATCAACAATGGTGGACACCAAACCTAGGCCTCGTTTGGGAACCCTCTTTTTTAGCCAAAACGCCAAAAAGTTACTAAATTAGTCAAAAAACCAACAACCCATACCAAAAAGTCAAAGATTCTTTTTTCTCTCTACTTTTTGCACATCTTTTCATAAAAAGCCAAAAAGTCATCTCAAAAATACTAGTTTTTTTTAGCTCATATTTTAGCCAAATAGCCAAAAAGTTACTAAATTAGCCTGTTCCCAAACGAGGCCCTAGAGACAAAATTGATTTACAATTTAGACAATTTAAACCAACACACGTATGAGCACTATGTTATCAACAAATACTATTTTTCCTCCTTATTTATTTATAAAATAAAACAAAAATAAAAGAAATATCACTACTATAAGAAGATCATTGCTAAAGCAAATTGAACATCATTACTAAAACAATAATAACAAGGAAAAAAATTATGAAAATTGATATGAAACTAATTTCGAGCCTTTCAGCAGTCTTCATAAAACAGTCAAGCAAATCTATTTGTTGATCAAAATAAGATTTGTCATTGAAGATCTTCATAGTAGGACCTTTGCATAGGATTTATATTGGTAATATCCATTGACATTATTTTATATTCCTCATTTCGTTGTTCTCTTTCATTCATCATAGATAATATTTTTAATTGTTCCTCCCTAGCCTCGGCCCTTCTTCGACGTTCTACAGCCTTTTGTTCACGTCCTATCGCATTTTGTTCATCTCGATCAACACTTCTAGAGGACATTGTTGACAGAACTTCAACAATTTTAGACTGGTTGGATGCCATTTCACCAAACCTAACATCATGAATTGTTTGTTTCTTCAACTTTTGTTTCGTAGCCTTAGTACCAATTGGTCGTTTTGATGTGTTAGTCCATTGTTGGTCCAAATCTATATTGTTGTTGGGTTTCGAAGCCTCACCTTCAGTTGTTGGAGTCGAATATGGAATCCTTAGTGGTGTGGGTTTCTTGCATTGCGTTCTAATTTCATCCCACTTACAACTTTGGCACAAAATATCCCAACTTGTATCAAATGTAAATTATTTTTTCTGGATTGCATGATACATGCACTTAGCTTCAACGACCTGAAAAATGAAATAGATAGTAAGTATAAAATGTACATACAGAGCAGAAAATAGATATGATAAAAAAAAAAAAAAAACAATGAAAATTACTTTGTCTGTCTCATTTGTTCTACGTTGTTGCCTCAATAATTGAATTTGCTCAAGAAAACCACAAAATTTATTAATTTCCTTTTGCATCACAGACCAATGGTGAGACAAAGAAATACGGTTTCGATTTGATTGACCATTTAATTGTGAATTAAAATATACAAGTACCCGTTCCCAGAACATTGCCATGGTCTGACTATTACCTGCAATGGGATCTTGAGACATAGCCAACCAAGATCTATATAAAGTTTCTTCTATAATGGTGAATGCTTTACCACGAGGAACACGAGAAGTTTAAGAAATAATACTTATATCATTGTTCCGCTCAAAAGGTTGTGATTCATCAAACAATTCAAAATCTTCCATAGTTTGAAGATAAAATTTGTACAAATAAACAAGTTCAAAAAAATCAATAGGATAGAAAATTAAAGTTCATAGTGAAAAAGATTGTAAAAGAAACAAGTGAAAAATTAAAAATTGAAGATTGAAGTTAACAATGATAAGAGTATAAAAGAAAAAAAGTGAAAAATGAAAGAAAAAGTGAAGATTGAAGTTAACAATGACATAGAAAAAGAAATTGTAATGATATTGTGAAATTAAAAAAAAAAAAAAATCATTCTTATTTTATAGGCACCACACCAACGGTAACTTTGATCAACCCTCTGCAAAACCAACAGTAACCTTACAATATTTACACCATGCAAAATCAACGATTAATTTGAGTACAAATTTGAATTTGCATGCATTTTATAGCCCCTGCTATATTTCCCTCAATTGTTGGTAAGAAATTTGGTATTGGTGCCACAAAATTCACGCAATTGTACAGGCTTGTATTACTATAGGTTGTTTGGGAGGACATTCTCCCGGTTGTCTGAACTAAGAGGATGATTGGGTGAACATCTGGCCAATCGTCCAGTGTCACAAAACAATAGGTATGAACAGTGAAATACTGAAAGGTCCCAGGCGTCCTCTATTTGGGGAAACATTTTTGATATTCTCAATTTGATACCTATTTGATGAAACCATTGGAGCAAGAAAAGAAGCAAAAAATGTTTCACAAAATAGAGGACGTCTGGGACCTTTTAGCAGGCCCCCCAACCCAATGGCTCTCTTGTCTCTTTCACTCTCAAACGGTCAAAAATTTGACCCTTTTAAAAAAAAAAATCCCCCCCGTTGTTTTTTAATTCTATAAATACGCCCCTCCTTTCATTTTCTTTCACAACAACTCTCTCAACTCAACTTTCAACTCTCAACTCTCTCAAATTTTAAGGCTCATTCACAAGTGGTAATTACAAGTGTGTAAGAAGAAACTTTTACTAGAAGAAACTAATTTTTTTTTTTTTATCGCATTCGCCATTCAATAACATAAATTATTTTAAATTGACTATTATCACTTACTTGTTTTTTTAATTAATCGTTACTGGTTTTTTAATTAATTAATTTTAGTTAATTAATATGGACCATGCTAATGTTAATCTAAATGTGGATGATTTTATTAGTATTGATCAACTTATGAATCAGTTGATTCTCCTACCAATATTTCAGAAGGGTCTGATGTTTGAGAGTATTTTAATAGAATAAGTACAACTCTTTCTGACGGTAGTATTGGTTTAAAAACAAAATGTAAAATTTGTGCAAAAAGTTTTAGTGGTTCATCAATAGATGGCACTAGTTATTTAAAAAGGTATTATCAGAATTATGTACAAAGTCAATAACAACTAGATATTAGAACTCAAAGGCAATTAGGAAGTACGGTAGCTGTTAATTTAATTACATTTTTATATGATCATATACGTCCACAAGATATGCTAGTTAATTATGTCATTAAAAATTTATAACCTTTTACTACTAGAGAATGTCCTGATTACGTTAAATTAGTTCAAGGAGCTTATACACTTCAATTTTAAGGCGTTTTAAGAAATTCTACTAGAAACAGAGTGTTAAGAAATATCAAGAGGTAAACACTGAATTATTTAATATTTTTTAAAATTTGAATGGAAAAAATTGTTTAGCATGTAATATATGAAAATCAAAATAAGGTTTAGAATATTAATGTATCACTTCATATTATATAGACAACAATTGAAAATTGTGTAAAAGAATAATTTCATTTAAATTAGTAGAATTTCCATATAATGATCATCTACTTGGGATAGCAATTAACAGTAAGCTATTTGGTTGGACTGTGCAAAATAAAATATTTATAATTGGTTTAGATAATGCAACATATTATAATCAGACTATATCTACTCTTAAGTCAACTTTACCATCATTGCTTCTTAGTGGTGTTTTATTTCAATCCGTTGTTGTGCGCATGTTTTAAATTTGATTCGTAAAGAAGTTATGAGTCAATATGATAATTCTATAGCAGCAATAAGAAATGCAATTATTACAATTAATATTCTGCTAGACGACTTGATATGTCTAGAAAAATATGTCAAAAAGATTAAATGAAAGAAAGAAAATTACCTTTAGACATAGAAATCAAAAGGAATGCAACATACAATATGTTAAATGTAAATTTTTTTTTTAAAAAAAAAAAGAGCTATAAATTTATTTTTTTTCAAACTACGTCAATTAGAGGAGTAGTCCCACTCGTAGAAGATAGTTGGGCCCACGTAGCCCTATAGAAAGATTTTTTTAAAATTTTTGATCAATCAACAAAATTATTTTCATTTATATATACTTACTTCTATATTTGTTTTACATCAATTAGCAAAAGTAATAGCAGTTTTCAGAAACTATTTTTCAAATGAAATACTTACGACATTGTTGTTGCAATGAAAAACAAATTAGTAGATCAGAATAAATAAATAAATAAATATATGAAAGACAAATTGGATAAATATTTTGATCCATGGTCTCACATTTTTGGTTTAGCCATTGTAATGAATTTTAGGTGTAAATAATTTGATTTACAAACTTTTTTACAACTTATTTTCGATAATGAAAATCGATTTGCCCCTATCTTTAAAACATTAAAACAAATGTTTGATGAATATAAGAGTGGTATAGTTGTAAATAAACCACCTGCACACACTACAAAAAGCATGTCTCGTGGTGAAGGCCTAGAAAATAGATGAATTTTCCAAAATGTTAGCATGTCTAATTTTGAGTTAGAGCGGTATTTGGATCAACATTGCATTGATGAAAGTACATTAGAAAATTTTGGTATTTTAGATTGGTAGAAACAACATGAACAAATATGGCATGTGCATGCATCAATGGCTTGTGATATACTTAACTGTTCTTGTTTTTACAGTGGCTTCCAAAATAGTTTTTAGTGAAGCTGGACAACTGTTGAATGATAACCGTTGTAGACTTACACTCGAAATGATTGAAGTACTGATGATAACAAGAGATTCTTTGTATGCAACCGAAAGAAGGCAAGATGTTGATGACAAAGTAGTGATTCAAACTGATTTGGATGCTATCACAATGGGCGACCCAGATGAATTGTCCAACTCAAATGATTGATGAATAAGTTATAAATTTTTATTTTGAGGTGAAATATAATGCAAATAATTAGTAAGCTTGTACGTGTCAACCTAGTTGGGATGTACATGACTTATAGTGATACAATTACTCTACTATCTACTTAATGAGATCATATAAATTTGTAATATTTCATTTCATTTATAAAAATTATTATTTTACATTCAATCGTTTTTGTGTCCATCGTTTACTTATCAAGTTTTTTTTAAAAAAAAAAAAAAAAAAAAAAGTCTTGGGCTAAATGAGACGGCCCGATCTAAATTTTGACGAGAGCCCAATTGGGCCTAGACTGAGTTCGCCCGAGCCCAAGCCAAATTGGGTTGAGGAGGGCCGTTTAGACACTCCTAAAGGTGTTCCAATTGAAAAAATCTGCCCTCGATCTACTAATCGAATGGACTATAGGTCTAGTTTTGGGTTGTGGACCATTTGGGCTTTTTTTTTTTTTTTTTTAATCGAAATTATTTCGGTTTCAACTTAATAATCCGAATTATTTATACTTTACTGTCTGTCAACTAAATTATTTATGTACAAAATCATATTGATTAAATGTTGATAGTCAAGAATTTATATTACATCTATTTAAAAAAAATGGTACATTTTTAAAATTATATGTACCATCCAAAAAAGAAGTGGAGATAGAGGATTAATGAGAAGTTGAGATTAATTAATTAATGGGTAAATTACAAATACATTTCTTGATATTTGCTTAAAATACGGATTGTCTCTTGTAGTTTATAAAATTACGAATACACATTGTCAGAATTTTTTCTTTAACATAATTAACTGAAAAAGTAAAATTCCTAATTATTCTCCTCTACAATGATATAATTACCTGAATTATTAATTGAAATAAATTTATGACATCATTAAAAATTGTTAATTAATGATTTATTAATAAAAAGGGGCCTTCAAAGGGCATGATATAATTTTTAAAAGGGAAAATTAGTCTAAGGTCCCTCTCTCATTTTTTATGGTAGAAGAGATCCACAATATTATTTTATAATGTCTAAGGTCCCTTGATCCTACATCCGTGTATTCCAGAGAAAATTCATTTTCTCACTTTCTTCTTTCCTCTGTCTAGGGCTTTCATCATTCTCTCTCTCTCTCTCTCTCTCTCTCTCTCTCTCTCTCTCTCTCTGATTCGATCAACCATGAACCATTGCCTCCACTCTCACTCTTATTCACTCCCATACCCATTGAATTGAGTATGACAATACTTCACTTTATTCTTTTTCTTGCAATCAATTGTTATCTGTATGTAAACTATTGTCAATCAATATGGCGTCTCCAATACCAGATCAAATTCCATAAAACAAGCACACAAGTGTGTTTATAAAATTATAGAGAGAGAGAGAGAGAGAGAGAGAGAGAGAACAAAGTAGTAGAGAAATTGTGGGTTTGAGTTTTACTTACAGAGACTTGAAAAAATGGTTTTTGGATGGCAAAGAGCATTTTGTACATCCATTTCCCGAGATGGAGAGTCGAAGCTACCCAAGGAGAAGCAGCAAGAACCTAGCAACAACAACACCAATCCCGTCCCCAAACTCGGTTCCAAATTTAGCTTCTTCTCCAATCCATCCACGCATCGATTGCCCGTTCCAAGCCCTAGCCTCCGGTGCCGGACTGTGACAACAGCGACTGTTCCGACGCAATTAGTTCCAGAGACCCCCAAGCTCCAATGCAAGACCAAAAATAGCCCCAGGTTCTTCTAGCGCTCTACTCCATCTTCTCCTTGATCACCTTCGACTTTCTCTCTACTCAAATCAAGCTTGCGTCTCTATAAATTAAGTATTGATATACTACTAACGTGCTGCTTCCATTATATATGATTTCTCCTTTTTTGTCACTTTGCACAGTGGAATTTTGGTAATAAAAAGATTTTCGAAAAGTGATGAGTAAATTTTGACTTTAAAAAGCTTTCCCTCTCTCTGTGTGACCTTTTTGTAAGTAGAGTAGATGTGGAATATGTTTGCAGAGCGTGAAGACAGGTCAAGGGACCACCATTTTCACGGCGGAGTGCTTTCATAGCTTTCACTTTCCCTGCATCGTCACGCACATCAATAAGTTCAATAGCCGGCTTTCAAATAGTTCTTCTTCTCCCTTTGAAAGGTTGTTCAGTGCTTGCTTAATTTGGTTTAATGGGTTGTAAAAGACAAATCACTAAAAGCTTTCAAAATTGATGCGTAGTGTTTGTATTTAAGTGTAAAAGGTTAATAGAAAAAATGAATTTTTTTTCATTCCAATGGATGTGTCTGTAGTGTGTTTGGTAGTGTAAGAATTTAGAAATCAAAAATCCAAATATGACAGAAAAATCAGTGGCTTCCCATGAGGACACAACTTTGTAGATATCCAGAGAAATTCATTATCATTTTCTTTACCTTCAACAACAACAACAACCATCTAGCTTTGAATTTCTCTGGTCCAAATCAGAGAAATTCTCTCCAAACTAAAAAAATTCTCTCTGGTTTACTTAAAATTTTTTTTGATTTGTTTACCATTTTCTCTACCTTCAACAATAACAACCATTTGAATAAATCAACCCCAACTATTAATTAAACAATAGATTTAAGAACATAAACCTTGCAATGGTTTGGACCAAAGAATTTCTCTAGATTGTTCAAATTTATCTGGTTGTTCAAATTTCTTTGGGTTGTTCAAATTTCTCTGGTAGGTCTTTGGTTTGTTTAAATTTCTCTGGTTGTTCAAATTTCTCTAGTAGGTCTTTGGGTTGTTCAAATTTCTCTGGAAGCTTTGTTATTGCCTCATGCTATCTCTAGTTGATCATTTGTCATGTTGTGTATTTGTGTTGATGCTATCAAAGTGCTCTTGCTTATATGGCTTTCATGGTGCTACTACAGCTACTTATGTAGAAAGAAGATGATGATGATGAATGCTATCAAAGAATTTCTCTAGAGGAAGAATTTGAATTTGAACTCAGAGAAATTGGTCTAAGGTCTGTCAAAATGATTTCATAAAATGATATTGTGATCTAGAGAAATTTGAATTTTCTCTGGTTTATAAATGAACCCAGAGAAATTTGAATTTGAATTTGAAATTAGAGAAAATTGGTCAAAATAAACTCAGAGAAATTTGAATTTTCTTTAGGTTGAACCTAGAGAAATTCTTTGAAAAGTCCAGAATTTCTCTGGAGCGAATTTCTCTGGATTGAAATTTCTCTAGATCAATGTTGAGGGACCTTAGACATTATGAAAATATTGAATGTCGTTTATGCTATAAAATCTTAATATCATGGACCTAAAAAAAAAACCCTTTTTAAAATCATTGGAGACAACTTATATTTTAAGAAAATCTTATAGGGTACGTTTGTAATTTACCCTTAATTAAATTGTAAATTTGACAAGTGTCTTTCATTCCCTTCTCGTAATCCTAATTCAAACGAAGAATAAAATATACAATTCTTTTAAACAAAATAAACTGAACCCTCTAAGACAAGTAGTTATAAAAGTATCTCTAAGGAATTTTTTTTAAATGAGATTTATTAGTTATTATAATTATAATGAATATTATTATATTTTAGTCACTCTAATGAACTAGCTATTACAATGGTTATTTTACCAAAAAATTTCAAGAATAATTATATTTGAAAAATTTTGAAAGACTCTTTAAATAATTTGTGTGTATAAATAAGTAAAATAAAGAGAATCGTTGTAGTACATTGATAAAATATATATATATACATATATTAGGCAAAATAAATAATTATATTTTTTATATTTTAACTAATAAAACATAAAAAGCATAATTAAAATTGCTCTAATAAAACTAATCCCATTTAAATTCTATATTTAAAGGGAGTTGATATGCAAACTCCCTTTATCTCGAAAAAATATTAGATTAAAATTGAAAGTGTTCTAGACATAAAAAGTCAATGGATCGCACAAAAGTTGACGACCCAACCCCACTCCCCCAAGTTAAAGGGCGGTTGTGGTGGCTCCACACAAATTTATTTATTTTTTTTTTTTCTTTTACAATGAAAGCGACAACTTAACTCTATGTTTTCCATTTATTTTCTAATCAAATATAAATAACGCAATGTTGTTTCGTTTTATTTATTTTTTATTGTTTCGTACTAATATTTTTTAAATAATTATAACTATAAAAATATTATATTATCAAATAAATTATTAGTTTATAATAATTAAAAAGTTAACAAAATCTATTAAAACCAAGCCCAATGATCCACTACTACAATCCCACATAATGAGAAGAAATAAATATTACCAGAAAAGGTATCAAATTCCTTTATATAGGAGTTGGTGTGAGCAAGGATGGATCGAGAGGGGCTAGCAGGGGCAACCGTCAATCCAAAGTTTTGAAGAAAATCCCTAGATATAATAATAAAATTACAAATATTTTTAAACTATATAGGTTCGTCACTCCAAAGTTTTTACAAAAAATTTAAGAACCGTCACCCCTTAAATTTTGTACTTTAAAATTTAAAAATTTATTTATTTTTTTGATAAATACTAAAAATAATAACAATAATAGTAATTTATTTTTTAAGTATGATTACTTTTTTATTTTAAATTTAGTAATGTTAAAATAATAAAAAAATTATTTGTTAATATGTTAAAGTCTTTTTTTTTCTAATTAGGGCCAGATTTTTTAGTTAGCTTACCTAGAGTAGTCATCATATATTCAAATCAAAAAAGCTTCTCTTCTCTCTCTTATTTCACAACTAGTGAACTCAAATCATCAGAACCAGTGACCCAAAACACAATCTATCTCGTGTGTCGTGAGTCTTCCAGCGTTCAAGATCGTGATTCCTCTTGCAGTACTCCGGTACACACACACACACACACACTCTCTCTCTCTCTCTCTCTCTCTCTCTCTCAAAGAGTTAGGGCTTATTATTTGGGGGAAAAAAATTGGACTATGAACTTCGTAATGCTGGTAATGGAACCATTTGTGTAATTCTCAGTCAATTATTTATACTTTTGTAGTACATTTCTATTGACCTGTTGCTTGTTATTTTAATTTTTTTAAGTTTACCCATTAAGAATGACGTGCCCTTTGTTAGATTAGATTATATTGTTTGTGTGCTTCTTACCTAGTGAGTAACAAAAACTATTTGATAATTTTCAAGTTCTTAAATCAAATTGAGTTGAATGTTAGGTGAATTATGGTGAACAAAAAAATTGATTCTTTCTTTAAGAAAAGAGGCTCTCAAGATATAGAAGTTAATGTAACTACAAAACCTTCCACTAATAGATGGAAACATTTAATTATATACGATGAATGGAAACATCTAATTATATATTTTTGTGATTGTACCTCGACTTTCCGCGCTCCTTTCGGAAGGCGAATAGCCCTACAGGTCGGACTCCACTTGTGGTTCTGAATCTGATTTCACAAGTGCAATGTGAAACAGTGAAAACACAAAAAAAGTCCAAATTCGACAATTCTTTTGGAAAATCGATGTTTGAATCAAATGTCAAAAATGGACTGCTTTGCCATAGAGTCGCCACCTAAATATTTTTGAAAAATTTAGAAAACCTGAGACTCGTGCCAAAGGCCATTAGTGGCATCACCAAAGTGTCTCAGCTTAGGAACTTAGGTACGAGAGGGGAAGGTCATGAATTGAGCACTCCCCTCGCCCAATCAAAGATCGGCCTCTACTAATCATGATGTGTTTCTTGTTTACATTATATGTTCTTGTTCCGATTATTATTTTTACTATGTGACGCACACACAAATATAGACTAATTTGCAAGAATTTGAACATTTGATCTCATGTTTTGTTTTGAAATTGTTTTGTGAATTTGCCACTTGAAAAAATTGGCTAAAAATGGACATTTAATCAAACCATCCCAATTCAAGCAATTAGCCTCCATCCACATGCATTCAAGCAGTTATATCAATTAAGCACTTAGCCTCGTGGAATTCATGCTTTGAACATGGTATCACAAACACTCAAAAAAAAAAAAAAAAAAAAAAAAACCATCTAGTACTCCGAGCCAAAACAAAACAAAACAATTAAAAAAAACTTATCTAGGAACACTCAATGCATATTCCTAATTTTATGCGATTATGGCTAATGCAACACATACATTATGTATTTAATAGGCTCGGCTGTGAACATGACATATGATTTCATTCAAGACATGCGGTAAGGCACGTATTCAAGCAATGAATTTAAGCACTTGGTTAGTATGGTGAGCCGAACCTAAATGCATGCAAGACGAATGGATACAAAACATGAGAATGCTAATGAAACGTGATGTTTTAAACTAACCATCGTAAGCGATTAAATAAAAGGGAGAATGTAGAGACCCTAATGTTTGGTAACTACACTTGAAACCCTACGCCTTAGGTTAATAGTATTTTAGCCCATAGTTCCATAAAAGTCTACATAAAGGCCCAATAAATAAAAATTTTAAATCCTAGAACACCACTTCATAATTGGAAATACCCTAACACTTGACTTTTATTTATTTTACCTCCTAGTTTCTAAATTAATTCATACATTTTATTTATTTATTTAGACTAGTTGCATATTTTACTAATTCTTTGAATCTTTATTATTTATTTGAGCAAATAAATAGCCATAAATATCCTTAAATAAATAGTTTTATTATTTATTTTAATATTTGTTTGAGCAAATTAGTGGAAAAATATCTATATATTTATAAGTTTTCTTAGCCATTAAGCTAGAAGGGTAGAATGGTCTTCTTAACCCAAATTCATGGCCTATAAATTGAGATCATTGTCTCAATTTCCACTCTCACATTTCAGCAGCCCAGGGAAAGGGTGAGAGATGGAGAGTGTGACTAGGGGAAGTAAAGAAGAAGAAAAAAAAAGAAAAAAAAAAGAAAAGGAAGAAAACGTGACTCAAGAAAGTAAGAGCACATCTCTCTTCTCTTCTCGAATTCTTTCACCCATCTCATCCTATTGTTTAGATGCCCTCTTGTGTTGCATATTAATGTTAAATAGGGTTTTTGGTGTGTATGAAAATGTGGGTATGAGCTAGTGACATTGTCTTGCAAATTTGTCAAATTAGGCACTGCTGTAGCTTGAAATATCAAATTTATTTATTTCTCAAATCTGAATTTAGTGTAGGCTATTTGGTGTGTTTAGAGCTTGTGATAATTTTATTAGCCCCCTATTTGTGTGTTTTTAGGGCTTGGATATTTTGTTTAAAAATCTGGTCCTGAGTCTATGAAAAATAGTCCACTTCTTGCAATTTTATAAAATTTCCGAAAAATCATCTCATGTTGGTTCTTCTATCAAAATTTAGCATTTGGAGTCCTCTTTCCAACAGAATTTATTTGGGTGAAAATCATCGGTTAGATTGAGAGGAAAGCTAGTTTTCCCAGAGGGTGACAAATCTGGATAGGTTTTCGAATATCGCTTGTAAATGAATTTCTGAAGGTGCTGTGCAAATTCTGAGAATTGGAACTGAAACTGGACATGTTAATTATTGTTTTTGTGAAATTTCAACCCCTAATTTGACCTGGAAATATTTTTACTAAAGCATTCTTGTTAGCCCTACAAAACTGAACAGTGTTGAAAATGGTGTTTTATTGTGTTATTTGTCTCTAAGTATTTCAAAGCATGCCTAATGTTATTTGCTTGCCCTACCATACTTATGTATGACTATCATGGGCTATATATCCTCACTTATGTTTGCCTCATGCTCTTTTATATTACCGAATTACCGAATGTGACTAACTTGCTTAGCAAAAGATCTAATAAACGGGAAATGGAAAGGAGTTGGTACTGGGTGATGTTCACCCTTGTGTTTCAGAATGATGTATGTAATATACATGTCCATGGGATGAATTATGATTGGATTAAAACCAAATGAGTTAAGTCTTGCACAAGCGGTCTAAACGAGCCCCTAGGTTGACACGGATGTATTCAGACTCTATGCGGTGGATTCAGGGTATAAGCGAGCCCATTGGTATGGTATGTGCAGGGTGTAAGTGAGCCCTAGGCACGATTTGGTATGGTATATGCAGGGTGTACGCGAGCCCTAGGCATGATTTAGGTGTAAGCGAGCCCACTTGTTTGGCCGTCCCTTTTGAGGTCTATCAATGTCACTGACCGGTAAATAACCGGGAGGTGGGCATAGGTGGTAAGGTCTGCAAAGCAGCAAAAGGGGGAGTTCTGAATAGTCCGGTGTGCAATCCTTGTGGTTGGGTAGAATGATCTCTTTGGGGGATTCTAGATGTCTAGTCTAACTACTAATTCATAGAACCTTGTTGTAATATTATATGTATGTTACCCAATTTGTTCTGTGTATGGTTGATTGGTTAATAGAAGAAGTAAGGGTGTGTGTATTTTTACTGGGCATTCCAAGCTCATGGTGTGTCGTGCCAGGTGATGAAACAGTTTACAATAGTGAAGGTTATTTCGATGGCAAATAAGATGAAGTGTTGGAGCTATGGTTCATATGAAGGCTTAGACTAATAGTTTTTTTTTTCCTTTTGACTTTTGGTTTGGCAATGTTTTGGTAATCCTGTAATGAAACATAAACAAATTATCTGTGATATTAACTCTGGTTATATATGTATATTAAGATGTTTTGGTTATCTATCCTACTTGTGTTGTATTATTGTACGTACGGAAGTTGGGGCATTACAGAATGGTATCAAAGCTTAGATTCAACCCTTACCCATGTATTTCGACTTCAAACGATTTGACGATCACCTACGAAGGGAAGTGGTTTTAAATTTGAATTGGGCAACGTGTTGAACATTAGATACAATATAGAAGTAGGGGATACTGTTATTTCTACGAGTCTTCTATCGATAGTCATATCCTCATTTCATATTTGTAACCTTGTTTGATGTCGTTCATTTCAAGATTAAGTCATTACCATCTAGTCTTACTTTATATTTTTTTCAATTATACCATTTGCAACCTTGAGCCTTGATTATGCCATTTTGTACGAGAATTTTCTGAAAATTGCAATTTCTTTATTCGGTGACGAATCTTGGATAATCAGTTTGAAACGCGGATGGCTGATGCAGTTTTAAGTTAAATATCTAACTTAGTCACTATCTTTATAACCTTGACCACATAAAAATCGTAAATCATAATCCATCTGCATTTCAAATGATCCTTGTATTAATTGATGCAATTACTATAATATTATTCCATCTCCGCTTTGTATTCCTTTTATTAATCCAGTTTTCACAGTCTTGTAGTTATTATTTTGCCTATATGTATATATGTGAAGTTGTGTTGTGTGCTTCCCTATATTTGTTATTTATTACTTGATCTTATTGTTTTAAACATCGTAAGATAATTAAACCATAACTTTAAGATTTGTTGATTACCCTTGACAATTGCCTCCATAATTAGACTCCAACTTATGCCTCACCCCATACTATGAACAGAAAGAAAAAAAAAATAGTGAACCACACTCGAGCCAACGGCTTCACTGAGGCAAGCGATAACACACAAGCTCGCGAGTAATAACGCAATAAGAATGAAGTACCATGTAATTGAAACCCTGAGAATGGACCAATACTCGCGATTGAAATCTTGAGCCGCATTGGAAACCAGATTCTGGAACAATTGGGCCAATTGAGAGGGAAAATGCAAGAAAGTTCGAATGAGAGCTAGACCCTACGATCAAAAGGAAGAGGATGTAGACCCGTTAGTAATTAGAGGTAACATCATACTCTATAATTCTTGGGTTTACATTCTATTCGATTATGGCGCACCATTTTTATATATATAAAAACATCATGTCTTAAATCGTTAGGTCTTACATGTGAACCTTTAAAAACTACTTTAAGTATCGCATCACCTTTGGGAGGAAATGTCAGTGTGAATTAGAAGTGTCAGGCTTACACTTGATTTGCGACCTTGTGGTCAGGGACATGTTTAATTTTGACATAATCTTAGGTATGGAATGGCTATTTTCCCACTGAACGGTGATTGATTGCTACCAGAAGAGGGTGGCGACTTACACACCTGATGGGAGGTGTTTCCAATTTAAGGGGGATAGAGAGGAGGGTCTAAGCATGACAATGCGGTGGCATAATCAACTTGCTGCGAGTTCTGGTTGAAGGAAGTCAAATTTTGGGACACGTAGTGTCTGAGCATGGGATTGGAGTGGACCCGACCAAGGTAGAAGTAGTATTAGATTAGAAGTATCCAACCTCAGTATTTGAAGTTCATAGTTTCTTAGGGTTGGCCGGTTATTACCAACGGTTTATTCAATATTTAAAAAAAAAAAAAAAATGGCCAAGCCGATGACTCACCTAACGCAAAAAAGGGTAAAATACGATTAGAATGAAGCATATGAATGATCCTTTCAAGAACTCAAGAGGAGATTGACTAGTGCCCCAATACTTATCATTCTGGAGCAAGACGTAGGATATACAATATATTGTGACGCATCTAAGGATGGGTTAGGTTGGGTGTTAATGCAAAAGGGGAAGGTGGTGGCTTACGGCTCCAGGCAACTGAAACCGCATGAAAGGAATTATTTGACACATGATCTAGAGCTAGCAGGAATGGTTTTTTTTGCTAAAGCAATGGTGTTAATATGGTGAACAGTTTGAGATTTTCACGGATTATAAGAGCTTGAAGTATTTGTTCACACAGAAAGACTTGAACATGAGACAAAGATGGTGGATGGAATATCTCAAACATTACCATTTTACTATATCTTATTATCCTAGCAAAGCTAATATAGTGGTAGATGCCCTAAGTTGCAAGAACCAGGGGATTATTGTTAGCCTAACACTCAAGGAATGGAACATGGTCGGAACACTTAATGAGTTCAGAGTACAGATGAAAGCTTATGACGAGAAGGTATACCTTGGTGCTCAAATCGCTATGCCCAAATTACTGAATGAACTAATAGAGTCATACAAGTATGATAAGGAGGTAGCGTGTATAAAAGTGCGAATAGCATCTGGGGATCCTATACCTGATTGGACGATTCACTCGGATGGAAGTTTGAGACATCAAGGCAGCGTGTTTGTGCCATAAGATAAGTCGCTTAGAGGAAAAGTTCTGAAAAAATTCCATCATTCGGTGTTTGCAGTGCACACAGGAGGGACGAAAGTGTACCAAGATTTAAAACACCAATATTGGTGAAACATAATAAAGAAGACCTCTAACTTTCATTGTCGGTGATGTTGCCTTGAAAATTCAGCCCTGCCGAGGTATCATTCGTTTTGGAAAGAAAGGAAAATTATCAACTTGATATATCGGACCCTTCGAGATACTGTAGAAAATTGGAGAGGTTACGTATAAATTGGCTCTACCCCCGCAATTGGCTGGAGTATGTGATGTTTTCCATGTATCTATGTTGAGGAAGTACATAATGCAACCTTCTCACATCATCAACTGGGAAAAATTCTAACTCAATGAAGACGGTACCTTTGAGGAGGGACCAGTAGCAATTATGGACAAACAAGAAAAGAACTTGCAAGGAAAAATAATTCAACTTCTTAAGATATTCTGGCGTCACCATGGTACTGAAGAGTTCACCTGAAAACTTGAAGACGCAATGTGGACAAATTATCCACAACTATTGGAGACGTGAGGTATGATTTAATTTCGAGGACAAAATTTATTTAAGGGGGATAGGTTGTAGAGACCCTAATGTTTGGTAACTACACTTGAAACCCTACGCCTTACGTTAATAGCATTATAGCCCATAGTTCCATAAAAGTCTGCATAATGGCCCAATAAAGAATAATTTTAAATCCTAGAACACCACTTTACAATTGGAAATACCCTAACACTTGGCTTTTATTTATTTTACCTCCTAGTTTCTAAATTAATTCAAACATTTTATTTATTTATTTATTTTTTTAGCCTAGTTGCATATTTACTAATTCATTGAATCTTTATTATTTATTTGCGCAAATAAATTTCCATAAATATCTTTAAATAAATAGTTTTATTATTTATTTTAATATTTATTTGAGCAAATTAGTAGCAAATTAGTGGGAAAATATCTAGATATTTATAAGTTTTCTTAGTTATTAAGCTAGAAGGGTAGAATGGTCTTTTTAACTCAAATTCATGGCTTATAAATTGAAATCATTCTCAATTTCCACTCTCACCTTTCAGCAGCCCAGGGAAAGGGTGAGAGAGGGAGAGTGTGATTAGGGGAAGTAGAGAAGAAGAAGAAAAAAAGAAAAAGAAAAGGAAGAAAAGGTGACTCGAGAAGGTAAGAACACATCTCTCTTCTCTTCTCCAATACTTTCACCCATCTCATCCAATTGTTTAGATGCCCTCTTGTGTTGCATAGTAATGTTAAATAGGGTTTTTGGTGGGTATGAGCTAGTGACATTGTCTTGCAAATTTGTCAAATTAGGCACTACTGTAACTTCTCTAATTTAAAAGAAATATCAAATTTACTTATTTCTCAAATCTGAATTTAGTGTAGGCTATTTGGTGTGTTTAGAGCTTGTGATAATTTTATTAGCCCCTATTTGTGTGTTTTTAGGGCTTGGATATTTTGTTTAAAAATCTGGTCCTGAGTCTCTAAAAAACAGTCCACTTCTTGCAATTTTATAAAATTCCAGAAAAATCATCTCATGTTGGTTCTTCTATCAAAATTTAGAATTCGGAGTCCTCTTTCCAATAAAATTTATTTGGGTGAAAATCATCAGGTAGATTGAGAGGAAAGCTAGTTTTCCCAAAGGTTGACAAATCTGGATAGGTTTTCAAATATAGCTTGTAAATGAATTTTTGAAGGTGCTGTGCAAATTCTGAGAATTGGAACTAAAACTAGACATGTTGATTATTGTCTGTGAAATTTCAGCCCCTAATTTGACGTAGAAGTATTTTTACTAAAGTATTCTTGTTAGCCCTACAAAACTGAACAGTGTTGAAAATGGCGTTTTATTGTGTTATTTGTCTCTAAGTATTTCAAAGTTTGCCTAATGTTATTTTCTTGCCTTACCACACTTATGTATGACTATCATGGGCTATATATCCTTTGTTATGTTTCTCTCATATTCTTTTATATTACCAAATTACCGAATGTGACTAACTTGCTTAGTAAAAGATCTAATAAACGGGAAATGGAAAGGAGTTGGTACTGGGTGATGTTCACCCTTGTGTTTTAGAATAATGTATGTAATATACATGTCCATGAGATGAATTATGATGGGATTAAAACCAATGAGTTAAGTCTTGTGCAAGTGGTCTAAGCGAGCCCCTATGTTGACACAGATGTATTCAGACTCTATGCGGTGGATTCAAGGTAAAAGCGAGCCCTTTGGTATGGTATGTGTAGGGTGTAAGCGAGCCCTAGGCATGATTTGGTATGGTATATGTAGGGTGTAAGCGAGCCCTAGGCATGATTTGGGTGTAAGCGAGCCCACTTGTTTGGCCGTCCCTTTTGAGGTCCATCAATGCCACTGACCGGTAAATATCCGAGAGGTGGGCATAGGTGGTAAGGCCTGTAAAGCAGCAAAAGGGGGAGTTTTGAATAGTCCGGTGTTCAATCCTTGTGGTTGGGTAGAAGGATCTCTTTGTGGGATTCTAGATGTCTAGTCTAACTACTAATTCATAGAACCTTGTTGTAATATTATATGTTATGTTACCCAATTTGTTCTGTGTATGGTTAATTGGTTGATAAAAGAAATAAGGGTGTGTGTGTTTCTACTGGGCATTCCAAGCTCATAGCGTGTCATGCCAGGTGATGAAGCAGTTTACAATGGTGAAAGTTATTTCGAAGGAAAATAAGATGAAGTGTTGGAGCTGTGGTTCATATGAAGACTTCGACTAGTAGTTTTTTTTTTCCTTTTGACTTTTGGTTTGGCAATGTTTTGGTAATCCTGTAATGGAACATCAACGAATTATTTGTGATATTAACTTTGGTTATATATATATTAAGATGTTTTGGTTATCTATCCTATTTGTATTGTATCATTGTACGTATTTAACGGCCCGAAAGTTAGGGCGTTACAGAGAAAGACGTGGGTTAGAAGACATACACAATATTACAACATTTGATCCCTCATGCAGGAGGGTGCGAATCAATGTCCGAAAGTCTGAATTAATTAACTATTACAAAACTGGGCAAATGAATAATAACTAACTTAACTAAGCTAATTAACTACTTTATTACAACAATTTAACTAGCTATACCCCAATTATAAATAAGCTAATGGCTACAATAATACTAATTATAATAAAGATTAATTATAACACTAATAATCATAATACTAATGGAACAATTAATTGCATTCGACAAAGGCGTAAGTGAAGATGGATGATGGTAACATGCACAGCGCCTCAGAGCTACTCTGTCTTTCCAAGCCAACTTTGTTTCACCTTCAGCGACTGTCTGTTTTCCTGCAAAACTGCACTGCTGCCACACACTGAGGGCCAGCCGTGCATCAATGATGGCCAGCCAGGTCTATAGATGGCCCGCCGTGCATCAATTTGGTGCAAAACTCTATTTTTGTGTTCTAAGGTGAACTAGTGCAGACAGAGTGTTCTCAAGCTCTGTCTGTCCCATCTTCCTTCTCTGTCATAGGAAAGCCTTGAGAGAATGTCGAAATTGATTCCAAAGCCATCAATAGAAAAATTGATTGCTTGATGATCTTGGATACAATTTTGGACAAAAAGTCAACGAATGCAATGAATAAGACCACCCCTCCCTCTTGTCATGGAGTTAGCTCAAAGAGGATGGTTGCAATGCTTCAAAAATCATCAAATTGTCATGAATTAGCATGTGGCGACTCTTGACACAAGGAACTTGGCAAAATGTCCGGCCAAGTTCAAGCAATTCTAAGCATTTTCTTTATATGGGTTGTTCCAAGTTTTAAGCCAATTTTATGAAGCCTTGCCATTCTTTAGTCCATTTGTCCATGATGATGTTAAAGTCCTCTAAACAAGAAGTAATGTCAAATGAGAGGTCTTCAAAAACATGTGTGTGTGTGTGTGTGTGTGTGTGAGAGAGAGAGAGAGAGAGAGAGAGAGAGAGAGAGAGAGAGACTATACCATTGGCAATGAATCTTCGAAAAGATTAAGCCATTAGGTAGGAGTCTTTCTTACATGTTTTGAGCAACCTCAATCGGTTGAAATCATTCTCAAAGAATGAAGGAGATGTGTGGTGGATTGATTGTTAAAATTAGACTCTTAGACATGGAAATGAGTACAGAAAAGCTTGGAACAACATGTAACAAGTTATGTATGCAAACTTATGAGACAACAAATGAACTAAACAAAGCATGAACTAATTTAAAAGGTTTGGACAGCCCTAAAGCAGCCCTTAATACATGAAAAATAGAGGTTAAAAATGCATGAAAAGAGCCTAAAAAAGCCTAATAACCAAAAGATGAAACAAGGCTAGGAAGTAAGAACAAGGAGGGGTGGCTAACCCCTCCACTTTTGAAACCTCAAAACATGATTTTTAGCTTTTTTTAAACTCTGAAAATTAGTGCAAGGAGCAAAGAAAAGGAGTGTAAAAGAAAGGTTTGAGGTATAGGTAAAGATATAGAAAGAGAGTTAAACTCCCTCTATTCTTTTGGAAGCTCTTCAAACCCAATCTTAAACACTTCAAATAGGATCAAAACAACATAAAACAATAAGAACTAAGTATTAAATGAAAGAAGTGAAGGCAAGAAGCAAGATAGCAAGCTTATACCTCTCAAAGGAGTAAGCTTGTTGTTTGTGATCAAACTAAGCTCCAATACACTCTCAAGCTTGAATTATGCTTCTCAAAGATCAACCAAGGCTCTAAGATGGTGAGACAAGGTTGTGTATGGTGTATAGAGATGCCACAAGGAAGCTAGGTTAGCTCAAATGTTGCTTGCTAAGGAAGAAGGAGGATGGAGGAGCTCTTAAAGTGTATATAGACTTTCTAAATTTTGTTCAACCCTCAAAACAATAACACAGCTTCGTTTTTAAAGAATTTGAGCTCAAAAGGTGATAAATATTTCAAACATTGTAACGCCCCAAAATAATCCAATACAGATACAACCCATCAATCAACATTCGCTACATAATCATTGCAAAACCTCAACCTTTTCATCATAAATTCCAAGGTTTATACAAAAGTCCCATATGCGATGTATACATTCAAGGATATAGAAATACATGAATCCATAGCATGTAGAGCATCAAGTCCCAAAATAAATAAAATGCCCTTACGAGCTTACATCTTCCAAGGCTCAAGCCCAGTTACACAAAAATGGCCTCTCGGACCCATACAAAAATAGCCCTTGGCTTTAAAAAAAGTCACAACAAAATAAAGAGTAATCTACTATTCACAAGAACACAACCACATTTTTAATTTGACGGGGTCACCACATCTTTACCTGCACCAAATCCCATAGGGGTGAGCATAAAGCCCAGTAGAGAATTTCTTACAAAGTATATACAGTTATGCTAGCTCTCAATGTAAAATGCAAATGTCAATTCCATGCAATGCACTTTTAAAGAAAACTTCATCTCATGCTCTTCTTGAAAATCACCATGTTCTCAAAATTGTAATGCAATCTTATTAATTTCGAAACTTCCAATTTTAGTCAATAGGGGCGGTAAATATGACACTGGTAATTCCTAGGTTGGTGTCTGCAAGTAAAGTCTGCGAGTACTACCAAACTGTCATTTTTACCAGTATTAACCGGAAGACTCGACACCTATCTGCGTAGTTTTCTGGTCTTTCACCATGGACACTCAGGCTAACTTATCAAACTCATCTACACCTCATATCCGACCACTGTATTTACCCCATAACATATTTTCACAGTTCTCAATACAACATAATCTTTTTCAAAGTAAACCTTTTCCAATGCATTTCAATATGTGTAACAATGATAACAAATCAAATGAGAACATGATGCAATACATAATATCTCCACAATAATGTCACATTTTCAGTTCACATTTCTCCATTTTCAATGTCTCCACAATAATGTCAACATTCACAATTTCCATTTCCCGTCTTCACTTTTCTTTTACAAGATCACCATAAGCCATTAATACATAGCTACAATCATTATCCATGGTGCACAACAATTGTCATTCCACAACTATATATCATCATTTATTCAACAATAGTTTTAAAACAAAACACCATTTCAATATGTCAAAAACTTTCCATATTTTGCAAAGCACATTATGAAATCAATGCTCACTCATCTTTTTATCAAAAGAAAAGAAGGTTCCATGAACATTTCCACATTTTTCCAAAAATCCCCAATTTCTAGGGTTTTCATCAAAAGCCCCACGTTTCCCATTTCATGGTGAAACCCATCTAAATCATATTCCGTGAGTTAAATAAAGAGTAAACCCTCTAGGGTTAGCAAAAGGGTTGAGATTTAAACCCTTATTTTCAAAACTCTCTTTACATTTGGAGCAAAAATCAAACTCAACGCAATAATCTCAAAATACTTTTAAAATCAACATTTAGATAGCAAAACATGTATATATAACTCAAGAAATCCCTACCTCAAGAGAGAAGAGGAGAAAACAACCCAAAAACCACCGGCGACGAAACCACGAACTACCTGGGTCAAGACGAAGCTCTTGATGAGATCTATAACCTTTCTCAAAGGAGCTAGGCAGGGAGATGCTTCCAAGTGAGTAGATCTAAAGATCTTTGAGCAAAAAAGTGAATTTGGAGAGGGAGAGAGAGACCCACGGTTTAGAGGAAGAAATAAAGAAAAGGGTTAAGTGAGAGCCTATTTACAGCACTAGGTAAAGTTAGAAATAAGCTCCAAAGTCAACCCAAAATATCTGGTCAAAAACCCCCAAAAAGTAGGCCTAAACCGACAAAAAAAAATCTGCAAAAACATCGCAGGTGTCGACCCCCTGCAACACAGGTGTCGGCCCTTATGAAGAAAAGCTGGAACACTAAGTTTAACAACACAATAGGTGTCGACCCTTCCCCAGGCTGGTGTCGACACCAAAAAACAACAAGCAACTTCTGGACAAGGGTCAACCCTTCCCAGACTGGTGTCGACCCTTGTAACAACAAAAGGAAGGTGTCGACACCTCCAAGACTGGTGTCGACCCCAAAATGCAGTGAACAATTTCAGAACAATGGTCGACCTTTCCCAGATTAGTGTCGACCCTTGCGACCAACTAAAAGAGAAGGTGTTGACACCACCAAGACCGGTGTCGACCCCAGAACATGATTTTCAAGTTTCCAAACAACTTTTCAATGCGAACAAGCATGAACGAGCAATTCCAACAAGTTTAAATCAATTTGTACACCTCCAAAATCAAGATATAACAATACCAAAGATTTTAAAAACAAAATAAAAGATTCAAATACACTTTCCAAAAGTTTTAAAAAGGGTACAAGTGCTACAAACATGGACAGCTGGCGGCCTCTTGCCCAAAATAGTGTTTTTCGCCACCAAAGGCTGGCTGACCATTCATAGCCACGGTTGACTATCACTAATGCCCAGTTGGGCTTTGATGCCCTCTCTTGTTTTTTTGGTTCAAACTCAGCTCAAGGTGGAAAAAGGTCCAAAAATGGGACTCAAAGGTTCAAACAAGGTAAATGTTGAAGATTTGAGGTTATTTTGAGAGCCTGACTGAATCCGAATTGCTGCGAATTCAAAGCACACAATTCAACTTTCATCATCGAGTGTATCAAACCAAGTGCCTAAGTCGTGCGGGCGGTCAAAAATGGGTGTCTACAGTGATATTTGGGTAGAAATTGATATTGTATATTACATGCTCATTACAAATTTTTTGATTTCATATACACTCACCCCTTCGACATTATAATCTTGCGTTCGTCCCTGGGTGTGAGGAGAATAAATAATACCACAAAAAGTACCAAACTCCTCACCATGCGAGTTGAACATAAGATCATGACCTTACACCACGAAAATGTATTACACAATCATTGGGCCGAATGCCCTATTTCTTCCTACCATTATTTGAAAATTACAATATTTTCTTTTCAATTTATTTTATTTTTGGTCAATTACTGTACCTAATAATTGTATAATAATTATATTATTTGATCACATTTTATTTATCAATTCAATTGTGAACATTACATTGGTATAATCAATTTTACGATTGTCAATATAGTGGTGATAAACTCTAAGGGTTTGTCTTGTTAGATAAGGGTTGGGATTTGTAGTCTTACTCCGTTAAAGGTCTCACGGTCGTTTTCTCTCATCAGCAAAAACTTTTGGAGGTCACAGACAGCAGGGTTTAAATACTTATTGTACGAACACGAAATAATTCTTCTCGTATAATCCTGTTGATCAAGTTTGCACACCTCCAAACGTCGTCGCTTTGCCACCTGAAAACACAAACGTGAGCTAACCGGCGGGTGTGTGCCGGAAACCCCGCCGATGCCTAAGTCAGCAACTAGATAATAGACAATAAGCTCTGTGTATTCTAGAGTAAGAATTGGGATACCTGTACATAGGTCTGGTCATGAGCTTTTGTAGACTTGGCCTGGCCTAATCCTAGTAGGATTCCAACTCTCCTTATAAGAGTCTTCCTAGGAATCACACACCCTACTCACTATCAACCAAGTGAGATGGTTTTACACAATCCTAGTAGGACTTTACTCTCCTTAGCAGAGTCCTTCTAGGAGTCACACTCCTACTCACTACCAACTAAGTGAGATGGTTTTGCATAATCCTAGTAGGACTCTACTCTCCTTAGCAGAGTCCTCCTAGGAGTCTCATCACTGTAAGCCAAGTGAGATGGCTGAACCCTTTACCTCGGTTATACATTCCTGACCGAACTGCATTATCTCGGTCCTCTGCCATTCGGACCGTGTGATCGAAAGCCGATCTATCGAATGCCACCCTGCCGAGCTATACACAGCTCGGCCCTCACCATTGATGTTACCTCGGCTCCGTGCTCCACATGGGCGAGTCGTGATGACCATGCTACTGGTTGGTATCCTGCCGAGCTACACCTAGCTTGGCCCATCACCCTGCCATCATCCCAGTCAGAAGGTAAATAGGTCCCAATCCCAGCAACACATCCAACTGTCCTGGTATCTACCTCGGCTCAAAGCCGAAATACAAAATATCTCCTTGGCCCATTGTGCGGCCCAACTTCCAAAGAAGACTCGTCCTAGCTCGGCCCAATTTGCTCACAAATTACCCTCTCAATTGCCCCTTAATTCCATCTGCGTAGCATGATTGAGATTATTTTTTCTCCAGCCAAGCTAAGAACACCCCACTCTGCCGAGCTAAAAAGTTGTTCGGTTTCACAGCTCGTTCGGCTCCAACAAGCCTTGTCAGTTGCTCAACATGTCCTTCCACTAATCTGGTATGACGTCATTCCCAGGATACATGACGTGCCCCCATTATCCTCGTTCTCCTGTTACAACCGTTATGTACCTCCAAAAATTTGAACAGCCCCGCCTTTTTGCCTTCCACTTTTATATCCTTCAAGTTCGCAATCGCACTAGAAGACGTTCTTTCTGTGTAACCGGGCTATATGTCCCACCTTTTGTAATGAAAAATTTTGATCTCTTTGCTCGGTTACTCTCTTTTTCAATGTTTTGCATCATTCCGATTACATGTCTAGCCAAACTAATTAGCTTGGCCTTACCTGATCCCACCAACCTTATCTCGGCTGAAGAATCCAAAAAACTTGTTGGTCAAACCCACCAACCTACTTTGGCCGTGATAACTGTCATCCCGGCCAAAGAGTGCAAAAGTTTTTGTTGGTCATACCTGTCAACCGCCTTTAGCCTAGATCCTGATCTCGGCTAAAGGGTGCAAAAAAGTTTTGTTGGTCATACCTGCCAACTTCCTACAACCTAGATCCTTATCTCGGCTTAGGAAAGTGTTAGTTTTTCCAGCCAACCACTCTTCAGCCTAGATCCTTATCTCGGCTGAAGAGAGCTAAATGTTGGTCATACCTGCTAACTTCCTGCAGCCTAGATCCTTATCTCAGCTTAGGAAAGTGTTGGTTTTTCCAGCCAACCACTCTTCAGCCTAGATCCTGAACTCGGCTGAAGAGAGCTCAAAGTTGGTTATTCCTGCCAACCTAGAGCGAGGTGTTGGTTATTCCGGCCAACCTCTTAAGCCTAGATCTTGATCTCGGCTGAAGAGAGATCAAAGTTGGTTATTCCAGCCAACGTTCTTCAGTCTAGATCCTGATCTCGGCTGAAGAGAGCTAAATGTTTGGTTATTCCGGCCAAGCTTCTTAATTGCCCCCCAGTCAGGCAAAGACTCTTGCGAGGTCGGTCTTACTTGTCAACCGTGTTAACTCTCGCCAAAGGCTTTTTGTCTGGTATCACTGTTGTGCCAGACTCTTCCTCGGTGCGCGCCCTATCGTCCTCTACCCAAATGTGTTGGTGCACTTTCTCCATTAGGGCTTCCATAGTAAGGGGCGGCGTCATTATCATTGAATCCCTCAACTTATTGCCAGACGGCAAGCCTCGTTTGTACTGTGCGATAGCTAGGTTTGTAGGGCAATGTCCAATCTGATTAAAAGTCTCCCAATGCCGGTTATTATAGGACCTCAATGTTTCTTTCTCGTCTATGTCGATGGAGAGAAGTTGGTCAATCTCCACTGGTGTCTTTGTGTTCGCTCTGAATCTGGTCACAAATGCCTCTGTTAGTTGCGCCCACGAAGCTATGCTACCTTCTGGCAACCTTTTAAACCACGCTAAACCCAGGTCACCAAGGATGGAAGGAAACAGGATACACATTAGAGCCTCGTTTCGCCGATACATGGCCATAACCTAGTAAAAGTGGCTCAAATGTATGTAGGGGTCCGACTTCCCCTCATAAGTAGTGAATTTGGGCTGGTGGAAGCCTGAGGGTAATGGTGCGTTCTCTATTGGCAGAATGAACGGTGAGCTCTGCAACCTTGCTAACGCTTTGTCTGCTGGTTCATAGGCAAGGCGTGGCTCTGGAATTCCAACCTCGACACTCCCATGTGTTCTAGGAGCCAATCGTTGTAGTGCGGAGACTCTACAGGGGTCGCGAGCCTGAGTGTCTTCTCTCCTTCGAGCCCTTTCAGTCCTCATTCTCTCAGGCCTGGAGTAGCATGTCCTGGAAGTCCTTGATTGTGTATCGCCTAACCTGAGGCTTCTACTTTCAGCTTGTGATGGTGTGACTTGTCTGTCACGATCTTCTGAGCGGCGAAGGTACGCCCTGATCTTGCCCACCTCTTCTTCCGTTATCCCTCTGCCCTTTATCTGGCACTTCATAGTCGCCATGTCTGCTGCCATCCTCCGTATTAATTCGTCTTGCTTCCTTACCCGATCTTTTAGAACTTGAGGATCCAACCTTCGTCTTTGCCTTTTAGGGCTTTGGGAGCGACGAGAACTGGAGCCCCGTCTTTCACGGGTATCCCTCCGCGGGTTCCGTCGCTGGGGATCTAACTCTACCATGGGAGAGATAAAAGGTAAGCCTTTGCGCCTTCTACCCCCCTCCGGGGTTTTCCCATCAATGGCAGACTGTGGCAAGTCTTCATTGTGCGCCATTGAAATCAGTTGAAAGAAGAAAACTCAATCAAAAGGTTTTGTTCTTTGTGTTTTCCCACAGACGACGCCAATTGTACGAGCACGAAATAATTCTTCTCATATAATCCTGTTGATCAAGTTTGCACTCCTCCAAACGTCGTCGCTTTGCCACCTGAAAACACAAACGTGAGCTAACCGGCGGGTGTGTGCCGGAAACCCCACCGATGCCTAAGTCAGCAACTAGACAATAGACAATAAGCTCTGTGTATTCTAGAGTAAGAATTGGGATACCTGTACATAGGTCTGGTCATGAGCTTTTGTAGACTTGAACTGGCCTAATCCTAGTAGGATTCCAACTCTCCTTATAAGAGTCTTCCTAGGAATCACACACCCTACTTACTACCAACCAAGTGAGATGGTTTTGCACAATCCTAGTAGGACTTTACTCTCCTTAGCAGAGTCCTTCTAGGAGTCACACTCCTACTCACTACCAACCAAGTGAGATAGTTTTGCATAATCCTAGTAGGACTCTACTCTCCTTAGTAGAGTCCTTCTAGGAGTCTCATCACTGCAAGCCAAGTGAGATGGCTGAACCCTTTACCTCAGTTATACATTCCTGACCGAACTGCATTATCTCGGTCCCCTGCCATTTGGATCGTGTGATCGAAAGTCGATATATCGAATGCCACCCTGCCGAGCTATACACAGCTCAGCCCTCGCCATTGATGTTACCTCGGCTCCGTGCTCCACATGGGCGAGCCGTGATGACCATGCTACAGGTTAGTATCTTGCCGAGCTACACCTAGCTCGGCCCATCGCCCTACCATTATCCCGGTCAGAAGGTAAATAGGTCACAATCCTAGCAACACATCCAACCGTCCTGGTATCTACCTCGGCCCAAAGCTGAAATACAAAATATCTCCTTGGCTCATTGCGCGACCCAACTTCCAAAGAAGACTCGTCTTAGCTCGGCCCAATTTGCTCACAAATTACCGTCTCACTTATTTTGGAAGATTTACTCAGATGGTAAAGAGTTAGTCTAGTGCATGTAAACTGGCTTAGAATACTCTATGTAACAAAAAAGAAAAAAAAAATAGTGGTGATATATATATATATATATATATACATCTATATTTTGCTAATCGATAAAAGATTAATTACAAATATAAACTAGTGGTGATATACAAATATTTTTGCTAATCGATACGAGATTGATTATAAATATAAAATTATATTAAGTTCGACAATTGTATATCTACAAGTTCAACAACCAACACAAAAAATTTTTAAAAAATTAAAAAAAAAAATCACAATCACATAATAAGCGGAAAATAAATGTATCGAATTCCTCTCTATATAACTTGAACCCGTTATATCACACCATAAAATAGTATTACACAATCATCAGGCCATAGCCTTGGTTATGGTGGTGGTATATCATGTGATAAGAAAAATGTGATTTTTTTTTTTATATAGATCTAGAAGAAAATCTTCATTATAAAATTCATAAATGATTGGATTATCCGGTATAATGATATCACAATATCTAAAAAATCGATAAACAACCTCCATAGAATGAAGCATATGGAGGGGCAAAAACCCTCACATGGAAGGGGAACAAACTACCACCAAAAAAAAAAAAAAAAAACAGATCCAAGTTGCAAACAAACTCATTCAAAACTCTATTATTCCGCAACCTTCAACTTTGAATCTAAAGATTTGAAATAAACGAGTTATTTAGTGTCAGCCTTCAAATTATGAGAAGATCTGAAATCATATCTTAAATTTTTTTTTTGGTCTTGCAGGTGGAGAAGATGAGGCTGAGATTGTCAGAATGGTGAGGGAAACAACGGCTTTGAGTTAAAAACGAGATCTACAGAAAGATTGCAACGAGAGGGAAGGAGAAGGAAGGGTGATCAGAAAGGTGGAGAACCACAACCACGGTCTTCCTTTTCTTTGGTAGGAAATTCCAAAGAGGAGCAAAAGTAACTTTTAGAGAAAAAAAAATGTGATTATTATAATATTATTATTACAATATTTTTATGTAGCTATCAAATTTTATTTCATGTGTATCATTTGTTAGTTTTCTTCTATAATTGCTATCTACAGGTACCAACTTAATTATTTAGGAGTATTTATTCATAAATCTCTGTTTATCTACTTATATTTCACTTAATCTAAATTATTTTCTTTATTCCAAAAGTCTTATGAGTGACATAATTATTAAAATATCCTTAATAATAATATTTATATTGACAATATGAATGTTTCGTAATGTGAACATTTACACTGTAAATATGAATGTTCATATCATCAAGTTGCTAAAGATTCACAAAATATTTGTAAAGATAGAATTATTTATAAAATATTTTAAATATAAATATTAAAATTTGGTAGATTAAATATCCTAATACATTAATTCTCACAATTATTTATTATGACTACTGTTTTACCACAAATTGTAGCATATGGAAAAACTTGTAGAATGTGTTTCGGATATTGTTTCTACGTTAATCATCTAAAAATAATATGTAAATACATTATTATTCGTACAAATTGTTTTTACAAACTGATGTGGTGACGTGGCTTGCAATAGTCAAACCACCATATTTGAAATGGAACCTCAATTAAATGATGGCGGTCCCGATTGGTAACATTATTTTTTAATTTAAAAGTTAAAAAATCAGTAAAAAAATTAAGAAGCTAATTATTTATGTTAAGAAATCAAAAAAAAAAAATCTTTATTTTTATATATTTTTTTATAAAAAATTAAAAAATTATCTTAAACATATTAATTTTTTTTACATAATATTTTAACTAAAAATTAAAAAAAATTATTAAAAAAACATATTCCCATGCTATTAAATGAAATCTTTCAAGTTGGCTAAACAATCTCAGGAAGCATTTAAGATTTTGGGCAGGGATGGGTATTGGTTCGGTGTGTTTGCTCAGTTCGTTTGGTTCAGTTTTATTTTTTTAAGATTTGAAAAAATTATATTAATTCATATACTTGGATTAGATCAATATTTTTGGCTTGATATATTAATGGATTAGGTTTATAACTTATACTTTTAACCCCGTTTGATCTGTGATTAAATTAATTAATTAATTATAATATATTAAAAAATATATTTTTAGTAAAAATCTAGAATTTATTTGGGTTGTTTTTATTGAAACTTACATTTGTGGTGATATTTGATTAAATTTATTTTAAAAAAATCCTACAACTTATATATATATATATATATATATTTTTAAAATTTATAATGATGTGGGCAGATTTATTTAAGAAATATAATATGTGATTGAATTTAATTATAAAATATTTTAATTTTTTTTAACATATAGCCTGATGGGTGGGTTTGGAATTTATAATTATTTTTTAGACTAGGCTTGGACAGAAGTAGAGGCACGATGTTAGGGTCAGGCCGAGCAGGGCTTAGATAAACACAAATCTATTATTATGTAGTGCTGGCTCGGCCCGAATCCAGCTCGGCCCGACTACTTATCACTCTTAGATTTTGGCGATTAGAACTATTTATTTTTTAAGATTTAATGAGTAGAATATTTAAGTAAAAAATTAAGATATTTAGATATTGATGATTATAATTTCAAGAATAGTTATTTTGTTTCAATAAAAATGTGATTCAAACGCAAAGTATCAATATTTAATCATCTTAATTTTTTGCATGAATATTTTACTCAACAAGTTCTTAAAAATGACGATTTGAATCACTATAATCGGTCCTAAAATGGATCCACCAAATCCAAACATTTTTAAGATGCCCAGTTTAAAGGAATTCAAACCGTTAATAAAATAAGTTTGTTTGTAGAACATTACTTTTATTTAATACTTGACATGCTTATATTGTCTCTCAAAAAATCAAAGTTAAAAAAAAAAGAAAAAAAAAAGAGGTTTATTTTATAAATCAATCCTAATAAAATTTTCACTTTATTTAAATTTGTTTTGGGGGAGTTGACTATTTCTACATGTGATATTGAAAAGGACAAGTAATGATAATCTACCTACGGTGATTGTCGTGACCCAAACCTATCTCTAGAGATTAATAATTTTAAATTATCTGATTTTAAAGACAAAATAGATAATCAATAATAGCAAACAGGATACTGTGGAAGCAATATTAAAACATATAGTATCCATCGAGCAGTGCATACATGTAAATTTCATAAGCATTTAAAACTTAAAACTTCATATATACAATCTTAAACATAATATCATCCAAGACAGATAAGTCCTCAAAGAACAAAAACAAAATAACTAGAACAACAAAGTAGACACAACTTGACTCCACTTGAGTCCAAGTTTGCCTTATCACAGAGGCACTCCAAAGCAACTTCACAAAAGGTGGACTCCCGAGGTTGCTCTAGACTTGACGCTCCATATACTCACCTACATATATATGTATATATATATATATATATAGGGAAAGGGGATGAGCTAAAACTCAATGAGTACTATCAGCATAAAAAAGTTAAATGAATGATGTCTATCATAATGCAAAGCATATTTCATAAGCTTAGAAGCAAATCACAAATAAGCAATTGACATATAATAGCTCATAAATCATATCTCATATGTGATACATCCAATTGCGCAAAGCAAAGGGCCTGAAGGCATATCAAAGGGACCAAATAGGTCTAAACAAAGAGACAATAAAGGTTAAGCAAAGGCACTACTTGGGTCAACATCAGAGATCTCTGTGCACATATAACAAAGGGCCACGTTATTGTTTTCCCTGGACAAGGGCCTCATTAAAGGATGCCACAATTACTTTTCAAAAGAGACAATCATTCATTCTTATCCAAATAGCATTTCAAAATACCATTCTTGCAGTAATTCAAAAATACATTTCAACATATCTTTACAAAGATACTACTCACAGTCGGCTGACATAGGTGTTGGACCTTGGATAACTACCTACACAAAACACATAACAGAGATACACATTGAAGTGCACGTTGGCCAAGGATGTCTAAATGATGCTAAAGAATGTCTAAAAGGGAATTAGGATGAAAATATGCACTTATGAGTGTTTGTCAAAAATTGCTGAAAATAGGGTCTTCGCTCGAGTGCACCTTTGGTCGCTCAAGTGGTGTGGCCTGACTACAAAAGTACTGGATGGTGTTAAAGTAGGTTCGATGTTTGCACGAGCCAAGTGCAATACAAAGTCGAGTTCGCTTGACTTGGTCGCTCAAACCAACTACAAAAGCCTGTAAAAATATTAGGAGCATGCAAAGTTTGCTTGAGCTACAAATCTTTCGCTCGAGCAAACTGGGCGAATTATGGGTTTTCCAAAATTGAATTTGAAGTTCAAAAATGCATTATTTATGTTCAAAGCTTACATGGCTAGACCCAAAAGCATAGAAACTCTTTTAGAAACTCAAAAATGCAACTCATTTGAAATCATAAGTTCAAAGCCTTTGTCAATTCTCAAAATCAAACCCAAAACTCGTAATTCTCGCCATGCATGTGTTGAATTCAACTCTTTTCTTTTTTAAACACTAACATATGAGACAAGAAGTGTAAAAACTATGAAGAACCTTCAAAGATGGTAAATATAGCTTCATACATGTATGAATGTTTGGAAATCAAACCCAAAATTGGTAAATTAATGCATGCATGTACACAATTAGCTTTTGTTTTATACCATATTCAAGTTGTTTCTAACATTTTCTTTCCAATTACGTGCAAATGATCCTACAACTTAGTGAATTCAATATCTACATGAATTATCTTCAAGACTTATAGGTGAATTCCATACCTAGAGCTTGAATTGAGATGTTGCTAGCTTAATCTCCTCAAATCTCTTTCAAATTCTGTACAATAACTCTACTCTCTCTAGAAGTGTTGTTCTCACTCTCACTCTAAATTTTAGCTCAAATGATGTCAAAATGAACTCTTAAACATGTTTAAGGCATATATATATACATATATATGAGTAGATTAAGTTAAGCTAATCAAATGAGATTAGTGTTAATTAATTAAATTAATTCTAATTAATCATAATCAAGTCTAATTGATTTATTCTAATTATTTTGATCCGAATCAAATTTTAATTAAACTTATCATAAGGTTCTAAATATTCCAACTAACCTATTGAACAAGTCATTTTTGGTTTCTGAATCCATTTAGGCTTTCAATTTCGAATTATAAGTCGGCGGTCTAACAGATATTTCAAAGACAGATAGATAAACACAAATTAAACATTAATCATGCAATTATGCTCACTAAAATAATAGATAAAGATAATACGTATGTTGGGGTTGTTACAGTATTTCATCTTTAGAAAGTTTGGTCCTCCAAACTTGAGTTACCTCCATTCGGAAACAATTCTGGATAGCGTTGTCTTATTTTATCCTCATTTTCCCATGTAACTTCATTTCAGTAGTGTTCTTTCCATTCAACTTTCACCATAGAAATCAATTTATTCCTTAACTACTTGACTTGTCGATCAATAATCTGATTGGCTTTTCTTCATAGATCATGTCATCATCAACCTCTATCAGGTGGTAATCTATGACATGGAATGGATCTTTAAGATAACCGTGGAGCATTGATACGTGAAACACATTATGAATCTGTTCCATTCCCCGACGGTAAAGTTATTCGGTAAGCAACGGGACCAAGCCTTTCTAGAATTCGGAACAGTTTGGTGTAAGGTGGAGTCAATTTCTCTTTCTACCAAACCTTGTTTGCCCTTTCATTGGCGTTACTCTGATGAACACATGGTCTCCCACTTCGCATTCCAAATTCCCCATTCTCTTATCTGCGTAGAGCTTCTATTGGCTCTGAGCAGTCTTGAGCCTTTGTGAAATGATCTTTATCTTTTTAGTTGTTTCTTGCACAAGTTCAGATCTATATAAAGTCCTATCACCAACCTCAGTCCAACAAACTGGACCCCTACATTTCCTTCCATATAACGCTTCATATGGTGTTATACCGATACTAGCATGGAAACTATTATTATATGCAAACTCAGCCAACGGTAAGTAAGTTTTTCAACTGCCTTGAAATTCTAAGACACATACGAAGCATATCTTCTAATGTTTGAATAGTTCTCTCAGTTTACCCATCGATTTATGGATGAAAGGCAGTGCTGAATCTCAAATCTATGCCAATTGCCTATTGCAAACTTTGCCAAAATCTAGAAATAAATTTAGGATTCCTATCCGATACAATATACACTTGAACCCCATGTAAGTGGATAACCTCATCAATGTAGATAGTAGCAAGTCTATAGGCATTAAACGAAGTTTTCACAGCAAGAAAGTGAGCAAATTTTGTCAATCTATTAACAATAACCCATATAACATTCATACTTCTAGATGTACGAGGCAGACTAACAATGAAATCTATGGTTATATGTTCCCACTTTCATTCTAGAATAAGAAGAGATTGAAGTAAACTTGCTATGTCCTGGCGTTCAGCTTTTACTTGTTGGCATTGGAGGCATTTGGAATTGTAGTCAGCAATTTCTTCCTTCATGTTTGGCTACCAGTATACTTGCCTCAAGTCTTGGTACATCTTAGTATTTCTCGGATACATAGCTGTAGCTGGTTTTTCGTGCTCCTCGGATATGATAGCCCTACAATTCAGACTCCCGTGGTTCTAAATCTAGTTTTACAAGTGCAATGTGAAACAAAAAAACACAAATAAGAGTCAAAATCCGACAAATCTTAGAAAATCCATTTATCATTAGAGATGCCAGAAATGGACTGCATTGTCAGATTTCAGAGTCGCCACCTAAATATTTTTGGAAAATTTAAGAAACCCTTGACTCGTGCAAAAAGCCACTTGTTCATCATAACCAAAATGTCTTGGCTCGGGAACTTACGTATAAGAAGGGAAGGTCATAAATTGAGCACCCCCACTCACCCGATCAAAGATCGGCCTCTACTAATCATGATGTGATTCTTATCAACACTATATGGTCTTGGTTTGATTATTAATGCTAACTTACTATGTGAGACACACAAGTATAGACTATGTCACCTATTTTGGAATGCTTTGATTTTATATTCGTTTGAAAAGAGTTTTGACTACGTGCTACTTAAAAAGCAAGCTCTTATGTACATTTATCAAAGTCGTTCCAACTTAAGAGAAATAGCCTTCATCCATAGGCATTCAAGGAGATATTTCCAATCTGCACTTAGCCTCATGTTAATATGCTTGATATGGCAACACAAACACATATGCAATATGTTAAAGCAAAAATGCTCACCTAATACTCAACTGAGGCAAGCTAAAGAAAAGAAAACAATTAGAAAAAAAAAAATGAATGCTCTTAACATGCAAAGTGACTAATATAACACATACAAAAAGCAACTACTAAGTTCGGCTTATTTATCATATCATATGGATCAACAATGATATTAGAATGACGAACCGAACCCAATGCATACAAAAATGGATACAACGCATGGCAATTATATGAAACCAAAACATGATACTATCACGATAAGCATGTAAATTAAAGAGAGAAAGAAATGGGGGTTGGAAAACAATCAAATATTACAAGTTAGCCCTTGCACAAGAGGGTTTGAATGAATGTTCTAATTAAACTAATTATTACAAACCCAATTGAATAAACTAAACTAATTAATTATTACAAGTTCGAATAGAAGTAAAACAATTAATTAATTACAACATATGAATATGAAAGCTACTAATCTAATATATTCGAATGGGAAACGAGAAACCGCATGCACACGACCTAGAACACCCTCCGGAAACCTCTCTGTTTGTTGCTAGAATCTGCTCTGTTTGCAGTTAGAAAATTATTCTGTTTTGGCCTCAAATTCTGCTTTGTTCTGCTGTAAAAATGCCACTGCTTGTACAAAATAAGTGGTCAGCTGGCCCTGAGAAATGGTCAACCGTACAAAATGGTGGCCGGCACCACTGTTTCTGGGAAATACCCTGCTACAGCAGAGCTGAAACAGAGCAAAAATAGATTGTTTCCAGGAGATGTTTATCATATCTGCCCTTCCCTATCATAAAGATGATCAAGGGAGGAGTAGATTCGATTATCAAATCATCAATTATCGCAAATTTGTTGCATGATGATCTTAGAAACGATAGGATAACAGCTTTAATAAAATGGAATAAAAGACAAACAACACCTCCTCCCTATCATGGAATTACCTCAAGGGAAGGGATAGACTTGCTTCATGAATCATCAAACATCACTTAAATAGTATGCGGTGATTCAAGACGCAATAGGTTCAGTATAACGTCCGAATGAACCCAACCAAATTTTATTACCTTTTTACCTCTTTTTCTCCAATTTTATTAGCCTTTTTTTACTTTACCTTTCTATTTGTTATCTTTTCTTTCTTTTTGTCCAAACATGATGATTATGTCCACTATGTCCAAAAGCAATAAAGAGTAACAAGCATGACTTGACCCAAGAAATGAGCTTTTCAAGCCCTTTTCTGTGGGGAAAATTACAAAGGAATGATCAAACTCATTTACAAGCAATAACGAATTCGAAGTCAAACCCAAAACGAGCAATAATGACTCCAAATCCAAACTTGATAATAAGTTATAATGAACATTTCCTTGGTGATTTCCAAGGGTCTAATTAGAAAATTAGTCCCTTAGAAGTAATGCACGGGTGATAAAGGAAAGTATTAAACAAGAGATTATTCTTAGCATAAGAGAGATGTAATGCCTTGGTAATGAACCTCTGAAGAGATTAAAACATTTAGCATGAGAGGTCTCTTTCTTATGTTTTGAGAAACAATCTTTTGTTTGATATAACCCTTGATCAAAGAAACAAAGAAAAGAGGGAGATCGCAGAGTGCGAATGAATAGTGAATGATTACAATGGTGTGAATATATTTATGAAAGCTATAAAGAGTGAAAGAAAAGACTATCAACTCAAATGGATTGGAAACTTTGCCCTATACACCAAATCCATGAGGACTTACAACAACATACTATAATATTCAAAGCATAAACTAAATAAACACTTAAAACAGCCCCAAAATAGCACAAACCAGTGCTGAAAATCAGTTTAAAAAAAGTAGAAGATATGAACCAAAAAAAAAAAAAAAAAGAGGACAAGCCTAGTACGCAAGCCTAAGGAAGGGTGGCTAACCCTTTCACTTTTTGCAACTTTAAATCACATTTTTAAGCTTAAAAAAGCTCTGAAATTAGTATGAGTAGGTAAAGAAAAGAGAGAGAGAGAGAGAAAAGATGGTAAAAGAGCTCACGATATACCTCTTGAAAGAGACGAAAAGTTCCTTAGTTAATAAACCACAAACCAAGCACTCTCAAGGAGCTGAAGTTAGATTTAAGAACCTCAGCAATAGTTTTAAGTTTAAGCTTAGAAGGTGTATGTATAGTGTATGTATATTGCAAGAGAGAAAGGTAGTGTGTTGGACAAGTTTTAGCTTTGGCCAAAATTTTCTAACCCCAAACCATAAAGAAAGGACTTGTATTTATGGAAAAACAGGTTCTTACATCAGAAATATCTGTAAAGAGACAGCTGGTGCAAGGCATGCACATGGGGACAACTAGCTGTAGATAAATTCCAAACACGCTGAAATCGTGTGAGGAATGGGACACTCAAACCACGCTAAAATCGTAAAAGGACGCTGAAATCGTGTGAGGAATGGGACACTCAAACCACGCTGAAATCGTAAAAGGAGGTCCAAAAGAACCTGCCCAGGCACGCATACAACGCAACCTGAGATAAATTCCAAACACGTTGAAATCGTGTAAGGAAAGGGACACTCAAACCACGCTGAAATCGTGAGAGGAGGTCCAAAACAACTCGTCCAGGTGTGTTCAAAACACAACTTAAGATAAATTCCAAACACGCTGAAATCGTGTGAGGAATGGGGACACTCAAACCACGCTGAAATCGTGAGAGGAGGTCCCAAAACAACCCGCCCAGGCGCGTATACAACACAACCTGAGATAAATTCCAAACACGCTGAAATCGTGTAAGGAAAGGGACACTCAAACTACGCTGAAATCATGAGAGAAGGTCCAAAACAACCCGCCCAGGGGCGCATATAACGCAACCTGAGATAAATTCCAAACACGCTGAAATCGTGTAAGGAAAGAGAGGAGGGAGAAACATAGGGACATATCCCCGCTGTTTTAGAACGGTACAAGCATTGGAATGTATTCCAAAATGCTCTAAACCAGAAAAGGAGAAACATAGGGATATATCCCAGTGTTTCGAAAAAAAAGGAGAAACATAGGGACATATCCCCGTGTTTCCTGAAGAAAGAGAAACATAGGGACATATCCCCGTGTTTCCCGAAGGAAGAGAAACGTAGGGATGTATCCCTGTGTTTCCCGAAGGAAAGAGAAATGTAGGGACGTATCCCTGTGTCTCCCGAAGGAAAGAGAAACATAGGGACGTATCCCCGTGTCTCCCGAAGGAAAGAGAAACATAAGGACATATCCCCGTGTCTCCCGAAGGAAAAGGTATCCCTATGTTTCCCGAAAAAAAGAAAGAGTGTGCAAAACAATGCATAGCTCTCAGCATATCACACGCAAGAGAGGAAAGGGGCAATTTCTCAGCGTACCATACGCAAGAGAAGAAAGGTAAAACCTCTCAACGTATCACACGCGAGAGAGGAAAGGGAAAACCTTTCAGCGTATCACAAGCGAGGGAGGATAGGAAGCATCTCTCAGCGTATCACACGCAAGAGAGGAAAGGGTAAATCTCTCAGTGTACCATACGCAAGAGAAGAAAGGTAAAACCTCTCAACGCATCTTAGCGTATCACACGCGAGAGAGGAAAGGGAAAACCTCTTAGTGTATCACACGCGAGAGAGGAAAGGTATCCAAACGCGTGTGTAGACGTCCCTGAACGCCCCGGGAGGATGAGTCCCGTTCTGTTCATTTGGGCTCACTACAGTTCGGACTCTCAAATTGTCACAGTTCTTAATCTGAACCAAAGAGTCCAAATCCGGCAAATCGTTTTGAAAAACAGATTTTTGTAAAGAAGTGCCAAACATGGACTGCTTTGCCAGATACAGAGTCGCCACCTAAATATTTTATTTTGGGAGAATTTAGGAAACCCTGACTCGGTACCAAAGGCCACGTGTCCGTCATCACCAAAGTTGCCTTGGCTCGGGAACTTGGGTATGATTGGGGAAGGTCAGCTATGAACACCCCCGCTCGCCCGATCAAAGATCGGCCTCTCCTAACCATGATATCTTGTTTTGAAAACATTATATGCTCTTATTCTAGTTATTAGCCTAGAATCACTATGTTATGCGCACAGCAAACAAGTATAGACCAAATCGCCTAAATTGGAACAAAACATTTCATGTTTGTTTTGAAAATGGTTTGCTACTCGCAAGTAGGCTAAAATGCAGATTTTGCCACCCTCAAGTGGGCTTTAGAAAAGATGATTTTGTCACTATCTAGTGGGCTTAAAACTCACAGTTTTAGTGCATTATTCCAATTTAGGTAATTCAACCTCCATCCACAGGCACTCAAGCAGTTATATCACATAAGCAGCTAGCCTCATGGTAAGTATGTTGTCATGGCAACACTCACACACATGCAAGGATGCTAAAGCATGAGAACTTACCGAGTACTCCGAGCCAAAACAGAAACTAGTTAGTAATCATATGCATGATCCTAGTTCATGTTAAGATGGCTAATGCAACACATGCAAAATGCAACTAAGATGGGCTTGGCTAATCTACAATGACATGTGAAATGTTACAACTAACACATATTCAATTTGGAATTGGAATACAAATGCAGTTAGAATGATGCGCAGAGCCCGGTGCATGCAAAACAAATGAATGGATGCAAACGTGCTATCATACTGTATGCTAATTGAAACATGCCCTAGACTAACCATCGAAAGCTAGTAAATAAAAGGGAAGAAAGACGTGGGGTTGGGAGACATACACACACTCACGCATACTTATTACACAATTGCCCTCGCTCGGAGGGTCCGAATAAATATTACAGTCCGAATAAATAATACTAAATTAATTATTATAGAATTTCTAATTAATTAACAAATTAAATGCAGAAAGAAGGTGGCCACAGCCCCGTCTCGGGATGCGTGAATGATGCATGCTTGACCCGTCTCGCCCGGAAACTCGCTGCCATAGCATTGTTGCCTCCGTTAACACTGCCCTGTTTCTTTGAGGATTGTGAAAATTCTAGGGGCACCTCTAAACTGATTCCTGATCACTCTGGAATATCACCGGCCAATTCAAAGCACCACCGGCCATGGGGATGGGCTTATCAGCTAACTGTTATACCACCGGCCAGCCACCGATGGTCGGTCGGCACTGTAGGTGGCCGGCCGGCCATTTCTTCCTGCAGAATCCTGCAGTTGACAGCAGTAGGGGGCAAGCAGTGTATGGCATGAAATTTTCAAGCAAATGTGAGCATGGCCACACTCCCTATCATGCAATGGACTCAAGGGAGCATGGCCCTCGACCCTCGGGCCATCAATCACGCATTTCAATGCATGATGGCCCAAAAGCCAAGTGTGCAACTTCGATATCAAATCAAATGCAAGCACAAAACACATCAAAGGGCCCCAACCCCTATCATGATTGATCAAGAGGCAAGGGATGCATGCTCAAGGAAATGCAACCAAGGCATGGAGGCTAAGTGTGCAACATGAACATGCAAATGAGCAATGTATACTAGGCACGCAACCTAAACATGTAAACAAACATGGCATACAACAACATACGATGATGGACTTAAACTAACATGGATAGCTCGCAAGCATGCCAAAATCAGTGACCATACACAATTGAAATTAGACAAGAACGCCCATGCAAACATGCCCAATGCAAGGGATCGAACCTAAAGGCATCAAATGCCACTCTACCAAAGCATGGCAAGGGATGACACATGGAATACAATGACATAAATTCCAGCTCTGAAACATGACGCACAATGGTCCCGAATCATACAAACATGCTACACAATGCAAGCTAGGAGGCCTGGGTACCGAAACTAGTGAAGTGCGTTACACTAGAGGTACCCAAAGCGATGCACAAAGGGAAAAACTGACCCCAAATAGACCCTGGGCAGGTCTGAAACAGTGGGAAATTGGCCTAAAATGATGACTCGGAATGCAACGAAATGGAGCTCATTCAATGGTCGGTAAATGGGGCATACAAGCCCGACTCTCAAACGCATTTAAAGAGATGAAAACATGGCAACATGGCATTCAAACAAGCTCTGAAATATGATGAATAATAGGCCCAAAACATGGACACACCTCAGTAAATGCATGCAATGAACCTCAAAACTCGAAACTAGGCAAGTGCATTGAACTACGAGCATGCAAAATAGACATCATTCGACCACGAGGCCCAAAAAATAGAGCTAGGGTAGTCCAAAATAAGCACAATATCAGTTCAAGGCATGGCCAAAAGGTGCCAACATGAGGGGCTAAAACAACATGCAACCTAGGCTAGTAAGCATGGTTTACATGGCATGTACATGAAGCATAAGAGAGGTCCTCAAATCAGACAAAAATAGGAACATGATATGTCAAATAAGCCCCAAATAACCACTGAAATGCATCCAACGCATGCAAAAATGATGAGCTCCTTTGGAGGGCCATGCAAGGGATTACTCAACACATATAACAAGAACACTTAACATGGAAAAACCAACTCTGAAAATCAATTATGAAAAGCCTAAAACTCACCAAATTGGCCCTGAAATGGGTCAATGAAGCATACAATGAAAGGCCCCTTCAAAAGGCCTTGAATGGGATTGTTCTACACATGCATTATGGACACAAAGTATGGTCAAAGAGGCCCCGGACAGAGCTAGGGAAGACCTTGAAACTCACCGAATTGGGGCCAAAAAGTGACTTCACAACATGCAAGTAGGAGGCCCTTTGGAAGGCCAATAAAGCTAGTAAGGAGAATGAGGGGTGAGAAGGTCATCCCTCTATGATTTTGAAGCTCAAAGACACATCTAAGCCACTGAAAATCTTTTGGATTTCAGTGGCTAAAAGTCCAAATCAAGGCCAATGCGAATTCTCTAATGCATAGCTCAAAACATGAGGAAATAAGGCATGAAAGGGGGTAGATGACCCCAAACAGAAAAGTGACCTTAAGTAAACATGTTTATAAGCTCAAAAGAAAAATTTTTCTAGTTTATGACAAATCTCTAAAATGCACACAAGCAGGACTAAGATATGATGCAAAATAAGCCTACAAAGAGGGATAAAGCATAAAAGGATATAGGAGACCTCAAACAGCAAAGTGTCCTTAATAAATATTCAAGAGGAGCTCAAAATATGACACTTTTTAGTTTATGAAAAAGTCTAGAAATACTTTCAAGTAAGGCTAATCAATGGAGCAAAAAAATGCGAGTTTAAGGAAAATAGGTGCTTACCCTTGGAGAGTAACAAAGCTGGAGCTTTTGGACCAAGTTGGTGAACCTTCAACCCTTGAAAATCAGTCCCAAAGTGCTGGAATGGATGGTGGAGGTGTGGTGCTAAGGGTTGTAGTGCAAATGGTCCAAGAAAACTAGGGTTTGGAGGCTCAAGTGTAGAGATATATATATATATAGAGAGAGAGAGAGAGAGAGAGTTGTAAGCCTCTAGAATTTTCAGAGCCATGGCAAAGGAGAGGGGAGCCTTCCTTTATAGAGCCAAGAGACTAAAGCTTCTCTTAGAAGCTTCAAACCAAGAGCAAAGATCCTCCATACACGTGTATGGAGGATCCAGTCTGTGCCCTCCAGCTGGCACAACTGGCAAACATTCAATCTGTAGAATACACCGGAAGGTCGTCAGCTAGCAAAATTGGTCGGCCAGCTACTTTAACTGGTCGGTCGGCCATCTATTTGGTCGGTCGGCCATATGTTCTGGTCGGTCGGCCATCTATTTGGTCGGTCGGCCATCTGTTCTGGTCGGTCCGCAGGAAAAATTTGCTCTGCAGGTCCAACTTCAAATGGGTATAACTCCTTCATGTGAACTCCTTTTCAGGTCATTCTTGTATCCAAATTGAATCCCCAGAAGTAAGCTTTCCAATGGAACCAGCCTTGCATAAACATTCCAACTGTGCCAAAATTTATGCTTGTTTTGGTGAAGGTTGCTCAGTTTCGGTCCAACTGGGATGATGCCCAACTTCAACCAATCATATCTCCCTCATCCGGACTCGGCTTTAGGAGATTCTTGAGTGCAATACGAAGCCCCAGAAGTCTTATTTCCAACGGTAGTGACCTTATAGCTTAAATCCAAGTGCATAGATAGATAAGCCTGATTTAGCGAGGACTACTCGACTCTCTCTTAGCGATTCATACCCAACTTCTTCCCCAGCTAGGTTTCTTCTCTCTTCTCCTCTTTTCTTCAACTCTAAACCCCTAAACAAGGTGTTTTGAAAGATTTCTCAAAGATTTCATCTCTCTTTTATTCATTTCCACTTTTTCCTTGCTCGGTTTATCGAAAAGCACATCATTTGACAAAATGTGAGCCTCGGAACATTGTAGAAACTTTATTTCAAAAATGTTTTGAAAGAGAGGGTTCTAAGGTCTAAAAACCATCCAAAATAACTTTGGTCCAAAATGGGGTGTGAAGTTGAGATTTGTCTCTCTCCTTGTCGAAGAAACTGAACCTTTGCCCTGCACACCTTTCTCCACCAAGTAAACCATCAGTAACGCCCAAGTCTTGAGGGCAGTAAAAAATGGGGTGTCTACAGCGTGCCAAACACGAGAGGAGGAAGGTATCAGTCAAACTGAACCGGAACTTCTCTGAATGAATAGTACAGACAATACCATGCATAAATGAGAAAGAATCTAGATAGGTATAATGCAATATGACGCACGATGTTAAAGGAATGCAATAAACAAACATAGCGGCGCTCTAGAAAGCACCTCACGGGGTGAGTGGCAACAAACCGCTCTACTCCGACGGGGGTCTCCCCTTGTGTTCTTCGAACTCTCACATTCAACTTGCAGTACAAAGGTGCTGAAATGCTGACAAGGAGGAACATCTGCTGGGGAAACCATGGATGCTGCTTTTCTTCCCGATCATATTCACAACTTTCCCTATTCTTCAACAGGGTGACAGACTAGGTTGGTTCAGTATCCAGAATCAAGGCGCGTACCTGCTACCTCAACTTATGGGGTTTCCATATAGATTTCAAGCCGGGGATACACCCTTGGGTATTTAAACCAGACTTTAGTCTCGAAAATTCCAAACCTTTGTGTTCTAGGCAACAGCCATTCGAACTCTAGTTTCCACCAACGCAATTGATCTCCTAAGAACTCATTGCAAACATAGCCAAGATGCCTCTGGCAGGGATTGGTACTCAGGGAGAGCACTCCTAATCATGATTCTGATACTGGAATAGTCAACATAGTATTTGATTCACTTTGAACACACATTTCGTACAACACACTGCTCATTCTGAACACATAGCCCATAACACAGTACTCTGTTTCTCTAAACACACAGCCCATTCTGAGCACTGCTCATTCTGAACACACAGCCCATAACACAGTACTCTGTTTCCCTGAACACACAGCCCATAACACAGTACTCTGTTTCTCTGAACACACAGCCCATTCTGAGCACTGCTCATTCTGAACACACAGCCCATAACACAATACTCTGTTTCCCTGAACACATAGCCCATAACACAGTACTTTGTTTCTCTGAACACACAGCCCATTCTGAGCACTGCTCATTCTGAACACACGGGATCGAAAGATGGAACTTGTAGAAGTCGAAACAAACTCAGATGCTCCGAATTTTCCCTCTTTTCTTTTGCTTTGCAACCTGGAACCTATATCTTCAGATAGGTCCTAATTCTACTGCTCTGAGATGACCTGGGTTGAACCCTGTGGTTTTATGAAAGAATGAATTCTGTTTTGCACAAATGTGGAGGATGGCACAGCACTCTGAGCACAAATCGATTCATTTTTGAAATTGTAATGAGAAAAGGGGTCTCAACCGGGTATTGAGCCTACAGCTGACCACAGTCAAAATGACTCAACAAAGACAAACAAAAGGTAAACAACCTAAACACATCGAGTAACACTCGAAACGACTCAAAACAGGAATCGAGATAAACAAAACAACAAATACGACACTCAGACGTATTACAAAGGCGAGAGACCTCTCAGTCACGAGGAGCCAGTTTTTTCGGGTATTGTTTGCCACCCTTTCTTATTTGTGTTTCTCACATCACTCGACCTTCAGGCTCTGTTTTTCTGAAAAAGCCATTTTCTCACTTTTTCTCTTAGTGCACATCTCTCTATTCTTCAATCTCTCATTTTTTTTATCCCTCTCCTAGGTGGTTGATGGATAAACAGAAAGTTACGGGCTCTTGCCCCTAGCATTCTGCTAGATTCTTCTTCTTCTGCTCACAACAGTGAACTCCCCCCACAGAGGGGTTGCGCTACAACTGGGTGTGTAGCCAATCTGTAGCTAACATCGGTTGACGATGCTCTGCTGGGGAGTTTGGATGTGATCAAATGTGTCCAGACGAGGGATTGGAATATCTTGATCTAATCCGGTTCGTGCTTCGCACTTGGCTTGATACCTCGTTGCTTGGAGGATGTTGAGAGCTTTTAGCCCTTTGTTGTTAGCTTCAGTTTTGCCCTTTCTGGCGAATACGGTGCCCTTTCCGGCAAGTAGAGTGCCCTTTCTGGCAAGTGTGGTGACAACGGGGAAAAGACAGAACACCTGACTTAACTGTGCCCCTAGTTCATCATTTTGACCATTTTTTCTTTTGGTTTTCTACTAAAACAGTTTTGACCAATATGAGAGTTAGATTAACACACTTGTTCGATTTTTGATTTGAAATCATGCAAGTCAGGTTATGAGCACTGAAAATTTTCCTTTTTGGGTCCAAGATATGGTCCAGTTTTGGAAATGTAGAATAGTTTTCGAGAAAATTAGTCAACCTCAGTAAAATTCTCAAAAACTGTTTTTACAAATGGCCACTGCTCAATGAGCATGGAACCTACTCTTGAGATGCACGACCTCATATCCATAACAATGGAAAATTGCCCCTTGTCTGAACGGCACTCTATGGCAATGGAAAATTGCCTCTTGTTTGAATAACACCGCAGCACACTGTATGGCAACGAAAAGTTGCCCCTTGTTTGGATAGCACCGCAGCAGACTGTAATCAGTCCTCAAAGTGACGATCACAACCGAACTTTCGGATACAGCGAAGACAAAGATGATCAGAGCCATTACATGGACACAATCGATTTGGAAGTGTTTATGGCTGAACTTCAGAATGAAGTTGCCTACGTATCCCAAACATGGGAATCAAGCCTTACGTAGTTCCGGTTAAGGTACACTCGTGTATTAACCTCTCCTTTTGCGCTCTAACTTCTGCCAAGGTCGCCCTTCCGGGTTTTCAACCTTGCAAGCTTTGTTCTCCTTTTCTTTTTGATTCTTTTCATCTTTTCAATTCTTTTCTTTTTTTTATTCTTTGCATTTTTCTTCTTCTTTTTTTTTTCTTTTTCTTTTTCTTGCTCTAACTTTTGCCTGGGTCGCCCTTCCGGGTTTTCGGCCCAGCAAGCCTCTTAAGGGTAAAAGTGTAGCTTTGTCCATGTCAAATGGTTTTGAGATCTCGAAGCTTTCTGAATCTAGGAGAGTGGTTGTTGTTCGTTGATGATGTTGGAGTCCATCCTATGGGGGTTGAATTTGCCCCTGGCATTGTGGATAGGGACTCGGTTGTCCTTCAGTAATACTTTCTTCTTTCCTCCCTCCTAGGATTTGGCATTCTTGCCGATCTTTATTGATTTGCGGAATGATCTATCTTTGGCTCTTCGAGCATAATCTAACATCTTTTGCCCCTAGTTCCAGGGGTGTTCCTGATCTAGCTTCGCAAGTTTCTTCTGATCACATCTGATCTACTTGCCCCTAGTTCGGGGATTTGCTTCAAATCTGGCCACACGGGCCTCACATTGTGGTTGACCGTTGAACATTCTGAATCTAAGTTCAAGGTTTGAAAGCAAGGGGTCAAGTCTTGGGGCTGAGAGCGATCTTAGGCTGCAAAATCTCAAGAGCGATTCAACACAGGTCTTCGCAGGACCGCGTAAAACATTTTTTTGAAATCTTTTTTAAAAAGCGACTAGTCGCTCGCGCTGAAGACAAAGTAGAATCAATCTGGGTCAAGCCAGGATCCTTCTCAGTACTCACATTAACAAACATGATTTCATTCATTAAGGGCTTAGCATGCCTCTCTTTTTCTCAATTGATCAAATTTTTGCAAAACCCGAGGAATTCCTTCCTCTTTGTTTTCACCACAGTGTTCAAAAAGTTTTGAAAAAAAAACTTTGGTCAATGCAATGATTTGAAGGCACAGAAGAGCAGGTGAAATGCACTGCCGTTTCATTCAAGTTTGCTGGCACAACAGGCGCAAGGCAGAAGCAAACACAAGAGTGTGAAAATTACTACTGTTTCATTCAGATCTGTTGGGACAACTGGCTCCATGGCAGAAACAGGCTCAAAAGAAAACGAAAAGACAAACACAAAACAAAATAGTGATATCCGAGGTAACGCCCCCGGAATCACTCGACTCCTATGCAACAGGACTAACTCGATACAACAAGACAGACCTAACTGACATAGTACGAAAAAGACTGACTATATACAAAATAACAAAACTAACTGAATACGCAAGGCAGAAAGTACAAAGACTACTATTCGTAAATGCTCAAAATAGTGTGTGCCATACGCCACATCTGAAGTAAACTAAGTGCCGCCTGCAGGTGGTTCATTCCCTGATCATATCACATTATCCTCCAGGTTCACTGATCCAATGACAATAGACTTATCTGGGCTTGGTGGGAGAATGACCCCGTTATCAATCAAGTCCTGTACTTCGTGGCGAAGACGAAAGCAATTGTCGGTGCTATGACTAGTTTGTTGATGGTACGCACAGTACTGAGTAGTGTCATGACTTGATGGAAGACGACTAGGGAAAGACCGAGGCTCGAGGGGTTTGAGATGCCCTTTTTCAGCAAGGATTTGAAGAGCCTTGGACAAAGGCATGTAGAGGGCATGGAAGATCCTACGACCTCGGGGTAGATACTTCGAGGTTTGTGGACTTTTGCTGGATGAACTGGCAAAGGGGTCGACAAGTGCTGATTTGGTTTTCTAATCTTTCCCGGATACAGAATTAGAGTTGGGAGGAACAGTTCTGGTGTGATGGCCCTTCTCCCAATTTTCTCCTTGGCTTGAACTGCCTTCGTTCTGAGTGACAAAAGTGTCATCCACAGTTTTTGTAGCAACTGCGAGCACGAGCTGTTTGTTCAGTCCTGCGGCTTTCAAAGCCTCAACAGCCTGCAGAAGTTGTTCATAGGGATCAGTGTCTACCTCCACCTTGTTCTTACCACTCGCCTCAGCTCGGTCGAAGGTTTGGGTTGCTACATCAGTGCGAAGTCCTGTTGTTGTCGACATGCCATTGTCGAAACTTGGGATGGCTTCAGGTTGACTGAGTTCAATTACAATTCGCCCCAATAGTGGAGGCTCTTCCGGCATGAAGCTCCCGGCATGTGATATGATCGATGGCAGAGCCGACATCCCGAAGGCTAGATCAGCCACAGACCTCTAAAGATCGCCGATCATTCCCATCAGCTCAAAAGTGGTGGGTTTACGGGTTTGAAATACCTGAGGCTCCCAGATTGGATGTGCGGCAGGTAACCTGGGCAGGCGTTGCATTTCAACATCGGCCTCACCGTGCATGGTGATTTCCTGGTTCAATACTGCTGCCATAACCACAATTTCTTCTGAATTTCGTGTCATCATGAGTCTGCTGAACTGAATGGAGGTGATGTGACTGGTGGCTGACGGATCTAATGAACCGGTGAGCCTTGATGGGCCCTTTTCTGCCTTGCCTCAGCGAAGGAGAACATTGGTTGCTCTGAATCGAATCTATAAACTGAAAGAGAAAACAGGCAGCATCTTAGCCCAATTTCACCAGAACAGACATAAGCATAACTGAATAACTGTATTCGACCACTGATCACTATTCCCCAAATTACTGCCCCAAAACTAAATCTGATACTCGCAGATATAACTGATTCTCAAAATACTGATGCCCTCAGGCCTGATACTCAGACTTGCAAACTGATACGCGCATTCCCTGTAGAGGCACACTCTAAAAGCACATAGCGAGCAAATGAGAGCCAAAACACCCCTATGTTGGGGTAGGGTTTCCCTGTCCTATTTTGTCAGGAGCTAGGGTTTCACTACACACGCAGCGGTTTCAAACAACCAACAATCGGGTAAGTAACCTGTCCTAGTTTGGAATAGTCACTATGGATTCCGAATATGTACTAGGTGGAATGGTCAAAGAGGGTGCCCCAGTAAAAATTGAAGTTTGTGTTCCTGTCGTGGCAGAGCCCGCAACCGACCAGCCTTATGGCACGCTTCTCGAAGTGAGCCTCCGGCAAATCGTTTAGGAATAGCATACGGCAAACACAGTATCCTAGGCGCACCAATGCACATGCAATGCAAAGAAACACATAAGTGTAAACAAAACAAGATATCATGAGTTCAAGTCAAGTTCTCTAACTCCCCAGTAGAGTCGCCAGAAACTGTAGACGCGCCCTTAGGCTTTATGCTACAGTTCAGACTCAAATGCCACGGTTCTTAATATAATCTCACAATGTGCGATGTGAGATTGATAAATCACCAAAGAGTCCAAATCCGGCAAATCATTTTGGAAAATTGATTTTTGTAAAGAAGTGCTAAACATGGACTGCTTTGCCAGATACAGAGTCGCCACCTAAATATTATATTTTGGGGAGAATATAGGAAACCCTGACTCGTGCTTAAGGCCACGTGTCCGTCATCACCAAAGTTGCCTCGGCTCGGGAACTTGGGTACGATTGGGGAAGGTCATCTATGAGCACCCTCGTTCACCCGATCAAAGATTGGCCTGTACTAAGCATGATATCTTGTTTTTGAAAACACATGCGTTCTTATTCCGGTTAATTAGCTAGAATTACTATGTGATGTGCACAACACACAAGTATAGACTAGATTGCCTAATTTGGAACAAAGCATCGCTTATCCATTTGTTGAAAAATGATTTGAAGTTTGCTACTCGCAAGTAGGCTAAAACACGGATTTCAATGAATTATTTCAATTCAAGCAATCTAACCTTCACCCAAATGCATTCAGGCAGTTATATCGTATAAGCAGTTAGCCTCATGGCAAGCATGCTGTCATGTTAACATTCACACACATGCGAGATGCTAAAGCGTAAACACTTACAGTGTACTCCGAGCCAAAACAAGAACTAGTTAGTAATCAATGCATGATCCTGGTTCATGTTAAGATGGCTAATACAACACATGCAAAATGCAACTAGAATAGGCTCGGCTATCCTAAGAATGGCATGTGAAATACGACAATTGATACATGTATTCAACTTGGAATTGAAATACAATGCAGTTAGCATGATGCGCCAAGCCCGGTGCATGTAATACAGATGAATGGTGCAAACATGCATAGCATAAGGATGCTAATTGAAATATGCCCTAAAACTAACCATCGTAAGCGGTTTAAGTAAAAGGGAGAAAGACGTAGGGTTGGAAGACATGCATCACACACACGCACGCTTATTACAAAATTGTGCCCTCTCGACGAAGGGACCGAAAGAATAATACAAATCATCTAATTAACTAACTAACAAGCTAATTAATTATTACACAACCCTTAACTAATTAAGCAAATTAATTAAGGTACAAAAATAGTAAAGTGGCCTCGAGAAGAGGGACAAATGCATGCTCGGTCTGCTTCACTCGGAAATTCGTTGCTATGCTTCATGTTGCCTCTGTTTGCACTGCTCTACACCTCTGAAAACTGCACAAGTCTCTGTGATGCTCCAAAACCACTTCATGGTCATGCTAATAGGCCATCGGCCAAATGGAAAGGCCATCGGCCAAGAGATGAAGGTCATCGACCAAAAAGAAGGCTCTCGGCCAAATGTTTGTTGCCGATCGACACTGAATATGGTCGATCGACCATTTGTTCCTGCTGACTGCTCCTTTTGCTGCAAAAAAGGACAAACAGAGCATGAAAATGCATTTGCAAGAAGATGTCTGCACAACTACACCCCTTATCATGTTTAAGACTCAAAGGTATGTAGTTCTCGACCCTCGGGCCATCAATCACGCATTTCAATGCATGATGGCCAAAGGAGCCAAGTGTGCAGTTCAATATGGAATGAAATGCACAAAAACACACAAGGGGACCTCAACCTCTATCATGCTTGATCAAGAGGCAAGGGATGAACACACAATGCAATGCAAACATGCAAGCATGATGCGAACAACTCAAGCATGCAACAAGTATGCAACAAGATCATGCAATGCAACTAGTGTGTAATAGGCATACTACCTAAACATGTGAAGATACATGGCATGCAACAACATGCAAAATGAAGCAAGCATGCAACAACATGCAAGACAAGCATGCAACAACATGCAAAGATGGACTTAAACTAAAGTGGACAACTCTTAAACATGCCCAAATCAGTGGCCAAAGTCATGAATTGGAAGCATGAAAATGCAAAGCAAATATGCACATGTAAATGGTCCAATACCTAGGCATAGGAGGGCAACTTTCAAGAATACTTAAAAGAGGACAAACATGGACATGTGGCATACATGGTAAGCTCTGAAATCATGCATGGAGAGGTGCCAAACCAACTAAATAATGCAAGCATAGTATGCAAGAAAGCCCAAAGCTTAAGGCTAACCAAGGGACTCAAACCATGGCTATGCAAGGGAAGCCCCAAAGGGCCAAGGGCACCCAAAACAGTCCCAAGGCAGGGTAAGATAGGGCCAAAAACATGCTCAAAACTAGCCAACACGAGCTAGAACACAACACCAAAAGCATGAGGCATGCGAGGCTACAAAAGAGGTGTTACACTACACCTATCAAAACCAAACATGGCATGACTTAAACCAATAAAATCAGAGTTATGGCATATCAAAATAAGCCCCAAAACCCACTTAGATGGCATCCCAAAGACCTAAGCATAGAGGCATACACAATGAACCATTCATGAGGCATAAAACATCAGCTCTTTAAAGCATTAAAGGAGTGCCAAGTGCAAGTGTTTGGGCATGAAACATGGACTGAAATAGTATAACAAATGATGCCAAATCATTGAAATGGTCCAAGTAAAGCATGTTAGTGACTTGGACACTTAAGGCTAACAAGCTAGAATGCCTTATGGCTATACAAAGCATGGCATACATGACCAAAACAATACCAAACAGACCTTAAGCATGGTAAAATAAGGCTAAAATCTTCTTTGGGTCAAGCCAAAATCATGCTAAAAACATGGTTTAAAGCACAAAGCATGTTAAGGCAATTTCATGGAAATGCACTACAAGTGTATGAGGCATGCAAAGGCTAACCAAACCAAACCTAAATAGAGGTATGACATGGTAAGACAACACCAAATACATGCTGAAATGGAATCAACATAAGCTAGAAAGACATGCTCAAACATGAAGCATATAAGACTAGTTTGTGTGATTTACACTACAAGTGTATTAGGCATGCATGGAGTGACAAAACCAAGCAAAAACAATGTTGTATCATGGCAAAACAAAGCCTAATACATATTGAAATGAAGCTAAAACAAGCTAAGCAAACATGCTACCAATATAAGCCATTTATACTAGCATGCAAGACAACAAGGAGAGGGGATGACCCTCTCTTATTTACGACTCCAAAACCACCTTCCCACCACTGAAAATCCTCTGGATTTCAGTGGTAGGAAGATCATGCAAAGCCAAGAACAAGGGCCAAAAGGGATGGCCTAAAACAAGGCCTAACAAGACCTAAGAGGGGGGAAACAATCCCAAACCAAAAAGAGACCTTAACCAAAGATTTAAAGCACCAAAAAATAGAACTTTTATCAGTTAAGGGCTAGGCTTAAAACAATAAGCAAGTAGGTCTAAAAGCTTGAGCAAGAATGGGGTATTAAAAGCAAAAATGCTCACCCTTGAAGAACACTTTCAAGAACAAGGCTCCAGCAACTTTTCCAAGCTTAAACCACTCCAAGAACTCTGAAATCAACCTCAAGGGACCTCAGCTCCAAGAGGATGGTATTCTAGTGTGTGTTTGTGTACAATTGTAAGACAATACTACACTTTTGAGCACAAAACAAGATCAAACAAAGGAATACAGATACAAAAGTATATGTATCACTCAACCCTAAATTTTCTGAACCCTTGAAGAGGGAGGAGATGGTTCTCTCTTATGGAGAACCAAAAGCAAAGCTTCTTGAGGAAGCTAACCAAAGGGGCAAAGGGGTGAATTGTGCATGCCAGCTATGACAACTGGCATAAAATATCTGTATAAAGCAGATGAACAGGGTTCGGCCAGAAAACATGGCCGATCGACCAACATAAGGGCCGACTGACTAAAAAGAGTGTCGATTGGCCAAAACGTTTGGCCGATGGAAAGAAAACGAGGCCAATGGCTTCATGCCTTGGCCGACGGGTTGAGGGGATGGCCAACAAGCCACCCTCTTTCCTCAGAAGCAAAAACACAAGTGCTTGGTCCACAACCAAGCACAAAACAGACAAGTTAAGAGATCTTGAGGCAAGGCGCGTGACCGAGACCTCCGAGAACTTAAAATGAACACGAGCATAGACGATCATCGAGTGTTCAAACGATGCCATCCAAGTCTTGAGGACAATCAAAAATGGGGTGTCTACATTCGCCCCATCACGGAGGCACTCCAAAGAAGCTTCACAAAAGGTGGACTCCCAAGATTGCTCTAGACTTGACGCTCTATATACTCACCTACATATATATATATATAGGGAAAGGGGGTGAGCTAAAACTCAGTGAGTACTATCAGCATAAAAAGGTTAAATGAATGATGTCTATCATAATGTAAAGCATATTTCATAAGCTTAGAAACAAATCACAAATAAGTAATTGACATATAATAGTTCATAAATCATATCTCATATGTGATACATCCAATTGCGCAAAGCAAAGGGCCTGAAGGCATATTAAAGGGACCACGTAGGTCTAAACAAAGAGACAATAAAGGTCAAGCAAAGGGACCACTTGAGTTAACATCAGAGATCTCTGTGCACATATAACAAAGGGCCACGGTATTGTTTACCCCGGGCAAAGGCCTTGCTAAAAGATGCCACAATTACTTTTCAAAAGAGACAATCATTCATTCTTATCCAAATAGTATTTCAAAATAACATTCTTGCAATAATTCAAAAATACATTTCAACATATCTTTACAAAGATACTACTCATAGTGGGCTGACACAGGTGTTGGACCTCGAATAACTACCTACACAAACACATAACAGAGATACACATTGAAGTGCACGTTCGAAACAAATAGCGTATCTTAATTTGATTCTCTTACATATGTTTCTAACTTAATCCATGGCTAAGGTTGTCTAAATGATGCTAAAGAATGCCTAAAAGGGCATTAGGATGAAAATATGCACTTATGAGTGTTTGTCAAAAATTGTTGAAAACAGGGTTTTCGCTTGAGCACACCATTAGTCGCTTAAGCGGTGTGGCCTGACTGCAAAAGTATTAGTTGGTGTTAAAGTAGGTTCAATGTTAGCACAAGCCAAGTGTAATACAAAGTTGAGTTCGCTCTAGCGCATACTTGGTCGCTCAAACCAACTACAAAAGTCTGTAAAAATACTAGGAGCATGCAAAGTTTGCTCGAGCTACGAATCCTTCGCTCGAGCAAACTGGGCGAATTATGGGTTTTCCAAAATTGAATTTGAAGTTCAAAAATGCATTATTCATGTTTAAAGCTTGCATGGCTAGACCCAAAAACATGGAAACTCTTTTAAAAACTCAAAAATGCAACTCATTTGAAATCATAAGTTCAAAACCTTTGTCAATTCTCAAAATAAAACCCAAAACTCATAATTCTCACCACGCATGTGTTGAATTCAACTCTTTTCTTTATAAAACACTAACATATGAGACGAGGAGTGTAAAAACTATGAAGAACCTTCAAAGATGGTAAATATAGCTTCATGCATATATGAATGTTTGGAAATCAAACCCAAAATTGGTAAATTAATGCATGCATGTACACAATTAGCTTTTTTTTTTACCATATTCAAGTTGTTTCTAACATTTTCTTTCTAATTACATGCAAATGATCCTACAACTTAGTGAATTCAATTTCTACATGAATTATCTTCAAAACTTATGGACGAATTCCATGCCTAGAGCTTGAATTGAGATGTTGCTAGCTTAATCTCCTCAAATCTCTTTCAAATTCTCTACAATAACTCTACTCTCTCTAGAAGTGTTGTTATCACTCTCACTCTAAATTTTAGCTCAAATGATGTCAAAATGAACTCTTAAACATGTTTAAGGTATATATATATATATATATAAGTAGATTAAGTTAAGCTAATCAAATGACATTAGTGCTAATTAATTAAACTTAATTCTAATTAATCATAATCAAGTCTAATTGATTTATTCTAATTATTTTGATCCGAATCAAATTTTAATTAAACTTACCATAAGCTTCTAAATATTCCAACTAACCTATTGAACTAGTTAATTTTGGTTTCTAAATTCGTTTAGGCTTTCAATTTCGAATTCTAACTCAGTGGTCTAACAGATATTTCAAAGACAGATAGATAAACACAAATTAAACATATAACCATGCAATTATGCTCACTAAAATAATACATAAAAATAATACGTATGTTGGGGTCGTTACAGTATCTCATCCTTAGAAAGTTTGGTCCTCCAAACTTGAGTTACCTCCATTCGGAAACAATTTTGGATAGCGTTGTCTCATTTCATCCTCATTTCCCATGTAACTTCATTTCCGTAGTGTTCTTTCCATTCAGCTTTCACCATAGAAATCGATTTATTCCTTAACTGCTTGACTTGTCAATCAATAATCTGATTGGCTTTTCTTCATAGATCATGTCATCATCAAGCGCCATCAGGTGGTAATCTATGACATGGAATGGATCTTTAAGATAACCATAGAGTATTGATACGTGAAACACATTATGAATCTGTTCCATTCCTGGTGGTAAAGGTATTCAGTAAGCAACGGGGCCAAGCCTTTCTAGAATTTGGAACGGTCCGATGTAAGGTGGAGTCAATTTCTCTTTTCTACCAAACCTTGTTTGCCCTTTCATTGGTGTTACTCTGATGAACACATGATCTCCCACTTCGTATTCCAAATCCCTCATTTTCTGATATGCGTAGCGTTTCTATCAGCTCTGAGCAGTCTTGAGCCTTTGTTGAATGATCTTTATCTTTTCAATTGTTTCTTGCACAAGTTCAGATCCATATAAAGCCCTATCACCAACCTCAGTCCAACAAACTGGACACCTACATTTCCTTCCATATAACGCTTCATATGGTGCCATACTGATACTAGCATGGAAACTGTTATTATATGCAAACTCAACCAATGGTAGGTAAATTTTTCAACTGCCTTGAAATTCTAAGACACATACGAAGCATATCTTCCAATGTTTGAATAGTTCTCTTAGTTCACTCATCGGTTTATGGATGAAAGGCAGTGTTGAATCTTAAATCTATGCCAATTGCCTGTTGTAGATTTTATCAAAATCTAGAAACAAATTTAGGATTCCTATCCAATACAATAGACACTTGAACCCCATGTAAGTGGATAATCTTATCAATGTAGATGGTAGCAAGTCTATAGGCATTAAACGAAGTTTTCACAGCAAGAAAGTGAGCAGATTTTGTCAATCAATTAACAATAATCCATATAGCATTCATACTTCTAGACGTACGAAGCAGACCAACAATGAAATCTATGGTTATATGTTCCCACTTCCATTCTGGAATAGGAAGAGACTGAAGTAAACTTGCTGGTTTTTGGTGTTCAGCTTTTGCTTGTTGGCATTGGAGGCATTTGGAATTGCAGTCGACAATTTCTTCCTTTATGTTTGGCCACCAGTATACTTGCTTCAAGTCTTGGTACATCTTAGTATTTCTCAGATGCATAGCTGTAGCTGGTTTTTTGTGCTCCTCGGAGGGGCTTAGTCTCCTCAGATACGGTAGCCCTTCAACTTAGACTCCCGTGGTTCTAAATCTAGTTTCACAAGTGCAATGTGAAATAGAAAAACACAAATGAGAGTCTAAATTCGACAAATCTTAGAAAATCCATTTATCATCAGAGATGCCAGAAATGGACTGCATTACCAGATTTCAAAGTCGCCACTTAAATATTTTTAAAAAATTTAGGAAACCCTTAACTCGTGCAAAAGGCCACTTGTCCGTCAAAACCAAAGTGTCTTGGCTCGAGAACTTAGGTATGAGAGGGAAATGTCATGAATTGAGCACCACACTCACCCAATCAAAGATCGGCCTCTACAAATCATAATGTGATTCTTATCAACACTATATGCTCTTGGCCTGATTATTAATGCTAACTTACTATGTGAGGCACACAAGTATAGACTATGTCACCTATTTTGGAATGCTTTGATTTTATATTTGTTTGAAAAGAATTTTGAATACGTGTTACTTAAAAAGCAAGCTTGTATATACATTTATCAAAGTCGTTCCAACTTAAGCGAAATAGCCTTCATCTACAGGCATTCAAGGAGAAATTCCCAATCTACACTTAGCCTCATGTTAATATGCTTGATATGGTAACACAAACACATATGCAATATGTTAAAGCAAAAATGCTCACCTAGTACTCAACCAAGGCAAGCCAAATAAAAGAAAACAACTAGAAAAAAAATAAAATGAATGCTCCTAATATGCAAAGTGACTAATATAACACAAACAAAATGCAACTACTAGGTTTGGCTTATTTATCATGTCATATGGATCAACTCAAAGAATGTAGTAACGCACGTATTCAATTAAGTAGGAAATGATAATGACAATAATATTAGAATGATGAACCAAACCCAATGTATACAAAAATGGATACAACGCATGGCAATTATTTGAAACCAAAACATGATACTACCACAGTAAGCATGTAAATTAAAGGGAGAAAGAAATGGGGGTTGGAAGAGAAACAAATATTACAAGTTAGTCCTCGCACAAGAGGGTTCGAATGAATGTCCTAATTAAACTAATTATTACAAACCCAATTGAATAAACTAAACTAATTAATTATTATAAGTTCAAATAGAAGTAAAACAATTAATTAATTACAACATACGAATATGAAAACTATTAATCTAATGTATTCGAATGGGAAACGAGAAACTACATGCATACGACCTAGAACATCCTCCAGAAACCTCTTTGTTTGTGCCAGAATCTGCTCTATTTGCAGTTAGAAAATTATTCTATTTTGGCCATAGATTCTGCTTTGTTTTGCTGCAAAAATGTCACCACCTATACAAATACGTGGCCGGCTGGCCTTAAGAAGTGGTAGGCCATACAGAATGGTAGCCGGCACCACTGTTTCTGGGAAATATCTTGCTACAACAGAGCTAAAACAAAGCAAAAATAGAGTGTTTCTAGGAGATGTTTATCCTATATGCCCTTCCCTATCATGTAGATAATCAAGTGAGGAGTAGATTCAATTCTAAAATCATCAATTATCGCAAATTTGTTGTGTGATGATCTTAGAAACGATAGGATAAGAGGTCAACAAAATGGAATAAAAGACAAACAACACCTCCTCCATATCATGGAATTACCTCAAGGGAAGGGGTAGACTTGCGTCATGAATCATCAAGCATCACTTAAATAGTATGCGATGATTCAAGACGCAATAGGTTCAGTATAATGTCCGAATGAACCCAACCAAATTTATTACCTCTTTTACTCCAATTTTATTAGCCCTTTTTTACTTTACCTTTCCATTTGTTATCTTTTCTTTCTTTTTGTCCAAAGATGATGATTACGTCCACTATGTCCAAAAGCAATAAAGAGTAGTAAGCATGACTTGACCCAAGAAATGAGCTTTTTAAGCCCTTTTCTACGGGGGAATTACAAAGGAATGATCAAACTCATTTACAATTGATAATGAATTCGGAGTCAAACCCAAAACGAGCAATAATGACCCCAAATCCAAACTTGATAATAAGCTATAATGAACATTTACTTGGTGATTTCCAAGGGTCTAATTAGAAAATTAGTCCCTTAGAAGTAATGCACCGGTGATAAAGGGAAGTGTCAAACAAGAGATTATGCTTAGCATAAGAGAGGTGTAATGCCCTGGTAATGAACCTCCAAAGAGATTAAACCATTTAGCATGAGGGGTCTCTGTAGACATCCCCGAACGCCTCGGGAGGACGAGTCCCCTCGATCTGTTCATATTGGGCTCACTACAGTTCAGGACTCTCAAATTGTCACGGTTCTTAATCTGAACCAAAGAGTCCAAATCCGGCAAATCGTTTTGGAAAACAGATTTTTAGAAAGAAGTGCCAAACATGGACTGCTTTGCCAGATACAGGGTCGCCACCTAAATATTTTTATGGGGGAATTTAGAAAACCCTAACTCGGTGCCAAAGGCCACGTGCCCGTCATCACCAAAGTTGTCTCGGTTCGGGAGCTTGGGTACGATTGGGGAAGGTCAGCTATGAGCACCCCCTCTCGCCCGATCCGAAGATCGGCCTCTACTAACCGTGATATCCGTTTTTGAAAACATTATATGTTCTTATTCCGGTTATTAGCCTAGAATTACTATGTTATGCGCACAGCAAACAAGTATAGACCAAATTGCCTAAATTGGAACAAAACATTTCATGCTTGTTTTGAAAATGGTTTGCTACTCGCAAGTAGGCTGAAATGTAGGTTTTGCCACCCTCAAATGGGCTTTAGAAGAGATGGTTTTGCCACTATCTAGTGGGCTTAAAACTCACAGTTTTAATGCATTATCCCAATTTAGTTAATTCAACCTCCATCCACAGGCATTCAAGCAGTTATATCACATAAGCAGCTAGCCTCATGGTAATCATGCTATTGTGGCAACACTCACACACATGCAAGGATGCTAAAGCATAAACACTTACCGAGTACTCCAAGCCAAAACCAAAGGCTATGTTAGAAATCCATACATGATCCTAACTATACAGAAATGCCTAATGCAACACATGCAAAATGCAACTAAGATAGGCTCCGATATTCTAAAGATGGCATGTGAAATGCTACAACTAACATGTATTCAACTTGGAATTGAGATACAAATGCAGTTAGCATGATGCGCTGAGCCCGGTGCATGCAAGACAGATGAATGAATGCAAACATGCTATCATACTGTATGCTAATTTAAACATGCCCTAATCTAACCATCATAAGCGGGTAAATAAAAGGGAAGAAAGACGTGGGGTTGGAAGACATACACATACTCACGCACACTTATTACACAATTGCCCTCGCTCGGAGGGTCCAAATAAATATTACAGTCCGAATAAATAATACTAAATTAATTATTACAGAATTTCTAATTAATTAACAAATTAAACGCAGAATTAAAGTGGCCACAGCCCTCGCCTCGAAGTGCGTGGATGATGCATGCCTGACTCGTCTTGCCCAAAAATCCGTACCATGCCACTGTTGCCTCTGTTTACACTGCCTTGCTCCTCTGAAAATTGTGCAACTCCCAAGGTGCACTCTCTGGACACTGGGGAGCATCACCGACCAAGTGGAATTTCCACCGGCCATGTCTGGATGGTTATCGACCATTTTTAAATCCATCGGCAAATAATGAATGGCCGGTCGGCAGTATAGGTGGCCAGTCGGCCAAAAATTCCTGCAGAACCTGTTTTTGACAGCAGCAGAGGGCAGACAGCGCATGGCAAGGAAATTCAAAGCAATGTATGCATGGCCATTCTCCCTATCATGGAATGGACTCAAGGGAGCATGGCCCTCGACCTTCGGGCCATCAATCACGTGCTTCAATGCATGATGGCCCAAAAGCCAAGTGTGCAACTTTGATATCAAATGAAATGCAAGCACAAAACACATCAAAGGGCCCCAACCCCTATCATGGTTGGTCAAGAGGCAAGGGAATGCACAACGATGCACATGCGACCTAAGCATGCAAACAAACATACGAACATGCAATGCAACTACATGGCACACACAATGCTAACAACATCACATGCACAACGCATTGAAACATGGCATACACAATGCAGGATGGACTTATACCAATGTGAGTGGACCTCAACCACACTCATATCAGTGGCCAATAAGATGGAAATGAGGCAACCGAAATGCACGCAAACATGTCCAATGCATGGATCGATCCTAAGATACAACACGCAACTCTAACTAAACATGGAAAATGATGAAACATGGCATATGAACATGCAAATTTCAGCACTGAAGTATGATGCTAAACAGCCCCAAAACATGGAAAAAATGGCACCCGATGCATGAGATGAAACCCGCAACTCGAAACTAGGCACACGGAATGACTTATAGCTATACAAAGCATGCATTATTTGATCATGAAGCATGAAGACGGAGCCAAGATAGTCCCAAAATATGAACATTTCTAGTTCAAAGCATGGCCAAAAAGTGCTAGTAAGATGGACTAAAGTAGCATGCAACTTTGACTAGCAAACATGGTTTACATGGCAAGTGCGTGAAGCATATGTAATCTCACCAAACCAGCAAAAATAAGTGAACAAAACATGTGAAAATAGGCCCAAATAACCACTGAAATGAAGCTAACACATGCAAAAATGATGAGCTCCTTTAGAGGGCTATGTGAGGGATTCTTAAGCACATACAAGATGGACACTTAGCATAGCCAAATCAACTCTAAAAATCAAATATGGTAGTCCCAAAACTCACCAAATTGACCCTGGAAAGTGGCTTCAAAGCATGCAAGATAGGGTCTCTTTGGAAGGCCAAAATGACCACCAAACAAGTCAATGAGAGAGGGGGTCACCCCCCTCTGATTTGGAGGCTCAAAACAGTGTGCTAGACACTAAAAATCCACTGGATTTCAGTGGCTAGAAGGTCAAACCAAGCATGCAACAAGAGCTTAGGTGTAAGGCTCAAAAATAAGGGACAATCAAGCATACAAGGAAGCATATGACCTCAAACAAGAAAATTCCCTTAATCAAACATGAAGATGATGTCAAAAGGAGACTTTTTCAAGTTTATAAAAAATCTCAAAAGTGAACACAAATAGGGCTAATCTATTATGCAAAAATAGCCCTAAAAGAGATATTAGAGACAAGGGACAGCAGCTGGCTCCAGACAGTGAAGAGCCCTTCAACAAAGTTGAAGAGGGGCTCAAAATAAGGCACTTCATAGTTTGGCTTGAAGCCCATAAATGCTCAAAAATAGGGCTAAAATACCATGCGAGATAAGCCCTAAAAGAGAGATTAAACACAAAGGGTGAGGAGGAGACGTCAAACAGAGAAAAGTCCTTGATCAAACATGAAGGTTAGCTCAAAATAAGACTATTTATAGTTTGGGTTGGAGCCCAAAAATATAAGCAAAAGGAGCTAAAACATAGAGCAAAATAGTGCAAAAAAGGGAAACATAGGAGCTTACCCTTGTAGAACAACAACACAACAGCTTTTGATCCAAGGAAATGAGCTTCTAGCCTCTGGAAATCAGCCCCAAGTTGATGGAATGGAGTATGGAGGTCGTAGGCTTGGAGGTGTAGTGTAAAGGGTGCAAGAACCTTAGGATTTGAAGGGTTTGGGAGAGAGAGAGCTGAGAATTTTTTAGAGGGAGAGGAAAAATTCTTCTTTCTCCAAGTTCTATCTCCCTTCTCTTCTCTCCTTGTGTCTCTTTCTTGTCAAGAAGCTTGATTGATATAGAAATATATCAATCTGCAGCTCCTCAGAGCTCCCACGTCCAAGCATGGGCTGGGGTATGGCCTGGAATGACAGCTGCCAGCTGTCTAAAGAAATATTTGTTGAAAATCACATTTGGCCAGCCGGCCATCAAAGTGGTCGACCGGCAGTCAAATTGGCCGGCCGGCCATCACATTTGGCCGATTGAAAATCAAGGTGGCCGGTTGGCAGGAGACTTGGTCGACAGGCTCCCCCCTGTCCTCAGGAACACATCCACAAGCTCTTGGTGCAAAACTAGACACAAAGTAGTTGAGTCGAGAGATTCTGAGGCAAGGCGCGCAGCCGAGGCCTTCGGGAACTCAAGACGAACACAAACATGAATGATCACCGAGTGTTCAAGCGGTGACGTCCAAGTCTTGAGGACGGTCAAAAATGGGGTGTCTACAGTCTCTTTCTTATGCTTTGAGCAATAATCTTTTGTTTGATACAACCCTTGATCAAAGAAACAAAGAAAAGAGGAAGATCGCAAAGTGCTAATGAAAAGTGGATGATTACAATGGTGTGAATATATGTATGAAAGCTATAAAGAGTGAAAGAAAAGACTATCAACTCAAATAGATTGGAAACTTTGGCTTATACACCAAATCCATGAGGACTTACAACAACATACTATAATATTCAAAGAATAAACTAAATAAACACTTAAAACAACCCCAAAATAGCACAAAACAGTGTTAAAAATCTGTTTAAAAAAAGCAGAAGATATGAACAAAAAAAAAAGAAACGAGGACAAGCTTAGTACACAAGCCTAATGAAGGGTGGCTAACCCTTCCACTTTTTGCAACTTTAAATCACATTTTTAAGCTTAAAAAATCTCAAAAATCAGTATGAAAAGATAAAGAAAAGAGAGAGAAAAGATGGTAAAAGAGCTCAAGATATACCTCTTGAAAGAGAGGAAAAGCTCCTTAGTTAATAAACTACAAACCAAGCACTCTTAAGGAGCTGAAGTTAGATTCAAGAACCTCGGCCAAAGCTTTAAGTTTAAGCTTAGAACGTGTATGTATAGTGTATGTTTATTACAAGAGAGGAGGGTAGTGTGTTGGACAAGTTTTAGCTTTGGCCAAAATTTTCTAACCCCAAACCATAAAGAGGGGACTTGTATTTATGGAAAAACAAGTTCTTACATCGGAAATATTTGTAAAGAGACAAATGGTGCAAGGCATGCACATGGGGACAACTAGCTGTTGCAAAATATCTGCATGCACTAAACATGGCCGGTCGGCCATTAAGGGGGACGGTGGGCCAATCAAAAATGGCACGTCGGCCAATTGCTGGCAAGCTCTTCTCTGAGTGGTTAGGCTAGAAACAAGAAGGTTTTAGTTCAAATGGGGTATAAGGTTTAGGTTTTAAAGCTTGAAACTGAAGCCTTTTGCTAAAGAAATTGAACGATTGCACAGCATAACATTTCATCATTGAGTGTTCAGTGTGAGGCGCCCAAGTCTTAAGGGCGGTCAAAATGGGGTGTCTACAGTTGCCTCTCTTTGACAAAGCTCGAAGTCATAAAATGGTGTGAGTGAATGCCAAAGTCCGAAGACAACCCTTTTGACAAGGCCGTAAGACTTGGGCAAGCAATCAAACTGAAAATGTAATTCGTTGAACTTGAAAGTTTCCTACGTTTCCCTTTACAAGGAATCAAACCATGCGTAGTTCAGGGCAAGATGCAAATGATATGCTCATGCACTAATTTTTGGAAACTAGACTTACACACTTCGCGAAGCCGATTATTTTGAAAATCTATGATATGCAAGACAATGCAATGAGCAATAAATAGATGACAACATATGAATGAAACAAACCTCAAGCTTAAATCAAAATAAATCCAACCGTGTTCCACACGAAAAAGAGTATGCAATTCTAAACAGGTTTCATGTGAAAAGAGGAAACATAGTGTAACCAACAGGCGTATCTCATCGTATTTCATACGGAGAGAGGGAATGTTTTAATCGGGTAAAACAATGTCCTAATGCATTTCACGTGAAAGAACGGAAGGGTAGTGTAACCAACAGGCGTATCTCACCGTACTTCATACAGAAAGAGGAAAGGTTTTAACCAAGCGAAACAAGGGTGGTGTAACCAACAAGCGTATCTCACAGTATTCCATATGGAGAGAGGGAAGGTTTAACAAGGCAAAATAACATCCTAACGCGTTTCACGCGAAAGGACAAAAGGATGGTGTAACCAACAGGCGTATCTCACCGTATTTCATACGGAGAGAGAGAAGGTTTTAACCAGGTGAAAGATGCGAGGCCAAACTACGTTTCACACAGAGAGGACGTAAGACAAAAAGGTATAAGCCAAACTACGCTTCACGCAGAAAGTGTAAGGGGTACAAGCCAAATCACACATGTGTGACAAGGGTAAGCACAATAAATGAAAAGCATGATGCACATGGATACAACACAATGCAATATAATTACTATGGTTGATGCAAAAAATAATGCGGTGCATGCTCCATGCAACCTAATAGACAACATAATTAAAAAGATAAACATAAAGCGGTGTTTTGAAAACACCTCATAAAGATATCTGACTTACAGTTCGGAGGTTCTCAAATGTTCAGAAAAGGATACAACTTGCTCAAGCTTGAGATCGGGGCACTTTCCCACTTCGAAGAAATGACGGGACTTGAAATGGTGCACCCAGAATGATATTTCAGAATTTTCTGTAACCGAAAAAAACCCAAATTCTTCAATTTTCCACCTTATAGATGAATACAAGACTCTCCATGCATAGAATAAGCAAGACCTCAGCAAGAATCACATCTGGACCACTTGAAGAATCGGCCACTCGTACAATGTTTTGGCCAACTGGCCACCTGACCCGAATTCTGGGGCAGTTTTGGGTTTTTACACCCGAGACTCTTTAAACATAAGTTTGGGCCCACTTTTTCATACACACCCAAGCCGAAATCACTCTCTCTCTCTCTCTCTCTCTCTCTCTCTCTCTAGATTTTCATCCTACTCGGTTTACCTAACAACCCACGCAAACTTTATTCATAAAACCCATTTGGCCCTCTACGTTTTGAACCGATTGGAATTTGATTTGGTTGAGTTTTTGGGTTTATCATTGTTTTTGGCTCATTCTCACGGGTTTTTGTTGGTATTTGTGCACTCTCTTCTGAGTTTTGACTTTTTCCTCTCTTTTTCTCTCTCTTAGGGCTCAGTATTGGGGTTTTTGCCTATTTTTCTCATTTTTCTTGTTTTTCTCTCACCACCCACCACATTCTCCATGGATGATGATGTTCACATGATAATGCCCTTCCCAAGGTGTTCGTGCTTCCACCCGTTGCGGGGGTAGAGAAGCCGATGATAGACAAGGTTGGCAGAGTAGCAGAGGGCATCGTCGCCGACATTACTGCAGAAGAGATCTACCCTCAGAAGGTTGAGCCTAAGTTTCCACCACTGACGGTGAGGCCTTTTGATCCAGCCACCCATCACTTCTGCACACATGCGATGGCTCTTGGCGGCATGTTGCTGTTCGAGGACTTTACTCGGGACGCGCTTGAGGACTTTCTTTGGAGGAAGTGTGCGTCACATCTCTCCTATGATGCCTCTGAGGTAAGAACCTCTATGCCTTCATGTATTTTGCTTGCTTTGATATTCATTACAATTTTCATCTACCATGCATTTAACAAATTCTTCTCTTTCAACACAGGGTGATGCTCTCGCTTGAAGAGGCTATGGGGCAGCAACGGCAGGAGATTGGTACCAGGAGCTCTCCCGCTCAAGTCAAAGAGTTGGTTGATAAGGAAGGCTTCTGCCTATTCTTCTCGGGGCTCGCATGATTACAAGCTAGTCAATCCTTGCTCAACGCTTTGATGGAGAGATGGTGGGACACCACCAACTCCTTTCTCTTCTCTTTAATAGAAGAGATTACGATGACCCCATATGACTTTTCTGTTATCACAGGGCTACGAGTAGGGGATGATCCGATCCCATTTGATGTTGATATGGGCCAGTAGATTGCTACTTGGATCTATCTTCTTGGAGTGCACCTCCTTTGGACAGGCCGGTTATGGTCAGATATAATTGGTTCTACAACCACTTCTACGGGAGTCAGCTAGAGACTCAGGAGCAGATCGAGCAGTATGTCTGGGGCTTCCTAATCTATCTCCTTGGTACCACCTTGTTGGGAACAGGTGGAATACCATAGGCCTATATCTGTTTACTGCTTTTGTGGTGTTGCCCCTAGTGCGCTTCTATGATTGGGGTGGTGCTAGCCTCACCACACTATACGACTATATGAGGTCCAGTTCAAACAAGAAGAGGAACAAGGTCAGAGGCTACTGGAGAACTTGGGAGGTACATACTGCACTTTCTATTTCCATTTTTGTTTATTTATGTTTGTACATTATGTTTTTCGCTTTGCACTTTTTGTCTTTATTTCTGTCTCTGCTTGTTGACTCACAAACTCATCTTTTCTTGCAGCTATGGCTATATGCCTACTTTTCCACCCTTGCCCCAGTTCCACGGGATGAGATGGAGGCAACAGTCCCATACTCCAGGTGATATGACGGCGAGTGCCATCCCCGATGTCGCGATGTCACCATCTTCGCCTACTACGGTCGCTTCTTCCACGTAGTGACGGAGTGCGAGGTAATTTGAAACTCATACCTATTCCATTTCAGTTCTATTGCTTTCATTCCATACTCTGACAACTAACAACTGTAAAGTCTCTGTTTGTAGGTGACATGGCAACAATAGAAGACGATGCCGGCCGGAACGAGGAACGAGTATGTCGGGTCTTGGGATACCTCCAGGCTACAGATCTTGCTGGGGGGTCCTTTCTATAGGACCTAGTACCTGGGGGAGAGGTTCGTGCGCCAGACCCTAGGGTCACCGGATCCCATTGTTCCTACTCCTCCCCCTACGTCTATGAGGATTGTTGATAGCCTACCAGTCGAGGCTATTGTGCAGTATATGGCAGAGCAAGACACCGATCTTGTCTGCGAGGTTCGGGACTACGCTGAGTTCATCTAGACCCACCTCATGCCTTCTCTGACCAAAGCTCAAGTGGGAGGTGCTGTGGATATTCCTGCTGCCAGAGGGGCTGTTTCTGTGGCTGAGCCTCATGCTAGAGAGGCCGCCCCTGCCATTCATGTTGCTGGTCTGCCTAAGATCCCAGCCACGATCACATATTGGCGGCCGAGTGGCCTGGCCCACTAGATCCCGGTTGAGTACTCAAAGCAACATGAGTACGTTAGGGACCCTGATATGCAGCAGGTATGTACTTTGTATTACAATTTATGTTTTGCATTTCTTTTCCCCTATACTGATGTTCAAACTCACTTGTAGGTGCCGGTGGAGGACGTGGACGGCCTTCTTCAGTTTGTCAACTCCCTGGTCCAGATGGTACGAAGGAGGGAGGCCCTGCTCGCCTACCACGGTCATCAGGTACTCTAGTTTTCACACTCATCTAACTGCTCTGATTCTCTTTCTACCATACTCATACTGATTATGCACCAATGCTATTCTGATACTCTATTTCTTGCTTTCAGCGTCCGTCTGCACCGGCGACACCTTCTCCGAATACGGAGAGAAGAGGTAGACATGCTACTATATGTGGCAGGGGTAAGGGTAGAGGTTAGGGCAAAGGTAAAGGTGCCTGGAGTCAGAGTGGAGAGTCTCAGGCATATGAGACTTCTTCATGTTTAGAGCCGACTTTGGGTGGAGATGATGCTGAGACCAACGACACTGAGGGGACGATGAACGAGCACTCCGGGTTTGAGAGCAGAGAGGATGATACCGATTCTAAGTCACACACCTCTGACGACAGCAGTGCTAATGGTGACAGTGATCCCGAGTCCCCTCATCAAAAGAGGACAAAGATGGTCTCTCACACACCTAATGTGACTGACACTGATTTTTGTGCTCTTTTTACTCTTTTCCTTTGTTTTGGTAGTTCAAAACTTTGTATAGCTTCAGATAGGTCTTTACTTTTCATTTTGAAAACTAATATTTTCTCTTCTGTAAAAACTATGATCGGGGTCGAACCCTGCAGTTGTTTGCGTAGCATCTTGAGCATGGCACAACACTTGCATAAAAATTGATTGTATTTGAATTTGAAACCGAGAATGATCACATTTGAACAAGTTCATAACCAGATATGGAGCCTACAACCAACCAAAATACAAAATACAACTCAATAAAAGAAAAACAAAGTAAAAACAACTTAAACAAAACTATTTACACTTGCTAGAAACAAAAGACTCAAAACAAGACTTTAAAGCAAAAAGGGCCAACATAACACTATTGCCCAACTGCCTGGCCAACATATTTGGTCGGCCGGCCAAAAGAATGGACGGTCGGCTGGTGAAGTGGCTGGCCGACCAAGACTTGCGGCTTCGTTGCTAGGAATAACTGTTAGCCACTCACACACCCTTATCTTCTATAAAGGTGTTCTCTTGCTCTTTATTCGACAGAACCTCATCTTTTCTGTTGTTTTCTCTAAAAATGGAGATCTTTCTTGTTGAGAGGCTCAAGGATTGTTTGGCCACTTTGGACGGCACGAAAAAGATAAATTTCAACGGTTTTGGCATAAAAGCTCTTTTTCCGTTGAGTCACACTCTGCTTTGTCTTCCGTTCCTTCATGCTACTGCCCGATGTTGGGACCCATTTACTCATGTGTTTCACTTCGGATCACAGGAGATATATCCAACTCTCGAAGAGTTTCAAGCATTCACGGCGTCTTACCGAAATGACGAGATTATGCCTCAACCCCGTTTTGGTCATGCACGGGCTCTTGAACAAATGTGTGGGGCTTAATTTATATGAGGCTCGATCCTTGGTTGATGATGGGGAGTTAGATATACCTAGCTTGATTCATCGGTTTTCCGGTATCGAAGACAAAAGTGACCTTTTCTGGCGAGGTTATCGTCAACACACCCTCTACTTATGTTTACTCGCACACTTCCTACTTGCCCCTAGTTGCAGCGGAGCTAGCATTAGGTTGATCGAAGTGGCCCAACGCCTGAAGGAGGGTTAGAGTTGCATACGTTTGGCATTAGCCAAAACTTTACTGGGTTTGGATGCCTTCCATCAGCGGGAGATGCCTTGGTTTGCGCGGAGTCCACTGCTTCTCCACACTACAAGAAAAGTAACTTATGGTGATGAAAAGTAGTGAACAAAATAAATTTTGTCACTAAATAAGAATAATCTGTGACGAATTATAAAATTTTGTCTCATATAATAAAAAAATAAAAATAATAGGTGACAAAATTTATTTTCGTCAACAAATACTTCTTTTTAGGTGAGGAAAAATTAAGTTTCGTCACCGAAAGTTTTCTCGCTAATTTTTTTTTGGTGGCGCCAAAATTTTGAGACTTCTGGTGAGAAATTTTTTTTGTCACCAATTATAAAATTATTAGTGAGGAATATATTTTCGTCACCAATAATTTTATATATATATATTTTGAAAAACTTGATTTTAAATATTTTAAGACCATTTGGTGAGAAATATATTTTTGTCACTAATAATTTTTAATATTTTGAGACTTTTTAGTGAGGAAATTATTTTGTCACTAATTTTGGAGAGAAAATTTTGACATATTGGGCGATAATGAAAAAAAATAGACTACTAATTCCCCCCCCCTCTTTTTTTTTTGTTTATCAATTTTCCTCTCCCCTCTCTCTCTCTCTCTCTCTCTCTCAAAACTAAACACAAGTTAATTAACTCTCTAAGTAACCTATGGTGACGAAAAAGTAATGAAGAAAATAAATTTCATCACTAAATAAGAATAATCCATTATGAATTATAAAATTTTATCATATATAATAAAAAAAGTAAAAACAATAGGTGACGAAATTCATTTTCATTAATAAATACTTCTTTTTAGGTGAGGAAAAATTAAATTTCGTTACCAAAAGTTTTCCCTCTAATCTTTTTGGGTGACGCCAAAATTTAGAAACATATTATAGGAGTATGTAATTTTATAAAAAAAACATATATAGTCATAAAATATATTTTATGTCTATTTAATAAACAAAAATTTAAAATTTAAAAATATGTATAGGAGTATATAATTCACTCCACCATTGAAAAATAAAAATCACTTGAGATTATTGTTTGAAAAAAAATAATTACTTAAAAATTAGTAATTATTTTTTTGGATCATCAGGCCACTTGGTGTCTCTCTCTCTCTCTCTCTCTCTCCATCCTTTTCATTGTCTCATCTCTCTCTCATTTGTGCTCTTCCAATCCAGAAGCTTCTCATCACCGACCCCCTCAGTCTCTCTCTTCAACGACTGTGAGTCTCTCTCTCTCTCTCTCTCTCTCTCTCTCTATTGTTCTCTTCGATGAACAAGGGACTATCAGCGAGGGTCTCTTCTCGTTGTCGATCGGTCTCTCACAGTCGACATCCTACCCCCCGCTTTCTCTCCATCTCTTTCATCTCTCTCCGGTGAACATCAGTTGACGAAGATCTAACATCTCAAACCCCTCTTCGGTAAACATCAGTCGACGAGATCAAAGATCACAAACCCTTCTCATAGATCGCAGCCCTATTCGTAGATCGCATATCACAAGCCCAAATTCGTAAGCATATTGAAATGCAAGTACTTCTTGTTTAAAATTTACTTTAGATTTTGGAATCTTTACTTTAGATTGCTTGACATTGTTGTTGTTTGGTTGAGATTTGTAGAAATTTGTTTGAGATTACCATTAATTTTTTGAAATTGATTGTTGCTGTTGTTTTCGGCGAATTTGTTTAAAAAAAAAAAAAGAGTTTGTATGAATCTCATACATACAAGCCTTTCGCATTTTATTGGAACTAAACCAATGTATTTAAGTATTTGATGGGTAAACTTTAAAGCTCTCTGTCCTAAACTTTACTGAAAATAAGAGTTGAGCTTGTTCAACTTTTGCTGTGATGATTGGAACTTTTTAACCGGCTCTTTTGGAATCCTTGTGGACTTTTTCAAGGTTCAATACTCTCATCTGTAAAAAAAGAAAAATTACACATGCACTCATGCACTTCATTTTGGTTCAATGAACTTGTTTGGGAGCTTAATGTCAAATGTCTGGTACCATTTTTACTATATTCACAACTAATTTAGAAAATACTTCTTTAATCTTCCTATTTGTCAAAACATTGATTTGTCAATTATCCATGGAGCTTATGTGTTTTTCAAAATCATGCTAACAAGGTGGATGGTATTTCTCTTACAAAATCTCATCATTGACAACTCCATAATGGTTACACATTGCCAAATGCTACTTTTACTATCACATTATCTATGAATTTATATCATTCGTTCAGTGTGATCGATGATACACATAACAACACATAATTAATCATTTGATAGTTAAGAGAAAAGTTAACTTTTTTGTAAAACAATATTTAAAATAAAAAAATCACTCTTTCAGTATGAGTTATTTCAGAAATATGAATTTTTCTATTCATGCCCATTCCTTAACCAAAACACACCAAGGTGATCAGATGTGATCGGCTGTAGGTTTGTGGGTCCCACACCTGTAGCCAATCACAACCAACCACCAACTTGGCCGGTTTCAGTCCAGGGTGGGCTTGATCATCATTTACCTCCAAATATTGCATATCAATTGTTGATCTAATAGAACACAAATAGAAGAAACATGAAGAATTAAATAAAATATTCATGATGACATATAATAAATACATAAAGCCATACATTTTGTGCATGTTTACCACATGCAATGTCCTGCATGTTTTAAAAATTGGCGCTTTAGCTTGTAATGTGTCGTGTTGTGTGTATGTGTCCATGTTTCTTAGGTTCAAAACTAAATTATCTAAGGTTATCAGCTCAATTTAAATTGAACCCTACTAAACTAGCATTAGATAAAAACCCACTAAATGACGCAAATGCAATACATCTTACCTTCTCAACAAAGTCTCTCTATGTTTTCTAATTATAGTTTCAGTCTTCAACTTCAATATTCTCCAAACTCAACTATAAAAAAGAACTATAGACTCAATAATTTGAAACAAAAATTTCCCGCTAATTGTTTTAGGTGTCACCAAAATTTTGGAATTTTTGGTGAGAAAAAAATTTATCACTAATTATAAAATTATTTGTGAGAAATATATTTTTGTCACCAAATATTTTAATATTTTTGAGATCTTTTAGTGAGAAAATAATGTTGTCACTAATTTTTTGTGGGAAAATTTTGATGTATTGGGTGGCAATGAAAAAAAAAAATAGGGTTTCAATTTTTTTTTTACCTCTTTTCTTATCATCCTTCCCTTTTTATGTTTATCATCTCTCTCTCTCTCTCTCTCTCTCTCTCTCTCTCTCAAAATAGCCTATTGATTTGTCTCACCTCTTGCTCCTCCACCACACCGATTGTCATCGTCATCACCTCTATTAGCCTTGCCGGTTGCCGCAGCCATTAGTAGCCTTGCCGGTAATCGCCGCATCTTTTCCGCTCGTCGATTTGGTACACTATTTCTCTTTGCTCTTTTTCTGCTGTATCTTTATCTTATTCTCTATTTTGGGTTTCTTTGTATTGTTTTTTTACGAAATGGGTCTGTAGATTTGGGCCTTTTGCTTCTTGATTTGGTGTTTCTACTTATCATCACATTCTTTGTTTGTTTTTCATGTTTAACTTTTGAGTAGAATTGTTGGAGACATTATCTGAAAATTTTGTGAAAGAATTATATGGTTGATGATTTAATGAATCTATGAATAAAATTTTGTGAAAGAATTATTTTGTGAAAGAATCTGTGAATAAAATTAGTATTGCTGTAAAATTAGTATTGCTGATATATGATACAAGTGCTCATGCTTTTTTGGGTCTGTATCTGGTTTGATTGAAATTCATCATTATAGTTCTTGTAATTTGGTCATTTTTTCGAAGATCTTAAATGGCGTTCTGAATTTGGGGTCACTGCTGTGATCCTTCATTGCTATGCCTCTGCTGTGCTTTGAAACGACCCCATTTCGTTTTTTTTTTTTTTTTTTTTTTTGGGGGGGGGGGGGTTGGGGGGAGGGGGAAGTATGCTAGGTTACTCTCTTGTGCGTCCTTCTTCCAATAACATCTCTACCTTCATCACTCGCAGGTGCCATCAAGCCATAATATTGTCCACTGCCACCATCAAAGATCACTATCATCCCAAATTAAATCAAAATGAGTGTGTCAAGAGAGGATTTTAATGAAAAAATTAAACTCAATAACATCTTGAGTGATCATAGTTTTGTTCTTTGAGGAGTTTTTTTTTTTTTTTCCATGTTTTTTAAGAAGTTGAAATATTACAATCCTTGGTTAAGGAAGAAGATACCCTTAAAAAGTACTCTCAAAACTAAAATGAATAAGAGTAACTTGATGATTTGGACTTCAATAATTTTTATTATAGATTACAACTCTATTTTCTTTGTTGTATTTGGACTCTTTTCATATGAATGTCTATGTCACCCAAAACAGGATAAAACAGAGCATTAAACCAACACTAATTGCAAACTAAAATTTGACACCTAAACTAACTAGTAGTCACTTAGGCTATCTAACATAATTTGCTACTTCATCATCTTCATTTACCATTCCGTTTGTTTATCAGCTCTGTTTTTGCTTGTATTATGAAAGCATCAAAATTTTTCTTTGATTTTAAACAGGAAACTCCCTTTTGAGTTAAAAATCTTTCTTTGGTTCATGGCTCATGATGTGCTACCAATGCTAATATCAATTGCCCATGATTGTTGCTTTTTGATTTACTCAACCAACCAGGAGGTTCGATGTAGGAGTCGGTGGTGGTGGTTTTGTCCTTCAATGTAGACTTGAGAAATACAACTTGAAGACAGGAATAAAAGCCATGAATCTAGTTAAAACAAAGAGTTTAAGTTGAGATGAAATCAACCATTATTGCTTGTAAAATATAGATTTTCTGTTGGATTTTATTTATTTATTTATCGTTTGTGTGTGTGAATGGGGACTAGTGATTTCAGTAATTTGTGTTTGTCGCGTGTTTTGGTTTTTGCAACCAACTTCTGCAACTTGTTGGGTCATGTGCTGCTATCTGTTACATGACGATTTGGCTTGGATACACAGACATGCACTTAATCTTTGGTGTTTCTATGACTTTGGAGCATGTGTGGCTCAGCAGGGAGAGCTGAATAAAGCAGTAGCTCTAGAAGTTCTAGGTATGCTATTCTAGTCTGTATCTCTACCAATGATAGGAATTGCCACTTCTTTTGTAACTGACTTTAGATACTATAGTTTTATTTGTTTCTCGTTCTTCAGATGTTCTAGCCAATTCATATTCAAGCTTTGAAACTTGATGTTGTTGATGAATATTTTTTTAGATTGTGAATGCTTTATTCATTTGCTTGCCTAGTGCTCATGCTATAGGGCTGTAAACAAGCGAAGTCATGCCAAGTAGCTGGTTGTTCAAATTTAGCTTGAAAAATGAACAAGTTTCAAAATGAGTTCAAGTTTGACTTGTTTACCGTTGAAAATGTAGCGTGATTTGTTCACATACCGAGCTAATCCCAAAGCTTGTCTCGTTTTATAATATTAGATGTGTGTTCACTAAATGGTCACAGTGATGTCAGCTTTTCAAGTCTTTTCCGGAAAATGGAAATTTAAATAATTTTAATAGTAGTTGGGTCTTGTATCACTGGAAAAAGTGTTTCCATATAACATTATGTGCTCACTGTGGCGGATGACAAAAGTGGAAGCTGATTGCTATTCGCATTCTGTCATATGGTATATGTTATATTTCAGTCTCTGCATATGCAATCAATTATATGTATTACGTTTTTGTTACTGATGAAAAGTCACTTCTCTCCCACCCTTCAATAGTAATTAAATATAATAATGAATTAAATTAATGGATATTTGTACTTTTCAAAGTACCATTTGTTATTGTCTGTCGACTTTTCTTTTTCCTGATTTTTTTTCCCCCATTGATATTCAGTTATGTAACATGCACAAAACTCAACTAAATTAATAATAAAAATTAGGAAGTAAATCTTTTGGAGTGAAATTACCGTGTGAATGATAAAATCAGTATTGCTGTGATTAGTATTTTGTGAAAGAATTTTTGAATTATTAGCATGTTTGCATAGTTTGTTATGTGGTATGATTATATGAATACATCTGTAACTTCAATTTTGAGTGAATTAAGTAATCCTTTAATTTGTGTAGCAATGCAAGTTACACAATTGAGTTTAATTACATGAATCTAATGATACATGGGGTCTTCTAAATATTTGAAGAAATGTAAAAATGTGTATTTTATTGCAAAAAGATGAAAATAAGCCAAGAATTTAAACAATTTAGTATTTTATCTTTAGCCAAAAGCAGCCAAAATTAAAAACCAAAGGGCCGAAAAATCATGAGCATGTTTATAAATAAAAAATAAAAAATCACAATGATTTCTTACCAAAGAGGATTTGATCAAGGCTTTTGTTAGGTACAAATTCATAAACAAGAAGGCATTGAGGGGCTTCAATGGTACAACCCAAAAGTCTTACAAGGTTCTTGTGTTAAATTCCACTTATTAAATTTACCTCATTGAAGAAGTCAACGGCCAATTGTCGTGAATCAAATGTACCTCAATGTTACATTGTATTTTGGAGCTATTATATATATTCTGCCATTAGTGATAGTAATATATGGTATTGTTGCAATTTTTTGGCATCTTATGTTATCCGTGTTGCTTTTTCATCAAAGATCACCTTAACTCTTTGAAGTTTTGAATTGTTATATGCATTTCTACTAAATTGCTTTATAAAATAAAATTATTTATCTATGAGTTTAGATGTAATTGATAATATATTAATGTTTTCCTTATTTATTTTCTTTGCAGATTGGTTTTTGATGACGTTTGGAAGCAATACTTCCAAATGAAGATCAACTGTTATTTTTTTTTTTTCTTGAACTGATACTTAGTTCTAGTTACAAATCAAGATCGAGTGTTATTTTTATTTTTGGACTCAACGCTAGTTCATTTTGGAATTTGCTATGATGGTTTTTGTTTATTATACTTAATGCATTATTAAATTCATTTGTTTGATGGATATATTTTCATTTATAATATAAATTGTTTAGTGAATTTTTTTGTGGAATGGTGTACAATAGCTAGTGGATTTCTTAGTACATTGAAAAGACTATTGAGATATGAGCAGGGATATTTGTGAAATAATAATTTAAATTGAAATATAAAATATAGAACAAGTTCAGTGACGAATTTTTTTCGTCATTTGTACTTGTTATTATGACAAAGTGATTATTTGTGGCTAATAAATATTTTTTGGACAAAATTTATTACAGCTTATAAATGAAATATTTGGATCATTTTGTTGTTTGGTGGCTAAAAATTTCGTCACGTATGTATATATTTGTGACGAAACATATTTCATCACCCATGTATGATTTTCGGAGACAAAAAATTTCGTCACTTTTATATCTTACTGTGACGAAATTATTTCCTCATCAATGATCAACATGTGTGACAAATTTATTTGTCAACTAAAGTTATAAATATGGTACTGAATAATTATTTGGTGACGAAAATGAGAATTTTTGGCGACAAAATGTTTGTTTTATTGGTGACAAAAAATTTCGTCACTGAAGTAATCTCATTGGTGACGAAATTATTTTTCGTCACAGTGGTTTTTAGTGACAATCATTCAATGACAAAACCGATGACGAAAATATTTCCTCACAAATATCTACAGTGACGAAATTAGCTCTTTGGAGATAAAAAAAAATTCGTCATTCAAGGCCCAACTTGTTATAGTGCCAGGTATTATTTCCCACCCCTTTCTCATTTGCGATTCTCACGTCACTCTGGCACTCATTCTCTATTTTCTCTTAAAGCCCTTTTCTTATTATTCCTCTCAACACACATCTCTCTATTCTTTAATCTCTTTTCTTTTTTTATCCTTTCTCAGGTGTGGTTGATGGATAAGCTGAAGGTCGTAGATCCTTGCCCCGAGTATTTGGCTAGATCCTACTTCTTTCATCAGCGGCTAGTAAACTTTTCCACAATGGAACTGTGGTGCGACTAGATGTGCAGCAGATCTACAGCTGATATCACTTGGCACTACCTCTAGCTTAATTTGATCGAGATAAGCTATAGCATGTCTCACCAGCCAGCTATACAGTTGATTGGCCTCACACACTGTGTTTTCTACTTCCCATTCCAGTTTAGACGCCAATTTGGGTGTGATCAGACCCATCGCAACGAATGAGGGGAATACCCTTTTTTATTTCTAGTTCGTGCTTCGCACTTGGCTCAATATCTTGCGGCTTGGAGGACAAGAGAGCTTTGGCCCCTATTGCCAGCTTCAATTACGCCCTTTTTGGCGAGTGTTTGGCTTCGCTTGAGGATGAGACACGAGTTAGTCCATCCTTGGCAGCAAAAACTTCTGAGAGTGCAGGCAAGAGACAAAGAACTATCACCTAACTTATCTATGCCCCTAATTTATTGCTTTAACTTTTCTTTTCAAGTTTTTGAGGATGTAAAAGAAAATTTGATTTAGGCTGAGAGTTGGAGGGTGTATTTGTGTTGAAATTATGTAATTAAAGTTGTGAGTACTAAAATTTTTTCTTTTTGGTCAAAATAATGGTGTGTGTTGCAAAAGTTGAAATTTTGAAAAATCGGCTTCATTAAAACTTTCCAAAACAATTTTTGCAAATGGTCATTACCTTACACACACTGAATCAATCTTTAAGACGTACAACCCCGAATCAAAAAGATCATAATTGCCCACAACAACATTACCTTCGTTATTGTTCTGCCCTTTGTTTTATCTTACAATTGGCCCCTTTTGCCAAATGGATGTAAAACAACCAAATCAACCAATGGTAAGATGAGCCGAGCAACAATGGATAGAACAGTTGAGTTGAAAATGGTTATGGCCGAACTTCAAGATGAAGTTGCCTACATATCCCAAAGATGGGAATCAGGCCTTACATAGTTCAGTTAAGGTTCACTCGAGTATTAACTCTCTCCTTTTGCGCTCTAACTTTTGCCAAGGCCGCCCTTTTGGGTTTTCAACCTTACGAGCTCTATTTTTCTTTATTTCTAATTTTTCATGCTCTAACTTTTGCCTAGGTCGCCCTTTCGGGTTTTCGGCTTAACAAGCCTCTCAGGGATAGGATTTCTTCAACTTGTCCATACTAATCGGTTGTGAGAACTCCAAGCCATCTAAATCCATAAGGATGATTGCTTCTCCTGACCAGATAGATTTGATGATGTAGGGACCAGTCCAATTGGGTTTGAACTTGCCCCTAGGGTCATGGATAGGAGCTCGGTTGTCCTTGAGCACCATATCTCCATATTTGGGGTTTCTAGATTTGATTTTCTTGTTGAAGGCGCTAGCAATTATGTGTTGATAAACTTGGACATGATACAACGCCTTCAACCTCCTCTCATTAAACAACATCAACTCTTCGAATCTGTTTTGTTGCCAATCCGTCTCTGTTATCTAACACTCGGCCATAAATCTGAACAAAGGAATTTCTATCTTGATCGGCAAAATAGCTTCTATCCCATATACCAAAGATTAAAGGGTTGCCCCTGTAGATGTTTGAATTGACATTCTATACCCCTAGAGTGCAAAAGGCAGTTTATCTAGCTAATCTTTGTAGGTTTCCACCATCTTTTGCAAGATGTTTTTGACATTCTTGTTTGTGGCTTCAATGGCTCCATTGGTCTGTAGCTTATATGTTGATGACTTATGAAAAGTCATATTGTATTTCTCAAGCAAATCCATCACCTCTTTCTTGAAGTGTGTACCATTGTCTGATATGATCTCATTTGGCACCCCATACCAGCAGATGATGATCTCATTTGGCACCTCATACCGTCAACGCCTTCAACGGCATTCCCATTAAACATCAAAATCGACTCCACCTCCAGCACATTCTTTTCTGATTGATCATTCTTCTCCCCTACAATCGACATATTTAGTTTGTAACGTTCCATTATCATCCCCGATAGTTTCCCACTTTTAACCTGCCAGCAAACAAAACAAATTCCATTTCATTTACAAAAAACTTGCAGAAATTAATAACAGTACAATTAAGTAACATCATACCATGATCAAACTTCGGTCTACCAAATCTAAGCCTTTCATATTCGCGATGAGTGTCGCAATGTTCCACCTACAGAACCTTGGGAACACATTTCATTGCTCCGGGTGTATGATGTTGGTGTGTTCACACACAAAAAACTGGAAAAAAAATTTAAAAATTAAAAAACCAAACGAATATTTACAAAATCGCACAAACGCCAAAGAAAAAGCATTACGTTTGCTAACACAAATGCATAACACATTACAATCTTAAACATCTCACGAGGCGTGACAATGCAACTTACTATTGTAGTCATTCACAGTTTATTCAAACAACATCAGCACCCTCACCTAACGAGGGGGGACCCAAATGTTCTCAAACACAATGACCATACTGACAGATTACACACTATCGACATTGCACCTCATATGTGGGCATACCAACGGCATCACACTGTATGGTACATTGATATCTTTATCACTTCACATTACACCCACGATGCAAACAGATCATTTAAAAAGTTACAAAACCCAATGTGGAAGCATGTACGACATATACATTTCACGGACATAGACGAATGCAGACATTATCCACCAATGTCGTCGATAACATCTATTGTCATCAACACCATGAACAACTTCAAAAAACCAGAGACACGACCACCAAACCAACACAATAAACAACAACACACCCAATACCATGCATGCAATCACACAAAATTGACAAACACAACATGTGGATGAAACTCCTATAGATGTGAACATTAGAACTCCAACATACCAACATAACGCTCATACAAATGTAACCCAAAAAAAAAAAAAAAACAAACAAACAAACAAAGAAAACAGGGTACGCTACAAGATATTAAACAAGACAAAACTACAAACCCACAATACAATTTTCACAGACCAACATGCTAGATGGAGCATTCAACATTACATCAATACCAGTATTTAGCACAAATCATCCAATGTTACCAGCCCACACCTACACAGCACACTACATTGCAAAACACCATCACAAACAAATATCTAGCGTCATTGTTCAATACCACAGCCATCGACCAATGTGGAAAACAAGATGTGAACAAGTCTTTATTACACCGTCAACATCGAATACAATATCAATCGATTAAACACAGCACCGAAACAACAGTAGCAGCATACTTGAAGGAAAGTGCACTACAACAAATCGTACATTTGGCGACTAAAATTGGCGACCAAACCAATTTTAGTCGCCAAAAACAGGGTGTTCGGCGACCAAACTTCCATTTTTAGTCGGCATTCATTTAGTATTTTTAGCTACCAAAGTTTTTAGTCGCCATACAGTGTTATTGGCGACTAATTTGTTTTTAGTCGCTGCTTTGAACCACTTTACGCTACCAAAGTTCAATTTCGTCGCCGTATGATAACATTTCGCGACAAAAACGTTTTGTCGTCAAAAAAATGGGAGAAATTTTTATGCTTTTTGGCGACCAAAACAAATATTTAGTCGCTGAAGTTTCGAAATGTTTTTTTAGAGGGAAACTCATTAATATTGGCACCTACATTTAACAAAGGATTATTTGTCTTCTGTTTGACACACACCACAGAGCAGTCGATACCAAAGCTCTGCGCCACTGGCCACCGTCGTTCATCACCGGCGCTCGCGACCACGAACATTGCAGTCCGGCCCACCACTGATTACAGGTATTTGTCTCTCCCTCTCTATCGATCTGTGTCTGTCTGTTTGTATCTCTCTCTCCCTCTCCATCCCCGTGGCTCACGTGGTATTTCTCTCTCCCTCTCTATCGAAATGTTTTTGAAATGTTCTCTCTCCCTCTCTATCGATTTCGTAATCAAAGCTCTGATTAAGTTAGGGCTTTTTCTGATTACAGGTATTTAGGGCTTTTTCTGATTTCGTGAGGTTGGAGAAAGAGGTTGTGAGGGTAGCTTTTTTGTATCCCCGCTTCTGTATCATCCCCGCTTCTGATTACAGGTATTAAGTTTGCTACTTCTTTTCTCCCCCCCTTCTGTATCATCCCCGCTTCTCTGTATCCCTTTCTGCAAATCATCTGTTTCTCAAAGTATTGTAGTTTTTGGGTTTGTTTTTGTGTTTCAGAAAATAAAAAAAATAAACTTCAGTGGTATTTTTGTTTTTGTGTATCATCCCCGCTTCTGGTTTATTTTTATTTTTATTTTTTTGTTTTTTTTTTTTTGTTTTTGTTTTCTTTGTTTCATCAAATCACCTGCGAGGGTAGCTTTTTTGTATCCCCCTCCAGGTTGGTTCTTTTACATCTTGGACTCAAGAGGCTTATCTATTTTCAATCCTCTTTATTAGGTTTTTTCGGTATGGGTATACACTGATTACAATCCATCACTCTTGAATTCCAATGCTACTTGTGGATGGCTATACACAGAGCATGTTTGACAACTATTGAAGTTTTATTGCTGATTTTCTTGTCCTACATTGGTTTGAACAAACTCATCTAATTTGGAGTATAGATTAGTCGCTCAAATTGTTTCTAAATATAATTTTTGCTTCCATACACAAATCAATTCAATATTCTGCGAGGCAAGTCAATTTCTTAACCTGGGATTTTTCATCTTTCTGTATTTTTATTTATTCATTTATTTTTTGAGCAGATGGGCAATGTTTGGTTTTGTTGTTGGGATGCTAACAGAGTATGCAACAGGCTCAGACTTCGTTGATCAAGTAAACATTCTTCTCTCCATTTTCGGGATTGTAGACTTGGAGTAACTTATCTGTTTGATTTCCAATGCTACAAATACGTACTCTCTGTTACATGTAATTTCTGTAGTTAAATCCAATGTTTCATCTCCCGCTTTTTTTGAGTAAATTTTCAATTTTCATTTGTTTGAATCACTTAATTATCTGTATTCTCACTATGTACATGAATTTCAAAAAACACAAATTTGTTGTGTGTAATTTGATCATTTATTATCACTGGGTCCATGACACTAGAACAATGAGAAAGGACGAGCTACAGATGAAAGGCACCGAACAGAGGAAAGGAAGAAGGAGGAAGGGTGCACATTCAAACCAGAATGGGCTGTTATTTAATAATTGTCTAAAGAATAGGGCAATCCTTAGAGCGGCAGCAGCAGCCATATCCATATCTTGCTGATGATGCACTTGGGGAGCTCAAGGTTGCTTATGAAGCTCTGAAGGAACACAATATCAGTTCTGAAGCAGCAAATATCGAAGTCATTATTTTATATGAGTTTATAAAGCAACATGTGTGTGATATTGAAGCAAAGAAGGGTGAGCTTCTGGGTCTGTATGAAGCAGTAAGGCAACACAGTACTATTCTTGGAGCAGAGAACAGTGAGCTTGTTAAAAAGCTTGGTGACTATCAGCCACGTATTAGTGTATTGGACAGACAGTTGGATGAAATGCACTCAAGTTCAGATGAGATGGCTTCCTCTATCTCTAATCAAGTGGAAGTTCTGCATAAAGAAGTAGCTGAGAGGGCATCAATACTTGAGCAAGAATGGAATTCTACTGTTGGTCAGGTTGTTCAGACAGTCGAGAAGCTTGATGCATTGATCAGGAGCTTGTTTTCCTCCACACCCTCAATTGGCAATCATGATTGCGTAGATATAGGTAGCCGCGTGGCTGCTTCTGTTGATGCTGCAACCAAAGTGATTGACAATCTGCAGGAAAAATTAGAAGCTTCTGGCAAAGATCACACAGCAATGTGCAGTTCATACAAGGACATGATTGAAAAGTTCAATGATTTGCATAGAAAGAATGAATTGGCTATTGGTGTATTACATGGGGTCCATGGTAACCTTCAGAGGCTTGTAAATGATTCATGTCAGCATGTAGAACAAAGCCAGATCATTAACCAAAATGAGAACCTTATAGATCCTCTACATCTTGATAACTATGATACCCTCATGGAGCAACTGGCAGTGCTTCTGGGTGAGAGGTTGCAATTCAAATCTATGAACGATAAACTGAACTTGGAGTTGATTGATATGGCAAAAGAAATGGAGAAACTGAAGAAAACAGGCCTTGATTCAGATACCATTCTAAAGCTGGTTGAAGATGTTGAAGGTGCCGTTAAGCTGAATGGAACTGGCATTGACTCAGAAAAGCTTGAATCACGCTTGCAGCGTCTTATATCTTTTCTCTCTGATAGTTTGGAGATTCTAACTCGTGATTATGATGAGGTGTCGGACAAGGCAGTCCAATTTGAACTTCAGAATGATAAGTTGCAGAAGGCTTTGCAAGAGAAATTGGTTGTGAAAGTCAGAAATCAGGAGCATCTTGAAGGTGAGATAAGAAGAATATTGGAGGATTTGGTGCATGATTTGGTGAAGGATTCTGTTACAGAGGACGTGGTTTCTGCTGGCAGTAGTACCGAGTGTTTGGAACAACTACTGAAGAAGCTGTCAGAGAAGTACACAGCCCTTGCTTTGGAGAAACCTATTCTTGTTGACTCAGCTGATGACAAAAATACATAAATAACGCAAAGAGTAGTAAGGCACACTGTTTAAACATATGTTTTTAAACATAAAGTTCATTGATTTAGTTGAGTTCTAAACTTAAAAGAAACCAAGGGTTGTACACTTGTAATTAACGATATTAGTTTCATAGTCAGTTATTGTCTTCGCTGTAATTAAGATGCTTATATGTGTTTATGTATTTTTTTTTTTTTAAATTGAAGCAACAAGCAATACTCGAACATCTTACCTTAAATCTGTTTGTAATTTGTGGCGTGCTTCCCCTTTTGTAGCAGGGCGAAAAAGAGCAACTCGTGTACGAGGACGTACATTGGGCAAAGGAGTGCAAAAAAGAATAGCCAGGAAAAAAGGAGAGAAATTACATGTGTATGTCAATCGGGTGTTGAACGCAATCACAGGAGGGAATGCAACCCCAGCGACGAATGAGTTGGGATTGCAAATTAGACGGTTGTGCCCTCTTCAGAGCGTGAAGTCATGGACGAAAATCAATGAAAGTACCAAAGATGCGGTCATCCAAGCGGTGCTAGTACGAGATTTATCTTCCCATAATGTCGTTATTAAGTTATTTGTAATTGCTTAAATTAATTGATGTAGTAATTGTCTTATTATGTTTGTAGGACAAGTTTGTTATCGGGGATGATTTTGATAATGATGAACAAGCTCAACAAATTCTTGATAGAAAGGCATATTTGCTATACAAGGATTGGAGGTACAATCTAAAGCAAGAGTTCCTCGAACTTGAGGAAAAGGGTGTTGATGACCCGTATAGTCATCCGCCTAGTGGAGTGAGCTTGGATGACTGGAGATATCTTATTGATGTTGCTTGGAAAGACGAATCTCACTTGGTAACAAATTAATTAGAAACCCCATTCTTGAAATTCATTGATGTGAATATGAATAAAAATTCTAACAAAATTGGTTTATGTTTGTAATTTTTTTTTTCTTGTTAGAAACGCTCTAAAGCTGGTAAAGCAAATAGGGCTATGCTCCCGTACAATCATACAAGTGGATCGCGATCATTTCCTATAGCAATGTCGCTTATGGTGAGAAGTAGTTATTTGTTTAGTAATATAATGGATGATTGATTCTTCTTCATTTTGAATATTACTATGTAGTACTTCATCAATGGAAATTTTTGAAACATAATAGGCAAATGAGGATGGACAAATAGATTTCCCTGAATTTTATAAGAAATCACACAAGTCCAAGAAGACGGGAGACTGGATTGACCCCAAATGTGGTGAGCTACATGTGAGTATTGAATGTTGAAACCAATTTTGTTGTGTATCAATTACTAAAGTTGTTTTCAATTCCTTCAACTATCTTGACTTTCTTATTTTTTTGCCATGATAGGATGATATGGTCAATCTACAAGTCGTAGCCACCGATGCGGGGTTGCCATTGACCCACGAAGAACTATCAAGGCAAGTGCTCGGGGCAAAAAAAAATTACTTGCGTGGATGTGGGATAGGCCCACAACCCTCTTCAACAGCTTCGAATGTGGCACGAGCACGTGACAAACATATGGAGTCAATGAGAACGGAATTGGAGGCTCTTCGTGAGGAGCGTGAAAGAGATCACGAGGAGTTGCTGAAGGAGAAAGAGGAGCGGCAAAGAGATCACGAGGAGTTGCTAAAGGAGAAAGAGGAGCGGCAAAGAGATAGGGAGGAAATTATGAGGGAAAGAGAGGAGCTGACGAAACAAATTGAAGAGGAAAAAAAAGCACGGGAGGCACAACAAGTACAACTCAATAATTTGAACGACGTGGTGTCACGACTGACAACCCTCTTGCAGGGTTCAGATGGTCATCCTACAATTCGGTAAACATAATTTTATTGCTAAGCTAATGCAAGTTGTAGAAAAATATGGATCATATTGGCATAGAATTGGTTTCTAAAGTTGCTATGCAAATTTTTGTTGTTATGTGCTTCGAATAGGTTATAAGGCATAATGTGAGTAGACTTTGCAGCAGATGGACGGTAATCTGAAGTTCATAAGGTAACCACTTGATTTCAATGAAATATGAAGTTAGTTCCCTTTGGCATAATTTGATTTCCATCGGGTTGTAATCACTTGATGGCATAATCTGATTTCATAAGGTAACCACTTGATGGCATAATCTGATTTCCATAAGACAACATGGAATTCCAACAAAATAAAAAAAAAAAAAAAATTTAAACAAAAATGATGACCTTTTTTTCTAAATGTGGAATTTACTTTTGTTTTTTATGTGAACTGACTCCGTCCAAGTCCATGCTGGGAAATAGTTGGCTATAGTCTGAATAACAAAATTCTTCGTATTGTTCGGTAGAAGTTAACATTTGTCATGTTAAGATAGCCTGTTCTACGGGCAGAGTTATGAGTACCTGATACAACTATATATTACCTGCAAAAATCGTCAAATTGTATCCAAATGAACCATATGGATGTGAAACTTCTCCAAAATTCTGAATTCTGGGGAGTATCATCAGTTTGCAGCCTTCTCAGCTGGTATATGCAACACATGGTTAATATATACAGTGATAAATTACATTGATGGTCTATATGTTTTGGCCCTTATATTATTTTGATCCTTATAAATTTAATGTACTCGATTTTGATCATGAATTTATGCTTTTGTGTTAGTTTAGTCTAATTGATAACAACTGTGTGACGATCCTCACATGTATATTAATTTATTCAGAGAATTTGCCTAATTATGTGTTTAAATTTTGTGCATATATGTTTGCTTATGGAATTTTGTTAGAACATTTACTTAAGTATACTTTTTGTTGAAAATTTTTGTTTACAATGGAACTAATGGGTGACATTTTTGTTGTGTAGGTGGCTTTTGGCATTGACATGTGGATCTTCTATTTTTTTTGTCCGGAAGATAATTCACATTGCAAAGTTGGAAAGTTTTTTGTCGTCCCTGGCTTTTTGTGTGGAAATTAGATGAATCATACATATATTTTTTGGCAGGGTACATAGTATTTTTGGAACTTGTGTTAATTGCTCTGGTGGTATGTATAGATTACCTTTTGTCGTGGTACATATTACCATGGTAATTTGTACCATGTCAAATGGTCATTACAATGCATAGTATAGTAACAATGTTTTGTGTATAGAGGACATTGTTTTGGTAACACAGTTGGAATGTATGACGTTATTATTTGTAATTGGAATATGTTAGTTGGTTTATATATATAAGTTAACATTGTAAGGTATTATTTTTGGTTTGATGGTTGTAAGTGAAACATGCATTACGGAATAGGTGATAATATATATATTGATTTGTTTGTATTATAGGTTGTGGTGGATGTATATAGGTTTTGAAAAAAAATTATTAAAATGAAAAAAAATAAAAAATGACATTTTTGGTGACAAAAAAATTGGTAGCCCAAAAAAATAAAAATATCTTTTGCCGACTAAATATTTAGTAGCTAAAATGAATAGAAAATAGTTTTGGTGACTAATTGTTTTGTAGCGAAAAACTAAAAACAGTTTTGGCTACTAAAGCCTGTAGTAGCTAAACTAGAAGAAGCTTTCCCCGACAAAATCTTTAGTAGCTAAAAAGGACACTTTCGGCGACTAATATCTTAGTCGCTAATAGGACTCATCGGCGACTAAAACAGCGTTAGTCGGTAATAGCTTATCTTTTGCCTACTAAAAATTAGTCGGCATTATGTTGGATTTTTAGCGACTAAATCCTTTTTTGTCGCTAATTACTGCCCGTTTTGGCTACTAACAGATTAGTCACCAATTCTGGTGGATTTTTAGCGACTAAAATTTCTTTCAGTCGCCACTACGTTTGCCGACAATGCATCTGCGACAAATCCAGCGACCAAAGTTTTTGGTCGGCAAATATTTTCGGCGACTAAAATCTGGGCTTTTGGCGACAAAAACATTAGTCGCCAAACGTGTATTTTTTTGTAGTGGTGGTTTCATATTTCTAGGGTTTTTGACGAACCATAATGTTAAATTGGTTCAATCAAACATCATTATCCAACATTACCAGGATCATATGAGGAACAAATTGGCAAAATTCCCTCATCCCAACATTACAAACAAAGAACCTTCTATCTTCATCCACACCGGTTTTGATCGAAAATGAGGGAAACCAAAAAAAAAACTCTACAGTAAGCTACTTTGGATACAAACGTAAATTCCACATCGATGAAAACCCACATATACCCCTATTTTTTTGTTAAACACGCACTTCACTATTGCACAAATATGTCATTAACATTGTAATGGGACTTATAGGTCTAACAGATAAAAGTTAGGACTAAATGGTTGACAAGACTTAAACTTGGGATTTATTGGTGCTTTACCGTTAATTTTCTATTCTTAAAATAAAATTTTAAATTTGAATTCTTACTTAAATTATGTTACTATAACTGAAATGAGATCAATATTCATTCCTTAAACTTTGCATCAATTATTAAATTATAAAATAAAATTTCAAATTTAAATTCTTTTTCAAATTATATTACTGCAATTAGAATGAGATCAACATTCACAAGTGTCATAATGACGTGTCATAAATATTATTGGTCTAAATATAATTTTTTTTAAAAATTCATGTGTTCAAATTATTAATTGCTATTAATTTTTTTTCTTTTTTTTTTGTTTTAAATTTTATAAAAAAAAATTATATCATTCTAAAGTATAAGGACTTGAACGATAATATTTTTTAATATAAATTTAATTTTGTTTTGCTTTTTTTTTATTTTTTATTTTTTTGACAAAAGAACAAAACATAACTTTTTTAATATTTACCAAACATGGTGGATTTTGTTAGATTTTTTTTTTTTTAAATCTCAATTGTCAATTAAAGAATTAGAATAAAGAATAAAGATATATTTGGCTCAAATGTTTAAAAAGTTACTTTTGTTAAAATAAATTAGAAAGAAATGTTAATTTTTTTTATTAAAAATGACAGTTCGTTAAAATTTTTTATTTTTTTAAAAAAAAGAGTGTTATAAGTCATAATTTATTATTCATCTAGAATTATTTTCAGATTAAATGAAAATATCATATTAAATTTTATTCTTACCTTTTTTTATTCAAATACTTTTATTTTGTAAGAAATTTAATTTTATTCTATTTAATATTTTATTGTAATTTTTAAATTAAAAAGAATTTCTAAAAAATCATATTTAAATTATTTATGCCATTATAGAAACTAAATTTTTTTAATATCAACTTAGTGATAGTTTGAAAAGTGCTAAATAAGTATATTTTTTTGCCATTTACGAAAATATGTACAGAAAAATAGAGATGTAATGTGACCCAAAAAAGATAATGAAGTATACTTTTTTATTTTTTACAAAAAAATGTGTAGAAAAATATAGATGCGATGTGACCAAAAAAAAAGATAAAAAAATAAAAAAAAAGTTAGCTAATATGTCACTTCTCAAACAACCCTTTATTGGAGATCCAATTCTAAAATGTGTAGTTTTAAAATATTTTCAAGAAAAATTCTATTGGACATGTTAAGTGCTCGTTTGGGATGGCCCATTTGGGCTAAAATAGTTATATAAGACAAAATAGATTATTTTAGACAAATAGGACAAAGTGTCACATTCAACCCATAATAATTTCATTTTTTCTCTCAAAAAAGTCAAAAAGTCTATCTCCAACGAGTTTTTTTAGCCCCAGGCTAAAATAGCCAAAAAATTAAAAAGCCAAAAACCCAACCTACATCCCAAATGAGCTCTAAATATATTGCTTTTTCTTTTGTTCATTAATATAAAATTTTTAATTAATTTTATTTATTATTTAAAAAATAAATTTGCACATAATTTATATATTTATATATATAATTTTGTTTTAGCTGCTCAGGTTGTTTGGTGTTTCTACCAAAATCTATTCAAATTTAATTTGAATTTTTGAATTTCTATATAAGTACTCACTTTAATTAAAAAATTATGTTATTCAATCTTTAAAAAAATTTAAGCTGTATTCAAGTTGCTTAGATTGAGCTCATCTAAATTTGTAATTCTAGCAAGGGAGGATTGAAAGTTACATGATTAAATTTGTCACAAATTAAAAAATAATAAATAAATTATGATAAAATTGTGAGACTTAAATTATAAATTTTAATCTTTTTTATTTTCATAATTTATATATAAAAATTTAATTATTTATATCATTTTATATAAAAATATATTATTAATTTTTTTTACATATCATGCCATGCATAGTACGGATTACAACTAATTAAATTTATAAACGGAATGCTCTTTATTTTTATATTCTTTTATTATTATTATTATTGTTATTAGGCTGTATTATTAACAAATTTGGCCATGTCCACCACGTGGGTTTGCAAATCGATAGAAAGACAGAGGGAGAGAGTGAGAGAGAGAAAGAGTGAGTGAGTGTAAGTGAGTGAGTGAGTGAGTGAGTGTTGAGAAGACAAGTATATAAAAAATTGCAAATAATGGTAGTGGATTTAGGTTAGGTTTGACGAGTCTCAAAAAAATTTAGAAAGTAAAAAGAATTATATAAAAAATAAAAAAGTAATTATTATTCATAAATAAAAAATATTAAAAAAATATTTTATACATTTTTGTTATATAAAAGTTTTCATTATACTGTCAACCGTACTGTTTCAGTAGGAAGGCAGGTCATACACTTTTTGGAAAAAAAAAATTACATATGTAAAGTTACAAAGTTTTATGGTAATGTTGGACTCTTGGGAGCCTACTAAAGTTTCCATTTTGATAATCTGAACCGTTCAATATGTAGAACTCGTCGAGTACTATATATATATAAAAAATCACGTTGATCAGATATCGTTAACTATATGATCAAAATAGTTTTATATAAAAAATGGATGGTGTGATAGTTCATTGTTGAAAAAAAAACGAATCTCATCATATAGCAATCGATATCCGATCAATGTGATTTTTTACAGGCATATAATACTCGACGAGTTGTACATATTGCCGGTTTAGATTATTAAAATGGGACCCGTGGTGGCCCCTACGGACCAACCATTACCGTCCAAGCACTTTGCTCCGAAGGAAATAATAATTTGCTATTAAGACTACAATCTACTCAACTTTCTTCCCATATATACTTTATTTATACAATTTTTTATTACACATTTTTTTATAAAACAATAAAAAATTAACTCAAACATTCATATTTTTTTTTTAATTTTTTAATTAAAAAAATAAAAAATACATTTATTTAAGACACTTCAAACAGCCCTTACTTTAGTAATAAGTCCAGATCCTCTCTCATCTCTCTCTTCAATGGCTCCTACGTCAGTCGAAAAGAAGTAAATGATTCAAATTTATTTTTTAAAACAAAAAATTTCAAAACAAACATCCAATTTCTTTTTTTTCTTTTTTTTTCTTTCTCTCCCTCGTTGACACACGCACACGTCTCGCCCCCCTCTCTCTCTCTCTCTCTCTCTCATTTCTAATAAAAAATTTTAAAAAAATACTTTAATCTTTTTTTATTTTATTTTCATAATATATATAAAATTTTAATTTCATAAAATTAATATCATTAAAAATATACCTTTAAAATGAGATTAATATTAAATATATTTAATAAAAATTTAAAATAAATAAAAAGTAATTACTATGCTTAGTTATGTTTTCAAATTATTATTTTTTAAATATAAAAATTAATTTGATGAAATAAATATACAAAAATCATACATTTTTTAAATTCTCAAAAACAATCTTTATTCCAAAAAAAATCATATGAAAATAATGACTTTTAATTTAATTTTATTAACCAAACGAGTTTATAATTTTTTTTAAAGGAAATAAAAAATATAATGTATTTGATTTGCACCTATGCACAGTTGAAGGACTTTTCTTAAATGTGCAACTTATACCTTACAATTACGCATTTCTATTTGCTGTCCTGTTTTATGTTTACACCTTCCACTTACATGTTTTGTGTTGGTTACATATGGTGTGCAACCCCTTAAGGTTGCACACCATAACAGCACCCCCGATTGAATTTGTGTTTTAAAGAAAATAAAAAATTTGCACGTATGCATAGATTGGATGTGTGTTTTTTATTTCCTTTAAAAAAAATTATAAACTTGTTTGGTTAATAAAATTAAATTAAAGTTATTATTTCCATATGATTTTTTTTTTTTTTGAGAATGAAGATTGTTTTTGAGAATTTTCAAAAATATATTATTTTTGTGTGTTCATTTTCATCAAAATAATTCTTGTATTTTAAAAATAATAATTTAAGAACATAAACATAGTAATTTCTTTTTATTTATTTTAAATTTTTATTAAATATATTTAATATTAATCTCATTTTAAAAGTATATTTTTATGATATTAATTTTATAAAAATTAAAATTATATATTAAAAATTACATATATATATATTATGAAAATAAAATGAAAAAGAATAAAATATATTTTTTTTAATTTTTTATTAAAAATATGACAGAGAGAGAGTGAGTGTGTACTTTTCTTTTTCTTAATCTATGCAGCGTCACCGAAGAGAGAGGCTGGAGAAGATTTGGACTCGGTTTGCTGACGGCAGAGGGATGCTAGGAATTAAAAAAAAAAAAAATCAAGAAAATAATGAGGAAAAACTTTTTATCTTTAAATTACAGACATAATAAAATACCACATATTAATTAAATAATAAAAAATTTTCATAATATTTTTTATGTTATTTATTTTTTATTTATTTTTTTTTATGATTCTTAGCATTATTCCGGTGGTGGGGTACTGGCGGTGGCTTGATATGGAAAGGTGAGGAAGATAAGTGAGACAGAAGGAGGAAGATACCATCGTGCGCTCAAACAAGGCCAAACTGTGCAAACATTTCGCCAAAGAAATTGGATCTATGTTTCTGATTTGGAACAGTAAGTTCAATTGAAGAACAAACATGTCACACTTAGAATAACCGTTCAAAATACCATAGTTCAGAGTTTCAATTTGGGTAAAAACTACTTGTAAAAAAAAAAAGGCATAGATTTAACTCTACTCTTTTTGTTTTGTTTTATTTTGTTTTTATCATAACTTTAATCTTTTTGTTTCTTTTGTTTTCTTCACAAATCTCTCCTTGAAAGAAAAATAAAAAAATCATAAATTAAAAGAGGAGTAATTAGTTGAGAGAGTATAAGAAATATATCTGCAAATTCCTGCAAAAATGCACTGAAAAGTGCAGTCCTCCTCCATAATGGGATCTTTGGGCTTAACCAAAGTTACACACAGAACACTACAAACAAGGGATAACTAAATAATTACAGAGTAAAAAGTGAGAAACTAAATCTGGGGAGCCCAATGGCCAAGCCAGATGAATCCCGTTTGATTGCTCGTAGATAAGATAAATCCACAAAATTGCAGAAGTAAGATGAATCCCATTGATACCAAGCAAGTTAGGTAATTGGGGCGATCTGATCTTGTTGAGACAAGTGAGGAGCATGCCTAAGTACCATCCATGGATTGGTGTTAGGAGGAAGAAGCATAGATCTGCACAAAGGGCAAGTGACCCTACCTTCATCCACCCATCTATCCAAGCAATCTCTGTGAAACACATGACTGCAGTTGCACAGATCTCTCATCTCATGCCGCCTATTAATGCAATCCCAACACACTGCACAGCTCACGTCCTTCTCCACAGCTTCATCCTTACCATCTTCTCTTCTTCTCTCCAGGAAATTGCCGAACTGTATTACAGGTATCTGTTTCTTGATGAATGCTGTTACCAGGGGAACTGGGACTGGGACCGGGACTAGTGATGACCAATCCAACATGAGCACATAATTGTTGTTGTTGGCTGTGGCTGTGGTGGTATTGTTAAGCTCCCCTGAATAAAAGTTATCTTCTTGTGGTTTAGAGAGACCCAGCCGAGTGAGTATCACAATAAACATGTATTTGAGTTGGCTTAGCATGTTTACCAGCAATCTCACAGAAGTTATGGCCTTTGACATCTTTATGGCACCACAAAAGAGAAATCCACGGATAAACGACGCACAACCGAGGTAATAATTTAGGTTTTGTTTTTCAGCAATGTGTTGTATGATGAAAATTTTTTCATAAAAGTAATTATGAAAATTTTGTGATTCTTGAATTACATTTAGGGTTGATTTGACATAAATTAAATAATATAAAAAGTTAAAAAATTACTGTCCTATTTAAGTCACATTATTTTATTTAAATCACATCACATCTCTAATACATCACATCAAATCCGATCCAAACCCAACCCATATAAGCCAATAAGATAAAAAATGTATTTTTTTTGAACATCCCAAACCAATCCTTAAAATAAAGCGCCACGCAGTAATCAAGATAATTTAAGAATCATAACTCTTTCATGAAAAAGATTTCATGATCACTACTTTTTTTGTTTTTGTTTTTATATTCATGTCTCTTTAGTTGCCAGGTTGCTACGTCTTGTTTTGTTTTCTAAATCCTAAATTTAGGGTTGATTAAGGAATTCATGAAATTCGTAATCCGATCCAGTTTAATCCAATTTGATAAGTTTAGATTGGTTTTTTGAATTTGTGGTTCGGTTCTGGTTTGAAGAATTAAAAATCCGTAGTCCACGGATTGGTTCCGAATTGGAACCGATCTGAACTGTATACAAATAGTCTATATTTTTTTATACATTCCCTCTCAAAGTATCTTCTCTTATTCTATATAAAACATAAACTCAAATCTAAACCTATATAATATCTTCTTTTATGATTTTTGTTTGTTAGTTTTTAGTTTTAATTTGTAATGGTCTAAATATTTATGGTGAAACAAGTTTTCTTATGATTATTTAAATTCTAGAACAGTATGTAGCTATTATAGAAAAATATGTTGCTATTATAGAACTAATATAGCGTTATGTTTATATTTTTACAAAATTAAAGTATTATATATATATATATATATATATTTTTTATTTAATTATGTGGATCCGTAATCCTAAACCGATTCAATCTGTATTTAAATGAATTGGTTCAAATTGATTTTATAATTTAAACGAATAAGATTTGTTCCAATTTTTTAAAAATTATAGATAACGAATTGATTTTAATTTACCTCAATCCAATCTAATTCGAACTATGCTCACCTTACTTAAATTATCAACTTCAAAGTCTTTTTTTTTTTTTGAATTTTGTTAACTTCTCATTGGAGTAGGGGTTGAGAGTGGGTGTGACAGGACACATGCTGTCTCACTCAGTATGGCTTATGTTAATTATATTTTAATAATTTGAGTAGTTTATATTATAAAATTTATCAAATATATTATTCTTATAAAATATGATATTAATTGGACAAATATAATTACATGTTCAAGATAAATAATAATCCTAAAAAATTATTAAAATCATATTAATCATTTATTTTTTTAACATAAATGTAATTTTGTTATAAGTTACAAATGTCTATTTAATTGAAATATTTTCATGAATGATCTACTCAACGAACTCTACACGATAAACATTTTGAATTATTAAAACAAATTCAAAACATGCATTTACGGACTCACAACACGGTGCTATGCTTATAAGGCACATCACCAATCTCATTCCCTTGGAGGAGATGTTAAAGAAGTTTTAAAACATGGGGGAAGATTCCCTCTTGTCCTCTCTATAATTTGGATTAGATTAGATGATATTGTTTGAGTATGTGAAATTGATTATGAGTTCCGTTTTAATAATTTAAACTGTTTATTATATTGGGTATTTTGTGAATTGTACTAAAAAAAAATAAGATCGATTTGATAATCATAAGTTATTTAATTTATCACGTTTGTCATAAAAAAAAAATATGAAAATTATATTTTAAAAAAATAAATCATCTATTATTTTGGTGACAAACGCGATAAATTGTATAGACTACGATTATTGAATCAATTTAATTTTTGTGTGAATAATATGCATGAAATGTCCGATAAAATAAATAATTCGAATTATTGAAATGAGACTATAGTGGATCCCACGAGCCCAAACAATATCTTCCAATATAGAACTACCTCTTTAAAATACCATAATTTTTTTAGGAATTAAATCCTCTCCGGTTAAGATATCTAATTAGATGGTCCAATTGAATCCACTATGGGCTCATTTTGGATGCACTTCAATAATTTAGACGATTCACTTTGTAAAGCTTTCCGAAAAAATCATGCATATGAAAAAATAAATATATCAGACATTGAGAGCTACTCAATCGAATTGCATTTGTCTAAAAAATAATTAATAGACATTGGGAGTGTAATCAAACACTTAATCAGATCACATTTGTCTGGAAATAACTAACGGACTACTTTCAAAATTATGTTATCTGTTAATTAATGTTCAAACAATTGTGTTTTGATCGAGTGGCTCCCAATATCCGTTCGACTTAGTTTTTTATAAAATAAACCGTTTGAATTATCGAAACGAATCCAAAATAAATCCAAAGTGGTTTGGGTAGATGGACCAATTGAATATCCCAACTGGAGATAATCAAACTCCATTTTTTTTTCCAGACCTTTCTTAGTATGTGTTTTAAGTATAATCAATTTTTTATTTATCAAATTCAAATTTTAAAAATAATAATAATATTGTGTATACATGTCTTTCATGAAGTTCTTGGTCCTGTTTTGTGAAATTTTTTTTAGAATCAAAATTTGATAATCAAAAAATAAAAATTTAAAGTACCACTTTCATAATTTTTAAATAATCAACTTTTTTAGTTTATTTAAATTATTTTTATAATAAATTATAAATAAAGATTATATAAAATAATCTGATATAAATATTCTGATGTAATCACATTTGTGATCAATCCATCCACGACTTCTATACGCAACAACTTGTCTGACTTCAATAATGTCACCCTTTTGTGTTTTTTTTAAAGTTGGAGAGGAAATTAGGATGGTAGAGGTGATATAGATGGAGGTTGGAGAGAGGATTGGGATGGAGGTTGGGGAGATGGTATTAGAAAAATAGTGAGGAGATTAGAAATTTTTTTATTTTTTTATTTGTTATATATTGGGAATTTTTTTTATAAATATTAATATTTTATATTTGATTTATTATTTTATATAAAAATAATTTAACAATTCTTACAGTAATAATTATCATCAAAACAAACATAATTTTACTTAATCCCCTTACTAATAATCCCCTCACTATAAATATCCTTAATTCCTACTTTGAAAACAAACGTGCCTTAACGTTGCATCCACGACTTCTGTACCCAACGACTTGTCTGACTTCAATAATGTCGCCCTTTTGGTTCTAGAAACACAAAACCATCAATATCACCTTAGGCTCACTCTACAAAATTATAGGGTAGTGTTAGGCCTCATTTAATATATCAACAATGATTGAAAGAATTAATTTTAATGCTTTAATGCAACATTAAAGACATGATAATAAGTAAAAAAAATAAAATAAAAATAAATTAAGATTAAAATATCACATTACTATAGGTAGAGCCATTCCCAATTCATTAGAATTAGCTTTAAAGTTTAAGAATTGTAGTTCTAAAGCATTTTTCTTTAGTATATAATACTTTTAGTTTAAAAATCACAAAAAAATTAAAAAATTAAAAAATTTATAATCTATATTAAAAAGTTAAAAATTTTCTTTTCTTTTCTTTTCTTTTTTACTTTTTGCACAGTTTTTTTTTTTTATAAAAAAACTAAAAATTCATTCCAAATATACTAATTTTTTTAACTCATATTTTAGTTAAAAAATAAAAACTTACCAAAATAGCATGTTTCCAAACGAGGTCTTAAAACACATATAAGTAGTGTTTTAATTTGACTTAAGCTTCTCTTAGGCCTCGTTTGGCAACTGAACTTTTTAACTAAAGAGTCAAAAAGTTATTAAATTAGCCAAAAAACCAACAACTCATACAAAAAAGTCAAAGATTTTCTTTTCTCTCTACTTTTTGCACATCTTTTCGTAAAAAGTCAAAAAGTCATCACAAACATACTAATTTTTTTTAGCTCATATTTTAACCAAATAACAAAAAAGTTACTAAATTCGCCTGTTCCTAAACGAGGCCTTAATATGAGAAAATTTAAAAAGTTTGTAAGATTTATCACGAGTCCCATTTAATTATCTAATCTATTTATTTTATAACATTTTTAATATATATCATTTATGAAAAAAAAAATTAAGTTAGTTTGACAATTGTAACTTTTTTTTTATTTTATCATTTTTATGTTTAAAAAAATGGAGGGTTTATTTTCAAAAATATATATTGTTGTCTATTTTTTCACTGACAAATGTAATAAAATAAAAATGTTATGATTATTGTATTAAATTTTTTTTTTCATGAATGATGTAGATTGGAACCATAATCATAACATTTTTATTTTTTAAATTTCACTTTGGTCCCTACACAAGTGTCAATGTCCCTTTTTTGTTACTTCATTTTTAAATCTTTAACAAAATTCAATCATGTGACAAAACTATGACTACGAAATGTGGATGAAAGGGGAAAATCATTCATATATATATATATATATATGTTCGTATGAAAAAAATTGGGACAAAGATGTAAGAAAATAGTGCTTTTGAAATAAATAAAAATATATGACAAAGAAATCAAAGAGAAATGAAAATGAATAAAGAAAAGACTGTGTTACCATGAAAAATAAAATTTCGTGATTTCAATTTATGCAAAACTCTAATTCATCTTTTATAATGTGATTTCAATTTATGCAAAACTCTAATTCATCTTTTATAATCGTTCACAATCTGCGTTTTGTTTTAACCTAATACATTCATAATTTGGTATTGGTTTTGGGACATAGTGTGTATTGGTGGAAAATATAAATGATTTTTTCTCTCGTACCCGCATGTCGTAGTCACATTCGTGTCACATGACTAAATTCTATTACAGATTTAAACAATTGAGTAATGAAAGAGGACATCGACACTTGTGTAGAGATCGAAGTGAGATTTGATAAATAAAAAAAAAATGCAAGGGTTGATTGTCACAATTTCACATGTAGGGACCAAAGTAACATTTGACCAGAAATACAAGAGATTAACTGTTATAATTTCATGTGTAATGACCAAAATAAGATTTAATGCAAAGTGTATGAGTGTAAAGTATCATTTACCCTTATTTTTATTAATTTAAACAATAAATTTTGTTGTTTTATATTAAATTTTAAAAAATAATTAAATATCTAAACAAATATCATAACCATAAACATAAAATATTATTCTAAAATTACTAAATAATTTCTCACTCACTTTATTGTCTCCCGCTGGACGTTGTCTTCTAAACTATTGATGAGCTGGCTAAAAACATATCATTATGAAAAAATATTTTGGGGGTCTAAGAGCATCTCCAATAGTGTATTATTTATTTCACCAAATTTGAGTAAAAATTCAATCTGATATCCAACAATCCAACGAAGCATTGTGAGCTGTCATCAACACATTGGTCGACCGAGAGGATGACTATAAGAAGTCCGGCCGATCGACTAGCCAGTGTAATCAATCAATTCTGGAAAAAAAAAATTCCCTCTATTTCTGTTTCCCTCAATTCCTTTGCCATTTTCTTTTCCCTCCATTAATTATTTTCCATTTCTTTTTGCATCCATTAATTATTTCCCTCAAAAAGATATATATAAACTGATTAAACCATGTAAATAAACTCAGCAAACAACGTTGTGTCTGGAACCAATTCATAACTGAAAACCAAAGCATAATGACTCTTCAACTTCTTATTTGTTCACTGATTTTTCATCCTCCTCCTCTTCCTCACCCTCTGATGATGAAAACATTATTGCACTTGTGGGTCTTTATAAGATAAATAATGCTAGTATGATATAGATTTTGATAGCAAGTGATCAACCAAAGAAAAAAGGTGGCCCTATCGTAGGACATAAATACATACGTCGTAAAAGAAGAATGGGTCATTATCGATTGTTTGCAAATTATTTTGATGTAAATACAGTTTATTCATCTTTATCATTTCGAAGACGTTTTAGAATCTGTCGTGATCTATGTCTGCGAATTTTGAATGCCATTGAAGAACACGACACATATTTTGTTCAAAAAAAGATGCAACTCATACTCTCAGATTGTCTCTACTTCAAAAGATGACTTCAGCAATTAAAATGCTCGCATATGGAGTGACAGTAGATGCGGTTGAAGAATGGGCAAAGGTTCCCGCGTTTTTCTGGATGAGCGCGAGTAAAGAAGCTAGTCCAAGACTATAGGTTTAGGGTAGCCACTTGGAATATAGGAACTTTAACGAGTAAGATAATGAAATTGGTAGATGTTATGATTAGGAGAAGAGTTAGTATAGCATGTGTACAAGAAACTAAGTGGACGGGTGAGAAAGCTATAGAAATTGAGGATACCAGCTTTAAATTGTATTATAGTGGTAAGGATAGACACAGGAATAGGGTAGGAATCATAGTTGCCAAGGGTCTTGTGGAAAATGTAGTAGCGGTCATTAGGAAAAATGATAGGATTATGTTAGTTAAACTAGTTGTTGGAGGGAAAATAGTGAACGTTATTAGTGCATACACCCCTCAAGTAGAATTAGATGATCAGACTAAGAGGGATTTTTGGGAGCGAATGGATGAGATCTTACAGGAGATACCCATAGGAGAGAACCTAGTTGTAGGTGGAGATTTCAATGGCCATGTAGGCATAGATAAACTAGGCTATGAAAGGGTGCACGGTGGATACGGTTTTGGTGATAAAAATGAGGCTGGAGAGATTTTCTTAGATTTTGCATTAGCTTTTGACCTAGTGGTGGCTAATACTATGTATAAGAAGAGGGATGAGCATTTGATAACCTTTAAGAGTGGGTTAGTTAAGAGCCAAATAGATTACTGTTTAGTGAGAAAAGTGGATCACCTAAAATGCAGTGATTATAAGATGATTTCTGGAGAGAGCCTAGCCTTTCAACATAAGATTTTGGTACTAGATTTATGCTTTAAAGGGCAGTATCAAGCTAGAAATGATGGTGGGCGTCGTAAAACGAGATGGTGGGACCTAAAAGGGGATAAATTAGAAATATTTAAGAATAGAATTGATAAGAAAGGTGCTTGGAACTTAGAAGATGATGCTAACATTATGTGGAACTTGATGGCCAATTGTATGAGGAAAATCTCAAGAGAAGTGCTTGGAGAGTCGAAAGGAACGGGACCTAGATCTAGGGAAACTTAGTTACGGAGTAAGAAGTTCAAGTGGTAGCTAAGGCAAAAAAAAAAAAAAAAAAAAAGAGTGCTTTAAGAAGTAGCAGAAGGATAACTGAGGAAAACCTTAAGAGCTATAGATTGGTGTAGGCTCGCCTTTTTCCGCGCCCCTGCCTTTCGAAAAAGGGTTTAAAAAGAAGGCCTCACAGTTCGGACTTTACCTGTGGTTCTGAATCTAATCCCACAAAGTGCAATGTGAAACTGATAAATACCAAAGAGTCCATTCCGGCAAATCATTTTGGAAAATAGATTTTAAATCAAATAATGCCAAAATTAGACTGCTTTGCTAGATTACAGAGTCGCTACCTAAATATTTTGTTTTTGAGGAAATTTAGGAAACCCTGACTCGTGCCAAAGGCCACGTGTCCGTTATCACCAAAGTTGCCTCAGCTCGGGAAATTTGGTACGAGATGGGAAGGTCCTGAAATGAGCACCCCCGCTCGCCTAATCAAAAGATTGGCCTCTACTAAGCATGATATGTTGTTTTATTAGCCTCATGTGTTCTTGTTCTGATTATTAGCTAACGTTACTATGTGACGTACACAAGCAAATACAGACTAAGTTGCAAGACTTGTAACGAATTCAACTCATGTTTGTTTTTCGAAAATGGTTTGAATTTGCCACCCTCAAGTGGTCTAAAATGCGGATTTGCCATCAAACATGGTGGGCTTAAAACATGATTTTGCCACTTCGCAAAGTGGGCTTAAAACGTGCATTCGTTGAATTGTTCCAATTCAAGCAACAAAATCTTCATTCACAAGCATTCATGCAGTTTAGCATATAAGCAAATAGCCTCATGGCAAGCATGTGAAACATGGCAACATAGCCATCACACTCATGCAAGGATGCTAAAGCGTAAAAACTTGTAGAGTACTCCAAGCCAAAATAAAAACTAGTTAGAAAAATGCATGATTCTAACTATAAAAGAAGCCTAACGCAACATATGCAATAATGCGATTAATAGGCTCGGCTACTAATATGACATATGATACAATTTGATAACATACTTTTAAACACGTATTCAAAAAAGTATTGAATTTGCAATGTAGTTTGAATGATGAGCCGAGCCTCGGTGCATGCAAGACAAATGAATGATGCAAACATGCAAGCATAAGGTATGCTAATTGAAATATGCCCCTAATCTAACCATCGAAAGCGATTAAATAAAAGGGAGAAAGACGTGGGCTTGGAAGACATGCACACACGCATGCACATTTATTACAACATTATGCCCTCGCGAAGGAGGGTCCGAATGAATAAGTTAACTAGCTACGCTAATTAAACTAAGTTATTACAACACAAAACTAATTAACTAACTTATTCTAAGCTAATTAATTACAAACCGAATTGAATAACTAGCTATACTAAGCTAATTAAGGCAATTAAACTAATTAACTAGGCTAATTAATTACAACACTTGCATGAATCAATTAGCTACAACTAACTAATAAAGCAAAGCAAGTAGATGGCCTCGAGGGCGAGGGACGCATGCATGCTCAGTTGGTTTCCTCCTGAAAATCCACCGCCTTGCCATCGAACACCTTTGTTTGCACTTGCTTGAACACCAACAGTGCTGCCAGCTTCCAGAACACCTCTGCTCCAACTCAGGAACACACTGAACAAACTTTTCATTGATGGCCGGTCGGCAACAATTGGTGGCTGTCGACCACTACTGGTGGCTGTCGGGCATTATTGGTGGCCGGTCGGCCACCCCTTTCTTGGACTTCCCTTTTGCTGCAACAGAGAGCAAACAAAGGCAAAGCATTGTATTCTCAAAGAATATATGTGTACCATTACCTTCCTTATCATTACACAAAATCAAAGGAGTGTAATTCTTGGCTCCAAAACCACTAACCAAGTATTTTCAATGCTTGATGGCCAAAGAACCAAGAAGTACAACTTCATTGTATGCCAAAAACAAGACTCAAGACCATCACCTTATCATGTGTGATCAAAGGCAATGGAGACTAAGGAGATTGGCTGATTTCATCACTTTGAGTATGAAATGCTCAAATCTTCCTTATGTTCAATATAACGTCCGATTGAACACATGCAATGCAACACAAGATGCTTATCTTACCTCTTTTACTTTGTTCATTTTATTTACCAATTTTAGATTACCAATCCATTCTTTAATTCGTTAGTCCAAAAGGTAAGTGTCCTCTAATGGAAAGAGGACTTAAACCACAAGTACCTTGAGCATGAAAGAGGCCTCATGCTGTTGGTAATGAACTCCCGAAGGAATTAAACCATTAGGCATGAGGGTCTCAATTCCACACTCAAACCAACAAGGGGTTCGAAATCACTTTCAAAACAAATGAAAGAGTGAAGAATAGAGGGAGATTGTAGAGATTTTAGTGCTGAAATGGAGTGCAAAATGACCCTAAAACATGCAAGCAACTCATACAATTCACGCTAGAAAGCCTAAAACATTAAGCTAGCGAAGGAGATTGCACTACAACCATGCAATACAAGCCTCAAAGGGCCAAACCAGCTAAAATAGAGCTAAGACCAGTCAAAACAGTGGAAAAATCATGCTGAGATTAAACTAAGTTATGCTAGAATAAGAGGCCAAAGTATAGCACAAGCTAAACATAACAAGCACAATTGCACTACAAGCATATAAAGCAAGCCTCAAGTACTTCAACCAGCCCAAAACAGAGCTCAAACATGCCGAAATAGAGCTTAAAACATGCTTGAATTAAGCTTACTTAAGCTAGAAGATCAAGCTAACATATGAAGCAACCTAGGCATGGAAACAAGGCACAAGGAGGGGAGGCTAACCCCTCCTATTTTGGACTTCAAAATTTGATTTTTACCACTAAAATAACTCTGATTTTCAGTGGTTTAAAGGGCCAAAAATTTTGATACAAAGATGGTGAGAAATGTCACAAAAGGCTTCACAAGCCAAAGAACAAAAAGATGAGACAACCCCCTAACTCACCAAGACTAGGTCAAAACAGTACAAAAAGATAGTAATTTAAATTATGCAAGACAAGTTTAAAAGGCAAGCCTTATACCTCTTGAAGTAGAAGACAATTTCAGGCACAAATTCAAGCTCAAAACCCTTTCTAAAGCTCCAAGAAGACCTCCTAGAACCTCAGCTCCAAGGTAGTCAAGATTGATCAAGAGTCTATGTGCAAAGGTGTAGAGAAAGCTAACTACAAAGCACAAAATAAGAAGAGAGAGAGAGAATTCTAGAGAAAGAGAGAAAATTTTGTTCCAAATTGTCTAACCTCCCAAAATGGGGGAGAGACCCCCCTATATATAGAAAAACAAGTTTAGAGTTTGTATTCATCCCTCCATACACGTGTATGGAGATGCACATTAGTGTGCACAAATATCCGAAAAAGGAGAAAAATGGCCATCAGCCATCACTAGTGGCCGATCGGCCATCAATGTGGCCAACCGGCCACCATTGATGGCCGACAGGCACAAGCCATGGCCGATGGACCGTGGGGATGGCCAATAGGCCACCCTCTCCTCCAGATTTGAAACAACAAGCTCTTGGTCCATAACCGAGCACAAAACAGACAAGTTGAGAGGCTCGAAGGCAAGGCACTCCGCCAAGAACTTCAAGAGCTCAAAACGAACACGAGCATACGAAATGATTGAGTGTTCAAACGATGACATCTAAGTCTCAAGGACGGTCGAAAATGGGGTGTCTATAGTTATCCCTCTTTGACAGAACTCGGAAGTCATGAAATGATGTGAGTGAATGTCAAAGCCCAGAGCCGACCCATTTTTGACAAGGTCGAGGACTTTGACAAACAAGCAAGTCAAAAACAAATAACGGTTGCGCCTGCAGGTTGCCTACGTATCCCTTTGCAAGGAATCAAACCAGCGTAGTTCTGGGGCAAGATGTAAATGACATGCACAATGCAGAACATAACTTATGATCATACAATGCGGCTACAATGAAACATCAACATGCCAACGCTGTGCAAAGAAACGCTACAACAAACTTGTACATAAGCAAGTAAACATGAACCAAACCACATTTCATGCAGAAAAGATGTAAGAAAATTATGCGGGCTTAACTACGCATCACGTAAAAAAGGCAAAGAACAACACAACCCTCGGGCACACTCGAGGTGTGAAACATGATCCCAACGCGTGGCACACGCGAGGAGAGAGATGGCGTGAACACGGGGACACACCCTAACATTCCGGACCAAAGAGAACAGTAATAACAATTGAAACACATCCAAATATTATGCGACCAAAGCAAAGAGCGGTATAAGCATTGGAGTCCTTCTAAATGCTTTTAGCTGAAGCGTCCTAACACATCGCACACGAGAGGAGAAGAGGGTGGTATGAACACCGGGGCGTGGTATAAACATCAGGACACGTCCCAATGTTTTTAACCAAAGCAGGGTGGTATAAACATTGGAACACATTCCAATGTTTCTAACCAAAACAGGGTGGTATAAGCATCAGGAACACGTCCAAATGCTTCTAACCAAAGGGGGAGTATAAACATCGGAGCACGTCCTGATGTTTCTAACCAAAGCAAGGTGGTATAAGCGCCAGGAAGATGTTCCAAACGCTTCTAACCAGGAGAGTGGTATAAGCATCAGGAACATGTCCAAATGCTTTTAACCAAGGCAAGGTGTGGTGTAAACGCCGGGCGTACCCAAGTGTTTCTAACCAAAGCAAGGTAGTATAAGCATTAGGAACACGTCCAAATACTTCTAACCATGGCAAGGTGTAGTGTAAACATCGAGCGTACCCGAGTGTTTCTAACCAAAGCATGGTGGTATAAGTGTCAGGAACACGTCCAAATGCTTCTAAACCAGGAGGGTGAAATAAGCATCAAGAACACGTCCAAATGCTTCTAACCAAGGCAAGGTATGGTGTAAACACTGGGCGTACCTGAGTGTTTCTAACCAACAAAGGAGTGGTGTAAACACCGGGCAAACCCGAATGTTTCTAACCAACAAGGGAGTGGTGTAAACATCAAGCGAACCCGAATGTTTCTAACCAACAAAGGAGTGGAGTAAACACCGGGCAAACCTGAATGTTTCTAACCAATAAGGGAGTGGTGTAAACACCGGGCGAACCCGAATGTTTCTAACCAACAAAGGAGTGGTGTAAACGCCGGGCGAAGCCGAATGTTTCTAACCAAAACAAGGTGTGGTGTAAACACCGGGCGTACCCGAGTGTTTCTAACCAAAACAAGGTGTGGAAGGGACATGAATGATCTTACCCGGAGTTCCTCTGAATGAACCGTACATACCATATCGTCTGGTTACACCAGCTTTGAATAAACCGTGCATACAATATCGTCTAGTTGCACCAGCTTTGAATGAACCATACATACAATATCGTGCCTGCAGAAGAAAGAAGCTTGACAGGTACAATACAATAAGAATGCATGTTCTATGCAAGACGAATAACCGTGACACAATATTAGAGGCATGTTTCATGCATAACATGCAAGGAACAAAACAGAAGCATATTCTTTGTGGAGCGAGCAAGAGCACGTTCTATGCAATAGACAAAGTAATGCGTATTCTGCACGATAGTAGCGAATGCATGGTCAATGCAACAGGTACGAACATTTTCTATGCGAATATAAGGGCATGTACAAGGCAATACAACGCAACATGCATATCTTATGCAAAATGACATAATGCATCACGCATATTCTATGCAAAATAACAACAATGCATCTTCAATGCAACATGTACATTCTATGCAAAATGAGAGCAATGCATTTTCAATGCAACATGCATACTCTATGCAAAATGGGGATGCATGTTCTATGCAACAATACAAAATGCATGGTCCATGCAACGACAAAGCGTGCTTGATGAAGACGACTCAATCACAACTTCCGATTTACCTCTCGGAAAAGTTGCAGTATGTTTAGAAAAAAGGGCACACCTCCCCCATGCTGAGTAATGATGAGCCATGCACCGAAGACACAGTTCGGGGCTTCCGCAGAGACACTTTGAGCTTAAAAGTAAGCCTTCTTTGCACTTTCTCGAGGATCAAGGGCATAAAACAGTGGTAAAACACTCATGGAGAGCATTGAAGACCTGTTGGCCACCAGGGAATGTTATCGGCCACCCATCGGCCACCAAAAATAGTTGTCAGCCACAAATGGTGGCCGGTTGGCCACTGATGGCAAATTCGGGGCAAAATGGCCATTTCACCTTGGGTCTTTAAGTATAGGGTTCCAAACCCTATTTCCCCACTTCTCCATTGCCGAAAATCATTCTCCTCTTTCTCTAGACCATTTTCCTCCTTTAATCCGAGCATTATATGCGTTTTCCAATGCCCCACGGACATTTTCTTCGCTAAACCCTCGTAGTTTACACTGTTTTGAACCGATTGAAAGTTGGTTTCGGTGCATCTTCCTTCATTTCCACAACTTGAGGCTAGTTTTCCTCGAGTTATCCTTGGATTTAGTGCCTTTCCTGGGCTTTTTCTTTTTCTACCATTTTCCACTTCCGAGAGTTGACTTTTGTTGACTTTGGCATTCCCCATCCATTTTCCACATTCTTGACCACTTTCTCATCTTCCATCGAGATGGCGGACGACATCCCACACGGCGGAGCTTCTCCGGAGATGGAGGTGGATCCGGAGCTTGAGCCATTGCCCCTCAGCATTCGACCTTTTGACCCGGCGACATATCATCCCTAGATACACATGCTACCACCTGATAGCATGAGCCAGTTTAGGGGGTTTACACAAGGCGCACCGGAGGACCTCCTACTACGTGAGCCAGAGCCACATTTATTCCATGGCGCCTCCGAGGTATACACTTCTTCTTCATTTTCCGCAATGTACGTTGCATTTCTCGCATAGCTCACACTGTCTTGCATCTGTTCATCCCAAACACATTTATGCACTGTATTTCTTACACTGCCTTGCATCTGCTTATCTCGAACATACTCTTGCACTGCATTTCTTACAATACTTTTTATCTTCTTGTCCTGCCTACAGGGGGATTCACATACCATCCGAGGATACGGGACCATCTCCGCAAGGGAGTGGTATATGGAGCTTCCCAACGTAGTCCGCCACATCATCGATGAGGCCGGCTTCGGCTCATTCTGTATGGGGCTCTCACGCCTCATAGCGAGCCGGCCTTTGCTAGGTGCCTTGGTAGAGAGGTGGTGGATACAACTGATTCCTTTCACTTCTCTGCCGCAGGGGAGATGACGATGACTCCCTTCGACTTCTCTATGCTCACTGGCATAGAGGTAGGGGGTCATTTGATTCCTTATGACGCAGACATAGACGAATGGGAGGTCGCTCAGATTTACCTGCTGGGGACTCGCCCAACCGTCTCTCGATCAGGGATGGTCCGATACACATGGTTCGCAGATTATTACAGAGGGACGACGCCAGCGACCCGAGAGGAGACCGAGCAGTATACTCGAGGTTTTTTGATGTTTCTCTTTGGCACTACCTTGTTCGCCGACTAGGCGAACACCGTCAGGTTATACCTCCTGAGTGCTCTAGTGGACCTGTCTCGAGTCCGGCTCTATGATTGGGGCGGCACTGGCTTGGCCACCTTGTACGGGTACGTGAGCTCGACCTCTCGCAGGAGCGGGCATCTGATAGGAGGCTATTGAAGGGCCTGGAAGGTATGCCTCACTTCTTTGTTTTGCATTTTGTGATGCACTTTTTGCTTAACATTCTCTGTATACTGCACACACACTGCATACTGTACACGCACAATCTACTTTCTGCTTTACATACTTTGTACACTACATACATTGTACACCGCACACGCACAATCTACTTTCTGCTTTACATACTATGTACACTACACACACTGTATATTGTACACACACAATCTGCTTTTTGCTTTGCATATTGTGTCTATTGTACACACTGTGCACCGCACACGCACAATCTGCTTTCTGCTTTGCATATTTTGTCTATTGTATACTTACTATTACCCTTTTCGCTTTCTGCAGCTATGGGTGTACGCCTACTTTCTGAGACTTGCCCAGAGCCAGAGGTGAAGATGCCACTTGTCATGCCGTACTCTCACCGGTACGACGAGAGATGCCAGCGGTGGTCTTAGGAGTCCTTCCCCTCCTTCCATCAATACTTCGATACCGTAACCACAGCTGAGGTAACTCAAGCTTCTCTGTTTATTTATGTTTTCCTTCGATTCTGACTCATATTTCAATACCCAATGATAGCTAACAATCTGTACCTTCTCTATTTACAGATCACTTGGCAGCCTTGGGTGATGATGCCTGAGGGAGTCAGAGATTAGTTCGCTGGCACCCGAAAGGTTTCTCACTTCCGGATCCTACTCGATGGCCCAATTTGTCGAACGTGGTTCTTAGGAGAGCGATTCTTGCATCAGACCATTGGTTTGCCTGAGCCGGTAGTTCCGATGCCACCTCCGACATACATGAGAGTCATAGAGAGGTACACTATCCAGGAGATGACTGATTTCACCCAAGGCTGGGACGTCGACTTCTTCCTAGTCGAGGGTGACTACACAGTCTTCATCTAGTCATACCTTATGCCCCCTCTAATTGGGGTCCGTGGAGATGAGAGACCGAGGGCTCCAGCTGCAGGAGAGAGAGGCTGAGGAGCCGGGGCGACCAAGACCCATGGCAGGAGAGGTTCCGGGGCGAGACAGAGGACTAGATGGCCAGAGCTGCCTACCACACTCACCTGCCGGCGACATTCAGGGGAAGCTTGCCAGATTCCCATTAAGCCCGTGCCAGCTGGGCATGAGCTTGTAGGGGTTCGAGGCCCTACTCCAGTATGTACCATACTTTTCATTTGCATATTACTTCATTTCAGTTATGTTTTATAGAGCACTAATCTTTTTATCACACTTGCAGGCATCCATCGAGTACACCGGGCAGGCCCTCGAGCTAGTGGTTTCCCTGACGGAGATGGTGCAGATGAGCATGAACTTGCTCAGCCTCTACAGGATTTCGATAATTTACTTTAGTTTGCACTTCATGCTATGAAATTTCTTGCCGATACATCAGCATTTCAAACATAATCTGTTCCACACTACACTGATCTGACACACTACACTTAAACACTGCATTTGAAACATTGCACTCAATCACTGCATTTGAACATGGCACTCAAACACTGTATCTGAAAAATTGCACTCAATCACTGCATTTGAACACGGCGCTTAAACACTATATCTGAAACACTGCACTCAATCACTGCATTCAAACACGACACTCAATCACTGCATTTTGCACTGCATCTTGCATTATATCTTTTTATGTCAGGTATACACCGTAACTGATGTATTTGACAAACTCCCCTTTTCAGATACCAGGCATATTGGATGTTCCAACGGGAGCTGCAACAGGACCATCAGCACCTCCTCCGGCAGTTGGGAGACGGGAGACGGGAGGCTCCGACTTGCAGCCGAGGTAGAGCTAAGGGCACCCGTGATGAGAGTGGCCCTTCAGAGCCCATTCCAGACGATGATAATGATGAGATGAGTGAGGATGAGGAGGCATCGAGTCCATAGTCAGAGTCACCTAAGGACGGAGAGAGCGATGTTGGCTTAGATTCTAAGGGGCGGAGATGATGCTGAGGCCGGTTCAGCAGCTAGCTCAAACACGGGGGCCTCTGACAGTGGCGCTGATGGCAATAGCTCTGAGTCCATGCCCAGGAAGAGGACGAAGAGAGCCTCTCGATCCTGAGGTGGATGACACTGATTTAGATGTTGTTGCTTAGTCTCTTTTGTCCTTTTTCTTTTTGCTAGTAGTGTTAGCACATTGTACAGTTTTATTTTCTAAAAAAAAACGACTTGTACTCTTTTGTAAAAAGAAACCATGATTGGAATGAAAAATTGGCCTTTTGATGAAAATGTGTTACATTTTACATTTTGAACATAGCATTGCACCATTTTACACAAAAACAGGATTTGATGGAATTTGAACATTGTAAACTGTATTGGCAACTTCTTAATCAGGTAATGAACCAACCAACACATAACAAATAGAGTGAAACAACTCAATGAACAACTAATGCAACAACTTGATAAACAAAACAACAACTGATAAACAAAACAAGGTCAATACAACTTGATAAGCAACAACAAAACAACTCAATAAACAAAGAGAAACTACATAAAGAGCGACTCAACAAAACTCATTGAACAAGGTGGCTAAATGCACCAAGAGTAGAACAAAACACAGGTTCCCAACATTCCCAACACATAGGAAGGCCATAGGAATTATGTCGGCCATAGACAAAGGTTGTCGGCTACCAAAAGTGACTGTCGGCCACTAACACTGGCCGGTTAGCTACAAAAGTGGCCGGTCGGCCACTAGTGCAGGGAACCTCCAGATTGCTGCCACCTGTCTTCCACTCAGTACCTTATCTTCTACAAAAGTTGGGACTTCGTAGTTTTTTCATTCCAGCTCTGTTTTTGCCACAAATGGAGCCATTTTTCACCGAAAAATTCTCAAATTGGATTGCAACTCTGGATGTCTCGGAAAAAGTGAATTTCTAGGGTTTCAGAATAAATGCACTATTCCCGTTAAGTCGTACCCCACTGTGTTTTCCATTCCTTCATGCCGCGGCTAGATGTTGGAACCCAGTTACACATGTGTTTAACTTCGAGGGGCAAAAGATGTGCCCTACAATCGAAGAATTCCAAGTTTTGATGGAATGCGACGAGGAAATCTTGCCCCAGTCTCAATTTGGCCATATCCAGGCTTTAGGAAGAATATGTAGGCTCGCTTTACACGATGCCTGATCTTTGGTTCACAACAGAGCATTAGACATTCCCAGTCTCATTCACCGATTTTCTGATGCCGGTGACCGCGGCGACCGTCTTTGTCTAAGTTTTCGGCAGCATTCCCTCTGCTTGTGTATGTTGGCCCATTTCCTGCTTGCTCCTGGCTTCGGAGGGTCTAGCATTCGCTTGATCGAAGTAGCTCAAGGCTTGAAAGAGGGCAAGAGCTGCATTGGCTTGACACTAGCTGAGACTTTGATGGGCTTGGATAGCTTCCATAGGCGGGAGACGACCAAGTTCGCAAGAAGTCCACTACTCTTGCAAGTAATGTTTTCCACCCTATCTCACATGTGTTTCTCACATCACTTGGCCCTCAAGCTCTGTTTTTCTCTCAAAACCTTTTCTCACTTTTCTCTCCACATACACCTCTCTATTCTTTAATCGCTCTTATTTTTCATTCCTCCCCAGATATGGCTCATGGACAGGTTGAAAGTAGTGGACTCATGCCTTGCATATTTAGTACGAGGCTATTTCTTTCGCCAACGGCTAATTGATTTCCCAAATGAGGGGTGGTGGTGCCATTGCTTGGCGTTGCCCCTGGTTTGATCTGCCCGAGATGAGCTACAGCATGTCTCGACAACATGGCATTCCATTGATTGGCTTGATACACTATGTCTTCTATTTTCCATTCCGGTTTAGGCGTCAGTTCGGGCATGACCAGACCTGCTCAGAAGAGGGGGTAAAGTACCTGGCTTCATTTCCGATCTGAGGTTCACAACTTGCTCGATATCCCACTGCATGGAGGACAAGAGAACTTCTGGCTCCTGCTTCCAACTTCAGTTGCGCCCTTTCTAGCGAATGCATAGCTTGGCTCAAAGATGAGGCGTAAATCGGGCCTACTTTAGCATCAGAAGCTTCCATAAGCTCTGGGAGAGGACGTAGGAACACCTGACTCATTGATGCTCCAAGTTTATTGCTTTGATCTGTACTTTCAAGTTTTCCTTTTGAATGTAATAAAAAAAAACTTTGATTTGTATCAAGAGGTAGAGAACTCTGTATTGAAATCAATGAAATTGAAGGTTGTAGGTACTGAAATTTTTCCTTTTGGTCCAAAAAATGGTCTAAGTTGTAAAAAGATTAATTTGAACCAAATTAACTTTTATTAAAACTTTTCAAAATCATTTTCGATAATGATCACAATTGGACACACCCGGAATCTATCCTTAAGAAGTACAACCCCAAATCCAGCAAATGAAAAGTTGCCTATTGTTTGAATAGCACTACACTGAACTGTAACCAGCTCTTATAATGGAGATCACAACCGAACTCTTGGATGCAGAAAAGACAAAGATGACCAGAACAATCTCATGGACACAATTGATTTGGAAGTGTTTATGGCTGGACTTCAGAATGAAGTTGCCTACGTATCCCAAAGACGGGAATCAAGCCTTATGTAGTTCGGTTTGGGTTCACTCGGGTATTAACACTCTCCTTTTGTGCTCTAACTTTTGCCAAGGCTGCCCTTTCTAGGTTTTCAACCTTGCGAGCTCAGTTTTTCTTTTCTTTTTTTTAATTTTTTGTGCTCTAACTTTTGCCTAGGTTGCCCTTTCGGGTTTTCGGTCTAGCGAGCCACTCAAGGATAGTATTTCTTCAACTTGTCCATGTTTATTGGTTGGGAGAATTCGAGGCCATCTAGCTCCATAAGAATGACAGCTCCACCCGACCAAATTGATTTGATGATGTAAGGACCAGTCCAATTAGGTCTAAACTTGCCCCTAGGGTCATGGATGGGAGCTCGATTGTCTTTGAGAACCAAATCCCATTCTTTCAGATTCCTGGACTTAACTTTCTTGTTGAAAGCCCTGGCGATTCTGCGTTGATAACCTTGGACATGGTACAGTGCTTTCAGTCTTCTCTCGTTGAATAGCATTAGTTCCTTAAACCTGCTTTGCTGCCAATCCGCTTCTGCTATCTGGCACTTAGCCATAACCCGCAGTGACGGAACTTCAACTACAATCGGCAGAACAGCTTCCATCCCATAAACCAGAGAATACGGAGTTGCCCTAGTAGATGTCCGAATTGATGTCCTGTAGCCCCAAAGAGTGAATGGCAACTTGTCTAGCCAGTCCTTATAGGTTTCCACCATCTTCTGTAGAATATGCTTGATGTTCTTGTTGGCGGCCTCAACAGCTCCATTAGTTTGTGGCCAATATGTGGATGACTTATGAAAAGCCACGTTGTATTTCTTTAACAAGTCGATCATTTCTTTCTTGAAGTGGGAACCATTGTCCGAGATGATTTCATTCAGGATCCCATAACGACAAATGATATTATTCCTGATGAACTTGGCTACATGCGATGCTTTCAACACTGAGTAGGATTGAGCCTCGACCCACTTTGTAAAATAGTCTATTGCCACCAAGATATACTGATGCTCATTTGACCCCTTCGGAGTAACAACCCTAATAACATCAATTCCCCAGACTGAAAATGGCCATGGCGAAGTCATGTTGTACAACTTCGACAATAGGATATTCATACGATTTGCATGAATTTGACATTTGTGGCATCGCCGTACAAAACCAATACAATCCTCCCCCATGGTGGACCAGTAATAACCCTGCCTAAGAATCTTCCGAGCCAGCATTACTCTACTCATGTGCGAACCACACTCTCCTCCGTGGATGGCCTCCATTAAGCGCTTTGACTCTTCTGCATCAACACACAGCTTGTGCATTCCCAGATGGCCTCTTTTATACAATTTACCCCCGCAGATAATAAACTGAGCAGCCATTCGCTGTATTGCCCTCTTATCTTTGGCACTTTTCCCTAGTGGATAAACCTCATTTTATAAGAAACTCCAGATATTATGGTACCGGGGGTTCTGATCTTGTACTTCATCTATCGTGGCAATCAACTCGTAGGCCGGCACATACCTCTGTTCAATAATGATCGGACGTATTCGAACTCCCAATAGGATGTCTATCATGGAAGATAGAGTTGATGAAGCGTCAGCGAACCTGTTATTCTCTCTTAACAGATGAGTGAAGGTTAGCTTCTTAAACCTAGGAATCAGAACGTCCAAGGTTTGGTGATAGATTTTCATCATTTCTTCCTTAACCTTCCAGTCTCCTTTCGCTTGAGACACAACTAGGTTCGAGGCCCCAATGATATCCAACCGTTTTGCCCCTAATTCCAGGGTGGTTTCTAAGCCAGCAATACATGCCTCGTATTCTGCTTCGTTGTTTGATACCTTAAACCAGAGTTTGAAAGCTAAAGATAAATGGGAATTGCCAGGTGCTATCAGCAACATCCCTATCCCATAACCGTACTGGTTAGACGCTCTGTCAAAGTACATAGTCCAATCTCTTCTTCGACTTGCAGAATGGCCTCATCCGGGAATAGATACTCTACTGCTTCGTCTCCCTCCACTGGGTGATCGGCTAGGAACTCTGCTACTGCTCTCCCTTTCACAGACTTGCGAGTCATATAATTCAAATCAAATTCGGAGAGAAGAAGCAACCAACGGGCTAGCTTACCCATAAGCTCTGGTTTCTCGAAGAGATATTTGATGGGATCTAATCTCGAAACCAGAATTACGGAGTGAGGTAACAGGTAGTGCCTCAACTCCCTCGTAGCCCATACCAAGGCCAAACAAGCATTCTCGAACGGAGTGTAACGGGTCTCATATTCCAGCATCTTCTTGCTCAAGTAATAGATGGCCTTCTCTACTATATCCTCAGATTCCTATGCAAGCATGCAGCCTATTGTCGTGTTGGTTACTGATAGATACAAAATCAATGACTTCCCCGGCTCTGGCGGTGACAACATGGGCGAGTTCTGTAGATACTGCTTAATCTGCTCAAAAGTAACCTAGCATCGGTCATCCCATTGGAACTTCTTTCCTTTCTTCAGGAGACCAAATAACAGTTCACAAGTCAAGGTTCATTTTGCAATAAACCGTCTTATGAGTTGCACTTTTCCTAGGAAGCCTCGAACTTCCTTTTCAGTCCTTGGTGGTGGCATTTCTGGGATGGCCTTGATTTTGGAAGGATTGACTTTGATACCCCTTTGTGTGATCAAGAACTCCAATATTTTCCCTGCAGTGACACCAAAAGTGCATTTCTGAGGATTCAGTCTCAACCGATATTTTCTGATCCGTTGGAAAAATTTCTTCAAGGCGGTATAGTGGCCCTCTCTTTCCTTGGACTTGACAATGATGTCATCCACATGCACCTCAACCTCTTTGTGGATCATAGCGAAGATAGTGGTTGTAGTCGGTTGATAAATAGCCCCAGCATTTTTCAGACCAAACAACATCACCCTGTAGCAGTAGGTTCCCCACGGCATGGTGAAGGCAGTCTTCTTTCTATCTTCGGGTGCCTTCAATATCTGGTTGTACCCGGAAAACCCTATCCATAAAGGAGAGCAACACATGGCCTGCGGTGAAGTCCACCAATTCATCGATATGCGGTAGAGGAAAGTCGTCCTTCGGACTAGATTTGTTCAGATCTCTGAAATCCACACACACCCGAATTCTGCCATCTTTCTTCGGCACCGAAACAATGTTGGCCAACCAAGTAGGATACTCAGATACTAGCAAGAACCCTGCATCTATCTACTTGGTGACCTCTTTGTTGATTTTCAAAGCCCAATCTGGGCGTATTCTCCGAAGCTTCTGCTTGTCGGGTCGGGCCTCAGGGTCAAGAGGGATCCGGTGCTGCACAATCTCAGGATCGATTTCAGGCATTTCTTCGTAGGACCACGCAAAAACATCTTTGAAATCTTTTAATAAAGTGACTAAGCGCTCGCGTTCCTCTAAAGACAACGTGGACTCGATCTGGACCAGACGCGGATCCCTCTCAGTATCCACATTCATTGAAATGATTTCATCAACCAAAGGTTTTACAAACCTCTCCTCCTCTCGATCAATCAAATGTTTTAAAACCAAAGGAATTCTTTCCTCATCGTTTTTATCAGAATTTTGAAAGTCATGATCTATGTAATACACAAGTGGCACAGAAAAGTACTCAGAAACAACATTGGTACGATTCTCATTCACAACTTCCAGCTCGTCCAATTCCTCGGTTACAACCGACTCAAAAGAAAAGGAAAAAGACGACCTGGACAAAACAACGATATCCGGGTTATCAACCCCAGGAATACCGGACTCCGACTCAGAAGAACTAGAATCTAATTCTGACTCCACAGACTTTGTGGAATCAGATTCCGGTTCACTACCTTATTCAGAACTTCTGGACAAAAAGCTCTCCTCGAACTGCCAAATGAGGAAGGGTGCGATAGATGCATCTAGAATGCCGATAGAAGGGTCCACAGCTGATTGATCCCCAATCATGGAAATAGTGAAGTCATCCCCCAAGCTCTCTGGTTTGATCTGAGGATCCGAGAGGAGACAAGCCAATGCTGCTCCCAGCTCAAGTTCACTGACATTGGATTCATCCTCTATACTCTGTTCAGCCTCAACTGGTAGGTCAGTCTGTTCTTCTGCAACTTCATCCCCTTGCAGTTGTAGATCGAATAAGATTTCAAAGCCGGGAAAATGCCACTTTTCAGAATTCAGCCATGGCTTAGGAAAGTCGCAGAATGGGAAATCTTCCCCCTCCCGGACAAAGTGGCCGTCCAGGGTTCCTTGAATGGGTCTATGCACCAGCTCATAGTGCTTCCCAGTTTGCTTAGCTTTGGCCTTTCCTGCCATTTCCTTTCCCTTTCTTACCCAATTGTCTTTGGTTGGTGTGTAACCTAGACCAAAGGTATAAGGGTTATGTGGCACTTCAGCCAACATAGCAACGCCCTTTCGGTTGCTCCTTCCCAATCCCATTCCAGGTACATGTTGCAGCGTATTCATGAGGTAGACGGATTAACCACTGACGTACAACCCCTCATCAATAGCCAGAATATCTTGCACTACCCGGGCCTCGGCCAAGGTGAACCTAGACAAAAAGACATTCTCATTGTCGTGTATAATTTCCAGCACCGGTGCAGTGACTTCCGGCGAAGGATGTATAGAAGAATTCCCAAAAACAATAGCTACTCCCTTTCCATGGGGGTACTTCAACATCTGATGCAGAGTGGAAGAGACAGCTTTCACTTGGTGCAGCCATGGCCGTCCAAGGAGTAAATTAAAAGTGGCCGGAACATCTAAGACATGGAACTCAATGTCCAGTTGTGCCGGGCCAACCTGCGTTCTAACCTGAACTGTCCCCATCGCTCCCCGACTTGTATCGTCATAAGCCCGAATCACCTGGGCCGTTGGTACAAAGTCTGCTGGCTTCAAGCCAATAGCATAGGTCATGCGTGACGGACACACATTAATTGTAGACCCGGTATCAACCAAGATGACTGGTATCCACTTCTCTTTACATTCAACAGAGATGTATAGTGGTTTGTTGTGCTTAGAGTCCTCAGGTGGCAATTCCTTATCTGTAAAGGTCAAAGTTGGCGAAGCGCCTCCTGGGAAAACTAGTCCCACTAACTGCTCGGGGGTATTATCAATAGAGAGCTTAGCCTTATCCATTGCTGATAGGACGGCTTGTCTGTGCACCCGTGAAGCCATGAGCAATCCCCAAATGGAGATGTCTGCTTGAATCTTCTTCAGCTGCTTCAATACAGCTTCTTCTTCTAGCAGTTTCTTCTTCTGCTTTTCTGCCTCCTTATCTTTCCCCGATGCTTCTGGTTGGTCTAGGTGTGGGGGCTTAAAGTACCGCCCGCTCCTTGTCATGTGATCCATTTCTTCAGAATACCAAGTATCATCTGGCAAATTCTGTCCCCAATCTTCATCCGTGTGGGCAAGATGCAAATCATCATCTTCCTACCACATTCCTCTGGCAATCGACAAGCAACTGTCCGGTTCCATTGTAAGCATTCCTCTATCCGCAACACAGTCAACCCCGCAGGGCCTTTGGCTTTTCTAGCCTTCTGATCATTCTCAGTTCTTTCATATTCAAACCGCTTCAGCGCGGCCTCCTGTTCTGTATCGCCTGTACAAATACTACCCAATTCTTAAGCAAAATTCTTAGTACCGGTGCTCTCTGGTAACTCTCTCTTGTCGTCGACCGTTCCGACCGTTGCAGTAATTCCCGTTTCCAGTTGTTCCTGCTTTGGTTAAGACCCCTCATCAACATCCGGTTCATCCCTGAGCCACCTAGTATTATCTATTGATCCGTTCATATCAAACCAGCCAATCTGTACATTCCCCAAGTTTTGTTCATCGAAGAACTGTAGATTACTGATGTCCTCTTCAAGCTCGGCTAAGTCATCTAGTCTCTAGCATGGCCTGTCCTCTTGAACTACATTAACCTTCATCCCCCTCGGCAATTCCACCCCTAGTCTGGCCTGACTTGCTGGCACAATGTAGCGGCACGGGTTGTATTCTTCTTCAGTTAAGCTCATAGAGCCCTCAGGCATGCCTTCTTCTACCGCAGCCACCACCATGAGTTCAGGTTGGGATATGGACGTGCTCATCATGCACAAGTCTGTGCTTTCCGAGATGAACAATGCCAGCTTAGGTAAGTGGGAGGGGTAATGTATATACTGGGGTCGTATGGGGTGGCTAGTGTTTGGATAAGATTTACTTGCCTGGGTGGAGGGGCTTGGTTATGTGGTAGGAGATGATTTGTAGTGATGTTAGGCTTTTGAGGAGGCGCTATCACTTTGTTGTCAATGAGATCCTGAATCTCATGACGCAATCTAAAGCATAGGTCGGTATCATGACCACGCTGCTGGTGAAATGTGCAGTACTTGGCCGGGTTGTGTGTAGGAGGGAGGGGATTAGGCAATGGGCGCAGCTCTAGGGGCTTCAGATGCCTCTTTTTGATTAGGACCCTTAAGGCCGTAGATAAAGACATGTAGAGTGGGGTGAAAACCCTCTGGCCTCGTGGTTGGTGCTTTGCAGGTTGTGAGGTGGTTTCGGATGTACCGGCAAAGGGGGTGGCTGTTTTCAGTGTGGTGGTGACCATACCAACATCAGAGGTTCTTACAGCTGCATTACTACTTGTAGCCGCATTGGAACCACGTGTAAAAGCCCTCTTGGGCTACTCTTTCTCATGGTCTATTAGACCCTGTTTCATCGCATCCTCTATCTGTACCCCTATCTCATGAAGGTCAGCACATATAGGCAAAGATAGGATTATCATCTTCTGTAGCAGCCTAGGTTGCAGATTACGGACGACCATTCCGATCTGGTCCTTTTTAACTGGCCGGGTGGTCATCATGGAGGCCTTGGCCCTCCACCGAGTGACGAAATCAGAGAAGCCCTCCTTCGGCTCTTGACGAGTTTCCTTGAGATCATGAGTTGTGACCTCGATTTGAGTATTATAGGAATATTGGGCAATAAAGGCCTCAGCCATCTCTTCGCAACTCCTCTTCACGAAATCTTTCAACTTAGCATACCAAATGGCCGTGATACCCAACAAGGTCTAGCCATAAAAGGATAACTTCTGCAGTCTAGTTAGGCCCATCAGCTGTAAAATATCTAAAAATAGCTGCAAGTGGACCATGGGATCACCCAAACCATCAAAACGGTCAATATGTGACATTTTAAACCTATCTAGCAAGGTCACCACTGTGTCGGTATAGCCATCCTCTATATCTGGGATCGAGTTGACACCCTGAGCTCGTTTGAAAAGCTTCTTAAGCTTGCTCACTTTTAGCACAGGAGGGTCGACCTCAAACTCAAACGGTGCCTCCGTTGGGTAGACCAGTGCTTTGGAAGTCTGAGGTAGGACTGGCTCTGCCAGAATGTCTGCATTTTCTTGGACATTGGTAGTAATCCTGGGTATTGGAACCCTGACTGGGGGTGGATGTGAAACAGAAGCTGCTGCTTGTTGTGGTTGTTGTTGCTGTTGAAACCTAGTGATTAACTCAGCCTGCTGGGCTGCAATTTTCGTTGACGGGCGCCATCCAGCTACATATTCTTGATAATCTGCTGAAGTTGGCGCATCATATCCTCCATGTTGTCTGAGGGGTGCTGATCTGTCAAAACTGGTGTGTTTTTCCTTTTTGAAGTAGAAGTAGACAACTGGGTTCGACTGATTACAGGTGGAGTAGTCAGTAACTGCTGAATTGGTGACTGTTAAACCGGTGAGCTATGTCCAACTCTCCTCTATCTGGTAACCGGGGGTAGCGAAGCAAATATTGGTTGTCCTCCAATAAGATCCTCAAATCGATAAATCCGCCTTATTCAAGTCCAGAGTGCTCGGGGGCTAACTACCTCGTCTGAAGCAATTGTGAAACACTACCTTGCAAAAAGAAAAATAATAAAGCAAAAGAAACAAAAATCAGAAAACGCATAGCATCTCGGCTTAGACAGAGACAACACACAGTTGAAATCATAAGCTGGACTACTGTACTCAAACACTGATTTTTGCCTCCAAACTGGTACCCTCAAACTGATACCCAGACTTGCAACTGATACATACATTCCTACAGAGATACACTCTAATAGCACATACCAAGCAAGTGAGAGCCAAAACACCCCTATGATGGGGTAGGATTACCCTGTCCTAATCTCGTCAGGAGCTAGGGGTTCACTATGCAAACAAGCGGTTTCATACAATCCTGCATTCTGGTGAGCAACCTGTCCTAGTTTCGAACAGTTTCTATGGCTTCCGATATGCAACTAGGTCGATTGGTCAAAAAGGGTACCTCAGCAAGACTACCTAATATACCTCTCGCACCTAACGCCGAGAAGTGAAAGGAGGATCAAACGACACAGCGGTAGTCTAGATCCAAGGGTTGTGTTCCCAACGTGGCAGAGCTCGCAACCGGTTAGCCTTTTGGCAAGCTTTTCCAAGCGAGTCTCAAGCAAACTATTCAGGAATAGCAGATGGCAAACACTGTGACTTAGGCGCACCAATGTAAATGCAAATGCAAAGAAACACATAAGTGTAAATAAAACAACATATCATGAGTTCAAGTCAAGTTCTCTAAATCCCCAGCAGAGTCACCATAAACTGTAGGCTCACCTTTTTCCGTGCCCCCGCCTTTCGGAAAAGGGTTTGAAAAGAAGGCCTCACAGTTCGAACTCTACCTGTGGTTCTGAATCAAATCTCACAAAGTGCAATGTGAAACTGATAAACACCAAAGAGTCGAATTCGGAAAAATCATTTTGGAAAATAGATTTTACATCAAATAATGTCAAAATTGGACTGCTTTGTCAAATTACAAAGTCACCACCTAAATATTTTATTTTATGAGAAATTTAGGAAACCTTGACTCGTGCCAAAGGCCACGTGTCTATCATCACCAAAGTTGCCTCGGCTCAGGAACTTAGGTACGAGAGGAGAAGGTCCTGAAATGAGCACCCCAGCTCGCCCGATCAAAAGATCGGCCTCTACTAAGCAAGATATGTTGTTTTACAAACCTCATGTGTTCTTGTTCTGATTATTAGCTAACTTTACTATGTGACGCACATAAGAAAGTATAGACTAAGTCGCAAGACTTGCAACGAATTCAACTCATGTTTGTTTTTCGAAAATGGTTTGAATTTTCCACCCTCAAGTGGGCTAAAACATGGATTTGCCATCAAACATGGTGGGCTTAAAACATGATTTTGCCACTTCGCAAAGTGGGCTTAAAACGTGCATTCATTGAATTGTTCCAATTCAAGCAACAAAGCCTTCATCCACAGGCATTCATGCAGTTTAGCATATAAGCAAATAGCCTCATGGCAAGAATGCGAAACATGGCAACATAGCAACTACACTCATGAGGATGCTAAAGCGTAAAAACTTACCAAGTACTTCAAGCCAAAATAAAAACTAGTTAGAAAAATGCATGATCCTAACTATACAAGATGCTTAATGCAACACATGCAATAATGCGATTAATAGGCTCGGCTATTAATATGGCATATGATATAATTTGATAACATACTTTCAAACACATATTCAAAGAAGTATTGAAATTTGCAATACAGTTTGAATGATGCGTCGAGCCTCAGTGCATGCAAGACAAATGAATGATGCAAACATGCAAGCATAAGGTATGCTAATTGAAATATGCCCCTAATCTAACCATCGAAAGCGATTAAATAAAAGGAAGAAAAATGTGGGGTTGGAAGACATGCACACACGCATGCACACTTATTACAATATTATGCCCTCGCGAAGGAGGGTCCGAATGAATAAGTTAACTAGCTATGTTAATTAAACTAAGCTATTACAACACAAAACTAATTAACTAACTGATTCTAAGCTAATTAATTACAAACCGAATTGAATAACTAGCTATACTAAGCTAATTATGGCAATTAAACTAATTAACTAAGCTAATTAATTACAACACTTGCATGAATCAATTAGCTACAACTAACTAATAAAGCAAAGAAAGTAGATGGCCTCGAGAGCGAGGGACGCATGCATGTTCAGTTGGTTTCCTCCCGAAAATCCACCGCCTTGCCATCGGACACCTCTGTTTGCACTTGCTTAAACACCAACAGTGCTGCCAGCTTCGAGAACACCTCTGCTCCAACTCAGGAACACACTGAACAAACTTTTCATTGATGGCCGATCGGCTACAATTGGTGGCTGTCTGCCACTACTGGTGGCCGGTCGGCCACTATTGGTGGCTGTCGGCCATTACTGGTGGCCGGTCTGCCACCCCTTTCCTAGACTTCCCTTTTGCAGCAACATAGAGCAAACAAAGGCAAAGCAGTGTATTATCAAGGAATATATGTGTACCATTACCCTCCTTATCATTACACAAAGTCAAAGGAGTGTAATTATTGGCTCCAAAACCACCAATCAAGCATTTTCAATGCATGATGGCCAAAGAATCAAGAAGTACAACTTCACTGTATGCCAAAAACAAGACTCAAGACCATCACCTTATCATGTGTGATCAAAGGCAATGGAGACTAAGGAGATTGGCTGATTTCATCACTTTGAGTATAAAATGCTCCAATCTTCCTCGTGTTCAATATAATGTCCGATTGAACACATGCAATGCAACACAAGATGCTTATCTTGCCTCTTTTACTTTGTTCATTTTATTTACCAATTTTAGATTACCAATCCATTCTTTAATTGGCTAGTCCAAAAGGTGAGTGTCCTCTAATGAAAAAAGGACTTAAACCACAAGTACCTTGAGCATGAAAGAGGCCTCATGTTGTTGGAAATGAACTCCCGAAGGAATTAAGCCATTAGGCATGAGGGTCTCAATTCCACACTCAAGCCAACAAGGGGTTCGAAGTCACTTTCAAAACAAATGAAAGAGTGAAGAATAGAATGAGATTGTAGAAATTTCAGTACTGAAATGGAGTGCAAAATGACCCTAAAACATGCAAGCAACTCATGCAATTCATGCTAGAAAGCCTAAAATATTAAGCTAGTGAAGGAGATTGCACTACAACCACGCAATACAAGCCTCAAAGGGCCAAACCAGCTCAAAACAGAGCTAAGACCAGTCAAAACAGTGAAAAATCATGCTGAGATTAAGCTAAGTTAAGCTAAAATAAGAGGCCAAAGCATAGCACAAGGTAAACATAACAAGCATAATTGCACTACAAGCATATAAAGCAAGCCTCAAGTGCTTCAACCAGCCCAAAATAAAGCTCAAACATGCTGAAATGGAGCTTAAAACATGCTTGAATTGAGCTAAGTTAAGCTAGAAAATCAAGCTAACATGTGAAGCAACCTAGCCATGGAAACAAGGCACAAAGAGGGGAGGCTAACCCTTCCTATTTTGGACTTCAAAATTTGATTTTTACCACTAAAATAACTCTGATTTTCAATGGTTTAAAGGGCCAAAAAGTTTGATACAAAGATGGTGAAAAGTGGCACAAAATGCTTCACAAGCCAAAGAACAAAAAGAGGAGACAACCCCCTAACTCACCAAGACTTAAACTACCATTTTCAAACCTCAAAAATAGAGTTTTTTGTAGTTGAAAAACCAGGTCAAAACAGTACAAAAAGATAGTTATTTAAATTATGCAAGACAAGTTTAAAAGGCAAGCCTTATACCTCTTGAAGCACAAGACAATTTCTTGTACAAATTCAAGCTCAAAACCCTTTCTAAAGATCCAAGAAGACCTCCTAGAACCTCAGCTCCAAGGTAGTCAAGATTGATCAAGAGTCTATGTGCAAAGGTGTAGAAAAAGCTAACTACAAAGCACAAAATAAGAAGAAAGAGAGAATTCTAGAGAGAGAGAGAAAATTTTGTTCCAAATTGTCTAACCTCCCAAAATGGGAGAGAGAACCCCCTATATATAGAAAAACAAGTTTAGAGCTTGTATTCATCCTTCCATACATGTGTATGGAGATGCACATCAGTGAGGAACAGCTGGCATAGCTGGCAAACAAATATCTAAAAAAGGAGAAAAATGGCCATCGGCCATCACCAGTGGCTGGCCGGCCACCACTGATGGCCGATGGACTGTGGGGATGGCCGACAGGCCACCCTCTCCTCTAGATTTGAAACAACAAGCTCTTGGTCCACAACCGAGCACAAAACAGACAAGTTGAGAGGCTCGAAGGCAAGGCACTTCGCCAAGAACTTCAGGTGATCAAAACGAACATGAGCATACGAAATCATCGAGTGTTCAAACGATCACGTTCAAGTCTCGAGGACGATCAAAAATGGGGTGTCTACAATTGGCTAATAAGAAGGTCAAGAAAGTAGTGAGAGAGGCTAAGTTGAAAACTTATGATGACCTATACACTAGACTAGATAATAAGGAGAGAAAGAAGAGGGTATACAAACTTGTTAAGGTACGAAAGAGGAAAACAAGAGATCTTAATCAAGTTAAGTGCATCAAGAGTGAGGATTCTAAGGTATTGGTGAAGGATGAAGAGATTAAGGAGAGATGGAAGAACTATTTTGAGAAATTACTAAATGAGCAACATGGAGGTACGTCAATAGGGAAAGAAATAGCCAGTAACACAATAAACCAAGACTATAGGTTTTATTGTAAGATTAGGAACTTTAAAGTGGAGATTGCACTCAAGAAAATGAAATCAAATAAGGCTTTAGGATCCAATGATATCCCTATTGAAGCTTGGAAGTGTTTCGGTAAAAAAGGGGTTGCTTGGTTGACTAAGTTGTTTAGCAAAATTTGTTGACTAGGAACATGCCAGATAAGTAGAGGAAGAGTATTTTAGTGACAATCTATAAGAATAAAGGAGATGTCCAGAATTACAACAACTATAGAAGAATCAAGCTAATGTGTCATATAATGAAAGTGTGGGAGAGGGTGATGGAACACCAATTGTGAGATATAACAGAGGTGTCAGAGAATTAATTTGGGTTTATGCCTAGCAGGTCAACAATGGAAGCGATCTATTTGTTGATGAGAGTAATAGAAAAGTATAGAGAAAAGAAAAGAGGCATTCATAAGGTATTTATCGACCTTGAGAAACCATATGATAGAGTACCTGGGGATATAATATAGTGGGTGTTTGGAGACGAAATGGGTGACAAAAGGTTACATTGATGTGATTAGGGACATGTATGAAGGGGTGATGACCACTATTAGACCGCCTGCTACAGAGACAAATGAATTGCCTATCACTGTAGGGTTACACCAAGGATCTATCTTAAGTCCTTATCTTTTTGTGTTAGTTATAGATGAGTTGACGAGAAATATTCAGGATGACGTGCCATGGTGTATGCTTTTTGCAGATGATATCATGTTAGTAAATGAGTGTAGACACCCCATTTTTGACCGACCTTAAGACTCAAACGTCATCGATTGAGCGCTCGGTGATAGTGCATGTTGTGCTCGTTTCGAGCTTCGGAGTTTTGGCTGAGAGCCTTGCCTCCGGGTCTCCGAACTCTTTGTGCTGCAGCTCGGTTTGCGGACCAAAGCCTTGTTTCTCTTCCCGGAAGAAGGGAGAGGTCTTGTAGGCCTCTCTGTGGTCGTAGACTGCTTTTCGTGGTCATAGGCCACTCTTCCCGTGTGGAGACTAGTTTTTAGTTTTTTGAGCCTTCGGCCGTGTGCCTTGTCTCGGGACCATTTAACGTTCTCCGTTTGGCTTGGGTTTTGAACCACACCTTGCTTCCCCTCCCTAGAGGGACACTGTGGTCCGAGAGACCACTTTTTGTGGTCGTGTACCACTTTTGGTGCTCAACAGCTGGGTTTCGAGGCTCCCGGCTGCGCGCTTTGCCTCCGGAACTCTTGTTTTGCATCCGTGTTGGTTTGTTTTTGGTACAAACCTTGTTTTCCTTGCTTGGAAGGTGGTACGAGGATGGGAGACCATTTTTTCCCCGTGGAGACCACTTTCCTTCCCGCCAGCCAGTTTTTTGGTCGGGAAACTGGTTTTCTTGGCCTTTAGGCCACCTATTCTGGTCTCCCCCCCACCATTGGCTTGCTTTCAGTGTGGAAACCACCAATTCCCCCTGCCAACCACTTTTTTTCTAGGAGACCACTTGAAGTGGTCGGCCGACCACTACAAGTAGCAGGCCGACCACTTTAAATGGTCGGTACCTCTCCCCCTGTTTTGGCAGGCTGTGTGGATGCCAGCTGTGCCAGCTGGAGGGCACAGACTGTATCCTCCATACACGTGTATAGAGGGATGACATCCAAGTTTTAGCTTCTCCAAAAAGCTTTAAACTTTGTTTTTCTATAAGAGAGGGGCACTCTCTCCATTGTAAGGGTTCTGATTTTGGGTGGAGAGCATAGGCTTACACTCTCTACATATTCCTCTCTTCTCTCTCTCTCTCTCTCTCTCTCTCTCTCTATATTGGTGCATTGCTTCACATTTGTGCACACAACCTCCTACCCAAACACTCTTACCTTATTGCTGAGTTGCTGGAGGGTTCTGTGGGAGCTCAAAAGTTGGTTTTGGCTTAGGAAATCTGCTGGTTTTGCAGTGATTCAAGGGTAACCCTCTTTTCCTCCTTTTAAGCTCTATTTTGATCACTCTCTTAGCCATATTTTCATGCTTCTCTTGGCTTAACATTAAACTACAAAAAGCTTTGTTTTTCAGTCCTTAACATGTTTATTTGAGGCCTTGTCGGTATTGGGGGTAGTCTACCCCCTCTTGTGCCTTGTTTTGCCTTGTTTTGAGCTTTCTTTTAAAGCCTTTGGGGGTTATCCCCTCTCCTTACGTCTTTAATACTTGCTTTGATTTGCCTCATGTGTGAGCATGTTTCTTAAGCTTATGTTGGCCATATCTTAGCCTGTACTTGGGCCTATTTTGCTAAGGCATATCACTCTTTTTTCTTGGTTTTGTCACTCCTTGCATGCCTAATACACTTGTAGTGTAAATCCTCTTCGCTAGCCTTATATGCTTGATGTTGTAGCCTATTATTCTAGCATGTCTTGGCTTCACTCTGGCACTTTTTTGGCTTTGATTTAACATGCTTGAGGTCTGATTTAAGTGGTTTTGGTCATGCTTGTTTGGTTTTGTATAGCTATGGTGTATTTGGCTTTGCTAGCTTTGCACTTTGGGCCCCCTAGCATGTCATATTTGAGCTATTTGCATGATATGGAATCATTTGGTAGGTAGTTTCAGACCACAAAATTCTGCCATGCTCTCATGATTATCACTCTTTCATTGTGTTTAAGAGTTGTGCCCTTATACCTTGTTTGCAAGCTAATTCGGGGGCCTATCTTTCCTGCCATCTTTGTTACGAGTTTAGCTTGTTTTTGCTACCATTTTGACCTACCTTAGGTTGGTGAGCCATTGCATGAGCACAAGTTCTTTGCCTTTTTGTGCCTAAGTTTTAGTGTGAAATGGCCATTGTTTTGGCATGGCTGAGGTCTGTCCATTTCAGCTTAAGTCCATTGAGTATGTGGTTTGCATATTGTTGCCCTTGTTGCATTGCATTGTGCATGCATGCATCACATTGTGTTAAGAACACTATGATTACCTTGCATTGAGTATGCCATCTAGTTCTTAGCATTTAGCATTGTGTATGTCGTGTTATTCCTTGCATTGTGTATGCTAGGTTGCTAGTTGCATTGAGTATGCCATATAGTTGCATGTTCGTATGCTAGGTTGCTAGTTGCATTGAGCATGCCATGTTATTTGTTGCATTGTGTTTGGAATAGGTGTTAGTCCAAACACGGGAAACGAGGAACGTTTCATACTTAAAGTGATGAAACGTGCCTTAATTCCCGGTCGCCGGCGCTCTTGATCAAGCATGATAGAGTTTTAGGCTTTATGTGTTTACTTGTGCATTCATTTTCATATTGAGTTGTACAACTTGGGCTCCTCGGCCATCATGCATCGAGATGCGTGGTTGGTGGCCCGAGGGTCGAGAACCATACTCCCTTGAGCTTACGTAATGATAAGGAGGGTGGTTGTGCATACATGTGTTGCAAATACTTTGCCATGCCCCTTTCTTGCTCTCTGTTGCAGCAAACCAGAAACCAGCAGCAAAAACTGGTCAGCCGACCAGATAAAGTGGCTGGCCGACCACTTTTCCTGGTTTTCAGCACAAAAAGTGGTCAGCAGGTGGTCTCCAATGCCAACAACTGGTCGGCCTCCCTTCTACAGATTCCCATGATGGAGTTTCAGCCTTCTGGAGGTTTTTGTAGTGTTCTGAGACTAGTTTCAAACAGAGGCAAATCGGGACATCGCGATGGATTTTCACACGAGGTGACCGGGTACGCATCCTTCGTCATCCGAGGCAGACTGGAGGCAGCCTATTCCATATAGTTTACATGTTTATTCAATTGCTAACTTAGTTAATTTGTTAATTAGTTAGAGTTGCGTAATAATTAGCTGTAGCTTGTTATTCATTTTGTTATGTAATAACTAGTTTAATTAGATTAGCTTAGATTAGCTAGTTGGTTCTATATTATTCATTCGGACCCTCCGTCGAGAGGGCACAACTGTTGTAAATAAGTGTGCGTGTGTGTGATGCATGTCTTCCAACCCCTATTTCTTTCTCCCTTTTATTTACTAGCTTATGATGGTTAGTTTTAGGGCATGTTTCAATTAACATCCTTATGCTCGCATGTCTGCATCCATTCATCTGTCATGCATGCACCGGGCTCGGCGCATCATACTAACTGCATTGTATTACAATTCCTGTTTGAATACATGTATCAAATTGCATTTCACATGACATTTTAGAACAGTCGAGCCTATCTTAGTTGCATTTTATATGTGTTGCATTAGGCATTCTTGACATAGCTAGGATCATGCATTGATTTCTAACATAGCTTTTGTTTTGGCTCGGAGTACTCGGTAAGTATTCATGCTTTAGCATCCTTGCATGTGTGTAAGTGACTGCCATGATAGCATGCTTGCCATGAGGCTAACTGCTTATGTGATATAACTGCCTGAATGCCTATGGGTGAAGGTTGGATTACTTGAATTGGAACAATTCATTGATTGTGAGTTTTAAGCCCACTCGAGAGTGCCAAATCACCATGTTTTCTAAAGCCCACTTGAGGTTGGCAAAATCCACATTTTAGCCTACTTGCGAGTAGCAAACCGCTTTCAAAAACAAACATAAGATGTTTTGTTCCAATTTAGGCGATCCAGTCTATACTTGTATGTTGTGTGCGTCACATAGTAATTCTAGGTTAATGACCGGAATAAGAGCGCATGTGTTTTCAAAAATAAGATATCATGTTAGTAAAGGCCGATCTTTGATCGGGCAAGCGGGGGTGCTCATTGCATGACCTTCCCCTCTCGTACCCAAGTTCCCGAACCGAGACAACTTTGGTGATGACGGACACGTGGCCTTAGGCACGAGTCAGGGTTTCCTAAATTTTCTAAAAATAAAATATTTAGGTGGCAACTCTGTATCTAGCAAAGCAGTTCATGTTTGGCACTTCTTTCTAAAAATCAGTTTTTCAAAACGATTTGCCGGATTTGGACTCTTTGGTGATTTATCAATCTCGCATTGCACTTTGCAAGATCAGATTAAAAACTGCGATATTTGAGTCCGAACTGTAGTGAGCCCAATGAACAAAACGAGATTTTCCCGGGACGTTTGGGCGCGTCTACAATGAGACTAAAGAAAGAGTTAACACAAAGTTGGAGATTTGGAGAAAAACATTTGAATCTAAAGGATTTCGGATAAGCAGAACTAAGACATAGTACATGGAGTATAAATTTAGTAACAGTAACAATGAAAGTAGAGGAGAAGTGAGAATTGAGAACCAAGAACTGCCTAACAGTGATCATTTTCATTATTTAGGGTTGATTATCACAACAGCAGGGGAGATTGATGCAGATGTGTCCCATAGGATTAAGGTCGGATGGCTTAAGTGGAGAAGTGCATCTGGGGTACTGTGCGATAAACGAATACCCACTAGATTAAAAGGTAAGTTCTATAGAATGATTATTAGACCAGCGATGTTGTATGGGACAGAGTGTTGGGCAACCAAGAAACAACATGTAGATAAGATGAGTGTTGCTGAGATAAGGGTGCTAAGGTGGATGTGTGGCAAAACTAGACAAACAGAATTAGGAATAAATGTATTCGGGGATGGGTAGGAGTGGCACCGATAGAAGATAAGTTGAGAGAGAATCGATTGAGATGGTTTGGTCATATTTAACGGAGACCAATAGAGGCAGTAGTGAAGAGATGCGATGCAGTGACGACAGATAAAAGTGTTAGGGTACCGGGTAAGCTTAGATTAACGTTGGTTAGCATTGTAAATAGAGATATGGATCTACTTAATTTGACTAACGAAATGGCCTTTGATAGAGCCGCGTGGAGAAAAAAGATTCATGTAGCCGACCCCATTTGATAGGACTTTTGGTTTGGTTTGGTTTACTTGCTATTGGAGAGGTTCGTGGGTTTCCAAGTGTATTGGAAAGTTTAGATTGCATGCATTAGGAATGGAAAAATTGTCCAACGACATGGGAATGTCAATATGTAAGCCATCAAAAAAAGCCAGCCATAATTCTTGAAACAGTAGCTTCTTATGACTTGTGGATTTGGCATGCATTTTTTGGAATGTCTGGATCATACAATGACTTGAATTTCTTGAATCATTCGCCCTTATTTTCTAATCTTACCTAAGGTAAAGCTCAGCCTAGTAATTACACTATTAATAGACACACTTACAATATGGGTTACTACCTTGCTGATTGTATATACCCTCCATGGGCAACACTAGTTCAGACAATCTCTTCTCCTTAAGGAGCAAAGAAGCAATAATTTTGTATAATGCAAGAGTCAGTAAGAAAGGATGCAAAGTGGACATTCGGAGTGCACCAATCCCGATTTTCAATTGTAGGTGCTCCAATACGTTTTTGGGATCTCAAAATCCTTGGTAACATAATGAAGACTTGTATTATATTGCACAATATGATTGTCAAAGATGAGAGAGACTCCTATCTTGATTCGGATTATGAAATATCATCAACCAACTCAGCAGTAGTACTTTCTACTATCAACAACAATGACTTTGAGTCCTTTATGTCCCGTCATATAGGTATTAGAGATAAAAATACATGTTATGCCCTCTGCAATGATTTAATTGAACATATGTAGCAACTTCATGGTGAAAAGTAACTTCACCATGTGGAGAAGAGAATGAACTTTTGCTTGGCTTTTTTGATTAGGAGGTGTTAAGGCAAATGATTTGTCAGTGTTTGTTGTTGTTTTGGTAGCAAAGATGCTCTTAAACCTATACACATATATCATTTTTGGAGCAAAATGCATGAAATTAATATATAATGTTTGTGAAGATGGTCTTATCTTATTAGACATAATTAATGGATTTGATTGTGTTACTGTATTTTTAGTTGATATTTTATTGCTATCTCAGTTTTATTTGTAATGCACAACACTTGAAGTTAACATCACTAAGACTTTTATTTGTCCAGACTGTTGGTCAATTTTATTTAAAAAAATTATACTTTCTACCTAAAATATTATTGGTTCTTAAATTTTGTCAATATCCAATTTACTGATGTAAAATGACATGCAGCTTTAAATTTATGCGATCATAATATTAATTTTTTTACCCTCTACAAAACTATTATTTGTTCTTACCTTGATCTTTAAAATAACACATTTTTTTCCACTTTGGTCCATTGGTTCATAGCCACATCAAATTTTTCCTATCAAAGAATTTGGCAGTAGTTTCTGAAATGTTCCGAATTAAGTATACATAAATTTGATGCTATTTTTTTTTAATGGATTTTTTTTTTTTTTTTTTTGGCCATCAGTCGTGGAGGATGGGAACATCAATGCATGCATTTTAAAGTTCTGCAAGTCTAACTCATGAATGCATGAGAAGGCTAAATGTGATAACCCTGTCCTGAATTATGTTAATTGGTCCTTATTATGCATATGATTACGTGTTTGATACGATTTTGTGTACCATTTATGTGAATATATGTGGTTTTGAATTTCTATCTGTTCACCGCAGGAATATCTGTTTGATTGTCTGCTTTGGGAATTACTATTGGCCACCAAAACTGAAATTGACTACGCCATTATGATTAGCGCAATTTTTAGAGCCTACGGTGAAATTTAATTGGAAACTGATTCGGAATGAAATAATTATATTCGAAACGATTAAATTAGGCCCAATTACTTAGCCTTAATTAAATTGATTAGGCCAAGGTATATAAGTGGCCTTATATTATTGTTTTGAACTCACTTTCTCTCATTTGGCTGAGATTTCTCTAGAGAGAGAGAGAGAGAGAGAGAGGGTCGGTTTAAGAGAGAGAGAAGGAGGAATTATGCATTTTGGTTCGAGTTTGTGAGATTGAAAGGCTAAGCTCAAAGTTTAACTACCATTTGCGAAGATTAAAGCTCCTAGCTGAGTAGATTCATGAAATTGAGTTTGTAATCATGTAAATTCAAAGGGAATATGTGATCAGGAGCAAGAGTTACGTTGATTATGATGAATTGGGAGCCTATATGAACATGCATGTGCATAATTGTTACAATTTTGTGTGTTCAAGCATGTGGCATGTTAAATATGTAGAATGGAGCACCAAATCTCACATGCATGCATGGTTTTCCTAAGTTCCATGATCATAAGCTTTATTTGTATCATTTGAACTCAAATTGGAAGCCTAGCCTACATGCATGTTTGTTTTTTTGAAGAATTGGAGCTCATGTGAAGTTTGAAATATATGGGTTTTGTTCTTACTAAGGAAATGAGAGTTGTTTGAAGATTAGATGTTGATTTTCAATAATTTGATGTAATAACCTCACACTCTCATGCAATATAATGTGTTTATATGTTTTTGGGACCAAAATCATGAGTTGAAGCCTTTGAACATCGAAATTGAAGCCCAAGAACAATTCTGGGTTTTCCAGAATTTTGATGTTCACTTGAGCGGGGAAACCGCCGCTCGAGCGTGAATTTCGTGCTCCCAGCATTTTCTGCAGACATGGTGTCCGCTCGAGCGGGGGATTACGCGCTCGAGCGGGAAGCTATGTAGACAGACCTTCCGCTCGAGCGTAGATTTGACACAACCAGAACTTTTGCAGACCTCATGAGTCCGCTCGAGCGGGGAATTACACGCTCAAGCGGGGACCCTGTTTTCTGAAATTTTGAAAATGCATTCTGAGTTTCGTTTTCCGTCCTCTTTCACTTCTAAGTACTCTTAGGCATGCATTGAGCATTGTAATTGAGTTAAAGAGAAAAGAACAAACCCTAAAGAGGAATATGTGAATTAAAGAACGGATTGAGTTATTTGTGACCCATATGTGTTATGTGATATGTAGGGTCAAGCTCCAGGGCAAATCCACAAGCCGATCACTGTGAGTAATATCGATGTTTCGAAGTTTGTCAATTGTCCAATTGCTTATTTCTTTACAAGTTTGCTAGTTTGAATTATGGACAACCGATTGACATAAATGATTGGGTCGAAGGCCGATTGACATAAATGGTTGGGCCAAAGGCCGTTTGACGCAAATGAAAGTTTGACATGCATGAATGGGCCAGAGGCCAGTTCGACATGCATGAATGGGCCAGAGGCTAGTTTGATATGAAAGTTTGAAAGGTCTAAAAGGCCAGTTCGATATGAAAGTTTGAAAGGCCTGAAAGGCCAGTTTGATATGGAAGTTTGAAAAGGCCAAAGGCCAGTTTGACACGAATAACAGTTTGACACGAATGACAGTTTGACACAAATAATAGTTTAACACTAATGAATTGGGCCCAAGGCCATATGATGTGTTTGGAACCGCAGTTACTTAACTTACATATGTCTATGTATGTATTAGTAGAAATGTAAATTGGGCCCAAGGCCGTTTGATGTATATTGTTCCAATGTATATTCTTTATTTGATATTATTCACTGGGCTTTTGCTCATGCTCATTAATGCGTTTGTAGGTGAGCCAAGAGAGGTCCAGACCCAGCCTCAGTGAAGTCTGTTTGGAAGAACCTAAGTTTGAAGAGTCAGCCTTGCGTCTCACGCACGAGACACGTCTTCGCCCTTCTGCCATTCTATGTTATTTTGTCATGTTGGCGAGGACTTTGGTGTATGTCTGTATATAGCTTTGTTTTGGCTGACTTAGATTTGAATGATCCTGTCTGTATAGAACTTTATGTTACTATACTTTCTGTTGTGAGTTATTAACATATGTATGTATGGAATGTTATGATGTGCATATAAGCACGGCTCTATGGATAAAGTTTTAAATTTGCTTCCGTTTGGCCCCTTTACTCTGATGAGTTTTGAAAGGTTTGATTTAAGGCCGTAGGTAATCTCGTGATTACTGGCCGGTTATGGCGTTAACCCATAGGGGCGGGTTCGAGTCGTGACACTAAATCTTGGAAGGCTACATCTATCTCATTAAAAATGCAACCACCTCATTAAATCTTGTATCTACCTCATTCATGATCATCTACTGCCTCACTTCTCTGTAAATCACTATGAGTATGTCTATATGAATTAAACTATGGAGGAAGTCTTTGGATCACCAAAGAAGCTATCATCCGAAAGCAAAACAAGACAGCTACACAAATTCGGTCGACTGGGGGGACATCCGGTAGGTCGATTGGCCGGTCAACCGGTGGCTTTAGTTTGTGATTGAATTGCAGGCAAGCTCTAGGGTTGAGGCTTAAGACTTTTTGTTCCTTTTTCTGTTGCTTACCTTTCCACACCATTTTGTATCTATTTTCAAAGCCCCACACTCAAATATTCACTCCAATCCTCTCTAACATTCACATTTACCTCTCATAATCAAATCCTTTACATATTGAGATAGACATAGCTAGAACCAAAAGAGAAAGAAACGAACCTGGACCGTCCTCCAACCCTATTGCACATCAACAATAGCCTCAACAACAGTATCCAACTCAAGATTTTCTGACTTATACTCATGAACAAGCCTTTCCAAACTTCTACAGCTGACCTATTGTCACCAATAGAAGGCTAAATCTTGCTCATCGATATGATGCTCTGTTGGTTACCAAACTTGAGACTATAGGGTGGATAAATTTACCACACAAGGTATATCCTCGTCTTGTTTCTCTTTTTTATGATCACTTTGAACATACATCTGAAGAAGATGGAGACTATACTATTATGTCTTATGTAAAAGGTAAATACATTGAATTTGACATCCCCACTTTGGCACAAATTATTGGAGTTGAGCAACGGGAGATGCAAGTCTACTTTCACATTGAGTTTGAACTACTTGATATTGTTGGCAACATAATTGAAGTATATTCTACTATTTGTGAGAATAGATTTAGGGGAAGTAATTTGCAAGCAAGACATTTAAAACCCTACATTTGTATTCTCCACCGATTTATAATAGAAAATGTCACTCTCAAAGGAGGACATTTTGATGTTGTTTCAATTTTTAATGCTTATTTGCTATATTGTTTTGAAGTTGGACACAAATTGGATTTATGCTATATACTCATGAAAGAAATGGTGGTTGCAATCTATCAGTGGCCGGTCATTAGTTTTTTGGTGTTCTGCTTACAAAAATTTCAAAACTTTCAAGATTAGACTTGTAGGTAAAGTAAAAACAAAAATATCTTATGCGATTTCAGAGTATACACTCACCTGAGCTAGCGGCGGTGATCTGTTATTGCAAAGTCTGAATGCTCCAAATGCACCAACAGATGATCCCCAACAACATGATGAGAATGCCATGCCACCACATCAACAACTGCAATACTAAACTGATTTTTTGTCTATGAAACAAGAACAACACAATCACCGCATTCAATGGGAACAACACATGCCTAATCAGTTCGATGCATTTGGCACCGCTCAGAACTCATTAATTCAATAATTTGGCGAGTTTTGTATGGACACTGAGAGACGTCACGAACAATCAAGCAATCACATTGAGCAAATTGAGCACTGAGTGACTGACATCTACCATCTCTACTTCTCTCCACCACCACCTAACACTGACCTTTGAAGTTATTAACAGAGAGATTGGATGTACTATTACTATGTGATTTTTTTATTTTTTATTTTTGAATAGATGTACTACTAGTATGTTTTTTTTTTTTTTAATGGATGTACTACTAATCTATCTCAATTGATAATCAACAATGGTGGACACCAAACCTAGAGACAAAATTGATTTATAATTTAGAAAATTTAAACCAACACACTTATGAGCACTGTGTTATCAACAGACACTATTTTTCCTCCTTACTTATTTATTTATAAAATAAAACAAAAATAAGAGAAATATCATTACTATAGGAAGATCAATACTAAAGCAAATTGAACATCATTACTAAAACAATAATAACTAGAAAAAAAATTATGAAAATTGATATGAAACTAATTTGGAGCCTTTCAGCAGTCTTCATAAAACAGTTAAGCAAATTTGCCATTGAAAATCTTCATAGGAGGACCTTTGCATAGGATTTATATTGGTCATATCCATTGAGATTATTTTATGCTCCTCATTTCATTGTTCTCTTTCATTCATCATAGATAATATTTTTAGTTGTTCCTCCCTACCCTCGGCCCTTCTTCAACATTCTATAACCTTTTGTTCACATCGTATCGCCTTTTGTTCATCTCGATCAACACTTCTAGAGGACATAGTTGACAACAATTCAACAATTTTAGACTAGTTGGATGCCATTTCACCAAACCTAACACCATGAATTGCTTGTTTCTTTAACTTTTCTTTAGTAGCCTTACTAACAATTGGTTGTGTTGATGTATTAGTCCATTATTGGTCCAAATCTATATTGTTGTTGGGTTCTGAAGCCTCACCTTCAGTTGCTAGAGTCAAGTATGGATTCCTTGGTGGTGTGGGTTTCTTACATTGTGTTCAAATTTCATCCCACTTACAACTTTAGAGCAAAAATATTCCAACTTGTATCAAATATAAAGTGTGTCTTTCTGGATTGCATGATACACGCACTTAGCTTCAGCAACCTGAAAAATGAAGTAGATAGTAAGTATAAAAAGTACATACAAATCAGAAAATAGATATGATAAAAAAAGCCAATGAAAATTACCTTGTCTGCCTCATTTGTTCCACTTTGTTGCCTCAATTGAATTTGCTCAAGAAAATCACATAATTTATTAATTGTCCTTTGCATCACAGACCAACTGTGAGACAAAGAAATACGGTTTCAATTTGATTGACCATTCAATTGTGAATTAAAATAAACGAGTACTCATTCCCAGAACATTGACATAGTCTGACTATTACCTGTAATGGGATCTTGAGAGACGGTCAACCAAAATCTACATAAAGTTTCTTCTATAATGGTGAATGCTTTACCACGAAGAACGTGAGAAGTTTCAGAAATAATACTTATATCATTGTTCTGCTCAAAAGTTTGTGATTCCTTAAACATTTCAAAATCTTCCATAGTTTGAAGATAAAATTTGTACAAATAAACAAGTTCAAAAAAATCAATAGGATAGAAAATTAAAGTTCACAGTGAAAAAGATTGTAAAAGAAACAAGTGAAAGATTAAAAACTAAAGATTGAAGTTAACAATGACAAGAGTATAAAAGAAACAAATGAAAAATGAAAGAAAAAGTGAAAATTGAAGTTAACAATGACAAATAAAAGAGAAATTGTAATGATATTGTGAAATTAAAAAACAAATCATTCTTATTTTATAGGCACCACACCAACGATAACTTTGATCAACCCTCTGCAAAATCAACAGTAACCTTACAATATTTACACCCTACAAAATCAACGACTAATTTGAGTACAAATTTAAATCTGCATGCATTTTTATAGCCTCTGCTATACTTCCCTCAATTGTTGGTAAGAAAGTTGGTATTGGTGCCACAAAATTCACACAATTTTACAAGTGTATTATATAGGTTGTTTGGGAGGACATCCTCCCGGTCATCTGAGAGTATGCTTTGTTGTGAAAATTTTTCAACTAAGAGGATGAGCGGGTGAACATCCGGCCTGTCGTCCGGTGCCATAAAACAACGACTATGAACAGTGAAATGCTGAAAGGTCCCAGACGTCCTCTATTTAGTGAAATTTTTTTGATATTCTCGATTTGATACCTATTTGATGAAACTATTGGAGCAGGAAAAGAAGAAAAAAATGTTTCACCAAATAGAGGATGTCTAGGACCTTTCAGCAGGCCCCCAACCCAATAACTCTCTCATCTATTTTCCTCTCAAATGGTCAAAAATTTGACCCTTTTTAAAAAAAAAATTCCCCCCATTGTTTTTGAATTCTATAAATACGCCCCTCCTTTCATTTTCTTTCATAACAACTCTCTCAACTCAACTTTCCACTCTCAACTCTCTCAAATTTTAAGGCTCATTCACAAGTGGTAGTTGCAAGTGTGTAGGAAGAAACTTTTACAAGAAGAAACTAATTTTTTTTATCACATTTGCCATTCGATAACATAAATTATTTTAAATTGATAATTTTTACTTGCTTGTTTTTTTAATTAATTGTTACTTATTTTTTAATTAATTAATTTTAGTTAATTAATGTGCACTGTACTAATGTTAATTTAAATGTGGATGATTTTATTAGTATTGATCAACATGAATCAGTTGATTCTTCTACCACTATTCCTAAAGGGTCTCATGTTTGAGAGTATTTTAATAGAATAAGTACAACTCTTTTTGACGGTAGTATTGGATTAAAAACAAAATGTAAAATTTGTGCAAAAAGTCTTAGTGGTTCATTAACAAGTGGTACTAGTAATTTAAAAAGGCATTATCAGAATCATGTACAAAGTCAATAACAACCAGATATTAGAACTCAAATGCCATTAGGAAGTACAGTAGCTGTTAATTTAAGTACATTTTTATATGATACTATACATCCACAAGATATGCTAGTTAATTATGTTATTAAAAATGAATAACCTTTTACTACTAGAGAATGTCCCTATTACGCTGAATTAGTTCAAGGAGCTTATACACTTCAATTTTAACGTTTTTCAAGAAATACTACTAGAAACAAAGTGTTAAAGAAATATCAAGAGGTAAACATTGAATTATTTAATATTTTTTAAAATTTGAATGGAAAAAATTGTTTAACATGTAATATATGCAAATCAAAATAAGATTTAGAATATCAATGTATCACTTCATATTATATAGATAACAATTGAAAATTGCATAAAAGAATAATTTCATTTAAATTAGTAAAATTTCCATATAATGATCATCTACTTGAGATAGTAATTAAGAGTAAGTTATTTGGTTGGACTTTGCAAAATAAAATATTTATAATTAGTTTAGATAATGCAACATATTATAATCAGACTATATCTACTCTTAAGTCAACTTTACCATTATTGCTTCTTAGTGGTGTTTTAGTTCAGTCTGTTGTTGTACAAATGTTTTAAATTTGATTCATAAAGAAGTTATGAGTCAATATGATAATTTTGTAGCAGCAATAAGAAATGCAGTTATTACAATTAATAGTTCTGCTAGACGACTTGATATGTATAGAAAAATATGTCAACAAGACTAAATGAAAGAAAGAAAATAACCTTTAGACGTAGAAATCAGATGGAATGCAACGTACAATATGTTAAATGTAAGTTAAAAATAAAATACAATAAAAAGAGCTATAGATTTATTTTTTCAAACAATGCCAATTAGAGGAGCAGTCCCACTCGAAGAAGATAGTTGGGCCCACGTAGGCCTATAGAAAGATTTTTATTTTTTAATTTTTGGTCAATCAACAAAATTATTTTCATTTATATACACCTACTTTTATATTTGTTTTACATCAATTAGAAAAAGTAATAGCTGTTTTTAGAAACTATTTTTCAAATGAAATACTTACGACATGGTTGTTGAAATGAAAGACAAATTAGCAAATCAAAAAAGAAAAAAATGAAAGACAAATTGCATAAATATTTTAATCCATGGTCTCACATTTTTAGTTTAGCCATTGTAATGAATTCTGGGTGTAAAGAATTTGATTTACAACTTATTTTCAGTAACGAATATCGATTTGCCCCTATCATTGAAACATTAAAATGAATGTTTGATGAATATAAGAGTGGTATAGTTGTAACTAATCCACTTGCACACACTACAACAAGCATGTCTCGTGGTGAAGGCCTAGAAAATAGATGAATTTCCCAAAATGTTAGCATGTCTAATTCTGAGTTAGAATGGTATTTGGATCAACATTGCGTTGATGATAGTACATTAGAAGATTTTGATATTTTAGATTGGTGGAAACAACATGAACAAATATGGCATGTGCTTCCATCAATGGCTTGTGATATACTTAATTGTTCTTGTTTTCACAGTGGCTTCTAAAATAGTTTTTAGTGCAGGTGGACAACTGTTGAATGATTACCGTTGTAGATTTACACCCGAAATGATTGAAGTATTGATGATAACAATAGATTCTTTGCACGCAGCCGGAAGAAGACAAGATGTTGATGAGAAAGTAATGATTCAAGCTGATTTGGATGCTATCACAATGGGCGACCCGAATGAATTGTCCAACTCAGAAGATTGATGAATAAGTTATTAATTTTTTGTTTTTAGGTGAAATATAATGCAAATAATTGGTAGGCTTGTAGGTGCCAACCTAGTTGGGATATGCATGATTTATAGTGATACAATTACTATACTATCTACTTAATGAGATGATATAATTTGTAATATTTCATTTCATTTCATTTATAAAAAATTGTTATTTTACATTCAATCATTTTTGTGTCTATCGTTTACTTATCAAGTTTTTATTTATTTATTTCTTTCTTTATTTATTTTTTTTAAAAAAAAAAGGCCTGAGCTAAATGAGCCTGCCCAACTTGAATTTTGACGAGAGCCTAATTGGGCCTAGACTAAGTTGGCCCGAGCCCAAGCCACACCGGGCTGAGGCCGGTTATTTTGACACCCCTAAAGGTGTTCCAATTCCAAGAATCTACCCTCGATCTACTAATGGACTATAAATCTAGTTTTGGGTTGTGGACCATTTGGGTTTTTTTTTTTTTTAATCGGAATCATTTGGGTTTCAACTTAATAATCTGAATTATTTATATTTGATTGTCTATCAACTAAATTATTTATGTACAAAATCATATTGATTAAATGTTGATAGTCTAGAATTTATATTACATCTATTTAAAAAATGGTATATTTTTAAAATTATATGTACCATCCAAAAAAGAAGTGGAGATAGAGCATTAAAGAGAAGTTGAGATTAATTACTTAATGGGTAAATTATAAATATGCTTCTTGATATTTGCTTAAAATATGGATTGTCTCCTGTAGTTTATAAAATTACAAATACACCTTGTCAAAATTTTTTATTTAATATAATTAATTGAAAAAATAAAATTCTTAATTATTCTCCTTTACAATGATAAAATTACCTGAATTGTTAATTGAAATAAATTTATGACATCATTAAAAACTGTTAATTAATGATTTATTAATAAAAGAGGCCTTCAAGGGGCATGATGTAATTTTTAAAATCATAGGGAACAAATTATATTTTAAGAAATCTTATAGGGTACATTTGTAATTTACCCTTAATTAAATTGTAAAATTGATAAGTTTCTTTCATTCCCTTATCGTAATCCTAATTAATTCAAACATAGAATAGAATATAGAATTCTTTTAAACAAATATAAACTGAACCGTCTAAGATAATTAGTAGTAAAAGTATTTCTAAGGGATTTTTTAAATGAGATTTATTAGTTATTATAATTAGTTTTATCATATTTTAGTCACTCTAATGGACTAGCTATTGCAATGGCTATTTTACCAAAAAGATTTAAAGATAATTATATTTGAAGGCTTTTTAAATAATTTGTGTGTATAAACAAGTAAAATAAAGAGTACCATTGTAGTACACAAGTGTGGAAACATCACGGAGTGGAGGAAGCCACTTGGGAACGTGAGTTGGAGCTCCGAGAGAAATATCCGGATCTATTTGTGGATGTTTGAGCATATGTTGTATATTTTGTTGTATTGATGAACCTTAAGAGTATTGAATATGTCTTAAGTTGTAAAACATTGTATATATTCTGGTTTATGGAAGTTTATTATAACACTATATATGTTGAATGTGTTGCAGGAATGAAAATATATCATGAACATTGAATATGATATGAAATTGTAAATCTTGTACATTGAAAATTGTTGGATTTGAAGGAAATGCATGTTGATAATGCATGTTGTAATATATATTGTAACATGCCTCTTGAATAGAGATGGAATGGTCGGTACTGGGTCAAGTTATGGAATTTCAAATTGCAATGTTGTTGAGAATTGAGAAAAACTTGTTTTTGAAAACTCGTACTTAATTTCGGGGACGAAATTCTTTAAGGGGGGAGGTTATAGCGATCCCTGGTTTTCCCCTTTATGTACAGTATTCCGGACTTAGATTCCGTGGTGTTGATTGTTGTTTATATCTTGTTTCCGTCCTTCAATACTTTGTATTTGAGTTATAGGATGTGTTGGGCACGTTTGTTACAGGTTGGGTGTGATTGGGAGCAAATGGTTGCTGCCCAGAATTTTGGTCATTCGCTCGAGCGAGACTTTTGTCGCTCGAGCGAGCTCTTTGTTTTAGATCCTTCGCTCGAACCAGGGTTTCTTCGCTCGAGCGAGAGTTGAGTTTTGTGTCTAGTGGCTCGAGCCAGGGTGTCTTCGCTCGAGCGTACGTCTGCGTCTGGGTTTGGACCTGAGAGTTGCATTTCTTGGCTCGAGCGAGCTTTACTTTGCTCGAGCGAGCGAGGTGTATGTTTTGAGTTTCTTCGCTCGAGCGAGCATTTTGTCGCTCGAGCGTGCTTCTGGGTTACAAACCTGAAGCTTCGAATTATTGGCTCGAGCGAGACTTTATTCGCTCGAGCGTGGGTTCTTTGTGTCTGGTCGCTTGAGCGACCAATCCTTCGCTCGAGCGAGCCTGTGTTATATCAGTAGACAGCAGCGGGATTACACTTCACTTTTTCATCCCTTTTGATTTCAAAACCCTAGAACCGACTCTCCCTCTCTCTCTATATACCTTCTCTCTAGGGATTGATCTACTTATAGTGTGTTTCTACCCTAACCTCTTCGTAAGAAAGGTAGAGGGTGTTGAGGGCTTCCTTTCAATCTGAAAAATAGTGGATTTGGAGCACTTTGGTTTTTCCTCATCTACTCATTTGAGCTTCTATTTTCGAGGTAGGGATACCCTACTTCATTTTATGAGTTTTGTCTTTAATTTTGGTCATTTTGATTAGTTGGTGATGTTGGGTAATTTTGGGAAAAGTTGGGGTTGTTGTGTAATTTATAAAAGAGGGGTTTTCAAATAATAAAACCCATTTGTGTGTAAGACATTGAGAAATGGAATTATTGTTGTATTATTGATGAAAATGAACCTTAGGGTTGATATTGTAAATTAGGGAAAGTTATGTGATAAATTAATTTGAATAATTAATTTGTGAGAATATGAAATTGAATTGGAGAATTATAAAGTTGAATGGTGGAGTTGGATAATTTAATCACTCACCAATGAAATTGTTGATATTATATCTGTTGATGCATTTATTATCTGTTTAGAAATAACTGCTTTGGGCTATCGGTGGAGGATAGGCTTGATTGTTGTAGACACTACATGTTGGTTAGGGAAAATCGAAACTAATCATATTAAATATGTCATTGATTATGACAGGTGAAATAATACATCAAATATGTGCATTGATTGATCCTTGTATATGATAATTGTTTATATACTTGGAATATGTGTATTGTGTGAGAGGAGATAGGGGATGTACTCCATGGCTTGAGGGAAGATAGGGGATGGATTCTCAAACATATTTGGGAGGAGATAGGAGATGGACTCCATAGATACAGCAAATACGTGTATTAGATTGAAGTGTTAATACAACAAATATGTGTATTGAATGGAAGTGATAATACAACGAATATGTGTATTATTTGAAGTATTGGAAGTGTTTTAATATGAGTTGCGATCTCATTTGACTTGTAAATCATGGAATTGTTATAACCTGAGATATAGTCTCACTGAATGATTGGCCAGGTTCTGAGCCATGCTTATGAAATGATTGGGTTAAGTAAGGGAAAGTGGAACGTAATATGGACATGATTGTTATGGGACTGTATGGTGATATAAACTGATTATTAAGTATTAACCATCTATCAAATGCTATTGTTTTAGTCATTGCTTATATTTGGTTTAGTATATCTCTACTGGGCTGTGGCTCACCCTTTATGGGACATCATTTTTCAGGTTCAGGTGATATGCCACCTCCAAGGACATAGCTTGGGAGGTTCTAGGAGTTGAAGACTTTTTGTTATTTTGTTATCTTTTGTTGTATTACATGTACATTCAAGCCAAGGGCTTTATATGTTATGAGTTAGTACTCTCTTTTGTGTAACCAAGTGTTGGCTTGGAAAGTTGTAAGCCGCTGGGCATTTACTTTTGTTGCCAACGTGTAATACATTTGTAAGGAATACTCCAATGAATGGAATTCAGTTCTGTTTACTTATGTCTATGTATGTCAATAATGTGGGTTTCTAAGTTTTTTTTTTTTAGGGCGTTATAGTTAGTAAGACCCACTGTTTGTAAAAAATAAAGTTAGTATAATTTAATTATAAGTAAATTGCTGAAGAAGTATAAAAATGTACCATTTCATGCTTAAATAATTCGAATTGATCAAAACTCAAAAAATAAAAGTTGTACTGAATCAAATTTCCTAATAGGCAAAGCAAATGAATTTAGTAGAAACTAAACAGGTTGAGAGAAAAAAATTGATAGAAGAACCTACACGGAATTCGATCAAAAAATCTGAAACTGCAAACGAAAAGAACCTGCCCTAAGATTTTTTTTTTCTAGAAATGTTCAAAACATAAAAAGTGTTCAGAATAATGTCTTACTTCACTTTACGCAAAATCAATAAAAATGAGCTCGTTTTGTTGGTTAAAACAGCATTTAAAATCTGTATTACTACAATGAATAAAAACTATTGTAACCAAGTTCATCCAATTACAAGTTTTAATCAATCTTTTTAATAAACAGTTAAAATACAAAAGTTATCTAGAATTACGTATACATGTCTCTGTCCAAATTTCGTATTTTAACGAGGTTGTTTACTATTTTTCAAGATGTACAAATCAATACAATTCAAACTATACCAGTAAGTTCATAATTAAACCTTTGTACCTCAATTTCATCACTTCGGCCTTTCACTTCTAGCCTACACATATATCTCATGTGCCTCCCGTATACCTAACACCACTCCGAAGCCAAACTTGCATGGGGATATCGTCTCGAGTTTGACCCACACTTCGCAGACGGTTAGTATATACATATGCATGTAAATCAAAACACTTGTCTACTCCTAAGAATGAGGCAACAATATATATATATATATATACAGAACCCCTCATCTACTCATGAGAACAAACACAACAATGCCGAGCCAAAGGCATTCAAATAAATCTCATAATCCTCACTTTTTTTAACACACTCTTTCTGACCAGTACTCAAATAAAATAACAATCCATGAAGTCATGATGGAGTATTCAAAATTTATCTATGGGTTCCTAGTTTATTTTAATTTCATATATCTATGAGTGTGATTACAACTATAAAATAAATCTACTACTATTATAAAAGTGTGAAGAGCCAACCATGTTTTCTACTTTTTTAAATCCCAATTTTTCCCTCTCAATGTGTAGAGCCTACCATGTTTTCTACTTTTTTAAATCCTAATTTTACCCTCTCAAATCTATTATATTTTCTAAAAGTCATAAAGAGTCCTATGTAAACCAAATATCTATTTTTCAAGTTGAACACTCAAAAATAATATATCTGCTTCCAAGAGTCCTATATAAATATAAACAAACCATCTCACTTCTTATCAAAAAAAAAAAAAAAAGTCTCCACATTTTTTACATTGAAGATGATTGAAGAACAAAAATCAATTACTCTTTCATATTTTCTGCGTCTACTTTTATACTAATATACATAATTTTATCAATTGCCCATCGTAGATCAAATAACTGTGAATAATTTTGGTGGAATCTTAAAGTTGTATGCATTTGTTCGAATCTAAACAAAGGAAAGCTCATACATTTTTAAAATAGAGATTTGTGGTACATCTAAAAAATTTGCAGGTTATTTTCATACATTTTCTTTTTGTTTAAATTATATTTTATAAACTGTAATATTTTATATGTTACTTTAATAACTAAGGTATGATGTCAAACTTCTAAATAAGAACCACTTTCGTTGGTTTTTATTTTTTAAATCTGTTTTTCAGTTTTTTGTTTTTCATATTTTCTCAGTTTTGGTGATTAAAGATACTAGAATTTTTTCATATTTCATATTTAAATTATATTTTTACATGAAAATCTAATATATAATAATCTAAATAGAATTAAAAAGTAAAGTCTTAGTAAAAAAAAGTTACAAATTGAAAGATGTACTATTTTTTATTATTATATTTTGTTGTTGTTATTATTATTTAATATTAATAATTTTTTTTTAAAATAAAAAGGACTACAAAACAAATTATTTGGTGTTTGGTAATGTTTACACTTTTTGTTTATCTTTACAAAAATTTTATAAACTGATTTTTGTTTATTTTTAGAAAAACATAAACTACAAACGCGTTTGGTTTGACCAAAATGTTTGAAAAATTTTAAAAACATAAACTAAAAAATATGTTTGTTCAGGCCTAAAATATTTATATTTATTTTTTTATTATTTATGACAATGAGATCACACACATTATAATTGAAAAAAAGATAACTAAAAAAAATTGAAAAAAAAAATTTGTTAGTCAAATTTTTAAATTTCTGTTTAAAAACCAACGTAGACTCATTTTTTGAGTTTACGTTTTTTCCTCAAATTTATAAACTGAGACAATTATTTATAAATCAAAAAAAATTTATCAAACGAGTTTTTATGACAGTTTTTAAAATTTTTGTAAGTATAAATTGAAAACTGAAAATGAAATTGTTATCAAACATGCCATTTGTAAGTGTATTTAGATTAAGTGAATCTAAATATAAAAGCAAAATTAAAAAATAAAAAAGTATTAAATTAAGTAAATTTAAAAAGAAAATAAAAAGGTTATTAAAAAAAATCATGTCAAAGACAAAAAGCATGAAAATCAAAATATTCAAAACAAAAGTTAAAAAAAAAAACCCCAAACTAAACATTATATACTTCTCTTTTTTAAATATTTCTTCACTAATATCTAATTTTACACAAATTATTCACAAATTTCTTTCAATTTTTATGTGAATTTAATAATCTAATTAAAAATTGGTGCGTACACACAAAAATGTAACACTAAACATGTACATTATACCCCAACTATTTAATTATGAATAATTAACTTCTCATTGTTATCTGTATTATATTGTTGCAAAAATTTCACATATTAATTTTGTGATATCTTATATATGCCAATGTGTACATATATAAATATATAAAAAATATATATAAATATAAATTTATATATGTTACTGTATTCATACATTGTCTATCTCTAATACTTATTAGCATCGGATACTTTAAATTTTTAACATGATCTTGAAGCAAATTTAAACAAGTTGAAGCAGGAATTATCTTATTTGTTGTGAAGTTCAAGAAAAACAATGTACCTCATGCACACATTTCAGTCAAATTACAAAGAAAAAAAATTAAATGATATCCAAATATTATCGCAACAACTCAACAATGCAGAAAGTAAATACATCAAATAAAAAATTTCGATCAATTTTTTTCATATGTTGATTACTTACAGATGACATAATAAATTATGTAACTTGACAGTTTCATGAAAGTGACCTGCAAACACTTATAAGCATGAATCTATAAATATCGTGAAAATAATTATGAAATTCTTATATCAATTGAAATATTAAGCTATAATATCATTCAATTTTCTTAAAAAAATTATTCTACAAGATTCTACATAAAATCGAAATATTAAGCTATAATATTATATTTTTCATCATGCAAAATATTCATGGCACAAGAAACAAGATTCTACAACTATTGATATATAAAAATATATTACATATTGATATTAATGCATTCTTACACTAATAGTATGCAAATAATATACAATAGTGGGTTCAATGAATTTGTATTATGAGATGAACTATTAAACAAAATTGCGTAATTGTGCAACTAATTTCACACCTTCAATTGTATTAAATGTACGGATTATGAAAAATTGAAGTCGAAAGCTGATAGAAAAATATTTGTATAATACTATATATTTAAAAGACGTGTTTATTGTTTACTGTTTAAAATAAGATTGTGATTTCAACAATCTAATTATAAATTAATGTTTATGTTTATAAATTTTCTCATTTATCATTTAAATTTTTCAGATTAGTATGCATTCATTTATTACTTAGTTGTATTTTGAATACAAATCAATTTACTCATACAAGTCTCTATACTTTGTATACATATTACATACTAATTTAAGAAACATGCATAATTACAGTACTAACAGTTGATGAAAAATCACAGTCCAACCACTAGTACATATAAAAATCCTAAACCTTACATACACTACTAACCAAAATAATTGAAATCAATCTATCATCTACATGCAAGTATAATATCAAACAACATCAAATAAAAAAAAATAATAAATAAATAAATATAAGTCAAGAAAAATAAATTTTACACAATTATTTTTCAAAGATCAAAGAGTTACTTGAAAAATTAAAAAATCCTAATTTTTTTTTTCCTCCTCTCTTTTGCTGTCTCTCTTTTCTCTCTCTCGGCTTGCTCTCTTTCGGTTGGCTGGACGCAGGCACAACCCCCTTTTTTTTTCTAATGGCAGCTACTAATATGCTATGATTGTAACCTAATAATTATTATATTATATTATACAAATACCACATAAATACAACTTACATAAATATGTTACATATTTCATCAATATATAAAATACTTTTTTATATATATATATAATATATAAATATTCAAATTAATTATATATAATTAAATATCACATTAAATTTTCATGTATCTACACAATTAATAGAGTCAAAAAAATAAAATAAAATAAAATAGTAGTAATAATAATAATAATAATAATAATAATAATGACTTAAAAAAACATTAGGGTCGTTATAGTTTGTTTCCTTTGAGTTTCCTTATTTCCTTTGTTATATAATGTGTGTGTATATATATATATATATATATATATATAAAAGGTAGAGAATGAGATCAGATGCATCATATAGATTAAGTTTGTTCATATTTTGAATAAATAAATAAATATTAATTTTGGTCCTTACATTTTTAATTAAATCAATTGTATCTAGTAATTTTTTATTTTGTGACTATTTAGTCCAATTAATAATACCGTAAATTCAAAGTCAAAATCGAGTTAATTGAAACTATAAGGACTAAAATTTAAGAAACTTTATCATTGTACTGGAGAGCAATTTGAAAATTTATTTTTCTTATTAAGTCATATAAAACCGTTGATTAATTTTATACATGTGGCAAGTACAGCTAAAAAAATATGTTATATTGAGTTTAATTGATTTGTTTTTATTTATTTTGTGCATTTTAAATTTTTTGAAAATATATTGGCATTTTATGTTTTTTTCAAAAAAATGCCATTAGATAGCTTCTCAAAATACTATAAAATATTTATGAATAATGCTTGGGACCCCCTTTTGGGGGTCACCCCCTCACCCCTTTGCCACGTGGCAGGGGGTGATTGGAGGAGCAGGAAAAAAAAGAAAAAGAAAAAGAAAAGGTAACCAATGAGAGAGAGAGGGGGTCAAAGGGGGTGGGGGAAAAGGGGGGATGAATCATTACTCAATATTTATTTATGACACTTTTCATCTAATGCCATAAAAAATAATTTGCACCTACCTAGTTTAGTGACATTTTTTAAAACATTGTCATTGCTACTAAAGTTTAGTGGCATCTGTTGATGAATGTAACTATAATAATTTTTTTGTGTCATTCTTTTATAAGGCAGTGGCTTTGGTCCAGTCCAAGATCGGACTGGACCATGCTGTTGGGCCATTGGAAGCCCACCACGAGTCCCGTTTTGATAATCCGAACCGTTCAATGTGTAGAACAGTACTATATGCCTGTAAAAAATCACGTTGATCGGATTTCGATAGCTATGTGAACAAAACAGTTTTTTTATCAATCGTTAATTGTTTCACCGTCCATTTTTTTTTATACAAACTGATTTGATCACATAGCTATTGATATCCGATCAAAGTGATTTTTTACAAACATATAGTACTCGACGAGTTCTACATATTCGGATTATCAAAACGGACCTAAAAAATAGGCCCCATGGACCGAACTGGACAGGTCCAATCTTGATCTCAACTTGAGACAAAAGCTGAACCCCTTTTATAAAATGTCATAAAATTAATGTGACATTTCTTTATTGAAATGTCAGTAAAATTTTTTATATTTGTGATTTTATAATATTTTTTTAAAATGTGTTATCAAATATTATTTTTATAATATTTTTTAAAAATATGTTACTAATATAGTGCTATTAAAATGTATTTTTGTTTTAGCGTGATATGCTAGTACCCTTGTCTCGAAAAAATATTAGATTAAAATTGAAAATGTTCTAGACATAAAGGGTCAATGGATCAGACAAAAGTTCACGACCCAACCACACTCCCCCGAGTTAAAGGGCGGTTGTGGTGGTTCCCCACAATTTTTTATTTTATTTATATTTTACAACGAAAGCGACAACCTACTCTATGTTTTTCATTTATTTCTAATCTGATATAAATAACGCAATTGTTGATTCGTATTATTATTATTTTTTATTGCTTCGTACTATTATTTTTTAAATAAATATAAATACAAAAATGTTACATCATCAAATAAATTATTAATTTATAATAACTAAAAAGTTGACAAAAAAAAAACCTATTAAAGTCAAGCTCAATGATCCACTACTCCAACCCCCCATAATGAAGTAAATACTACCAAAAAAGGTGTAAACTCCTCTATATAGGAGTTCGTGTGAGGAGAAATAAATAATACCGCAAATTATATCAAACTCTTCACTATGCAAGTTGAACTATAGCGATCCCGATTTTTCTTTCTTTGGTTGTTGTATTTCAGACTTAGATTCTGTGATGTTGGTTGTTGCTTATATCTTGTTTCCGTCCTTCAATTCTTTGTGTATGAGTTTTAGGATGTGTTGGGTAGGTTTATAACAGGTTGGTAGTGATTGAAAGCATATGGCTGCTGTCCAGCCTTTAGTCTCTTCGCTCGAGCTAGGACTTTGTTGCTCAAGCGAGCCTTGTGTTGTTGCTTCTTCGCTCGAGCGAGAGTTTGTACGCTCAAGCGAGTTTTGTGTGTTTTCAGGTTTTGTTCAGACGCAGCCTTGGCTCGAGCGAGCTTTTCTTCGCTCGAGCAAGCGAGCTGTATATTTTGGGTTTCTTCGCTCGAGTGAGATATTCTTCGCTCAAGCGTGCTTCTGGTTGCAGACCTGAAGCTTCGAATTGTTGGCTCGAGTGAGGCTTTCTACGCTCAAGCAAGTTATCTTTGTGTCTGGTCGCTCGAGCAAAGGAGTGGTCGCTCGAGCGAGCCTCTGTTATATTAGTACGCAGCAACAGTCCCCTTCATCACTTTTTGATTTCCTTTTCTCCCTCAAACCCTAGATCTGACCTCTCTCTCTATATATACATCTTCTCTCTAGGGTTTCATCTAGTTTTAGTGGTCTTCTACCCTAGTCCCTTTGGAAGAAAGGTAGAGCTTTGCGAGGGCTTCACTTTAATCTGAAAAGTTGTGGATTTGGAGCACTTTGACTTTCACCTCTCTTCTTCTTTGAGCTCCGAAAATTAAGGTAGGGATATCCTACTCCATCTTATGGGTTTTGACATAAATATTGGTCATTTTGATTAGTTGATATTGTTGGGTAATTTTGGAAAAGTTAGGGTTTGTTTTGTAGTTATAAAAAAAGAAAAGGGGGTTTTCAAATGTTAAACCCCATGTGTATGAGAGACTTTGGAAAATGGAATTATTGTTGTCAAATTGCTGAAATTGAACCTTAGGGTTAATATTGAAAAAGGGAAAAATGCCCTAATTATGTTGAATAATTAATTTAGGGAAATGTGAAATTGAGTTGAGAATAATGAAATTTGGAAATTGTGGGAGTAAATGGTGTAGTTGGATAAATTAATCACTCACCTATGAAAATGTCGATATTTTATCTGTTGATGAATTTATTATCTGTTTAGAGATAACTGCTTTGGGCTATCAGTGGAGGATAGTCTTGATTGTTGTAGACACTGTATGTTGATTAGGGAAAACTGAAACTAATCGAATGTGTTATGTCATTGAATGTGACGGTTGGAATAATACAGCAAAAATGTGTATTGATTGATCATTGTATGAGATAAAGTGCTTAAATACATTATATGTGTATATTTGTTTGGGAGGAAATAGGGGATGTACTCTAGTGTGTGCGAGGAGATAGGAAATGTACTCCACACACTTATGTGTTCATATACTTTAACACATTGTTTATATATCTTTGTTTGGGAGGAGATAGGGGATGTACTCCATATGTGTTCATATATTTTAACACATTGTTTATATATCTTTGTTTGGGAGGAGATAGGGGATGTACTCCATATGTGTTCATATACTCTAACACATTATTTATGTATCTTTGTTTGGAAGGAGTTAAGGGAGTGTACTCCATAGACAATTAAGTTGGCCGGAGTGTTCGGGGTTAAAGGTCCCGCAACCTTATAAATTGAAGTGCAGGAATGAAGTTGTCAATTGAGGTATTAATTACGTGAGATGTAGTCTCTTGTTGAATTGATGGTAACAGAGGTGTTAATAAGTCGAGTGGTAGTCCCACTTAAATTGTTTGGGTTGAATTGGATAAATAAGGGAAGCGGATGGAAACATGGATGTAATTGTTGTTGGGCTATGAGAAGGGTGTGAATTGGTTTACACGTGGTAATCACTTGTCGAATGATAATATTTTAGTTATTTCTCATGTTGGGTTTAGTATATTTCTACTGAGCTTTGGCTCACCCTACTTGGGACACCATTTTCAGGTACCAGAGATGTGCCAAGTTCAAGATATTTGCTTGGGAGGTTTTAGGAGTTGAAGACTCTGCTTTATTATTTGTTTTGTTGATTACATGTAAATGCAAGCTGAGGACTTTACTTGTAAAAGAGTTAGAACTCTTCTTTTGTATAACCAAATAACAACTTGGAAAGATGTAAGTCCGCAGGGCATTTTATCATTTTTGTAAACATTTGTGACTTATATGAGATACTTATTTGTAATATTAACTCTGATGTATGTATGGGAATGTGACTTATCTATCATGTATATCTATATAGGACAGTTTGGATGGTGGAATTATGTATTATTTTGAGGGCGTTACATGAACCTATGATCACGACCTTAAATCACAAAATGTATTACACAATCATTCGGCCAAATGTTCTAACTCTTGCTACCATTATTTGAAAATTACAATATTGTCTTTTCAATTTATTTTATTTTTGGTCAACTACTGTACCTAATAATTGTATAATAATTATATTATTTGATTACATTTTATTTATCAATTCAATTGTGAACATTACATTGGTATAATCAATTTTACTATTGTCAGTATAGTGGTGATAAATTCTAATACTGCATTTAGTTGAGAGATTTGATAAAGGATTTGAAAAAGAAAAGAGAAAAGATAGGTGAAATGTGAATAAAATATACCTAAATTTTACATAGTTTCACATACTGTCACGACCCAAACCCGCCCCTATAGGTTTAGCACCGTAACCGGCCAGTAATCCGAGATTACCGAAGGCCTGCTTAACAGTAATACAGTAAAACAGAGTACAGGGGCCTGGCGGAAGCCAATACAGTAAATAAACAATGTCCAATGAGCTGTGACAGTCTGTATGCCAAAAAGACTTTCCATGCATATATATATATATATATATATACATAGTGCAGAACAGTATGTACACCATTTATAATCATTCAGATCAGGGACCTAATCCCTATTAAACAGTATAGTAACAGTCTATACAGTTAACAAAACAGTTACAGAGACAGACGGGGGAAAATTAAAACACCCCTAAGCCATAGCTTGACAGGCTCGGAACCTCGTAGTGAGGCACAGTGGTTGGCTTGACAAAACTGGAGCTTACCCCAACGTTTCTAGCCGCGGTCTAGTGCCTGTACACCTATATATATATATGAGCAGTGAGTTAAAGCCCAGTGAATAACATAATGCGTAAAGAGGTTTAGAATGAATGTCCTTACAGTAATGAAAACAGTTCATTAAATCAGTATTTCAGTCGTTCAGTCAGTACAGTCATATGTGGTTCATCCATTAGCATAACAGTACAGTAAACAGTATGTCTTGAAAGACTGAACAGTCAATGATGGCCATCAATCAATAAACAGTAGTGGTTACAACAAGGGAACTGACAGAGATCTCTGTAACAGTAACAGTCAGTAACAGTAGTTGCTAAGGATGCCACAATACAGTTCAGAATAGAGGACATACATTCATTCTATTAACAGTATCGATTCAGAAACAGTACAGTTCAATTGTTCAGAAGATAATCATTTTTGAACATATCTTTACACAGTTGTTACTCACAGAGTTCTGCTACAATTAGGCTAGAGCGCGTCCCCAGTTGCCAACCCTACACAGTTTACAGATTGAACACACACTAAGCTATACAGTTGGGAAAGATAATAATTTAATGCCTAATTTGCCTCGGTGTGGTTCTACATCTATATCCTCATTAAGATGCCTTAAACTAGGCCTAAGGATGCCTAGGATGAAATGAGGATGCAAAGGTGCACTTTAAAAGCATTTTCAGAAAACAGGGTTCCCGCTCGAGCGTAGATTAATCCGCTCGAGTGGACATGCAGACAAAGGCTTCCGCTCGAGCGTATACTCATCCGCTCGAGCGTACTTCAAAACAGTCAAAAGTGCTGGATATGTGAAAATCACGCTCGATTGGGCGCTTGACACCCGCTCGAGCGTAAGACACAAGATCCCGCTCGAGCGTCAATTCTTCCGCTCGAGCGGACATTAAAACAGGGTAAAGTGCTGGGAGCACGAATTTCACGCTTGAGCGCCAATAACCCCGCTCGAGCGTGAGTTCAAAATCTGAAATTTTCAAATTTGAACCTCAAGCTCAAAACCAAGTTTTAATGCATCAAAACCAATCCCCTTGGGCTAATTTTCCAGAAAACTCCTCAAAACTCATAGTTTAACATGATTCAAAGCTCAATTGTAAAAATCAAAACCCAAAGGTAGTTCAAATAAATCCAATTTGAAACCAATTTTCATGAACAAGATGAACATGTAACATGCATGAAGTTAAACAGCTTACAAGCCTCAAATACATGCTCTATTGAGCTAATATCTTCAAAGACAAGATGAATTCATGGACTTAACATAAATATGAGCATGCATGTGACAATTTTCCATGGAATCAACTCAAAATTCAATAATATAGGCATGCATGCATGAATTCAGCTATAATTCGACATGCTAGAACTAAATCATGACTTGGCTCCTCAATTAGACATGAACCATGGAAGAATCAACTTAAGGACACAATTAAGAGATTGAATTCCTTACCTAAATCTTGAATTACAAGTGTAGAAGTTCAATTAGGCAAATCTTCTACAATCTCTTCAAGTCTATCAAGCCAATTCTCTAGAACAATTCAATTCTCTTCCTCACTCTCTCTTGGTCGGCTAGAACTCTCAAAATGGCTGAAGAAAATGTTTGTCTAAGTGTGTACAAGGCTCAATATGTTGAGCTAGTGGGCCACCAAGGATGGCAAGTTGGTAAATACAAGTACTTTGTAATACAATGTTATTTAATCTAATTTAACCATACCAAATCGAATTTCAGATAAATACACCATAAAATCATATAAATCCCAATTAGCGTAAAACACTAATCAATATCCGGTTCGGCCGCCGATAAGGCTTTCAATTTGCAGTTTAAACATAAAAACATGAACAGATAATCAAACAGGCAACAGATAGAAATGCAATATAACAGGTATACTTAATCAATTCAGTTTCAGATTCCAGTCAGTCAGTCAGTCCAGTATTTCAATCAGTTCGATTACCAATCATAATCAGTCTCAGTTTAGCAGTAATCGGTAGTTTATCGGTAAACAGTGGTGAGGGTTGTTACACATACTTTTTCTTTTCCAAATCTTTTCCTAAATCCCTCGACCAAATACAGTATAAGGGTTTGACTTGTTGGATAAGGGTTGGGATTTGAAGATTTACTCCCTTAAAGGTCTCACGGTTGTTTTCTCTCATCAGCAAAAACTTTTGGAGGTCACGAACAGTAGGTTTAAATACTTATTTTGGAAGACTTATTCGGATGGTAAAGAGTTAGTCTAGTGCATGTAAATTGGCCCAAAATACTCTACGTAACAAAAAAAGAAAAAAAATATAGTGGTGATATATATATATATATATATATATATTTGCTAATCGATAAAAGATTAATTACAAATATAAACTAGTGGTGATATATATATATTTGTTAATCCATAAGAGATTAATTACAAATATAAAATTATATTAAGTTAGACAATTGTATATCTACAAGTTCAACCAAGGTTTTGAAAACCGGACCGGACCGGCCGGTTCGACCGGTTGAACCGTTGACCGGTCGGGGTTCCGGTCCGGATGGACCCTCTAAACCGGCCAGAAATGAAAACCGGCGTTTTTAAAGAGAACCGGAAAAACCGGCGGTCGGACCGGCTTCTTTCTTATTTTATATATATATATATATATATAATACAAGAATATAAGAAAATTTTAATTTGAAACTCTTTTTCAAGGGTCTCCTCTTGTGAGGAATCCCATTAAGAACTTGATGAAATTATTGTGAAAGTCTTTACCTATTTATAAGAAAAAAACTCTTTCAAAAAAATTCAAGAAATCCATGTGGGATTCAATCAAATGTATTGGAGGGAATATTGAAAATTTGATATCTCTCCAAAATTTTTGCTCTCCTTTCAATCATATTATTTGAATTAAAACCATATGGAGGGAATATTAAATATTTGATTTCATCTTCCAAAATTGAAATTAATAATATTTTAAAATATATTATTATATTTTTCAGTAAAAAAAATATTAAGACAAATATTTAATATAATTTAATATTTTTAATTTATAATTTTATTACTTATATTTTTAATTAAATATAATTTTAATATATTTATTACGTCACGGTTCGATTCCGGCGGTGACCCGTCCACCCGATCCCTTTTCCGATTCGTTCACCGGTCCGATTTTTAAAACATTGAGTTCAACAACCAACACAAAAAAAAGCACAATAACATAATAAGGGGAAAATAAAGTATCAAATTCTTCTCCATATAACTTGAACCCGTTATATCACACCATAAAATAGTATTACACAACCATCAGGCCATAGCCTTGGTTATAGTGGTGGTATATCAAGTGATAAGAAAAATGTGATTTTTTTTTTTTTAATAGATCCAGAAGAAAATCTTCATTATAAAATTGATAAATGATTGTATTAATCCGATATAACAATATCACAATATCTAAAAAACAGATAAACAACTTCCGTAGAATGAAGTATGAGGAGGGAAAAAAACCCTCACATGAGAGGGGAACAAACTACCACACATGAAGGATTATTGTATCAACAAATTACTAAAAAAAATAAAATTAAAAATAAAAAAAGGATCCAAGTCACTACCAAACTCATTCAAAACTCTATTGCTCCACAACCTTCAACTCTGAATCTAAAGATTTGAAATAAACGCGTTATTTAGCATTAGCCTTCGAACTATGACAAGATTTGAAATCAGATCTTAGAATTTTTTTTGGGCTCGTGGGTGGAGAAGATGAGGCTGAGATAGTCGGAATGGTTAGGCAAACAACAGCTTTGAGTTAAAGACTAGATCTAAAGAAAGATTGCAACGAAAGGGAAGGAGAAGAGAGGGTGATCAGAAAAGTAGAGAACCACCGCAGTCTTCCTTTTCTTTGGTAGGAAATTCCAAAGAAGAGCAAAATTAACTTTTAGAGAAAAAAAAAAATGTGATTATTATAACATTATTATCACAATATTTTTATGTAGCTATCAAATTTTATGTCATGTGTATCATTTGTTATTTTTCTTCTATTGTTGTTGTCTGCAGGCACCAAGTTAATTATTTAGGAGTATTTATTCATAAATTTCTATTCACCTATTTATGTTTCACTTAATTTAAGTTATTTTCTTTATTCCAATAAGTCCTATGAGTAACATAATTTCTAAAATATTCCTAATAATAATATTCACATTGTAACTATAAATGTTCATACCATCAAGTTGTTAAGGGTTCAAAAAAATATTTTTAAAGATAAAAATATTTATAAAATATCTTAAATATGAATATTAAAATTTGATAGATCAAGTATTCAAATTCCTTAAATCTCACAATTATTTATTATGACTACCGTTTTACCACAAATTGTAGCATATGGAAAAAATTATAGAATGTGTTTGAGATATTGTTTCTACATTAATCATCTAAAAATGATATATAAATACATTATTATTCGTACAAATTGTTTTCAAAGTTCGTTTGAAAAGTGGGTTAGTTTTTTGATTTTTTTAACTATTTTAACTATTTTAACTTGAGGTTAAAAAACTTTGTGTGAGAAAGGCTTTTTGACTTTTTTAACTTTTTGTGAAAATAAAAATTTAATAATTATGAATTTAAACGTAATATTTTATTTATTAAATTAAAAAATTTATTTTATTTTTTTATAACTAAAATAACCCTAATCTTGCTTCACAAACGAAGCCTTACAAACAGAACTGATGTGGTGATGTGGCTTGCAATAGTCAAACCACGATATTTGAAATGGAGCCTCTCGAATTAAATGATGGGGTGAGTTTATTAAATGGAATCTTTCAAGTTGGCTAGACAATCTCAGGAATCATTTAGGCCCCGTTTGTTTTGGGCTATAGGGAGGGTATTGGGACTAGTAATACCAAGGTATTACTAAAGTTCCTGTTTGTTTGCAGAGAAAGGGTTGGGACTATTAGTCCCTTGGTATTGCTAATACCCTTGGAAGGGGGATTGGTAAGGAGGAGGTAGAGATGGTATTAGAAAATAGTGAGGGGATTAGAAATTTTTTTATTTTTTATATATTGGGAATTTTTTTTAAATATAATGTTTAATTTTTTATATTTTTTTATTTGTTTTATTATTTTATATAAAAATAATTTAACAATTCCTCATTATTAATCCCCTCACTATCAATCCCCTCACTATTAATCCCCTCACTAACAATCCCCTCACTATTAATCCCCTCACTATTAATCCCCTCCATTCTATCTCCCAAAACAAACGGGCCCTTAAGATTTTGGGCAGGGATGGGCATTGGTTGGCTAGTTGGCTCAGTTTGTTCGGTTCAGTTTTAATTTTTTAACTAACTTATATAGTCAGATTAGATTAATATTTTTAGTCTAATATATTAATAGATTTGATATAGAATTTATACTTTCAACTTAATTTGACTTGTTATTAAATTGATTAATTAATTATAATATATTAAAAATTATATATATATATATATATATATTTGTAAAATCTAGAGTTTATCTGTGTTAATTTTATTGAAACTTATATTTATGGTGATATTTGATTAAATTTATTTAAAAAAATCCTACAATTCATACATAATTTTTTTTTTAAAAAATTTATAATGATGTGAGTAGATTTATTTAAAAAATATAATGTGTGATTGAATTTAACTATAGAATATTTTAATTTTTTTAACATATAGCCTAATGGGTGAATTTGAGATTTATAATTATTTTTTAGACCAGGCTTGGACAGAAGTAGAGGCCCGAAGTTAGGACCGGGCCAAGCCGAGTTTGGATAAACACAAATCCCTTATTATGTAGTGTTGGCTCGGCCCAAATCCGGCCCAGCCCGACGACTAATCACCCCTAGATTTTGGTGATTAGAACTATTTATTTTTTAAGACTTTATGAATAGAATATTTAAGTAAAAAATTAAGATATTCGGATATCGGTAGTTATATGTTTAAATTATATTTATTTTAAAACAATGAATGATGATTATGATTTCAAGAATGCTTATCTTTTTTTTTTTTCTAATAAAAATGTGATTCAAACACAAAGTATTAATATTTAATCATCTTAATTTTTTACACGAATATTTTACTCAACAAATTCTTGAAAATAACAATTTGAATCACCATAATCGGTCCTAAAATGGATTCACCAATTCCAAACATTTTTAAGATGACCAATTTAAGGGAATTCAAACCGTTAATAAAATAAGTTGGTTTGTAGAACATTACTTTTATTTAATATTTGATATTCTTATATTGTCTCTCAAAATAAATAAATAAATAAACATGAGGGTTATTTTATAAATCAATCATAATAAAATTTTCACTTTATGTAAATTTGTTTTGGAAGGGACAAGTAATGATAATCTATCAACGGTGATTGTCACGATTGAACCCACCTCTAGAGGTTTAGGTCGTGACCGACCAGTAATTTTAAATTATTCGGCCTCAAAGACAAAATAGATAATTAATAATAGTAAACGGGATATTGCGCAAGCAATATTAAAACATATCTATATCCATCAAGCGGTACATACATGTAAATTTTATAAGTATTTAAAACCTAAAACTTCATACACACAATCTTATACATAATATCATCCAAGACAGATAAGTACTCAAAGAACAAAAACAAAATAACTAGAACAACAAAGTTGACACAGCTTGACTCCACTTGAGTTCAAGTTCGCCCCATCACGGAAGCACTCCAATGCAGCTTCACATAAGATGGACTCCCAAGGTTGCTCTAGACTTGACGCTCCATATACTCACCTACATATACATAAATAAATATATATATATATATATAGGGGAAGGGGGTTAGCTAAAACTCAATGAGTAATATTGTGAGAACCCAAATATAAAAATAAATAATAAAAGTAATAATAGTTTTACAACTTCAAATATTTTACTTGTGGTTAGTAAAGTGCCAATTAGATATTATTGGAGTTTGCTTTTAATTAAGTTTAAGCTTTAAATAAATTTATGACGCAGGTCTATAATGAAAATATAAGATTTTAATAATATATGTAAAAAAAAAATGTAATAAATATAATTGATCAAATAATGTTATTTTATTTTGACTAATAAGATGAAGTAGTATAAAACAAATAAAATAGTTAGTAAGAGGTCGTTTTGAAAATTAAATATAGGAGGATAAAACCCTACTGGTGAGATACCATTTTTTTCTAAACCACCGTAGCAGCGGCCATGAGATAGAGAGAAGAGAGAGAGGAGGGTGTCATTTGTGAAGGAAATTAAAGAAGGAATATGAGCTATTGTACAGGTAAAAATTTTTATATATTGTGACGGTTCATGTGTGTAATCTGCTTGTTGTTGGAAGGGAATAAGGGAAATGGGTGTATTGTTTGGGTGCCAAGTTAGTGATTGGTGATGAGAAATAATTGGTGTAATTCTTAGTTCAAAAATTCTGTATACAAATACAAATTTTAAAAATCAAGAAACCTTATCAAACAGATGAATTTTGAACTGAAATTTTTACAATAGATTAATTACATATTGAATTGTATACCATAATTTTCTTATAATTTTTGGGAGTCAAAATCCATATAAACTGATGCGTTCAAATCTATCCAGAAAACTAGTACAAAACAGTAACTTCGGAAGTGTCATTTTCTTTGGGTATAAATCTGAAAATTATCAAATCAACATCATTAGAACCGGCTATGAGTCTATTTTCTTCTGTTTTTGGCCTTTCATTGATTGCTAATGTATACTAAGAGAACCACTAATTTCTTTAAAGTGATGCAGAAAGTGACCAATTTGGATATAATTGATTGTAAATAATTATTTTGATAAGCAAATCAAGTAAAACCAATTGGATTTGAAACTTAGGATATATTAGTTGATATCTGGAGGGTTTTGGAATTTTTCGAACAACATGAAATGGATTTTTAATTTTCAAAGTTAGCGAATAGATTAAGAAAATTTGTTTAAAATTTTGTTTTATCTTAAAGTTACTTTTAATTAAGTTTCAATATGGACCCATGTCTTGAGTAATTTGAGGCCTTGAAGAACATGAACTTAGGTATTATTTAAGAGTAACGGTGAGTGGGGTTGAGTTGTGTTAGTGCACTTTAGTTTGGAGTACTTAGTTTATTATTCTTTTTAGTATTTTTAAGTTAGTAGTGACGTATAGTTTTCACACTTGGTTCAGAGCACTAGTTGGACTTTCATATTATATTTGAGAATTATATTATTTCATTTTTCAGGTGAGTAGTTACATGCTGCATATTTTTATAAATGTTCCCCTACCCTGAACTGTTGAAAAATTTATTTGTTATTTCAGGACTAAACTGTTTTGATAAATTATTATAGTATCAATGGAATTAAATTATTTATGAAATATGTGTAAACTTGGCATACTGTAAACTATTTGTTATGGTCTCATGTTTACAATGGTGAGCTACCATGTTTTGTGAAAATGATTTGTATTGGGACCATCTATATATAAAAGTCAAGGGAAATTATTCCACTGTGTGTGATGACTCTGGCCACTAGGGAACAGAGAGTGCTCAATGATTGTAAGGAAAAGACCTGAGCTAAGCTAGGTGACCTTCAATTGGATCGTCTTAGAGAAAAGGCCCGGGTTGCCACCCCGAGGATGACTCTTGGTTCGATATTCGATCCAATAGGCTTATTGCCTTGAGAACTTCGTGGCATGTTACTTGTTATTCTTAGTACCCAGAAAATTATTGGTGATCATGTTGTAATCTGTTTTAAATGGATAATGTCATTTGTTATGTTCTTGAGAGACATGAGTATTTGTAATCGTTGAACTGTGAAACCTTCTTTTTGAAACAGATTATCTTTATCAAAATTGTATGTCAATCTAGTTTCTGTGATATATATATATATATATATATATATATATATATATCTTATTTTGGAATTGAACCCTGTTTTCAAAACTGTATTTATTATCCATGTTGCTACTTACTGAGCTATCAACTGACTTAGTTGTTTATCATTTTTAGGTGTTAGAAGGACTTAGAGTAGACTCATGGCGTAGCGGGGACTCAATTGCATGGACCTCTAGGGCATTCATTATTTTGTTGTAGCTTGTTATGTCAGTTTTGTGCATACATTGTGGTTGGATTTTATTTATAATTAATTTATTTTGTGGGTGGTTTGTGTTTCATTTAGTATATATTTTTGGAAGTTGGTTATGGTTGGTTTTATTATTTATACTTGTGACTTGTCACTGGATTGAGTTTTGATTTATTTATTTCTGGGCTATCGCCACATTTATTCTTTGTGATTTTCGGTTCATGTTTAGGCTTATGTGTGCCTTAGGCTAAGTCCATGTGGGCCACAACAGGTCATGCCTAGATTTGGGGTGTAATAATTGTGGTATCAGAGCTGTAGTTTATGGAGTTACATATCTTGCATTTCATCATTTAGACAAGATCTGAGTGCCTAAGTCCTTAGTAGTGTGTGGTTTAGTTAGTTTTGTTTAAACTTGTGTTGAATCTTTCTTGATTTCATTTTGAAGGTTAAGAGTTAACATCTAGATATCTATATGGATTGTCTATTCCTTGTGAGCCTTTGGTTATTTGTATTACCATGTCTACACTATTAGGAGAAACAGTAGTATTGGGAGGTGTTTGTAGATCTTGTGAGGTAGACTTGGATGGTAGGAATTTTTCCAGTGGATTTGATTTGTTTAGAGATGAAGGATTTTGACGTGATTTTGGGGATGGATTGGTTGACGAAGCATCATGCCTCTGTTGATTGTTTTAGAAAGAGGGTAGTTTTTGCTATGTCGGGACAACTTGTGTTTTTCTTTTAGGGAGATAGGAAAGGGTTTTCTATCTGTTTTACTTCTTTCTTTTAGGCTAATTGAATGTTGGGAAAAGGGTATCCTGGTTACTTGGCTTGTGTGGTGAGTACCGAACATCCAGAGCAAAAGTTAGAGGAGTTGCCTATAGTGAGGGAATTTGTTGATGTTTTTCCAAAGGATCTACCTGGTCTTCCTGCAGATCGTGAGGTAGTATTTTCCATGAACTTGGTCCCTGACACAACACTTATTTCTAAAGCGCCCTATGGAATGGCACCGTTGGAGTTGAGGGAGTTACAAACTCAGTTACTGGAGTTGTTAGATAAAGGTTTTATCAAGCCTAGTGTTTCACTTTGGGGGGCACCTGTGTTGTTTGTGAAGAAGAAGGATAGGTCTATGAGGTTGTGTATTGAGTATAGAGAACTGAACGAAGTTACAATGAAGAATAGGTGTCCTTTGCCACATATTGATGACCTATTTGACCAATTGCAAGGAGCTCAGGTATTCTCTAAGATTGACTTGAGGTCAAGCGATCACTAGTTGAAGATGAAGGATGAGGATGTTCCTAAGACAACTTTCAGAACTCGTTATGGGCATTATGAGTTCTTGGTGATGCCTTTTGGTCTCACAAATGCACTAGTTGCATTCATAGATTTGATAAATAGAGTATTTAAACCCCAGCTTGATAAATTTACGGTGGTGTTTATTGATGACATCCTAATTTATTCGAGGAGTAAGGAGGAGCATGAGCATCATTTGAGGGGGGTAGTACTTCAGATCCTTAGGGAGTAGAGATTGCATGCAAAATTAAAGAACCATGAATTCTAGTTGAGCAGTGTATCCTTTATGGGTCATGTCGTGAATAAGGATGGGGTATCTGTGGCTAGCACGAAGGTGGCGGCAATTGTTGACTGTGCACGACCTATTTCTGTGATAGAGGTAGGTAACTTTCTAGGGCTTGCTGGATATGACAAACGGTTTGTGGAAGGATTCTCCAGTATTGCTTTGCCACTTACCAATCTCACCAGGAAAGGGGTAAAGCTTGAGTGGAATGATGATTGTGAGGGTAACTTCCAAGAGTTTAAACAGGGGTTGACATTAGCTCCAATCATTGCCTTACCTATAGATAGGGGTGGTTTTGTGATTTATAGTGAAGCTTCACGACAGGTTTAGGATGTGTGCTTATATGCAGCATAGGAAGGTGATTGCTTATGCATCGCGACAACTGAAAGTACATGAGAGAAATTATCCAACACACGACTTAGAGTTAGCAGCAGTGATTTTTGCTTTTAAGATCTGGCGACATTATTTGTATGGTGAGTCATGTGAGATTTACACTGATCATAAGAGTTTGAAGTATATTTTCACATAGAACGAACTAAATTTGAGGCAAAGAAGATGGCTTGAATTGTTAAAAGATTATGAGGTAAATATTTTGTATCATCCAGGAAGGCAAATGTGATGGCAGATGCCTTGAGTAGGAAAGTCACAGTTGGAGATGTAGCTGCTTTGTCTATGGAGAGTTGTTTGGTGGAAGACATGAGACGTTTGATGTGACAACCACCTCCTTGATTAAGCAAATTAATTAAATTGATTATGTACTTATTGTTAATTATGTGATTGCGTGGTATTAAGTGTTATTGTTATGCCATATGACTATTTGAATTGTGTTGTTGTGGATAGATAGGTTAGAGTGAATATTAAACCTATTTGATTTGTTAATTTTAACAAGCTATAATTAAATTATTAAGTAAGAAATTAGAGCCTAATTCACCTTAGTATAATTTAATTCGGTATAATTATGTGATTGCGTGGTATTAAGTGTTATTGTTATGCCATGTGACTATTTGAATTGTGTTATTGTGGACAGATAGATTAGAGTGAATATTAAACTTGTTTGATTCATTAATTTTAACAAGCTATAATTAAATTATTAAGATATTAGAGCCTAATTCACCTTACTATAATTTAATTTGGTGTAATTAAGATTATATGATGATGAAATTAGTTTACTAGAGTTAATTAAATACAATTTAAATTAGAGATTGAATCATTATTATTATTATTATTATTATTATTATTATTATTATTATTATTATATGAGAGTTATTCTACTAACCTATTCATCCATTTAGTTGGTATAATGGACATAATGGGTCTTATTGAATTTACACTTCACACGTAGAGAGAGAGAGAGAGAGAGAGAGAGAGAGAGAGAGAGAGAGAGAGAGAGAGAGAGAGAGAGACTGAGAGTGTAAGCTCACTAAACAAAGGAAGAACTTGAGGAGGATAAAATTGTTTTAGATTCTCATAAATCAACAAGTAAGGTAAGCATTTTTCTTTCTAATCTCTTGATATAGAGACTTGTTATCCATCACCTTTTAAGATGAAAATAAAGTTTAATTTAGGATGAATTGAAGTCCAAGTAGAAGGTTTGTGCTTGATATGAAGAATTTGAGTCATGCATGTTTTGGTATGAAATAATTCATCAAATTAAGTTCATATAGATGCATGCTTGGCATATTTCATTCATGTTTGATTTCATTCATTTAACTTCTTGCATAATCTCCATAAGTCTAAAAGTTTCAAAAGGATTTTCTTATCAAATTGAAACTTGAAGTTTTGAAATACATGGTTTGTGAATTTATGTTTTATTTGAAGTCTTAGCCTTTCAATTAGCAAATTGGACATTTTTGACAAGTTTTGAATTATGCTTCATGATCAAGACTCAAAGCCAAGCATGCTTTAGGAGTCTTTGAGAGTGAAATACATGGAATTGAGGTTGAATTTGCTTAGAATTGCATGGTCTAAACAGAGCAGTGTTCGAACTGCTTGTATGGCATCGCCGCATGTGCGGCTTAGAGCCCTGCATGTATGGAAAACATAGCAGTTTTATGAAGCATTCTACTTAAATGGTAGGTGTGGGAGGCAGGTGTGGAGGTGGCCCCGCACGTACGGCAAGGACTCTCGCTTGTACGGCAGTTAGGATAGTCTGGGTTTTGTTTTCGCTCCTCTTTTCCACCTTCCAGGCCACTGTTTGCATGGTTTTAAAGTGTTTTCATAACCATTTGTATCTCATAAGTGCATTAGAATGAATAAATGAAAAATTAGAACCGAACGAGTATAGACGAATAATAATTAAATAAATAAACAATCGAATCAATGGTATTGACCAAGGATTGAATGTAATTGTGTCATTGTGCTTGACTTTATTTGTCTAGGTCGGACGCCGAACCAATAGTACGTCTATCGAAAAGCCCACTGTGAGTAAAAATGTTGTAAATATATGTTCAAATTGTATTTATTTTCTAAACGATAACTTATATTGTTTCTAAATGGTTACTTTCTATCGATTGAATGATGATCCTCTTTTGAATTGTATTCATGGCATCTATAGCGTAGTTGTTATTGTTACAGAGATCACTGTTAGTTCCAAATCTTGGAACTATTGTTATTGTATGATGGCCATCAATTGATTGTTCGGTCTTTAAGACCTATTGTATTGTATTGTTGCTATTGGATGTACCATGTATAACCTATATGAATATGAATATGATTGAAAATGATTGATTGAATCGAATGATTGAACAATTGATTGACAAAGGATATTGATTGAAATCGATTGTTTCAAAGATCGTAAGGACATCATTCTTAACCTCTTTACACATTTGTTATTCACTGGGCTTTAGCTCACAGTTTATTACATATATGTAGGTGATCAAGCACCGGACCAAGGCTAGTGGCGCCGACCTGAACCCTTGTTTTGTCAAGCCAGCTATTGTGCCTTATAGCGAGGTTCCGAACCTGAATGTGTCAAGGTTTTTTTTAGGCGGTTCAAGTCCACCCTTTTGATTTTGCTTGGCGTAAAGAATGTTTTAAGACTTTTGTTTATACTGTCTTGATGATTGGATTAAGTGCCTAACTTGCATATTGTGATATATATATGGGATTATGGCATAAGTGGTTTTGATTATGGCTATATATATGAAAGTTTATTTTCATACAGGTTCTCACTGCTCATTGGACATTCTCTTTTTATTGATTGGCTTCCGCTAGCCCCCTTTATATTGTAATATAATCATTATTGTTAAATAGGCCTTTGGTAATCACGAATACTGGCCGGTTACAGCACTAAATCTATAGGGGCGGGTTTTGGTCGTGACAGAGTGGTATCAGAGCACGAGTTATACCGCACACACGTGTCCAAATGAGCTATAGGATATGCTAGAAAAGCAGTTAGAACATTGCGTGAGAATAAATAATGCGTGGATATGATATGTGCATATGAACTAACGTACATGAATATGAAACCATCTTTCCTATGTTTATTATTTACAATGTTTCATATGTGCATATGAACTAACATACATGAATATGAAACCATCTTTCTTTTGTTTATTATTGCAATGTTTTATATAGTGCAATGGAGAATGCAAAGAATACAGATGAAACTGAATCATCCGAAACAAGAATTGCAAGATTGGAAAGAATGGTTGAATTGTTGACTGAGACTCTAAGACAACAACATAACCAACAACCACTACCTCCTACTCCGCTTCCAGTGCAGCCTGAACCAAATGCCAATGAAGATGTAATTCTTAGACACAAAAGTTTAATAAAATGAAGCCACCAACATTCCAGGGAGGACAAGAACCACTAAAAGCTGAGACATGGATCCTTGAAATTGAAAAACTATTTGAAGTGTTCCCGTGTTCCGAGGCACAAAAAGTGTTGTTGGCTACCTTTACTTTACAAGAGAAGGTAAGACGATGGTGGATGCTTGTGCGTGAAGATAATAATGCAATGATTTGGGCTCAATTCAAGGAAGCATTCTATGATAAATACTTCCCTCAATGTGTTCGTGGCCGAAAAGTAACCGAATTTGAGCAACTGAAGCAAGATACCATGTCAGTAGCAGAATATGAAGCTAAGTTCACCGAGATCACTCGCTATGCACCACACATGGTAGATACTGATTATAAAAGGGCTAGAAAGTTTGAGGGTGGACTTAATGTGGAGATACTCGATCGGATTAATGTTCTAAAATTACTCAAGTATGTGGACGTCCTAGACCGGGCTATCATAGTTGAGACAAATGTTGTAGCATTGAAACAAGCTAAGGCGCCAGTGACTGAATGGCGAGGTAAGAGACAAAGTTCCCATTTCAAAAAGGGTCGAAACAACTCGTTGAATAAGAAACAAAATACAAGGTCAACAAGCAATTCTAGCCAAGGCAACAATTCTATACCACCTTGTCCAGAATATGGCAAAAGACACAAAAGGGTTTGTTATAAAGTTTATGGGGCATGTTATAAGTGTGGCAAGGTGGGCCACATAGTTAAAGACCGTCCTCTCGCATTTCAGAACTTTACTTGGCCTGTAGCTAGTGCTGCAGCATCAACTGCTACACCAAAATCCAATCCTAAAGCTATCGAAAAGGAAACTTTGAGGCAAGGCCGGGTGTTTGCACTTGTACCAGGAGATGTGCAAAACACTGAGATAGTGGTGTCAGGTATACTCCCTATTTTTGCTCAAAATGCTTATATTCTGATTGATTTGGGGTCTACACACTAGTTTGTCTTGTATGCTTTTTCACAAAAATTAAATAGACCACTAGAACCTATGAACTATTTATTAGCTGTATCTTCACTTGTTGGGCAATCTATGACTTGTGCTTATGTGTATCCTGCATGTGAGATTGTTATTGGGGATGTGCTTTTATATGTAGATTTGCTGCCTCTGAATCTTGATCATTTTGATGTAATTTTGGGAATGGATTGGTTAATCAAATATCATGCCTCCATTGATTGTGTAATAAAACAAGTTGTTTTTCATCCACTTGGATTGCCTGAATTTGTATTTAATGGAGTTGGTGTTGTACCTCCCCTATACTTGATTTCATCTATGAAAGCATTCAAATTGATTAAAAAGGGGTGTAAAGGGTATTTATGTTGTATATTGACTGTGCCTGCAGATACTAAAACTAATGTGGACAGTATCCCTATAGTCAGAGAATTCCCATATGTTTTTCCAAATGCTTTGCCAGGGGATCTGATTGACAAGGAGATTGAGTTCATTATTAAGGTGATACCAAGAACATAGCCAATTTCGAAAGCTACGTACAGAATGACACCTACTGAATTGAAAGAGTTGAAAATCCAGTTGCAAGAGTTATTGCACAAAAATTTTATTAGACCTAGTACATCACCGTGGTGCGCTCCTATTTTATTTGTGAAAAAGAATGATGGTTCATTGAGGCTTTGCATTGACTACCGTGAGCTGAATAAGGTGATAGTGAAAAACAAGTACCCGTTGCCTCGCATTGATGATTTATTTGACCAGTTGCAAGGTGCTCAAGTCTTTTCCAAGATTGACCTTAGATCCGGATGCCACCAATTGAAAGTCAAAGTTGAGGACATCGAAAAGACTGCTTTCCGAACATGGTACGGACATTATGAATTTCTTGTTATGCCTTTCAGAGTTACTAACGCGCCCGCTGCATTTATGGATCTCATGAACAGAATTTTCAATCCATTCCTCGATGAGTTTGTGGTTGTATTTATAGATGATATTTTGATTTATTCCAAGAGTAAAGAGGAACATGAACATCATTTAAGAATTGCCTTGCAAACTTTGAGAGAGAAGAAATTATATGCAAAACTGATAAAGTGTGAATTCTGGCTTGATAGTGTTATGTTTTTGGGGCATGTGATTGATAAAGATGGCATTTTAGTTGACCCACAGAAGATTGAGGCAGTTGTTAATTGGTCTAGGCCTACCAATGTTACTGAAGTCCGGAGTTTCCTAGGTTTGGCCGAATACTACCAAAGGTTTGTGAAAGATTTCTCCAAAATTGTTTTTCCGTTAACTCAGTTGACTCATAAAGGAGTACCATTTGACTGGACCAATCAGAGAGAGTCATCATTTCAAGAATTAAAGACTTGACTTGTGATTGCACAGATTCTCACCTTACCCTCAGGTACGGATGGATTTACTATTTTTAGTGATACTTGTTATAAGGGTTTGGGGTGTGTATTGACGCAAAATGGTAAAGTCATTGCATATGCTTCCCGATAACTGAAACCACATGAAAAGACCTATCCGACTCATGATTTGGAACTTGCCGCAGTAGTATTTGCATTGAAAATTTGGCATCATTACTTGTATGGGGCAACATGTGAGGTTTATACTGATCACAAGAGCTTAAAGTATTTCTTTACCCAAAAAGAGTTGAACACGTGACAGCGGAGATGGCTGGAATTAATAAAAGATTATGACTTGCAAATTTTGTACCATCCGGGGAAAGCTAACACTATTGGTGATGCACTTAGTTGAAAATCAATTGGGAATTTGGCTTGCTTGCTTACTGGGCAAAGAGAATTTGCTTACTGGGCAAAGAGAATTACTACATGACCTTGAGAAATTTGAGGTTGAAATTGTTCTGCGAGAACAAGGCGGGACATTGGCTGCTATTTTTGCTCAACCAGCGATTCTTAAAGAAATTAAAGAAAAACAGCAACAAGATGACTTTTTGAAAAAGATTATTGATGAACGGGAATCCAAACCAAAGTCGGACTTTGTTTTTTAAATTGGTGTGTTGAAATTTCTAGGCAAATTATGTGTACCAAATGATTCTGAATTGAAAAAGTGAGTTTTACAAGAACCCCACAGTTAAAGACTTTCTATCCACCCAGGGAATACAAAAATTTACCAAGACTTGAAGCTTAATTTCTGGTGGCCAGGAATGAAGAAAGAAATTGCTGAGTTTGTATCAAAATGCCTACATTGCCAACAAGTCAAAGCCGAGCATCAACGACCCGCGGGATTGCTTCAACCACTACCAATACCGGAGTGGAAATTGGAGCATATTACCCTGGATTTTATTGTTGGACTACCTCGCTCCAATAGAGTTATGGATTTAATTTGGGTTATTGTTGACCGTTTGACTAAATTTGCACATTTCTTACTTGTCAAAATAATTTATAATGCGGATAAATTGGCTACAATTTACATTAATGAGATCGTTAGATTGCATGGAGTGCCTGTGCCCATTGTTTCTGATAGGGTCTCGAAGTTCACATCAAGATTTTGGCAAAGTCTGCAAATGGCATTGGGTACTGAAGTGAGATTGAGCAGTGCATACCATCCATAGACAGATGGCTAGTCAGAAGAACAATCCAAACTCTGGAGGGCATGTTGCGTATGTGTGTGCTTGATTTTCAAGGGAATTGGGAAACTCACTTGCCTCTAGTTGAATTTGCCTACAATAACAATTTCCATTCAAGCATTGGTATGGCGCCTTTCGAGGCCTTATATGGCAGGAAATGTCAGTCTCCTATTTGTTGGGCAAAAGTTGGAGAGGGGCCTTTACTTGGGCCTGAGATTGTACATGAAACAACAGAAAAGGTGAAGTTAATTCAACAAAGATTGAAAACCGTGCAAAGCCGACAGAAAAGTTACGCGGTTGTCCGAAGACGAGACAGGGAATATAAAGTGGGTGATCATGTTTTCATTAAAGTGACACCAATGAAAGGGCAGACTCGCTTTGGAACCAAGGGCAAGTTAGCACCGAGGTATGTTGGACCGTATGAAATCATCGAAAAGATTAATCCTGTGGCATATCAGGTGGCACTTCCTCTCGAAATGGAACATATGCATAATTTCTTTCATGTTTCGATGTTGCGGGATCACTTTCGAGATTTTTTCCATGTTATTGAACCTACTCATGTGGTGTTGAGTGATGACTATATGTATGAAGAACGGTCCATTCAAATTGTTAATCGCCGAATCAAAAAGTTGAGAAATAAGGAAATTCCATTGGTGAAAGTAGATTGGAAAAATCATGGTGGTGTCTATGCAACTTGGGAAAGAGAGGATGATATGAAGCAAAGAGATCCGAACCTTTTACCACTTGATCCTATATTCTTCCCGGGAGAAGGTAATTCAGTTTGAAGGACCAAACGTCCTAAGGGGGAGAGGATGTGACAGCCACCTCCTTAATTAAGCAAATTAATTAAATTGATTATGTGCTTATTGTTAATTATGTGATTGCGTGGTATTAAGTGTTATTGTTATGCCATGTGACTATTTGAATTGTGTTATTGTGGACAGACAGGTTAGAGTGAATATTAAACCTGTCTGATTCGTTAATTTTAACAAGCTATAATTAAATTATTAAGTAAGAAATTAGAGCCTAATTCACCTTAGTATAATTTACTTCGGTGTAATTAGGATTATATGATGATGAAATTAGTTTACTAGAGTTAATTAAATACAATTTAAATTAGAGATTGAATTATTATTATTATTATTATATGGGCATTATTCTACTAACCTATTCATCCATTCAGTTGGTATAAGGGACATAGTGGGTCTTGTTGAATTTACACTTCACACGTAGAGAGAGAGAGAGAGAGAGAGAGAGAGAGAGAGATTAAGAATTAGAGAGTGTAAGCTCACTAAACAAAGGAAGAACTTGAGGAGGACAGAATTGTTTTAGATTCTCATAAATCAACTAGTAAGGTAAGCATTTTTCTTTCTAATTTCTTGATATATAGGCTTGTTATCCATCACCTTTTAAGATGAAAATAAAGTTTAATTTAGGATGAATTGAAGTCCAAGTAGAAGGTTTGTGCTTGATATATAGAATTTGAGTCATGCATGATTTGGTATGGAAGAATTCATCAAATTAAGTTCACATAGATGCATGCATGGCATATTTCATTCACGTTTGATTTCATTCATTTAACTTCTTGCATAATCTCCATAAGTCTAAAAGTTTCGAAAGGATTTTCTTATCAAATTGAAACTTGAAGCTTTGAAATACATGGTTTGTGAATTTATGTTTTATTTAAAGTCTTGAGCTTTCAATTAGCAAATTGGACATTTTTGACAAGTTTTTAATTATGTTTCATGATCAAGACTCAAAGCCAAGCATGTTTTAGGAGTCTTTGAGAGTGAAATACATGGAATTGAGGTTGAATTTGCTTAGAATTGCATGGTCCAAACGAAGCAATGTTCGGACTGCTTGTATGGCATCGCCGCACGTGCGGAAAATAGAGCAATTTTATGAAGCATTCTGCTTAAATGGTAGGTGCGGGAGGCAAGTGTAGAGGTGGCCCCGCACGTTCAGCAAGGACTCCAGCACGTGCGACGGTTAGGCTAGTCTAGGCATTGTTTTCGCTCATCTTTTCCACCTTTTGGGCATCCATTTGCATGGTTTTAAAATGTTTTCATAACCATTTGTATCTCATGAGTGCATTAGAATGAATAAATGAAAAATTAGAACCGAACGAGTATAGATGAATAATAATTAAATAAGTAAACAATCGAATCAATGGTATTGACCGAGGATTGAATGTAATTGTATCATTGTGCTTGACTTTATTTGTCTAGGTCAGACACCGAACCAATAGTACGTCTATCGAAAAGCCCACTATGAGTAACAATGTTGTAAAGATATGTTCAAATTGTATTTATTTTCTGAACGATAACTTCTATTGTTTCTAAATGGTTACTTTCTATCGATTGAATGATGATCCTCTTTTGAATTGTATTCGTGGCATCCATAGCATATTGTTATTGTCATTGTTATTGATATTGTTATTGTTACAGATATTTATATCAGTTCCAAATCTTGGAACTATTGTTATTGTATGATGGACATCAATTAATTGTTTGGTCTTTAAGACCTATTGTATTGTATTGTTGCCATTGGATGTACCATGTATGACCTATATGAATATGAATATGAATATGATTGAAAATGATTGATTGAATCGAATGATTGAAAAATCGATTGACAAAGGATATTGATTGAAATCGATTGTTTCAAAGACCGTAAGGACATCATTCTTAACCTCTTTACACATTTGTTATTCACTGGGCTTTAGCTCACAGTTTAAAGCCCACAGTTTATTACATATATGTAGGTGACCGAGCACCAGACCAAGGCTAGTGGCGCCGACTTAAACCCTTGTTTTGTCAAGCCAGTTATTATGCCTTATAGCGAGGTTCCGAACCTAAATGTGTCAAGGCTTTTTTTAGGCAGTTCAACTCCACCCTTTTGATTTTGCTTGGTGTAAAGAATGTTTTAAGACTTTTGTTTATACTGTCTTGATGATGGGATTAAGTGCCTAACTTGCGTATTGTTATATATATATGTGTGTGTGTGTGTGTGTGTGTGTGTGGTTATGGTATAAGTAGTTTTGATTATGGCTATGTATATGAAAGTTTATTTTGATGTAGGTCTTCATAGCTTATTGGACAGTCTCTTTTTGTTGATTGGCTTCCGCCAGCCCCCTTTATATTGTAATATAGTCATTATTGTTAAACAGACCTTTGGTAATCATGGATTTCTGGCTGGTTACGGCACTAAACCTATAGGGGCGGGTTTGGGTCGTGACATTTGAGGCTTGAGGTTGTTATGCCTGGTGACAGGGCTTATTGTAGTCAACTGACAGTGCAGCTGACCTTGAGAGAACGAATTCGTTTGACTCAGGAGATTGCCTCCCAGTGTGGGCGTATTAAAGGAAAAATGGCATAGGGTAAGCATGTAGACTTTGTGGTTAGTGATGATGGTGTACTTAGATTCTGTAGCTGAGTTTGTGATTTGAAGAAGGTGATTATGATGGAGGCACATAGTTCTAGTTACAACATTCATCATGCAAGCACTGAGATGTATCGGGATCTTCATGAACATTTTTGATGGCATGGTATGAAGAGAGATATTGTAGAATTTGTAGCTCAGTGTTTGGTGTGTCAATAGGTTAAAGTAGAACATCAGAAACCTGCGGGGAAACCACAACCCTTACCTATACTAGAGTGGAAGTGGGATCATATTACCATGGACTTTGTATGTGGATTACCTTGTACTAATAGTAATCACAATGCAGTTCGGGTAATTGTTGATAGATTAACCAAGTCATCACATTTTATTGCAGTACGGATGAACTATTCTCTTACTCGATTTGCACAGTTGTATGTGAAGGAGATTTTTAGATTGCAAGGTGCACTTGTGTCAATAGTATCAAATTGGGATCCTCGTTTTGTGTCTAAGTTTTGGGGTGTGTTACAGTCAATTATGGATACTTGGTTAAATTTTAGTTTAGCTTATCACCCTCAAACAGAAGGGCAATCAGAGAGGACTATTCAGACCCTTGAGGATATGTTGAGGGCTTGTACTTTGGAGTGGAGAGGTAATTGGGATGATTATTTTCCACTCATGGAGTTTGTGTATAATAATAGTTATCATTCTTATCTGGGAGTAGCTCCTTATGAGGCTTTGTAATGACCCCAAAATGCGTATTAGAAATTGTCTTTATTTACCTATGGGTTAATGTGCTTTAATGTGATTATATCTTTTGAATTGAAGCATTATCTGTTGAGATACGACTTTAAAATTGAATTTGCCGACCTTTATGGGTTCAAAAATCAAAATTGAGTACTTGCATATGCTAATGGGAATTTTTAGAGCTAATTGGGAAAATTAATTGGAAATTTATTTCGTTTGATTCGTTAAGGTGTGTTTGGGTGGTTAACTTTGCACTACAAATTAAAGGCCTTAGAGGCTTCAGAAACCAGAACAAATTATATAGTTATGATCAGCATAATTTTTAGAGTCGTCTGAGAAGTTTAATTGAAATTTGATTTCGTACGATTCGTAAGGCTGCGTTTGGCTCTCCCTATTGTGGTAAGCTTATCTGTTATATATATATAGAGATATGCCATATGAGTTGTTGAACTCACCATTTTAGAGTCAAAACAAAATATCTGAGGGAGAGAACTGAAAGAAAGAGAGGGCAAAGGAGAGAGGAAGCTTCTCTAATATATATATATATATATATATATATATATGGAGAGAGAGAGAGAGAGAGCTCACCATTCATGGGAGCTTGAAGATAAACTTGAAGAGATTGAAGAGAGAGGAAGAAGATCAATCATGGAAGCTTGGGGAAATTGAAGGGAACTATGAGAAAGACAAAGATTGAACTAAGGTATAACAATCTATCTTGAATCCTTATGTTTAAAGCATCAATTTCATGAAATCATAGTGATATTGGAAGATTTGAACCCATTTGGGTTAGGGTTTTATGTGAGTATTTACTTGAGCTAAATTTAAAGAATTAGAATTTGAGTTCTATAATTTTGTTTATGATTGGAGCTCAACCTTATGAATACCACATGAAATGAACTTTAGAATCAAGTGTATTTGTGGGTTGTGTTTTGAGAACTCTGAAGATCATGAAAGATAAAGCATTGATCTTGAACATTGAGGCAAGATTGGTCTGTTTGAAATGGAATTACACTTGATTGATGTTAGTTTGCCATATTGTGGTGTAATTCTACATGTTTTTGGGTGATTAGAGTTGAAATCTAGCTTAAAAAGTGGAAAAACAAGTGTTAAAACCATCAAACTTTTTCGGACAGAAAAATTGACCCAGAGCCGCACGTGCGGCGGGCCTTCCCGCATGTGCAGTAGTCCATTTCCAACACCAAGTTTGATTCTACTAAAAAAGCACGTGGTCCCGCATGTGCGGGACAGCTCCATTTCAGCCAACTTCAAATAAGCATATCTCTCACATCCAGACTCCGTTTTAAGTGATTCTTGAGCCTAAATTCAAGCCCCGGAAGTCTAGTTTCTAATAGTGGTGGTCTCACTCCTAAAATCTAAGTACACAAATAGATATGCCCAAATTAGTGACAATTGTTCACTTTCTATCTATCGATTTTATACCATTTCTTCTTCTAAACCATTTTCCTTTCGATTCCTCCTATTTTCTTGGACACGGATTATGACCTATTGAGGACTAGTGAGTTTAGAACCACCATGACTGATTGATTAAAGAACAAGAAAGAGATTGATTATATCCTCATATTATGCTATGTGCATTGTGTTTCTAGGTCTAGACGAGGACATCGTCCCATTGCTATCGGAAGCCCATCATTGTGAGTAATAGTAGTGTAACGATATGTTTTATTTAGTTCTTGTGGTTATGATTTATATATCATGGTTTGTGAATAACATATGCTATTGACATTTTGCTTTAATTGAATTAATGAACTTGATTGAACGATGGTGTTGATATGGACCTAAGGTCGTTTTGTCACTATTAATGAAAGTGGGCTTGAGGCCATTATGATGTAAATTGTTTATGACTCATGGCCCTAAGGCCAAGGGAGATGGAGACATGCTGATGTTCCACCTACCCTATAATGATATGAATTGTATATGACTAATGGATCTACGCCAAGGAAGATGGAGACATGCAGATGTTCCATCTTTCCTACATCACTTTGGACAACTGTCATTATGTGGGCCTAAGGCCGTTCTGTATCATATGTGGGCCCGAGGCCGTTTTGTATCATATATGGGTCCGAGGCCATTCTGTATCATATGTGGGCCCGAGGTCGTTCTGTATTACATGTGGGCTTGAGGCCGTTCCGGAATACAATTATGGATAGGTCCTACGTATGGTTTGATATATGTATATTATATTCCTCAAGGTTATGCTCATTCACTTAACCTCCTTACATTGCTATTATTCATTGAGCCTTGCTCACTCCGTTTTATGTATATTTATGTAGGTGAGCCATCGGGGATTGACACTAGAATTGTATTGAGATCCACTTGTCTACCAAGCTACCTGGGATACGCCTCTGTGTTGAGGCCTTAATTTTGATTACTGGGAGTTATGTAATTTATGGAGTCTTATATAAGTGTGTGCGTGCGTGTGTGTGTGTGTGTGTGTGTGATCTATATAAGTCTGTGATTATTGTAAATATGGAAACGTAATTAAAGAATTACATTACTCTAAATTTTCACGTATGCATAAGCTCAATGGGCATTTTATCTATGTTGATATTGCTTCCGCTTAAGGCCCCGTATTTGGATAAGTATTGTTTTGAAATTTTATTTTGAGGCCTATGTACAGGCCGGTCATGGACCAAACTTTTGGGGGCGGGTTTGGGTCGTGACAGGCTTTGCATGGGATGAAGTGTAGATCTCCGTCGTGCTAGTATGAGGTTGGTGAAAGGCAATTGTTAGGACCTGACTTGGTGGAGGATGCTTTTCAAAAAATTATAACCATTAGACAGAGATTATTGACTGCTCAGAGTAGACAAAAAAGTTATGCTGATCATCGTAAGAGAGATTTAGAGTTTCATGTAGGGGATATGGTATTCTTGAAAGTATCACCACGGAAAGGAGTCATCTGGCTTGGAAAGAAAGGAAAGTTGAGTCCTAGATACATTGGACCATTTAAGATATTGGAGAAGATCGGTGAGATTGTGTACTGTGTTGCTTTACCCTCTAGGTTGGCAGGACTGTATAATGTGTTTCACGTGTTTATGTTGAGAAAATATGTGCACAGTCCATCGCATGTGATAGATTATGAGCTGCTTCAGATTAGAGAAGATTTTTTGTATGAGAAGATACCTGTTCAGATCTTGGATTTGAAAGAGAAAATGTTATGTACAAAGGCCATTAAATTGGTTAAGGTACAATGGCATAATCATCTAGTTGAAAAGGCAACTTGGGAATGCGAGGACGAGATGCGCGAGAAGTACCCACATCTATTCTCATGAGTTACTCAGCTTAGTTTTGCAAACGAAACTTTTCTTTTAGGGGGGGGGGAGGGTGAATGTGAGAACTCAAATATAAAAAAAAATAAATAATAAAAGTAATAATAATTTTACAACCTCAAATATTTTGCTGGTGAATAGTAAAGTGGCAATTAGAAATTATTGGAGTGTATTTTTAATTAAGTTTAAGCTTTAACTAAATTTATGATGCAGGTCTATAATGAAAATATAAGATTTTAATAATATATGTAAAAACAAAATGTAATAAATATAATTTATCACATAATGTGATTTTATTTTGATTAACAAGATGAAGTAGTATAAAACAAATAAAATAGTTAGTAAGAGGTCATTTTGAAAATTAAATATAGGAGGATAAAACCCTAACGGTGAGATACCGTTTCTTTTCTAAACTACTGTAGCAGCAGCCATGAGATAGAGAGAAGAGAGAGATGAGAGTGTCATTTGTGAAGGAAATTAAAGAAGAAATAGGAGCTGTTGTACAAGTAAATATTTTTATATATTGTGATGGTTCATGTGTATAATCTGCTTCTTGTTGGGAAGGAATAAGAGAAATGGGGGTATTGTTTGGGTGCTAAGTCAGTGGTTGGTGATGAGAAATAATGGGTGTAATTCTTAGTCCAAAAATTTTGTATACAAATACAAAATTTAAAAATCAAGAAACCTTATCAAATGGATGATTTTGAACTGAAAATTTTATAGTAGATTAATTACATATTGAATTGCATATACCGGAATTTTCTTATAATTTTTGGGAGTCAAATTCCATATAAACTGATGCGTTCAAATCTGTCTAGAAAAATAGTACAAAATAGTAACTTCGGAAGTGTTGTTCTCTTTGGGTATAAATCAAAAAATTATCAAATCATCGTCATTAGAACCAGCTATGAGTTTATTTTCTTACGTTTTTGGCTTGCATTGATTGCTCATGTATACTAAGAGAACCACTAATTTCTTTAAAGTACTACAGAAAGCGACCTGTTTGGATATAATTGATTGTAAATAATTATTTTGATAAGCAAATTAAGTAAAATCAATTGGGTTTGGAACTTAGGATATATTAGTTGATATCTTGAGGGTTTTGGAATTTCTCGAACAGCATGGAGTGGGTTTTTAATTTTCAAAGTTAGCGAATAGATTGGAAAAACTTGTTTAAAATTCTGTTTTATCTTAAAGTTACTTTTAATTAAGCTTCGATCTAAACCCATGTCATGAGTAATTTGAGACCTTGAAGAACATGAACTTAGGTATTATTTAAGAGTAATAGTGAGTGGGGTTGAGCTGTGTTAGTGCGCTTTAGTGTGTGGTACTTAGTTAATTATTCTTTTTAGTATTTTTTAAATTAGTAGTGACGTGTAGTTTTCATACTTGGTTCAGGGCACTAATTGGACTTTCATATTCTATTCGAGAATTATATTATTTCATTTGTCAGGTGAGTAGTTGCATGCTATATATTTTTATAAATGTTTTCCTACCCTGAATTGTCGGACAATTAAATTTTTGTTTCAGGACTAAACTATCTTGATAAATTATTATAGTATCAATGGAATTAAATTATTTCTGAAATATGTTTAAACTTGGCATACTGTAAACTATTTGTTATGGTCTCATGTTTAAAATGGTGGACTACCATGTTTTGCGAAACTGATTTGTATTGGGACCATCTGTATATAAAAGTCTAGGGAAATTGTTCCACTGTGTGTGGTGACTCTGGCCAGTAGGGAACAAATAGTGCTTAACGATTGTCAAGAAAACACCTGAGCTAGGCTAGGTGACCTTCAATCGGATTGTCTTAGAGAAAAGGCCCAGGTTCCCAGCCTAAGGATGACTCTTGGTTTGATATTGAATCCAATGGGCTTATTCTCTTGAGAACTTTGTGGCATGTTACTTGTTATTTTTGGTATCCAGAAAATTATTGGTGATCATATTTTAATCTGTTTTAAATGAAGAATGTCACTTGTTATGTTCTTGAGAGTAATGAGTATTTTTAATCGTTGAACTATGGAACCTTCTTTTTGAAACAATTTATCTTTATCAAAACTGTATGTCAATCTAGTTTCTGTGATATATATATATATATAAATATCTTATTTTGGAGTTGAACCCTATTTTCAAAACTGTATTTACTATCCATGTTGCTACTCACTGAGCTATTAATTGACTTAGTTGTTTATCGTTTCCAGGTGTTACGACTTAGAATAGACTCATGGCGTAGCAGGGACTCAATTGCATGGATTCATTATTTTATTTTAGCTTGTTATGTCGGTTTTGTGCATACATTGTGGTTGAATTTTATTTAGAATTAATTTATTTTGTAAGCGGTTTGTCTTCCATTTAGTATATTTTTTTGGAATTGGTTATGGTTGGTTTTACCATTTATACTTGTGACTTGTCACTGGATTGGGTTTTGATTTATTTATTTCTGGGCTATTGTCACATTTATTCTTTGTGATTTTGGGTTTATGTTTAGGCTTACGTGTGCCTTGGGCTAAGTCCTTGTGGGTCACGGCTGGTCATGCTTGGATTTGGGGTGTGACAAAACAGCATAAAGTGGTTAAATGAATGATGTGTATCATAATACAAAATATATTTCATAAGCTTCGAAACAAATCATAAATCAGTACTTGACATATAAAAGTTCATAAATCATGTCTCATATGTGGTACATCCAATAGCGTAAAGCAAAGGACCTAAAGGCATACCAAAGGGACCACATGGGTCAACATCAGAGATCTCTATGCACATATAACAAAGGGTCACGGTATGGTTTCCCTCAAGTGAGAGTCTTATTAATGAAGAGTCACGGTATTGTTTCCCCCGGGAGAGGGCTTTATTAACTAAGGGCTATGGTATTTTTTCCCTCGGGCAATGACCTCGCTAAAGGATGCCATAATTACTTTTTAAAGGAGAAAATCATTCATTCTTATCAAGATAGCATTTCAAAATAACATTCTTGTAGTAATTCAAAAATACATTTCAACATATCTTTACAAAGAAACTATGCATAGTGGGCTGGCACAGGTGTTGGACCTCGGATAACAACCTACACAAAACATATAACAGAGATACACATTGAAGTGTGTTAGGTCCCTACTTTTTATCAATTTCGCGAACAAACTCAGTTTTATAGAGTTATTATTTTTCCTTGGTTTTGGTCTTTCCGCTCAAGCGGGAACATTTGCGCTCGAGCAGAGATTGTACCCTCTCAGTAATTTGGCTTGTCTATACAAACACTGGGAGGCATGTTTTTGCGCTCGAGCATAAGTTCCAGCGCTCGAGCGAAAACCTGTTTTAATCACACGCGTTTTAGTGACTCCGCTCGAGCGGCAAGTTCTGTGCTCGGGCGAGATACGCGGCCTCTATTTTCTATATATATATATATATATATATGTGTTTAAGTCTTTTTTTAGGGTTAATACTTTTAGATTTGCTTTGGGGGCTCTAGGGTTTTCTTTTGAGACTAGTTTGCTAGTTTTCCTTTGGTGCTTGCTTGTGTGTTAAACTCACATGGTCGGATAATACACATCAAAGGGTTGTTTAAGTGATCATCTGCAAGAGTGTGCTTTTTTAGTGGAATCTGGAGATTTAAGCATGAAGTGTTCAAAGGTGTTTGAAGCAGTCGACTTGGATGTTGTGAAATCAACATTAATCAAATCAATCCTGAGACAAAGGTTGCGGTGGAAGATATACAAAGCGTTGAAGACAAATTAACAGAGTTTGGATAATTTGTTTGAGTATTTTGTATTCTTTGTTTCCTTCATAGTGGATTGATTTGTGACGTTTCACCCGTGGTTTTTTAATCACAATTGGAGGTGCTCCAATAGTGATTTTTTCCACGTAAAAATCTTTTATGTCTATTTATTGTTTCTGAAACAACAATCTAAATCACTTTCATACGTGCTTGATGATTTAGATTGTTAGTTTTAATTGTTTAGGAATTGGTACAATTAATTCTTGATCTAATCACGAATCACTTAGGTTTTTCAATTGGTATCAAAGTAAGTCACTCTTTGTTTTTATCAAAACTATAAGAGTGTGATTTTGTGTGATTGGTGACGTGGATTCAATTCATGATGATAACTCGACCTATAGACCTCCGTTACTTGATGATACAAACTATTCTTATTGGAAAGCTCGCATGAGAGCGTTTTTAAAATCTATTGATGAGAAAATTTGGCACTGTGTGATCTATAGGTGGAGTGAACTTGTTGTCACCATTGATGGTGTTGATATTCCCAAACCTCTTGATAAATAGAACGCATTTGATTATCAAAATTCGAGTTGGAACAGCAAGGCTCTCAACTCTCTCTTTTGCTCCGTCACACCAGAAGAGTTTCGACGTATTTGTACTTGTGAGGTAGCAAAAGAGGCTTGGGATATCTCTGAAACTATTCACGAGGGTACTACTTCTGTTAAAAGGTCAAAACTTCAACGTCTCACCTTCACTTTTGAAACTCTTTTTATGCGTGATAATAAGACATTTGATGATTTTTATGCTAAACTTAGTGACATCGTTAATTCTTGTTTCACACTCGAAGAAAAAATCCCTAAAGCTAAGGTTGTTGGGAAAATTTTGAGGTCTTTACCCGAGAGGTTCCAATCAAAAGTTACAGCCATTGAGGAGGCTCAGGATGTTGATACCCGAAAGCTTGACTAGTTGGTTGGAAACTTGTAGACTTATGAAGCCCATAAGGTTTCTAAGAAAAAAAAAAAAAAGATAGTGTGGCTTTCACTAGTGCTCATGAGACTGCAAAAAACTCTGAGATTGAGTTTGATCTAGAGTTTGAGATGAAGACTATGTTTACTAAACAGTTCAAAAAAATTTTAAAGAAAAAGAAGCTTAATTTCAAGGACCCTATTTCAAAAGATAAGAGTAATGAGAAACCCAAAATTTTTTCACCAAAAATTGCTCCTAAAATTGAAAAGAAGGCCGTGACGGGGCAAGGGGTCAAGTGTTATGAATGTCAAGGGTTTGGACATATTGCTCTTGAATGTCCATCGAAAAAGAATCGGAAGAAAGTCTATACAGTGACTTGGGATGATGAAAGTGGGTCAGAGCAAGAACTCGAAGAAACCGAATTCGGTGAAGACGCAAATAGTACTTACATGGCATTCTGGTCTACTGTCACTCAACCTTGTCCAAAGCCAGTGGAATTTTCTCGTGGTCAGAATCTGCACCGTGCTCCTACCTTTGATGGGAGTAATTACTTGTTCTGGAAGATCAGAATGAGGATGTTTCTGAGAGCTGGCTAGCCATTGAAGAGGATATCGAGAGCTTTGATAATCTGAGCAATCGAAGAGTTTTGTCTACCATTCGTGAAGCAATTTCTGATGAAGAACAGCAACAGATTGCTCACTGCACAAAGGCCAAAGATGCATGGGACATTCTGAGTCAATTTCATGAAAGAGGAGAGTCATCTTCACCACCATCTATCAATTTTCATGCCTTAGTTGCTCGACTGGATGAGATACAGGAGAAAGAGGATCAAAAAGAAAATGATGAAACTTCGGAACACAATGATAAGATTGATGGTGATGACTTACAACAAGCTTATGAAAAGCTTTACGATGAATCTCTGAATTTGTCCAAGATAAATGACAAACTTACTCTCAAGCTCAAACCATGTGAAAGCGAGAATGTCAAGCTAAAGGGAGAGATTGAAGCTGCAAAAAGGGATGTCATCAAGATCTCAAATGGCAGGAAAGACCTCCATGGAAAGCTTCTAGCTTGCGAAACCGAAAGGAATAAACTTCTGAGTATCTATGCTACATTTGAACAGAAGATTGGAATCCTTAAGATGTCACAAGCTATGTTGGAAGAACTGATTGGTCAGAAAGAGGAAGAACTCAAAGTTGCTAGAGCCACGATTGAGATGTGGAACAAAGGGTCAAAGACACTTGAAGGCATCATCGGGTCTCAACAAATGAGTGGTGATAAAAGTGGGATAGGCTACACTGCTACAACACTTCAAAAGGGCTAGGCCTCTACATCACATGATCTAAAGACTCAAGCAAAAGGAAAGCTCAAGGTTGATACTTCTCTTCATCAACCCAAAGGGAGTAAGATCAACAAACTGGAGGTAAAACTTGTGTTTGTTTGTCATCATTGTGGGAGGTATGGCCACATTCGTCCTTATTGTTTTGAGTTGTTTGGTAAAGTGTCTAAAAAGGGTAGAAATTCTAATACTCCTTGGGTTCGGAGACAACCTTACATGTCTAGGCGGAACACCAAGATTCATGAGGGTGTTCACAACGCTAAGACGTCTACCAAGACTGCCAGTCCTACTTCCACTAAGACCAAAAAGATATGGGTTAGAAAGAGCGACTTAACATGTTTTGTTGTTCACACTGCACTCAAAGCACATGACTCACACATGTGGTATCTTGATAGTGGGTGCTCTCGTCACATGTCTGGTGACAAATCCTACTTCACATCTCTTGATAAATATGAAGGAGGAATTGTTACCTTCGGCTGGTCTTCCTAAACTTGAAAATGTTTTGCATGTTGATGGCCTTAAAGCGAATCTGTTGAGCATTAGTCAAATGTGTGATTCCCATCATGAAGTATTATTTTCAAAAAATAAATATGAAATTTTGGATAAGAAAGGAAATACTGTCATGCATGGGGTTTACACATCTGACAATTGCTATAGGATTGTTATCTCTAATGATCTTACTTGTCATTCGGCCGTCATAAGTAACATTGACCTGTGGCATCAAAGATTAGGTCACATGAATTTCAAAGACCTAACTAAGATTGCCAACAAAGAACTTGTGAGAGGAGTACCCAAAATGGGTAAGAATGTGAACCATGTGTGTGGTCCGTATCAACTTGGGAAGCAAACTCGTGCTCGTCATAAAAAGGTGAACAATTTCATAACCAAACATCCTGTTGAATTGGTTCATATGGATCTTATGGGACCCACTCGCACTGAAAGCATTGTAGGTAAAAGATACATTTTTTTTAACTGTTAATGATTTTACTTGTTTTTCATGGGTAAATTTTTTAAGAGAAAAATCTGATACGTTTGATGCTTTCCAGGCCTTATTCCTTAAAATCCAAAATGAACAGTGTGTTTCTATTTGGTGTGTCATAAGAATCCGAACTGATCATGGTTGTGAGTTTGAAAATAGTTCATTTTTGAATTTTTGTGATATGCATGGAATTAAGCATGAATTTTCTACACCGATTACTCCACAACAAAATAGAGTTGTTGAGAGGAAGAATAGGGTTGTTCAAGAGATGGCTAGGGTCATGCTCCTTAGTAAGAAAGTCCTCAAAAGTTTTGGGCTGAAGCCTTAAATACTGTTGTTTATGTTATAAATTGTGTGTATTTAAGTCTCGGCCCGTTACAAACTCCATATGAATTATGGAAGGGATTGAAACCTAATGTAAAATACTTCAAAACTTTTGGGAGTAAATGTTACATTTTCAAAGATAGAGAGCCTTTGGGCAAATTTGACTCCCGAAATGATGAAGGTATTTTTCTAGGGTATTCAACCACTAGCAGAGCTTTTCGTGTCTATAACTTGCGAACTCTATCTTTAATGGAATTGATCAATGTGGTTATAGATGACACAGGGTCTCCTACTTCAACGATAAATGAGGAAGAAAGTGATGAGTCTCCAATCCTGGACATTGAATCACAAAGTCAAAGGGAAGCTGAGGTCCAAGCTCAAGAAGGTGAGCCAACACCAACTTCTAAGGTAAGTCAGAGTCCAAAGAATGCACAAAGTGACACCACTTTTGATGCTTCTGTCACCACAAGTCCAGAGTTCAAACCATCGGCAAGGGTGAAACTGAATCAGCCGTCTCAACTAGTGATTGGAAGTGTCATAGATCGAATGAAAACCCGAAGACAAATTCAAGAGGAGGTATCTCATATGTGTTTTGTTTCATTAATTGAACCTAAGAATATAAAAGAGGCCTTACTAGATGATAGTTGGGTCAATGCTATGCATGAAGAATTAGGTCAATTTTGAACGTAACAATGTTTGGACTCTTGTCCCCAGACCTAGAGACATGAATGTGATAGGTACCAAGTGGATTTTTAAGAATAAATCTGATGAGAATGCTATTGTGGTTAGAAATAAAGCTAGGTTGGTTGCTCAAGGCTATACTTACGTAGAAGGTGTTGACTATGATGAGACGTTTGCCCAGTTGCCCGTCTCGAATCTATTCATATTTTACTTGGTGTTGCATGCTTTCTTGGATTCAAATTGTTTCAAATGGATGTGAAAAGTACCGTTCTGAATGGGTACTTGAAAGAAGAGGCTTGTGTTAAGCAACCAAAAGGGTTTGCGGACCCAAAATGTCCAAACCATGTTTACAAACTAGACAAGGCTTTGTATGGGTTGAAACAAACCCCTCGGGCTTGGTGTGATAGACTTACTACCTTTCTTCTTGATAATGATTTTCAAAGGGGTAGTTTGGACAAGACTTTATTTATGAAACATACTAAGTCTCATATACTTGTTGCTCATATTTATGTTGATGATATTGTGTTTGGATCCACTACTGATCATCTTGTGAAATATTTTTCGGATTACATGACACATGGGTTTAAGATGAGCATGATGGGAGAATTGTCTTATTTCTTAGGTCTTTAAATTAAACAGTCTCCTTCGAGTATGTTTGTTTCTCAGACCAAGTATGCCAAAAATCTAGTGTCAAAGTTCGGTCTTGAGTTGGCCAAACATGCACGCACTACCATGAGCACCAATCTTCAGCTTTCCAAAGATTCCTCTGGTATTGATGTTGATCCTACCCTTTATAGGAATATGACAGGGAGTCTCTTGTACCTCACAGTTAGTCATCCTGACATTGCATTAAGTGTAGGCGTTTGTGCCCATTACCAATCCTGTCCTAAAGAGTCTCATTTTTCTTGTAGTCAAACGCATCATTAAGTATGTTAATGGGACATTGGGTTATGGGATTTGGTTCTCGACTGACACTGCAACTGAAATCACTGGTTTTTCTGATGCCGACTGGGCAAGGTGAGCTGATAATCGTAAGAGAACATTTGGGGGGTGTTTTTACCTTACGAATAATTTTGGTTGCCTGGCATAGCAAAAAGAAAAATTCCATCTCTCTTTCGAGCGTTGAGGCTCAGTACATTACTGCAGGGAGTTGTTGTGCCCAAATGTTGTGGATGAAGCAAATGCTTCATGATTATGGTATGGACCAGAACACTCTCTCCCTCTTTTGTGATAACATAAGTGCCATCAATATTTCTAAAAATCCGGTCCAACACTCTCGCACCAAACACATTGACATTCATCATCATTTTATTCGAGAGTTAGTGGAAGAGGGCCTTATTGTTCTTGAACATGTATCCACTGAGCATCAAAAAGTTGATATTTTTACAAAACCCCTTGATCTTCTTAGGTTTGAGTTCCTTAGAAAGACCTTGGGTGTAGTGCTTAGTCACTAGGGTGTTACCTGTTACTTGAGTAGGTGTGAGTGATTGGTTTTATGTGTGCTTGGATGCTATAATCTGATTGTCATTGATTATGTCATCTCTGCATTTAGACTCATATGAACACCTCTCATGCTGCTTACAAAATTTCATTCTTTTTTATTCATAGCTCATTCTGAATGTCCATGCTCATTGATTTCATGATCTCATTCTGTACACATCCTTTAGATAAACTGTTGCAGGGGTTTTCGCACAAGTGATCAAAGTTCTCTATGGACCACTAATAGTGTATCTTTTACATTATTGGAGGAATGGACCTATACTGGTATATCATGAGTGATGTTGAGTCTCTTAATAATCTACCATTATTTTTTCACTTCCACGGTTCCACCCTCAATTCGTTGAAGTCCGGGCATTAGGAAAAGGCTACCTCAGAGGCACTAACCAAGCCATCCTTACTGATTTTATGCTTCCCTGGTTTGGTTTCCATACTCTTGAGCATGTATGCCACCAGTGAGTGCCCACAAGAAATTTTTTTTTTTTTAAAAAAGGGAACTCATTGATTGAGAGGGAGTCTCCGCGTTTACTCAACAAATACCCCTTGATTCCTAGTGGTTTGACTTTTCTCTGTGATGTTTAGTTACTCTTGCTGGAGGTCCAACTGTCCGATCACTACGAGGATTAACTCTAGCTCTGTGGCCTTTCAAGGATTGCACACACACTTTCATTATGTGGGCTCTCATGTTTGTTTTTGAGTTGTGCATTCTCATAATGCTTATGCTCATTGATCAATTTTTATCGAATTTGCTCATGATTTTGTGGTTCATAATGTCAAAATTTGCGAGTTTGCGAGATTCATGGTTTGTGGATTATCTCATCTTAGTGTCACATACTTGCTAGTGTGCTCACTTCCTTTTGTTTTGGGTCCCACTTGGTAGTGTGAGTTGGTTTTAACTGCTCAGAAAGGTAGTTTTTGGTCCTTGGTTTTGTTCTTATCCGCTCAAGCGGACATTATAGCGCTCGAGTGCATTTTCACTTCATCCAGCATTTTTTTCAGTGTACGTGAGTTTCTAAGAGCAGGTGTAGACGTCCCCAAACGTCCCGGGAGGGAATCCCGTTTTGTTCATTTGGGCTTACTACAGTTCAAGACTCAATGTCACGGTCCTGTATCTAACCTCGCAGAGTGCAATGCAAGACCGATGAATCATCAAAGAGTCCAAATCCGGCAAATCGCTTTTAAAAAATTGATTTTTAGAAAGAAGTGCCAAACATGGACTGCTTTGCCAGATACAGAGTCGCAACAAAACAAATGAATGCTACACACTCTAGCATGTTGTATCAAGAGTGCCGGCGACCGAGGTTTGAGGTGCGTTTCGTCACTTCAAGTACGAACGTCCCTCATTCCTCATGTTTGGTTTGACACCCCAAACCAAACACAATGCAATGTATGTATGCAATATACAATGCAAAGCATGTAACCAATGCAATGCAACATGGGAATGTAAGGCAATGTAACATGAGTGTGTCAAATACAATGTGATGCACCTAACATGAAACCATCATGGCAATGCAACAAGTATGCAATACTACAATGCAACCTAGGCATGGGAATACACAAAGTCATAGGCATGCAACAATGATACCAACCACAAGGATGCGACAGCATGCAATGCGGTAAGCCTAACCATGGCCATATCAACCAAGCCCCAAAGAGCCAAGATGACTTAAAACAGTCCCAGGGCAGACCAAAATAAGGCTAAAACGTGCATGGAACAAGGCCAAAACATGCTAAGAAAGGCGAGTAGAAAACAAAGCGTACACAAGGCCAAAAGAGGGAATTGCACTGCACCCATTACAACCAAGCATGACATGACTTAATCAAGGAAAATCAGAGCTATAATATGCCAAAAGGAGCCCCAAAACCCACTGATATGGTAGCCCAAGGACTTAAACAAAGAGGCATGCACAATGACCTATTTTAAGGCACAAAAGGACAACTCTTCAAAGCTTTGAAAGGATGGTAAGTGCAAGCATACAAGCATGGAGCATGGACTGAAATAGCATGATAAATGATTCCAAATCACTGAAATAACCCAAATAAAGCATGCTCATGGCTCATACACCCAAAGCTAACAAGCTAGGATACATGGTGCCTATACGAAACATGGAAAACATGACCAAATCAACACCAAACAGAGCTTAAACATGTCAAAACATGGATAGGAGCTTCATGAAGTCAAGCTAAAACATGCAAGTATGATGGTCTAAATGCATGATACATGTTATGACAATAGAGGGGATTACAAAGCAAGTGCATGATGCAAACAATAGGCCATCAAACCAACATGAAACAGAGGTCTAACATGATACAATAACACCAAATACCCTCTGAAATGGAGCCAAATAAAGCTATGCAAACATGCTACCTTTATGAGCCCTAAATGCAAGCAAATGAGTCACAAGGGGAGAGGGGTGTCCCTTCCCTATACAAGACCTCAAAGCCACTTCTCTACCACTAAAAATCCTCTAGATTTCAATGGTGAGAAGGCCAAAACAAAAGGGTTACAAAGCCCAAAGAGGAAGGCACAAAAAGAGACCAAACAAGGCCTAAGAGAGGGTGGACGACCCCCAACACAAAAGTGACCTGAATAAAACATCTTAAGCATGAAAATATAGAACTTTTATCAGTTATACACTAAGCTTGAAACAAAATTAAAATAGGTCTAAAATCTTAAGCAAAAATGGGAAATAAAAAGGTACGTTCTCACCCTTGAAGAACACTTCAAGAACACCAACTCCAGCACCTCTTTTTGATCAAAAACCAACTCAAAACTCTGAAATCAACCCCTTAAAACCTCAACAACCAAGTTATAGTGTAACACTAGGTGTCTTAGTGCAAAACTAAGAACAAAAACCACTTTAGAACACTATTACACACACAACTATATAGAGAGAGGAAGATATATAGAGAGAGTGATATATATATCATATATCACAGGTTGTTCAACCTCTGGAAAGGGAGGGGAGGCCCTCCTTTTATAGGAATTCAATTCCTAAGCTTCTTGGAGAAGCTAACACAAAGGGAGCAAATCCCTCCATACACGTGTATGGGGGGGTGTATTGTGGATGCCAGCTATGACAGCTCGCATAAAATATCTGCCAAAAGCAGATGGAAAGGGGTCGGCTGGAAAATATGGCTGATTGACCAACAAAAATGGCCGGCCGACCAAAAACATTGCCGACCGACCAAAACCTTTGGTCGGCAGCAAGAAAACTGGGCCGGTGGCTTTAATCATGGCCGGTGAGGTGTGGGGATGGCCAACAAGCCATTCTCTGCCCTTAGAAGCAAAAGCACAAGTGTTTGGTCCATGACCAAGCACAAAATAGATAAGTTAAGAGATCTTGAGGCAAGGTGCATAGCCGAGACCTCCGAGAACTCAAAACAAACACGAGCATGGATGATCATCAAGTGTTCAAACGATGACGTCCAAGTCTTGAGGACGGTCAAAAATGGGGTGTCTACAGTAGGTCTTTAAGCTGAAGCATACTTGTTTGCACTCGAGCGGAGGGACGAGCATAAGTGAGTCCACTCGAGCGTTAAGTCTCATGCTCGAGCGGCATGCTCTAGTATAAATTCCTTCCCCATCGTTTCAGACTCAAATTTTCCCCACATTTTTCGATTCTCTCTCTCTCTCTCTACCCTAGGGCTTTGACTGCAACTTGTTTGGGCTTTGATTTGGTCATCCTCCTTTGATTTCCTCCTCTGATTCATCCTTGGTAAGTCTTTCATTCCCTATTTTTTAGTTTTTTTCTTTGCTCTATCTCTCTTTCAAACTGTTTGGGGTTTGTTTTGGTTTTTGCTCTTTAGATTGTGTGTGCTCAGTCCTTGGCTTGTTCACTTGTGCACACTTGTACACAGTAGGTTTTTGTATTTGTGGTTTTCATTCTATGCTATATGGGTAGATTGGGTATGTTGTTGTTGTTGTTTTTTTTTTTTTTTTTTAATCCTTGATAAACTCTTCACATACTTGTCTATCTACCCAATTTTTTTATGCTCCATTGTTGCTACTATGTGAGTTTGTTTGGCACTTTGAGTTTGTTAATATTGATTTTATTTCATTGAAATCTTCTCTAACTTGGTTTTTTTTACTAATGTTTTTTTTCTTCATTGTTTTGGATTTGTTTGTTGGAGGTGTTTAGTTTGGTTAGTGGTGTTTTTGACCATTGAGTTTGCTATGTCCACTGCCAAACGTAGGAAGCCCACAATCTCTCACCCTTCATATAACACTGATAAATATCCATCCGCCGATAAAGCCAAGTCTTTTCGCGAGTCTTTCTCCTCTAGGACAGTTCATCTAGAGCATTATGTTCAACCCAACACTTTTGAGTCCATTCCTATTTGACCATTGTTCGATCCTTTAGGAGGTGACTTAGTTCTGTCATTCTCCGGCCGCCAAAACCTTGATTGGGTCCGTGAGTTTTATTATAACATTGAGGGTATTGATGATATTGGCCCTTCCTTTCAGACCTGGGTTCGGTCTAAGTCTATATCTGTTACCCCTGATCTTATTAGAGAGCTCTTAGGCATTGATTGTGTTTTTCTGGAGCACTATCCTTTTCCTGTCCTCTCCACATGTGATTTCAATGAGGTGGCCGCTTTCTTGTGTAGTGCGCCTCATAATTGGGTCAAGGGCACTTTGATTAAATAGTTTGAACTCCTTCTTCAGTTTCGTCTGCTTAATCTTATTATCTGTGAAAATGTCATAGTCACCACTCATTCTTCTGAAATCAATCAAGAACAAGGGTTTGTTCTTTTCTGCATCGTTCACCATCTCTCCATTAATCTTGCCACCCTTATCCTTCGTAAAATGATAGCCGTTTTTGGGAACAAACAGCTAGGGTTGCCCTATGGTTGTTTGATCAACCGACTTCTGTCTCGCCTTGAAGTCCTGGTCTTTGAGGACGATGAGTATGCCACCCCTATTAAACCCTTGACTAAGAAGACTGTTTCTTAGAGTTGGGCACATGTTAAGGGGGAGTCTTCTAGGGCTGGTCCTTCTACAGGTGCTGAGGATATTCTAGCCGAGGAGGCGAAGATTGATGCAGCGACAGTTGGTACAGAGGAGGCTGATGATTATCCCCGAACCTATCATAGCCAGCTTCGCCATTTTGAGCAGTCTGTGACTCAGCAATTGGATCACCTGGGTGCTCACCTTGATGCCTTTGATGGTCGTCTTGGACATTTGGAGTAGTCCGCCGCCCAGACTACTCTTCAGCTTGCTCAGATTATCTCCTTGCTTAGCTACAGCAGCCTCATCCACCTCCAGTTGATCCTTGACTGTGCTTTTTCTTAGACTGTTTTTGTTTGACTCCCGACCAAAAAGGGGGAGAATTCATTTGGTACAGTTGGCTATATTTGGTATAGTTGGCTATTTTGTTATTTTGTTTTAGAACTGTATTTTGCATTGCTACAGTTAGTGTTTTGGCACTGATACATTGTTTCATCCATTTTAGAACTGCTACAGTTATTTTGTTTGTTTTCATATCTGTTGTGTTTTATTATCTTATTGAGTTCCACAATCTTATTGAGTTCCACAGTTTTGTTTTTATGTGGTATGTTTGAAGTTGTTTCACAAGTGGATGATGGATTGTTCTAAATTGTTCAAATTCAAACTATTTGTCCATCAAATAGGTTTTTTGTGGTTTTGCGGATTCTGTTTTGTGTCAGATAGGTTGTGTTAGTGAGTGTGTCTAGTGCGTGTGCTTTTAGGAAAAAATGTTAGAAAAGTTTTTCCCGGAGATTGACAAAAGGGGAGATTGTTAGGTCCCTACTTGTTGCCAATTCCGCAAACAAACTCAATTTTATAGAGTTATTATTTTTCCTTGGTTTTGGTCTTCCCGCTCGGGCGAGAACATTTGCGCTCGAGTGGAGATTACACCCTCCCAGTAATTTGTCTTGTCTACACAAATACTGGGAGGCTTGTTTTTGCGCTCGAGCGTGAGTTCCAATGCTCGAGTGGAAACCTGTTTTAATCACACGTGTTTTAGTGACTCAGCTCGAGCGGCAAGTTATGTACTCGAGTAGGGTACATGACCCTTGTTTTCTATATATACGTGTTTAAGTCTTTTTTTAGGGTTAATACTTTTAGATCTACTTTGGGGGCTCTAGGGTTTTTCTTTTGAGACTAGTTTGCTAGTTTTCCTTTGATGCTTGCTTGATTGTTAAACTCACATTGTCAGATAATACACATCGAAGGGCTGTTTGAGTAATCATCTTCAAGAGTGTGCTTCTTCGCTGGAATCTGGAGATTTAAGCATGAAGCGTTCGAAGATTTGCGCGGTCGTTGAGTCGACGTGGATGTTGTGGAATCATCATCAATCAAATCAATCCTGAGATGAAGATTACGATGGAAGATATACAAAGCGTTAAAGATAAATTGACAGAGTTTGGGTAATTTGTTTGAGTAATTTGTATTCTTTGTTTCCTTCATAGTGGATTAATTTTGGCGTTTCACCCGTAGTTTTTTAATCACAATTGGAGGTGTTCTAATAGTGATTTTTTTCACGTAAAAATTGTTTGTGTCTATTTATTATTTTTGAAACAACAATCTAAATCACTTTCGTACGTGCTTGATGATTTAGATTGTTAGTTTTAATTGTTTGGGAATTGGTACAATTAATTCTTGATCAAATCACGAATCATTTAGGTTTTTCAAAGTGCACGTTTGAAACAAATAGCGTATCTTAATTTGATTCTCTTACATATGTTTCTAGCTTAATCCATGGCTAAGGATGTCTAAATGATGCTAAAGAATGCCAAAAGGGGCATTAGGATGCAAATATGCACTTATGAGTGTTTGTCAAAAATTGTTGAAAATAGAGTCTTCGCTCGAGTGCAACTTTGGTTGCTTGAGTGGTGTGGCCTGACTGCAAAAGTACTAGATGGTGTGAAAGTAGGCTCGATGTTCACACGAGCCAAGTGCAATACAAAGTCGAGTTCACTCGAGCGCACACTTGGTCGCTCGAGCCAACTGCAAAAGTCTGTAAAAATACTAGGAGCATGCAAGGTTTGATTGAACCACGGATACTTCGCTCGAGCAAACTGGGCAAATTATAGGTTTTCCAAAATTGAATTTGATGTTCAAAAATGCATTATTCATGTTCAAAGCTTTCATGGCTAGACCCAAAAGCATAGAAACTCTTTTAGAAACTTAAAAATGGAACTCATTTAAATCATAAGTTCAAAACCTTTGTCAATTCTCAAAATCAAACCCAAACTCATAATTCTGACCGTACGTGTGTTTAATTCAACTCTTTTCTTTTTAAAACACTAATATATGAGACAAGAAGTGTAAAAACTGTGAAGAACCTTCAAAGATGGTAAACATAGCTTCATGCATGTATGAATGTTTGGAAATCAAATCCAAAATTGGTAAATTAATGCATGCATGTACACAATTAGCTCATTTCTACCATATTCAAGTTGTTTCTAACATTTTCTTCCTCATTACATGCAAATGATCCTACAACTTAGTAAATTCAATTTCTACATGAATTATCTGCAAGACTAATGGATGAATTCCATACCCAGAGCTTGAATTGAGATGTTGCTAGCTTAATCGCCTTAAATCTCCTTCAAATTCTCTACAATAACTCTACTCTCTCTAGAAGTGTTGTTCTCATTCTCACTCTAAATTTTAGCTCAAATGATGTCAAAATGAACTCTTAAACATGTTTAAGGCATATATATATATGAGTAGATTAAGTTAAGCTAATCAAATGAGATTAGTGCTAACTAATTAAACTTAATTCTAAATAATCATAATCAAGTCTAATTGATTTATTCTATTTATTTTGATCCGAATCAAATTCTAATTAAACTTGCCACAAGGTTTTAAATATTCCAACTAACCTATTGAACTAGTCAATTTTGATTTCTGAATCCCTTTAGGCTTCAATTTCGAATTCTAAGTTGGTGGTCTAACAGATTCCAAAGATAGACAGACAAACACAACTTAAACATGTAATCATGCAATTATGCTCACTAAAATAACATATAAAAATAATACGTGTGTCGGGGTCGTCACAGTATCTCAGCCTTAGAAAGTTTGGTCCTCCAAACTTGAGTTACCTCCATTCGGAAAAGATTCTAGATAGTGTTGTCTCATTTCATCCTCTTTTTCCCATGTAGCTTCATTTTTGTAGTGTTCTTTCCATTCAACTTTCACCATAGAAATCAATTTGTTCCTCAACTGCTTGACTTGTCAATCAATAATTTGAATTGGCTTTTCTTCATAGATCATGTCATCATTCAGTGCTATTCGGTTGTAATCTATGACATGGAATGGATCTCTAAGATAACTGTGGAGCATTGGCACGTGAAACACATTATGAATATGTTTCATTCCTGGCGGTAAAGCTATTCGGTAAGCAAAACCTTTCCAGAATATGAAACGGTCCGATGTAACGTGGTGTCAATTTCTCTTTTTTACCAAACCTTGTTTTCCCTTTCATTGGTGTTACTCTGATGAACACATGATCTTCCACTTCGTATTCCAAATCCCTCATTCTCTGATCCGTGTAGCTTTTCTATCGGCTTTGAGTAGTCTTGAGCCTTTGTTGAATGATCTTTATCTTTTCAGTTGTTTCTTGTACAAGTTCAGATCCATATAAAGCCCTATAACCAACCTTAGTCCAACAAACTGGACACCTACATTTCCTTCCATATAACACTTCGTATGGTGCCATACCGATACTAGCGTGGAAACTATTATTATATGCAAACTCAACCAACGGTAGACAAGTTTTCCAACTGCCTTGGAATTCTAAGACACATTCGAAGCATATCTTCCAATGTTTGAATGGTTCTCTCAATTTGTCCATCGGTTTGTGGATGAAAGGCAATGCTGAATCTCAAATCTGTGCCAATTTCTTATTGCAGACTTTGCTAAAATCTAGAAACAAATTTAGGATTCCTATCCGATACAATAGGCACTTGAACCCCATGTAAGCAGATAATCTCATCAATGTAGATAGTAGTAAGTCTATAACCATTAAACAAAGTTTTCACAACAAGAAAGTGAGCAGATTTCATCAATCTATCAACAATAACCCATATAGCATTCATACCTCTAGACGTGCGAGGCAGACCAACAATGAAATCTATGGTTATATGTTCCCACTTCCATTCTAGAATAGCAAGAGACTGAAGTAAACTTGCCGGTTTCTAGTGTTCAACTTTTACTTGTTGGCATTGGAGGCATTTGGAATTGTAGTTGGCAATTTCTCTGTTCACGTTTGGCCACCAGTATACTTGCTTCAAGTCTTGGTACATCTTAGTATTTCTCAGATGCATAACAAACATCGATTTGTCGACTTCTTCTAAAATTCTTCTTTTCAATTTTGCATCATTAGGAACCATAAGTCTTCCTTGGAACCTCAATACTTGATCTTCAATAGTGAATCCCAGTCTGGACTTGGTTTCAAACTCGTCACACATTTGCTTGAACAATTGATCTTCTCTCTGCTTCTGTTTGATCTCCTCAATGATAGCTGGTTGTGCGGGCATTGCAGCTAACACACTGTCTTGTTCATAACACACAACTTCTATTTCAAGTCTGTCTAGATCTTGCAGAAGTTCCCTTCGCTCTATAAGTAACCACGCCATAGTCCCCGTATTCTTTCTGCTCAGTGCATCAGTTATAACATTAGCCTTACCCAGATGATAATGAATCTGTAAATCATAATCTTTGATTAATTCAAGCCATCATCTCTGTCGCATGTTTAATTCTTTTTGGGTAAAGAAATATTTCAAGCTTCTGTGATTCATATACACTTCATATTTAGCCCTATACAAGTAATGGTGCCAGATTTTCAATGCACATACAATGACGGTAAGCTCTAAATCATGCATTGGGTAATTCTTCTCATGTGGTTTCAATTGTCAGCATGTGTAAGAAATCACCATGCCATTCTGCATTAAGACACAACCTAGACCTTTGTGAGTTGTATCACTAAAAATTCCAAATCCTTCAATACCTGAAGGTAAAGTATGAATTGGAGTTGTAATTAGTCTCGTCTTCAATTCTTGGAATGCAGATTCCCTTTGGTCCATCCACATGAATGGTTCTCCTTTTAGGGTCAATTGTGTCAACGTACAAAAATCTTGGAAAAATCCTTGACAAATCTCTAGTAGTAACCTGCTAAACCTAGAAAATTTTGAATTTCTACTACATTAGTCGGAGTAGGCGAATTAAAAATTGCTTCATTTTTTCTGTGGATCTATAGATATCCTAGCTTTATTAATAACTTGCCCAAAAAATGTAGCCTCATTAAACCAAAACTCACATTTCTTGAATTTTCCATACAGTTGTTTCTCTTTAAGTGTTTGAAGGATTATTCTTAGGTGTGTTGTTCATGTTCCTCTTTACTCTTTGAGTAAATTTGAACGTCATCAATAAAAACCACAATAAACTCATCTAAAAATGGTTTAAAATCTGGTTCATTAAATCCATGAAAGTTGCAGGTGCATTAGTGACTCCGAAAGACATGACCAAAAATTCATAGTGTCCATACCTAGTCCGGAAAGCAGTCTTCTCTATGTCCTTGGCTTTAACCTTCAACTGATGATATCCCTTGTTAATCAATTTATGAGCCTTCATTGCAGAAATTAATTATGGTGGCGGAACTACACCTTTTCCCTCAAAATAAAACTCGTTTTGTCTTGGAGGTCGAAATATTACATGTTTAGAGGCACAATCAATGGTCGCATAATATTTGGATAGTGTGGGCGCCAGAAAAATATAGGTACTAGCTTATTGGGCCTAACCCAAACAAAGCCTACAATGGGTCCAGCCCAAACAAATATCACACCCCCCCCATCTATATAAATGGGGGCATCCCAAGTGGAAGGTATGTCTCATCTCACTTTACGGAACACACACCCCTTCTAATATATATAGACTATTTACTTCTTGATTCAAGGACTAACTTCATCATTGGAGTACTCCCGGCCGGCAACCCCGGTTGGGTGGCACTGACTACGTTCATCATTGCAGATCTACAGGGGTGAAGTTATTCTCTTCGTTGGATCTCTACAACATCCATGTGAGAGGATAATTCATGGCCTCACAATTGGCACCGTCTGTGGGGAACGTCTTCAAGAGTTCAACGAAGAAAGGAGCAAACATGTTCTTGTAAGTAAAAATTTAACAACACTGATTGATCTTGCTCTCTACAAATTAGTTTAAGATTAGTTTGTGGATTGGAGGTATATATGTTTGTGCTTACAAAACAGAGTTTTTTGTTCACTGTGAATTTCTGTAAAATTTTTTAAAACAACATAGAATTCATGGTCTACTTTTACATCCCCATTTTCTCTCTCTAAAAATGGGTTTCACACTTTTCTTGGTGCAAACATTTTTTCGGCAATTCAATAAAGTTGCTCGGCCAAATCCATACGTGGGTCTACCCATTTATTTATTTATTCTTTGTTTCTCAAAACTTAGCTTAAAGTTGATTCTTGACATGTATGCACGTGTACCTATGCTAAAACTTTCTGTAGAATCTAAGGCTGGGTCTTTAATTTTTTCTCTCTCTAGAATGGACCATGAGTTATGATAAAAATAAATTATTATTCTTATGTAATTAATTATGGTAGTCGGCTGGCCATATATATATCTATCCATATAAATTCAAACGGTCTGATCTAGAGGCAACTTCAATTGTCATGAATGGCTCATGTTGATGCCGATCAAAATCTCGACAAAACCGTTTAGCACCCATAACAAGCTAGCTTCTTCTCGGCGCCGATCACAAATGCAAACATTTTCACCAAAGCTTGACTAGCTGTCGAGAAGCACCCTGATTCTCTATGTGATTGGCAAATAAAGACCCAAGGCTAGCTTCATTATGCCAAGCTCCGAACAAGCTGCAGGCGACGAAATGATTAGATGGTTAACACCATTACATGGACAAAGCTGATTTTGAACACTGAATTTTCCAATTACAATATTGCTCGGCTTCTAGGCCTTTTTGGCATCGAAAATTCGACATTAAGCACGGAGTATTTTGATTACAGCTAAACATCATCGATCAACTCATAACCATCTTCATTTCGAGCATTCCAGGCAACTTGGTGCTAAAGATCAAATTGTGATTATTGCGGAGCGAGTAACAATCACAGCGGTTGTGACCAAAAAAGGGAGAATTCCCTATATTTCTCATTTTTTATACGCACACCCATGAATTATTTAAATGAATTACAAATAAATAAATATCAGAATTCAATAATTGAATTGTTGCTCGTAAACCCATGGTTGGGTCTCAACTCTCTCTCTAAAACTGTTGGTCGGAAAAGTGCCACTCAAAAGCTTTCATTCCCAAAATATATGTATATGTTTTCTTTATGCCTCGCATGCATATGTAAACTCATTAAATATCTTGTTAATATTCGGATTTGCCTTTGAAGACGTTGCTCCATAATTTTCTTTCTGTAAAGAACTAAGATTCACCAATCGCACCACCAAAGCTGGGGCAACAAAGTGTGACTGATTCAGCAATAAAGGGCATTCACCAACATCAAAGTAGCTCGTTCACTACTTCGGGTCACCGTCGATTTTCCAAACTCATCAAGAGGACTCGTGACAATCTCTCAGAAAAAGGTGCAAGCCATTTGGTGTCAATGAAAGGCCGAGAAAAAGTTTCGCCGAGCACGCATAAAATCGAAGCTCATTCCGACCACACCAAGGTTCTTCGGCGAGCTCACCTATGTCACTCGGCCATGTCATCATGCAAGAACTATTTCTAGCAATGGCTTTGGCCACCTTGGTCAAAGCTCGGCAATAGAGGATCGGACCGCAACACTTCCATTCTCGGCAATCACCACTCGCTTAAATCATTAACCACAACAAGTTTGCCGAGTTACTCACATTGTGCAACCATGCTCACCACTACTCCGCAACATTGCTTATTAACTCTGCAAGTCGGCTTATCATTCGGCATATTATCCACTGCATATTAACATTGTAAACTCTGGATATTATTAACTCGGCTTCGACAACTTATTCGGCAAGTATTCGGAAACATCACACCGCGACATTGCTTATTCGGCTAACATTTCTTATTCGGCAATATTGCTTATCAAACTTAGCAAATTCGGCATATCATTCGGCATCTTATCAACTATTAATTCTTTGTATATTATCTCGGCTTCGGCAACATTATTTGGAAAGTATTCGGAAACATTACACCGCGACATAGCTTATTCGGCTGACATTTTTGGTAACAATATCCGGCTAATATTGCTTACTCGACAAGACTACTCGGCCACACCTACGTCAACAGCAGCGGACATTCTCGGAGCAATTACAATTATTAATTTAACCACCTATTCGGCAAAAATCTCATGATTTTTCGAAGTACAATATTGCTCGGGGCTACTATCTCGACATAGAACTAGCATCCTGGCTTATCAAAATCAACTTCTTAATATACTAGAGGATTCATGTCAACTCAAAGAGTCCAAACCTATTAACCCACGGAGCCAAAAAGTAACCGACGTTCGCTGGTATTAGCGGAACGTACCAAAGTTTCAGCAAACCAAAATTTTCAACATTATCGAAATCAAGTTTTGACCATACCAATGTGAAGTACTCATTGAGACGAATCCAACGCACCAAACCGCGTTGAAATCAGAGCACAGACAAAGCCGTATGGGCCATTGCAATTTGTCGAGCAATTTTAGTTCTTCGCCGGAGAAGACGACCATAAGTTGGCAGCCAAATAAAGTCTTACGTATGTTGCGGCTATGCTCCACTTGGCTGAAGAACAATCAAGTTCAAATATATTTCTTGCCGAATACAAACAACAAGATCTAGTGTGGCAAATTGGTTAAGTCCTACTCATTCTCTATATAGGCATGAGTTCAAGTCTTGCTGGTGTAGACACCCCATTTTTGACCGTCCTCAAGACTTAGACGTCATCGTTTGAACACTCGATGATCATCCATGTTCGTGTTCGTCTTGAGTTCTCGGAGGTTTCGGTCGCGCGCCTTGCCTTAAGACCTCTCGACTTGTTTGTTTTGTGCTTGGTTGTATACCAAACACTTGTGTTTTTACTTCTGAGGGTAGGGAATGGCTTGTTGGCCATCTCCACACCTCGCCAGCCTTGGCTTGAGGCCACCGACCTTGTTTTCTTTCTACCGGCCAAAGATTTTAGTCGGTCGGCAATATTTTTGGTCGGCCGACCATTTTTGTTGGTTAATCGGCCATATTTTCCAGCCAACCCCTTTCCATTTGCTTTTGGCAGATATTTTATGCCAGCTGTCATAGCTGGCATCCACATTACACCCCCTCCATATACGCGTATGGAGGGATTTGCCTCTTGCTTAGCTTGCTTAGGAAGCTTGAGGATTTGAACCTCTATAAAGAGGGAGCTCCTCCTCCCTCCTCCAAGGTTCAGAGAATTAGGGTTAGAGAGGTTAGATATAGTATTGTATCTATAACTCCTTGTCTAGTTTTATTTTGTACTCAAAAAGTGTGTTTTTGTCATACTATTGTACACAAACACACACTAGAACACCATCCTCTTGGACCTGAGACCCTTGGAGGTGGATTTTGGTGTTCTTTTTTTCTTTGAACTCAGAAAACCTGATGGAGTGGTGTTCTTGAGGAGGTTCTTCATGGGTGAGAAACTATCCTCTTTATTCCCCATTTTTACACAAGCTTTTAGCCTATCTTTCTTATTGTTTTAAGCTTCGACTATAACTGATAAAAGTTCTGATTTTGTGTGCTTTAGAACTTTGTTTAAGGTCACTTTGAGGTTTGGGGTTGTCTCCCCCCTCCAAGGCCTTGTTAGGCCTTGTTTTAGGCCATACCTTTTGGCCATTGTTTTGGTCATTGCATGACCTCTCTACCACTGAAATCTAGAGGATTTTCAGTGGTGGAGAGGTGGTTTTGAGGTCCTAAAAACTAGAGGGTCATCCCCTCTCCTTGTTGTCTTTAATGCTTGCATAAATGGCTTATGTGGTAGCATGTGCGTTTAGTTTGTTTTAGCCCCATTTCAGCATGTATTAGGCTTTGTTTTGCCAGGATACACCTTTATTTTGAGTTGGTTTAGACATGCCATGCTTGCTTTGTATACTTGTCTTGTAAACCCATGATTTGCCTTAATATGTACCTAGCATTTAGACTACTATGCTTACATGTTTTGGCCCAACTCCATGAAGCTTTTAGGCTTGTTGTAGCATGCTTGAGCTCTGATTTTGGTCTTCTTGGTCATGCTTGCATTGTTTTGTATGGTCACCATGCAACCTAGCTTGTTAGCTTTGAGTGTCCAAGTTGCTAGCATGCTCTATGTGGATCATTTCAGTGGTTTGGCATCACTTAGAATGTTAGTTCAGTCCATATTTGATGCTTGAATACTTGCACTTATCACTCCTTTATTGCCTTAAAGGGTTTGTCTGTTATGCCTCATGGATGTGTCATTGTGTATGACATCATGCTTAGGTCATTGGGATGCCATCTAAGTGGGTTTTTGGGCTCATTTTGACATGTCCTAACTCTGTTTTGGGTCGCTTAAATCGTGCCATGTTTGGTTGTATTAGGTGTAGTGTAACACCTCTTTGTTGGCCTTGCATGCTTCATGGTTTTGCCCCTTCGTTTTAGCTTGTTTTGGCTTTGGTCATTGCATGTTTTAAGCTCACTTTAGCTTGATTTGGGACTGTTTTAGGTCTCCTTATCCCTTTGGGGCTTGCTTCATGTAGCCTTGGTTTGAGTCCTTCGGCTAGCTTCAAGCTTTAGGCTCTCTTGCACGCTTTGCTTACTTTGTTTTGTTGGTTTGGCATCATTCCTAGCATGTTTTCAGAGTTTATCATGTCACATTTGCATGCTTTTTTCATTCCTTTTAAGTGTGCTTAAAAGTCTCCCTTTGATGCTTAAGTGTTAGGCCAACTACCATGCATGTTTATATGTGGTTTTGTCCCTTATCCCTTAGCATTTTGGCCGCTGAATTGGGCTGATTCAAGAGCTGCCCATTTTGGTTTAAGACCATTCCTGTATGTTGTCGCATGCTTGCCTTGCATGTTGTCGCATACTTGGACTATCAATATGTTGTTGTATGCTTAAACGGTAGTGCATTTGGCATGCATTCTTTTGGTTTTACGTTCCTTAATATGTTGTTACATGTTTGCCTCACATGTTGTTACATGATTGAACGAAGTCACATGCTTGTTTGCATGCTTGTCTTTACATATTGTTATATGCTAATTGCCTTGTGTAACATTGTTGCTTGTATGCTCATTTTGCACTAGTATGCTCGCATGTTTAGGTTGCATAGTATCGAGCATGCATCCCTTGCCTCTTGATCAACCATGATGGAGGTTAGGACCTCCTTTCGTGTTATATGCATTTCATTCCATATTGATTTGCACACTTGGCACCTTGGGCCATCATGCATTGAAATGCGTGATTGATGGCCCAAGGGTTGAGAACCATACTCCTTTGAGTCTCAAACATGATAAGGAGTGTGGTGGTGCATAAATCACTTTGAAAATACATTGCCATGTTCTATCTGTCCTCTGCTGCAGCAAAACAGGATTCTGCAGGAAGAGACGGTCGGTCGACCATCTTCAATGCCGACCGGCCATTAATTTTTAGCCGGTATTACCACAAATGGTCGATGACCAGTTCCACATGGCCGGTGGCCTCACCTCTTGGTCGGTGACATCCCACAGTGCTCAGGGAGTGATTCTGAAGCCTCCTTGGGACTTGTGAAGTTTTTAGAAGTACAAATCAGTATAAACAGAGGCAGCATGAGTATGGCGATGGATTTCCGAGTGAAGCCGTACAAGCATGCGTGCATCCCTCACCTCGAGGCCATTTCAGCGTTTTAATAACTTAGACTGGTTATTTATTTCGATTTGGTTATGTAATTAATTAATTAGCTTGTTAGTTGATTAGTTAGTTGATTTGTATTATTTATTCGGTCCCTCCCTCGAGAGGGCGCAATTGTGTAATAAGCGTGCGTGTGTGTGATGCATGTCTTCCAACCCCCACTTCTTTCTCCCTTTTATTTAACCGCTTATGATGGTTAGTTTTAGGGCATATTTGATTTAGCATATCTTATGCTATACATGTTTGCATTCATTCATTTGTATTGCATGCACCGGGCTTGGCGCATCATATTAACTGCATAGTATTTCAATTCCAACTTGAATACGTGTATCAAATTGACGCATATCATATGCCATCTTAGATTAGCCGAGCCTAGATTAGCCGAGCCTATTCTAATTGCATTTCGTATGTGTTGCATTAGCCATCTTAACATGGACTTGGATCATACATTTGATTACTAACATGTTCTTGTTTTGGCTCGGAGTACATTGTGAGTGTTTATGCTTTAGCATCTTGCATGTGTGTAAGTGTTAACATGACAACATGCTTGCCATGAGGCTAACTACTTAGTTGATATAACTGCCTGAATGCCTGTGGGTGAAGGTTAGGTTGCTTGAGTTGGAATAATTCGTTGAAACCCGTGTTTTAGCCTACTTGCAAGTAGCAAACTTCAATCCATTTTCAAAACAAACGGATATGCGATGCTTTGTTCCAACTTAGGCAATCCAGTCTATATTTGTATGCTGTGCGCATCACATAGTAATTCTAGGCTAATAACCGGAATAAGAACACATATGTTTTCAAAACTAGATATCATGCTTAGTATAGGCCGATCTTCGAATCGGGCGAGCGAGGGTGCTCATAGATGACCTTCCCCAATCGTACCCAAGTTCCCAAGTTAAGGCAACTTTGGTGATGATGGACACGTGGCCTTAGGCAACGAATCAGGGTTTCCTAAATTTTCCCAAAATAAAATATTTAGGTGGCGACTCTGTATCTAGCAAAGCAGTCCATGTTTGGCACTTCTTTCTTAAAAATCTGTTTTCCAAAACGATTTGTCGAATTTGGACTCTTTGGTGATTTATCAATCTCACATCGCATATTGTGAGATTAGATTCAGAACCGTGACATATTGAGTCCGAACTGTGGAAAAACAGTAAGCCCATGGGGCGCGTCCACAGTTTCTGGCAACTCTGCTGGGGAATTAGAGAACTTGACTCGAACTCATGATATCTTGTTTTGATTACACTTACGTGTCTCTTTGCATTGGATGTGTATTGGTGCGCCTAGGACACCGTGTTTGCCATCTACTATTCCTGAACGGTTTGTCAGAGGCTCACTTTGAGAAGTGTGCCATAAGGCTGACCGGTTACGGGCTCTGCCACGATGGGAACACAAACCCCGATTTTTACCGGGGCACCCTTTTGTCCATTCGACCTAGTGCATATTCGGAATCCATAATGACCATTCCAAACTAGGACAGGTTGCTTACCCGATTATAGGTTGTTTGAAACCGCTGTGTGCGTAGTGAAACCCTAGCTCCTGACAAAATAGGACTGGGAAACCCTACCCCAGCATAGGGATGTTTTTGCTCTCACTTGTTTGTTATGTGCTTTAGAGTTGACCTCTACAGGGAATAGACATATCAGTCTGCAAGTTTGGGCAACAAGCCTGCGTGCATCAGTGTTTTGAGAATCAGTTATATCTGCGGGTATCAGATTCAGATTTGGGGCAGTAATTTTGGGGAACAGTGATCAGTGGTCGAATGCAGTTATTCAACTAAACTTATGTCTGTTCTAGTAAAATTGGGCTACGATGTTGCCTACTTTCTTTTTCAGTTTAGAGATTCAGTTTGGAGCAGCCAGCGTTCTCCTTTGTTGAGGAAAGACTTGTTGAGGAAAAACCAGTCAAGGCTTATCGGTTCACCTGCGTCGTCAGTCACCGGTTACATCATCTCCATTCAGTTCAACAGACTTATGATGACACAAAATTCAGAGGAAATTGTGGTTATGGCAGCCGCATTGGACCAAGGAATCATCTTGCAGGATGAGATCAATGTTGAAATACCACATCCGCCTAGGTCGCTTGTCGCGCACCTGATCTGGACGCTCTAGTTTTTTCAAACTCGTGAGCCCACCACATTTGAGTTGATGGGAATGATTGGCGACCTCCAAAGGTCTGTGGTTGACCTCGCCTATGGAATGTTGGCTTCTCCACCAACCACATCATATGCCAGGAACTTCATGCCACAAGAGCCCCCGCTACTGGGGCGAATTGTAATTGAGCTCAGCCAACCTGAAGCTATCTCAAGCTCCGGCAATGACGTATCAACGACAACGGGGCTTCGCACTAAAGCAACAACCCAAACCTCTCACCAAGCTGAGGCTAGTGGAAAGAACAAGATGAAGGTGGACGCTGATGCCTACGAACAACTTAAGCAAGCTGTTGAGGCTCTAAAAGCTGAGGGGTTGAATAAGCAACAAGTACTCGCAGTTTTGGCTAAGATTGTGGATGACATCTTCCCTACTCAGACCGAGAGCAGTTCAAGCCAAAGGGAAAATCGAGATAGGGACCGTCATACCAGAACCGTTCCTCCCAACCCTAATCCTGCACCTGGAAAAGATCCGAGAGCCAAGACAGCACCTGCTGATCCTTTTGCTAGTGCGTCCAGCAAAGGTCCACAGACTTCGAAGTATCTGCCCTGAGGGCGCAGGGTTTTTCATGCCCTCTACATGCCTTTATCCAAGGCTCTTCGAATCCTCATTGAAAAAGGTCATCTCAAACCTCTTGAGCCTCGACCTCTCCCAAGTAATCTCCCTCTCTCACATGATGCTACCCAGTACTGTGCGTACCATCAACAGGCTGGTCACACCACCGATAATTGCTTTCGTCTTCGCCACGAAGTGCAAGACTTGATCGATGACGAGGTCATCCTCCCACCTAGCTGAACAAAGTTCGTCACTATTGAGTTTGTGGACTTTGAAGATAATAAAAGTATGTGATCTGGGTTTGGCCCATCTGCGGGCGGCACTCGGTTTACTTCAGATGTGGCGTATGGCACGCACTGTTTTGAGCGTTTGCGAATGCTAGCTTTTGTAGTTTTTGACTCGGATGTTGAGTCAATTCTGTGGTTTTATTTCGAGTCTGTCTCATCGTTTTGATTCAGTCTTTTTGATTAAGGTCTGTCTTGTTGTATCAAGTCAGTCCTGTTGTGTTAGAGTCGGGTGATTTCGGGGGTGTTACCTCGGACATCACTTGCTTGTTTTGGTATTTTTCTTTTACGCTCTTTTGAGTCTGTTTCTGCCAGGGAGCCAGTTACGCCAGAAGATCTGAATGAACAGTAGTGGTTTTCCTGTTTTGTGTTTATTTTTGCCTTGAATCAGTTGAATCAGTTGTGCCAGAAAATTTGAGTGAAACGACAGTGCTTTTCACCTGCTCTTCTGTACCTTGAAGTCATTGCATCGACCTAAGTTTTTCAAAACTTTATTTTTAACACTGTGGTGAAAACAAAGAAGAAGGAATTCCTCGGGATTTGTAAAAATTTGATCAATTGAGAGAAAGAAAGACATGCTAAGCCCTTGATGAATGAGATCATGTTTGGTAACGTGAGTACTGAGAAGGACCCTCGCTTGATCCAGATTGGTTCTACACTATCTTCAGCGTGAGCGATTTCTCGCTTTTGTAAAAAATTTCAAAAAATGTTTTGTGCGGTCCTGCGAAGACCTGTGTGGAATCACTCTTGAGATTGTGCAGCCTATGATCGCTCTCAGCCTTGAGACGCGACCCCATTTTTCTTTCAAACAGTTGAACTTGCGTTCAGAATGTTCAACGGTCAACCACAATGTGAGGATTGTATGGCCAGATCATAAGCACCTCTCGAACAAGGGGCAAAAGACGTCAGATAATGCACTCGAAGAGTCCAAGGTGAAGATCAGCAAGAATGCCAAATCCCAGAAGGGAGGAAAGAAGAAAGTACTACCGGAGAACAACTGAGTTCCTATCTACAACACTAGGGGCAAATTCAGCCCCCATTGGATGGACTCCGACATCATCAGTAAACAGCGGTCATTTTTCTGGATTCAGATAGCTTCGAGATCTCAAAATCATTTGACATGGACAAAGCTACACTTTTACCCTTGAGAGGCTTGCTGGGCCAAAAACCCGAAAGGGCGACCCAAGCAAAAGTTAGAGCAAGCAAAAAGAAAAATGAAGAAAATGAAAAGAAAAGATAAAAAAAAAAAAGAAGAAGAAAAGAATTGAAAAGAAAAGAAGAACAAAGCTCGCAAGGTTGAAAACCCAGAAGGGCGGTCTTGGCAAAAGTTAGAGCGTAAAAAGTGAGGTTAATACCCGAGTGTCCCATAACCGGAACTACGTAAGGCTTGATTCCCATGTTTGGGATACGTGGGCAACTTCATTCTGAAGTCCAGCCATAAACACTTCCAAATCGATTATGTCCATGTAATGGTTTTGATCATCCTTGTTTTCTCTGTATCCGAGAGTTTGGTTGTGATCGTTGAGGACCGATTACAATGTGCTGCGGCGTTATCCAAACAAGGGGCAACTTTCCGTTGCCATACAGTGTGCTGCGGTGATATTCAAACAATGGTCAATTTTCCATTGCCATACAGTGTCGTTCAGACAAGGGGCAATTTTCCATTATTTTGGGTCCGAGGTTGTGCATCTCAAGAGTAGGTTCTGTGCTCGTTGAGCAGCGACCGTTTGTAAAAACAGTTTTTGAGAATTTTTACTAAGGTTGACTAATTTTCTCGAAAATTATTCCTATTTTTCCAAAAATAGGACCATTTCTTGGACCCAAAAAAGGAAAATTTCCAGTGCTCACAATCTAACTTGCATGATTTTAAATCAGAAAGTTGAACGAGTATGTTAATCTAACTTTCATATTGGTCAAAATTATTTTAGTAGAAAGCCAAAACAAAAAATGGTCAAAATGATGAACTAGGGGCACAGTTGAGTCAGGCTTCCTGTCTTTTCCCCGTTATCCGTGCATTTGCCAGAAAGGGCACGATACTTGCCGGAAAAGGCACCGTATTCGCCAGAAAAGCGCACAGCTGAAGCTAACAACAAAGGGCCGAAAGCTCTCAACATCCTCCAAGCAACGAGGTATCAAGCCAAGTGTGAAGCGCGAATTCGAGTGGATCAAGTTACTCCACTCCCTGGTCCGGGGCCTCGACTAAATGACACCGGAGGAGGTAGCCGCGAGCTAATAGTGTTGGGCGTGAACCCATAACTTTTTGTTTATCCATCAAACCACCCAGGGGAGGGATAAAAGAACAAGAGATTGAAGAATAAAGAGATGTGCATTGAGAAAAAGTGAGAAAAGGGCTTTTTCAGAAAAACAGTGATTGAGTGCCAGAGTGATGTGAGAATCACAAATGAGAAAAGGTGGGAAACAATACCCGGAGAAACTGGCTCCTTGCGAATTGAGAGGCCTCTCACTTTTGTAACACGTTCGAGTGTCATGTCTTTTGTTTTTTGTCTCGATTCTTGTCTTGAGTCGTTTCAGGTGTATGTGTTTGTCTTTAGGTTGTATACCTTTTGTTTTCTGTTGTTGAGTCATTTTTCGCTGTGTTCAGTCCTAGGCTCAATACCCGATTGAGAATTCATTCTCGATTTTCAAAATGAATCATTTTGTACTCAGAGTGCTGTGCCATTCTCCACATTTGTTCTTCCACATTTGGAGCATCTGAGTATGTTTCAACTTCTACCAATCCTATCTTTGTATCCCGTCTGTTTGGATCGAACTGTTTGTTCAGAATTAGCTATGTGCCAAATAAACCGAATGATGTGTTATGGGCTGTGAGTTCAAAATGAGCAATGTTTAGAATGGGCTGTGTGTTTAGAATCAGCAGTGTCCTGCATGAGCCGTATGACCAAAATAAATAGAGTACTGTGTTGCGAGCTGTGTGTTCAAAACAAACACTCTATATGTTGAACATATTGAGAACTTGTAATTAGTTCCACTTCCAGTGCCTTCCGTTGTTGATTTTGCAAAGTCACACCTGTATTACTTCAATTTGCTTATCGAGTTGTTGCTCATTTGCTTATCGAGTTGTTACTCATTTTTCTTATCGAGTTGTCGCTCATTTTCTGATCAAGTTGTTACTCATTTGCTTATCGAGTTGTTACTCATTTGATTACCAAGTTGTCGCCATTTTGCTTATCGAGTTGTTGCTCTCTACTTATCGAGTTGTTGCTCTCTGCATATCGAGTTGTAAACTTGTTAAGGTCTCGTTATTGCTTATTGAGTTAATTTGTTTTATTTGTTACGTTGGTCTACCTGACCTGGTAGTACATGCATGTTCAATTTCCATCCGATTACATTGTTATGTGATATGGTACGATACGATGAGATACGGTGCAAAGTACAAATGCAACACTTTTTTAGCAAAAAGCTTGTTTCTTTCCATCATCTTTTCAAATACATAGTTTTGGGAAAGTAAAATCTGCCTCAGGCAGTACAAAGTGCTCAAATTACTAGCTAAAAGGAAAATAAAGCAAAAAGAAAGAAAAGCAGCAAAAGTCTAGATCAACGTCAACTGGTCTCAAGCATGAGAGTCTGTCCTCGTCCTCTTCCTGGACGAAGGTCTAGGAGCATCGTTGCCGGCCCCACCATCTGAGCTCGAGCCCGAGTCATCTCCAGTCTCATCCTCAGACGACTCTGCCTCTGCCTCTGTCTCGGACTCATCATCATTTGGAATTGGTGCCCGCGAGCTGCTCCCAACATGAGTGCGCCTCGTTTTGGTGCGGGGGGGTACTGTGGTCCCTAGTCCTGCTCTCCCTCCTTCTCGGCAGACACAGATGGTCCTGCTGGAGCACCTCCTGCAGCTGATATCTGGAATGGGGGCTGAAAAGGACAAATGGTAAATACATTAGTCATGCTACGCAAAGCAGAGTATGAATACAGAATACAGCGTATCAGTATAGAATGCAGTAACTGGGTACAGTGAGCAGCTTATTAGTACAGAATGCAGTGACTGAGTGCAATGTATGAATGCCATAAGCAATGCCGTGACCAAATCTGTGGGTTACAGTGTATCAATGACCGTGAATGCCGATCAAGTGCCATGTTGACAGTGCGATGCATCAGATTATGTGTGAAATCGATTATGCACAGTTTGAGATTGTGGTTGAAAGAGCTTATCGGGATACAGTAAATAGCCAACAGGTCGAGGCTCCGCCGTAGCATCCCCATCACGGAAGCAGTCAACTCCAAAGACTGGCAAGTGTACTTGGCATAAGTTTGCAAGAGTGTTAGAAACATCAGTATTCTGCGGAACATCAAGAGAAATAAAACGAAATGACTGTACAGGACGTAAAATACAGTAGTGCATACTGGAGGCAAGCCGTAGAATCCGACTAGCTCATGATCAGGCGGAGCGGGAGTGATGGGGATTTGGTAAGTCTCTCCACCCTGCCCTCGGCATGTCATCATAGTAGGCTGCTCGGGCTACCCAGCTCCCTGCCCTTTCCGGGGCCCACTCCTACCTCGGGCCCGAGATGCCCGTGATGCTCCTGCTCTCGCAGCTGGTGCCGCTGGTCTCTCTCTCTCAACTCGGCCGGCACCGGCCAGAGGCCGTATGATATAGGTCTGGATGAACTCCGCATAGTCACCCTCGTCTACGAAGCGCTCATAGCTCCAGCCGATGGTGTAACTCATCATCTCCGCTAAGGTATACCTCTTAGTGTCCCTCACATGGGTAGGAGGAGGTGTTGGAACCGGCTGCTCTGGCAAGCCCAAGGTCTGCCACAAGAAGCACTCCCCAAAGTATCAGGCACGGCAAACCGGGCCTTCTAACAAGACTCTAAATCGGGCAGTCTCCTGAGCGCCGGCATACCGCTCCCGAACTGCGATGGGCAACGAGGCCCACGGCTGCCAGGTAATCTGCAAATAGCAGTAAATATAGTTTGTTATCTATTATTTAAGGTACATTGCAAAGAAAAGACAATAAACTGAAATGTTTGACATACCTCGGTTGCGGTGATGGTGTCAAAGTAGTGGTGGAAGAACATGAAAGGCTCTCGCGGCCTCCGCTCGCATCTCACGTCAAAGCGGTGAGAAAATGGGACTCCGAGGGGCATCTCCTCATCTAGTACTGGGGCAAGCCTTGAAAAGTAGGCATACACCCACAACTACAGAATGAAACAGAGCAGACATGAGTAGGCTTATCAGATAAAGCAGTATCCAAATAAAAGCGAAAATCAGAGAACAGTGTGCAGTGTATTGTGCAATGTGTGCGGTGTGTTATGCAGTGTGTGCAATGTACAGTCAGTGTAGAATAGATTGCGTGTGCGTAGTGTGTATGGTGTACAGATAATGAAAGGCATAATTGAAAAGACAGAAATGGAAACATGTACCTCCCAGGCTTGCCAATAGCCTCCAAGTAATTGCTCGCTGAGGCGGGAAGATGAGCTCATGTACCTGTAAAGAGTGGCCAAGTCGGTGCCACCCCAGTCGTAGCGGTGGATCTGTGTCACATCCACAAGCGCGCTCAGTTGGTAGAGGGCAACGGTGTTCGCCCGATCGGCGAAAAATGTGGTCCCTAGCAGAAACATGATAAAATCGCGAGCGTACTGTGCCTCCTCCTCCCGGGTAGTAGGCCCCTGGATCCAGAAATGATCCTCGAACCATGAGTATCGCATGAACCCTGCCCGAGCGAGAAGTGGCTGAGTGCCGAGCAGGTACATCTGAGCGGCGTCCCACTCGTCCATGTCTGTATCAAAGGGGATCGGATCACCCCCCACTCGGATGCCTGTGAGCATGGAGAAGTCGAAGGGAGTCATCGTCATCTCCTCGGTGGTAGAAAGGTGGAAGGAGTTGGTAGTGTCCCACCACCTCTCCACCAGAGCAGCAAGGAGGGGCCTACTCGCGGTGAGGCGCGAGAGTCCCATGCAAAAAGTCCCAAAGCCGGCCCGGTTGACAATACGACGAACTACGTCGGGCAGCTCCATGTACCAACCTCTGGCGACAACATTCTCATACCCCCGGAAGGCATAGAAATCTCCTTGTGGTCAAAACAAACAGTTGCGAAGCAGTGTTATAAATACAGTGTTGAATGCACTCAGAATTGATGAAAATACAGCGTGTGTACACATGTTCAGATTCAAACAGATATCGGGTGCGGGTGTGGTCGCAATGAACTACAGCATGTGATGTATCAGTGTGTTTGAGTGGTTCAGTGAAAACACAGCGTGTGTACACGTGTTCAGATTCAAATAGGTATCGGGTGCGAGTGTGCTCGCAATGAACTACAGCATGCGATGTATTAGTGTGTCTGAGTTAAGCAGTTAAAGAACAGAATCGCTATTGCAGTTATGTGTTCCACATTGCAGAAAATGAAACAGGGAAGAGTGTACCTCAGAAGCGCCATAGGACAGATGTGACTCTAGCTTGTACAGCAGAAGCTCCAGTGGCACGCGTCGCTCATAGCACTTGAAGTGACGGAGGCTATCAGGAGGAAGCACGTGTATCGTCGGCCTGTAGGCCGCCAGATTGAACGACCGGATGTGAAGAGGCAGGAGCTCGGCCTCAGGGTCCATGTCCAACTTTGGGGGAGCCCCACCGCCTAGAATGTCGTCTGCCATCTCAAGAATAGTGTGAAAATGGCCGAAAGTGTGAAAACCAGGCAAGAATGTCAAAAGTCAACCCAGAAGTCAACCCCGAGAGGATGAAAAATGGGCAGAAAGGTCGGAGTCTGAAAAAGGCACAAAGATCGAGGTAAACTCGGGGGAAACGAACCCCAAGTGGTGGAAATCGAGAAAAGTACACCGAAACTGAGATTTGTTCGGTTCAAAATGTGCGAAACGAGGAGGTTTTCGCGAATCGAACGACGAAAAGGGCGCTAAAACACTATAAAAACACAGATCGAAGGCGGGAAAATCACCTGGAGAGAAGGGGGAAGGGTTTTCGAGCTTGTGAGAAGTGAAAATATGGGGTTTGGAACCCCATATTTAAAGACCAGTGGCCAAAGGACAAAACTGCCCCGATACAGCAATTTTTGGCCGGTCGGCCAAATATTTGGCCGGTTACCTTATTTCGTGGCCGATGGATGGCCGGTGGTCTTCCCCGGTGGCCGGTGCATCTCCTACACCCTTGTTTGGGTCATTTATGTGGTTATGGACCTTCATTACTCAAGACAGTGCAAGAAGGTGCATTTTCAAAAGCTTAACCGATCTCCGTGTTGACCTCGAGCCGTGTCTTCTGTGCATGGCACTTGATACGTACGAGGTGTATCTTTTTTTTTCGTATCCTTTTTGTCCCTTGAGAAATTCAAAAATTGCTTTACATGCGTTGCATTACAACGTTTTGTTATGAGCGCGTGTTGGTTATACATCATTTCGCTCGCGCTGTTATGCACACATTTTGTGCATTGTCGCGCAAGCCATACTGGCATTATTATGCACATGCTTTAGGTCACATCGTCATGCACACCTTACATGCATTGCATGCATTTTCCTTATCTCGCATTGTCATGCGCACCTTAAATGCATTGCATGCATTTTCCTTATCTCGCATTGTCATGCGCGCCTTACATGCATTGTCATGCATTTTCCTTATCTCGCATTGTCATGCGCACGTTACATGCATAGTCATGCATTTTCCTTATCTCCCATTGTCATGCGCACCTAACATGCATTGTCATGCATTTTCCTTATCTCGCATCGTTATGCGCACCTTACATGCATTGTCATGCATTTTCCTTATCTCGCATTGTCATGCGCACTTCACATGCATTGTCATGCATGTTCCTTGTCACGCATTGTCATGCGCACCTTACATGCATTGTCATGCATTTTCCTTGTCACGCATTGTCATGTGCACCTTATTTGCATTATCATGCATTTCCTTATCATGCATTGTCATGCATACCTCTCATGCATTGTCATGCATTTTCTCATCTTGCATTGTCATGCATTTCCTTATCGTGCATTGTCATGCATATCTCTCTTGCATTGTCATGCATTTCAAAAAAAGACGTGCGTTGTCACGCATTTGAGTTCATTTGCATTGTCATGCATTTCAAAAAAAGACGTGCGTTGTCACGCATTTGAGTTCATTTGCATTATCGTGCATTTCAAAAAAAAAAAAAAAAAAAAACAAACGTGCGTTGTCACGCATCTGAGTTCATTTGCATTGTCATGCATTTCAAGAAACGAGCTTTGTCGTGCATTCGAGCTCATTTGCATTGTCGTGCATCACAATAGTATGCATTGTCATGCATTTCAATAAATCATGCAGTGTCATGCATTCCAATTACATGCATTGTCATGCATCTTTCATCTACATTTCAGTTCATGCATTGTCATGCATTTCAGTTCATGCATTGTCGTGCATGTCTCATCTGCATTGTCATGCATTCCAATAGTTTGCATTATCATGCATTTCAGTTTATGCATTATCATGCATGTCTCATTCGCATTGTTATGCGTTTTAATAATTCGCGTTGTCATGCATTTCAATAACGTGCATTATCATGCATCTCTTGTTTGCATTATCATGCATTTCAAGTAACTCGCATTGTCATGCATCTTCCATTTGCATTATCATGCACGTCAATCTCTCGCATTGTCGTATATTTCATGTGCATTGTTTTGCACCACTCTAACTTTTCTCCACCCGCGTGCCGCATGTGGACGTACCTAACTTTTCTCCACTTGTGTGTCGCGTGTGGACATATCTAACTTTTCTCCACTCGCGTGCCGTGTGTGGACGTATCTAACTTTTCTCCACTCGCGTGCCGCGTGTGGACGTATTTAACTTTTCTCCACTTGCGTGCCGCGTGTGGACGTATCTAACTTTTCTCCACTCGCGTGCCGCGTGTGGACGTAACTCTAACTTTTCTCCACTCCCGTGCCGCGTGTGGACGTATTTAACTTTTCTCCACTCGCGTGCCGCGTGTGGACGTATTTAACTATTCTCTACTCGTGTGCCGCGTGTGGACGTATCTAACTTTTCTCTACTCTCGTGCCGCGTGTGGACGTAACTCTAACTTTTCTCTACTCGCGTGCCGCGTGTGGACGTATCTAACTTTTCTCCACTCGCGTGCCGCATGTGGACGTAACTAACCCTTACTAACTCCTTTCTCCCCTTTTCGCATTGTTACACACATTGCATGCGTTTTCGCGTGTGCTTTAGTGTTTATGCACCTTTCTCCCCTTTTCGCATTGTTACACACATCGCATGCTTTACCGTGCTTGCTTTACTTACATGTGTTCATTCCTGCTATACACATTGCTTGCATTAGCACGCATGCTTTACTTACATGTGTACATTTTATTCCTTACCTTACACATTGTACATGTTGTAGCATGTACTTTACTTACATGTGTACATTTTATTCTTTGCTTTACACATTGCATGTGTTTCTGCGTGTGCTTTATTTACATGTGTATACTTTTCCTCACCTTCACACATTGTATACGTTGTCGCGTATGCTTTACTTACATGTGTTTGTGCCTTCATAGCATTGTTATGCTTGTTTCAAATCGCATTGTTATGCACACACTCGGGTTGCGTTGTGTAGATACCCCATTTTTGACCGTCCTCAAGACTTGGACGTCATCGTTTGAACACTCGATGATCATCCATGTTCGTGTTCGTCTTGAGTTCTCGGAGGTCTTGGTTGCGCGCCTTGCCTCAAGATCTCTCGACTTATTTGTTTTGTGCTTGGTTGGACCAAGGACTTGTGGTCTTTGGACCTGAGGGCGGGAAATGGCTTGTTGGCTATCCCCACACATCACCGGCCATGGCCTGAGGCCACCGGCCCTATTTTATTGCTACTGGCCAAAAGTGATGGCCGGTCGGCAATGTATTTAGTCGGCCGGCCCTTTGTGTTGGTCGATCGGCCTTTTCTGTTGTCCGAACCCTGTTCATCTGCTTTATGCAGATATTTAGTGCCAGGTGGCACAAACCCTGCCCTCCATACACGTGTATGGAGGATTTGCACCCTTTATTTTAGCTTCTTGAGGAAGCTTGAACCTTTCTAACCCTTGTTTTAAGCTTCTTGAGGAAGCTTGAACCTTTTGAACCTTTGTTTTAGCTTCTTAAGGAGGCTTGAACCGTTCGAACCTTTTTAGCTTCTCCAAGAAGCTTGAACCCTCTTGTTTCTCTATAAGAGAGGGTCTCCCTCTCCTTTAGAGAGGTTCCAAAAATTTGTTTAAGGCTCCAAGATATATCTCTCTTTATATCTCTATATTTTGGGTTCAAAAGGGTCTAGTTCTTGGCCTATTACACCACACCTCATAGCCACATACCTCCACCATTCATCTAAGGTTCTTGGAGGTCATTTTCAGAGGTTAAAGAGTTGGTTCTTGGTCCAAGAACCTGCTGGTTTTGCAGCTGTGCATCAAGGGTGAGAACTACCCTCTTTATTCCCCATTTTTGCACACACTTTTAGCCTATCTTGCATGCTGTTTTGAGCTTAACTTATAATTGATAAAAGTTCTGTTTTTGCATGCTTTTGAAGTTTTTTTAAGATCACTTTTCTATTTGGGGTTGTTTACCCCCTCTTAGGCCTTGTTTGGCCTCATTTTTGTGCATTTTTTGTGAGCTTCGGGACCACCTTGTATTGGCCTTCTCACCACTGAAATTCAGTGGTGGGGATAGTGTTTTGAGGTCTTAAGAAGGAAAGGGCCATCCCCTCTCCTTGTTATCTTCAATACTTGTCATATTTGCCTCACGTGTGAGCACCTTGTTTAAGTTCATGTTGGCCATGTCTTAGCTGGTATTTGTGGTTGTTTTTCCATGATATACCTCTATTTTAAGTTGGTTTAGACATGCCATGTGTGCTTCATACACTTGTCTTGTAATCCCATGTTTTGGCCTTAACATGCATCATGTTGTAACATGCCTTTTTAGCATGATTTTGGCTTAGCCTCATGAAGCTTCTAGACTTGTTTTAACATGCTTAAGGTCTGATTTTGGTTGTTTGGGTCATCCATGACTTGTTTTGTATAGCTACCATGCAATCTAGCTTGTAGGCTTTGAGTTTTGAACCCCATAGCATGCATTACTTGGCTTATTTCAGTGATTTGGAGTCACTTACCATGTCATTTCAGTCCACGTGGCATGCTTGTTTACTTACATTTGATACTCCTTTAATGCCTTAAAGAGTTGTTGTTTTATGCTCCATGTTTGGACCTTTGTGTATGCCATCATGTGTAGGCCATTTAGTTGCCATCTAAGTGGGTTTTTGGTCTTGATTAGACCTGCCTTGGGACTATTTTAGGTCCCCATGGCCCTTTGGGGTTTGCTTCATATAGTCTTGGTTCGAGTCCCATGGTCAGTTTCTAAATTTTGGGCTTGGTTGCATGCTTTGATTGATTTGTTTAGTTGGTTTGGCACCATTTCTAACTTAATTTCAGAGCTTACAATGCTTGTCATTTGTCCATATTAGTTCCTTTTAAATGTGTTTAAAAGTTGCCTCTTTTATGCCTTAGATGATAGGCCTTTGTGCATGCATGTTTGCATGTCTATTCCATGCTTTTGTTGCATCATTTTGGCCGCTGATTTGGGCTTATTTTTTGAGCTGCCTAAGTTGGTTTAAGACCAATCCCGCATGTTGTTGCATGCTTGCCTTGTATGTTGTTGCATACTTGGCCCATTGACATGTTGTTGCATGTTTAAGTGGTGTTGCATTTGGCATGCATCTTGTGTTAAATTGCTTTGCATATTTGCATGAGTTTGTCCCTCACATGTTGCTACATGCTTGCCTAACCATGAATATTGTCACATGCTTTGCATGTTTGCATATTAGTTTAGGTTGCATTACATTTGGCATGTTTATTATACATTGCTTGTTGGCATGCCCATGTTGCACTAGTGTGATTGCATGTTTAGGATTGCATAGCATTGAGCATGCATCCATTGCCTCTTGATCAACCATGATTGAGGTTAGGGGTCCCTTGGTATGTTTCGTGTTTTGTGCATTTAATATTGAAGTTGCATGCTTGACTTATTTGGCCATCACGCATTGAAATGCGCGATTGGTGGCCCGAGGGTCGGGAATTATACTCCTTTGAGTCGTAAAAATTATGAGGAGTGTGGCGGTGCAAACATTACTTTGAAAATGCTTTGCCATACTCTGTCTGTCCTCTATTGCAGCAAACCAGTATTCTGCAGGAAGAAATGGCCGGCCGGCAATCTTCAGTGCCGGCTGACTATAAAAACCCAGCCGGTGGTATAATTTTTGGTCGATGACCAGTTCTCCATAGCCGGTGGTGTTCCCCCTTGGTCGGTGACCTCCCACAGTGCTCAGGGAGTAGTCCAGAAGTAACCTTGAGACTTGTGCAGTCCTCAGAGGTGCAGAGCAGTGCAAATAGAGGCAGCATGAGTATGGCGTTGGATTTCCAAGCGAAGCCGGGCGTGCACGCATTCATCCCTCTTCCCGAGGCCTCTTTACTACTTTCTTAGCTTAATTAATTCTTTTAATTAGTAAAGTGTGATGTAATATTTAATTAGCTTGTTAGTTGATTAGTTAGTTGATTTGTATTATTTATTTGGTCCCTCTCTCGAGAGGGCGCAATTGTGTAATAAGCGTGCGTGCGTGTGATGCATGTCTTCCAACCCCCACTTCTTTCTCCCTTTTATTTAACCGCTTATGATGGTTAGTTTTAGGGCACGTTTCAATTAGCATACTTATGATAGCATGTTTGCATCATTCATCTGTATTGCATGCACCGGGCTCGGCGCATCATGCTAACTGCATTGTATTTGAATTCCAAGTTGAATACATGTATTGGATTGTCGCACCTCATATGCCATTCTTAGGATAGCCGAGCCTATCTTAGTTGCATTTTGCATGCGTTGCATTAGCCATCTTAACAAGAACTATGATCATGCGTGATTACTAACTAGTTTCTTGTTTTGGCTCGGAGTACACTGTAAGTGTTTATGCTTTAGCATCTCGCATGAGTGTGAATGTTAACATGACAACATGCTTTCCATGAGGCTAATTGCTTATGTGATATAACTACCTAAATTCCTGTGGGTGAAGGTTGGATTGCTTGAATTAGGATAATTCATTGAAATCAGTATTTTAGCCTACTTACGAGTAGCAAACTTCAAATCATTTTCCAAACAAACAGATATGAGATGCTTTGTTCCAAATTAGGTGATCTAGTCTACACTTGTTTTGTTGCGCGCATCACATAGTAATTCTAGCTAATTAATTGGAATAAGAATGCATGTGTTTTCAAAAATGAGATATCATGTTTAGTAGTGGCCGATCTTTGATCGGGCGAGCGGGGGTGCTCATAGCTGACCTTCCCCAATCGTACCTAAGTTCCCGATCTGAGGCAACTTTGGTGATGACGGACACGTGGCCTTAGGCACGAGTCAGGGTTTTCTAAATTCTCTCCAAATAAAACATTTAGGTGGTGACTCTGTATCTGGCAAAGCAGTCCATGTTTGGCACTTCTTTCTAAAAATTTGTTTTTTAAAACAATTTGCCAGATTTGGACTCTTTGGTGATTTATCAATCTCACATTGCACATTGTGAGATCAGATTAAGAACCGTGACAGTTTGAGTCCGAACTGTAGTGAGCCCAAATGAACGAAACGGAATTCCCTCCCGGGACATTCGGGGACGTCTACACGTTGTTATGCACCCCATTCCACCCGCATTGTCATGCACCCTCTCACTCGCGTTGTCACGCACTTCTCACTTGCATTGCTATGCGTGTTTCTAACAATATTGTACCTGTTAAGTTTTCTTTCTTTTTCAGGCACGATATTGTATGTACGGTTCATTTGAAGCTGGCACGACCAGACGAACCGCACAGGTATTGTATTCTCCGCATGAGACGTAGCGAGAATTGAATAATTCTCTTACATCCTTTCTGCATGTAATGTAGTTAGATTTGTATCCACCTGCTTAAACTGTTGCATTTATTGTATGTATTTGCTTCGTTACAGCTCTCTTTGTATGACCATAAGTTATGTTCGGCATCATGCATATTCTTCGCATCTTGCCCCTGCCTACGGGCACATATCTTGCTAGCTTGTATGCTTTGTCTAAGTCTTCGGCCTTGCCAAAAATGGGCGTCTCTGGGCTTTGACATTCACTCCCGTCATTGTTATATGACTTTCGAGTTTTGTCAAAGAGGGGCAACTGTAGACACCCCATTTTTGACCGTCCTCAAGACTTGGACGTCATCGTTTGAATACTCGATGATCATCCATGTTCGTGTTCTTCTTGAGTTCTCGGAGGTTTCGGTCGCGCACCTTGCCTCAAGACCTCTCGACTTGTTTGTTTTGTGCTTGGTTGTGTACCAAACACTTGTGTTTTTGCCTATGAGGGCAGGGAATGGCTTGTTGGCCATCCCCACACCTCACCGGCCTTGTTTTCTTGCTACCGGCCAAAGATTTGGTCGGTCGGCCGGCCATTTTTGTTGGTCAATCGACCATATTTTCCAACCGACCCCTTTCCATCTGCTTTTGGCAGATCTTTTATGCTAGCTGTCACAGCTGGCATCCACATTACACCCCCTCCATACACGTGTATGGAGGGATTTGCCTCTTGCTTAGCTTGCTTAGGAAGCTTGAGGATTTGAACCTCTATGAAGAGGGAGCTCCTCCTCCCTCCTCCAAGGTTTAGAGAATTAGGGTTAGAGAGGTTAGATATAGTATTGTATTTATAACTCCTTGTTTAGTTTTATTTTGTACTCAAAAAGTGTGTTTTTGTCTTACTATTGTACACAAACACACACTAGAACACCATCCTCTTGGAGCTGAGGCCCTTGGAGGTGGATTTTGGTGTTCTTGGGTTGCTTTGAACTCAGAAAACCTACTGGAGTGGTGTTCTTGAGGAGGTTCTTCAAGGGTGAGAAACTATCCTCTTTATTCCCCATTTTTGCACAAGCTTTTAGCCTCTCTTGCTTTTTGTTTTAAGCTTCGACTATAACTGATAAAAGTTCTGATTTTGTGTGCTTTAGAACTTTATTTAAGGTCACTTTGAGGTTTGGGGTTGTCTCCCCCCTCCAAGGCCTTGTTAAGCCTTGTTTTAGGCCATACCTTTTGGCCATTGTTTTGGTCTTTACATGACCTCTCTACCACTAAAATCTAAAGGATTTTCAGTGGTGGAGAGGTAGTTTTGAGGTCCTAAAAAGGAGAGGGTCATCCCCTCTCCTTGTTGTCTTTAATGCTTGCATAAATGGCTTATGTGGTAGCATGTGCGTTTAGTTTGTTTTAGCCCCATTTCAGCATGTATTAGGCTTTGTTTTGCCATGATACACCTCTGTTTTGAGTTGGTTTAGACATGACATGCTTGCTTTGTATACTTGTCTTGTAAACCCTTGATTTGCCTTAATATTTACCTAGCATTTAGACTACTATGCTTACATGTTTTGGCCCAACTCCATGAAGCCTTTAGGCTTGTTGTAGCATGCTTGAGCTTTGATTTTGGTATTCTTGGTCATGCTTGCATTGTTTTGTATAGCCACCATGCAACCTAGCTTGTTAGCTTTGAGTGTCCAAGTTGCTAGCATGCTCTATGTGGATCATTTCAGTGGTTTGGCATCACTTAGAATGTTAGTTCAGTCCATATTTCATGCTTGAATACTTGCACTTATCACTCCTTTATTGTCTTAAAGGGTTTGTGTTTTATGCCCCATGAATGTGTCGTTGTGTATGCCATCATGCTTAGGTCATTGGGATGCCATCTAAGTGGGTTTTTGGGCTCATTTTGACATGTCCTAACTCTGTTTTGGGTCGCTTAAATCGTTCCATGTTTGGTTGTATTAGGTGTAGTGTAACACCTCTTTGTTGGCCTTGTACGCTTCATGGTTTTGCCCCTTCGTTTTAGCTTGTTTTGGCTTTGGTCATTGCATGTTTTAGGCTCACTTTAGCTTGATTTGGGACTGTTTTAGGTCCCCTTATTCCTTTGGGGCTTGCTTCATGTAGCCTTGGTTTGAGTCCTTCGGCTAGCTTCAAGCTTTAGGGTCTGTTGCACGCTTTGCTTACTTTGTTTAGTTGGTTTGGCATCATTCCTAACATGTTGTTAGAGTTTAACATGTTGTCACATTTTCATGCTTTTTTCATTCCTTTTAAGTGTGCTTAAAAGTCTCCCTTTGATGCTTAAGTGTTAGGCCAACTATCATGCATGTTTGTATGTGGTTTTGTCCCTTATCCCTTAGCATTTTGGCCATTGATTTGGGCTTATTCGAGAGCTGCCCATTTTGGTTTAAGACCATTCCCGCATGTTGTTGCATGCTTGCCTTGCATGTTGTCGCATACTTGGCCTATCAATATGTTGTTGCATGCTTAAACGGTAGTGCATTTGGCATGCATTCTTTTGGTTTTATGTTGCTTAACATGTTGTTACATGTTTGCCTCACATGTTGTTACATGATTGAACGAAGTCACATGCTTGTTTGCATGCTTGTCTTTGCATATTGTTATATGCTAATTGCCTTGTGTAACATTGTTGCTTGTATGCTCATTTTGCACTAGTATGCTCGCATGTTTAGGTTGCATAGCATCGAGCATGCATCCCTTGCCTCTTGATCAACCATGATGGAGGTTAGGACCCCCTTTCATGTTATATGCATTTCATTCCATATTGATTTGCACACTTGGCGCCTTGGGCCATCATGCATTGAAATGCGTGATTGATGGCTCGAGGGTTGAGAGCCATACTCCTTTGAGTCTCAAACATGATAAGGAGTGTGGTGGTGTATAAATTGCTTTGAAAATACATCGCCATGTTGCGTCTGTCCTCTGCTGCAGCAAAATAGGATTCTGCAGGAAGAGATGGTCGGTCGACCATCTTCAATGCCTGCCGGCCATTAATTTTTAGCTGGTATTACCACAAATGGTCGGTGACCAGTTCTACATGGCCGGTGGCCTCACCTCTTGGTCGATGACATCCCACAGTGCTCAGGGAGTGATTCTGAAGCCTCCTTGGGACTTGTGAAGTTTTTAGAAGTACATATCCATATAAACAAAGGCAGCATGAGTATGGCGATGGATTTCCGAGCGAAGCCGTACAAGCATGCATGCATATCTTGCCTCGAGACCATTTCAACGTTTTAAGAACTTAGACTGGTTACTTATTTCGATTTGGTTATGTAATTAATGAATTAGCTTGTTAGTTGATTAGTTAGTTGATTTGTATTATTTATTCGGTCCCTCCCTCGAGAGGGCGCAATTGTGTAATAAGCGTGCGTGTGTGTGATGCATGTCTTCCAACCCCCACTTCTTTCTCCCTTTTATTTAACCGCTTATGATGGTTAGTTTTAGGGCATATTTGATTTAGCATACCTTATGCTATACATGTTTGCATTCATTCATTTGTATTGCATGCACCGGGCTTGGCGCATCATACTAACTGCATAGTATTTCAATTCCAACTTGAATACGTGTATCAAATTGACGCATATCATATGCCATCTTAGATTAGCCGAGCCTAGATTAGCCGAGCCTATTCTAATTGCATTTCGTATGTGTTGCATTAGCCATCTTAACATGGACTTGGATCATACATTTGATTACTAACATGTTCTTGTTTTGGCTCGGAGTACATTGTGAGTGTTTATGCTTTAGCATCTTGCATGTGTGTAAGTGTTAACATGACAACATGCTTGCCATGAGGCTAACTACTTAGTTGATATAACTGCCTGAATGCCTGTGGGTGAAGGTTAGGTTTCTTGAGTTGGAATAATTCGTTGAAACCCGTGTTTTAGCCTACTTGCAAGTAGCAAACTTCAATCCATTTTCAAAACAAACGGATATGCGATGCTTTGTTCCAACTTAGGCAATCCAGTCTATACTTGTATGCTGTGCGCATCACATAGTAATTCTAGGCTAATAACCGGAATAAGAACACATATGTTTTCAAAACTAGATATCATGCTTAGTATAGGCCGATCTTCGAATCGGGCGAGCGAGGGTGCTCATAGATGACCTTCCCCAATCGTACCCAAGTTCCCAAGTTAAGGCAACTTTGGTGATGATGGACACGTGGCCTTAGGCAACGAATCAGGGTTTCCTAAATTTTCCCAAAATAAAATATTTAGGTGGCGACTCTGTATCTGGCAAAGCAGTCCATGTTTGGCACTTCTTTCTTAAAAATCTGTTTTCCAAAACGATTTGTCGGATTTGGACTCTTTGGTGATTTATCAATCTCACATCGCATATTGTGAGATTAGATTCAGAACCGTGACATATTGAGTCCGAACTGTGGAAAAACAGTAAGCCCATGGGGCGCGTCCACAGTTTCTGGCAACTCTGCTGGGGAATTAGAGAACTTGACTCGAACTCATGATATCTTGTTTTGATTACACTTACGTGTCTCTTTGCATTGCATGTGTATTGGTGCGCCTAGGACACTGTGTTTGCCATCTACTATTCCTGAACGGTTTGTCGGAGGCTCACTTTGAGAAGTGTGCCATAAGGCTGACCGGTTACGGGCTCTGCCACGATGGGAACACAAACCCCGATTTTTACCGGGGCACCCTTTTGACCATTCGACCTAGTGCATATTCGGAATCCATAATGACCATTCCAAACTAGGACAGGTTGCTTACCCGATTATAGGTTGTTTGAAACCGCTGTGTGCGTAGTGAAACCCTAGCTCCTGACAAAATAGGACAGGGAAACCCTACTCCAGCATAGGGGTGTTTTTGCTCTCACTTGTTTGTTATGTGCTTTAGAGTTGACCTCTATAGGGAATAGACATATCAGTCTGGGAGTTTGGGTAACAAGCTTGCGCGCATCAGTGTTTTGAGAATCAGTTATATCTGCGGGTATCAGATTCAGATTTGGGGCAGTAATTTTGGGGAACAGTGATCAGTGGTCGAATGCAGTTATTCAACTAAACTTATGTCTGTTCTAGTAAAATTGGGCTGAGATGTTGCCTACTTTCTTTTTCAGTTCAGAGATTCAGTTTGGAGCAGCCAACGTTCTCCTTTGTTGAGGAAAGACCTGTTGAGGAAAAACCAGTCAAGGCTTATCGGTTCACCTGCTTCGTCAGTCCCCGGTTACATCATCTCCATTCAGTTCAACAGACTTATGATGACACAAAATTCAGAGGAAATTGTGGTTATGGCAGCCGCATTGGACCAAGGAATCATCTTACAGGATGAGATCAATGTTGAAATACCATATCCGCCTAGGTCGCCTGTCGCGCACCTGATCTGCACGCTCTAGTTTTTTCAAACTCGTGAGCCCACCACGTTTGAGTTGATGGGAATGATTGGCGACCTCCAAAGGTCTGTGGCTGACCTCGCCTATGGAATGTTGGCTTCTCCACCAACCACATCATATGCCAGGAACTTCATGCCACAAGAGCCCCCGCTACTGGGGCGAATTGTAATTGAGCTCAGCCAACCTGAAGCTATCTCAAGCTCCGGCAATGACGTATCAACGACAACGGGGCTTCGCACTAAAGCAACAACCCAAACCTCTCACCAAGCTGAGGCTAGTGGAAAGAACAAGATGAAGGTGGACGCTGATGCCTACGAACAACTTAAGCAAGCTGTTGAGGCTCTAAAAGCTGAGGGGTTGAATAAGCAACAAGTACTCGCAGTTTTGGCTAAGATTGTGGATGACATCTTCCCTACTCAGACCGAGAGCAGTTCAAGCCAAAGGGAAACCAGAACCGTTCCTCCCAACCCTAATCCTGCACCTGGAAAAGATCCGAGAGCCAAGACAGCACCTGCTGATCCTTTTGCTAGTGCGTCCAGCAAAGGTCCACAGACTTCGAAGTATCTGCCCTGAGGGCGCAGGGTTTTTCATGCCCTCTACATGCCTTTATCCAAGGCTCTTCGAATCCTCATTGAAAAAGGTCATCTCAAACCTCTTGAGCCTCGACCTCTCCCAAGTAATCTCCCTCTCTCACATGATACTACCCAGTACTGTGCGTACCATCAACAGGCTGGTCACACCATCGATAATTGCTTTCGTCTTCGCCACGAAGTGCAAGACTTGATCGATGACGAGGTCATCCTCCCACCTAGCTGAACAAAGTTCGTCACTATTGAGTTTGTGGACTTCGAAGATAATAAAAGTATGTGATCAGGGGTTGGCCCATCTGCGGGCGGCACTCGGTTTACTTCAGATGTGGCGTATGGCACGCACTGTTTTGAGCGTTTGCGAATTCTAGCTTTTGTAGTTTTTGACTCGGATGTTGAGTTAATTTTGTGGTTTTATTTCGAGTCTGTCTCGTCATTTTGAGTCAGTCTTTTTGATTAAGGTCTGTCTTGTTGTATCGAGTCAGTCCTGTTGTGAGTCGGGTGATTTCGGGGGTGTTACCTCGGACATCACTTGCTTGTTTTGGTATTTGTCTTTTACGCTCTTTTGAGTCTGTTTCTGCCAGGGAGCCAGTTACGCCAGAAGATCTGAATGAACAGTAATGGTTTTCCTGTTTTGTGTTTATTTTTGCCTTGAATCAATTGAATCAGTTGTGCCAGAAAATTTGAGTGAAACGACAGTGCTTTTCACCTGCTCTTCTGTACCTTGAAGTCATTGCATCGACCTAAGTTTTTCAAAACTTTATTTTTAACACTGTGGTGAAAACAAAGAGGAAGGAATTCCTCGGGATTTGTAAAAATTTGATCAATTGAGAGAAAGAAAGGCATGCTAAGCCCTTGATGAATGAGATCATGTTTGGTAACGTGAGTACTGAGAAGGACCCTCGCTTGATCCAGATTGGTTCTACACTGTCTTCAGCGTGAGCGATTTCTCGCTTTTGTAAAAAATTTCAAAAAATGTTTTGTGCGGTCCTGCGAAGACCTGTGTGGAATCACTCTTGAGATTGTGCAGCCTATGATCGCTCTCAGCCTTGAGACTCGACCCCATTTTTCTTTCAAACAGTTGAACTTGCGTTCAGAATGTTCAATGGTCAACCGTAATGTGAGGATTGTATGGCCAGATCAGAAGCACCTCTCGAACAAGGGGCAAAAGACGTCAGATAATGCACTCGAAGAGTCCAAGACGAAGATCAGCAAGAATGCCAAATCCCAGAAGGGAGGAAAGAAGAAAGTACTACCGGAGAACAACTGAGTTCCTATCTACAACACTAGGGGCAAATTCAGCCCCCATTGGATGGACTCCGACATCATCAGTAAACAGCAGCCATTTTTCTGGATTCGGATAGCTTCGAGATCTCAAAACCATTTGACATGGACAAAGCTACACTTTTACCCTTGAGAGGCTTGCTGGGCCAAAAACCCGAAAGGGCGACCCAGGCAAAAGTTAGAGCAAGCAAAAAGAAAAATGAAGAAAATGAAAAGAAAAGATAAAAAAAAAAAAAGAAGAAGAAAAGAATTGAAAAGAAAAGAAGAACAAAGCTCGCAAGGTTGAAAACCCAGAAGGGCGGTCTTGTCAAAAGTTAGAGCGTAAAAAGAGAGGTTAATACCCGAGTGTCCCTTAACCGGAACTACGTAAGGCTTGATTCCCATGTTTGGGATACATGGGCAACTTCATTCTGAAGTCCAGCCATAAACACTTCCAAATCGATTATGTCCATGTAATGGTTTTGATCATCCTTGTTTTCTCTGTATCCGAGAGTTTGGTTGTGATCGTTGAGGACCGATTACAATGTGCTGCGGCGTTATCCAAACAAGGGGCAACTTTCCGTTGCCATACAGTGTGTTGCGGTGATATTCAAACAATGGTCAATTTTCCATTGCCATACAGTGTCGTTCAGACAAGGGGCAATTTTCCATTATTTTGGGTCCGAGGTTGTGCATCTCAAGAGTAGGTTCTGTGCTCGTTGAGCAGCGACCGTTTGTAAAAACAGTTTTTGAGAATTTTTACTAAGGTTGACTAATTTTCTCGAAAATTATTCCTATTTTTCCAAAAATAGGACCATTTCTTGGACCCAAAAAAGGAAAATTTCCAGTGCTCACAATCTAACTTGCATGATTTTAAATCAGAAAGTTGAACGAGTATGTTAATCTAACTTTCATATTGGTCAAAATTATTTTAGTAGAAAGCCAAAACAAAAAATGTTCAAAATGATGAACTAGGGACACAGTTGAGTCAGGCTTCCTGTCTTTTCCACGTTATCCGTGCATTTGCCAGAAAGGGCACGATACTTTCCGAAAAAGGCACCGTATTCGCCAGAAAAGCGCACAGCTGAAGCTAACAACAAAGGGCCGAAAGCTCTCAACATCCTCCAAGCAACGAGGTATCAAGCCAAGTGCGAAGCGCGAATTCGAGTGAATCAAGTTACTCCACTCCCTCGTCTGGGGCCTCGACTAAATGACACCGGAGGAGGTAGCCGCGAGCTAATAGTGTTGGGCGTGAACCCATAACTTTTTGTTTATCCATCAAACCACCCAGGGGAGGGATAAAAGAACAAGAGATTGAAGAATAAAGAGATGTGCATTGAGAAAAAGTGAGAAAAGGGCTTTTTCAGAAAAACAGTGATTGAGTGCCAGAGTGATGTGAGAATCACAAATGAGAAAAGGTGGGAAACAATACCCGGAGAAACTGGCTCCTTGCGAATTGAGAGGCCTCTCACTTTTGTAACACGTTCGAGTGTCATGTCTTTTGTTTTTTGTCTCGATTCTTGTCTTGAGTCGTTTCAGGTGTCTGTGTTTGTCTTTAGGTTGTATACCTTTTGTTTTCTGTTGTTGAGTCATTTTTCGCTGTGTTCAGTCGTAGGCTCAATACCCGATCGAGAATTCATTCTCGATTTTCAAAATGAATCATTTTCTACTCAGAGTGCTGTGCCATTCTCCACATTTGTTCTTCCACATTTGGAGCATCTGAGTATGTTTCAACTTCTACCAATCCCATCTTTGTATCCCGTCTGTTCGGATCGAACTGTTTGTTCAGAATTAGCTGTGTGCCGAATAAACCGAATGATGTGTTATGGGCTGTGAGTTCAAAATGAGCAATGCTCAGAATGGGCTGTGTGTTTAGAATCAGCAGTGTCCTGCATGAGCCGTATGACCAAAATAAATAGAGTGAATGCACGTATAAACACAACAAACCCCAACTCCATCATGGGTAATCCGGAGTGTCGGTGACTGGGGAATTGAGACACGTTCCGTCACTCGGAGTACGAAACGTACCTCGTTTCCCGTGCCCGGGCTAACTCCTATCCCGGACACGATGCAATATGCATGATATGCATGAATGCAACTAAGATACAGCCTAGCATGCACAATTCTATGAAAATGAGATGTCTCGAATTGCGTGCATACGGGCACGCAAACCGAGAAAAATGACTGAATGCGATCTAAGATACAACCTAGTATGCACTATGCTATAAAAAAGAGATGCCTCGAAATGCGTGCACACGGGCACGCAAACCGAAAAAATGACATACGCAATGGAAATGACATGGAAATGTGATATGGGCTTACACTCACATAAGAGAGCCTCAGCCACACTCACATAAGAGGCCGATGGATGAAAATGAAGTGCCTCGAAACGCGTGCACACGGGCACGCAAATCGAGGCAATGGCATACGCAATGCAATATGGCTAAAATGGCATATAGAATGCAACATGGACTTTCACTAACATGAGAGAGCCTCAGCCACACTCACATAAGAGGCCGATGGATGAAAATGAAGTGCCTCGAAACGCGTGCACACGAGCACGTAAATCGAGGCAATGGCATACGCAATGCAATATGGCCAAAATGGCATATAGAATGCAACATGGACTTACACTAACATGAGAGAGCCTCAGCCACACTCACACAAGAGGCCGATGGATGAAAATGAAGTGCCTCGAAACGCGTGCACACGGGCATGCAAATCGAGGCAATGGCATACGCAATGCAATATGGCTAAAATGGCATATAGAATGCTACATGGACTTACACTAACATGAGAGAGCCTCAGCCACACTCGCATAAGAAGCCGATGGATGAAAATGAAGTGCTTCGAAACGCGTGCACACGGGCACGCAAATCGAGGCAATGGCATACGCAATGCAATATGGCTAAAATGGCATATCGAATGCAACATGGACTTACACTAACATGAGAGAGCCTCAGCCACACTCACATAAGAGGCCGATGGATGAAAATGAAGTGCCTCGAAACACGTGCACACGGGCACGCAAATCGAGGCAATGGCATACGCAATGCAATATGGCTAAAATGGCATATAGAATGCAACATGGACTTACACTAACATGAGAGAGCCTCAGCAACACTCACATAAGAGCCGATGGATGAAAATGAAGTGCCTCGAAACGCGTGCACACGGGCACGCAAATCAAGGCAATGACATACGCAATGCAATATGGCTAAAATGGCATATAGAATGCAACATGGACTTACACTAACATGAGAGAGCCTCAGCAACACTCACATAAGAGGCCGATGGATGAAAATGAAGTGCCTCGAAATGCGTGCACACGGGCACGCAAATCGAGGTAATGGCATATGCAATGCAATGGCATTGAAAATGATATGCAAACATGCTAATGGGATTTCAGCACTGAAAAGTGGGGGAAAACAGCCCCGAAATGAGGCGAAAACACACTCGATGCATGGAATAGTCCCGAAACATGAATTTTGGGACCCGAAATGGCCTATAGCTATACCAAACATGCACAATATGGATATGCAATGAATAGACAGTAGCAAGGCAGCCCCAAAATAAGCATTTTTACAGTTCAAAGCATGGCCAAAAAGCTAACAGAAACAGGGCAAAACTAGCATGCAAAAATGGCCCTAAATGTGAGGTTATGAAGCCATTCACAGCTGCTGACCTCAAACAGGTTAGGGCCCTTCAACAACATTTAAGAGGGGCCCAAAATAAGCCACTCTACAGAACTTTAAAAACCCCAAATTTGTAGACGTCCCCGAATGCCCCGGGAGGAACGAGCTCCCATTCTGTTCATTTTGGGGTCACTACAGCTCAGGACTCTCAAATTTGTCACGGTTCTAAGTCTGAACCAAAGAGTCCAAATCCGGCAAATCGTTTTGAGAAAACAGATTTTGGAAAGAAGTGCCAAACATGGACTGCTTTGCCAGATACAGAGTCGCCACCTAAATGTTTTTTAATGGGAAATTTAGGAAATCCTAACTCGGTGCCAAAGGCCACGTGTCCGTCATCACCAAAGTTGCCTCGGCTCGGGAACTTGGGTACGATTGGGGAAGGTCACTTCGTGAGCACCCCCGCTCGTCCGATCAAAGATCGGCCTCTACTAACCGTGATATCTATTTTTGAAAACTTTGTGTGTTCTTATTCCGGTTATTAGCCTAGGTTATTATGTGATGCGCACAGTATACAAATATAGACTGAGTTGCCTGAATTGGAACAAAACATTTCATGTTTGTTTGTTTGAAAATGGTTTGATGGTGTTACCCGCAGGTAGGCTTAAAATGCAGATTTTGCCACCCTCAGGTGGGCTTAGAAAAGATAGTTTTGCCACTATCTAGTGGGCTTTAAAACAAACAGTTGATGATTTATTCCAATCCAAGTAACCCAACCTTCACCCACAGGCATTCAGGCAGTTATATCACATAAGCATATAGCCTCATGGTAAGCATGCTATTCATGGCAGCACTCACACGCATGCAAGGATGCTAAAGCAAAAAACTCACCAGGTACTCCCAGCCAAAAAAAGAGACTACATTAGAAATCATGGATGATCCTAAGTATACAGAAATGCCTAATGCAACACATGCAAAAATGCAAATATAGCAGGCTCGGCTATTCTAAACATGGCATATGGAATGTTACAGTTAACATGTATTCAACTTTGAAATTGAAATACAATGCAGTTAGTATGATGAGCCGAGCCTGGCGCGTGCAAAACAGATGAATGATGCAAACATGCTGTCATACTGTATGCTAATTGAAATATGCCCTAATCTAACCATCATAAGCAGGTAAATAAAAGGGAGAAAGACGTGGGGTTGGAAGACATACATCACACTCAGGCACACTTATTACAATTGTGCCCTCGCGCAGAGGGTCGAAATAAATATACAGTCCCGAATAAAAGAATAGTACAGTCGAAATATTACAGTCCGAATAATGTACAAATTCCTAATTAATTAACAAATTAACTAAGAAAACTGTAAAACTGGCGTGCAAGCCCGGGACTGCCTTGCTCCTGATGAATGATATATGTCTGGGCTGCCTTGCGCGGAAATCCACTGGGATGCCCCAATTACCCTCTGTTTAGCAGTTATTCTTGTAAAGCGTGCCAGACTCCGAAAAATTGCTGATTCTTCATTTTGCTGCAACAGAGAGCAGGAAAGGGGCATGGCAATGTATTTTCACAGATATATGCATGCCTCGATCCTCGTGCCACCAATCACGCATATAGATGCATGATGGCAAAGGGGTCGAAATGTGCAACTCAATATAGAATGAATGCACGTATAAACACAACAAACCCTAACTCCATCATGGGTAATCCGCAGTGTCGGTGACTGGGGAATTGAGACACGTTCCGTTACTCGGAGTACGAAACGTACCTCGTTTCCCGTGCCCGAGCTAACTCCTATCCCGGACACGATGCAATATGCACGATGTGCATGAATGCAACTAAGAAGCATCCTAGCATGCACAATGCTATGAAAATGAGATGTCTCGAAATGCGTGCACACGGGCACGCAAACCGAGGAAAATGACTGAATGCGATCTAAGATACAACCTAGTATGCACTATGCTGTAAAAAAGAGATGCCTCGAAATGCGTGCACACGGGCACGCAAACCGAAAAAATGACATACGCATTGCAAATGACATGGAAATGTGATATGGGCTTACACTAACATGAGAGAGCCTCAGCCACACTCATATAAGAGGCGGATGGATTAAAATGAAGTGCATCGAAACGCGTGCACACGGGCACGCAAATCGAGGCAATGGCATACGCAATGCAATATGGCTAAAATGGCATACAGAATGCAACATGGACTTACACTAACATGAGAGAACCTCAGCCACACTCACATAGAGGCCGATGGATGAAAATAAAGTGCCTCGAAACGCGTGCACACGGACACGCAAATCGAGGCAATGGCATACGCAATGCAATATGGCTAAAATGGCATATAGAATGCAACATGGACTTACACTAACATGAGAGAGCCTCAGCCACACTCACATAAGAGGCCGATGGATGAAAATGAAGTGCCTCGAAATGCGTGCACACGGGCACGCAAATCGAGGCAATGGCATATGCAATGCAATGGCATGGAAAATGATATGCAAACATGCTAATGGGATTTCAGCACTGAAAAGTGCAGGAAAACAGCCCCGAAATGAGGCGAAAACACACCCGATGCATGGAATAGTCCCGAAACATGAATTTTGGGACCCGAAATGGTCTATAGCTATACCAAAGATGCACAATATGGATATGCAATGAATAGACAGTAGCAAGGCAGCCCCAAAATAAGTATTTTTACAGTTCAAAGCATGGCCAAACAGCTAACAGAAACTGGGCAAAACAAGCATGCAAAAATGGCCCTAAATGTGAGGTTATGAAGCAACTCACAGCTGCTGACCTCAAACAGGTTAGGGCCCTTCAACAACATTGAAGAGGGGCCCAAAATAAGCCACTCTACAGAACTGTAAAAACCCCAAATTTGTAGACGTCCCCGAATGCCCCGGGAGGAACGAGCTCCCGTTCTGTTCATTTTGGGGTCACTACAGCCCAGGACTCTCAAATTTGTCACGGTTTTAAGTCTGAACCAAAGAGTCCAAATCCGGCAAATCGTTTTGAGAAAACAGATTTTTGAAAGAAGTACCAAACATGGACTGCTTTGCCAGATACAGAGTCGCCATCTAAATGTTTTTTAATGGGAAATTTAGGAAACCCTGACTCGGTGCCAAAGGTCACGTGTCCGTCATCACCAAAGTTGCCTCGGCTCGGGAACTTGAGTACGATTGGGGAAGGTCACTTCGTGAGCACCCCCACTCGCCCGATCAAAGATCGGCCTCTACTAACCGTGATATCTATTTTTGAAAACTTTGTGTGTTCTTATTCCGATTATTAGCCTAGGTTATTATGTGATGTGCACAGTATACAAATATAGACTGAGTTGCCTGAATTGGAACAAAACATTTCATGTTTGTTTGTTTGAAAATGGTTTAATTGTGCTACCCGCAGGTAGGCTTAAAATGCAGATTTTGCCATCCTCAGGTGGGCTTAGAAAAGATAGTTTTGCCACTATCTAGTGGGCTTTAAAACAAACAGTTCATGATTTATTCCAATCCAAGTAACCCAACCTTCACCCACAGGCATTCAGGCAGTTATATCACATAAGCATATAACCTCATGGTAAGCATGCTATTCATGGCAGCACTCACACACATGCAAGGATGCTAAAGCATAAAACTCACCAAGTACCCCAAGCCAAAAAAAAAGACTACATTAGAAATCATGCATGATCCTAAGTATACAGAAATGCCTAATGCAACACATGCAAAAATGCAAATATAGCAGGCTCGGCTATTCTAAACATGGCATATGGAATGCTACAGTTAACACGTATTCAACTTTGAAATTGAAATACAATGCAGTTAGTATGATGCGCCGAGCCCGGTGCGTGCAAAACAGATGAATGATGCAAACATGCTGTCATACTGTATGCTAATTGAAATATGCCCTAATCTAACCATCATAAGCAGGTAAATAAAAGGGAGAAAGACGTGGAGTTGGAAGACATACATCACACTCACGCACACTTATTACAATTATGCCCTCGCGCAGAGGGTCCAAATAAATATACAGTCCCAAATAAAAGAATAGTACAGTCCAAATATTACAGTCCAAATAATTTACAAATTCCTAATTAATTAACAAATTAACTAAGAAAACTGTAAAACTGGCGTGCAAGCCAGGGACTGCCTTGCTCCTGATGAATGATATATGTCTGGGCTGCCTTGCGCGGAAATCCACTGGGATGCCCCAATTACCCTCTGTTTAGAAGTTATCCTTGTAAAGCGTGCCAGACTCCGAAAAGTTGCTGATTCTTCATTTTGCTGCAACAGAGAGCAGGAAAGGGGCATGGCAATGTATTTTCACAGATATATGCATGCCTCGATCCTCGTGCCACCAATCACGTATATCGATGCATGATGGCAGAGGGGTCGAAATGTGCAGCTCAATATAGAATGAATGCACGTATAAACACAACAAACCCTAACTCCATCATGGGTAATCCGCAGTGTCGGTGACTGGGGAATTGAGACACGTTCCGTCACTCGGAGTACGAAACGTACCTCATTTCCCGTGCCTGGGCTAACTCCTATCCCGGGCCCGGGCTAACTCCTATCCCGGACACGATGCAATATGCATGACGTGCATGAATGCAACTAAGAAGCAGCCTAGCATGCACAATGCTATGAAAATGAGATGTCTCGAAATACGTGCACACGGGCACGCAAACTGAGGAAAATGACTGAATGCGATCTAAGATACAACCTAGTACGCACTATGCTGTAAAAAAGAGATGCCTCGAAATACGTGCACACGGGCACGCAAAACGAAAAACTGACATACGCAATGCAAATGACATGGAAATGTGATATGGGCTTACACTAACATGAGAGAGCCTCAGCCACACTCACATAAGAGGCCGATGGATGGAAATGAAGTGCCTCGAAACGCGTGCACACGGGCACGCAAATCGAGGCAATGGCATACGCAATGCAATATGGCTAAAATGGCATATAGAATGCAACATGGACTTACACTAACATGAGAGAGCCTCAGCCACACTCACATAAGAGGCCGATGGATGAAAATGAAGTGCCTCAAAACGCGTGCACACGGGCACGCAAATCGAGGCAATGGCATACGCAATGCAATATGACTAAAATGGCATATAGAATGCAACATGGACTTACACTAACATGAGAGAGCCTCAGCCACACTCACATAAGAGGCCGATGGATGAAAATGAAGTGTCTCGAAACGCGTGCACACGGGCACGGAAATCGAGGCAATGGCATACGCAATGCAATATGGCTAAAATGGCATATAGAATGCAACATGGACTTACACTAACATGAGAGAGCCTCAGCCACACTCACATAAGAGGCCGATGGATGAAAATGAAGTGCCTCGAAATGCGTTCACACGGGCACGCAAATCAAGGCAATGGCATATGCAATGCAATGGCATGGAAAATGATATGCAAACATGCTAATGGGATTTCAGCACTGAAAAGTGGGGGAAAACAGCCCCGAAATGATGCGAAAACACACCCGATGCATGGAATAGTCCCGAAACATGAATTTTGGGACCCGAAATGGCCTATAGCTATACCAAAGATGCACAATATGGATATGCAATGAATAGACAGTAGCAAGGCAGCCCCAAAATAAGCATTTTTACAGTTCAAAGCATGGCCAAACAGCTAACAGAAACAGGGCAAAACAAGCATGCAAAAATGGCCCTAAACGTGAGGTTATGAAGCAACTCACAGCTGCTGACCTCAAACAGGTTAGGGCCCTTCAACAACATTGAAGAGGGGCCCAAAATAAGCCACTCTACAGAACTGTAAAAACCCCAAATTTGTAGACGTCCCCGAATGCCCCGGGAGGAACGAGCTCCCGTTCTGTTCATTTTGGGGTCACTACAGCTCAGGACTCTCAAATTTGTCACGGTTTTAAGTCTGAACCAAAGAGTCCAAATCCGGCAAATCGTTTTGAGAAAACAGATTTTTGAAAGAAGTGCCAAACATGGACTGCTTTGCCAGATACAGAGTCGCCACCTAAATGTTTTTTAATGGGAAATTTAGGAAACCCTGACTCGGTGCCAAAGGCCACGTGTCCGTCATCACCAAAGTTGCCTCGGCTCGGGAACTTGGGTACGATTGGGGAAGGTCACTTCGTGAGCACCCCCGCTCGCCCGATCAAAGATCGGCCTCTACTAACCGTGATATCTATTTTTGAAAACTTTGTGTGTTCTTATTCCGGTTATTAGCCTAGGTTATTATGTGATGCGCACAGTATACAAATATAGACTGAGTTGCCTGAATTGGAACAAAACATTTCATGTTTGTTTGTTTGAAAATGGTTTAATGGTGCTCCCCGCAGGTAGGCTTAAAATGCAGATTTTGCCATCCTCAGGTGGGCTTAGAAAAGATAGTTTTGCCACTATCTAGTGGGCTTTAAAACAAACAGTTGATGATTTATTCCAATCCAAGTAACCCAACCTTCACCCACAGGCATTCAGGCAGTTATATCACATAAGCATATAACCTCATGGTAAGCATGCTATTCATGGCAGCACTTACACGCATGCAAGGATGCTAAAGCATAAAACTCACCAAGTACCCCAAGCCAAAAAAAGAGACTACATTAGAAATCATGCATGATCCTAAGTATACAGAAATGCCTAATGCAACACATGCAAAAATGCAAATATAGCAGGCTCGGCTATTCTAAACATGGCATATGGAATGCTACAGTTAACACGTATTCAACTTTGAAATTGAATTACAATGCAGTTAGTATGATGCGCCGAGCCCGGTGCGTGCAAAACAGATGAATGATGCAAACATGCTGTCATACTGTATGCTAATTGAAATATGCCCTAATCTAACCATCATAAGCAGGTAAATAAAAGGGAGAAAGACGTGGAGTTGGAAGACATACATCACACTCACGCACACTTATTACAAATATGCCCTCGCGCAGAGGGTCCAAATAAATATACAGTCCCAAATAAAAGAATAGTACAGTCCAAATATTACAGTCCAAATAATTTACAAATTCCTAATTAATTAACAAATTAACTAAGAAAACTGTAAAACTGGCGTGCAAGCCAGGGACTGCCTTGCTCCTGATGAATGATAGATGTCTGGGCTGCCTTGCGCGGAAATCCACTGGGATGCCCCAATTACCCTCTGTTTAGAAGTTATCCTTGTAAAGCGTGCCAGACTCCGAAAAGTTGCTGATTCTTCATTTTGTTGCAACAGAGAGCAGGAAAGGGGCATGGCAATGTATTTTCACAGATATATGCATGCCTCGATCCTCGTGCCACCAATCACGTATATCGATGCATGATGGCAGAGGGGTCGAAATGTGCAGCTCAATATAGAATGAATGCACGTATAAACACAACAAACCCTAACTCCATCATGGGTAATCCGCAGTGTCGGTGACTGGGGAATTGAGACACGTTCCGTCACTCGGAGTACGAAACGTACCTCATTTCCCGTGCCTGGGCTAACTCCTATCCCGGGCCCGGGCTAACTCCTATCCCGGACACGATGCAATATGCATGACGTGCATGAATGCAACTAAGAAGCAGCCTAGCATGCACAATGCTATGAAAATGAGATGTCTCAAAATACGTGCACACGGGCACGCAAACCGAGGAAAATGACTGAATGCGATCTAAGATACAACCTAGTACGCACTATGCTGTAAAAAAGAGATGCCTCGAAATGCGTGCACACGGGCACGCAAAACGAAAAACTGACATACGCAATGCAAATGACATGGAAATGTGATATGGGCTTACACTAACATGAGAGAGCCTCAGCCACACTCACATAAGAGGCCGATGGATGGAAATGAAGTGCCTCGAAACGCGTGCACACGGGCACGCAAATCGAGGCAATGGCATACGCAATGCAATATGGCTAAAATGGCATATAGAATGCAACATGGACTTACACTAACAAGAGAGAGCCTCAGCCACACTCAAATAAGAGGCCGATGGATGAAAATGAAGTGCCTCAAAACGCGTGCACACGGGCACGCAAATCGAGGCAATGGCATACGCAATGCAATATGACTAAAATGGCATATAGAATGCAACATGGACTTACACTAACATGAGAGAGCCTCAGCCACACTCACATAAGAGGCCGATGGATGAAAATGAAGTGTCTCGAAACGCGTGCACACGGGCACGGAAATCGAGGCAATGGCATACGCAATGCAATATGGCTAAAATGGCATATAGAATGCAACATGGACTTACACTAACATGAGAGAGCCTCAGCCACACTCACATAAGAGGCCGATGGATGAAAATGAAGTGCCTCGAAATGCGTTCACACGGGCACGCAAATCAAGGCAATGGCATATGCAATGCAATGGCATGGAAAATGATATGCAAACATGCTAATGGGATTTCTGCACTGAAAAGTGGGGGAAAACAGCCCCGAAATGATGCGAAAACACACCCGATGCATGGAATAGTCCCGAAACATGAATTTTGGGACCCGAAATGGCCTATAGCTATACCAAAGATGCACAATATGGATATGCAATGAATAGACAGTAGCAAGGCAGCCCCAAAATAAGCATTTTTACAGTTCAAAGCATGGCCAAACAGCTAACAGAAGCAGGGTAAAACAAGCATGCAAAAATGGCCCTAAACGTGAGGTTATGAAGCAACTCACAGCTGCTGACCTCAAACAGGTTAGGGCCCTTCAACAACATTGAAGAGGGGCCCAAAATAAGCCACTCTACAGAACTGTAAAAACCCCAAATTTGTAGACGTCCCCGAATGCCCCGGGAGGAACGAGCTCCCGTTCTGTTCATTTTGGGGTCACTACAGCTCAGGACTCTCAAATTTGTCACGGTTTTAAGTCTGAACCAAAGAGTCCAAATCTGGCAAATCGTTTTGAGAAAACAGATTTTTGAAAGAAGTGCCAAACATGGACTGCTTTGCCAGATACAGAGTCGCCACCTAAATGTTTTTTAATGGGAAATTTAGGAAACCCTGACTCGGTGCCAAAGGCCACGTGTCCGTCATCACCAAAGTTGCCTCGGCTCGGGAACTTGGGTACGATTGGGGAAGGTCACTTCGTGAGCACCCCCGCTCGCCCGATCAAAGATCGGCCTCTACTAACCGTGATATCTATTTTTGAAAACTTTGTGTGTTTTTATTCCGGTTATTAGCCTAGGTTATTATGTGTTGCGCACAGTATACAAATATAGACTGAGTTGCTTGAATTGGAACAAAACATTTCATGTTTGTTTGTTTGAAAATGGTTTAATGGTGCTACCCGCAGGTAGGCTTAAAATGCAGATTTTGCCATCCTCAGGTGGGCTTAGAAAAGATAGTTTTGCCACTATCTAGTGGGCTTGAAAACAAACAGTTGATGATTTATTCCAATCCAAGTAACCCAACCTTCACCCACAGGCATTCAGGCAGTTATATCACATAAGCATATAACCTCATGGTAAGCATGCTATTCATGGCAGCACTCACACGCATGCAAGGATGCTAAAGCATAAAACTCACCAAGTACCCCAAGCCAAAAAAAGAGACTACATTAGAAATCATGCATGATCCTAAGTATACAGAAATGCCTAATGCAACACATGCAAAAATGCAAATATAGCAGGCTCGGCTATTCTAAACATGGCATATGGAATGCTACAGTTAACACGATTCAACTTTGAAATTGAAATACAATGCAGTTAGTATGATGCGCCGAGCCCGGTGCGTGCAAAACAGATGAATGATGCAAACATGCTGTCATACTGTATGCTAATTGAAATATGCCCTAATCTAACCATCATAAGTAGGTAAATAAAAGGGAGAAAGACGTGGAGTTGGAAGACATACATCACACTCACGCACACTTATTACAAATATGCCCTCGCGCAGAGGGTCCAAATAAATATACAGTCCCGAATAAAAGAATAGTACAGTCCAAATATTACAGTCCGAATAATGTACAAATTCCTAATTAATTAACAAATTAACTAAGAAAACTGTAAAACTGGCGTGCAAGCCAGGACTGCCTTGCTCCTGATGAATGATAGATGTCTGGGCTGCCTTACGCGGAAATCCACTGGGATGCCCCAATTACCCTCTGTTTAGCAGTTATTCTTGTAAAGCGTGCCAGACTCCGAAAAGTTACTGATTCTTCATTTTGCTGCAACAGAGAGCAGGAAAGGAGCATGGCAATGTATTTTCACAGATATATGCATGCCTCGATCCTCGTGCCACCAATCACGCATATCGATGCATGATGGCAGAGGGGTCGAAATGTGCAACTCAACATAGAATGAATGCACGTATAAACACAACAAACCCTAACTCCATCATGGGTAATCCGGAGTGTCGGTGACTGGGGAATTGAGACACGTTCCGTCACTCGGAGTACGAAACGTACCTCGTTTCCCGTGCCCGGGCTAACTCCTATCCCGGACACGATGCAATATGCATGATGTGCATGAATGCAACTAAGAAGCAGCCTAGCATGCACAATGCTATGAAAATCAGATGTCTCGAAATGCGTGCACACGGGCACGCAAACCGAGGAAAATGACTGAATGCGATCTAGGATACAACCTAGTATGCACTATGCTTTAAAAAAGAGATGCCTCGAAATGCGTCCACACGGGCACGCAAACCGAAAAAATGACATACGCAATGCAAATGACATGGAAATGTGATATGGGCTTACACTAACATGAGAGAGCCTCAGCCAGACTCACATAAGAGGCCGATGGATGAAAATGAAGTGCCTCGAAACGCGTGCACACGGGCACGCAAATCGAGGCAACGGCATACGCAATGCAATATGGCTAAAATGGCATATAGAATGCAACATGGACTTACACTAACATGAGAGAGCCTCAGCCACACTCACATAAGAGGCCGATGGATGAAAATGAAGTACCTCGAAACGCGTGCACACGGGCACGCAAATCGAGGCAATGGCATACGCAATGTAATATGGCTAAAATGGCATATAGAATGCAACATGGACTTACACTAACATGAGAGAGCCTCAGCCACACTCACATAAGAGGCCGATGGATGAAAATGAAGTGCCTCGAAACGCGTGCACACGGGCACGCAAATCGAGGCAATGGCATACGCAATGCAATATGGCTAAAGTGGCATATAGAATGCAACATGGACTTACACTAACATGAGAGAGCCTCAGCCACACTCACATAAGAGGCCAATGGATGAAAATGAAGTGCCTCGAAACGTGTGCACACGGGCACGCAAATCGAGGCAATGGCATACGCAGTGCAATATGGCTAAAATGGCATATAGAATGCAACATGGACTTACACTAACATGAGAGAGCCTCAGCCGCACTCATATAAGAGGCCGATGGATGAAAATGAAGTGCCTCAAAACGCGTGCACACGGGCACGCAAATCGAGGCAATGGCATACGCAGTGCAATATGGCTAAAATGGCATATAGAATGCTACATGGACTTACACTTACAATAGAGAGCTTTAGCTACACTCACATAAGAGGCCGATGGATGAAAATGAAGTGCTTCGAAATGCGTGCACACGGGCACGCAAATCGAGGCAATGGCATACGCAATGTAATATGGCTAAAATGGCATATAGAATGCAACATGGACTTACACTAACATGAGAGAGCCTCAGCCACACTCACATAAGAGGCCGATGGATGAAAATGAAGTGCCTCGAAATGCGTGCACACGGGCACGCAAATCGCGGCAATGGCATATGCACTGCAATGGCATGGAAAATGATATGCAAACATGCTAATGGGATTTCAGCACTGAAAAGTGGGGGAAAACAGCCCCGAAATGAGGCGAAAACACACCCGATGCATGGAATAGTCCCGAAACATGAATTTTGGGACCCGAAATGGCCTATAGCTATACCAAAGATGCACAATATGGATATGAAATGAATAGACAGTAGCAAGGCAGCCCCAAAATAAGCATTTTTACCGTTGAAAGCATGGCCAAACAGCTAACAGAAACAGGGCAAAACAAGCATGCAAAAATGGCCCTAAATGTGAGGTTATGAAGCAACTCACAGATGCTGACCTCAAACAGGTTAGGGCCCTTCAACAACATTGAAGAACGGCCCAAAATAAGCCACTTTACAGAACTGTAAAATCCCCAAAAACAAACATAGGTATGGCTAAGCTCTTATGCAAGAAAATGGGCCAAAAGGTGGCCAAAGAGGCAAGTTGTATATGCAAAGCCCAAACTGAAAAATGTCCTTCTACAACATTGAAGAGGGACCAATAATATGCACATTTACAGTTTATGGTAGCCCCGAAATCAGTATACAAACATGCTAGAAATGCAATGCAAAATGAGGCTCAAAAGTGGCTATAACATGAGGCATGCAAAGCATTCACCAAACGAGAAAAGACCCTTAATAAAACATGTTAAGAAGGTCAAAATAAGGCCACTTTCAGTTCTGATCATGGTCCAAAAATAGAAAAATGATAGGCTAGTGAAGCATGCAAAATATTGACATACAAAGAGGTATTGAAACAAGTGTGAGGTGGGGTTCTCAAATTGGGTTGAACCCTTCAACAAACATGTAGAATAGCTCAAAATAGACCTAGTTTGAGTTAAGGTCGGAGCCTAAAACCGTAAGCAAGATGGCTGGAGGAATGGTGCAAAAATGAGCTAGAAAAGAGGGAAAGTGGACTTACCCTTGAAGGCCAATGCTTTTGTTGCTTCTTGGACCAACTTTGATGACTCTAAGCTGCTGGAATTCCTCCCCTTGCTGCTGGAATGGAGTGGTGATGGTAGAGCTTGAAGATGATGAAGAAATGGAGCCCAAAATTTGAAGGAAATGGGGTGATATGTATGTATATGCTCCAACCAATTCTTCTAACCTTCCCTCTTGAGTTGGGAGGCCAGCAATATATGCAAGAGAGGGAGAGAAGAGTCTAGGCAAAAGTGGAGGGAAATGAACCTTCTTTTCCCTCCAAAAGGGTCCCCCGGATATAGATATTTTTGGGGAAAAACCAAGACACAGCTGGAAAGCACACACAGTGAAGAAGCAGGCCGGCCTGACATTTTTGCTGCAGGTGGCCGGCCGGCCACTTCCCCTAGCCGGCCGGCTAGGTCAAAGGGAAAAAGTGGCCGGCCACCCCCTAGGATGAAGCCCCAGAAGTTAGCTTTCCAATGGTGCAAACCTTGCATTAAAATTTCTCCTGTAGAAAAAGTTATGCACTTTTCCGTGAAGCCGCGCAGATTTGGTCCAACCAGACTTCAACCAACCACATCTCCTCCTCCCCCGGAATTGGACTTGGGAGATTCTTGAGTGAAAAATGATGCCCCGGAAGTAAGCTTTCCAATGGTGGTGACCTCATATCTCAATTCCTCTTGTGCAAAGAGTTACGCCCGTTTCGGTGAAGCCGCGCAAATTTTTCTCCTTCCCGGATTCATGCTGAACCACTTTTGACCAAAAAAGAAGTCGGCTTTTCAGAAAAATTGCTGGACTCCCACCCTCCTACAAGCTTTCTAACAGTGAAAATAAGGTCTCCACCAAAAATGAGCCCAAACCGATGCAAAATGAAGGTTCGGGGGCCGAAACGCGCAGCCCGAGGCCCCGAAAACTGGCTGTTAGGCACCGGGAGTGGTGTTCGACCACGAAGTGGGTCTCTCAGACCTCAGTGTCCCTCAAAAGGGAGAAAATAAGATGTATGCCAAAATTTAGAGCAAACGGAGATGGTTAACCGGTCCCGAACCGAGGCACATGGCCAACGGTTCCGAAAAATCGGAAACCGGGCTCCGAAATGGGTAAAATGGCCTATGGCCACAAAATGTAGCCCACGGCCACTAAGAGATGGTCTATAGGACCTCTCCCTCCCCTCAGGAAAAGAAACAGAGAAAACTGAGTCTGGTTCGCAAACCGAGGCAAGGCACAGAAGAAGGTTGGGAAGTCCGGAGGCAGGGCTCACGGCCGCAACTCTGAAACTTCTGAACGAGTACATTACGCAATATCACCAAGCGCTCAACTGGTGACGTCTAAGTCTTAAGGTTGGTCAAAAATGGGGTGTCTACAGTTGCCCCTCTTTGACAGAACTCGGAAGTCATAAGTGACGGGAGTGAATGTCAAAGCCCAGAGACGACCCATTTTTGACAAGGCCGAAGACTTAGACAAACATACAAAATAGCGAAGAAATGTGCCCGCAGGCATGCCCGCGGGCAGGGGCAAAATGCAACCGACAATGCAAGTAGCTGATCATAACTTATGATTATGCAAAGAGAGCTGTAATGAAGCATACCATGCAACAGTTTTAAGCAAGTGAATACAAATCTAACAACATTTGATGCAGAAGGATGTAAGAAAATCGTGGAATTCTCACTGCGTCTCACGCGAAGAAGGCTAAAATCGACTACCGAGAATACCTGGAGTCTTACACACAACATCTCTCTGCGTATCACACATAGGAGAGGAAGCAGGTAAACCTCTCAACGTATCACACGCAAGAGAGGAAAGGTAAACTTCTCAACGTATCACACGCAAGAGAAAACCTCTCAGCATATCACACGCAAGAGAGGAAAGATAAATTTCTCGACGTATCACACGCAAGAGAAAACCTCTCAGCATATCACATGTAAGGGAGAAAAGGGAAACTTCTCAGCGTATCACACGCAGGAGAAAACCTCTCAGCATATCACATGCAAGGGAGGAAAGAGGAATTTCTCAGCGTATCACACGCAGGAGAAAACCTCTCAGCATATCACATGCAAGGGAGGAAAGGAAAATTTCTCAGCGTATCACACGCAAGAGAAAACCTCTCAGCATATCACATGCAAGAGAGAAAAGATAAATTTCTCAGCGTATCACACGCAAGAGAAAACCTCTCAGCATATCACATGCAAGGGACAAAAGGGAAATTTCTCAGCGTATCACACGCAAGAGAAAACCTCTCAGCATATCACATGCAAGAGAGAAAAGGGAAACTTCTCAGTGTATCACACGCAAGAGAAATCCTCTCAGCATATCACATGCAAGGGAGGAAAGATAAATTTCTCAGCGTATCATACGCAAGAGAAAACCTCTCAGCATATCACATGCAAGGGAGGAAAGGGAAATTTCTCAGCGTATCACACGCAAGAGAAAACCTCTCAGCATATCACATGCAAGGGAGGAAAGATAAACTTCTCAGCGTATCACACGCAAGAGAAAACCTCTCAGCATATCACATGCAAGGGAGGAAAGTGAAATTTCTCAGCGTATCACACGCAAGAGAAAACCTCTCAGCATATCACATGCAAGAGAAAAAAGATAAATTTCTCAGCATATCACACGCAAGAGAAAACCTCTCAGCATATCACATGCAAGGGAGAAAAGGGAAACTTCTCAGTGTATCACACGCAAGAGAAAACCTCTCAGCATATCACATGCAAGAGAGAAAAGGGAAACTTCTCAACGTATCACACGCAAGAGAAAACCTCTCAGCATATCACATGCAAGGGAGGAAAGAGGAATTTCTTAGCGTATCACACGCAAGAGAAAACCTCTCAGCATATCACATGCAAGGGAGGAAAGGGAAATTTCTCAGCGTATCACACGCAAGAGAAAACCTCTCAGTATATCACACGCAAGAGAGAAAAGGTAAGAATGAACACCGGAACTCGTCCGAATGTTCGAAACTGAAGATGTCCTAACGCGCCGCATGCGAGAGGAGAAAAGACGACAATTGCAAGTGAAAAGGTGCATAACGATGCAGGTGAAGTGTACATAACAATGCAAGTAATGAGCATAACAATGCTAGATAGATGTGCATAACAATGCAAGCAATGAGCATAACAATGCTAGATAAATGTGCATAACAATGCAACGAATGAGCATAACAATGCTAGTGAAGTGGGTGCATAACAATGCAATTGGAACGTGCATCACAATGCAAGCATGAGAAGTGCATAACAATGCGGGTGGAAGGATGCATAACAATGCAAGTGGAGTGTGCGTGACAACGCATATTTGACACAAAATGCCGAACAAGGGAATACAAGCCTTAAGTAGACCAATTTCCAAACGCAACCTCCGATTTACCTCTCAGAGGGGTCATGATACATTCCAAAAAGGATACACCTCGTGCATATCGACCGACGATGAGCTACACATCGAAGTCATGAGTTGAAAATTCCACAGAAACCTTTTGAGCTGAAAAAGAGTGGGTTCTTCTTGCACTTTCTTGACTGTACTCCTAAACCGTGGTTACTACCTTTCCTTCCTGGTCATGTTCACAACTTTCCCTATTCTCCAACGGGGTGACAGACTTGGTTGATTCAGTATCCAGAATCGAGGCGCATTCACATGCTATCTCAATCTATGGGGCTGCCATACAGATTTCAAGCCGAGGATAGACCCCTGGGTATTTAAACCAGACTTTAGTCTCGGAAATTTCGAACCTTTGCGTTCTAGGCAATAGCCGTCCGAACTCTAGTTTCCACCGTCGCAGTTGGTCTCCTAGGAACTCATTGCAAACACAGCCAAGATGCATCTGGCAGGGGCTGGTTTTCTGACGGAGCACTTCGATTGCCATTTTGGCTTGAAGCAGACTTGATCTTGAGCTTGAGGTAGAGGCACACTCATACTGCGGAGTTTTGGCAAGACTTTGAAGAGGTACACACAGAATGTAGTCTCGGAACTTACTGAAGTTGAAACAAACTCAGATACCCGACATTTTCCTCTTTTGCTTTTGCTTTGCAGTCCGGAACCATATAGAGCTTCATATAGGTCCTAGTTCTACTGTTCTCACATGACCTGGGTTGAATCCTGCGATTTTATGAAAGAACAAATTTTGTTTTGTACAAATGTAGAGAATGGCATGGCACTCGGAGCACAAAACGATTTTATTTTTGAAATTCAGAGATGAGCTTTCGACCAAGTATTGAGCCTATGACTGAACACAGCAAAATGACTCAACAAGGAAATAAAAGGCACACAACCTAGACACATCGAGTAACACTCGAAACGACTCGAAATAAGAATCGAAATAAAACAAAAAGACACGACACTCAGACGTGCACAGGGAGCCTGTTTCACTGGGTAGTGTTTCCCACCCCTCTTTCATTTGTGGTTCTCACATTACTCGGCCCTCAAGCTCTGTTTTTCTGAAAAAGCCCTCTTCTCACTTTTCCTCTCATCGCACATCTCTCTATTATTCAATCTCTCATTTTTCATCCCTCCCCTGGGTGGTTGATGGATAAACAGCAAATTGTGGGCTCGTGTCCCTAGCATTCTGCTAGATTCTCTTTCTTTCGCTCACAGTTAGTGAATTCTTCCCACGGAAAGGTTGCGCTACAACTGGGTGTGTAGCAAATCTGCAGCTAACATCAGTTGACGATGCTTTGTTGGGGAGTTTGGACGTGATAAGATCTGTCTAGATGATGGAGTGGAATATCTTGCCCCATTCTAGTTCGTGCTTCGCACTTTGATACATCGTTGCTTGGAGGATGTGAGAGCTTTCTGCCCTTTGTTGTTAACTTCGGTGGTGCCCTATTCTGGCAGGTAGAGTGCCCTTCTTGGCAAGTATGTTGACAATGGGAAAGACAGGAAGCCTGACTCAACTGTGCCCCTAGTTCATCATTTTGACCATTTTTTGTTTTAGTTTTCTCCTAAAAATTGACCAAAATGAGAGTTAGATAAACATGCTTGTTCAATTTTCTGATTTAAAATCATGCAAGTTAGGCTGTGAGCACTGAAAATTTTCCTCTTTTGGGTCCAAGAAATGGTCCAGTTTTGAAAATGGGATACTTTTCGAGAAGATTTAGTCAACCCTAGTAAAAATTTTCAAAAACTATTTTTGCGAACGACCACTGCTCAACGATCACGGAACCTACTCTTGAGATGCACAATCTCGGATCCATAGCAATGGAAAATTGCCCCTTGTCTGAAAGACACTCCATGGCAATGGAAAGTTGCCCCTTGTTTGAAATGACACTGCGGCGTTCTGAATGGCAACGGAAAGTTGCTCCTTGTCTGGATAGCACCGTAGCGCATTGAATGGCAACGAAAAGTTGCCCCTTGTTTAAATGACACCGCGGTGCATTGAATGGCAACGGAGAGTTGCCCCTTGTCTGGATAGCACCGCAGCGCATTGAATGGCAACGGAAAGTTGCCCCTTGTTTGAATGACACCGCGGTGCATTGAATGGCAACGGAAAGTTACCCCTTGTCTGGATAGCACCGCAGCGCATTGAATGGCAACGGAAAGTTGCCCCTTGTTTGAATGACACCGCGGTGCATTGAATGGCAACGGAAAGTTGCCCCTTGTTTGGATGGCACTGCAGCGTATTGTAGGCAGTCCTCAGAGCGACAAACACAACCAAACTCTCGGATACAGAGAAAGCGAAGATGATCAGAACCATCGCATGGACACAATCGAATTGTTTTACGGCTGGACTTCAGAATGAAGTTGCCTACGTATCCCAAAGATGGGAATCAAGCCTCACGTAGTTCGGGGTTAAGGTACACTGGGGTATTAACCTCTCCTTTTTAGGCTCTAACTTTTGCCAAGGCGCCCGTTGCGGGTTTTCGACCTTGCGAGCTTTGTTCTTCTTTTCAATTCTTTTCATCATTTTTTTTCTTTTCTTTTGATTTTCTTTTTTGTTCTTTTCTTTGCATCTTTCTTTTTTGTTCTCTTTTTTTCTTTTCTTTTGCATTTTTTGCTTCTTTTTTTTGTATTTTTCTCTTGCTCTAACTTTTGCCTGGGTCGCCCTTCCGGGTTTTCGGCCCAGCGAGCCTCTCAAGGGTAAAAGTGTAGCTTTGTCCATGTCAAATGGTTTTGAGATCCTGAAGTCATCTGAATCCAGGAGAATGGCTGTTGTTTTGCTTTGCAAGCTTCTTTTGATGACATCTGATCTTCTTGACCTGACTTTCCTGGCCTCTTGTTCGAGGGCTACTTCAAATCCGGCCGCACAGGCCTCACATCATAGTTGACCGTTGAACCTTCTGAATTCAAGTTTCAAGGTTTGGAAGCAAAGGGGTTGAGTCTCGAGGCTGAGAGCGATCCTAGGCTGCACAATCTCAGGAGTGATTCCACACAGGTCTTCGCAAGGCCGCGCAAAACATTTTGTTTTTGAAAATTTTTAAGAAAGCAACAAATCGCTCGCGCTGAAGATAGTGTAGAACCAATCTGGATCAAGCCAGGGTCCTTCTCAGTACTCACGCTAACAAGCATGATTTCATTCATTAAGGGCTTAGCACGCCTTTCTTTCTCTCAATTTGATCAAAGTTTTGCAAATCCTGAGGAATTCCTTCTTCTTTGTTTTCACCGCAGTGTTCAAAAAAATTTTGAAAAACTTAGGTCAATGCAATAATTTCAAGGCACAAGAGAGAGCAAGTGGGATGCACCGCCGTTTCATTCAAATCCCAACACAACTAGCACATGGCAGAAGCAAACACAAGGGTGCGAAAATCACTGCTGTTTTATTCAAATCTGTTGGCACAACTGGCTCCCTGGCAGAAATAGACTCAAAACAAAACGAAAAGACAAGCATAAAACAAAATGGTGACGCCCGAGGTAACACCCCCCGGAATCACCCGACTCCTATACAACAGGACTGACTCGATACAACAAGACAGACCCAAAACCAAAAAGCGACTGACTCAAAACAAAAGACGGACTCAAAACAAAACAACAAGACTGACCCAATACCCAAGTCAGAAAGCACAAAAGCTAGCATTCGCAAATGCTCACAACAGTGCATGCCATCCACCATATCTGGAGTAAACTGAGCGCTGCCCGCTGGTGGTTCATCCCCCCAATCACATCACATTATCCCCCAAGTTCACTGATCAAGTGCCGATGGACTTTGCAGGACCTGGTGTGGGGATGACCCCGTTGTTGATCAGATCTTGTATTTCGTGGCGGAGACGAAAGCACATGTCAGTGTCATGGCCAGCTCGCTGATGGAAGGCACAGTAGTCGGCTGGGTTGTGCGAGAGAGGAAGGTTCTTTGGTAATGGCTGCGGCTCCAGGGGCTTCAGATGCCCTTTCTTGATCAAAACCCCTAGAGCCTTTGACAAAGGCATATAAAGTGGGGTGAAAACCTTCTTGGCTTGGGGTGGATTTTTGGCTGCTTGCGAGCTACTCTCGAATGCACCGGTGAATGGGATGGTTGTTTTTGGTGCGGTGGCAGCCACCATGCCCACATCAGAAGATCTTGCAGCTGCATCACCACTGGTGGTCGCATTCGAACTGCGGGAAAACGCCCTCCTGGGCTGCTCCTTCTCCTGGTCAAAATGGCCCTGCTTCATAGCATCCTCGATCTGCACTTCCATCTCATGCAAGTCTGGAAAGGTAGGGAAGGGGATCACGATCATTTTCTGCATTAGCTTGGGCTGGAGATTGCGCACAATCATCCGAATTTGATCTTTGTCAGTGGGTCTAAGGGTCATCATTGAAGCCTTGGCCCTCCAGCGGGCTACGAACTCTGAGAAGCTCTCCTTCGGCTCCTGCCTCATCGTCTCAAGATCACGGGTCGTAATCTCGATTTGGGTATTGTATGAATATTGTGCGACGAAGGCCTCGGCCATCTCCTCCCAGCTTTGTTTCACTGAATCCTCCAATTTGGCATACCAGGTGACTGCAATACCCGACAGGGTCCTGCCAAAAAGGGAGAGCTTCTGTAATCTTGTCAAGCCCATCGGGCGCAAAACATCTGAAAACAAGCTCAAGTGGACCATGGGATCTCCTTACCCATCAAAACGGTCGATGTGAGGCATCTTGAACCTGTCCGGCAGAGTTACAGCTGCGTCGGTGTACCCGTCCTCAATGTCCGGGATGGACTTTACCCCCTGGGATTTCTTGAACAGCTTTTCAAGCTTGCTCAACTTCAACGCTGTGGGGTCGACCTCGAACTCGGAGGGAGAGTCCGGTAGATTGGTAGGTGTTTTGGATAGTTGAGGTAAAATTGGGGGCGGAGCCGGCCCTCCTGGAATGTCCGTATCATCCTGGACGTTTGGCGTCTCCCCAGGTGCTGGAGCTCCTGCTGGGGGAGGAACTTGTTGTGAAGCGGATGCACCGCTTTGCTGTTGTAGCTTGGTGATGAGCTCGGCCTGCTGAGTCATGATCGCAGCCTGCTGTTTGGAAAATTCCTCCTGACGGGCAGCATCCTGCTGCATGAGTTTCATACTTTCTTGCATCTGGCGCATCATGGCCTCCATCCCTGACGTGTTCTGTTGATCCATCTGACTGATTGGTATCTATCCCTGTAGTAGAAACTGAGACCTCAGCCTGACTGTTCACTGGTGGGGTGGATAAGGGCCGCTGACCTGGTAACCGCTAAACCGGTGATTTGTGCCCGACTAGCCCTTTTACCCTGCCTCTGGCAAAGGAACACTGATTGCCCTTGAACTGAATCTCTGACCTAGCAAAGTCTATCAGCACAAATTTGATGAACCTCGGGGGATATCGGAGCCTTCTGAAGCTATGGTTCCCAGACTACCTAGCAAAAGAGAAAACAGACAGCATCTTAGCCTGATTCCATCTGAACAGATACGAGCATAGTTGAATGAGTGTGCCCTCTACTGAATTCTGCCCCAAAATTTGGCCTCAAAATCTGAGTCTAATACCCACAGGTAGAGCTGACTCCCGAATACTGATAGTAATGCCCGCAGGCCTGATGCCCAGACTTGCAAACTGATACATGCATTCCTGTAGGGACACACCCTAAAAGCACACAGCAAGCAAGTGAGAGCTAAAACACCCCTATGGTGGGGTAGGGTTTCCCTGTCCTATTTTGTCAGGAGCTAGGGTTTCACTATGCACACAGCGGTTTCAAACAACCTATAAACGGGTAAGCAACCTGTCCTAGTTTGGAATGGTCACTATGGATCCGAATATGCACTAGGTCGAATGGTCAAAGAGGGTGCCCCGGTAAAACCGGGGTTTGTGTTCCCATACTGGCAGAGCCCACAACCGGTCAGCCTTATGGTCATGCCTTGACAAGACAAGCCTCCGGCAAACCGTTCAGGAATAGCAGATGGCAAACACGGTGTCCTAGGCGCACCAATGCAAATGCAATGCAAAGAATCACACAAGTGTAGTCAAAAACAGATATCACGAGTTCGAGTCAAGTTCTCTAAATCCCCAGCAGAGTCGCCAGAAACTGTAGACGTCCCCGAACGCCCCGGGAGGAACGAGCTCCCGTTCTGTTCATTTTGGGGTCACTACAGCTGAGGACTCTCAAATTTGTCACGGTTCTAAGTCTGAACCAAAGAGTCCAAATCCGGCAAATCGTTTTGAGAAAACAGATTTTTGAAAGAAGTGCCAAACATGGACTGCTTTGCTAGATACAGAGTCGCCACCTAAATGTTTTTTAATGGGAAATTTAGGAAACCCTGACTCGGTGCCAAAGGCCACGTGTCCGTCATCACCAAAGTTGCCTCGGCTCGGGAACTTGGGTACGATTGGGGAAGGTCACTTCGTGAGCACCCCCGCTCGCCCGATCAAAGATCGGCCTCTACTAACCGTGATATCTATTTTTGAAAACTTTGTGTGTTCTTATTCCGGTTATTAGCCTAGGTTATTATGTGACGCGCACAGCATACAAATATAGACTGAGTTGCCTGAATTGGAACAAAACATTTCATGTTTGTTTGTTTGAAAATGGTTTGATGGTGCTACCCGCAGGTAGGCTTAAAATGCAGATTTTGCCACCCTCAGGTGGGCTTAGAAAAGATAGTTTTGCCACTATCTAGTGGGCTTTAAAACAAACAGTTGATGATTTATTCCAATCCAAGTAACCCAACCTTCATCCGCAGGCATTCAGGCAGTTATATCACATAAGCATATAGCCTCATGGTAAGCATGCTATTCATGGCAGCACTCACACGCATGCAAGGATGCTAAAGCATAAAACTCACCCGGTACTCCAAGCCAAAAAAAGAGACTACATTTGAAATCGTGCATGATCCTAAGTATACAGAAATGCCTAATGCAACACATGCAAAAATGCAAATATAGCAGGCTCGGCTATTCTAAACATGGCATATGGAATGCTACAGTTAACACGTATTCAACTTTGAAATTGAAATACAATGCAGTTAGTATGATGCGCCGAGCCCGGTGCGTGCAAAACAGATGAATGATGCAAACATGCTGTCATACTGTATGCTAATTGAAATATGCCCTAATCTAACCATCATAAGCAGGTAAATAAAAGGGAGAAAGACGTGGAGTTGGAAGACATACATCACACTCACGCACACTTATTACAATTATGCCCTCGCGCAGAGGGTCGAAATAAATATACAGTCCCGAATAAAAGAATAGTACAGTCCAAATATTACAGTCCGAATAATGTACAAATTCCTAATTAATTAACAAATTAACTAAGAAAACTGTAAAACTAGCGTGCAAGCCAGGGACTGCCTTGCTCCTGATGAATGATATATGTCTGGGCTGCCTTGCGCGGAAATCCACTGGGATGCCCCAATTACCCTCTGTTTAGCAGTTATTCTTGTAAAGCATGCCAGACTCCGAAAAGTTGCTGATTCTTCATTTTGCTGCAACAGAGAGCAGGAAAGGGGCATGGCAATGTATTTTCACAGATATATGCATGCCTCGATCCTCGTGCCACCAATCACGCATATCGATGCATGATGGCAGAGAGGTTGAAATGTGCAACTCAATATAGAATGAATGCACGTATAAACACAACAAACCCTAACTCCATCATGGGTAATCCGCAGTGTCGGTGACTGGGGAATTGAGACACGTTCCGTCACTCGGAGTACGAAACGTACCTCGTTTCCCGTGCCCGGGCTAACTCCTATCCCGAACACGATGCAATATGCATGATATGCATGAATGCAACTAAGAAGCAGCCTAGCATGCACAATGCTATGAAAATGAGATGTCTCGAAATACGTGCACATGGGCACGCAAATCGAGGAAAATGACTGAATGCGATCTAAGATACAACCTAGTACGCACTATGCTGTAAAAAAGAGATGCCTCGAAATGCGTGCACATGGGCACGCAAAACGAAAAACTGACATACGCAATGCAAATGACATGGAAATGTGATATGGGCTTACACTAACATGAGAGAGCCTCAGCCACACTCACATAAGAGGCCGATGGATGAAAATAAAGTGCCTCGAAACGCGTGCACACGGGCACGCAAATCGAGGCAATGGCATAAGCAATGCAATATGGCTAAAATGGCATATAGAATGCAACATGGACTTACACTAACATGAGAGAGCCTCAGGCACACTCACATAAGAGGCCGATGGATGAAAATGAAGTGCCTCGAAACGCGTGCACACGGGCACGCAAATCGAGGCAATGGCATACGCAATGCAATATGGCTAAAATGGCATATAGAATGCAACATGGACTTACACTAACATGAGAGAGCCTCAGCCACACTCACATAAGAGGCCGATGGATGAAAATGAAGTGCCTCGAAACGCGTGCACACGGGCACGCAAATCGAGGCAATGGCATACGCAGTGCAATATGGCTAAAATGGCATATAGAATGCAACATGGACTTACACTTACAATAGAGAGCCTTAGCCACACTCACATAAGAGGCCGATGGATGAAAATGAAGTGCCTCGAAATGCGTGCACACGGGCACGCAAATCGAGGCAATGGCATACGCAATGCAATATGGCTAAAATGGCATATAGAATGCAACATGGACTTACACTAACATGAGAGAGCCTCAGCCACACTCACATAAGACGCCGATGGATGAAAATGAAGTGCCTCGAAATGCGTGCACACGAGCACGCAAATCGAGGCAATGGCATATGCAATGCAATGGCATGGAAAATGATATGCAAACATGCTAATGGGATTTCAGCACTGAAAAGTGGGGAAAAACAGCCCCGAAATGAGGCGAAAACACACCCGATGCATGGAATAGTCCCAAAACATGAATTTTGGGACCCGAAATGGCCTATAGCTATGCCAAACATGCACAATATGGATATGCAATGAATAGACAGTAGCAAGGCAGCCCCAAAATAAGCATTTTTACAGTTCAAAGTATGGCCAAACAGCTAACAGAAACAGGGCAAAACTAGCATGCAAAAATGGCCCTAAATGTGAGGTTATGAAGCAACTCACAGATGCTGACCTCAAAAAGGTTAGGGCCCTTCAACAACATTGAAGAGGGGCCCAAAATAAGCCACTTTACAGAACTGTAAAATCCCCAAAAACAAACATAGGTATGGCTAAGCTCTTATGCAAGAAAATGGGCCAAAAGGTGGCCAAAGAGGCAAGTAGTATATGAAAAGCCCAAACTGAAAAATGTCCTTCTACAACATTTAATAGGGACCAAAAATATGCACATTTACAGTTTATGGCAGCCCTGATATCAGTATACAAACATGCTAGAAATGCAATGCAAAATGAGGCTCAAAAGTGGCTATAACATGAGGTATGCAAATCATTCACCAAACGAGAAAATACCCTTAATAAAACATGTTAATAAGATCAAAATAAGGCCACTTTAAGTTCTGATCATGGTCCAAAAATAGAAAAATGATAGGCTAGTGAAGCATGCAAAATATTGACATACAAAGAGGTATTGAAACAAGTGTGAGGTGGGGTTCTCAAATAGGGTTGAACCCTTCAACAAACATGTAGAATAGCTCAAAATAGACCTAGTTTGAGTTAAGGTCGGAGCCTAAAACCGTAAGCAAGATGGCTGGAGGAATGGTGCAAAAATGAGCTAGAAAAGAGGGAAAGTGGACTTACCCTTGAAGGCCAATGCTTTTGTTGCTTCTTGGACCAACTTTGATAACTCTAAGCTGCTGGAATTCATCCCCTTGCTGTTGGAATGGAGTGGTGATGGTAGAGCTTGAAGATGATGAAGAAATGGAGCCCAAAACTTGAAGGAAATGGGGTGATATGTATGTATATGCTCCAACCAATTCTTCTAACCTTCCCTCTTGAGTTGGGAGGCCAGCAATATATGCAAGAGAGGGAGAGAAGAGTCTAGGAAAAAGTGGAGGGAAATGAGCCTTCTTTTCCCTCCAAAAGGGTCCCCCGGATATAGATATTTTTGGGGGAAAACCAAGACACAGCTGGAAAGCACACACAGTGAAGAAGCAGGCCGGCCTGACATTTTTGCTGCAGGTGGCCGGCCGGCCACTTCCCCTAGCCGGCCGGCTAGGTCAAAGGGAAAAAGTGGCCGGCCACCCCCTAGGATGAAGCCCCAGAAGTTAGCTTTCCAATTGCGCAAACCTTGCATTAAAATTCCTCCTGTAGAAAAAGATATGCCCTTTTTCGTGAAGCCGCACAGATTTGGTCTAACCAGACTTCAACCAACCACATCTCCCCCCCCCCCGGACATGGACTTGGGAGATTCTTGAGTGAAAAATAAAGCCCCGGAAGTAAGCTTTCCAATGGTGGTGGCCTCATATCTCAATTCCTCTTGTGCAAAGAGTTACGCCCGTTTCGGTGAAGTCGCGCAAATTTTTCTCCTTCCCGGATTCATGCTGAACCACTTTTGACCAAAAAAGAAGTTGGATTTTCAGAAAAATTGCTGGCCTCCCACCCTCCTACAAGCTTTCTAACAGTGAAAATAAGGTCTCCACCAAAAATGAGCCCAAACCGATGCAAAATGAAGGTTCGGGGGCCGAAACGCGCAGCCCGAGGCCCCGAAAACTGGCTGTTAGGCACCGGGAGTGGTGTTCGACCACGAAGTGGGTCTCTCAGACCTCAATGTCCCTCAAAAGGGAGAAAATAAGATGTATGCCAAAATTTAGATCAAACGGAGATGGTTAAGCGGTCCCGAACCGAGGCACATGGCCAACGGTTCCGAAAAATCGGAAACCGGGCTCCGAAATGGGCAAAATGGCCTATGGCCACAAAATGTAGCCCGCGGCCACTAAGAGATGGTCTACAGGACCTCTCCCTCCCCTCAGGAAAAGAAACAGAGAAAACTGAGTCTGGTTCGCAAACCGATGCATGGCACAGAAGAGGGTTCGGAAGTCCGGAGGCAGGGCTCACGGCCGCGACTCTGAAACTTCTGAACGAGCACATTACGCAATATCACCAAGCGCTCAATTGGTGACGTCTAAGTCTTAAGGTCGGTCAAAAATGGGGTGTCTACATTGAGCAAGCTTGAGAAGTTGTTCAAGAAGTCCCAAGGGGTAAAGTCCATCCCTGATATTGAGGACGGGTATACTGACGCAGCCGTAATGCTGTCGGACCGATTTAAGATGCCACACATTGACCGATTTGATGGGTCCGGGGACCCCATGGTGCACCCGAGGGTGTTTTTAGATATCTTAAGGCCGACGGGCCTCACTAGACTACAGAAGCTATCTTTGTTCGGCCGGACCCTGTCGGGTGTGGCGGCCATCTGGTATGCAAAATTAGAAGATGATGTCAAGAGAAACTAGGATGAGATGGCCGAGGCGTTCATCACACAGTACTCTTAAATACGCAAATCGAGATTATGACCCGTGATCTTGAGACAACAAGGCAGGAGCCTAAGGAGAGCTTTTCGGAGTTCGTAACCAGATGGAGGGCCAAGGCATCCATGATGACCCTAAGGCCTACCGATAAAGATCAAATTCGGATGATTGTGTGCAATCTCCAGCCTAAGCTGATGCAGAAAATGATCGTGCTCCCCTTCCCTACCTTTTCAGATCTGCATGAGATGAGAGTACAGATTGAGGATGCCTTGAAGCAGGGCTTGATTGACAATGATAGAGAGCAACCCAGGAGAACTTTTAACCGCAACACTAATGCAGGCCCGAGCGGCGCTACAACTACAAGAGCCTCAAAAGTGAGCATGGTCACCACCATTCCCCCTCCAGGAACCATGGCAGCTACGCCATTCTCCGGTGCATCCGGAAGTAACACACAAACAGCCAAATACCCGCCCAAAAATCAAAGAACCTTCGCTTCACTATATATGCCCCTGTCCAAAGCTCTGGGGGTTTTAATCAAAAAAGGGCACTTGAAGCCCCTAGAGCCGCGGCCATTACCAGAAAAACTCCCCCCTACCCACAACCCAGCCAAGCATTGCGCATTTCACCAGCAACACGGTCATGACACCGACCAATGCTTCCGATTACATCATAAGATTCAAGATCTTATTGATAATGGCGTGATTGTGCCTCCAGAAAAGCCCAACGTCACAACCAACCCTCTCCCACCACACAACAAAGCTCCACCTCCCAAAAGAATCAACTTTATCCAAACCGGGGTTACGTCATACGACCCCAACATATACATCACCCCTTCCCATCTACCCAAGCCGGAGGTGCTCCTTCCTGACTGCACTGACTTGTGCATGTTGGACATCTCCAGAACCCAACCCGAGCTAACGGTGGTGACTGTCGAAGACAGAACAGGGGAGACTTCAGTGGAGAATGGTATTGCTGAGTCAGAATCTGAGGAATCTGGGGATTTTTCTGAGAAGGTATACAGTCCGAGCGATTACATTCTGTCAGTAGGCCAGGTTGGACCAAATATGGAATTGCCGGCAAGGGCAGAGCTTTGTGTGATACATGGGGATAGATTTGATCAAAGATCAGAGGACTTAGCGGTTGTGGAAAGGGACTTTGCTGACCTCCAGTTTTTCAATGAACAAGACCTAGATGGTGTGGCGGTCAACTGGTCTGACTTTGAAGAGTCAGTAGAGGTTACCGGGTGGCTTGATCACCTACCAGACGTTGTTGAAGAATCTCAGTTGGAATAGGGCCCGACAGGGGCAAGGATATCAGTTGTGGCTGGAAGGGCCGAAGATCAGAGGATGTTGCCAGAGAGCGCCGATGCCAAGAATTTTGCTCAGGATCTGGGCATTTTGGATACAGGGAATTTTGTACAGCAGATTGCATTGACGTAGCTAGAACAGGGAAGAAGTGAAGAGTCTGAGAGAATCCGGAAAGCTAAAGCCCATGAGGGGAATGAAAGTGTTGTATATGCGAGAACAGTGAGTGCTGCAAGCATATGGACGGGAGGTACTGCGAGTACGAGAACAATCATACTGGAGCTGGACAGGTGTCTGTCGACTGCTGACAGAATGTGGTGGGAGGACGATGATTTATGTCTTGCCCACACGGATGAAGATTGGGAGAGCAATCAACCAGACGATACCTGGTACATCGGCGAAGTCGATCACATGACTAGAAGCAGGCGATATTTTAAGCCCCCACATCTAGATCAGCCAGAGGCGTCTGGGAAAGATAAGGAGACAGAGAAATAGAAAGAGAGGCAACTCGAAGAAGAAGCTGTACAGAAGCAGTTGAAAAAGATATAGGCAGACATCTCCATCTGGGGACTGCTTATGGCATCATAAGTGCATCGACAAGCTGTCTTATCGGCCATGGACAAGGCCAAGCTCTCAATAGACACCACGCCCGAATAGCTGGTGGGCTTAGTTTTTCCAGGAGGAGCTACCCCGATGTTGACTTTCTCCGACAAAGAACTACCACCTGAGGGTGCAAACCATAACAAGCCACTCTACATCTCTGTGGAGTGCAGAAACAAATGGATACCCGTGGTGCTTGTCGACACAGGGTTCGCCATCAATGTGTGCCCAACAAGGACCGGCTATGCAATCGGGTTGAAACCCGCAGACTTTGTGCCAACCACCCAGGTGATAAGGGCGTATGATAATACAAGTAGAGAGGTGAAGGGGACCGTGCAAATTCAGACCAAGGTTGGGCCGGGACAGCATGAGGTAGACTTTCACATCTTAGAGGTTCCTGCGACCTTCAATCTACTTTTGGGGCGGCCGTGGTTGCACCAAGTAAAGGCAGTTTCGTCCACTTTGCATCAGATAGTGAAATAGCCCCATAGCCATTATTTTTTGGGAATTCATCGATCCATCCACCGTCGGAGGTGTCTACACCAGTCCTAGAAATTGAGCACGGTATGAAGGATGTGTTCTTATCCGGTTTCACTCTGGCTGAGGCCCAGGTCGTGCAGAACATTTTGGCTGTTAATGAGGGGGTGTATGTCAGTGCTCAATCAGTATACCTCATGAACAAGCTTCAACACATCCCCGGGATGGGATTAGGAAAGATTGGCCAGCAGGGCGTCGCAGCATTAGCCGAAGTGCCACACAACCCACATACCTTTGGCTTGGGTTAACTACCCACCAAAGATGATTGGATAAGGAAAGGCAAGGAGATGGCTGGGAGAGCCAGACCAAAGTAGGCAGGGAAGCCTTTTGAGTTAATGCACCGACCCATTCAGGGTACCCTAAACGGACGCTTCGTCCGGGAGGGGGAGGACTTTCCATTTTGTGGCTTCCCAGAGCCATGGTTGAATGTGGAGAGGAAGCGCGTGCCGGGGTTTGAGATCTTCTTCGACCTACAGTTATTCGGGGCTGACGTTGCCAAAGAGCAGACAGACCCATTAGCTGAGGCTGAGCAGAGCAAGAAAGTGGAGCCTAAGGACGTTGAAATTGAAATGGGGGTAGCACTGGCTTGTCTACTTTTAGATCCTCCAATCGAACAGAAGTGCTTGGGGGATAACTTCTCGGTGTCCATGATGGGGAATGAAACGGCTGCAGGCCTACCAGTAAACATTTTGGATGCATCCATCGCACCTTCTCTCATTTGGCAGTACGAGGAGGGATTTTTGTCAAGCAGCACCGGGTCAGGTAGTGAGCCAGAATCTGATTCCACCAAGTCTTGTGAGTCAGAATCAGGTTCCTGCTCGACTAAGTCTGAGTTCGGTATTCCTGGGAGTGACAACCCGGATGCCACAGTCCTGTCCAGGTCGTCTTTTTCTTTCTTTTTTGAGTCTGTTGTAACCGAAAAATGGGACGATTTGGATGTGCTTAGTGAGAATGATGTGGCTGTGGTTTCTGAGTACTTTTCTATGCCCTTGATTTATTGCATTAACTCAAACTTTCAAAATTTTGATAAAAACGACGAGGAAGAAATTCCTCCGATTTGGTTTCTGAGTACTTTTCTGTGCCCGCGGCTGGTCCAGATCGGGTCCACGTTGTCTTCAGAGGAACGCGAGCACTTAGTCGCTTTATTAAAAGATTTCAAAGATGTTTTCACGTGGTCCTACGAAGACATGCCTGGAATCGATCCTGAGATTGTACAGCACCGAATCCCTCTTGACCCCGAGGCCCGACCCATCAAACAGAAACTCCGAAGGATCCGCTCGGACTGGGCCCTCAAGATTAAGGAAGAGGTCACCAAGCAAATTGATGCAGGGTTCTTGCTGGTTTTTGAATACCCGACTTGGTTGGCCAACATCGTTCCGGTGCCGAAAAAGGATGGTAGGATCAGGGTATGCGTGGATTTCAGGGATTTGAACAGAGCTAGTCCGAAGGACGACTTTTCCTTACCGCATATCGATGAGTTGGTGGACTTCACAGCGGGGCATGTTTTGCTTTCGTTCATGGATGGCTTCTTAGGATACAATTAGATAGTGATGGCACCTGAAGGGGAATCGATGTGATCGGGGCTGTCACTCCAAAAGGGTCGAATGGGCATGAGTTCATCCTAGTCGCGATAGATTATTTCACGAAGTGGGTTGAAGCCCAATCTTATGCGGTGTTGAAGGCCTCGCACGTTGCAAAGTTTATTAGGAACAACATCATCTGTCACTATGGGGTCCCGAACGAGATCATTTCAGATAACGGTTCCCACTTCAAGAAAGAAGTGATTGACTTGTTGGAGAAATATAACGTGGCTTTTCATAAGTCATCCATATACCGGCCGCAAACCAATGGAGCGGTTGAGGCCGCCAACAAGAATATCAAACACATATTGAAGAAGATGGTGGAAACCTAATGGGACTGGCCAGATAAGCTGCCGTTTGCTCTGTGGGGCTACCAGACTTCAATTAGAACTTCTACTGGGGCGACGCCATATTCATTGGTTTATGGGATGAAGGCCGTTCTACCTATTGAAATTGAGGTTCCGTCTTTGAGAGTGCTGGCCGAGTGTCAGATAGCCGAGGCAGATTGGCAGCAAAGCCGATTTGAGAAACTCATGCTCTTCGACGAGCGCAGACTGAAAGTACTGTACCATGTTCAAGGTTATCAGTGCAGAATTGCCCGGGCTTTTAACAACAAAGTTAAGCCCAGGAATCTAAAAGAAGGAGATTTGGTACTCAAAGACAACTGAACTCCCATCCACGACCCTAGGGGCAAGTTCAGACCCAATTGGACTGGCCCTTATATCATCAAGTCCATCTGGTCGGGTGGAGCTGTCGTTCTGATGGACCTAGATGGCCTAGAATTCTCCCTGCCGATCAATAAGGACAAGTTGAAGAAATATTACCCCTGAGAGGCTCGCTAGGCCGAAAACCCAGAAGGGCAACCTAGGCAAAATTAGAGCATTGAAAAATTTGAAATTATAAAAATTGAGGTCGCAAGGTTGAAAACCTGCAAAGGGCGGCCTTGGCAAAAGTTAGAGCGCAAAAGGAGAGTGAAAATACTCGAGTGAACCCAAGCCTGAACTACGTAAGGCTTGATTCCCATCTTTGGGATACGTAGGCAACTTCATCCTGAAGTTCAACCATAAACACTTCCCCGATCAACTTTGTCCATTTGGTCATCTCGGCTATCTTTGTCTATTCAACATTCAAGAGTTCGGTTATGATCTCTGGTGCAGTGCTTTTTAGACTAGGGGCAACTTTCCAGTTGCAAGGATCCGAGGTTGTGCATCTCAGTGACAGATTTCAGGCGTGTCCAGTTCTGATCCATATCGAAAGTGGTTTTGAAAAGTTTTGATAAAAGTTGACTTTGTTCAAATTAATCTCTCTACAACTTAGACCATTTTTGGACCAAAGCGAAAAAAATTTCAGTACCCACAACCCTTAATTTCATTGATTTCAATGCAGAGTTCTCCTGCTCTTGCATACAAATTGAAGTCGCTTTTTATTACAATCATAAAGAAAACTTGAAAGTTCTGATGAAAGCAAATAAATTCAGGGCATGGATAAGTCAGGTGTTCCTGCGCCCCCTTCCAGAGTTGGTCGAAGCCTCTGATGCCAAGCTGGGCCCAATCTGTGCCTCTTCATTGAGCCAATCTATGCACTCATCAGACAAAGTGCAACTGAAAGTGGGAGCGGGGGCCAGGAGTTCTCTAGTCCTCCATGCTGTGGCGTACCGAGCAAGCTGCGCACCTCGGACTTGGAATGCAGTTGGGTACTCTATCCCCTCTGGCTGGCAAATTTGGTCATGGCCGAACTGGCACTGGAACTGGAACAGGAAGTAGAACACACAGTGAGTTAAGCCAATCAACTGAATCCCAGTCTACCGGGACATGCTGTAACTCATTGTCGGTAGATTGAGCCAGGGGCATCGCCAAGCAATGCGGTCTGCGGACAAGTGGCACATCCAATCGAACCACTATCCCTCATCAAGGGCATTGACTAGGCACTGTCGGAAGAAGTAACCATGAGCTGAGTACGTTGGGCAAGAGTCCACAATCTGCAACTTATCCATCAACCACACCTGAGAAGGGATGGAAAATGAGAGAATAAAGAATAGAGAGATGTACGTTGAGAGAAAAGTGAGAAAAGGGTTTTGTGAGAAAAAAAAAAACGAGCCTGAGGGCCGAGTGATGTGAGCAATGCATATATGAGATTGGGTGGGAAACATTACCTGCAACAATAGTGGACTCCCCGCAAATCTGGTCGTCTCTCGGCGATGGAAAGCATCCAAGCCCATCAATGTTTCAGCCAATATCATGACAATGCAGCTCTTGCCCTCCTTCAAACCTTGGGCAACCTCGATCAACAGGAGGCTAGACCCTCCGGAGCTCGAGACAAACAGGAAATGAGATAACGCGCACTAACAAAGGGCATGTCGCCGAAAGCCTTGCCAATGATGGTCACTGCGGTCACCGGCATCAGAAAACCGACAAATCAAACTCGGAATATCCAGCATTCCGTCACAAATCATAGATCGAGCGTCGTGCATAGTAAGTCCACACATTCGCCCTAAGGCTTGGGCGTGGCCAAAGCGAAGCTGAGGCAAGATTTCCTCATTGCGCTCGGATTCCATCAAAGCTTGGAAATCTTTGAAGGTAGGACACACCTCTTGCCCGCCAAAGCTAAAGACATGTGTTACCGGATTCCAAAACCTTGCCACGGCATGGAGAAACGGAAAGTGTAGCGGAGTGCGACTTAGCGTGAATAGTGCATTTACGCCAAAGCCCCGGAAATTCAACTTTTCTGAACCATCCAAGTTGGCAATCCAAGCTATGAGATTTTGGGCAAGAAACTCTTCCATTTGGAGCAAATCAGTGTTGAATTGAGGAAAACTACGAAGCTGAGACCCTTTGTAGGGGATAAGGTGTGAGTGGAGGACAGGTGTCAGCATTCTGGTGGTCTTTACCATTTATGGCCGGCCGGCCAAATGTAGTGCCGACCGTCCACCACTTTTGGCCGATAACCATCTCTCATGGCCGATGGCCTTTCCCTCTGGCCGATGGCCCTCCCCCTTATTCCATACGCTATTTATGAGTTGAACATGCTGAAGAATTGTGGTCGGAACCTCCCCCGATGCCTTCCGGTGGTGATCTTGCGAAGTCACGTCTATTTGTTTATCGAGTTGCTGCACATTTGCTTATCAAGTTGTATGTTACGTTCCTCAAGTCCTTGCATTTGCTTATCGAGTTGTATGCCACATTCCTCAAATCTTTGCATTTGCCTAATCGAGTTGTATTTACACCTAGTCAGCTCATCGGGTTCTTTGTTGTTGCTTATCGAGTTATTTTGTCGTTGGTCAGCTCACTACCTGATTATTACGAGACTAATGCTTAATTTCCAAACAAAATTTCAATTTCATTCACGTTATTATGAGATGCCATACGATGCGATGCATAGAACAACAAATGTAACACCTTTTTGAACAAAATAGTTGTTTCACTTCCATCATGTCTTTTGCAAAAAGATGCATAGTTTTGAAGAAAGTAAAACCTGCCTAAGGCACTGCAATGTGCTTAAAACTAACAGTAGAAAAAGAAAGTAAAGCAAAGGGAGAGCACGGTAGCAGAGTGTTTGGATTAACACCGGTGGCCTTCCCCTATGATAGATGCACCTCCCGCGCCTTCGTTTGGGTCAATTATACGGTTTGGCACCTTTATTACTCGAGAAAGTGCAAGAAAGTGCGCTTTGGAATGTTAACTGGTCTTCGTGTTGACCTCGAGCCATGTCTCCTGTGTGCGATGTTCGGTGCGTGCAAGGAGCATCCTTTCCCGTATCCTTTTATACCTCGCGGAGTTCGCAAATCGCTTTAAACATGTTGTATTACATTGCTTTGATATGACTATGATTAACACGCTCGTTATGCGTCCTGCTTTTAACAAATGCCTCGTCCTGATTTGGTTGCATCTCAACAAATGCGAGTAGCATGCCTTTACTATACTTATGCAGTACATGCATTCGAATTCCCGCTATACACATTGCATGCGTTGTCGCGTTATGCTTTACTTACATGTGTTCAAGTTCCTTTCAATACACATTGCATGCGTTGTCGCATTATGCTTTACTTACATGTGTTCAAGTTCCTTTTTATGCACATTGCATGCGTTGTCGCGTTATGCTTTACTTACATGTGCTCAAGTTCCTTTTTATACACATTGCATGCGTTGTCGCGTTATGCTTTACTTACATGTGTTCAAGTTTCTTTTTATACACATTGCATGCGTTGTCGCGTTATGCTTTACTTATATGTGTTCGAATCCCTTTCTATACACATTGCATGCATTGTCGCGTACGCTTTACTTACATGTGTCTATATCTTCACACATTGTGCACGTTGTCACGTGTTCTTTACTTACATGTGTTTAGGCCTTCATAGCATTGTTATGCTTGCCTTTAGTCGCATTGTTATGCTTCCCACTCGATTTGCGTTGTCACGCACTTTCAATTGCATTGTTATGCATACTGCTAACGATATTGTACCTGTTAAGTTTCTCTCTTTTACTGACACGATATTGTACGTACGGTTCATTTGAGGCTGGTGCAACCAGACGAACCGGACAGGTATTGTATTCTCCGCGTGAAATGTAGCGAGAATTACATAATTCTCTTACATCCTTTCTGCATTATAGTGTAGTTGGATTCATGTTAGACTGCTTAAAACTGTTGCATTTATTGTATGTATATGCTTCGTTGCAGCTTTCTTTGCAGGATCATAAGTTATGCTCAGCTTCTTGCATTATTAGTTACATTTTGCCCCTGCCTTCGGGCGCATATCTTTGTTTGAAGCATGTATGAATTGTCCAAGTCTTCGGCCTTGTCAAAAATGGGCCGTCTCAGGGCTTTAACACTCACTCCCGTCATTGTTATGACTTTCAAGTTTTGTCAAAGAGGGCAACTGTAGACACCCCATTTTTGACCGTCCTCAAGACTTGGACATCACCGTTTGAACACTCGGCGATCATCCATGTTTGTGTTCGTCTTGAGTTCCCGGAGGTCTCGGCTACGTGCCTTGCCTTAGGACCTCTCGACTCGACTGTGTTGTGTTTGGTTTTGCACCAAACACTTGTGTTTTTGTTTGGAGGGCAGGGAATGCCTTGTTGGCCATCCCCACTCCTCACCGGCCATGGCTTAAGGCCATCAGCCGTGTCTTCTTGCCACCGACCATTGGTGATGGCCGGTCGGCACTTTGTGTGGTCGACCGACCATTTAGTTGGCTGATGGCCTCCTTTTCTGGCCGGTACCACACTTTTGCCTCTTGCAGGCATGGTGCATGCCAGCTGTGCCAGTTGGGACGCACAGACCCTAACCCCACACACGTGTGTGGCTGTTTTGGCCCCTTTGCACCCTTTTTGATCCAAACTTCTTCTAAAAGATTGAACCCTTTTCTCAAGCTTCTTGAAGAAGCTTGCACCCTTAGCTTAGCTTTCCTTGGAAGACTTGACCCCTTTAGGATAACTTCTCTTAGAAGCTTAGCCTTTTCCATGGTCTATATAAGGAGACCTCTCTTCTCCATTAGAGAGGTTCAGCAAAACCAGACCATATATGATATATATTTGATATATATCACTCTCTCTCTCTATATCTCCCTCTCTCTCTCTCTTCATTTGTGTGTGTTTGAGGGCCTAAAAGTGTATTTAGTTCTTAGTTTTGCACTAAGTCACCTACTATTACACCATACTTCGACTTTGGAGGTCTTGAGGGTTTGTTCTTGGAGCTTTGGGTTAGTTTTGATCAGAAGAAGAGGCCTGAGCTTGCTGTTCTTTAAGTATTCTTCAAGGGTAACACTATTTACTTTATATTTCCCAATCTTGCACTAGTCTTTAACCTATCTTGCATACTGATTCAAGCTTTGTGTATAACTAAAAAAAGTCTTGCATTTGCATGCTTAAGATTTTTCATTAAGGTCCTTTTGGTGTTGGGGGTCGACCTCCCCCTCTTAGGCCTTGTTTGGTCCTTTTGTGCTCTCTTTGATAAGCTTTGGGGACTTTTGTGTATTGGCCTTCTCACCACTGAAATCCAGTGGATTTTCAGTGGTGAAGAAAGGGTTTTTAAGTCTTGTATAGGGGAGGGACACCCATCTCCCTTTGTCTCTCTTTTGTTTACATTTTTGGCTCATAAGGGCAGCATGCATGATTAGCTGTTCTTGACTCCATTTCAGAAGTTTTTGGGTGTTATTTGGGCATATCTTACCTCTTTTTTTGGTCGGATTAAAGGTCCCTTGCATGCATAATATACTTGCTTTGTATTCCCCCGTTTTGCCTAGAAATGCATCATGCATTTAGCCTACTATGCTCTCATGTTTTGGCCTAACTTTGTGAATTTCTTAGCCATGTCTTACCATGCTTAAGGTCTGTTGGGAGCTTATTTGATCATATTTACCATGTTTGGTATAGCCCCTTTGTATTTTGGCTTGTGAGCCTTGAGTGTGTGAGTCATTAGCATGCTTTAGTTGGGTTGTTTCAATGATTTGGAGCCATTTCTCATGTCATTTCAGCCCCTAATCCATGCTTGTATGCCTGCATTCATCATCCCTTTCATGCCTTGAAGTGTTGTTCTTTTATGCCTTGAAATAGGTCTTATTGCATGCCTCTTGGTTTAAGGCTTTAGGCTGCCATATCAGTGGGTTTTGGGGGCTTATTTTGCATGTTGAAACTCTGTTTTTGGTTGTGTAGCCCATGCCATGAGTGGTTGAGGTGGTTGTGGTACAATGCCCTCTTGTTGGTCTTGAATCCACCTTTGTTTTGCATCCATTCCTTAGCATGATTTGACCATGATCTATGCATACTTTAGTCTTGTTTTGGAATGCTAAGGGACTGTTTTAAGCCATTTTGGTCTGGTGGGGTTTGGTTAGTATAGCTATGATTTGGAACCCTTTGCTAGCTTCAAGATTTGGGCCCTATTGCATGCCTTGCTTGCATATTTTGTTAGATTTGGCATCATTCTTCATGTGATTTCAGAGCCTATTATAAAGCCATGTTCTCATACTTACCACCCCTCACTCATATTTGAAAGTTAGACATTGCGGTCTAGGTAGTGGCCCAATTAGCATGCTTGAATACTTTGCATTTAGTTGCCTTCACCCATTGCTCTGGCCACTGTTTTGGGGTGTGGCTGAGGCCTCCCATTTCAGTTTAAGTCCCTCCTTGTGTATAATTGCATGTTTGACATATTGCCTCTAATTACATGCTTACATTATACCATGTTTGCATCACATGTTAGGTTGCATCACATTGTAGCATTGCATACGTGGCACATTACACACTTGCATTTGGCACATTACATACTTGCATGATAGGTTACCTTGCATTTTGCATGTCTTGTAACTTAGTCTCATGTTGCATATTTGAGCCACATTGCATACGTGCACTACATTTTGCTTGGTTTGGGGTGTCAAACCAAGCATGAGGATTGAGGGGCGTTCGTACTTAAAGTGACGAAACACGTCTCAATCCTCGGTCGCCGATACCCTTGATCTCAACATGATAGGGCATTGGCTTTCATTGGTTTGTTGCATGCATTTACATTAAATTGCAAACTTGGTACCTTTGGCCATCATGCATCGAAATGCGTGATTGGTGGCCCGAGTACCAAGGGCCACACTCCCTTGAGTCCATAACGTGATTGGGAGAGTGGCCATGCACACATTTGCTTGAAAATTCCATGCCATGCATTGCTTGCCCTCTGTTGCTGTCAAAAACAGGTTTCTGCAGGAAGAAATACATCATCCTAGCATTTCGAGGTGGGGCTGCGGCCATCCTCTTTCCGCATTTAATTTGTTAATTAAATAAAAGATATGTAATACTTAATTAGTTAGAAGACTTAATTATCTATTTGTTTTGTAATATTTATTCGGACCCTCTGAACGAGGGTAATTATGTAATAAGTGTGTGTGAGTGTGTGTGAGTGTGTGTATGTCTTCCAACCCCCACTTCTTTCTCACTTTTACTTACCTTCTTTCAATAGTTAGTATTAGGGCATATTTAAATTAGCATACCTTATGATATGCACGCGTGTATCCATACATTTGTCTTGCATACAACGGGTTCGACGCATCATACTAACTGCATTGTATTTCAATTCCAAGTTGAATACGTGTTAGTTGTAGCATCATCATATGCCATCTTTGAATAGCCAGGCCTATTGTAGTTGCATCTTGCATTTGTTGCATTAGCCATCTTAACATGAACTAGGATCATGCATATGATTATTAACTAGTTTCTGTTTTGGCTTGGAGTACTCAGTAAGCATTTATGTTTTAGCATCCTTGCATGAGTGTAAGTGTTGCCATGATAGCATACTTGCCATGAGGCTATGTGCTTATGTGTTATAACTGCCTGAATGCCTATGGGTGAAGGCTGGGTTGCTTGAGTTGGAATAATTCGTCGAAACCCGTGTTTTAGCCTACTTGCGAGTAGCAAATTTCAATCCATTTTCAAAACAAACGGATATGCGATGTTTTGTTCCAATTCAGGGAATTCAGTCTATACTTGTATGTTGTGCGCATCATGTAGTAAATCTAGACTAATAACCGGTTTAAGAACGCATAAGGTTTTCAAAACAAGATATCATGGTTAGTAGAGGCCGATCTTCGGATCGGGCGAGCGGGGGTGCTCATAGCTAACCTTCCCCAATCGTACCCAAGTTCCCGAGCCGAAGCAACTTTGGTGATGACGGACACATGGCCTTAGGCAAACAAGTCAGGGTTTCCTAAATTCTCCCATAAAAAATATTTAGGTAGCGACTCTGTATCTGGCAAAGCCGCCCATGCTTGGCACTTCTTTACAAAAAAATCTATTTTCAAAAATGATTTGTCGGATTTAGACTGTTTGGTTCAGATTTAGAACCGTGACAATTTGAGTCCTGAACTGTAGTGAGCCCAAAACGAACAAAACGAGGATTCCCTCCCGGGGCGTTCGGGGGACGTCTACACATAGGCTCTACAAATTACGCTAATCACAATGGCGTAGTCAATTTCGATTTCTGTGGTCAATAAGGCCTTCAATTTTCAGTTTACAACAGTAAGTTGAACAGATACATGACCAAAGCCACATATAATCATGCAATTAATACCCAAATTCAAATTAATCACATAATCACAACATAATCGTGATTAATTAACTTAACACAAGACAGGGATATCACACTCTAGGTACATATTGCGTATGTATTGCATTAGTTGATTGCATATATGATCATGCATATATTAAACTATTTCTTTGGCCCACTCCAGCGAGTGCTAAGTAAGCAATTCTTTGCTTTAGCATATTGCATGTGCATGTTATCTACCGTATGCATTGTTATACCATGAGGCTGGATGCTTAATTGAATTATTTGTATGAATGCCAGTAGATGGAGGTTGTGTTACTTGTATTAGAATTTAATTGATTTTTATACTTCTCAGTTTGTACAAAAAGGCTTTTCAAAAATACATGAAATCAAAACATAGTCAAAATCAGTGACAATCTATACTTGATTGCCTTAGATAGTAATGTTAACATTAATAATAACTAGAATATGAATATATATTGATTATAAAAACAACATCATAACTTAGTAAACGCCAATTTTTTGATCAGGTGAGTGGGGGTACTCAATTAATGACCTTCCCCCCCTCATACCTAAGTTCCTGAGTGAAGACACTTTGGTTATGACGGATAGTGGCCTTTGGCACGAGTCACAAGTTTCTTAATTTTCTCAAAAGATTAGGTGGTGCCTCTGAGATCTGGTGATGTAGTCCATTTGTAGCAAAATATTCGTAATAAAATTGTTTTTTACCAAAAAATTGTTTGATTTGGACTCTCATCTTTTGTTTCACGTTGTACTAGTGAGACTACATCAGGAGATTAGGAGTTTGAGCTGTTGAGAACGCTTGGTAACCTCCAAAGGCATCCCACAACCACTCTTTTGCCCAATCCGAAGATTGAGCTCTACTAATATTCTACTTTATGATTTTAATGACTAAGTATTTCATATAAAATTCATTATTAACCTTAAAACCTTTATTAATACTAAAACTAGGTGATTTGAATAAAATAAATACCATTTATTTTCTATTCAAATTATAAAGTCATATTTTTCAAAACTAATGATTTTTCAACAACAACAACAACAACCAAAAAAAAAAAAAAAACAGAAAGAAAAGAAAAGAAAAGAAAAGAAAAAGAGATATTTGACATAGTATGGCTATAAACTTGAACTAAAATAAACAATATTAAGAAAAGCATCCAAAACCTCCAATTTTGCACAAAAAGGCATATAGACTTAATTTATTGAAAACAATGCAACCAAGAACATGTATATACTATAAAGAACAAAGAAACTTACCCTGATTCCCTTGCTAGCATCTTACATGTATTTTTATAAAATAAATATGATCCTAAATATACAACTAATCATACAAATATAAACCTAAGGCCGATTTGAGGGTACTGATTATGATTTCATGCAAATGCAACACTCAACAAATAAAAAGAGAAAAATATGCTAAATTAGATGATGATCAAATTAGTCTATACGCATGAATATTACATGAAATTAACTAAAACATGTTGTTTAAATAAAATAAACAAGACATGCGAATGCAAGGCGAAAGTTAAACAAAACTAACACCCTACACAATGACCATGTTATGCTAAAAACCCACCATGATTGTGTAGTGAAAATAAACTAGAAAAAGGTACTGAAATAAATAAAAGAAAGAGGTTTACTTGCTGGTTTACCTGAACATAATTTTGATAATAAATTATATATTTTAAGGCTTTGATCATTTAGTTACGAATGTTAGATTAACTTGGTTTTTGTCATGGACATTCTATTTGGTGAACTTTACAATATAATGGTTCGAATCATCAAAATAATCTCAATATTGATTCCAGAAGAGAAGCACAACAAGCTACTATGCCTTCAAGGCACAACAGTAACCCATTCTCCATATGTTAAAGCTTTTGTTCTAATGCATAAGGAAACTTGTCCTTGTATAAAATCTATGATGTACAAAAGTCTCTTATGGTAAGACTCTATATAATGATGCTTTGTATCTTTATATTTATCAATTCTTCTAGTTCTACCGAGATTTTGCCCACCTGAATCGTCCGTATGAGCTAGATGGGTTTGGGGGATTGTTTATCCCAGTTGCTCTAAACATACAGGCTGTGTTTGATTTGATTTTGAGAGATAAATTTTTTTAAAAAAATCTTAGGAAAAGAGTTAAAAATTTTTTTTGATTTGTTTGGTTGTATATTTTGAAAATAGTTTTAGAGTGTGGGTGTTTGGGATGATTTGATATTTTGTTATAGTTGAGTAGATGTGTGTAAAAGAAAACGTAATTGAGAATGAGATACAGAAAAAGTGATTGATTGATGTATAGGAGATAGAAAGTGATTTAGGAAATTTTTTTTTTCTAAAATCACTAAACAAAAAAAAAATTTAAAAATTTTCTCCAAAATTTATTTCTCAAAAACAAACCAAACAAGGCCCCAATGTGTTTCACGTGCCCAAGCTTTACTCTCTCTCTCTCTCTCTCTCTCTCTCTCAACGGAAAAAGATGAGATTTATGAATCTGGTAGATTCATGAGTCTAAACCTGTTCAATGTTTAATCAACCAAGCCGATACAGATCTCTGATCAGATTCATCTAAAATCCAATCAAGAACACACCCAATTTCAAAACTATTTTTTGCTCTCAGACAAACCCAACGACTTATCTCATCCTCCACCGTTTCTGCTATTCTCATTAAAGAAGAAACTGAGAGTTCGAATCAACAAATCATCCGACTCGATTTCAATGGATACATGGTTCTCAAAGCTAATTCCATCAACAAAGCCCTCGCCGAGGCTGTTGAATGTCCTCATCGGTGATTCTCTCATTGCTTTTGCCATTGAATTCATTGCCATATCGACGATCGAATTCATACATATACACTAGACTGCTGCATTGCTCATGGCTTTAGTTGTTCTGGGTATGAGAGGAGAGAGAAGAGGAGAGCGAGAGGGATTGGTGGTCGAATCTCATCATCGGTGGTCGTGCGAGGAGAGAGGAAGGTGAGAGAAGAGAAGAGATGGTCAGATCTCATTGTCATTAGTGGTGTGGTGATCGGTTCTCATGTCGTCGATGGTGTCATTGTCGTCAAAGCGAAGACCAAAGAGAGAGAGCACTATTAGGAAAAAGAGAGAGAGGGAGGGGGTTTGTTTTGGGCAGAGAGAAGAGAGAGAGAAAAGAGTGTGAGTCTGAGGAAAGAGAGAAGAGCGTGGATCTTTTTTTGGTTTGAAGGGTGCCACATAATTCGGGCATACTTAGGCTAAGGATTTTGTGTACTCCAAAAATTATTATATATTTATATCGGTTCTGCTATGTAGCTCGAAAGACGATGGCTCGAGTGGCTTAAATTTATGTTTGTATTGAACTTGTTACTTCTGTATACGCCTGATACACCCATAATTCATTTCATTTCAAAAAAAAGAAAAAAAAGAAAAGAGAACAGAACAGAGAGTAGAGAGAGAGAGAAAGAGAGAGAAGCACCGTCTCATCGTAACCTAGTGGAGGAGTCTGGTCGCTGCTGCTGCTGTTTGATCGGAGTAGGAGAGGAGGAAGTTTGTGTGCCGCAGAGTAATCGGAGTCTTCACTGACTTGGAACCGGTCTGTTCGTAACCTAGTGGAACCGTCTCTTTGTGCCGCCACTACTGTTGTTTGATCGGGGTAGGAGAGGAGGAAGTTTGTGTGTCGCAGAGTAATCAGAGTCTTCACTGAGTTGTGGATAAGGTATTTCCCTTTGACGTTTTATTTCCCCTTGTGTCCTCTTCCATTGCCTTGTCATTGTGGCTGCCATGGCTGGTAGCTAAATTTCAATGTGGCTGCCATGACTGCTCTTCTATTGCTCTATTAGAAGATTATTCTTAAGATAATTGTGAAAATAAATTATTTTACTGTCCATTAAGTGATCCACTCGTCCCCATTTCAGCCAGCAAGAATGTCGTAACATGCTCTGGTTGCCTATGCATACTGGTTAGACAAAAGTTAAAAAGGACTTATAATAGAATATTTATAATAATAATACAACAGTAATAATTTAACAGAAAAAGAACAGAAAACGAAGAAATATGCTTTTCTAGCTAGAATTGTATCTCATTTTTTGTTGAGTAGACCCAAATTAAATTGTACCTCATTTTTGCCAATTAAGTAAACTATTAGCTTGATCAAACTAATTAAGTAAACTGCCATGGCTGCTAGCTAAGTTTCAATGTGGCTAGTTAGAATTGTATCTCATTTTTGGTTGAGTAGACCCAAATTGAACTATACCCCAATTAAGTAAACTATTAGCTTGATCAAACTAAGTAAGTGAACTGTCGTGGCTACTAGCTAAGTTTCAATGTGCCTACCATGGCTGCTCTTCGATTGGTCTATAAGATTATTCTTAAGATGAATGTGAAAATAAGATTATTGTTAAGATGAATGTGAAAAATTAGCAGATTGAGATGTAGCTGCTCATCCATGGCATGGCTGCCCTTACTAGAGCCTTTGTTTCAAAGTCATTCTCTACTATTATTAAAAAAAAAAAATGGATTTATTTATTTATTTATTCACATGCATAATATCATTTTTGTCTCAGCAAAATTTGATAGAAAATCATCCACAAATACCAATTATAACAGTATAATAGCAATTTTAACGATTTTAACATCTTAACATTTTAATCATTTTAACAGTAGTTTAATCATTTCTTCTATCTTGTTTTGTAGCTCACTAGCTTAACATCATTGTTCTGATTCATCTTTGAAGAATGTAATTTGTTCATTACGCAAATCCTTCACAATTTAGATTTATGAATGTGGTTAGTAGCTATTACCCCAGACAATTTCTACTTGCTTTGAAATTGCAACTAACGATGTCTATTCTATTTGACTTTGAAGCTACAATGGATATTGATTCAAACAATAATTCATTGAATAGGAGTGAGGAAGTTGAAGAACAGGATAACAATCTTTCATTTAACAAAATGGTGAAGTTAAAGAACCTAAGAAGGGGATGTATTTTACCTCAAAACAAGAAGTGTACGCATTTTATGTAAAATATGTGAAACACTATGGATTTGCTATAGCTTTTAGATCACAAAATCTAACAAGTGATGGGGACGTGAAGTACTTTGGAATTGAATGTACTCGGACGCGGATCATAACAAAAAGATTAAAGGTAAATCCCTTAGAACCTTCTTTGTCATCAAAAATTGATTGTAAAGCAAGGATAAGAGCCAATCTACAAAACAATAGAAGATATAAGTTAACCACAGTTGTGCTTGAGCACACTCGTGATTTGATTCCTACTGACTCACGACATTTTGCAATGAATAAGAGGATTCTTACTTCGGTGAAGAGGAGACTAGAAGTGAACGATGCAGCAGGGATTGGGGTGGTGAGGAATTTTCATTCCATAGTCGTTGAAGCAGGGGGATATAAGGCATTAACGTTTGATGAACAAGGTGCAAGGAATTATATTGAGAATGCTAGAAGATTGAGATTTGGGCTAGGAGACTCCAAATCAGTTACACTTTATTTCCATAAAATGCAACAACAAAATTCAAACTTCTATTCGGCAATTGACCTTGATGAAGATAGTCTCATGCGAAACTTGTTTTGGACAAATGCAAGTAGTAGGGCGGCTTATAAAGCATTTGGGGATGTTGTCTTATTTGCCACAACCTATTTGACAAACAAACATGATATGCCATTTGCTCTGTTTGTAGGAGTTAATCACCATGGGCAGTCAATTTTGTTTGGTTGTGGGTTGTTATCTAATGAGAGCATTGAGACATTTGTTTGGCTATTTAAAGAATGGTTAAGTTGCATGTTAGATGCTCCTCCAAAAGCTATAATAACCGACTAGTGTAAAGCTATGCAAAATGCCATAGAAATTGTCTTCCCACAGGCTCGACAGTGTTGTTGCTTATGGCATGTAATGAAGAAAATTCCGGAGAAACTAAGAGGATATTCACAATATGAAGGCATAAAGGTTGCTTTGCAAAATGCAGTTTATGATTCATTTACAAAAGATGAATTTGAGGAAAATTTGCTTGCAATGGTTGCAAAATCTGAATGATAATGAGTGGTTGGTGGTATTGTACCATGAGCGACATAAGTGGATTTCTATCTATGTTAAAGACATATTTTGGGCTAACATATCAACTACCGGTAGAAGTGAGAGCATGAATACATTTTTTGATGGATATATGAACTCGAAGACTACCTTAAAGTAATTTGTTGAGTAATATGACAATGCCTTGAGAAGTAAGGTGGAAAAGGAGACAAAAGCAGATTTCAAATCTCGTAACCAAGTGGATGATTGCTTAACGGTGCATAATTTTGAGAAGCAATTTCGTGCAAAGTACACAAATGCAAAATTTAATAAAGTTCAAGAAGAAATGAAGTGTCTAGTGTACTATCATCCAAATCTTGCAAAAGAGGAGGGATCAATTTGTACCTATCATGTGAGGGAGGCTATTCTTCTAGGTGAGGGTATGAAGAAAGTAGAATTTATTGTGTACTGTAATTCAACTGAATGTGAGCTCCAATGTATGTGTCGGTTGTTTGAGTTTAGAGGTATTATGTGCGCCCATTTACTTAGTGTACTCATTGAGAGGTCCATATATGAGGTGCCAAATAAATATATTGTTTCGAGATGGAGAAAAGATTTGGAAAGAGGGTATACATGCATTCCAACCACATATACAAAATTTGGGGCTACTATAAATCCAAAGTTGCATGATTCCTATCACAAGACGTTGGATAAGATCCTAGAACGTGCCACCAATGATGATGGTAAACACAAAGTGATTCAACTTGGGTTGAGGGAGATCAAGGATCAAGTGAGAACAACTGAATCAGGTACTGCGAGTAATGTGCCATGTACTAGTAATGTACCACCTTTTACTAGTATTGTACCCACATTCCCATACTTCACCGAAAAGTCCGCCTGGTCTCAATACTACAAAAGCAAGCAACACTCGCAAGGTACTCAATCCTTTGGTTGCTCGCTGAAGAGGCTGATAAAATAGTGAATCGGTTGAAGGGAAAGAATAAGAAGACTACTTCCGCACAGGTAAATGCTTGGCGTAGGTTGTTTCATAAGGTTTTTGTGGATTTATAGTTTAATGCTTGAAATTAGTAATGAAATTTTGTTACTATTTGATGATAGGTGCCGCAAGATTAACCTTACTATTTTCCTTCTGTCGTTGGCACACAAGACAATATGTATGTACCGGTATGTGTTGAATGGACTTAATATATTGCACTTTGTTTGTTGTTGGGTTTTATTAGAAGGCTTCAAATTATTAATAACATTGTCTTACTATATAATGATAAGGTGTCGCTGTAGCACCCGACTTTCTTTGTGCACCCCCTTTCGGAGAATGCGCGAATTCGTCTTACTACAGTTCGGACTCCTGTCACAGTTTTGAATCTGATCTCACAAAGTGCAACGTGAGACTGATAAACACCAAAGAGTCCAAATTTGGCAATTGGTTTTGAAAAATCGATTTTGAATCAAAAAGCACTAAACATGGACTGCTTTGTTAGATTACAGAGTTGCCACCTAAATGTTTTATTTTTGAGAAATTTAGGAAACCATGACTCGTGCCAAAGGCCACGTGTCCGTCATCACCAAAGTTGCCTCGGCTCGGGAACTTGGGTACGAGAGGGGAAGGTCCTGAAATGAGCACCCCTCCTCACCCAATCAAAGATCGGCCTCTACTAAAGATGATATGTTGTTTTATAAACCCATGTGTTCTTATTCCGGTTATTAATCTAACTTACTATGTGATGCGCACAACATACAAGTATAGACTCGATCATGAGAATTTGAACAAAACAACTCATGTTTGTTTTTGAAAATGGTTTGAAAGTGCTACTCACAAGTAGGCTAAAGCACAGATTTGCCACCCTCAAGTGGGCTTAAAACATGATGATTTTGCCACTTCACAAAGTGGGCTTAAAACATACATTTGATGAATTGTTCCAATTCATGCAATCAAGCCTTCATCCACAGGCATTCATGCAGTTTATCAGTTAAGAAAATAGCCTCATGGTAAGCATGCTAACATGGCAACACTCACACTCATGCAAGGATGCTAAAGCGTAAACACTTACAGTGTACTCCGAGCCAAAACGGAAAACTACTTAGAAATCATGCATGATCCTAGTTTATGTTAAGATGCCTAATGCAACACATGCAATATGCAACTAAATAGGCTCGGCTATCTAAATGGCATACGAATGCAACACTTGATAACATGCTTCGAAACACGTATTCAAGTAGGTATTGAAATACAATGCAGTTTGAATGATGTGTCGACCCGGTGCATGCAAGACAAATGAATGATGCACGCATGCAAGCATAAGATATGCTAATCAAAATATGCCCTAAACTAACCATCGAAAGTGGTTAAATAAAAGGGAGAAAGACGTGGGGTTGGAAGACATGCACACACACACACACGCACGCAACCTTATTACAACATTGCGCCCTCTCGAAGGAGGGTCCGAATAAATAAGCTAAGCTACTTATTACAAATCAATTAATTAACTAATTCTAGCTAATTAATTACAACAAACCAAATAAAATAACTAATTACACAAATTAGCTAAAATATTACAACACTCGAATAATTAGCTACGCTAACTAATTAAAGCGATAAAATGGCCTCGCAGGTGAGGGAGACATGCAAGCTCGGTTGGTGTCGTCCCGGAAATCTATTGCTTTGTCGTCAATTGCCTCTGTTTTCACTCGCCTTGGTTACTGAATATTGAACCAACCTCCTTACTGCTTCTACTCCAAAGCAGAACATTTTCTACACAAAATTGGACTGGTGGCCGGTTGGCCACAAAAAGTGGCTGCGGGCCACCTTAACTGGCCAGTCGGCTAGTGAAAGTGGCCGGTTGGCTACTTGAACTGGCCGGTCGGCCACCTGCTTTTCCAGGCTCCTGGTTTTGTTGCAACAGAGAACAACAGAGGCACTGCAATGTATTTTGTAGGTAATGTGTGTAGCTTCACTCTCCTTATCATGTCTCAAGCTCAAAAGAGGGTGGCACTCGGCTTTCAAGCCACCAACCAAGCATCTCAATGCATGATGGCCCAAAAACCAAGCTTGTACAAGCTTTATGAATGCACACACAAGACTCAAGAGGCCTCCACCCTATCATGCACAATCAAGGGGGACGACGACCAAGAAATGTGACACGTTTAATCACTTTCAATATGAAACGTCTCACATTTCTTGTGTTTAGATTAACGTCTAATCCAAACACAATGCAATGCAAACAACATGCTTATCTTTCACATGTTTTACTTGTATTCTTGTTTACTCATTTTAGCTTACCAATTAGTCCATTAACCGATTAAGTTCAATGTGCAAAGTCCTCTAGTTTGAAAGACGACCTAAGCTTCGAGTACCTTGAGCATGAAGAAAGTATCACGCTGTTGGTTAGTAGAAATCCTCAAGGGAGGATTAAAACCAGTAGACATGAATGCCTCAAGTTCATGCTCAAGCCAACAAGGGGCTTAAGGCCACTTTCAAGGTCAATGAAAGTTTAAAACAATGGAGTGCAATGACACATATTTCAGCACTGAGATACCATACTAAGTGACTAAAAAAACAATGCGAACAACTTATGTAATGCATGCTCAAGAAGCCAAATATATTAAGCTAGTAATGAGCATCACTCTAGAAGCATGCAATATCAAACTCAAAGGACCAAACCAACTCTGGACAAACCTCGAATATGTCAAAACAGAGGCCAAAACATGCTGAAATGGAAGTCCATGAGGCAATAAAATCATGCTTAAGTATTGGCTCGCAAACAAGGCATAAGGCACAACTCACAAAAGCTATGAACGAGTAGAATATGTGAGAACGTGACTATGCTATATGTGCTGAAATCATGTGAGAAATGAGGCTAAGGCATGCAAACAACTCAAGCAAAGCATGCTAGGAACATTGAAACTCAAAGCTAGTCAAGGGCCTTTAAACTACAACCATGCACAACAAGTCTCACATGGCCAAGACCACTCAAAATGGAGCTAAAGCATGCTAAAATATGAACAAAAACACGCTGAGAAGGAGCTAACACTAGCTAAAATGATTGGCTCAAGCATGAAGCATGTTAGGCCAACAAACATGATTGCACTACAAGTACCAAAAACAAGCAAGAGGTGACCGAAACACCAAAAAATAGAGTTAAAGCATGACAAAATAAAGCCAAAAACATGCTTGAGCTAAGTCACCAAAGAGTAGAAAAGCATGCTCAAGTATGAGGCCATCAATACAAGCAAACAAGATACAAGGAGAGGGGATGACCCCCTCCTATTTTAAGCCTCAAAACCAACTTTCTACCACTAAAATTCCTCTGAGTTTCAGTGGTAGAAAGGCCAAACAAGGGTCATTACAAAGGCTAAAAAAGATGGCTTAAGAGGCTTTACAAGCCAAAGAGCAAAAGAGGGAAAACATCCCCTAACCAAGCAACACTTAAACCCACATTTTAAAGCCTTAAAATCAGAGTTTTTAAGAGGTTAAAAGTAGCCTTGAAATAGCATGCAAAGGTGGTCAAGCACTTAAACAAAACAAAGCTTAAAAAGGGAATATGCTCACCCTTGAAGGACTGTATCAAGACAGCAGCTTTTCTGAGCCAAGACCAGCTTTAGGAACTCCAAACAAGCCTTAAGAAATCTCAGCTCCAAGGTCAAGATGTTTGGCTAAGGGGTTGTAGGCAAAATATGTGAAGAACACTCACTTTCCAGCACAATATAGAGAGAAAGGGAGAGAATTCTAAAGAGTGAGTGCAATTTAGACTTTAAATTTTCTGAACCCCAAACAAGGGGGAGGGACCCCTCCTTATATAGAACAAGCAAGCCAAAGCTTTCTTGACAAGCTAGAAGCTTGTTTGAATCCATCCATACATGTGTATGGACGAAACACTCAGTGTGCAACAGCTGGCTCAAAAGATCTGAAAATATCTGAAAAAAGAGAGAATTGGCCGTCGGCCACTTCAAATGGCCGGTAGGTCATTTCAACTAGCCGACCGGACACTTTAAGTGGCTGGCAAGGAGAAAAAGTGGCTGACAAATGCCAAAAGTGGCCGGCATGGCCCTTCTCCCCTCCAAGCAAGAGGCACCAAGGTCTGCCCAAAAACAAGGCCAAAACACAGAGGGTTTAGAGGCTCAAAGACACGGTACCCAGCCGAGAACCTCGGGCACTCAAAACGAACACAAACAAGCACAATCATCGCGCGCACAAACGATGACGTCTGAGTCTTAAGGTCGGTCAAAACTGGGGTGTCTACAGTTGCCCCTTTTTGACAGAACTCGGAAGTCATAAAATGACGGGAGTGAATGTCAAAGCCCAGATACGACCCATTTTTGGCAAGGCCGAAGACTTAGACAAACAAGCAAGATAACAAAAAAAGATGCGCCCGCAGGCAGGGACGAAATGCAAAAGGCATGCACAATGCAGAACATAACTTATGATCATGCAAAAAGGGCTGTAACGAAGCATTTGAATGCAAGAATTATGCAAAGAAAACAAGACATTTTAAGCGAACCAAGTACAACCATCTCACTCATGAGAAGAAGTAAGTAAATAAACACGGCACAAGCGAGAATCACAAGTCGAATCACATTTCACACAGAAAGGATGTAAGAAAATTATGCAAACTTAACTGCGCCTCACGCAGGAAAGGCAAAAAGCAACAACCGTCGAGTGCACCACAGACGGTGAACAAGATCCCAACGCGTGGCGCACATGGGGAATGAAGCAATGATAACACGTGAAACACATTCAAATATGATGCGATCAAAGTAAAGAGCAGTATAAGCATCTGAGTTAGTCCGGATGCATTTAACCAAAGCATCCTAATGCACCACACGCGAGAGGGAAAGGGGGGGCGGTGCAAGCACATGAGGGTGGTATAAACATTGGAGCACATCCTAATGTTTCTTAACCATCAAGGTGGTATAAGCGTCGGGCACACAGTCCAACCGCTTCCAACCGAAACAAGGTATAAGCGTCGAACACACGTCCCAAACGCTTCCAACCAAAGCAAGGTATAAGCGTCGGGCACACGCCCCAAACGCTTCCAACCAAAGTGGTGATACAAGCACCAGGACACAACCCAAATGCTTCTAACCAAATGGGGCAAGGTGGTATAGACATCGGGCACACGACCTAATGTCTCTAACCTGCAAGGCGGCATAAGCGTCGGGCACACGGTCCAAACACTTCTAATCGAAAGGGCAGTATAAACATCGGGTCCGCAACCCAATGCTTCTAACCAAAGGGGTGGTATAAACACCGGGCGTACCCAAGTGTTTCTAACCAAGGGAGTATAAACATCGAGCGCACGACCCAATGTCTCTAACCGACAAGGTGGTATAAGTGTCGGACACACGGTTCAAATGCTTCTAACCAAAACAAGGAGGTATAAGCGTCGAGCACACGCCCCAAATGCTTCTAACCAAAGCAGAGAGGTATAAGCGTCGGGCATACGCCCCAAAGCTTCTAACCAAAGCAGAGAGATATAAGCGTCGGGCACACACCCCAAAAGCTTCTAACCAAAGCAGAGAGGTATAAGCATTAGACATACACCCCAAACACTTCTAACCAAAGCAGAGAGGTATAAGCATCAGGCACACACCCCAAACGCTTCTAACCAAAGTAGAGAGGTATAAGCGTCAGGCACACGCCCCAAACGCTTCTAACTAACAAAATGCGAGAGAGGAATGGTTTTACTCGGGATCCCTCTGAATGAACCATACATACAATATCGTCTGGTTGCGCCAGCTTCAAATGAACCATACATACAATATCTTGCCTGCATAAGAAAGAAACTTTACAGGTATAATGCAATAAAATGCATGTTCTATGCGAGATTGACAGCATGACACAATGCTTAGCGAGGCATGTTTCATGCACATCATGCAAAGAATGAAACGAAAGCATATTTTATGTGACAAAACATGGAGCACATTCTATGCAATACCGAATGCATGCACAATGCAACAAGCACGGGCAACTTCTATATGAATGTAACGGCATGCGCAATGCAATACAACATGATAGGCATATTCTATGCAGCATAGAAACATGGGTAATGCAATGCGTTGCATCTTACGTATTCTGTGCTCAATGACGACGATGCACATGCAATGCAACATCGATAGCATGCTCAATGTGAAACATCGAATAAAGAAATGCGTGTCTGAAAAAGACCAATTCAGTTGCAAACTCCGATTTACCTCTCAGAGGAGTCACAATGTATTTCAAAAAGGATACACGCCGTGCATGCGGGCTGATGATAAGTCACGCATCGAAGGCATGAGTCGAACTTTTGGGAGACATTGTGAGCTGAAAAGTGGTCTTTTCTTGCACTTTCTCAAGAACCAAGGACTCCTAACAGCCTGAAAACACACAGGGAGTACACTGGAATCCTGCCAGTCACCCTGGAAGCATGCCGGCCACTTGCCATATCTATCGGCCACATAAGTGGTCGGTAGGCCAGAAAAACTGGCCGGTCGGCTAGTTGCAACAGATTCGGGGCAGTTCGGTCCTTTTGCATTCGGATCTTTAAAAACTCATATCCAAATCACTTTTCGTCACACATACAAAGCCGAAATCCCCTCCTCCTTGCTCCCAAACACTTTTCCTCCTCAGATTCGTGCCCCACACGCGTTTTCCAACGCCTCTTGCGAAGTTGATTCGCAAAATACTTTTGATTCTCTTCGTTTTGAACCGAACGAAAGTTGTTTTAGGAGTCTTTTCATCTATTTTCACCATTTGATGTTTGTTTCCCCCAATTTTGGCTTGAGTTTGGCACCCTTTTCTCGAGCTTTGACTTTTTTTGACTTTTTCCCTTCCCGAGAGTTGACTTTTGTTGACTTTTGGCATTTTCGCCCCATTTTGCTAATTTTTGCCTTCTTTTCAGATGGCAAACAACGCGCCACATGGCGGAGGTTCTCCAAGGATGGAGGGGGAGCCCGAGCACATTCCATTACTGCCCAGAGTTCGGCCATTCGACCCCACGACGTATTATCCCGAGGCACATGTGCTACCACTCAGTACAGTCCGCCATTTCACTGGCTTTGCGCGGCGTGCACCTGCGGACCTACTACTAAGGGAGCTGGAGTCCCATTTGTCCCATGATGCCCCAGAGGTACACACCGCACTTTTACATTTTCTGCGATGTACTTTACATTTTTCGCATAGTTCGCACTTCTCGCACTATATTTCATCTGCTCGTTCTGAACACACGTACATACTGTATTCCTGCTCATTATGAACACATTCACACACTGTATTCCTACTCATTCTGAACATAGTCACACACTGTATTTCTGCTCATCCACACAGGTTGACTCCCGTTTCACCCGTGGATATGGGTCAACCACAGCGAGAGACTGGTACTCGGAGCTTTTTGACAGCGTTCAGTAGATTATTGACGAGGCAGAGTTTGGCTTATTCTGCTCGGGGCTCTCGCATCTTTTCGCGAGTAGAATCGTCTTAGGCACGTTAGTAGAGAGATTGTGGGACACCACCAACTTCTTTCATTTCTCTACCGCCGGGGACATGACGATGAACCCCGTATGATTTCACGATGCTGACCGGCCTTAAGGTGGGAGGCCAGCCGATCCCATATGACTCCGATATGGGTGAGTAGGAGGCAGCTTGGACTCATCTACTGGGGGCGCACCCATCTATTTATCACTCATCAGGCTTGGTTCGGTACACCTGGTTTACCGACCATTTCAGAGGGATGGAGCCCACGACGATCGAGGAGACAGAGCAATACGCCCGAGGCTTCCTCATGTTCCTCTTCGGCACTTCCTTGTTTGCCGACAGAGGGAACACAAGAGGGCTATATTTGTTGAGTGCCTTCGTGGATCTGTCTCAAGTGCGACACTATGATTGGGGGGGGGCACCAGTCTTGCTACCCTCTACTGTTATACGAGCTGGACCTCCCGCAGGAGCGGAAACATAGTGGACGGCTACTGGAGAGCCTGGGAGGTACACTTTACTGTTCAACTTTACATTTTCTGCTATGCTTTCTGCTTTGCATTTTTTGTACACTGCATACTGCACATTGCATAATCTGCTTTCTACTTTGCACCTGTACTTTCTATGCACTGTGCCATACTCTGCTTTCTGCATTTTCTGTATTCTGTATTCTCACTACCGCTGTCTTGCTTTTTCACAGCTATGGGTATATGCCTATTTCCCGACACTTGTTCTTGAGCCCGAGGTTAAGACGCCACCCCAGGTCCCCTATTTATGTCGATACGACGGTAGGTACCAGCCGAGAGCGCGGGAGACCCTCCCATATCTGCGCCAATATTTTGACACCATAAGGGTGACTGAGGTAACTCAAAACGTACAGTTTTTCCTATTTGCAGCTTCACTTCATTTTGCGTATCTACTAGCAACTAATGCACTTGCTGTCTGCAGATTACATGGCAGCCCTGGGCGGTGATGCCAGAGTTCGCTCAATTTCATTTTGCCGGAGCTCGGGGTGCCTCCCGATACCAGATCCTGCTCGAGGGACCCGTAGGCCGAGCCTGGTTCTTGGGTGAGTGCTTCATGCACCAGACATTGGGCTTGCCATTATAGTTAGTTCCTTTGCCACCTCTACCGTCTATACGGGACACATAGAGTTTCTGTCCTCAGGAGCTTATTGACATCATACGAGGCGCAGACGCAGACCGATTCATTAAGGATGGGGACTACATGACCTATATCCAGACGTACCTCATGCCTTGCATCGTCGAGTAGGGCTCGGACAGGTGGCTCTCCCTCGACGAGTAGGGCCCGGGCAGCGGATGCCCCTTCGACGAGCAAGGCTTGCGCACCGAGGGATGAGACTGGAGGGATGCCTTCTACTAGGCAGTGTGTTGGATGACCTGATCCCCCGACTGAGCTAACCAGTTGGCGGATCTCTGGAGTGCCTTATCGGATTCCGCTCGAGCCTCCATTGCTAGATCATTGATATGTTAGGACATCCAGCGCACCACAGGTATATTTTACAGCTTTTATGCATTTCAATTTCACTTAGATCCTTATTCATTCATGCACTCATGATCTCAACTTGCATTTGCAGCCTTCTGTAGAGTATGTCGAGGGGTTACTCCAGGAGATGGCCTCATTAGAGAGCATGGTCTCTAGGAGAGAGATGATGCTGAGCTCCCATGTGATTCCGATAATTTTTCAATTTTCTTGCATTTATCATACTTCTGCTGATACACAGAAACTGACACCTCATTGCACTGATGCACTGCATGTATAGATCACATCTGACACATTGCATTCACATACTGTATCGGATTTTTGCACGTACTCACTTTGCATAACATACTTGCATCTGATACAAATATTGTACCTGATGTATTCAAACTACCTTTTTCAGGTCACACCCCTTCAGATAGGACCATCTGAGCCTCCTCCAGTAGTAGGGAGAGAGATTCTGGCACCCAGCTAAAGGAGACGTCGGGAGCCTGCCGCACGCGATGATGACGATGAGTCCAGCAAGGGCGAGGAGCTAGGGAGTCCCCAGTCAGAGTCATCTGCGGGTGGGGGCGACGGCACCGGCTCAGGTTCTGAGGGTGGCAGCGATGCTGAGGAGGGCTCTGAGGATGGGAGCGGAGGTGACTCTGGTTTTGGTTCTGGCTCAGATCCAGATGGTGGCGCCGATGGCGATGGTGCAAAGTATGCTCAGCCGAGGAAGAGGATGAAAAGGGCCTCTGAATCCTGAGCTGGGTGGCACCGATTTAGATGCCTTCATTTTCTTTTCTTTTCTTTTTTTCCTTTGTTTTTGATTTGTTTCTCTTTTTGCTAGTAGTGTTAGCACCTTACACAGCCTTAGGCAGTTTTACTTTCTTTAAAACTTGTACTTTTTGTAAAGAGAAACCACGATGGAATGAAAACAGCTTTTTGATATTAAAAAGTGTTGTACTTTTCTATTCTAAGCATCGCATCACACCATTTTGTACAAAAACGGGATTTGATGAAAAGCAAACATTTGTGCATTACAAAGTCAGGTAGTGAACTGACACAACAACTGAAAAAATGAAACAACTCGATAAACAACACAAGGCCTTTACAGGCCAAACAATGTAATCACAACTCAATAAACAAAGTGCAACGACTCGATAAGTAAAACAACAACTCAATGAAAGAAACAAATACAATTCAATAAACAAATTGCAACAACTCAGTAGAGAAATTGAATTGAAATAACTCAACTAAACTACTGAACAAAAGAGCCAGACACATCCAGGGTAAAACAGAGCATAGGTTTTCAGCATCCTCATCACACAGGAAGACCCAAAATCCTTTGCTAGGGGCAGAAAGAGGCTGTCAGCCACTTTTTATTTCTGCCGGCCACTTATTCTCACTGTTGGCCAGTAAAGTGGCCGGTCGGCCAATAAAGGTGGCCAGTCAGCTACTTTAACTGACCGGTCGGCCAGAAATTTTGAGAACCTCCAGATTGCTACCACCTGTCCTCCACTCAGTGCCTTATCTTCTATAAAGGTTCCAGCTTCGTGGTTTCCTCATTTTAACTCCATTTTTGCCTCAAATGGAAGCATTGCTTGCCTAAAACCTCTCTGATTGGCTTACAACTTTGGATGGCTCGGAAAAGTTGAATTTCTGGAGTTTCGAAATAAATGCACTATTCACGCTGAGCCGTACCCCGCTGCGTTTTCTGTTCCTCCATGCTGCGGCTAGGTGTTGGAATCTGGTAACTCATGTTTTTAGCTTTGGCGGACAAGAGATATGTTCCACTTTTGAAGATTTCCAGCCTTTGATGGAATCTCGGTGCAATGAAGAGATCTTGCCCCACTTCCGTTTTGGCCACATCTAAGCTTTAGGACAGATGGGTGGGCTTACTTTGCATGACGCTCGGTCTTTGATTCACGACGGGGAGCTAGATATTCCGAGCTTGATTTATTGGTTTTCTGACGCTGGTGACCGCGGCGACCATCTTTGGCAGAGTTTTTGGCGACACGCCCTCTGCTTGTGCATGTTGTCTAATTTCTTGCTTGCCCCAAGCTCCGGAGGGTCTAGCGTCCATTTGATTGAGGTTGCCCAAGGCTTGAAAGAGGGCAAGAGTTGCATTGGCATGACACTAGCTGAGACTCTGATGGGTTTGGATACTTCCCGTCGCTGGGAGACAACCAGATTCGTAAGGAGTCCACTACTCTTACAGGTAATGTTTCCCGCCCTTCTCACATGTGTATTTCTTACATCACTCGACTCTCAAGGTCTGTTTTTCTCTCAAAACCCTTTCTCACTTTTCTCTCCACGTACACCTCTCTATTCTTTAATCTCTCTTATTTTTCATCCCTCCCCAGATGTGGCTTATGGATAAGTTGAAAGTAGTGGACTCATGCCCAGCATATTCAGCACGCGGTTATTTCTTCTAACAACGACTAGTTGATGCCGCAGATGAGGGATGGTGGTGTGAATGGATGTGTAGCCTATTTGCTGTCGACATTGCTTGGCGCTGCCCCTGGTTTAATCTGTCGGCGATGAGCTACAGCATGTCTCGCCAACCCGGGATTTAGTTGATTAGCCTGACGCACTGTGTCTTTTACTTCCCATTCCGATTCAAGCGTCAGTTTGGCCATGACCAGACTTGCCCGGAATAGGGGATTCAGTACCCAGCTTCATTTCTGATCCAAGGCTCACAACTAGCTCGGTATGCCACAACATGGAGAATAAGAGAACTCCTAGCCCCCGCTCCCACTTTCAGTTGTGCCCTTTCTGGAGAATGCATAGCTTGGCTTGAAGGCGAGGCACAAATCGGGCCTACTTTGGCATCAGAGGCTTCCACAAGCTTTGGGAGGGGGCACAAGAACACCTGACTAGACTATGCCCCCAAGTTTATTGCTTTAATTTGTACTTTCAAGTTTTCTTTCGAATGTAATAAAAAGCAACTTCAATTTATATCAAGAGTAGGAGAACTCTGTATTGAAATCAATGAAATTAAAGGTTGTCGGTACTGAAAATTTTTCGTTTGGTCTAAAAATGGTCTAAGTTACAAAAAGATTAATTTGAACAAAATCAACTTTTATTAAAACTTTTCAAAACCATTTTCGATATGGATCACAACTAGACACGCCCGAGATCTATCACTGAGATGTACAAGCCCAGATCCAGCAACTAAAAAGTTGCCCCTAGTCTGAATAGCACTATACTAGAGATCACAATCGAACTCTTGGATGCAAAGGGGACAAAGATGGCCAGAACGAACACATGGGCAAAGTTGATTTGGAAGTGTTTATGGCTGGACTTCAGAATGAAGTTGCCTACGTATCCCAAAGATGGGAATCAAGCCTTACGTAGTTCAGTTCAGGTTCACTCATGTATTAACACTCTCCTTTTGCGCTCTAACTTTTGCCAAGGCCGCCCTTTCTGGGTTTTCAACCTTGCGAGCTTAGTTTTTATTATTTCAAATTTTTTGTGCTCTAATTTTTGCCTAGGTCGCCCTTTCAAGTTTTCGGCCTAGCGAGCCACTTAGGGATAGTATTTCTTTAACTTGTCCATGTTGATTGGCTAAGAGAACTCAAGGCCATCTAGGTCCATAAGAACGACAACTCCACCCGACCAGATAGACTTGATGATGTAAGGACTAGTCCAATTAGATTTGAACTTGCCCCTAGGATTGTGGATGGGAGCCCGGTTGTCTTTGAGCACCAAATCCCCTTCTTTCAAATTCCTGGACTTAAACTTCTTATTGAAAGCCCTGGCAATTCTTCGTTGATAACCTTGGACGTGATATAGTGCTTTCAATTTTCTCTCGTCAAATAGCATGAGTTCTTCGAATCTGCCCTGCTGCCAATCTGCCTCAACTATCTGGCACTCAGCCATTACCCGCAATAATGGAACCTCAACTTCGATAGGCAGAACAACCTCCATTCCACAGACCAAGGAATACGGAGTTGCCCCAGTAGAAGTTCGAATTGAAATCCGGTAACCCCAAAGAGCAAATGGCAACTTATCTGGCCAGTTCCTGTAGGTTTCCACCATCTTCTGCAGAATGTGCTTGATGTTCTTGCTGGCGGCCTCAACAACTCCGTTGGTTTGAGGCCGATATGTAGATGACTTATGGAAAGCCACGTTGTACTTCTCTAACAAGTCGATCACCTCCTTCTTGAAGTGGGAACCATTATCCGAAATAATCTCATTCGAGATCCCATAGAGACAGATAATATTGTTCCTGATGAACTTTGCGACGTGCGATGCCTTCAGCACTGCGTAAGATTGGGCCTCAACCCACTTTGTAAAGTAGTCTATCGCCACCAAGATATACTCATGCCCGTTCGACCCCTTCGGAGTAACTGCCCCAATCACATCAATCCCCCAGACTGAAAATGGCCATGGCAAAATCATGTTGTACAGCTTCGACAACGGAATGTTCATGCGGTTTGCATGGATCTAGCATTTGTGGCATTGCCGAACAAAGCCAATACAATCCTCCTCCATGGTTGACCAGGGATAATCCTGTCTGAGAATCTTTCGAGCCACAACATTACCCCACTCGTGTGCGCTTCACACTCTTCTCCATGGATGGCTTCCATCAGGCCTTGGATTCTTCAGCATCAACAAATAGTTTATGCATCCCAAGATGTCCTCGCTTGGATAGTTTACCCCTACAGGTGATGAACTGAGCAGCCATTCTTCAAATTGCCCTCTTGTCTTTGGCGTTTGCCTCTGGTAGATAAGTCTCCTTTTCCAAGAAGTTCCAGATGTCATGAAACTAGGGGTTTTGATCTTGTACTTCATCTATGGCGGCAATCAGCTCCTAGGCCGGCACATACCGATGTTCAATGATGATTGGACACATCCGAACTCCGAAAGGGATATCTATCATAGAAGATAGAGTTGATAAAGCGTCTACAAACCGGTTGCTCTCTCTCAACAGACGGGTGATGGTTAACTTCTCAAACCTGGGAATTAGAACATCTAGAGTTTGGCGAAAGATTTTTATCCTTTCCTCCTTCACCTTCCAGTCTCCTTTAGTTTGAGACATAACTAGGTTCGAGTCCCCCAATGATGTCCAACCTTTTTGCCCCTAGTTCCAGGGTGGCTTCTAAGCCAGCGATACATGCCTTATACTCTACCTCATTGTTCGATACTTTGAACCGAAGTCTGAAAGCTAAGGGTATGTGGGAATTGTCTGGTGCTATCAGCAACACCCCTATTCCATACCCATACTGGTTACACACTCCGTCAAAGTACATAGTCCAGACCTTTTCTTCAAGCTGCAAAATGGCCTCATTCGAGAACAGATACTTTACTGCTTCATCTCCTTCCACTGGATGATCAGCTAGGAACTCTACTACCGCTCTCCCCTTCACAGACTTGTGCATCATGTACTTCAGATCAAATTCGGAGAGGAGAAGCAACCAACGAGCTAGCCTACCCATAAGTGCTGGTTTCTCAAAGAGATATTTGATGGGATCTAATCTCAAAACCAGTATTACAGAGTGAGCTAACAGGTAGTGCCTTAACTTCCTGGTAGCACATACCAAGGCCAGACAAGCCTTCCCCAGCGGAGTATAGCGGGCATCATAATCTGGCATTTTCTTGCTCAGGTAGTAGATAGCCTTCTCCACCTTATCCTCGGATTCTTGCGCAAGCATGCAACCCATTGTCGTGTCGGTCACTGATAGGTACAGAATCAACGATTTCCCCGACTTTGGCGGCGACAACACCGGTGGGTTTTGTAAATATTGCTTGATCTATTCGAAAGAAACTTGGCATCGATCATCCCATTGGAACTTCTTTCCTTTCTTCAGGAGACCAAGCAGTGGTTCACAAGTCAAGGTTAATTTTGCAATAAACCATCTTATGAATTGAACTTTACCCAGAAAGCCTCGCACCTCCCTTTCAGTCCTTGGTGGTGGCATTTCTAAGATGGCCTTGCTTTTGGAAGGATCGACCTCGATGCCCCTTTGTGTGATCAAGAACCCCAACAGCCAAAAGTACATTTCTGAGGATTCAGCCACAACCGATACTCTCTGATCTATTGGAAAAACTTCTTCAAGGCGATGTAGTGGCCCTCTCTTTCTTTGGACTTGACAATCATGTCGTCCACGTACACCTCGACCTCTTTATGGATCATGTCATGCAAAATCGTGGTTGCAGCCTGTTGATATATAGCCCCAGCATTCTTCAAACCGAATGGTATCACCCTATAACAGTAAGTTCCCTACGGGGTAGTGAAAGCAATTTTCTCCCTATCTTCGGGTGCCATCAAAATCCGATTGTAACCTGAAAACCCATCCGTAAATGAGAGCAGCACATGCCCAGTAGTGAAGTCCACTAATTCGTCGATATGCGACAAAGGAAAGTCATCCTTCAGACTGGCTTTGTTCAAATCTCTGAAGTCCACACACACCCGAATTCTGCCGTTTTTCTTCGGCACCGGAACTATATTGGCCAACTAAGTCGGATACTCAGATACTAACAGGAAGCCTGCATCAATCTGCTTGGTGACCTCTTCTTTGATTTTCAAAGCCCAGTCCGGGCGGATCCTTCGGAGCATCTGCTTAACAGGTCAGGCCTCTGGGTCGAGAGAGATCCGGTGCTATACAATCTCAGGATCGATTCCAGGCATATCTTCGTAAGACCACACGAAAACATCTTTGAAATCTTTTAATAAAGAGACTAAGCGCTCGCGTTCCTCAGAAGACAACGTGGACCCGATCTGGACCAGCCGCGGGTCCTTCTCAGTACCAACATTAATTGAGGTGATTTCATCAACCAAAGGTTTTACAAACCTTTCCTGCTATTGATTAATCAAATGTTTCAAAACCGGAGGAATTTCTTCCTCGTCGTTTTCATCAAAGTTTTGAAAGTCCTGATTAATGCAACAAAATAAAGGCACAGAAAAGTACTCGGAAGCCACATTTGTACCATTCTCATTAACAACATCCAGTTCGTCTAATCCTTCGGTTACAACAGACTCAAAAGAAAAAGAAAAAGACAACCTGGACAGGATAGTGGCATCTGGGTTATCAACCCCAGGAATACCTAACTTAGACTCAGAGGAGTTGGAATCTGATTCCGACTCCACAGACTCTATGGAATCAGATTCTGGCTCACTACCTGACCCGTAACTGCTCGATAAAAAGCCTTCCTCGTACTGCCAAACGAGGGAAGGTGCGATGGATGCATCAAGAATGCCAAAAGAAGGGCCTGCAACCGTTTGATCCCTAATCATGGAAACTGAGAAATCACCCCCTGAGCACTCCGGTGTGATCTGAGGATCTGAAAGGAGACAAGCTAGTGCTACCAGCATCTCAATTTTGGTGCCCTCAAACTCATCTTCCTTGCAATGCTCAGCCTCAGCTGGTGGGTCAGTCTTGTAATAACCCTGCCCTGTACTATGTTAATTAATCATGATTATGTTTGTAATTATGTGCTGAATTTAAATTTGGGTGTTAATTGCACGATTATATGTGATTTTGGCTTTGTATCTGTACCGACCCCAAAATACAAATCAGAAATTATCTTTAACTAATTGTGAGCTAATGTACTTTAATTAATGATATCTGGTCGAATTGAAGAATTATCTATTGAGCTACGACTGTAAAACTGAAATTGATGACCTTTATGGGTTTAGAAATCAAAATTGGGTACATAGATACATTAATGAGAATTTTTAGAGCCTTTTGCGAGGTTCAATTGAAATCTTATTTCGCTCGATTCGTTAAGGCCTGTTTGGAAAACCTAGGAACTAAAGACTTATGCTAATGTTATATAAGTCCCTTTTTGCACTTATCTCTTAAGAGATGTTGAGGAAAAAGCTAGAGAAACTTGACGAGGGAGAGAAAGAAAAGAGAGAAAGAGGAGATCAACAAGAATTGGGGATTGTTGGAGGTTGAAGACCTTGCTAAGAAAATTTGAAGAATCCAACTTCAAGTAAGTCTGACTAACTAGTTAATTCCCTATATCCCTTGAAATAACCTTTGAAATAAGGTATTCTCCATAGAACTAGGGTTTGATTGTGTAATTAATGTCTGAAAACATTATGTATCTCTTGGGTATGAATAATTGGAAACTTAATCTCTATGATATGCTAAATCTCCTTCTTTTGTATGATATATATACATGTATGTCTATACATGTGTCTTCAAGGTGAAAATGAGGAATTATGGAAAATTGGGTGTATACAAGCCCTAGTTGGCATTCTTGATCTTAATTGGCTAAAACTATATGTTTACATGTTTCTATGTTCCATTCTTAGGGCAAATTTATCTTGATTCTAGCTATGTGCCTTTCCCCTTGTGACCTTAAAGTGATGATGTTTCGGGCAGAAAAAAATAGGGTAACAACCGCACATGCGGGGCCCTTGGCCGCACGTGCGGGAGGCACAGCCGTACATACGAAAAACAGGGAAGGAGGATCAAACCACTCTGCTAAAAAGGCACGTGCGGCCCACCTTCCCGCACGTGCGGCGGGGACTCCTGCACATACGGCCCAAGTCGGAAACTTCTGAAACCTTCTTTCGCTCTTCTCGACCCTCTAAATGCATTATTGTGCTCGTTCGATGATCCTATAATGTATTTAATTATAGGCAATGTAACGAATCGAATAATTGGAAATTAAAAGGAAACTAAGCATAATGATGTGCTTACGGTTTATGTACTGTGTGTAGGGCATCCACAGGAGGGGGCCAGCATTCACCTGCATCACTGTGAGTAATAATAGTGTAATGCCATGGTTATTCCTGTATTTCTGCCTATGAGTTATTATATCTTGATTTCACTTGGCATGTTGGAATCATTATTCTGCGGGTTACATATTATGGTTGTGATTGGCATATTTGGAATGAGTAGTGCCAGGATTCATGTATTTCACCTGAATATGAATTGTATTAATTGCAATAGTGTACGATATGTGAATTATATTTTGATGGAGATGATTAAACAATGGCATTGACTTGGACCTAAGGTTGTTTTGCTATATGAATGGGCCCAAGGCCGTTTTGTATCATGTTGGGCCTAAGGCCGTTCTGTATTATATTGGGCCCAAGGCCGTTTTGTACTATGTTGGGCCCAAGGCTATTCTGTACTAAGGTCGTTCTGTATTATATTAGGCCCAAGGTTGTTCTGTACTATGTTCGGCCCGAGGCCTTTTTTTTATATGATTGGGCCTCAGGCCGTTTTGCTATATGATTGGACCCGAGGCCGTTTTTCTATGTGATTGGGCCTGAGACCGTTTTGTTATGTGATTGAGCCCGAAACCGTTTTGTTATATGGGGGACTAAGGGCCGTCATAAATGCGATTAAGAACAATGTTATGAGTGACATAAATGTGGGACAGTCTTGTGCTATGCTTCTTTTAAATCTAGATTATTTGCTTGATTCGCTTCACTTTATTATTACTCATTGAGCTTCGCTCACTCCGTATTTTATCTGTGTAGGTGATTAACCAGAGACCATCCTTAGGTCAACCTCAAGAGTTCTTTTGTGAACCTGCTAAGTCAAGCCTCCCAAGATGCGCCTCTGTGTTGAGGCTTTAACCTTGTATTATTGGAGTTGACAATCATTTAAGTTTATGTTTATGCGTGAGATATGAATATATGTATAATTGTGTGTTTTCATCATTTTGGTTATTCCAATATCATATATGCACAAGCTCAATGGACATTATCATTAATTTTGCTTCTGCTTTAGGCCCCAACATGATTTAACCATTATAGATATTATTTTAGGATTAAGTTTGAGGCCTGAATTCAGGCCAGTCATGACCTAGACTTTTGGGGGCAGGTACGGGTCGTGACAGTTGGTATCAGAGCACGAGTTACTTCCACACACACAAGTCCATTTGAGCTGTAGGGTGTCCTAAAAAGACTTAGAGACATTGCATTGACATGTGTGTGTGTGTGAAGATATTGGAAAATGAAATGAGAATGGAAACTATGGGAAAGAAAGTTATGTGCGATTGTGATATGCTGATATTGCATAAAAGTTATATGCACTGGTACCTGATTGGATATGATTATTTCCGATAATCGGATTATAACTGTTAATACTCGATCCAGATATGGATATAAACATAGCTGGGAATGTACATTACTTATGATAAAAGTTGATTTATGATGTAAGATTATTCGTATTATGCGTATGAAAGAATGATTGCTGCCATGCTATGAAATTCGCGACAGCAAATGTTGTGAACACGAGCTATGCCTACTAAGGATATATGATTTTGTCTACTACCGTCTTACCTTATTTTGTATATGATCCAGTGAGATGAACATATGGAGGTGATCTCGACTTCTGTATGATTGAAATTGAGCATCTGTGCTATGCTGATAATGCAAGTATAGGAACTTATGAAGTATAATTGGTCGTGTATATGCATTTTGGTTTTGTAATCAGATGAATATGTGGATTATGAATACGGTTAGGTGAGCACCTATCTCATACGTAATCGGCATGCGATATCTCCTAAATGTGTAATTATCTATTATGCATGTGCTTATTATGTCTTGTCAGTATGTAAAGTATGTAGCTATGTGCAAATATGCCGATGTGTAGCTGCGTTATTTCTGTACTTGGTATGGTGTGACACGAACTTGTCTAGTTCCTGAAGGAAACAAGTGCAATTGAGTTAGAGGACTCTTCCATAGCTCGAATTGATAGATTGGAAGGTATAATACGAGAAATGGAAAAGATTTAAAGCAACGACATTAGTTACCATTACGACAAGAATCTTCGTCGCCATCACTATAAGGTTACCAAGTGAATATGTTGAACGTCACGAGGAAAAGACTATTTAAAAGACAAAAAGTGAAATCATTAAACACTTTAACCTCTACAAGAAATACAGCACTGTGTGATGAATGTGGTAAGAACATTAAGGGGCTTGTTATAAATGTGATGCTATGGATCAGATGGTGAGGGATTGTCCTAGGATTACTAATCAGGATAGAGTGACTATGTTTATGTTAGAAAACACTTAGAGTACTGAATCCATTTCCCTACGTATTTATACTGTTCATAATTAAATGCCTATGTATAGATTGATTCTGGGCTAGTGCATCTGTGTATTTTTGCGTGGGATAATATTGGATACGGATATCTGTGTCATGTGTATAAGATTGGTTAGCCATAGGATTGACCTCTTGTTATATGCGATGCGTATAAAAAAAAAAAAAAAAAAAGGGGGGGGAGGGGGGTATTACGTATATCCCTTGGCAAGAAATGTGACGGTAACAGGATGATTGAATTTACGTTGGCATTTTGGTATTCCTGATGCGAGATGACATTAGAATTGTACACTTTTGAACCTTTACTAATTGGTAACTTTCATGTTTAACCTCGTCGGTATACCGAATAGGTTGGTTAACCCTCACACTGTAATTGACAAGTTGTTATGATGCCTATTGATATAACTAGGAGTATAAATGACACAAGTGACATAGATCACGAGCACAATGGTTATGTAGTAATTAGAATGGGAATTGAATATTCGACAACACTTGGGAACTTACTGACTGAACTTAGAAGTTTATTAGACTTATAAACTTGACTTGTGTAATGTGGAATACTCCATGTGTAGAATTTTGAGAATGGGTTTGTGTGTTGCACATGCTATTGAGGCTAAGGTTGTGAAAGACAAGGAATATTAGCGTCATCAAGAATATTAAGGTGGGTTGTATCAGTTTGTTTGTAGAAACATGATGTGAGAGAGATTTAATTTCATCTTTTATATGAGTTATACACAAAATTAGACTATGAGAAATTTCAAGAAGCTAAGATTATTGCTCGTCAACAAAGAGTAAGGAACTATGGCGATTGAGGGACCTGATGATTGATAACGAGTATGGGACTATGCGAATGCGAGGTAGGAAATGGTTTGATATGAGATGAAGAAATTGTTCCACCTATCTTTTAGTATGATCATATAATTCTATGTTTCATGATTAAATATGTGACACTATGTCCTGTATTGTAGTTAGTAAATGATACCCCACATGTCATCGGATTATAGCTTGTGACCTTAGAAGAAGAAGTTAAATGTGAATTCAATAAAAGACATAAAGAGTGTGCCAGGAAGTGTTACGTTAGAAACGGTGTTCCTATGTGTGCTCGAACACCTATTGGAGAGTTTAAATTCCTTTGAGTAAATAATTGAACTTAGAGTTGTAAGTAAAATGTCAGTTTAGAATCCATTCGTTTATGTGATTCATTTAGTTATAGAATTAGTTGATCATCAGGCTAATGGCATATGTTAAAAGTTTCTTTATTACTCGAAGGATTTATTTTATGGGAAATGTTATACGGACTTGAGCTAATACCTTTATGTAAACTATTGAAATAAATGATGAGTAATATTATTAATATGCTTACGTAAGTTATTTGTAACTTTCGTCTTTAGAATCCACCTAATTATTATCAATGAGGTGCACAAGTTGTATGGAAGCTATTATTTGGACTAATTTGGTAAAGAAATTCGTGGATCAAGTGTTGCATTTGGTATTCTTAGTCTCTTTTGAAGTTATGGGAAACGAAAGAGATTGGAGGTGGAGTTGTGATTATTGGCAATTTAGTGAATTGGAAATATGTGGATAGTGGCACAAATTTTATGAGCTTATAGACAATATGTTATGTGTTTTTCTCTTATGAAATTGACTTTGTGATCATTACGATATTGCAAGATAATTTTCGATGACTGAATCAATTTGGGTTACTACTCGGTACACATATGATAATGAGTTAAACTCTGGTAATAAGAAAATTAACTGGTAAGAACCGTAAGTAGAAAAGGTAAGTATGAAATTGAGAAGGACCGTGAAAGGACATTTTGTGGTAAAAGAAATTGATAATTATATTTATATTGAGTGGAGACAAGAGGACTATAACTTAAATTTGGTTGCTGACCTCGTTTATCTCATCTATTATGAAAATAAATGGACTAGAAATATTTCGAATTACCAAACTATTGTTGTGGAGACTTAACCTATTAGTGAGCACGAGTTATAAAGTCATTAAGAGTTGTAAAGTCGTTAAGGTAGAACTCATTTGGTATTTTGGGATTAATTGTTATAAAATGCATGTGCCATTTGAAAAACTATTAAGTAGTAAGAATTTCTTTATTCTTTGAAGAATTATGATACTTGGGATTGTTTATGAAACTAAGGGCTTTGAATCAAGATTGACATCTTATAAGTTGTCTATGCTCGAATACCTGAAGATAATTCATTCATGAACACCCTAGGGGCTGTTTTGCCATTTCGAGTATAGGACTTATGATTTACGAATCAATAAAGTAAATTATACGAGTGTTGTGAATAAAAAAAATATATCATAATTTGATGTTCTTGAACATTATCATTAATTGAGTTACCTATTAGCTAATACTGACGAATTAATTGTGATTCTGGGAACAAACATCATTGTGATTGATTGTATAGGATTGTGAACAATTCCATGATTAAGGGAAGTTGTAAACCTGAGACAAACTAGACTATAGTAGGAGACTGAGATTTATGAACTGGACTTATAACAAGGTAAATCAAGTTTGGAGGACCAAACTTCTTAAGGTGGAGAGAGTGTAACGACCCCAAAATACGAATCGAAAATTATCTTTAACTGATTGTGAGTTAATGTACTTTAATTAATGATATCTGGTCTAATTGAAGAATTATCTGTTGAGCTACGACTTTAAAACTAAAATTGATGACCTTTATGGGTTTAGAAATCAAAATTGGGTACATAGATACGTTAATGAGAATTTTTAGAGCCTTTTGCGAGGTTCAATTGAAAACTTATTTCGTTCGATTCGTTAAGGCCTGTTTCGAAAACATAGGAACTAAAGACGCTAATGTTATATAAGTCCCTTTTTGCACTCATCTCTTAAGAGATGTTGAGGAAAAAGCTAGAGAAACTTGACGAGAGAGAGAAAGAAAAGAGAGAATGAGGAGATCAACAAGATTTGGGGATTGTTGGAGGTTGAAGACCTTGCTAAGAAAATTTGAAGAATCCAACTTCAAGTAAGTCTGACTAACTAGTTAATTCCCTATATGCCTTGAAATAACCTTTGAAATAAGGTATTCTCCATAGAACTAGGGTTTGATTGTGTAATTAATGTCTGAAAACATTGTGTATCTCTTGGGTATGAATAATTGGAAACTTAATCTCTATGATATGCTAAATCTCCTTCTTTTGTATGATATATATACATGTATGTCTATACATGTGTCTTCAAGGTGAAAATGAGGAATTATGGAAAATTGGGTGTATACAAGCCCTAGTAGACAATCTTGATCTTAATTGGCTAAAACTACATGTTTACATGTTTCTATGTTCCATTCTTAGGGCAAATTTATCTTGATTCTAGCTATGTGCCTTTCCCCTTGTGACCTTAAAGTGATGAAGCTTCGAACAGAAAAAAATAGGGTAATGACCGCACGTGCGGGGCCCTTGGCCGTACGTGTGGAAGGCACAACCGCACGTGCGGAAAACAGGGAAGGAGGCTCAAACCATTCTGCTAAAAAGGCACGTGCGGCCCACCTTCCCGCACGTGCGGCCCAAGTCAGAAAATTCTGAAACCTTCTTTCGCTCTTCTCGACCCTCTAAATGCATTATTGTGCTCGTTCGATGATCCTATAATGTATTTAATTATAGGCAATGTAACAAATCGAATAATTGGAAATTAAAAGGAAACTAAGCATAATGATGTGCTTACGGTTTATGTACTGTGTGTGGGGCATCCACATGAGGGAGCCAGCATTCACCTGCATCACTGTAAGTAATAATAGTGTAATGCCATGGTTATTCCTGTATTTCTACCTATGAGTTGTTATATCTTGATTTCACTTGGCATGTTGGAATCATTATTCTACGGGTTACATATTATGGTTGTGATTGGCATATTTGGAATGACTAGTACCAGGATTCATGTATTTTACCTGAATACAAATTGTATTTATTGCAATAGTGTACGATTTGTGAATTATATTTTGATGAAGATGATTAAACAATGGTATTGACTTGGACCTAAGGTTGTTTTGCTATATGAATGGGCTCGAGGCCATTTTGTATTATGTTGGGCCTAAGGCCGTTCTATATTATATTGGGCCTAAGGTCGTTCTGTACTATGTTGGGCCTAAGGTCGTTCTGTATTATATTGGGCCCAAGGCCATTCTGTACTATGTTGGGCCCGAGGCCATTTTGCTCTATGATTGGGCCCAAGGCCGTTTTGCTATGTGATTGGACCTGAGGCCGTTTTGCTATGTGATTGGGCCTGAGGTCGTTTTGTTATATGATTGAGCCCAAAACTGTTTTGTTATATGGGGGACTAAGGGCCATCGTAAATGCGATTAAGAACAATGTTATGAGTGACATAAATGTGGGACAGTCTTGTGCTATGCTTCTTTTAAATCTAGATTACTTGCTTGATTCGCTTCACTTTATTATTACTCATTGAGCTTCGCTCACTCCGTATTTTATCTGTGTAGGTGATCAACCGGAGACCATCCTTAAGTCAACCTCAGGAGTTCTTTTGTGAACCTGCTAAGTCAAGCCTCCCAAGATGCGCCTCTGTGTTGAGGCTTTAACCTTGTATTATTGGAGTTCGTAATTATTTAAGTTTATGTTTATGCGTGAGATATGAATATATGTATAATTGTATGTTTTCATCGTTTTGGTTATTCCAATATCATATATGCACAAGCTCAATGGACGTTATCATTAATTTTGCTTCTGCTTTAGGCCCCAACATGATTTAAACATTATAGATATTATTTTAGGATTATGTTTGAGGCATGAATTCAGGCCGGTCATGACCTAGACTTTTGGGGGCAGGTACGGGTCGTGACAGTATCTGTTCACCGTAAGAAAATCTATTAAAATCTGTGCTTTGAACTGAAAATTGAAGGCCTTATTGGCCACAGAAACTGAAATTGACTACGCCGTTGTGATTGGCGTAATTTTTAGAGCCTATGGTGAAATTTAATTGAAAAATTATTTGGATCAAAATAATTATATTCAGAACGGTTAATTAAGCACAATTACTTAGCCTTAATCAATTTGATCAAGAGAGCCTATAAGTTGGCCTCTATATATACTTAATTCCTCCCTTTTGAGTTCATTTTGCTGAGATTACACTCTAGAGAGAGAGTGTGTGCCGGTTAGAGAGAGAGAGGAAGCTCAGGTTGAAGAATTAATCAAGAGGCTTGAAGATCTTGAAGATCAATTCAAGAATTAACCATAATTTGGGTGATTAGAGCTCATAGGTAAGCATTTGAGTATAAATTCATGTGTATAAGTTTGTAAATTTGTGTATTCAAGCTAGATGGGTAATCAAGAACATAACTGGAGATGAAATTGAAGAATTGAAAGCTTATAGGTACATGCATGCATAGGATTGCTATGTATTTGCATATTTGAGCATGAACTATGTAGAACAAGTAGAATTGAGCACAAAATCTCACATGCATGCATGATTTTCATGAGCTTCATGATATTAAGTGTTAATTATGTCATTTGAAATAGAGATGAGGTCAATAATTTACATGCATCCATGATAGATAATGATATGGAATTTGTATGAAGTTGAGTGCATGAGTTTTGGAAGTTATGAAAAGAATTCAAGATAAATTGTGAGATGGACCATGATTTTGGTCAATTGGTTCCCAATTATTCATGTTCTTGTGTTATATGATGTCCTTCCATGCTTTTGTATCAAAAACATGACTTTTGAACCTTTAAACATCAAGTTTGACGCTCAAACAGCCTGCTGGAAAACCCAGATTTCAATGCTAGTTCCCAGAACGTTTGCAGACATTGATGTCCGCTCGAGCGGGGAGATTCACGCTCGAGCGCCAAGCCATGTAGTTTGACTTTCAGCTCGAGCGCCCACAATCACGCTCGAGCGTAAAAATAAGGCAACCAGTACTTTTGCAGACCAAAGAGGTCCGCTCGAGCGGCGGAAGCCATGCTCGAGCGGCGAGCCCTGTTTCTAAAATTTTGAAAAGACGTTTTGTGTTTCATTTTCCATTCTCTTTCATTTCTAAGCACTCTTAGGCATGCATTGAACATTGCAAATAAATTAAGAAGATAAGGAAAAGGCCTAAGAGGAATGTATAAGTTAAGAATGGATTGAATCGTTTGCGACCCATTATGTTTCTGAAACGTGTAGGGTCAAGCACAAGGGCAAATCCACCAGTAGAACACTGTGAGTAATGTCTTAGTAAAGATATTTTCAAATATGTTACTTTCAAAATGCTACTTATGTATAAGCTTCATGGATTTGTTGATTTGAAAAATGAATGAGTATTCTATATGTCTAATTTTGTATAAGACCGTTTGATGCGTCGGATATGAATGATGAGGCGAAAGGCCGTCGGTTATGAATGATTGGGCCAGAGGCCGTCGGACATGAATGATTGGGCCAGAGGCCGTCGGACATGAATGATTGGGCCAAAGGACGTCAGATATGAACGATTGGGCCAAAGGCCATTGGACACGAAAGCAAAGATGGGCCAAAGGCCGTTTGAATATGTCATTTGATATGTTTGAATACTGTGATGGGCCAAAGTCCATTTGAATGAAAGGGATCATGATCATGAATATGAAATATGCATGGATATGAATATAAAGAGAATGGGCCCGAGGCCGTTTGATACACCTAATATGTTTGAATTGGGCCTGAGGCCATTTGATATATTTGAATTGGGCTCGAGGCCGTTTGATATGTTTAAATTGGACCAAAGGTTGTTTTGTATAGATGGACCCAAGGTCATCTCGTTTTATATAAGATTTGGACCTGAGGTCGTTTTGCATACGGATATGATGTGTTGGACCCAAGGTCGTTTTGCTTTGTTAAGATTTGTAAATCTGATGTGTATGAGAATAGTGGTTCAAATGTCTACATTAAAAGTATGACTCATTTATGAACGAATCTCATTCATTAACCTCTTTATTTTGATATTATTCACTAGGCGTTAGCTCACTCTTATTTATATGTATGTAGGTGAGCAAAGGGACGTTCAACCCCAGCCCTAGTGGAATTTAAGATTGGAACCCGATTTTTATGAAGTCAGCCCAAGTGCCTCACACAAGAGGCTTTGTTTATGATCCTTTGTATGTCTTTTGCTATTTCTATTGGTCATGATAGACCGTTTATGTGTATAAGCAGTTTTGGCTGACTATGTGTTTGACTGATCCTAGGTATGCAAGATGTTAACTACCAATATGTGGTGTGAGTTATTATAATTGCTATATGTGAAATGTTTTGGTATGCCATGTAAGCATAGCTTATTGGACAAAATTTTTAAGTTTGCTTCCACATCTGGCCCCATATTATTAATTATTAATTGATATCAGGTTTGAGGCCGTAGGTAATCCCATGATTACTGGCCGATTATGACCTTAATCTATAGGAGCGGGTTCGAGTCATGACAAGTCTGCTTTTCCACAACTTCATCCCCTGACAACTGTAGGTCAAAAAACATCTCGAAGCCCGGCAAATGCTGTTTCTCTGAATTCGACCATGGCTCTGGAAAGCCGCAAAACGGGAAGTCTTCCCTTTCTCGGACAAAGCGTTCGTTCAAGGTTCCTTGGATAGGTCTGTGCACCAACTCGTAGTGCTTCCTGGCTTGTTTGGCCTTGGCTCTTCCGGCCATTTCCCTTCCTTTCCTTGCCCAATCCTCTTTGGTAGGGGAGTAACCTAAGCCAAAGGTATACGGGTTGTGTGGCACTTCGGCCAATGCGGCGTTGCCCTTCCGGCCACTCCGTCCCAGTCCCATCCCAAGCATGTGTTGAAGCTTGTTCATGAGGTATACAGATTGTGCGCTGACATACAGTCCCTCATCAACAACCAGCATATCCTGTACTACCCGAGCCTCAGCTAAGGTGAATCCCGACAAAAACACATCCTCCACGCCGTGTTCAATCTCCAAAATTGGTGTAGAAACCTCTGCCGGCGGATGTATGGATGAGTTCCCAAAAACTATTGTCACCCCCTTCCCGTGGGGGTACTTCAGCATCTAGTGTAAGATGGAAGAGACAGCTCTTACCTGGTGCAGCCACGGCCGCCCAAGGAGTAGATTGAAGGTGCCTGGAACATCTAAGACATGGAACTCAATGTTGTGCTGCCCCGGGCCAACCTGAGTTTTGACACGTACTATCCCCATTACCTTTGGACTAGTGTTATCATACGCCCGTATCCCCTGGGCTATTGGTGTGAAATCTGCGGGCTTCAACCCGATAGCATACACCGTTCGCGACGAACATACATTGATTGTAGATCCCGTATCAACTAGGACAACCGGTATCCATTTCTCTTTGCACCCCACAGAGATATACAATGACTTGTTATGATCAGAGCCCTCAGGCAGTAGTTCTTTGTCTGTGAAGGTTAGGGTTGGGGAAGCTCCACCCGGGAATACCAATCCTACCAACTGCTTCGGAGTTGTATCTATTGAAAGTTTAGCTTTGTCCATGGCCGAAAGGACAGCTTGTCTATGAACCATCGAGGCCATAAGCAGTCCCTAGATGGAGTTGTCTGCCTAAATTTTCTTTAGCTGCTTCAGCCCAGCTTCCTCCTCCAACAGTCAGTCTTTCTGTTTTTCTACCTCCTTGTCTTTCTTGGACGCCTCCGGTTGGTCCAAATGTGGGGGCTTGAAGTACCGCCCACTCCGGGTCATATGGTCAACCTCCTCGGTGTACCAAGTGTCGTCTGGTTGGTTCTGCCCCCAGTCATCATCCGTGTGGACAAGACGTAAGTAGTCGTCTTCCCACCACATCCCATCAGCGACCGATAAACAACTATTCAGTCCCGCTGTAACTGTTCCTGTGTTCTCCACACATTCTGCCCCCTCAGGTGCCTTGGCTTTTCTAGCCCTGTTATCATTCTCGATTTTCTCTTGTTCGATCCACTTCAATGCAACTTCCTTCAGTGTCTGTTGTACTCAAGCTGCCCAAATCCGAAGCAAAATTCTTCGCACCGGTGCTCTCCGGCAATTCTTCCCTATTCTTGGCCATTTCGGTCACTGCAGATGTTCCTGTTTCTGACAGTTCCTGTCTAGGTAGAGATCCTTCATCGATATCAGGCTCGTCACTAAGCTACCCTGTAACATCTGTTGCTCCATTCAGGTCAAACCAATTGATGCTTACATCCCCCGAATCCTGCTCGCTAAAGAACTGCAGATTAGCAATATCTTCCTCCAGCTCGGCAAGGTCATCTAGCCCCTGACTCGGCCCATCCTCCCGGACGACATGTACCTCCATCCCAGTTGGCAATCCTGATCTGTTGACACAATGTAATCGCACAGGTTGTATGCTCCCTCCGTTAAGCCCTCAGATCCCTCAGGTTCCGAACCAACATTCTCATTCTCCTTCAAGGTCACCCTAGTCTTGTCTTCGACAGTCACCACCACTAGTTTGGGCTGGGTGAGGGAGGTGCTTATCATGCATAGGTCTGTGCTGTCTGGGATGAACACCTTAGGCTTAGGTAGGTGGGAGGGAGTGATGTATATATGCTAGGGTCATATGGGATGGCCGTGGTTTGGATCAGGTTTATTTGCCTGGGTGGAGGAGGGGGGTTGTTATGTGGTGGGAGAGGGTTAGTGGTGACATTTGGCTTCTCGGGAGGTGCAATCACCTTGTTGTCGATGAGATCCTGGATCTCATGATGCAGTCTGAAGCAGAGGTCGATGTCATGACCGTGCTGCTGGTGAAAGGCACAATATTTGGCCGGGTTATGTGCTTGGGGGAGGGGATTTGGCTGTGGGCGTGGTTCCAGGGGCTTCAGGTGCTCTTTTTTTATCAGAACCCCAGGACTTTGGACAAAGGCATGTAAAGTAGGGTGAAGGTCCTCTGGCCCCTAGGCGGGTACTTTGCTGGTTGTGTGGTGGCTCCAGATGTACCGGTAAAGGGTGTGGCTGTCTTTTGCGTGGTGGTGACCATGCTGACATCAGAAGTTCTGGCGGCCGCACTACTACTTGTAGCTGCATTTGGACCGCATGTAAACGCCCTATTGGGCTTCTCCCTTTCCCGATCGATCAGACCTTGCTTCATAACATCTTCAATCTGTACCCCAATCTCGTGCAAATCAGCAAAGGTGGGGAGGGGTAAGACGATCATTTTCTGCATTAGCTTGGGTTACAGGTTACGCACTACCATCCTTATCTGATCTTTTTTGGCTGGCCGAGTCGTCATCATGGAGGCCTTGGCCCTCCATCGAGTGACGAAGTCAGAAAAGCCCACTTTTGGCACTTGCCTAGTCACCTCGAGATCACAAGTCGTGACCTTGATTTAGGTGTTGTAAGCATATTGGGCGATGAAGGCCTCGGCTATCTTCTCCCAACTCCTATTCACTGAGTCCTCCAGTTTGGCGTACTAGATGGCCGCAATACCTGACAGGGTCCGACCGAACAGAGATAATTTTTGGAGTCTCGTCAAGCCCACCGGCCGCAAAATATCCGAGAACAGCCTTAGATGAACCATAGGATCGCCCGAGCCGTCAAAGCGATCGATATGAGGCATTTTGAACATGTCCAGCAATGTCACCGCCGAATCAGTGTAGCCATCCTCTATGTCTCGGAACAAGTTGACTCATTGTGCTCGTTTAAACAGCTTTTCAAGCTTACTAACTTTCAAGGCAGTAGGATCAACCTCAAATTCGAACGGCGGGTCAGTTGAGAAGGCTGGTGCTTTTGAAATCTGTGGTAGGACTGGTGGCGGGACTGGCCCTGTTGGCACGTCCGTATTCTCCTGGATGTTAGTTGTATCCCCGGGTGTTGGAACCCTAGGTGGGGGTGGAGGTGGATGCGAAACAGATGCTCCGGCTTGTTATGGTTGCTGCTGTTGTTGAAGCCTAGAAATTAGTTCTCCCTACTGGGCCACAACCTTGATCTGACAAGCGGTAATCTCCACTTGGCGAGCAGTATCACGCTGCATGGCCTGCATGGTCTCTTGGAGTTGACGCATCATGTCCACTATACTGACTGTGAAATGCTAATCTGACTGAACAGGTGGATATTCTCTCTCAGTGGTGGAATCGGAAAACTGTACCCTACTGCGCACAGGTGAATCAGATAGCGACCGCTGAGCTGGCGACTGTTGTACTGGTGCCCTATGCCTAACTGCCCTCCGTCTTATAACCGGAGGTAATGAAACAAACACTGATTGTCCATCAATAAGATCCTCAGATCTAGAAAGCCTTCTACCTCTAGTTCAGAGTGCTCAGGGGGTATCTGCCTTGTTGGAAGCAATTCGGCAACACTACCTTGCAAAAAGAAAATAAAGCAAAAAAAAGAAAAGAAACAACAATTAGGAAATGGACAACATCCCGACTTACATAGAAACAACACACAGTTGAAAATCATAAGCTAGATAATCTGTTCACAAACGCTGATTTCTGTCCCCCAAATTTCTGCCTCAAAACTGATACCCTCAAACACTGATGTCCTTAGACTGATACCCAAACTTGCAACTGATACATGCATTCCTATAGAGACACACCCTAACAACACATAGCAAGCAAGTGAGAGCCAAAAACACCCTATGGTGGGGTAGGGTTTCCCTGTCCTATTTTGTCAGGAACTAGGGAGTCGCTACGCAAGCAAACGGTTTCAAACAACCTACATTCAGGTAAGTAACCTGGCCTAGTTTGGAATGGTCTCTATGGCTTCCGATATGCAACAAGGTCGATTGGTCAAAAAGGGTGCCTTCGCGGTGATCCTGATCCAAGGTTTGTGTTTCCATTGTGGCAGAGCCCGTAACCGGTCAGCCTTACAGCATGCTTTTTCAAGCAAGCCTCCGGTAAACCGTTTAGGAATAGCAGATGGCAAACGTTGTGACTTAACCGCACCAATGCAAATGCAATGCAAAGAAACACATAAGTGTAGATAAAACAACATATCATGAGTTTCGAGTTGAGTTCTCTAAGTCCCCAGTAGAGTCGCCAGAAATTGTAGCACCCGACTTTCTTCGCGGGCCCCCCTTTTGGAGAATGCGCGAATTGGTCTTACTACAGTTCGAACTCCTGTCACTGTTCTGAATCTAATCTCACGAAGTGCAATGTGAGACTGATAAACACCAAAGAGTCCAAATCTGGCAATTGGTTTTGAAAAATCGATTTTGAATCAAAAAACACCAAGCATGGATTGCTTTACTAGATTACAGAATCGCCACCTAAATGTTTTATTTTTGGGAAATTTAGGAAACCCTGACTCGTGCCAAAGGCCACGTGTCCGTCATCACAAAAGTTACCTCGGCTCGGGAACTTGGGTACGAGAGGGGAAGGTTCTGAAATGAGCACCCTCGCTTGCCCGATCAAAGATCGGCCTCTACTAAACATGATATGTTGTTTTATAAACCCATGTGTTCTTATTCCGATTATTAATCTAATTTACTGTGTGATGCGTACAGCATACAAGTATAGACTCGATCATGAGAATTGGAACAAAATAACTCATGTTTGTTTTTGAAAATGGTTTGAAAGTGCTAGTCGCAAGTAGACTAAAGCGCAGATTTGCCACTCTCAAGTGGGCTTAAAACATGATGATTTTCCACTTCGCAAAGTGGGCTTAAAACATACATTTGATGAATTGTTCCAATTCAGGAAATCAAGCCTTCATCCACAGGCATTCATGCAGTTTATCAATTAAGCAAATAGCCTCATGGCAAGCATGCTAACATGGCAACACTCACACTCATGCAAGGATGCTAAAGCATAAACACTTACAATGTACGCCGAGCCAAAACAGAAAACTCGTTAGAAATCATGCATGATCCTAGTTTATGTTAAGATCCCTAAGCAACACATGCAATATACAACTAAATAGGCTCGGCTATCTAAATGGCATATGAATGCAACACTTGATAACATGCTTCGAAACACGTATTCAAGTAGGTATTGAAATACAATGCAGTTTGAATGATGCGCTGAGCCCGGTACATGCAAGACAAATGAACGATGTACGCATGCAAGCATAAGGTATGCTAATCAAAATATGCCCTAAACTAACCATCGAAAGCGGTTAAATAAAAGGAAGAAAGACGTGGAGTTGGAAGACATGCACACACACACACACCCTTATTACAACATTGCATCCTCTCGAATGAGGGTCCGAATAAATAAGCTAAGCTATACTAAGCTAAGCTACTTATTACAAATCAATTAATTAACTAATTCTAGCTAGTTAATTACAACAAACCGAATGAAATAACTAATTACACAAATTAGCTAAAATATTACAACACTCGAATAATTAGCTACACTAACTAATTAAAGCGATAAAGTGGCCTCGCGGGCGAGGAAGACATGCATGCTCGGTTGGCATCGTCCCGAAAATCCATTGCTTTGTCGTTAATTGCCTCTGTTTGAACTCGCCTTGGTTACTGAATATCGAACCAACCTCCTCACTACTTCTGCTCCAAAATAGAACGTTTTCTGCACAAATTGGACTGGTGGCCGGTCAGCCACAAAAAGTGGCTGTCGGCCACCTTAACTGGCCAGTCGGCTAGTGAAAGTGGCCGGTCGGCTACTTGAACTGACCGGTTGGCCACCTGCTTTTTCAGGCTCCTGGTTTTGCTGCAACAGAGAACAACAGAGGCACAACAATGTATTTTGCAGGTAATGTGTGTACCTCCACTCTCCTTATCATGTCTCATGTTCAAAAGAGGGTGGCACTCGACTTTCAAGCCACCAACCAAGCATCTCAATGCATGATGGCCCAAAAACCAAGCTTGTACAAGCATTATGAATGCACACATAAGACTCAAGAGGCCTCCACCCTATCATGCACAATCAAGGGGGACGGCGACCAAGAAATGTGACACGTTTCATCACTTTGAGTATGAAATGTCTCACATTTCTTGTGTTTGGATTAACGTCCGATCCAAACACAATGCAATGCAAACAACATGCTTATCTTTCATATGTTTTACTTGGCTCAATTCTTGTTTACTCATTTTAGCTTACCAATTAGTCCATTAACCGGTTAAGTTCAATGCGCAAAGTCCTCTAGTTTGAAAGATGACCTAAGCTTCGAGTGCCTTGAGCATGAAGAAAGTATCACGCTGTTGGTTAGCAGAAATCCTCAAGGGAGGATTAAAACCATTAGACATGAATGCCTCAAGTTCATGCTCAACCAAACAAGGGACTTACGGCCACTTTCAAGGTGAATGAAAGTTTAAAACAATGGAGTGCAATGACACATATTTCAGCATTGAGATAGCATGCTAAGTGACTAAAAAAACAATGCGAACAACTTATGTAATGCATGCTCAAGAAGCCAAATACATTAAGCTAGTGAAGAGCATCACTCTAGAAGCATGCAATATCAAACTCAAAGGACCAAACCAACTCTGGACAGACCTCGAATATGTCAAAATAGAGGCCAAAACATGCTGAAATGGAAGTCCATGAGGCAATAAAATCATGCTCAAGTATTGGCTCGCAAACAAGGCATAGGGCACAACTCACAAAAGCTATGAAAGAGTAGAATATGTGAGAATGTGACGATGCTATATGCACTGAAATCATGTGAGAAATGAGGCTAAGGCATGCAAACAACTCAAGCAAAGCATGCTAGGAACATTGAAACACAAAGCTAGTCAAGGGCCTTTACGCTACAACCATGCACAACAAGTCTCACATGGCCAGGCCCACTCAAAACAGAGCTAAATCATGTTGAAATATGAACAAAAACATGCTGAGAATGAGCTAACACTAGCTAAAATATTCACCCAAAAAAACACTAGCTAAAATGACAGGCTCAAGCATGAAGCATGTTAGGCCAACAAGCATGATTGCACTACAAGTACCAAAAAACAAGCAAGAGGTGACCGAAACACCCAAAAACAGAGTTAAAGCATGACAAAACAAAGCCAAAAACATGCTTGAACTAAGTCACCAAAAAGTAGAAAAGCATGCTCAAGTATGAGGCCGTCAACACAAGCAAACAAGATACAAGGAGAGGGGGTGACACCCTCCTATTTTAAGCCTCAAAACCAATTTTCTACCACTGAAATTCCTCTGATTTTCAGTGGTAGAAAGGCCAAACAAGGGTCATTACAAAGGCTAAGAAAGATGGCTCAAGAGGCTTTATAAGCCAAAGAGCAAAAGAGGGGAAACATCTCCTAATCAAGCAAGACTTAAACCCACATTTTAAAGCCTTGAAATCATAGTTTTTAAGAGGTTAAAAGCAGCCTTAAAATGGCATGCAAAGGTAGTCAAGCACTTAAACAAAACAAAGCTTAAAAAGGGGATATGCTCACTGTAGACACCCCACTTTTGACCGTCCTCAAGACTTGGACGTCACCGCTTGAACACTCGGTGATCATCCATGTTTGTGTTCGTCTTGAGTTCCCGGAGGCCTCAGCTACGCGCCTTGCCTCAGGATCTCTCGACTCGACCGTTTTGTGTCTAGTTTTGCACCAAACACTTGTGTTTTTGTTTTAGAGGGCAGGGAATGGCTTTTGGGACATCTCCACACTCCACCGGCCATGGCTTGAGGCCACCGGCTGTGTTATGTTGCCATCGACCAAATGTGATGGCCGGCCGGCCAATTTCACTACCAGTCGGCCACTTTTATGGCCGGCCGGCCAAATGTGATTTTCAACAGATATTTCTGTAGACAGCTGACAGCTGTCATTCCAGGCCATACCCCAGCCCATGTCTGGACGCGAGACTTCTGAGGGGGCTGCAGATTGATATATCTATATCAATCAAGCTCTCTCAAAAGGGAGAGATATACAAGAGGAACAAGAGGGAAAAGAGATATAGAACTTGGAGCAAAAAAGCTCTCTCTCTCTCTCTCTACATTTTCTGCCTCTCTCTCCGAGGTTTAGGGCTTGTTTGTGCTCAAAAGTGCATTTTCTTTGCACTTTTTTATACAAACACCTAGTTCTCTACTCCCTTTATTGAGCTGAGGTCCTTGAAGGTGATTTTTGGGGTGATTTGAAGCCTTTTCTTGGTCCAAAAGTTGCTAATTTGCTGCTGTGCTTCAAGGGTGAGCTCTTACCTCTTTTAAGCCTTGTTTTCATAGCTTGTTTTGCCATATTTGCAACTATTTTTGAGCTTAACATATAACATAGAAAAGTCTTTTTTTTGAGTGCTCTAAATAGTTTGTTAAGGGTGTTTTAAGCTTTGGGGTTGTTTGACCCCTCTTAAGGCTTGTTTGGCCTTTGTTTTGTGCCATTTCGGTTGAGCTCCGGGACCATTGTGTTTTGACCTCCTCACACTGAAATCTATCAAGATTTCAGTGATGAGGATGGTGCCTTGAGGTCCTAGGAAGGAGAGGGTCATCCCCTCTCCTTGTTGTCCCTGAAAAGGGCCATTTTTAGCCTCTTGAGGGAGCATATAGTTTGAGTGTGTATTGACCATGCCTTGACTGATTTTCATGCTTATTATGTCATAATATAGCATTGTTGTATGTTGGTTTTGGTACACCATGCTTGCTTAGCATAAATGCCTTGTAATGCCTTGTTTTAGCCTTAACATGTCCTATGCTTTGAGCCCTTATTCAAGCATGTTTAGGCCTAGCTTTGTGAAGCTTTTATGTTTGTCTTGTCATGCTTAAGGTCTGTCCTTGGCTGTTTTGGTCGACCAAGACATGCATTGCATAGTCCCTTTACATTTTGGATTGTTAGCCTCAAGTGTGTGAGTGTGTAGTGTGTGTAGCATGCATCATTTTTAGTGGTTTGGAACCGCTTACCATACTATTTCAGCTCTCATAACATGCTTGAATGCATTCCTTTAATGCCTCTTTGATGCCTTAAAAGCTTGTGTTGTATGCTCCATGTTTAGCCTCTTTTGCATGCTTCCATGTTTAAGCCACCTGGATACTATCTAGGTGTTCCCTTTGCATGGTCTAGGCCTACCTTGAACCTGTTTTAAGCCCTCTTGGCCTTGTGAGGCTTGGTTGGCTTGGCCATGGTTCAAGTCTCCTTGACTAGCTTCAAGTCTCCTTGACTAGCTTCAAGTACTCGGACCAATTGCAAGCTATGTTTGTCTTGGTTAAGCAATTGCAAGCTATGTTTGTCTTGGTTAAGTTGGTTTGGCACCATCATTAGAATGGTTTTCAGAGCTTACATTGCATGCCCTTAGTCCATGTTTAGTCTCTTCCAAGTGTGCTTGAGAGTTGCCTTTTGATGTTTAAGTGTCGGCCCATTAACATGTGCATGTGTGTGTGTGTGTTGGCCCTCATGTTTGAGCACTTCGGCCACTGATTTTGGCATGCTTGCGAACCATCCGAAATTAGTTTAAGTCCATCCCCTTTGCTTGATTGTGTGCTCACCCTGTATGTTTGCTTGCATACTTGCATATTCGCATTGCATTGCCATGTTGTATGCTAGTTCACATGCTTAGGTTGCATTGCATTTTCATGCATGCTTCACCTCTTGATCAAGCCACGATAGAGGTTGAAAGCCCCTTGATTTGTTTATGTGCATTGCATTTCATTTGAAATCAAAATGCACACTTGATGCTTTGGGCCACCATGCATGGAAATGCGCGATTGGTGGTCCGAGAATCGAAAATCATATCCCTTTGAGTCATAAATATGATAAGGGGTGTGATTGGTGCATACATTGCTTGAAATACATTGCCATGTCAAGTTCTGTCCTCTGCTGCTGTCAAAACAGATTCAGCAGGAAGAATTGACCGGCCGGCAGTTTTGAGTGCCGATCGACAAAGAATGTTTGGCCGAGAGTTCAATTTATGGTCGATGACCACTTCAAAATGGCCGGTGATGATCCCACTCTGCCGGTGGTGTTCTAAAACACTCAGAGAAGCAACCTTGGGAGTTGTGCAATTTTCAAAGAAGCAGAACAGTCAAAGCAGAGGCAAACTTGTGCATGGCGTTGGATTTCCGAGCAAACCCAAGCACGTGCGCAGTGGATCCTCTTCCCGAGGCCTTTACTGCTTTCTTAGCTTGGTTAATTTGCTTAATTAATTATGTGGTCTGTAATAATTAATTAGCTTGTAGGTTAATTAATTTGTATTATTCTTTTGATCCCTTCAAGCTAGGGTGAATTTGTAATAAGTGTGGGTGCGTGTGTGCTTGTCTTCCAACCCCCACTTCTTTCTCCTTTTTACTTGCCTGTTTTGATGGTTAGTACTAGGACATGTTTACTTTAGCATACCTTATGCTATACATGCGTGCATCATTCATTAGTCTTGCATGCACCAGGCTCGGCGCATCATACTAACTGCATAAGTATTTCAAATCTAACTTGAATACGTGCTACTTGTGCATTTTCACATGTCATTTATAGACTAGCCGAGCCTACTCTAGTGACATTCCGTATGCGTTGCATTAGGCATTTAAACATGGACTTGGATCATGCATGATTGCTAATATGCTCTTGTTTTGGCACGGAGTACTATGTGAGCTCTTTATGCTTTAGCATCTCACATGAGTGTGAACGTTAACATGATAGCATGATTACCATGAGGCTAGATGCTTATGGGATATAAACTGCTTGAATGCCCGTGGGTGAAGGTTAGATTGTTTGAGTTGGGATAACTCGTTGAAATCCGTATTTTAGCCTACTTGTGAGTAGCAAATTCCAAAGCGTTTTCCAAACAAACGGATATGCAATGTTTTGTTCCAATTTAGGCGATTTGGTCTATATTTGTTTGTTGCGCGCATAACATAGTAATTCTAGGCTAATAAATGGAATAAAAACACATAACGTTTTCAAAAACGGATATCACGGTTAGTAGAGGCCGATCTTCGGATCGGGCGAGAGGGGGTGCTCATAGCTGACCTTCCCCAATCATATCCAAGCTCCCGAGCCGAGGCAACTTTGGTGATGACGGACACGTGGCCTTTGGCACCGAGTCAGGGTTTCCTAAATTCCCCCATAAAAAATATTTAGGTGGCGACTCTGTATCTGGCAAAACAGTCCATGTTTGGCACTTCTTTTCAAAAATCTGTTTCTCAAAGCGATTTGCCGAATTTGGACTCTTTGGTTCAGATTAAGGACCGTGACACAAATTGAGTCCGAACTATAGCGAGGCCCATGGGCGCGTCTACAGTTTCTGGCGACTCTGCTGGGGATTTAGAGAGCTTGACTCGAACTCGTGATATCATGTTTTGATTTCATTTATGTGTCTCTTTGCATTGCATGTGCATTGGTGCGCCTAGGACACCGTGTTTTCCATCTGCCATTCCTGAACGGTTTGCTGAAGGCTTGACTTTGTCAAAGCATGCCATAAGGCTGACCGGTTGTGGGCTCTGACGGTATGGGAACACAAACCCCGATTTTACCGAGGCACCCTTTTCGACCATTCGACCTAGTGCATATCGAAATCCATAGTGACTATTCCAAACTAGGACAGGTTGCTTACCCGATGTTAGGTTGTTTGAAAACTGTTGCGTGCATAGTGAAACCCTAGCTCCTGACAAAAATAGGACAGGGAAACCCTACCCCTCCATAGGGGTGTTTTGGCTCTCTTTACTCGCTATGTGCTTTTAGAGTGCATCTCTACAGGGAACGTACGTATCAGTTTGCAAGTTTGAGTATCAGACCTGAGGGCACCAGTATCAGTTTATGAGAATCAGTTATATCTGTGGGTATCCGATTCAGTATTTTGGGAGCAGTGATTTCGGGCAAAAGTGATCAGTAGTAGAGTACAGTTATTCAGCTATACTAGCGTCTGTTCTGATTGGTCCCAAATGCTGCGTGTTTTCTCTTTCAAGGTTCAGAGAGTTGATACAGAATAGCTAGTGTTCCTCCTTGCTGAGGCAAGACAGATATCTGATTCGTCAGTCACCATTCAGTACAGCAAACTTATCATGATGCAGAATTTAGAGGAGATTGTGGTTATGACGGCCGCATCAGACCAAGGAATCACTCTGCAAAGTGAGACCAATGTCGATGTACCACATCTACCCAGGTCGCCTGTCGCGCACCCGGTCTGGACCCCCCAGTTGTATCAGGCTCGTGAGCCCACCACGTTTGAATTAATGGGAATGATAGGCGACCTCCAGAGACCCGTGGCCGATCTGGCCTATGAAATGTCGACTTCGCCACCAGCGGCACCGTATGTCGGGAATTTCATACCACAAGAGCCCCCGCTACTGGGGCGGATTGTGATCGAGCTCAGCCAACCAGAGGTTGCTTCCAGCTACAGCAACGGCGTGTCCGCAACAACCGGGCTTCGCTCTGATGTAGTAACCCAAACCCCCGATCAGGCTGAGGCCAGAGACACGAATAAAATGAAGGCAGATGCCGATCCCATTGAACAACTGCTATGGGCAGCCGAGGCTTTGAAAGCCAGGGGGATGAATAAGCAACAAGTATTCACAGTCATGACTAAAGCTGTGGATGATGCTTTCCCTGCTTCAACCGAAGGCGGTTCGAGCCGGGCGAAAAATCGGGATGGGCCCTGTCATGCCAAGACAGTCCCTGTCATCCCTAACCCTATACCAGGAAAAGATCAGAAAGCCAAGGCAGTGCCTGCCGACCCTTTCGCTAGTGCGTCTAGCAAGAACCCTCAAACTTCAAAGTACCTGCCTCGAGGGCGCAGAGCCTTTCATGCCCTCTACATGCCTCTGTCTAGGGCATTTCAAATATTGGCTAAAAAGGGGGCATCTTAAACCCCTTGAGCCTCGGCCCCTTCCGAAGAATCTCCCTCTCTCGCATGATGCTACCTTGTACTGCGCGTACCACCAATAGTCCGGTCACAGTACCAATGGTTGTTTCCACCTTCGTCATGAAGTGCAAGATTTGATCGACAATGAGGTCATCCTCCCGCCTACCTCAGCAAAGTCTATTACTACTAAGCTATTGGACTTCGAGGATACTGCAAATTTGTGATCAGGGGTTGGACCACCTGCGGGCGGCACTCGGTGTATTTTGGATGTGGCGTCTGGCACGCATTTTTGGAGCATCTGTGAATGCTAGTTTTGTAAATCTTGGCTTGCGTGTCGAGTCAGTCTTTTGTTTTGTTTTGAGTCTGTCTCATTGTCTTGAGTCAGTCCTTTTGCTTATGGGTCTATCTTGTTGTAGCGAGTCAGTTCCCTTTGTATAGAATGTCGGGTGATTCCGGAACTGTTGCCTCAAACACCGTTTTGTTTTGTAATTATCCTTTTACTTTTCTTTTGAGTCTGTCTCTATCGTGGAGCCAGTTGCAACCAGGGAATCTGAGTGAAACAGCTGCGGCTATCATGTTTCCATGCTTACTACTATTCTGAATTAGTTGTGCCATGGGACTTGAATGGAACAGCAGTACATTCCACCTGTTCTCTTGTGCCTTGAAAATCATTGCATTGACCTAAGTTTTTCAAAACTTTTTGAACACTGCGGTGAAAACAAAGAGGAAGGAATTCTTCGGGTTTTGCAAACTACGATCAAATTGAGAGAAAGAGAGGCGTGCTAAGCCCTTAATGATTGAAATCATGCTTGTCAGCGTGAGTACTGAGAAGGACTCTGGCTTGATCCAGATTGGTTCCACACTATCTTCAGCGCGAGCGATTCGTCGCTTCTTTAAAAACTTTCAAAAACAAAATGTTTTGCGCAGTCCTGCGAAGACCTGTGTTGAATCGCTCTTGAGATTGTGCAGCTTAGGATCACTCTCAGCCTCAAGACTCGAGCCCTTGTTTTAAAGTCTTGAACCACAATTCGGAGTGTTCAACGATCGACCATCAAGAAAGGCCTGTGTGGCCAGATTGGAAGCAGCCCTCGAACAAGAGGCACCAAAGCTAGATCAAGAAGATTAGATCTCATCAAAAGAAGCCTGTAAAGCTAGAACAGAAGCACCCCTCCAAACTAGGGGCAAAAATGTCCGATTTGCTCGAAGAGCCGAAGATGGGTCCTTCAGTAAGTCAATGCAACAGCCACTCTCCTGGATACGGATGGCTTCAAAACCCTAAAACCATTTGGCATGGACTTGTTACACTTTTACCCTTTGAGCGGCTCGCTGGGTCGAAAACCCAGAAAGGCGACCCAGGCAAAAGTTAGAGCAAAAGAAAATATATACAAAAAAAAAGAAGAAAAAATATACAAAAGAGAGAAAAATACAAAAAAGAAAAAATAAAATATACAAAAGAAAAAAAACCCGCATCGGGCGCCTTGGCAAAAGTTAGAGCCTAAAAAGTGAAGGTTAAAATACCCGAGTGTACCTTAACCCGAACTACGTAAGGCTTGATTCCCATGTTTGGGATACGTAGGCAAGTTCATCCTGAAGTCCAGCTACCAACACTTTCAAAGTGACTGTGTCCATATATTGGTTTTGACCATCTTCGTCTTCTCTGTATCCGAGAGTTCAGTTGCGATCATCACTAATGAGGACTGACTACAGTATGCTGCAGCGTTATCCAGACAAGGGGCAACTTTCCGTTGCCATGAGTTGCCATTCAAACCAGGGGCAACTTTCCATTACCATACAGCATCCTTCGAACAAGGGGCAATTTTCCATTTTCCTTCGGATTCGAGGTTGTGCATCTCAAGCATAGGTTTCGTGCTCGTTGAGCATTGGCCATTTGCAAAAATAGTTTTTGAAAATTTTTACTGAGGTTGACCATTTTTATTTTCCAAAACTGGACCATTTTCTTGGACCCAAAAAGGAGAATTTTCAGTGCTCATAGCCTGACTTGCATGATTTTCAAATCAAAAATCGAACAAGTGTGTTAATCTAACTCTCATATTGGTCAAAATTGTTTTAGTAGAAAACCAAAACAAAAAATGGTCATAATGATGAACTAGGGGCACAGTTGAGTCGGGCTTCCTGTTTTTCCCCCATCGCCAACATACTTGCCAAGCAAGGCACAACTCGAGCTGTTATTAAAGGGCTAAAAGCTCTCTCAACCTCCGAGCAACGAGTTATCGAACCAAGTGTGAAGCACGAATCTGAAGGGATCAAGGTACTCCGTTCCCTTACCTGGGGCATCAACCAAGCGCCACCGGAAGAAACAGCCGTGAGCTAACCATGTTGGGCATGAGCCCACAACTTCCCATTCATCCATTAAACACCCCCGGGAAGGGATAAAAAAATGAGATAATAAAGAATAGAGAGGTGTAAGTTGAGAAAAAGAGTAAGCAAAAAGGGGTTTTGAGAGAAAAACCGAACTTGAGTGCCAGAGTGATGTGAGAATCACAAATGAGGAAAGGGTGGGAAACAATAGCCAGAGAAACTGGCTCCTCATGATCTGAGGTCCCCCGTCTCCGTTAACGCGTCTGTATGTCGTGTCTTCTGTTTTGTTTACCTTAACCTTTGTTTTAAGTATTTTCCGAGTGTGTCTCGTTGTGTTTAGGTTGTTTATCCTTTTGTCTTCGCTGTTGAGTCTTTCTCGCTAAGTTCAGTTGTAGGCTCAATACCCCGGTTTGAAGAAACCATCTTCAATTTCAAAAATTAATCATTTTGTGCTCAGAATGCTGTGTCATTCTCCACATTTGTGCAAAAACATGATTTGGTTCTTTCATACAACTACAAGGTCCACCCCCGATAAGTGTGAACAGGAAAACCTGGGCCTCTTTGAAGCTTCTGGATTTCAGATCGCATATGAGTATGCTTCAACTTCAGTAGATTCAACCTTCATGGTCCGTCTTGTCAGATTTGGACTGTTTGTTCAGGATCCGCTGTGTGCAAAATGAACCAAGCACTGTGTTATGAGTTTTATGCAGATTAATCCCCAGTAGAGTATGAGCCGAGTGTTCAGAATGTGCAGTGGTTGGTATGGTTTGTTTTGCTGTTGGCTGGTTCGTTATCTGATTATTACAATGCAAGTGTTCAATTTTTAGACAACAGATCAATTTCATTTACATTGAGGTACAACATGATACAATGCGATACAATATAGGAAATGTACAAATGCAACACTTTTTCAGAAAAAGGTTTGTTTCATTTCATCATTTTTTTTAAGTACATAGTTTTGGAAATAAAAATCTGCCTGCGGCAGTACAAGGTACTCTAACTACCAGCAAAAAGTACAAAAGAAAAAGAAAAAAGAAAAACAACAAAAGTCTGGATCAATGACAAAAGGCCGTAGGTCTAGGGGTCCGTCATTGTCCTCTTCCTGGACGAAGGTCCAGGAACATCATCAGCGTTGTCATCTGAGTCCGAGTCCGAGCCGTCTCCGGTCTCCTCCGATAACGACTCTACCTCCGCCTCCGCCTCCGCCTCCGCCTCCGCCTCCGACTCCTCATCATCATCATCAGGGACAGGTGCCCGTGAGCTACTCCCAACATGGGTGCGCCCCGCCTTGGTGCGGGGATATGCTCTGCCATCTCCTCCGGTAGGAATAGAAGGTCCAGCTGGAACACCTCCCACGGTGGGAATCTGGAAAGGAGGTTGAAAAGTATAAGAGGCAAACGCATCAGTATGCCGTGAGTAGTTTATCAGTACGGAATGCAGTGTATGAGTACAGTGTGCGAATGCCATGAGCAGTTTATCAGTGCGGAATACAGTGTACGAGTACAGTGTGCGAATGCCGTGAGCAGTTTGTCAATATAAAATGCAGTGTATGAGTACAGTGTGCGAATGCCGTGAGCAGTTTATCAGTGCAGAATACAGTGTATGAGTACAGTGTATGAATGACGTGAGCAGCTTATCAAGTGTTGTGTTGTGCACTAGATTATGTGAAGCAGCTTATGAGAATGGTTTGAGGCCGTGATCAGAAGAACATACCGGAATGCTGTAGAGGGCCAGGAGGTCGAAAGTCCGCTGCAACATCCCCATCATGGAGGCATTCAGCTCCAAGGACTGCCGGGTATACTCGGAAGAAGCCTGCAAAAGTATCAAATGCATCAGTATTCTACGGAATATCAAAATAAACTGAAATGAAATGCCAATACAAGATGCATAAAATGTAGTAATACATACCGGAGGCAAGTCATAGAAACTGACCAACTCATGGTCAGCCGGAGGAGGAGCAAAGGGGATCTGGTACGTCGCCCCACCCTGCCCTCGGCATGTCATCATCGTGGGTAGCGCTGGCCAGCTAACCCCCTGACCCCTCCGAGCTCCGCCTCTGCCACGAACATGAGCTGTCCTCGACGTCCCTGCCCCAGCTCCAACTCCAGCTGCTGGCGCCACCGGTCTCCCTCTCTCAGCTCGACGGCCACTGCTCAGAGGCCGCATAATGTAGGTCTAGACGTACTCTCTGTAGTCGCCCTCGCCCCTGAAGTCCTCCGCGTCCCAGTCAATCGTGTAATCGGCCATCTGTTGGGCGGTGAACCTCTCGGTGTCCCTCATGTGGATAGGAGGCGGACCCGAAACTATCTGCTCTGGAAAGCCCAGGGTCTGGCATAAGAAACGCTCACCCAAGTACCAAGCCCGACAGACTGGGCCCTCCAACAAAATCCGGAAACGTGCAGTCTCCTCTGCACCGGCAAACTGATCCCGAGTCACGGCTGGCAATGGAGCTCAAGGCTGCCAGGTGATCTGAAAATGAAATACAAATTGTTATCTACTATTATTGACAATACAGTGTAAAGTGAAGCTTAAATGAATTGCAAGTAAAACATACCTCTGCGAGGGTAATAGTGTCGAAGTAGCGGCGGAAAAAGATGAATGTCTCCCGGGGCCTCCGCACGCACCTCACGTCAAAACGACGTAAAAATGGGACAACGAGAGAGGTCTCTACATCGGGCACTGGGGCGAGTCTTGGGAAGTAGGCGTAGACCCACAACTGCAGAGCCAATACCAGAAGGGTTATCAGATAAAGCAGAACACAAAATAAAGCAGAAATTGCAGGACCATGTATTGTGCAGTGTATTGAGTAGAGTGTACAGTGTGTGCAGTGTATAGTCAGTGTAAAGCAGAGTATATGTGTGCCGTGTGTGCAGTATACGATCAGTATGAAGCAGACCACAGTGTGTGCAGTGTATAGAGTACAGAAAATGTAAAGCAGGAATGAAAAGCAGAGGAGAAAACATACCTCCCAAGCTCGCCAGTAGCCCCCGAGCCACTGTCCGTTGCAACGGGAGGCTGAGCTCATGTACCCGTACAGAATGGCCAAGGCAGCGCCACCCCAGTCATAGCGCAAGATCCGGGTGGCGTCCACGAGAGCGCTGAGCAGGCAGAGGGGCACAGTGTTCGCCCGGTCGGCGAAAATAGTTGTCCCCAGCAAGAACATGAAAAAGCCGCGCTCATATCGCTCCACCGCCTCCTGAGTCATCGGAGCCTCCTCGACTAAGGCTGGTTGGACTCTAAACTGGACCTCGAACCATGAATATCGAACGAAGCCGGGATGTGCCAGAGACGGCACCTCACCGAGCAGGAAGATCTGAGCAGCCTCCCTCTCGTCCAAGTCGGTGTCGAAGCGGATCGGATCACCCCCTACCCCGATGCCTGTGAGCATCGAGAAATCATAGGGAGTCATCGTCATGTCTCCCGCGACGGAGAAGTGGAAAGAGTCGGTGGTGTCCCACCACCTCTCCACCAGAGCGGCAAGAAGAGGCCTGCTCACCGTAAGGCGCGAGAGTCCCCTGCAGAATGCGCCAAATTCGGCCTGGTCAACAATACGACGGACTACGTCCGGTAACTCCGTGTACCAATCCCGGGCGGCAACATTCCCATACCCGCGGACAGTATGAGAATCTCCCTGTTCAAAAGCAAAATAGTTGTGAAGAATATAAAATGTACGGTTTTGAAGAAGTATTCAGAATTGGTGACAATATAACGTATGTGCACGTTTTCAGGTTCAAACAAACATCGCGTGCCGGTGTGCTAGTAGAGAACTACAACATGTGACGTGTCAGTGTGTTTAAATGGTTCAGTACAGGTATAGCGTGTGTGCACATTTTTAGATTCAAATAAGTGCCGCGTGCCGATGTGCTAGCAGGGAACTACAGCATGTGATGTGCCAGTGTGTTTGAGTGGTTCAGGGCAAATGTAGTGTGTGTGCACGTGTTCGGATTCAAACAGATATCAATTGCAGGTGTGTTCACAGTTAACTACAGTATACAGTGCATCAGTGTATCTGAGTTAAGCAGTTAAAGAGCAGAATCAACTATGGCAGTTAAGTGTTCTACATTGCGAAAAATGAAACGGGGGAGAATATACCTCGGAAGCGCCATACGAAAAGTGCGTCTCGGGCTCACGCAAAAGCAGCTCTGGTGGCACACCTCTCGCAAAATCCCGAAACTGACGAAGTCCGTCTGGAGAAAGCACGTGAATCGCCGGCCGGTAGGTCGCCGGGTCGAACGGGCAGACGCTCAAGGGGAGGAGCTCGGCCCCGGGGTCCATCTCGTGGTCCGGGGGAGTCCCGCCCTGTGGAATATCATCGGCCATATCAAAAGTGATGAGGAAACTGGTCGAAAAAGGAAAATAAAGCTAGAATGCGAAGGGTCAACGAAAAGTCAACCCCCGGGAGGGTGGAAAATGGCCGGAAAAATCGAAACGTGGAAAATGTGGGAAAATCAAGGAAAACTCGAGGGGAACAAACCCCAAAAAGAGGAAATAGCAAAGGAAGCACCAAAATGAAGTTTCGATCGGGTGAAAGTGTTCGAAACGCGATAAACTTCACGAATCAAACGATGGAACGGGCGTAAAACGCGAGAAAACGGACAAAGAAAGGGGGGGAAATCTTCTAGAGAGAGAGGGAATGTAATTTCGACTAGGGGGGAATGAAAGAAATAGGGTGTGAAACCCTATTTTAAAAGACCCAAGAAGAAAAGTCAAAACTGCCCCGAATCAGGCATTTTTGGCTGGTCAGCTATATTTTTGGCTGGCTGGCCACATTTTTGGCCGGTGATGTGTTTTTGCGGCCGGTGGACAGCCGGTGACTGCCCCTTTTGGCCGGTGAGCCTCCTACAGCCTTGTTCGGGTCAAATTAGTGGTTTTGGACCTTCATTGCTCAAGTCAGTGCAAGAACAGTGCATTTCCGAAGCTCAACCAGCCTCTGTTTCAAACCTCGGACCGTGTCTTTTGTGCGTGGCACTCGAATTTGTGCAAGGTGTATCCTTTTGGTATCCTTTTTTATCTCTTACAAGGTTCGAAAGTTGCCCCACGTGGGTTACATTACAACGCTCTATCATAAACGCACGCTGATTTTACGTCATTTCTGTCACGTCATTGCGCACACACCTCGCATTGTCATGCACATGCATAATCATGCATTCAAAATAACAAAATTCATGTATTTGCCCGGTCTGGCGAGACCTTAAACTCGCTCGGTTGCATTGTCATGCATTTCAAACGACCCGCGTGATTGCGCATTCGGATTCATATGCATTGTCTTGCATATCAAAAGACGTGCGTTGTCAGGCACTTACATCATCTGCATTGTCATGTATCTCAAAAGCCGCACGTTGTCGCGCATTTCAAAATCATGCTTCATCACGCATTTGCATTTCAAAAACAAAACAAAACAAAAAGTGCATATATCATGCATCATTGTAAAAAGTGCATATTTGTAAAAAGTGCATATGTCATGCATCATTGTAAATAGTGCATATGTCATGCATCATTGCAAAAAATGCATATGTCATGCATCATTGTAAATAGTGCATATGTCATGCATACCACTGTAAATAATGCATATGTCATGCATCTTACTGTAACTATTGCATTTACGCCCATCCATTGCATATTTGTAAATAGTGCATTGTAGCTTGCATGCATTCACTACATCACCCCCACCTATGGCTTGCGCCTTTCCATGTTGAGCTTGGTCTGATATGTGCCCACACTTTTCACATCAAAGCACAGTTCTGCATGTGTACGTGCCTATTCCACGCTGGTATGTTGGTTTGAGGGTTGCGGCACCGTTTCTGTGTTAGATGCGGTTTGTTTGAGTACATGCCTTTCCTAGGCAAGATCTGGTTTTGCCCGCGTGCCTTATCCATTATAAATATTCCATTCCATTGCATATTTGTATATATTGCATTGTAGCTTGCATGCATTCACCGCATCATTTCCATCTAGGGCTTGCGCCTTTCCACGTTGAGCTTGGTCTGGTATGTGCCCATACTTTTTACGTCTATACACTCATAGTTCTGAATGACCGTTCTATGTTAGACATGGTTTGTGTGTGTCCATGCCTTTCCTCGGTAAGATTTGGTTTGGCTACTTGCCATATCCATTATATATATTACATTATAGTGTAATTTTTGCATCCAACATTAGGATCATTGGTCTTTCTTCAACGGGTCATTTCCCCACCTATGTCATTCCACCCAATTACTTGTTCTTGTGTCCGTCTACATCACTCATAGTTCTGCATGTGTACGCGCCTATTCCACGTTGGTATGTTGGTTTGAGGGTTGCGGCACCTTTTTACGGTAGACGGACTTGTTACTTCCATCAATCTATTTGACATTTGTGTGGTTTTGAACTGCTCATGATTTGATTATGATTCAATTGCATTGCATTTTCATCTGCATTACTATACATAGTTTTGTATATCGCATATCATTTTGCATTCATTTTGCATATTGCTAACGATATCTGTACCTATTAAGTTCGTTTTCTTTCCAGGCACGATATTGTATGTACGGTTCATTTGAGGCTGGTGCAACCAGACCAACCACGCAGGTATTGTATTCTCCGAGTGAGACGTATCGAGAATTACATAATTCTCTTACATCCTTTCTGCATCGTAGTGTAGTTTGGTGTATGCTAGCTTAAAACTGTCGCATGTTATGCTTCGTTACAGCTTTCTTTGCATGATCATAAGTTATGCCCGGCTTTGTGCATTGTCTTGCATTTTGCCCCTGCCTTCGGGCACATATCTTGTCTGTCTTGCATGTTTGTCTAAGTCTTCGGCCTTGTCAAAAATGGGTCGTCTCTGGGCTTTGACATTCACTCCCGTCATTGTTATAACTTTCGAGTTCTGTCAAAGAGGGGCAACTGTAGACACTCCATTTTTGACCGTCCTCAAGACTTGGACGTCACCGCTTGAACACTCGGTGATCATCCATGTTTGTCTTCGTCTTGAGTTCCCGGAGGCCTCGGCTACGCGCCTTGCCTCAAGATCTCTCGACTCAACCGTTTTGTGTCTAGTTTTGCACCAAACACTTGTGTTTTTGCTTTGGAGGGCAGGGAATGGCTTTTGGGACATCCCCACACTCCACCGGCCATGGTTTAAGGCCACCGGCTATGTTATGTTGCCATCGGCCAAATGTGATGGCCGGCCGACCAATTTGACTGCCGGTCGGCCACTTTTATGGCCGGCTGGCCAAATGTGGTTTTCAACAGATATTTCTGTAGATAGCTGGCAGCTGTCATTCCAGGCCATACCCCAGCCCATGCCTGGACGTGGGACTTCTGAGGGGGCTGTAGATTGATATATCTATATCAATCAAGCTCTCTCAAAAGGGAGAGATATACAAGAGGAACAAGAGGGAAAAGAGATATAGAACTTGGAGCAAAAAAAATCTCTTTCTCTCTCGACATTTTCTGCCTCTCTCTCTCTGAGGTTTAGGGCTTGTTTGTGCTCAAAAGTGCATTTTCTTTGCACTTTTGCATACAAACACCTAGTTTTCTATCCCTTTATCGAGCTGAGGTCCTTGAAGGTGATTTTTGGGGTGATTTGAAGCCTTTGTTTGGTCCAAAAGTTGCTGATTTGCTTCTGTGCTTCAAGGGTGAGCTTTTACCTCTTTTAAGCCTTGTTTTCATAGCTTGTTTTTCCATATTTGCAACTATTTTTGAGCTTAACATATAACATAGAAAAGTCTTGTTTTTGAGTGCTCTAAATAGTTTGTTAAGGGTGTTTTAAGCTTTGGGGTTGTTTGACACCTCTTAAGGCTTGTTTGGCCTTTATTTTGTGCCATTTCGGTTAAGCTCCGGGACCATTGTGTTTGGACCTCCTCACCACTGAAATCTTGAGAGATTTCAGTGATGAGGATGGTGCCTTGAGGTCCTAGGAAGGAGAGGGCCATCCCCTCTCCTTGTTGTCCTTGAAAAGGGCCATTTTTAGCCTCTTGAGGGAGCATATAATTTGAGTGTGTATTGACCATGCCTTGACTGATTTTCATGCTTATTATGTCATAATATAGCATTGTTGTATGTTGGTTTTGGTACACCATGCTTGCTTAGCATACATGCCTTGTAATGCCTTGTTTTAGCCTTAATATGTCCTATGCTTTGAGCCCTTATTCAAGCATGTTTAGGCCTAGCTTTGTGAAGCTTTTATGTTTGTCTTGCCATGCTTAAGGTCTTTCCTTGGCTGTTTTGGTCGACCAAGACATGCATTGCATAGTCCTTTTGCATTTTGGATTGTTAGCCTCAAGTGTGTGAGTGTGTAGTGTGTGTTGCTTGCATCATTTTCAGTGGTTTGGAACCACTTACCATGCTATTTCAGCTCTCATAACATGCTTGCATGCATGCCTTTGATGCCTCTTTGATGCCTTAAAAGCTTGTGTTGTATGCTCCATGTTTAGTCTCTTTTGCATGCTTCCATGTTTAAGCCACCTGGATACCATCTAGGTGTTCCCTTTGCATGGTCTAGTCCTACCTCGAACCTGTTTTAAGCCCTGTTGGCCTTGTGAGACTTGGTTGGCTTGGCCATGGTTCAAGTCTCCTTGACTAGCTTCAAGTACTCGGACCAATTGCACGCTATGTTTGTCTTGGTTAAGTTGGTTTGGCACCATCATTAGCATGGTTTTCAGAGCTTACATTGCATGCCCTTAGTCCATGTTTAGTCTCTTCCAAGTGTGCTTGAGAGTTGCCTTTTGATGTTTAAGTGTCGGCCCATTAACATGTGCATGTGTGTGTGTGTGTTGGCCCTCATGTTTGAGCACTTCGGCCACTGATTTTGGCATGCTTGCGAACCATCCTAAATTAGTTTAAGTCCATCCCCTTTGCTTGATTGTGTGCTCACCCTGTATGTTTGCTTGCATACTTGCATATTCGCATTGCATTGCCATGTTGTATGCTAGTTCACATGCTTAGGTTGCATTGCATTTGCATGCATGCTTCACCTCTTGATCAAGCCATGATAGAGGTTGAAAGCCCCTTGATTTGTTTATGTGCATTGCATTTCATTTGAAATCAAAATGCACACTTGATGCTTTGGGCCATCATGCATGGAAATACGCGATTGTTGGTCCGAGAATCGAGAATCATATCCCTTTGAGTCATAAATATGATAAGGGGTGTGATTGGTGCATACATTGCTTGACATACATTGCCATTTCAAGTTTTGTCCTCTGCTGCTGTCAAAACAGATTCAGCAGGAAGAATTGGCCGGCCGGCAGTTTTGAGTGCCGATCGGCAAAGAATGTTTGGCCGAGAGTTCAATTTATGGTCGACGACCACTTCAAAATGGCCGGTGATGATCCCACTCAGCCGGTGGTGTTCTAAAACACTCAGAGAAGCAACCTTGGGAGTTGTGCAATTTTCAGAGAAGCAGAACAGTCAAAGCAGAGGCAAACTTGTGCATGGCGTTGGATTTCCGAGCAAACCCGAGCACGCGCGCATTGGATCCTCTTCCCGAGGCCTTTACTACTTTCTTAGCTTGGTTAATTTTCTTAATTAATTAGGTGGTCTGTAATAATTAATTAGTTTGTAGGTTAATTAATTTGTATTATTCTTTTGGTCCCTCCGAGTGAGGGTGAATTTGTAATAAATGTGGGTGCGTGTGTGCTTGTCTTCCAACCCCCACTTCTTTCTCCTTTTTACTTGCTTGTTTTGATGGTTAGTACTAGGACATGTTTACTTTAGCATACCTTATGCTATACATGCGTGCATCATTCATTAGTCTTGCATGCACCAGGCTCGGCGTATCATACCAACTGCATAAGTTTTTCAAATCTAACTTGAATACGTGCTACTTGTGCATTTTCACATGTCATTTATAGACTAGCCGAGCCTACTCTAGTGACATTCCGTATGCGTTGCATTAGGCATTTAAACATGGACTTGGATCATGCATGATTGCTAACATGTTCTTGTTTTGGCACGGAGTACTAGGTGAGCTCTTTATGCTTTAGCATCTCACATGAGTGTGAACGTTAACATGATAGCATGATTACCATGAGGCTAGATGCTTATGTGATATAAACTGCTTGAATGCCCGTGGGTGAAGGTTGGATTGTTTGAGTTGGGATAACTCGTTGAAATCCGTATTTTAGCCTACTTGTGAGTAGCAAATTCCAAAGCGTTTTCCAAACAAACGAATATGCAATGTTTTGTTCCAATTTAGGCGATTTGGTCTATATTTGTTTGCTGCGCATAACATAGTAATTTTAGGCTAATAAATGGAATAAGAACACATAACGTTTTCAAAAACGGATATCACGGTTAGTAGAGGCCGATCTTCGGATCGGGCAAGAGGGGGTTCTCATAGCTGGCCTTCCCCAATCGTACCCAAGCTCCCGAGCCGAGGTAACTTTGGTGATGACGGACACGTGGCCTTTGGCACCGAGTCAGGGTTTCCTAAATTCCCCCATAAAAATATTTAGGTGGCGACTCTGTATCTGGCAAAGCAGTCAATGTTTGGCACTTCTTTTCAAAAATCTGTTTCTCAAAGCGATTTACCGGATTTGGACTCTTTGGTTCAGATTAAGGACCGTGACACAAATTGAGTTCGAATTGTAGCGAGGCCCACGGGCGCGTGTACACTCACCCATGAAGGACAGCAACAAGACAATAGCTTTTCTGAGCCAAGACCAGCTTTAGGAAGTCCAAACAGGCCTTAGGGAATCTTAGCTCCAAGTTCAAGATGTTTGGCTAAGGGTTGTAGGCAAAATATGTGAAGAACACTCATTTTCAAGCACAATATAGAGAGAGAGGGAGAGAATTCTAGAGAGAGTTCAATTTAGACTTTAAATTTTCTGAACCCCAAATAAGGGAGAGGGACCCTCCTTATATTGAACAAGCAAGCCAAAGCTTCATTGACAAGCTAGAAGCTTGTTTGAATCCATCCATACACGTGTATGGAGGATACAGTCAGTGTGCAACAACTGGCTCAAAAGATCTGAAAAATGAGAGAATTGGCAGCCAGCCACTTCAACTGGCCGGTCGGCCACTTCAACTAGCCGACCGGCCACTTCAAGTGGCTGGCAAGGAGAAAAAATGGCCGGCAAATGCCAAAAGTGGCCGGCATGGCCCTTCTCCCCTCCAGGCAAGAGGCACCAAGGTTTGGCCCAAAAACAAGGCCAAAACACAGAGGGTTTAGAGGCTCAAAGACACGGTATCCAGCCGAGAACCTCGGGCACTCAAAACGAGCACAAACAAGCACAATCATCGCGCGCACAAGCGATGATGTCTGAGTCTTAAGGTTGGTCCAAAATGGGGTGTCTACAGCCGCACAATCAATCTTACTATTTTCCTTCAATGGTGGGCACAAAAGACAGTATGTATGTACTGGTACATGTTCAATATATGAGTACACATATTTTAATGATGAATTAATTTTTTTTATCAGTCAATATTTTTTTGAACAAAATTTGTAATATGTACTTTGTTTTTATAGGCACAGGGTTAGTACAATGGAAACACTAAACAATATTGGAAGCACATCAGGAATGGTTAACAATATAAGCAATTAAAGTTCTACAGTGCCATCAAAATTTGTTGACTTGAATATAGATGTGGATCCAAATGTCCCATTTTATTTTTAGTTTTGCACTAGTAATTGTTGGCCATTGTCTGACCCTTTGTGTTTTTGGTTAATCGTGGAAGATTTGTAATTTGTGGCTTGCTAAACTTGTATGAATTCTGAGAGTGCTGCCTCCTTTGTAAGAATATTTGAATAGTGGTTTGCTAAATTTGTGATTTGCTAAAGATTTGATAGTGCTGCCTCTTTTAGAATGTTATTTTTCATGTCATTTGGTCCCATTCGGCATTTATTTTTGATATATGGGTTGAACAATCCGACAGGTTGTTATTTTTGAAGTCCTTTAATTTGGATTCTATTTATGTGCATGGTTGTTATAGACAATTGCCGTAGATTGCTGTTGAAATTTGAATGGAACTTCTTAAGTTTCAAAACAATTTGACAGGTTGTTATTTTTGAAGTCCTTTAATTTGGATTCTATTTGTGTGCATAGTTATTGTAGACAATTACTGTAGATTGCTGTTGAAATTTGAATAGGACTTCTTAAGTTTCAATGAGACTTCTTAAATTGTTGTTAAAATTTGACAGATCTGGACGGTGTAGATGTTTTGACACAAGATGGTTGTGGATCAACTTGTGTTGTTTAGAGGCACTGAACATGCTTTTTTGTCCCATTATCTTTGCCATTGACTTAATTAATGTCTTTGGGAATCTTCTTGAATCATTGTTTAGGATTGCCTTAGCTGATTCAATGCTCGAAAGAAAAACATGGGCTTGCCCTAATACAATGGTTTTGAAGCAGATTCCATACCTGCTAAAAGCAAAATCAATAGTATCTCTTCTTTATGGTAATATTCATATTTTGATTGAGCAAAGGCACCTGAGGTACATTTTGCATGACCAAACTCATCTATATACACAACACAAAGTAGTTTACATCATTAAGTATTCATGAAAATTTTCAAAATTGAACAACTCGGTCATTTACATCATTATGTACAAAAAGATACAAAATACGAAAGAAGTTTACGATTACATTCATGAAATTCGTCAGAACGTTAGAGACTCTGAGATTTACATGATAAAGTACAAAATGACACAAAAAATAATGACATATATCATAATTTTGAAGTTCTTCTCCATCATTTTAAGCCTTGTACCATACTGCAGAATTTCATTGTCCATCTCACAAAGCCTTGTCTTTATATCGTTTAATTCTTCTGTTCTTATAGCTTTCCGAGGTCCAACATTGGAACGGACTGTGGACCTACTGTCGTCATCATCCTCATCTGCGAATTTGAAGTAATTACAGTGTTCCTTATGACTCTACAATGCACAAGAATTGGTTAATCAAATCACATAAATAACTTTGTACACAATCAAACATAAAATTCTATAATCGATACTTACATATTTCGACAAGCAAACAAAGAACAAACGTCCTTGGTTTCCATTGTCATTCGTGCGTACAATATACATCGCCGCAGTTCTCCCACAATCACACAATCGTGGTTTTAATCTTATGTTACTATTATTAGTAGAAGAAGAAGCCATAGTTCTCTAATCTACTATTATTAGTAGAAGAAGAAGCCATCAGTTGTCCCATGAAGCAGCCAACAACAACCAGTTTTTAACACATATTCCAAATCAGATTTATGTAATAGATTTATAATAGCTTTGTAACAGATTTACAGATTTCTAATAGATTTCAACACAGATTTCGAATAGATTTCAACGTAGATTTATAACTTATTATAACAGATTTACAAATTTCAAGCCATATTTCAACACATTTGAAAACAGATTTGATTGTTTATAATTTTAGGACGTATTTTATTGTTCATAATTTTACATATTTCAAGCAAATCTACACACAGATGTATGAACTCAAAACCAAACCCATGTGTATTTTACCATCAAACAGATGTATTAGTGGTGTGCGCGGTGCGGTTCGGGCGGTTGGAGAGTAAAATTACAAACCGAATGGCGGGTTAGCGGATTAGCGGATTGACAAATTGCGGTTAGGGCGGTTTTTGGCAGATTGGCGGATTGAAGAACATTTTAACTAATTATCATACATTTGCATAATATATAACACTAATTTGTATAATATTTTGTAGATATATAATACAAAATAATTTTACATAATATGTTTCATATATATAACCACTAATTTGTAATAAATTTTATATCTTAAATCTCTCGCACACTAATTTTCACATTGATATTTCATTAGAAGTTAAAAAATATATATGTATTAACTATAGCGGAGCCGAGCGGTTCGGTTGGCGGATTATAAATTTTAAAGTTTAAACTGTAGTTAGCGGTTAGAACGGTGCAGATTGATGTGGATCGGTACGGTTTTAGCGAATCGGGCGGTATTTTGCACAGCCCTAAGTTGAATAACTATTCAAGCAGATTTCTAACAGATTTCAACACAGACTTATAACTTATTATAATAGATTTACAAATTTCAAGCCAGATTTCAACACATATTTGAAAACAGATTTGATTGTTTATAATTTTAAGACAAATTTTATTGTTTATAATTTTACATATTTCAAGCAAATCTACACATAGATGTATGAACTTGAAACCAAACCCATGTGTATTTTACCATCAAACAGATGTATTAGTTGGATAACTATTCAGGCAGATTTCTAATAGATTTCAACATAGATTTATAACTTATTATAACAGATTTACAAATTTCAAGCCAGATTTCAACACATATTTGAAGGCAGATTTGATTGTTTATAATTTTACATATTTCAAGCAAATTTGCACATAGATGTATGCACTTGAAACTAAACCCATGTGTATTTTACCATCAAACAGATGTATTAGTTGGATAATTATTCAAGTAAATTTTTAATAGATTTCAACACAAATTTATAACTTATTATAACAGATTTACAAATTTCAAGCCAGATTTCAACACATATTTGAAGACAGATTTGATTGTTTATAATTTTAAGACAGATTTTATTGTTTATAATTTTACATATTTCAAGCAAATCTGAACAAAGATGTATGAACTTGAAACCATACCCATGTATTTTATCATCAAACAGATGCATTAGTTGGATAACTATTCAAGCACAACCAAATTAAAGCCAAAACCAATTAAAGAAAATCTGAAAGCAGATGTGTATTTTACCACGCAGATGTATATTTCAAGCAAAACCAAACAGATGTAAGCAGAGGATAACAAATTAAAAGGCAAATCCCAAACCCTAACACATCACAAATTAAAGCCAAATCCCAAACCCTAACATAAATTGCAAGCAAAATCCAAACCCAAACAGTCCCAACCAACTAATTTCTACAAAAATTGAGGGTAATTGTAAACCCTAACTTTGCGATTTTAGGTTTACCTCAGATTCGCTATCGCAGGTTGTTGTTCGTCCTCCGCCGTCATTCGTCTTGCTTTGTCGTCGTTCGTCCTCTGTTATCGTTCATCTTGCTTCGTTTTCATCGTCGTTGTTCGTCTTACTTTGTTGTCATTCGTACTCCTTTCGCAACCAGAGACAGATAGGAAGTTCTTGAGAGAGATATATCGAATGAGAGGGATGAGTAGAGAGACAGGTGGGAGAGACGAGAGCGAGAGAGAGGTGAGAGTGCTGAGAAAGATGAGTGCTTAGAGTTCTTTTTTTGTTTGGAGAATATAGTGACCTGAGGTGAAGAGGAAAGCAACAAGAGATTGAGAGAAGAGAGAAACTTGTACTTTCGAGTTAGTCGAGCCCAAGATATTCAAGCTACGGATCATTTTCCTATTTATCTATAATTTGAGAAGAATTTTATTGTATGCCTCTCTTATCATATATAATTTTAGTTATGTTATTTTTTTTATTTAATTATGATTAATTTTTTTTAATTATAATTAATTTTTTTTTAAAGTTATATATGGGTTAAGTAGGAGGGCATAGGAATTGTATTTTTTTTTTTTTTTGGATTAGGTATGGATTGATCATATAAGCCCGATGTATGGGCTATATTTGGATAGACATGAAGTTTCTTATTTTGTAATGTCAGTTCGGCCAAACCCAACCTGTTTTGTATTTATCCACCTCTAAAGGTTAGGATAAAATACTTAAAAAGTAGTGGTATATGCAATGCTATTTGGTGTGGCTTGAAGGTAAAATTATAAACCAACACATGGGGTTTGAAGCTAAAATTATAAACTAAATCATAAATGGTGAATCGATAAATAATTAAATTGCAAGTTGAGTAGTTTGAATTTGTTAGTTGATTGAAGAATAATTTTAAATAATCATCAAGCGTTTGCATAATATATAGTAGGTGTTTGGAAAATTGCTATTTTGGTTTTTTATAATTTTAATAGGCTAAAATTTTTGTGTTTTAGAAGATAGTTAGATTTTTTTATAGTTAGATATGATATTTGTGTGAAAAATGAAATGATTATAGGTTTAATGTGATATTTTATTTTATTGACTATTTTAAGATATTTTATGTTTTTGTAGATTTTAGCTCAAAAAGCCAAAAAAATAGACTTTGCCATAGTGATGTTTTGGAAATAAGATAAAATTTATAAATTTTAGTGATAATTTATAAAATTCGTGATAAAAAATATTACTAATTATTAATTTTTAACAACATACATAAAAAATTATCACAAAAAATTATTTTTTAATAATAATTTAACTAAAATTTATTTTAAATAGGGTTTTAACTAGGTATTTTACTTTTGCATTTATCCATTCATTTGGTTTGGGGTTTTGGTTCGTTGTTGGTCCATCGCTGTATAACTCCCTTAAATCAAATCCCTCTCCCCACTGTCGTCTCTCTCTCTCTCTCTCTCATGGCGTCTTCGCTCTCAGCTTGTAATGGGCTTGCAGCTTCTTCTCGTTTTCCATGGAAGAAGAACGGTAGTAGCAGTCTCTCCTCAGTGAGCTTGTCTTCAAACCCAAACATCTCTCTGCAATTCCTTGGTAAAAGCAGTCAGAGCCATGTCAAGCAATCCCTACCACAACTCACTTCCACTCCAAGGCCTCTCACTGTCATCTCCATGGCACCCCCTAAATCTTCTGGTGGTAAACCCAAGAAAGGTAATTTCAATCAAACAATTGCTTATTTTACAAACATTCCCTTATCTTATCTTATCTTTCTAATGTTTATATATATGTATATATGGGTGGTTGCAGTGACAGGGGTAGTTAAGCTGGCTCTGGAGGCTGGGAAAGCCACACCTGCACCCCCTGTTGGTCCAGCTCTCGGTGCTAAAGGTGTCAATATTATGGCATTCTGCAAAGACTACAATGCAAGGACTGCCGACAAAGCTGGTTATGTCATCCCTGTTGAAATTACTGTCTTCGACGTATGTTAGTCTTATTTTTCTCTGAAATTCCCTTCCTCATTTCTAAATTCATCATTTTGTGCAAATTTCTGTTATGAATTTGTTAGCTTCATTGGAGGGCTTCTGTTCTGTCCCTAAGTAGAAACTTTGGTTTTCTAGACTTTTTGTGTTCATTTTGTTCTAGTGCTGGTGTTTTGATTACTGAGCATCTACAATCCTTCACTTTTTCTTTCATCAAATTTAAATCTGATGAAAAAGTATTAAAAAATCATCTCCAAATCACTTCATCAAATCAACGGAGTCATTTTTTTCATCAAACTGAGAATGCATCAAATCCTTCATCAAATTTGAATTTGATGAAAATTTAAAAAGATGAAGCATTGGAGATGATTTTTTTTTTTCATCGAATTTGCTGAAAAGGGAATTTGGGATAAGAGAGGAATTAAAAAAAGAAAAAATGATGACAATTTGATGACACGATTGGAGTAGTTCATATCAAATCAAGCTTTTTACTAAAATTTTGAATCAAATTTGATGAAAAAAATTGATGAAGGGTTGGAGATGGTCTTCAACCCCTTTGCTTTTAAATTTCTGAAATGTATAATTCATTCATTCTGAAATGTATCCTTTTTTTTTTCCCCCCACTGCAGGATAGAAGCTTCACTTTTATCTTAAAAACTCCACCTGCTTCAGTTCTTCTCCTTAAGGCTGCAGGTATCTTCCTCAATTTATTTATTTTGACCTAATGTTTAATGCTTTTCTTTTCTACTACCATTTCAATTGTTCCCAGTTCCCATCAGTGTTCGTGCAAGAGGTTTCATTGTTGATGTGGTGCATTTGTGTTGCTTTGAAATGCCTGCAATGTATGTTCAGTTATTTTCGTTTATGATGACCCTATTCGCTAATTTGATATGTGTATATACATATATATATTAAATGGAATGAATGGTACTTTTAGCATTGATCTCTCTTATAATTAAAATCAAATTGAGGGATAAATTCTCAATTATGCAAATCCCTGAGGTTACTGGAATTCTTGTGATTAAGAATTAACAGTGATCAAAATGTTAAGGTTCCTCTTTGCCAGAACTATAGCTTAAGTTGTGGAGGAAGATGGTGACCTTTGGCACAGCTAGTAGATAGTATCCTGCTTTATTTCCATGTTATTTAAATTTGATAAGGTTAGAAAATGTAATTAGAAGGAAGAACTTTGGAAAATGATGCGTTTGGAGACATTTTGGAAACTGAGGGTGTGTTTGGTTTGTTTTGGGAGAGTGATTTTCAAAACAAAAAAAAAAAAAAAAAAAAAAAAAAAATTGGAGAGAAAGTTTAGAAATTTTTTTGGTTTGTTTGGTTGTATATTTTGAAAGTAGTTTTGGAGTTTGGAATGATTTGATATTTTGTTGTAATTGAGTAGTTGTGTGTAAGAGAAAAAGTGATTGAGAAGAAGAAATGAGAGAGAAAAAGTGATTGATTGATGTGTAAGAGAGAGATAGTGATTTTGGAAATTTTTTGAGAAAAATCACAAACCAAACAAAATTTTGGAAATTTTTTTTCAAAAACAACTCTCCCAAAAACAAACCAAACAAGCCCTGAATGTTTCTATCCCTCACTTTGGTTGACATAACACTTGGATCATAGAAATTTATTATCTTTAATGAGCCAAATAATTTTTTATGAATGACATCCCAAGGCTAGTTGTGTTGGTTGCCGAATCAGGTGTATTTTTCAAACTGCAGGTATCTGTGCAATAATGGTGTTCTTTCTTTCTTTCTTTCTTTCATTCTGTCAGGTTAGTTGGGGTGGGTGGGGATTAGATGATGTTTATTGTTATGACCCAAACCCCGCTCCTAGAGGTTTGGATCATAACTGACCAGTAATCATGAGATTATCTACGGCCTCAAATAGAAATCAAATCATAATTAATTATCTGGGGCTAGGAGCAGAGGCAGAAGCAGAAATAGAAATAGAAATAGAAATATAAAATTTGTCTAATGAGCTTGTGCATAAATGGCATGAACGAAAACATTTTGTACATTAATAACTCACACCCATACATATATAAAGAGATCTCACATGTCCAACATCCTACATATATCACAACCATACAAAAACCAAAACTTATATATAGATATGGTCAAACATGACAAAAGAAAGTAAAAGATGAAAACAAAATAATCAAAAGCCTCGAAGAAGAGGCACTCCAAGTTGACATCTCACAGCCGGTTGCTCACCTACATACATATATATATATATATATATAAAGAGTAAGCGAAAATCCAGAGAATAACATCAAAGTAAAGAGGTTAATGAATGAGATTCGTATATAAATAAATCATACTTACACTTATTACATGTGGAATATTATTCCCATTCATAATAGACTTTATGCAAATCATAACGAAGCAAAACGACCTCGGGTCCAGTCCATTATACTTAAAACATATCAAAGGAACAAAACGACTTTGGGTCCAACATATTCATATTCAAAACGACCTTTGGTCCAATGTATTCTTATTCAAAACGACCTTTGGTCCAATGTGTTCTTATTCAAAACGACCTTTGATCCATTGAGACAAATATACAAAACAATCTTGGGTCCATTGAGACAAATATACAAAGCGATCATGGTCCAACTCATATGCAAATTGACCTTAGGTCCATTATATGCAAAATGACCTTAGGTCCATCATACTTTAATCTTTATCAAATCAAATTCAAAAGTCGCATTGAAACATTCGAAGTCTCATTCGTATTTCAAAAATCATAAGCTCCGAGACTTACCATAAAAGCATTTAAGAAAGTAGCATATAACAAAATATCTTTACTAAGATATGACTCACAATGATTTGGTTGTTAATACGGCCTCGCGGATGAACCTACACAATTCATAACACAAACATATCGGATCACATTACTTATTTAAACCGTTCATTAACTTATTCAATTCTCTTAGGCTTCTAACTCTTTAATTCATTTAGAATACTCAATTTATGCCTAAGAGTGCTCAAAAAGGAATGGGAACGGAATTGTGAACAACCTATGACTTTTCAAAATATATGCTAAAACAAGGCACTTCGCTCGAGCGCAACATTAGTCGCTCGAGCGGATCACATGGTCTGCAAAGTATTGGATGGTCCGAATCTAAGCTCGATGGTCGTTCGAGCCAAGGTGCAAAATGAACTCGCTCGAGCATTAACTTGGTCACTCGAGCCTACAACAAAACTCTGCAAAACTGGATGCATGATATGTGTGCTTGAGCGATGGCTTGTTCATTCGAGCGATTAGGTCGAAATCCGGGTTTTGCAAAACTGAATAGAACTTCAAAGCATATATTTTCAAATCAAAAGCTTGCATAGCTTGTACACAACCTCTCAAACACTTAAAAACTCTTCTATAACACATGGATACAAAACCAATTCTCAAACCTCATGGTCAAACTTCATGAATTCAAACTCAAATGATCATGCATGTAACATTTAATTTCAAATTCCTTTCCAAAGCTTACGAAACATGGAGATTAGCTTCAAAACAACTTAATTCTTGAATGCATGTATAATATGATCCTCAATTCTAACATGGATGACAAAAATCATACTCAAAATGATGAAACTCAGCAAAACTATGTATGCATGTGTGATTTAGCTTCAAATGCATCATCCTTAACTCATTTCTTATATTTAATCATATATTTCTTGAATTCACATCTTTGATGACCTAAACTCATAAATTAAGGTTCAGAAGCTTACCTAAGGTCTTCAATCAAGCAAATTCTAGCAAGAACTTGAATTCCCTTTCACAATTCTTCAATCTTACAAGCAATTCCAAGCTTCCAAGCTCTTCCTCTCTCTAGATTGAACTCTCTCTCTCTAAAATTCTTTTTCTCAGATTTTTGAGTGCAAAATAATGAGCCTAATCTCATTCGTAACATATATATAAGGCTTAATTAACTTAATACACTAATCAAGGGTTAAGCTAATTAATTAGAGAGCTTAAGGCTAATCAAACAAACTTAATTAAATTGAGTTGATCTAATTAATTTTAAACTGAATCCAATTTTAATCAAACTTCCCGTTAGGCTCTAAAAATTATGCCATTCATAATAAACTAACCAATATCGGTTTTTGACGCTATGAAGGCCTTCAATTTCATATTATAATAGAAATCACAACAGATATTCCTACGATTAATAGATTTGAATCCAAGAATCATATTAAACACATAATTAACATTCAAATTCACACTAAGCACATAAGCACATACAAAATTAAAGGATTAAAAGCATAATACGTGATGGGGATTCTCACATTTATAGCTGCAGAATGCACTGGTTTTAATCATGTCAAAGCATAGAGTTCAAGTTGACATTTTTGGTGAACATGCGGGGATACGTTCTTTATCTTTTTGTTGGGTTTCTAAGGTAATGTCTTAGTAAATAATGTTACTGATGGGGAAGTGAATAATGAACAATAGACAATTTTAGTTATATACTTGTGCTTGCAATTTGTGGGTGCTATCATTAAGGTACAAAGTGTAACAAATCTGTGTACACATCCGAGATATGTAGGTATATATTTCTTCCAGCTGATATCTTTAAAGTTCATTGCACTTTTGGATATGCTCATATGATGGAATATGATTACCTGATATATTATGTATGAGATGATGTGATATATTATATTATTGGGGAATGCATTAGTGACTTCATGAAATAGAGATGCTCAAGGGATGCAAGTTACACATTGCACTTTTTTTTTTGTTTTCTGTGTGTACTTATGTAACATCCCTACTTCAATTAATTTGGTTTCGAATATGTGATAAGTTGTCATCCTTCAGTGCATTGATATATTTGATCATGCTTGCCTTTGGATTCATGATATATCTTTCATTCCATACTCCATTTGATTCTTTTATGAGCTTCTTCTGTCACCATGAAGTCTTTACCTCAGCTGAGCTGAAGTATATAGCTCTGCCTTTGAGTTCCTAATCATTTCTTTTGTCTGCTTAGTGATTTGTGAACTCTGTGACTGCCATTTATATTCATCTAGTGGGTTATAACATCTAACCTTGAATGGATGAACTTGTGGTGGCTACTGAAGGAACTGACGACTATGTTTTAATCTAAATGTTAGTTATCTCTAATATAGTAATCCTAGAGGTATTATGTTATTGCTTTTAATCCTGGAAAATAATAACTTGGTTTGCATTATCATTATTTGAGTATGTTATCAATGTAGATGTGTCATTGAAAGCTGGGCTTTAAGCCTAGTAACTTATGGTATAAAAGCTTTTGGTTTATGACCTTAATCTATTTTTATATTGCAATTTTCAAACTGCAGTATAGGCGCAGAAGAGCTCTAACTCACCTTCTGAAGGGCAACCTTGGAAAATTAAGTGAAAAGAAAATGAAGTTACTAATAGCTTACTTGTTTCAAAAAGTTGAGCTTTCAATGTGTGCCTATTGTTACTTAAACTAGCTGTTAATTATGTTGAGTGGGTTTTCAGGAGTGGAGAAAGGTTCAAAAGACCCGCAGTTACAGAAAGTTGGAAAGATCACGATTGACCAATTACGTACAATTGCAAATGAAAAGTTGCCGGATTTGAATTGTTCGAGTATAGAATCTGCAATGAGAATTATTGCAGGCACCGCAGCTAATATGGGTATTGATGTTGACCCTCCTGTTCTTGAACCAAAGAAGAAGGAACTTGTGTAGTCATTTTGTTTCTTATTTTGCTGCAAATTGATTAGGACTCTATTTAGAAGCCTTTGCCCCAAAGAAATGTGTTATATTTATGTTGTAACATTTTAGGTTTCCAAGTTAGGCCTTAATGGTAAATGTACTAGCATCCAATGTTGGGTCGAGCTTACTTTAGTGGCGGCTATTCATTGCTTGATTGTGCATTTTTAGATGAGTGACTGATTGCGTGTATTAATCTTACGAGGGTTTTACAATTAGATATTATTGACTGCCTTGGAGTGCTAACAATTACATTGCAATAAGAACAATTACATAAATGAAAGTTCTTTCATTTAGAGAGCGAGAGAGAGAGAGCTATTATTTGACACGAGTTCACTGCTTGTCAAATCAATGAGTTTTTACCGTTTACATGGGGCTCGGTTTTGCTGCTGTCTCCTAATGTGCAGTCTGGTTGATGATTTGTCTCGTCTCATAGCTCACCACATGTCTGGCTCGCCACCTAATCAATTGTTTCATTAGAATAGAAGGAAGAAAACCGACATTAAACCTTTTTTTTACCAACAATATTTTTTGAATTATACATCTATACATATATATGAAAACAATTTTTGCTCAGTTTTCACTGTGTGCATCAATGGCAACCAAACTCTACTCTATGCTCTTCTTGCAAGAAATTCGAGATGATGAATAAGCAAAACTCAAATCCTAAGGGTGGAGTTTATGCGGATAATGACTTTATTAAGGGTTTAGGTTTTTCTTTTTTCCAGCGGGCGTGACATCGTTGTCATCGTTTTACAATAGATTGCATAGATTTTTCGTACGTCTTTGTTTGCTTCTAAATGGACTTGTCAAAATTTTCAATGATCCATGCCTGCCTGCATATGCAACGGCTCTGTAAAATTAAATGTTAAAATTTGAAAATTTTAGAACCATGGTTGTTGCTATGATATTTCAAGGGTTGCTTTTAAATTTTTATACGAAAGACGATTAAAAAAAGATCACTGTTGTGCTGCCTTATGGACTTATTTTCGGGATCCGTTTTGATAATCCGAACCGTTCACATTTTAGAGTACATCAAGTAAAACATACCTGTAAAAAATTAAGTTAATCGGATATCGTTAATCATTTTATCCACTCACATTTGTATCTTCAAAAACAAATGATATTGCAATTTAAAATATTAAAATGAATACAAATGTAAGTGGATGAAAAGGTTAACGATATCCGATTAACCTAATTTTTTATAGGTATATTTTACTCAATATACTCTAAAATGTGAACAGTTCAGATTATCAAAATGAACCCCGAAATAAACCTATAGGGCCGCACAACCGGCACTCCAACTCCGTATTTTTATCTTTTTGGTTGGATCTGGGTAAGTGCTGAAAGAGAACGAAGTTGGACAAAAGGAGAGAGAAAAACGGGGAGAGAGACGAGAAAAAAACATTAAAAGATTTAACGTCTGTTTTCTCTGTTTATTGAAACATTTAATTAGGTGGCTAGCCATTCATGTGATGAGTTGTGAGTGGAGATAAATCATAACCGCACGTGACCGCACATTCAGAGACAGCAGCAAAACCGCGCCTTTTAACATGATGGGTCTGAGGGAATTTTCAAAGGTTTACCAAATATTTTTATTAAATATGAATAAAAAAATACGAATTTTTCTATATGATATCAGTCACTCCAACGGTGAATTTGTAACTGTCATCAAAACACATGTTATCTGGGGAGATGACTGGCTGGTCGACCGACAAGAGCAAATGAAAAAAAAAAAAATCACCAGTCTGTTGACTGTCCACACCATTGTTCTGTTCTGGGAATTGTTCAATTAAACAAAAGTCATCAAAAAACAAAAACAAAAACAAAAAAACAAAATATGTTCAATCCAAAAATTGAAAAACAGTGTACCTTTGTTCTGTAACTAAAACCCATTTCTCAAAACAGCAAAAAACAATACTTTTCTCTTTCTCTCTCCTTTCAATCTTGACTTCCATCTCTGTATTTCTATATTGCTCTCCACACACATATATATACAAACATGTTTTGTCAATTTCTATGAGTTTTTGTTGATAGGACTGTAAATAGATTCTCTTGAAAGTGGCTTTTCGTTGAAGACAGATCAAACTCTGCGTCGCTCTTCTTCATCATCAACGAGCAGGAATGAGAGAAACCCATTTGGTCAAAGACTCAGATCGAGATTCGTTTGGCCTTGTTCAAGAAGATTGATTATCTTCAATGAATTTGCACAGTTGCTATGTTCTTCTTCTTTCTTGTTCTCTTTCAGATGTTCTTGCCAGGTTCAGTGATTGTAACGCCCTGAAATAAATACAATAACCTAACTCCAATATTAATAAATGACAACAATAAGAAGGTAATCATATTCCATTAAGTTTACAAAAGAGTAACATATGCGGATATACATTCAAAAGCCTATTCCTGAATCCATAGCATATGTTACATGATGAAATGAACTTCAAGCAAAAGAAATGCCCTAAAGGCTTACAGTTTTCCAAGACAGTGCTTGGTTAAAACAAAATGGATGGAAAATCCAATATAGTTAAAGCCCTAAGCTTGTACAAATAAATACAACAAAAATAAAGAAAATAAAGCTCTTGCTTTCAAGTCCTCCCAAGCTGTTGTCTTAGTGGAGGCATATCACCAATACCTGAAAATAGTTTTCCCACACAGAGTGAACCAAAACCCAATAGAAATAATTCAACACAGCATATGCAATACTCGTGAAAAAAACTTTTTTTTGCCATATCTTTTCCCAAATTGTGCAATGCCAGGTTTATATCACCATTCATGAAACATTTTCCTTTTAATAGAAAATCGGATTGTGAATATACTTTGTGAATCTCTAGGTACGTGTCTGCAAGTAGACTATACAAGTCCTATCAATTTGTCATTTTTACCGGTATTAATCGGAAGGCTCGACACCTATCATCACGGGGTTCTGGTCTTTCACCAAGGACACACAGGCCAACTTAACATTGTAACTACACCCCTACCCAGATTCACCAAGTATTTACCATTTTTTTCAAAACAATATACATTTTCAATGTGATAAGATGCAAAAATGCCTAATACAAATGGATGAGAAAATAGTTCTAATTTATTTAGTTCTCATGCAATTTCTACAACAATCATAGTTATCCTCTACCGATAGCCCAAAACAAATATCTTTAGACAATAATAAATTTTCATAAAAATAAACTTTCCAAATTCTAAGATGTGAGTGGTAATACATACTCGACTCCACAATTCTCATCAACATTAATCCAATTTCACAATTTTAATCATCATTTCCATTTATCAATACAAAATTAACATTTGAGATTTCTAGTGTAAAAATCCCCTTTCCTTTATAAACCATTTTTCTAGATAAAAACCCATCATTTCATCATATCATATATATACACATCTAACCATAACCATTCCTAATAAACCATTTGAAAACCCCACATTTTGATTTCAAATCAAAACCCAAGATTATTCAAAAATCCATTTATTTCACAAGTGATTATATAAAAGCAAATAGCTAAGTTAAAACTCATAGTGTGGAGAATCCCTACCTCAAGCTTAGAAGGGTGGAAGTGAAGAACTTGGAAAAAGCCAATGTCAACAAAGTCACGATCCACTTGGATCAAAAGGAAGCTCTTGACCTGATCTACAACCTATTTCAAAGGACCAAGATGAGAAGATACCTCTAGGTGAGTAGATCTCAAGATCTTAAGTGAGAAAATGTGAGTTTTAAGAGAAAAAGTGATAGTCACGGGTGAGAGAGGAAAACGTAAAACAACTAGGAGAGAGAAATGTCTTTGGGTCTATTTATAGTGGCTAGGTATTAATAGAAAAATAGCTCCAAAGTCAAGTGAAAAGAACAAGTCAAAATTCTCAAAAAGTAGGGCCCAAGCCGAACCAAATCTGGAAAAAGAGTCACAAGGGTCGAACCTCGCAATAGTGGTATCGACCCTCAAGAAGAAAGTTGAGACACTAATGTTTTGCAACAGACAAGGGTTGACCGTAGGAGACAGTGGTGTCGACCCTATATTTCAGTATGTGACCCAAGACAAAGTAGCGATGGAAGGGTTGGCCTCATCAAGACTGGTGTCAACCCCAGAGGCCAATAATGGGGTAAGTGTCGACACCTCTAAGTCTAGTGTCGACCCCAAATTTCAATAGCCACCCTAGGGGCACAACAACGAGGTGGTGTTGATACCGCCAAGGCTGGTGTCGACCCTATGAGCCGAACATAACACAAGAAAGAAGGCAGTGTCGACATCACCAAGGATGGTGTTGACCCTCAAGTCAAAACTCAACAAGAGAAGAGGGAAGGACAACTACTATGAATATGGTTCCTGGATTCAAAGGCAATAAATGGGTCCGGGTCTAAGCCCGGATCGTTATAACCTCCCTCTCCTTAAGGAATTTTGTCCCCGAAATTTTAAATCAATAACAAAATCATATTTAAATCTATTACAACAATAATAACAATTCAATTTTGTCAACATAACCCATCCATTGGTCATTCATTCCCATCACTGTGATAAACGCGTCCCCATATCTGAATATACAATTCAAATTTCCAAAACATATACAATGTTCATATTATATTAACATGACGAGATTTTCAATACAAGTTAAAACACCGACAAATAGGTCCGGATATTTCTCACGGACTTCCGTCTCATGTTCCCAAGTTACTTCCTCAATCCCGTGATGTTTGCACAAGACCTTCACCAAAGGAATTGTCTTGCCACGCAAGACTTAGTCTCGTGCATCTAAAACTCTAATTGGTCTCTCCTCATACGAGGCATCCTTGTCTACCTCTAGTTCAGTCCAATCCAACACATGTGATGGATCCAGCTCATACATTCGAACCATATAGATATGAAACATGTCATGAACCTTGGAGAGCTATGGTGACAAGGCCAAATGGTAAGCTACCTCCCCAATCCACTCTAGGATCTCAAAAATGCCCAATAAACCTAGGAGACAACTTTTCACTCTTCCCAAACCTCATCAAACCCGATCCAGGTGATATCTTCAAGAAGACGTGATCTCCTACCTCAAAGGACAACGGTCTTCTCCTACGGTTAGTATAGCTCTTTTGACAACTCTGGGCCGTAGCCAACCTTTTATGAATAAGTGCAACCTTCTCCATCGTTTTTCAGACTAACTTAGGACCTATTATAGGTTCACCCACCTCGGCCCAACACACAGAAGATCTACATGGTTAGCCATACAAGGCCTCAAAAGGTGCCATGCCAATGCTTGCCTGAAAGCTATTGTTATAGGAAAACTCCACTAAAGGCAAGTGCCTCTCCCACGACCTCTTAAAGTCAAGAACACAACTTTGAAGCATATCCTCAAGGATCTAGATGGTATGCTCTGACTGTCCGTCAGTCTGAGGATGGTAAGCGGTGCTAAAAGTTAACTTTGGGCCTAAGGCATTTTGTAGGCTCTGCCACAACCGAGCCATAAAATGCGGATCTCTATTTGAAACAATAATCACAGGGACCTCATGAAGTCGAACAATGTACCTAGTATAAAAGTCGGCAAGATAATCTACCAAGTCACTCGTGTGCCTAGGTACAAAGTACGCTGACTTAGTCAATTGGTCAAATATCACCCAAATGGCATCATTAGTCCGTTGAGTCCTCAAAAGACCTACAACAAAATCCATTATAACGTGCTCCCACTTCCACTTGGCTATAGGTAAGGGTTGTAATAAACTCGTTGGTCTCTGATGTTCGGTGTTCACTTGTTGACAAATAATACGGCCACGTCCTTTTTCATTCTCCTCTACCAAAATTGACAGCTAAGATCATGATACATTTTCATGGCTCTTGGATGTACCGCAATACGTGAATGGTGAAACTCCCGGAGTACCATCTCTCGACAAGACTCCAGCACAAAAAGACAATCACGGTATCTAACACTCGAGTTAGAATACACGTTCAAGCCCTTCTCTACCTTTCCGCTAGATATCTTCTCCTTGAGGGTTTTTACCTTATGATCACTCCATTGTGCTTCTATAACTACGCTCACAAGTGTAGGTTGTGCAACTACCGAAGACAAAGCTGCCGACTCAACGGACTCGCCAAGATGCAAGTCAAACTTGCCAATCGCACCCAACATCTCCCATTCCCGAATGGGAATGCTCGCTATATTGCTAATGGTTTTCTACTCAGGACATTGGCCACTACATTGGCTTTTTTCGGATGATAGTGCAACTCAAAATCATAATCTCCCATAAATTCCATCCATTTCACCTGCATTAGATTCAAATCTTTTTGTGAAAAAAAATACTTCAAACTCTTATGGTCGAAAAAGACCTCAAATCTCTTACCATATAGGTAATGTCTCCAAATCTTCAAAGCAAAAATCACAACTGCTAGTTCTAAGTCCTAAGTAGGATAGTTTCTCTCGTGTGTTTTCAATTGCCGCGAACCATACACTACAACCTTTCCTTCCTGCATCAAGACACAACCCAAATCTTCCCAAGATGCATCACAATATATAGAATAGCCCAAACCCCTCTCTGGGATGATCACCACTAGAGCAATGGAAAGTCTAACCTTAAGCTCTTGGAATGACTTCTCGCAAGTCTCAATGGTGAGGCTAATTTAGAGAAATCCTTCACAAACCGACGGTAATAACTGGCCAACCCCAAGAAACTACGAATTTCAAAGGCGTTCTTAGGTTGTTCCCAATCTTGTACTGCTTTTATCTTGGAGGAATCTGCAGTTATCCCTTCCCTGGACACCACATGGCCTAAGAACTTGATTTCTTTTAACCAAAATTCAAACTTCCTGAACTTGGCATATAGTTTGTGGGCCCTAAGCAACTCAAGTACAACTCGTAGATGTTCCTCATGTTCCTTCTCAGAAGGTGAGTAAACCAAAATGAACTAGGAATTCACGGAAGATTCGATTCATCAAATCTATAAACACGGCCGGTGTGTTAGTTAACCCAAAAGGCATCACTAGGAACTCATAATGGTCATACCGCGTATGGAATGTTGTCTTCTAGATATTCTCTTCCTTTACTCTCAATTGGTGATAACTCGATCTTAAGTCTATCTTAGAAAAGCAACAAAACCATTTCAACTGATCAAACAAATCATCTATACAAGGCATTAGGTATTTAATCTTAACAGTTACCTGGTTTAGTTTCTGATAGTCAATACAAAGTCGTAATGCGTCATCCTTTTTCTTGGCAAAAAAAGCTGGTGCTCCCCAAGGGGATGTACTAGGGCGAATAAAGCCCTTATCTAACAATTTCTAGAGTTGAATCTTCAAATCACTTAACTCAACAGGGCCAAATCTATACGGTGCCATCAAAATCGGTACTATGCTAGGCACTAAGTCAATAGAGAACTCAATCTCACGGTGAGGTAGTAAACTAGTGAGATCTTTAGGAAAGACATACGGGTACTCACAAACTACCCTTGGCAATTCAATTATAACCATATCACACTCTCCACACCCAAGAATGTGGTAAGTAAGGGACTAAGCTCGCCTTGACCACATGGATCACATACTTGCAACAAGGCTTTATCAACTCTATCCCCTAAGAAGTAAAAACAATCACCACTCGAGGTATATACAGTAACCCTCCGATGGTAACAGTCTATAATAGCTCGATAAGATGACAACCAATCCATACCCAAGATGACATCAAAGCTTAACATATCAATTAACACAAATGCAAAAGGAAGTCGGCGACCGGCAACCGGCAACCTCTATCTCACAACCCCGACACCAATGGTCCAACACAACCTCACCACTAACTGGTGACTCTATCCTGAGTGGAGATGCTAACCGAGCCACTTCTAACCCCAATGTCAATGCAAATGTAGACGAGATAAAAGAATGTGATGCATCCATATCAATCAACACATTGGCAATAAAATTATCTAATAAGAAGTTACCTCTCACTACTGAAGGTGCTAACGCTAAATCTGGCATGGTAACAGCATACACACGCCCTGTAGGTCTCTGCTCCACCTGCTCACCCCTCGGAGCATAAGTTTGATGTATAGATTGAGCCGAAGAGGCCCCCTGATTGGCCCTTGAGGCCTAAGCTGACAGTGTCAACTGAAGGCTCTATGTCTGCCTCTAGCCAGATGTACCAGATGTGCCACCCAACCGAGGACAAAACTTTCTCACGTGCCTCGACTGCCCATATTGATAACAAATAGGCGGCTGCCCTCTTCCCTGACTCTGGCTTTGAGAACAAGCCACCGATGGTGCAGACTGCTGCCCTCCTCCATTCTTCGAGCAAACAATAGACTTGTGACCCAGCTGGCCACACTTGAAATAGGTGATCCCTCACTAACCACCTTTCCTTGACCCGGAACCTGGTACAAGAAATGTGGACCTAGATTGCGCTCTCTAGGACTGCTATGGATTGGAACCCCTTTGTCTCTTATTGTCTCGATTCTCATTCTGGACCTCCTGACTCCTCGTGGAGCCCCTCATCTGCTCTTCCTTCTCCTGAACCATGGTCTCTAGATAAATCGCCACCTCAATAAGGCATCTATAATCCCTAATCATTGACCCAGCTACTTTGAAAAGAAGCATGGTCCTCAACCTCTTCTCGAACTCGATAAAACAGCGTTCCTCTGTTGCCACAAGCTATGATGCAAATGTAGAGAGGCTAGTGAAAGATGCCTCAAACTCGGTTACAGGTAAGTTAAGCTGCTTGAACTTCAGAAACTGATCTCTCAACTTGTCTCTAGTGGTGAGAGGCAAGAACTTGTCCTGGAAGACGTTGACAAGCATCTCCCTTTAACTGGAAAGATGCCAAGGTCACCCTTAACCCATCGTCTTCGATTCCAAGCATCTCAAACGTCTTCACCATATGCTCGAGCCATTCATCCTTTTTCAAGGGTTCTTTCAGATCCCCTATAACTTGTCCAAATTAGACCGGAAGAATTTTCTTTTCAGAAAAGATGGCCCTGTCTCTGCTACTTGGGCTTGGACTTGATTCTCAGCCCTGAGAATATTCATGGATTCCTACAAAGCTTTGGCTATTTCTCGGGCCAAAGCGCCCATGGCTTGCTGACCAACCGGTTTGGCCACATTGGCCTGACCAACCCCTTCCTCTTGCGCCGGAATATCATCCAGTAACAGCACCTCTTGCCGTCTAGGCCTGCCACGCCTACTACCACCACACCCACGTCCTGGCATCCTAATAAAAGTAATACCAGAGATTAGCACATTTATAAATGTATCAAAGCTAACTCACTCGTGTTCTAATGCGGCGGACAACAAATAATTCACTCCACATAAGCACATAATCACCTAAACACATACGAACTTCCTTTCTAGATAATTATTGTTCTGCGGCGCTACCAGAGTTCTAATTAGAAATAGCAGTGATCAAGTGCTTTTCTAACAGGACTTCTAGAAACCCGTAGACCCAATCAACATCTTGGAAATTAAGTTCCATACCCACATAGTCACATAAGCATGTTATCGCATAGCACACCATACGTGTAACTATCTCTATTAAGCGAGACAAACCCATTGTGGTAAGAACCACTTCCCACGTATCCAAAATATTTAAACTCGGTACGCTCTGATACCAACTTGCAACGCCCTGAAATAAATACAATAACCTAACTCCAATATTAATAAATAACAACAACAAGAAGGTAATCATATTCCATTAAGTTCCAATTAAGTTTATAAAAGAGTAACATATGCGGATATACATTCAAAAGCCTATCCCTGAATCTATAGCATATGTTACATGATAGAATAAACTTCAAGCAAAAGAAATGTCCTAAAGGCTTACAGTTTTCAAAGACAGTGCTTGGTTATAACAAAATGGATGGAAATCCAATACAGTTAAAGCCCTAGGCTTATACAAATAAATACAACAAAAATAAACAAAATGAAGCTCTTGATTCCAAGTCCTCCCAAGCTATTGCCTTGGCGGAGGCATATTATTAGCACCTGAAAATAGTTTTCCCACTGTAGACACCCCATTTTTGACCGTCCTCAAGACTTGGACGTTATCATCTGAACACTCGATGATCATCCATGTTCGTGTTCATTTTGAGTTCCCGAAGGTCTCGGCCGCGCGCCTTGCCTCAGGATCTCTTAACTTGCCTGTTCCGTGCTTGGTTGTGGACCAAGAACTTGTTTGTTTTTGCTTCTGAGGGTAAAGAATGGCTTGTTGGTCATCCTCATACCTCACCGGCCTTGGCTTGAGGCCACCGGCCCTGTTTTGTTGCTACCGGCCATTGGTGAGGCCGGTTGGCATTGTTTTTGGTCGGTCGGCCGTTTGTTTGGTCAATCGGCCATATTTTCTGGCTGGGACTTCTTTTTTGCCTTTTTCAAGCATTTTGCATGCCAGTTGTGCCAGCTGGAGCACACTTATAGAGGGTTTGCACCCTTTGCACCCTTTTGCTCTAGCTTCTTGAGGAAGCTTGAACCCTTTGCCTTAGCTTCCTCAAGAAGCTTGGACCTTTGCCTTAGCTTCCCCAAGAAGCTTGAACCTTTGTTCTAGCTTCTTGAGGAAGCTTAACCCTTTTGTCTTGGCTTCTCCAAGAAGCTTAGGCCCTTTTTGTTCTATAAAAGAGGGACTCCCTCCTCCTTTAGAGGGGTAAACAAAAGATCAGAGATATATATCAGAGATATGTATCACACGTGCCATTCTCTCTCTATATCTCCCACTCTCTCTAGATTGTGTGTATTAGTGTTCAAAAGTGTGTTTTGTTCTTATTTTTGCACTAAAGCACCTAGTGTTACACTATACCTTGGTGATTGAGGTGTTGAGAGGTTGTTCTTTGAGTTTTGAGTTGGTTTTGATCAGAAGGAGGAGGCTGGAGTTGCTGTTCTTGAAGTGTTCTTCAAGGGTGAGCACTATTGCTTTATATTTCCCATTTTTGCACTAACTTTTATCCTATCTTGCATGCTGTTTTGAGCTTAGTGTATAATTGATAAAAGTTTTGTATTTTCATGATTAAGATGTTTGTTTAAGGTCATTTTGGTGTTGGGGGTCGTCCTCCCCCTCTTAGGCCTTGTTTGGCCTCTTTTTGTGCCTTCTTTGTTGAGCTTTGGAACTTTCGTGTATTGGCCTTCTCACCACTGAAATCTAGAGGATTTCTAGTGGTGGTGAAGTAGTTTTGAGGTCTTGTATAGGGGAGGGACACCCCTCTCCCTTTATGTCACATATGCTTGTGTTTTTGGCTCATAAGGGTAGCATGCATGCTTAGTCAGTTTTGGCTCCATCTCAGTGGGTATTTAGTGATATTTGGTCATGGTTTACCTCTGTTTTAGGTTGGTTTGTTGACCCCTTGCATGCACCATACACTTGCCTTGCATTCCTCTATTTTGCTTAGAAATGCATCATGCATTTAGACCACCATGCTTGCATGTTTTGACTTAGCTTTGTGAAGTTTTTAGTCATGTTTTAACATGTTTAAGTTCTGTTTGGTGTCAATTTGGTTATGCTTGCCATGTTTTATATAGTCTCTTTGCATTCTAGCTTGTTGGCTTCGGGTGTGTGAGTCATTAGCATGTTTCATTGGAGCTATTTCAGTGATTTGGCATCACTTGTCATCATATTTCAGTCCATGTTTCGTGGCCACACACTTGCATGTATCACCTATTCTATGCTTTGGAGAGTTGTTGTTTCATGCTCCTTATTTGGACCATTGCATGTGCCTCCATGATTTGGTCTTTGGAAGACCTTCTCATTGGGTTTTGGGGTTTGTTTTGGTGTATTATAACTCTGATTTTATTTGCCTAAGTCATGTCATGTTCGGTTATAAGAGGTGTAGTGCACTTGCCCTTTTGGGCCTTGTATGCGTCTTGTTTTGTGCCCTTCTTTACAGCATGTTTTGGCTTTGTTCCATATGAGTTTTAGCCTCATTTTGGTCTGCCTCGGGACTGTTTTGAGTCGCTTTGGCCATTTGGGCTTGGTTGACATAGTCATGGTTCAAGTCTTGTAGCTAGCTTCGAGCTTTAACTCCATTAACATGTTTGCATTGTGTAGTCGATTTGGCATCATTCTTCATGTGATTTCAGAGTTTATTGTAATGCCATATCCTCATATTTATCACATCTCGCTCATGTTTGAAGGTTGTGCATTGTGGCCTAATTGATGGACCAACATGTGTGCATGTTTATCTCGCATTTTGGTGCCTTATTTTTGGTATTTTGGCCACTGTTTTGGGATTGGTTGAGGTCCTCCCATTTCGGTTTAAGTCTATCCTTGTACATAGTTGCATGTTTGGTATGTTGCATCATGTTGCATCTCGTCATATGCTTGCATCATATCATGTTTGCATGTTCTTGTTACATTAGTTTAGCTTACATGTTAGATCGCATTGCATTGCATCTTGCATGCTTAGCACATTGTACATTTGCATGTGTAGGTTGCATTGCATTTGGCATGCTTTGCTAACTTAGCCTCATATTGCATACTTGAGCCATTTTTCATATTTGAGCCATATCGCATACATGCATTGCATTATGCTTGGTTTGGGGTGTCAAACCAAACATGAGATATGAGGTGTGTTCGTACTTAAAGTGATGAAATACGCCTCAATCCTCGGTCACCGACACTCTTGATCCCAACATGATAGAGTGTGTAGCATTCATTTGTTTTCGTTGCATTCATTTTACATTGATTTGCAAACTTGGCACCTTTGGCCATCATGCATCGAAATGCGTGATTGGTGGCCCGAGGACCGAGAACCATGCTCCCTTGAGTTCATTGCATGATAGGGAGAGTGGCTCTGCACACATTGCCTTAGAAATACATTGCCATGCACTGTCTATCCTTTGTTGGAGCAAAACCAGTATTCTGCAGGAAGAAATGGCCGGTCGGCAATCTTCAGTGCCGGCCGACCATAAAAGTTCAGCCGGTGGACCAACTTCTGGTCGGTTACCATATTCCCATAGTCGGTGGTCAGATATCTTGGCCGGTGATATCCAATAACGATTAGGGAGTAATTCATAAGCCTCCCAGGAATTTTCACAATTATCAGAGGTACAGAACAGTGCAAACAGAGGCAACCGAGGCATGACAATGGGTTTCCGAGCAAGGCGAATCGAGCATGCATCATCCAATCATTTCGAGGCAGAGCTACGGCGACCTCTTTAATTTCATACTTAGTTTATTTTGTAATTAATTTGTTAATTAATTAAGGGTCTGAATGTTTTCCAACCCCACGTCTTTCTCCCTTTTATTTACTAGCTTTTGATGGTTAGTTTAGGGCATGTTTCAATTAGCATACTTATGCTCGCATGTTTGCATCATTCATTTGTATTGCATGTACCGGGCTCGGCGCATCATGCTAATTGCATTGTATTTCAATTCTAAGTTGAATACATATATTGAATTGTCGCATCTCATATGCCATCTTAGAATAGCCGAGCCTATCTTAGTTGCATCTTGCATGTGTTGCATTAGCCATCTTAACATGAACTAGGATCATGCATTGATTACTAACTAGTTGTTGTTTTGGCTCGGAGTACTAGGTAAGCTTTTATGCTTTAGTATCCTTGCATGTGTGTGAGTGTTGCCATGATAGCATGCTTGCCATGAGGCTAACTGCTTATGTGATATAACTGCCTAAGTGCCTGTGGGTGGAGGTTAGGTTATTTGAATTGGAACAATGCATTGAATGAGAGTTTTAAGTCCACTTGAGAGTGGCAAAATCATGTTTTCTAAGCCCACCCGAGGGTGGCAAAATCCACGTCTTAGCCTACTTGCGAGTAGCACCTTCAAACCGTTTTTCAAAACGAACATGAGATGTTTTGTTCCAATTCAGGCGACCCAGTCTATACTTGTATGCTGTGCGCATCACATAGTAATTCTAGGCTAATAATTGAAATAAGAACGCATGTGTTTTCAAAAACTCGATATCATGTTTAGTAGTGGTCGATCTTTGATCGGGTGACCGGGGGTGCTTATTGCATGACCTTCCCCAATCGTACCCAAGTTCCCAAGTCGAGGCAACTTTGGTGATGACGGACACGTGGCCTTAGGCAACGAGTCAGGATTTCCTAAATTCCTCCAAAATGAAATATTTAGGTGGCGACTTTGTGTCTGGCAAAGCAGTCCATGTTTGGCACTTCTTTCTAAAAATCAGTTTTTCAAAACGATTTACCGGATTTGGACTCTTTAGTGATTTATCAATCTCGTATTGCACTTTGCGAGATCAGATTAAGAACCGTGACATTGAGTTCGAACTGTAATAAGCCCAATGGACAAAACGGGATTCCCTCCCAGGACGTTCGGGGACGCCTACACCCACATAGGGTGAGCCAAAGTCCAGTTGAAATAATTCAACATAGTATATGAATCTTAACAATGATATAAGGGTGAAATGCTCAAATCTTGTTGCCAAACACCTCAAACCCCACATTCGCATTCTTCACCATTTTCTTCTAGAGAATGTAACTCCTAAAGCAGGCCATTTTGATGTTATTCCTACCTTTAATGCATACCTGCTATATTGTTTTAAAGTTGGTCAGTCCATTGACTTAAGCTATATTATTATGAGAGAAATGGCTCTTGTTTCCCCCATAAGAGATAAATCTTTAGCCTTTAGAGCTTTGTTGATCAAGCTACTGAAGCACTTCAGAGTTAGATTTTCAAATGAGCTCGAAACCCTTATTGGTTCAGATATTAGTGAGTAAACAATCAACCGAACTAGAGGGGGTAATGTTTTGCTAGGAAGTATGGCTACTCCTGACGTTCCCATGGAAGATCCTCAAGACCATCCTCAAGTTGCCATGCCACCACCACAACAATCGTCTACCTATTGGACAGACTTTATGGCACTCGAACAAGAAAGATATAATCAATGTATTCAATGGGAACAACCAATGGCCACTCAACTGGCTCAATTCAGAGATGCTCAAAATTCTTTGATTCAACAATTTGGTGCGCTCAACACCCGTGTTGATCACATTGAGATCCAAGTAGATGCCATTTATCAATACCATTTCCCTCCACCTCCTCCTGATTCTGAGCAATTATTTATGTGTTTTTGATAATGTCATAGGAGGAGAACTAATGGTAACATTTGTTTTTGTTCGTTTTTCTCGTTCTTATGTTTTATTATTATTTTTTTAAAATGACTTGAACATGAACTCTAGCCTAGACTATTCTTTGTTGGTACTTCAGTATGTGAATCTCAATTATCTAAGTAAGTTGTTTTTCTCCAGATCTTGGTTATTTTTCTTGTTTTAATTAAGTTTTCTAAGCGCATATATGCTAACATTCTATTTAAGCAAACACTAAGGCGGAGTTTTCTTCATTCCTAAACAAATCAAAAACATCATGGTCTGCCATTATCAAAAAGGGAGAGATTGTTAGACATATTTGATTTTGATGATTGTGATTGTTTTTGTTTTTTTTTTAAATTTATTTATTTGAATAAGTTTAATTGATCAAAATTAATCTGCGTCAATACTCAAATTTTGTTGTTTTTGAAAAACAAAGCTCAAACAGATATTGAATTAAGCTTAAAACAGCAGCAGAACAATAGCAAAACAACAGAACAACAGCAGAAGAGAGTAGCAGTCGAAGCAACCTAGCCTAAAAGGGGCCGGACGTTCGGCTAAGCAACCTAGCCTAAAAGGGGCCGGACGTTCGGCTGGACGACCGAGCAAGTTAGTTTGTCCCAGTTTTGATTCTATGCAGCTCTATTTCGCTCCCAACGTTAGACAAGCAGTATGCTCGAAGACCGCGGATGACAACTTTGACGATCGGGACTTCACGGATAGACACAAAGCCTTACTGAGGATATCCGGGTGGACGTCCAATGCGCAGAGAAATTCAATATATCAAAAAGATGTTGAAAGCAAAAAAGAATTTTTTTTTTGTATTATATACCCATCATTCAACATGCAAAATACACATAGGCAGCAGAGATTCTCTGAGCAATGGAATGTATATCATCCTCAGCCATCACCATCCCATCTCTTCCAATGAGAAGAACATAATGGAAACTGTCAGAAGAATAGAGCACTCAACTCTATATTATATATAGAGCTTTGTGAAGTACATACAGACAAGACAAGTAGCTAGAAAATCTTCTTGATCATTCATCAATCTCATTCTCTCAACCCTCTGAAGTAATTCTTCATCTGTATTTCTTGTTCTTCAGAAATTAGTCTTGAGCTTTAGCTTTAAGCATGTACACCTGTGAGAGGTCCCTTTACTGATATAACTCAGAACTTCATTCTTTGCAATATTTCTTGAGAGAGTTTCATTATAGTTTTTCCTTGAAAGCAAAAACGCCATTACAATTTGTAAAACTATAACACACAGTGTTCTTGAAACATTGAGAGTGATTAAAGATAATCTAAGGATTTCAAAGTTCTGAAGTCTATATAAAATTTGTGAATGATTGCTCCATTTGAAAAGAGGTTGCTAGCACCCCTGTGAAGCTAGAGAAATAGTGAAAAAATCTCAAGTGAAGCTTGAAGAGTGGATGTAGGCTTGATTAAAATTGAACCACTATAAATCTATTCGTCTCCTCTTCCCTTATCTCTTTACATTTCATTTATTGCTATAGTTGTCATTGTTATCAGTTGTTGATTTCATCTCAAGTTCTTCACCTATCTACTATAGCTAACCGATATTTCATTACCAATTCATTTTTAATAACTGTCTGATCTTGTTGTGTTAATCATCCAACCTTCTTTTACTTATCAAATATAATCTATTACATTTACTCATTGTCATAATCTACTCTTCTTGCCATTTGTTATACTTACTATATTTGTTGCTCTTGTTAATTAATTTTATTAGGTAATTGTTAGCATTTTATTTGTAAAAACCTAATTCGCCCACCTCTTAGGTTGTCTTTTGGGTAACAACGTGGTTGTAGAGCGTGTGGATGATCGCATTCGCCGTTGCAAACTCGTCTCGTCGATTTCTGCCTAAGCTAAATCGAGAAGGACGACGGCGCATTGAGAGTCCCGAAGCCAGTACCCATTATTGGAGAGAAATAGTGGAAGTTAGAGGAGGCGGTGGCGATTGTGATGTGCTCGATGGGCAAATGGCGGTGAGAGAGAGAGAGAGAGAGAGAAATAGTGGAGGTTAGAGGAGGCGGTGGCGATTGTGATGTGCTCGATGGGCAAATGGCGGTGAGAGAGAGAGAGAGAGAGAGAGAGAGAGGAGAGGAGGGAGATTGGCAGAGGAGGGAGGTCGTTGGTGAGGAGATCGGCAGAGGAGGGAGCAGTGAGAGAGAGAGAAACGATAGAGAAAGAGTGAGAAAATGGTTTGATTAGGGTTCGGGAAATAATATATATACATTGATAGTTTAGTCATTTTATTTTATTGATAAAATATTTTAGAATGTGAACCTTTAACCAAAGAAATTTAAAATTAAATTTATGCACCGAGTATCCTAAATTAAAACCTTTTAATTTGTTAAACCTTTTAATAACTTTTTGAAGAAAAATAGCCACACCTGTAAAATGCTTAACCACAAAGGACCATTTGGGTCGATCAAAGCCTGACATAAGGCATAAATTGCTCCGCATGATGGGGCAAGAAGAAGAATTGCAATTTGCTTACAGACCAATTCAACTGCTAACCAAAATTTGTTTTGAAATTCAACAATCCATGCCGAACTGCTCTCTAGTTTCCCTCTCCTGTCACCACGCACGTGTACCAAATTAACCCTACCCACAGACACACACACTCTCTGTAGTTTGTATATATATCAAATGAAACAAGAGTGAAAGACTTTAATCGAATCTTATTTCACATTTGACTTTGCTGCAGCCTCTGCCTCTGCGGTGAGATCAAACTGGACGGCCCTCGCTTGTCTATCTCCAAACCTTAGGTATCTCTCTTTCTTGTGATCTTAAGTTGATTGAACCTACGCTTCTTATTTTTCATACATGAATGAATCCACATATGAACAAAATGTTACTTTTGCATGGATGATTAGACCATGATGGCATATCCAAGTTTGGATTCTCTCTGAATGTGGCTTCCAGTTTGGTTTTCAACTTTTTTTTTTTTAAAAAAAAAAAAAAAAAAAAAAATTGTTTAAACATTTCTTGAATAAGTACAGTATTTGTTTCGTTTTGAAACTATTCACAGATTTGATCTTTTATGTTCCTAATTCATTCAATGAGGCAACTACATGAACCTAATCAAAGTTTCAAGATCCTTAAAATAAGGAAAGCCTTCATCAGGCTAGCTACTTGATAACTTCCAGATTTGTTACATATGTTTCAATTAAGATTTACATCTATTAAGTCATTTCATCATTGTTTAGGATCCTTAGCTGCTTTTTAAAACATTATGTATATATTTTTTCATAAATGCATTAAATGTTGCTAGACAGAGTTACAACTAGTTATTCTGCAGCGGTAGAAGCCTCATTTGGTGTAGCTTTTGAAAAGTTAAAAAATGATGATCTATTTGCCCAGAAGAAAAAAACGATCATGTAAACGCTGAAGTGAAAAATCTCCCCAACTTCCCAATAGTATAATTTTTGTTTCAACTTGTTTCAGTCTTTTTTGACTCATAATTTAGTTATAAGCTGAATTTAAGGAGTAATGTTAGAGACTCTAAAAAATCTACCAAAAGTTTTACTAAATGTTTCACATGGGTGTGGGATCACGCAATGTGGGTTCCACACTCATGTGAGACATTTGGTAGAATTTTTGATAAATTTTTTGAGATTTCTAACATTTTTGGAATTTAAGTCAAATCTTCGACTCCCAAAATAATATAAAAAAAAAAAAAAAAAAACCTCCCCCTAAGCTAAACCAAATGGGGATTTAACTTCCATAGTACCACCTATAAAAGATTATGTTGGTTTTATTAAACAGAAAATGAGTGGAGAAGCACAACAAAAACCTGCTCCTCGCTTGAATGAGAGGATTCTTTCATCCATGTCGAGGAGGTCAGTTGCTGCTCATCCTTGGCACGATCTTGAGATAGGTATGTAGGTAACTCATGTAAATTAAAACATCTACTTTTTCCATGATTCAATGTGCATACGAAAAGTTTATAACGAAACTGATATCTTTGTGATTTTGCACACAGGACCTGGAGCTCCGCAGATTGTCAACTGTGTACGTTATCATAACTCTTAAGCTTGTTCATGAGTTTATTTGTTGCTATCTACCAAAGTTCTAAGCAATTTTGCAAGAAAAAACAAAAAAAACTAGTATGTTGAGCAACAAGACTGAAAACTCGATGCACGTTCACAAGTCTTTACTATTTACTGTTCAATATAAAGGAAAATACTAGATCCATTTCTCCCAATGTCATAATATTCTAGAATATTGGTTGGCTTTACCAGCCCCATTATGGCATGCCTCATTGAGCACCATTAATACATTTTTTCTTTTCTCATGATTTCTTATCTGATTGGGTGAAGACGGCCTTTATAACTGGTTAAAAAGTAACAGTATGTTTCAGGTTCCATGATTATCTCTGCCTTCGCCATTGACATTTAACAGAGAAAATTAACTATGAATCAAATTCACTATTGCTGTTTTATTCCAATGTTGCTTGTTAACTGTCTAATACTGATTTACTACCGGTGATATTGTGCATGGTAGACCAAATTGATTGCTTTTGTTGTCTGAATACTGCTGTGGAGCAGGTTGTTGAGATAACGAAAGGAAGTAAAGTCAAATATGAACTTGACAAGAAAACCGGTCTAATTAAGGTAATACTCAATGCTCCAGTTTTTGGATGATGTCGCATATACTTTGAATTTTGTGAGTACCAAATCCCCAACATATGGATACTTTCTACAAATCACCATTTACCTTCAAAACTCCAAAATAAATAAATAAATTACTTCCCTGCCATTGCTTTTGTCTTTGATATGATTATTGTTCCTTGGTTGTGATTCTTCTAACTGCTCAAATGGATGCTCAGGTTGATCGCATCTTGTATTCGTCAGTGGTTTACCCACATAACTATGGCTTCATCCCTCGATCGTTGTGTGAAGATAATGACCCACTGGATGTATTAATTCTCATGCAGGTAGGCCAACCTAAATTACTTGTAAGTTGTTTATCAATAGGAAGGACACTTCTGGTTTCTGTACAACCTAACAACGGTGGAAAATTACACTCATATAACACTACCCACCATGAAGATTAACTCTTTTTGGCGAGCCAATACTTTTATCTCAATGTCCGTACCTTACAACTACAATTAACTTGTGGAACAGGAACCTGTTCTGCCTGGTTGTTTTCTTCGTGCCAGGGCCATTGGGCTCATGCCAATGATTGATCAGGTGCTGCTGATGCCTCAAAGCTAACCTATTTGCTCTCATCTCTTGACAATGTTTTGATGCTAATAAATTTTTAATTTTTCTATTTGGTTTATATATTTTAAATTTTAATCAGGGAGAAAAGGATGATAAAATTATTGCAGTTTGTGCTGATGATCCAGAGTATCGCCACTACACTGACATTAAAGAGCTTCCTCCTCATCGACTAGCTGAGATTCGTCGCTTTTTTGAAGATTGTATCCTTTACACCTTTCACTCTAGGTATTTGATATTTATGAAAACTAAGATGGAGACGGAATATTTTTCTTGACAATTAATTTAGACAAGAAGAACGAGAACAAAGAGGTTGCAGTTAATGATTTTCTGCCTTCAGCTACAGCTCATGAAGCTATCCAGCACTCAATGTAAGCTTTAAATATGCGATCATGGCGGTGAAGGAAAAATACGTCTCGATTATTTTCTGAACCTTAAAATGGCAAAGAATTTTTCCCAATTTCAGGGATGTGAGAGAAAGACGTGTGTTTGGATATTGGATTGGTGAAGGGATTTGTACGGGAAAAAGAAAAGGGTGGAGATTTGTGGAAAAAATTTAGCTTCTATTTCACTCACTTTTTTTTTTTCACCCTCTACAAATCCAAGATTCAAACATAGCTTTAGTGAACTGAAGGAGAAATAGAGCTGTATTTAGCTTCTTTCCTTGAGTGATCCACTTATATCACAAATTTTGAAATGAAGATACCTAGATATCGTAGTTACACAACTTTGTTGTGAAGGTTGAACAAATAGTACCACTACTTCTTGTGATCACAAATACAAATTGTAGTGGCTCAAATATTAGTTTTATTTTAGATTTTACCCCTTTTTATTTATTTATTATGCAGGGACCTTTATGCTGAGTACATCTTACAAACCTTGAGGAGATAAGTGGATGGGAAAAATGAGAGATTGGAGACCTGAGATGATTTCTATACTTGTTTAACTGTTGCTGCTTTGTTTGGCTAAAACAATCTTATGTAAGAAAATGAGTGATTTCCTTTTATTTCTTGTATGTTGTTTGTTTTCAACTAAATTTTAAAATTTTCAACTCAACTATTAGCCCTTTTCAGTTTAGTTGTGTAGTAATGTGCATCCCTAAAACGGTGTACATCGTAATAAAAATTACTATTTTGGTGGTGAAATTTATAATTTTTTTGTGGTTACAAATGACAAAATTATAAGGCGCACGTCTAAAGTTATGAATGACAAAGTTATGTTTTTTTTATTGTAAAAATTATACGTTAGTAATAAATGAAAAGTCATATTTTTATAGTAAGCAAAAAATTATACTTTCTATGATAAAATTGTACTTTTGTATAAAAGCACCCTTTTGCAGTGCACATGATATCTTTCTCATTAATGGTGAAATTATATTATGATAACTTTATATTTTTTGTGGAAAAAAGTTATACTTTTTATGGACTGTGCTATGTCTCCCGAAATTCCCCTCCTAATCTCCCGAATTTTCAAACCAAGGCAAAAAAAAAAAAAAAAAAAAAAAGGTTTTCCAAAACGGCGTCGTTAGGGGGATTAGGGGGGCTTTTTTAGGGCTCCAAATCATTTTTCACTTTTTATAATGAGCAAAAAATTATATTTTATAGAAAGTTGTATTTTTGGTGATGAAAATTATACATTTTATCATAAAAATTATATATTTTTTTTATATGAAGTGCATACCATATGTTTTATTTTTGGGGGTGCACATAGTAATATTTTTTTGTAATATTTCATGGATGGATACAGGGAAAATCAAAAAAAAAGTCAGATTTTATAACATAACTTGAAAATAATAATGGCTGATTGGGCACATAAATCCTTCAATTGCATGACTTTATATTAGACTGATTAATGATTTCTTCAATAAAAGAAAATGAGTGGCAAGGGGTTTAGGCGACATGTAGCTGAGGAGAAGTGGGCTTGCATAACGAATATTTTTTTAGGGGGAAAAAAAAAAAAATCCGATAATTGTGCCCAGATAAGTGAGCTGATATATAGAATTTTTCCCCTTCTATTTATTTTTTTTCAAAAATGTAATTTTTTTCATGATTGAGTCTAGATAAACAACGTCTAGCTTACTGTAGTAAAAAGTTAAACACTGGTGCCGTTTCACAAAGTTTACAGTCTACTATTTTTTGTTTACAATAAATATTAAACATGTTTATATTTACTTTAGATAAAAACAAAAACAAAAATCATGTTTGGTATATAAGTATTTGTGGGGGCTGAGAATGATGATTATCAAGAATGACAAACAGAGTATCTGAACCCATCTTTAGATGGGCCAAATAAAGCCCAAGCCCATCAGATGTTGGACCTTTGCCGAGTATACACGGCAATATAGAGGGTACGCTGAATTGAGAGTACCCATGCTGAATAGAAGAGCAGAATATGTCGGGCGAGTTGGCATGGACCCACCAAGTGGGACTAGAATTCCTTTTTAAGGAAATATGATAGAGGGATGGGCCCTGACAGGATGATGATGAAGGGCTAAGCTGCATGGAGTGAAGATCGAGGAGAGTGATTATATAAAAGGAGGAGAGAGGCTGGAGAAGGAGGTATGCGCTAAGAACCTTAAACCACAAGAAATGATAAAAGGCCAACCCTTCTACTGAAATTAACTAGACCGTCAGAGTGTTAATTATGGCACTACCGTCCGGGGTTTTATTTTTATTTCAGGTCACAACTGGAGTGATTTCCCAAGGACTCATTTGGATTGAAGGGGTATTCCATATTCACTTCGACACAATTGGCGCTGTCTGTGAGAATACTCAAACTCATCCAAGACAAGCCCAAACCAAGATCCTCCAGCAGTAGATAACACTATAGCAAGAGTAATTTTTGGTCCAGAAGAAACCCCTACAAGGAGGTCCTTGAATTTTGATCCCCTAACCCCATTTTAGCCTTTGACATCCGCAGAGGATGCCATGCAAATGTTGATGAGTCGAATGCAACGTAGTGAGCAGCGTCTCAAAGAAATGGCAATGGAAAACAAGCGCCTGCATCAAGAGTTGGCAAAGTCCCAACAATTACAACTTCCCCGTGAGCGTGGTCGGGCTCTAAGAGCGCAGAAGAGGCGACAACATTAGCCTCGGAGGCATGGCAGCAGTACGTTAGATTCTTCATGGGAAAAACCCAGAAAACATTGTCGAGTAGACGCATCTAGTTCGTTAGATGGGGAAAGTCCTCCGTAAGAGCATCACAGAAGAAAAAAGAAAGATGATGATTCAGACTCGGAAGATACGCCAAATCCTTTTGTACGACGTATTGCCAAGGCTGTCCTACCTAAGAAGTTTAAAGCACCATCGTTCATTCTCTATGATGGAAAATCGGACCCCACGGATCACGTTTGTCATTACAAGCAAGCAATGATGCTGTATGCAGACGGTGAGACACTCATGTGTCGGATATTCCCTAGCAGTCTGGGACTGCTCGTCGTTAGGTGGTATTACAAGCTTGAGCCAACTTCAATTGAGCGTTTCCATCAACTTCAAAAATCCTTCAAGGCTAGGTTCATCACCAATGAGACCTAGCGGAAACAATTAGACTCACCGTGGACAATGAAAATCAAGACTAATGAAACCTTACGCGAATATTCGGTTCGTTATTGGGAGTGCTTTAATTTGGTGGATGACGATTGCAACGACTCCATGGCAATTACAGCCTTCAAGATGGGGTTGCATCCCGATAGCTCACTTAGGAGTTCGCTGACTTGAAAACCTCCCAATATAATCTGGGCTCTGATGAAGAAAGTAAAAGAGTATTGCAAAGTGGAAGACGATGCGATACGCGTTAAAGGTGGATTGGTAGTTGCAGAAATGACAACACCTATCTTGGTATAGCCACTCACCATTGCACCACCAAACAGAACCCCACCAAGGAAGAGCCTAGAGCCAAGAGGCCGACCAAGAAGGAAAAATCGCCGAGATTCACGCCGACAAAACAAGCAATACCCGGTAGAAAACAGGAACTTAAGGCGGTTAGATAAGAAATACATGGAGCTAACGGTGCTGATTAGTAAGATTTTTCCAAAATTGAGCATCTGGCTTCCTTCAAAAGGTCGACCAAGATAGCCAGGCCCACTGAAATGAGACGGCAATATTGGAAATGCGACTATCACAAAAATCATGGGCATACAATTGATAAATGTAGCATCCTAAAGGATCATGTGGAGGATCTCGTCTGAAGTGGCCGACTAACTGAATACCTCCCAAACAAAGCTAGCCCACTAGGTGTACTTACTGTATGTCTTAATTCACTTCCATTCGGGATGATCCATGTGATATATAGCTTACCTCTGCTGAATAGAGTGAATACGATCCAGTCACAGCGATCTGCCCAACTCAGTTCCGAACCTAGTATATCATCCAAACGGCAGTGAATGTCAAATGAAATTAGTTTCTCCAACGTTGATCTTGAAGGGGTCACTGTGCCTCATGACGACATCCTCGTGATTGAATTGCGTGTAAATAAGTTTGCCGTTGGGCGTATCCTGGTTGACCAAGGGAGCATCTCCGAGATAATGTACTATAAAACGTTTATCAAACCCGGCCTTAAGGATGCAAATCTCAGGCCGACCAATTACCCCCTCTTTGGTTTCAATGCCACTTTGGGATACCTTATGGGAAAGATTGTGTTACCAGTGCGGGTAGGCACCAAGACACTAGAAGTTGAATTCCTAGTCGTCATGCTCCCATCACCATATAATATAATCATGGGCCGAACATGGCTCCACGATGATATGGTGGTGAAATCCAAGGAAAAGAAGGCACACCTAGCCAATCTTACTACCACTTTCGATATTTTACAGAAATACAAAATGAAGCTTAATGCCTCAAAATTTGCATTCGGTATCGGGTCATGCAAATTCCTCAACTATATTGTCGATCATCGTGGAATCGAAGCTAATCCGAAACAAATAAAGGCCATCATGGAACTTGGCTCACCAGGGTCGGCCAAAGAAGTTTAGAAGATAATGGGAATGGTTGCAGCATTGAACAGATTTATCAGTCAGTCATCAGATCGGTGTAGGCCATTCTTCCAAACACTTCGGCAGGGCAAACTATTTAAATGGACTCCCAAATGCGAAGTCACTCTAGAAGGGTTGAAAGCCTATCTCAGTTTCGTTCCGTTTCTAGCTACCTCCTCACCAGGCAACGTGCTTGTCTTGTATCTAGCGGTATTTGATCAAGCAGGAAGCGCCGTCTTACTTAAAGAGGAACATAGCGAACAAAAGCCTATCTTATATGTTAGCAAGGCGATGGTGGACACTGAAACCTGATATTTACCTCTGGAAAAGTTGATCCTAGCCCTTGTCGTAGCCGCCAGAAAACTGATGCGTTACTTTCAAGCGTATACCATTAAGGTTCTAACGGATCACCTCATTCGTTCAATCCTACGTAAAGCAGAATCTTTGGGGCGAGTTTCCAAATAGGCATTGGAACTCGGTCAATATGATTTCCAATTTTCACCAAGGACGACTATCAAGGGATAGGTCCTCACCAATTTTGTTGCTGAGTTCACTAAACCACAAACCGAGCTAAATCAGGGTCAGCCGGCTTCCCAGCCACAGCCACAATGGAGAATGTATGTTAGTGACATTTGGAAGTTATATTGCGATGGATCATCCAGTGAACGCGGCAGTGGGGCATGAGTAGTCATTAAGACCCTCGAATGAGCAGTGGTAGAACAATCGGTTAAACTTGGATTCTACGCCTCAAATAATGAGGCCAAATACGAAGCCCTACTGGTCGGTCTTACAAGCCAGCTTCAAATGGGAGCTAAACGGCTACAAGTCTTTTGTGACTCGAAATTGGTCATAAACCAGCTGAAAGGCAAGTATGCCGCTAAGAATGACCGCACGGCGGCCTATGTGAGGTAGCCAACTCCTTACTGATGAAGTTTGATAGCCAAGAACTAAACCGGATTACTCGCGACCAGAACACACGCTGACATCCTTGTCTGTTTAGCATCGGCGGTAAACTCAAAAGTTAAGCTCACCGTTGAAATGGGTTTCATTTCGAAGCTGAGTATCAATGTCCATGAATATCCTATTGTAAACACCATTCAAAGAGGGCTGAGTTGAATGGATCCCACTGCTACATTCCTTACTTCGGATCGATTACCAAAAGATAAGAAGGAAGCCCACAAGCTGCAGAATAAGGCGTTGAGATACTACCTAGATCCTCAGGGAAAACTTTATAAAAAATCTCTCTCTGGGCTATATTTGGAATGTGTCCATCCAGACAAGGTTGAAGACTTTTTGGCCGAGATTCATGATGGCAGTTGTGGTGCTTAATTAAGGGGAAGGTCCTTGGCTCATTGAGCTATCACACAGGGGTATTGGTGGCCAACCATGCGTACTGACGTTAAGGATTATGTTAAGAAATCCAAACAATGCTAGAAGTTCTCCTCACTAACACATTTGCCCGCTGAGGACCTGAACACTGTGACTAACCTTTGGCTTTTTTCTCAATGAAGATTGGACATAGTAGGGCCACTGCTGAAAGCTCCAGGCAATAAGAGATTTCTAATCTTCGCTACCGATTATTTTATGAAATAGGTTGAAGCGGAACCATTGGCACATATACGAGATGTAGATGTCAGGCGATTTGTTTGGAAGAATATCATCACTCGATTCGGCATACCTAGGGTGCTTATTTCTGATAACGACACTCAGTTTGACTGCAGCGTTTACCGAGAGTTGTGCGACATGTATGGCATTCGACCCTATTTTTCCTCACTAGCTTACCCGCAAAGTAACGGATAAGCATAGGCTTCCAACAAAGTGGTCCTGGATGGTAGGGGTGAGCAGCGGATATACCGATTCGTCAAAACTGACCGAACCGAACCGATCTGCCGCATTTTGGATGAATGCATGATGACAAGCAGACGGTTGCGGATTGATTTTCTTCAATCCGCCAGTTTGACGGACGGATGGCGAATTTGAGATTCCTTTGGCCTCAATCGAACTGTCAAACCGCGAGTACCCCTAATAATTTATAAGACTTTATCTTTTCAATTTGTTTAAATATTTTGTTTGTGTTTTCAATTGAAAAAGAGTTTAAATATTCTGTTGAAAAAAAGTTTTCAACTTGAATATATTTTTTGAATTGAAAAAAATAAACGTATTATTTATCTATATTTTTTGGTTTTTAAATTTAATTCTAAAAATAATAAATATAAAATATGATATATGTTGGTTGGTTTTTGTTTTCAAAAACATATATAGATGTAACAATACAGAGACATACAATCTCTACTACTGCACTGTTCATAGTTTGGTGGTTTGAATTGTTATTATATTTTAAGAACCACAGATTGTAATACTTTATGTGGATGAATCATGCTGTGATTGTAATATGTGGATAAGCCATACAGTGATTGTGATATTATAAAGTTTCAAACTTTCTTTTTTGGATGAGACATACAGTGATTGTAATACTCCCTCCGTCCCAAAATAATGGTCCCTTTTGGGGAATCTAACTTTTTTTGGTAGTACAATTATTGTACTTTTAAAAAGTTAGTTTTCCAAAATTACCCTTTGATAGTACACTTTTTTGAGAATATCAATGTCATAATTGTACTTTTTATATTATTTATGAATTTAAAAGAAGTTCAAAATGGAAAATTTATATTATTTTTGTACTTGATTTTTTAAGAGGGACTAATATTTTGGGACAATGAAAAATGGAATAAGGGACTAATATTATGGGACGGAGGGAGTAGTTTTTTAAGTCATTGATTGTAATACTTTCTTTTTTTTTTTTTTTTTAGGAAGTGCATAAGTTGAATTACGTTGAAAATTTATAAAATCTTAAACCGCCAAACTGATTCGCATCCATCCTCCAAACCGCCAATCCGCTCAATCCACATCCACCGGATTGGCAGATGGATGCAGATTGATTTTCTCCAATCTGCCAATCTGGCGGACGGATGGTGGATTGGAGGTTCTGTGGCCGCAACTGACCTGTGCCCACCCCTACTGGATGGCATCAAGAAGTGTTTGGAAAAAGCCCAGGAAAAGTAGGTTGAAGAGTTGCCGAGTGTATTGTGGGCCCATCGCACTATGTCGAGATGTCCCATAGGGGAGACCCCATTTGTGTTGTGTTTTGGAAATGAAGTTATCATTCCTATAGAGATTGGCCTACCAACCCTTCGATCCTGAGCCACTGACATAGGTCGGAATAATATAATATTGGCCTTGGATATGGACTTATTTGAAGAATTCCGCCAAATCATATAATCAACGAGTGCATTTGGGCCGATATACTCCTAGAGAGTTCGTCCTTAAAAAGGTGCTCCCTACTGCTAAGAATCTTGTGCACGGTAAACTCGACCCAAAATTGAGATGGCCCATAAAAGATCGATTCCATCGCCGGGGCAAGGGCATATCGACTCTCAGACATGAATGACAAAAAGTTACCTCGATCCTAGAATTCCACTCATCTCTGTAAATTTTATCATTAGTATCAATGGTTATTTTGCTTGGCTTTTGTGTATAATATTACTTTGTATACGTACCGAATCAATGATACAAGATGTTATTTTGCTTATTTATTTAATTTTGATTGCTTTACTTTTATTCATAAGCGTCATCTTATAAGCCTCCAAATTTAGAGCACTCTTCATGCTCGGCACAAAGAGCCATCAGCAAAAGACTCCGAATTCAGAGCGTTTTTCATGCTCGGTATAAAGCGCCATCATCTAAGCCTTCGAAGTTGGAGTGCTCTTCGTACTCGGCACAAAGAGCCATCAACAAAAGACTCCTAATTTGGAGCATTCTTCGTGCTCGACACAAAGAGCCATCGGCAAAGACTCCGAATTCAGAGCGCTCTTCATGCTCAGCATGAAGCGCCCTCAGAATGGCCTCCAACCTTTGAGCATCATGTAAAGCATTATCTACCAGCAAAATTTGGAGACATAAACCTCTTGGCAAAGTTCCACAAATGAAATAAACATTTTTATTTATAAAAATTATGACACTTATCTTACATTTCAAGAACATTTTTTATTCTAAGGTTGATTGGCATCCTAATTACATGAATAAAATAAAATTGAACTATTTACTACGCCGGCTAGCTCTGCTCGGGGTTCACGACCTCTTCTTCATTATTTTTCTTTTCAATGTCGTAAGTTTCAAATGACAATATATAGCTCTGATATAGCGGCGAAGTGGAGTCTACACCCATCGTTTGTAGAGCCTTTATCCACCCATGTTTGCATCCTCGATTTTTCAATACCGATCTTCCTCCCATCAAAGAAGCCCTTGTTGTAAGCTCGACTCTCTATCGCCTCCCTAACAAAGATGCTGGCCGTATCTCGATCGGCTATTCCTCTGTCCATAAGAGGTTATGCTAATTTGTCTATGGACCCCGTTGTCCTTGCAACCTTGAGCTTATCCATTTTCACCTTTTGGGCCTGGTTCTCGACTTGCTCTTCGGCTTCTCTTAGTAGGCACTCTAAGTTTCGAACTCACCCATCTTTATGTTCAATTTCTTTTCGGGCAGTACGTATCGACTTCGTACGCACTATACAATCCTTTGATGGCCCTATGGACTCCTTCACTGAAGACCTTATAGTTGCCTCTATTGGTGACTGATTGATGCACTTCGGGGTTCCGGGGGGGAGGGGGGGGAAGATCTGCTGCGTGAATTCAACCGCCACATTTGGATCATTAACGATTGAGTTGGCCTTAGTCATTTCGTAGAGGTATACTCGGCTCATTTCATACTGAGCCATAAGCACTAGTTGTTCTATTATCTCTTTTCCTTTGGGTCTCATTTCTGGGAGACTTGCTTCGTTCCTCTGTTTTGGGTGATCTGCTAGGTCGATTGGGTGATCGACACCTGTTTGGCCCTTTCAGTTCACTGGCATTTTTGCACACAGAATCGCTTGGCGCTCAATGGTTCATCTCTTCGTCTAGTTTCCCCAATGTTCTTTCATCCCCTCTGTTGTTGGAAAACACTTTACTTGACATACAAGCTCTGTTTAGTTTCACTGGAAGTGAGTCTTCCTGCTACGTTTTGCGCTTCACCAATGACGAAATCCGAGCTACCTCTTCCTATAGTGAGCACACTAAGTGGACTTTTTTGTGGAGAGCACAAACCGTCACTTTGAAATGGTAAATCTCCTCCAGCAAGTGTACTAAAATTATAAGGATACGATTCCAACAAAACAACTTTAAATTACCCACAAAGACGCCATTCCCTATGCCACTTAAATAATACCACGTGTCAATTGTCCCTTTAATACATAGAGAATGCATTGCCGACGTTTTCCACTCCATTGACAGAAATATGAATCTGTTCGGCACATACATTGCCCCACCTGTAATTTAACACTTTGTGCCGATCTTATATGCCTTCGTTCCCAACCAGGGCAGGGGCAGATATATGAATCCATTTGACACATACACTGTCTCGCTTGTAATTCGACAGAACGCTTTGTGCCAATCTCATTTGTCTTCGTTTCCAACCGAGGCAAGGGCAGATATATGAATCTTTTTGGCACATACACTGCCCCACTTGTAATTCGGCAAGACATTTGTGCAAATCTCATCTGCCTTCGTTCCCAACTGGGGCAGGGATAGATATTTGAATCTATTCGGCATATACGTTGCCCCGCTTCTAATTCGGTAGGACGCTTTGTGTCGATCACATCTGCCTTCGTTCGCAACCGGGGTAGGGGCAGGGGTAGATATAAGATTCTATTCGGCACAGGATATGCCTCACCTCACGGTTATACAACTGATTGGCTATACGACAAGGGTGAACATATTCGGCGAACAAAGCTCAAATGAATAGTTTAGTTGGCTTACAGCCGTATTATTAGGCAGTGCACAATGTTCTGCTGATTAAATGCGCACAAAAAAAAAAAATAAACACAACATTTATGCCAATTAGGTGAAATCGATTTAGCAACAATTGAAGTATAATGGCATAGAAAGCAATTTTTATGCTTAGTAAAATGTTTTCATTTATAAACTGACTTGATACATGCACTGGCCACTTTACATATGAAAACTGTAATGCCCCAAGTTTTATTACTCGAAAATATAACTAAAACCTTCCGTACATGTCCATTTTATTAACTATAATTATAATTACAACTACTCATTACATGGAGTAACAATAATATTATTCCACCTCGAATAAACAAGAATCCCTCATTACAATAAACATCTCTCATTTACGCTATGACAAATAAGAGAGAATAAACTCTTCAATCCTCAATTCGGCGTTCCAAACTTTGTTCCTGAAAAATGGTTAAAATAATTGGGATGAACACGAAGTCCAGTAGGAACCTTTCCTGATTCTAAACAATAAGATCCCTACATACATGTGATCATGAAATGCTAAAGAGTGATATAAACATAAATTCATTGTGTTCTTCTCATACACAAATTGCAATACATATAGGTAATACCATTCTCATAAAGAAATTCATGAAAACTTTTCAAAGAAAAACCCCTTTCATTTGTTTCTGTATCAGTCAAATATATATTTCAAAATAAAAGAGCCTTTTCAAAAATTCCTTGCTAACTTTATCTAGAATTATAAACATAGCAACGAGTCATTCTCCTACATGTCACAACACATTATAACCCATTGTAATCCATACAAAAAGAACCCATACAACAAAATCATTCACTTTCTATTATCTCAAAAACCCATGTACAAATCTTATTATAATCATTTCACACAATCCAAATTGGCCACTAGCTCCATTACCCAGCCTTAACATCATACCACACGCTTTACCGGTCACAAGTCGGAAGGAATGCGGAACCTCACGCTTTACCGGTCACAAGCCGGAAGGAGCGCGGAACCTCACGCTTTACCAGTCAGAAGTCGAAAGCAACGCGGAACCTTTACACATTTCATCAACCCACACGCTTTACCGGGCGCTACTCCGGAAGGAAGGCGAAACCTTTATTAAGCGCCACACTTTGCCGGCTCAAATACTGCGGGAAACGGACCCCAAGGCAACATTACAATCCATCAATTTCTTAAGTCATTTCTCGTTATGAATTATGGGCAAAGCCAACACATTCATTCATCATTTCCATTACTTATTAGCTCAAGAACACGTACTCATTATTTTCCACCATTCTCTAGTATTCATCAAGTCATTCATTGTTACAATCCCAACAAAACCAACAATAATATTCATTATTTTTATTACAAAATTCATCCACTAAGAGCATTTGGCACATTTTTAGAAGCATTCTCAATTCTTATATTTCAATGGTCTTTTAACGTTTCCACAAAATTATCAAATCTTCATACTCAATTTCATAACACAATAATCATCATAAATTATTTCCAATTAATTGATTTAAATGCTCATCTTGATTTCTTCAAAATAACCTTTCTATACAATAGTTATTTTCCAACCATTATTCATCATTATCTATTCTCATCTCTACAAAACATAAACTTAATTTCATAAATCAAATGTCAATTGAAGCTTTCTTCATTCCCAATATAGATCTCATAACTAGGGTTAAACATAAATTAGGGCTTTTTACTATTTGACACAAAACCACATTCTCATAGCCCAAACATTTTATATTTCACTTAAATCATCAATTCAACTTCCATAAATTAAAAACCCTAGCTTCCTTCACATGTCTTTTATAAAAATCTCCTCAAAATGAGGGTTTTATGCAATAGAAATTGTCACACATCTATCCAAAAAATATTATTGAAGAGAAGCAAGGAAAATCCCTACCTTAAGCAAGGAGAGAGAGAAACCCGAAGTTTTGACTTCAACGAAAACACGATCCGCTTGGATGGATTGAAAGCCCTTGGCGCGCTCTACAACCTTCCTCAAGAGACCTAGGTGAGAAGATGCTTCTAAATGAGTCGATCTAGCAATCTAAGTGGGAAAAAAGTTAGGTTTAGAGAGAGATGAGAAAAGCTCACGGTTTGAGAGAGAGGAAAGAGGAGAAAAGTGAAATGAAACCATGCTTGGAGCCTATTTATAGTAGTAGGGAAGTAGCCCTAAGGTCAATAAAATAATAGGCCCAAAACCCCCCCAAAGGCAGGGCCCATTTGAACCCCAAAATCTGGAAAAAAAAATAACACGCAGGGGTCGACCCTTCGGGCAAGGGGGTCGACCCTTTAGGTAGGAAAGACAATCTGGCACAAGCAAGGGGGGTTGACCCTATTTTCTTGCAACCAACACAAAAATTCTGCAACATAAGAGGGTCGACCCTTCTTAGACTGGTGTTGACCCTATGGAAAACCAGCAGAGGCATTAAGAATTCAAACAGGGATAACTCTTATGTCCAAATTGAAGCCCAAGAAACAAGCTTTCCAATTGTTTTAGCCTCACATCCAAATTCAAAGTATGGGAAAAGAAAAGGGCAAAAGAGTGAAGTCTGGTCAAAAACAAAACCTCAAATTTGGGGCTTTTGATCTAATCTTGCCTAAACACTTTGTTAAGGCTTCAATCAAGGTTCCAAACATAACCCAAGAATCCTCAATTATATGATTTAAAGTTCACTTGCCAACCCATCAATACCAATCTGATATGAATTAGAATCCGAGTCATTACAATCTCCCTACCTTAGGAAATTTCGTCCCCGAAATTAGACAATTCAAGAATCAGAGTTTCGAACAACCAAAAATGGAACAGATATAGGAATTTACACTTACTCCAGCTAATCATGAACAATCTCTACCCAATCACAAGTCTCTAGAAGAGTCTTCCAACGCAATGAATTTCACGAGTCGAACAAGAACAACTCCCAATTTGGTTTACATTCATTACACCAAAATCTAACTCGAAAATTAAAGAAAACTTCCATATTTTGGTCCCACACTGATATTCTAATAACACCCAAATAATACGAACGACAATTCCCAAGTGGTAAACCCCCTTTTTATTCACGTGATTATATTTAACAAGCCACAAGAATTCATCAATTCTATGAAACAAGAAGTCGAGCAAAGGCCTCCCTAACATGCCTTATAGTCGTATCTCAAACAAACTTAACCTCAAGGAATTAATTCTCAGTTGTCTAACCACGTAGAACCTTAGGAGATAGAGCTTTCACCTTACATTCACACCCCAAGAAACAACTATTGGTCTCTCGGCAACAAATTTCCAAACAATTGCCTTACATTACAACCCAAGTCCTCAATCCCTCTTCATAAGGAGAAAAAGATTTTAATAAATGTTTTATCCGCCAATCATGGCCTTCAACAAAGCACAACTCTATGAAACCAAGCACCTCAAACCTTGTGCTTGCAACACAACTGGTATTATGTCTTCTCATTACTCACTTGTGATTTTAAAATATTTAATAACCAAAAAGGAAAGAACATCCGAAAATATATTTTCTAACCTTCAAATTTTAAAAGAGATCATTCATGGTAGAAGACTTTATATGAAAATGTTTCAAATACATACAAATGATTTGTAAAAGTACTGGGTTTTAAGAAAAGATATGTTTATTTGTTTTAAGGTTTTTAAGAATGCTACACACTATAAGACTCCATATGCATTGTTCATAATTGTTTCACATTTACTAACTGGTTCATCCATCATAATATATTCCCAATTTTGATAAAAACAAGATCATGTTCAATGGGAGAACTTTGTTCCCAATTCTATTCTCAAGCATATTTCGACCGGTGACTCTTAACTGTCACCCAACTAATAATCCCATCACTATAGTGATGCCACAATCTCTCTATAGCTATTCAAGCTATAACCACACATAACAACACCAATAAACTAAACATTATGAGTTTGGGGAAATCAGATCCCATTTACAACCTCTACCAATATCCACCAATTACTCTTTATTTGTTTTACATTTGCATCACAATTTTCACCGTGAACCCTATTTTAGGGAATCACACACAATCAACTGAAAACAATTACCAAGCAATTTTCATGACTTGTCACTCCCCTGAGTGACACACACATTCACTAACACCACAATTACTAACACCACATAAAGAAAAATCCTCAGACTATACTTGTACAATACACCGCATTCTCTAAAGTCAATGCCATGGTATTTACTTCCAAGGTTAAAACACGACTCTTAACCATACCAAGATTATGATGTCCGAGGAGGTCAAACCCACATTCAACACCTTTGATAGCACATACTTGCTCCATAACAAACACTCTCACCATTAATGATGGTATTACACCTCCAGTTTAAAATTCTAACAAAATCGTGCTTCCAGTATTTCAATCCAATCTCTACTACAGCTGCTCCACCCTTAAAAAATAATTTAACTCAAAAGGTCAATCACTGCGGCTTACTAAATGAAATTAAAATCTGCTTCTCACAATTGCTCAAGTCACCAAACAATAACACCAACCATCATATCAAACCTTTCATTAAAAGCCTATACAACCCAAGATGAAAGGGTACACTAGCAAATACTCGTTCGCCATTCCTTTCCACACAACAATTAATAAACTTGCCACTAATAATTACCATCACCCTACACAACCTTTCAACACCAACCCAACTAGTTTTTCTCTGACGTGGCATTCACCAAAAACTTTCAATAATATGTTCTAAGTCCATTCAGGGCTCTTTCACAATTAGGTATACAATCAAACCATATTTCAGCACTCCAAGTCGACAAGCCAACTCACATCAACACCTATTCTTTAAACCCAACACACCATGGAGCTTACCCTAAAATTATCACACAACACTACATTGGTACTATCGTGATTCACAATGCCCAACTTATACTTAACAATAACCTACTGACACCATCCACATAGTACTAAACAACGATACAATCCCTTAGACCAACTAATAGATCCTATCTCCTATCAAGTAAGCACCTCACAAATTTATTTTATTCCCACAGGTAAGGAATCGTCCTCTTTTACTAAGGGAAACCAAGTACCCATGAATCCGAGCTAACTCCAAACATTCAAGATTGGACAAACATAAAACCAAGCGCAATGGTAATGCTACACTGACCCACTAGCAACCAGAGATCTCCTCCATACTCATAGTACAACGGTAAACTAAATCAAAAGCTTAAGCTCCCAAAATAAAAAAAAATTAAGATAACTCTTACTCGAGAAACTCTCCACATGTACACCCCAATTGGCAACTTATTTGACATGTATCAACCTCATAAACAAGCTACAATAACCAAATTTTATCTTCATCTCAATATTTGAAACTATGTTATCATAATCACCTTCTAAGCCCAACCAAAATACTCATATATACCCTCAACCATTACAAACTTCTAATTCATAGTCAAAAGTAGCCACTAGAATTAATATCAATGATTCTCAAACTATCAAGCACAGATTTCTATGAGGACACACCAATCCGACTTCACCAATCAATCCAACACCGATCCGACTTCACCAAATCAATCCAACACACTTTAGTCACACGCTACATTGAACCATAATAGCCTCCCAAGTTAACTCCAAGAACTTCTTCTAAGAGCATTTATTATGCCATCAAGACCTGTGATAAAATAACCACACCATAATTTCTAGAGAGCAAGCAATTTTAGCACTCAATATCTCAATCGTTAATAACAAATCACCAACCCTCAAGTCACTATCTCCACCACTATAGATTTAACACCATTATTACAACCTCTATCACTTACTATCCACAGTCTAATTTACCTCAAAACTCTTCATTTAACTCACTTTCTAAAACAAATTTTCCACTAAGTTCCAAACTAGCCAAATTCTCACCCATCTCAATTCCCATTGTGCCAAAGATTTTAAGTTTCAAAAGTTTTTCGCCATTTGGGGTCACTCCAATCCTTAGATCCCATAAGATGTTAGAGATTAAGTCTAACCCACACTTAAATATTCTACACAAGACCTCGCGCGCCATACATGAGTTACACATATGCCTATACATGTATCTACTTCCATATATGACAAACCACCTAAGCACATAAGCACATAGAGCACATATGGATCATTCTACTAAGATATCAACTTGTTCAATAGCGCTCAAGGACCTCCAAGTGGAAAAACCATTGATCAGATGTCGTTCCAAAAGGATTTCGATGAGTGCAATGGTCACTAGTCATATCTTAGAAGCTTAATCCCATACACATATAACCACATATATACACAAGGCATACAAGGCATGTAAACTTCCCATCCTAGCCTAGGAATCCCATTGTGACATAAAGTCACTTCCCACGAGCCTAAGGTATTCGAACCTAATGCTCTGATACCAAGTTGTTACGCCGCAAGTTTTATTACTCGAAAATATAACTAAAACCTTCCGTACAAGTCCATTTTATTAACTACAATTATAATTACAACTACTCATCACATGGAGTAACAATAATATTATTCCTCCTCGAATAAATACAACAATAATACAAGTCAAGGTTCCCATTGAATTACACAAGAATCCCTCATTACAACAAACATCTCTCATTTACGCTATGACAAATAAGAGAGAATAAACTCTTCAATCCTTAATCCGGCGTTCCAAACTTCGCTCCTGAAAAATGGTTAAAATAATTGGGATGAACACGAAGTCCAGTAGGAACCTTCCCTGATTCTAAACAATAAGATCCCTAGATATATGTGATCATGAAATGCTAAAGAGTGATATAAACATAAATTCGTTGTGTTCTTTTCATACACAAATTGCAATACATATAGGTAATACCATTCTCATAAAGAAATTCATGAAAACTTTTCAAAGAAAAACCCCTTTCATTTGTGTCTGTATCAATCAAATATATAATTCAAAATAAAAAAGTCTTTTCAAGAATTCCTTGCTAACTTTATCTAGAATTACAAACATAGAAACGAGTCATTCTCCTACATGTCACAACACATTATAACCCATTCTAATCCACACAAAAAGAACCCATACAATTCCATATATTCGACTTTATCCAATCAAAATAATTCACTTTCCATTATCTCAAAAACCTATGTACAAATCTTATTATAATCATTTCACACAATCCAAATTGGCCACCGGCTCCATTACCAAGCCTTAACATCGTACCACACGCTTTACCGGTCACAAGCCGGAAGGAATGCGGAACCTCACACTTTACGGGTCACAAGTCGGAAGGAACGCAGAACTTCATGCTTTATCGGTCACAAGTCGGAAGGAACGCGGAACCTCACGCTTTACTGGTTACAAGCCGGAAGGAACACGGAACCTTTACACATTTCATTAACCCATACTCTATACTGGGCGCAACTTCGGAAGGAAGACGAAACCTTTATTAAGTGCTACGCTTTGCCAGCTCAAATATGGCGGGAAACAGACCCCACGGCAACATTACAATCCATCAATTTCTTAAGTCATTGCTTGTTATGAATTGTGGGCAAAGCCAACACATTCATTCATCATTTCCATTACTTACTAGCTCAAGAACATGTAGTCATTATTTTCCACCATTCTCTAGTATTCATCAAGTCATTTGTTGTTACAATCCCAACAAAACCAACAATAACATTCATTATTTTTATTACAAAATTCATCCACTAAGAGCATTTGGCGCATTTTTAGAAGCATTCTCAATTCTTATATTTCAATGGTCTTTTAACTTTTCCACAAAATTATCAAATCTTCATACTCAATTTCACAACACAATAATCATCATAAATTATTCCCAATTAATTGATTTAAGTTCACATCTTAATTTCTTCAAAATAACCTTTTCTGTACAATAGTTATTTTCCAACCATTATTCATCATTATCTATTTTCATCTCTACAAAACATAAACTTAATTTCATAAATCAAATGTCAATTGAAGCTTTCTTCATTCCCAATATTGATCTCATAACTAGGGTTAAACATAAATTAGGGCTTTTTACTATTTGACACAAAACCACATTCTCATAACCCAAACATTTTATATTTCACTTAAATCATCAATTTAACTTCCATAAATTAAAAACCCTAGCTTCCTTCACATGTCTTTTATAAAAATCTCATCAAAATGAGGTTTTTATGCAATAGAAATTATAACACATCTATCCACAAAATATTATTGAAGAGAAGCAAGGAAAATCCCTACCTTAAGCAAGGAGAGAGAGAAACCCAAAGTTTCAACTTCAATGAAAACACGATCCGCTTAGATGGATTGAAAGCCGTTGGCGTGCTCTACAACCTTCCTCAAGAGACCTAGGTGAGAAGATGCTTCTAGATGAGTAGATCTAGCAATCTAAGTGGGAAAAAGTTGGGTTTAGAGAGAGATGAGAAAGGCTCACGGTTTGAGAGAGAGGAAAGAGGAGAAAAGTGAAATGAAACCATGTTTGGAGCCTATTTATAGTAGTAAAGAAATATCCCTAAGGTCAATAAAATAATAGGACCGAAACCCCCCAAAGGTAGGGCCCATTTGAACCCCAAAATCTGAAAAAAAAAAATGCAAGGGTCGACGCTTTGGGCAAGGGGGTCGACCCTTTAGGTAGAAAAGACAATCTGGGACAAGCAGGGGGTGTCGACCCTTCGACAAGAGGGGGTCGACTCTATTTTCTAGCAACCAACACAAAAATTCTGCAACGTAAGAGGGTCGACCCTTCCTAGACTGGTGTCGACCCTATAGAAAACTAGTAGAGGCACTAAGAATTCAAACAAGTATAACTGTCTCAGTCGGACTCCATTTTAGGTCATTCTAGTGTCTAAATCGAAGCCCTGGAAACAAGCTTTCCAATGGTTCTAGCCTTACATCCAAATTCAAAGTATGGAAAAAGAAAAGGGCAAAAGAGTGAAGGCTGGTCAAAAACAAAAACTCAAATTTGGGGCTTTTGATCTAATCTTGCCTAAACACTTTGTTAAGGCTCCAATCAAGGTTCCAAACATCACCCAAGAATCCTCAATTATAAGATTTGAAGTTCATTTGCCAACCAATCAATACCAATTTGATATGAATTAGAATCTGAGTCATTACAAGAACAACCATAATATATCAATTCTAAAAATAAAACAAAATAAACGAACAAAATAAATAAACAAAAAGACTATTACAACCAAAACCTAGTCTAAAAAGTGTTCGGTGTCGAATATACTCCTGATTCGACTATAACGGCTTGACACTTCATGATTGAATGGAATCTACACGTCTAACGTCACCTGGGCGGCAGCCAGTGCCTTGAGCCAACCATGTTTGAAGCCCCGATTCTCAAACTTCGGGATGTTGTTGGCATTCTTCTCCATGGTCGACAATTCTCTATCTCCAAATGCTTTGGTCCCCGCCGACTACGCCTCCTCCATTTCCATCTTCACCGCCAGAAGCTTGGCTCCGAGCTTTTCCAGATTAGCCTTCGTTTCTTTCAAAGTAACATCTAAAAGGTTATCCCTTTCTTCGATGGTGCATCGGAGCAAGTCGACATGTTTCCCCTTTCCCTCTTTAGCGACGGCCATAGACACTCTTCATCATCCCTTCTCGCTTCGACCTTGACTTTCTACATCACTTCAGCAGCTGCCAACTTTGCTTTACTCTGCTCGGCCGCCACTTCACCTTTGAGTTGATTAATCAGCTCGACGGCATTATGGTGGTGGCGGCCAATCTCCGCGATCCGCTTGTTCGTCTACAAAACAGAATGCTTTTGTTAAGAATAATAAATAAATTGACTGATATGTTTGTTGAGATCAAACTCACCAGAATGGCCGATTGTGTGGCCATAGCGATTGAAATGACATCTAGCTCAATGTGAAACGCTATCTTGTCCAAAGGTAGTGTGATGGCTATAGCCACACTTAGCACAACGGCAAGCTCCTTCACCATCGATGCGCCTATGGGGAGGGCCGACCCCTTGATCTTCTGTTAAATAGTAAACGGTGTCGCCAGATCCAAAGTGGGTGAGGCTCTTAGTCTTTTCTCAATCGCCTACTCAACTGACTAAGTAAACTCAGCAGTGTGTTTCTCACCCCTTTGATTGGCCGCTACTTCGATTAGTGGCTCAGTTGGTTGTGCCGACTCTACAGTAGTGGGGAGAGGAGTAATTTCTTCGGTCTGAATCGTCGCTGGTAGGGGCACCTCTTGATTGCTCCCAGTGGCTCCCACATTCCTTCTTGCCGCCATCTTCTCAGCATTTCTTTTCTAAGCAAATTGGGCAAGCAAAAGGGACTCACCTGCCATCTCTTTGGCTCTAGACCCAGGTAGATCATCAAAATCAAAGAATATATTAGCCTCTTTCTGAGTGCCTACCGAATCGGCTCGAGTAGGAGACACTAAATCCAAACGTTGTTGGTTGGATTCTTCATCTTCGATGATCTCGATGGTCGAATCAATGCCTTGCTACGCTTGATCGGCACCTCTATTATCTGCCCCTTCATTTGCTTCAGCACCTTGATCGGCTGCTTCAGCAGTTGATTTGTTACTCTCACTTTCTGCTACTTTAATGGTTCCCACGTCCCTCAAATTGAAACTTTCAAAAACTAAAGCCGTCAGCTGTTGTTCTCTTTCTGGAATGGGAATGTGATCAGCAACAACAAACCTAGAATAAGATGGGCCGTATCTGAGGAGAATATGAGTAGCACGACCTTGCCCTTCAAGATTTTTTGGACCAATATATTCGAGAGCAGTCTTGATTTGGGCCAAGACAGGTTTGACTTCTGAGGCAATCAACTTTTTTAGATTGTTACCAGTAAGGACGTAAAAATTGTTAATACATTGAGAGCCAAATAGAATTGAAAACAACTGTTAAGTTACTCTTCCACTTGGTTCTCCTTTTTGCCTAGGAATTGGGTCTGAACAGTCCTCCTCTGGGCCAAATTCCCAATTTTGACTCATCAGGACCATGACATCGTCCATGTTTAAGCTGGCAAGCATTGTCACCAGTTGCTGATCTGTATCCTTGGCCCTAAGAAAAAATCATCCTTGTTGCCCAGATGATTTTGCAAGAGCGTAGTAGTGCGTTATAGAGGGAATGCCCAGATTGATTCACAATCGGTGGTTAAGTGCTATGATACCCGTGATTATTCAGTAAAAATTGACATTAGGCTATGAGGGAATCAACCCCCAATATCGAAGAACTGTGCAAAGAAACGGGTGTAGGAGAAATCGCACTCCCCCCTTAGCAATATCTAGCAATGAAAACCCTATGGTATCGGTGTTCGCCCTCTCTATATCTACCATTGTGTTTGCAATAAGCTCTATTTGAACATCATTAGGAATAAAATAATGGCAGTGGAAGCCGGTAAATTAACTCTCAGAAAGCAAGGTTTTCAAATAGTTTATCATGGAGACGTTGAAGGATGAACAGACCAAAGGCAAAAAGGATGGACCGGTGGTGGAGCAAAATAAAAAAAAAAAAAAAATCAGCAGAAAAAGAACAAAGTAAACAAAAATGAGGATTCAGAGGACTTACAAGATTAAAATGAACATTGTCTAAACAAATGAGGGTTGTCGCAGTTGTAATAAAGTGATTGAAATTGAACAGGTGGAAGAATAAAGTCTTTTCGGAAGTGAAAAGGCAAAGGCGGCAGATTTTTCGAATCATAATAAATAGAGTCAGAAAAAGAAGAAGGGGTATGAAGCTTTACTTATCTCCACCGGGTCTCATCCATTGTATCAGGTGTGACAGCATGTTCACTATGCGTTCGCATTTCTAGGTACAAATTATGATTAATGCAGTACATCTATACGAAGTCAGCCCAACAGGAGCTGAGCACGAAGACCACTTGGCATATAAGTTGACCCTCTGTTTAGGGGGGCAGTTGTTGAGGCCGAGAATGATGATTATCAAGAATGGACAACAGAGTATCCGAGCCCATCTCAGATGGGCTGAATAAAGCCCAAGCCCATCAGATGTTGGACCTTTTCCGAGTATACATGGCAATATAGAGGATACGCTGAATTGAGAGTACCCATGATGAATAGAAGAGTAAAATATGTCGGGCAAGTTAGCATGGACCGACCAAGTGGGACTAGAATGTCTCTTTCAAGGAAAAGAGGATGGGCCCTGATAGGATGACGATGAAGCGCTAAGCTGCATGGAGTGAAGATCGAGAAGAGTGACTAAATAAAAGGAGGAGAGAGGTTGGAGAAGAAGGTATGTGCTAAGACCTCAAGTCACAAGCAATGATAAATGACCAACCCTTCTATTGAAACTAATTAGACCGCTGGAATGATAATTCCGACACCATTGTCCAGAGTTTTATTCATATTTTAGGTCGCAACTGGAGTGATTCCCAAGGACTCATTTGGATTGAAGGAGTATTGCATATCCACTTCCACACAATATTTTAAAATTTATTCTGAAAACAAGTGAAAATGGAAATTGTAGGAGGTGATTGTTGATGGTTGGAGATGGTGGTCAAAGGAGGTTGTTGGCCACAGGAGGTAGTGGCAAAATTGTTGCCACCTGTAAAAGGCAGTTGGCAATGGGTAGAGGTACTTATTGGTGACAACAAATGTTGGACGAAAGTGATTGTCAATGGTCAGAGATAATGGCCGATCGGCCGACTAAAGTGATTTTCAAGAAAAGGTGATGGCCAAAGGCGGTTACTGCCAATGAGATGTGGATAGCGGTTGAGGGAAGTGGTGGCCAAAGGTGATTGGCAGAGGTAGTCATTGGTGATGGTAGCCGATAACGATGAGTAGGGATAACAATGAGGTGAGTTTGGAACAGATTTGTTGTCCTCCGCCCCTATCCCATATTATGTAATTTTGTTGCTTTAAAAATATATAAATTAATAAAAATTGAAGGTACAACGTACCTCGACCCTTGGGTGTACGGTTTATTTATAATAACTAGTGCCTAGGTAGTAGTTTGAGAGCTCCAAAAGTCATTTCCTAAACAATCTCTAGTTATTTAGGACTTCTATATCGATATGATCTTACCTCTTGATGAGCTTTGCACAATATAAAACACTAATGTTTGACCAGGATTTGACAACTGCCATACATATGATAATCCAAAACTACACCACGTGGTGGTGTTGGGACACACATAATTCTTGTGGTTATTTTTATTCCCTCTCAATTATCCCCAAGCTTTCATTCTCTTTGAGCTAGTGAAAGAGTGGAAGATTTTTGTTATTATTCTAACAAAAATAGCTGTGTATTGTTGCTTGGCTAAAATGATATATATCTAGGGCTTATTCTGATAACGTCTAACCTTATTAGGACTTATTCCAGAAATGCCTAATCTCCTTAGGACTTATTCCAAAGAGGTTAGGACTTATTCCAAAGAGTGCCTAGCCAAGCTAGGGCTTCTTAGCCAAGCTAAGAATTGCCGAGGAAAAACATAATTCGTCACTGATTACCAAAGGGAAGTGCAATTTGTCTAACCTTTGTGATCCACAAAAAAACAACGGGAAAAGCAATTCATTTTGCCCCCAAGTTCCACATATCACCAGGCAGAAGTGCAATTCATCTTGCCCTTATGACCCACGAAGTGCAAAATTCATCTCAATCTAGTAGCATATCTGACAAAAATAATGGTCTCCATCCAAGTTTAGTGACATATGTGACCAAAATAATAGTCTTCATCCAAGTATGGTTGCATATCTGACTAAAGTAACGGTCTCCATCCAAATCTGGTATAAAAATTCATGCTCCGTGGATAAAAAAGGTACAACACAATACATGATAACAATATCTCCATGCCCGAAATAATGACTAAAAATTCTTGCTCACAGGTAATAAAAATCCGACATAATACATGATAAAAATATCTCCATGTTCGGAATAATAAAACATAAAAATTTGAGATATGCAGATAACAAAGATTCGACATAATACATGATAAAACATCTCCATTCTTAGATTAATTAAACATGAAAAATTCATGACCCGCAGATAATGAATATCTAGCACAATACATAATAAAAATATCTCCATGCCCATAATAGTTATGCACAAAAACTTATATTCCGCAAATAATAAAGATCCGGTATAATATATGATAAAAATATCTCTCATGCCCGGAATAATAATGCATAATATGCATTTTCAGATAATAAAAATCTATACTCTGTAAATAATAAAAATCCATGCTCCGCTTATATAAAGATAAAACAATATGTGAAAGAAATTAGAAGGGCAGATAGCTTCCCTTGCAATCCCAAGTCAGATTCATTGTCCGTTGGCTGTTTGGTCACTAGTGTCGTTAATTTTCATGATTGAGAGCATGATGACATCGTGCGCCGGGTAACTCAAAGAAAACCTTTCATGAGATTGTATATTCTTGGATATAAATAAGAGGAAGTTGTACCATAAGAAATTATGCTCCATTACAGTTGAACATTATTTCTAGATTTGCAACACATACCACATACATAGGAGTTTCATAAATTAAATTACATGTTTATGTTATCTTTATTTTCTAGTGGTGGTACTTTGCAATTTTGTATGCACCATAAATGAAAATAATAATTATTATTTTTATTTATATTATTATTAACATTTTCAGGACTGTAGACGTGCCCGAACGTCCTAGGCTCCGTGCGCAAAAAATGGTGCAAAATCTGTTTTGTTCATTGAGCTACTACAGTTCGGACTTAAATGTCACGGTTCTAAATCTAATCTCGCAAAGTGCAATGCAAGACCGATAAATCACCAAAGAGTCCAAATCCGGCAAATCGTTTCGGAAAATTGATTTTTATAAAGAAGTGCCAAACATGAACTACTTTGCCAGATACAGAGTCGCCACCTAAATGTTTTATTTTTGGGGAATTTAGGAAACCCTGACTCGTGCCTATGGCCATGTGTCCGTCATCACCAAAGTTGCCTCGGCTCAGGAACTTGGGTACTAGAGGGGAATGTCATGCAATGAACACCCCCGCTTGCCCGATCTAAAGATCGGCCTTTACTAACATGATATCTTGTTTTTTGAAAACATATGTGTTCTTATTCCGGTTATTAGGTAGAATTACTATGTGATGCGCACAACACACAAGTATAGACTAGATCGCCTAAGTTGGAACAAAACATCTCATGTTTGTTTGTTTGAAAATGGTTTGAAGATGCTACTCGCAAGTAGGCTAAGAAGTGGATTTGCCACTGTCAAGTGGGCTTAGAATACATGATTTTGCCACCATCAAGTGGGCTTAAAACTCGCATTTCGATGAATTGTTCCAATTCAAGTAATCCAACCTTCACCCATAGGCATTCAGGCAGTTATATCATCTAAGAAAATAGCCTCTTGGCAATCATGCTATCATGGCAACACTTACACACATGCAAGATGCTAAAGCATAAAGACTTACAGTGTACTCCAAGCCAAAACAAAAGCTAGTTAGTAATCAATGCATGATCCTAGCTATGTCAAGAATGCCTAAGGCAACACATGCAAAATGAAACTAAGATAGGCTCGGCTATTCTAAGATGACATATGAAATGCAACTTGATAACATGCTGTTGAACACGTATTCAAGTAAGTATTGAAATACAATGCAATACGAATGAATGTATGCAAACATGCAAGCATAAGGATGCTAATCAAAACATGACCTAAAACTAACCATCGTAAGCGATTAAGAAAAAGAGAGAAAAACGTGGGGTTGGAAGACATTCACACACTCACGCACACTTATTACAAAATTCGCCCTCTCGACGGAGGGTCCAAATAAAAGCTACACTAAGCTACACAACTAATCTAATAATCTAATTAGACTAATTATTACACAACCAAATTGAATAACTAGCAAACACTAAGCTAATTATTACAATACTTTAACTAATTAACAAATGAATTAATTAAATTACAAATTCATGCTAAGCATTAAAATATGTAAACTAGGCTGCCTCAGCTCTGCCTTGAAGAAGTTGAAGATGCATGCTCGGTTCCCGTCTCGAAAAGCTCTCTGGATGCTCTTTAGAGGCTCTGTCTGTAGGGTGTCCTTGAGAACTAGCTGCTGGATCTTACCAAAAACATGCTGAGTGCACCAGGGGCCTGCCGGCCATGAGGAGCTGCTGCCGACCCTCCTGCCGGCCAGAGATGCCACTGCCGGCCATCAACAATGCACTGCCGGCCAACAATAAGAGGGGTGTCGGCCACTGGTGTGCTGTGACACCAAGCTGCAGCAGAACACAAAATACAAAAAATGAAGGGTCTCCCAAGGGTATGTACGCACTATGCCACCCCATATCACCTCGAAACATCAAGGGGGAGGCATAATCGAATCCAAGACCGTCAATCATATATCTCGATGCATGATGGCCAAAGATCCAACATGTGCAAATTTCGATAAATGCATGACAAATAAGACACCAAGACCATCTCCTTATCATGAGGAATCAAAGGAAATGGAGACTAAGGGAGATTGGCTCATTTCATCACTTCAAGTGTGAAATGAACCAATCTTCCTCGCGTTCAATATGACATCTGATTGAACGCAATGCAAAACATGCAAACAACATGCCAATCTTGACATGAAATGCACTATTCTAACATGCAAGCAATCATGCACAACATGTTAAGGGGCCAAGAACACGAAGGCTAGTGAAGAAGATGACACCACAAGCATGCATCACACTGCTCAAACATCCAAACCAGCTTAAAACAGAGTTACACCGTGCCCAAAACAGTGGCAAAACATGTTAAGACAGAAGCTCAAAGGACTATACACACATGCATGCATATTAGCCCAAGCTTAAGGCACAAAACACAACTCTCTAAAGTCATTGCAAGAGTGAAGCATGGAGTATAATGGCGTGTGTTCCAGTACTGAAATGACATGCAAAATGACTTCGAATCATGCAAACAAACCATGTAATGCATGTTGAAAGGCCTAAGCATCAAAGCTGGTGAAGTGTATTACACTAGAGGCATGCAAGGCAATGCTCAAATGGCCAAGCCAACCCCAAACAGACCCTATGCAGGCCAAAACAGTAGTAAAAATGGACTGAGATGATGGGTTGAAAGGCACGAAATGAGACTCATGCAATGGCTCATAAATAAGGCATAAAGATATAACTCTCAAGAGCACTTAAAGAGTGGAAAATATGGTGGTGCAACAACACTATATTCTCTGAAATATCATTCTAAATGATGCCAAAACAAGCAAATACCTCAAGTTAAGCATGCAAGATTCCTCAAAACTCAAAGATATTGCACCACAAGCATGCATAACAAGCATCATTCGACCAAGAAGCCTCAAAACAGAGCTAAAACATGAGTGAAAACTTGCTGGAGTAGAGTCAAAACATGCTACAATAATGGATCAAAGTATAGAGCATGTTAGGCTAGCAAGGCAAAATTACACTACAAGTGCATGAGCCACTCCAGAGACAACCAAACCAGCCAAAAACAGAGTCACGTCAGACCTAAAACTCACAAAAACAAGCTTACACCATGCCTCACGAGTATAGAGATACATGCTCATTTGATAGGCAAATAATACAAGCAAACAAAACAAGAAGAGAGGGGATCACCCCCTTTGATTTAAGGCCTCAAAACCACATGTCTACCACTGAAAATCCACTGGATTTCAGTGGCTAAAAGGCCAAATAAAGACTAACTCAAAGGCCTTGAGACATGGTTCAAAACAAGGCCAAACAAGGCACACAAGAGGGAAGAACACCCTCAACACCAAAGAGGCCTTAAACAACCACGAAAAGCACTTAAATGCAGAACTTTTTTTAGTTGAAAGAAAGGCCTAAAACAATATGAAAGGATGGCCAATATAGTATTCAAACAAAGGCTTAAAAGGGGAAAACACTCACCCTTGAAGCTCAACTTCGAAACCAGCAACCTCTGAGGCCAAAAACCAACTTTCAGAGCTCAAATAACACTCCCAAGAACCTCAGTTCAAAGATGGTGGTGTATCACTATGTGTTGTAGTGCAAACGTGGGTGGAAAATGCACTTTAAGGCACAAACAAACACAATAGAGAGAGAGAGAATGAGAAATATAGAGAGAGATATATCTTCTCAAAAAATGCTGAACCTCTGTAAGGGAGAAGGAGCCTCTCCTTATATAGAGGAATGCAATGCAAAGCTTGTTAAACAAGCTTGAAAAGGGATTCATCCCTCCATACATATGGAGGAGGGATGAGTGAAAACCAGCTGGCTCAAAAGATCTGGCGTGAAATCTGCTGAGACAAGGTATTCTGCCGGCCATCAGTGGTGGCCAGCAGTGCCTTATTGATGGCCGGCAGGCATCATCAATGGCAGGCAGGGATAAATGCATGGCCGACAGTGGTAGAGAGTGGCCGGCAATGCACCATGAGGAGCATGCTGAAAGGACCAACACATGGTCCAAAAAAAGGGTAGAAAGGATACAGGGTTTAGAAAGCTCAAACCTGTGGCGTTCCGCCGCGAAAGTCGAGTACTCGACGAGCAATCGAACTTGTGGTTGGATGTACCTGCAAGCACAACCAAATCTTGAGGACGGTCAAAAATGGGGTGTCTACAAGGACACATGACACTCTCCTGCTCATTTGGAGGTTATAAGAAGTTATAAAGTGAGAAAAAATATGTGGAAAAGGTGATAAAAAAGTGGAAGAACATGGAGCATGGAATGGAGAAGATGAAAGAACGTGGAGCATGAAGTGAAGAAGTTGAAAGATCATGGAGGGACACATGTTAACATAAGAGTAGCATCCCGGGTTTAAAACCCGACTTGAGCCTATGTATACGGATGCCCTGACATAATTGTTTAGTTGATTGAACTATTAGCACACTTGTTTAGTGCTCAACGCTTTTAATAAATTTTATCTTGGGTGTAAGAATGAACAACGGAAGCCTACGAACACCTTAAAACTCAAAATTGTCCCAGAACTGGCCACATGAGCAGTAGAATTGGGCCACACGAGTGGCCGTTATGTAGTAGAGGTTAGACCAGCCATCGCTTGGGTGGCCAAACCAGGTGCTCAAGCGGCCATTGTAGGTGCACAAGCTGCTAGTGTCCAGAACAAGCAATGTGGCTCACTTTTAGCCTAGTGTTTCTAGAGTCCCTTTTCTGATATTTTGAGCTAGCAGCTTGGGATAATCCCGTTCTTTGTTATGCCGTTAATATTTAATTATACTTGTGATTATGTGCTTAATATGATTTTGGATGCTAAGCCTGTGATTATATGCACTTTTAAATTTATATCTGTCCATCGTAGGAAAATCTATTTGCTATTCTGCTATAATCTGCAATTGAGGGCCATAGAAGCGGCATAAACCGAAACTGATGGTATCATTATGATTAGCATAATTTTTGGAGCCTATAGTAAAATTTAATTAAAAGTTGATTCAGATCAAAATAATTAGATTAAAGTGATTAAAATAAGTGTAATTGCTTAACCTTAATCAAGATTGATTAGTCTAAGCTAATCACCCACTATATATAGGACTAATTAATGTTTAAGCTCATATATTTGAGCTCATCTTCAAGTCTTGATTGAGATTACACACTAGAGAGAGAGACAAAATGAGAAATCAAGGGAGAGAAGGGAAAGCTTGAGGGATTGAACTCAAAGCTTGGAGATTTGGAAGATTCACTCAAGTTCTAGCTAATTGGAAGAGTTGAAGGCTCTAGGAGAGCAATTGAACCTCAAATTGTAAATTGAAATCATAAAATGTGAGAATTCAAGAAGAATTGGTGACTTAATGCAAGATATGAACGTAACATGAAGAATTTGGTATCGAATCACACATGCATGCATAATTTTGGCGAGTCTCATGAATATGAGTATCATTTATACCATTTGAGATGAAATTAGAGACTATATTTCACATGAATGCATAATTCATGAAGTTATGGAACTTGATTGCATGAGTTTTGAAGTTATGAAAAAGAATTTGAAATGATTTGGGACATGCATAGTGAATTCCCCAAGTTTAGGCTTTGATTTTGTAAATTGAGCTAATAATTATGCTTATAAATAGGTTTATGAAGTCAAGAGTATGTCATGTTTGGAGCCTTGGAGTTGCATTTTCAAGCTCAAACAGATTTATGAAAATTCTAGAATTTGAGCAGTTTGCTCGAGCGAAGGAATTGTTGCTCAAGCGTACATTTCAAGCTTCCAGTACTTTTGCAGACCAAAGGGTTCGCTCAAGCAACCAATGTTGTGCTCGAGCAAAGTGCCCTATTTCAGGAAACTTTGAAAAGTTGTTTTATCTCTCACTTTCCGTTCTTTTACATTTCTGAGCACTCTTAGGTATACATTGAGCATTCTAAACGAATTGAAGAGGTAGAAAGAAGCCTAAGAAAGATAATTGAATTAAAAAACAGATTGAATTGTATTGTGACCTGATTTCCGTATGTGCTATGAATTTTGTCGGGTCAACTTTGAGGATGAATCAGCCAATTGAACACTGTGAGTAATATCTCAGTAAAGATATTTTACTTATACCTTATTTTCTGATTGTCCTTATATGGTAAGTTTTTCTGAATCAACGATTTGATACATATGAATGAGTTGCCAACCGATTGAACGATATACTACTAAATCATGCAGCGAGATTGCTCGATATATCTAAATTGGGCTTAAAGCTGTTTCTGCATCTGATAAAGTGTACCCAAGATTATTCTGGATCTCTGATAAGAATGATGATTGACTGATATGATATGAATGAATCTCTAGCTAGTCTGAATGAATGGTATGCAATTGCAATAAGTGAATGGCCATTATACTACTGTAAATGATTGGACCCAAGGGCATTCTGATAAGAGATAACTGAATCCAATCAATGAGTTTGTTAACTATTAGACCTTAGGTTATTCTGTACACTGTTGGGCCCAAGGTCGTTCTATTGAATAATGATTGAACTTGTATTGTATATTCTGCTATCTGTTGGACCTAAGGTCGTTCTGTTGCATAGTGGACCCCAGGTCATTTTGATGTAAAATGCTTACTGATTTGATTCAATATGCTTATCTATTAAAAAGGGGCTCAGTCACTCAACCCCTTTACTTTGGAATTATTCATTGGGCATTAGTTCACTCTTGTTTTATATGCATATAGGTGAGCAGCAGGATGCCCAACCTCAGCCCTAGTGAACCCGTTAAGGATATCAGATACGTGAGGTTTGCTAGGGACGTCTCATGTGCAAGACTTTGCTTATAAATTTTCTTTTGTTTACTTTTGAGGTCCCATAGGACCAAGCCTGTATATGACTTTTTTTTAATGATCTTGGATATTTGTATGTCATTAATGGCTGAATAGTGTCAGTTATTAATATAATGTGTAAAGTTTTGTAATGCTATATATACATGGCTCATTGGACAAAATTTCAAATTCTACTTCCACATTTGGTCCCATATTAATATTAAATATGGCTGATTTCTATCTGATGCTGTAGGTGTAGACGCGCCTGCGTGGGGCCTTCACTACAGTTCGGACTCGATTTGTTGTCACGGTTCCTAATCTTGAACCAAAGAGTCCAAATCCGGCAAATCGTTTTGAGAAACGGATTTTTTGAAAAGAAGTGTCAAACATGGACTGCTTTGCTAGATACAGAGTCGCCACCTAAATATTTTTTAATGGGGAAATTTAGGAAACCCTGACTCAGTGCCGAAGGCCACATGTCTGTCATCGCCGAAGTTGTCTCGGCTCGGGAGCTTGGGTACGATCGGGGAAGGTCAGCTATGAGCACCCCCTTTCGCCCGGTCCGAAGACCGGCCTCTACTAACCATGATATCCGATTTTGAAAACGTTATGTGTTCTTATTCCATTTATTAGCCTAGAATTACTATGTTATGCGCGCAACAAACAAGTATAGACTAGATTGCCTAATTTGGAAATAAGCATTGCATATCCGTTTGTTTTAGAAAACACTTTGGAATTTGCTACTCGCAAGTAGGCTAAAATATGGATTTCAACGAGTTTCTCCAACTCAAACAATCTAACCTTAACCCACAGGCATTCAAACAATTTATCACATAAGCATTTAGCCGCATGGCAAGCATACTGTCATGGCAACACTCACACGCATGCGGGATGCTAAAACATAAATACTTACATCGTACTCCATGCCAAAACAATAAACTAGTTAGCAAACATGCATGTCCTATTTCATGTTAAGAATGGCTAATGCATCGCATGCAAAAATGCAATCTAGATAGGCTCGGCTAACCCTAAACATGGCATGTGAAATGCGATCGATTGATGCACGTATTCAATTTTTTGAATTGAAGTACAAATGCAGTTAGCGCGATGTACCGAGCCTAATGCATGCAACACAAATGCATGAATGCACGCATGCATAGCATAAGGTATGCTAAATTAAACGTGCCCTAATACTAACCACCAAAGCAGGTAAGTAAAAGGGAAGAAAGAAGTGGGGATTGGAAGACATACACACCACTCACACACACTTATTACAGATTTGCCCTTTCTCGGAGGGACCAAATAAATAATACAAATTAATTAACTACGCAAGCTAATTAAATATTACAGACAATTAACTAGTTAAGCAAATTAACTAAGCTAATTAAGCAGTAAACCGCCTCGGGAGGAGAGCCTGATGCAATGCATGCTCGGTCCTGCTCGGAAATGCACCGCCATGCATAGGCTGCCTCTGTTTTCCTTCCTTCACTCCTCTGGACGTTGTCAAAACCTCAGGACTGCTTCCTTCGACATTGGGGAACACCACCGGCTGAATGGAATTGCCACCGGCAATGGGATGTGGCCACCGGCCATTGGTGAAGCTATCGGCAGAGAAGGGATTGTCGGTCGGCACTGGGAACTGCCGGTCGGCAAAGTGTTCCTGCAGAATCTGCAATTGACAGCAACAGAGGGCAAGACAAAGCATGGCAGCACAATTCAAGGCATATATGCACCAATCATGTCTCCTATCATGTTTGTGACTCAAAAGGACATGTGTCTCAATTCTCGGACCACCAATCACGCATTTCCATGCATGATGGCCCAAGGAGTCAAGTGTGCAACTTTCATGTCAAATGAAATGCAAACCATACAAACAAACCAAGGCCCAATTCCCATCACCAATTCAAGGAACAAGGCATGTATGCAAGATGCAATGCAACTTAGACATACAAGCTAAGGATGCAACATGGCATGGCAAGACATTTATGCAAGCATACAAGCAAACATGAGGCAATACCAACCAATGAAAAGGTGGTCTAAAACATGATTTGGGCAGCTCTAAATAGGCCCAAAATAGTAGCCAAAGTGACCAAAACAAGGGACCAAAATACACATACACGCATGCCCATGTTAAGGCCCAAATGCTTAAGCATCAAAGGGCTATTTCTAAGCACATTTGAATGAGGCAATCATGGACAAATAGCATGCAAGGTAAGCATTGTAAATCATGTTAGGATGATGTCAAACCAAGCAACAAGATAGGCTAAACATTAGCATGCAAATGGTCCAAGTACTTGAAGCAAGTCAAGGGGGGTTGAACCATGGCTAAGCCAACCAAGCCTCACAAGGCTAAGAGGACTTAAAATAGGTTCAAGGCAGACCTAGACCACGCAAAGGGGACTCCCTAGATGGCATCTAAGTGGCTCAAATTCAAAGGCATACGCAATGGCCAAAACATGGAGCATACTACACAAGCTTTCAAAGCATTAAAGATGCGTCCAAGGCAAGCATATAGGCATGCAAATGGGACTGAAATGACATGGTAGATGGTTCCAAATCACCAAATCAATACAAAAATGTCATGCTATACATTCACACGCTTAAGGCCAACAAGCCGGAATGCAAAGGGGCTATACTAAGCATGCCAAATCCGACCCAAACAACCATGGACAGACCTAAAACATGGCAAAATATGCACAAAACCTTCACAAGACTAAGCCTAAAACATGCTTGAACAAAGGCTAACAACCTAAGGCATATTAAGGCAATAACAAGGCATTACATGGTAGGTATGCTAAGCGTGCATGGTGTACCAAAACCAACAATAAACAGAGGCATATTATGATATAATAGGCACAAAAAACAGCCAAGGCATGGTCAACATGAAGCTTAGCTAGATGCTCCCTCAAGAGGCCAAAAATGGTCCATTTCAAGGACAACAAGGAGAGGGGATGGCCCTCCCCTTTTGGAGACTTCAAGGCACCATCTTCACCACTGAAATCCCTCAAGATTTCAGTGGTGAAGAGGCCCAAACACCAAAATCTCAAAACTCACTCAAAATAGCACAAAATGAGGCCTTTCAAGGCCTAAGACGGGTCAAACACCCTCAAACCACAAAACACTCTTAATAAACAACCAAGAGGGCTAAAAAAAAGAACTTTTTTGTATTATACACTAAGCACAAAAATAGTTCAAAGATAGGCAAAAACAAGATGCAAAAATGGGGAATAAAAGGGAAGTTTCTCACCCTTGTAGACCACCTTCACAAATGATGCTCCAATGGCCCTCCTTGGCTTGAATCCAACACCAAAACACCAAAATCAGCCACTTAAAACCTCAGGAGCCAAAGGAAGGTGAAACACTAGGTGTTTGTGTGCAATAGTATGAACTAAAACACCTAGAGCACAAAGAGAGAAAAAGAGAGATAGGAGATATGTATGAACCCTAACCCTAAAACCAGAGCTTCTCTCTGTCTTTTCTATCTCTAAAATGTCTCAAGTGTCTAACCCTAAAGCCAAGAGACAAGGCTCTCTCTTATAGAGCTTATTGTCTTGTAAAGTTTACAAGACAAGCTTCTAAAGAGAGAAATCCCTCCATACACGTGTATGGAGGGGAGCAAAAAGCAAGACAGCTGTCTTAAAATATCTGCAAAAGCAGATGCACAGTAGTCGGCCGGCCAAAAATGTCATTTTGACAAAATTTAGTGCTGGCCGGCAACAAATAGTGCCGACCGGCAATATACATTGCCGATGGCAGCAAAAACCAGCCGGTGACCTCTAGCCACTGCCGGTGGTGTGTGGGGATGCCTCACAAAGCATTCCCTGCCCCTCCAAGGCAAAACACAAGTGTTTGGTGCAAAACCAGACACTAAACAGTTAAGTTCGGAGATCCTGAGGCAGGGCGCGCGTAGCCAAGACCTCCGGGAACTCCAAACGAACACAAACATGGATGATCACCGAGTGTTCAAACAGTGACGTCCAAGTCTTGAGGACGGTCAAAAATGGGGTGTCTACAGTTGCCCCTCTTTGACAGAACTCGAAATTCATAACAATGACGGAGTGAATGTCAAAGCCCAGAGACGACCCATTTTTGACAAGGCCGAAGACTCAGACAAACATGCAAGACAAACAAGATATGCGCCCGAAGGCAGGGGCAAAATGCAAGACAATGCACAGAGCCGAGCATAACTTATGATAATGCAATATATAGAAAACAATGTATAAAGAATGCAAAATGAAAATGCAAATGCAATGCAATTGAAACAATGCAAACTATATGCAAAGCAATTGAATCACGATCCGATCATGAGTGGTTCGAGACCACACCTATGTCAAATAGATTGATGGAGGTAACAAGTCTGTCTACCATAGAACGGTCAACTGAACTATGAGCATCGTAGACAGACACAAGAACAAGTATTTGGGGGGGATTGACATAAGTGGGGAAACGACCCGCTGGAGAAAGGACAATGATCCTAATGCCGGATGCGATAAGTATACTACAATGTAATATATAATGAAAATGCTGGGGAGGTGGCAATGGATATGGCACGCGGGCCAAACCAAATCTTGCCTAGGAAAGGCATGTATGCATATGAGCCATGTCTAACACAGAAAAGGTGCCGCAACCCTCAAACCAACATACCAGCATGGAATAGGCGCGTACACATGCAAAACTGTGCTTTAACGTGAAAAGTAAGGGCACATACCAGACCAAGCTCAACATGGAAAGGCGCGAGCCGTAAAGCTACAATGCAATGGAAATGGATACAATGGATATGGCCTGCAAGCCAAACCAAATCTTGCGTAGGAAAGGCATGCACGCATACTAGCCATGTCTAACACAGAAAAGGTGCCGCAACCCTCAAACCAACATACCAGCGTGGAATAGGCACGTATACATGCAGAACTGCGTTTTAACGTGAAAAGTAAGGGCACATACCAGACCAAGCTCAACATGGAAAGGCGCAAGCCGTGGACGGGGGGGGGGGGGATGCAATGAATGCATGCAAACTACAATGCAATATCTACAAATATGCAATGGAATGGATATTTACAAAATGCATGACAATGCAGTATGATGCGATCTACTGGGGAAAATGCGGTGGATGCATGCAAGCTACAATGGAAATGCATGACAATGCACTATGATGCAACGACTATGATCGCAACTTTCCCTATCTTACTAACAGAGCGATATACTAGGTTGGTTCAGTATCCAGAACTGAGGCGTAGACATGCTGCCTCAATCTATGGGGCTTCCATACAGATTTCAAGCCGATGATACACCCTAGGGTATTTAAACCAGACTTTAGTCTCGGAACTCCCGAACCTTTGCGTTCTAGGCATAAGCCGTTCGAACTCTAGTTTCCACCATCCCAGTTGGTCTTCTAGGAACTCACTGCAAACATAGGCAGGTGGCTTTACCAGACCACCGAAAGTCGTTCGGGCACGACAAACACCAAAGGAATTGCACCTTCAGAGGATTTAGGGTCTCCTAATTTAGGGTCTCCTAGACCGGGATATACCTACGCGGTTCGTCTGGTTGCTCCAGCCTCAAATGAACCGTACATACAATATCGTGCCTAAAAAGAAAACAAACTTAACAGATACAATGTTGTTAGCAACATGCATGACAATGCAACCGAACTGCACACATCAATGCGCCGAAGGTTTTGTACCTCCCAACGATTTAAGGTCTCCTAGACCGTGCGTGTTTAAGGTCTCGCCAGACCACGTAGCAACATGCATGACAATGCAAGAATGAGGCACGCATGCCACATGGAATGTAAACTGATACAATCGGACTGATACGCCACGAAAAACTGTGCACATCAATGCACCAGAGGTTTCGCACCTCCCAAGGATTTAAGGTCTCCTAGACCATGAGTGTTTAAGGTCTCGCCAGACCGGGTAATATACATGACAATGCAAGAATGAGGCACACATGCTAATGCTAATGACGACACACATACCAGCGAAAATGTGACACGCATGCCGATGCAAATGAAGCATGATGCAAGATGATACAAATGAGACACGCGTGCCTCATAAGATGCAAAATGATACAAGTGTGACACGCATGCCACACGGAATGCAAAATGAAACAAATGAGACATGCATGCCTCATAAGATGCAAAAATGATACAAGTGTGACACACATGCCACACGGAATGCAAAATTTTGAAAATTGGACTTATACGCTACGCGAAGCCGGTTTATATTCAAAACAATGCAATGTACTAACAAGTACAAGTAAGGTGCGCAAGATAGCGCGATAGGATACATGCAAGATGCAAGTAAGGTGCACAAAACAGTGCGATGCGGTGCGCAAAATAGCGCGAGTGATTTTGAAATGCACAAAACAGTGCGATGCGCTAAACAGCGCGATTGATTTTGAAATGCACAAAATAGTGCGATGCGCTAAACAGTGCGATTGTAAACTGTACAAAACAGTGCGATGCGCTAAACAACGCGATTGATTTGCAATGCACAAAACAGTGAGATGCGCTAAACAGCGCAAGTGATTTTGAAATGCACAAAACAGTGCGATTGATTTGAAATGCACAAAACAGTGCGATGCGCTAAACAACGCGATTGATTTGCAATGCACAAAACAGTGCGATGCGCTAAACAGCGCAAGTGATTTTGAAATGCACAAGATAGTGCGTTTGATTTGAAATGCACAAAACAGTGCGATGCGCTAAACAACGCGATTGATTTGTAATGCACAAAACAGCGCAAGTGATTTTGAAATGCACAAAACAGTGCGATTGATTTGAAATGCACAAAACAGTGCGATGCGCTAAACAGCGCAAGTGATTTTGAAATGCACAAGACAGTGCGATTGATTTGAAATGCACAAAACAATGCGATGCGCTAAACAGCACAAGTGATTTGCGATGCACAAAATAGTGCGATGCACTAAACAACGCGATTGATTTGCAATGCACAAAACAGTGCGATGCGCTAAACAGCGCAAGTGATTTTGAAATGCACAAGACAGTGCGATTGATTTGAAATGCACAAAACAATGCGATGCGCTAAACAGCACAAGTGATTTGCGATGCACAAAATAGTGCGATGCACTAAACAACGCGATTGATTTGCAATGCACAAAACAGTACGATGCGCTAAACAGCGCAAGTGATTTTGAAATGCACAAGACAGTGCGATTGATTTGAAATGCACAAAACAGTGCGATGCGCTAAACAGCGCGAGTGATTTTGAAATGCACAAAACAGTGCGATGCGCTAAACAACGCGATTGAAATGCAATGCACAAAACAGTGCGATGCGCTAAACAGTGCGAGTGATTTACAATGCACAAGACAGTGCGATTGAAATGCAATGCACAAAACAGTGCGATGGAGGTGCGATGCACGTAGGGCAATTTTGAATTTCGTAAAAGCTAAAAGGATACAAAAAGGATACACCTTGCACGAATTCGAGTACCACGCATGGAAGACACGATCCGAGGTCACAACGGAGGCCGGTTGAGCGTCGGGGATGCACTTTCTTGCACTTTCTTGAGCTATGAAGACCAAAAACTACTCATATGGCCTAAACAAGGCTGTGGGAACACCACCAGCCGGAAGGGGAGGCCACCGGCTGCAGAATAACTCCATCGGCACAATATACTGCCGGCCGGCACAAAATATTGCCGACCGGCAAAAAGTTGCTGAGTCAGGCAGTTTCGACAATTCACCACGGGTGTTTTAAAATAGGGTTCCTAAACCCTATTCCTTACTTCCTTCACCGCCGAAAACCCACTCTCTCTCTCTCTAGAGCGTTTTCCTTTCCTTTTTCCCCCGTTTCTTCGCGTTCTACGCCCGTTTCGTCGTCGGATTCGCGATTTCCTTCGCGTTTCGGACATTTTCAACCGAACAAAACTTTGTTTCGGTGCCTCGTTTGCCATTCCCACCTTTTTGGGGTTTGTTCCCCTCGCTTTCCTCTTGATTTCCGTACCATTTCCATATCCCGGCCTTTCCGGCCATTTTTGACCTTCTCGGGAGTTGACTTTTTGGTTGACTCTTCGTATTCTAGCCCGGTTTTCCTTCCTCCGGCTATTTTCTCATCATTCTCGACATGGCAGACGACATTCCACGCGGCGGGACTCCCCCGGACCACGAGATGGATCCCGGGGTCGAGCTCCTACCTTTGAGCGAGCGCCCGTTCGACCCGGCGACCTACCGGCCGGCGATCCATGTTCTACCCCCCGACGGACTCTGCCAGTTTCGGAGCTTCGAGAGGCACGTGCCACCCGAGCTATTACTGCGCGAGCCTCCTCTCACCTGTCCTTCGGCACTTCCGAGGTAACTCTTTTTCCTCTACTTTACTTTCTGCAATGTAGGGCATAAAAACTGTCGTAGCTTATTTATGCTCTTTAACTGCTTTAGCTGATATGCCGTATACCGTACTTGACTGTAAACATACACACAACTGATATCTGCTTGAAACTGACACATGCACACACGCTGCACTGGCCCTGAATCACCCAAACACACTGTATTTCACTGCATACATACTGGTACCCAGCATTTGCTTGAATCTGTCAAACTATGCACACATGCTATATTGTACTGAACCACCCGAACACGCTGACGCATCACACGTATTTCACTGTAAGCACACCGGCACCCGGTATTTTTTTAGATCTGTTAAACTTGCACGCATGATACATCTGTACCGAACCACCCGAACACGCTAATGCATCACACGTTGTAGTTCACTGTAAGCACACCGGTACCCGGTATTTGTCAAAATCTGTTAAACTTGCACGCATGCTATACTTGTATGCTTCTTAGAACTGCATTTTGAATGTTGTCTTGCCATTGTTATTTTCTATTTACAGGAGGATTCCCATACCATCCGCGGGTATGGGAACACTGGCGCTCGGGAGTGGTACGACGAGCTCCCTGACGCGGTCCGTCGCATAGTGGACCGGGCGGGCTTCGGCGCCTTCTACCGAGGACTCTCCAGTATCACTACATGCAGGCCTCTCCTCGCCGCTCTGGCGGAGAGGTGGTGGGACACCACCGATTCATTTCACTTCTCCACAGCAGGGGACATGACGATGACCCCTTACGATTTCTCGATGCTCACAGGCATCGGGGTAGGGGGTGATCCGATCCCCTTTGATATTGACATGGACGAGTGGACTGCCGCTCAGGTCCATCTACTCGGTGAGGCGCCACCTCTCACTCGTCCAGGCTTTGTCCGATACTCCTGGTTCAAGGTGCAGTTTCGGGTCCAGCCCACTCTTGTTGATGTAGCCCCGATGACCCCGGAGGCCATGGAGAGGTACGCTCGCGGCTTCCTCATGTTCTTGTTCGGGACGACCATCTTCGCCGACCGGGCGAACACCGTGCCTCTCTGCCTTCTCAGCGCACTGGTGGATGTCCGAGACATCCTGCATTATGATTGGGGTGGCGCCGCTCTGGCCAACCTCTATGGATACACGAGCTCAGCTTCCCGCGGCAGCGGACAGTTGCTCGGAGGCCACTGGCGGGCGTGGGAGGTACACTTCTTCTCCACTTTTCATTTCTGCCCTATATTTTCTGTACTCTGTACACTGCACACACTGTAGTCTGCTTTATACTTGCTGTATACTGTACACACGGCACACACATACACTCTGCTTTACACTGATTGTACACTGCTCACACTGCACACTCTACACAACATACTGCACAACACATGGCTCCGCTATTTTTGCTTTATTCTGTATTCTGCTTTATCTGATAAATGCACTGGTATTTACCTTGCAGTTGTGGGTTTATGCCTACTTTCCTAGGCTCGCTCCCGTACCAGTCACAGAGACTCCTCTGGTCGTCCCCTTTTCACGCCGCTTTGACGGGAGATGTTCCCGGAGGCCGCGAGAGACTTTCAGCTTCTTCCGCCGATACTTCGACACCATTACTCCTGCCGAGGTATGTTTTACTTGCAGTTTATTTAAGCTTCACCTTTCCACTGCATATTTCAAAGACAGTAGATAACAAACTGTATTGCATTTTCAGATCACCTGGCAGCCTTGGGCTCCTTTGCCAACTGTGACGCGGGATCGGTTTGCCGGTGCCGATGAGACCTCACATTTTCGGATCTTGTTGGAGGGCCCGGTCTGTCGGGCTTGGTACCTAGGTAAGCGTTTCTTACGCCAGACCCTAGGGTTACCTGAGCAGATAGTCCCGGTTCACCCTCCCGAGGATATGAGGGAGACCGAGAGGCTCACCACCGAGCAGATGGATGATTACACCATCGGCTGAGAGGAGACCTGCTTCAGAGGCATTGGCGATTACAGAGAGTACATGCAGACGTACCTTATGCGGCCTCTGAGCGGCGGCCGTCGAGCGGAGGGAGCTAGGCCCGTGGCGCCAGCGGCTGGGGTAGGAGCAGGAGCTTCGAGGAGGGCCCGAGTCCGTGGCAGGGGCGGAGTTCAGGGAGGACGGGGGGCTGGTTGGCCCGCCCTGCCTGCTGTACTGACTTTCCGGGGGCAGGGTGGGTCGACCTATCAGATCCCCTTTGCCCCTCCGCCAGCTGATCACGAGTTCGTCGGTGTCCCCGACTTGCCTCCGGTATGTATTACTGCACTTTTGTATAGTCATTTCATTTCAGTTTATTTGATATTCCACAGAATATTGATGCATCTGATACTTTTGCAGGCTTCTTTTGGGTATACCCGGCAGTCATTGGAGATGAATGCCTCCATGATGGGGATGCTTCAACGGACTTTTGATCTCCTGGCCCTCTACAGCATTCCGGTATGTTCTTCTGACACTGGCCTTAAACCATTCATATACTGCTTCACATAATCTGATGCATGGCACAACACCTGATACACTGATCTCACAGCATCTGATAAACTGCATACACTGCATTCTGCACTGTACTCTGCACTGGTAAACTGCTCACGGCATTCATACACTGTACTCTGCATTCTGCACTGATAAACTACTCACGGCATTCTCACACTGTACTCATACACTGCATTCTACACTGTTAAACTGTCCACAGTATACTGATGCATTTGCCTTTTGTGTACTTTTTCAGCCTCCTTTCCAGATTCCTATGGCAGGAGGTGCTCCAACTGGACCTTCCGTCCTTGCCCAGGGGAGAGATGAGGAGGGCAGAGCATTCCCCCGCACCAAGGCGGGGCGCACTTATGCCGGGAGCAGCTCGGGGGCTCCTGTTCCCGATGACGACGATGATGAGGATGACGAGTCAGAGGTGGAGGCAAAGTCAGAGGCAGAGTCATCGGAGGAGGAGACCGGAGGCGGTACTAGCTCGGGCTCTGACGACGATGCCGATGATGCTCCTGGACCTTCATCCAGGAAGAGGACCAGGACCGACTGATGGCCCCTGGAGTCGTTTGACATTGGTTTTTGTTGTTTTTCTTCTTTCTTGTACTTTTCCTTTTTGATAGTCAGGATACTTTGTACTGCCGCAGGCAGATTTTGTTTTCCTCAAAACTTTGTACTTTGAAAGAGATTATGAAATGAACAAAATTTTTGCTTAAAAAGTGTTACATTTACATATCTCATGTATTGCATCGCATTCCATCATGTTACACCTCAATGTAAATGAAATTGATTGGTTGTCGGAAAATTGAACACTTGCACTGTAATAATCAGATAACTAAACAGCCAACAGCAAAATAAACCCAAGCAACCCACTGCCTGATTCTGGATACACAGCCCTTACTCTGTTGGGGATTAATCTGCATACAGCCCATAACACAGCATTCAGTTCATTCTGCACACAGCAAACTTTAAACAAAATAGCCCAATCTGACAAGACGGAGCTCAAAGACGAAACCAGTTGGAGTTGAAGCATGCTCCAATGTAGAGAATGGCACATCATTCTGGGTATAAACAATTCTGAAATTAAATGAGGGTTTTTCAAACCGGGGTATCGAGCCTACAACTGAACACAGCGGGGAGGACTCGAACAAAAAGGTACACGACCTAAACATAACGAGACACGCTCGGGAGAAACCTAAAGCAAAGGATGAAACCAACAAATCAAAAAGACACGACACACAGACGCGTTAGCGAAGACGGGGGACCTCAGATCACGAAGAGCCAGTTTCTCTGGGTATTGCTCCCCACCCTTTCTGATTTGTGATTCTCACATCACTCGACTCTCAAGCTCGGATTTTCTCTCAAAACCCTTTTCCTCACTTTTCTCTCAACTCACACCTCTCTATTCTTCATTCTCTCATTTTTATCCCTCCCCGGGGTGTTTAATGAATGAATAGGAAGTTGCGGGTTCATGCCCAATGCCGTTAGCTCACGGCTATTTCTTCTGGCAGGTAGAGCGCTCTTCTGGCAAGTATGTTGACGACCGGGGGAGACTGAGCGCCTGGCTCAACTGTGCCCTTAGTTCATCACTTTAACCATTCTTTGTTTTGGCTTTCTACTAAAACAGTTTTGATCAAGATGAGAGTCGGATTAACGTACTTGTTCGATTTTTGATTTGAAAACCGTGCAAGTCAGGCTGTAAGCACTGAAAATTTTCCTTTTGGGTCCAAGACAATGGTCCAGTTTTGGAAAATGGAATAGTTTTCGAGAAAATAGTCAACCTCAGTGAAAATTTTCAAAAACTATTTTTCAAACAGTCAATGCTCAACGAGCATGGAACTTACTCTTTGAGATGCGCAACCTCGGATCGGAGGCAATGGAAAATTGCCCTTGGTTTGAAGGGGGTGGGAGGCAACGGAAAGTTGCCCCTGGTTTGAATGGCGGCTCACGACGGTTCATGGCAACGGAAAGTTGCCCCTTGTTTAGATGGTGCCGCAGCAATCCGCAAACAGTCTTCATTGACGGTGGTCGAGCTCTTGGACACAGAGATGACAAAGACGGTCACAACAAATATATGGACACAGTCACCTTGGAAGGTGTTGCCGACTGGACTTTGGGATGAAATCGAAACCATTGCATGGACTGAGACGCTATGAAAGCGTTGGGGGCTGGACTTCATGATGAAGTTGCCTACGTATCCCAAACATGGGAATCAAGCCTTACGTAGTTCCGGTTAAGGTACACTCGGGTATTTTAACCTTCACTTTTCAGGCTCTAACTTTTGCCAAGGCGCTCGATGCGGGTTTTCGACCTTGCGAGCTTCTTTTTATTTTCCTTTGTTCATTTCTTTTTCTTTCTTTTTCACATTTTTTCTTTGTTTTCTTTTCTTTTGCATTTTTTGCTTTTTTTTGTATTTTTCTCTTGCTCTAACTTTTGCCTGGGTCGCCCTTCCGGGTTTTCGGCCCAGCGAGCCTCTCAAAGGGTAAAAGTGTAACAAGTCCATGCCAAATGGTTTTTGAAGTTGAAGCCTCTCTGTGTCTAGGAGAACGGCTGTTGCAATGATTTGTAGGAGAATCTGTCATGGCTGCTCCACGAGCTCCTTCTGGTGAGATCTACTCCTTTGATGCAGATTCGGCTTTGGTGCCTCTTGCTCGTGGGCTGCCCCTGATCTGGCCATACTGACCTTGCATGACGTTTGACCGTTGAACTTTCTGAACGTTCTGAATGGGTTCAAAGTTTGAAAACGAACGGGTTGAATCTTGAGGCTGAGAGCAATCCTAGGCTGTGCAATCTCAAGAGCGATTCCACACAGGTCTTCACAGGGCCGCGTAAAACATTTGTTTTTGAAAGTTTTTAAGAAAGCGACAAATCGCTCGTGCCGAAGATAGTGTGGAACCAATCTGGATCAAGCCAAGATCCTTGTCAGTACTCACGCCGACAAACATGGTTTCATTCATTAAAAGGCTTAGCACGCCTCTCTTTCTCTCAAAATGATCAAAATTTTGCAAAACCCGAGGAATTCCTTCCTCTTCGTTTTCATCACCGCAGTGTTCAAAAGGGTTTTTTTTTTTTGAAAAACTTAGGTTAATGCAATGAGTTTGGCGCACAGGAGAGCAGGCGAGATGTACTGTCAGCCCAATCAAATTCTCTGGCACTTATGCTGAAAGCAAACATGAAGTTGAGATAGCAACAACTGTTTCATTCAGATTTGTTGGTGCAACTGGCCCCTCGGCAGAAACAGACTCAAAAACAAAAACAGGTAATTACAAGACAAAACGGTGTTCGAGGCAACAACCCCAGAATCACCTGGTATTCTATAGAAAAGGGACTGACTCGCTACAACAAGACAGACCTTTAAGCAAAAAAACTGACTCAAGACAAAGAGATAGACTCAAAACAAAAGACTGACTCGATACCCAAGCCAGGATTTACAAAGTTATCGTTCACAGCCACTCAAAAATGCGTGCCAGACGCCACATTCAAAATACATCCAGATGCCGCCCACAGGTGGTTCACTTTCTGATTACATACTTGCAGTATTTGTGTCCTCAAAATCCAATAGCTGAGTGGTAACGGACTTGGCTGAGGTGGGCAGGAGGATAACCTCGTTGTCAATCAAATCTTGCACCTCATGACGGAGGCGGAAGCAATTGTCGGTTGGGTGGCCTGTCTGCTGGTGGTACGCGCAGTACTGAGCAGCATCATGCGTAGCAGGGAGATTCTTCGGGAGAGGCCGAGGCTCCAAGGGTTTAAGGTGCCCCCTCTCGGCAAGAATCTGAAGTGCCTTGGACAGAGGCATGTAGAGAGCATGAAAGGTCCTGCGCCCCCGGGGCAGGTACTTTGGAGTCTGAGCGCTCTTACTAGCCGCACAAGCAAAAGGGTCGGCAGGCGCCACCTTAGCTTTCTGATCTTTCCCGGGTGCAGGGGCGGGAACAGGAGGAACTGTTCTGGCATGACGGGGCCTATCCCGATTTTCTGACTGGCTTGAACTACCCTCAGGTGGAGTGGGGAAAGCATCCTCCACAGTCTTTGCCACAACTGCGGATATCTGTTGCTTGTTCATCCCCCCGGCTTTCAAAGCCTTGACTGCCCACAGCAGTTGTTCAATGGGATCGGCATCTGCCTTCATTTTGTTCTTGCCTCTAGCCTTAGCCTGATCGAGGGTTTGGGTTGATGTTGATATGTCATTGCCATAGCTGGAGGCCATCTCCGGTTGGCTAAGTTCGATCACAATGCGCCCTAACAACGGGGGCTCCTGTGGTACAAAGCTCTCGGCATATGGTGCGGCTGGGGGTGAAGCTGACATTCCGTAGGCGAGATCCGCCATAGACCTCTGGAGATCACCTATCATCTCCATTAGCTCAAATGTAGTAGGCTCGCGAGCCTGGTATAGCTGGGGGGTCCAAATCGGGTGCGCAACAGGCGACCTAGGTGGATGTGACACATCGATGCTGGCCTCACCTTGCAGGGTGATCCCTTGCTCTAATGCAGCCATCATAACTACGATCTCTTCTGAATTCTGCGTCATCATAAGCCCTGACTCGGCGAGGGGGAGCACTAGCTATTCTGTATCAATTCTCTGGACACTCTGAACTGAAAGGAGAAACAAACAGCATTTTAGCCCAAACAGACCAAACACTGGTGTAGCTGAACAACTGTAGTCTACTGCTGATCACTGTTCCCAAAAACTAAACCCTGATACCCGCAGATAACTGATTCTTATAACTGACACTGATACTGGTCCCTCCGGACCCCGGGCCTGATACTCAAACTTGCAAATTGATATATGCTTTCCCAGTAGAAATACACTCTAAAAGCACATAGCAAGTAAAGAGAGCAAAAACACCCCTATGTTGGGGTAGGATTTCCCTATCCTATTTTGTCAGGAGCTAGGGTTCCACTATGCATGCAGCAGTTTCAAACAACCTAACATCGGGTAAGCAACCTGTCCTAGTTTGGAATGGTCACTATGGATTCTGAATATGCACTAGGTCGAATGGCCAAAAAGGGTGCCCCGGTAAAACCGGGGTTTGTGTTTCCATACTGTCAGAGCCTATAACCGGTTAGCCTTATGGTCATGCCTTGACAAGACAAGCCTCCGACAAACCGTTCAGGAATGGCAGATGGCAAACACTGTGTTCCTAGGCGCACCAATGCACATGCAATGCAAAGAGACACATAAATGAAATCAAAATGGGATATCACGAGTTCGAGTCAAGCTCTCTAAAATCCCCAACAGAGTCGCCAGAAACTGTAGACGCGCTCGCGTGGGGCCTTCGCTACAGTTCGGACTCGATTTGTTGTCATGGTTCCTAATCTTGAACCAAAGAGTCCAAATCCGGCAAATCGTTTTGAGAAACATATTTTTTGAAAAGAAGTGCCAAACATGGACTGCTTTGCCAGATACAGAGTCGCCACCTAAATATTTTTTAATGGGGAAATTTAGGAAACCCTGACTCAGTGCCGAAGGCCACATGTCCGTCATCACCGGAGTTGTCTCGGCTCGAGAGCTTGGGTACGATCGGGGAAGGTCAGCTATGAGCACCTCCTTTCGCCCGGTCCGAAGACCGGCCTCTACTAACCATGATATCCGATTTTGAAAACGTTATGTGTTCTTATTCCATTTATTAGCTTAGAATTACTATGTTATGCGTGCAGCAAACAAGTATATACTAGATTGCCTAATTTGGAAATAAGCATTGCATATCCGTTTGTTTTAGAAAACACTTTGAAATTTGCTACTCGCAAGTAGGCTAAAATACGGATTTCAACGAGTTTCTCCAACTCAAACAATCTAACCTTCACCCACAGGCATTCAAACAATTTATCACATAAGCATTTAGCCGCATGGCAAGCATACTGTCATGGCAACACTCACACGCATGCGGGATGCTAAAACATAAATACTTGCATCGTACTCCATGCCAAAACAATAAACTAGTTAGCAAACATGCATTTCCTATTTCATGTTAAGAATGGCTAATGCATCGCATGCAAAAATGCAATCTAGACAGGCTCGGCTAACCCTAAACATGGCATGTGAAATGCGATCGATTGATGCACGTATTCAATTTTTTGAATTGAAGTACAAATGCAGTTAGCGCGATGTACCGAGCCTAATGCATGCAACACAAATGCATGAATGCACGCATGCATAGCATAAGGTATGCTAAATTAAACGTGCCTTAATACTAACCACCAAAGCAGGTAAGTAAAAGGGAAGAAAGAAGTGGGGATTGGAAGACATACACACCACTCACACACACTTATTACAGATTTGCCCTTGCTCGGAGGGACCAAATAAATAATACAAATTAATTAACTACGCAAGCTAATTAAATATTACAGACAATTAACTAGTTAAGCAAATTAACTAAGCTAATTAAGCAGTAAACCGCCTCGGTAGGAGAGCCAGATGCAATGCATGCTCGGTCCTGCTCGGAAATGCACCGCCATGCATAGGCTGCCTCTGTTTTCCTTCCTTCACTCCTCTAGAGGTTGTCAAAACCCCAGGACTGCTTCCTTGGACATCGGGGAACACCACCGGCTGAATGGAATTGCCACCGGCAGTGGGATGTGGCCACCGGTCATTGGTGAAGCTATCGGCAGAGAAGGGATTGTCGGTCGGCACTGGGAACTGCCGGTCGGCAAAGTGTTCCTGCAGAATCTGCAATTGACAGCAACAGAGGGCAAGGCAAAGCATGGCAGCACAATTCAAGGCATATATGCACCAATCATGTCCCCTATCATGTTTGTGACTCAAAAGGACATGTGTCTCGATTCTTGGACCACCAATCACGCATTTCCATGCATGATGGCCCAAGGAGTCAAGTGTGCAACTTTCATGTCAAATGAAATGCAAACCATACAAACAAACCAAGGCCCAATTCCCATCACCAATTCAAGGAACAAGGCATGTATGCAAGATGCAATGCAACCTAGACATACAAGCTAAGGATGCAACATGGCATGGCAAGACATTTATGCAAGCATATAAGCAAACATGAGGCAATACCAACCAATGAAAAGGTGGTCTAAAACATGATTTGGGCAGCTCTAAATAGGCCCAAAACAGTAGCCAAAGTGACCCAAACAAGGGACCAAAATACACATACACGCATGCACATGTTAAGGCCCAAATGCTTAAGCATCAAAGGGCTATTTCTAAGCACATTTGAATGAGGCAATCATGGACAAATAGCATGCAAGGTAAGCATTGTAAATCATGTTAGGATGATGTCAAACCAAGCAACAAGATAGGCTAAACATTAACATGCAAATGGTCCAAGTACTTGAAGCAAGTCAAGGGGGGTTGAACCATGGCTAAGCCAACCAAGCCTCACAAGGCTAAGAGGACTTAAAATAGGTTCAAGGCAGACCTAGACCACGCAAAGGGGACTCCCTAGATGGCATCTAAGTGGCTCAAATTCAAAGGCATACGCAATGGCCAAAACATGGAGCATACTACACAAGCTTTCAAAGCATTAAAGATGCGTCGAAGGCAAATGTATAGGCATGCAAATGGGACTGAAATGACATGGTAGATGGTTTCAAATCACCAAATCAATACAAAAATGTCATGCTATACATTCACACGCTTAAGGCCAACAAGACGGAATGCAAAGGGGCTATACTAAGCATGCCAAATCCGACCCAAACAACCATGGATAGACCTAAAACATGGCAAAATATGCACAAAACCTTCACAAGACTAAGCCTAAAACATGCTTGAACAAAGGCTAACAACCTAAGGCATATTAAGGCAATAACAAGGCATTACATGGTAGGTATGCTAAGCATGCATGGTGTACCAAAACCAACAATAAACAGAGGCATATTATGATATAATAGGCACAAAAAACAGCCAAGGCATGGTCAACATGAAGCTTAGCTAGATGCTCCCTCAAGAGGCCAAAAATGGTCCATTTCAAGGACAACAAGGAGAGGGGATGGCCCTCCCCTTTTGGAGACTTCAAGGCACCATCTTCACCACTGAAATCTTGAGGGATTTCAGTGGTGAAGAGGCCCAAACACCAAAGTCTCAAAACTCACTCAAAATAGCACAAAATGAGGCCTTTCAAGGCCTAAGACGGGTCAAACACCCTCAAACCACAAAACACTCTTAATAAACAACCAAGAGGGCTAAAAAACAGAACTTTTTTGTATTATACACTAAGCACAAAAACTGTTCAAAGATAGGCAAAAACAAGATGCAAAAATGGGGAATAAAAGGGAAGTTTCTCACCCTTGTAGACCACCTTCACAAATGATGCTCCAATGGCCCTCCTTGGCTTGAATCCAACACCAAAACACCAAAATCAGCCCCTTAGAACCTCAGGAGCCAAAGGAAGGTGAAACACTAGGTGTTTGTGTGCAATAGTATGAACTAAAACACCTAGAGCACAAAGAGAGAAAAAGAGAGATAAGAGATATGTATGAACCCTAACCCTAAAACCAGAGCTTCTCTCTATATTTTCTATCTCTAAAATGTCTCAAGTGTCTAACCCTAAAGCCAAGAGACAAGGCTCTCTCTTATAGAGCTTATTGTCTTGTAAAGCTTACAAGACAAGCTTCTAAAGAGAGAAATCCCTCCATACACGTGTATGGAGGGGAGCAAAAAGCATGACAGCTGTCTTAAAATATCTGCAAAAGCAGATGCACAGTAGTCGGCTGGCCAAAAATGTCATTTTGACAAAATTTAGTGCTGGCCGGCAACAAATAGTGCCGACCGGCAATATACATTGCCGATGGCAGCAAAAACCAGCCGGTGACCTCTAGCCACTGCCGGTGGTGTGTGGGGATGCCTCACAAAGCATTCCCTGCCCCTCCAAGGCAAAACACAAGTGTTTGGTGCAAAACCAGACACTAAACAGTCAAGTTCGGAGATCCTGAGGCAGGGCGCGCGTAGCCAAGACCTCCGGGAACTCCAAATGAACACAAACATGGATGATCACCGAGTGTTCAAATGGTGACGTCCAAGTCACGGTCAAAAATGGGGTGTCTACAGTAGGTAATCTCATGATTACCGACCGGTTATGATCCTAACCTCTAAGGGCGGGTTTGGGTCATGACAAAGTGGTATCAGAGCACGAGTAATAACCCACACACTTGTCCAAATGAGCAAAAGAAGAGTGCCTAGAAAAGACTAAAGTTGCATTCATATGGTAAATATATACTTGAATGCATTAAGATTATGCTAAAATGTTCTAAAATATGTGGCTGCATGACATATGAAATGTTGCCTATCTATATATGCGTGCTCTTTCTATCTATGTATATTGTGTACCTTGTTTTGTATGAAATATAATTCAAGTCTCATCAGATAATGGTGAGAATAAGATTCGACGAACTAGAATAATCTTCTACTGCCAGACTAGACCGAATGGAAAGATTGCTTCAGGACATGTTAGAAACACTGAGGCAACAATAACAATGGCAACAATAGTGGCAACAATTGCCACCCCCGCTTTCGGTACAACTGGTGCACGAGTTTAACAAAATGAAGCCACAATTGTTTCACGGGGGTGTGGACTCATTGAAGACAGAAGCTTGGTCCTTGGTATTGAAAAATTATTTGAAGTATTCCCATGCCTTGAAATACAGAAAGTATAGTTGGCCACCTTTACACTGGAGAATGAAGCAAGAATGTGGTGGATGCTAATTCCTAATGACAACAAGGGCATAGACTGGACACGTTTTCTTAAGCTCTTCTATGATAAATATTTTCCATAGTGCGCCTGTGATAGAAAGGTGTCTGCATTTGAGGGACTGAAGCAAGGCAATATGACGGTGGTTGAGTATGAGGCCAAGTTTACCGAACTGGCTAGGTTTGCACCGCATATAGTTGACATCGACTATAAAAAGGTAAGAAAATTTGAGGGCAGTCTCCACAATGATATCCTGGAAAAGGGTGAATGTACTGAAATTGCCCACTTATGTTGATGTGCTAGATCGGGCTTTAATGTCAGAAAGTAATATGGCCAATCAAAATAAACCGTCTGAATGGAAAGGCAAGAGCCAAGGCTTCTTTTTGAAGAAGATGTTTAAGAAGCAAAATACGGGTTTATCGAGTTCTAGCTGACATCTATGGTAGAATACAATAGGAAGTTTGTTACCACAATCTGGGGCATGTTTTCGGTGTGGCAAAACTGGGCATATGGTTAAAGACAGAATGACCAAAGAGGTAGAAGGCCATCCGCTAGCTTAACTGGATCTATCCTTGTACCAAGGAACACTACGAGACCTACCATTACCAGAGGCACATTGAGGCAAGGGAGAGTCTTTGCACTCGTCCATGGTGACACAAGGAATACTGAAGCCGTTGTCTTAGGTACTATCTTTATATGTAATCAAGATTCTTGTGTTAATTGATTTCGGATCCACACATTCCTTTGTGTCTACCACACTTGCATCTAGATCGAATAAACCCCTATAATCATATTGCCATATCTATTGTATGTATCTGCTCCATCTAGGGAGTTTGTGTCATGTACATATGTGTACCATGTTTGTGATATACATATTAGCAGTGTTACCTTATGTGTAGATTTGTTACCTTTGGATATTAGACACTTTGATGTAATTCTTGGAATGGACTGGTTGTCTAAGTACTGCGCTACTATTGACTATGTAACAAAAACGGGTTTTGTTTAGACCACTAGGACATGATGAATTTGAATTTATTGGTAATGGTGTAGTGCCTCCACTTTGTCTAATTTCAGCAATGAAAGCATGTAAACTACTTAGGAAGGGGTGTCAGGGTTCCTTGTGTAGTATCTTGACTGAGCAATCTATGAATGTTGAATTCGAAAGTATTCTTGTTGTTAGAGAATTTTCAGATGTATTCCCAGATGAATTACCAAGTGAACTAGTTGACAGAGAAATAGAGTTTACCATTGATGTTGTACCAAGCATTCAGCCTATTTCAAAAGCTCCTTACAAAATGGTAACTGCTGAAATGAAAGAGCTGAGAGAACAATTGCAAGACTTGCTTGATAAAGGTTTTATAAGACCGAGTACTTTGCCATGGGGCGCACCTGTTTTATTTGTAAATAAAAAAGACAGGGCTTTGTGTTTGTGCATTGACTACCGAGAATTGAACAAGGTAACGATCAAGAACAAATATCCATTGCCCCGTATTGATGATTTATTTGATTAGTTGCAGGGTTCACAAGTATTTTCAAAAATTGACTTGAGATCCAGATACCACCAGTTAAAGGTAAAAGTAGAAGATGTTGAGAAAACCGCATTCAGAACAAGGTATGGTCACTACGAATTTCTTGTAATGCCATTTGGAGTGACTAATGCACCTGCTGCATTTATGGATCTTATGAACCAAAATTTTAAGTTCTACCTTAATGAATTTGTTGTGGTTTTTATTGATGATATTCTGATATATTCAAAGAGTAGAATTGAACATGAACAACATTTGAGAACTGTCTTACAAACACTTAGAGAAAAGAAATTATTTGATAAACTGAAAAAATGTGAATTTTGGTTGGATGAGGTTGCTTTCTTAGGGCATGTCATCAATAGAGACAGGATTTCTGTAGACCCACAGAAAATAGAGGCAATTGTGAACTGACCTACACCGATTAATGTAACGGAAGTCTGTAGTTTCATGGGCTTAGCTGGGTATTACAAACGGTTTGTGAAACACTTCTCCACGATAGCTGTACCGCTCACCCAACTTACACGGAAGGGACAACCGTTTGAATGGAATGATGAAAGGGAATCTTCCTTCCAAGAACTAAAGAGAAGATTTTCTACTGCACCAATTTTGACGTTGCCTTCAGGTACGAAAAAATTTGTGATATTTAGTGATGCTTCTTACAAGGGTTTGGGTTATGTGTTAATGTAGAATGGAAGAGTAATTGCTTATGCCTCCAAATAGTTGAGACCGCATGAAAAGAACTACTCGATGCATGACCTGGAATTGGCCGCAGTTGTGTTTTCTTTGAACATTTTGTGGTATTACTTTTATGGGGCAAAATGTGAAGTTTATACGGATCACAAAAGCTTGAAGTTTTCTTTACCCAAAAAGAACTGAATATGTGACAGAGAAGATGACTTAAGCTAATAAAAGATTATGATCTCCAGATTCAGTATCACCTAGGGAAAGCCAATATAGTTGCTGATGCATTGCGTAGAAAATCGACGGGGAACTTGACTTGTCTAGTCACTGAACAAAATGAAATCTTGCAAGACTTTGAGAAATCCGAGATTGAAATAGTATTACATGAGCAAGGTGGATTGATAGCCGCCATTTTAGTTGAACCGGCAATTATTGATGAGATCAAGCAGAAACAAAGGTAGGATGAGTTCCTTAAGAAAGTAATTGATGAATTTGAATCAAATCTGAGACCGGGGTTTAATGTGGAGATGGAAGTGTTGAAATTTCAAAATAGATTGTGTGTTCCGAACATCTCTGATTTAAAGTAGATAATTCTAGATGAAGCCCACAAGTCAATGTTTGCAATGCATCCAGGCAACAACAAAATACAACGGGATTTGAAACAGAACTATTGGTGGCCTAAAATGAAGAAAGAGACTGCAAAATATGTATCTAAATGCCTTCAATGTTAGCAAGTTAAAGCTAAACACCAGAAACCGATAGGTTTGCTTCAACCTCTCCCTATTCCGGAATGGAAATTGGAGCATATAACCATGGATTTTATTATTGGCTTACCTCGAACCCCGAGAGGTATGAATTCTATCTAGGTTATGATTGATAGACTGACTAAATCTGCACATTTTCTTCCTATTTGAACCACTTATGATGCATATAGATTGGCTACCATTTATGTTGATGAAATTGTCCGTTTATATGGAGTGCCGATATCTATTATATCAGATACAGATCCAAAATTTGTATCAAGATTCTGGAGAAGCCTGCAGAGAGCGATGGGAATAAAAGTGAGATTTAGTATTGCATTCCATCTGCAAACTGATGGACAATCATAATGAACTATAAAAACTTTGGAAGATATGCTCAGAATGTGTGCCTTAGACTTTTAGGGGAGTTGGGAAGATTACTTACCATTAGTAGAATTTGCATATAATAATAGTTTTCATTCCAGCATTGGCGTGGCACCGTATGAAGTCTTATATGGCAGAAAATGTAGATCACCAGTTTGTTGGACATAAGCAGGGGATGGAGTTTTGCTTGGGCTTGAAATTGTGCAAACTACCACCGAAAAGATTAAAGTTATTCAGCAAATACTCAAGAAAGCTCAAATCCTACAAAAGAGTTATGCGGATGTTAGAAGACTACCTCTTGAATATGAGGTTGGTGATCACATGTTCATCCGTGTAATTCCAATGGAAGGCTAATTGAGATTCAGTAAGAAGGGTAAGTTGTCACCCCATTACATTAGGCTGTTTCAAATTCTGGAAAGACTTGGTCCAGTTGCTTATAGAGTTGCTCTACTGCCGAGAATGGAACAGATGCACAATGTATTCCACGTGTCAATGTTGAGGGGCTATCTCCGGAATCCATTTCATGCTATAAACTACCACCAGATAGCTCTTGATGATAGTATGGAATATGAAGAATGGCCAGAATAGATTATTGACTGACAAGTGAAACAACTGAGAAACAAATCCATTCCAATGGGGAAAGTGGAATGGAAAGAGAATTACAGTAGGGAAGCCATGTGCGAGAAAGAAGATGAGATGCGACAACACTACCTACATCTGTTTCCAACGGAATGTAACATAAGTTTGGAGGACCAAACATCCCAAAGGGGGAGGGGGAGAAAGTGATAACCCTGTTCTATGTTAAGTCGTTAAACTTTAATTATACTTTTGATTATGTGCTTAATATGACTTTGGATGCTAAGCATGTGATTATATGCACTTTTGAATTCATATTTGTCCATCGTAGGAAAATATGTTTGCTATTTTGCTATTATCGGCAATTGAGGGCAGTAGAGGCGACAGGAACTGAAATTGACTATATCATTATGATTAGCATAATTTTTGGAGCCTACGGTAAAATTTAATTAAAAATTGATTCGGATCAAAATAATTAGATTAAAGTGATTAAAATAAGTGTAATTGCTTAACCTTAATCAAGATTGATTAGTTTAAGCTAATCACCCACTATATATAGGACTAATTAATGTTTGAGCTCATATATTTGAGCTCATCTTCAAGTCTTGGCTGAGATTATACACCAGAGAGAGAGTGAGAAATCAAGGGAGAGAAGGGGAAAGCTTGAGGGATCGAACTCAAAGCTTGGAGATTTGGAAGATTCACTCAAGTTCTAGCTAATTTGGAAGAGTTAAAGACTCTAGGTAAGTAATTAAACCTCAAATTGTAAATTAAAATCATATAATATGAGAATTCAAGAAGAATTGGTGACTTAGTGCAAGTTATGAACTTAACATGAGGAATTTGGTATCGAATAACACATGAATGCATAATTTTGGTGAGTCTCATGAATATGAGTATCATTTATACCATTTGAGATGAAATTATAGACTACATTTAACATGCATGAATAATTCATGAAGTTATGGAACTTGATTGCATGAGTTTTGAAGTTATGAAAAAGAATTTGAAATGATTTGGGACATGCATGGTAAATTCCCCAAGTTTGGGTTTGATTTTGTAAACTGAGCTAGTGATTATGCTTATTAATGGGTTTATGAAGTCAAGAGTACGTCATGTTTGAATTTGGAGTCTTGGAGTTGTGTTTTGAAGCTCAAATGAAATTCTTAAAATTCCAGAATTTGAGCAGTTCGCTCGAGCGATGGAATTGTGGCTCGAGCCTACATTTCGAGCTTCCATTACTTTTACAGACCAAGGGGTTCGCTCGAGCGACTAATGTTGAGCTCGAGTGAAGTGCCCTATTTCAGGAAACTTTGAGAAGTTATTTTATGTCTCACTTTCCATTCTTTTACATTTCTGAGCACTCTTAGGCATACATTGAGCATTCTAAACGAACTGACGAGGTAGAAAGAAGCCTAAGAAAGATAAATGAATTCAAGTGCAAATTGAATTGTATTGTAACCCGATTTTTGCATGTGCTATGAATTGTGTAGGGTCAACTCTGAGGACGAATCAGCCAACTGAACACTGTGAGTAATATCTGAGTAAAGATATTTTACTTATACCTTATTTTCTGATTGTCCTTATATGGTAAGTTTTTCTGGATCAACGATTTGATACATATGAATGAGTTACCAACCAACTGAACAATATACTACTGAATCACGCAGCGAGATTGCTCGATATATCTGAATTGGGCCTAACGCCATTTGTGTATCTGATAAAGTGGACCCAAGATCATTCTGGATCTCTAATAAGAATGATGATTGACTGATACGATATGAATGAATCTCTAACTATTCTAAATGACTGATATACAATTGCAATAATTGAATGGTCATTATACTACTGTAAATGATTGGACCCAAGGTCATTCTAACAAGAGATAGCTGAATCCGATCAGTAAGTTCATTAACTATTGGATCTGAGGTCATTCTGTACATTGTTGGGCCCATGGTCATTCTGTTGAGTAATGATTGAACTTGTACTGTATATTCTGCTATTTGTTGGACCTAAGGTCGTTCCATCACATATTGGACCCATGGTCATTCTGATGTAAAATGCTTACTGATTTGATTCGATATGCTTATCTGTTAAAAAGGGGCTCAGCCACTTAACCCCTTTACTTTGGTATTATTCACTGGTGTTATCTTACTCCTTGTTTATATGTATGTGGGTGAACAACGGGATGCCCAGCCTCAGCCCTAGTGATCCCGTTAAGGATAGATACCGTGAAGTTTTCTATGGACACCTTATGTTCGAGGCTTCGCTTATAAATTTTATTTTGTTTACTTTTGAGGTCCCGTAGGACCAAGTCTGTGTATGACTCTTCTTAAATGATCTTGGATATATGTATGTCGTTAATGACTGAATGGTGTGAGTTATTAATATAATGTGTAAATTTTTTGTAATGCCATATATGCATAGCTCATTGGTTTTTGCTTCCGTATCCGATCCCCTATTAATATTAAATATGACTGATTTCTGTCTGAGGCCATAGCTAATCTCATGATTATTGGCCGGTTATGATCCTAACCTCTAGGGGAGGGTTTGGGTCATGACACAGCTCCCTCCCTCATTTTAACACCTCTCTCTCTCTCTCTCTCTCTCTCTCTCTCTCTCTCTGTTCCTGTATTTCTCTTCTCTATCTCTCCAAATTTACACACCCATCACCATTTCAATTATCTTTAGGCAAGGTTTTGAAGCTCTTAAAGTGAGATTTGATCTCCAACTTGAACTCCAATATTGTAGATCTCGATAAGGGCTTTGATTTAGTCTCAGTTAAAAGTTGTTTTAGTTATCATCTTGAGAGTTGTCGCCTCCTCTTCGCTTCAAGATTTAGGGTTTATTTCATTGACTCAATATGGGTTTATTAGTGTATTCATGGAATTTTTGGTACAAAATATCTTCTTGTTGCTGTTGTTGGTTTAAAAAGACATCATGATAGAAAAGTTAGGGATTGATGATTTGGGTGTGTTTTTCGAATTATTTTCATATTAAACCTATTCACTATATAAATTGCATGAAGAAGTTTTTATTTGAGAAAACCCCAGATTATGGAAAAACCCTAGAATTGGAAAATTTGTGAGTTGAAGAATTAATGTTAGAATATTGAAATTGATAGTACCATGATGAGATTTGAAATGTCAATTTGAAGTTTGGAACATCATGGTAAAATTGGGAAATTGTTGATATGAATTACGAAACTCTATTGTTGTAAAGATGATTGTGGACATTGGTGAGAAATGATGTTGTTGTTGTTGTTGTTAATATTAACACAATAAAGTAGCGGTAATTATTTTCACTGTATTATCAAATTATTGATTTTATGAGAATGAAACCCTTGTTGAACAGAAGTGTACGGAGCACATTTTATGAGAATTAAAAATTGCATTGTTGCATGAGTTGCATTAAAACATCTTGGTTTTAACTGAATGGTCAGGGCGAATTTGTGTCATGTATAGTTGAGATTGTGATTGGTTAATTTGGCTTGATAGTCCATTGTTAAGGATCGAAAACCTGCGCAATTAGGTGCAAAGGTCCTTCCGGTTAGGAACTAGTAACTTTAGTGGGTTAGGTGACACTTAGCAATGGTCACCAGCAAAGTATAGCTTCATACAGTGCACTAGTTATAGGTGGAACTAGCAATGACCAGTGGCAAATACATGTACTTGAGAGGATTCACCGGGTCTTAATATTGATGATGGAAAAGGATTGTTTTAAACAAAACATTTTGACCATGTTATACATGTATAGCATCATGATCATCTATACTTGTGAAGTTGTATTGGTTTCTGAAATGTTATCCTACTGAACTATATGTTCACTACGTGGTTGAAATCTTTTCAGGTATTGATGGCGTGCCCTGACCCTAAGGCGATGCACTAGGATATGTGCTTGAGCTAGGAGAGTTCTTTTAATTTTCAGGCCTTGAGCCCTTTTATGTAGGCTGAATGCCATTTTTGTTAAGGGTTAGACTCTTACATACTGTATATTCACTTTTATGTAGGCTGAATGCCATTTACGTGCATCTGTCATTATCATTTTTGCTTTACATACTATATATTCACTCCACGTAGATGTTGAATATAAGATGTATGCAATTGAACTATCTTATGTGATGAATGACATTGATATACACATAGATGAGAGAATCCCTTATTTATGTTAATGTTGCCCCTTTTTTTTATTTTATTATTTATCTATTGTTTACGTACATCTTTTTTTATTATTTGTTTTGTAAGCCTAAGGGCATTACATTTACGTACATCTATTGTTATAATTTTTTCTTTACATACTGTATATTCACTCCACATAGATGTTGAATATAAGATGTATGCAATTGAGCTATCTTATGTGATGAATGACATTGAAATACACATAGATAAGAGACTCCGTTATTTATGTTAATGTTGCCCCTTTTTTATTATTATTATTATTTATCTATTTATTCTTGTGGGTCGGATCTTGGAAATTCGAGGTGTGACAACAAGAATAAAAATGGAAAAATAGGGTAGTTAGTAGGTAGTTATTTCTTATACCATTTCCCCCCCCCCCCCTATGAATGGCCATTCATGGCTACATTTGTAAGATCATCCAACTCAAATCAAAAGCCAATTCTTTTTTCTTTTTTCTATTATTCCTTAGGAGTAGTTTAACATAGATTTATTTTCATGACTTTATTTTTGAAGTATAGGAGTAGAGGTAAATTAATGGTCGCTTTGATTGTTTACTCAATTATCTTTCTTTGTCTCCCTCTCTTCTTCCTTTAATTTTTCGTTTCTTTACACTTGGAAATTTTGAAGTCCTCGTTGTTAAGGAAAAAGAACCGTCAACACAATCACTTGATAATTGACTTGAATTTAATCTATAAGGATTTTTCAATCTGTGTTGGCACGCTCGCATTTATGATATTTTCTTTTGTAGGAAAAATAAACCAAAAAATTGCCAACAAATTGTCAACTTCATTAATGGCTTAGGGGTTGGAAAACCCATTTGTAAAGAGCCAACTTATAAAAGTAACATGGCTAAAGAGCATGTTGTTACACCAAACATAGTTAAAAATGATGTTTCATATAAGGCTCGGGGGGTTGAAAAACCCATTATTAGAAAGACAAACCCTGGAAACAACATGCCCATGGACGATTTTCATAAGCCATTAATGGCTAAAATAGAAAAATAGCCCATTAGGCCAACAAATGATGAAACTCACATGCTTATTCACCCAAAAAAAAAAAAACTCACATGCTTATGGAGGATATTCATAAACCATTAAGGGTTTGTTTGTTTTTAGAGGTAGAATGGAGGGGATTTTTAGTAAGGGAACTGCTAGTGAGGGGATTAAGAAAAAATGTGTTTGTTTGATAACCAGTGGACTAGTAATAGTTCTTGCTTGTTTTGAGAGATAGGAGTGGGATTGACCATATAAAATTCCACAAATACCCTTTGCATTATTATCAAATTTAGACTTTTACCAACTAAATAATAATAAATTTTTTCTCAATGTTATTATTGTTCTTTTTTATATATATATTTTTTAAATATTAAAGAATCCAATATCAAAATTTTTTTACTCCATGTTATTCTTTTTTATTTTTTATTTTTTTTATTTTAAGTATTAATGAATCCAACTATCAATAAATTTTTACTCAATATTATTCTCTCTCTTTGTTTATTTATTTATTTTTATTTTTTTTGGAAATATTAAAGAATCCAACTATCAATAAAATTTTACTCAATTATTTGTGTTTAATATTACATCAGTCATATTATGAGCCTCATTTCAAGTATTATGACAAATTTAGCAATAAACACAGGGGTAGAATAGTCAACTAACCCATAGTCCAAAGGGATTTATTTTTGAATACCACCTCCCCTAGGCCACTACTAGTCCTCTCATCCAAGACCTTTCGTAGTCTCATGGCACTCTTAATCCCATAGCCACTTTCCAAAACAAACACAATTTTTTGAATCCCACTTCACTACTAGTCCCAATCCCATCATCCAACTGCAGAAACAAATGAGGCCTAATAGTTAAAATAGAAAAACAGTCCATTAGGCTAAGAAGTGGTGATATTCAAGTGGCCAAAGAACATGTTCTCAAACCAAACATAGGCAAGAATGATAAACAACCTAATGTTCATGAATCTAAATTTTTTGAGATTGTTCAAAATGTCAAGTTATTTGAATTTTTAAGGTCATCTTGTATCATGGATCTTAGTGTTCAAAATCCTTTTTGGATTTATGGTTCACATCAAAAGTTAGTTTTGATGAAAGGGTTAACAAAAAAACAAAATTCAGGAAATATATTCACTGACTTTTTACTAATGAAGAGCTTGAAAATGGCCAAGTAATTAAGAAGTTCATGGCCATTTTTTGTTAGTTAATTGTGAGATCATTGTTACTACGAGTTGGAATTTATGAGTGGCCAAAAATTACAATTATTAGTTGGACTCTTGAAATACTGATACTTTGAATCCTTATGTATAACTCGAACTAAATGTTCGATACTTTTATTCAAGATTCGATGCACATGATTGCGCTCATGTGTTAATGATAAAACTAAATGTAATTGGTCCTTTATGTAAACCATTATTAATTGTTTTGAGAAGTCCAGATGCTGGACATTTCATCTGAATTGGTTTGGTTTTGGAAAAGAAATTGGATATTATAGTATCTCATAGTGGAAGTTTCAATACTAGTGTTTTGTAATGTCGTGGCAGGTTTGAAGGTCTTGTTGTTATTCCATTAGTTATTTTGAAGGCGTCTTGCATCACACTTTGGGTTAGCCTACTAATCTCATCTTCGACGTACTTTGAAAGTCATTTTGTCACAACTTTAAAAGCTTTGAGACTTTATTTATACCACAAATTGTGTTCATTATTTGGTGAGATCTTGTCTTCTTATTATAATTATTTGATTGGAACTCACCTAAAGGTGTGAAACCTTCATATCCCAATTTATAATCTATTTGTAAACAATTTAGTGATAATGGAATCAGACTTCAATTCCATGGATGTACTTTCATCTGAGGGAACCACATAAAAGCTCTTTATGTTTTGGTTTCTTTATCCTGAAGCCACAATGTGTCTACAATTGGTTTGAATTACAATGTTTTAATGCCTTCAAAGGATCAACGAAGGTTTGAAGCACGAAATAATCATTTTCGTTATTGTAAAAACTTATGAGCATTGTTTGAAGTAAAGATATACTTCAAAGGATGTCGCATATAATAAAATGATGGTCGAAGGATGCTTCGAAAAACAGAGATGCAAAGTACACTTCAAAAGATATTTTGAGATCGGCCTTGTTTTGAGTTGTTGTGGATGCCTCTGTTGAAAGTTCCACCTAGTGGCAAGCAATATAGTTGACATAGGCCAACCTGAGCACTTGATGAAAACAATTCATAGTCGTGTATGTTGTATTATTTTTATGAACCATGAGCATAAACTTTTTGTACCTTTGAAGGTGCTGACAAAAGTTAAGACATATTCAAATTAAATCCTCCTCAAAGGATATGTTTTTGTGTTGTTGGTCATAGCATATATATTAAATTGGATTCCTTCAAAGGCTATATAGCTATGATTCAAATATATTCAAAGCACTATATTGCTCAAGATAGTCCCGTGCTTGGTCATTTCGAAGCATTTTGCTAGCATTATTGTGATATTTGAAGCATGTTGTTAATGTTATTTGAAGCACTTTGTCGCTCGGAACAGTCTTACGCTTTGTTTTAGCCTTTCAAAAATTCAAATAAGCATCATTTTTAAAGGATCGTGGGGGGTAAATGTTGGCACCATAAATAAAAATAAAAGTAATTATTATTATTATTAACATTTGCAAGACAGATGGCACTCTTTTACTCACTTGGAGGTTATGAGAAGTTGTAAAGTGTGAAAAAGCATGTGGAAAAAATGATGAAAAAGTGGAAGAACATGGAGCATGGAATGGAGGAGATGGAAGAACATAGAGTATGGAGTGAAGAAGTTGAGAGATCATAGAGGGGCACATGTTAACACGAGTGAACATGGAAAAATAGGGTAGTTATTAAGTAGTTATTTCCTACAATTTTTTATTTTTATTTTTCTATAAATAGCCATTTGTGGCTACATATGTAAGATCGTCCAACTAAAATCAAAGACAATTCTATTTTTCTTGTCATTCCTCATATCTTAGGATTGCTTTGATTGTTCACTCAAACTATTTGATTTAATAAATGCTAAAATTACTATGTGAAGCAAACAAACAATTTTGTTTCATATATTTCGAAAATGTTTTGAATAGTGCAATCATGAAAATCAATTTTATTCCAAATTAAACAACACAACCTTCACCCACTGGCATACATAGCCACATGGTACGATGCTAAACATAGTAAGAAAATAGCACACAGGTGGGATGCTAAAACATAAAAACATACATATTTATTGGCGTCCCGCAAACAACTACAGAATAAAGTTGGCAAAACATGGATAATCCTATATACAAAATCTTAATGTTCACTCATGAAATGCAACTAAAGATCAGGCTTCTAATATATGATGTATGAATCATCTCAAGACATAAGGTAGCGCACAAAATCACATAGGAATTGATTAAACCCACATATGCAAATTTAGCCAAATCTTAAGGCATGAAATGTGGATACTAACATGGATCTGATTAAAACATAAACTATGATTCTATGTACATATATGGAAAGCGAGTAAGTAAAAAGGATAGAAAGAAATGGGGTTAGAAGACATACATAGAAAGGGGTAGAAAGAAGTGGAAGTTGGGAATTATTACAACACTAAATATTTATAAAACCAAATAAAAAAGATGTGGAATTGGGAGATTATTACAACACGAACCGAATCTAACAAATCATACGAATAAGATTAAAAAAAAATTAAAAAGTTACTATTCATTCGCCAGTCACTGTTCATCTGATGGTCACTATTCATCCTCCAGAAATTGTTCTGCCCCCTACTGGGTGATTACTCTATTTTGCCCAGAAAAACACATATGGTCGGAGAACTATTCATCAGGCAGTACTATGCACTGCCAACAATACTATTCACCACAATAGTTACTCTTTTGTCATTACTCATCTTGCTAGGCATTTTTTCATCTAAGGTGCTATTCATCGCCGGAGGTTACTATTCACCACCGGAGATTACTATTCACCACTGGTCAGTATTCATCTGGCGAGGTCTCATTTTTAACAAATTAGGTAGTTTTGACCGACCGTTTAAAGCAATAAAATACAACAATTTATTTAGGTAATGTGGTATCGACCATTCAAAGCGGTAAATTATAACAGTTTATGTACGACAGTAAATATCACATATTTAAAATAATAAAGAAAGTACCAGAAAACAAATGAAAAGAAATCAAAGGCTCAGCCCTCCACTTCCACAACCTAAATATCACATATTTAAAATAGTAAAGAAAATACAATAAGATAAATGAGAAGATTGCAAAAATTTACCTTTGGAGAAAAGGGTGAATTTTCTAATTATCAAACTTTCTTCTTTACACCCTCACGGTTATAGTGTATGCTTTGAAACCTCAGCCAGATGCTTCAAATTTTAGCTTTTATGGAGTTGTTGGATAGGAAGATTAATTAAGACAATTTTGATTTTTGAAAATCAATTCCCTCAAGAAATTTTGAAAACAATTTATTTCCTATCTTTTCTTCCTCTCTCACGTTGAACTTCTCCAACTCCCTCTGCCCTCTCTATTTTTTTTTCTCCCCTTATTTTGTCTTCCATCTTCTGTCCTTTATTTTTTCATTGTTTTTTCTCCTCTCTTACAATTCTTCTCTTTTTTTTTTTCCTTTTTCTTCTATTTTGTCTCTTGATTGTGTTACATAGGCAAACCCACCCAAACTAATAATATAATATAGTACCCATCCAAACTAATAATAATTTAATATAGTACCCACCCAAACTAATAATAATATAATATAATAAATATTATATGTATATATACAAATTGAATCTAGCAGATGGGGGAGGTTAACACCGACCATTCTTTCTTTTTTATTATTTTCTATTCATAAAATATCTAAAATGTATTATTTATATCAATTTATATAAAAACACCTAAAAATATGTACAAACACATAAAATTATAAAATACTACAAATTAATAAAATAATAAAAAATATTTTAGTGATATAAAATAATTTGGCCAAAATGGGTGAGGTTTGGGATTAAAGCTTCAATCTGATTTTTCTACTGAAAAATTCATAAAATAGCATATTCCAATTTTCATCATCTGGTGTTCAAAAGAAAGCGCCCAAGTCTTAGGGCTGGTCAAAATGTCGTGTCTACAGTTGCTCTCTTTGACAGAACTTGAAGTCATTTCTTGACGTGAATGAATGTCAAAGTCTGAAGACGACTCTTTTGACAAGGCCGTGAGACTTGGGCAAACAAACAAAATTCGAATACAGTTGGTTGAACCCGAGGGTTGCCTACGTATCCCTTTGCAAGGAACTTCAGGGAAAGAATGCACATGATATGCTCGAAATACAATTGAAAGTTGGACTTACACGCTTGCAAAGCCGATTTTGTTTTGAAAACCCATGATTTGTGCGATGCAATTCTAGCGATAAAACAATCCTCATGTTAACAACAAGATGCATGCTAACTGATACAAATACAGTACAGGATGTTGCTCAAGCATGCTTTCTACATGAGTGATATAAAACAAGCATGCAAAGATGCTTTCTACATGAATGACTAAAATGCAAATATTGAACGTGCTTTGCGTTGTGATGTAATAGATGCAACATGTAGTGTGATTGTGTGATCAATGCATAAGAACGGTATGATGGTGTAATAGATGTACATGAGTGGTGTGATTGTACGATAAATGCACAATAACAGTGCGGTACAATAGATGCACGAAGATAGTCGGATTGTGCGATGGATGCACAACAATAGTGCAATCGTGCGATAGATACATGAGAGTGGCCAAATTGTGCAATGGATGCACATGAATGGTGCAATCATATGATAGATGGACGAGAGCAGTACGATTGTGAGATAGATGCACAAGAATAGTGCGATCGTGCAATAGATGCATGGAGAGCAGTCAGATTGTAGATAGATGGACAAGAACGGTTAGATTGTGCAATACATGCATGAGAGTGGTTGGATGTGCGATGGATGCACAAGAATGGTGCTATCGTACGTTAGATACACAAGAGAGGCCAAATTGTGTGATAGATGCACAAGAACAGTGCGATCGTACAATAGATACACAAGAGTGGCTAGATTGTGCAATAGATGTACAGGAATAGTGCGATCATGCAATAAATGCACAAGAGTGATTGGATCATACGATAGATGCATGAGATCGGTTGCACTGTGCAATAGTTGTACATGAACAGTGCGATCGTCCGATAGATGTATGAGAATGATTGGATCGTGCGATAGATGCACAGAAATGGTGTGAATAAGTGATAAATGCACGAAAGTAGTTAGATCGTGCGATAGATGCATGACATCAATTGCATTGTACGATATATGCACATGAATGGTGCAATCGTGAAATAAATAAATGAGAGCGATTAGATCGTACGATAGATGTACAAAACGGTACGAACGTGTAACAGATGCACAAAAGTGGTTGGAATGCACGAGATCAGTTGCATTGTGTGATAGATACAAATGAATAGTTTGATTATACAATCAAGGCACATGAACGGTGTGATCGAAAGATCGATGCATATGAACGGCGTGATTGTAAGATCGATACATATGAACAACGTGATCATGCAATGGATGCACTATAGCGGTTGGATTGTGCGATAGATGCACAAAAGGGGTTACATTGTGTGATAAATGCATAAAAAATGCTGCGATAGTACGATAGATGAACGATAGCTGTTGATGGTGCGATAGATGCACGAGTTCGGTTGTATTTGTGCGATAGATGCACATGAACGGTCTGATCGTGCGATAGATGCACAATAGTGGTTTGATCGTCCAATAGATATATGATAGCGGTGTGCTCATGTGATAGATGTACAATAGCGGTTTGATCGTGCAATAAATGCAAAATAGCAGTTTGATCGTGCAGTAGATGCTAGATAGCGATGTGATTGTGCGATAAATGCATGATAGTGGTGGGAAATAGCGCCATGGTGACTTTGTTTTGAAAAAGGTGATATGTCAAACACCAGATTTTGAAAAAGATTTTGGAACTCAATGTATGGGTCCATTTCATTCCTAGAATCAATGTTTTGTAGAAAACATCTTGGGAAGCGGTGTTCTAGAGAAGCACCTCATGGGGGAAAATATCGGGTTCTCAACTTTGATTTTTTTGATTTTCTGAGATTGCATTTGAAATGTGGTAGAAACCAAACACAAAGATATATTTTTCTCATTTTTGTTTACATTTTTGAAATTTTCTTTTCTTCTTTTTTTTTTCTTTTCTTTTTGTGTATTTTATACATATCGTATATGCATACACATACAAACGATATACAAAATACGTACTATGTACATACACATAGACAAAATATATATATACAAACTATATACATATACGAATACATACATATACATATATATACGGACATAGACATACTACGGATACACATACGTATACATACACGGACATATGAATATAGATACACAGACATATACATACAAAATATATACAAAAATATATACATATATACACTCCTCTCATATTTTTGTCTCTCTCTCTCTCTCTGCCTCGTTTGTCTTCATCAAGTGCCGTATTTGGCACACGATTTCAACAATCATGGCGCGCCTGACCGATAACAACTGGACTGGCCTTGATTGTCAAAGATTTCCTTGTCAATCCTTCTTCCTTGGCTTCTTCTCTCTTCTAACTTTTTCTTAAACTGAGGCCTGTAAGAGAGAGAGAGAGAGAGAGAGAGAGAGAGAGCATAAAGCTGCGAACTCCCTTTACTATTACTCTACAAATTTTCCTTTGGCATTATACTCCTCCTGACATGGCCTCTTCTTGCCATCCCCTTTCTCTCTTCCCTGACCTTAACGATTCCCCAATCAAGATTACTAGCTCATCTGAGCGTTCATAGAGTGACCCTACCCCTGCCTCCATTCTCAACTTTCCTGCACTGCCAGTCAAGCAACTAATGACAACACAGTCTGATATCGATGCTAACCACTACACATTGAAGTCCTGTGTAGAGACCATGACCACGGTCTCCAATTTGTCTCACCGACTACAGAACAGGACAAATGAGGTACATCGATTAAACACACAACTCTCTCTGCTCCAGCACATGTACAAGGATGCTCGAGAAGAGATTAGCGCATTGAAAAAGCTGAATAAAGAGCTGAAATGACAAGCAATAGCCGTGGCTTGATTCGGTGTTCCTTCTTACTCTTCATTTGACAACCAACGGAGAGTAATTTCTTTCGGGAGCTCTGCCAATGCTAAGGCAGAGTCTCCAAAGGCCTCCCGAGAGTGATACTGTGGTGAGGTGATAGAGTCGAGTGACGAAGTTGTCTACGAATGAAGTCAGCTTGTAATCTTCGCCGCCAGCCTACTGCCAGAATTTGAGAAAACGTTCCGCTCTATTTTTTGTATTTTCATTTTTTTTTCTTTTTGTTCTTTTTCTTTTTTAATTTTTTTTTATGTTCTATTTTTGTTTATGAAGGAGCGCCAATGCTTCAAGTGATATCTCTCCTTTTGTTTTCGAAATTTCTTTTTGATCTTGTGGGGGCTGAATAATTATATATTGAGGAAGGCCAAGACATTTGAAGACATCTGGCCGAAGTCAGTTCGGCTATAATCTAAGGGCTCTTGAAGCTGAATATACAGATCAGCCATATGAAGAGTCGAATGGGAACCAATATGTAACCGGAAGGCCAAGTAAGCAATCAAGTGCGAGATTAAGAATGGGCCTGACCCTTGGGCCCAAAGGGTAATATAAAAAGAGGAATGTCAACCAAAGAGAGGTATGTGAGAATAGAAAAAATAACTTGAGATAGAAGTAAACTTGAGAGCATACTAACTTGTCCGTTGGAGTGCTAATTCCGGCACCTCCAACCGAAGTATTCAGCCATTTTTCAGGTAACAATCAGAGGATCAAGGACATCTGACTGGGTCCTGGGGTATTTCCAAACCACTTCTCCACAATTGGTGCCATCTGTGGGAAAACTCAAGCATATCCATGGCGGGCATAACAGATGATCCTCCGGTAGTCGCTGACGACATTACGCCAATAGATGACATCACTCCAATAAATATGCTTCGACCAGAGAATATCAACACATGACGGGCCTTGAACTTTGACTCAATAGCCCAGACCTCACCCTCAACTTTGGTGCAAGAGACAATACAAACAATCATGGATCAAACAAAGCAAAATGAATAGCGTCTGGAAAACATGATGGCTGAGAATGAGCACCTGCACCAGGAATTGGCCCTGGAGCTAGCCAAATCTCAGCAGGCTGCATGCCATGACCAGGGTCGCCCCCCAGGAAAGAAGGATGATCAACGACATCTACTTCGGAAACATGATAATGACACTGATTCTGACTCATCATCCCAGGAACCCAGAAAGAAAGAACGAGTCGATGTATCCAGCTCATCCGAAGGAAGTCCGTATGTACAGCACAGGTGAGGGAAAAGAAGTGATGATTCGGATGAAGAAGACAAGCATGACCCTTTTGTCCAACGCATCGCAAGGGTTGTGCTACCCAAGAAGTTCAAAGCACCATCGTTCACCCTGTATGATCAAAAATCAAACCCTACTGACTATATTCGTCATTATAAACTAGCGATGACACTGCATGCTGACGATGAAGCCTTCATGTGTCGAATGTTTTCGAGCAGTTTGGGACCACTGGCCATCAGATGGTACTATAAACTAATGCCGGCATTGATGAAAAGCTTCCATCAACTCCAAAAATCCTTCAGGGCAAGATTCATCACCAATGAAATCCAGCCAAAGCAAGCTGATTCTCTCTAGGCAATGCAAATTAAACCAAAAGAAACCCTTTATGAATATTCGGCACGCTATTGGGAATTTTTTAACTTGGTAGATGATGCCTGCAATGACTCTATGGCCATCACCACCTTTAAAATGGGATTATATCTTGATAGTCCCCTCTGCATTCCGTTGGCCAGACGGCCCCTCAAAATAGTTTGGGCGTTCATGAAGAAAGTTGAAGAATATTGTAAGATGGAAGACGATGCCTTGGGGGTCAAAACTGGATAGAAAGTCGTTAAGACGGCTCCATCTGGAATCGTTTAGCCGATAAACGTTGTGTCGTCGAGGAGCCCCGAATCATGGAATCGGGCTAAACGAGACAAAAGGCGTGACTCATACCGATCAAGTGATCAGTGTTCACACCGATCAAATGAACAATATCAAGTGGATAGCAGGCGCACAAGACGCTCGAACAAGAAGTACACGGAGTTAGCAGAGCCGATCAGCAAGATTTTGTGGAAAGTTCAACACCTTCCATTCTTTAAATGGCCGCCCAAAATGATGAGACCTCCCGATACAAGGAGAAGGGACAAGCGGTGTGAGTACCATAAGCACCATGGTCATGACACCGACAGTTGTTATGCACTGAAGGACCACATGGAGGAGTTGGTACAAGATGGCTGCCTGGCGCAACACGTCTGAAAGAATAATCCATCGAACACGGTAGCCCTACGGCTAGATTCACCTCCACTTGGTGTAATTCACATGATATATAGCCTACCGTTGTCAACCGAGGTACATACAATTCAGTTGCAACCTAGCCTGCATAGGTCAATGACACCAGCAAAACGGCCCATGAAACTGGGAGAATTAGTTTCGACGACACTAACTTAGTTGGAATAACTCTCTCTTACACCGATCCCCTTGTCATCGAGCTACGCATGAACAGATTCACCATTGAATGTGTTCTCATCGATCAGGGAAACACTTCGGAAGTAATGTATTTCAAAATGTTTGTTAAACTCGGCTTCACTAACTCGGATTTGTCGCCAGCCGATTACCCATTATTCGGCCTCAACGCTAACCCTGAGTATCCTTTGGGCAAGATCACACTACCAGTTTGGGCAGGCACCAGATCAGTAGATATAGAATTTATAGTTGTCAAACTTCCTTCACCATACAATCTCATCATGGGAAGAACTTGGTTGCATACCATGTAAGCTGTGCCAAGCACCTACTATCAATTACTTCGTTTTTCGACTGAGTATGGCATTGAACAAATTTGGGATTCTCAGAAATTGGCACATGCATGCTACATTGTTGCTGCTGCAAAGAGACCAAAAGAACTGGAAGTGAATTCGATTGAAGTACTAGATCAGGAGAGCCTCAAGGACATTGGAAAGATCCCCAGTGAAAAGGCAACTGAAGACCTAGATCGGGTCAAAATTAATGGGAGTCCTGACAAGTTTTTCATGATCAGCACTTCCTTGAACGAAGTTGACAGGCAGGAGTTTGTATCCTTCTTACTCAGCAACCTCGACATGTTTGCGTGGACACCATATGAGATGCCAGGGGTGGATCCATCTATGGCCCAGCACCATTTAAACGTTGATCCAAAATGTAAGCCAATCAATCAAAAAGTCGGCGGTCAGCCGCGGAGAATGCTTCGGCTGTTGTTAAAGAAGTTGACCGATTGATTGATGTCGGGGAAATTCGTGAAGTAACCTATCCTACATGGTTGTCCAATACCATGGTTATAAAGAAGAAGAATGGATTTTGGCGTGTTTGTGTGGATTTCACGGATTTAAACAAAACTTGTCCCAAGGGTTGTTTTTCCCTCCCCAGAATAGACCAACTCGTAGATGCAACGACATATCATCAACGCATGAGCTTCTTGGACGCCTACAAAGGTTATCATCAAATTGCCATGCATCTGGAGGATCAAGAAAAGACCGCATTCCTCACCCCAAGAGGAACCTATTGCCACAAGGTCATGCCTTTCGGGCTGAAGAATGCAGGGGAACTTACCAAAGACTAGTTACTACCATGTTCAAGGAACAGCTCGGCCGCACCATGGAAGTATACATCAACAACATGGTGGTCAAATCCAAGGAAAAGCACGCCCATTTAGCCGATTTGGTAGATACATTCGGCATTCTTCGAAAGTACAAAATGAAATTGAACGCTTCTAAGTGTGCATTCAGCATCGAATCTGGCAAATTCCTCAGCTATGTTGTTAACCAATGCAAAATAGAGGCCAACCCGAGGTAGATCACAAAAATTCTAGAACTTGGTTCTCCTTGGTCTGTCAAAGAGGTTCAAAAGCAGATGGGAATGGCCGCCGCACTCAACAGGTTTATCAGTCGTTCCACAGATCGCTGTCGATAATTCTTTCACACACTTCGGCAAGGCAAGGCTTTCAAATGGACCCCTGAGTGCCAGGCTGCTTTAGACGACTTGAAAACTTATCTCTAATCAGTATCACTCTTGGCAACCCCTTCTGCAGGCGACTCACTCATTTTGCATCTGGTTGTATCTAACTGGGCGGTTAGTGTCGTACTTTTAAGGGAGGAACTCGGGGAGCAGGAACTAGTTTACTATGTAAGCAAAGCAATGGCTGACGCCGAAACGCGTCATCTGCCACTGGAAAAGCTCATCCTTGCTCTCGTTATGGCTGCAAGAAAACTAATGCATTATTTTCAGGGACGCACCATAAGTGTACTAACGGACTATCTCCTTCGGTCTGCGCTCCGTAGCGTGGAAGCATCAGGGCATGTTTTGAAATGGGCTTTGGAACTCAGCCAGTATGATATCCAGTTTTTTCCTAGAACTGCAATCAAGGGGCAAGTGCTCGCCAACTTTGTAACCGAATTCACAAGATGCCTTGTCAACTTCAAGTCGATCAAGTGTAACCTAAACCCAACTGGAGAATATATATTGGAGACATCTGGTAGATGTACTGTGACGGGTCATCCAACCAATGTGGTAGTGGGGCAAGTGTAGTAATCATGACCCCCAAAGGGGCAATAATCAAGCAGGCGGTTAAACTGGGCTTTGAGGCATCAAATAATGAGGCCGAATACGAAGCATTGCTACCCGGCCTTTGGAACACACTTCACCTCAATGCATGACAGTTGCTTGTTTTCTGTGACTCGAAACTAGTCATCAACCAGTTAAAAGAGGAGTATGCAGCTAAAAATGACTGCATGGCAGCCTACATGACAACAGTGAATTCCTTGCTCGCAAAATTCGATCACCATGAATTGAATCAAATCACCCGGGATCAGAACACGCATGCGGATGCCCTTACTTGCCTAGCCTCTGCCATCAACTCAGAAATCAAACTGACAATTGAAGTAGGATTCATCTCTGAGCTGAGCATTACCTCTTCTGAACCAGTTCAGATTAACATCATTGAACCAGGACCAAGTTGGATAGGCCCTATCGTCACATTCCTTTCCTCAGAACAACTCCCAATGGACAAGAAAAAAGTCCACAAATTGTGAAATAAAGCCCTGCGATACTACTTGGATCCGCATGGAAAGCTCTACAAAAAATCTCTTTCTAGGCTGTACTTAGAATGTGTTCACCCAGATAAAGTTGAGGAACTATTAACTAAAATACATGAAGGTAGCTGTGGTGCCCATTCTGGAGGACACTCATTGGCCCACCGAGTTGTAACACAGGGGTATTATTGGCTGACCATGTGAATAGATGCCGAGAATTATGTCAAGAAATACGAACAATGCTAGAAGTTTTCCCCTTTAACTCATCTGTCTGCCAAGGAATTAAACTCTATCACTAGTTCTTGGCCGTTCGCTCAATGGGGACTCGATATCATCGGACCACTACCACGAGCTCCAGGGAACAAGTGATTCCTGGTTGTCGCAACAAATTATTTTACAAAATGGGTTGAAGTAGAGGCCTTAACTCATATTTGAGATGTCGATGTTAAGCATTTTGTATGGAAAAACATCATCACACGATTCAGTGTACCAAGAGCACTTGTCTTAGACAACGGCACCCAATTTGATTCTGGCGTCTACCAAGAATTATGCAACACGTATGGTATCCGACCTTACTTTTCCTCACTGGTATATCCATAAAGCAATGGTTAGGCAGAGGCATCCAATAAAGTCATCCTGGACGGCATCAAGAAAAGGTTGGAAAAAGCTAAAGGTAGATGGGTCGAAGAGTTGCCCAGTGTGTTGTGGGCTCATTGCACTACTCCAAAGCGATCCAATGGGGAAAGGTCGTTCGCTTTGTGCTTTGGAACCTAGGCAATTATCCCCCTGGAGATCGACCTACCCACGCTGAAATCCAAGGTTTTTGACATGGGCTATAATGACATGATGTTGGCCTTGGACTTGACTCTGATTGAAGAACGCTGAGATCATGCCCTTGCTTGCATAGCGCAGCATCAGCAATAGCTCGCTAAATCATATAATCAACGCGTGCAGTTGTGTCGTTATACGCTTGGAGAATTGGTTCTCAAGAAAGTGCTTCATGCTACTAAGAATCCGACAAATGAAAAATTAGGCCCCAACTGGGACGGCTCTTATCAGGTTGATTCAATCACCGAAACTAAGGCATATCGGCTCAAAGACATGGCTAGGAGAAGTTTGCCATGCCCCTGGAATTCCACACATTTGTGCAAATTTTATCACAAAACCAACTTATACAGTGTGCTAGTTTGTTTTGAAATTTTGCTGATATGTTATGCATATATCTTTCAATTTCCCAGTGCAATGCCCTTTCTTATCGCAATCTCGTTAATAATGGTTTAATGACAAATATAAGACTCCGAATTTGGAGCGCCCTTCATGGATGTCACGTTTGGGCTGAATAAGCCTTCGAATTCGGACCGCCCTTCGTGGATATCATGATTGGCCAACACAATAAGACTCCAAATTCGGAGCGCCCTTCGTGGATGTCACATTTGGGCCGAATAAGCCTCCGAATTCGGAGCGTCCTTCATGGATATCATGATTGGCTAACACGATAAGACTCCGAATTCGGAGAGCCCTCCGTGGATGTCACGTTTGGGCCGAATAAGTCTCCGAATTCAGAGCCCTTCGTGGATATCACGATTGGCCAACACAATAAGACTTCGAATTCGGAGCGCCCTCTGTGGATGTCACGTTTGGGCCGAATAAGCCTTTGAATTCAGAGCACCCTTCGTGGATATCATGATTGGCCAACACAATAAGACTCTGAATTCGGAGCGCTGTTCATGGATATCATGATTGGCCAACACAATAAGACTCTGAATTCGGAGCACCCTCCATGGATGTCACATTTGGGCCGAATAAGCCTCCAAATTCAGAGTGCCCTTCGTGGATATCACGATTGACCAATACAATAAGACTCTGAATTCGGAGCGCCCAGCATGGATGTCACGTTTGGACCGAATAAGCCTCCGAATTTAGAGCGCCCTTCATGGATATAACGATTGACCAACACAATAAGACTTTGAATTCAAAGCGCCCTCTGTGGATGTCACATTGGACCAAATAAGTCTCTGAATTCGGAGCACCCTTCATGGATATCACGATTGGCCTACACAATAAGACTCTGAATTCGGAGCGCTCTCTATAGATGTCACGTTTGGACCGAATAAGCCTCCGAATTCGAAGCGCCCGCCGTGTATGTCACATTTGGGCCGAACAAGCCTCCGAATTCAAAGTGCCCTTCGTGGATAACACAATAAGACTCTAAATTCAGAGCGCCCTTCGTGGATGTCATATTTGGGCCGAATAAGCCTCCAAATTCGGAGTGCCCTCCGTGGATATCACTTTTGGGCTGAATAAGTCTCCAAATTCGGAGTACCCATCGTTTTTAAGCACGAACGGCCTGGTAATCCTCCAAATTCAGAAGGACAAAAATTTGCAATAGAATGGCATGGATCAATATACGATTGTCGCAAGTAGATAAAAAATTAATCAAAACAATACAACAAATATTTATTTCATTAAATAAGCACAAATACATGGCTTTTGATGAATTCAAAATTATAATAATTTGTATTGATATCTAAATCTATTCGGCACCCTCTTCATCGTCGGATTTCTTGCCATCGTAAGCTTCGAAAGGAAATTTGTAATTCTGATACAAAGGTGACGCCGAATCGATACCCACGGCCTACAGAGCCTTAATCCATCCATGCTTAAATCCATGATTTTTGCACCGGCAGACATCCTCAGCTAATTTTTCCTTTGTATTTTTAATACCAATTTTCTGCCGTCATAAAAACCTTGTTCGTAGGCCTTCGTCCTTATTGCTTCTCTTGCGAACATGCTCGTTGTATCTCGGTCAGCAATCGCATGATCCAGAAGATGCTGGTTTACTCTTTCCGCCACAATTAGGTTCATTTGACTCACCGACTGCGTTTTGAAAGCCTTAGCTTTCTTTAGCTCGTTCTCGGCTTTCTTTGCACGAGCTTCCAAGCTCCGAATGCGTCCGTCTTTCTGCTTAATCTTTCTTCATGCGGCATGAAGACGCATGCCGATTTTATAGGAGATGAATAGTCCATTTACCGCTCCATGGGCACCCTCCCGAAAAACTTCGTAATCAGGCCGACCGACCATTGATTGCTGGACTTTGGGCGGAAAAATCTATCGAGCAAACTTGATTGCCACATTTGGGTCGTGGATAATCGAATCCACTTCAGTCATCGATTTATTCCCAACGAAGACCAAAAAACTCAACGGGCGTGGTGGCCTACTGGTTTCATTTCGCGAACGGTGGAGCTCCCTCCCTGCTGTTTCTCCTTCTTGGGTGACTTCTCTAGCCCGCCCTCTCTTGGTGACCTACTTCGACGATGGGGGGAGCGATGCCTCTCACGCTCCTCCGATGTCCTGTTTCCCGTTTGAGTAGGTTCACCACCTTGATTCATCTCTAAGTCCAGTTCAGCTAGTGTCCTACCCTCCCATCTGCTGTTGAAGAATATTCTTCTTGACATCCAAATTTCCTCAGTTCGACACAATGCTCCTTTCCCTCTCGCAGTCTATTGAATTTGAACACAGCACAGAACCCACGCGCACCTAGCCCCCACCTCTCTTATTAATTACGGGTGCAACGTTCCCAAAGCGATCGCTTCAATGCATTGCGTCGACAAGTTACCGTGTCCCACCCAATCCATGCCCTACAAATATTTGGTGGTTATGTTCATTAATCAGCTGGGGCAAGGGTAGATTCATTAATCTATTCGGCCCAATTGCAATGCATTGCGCCAACAAGTTACTGAACCCCACCTAATCCATGAATTACAAATATTCAACGGTTCTGTTCATTAATCAGCTGGGGCAAGGGTAGATTCAGTAATCTATTCGGCCTCTATTGATAAATATATGAAAAATGCCCCATCTGATCGGCAGATTTTATTCAATGTGACGTTGCAAGCTGTATGTTTCATTTGGCTCTTCAATGTTCAAATTGACACAAGACATGATTATTCGGCTTTGGAACGACTTGTCCATATGATTACATCACCCCACTTGGCCAGTCGAGTTTGGCATTGAGCCGTATATTTAATTCGGCAGATTATGTTATAGTCGATTATTGTATTGCAAAATTAAAACTTGGCTATTAATTAGCACATGCAGAAAGATTATGTTATAGCTGATTATGTTATCGCCAAATTAAGTTATATCACCCTCCTTGGCTATTAACTAGCACATGCAGAAAGATTATGTTCTAGCCGATTATATTATCGTTGAATTAAGATATATCACCCTACTTAGCTATTAATTAGCACATGCAGAAGACAGAAAAAAATGTGATTTTCATTAATAAATTTAGTACAAACAGTCATCATTTTACACATGAAAATTTCCCTATATTTAACTTCTAAACAAAATAAATAAGCAAAAATCTACAAAAACTACGTACAGAAAACACCAAACAAAAAGCAAAATTATATTGACACTGCTCATTCTTCAAGGTATGACTCTAGCGGCTCAACCTCTAGCTGCTCGTATGGAATTGGCTGCTCCAATGTCACATTAACAGCAGCTAGGGCTTTGAGCCAGCTGTGTTTGAAGCCTCGATTTTCGAACTTGGTACTTCATCCACATATTTTTCTAAGGCAGCATTTTCTCCAGCTCAGAACACCTTGGAGATCTCGGAGTCGACGATTTCTTTTGCCTTCTTCGATTCTTCCAAATCGGCCTCCAGTTTGGCAATCACCTCTTTGGCCAACTTGAGCACATCATCACTCACGTTCGTCCTTTCTTCGGCGGCCAACCTGAATTGATCTGAGCATTTGGTCTTCTCTTCCTCGGCATTGGCCCTTGCTCGCTCTTCCGCCGCTTTGCTCACCTCGGATTCGGCTCTAAGAGAGGCCTCTTCAGCCTTGCCCTTTTCAGTTTTGAGTTCAGCTTTGAGCAAGCATATTTGCTCGATAACATCATAATGACGACGGCCGATTTCTACGATCCTACCCGCCGCCTGGAAACAAAAGATGAATAAGATAGCTAGCATAAAAAGGAATGAAATATTTTTTCAAAGTTACATACCAATATCACTGATTGAGCAGCCAATGCTATTGACACTACATCCAGCTCTACACAGAATGCTGCTTTGTCAATCGGCAAAGAAATCGACGAGGTCACGCTTAAGGCCACGGCGGTGTCCTTCAAAGCTGAAGCATCAAAAGGAGTCGACACGTTCTTTATTCTAGGTTGTATGAAAAACAGCGTAGCCAAGTCCTACGACTCTTCTATGCGTGGCCGTTTATCAGTTTGGTTTTCAGAAAAGTCGACTTCATGCTCTGTGGGGCATTTTTTCCCCCTCTATTTACCCACCAGATTGTCTGATTGATCAATGAAAATTTGCTCCATTTCCTCAATAGGAGCAGGCAGAAAAGACTCAACCCCAATAGGAGCAGGTGGTGGGGATTTAGTCCTGGCGGCTTCGACCCTCCTTCGGGCTGCCATCTTCTCGACATTTTTTTTTTCTAGCCACCTGCGCGAGTGACTCCACAACCATGTTCTCAGGATCTGTGCCAGGAAGGTCTCCTAAGTCGGTGAAAATATCATCTTCTAATGATACGTCGACGGAAAATTGAAGCCGGCTTCCTCAAAGGTCAAATTAAGAGCCTCGTCAACGTTCTCCTCTAGACTATCAGATCTTTCCAAGTTGGATTGATTCAGCTACCTGCTCGATGGCCTGCTTTGAATCTAAAACTTCAAGACCAATCTCCCTAAGGTTCTTAAAATTTGGAAAAATGAGTGCCGTGAGCTGCTGTTCGCCATTTGGAATAGGAATGTGATCCGCGGCCAAAAAAGTAGCGTATGTTGGCTTGTACTGCAATAGGACGTGGGCAGCCTTCCCTTGGTTTGGGAGGTTTGGACGGTTGAAGAATTGATGCGTAGTCTTGATTTGCTCAAGCACAGCGTTGTTGGCCGAGATAAGTACTTTTTTCAAATCGTTACCTGTACAAATAAAACGGTAAGTACATGCAATCTAAGCCGAATAAACGTATAACAAATGCGCATAGAAATGGGACTATACGGCCACCTGGTTCACTTTTTTGTTTAGGCACAGGATCTAGGCGATCTTTACCTTCGCCGAATTCCCAGTTGCCTCGGACAACGACCATGACATCACCAACATAAGCATAGTCACCAAATGGTGATCAGTGTCCTTGGCCCTGAGAAAGTAGCGTCCCTACCGATCAGATGATTTCACCAAGGCATCATGATGGCAAATAGTATGGATTCCTAGATTAATCCTAAGTCGACGGTTTAATTATACTATTTCCATTATGATTCGGTAAAAGTTTACATTAGGTTGTGAAGGGGGTAGACCCCAGGAATGAAGGACGGCCTTCAAAAATGGATGAACGGGGAAACAGACTCCACCCTCAGTGATTAACAAGAGAGGAAAGATAATCGTACTCTCATCGATCCTCTCCATGTCGAGTACGCTATCTGCCACAAGTGATAGATGGACATCATCTGTAATGGAAAAATGGCATCGAAAAGTGGAAACTCGGTCCGCAGAAAGAAGAACTTTCAAATGTTTCGCCATCCGAATCAGAATGGAAAATTCGCTAAACTAAAAACGAACAAGAAAATGGGAGTTGTAATGAGGAAAAAATACAAGGAAGAGAAGAACTTACAGGGTAAAGAGAAAAGAACAATGAGGAGCAGATGGAAGTTGCAGAGGTCGTGAATTCAAAAGAGCTTTGCAAATTCAAAAAATATTCAAAGAGACAGTGCGACTTCATATCGCATTAAATGAACAATGCATACGAAGGGGCGGGAAATTGTAATGATTTCTAAACGATGGTCATTCTGACGCTTCGGTAATGGAAGGAGTGCAAGCACCGTATTTTTTACTTTTCATATATTAAAACCAAACATGTCGACTAATTGGCATTAGTCGGATGTTTGGGGGGCAATTAGGGGGGCCGAATAATTATATATTGAGAAAGGCCAAGATATTTGAAGACATCTGGTCGAAGTCAATTCGGCTATAAGCTAAGGGCTCTTTAGGCTGAATATACAAATCGGCCATATAAAGAGTCGAATGGGAACCAGCACGCAACTGGAAGGCCGAGTAAGCAATCAAGTGCGAGATTAAGAGTGGGCCTGACCCTTGGGTGCAAAGGGTAATATAAAAAGAGGAACGTCAACCAAAGAGAGGTATGTGAGAATAAAAAAAATAACTTGAGATAGAAGTAAAATTGAGAGCATACTAACTTGTCCGTCGGAGTGCTTATTCCACCACCCCCGACCGGAGTGTTCATCTCTTTTTCAGGTAGCAATCAGAGGATCAAGGACGCCTGACTTGATCCTGGAGTATTTCCAAACCACTTCTCCACAGATGCAATGCTGTAATTGGGGGATTTCACCCTAAATTTCAATAAAAAAAGATTTTGTTTTTTTTTTTTTTTTTGGCAAATCATGGCATGAATGTCACAAGACTTAAGCATGAAAACATTTTGTTTTGAATTTGAATATGAGAATGATTGGATTTTAATAGACTCTAAATTGGATAATGAGCCCTTAACTAACCAGAAATCAAAAAAATGACTCAATGAAAGAAAAACAAAGCAAAAGCAATCCAAACACACCTAGTTACACTTGGTGGAATGAAAGACACTCAAAACAAAACTCTAAAGGGAAAACCATTGAACCTACACAAATTTTGTAGTTTTCTATTCTAGATTCAAAAATTGGTCAGCCGATTAGTTGATTGGCCGGCTGGCTGATTAGCTATCTAACCAGCTAAAAAAATTGATAGGCTAACTAATTCATTAACCAGCTGACTGAATGAACTGATGAACTGGTTGGAAAATTGGCTGGCTGGCTAAACAAGTGGCCAGCCGACTGAAACAATCAAGAAACACACCTGGAGTTAACTAAAACTTGAATGGCCGACTGAATGATTAGCTGATCGACTGAATGATTAGCCGGCCAGTTGAAACATGAACATGAGACTCGAGATTTCAAGGAGAAGACAGAATTCCTAACTCGACTATGCCCCTAATTCATTGCTTTGACATTTTTTTGGTTTTCTACTTCAATTTTTGACCAACATGAGAGTAGATTAACATGCTTGTTCCACTCTCTATTTTGAAATCATGTAAGTTAAGCTATGACCACTGAAAATTTACCTTCTTTGGGTACAAGATATGGTCTGATTTTGGAAAAATGGAATAATTTTCAAGAGAATTAGTTAACTTGATTAAAAATCTTAAAAATTGTTTTCACAAATGGTTACTACTCAACCAACATGCAATCAACCCTTGAGATGCACAAACTCAAATCCGAACTTGATTTGTCTTACAGCTGAATCTGCCGTAAAGAAGAGGGATAGGACAACTGAATTGAATAAAGATGAGCCAATTGAACATGGACAAGACAGCAAAGTCAAGTAAAAATATACCAATCAAACATGGATGGGACAAGTGAATTGAAAATGGTTGGGGCCGAACTTCAAGATGAAGCTGCCTACGTATCCCAAAGATAGGAATCAGGCCTTTCGTAGTTCCGGGTAAGGCTCACTCGGGTATTAACACTCTTCTTTTGTGCTCTAACTTTTGCCAGCGCTGTCCTTTCGGGTTTTCGACCTTGCGAGCTTTTTCATGTTTTCACTTTTCTTCATTTTTATTTTATATTTTCTATTTTTTTATGCTCTGACTTTTGCTGGGTTGCCCTCCTGGCTTTTTGGCCCAGCGAGCCTCTCAAGGGTAGTATTTTTTAGTTTGTCCATGTTGATTGGTTGTCAGATCTCTAGGCTATCTAAACCTATGAGCATGATTGGCCCTTTTGACCAGATAAACTTGGTAATGTAGAGACCCAGCTAATTGGGTTTGAATTTCCCCCTAGGGTCACAGATAGGAATTCAATTGTTCTTCAGCACTAAATCTCCTTCTCTTAAATTTTGGGATTTGGCAATCCTACGTTGATACCTTATCCTTAGCATTTGCCCGTTGTGGTATATTCAAAAAATGCAGTGATAAGGATTTTCATCTTCAACCTTTTCTATTGCGGCTATCATTTGCTCTATGAGTATTAGATGCATCTTGACCTCAATTGATATGTCCACCATTAAACAAGGGTTGTCGAAGAGTTGGCAAACCAGTTATTCATTTTGACTAGGTGGGTGACTAAGTTTGAGTTCCCGATCACATCCAACCTTATTGTCTATAGTTCTAGGGATGCTTCCAACCTGGCTATACACGTCTCATATTCTATGATTTTTGGACACTCTGAATCAAAGTTTGAAAGTTAATAGGTTTGGCCTCAAAGTCGGGCGGGATCCTATGTTGTATCATCTCATGATCAATTCCAAGCATGTCTTCGTAAGACCACACAAAAACCATTTTTTGAAATCTTTTAATAAAGCGACTAGTTGCTAGTGCTCATCTGAAGACAATGTAAAACTGGTTTGGACCAAACAAGGATCCTTCTCAGTACCCACATTAACTGAAATGACATCATCCATAAAGGGCTTAGTACACCTCTCTTCCTCTCAGTCGGTAAAATTTTTCAAATCATTCCTCTTCGTTTTTTTAATCAAAGTTTTGGAAAAAGTTTTAAAAATTTTGTTCAACGCAATGATTGAAAGGCAAACAGAAGTAGATAAGAATTATTGCATTTTCATTTAGAACTTCCAACTCAATGATTGAAACAGACTCCAAAGGAAAGAAACGACAAACTCAGAAAGGACGATGATGTCCGGGTTATCACCCCCGAAATCATTAGACTCTAACTCACAAGACTGACTCGATCCTGATTCCAGCTCCACAGACATGGCAGAATCAGGTTCAGACTCAACACCCAATTTTGAAAGTAAAATGAAATCATTCTCAAATTGCTAAATACAATGCATGTCATCCACCACGTCTGGAACAAAATTTGTGCAATCAGCAGGTGGTCCATCCTTGATCACAGAACTAGTCACATTATCTCCCAAGTTTACTGATCTAGCGTCAGTAGACTTTGTAGGTTTTTTAGGCAGAGTGATGACTTTCTTATCAATCAAATCTTGAATTTCATGGTGAAGGCGAAGGCGAATGCAATGGTCAGTATCATGGTCATGTTGCTGATGAAAAACACAACACTGTGTAGGATTATGTCTAGTTAGGAGTGGATATGTGAGCGGCTTCTATTCAAGAGGTTTGAGATGGCCTTTTTCCATAAGGATTTGAAGAGCTTTGGACAAGGTCATGTAAAGGGAAGTGAAGGTGCAGCTACTAGTCTTGGAAGTATTGAAAGAAGGGTTAGTAGGTGATGACTGGGTTAGGAGAATTCTAAGAGTGGTGTTTATGGTAAAGCATCCCCTTTCATGGCTTAACACCTAATTCCAAGTGCCCCCAACTTGGCTTCTTACACCGAATGCACTTCTGGTAACCCCCACCCTGGCATCAAGATGTTGATCGACAAAAATTTCATCCACAATTCTTGCAACAACTGCAAGGACTTGCTGTTTATTTAGGCCTTTAATCTTCAAGGTCTCCATAGCCCATCGGAGATGTGCATAATGATCAATACTTGTCCCAACCTCATTCTTGCTACTTGATTTAGTTTTCTCAAGGGATTGGGTGGTTATATTTGGGGAAGACATGATATCACCCAGGCTTGAGATGGCTTCAGGCTGGCTCATTCCAATTTTAGCTTGCTCTAAGATTGGAGAGTTTTTAATGTGAAATTTCTAGCATGTGATGCAATCGATGATGCAGCCAAGATCCCAAAGGTCAAATCTGCCACAGTTCTTTGAAGATTCTCAATCATGCTTATCATCTCAGAAATAGTGGGTTTAGTCATTGGTGCCCTTGGTGTCTCTGGACCGGATTTGTCCATATGGATTAACTGGGTTGGGCTCTTTTGAGGTTCAGGTGCATCTATCACACACAAGTCAATGCCCTCTAGAATGAAAATTTCAGGCTTGGGAAAATGGATTAGAGTGATGTATATGCTAAGGTTGGAAGTGGATGGCAGTGTATGCATTAGGTTGAGGTATGGAGGTAATGGGTTGGTGGTGACCATGGGTCTTTGGGGTTGAGGTGGAGCTATGGCTTTGCTATTGATGAGATCCTAAATCGCATGACGTAGGTGAAAACAACCATCAATCTCATGACCATGTTGTCGGTCAAAGGTGCAGTATGTAGTGGTGTCATGTTTGGCTAGGAGAGGATTAGAAAGAGGTAGAGAGTCAAGAAGCTTGAGATGCCCCCTTTCTGTCAAGACCTTCAAGGCTCTGGTGAGGGACATATAGAGAGGGTTGAATGTTTTGTTTGAGGTTCGGGCTGGGTTTGCTATTTGCAAACCGGTATAGGCAAAATGATCAGCCATTTTAGTGGTGGCAGTGATTAATTGACTTTAGAGGGTTTCACAGTTGTGCTACTAATGGTAATAGCATTAGAACTGGGCCTGAAGGTTTTTTGTACAGTTTCTTTGTCATCGTCAATGATTTCCTATTTGATGGAATCTTCTATTTGGACCCCCATTTTATGTAGTTATTTAAAAGTGAACAGTGGAAAAACTATCATCTTGTAGCTTGCTTTTTGTGCTCATTTCGGATACAATAGCCCTATAGTTCGGACTCCCGTGGTTCTGAATCTGATTCCACAAGTGCAATGTGAAATAGATAAACAGAAATGAGTCCAAATCCGGCAAATCTTTTGGAAAATCGATTTTGAATCAAAAATGCCAAAAATGTACTGCTTTGCCAGATTACAGAGTCACCACCTAAATATTTTTGAAAAATTTAGGAAACCTGAGACTTGTGCCAAAGGCCACTTATCCGCCATCACCAAAGTATCTCTGCTCGAGAACATCGGTATGAGAGTGGAAAGTCATGAATTGGGCACCTCACTCACACGATCAAGGATCGACCTTTACTAATCATGATGTGATTCTTATTTACAGTATATGCTCTTATTCTGATTTATTAGGCTAATTTGCAATAGTTGGAACTCTATGATTTCATGTATGTTTTGAAAAGTGTTTGAATATGTACAACTTAAAAAAGAGGTATCATATGTACAATAATCAAATTATCTCAATTTGAGCAATTAGCCTTCATCCACAAGCATCCAAACAAGTATATCAGTTAAGCACTTAGCCTCATGGTAATCATGCTTAACATGGCAATAATCACACGAATGCGGTATGCTAAAGCAATGAAATGCTTACCCCAATATCCGAGGCGAGCCAAAAGAAAGAAAATAGTTAGAAAAATGCATGATCCTAATGATGCGAATTACTAATGCAACACATGCAAAAATGCAACTAATTGGTTTGGTTATCTAATATATCAAGTAAATCACTTTGATGGCATGCAGTGAAGCATGTATCCAAGGAAGTAATAAATGACAATGCCATTAGAATGATGAACTGAACCTTATGCATGTGAGACAAATGGATGCAAATCATGGAAAATGCTAAAAGAAATATGATGTTCTATGCTATCCATCATAAGTAAATAAAAGGGAGAAAGAAATGGGGATTCGAAGACATACACATTATTACAATTTGCCCTCACACAAGAGGGTCTGAATAGCTGTCCTAGCTAATTATGCTAATTATTACAACGCCACAAATTAACTAACTATTCTAGTTAATTAATTATGTACAACAAAAAAATTAACTAGCTATTCTAATTAATTAATTACAAATTAGAATTAAACTAACTAATTAGTTATAAGTCCACTACTTTAAGTACGACATACTATTATTAAACATAATTGTAACGGGCCTCGAGAAGTAAGGAATAACTCATGCATAAACGCGGATTTCCACTCAAAAATGCTCTCTATCTACTGCCAGAATGTTTCTGCTTCGCAATCAAAAAAATGAATTGTTTTTGCCTCAACCTCTACTCTGTTCTGCAAGAAAAAGGACACTGTCTGGTTGAAAAAGGTGGCCGGCTGGCCAGAAAAAGTGGGTCGGCCGTACATTAAAGTGGCCGGCCAGCCACTAATGTTTGGTACTACCCTGTTGCAATAGACATGAAACAGAGCACAAATAGAATATTTTCAGGGGATGTTTGTCCACCATGCCTTTCTTTATCATCAACAGATCAAAGGAGGGGTAGGCTTGCTTTGTAAGCTATCAATCGATGCAAATTCATTTCATGATAACTTATGAATCAAGGGATGCAATTTCGATAAATGACAATGAAAGACTCATGAACCTCCTCCTTATCATGGAATTGATCAAGGGAAATGGTTGATCTTGAATCTTTAGCCATTTTTATCAGTAACAAGTATGAAATGATTCAAGACTCAATAGGTTCAATTAACATTCGATTGAACCCCAAACTTGATTTCATTATCTTGTTCCATTTTAGCCCAATTTTATTACCTTTTTCAATTACCTTTCCATTCCTTAGTCATTTTAGTCCAAAAATGATAGTTAAGTCCACTAAATGGAGAAGAGTGTCAAACAAGAAGTTGTTTTGGACATGAGAGAGAGGTAATGCTCTGGTAATGAGCCTCCGAAGAGATTAAACCATTTAACATTGCATGGTCCCTTTCTCAAGCTTAACCAACACTCGATTGAGACAATTCTCAAAGAAATAAAAAACCAAGAAAAGAGGCAGAATGCAGAGATGATTTTGAGAGAACACATGTATGAAAAGCATGAAAAAAATGCTATCAACTCAAATAGGTTGGTGTCTAATGCCTAAAACACCAAACCTATAAGGACCACTACACTACAAGCATGTTGTACAAAGTACAAATGAAATAAACAACCTAAAATAGCTCAAAATAGTGCTAAAATTATCATGGAAAAGCTTTAAAAAGTTAGCTAAAACAATGGAGAAATTGTGCTAGTAAACAAGCATAAGAAGGCCTAGGGGTGGCTAACCCCTCCATTTTTGGGACCTCAAAATAACACTTTTAGCCTCTGAAAAACTCTAAAAATCAGTGGTAAAAAGTTAGAAAGAAAAGTTGAGGAAGAGATGGGAAACACAAGGACAAAAGCTTAGGAGACAAAGTTCAAAGAACGGTGATTAACCCATCTACCTTTAATAGCTTCAAACCACAAGTTTCAACCCACAAAAACAGTTGAAAAACAGTCCAAAAACAGTAAGAAAAGATAAGGAAAAAGTAGTGTAGAGAAGCCCAAAATTACACCTCTTGAAGAGAAGTACCTCTTTTGCTCACAAACCAACAAGTTCTCACTCTCAAGGGCAGAGATTTGAGCTCAAGAACCTTAGCAAGAAGTACCAAATTTTTGGTTTAGGAAGTGTGGAGAGAGAGTGTGTAGGTTGCAAGATAGAGAGAGAGTGTGTCATATAAGTTTTGGTCCTTTAGAAATTTTTTCTTACCTAAAACCAAGAGGGGAGGTCCCCTATATATAGAAAATAGGTGCCTCAGTTGGAAATATCAGTATAGAGACAGTTGGTGTAATGTATGCACTTGTCGAAATAGTTGGCAACAAATATCTGCAAATACTTGTTCTACAGGAACAACTGGCCGGCCAGCCACTAAAGGGGACGGCCTGCCACTAAAATTGGCCTATGGGGACACTTGATTGAAACATCTGTCTCCCGAGACTCCTGGCCGGCCAGCCGGCCAAGTTTGGGATGGCCAGCCACAAAAAACTAGCCGGCCGGCCAGCCACAAAAATCTGCTCTCAATGCCGACTTTAAACAGGCATATTTTTCTCACCCGGACTCGGTTTCAGGTAATTCTTGAGTCTAAATTGAATCCCCAAAAGTCTAATTTTCAATAGTGGTAGCTCATATCTAAATTCTCAGTATACAAAGAGATATGCCTATTTTAGTGACGGCTGCTCATCTTTCTCTTAACGGTTGGATGCCTAACTTTTCCCCCAACTAGTTTTCTTCCCTCCCCTCCTATTTCCTTCCATTCCAAACCTATAAATAAGAACTTTTTAAAGATTTTTCAAAGATTTCACCTCCCTTCCAATTATTTCCACTTTGTCCTTACTCGGTTTATCAAAAACTGTAATATTTTAAACTAAATGCGAGCCTCGGAACATCGTAGAAACATTGGAAAAAATATTTTGAAAAAGAGGGTTTTAAAGTCTGAAATAGTTTTGGTCAAAAATGGGGTGTAAGGTTGGGATTTAGAAGCTCAAAAATCGAAGTTTTTTGCTAAAAAACTTGAGCGGTTGTATAGCGTAACTTTCATCATCGAGTGTTCAACCTGAGGCGCGCAAGTCTTAAGGGCGGTTAAAAATAGGGTGTCTACACATCTTCTGCAGCATCTTGGTATGCAAATTTCTTACCACCATGCGAATTTGATCTTTCTCAGGTGGTCTATTGGTCATCATTGCCACCTTGGTCCTCCATCTGGTGATGAAAGCTACCAAACTTTCATTTGGCTCTTGGTTGTAGCTTGACTTTTTCGCGCCCCCTTTCAGAAGTTCGAATATAAGCCCTACAGTTTAGACGCCCGCATTTCTAAATCTAATCTCAAAATTGCAATGTGAAATTGATAAACACCAAAGAGTCCAAATCCGGCAAATCTTTTGGAAATCGATTTTGAATCAAAAATGCCAAAATTGGATTGCTTTGCCAGATACAGAGTCGCCACCTAAATATTTTTGAGAAATCTTGGAAACCCATAACTCGTGCCAAAGGCCACGTGTCTGTCATCACCAAGATTGTCTCAGTTTGGGAACTTAGTTATGAAAGGGGAAGGTCATGAACACATTTGAGCACCCCCCTCGTCGGATCAAAGATCGGCCTCTACTAATCATGATACGAAGCTTATGTACATTATATGCTCTTGTTTCAGTTTATTAGGCTAGCATTACTATGTGATGCGCACACACAAGTATAGACTAACTTCGCAAGAATTAGAACACTTGATTCATATTTGTTTGTAAAAAATTTGTTTCTAAATATGTACCACTTGAAAAAGTGATCGCATATGAACATTACTAAAATTATTCCAATTTAAGTAATTAGCCTTCATCCACAGGCATACAAGTAGTTATAGCATTTAAGCATTTAGCCTCATGGCAAGTATGCTAAATATGACAACATTAATACTCATGCGATATGCTAAAGCGAGTAAAGGCTTACCTAGTATTCCAAGCAAAAAAAACCATGATAGAGTTAGAATAACGCATGATCCTAAACTATGTAATATGACTAATGCAACGCATGCGATATGCAACTAAATAGGCTCGGTTATTTAAAATGACATGTGATTCAATTAAATAGCATACGATCTAAGCACATATTCAAAGAAGTATTTAAATGACAATGCAGTTAGAATGATGAACCGAGCCTCAGTGCTATAGACACCCCATTTTTGACCGACCTTAAAACTCAGACGTCATCGTTTGTGCGCTTGATGATTGTGCATGTTTGTGCTCGTTTCGAGTTTCTGGAGTTTTCGGTTGAGTGCCTTGCCTCCGGGCCTCTGAACTTTTTGTGTTTTGGCTTGGTTTCTGGACCATGACTTGTTGGCCTTCCCTGGAGTGAGAGAGAGGTCTGTAGACCACTTTTCCTCTTGTAGACTAGTTTCCGATTTTTGGAGCCTTCAGCCACGCACCTTGTCTCGAGACCGCTTAACGTTCTCCTTTTTGCCTGGTTTTCGGACCATGCCATGTTGCCTTGGTCTAGAGGGACACGGAGGTCTTGTAGACCACCTTTTGTGGCCGTAGACCACCTTTCCCTCCCGTAGACCAATTTTTGTGCCCGTAGACTAGTTTTCGAGGTTTCGGCAGCGTGCCTTGACCCGCGGACTCTTGTCTTGCATCCTTTTTGGTTTGTTTTTGGCACAAACCTTGTTTTCCTTGCTTAGAGGGTGGAATAAGGGTTGAAGACCAGTTTCTCTCCCTGAAAACCACTTTTTTTCCCCGCCAGCCAATTTTCTGGTCGGCCAACTGATCTTGGTGGTCTTTGGACCACCAAAAGTGGTCGGCAGCCATGCCACCACCTTGCTTTCTTGGTGCAGACCACCACTCCCCCCTTGCTGAGCACTTGGTGTTCTTGCAGACCACTTTTTGGTGGTCGGCCGACCAGTGCATGTAGCTGGCTGACCACTTCAACTGGTCGGCAGCTTTCCTGCAGTTTCCTGCAAATATTTTCTTGCCAGTTGTGCCAGCTGTTGGGTACATAAAGCATCCTCCATACACGTGTATGGAGGGATCGCTTGGAGCTCCTAGCTTGTTCAACAAGATTGAACTTTGATCTTCTATAAGAGGGAACCTCCTCCCTCTTGCTTTAGGTTCAGAAAAACTTGCTTGAAGCTATAGATATATCATCTATCTCTAATTCCTCCTTTCTCTCATATTTGTGCTTAAAAGTGCCTTTCCTTCACACTTTTGCACACAAACACATAGTGAAACACCACACTCTTGTTGCTGAGGCATCTTGAAGCTGGTTTTGTGTTTTTTGGACTGCTTTTGATCCAAAAAGGTTGCTGGACTTGCTTCCTTGAAGTTGTTCTACAAGGGTAAGTCTCTAACCCCTTTAAAGCTTTGTTTTGATTAAGCTTTTGGCCCCATTTTCATGATGTTTTAGGCCTAACTTTCTACTGCAAAAAGTTCTGAATTTCAGTGTTTAACATGTTTGTTTGAGGCCTCTTTGGTGTTGGGGGTGATCTACCCCCTTTGGTGCCTTGTTTGGCTTTGTTTTGAGTCATCACTTTAGGCTTTTGTTTTAGCCTTTGCATGGCCTTTCTACCACTGAATTCCAGAGGAATTTTAGTGGTGGAAAGTGTGTTTTGAGGTCTTAAATAGGAGGGGGTTGTCCCTCCCTCCTCTTCTCTTGTTTGCTTGCCTTGTTGGCTCATCAAAGAAACATGTAGCTCTATCTTCTTGAAGCTTTGTTTGAGCACTTTTTTGTGACCTTTTAGACCTGCCATGAATCTGTTTTTGGTTGTCTTTGCATGCTTCTTGTAGGGATAGTGTTATCCTACTTGAAGCTTTTCAAAGTAGCATGCCTTTCCAGCATGTTTTGGCTTTATCTCAGCATGTTTTTGGTGTTGTTTCAGCATGTTATAGCTCTGTCTAGGGTTGGATTGATAGCCTCTTGCATGCTCCTTGCACTTGTAGTGCATTTCCATTCACTAGCCTAACATGCATCATGCTATTGACCATCATTCTAGCATGATTTTGGCTCTACTCCGGCAAGCTTTTGCTCATGTTTTACCATGCTTAAGCTTTGTTTTATGTTGTTTTGGTCATGCATGCTTCACTTTGTATAGCCTTAGTGCATTCTTGTTCACTAGCTTTGAGTTTTCAAGTCTCTTGGCATGCTTTATTTGAGCTATTTGCATGATATGGCTTCACTTTACATGTGATTTCAGTGCATGTAGTGTGGCCATGCCCTCACATCTTTCACTCATTCAATGCTTTGGAGGTTTTGTGCCTTATGCCTTATATATGAGCCAATGCGTATGTCATCTTGCCTAGCTTTTGGGGCCACCATTTTAGTGTGTATTTGGTCCTATTTTGCAATAATATAACTCTGATTTTTGTTGGTGAAGTCATCTCATGCTTGGTTTTGGTAGGTGTAGTGTAGTCCTTCTTATTGGCCTTGCATACTCCATACTCCATGCTTCATGCCCTTCAAGCTATCTTGTTTTGGCTATACTCCGTGCATGTTTTAGCCTCGATTTGACATGCTCTAGGACTGTTTTGGATTGTCTTGGCCATGTGGTTCATGTATTGCATAGTTGTAGTGCAATTGGCCTTGCTAGCCTTGAGTTTTGAGCACCATAGTATGACATACTTGAGATGTTTGCTTGCCATGACATCATTTCATATGATATTTCAGTGCATATAGTGTTGTCGCACTTCCATGTTTGTCACTTCTTAATCATATTTGAGAGCTATGCTATCATGCTTAGTTGATGAGCCATTGCATGTGCATGCATTATCTTGCTTTTCATGCCATCATTTCATAGCATTTTGACCACTGTTATGGAGCCTCATAGGTCTGTGCATATTCAGTTTAAGTCTATTGAGCATCGTATTGCATGCCTCGTGTGTAACATGTTTTACTAGCTATGATGCATTAGCTTTTAAACATGCCATACATGCATTGTCCATATTATAGAGTCTTGTGCATGCATTGCATTATGTGTGTTGCATTGTGTTTGGATAGGGTGTTAACCCAAACATGAGAAACGAGGGACGTTTCGTACTTGAAGTGATGAAACGTGCCTCATTTCTCGGTCGCCAACCTTCTTGATCAAGCATGATAGAGGTTAAGGCCCTTGTGTGTTATTTGTGCATTCATTGACATTGAATTGTGCAAACTTGACTTCTCAGCCATTGTGCATTGCAATGCTTGGTTAGTGGTCCGAGGGTCGAGAACCACACTCCCTTGAGCTTAAGAAATGATAAGGAGGGTGGTTGTGCACACATACCTTGCAAATATACTGTCGTGCCCCTTCTTGTTCTCTGTTGCAGCAAAATGGAGTTATGCAGAATTTTCTGGTCGGTAGACCAGAAAAAGTAGCTGGCTAACTACTTTTCTAGTCTACAGCGTACTTAGGTGGTCTACAGGTGGTCTACACCACCATCAACTGGTCGGCAACCCTCTTGGGGGTCCCCATTTTGGAGTAGAAGCTATCTGGAGGTTTGTGCAGTGTTCTGAGATCAAATGCAAACAGAGGCAAGTTGAGGCATCGTAATGGATTTCCGAACGAGGCGACCGAGCATGCATGCACTTCCCACCTCGAGGCTTCTATTTTATTGCTTTGTTAGCTAGTTAGCTATTTGGCTTTGTACTTAATTAGTTAATGCACTTAGCTATCAATTTGTGTTCTAATAACTAATTAGTTAACTTGTTAGTTAATTAGCCTTATTTTGTAATAATTAGTTTAATTAGCTTAGATTAGCTAGTTAGCTTATTATTCGGACCCTCCGTCGAGAGGGCACAATGTTGTAATAAGCATGCATGTATGTGTGGATGTCTTCCAACCCTACGCCTTTCCCCCTTTTATTTACCTGCTTTTGATGGTTAGTTTTAGGGCATGTTTCAATTAGCATACTTATGCTTTGCATGCATGCATCATTCATTCGTATTGCATGCACCAGGCTCGGCGCATCATTCAAACTGCATTGTACTCCAATACACTTACTTGAATACGTGTTTCGAAGCATGTTATCAAGTGTTGCATTCATATGCCATCTTAGCTAGCCGAGCCGATTTTAGTTACATTTTGCATGTGTTGCATTAGGCATCTTGTATAATTAGGACCATGCATTGATTTCTAATTGGTTTCTGTTTTGGCTTGGAGTACACTGTAAGTGTTTATACTTTAGCATCCTTGCATGCGTGTCAGTGATTGCCACGTATAGCATGCTTGCCATGAGGCTATTTGCTTAACTGATATAACTGCATGAATGCCTGTGGATGAAAGCTTCATTGCTTGAATTGGAACAAATCATCAAATGCGAGTTTGAAGCCCACTTGAAGTGGCAAATCATCATGTTTTCTAAGCCCACTTGAGGGTGGCAAATCCGCGACTTAGCCTACTTGCAAGTAGCACCTTCAAACCATTTTCAAAAACAAACATGAGCTGTTTTGTTCCAAATCAAGCGATTTAGTCTATACTTGTATGTTGTACGCATCACATAGTAAGCTAGCTAATAATCGGAATAAGAACGCATGTGTTTTCAAAAACAACATATCATGTTAGTAGAGGCCGATCTTTGATCGGATGAACGGGGGTGCTCATTTCAGGACCTTCCCCTCTCGTACCCAAGTTTCCGAGCCAAGGTAACTTTGGTGATGACAGACACGTGGCCTTAGGTAAGAGTCAGGGTTTCCTAAATTTTCCAAAACAAAATATTTAGGTGGCGACTCTGAAATCTGGCAAAGCAGTCCATGTTTGGCACTTTTTGATTAAAATCGATTTTCCAAAACAATTTTTCAGATTTGGACTCTTTGGTGATTTATCAGTCTTACATTGCACTTTGTGAGATTAGATTTAGAACCGTGACATGAGTCCGAACTGTAGTAGCTAGAACCACGATTCGCGCCCTCGTGTGCGGAGCGGAGTTCCGGGCGGTCTACAAGTGCATGCAATACAAATGGATGCAAACATGAAGTATGCTAAACAAAATGTGATGTCCCTAAACTAACCATCATAAGCTAGTAAATAAAAGGGAGAAAGACATGGGTTTGGAAGACATACACATTATTACATCATTGCACTCTCACGAAGGAGAGTCCGAATAAGTTAAGCTAAGCTAATTATTACAAAACAAATTAGATAAACTACTTAACTAATTATTACAACAAATTAGTCAACTATTCTAGTTAACTAACTAATTACAAAACGAAATTGAATAACTAGTTAACTAACTAATTAGTTACAACACTAAACAAAATTAATTAGGTACAACTAATTAATTACAACAATTTAAACTTAAAACAAGCTCAGAATGCAAGGAATGATCATGCACGTGCTTGGTTTCCACCCGAAAAATCACTGTTTTGCTTTCGGAGAGCCTCTGTTGCACAATAGAACACTAACACTATTGCCCACTTCCAGAACAACTCTACTTAGCCTAAGAAACACACTGCTGAATTTGCATCAATGACCGGCCGGCCAGTGTTGCCGGCCACCAGTGATGGTTGACCTGCCATGAATGGTGGTCTGCCGGCCACCTGCAGGCCATGGAAAGCGGCCTGCTAGCCACTACTGCCCAGTTCTCCTTGCTGCAACAAAGGACAAATAGAGGACATGCAGGGTATTTTCAAGGGTTTGTTTGCACAACTCAACCCTCATTTTCATGAACAAATCAAAGGAGTAGCAAGTTTGGTTCACAAACCATCAACGGATGCAATTTCATTGCATGATGGCTTATGAAACCAAGTGTGTAAGTTCAATAAATGCAACAAAATGGGACTCACAAAAACCACCGACCTATCATGAAAGATCAAGGAAGTCGCAACCCTGGAGACTTGAATCATTTCATCACTAGTGGGTATGAAATGGCTCTAGCTTCCCTGTGTTGAATTAACGTCCGATTGAACACATCCAAATTATTATCTTTCACTATTTTAGCCTCAATTTTAATTACTCCATTTTAGTTACCAACCATTATTTAACCAACTGAGTCTAATGGTGAGTTTAAGTCTTCTAAATGGAAAAAGAGCTCAAACCAAAAGTTGTTCTAGGCATGAAAGAGACATCATACCGTTGGTAATGAACCCCCTAAGGGATTAAAACATTAAGCATGACGCCTCAATCTCATACTTTAAACAAAAAAATTGTTTGAACCACTTTCAAAGCAAAACAAAAAGCCAAGAAATGAGGGAGGTTGCAGAGATTATTAGTGCTAAAAATGAGTGAGAAAAGCATAAATAAATGCTATCAACTCAAAGGAGAAGGTGTCTAAGGCCTAGAACACCAAACTCATGAGGATTATTACACTACAAGCATGCAACTATCACTCAAAAATAGTGCTAAAACAGTCTAAAATAAGTCCTAAAACATGCTGGAATTGAGCTAAAAAAGTCTAGATTAACATGCTAAAACATGGCACAAACTAGGCTAGTAAACAAGACACAAGGAGGGGAGGCTAACCCCTCCAAACTTGGACTTCAAAACATGATTTGGCCATTGAAATAACTTTAAAAATCAGTGTTTAAAAGCTTAGGAAAAGATAGTAAAAGGATGGGAAACACAAGGGCAAAGGCCTCCAAAACAATGTACAAAGAAGGGTGGAACACCCCTCAACCTTTAGTGGCCTTAAAACTCAAGCTTCAGCCCAAAAACAGAGAGTTTTTATAGCGCAAAAAGTAATAGTAGAGAAAACAAGCAAATAGGCAAAGCATTATGCCTCTTGAAGAGAAGAAACAATTCAAGCAACAAAACCATGACAACACACATTTCAAGAGCTCAAACCAAGCTCAAAAGTGCCTCAACTCAAAGATGAGAAGGTTTGGTTAAGGGTGTATAGGCAAAGGTTAAGGATTTGTAGGCAAAAGTGTAGAAATTTGCTAGGGAGAGAGAGAGAATTGTAGAGAGAGAGGAAAAATTTTTTATTTCAAAATTTTCTACCTTCAAACAAGAGAGAGGGGTCTCCTATATATAGAAAACATGAATTCCCTACAAGGATATCCAGCCCTACACGTGGGTGCAGATGCATGCATCTGTGCAAACAACTGGCACAGCTATCACAAAATATCTGCAAAAGAAATTGGTGGCCGGCAAGCCACGTCAGTGGCTGACAGCCCAAAAGTGATGGCCGGCCGGCCACCAGAAGCTGCAGGCTTGAAAGATCAAGGGTTGGTCCAAAAATGAGGTAATAGGGGTGCAGGGTTTGAAAGGCTCCAAGCTGTGGCATTCCGCTGAGGACTTCGAGCATTAGACGAGCATATATGTTCATCATCGGATGTTCATGCAATGGTGTCCAAGTTGTAGGGCTGTCAAAAATGGGGTGTCTACAGTTGCCCCTCTTTGACAGAACTCGAAGTCATGAAATGATGTGAGTGAATGTCAAAGCTCGAAGATGACCCATTTTGACATGGTCGTAAGACTTGGACAAACAATCAAGTCTGAAACAAATGGTTGCGCCCACTGGCTGCCTACGTATCCCTTTGCAAGGAATTAAACCAGTGTAGTTCTGGGGCAAGATGCAAAATGACATGCACAATGCAACTTTGAAAGCTCGACTCACAAGCTTCGCGAAGCTGGCTATTTTTAAAACTTATGATCATGCAAGATGATGCAAGAAGCCATAACAAATGCGATAAACAAGATAACGAGATAATAACATATGAACGAGCAGCTTCAAGCTTAAAACCGACACAGGTTCCCTGCAAAAAGATCAAAACCACACTCTAACCATGCCAAAACAAGGGACTACGAAAGAAAACACCACTCAGGGTGGCGTTTCACGCATCTTAAGAAACTAAGAAAACCACTCGAGGTCGTGCTTTACACGTCCAGAGAAACTATTAACGAGAATAGCTCGGGGTCGCATTTCACACATCCCGAGAAACAGAAAGACTGTTCGGGCTCACGCTTCGCATGTCCCAAGAAACAAGAGAACCCACTCGGGCTCACGTTTCATGCGTCCCAAGATACAAGAAAACTCACTCGGGCTCGCGTTTCACGCGTCCTGAGATGAAAGAATACCACTTGGGCTCGCATTTCACACATCTTGAGATGAAACTCACCCAGAACTGCGCGTTACGCACCCTGAGATACAAGAAAACCACTCCGGCTGGTGCTTCGCACGTCCAAAGATTAAACCTGCCCAGGGTTGCGCGTCACACACCCTAAGATACAAGAAAACAGCTCGGTCTCGCACTGCGTACGTCTCGAGATGAAACCCGGCCAGAACTACATTTCACACATCCTGAGAAACAACAGAAAGGTGTGCGATAGATGCACGAAGTGAACAAGTGCGATAGATGCACAAAGTGAACAAGTCCAATTATTAGGCCAGCATTATTATGTGATGCGCACACAATAATAGACTAATTTGCAAAAATTGGAACTTTGATTTCATGTTTGTTTTTTAAAAAGTGTTTCAAATATGTACCACTTGAAAAAGTGATCGCCTATCAACATTACTCAAATTATTCGAATTCAAGGAAATAGCCTTCATCCACAGGCATTCAAGCAGTTTATCATCTAAACACTTAGCCTCATGGTGAACATACTTTGATTATGGCAGCAACCACATTCAAGCAATATGCTAAAACAAATAAAAGCTTACCTAGTACTCCAAGGCAAGCCAAAAAGATAAAAGAGTTATAAAATGTATAATCCTAACTATGCAATATGACTTAATGCATCACATGCGATATGCAATTACTAGATTCAGCTACTAATATGGCATATGAATCAATTTGATAGCATGCGGTTTAAGCACGTATTCAAAGAAGTATTCAACTAACAATGCAAGTTAGAATGATGCACGAGCTCAATGCATGCAAGACAATAGATGCAAGGCATGAGAGATATTAAACGAAACATGATGCCCTAAACTAACCATCATAAGTCAGTAAATAAAAGGGAGAAAGACATGGGGTTGGAAGACATACACATTATTACAATTGCTTACCCTTGCGTAGGAGTGTCCGAATAAACTAACTAGCTAAGCTAGTTAACTAGCTATTACAAAATGAATTAACTAACTATTCTAGCTAATTAATAATTACAATACAAAATTAATTAATCTAACTAATTATTAATTACAACAAACTAGCTAGCTACGCTAATTAATTAATTACAACACAAACTAACTAGTAACTTCTAACTAATTAATTACACCACAAATTTACTAACTAGCTAATTGTTACAAGTCCACAAGCGAACGAGCCTTGATAAGTAAGTGAAATGTTTACCCATACATGGATTTCCACCCGAAAAGCCCACCATTCTGATGCTGGAATGCTTCTGTTGCACAGTAGAACATCTTTTCACCTCAAACACTACTTTGTTTTGCTCCAAAAAGTCACTGCTCAATTTGACAAAAGTGGCCGGCAGCCAAAATTGGTGGCCTACCGGCCACAAATAGTAGCTTGCCATCCACAATTAGGGGCCTACCGGCCACAAAGGTTTGATTCCTCCTGCTGCAACAGAAAGCATACAGAGCAAGAATAGGATATTCTCAAGAGTTGTTTGTACAACTTACCCCTTCTTATCATCAAACAACTCAAAGGAGTGGCAAGCTTAATTCACAAACCATCAATCAATGCAATTTCATTGCATGATGGCTTATGAATCAAGAGGTGCAATTTTAATAAATGTAACAAAAAAGATTCTCAAACCTCCTTCCTATCATGGATTGATTAAGGGAAGTGGTTGACCATGGAAGCTTGAACCATTTCATCACTAACAAGTATGAAATGCCTTAAGTTTCCACGTGTTCAATTAACGTTCGATTGAACACCCAATTACTTATTATCTTGCATCACTTTAGTCTCATTTTATTACATTCATTTTAATCTCCAACCATTATTTAACCCATTAAGTCCAAAGGTGATCTTTAAGTCCTTTAATGGAAAGGAGCACCAAACCAAGAGTTGTTTTAGGCATGAGAGAAGTGTCATGCCGTTGGTAATGAACCCCCAAAGGAATTAAACCATTAAGTACAAGACCTTAATCTCATGCTTTAAACAAGCAACTAGTTTGAACCAACTTTCAAAAAAAAGAAAAAGCCAAGAAATGAGGGAGGTTGCAAAAGTGATTAGGGGTAAAAACAAATATGGAAAGCCAGAAACAAAGGCTATCAACTCAAATAGGTTGGTGGCTAAGGCCTAAACCACCAAGCCTATGAGGACAATTACACTACAACCATGCAATACAAGACTCAAATGCAATGAACTAGTCAAAATAGTCCTAAAACAGTGCTAAAATAGTCCTAAAACATGCTAGAATTAAGACAAAAATAGCTAGAATAATAAGCTAAAATATGGAGCTATGTAAGCTAGTAGACAAAGCATAAGGAGGGGAGGCTAACCCCTCCATTTTTGGACTTCAAAACAACATTTTAGCCACTAAAAAAGCTCTGAAAATCAATATTTAAAAGCTCAAAGCAAGATTGTGTAAAGGTGGGAAACAGAAGGGTAAAAGCTAGAGAAGCAAGTGAAAAGAAATATGAACCACCCCTCTACCCTTTAAGGCCTTAAACCACAAGTTTCAGCCCAAAATTACAAAGTTTATACAGTCCAAAAATAGTAGGAAAAAATAGGAAACAAAGAAAATCTACAAGCCAAGCCTTATACCTCCTAAAGAGGAGAACACTTGTAATCAACAATTCAACACATACACACCCTCAAGAGCTCAAAGTAGGCTCAAAAGTACTTCAGCTCAAAGATGGCAAGGTTTGGTTTAGAGTGTATAGGCAAAGGTTCAATAACTAGCAAGAGAGAGAGAATCGTAGAGAGAGAGAAAATAATTTGCTCCAAAGTTTTCTAACCTTAAAGATGGAAGGGGAGGTCTCCTGTACATAGACAAACATCAAACTCCCTCAGAAATATCAATACATATACGTGTAAGCAAGTGCATGCATCAGTGGAAACAACTGGCACAACTGGTGAAAGTATCTTCCAAATCACACTTGTGGCGGGCAGGCAACACAAGTGGCCAGCAGCCAAAATCAGTGGCCGACAGCCAACAATGGTAGCCAGTAAGTCCCAAGATTTTTCAGGCTTGAAGAAGTATGGTTATGGTCCAAAACAAGGCAAGAGGTGTATAGGGTTTGAAGGCTCAAAGCTGTGGCATTCTGCTGAGGACTCCGAGCACTTGACAAGCATACACACATTCATCATTGGGTGTGCAAGTGGTGACGTCCAAGTTGTAAGGGCGGTCAAAAATGGGGTGTCTACAATTACCCCTCTTTGACAGAACTCAAAGTCATGAAATGACGAGAGTGAATGTCAAAGCCCGAAGACGACCCATTTTGACAAGGACGTAAGACTTGGACAAACAATCAAGACATAAATCAAATGGTTGTGCCAGCAAGCTGCCTACGTATCCCTTTGCTAGGAATCAAACCAGTGTAGTTCTAGGGCAAGATGTAAATGCTATGCACGAAAAGAAATTTGAAAGCTGGACTCACACGCTTCGTGAAGCTGGCTACTTTGAAAACTCATGATCATGCAAGATGATGCAATAAGCAATAACAAGATAACAACATATGAATGAATAGCTTCAAACCTAAAACCAACACGAGTTCCATGCAAAAATATCTAAAACACAGTCTAACCACGCCAAAACACAGGACGAGGAAAGAAAACACAGCTCAGGGTTACGTTTCACGCATCTTGAGAAATTAAGAAACGAAAATCGCTCGGGGTTGTGTTTCACACATCTCGAGATGAAAACGGCTCAGAGTCGCATTTCACATATCCCGAGATAGAGACAAAACTTCTCTGGCTCGCATCTCACGCGTCCTGAGATGAAACCTGCCCAGGGCCGCACTTCACACGTCTTGAGATAGAAGAAAAACTGCTCAAGCTTCCATTTCACGCATCCCGAGATAAAAGCAAGACCACTTAGGGTCGCACTTCACGCGTCGTAAGATACTCTAATCAAGTTGAAATCATGAGAAGGGAAGAAAAATCGCTCCGGGTCGCGTTTTACGCGTCCCGAGATAAAACAAGCCCGGGGACGTGCTTCGCCCATCCTCACATACTCTGATCACACTGAAATCATGAGAAAAGGAGACAAAACACTCAGGGTCACACCTTATGCTTCTCGAGATAAACTCCAAACACGCTAAAATCGTGTGGGGAAAGGAACACTTTAACCACACTGAAATCGTGAGAAGAGGTCCTAAGAAAACCGCTCAGGGTCGCATTCCAAGCGTCCTGAGATAAAAGCAAAACCTCTTAGGGTCATGTTTCACACGTCCTGAGATACTCTAATCACACTGAAATCGTGAGAAGAGGAGAAAAACCCTTTGGGGTCATGCTTCACATGTCTCGAGATACAATACACCCAGGGCCGTGCTTCATGCGTCGTGAGATAAAAAAAACAGGACCGCTCAGGGTCGCATTTCACACGTCCTGAGATAAATTCCAAACACTCTGAAATCGTGTAAGGAAAGGAACACTCACACTGAAATCGTGAGAAAAGGTCTTGAGAAAACTGCTCAGGGTCGCATTCCACGCGTCCTGAGATAAATTCCAAACACGCTGAAATCCTATGAGGAAAGGAACACTCAAACCACGTTGAAATCATGAGAAGAGGTCCTAAGATGATACGATGAATACAAAGAGTATGATGACATGGTGTGATAGATGCACAAGAAATGCAGTAAACAAACAAAGCGGCACTTTAGAAAGTACCTCATGGGGTGAGTGGCGATGAACTGCTCTACTCTGACAGGGATCTTCCTCTTGTGTTCTTCGAACTCTTACCTTTAACTCTCAATACAAAGGTCCTCAAATGCTGGCATAGGGTAACCTCCGCATGTAGAAATCACGGATGCCGCTTTTCTTTCTGATCATATTCACAACTTTCCCTATTCTCCAACGAGGTGACAGACTAGGTTGGTTCAGTATCCAGAATTGAGGCGTATACACGCTACCTCAACCTATTAAGCTGTCATACAGATTTCAAGCTAGGGATACACCCTTAGGTATTTAAACTAGACTTTAGTCTCAAAAATTCCAAACCTTTGTGTTCTAGGCATCGCCATTCGAACTCTAGTTTCCACTGCCACAGTTGGTCTCCTAGGAACTCGTTGGAAACACAGCCAAGATGCCTCTGGCAAGGCAGGAATGGTGCTCAGGAAGAGTACTTTTGATCGCCATTCTGGCATGAAGAAGGCTTGAGCTTGAGGTCGAGGTCGAGGTACATTCATACTTTGGAGAAATGACAAGGCCTGAAAAGGTGCCTCCGGAATGCAATCTCTGAAATTGCTGAAGTTAAAATAAACTCAAATGCTCTAATTTTCTCTCTTTTCTTTTGCTTTGCAGTCCGAAACCTACATAGCTTCAGATAGGTCCTTGTTCTCTTGCTCCCTCTTTTGATCGGGGTTGGACCCTATAGTTTTATGAAAGAATGAATCCTTTTCTAGACATCCTGTTGGGAATGGCACAGCAATCTGAGCACAAAATGATTTATTTTTGAAATTGCAACCAAGAATGAGTTCTTAACCAGGTTTTGAGCCTACAACTAACCACAGTACACCACGACTCAACAAAAAAAAACAAAGTAAAAACAATCTAAACACATCGATAACGACTCAAAATAAGAATCGAGACAAACAAAACAACAAACACAACACTTGGATATTGTCTTTCCAACGGCGAGAGACCTCTCGATTCATGGGGAGCCTGTTTCTCCAGGTATTGTTCCCCACCCTTTCTTATTTGTGGTTCTCACATCACTTGGGCCCTCAATCTCTATTTTCTCTCAAAGCCCTTTTCTTATATTTCCTCTCAGCGCACATCTCTCCTTTCTTTAATCACTCCTATTTTTTATCCCTCCCCAGGTGTGGTTGATGGATAAGCTGGAAGTTGTGGACCTTATGAGGGGGGTCGAATATCTTGCTCCATTTCTAGTTTGTGCTTCGCACTTGGCTTGATACCTCTCTGCTTAGAGGATGAGAGAGCTTTCGACCCCTGTTGCTAGCTTCAGTTGTGCCCTTTCTGGCAAGTGCATAGAAAACTTGACTCAATTGTGCCCCTAGTTCATCATTTTGACCATTTTTTTTTTGTTTTTGGCTTTCTGCTAAAACAATTTTGACCAACGTGAGGGTTAGATTAATATGCTTGTTCGACTTTCTGCTTTGAAATCATGTAAGTCAGGCTATGAGCACTGAAAATTTTCCTTTTTTAGGTCCAAGAAATGGTCCAATTTTAGAAAAATGGAATAATTTATGAGAAAATTAGTCAGCTTTACTAAAAATCCTCAAAAACTGTTTTTGCTAATGGCTACTACCCGACCAACGAGAAATTAACTCTTAAGATGCATAACCTCAGATCTGAACTTGATTTGTTCTGCAACTGAATCTTTTAACGGAATAGGATAATCCGAATTTGAACGAAAATGAGCACGAAGATGAGCCAATTTACCCATGGATAGGATAACTGAGTTTGAATAAGGATAAGCCAATCAACACGGATGAGACAAGCATGCTGAAAATGGTTGGGGCCAAACTTCTGGATGAAGTTGCCTACGTATCCCAAAGATAGGAATCAGGCCGTACATAGTTGCCGAGGGTTAAGGTGCACTCGAGTATTAACACTCTCCTTTTACGCTCTAACTTTTACCAAGGCCGCCCTTTCAGGTTTTCAACCTTACAAGCTATTTTTCTTTCTTTTTTTTTTTTTTGGGTTCTTTTTTCTTTGTTTCTTCTTTTTCTTTTTCATGCTCTAACTTTTGCCTGGGTCGCCTTTCTGGGTTTTCGGCCTAGCGAGCCTCTCAAGGATGGAAAAGCAGACGACAAACACAGTCTCCGAAAAACCATCCAGGAATAGCAGACGACAAACACAATAACTTATGCGCACCAATGCAAATGCAATGCAAATAAACATATAAGTGTAGATAAAATTTTACATCAAGAAGTTCAAGTCAAGTTCTCTAACGTCCCAAGCAGAGTCGCCAGAAACTGTAGCTCGACTTTTCGTGCCCCCTTTCGGAAGACTAATAAGCCCTATAATATCGAACTCCCACTATTGTGAATCTAATCTCACAAGTGCAATATGAAATAGTCCGACAAATCTTTTGAAAAATCGATTTTGAATCAAATTACCAAAAATGGACTGCTTTGCCAGATACAAAGTCGCCACCTAAATGTTTTTGGGAAATTTAGAAAACCCATGACTCGTGCCAAAGGCCACGTGTCCGTAGATTATCTAAGCTCAAAAACTTGGGTACAAAAGGGGAAGGTCATGAATTGAGCACTCTCGCTCGCCCGATCAAAGATCAGCCTCTACTAATCTTGATGTGAATCTTATTTACATTGTATGCTCTTATTCCGATTATTAGGCTAGCATTACTATGTGATGCGCACACAAGTATAGACTAATTTTCAAAAATTGGAACATTTGATTTCATGTTTGTTTTTTGAAAAGTGTTTGAAATATGTACCGCTTAAAAAAGTGATTGCGTATGAACATTACTCAAATTATTCCAATTCAAGCAAATAGCTTTCATCCACAAGCATTCAACCAGTTTTTCATCTAAGCAATTAGCCTCATGGTGAACATGCTTTGATTATGGCAACAACCACATTCATTCAATATCCTAAAACAAATAAAAGCTCACCTAGTACTCCAAGGCAAGCCAAGCCATAAAGATAAAAGAGTTAGAAAAATGCATGATCCTAACTATGCAATATGACTTAATGCATCACATGCGATATGCAATTACTAGACTCGACTACTAATATGGTATATGAATCAATTTGATAGCATGCGGTCTATGCACGTATTCAAAGAAGTATTCAACTAACAATGCAAGTTAGAATAATGCGCAAAGCTTAATGCATGCAAGACAATGGATGTAAGGCATGAGAGATGCTAAACAAAACATGATGTCCTAAACTAACCATCATAAGCAGATAGATAAAAAGGAGAAAGACGTGGAGTTAAAAGATATAAACATTATTACAATTGTTTACCCTTGTGCAGGAGAGTCCATATAAACTAACTACCCATTACAAAACGAATTAACTAACTATTCTAACTAATTAATAATTACAACACAAAATTAATTAATCTAACTAACTATTAATTACAACAAACTAGCTACGCTAATTAATTAATTACAACACAAACTAACTAACAACTTCTAACTAATTAATTACAGCACAAATTAACTAACTAGCTAACTGTTACAAGTCCACAAGCAAACAAGCCTCAATAAGTAAGTGAAATACTTATGCATGCATGGATTTGCACCCGAAAAACCTACCATTCTGCTTCTGGAATTCTTCTGTTACACAATAGAACATCTTTTCACCTCAAACACTGCTTTTGTTTTGCTCCAGAAAGTCACTGCTCAATCTGACAAAATTGGCCGGCAGCCAGAATTGGTGGCCTACCGGCCACAAAAGTTTGGTTCCTCCTGCTGCAACAGAAAGCATACAGAGCAAGAACAAGGTATTCTCAAGAGTTGTTTGCACAACTTACCCCTCCTTATCATCAAACAGCTCAAAGGAGTGGCAAGCTCAATTCACAAACCATCAATCGGTGCAATTTCATTGCATGATGGCTTATGAATCAAAGGATACAATTTCAATAAATGCAACAAAAAAGATTCTCAAACCTCCTCCCTATCATGGATTGATCAAGGGAAGTGGTTGACCTTGGAAACTTGAGCCATTTCATCACTAGCAAGTATGAAATGTCTTAAGTTTCCATGTTTTTAATTAACGTCTGATTGAACACCCAATTACTTATTATCTTGCATCACTTTAGTCTCATTTTATTACATTCATTTTCATTATCAACCATTCTTTAACCAATTAAATCCAAAGGTGAGCTTTAAGTCCTCTAATGGAAAGGAGCACCAAACCAAGAGTTCTTTTAGGCATGAGAGGAGTGTCATGCCGTTGGTAATGAACCCCCAAAGGGATTAAACCATTAAGCGCAAGACCTCAATCTCATGCTTTAAACAAGCAACTAGTTTGAACCAACTTTCAAAGTAAAGCAAAAGCCAAAAAAGAAGAGAGGTTGCAGAAGTGATTAGGGGTGAAAACATGGAAAGCCATACATAAATGCTATCAACTCAAATAGGTTGGTGGCTAAAGCCTAAATCACCAAGCCTATGAGGACAATTACACTACAAGCATACAATACAAGGCTCAAATGCCATGAACCTAAAACAATCCTAAACATGTTGGAATTAAGACAAAAATAGCTAGAACAATAAGCTAAAACATGGAGCTATGTAAGCTAGTAAACAAAGCATAAGGAAGGGAGGCTACCCCTTCATTTTTAGACTTTAAAACAACATTTTAGCCACTAAAAAACTCTGAAAATTAGTATTTAAAAGCTCAAAGAAAGATTGTGTAAAGCTAGGAAACACAGGGGTAAATGCTAAAGAAACAAGGTGGAAAGAAAGGTGAACCATCCCTCCACCCTTTAAGGCCTTAAACCACAAGTTTCAGTCCAAAATTACAGAGTTTATACAGTTCAAAAACTGTAGAAAAATAGTAGGAAAAATAGCAAACAAAGAAAAGCAACAAGCCAAGCCTTATACCTCTTGAAGATGAGAACACTTCTAAGCAACAATTCAATACATACATACTCTCAAGAGCTCAAAGTAGGCTCAAAAGTACTTCAGCTCAAAGATGGCAAGGTTTGGTTTGGAGTGTATAGGCAAAGGTTCAATAACTGGCAAGAGAGAGAGAGAGAGAGAAAATAATTTGCTCCAACATTAAAGATGGAATGGGAGGTCTCCTATGTATAGACAAACATTAAACTCCCTCGGAAATATCAATACATACACGTGTAAGCAAGTGCATGCATCAATGGAAACAGCTAGCAAAAATATCTACCAAAACACACTTTGTGGCCGGGAGGTCCCAAGATTTTTCAGGCTTGAAGAATTATGGTTGTGGTTCAAAACAAGGCAAGAGGTGTATAGGGTTTAAAGGCTTAAAGCTGTGGCATTCTGCTGAGAACTCCGAGCACTTGACAATGCACACATTCATTATTGGGTGTGCACGTGGTGGCGTCCAAGTCGTAAGGGCAGTCAAAAATGGAGTGTCTACAATGACTAATAAATTATCACCTATAACCTTTATTTTTTTTAATAAAAAAAATATTTCGAAAAAAGGTGAGAAGAAAATTTAGAATAATGTTCTCATTTGATCTGAAAATAATTCTAGATAACTAATAAATTACCACCTATAACCCTACTTTTTAATGAAAAAATATATTTCACCAACCGTCACTTTTAATAGAAAAATAATATTTATTTTTATTTGTTTTAGTAAAAGTCAGGTTTTAGCAATTTTGAGCCCCCCCAAAAAAAAAAATCATTTCTTATTTTAGTTTATTTAATTGACAATTGAGATTAAAAAAATTAACAGGATCTACCATATTTCGCAAGTGATCTAGACGAACAATAAGGAAAATGTTTGAGACTCACAAAAAATGCCTACAATTATACCAACAATAATGTGGTATCATATGTGTGAACTTTTAATTTGTTACACACTCATTGACATGGGGCCCAACTCCGTTTATACATTATCGTGATTGAAAGTGTAGGTCTATAGAATTGCTGGAATAATAAATTATCACATGTAACTCCAATTTTTTTATTATATAAAAATAAAATAAGTTTGCCCAACCATCACTTTTAATTGAAAAATAATTATTTCTATTTGATTTTAGCAAAAGCAACTTCTTAACTATTTAAGTAAATATATATATATATATATATATTAATTTGTTTAATTGACAATTGAGATAACATAAAAGTAAATAAAATAAATTAACAGAATTCACCATGTTTGGCAATTTTTTTAAAAAATCATTCATTTTCTTAATATTTTTGTTAAAAAAATTTATTGTTCAAATCTTTGTAATTTAGAAGGATATAAAAAAAATTATAAAATTTAAAACCAAAAATGACAAAAAATAAAAACATAAACTTTTAATAGCGTCTAATAATTTAAACACATGCATTTAATAACATATTATGTTTAAACCAATAAAATTATGACCCGCGAATATTGATCTCATTTTAATTGTAGCAACATAATTTAAAGAAGAATTTAAATTTAAAATTTTATTTTATAATTTAATAGACGATGCATAAATTAAGAAATGAATATTGATCTTATTCTAATTATTATAGTATAATCTAAATTTTAAATTTTATTTTAAAAATATAAAATTAATTTATAGACCAATCATATTGTGACACATTAAAAAAAATTAAAGATAATGAAAAAAAAAAAAATTACAACTTTCAACCTTAACAAGATAATAACGTTTTGCAACCATAGTACTATACATTAGATATATAGATGAGTGGATAAAATGCAATTATAGTAATATATATAGATATATAGATGACCGGATAAAATGCGAATGAAATATATACTTTCCAATTGATTTCCAGGATGATGCACCACCACCTCCTTTTGCTTTCAATTCAGATTCAAGTCTTTGAACTAAGATCTGCAATGCAATCCAGGAGGATCATTTTTTTCTTCCCTATCAACAAATGCCCATTCCCTCTGTCATTAACAGCGAAAGGCTTACGAATGTTCTTGCTGTTTGCCCATACCTGCATGAGGAAACTCACCAGAACTTCTGATGGGCTTGTGACGATCCTTCTAGAGACTATGAACTGAATGACATTGCTCAGACTGAGATTATTTTATGCATTTTTCGAGCAAGCTCCGACTCTTCTGCACTGGTACCAGACCTTCAAACAAGACCATAAGGCCTTGGATGATGTCTTGGCCGACTTTGAAAGCTCACCAACCTTGTTGATGACTGCAACGAACTCAAAGCCAATTCTCATTATAGAACAAAAATCAATTTTTGTACTAACAAATGGAATAATGCTAGAGGGTGTATACCATATGTAAGTTGTCACTCGTAAGTTTGATTATCACAAATGACTCAATACTATAAGAGTCCTATCTAAAAAAAAAATTAAAAAAAAATTATAGCCAAACATCTCATTAGGTATAACTAAATAACTTTTGAATCATAACTAAAATAATATCATAATCAAAATCATAAAGTGTCATTAGTAACAATACAATAGATCATAATCAAAGATACAAAGATACTAATATACGGTACACACCTCAAAGAATTTCCCTATGATCTGATATACTTGAATAATTTTTTTTAAAATATATATATAATGTGATTTTATTTTATTCTAACTAATAAGATTTTTATTGTTTTTTTTATTTTTTATAATTAGGTTTAAGTATAATAAAGATTTTAAATGTTGGAAATTATATTGTAACTACTATTTCAAATAATTAATTTAATATACATACAGTAAAGGATTCGACCAAATATTTGTACCGTATGAACAGTTTTGGCCACCACCCCCTACTGGAGATGATCATGACGATCCCGCATCAACTGTTTAACAACCCACCCAACCCCGTGGCTGCCACTGATCATTGACTTAGATCCATGGTGGCCAACGGATCCAGATTCAACCGCCCAGTCCGGTACCAGACCAGAGTGAATTCATATCAATGCTTCATATTTGTCGAAATTTTATAATCACCCAGCTGAGCATACCAGCTGAGCATACAATCAAAAACATCCATTACATTACCTACTTATAATTACCCAAGCTCATGAATTCAACCCAGCCTTTTTTTCTTTTTCTGTTTTTTTCCCTTCATATATATAAATAAACAGAATAACAGAGAATCAGAGCTACATATGGCTGATTATCAAGTTCAATAATTAGAATCAAAGTTAAACAGACTATTTTCCGGCTGATGGGAAAGCATCCATCCCTAACATAAATTTTGAACTATCTCATTTTCTTTTTCTTTTCTTTTCTTTTCCCCCCTGAAAATTCAACAGTTTGCATATTTGTGTGCGCTTCATGACATTTAGCGTTGGAAACTAAAAAGAGCTCTGCTGATAATACCAGTGGCCTCAATGTAGCGATCCACACACCTAGATGTGCAACTACTCTCGCTCCCACTAAGGCTGCTTCCTGGTTTTGTGATACACTTCTCAAAGCACTTTCCCCTTACAGTCTGTTCTACAATTCAAGAAGAAGAAAAAAAAAAAAAAAAAAAAAAAAAAAACATGAATAAGCAATTAGCAATATGAATTTTTATTAAATATGGGAATTTAAAATGATCAAGAGCATGCATATATATATCCAACTTACAACCATGTTAGTCCAAATGAACAACATATTGAACACATTAGAGAAATGGTGAGCATTTCAAATGGTTCAAAATACATGCATATACATAGCCAACAATAATAAAATCACTACTAAAGCAAATTGTTACAAGAAAGCCACAAGTTCAGGCATATCAAGTGGCTCTCATTCAAAACCTCATTTCCTAGTTTAGGCATGTGACAGTAATTGTTAGCTAAGAAGCTAACAAAAGCAAAAACAAAAGCTGGAATTTTGTTTTTACAAACAAAAGCTGGGGGGGGGGGGGGGGGGGGGGGGGGGGGGGGGCGGTATTAGGGGAATTTACAAACAAAAGCAAAAACAAAAAACCCCGGTTTGACACTCATAACAAATCAAACTTTGTACTTTTAACGTCTTCAATTTAAGAATTTTTACCTTTGTTTCAAGTCTGTTTCTGTTAGACAAAATTAAAGGAGAAGGGCATTTTAGGTACTATGTTCTCCATCATCAGATTCACTACCCCCTTCATCAGATCCATCACCCCTCATCTTCCCCCACCCCCCCTTTCCCCAGTCCATGGTTGTTGCCATTCCCCATATCCTTCCTCATCCACCACTATAGCCTCCCATAAGCACAAATCGCACAAACATAACATACAAAATCACAGCCCCCAGTCCATAGTTGTCACCATCCTCCATCAGCGTAGCCGGAAGAAGAGAGAGCGAGCGAGAGAGAGGGGGTAGCAGAGAAGGGAAAAATGAAGGAGGAAGGGAAAGGAAAGGGTGGCGGTCACTGGTGGAATCAGAAGGTGAAAGGGGAGTGTGGTGGTCGCCAGTGAAACAAGAAAATAGGGAGAGGCAGTGAAAGGTTGAAAATAAATTGGAAGAGAGTGGTTGCGTGACAAGCAGTGGGTTTTTCAATACAATGTGTTCAAGTTCATGGTAAGTTTATGATGAATAGTTTTGATTGAATGGATGATAAATAAATGGTGGCTCTAACCTTTTGTGCTCAAGTTCAAATTTATGATTAATATTAAGTTCAGTAACTGAATGTAAAAGTGCCATGCGTCCAAAAAAAAATTTCTTCCTTCAGCAAACTTAACAATGTTGAACGGATGGTTGAAATTGGAATCAAAATAAATAAAATTAGGAAATTAAAAATTCCAGGTTTCATATCAAATGCTGAATCAAACCCTGAATTTTTAATTTCCTAAACTTTTATTTCATATTTGACATATAATAAACAGGAAAAAAAAACCAAGGATCAAACCCTGGTTTTTTTTTTTTTTTTCCTTATTTATTATATGTCAAATACGAAATACTTTATTCAAATACGAAATACTTTTTTTTTCCTTATTTATTATATGTCAAATACGAAATACTTTATTCAAAGATAATTATAAAAAATACAATATGAACACTAATTTCTAAACTTTAGATGGGCCAATGTGCCTCTAAGTTATAGACTTGTGTATCCCTCAAGTTTCTAAAGTGTGTCTAGGTAAAAAAAAAAAAGAGATAACTTACACTTGTGGTCGTTAATGTTTGCGCTCAGCATCACTTCGATCCTCCAAGTTTAAATCTTGTCAATTTCTTCTTTAAAGTTTTAAATGTGGCAAATTGGTCCAATTTTAAATGCCTATCTAAATAATTAACAAAAAAAATAATAAAATTCAAATACGGTCCTTAAGGTATGTATTTTGTGAGATTGTGTTACTTTGTGTGGGTATATGTAACCACGCTTGGCACATACAAGCCCTACAGGTGTCACGTCATCATCACCATACCCCCACATGGAAGACCTTTGTGTGGGTACTTGTACCACCCTTGGCACATTACAAGCCCTACCGGTGCCATGTCATCATCACCATACCCCCACGTGGAAGTCCTTTGAGGCACCACGAAGTCCTCATAGGAGTAATTGGGGTTGCATTTCTAGCCTTGGCGAGGGCATACACACCACCAAGTATGGTATACTCAACTCACTAGTGCGTCTACAGCCCTAGTAGTAGGATCTCCAAAGTGAATGAGTCCAAGTATGAAGAGCCTGATGTGGCTCACAAAGTGAAGCCAAGCTTGCTGGCTCAACCACAGTCCACTTGGCAACACCATGGCTTACCTAGAGCCCTTGCTCGCCATGGTCTTCATGTCTCATTATCATAAGGAACGCTCGTGAGTGAGTCTCTCTAGAGTCAGCATAGTCAGGCCTTTAGCTCGCCTATGTCTCCCCTACATGCACTCTCTTAAGTTAGGATCATTCTACTTAATCACTTGGTTGCCTAGAACAGGAGCAGGGCCTAGGAATCCCTCCCTCGGGATCACTGTAGAATTGTGCACTGGAGGCTAGTATCATGGGTTCATGAAGGTCACCTAGTTGTCTGCCTCGGGATGACATCTCCACCTTGACCAATCTTAGATGGAGGGGACGTTCACCTTACACTCAATCTTGTTGCAAGGATGGTACACTTCCCAGGATATCGTACTTACCTCGCAATTTGTATGATGCAGCCTTCCCAATGGCTTGAATCATAGGACACAACAGTAGGGCTGCTATCACCATCCTATCGATGTGAGAAGAGCTCGCCACTTGTCCATAGGTACCTTGGGCTCCAATACTCCTGGAGTCCATATAACGGTATCATGAATGCAACCGTGACATGTAACAATAACAAGGCAATTATTTCACATCACAACACACAGTGACACAGCAAGATCAGAGTTGTTGCCTCTCTTGCACAACCCAATAACCAGGATCAACCCTGAGTTTCATGGGCCCCAAGTCGAACTTTTAAGAATGGGCCCTCATACATATTTATAAAATAAATTATAATAAGTTTGTGAGTAAAATGATAAGTCCCACAAACACACACACACACATATATATATTAGTTAGAAAAGGCCCGTGCAAGGCACGGGTCGAATGATAAACTAAAAAAAATTATATTAAAAAATGTAATTTAAGTGGGTGTTGGGAAAGTTGATTTATTGGCTAAAAAAAGACACTTCTTTTTTCAAATTTTATCCTTAGACCGTTAAATTCAAATAAAAATTTCAACAAAACACCATTATTTATTTTTATTTTTTTTAAACCAATAAACTGAAAAACTAATTTATAAATACTATCAAATATCACCTATATATTATATAACATCATTTTATTTCACATATAATATTTTTTTACAGAACTCTTATGATCTATTTGGTTTATTAAAATGAGATGAAATGTAATGATTATTCCTTAGGCGTTCACACATAGGGTTTAAATTGACCAAATTAAAAATTCAAGATTTACATGATCAATGTAACAACCCGGTTGCGTATTATGCTCTTAATCGTTAATTTTGAAAGTTATTTAAGTGCTTATGGTGAATTTGAATGCTAAATATGTGTTTATATGGTTTTTGGATTCATATTTGTTAACCGTCGGAATAACTGTTGTGATTTCTGTTATAATTTAAAATTTAAGGCCTTAATGGCGTCAGAAACCGAAATTGATTAGTTTATTGTGAATGGCATAATTTTTAGAGCCTAATGAGGAGTTTAATTAAAATTTGATTCAGATTAAATTAAACTAACTAGAATTAAATGTAATTAGTTAATCTTAGCCTTAGTTAATACCCTAATCTAATCCTCATGTATATATATGTTGTAATTAAGAGTTTGAAACCCTTAATCATAATTTGAGCTCCAAATTTTGAGAAGAGAAATTCTAGAGAGAAAGTGAAAGCAAGTTAGAGAGAGAGAAAACAAAACTTGGAATCTTGGCTAGAGACTTGGAGATTGAGAAGAAAAGCTCAAGATTTTGTTATTACAAGCTTAATTCAAGACTCTAGGTATGTGATTAACCCTCAATTCATGAGTTAAGGTCACCAATTATGTGAATTCAAGAGATTATATGATTAAATGTGAGAATTGAACTAAGGACAATGAAATTAAAGTCAATTCATACATGCATGCATAGTTTTGTTTAGTTTCATAACTTTAAACATGATTCATGTCATCTATGTTAAAATCGAAGGTTATATCATACATGCATCCATGATTCATAAGGTTTTAAGTTGAATTCCATGATTTGAGAGTTTTGGAAAAGAACTTGAAGTCAATTGGATCATGCATGGTGAATTCATGAAGTGTTGAACATAAGGTTTGAAGTGGGTTTTGTATTCATGTTATTGAAGGTGTTTGTGTGTTTTAGAACATGTCATGCAAAGGTTTTTGGCATTGAATACATGTTTTGAAGTTCAAACTGTGTTCTGGAAATTCCAGAATTCGACCGCATCTCTCAAATGAAAAAGTTGTCGCTCGAGCACACATCTCATGCATCCAGTAGTTTTGCAGACATTAGCAATTGGCTCGAGCAACCAAATTGCCGCTCAAGCGACCGCCTTTTATTCTGCACCTTGGCTCAAGCAACCATCGAGCCTAGATTCAAACCATCCAGTTCTTTTGCAGACCATGTGGTCTGGTTGAGCAACCAATGTTGCACTTGAGCGAACTGTCCTATTTCAGCATGTTTTGAAAAGTCATATTCTATTCATAATTTCGTTCTCATTCCCTCCTGAGCATTCTTATGCATGAATTAAGCATCCTAGGCATGAATTGAGCATCCTAAATGAATTAAAGAGTTAGAAAGAAGCCTAAGAGTTAGAAAGAAGCCCACGAGAATTGAATAAGTTAGAGAATGATTCAAATAAGCAATATGATTCAATGTGTGTATGTGTTCATGATTTGTATAGGATCATCTGCGAGGACATGTCAACAACCAAATCACTGTGAGTAATATCTTAATAAAGATATTTTTATGTATCTTATTTTCTAAACAATACCAATGTGGTAAGTTTTCTGAACTTGTGATTTTATGTTATGAATGAGTCTTCTATCTGTCTGATTTGTAAAAGATCTATAAATGTAATTGACAAGCATGAAAGCATATGATGGACCTAAGGTCGTTCTACACAAATGGAATGGACCAGAGGTCGTTCTATATATTTGATGAGATGAGCCTAAGGCCGTTCTGATTATCAGATTCTCTGTGCATCTGATAAGTTTGAATATTTATTATGTGTTGACCCAATGGTCATTTTACAACTGTAATTGAATAGACCCGAGGCTGTTATACCCGAGGTTGATCCGACAAGTATGATCTATTCTGCTCTGTATCTCTATATATACCCAGGGGTCATTCTGTCATATATTGGACTCGAGATTGTTCGGTTATGGTACAAAACTATTACGAGAATGATTTTGTTTAATATTAGAACTCGTTCATATAACCTCTTTACTTTGATGTTATTCATCGGGCTTTCGCTCACTCTGTTATATGTATGTATGCAGGTGAGCAACGGGATGTCCAGCCCTAGTGACCCTATGGAGGAATACTAAGTTTTTGTAGAGTCAACCAAGGATGCCTCACACACGAGGCTTTTGCCTTTTGATTTTCTTTTGTTGGTCATGTTTGACCATGTCTGTACATAAGTTCTGATTTTTCTATGACTATAATATTTTAATGGTCTTGGACATATGATATCTTTTTATATATGTATGGGTGTGAGTTATCAATATATATATAAGAAGTTTTTGTTCATGCCATTATGCACAAGCTCATTAAACAAATTTTTATAATTCTACTTCCGTTTTTGACGCCATATACTTAAATATGATTTGATTTATGTTGTCTGAGGCCATAGGTAATCTCATGATTACTGGTTCGGGTCATGACAATCACCCTCTCTCAATATTGACTATATGCTTTTTTTACGACTTTAGTTATGTGTCCAAATTCTATAAAGTAATTTTGGAGTTTTTTTTTTTTTTTAGATGAATGGTATTTAATTCTACAAAAATTGAACATACAATAGTCAAAAGCTAAGGGCATGTTTGATTAATAGGATTATAGCATAGGATTGGGATGGTTAGTCCATGCACTCACAATCCAATATTCGATTACAAATTTTATTAACCAAATTACACATACGACGAACATTCAATCCGACAAAATTGGCAAATTTTTAATATTGAGAGAGGTTGGGAATCATAATTTCAAATATGAAAGGAAAACCCAAAAAAAAAAAAAAAATGAATACATAATAAATGGTTATCTCACTAATTTAATTGGATAACAAATCCTACACTAATTCATGGAATTATTAATCCTTTCACTACTAATCCTATTAATCAAACAAGGTCTAAGAGTATAACAGCCATACAAATAATCACTCGATCACTTCTAAAATAAAAAAATAAAAAAAACTCAAAAAAATCTCAACTTTTGGACTACTAGGCTAATTCCTCAAACCCAACTTTTAGGCCATTAAGCAAATTTTAGATTGAAAATTGTCACAATTTACCCAAATTTCTTACATAATTTCCAAAAACCCTCCACCCCAATTAATTCACCACCAACCAAACTAAAGGTCAAAATAGAAAATTTAAAAACAAGCTAAAGGGCAAAATAGGAAACAAAATACAAGCCTCATAAACCAAAGCTATTGTTACATAGATGGATATATTTTTAAATTATCTGATTGATTTAGGACAACGCCGTAACGGGCTGTTCTAGAATCCCTTAGGCGTCACACCTAGAGTTTGATTGCATCACCAATCCATAAAAAAACTTCAAAGCTCTCAACTTCTTATAAGATATCAACTCTATTGAATTATAAGCATTAGATGGCTATATATAGAATTAGAAAACTTCCTAAACCAATTATAACCAAAAAACGAAAACTACTATAATATCTTTGACTTCTAAAACTAATTTAAGACTAAATAAGAAACATAAATAAAACCCAATTAAATAACTTGACCAAAAAACGACCCGTGGGCGACCCCTATAGCCCATGAAAATAATAATGAAATTTACCAAAATACCCTTAACCTAAAATCCTAAGAAACATAAAAATAATCATCATAAAATAGTACTCTAATAATATTAGAAACGTAATTATATAAAACTCCTATAAGTTTCTCTATGAAATCATGCCAATGTCCAAATATCATTACTTCTTTGAATTTAGCCTTCCTTGAGCTTCTTATATTCTGCATAACTGATATTTGCAAAAAGTTTAGAGTTTTATCCTAATTGACATGAATTTTTAATATTTATTCGTATTTTAATACATATATTACAACTAAGAAGCAAAAAATAATTGTTAAAATATCTTTATATATTTAATAAATAAATATATACATGCTCTCCCAACCTAAGAAACTTCCATATGCCCTCGCTCCTCTGTCCCCGTTTGTGCAATTAAGGTCCAAGTTTCAGTTTAGGTGGCCCATCATAATCGAATTGCCTCCAGAACCGACATTTTTTTAAGAAATCCCTTGAACTACCTGCGAGAACTAGTGATGATTCACATCAACCGGTCGCATTACGCTTAACCTAAAAAATTGTTGACTTGAAGATTTGAACCTACATCTCCCATAGGAAAGATACAACACAAGACCAGCAAGCCACACATTGACTTGCTACAAATGTACAAAAATATATATTATTTATGATTATCCACTCTATTAAAAATCATTACAATGATTTTCTACAATATATATATATATATATATAAAATAATTTAAATCTTGAAATAAAAATAAATTGATAATATAAGTATGTATTTTTATAATTTTAATACTTATATTTTATTCATAGTAATTATAACATCACAGTTTGACTTTGGTTGACTCGATAGTCGAACCATTAACACTTAATCCTGTCTCCTTTCCAATTCGCTTAATGGTCTGGTTTCAGAACATTGATAAAACAATTAAAACTATTAGTCAAATAGAAGGAAAAAAAAATTGAAAAAATAATAATCGATTTAATTGTAATCAAAATCCCAAAAGAAACTAAATCAGATTGGGCTTGTTAATTTGTTAAAACCAAGAGAATTTTTTTGGGCCCTTTAACTTATAAAAAGTCCTAAATTATATTGGGCCTTATTTAATTTTCTAACACTATAATAGCTTATAGAAGTTTGGGGCCTGTTGCTTCCACGTTGCCATAATTTCTATGTTTATAAATAGATGAGGAGGCGCCTCTTTTGAGGTAAAGAGTTGTAATAGTTTTTTCTGAAAACCGTAACAACCGTGGACATAGCCTTATTCTAGGATGAACCACGTAAATCTTTGTGTTTCTTGTGTATGTGATTTTTTCAATTCGTTTTACCTTTCTTGTTTGCTATTTTGTGTCTCACCAATCCTGGTTACAAAGAGTTAATTTCCTAACAGCCTACACGTACCTATAACCTAAGTGCTCAAGATCTCTCACTGTCACCCTCTTATCTCAAAGGCTGCCTTGGTCTTGTACTAGTTTTGGTGATCTCGAGACATTGAAGTGTCTGCTATCTTCCCAAAGGTCCACAACTGACCACCTCTAATACTCATCACCTACACGTTGGTTCTCAATTTTAATTTTTTTTCATTTTCATCCTAAACACTGATAAGGAAGACAGAATATACACTTGACAATGTTTTGAGATGAAATTAACAACTTAAAAAATTGAGAGCCAAAATGACAAGGAACACATACTTTAGAGACTACAAGTGTATTTTAGGATAAATATGTTAGTGATTTAAACAATCTGTTTGACATTGACCAATTTGACTAAAATTAAAAACATTGTGAACAAAGTTGACAAAATTGAAATTTGTAGGATTTAAGTTATATAAAACCTAAGTAGCACAAACACAGACATGTGACACAACATGGACACACCGACATGTTGATTTTCATAAAATGCAGGGTATGACACGACACGTCTGGGACACGTCAAAATTATATGTGAAATATATGAATAGTTTATTCAAAAGTAGCCAAAGAAAACAACATAATACTAAATAAAATTAAAAAGTCATATATTCCATAACTTAAGCATCAAAATATCATTCACATAACAATTTTTTTTGATAACTGGGTGTCCGGACTAGCTTACGTGCATCTCAACTACTCCTGCAACCCACGCAAAATGCTCCCTCCAAATGGATCTGGCAGAGTTCACGGGTGCGACCCAAGGAGTTGATAGCACTTAGTGGGAGTTGAACCTGAGACCTGGAGGAGGCACACCCTCAAGCCTCAAGTTGCACCCGCTAGGCCAACCCTAAAGAATGCAAAACAATTGTAGAATATAGAAATACACATTATGTATTTATCTTGTAAGTGTTTCAAAACATATTTGGAGTGAATAAGTTATATTCCAAATAATACAAAACATTGTTACTATAAAGAGTTTCATCACACAGGTCATGTTCGGATGGTTCAAAAAGTGTCATCAAACTGTCCAAGAAGTGTTTTTAAAGTGTCCGATATTATAAATTTACATTTTTAATTAAGACACATTGAAGAAGTGTCATACATGCTTTTTAACATTGTAGAGTATCGTGTCCGACATAGGTGTTCAACACGAAACACCTCTATAGAATTGTCTGTGCTTCTTAGTATAAAATGCATACTTTTGGAACTGAATGTGTATTTTATTCTCGAAAAAAACAAATAAAAAATAATATGACATATTTGAAGGTGTCTAAGACGTGTCCCACAAGTGTCGGTGTCCAATATGGACACCATCTTCACAGAAGTGCCAGTGCTTCTTAGATTGTCATGAATGGAATTTTTTTATGTATTTTATTGTTCCTCCAATTAACGAGTTCCAATAACATTTTCGGTACAACTTTTCACATACATTTATTTTCAGACAACAAAAAACAAATAAAAAATAAAAAATTGTCCATTTAGCTCAAATAAATCAACTTTGAAACTTCCCCCAAAATAGAAAAATGATGTCCCATTCCAGTCTAGTAATTTTGTTTCATTGTAGATATGAAGAGAGATCCCTTAGTTTTATATTAAATGAAAAGATAATAACAACAAATATCTTACTTACTCTTAAAGAGATACTAAGAATGACGCTTTGATACTATTGCACAACAATGTACAAAAAGAAAATTATTTTGAAAGGGAAAAGTAATACTAATTACATGAAAAGAATATCCACAACTTGGCTTTGATATTCACATTAAATCATGGTGAAACACACACAAAAGAGAGAGAGAATACTCCAATAGAACAATCAACAAACTCTAGTAGTCACACTGCTTAAATTGTTTATTCAAGATCATGCCAATTATTGGTGTACACAATTTACGATCACAATTATTGGTGTCCACAATTTACTATTATTAGGCTCCAACTTCAAATTATGGATCCACCATTTGGCACCATTTGGCATGTGCCTGGTTAGCTGTGAAAAACCCCATTTACCAAAGCAATCTACATAGTCGAATGGAGTAGCAGTTTTGCGGACTGAGTTGGCCTGAACCCAATATTGATAGTCAGGCTAGACAGCTCAATACTTTACTTTTATTTTTATTTTTACTTTATCTAACTTGCCTTTTTTATTTGGATAAATTACTTATACACCCCTTGAGGTTTGTTAAAAATATGAATTGCCCCTATGATTTGAAAAATTACAAATACCCCTTGTTAGAATTTTTTATTTAACAGAATTAGGTGAAAAAATAAAATTACTAACTACTCTCCTATACAATGATAAAATTACATAGAATATTAATTGAAATAAAATTAAAATTTTTTGAATTTCGGATACATTTGGGATACGCGAGGATATGGTCGGGATACTTCCAGGATACAGTGCGGCAAAAAAATAATTTCAAAAACTTATAATGGGAGTCAAAGTATAAAATATCAAAAGTAAGGTAAAATAAAATAAAAAAAATCAATCAACCAAACCCTACCTAGGTCGAAATGCAGCAGCAAAGGAGGGGAGTTCATCGTCGTCTCTCGCTCAGGTTCGTCGATCAGGTCCGCGAACAGCAGCTCGACGCTCATCGATCAGGTTCGTCCCTCTCTCCCTTTCGCTCTCTCTCTCTCTCTCTCTCTCTCTCTCTCTCTCTTCCTCTTGCTCGATCTCACTCCCTCTCTCTCTCTCTCCCTCTCCCTCTCGCTCGATCTCTCTGGTTTGGAGATGGACAGATCGCTCGATCTCATCTCCCCCCTCTCGGTCGATCTCTCCCTCTCCCTCTCCCTCTCCCTCTCCCTTTATCTATCGTCTCTCGCTCTCCCTTTCATCTGTCACATTTTTTTTTTGTATGTATACTTTGTAAAATAAAATAAATCAAAAAAGATAAAATAAAATAAAATAAATGAACTTTGTATTACCTGTATGATAAAATAAAATAAATTAAATAAGGTAAAATAAAATAAAATAATACACTCTGTATGTATTACCTGAAACATCAAATAAATTAAAATTTACAATTGCAACTAAAAACCATAAATTAATTTCTTTTAAGAAAATAAATAAACTTATTAATAAATAAATGAACTTCGTAATTTTTTCCCCCTTAATTTGAATTGCATTATGGTTGTTATGGGTGATGTTATATTGTTGAAATTGATAAAAATTGTTGAAGTTTTATTTTCATGTACGCTGCATTACTAAAAATTGTTGAAGTTTTATTTTTATGTATGCTAAATTACTAAAAATTGAAAAAATAATATTTTTTTATTAACGTATCCTCGCCGTACCCGTATCCTATTTTTTCAAATTTTGTCATATCGCCGTATCCGTATCGTATTGTACCTGTATCCCGTATCCGTATCCGTATCCGTATCCGTGCTTCCTAGCTGACATTATTAAAAACTGTTAATTGACTTGATAATTTATTAATAAAATGGGCTATTCTTTTATGAAATTAAAAATTTTAAAGGGTGGGATGTAATTGTAGAACTGCAGCGGGCAAATCGTAATTTAAGCAAACTTCAGGGGTGTATTTGTAATTTACTCTATTTATTTTTTCTCAGCTTCCATTATAATTCTGAGTATGAAACAGAACAAGGGTACCAGTTTGTAAGCATCATAAAAGTCAAGGGCATATGAATTCAAGGTTTTTCTCCAAAGGTCACCAAAAGAACTAGGTACCATAAAATTAAGGCCTAGTTTGGAAAGACTAAATAAGTGCATTTTTTGACTTTTTTTTGTATTATGTGTAGAAAAAATAGAGAGGAGATGTTAATTGATGTGACACAAAAAAGATAAAAATATGAAATAAGTGCACTTTTTTCTTTGTAGCCAAAGCAAGTTGAGTGTAAGCATGATTGTGAGTCTGTGCTAAGCCAGTGGTCAACCCAGCTTAAGACTGACAACAACAACAACAACAACAACAACAACAACAAAAAGAAGAAAAATCTATCATTCTAAGCCACTAGCTCATTGTTTTCATCAAACGCATTTGAATACTGAACAAAGAGGAGCTGAACTGAACCTGAAGGAACTCCTCAGCGTAAGCCTGGGCAAGCTGAGTTTTGAGCTGGTCCATCAAGTTCTCTGGCGACATCTGTGAGGATGATGCGCTCGAAGGTGCTGAAAATGAATCCATCTCTCTCTCTCTCTCTCTCTCCGCGTTCTCTGTTTTTCCTCTTGTTCTATGTGATGATTAATAAACAAAAACCCTAATTATGGTACCGCCCTTCTTTCTCACCCGTACAGAGTTACTTACCAATTTTGCTCTGCACACACACTATCATATTTTTCATTCCACACATTTGATTTTATAAAAAATTTAATTAAAAGTCAATTGGTTGGAACGTTGTACGTAATTTTTTATAAACGATTAATATTATAATCATACATGTCTGATAAATTCAAATATGATATTTATACAAAGTAAGGAGATTTACATAGATAAATTAATTTATATTTAAAATATAATTAAATAAGAAATGAATATAAAATTAGTTGAAAATTTTAAATGAGAAATGAGAAATTTTATAAATATAATATTAATTTATAGTTAGATTGTTGATATTACAATCTTATCTTAAACAATAAACAATAACCAGGTCCTTTCAATATATAGTATTATATAAATATTTTTCTATCAACTTTTCACTTCAATTTTTCATAATCCGTACCTGTAATACAATTGAAGGTAATAAATTAATTGCACAATTGTACAACTTTATTTAATAGTTCATCTCATAATACAAATTCACTGAACCTATTACTGCATATTATTTGCATACTTGTGATAACCCCGTTTTGTGACATATTGTTAATCGTTAATCGTTAATTATACTTGTGATTATGTGCTTGATGTGAATTTGAATGCTAATTATGTAATTATGTGTAATTTTGAATTCATATCTGTCCACCGTAAGAAAATATGTTCTATATGTTGTAATAAATTGAAATTGAAGGCCGTAGAGGCAATAGAAATCAAAATTGATATATATCATTGTGATTAGCATAATTTTTAGAGTGAAATTTAATTAAAAACTGATTCGAATCAAAATAATTAGATTAATTTGATTTAAATAAGCCTATTGGATTAAGCCTAAGCTTTGATTAGTCAATAAGATTAGTTAAGCATATATATGCATGTTAATTCAAGTGCTTAAGCTCATTTTGAGCTCAAAAATATGCCAAAAGAGCTTTAGAGAGAGAAAAAAACTTGATTTAGAGAGGAAGCAAGAAGAATTGTAGGAGATTGGAAGGAAACTTGGAGAATTAAGCAAAGATATACTTGAATTCACACACTAGGTATGAAGTTCTCTCTTAATCCTTGTAGATAAAACATGTAGAAGGTGTATTCACCTAGTCTTTGAATTTAGTTGCATAAAATTGGACAATAGAGGCATAAATCACCTTGTATTGGTGGAATTGAGTTGAAATATGTACATGCATGCATGATACTCCAGTTTTTAGCTAAGATTTTTGGAATTTCACACATGTATGAGATCTAGAAGACAAGATCTTGAAGGTTTTTCATGGTTTTATACATTTCATGCCTTCTTGTTGTGTTTTGAAAAGAAGAGCATTCAACTTAAGACATGCATGGTTTATAATTGTAAGTTTGAGTTCAAATTTGAGAAATGGACCACGATTTTGGACAATTGATTTCAAATTGACTATGTTTTTATGTTCTATAATGTTTTTCCATGTTTTTGTACCAACCATGCAAAGTTGGAGCCATTGAATTGCAAGTTTGAGCTTCAAACACAATTCTGGAAATTCCAGAATTCGACTAGTTTGCTCAAGCGTAGGAAGTGGCACTCAAGCGTAAAAGTTAAGCTCCCAAAAGTTTTACAGACGATTGCATGGTGGCTCAAATGGAAAAACTTGCACTCGAGCGAACCCTATTTTTCATTATTCATAACAGAAAGTTGGCTCGAGCCAAAAATTCAAGCAACCAGTACTTTTGCAGAGATTTGCAGACCACTCGAGCGGAGTGCCCTGTTTTAGGAACTTTTAAAAAGTTGTTTTATGTTTCAATTTCCGTTCTTTTTCATTTCTGAGCATTCTTGAGGCATGCATTGAGCATCCTAAATGAATTAAAGAACACGAAAGAAGCCTAAGAAAATTAAGCAAGCTAAAGAATGGATTGAATTGTATTATGACCCGATGTGTTGTGAATTATGTAGGGTCAATTGTAAGGACAAATCAAGCATCTGAACACTGTGAGTAATATCTTAGTAAAGATATTTTTTTGTATGTATTGTTTTCTAAATGTTACCTATGTGGTAAGTTTCTACACTTATGAATTTCATACTATGAATAAGTATTCTATCTATTGATTCGTAATAGAATCTGTAAAGTGGTTGATGTATGCATACAAAATGGGCCTAAGGCCGTTTGGTATATTTGACCAGGAATAGGATTGCGCCTAAGGCTGTTTGAAATGTTTAATAAGATTAACTGAAAGTCATCTTATATATGAAATGGACCAAAGTTGTTTTGAATATGAATACGGATGTCATCGTGATCATGATCATGAAAATAACTATGCGCATAAATATGAATATAAGAGTATTGGACCCGAAGTCGTTTTGTATAGATGAACCCGAAGTCGTTTTGTATATAGTTATAATGTACTGGACCCAAGGTTGTTTTGCTTTGTTACGATCGATAAATCTAATATGAATGAGAATAGTAGATCAAACGTTTAAATTATAAGTATGATTTATTTATATGCAAATCTCATTCATTAACATCTTTACTCTGATATTATTCACTGGTTGTTAGCTGACTCTTTATTTATATGTATATAGGCGAGTAGCGTGATATCTAGTCCCAACCCTAGTGACATGTGAGAAAACTGGGTTTTGAGAAGTCAACCAAGGTTGCCTCACCTCACGCAAGAGGCCTTACTTTTGATTTGTTTTCCTTTTGTTTTGTTTTGTGGTCATATGTGACCAAGTTTATTTATAACCTTGGTTTATGTTAAGACTGACTTTGGAATGATCCTAGACCTATGTGTATATATATACTCTGGATGTTTGTTTGGCGTGAGTTATTACGTAAATGAGAAAAGTTTTTGTTAAGCCATGTATACACAGCTCATTGGACAACCTTTGCATGTTCTGCTTCCGCATTTTGGCCCCATATTTTTAACTATGACTTGATTTCTGTCTAAGGCCATAGGTAATCTCATGATTACTGGCCAGTTATGATCTTAATCCATAGGGGGGTTCGGGTCATGACAGAGTGGTATTAGAGCACAAGTAATAACTCACACACTTGCCCAAACACGCAGTAGAGTGTCTAGAAAAGATCTAAGTTGCATTCATGTGATAATTATATGCTTGAATGCATCGAGATTATGTTAAAGTAATTTGTAATAAGCGACTGCATGATATATGAACTGTTGACTATTTGTATGTATGTGCCCTTTTTGTACATGAATATTATGTATACTTTCTATATGAATTATAATGCAAGCCTCATTAGATAATCATGAGAACAAAAGTCGATGAGCTAGAAGAATCCTCCATTACTTGGCTAGACCGAATAAAGAGAATGATGTAGGACATGGTAGAAACACTGAGGCAACAACAACAGTGGCGATAGCAGTGGCAACAACCACTACCCTCGCCTCCAGTACAACCTGTACAAGATTTGCAAAATGATGACCGAGCAATAACTCTAACCAAATTATTCAAGAAAATGAAGCCACCACTGTTTCATGGGGGTGTGGACCCATTGAAGGTCGAAGCTTGGGTCTTCGATATTGAAAAGTTGTTTGAAGTTTTCCCATGCCTTAAAACACAGAAAGTACAATTGGCCACATTTGTAGTGGAGGATGAAGCAAGAATGTGGTGGATGCTAATTCGTGATGATAGCAAGGGCATAGACTGGACACGGTTTCTTGCACTCTTTTATGAGAAATATTTTTCGCAGTGCATTTGTGATAAAAAGGTGTCTGAATTCGAAGGACTGAAGCAAGACAATATGACTGTAGCTAAATATGAGGCCAAGTTCACTGAATTGGCTACATTTGCTCCGCACATGGTCAACACTGAATATAAAAAGGCAAGAAAGTTTAAGGGTGGTCTTTGCAATGATATTTTGAGAAGGCTGAATGTATTGAAACTGCCCACTTATGTTGACGTGCTAGATCGAGCTTCAATGTCAGAAATGAATATGGCCAACCAAAGTAAACCACCAGTTGACTAGAAAACTAAGAGGTAGGACTTTTTCTCAAAGAAGAGATTGTCAAAAGAAGCAAAATATGGGATCCTTAAGCACTTCAGGCTCCACTAGAGATATGGCACCAACATGTACTTGGTGTGGTAAGAAGTATCGTGGGATTTGTTACCGTATTTTTGGGGCTTGCTATAAATGTGGTGAGATGGGACATATGGCAAGGGATTGCACCCAAACTGAGCAACAAAAAAGTGGGAAACCGGCTACTAGTTCGACCGGATCCATCCCAAAACTGGGTAATACTACGAGGCCTGCTACTACCAAAGGCACATTGAGACAAGGGAAAGTCTTTGCACTTGTCCCATGTGACACACGAAATACTAAAACTGTTGTCTCAAGTACTATCTCTATATGCAATCAAGATGCTTTTATGTTAATTGATTTCGGCTCAATGCATTCCTTTGTGTCTACTATATTTTCATCTAGATTGACTAGACCCCTAGAATCGCGGCCATATATGTTATGTGTATCTGCTTCATCTGGGGAATATGTATTGTGTACATATGTGTATCGTGTTTGTGATATATGAATTAGCAATGCTACCTTGTATGTAGATTTGTTACCCTTGGACATTAGGCACGTTGATGTAATTCTGGATATGGATTGGTTATCTAAATACCGTGCCACTATCGACTGTGTAACAAAACGAGTTGTGTTTAGACCGCCAGGACATGTTGAATTTGAATTTGTGGGTAATGGGGTAGTGTCTCCACCTTATTTGATTTCAACAATGAAAGAATATAAAGTGCTTAAGAAGGCGTGTCAGGGTTACTTGTGTAGTACCTTGACTGAGCAATCTTTGAATGTTGAAATGAATAGTATTCCTATTGTTAGAGAATTCCCGAATGTATTTCTTGATGAATTGCTAGGGGGATTGGTTAACAGAGAAATAGAGTTTATCATTGATGTTGTCCTAGGCACCCAGCCTATCTCAAAAACCCCCTACAGAATGTCTACTGCTGAAATGAAAGAATTGAAAGAGCAATTGCAAGACTTACTTGACAAAGGGTTTATCCGATTGAGTACTTCGCCATGGGGCGCACCAGTGTTATTTGTGAAGAAGAAAGACGGGACTCTACGTTTGTGCATTGACTATCGGGAATTGAACAAGGTAACAATAAAAAATAAGTACCCTTTGCCTCGTATTGATGATTTATTTGATCAACTGCAAGGATCACAATTGTTTTCAAAAATTGATCTAAGATCCGGTTCACTAGTTAAAGGTGAAAACAGAAGATGTTGAGAGAATCGTATTTCGGACAAGGTATGGTCACTACGAATTCCTTATTATGCCCTTTGGAGTGACTAATGCACCTACGACATTCATGGACCTTATGAACCGAATCTTTAAAACTTATATTGATGAATTTGTTGTGGTTTTTTATTGATGATATTCTGATATATTCAAAGAGTAGATTTGAACATGAACAACATCTGAGAACTATCTTGCAACACTTAGAGAAAATAAATTATTTGCTAAACTAAAAAAATGTGAATTTTGGTTGGATGATATTGTTCTCTTAGGGCATGTTATCAACAGAGATGAGATTTCAATAGACCTACAGAAGATAGAGACAATTGTGAATTGGCCTACACCAACTAATGTAACAGAAGTCTGCAGTTTCATGGGTTTAGCTGGGTACTACAGAAGATTTGTGAAAGATTTTTAAAAAATAGCAGTGATGCTTACCTAACTTATACGCAAGGGACAACCATTTGAGTGGAATGATGAATGGGAATCTGTCTTCCAAGAACTGAAAAAGAGATTGACTACTGCACCAGTGTTGACATTGCCCATAGGTACGGAAAACTTTGTGATTTATAGTGATGCATCTTAGGGTTTGGGTTGTGTATTAATACAGGAAGGAAGGGTAATTGCTTATGCCTTTCAACAATTGCCACCACATGAAAAGAACTACCCAACACACGTCCTAGAATTGGCCGCAGTTATATTTGCTTTAAAAATTTGGCAGCATTACTTGTATGGGGCGAAATGTGAAGTTTATACGGATCACAAAAGCCTAAAGTACTTCTTTACTCAAAAGGAGTTGAATATGAGGCAGATAAGATGGCTTGAATTAATCAAAGATCATTCTCTTCAAATTCAATATCACCTGGGGAAAGCCAATACATTTGTTGATGCTTTGAGTAGAAAATCAACGGGGAACTTGACTTGCCTACTCATTGAACAGAAGGAAATCCTGTAAGACTTTGAGAAGTCTGAGATTGAAATGGGTTGATAGCCACCATTGCAGCCCAACTGGCAATTATTGATGAAATAAAGCAGAGGCAAAGAGAAGATGAATTCTTCAAGAAGATAATTGGCGAAATTGAAGTGAATCCAAAACTGGGGTATAGTGTTGAAAATGAAGTGTTAAAATTTCAAGATAGAATGTGTGTACCGAACATTCCTGAGTTAAATAAAAGAATTCTAGATGAAGCTCAGAAGTCAATGTTTGCGATGCATCCAAGCAACAACAAGATGTACCAGGATTTGAAACAAAGATATTGGTGGCCTAATATGAAGCGCGAAATTGTAGAATGTGTCCAAGTGCCTTCAATGTCAGCAAGTTAAGGCTGAACATCAGAAACCGGCAGGTCTACTTTAACCTCTCCCTATTCCATAACGAAAATGGGAGCATATAACCATGGATTTTATTGTCGGACTACCTCCAACCCTGAGGGGTATAAATTCTATCTGGGTTATAGTTGATAGACTAACTAAATCTGCGCATTTTGTTCCTGTAAAGACTACTTATGATGCTTATAGACTTGCCCTTTTATATGTTGATGAAATTGTCCGTTTACATGGAGTGCCGGTATCTATTGTGTCGGATAGAGATATGAAATTTGTATCTAGATTTTGGAAAAGCCTTCAAGCAACAATGGGGACAGAACTCAGATTTAGTACTACATTCCATTCACAAACTGATGGACAATCAAAATGGACTATACAGACTCTAGAAGATATGCTTCGAATTGTGCCTTAGATTTTGGGGGAGTTGGGAAGATTATTTATCGTTGGTAGAGTTTGCATATAATAATATATTCCACTCCAACATCAGTATAACGCCATATGAAGTCTTATATGGCAGGAAATGTAAGCCAACAGTCTATTGGACAGAAGTCGGGGATAAAGTTTTGCTTGGGCCTAAAATCGTGCAAACTACCACCAAAAAGATTAAAATTATCCAACAAAAGCTCAAGACAGCACATTTTTATTTTTATTGCTTTGTATCTTCAAGTGATTAACAATTTTAACAGTTCTTGAAATTGGGATTGTTTGTTCCATTATTTTAACAGTAGGTATATTGAGTGTCGATTTAGATTTTTTTCCCCCTCCTATTAGTTGGTTGTTTATTTTTATTTTTATTGCTTTGTATCTTCAAGTGATTAATAGGTTTAACAGTTCTTGAAATTGGGGTTGCTTGTTCAAAACTAACCTCCATTGTTTGTTCCATTGTTTTAACAGTAGGTATGGTTTATATTGGGGTTATTTTCAATTGTATTCTCTACACGTTCTCTCTCTCTCTCTCTCTCTCTCTCTCTCTCTCTCTCTCTCTCTCTCTCTCTCTTTGGGTGCCTGTGTCTGTTTTTGTGTTTCATTGAGAATTCTGATGCTTCAAATTTGAGAATCCTGCTTCAATTCTTCAGTTCTTTGTTTTAATATTTTTGAATCCATCTAATATTTTTGGGTGAATTTTTTAATCAATCTATATGGTTTGTCTGTGTAGTATGGTTTGTCTACATGTTTCCAATTATGTATATAATACCATTGAGTGTCAAATTAGAGTTCGTTTTCTGATTTATTGTAAAAAATAATTTTGTTGTCAAATTAGAGTTTATTTTTATTAAGTGTTGATTTAGATTATGTTTTTCCCCTTATTACTTGGTTGTTTATTTTTATTGCTTTGTATCTTCAAGTGATTAATAGTTTTAACAGTTTTTAGCGATAAATTTATTTGAAATTGGGGTTGTTGGTTCAAAACTAACCTCCATCGTTTGTTTCATTGTTTTAACAGTAGGTATGGTTTAAATTGGGGTTATTTTCAATTGTATTTTCCATTGTTTATTCCATTGTTTGTTTGTTCAATTGTATTTTTCCATTGTTTATTCTGGGTTTATAATCCTAATGTTCAATTGTCTATGAAGTTCATTGACTTCTGCAATAGCTATATTTTATTTTCTTTGTTCAATTTCATGATTTTATTTTTTTTGTTTAATAAATTTTTTGAATTTGGAGTTTATTTAGGTTACTAATAAATTGGTGTATTATATTCATTTGAGTTTCATGTCTTCCAGTGAATTCACTCCCTACTCTTTGAAAAGAAAAAAAAAAAAAAACAAAACAAAACAAAACAAAAAACATAATTTTTTTGATTGATTTTAATTCATTTTTAACCATAATGCATCTTGAAGTAGTTTCTAGTTTACGGAAAATTTTACTTTCTTGTATGATCCAAAGGTTTATTCATTAATGTTGAGAGTGAAATGAACAAGAGCCTAATGAAGTTGTTGTCATTGTTTTTTGAATGTTGCAAAGACATTGTTGAAATTGTTAGTATTAATGTTGCAGTCATATTAATCAGGCTATCATGTGCTTGAGTTTATTATAGAAAATAAATTATTAGATGTTTTTGTTGTTTTATTTTATTTTATTTAAATTTTGTCCGTCACAAACTTCACAAATTACAATTACATTTTGATCCTAACATGTTGTTGATCATGTTGTTTCAATAGCGATGTTGATCCCTTCGAACTCGCACTCGATTAGTAATTTCAGTATTTCCTGTTCGCTGTTGATTACGTTGATGGTTGTTTTTGTTTTTGGCTGATGCCTTTTTTTTTTTTTTTTGGCTATGTTGGCTATGACTGTGTCTGTTTGTTTTGCCTCTCACTTTCTCTCTCTGTTTGATTGCTAACTATTAAACTTATTTTGGTATCAGTTTTGCTATCAGTGTTAACTTTATTTTGCTATCAGTTGTAAACCTAATTTCCTTTTGGAGAATAGTGATAAAGGTATTGATGTTTAGAGTGGAGTGAACAAGAGCCTAATGAAATTGTTGTCATTGTCCTTTGACCCACTTTTTGTAATAATGTTTGTTTTTCTTATGTGATTATAATTTGATTGGAAGCAGTAGCACTAATTAGTATGTATTTTAATTTTAATTTTTTTAGATTGCAGAGCACTGGCTGGTGTACATTATTTGATATTTGATTTTTATTTTTTATTTGATGTGTTTGGAATTGTAGAGTATAGGTTGGTATGCATTGGTTGATGTTTAATTTTTAAATTAATTTGTTGAGATTGTAGAGCATTTACTGATATGCTTTATGTGGTCTTTAGTAATTTTTTTTCTCTTTTTATTATACAATGTTAACAAGTATACAATATTTTTTATTTCTATATTTTGTTCAGTGTTTACAATTTTTTTTACTTGCTCTTGTATTTTGATTTGTTTTCTTCATTTTGTTCACCTATTTTTATTTACATCGTGCCTTCATGCACAGGCACACACTAGTATATCGATATGCCGAAGCCAATGGGACCACTAAGGTCACTTCGTGGAACCACAACGAGTCAATCAATAAAACCACAATGGGTAAATCACTGTGGACCACTGCCAGAGATATCTGTGTTTCAATTAATCCATGGGCCATGGTATTATTGCCCCAGGCAAGGGCCTTACTAAAGGATGCCATGATTATGAGTTTCAAAAAGGACATTCATTCATAAATACAAAATAAAATTTCATAAACTTCACAATTGAATAATTTTAGAATGCTTTTGAACATATCTAATAGTGGGCTTGAACGAATGCTAGACCTCGACTGTCCAACCTAGACAAAGTATTTAACAAATACACATTCAAACACTTAAATTGAACAAACACCCTTATCTAATCCAATTCCTTATGTTGGGTTATTATCGTAATTAACTGTTAATTATATTCTTGCGTTTATTTCTTAACCAATTGACTTATGTGAATTTCTAGCTTAATAATTCTTAATGAAGCCCAACTCATGCTTAAAGATGCTCAGAAAGAGATGTGCATGAAAATATAAACTTAAAACAATTTTCGAAATATGCTAAAACAAAGTAGTTCGCTTGAGTGAACCTCTGGTCACTTGAGCACTGACTACGGGTTCTCAGTACCTTGGTATGCACAAATAGATTCTGGATGGCCTCAAAATTCACTCGAGTGGTAACTTGATTGCTCCAATGGTCTGTAATTTTTCGGCTTCCGAAAATCAGCAAGACAGTTTCAAAACATATTTTCAAAACTTAGGCTTATGAATGACTCAATTTAAATATGTAATTTCATTAATAAATATGAACCCATGGCTAATTTGTTTTTCAAATCCTAATACAAACACCTCTTTGATTTGTCAAGATTAACACCAAAACTTCATGAATATAATGATTCCAAAGTTTCTTTTTTTTCCTTTTTCTTAAAAAATATGAAATTAAAGTTATTGTAACACCCCGAAATAAAAGCAATAAAGCAACCTAGGCAATAAGTAAATGACAATATCAATCAGAGTATGATACCCTTCTATTTCATGAGATTCAGTTGTACAAAAGGGTAGCACATGCAATATACATTCATAAATAGTACATCCTGAATCTACAGCATTTGCAACCAAGTAGTAAAAAAAAAAAAGTTGAGCAGATAACTATATGCCCTAAAGGCTTACATCTTTCCAAGTCAAGGCTTGGGTACAACAAAAATAAGTCTAAAGCTCAATACAAGTAAAGCTCTTGGCTTGTACAAAAATGAATACAAAATAAATAAACTGAGCCATTAACTCTACAGTCCTCCCAAGTTAAGTCCTTGGTGGAAGCATATCACCAGTACCTGAAAATGATTTTTCATAAATAGGGTGAGCCAAAGCCCAGTAAAAATAATCTAACACAATATATGAATTTTAACAAAGATATGAGTGTGATATGCACATACCATGTTCGTGATAAAATCATTTATAACTCTTTTCCAAAATCATACTATGACGAACTTATATTTTCATCTAGTTTATCTCAATTCATGAGTCACTTCCACTTTATCTCAATTCATGAGTCACTTCCACTTTATTCAGACAACCAAACTGAGGATACATCGAGTGAGTCTCTAACCAATATAGCCATCGTATAATCACTTCTATTTGCCATTTTACGGATATTTCGTCTGCGGGAATCGGCACCATGCCTACTCATGGGTTTCGGGACTTTCGCCCTGGACACTCCGACCAACTTAATTCAATGGAGTGCATCCCCTTTCTTCTCTCAAACATAGAGTACATCATCTTTCTCCTCCCAAACATCATACGTTTACAATGTATTAAAGATGTAACAACACACAATGCAAACGGATGAGAAGTTAGTTTCAATTCACCTAATTCTCATGCAATTTCTACAACAAACATCGCTATCCTCCACCGATAGCCCAAAACAGATATTTCTAAATAAATATACAATCTCCAAGACAGATAAATTATCTAAATTCTGTAGGTGAGTGATAAAACATATCCAACTCTACCATTTATATAAACTTCTATCCAATTTCACATTTCCAATACCAATTCATTTATTTATACAAAATAAATATATGCGATATTTTAGGGTAAACCCCCCATTTTCTTCCAAAATTCAACCTGAGCATCAAAATCAACCATTTTATTGCAACACAAACCCATATTCACTCCCACAATCATTTTCATTGCACCCATTTGTAAACCCCTATTTTGATTTTAAACCGAAACCCTAGGTTTGTTCAAATTCCTCCAAAATCACAATCTTGTTTATGAGCAACAAATAACTAAGTTAAAATCATAAAAGGGTGTAGAAAAACCCTACCTCAAGCTTAGAAGACCAAAGGAAGAAAAGGAGCAACTTCAAAGATGCCAAAACTCAACCCTACTCGGATCAAATGAGAGCCCTCGGAGTGTTCTACCTTTTTAACAAAGGCACACGGGTAAAGAAATCACTAAATCTAGGTGAAAATATATATAGAGAGAGTTTTAGTGAGAGAAGCTCTAGATCTAGGGTTTTGAAATATTTTAGAGAGAGAGAGATGAAAAAGTGAGAAAAAATGGCTTGATCATGAATTGATATATGCACAATCCGCTCAAGAGCAAGAAATGGCACTCGAGTGTTAGATACAATAAGTTGTTTAGCTTGAGCGCGAGAAGTGACACTCGAGCGCAAAATATACACTTCCAGTAGTTTTGCAAATAGCAGACCAACACTCGAGCGCAAGAAAGGCCGCTCGAGCAGAGACCTCTCGAGCACGGGAAGCACCGCTTGAGCGTAGAATACACTCCCAATAGTTTTGCAGACCTGCAAAAGTATTGAGAGTTCACAAAGCCCACTCGAGCACAAGAAGTGATGCTCGAGCGGAGGAGTAAAACTCAGGGCAACAAAAGTTTGAAAACCAAGCAACCGACCTATTCCAAACGCAACAACTACAATCCAATAGTCAAATTCAAGGAAGGATAAGAGAAGTAAGACATAAACAACAATATAAAACCATGAAACCTGAGTCCAGAATGCAAAATGGGTCGGGGCTAAATCAGAATCGCTATAATCTCCCCCCTTAAGGAATTTTATCCCTGAAATTTCAAATCGAGTTTTAAAACTATTTTAAAACCAATTACAATAATGATAATTAATCAATTTTATTACCATGATCTATTCTCCGGTCATCCATTCTCATTAACTTCATATACAAGTTTGAACATTGAAAATACAATTCAGATTTTTCAAAACATATACAATGTTTATATTGATCCCGTGTTTTCGAAACATGTACAATGTGTACAATGTCTCCATATTTTCAAGACATAAACAATGTTTTCATACTTCATTAACATAACATATTCTCAATACATGCTCAAACATGAACAAATTAGTCCAGATACTTCTCACGGACTTCCAACTCAAGTTGCCAAGTTGCTTCCTCAACTCTGTGATGTCACCATAATACTTTTACCAAAGAAATTGTCTTGCCTCGCAAGACTTGGTCTCGAGTATCCAAGACTCTTACCGGTCTCTCCTAATACAAGGCATCCTCATCTTCCTCTAAGTCAGTCCAATCCAATACGTGGGATGGATCTAGTTCATACTTCCGAAGCAACTAATATGAAACACATCATGGACCCTGGATAGTTATGGCGGTAAAGCCAAGCGATAAGCTACCTCTTCAATCCGCTCAAGGATCTCAAAAGGCCCAATAAATCTTGGAGAAAATTTCCCACTCTTCCAAAATCTCATCCAACCCCGCATAGGTGATATCTTCAAGAAGACATGATCTCCTACCACAAAAAACAAAGGTCTCCTCCTACGGTCGGCATAACTTCTCTGGTGACTCTGGGCAATAACTAATCTCTTATGGATAAGTGCAACTTTCTTCGTCATTTCCTGAACTAACTCTAGACCCAACAAAGGTGCATCACCCACCTCGGCCTAACACACAGGGGATCCATACGGTCGGCCATACAAGGCCTCAAATGGTGCCATGCTAATACTTGCTTGGAAACTGTTATTATAGGCAAACTCTACTAAGGGCAAATACTTCTCCCACGACCCCTTAAAGTCGAGAACACAACCTCAAAGCATATTTTCAAGGAGCTGAATAGTTCGCTCAGACTGCCCGTTAGTCTGAAGATGGTACGCGATGCTAAAAGTCAATCTCATGCCCTAGGCACTCTATACGCTCTGCCATAATCAAGTCGTGAAATGTGGATCTCTATCCGAAACAATCGTCACAGGGACCCTGTGCAACCTCACTTAATATAAAGATCGACAAGAGAATCTACCGAGTCACTCATGCGAATAGGTAAAAAGTGCGCCGACTTAGTCAATCGGTCGACTACCACCCAGATTGCATCACTACCCCTCTGAGTCCTTGGAAGGCCCACAACAAAATCCATTGTGACATGCTCCCACTTCTACTCGGCTATAGGGATGGGTTGCAACAAACCCGTTGGCCTCTGATGTTCGCCTTCACTTGTTGACAAGTAAGACACCTCGACATAAACATGGCCACATCCTTCTTCATTCCCCTCCACCAAAACTGGTGACTAAGGTCGTGATACATCTTTGTGCCTCTCAAGTGCACAGCAAGGAGTGAATGGTGAAACTCTTGGAGCACTTCCTCTTGACAAGACTCCTGCCCGAAAAGGCAGTCATGATATCTAACACTCGAATCAGGATACACATTCAAGCCTTTCGCCACCTTCCCATTGGAGATCTTCTCTCGGAGGGATTCTACTTCTAGGTCACCCCTCTATGCTTCTATCACTCGATTCACAAGTGTAGGCTATGCATTAACCGAAAACAAGGCTGCTGACTCCACGGACTCCCCAAGATTTAAGTCAAACTCACCAATAGCTCCCAACATCTCCCATTCCCAGATAGCAATACAAGTTACACTACTAATAGATTTCCTACTCAAGTCATCGGCTACAACATTGGCCTTCACCAGATGATAATGTAATTCGAAATCAGAATCTTCTATAAACTCCATCCTCCTTCTCTACCTCAGATTTAAGTCCTTCTGTGTAAACATATATTTCAGACTCTTGTGATCAGAAAATACCACAAATTTCTCACCATACAAATAATGCCTCCAAATCTTCAAAGCAAAGATCACCGCCACTAGCTCTAAGTCATAAGTAGGGTAGTTCCTCTCATGTGTTTTTAACTACCGCAAGCCAAAAGCTACTACCTTCCCCTGTTGCATCAATACACAATCCAAACCTTCCCATGACGCATTACAATACATCGAATAGCCCAAATCCCTCTTCGGAATAATCAACACCGAAGCAATAGTAAGCCTAACCTTAAGCTGTTGAAAAGACTTCTCATAAGTCTCGCTTTACACGAACTTAACTCATTTCCTCCTCAACATAGTTAATGGTGAAGCCAATCTATAGAAATCTTTCACAAACCGACGTTATTACTTGGCCAGCCCCAACAAACTACGGATCTCAAAAGCATTCTTAGGTCAATCCTAATCTTGCATTGCCTCTATCTTGGATGAATCTACAGTCACCCCTTCCCCGGATACCACATGGCCTAAGAACTTAATCTCTCTCAACCAGAATTCACATTTCCCAAACTTGGCATAAAGTTTGTGGGCTCTAAGTAACTTAAGTACTACCTGTAAGTGTTCTTCATGCTTCTCTTCAGAGGGTGAATAAATTAAGATGTCGTCCACAAAGACGACTACAAAGTCGTCTAGGAACTCACAGAAAATCCGATTCATCAAATCCATAAACACAGTTGGTGTATTGGTTAGCCCAAAAGGCATCACTAAGAACTCATAATGGCCATACCACGTATGAAATGCCATTTTCTGGATAACCTCCTCCTTCACCCTTAACTGGTGGTAACCTGATCTCAGGTCTATCTTAGAGAAGCAACAAAACCCCTTCAATTAATCAAACAAATTGTCCATATGAGGTATTGGGTCTTATTCTTAACTGTTACCCGGTTCAACTTTCGGTAATCAATGCACAATCGCAAGGTACTATCATTTTTCTTGGCAAAGAGAGCCGGTGCTCCCCAAGGTGAGGTACTAGGGTGGATAAAACGCTTATCTAGCAGCTTCTAGAGTTGAATCTTCAGCTTACTCAATTTGGCGGGTGAAAATCTATATGGTGCCATAGAAATCGGTGTCATAGCAGGCACTAAATTAATAGAGAACTCAATCTCACGGTGAGGTGGTAAACTGGTGAGATCCCTAAGAAAGACATTCGGGTAATCACAAACTACCATTGACAACTCAACTCGGACTTCATCACACTTATTGCCCAAGAAGTTGGCAAGAAGCCAACTAAGTTCACTCTATCCATGTGGATCATACACCAGTGATAAGACTTTATCAACCCGGTCCCCCAAGAAATAAAAGCAATTGCCACTCAAGGTACATACAGTAACCCTTTGGCAGTAACAATCTATGATAGCCCGGTACGATGACAACTAGTCCATATCGAAAATAACATCAAAGCTAGACATATCAATCAACACAACTGCAAAAGAAAGTCGGCGACTGGCAACCTTTATGTCACAACCCCGACATTCCTGTTCCAAAACAATCTCTCCATCAATAGGCGACTCTACACTGAGTGGAGATGTTAACTAAGCCAACTCTAACCCTAAAGTCGATGCAAATGCAAACGAGATAAATGAATGGGATGCATCCGTATCAATCAACACATTAGCAATATAATTGCATAAAAAGAAAGTACCTCTCACTACCGAAGGTGTTGGTACTAGGCCTGTTGCAGTAACAACATACACACGTCCTATAGGTCTCTGGTCTACTTGCTCACCCCTCGGAGCATAGGTCTGATGCATAGATTGAGCCGAAGAGGCTCCTTGATTGTCCCTCGAGGCTTGTGATGACTGTGCAGGTTGGTGACTCTGTGTCTGCCTCGAACCAGATGCACCAGGTGTGCCACCCAACTGAGGGCAAAACCTTTTCATGTGCCCCGCCTACCTATACTGATAACAAGTGAGCGGCTGCCCTTTCCCCTGACTCTGGCTCTAAGATCGAGCCGAAGACGATGCAAACCATTGCCCTCCTCCATTCTGCGGGCAAGCTGGAGACTTGTGGCCTAACTGGCCACACTTGAAATAGGTGAAATCTCCCAAACCACCTGTCCCCGAACTAAACTCGGCACTAGAAAAGTGGACCTCGACTGCGCTCCATGGGACTGCTATGGGTTAGAACCCTTCTGCCTCTTATTGTCCCCCTAAACATCCTGACTCTTCCTGGAGCTCCTCATCCGCTCTTTCTACATCTGCATCACGGTCTCAAGATGAGCTGCCGCCTCCAAAAAGCGTCCATAATCCCTAATCATTGACTTGGCCACTTTGAACATAAGCTCGATCCTCAACCTCTTCTCGAACTCTAAACAACGATGGTCCTCAGTCACCACAAGTTCCGGTGCAAACCTTAACAAACTAGTAAATGCGGCCTCAAACTCGGCCATCAGTGTTCTCAGCTGCTTGAGCTGAGAAAACTGGTCCCTCAACTTTTTCCTAATAGTGGGAGGCAAAAACTTATCCTAGAAGGCATTGACAAAAGCCTCCTAAGTCACTCCAATGCTTTCACACGCATACTTCCATCACTGACCCGCATTCCCTTTCAATTGGATGGATGCCAAGGTCACTCTCAGTTTGTCATCCTCAAAGCTATGCATCTCAAACGTCTTCATTATCTGCTCTAGCCACTTATTCGCCTTCAGTGGCTCCTTGGGATCACCCAAAAACTCATTTGGATTGAACCAGAAGAACTCTCGTTTCAAGAATAACGGCCCTACCTCAGGTACTTGGGCCTGGACTTGATTATCAACTCTAAGAATGTCCGTGGATTCCCGTAATGCTCCGACCATTTCACGGGCTAAGATGCTCATGGCCTGTTGAGCGACTGGTTCATCCACTCTAACTTGACCAACTCCCTCCTCTTGCACCGGAAAATCGTCTGGTAAAGGCACTTGATGCCTTCTAGGCCTACCACGCCTACAACCGCGACCACGTCCTGACATTCTAATAAAGGTAACAAAAGAGCTGAAACTAACACACTCACGTCCAAATGTGGTGGACAACAATAATTCATTCCACGTAAGCACATTGTCACATAAACACATACGAATTTCCTTCTTAGATAATGACCGTGCCGCGGCGTTGCCAGAGTTCCAATTACAAACAACAGTGATCAAATGCTTTTCTAACTAGACTTCTAGAAACCAGTAGACCCAATCAATATCTTAGGAGTTTAATTCTATACCTATATAGTCACGTTATCATGTAAGCATACTATACATACAAACATCTCTGTTAAGCGAGACAAACTCAATGTGGTAATAACACTTCCCACATACCCAAAGTATTCAAAGCCGGTACACTCTGATACCAAGTTGTAACACCCTGAAATAAAAGCAATAAAACAACCTAGGCATTAAGTAAATGAAAAAATAAATCAAAGTATGATACCCTTGTATTTCATGAGATTCAGTTGTACAAAAGGGTGGCACATCCGATATACATTCATAAATAGTACATCCGAAATCTACAACATGTGCGACCAAGCAGTAAAAGGAAATAAAAGTTAAGCTGATAACTATATGCCCAAAAGGCTTACATCTTTCCAAGTCAAGGCTTGGGTACAACAAAAATGAGTCTAAAGCTCAATACAAGTAAAGCCCTTGGCTTGTACAAAAATGAATTGCAAATAAATAAACTGAGCCTTCAGCTTCACAGTCCTCCCAAGCTAAGTCCTTGGTAGAGGCATATCACCAGTACCTGACAATGATTTTCCCCAAATAGGGTGAGCCAATGTGACACCTGAGTTTTTCGCTCCACTCGAGTGAAGCTTTTCTCGCTCGAGCGTAGATCTTTAGCTTCCAGTAAATGGCATTTTTGCAGGTGGGCCACTCGAGCGAAGAAGTTGTCGCTTGAGCGTAGATTGCATGCTCTTATTAGTTTCACTGTAGCTCTGAAAAACTTCTAGGACATGTTCTTATCTACTTGAGCGAAAGAAGTTGCGCTCGAGTGAGATCACTTAGCTGTGCCCTACGCTCGAGTGACAGAACTCACGCTCGAGCGACCTGTTGTGGACAACAGATTTTAGAAAGTGATTCGAAGTCATTTTCTTTACACTTTTCCATCCACTCTCTCTCCAACTCTAATTTTTCTCAAACCTTAACTCACAAAACCATAGATTTCTTCAATATTGACTCAAGATCCACGCAAGATTCCCTAAGATTAGTTGAAAGAAGAGCTAGATCAGCATTTTCGCCGGTTGTTTTGCTAGATCATCAAAGTATGAGCGTATATTGCAACCCTAGCATACCAACTCGAGGTAGGATGTATTTAAATCTTTATATCTTCAATTTGGGTAGCTTATGTGGTGATTTCATTAGATATCTACATGTATATATGTGTGTGTGTGTGTGTGTATATTTTTTGAGCTTGTTGATTAAAAATTGAGACCTATGAAGTTAACATTTGTGATTGTTGAAGGAACTACACTTATTACGATAGAATATCATTGTTTATGATAGAGGATTGCCTCAAGAAAAACTCCAATTTTTCTCAGTTTTCTCAAACCCTAATTTTCAAACTTAAATTATGACAAGGGGTTTTACTCAATTAATTTCTAAAATATGAAATTAAGTGTAATTACTTGGTTTTGGGTTTGAAATGTAAGTTTGGAGGTTCCCTTTTGATGTTGAACTTGAGATGACATGATGAATGATGATGGGAATGCCTTGATTTATGAAATGGGAAGAGTTGCAACTATTTTGAATTGATATCATCTTAGGAAAATTGTGCATTACTTAAAAACTCATGCATCATATGCATTGTTCATTTCTTTTGGTTCTACTTTTGTGAAAATGGTTGGAAGTTAAAAATGGTGGTAATTAGCCTATGAGTCCGGGTAGTGAGTCATGTCGGATTTGAGTTGCGTATTGTAATTGGTAACCGCGCGAGGAGTCAAGGTGCCCAATTGCCCTGTCTGCGTATATCACCGGATGAATGTGGGAAAATGTTTTGGGGTGTCCACAAGCCCGCCGTTTCTAGAACTGGAAAATGTGGAAAAACAGATGGTTTTGGGTGTCCACGTCCCTGCCATTTATGGAGCCGGCAAAAGTGGAAGGTTGTGATGTTTTGGGTGCCTATTGCCTCGCCATTTCTGTAGTCTGCAAATGTGGGATTATTTTCTATATATGACTATAGTTATCTATGTATGTTTTGGTTTTGAACTCTTACCTATGGGTGTCATGGTTGAGTTACCGCTCGATGAGAATGTGGAAATGATGAGATATGTTCAATGCATTCGCATCCTATCAATAGCATACTCTAGCATTGTTTTACATTCCTTTCATACATTCCCATGAATTGCATCGCTTGAGCATAAGTTTTTCAAATGATTATATAATTTGTTAAATACATCACCTATTGAGCTTATGCTCACCCTAAAAATTAACCAATTTTCAGGAATTGAGGACGAGATAACTCTCAAGTGATGATGCCAATTAAGCTAGCATGTTTTTTTTGTTGAAGTTTCTTGGGGCACGATGATGATAATTGTATTTTTGAAGCTGATTGTTACGTCTTAGTTTTGTGAAGACATTGTGATAAGGAAGATGCCCCTTGTGGATTAAATTGTTGACCACTTACTTCTGTTCTTTTGAACTGTATTAATGTTTTGAGGAATGTAATGGAATAACTATGTAAATTTCCTTTAGGATTACTTCAAAGGGAAAGAAAGCCATGAGTGAATGGCTATATTATCTTATTTGTTTGGATCTTGTATACTAATAATGCTTGGTAGAAAAAGTATATGCAGAGGGTATTTCAGGGCGTTACAATTTGGTATTAGAGAAAACCGGGTTGAATACCTAGAGCTCATGGGAAGCAGCTTGCCACATAAGGCTATTATGTTAGAGGGAGAAATATTAGATTGTTTTGTGTGCCTTAAATTGATTTCTTTGATTATATGGGTATGAAGTTAAGTTCTCAGGACATGACTTGTGTCTATTGCAATCATTGAAATCCTTTTGGAAAGGCACCTGATCAATGCTTTTTCCACTAGGAAATCTTTGAGTGCCATAGGACTAGTCAGAGTCCTGGGGAGTGACTCATGAGTGCTCTATGTGTTTATATGAGAATGTGGTGTGGCTTATGTGATATGAACAATTGCCTAAAGGTGCATTTAACCAGTGCGTGTATGATGAGAGTTGTCATATATCGTGTGTGAGTTGTGAGTTAAACTCTTTTCCTTATTTTCGTATAGGATGTCCGGACAAGGAAGAGGAGGTCGAGGTAGACCCCGTAGAGATCGTCGGGATATGCTAGAACAATAAGATCTCCCTCTCCAAGAAGAAGGAGTATGGCAGAATGACTCGGCCGTTCCATCGGCCCAAAATGCAATGGGGGTATTAGCCAAAGAGATGGCGAGCGCCTAAGGTGAATCCATGGAAATCCTTTAAGCCAAGCAAGCGGCGAGGACAATTGAAAGGGAAACCCATGTCTCTTTCTTAAAGAAGGAATTCTTCTGCTCTAACCCTGTGGAGTATAGTGGCGAGCCTGACCCTATGAAGGCAGATGAATGGTTGGAGGAGATTGTTAAATCATTTGAGATTTTGGATATCGATGATGGAGAGCTTAGGGTGGCCTTGGCAGCGTATCAATTGAAAAAAGAGGCTAGTCAATGATGGAAGACAGTTAAGCACAAAGTGGAGCATATTCGTTCATGCTTTTCAAGAGAAGTTTTTGCCTCTTACGGCTAAGGAGAGGTTGAGGAAGCAATTTGAAGAGTTATGGCAACTGGAATGCTAGTGACATAATTTGAAGCAACATTGACTAGTTTGGCACGTTTTGCGCCTAAACTCATAGCTATTGAAGAATGTCGGTGTTTTGAATTTGAGAAGAGGTGAAGACCTAAAATACTAATGAAGGTGATGGGTCATGTGTATCAGGAATTTGATAAGTTGGTGGAAGCTGCGATGCATGTGGAGATTGGATGGAGGCTGAGGAAGTGAGGCAAAAACACAAGAGGCCAAATTATGTTGAATAAAAAGGCGAATAAAGATCTTCCAAGAAATCTAAGATTCTTTTTCTTCATTTTCTTAGTCCATACCCCAACCAACCAAGTCATCAGGATCCATTTTTATGAGAAGTTCGGGAAGTATGGGCCCTAATTGTGTCACTTGTTTTAGATGTGGCCAGCAAGGCCACAAGGCTTCAGACTGTAACCGGAATCTTAGACATCAACAACAAACTCGTTCATAATGTCCAGCCTAAAGAAGGGGCCAATTGCTTGCATGCTACTATTGCAGGCAATCAGGTCACATTAAAAGATCTTGCCCACAACTGATTGGAAAGGGGAACACTTCTGGATCCCAAAATTCTGGGGGTTATCAGCCAGGTCAAGGTCAGAGACAGGGTTATCATCTAGTTCAGTCAGGACAGACATCGCGGGCTGTACAATGGGCCACATCTGCACAGTCAACACCATCGGTCAATACTGGGAGAGGTGAATGGGACAATCAGAGGGTCCAAAGACGAGAATATGTTGTTATTTCTTCTGAATAGTCAACGGGACTAGCGGTGATGAGAGGTACCTATCTTGTTTATAACATATGGGCCAGCGTGTTGGTAGATACTGAGGCATCACATTCATTTATAGCATCAGCATTTGCATATGCATTGGGCCTCAAAGTAGAATGATTAGAATCACCACTCATGGTTGAGTCACCACTTGGGAGTCAAGTTGCATTGGATAGGGAATGTTGTGGGTGTCTAATTAAGTTAGCTGAACACCAAATTCCTTTTAATCTCGTGTTGATAGAAATGTCAGGTTTCGATGTCATCCTCTGTGTGGACTGGTTGTTCACTTATCGTGCCTTAATAGACTGTTACCATGGAAGAGTTACTGTGTGTACCACATGAGGGGACTGTTTTCACTTTCTGGGAGATAGAGCTAGTAGAGGGTTGTTACCCCTGTATGACTCGCGAAATCGAGGCAAGCTTAGTTTCCTTCTCGCAACTATAGTAGATAATGAGAATAATGGGATTCGAGGAATGTTTCCTAAGGTAGTTTGTGGGTATCTCAATGTCTTCCCGGAAGACCTCACTGCATTACCGCCTCATCGTGAGGTAGAATTTTCTATAGACTTAGTGCCCGGAACAATGCCCATTTCTATGCCTCATTACAGATTTTCCCCGGCGAAGTTACTTGTCTTAAAGGAGCAATTACAAGAATTGTTAGATAAAGGTTTTGTACGCCCTAGTACCTTGCCATGGGGAGTATCGATCCTATTTGCGAAAAAGAAAGATGGCTCATTGCGGCTATGCATCGGCTATCACAAACTTAATAAAGCCACAGTCAAGAATAAATACCCTTTACCTCGGATAGATGACCTTTTTGACCAACTTAAGAGTTCGCAATGTTTCTTGAAGATAGACTTAAGATCGGGCTATCATCAGTTACGAGTGAAGGAGGAGGACATTTCTAAGACGGCCTTCCATACCTCGATATGGTCACTATGAATTTCTTGTAATGTCATTTTGCTTAACCAATGGTCCCGCAACTTTTATGGACTTGATGAATCGGATTTTTCGAGATTTCCTTGATAAGTTTGTGGTAGTTTTCATAGATAACATACTTATTTACTTGCCCTTTGAAGAGGAGCATCAGAAACATCTTCACATCATCTCACAACTTCTTAGAGAACACCGACTTTATGCTAAATATGAGAAGTGTGAGTTTTGGCTCTCAGAGGTGAAGTTTTTGGGTCATGTGGTCTCAAAGGAGGGAGTGATAGTAGACTCATCAAAAATTGAAGCCGTGCAGAAGTGGGAACGACCTAGAAATGTGTTTGAGATATGCAGTTTTTTGGGGGCTTGTTGGGTGTTATAGGCATTTTGTGAAGGATTTTTCTTCATTAGCAGCACTATTGACCAAACTAACCAGGAAGGAGGTGAAATTCATATGGAACAATGCCACTGAGAAATCTTCTCTAGAATTAAAGGCTAAAATAACTACTATGCCTATTCTGATTATTCTTGAGAGAGGAAGAGGTTACGTAGTCTATTGTGATGCATCAAGAGAAGGGCTAGGGTGTGTCTTAATGCAAAAGGGCAAAGTTATAGCTTATGGTTCTTGCCAATTGAAAACTCATGAGAGAAACTACCCCTACTCACAATCTTGAATTAGCTGTGGTCATTTTCGCTTTAAAAACTTGGAGACTATTTATACGGAGAGAGATTTGATGTCTTTTCTGATCATAAGGGCCTCAAATACTTGTTTTCTCAAAAAGATTTGAATTTACGTCAGAGAAGATGGATGGAAAACATGAAGGACTATAACTTTGAGTTACACTATCACCCAGGAAAGGTGAATGCTGTTGTAGATGCTTTAAGTAGAAAAACTATGAGCACGGTTGCCAGTCTTACCATGAGAGAATGGAAGATGTTGGGGGACTTAAATGAGTTTGAGGTACAACTTGGTGAACCACCTAATCAAGCTACATTATTTTCGATTTCAGTTCAACCATCATTAGTCACTCAAGTTTTGGAGGCACAACAGAATGATCCACAAGTGAAGGCTATGAGGGAGAAGATCTTACAAGGAAAGGAGGAGAAGGGGTTGGAGGTGCATTTCGACTCAAGCATTCGATATGTAAATTGCCTCTTTGTTCCACAATCTTGTAGAGACGATGTATTACGAGAATTCCATCACTCCTGTCTGGCCATTCATCTCGGAGGTACGAAAATGTATCACGACTTGTGTTGTCAATTTTGGTGGACGGGTATGAGAAACGATGTAGCCTTATTTGTGTCTAAATGCTTAAGGTGTCAACAAGTCAGAGCGGAGCACCAAAAGCCGGCTGAGTTGTGATAGCTGAATGGAAGTGGGAGCACATCGCCATGGATTTTGTTTCTGGCCTCCCTAAAACTCAAAGGGGTAATGACGCAATTTGGGTCATAGTGGACTGACTAACTAAATCGGCACATTTTCTTGCAATGTGTATGAGTGACTCCGTTGACTACCTAGTAGAATTGTACATTAAGGAGGTTGTTTGGCTCCACGGGGTTCCCAGAAGTATAGTTTCGGATAGAGATCCTCGCTTCACTGCACGATTGTGGCAAAACTTGCAAACGGCCATGGGGACTCAATTAAACTTTAGTACTGCTTATCACCCCTAAACCGATGGCCAGTGTGAGCGTACAATCCAAATTTTATAAGACATGTCAAGGGCCTGTGTACTAGATTTCAAGGGGATGTGGATGAAATATTTGTCGTTAGCCGAGTTTGCCTATAATAACAATTTTCAGGCTAGCATTGGGATGGCACCTTTTGAGGCATTGTATGGATGCCCATGTAGGTCTCCTGTGTATTGGATTGAAGTGGGAGATTAACCCATGCTTGGCCTGAACTTAGTTCGTGAAACTACAGAAAAGGTAGTTGTTATTCGAAAGAGACTACTTACGGTGCAAAGGAGTTATGCGGATCGAAGAAGATGACCATTAATTTTTGAAGTGGGCAACCATGTATTTTTGAAAGTATTGCCAAAGAAGGTTTTGATGAGATTTGGCTAAAGTGGAAAGCTATTACCTAGATACATTGACCCATTTGACGTCACTGAACGGGGTGAGAGAAGTCTTTTACCGTCTCGCCCTTCCTCCACAACTGTCTGAAATTCATGACGTGTTTCATGTCTCCATGCTTCGCAAATATGAACCTGATCCCTCACGTGTATTAGATTGGGCTGACATAGAGATAGATAAGAATGTTACTTATGAAGAAAGACCCATAAAGATTTTAGGCACTCGAGAGCAAGTACTAAGGGGAAAAACCATCCCCATAGTTAAGGTACTGTGGCATCACCATGGAGTGGAAGAAGCTACTTGGGAAAGGGAAGTAGAAGTTCGAGAAAAATACCCTGAACTATTTAGAGACATGTAATATTACCGACTTTTGTGATGTTAATGTTTGTATTATGGATAATTAATTGGGAATGAGTATTTGGTGAATGTGTTATATTGAAATTGTGTAAGGCTTATGAACTTTGATCATTGAAAAGCCAAATTTTTGTATATTATACAGATGCTGTGATGATTGTGAGCATTATAAGATTGGTATTGGTCTTTTTGGGAGTTGTTTAAATTGCCTTTGCCAAGGATTACTGAAATTTCGAGGATGAAATTCTTTAAGGAGGGTAGGCTGTGACACTTGAGTTTTTTGCTCTGCTCGAGTGAAGTTCTCTCGCTCAAGCATAGATCTTTAGCTCCTGGTAAATGGTATTTTTACAGGTGGGCCGCTCGAGCGTAGATTGCATGCTCCCAGTAGTTTCATTGTAGCTCTGCAAAACTTCTGGGACATGCTCTTTTCCACTTGAGCGAAAGAAGTTGCGCTCGAGTGAGATCACTTAGTTGTGCCCTACACTGGAGCGACAAAACTTATGCTCAAGCGACCTGTCGGGGACAATAGATTTTAAAAAGCGATTCCAAGTCTTTTTCTTTACACTTTTCCATCCACTCTCTCTCCAACTCTAATTTTTCTCAAACCTTAACTCACAAACCATAGATTTCTCTAATCTTGACTCAAGATCCACCCAAGATTCCCCAAGATTAGTTAAAAGAAGAGCTAGATTGACATTTTCACCGGTTGTTTTGCTAGATCATCGAAGTACGAGCGTGTATTGCAACCCTAGCATACCAACTTGAGGTAACAGTGTCTTTAAATCTTTATATCTTCAATTTGGGTAGCTTATGTGGTGATTTCATTAGTTATCTACATGTATATGTGTGTGTGTGTGTATGTATTTTTTGAGCTTGTTGATTAAAGATTGAGACCTATGAGGGTGACATTTGTGATTGTTGAAGGAACTACACTTATTATGATAGAACATCATTGTTTATGATAGAGGATTGGCTCAAGAAAAACCCCAATTTTTCTTAGTTTTCTCAAACCCTAATTTTAAAACTTAAATTATAACAAAGGGTTTTACTCAATTATTTTCTAAAATATGAAATTGAGTGTAATTACTTGGTTTTGGGTTTGAAATGTAAGTTTGGAGGTTCCCTTTTGATGTTGAACTTGAGATGAGATGATGAATGATGACGAGAATGCCTTGAATTACGAAATAGGAAGAGTTGCACTATTTTGAATTGATATCATCTTAGGAAAATTGTGCATTACTTAAAAACTCATGCATCATATGCATTGTTCATTTCTTTTGGTTCCACTTTTGTGAAAAAGGTTGAAAGTTAAAAATGGTGGTAATTAGCCTATGAGCCTGGGTAGTGAGTCTGGTTAGATTTGAGTTGCGTATTGTAATTGGTACCTGCGCAGGGAGTCAAGGTGTCCAACTACCCTGTCTGAGCATATCACCAACGAATGTAGGAAAATGTTTTGGGGTGTCCACGAGCCTGCCATTTTTGGAGCCGACGAATGTGAAAAAATCGATGGTTTTGGGTGTCCACATCCCCGCCGTTTTTGGAGCAGGCAAAAGTGGAAGGTTGTGATGATGTGGGTGCCCATCGCCCCGCCGTTTTTGGAGTAAGCAACTATGGGCTTATTTTCTATTTATGACTATAGTTATCTATGCATGTTTTGATTTTGAACTCTTACCTATGGATGTCATGGTTGAGTTACCGCCCGATGAGAATGTGGAAAAGATGAGATATGTTTAACGCATTTGCATCCTATGAATAGCATACTCTTGCATTGTTTTACATTCCTTTCAAACATTTCCATGAATTGCATTGCATGAGCATAAGTTTTTCAAATGATTATATAATTTGTTAAATACATCACCTACTGAGCTTATGCTCACCCCAAAAATTAACCAATTTTCAAGAATTGAGGATGAGATACCTCTCAAGTGATGATGCCAATTGAGCAAGCATGTTTTTTTTGTTGAAGTTTCTTAGGGCGTTATGATGATAATTGTATTTTTGAAGCTGATTGTTATGTCTTAGTTTTGTGAAGAACATTGTGATAGGGAAGATGCCCCTTGTGGATTAAATTGTTGACCACTTACTTCTTTTCTTTTGAACTTTATTAATGTTTTGAGGAATGTAATGGAATAACTATTTAATTTTCCTTTCAGATTACTTCAAAGGGAAAGAAAGCCATGAGTGAATGGCTATATTATCTTATTTGTTTGGATCTTGTATACTAATAATGCTTGGTAGAAAAAGTATATGGAGCGGGTATCTCAGGGCGTTCCAACCAAAACCCAATAGAAATAATCTAACAGAATATATGAATCTTAACAAAGATATGTGTGTGATATGCACACACCATGTCCGTGATAAAATCATTTGTAACTCTTTTGAAAAATCACACTATGAAGAACTTATATTTCGATCTAGTTTATCTCAATTCATGAGTCACTTCCACTTTATTCAGATAACCAAACTAAGGATACATACATTGAGTCTCTAACCAATATAGCCATCGTATAATCACTTATATTTTCCATTTTACAGATATTTCGTCTGCCGAAATTGGTAACCATGTATACTCATGGGTTTCAGGACTTTCACTGTGTACACTCCGGCCAACTTAATGCAATGGAGTACATCCCCTTTCTTCTGCCAAACATAAAGTACATCTCCTTTCTACTCCTAAACATCATACATTTACAATGTATTAAAGATGTAACAACACACAATGCAGACGGATGAGAAGTTAGTTTCAATTTACCTAATTCTCATGCAATTTCTACAATAATCATAGATATCTTCTACCAATAGCCCAAAACAGATATTTCTAAACAGATATACATTCTGTAAGATAAATAAATTATCCAAATTTCGTAGATGAGTGATAATACATATCCAACTCTACCATTTATATAAACTTCCATCCAATTTGACATTTCCAATACCAATTTCATTTATTTATACAAAATAAATATTTGCAACATTTTAGGATAAACCCCCAATTTTCTTCCAAAATTCAACCTGAGCATCAAAATGAGCCATTTTATTATTGCAACAAAACCCCATATTCACTCTCATAATCATTTTCAATGCACCAATTTGTAAACCCCTTTTTTGATTTTAAACCAAAACCATAGGTTTATTCAAATTCCTTCAAATTCACAATCTTGTTTATGAACAACAAATAACTAAGTTAAAATCATAAAAAGGTGTAGAAATTCTTTACCTCAAGCTTAGAAGACCAAAGGAAGAAAAGGAGCGACTTCAAGGATGCCAAAACTTAACTTTATTCGAATCAAATGAGAGCCCTCGTAGTGCTCTACCTTCTTAACAAAGGCACACGAGTAGAGAAATCACTAAATCTAGGTGAAAGTGTACACACACACACACACATAGAGAGAGGGAGAGAGAGAGAGAGAGAGAGAAGCTCTAGATCTAGGGTTTTGAAATGTTTTAGAGAGAGAGAGAGAGAGAGAGAGAGAGAGATGAAAAAGAGAGGGAGAAATGGCTTGATCACGAATTGATATACGCAGAGTTCGCTTAAGCGCAAGAAGTGATGCTCGAGTATCAGACACAATAAGTTGTTCTGCTTTAATTTCCATATTCATTAACCTAACTCAATTTTCTTCATCATCTTGCTAATTTCTTTTAATTACATGAAATTGAACCTCAATCTTTTTCAATTTCAAGTATCAAATAAATTATTTAGAAGAATTAAAAAAGAATTTACCTCAACTTGTTGAATTCTTGGGTCTTCACCGAATTTCTTATTTTTCCCTAAGCTTTCTTTTCTTCTTCTCCTTAGAGTGAATTGGTTTACTCTCCAACAAAAAAAAAAAAAAAATTGAGATGGCCTCTCTCTCTGTCTCTTTATTTCTGACTGTTTTTCCCCAGCACAAGACTTGAACTTCTTTTATCAATTTATGATCACATACTCAAGGTCTCTAGAATGGTCTTTACACTTCTCAACTTATATATATAGATGAATAGGATTAGTTTAATTTGTTAATTGCCCTTTAATTTATTTAATCACTTATTAATCTTTATTAATTATATATAATTCCTATTTTAATTAATTTAATCAACCTCAATTAAATCTTGATTTAATCATTCTAAATTTTATTAATCTGAATCAAATTTTTAATTAAACTATCATATGATTCTATACATTAAACTGAATCAATTAAACTCGCCACTTATAGTTTCTTAAATCATCTTGGCTTTCAATTTCTGATTCAAAATAAAATTCCCTATTAAACGAATCACTACATGAATTCTAATTAATTAATCATGTCTAACTCCATTCATTTAGAATTAATCTTTGACTTATATTACTAAATTAATCTTAATTAAGCTAATTTAATTTTACATAATTCTGTTAATTCTGATTGATTTCCTTATGAAGTGTCCAAAATATTCTGCTCATTAAGTTATTGCTATAAGGCTTCTCAATTAATATTTCTAAGATATATAAACATTTCAATTTCAAGTTCGAAATCATTACTTAGCTTAATTTTAATCCATTAGATTTACAGCAAGGCCTTTCTTGAAATTAATCTAATTTTACTGAATTTTATAATTTTTGACATATGAATTCCTAACTGTTGGCTATATATTTTGTATAGGCCAATCACAACTTAACACGTGGCACATAAAGGGTGATTTGGAGAGTTAATGCAAGTCTCCAATCAGCGATAGACATGTGGCAGTTCATATTGGTAATGGTGGGTCTGCGTTGCATGGAAGTAGTTAGAAGGCGCGAGGTGACGTGGCCCAACGGTTACTCACAATTCAAATTCAAATTCAAGAGCAAGAGGGAAACCTAACTGCTAGGAAGGCGTCGTGGGAGCAGATGGTTCAGGGCCATAACCAATGATTGTGGAAGGGCATTTCGACAGTTAGAAGTCCACTTCGATGTTACCATTTGAGAGTATAAATAGAAGAGAAAGCTAATAGAAGAAGGACCCAGACTTAGATCCAGAAACTAGTCATTTACTTCAAATTTTTCTTCCCAGTCGTTACATTTCCAGTTCTTTACATTTCTAGTTCTATAATTCCTGTACTGCACTTCATTTCCTGTAAACCTTTTCAAGGCTGGGTCATTTCATTGTAAGTTCTTATTTACTTAATGAAATTCAGTTTCTGAACTATTTTGTACCTGTGCTCATTTATAAGTTTCTCATAAACAAGCCACTAGTAAAAGTCCTCTTTATTGAGGCTGAAAGAATTTCAACATAATCGTCTGCTAATTAGTTGGCAATTAAAATTCTGTAAGGACTTTTGATCCTTGTTGGCTCGCTTTAAATTACACAATTAACCTTCAAAGCTGTGGCAGGAGAGGTAGAAGTACCTAACCCAGAGGATAATGTAATATCAGATCCTATGGATGTACCTATCCCATCAGATTCTCCACAGATGGTTGAATAGACCAGCACTTCAGAATATGCAACGCATGTCCAACATCCTGGACAGGGCCATGAAACTGGACCTTCAACTGTCCTGTCTACCCAACCAATGAATCCATGAGGAGGTTTAGTAGATGCTATGGGGTAGCAACTAATCTATACAATGGAAAGATGGGCAACATCTTTTTTGGATCGAATGAACTCTCAACAACCAACAGTCGTAAGACAGGCTGAAGAGAATGTGAATTCCTTTCAGCATAGATTGGCTCAAGATAAACAACCTATGCAAAATAATGGACAAACTAATGGTCAGACTAGTAATCAAAATCATGAGAGGTCATCACCTGTGCCTTAGTTATGGCAAGAATTTCCTTTGAGACCACTAGCAAATCAAAATACACCATTGCCTATCAGGGAAACCATACAAATTGGTGGATCTGGGCTAGCACAAGGTAATGGCATGAGGATGTTTTCAAATCCTATGTTTGAAGCCATACTAGGCACACAGGATTTCACTAATCTTGTGTTTGAATTTGCATCTGGGGGGTTTGAAGGATTTATTGTGGTTGGAAGAGAAACAACACCAGTTCCCCCTTCTGTAGCACCTTTCGTAGGGCCTTTCCCAGGACAGATTCCAAAAGGTCAACCATACATTCAATAGAAACCAGTAAAACAAGGACAACCAATCCTAAATGTACCTATGTATGGACCAAGAGGCCCTTAGGCATATGGAGTTCCTCCAAACCTTGTGTTTGTTCCTCCAGTAGTAGCACAACCAACACAAAATATGGTTCCCAAGGACCAAATTGTTGATATTATTAGAGAGATATGTAGACCTATCGCTTGGGGATCTAGACTCCGGTGTACAGAAAGCCTTACCCATAATGGGTGGATAGGGTACATGAATATCCAAGGGGGTTTAGAATACCAGATTTTTCCCTTTTTATGGAAATGGAAACCAGTCAACGGTAGAACACATTGCTAGGTTTACAGGCCAGTGTGGTGAGTTCGCTAAAATGATTACATGAAACTGAGACTTTTTCCAAACTCTGTAATTGGGGTAGCCTTCGTATGGTATATAAACCATACACCTTGCTCTATCCAAACTTGGCAACAAATGGAGGAGGTATTTCATGCCCAATTTTTCCAAACAAAACCTGAAGTTTTTATAGCAGACTTGGCAAGATTGAGCCAAAAGGCCTGATGAGAAAGTTGCTCAATTTATTGCCAGATTTAAAAGGGTATGAAGCCAATGTAGGGTCATACTACTTGAGCCTGAATTTGTAAGATTGGCTCAAAATGGGTTGGAATTTAGGCTTGGAAAGAAGTTTGATGCAACTGAGTTTTGAGACTTAGTAAAATTAACCTATAAAGTTTCCAGATATGAAACCTTCCTTGAAGAAGAATAGGATCGAAACAATGCATCCTATAAGACCTATTATAGGGACCATAGCTGTGAAATTGATGCAGGAAAGATCATAAGAAAAGAACCTATGATCTGTGAAGCATTGATCCAGAAAGACGCTATAATAGACCAACAGTTTAAAAAGAAAGACCATCATAGGAAGTATTATTTTGACATAACAAAAGTAGATGACATTTTTGATCATTTGCTTGCAGCGTATTTTTTAAAGTTACGAAAAGGAGTTAAGATACTTACTCTTGAAGAACTTAAAGGGAAATAATACTACAAATGGCATAATTCTTGGTCCCAGTCAACTAAAAACTACATTATTTTTCGAGATAGGATCCAAGAGCAAATTTGGAAGGGAAGGTTAAAGTTTCCAACCAAGACTGAAAAAGCCATGGGAATTGACACCAATCCATTTCCAGAAATTGGAGAGGCAGCAGCCAGTGTTGGCATCCTAGATTTCCAAAACCTCTCTTTGAAGGAATTGGAGGAAGTTACTGTGTAGATGCATGTTGCTTGCCAGGCTGCCTTCAAGAAGGACATAAGAAGCTCACCAGCTAGTGAGGAAAGCTTTACAAGCCAAAGGGGTGGCTCCAGCGAGGAAACATTGGATGATGACTCTCTCAAAGCAGTTGTAGTGCAGAGGATGTGTCCCAAGTGCAGGATGAGTTACAAATGGCTGCAGGGGCTCCAAATTGGTGGGAAGCAGTATTACAAGGATATGCAGAAAGACGAAAACCAGCCAACACCTACAACAAAAGGCCATATCCGACTGGTCCTAGATAGCATTCATCCCTGGTTGGCCCACCAGACACCAGGATTCAATCAAAGGGAAAGAGACCCCTGCATGAAACTAGGCCACCTAATTATTACAGGGAGGGAAATTAGCTTGAAGGAAAGCTTGAATTTGGCTCAAGACAGGGAAACAAGCCTAGTGATTGGCCTCCAAGAATTGCTTCGAAGTCGGTTTTGAAGACATAAGTAACAGGCCCAACAATTAGGGAAGTGGGTTCATGGGTCCGTAGGGTTTCAGATTGGTTTGTCATGCAGAACAAACCTAAAGTAATACCTGCCCAAAGCAGAGCTTTCGGGACAAGGGAAGGATGATCAAGCCTCCTTTGCTGGCTCCAAATAATTGGGTTCTGTTAAAAAACCCCCAAACAAGGGAACCACATATGGTTCTTGTTATTTCCAGGTCCCAAAGGAGGAAGATCTAGCGAAGGTACACCCAGTATAAGAGGGACCTGAAAGAAAGTAGAGAAAGCACTTCCTTGGTAGAGTCAAAAGGCCAGATAGAAGAAAGCGAAGGTTCAAGGCCTGGTTCTAAGATTAAAGAGGGTGTTAGTAGAGAGCAATTGGCTAAGGTTCATGCCGAACTAAAAGCCAAAGAAAGATCCAGCCTAGCAGGTGTAGACACCCCATTTTTGACCGACCTTGAGACTCAGACGTCACCAGTTGAGCACTTGGTGATATTGCATAATGTGCTCGTTCAGAAGTTTCAGAGTCGCGGCCGTGAGCCCTGCCTCCGGACTTCCGAACCCTCTTTTGTGCTTTGCCTCGGTTTGCGAACTAGGCTCGGTTTTCTCTGTTTCTTTTCCTGAGGGGAGGGAGAGGTCCCGTAGACCATCTCTCAATGGCCGTGGGCTACATTTTGTGGCCGCAGGCCATTTTGCCCATTTCGGAGTCCGGTTTCCGGTTTTTCGGCACCGTTGGCCGTGTGCCTCGGTTCGGGACCGCCTAACCATCTCCGTTTGCTCTGATTTTTGGCATACATCTTATTTACTCCCTTTCAAGGGACACTGGGGTCTGAGAAACTCACTTCGTGGCCGAATGCCACTTTCGGTGCTTAACAGCCCATTTTTGGGACCCCGAACTGCGTGTTTTGACCCCCGAGCATTCGTTTTGCATTGATTTTTGTTCATTTTTGGCAGGTGCCTCTGTTTCATCACCAGGAAGGTCACTGGAGGGTGGGAGGCCAGCAATTATCTTGGCAACCAGTTATATTCCATTTTCGCCCTCCGACACCCGTTTTTCTCACTTCCGAGCCAATGTTGAACACCTTGGGGGCACTTTCTTGAACTTTGAACCACATATTTGTGATGTACACACTTGGGAGGACCCTAAAAGTTTATGGCCGGCCAGAAATTCCATTTGACCCTTTTGAACCCCTCCTTCCGAGCCAATGTTGAACACCCTTGGGCCACTTTCTTGAACTTTGAACCACATATTTGTGATGTACACACTTGGGAGGATCCTAAAAGTTGGTGGCCGGCCACTAATGTCACCTGACCCTTTTGACCCCCTCCTAAAATTGGCTTGTTGTCTCTCCTGTTTTAGATTTTGCAAATTCGAACCATAGGGTTGTGATGAGGGGACCTGGGAGGCCATCTTTTTGTGGTGGCCGGCCACTAACTCAACTTGACCCTTTTGACCCCTAGCCGGCCGGCTAGGGGGGGGTGGCCGGCCGGCCACCTGCAAGTCCAAAAACCAGCCGGCCATGTTCCTCACAAAACACACTTTACAGCTGTATAGCTGTATCCCCCAGAAAATATCTCAATCCGGGGGATATTTTTTGGGGGAAAACTTACCTCCTTTTCCCCCACCTTTTCCCCACCTTTACACCCTCTTTTTGTTCCTTATAACCAGCTGCAAGCCTTTGTATTAGAGGTTAGAAAAAAAATCCTTTGAACCTCTTGCATTATATCTCCCTCTATCTCTCTCATTTTTCTCAAAAACACCCAAGTTTCATCCCCTTTTCTTCACTACCACCAAGCACCACCACCACCACTCCATTTCCAGCAGCAAGGAAGACTTCTCAGAGGCTAAAGGTGCTGCAACTTGGTCCAAGAAGCAACCAAAGATTGGTCTACAAGGGTGAGTTGCCATTTTCCCCCTTTTTGAGCTTATTTTTGCAACATTTCTTAACCATATATGCTTTTTTCTTTGAGCTCCGGCCATAACTGAAAGTGGCCTTCTTTTGAGCTCTTTTTCACTTTTTCTTAAGGGCTCAACCCTGTTTGAGCCCCCCATCTTGCACTTGCTTCAATGTCTTCCTTAAATGCTATTTTCTTGCATGTTTTGGCAGCCTATCATGCTTCGGTTTTTGGCCTTTTTACAGTACTAAAAATAGTCTTATTTTGGTCCATTATTCATGTTTTATTAAGGGCCTTTCATGGTTTGGGACCTCCATATGCTACTTCATGTTATATCCCTCCTCGGTCCCCTTTTCTTGCATGCTTTGGCAGCCTATCATGCTTCGGTTTTTGACCTTTTTACAGTACTAAAAATAGTCTTATTTTGGTCCATTATTCATGTTTTATTAAGGGCATTTCATGGTTTGGGACCTCCATATGCTACTTCATGTTATATCCCTCCTTGGTCCCCTTTTCTTGCATGCTTTGGCAGCCTATCATGCTTCGGTTTTTGGCCTTTTTACAGCACTAAAAATAGTCTTATTTTGGTCTATTCTTCATGTTTCATTAAGGGTCTTTGATTATTTGATGGATATTTTGTATACTTTGTGTTATAGCCACTTTTGAGCCTCATTTTGCATTGCATTTCTAGCATGTTTGTATACTGTTTTGGGGTTTTTACAGTTCTGTAAATGTGCATATTTTTGGTCCCTCTTCAATGTTGTAGAAGGGAATTTTTCAGTTTGGGCTTTGCATATACCGCTTGCCTCTTTGGCCACCTTTTGGCCCCTTTTCTTGCATAAGAGCTTAGCCATATCTATGTTTGTTTTTGGGTTTTCTACAGTTCTTTAAAGTGGCTTATTTTTGGCCCCTCTTAAATGTTGTTGAAGGGCCCTAGCCTATTTGGGGTTAGCAGCTGTGAGTTGCTTCATAATCTCATGTTTAGGGCCATTTTTGCATGCCATTGTTGCCCTATCTTTGCTTGCTGTTTGGCCATGATTTGTACTGTAAAAATGCTTATTTTGAGGCTGCCTTGCTTCTGTCTTTTCATCTCGTGTACCAATTATGCATGCTTTGTATAGCTGTAGTTCATTCTATGCGCATAATTTGCATTTCGGGAGAGATTCCATGCATCGGGTGTGTTTTCGCCTCATTTCGGGGCTGTTTTCCCCCATATTTCATTGCTGAAAATCCATTAGCATGCTTGCGTATCATTTTCCATGTCATTTGCATTGCGTATGCCATTGCCTCGGTTTGCGTGCCCGCGCACGCATTTCGAGGCACTTCATTTTCATCCATCGGCTTCTTATGTGAGTGTGGCTGAGGCTCTCTCATGTTAGTATAAGTCCATGTTGCATTCTATGTGCCATTTTCATGCCATTGCATTGCGTATGCCATTGCCTCGGTTTGCGTGCCCGTGTGCACGCATTTCGAGGCATCTCATTTTCATAGCATTGTGCATACTAGGTTGTATCTTAGATCGCATTCTATCATTTTCTCGATTTGCGCGTGCCCATGTGCACGCATTTCGAGGCATGTCATTCCATAGCATTGTGTATGTTAGGATTGTATCTTAGTTGCATTTCATGCATGTCATGCATATTGCATCGTGTTCGGAATAGGAGTTAAGCCCGGGCATGGGAAACGAGGTATGTTCCGTACTCCGAGTGACGGAACGCATCTTAATTCCCCAGTCACCGACACTCTGGATCATCCATGATGGAGTTAGGTCTTGTTGTGTTTTCATGTGCATTCATCCCATATTAAATTGTGCAATTCGACTCCTCGGCCATCATGCCTCGATATGCGTGATTGGTGGCACGAGGATCGAGGTATGCATATATCTGTGAAAATACATTGCTATGCCCCTTTCCTGCTCTCTGTTTGCAGCAAAATGAAGAATCAGCAACTTTTCGGAGTCTGGCACGCTTTCCAAGAATAACTGCTAAACAGAGGCTAATTGGGGCATCCCGGTGGATTTCCGCGCAAGACAACCCGGACATGCATCATCCATCAGAAGCAAGGCAGTCCCTGGCTTGCATGCCAGTTTTATTTATTTTCTTAGTTGATTTGTTAATTAATTAGGAATTTGTATATTATTTGGACTGTAATATTCTTTTATTCGGAACTGTATTATTTATTCGGACCCTCTGCATGAGGGCACAACTGTAATAAGTGAGCGTGTGTGTGTTGTATGTCTTCCAACCCCACGTCTTTCTCCCTTTTATTTATCCGCTTTTGATGGTTAGATTAGGGCATATTTTAATTAGCATACAGTATGACAGCATGTTTGCATCATTCATCTGTTTTGCATGCACCGGGCTCGGCGCATCATACTAACTGCATTGTATTTCAATTCTAAATTGAATACATGATAGTTGTAGCATCTCATATGCCATGTTTAGAATAGCCGAGCCTGCTAGAGTTGCATTTTGCATGTGTTGCATTAGGCATTTCTGTATACTTAGGATTCATGCATGATTCCTAATGAAGTTTCTATTTTGGCTTGGAGTACTCGGTAAGTTTTATGCTTTAGCATCCTTGCATGCGTGTGAGTGACTGCCATGAATAGCATGCTTACCATGAGGCTAATTGCTTATGTGATATAACTGCCTGAATGCCTGAGGGTGAAGGTTGGGTTACTTAAATTGGAATAAATCATCAAATGTTTTAAGCCTACTTGCGAGTAGCAAACCACCATTTAAAAAATAAACATGAAATGTTTTGTTCCAATTCAGGCGATCCAGTCTATACTTGTATGCTGTGCGCATCACATAGTAACCTAGGCTAATAACCGGAATAAGAACACACAAAGTTTTCAAAAATAGATATCATGGTTAGTAGAGGCCGATCTTTGATCGGGCGAGCGGGGGTGCTCACGAAGTGACCTTTCCCAATCGTACCCAAGTTCCTGAGCCGAGGCAACTTTGGTGATGACGGACACGTGGCCTTTGGCACCGAGTCAGGGTTTCCTAAATTTCCCAAAATAAAATATTTAGGTGGCGACTCTGTATCTGGCAAAGCAGTCCATGTTTGGCACTTTTTTCAAAAAATCTGTTTTTTCTCAAAACGATTTGCCGGATTTGGACTCTTTGTTTCAAATTTAGAACCGTGACACAAATCGAGTCCGAGCTGTAGCGAGGTCCCCCGCGGGCTTGTTACAGTTTCTGGCGACTCTGCTGGGGATTTAGAGAACTTGACTCGAACTCGTGATATCTGTTTTTTACTACACTTGTGTGATTCTTTGCATTGCATTTGCATTGGTGCGCCTAGGACACCGTGTTTGCCATCTGCTATTCCTGAACGGTTTGCCGGAGGCTTGTCTTGTTAAGGCATGACCATAAGGCTGACCAGTTGTGGGCTCTGCCAGTATGGGAACACAAACCCCGGTTTTACCGGGGCACCCTCTTTGACCATTCGACCTAGTGCATATTCGGATCCATAGTGACCATTCCAAACTAGGACAGGTTGCTTACCCGTTTATAGGTTGTTTGAAACTGCTGTGTGCATAGTGAAACCCTAGCTCCTGACAAAATAGGACAGGGAAACCCTACCCCAACATAGGGGTGTTTTGGCTCTCACTTATCTGTTATGTGCTTTAGAGTGCGTCTCTACAGGAATGCATGTATCTGTATATGAGTTTGGGCATCAGGCCTGCGGGCATCAGTTCAGTATTGTCAGCATCAGGCCTGCGGGCATCAGTTCAGTATATGAGTTTGGGCATCAGGCCTGCGGGCATCAGTTCAGTATTATGGGTATCAAGCCTGCGGGCATCAGCCAGTATTTGAGAATTAGTTATCTGCGGGTATCAGATTCTGTTTTAGGGGACAGTGATACAGGGATAATAATCAGTGTTTGAGGACAGTGTGTATTCAGCTTATTGACTGTGTGTTGTTATGCCCGGCTGTGTGTCATGCATTTTATTTTAAGCTGTTATGCTATCCGTTTATCTGTTTATTTATTTCCTTTTCGCTTTATTTATCTTTTGCTAGGTCAGTTCTAGCACAATTGCTTCCAACCCAGCAGGCATTCCCCAAGCACTTTGGACACGAGGTCGTCAACTCAATCGATCTGAGGATCTAATCGACGGACAGCCAGTGTTCCATTCTCTACCCCCCGTTACCAAAAGAAAGCAGAAAAAGCGCAGTGTGTCAGAACAGAGGTTGTCAGAGCAGTGGGTTACTTCATCAGAGGACTATAGGACTGAGGTCTCAATTACTGCTGTAGAAATAGACATACCAGTTAGACAGATGGATCAGCAAAATACATCAGGGATGGAGGCTCTAATGCGCCAGATGCAGGAGAGCATGAGACAGATGCATGATGATGCTGCCCGTCAAACGGAGTTCTCCAAACAGCAGGCCGCAATCATGGCCCAACAGGCCGAACTAATCACCAGACTGCAACAGCAGAATGCGGCATCTGCTTCACACCAAATTCCTCCTCCGGCAGGGGCTCCATTACCTGAGCAAACGCCTACTGTTCAGAACGCTCCGCCAAACACCCAGAACGCCGTGCCAAATCTCCAAAACTTACAAGAGGACACGAATCTTCCAACGGGGCCAGCTCCGCCCCCGCTTCCGCCACAACTGTCCAAGGCCCATACACCTAATCACCCGGACTCTCCCTTCGAGTTCGAGATTGATCATACAGCTCTGAAATTGAGCAAGCTTGAGAAGCTCTTCAAGAAATCCCAGGGGGTCAAGGCTATCCCAGATATCGAGGATGGTTATACCGACGTGGCCGTAACATTGCCCGATAGGTTCAAAATGCCTCAAATTGACCGCTTTGACGGGTCCGGGGACCCCATGGTCCATCTCCGACTGTTCTCAGACATCTTGCGACCAATGGGCCTAACGCGACCGCAGAAGCTTTCATTATTCGGCCGAACCCTGTCGGGTGTGGCCGCCCACTGGTACGCAAAGTTAGAGGATGAAGTGAAGAAGAATTGGGATGAAATGGCTGAGGCCTTTGTCGTGCAATATTTGTGCAACACTCAGATCGAGATTACAACTCGTGATCTTGAAACGACGAGGCAAGAGCCCAAGGAAACTTTCTCGGACTTTGTAATCCGATGGAGGGCAAAGGCGTCAATGATGACTCTAAGGCCCACGGATAAGGACCAAATCCGAATGATTGTGCGCAATCTCCACCCAAAGTTGATACAGAGAATGATTGTAATCCCCTTTCCTACTTTCTCAGATTTACACGAGATGGGGGTGCAAATCGAAGATGCAATGAAACAAGGTCTGTTTGACCACGACAGGGAACAACCGAGGAGGACTTTCAACCGTAACAACAATGCGGGCCCGAGTGGCGCTGCAAATACAAGAGCCTCGGAAGTCAGTATGGTCACCACCACTCCCCCTCCCCCTCCAAGGCCCATGGTTGCCACACCCTTCTCCGGCGCGTCCGGAAGCAACACGCAAACCACCAGATTCCAACCTCGAGGCCAAAGAACCTTCACCCCATTATATATGCCCCTGTCCAAAGCTCTAGGGGTATTGATCAGGAAAAAGCATTTGAAACCCCTGGAGCCGAAGCCACTACCGAATCCACTCCCTCCCTCTCATGACCCAGCAAAGTACTGCGCGTATCACCAACAACACAGTCACGACACCGACCGTTGTTTCAGATTGCGTCATGAGATCCAAGATCTTATTGACAAACAGGTGATCGCACCTCCTGATAAACCCAATGTCACAACCAACCCTCTCCCACCACATAACCAAGCTCCCCCTCCCAATAGAATCAATTTTATCCAGACTGGGGTCGTGTCTTACGATCCTAGCATCTATATTACTCCCACCCACCTACCCAAGCCGGAGGTGTTCCTCCCCGATTGGACTGACTTCTTGTGCATGGTGGACATCTCCAAAACCCAGCCAGAACCGACGTTGGTGACCGTCGAAGATGGGGCAGGGCAGATTTCGGGAGAGAATGAGATTGTTGAATCTGGGACTGGACAGAGTTTTGCTGGGGGAGCCTATGATCCAAGCGAGTACATCCTATCAACGAGCCGAATTGGGCTAGGTATAGAATTGCCAGAGACAGGAGAGCTGTGCATGATCCGGGGGGATGGATCTGGGCCAGGGGCAGATGATCTGACAGCCGTAGAGGAGGACTTTGCCAACCTGCAATTTTTCGATGACCAGGAACCGGGGGGATGCGTCAATCAACTGGTTCGACTATGAGGAATCGGCGGAGGCCACTGGATGGCTCGAGGATCAACCAGATGAAGTGGGGGAAGCCTACAGAGCCCGGCAGGGGCAGGAGTATCAGCTGTGGCCGGAATGGCCGAAAGTCAAGTTGTATCGCCGGAGAGCGCCGGTGTTAAGAATTCCGCTCGAGACTTAGGCATTATAGATACGGGAATTGTTGAACAACCAGCTGTACTGACGCAGCTGGAACAAGAAAAGTTTGAGGAGGCTGAGAGAACTAGGAAAGCTAAAGGCCCTGAGGGGACTGAAAGTGCTGTGTGCACGAAGATAGAGAATGCTGCGAGCATGTGGACAGGGAGTACTGCGAGTGCAACTAAACCGGAGCCAGACAGGTGTCTGTTGGCTGCCGACGGAATGTGGTGGGAAGACGATGACTTATGTCTTGCCCACACGGATGAAGACTGGGGAAATAATCAACCGGATGACACTTGGTACCTCGATGAGGTTGACCATATGACGAGAAGTGGACGGTACTTCAAACCCCCACACCTGGACCAACCCGAGGCATCCGGGAAGGATAGAGAAGCGGAGAAACAGAAGGAGAAACAGATTGAAGAGGAAGCTGTGCTGAAACAGTTAAAAAAGATACAAGCAGACATCTCCATCTGGGGACTGCTAATGGCATCACGAGTGCATAGGGAAGCTGTCCTGTCTGCTATGGACAAGTCCAAACTCTCCATAGACACCACACCTGAACAGCTGGTTGGGCTGGTTTTTCCGGGAGGAGGTTCCCCAGCATTAACCTTTTCGGATAAGGAACTACCGCCTGAGGGCACAAATCATAACAAACCTCTCTATATTTCTGTGGAATGTAGAGGTAAGTGGATACCGGTGGTACTTGTTGATACCGGGTCTGCGATTAATGTCTGCCCGACCAGAACGACATATGCAATCGGGTTGAAGCCCGTGGACTTCGTCCCAACTACTCAAGTGATCAAAGCATACGACAATACCAGCAGAGAAGTGATGGGGACTGTTAAAATTCAAACCAAGGTTGGTCCAGGACAACACAGCATTGAATTTCATATCGTGGACGTTCCCGCAACCTTTAACCTACTTTTAGGGCGACCGTGGTTGCACCAGGTCAAGGCAGTCTCTTCCACTCTACATCAGATGCTAAAGTACCCTCACGGGAAAGGGGTAGCGATCGTTTTTGGAAATTCATCAATCCATCCACCGCCGGAAGTGTCCACACCTGTCTTGGAGATCGAGCACGGCACAGAGGATGTGTTTTTATCGGGGTTCACTTTGGCCGAGGCTCAAGTGGTGCAGAATGTCATGGCTGTGAATGAGGGTATGTACGTCAATGCTTAATCTGTCTACCTCATGAACAAGCTACAACATATCCCCGGAATGGGATTAGGAAGAAGCGGCCGGAAAGGCGTCGCGGCATCGGCCGAAGTGCCACACGACCCTCACACATTTGGATTGGGTTATCTACCCACCAAAGAGGACTGGGTGAGAAAGGGGAAAGAGATGGCCGGAAGGGCCAGAACAAAGAAGGCTGGGAAGCCATTTGAGTTAATGCATAGGCCCATCTGGGGTACCCTAAACGGACGCTTCGTCTGGGAGGGGGAAGACTTTCCATTCTGCGGCTTCCGAGAACCATGGCTGAACGCGGAGAGGAAGCGTGTGCCTGGTTTCGAAATCTTCTTCGACTTACAATTACCTGGGGATGACGTTGCCGAAGCGCAGACAGACCCACCAACTGAGGTTGAGCAGTGTAAAGCAGTGGATTCTGAGAGCACTGAGCTTGAAATGGGGGTAGCACTGGCTTGTCTACTTTCAGATCCTCCGATCGACCAAGAGTGCTTGGGGGATAACTCTTCGGTTTCCATGATTGGAGAGTGCTTGGGGGATAACTCTTCGGTTTCCATGATTGGAGATGAAATAGCTGCGGGCTTTCCAGCGCCGATCTTGGATGCATCTATCGCACCTTCTCTCATCTGGCAATATGAAGAAGGCTTTTTATCTAGCAGCTCCGGGTCAGGTAGTGAGCCGGAATCTGATTCCACCGAATCTTGTGCGTCGGAATCAGGTTCCAGCTCGACTGAGTCTGAGTCCGGTATTCCTGGGGGTGATAACCCGGATGCCACAGTCCTGTCTAGGTCGTCATTTTCATTTTCTTTTGAGTCTGTTGTAACAGAGGAATCTGACGGCTTGGAAATATTTAATGAGAATGATGTGGATGTGGTTTCTGAGTATTTTTCTGTGCCTTTGATTTATTGCTTAAATCAGGATTTTCAAAATTTTGATGAAAACAACGAGGGAGAAATTCCTCCGGTTTTGCAACGGCTAATTGATCAAGAGCAGGAAAGATTTGTTAAACCTTTAATGGATGAAATCACTACTGTGAATGTTGGTACTGAGAAGGACCCGCGGCTGGTCCAGATCGGGTCCACGTTGTCTTCGGAGGAACGCGAGCGCTTAGTCGCTTTATTAAAAGATTTCAAAGATGTTTTTGCGTGGTCCTACGAAGACATGCCTGGAATCGATCCTGAGATTGTACAGCACCAGATCCCTCTTGATCCTGAGGCCCGCCCTGTCAAACAGAAACTCAGAAGGATCCGCCCGGACTGGGCTCTCAAAATTAAGGAAGAAGTCACCAAGCAAATTGATGCAGGGTTCCTGCTGGTATCCGAATACCCAACTTGGTTGGCCAACATTGTTCCGGTGCCAAAGAAGGATGGCAGAATTCGGGTCTGTGTAGACTTCAGAGATTTGAACAGGGCCAGCCCGAAGGACGACTTTCCCTTGCCACACATTGATGAATTGGTGGATTTCATGGCAGGACACGCCTTGCTTTCATTTATGGATGGTTTCTCAGGCTATAATCAGATAGTAATGGCACCCGAAGACCGGGAGAAGACTGCATTCACTACCCCGTGGGGTACATATTGTTATAGAGTGATGCCATTCGGGTTGAAAAACGCTGGAGCTACTTATCAACGGGCAGCAACTACAATATTGCATGATATGATCCATAAAGAGGTCGAGGTGTATGTGGACGACATGATTGTCAAGTCCAAAGAAAGAGAAGGCCACTACACCGCCTTACAAAAATTCTTTCAAAGGATCAGAGAGTTTCGGCTGCGATTGAATCCCCAGAAGTGCACGTTTGGTGTTACAGCAGGGAAGATGCTAGGGTTTTTGATTACACAAAGGGGCATCGAGGTCGACCCTTCCAAAATCAAGGCCATCTTAGAAATGCCACCACCAAGGACTGAAAAGGAGGTGCGAGGCTTTCTAGGTAAAGTGCAATTCATAAGACGGTTTATCTCTAAATTAACCTTGACTTGTGAACCACTTTTTGGTCTCCTGAAGAAAGGAAAGAAGTTCCAATGGGACGGCCGATGTCAAACAGCTTTTGAACAGATCAAAGAATATCTACAGAACCCGCCCGTGTTGTCACCACCAGAGCCGGGGAGACCATTGATATTGTACCTTTCGGTAACTGAGACTACCATGGGCTGCATGCTCGCGCAGGAGTCAGAAGACAAAGCGGAAAGGGCTATCTACTATCTGAGCAAAAAGATGCTGGATTACGAGACCCGCTATACACCGCTGGAGAAGGCTTGTTTGGCCTTGGTATGGGCTACCAGGAAGCTGCGGCACTACCTGTTAGCTCACTCTGTAATGTTGGTTTCACGTTTGGATCCCATCAAATATCTTTTCGAGAAACCAGCACTTACGGGTAGGCTAGCTCGTTGGCTGCTGTTGCTCTCCGAATTTGATTTGAAGTATGTAACGCGCAAGTCAGTAAAAGGAAGAGCGGTAACAGAGTTCCTTGCCGACCACCCGGTTGAGGGGGATGAAGCGGTTGAGTACCTATTCCCAGATGAAGCCATTCTTCACGTCGAAGATGAAACTTGGACGATGTACTTTGACGGAGCGTCAAACCAGTATGGGTATGGGATAGGGGTGTTGCTGATAGCGCCTGACGATTCCCGTATCCCTTTAGCATTCAAGCTCTGGTTCAAAGTCTCGAACAATGAAGCAGAGTATGAGGCATGTATTGCTGGCCTGGAAGCAGCCCTAGAACTAGGGGCAAGACGGTTGGACGTCATTGGGGACTCAAACCTTGTTGTGTCTCAAGCAAAAGGAGACTGGAAAGTCAAGGAGGAAAGGATGATAATTTACCACCAAACCTTGGATTTGTTAATTCCTCGGTTTGAGAAGCTAAATTTCACCCACCTCGTAAGAGAGAACAACAGGTTCGCAGATTCACTAGCAACTCTATCTTCCATGATAGACATCCCGTTCGGAGTCCGGATGCGTCCAGTCATTATTGATCAAAAGTTTGCGCCAGCATAAGAGTCGATTTCCGCCATAGATGAGGCTCAAGACGGCAACCCCTGGTATTACGACATCTGGAACTTCTTGGAAAAGGAGACGTATCCACTAGGGGCAAATGCCAAGGATAAGAGGGCCATCAGAAGAATGGCTGCTCAGTTCATCATCTGCGGGGGTAAGCTGTACAAAAGGGGTCATCTGGGAATGCATAAGCTCTGTGTAGAAGCTGAAGAGTCGAAGCGCCTGATGGAGGCCATCCATGGAGGGGAGTGCGGTGCACATATGAATGGAGTAATGCTGGCCAGAAAGATCCTCAGACAGGGCTACTACTGGTCAACCATGGAGGAGGATTGTATTAGTTTTGTTCGGCGATGCCACAAGTGTCAAATTCATGCAAACCGCATGAACATCCCGCCGTCAAAGCTGTACAACATGACTTCGCCATGGCCTTTTTCAGTTTGGGGAATTGATGTGATCGGAGCTGTTACCCCGAAGGGGTCAAATGGGCATGAGTTTATCCTGGTAGCGATAGATTATTTCACAAAGTGGGTCGAGGCCCAATCATACGCGGTGTTGAAGGCGTCGCACGTCGCAAAGTTCATCAGAAACAACATCATCTGTCGCTACGGGGTGCCAAACGAGATAATTTCAGATAATGGTTCCCACTTCAAGAAGGAAGTGATAGACTTGTTGGAAAAATACAACGTGGCTTTCCATAAGTCATCTACATACCGGCCACAAACCAACGGAGCGGTCGAGGCCGCCAGCAAGAATATCAAGCATATACTGCAGAAGATGGTGGGAACCTACCGGGATTGGCCAGACAAGCTGCCATTTGCTCTGTGGGGCTACAGGACTTCAATCAGAACTTCTACTGGAGCGACTCCGTATTCATTGGTCTATGGAATGGAGGCTGTTCTACCCATCGAGATTGAGGTTTCGTCGTTACGAGTATTGGCTGAGTGCCAAATAGTCGAAGCAGATTGGCAGCAGAGCAGATTTGAAGAACTCATGCTCTTTGATGAAAGAAGACTGAAATCACTGTACCACATCCAAGGCTATCAACTCAGAATTGCCCGGGCTTTCAACAAGAAGGTTAAGTCCAGGAATCTGAAAGAAGGAGATTTGGTGCTCAAAGACAACCGAGCTCCCATCCACGACCCAAGGGGCAAGTTCAAACCCAATTGGATTGGTCCTTATATCATCAAAGCTATCTGGTCAGGTGGAGCTGTGGTTCTGATGGATCTAGATGGCTTGGAGTTCTCACAACCGATCAATATGGACAAGTTGAAGAAATATTACCCTTGAGAGGCTCGCTAGGCCGAAAACCCGAAAGGGCGACCTAGGCAAAAGTCAGAGCACAAAAAATTAGAAAATATAAAAACTGAGCTCGCAAGGTTGAAAACCCGCAAAGGGCAGCCTTGGCAAAAGTTAGAGCGCAAAAGGAGAGTGAAAATACTCGAGTGAACCTCGGCCTGAACTACGTAAGGCTTGATTCCCATCTTTGGGATACGTAGGCAACTTCACCTTGAAGTTCAGCCATAAACTTTTCCCCGATCAACTCTGTCCATTTTGATCATCTCAGTCATCTTTATCCATCAGCATTTATCGCGATCTCCGGTACAGTGCTATTCAGACTAGGGGCAACTTTCCGTTGCCGCGACGGTGCAAAGTTACTCAGACTAGGGGCAACTTTCCGTTGCCATGCAGTGCCGCATTGTTCTTCAGACTAGGGGCAACTTTCCAGTTGCGGGGATCTGGGGTTGTGCATCTCAGTGACAGATCTTCGGCGTGTCCGGTTCTGATCCACATCGAAAATAGTTTTGAAAAGTTTTAATAAAAGTCGACTTTGTTCAAATTAATCTTTTTACGACTAAGACCATTTTTGGACCAAAGCGGAAAATTTTCAGTACCACAACCTTCAATTTCATTGATTTCAAAACAGAGTTCTCCTGCGCTTGCATACAATCGAGGTTGCTTTTTTATTACATTCATAAAGAAAACTTGAAAATGCTAAATAAGCAATAAATTTGGGGCATAGTTGAGTCAAGTATCTCTGCGTCCCCTCCCAGAGCTGGACGAAGCATCTGATGCCAAGCTAGGCCCAACCTGCGCCTCCTCGTTGAGCCAATCCAAGCACTCATCGGACAAAGTGCAACTGAAAGTGGAAGCAGGGGCCAGGAGCTCTCTAGTCCTCCATGCTGTGGCATATCGGGCAAGCTGTGCACCCCGGACCGGGAAAGCGGCTGGGTACTCAATCCTCTCCGGTGGGCAGGTCTGATCATGACCGAACTGACGCAGGAACCGGAACGGAAAATAGAATACGCAGTGGGTTAGACCAAACAATTGGATCCCAATCAGCCGGGACATACTATAGCTCATTGCCGGGAGGTTGAGCCAATGACAATGCCAAGCAATGTGGTCTGCAGACAAATTGCACATCCAATCAAACCACCACCTTTCGTCAAGAGCATTGACTAGGCACTGCCGAAAGAAGTAGCCTCGAGCTAAATAGGCCGGGCAAGAGTCCACAAGCTGCAACTTGTCCATTAACCATACCTGGGGGAGGGATGGAAAATGAGAGAATAAAGAACAGAGAGATGTACGATGAGAGAAAAGTAAGACAAGGGTTTTGTGAGAAAAAACCGAGCCTGAGGGTCGAGTGATGTGAGCAAATATATATGTAAGGTTGGGTGGGAAACATTACCTGCAGCAGCAGTGGACTCCCAGCAAACCTAGTCGCCTCCCGGCGATAGACAGAATCTAAACCCATCAGCGTCTCGGCCAAGGTCATAGCAATGCAGCTCTTTCCCTCTCTCAAGCCTTGGGCAACTTCAATCAGGCGAATGCTAGCTCCGCCGAAGCCCGAGGAAAGCAGAAAGTGAGACAACAAACACAAGCAGATGGCGTGTTGCCGGAAACCCTGCCAATAATGGTTGTTGCGGTCACCGGCGTCGGAAAAACGATGGATCAAGCCGAGGATGTCCAGTTCCCCACTGCAGATCAGAGATTGAGCATCATGCGCCGTGAGCCCACACATCCGCGCTAAAGCCTGGGCATGGCCAAAACGGAGCTGGGGCAAGATCACTTCAGAGCATTCAGACTCCATCAAAACCTGAAAATCTTCGAAAGTGGGACATACCTCTTGGCCGCCGAAGCTAAAAACGTGCGTCACTGGGTTCCAGAACCTTGCCGCGGCATGGAGAAAAGGGAGATGTAGCGGAGTACGGCTCAGCGTGAATAGTGCATTCAAACCGAAACCCCGGAAGTTCAGCTTTTCCGAGCCATCTAGAGAAGAGATCCAAGATGTGAGATTTTCTGCGAGAAACGCCTCCATCTTTGCGTAAAACTAAGATGAAATGAATGTTCCCGAAGTTGAGGCATTTATAGAGGGAAAAACACTATTCACGGGGACACGCGTCAAAAACTAGGTGGCTGCAGGAATAAGTGGCCGGCCGGCCACCTTTTCTGGCTGGCCGGCCATTTGCTTTTTACAAAACTGGCCGGCCGGCTCCCCCTCTCCATAAAATTGGTCGGCCGGCTCCCAAAGGTGGCCAGCAATGCTCCAGTGTATCTCCTTGGCCCTGTTTTACCCTTCGAGGGAAAGTTTCAAGCATTTCCATGCAACGGGAGAGTTAAAGGCCTTCATTTCCCTCTGTTTCGGATGCGTTCCGGTGCCCAGATCGTCCGAAGTACACTCTGTTGTTGCTGAGTTTTGTTTATCGAGTTGTTGTTTTGATTATCGAGTTGTTGTTTTGCTTATCGAGTTGTTTGTCGAGTGGACGTGTTTCGTGTTTTCGAGTCATTGCTCTCTGTTTAAACAATCTTTGTTTAAGTCTTGTTTATTTACGTTGTCAACACTGTTGTATTTTGCTTATTGAGTTGTAAACTTCCTAAGGTTCTGTTATATCTTAGTAAGTTGAGTTGCTTAGTTTGTTGCGTCGGTTCACTACCTGACTTGGTGATTACACAATGCACATTCCCATTCAATTTCATTTTTGTGCAAAATAAAATGATGCGATACGATGCTAAAAGTTTAAATTACAAACACCTTTTCGAAAGCTGTTTCATTCCATCATGTTTTACAACGAACAAAGGTACAAGTTTTACAAAAAATAAAACTGCCTAACAATGTGCAAAGTGCTACAAACTACTAGCAAAAAGAAAAATAAAGCAGGAAACAACAGCATCAATGCCCTCGGAAGCGGGAATCAGAAGCACTCCTCATCCTCTTCTGTGGAACAACCTCTGCACCATCATCGTCATCCGGGTCGGAGCTGTCGTCCTTAGGATCCCCCTCAGCCTCACCTCTGTTCCCCGAACCAAGACCGGAGCCCCCGTCCTCAGCAGATGTCTCTGACTGGCGGTCGGTAACCTCCTCCTCCTCAGGCTCCGCCTCTACAACGTGTGCCCTACGTCTGCGGGAGGACCCTCCTCGAACTCCTCGAAAAGGCCTGGATGGCCCAGCTCCTCGGAAAGGCCTGGATGGCCCAGCTCCCTGAGAAGGCCCAGATGGCCCAGCTCCGTAAAAAGGCCCAGATGGCCCAGCTCCCCAAGGAGGCCCAGGTGGCTCGGTCCGCGGCTGAGCATATACAGGAGGCATCTGAAAATGAAAAGTTCAATACATCAGTTCAAATATGAAAATCAGATACGAGTACAGTATGTGAGTGGGGTGTGTGTCGGATGTGCTCTACAATACAGAAGAATGCTCAAAACCAGTGTGTCATCAGAAGTGTGATAAATACAAGAAAAATGAACGGTACCTGCACACCCATAACGGATAGGTGTGTCTCTCTCCGAAGGACCATGCCCTCAAGTGCGGCTATCACCCCGAGAATCTCGTCCACATACTCAACCGGAGGCTGCAGATACAAAGGCAAAACTATCAGTAAAGGAATGAATGTCCAAGTACCCGACTGATAAATCAAAGCTATAAATCATACCGGTGGTGAATCAGGATCCCTGACATATCTACGGTCAGGAAGTGGAGGCTCTAGCGGAATCGGGTAAGGAGTCCCAAAACGCCATCCCGTCAACTCGGACGGCATGTCCGGCCATCCAGGATGAGGATAAGTCGGAGGAGTCGGAGGAACCGATCTACCCCCACCTCTCGATGTACCAGCCCTACTAGTAGAAGGGGTGTCTGCAGCCTGAGCCCGGGCTTGGCTCGAAGATGACGTACCAGCAGATCTCGTCATCGGGGTGCGAGCCCCCGCCAGTGGAGGCATCAAATATGTATGACGGTAAGTGGCATAGTCCCCCTCCTCGAGGTGCAACAGGGCATCACTACCCAGCATACCGCCGACTATCTCCTGGTGAGAGAGCCTATCAGCAATCTGCATACTGACTGGGGGTGCTGCGGGAGGGTCCTGAGAAGTATACCCCCATACCTGACGCAGAAAGCGTTCCCCCAGAAACCATGCTCTACCAACAGGTCCTTCGAGCAGGAACCTGTACTGGGAGGTGCCCGATCCTCCGGGATACTGAAATCGGAGACCATCGCCCAAGGGTGCCCAAGGCTGCCATGTAATCTGCGGATAACAAATGAATAAACCAATCAGAAATCAGGAACATGCAGGGAAAATCAGAGATAAAAATGGGAAGAACTGAGGGTTCTGAAGTACCTCCGATGGGCGCACAGTGTCAAAATACTGTCGCAGATAAATGAGAGTCTCTCGGGGTCTCGGCTGGTGCGGGCCCTCGAACACCAGTGAATATGGGGTCATGGGGGGCCCTGCCACCTCCAACTCTGGGGCTAATGCTGGGAAGTATACGTAGACCCATAGCTGAGAAAAGCAGTGCAGAATGTAAGTACAAAGTGCTGAGGGCAAAATACAGACTGTAAAGTGCGCTGTGTGTGCAATGTACAAGTAATGAAGAGCAGAAATGTAAATCAAGGGGACAGAAAAGTACCTCCCAGGCTCTCCAATAACCACCAAGTAAGTCGCCCCGCCCGCGGGAGGTCGCGCTCATATAGTAGTAAAGGGTAGCCAAGCCGGCGCCACCCCAGTCGTATCGACTGACCTGTGATAGGTCAACCAGAGCGCTCAACAGATATAGCCCGACTGTGTTCCCTCTATCGGCGAACAGGGTAGTCCCGAAGAGGAACATAAGGAAACCACGGGCGTACTGCTCCGTCTCCTCAGGAGTCTCGGGCACCATCTCCGCCCGCCGGAAGTGGGAAGAGAACCAAGTATATCGGACTCCCCCAGAAACCTTGTCAACAGGCGGGCGAGCCCCCAGCAGATATGTCCAAGCGGCCTCCCACTCGCCCATGTCCTCGTCATAGGGGATGGACCAACCTCCTATGTCCAGGCTGGTCAACACAGCGAAGTCCAGAGGGGTCATAGTCATGTCCCTAGTGGCAGAGAAATGAAAGGAGTTGGTGGTGTCCCACCATCTCTCTACCAAAGCCGCCATCAGTGTCCTCCTGGCAGGACAACGTGACAATCCAATGCAGAAGGCCCCGAACCCTGCCAAGTCTACTAAATCCCGGACAGCCTCCGGGAGCTCAACATACCAGTCCCGCGCGGCGGTGGAGCCATACCCCCGTACACTGCGAGAACCAACCTGCATTCAGAATGAATACATGTGTCAGTATGAAATGAATGAGCTGTGTGCCAATAAAATGAATGAACTGCGTGTTCGACTTCAACTAGTGTGGGCTGCGTGTTCACTATCAATCTGGGCTGCGTGTTCAGGAAATTTAAGTTTGGGCTGCGTGTTCAATCAATCTGGGCTGCGTGTTCAGGAAATTTAAGTTTGGGCTGCGTGTTCAACTCTCAATCAGTGTGGGCTGCGTGTTCACTATCAATGTGGGCTGCGTGTTCAGGAAATTTAAGTTTGGGCTGCGTGTTCAATCAATCTGGGCTGCGTGTTCAGGAAATTTAAGTTTGGGCTGCGTGTTCAACTTTCAATCAGTGTGGGCTGCGTGTTCACTATCAATCTGGGCTTCATGTTCAGGAAATTAAAGTTTGGGCTGCGTGTTCAACTTTCAATCAGTGTGGGCTACGTGTTCACAATCAATCTGGGCTGCGTGTTCAGGAAATTTAAGTTTGGGCTGCGTGTTCGACTTCAATCACTGTGGGCTGCGTGTTCACTATCAATCTGGGCTGCGTGTTCGGAAAATCAAAAGTTTGGGCTGCGTGTTCAACTTTCAATCAGAGTGGGCTGCGTGTTCACCTTCAATTCAGGCTGCGTGTTCAGAAAATCGGAGTTTGGGCTGTGTGTTCTACTCTAAGTCAGTGAGTGCTGTGTGTTCACTTTCAAATTCGGGCTGTGTGTTCGACAAATCAGTGTTTGAGCTGTGTGTTCACCTCTTAACTAATGTGTACTGTGCGGTCGCAATCAATTAATGAGCCGAGTGTTCAGAAATTCAAGTGTTTAAACTACATGTTCAGGAGGCAAGCAAAGTACTATGTCATAAGCTAAACTGTGTGTTCAAGCATGGCAAAGGTGCGAAATGTACGAAAAATGTAGAAAATGAAGTAAATACCTCTCGAGCCTCGTGGGAGAGGTGATGCTCTGGCTCTCGGAGAAGTAGATCCCTAGGTGCTCGCTCATCAAAATCAGTGAAATGACGGAAAACGGCACGAGGAAGGACATGTGCTGGCGGAGCGTACCTCCCGGGAATAAAAGGTCGGACCCTCGGGGGCAAAGTCATGGGATCAAAATCGTCCCCGGCACCCGGAAAGCCTCCACCATGGGGAGAATTACCCGTCATTTTCAGAAAATCTGCAAAAGGAGCAAAAATGAGCGAAAATGAGCCAAAATTGGAAAAAGTCAACAAAAGTCAACTCTCGGGAAATGAAAAAGTCAACAAAAGTCAACTCCCGAGAAAATCTTTCAAATATTGAGACAAACTCACCTCAAGTGGCGAAAATGAGAAAAGAAGCTCCGAAACCAAAATTTAATCAGTACAAAGTGCTTGAAACTGAATATTTTTGCGAAAACAACTTGCGTGGGGCGTTGGAAAACGCGTATGGAACTCAGATCTGGAGAAGAAAGTGGTGTAGGAGGCAAGAGAGGAGAAGATCTCGGCTGCATTTATAGGCTCAAAGGCTTGGGATGAAGGAGCATAAAGAAAGGAGGTGAAAGGACCAAAATGCCCTCGGATTTGGGCATATGGCCGGCCGGCCACCTTTTCCAGCCGGCCAGCCATTTCCTTTTTGGAAAACCGGCCGGCCAGCCATTCTCTTTTTGTAAAACCAGCCAGCCACCTCCCATCCCTCATAAAACTGGCCAGCCATGTCCCCCACATGCCCACCTAGCTCTCTGCAAATTTTGAGAAAGATTGGAGTTCCCGGGACCTGAAAAAGTTCAAGAAAAGTACACTTCCGGTCGCGAAATTGCTCCGCCGAAATTTCAGCTTCAAGATCTGACATGAGTCTCATCATCATTCATCAAAATCAAAGTGTATCCTTTTTGAATGAGTTGTAACCTTTCCAGGAAGAGGATCGGAGGCCGTGATTGAGTCGCCTTCGCCGAAACACGCATTTCCGTGCTCGTTGTTTCATGATAAACGGGCACCCTGATTTATGCTCGTTTTGCACTATCATACACATAACTTGCATTCTCATGAGCATACTTACATTTTTATGCACATTTCTTGATATTGGCATACCTCTATGCTTGAGCATGCGTTGTCACACATGTTCTACTCTTGTATTGCGATGCATTCACACACCGGCACTGCGTGTGTCAAACTTTCAGAATCACATTAAATATATGTTGGTAGCATATTGTATTTGTTGAAATTTCTCTCTTTTGCAGGCACGATATTGTATGTACGGTTCATTTGAGGCTGGTGCGACCAGACGAATCGCGCAGGTATCGTATCTTCTTCGTGTGAGACGTGGCGGGGATTGAATAATCCTCCGCATTCTTAACTGCATGAAATGTAGTTGTTGCTTTGCATTCTTGCTTAAAACTGTTGCATCTATTTGCGAATACTTGTTTCATTACAGCTTGCTGCATTTGCATGATCATTGAATTACTTCCGGCTCTGTGCATATCATTTTGCATTTTGCCCCCTCGCCTGCGGGCATGCCTGCGGGCACATCTCTGTTTATCTTGTACGTTTGTCTAAGTCTTCGGCCTTGTCAAAAATGGGTCGTCTCTGGGCTTTGACATTCACTCCCGTCATTCTTATGACTTCTGAGTTCTGTCAAAGAGGGGCAACTGTAGACACCCCTGTAGACACCCCATTTTTGACCGCCCTTAAGACTTGGGCGTTGCTGATGTTTTGCTTGGCGGAGAAAGGTGTGCAGGGAAAATATTCAGTTTCTTCGGCAAGGAGAGAGGCAAATCCTTCAAAACACTTTGTTTAGGGGTTTGTAGTTGAAGAAGAGAGGAAAGGAGAGGAGAAAACTAATTTGGGAGAAGTTCGGAATGAATCCGGGTAGAAGCGAGTCGAGCAGCCCTCGCTGAATCGGGGTTGTCTATCTGTACAGTTGGAGTTTAGCTATGAGGCCACCACCGTCGGAAAGCTTACTTCCGGGGCTTCATTTTACACTCAATAATCTCTTAAAGCCAAGTCCGGGTGGGGGAGATATGGTCAGTTGAAGTCGGGCATCATCCCGGTTGGATCGAATCTGCGCGGCTTCATGAAAAAGGGCATAACGTTTTGCACAGAACGAATTTTAATGCAAGGTTTGCGCCATTGGAAAGCTAACTTCCGGGGCTTCAATTTGGACACCTACCGGCCATTTTTTGACATTGGAATCATCTATCGGCAATCTATTTTGCCGACCGGAAAAATATTATGCCGACCGGCACTTTATTTTGCCCGACGACCAAATTTTCTGGCCGGTTTGCACCATTTGCACCCTCCAAGCCTGGTGCATCCCAGCTGTGCCAGTTGGAATGCACCAGCACACTCCCCCGTGCATATATGTTGCTATTTTGAACCCTTGACCACCTTTGGACCCCTCTTTTGCACCCTTTGCTCAAGGCTTCTTGAGGAAGCCTTGACCCCTTATCTTGGCTTCCTCAAGAAGCCTACCAGCTGTCCAAGCTTCTCCAATAAGCCTTGACCTCCCCTTTAAACCCCTTTGACCCTTTGAAGCTTGTCTTAGAAGCTTAGGATTGCCTATATAAGTAAGCCATCCTCCTCCATTGTTTTGGTTCAGCAAAAACCAGACCTAATACATACATATAACATATATATCACCCTCTCTCTCTATATCTCCCTCTCTCTCTACATTTGGGTGTGTTAGAGTGATCAAACACCCTTGTTCTTGGGCCATTTCTTCATCAACTCATAGCACAAGGCATCCAACGCCCATTCCAGCAGCTTGAGGCTGTCCTCCAGAGGTTAAAAGCTCCCAAACTCGGTCCAAAGGTTGCTAAAGATTGGTTCTACAAGGGTGAGTCCCACTTTCCCTCTTTTGTGCATTTTCTTGGCCTATATCTTAGCTCCTTGTGGTTACATCTTTGGGCTCCGACCCAAACTTCAAATCATCATATTTTGAGGTCCTCTTCATGTTTGATTGAGGACCTCTTGCTGTTTGAGGACAGTAGCTAGCACTTCCTTCATTAGCCCTCTTTATGCCATAATTTTGCATAATATTTTTGGCTTGTGTGTGATCTGTTTTGAGGCATGTTATAAACTGTGAAGTTGCTTATTTTGAGCCCTTCTTCAACATTGAAGAAGGGCTCAACACTATTTGGATACTCTATGTGCTACTTGCTTTGAAATCCATGTGTTAGCCCCGTTTTTGTATGCCATTTTAGCCCTATCTTTGCTTGCTATTTGGCCATGTCATAAACTGTAAAAATGCTCGTCTCAGGGCTGTCTTGCTTCTGTCTTCATGCTCCATGTCCATATTATGCATGCTTTGTATAGCTGTAAGCCATTTCATATGCCTAATTTTGCATTTCGGGATTCATTCCATGCGTTGAGTGTTGTTTCGTTATGTTTCGGGGCTGTTTCGCATCACCTATCACCTCTGAAATTCGCATGAAAATTGTCCATGTTTGTGCCTTTCAAATGCGTCGAAAAGCGGCTTCATTATGCTTAAGTCTTGGACCATGTATCTATGCATGTTTGCATGTCATTTGCCTCCGTGCACTTAGCATTTTGGCCACTGTTATGGGCCTAACTAGAGCTGCCCAATTCATGTTTAAGACCATCCTTTGCTTATTTTCATGATCACCTTGCATGTTTGCTTGTATCGGCATGTTACATCCTTAGCTCGTATGCCTAAGTTGCATTGCATCTTGCATGCATCACCTTGCCTCTTGAGATGAGTATGATAGAGGTTAGGCCCCCTTGTGTGTTTATTTGGTTTGCATGCATTTTGAAATTGAAGTTGCACACTTGATTCTTTGGGCCATCATGCATGGAAATGCGTGATTGGTGGTCCGAGAATCGGGGCACATCCTCCTTTGAGTCATTAACATGATAAGGAATGTGATAGGTGCATAAATTGCTTGAATTGCATTGCCATGCAAGATTTTGCCCTCTGCTGCTGTGAGTTGCAGGTTCTGCAGAAATTTATTGCCGGCCGGCAGTATTTAGTGCCGACCGGCAGTCAATCGATGGCTGGTGGATCTATTTTGTGCCGGTGACTAAATTCTACTGCCGGCGGAAATTCTGCTCAGCCGATGATATCCCCCAGTGTCCTGAGAGGCATCCCTGAGACTTTGGCAGTTTTCAGAGGAGCAGAGCAGGGAAAACAGAGGCAAACTATGCATGGCAGTGCGATTCCGAGCCAGTCCCGAGCATGTGTCGCATCTGGCCCTCGCCCCGAGGCGGTTTACTGTTTTTCTTTAGTTTAGTTAATTTGTTAATTAATTAAGCAATTTGTAATATTTAATTAGCTTGCGTAGTTAATTAATTTGTATTATTATTTTGGTCCCTCCGAGTGAGGGCATATTTGTAATAAGTGTGCGTGCGTGTGATGTATGTCTTCCAACCCCACTTCTTTCTTCCCTTTTATTTACCTGCTTATGATGGTAGATTAGGGCACATTTATTTTAGCATACCTTATGCTATGCATGCGTGCATTCATGCATTTGTTGACATGCATCAGGCTCGGCACATCACGCTAACTGCATTTGTACTTCAATTCAAAAAATTGAATATGTGATAGTTGATCACATTTCATATGCCATGCTTAGATTAGCCGAGCCTATCTAATTGCATCCTGTATGTGTTGCATTAGGCAATTTAAAATGAACTAGGACACGCATGTTTGCTAACTAGTTTACTGTTTTGGCACGGAGTACGATGTAAGTATTTATGCTTTAGCATCCCGCATGTGTGTGAATGTTAACATGACAGTATGCTTGCCATGCGGTTAAATGCTTATGTGTTAAACTGTTTGAATGCCTGTGGGTGAAGGTTGGATTGTCTGAGTTGGAAAAACTCATTGAAATCCGTGTTTTAGCCTACTTGCGAGTAGCAAAATCCAAAGTATTTCCAAAGCAAACGGATATACAATGTTTATTCCCAAATTAGACAATATAGTCTATACTTGTTTGCTGCGCGCATAATATAGTAATTCTAGGCCAATAACCGGAATAAGAACACATAAACGTTTTCAAAACAGAATATCACGGTTAGTAGAGGCCGGTCTCCGGACCGGGCGAAAGGGGGTGCTCATAGTTGACCTTCCCCGATCGTACCCAAGCTCCCGAGCCGAGACAACTCCGGTGATGACGGACATGTGGCCTTCGGCACCGAGTCAGGGTTTCCTAAATTTCCCCATTTTAAAAAAATATTTAGGTGGCGACTCTGTATCTGGCAAAGCAGTCCATGTTTGGCACTACTTTTTCAAAAATCTGTTTCTCAAAACGATTTGCCAGATTTGGACTCTTTGGTTCAGATTAAGAACCGCGACAACAAAAATCGCGAGTCCGAACTGTAGTAGCGAGGTCCCCCTCCGCGGGTGCGTCTACAGTTTCTGGCGACTCTGCTGGGGATTTTTAGAGAGCTTGACTCGAACTCATGATATCCTGTTTTGATCTCATTTATGTGTTTCTTTTCATTGCATGTGCATTGGTGCGCCTAGGAACACAGTGTTTGCCATCTGCCATTCCTGAACGGTTTGCTGGAGGCTTGTCTTGTCAAGGCATGACCATAAGGCTGACCGGTTATGGGCTCTGACAGCATGGGAACACAAACCCCGGTTTACCGGGGCACCCTTTTCGACCATTCGACCTAGTGCATATTCGGATCCATAGTGACCATTCCAAGATAGGACAGGTGGCTTACCCGACGTTAGGTTGTTTGAAAAACTGCTGCGTGCATAGTGAAACCCTAGCTCCTGACAAAATAGGACAGGGAAACCCTACCCCAACATAGGGGTGTTTTGGTTCTCTCTTACTTGCTATGTGCTTTTAGAGTGTATCTCTACAGGAACGCATATACCAGTTTGCAAGTCTGGGTATCAGGCCTGTGGGCATCAGCATCAGTATTTGGGGAATCAGTTTTACCTGAGGGTATCAGTTTACAGGCAGATATTTGTTAAACAGTGATCAGTATTGGGTACATTTATCCTAGTATGCTTAAATCTGTTCCAGTGAAATTAGGCTGAGATGCTCTCTGTTTTCCCTTTTGCAAGGTAGTCCTGGAACCATAGCTTCAGAAGGCTCCGATATCCCCCGAGGTTCATCGGACTTGTGCTGATAGACTTTGTCAGGTCAGAGATTCAGTTCAAGGGTAATCAGGGCTAGAGAAGGCTAGTCAGGCACAGACCACCAGTACAACAGCTACCAGATCAGTGATCTTTGAGCAGTCCGGCTGAGATTTCCGAACCTATTGCCGACACAGATATATCGGTTGCTCAGTTAGATTAGAACAGTATGTCAAGTCTGGAAGAGATGGTGCGCCAAGTCCAGGATAGTATGAAAGCCATGCAGCAAGACACTGTCCGTCAAGCAGAATTCGCCAAGCAACAGGCTGTGGTCATAGCCCAACAGGCAGAGACAATTGCCAGATTAGAGCAGCAAACTGGAGTATCTACTTCACACCAGGCTCCTCCCCCACCAAGAGTTCCCATACTCGGGGAGGCAACCCATGTCCAGGATGATACGGACATTCCAGTCAGGCCAGCTCCACCCCCGATTCTGCCTCAACTATCCAAGGCACCCACTCCTATCAACCAATCAGATTCTCCCTTCGAGCCCGAGGTGGAGCCCGTGGCATTAAAAATGCACAAGCTTGAAAAGCTGTTCAAGAAATCTCAAGGTGTGAAGTCCATTCCGGACATTGGAGACGGATACACTGACACAGCCGTGATGCTGCCAGATCAGTTTAAGATGCCACAAATTGATTGTTTTGACGGGTCTGGGGATCCCATGGTGCACCTACGACTATTTTCAGACGTCCTAAGGCCAATGGGCCTCACTAGACTGCAGAAGCTATCTTTATTTGGCCGGACCCTGTCAGGTGTAGCGGCCGCATGGTATGCCAAATTGGAGGATGACGTCAAGAGAAGTTGGGACGAGATGGCTGAGGCCTTCGTCGCACAATATTCATACAATACACAAATCGAGATTACGACCCGTGATCTTGAGACGACGAGGCAGGAGCCTAAGAAGAGCTTCTCAGAATTCGTGGCCCGCTGGAGAGCCAAGGCCTCAATGATGACCATTAGGCCAACAGATAAGGATCAAATACGGATGATTGTGCGCAATCTCCAGCCTAAGCTAATGCAGAGAATGATTGTAATCCCCTTTCCCACTTTCTCAGATTTACACGATATGGGGGTACAAATCGAAGATGCAATGAGGCAAGGTCTGTTTGACCAGGATAAGGAGCAGCCCAGGAGGGCATTTTCCCGCAATTCGAATGCGACCACCAGCGGTGACGCAGGTGCAAGATCTTCTGAAGTAGACATGGTTACCACCACTGCATCAAAAACAGCTACCCCATTCACCGGTGCGTCCGGAAGTAGCTCACAAAAAACCAAATATCCACCTCGAGTCAAGAGGGTTTTCACCCCACTCCATATGCCTTTGTCAAAGGCTTTGGAGGTCTTACTTCGAAAAGGACATCTGAAACCGTTGGAACAACGGCCCCTACCCGTTCCTATCCCTGCAAAGCATGACCAGACTAAGTACTGTGCGTACCACCAACAAACCGGTCATGAGACCGATAGCTGCTTTCGTCTGCGCCATGATGTACAGGATTTGTTTGACAACAAGGTCATTGCCGCACCAGCTCAGTAAAGTCTATCACCACTGGATCAGTGAACTCGGGGGATAGTACGAATATGTGATCAGGGGATGAACCACCTGTGGGCGGCACTCAGTTTACTCCAGATGTGGCGTATGGCACGCACTGTTTTGAGCATTTGCGAATGCTGGTTTTTGTAGCTTCTGACTTGGGTGTTGAGTCAGTTTTGTGGTTTTGCTTTAAGTCTGTCTCTTTGTTTTGAGTCAGTCTTTTTTGATTAATGGTCTGTCTTGTTGTATCGAGTCAGTCCTGTTTTGTTAGGGTCAGGTGATTCCGGGGGTGTTACCTCGGGCATCACTATTTTGTTTTGTGTTTGTCTTTTTGCCTTCTTTTGAGTCTGTTTCTGCCTTGGAGCCAGTTATGCCAACAGATTTGAATGAACAGCAGTGATTTTCACACTCTTGTGTTTGCTTCTGCCGTGTGCCAGTTGTGCCAGAAGTATTGAATGGAATGACAGTGCTCTTCGCCTGCCTTTTCTGTGCCTTGAAATCATTGTATCGACCTAAGTTTTTTCAAAACGTTTTTTTGAACACTGCGGTGAAAACGAAGAGGAAGGAATTCCTCGGGATTTGCAAAATTTTGATCATTTGAGAGAAAGAGAGGCATGCTAAGCCCTTAATGATTGAGATCATGCTTGTTAATGTGAGTACTGAGAAGGACCCTGGCTTGATCCAGATTGGTTCTACACTGTCTTCGGCGTGAGCGATTTGTCGCTTTCTTAAAAAATTTCAAAAAATATTTTGCGCAGTCCTGCGAAGGCTTGTGTGGGATCACTCTTGAGATTGTGCAGCTTAGGATCGCTCTCAGCCTCGAGATTCGACCCCTCACTTTCAAACCTTGAACCTGAGTTCAAAACGTTCAACGGTCAACCACAACGTGAGGCCTGTGTGGCCAGATTCGAAGCAGCCCTCGGACAAGAGGCACCAAAGTCAGATCAAGAAGATCAGATCAAAGGAAGCTTGTAAAGCTAGATCAGAAGCCCCCCTCAAACTAGGGGCAAAAATGTCAGATATGCTCGAAGAGCCGAAGATGGATCCTTCAGTAAATCAATACAACAGCCACTCTCCTGGATACGGATGGCTTCAAAACCCTAAAACCATTTGGCATGGATTTGTTACACTTTTACCCTTTGAGAGGCTCGCTGGGCCGAAAACCCGGAAGGGCGACCCGGGCAAAAGTTAGAGCAAGAGAAAAATACAAAAAGAAAAAAAAATGCAAAGAAAAGAACAAAAAAAGAAAATCAAACAAAAAAGGAAATGAAATGAAAAGAAATGAAAAGAAAAGAAATGAAAAGAATTGAAAAGAAAAGAAAAACAAAGCTCGCAAGGTCGAAAACCTGCATCGGGTGCCTTGGCAAAAGTTAGAGCCTAAAAAGGAGAGGTTAAATACCCGAGTGTACCTTAACCCCGAACTACGTAAGGCTTGATTCCCATCTTTGGGATACGTAGGCAACTTCATTCTGAAGTCCAGCCATAAAACACTCCAAATTCAACTGTGTCCATGTGATGGTTCTAGTCATCTTTGTCTTTTCTGTATCCGGGAGTTCGGTTGTAATCATCGCTCTGAGGACTGATTACAATACACTACGGTGCCATTCAAACAAGGGACAACTTTTCGTTGCCATTCAATGCGCTGCGGTGCCGTGCAAACAAGGGGCAACTTTCCGTTGCCATGTAGCTCTCTTCGAGCAAGGGGGCAATTTTCCTCCAAATTCGAGGTTGTGCGTCTCAAGAGTGGGTTCCGTGCTTGTTAAGCATTGGCCGTTTGCAAAAATAGTTTTTGAGAATTTTTACTGAAGCTGACTACTTTTCTCGAAAATTGTTCCATCTTTTCCAAAAACTAGACCATTTCTTGGACCCAAAAAGGAAAATTTTTAGTGCTCATAGCCTGACTTGCATGATTTCAAATCAAAAATCGAACAAGTGTGTTAATCTAACTCTCATATTGGTCAAAAATTGTTTTCGTAGAAAACAAAATAAAAAATGGTCAAAATGATGAACTAGGGGCACAATTGAGTCAGGCTTCCTGTCTTTTCCCTGTTGTCAATGCATTTGCCAGAAAGGGCACTCTACTTGCCAGAAAGGGCACAACTGAAGTCAACAACAAAGGGCTGAAAGCTCTCTCATCCTCCAAGCAACGAGGTATCAAGACAAGTGCGAAGCACGAACTGGAATGGGGCGAGATATTCCATTCCCTCATCTGGACAGATCTAACCATGTCCAAACTCCCCAGCAGGGCATCATCAACCGATGTTAGCTGCCGATTTGCTACACACCCAGTTGTAGCACAACCCCTCTATGAGAGAAACTTACTGTTGTGAACAAGAGTCTGGTAAAATACCAGGGGCAAGAGCCCACAATTTCCAGCTTATCCATCAACCACCTAGGGGAGGGATGAAAAATGAGAGATTAAAGAATAGAGAGATGTGCGCTGAGAGAAAAAGCGAGAAAAGGGTTTTGAGAGAAAAACCGAGCTTGAGAGCCGAGTGATGTGAGAATCACAAATAAGAAAGGGTGGGAATAATACCCGGTGAAACAGGCTCCCTGTGCACGTCTGTGTGTCGTGTCTTTTGTTTTGTTTGTCTCGATTCTTGCTTTGAGTCGTTCCGAGCGTGTCTCGACGTGTTTAGGTTGTTTACCTTTTGTTTTCCGTTGTTGAGTCTTTCTCGCTGTGTTCAGTCGTAGGCTCAATACCTGGTCGAAAACTCATCTCTCAATTTCAAAAATAAATCGTTTTGTGCTCAGAGTGCTGTGCCATCCTTCACGTTTGTGCAAAACAAAATTCTTTTTTCCATAAAACTGCAGGGTCCACCCCCGATAAGTGTGAACGGTGAAACCAGGACCTATCTGAAGCTATGATGGTTCCAAACTGCAAAGCAAAGACAAAAGAGCGAAAATCAAAGTATCTGAGTTTGTGTCAACTTCAGAAAATTCCATGATTGTACTCCGGACGTACCTCTTCAGGGCCTTGTCAATGCTCCGAAATATGAGTGTACCTCTACCTCAGGCGCAAGATCAATCCTGCTTCAAGGTTATGCACTCTTCCACTTACATTGTTATGCACCCACTTCACTTGCATTGTAATGCATTATACCTATCAAGTTTTTTCCTCAGTCATGCACGATATTGTATGCGCGGTTCATTCAAAGAAGTTCCGTTTTAAGGTCATTCACTTTCGTGTATCAATCACACACACTCACTTTAGTGTATCAATCACACTTCATTCGCTTAGTGTATCAATCACACTTCATTCACTTAGTGTATCAATTACACTCTAATCTACCTAGTGTATCAATCACGCTTCAGTTACGCTCTCATTCATATAGTGTATCAATCACACTTCATTTGCCTTAGTGTATCAATCACACTTCACTCGCTTTGAGTATCTATCACCCACATTCTCATTTAGTGTATCAATCACACTCTCTTCACTTAGTGTATCAATCACATTTCTTTCATTTTGTGTATCTATCACACACATTCTCATTTTGTGTATCTATCACACACATTCTCGTTTTCTGTATCACACTTTATTGATTTAGTGTATCAATCACACTCTGTTCACATAGAGCATCTATCACACTTCGTGTTCACTTTTAGTGTATCAATCACACTCTGTTCACATAGTGCATCTATCACACTTTGTGTTCACTTTTAGTGTATCAATCACACTCTGTTCACATAGTGCATCTATCACACTTTGTGTTCATTTTCAGTGTATCAATCACACTTCATTGATTTAGTATATCAATCATGCTCTGTTCACATAGTGCATCTATCACACTTTGTGTTCATTTTCAGTATATCAATCATACTTTGTTCACACTGTGCATCTATCACACTTTGTGTTCACTTTTAGTGTATCAATCACACTCTGTTCACTAAGTGCATCTATCACACTTCGTGTTCACTTTTAGTGTATCAATCACACTCTGTTCACACAGTGCATCTATCACACTTTGTGTTCCCTTTTAGTATATCTATCATACTTGCTTACTAAGTGCATCTATCACACTTCGTGTTCATTTTTAGTATATCTATCATACTTGTTCATTAAGTGCATCTATCACACATGGTGTTCACATTTAGTATATCAATTATACTTTGTTCACCTAGTGCATCTATCACACTTCGTGTTCACCTTTAGTATATCAATCATACTTTGTTCACCTAGTGCATCTATCACACTTCGTGTTCACATTTAGTATATCAATCATACTTTGTTCACCTAGTGCATCTATCACACTTCGTGTTCATCTTTAGTATATCAATCATACTTTGTTCACCTAGTGCATCTATCACACTTCGTGTTCACCTTTAGTATATCAATCATACTTTGTTCACTTAGTGCATCTATCACACTTTGTGTTCACCCTTTGTGTATCTATCACACTATGCTCACCACACTCGCTTAGTGTATCTATCACATGCTCGCACTTTGCTTCATATAGTGTATCTATCACATGCTCGCTTTGTGTATCAGTCACACCCGTTCGCTTTGCGTATCAACCACACACTCTCGCATTGTGTATCTATCACACTATGCTCACTTTGTGTATCTATCGCATGTTCACTTTGAGTATCCATCACACTCTTTTCACTTTTGTGTATCTATCACGCATGTTTGTCCACTTAGTGTATCTATCACACTTCGTTCACTTTTGTGTATCTAACGCGCATGTTTGTCCACTTAGTGTATCTATCACACTTCGTTCACTTTTGTGTATCTAACGCGCATGTTTGTCCACTTAGTGTATCTATCACACTTCGTTCACTTTTGTGTATCTAACGCACATGTTCATGAGAATTGCATAATTCTCTTACATCCTTTCTGCATGAGATGTAGTTTGGTTCATGTCTACTTGCTGGCATAGCATTCGCTTAAAATGTTGCATTTATTTTGCATAATTGCTTCATCACAGCTACATTCGCGCTATTTTGCGCACCTCACTTGTACTTGTTAGTACATTGCATTGTTTTGAGTGCAAACTGGCTTCGCGTGGCGTATAAGTCCAATTATCAAAGTCTTCCTGCATATCATTTGCATCCTGCCCCTGAACTACGCTGGTTTGATTCCCTGCAAAGGGATACGTAGGCAGCCTGTGGGCACAACCATTTATTTATCGGTATTTTGTTTGTTTGTCCAAGTCTTCGGCCTTATAAAAAATGGGTCGTCTCTGGGCTTTGACATTCACTCCCGTCATTGTTATGACTTTCGAGTTCTGTCAAAGAGGGGCAACTGTAGACACCCCATTTTTGACCGCCCTTAAGACTTGGGCGTTGCTGATGTTTTGCTTGGCGGAGAAAGGTGTGCAGGGCAAATGTTCAGTTTCTTCGGCAAGGAGAGAGGCAAATCCTTCAAAACACTTTGTTTAGGGGTTTGGAGTTGAAGAAGAGAGGAAAGGAGAGGAGAAAACTAATTTGGGAGAAGTTCGGCATGAATCCGGGTAGAAGCGAGTCGAGCAGCCCTCGCTGAATCGGGGTTGTCTATCTGTACACTTGGATTTTAGCTATGAGGCCACCACCGTCGGAAATCTTACTTCCGGGGCTTCATTTTACACTCAAGAATCTCTTAAAGCCAAGTCCGGGTGGGGGAGATATGGTCAGTTGAAGTCGGGCATCATCCCGGTTGGATCGAATCTGCGCGGCTTCACGAAAAACGGCATAACGTTTTGCACAGAACGAATTTTAATGCAAGGTTTGCGCCATTGGAAAGCTAACTTCCGGGGCTTCAATTTTGACACCAACCGGCCATTTTTTGACATTGGAATCATCTATCGGAAATCTATTTTCCCGACCGGAAAAATATTATGCCGACCGGCACTTTATTTTGCCCGACGACCAAATTTTCTGGCCGGTTTGCACCATTTGCACCCTCCAAGCCTGGTGCATCCCAGCTGTGCCAGTTGGAATGCACCAGCACACTCCCCCGTGCATATATGTTGCTATTTTGAACCCTTGACCACCTTTGGACCCCTCTTTTGCACCCTTTGCTCAAGGCTTCTTGAGGAAGCCTTGACCCCTTATCTTGGCTTCCTCAAGAAGCCTACCAGCTGTCCAAGCTTCTCCAATAAGCCTTGACCTCCCCTTTAAACCCCTTTGACCCTTTGAAGCTTGTCTTAGAAGCTTAGGATTGCCTATATAAGTAAGCCATCCTCCTCCATTGTTTTGGTTCAGCAAAAACCAGACCTAATACATACATATAACATATATATCACCCTCTCTCTCTATATCTCCCTCTCTCTCTACATTTGGGTGTGTTAGAGTGATCAAACACCCTTGTTCTTGGGCCATTTCTTCATCAGCTCATAGCACAAGGCATCCAACGCCCATTCCAGCAGCTTGAGGCTGTCCTCCAGAGGTTAAAAGCTCCCAAACTCGGTCCAAAGGTTGCTAAAGATTGGTTCTACAAGGGTGAGTCCCACTTTCCCTCTTTTGTGCATTTTCTTGGCCTATATCTTAGCTCCTTGTGGTTACATCTTTGGGCTCCGACCCAAACTTCAAATCATCATATTTTGAGGTCCTCTTCATGTTTGATTGAGGACCTCTTGCTGTTTGAGGACAGTAGCTAGCACTTCCTTCATTAGCCCTCTTTATGCCATAATTTTGCATAATATTTTTGGCTTGTGTGTGATCTGTTTTGAGGCATGTTATAGACTGTGAAGTTGCTTATTTTGAGCCCTTCTTCAACATTGAAGAAGGGCTCAACACTATTTGGATACTCTATGTGCTACTTGCTTTGAAATCCATGTGTTAGCCCCGTTTTTGTATGCCATTTTAGCCCTATCTTTGCTTGCTGTTTGGCCATGTCATAAACTGCAAAAATGCTTGTCTTAGGGCTGTCTTGCTTCTGTCTTCATGCTCCATGTCCATATTATGCATGCTTTGTATAGCTGTAAGCCATTTCATATGCCTAATTTTGCATTTCGGGATTCATTCCATGCGTTGAGTGTTGTTTCGTTATGTTTCGGGGCTGTTTCGCATCACCTATCACCTCTGAAATTCGCATGAAAATTGTCCATGTTTGTGCCTTTCAAATGCGTCGAAAAGCGGCTTCATTATGCTTAAGTCTTGGACCATGTATCTATGCATGTTTGCATGTCATTTGCCTCCGTGCACTTAGCATTTTGGCCACTGTTATGGGCCTAACTAGAGCTGCCTAATTCATGTTTAAGACCATCCTTTGCTTATTTTCATGATCACCTTGCATGTTTGCTTGTATCGGCATGTTACATCCTTAGCTCGTATGCCTAAGTTGCATTGCATCTTGCATGCATCACCTTGCCTCTTGAGATGAGTATGATAGAGGTTAGGCCCCCATGTGTGTTTATTTGGTTTGCATGCTGTAGACACCCCATTTTTGACCATCCTCAAGACTTGGACGTCACCGTTTGAACACACGGTGATCTTCTATGTTTGTGTTCGTTTGGAGTTCCCGGAGGCCTCGGCTCGCGCGCCTTGCCTCAGGATTTCCGAACTTGACCGTTTAGTGTCTGGTTTTGCACCAAACACTTGCATCTTGCCTTTGAGAGGCAGGGTGGGGCTTGTAGACCATCCCCACCCACCACCGGCAGTGGCTAGAGGCCACCGGCTGGTGTTTGCTGCCACCGGCAATGTAGTTTGCCGGCCGGCACTATTTGTTGCCGGTCAGCATTATTTGTTGCCGACCGGCACTCTTTTTGGCCAAGATGGCATTTTTGGCCGGCCGATTGCTGTTCATCTGCTTTTGCAGATATTTTTAGACAGCTGTATTGCTTTTGCTCCCCTCCATACACGTGTATGGAGGGATCTCCCTCTTGCAAAGCTTGTCTTGTAAGCTTTACAAGAGGCATATAGAGAGAAGCTCTCTCTAAGGCAAAAGGGGAGACAAGGTTAGAGACTTAGGATATTTTGAGAGCAAGAACAACCATTGTTAGGGTTTGAGTTCTAGGGTTTGGGTGAGATACACATTCTATCTCTCTTTCCCTCTCATTTTGTTCACTAGGTGTTTTGTGTCTCACTATTGCACACAAACACCTAGTGTTTCACCTTCCTCTTGGAGCTGAGGTTCTAAAGGGTTTGTTTTGAGATTTTGGTGTTGGATTCAAGCTCAAGGAGGCCATTGGAGCACCATTGTTGAAGAGGACTACAAGCGTAAGAAACTTACACCTTTATTCCCCATTTTTGCATTGATTTTATACCTATCTTAGAGCTGTTTTTGTGATTATTGTATAACATAAAAAAGTTCTATTTTTAGGCCCTCTTTATTGTTTATTAAGAGTGTTTTGTTGTTTGAGGGTTGTTGACCACCCTTAGACCTCAAAAGGCCTCTTTTTGAGCCATTTTGTGCTAGCTCCGGGATTTTGGTGTTGAGGTCTCTTCACCACTGAAATCTTGAGGGATTTCAGTGGTGAAGATGATGCTTTGAAGTCCCAAGAAGGAGAGGGCCACCCCCTCTCCTTGTTGTCCTTGAAAAGGGCATATTTTGGCCTCTTAAGGAAGCCTATGCTTGAGTGTGTGTTGAGCATGTTTGGTTTGTTTTTCATGCTTATATATCCATAATATAACATGATCTTAGGTTGGTTTTGGAACTCCATGCATGCTTAGCATAGTTGCCATGTAATGCCTTATTTTTGCCTTAATGTGCCTTAGGTTGTTAGCCTTTGTTGGAGCATGTTTTAGGCTTAGTCTTGTGAAGATTTTGTGCATATCTTGCCATGTTTTAGCTCTGTCCATAGTCGTTTGGGTTGATCTTTGCATGCTTGATATAGCTCCTTTGTATTTGGGCTTGTTAGCCTTGAGTATGTGCATGTGTAGCATGGCATCTTTGCATTGTTTTGGTGATTTGGGATCATTCTACATGTTATTTCAGTCCCATTTCCATGCTTGTTTGATTACCTTGCATGCCTCTTTAATGCCTCATAAGCTTGTGTAGCAATGCTTCATGTTTTGGTGCCTTTGCATGCCTTTGTTTTTGAGCCATCTAGATGCCATCTAAGTGGTCTTTTGGGCCTTATGTTATGTGCTAAAAACCTGTTTTAGGTTGCCTAATGCATGCCATGTTTGTTGTGATAAAACATGCTTCAAAGCTTCATGACTTGCCTCAAGTACTTAGACCTTGCTTGCATGCATTTGCTTGTCTTGTTTGATATGATTTGGCATCATTTTATGACATGATTTCAATGCTTATGTTGCATACTAATTGCTCTTGTTTATCCCTTTCAAGTGTGCTTGAGGGTTGTTTAAATTGTGCCTAAGTGTAGGCCTTCCATCATGTGTATGTGCGCATGTGTTTTGGCTTCTTGCTTTGGTCATTATGGCCACTGTTTTAGGCCTTATTAGAGCTGCCTAATTCATGTATAAGTCCATCTTTCCATTTATTTGCATTGCCATATGTATGCTTGTATGCTTGCATAAGTGCTTTGCCATGCCATGTTGCATCCTTAGCTTGTATGCCTAGGTTGCATTGCATCTTGCATGCATTCCTTGTCCCTTGACTTGGGTGATAGGGATTAGGAGTTTTGTTTGATTGGTTTGCATACATTTGAAATCAAAGTTGCATACTCGGTTCTTTGGGCCATCATGCATGGAAATGCGTGATTGGTGGTCCGAGAATCGAGGCACATGCCCCTTTGAGTCATTATCATGATAAGGGACATGATTATTGCATACATGCCTTGAATTGTGCTGCCACGCTTTGTCTTGCCCTCTGTTGCTGTGAGTTGCAGGTCCTGCAGGCTTTCTTTGCCGACCGGCAGTGTAAGGTGCCGGCCGGCAACCTTTTCTTTGCCGACAGATTCAATTTTGTGCCGATGGCCATACCACACTGCCGGTGGCAATTTCAATCAGCCGGTGGTGATCCTCTCTGTCCAAGGGATCAGTCTTGAGGCTTTGACAGCCTCCAGAGGAGGAAAGGAAGGAAAACAGAGGCAGCCCATGCATGGTGGCGCGCTTCCCGAGGCATTTTCCTGCTTTAATTAATTTATTTAATTTGTTAATTAAATTAGTTAATTTGTAATATTAATTAGCTTGCGTAGTTAATTAATTTGTAATATTTATTCGGTCCCTCCGAGCGAGGGCAAACCTGTAATAAGTGTGTGTGGGTGGTGTGTATGTCTTCCAACCCCTATTTCTTTCTTCCCTTTTACTTACCCGCTTTAATGGTTAGTATTAGGGCACGTTTAATTTAGCATACCTTATGCTATGCATGCGTGCATTCATGCATTTTGTATTACATGCATTAGGCTCGGTACATCACGCTAATTGCATTCGTACTTCAAATCAAAAATTGAATATGTGATAATTGTGCATTTTCACATAACATGTTTAGGATAGCCGAGCCTATTCTAGTAACATTTTGTATGCGATGCATTAGGCACTTCACATGGACTTGGATCATGCATGTTTGCTAACAAGTTCTTTGTTTTGGCACGGAGTACTATGTAAGTATTTCCGCTTTAGCATATCACATGAGTGTGAATATTGCCATGACAGCATGCTTAACATGTGGCTAGATGCTTATGTGTTAAACTGTTTTGAATGCCTGTGGGTGAAGGTTGGATTGTTTGAGTTGGAAAAACTCGTTGAGATCCGTATTTTAGCCTACTTGCGAGTAGCAAATTCCAAAGCATTTTCAAACCGAACGGACATGCAATGTTTATTTCCAAATTAGGCAATCTAGTCTATACTTGTTTGCTGTGCGCATAACATAGTAATTCTAGGCTAATAATTGGTTTAAGAACACGTAAAGTTTTCAAAAACGGACATCACGGTTAGTAGAGGCCGGTCTTCGGACCGGGCGAAAGGGGGTGCTCATAGCTGACCTTCCCCGATCGTACCCAAGCTCCCGAGCCGAGACAACTCCGGTGATGACGGACATGTGGCCTTCGGCACCGAGTCAGGGTTTCCTAAATTCTCCCATAAAAAATATTTAGGTGGCGACTCTGTATCTGGCAAAGCAGTCCATGTTTGGCACTACTTTTTCAAAAATCTGTTTCTCAAAACGATTTTCCAGATTTGGACTCTTTGGTTCAGATTAAGAACCGTGACACAAAATCGAGTCCGAACTGTAGTAGCAGCGAGGCCCACGCAGGGCGCCGTCTACACATGCATTTTGAAATTGAAGTTGCACACTTGATTCTTTGGGCCATCATGCATGGAAATGCGTGATTGGTGGTCCGAGAATCGGGGCACATCCTCCTTTGAGTCATTAACATGATAAGGAATGTGATAGGTGCATAAATTGCTTGAATTGCATTGCCATGCAAGATTTTGCCCTCTGCTGCTGTGAGTTGCAGGTTCTGCAGAAATTTATTGCCGGCCGGCAGTATTTAGTGCCGACCGGCAGTCAATCGATGGCTGGTGGATCTATTTTGTGCCGGTGACTAAATTCTACTGCCGGCGGAAATTCTGCTCAGCCGATGATATCCCCCAGTGTCCTGAGAGGCATCCTTGAGACTTTGGCAGTTTTCAGAGGAGCAGAGCAGGGAAAACAGAGGCAAACTATGCATGGCAGTGCGATTCCGAGCCAGTCCCGAGCATGTGTTGCATCTGGCCCTCGCCCCGAGGCGGTTTACTATTTTTCTTTAGTTTAGTTAATTTGTTAATTAATTAAGCAATTTGTAATATTTAATTAGCTTGCGTAGTTAATTAATTTGTATTATTATTTTGGTCCCTCCGAGTGAGGGCATATTTGTAATAAGTGTGCGTGCGTGTGATGTATGTCTTCCAACCCCACTTCTTTCTTCCCTTTTATTTACCTGCTTATGATGGTAGATTAGGGCACATTTATTTTAGTATACCTTATGCTATGCATGCGTGCATTCATGCATTTGTTGACATGCATCAGGCTCGGCACATCACGCTAACTGCATTTGTACTTCAATAAAAAAAATTGAATATGTGATAGTTGATCGCATTTCATATGCCATGCTTAGATTAGCCGAGCCTATCTAATTGCATCCTGTATGTGTTGCATTAGGCAATTTAAAATGAACTAGGACACGCATGTTTGCTAACTAGTTTACTGTTTTGGCACGGAGTACGATGTAAGTATTTATGCTTTAGCATCCCGCATGTGTGTGAATGTTAACACGACAGTATGCTTGCCATGCGGTTAAATGCTTATGTGTTAAACTGTTTGAATGCCTGTGGGTGAAGGTTGGATTGTCTGAGTTGGAAAAACTCATTGAAATCCGTGTTTTAGCCTACTTGCGAGTAGCAAAATCCAAAGTATTTCCAAAGCAAACGGATATACAATGTTTATTCCCAAATTAGACAATATAGTCTATACTTGTTTGCTGCGCGCATAATATAGTAATTCTAGGCCAATAACCGGAATAAGAACACATAAACGTTTTCAAAACAGAATATCACGGTTAGTAGAGGCCGGTCTCCGGACCGGGCGAAAGGGGGTGCTCATAGCTGACCTTCCCCGATCGTACCCAAGCTCCCGAGTCGAGACAACTCCGGTGATGACGGACATGTGGCCTTCGGCACCGAGTCAGGGTTTCCTAAATTTCCCCATTTTAAAAAAATATTTAGGTGGCGACTCTGTATCTGGCAAAGCAGTCCATGTTTGGCACTACTTTTTCAAAAATCTGTTTCTCAAAACGATTTTCCAGATTTGGACTCTTTGGTTCAGATTAAGAACCGCGACAACAAAAATCGCGAGTCCGAACTGTAGTAGCGAGGTCCCCCTCTGCGGGCGCGTCTACAACCCCATTTTTGACCGACCTTGAGACTCAGACGTCACCAGTTGAGCACTTGGTGATATTGAATAATGTGCTCGTTCAGAAGTTTCAGAGTCGCGGCCGTGAGCCCTGCCTTCGGACTTCCGAACCCTCTTTTGTGCTTTGCCTCGGTTTGCGAACCAGGCTCAGTTTTCTCTGTTTCTTTTCCTGAGGGGAGGGTGAGGTCCCATAGACCATCTCTCAATGGCCGTGGGCTACATTTTGTGGCCGCAGGCCATTTTGCCCATTTCGGAGTCCGGTTTCCAGTTTTTCGGCACCGTTGGCCGTGTGCATCGGTTCGGGACCGCCTAACCATCTCCGTTTGCTTTGATTTTTGGCATACATCTTATTTACTCCCTTTCAAGGGACACTGGGGTCTGAGAAACCCACTTCGTGGCCGAATGCCACTTTCGGTGCTTAACAGCCCATTTTCGGGACCCCGAACTGCGTGTTTTGACCCCCGAGCATTCGTTTGGCATCGATTTTCATTCATTTTTGGCAGGTGCCTCTGTTTCATCACCAGGAAGGTCACTGGAGGGTGGGAGGCCAGCAATTATCTTGGCAACCAGTTATATTCCATTTTCGCCCTCCGACACCCGTTTTTCTCACTTCCGAGCCAATGTTGAACACCTTGGGGGCACTTTCTTGAACTTTGAACCACATATTTGTGATGTACACACTTGGGAGGACCCTAAAAGTTTATGGCCGGCCAGAAATTCCATTTGACCCTTTTGAACCCCTCCTTCCAAGCCAATGTTGAACACCCTTGGGCCACTTTCTTGAACTTTGAACCACATATTTGTGATGTACACACTTGGGAGGATCCTAAAAGTTGGTGGCCGGCCACTAATGTCACCTGACCCTTTTGGAGTTAGCAGCTGTGAGTTGCTTCATAATCTCATGTTTAGGGCCATTTTTGCATGCCATTGTTGCCCTATCTTTGCTTGCTGTTTGGCCATGATTTGTACCGTAAAAATGCTTATTTTGAGGCTGCCTTGCTTCTGTCTTTTCATCTCGTGTACCAATTATGCATGCTTTGTATAGCTGTAGTTCATTCTATGCGCATAATTTGCATTTCGGGAGAGATTCCATGCATCGGGTGTGTTTTCGCCTCATTTCGGGGCTGTTTTCCCCCACATTTCATTGCTGAAAATCCATTAGCATGCTTGCGTATCATTTTCCATGTCATTTGCATTGCGTATGCCATTGCCTCGGTTTGCGTGCCCGTGCACGCATTTCAAGGCACTTCATTTTCATCCATCGGCTTCTTATGTGAGTGTGGCTGAGGCTCTCTCATGTTAGTATAAGTCCATGTTGCATTCTATGTGCCATTTTCATGCCATTGCATTGCGTATGCCATTGCCTCGGTTTGCGTGCCCTTGTGTACGCATTTCGAGACATCTCATTTTCATAGCATTGTGCATACTAGGTTGTATCTTAGATCGCATTTTGTCATTTTCTCGGTTTGCGCGTGCCTATGTGCACGCATTTCGAGGCATGTCATTCCATAGCATTGTGTATAGTAGGATTGTATCTTAGTTGCATTTCATGCATGTCATGCATATTGCATCGTGTTCGGAATAGGAGTTAAGCCCGGGCACGGGAAACGAGGTATGTTCCGTACTCCGAGTGACGGAACGTATCTTAATTCCCCAGTCACCGACACTCCGGATCATCCATGATGGAGTTAGGTCTTGTTGTGTTTTTATGTGCATTCCCATATTAAATTGTGCAATTCGACTCCTCGGCCATCATGCCTCGATATACGTGATTGGTGGCACGAGGATCGAGGTATGCATATATCTGTGAAAATACATTGCTATGCCCCTTTCCTGCTCTCTGTTGCAGCAAAATGAAGAATCAGCAACTTTTCGGAGTCTGGCACGCTTTCCAAGAATAACTGCTAAACAGAGGCTAATTGGGGCATCTCGGTGGATTTCCGCGCAAGACAACCCGGACATGCATCATCCATCAGAAGCAAGGCAGTCCCTGGCTTGCATGCCAGTTTTATTTATTTTCTTAGTTGATTTGTTAATTAATTAGGAATTTGTATATTATTTGGACTGTAATATTTGGACTGTAATATTCTTTTATTCGGAACTGTATTATTTATTCGGACCCTCTGCACGAGGGCACAACTGTAATAAGTGAGCGTGTGTGTGTTGTATGTCTTCCAACCCCACGTCTTTCTCCCTTTTATTTATCCGCTTTTGATGGTTAGATTAGGGCATATTTTAATTAGCATACAGTATGACAGCATGTTTGCATCATTCATCTGTTTTGCATGCACCGGGTTCGGCGCATCATACTAACTGCATTGTATTTCAATTCTAAATTGAATACATGATAGTTGTAGCATCTCATATGCCATGTTTAGAATAGCCGAGCCTGCTATAGTTGCATTTTGCATGTGTTGCATTAGGCATTTCTGTATACTTAGGATTCATGCATGATTCCTAATGAAGTTTCTATTTTGGCTTGGAGTACAAGGTAAGTTTTATGCTTTAGCATCCTTGCATGCGTGTGAGTGACTGCCATGAATAGCATGCTTACCATGAGGCTAATTGCTTATGTGATATAACTGCCTGAATGCCTGAGGGTGAAGGTTGGGTTACTTAAATTGGAATAAATCATCAAATGTTTTAAGCCTACTTGCGAGTAGCAAACCACCATTTAAAAAATAAACATGAAATGTTTTGTTCCAATTCAGGCGATCCAGTCTATACTTGTATGCTATGCGCATCACATAGTAACCTAGGCTAATAACCAGAATAAGAACACACAAAGTTTTCAAAAATAGATATCATGGTTAGTAGAGGCCGATCTTTGATTGGGCGAGCGGGGGTGCTCACGAAGTGACCTTCCCCAATCGTACCCAAGTTCCCGAGCCGAGGCAACTTTGGTGATGACGGACACGTGGCCTTTGGCACCGAGTCAGGGTTTCCTAAATTTCCCAAAATAAAATATTTAGGTGGCGACTCTGTATCTGGCAAAGCAGTCCATGTTTGGCACTTCTTTCAAAAAATCTATTTTTTCTCAAAACGATTTGCCGGATTTGGACTCTTTGTTTCAAATTTAGAACCATGACACAAATCGAGTCCGAGCTGTAGCGAGGTCCCCCGCGGGCTTGTTACAGCAGGTCTTGAAAAGGCCTTGATTGAGAGTGATGATAAGACAGATAGAGAGGCTGAACTAGGCCAAGAGAAGGAATTGGCTGAAGATGAAATGCTCGAGGCTTTCATGGTTGAATAGACCTTCTTGGTTGAAAAGCCAACAGAAGCTGATCATAAACAAACTACTTCGAAGGAACCTTCTAGCACTGAGGTGCTGGAATGCAGTATGGAGGATGGCTCCCATGCATCAGAGCAAATTAATATAGAAGGAGAAGGAGAGCAAACACAGCCAGTGGTATAGTTTGGCTCATTCCCTCCAGTACCAGTTAATATGGTTTATGTGCTGCCTTAGGAGTTCCAAGTTGAGGAGGAAAACCAAGAAGGTCAGGAAGATGACCCCATTCCAATCTCTAGTGAGGCTTCACAGACCAGCATGGTACAAGATGAATCTGAAGTGACCAAGCCCATGGAAACTGATGAAAAAAGTGAGGAGGTGAGCATTAGCCTCTCATATCCCTTCGAATACCCTACAATATCCATGACCCGGCATGTTAAGCCCTTGTCCATCAAGGCTTACTTTGATGGGATACAAATGAATAGACTGTTAGTGGACAATGGGCAGCACTGAACCTACTTCTGAGGTCCTTTTTGAAGAAGTTGGGGAAAAGAAACCCTAGGTTGATCCCAACATGCACAACCATTGCTGATTTTACTGGGGATACGCAGATGGCCCAAGGCATTCTGCCTATCAACCTGAGTGTAGGAACTAGAGATTGCATGACAGCATTCTTTGTTATAGACAACAATGCCAAGTACAATGCTTTGCTTGGCAGGGATGGGATCCACACCAACAAATGTGTGCCTTCATCTCTACATCAGAAGATAATGATAACACTATGCAATGGGGAAACATAAGAGATCAATGCTGGCCCATAGCCCTTTATTGCTTGTGTGGATTTTGCAGAGGCCAAGCTATACATTGAAGGGGCGGTACCACTTACTGTGCTGAGGAAATCTGATGGAACAGTCAAAGTGACGGCTGACGAGGAAGTAGCACACTTGAAGCATCTAGTATAGGAGAGTGTTGATGAATAGTTCATCGCCAAAAATGACAATGATGCCTGGTTGTAGGCAAAAGAATCAAGACCAAGAAGCCAGACCCTCGACTTTGATCAAATTTTTAGCATTGGACGTGGAGTCAATAGTTCAGAAGGTGCAAGAAAAAGAGAGAGACGCCATGATGATTAGCTGTAATCAGGAGCAACAGAAGGCCAAACTTTTGGCACTTGGAAGGTACTGTGCGTTGGACATTGAAATGAAAGTCCAGGAGATACAGGAAGAAGAGGCTTTGTGGACAAATTTTGTCTATGAAGAAGAGAGTAGGGATGTTGAACTAGAAAGGGCAAAGGTAAAGCCAGATGAAATAGTTTCTTCGAAGATAGAAGAAGTAAAAGGGGAAACATCAGTGAGTGCCTAAGTGCAAGATCCCTTGGAATAAGTCAACCTAGGTGAAGGTTCAGCACAACAACCTACCTATATCAGTGCTTGATTAGATCCTAATGATAGGAACCAGTTGTTGGTTGTCCTTAAACAATACAAGGATTGTTTTGCTTGGTCTTATAATGAACTGCCTGGGTTGGACAGATCATTAGTGGAACGTTGGCTCCCAGTGAAGCCTAATTTTAGGCCACATAAGCAAAAACCAAGACGGATGAGCCCTGGAGTGGTTCAAAAGGTGACAAAGGAGATTGTTAGGCTCCTTAAAGCAGGCTTCGTTAGAACAACCAGGTATGTTGAATGGTTGTCTAATATTGTGCCTGTGGTAAAAAGAAATGGCAAAATGAGGGTATGCATTGATTTTAGAAACCTAAATTTGCCAACTCAAAAAGATGAGTATTCCATGCCTATAGTTGATTTGTTGGTGGATAGCATAGCAGGACACAAGATTTTGTTTATGATGGATGAGCATTCTGGTTATGACCCTGCATAGCAGAGGAGGATGTCCATAGGGCAGTTTTCAGGTGTCCTAGAAACATTAGCACATTTGAATGGGTCAAGATGCCATTTGGATTGAAGAATGCTGGAGCAACATATCAGAGGGCAATGAACACTATCTTTCATGATCTCATTGGAGGATATTTAGAGTGTTACATTGATGATATTGATGATATTGTTGTGAAATCCTAGTTCATGGAGGAGCACCTAGTTCATTTGATAGCAGCCTTCAACAGAATGAGAGAGTTCAAGTTGAAACTCAGCCCTCTTAAATGTGCTTTTGGTGTATCAGCTGGAAACTTCTTAGGGTATGCAGGGCACACGAAGGGAATATAGATTGATCAAAATAAAGCCAAAGCTATCATTGAGGCCAAACCTACATCAAGTAAGAAAGAATTATAAAAATTCCTTGGTCAGGTTAATTTCCTTCGAAGGTTTATTTCTAACATTGCAAGGAAAACTAAAGTATTTTCTTCTTTGTTAAAGCTAAAAAGTGAAGAAGAATTTGTATGGAAAGTTGAGCATCAAGCTACTTTCAAAGAAATCAAAGCCTACTTGGCCAAGCCTCCAGTGTTGATGCCACCAAGGAGAGATAAACCCTTGAAGCTATACATTGCTGCAGCAGAAGATTCATTAGGAGCTTTTCTCGCTCAGGACAGTGAAGGAGGCAAGGAGCAAGCAGTTTATTACCTTAGTAGGTTTTTAAATTCTCGTGAATGTAAATATTCAGTTGTAGAAAAGCTGTGCCTAGCATTGTACTTTCCAGCAATGAAATTGAGATATTATCTTTTGCCTACTGTTGTCTTGGTAATTACATCCACAGACTTGGTTAAATACATGTTATCTAGACCTATGCTAAGAGGAAGAATTGGCAAATGGATATTAGCTCTATCAGAGTTTGATCTAGAATATATTCCCCAAAAAGCAATAAAAGGGCAGGTTTTGGCTTACTTTTTGGTAGATCATCTATGTCAAACAGAAAAGCAAGAGATAATGGATCTTGGTATGGTCAATGTTGAGCCATGGCAAATGTGGTTCGATGGATCAAAAGCCAATGGTCTAGTTGGAATTAGTGTTGTGATTAAGTCACCATAGGGAATAGAAACCATACATGGCTTTAGAGTTGATGAAGCTACTTGCTCAAACAACCAAGCTGAGTATGAAGCTTTGGTGATGGGACTTGAGATACTTATCGGATTAGAGGCTCAAGCTGTTGATATATTTGGAGATTCTCAATTGGTAATCAACCAAGTAAAATGAAATTTTAAATGTCAAAGTGCAAGCATGTTACAATATTATATTGCTGCATTGCATTTTCTTTCTCAGTTTCAGATAGCCAATGTGACATATATCCCAAGATTCATTAATCACAAAGCCAATGATGTAGCTCAGAGGGCTTCGAATTTTAGAAGAAGAGATGACACCCAAGTAGACATAACTCAGGCAACATATCAAAAATTAATACCACCTTTGGCTAAAAGGGGTATCATGGTAGAAGTTAACCATAATAACTTAGAAGAGTATGATTAGAGACATCTAATCATCCAATATTTGACTGGTCCTTCTTCAAAGGCCAGCAGAAAGATTAAATTGAACTCAATGCAATTTATAGTTTATGGGAATGTTATTTACAAAAGGGGGGCAGATGGGTTGCTATTGGAATGTCTAGGGTCAAAAGAGGCATTGACTGCTATGGCTGAGGTACATGAAGGCATTTGTGGTGCCCATCAACCTTGCGTGAAGATGAGATGGCTGCTTTGAAGGCATTTCTATTATTGGCCAATTATCCTTAAGGATTGCATAGAGTATGCAAAGAGATGTCAGGCTTGCCAAAAGCATGGCATGATAAGACATGTGCTAATAATTGATTTGCATGTAGTTGTGAAGCCATGGCCATTTAGAGGATGGGTAATGGATATGATAGGGAAAATATATCCATCATCTTCGAAGCACCATTATTTTATTCTAGTGGCCTCTAGATTGGTTTAATATTCAAAATTGAGGCGCCTACAAGCTACGTCAACTAATGGGGCTTCCATAAAGATTTCAAGCCGAGGTTGTTTTGAAATAATCTCTACACGTCTGGGTATTTAAACTAGACTTTAGTATCAGAAATTCCAAACCATTGCGTTCTAAGCCTTAGCCATTCAAACTCTAGTTTCCATTGTCTCAGTTGGTCTTCTAGAAACTCACTACAAACACAATCAGGTGGCTATACTGGACCGCCTAAAGTCATTTGGGCATGACAAACACCAAAGGAATTACACCTTCAGAGGATTTAAGGTCTCCTAGACCCAAAACAACAAAAAATGCTAATGCGCCTAAATACGTGAAATGCAAAAAGAGTGAAGGGTGACAAGCTTGAGCTTATGAAAAGCGAAAAGGGTGAAGGGTGACAAGCCTAAGTGCACACAATGCGAAAAGGGTGAAGTGTGACAAGCCTGGGCGCATGCAATGCGAAAAGGGTGAAGTGCGACAAGCCTAAACACACATAATACGAAGAGGGTGAATGCAAGCCAAACTACATTTTCATGTAGAAAAGGGGAGAGTTCAGGCCAAACTATATTTTCCTTGCGAAAAGGGTGAGGGTTAAAGCCAAACTATGTTTTTCCATTCAAAAAGGGTGACGGTTCAAGCCAAACTACATTTTCCATGCAGAACGGGGTGGGGGTTCAAGCCAAACTACGTTTTCCATGCATAAAGGTTGAGGGTTCAAGCCAAACTATGTTTTATACGCAGAAGGGGTGAGGGTTTAAGCCAAACTACGTTTTATACGCAGAAGGGGTGAAGGTTCAAGCCAAACTACGTTTTACCATGAAAATGGTGAAAGCGATGCTGGGGGTTAGTGCTCTTAAACAATAAGGGGCAAAAGGTTTTTGGAACCCGATGTATGAAGTTGTCTCATTCCAGGAAGCAACATAAGCACATTTTTTAGAAAATGTCTCGGGGAGCGGTGTTCACTCAATTTCAGAATTTTCTGAAGTTGAAGCAAACTCAGATACTCCAATTTTCCCTTTTCCCTTTTCTCTTTTTTCTTTTGCTTGGTAGTTCGAAACCTATGTAGCTTCTCATAGGTCCTTATTTTGTTATTTTTTGAAAACTTGTATTTTCTTTTATAAAACTATGATCGGGGTTGGACCTTGTACTTTATGAATGAAAGAATTCTATTTTGCACATCATGTCGGAAATGTCACAGCACTTTGAGCACAAAAACAATTTATTTCTGAAATTAAAATTGAACATGATTCTTTTTCAATGAGTTCTTAATCGGATATTGAGACTAAGACTGACCAAAGTACAAAATACAACTCAACAAAGGAAAGACAAAGTAAAAACAACCTAAACACACCTATTCACACTTACCAAGAATCAAAACGACTCAAACCAAGAATCAAAACAAAAAACTACAAACACTACACTGATGCTAAACTGTTTGGTTGGCACAATTGGCTTAGTACTAGCTGAGACTTTGATGGGTTTGGACGTTTTCCACCATCAGGAGACCTCTCGGCGGGAAGTTCACTACTTCTTCAGGTACTAGTTCCCACCCTTTCTTATTTATGATTCTCACATCTCTTTGGCACTCAATCTCTATTTTCTCTAAAAAGCTATATTCTTGTTTTTCCTACTCAACGTGCATCTCTCTATTCTTTAATCTCTCTTATTTTGCATACTCCCCAAGTGGGGTTGATGGATAAGCTGAAAGTAGTGGCATGTTGCCCTAAGTACTTAGCTAGGACTTACTATTCTCATTCACAGCTAGTGAGCTTTCCCATAGAGGGATTGTGGTGCGACTGGATGTTCAGCATATCTGCAACTCACATTGCTTAGCGATATCCTTGGCTTGACTTGCATGAGATGAGTTATTGCATGTCTCGCCAGCCAAGGATACAACTAATTGGCCTGACACATTGTGTTTTCTATTTCCCATTCCTATTTAGACGCCAGTTTGGGTGTGATCAGACTTGTCCAAATGAGGGGGTTGAATATCTAGCTCCAATTATGATTTGTGCTTCATACTTGGCTCGGTATCTAAATGCTTGAAGAACAAGAGAGCTCCTGGCTCCCACTATTACCTTCAGTCATACTCTTCCTAGTAAATGCTTGTTCGGGCTGGAGAAGGAGGCACAGGTTGAGCCATCCTTGGCGTTAGAGACTTCTGAGAGTGCAGGCAAGAGACAGAGGACCACTACCTGACTCATCTATGCCATTAGTTCATTTCTTTGACTTTTCTTTTCTCTTTAAGCTTTATGACGTAAAAGCAACTTTGATTGAGCCTGAAAGTTAGATGGTGTGCTTGTTTCTGCTCTCTATTTTGAAATCATGTAATTAAAGTTGTGCATACTGAAAATTTTCCCTTTTGGTCCAAAGAATGGTCTGTTTTGCAAAAAGTAAAATTTTAAGAAAATCAACTTCATTAAAACCTTTCAAAACAAATTTCGCAAGCGGTCATTACCTGATATACATGGAATCAATCCTCAAGACGTCTAGCCCTAAATTGAGAGGATGATGACTGTACACAAATGCATTCACCATCACTATTGTTTTGCCCCTTGCTTTATCTTGCAACTAAATCTTCTGTTGAATGGAGGTGAAACAATCAAGCCAACTGATGGTGAGACGGACCAATAAAACAATGGATAGGACAGTTGAGTTGAAAATGGTTAGGATCGAACTTCAAGATGAAGTTGCGTACGCATCCTAAAGATGGGAATTAGGCCTTACATAGTTCTTGGTAAGGGTTCACTCGATTATTAACTCTTTCATTTTATGCTTTAACTTTTGCCAAAGCCGCCCCTTTGGGTTTTTGACTTTTCAAGCTCCATTTTTCATTCATTTCTCATTTTTTTCACGCTCTAACTTTTGCCTAAGTTTCATTTTTGGGTTTTCGGCCTAGTGAGCCTCTTAAGGGTAGAGCTTTTTCAATTTGTCATGTTGATCGATGTGAGAACTCTAAACCATCCAAATCTATGAGGATGATTGCTTCTCCTATCCAAATAGATTTGATGATGTAGAGACTAGTCCAATTGGGTTGGAACTTGCCCCTAGGGTCACGAATAGGAGCTCAATTATCTTTATGCACCATATCTCCTTCTTTCAGATACCTGGATTTGACCTTTTTATTGAATGCCTTAGTAATTCTACGCTGATACGCCTGGATATGATACAACACCTTCAACATCCTCTCATTAGAAAGCATCAACTCTTCAAACCTATTTTGTTGCCGATCTGCCTTCGCTATTTGACACTCAGCCATGATTCTCAACGACGATACCTTAATTTCGATCGGTAAAACAACCTCCATTCCATACACCAAGGAGTAGGGGGTTGGCCCTATAGAAGTTCGGATTTATGTTTTATAACCCTAAAGTGCAAAATGCAGCTTGTTTGGCCAATCTCTGTAGGTTTCCACCATTTTTCGTATAATATTCTTGATGTTTTTGTTCGTTGTTTCAACGGCTCCATTGGTCTGCAGCCTGCATGTCGATCACTTGTGAAAGGTCACATTATATTTCTCAAGTAAGTCCAACACTTCTTTCTTGAAGTGTGAACCATTATCTGGGATTATCTCATTTAGCACCCCATATCTACAAATGATGTTGTTCCTAATGAATTTGACCATGTGAAAAGCGTTTAACACTAAACAAGATTGCACTTCCACCCATTTGGTGAAATAGTCGATTGCCACCAAAAGGAACTTGTGTCCATTCGATCCCTTCGGCGAGATTGCTTAGATGACGTTAATGCCCCAGACTGAGAAAGGCCATGGTGAAGTCATATTGTAGAGCTTCAACGGCGGAATATTCATGTGATTAGCATGGATTTGGCATTTATGGAATCGTCAAATGAAGTTGACACAATCGTTCTCCATGGTTGACCAATAGTAACCTTGTCTGAGGATCTTCTTGGCTAGTATTACAGCATTCATGTGAGCTCCACACTCTCCTCCGTGAATAGCTTCCATAAGATGCTTCGACTCTTTCTCTTCTACACACAGTTTGTGCATTCCCAGATGCTCCCTCTTGTACAACCTAATTCCACAGATGGTGAACTGGATGGCTAAATGTTGAATTCCTCTTTTATCTTTGGCATTTGCCCCTTGTGGATATATGTCCTTCCCTAGAAACAAATGTCATGATACTAAGGATTCTTGTCCTGAACCTCTTTTATTACGGCTATTGTTTTGTACGCGAGCATATACTTTTGTTCAATAATGATCAGACGCATCTTGACCCCAATTGGTATTTCCACCATTGAAGCCAGCGTTGCCAACACATCAGCAAATCAATTGTTTTCTCTTAACAAGTGTGTAAATGTCAGCTTTTGAAACCTCGGAATCAGGATGTCCAGTGTCTGGTGATAAACTTTCATTTTCTCTTCTTTAACGTTCCAATCTCTATTGGTTTGGGAAACAATTAGATTCGAATCTCCTATGACATCCAACCTTATTGCCCTAGTTCTAGGGCAACTTCTAATCTAGTAATACACGCATCATACTCTACTTCGTTGTTGGATACTTTGAAACAGAGTTTGAAAACTAGAAGTGCATGGGAACCATCGGGTGCTATAAGCAACACGCGCTATTCTATAACCATGTTGGTTAGCTGCTCCATCAAAGAACATTTTCCACATCTCCTTTTCTACTTGCAGGATCTCCTCATCTGGGAATAGATACTCTACATCTTCCTCCCCCTCAATTGGGTGTTTTGCCATAAATTCTACTACAACCCTTCCTTTGACCGACTTGCAAGTGACATACTTGAGGTCGAACTCAGAAAGAAGAAGCAACCAACGAGCTAGTTGACCTGTAAGTGCTGGTTTCTCGAAGATATATTTAATAGGATCCAATCTTGAAACCAGAATTACCGAATGGGATAATAGGTAGTATCTCAACTTTCTAGTGGCCCAAACCAAAGCTAAACAAGCCTTCTCTAGAGGAGTGTAACGGGTCTCATACTCTAGTATCTTTTTACTTAGATAGTAAATGACCTTCTCTAACTTAGCATATGACTCTTGTGCAAGCATACATCCCATAGTTCACTCCGTCACTGACAGGTATATGATTAGTAGCTTCCCTAGCTCTAGTAGTGACAACACAGCCGGATTCTGTAGATACTGCTTAACTTGTTCAAAGGCAAACAGACATCAATCGTCTCATTGGAATTTCTTCCTGTAGACTCGACTTTCTTCACGTGACCCCTTTCGGAGAGGCGCGAATTGGTCCTACAGTTCGGACTCTTGTCACGGCTCTGAATCTAATCTCACAAAGTGCAATGTGAGACTGATATACACCAAAGAGTCCAATCTGGCAAATCATTTTGGAAAATTGATTTTGAATCAAATATTGCCAAAACTGGACTGATTTTCCAGATTACCGAGTCGCCACCTAAATATTTTATTTTTGGAAAATCTAGGAAACCCTGACTCGGGCCAAAGGCCACGCGTCCATCATCACCAAAGTTGCCTCAGCTCGGGAACTTGGGTACGAGAGGGGAAGGTCATGACATGAGCACCCCCGCTCGCTTGATCAAAGATTGGCCTCTACTAAACATAATATGTTGTTTTATAAACACGTGTTCTTATTCTAGTTATTAGTTAATTTTACTATGTGATGTGCACAACATACAAGTATAGACTAAAATCGCAAGAATTAGAATAAAATAGTTCATGTTTGTTTTCGAAAATGGTTTGAAAGTGCCACTCTCAAGTGGGCTAAAACGCGGATTTGCCACTCTCAAGTGGGCTTAAAACATGATGATTTACCACTTCGCAAAGTGGTCTTTAAAACTCACATTTGATGAATTGTCCCAATTCAAGTAATAAAGCCTTCATCCACAGGCATTCATGCAGTTTAATCACTTAAGCAAATAGCCTCATGGCAAGCATGCTATCTGGAAACACTCACACTCATGCAAGTATGCTAAAGCGTAAAACTTACAGTGTACTCCAAGCCAAAACAAAAGCTAGTTAGAAATAATTACGATCCTAACTATGCAAGATGCCTAATGCAACACACGCAATAATGCAATTAAATGGGCTCGGCTATCTAAGATGGCATAGGAATGCAACTATTTGATGACATGCTTTGAAACACGTATTCAAATAGGTATTTGAAATACAATGCAGTTTGAATGATGTGCTGAGCCCGGTGCATGCAAGACAAATGAATGGATGCAAACATACGAGCATAAGGTATGCTAATTGAAAATGTCCCTAATCTAACCACTGAAAGTGGATAAATAAAAGGGAGAAAGAAGTGGGGTTGGAAGACATGCACACACACATACACGCACCCTTATTACAACATTACGCCCTCTCGAAGGAGGGTCCGAATGAATAAGAGCTAAGCTAATCTAAGCTAACTAAACTAATTAAACTAATTAGACTAATTATTACACAACAAATTGAAGAAATAACTAAGCTAAGCTACTTAGTTATTACAACACTTTAACTAATTAACGAATTAATTAAGTAAATTACAAAACCAATGAATACCGGCTAAACATGAAAAACAAATGTTAAAAGTACACTGCTTTAGCTCTGCCTTGGGAAGCGAAGGATGCATGCATGCGGTTTTTCGCCCCGAAAAGCCCTCCGGTTTGCTCTTGAGAGGCTCTGTTTGCAGGGTTATCCCAAGAACTTTCTGCTCCAACTTACCAATTCCATGTCAAGGAATGCACCAGTGGCCTGCCAGCCATGAGGACTTGCTGCCGACCACCTGTCAGCCAAAAGTGAGACATGCTGGCCAAGGATGATGCACTGCCGGCCACCAATGAAGCACTGCCGACCACTGGTGTGCTGAACCACCAAACTCTTAAAGGAAAGAGTGATTCTTGGGACCAATTCAAGAACAAAGCCTCTTAAGGAGCTCCAAGATAGCTTCAAGCAACTTCAGCCCAAAGATGAACCACTTTGGTCAAGGTTGTATAGGCTAAAGTTTGATGTATACAAGCTTCTAAGCACTAAATCTCAAGAGAGAGACAAATCTAGAGAGAGAGGCTCCTAAACTTTTTCTCTTAAAATTTTTCTCATCCTCAAAACCATCGAGAATGGCCTCTATATATAGAAGAATGAGGCTCTAGGTCGAAAATATCCCAAAAGAGACAGCTGTAACAGCTGGAGGATAAATATCTGCCAAAAACTGCCTTTTACCATGGATGGCTGGCATGCCATCATTGATGGCCGGCACATGTTCATTGTTGGCCGGCATGGATCACTATTGGTTGGCAGGGGGTTGGCATAGGCCATTCATGGCCGGCATATGGCCAGAAAAGCCCATTTATGGCCAACATCCTCCACCTTTGGTTGGCAAGAAAAATCTGCTTTTTGGGCCCAACTTCAACCGGACATAACTCCATCACCAGGACTCCTTTGCGGGTCATTCTTGAGCCTAAATTGAAGTCCTAGAAGTCTTATTTCCAATGGTGTAGCCTCACATCAAAATTCCAAGTATGTAAAAAGTTATGCCTCTTTTAGGGAAGACTGCTTGGTTTCAATCCTACCCTGATTCGTGTCGAACTTCTCCCAAACTAGTTTTCTTCTCTCCTCTCCTTTTTTCTTCAACTCCAAACCTTTAAATAAGGTGTTTTGAAAGATTTTTTTCAAAGAGTTCACATCTCTTCCATTCATTTCCACTTTGTCCTTGCTCGATTTACTGAAAAACGTAACATTTAACGAAATGCGAGCCCCGGAACATCGTAGGAACTTTTTCAAAAACTATTTTGAAAGAGAGGGTTTTAAGGTCTAAAATATTTTGGTCAAAATCGTTTCAATCCAAAAATGGGGTGTAAGGTTAGGATTTGACGCTCCCCTTGCCGAAGAAATCAAACCTTTGCACTGCACACCTCATCACCAAGTAAACAATCAGTCCCCAAGTCTTAAGGACGATAAAAAGTGGGGTGTCTACAGTTGCCCCTCTTTGACAGAGCTCAGAGTCATGAAATGATGTGAATGAACGTCAAAGCCCAGAGACGACCCATTTTTGACAAGGCCGAAGACTTGGACAAAGAAATAAAATGAAGATGCAGAAACAAATGGTTGCGCCCGTAGGCTACCAATGTATCCCTTTGCAAGGAATCAAACCAGCATAGTTCAGGGGCAGAATGCAAAATGATACATAATATAACAAAACAATGCAAATGATATGCAGTGTAACGAAATAATCAAACCACAAACAGTGCAAAACCACACAAATATCATAAAGGGATGGAGATGCAACATCAAACTACGTTTAACATAGAAAAGGTGCCAGAATCCTCAAACCACAATTCTCTTAGTGGAATGGGTGTGTGCACATGCAGAACTGTGTGTTTAGCATAAAGAATACAAGTAATTGGGTGGCATGATATAAGCGAGGAATGATCTGTTGAGGAAAGATCATGATCCTACATGCTGAATGTAGCAAAACAAAGTACAATGCAATGGATGCAATAGATAAAGTGAATAAGGCACGCGGCCAAACCACATCTTGCCTAGAAAAGGCATGGACACAAAACAAACCACGTCTAACACAGAAAAGGTGCCGAAACCCTCAGACCACAATTCTCTTAGTGTAATAGGCGCGTACACATTATCACAAAACCATGCTTCAACGAAGGAAATGTATGAGCACATGCCAGACTAAGCTTAACATGGAAAGGATACAGGCGATAAATCAGATATGATGCAATAGATGTAATAGATAGTGCAGTAGATGAAAAAGGGTGACATACTCCAACCACGCCGGAATTGTGAGAGGAGGAAGAACAAATCCCAAACACGCTGAAATCGTGTGAGGAAGGGAACACTCAAACCACATTGGAATCGTGAGAAGAGGACAAAAAAATCAATTAGGGGCACGTTCCACACATCTTGTGATAAATTCCAAACACGCTGAAATCATGAGAGGAAACAGACACTCTAACCACGCTGAAATCGTGAGAAGAGGTCTGAAAACAACTAACCAGGAATGCGTTCCACGCATCTTGAGATAAATTCCAAACACACTGAAATCGTGTGAGGAAAAGAAAACTCTAACCACGTTGAAATCGTGAGAAGAGGTCTAAAAACAACCAATCAGGAATGCGTTCCACGCATCCTGAGATAAATTCTAAACACACTGAAATCGTGTGAGGAAAAGAAAACTCTAACCATGCTGAAATCGTGACGCGTCCTGAGATAAGCCCCGGGGGACAACGATCCTAAACGCTGCTCAGCATAAAAGGATAAATGATACAAGATAGCACAAGATGCAAATAAATGCAATAAGTGCGATGATATGATACATCTTACAAGCAATGTAGTGCATGATGCTTAGGGAAATGTAATAAACAAACAAAATGGCGCTTTAAAAAGCACCTCATGGGGTGTGTGGTCATGAACCGCTCTACTCTGACGGGGATCTCCCCTTGTGTTCTTCGAACTGTTACCTTCAACTCTCAGTACAAAGGTTTTGAAATGCCGACAAGGGTTCTTCACGTAGAAGCCATAAATGCCGCTTTTCTTCCTAATTATATTCACAACTTTCCCAATTCTCCAATAGGGTGAAAGACTAGGTTGGTTCAGTATCCAGAATTGAGGCGCGCACACGCTAGCTCAACCTATGGGGCTTCCATACAGATTTCAAGCCGGGGATACACCCTTGGGTATTCAAACCAGACTTTAGTCTCGGAAATTCCAAACCTTTGCATTCTAGGCATCACCATTCGAACTCTAGTTTCCACCGTTGCAGTTGGTCTCCTAAGAACTCATTGCAAATACAACCAAGATGCCTCTGGCAGGGAATGGTACTCAGGGATGTAGACCACCCCAGAACTCCGCTCCGCGTGCGAGGGCGCGAATCGTAGTTCTAGCTACTACAGTTCGGACTCCTGTCACGGTTTTGAATCTAATCTCACAAAGTGCAATATAAGACTGATAAATCACCAAAGAGTCCAAATCCGGCAAATCATTTTGGAAAATCGATTTTAATCAAAAAACGCCAAACATGGACTGCTTTGCCAGATTTCAGAGTCGCCACCTAAATATTTTGTTTTTTGGAAAATTTAGGAAACCTTGACTCGTGCCTAAGGCCACGTGTTCGTCATCACCAAAGTTGCCCCGGCTCGGGAACTTGGGTATGAGAGGGGAAGGTCATGCAATGAGCACCCCTGCTCGCCCGATCAAAGATCGGCCTTTACTAACATGATATGTTTTTGAAAACACATGTGTCATTCTTCCGGTTTATTAGCTAACCTTACTACGTGATGCGCACAGCATACAAGTATAGACTCAATCACTCAAGTTGGAACAAAACATCTCAAGTTTGTTTTTTCAAAAATGGTTTGAAAGTGCTACTCGCAAGTAGGCTAAAATGCGGATTTGCCACTCTCAAGTGGGCTTAGAAAAACATGATTTTGCTACTTCAAGTGGGCTTAAAACTCACATTTCGATGAATTGTTTCAATTCAAGCAATCAAACCTTCTTCCACAGGCATTCGTGCAGTTAATCAATTAAGCAATTAGCCTCATGGCAAGCATGCTATCATGACAGTCACTTACACACATGCAAGATGCTAAAGCATAAACACTCACAGTGTACTCCGAGCCAAAACAAAAGCTAGTTAGTAATCAATGCATGACCCTAGCTATGTTAACAATGCCTAATGCAACACATGCAAAAATGCAACTAAAATAGGCTCGGCTATCTAGAATGGCATAAGAACGCAACACTTGATAACATGCTGTGAAACACGTATTCAAGAAAGTGTATTGAAAGACAATGCAGTTTGAATGATGCGCCGAGCCTGGTGCATGCAAGACATATGAATGAATGCAAACATGCGAAGCATAAGTATGCTAATTGAAACATGCCCTAAAACTAACCATCAAAAGCTGGTAAATAAAAGGGAGAAAGACGTGGGGTTGAAAGACATTCACACACTCATGCACACTTATTAGAACATTTGCCTTCTCGACGGAGGGTCCGAATAATAAGCTAACTAGCTAATTAAACTAATTATTACAACAAAAAACTAATTAACTAACAAGTTAACTAATTATTACAAAACAAGCTAATTAGCTAACTACACTATCTAATTAAATACAAATGAGTAGCTAAATGCATTAACTACTTAAGCATAGAACCAAAGTGTAAGCTAGCTAAACAAAGCAGTTAAAAGGAGCCTCGGGGCGAAAAGCGCATGCATGGTCGGTCACCTCGTTCGGAGATCCATCGTTATGCCTCAACTTGCCTCTGTTTGCAATTGTTCTCTGAACTCTGCACAAAGCTCCAGATAGCTTTTACTCCATCATGGAGACCTCCAAGAGCATTGCCGACCACTTATTGGTGGTGTGGACCACCTGCCGACCACTTACATTTGCTGCAGACCAGAAAAAGTGGTCGGCCAGCCACTTTTATTGGTCTGCCGACTAGAAAATTCTGCACACTTCCAGTTTGCTGCAACAGAGAACAAGAAGGGGCACAACAATGTATTTGCAAGGTATGTGTGCACAACCACCCTCCCTATCATTTTTTAAGCTCAAGGGAGTGTAGTACTCAACTCTCGGGCCACCAACCGAGCATCACAATGCACGATGGCCGAGAAGCCAAGATTGCACATTTCAATGTCAATGAATGCACAAAAGACAAATAAGAACATTAACCTCTATCATGCTTGATCAAGAGGGTTGGCGACCGAGAAATGAGGCACGTTTCATTACTTCAAGTATGAAATGTCCCTCATTTCTCGTGTTTGGATTGACGTCTAATCCAAACACATGCATTGCAACTCAAGCATGCCAAACACAATGCAATGCAACATGAGCATGTCAAGTTAGAATCCTTAAGCATGAAAGCTAGTGAAGGATGCAACACAAGGGCTATGTAATAAAATGCTCTATGGACCAAACAAGCCTCAAATAGACCTCATGCTAGCCAAAACAGTGGCCAAAACACTCTTAAAAGATGGCATGAAAGGCTAGAAAATACATGCTCATGCATTGGCTCACCAACTAAGCATAAGAGCACAACTCTCAAAAGTGCTCAAGGAGTGACAAATGTAAGAGTGTAGCCACACTCTAAGCACTGAAATCATGTATGAAATGACGCCAAATCATCCAAAAAACATAAGCATAGCATGCTAGGAGGCCTAAGACACAAGGCAACCAAAGGAGACTACACAAGAGGCATGCAATACATGGCACAAATGATAGAACCAACCATGGACAGAGCTCAATTAGGTCAAAACAAAGACCAAAACATGCTGACATGGGGGATCAAAAGCCTAGGCATGCATGCATACATATTAGGCCATAAGTGAGGCACAAAGGCATAACCCTTAAAAGCACTCAAAGAGTGAAAGAAGTGAGAACATGGCAATGCTATATGCTCTGAAATGTCATGTTAAATGATGCCAAATCATGTACATGTCACAAATGAAGCTTGCTAGAGGCATGAAAACATAAGGCTAGCAAGGCCAATTGCACTACAGCTATGCTATACATGAACCATATGGCCAAGACAACCCAAAACAGTCCTAGAGCCTGTCAAAATAATACTAAAACATGCATGGACTAGAGCTAACACATGCTAACATGAAGGGCATGAAGCATGGAGTATGCAAGGCCAAGAGGGAGGATTACACTACACCTACCAAAACCAAGCATGAGATGGCTTCGCCAACAAAAATCAGAGTTATGGCATGTCAAAAAAACACCAAAAATGGGCTAATACCAAGTCAACACATGCTAGAATAACAAGCTCACTCATTAGGCATGCAAGGCTAGTAAAGAGGACTTACATTACAAGTGTAAGAAGCAAATGAGGGATTCTCTAACCAACAAAAAATAGAGTTGTATCATGGCAAAATAAGACCCAAAACACATTGAAATGGTGGCCCAAATGCCTAGGCATGATGACATACATAAAGGCTCATACTTAAGGCATAAAACACCAACCCTCCAAAGCATTGAAAGAGTGAAAGATGTGAGTGTATGGCCACACTACATGTACTGAAATCACATATCAAATGATGCCAAATCATGCAAATAGCCCAAACAATGCATGCTAGTGACTTGGAAACTCAAAGCTAGTGAGCTAGAATGCTCTATGGCTATACAAAACAAGGCATGCATGACCAAAACAACATAAATCAGACCTAGAGCATGCCAAAACATGGCGAAAGTCTTGCTGGAGTTGAGCCAAAATCATGCTAGAATGATGGTCAAAAGCATGATGCATGTTAGGCTAGTGAGTGGAAATGCACTACAAGTGTGTGAAGCATGCAAGAGGCTATCAAACCAACCTAAAAAAGAGGTATGCCACACTGAAATAAGGTAAAAAATAGGCTGAGATGGGGCCAACATATGCTTAACAAGCATGCTCAAACATGAGGCCAACAAGGCAAGCAACCAAGATACAAGGAGAGGGGATGACCCCCTCTTATTTGGGACCTCAAAACACACTTTCCACCACTGAAATTCCTCTGAGTTTCAGTGGTGAGAAGGCCAAAAAGAGGTGGTCCCAATAGCTTAAAAGGATAGCACAAAACCAAGCCAAACAAGGCACAAGAGGGGGGTAGACCACCCCCAACACCAAAGAGACCTTAAACAAACATTTCAAGCATGTGAAATTAGAACTTTTTGTAGTTTAAAGTTAGGCCTAAATTAGCATACAAATAGGGCCAAAAGCTTAAACAAAAACCAAGGTTTAAGGGGTTAGAAACTTACCCTTGAAGAACAACTTCGAAGCTGCAACTCTAGCAGCTTTTTTGAGCTAAAACTAATCTAAAAACACCAAAACTAGCTTCTAGGTGCCTCAGCTCCAAGAGTGTGGTGTTTCACTATGTGTTTGTGTGCAAAAGTGTGAAAGAAAGGCACTTTTAAGCACAAATATGAGACAAAGAGAGAAATATAGAGATAGATGTGTATGTATCTCTCCAAGCAATTTTTCTGAACCTAGAGAAGGGAGAGAGAGCCTCCCTTTTATAGAAGATCAAGGTTCAAGCTTGTTGAACAAGTTTGGAGCTCCAAGCAATCCCTCCATTGTGCCCAACAGCTGGCACAACTGGCATGGAAAATATCTACAGAAAGTACAGGAAAGCTGCCGACCAGTTGAAGTGGTCGGCTAGTTACTTACACTGGTCGGCCGACCACTTTTTCTGGTCTGCCGGAAGAGAAAGTGGTCGGCAAGGGGGGGAAGGCGGTCTACACAGAGAGAGGAAGGCGGTGGCACGGATGCATACCACTTTTTCCAGCTGCAGACCACTTGTAGGCCACCTAAGTGGTCGGTTGGACACTTTTCTGGTCGACAGCCCAATTTTCTGGTCAGTAGGCAAAATTCTGCTTTCCAGATCCAACTTCAAATGGGCATAACTCCTTCATATGGACTTCTTTTCAGGTCATTGTTATGTCCAAATTGAAGCCCCGAAAGTAAGCTTTCCAATGGTGGTAGCCTTGTATAAAAATTCGAACTGTGAAAAAAGTTATGCCTATTTTTGTGAAGCCACTCAATTTTGATCCTACCTGGATTCACGCCGAACTTCTCCCAAACTAGCTTGCTTCTCTCCTCTCCTCTTTTCTTCAACTCCAAACCCCTAAACAAGGTGTTTTGAAAGGTTTTTCAAAGATTTCATCTCTCTTTCATTCATTTCCACTTTGGCCTTACTCGATTTACCGAAAAACGCAACATTTAACAAAATACGAGCGTCGAAACATCGTAGGAACTTTTCAAAAATATTTTGAAAGAGAGGGTTTTAAGGTCTAAAATCTTTGTTCAACATAGCTTTGGTCCAAAAGGGGGTGTGAGGTTGGGATTTGACTCTCTCTCCTTGCCGAAGAAATCGACCCTTTGGACTGCACAACTTCATCACCGAGTAAACCATCAGTAGTGCCCAAGTCTTAAGGGCAGTAAAAAATGGGGTGTCTACAAAGGAGAGCACTTCTGATCGCCATTCTGGCTTGAAGCAGGCTTGAGCTTGGGCTTGAGGTAGAGGTACACTTATACTTTGGAGCATTGACAAGGCTTGAAAAGGTACATCTAGAATGCAATCTTGGACTTTGCTGAAGTTGAAACACACTTAGATGCTCTTCATTTTCCCTCTTTTCTTTTGCTTTGCAGTCTAGAACCCATGTAGCTTCAGACAGGTCCTTATTCTACTATTCTCACATGACCTGGGTTGAACCCTGCAGTTTATGAAAGAAAGAAATCATGTTTTGCACATATGTGGAGAACGATACAACACTCTAAGCACAAAATGATTTATTTTGAAATTGAACTTGAGAAATGAGTTCTTAACCGGGTATTGAGCCTAAGACTAACCACAGTCAAAACGACTCAACAAAGGGAAAGACAAGGTAACAACACAAACACGCTAAACGACTCAAAATAAGAATCGAGACAAACAAAAACAACCAACACAACACTCGGATGTGTACCACCAGTAGGTGACCTCTCAGTTCACGAGGAGCCTATTTCTTCGGGTATTGTTTCCCACCCTTTCTTATTTGTGATTCTCACATCACATGGCACTCAATCTCTTTTTCTCTAAAATCCCTTTTCTCACTTTTTCTCTCAGCACACATCTCTCTATTCTTCAATCTCTCTTAGTTTTTTATCCCTCCCCCGGGTGGTTGATGGATAAGTAGGACGTTGTGGACTCTTGCTCCTAGTATTCTGCTAGATTCTCCTTCTTTCGCTCACAACAATGAACTTTTCCATAAAGGGGTTGTGGCGTGACTGGATGTGTAGCAGATCTGCAACTAACATCGGTTGACGATGCCCTTGGCCAGTTTGGATGTGATCAGACCTGTCTAGATGAGGGAATGGAATATCTTGATCCATTCCAGTTCATGCTCCACACTTGACTTGATACCTCATTGCTTGAAGGATGAGAGAGCTTTCGGCTCTTTGCTTGTTAGCTTCAGTTGCGCCTTTTCTGGCGAATATGGTGCCCTTTCCGGCAAGTATGTAAACAACGGGGAAAAGTCAGAAATCCTGACTCGACTGTGCCCCCAGTTCATCATTTTGACCATTTTTGTATTTTGGTTTTCTGCTAAAACAATTTTGACCAAAATGAGAGTTAGATTAACATGCTTGTTTGATTTCCTGATTTGAAATCATGCAAGTCAGGTTGTGAGCATTAAAAATTTTCCTTTTTTGGGTCCAAGAAATGGTCCAGTTTTGGAAAAATGGGATAATTTTTGAGAAAATTAGTCAGCCTCATTAAAATTTCTCAAAAACTATTTTTGCAAATGGCCATTGCTCAACCAATGCATAATTTACTCTCGAGATGCATAACCTTAGATCTGAACTTGATTTGTCTTGCAGCTGAATCTTCCAACAGAATAGGAAAACAGACTTTGAACGAAGACAAGCCAATTTGCACGTGGATATGATAGCCGAGTTGAACAAGGATAAACCAATCAACATGGATGAGCCAAGCAGGTTGAAAATGATTGGGGCTGAACTTCAGGATGAAGTTGCCTACGTATCCCAAACATGGGAATCAGGCCGTACGTAGTTCTGGGTTGAGGTTCACTCGGGTGTTAACACTCTTCTTTTGTGCTCTAACTTTTGCCAAGGCCACCTTTTCGAGTTTTTAACCTTGTGAGCTATTTTTTTCTTTTCTTTTCTTTTAATTTCTTTTTTTCTTTTATTTTCTTCATTTTTGTCCTTTTCTTCATTTACTTTCTGTTCTTTTCTTTTTCTCTTCTTTCTTGCTCTAACTTTTTCCTGGGTCGCCGTTCTGGGTTTTCGGCCCAGCGAGCCTCTCAAGGATAAAAAAGTTTAACTTGTCCATGTTGATCGGTTTTGAGATCTCAAAGCCATCTGAATCCAGGAGAATGGCTATTGTTCACTGATGATGTAGGAGTCCATCCAATCGGGTCTGAATTGCCCCTAGTGTTGTAGATAGGAACTCGATCGTCCTTCAACAATAAATTTTCTTCTTCCAGCTGTTGGACTTTGGCTTTCTTTCCAATCTTCATTGACTTGCGGAATGACCCATCTTTTGAATTTTTGAGCACATTTGACATTTTTGCCCCTAGTTCAAGGGCTACTTCTAATCTAGCTTTGCAAGCTTCCTTTGACGACATTTGACCTTCTTGATCTGACATTCTTACCCCTAGTTCGAGGGTTGCTTCCAATCCGGCCATACAAGCCTTATGTTTTGGTTGATCGTTGAACGTTCTAAGTCAAAGTTCAAGGTTTGAAAGCAAAAGGGGTCGAGTCTCGAGGCTGAGAGCGATCCTATGCTACATAATCTCAAAATCAACTCCACGCATGCCTTCGCAAGACCACACAAAACATTGTTTTTGAAATCTTTCAAGAAAGCTACTAGTCGCTCACGCTGAAGACATTGTAGAACCAATCTGGATCAAGGCAGGATCTTTTCCAATACTCACATTAACATACATGATCTCATTCATTAAGGGTTTAGCATACCTCTCTTCTTCTTAGTTGATCAAATTTTTGTAAACCTCTTGAAATTCCTTCCTCTTTGTTTTCATCCCAGTGTTAAAAAAGGTTTGAAAAACTTGGGTCAATGCAATGAGTTCAAGGCATAGAAAAGTTGGTGAAAATGCACTACCGTTTCATTCAGATCTTCTGGCGCAACTGGCTCAATGACAGAAACAGACGCAAGAGAAAGAGTGTAAAAGATAAACACAAAACAAGTGAGTGATCTCCGAGGTAACACACCCGAAATCACCTGACCCTGACATAACATGACTGACTTGATACAACAAGATAGACTCGACTGACTCAGTACGAAAAGACTGACTCAATACAACACAACAAGACTGACCCAATACCGAAGTCAGAAAGTAAAATAAACAGCATTCGCAAATTGCTCAAAACAGTGCATACCATCCACCATATCTAGAGTAAAATGAGAGCCATCAATACGTGGTTCATCCCCTGATCACATAGTCACATTATCCCCCAAGTTCATCAATCCAGTACCGATAGACTTTGCAGGACTTGGTGCGACGATGACCTTGTTGTTAATCAAATCTTGTATTTCATGGCGAAGATGAAAAGACATGTTAGTGTCATGGCCGGTTTGTTGATGGAAGGCACAGTACTTGGCCGAATTATGCTTGGCTAGAAGGGGATTCGGGAGAGGCCGAGGCTCAAAGGGTTTGAGATGGCCTTGTCCAACGAGGATTTGGAGAGCTTTGGACAAAGTCATGTAGAGGGGATTGAAGACCCTCTTGTGTGATACCCCTGTTCCGTAGTATGCTAACTGGTCCTTAATTTGAGTATGATTATGTGTTTAGCATGATTTTATGTGCCATTATGTGAATATATGTGATTTTGAAATTTTATCTGTTCACCATAGGAATATCTGTCTGAATAGTCTGTTTTGGGAATTAAATTGAAGGCCTTATCAGCCACGGAACCCGAAATTGATTACGCCATTGTGATTGGCATAATTTTTAGAGCCTACAGTGAAATTTAATTGGAAATTGATCCAAGTCAGGTTAAATTGATTTAATTGATGAATTGAGTACCCAATTATCTCATGTTGAAATAAAATGTGAGTGGGGCTATTATAAGCCTTATTAGAACCAATTCCTTCCCCTTTACATTGATTTGGCTGATCAACTCTAAGAGGAAAAGAGAAGGGTCGGCTATTAGAGAGAGGGAGGGGAGAAAAATCTGAGTTTTGCTCTTGGTCCTTGAATGCCTTGAAGATAACACCAGAATTGCCATAGATTGTGAAGATTAAACTCCTTGGTGAGTAGTTCATGTAAATTTTTAACTATCATTTTGTGAATTCAAGGTTGAAAGAGGGTCTAGAGCATGGAATTGTCTGATCATAAGGAAATTGAGTTGAATTTGTTATAATGGAGACCGATATATGCATGCATGTGTGTGATTGTCTTGAACATTGCATGTTTTGAACTCAAAGGGGTATGATCCATGTAAATTGTAGTTGAAACTCATGTTTTGATCACCAATTGTGCATCTAAGTTGAGAATGTGGCTAATTCATCACATGCATGTACAACTTGAGAAGGTATGAGCTTGAATGCATGAGTTTGTTATGTTGGTGTTGAGTATGGCATATTTTGGGACATGTATGTAGATAAATCAAGAAATTGAGCCTCATGATGTTATAATCTTGCATTGGTGCCATGTTAGTATAATTATATTTGAGATTTGGGCCATTGCATGCAAGTAATGTAGCTAGGAATTCGAATTGGAGCTCAAGAACTCAATCTGGAAAACCCAGATTTTTGATGTCCGCTCGAGCGGGGGAAGATTTGCTCGAGCGGGAAAATCGTGCTCCCAGCACTTTTTGCAGAGTTGGATGTCCGCTCGAACGGGATATCTCACGCTCGAGCGGGGAGCTTTTGTAGACAAGCCTTTCGCTCGAGCTCTCTATCCCACGCTCGAGCGTATTTTTCATGCAACCAGTACTTTTGTAGGCCTTAAGGGTCTGCTCGAGCGGGTAAGTTGACGCTCGAGCAAGGACCCTGTTCTCTGAAATTTTGTATGCTCGTTCTGTGTTTCGTTTTCTGTTCTCTTTCACTTGTAAGCACTCTTAGGCATATGTTAAGCATTGTAAATGAGTTAATGAGATAAGAATAAAGCCTAAAGAGGAATATGTGAATCAAAGAATGGATTGAACTGTTAGTGACCCTTTTGTGTTCATGAAATGTGTAGGGTCAAGCTCCAGGGCAAATCCACAAGCCGATCACTGTGAGTAATATCTTAACAAAATATGTTTGAATATGTTGTTGTCCTATTGTTTACCTCTATGTAAGTCTGTAAGTTCATTAATTTGAATGGTGGACAATGTCTGACATGAAAGTTTGCAATGGGCTAGAGGCCATTTTGACAAGAAATAATGAATGGGCCAGAGGCCGTTTTGACAAACAAAAATGAATGGCCCGAAGGCCGTTTTGACACAAATGAATGGGCCGAAGGCCGTTTTGACAAACACAAATGAATGGGCCGAAGGCCGTTTTGACAAACAAAAATGAATGGGCTGAAGGCCGTTTTGACACAAATGAATGGGCCGAAGGCCGTTTTGATATAAATGAATGGGCCGAAGGCCGTTTTGACAAGAATGAATGGGCCAAAGGCCGTTTTGATATAAATGTACATATGTTAAGTAGGAATATGAATTGGGCCGAAGGCCGTTTGGAGTATGTTGTTCTACATATTGTTTATATGACTTCTATATTTGATATCATTCACTGGGCTATCGCTCACGCTCATTCATGTGTTTGTAGGTGAGCCAAGGGAAGTCCAAACCCAGCCCCAGTGAAGTCTACTAGGAAAAATACGAGTTTTGAGGAAGTCAGCCATGCATCTCACTCTTGAGACCTATCCTTGCCTTTTTGTTATGTAATTATATTTTGTCTTGCCGGTAAGGACTTTATGTATATTTGTAAATAGTCTGTCATGGGTTGACTTAATTAGATGATCCTGTCTGTAAAGAATTTTATGGTACTGTACTTTTGACGTGGGTTATTAACGTATATGAGTTTGGTTTGTTTTGAAGTGCATATAAGCACGGCTCTATGGACAAAGTTTTTGATTATTGCTTCCGTTTGGCCCCTCTACTCTGTTGACTTATGTCTATTTTGGTTTGAGGCCGTAGGTAATCTCAGGATTACCGGCTGGTTACGTCCTTAACCCATGGGGGCGGGTTCAGGTCGTGACATCTTGCCTCAGGATTGGTACTTCGAGGTTTGTGGAGTTGTGTTGGATGTACCAGCAAAGGGATTGGCAGGTGCTGACTGGGTTTGATGATCTCTTCCGAGTGTAGGATTGAAGTTGAAAGGGGTATTTCTGGTACGACAGCTCTTTTCTCGGCTTGCCCCTTGATTCAGAATCCTCTCATCTTGAATAGCAAAAGTGTCATCCACAGTCTTTGTAACAATTGCGAGTGTAGACCGCTCGAACTCCGCTCCGCGCGTGAGGGCGCAAATCGTTGTTCTTAGCTACTACAGTTCAGACTTATGTCACAGTTCTGAATCTAATCTCACAAAGTGCAATGTAAGACTAATAAATCACCAAAGAGTCTAAATCCGACAAATCGTTTTGAAAAATCGATTTCAATCAAAAAACGCCAAACATGGACTACTTTGCCAGATTTCAGAGTCGCCACCTAAATATTTTATTTTGAGAAATTTAGGAAACCCTGACTCGTGCCTAAGATCACGTGTCCGTCATCACCAAAGTTGCCTCGGCTCGGGAACTTGGGTACGAGAGGGGAAGGTCCTGAAATGAGCACCCCTGCTCGCTCGATCAAAGGATCGGCCTCTACTAACATGATATGTTGTTTTTGAAAACACATGTGTTCTTATTCCACTATTAAACTAGAATTACTATGTGCTGCGCACAGCATACAAGTATAGACTAAATCACTCAACTTGGAACAAAACATCTCATGTTTGTTTGTTTGAAAATGGTTTGAAGGTGCTACTCGCAAGTAGGTTAAGACACAGATTTGCCACCCTCAAGTGGGCTTAGAAAACATGATGATTTGCCACTTCAAGTAGGCATAAAACGCACAATTCGATGAATTGTTCCCATTCAAGAATGAAGCCTTTATCCACAGGCATTCAGACAGTTAAACACTTAAGCAGATAGTGTCATAGCAAGCATGCTGTCATGGCAGTCACTTACACACATGCAAGGATGCTAAAGCGTAAACACTCACAGTGTACTCCGAGCCAAAGAAAGAAAACTAGTTAGAAATCAATGCATGATCCTAGCTATGTTAAGATGCCTAATGCAACACATGCAAAATGTAACTAAGATAGGCTCGGGTATCTAGAATGGCATATGAATGCAACACTTGATACATGCAGTTAAACACGTATTCAAAAAAGTGTATTGAAGTACAATGCAGCTTGAATGATGTGCCGAGCCCGGTGCATGCAATACGAAATGAATGATGCACGCATGCAAGCATAAGTGTGCTAATTGAAATATGCCCTAATCTAACCACTGAAAGCGGATAAGTAAAAGGGAGAAAGACGTGGGGTTGGAAGACATTCACACACACACACACACTTATTACAACATTTGCCCTATCGACGGAGGGTCCGAATAAATCAACTAACTAGCTACCCTATGCTAATTAATTACAAACCGAATTGAAACTAGCTATACTAAGCTAATTAGAATATTACAAAGATGGAATAAATTAGCTAAATACATTAACTAATTAATTACAAAATCAGCAAAGTAACTAGCTAAACAAAGTAGTTAAAATGGCCTCGGGGCGAGAAGTGCATGCATGCTCGATCGCCTCGCTCGAAAATCTACTACCGTGCCTCTAATGCCTCTGTTTGCATTCTTTTGGACTTTTGAAAATTGTGCCAACTTCCTAGATGCTTCTGATCCACCTTAAGAACATGTTGAGAGATGGTCGGCCAAGCGGAATGGCCATCGGCCAAAGATAATGGTCATCGGCCACTTTTGATAGCCGATCGGTAGACTTGGTGGTCGGTCGGCAGCCTTGATGGCTGGTCGGCCACTGCTTCCGGCAATTTCTCCTTTTGCTGCAACAGAGCACAAATAGAGGCATGACAGTGTATTTGCAAGGTATGTGTGCACAACCACCCTCCCTACCATTTCTCAAGCTCAAGGGAGTGCGATACTCGACTCTCGGACCATCAATCACGCATCTCAATGCATGATGGCCAAAGAGGCCAAGTTTGCACAATTCAATGTCAACGAATGCACAAATGACACAATGAGCCTACACCTCTATCATGCTTGATAAAAAGGGTCGGCGAGCGAGAAATGAGGCACGTTCCATCACTTCAAGTATGAAACGTCCCTCGTTTCTCGTGTTTGGATCAACATCCGATCCAAACACAATGCAATGCAACACACATGAAAACAACATGCTATGCAACAACATGCAAACAACATTCAATGCAGCAACATGAAAACAACATGCAATGCAACAACATGCTCTCCTAACAATGCTAGAATGGCATGCAAAAGATTCTACCAAGCAAACAATGCATGCATGACATATTTGGAGGCTAAAGCATGAAAGCAAGTAAAGGGCATCATAGAAGAGGCATGCAATACGATGCTCAATAGACTTAAATCATATATGAACAGACCTATGCGGCTCCAAAATAGTGGCCAACACACCAAAACTTAGGCACAAAAGGGCAAAGAACACATGCTCATGTGATGGCTCATCAACTAGGCATAAGGGTCAACTTTTAAAAGCACTTAAAGAGTGAAGAACATGGAAGTGTGACAACACTATATGCTCTGAAATAACATGTTAAATGATGCCAAATCATGCACATGTTACAAATGAAGCATGCTAGGAGGCTCAAAGCTTAAAACTAGCATAGGCACTTGCACTATAGCTATTCAAAGCAAGCCCCGAGAGGCCAAGTACACCCAAAACAGTCCTAAAGCATGTCAAAACAATGCTAAAACATATATGGAGTATAGCCAAAACAAGCTAGCATGGAGGGCCAAAACATCAAGTAAGCTAGGCCAATGAGCATGGTTACACTACAAGTGTAAGAAGCAAATGAGGGATGCTCTACCCAACCAAAGACAGAGTTGTATCATGGAAAAATAACACCAAAAATACACTGAAATGGTAGCCCAAAGGCTTAGGATTGCATGCATACAAGTTAGGTCAAGATGAAGGCATAAAGCACCAACCCTCGAAAGCATTGAAAGAGTGAAAGATGTGAGGGCTTGACAGTGAAACATGCTCTAAAATCACATATCAAATGATGCTAAATCATGCAAATAGCCCAAGCAATGCATTCTAGTGGACCCAAAACGCAAAGCTGGTGAGCAAGATTGCACCATTGCTATACAAAGCAAGGCATGCATGACCAAAAAAACATCAAATAGAGCTTAAGCATGGCAAAACATGAGTAAAAAAGCTAGCTGGAGTGAAGCAAAAAACATGCTAAAATGATGGTCCAAAGCATGATGCATGTTAAGGCTATAGGGAGGATTGCACTACAAGGGTATGAAGCATACAAGAGGCAACCAAACCAAACCCAAACAGAGCTATAACATGTTAGAAATGTCACAAAAACATGCTAAGATGGAGCCAAAACATGCTAAAAAGACATGCTACTTTGATGAGCCATCAACACAAGCAAACAAGATACAAAAAAGGGGGACCACCCCCACCTATTTGGAGCCTCAAAACACACTTTCTACCACTGAAAATCCACTGGATTTCAGTGGCTAACAGGCCAAGAGAAGATGATCTCAAAGGCCTAAAATGATGGCACCAAGCCTAAGCAAATAAGGCACACAGGAGGGTAGAACACCCTTAACACCAAAGTGGTCTCAAACAAACATTTTCAATACTAAAAAATGAAGCTTTTTGCAGTTGAAAGCTAAGCCAAAAGAAGCATGCAAAGTTGGCCAAGTACTTAAGTAAAACAAAGCTTAAATGAAGATATGGGGCTCACCCTTGAAGAACAAGAACAAGGAAGCAACTTCTGAGGCAAAACCAAGCTTTTGAGCTTCAAACAAACCTCCAAGAACCTCAGCTCAAGAGTGAAGGTGTTTCACTAGGTGATTTAGTGCAAAAGTGTGAAGAAAAATCACTTTGAGGTACAAATTAACACAAATATATATATATAGAGAGAGATATGTTTTGTATCTCAATTTTCTTAACCTTTGGAAAGGGAGAGGGACCTCTCCTCTTATAGAAATCCAAGTCTCAAGCTTGTTGAACAAGCTAGAGGCTTGGTTCAATCCCTCCATACACGTATATAGAGGATGAGTTCTATGCTCACCAGCTGTCACAGCTAGCAACAAAATATTTGCAAAAGCAAATAAAAAGGCCTTGGCCAAAAAGTATGGCCGACCAGCCAATAAACATGCAGACCAGCCACCAGTGATGCCGACCGGCCACCACTGATGGCCAATGGAAAGAGGGCATGGCCGATAGGCATGAGGCCTGGCCGATGCGTTGTAGGGCTGGCCAACAAGCCATCCTCTTCCCTCAGAAACAAAGCCACAAGCTCTTGGTCCACAACCAAGCACAAAATAGATAAGTTGAGAGGCTCCAAGGCAAGGCACGCAGCCGAGACCTTCAGAAACTCAAAATGAACACGAGCATGGATGATCATCGAGTGTTCAAACGATGATGTCCAAGTGTTGGGGACGGTAAAAAATGGGGTGTCTACAGTTGCCCTCCTTTGACAGAACTCGGAAGTCAAGAAATGGCGAGAGTGAATGTCAAAGCCCAGAGACGACCCATTTTTGACAAGGCCAAAGACTTAGACAAATATACAAAATGACAATGAGATGCGCCCGCAAGCAGGGGCAAAATGCAAATGATATGCACAATGCAAAACATAACTTATGATTATGCAAAGAGGACTATAATGAAGCATTTATGCAAAATAAATACAACAGCTTAAGAAAACAAATAAGAAACAACAGTCTCACACATTCCAACAGAAAGGATGTAAGAAAATTATACAATTCTCACTGCGTCTCACGCGGAGAAGGCTAAAAGCGACTGTCGGGAACACCCAAAGTCTCAAACGAAACACCTCCCAGCGTATCAAACGCAAAAGGAGAAGGACTGTGCAAGAAAGCGTAGTCATCAAAGCGCGTGTCAAATGCGAGAGGAGAAAGGTACGTCCAAACGCATGTCAAACGCGAGTGGAGAAGGGTAGCAGTCAAATTGAACCGGAACTTCTCTTGAATGGACCGTACGTACAATATCATCTAGTTTCACCAACCTCAAATGAACCGTACACACAATATCGTGCCTACACAAAAAAGAGATTTTGACAAGTACAATATATTAGGAACACGTGATTAACGCTATATCAAGATATAATTTCAATACAAGATAAACACATGCACATATGATGCCAGTAGAAAGGTGCATAACAATGCAAGTGGGAATAGTGCATAACAATGCAAGTAGAACGTGCATGACAACGCAAGAAAAGAGGTGCATAACAATGCAACTGAAGCGTGCATAACAATGCAGGTGGGGTGTGCATAACAATGCAACTGACGTACGTAACAATGCATGTAACATGCGTGACAACGCAATGAGTGTGCATAACAATGCAAGTAACGTGCGTGACAACACAATGAGTGTGCATAACAATGCAAGTAACGTGCGTGACAACGTAATGAGTGTGCATAACAATGCAAGTAACGTGCGTGACAACGCAATGAGTGCGCGTAACAATGCAAGCATGAGAAGCGCCTATGCAATGCAAGTATGAGAAGTGCATATGCAATGCAAGCCTTGCATATATGACAAAAACCGCTATAATGTAACAATATTCAAAAGCGATTCATCGATTTTACGATACAAAAAGGATACACTTTGTTCGTATTGAGTGCCGCACACTGAAAACGCAGTTCGAAACTTCCGCTGAGACTACTTCAGCTTAAAAGTGTACTTTCCTTGCACTTTATTGAGAGATGAGGGCACAAAACAACAAAACAACCCCATACAAGGGAATTGGAGGTGCATCGGCCACAAGAGGGATCTATCGGCCACCAAACAAGCTAATCGGCCAACAATTTGGCCGATCGGCCAAAAATGGCAGATTCGGGGCAGTTTTGACATTTTACCTCGGGTCTTTAAGTATTGGGTTCCAAACCTTATTGCCGAAAAACATTCCCCTCCTCTCTAGATCACTTTCCTCCCTTCGATCCAAGCTTTACCCACGTTTTTTATCATTCCACAACTTTCGATTCGCAAAACCCTTGTTGTTCTCAACGTCTTGAACCGATTGAAAAGTGTATTCAGTGCCACATTCTTGATTTCCATCACTTGGGGTTTATTTCCCTTGAGTTACCCTTGATCTTCGCGCCCTCTTAAGCACTTCGACATTTTCTTCTATTTTTCACCCCTCGGGGTTGACTTTTGGTTGACTTTTAGCTTTCTTGCCCATTTTCCATACCTTCGACCATTTTCTCATTCTTCTTGAGATGGCGGATGACATTCCACACAGTCGGGCTCTTGCAGGAATGGAGATGGATCTCGAGTTCGAGCCCTTGCCGCTCAGTGTTCGGCCTTTCGACCCGACGACGTACGATCCTGACGTACACGTGCTGCCTCCTGACAGTATTCGCCAGTTCATGAGCTTTGCACGAGGTTCTCCGGAGGACCTCCTACTACGCGAGTCGGAGTCACACTTATCCTTTGACGCTGCTGAGGTATACTCTTCTTCTTTACTTTCTGTAATGTAGGTCATATGTTTTGAATAGCCAATATTGCTCTTTATCTGACTAGTCCAAACACACTTGTATGTCACATGCCTAGTTCATTCTGGGCACATTCATACATGGTACTTCTGTCAACTCGAACATATGTACACACTGCACTTCTATCAACTCTGAACACATGCATACACTGTATTCCTGACACTGCTTCGTATCTGTTTATCTTGAACACAGGGAGATTCTTATGTCTTCTGGGGGTATGGGAACACCATTGCACGAGATTGGTACATGGAGCTACCCGATGACGTTCGCCACATCGTCGATCAGGCCGGTTTCGGTGTATTCTACATAGGACTCTCGCGCCTCACTGCGAGTCGACCTCTTCTAGGCGCACTAGTGGAGAGGTGGTGGGACACCACCGATTCCTTCCACCTTTCTACAGCAGGGGAGATGACGATGACTCCCTTTGACTTCTCCATGCTAACCGGCATCGGAGTAGGGGGTGATCTGATCCCTTTCGACGCTGATATGGCCGAGTGGGATGCTGCTCAGATCTTTTTGCTCGGCATCCGCCCACCTCTCTCCCGACCAGGGTTCATGAGATATTCATGGTTCGCCGACCAGTTCAGGGGACAGACGCCGACGACCTGTGAGGAGGTCGAGCACTATGCCGGGGGTTCCTCATGTTCTTGTTGGGCACTACTCTCTTCGCCGACCGGGTGAACACCGTTGGCCTCTACCTCTTGAGCGCACTGGTAGACATGACTCGCATCCGACACTATGACTGGGGCGGCGCAGGCCTGGCCACACTCTATGGATACATGAGTTCTTCTTCTCGCTGGAGCGGGCACTTGCTAGGAGGCTACTGGAGAGCCTTGGAGGTACATCTTTCCCTTTTGCTTTACAGTTCTGCTTTACACTATACGTACACCACACACTGTGCATAACACGCAATCTGCTTTACACTGGTTGCACACTGCACACACTGCACATCATCTTCTGATTTCTGCTTTATCTGTATACTACTTTATTGATAAACATACTCTTTATTGCCCTTTTACATTCTGTAGTTGTGGGTATATGCCTACTTCCCTAGGCTTGCCCCAGAGCCAGAGGTGGAGATGCCCTCCATGGTTCCATATTCACATCGGTACAATGGGAGATGCGAGCGGAGGCCGCGAGAGTCTTTCTTGTTCTTCCACAGATATTTTGACAGTGTAACCGCAACAGAGGTACTTCAAACCTTATAGTTCATTTGAGCTTTGCCTTATATTGCACTATCAATAACAGATAACAACCTGTATATCTATCATTTGCAGATCAACTGGAAGCCCTGGGTAGTGATGCCTGACGCAGTTAGCGACCGGTATATGGGCGCTCAGGAGACTACCCGATTCCGGGTTTTCCTTGAGGGCCTGGTCTGTCAAGCATGGTACTTGGGTGAGCGCTTCTTGCGACAGAGCCTTGGCTTACTCGAGCCGGTGGTTCTGATGCCACCTCCTTCGTACATGAGGCATACAGTGGGGTACACCCCGCAGGAGATGACTAATTTTATGATCGGTTAGGATGCCGACTTCTTCCAAATCGACGACGACTACACCGCCTTCATCGAGACATATCTCATGCCGCCTCTGGCCAGTGTTCGCTGAGGTGAGAGAGAAAGACCTGCAGCCGCAACAAGAGGAGTGGGAGGATCGAGGGCGACCCAGGCCCATGGCAGGAGGGGTTCCCGGAGGGGACAGAGGGCGGAGTGGCCGGACCTACCCACTACCATGACATGCTGAGGAGGGGCTGGAGAGACTTATCAGATACCCATCGCTTCTCCCCCGGCTGATCATGAGCTTGTCAGAGTTCGAGGCTCGACCCCGGTATATGTTATACTTTTCATTCTGTACATTCATTTCATTTCAGTTGATATCCCGCAGAATACTAATTACCTCAACACTTTTGCAAGCTTCCATAGAGTACACTGGGCAGGCTCTGGAGCTGTCGGCTTCAGGGATGGGGATGCTGTAGAGGAGCATGGACCTGTTGAGTATTTACGGTATTGTGGTAAGTTCTTTCAACTTTGGTCCCAAAACCCTCTATAACCTGCTCCATATTGATTTGATGCATCACATTATCAATACGGCATTTGATACACTACTTATATACCACTCACGACACTGATACACTACATCTCATATACTGGCCACGTCCCTCATACACTGTAATTATTCACCACTCACGGCGTTCATACACTACTCACAGCATTCATATATTGTAATCATACACTGTTCACGGCGTTCATATACTGCTCACAGCATTCACACACTACAATCATTCACCGCTCACGGCGTTCATATACTACTCACAACATTCATACACTGTAATCATTCACCGCTCACGGTGTTTATATACTGCTCACAGCATTCATACACTGTATTTGATACCATATTCAGCTTCGCATAGCATAATTGATGCATTTGCCAAATTGTTCTTTTCAGGCCCTATTCCAGATACCAGCCGCAGTGGGTGCTTCAGCGAGACCTTCAGTGCCTCCTCGAGCAGCAGGGAGAGCGGGACGAGGGACTCCAGCGCATAGCCGGAGTAGAGCTGGGCGTACTCAGACCGGGGGTAGTTCACGGGCGCCTGCTCCAGATGATGATGAGTCTGACGAGGAGGCAATGAGTCCACAGTCAGAGTCGTCTCATAATGGAGATGAGGCTGGAGATGGCTCGGGTTCAGACTCTGGTAGTGGATCTGACAGTGATAGTCCTGGGCCTTCGTCGAGGAAGAGGACGAGGAGGGCTTCCCGCTCTTGAGGTGACTGGCGCTGATTTCAGATGTTTTGTTTTTTGCTTTATTTTTCTTTTTACTTGTAGTTTTTGCACATTGTACTGCCTCAGACAGGTTTATTTTCTTTAAAACTTTGTACTTTTTGCAAAAAGAAAGCATGATGGAATGAGAACAACTTTTGATTGAAAAAGTGCTACATTTTACATTCTAAGTATCACATCACATCGTAGCGCATCACATCACACAACATGTAAATGAGATTGAACTTTGTTTGCAAACTACACACTCAAATTGCCTAAATTAGGTAGTGAACCAACTAACAACTGAAAGAACAAAACAATTCGATAAGCAAAACAAGGACTTGACATACTAACCAAATGTAAATACAAATCGATAAGAAAGACAAGAACTTAACAATCAATGCAATATACAACTCGATAAAAAAAAATACAGCAACTCGATAAACAAATTGAAGTAACACAGGCGCGACTTCGCAAAATCGTCACCGAAAGGCATTTGAAGTGGAACAGGACACAAGCTCTTAAGACTTCCAAGACATAGACAGCTCAAAGAGCAAAGGAGGGGCCATCGGCCAAGGTGGGAGGTCATCGGCCACCATAAAGAGCCATCGACCACAAAAAGTAGCCGATCGGCTAAAAATATGGTCGGTCGGCCATAAAACTTGGTCGATCAGCCATCAATGCAGAAAGTGCCCAGATTGTTGACACCTGTCTTCCACTCAACACCTTATCTTCTACAAAAGCCCCAGTTTCGTATTTTCTCCATTTCAACCCAGTTTTTGCACCAAATGGAGGCATTTCTTGTCCAAAATCTCACAAATTGGATTGCTGACTTGGATGGCTTGGAAAAGCTGAATTTCCAGGGCTTTGGAATAAATGCACTATTCATGCTGAGCCGCACCCCACTGTGTTTTCCGTTCCTTCATGCCTCAGCAAGGTGTTGGAATCCGGTTACGCACGTTTTTAGCTTTGGCGAACAAGAGATATGTCCCACTTTTGAAGACTTCCAAGCTTTGATGGAGTCCGAGCGTGAGGAAGAGATCTTGCCTCAATTCCATTTTAGCCAGTCCAAGCCTTAGTACGGATGTGCGGGCTCGCTTTGCAGGACGCTCGGTCTTTGATTTGCTACGGAGAGTTGGAAATCCCTAGCTTGATTCATGGGTTTTCTGATGCCAGTGACCGCGACGATCATCAATGGTAGAGTTTTCGGCGATACGCCCTCGGCTTGTGCATGTTGTCTCATTTCTTTCTTGCCCCCGGCTCCAGTGGGTCTAGCGTCTGTTTGATTGAGGTTGCTTAAGGTTTAAAAGAGGGAAAAAGCTGCATTGCCATGACGCTAGCTGAGACATTGATGGGTTTGGATGCCTTCCATCGCCAGGAGATGACTAGATTCGCAGGGAGTCCACTACTGCTGTAGGTAATGTTTCCCACCCTATCTCACATATATTTCTCACATCACTCACGCTCGATTTCTCTCTCAAAACCCTTTTCTCACTTTTCTCTCCATCTACACCTCTCTATCCTTTAATCTCTCATTTTTCATCCCTCCCCAGATATGGTTGATGGATAAGTTGAAGGTTGTGGACTCATGCCCAGCATATTTAGCTCGTAGCTATTTCTTCCGACGACGTCTAGTCGATGCCCCTGATGAGGGATGGTGGTGCGAATGGATGTGCAGTCTGTCTGCTGCCAATATTGCCTGGCGCTGCCCCTGGCTCAATTTACTGGCGATGAGCTACAACATGACTCGCCAGCCCGGGATTCAGTTGATCGGCCTGACACACTGTGTCTTTTACTTCTCGTTCCGATTCTGGCGCCAGTTCAGACATGATTAGACTTGCCTGGAAGAAGGGATAGAGTACCCTGCCGCATTTCCAGTCTGAGGCGCACAACTAGCTCGGTATGCCATAGCATGGAGGACGAGAGAGCTTCTGGCCCCCGCTCCAACTTTCAGTCGCACTCTTTCTGATGAGTGCATAACTTGGCTTGATGAAGAGGCGCAGGTTGGGCCTACTTTGGCATCAGAGGCTTCCACAAGCTCTGTGAGGGGGGACAGGAACACCTGACTAAGCCCCGAGTTTATTTGCTTTAATCAGTACTTTCAAGTTTTTCTTTATGAATGTAATAAAAAATAACTTCAATTTGTATTAAAGAGCAGGAGGACTCTGTACTGAAATCAATGTAATTAAAGGTTGTGGGTACTGAAAATTTTCCGTTTGGTCCAAAAATGGTCTAAGTCGTAAAAAGATTAATTTGAGCAAAATCAATTTTTATTAAAACTTTTCAAAACCATTTTCAATATGGATCAAAACTGGACACGCCTGAGATCTATCACTGAGATGCACAACCTCGGATCCCAGCAACTGGAAAGTTGCCCCTAGTCGAAATAGCACTGCACTGGAGATCACAACTGAGCTCTTGAATGCCGAAAAGACAAAGATGACCAACATGATCACATGGACAAAGTTGATTTTGAGGTGTTTATGGCTGGACTTCAGAATGAAGTTGCCTACGTATCCTGAAAATGGGAATCAAGCCTTACGTAGTTCGATTCAAGTTCACTCATGTATTGACACTCTCCTTTTGCGCTCTAACTTTTGCCAAGGCTGCCCTTTCTGGGTTTTCAACCTTGCGAGCTCAGTTTTTATTATTTCAAATTTTCTGTGCTCTAACTTTTGCCTAGGTCGCCCTTTCGGGTTTTTGGCCTAGCGAGCCACTCAGGGAACGTATTTCTTGAACTTGTTTATGTTGATCGGATGAGAGAACTCTAGGCCATCTAGGTCTATCAGAACGACAGCTCCACCCGACCAGATAGACTTGATGATGTAAGGGCTAGTTCAATTGGGTCTGAACTTGCCCCTAGGGTCGTGGATGGGAGCTCAGTTGTCTTTGAGCACTAAATCCCCCTCTCTCAAATTCCTGGACTTAACCTCCTTGTTGAAAGCCTTGGCAATTCTTCGTTGATAACCCTGAACATGATACAGTGCTTTCAGCCTTCTTTCATCAAAGAGCATGAGTTCTTCGAACCTGCTTTGCTGCCAATCTGCCTCAGCTATCTGACACTCAGCCAATACCCGTAATGATGGAACCTTAACTTCGATAGGCAGAACAGCCTCCATTCCATAAATCAAGGAATACAGAGTTGCCCCAGTAGAAGTTCGAATTGAAGTCCGGTAGCCCCAAGGAGCAAATGGCAGCTTATCTGGCCTGTCCCGGTAGGTTTCCACTGGTTCTGCAGAATATGCTTGATGTTCTTATTGGTAGCCTTAACTGTTTCATTGGTTTACGGCCGATATGTAGATGACTTATGAAAAGCCACGTTGTACACCTTTAACAAGTCGATCACCTTCTTCTTGAAGTGGGAACCATTATTCGAAATAATCTCATTCGGGACCCCGTAGCGACAGATGATGTTGTTCTTGATGAACTTAGCAACATGCGATGCCTTCAACACCGCGTAAGATTGGGCCTCAACCCACTTCGTAAAGTAGTCTATCGCTACCAGAATATACTCATGCCCGTTGGACCCATTTAGAGTGACAGCCCCAATTACATCAATCCCCCAGACTGAAAACGGCCATGGTGAAGTCATGTTGTACAGCTTCGATGGCGGAATGTTCATGCGGTTTGCATGGATCTGACATTTGTGGCATCGCCGGATAAAGCCAATACAATCCTCCTTCATGGTTGACCAGTAATAACCCTATCTAAGGATCTTCCGGGCTAGCATCACCCCGCTCATGTGCACTCCACACTCTCCTCTATGGATGGCCTCCATCAGGCGCTTAGACTCTTCAGCATCAACACACAGTTTGTACATCCCGAGATGAACTCGCTTGTACAGTTTACCCCCGCAGACGATGAATTGAGCAGCCATTCTTCGAATTGCCCTCTTATCTTTGGCGTTGGCCCCTAGTGGATACACCTCATTTTCCAAGAAGTTCCAGATGTCGTAATACCAAGGATTCTCATCTTGTACCTCATCTATGGCAGCAATCAGCTCGTAGGCCGGCACAAATTTCAGTTCAATGATGATTAGATGCATCCAAACTCCGAAAGGGATGTCTATCATAGAAGATAGAGTTGCTAATGAATCGACGAACCTGTTGTTCTCTCTTAACAGATGAGCGAAATTCAATTTTTCAAATCGAGGAATCAGAACGTCCAAGGTCTGGTGAAAAATTCTCATCTTTTCTTCTTTAACTTTCCAATCTCCTTTAGCTTGAGATACAACAAGGTTCGAGTCCCCGATGACATCCAACCGTTTTGCCCCTAGTTCCAGGGCGGCTTCTAGTCCATCAATACATGCCTCATACTCTGCCTCATTGTTCAACACTTTGAACCAAAGTTTGAATCTAAAGGTATACGGGAATTGTCGGGTGCTATCAACAACACCCCTATCCCATACTCGTATTGGTTTGAGGCTCCGTCAAAGTACATCATCCAAGTCTCTTCTTTGACATGCAGAATGGCTTCGTCTGGGAACATATTCTCAATTACTTCATCCCCTTCAACTGGGTGGCTGGCTAGGAACTCCGCTACCGCTCTCTTTTTCACTGACTTGTGCGTCATATATTTCAGATCAAATTCGAAAAGCAGAAGCAACCAACGGGCTGGCCTACCTGTAAGTGCCGATTTCTCAAAGAGATATTTGATGGGATCTAATCTCGAAACCAGTATTACAGAGTGAGCTAACAGGTAGTGCCTCAGCTTCTAGGTAGCCCATACCAAGGCCAGACAAGCCTTCTCCAGCGGAGTGTAGCGGGTCTCGTAATCTAGCATTTTTTTGCTCAGGTAGTAGATAGCTTTGTCCACTTTGTCCTCAGACTCCTGTGCAAGCATGCAACCCATTGTCGTTTCAGTCAAGGATAGGTACAGAATCAACGGTTTTCTCGGCTCAGGCAGTGACAACACTGGTGGGTTTTGTAAATATTGCTTGATCTGCTCGAAAGCAACTTGGCATCGGTCGTCCCATTGGAACTTCTTTCCTTTCTTCAGGAGACCAAACAGTGGTTCACAAGTCAAGGTTAATTTAGCAATAAACCGTCTTATGAATTGCACTTTACCCAGAAAGCCTCGCACCTTCTTTTCAGTCCTTGGTGGTGGCATTTCTAAGATGGCCTTGATTTTGGAAGGATCAACCTCGATACCTCTTTGTGTGATCAACAACCCCAGCATTTTCCCTACTATAACACCAAATGTACATTTCTGAGGATTCAGCCGCAACCGATACGCTCTGATCCGCTGGAAGAATTTCTGCAAGGCAGTGTAGTGGCCCTCTCTTTCCTTGGACTTGACAGTCATGTCATCCACATACACCTCAACCTCTTTGTGGATCCTATCGTGCAAAATCGTGGTCGTAGCCCGTTGATACGTAGCCCCCAGCGTTCTTTAGCCTAAACGGCATCACCCTATAACAATAGGTTCCCCACGGGGTGGTGAAAGCAGTCTTCTCCCTATCTTCGAGTGCCATCAAAATCTGATTATAGCCTGAAAACCCATCCGTGAATGAGAGCAACGCATGCCCAGTAGTGAAGTCCACTAATTCGTCGATATACGGCAGAGGAAAGTCATCCTTCGGACTGGCTTTGTTCAAATCTCTGAAGTCCACACATACTCGAATTCTGCTGTCCTTCTTCGGCACCGGAACTATATTAGCCAACCAAGTAGGGTATTCAGATACCAACAGGAACCCTGCGTCAATTTGCTTGGTGACCTCTTCTTTGATCTTTAGAGCCCAGTCCGGGCGGATCCTTCGAAGCTCCTTCTTAACAGGTTGGGCCTCTGGGTCAAGAAGGATCCGATGCTGTACAATCTCTGGATCAATTCTAGGCAAGTCTTTGTAGGACCATGCGAAAACATCTTTGAAATCTTTTAATAAAGCGACTAAGCGCTCGAGGTCCTCAGAAGACAACGTGGACCCGATCTGGACCAGCCGCGGGTTCTTCTCAGTACCAACATTAATTGTGGTGATTTCATCAACCAAAGGTTTTACAAACCTCTCCTGCTCTTGATCAAGCAAATATTGCAAAACCAGAGGAATTTCTTCCTCGTTGTTTTCATCGAAATTTTGAAAATCTGGATTAATGTAATAAATTAAGGGCACAGAAAAGTACTCGGAAGCCACAGCCGTACCATTCTCATTAATAACATCCAGTCTTCCTGATTCCTCTGTTACAACAGACTCAAAGGAAAAAGAAAAAGACGACCTGGATAGGATAGTGGCATCCGGGTTATCACCCCAAAGAATACCGGACTCAGACTCAGACGAGCTGGGACCTGATTTCGACTCCACAGACTCAGTGGAATCAGATTTCGGCTCACTACCTGACCCCGTGCTACTCGGTAAAAGCCCTCCTCATATTGCCAGACAAGAGGGGGTACGATGGATGCATCGAGATTGTTTGAAGATGGGCCCACAGCCGCTTCATTCCCGATCATGGAAACTGAGAAGTTATCTCCCAAGCACTCCAGTATGATCTGAGGATCTGACAGGAGACAAGCCAGTGCTACCCCCATCTCAATTTCTGTGCTCTCGGAATCCTCCTCCTTGCACTGCTCAGCTTCAGCTGGTGGGTTTGTCTGCTCTTCGGCAACATCATCCCCGGACAATTACAAGTCAAAGAAAATCTCAAATCCCGGCAAGCGCCGCCTCTCTACATTTAGCCAGGGTTCTGGAAAGCCGCAAAACGGGAAGTCTTCCTCCTCCCGAACAAAGCATCCGTTCAGGGACCCTTGGATAGGCCGGTGCACCAATTCATAATGCTTCCCGACTTGTTTTACCCTGGCTCTTCCGGCCATCGCTTTTCCTTTCCTTGCCCAATCCTCTTTGGTAGGCAGATAACCTAAGCCAAAGGTATATGGGTTGTGCGGCACTTTGGCCGATGCTGCAATGCCTTTCTGACCACTTCGCCCTAATCCCATCTCGAGGATGTGCTGAAGCTTGTTTATAAGGTAGACAGATTGTGTGCTGACGTATAGCGCCTCATCAATAGCTAGAATGTTCTGTCCAACCTAGGCCTCAGCTAGGGTGAATCCTAACAAAAACACATCCTCTGCGCCATGCTCAATCTCCACAACTGGTGTAGAAACCTCTGGCGGCAGATGTATCGAAGAATTCCCAAAAATGATTGCCACCCCCTTCTCGTGTGGGTACTTCAGCATTTGGTGCAGGATGGAAGAGACAACCTTCACCTGGTGCAGCCACGGCCGCCCCATGAGTAGATTGAAGGTTGCGGGAACATCCAAGACATGAAACTCAATGTCCTGTTGTCCTAGACCAACCTGAGTCTTAATCCGTATGGTCCCCATCACCTCTCGGCTGGTATTATCATAGGCCCGTATCACCTGGGCAGTAGGCACAAAATCTGCGGGCTTCAACCCGATACCATATGCCGTCCTCGACGGACATACATTGATAGCAGACCCTGTGTCAACAAGGACCACTGGTATCCATTTCTCTTTACACTCGACAGAGATATAGAGCGGTTTGTTATGATCTGAGCCCTCAGGCGACAGTTCCTTGTCGGTGAAGGTCAAGGTCGGGGAACCTCCTCCCGGAAAAACCAGCCCTACCAACTGCTCAGGAGTTGTAACGATTGAAAGTTTAGCCCTGTCTATTGCAGAAAGGACAGCTTTGTATGAACTCTTGAGGGCATAAGCAGTCCCCAGATGGAGATGTCTGCTTGAATTTTCTTAAGCCATTTCAGTATAGCCTCCTCCTCGAGCAGTTTTTCCTTTTGCCTCTCCGCTTTGTTGTCCTTCCCGGATGCCTCCGGTTGGTCCAAGCGTAGGGGTTTGAAATACCGCCCACTCCTGGTCATGTGGTCAACCTCCTCAACATACCAGGTGTCATCCGATTGGTTTTGCCCCCAATCCTCATCAGTGTGGGCAAGACGTAAGTCGTCGTCTTCCCACCACATCCCGTCGACAACCGATAGACAGCTGTTCGATTCCATTGCAACTATTCCTGTGCTCACAGCACACTCTGTCCCCGCAGCGGCTTTGGCCTTCCTAGCCCTTTCAAGATCCTCGATCTTTTCCTGCTCAAACTACTTCAGTGCAGCTTGCTGTTCAATGTCTTCTGTACTTAAACTGCCTGAATCCTGAGCAAAATTCTTAACACCGGTGCTCTCCGGCGGTTCCTCCTGATTTTTGGCCATTCTAGCCACTGCTGATGTTCACATTCCTGACGGTCCCTGTTTTGGCTGAGATTGCCCAACAACATCTGGCTGGTCACTGAGCAACCCAGTATTCTCTGTGAATCCACCCAAGTTGAACCAGTTGATGTCCACATCCCTTGAGTCCTGCTATTCAAAGAACTACAGATTTGCAATGTCCTCTTCCTACTCTGCTAGGTCATCTAGCCCCTGACTCGGTCCATCTTCCCGAACCACACTGATCTCTACCCCAATTGGCAATTCTACCCTCAGGTTAACCTGATCCATTGATATGATGTAACCACTCGGGTTGTATACAAAGCTTGCAGACCCCTCGGGCTCTGAATCATTATTCCCATCTACCTCCAAAGTCATCTCGGTTCTGTCTTCAACAGTTACCACCACCGGTTTGGGTTGGGTTTGGGAGATGCTCAACATACACAAGTCTGTGCTGTCTGGAATAAACACCTCAGGCTTGGGTAGGTGGGAGGGAGTGATGTATATGCTTGGGTCATATAGAATGGCCGCAGTTTGGATTAGGTTGATGCGTTTGGGAGGTGGAGCTTGGTTATATGGTGGGAGTGGGTTGGTTGTGACATTCGGCTTCTCCGGAGGCACGATCACCCTGTTGTCAATAAGATCCTGGATCTCATGACGCAATCTATAGCACTGGTCGGTGTCATGACCATGCTGTTGGTGAAAGGTATAGTATTTAGCCGGGTTATGGGAGGAAGGGAGTATGTCTGGTAACGGCCGCGGCTCTAGGGGCTTCAAGTGCCCTTTCTTGATCAAAACCCCCAGAGCTTTGGACAGAGACATGTATAGTGGAGAAAAGGTTCTCTAGCCTCGGGGTGGATATCTGGCTGCTTGTGAGCTGGTTCCAGACACACCGGTGAAGGGTGTAGTAGCCGTAAGTGTTTTTGGAGCTGTGGTGGTGACCATGCCCACATCGAAAGTTCTGGAAGCTGCAGCACTACTCGTGCCTGCATTCAAACTGTAGGTAAATGCCCTCTTGGACTGCTCTCTCTCGTGGTCAATCAGACCCTGCTTCATGGCATCCTCAATCTGTACCCCAATCTCGTGTAAATCCGCAAAGGTGGGAAGGGGTAAGACGATCATCTTTTACATTAGCTTGGGTTGGAGGTTGCGCACAACCATTCGTATCTGATCCTTGTCGATCGTCCTGACGGTCATCATAGAAGCCTTGGCCCTCCAACGAGTTACAAAGTCAGAGAAGCCCTCTTTTGGCTCCTGTCTGGTTGTCTCGAGATCACGAGTTGTGATCACGATCTACGTGTTGTAGGAGTATTGAGCTATAAAGGCCTCAACCATATCCTCCCAACTCCTCTTGACAGAGTCCTCCAGCTTTGCATACCAAATAGCCGCAACACCCAACAGGGTCCGGCTGAAGAGAGAAAGTTTTTGCAGTCTGGAGAGGCCCATCGGCCTTAGAATATCTGAGAACAATCGCAGATGTACCATGGGGTCCCCAGAACCGTGAAAACGGTCTATATGCGACATCTTGAACCGGTCTGGTAATGTCACCGCTGAGTCGGTGTATCCATCCTCTATGTTCAGAATGGAATTAACGCCTTGAGCCTTTTTGAGCAGTTTTTTTCTAACTTGTTCACTTTTAGCGCTGGTAGATCCACCTCGAACTCAAATGGTGTGTCCACTAGATTAGCTGGCGCTTTGGACAGTTGAGGTAGGATTGGGGGTGGAACTAGTCCCGGTTGGGACGTTCGTATTTTCCTAGACGTTTGTAGTCTCCTCGAGTGTTGGAACTCTAGGTGGGGGTGGATGCAAAGAAGATGCTCCGGCTTACTGTGGTTGTTGCTGTTGCTGAAGTCTGGCAATCAGCTTTGTCTGTTGAGCCATAACCTCGGCCTGACGCGCGGCAAACTTCGCCTGGCGGGCAGCATCCCGCTGCATGGCTTGCATGGTCTCTTGGAGCTGACGCATTATGTCCTCCATACTTGCCGTAAGGTGCTGATCTAACTGAACAACAGATGTATCTATCTCTGGCGTAGAAACGGAAACCTCAGCCCGACTACTCACTGGTGGGGTGGATAATGACCGCTGATCTGATGACCGCTGTACTAATAAACTGCGCCTAACTGACCTCCGTCTAGTAACCGGGGGTAATAAAAGGAACACTGCTGGTCCGTCAACTAGATCCTCGGATCGATGAAGTCTTCGACCTGTGATCCAGAGTGCTTGGGGAATATCTGCCTGATTGGGAGCAATGATGCTAAACTACCTTGCAAAAAGATAAATAAAGCATAATAAGGAAACAATAAGCAGAAAAACGAACAGCACTTCGGCTTAAATTATGACAACACACAGTTGACAATCACAAGCTGAAAGAACTGTTCTCAATAATGATCACTGTTCCCAAATCACTGCCCCAAATTTGATACCCTCAGGTAAAACTGATTCCTCGAAATACTGATGCCCACAGGCCTGATACCCAGACTTGCAAACTGATACATACAACCCTGTAGAGACACACTCTGACAGCACATATCAAGCAAGTGAGAGCCAAAATACCCCTATGGTGGGGTAGGGTTTTCCTGTCCTATCTTGTTAGGAGCTAGGGTTTCACTACGCACGTAACAGTTTCAAACAACCTACAATCGGGTAAGCAACCTGTCCTAGTTTAGAATGGTCACAATGGATTCGATATGCACTAGGTCGAATGGTCAAAAAGGGTGCCTCGGTAACAACCGAGGTTTGTGTTCCCATCGTGGCAGAGCCCGCAATCGGTCAGCCTTATGGCACGCTTTTCCAAGCAAGCCTTCAACAAACAGTTCAGGAATACCAGATGGCAAACACTGTGACTTAAGCACACCAATGCAAATGTAATGCAAAGAAACACATAAGTGTAGACAAAACAACATATCATAGCGTTCGAGTCAAGTTCTCTAAATCCCCAGTAGAGTCGCTAGAAACTCTAGATCGCCCGAACTCTGCTTCGCGTGCGAGGGCGCGAATCGTTGTTTTTAGCTACTACAGTTTAGACTCATGTCACGGTTCTGAATCTAATCTCACAAAGTGCAATGTAAGACTAATAAATCACCAAAGAGTCTAAATCTGGCAAATCGTTTTGGAAAATCGATTTTAATCAAAAAGCGCCAAACATGGACTGCTTTGCCAGATTTCAGAGTCACCACCTAAATATTTTATTTTGCAAAATTTAGGAAACCCTGACTCGTGCCTAAGGCCACGTGTCCGTCATCACCAAAGTTGCCTCGGCTCGGGAACTTGGGTACGAGAGGGGAAGGTTCTGAAATGAGCACCCCCGCTCGCTCGATCAATGGATCAGCCTCTACTAACATGATATGTTGTTTTTGGAAACACATGTGTTCTTATTCCGGTATTAATCTAGAATTACTATGTGATGAGCACATCATACAAGTATAGACTAAATCACTCAACTTGGAACAAAACAACTCATGTTTGTTTGTTTGAAAATGGTTTGAAGTTGCTACTCGCAAGTAGGCTAAGACGCGAATTTGCCACTCTCAAGTGGGCTTAGAAAACATGATGATTTGCCACTTCAAGTGGGCTTAAAATGCACATTTCGATGAATTGTTCCAATTCAAGCAATGAAGCCTTCATCTACAGGCATTCAGACAGTTAAACACTTAAGCAGATAGCGTCATGGCAAGCATGCTGTCATGGCAGTCACTTACACACATGCAAGGATGCTAAAGCGTAAACACTCACAGTGTACTCCGAGCCAAAGAAAGAAAACTAGTTAGAAATCAATGCATGATCCTAGCTATGTTAAGATGCCTAATGCAACGCATGCAAAATGCAACTAAAATAGGCTCGGCTATCTAGAATGGCATATGAATGCAACACTTGATACATGCAGTTAAACACATATTCAAGAAAGTGTATTGAAGTACAATCCAGTTTGAATGATGCGCCGAGCCCAGTGCAAGCAATACGAAATGAATGATGCACGCATGCAAGCATAAGCGTGCTAATTGAAATATGCCCTAATCTAACCACTGAAAGCGGATAAGTAAAAGGGAGAAAGACGTGGGGTTGGAAGACATTCACACACACACGCACACTTATTACAACATTTGCCCTCTCGACGGAGGGTCCGAATAAATCAACTAACTAGCTACCCTATGCTAATTAATTACAAACCGAATTGAAACTAGCTATACTAAGCTAATTAGAATATTACAAAGATGGAATAAATTGGCTAAATACATTAACTAATTAATTACGAAATTAGCAAAGTAACTAGCTAAACAAAGCAGCTAAAATGGCCTCGGGGCGAGAAGTGCATGCATGCTTGATCGCCTCGCTCAGAAATCCACTACCATGCCTCTAATGCCTCTGTTTGCATTCTTTTGGACCTCTGAAAATTGTGCCAACTTCCTAGATGCTTCTGATCCACCTTAAGAACATGATAAGAGATGGTTGGCCAAGAAGAATGGCCATCGACCAAAGATAATGGTCATCGGCCACTTTTGATAGTCGATCGGCAGACTTGGTGGTCGGTCGGCAGCCTTGATGGCCGGTCAGCCACTGCTTCCTGTAATTTCTCCTTTTGCTGCAACAGAGCACAAACAGAGGCATGACAGTGTATTTGCAAGGTATGTGTGCACAACCACCCTCCCTATCATTTCTCATGCTCAAGGGAGTGCGGTACTCGACTCTCGGACCATCAATCACGCATCTCAATGCATGATGGCCAAAGAAGCCAAGTTTTCACAATTCAATGTCAATGAATGCACAAATGACACAATGAGCCTACACCTCTATCATGCTTGATCAAGAGGGTCAGCGATCGAGAAATGAGGCACGTTCCAACACTTCAAGTGTGAAACGTCCCTGGTTTCTCGTGTTTGGATCAACATCTGATCCAAACACAATGCAATGCAACACACATGCAAACAATATGCTATGCAGCAACATGCAAACAACATTCAATGCAGCAACATGAAAACAACATGCAATGCAACAACATGCAAACAACATGCTCTCCTAACAATGCTAGAATGGCATGCATAAGATTCTACCATGCAAACAATGCATGCATGACATATTTGGAGGCTAAAGCATGAAAGCAAGTAAAGAGCATCATAGAAGAGACATGCAATACGATGCTCATGGACTGAAATCATATATGGACAGTCCTATGAGGCCCTAAAACAGTGGCCAACACACCAAAACTTAGGAACAAAAGGGCCAAGAACACATGCTCATGTGATGGCTCATCAACTAGGCATAAGGGTTAACTCTTAAAAGCACTTAAAGAGTGAAGAACATGGAAGTGCGACAACACTATATGCTCTGAAATAACATGTTAAATGATGCCAAATCATGCACATGTTACAAATGAAGCATGCTAGGAGGCTCAAAGTTTAAAACTAGCATAGGCACTTGCACTATAGCTATACAAAGCAAGCCCCGAAAGGCCAAGAACACCCAAAACAGTCCTAAAGCATGTCAAAACAATGCTAAAACATGTATGGAGTATAGCCAAAATAGGCTAGCATGGAGGACCAAAACATCAAGTAAGCTAGGCCAATGAGCATGGTTACACTACAAGTGTAAGAAGCAAAAGAGGGATGCTCTACCCAACCAAAAATAGAGTTGTATCATGGCAAAATAACACCAAAAAATACACTGAAATGGTAGCCCAAAGGCTTAGGCATGCATGCATACATGTTAGGTCAAGATCCAAGCATAAAGCACCAACCCTCCAAAGCACTAAAAGAGTGGAAGATGTGAGAGCATGATAGTGAAACATGCTCTAAAATCACATATCAAATGATGCTAAATCATGCAAATAGCCCAAGCAATGCATGCTAGTGGACCCAAAACACAAAGCTAGTGAGCAAGATTGCACCTTGGCTATACAAAGCAAGGCATGCATGACCAAAACAACTTCAAACAGAGCTTAAGCATGGAAAAACATGAGTAAAAGATTGCTGGAGTGAAGCCAAAAACATGCTAAAATGATGGTCCAAAGCATGATGCATGTTAAGGCTATAGGGAAGATTGCACTACAAGGGTATGAAGCATACAAAAGGCAACGAAACCAAACCCAAACAGAGCTATAACATGTTAGAAAAGTCACAAAAACATGCTAAGATGAAGCTAAAACATGCTAAAAAGACATGCTACTTTGATGAGCCATCAACATAAGCAAACAAGATACAAAAAGAGGGGACCACCCCCACCTATTTGGAGCCTCAAAACACACTTTCTGCCATTGAAAATCCACTGGATTTTAGGGGCTAAATGGCCAAGAGAATATGATCTCAAAGGCCTAAAAACATGGCACCAAGCCTAAGCAAATAAGGCACACAAGAGGGTAGAACACCCTTAACACCAAAGAGATCTCAAACAAACATTTTCAATACTTAAAAATGAAGCTTTTATAGTTGAAAGCTAAGCCAAAAGAAGCACACAAAATTGGCCAAGTACTTAAGTAAAACAAAGCTTAAATGAAGATATGGGGCCCACCCTTGAAGAACAAGAACAAGGTAGCAACTTCTGAGGCAAAACCAAGCTTTTGAGCTTCAAACAAACCTCCAAGAACCTCAGCTCAAGAGTGAAGGTGTTTCACTAGGTGATTTAGTGCAAAAGTGTGAAGAAAAATCACTTTAAGGCACAAATTAACAAAAATATAGAGAGAGAGGGAGAAATATATATATATATAGAGAGATATGTTTTGTATCTCAATTTTTTGAACCTCTGGAAAGGGAGAGGGACCTCTCCTCTTATAGAAATCCAACTCTCAAGCTTGTTGAACAAGCTAGAAGCGTGGTTCAATCCCTCCATACGCGTGTATGGAGGATGAGTTCTATGCTCACCAACTGTCACAACTGGCAACAAAATATCTACAAAAGCAAATAAAAAGGCCTCGGCCAAAAAGTATGGCTGACAGGCCAATAAAGGTGCCGACCAGCCATCAGTGATGCCAACCGGTGACAACTGATGGCCGATGGAAAGAGGGCATGGCCGATGGGCATGAGGCCTGGCCAATGGGTTGTAGGGCTAGCCAACAAGTCACCTTCTTCCCTCAGAAACAAAGCCACAAGCTCTTGGTCCACAACCAAGCACAAAATAGATAAGTTGAGAGGCTCCAAGGCAAGGCGCGCAGCTGTAGACACCCCATTTTTGACCGTCCTCAAGACTTGGACGTCACCATTTGAACACTCGATGATTATCCATGTTTGTGTTCGTTTGGAGTTCCCGGAGGCCTCGGCTCGCGTGCCTTGCCTCAGGATCTCCGAACTCGACCGTTTAGTGTCTGGTTTTGCACCAAACACTTATGTTTTGCCTTGGAAGGGCAGGGTAGGGCTTGTGGACCTCCCCACCCATCACCGGCAGTGGCTAGAGGCTACCGGCTGGTTTTTGCTGCCACCGGCAATGTATATTGCCGGCCGGCACTATTTGTTGCCGGTCAGCACTTTTTAGTACCGGCCGGCACTCTTTTTGGCCAAGATGGCATTTTTGGCCGGCCGATTACTGTGCATCTGCTTTTACAGATATTTTAAGACAGCTGTCTTGCTTTATGGAGGGATCTCCCTCTTATGAAGCTTGTCTTGTAAGCTTTACAAGACAAGGAGTGCCATATAGAGAGAGAGAGGTCTCTTGGCTGAAGAGGTTAGACATTTTGAGATATTTTGAGAGCTTAGACAGCCATTGTTAGGGTTTGAGATCTAGGATTAGGGTTTGTTACACCTTATCTCTCTCTTTTTCCCTCTTGTGTGTGTTTTAGTGTGTTTAGTCCATACCATTGCACACAAACACATAGTGTTTCACCTTCCTTTGGCTCTTGAGGTTCTAAGGGACTGGTTTTGAAGTTTTGGTGTTGGATTCAAGCTAAGGAAGGCCATTGGAGCACCATTTGTGAAGGGATCATCAAGGGTAAGAAACTTACACCTTTATTCCCCATTTTTGCATTGATTTTCTACCTATCTTAGAGCTGTTTTTGTGCTTATTGTATAACATAAAACATTTCTATTTTACCACCCTCTTTATTGTTTATTAAGAGTGTTTTTTTGTTTGAGGGTGGTTGACCCCCCTTAGGCCTTGAAAGGCCTCATTTTGAGCCATTTTGTGCTAGCTCCGGGATTTTGGTGTTGGGCTCTCTTCACCACTGAACTCTTGAGGGATTTCAGTGGCGAATGTGATTCCTTGAAGTCCCAAGAAGGAGAGGGCCACCCCCTCTCCTTGTTGTCCTTGAAAAGGGCATGTTTTGGCCTCTTGAGAGAGCACTATGCTTGAGTGTGTGTTGAGCATGTTTAGGCTATTTTTCATGCTTATATATCCATAATATAACATGATTTTAAGTTGGTTTTGGTACTCCATGCATGCTTAGCATAGTTGCCTTGTAATGCCTTGTTATGCCTTAACATGTCTTAGGTTGTTAGCCTTTGTTGGAGCATGTTTTAGGCTTGGTCTTGTGAAGATTTTGTGCATGTTTTGCCATGTTCTAGGTCTGTCCTAGGTTGTTTGGGTCGAAATTTGCATGCATCATGTAGCCCCTTTGCATTCGGGCTTGTTGGCCTCAAGTATGTGGATGTGTAGCATGCGTTGCTTGTATTGTTTTGGTGATTTGGGGCCACCCTATAAGCTATTTCAGTCCCATTTTCATGCTTGCTTGATTGCCTTGCATGCCCCTTTGATGCTTTGGAAGCATGTGTTGCATGCTCCTTGTTTTGACCATTTGTGCATGCCTTTGTTTTTGAGCCATTTAGATGCCATCTAAGTGGTCTTTTGGGCCTTATGTTATGTGCTAAAACTCTGTTTTTAGTCATTTAGTCCATGCCATGTTTGGTCTTACTAAGCGTAGTTCAGTGCCCCATTGGTTTGCTTTGAACACTTGGACTATTTGTTGCATGTTTGGCTTGATTTATTGCTTGGTTTGGCACCATGTTTTAGCATGATTTCAATGCTTATGTCGCATGCTAATTAGTCCATGATTCCCCCTCTCAAATGTGTTTGAGGGTTGTTCAATTTGTGCCTAAGGTTGGGACCATAACATGTGTATGTGTGCATGTGTATTTGGCCCCTCATTTTAGCATTATGGCTACTGTTTTAGGCCTATTTAGAGTTGCCTAATTCATCTTTAAGTCCATCTTTGCACCCATTTGCATTGCCATATGTATGCTTGTATGCTTGCATAAGTTAGTTGCCATGCCATGTTGCATCCTTAGCTTGTATGCTTAGGTTGCATTGCATTTTGCATGCATTCCTTGCCCCTTGATTTGGTGATAGGGTAGAGGACTTTGGTTTGATTTGGTTTGCGTTGCATTTGAAATCAAAGTTGCATACTTGGTTCTTTGGGCCATCATGCATGGAAATGCGTGATTGGTGGTCCGAGAATCGAGGCACATGCCCCTTTGAGTCATTATCATGATAAGAGACATGGTTGGTGCATATATGCCTTGAATTGTGCTGCCATGCTTTGCCTTGCCCTCTGTTGCTGTCATTTGTAGATTCTGCAGGAACACTCTGCCGACCGGCAGTGTAAAGTGCCGACCGGCAACAATTCCTCTGCCGATAGCTTCATTTTGTGCCGATGGCCACACACCACTGCCGGTGGTAATTCCACTCAGCCGGTGGCACTCCCCAGTGTCCAGGGATGCAGTCCTGAGGTTTTGACAGCCTCCAGAGGAGTGAAGGAAGGAAAACAGAGGCAGCCTATGCATGGCGGCGCGTTTCCCGAGGCAGTTTATCTGTTTTCTTAGCTTAATTTAATTTGTTAATTAATTTAATTAATTTGTAATATTTAATTAGCTTGCGTAGTTAATTAATTTGTAATATTTATTTGGTCCCTTCGAGTAAGGACAAATATGTAATAAGCGTGCGTGAGTGTGTGTATGTCTTCCAACCTCACGTCTTTCTTCCCATTTATTTACCTACTTACGATGGTAGATTAGGGCACGTTTAATTTAGCATACCTTATACTATGCATGTGTGCATCCATTTGTATTGCATGCATTAGGCTCGGTACATCACGCTAACTGCATTTGTACTTCAATTCAAAAATTGACTATGTGATAGTTGATCGCATTTCATATGCCATGCTTAGGTTAGCCGAGCCCGCCTAGATTGCATTTTTGCATGTGATGCATTAGCCATTTTTAACATGAACTAGGACATGCATGTTTGCTAACTAGTTTACTGTTTTGGCACGGAGTACGATGTAAGTATTTATGCTTTAGCATCCTGCATGCGTGTAAGTGTTGCCATGACAGTATGCTTGCCATGCGGCTAAATGCTTATATGATAAACTGTTTGAAATGCCTGTGGGTGAAGGTTGGATTGTTTGAGTTGGAAAAACTCATTGAAATCTGTGTTTTAGCCTACTTGCGAGTAGCAAAATTTAAATCATTTTCAAAACAAACGGATATGCAATGTTTCTTTCCAAATTAGGCAATCTAGTCTATACTTGTTTGCTCCACGCATAACATAGTAATTCTAGGCTAATAATTGGAATAAGAACGCATAACGTTTTCAAAATCGGATATCATGGTTAGTAGAGGCCGGTCTTCGGACCGGGCGAAAGGGGGTGCTCATAGCTGACCTTCCCCGATCGTACCCAAGCTCCCGAGCCGAGACAACTCCGGTGATGACGGACATGTGGCCTTCGGCACCGAGTCAGGGTTTCCTAAATTTCCCCATTTTAAAAATATTTAGGTGGCGACTCTGTATCTGGCATAGTAGTCCATGTTTGGCACTACTTTTTCAAAAATCTGTTTCTCAAAACGATTTGCCAGATTTGGACTCTTTGGTTCAGATTAAGAACCGTGACAACAAAAATCGCGAGTCCGAACTGTAGCAGCGAGGTCCCTCCCTCGCGGACTTGTTACAGTTTCTGGCGACTCCGCTGGGGAATTTAGAGAGCTTGACTCGAACTCGTGATATCCTGTTTTGATTTCACTTGTGTGTTTCTTTGCATTGCATGTGCATTGGTGCGCGTAGGACACCGTGTTTTCCATCTGCCATTCCTGAACGGTTTGCCGGTGGCTTGTCTTGTCAAGGCATGACCATAAGGCTGATCAGTTATGGGCTCTGACAGTATGGGAACACAAACCCCGGTTTACCGGGGCACCCTTTTGACCATTCGACCTAGTGCATATTCGGATCCATAGTGACCATTCCAAGTTAGGACAGGTTGCTTACCCGATGTTAGGTTGTTTGAGAACCGCTGTGTGCATAGTGAAACCCTAGCTCCTGACAAAATAGGACAGGGAAACCCTACCCCAACATAGGGGTGTTTTTGTTCTCTTTACTTGCTATGTGCTTCTAGAATGTATTTCTACAGGGAAAGTACATGTCAGTTTGCAAGTTTGAGTATCAAACCTGAGGACACTAGTATCAGTGTCAGTTATAAGGATCAGTTATCTGCGGGTATCGGGTTTATTTTTTGGGAACAGTGATTTCTGGGAACAGTGATCAGCAGTAGGGTACAGTTGTTCGGCTACACCCGTATTTGATCCGATTGGGGCTGAAATGCTGTTTGTTTCTCCTTTCAAGGTTCAGAGAGTCGCAGAGTCGATACAGAATAGCCAGTGTCTCCCCTTGCTGAGGCAGGATTTATGGCGGCACAAAATTCAGAAGAAGTTGTGGTTATGACGGCTGCATTGGAGCAGGGGACCGCTCCGCAGAGTGAGGCCAGCATCAGTATGTCACACCCACCCAAGTCGCCCGTTGTGCACCCGGTTTGGGCTCCCCAGTTATATCAGGCTCGGGAGCCCACCACCTTTGAATTGATAGGGAATGATAGGTGACCTCCAGAGGTCCGTGGCCGATCTAGCCTATGGAATGTCGGCTTCACCGCCAGCGGCGCCGTATGCCGGGAGTTTCGTACCACAGGAGCCCCCGCTACTGGGGCGGATTGTGATAGAGCTCAGCCAGCCAGAGGTGGCTTCCAGCTACAGCCGCGACATGCCAACACCGACCCAGACCCTTGATCAGGCTGAGGCCAGAGGAAAAGACAAGGCAAAGGTAGATGCCGATCCTATTGAACAACTACTGTGGGCAGTCGAGGCTCTGAAAGTCAGAGGAATGAACAAGCAACAAACATCTGCGATCGTGATCAAAGCTGTGGATGATGCTTTCCCCGCTCCGATCAAAGGCAGTTCAGGCAAGGTAGAAAATCGGGATGGGCCCCGTCATGCCCAGACAATTCCTGTAGTTCCCAACCCTGCACCGGGAAAGCGTCAAAAAGCCAAGGCAGCGCCAGCCGACCCTTTCGCTAGCGCATCTGGCAAGAATCCTCAAACTTCAAAGTACCTGCCCCGAGGGCGCAGGGTCTTTCACGACCTCCACATGCCTTTGTCTAGGGCATTGCTAATATTGGCGAAGAATGGGCATCTTAAGCCTTTGGAGCCTCGGCCACTCCCGAAGAATCTCCCTCCCACGCATGATGCTACCTTGTACTGCGCGTACCACCAACAGTCCGGTCACAGTACTGATGGTTGTTCCCGCCTTTGTCATGAAGTGCAGGATTTGATCGACAACAAGGTTATCCTTCCACCCACCTCAGCCAAGTCCGTTACCACCCGGTTGTTGGATTTCGAGGGCTCAGATACTGCGAGTATGTGAAGTTGACCGCCTGCGGGCGACATTTGGTATATTTTGGATGTAGCGTCTGGCACGCATTTTTGAGCATCGGTGAAACCGAGTTTTGTAAATCCTGGCTTAGATATCGAGTCAGTCTTTTGTTTGAGTCTGTCTCTTTGTCTTGAGTCAGTCTTTTTGTTTAAGGGTCTGTCTTGTTGTGTCGAGTCAGTCCCCTTTGTATATAATACCAGGTGATTCTGGGGTTGTTGTCCCGAACACCGTTTTGTCTCGTAATTGTCTGTTTTTGTTTTGAGTCTGTTTCTGCCAAGGAGCCAGTTACACCAATCAAATCCGAATGAAACAGCTGTTGCTATCTCAACTTCATGCTTGCTTTCAGCATAAGGGCCAGAGAATTGGATTGGGCTGACAGTACATCTTGCCTGCTCTCCTGCACGCCAAACTCATTGCATTAACCTAAGTTTTCCAAAAAACAAACCTTTTGAACACTGCGGTGATGAAAACGAAGAGGAGGGAATTCCTTGGGTTTTGCAAAATTTTGATATTTTTAAGAGAAAGAGAGGCGTGCTAAGCCCTTTAATGAGTGAAATCATGCTTGTCGGCATGAGTACTGAGAAGGATCCTGGCCTGATCCAGATTGGTTCCACACTATCTTCGGCGCGAGCGATTTGTCGCTTTCTTAAAAACTTTCAAAAGCAAATGTTTTGCGCGGCCCTGTGAAGACTTGTGTGGAATCCCTCTTGAGGTCGCGCAGCCTAGGATCGCTCTCAGCCTCAAGATTCAACCCATTTGTTTTCCGACTTTGAACCCGTTCAGAACGTTCAGAAAGTTCAACGAACAAACGCCATGAAAGGCCCGTGTGGCCAGTTTTGAAGTAGCCTTCGATCAAGAAGCATCAAAGCCGAATCAGAAGGAGTAGATCTCGCCGGAAGAAGCTCGTGGTGTAACCGGGATGGATTCTCCTATAAATCATTGCAACAGCCGTTCTCTTAGATACAGAGGGGCTTCAATTCAAAAAACCATTTGGCATGGACTTGCTACACTTTTACCCTTTGAGAGGCTCGTTGGGCCGAAAACCCGGAAGGGCGACCCAGGCAAAAGTTAGAGCAAGAGAAAAATACAAAAAAGACAAAAAAGAAGAAAAGAAAAGAATTGAAAAAAAAAAAGAGAAAAGATAAAAAAGAAGAGAAAAAAAGAAAAGAAAAAAGAAATAGAAAATGAAAAGAAGCTCGCAAGGTCGAAAACCCGCATTGGGCGCCTTGGAAAAAGTGAGAGCCAAACAAAGTGAAGGTTAAAATACCCGAGTGTACCTTAACCGGAACTACGTGAGGCTTGATTCCCATGTTTGGGATACGTAGGCAACTTCATCACGAAGTCCAGCCCCCAACGCTTTCATAGCGTCTCAGTCCATGCAATGGTTTCGATTTCATCCCCAAAGTCTAGTCGCCAACGCTTCCAAAGGCGACTGTGTCCATATATTTGTTGTGACCGTCTTCGTCATCGCTGTGTCCGAGAGTTCGACCACTGCCAATGAAGACTGTCTGCGAATTGCTGCGGCACCACCCAAACAAGGGGCAACTTTCCGTTGCCACGAGCCGCTGTGAGCCGCCATTCAAACTAGGGGCAACTTTCCGTTGCCTCCCACCCCCCTTCAAACCAGAGGCAATTTTCCATTGCCTCCGATCCGAGGTTGCGCATCTCGAAGAGTAAGTTCTATGCTTGTTGAGCATCAGCTGTTTGAAAAATAGTTTTTGAAAATTTTTACTGAGGTTGACTATTTTCTCGAAAACTATCCCATTTTCCAAAACTGGACCATTGTCTTGGACCCAAAAGGAAAATTTTCAGTGCTCATAGCCTGACTTGCATGATTTCAAATCAAAAATCGAACAAGTACGTTAATTCGACTCTCATTTTGATCAAAATTGTTTTAATAGAAAGCAAAAACAAAAATGGTTAAAATGATGAACTAGGGGCACAGTTAGCCAGGCGTTCTGTCTTTTCCCCGTCATTGACGTACTTGCCAGAAGAGCGCTCTACCCGTCAGAAGAAATGGCCGTGAGCTAACGGTATTGAGCACGAACCCACATCGTTCTATTTATCCATCAATCACCCCGGGGAGGGATGAAAAATGAGAGAATGAAGAATAGAGAGGTGTAAGTTGAGAGAAAAGTGAGGAAAAGGGTTTTTGAGAAAAAAATCCGAGCTTGAGAGCCGAGTGATGTGAGAATCACAAATGAGAAGAGGGCGGGAAACAATACCCAGGTTGAACTGGCTCCTCGTGGTCCGAGGTCCCCCACCTTCACTAACGCGTCTGTATGTCGGGTCTTTTGTTTTGTATATCTCAACCTTTGTTTTAGGTCTTTTCCGAGCGTGTCTCGTTGTGTTTAGGTCGTGTACCTATATTTGAGTCTGCCCCGCTGTGTTCAGTTGTAGGCTCGATATCCCGGTTTGAAAAACCCTCATTCGATTTCAAAAATCATTTATGCTCAGAATGCTGTGCCATTCTCTATATTTGAACGTGTTTCGATTCTAACCGGTTCCATCTTTGAGGTTCGTCCTGTTAGATTGGGCCGTTTGTTCTGAATTTGCCGTGTGCAGAATGAAACGAATGCTGTGTTATGGGCTGTATGCAAATTAATCCCCAACAGAGTAAGGGCCGTGTATCCGGAATCAGGCAGTGGGTTGCTTGGGTTATTTTGCTGTTGGCTGTTTGGTTATCTGATTATTACAGTGCGAGTGTTCAATTTTCAGACAACCAATCAATTTCATTTACATTGAGGTGTAACATGATAGAATGCGATGCAATGCATAAGATATGTAAATGTAACACTTTTTAAGCAAAAATCTGTCCATTTCATAATCTTTTCAAATGTACAAGTTTTGAAAACAAAAATCTGCCTGCGGCAGTACAAGGTAATCTAACTACCAAAGAAAAGAGGAAAAGTACAAAGAAGAAAAGATAGCAAAAATCTGCATCCATGTCATGCAACTCCGAAGGGCCGTCAGTCTGTCCTGGTCCTCTTCCTGGACGAGGGTCCAGGAGCATCATCAGCATCGTCGTCAGAGCCCGAGCTAGAACCGCCTCCGGTCTCCTCCTCTGATGACTCTGCCTCCGCCTCTGCCTCCGCCTCTGACTCCTCGTCATCATCATCGTCCGGGACTGGAGCTCACGAGCTACTCCCGACGTGAGTATGCCCTCCCCTGGTACGGGGAAATATCCGTCCCTCCTCATCTCTCCCCCGGGTAGGGACGGAAGGTCCAGCTGGAGCACCTCCTGCCATGGGAATCTGGAAAGGAGGCTGAAAAAGTACATAAAAGGGAAATGCAGCAGTATACTGTAGACAGTTTATCAGTGCAGAATGCAGTGTATGAGTACAGTATGAGAATGCCGTGAGCAGTTTAACAGTGCAGAATGCAGTATATGAGTACAGTATGAGAATCTCGTGAGCAATTTATCAATGTAGAGCATAGTGAAGAATGCAGTGTATGCAGTGTATCAGATACCGTGAAATCAGTGTATCAGGTGTCATGCCGTGCATCAGATTATGTGAATCAGTGTATGAATGGTTTGAGGCCAATGTCAGAAGAACATACCGGTATGCTGTAGAGGGCCAGGAGATCAAATGTCCGCTGAAGCATTCCCATCATCGAGGCATTCATCGCCAACGACTGACGGGTATACCCAGAAGAAGCCTGCAAAAGTATCAGATGCATCAATATTCTGTGGAATATATAATGGACTGAAAATGAAATGGCTGTACAGAAGTGCAGTAATACATACCGGAGGTAAATCGGGGACGTCGATGAACTCGTGACCAGCCGGTGGAGGGGCGAAGGGGATCTGATAGGTCGACCCACCCTGCCCCTGGAAAGTCAGTACAGCGGGCAGGGCAGGCCAGCCAGCTCCCCGTCCTCCCTGCACTCCGCCCCTGCCACGAACTCGGGCCCTCCTCGCAGCCCCTACTCCAACTCCCGCTCTGGCCCCAGCCGCTGATGCCACGGGCCTAGCCCCCTCTGCTCGACGACCGCTCAAAGGTCGCATCAAGTACGTCCGCACGTACTCCTGATAGTCTCCGGTACCTCTGAAGCCGGCCTCCTCCCAGCCAATGGTGTAGTCGTCCATCTGCTCGCTGGTGAGCCCCTCGGTCTCCCTCATATCCGCAGGAGGGTGAACCGGGACTATCTGCTCAGGTAATCCCAGGGTCTGGCGTAAGAAACACTCCCCCAGGTACCAAGCCCGACAGACCGGGCCCTCAAGCAAGATCCGAAAACGTGAGGTCTCCTCCGCACCAGTGAACCGATCCCGCATCGCCGCCGGCAAAGGAGCCCACGGCCGCCATGTGATCTGAAAGTGACAGACAGTTTGTTATCTACTGTTTTGAAAATATACAGTAAAAAAAGTGAAGCTTAAATGGACTGTAAGTAAAACATACCTCGGCCGGGGTAATGGTATCGAAGTATCGGCGGAAGAAGCCGAATGTCTCCCGTGGTCGCCGGGTGCATCTCCCGTCGAAGCGACTCGAAAAGGGGACGACCAGAGGAGTCTCCGCAACTGGCACAGGAGCGAGCCTAGGGAAGTAGGCGTAAACCCACAGCTGCAAGGTAAATGCCAGTGCATTTATCAGTTGAAGCAGAATATACAGAATAAAGCAGAAATGGCAGAGCCGTGTGTTGCGCAGTGTATTGTGTGCAGTGTACAGTGTGAGCCGTGTGCAGTCAATGTAAAGCAGAATATATGTGTGTGCCGTGTGTACAGTATACAGCAAGTGTAAAGCAGACTACAGTGTGTGCAGTGTACAGAGTACAGAAAGTACGAGACAGAAATGAAAAAGCGGAGAAGAAGTGTACCTCCCAAGCCCGCCAGTAACCTCCAAGCAGCTGGCCGCTGCCGCGAGAAGCCGAGCTCATGTACCCGTAAAGGGTGGACAGAGCGGCGCCGCCCCAATCATAGTGCAGAATGTCCCGGACGTCCACCAGTGCGCTGAGAAGACAAAGAGGCACGGTGTTCGCCCGATCGGCGAAGATGGTAGTCCCGAACAGGAACATGAGGAAGCCGCGAGCATACCTCTCCACGTCCTCCGGGGTCATCTGCGCCTCCTCCTCCAACACGGGCTGGACTCGAAACTGGACCTCAAACCAGGAGTATCGGACGAAACCTGGGCGAGCAAGGGGTGGCGTCTCCCCCAGTAGATGGACCTGAGCGGCGGTCCACTCATCCATGTCAATGTCGAAAGGGATCGGATCACCCCCTACCCCGATGCCAGTGAGCATCGAGAAATCATAAGGGGTCATCGTCATGTCCCCTGCAGTGGAAAAATGAAAAGAATCAGTGGTGTCCCACCATCTCTCCGCCAGAGCGGCAAGGAGAGGCCTACAAGGGGAGAGCCTAGAGAGTCCTCAGCAGAAGGCGCCGAAACCCGCTCGATCCACGATGCGCCGGACTGCATCGGGGAGGTCACCGTACCACTCCCGAGCGCCAGTATTCCCATACCCACGGATGGTATGGGAACCCTCCTGCAAACAGAAAATAACAATTGCAAGACAACATTCAAAATGCAGTTTTGAAAAAGCAGATAAAGCATGTGTGCAAGTTTGACAGATTCAGGCAAATACCGGGTGCCGGTGTGCTTGCAGTGAAATACGTGCGATGTGTCAGCGTGTTTGGGTGTTTCAGAACAGATATAGCATGTGTGCAAATCTAACAGATTCAGACGAATACTGGGTGCCAGTGTGTATGCAGTGAACTACAGTGAGTGCAATGTGTTTGAGTAATTCGAGGCTAGTGCAGTGTGTGTGCATGTGTCAGTCTCAAGCAGATATCAGTTGTATGTATGTTTACAGTCAACTACAGTCTACAGCATATCAGTTTTCAGCAGTTAAAGAATACAACTAGCTATGACAGTTTTTTTTGTATCCTACATTGCGAAAAGTAAAGCAGAAGACAAAGAATTACCTCGGAAGTGCCGAATGAAAGGTGGGAGGTAGGCTCACGCAGTAGTAGCTCAGGCGCCACGTGCCTCTCGAAGCTCCGGAACTGACGCAGGCCGTCGGGGGGCAGAACATGGATCGCCGGTCGGTAGGTCGCTGGGTCGAACGGGCGCTCGCTTAGTGGTAGGAGCTCGACCCCGGGATCCATCTCGTGGTCCGGGGGAGTCCCGCCACGTGGAATATCGTCCGCCATATCAGAAATGATGAGAAAATGGCCGGAGGAAGGAAAACCGGTCCGGAATACGAAGAGTCAACCGAAAAGTCGACTCCCGAGAGGGTCGGGAATGGCCGGAAAGGCCGGAATGTGAAAAGGCACGGAAGTGAAGAGGAAAACAAGGGGAACAAACCCCGAAAAGGCGGGAACGCCAAACGAGGCACTGAAACAAAAATGTGATCAGTTGAAAATGTCCGAAACGCGAAGGAAATCGCGAATCCGACGACGAAACGGGCGTAGAACGCGAAGAAACGGACGGAAAATGAAAGAAAAACACTCTAGAGAGAGATGGTTAGAGTTTTCGGCGGTGGAGAAGTGAGAAATAGGGTTTTGAAACCCTATTTTAAGACACCCGAAGTGAAAATTCGAAACTGCCCCGATTCAGCAACTGTTTGCCGGTCGGCATTGTTTTGTGCCGGCCGGCACATTTTTGTGCCGATGGAATTATTTTTCAGCCGGTGGACAGCCGGTGGCCTCCCCTTCCGGCCGGTGGTGTTCCCACAACCTTGTTTAGGCCATGTGAGAAGTTTTTGGTCTTCATAGCTCAAGAAAGTGCAAGAAAGAGCATCTCCGATGGTCAACCGGCCTCCGTTTTGAGTTCGGATTGCATCTGCCGTGCGTAGCACTCCAACCCATGCAAGGTGTATCCTTTTCGTATCCTTTTGACTTTTACAAGGTCCAAAAGTTGCCCCATGTATATCGCATATCATCGCACTGTTTTGTGCAATTCGAATTATCGCACTGTTTTGTGCATTGTATTTCAATCGCGCTGTTTTGCGCATCGCACTGTTTTGTGCATTGTATTTCAATCGCGCTGTTTTGCGCATCGCACTGTTTTGTGCACCTCACTTGCATCTTGCATGCATCCTATCGCGCTATCTTGCGCACCTCGCTTGTACTTGTTAGTACATTGCATTGTTTTGAACACAAACGGCTTCGCGTAGCGTATAAGTCCAATTGTCAAAATCTTTTTCGCATCTTATGAGGCATACGTGTCTCATTTGTATCATCTTACATTCCGTATGGCATGCGTGTCGCACTTGCATCATGTGCATCTCAAAAAACAAAAAACAAAAAAATCATAGTGCATTGTCATGCATTTCCATTGTAGCTTGCATGCATCCATTGCATTTTCCTCAGCAGTCGCATCGCACTGCATTGTCATGCATTTTTGTAAATATCCATTTCATTGCATATTTGTAGATATTGCATTGTACATATTGCATGCATCCATTGCATCGCCTTCCGCCTATGGCTTGCGCCTTTCCAGGTTGAGCTTGGTCCGATATGTGCCCTTGCTTTTCATGTTAAAACACAGTTCTGCATGTGTATCGCGCCGATTCCACGCTGATATGTTGGTTGAGGGTTGCGGCACCTTTTCTGTGTTACACATGGCTCGTACGTATACATGCCTTTCCTAGGCAAGATTTGGTTTGGCTTGCGTGCCATATCCATTGTATCCATATCCATTTCATTGCATATTTGTAGATATTGCATTGTACATATTGCATGCATTCATTGCATCGCCTTCCGCCTATGGCTTGTGCCTTTCCAGGTTGAGCTTGGTCCGGTATGTCCCCTTACTTTTCATGTTAAAACACAGTTCTGCATGTGTATCGCGCCGATTCCACGCTGATATGTTGGTTGAGGGTTGCGGCACCTTTTCTGTGTTACACATGGCCTGTATGCGTACATACCTTTCCTAGGCAAGATTTAGTTTGGCCTGCGTGCCGTATCCATTGCCATCTTCCTAGCATATCCATATATATTACATTGTAGTGTAATTTTTGCATCCGGCATTAGGATCGTAGTCCTTTCTCCAGCGGGTCGTTTCCCCACTTATGTCAATTCCACCCAATACTTGTTCTTGCGTCTGTCTACAATGCTCACAGTTCAGTTGACCGTTCTGTGGTAGACAGACTTGTTATCTCCATCAATCTATTTGACATAGGTGTGGTTTCGAACCGCTCATGATTGGATCATGATTCAAATGCTTTGCATGTAGCTTGCATTGTTTCAATTGCATTGCATCTTCATTTGCATTGTTTATACATTGTTTTGTATATATTGCATATCGTTTTGCATCCACATTTGCATTGTCATGCATGTTGCTAACAATATTGTACCTGTTAAGTTTGTTTTCTTTTCAGGCACGATATTGTATGTACGGTTCATTTGAAGCTGGTGCAACCAGACGAGCCGCACAGGTATTGTATCTCCCGAGTGAGACGTATTGAGAATTGCATAATTCTCTTACATCCTTTCTGCATTGTAGTGTAGTTTGGTGTATGCTAGCTTAAAACTGTCGCATGTATGCTTCGTTACAGCTTTCTTTGCATGATCATAAGTTATGCTCGGCTTCGTGCATTGTCTTGCATTTTGCCCCTGCCTTCGGGCGCATATCTTGTTTGTCTTGCATGTTTGTCTAAGTCTTCGGCCTTGTCAAAAATGGGTCGTCTCTGGGCTTTGACATTCACTCCCGTCATTGTTATGACTTTCGAGTTCTGTCAAAGAGGGGCAACTGTAGACACCCCATTTTTGACCGTCCTCAAGACTTGGACGTCACCGTTTGAACACTCGGTGATTATCCATGTTTGTGTTTGTTTGGAGTTCCCAGAGGCCTCGGCTCGCGTGCCTTGCCTCAGGATCTCCGAACTCGACCGTTTAGTGTCTGGTTTTGCACCAAACACTTGTGTTTTGCCTTGGAAGGGCAGGGTAGGGCTTGTGGACCATCCCCACCCATCACCGGCAGTGGCTAGAGGCCACCGGCTGGTTTTTGCTGCCACCGACAATGTATATTGCCGGCCGGCACTATTTGTTGCCGGTCAGCACTTTTTAGTGCCGGCCGGCACTCTTTTTGGCCAAGATGGCATTTTTGGCCGGCCGATTACTGTGCATCTGCTTTTGCAGATATTTTAAGACAGCTGTCTTGCTTTTACTCCCCTCCATACACGTGTATGGAGGGATCTCCCTCTTATGAAGCTTGTCTTGTAAGCTTTACAAGACAAGGAGTGCCATATAGAGAGAGAGAGGTCTCTTGGCTGAAGAGGTTAGACATTTTGAGATATTTTGAGAGCTTAGACAGCCATTGTTAGGGTTTGAGATCTAGGGTTAGGGTTTGTTACACCTTATCTCTCTCTTTTTCCCTCTTGTGTGTGTTTTAGTGTGTTTAGTCCATACTATTGCACACAAACACATAGTGTTTCACCTTCCTTTGGCTCTTGAGGTTCTAAGGGACTGGTTTTGAAGTTTTGGTGTTGGATTCAAGCTAAGGAAGGCCATTGGAGCACCATTTGTGAAGGGATCATCAAGGGTAAGAAACTTACACCTTTATTCCCCATTTTTGCATTGATTTTCTACCTGTCTTAGAGCTGTTTTTGTGCTTATTGTATAACATAAAAAAGTTCTATTTTAGGACCCTCTTTATTGTTTATTAAGAGTGTTTTGTTGTTTGAGGGTGGTTGACCCCCCTTAGGCCTTGAAAGGCCTCATTTTGAGCCATTTTGTGCTAGCTCCGGGATTTTGGTGTTGGGGTCTCTTCACCACTGAAATCTTGAGGGATTTCAGTGGTGAAGGTCATGCCTTGAAGTCCCAAGAAGGAGAGGGCCACCCCCTCTCCTTGTTGTCCTTGAAAAGGGCATGTTTTGGCCTCTTGAGAGAGCACTATGCTTGAGTGTGTGTTGAGCATGTTTAGGCTGTTTTTCATGCTTATATATCCATAATATAACATGATTTTAAGTTGGTTTTGGTACTCCATGCATGCTTAGCATAGTTGCCTTGTAATGCCTTGTTATGCCTTAACATGTCTTAGGTTGTTAGCCTTTGTTGGAGCATGTTTTAGGCTTGGTCTTGTGAAGATTTTGTGCATGTTTTGCCATGTTCTAGGTCTGTCCTAGGTTGTTTGGGTCGAACTTTGCATGCATCATGTAGCCCCTTTGCATTCGGGCTTGTTGGCCTCAAGTATGTGGATGTGTAGCATGCGTTGCTTGTATTGTTTTGGTGATTTGGGGCCACCCTATAAGCTATTTCAGTCCCATTTTCATGCTTGCTTGATTGCCTTGCATGCCCCTTTGATGCTTTGGAAGCATGTGTTGCATGCTCCGTGTTTTGACCATTTGTGCATGCCTTTGTTTTTGAGCCATTTAGATGCCATCTAAGTGGTCTTTTGGGCCTTATGTTATGTGCTAAAACTCTGTTTTTAGTCATTTAGTCCATGCCATGTTTGGTCTTACTAAGTGTAGTTCAATGCCCCATTGGTTTGCTTTGAACACTTGGACTATTTGTTGCATGTTTGGCTTGATTTATTGCTTGGTTTGGCACCATGTTTTAGCATGATTTCAATGCTTATGTCGCATGCTAATTAGTCCATGATTCCCCCTTTCAAATGTGTTTGAGGGTTGTTCAATTTGTGCCTAAGGTTGGGACCATAACATGTGTATGTGTGCATGTGTATTTGGCCCCTCATTTTAGCATTATGGCTACTGTTTTAGGCCTATTTAGAGTTGCCTAATTCATCTTTAAGTCCATCTTTGCACCCATTTGCATTGCCATATGTATGCTTGTATGCTTGCATAAATTAGTTGCCATGCCATGTTGCATCCTTAGCTTGTATGCTTAGGTTGCATTGCATTTTGCATGCATTCCTTGCCCCATGATTTGGTGATAGGGATTAGGACTTTGGTTTGATTGGGTTTGCGTTGCATTTGAAATCAAAGTTGCATACTTCGTTCTTTGGGCCATCATGCATGGAAATGCGTGATTGGTGGTCCGAGAATCGAGGCACATGCCCCTTTGAGTCATTATCATGATAAGGGACATGGTTGGTGCATATATGCCTTGAATTGTGCTGCCATGCTTTGCCTTGCCCTCTGTTGCTGTCATTTGCAGATTCTGCAGGAACACTCTGCCGACCGGCAGTGTAAAGTGCCGACCGGCAACAATTCCTCTGCCGATAGCTTCATTTTGTGCCGATGGCCACACACCACTGCCGGTGGTAATTCCACTCAGCCGGTGGCACTCCCCAGTGTCCAGGGATGCAGTCCTGAGGTTTTGACAGCCTCCAGAGGAGTGAAGGAAGGAAAACAGAGGCAGCCTATGCATGGCGGCGCGTTTCCCGAGGCGGTTTATCTGTTTTCTTAGCTTAATTTAATTTGTTAATTAAATTAATTAATTTGTAATATTTAATTAGCTTGCGTAGTTAATTAATTTGTAATATTTATTTGGTCCCTCCGAGTAAGGGCAAATATGTAATAAGCGTGCGTGAGTGTGTGTATGTCTTCCAAGCTCACGTCTTTCTTCCCTTTTATTTACCTGCTTACGATGGTAGTTTAGGGCACGTTTAATTTAGCATACCTTATGCTATGCATGTGTGCATCCATTTGTATTGCATGCATTAGGCTCGGTACATCACGCTAACTGCATTTGTACTTCAATTCAAAAATTGACTATGTGATAGTTGATCGCATTTCATATGCCATGCTTAGGTTAGCCGAGCCCGCCTAGATTGCATTTTCGCATGTGATACATTAGCCATTTTTAACATGAACTAGGACATGCATGTTTGCTAACTAGTTTACTGTTTTGGCACGGAGTACGATGTAAGTATTTATGCTTTAGCATCCTGCATGCGTGTAAGTGTTGCCATGACAGTATGCTTGCCATGCGGCTAAATGCTTATATGATAAACTGTTTGAAATGCCTATGGGTGAAGGTTGGATTGTTTGAGTTGGAAAAACTCATTGAAATCCGTGTTTTAGCCTACTTGCGAGTAGCAAAATTTAAAGCATTTTCAAAACAAATGGATATGCAATGTTTCTTTCCAAATTAGGCAATCTAGTCTATACTTGTTTGCTGCGCGCATAACATAGTAATTCTAGGCTAATAATTGGAATAAGAACGCATAACGTTTTCAAAATCGGATATCATGGTTAGTAGAGGCCGGTCTTCGGACCGGGCGAAAGGGGGTGCTCATAGTTGACCTTCCCCGATCGTACCCAAGCTCCCGAGCCGAGACAACTCCGGTGATGACGGACATGTGGCCTTCGGCACCGAGTCAGGGTTTCCTAACTTTCCCCATTTTAAAAATATTTAGGTGGCGACTCTGTATCTGGCAAAGCAGTCCATGTTTGGCACTACTTTTTCAAAAATCTGTTTCTCAAAACGATTTGCCAGATTTGGACTCTTTGGTTCAGATTAAGAACCGCGACAACAAAAATCGCGAGTCCGAACTGTAGCAGTGAGGTCCCTCCCTCGCGGACTTGTTACAGCAGCCAAGACCTTCAGAAACTCAAAACGAACATGAGCATGGATGATCATCGAGTGTTCAAACGATGACGTCAAAGTCTTGAGGACAATTAAAAATGGGGTGTCTACAGTGAGCACTTGCTATTTGTTCAGTCCTTCTGTGTTCAAAGCCTCAACAGCCCATTGAAGATGTTCACAGGGACCACTGCCTGCCCCAACTTTGTTCTTGCCATTTGCCTCCACTTTGCTAAGGGATTGGCCTTCTTCCAATGCAGCCTGTCCCAAGATTGGGGAGCGTTTTGGCGTGAAATTTCTAGCATGTGATGTGGTCGATGACGGAGCCAATATCCCAAAGGCCAAATCTGCCACAGTTCTCTGAAGATCTTCAATCATTTTCATCAGCTCAGAAGTAGTGGGTTCACAGGTTTGAGATGGTTGGGGTTCAAATGCATCCATCATGCACAAGTCTGTGCTTTTTGGAATGAACACCTCAGGCTTGGGTAGATGGGTTGGGGTGATGTATATGCTGGGATTGTAGGTAGACGGGAGTGTATGGATTAGATTGAGATGGGGAGGTGACGGGTCAGTGCTAGCCCGAGATCCTTTTGGTGGAGCTATGGTCTCTTCGTCAGTAAGATCCTGAATCTTATGACAGAGGCGAATGTAACGGTTCGTATCATGACCGTGTTGTTGATGATAGGCACAGTATTTAGCTGGGTCATATCTTGGTGGAAGAGGATTTGAAAGGAGTTGAGGTTCTAGGAGCTCTAGGTACCCTTCTTCTTGCAGCATTTTCAAAGCTTGAGAGAGAGACTCATATAAAGAGGATAGAAATTTCAGGCTTGGGGCCGAGTTAAAGTAATTGGTTTTTGGCCGTTGAGGGAAGTGGTGATAGTGTCTACTTCTGAGCATTTCCTAGTTGTGCTACCATCAGTAGTAGCATTGGAACTGCAAACAACATTCTTCTTCACAGGCTCATTATCTTCCGCAAAGATCCCTTGTCTGAGGGCATCCTCTATTTGAACCCCCATTTTATGAAGGTCTGGAATGGTAAATAGAGGTAGAACGACCATCTTTTTCAGCAACTTGCCATGCAGATTTCGAACAATCATCCTAATCTGATCTTTGTCAGAAGGCCTTGTAGTTACCATCGAGGCATTTGCTCTCCATCTCATCACGAACTCTGAGAAATCCTCCATTGGCTCTTGGCGGGTGACTTCGAGATCACGAGTTGTGACCTCAATCTGTGTGTTGTAAGAGTATTGAGCAATAAAGGCCTCAGCCAGCTCTTTCCAGTTCTATTTCACAGAGTACTCCAATTTTGCATACCAAATTACGGCTATCCTAGACATGGTTTGGCCAAAGAGAGACAACTTCTGGGCTGGGGTCAAACCCATTTGCCTCAGGATATCAGAAAACAGGCGGAGATGCACCATTGGGTCTCCAGAGCCGTCAAAGCGGTCAATATGTGGCATCTTGAACTGCTCCGGTAAGGTAACTACAGATCCAGTATACCTGTCCTCTAAATCTGGGATAGAGTTCACTCCCTCTGCTCGTTTGAATAACTTCTCCAGCTTATTGACCTTAAGTGCAGTTGGGTCAACCTCAAATTCAAACGGAGCTTTGGTTTGATAAACAGAAGCTTTAGAGGCTTGTGCTGGGATTGGCTCTGCTAGATTGCCCTGAGTCTCTTGGACATTAGCAGTACAGGTAGTGGCTCTAGGTATCGGGTTACCCGTGGGAGGTGCATGAGATGTAGATGCCGCAGCCAGTTGTGGCTGTTGTTGTTGTAGCCGGGTTATCACTTCGGCTTGATGGGTCATGACTTCAGCTTGACGGACTGCGTCCTGCTGCAGTGCCTCGATTGTCTGTTGCAAGTGGTGTATTTGTTCTTCCACACTGGCTGGGGGATACTGCACCATGGGAATGGGTGATTGATCTTGTGCTGAGCTGAATGCAGACAACTGTTCCCAGACCAGACTAGACCTGGGTGAGCTGATGTGTGACTGCTGTAGAAATTGTACTGGTGAATTCTGGCTGAACCTCCTTCGTCTTGTAACCGGTGGGGGTGAGGTAAACACAGGTTGCTTTTGAACCAATTCTGACCTGACAAAGTCTATCGATACAAGTCCAGAGTACCCAAGGGATATTGGAGCCTTCTGAAGGTACGGTTCCAGGACTACCTTGCAAAAGAGAAAACAGACAGCATCTTAGCCCAATTTCACTAGAATGGATAGGATCATGGCTGAATGACTGTACTCCACACTGAATTGTGACCCAAAACAGATACCAACTTGGCAACTGATATGCACATCCCCGTACAGTTTCACTGCAAAGCACATACCAATTAATTGAGAGCCAAAACACCCCTATGAGGGAGGTAAGGTTTCCCTGTCCTACTTTCGTTAGGAGCTAGAGTTTCACTACGCACGCATGCAATTTCAAACAATCCTCCATTCGAGTGAGCAACCTGTCCTAGTTTGGAATAGTCTATAAGGCTTTCGATTATGCAACTAGGTCGATTGGTCAAAATGGTGCCTCAGCAAAACCACCTAATATACCTCTCGCTCCTAACACCGAAAAGTGAAAGGAGGATCAAACGGTATAGCGGTAGTCCAGCTCCAAGGTTTGTGTTCCCATTGTGGCAGAGCCCGCAACCGATCAGCCTTATGGCACGCTCTTCCAAGCAAGCCTCCGAAAAACCGTTCAGGAATAGTAGATGGCAAAAACTATGACTTAGGTGCACCTATGCAAATGCAATGCAAAGAAACACATAAATGTGAATAAAACATCATATCATAAGTTCAAGTCAAGTTCTCTAAATCCCCAGCGGAGTTGCCAGAAACTGTAGACTCGACTTTCTTTGCGCGCCCCCTTTCGGAGAGGCGCAAATTGGTCTTACAGTTCGGACTCTTGTCACGGTTCTGAATCTAATCTCACAAAGTGCAATGTGAGAATGATAAACAACAAAGAGACCAATCCAGCAAATCATTTTGGAAAATTTATTTTGAATCAAATATTGCCAAAACTGGACTGCTTTGCCAGATTATAGAGTCGCCACCTAAATATTTCATTTTTGGGAAATCTAGGAAACGCTGACTCGTGCCAAAGGCCACACATCCGTCATCACCAAAGTTGCCTCGGCTCGGGAACTTGGGTACGAGAGGGGAAGGTCATGACATGAGCAACCCCGCTCGCCCGATCAAAGATCGGCCTCTACTAAACATGATATATTGTTTGATAAACACATGTGTTCTTATTCCAATTATTAGTTAATTTTACTATGTGATGCGCACAACATATAAGTATAGACTAAAATCGCAAGAATTGGAACAAAACAGTTCATGTTCATTTTCGAAAATGGTTTGAAAGTGCCACCCTTAAGTGGGCTAAAATGCGGATTCGCCACTTTCAAGTGGGCTTAAAACATGATTGTTTGCCACTTCGCAAAGTGGGCTTTAAAACTCACATTTGATGAATTGTCCCAATTCAAGTAACAAAGCCTTCATCCACAAGCATTCATGCAGTTTAATCACTTAAGCAAATAGCCTCATGGCAAGCATGCTATCATGGCAACACTCACACTCATGCAAGTATGCTAAAGCATAAAACTTACAGTGTACTCGAAGCCAAAACAAAAGCTAGTTAGAAACATGCATGATCCTAACTATGCAAGATGCTTAATGCAACACATACAATAATGCAATCAAATGGGCTCGGCTATCTAAGATGGCGTAGGAATGCAACAATTTGATAACATGCTTTGAAACACGTATTCAAATAGGTATTTGAAATACAATGCAGTTTGAATGATGCGCCGAGCCCAGTGCATGCAAGACAAATGAATGGATGCAAACATGCGAGCATAAGGTATGCTAATTGAACATGTCCCTAATCTAACCACAGAAAGCGGATAAATAAAAGGGAGAAAGAAGCGGGGTTGGAAGACATGCACACACACACGTACCCTTGTTACAACGTTATGCCCTCTCCAAGGAGGGTTCGAATGAATAAGAGCGAAGCTAATCTAAGCTAAGCTAAGCTAACTAATCTAATTAAACTAATTAGACTAATTATTACACAACAAATTGAAGAAATAGCTAAGCTAAGCTACTTAGTTATTACAACACTTTAACTAATTAAGGAATTAATTAATTAAATTACAAAACCAATGAATATCGACTAAACATGCAAAACAAATGCTAAAACTACACTGCTTCAGCTCTGCCTTGGGAAGCAGAGGATGCATGCATGCGGTTTTTCACCCCGAAAAGCCTCTGGTTTGCTTTTGAGAGGCTCTGTTTGTAGGGTTATCCCAAGAACTTTCTACTCCAACTTACCAATTCCATGTCAATGAATGCACCAGTGGCCTGCCGGCCATGAGGGCTTGCTTCTGGACACCTGCTGGCCAAAAGTGAGACATGTCGGCTAAGGATGATGCACTGCCGGCCACGGGTGTGCTGAACCACCAAACTCTTGAAGGGAATAGTGATTTTTGGCACCAATTCAAGACAAAGCCTCTTAAGGAGCTCTAAGATAGCTTCAAGCAACTTTAGCCCAAAGATGAACCACTTTGGTGAAGGATGTATCGGCTAAAGTTTGATGTATACAAGCTTCTAAGCATCAAAGCTTAAGAGAGAGAGAAATCTAGAGAGAGAGAGGTTTGTAGAGAGAGAGGTTCTAGAGAGAGAGGCTCCCAAAATTTTGCTCCTAAAATGTTTCGCACCCTCAAAACCATAGAGAATGGCCTCTATATATAGAAGAATGAGGCTCCAGGTCGAAAATATCCCAAAAGGGACAGTTGTAACAGCTAGAGAATAAATATCTGTCAAAAACTGCCTTGTTTCATCGATGGCCAGCACATGTTCATTGTTGGCTGGCATGGATCACTATTGGATGGAAGGGGGTCAGCATAGGCCATTCGTGGCCGGCACATGGCCAAGAAAGCCCATTTATGGCTAGCATCCTCCATCTCTGGTTGGCCAGAAAAATCTATATTTTGGGCCCGACTTCAACCGGATATAACTCCTTCATCTGGACTCCTTTGCAGGTCATTCTTGAGCCTAAATTGAAGCCTTGGAAGTATTCTTTCCATTGGTGTAAGCCTCACATGAAAATGCTAAGTATGTAAAAAGTTATGCCTCTTTTAGTGAAGACTGCTCAGTTTCGATCCTACCCGGATTCATGCCGAACTTCTCCCAAACTAGTTTTCTTCTTTCCTCTCCTCTTTTATTCAGCTCCAAACCTTTAAATAAGGTGGTTTGAAAGATTTTTTCAAAGATTTCACCTCTCTTCCATTCATTTCCACTTTGTCCTTGCTCGGTTTACCGAAAAGCGCAACATTTAACAAAATGCAAGCTTCGGAACATCATAGGAACTTTTTCAAAAACTATTTTGAAAGTGAGGGTTTTAAGGTCTAAAATCTTTTGGTCAAAATCATTTTAGTCCAAAAACGGGGTGTAAGGTTGGGATTTGACGCTCTTCTTGCCGAAGAAATCGAACCTTTACACTGCACACCTCATTACCAAGTAAACAATCAGTGACGCCCAAGTCTTAAGAGCGGTAAAAAATGGGGTGTCTACACTTCCCCTTTTTCAAGAGACCAAATAGTGGTTCAATAGCCAAGGTTAATTTGGAGATAAACTGTCTTATGAATTGCACTTTTTCTAGAAGGCCCCACACCTCCTTTTCAGTCCTTGGTGGTGGCATTTCTAGAATGGCCTTGTTTTTTGATAGATCGAACTCAATTTCCCTCCGAGTGATAAAAAATCTCAACATCTTACCTAAGACTACCCCGAAGGTGCATTTATGTGGATTTAACCTTAGCCTGTACTCCTTGATCCTTTCAAAGAACTTCTCAATTGCGACGTAGTTCTCGCTCTTTCGATTTCACAATCATATCGTCCACAAACACGTTGACTTCATTGTGGATTGTGTCGTGCAGTATTGTGGTTGCAGCCCTCTAGTAAGTAGCCCGAACATTCTTTAACCCAAGTGGCATGATTCTATAGTAGTACGTCCCCTACTATGTAGTGAAAGTAGTCTTTTCCTTGTCCTCTGATGCCATCAAGATCTAGTTGTACCCTTAAAAGTCATCCATGAATGACAACAATGTGTGGCCAGCGGTGAAGTCTACCAACTTGTCAATGTGTGGCAATGGAAAGTGGCCCTTAGGACTAGCTTTATTCAAATCCCTAAAGTTGACGTAAACTCTGATTTGTCCGTCTTTTTTCAGAATCAGAACGATGTTGGCCAACCAAGTCGGACATTCAGATACCATTAAAAACCCTTCATCGATCTACTTGGTGACTTCCTCTTTGATTTTCAATGCCTAGCCTGGATGAATTGTGGAAGCTTCTTCTTAACTGGTCGGCCTTGGGATTGAGAACGATCCTGTGTCAAACAATCTCTGGATTGATTCTAGGCATGTCTTCGTAGGACCACGTAAAAACATCTTCGAAATCTTTTAACAAAGTGATTAATCGCTCACGCTCCTTTGAAGACAACATGGAACCAATCTGGACCAAGTGAGGGTCCCCCTTAGTACCCCTGTTAATTGAAATGATCTCATCCATGGAAAGCCAAGCACGCCTCTCCTCCTCTCGGTTAATCAGGTTTTTTAGAGCCCAAGGAATTTCTTCCTATTTGTTTTCATCAAAATTTTGAAAATCCTAGTCAATGCAATGAATTAATTCAACAGAGAAGTAAACGGAAACTACGACACTTTCATTCAAAAGTTCTTGCTCATCGGTTATAACAGACTAAGGAAAACAAAAAAGATGACTATGACAAGACTGTGGCGTCCACGTTACCACCCCCGAAAACACCAAACACAAACTCACTAGATGTACTCAAATCTAACTCTGACTTAACAGACTCAGAGGAATCTGATTCGGACACAATATCCACTTTAGAACCCATAAGTAAGCCTTCATTAAGTTTCCAGTCCAAGTGTTGGCCTTTCACTGCCTCCTGGATAAGGCCGGTGCATCCTATAGGTGATCCTTCCTTGATCATGAAAATCGTTGCACTATCTCCCAAGTTTATAGGCTTCGCACCAGCTTCGAAATCCGTTAAAAGGTTAGCTAATGCCAATCCCAAGCTCTCCTCTGTGTTGCTCTCCAAGTTGTCGCTTTTGTCTTGTTCAATCCCAACACTAGGGTCTACACACTCTTCATCACTACCAGAAAGCTGATGATCAAATAAAATTTTGAACCCGGGGTACCTTCTCTTTGCCCCTTGCTCAGTCCATGGCTCAAGAAAGTCACAAAAAGGGAAATCCTACCATTGCAGGACAAAACGTCCATTTAGGGTTCCACTGATTGGCTTGTAGGTCAGCTCATATTGTTTCCCAGTCCTCTTTGCTTTGACCCCTTTCCTTACTTCTTCTCTCTTAAGTTTTCAATCCTCTTTAGTTGGCTTGTATCCCAATCCGAAAGAGTGCAGGTTATGACTTATCTCCAATGCTGCTGTAATGTCTTGTCAACCACTCTTACCTAGTCTTGATCCCAAGATGTTCCCCTATTTGCTCATCATATAAATGGATAGAGCGTTCACATATTCACCCTCTTCCTCTGCCATGATAGTTTGCATCAGTCGTGAGGGGGATTGTAGCTCGACTTTATCGAGCCCCCTTTCGGAAGTTTGAAAAGAAGCCCTATAATTCGGACTCCGTGGTTCTGAATCTAATCTCACAAGTGCAATGTGAAATTGATAATCACCAAAGAGTTCAAATCCGACAAATCGTTTGAAAAATTGATATTGAATCAAAAATGCCAAAAATTGGACTGCTTTGCCAGATATAGAGTCGCCACCTAAATATTATTGTTTTGGAGAAATCTAGGAAACCCATGACTCGTGCCAAAGGCCACATGTCCGTCATCACCAAAGTTGCCTCGGCTTGAGAACTTAGGTGCGAGAGGGGAAGGTCATGAATTGAGCACCCCCGCTCTCCCGGTTAAAGATCGGCCTCTGCTAATCATGATATGATTTTTATCAACATTATATGCTCTTGTTCCAGTTTTTAGGCTAGCATTACTATGTGATGCGCGCACACAAGGTATAGACTAGTTTGCTCAAATTGGAACAATTCAATTTCATGTTTTCTTTTCGAAAAGAGTTTGAATTTTGCCACTTAACAAAGTGGACTTAAAGTTTGTGAATTTTCCACTTGACAAAGTGGGCTTAAAACGTACATTCATTGAATAATTCCAATTCAAGCAACAAGCCTTCATCCACAAGCACTCAAACAGTTCAACAAGTAAGCACTTAGCCTCATGGAAAGCATGCTAGATGAAGACACCCCATTTTTGACCGACCTTAAGACTTGGGCACTACTGATGGCTTCCTTGGTGATGAAAGTTGTGCAGGCTATGCTATGCAAAGGATCGGTTTCTTTGGCAAGGAGAGTGTCAAATCCAAACCTCACACGCCATTGTTGGACCAAAAAGATTTTAGATCTTAAAACCCTCTCTTTCAAAATATTTTAAAAAAGGTTTCTGCGATGCTCCGGGGAGCACATTTCGTTAAATGTTGCACTTTTTGGCAAACCGAGTGAGAACAAAGTGGAAATGAATGAAAGAGAGATGAAATCTTTGAAAAATATTTCAAAACACCTTGTTCAGGGGTTTGGAGTTGAAGAAAAGAGGAGTGGAGAGAAGAAACTTAGTTGAGAAAGAAGTTGGGCATGAATCGTTAAGAGAGAGACGAGCAGTCCTCGCCAAGTTGGGCCTATGCTTTTGTATACTTGGATTTAAGCTATGAGGCCACCACCGTTGGAGAGAAGACTTCCGGGGTTCATTTTACACTCAAGAATCTCCTAAAGCCGAGTCCGGATGGGGAAGATATGGTTGGTTGAAGTTGGGCATCAATCCAGGTAGGATCGAAACAGAGCGGCTTCACCAAAATAAGCATAACTTTTTGCACAGTAGTAATTTTGATGCAAGGATGCCACCATTTGAAATCTTAATTCTGGGGATTCAATTTGCACTAAAGAATGACCTGAAAAGGAGTCCATATGAAGGAGTTATGCCCCTTTGAAGTTGGACCTACAGAGCAGAATTTGCTATCGGCCACAAATGTGTGCAGTCGGCCAAAAAAGTAGAAGATCAGCCATCACAAGTAGCAGATCGGCACCAAATATGGCCGGTCGGCCAAGAGTGACCTCAATTCATTTTGTTTGAATATATTTCTCCTCCAGCTATTTCCAGCTTGTGTCAGCTGTCCTAACTTAGATATTGTCGACCAAAACTCTTGCTTTTGCTATATATGAAGATATATCTCCCATTTTGTATGGAAGAACCTTCTTGAACAAGTTTGAGAGCTCTCTCATTAAACTCACTCTCTCTCTATAGTTTTCAGAGCTTAACGTCTGCCTCTCTCTCAAGATTCCTCTCTCTCTCTTGTGCCCTTTTTGGTGCATAGAAGTAGAGAAACATGCCTAGTTTGCCTATACATCCTTGATCAAAGTGGCCTATCTTTGGGAGGAGGTTGCTTGAAGCTTACTTGGAACTTGTTTTGGGCTGCTAAAGCTTGGTTTTAACTCAGAAATCTTGCTGTTTTGCTGCTTGGCTTTAAGGGTAAGCACTTGTCCCTCTAAAGCTTTGTTTTGCATGCTTGTTTTACCACCTTTGCAAACTATTTTTGGCTTAGTTTTGAACTAAAGAAAACTCTATTTTTCAATCCTAAAAATGATGGTTTAGGCCTATTTTGTGTTAGGTGGTTGTCTATCCCTTTTGTTCTTTAGCTTGTATAGCTTTTGAGCCATCTTTCAAGGCCTTTCAAAACAACTTTTTGTGGCCTTTTAACCACTGAAATCTAGAGAATTTTAAGTGGTAAAAAACCTATTTTGAGGCCCCAAATAGGAGAGGGTGGTCCCCTTTCCTCTTGTCTTGCTTGCTTGTGTTGATGGCCAACCAAATGAGCGTGTGTTTTTACTTCTTTATGGCTTTGTTTAGGCTCATTTTTGTGACTTCTTAGACCTTCCATAACACTGTTTTTGGCTTGTTTGATCATTGATTGCATGCTTCATGCACTTGTAGTGTAAATCCTCTTTGCTAGCCTTGCATGCCTAATGAGTTAGCTTATTATTCTAGCATGTGTTGGCTTAGTCTCAGCCCATTTTTGGAGTTGTTTTTGCATGCTCTAACTCTATTTTGAGTGGTCTTCATTACTCAAGCTTTGCTTTGTATACTTGTAGTGCAATTGTGCTAAATTGCCTAACATGTGCTATTGTTTTGGCCTCTAAATCTAGCCATTCTTAGCTTATTTCAAACATGTTTTAGAACTCCATTTGGGCTGATTTAGGACTGTTTTGGGCTGCCCTGGTCATGACTCATGTTTTGTATAGCTATAGTGCAAATGCCTTGACTAGTCTTGAGTTTTAAGGTCACTACCATGCTATACTTGTGATGTTTGGATGATTTGGCATCATTTAACACTTGATTTCAGAGCATATAGCATTGCCATATTGTCATGCATATCACTCTTTGATGGTGTTTGAGAGTTGCGTTTATTGCCTTATTCATGGGCCAATGCATGAGCATGCATTTTCTTACTTTCAATGATAGCATTTTAGAGCATTTCAGCCACTATTTTGGCATATTTAACCTCTGTCCAGGGTTGGTTTGGTCAATTATGCTTAGTATTGTATGCCTATAGTGCTATGCTCTTTGCTAGTTTCAATGCCTTTGACTTCAAACATGTCTTGCATGCATTATCTACATGATTTAGTGTCTTTAGCATGCTATTTCAGTGCTGGAATATGTGCCATTGCATCCCATTATTTCACTCTCTTATTCGCTTTGAAAGTGCTCTTAAGCCCCTTGTTGGCTCGAGCATGGAATTGCGGCGTTCATGCATAATGGTTTTAGCCTTCTTTTGAGGGTTTCTACTAACCAACGGCATGATGCGTCTTTTATGCTCAAGATGCTTGTGGCTTAGTCCGTCTTTCCATTTAGAGGACTTCTCACTTTTGGACTTAACCGGTTAAAGGATTAATTGGTAATCTAAAATGAGTAAACAAAATCAGTCAAGTAAAATGTGCCAAGATAAACATATTGCATGTGTGCATTGCATTGTGTTCAACCGGACGTTATGTTGAACACAAAGTGAATTGGTCCATTTCATACTTGAAGTGATGAAAATGGTCCAATCCCCTTTGTCTCCATTGCCTTTGATTATCCACGATAAGGTGATGGTCCAAGTGTCTTGTTTGTCATGCATTTATTGAGTTTGTGCAAGTTTGACTCTTTGGCCATCATGCATTGAGATGCGTGATTGGTGGCTGGAGAGCTGAGCACTACACTCCTTTGAGCTTGAGACATGATAAGGAGTGTGGTTGCACATACATTCCCTTGCAAATACACTGCCATGCCTCTGTTTGTGCTCTGTTGCAGCAAAAGGGGAAATTGCAGGAAGCAGTGGCCGACCGGCCATCTAGTCTGCCGATCGGCTATCAGAATTGGTCGATAGTCATAAACTCTGACCGATGGCCATTCCTCTTGGCCAACCACCCCTCAACATGTCCATAAGGTGGATCAGAAGCATCTTGGAAGTTGGCACAATTTTCAGAAGTTCAAAACATTGCAAACAGAGGCATTATGAGGCACGGTAGTGGATTTCCAAGCGAAGCCGACCGAGCATGCATGCATCCCTCGTCACGAGGCCATTTTAGTGCTTCTATGAAATTAGAGTAAACTGTTACTTTATTTGTAAAAGTGTTGTAATTAATTAGTTAATGCGTTTAATTAATTGATTCATTCTGTAATAATTAGTTAACAAGGAATAGTTAATTTATTTTGTTTTGTAATAATTAGTCTAATTAGTTTAATTAGATTAGTTAATTAGCTTAGCTTAGTGTAGCTTAGCTAATTATTCGCACCCTCTGTCGAGAGGGCATACTGTTGTAATAAGCGTATGTGTGTGTGATGCATGTCTTCCAACCCCTATTTCTTTCTCCCTTTTACTTACCAGCTTTTGATGGTTTGTTTTAGGGCATGTTTCAATTAGCATCCTTATGCTTTGCATGCGTGCATCCATTCATCCGTCTTGCATGCACAGGGCTCGGCGCATCATACAAATTGCATCGTATTTCAATTCCAAATACATGTATCAATTGCTGCATTTCAAATGGCATGATTAGAAAGCCAAGCCTCTTTAGTTGCATTTTTGCATGTGTTGCATTAGCCATCGTAACATGAACTAGGATCATGCATGATTTCTAACTAGTTCTCTGTTTTGGCTCGGAGTACACTGTGAGTGTTACGCTTTAGCATACTGCATGAGATGTGTATGTTGCCATGTTAGCATGCTTGCCATGAGGCTAACTGCTTAGTTGATTAACGGCATGAATGCTTGTGGATGAAGGTTGGATTGCTTGAATTGAAACAATTCATCGAAATGCGAGTTGGAAGCCCACTTGAAGTGGAAAATCCCCATGTTTACTAAGCCCACTTGAGGGTGGCAAAATCCACGACTTAGCCTACTTGTGAGTAGTAACTTCAAAATCGTATTTCAAACAAACAAACACGAGATGTTTTGTTCCAATTTGAGTGATTTAGTCTATACTTGTATGCTGTGCGCATCACGTAGTAAGATTAGCTAATTAACTTGAATAAGAACACATGTATTTTAAAAAATAACATATCATGTCAGTAGAGGCCGATCTTCGATCGGGCGAGCGGGGGTGCTCATTGCATGACCTTCCCCTCTCGTACCCAAGTTCCCGAGCCGAGGCAACTTTGGTGATGACGGACACGTGGCCTTAGGCACGAGTTAGGGTTTCCTAAATTTCCCCGAAAATAAAACATTTAGGTGGCGACTCTGTATCTGGAAAAACAGTCCATGTTTGACACTTCTTTATTAAAATCGATTTTCCAAAACGATTTGCTGGATTTGGACTCTTTGGCGATCTATCTGTCTTACATTGCACTTTGTGAGATTAGATTCAGAACCATGACCCCAGTCTGAACTGTAGTAGCTATGAACAAAACGACTCGCGCCCTCGCGAGCGGAGCGGGAGTTTCGGGCGGTCTACAATTTCTGGCGACTCTACTGGGGATTTAGGAAACTTGACTCGAACATCATGATATGTTGTTTTGTTTACACTTATGTGTTTCTTTGCGTTGCATTTGCATTGATGCGCCTAGGACACCGGGTTTGTCATCTAATATTCCTAAGCGATTTGCTAGAGGCTTGCTTAAAAAAACGTGCCATAAGGTAGATCGGTTACGAGCTCTGCCACGATGGGAGCACAAACCTCGATTTTTACCGAGGCACCCTTTTTGACCATTCGACCTAGTGCATATCGGAATCCGTAGTGACCATTCCAAGCTAGGACAGGTTGCTTACCTGATTGTAGGTTGTTTGAAACCGCTGTGTGCGTAGTGAAGCCCTAGCTCCTGACAAAATAGGACAGGGAAACCCTACCCCTCCATACGGGTGTTTGGGCTCTTACTTGCTCGGTATGTGCTGTCAGAGTACGTCTCTACAGTTGTATGTATTAGTTGCAAGTCTGAGTATCGGCCTGAGGGTATCAGTTTACATGAAAAATTTTGGGCAGAATTCTGTAGGGAGCACAGTCATTCAGCTTTGCTTATGTCTGTTCTAGTGAAATCAGGCTGAGATGCTGTCTGTTTTCTCTTTTGCAAGGTAGCCTTGGAACCATAGCTTCAAAAGGCTCCAATATCCCCCCAAGTACACTAGACTTGTGTTGATAGACTTTGTCAGGTCAGAGATTCAATTCAAGGTTAACCAGTCTTACCGTCGCTGAAGGCAAGGCAAAGATAGGCCAGTTAGGGCTCACCGGTTCAACTGATCCAACAGTCACTAGCCACATCACCTTTGTTCTAACTCACCAGACCGTGATGGCATAGAGTCTGGAAGAAGTTGTGGTCATGACAGTGGCATTAAATCAGGGAACTGCTGCGCAGGATGAGACCAATGCTGAAACGCAATGCCCATCTTTGGCATCAGCCTCATATCCAGCTTCGGGACCCCAGCCAAACTTTGACCCACTTCCGCCAACTGAAGATTTGCATGGTCTAAATCCCTGAGAAAGGTTGACTCAAGTTCAGGTGTTCAGACCCCTAGTGCAGCCTAATGAGAGGCTTTATCCCCTTGACGTTAATGAGCTCAATCCGACTGCAGTGAAAATTGCGAACCTTGAGAAGCAATTAAAAAAGGCACAGGGCCTTAACTCCATTCTTGACATTGAGGATGGGTACACCGAGGCTTCCGTACGTCTCCCAGACAGATTCAAAATGCCACATATTGACTGTTTCGACAGGTCTAGAGATCCTATGGTACATATCCAGCTTTTCTTGGATGTCCTGAAGCCGATGGGTCTGACTAAGCCGCAGAAACTCTCTCTGTATGGAAGAACCCTATCGGGTGTAGCAGCCGCTTGGTACGCCAAGTTGGAAGATACAGTGAAGCAAAACTGGGAATAGTTGGCTGAGGCCTTTGTTAATCAGTATTCTTACAATACCCAAGTTGAAATGACCATGCAAGAGCTTGAAACAACCCATTAGAATCCTGCAGAGTCTTTTGTGGAATTTGTTGCAAGGTGGAGAGCAAAGGCAGCACAGATGACAAATCGCCCTTCTGAGAGGGTTCAAGTGCGGATAGTGGTGCGAAACCTCGAGCATGATATGTTGCAAAAGTTGATAGTCGCTCCATTATTCACTTTCAAAAGTTTGTATGAGCTGGGGGTTCAGGTCGAGAATGCGTTTAACATTGGGATCATCCCTAAAACAAGTGAACCGATAAAGAGGGTTTTTACAGGGAGTACCAATGCTGGTAGTAGCACTATTCTCGAACCCACTGAAATCAATACAGTCTCCACAGCCGATCCTTTTGCCAAACCAAGCCTACAAACAGCTGGCCCCACCCGAGCTCAAGATAGAACTTTCACCCCTCTCTATATGAGCCTAACTAGCGCACTAAAAGTCTTGATGGAAAGAGGGTATCTCAAACCCCTCGATCCACAACCTCTGCCTGACCCACTCCCTGCCAGAAATAACCCCTCTAAATACTGCGTGTATCATCAACAGCGCAGTCATGGCATTGATCGTTGCTACCGCCTTCGTCCTGAGGTCCAGAATCTGATCGACAACCGGACGATAGCTCCACCCCCAGACCCCAATGACCAAACATCTCCTGCCTACCTCAACCTTATCCATCTATTGCCATTTGCCTACAACCCAAGCATGTACATCACCCCGGCCCATTTATCCAAGCCTGAGGTGTTTATCCCGTAAAGCATGGACTTATGCATGATTGGTGCATCTGAACCCCAATCATCTCAAACCTGTGAGCCCACTACTTCTGAGCTGATGAAAATGATTGAAGATCTTCAAAGAACTGTGGCAGATCTGGCCTTTGGCATATTGGCTCCGTCATCGACCATATTGCATGCCAAGAATTTCATGCCGAAAGGCTCCTTGATCTTGGGGCAAGCAACAATTGAAAAGGGCCAACCTGAAGCCATCTCAGATCTGGGTGTTGGCGTGTCACCAACAGTTGGGCTTCGCTCTGATATAGTGACCCGATCCCTTGACAAAGTGGAGGCTAGTGGTAAGAACAAGGTAGGGGCAGGCATTGGTCCCCATGAACACCTGCAGTGGGCTGTTGAGGCTTTGAAAGCCGAGGGACTGAACAAGCAGTAAGTGCTCGCAGTTGTTGTAAAGACTGTGGATGACACTTTTGCCACTCAAGTTGGGGGCAGTCTAAATCAAGGGGCAAGCTGAGACAAGGGATGTCGTACCAGAAACACCCCTTTCAGCTCCAATCCTACACTCGGAAGAGATCATCAAAAGTCAGCACCTGCCGACCCTCTCGCCGGTACATCCGACACAACCAACTCACAACCTGCCAAATACCCGCCTCGGGGCCAGAGGCAGTTCAGTCCACTGTACATGTCTCTGTCAATGGCCCTGAGGGTCCTGATCAAAAAGAGGTATCTGAAGCCCCTGAAGCCGCAGCCATTACCAAATAAACTTTCTCTCTCCCATAACCCGGCGAAGTACTGTGCTTTTCATCAACAAGTCGGCCATTACACTGACATGTGTTTTCGTTTTTGCCACGAAATACAAGATCTGATTGATAAAGAGGTCATCGTCGCGCCAGGTCCTGCAAAGTCTATCGACACTAGGTCAGTGAACATGGGTGATAATGTGATCATTTGATCAAGGGATGAACTAGCTGCCGATGGCGCACATTTTACTCCAGATGTGGGGATGGCACGCACTGTTTTGAGTGATGTGCAATTGCTGTTTACTTTACTTTCTGACTTGGGTATTGGGTCAGTTTTGTTATGTTGTACTGAGTCAGTCGGGTCTGTCTTGTTGTATCGAGTCAATCCTATTGCGTTGCAGTCAGGTGATTTTGGGGGTGTTACCTCGGACATCACTATCTTGTTTTGTGTTTATCTTTTACACCCTTTCTTTTGTGTCTGTTCCTGCCTTTGAGCGAGTTGCGCCAGAAGACCTGAATGAAACAGCAGTGATTTTCACGCTTTTGTGTTTGTTTCTGCCCTGAGCTAGTTGTGCTAGAAGATTTGAATGAAACGGTAGTGCTTTTTACCTACTTTTCTGTGCCTTGAGATCATTGCATTGACCTAAGTTTTTCAAATTTTTTGAACACTGGTGAAAACAAAGAGGAAGGAATTTCTCGAGATTTGGAAAAATTTGATCAATTGGGAGAAAGAGAGGCGTGTTAAGCCCTTAATGAATGAGATCATGTTTGTTAATGTGAGTACTGGGAAGGATCTTGGCTTGATCCAAATTGGTTCTACATTGTCTTCAGTGCGAGCGACTAGTCGCTTTCTTAAAAGATTTCAAAAAATGTTTTGCGCAATCCTACGAAGACCTGTGTGGAATCACTCTTGAGATTGTGTAGCATAGGATCGCTCTCGGCCTCGAGACTCAACCCCTTTTACTTTCAAACCTTGAACTTGGATCCAGAATGCTCAACGGTCAATCATAATAGGAGGCCCGCTAGGCCAGATTTGAAGCAACCCTTAGACTAGGGGCAAGAAGATCATATGTGATCAAAGGATGCTTGCAAAGTTGGATGAGAAGCAGCCCTCAAACTAGGGAAAAAAAATGTCAGATGTGCTCAAAGAGTAAAAAATTGGGACATTTCTCAAGTTAACGAAGATTGGCAAGAATGCCAAATCCCAGAAGGGAGGAAAGAAGAAAGTTTTTGCTGAAGAACAATTGAGTTCCTATCCACGGCACTACGGGCAAATTCAGCCCCCATTGGATGGACTTCTACGTCATCAGCGAACAAGAGCCATTCTCCTGGATTCAGATGGCTTTGAGATCCTAAAACCATTTGACATGGACAGGTTACACTTTTCTACCCATGAGAGGCTCGCTGGGCCGAAAACTCGGAAGGGCAACCCAGGCAAAAGTTAGAGCAAAGAAAAGAACAAAAAAAAAAAAAAAAAAAAAAGAAAAGAAAAGAAATGAAATGAAAAGAAACGAAAAGAATTGAAAAGAAAAGAAGAACAGAGCTCGCAAAGTTGAAAACCCGGAAGGGCGGCCTTGGCAAAAGTTAGAGCGTAAAAGGAGAGGTTAATACACGAGTATACCTTAACTCGGAACTACGTCAGGCTTGATTTCCATATTTGGGATACGTAGGCAACTTCATTATGAAGTCCAGCCATAAACACTTCCAAATCGATTGTGTCCATGTAATGGTTCTGATCATCTTTGTCTTCTCTGTATCCGAGAGTTCGGTTGTGATCGTCACTTTAAGGACCGATTACAGTGTGTTGTGGTACCATTCAGACAAGGGGCAACTTTCCGTTGCCATGCAGTGCCATTTAGACAAGGGGGTAATTTTCCATTGTTTTGGATTTGAGGTTGTGCATCTCAAGAGTAAATTCTGTGTTGGTCGAGTAGTGGCCATTGGTAAAAACAAGTATTGAGAATTTTTAATGAGGTTGACTAGTTTTCTCGAAAATTGCTCCATTTTTCCAAAACTGGACCATTTCTTGGACCCAAAAAAGGAAAATTTTCAGTGCTCAGAGCCTGACTTGCATGATTTTAAATCAAAAAATCGAACAAGCATGTTAATCTAACTCTCATGTTGGTCAAAATTGTTTTAGTAGAAAGCCAAAACAAAAAATGGTTAAAAAGATGAACTAGGGGCACAGTTGAGTCAGGCTTCTTGTCTTTTCCCCATCGTCAACGTACTTGCCAGAAAGGGCACCATGTTCACCAGAAAAGGGCACAACTGAAGCAAACATCAAAGGGCTGAAAGCTCTCTCATCCTCCGAGCAGCGAGGTATCAAGTCAAGTGCGAAGCATGAACTAGAAAAGGAGCAGGATATTTCACTCCCTTGTTCGAAAAGGTCTGGTCACATCTGAACTGGCCAAGGGCGTCGTCAACCAATGTCAGTTGCAAATCTACTGCACACCCAGTCTTAGCGCAACCCCTCTGTGGAGAAGTTCAATGTTGTGAGTAGAAGAAGAAGAATCTAGCGGAATGCTAGGGGCAAGAGCCCGCAACTTCCTATTTATCAATCAACCACCCAGGGGAGGGATAAAAAAAGAAGAGAGATTGAAGAATAGACAGATGCGCGCTGAGAGAAAAAGTGAGAAAAGGGCTTTTTCAGAAAATAAGAGATTGAGTGCCAGAGTGATGTGAGAATCACAAATAAGAAAGGGTGGGAAACAATACCCGAAGAAGCAAGTTCCTCGTGAACTGAGAGATCCCCCACTGGTGGTACACATCTAAGTGTTGTGTGTGTGTGTTTTTGTCTGTCTCGATTCTTATTTTGAGTCGTTTCGGGTGTCTATAGATGTGTTTAGGTTGTTTTACCTAGTCTTTCTCTTTGTTGAGTCGTTTTGGCTGTGGTCAGCCGTAGGCTCAATACCCAATTTAAAACTCATTTCTTGATTTCATTTCAAAAACAAATCATTTTGTACTTAGAGCGCTGTGGCATTCTCCATATTTGTACCAAACAAGATTCTTTCTTTCACAAGCCGCAGGGTTCAACACAGGTCATGTGAGAACAGTAGAACAAGGACCTATCTGAAGCTATATAGGTTTCAGACTGCAAAGTAAAAGAAAAGGGGGAAAATTTGGAGCATCTTAGTGTGTTTCAACTCCAGCAAATTTCGAGACTGCATTCCAGGTGCATCTTGTCAAGCCTCACCTTTCTCTGGAGTATGAATGTATCTCGACCCCAAACTTAAGCCTGCTTCTAGTCAGAATGGCAATTAAAGCAGCAGTAGATGTTGAATGTATCTCGACCCCAAACTTAAGCCTGCTTCTAGTCAGAATGGCAATTAAAGCAGCAGTAGATGTTACCCCTTGCTAGTATGAACAGGGTGTACCCTTTTTGAGCTAAGCGAGTTGCAAAGTCCTCTAAGAGGTAAATCGGAGGCACCAAAGTACATATTTGATGCCCCTTTATTGAATAGAATGTGCATTTTCATATACATTTCTGTTGCGTACGTGCCGCACATCGTTCATGATTCTTGCATAGGATATGCTGTCAGTGTAGCATAGAATATGCTTTCAATATTGCATAGAATGTGCTTTCAAAGGTGCATAGAAAATGCTCGTATCTTTTGCATAGAAAATGCACTCTTCCATACTTGCATAGAAAATGCTCGTATCTTTCGCATAGAAATGTACCTCATTTGCATAGAACATGCATTTCATCACACTTTTTTGTGCACCTTACTTGCATAGAGCATGCATTTTATCATACTTTTTTGTGCACCTTACTTGCATAGAAGATGCATTTTATCGCATTTCTTTTGTGCACCTTCCTCGCACTATCTTGTGCACTTACACTTTGTATCTCACTCGCACTGTCTTGTGCATCTTGTGGTTGTGTTTCACTCTCACTATCTTGTGCATTGCATTACACTCGCGCTGTTTAGCGCATCGCACTGTTTAGTGCATTTCAAATCACTCGTGCTGTTTAGCGTATCGCGCTGTGTAGTGCATTTCAAATCACTCGTGCTTTCTTGTGCATTGCACTTTCTCGTGCTGTCGCACTCTTTTGTGCAGTTTACACTCGCGCTTTCTTGCGCATTGCGCTTTCCTACGCATTGCACTATCTTCTGCATTTCATTACATGCTCTCATCTAGCATAGAAAATGATTGTATCTTTTGCATTGAACTTCCATCGTGTTGTCTTGCACACCTTACCTGCACTTGTCAGTGCATTGCTAGCGCTGTTTCGCGCACCTTATCCACACTTGTTAGTGCATTGCTTGGCGCTATCTTGCGCACCTTACCTGCACTTGTCAGTGCATTGCTCACGCTGTTTCGCGCACCTTACCTACACTTGTTAGTGCATTGCTCGCGCTGTTTCGTGCACCTTACCTATACTTGTTAATGCATTGCCTCGCGCTATCTTGCGCACCTTTCCTGCACCTGTTAGTGCATTGCACTCGTGCTATTTTGCGCACTTTATCTGCACTTGTTAGTGCATTGTATCGCACTATTTTGTGCATCTTGTTAGCACTGTCTTGTGCATTTCAACATGCATCGCACTGTTTTGTGCATCTTCTTAGCACTGTTTTGTGCATTGACTTTGCATCGCACTGTCTTGTGCACTCTTCAGTCTAGGAGACTTTAAATCCTCTAAAGGTGCAATTCCTTTGGTGTTTGTCGTGCCCAAACGACTTCCGGTGGTCTGGTATAGCCACCTACCTGTGTTTGCGGTGAGTTCTTAGGAGATCAATTGAGACGGTGGAAACTGGAGTTCGAATGGCCGATGCCTAGAACGCAAAGGTTCGGGATTTCTGTGACTAAAGTCTGGTTTAAATACCCAGGGGTGTGTCCTCGGCTTTAAATCTATATGGCAGCCCCATAGGTTGAGGTAACGAGTGTGCGCCTCAATTCTGGATACTGGACCAACCTAGTCTGTCACCCTATTGGAGAATAGGGAAAGCTGCGACCATAGCTAGGGAGAAAAGCAGTACCTGTGGTTCAACCAAGAAGAAGCGAAAGATCCCCAGTAGCATGAGGTGAGTCATCACCAATTGCCCCTGCAAGGTAATTTCATTTCCCAGTTACATTGCATTTTAGCTATTACATTGTACATAGCATCTATCGCATGCATCTACTGCAATGTTTTATTGTCTGCATCCTTTCCATGTTAAGCTTAGTCCAGCATGTGCCCATACTTTTCGCGTTAAAGCATGTTTTTGTGATTATGTGTACGTGCCTATTCCACTAAGAGAATTGTGGTCTGAGGGTGTCAACACCTTTTCTATGTTAGACATGGTTTAGTTTGTGTCCATGCCTTTTCTAGGCAAAATGTGGCTTGGCCGTGCGCCTTATTCACTTCATCCATCGCACCCATTGCATCGTATTTTGTTTTGTTGCATTCAGCATGAAGGATCATGATCTTTCCTCAGTAGATCATTCCTCACTTATATCATGCCACCCAATTACTTGTATTCTTTCTGTGAAACACATGGTTCTGTCTATGCATGCACCTATTCCACGAAGAGAATTGTGGTTAGAATGCTCTGGCACCTTTTCTATGTTACATGTAGTTTGATTTTGCATCTCCATCCCTTTATGATATTTGTGTGGTTTTGTACTGCTTGTGGTTTGATGATTCAAATACATTGTATGTTATTACATTGTTTTGTTGTATTGTGTATCATGTTGCATTCTGCCCCCTGAACTATGCTGGTTTGATTCCTTGCAATGTGATACGTAGGCAGCTTGTGGGCGCAACCATTTATTTATTTGTATTTTGTTTGTTTGTCCAAGTCTTCGGCCTTGTCAAAAATGGGTCATCTCTGGGCTTTGACATTCACTCACGTCATTTCATGACTTCCGAGTTCTGTCAAAGAGAGGCAACTGTAGACACCCCATTTTTGACCGACCTTAAGACTTGGGCGCTACTGATGGCTTCCTTGGTGATGAAAGTTGTGAAGGCTATGCTATGCAAAGGGTCGGTTTCTTTGGCAAGGAGAGCGTCAAATCCAAACCTCACACCCCATTGTTGGACCAAAAAGATTTTAGATCTTAAAACCCTCTCTTCCAAAATATTTTTAAAAAGGTTTCTACAATGCTCTGAGGCTAACATTTCGTTAAATGTTGCACTTTTCGGTAAACCGAGCAAAAACAAAGTGAAAATGAATGAAAGAGAGATGAAATCTTTGCAAAATATTTCAAAACACCTTGTTCGGGGGTTTGGAGTTGAAGAAAAGAGGAGTGCAGAGAAGAAACTTAGTTGAGAAAGAAGTTGGGCATGAATCGTTAAGAGAGAGACGAGCAGTCCTTGCTAAGTCGGTCCTATCCTTTTGTATACTTGGATTTAAGTATGGGGCCCCCACCATTGGAAAGAAGACTTCTGGGGCTTCATTTTACACTCAAGAATCTCCTAAAGCCGAGTCCGGATGGGGAAGATATGGTTGGTTGAAGTTGGGCATCAATTCGGGTAGGATCGAAACTGAGCGGCTTCACCAAAATAAGTATAACTTTCTACACAGTTGGAATTTTGGTGCAAGGCTTCCACCATTGGAAAGTTTACTTCCGGGGCTTCAATTTGGACAAAGAATTACCTGAAAAGGAGTCCATATGAAGGAGTTATGCCCATTTGAAGTTGGACCTACAGAGTAGAATTTGTTATCGGCCACAAATGTGTGCAGTCGGCCAAAAAAGTAGCAGATCAGCCATCACAAGTAGCAGATCGGCACCAAATATGGCCGGTCGACCAAGAGTGACCCAAATTCATTTTTTTGAATATATTTCTCCCCCAGCTATTTCCAGCTTGTGTCAGCTGTCCTAACTCAGATATTTTCGACCAAAACTCTTGCTTTTGCTATATATGAAGATATATCTCCCAATTTGTATGGAAGAACCTTCTTGAACAAGTTTGAGAGCTTCTCTCATTAAACTCCCTCTCTCTCTACAGTTTTCAGAGTTTAACCTCTACCTCTCTCTCAAGATTCCTCTCTCTCTCTTGCCCTTTTTGTGCATAGAAGTAGAGAAACATGCCTAGTTTGCCAATGTAAGTTAGGGGGTTGTCCCCCCTTTTGGTTCTTTGGCTTGTTAAGCTTTTTGTGCTATCTTTCATCACATTCAAATCAACTTGTTTGGGCCTTTTTCCCACTGAAATTCAGAGGTTTTTTAGTGACAAAAACCTCATTTTGAAGTCCAAAATTGGAGGGGTTAGCCTCCCCTCCTTGTGCCTTGCTTCAATGCCTAGGTTGCTTCACACGTTAGCTTGATTTTCTAGCTTAACTCAGCTTAATTCAAGCATGTTTTAGGCTCTATTTTGGCATGTTTCAACTTTGTTTTGGGTTGGTTGGAGCACTTGCGGCTTGCTTTGTATGCTTGTAGTGCAATTGTGCTTAATAGTTTAGCTTGTTCTATGTTTTGGCCTTTTATTCTAGCTATCTTTAGCTCACTTCAAGCATGTTTTGGGACTCCTTTTAGGCTGTCTTAGGACTGTTTTGAAGTGTTTGTACCTTTTGAGCTTTGTATTGCATGCCTATAGTGTAATGGTCTTCACTAGCTCATTGTTTTAAAGCTTTAAGCATGATTTGCTTGAGTTGATTGCATGTTGTAATGTCTTTTTACATGTAATTTCAGCATATATAGATCTGTCACATGCTCATTTGTTTCACTCTTTCATTGCTTTTGAGAGTTGCTCTTGAGTCTTGTTTGCGAGCCTAGATAGCTTAACATGTGAGCATGTTTTTCTAGCATTTTGTATCTTAATCTCAGCATGTTTTTGTTACTATTTTGACTGGTCTTAGCTCTTTTTTGAGCTGGTTTGGCCCTTTGGGGCTTATATTGTGTGGTTGTGGTGCAATCTCCTTCACTAGCTTAATGTTTTAGGCTTTTAAACATGACTTGCATGAGTTGCTTACTTGTTTTAGTGTCATTTTGCATCCTATTTCAGCACTGAAATCTCTACCATCTCCCTCTCTTCTTCAATCTTTCATTTATTTTGAAAATGACTTTGAATCCTTTGTTGGCTTGAGTGTGAAATTGAGACACTTGTGCTTAATGGTTTTAATCATCTCTTGAGGGTTTCTACTAACTAGCGGCATAAGGACTCTTTCATGCTCAAGCCACTTGTGGTTTAAGCCTACTTTCAATTAGAGGACTCTCACTTTGGACTTAATCGGTTAAAGGACTAATCGATAATGTAAAATGAGTAAATAAAATTGGACAAATAAAAGAGGCAAGCTAACCATCTTTCTGTTACATTGCATATGTTTGGATCGGACGTTAATTCGAACACAAGGCAAATGGGATATTTCATACTCAAAAGTGATGAAATGTGTCATTTTCCCTGGTTACCATCACCCTTGATCATGCATGACAGGGTGGTGGTCTTTTGAGTCCTGTTTTGCATTCATTAAGCTTGTACAAGCTTGATTCTTTAACCATCATGCATTCAAAATGCTTAGTTGATGGTTTAGGAACCAAGAGTTGCACTCCTTTGAGCTTATGTAATGATAAGGAGGGTAGCTGTACATACACTCCTTGAGAATACACTGCTTTGCCTCTATTTGCTCTTTGTTGTAGCAAAAAAGAGAAGTCTAGGAAAGCAGTGGCCGACTGGCTACTTGTATTAGCCGACCGAGCACCCTAAGTAGCTAACTGGCCACCAATGGTAGCCGAAAGCCACCATTGGTAGGCGACTGGCCAGAAATGAATTTTGCACCAGTGTGCTCCTGAGTTGGGGTAGAAGCATTTTGGAAGTTGGCACAATTTTCAGAGATCAAACGAGTGCAAATAGAGGCATCCGATGGCAAGGTGGTGGATTTTCCGGAGGAAGCGAACCGAGCATGTATGCCTCCCTCGTCCTTGAGGCTATTTACTTGCTTTGTTTAAATTAATTAGTAGTAGCTAATTCATTCATTCATTCAAGTGTTGTAATTATTTAATTTGCTTAGATAGTTAATTAGTTTAATTTCTTTAATTAGCTTAGCATAGCTAGTTATTCAATTTTGGTTTGTAATAATTAGTTAACTATAATAGTTAATTAGTTTTGTGTTGTAATAATTAGCTTAATTAGCGTAGCTAGTTGGCTTATTTATTCGGACCTTCCTTCACGAGGGCGCAATGTTGTAATAAGTGTGCGTGCGTGTGTGCATGTCTTCCAACCCAACGTCTTTCTCCCTTTTATTTAACCACTTTCGATGGTTAGCTTAGGGTCATATTTCGATTAGCATACCTTATACTTGCATGTTTGCATCATTCATTTGTCTTGCATGCACCGAGGCTTGGCGCATCATTCAAACTACATTGCAAATTCAGTACTTATTTGAATACGTGTTTCAGAGCATGTTATCAAATTGTATCATATGCCATATTAGTAGCCGAGCCTATTAGTTGCATTATTGCATGTGTTACATTAGTCATTTAACATAGTTAGGATCATGCATCTTTCTAACTAATCTAGCTTTTGTTTTGGCTCAGAGTACTCGGTAAGCTTTTACGCTTTAGCATACTTCCATAAGTGTGAGTGTTGCCATGGTATCATGCTTGCCATGAGGCTATGTGCTTAAATGCTAAGCTGCATGAATGCTTGTGGATGAAGGCTTTGTTGCTTAAATTGGGACAATTCAACGAGTGTGAGTTTTAAGCCCACTTCGCGAAATGGAAAATCATGTTTTAAGCCCAGTTGAGGTGGCAAATCTGCGTTTTAGCCCACTTGAGGGTGTCAAATTCAACCAATTTTGAAAGCAAACACGAGTTGAATTCGTTTCAATTCTTGTGATTCAGTCTATACTTGTATGTGTGCGTCACATAGTAAAGTTAGCTAATAACCGAAATGAGAACACATGAGATTTATACAACAACATATCATGTTTAGTAGAGGCCGATCTTTGATCGGGCGAGTGGGGGTGCTCATTTCAAGACCTTCCCCTCTTGTACCTAAGTTCCCAAGCTGAGGCAATTTTGGTGATGACGAACACGTGGCCTTTGGCACGAGTCAGGGTTTCCTAAATTTCCCAAAAATAAAATATTTAGGTGGCGACTCTGTAATCTGGAAAAGCAGTCCAGTTTTGGCATTATTTGATTCGAAATCGATTTTCCAAAATGATTTTCCTGATTGGACTCTTTCGTGTTTATCAGTTTCACATTGCAGTTGTGAAACTAGATTCAGAACCATGACAGGAGTCCGAATTGTAGGACCAATTCGAGCTCTCCGAAAGGGGGCGCGAAAAAGTCGAGCTATAGTGTTGAAGTGCATTTAATGTCAACAAGTTAAGGCTGAACATTAGAAACCGATAGGTCTACCTCAACCTCTCCCTATTCCGAATTGGAAATGCAAGCATAAAACCATGGATTTTATTGTCGGACTACCTCGAACCTCGAGAGGTATGAATTCTATCTGGGTTATAGTTGATGGATTGACTAAATCTGCACATTTTCCGTCATAACCCAAACCTGCCCCCAAAAGTTTGGGCATGACCAATTCGGAACTGGACACAAAATTTAGTTTGTATAACATATGGGATCTGAACAGAAGCATTTAATAAAATAAAATAACATGAATTAACATCCATCGAGCTCACACCTATATGCTAGGATCTCAATGTGCCATCAACAGTTCTTCATATGGTAGATAGATATACAAGAAGCAAATATTTGCATTCACACCATTTATGGGCATATATACAGAACCAGCCCCGCACGTGGGCATACAGCAAAAATATTGGTAAAGAAGATTATACACGACTAATTACATTAGAGAAAAGGTTAAGGATCAAACTAGGGGTCATTAAGGGAACCCCACAAAATGCATAAGTGTCTTTACATAGCTTGACCAAAACGGAGTAACCAAAGCTGAACTAAGACCGACCTCCAGGTTGATTGTTGACAGAAACAGACATAACACAGAGTGAGCAAGGCTCAGTGAATAATAGTACTCAAATAATTTGATAATTAAACTTGCATTATAATGTACATAAGTTCAGAGGTCGTATGAGTAAGGTTATTCTGTTTTTAGAACGGCCTTGGGCCCAAACTTTATTCAGAGCGGCTTCAAGCCCAGTAATATATAGAACGGCCTTAGGCCTAACAGATTTTACAGATTGGCCTCTAGCCCAGATACTAACAAAGCAGAGCACTTCCAGAGTTGTACAGAAGTACACAGATTTCCATTCATTCAAATAGGTTGGCATAATTAACTTGTGGATAACAGAATGTTAATAATGATTATTAACGATAAACAAATGTACAACTACAGTACTATTACTCACAGTGCCGTGGAGAAGCAGCAGCTCCTTCCGATATGTGCCCTACATACACACGAAGTTCAGACATTAATTTATTTTCCTTTTTAAACAATATTTGATTCATTCTGCTTCAAATGAATTTACAAACATTTTAAAGGCATCAAATACAATTTCACTAATACCAGAGGGTCAAACAAGTAAAATGGAGCAGACAAGATTTTTGCAGCACGGGCCACACGTGTGGCTGTAAGCTTCGCACGTGCGACAGTGGTTCCCGCACGTACAGTTGTAGACACCCCATTTTTGACCGTCCTCAAGACTTGGACGTCACCGTTTGAACACTCAGTGATCATCCGTGTTCAGGTTTGTCTTCAGTTCTCGGAGGTTTCGGTCGCGCGCCTTGCCTCAAGACTACTCGACTTGTTTGTTTTGTGCTTGGTTGTGCACCAAACACTTGTGTTTTTGCTTCTGAGGGTAGGAACTGACTTGTTGGCCATCCCCACACCTCACTGGCCTTGGCTTGAGACCATCGGCCCTGTTTTCTTGCTACCGGCCAAATATTTTGGTCAGTCGGCAATGTTTTTGGTCAGCCGACCATTTTTGTTAGTCAATTGGCCATATTTTCTAGCCGACCCCTTTCCATTTGCTTTTGGCACATATTTTATGCCAGCTGTCACAGTTGGCATCCACGATACACCCCCTCCATACATGTATGGAGGGATTTGCTCCCTTGTGTTGGCTTCTCCAAGAAGCTTAGGAATTGAATTCCTATAAAAGGAGGGCCTCCCCTCCCTTTCCAGAGGTTGAAAAACCTATGATATATGATATATATCACTCTCTCTCTCTATATCTCCCTCTCTCTCTATAGTTGTGTGTGTAATAGTGTTCTAAAGGGGTTTTTGTTCTTAGTTTTGCACTAAGGCACCTAGTGTTACACTATACTTTGGTTGCTGAGGTTTTAAGGGGTTGTTTTCAAAGTTTTGAGTTGGTTTTTGATCAAAAAAAGGTGTTGGAGTTGGTGTTCTTGAAGTGTTCTTCTAGGGTGAGAACTTATCTTTTTATTCTCCATTGTTGCTTAAGGTTTTAGACCTATTTTCATATTGTTTCGAGCTTAGTGTATAACTGATAAAAGTTATGTATTTTCATGCTTGTTATAGTTGCTTAAGGTCATTTTGGTGTGAGGGGTTGTCTACCCCCTCTTAAGCAATGTTTGATCCCTTTTGTGCCTTCCTCTTTAGGCTTTGGAACCCTTCGTGTATTGACCTTCTCACCACTGAAATCCAGAGGATTTTCAGTGGTGGGGAAGTGGTTTTGAGGTCTTGTATAGGGGAGGGACACCCCTCTCCCCTTGTGACTCATTTGCTTGGATTTAGGGCTCATAAAGGTAGCATGTTTGCATAGCTTTATTTGGCTCCATTTCAGAGGATATTTAGTGTTAGTCTATCATGTTAGACCTCTATTTCATGTTGGTTTGATGCCCTATTGTTTGTATCATGCACTTGCTTTGTAATTCCCTCTATTGTCATAACATGTATCATGCATTTAGACCATCATACTTGCATGTTTTAGCTTGACTTCATGAAACTCTTATCCATGTTTTGACATGTTTAAGCTCTGTTTGGTGTTGATTTGGTCATGTTTGCCATGTTTCGTATAGCCACCATGTATTCTAGCTTGTTAGCTTTGAGTGTATAAGTCATGAGCATGCTTTATTTGGGTTATTTCAGTGATTTGAAATCATTTATCATGTTGTTTCAGTCCATGCTCCATGCTTGTATGCTTGCATTTACCATCCTTTCAAAGCTTTGAAGAGTTGTTCTCTTGTGCCTTAAAATAGGTCATTATGCATGCCTCTTTGTTTAAGTCCTTGGGCTACCATATCAGTGGGTTTTGGGGCTCTTTTTGGTATATTATAGCTCTGTTTTTCTTTGAATAATCCATGCCATGTGTGGTTGAGGTAGTCGTAGTGGAGTGCTCTCTTTGTGGCTTTGAATGCCCCTCATTTTTGCGCCCATTTCCTAGCATGTTTTGGCCTCATCCCATGCATGTTCTAGCATTATTTTGGCCTGCCATGGGACTGTTTTGGGTCACCTTGGTCCTTTGGGGATATGGCCATGGTTCAAGTCCTTTGGCTAGCTTTGAGCTTTAAGTCCATTAGCATGCCACGCTTGTCTTGTTTAGTTGATTTGGCATCACTCTTAACATGATTTCAGAGCCTATTGCATTATCATATTCTCATGTTTATCAGATCTCACTCATATTTGAGGATTGTGCATGGTTGCATAGTTGATGGATCAATGTGTGAACATGCGTGTTTGGCTACTGTTTTGGACGTGGCTGAGGTCTTCCTACTATGGTCCAAGTCAATCTTTGTATATAGCCGCATGCTTAACATGGTATATCTTGTTGCATACTTGCTAGTTTACCCTTGGTCACATGCATGTGTAGGTTGCTTTGCATTTGGCATGCTCACTACTTTAGCCTTTGTGTGCATGCTTAAGCCATGTTGCACTTGGCATATTCATGTTACATTGTATTACTTTGAGTTGGCATCCTCATGTTGCATTGTTTCCATGCATTGCACTATATTTGGCATACTTGCATGCATTGCATTGTGTTTGGTTTGGGGTGTCAAACCAAACATGAGGAATGAGAGACGTTTCGTACTTAAAGTGATGAAGCATGCCTCAATCCTCGGTCGCCGACACTCTTGGACCAACATGATAGAGTGTGTAACATTCATCTGTTTATTACATTCATTCAATATTGATATGCACCTTTGACACCTCTGGCCATCATGCATCGAAATGCGTGATTGGTGCCTGAGGGTCGAGAGCCATACTCCCTTGAGTTCATAGCATGATAGGGAGGGTGGTCGTGTATACATTTGGCTTGCAAATTCCATGCCATGCATTGTCTGTCCTCAGTTGCAGCAAAACCAGTGTTCTACAGGAAGAAATGGCCGGTCAGCAACTTTCAGCGTCGACCGACTACCAAAATCGAGCCGGTGATCCCATTTTTGGTCGATGACCATATTTCCATGGCCGGTGGTGTTTTCTCTTGGCCGGTGGCATCCCAAAGTGCTCAGGGAGTGGTTCAGAAGCAACCTTTGGATTTTCACAATTCTCAGAGGTGCAGAACAGTGCAAACAGAGGCAACAAAGGCATGGCAATGGGTTTCCGAGCAAGGCGAATCAAGCATGCATCATTCAATTATTTCGAGGAGGAGCTGCGGCGGCCTCTTTAATTTTATACTTAGATTGTTTTGTAATTAATATATTAATTAATTAAGGGCTTTGTAATATTTAATTAGCTAGGGTAGTTGATTAATCATTCGGTCTGTATTATTTATTCGGACCCTCTGTCGAGAGGGCGAATTTGTAATAAGTGTGCATGTGTGTGTGAATGTCTTCCAACCCCACGTCATTCTCTCTTTTATTTACTAGCTTTTGATGGTTAGTTTAGGGCATATTTCAATAAGCATACTTATGCTCGCATGTTTGCATCATTCATCTGTATTGCATGCACCGGGCTCGGCGCATCATGCTAACTACATTGTATTTCAATTCCCAGTCGAATATATGTATTGAATTGTCGCATCTTATATGCCTTTCTTAGGGTAGCCGAGCCTATTTTAGTTGTGTTTTGCATGCGTTGCATTAGCCATCTTAACATGAACTAGGATCATGCATGATTACTAACTAGTTTCTTGTTTTGGCTTGGCGTACACTGTAAGTGTTTATGCTTTAACATCTTGCATGTATGTGAGTGCTAACATGACAGCATGCTTGCCATGAGGCTAATTGCTTGTGTGATATAACTGCCTGAATGCCTGTGGATGGAGGTTGGATTACTTGAATTGGATCAATTCATTGAAATCCGTGTTTTAGCCTACTCGTGAGTAGCAAACCTCAAACCGTTTTCCAAACAAACGAATATGCGATACTTTGTTCCAAATTAGGCGATCTAGTCTATACTTGTATGCTGTGCGCATCACGTAGCAATTCTAGGCTAATAAACCGGAATAAGAGCACATAATGTTTTCAAAACTCGATATCATGGTTAGTAGAGGCCGATCTTTGATCGGGCGAGCGGGGGTGCTCATGAAGTGACCTTTCCCAATCGTACCCAAGTTCCCGAGCCGAGGCAACTTTGGTGATGACGAACACGTGGCCTTAGGCACGAGTCAGGGTTTCCTAAATTCCCCCCAAAATAAAATATCTAGGTGGCAACTCTGTATCTGGCAAAGCAGTCCATGTTTGGCACTTCTTTCTAAAAATCAGTTTTTCAAAACGATTTGCCGGATTTGGACTCTTTGGTGATTTATTGATCTTGCATTGCACTTTGCAAGATTAGATTTGGAACCGTGACATCGGGTCCGAACTGTAGTGAGCCCAATGAATAAAACGGGACTCCTTCCCAGGACATTCGGGGACGTATACAGTTTCTGGCGACTCTGCTGGGGAGTTAGAGAACTTGACTCGAACTCATGATATCTTGTTTTGACTACACTTATGTGTTTCTTTCCATTACATTTGCATTGGTGTGCTTAGGACACAGTGTTTGCCATCTGCTATTCCTGAACAATTTGTCGGAGGGTCGCTTTGAGAAGCGTGCCATAAGGTGACCAGTTACGGGCTCTGCCACGATGGGAACATGAGCCCTGGTTTTTACCAGGGCACCCTTTTGACCATTCGACCTAGTGCATATCGAAATCCATAGTGACTATTCCAAACTAGGACAGGTTGCTTACCCGATCGTAGGTTGTTTAAAACCGCTGTGTGCATAGTGAAACCCTAGCTCCTAACAATAGGACAGGGAAACCCTACCCCAACATAGGAGTGTTTTGGCACTTACTTGCTTATTATGTGCTTCTTGAAGTTGACTTCAACCGAAATGCACATGCCAGCTTGCAAGTCCGGGTATTAGGTCTGCGGGAATCAGTGTTTTGAGAATCAGTTATCTGCGGGTATCAGATTCAGATTTGGGGGCAGTAATTTGGGAACAATGATCAGTGTTGGAGAACAGTGCATTCAGCTTATCAACGACATGTTTTTATACCTGACTGTGTGTTGTGTTTATTTAAACCGTTATGCTGTTTGCTTTCTGGTTGTTTATTTCCTTATTATTGCTTTATTTATCTTTTTTCTAGGTAGTTTAGCACAATTGCTTCCGACCAAGCAGCTATTTCCCAAGCACTCTGGACTAGAGGTCGTCGACTCCATCAATCTGAGGATCTGGTAGACGGACAACCAGTGTTCTATTCCTTACCCCTGGTTGTCAGGCGAAGGTCGAGAAGACGCAGTGTATCGATACCGAGATTGCCAGATCAGTGGTCTTTAAATAGTCAGGTTGAGATCTCCGAGTCTACTACAGAGATAGACATACCGGTAGTTCAGATAGATCAGGGCAGTATGGTAGGAATGGAAGTAATGGTGCGTCAGCTCCAGGAGAGCATGAAAGCCATGCAGGAGGACGCTGTTCGTCAAGCAGAATTTGCCAAACAGCAGGCCGTTGTCATGGCCCAACAGGCTGTGCTAATTACCCGGCTATAACAGCAAACCGAAGCATCTGCTTCACACCAAACCCCCCCACCAAGAGTCCCAATACCTGGGGAGACGGCAAATGTCCAGAATGCCCAGGAGGATATAGACATCCCAACGGGGCCGGCTTCGCCCCCGATTCTACCTCAACTATCCAAGGCACCCACTCCTATCAATCCACCGAATTCTCCCTTCGAATTCGAGGTGGACCCCGCGGCATTAAAAGTAAGCAAGCTTGAAAAGCTGTTCAAGAAATCTCAGGGTGTGAAGACCATCCTAGATATCGAAGATGGGTACACCGACGTAGCTGTGACGCTACTGGGCAGGTTTAAGATGCCACATATTGACCGCTTTGACGGGTCCGGGGATCCTACGGTGCACTTACGACTGTTTTCAGATATATTAAGGCCGATGGGCCTCACCCGACAACAAAAGCTTTCTTTATTCGGCCGGACCCTATCAGGTGTGGCGGCCATCTGGTACGCAAAACTAGAAGACGATGTTAAGAGGAACTATGATGAGATGGCCGAGGCTTTTGTTGCTCAGTACTCCTATAATACACAGATCGAGATGACAACCCGTGATCTCGAGACCACTAGGCAGGAGCGTAAGGAGAGTTTTTCTGACTTCGTAACCCGGTGGAGGGCCAGGGCCTCAATGATGAGCACTAGGTCCATTGACACAGATCAGATTCGGATGATTGTGCGCAATCTCCAGCCCAAGCTTATGCAGAAAATGATTGTTCTCCCTTTCCCCACCTTTTCAGATTTACATGAGATGGGGGTACAAATTGAGGATGCTATGAAACAGGGTCTGATTGACCAAGACAGAGAGCAACCCAGGAGAACCTTCAACCGCAACACCAATATAGGCACAAGCAACGCCGCAACTGCCAGAGCTTCAAAAGTAAGCATGGTCACCACCACTCCCCCAAGAACCCTTGCGGCTACATCATTCTCCGGTGCGTTCGGTAGTAGCTTGCAAGCAGCCAGATATGCGCCCAAGGGCCAAAGAGCCTTCACTCCACTATATATGCCCCTGTCCAAAGCTTTGGGGGTTTTAATCAGAAAAGGGCACTTGAAGCCCTTGGAGCCGCGGCCATTGCCAGAAAAACATCCTCCCTCCCATAACCCGACGAAGTACTGTGCGTTTCACCAATAGCATGGTCATGACACCGACCAATGCTATAGATTGCATCACGAGATTCAAGATCTCATTGATAATTGGGTGATTATGCCTCCAGAGAAACCCAATGTCATAACCAACCCTCTCCCACCACACAACCAAGCTCCACCTCCCAAACGCATCAACTTTATCCAGACCGGGGTCATGTCATACAACCCCAGTATATATATCACCCCATCTCACCTACCCAAGCCGGAGGTGTTCCTTCCTGACAGCACTGACTTGTGCATGTTGGACATCTCTCAAATCCAACCTGAACCAATGGTGGTGGCTGTCGAAGATAGAATAAGGATGATTTCGGAGGAAGGTGGTACAGTGGATTCAGGGACTGAGGAATTGGGGAGCTTTGCTGAGAAGGTGTACAACCCGAGTGGCTACATTGCATCAGCGTGGCAGATTAGGCCAAATGTGGAATTGCCAATGGGGACAAAAATTTGTGTACTACGGAGGGATGGACTTGATCAGAGGATAGATGACTTAGCATTCTAGAAGGGGACATTGCTGACCTCCAGATTTTCAACAAACAAGATCCGAGGGACATGACTGTCAACTGGTTCGATTTTGAGGAGTCAGTAGAGGTCACAAGGTGGCTTGATGACCAACTAGATATTGTTGAAGAATCTCAGCTGGAAAAGGGCTCGTCTGGGGCAAGGACATCAATTGTGGCCGGAAGGGCCGGGGGTCAGACTACATCGCAGGAGAGCGCTGGTGCCAAGAATTTCGCTCAGGATTTGGGCATTCTGAATATAGGGAATGTTGAACAGCAACCTATACTGACGCAGTTGGAACAAGAAGGAATCGAAGACTCTGAGAGAGCCAGAAAAGCTAAGGCCCCTATTGGGACTGAACCTGCTATGTGCACAAAGATAGAGCGTGCTGCGAGCACCTGGACGGAAAGTGCTACAAGTACAAGGATAGTTAGAATGGAGCCGGACAGGTGTTTGTCGGCTGCTGATGGAATATGGTAGGAGGACGATGATCTATGTCTTGTCCACACAGATGAGGATAGGGAAAGTAACCAGCCAGATGATACCTGGTATATTGGTGAAGTTGACCATATAACTAGGAGTGGGTGGTATTTCAAGCCCCCGCACCTAGATCAACCAGAGGCATCCGGAAAGGACAGGGAGGTGGAGAAGCAGAAAGAGAAGCTACTTGAAGATGAAGCTATGCTGAAACAATTGAAAAGGATACAAGTAGACATCTCCATCTGGGGGCTTCTTATGGCTTCGCGTGTTCACAGACAACCTGTCTTATCGGCAATGGACAAGGCCAAACTCTCAATAGACACCATGCATGAACAGCTAGTGGGATTGGTTTTTCTGGGAGGGGCTTCCCCGATGTTGACCTTTTCCAAAAAGGAATTGCCGCCTGAGGGTGCGAATCATAACAAACCGCTTTACATCTCTGTGGAATGTAAAAGCAAATGGATACCGGTGGTTCTTGTCGAAACCGGATCCGCCATTAACGTGTGCCCATCAAGGACAACATATGCAATTGGGCTGAAGCCCGTAGACTTTGTGCGGACAGCCCAGGTGATAAGGGCATATGATAACACAAGCAGAGAGGTGATGGGGACTGCGAAAATTCAGACCCAGGTTGGTCCAGGACAGCACGAGATTGACTTTCATGTCTTGGACGTTCCTGCAACCTTTAACCTACTTTTGGGGCGACCGTGGTTGCACCAGGTAAAGGTAGTCTTTTCCACCTTGCACCAGATGTTGAAATACCCCCACGGGAAGGGGGTGGCTATTGTTTTTGGGAATTCGTCAATCTATCCGCCACCGGAAGTATCTACGCCGGTTTTGGAAATCGAGCACGGCACGGAGGATGTGTTCCTATTAGGGTTTACTCTGGCTGAAGCCTGAGTCGTACAGAACATCTTGGCTGTTGATGAGGGGTTATATGTCAGCGCACAATCAGTGGACCTCATGAACAAGCTCCAACACATCCCTGAGATAGGATTAGGGAAGAGTGGTCGGAAGGGCATTGCGGTATCGGCCGAAGTGCCGCACAACCCACATACCTTTGGCTTGGGTTATCTGCCCACCAAAGAGGATTGGGTGAGGAAAGGTAAGGAGATGGCTGGGAGAACCAGAGCGAAGCAGGCGTGGAAGCCTTTTGAGTTGATGCACCGACCCATCCAGGGTACCCTGAACAGACGCTTTGTCTAGGAGGGGGAGGACTTTCCATTTTGTGGCTTCCCAGAGCCATAGCTGAATGCCGAAAAGAGGTGCCTGCCGGGATTTGAGATCTTCTTCGACCTGCAGTTATTAGGGGATGATGTTGCCGAAGAGCAGATAGACCCATCAGCTGAGGTTGAGCAGAATGAGAAAGTGGATTCTGAGAGCACCAAATTTGAAATGGGTGTAGCACTGGCTTGTCTACTTTCAGATCCTTCGATCGTACAGAAGTGCTTGAAGGATAACTTCTCGGTGTCCATGATCGAAAATGGAACGACTGCGAACCCACCTACAAACATTTTGGATGCATTCATCGCACCCTCTCTCATCTAGCAGTACGAGAAGGGATTTTTATCAAGCAGCACCAGGTTAGGTAGTGAGCTAGAATCTGATTCCACTGAATCTTTGGAGTCGGAATCAGGTTCCAGCTCGTTTGAGTCTGAGTCCAGTATTCCTGGAGGTGATAATCCGGACGCCACAGTCCTGTCCAGGTCGTCTTTTTCTTTCTCTTTTGAGTCTGTTGTAATAGAAGAATCCGACGGTTTAGAAATGCTTAATGAGAATGAAATAGCTGTGGCTTCTGAGTACTTTTCTGTGCCTTTGATTTATTGCATTAATCAGGACTTTCAAAATTTCGATGAAAAAGACGAGGAAGAAATTCCTCCGGTTTTGAAATATTTGCTAGAGTAGGAGCTGGAAAGATTTGTTAAACCTTTGGTTGATGAAATCACTACAGTTAATGTTGGTACTGAGAAGGACCCGCGGCTGGTCCAGATCGGGTCCATGTTGTCTTCGGAGGAACGCGAGCGCTTAGTGGTTTTATTAAAAGATTTCAAAGATGGTTTCAAGTGGTCCTACGAAGACATGCCTGAAATCGATCCTGAGAATGTAGAGCACCGGATCCCTCTTGACCCGGAGGCCCGACCCGTTAAATAGAAACTCGGACGGATCCGCCCGGACTAGGCCCTAAAGGTTAAAGAAGAGGTCACCAAGCAAATTGACGTAGGGTTCCTGCTGGTATCCGAATACCCAACTTGGTTGGCCAACATTGTTTCGGTGCCGAAGAAGGATGGCAGGATCTGGGAATGTGTGGATTTTAGGGATTTGAACAGAGCCAGTCCGAAGGACGACTTTCCCTTGCCGCATATTGATGAGTTAGTGGACTTCACAGTGGGACATGCTTTGTTTTCGTTCATGGATGGATTCTCGGGCTATAATCAGATAGTGATGGCACTTGAAGACTGGGAGAAGACTGCTTTCACCACCCCGTGGGGGACTTACTGTTACAGGGTGATGCCATTTGGGTTGAAGAACGCTAGAGCTACATATCAACAGGCCGCGACCACAATATTGCATGACATGATCCACAAAGAGGTTGAGGTGTATGTGGACGACATGATTGTCAAGTCCAAAGAAAGAGAGGGCCACTACACCGCCTTGCAAAAGTTCTTCCAAAGGATCAGAGAATTTCGGTTGCGGCTGAATCCTCAGAAGTGTGCATTCGGTGTTACAGCAGGGAAAATACTGGGGTTTCTGATTACACAGAGAGGTATCGAAGTCGACCCTTCAAAAATCAAGGCCATCTTAGAAATGCCACCACCAAGGACTGAAAAGGAAGTGCGAGGCTTTCTGGGTAAAGTGCAATTCATAAGACGGTTTATCTCAATATTAACCTTGACTTGTGGACCACTTTTTGGTCTCTTGAAGAAAGGAAAGAAGTTCCAATGGGACAGCTGATGCCAAGCTGCTTTTGAACAGATCAAGGAATACTTACAGAACCCACCCGTGTTGTCGTCGCCCGAGCTGGGGAAACCGTTGATTTTGTATCTTTTGGTAACTGAGACTACAATGGGCTGCATGTTCGCACAAGAGTCTGAGGACAAGGTAGAGAGGGCTATCTACTATCTGAGCAAGAAAATGCTGGAGTATGAAACCCTCTACACACCGTTGAAAAATTCTTGCTTAGCCTTGGTATGGGCTACTAGGAAGCTGCGGCACTACCTGTTAGCTCACTCTGTAATGTTGGTTTCAAGATTAGATCCCATCAAATATCTCTTCGAGAAACCGGCACTTACGAGTAGGCTAGCTCGTTGGTTGCTATTACTTTCCGAATTTGATCTGAAATATTTGACGCGCATGTCAGTCAAGGGAAGAGCGGTAGCGGAGTTCTTAGCCGATCATCCAGTGGAAGGAGGTGAAGCAGTTGAGTACTTATTCCCTAATGAGGTCATTTTGCATATCGAAGACGAAACTTGGACGATGTACTTTGACGGAGCGTCAAACCAATACGGGTATGGGATAGGAGTGTTGCTAATAGCACCCGACAATTCCCGTATCCCTCTAGCCTTTAAACTCCGGTTCGAAGTCTCGAACAACGAAGCAGAATATGAAGCATGCATTGCTGGTTTAGAAGCAGCCCTGGAACTAGGGGCAAAACGGTTGGATGTCATCGGGGACTAGAACCTTGTTGTATATTAAGCAAAAGGAGATTGGAAAATCAAAGAAGAAAAGATGATAATGTGTCACCAGACCTTGGACTTATTAATTCCTCAGTTCGAGAAACTAAACTTTGCTCATCTGTTAAGAGAGAACAACAGGTTCGCAGATTCACTAGCAACTCTATCTTCCATGATAGACATCCCTTTCGGAGTCCGGATGCGTCCGATCATCATTGACCAGAAATTTGCACCAGCCTACGAGCTGATTGCTACTATAGATGAGGTTCAAGATGAGAACCCCTGGTACTACGATGTCTGGAACTTCTTGAAAAAAGAGGCGTATCTACTAGGGGCAAATGCCAAGGACAAAAGGGAAATCAGAAGAATGGCCGTTCAGTTCATCATTCGTGGGGGTAAATTGTACAAGAGAGGTCATTTGGGAATGCATACGTTGTGCGTTGATGCCTAAGAATCGAAGCGCTTAATGGAGGCCATCCATGGAGGAGAGTGCGGAGCGCATATGAACGGGGTAATGTTAGCTTGGAAAATCCTCAGACAGGGTTACTATTGGTCCACCATAGAGAGGGATTGTATCAGCTTTGTTCGGCGATGCCACAAATGTCAGATCCATGCAAACCGCATGAACATCCCGCCGTCGAAGCTGTACAATATGACTTCACCATGGCCATTTTCAGCTGGGGAATCGATGTGATCGGGGCTGTCACTCCGAAGGGGTCTAATGGGCATGAGTTCATTCTGGTCGCGGTAGACTATTTAACAAAGTGGGTCGAGGCCCAATCTTATGTGGTGTTGTAGGCTTCACACGTTGCAAAGTTCATCCGGAATAACATCATCTGTCGCTATGGGGTCCCAAACGAGATTATTTCAGATAACGGTTCCTACTTCAAGAAGGAAGTGACTGATTTGTTGGAAAAATACAATTTGGCTTTTGATAAGTCATCCACCTATCGGCCGCAAACCAATGGAGCAGTCGAGGACGCCAACAAGAACATCAAACACATTTTGCAGAAAATGGTGGAAACCTACCAGGATTGGCCAGATAAGCTGTCATTTGCTCTGTGGGGCTACCGAACTTAAATTAGAACTTCTACTGGAGAGACTCCGTATTCATTGGTTTATGGGATGGAGACTGTTCTACCTATCAAAATTGAGGTTCCGTCATTAGGAGTACTAGCTGAGTGTCAGATAGCTGAGGCAGATTGGCAGTAGAACAAATTTGAGGAACTCATGCTCTTTGATGAAAAAAGGTTGAAAGCACTGTACCATGTTCAAGGTTATCAACGACGAATTGCCAGGGCTTTCAACAAGAAAGTTAAGTCCAGGAATTTGAAGGAAGGAGATTTGGTGCTCAAGGACAATCGAGCTCTCATCCATGACCCTAGGGGCAAGTTCAGACCTAATTAGACCGGTCCCTACATCATCAAGTCTATCTAGTTAGGTGGAGCTGTCGTTCTGATGGACCTAGATGGCCTAGAGTTTCCCAACCGATCAACATGGACAAGTTGAAGAAATATTACCCATAAGTGGCTCGCTAGGCTGAAAACCCGAAAGGGTGACCTAGGCAAAAGTTAGAGCACAAAAAATTTTGAAATTATAAAAACTGAGCTCGCAAGGTTGAAAACCCGCAAAGGGCAGCCTTGGCAAAAGTTAGAGCGTAAAAGGTGAGGGTTAATACACGAGTGAACCTGAGCCGAACTACGTAAGGCTTGATTCCCATCTTTAGGATACGTAGGCAACTTCATCCTGAAGTCCAGCCATAAACTTTTCCTCGATCAACTTTGTCCATTTGATCATCTCGGTCATCTTTGTCTATTCAACATTCAAAAGCTCGGTTGTGATCTCTGGTGCAGTGCTATTCAGACTAGGGGCAACTTTCCAGTTGCTGGGATTTGGGGTTGTGCATCTCAGTGATAGATCTCAGGCGTGTCCAGTTCTGATCCATATCGAAAATGGTTTTGAAAAGTTTTAATAAAGTTGATTTTGCTCAAATTAGTATTTTTACGACTTAGACTATTTTTGGACCAAAATGGAAAATTTTCAGTACCCACAACCTCCAATTATATTGATTTCAGTACAGAGTTCTCTTGCTCTTAAATACAAATTGAAGTTGTTTTTTTTTTTTTTTTTTTCATTACATTCATAAAGAAAACTTGAAAGTTCTGATTAAAGCAAATAAATCAAGGGCATAGTCAGGTGTTCCTGCGTCCCCTCCCAGAGCTGGTTGAAGCTTCTGATGCAAAGCTGGGCCTAATCTGCGCCTCTTTATTAAGCCAATCTATGCACTAATCAGACAAAGTGCAACTGAAAGTGGGAGCAGGGACCAGAAGCTCTCTAGTCCTTCATGCTGTGGCATACCGACCAAGCTGCGCGCCTCGGACTAGAAATGCAACTGGGTACTCTAACCCCTCTGCCGGGCAAATCTGATCATGGCCGAATTGGCATTGGAACTAGAAAGGAAAGTAGAACACACAGTGTGTCAAGCCGATCAACTGAATCCCAGGCTGTCGGGACATGCTATAGCTCATTGCTGTTAGATTGAGCCAAGGACAGCGCCTAGGAATGCGGTCTGAGGATAAATTGCACATCCAATTGAACCACCATCCCTCGTCTAGGGCATCGACTAGACGATGTCGGAAAAAGTAGCCACGAGCTGAGTATGCTGGGCAAGAGTCCATAACCTGCAACTTATCCATCAACCACAACTGGAGAGGGATGAAAAATGAGAGATTAAAGAATAGAGAGATGTACGATGAGAGAAAAGTGAGAAAAGGGCTTTGTGAGTAAAACCGAGCTTGAGGGCCGAGTGATGTGAGCAATATATATGTGAGATACGGTGGGAAACCTTACCTATAGCAATAGTGGACTCCCCGCAAATCTGGTCGTCTCTCGGCGATGAAAAGCATCTAAGCCCATCAATGTCTCGACCAATGGCATGGCAATGCAGCTTTTGCCCTCCCTTAAGCCTTGGGCAACCTTGATTAACCGGACACTAGATCCTCCAGAGCCTGAGGCAAGCAAGAAATTAGATAGCATGCACAAACAAAGGGCGTGTCGCCGAAAGCCTTGCCAATGATGGTCACCGCGGTCACCGGCATCGGAAAACCGACAAATCAAACTCGGAATAGCCAACATTCCGTCACAAATCAAAGATCGAGCATCGTGCATAGTGAGCCCACACATTCGCCCTAAGGCTTGGGCGTGGCCGAAGCGAAGTTGGGGCAAGATTTCTTTGTTGCGCTCGGATTCCATCAAAGCTTGGAAATCTTCAAAGGTAGACACACCTCTTGCCCGCCAAAGCTAAAGACATGTGTTACCGGATTCAAAAACTTTGCCGTGACATGGAGGAACGGAAGATGTAGTGGAGTGCGACCCAGCGTGAATAGTGCATTTATGCCGAAGCCCCGAAAATTCAGCTTTTCCGAGCCGTCCAAGTTGGCAATCCAAGTTGTGAGATTTTGGGTAAGAAACTCTTCCATTTGGTGCAAATCAGTGTTGAAATGTCGAAAACTACGAAGCTGAGGCTTTTGTAGAGAATAATGTGTTGAGTGGAAGACAGGTGTCAACATTCTGGAGGTCCTTACCATTTTTGGCCGGTCGACCAAAAGTAGTGCCAACCGACCATCCATTTTGGCTGATCGGCTAAAATATTGGCCGATTCCCATTAGTTTCGGCGGGTGATGTCTCCCTTTGGCCGATGGCCTCTAATTTTGCTCTAAGCAGAATAAATGTTAAGCATGCTGAAAAACTAGTGATTGACACCACTTCCAATACCTTCTGACGATGTTTTTGAGAACTAGCACCTGTTACTTCGTCTTGTTTATCGAGTTGTTGTACATCTGCTTATCGAGTTGTATTTTACATTCTTTAAGTCTTTCCTTTGCTTATCGAGTTGTATTTACAGTTGGTTAGCTTATCGAGCTCTTTGTTTTGATTATCGAGTTGTTTTTGTCCTTACTCGGTTCACTACTTGATTATTACGAGGCAAGTGCTTACTTTTCAAACAAAGGTTCAAGTCTCATTTACATTGTTATGTATTGCGATGCGATGCATGTAACACTTTTTGAACAAAATAGCTGTTTCATTTCCATCATGTCTTTTGCAAAAAGTACATAGTTTTGAAAAAGTAAAACCTGCCTGGGGCAGTGCAATGTGCTTAAACTGCCAATAAAAAAGGAAAAGTAAAGCGAAAAGGGAAGAAGGGCAGTAGAGTGTCTGGATTAATACCGGTGGCCTCCCCTTGTAGTCGATGCACCTCCCACGTTCTTGTTTGGGTCAATCATGTGGTTTGGCACCTTCATTACTCAAGACAGTGCAAGAAAGCGCACTTTTTGAACCTTAATAGACCTTCGTGTTGACCTCGAGCCGTGTCTTCTATGAGCAATGCACGGTGCGTGCGGGGAGTATCCTTTCTCGTATCCTTTTCGTATCTTGCGAATTCCACAAATCGCTTTAATTATGTTGTATTACGTTGCTTCGTTTTGACTTTAATAAAGCACGCTCGTTACGCGTCTTGCATTGAACGATGCCTCGTCTTGTTTTGAATTTGCATCTCAACATCATGAATAACATGCCTTTACTATGCTTCAGTTGAATATGTGCCTTTCTCTGTTATTCTTTGCTTTACACATTGCACGCATTTCCGCGTGTGCTTTACTTACATGTGTTCATGCATTTTTCAGGAGGTTACTCATTGTTTGCGTTTCCACGCATGCTTTACTTACATGTGTTCATTCCTGCTATACACATTGCATGCGTTTCCGCATGTGCTTTACTTACATGTGCATATTTATTTGTCTTCCTCTACACATTGCATGCATTTCTGCGTGTGCCTTACTTACATGTGTTCGTGCATTTTTTAGGAGGTTACACATTGCTTGCGTTAGCGCTTGCTTTACTTACATGTGTTCATTCTTGCTATACACATTGCATGCGTTTCCGCGTGTGCTTTACTTACATGTGTATATTTGTCTTGCTTTACACATTGCATGTGTTTTCGCGTGTGCTTTACTTACATGTGTTCGTGCATTTTTCAGGAGGTTACACATTGCTTGCGTTAGCGCGCTTGCTTTACTTACATGTGTTCATTCCTACTATACACATTACATGCGTTCTCGCACGTACTTTACTTACATGTGTATACATATCACTTGCTGTACACATTGCATGCGTTTTCGCGTGTGCTTTACTTACATGTGTTCATGCATTTTTCAGGAGGTTACACATTGCTTGTGTTTCTGCGCATGCTTTACTTACATGTGTTCATTCCTACTATACACATTGCTTGCGTTAGCGCGCATGCTTTACTTACATGTGCACATTTCATTCCTTACTTTACACATTGCTTGCATTGTTGCGCATGCTTTACTTACATGTGTTCATGCTTATCTTGATAATTGCCTTACACATTGTACATGTTGTCGCATGTGCTTTACTTACATGTGAACATTTTATTCTTTGCTTTACACATTGCGTGCGTTTCCTCGTGTGCTTTACTTACATGTGTATACTTTTCCTCACCTTCACACATTGTATACATTGTCCCGTATGCTTTACTTACATGTGTTTGTGCTTTCATAGCACTGTTATGCTTGTCCCAAATCGCATTGTTATGCGTCCTACTCGGCTTGCGTTGTCACGCATGCCCTCCTCGTATTGTCGTACTTCCTTCTGCATTGTCATGCATCGCACTTAGGTTGCATTGTTTTGCATCCATTCCGCATTGTTATGCGTCATCCTTAGGTTGCATTGTCTTGCATCCTCCCACCTGCGTTGTCTCGTACGTTACTTGCATTGATTATGCACACTTCACTTGCGTTGTTATGCACTTCTCACTCGCATTGCTATGCATGTTTCTAACAATGTTGTACCTGTTAAGTTTTCTTTCTTTTTCAAGCACGATATTGTATGTACGGTTCATTTGAAGTTGGCACGATTAGACGAACCGCACAGGCACGATATTGTATGTACGGTTCATTTGAAGCTGGCACGACCAGACGAACCGAACAGGTATTGTATTCTCCACGTGAGACGTAGCGAGAATTGAATAATTCTCTTACATCCTTTCTGCATGTATTGTAGTTAGATTTGTATCCGCCTGCTTAAACAGTTGCATTTATTGTATGTATCTGCTTCGTTACAGCTCTCTTTGCTTGATCATAAGTTACGTTCGGCATCATGCATGTTCTTTGCTTCTTGCCCCTGCCTACAAGCACATATCTTGCTAGCTTGTATGCTTTGTCTAAGTCTTCGGCCTTGTCAAAAATGGGTCGTATCTGGGCTTTGACATTCACTCCCATCATTGTTATGACTTTCAAGTTATGTCAAAGAGGGGCAACTGTAGACACTCCATTTTTGACCGTACTCAAGACTTGGACGTCACTGTTTGAACACTCGGTGATCATCCGTGTTCCTGTTTGTCTTGAGTTCTCAGAGGTTTCGGTCACGCGCCTTGCCTCAAGACCTCTCGACTTGTTTATTTTGTGCTTGGTTGTGCACTAAACACCTGTGTTTTTGCTTATGAGGGCAGGGAATGGCTTATTGGCCATCCCCACACCTCACCGGCCTTAGCTTGAGGCCACCGGCCCTGTTTTCTTGCTACCGGCCAATATTTTGGTCGGTCGGCAATGTTTTTGGTCGGCCGGCCATATTTTCCAGCCGACCCCTTTCCATCTGCTTTTGGCACATACTTTATGCTAGCTGTCACAGCTGGCATCCACGATACAACCCCTCCATGGATGTGTATGGAGGGATTTGCTCCCATGTGTTGGCTTCTCCAAGAAGCTTAGGAATTGAATTCCTATAAAAGGAGGGCCTCCCCTCCATTTCCAAAGGTTGAACAACCTGTGATATATGATATATATCACTCTCTCTCTATATCTCCCTCTCTCTCTATAGTTGTGTGTGTAATAGTGTTCAAAAGGGGTTTTTGTTCTTAGTTTTGCACTAAGATACCTAGTGTTGCACTATACTTTGGTTGCTGAGGTTTTAAGGGGTTGTTTTTCAGAGTTTTGAGTTGGTTTTTGATCAAAAAGAGGTGCTGGAGTTGGTGTTCTTGAAGTGTTCTTCAACGGTGAGAACTTACCTTTTTATTCCCCATTTTTGCTTAAGGTTTTACACCTATTTTCATATTGTTTCAAGCTTAGTGTATAACTGATAAAAGTTCTGTATTTTCATGCTTGTTATAGTTGCTTAAGGTCATTTTGGTGTTGGGGGTTGTCTACCTCGTCTTAAGCCTTGTTTGACCCCTTTTGTGCCTTCCTCTTTGGGCTTTGGAACCCTTCGTGTATTGACCTTCTCACCACTGAAATCCAGTGGATTTTTAGTGGTGGAGAAGTGGTTTTGAGGTCGTGTATAGGGGAGGGACACCCCTATCCTCTTGTGACTCATTTGCTTGCATTTAGGGCTCACAAAGGTAGCATGTTTGCATAGCTTTATTTGGCACCATTTCGGAGGGTATTTGGTGTTAGTCTATCATGTTAGACCTCTGTTTCATGTTGGTTCGATGGCCTATTGTTTGCATCATGCACTTGCTTTGTAATCCCCTCTATTGTCATAACATGTATCATGGATTTAGACCATCATACTTGCATGTTTTAGCTTGACTTCATGAAGCTCTTATCCATGTTTTGACATGTTTAAGCTCTATTTGGTGTTAATTTGGTCATGTTTTCCATGTTTCGTATAGCCACCATGTATCCTAGCTTGTTAGCTTTGAGTGTATGAGTCATGAGAATGCTTTATTTGGGTTATTTCAGTGATTTGGAATCATTTATCATGTTGTTTCAGTCCATGCTCCATGCTTGTATGCTTGCATTTACCATCCTTTCAAAGTTGTGAAGAGTTGTTCTTTTGTGCCTTGAAATAGGTCATTATGCATGCCTCATTGTTTAAGTTCTTGGGCTGCCATATCAGTGGGTTTTGGGGCTCCTTTTTGCATATTATAGCTCTATTTTTCTTTGAATAATCCATGCCATGTGTGGTTGAGGTAGTCATAGTGGTGTGCTCCCTTTGTGGCTTTGAATGCCCCTAATTTTTGCGCCCATTTCCTAGCATGTTTTGGCCTCATCCCATGCATGTTCTAGCATTATTTTTGCCTGCCATAGGACTGTTTTGGGTCACCTTGGTCCTTTGGGGCTTGGTTGATATGGCCATGGTTCAAGTCCTTTTGGCTAGCTTTGAGCTTTAAGTCCATTAGCATGCCATGCTTGTCTTGTTTAGTTGATTTGGCATCACTCTTAACATGATTTCAAAGCCTATTGCATTGTCACATTCTCATGTTTATCACATCTCACTCATATTTGAGGATCGTGCATTGTTGCATAGTTTATGGATCAATGTGTGAACATGCGTGTTTTGCCCTTTCAGGGCCTTAATTCATCACTTTGGCTACTGTTTTGGACGTGGCTGATGTCTTCCCACTATGGTCTAAGTCCATCTTTGTATATAGCCGCATGCTTAACATGGTATATCTTGTTGCATACTTGCTAGTTTACCTTTGGTCACATGCTTGTGTAGGTTGCTTTGCATTTGGCATGCTCACTACTTTAGCCTTTGTGTGCATGCTTAAGTGTAGACACCCCATTTTTGACCATCCTCAAGACTTGGACGTCACCGTTTGAACACTCGGTGATCATTCATGTTCGTGTTTGTCTTGAGTTCTCGGAGGTCTCGGCCACGCGTCTTGCCTCAAGACTTCTTGACTTGCCTGTTTTGTGTTTGGTTTTGCACTAAACACTTGTGTTTTGCTTTTGAGGAGCAGGGAATGGCTTGCTGGCCATCCCCACATCTCACCGGCCATGGCTTGAGGCCACCGGCCATTGTTTTGTTGCCATCAGTCAAATGTTTGGTCGGTCGGCAATCTGTTTGGTCGGTCGACCATTTATTTGGTCAATTTGGCATTTTCGGCTGGCCGACCACTGTGCATTTGCTCTTTTGGTAGATATTTTGTGCCAGCTGTGCTACCTGGCACCCACTTTGCACCCCCTCCATACACGTGTATGGAAGGATTTCACTCTTGCTTAGCCTGTTTTGTAAGCTTTGCAAGAGTGATCCTCTATAAAGGGAGGCCTTCTCCTTCCTTCTCAAGGTTTACAAAAAAGAGTTCCAAAGGTCTGAATTAGGGTTAAGCCTTGTGTATCTATCTATCTCTATATCTCCCTCTCTTTTGCTCTTTGTGTGTGTATTAAGGTGTTTTGTTCATAGTTTTGCACACAAACACCTAGAGTTACACTTTCCTTTAGCTACTGAGGTACTAAGGAGTGATTTTCAGAGTTCTTGAGTTGATCCAAGCTTGGAGAAGGGGCTGGAGTGGTCCTTGTGAAGAAGGTCTTCAAGCGTAAGAACTTTACCCCTTTATTCCCCATTTTTGCATAGGCTTTTAGCCATCCTTGCATCTGTTTTTAAGCTTAACTTATAACAAATAAAAGTTCTGATTTTAAGTGCTTAAAATAGTTGTTTAAGGTTGTTTTGGTGTTTGGGATTGTTTGACCCCTCTTAGGCCTTGTTTGGCCCCCATTTTGTGCTATTTTGGTGAGCTCCGGGACCACATTGTTTGGGCCTCCTCACTGGGGATGGTGCTTTGAGGTCCTAAGAAGGAGAGGGCCATCCCCTCTCCTTGTTGTCTTCAAAAGTTGTCATTTTAGCCTCATGTGTGAGCACCATTGTTGAGTTCATGTTGGCCATGTCTTAGCTACTATTTGTGCTTATTTTGCCATGATATAGCACTGTTTCAAGTTGGTTTAGACACACCATGCTTGCTTTCCATACTTGTCTTGTAATGCCATGAATTGCCTTAACATGCTTTGTGCTTTGAGCCTTGTTTCTAGCATGTTTTTGGCCTAGCTTTGTGAAGATTTTATGCATGTCTTAGTATGCTTAAGGTCTGTTTGGAGTTGTTTTGGCCATCCATGACATGCTTTGCATAGCCACCTTGCATTTTGGCTTGTTAGCCTTGGGTGTGTGAGTGTTGAGCATGCATTACTTGGCTTGTTTCAGTGGTTTGGCACCACTTATAACATCATTTCAGTCCTTGTGGTATGCTTGTATGCTTGCATTTGATGCTCCTTTAATGCTTCAAGAGGTTGGTATCTTATGCGCCATGTTTGAACCCTTTTGCATGCCTTTAGACTTAGGCCATTTAGATGCCATCTAGGTGTGCCTTTGACCTTGTTTTGATCTGCCTTGGGGTGGTTTTGAGTCCCCATGGCCCTTTGGGACTTGCTTCATATAGCTATGGTTTAAGCCCCTTGGCTTACCTTGAGTTTTGGACATAATTGCATGCCTTGCTTGCATTGATAGGTTGATTTGGCATCATTCCTCATGTATTTTCAGAGCTTGCTATGCTTGCCATTAGTCCATGTTTATCCTCTTTTTAGTGTGCTTAAAAGTTGCTTCTTTATGCTTAAGAGTTGGGCCATGCGTGCATGCATGTTTGTATGTGTTTTGGCCTTCATTTCCTTAGCATTTGGCCACTGTTTTGGACCTAGTAGAGAGCTGTCCATCTTGGTGTAAGTCCCTCCTTTGCATGTTGTTGCATGCTCGCCTTGTGTGTTGTCGCATACTTGGCCTATCGCATGTGTTGCATGCTTGAATCACATTGCATTTAGCATGTTTTCTTCCTTTTGTCTTGGTTGCTTAACATGTTTCGTGTCTTGCATGTTTGCATGTTCGCATTCCATATTGCATGCTTGTTAGCTTGCACATGTTGTTACATGCCTTGCATGCTTGTTTGTTTATGTTGTGTGCTTAGTACACATTACTTGCTTTCATGTGACTAGCTGAGGATCACTAGCGTCTCCCAGGATCTGAAGAGTATTTCCAAACCACTTCTCCACAACTGGCGTCGTCTGTGGGAATACTCAAATACATCTATGGTAGGCGTGACTGAAGATCCTCCGATAGCCACTGACAAGACTGCACAGAGAGGTGACCTTATTCCAGCGAACTCGCTTGGACCAAAAACCATCACAACAAGACTTGCCTCGGACCTCTGCTTATCTCCAAACCCAACGCAAAAGACAATACAAGCGACCATGGCACAAGCTAGGCAAACCAAACAGAGGTTGGACAACATCATCGCTGAGAACGAATGCCTTCGTCACGATCTAGCCTCGAAAATGGCAAAATCCAAACAAACGGTGCGCCAGGTGTAGACACCCCATTTTTGACCGCCTTTAAGACTTGGACGCGACTGATGGTTTTGGAAGGTGTGCAGGGGAAAGGGTCGATTTCTTCGGCAAGAGGAGAGTCAAATCTCAACTTCATACCCCTTTTTGGACCAAAACAATCTTGATCAAAAGATTTTAGACCTTAAAACCCTCTCTTTTAAAACGTTTTTGAAATAAAGTTTTCACGATGTCCGAGGCTCCCATTTTGTCAAATATTGTGCTTTTCGGTAAACCGAGCAAGGACAAAGTGGAAATGAACAAAAGAGAGATGAAATCCTTGAAAAATCTTGCAAAACACCATGTCTAGGGGTTTGGAGTTGAAGAAAAGAGGAGAAGAGAGACGAAAATTAGTTTGGGAGAGGTTCGGCATGAATTCGGGTAGGACCAAATCAGCGCGGCTTCATCGAAATGGGCATAACTCTTTACAAAGGAGGAATTTTAAAGCGAGGTTGGCACCATTGGGAAGATAACTTCTGGGGCTTCAATGTGGCTACATGGTAAACTAGAAAATCAGATGGCCGACCAGCTTTTTTTGGTCAAAAGTGGTTCAGCATGAATCCGGGATGGAGAGAAAACATCTGTGCGGCTTCACCGAAACGGGCATAACTTTTTGAACAAGAAGAATTAAGATATGAGGCTACCACAATGGGAAATCTTACTTCCTGGCCTTCATTTTTCACTCAAGAATCTCCTAAAACCAAGTCCTGTTGGAGGAGATATGGTTGGTTGAAGTCCGGTTGGACCGAATCTGCACGGCTTTACTAAAACAGGCATAACTTTTTGCACAGGAGGAATTTTAATGCAAGGTTTGCGGCATTGGAAAGCTAACTTTAAGGGCTTAATGGCCACCCAGCTTTAGACCTTGAACCTTTTGAACCCTGGTCGGCCGACCAAGGCAAGTGGTCGGCCGGCCACTTGAACTGGTCGGCCAGCTACCCTCTGTTTTGTCTCTCTGAGTGTGTTCCAGCTGTGCCAGCTGGGAGCCATTTGCAGCATCCTCCATACACATTCAAAGTTGTTTTTAGCTTCCAAGAGAAGCTTTAGACCTCTTTGTCTATACAGGAGGTCTTCTCCCTCCTTTGGCCTGGTTAGAAAAACCAGCCAAGGCTTACACACCTCTCCCTCCATGTCTCTCTCTTCCAAGCTCCAAAACCCTAATTTTTTTTGCCCATTTGCACTACAACCCTTAGCACCACACCTCCATCATCCATTATAGCACTTTGGGACTGATTTGCAAGGATTGAAGGTCCACCAACTTGGTCCAAAAGCTCCAGCTTTGCTGCTCTTCAAGGGCAAGTGCCTATTTCCCTTAAACTTGCATTTTTTTGCTCCATTGATTAGTCCTACTTGCAAGTATTTTTGGGCTTCGACATAAACTGAAAAAGTTCTTATTTTGAGCCCCTCTTCAACTTTTTTTAGGGACACTTTTCTATTTGAGGTAATCTACTTCCCCTTACCCTCTATCTCTCTTTTAGGGCTATTTTTTCATCATATTTTAGCCCTACTTGTGAACATTTTTGAGAGTTGTCATAAACTGAAAAAGTTCTTATTTTGAGCCCCTCTTCAAGTTTTATTAAGAGAATGTTTCTGTTAGGGGTCATCCTCCCCTATGCATGCTTCATTCCTTCATGATTAGGGCCATGCATTAGAGCACTTGCATTGGCCACGATTTGGCCTCTTAGCCATTGAAATCCAGTGGATTTTCAGTGGTTTTGATGCATTTTTTAGGGCCAAAATTAGAGGGCGGTGACCCCCTCTCTCCTTGTCTTGTTTGGGGGTCTTTTGGGCCTTCCAAAGGGACCCTATTTTGCATGCATCGACGTCTCTTTTTGGGCCCAATTTTGTGAGTTTGGGGGTCTACCTTAGGTCTATCCAAGGCCATTTTGGCCATATTTTATGTCTACAATGCATGTGTAGAACAATTCCATTCAAGGCCTTTTGACGGGCCTTTCTTTGCATGTTTCCTAGACTGATTTCAGGGCCTATTTTGTGAGTTTTAGGGCCATCATCACTCATTTCCAGAGTTGGTTTGGTCATGCTTAGTGTCTATCTTATAAGTGCTTAACAACCACTTGAATGGCCTTCCAAAGAAGCCCCTCATTTTTGCATGCATTGGTTGCCTTTCAGTGATTATTTGGGCATATTTTAGCATGTTTTATTCACTGTTTTTGGCTGGTTTGATGAGTTTCCATTTGCTTCATATACATGCCATGTAAACCATGCTTGCTAGCCAATGTTGCATGCTATTTTAGTCCATCATGTTAGCATCTTTTGGCCATGCTCTAAACTAGAAATGTGCATGTTTTGGGACTGCCTTGGCTCTGTCTTTAGACTTCATGATCAAATAATGCTTGCTTTGTATACTTGTGGTTCAATGCATTGGACTAGTTTTGAGTTTCGGGGCTTATTCCATGCATCGGGTGCCATATTTTCATGTTTCGGGACCATTTAGCATTATGTTCCAGTGCCAAAAATTACATGTTTGAATTCCATGCTTCATCCTTGCCATGTTTTGGTAGAGTGGCATTTAATGGCTTAGGTTCGGTCCTCGATTTGCGTGCATGTGTGCACGCATTTCGGTCATCTCATTTTCATCTTATGGTCACTGATGTGAGTATGGCTGAGGTCCACTCATGTTGGTGTAACTCCATCATGCATTGTGTATGCCGTTTCGTTTCATAGCATTGCGTATGCTAGGTTGCATGTTAGAGCATTGTGCATGCCATGTTACATTGAGCATTGTGTATGCCATTTCATAGCATTGCGCATGCTAGGTTGTATGTTAGTCGCATTATGTATGCCATCTCATTTGCATTGTGTTTGGGATAGGAGTTAGCCCAAGCACGGGAAACGAGGGACATTTCGTACTCCGAGTAATGGAACGTGTCTCAATTCCCGGTCGCCGACACGCCGGATTACCCATGATGGAGTCTAGGTCTTGTTGTGTTTTCATGTGCATTCATTTCACATCGAGTCGTGTAATTTGACTCCTCGGCCATCATGCATCAAGATGCGTGATTGGTGACTCGAGGATCGAGGACTACACTCCTTGAAGAGTAGTCATGCATACATATGTGAAAATACTTTGCCATGCCCCTTTCTTGCTCTCTGTTGCAGCAAATCAAAAATCAGCAGCTTTCTAAAGCCTTGCACAACATTTCGGCATTAATTGCAAACAGAGGCGAATCGGGGCATCGAAATGGATTTCCGCGCCAGGCAACTCAAGCATGTACCTCCCATCATTCAGAACAGAGCTGAGGCAGTCCATGGGCTTGCATGTTGATTTACTCGCTTTCCTAGATTAATTTGTTAATTAATTAGGATTTTGTATTTATTCGGACTGTATTATTCATTTCGGACTGTATTATTCATTCGGACTGTATTATTCTTTCGGACCCTCCGATTGAGGGCACAACTGTAATAAGTGTGCGTGAGTGTGATGTATGTCTTCTAACCCCACGTCTTTCTCCCTTTTATTTACCAGCTTATGATGGTTAGATTAGGGAATGTTTCAATTAGCATACAGTATGATAGCATGTTTGCATCCATTCATCTGCCTTACATGCACCGGGCTCGGCGCATCATACTAACTGCATTTGTATTTCAATTCCAAGTTGAATACGTGTTAGCTGTAGCATTTCATATGCCATTTTAGAATAGCCGAGCCTATCTTAGTCGCATTTTGCATCTGTTGCATTAGGCATTTCAGCATAGTTAGGATCACGCATGGATTTCTAACATAGCTTTTGTTTTGGCTTGGAGTACTCGGTAAGTGTTTATGCTTTAGTATCCTTGCATGTGTGTGAGTGACTGCCATGATAGCATGCTTACCATGAGGCTATGTGCTTATATGATATACCTGCCTGAATGCCTGTGGGTGAAGGTTGGGTTATTCAAATTGGAACAATTCATTAAATGCGAGTTTTTAGCCCACTAGATAGTGGCAAATCATCTTGTTTTCTACGCCCACCTGAGGGTGGCAAATCCACATTTTAGCCTACTTGGGAGTAGCAAACCGTTTTTTAAAACAAACATGAGATGCTTCGTTCCAATTCGGGCGATCCAGTCTATACTTGTATGCTTTGTGCATCACATAGTAAATCTAGGCTAATAATCGGAATAAGAACGCACAATGTTTTCAAAACTCGATATCATGGTTAGTAGAAGCCGATCTTTGATCGGGCGAGCGGGGGTGCTCACGAAGTGACCTTTCCCAATCGTACCCAAGTTCCCGCCAAGGCAACTTTGGTGATGACGGACATGTGGCCTTAGGCAACGAGTCAGGGTTTCCTAAATTTCCCAAAAATAAAATATTTAGGTGGCGACTCTGTATCTGGCAAAGCAGTCCATGTTTGACACTTCTTTCAAAAAATCTATTTTAAAAAACGATTTGCCAGATTTAGACTCTTTGATGATTCATTGGTCTTGCATTGCACTCTGTGAGATTAGATACAGGACCGTGACATTGAGTCCTGAACTGTAGTGACCCCAAATGAACAACTCGGGACTTCCCCCCGGGACGTTCGGGGACGTCTACACCAGGCTTCTGAGCGACCCCCGAGGTCAAATGATCGACGATCTTAGACCCGACAACAAGAAACTGACGGCCGCCATGCTTCAATAGATCATCTTGAGGAGTTGGCAAAGGACGAACGTCTCCACCGATGCGTTCGGAGGAGTGTGATCGAAACACCTACCCGTCCGAATGATGCATTTCCGCTTGACACCGTCCACATGATATACAGCCTGCCAGCAGCCCCGGCTGTGCATGCGATCCAATCACATCCAGGCCCCCAACAGCAACTCACGGCAGCAAAGCGGCCCCGAGAAACGCTAAGTATGACCTTTGACGATTCTGATTTGATCAGTGTAACACTCCCTCACATCGATCCGTTGGTTATTGAGTTGGGCGTAAACCGGTTCACTATCGAACGCTTTCTTATCGACCAGGGCAGTACCTCAGAGGTTATGTATTATAAAACCTTCACCAAACTCGAATTCAGCGAGTCAAACCTGACTCCATCTCCTTGTCCACTATTCGACTTCAATGCCACTCCAGAGTACCCATTGGGAAAGATCAGCTTACCTGTTCGAGCAGGCTCCAGAACGGTGGATGTGGAATTCTTGGTCGTCAGGCTGCCATCGCTGTACAATCTCATCATGGGGCAATCGTGGTTGCATACCTTGTAGGCCATCCCAAGCACCTATCATCAACTGCTACGTTTCCCAACAGAACACGGCATTGAGCAAATTCACGGATCCCAGAAATCGGCACAAGCATGTTATCTCCTTGCCGCTAGAACGCCAAAGGAACTGCAAGTAAACTCCACTGAGGTGCCGAATCGGGAGATCCTGGACGATGTTGAGCGGTATCCAAATGAGAAGGCCACGGAAGATTTAGACCAAGTTGACGTTGATGGCAGCCTAGAAAAGTTCTTCATGATCGGCGCCTCTCTAAATCAGGCCGACAGGCAGCAGTTGATCTCGTTCTTGCTCAACAACCTTGACGTCTTTGCGTGGACTCCGTACGAAATGTCGGGAATAGACTCGTCAGTTTCATAGAACCATTTGAATGTCGATCCGAAATGTAAGTCGATCATTCAGAAAGGCCGGCGGTCAGCCGCGGAGCACACTGCCGCCGTTGTTGAGGAGGTAGACAGGCTGCTTGACGCTGGGGCAATTAGAGAAGTCACTTACCCTATGTGTCTCTTCAATACAGTGGTAGTAAAGAAGAAAAATGGGACTTGGCGAGTGTGCGTCAACTTCACGGATCTGAACAAAGCTTGCCCCAAAGACTGCTTTCCTCTACCTAGAATCGATCAGCTCGTCGATGCGACGGCACGTCATCAACGCATGAGCTTCCTTGATGCTTATAGAGGCTACCATCAAATCGCCATGCATCCAGATGACCAGGACAAAACTGCATTCCTCACCCTAAGAGGAACCTATTGCTACAAAGTTGTGCCCTTTGGGCTGAAGAATGTAGGGGCAACCTACTAAAGATTGGTCACCGCCATGTTCAAAGAGCAACTCGGCCACACTATGGAAGTATACATTGATGATATGGTGGTCAAGTCCAAAGAAGAACGGAGTCATATAGGCAATCTAGAAAAGACATTCAACATCTTACGCAAATACAGAAAGAAACTAAACGCTTCCAAGTGTGCATTCGGAATCGGCTCTGGCAGATTCCTGGTTTACATAGTCAATCACCGAGGAATCGAAGCCAACCCAAGGCAAGTCACAGCAATCTTGGAACTTAGCTGCCCCCGTTCAGTAAAAGAACTGCACTCAACAGGTTTATCAGCCGGTCTACAGATCGCTGCCGACAATTCTTTCAGACACTACGGCAGGGTAAGGCTTTTGAATGGTCCGCCGAATGCGAATCAGCCTTCAATGGAGTCAAGACCTACCTCCGCTCAGTACCTCTCTTGACAACATCCACCACTGGTGACCCGCTCATCCTCTATCTGGTAGTTTTCGATAAGGCCGTCAGCGCCGTATTGTTAAAAGAGGAGGAGAGGGAGCAACGGCCAGTGTATTATGTGAGCAAGACAATGGTTGACGCCGAAACACACTATCTTCCGCTGGAAAAACTCATCTTAGCCCTAGTCATGGCGGCAAGAAAACTGATGCATTACTTCCAGGGACATAGCATTGGGGTGCTAACAGATTATCCCCTCCGATCAGTTCTACGGAGTGCAGAAGCATTAGGACATGTTTCAAAATGGGCTCTTGAACTCGGCCAATATGGCATTCAATTTTTACCTAAAATTGCAATCAAGGTGCAGGTGTTGGCCGACTTTGTTGTCGAATTCACCGGCGAGCTTGCCAGCCTCAAACCTGATAAAGTTCTACCAAAGGCTGAAGTTCTACTAAAGCCGAACTGGAGAATTTATGTCGGGGATATTTGGCAATTATACTGTGATGGATCATCTAACCAAAGGGGCAGTGGCGCCGGAATTGTAATCATATCTCCAGACGGCGCAGTAATTGAGCAGGCCGTCAAGCTTGGCTTCGAAGCATCAAATAACGAAGCCGAATACGAAGCCCTTCTAGCCGGTCTACGGAATGCGCACCTTCTCGACGCTCGCCGTCTGCTTGTGGTTTGTGATTCAAAACTGGTAATCAATCAGCTAAAGGGGGAGTACGCGGCAAGAAACAACGGTATGGCGGCCTACATGAAAACGGCCAATTCCTTGATGGCAAAATTTGACCATCACGAACTGAACCAAATAACACGTGACCAGAACACACACACGGATGCCTTAGCGTGCCTAGCCTCCACCATCAATTTTGAGATCAAATGGACCATCGAAGTAGGTTTTGTCCCGGAGTCGAGTATTGGCCCTTCGGAGGAAATCCACGTCAACGTTATAGAATCCGCACCAAGCTGGATGGAACCCATTGCTGCATTCCTCTCTTCTGAACAACTCCTAGAGGACAAAAAAGAAGCACACAAGCTGGGAAATAAAGCCTTGCGATACTATCTGGATCCGCAAGGAGGGCTTTACAAAAAGTCCCTCTCTAGTACATATTTGGAATGCGTGCACCCCGACAAAGTGGAGGAGCTTCTGGCAGAGATACATGAGGGCAGTTGTGGTGCCCATTCTAGTGGACGCTCCCTGGCCCATCGAGCTGTAACGCAGGCATACTATTGGCCGGCAATGAGAGCTGACGCAGAGAGTTATGTAAAAAAATGCGAACAGTGCCAAAAGTTCTCCTCATTGACCCATCTACCTGCTGAAGAGTTGAACTCTATCACCAGCCCCTGGCCGTTTGCTCAGTGGGGACTTGATATCGTAGGACCGTTGCCCAGGGCCCAGGGAACAAGCGATTCTTAATCGTCGCGACAGACTACTTCACAAAATGGGTCGAAGCGGAGGCTTTAACACATATACAAGATGTCGACATTAAAGGCTTTGTATGGAGAAATATCATGACACAATTAGGCATTCCGAGAGTTATCATCTCAGACAATGGCACCTAGTTTGATTGGGGCATATATCGAGAGTTATGCAGCAAATACGGCATTCGGCCTTACTTCTCGACACCGGCCTACCCCTAAAGCATTGGTCAAGCCGAAGCCTCTAACAAATCCATCTTGGAGGGCATCAAAAAGAGACTGGAAAAGGCTAAAGGCAAATGGGTCGAAGAATTGCCGAGTGTATTGTGGGCTCATCGTACTACGCCGAGGAGATCCATTGGAGAAACGCCGTTTGCTCTATGCTTTGGAACCCAGGCAATCTTACCCCTGGAAACCGGCCTCCCAACTCTGAAATCGCAAGTTTTTGATATGGGCCAAAATGACATGATGCTTGCCCTGGATCTGATTCTGATCGAAGAGCGAAGAGACCGCGCCCGGGCATCCATGGCACGGTATCAGCAGCAGCTCGCCAAATCGTATAATCAATGAGTTCAGTTGCGCCGATACACGCTAGGGGAGCTTGTCCTGAAGAAGGTACGTCCAGCCGACCGGAGACCGGCCGATGGAAAATTGGGTCCAAACTGGGACGACCCCTATCAGATAGAATCCATCGCAGGAACAGGGGCATATTGGCTCTCAAACATGTCAGGAAGAAGCCTGCCACGGCCTTGGAATTCAACACATTTACGTAAATTCTATCATTGACCCGACTGTGGGCTTGACACTTGTGCATATTCCACCGTTGCAATACAAAGCTTCTCATTTTCTGAAGCTCGCCCCCAAGCCTTCAAGGGCCGATTAAGCCTTCTAAGGCCAAAATAAGCCTCCGGATTCGGAGCCCCCATTGGTGCAGGTCACCTGAGGGCCGATTAAGTCTCCGGATTCGGAGCCCCCTTTGGTGTAGGTCCCCTCAGGACCGATTAAGACTCCGGATTCGGAGCCCCCTTTGGTGCAGGTCACCTCAGGGCTGATTAAGTGTCTGGATTCGGAGCCCCCTTTGGTGCAGGTCACCTCAGGGTCGATTAAGTCTCCATATTCGGAGTGCCCTTCGTAGATAGCATGATTGGCCAAAATAAAGTCTCTGGATTCGAAGCCCCCTTTGGTGCATGTCACCTCAGGGCCGATAAAGCCTCCGAATTCAGAGCCCCCTTTGGTGCATGTCACCTTAGGGCCGATTAAGTCTCCAGATTCAGAGCCCCCTTTGGTGCATGTCACCTCAGGGCTGATTAAGCCTCCGGATTAGGAGCTCCCTTCGTAGATATCACGATTGGCCAAAATAAAGTCTCCGGATTCGGAGCCCTCTTTCGTGCATGTCACCTCAGGGCCGATTAAGTCTCCGGATTCAGAGCGCCCTTCGTAGATATCATGATTGGCCACACTAAGTCTCCGAATTCAGAGCCCCTTTTGGTGCACGACACCTTAGTGCCGATTAAGACTCCGAAATCGGAGCGCCCTTCGTAGATATCACGATTGGCCAAAATAAAGCCTCCGAGTTCGGAGCCCCCTTTGGTGCATGTCACCTGAGGGCCGATGAAGTCTCCGGATTCGGAGCCCCCTTTGGTGCATGTCACCTCAGAGCCGATTAAGCTTCCGAATTCGAAGCGCCCTTCGTAGATATCACGATTGCCACCCTAAGTCTCTGGATTCGGAGCCCCTTTTGGTGCACGACACCTTTAGTGCCGATTAAGACTCCGAAATCGGAGCGCCCTTCATAGATATCACGATTGGCCAAAATAAAGCCTCCGAATTCGGAGCCCCCTTTGGTGCATGTCACCTTAGGGCCGATTAAGTCTCCAGATTCGGAGCCCCCTTTGGTGCATGTCATCTCAGGGCCGATTAAGCCTCCAAATTCGGAGCGCTCTTCGTAGATATCACGATTTCCCACACTAAGTCTCCGGATTCAGAGCCCCTTTTGGTGCACGACACCTTAGGGCCGATTAAGGCTCTAAATCCGGATTGGCCTTTTTGAGAGATGCATTCGGACCACTTCATTGGCTGAATAATTATTCACTGAATCGTTCTTAATTCAAGCCGGTCAATGCATGTTTAAACATTTACGCCACACAACACAAAACTTGCCAGTAAGTTGAAATAATACGATTAATTAAACACATGACATTTCAAGACCAAATACAAACGTTGAAAATAAAAGAAATTCTGTGGATATTCGGTGCAAAGTCTATTCATTCGGCACCCTCATCGTCGCTCTTCTCAATGTCAAAATCGGAATAAGGAAAGTAGTGGTGATGATACAGGGGCGAGGCCGAATCCATGCCCATGGCTTCGAGAGCTTCCTCGGTTTGAAGGGCCTTGATCCAACCGTGCTTGAATCCATGATTTTCACATCGGCAGACCTCCTCGGCAAGGTCCTGTTTGGTCTTCTCTATCCCGACCTTCAGGCCGTGCTGAAACCCCTTTTTCATAACCCGAGGTCCGTTTGGTCACTCCCTCCACAATAACCAATTTAGATTGACTGGCCGCCACCGATGCGCTCGTTTGAACATTCTTCAGCTCCCGAAGCTCACACTCAACCTTTTCCGCGCGAATCTCCAGACTGCGATTCCGTTCGTCCTTTTTCTCACTCTCACGACGCGCTTCCCATAGACGCATGCCGACTTCGTAAGCAGTATATAGTTCTTTTACAGCCCCATGTATGCCGTCTCGAAATACTTCGAAATCTCAACGTCCGACCATCGATTGTTGGACTTCCGGCGGGAATATCTGTCCAGCGAACTCGATTGCCACATCTGGGTCTTTAATGATAGAATCCGCCTCTGTCATTGGTCTATTCCTCACAAAAATCGCAAAACTCAACGGTCGTGGCGTCGCATCAGGCTCAATTTTTGGTAACGGGCACGGAGAATTTCCCCATTGTTCCCTGTCCTTTCGGGGCGATCTGCTTCGATGACTAAGGGGCTGCTGTGTTTCCCGATCCTTGGACGTTCTTCTTCCCGTGTACGTAGGCTCGCTACATTGACTCATTGCGGCGTCTGATTCAGTCAATCTTCGTCCCTCCCAAGTTGCCCGAACGGAAATAAGTAGGGCCTCTGGCGTGCACCCGCCCCATTCATCCTTTAAATGTTTGCTGCTCTCCTGAGGCAACGTCAGTAATCCCAAACGTCAACAGTCGGATGACAATTGTCCAGCCCACGAGCTGGGCCAGCTCGCGCCCTAGCTAAGGCAAGGGCAGATTTACTAATCTGGTCGGCCATGTTTTGCAAGTGCCAGCGCCGATCCATGTGTGCCTCAACCAGCCCACGAGTGCCTCAACCAGCCCACGAGTTACGCCCATTCGGCTTCCCATTTGTGCTGTCCATTCAGTTTCCCAAGCTCGCGCCCTAGCTAAGGCAAGGGCAGATTTACTAATCTGGTCGGCCATGTTTTCAAGCGCAAGCGCCGATCCATGTGTGCCTCAGCCAGCCCACAAGTTACACCCAGTAGACTTCCCATCTGTGCTGGCCATTCGGCTTCCCAAGCTTGCGCCCTGGCTAAGGTAAGGGCAGATTTACTAATCTGGTCAGCCATGTTTTCAAGCGCAAGTGCCGATACATATGTGCCTTAGCCAGCCCACGAGTTACGCCCATTCGGCTTCCCAAGCTCGCGCCCTGGCTAAGGCAAGGGCAGATTTACTAATCTAGTCGGCCATGTTTTCAAGCGCAAGCGCCGATCCACATGTGCCTCTGCCAGCCAACGAGTTACGCCCATTCGGCTTCCCAAGCTCGCGCCCTGGCTAAGGCAAGGGCAGATTTACTAATCTGGTCGGCCATGTTTTCAAGCGCAAGAGCCGATCCATCTGTGCCTCAGCCAACCCCCGAGTTACGCCCATTCGACTTCCCAAGCTCGCGCCCTGGCTAAGGCAAGGGTAGATTTACTAATCTGATCAGCCAAATACCTAAGCTAAGCAGCCGATCTCACCATAACCGAAAGTAATATCATTTATCAACATTTTCCTTAGCCAGTTAAGCACAACTCATAAAATTTTATATACTCAAGTTACCAAACAAAAAGCTACAAGCCCGCATAAAAATGCCTAGCAAAAAACTATGATTGTAGCAACAGATGAAAAATACTAAATTAAAAACTGTAAAAATACATTCGACATCCTAAAAACTATGTCGGTCAGCTGGATCAGCCATCAGAATCAGACTCCAATGGCTCAACATCCACTTGCTCATATGGTATTGGCATAATCAATGAAGTGTTAGCAGCAGCAAGGGCTTTGTGCCAGCCATGTTTGAATCCCCGATTTTCAAACTTGGGGACTTGGTCCACGTACTTGGCGAACCTAGCATTTTTCTGGGCCTCGAATACTTTGGAAGACTCTGAGTCGGCTGCTTCCTTCGCTGCCTTCATTTCAGCCAACTCACCCTCCAATTTGGAGACCGCCTTCTGGGCCAATGTGAGCGCATCTTTGCTCGCGTCTGCCTTCTTCTTGGCATCCGATCTCAATTGATCCGCGCAACAAGCCCTCTCTATCTCGGCGTCAGCCCTTGAGGCTTCCTTGTTCACCCTCAAAGCATCGACCTCGGGCTTTCTCCTCTGGCCTTCAACTTCCTCACGTAAATGACCAATTTGTTTGATGGCGTCGCCATGGCGACGGCCCATATCAGCTATCCATCCGGGGGTCTGCAAAATAAGAATTCAAAACCATAACCTCAACTGTATTTGGATTAAATGAAGCTAAGTTCGAATATGTACCAAAAGTGCCGACTGGGCGGCTAGTGCTGTCGCATTCAGATCCGTTTCCACCCGGAAAGCCTCCTTGTCAGACGGCAACGACACGGACGTAGCCAAGCTGAATGCGACTCCTGGATCTTTAAGCACCGAAGCGTCAGAAGAAACTGACATGTTTTTTTATCATCGGCTGAATGACAAAAGGAACGATCACATCTGATCCCTCTAATCGAGGACGTTTGCCGCTGTGTTCTTCTGAGCCGACCTCAAACCCGGCAGGGCGTTTCTCTGCCTCAACTTCTTGGCCGGCCTGCACGATCAACGTAGATTCGGCATCCCAATTTTTCGCCGTCTCCACCTCAACGCGCAAGAACTCTGATTCGCTAACAGGCAGGGAGAATTGAGATTCAGTGGCGGGTGGTACTTCAGACGGAAGGGCCTCCGCTCTTCGCCGTGCGGCCAACCTTTCCGCATTCGCCTTCCTGGCAAGTTTTGTCAGGTTTAACCCGGCCATGTCTTCGGGGTCTGCGGCGGGACTATCCTCTAAGCTGTGAAAAATGCCATCAAGGGAAAGATCCCCTCGGCCCAACGTGGATGGGGGATTGGCCGAATTCAATAACGGGTCAGACTCAGTTTTGGACTGATCTGATTCGGTAACATTTGCTACATCTCGTTCCGAATCGGACCCTCCAAAACCAAACTGTCTCAAGGTTTTGAAGTCGAACAAAATAAGAGTGATGAGAGAATCTTCACCCTCCGGAACCGGGATATTTTTCGCCACCGAGAAGGTCGTATATGTCGGCTCGTAACGAAGCAAAATGTGGGCCGCCCTGCCATGTTTCAGAAGACTTCGACGGCCGAAATATTTGAGTGCGACTTTGATATCCAAAAGAACAACGCTGATAGTTGAAGACAGAACTTTCTTCAAATTGCTCCTTGCATAAGCCAAGCCGTAACATTTCAAAGAAGAGGCTTTACAACAAAAATGAACAAATAATAAAAGCGAGAAGGCAATCGGCCACCTGGCTCGTCCCTCCATCTAGGAATAGGGTCGTCGTGATCCTCCCCTTTGCCAAATTCCCAGTTACCCTGGGGAACGACCATAACATCATCAACTCGTTTTCCAAAACTGGAAAGCATAGTAATCAGCTGATGATCGATATCCTTGGCCCTAAGGAAGAAACGCTCGTGCCGACCAGAAGACTTAGCCAAAGCATAACAATGCCGGATGGCTGGAATGCCAAGGTTAATTCTTAGGTGACGGTTGAGCGCTATAACCCCCATTATGATTTTAAAGAGATTCACATTAGGTTGGGAAGGGACTAAACCCCAATGGCAAAGCACAACCCTAAGAAACGGGTGAAGGGGGAAACAGACTCCACCCTCTGCAATTGACAAAAGAGGAAAGACAGTCGTGGTTTTGTCCTCCCTCTCCATATCAAGAGTGCCGTCTGCCACAAGCGACAGGCGGACATCATCAGGAATGGAGAAATGGCGTTTAAAGCCAACAATTCGATCTGCCGAGAAGAGGTCTTTTAAATGTTTCGCCATACGCTACAGTTTATGAGAATATGCCAAGGAAGGAATAAACCAGAAAGAGTCTTCGAAGCAAGGGAGGAGAGAACTTAGAAAGGACGAAGAGGATATCAGAGAAGAGAGTTTCAGGGATGATACGAAGAGGATATCAGAGAAGAGAGTTTCAGGGACGATTCAAAAGGCAATCCAGCGATGAGCGTCATAAAATACATACCTGAAAAAGGTCAAAATTTTAAATCACAGTAAACAAACACGTACGAGGGGGCGGGAGGTTGACATGACAACCGAAAGGGGTGCGCTTAGATATCTGCATGAGGATGAGGCCAACCGCCGAATTTTGGCTCTGACTTTTCAAAATTCAAAACCAAGCACTCCAGCCAACTGTCATCGGTGAAGTGCTTGGGGGCAATTGTGGGAGCCGAATAAGTAGAACAGTCGGAAGATGCGTACCCCAAAAATTAGATACTGTTCGGCTTCATGTTGCGTGACTAGGACGCCGAATACGTTAGGAAAGCCGAATAGACGAAGGTCAGTGGCTCCGAATGAATAAAAGGGAAATGGGATAAAAGTAGGCTCAGGCCCTGAGGCCCAAAAAGCAAGTATAAATACAAGAACCACAGATTTAGAAAGGTATGTAAGAATCACTTCACAAAACTTAGTAGACAAGCTATTCTGAGTGTCTGAACTAACTTTTCCGTCGGAGTGCTAATTCCGGCACCCCAGACCGAAGTGTTTGTGTCTTTTTAGGTGACTAGCTAAGGATCACTAGCGTCTCCCAAGATCTGGAGAGTATTTCCAAACCACTTCTCCACACTCATGATTGCATACTTAGCCCACATGTCTAGGTTGCATTGCATTGAGCATGCATGCCTTGTCTCTTGATCAAGTGATAGAGGTTGGGCCTTATGTGTTTATTTGGTTTGCATTTCATTTGACATCAAAATGCATAACTTGGCCTCTTCGGCCATCACGTATTGAAATGCGTGATTGGTGGCCCGAGGGTCGAGGACCGTCCTTCTTTGAGTCATGAACATGATAAGGAGAGTGTTTGTGCAAACATTTGCTTGAAATGCATTACCATACCATGTTTTCCCTTTGCTGCTGTCAAAACAGGATTCTGCAGATAAATATGGCCGGTCAACTGCATAAAGTGCCGATCGACCAATGATGGATGGCAGAGAGCTGAATATTTGTTCGATGACCCTTCTACCATGGTCGGTGATGTGTCCCCTTGGTCGGTGATGCTCCACAAAGTTCAGAGAGTGTTCCTTGGGACTTGTGCAATTTACAGAAGAGTAGAGTAGGGTAAACAGAGGCAGCTTGTGCATGGTGACGGATTTCCGAGCAAACCCGAGCACGCATGCATTGGACCCTCTTCCCGAGGCTGTTTTATTACTTTCTTAGCTTAGTTAATTTGGTTAACTAGTTAAGTGGTCTGTAATAATTAATTAGCTTGTAGGTTAATTAATTTGTATTATTCTTTTGGTCCCTCCGAGTGAGGGCGAATGTGTAATAAGTGTGGGTGCGTGTGTGCATGTCTTCCAACCCCCACTTCTTTCTCCCTTTTACTTACCTGCTTTTGATGGTTAGTATTCGGGCATATTTAATTTAGCATCCTTATGCCATGCATGCGTGCATCCATTCATTTGTATTGCATGCACCGGGCTCGGCGGATCATGCTAACTGCATAGTATTTCAAATCTAACTTGAATACATGTTACTTGTTGCATTTCACATACCATCCTAGGATTAGCCGAGCCTATTCTAGATTGCATTTTGCCTGTGATGCATTAGCCATTTAACATGGTCTTGGATCATACGTTTGATTGCTAACATGTTCTTTGTTTTGGCTTAGAGTACGTTGTAAGTATTTATACTTTAGCATCTTGCATGAGTGTGAATGTTAACATGACAACATGCTTACCATGTGGCTATGTGCTTATGTGATATTACTGCCTGAATGCCTGTGGGTGATGGTTGGATTGCTTGAGTTGGAACAACTCGTTGAAATCCATATTTTAGCCTACTTGCGAGTAGTAAATTTCAAACCATTTTCTGAACAAACGGATATGCAATGCTTTGTTCCAAATTAGGCGATCTAGTCTATAATTTTGTGTTGTGCGCATCACATAGTAAGATTAGCTAATTAATCGGAATAAGAACACATAACGTTTTCAAAACTAGATATCATGGTTAGTCGAGGCCGATCTTCGGATCGGGCGAGTGGGGGTGCTCATAGCTGACCTTCCCCAATCGTACCCAAGTTCCCGAGCCGAGGCAACTTTGGTGATGACGAACACGTGGCCTTAGGCAAATGAGTCAGGGTTTCCTAAATTTCTCCATAAAAAATATTTAGGTGGCGACTCTGTATCTGGCAAAGCAGTCCATGTTTGGCACTTATTTCTAAAAATCTGTTTTCTCAAAACGATTTGCCAGATTTGGACTCTTTGGTGATTTATCAATCTCACATTGCACATTGTGAGATTAGATTAAGAACCGTGACAATTTGAGTCCGAACTATAGTAAACCCAAAAACGAACAGAATAGGGATTCATACCTCCCGGGACGTTCGAGGACGTCTACAATTTCTGGCGACTCCGCTGGGGAGTTTAGAGAGCTTGACTCGAACTCGTGATTTCTTGTTTTAACTACAATTATGTGTTTCTTTGCATTGTATGTGCATTGGTGCTTCTAAGACACCATGTTTGCCATCTGCTATTCCTGAGCGGTTAGCCTAAGGCTGCGTGCCATAAGGTTGACTGGTTACGGGCTCTACCAGTATGGGAACACAAACCCCGGTTTTACCGGGGCACCCTTTTGACCATTCGACCTAGTGCATATTCGGAATGCATAGTGACCATTCCAAGCGAAGACAGGTTCCTACCCGATTATAGGTTGTTTGAAACCACTGTATGCGTAGTGAAACCCTAGTTCCTGACAAAATAGGACATGGAAACCCTACCCCAACATAGGGGTGTTTTGGTTCTCATTTACTTGCTATGTGCTTTTAGAATATATCTCTACAGGAACGCAGCTATCAGTTTGCAAGTTCAGTACCAGGCCTGAGGGCATCATTATCAGTGTTTTGGGGAATCGGTTATATCTGCGGGTATCAGATTCAATTTTTTTGGGCAGTGATTTTGTGGAACAGTGATCAGTAATAGAGTACAGTTATTCAGCTATGCCTGTGTCTGTTCCATTTCGGCTGAAATGCTGCTTGTTTTCCCTTTCAGTTCATAGATTTGGGTTCAGAGATTTGGTGTTCTCCTTCGCTAAGGCAAGGCTGATGTCTGATCCGTCAATCGTCGGTTGCATAATCTCCGTTCAAGTTCAGCGGACTTATGATGACCCGAAGTTCAGAGGAAATCGTGGTTATGGCAGCCGCATTAGACCAACAAACCATCTTGCGGGATGAGGCCAATGTTGAAGTACCACATCCGCCCAGGTCGCCTGCCGCGCGCTCGATCTAGGAGCCCCAGTTATTTCAAGCTCGTGAGCCCACCACATTTGAATTGATGAGAATGATTGGTGACCTTCAGAGGTCTGTGGCTGATCTCGCTTATGGAATGTCAGCTCCACCACCAAATGCACCATATGCTGGGAATTTTGTACTGTAGGAGCGCCTGCTATTGGGGCGAATTGTGATCGAGCTCAGCCAACCTGAGGCTGTCCTAAGCTATGACCGTGACGTGCCAACAACAACCGGGTTTCGCTCTGATATAGCAACCCAAACCCTCGATCAGGCTGAGGCTAGAGGTAAGAACAAAGTGGGAATAGATGCTGATCCCATTGAACAACTGTTGTGGGCAGTCGAGGCTTTGAAAGCTGGGGGATGAATAAGCAACAAGTACTTGCAGTCATGGCTAAGACTGTGGATGATGCTTTCCCCACTCCAATCGAAGGCAGTTCAAGCCAGGCGGAAAATTGGGATAGGCCCCGTCATGCCAGAATAGTTCCTTCCGCTCCCAACCCTGCACCAAGAAAAGATCAGAAAGCCAAGGCAGTGCCTGCCGACCCTTTCGCTAGTGCGTCTAGCAAGAACCCTCAAACTTCGAAGTATCTGCCTCGAGGGCGCAGTGTCTTTCATACCCTCTACATGAATGCAATTTTGTAACTTCTGGCTTGGGTGTCGAGTCAGTTCTTTGTTTTTGTTTTGAGTCTGTCTCTTTGTCCTTAGTCAGTCTTTTTGCTTAAGGGTCTGTCTTGTTGTGTCGAGTCAGTCCCATTGTATAGACTGTCAGGTGATTCCGGGGTTGTTGCCTCGAACACCGTTTTGTTTTGTAATTACCCTTTTATTTTCTTTTGAGTCTGTCTCTGCTGTGGAGCCAGTTGCAACCAGGAAATCTGAATGAAACAGCTGCGGCTATCATGTTTTCTGTGCCTATTGCTACTTTGGGCTAGTTGTGCCAGAAAATTTGAATGAAACGGCGGAGCATCTCACTTACTCTTCTTCACCTCGAATTCATTGCATTGACCTAAGTTTTTCAAAACTTTTTTAACATTGTGGTGATGAAAACGAACAGGAAGGAATTCCTCGGGATTTGCAAAAATTTGATCAAATTGAGAGAAAGAGAGGCATGCTAAGCCCTTAATTACTGAAATCATGTTTGTTAACGTGAGTACTGAGAAGGACCCTGGCTTGATCTAGATTGGTTCCGCACTGTCTTCAGCGAGAGCGATTTGTCGCTTTCTTAAAAAAATTTCAAAAACGAAATGTTTTGTGCAGTCCTGCGAAGACCTGTGTGGAATCACTCTTGAGATTGTGCAGCTTAAGATCGCTCTCAGCCTCAAGACTTGAGCCCTTGCTTTCAAACCTTGGACCTTAGTTCAGAATGTTCAACGGTCAACTACAACATGTGGCCTGCATGGCCAAATTTGAAGTAACCCTCAAACAAGAGGCCAAGAAAGTCAGATCAAGAAGATCAGACCTCATCAGAAGAAGCTTGCAAGCTAGAACAGAAGCACCCCTCGAACTAGGGGCAAAAATGTCCGATGTGCTCGAAGAGCCGAAGATGAATCCTTATGGAAATCAATACAACAGCCACTCTCCTGGATACGGATGGCTTCAAAATCTTAAAACCAGTTATCATGGACTTGTTACACTTTTACCCTTTGAGAGGCTCGCTGGGATGAAAACCCGGAAGGGCGACCCAGGCAAAAGTTAGAGCCAAAAAAAAAAAAGAGAGAAAAAATGCGAAACAAAAAAAAAGAGAATGGAAAGATTTGAAAAAAGAAAGGACAAAAATGAATGAATAAAAAAGAATTGAAAAGAAAAGAAGAACAAAGCTCGCAAGGTTGAAAACCTGGAAGGGCGGCCTTGGCAAAAGTTAGAGTGTAGAAGGTGAGGGTTAGTACAAGAGTGAACCCAAACCGGAACTACGTAAGGCTTGATTCCCATGTTTGGGATACGTTGGCAACTTCATCCAAAAGTCCAACCACCAACACTTTCAAAGTGACTGTGTCCAGATATTGGTTTTGGCCATCTTCGTCTTCTCTGTATCTGAGAGTTCGATTGCGATCATCACTAATGAGGACTGACTACAGTATGCTGCGGCGTTATCCAGACAAGGGGTAACTTTCCGTTGCCATGAGTCGCCATCCAAACTAGGGGCAACTTTCAGTTGCCGTGTTGTGCCCTTTGGAACAAGGGGCAATTTTCCATTTCCTCTGATCCGAGGTTGTGCATCTCGAGAGTAAGTTCTGCGCTCGTTGAGCAGTGGCCATTTGCGAAAATAGTTTTTGAGAATTTTTTTACTGAGGTTGACTATTTTCTCGAAAATTATTTCATCTTTCTAAAACTGGACCATTTTCTTGGACCCAAAAAAAGAAGAATTTTCAGTGCTCATAGCCTGACTTGCATGATTTGAAATCAAAAATCGAACAAGTATGTTAATCTAACTCTCATTTTGGTTAAAATTGTTTTGATAGAAAACCAAAACAAAAAAAAATGGTCAAAATAATGAACTAAGGGGCACAGTTGGGTCAGGCTTCCTGTCTTTCCCCCATCGCCAGCATACTTGCTAGAAAGGGCACAACTAGAGCTGTCTGTAAAGGGCTGAAAGCTCTCTCACCCTTCAAGTGATGAGGTATCAAGCCAAGTGCGAAATACGAGTCGGAATGGATAAGATACTTCATTCCCTCATCCGAAGCATCGACTAGACGTCGCCGGAAGAAGTAGCTGCGAGCTAATAATGTTGGGCATGAACCCACAACCTCTTGATTATCCATCAACCACCCAGGGGAGGGATAAAAAAAATGAGAGATTGAAGAATAGAGAGATGTGCAATGAGAGGAAAAAAGTGAGAAAAGGACTTTTTCAAAAAAATAGAGCCTGAGGGCCGAGTGATGTGAGAATCACAAATACGACAGGGTGGGAAACAATACCCGGAGAAACTGGCTCCTCGCGAACTGAGAGGTCTCTTGTCTTTGTAACACGTCTGTGTGTCGTGTCTTTTGTTTTGTTTACCTCAACTTTTGTTTTGAGTCTTTTTCGAGTGTTATTCGATGTGTTTAGGTCGTGTATCTTTTGTTGAGTCGTAGTGTGCTGTGTTCAGTTGTAGACTCAATACCTGCTTGAGAACCCTTTTCTCATTTTCAAAAATCGTTTTGTGCCCAGAGTGCTGTGCCATTCTCCACATTTGTGCAAAGCAAGACTAGTTCTTTCAACGACCGCAGGGTTTGACCCAGGTCATGTTAGAATAGTAAAACTTGGACCTATCTGAAGCTTTTTTTTGGGTTCCGAGCTGCGAAGCAAAAGAAGAAAAGGAAAATTTGGAGCATCTGAGTGTGTTTCAATTTCTACCGATTCCACCTTTGTATTCCGTCTTTTCAGATTGAACTGTTTGTCCAAGATTCGCCGTGTGCAGAATGAGCCAAGCGCTGTGTTATGGGTTGTATGTCCAAAATGAGCAGTATTGTTGTATGAGTTGTTTTGTTGTTGGCCGGTCGGCCAAATATTTGGCTGATGGCATTGTTTTGTGGCCGATGGATGACTAATGACCTCCCCCGATGGCCGGTGAGTCTCCTACACCTTTTTTTTGGGTCTTTGATATGGTTTGGGTCCTCCATTGCTCAACACAGTGCAAGAAAATGCATTTCCGAAGTTTAACCGATCTCTGTGCCGTGTCTTCTGTGCGTAGCACTCGAATACATGCAAGGTGTATCCTTTTTGCATCCTTTTATCTCTTGAGAGACTCGAAAATTGCTTTATATACGTTACATTACAACGTTTTGTCGCGAATGCACATTGAGTTATACGTCATTTCAGTCGCATTGTCATGCTTATCATACTTGTATTGTTATGCATTTTAATATCGGTCTAGGAGATCTTAAAACCTCTGAAGGTGCAAGTCCTTTGGTGTTTGTCGTGTCCGAACGACTCATGGCAGGTTTTATCTTAGGTTGCATTGTCATGCACGCCGCACTCGCATTGTTATGCACACACCTTGTGCATTGTAGCGCACGCCATACTTGCATTGTTATGCATCTTCTTTAGGCCGCATCGTCATGCGCACCTTACATGCATTGTCATGCATGATCCTTATCACGCGTCGTCATGCGCACCTTACATGCATTGTCGTGCATCTTCCTTACCTCGCATTGTCATGCGCAGTTCATTTGCATTGTCATACGTGTCTCATGTGCATTGTTATTATCATGCATTTTTCATTCGCATTTCAAAAGACAAAAACAAAAAAATGCATTATCGTTTGCACTTCAAAAAAAAAAAAAAAAAACAACAACAAAAAACAAAACAACAAACATGCATTGTCATGCATCATTGTAAATAGTGCATTGTCATGCATTTCATTGTAAATATTACATTCCATTGCGTATTGTATATATTGCATTGTAGCTTGCATACATTCACTGCATCACCCCCATCTACGGCTTGCACCTTTCCATGTTGAGCCTGGTCTAGTATGTGCCCGTACTCTTCACGTTGAAGCACAGTTATGATATTATGTGTACGCACCTAGTGTTGTGGGTGACGACACCGTTTCTGTGTTAAACGTGGTTTGTATGTGTCCATGCCTTTCCTAGGCAAGATACGGTTTGACCGCGTGCCTTATCCATTGTAAATATTACATTCCATCTCATATTGTATATATTGCATTGTAGCTTGCACGCATTTATTGCGTCACCTCCATTTACGGCTTGCGCCTTTCCATGTTGAGCTTGGTCTGGTATGTGCCCGTACTCTTTGCGTTGAAGCACTGTTATGATATTATGTGTACGCACCTAGTGTTGTGGGTGACGGCACCGTTTCCGTGTTAAATGTGGTCTGTATGTGTCCATGCCTTTCCTAGGCAAGATACGGTTTGGCCGCAGGCCTTATCCACTACATCCATTGCATTTTAGATAGTAAATATTGCATTGTACATAGCTTGCATTGTCATGCATCTTTCCTTACATGCATTGTAGTGCATTCTTCCTTACTTTGCATTGGCATGCATTTCCCTACTGCATCATTTAGGATGTAGGTTTCATTGTAAATAATGCATTGTCATGCATTCATTGTATTGCATTGTAGTTGCATGCATTCACTGCATCACCTCCATCTACGGCTTGCGCCTTTCCATGTTGAGCTTGGTCTGGTATGTGCCCATACTTTTCGCGTTGAAGCACAGTTATGATATTATGTGTACGCACCTAGTGTTGAGGGTGACGGCACCGTTTTTTGTGTTAAATGTGGTTTGTTTGTGTCCATGCCTTTCCTAGGCAAGATATGTTTTGGTCGCGCGCCATATCCATTTCATTCATTACATTGTAGTGTAGTGTTTCGCATCCAGCATTTAGGATCACGATCTCTCTTGAGCAGAGCATTCCCCACTTATATCATCCCACCCAATTACTTGTATCTTGTGTTCCGTCTACACACTCATAGTTCTGCATGTGTACGCGCCTATTCCATTGCTGGTATTGTTGTTTGAGGGTGTCGGCACCTTTTCTATGGTAGACGGACTTTGCATCTCCATCATCTTTATGATATTTGTGTGGTTTTGAACTGCTTATGGTTTGATCATGTTTCAATTGCATTGCATATCATTTGCATTGTTTATATATAGTTTTGTATATATTGCATTATTATTTTGCATCCATTCCGTATTGTTATGCGTTGTCACACCTAGGTTGCATTGTCATGCACTCCTTCACTTGCGTTGTTACGCAGCTTAGATTGCATTGTTATGCATGTTGCTAACGATATCGTACCGATTAAGTTTTCTTTCTCTTTCAGGCACGATATTGTATGTACAGTTCATTTGAAGCTGGTGTAACCAGACGAGCCGCACAGGTATTGTATTCTCCGTGTGAGACGTATCGAGAATTGAATAATTCTCTTACATCCTTTTTGCATTGTAATGTAGCTTGGTTCTTGCTTAAAACTATTGCATGTTATGCTTCGTTACAGCTTTCTTTGCATGATCATGAGTTATGTTCGGCTTCTTGCATTGTCAGTTGCATTTTGCCCCCGCCTTCGGGCGCATATCTTTATTGTCTTGCATGTTTGTCTAAGTCTTCAGCCTTGTCAAAAATGGGTCATCTCTGGGCTTTGACACTCACTCCCGTCATTGTTATGACTTTCGAGTTCTTTCAAAGAGGGGCAACTGTAGACACCCCATTTTTAACCGTCCTCAAGTCTTGGACGTCACCGTTTGAACACTCGGTGATCATCCATGTTCGTGTTCGTCTTGAGGTCTCGGAGGTCTCGGCCACGCGCCTTGCCTCAAGACCTCTCGACTTGCCTGTTTTGTGTTTGGTTTTGCACCAAACACTTGTGTTTTGCTTTTGAGGAGCAGGGAGTGGCTTGTTGTCCATCCCCACATCTCACCGGCCATGGCTTGAGGCCACCGGCCATTGTTTTGTTGCCATCGGCCAAATGTTTGGTCGGTCGGCACTCTGTTTGGACGGTCGACCATTTATTTGGTCAATTTGGCATTTTTGGCTGGCCGACCATTATGCATCAGCTTTTGGCAGATATTTTGTGCCAGCTGTGCTAGCTGGCACCCACTTTGCACCCCCTCCATCACGTGTATGGAGGGATTTCACTTTTGCTTAGCTTGTTTTGTAAGCTTTGCAAGAGTGATCCTCTATAAAGGAAGGCCTTCTGCTCCCTCCTCAAGGGTTACAAAAAAGAGTTCCAGATGTCTGAATTAGGGTTAGTTCTTGTGTATCTATCTATCTCTATATCTCCCTCTCTTTTGCTCTTTGTGTGTGTATTAAGGTGTTTTGTTCATAGTTTTGCACACAAACACCTAGAGCTACACTTTCCTTTAGCTACTGAGGTACTAAGGAGTGATTTTCACAGTTCTTGAGTTGATCTAAGCTTGAAGAAGGGGTTGGAGTGGTCCTTGTGAAGAAGGTCTTCAAGGGTAAGAACTTTACCCCTTTATTCCCCATTTTTGCATAGGCTTTTAGCCATCCTTGCATCTATTTTTAAGCTTAACTTATAACATATAAAAGTTCTGATTTTAAGTGCTTAAAATAGTTGTTTAAGGTTGTTTTGGTGTTTGGGGTTGTTTGACCACTCTTAGGCCTTGTTTGGCCCCCATTTTGTGCTATTTTGGTGAGCTCCGGGACCACCTTGTTTGGGGCTCCTCACCACGGTGCTTTGAGGTCCTAAGAAGGAGAAGGCCATCCCCTTTCCTTGTTGTCTTCAAAAGTTGTCATTTTAGCCTCATGTGTGAGCACCATTGTTGAGTTCATGTTGGCCATGTCTTAGCTAGTATTTGTGCTTATTTTTCCATGATATAGCATTGTTTTAAGTTGGTTTAAACACACCATGCATGTTTTGCATACTTGTCTTGTAATGCTATGAATTGCCTTAACATGCTTTGTGCTTTGAGCCTTGTTTCTAGCATGTTTTTGGCCTAGCTTTGTGAAGCTTTTATGCATGTCTTAGTATGCTTAAGGTCTGTTTGGAGTTGTTTTGGCCATCCATGACATGCTTTGCATAGCCACCTTGCATTTTGGCTTGTTAGCCTTGGGTGTGTGAGTGTTGAGCATGCATTACTTGGCTTGTTTCATTGGTTTGGCACCACTTATAACACCATTTCAGTCCTTGTGGTATGCTTGTATGCTTGCATTTGATGCTCCTTTAATGCTTCAAGAGGTTGGTATCTTGTGCTCCATGTTTGAACTCTTTTGCATGCCTTTAGACTTAGGCCATTTAGATGCCATCTAGGTGTGCCTTTGACCTTGTTTTGATCTGCCTTGGGATGGTTTTGAGTCCCCATGGCCCTTTGGGACTTTCTTCATATAGCTATGGTTTAAGCCCCTTGGCTTACCTTGAGTTTTGGACATAGTTGCATGCCTTGCTTGCATTGATAGGTTGATTTGGCATCATTCCTCATGTATCTTCAGAGCTTGCTATGCTTGCCATTAGTCCATGTTTATCCTCTTTTAAGTTTGCTTAAAAGTTGCTTCTTTATGCTTAAGAGTTGGGCCATGTGTGCATGCATGTTTGTATTTGTTTTGGCCTTGATTTCCTTAGCATTTGGCCACTGTTTTGGACCTAGTAGAGAGCTGTCCATCTTGGTGTAAGTCCCTCCTTTGCATGTTGTTGCATGCTCGCCTTGTGTGTTGTTGCATACTTGGTCTATCGCATGTGTTGCATGCTTGAATCACATTGCATTTAGCATGTTTTCTTCCTTTTGTCTTGGTTGCTTAACATGTTACGTGTCTTGCATGTTTTCATGTTCGCATTGCATATTACATGCTTGTTAGCTTGCACATGTTGTTACATGCCTTGCATGTTTGTTTGTTTATGTTGTGTGCTTAGTACACATTACTTGCTTTCATGCTCATGATTGCATACTTAGCTCACATGTCTAGGTTGCATTGCATTGAGCATGCATGCCTTGTCTTTTGATCAAGTGATAGAGGTTGGGCCTTATGTGTTTATTTGGTATGCATTTCATTTGACATCAAAATGCATAACTTGGCCTCTTCGGCCATCACGCATTGAAATGCGCGATTGGTGGCCCGAGGGTCGAGGACCATCCTCCTTTGAGTCATAAACATGATAAGGAGGATGTTTGTGCAAACATTTGCTTGAAATGCATTGCCATGCCATGTTTGCCCTCAGCTGCTGTCAAAACAGCACTCTGCAGATAAATATGGCTGGTCGACTGCATAAAGTGCCAATCGACCAATGATGGATGGCCGAGAGCTGAATATTTGGTTGATGACCCTTCTACCATGGTCGGTGATGTTTCCCCTTGGTCGGCGATGCTCCACAGTGTTCAGAGAGTGTTCCTTGGGACTTGTGCAATTTTCAGAAGAGCAGAGCAGGGTAAACAGAGGTAGCTTGTGCATGGTGACGGATTTCCGAGCAAACCTGAGCACGCATGCATTAGACCCTCTTCCCGAGGCAGTTTTATTGCTTTCTTAGCTTAGTTAATTTGCTTAACTAGTTAAGTGGTCTGTAATAATTAATTAGCTTGTAGGTTAATTAATTTGTATTATTCTTTTGGTCCCTCCAAGCGAGGGCGAATGTGTAATAAGTGTGGGTGTGTGTGTGCATGTTTTCCAACCCGATTTCTTTCTCCCATTTACTTACCTAGTTTTGATGGTTAGTACTAGAGCACATTTAATTTAGCATACCTTATACTATGCATGCGTGCATTTATTCATCAGTATTGCATGCACCGGCCTCGACGCATCACGCTAACTGCATAGTATTTCAAATCTAACTTGAATACATGTTACTTGTTGCATTTCACATGCCATCCTTGGATTAGTCGAGCCTATTCTAGATTGCATTTTGCCTGTGATGCATTAGCCATTTAACATGGACTTGGATCATACGTTTGATTGCTAACATGTTCTTTGTTTTGGCTCGGAGTATGCTATAAGTATTTATGCTTTAGCATCTCGCATGAGTGTGAATGTTAACATGACAACATGCTTACCATGTGGCTATGTGCTTATGTGATATTATTTCCTGAATGTCTGTAGGTGAAGGTTGGATTGCTTGAGTTGGAACAACTCCTTGAAATCCGTATTTTAGCCTACTTGCGAGTAGCAAATTTCAAACCATTTTCCGAACAAACGGATATGCAATGCTTTGTTCCAAATTAGGCGATCTAGTCTATACTTTTGTGTTGTGCGCATCACAAGGTAAGATTAGCTAATTAATCGGAATAAGAACACAACGTTTTCAAAACTAGATATCATGGTTAGTAGAGGCCGATCTTCGGATTAGGCGAGCGGGGGTGCTCATAGTTGACCTTCCCCAATCGTACCCAAGTTCCCGAGCCGAGGCAACTTTGGTGATGACGGACACGTGGCCTTAGGCAAACGAGTCAGTGTTTCCAAAATTTTCCCATAAAAAATATTTAGGTGGCGACTCTGTATCTGGAAAAACAGTCCATGTTTGGCACTTCTTTCTAAAAATCTGTTTTCTCAAAACGATTTGCCGGATTTGGACTCTTTTTGAGAAAATCTGTATGCCGGATTTGGACTCTAAAAATCTGTTTTCTCAAAACCATCACCGCCGCGGAGGTATGTTCAATTTTAGAGTTTATTTTTTTTGGCTTTGCTTCACACCGCATGTTTTCAATAACGGTAGATAATAAACTGCATTTCATTTTCAGATCACTTGGTAGCCCTGGGCTCCGTTGCTGGCTGTGGTGAGGGATCACTATGAGGGCGCAGAGGAGACTGCCCGTTGCCGGATTCTGTTGGAGGGCCCGGTCTGTCGGGCTTGGTACTTGGGCGAGCGTTTCTTGCGTCAGACCCTGGGTTTACCAGAGCAGATAGTTCCGGGTCCGTCTCCTACGCATATGAGGCATACAGAGAGGTTCTCTCTTGAGCAGATTAGGGACATCACCGTCGGTTGGGGTACAGAGCATCACAGAGGCGAGGGCGACTACGCAGAGTACGTCCGGACCTATATTATGCGACCCTTGAGCGGTGGTCGCCGAGCTGAGGGGGAGAGGCCAGCGGCGCCGGCAGCTGGAGCGGGAGCTGGGGCTGGAGCGGGCACATCGAGGAGGGCTCGAGTACATGGCAGGAGCGGAGCTCGGGGGGGACGGGGGACTGGCTGGCCCGCCTTGGCCACTGTACTATCATATAGAGGGCAGGACGGGGCGACCTACCAGATCCCCTTTGCTCCTCCCCCGGCTGGTCATGAGTTAGCCGGCATCCCCGACTTGCCTCCGATATGTATTACTTCATTTTGCATCTTGCATCTGCATTTATTTCAGTTTATTTGATATTCCGCAGAACACTGATATATCTTATACTCTTGCAGGCGTCCTCCGAGTACACCTGGCAGTCCGTGGAGTTGAATGCCTCCATGATGGGGATGCTACAGCGGACCTTTGACCTTCTGGCCCTCTACAGTATTCCGGTATGTTCTTCTGACAATGGCCTCAAACCATCCATACACTGCTTCACATAATCTGATGCACGACACAACACCTGCCATACTGGTCTCACAGCATCTGATACACTGCATGCACTGCATTTATACATTGTACTCTGCAATGATAAACTGCCCACGGCATTCACACACTGTATACTGCATTCTGCACTGATACACTGCTCACGGTATTCTCACTGTACCCATACACTGCATTCTGCACTGATACACTGCTCACATTATTCTGATGTTTTTGCCCTTTTATGCTTTTCAGCCTCCCTTCCAGATCCCTCCGGTGGGTGGTGCTCCGGCTGGGCCTTCTATTCCTGCTCGAGGAGGGCGTGGAGACACTGCACATCGCCGTACTAGGGGAGGGAGTACTCATGTCGGGAGTAGTTCTCGGGCGCCGACCCCTGATGACGACGATGATGATGACGATGATGAGTCCGAGGCAGAGGCAGAGGCCGGGTCATCTGAGGAGGCCAGAGATGACTCAGACTTAGGCTCAGATGACGATGCTGATGATGCTCCTGGACCTTCGTCCAGGAAGAGGACTAGGACAGACTGATGGCCCTCGGAACCGCTTGACACGGATACAGATTTTTGTTGTTTTTCTTCTTTCTTGTACTTTTCCTTTTTGTTGGTAGTCAGGATACTTTGTACTGCCGCAGGCAGATTTTTGTTTCCAAAACTTGTGTACTTGAAAAGATGATGAAATGAAACAGGCTTTTTATCTGAAAAAGTGTTTACATCCGTATATCTTTATATTTTCATACTTTGCATTGCATCACCCCATATTACACCTCAATGTAAATGAAAATGATTGGTTGTCTGAAGATTGAACACTTGCACTGTAATAATCAGATAACTAAACAGTCGACAACAAAATAACCCAAGCAACCCACTGCCTGATTCTGGACACACAACCCTTACTCTACTGGGGATTAATCTGCATACAGCCCGTAACCCAGCACTTGGTTTATTCTGCACACGGCAAACTTTAAACAAAACAGCCCAGTCTGACAAGACGGCCTTCGAAGGTGAAACCGGCTAGGGTTAAAACATGCTCGGATGCCCCAAATTTTTCCTTCCTTCTTTTGGTTCGCCCAATTGTAGAGAATGGCACAACATTCCGAGAACAAACGATTAACTTTCGGAAAAGGGGTTTTCTTACCCGGAGTATCGAACCTACAACTGGATACAGCGGAAAAGGACTCAACAAAGGTACACGACCTAAACACAACGAGGCACGCTCGGAAGAGACCTAAAACAAAGGTTGAGGTAAACAAAACAAAAGACACGACATACAGACGCGTTAACGAAGATGGGGGTCCTCAGATCACGAGGAGCCAGTTTCACTGGGTATCGTTTCCCACCCTTTTCTCATTTGTGATTCTCACATCACTCTGGCACTCAAGCTCGGTTTTTCTCTCAAAACCCTTTGGCTCACTTTTTCTCTCAACTTACACCTCTCTATTCTTTATTCTCTCATTTTCCATCCCCCCCTAGGGTGATTGATGGATAAATAGGAAGGTGTGGGTTCATGCTCAACACCGTTAGCTCATGGCTATTTCTTCTGGTGGGTAGAATGCCCTCCTGGCGAGTATGTTGACGACGGGGAAAAGACAGAACGCCTGACTCAACTGTGGCCCTAGTTTATCGCTTTGACCATTTTTTTTGTTTTTGCTTTCTACTAAAATGGTTTTGATCAAGATAAGAGTCCGATTAACGCACTTGTTCGATTTTTGATCTGAAAACCATGCAGGTCAAACTATGAGCACTGAAAATTTTCCTTTTTTGGGTCCAAGAAAAAGGTCCAGTTTTGGAAAATTGAATAGTTTTGAGAAAATAGTCAACCTCAGTAAAAATTTTCAAAAACTATTTTGCAACCAGTCAATGCTCAACGAGCATGGAACTTACTCTTAGAGATGCGCCACCTCAGATCGGAGGCAATGGAAAATTGCCCCTAGTTTGAAAGGGGTGGATGGCAACGGAAAGTTGCCCCTAGTTTGAATGGCGACTCGCGACGGCTCGTGGCAACGGAAAGTTGCCCCTTGTTTGGATGGTGCCGCAGTAGTCCCTAAACAGTCTTCATTGGTTGTGGTCGAACTCCTGGACACAGAGATGACGAAGACGGTTATAACAAATATATGGACACAGTCACCTTGGAAGGTGTTGGCGACTGGGCTTTTGGATGAAGTCAAAGCCATTGTATGGACTGAGACGCTATGAAAACGTTGGGGGCTGGACTTCATGATGAAGTTGCCTACGTATCCCAAACATGGGAATCAAGCCTCACGTAGTTCCGGTTAAGGTACACTCGGGTATTTTAACCTTCACTTTTCAGGCTCTAATTTTTGCCAAGGTGCCCAATGCGGGTTTTCGACCTTGCGAGCTTCTTTTCATTTCCTTTTTTGTTTTTTTTTTTGTTTTTTTTTTGTTTTCGCAATTTTCTTTTCTTTTCTTTTCTTTTTTGTACTTTTTGCTTTTTGCTTTTTGCTTTTTTTTTTTTGTATTTTTCTCTTGCTCTAACTTTGCCTAGGTCGCCCTTCCGGGTTTTCGGCCCAGCGAGCCTCTCAAAGGGTAAAAGTGTAACAAGTCCATGCCAAACGGTTTTTTGAAGTTGAAGCCTCTGTATATCTAGGAGAACGGCTGTTGCAATGATTTGTAGGAGAATCCATTATGGCTGCTCCACAAACTTCTTCTTAGTGAGATCTGATCCTTTTGACTCGCCTTCGGTGCCTCTTGTTCGAGGGTTGCTTCAAAACTGGCCACACGGGCCTCCTCTGACAGTTGACTGTTGGATGTTCTGAATGAGTTCGAGGTTCAAGACAAACAGGTCGAATCTTGAGGCTGAGAGCGATCCTAGGCTGCACAATCTCAGGAGCGATCCCACACAAGTCTTCGCAGGGCCGCGTAAAACATTTATTTTTGAAAGTTTTTAAGAAAGCGACAAATTGCTCTCGCCGAAGACAGTGTGGAACCAATCTGGATCAAGCCAGGATCCTTCTCAGTACTCACGCCGACAAGCATGATTTCATTCATAAAAAGGCTTAGCATGCCTCTCATTTTCTCAATTAGATCAAATTTTTGCGAAACCCGAAGAATTCCTTCCTCTTCGTTTTTATCACCATAGTGTTCAGGAAGGTTTTTTTTTTTTTTGAAAAACTTAGGTTAATGCAATGAGTTTGGCGCCCAGAAGAGCAGGCGAGATGTACTGTCAGCCCAATCAAATCCTCTGGCACAACTAACTTATACTGAAAGCAAGAATGAAAATGAGATAGCCACAGCTGTTTCATTCAGATCTGTTGGTGTAACTGGCCCCTCGGTAGAAACAGGCTGAAAAACAAAAACGGGTAATTACAAGACAAAATGGTGTTCGAGGCAACAACCCCAGAATCACCTGGCATTCTATACAAAGGAGACTGACTCGCTACAACAAGACAGACCCTTAAGCAAAAAAGACTGACTCAAGACAAAGAGACAGACTAAAAACAAAAGACTGACTCGATACCCAAGCCAGAATTTACAAAGCTAGCGTTCACAGATGCTAAAAAAATGCATGCCAGACGCCATATCCAAAATATACCAAATGCCGCCCGCAGGTGGTTCACTTTCTGATTACATACTTGCAGTATCTGTGTCCTCGAAATCCAATAACTGGGTGGTAACGGACTTGGTTGAGGTGGGCGGGAGGATAACCTCGTTGTCAATCAAATCTTGCACCTCATGACGGAGGCTGAAACAATGGTCGGTAGCATGGCCTGTCTGCTGGTGGTATGGGTAGTATTGAGCAGCGTCATGCGTAGCAGGGAGATTTTCCGGAGAGGCCGAGGCTCCAAGGGTTTAAGGTGTCCTCTCTTGGCAAGGATCTGAAGTGCCTTAGATAGAGGCATGTAGAGAGCATGAAAGGTCCTGCGCCCTCGGGGCAGGTACTTTGGAGTCTGAGCGTTCTTACTAGCCGCACAAGCAAAAGGGTCGGCAGGCGCTGCCTTGGCTTTTTGATCTTTCCCAGGTGCAGGGGCGGGAATAGGAGAAACTGTTCTGGCATGACGGGGCCTATCCTGATTTCCCGACTGACTTGAACTCCCCTCAGGTGGAGTGGGGAAAGCATCCTCCGCAGTTTTTGCCACGGCTGCGGATGCCTGTTGCTTGTTCATCCTCGCGGCTTTCAAAGACTCGACTGCCCACAGCAGTTGTTCACTGGGATCGGCATCTGCCTTTACTTTGTTCTTGCCTCTAGCTTTAGCCTGGTCGAGGGTTTGGTTTGATGTTGATATGTCATTACCATAGCTGGAGGCCATCTCTGGTTGGCTAAGTTCAAACACAATTCGCCCCAACAGCGGGGGATCCTGGGGTACAAAACTCCCGGCATATGGTGCGGCTATAGGTGGAGCTGACATTCCGTAGTTGAGATCCGCCACAGACCTCTGGAGATCGCCTATCATCCCCATTAGTTCAAATGTAGTAGGCTCGCGAGCCTGGTATAGCTAGGGGGCCCAAACCGGGTGCGCGATAGGCGACCTGGGTGGATGTGGCATATCAATATTAGTCTCACTTTGCACAGTGATCTCTTGATCTAATGCAGCCGTCATAACCACGATCTCTTCCGAATTCTGCGTCATCATAAGTTCTACCTCAGCAAGGGGAACACGAGCTATCCTGTACCAGTTGTTCGAACTGAAAGAGACAACAAGCAGCATTTCAGCCCAAATAGATCAAACACGGGCGTAGCCGAACAACTGCACTCTACTACTGATCAGTATTCCCCATAAATCACTATCCCCAAAAACTGAACCTGATACCCGCAGATAACTGATTCTCATAACTGACACTGATGTCCTCAGGTCTGATACTCAAACTTGCAAACTGATATGTACTTTCCATGTAGAGATACACTCTAAAAGCACATAGCAAGTAAAGAGAGCCAAAACACCCCTATGTTGGGGTAGGGTTTCCCTGTCCTATTTTGTCAGGAGCTAGGGTTTCACTACGCACACAGCGGTTTTCAAACAACCTAACATCGGGTAAGCAGCCTGTCCTAACTTGGAATGGTCACTATGGATCCGAATATGCACTAGGTCGAATGGTCGAAAAGGGTGCCCCGGTAAAATCGGGGTTTGTGTTCCCATACTGTTAGAGCCCATAACCGGTCAGCCTTATGGTCATGCCTTGACAAGACAAGCCTCCGGCAAACCGTTCAGGAATGGCAGATGGAAAACACGGTGTCCTAGGCGCACCTATGCACATGCAATGCAAAGAGACACATAAATGAAATCAAAATAGGATATCACGAGTTCGAGCCAAGCTCTCTAATTCCCCAGCAGAGTCGCCAGAAACTGTAGACGGGCCCGCGTGAGGCCCTCGCTACTACAGTTCGGACTCAATTTATGTCACGGTTCTTAATCTGAACCAAAGAGTCCAAATCTGGCAAATCGTTTTGAGAAACAGATTTTTTGAAAAGAAGTGCCAAACATGGACTGCTTTGCCAGATACAGAGTCGCCACCTAAATATTTTTAAATGGGGAATTTAGGAAACCCTGACTTGGTGTCGAAGGCCACATGTCCGTCATCACCAGAGTTGCCTCAGCTCGGGAGCTAGTGTACGATTGGGGAAGGTCAGCTATGAGCACCCCCTCTCGCCCGATCCGAAGATCGGCCTCTACTAACCGTGATATCTGTTTTTGAAAACATTATGTGTTCTTATTCCATTTATTAGCCTAGAATATCTATGTTATGCGCGCAGCAAACAAGTATAGACTAGATTGCCTAATTTGGGAATGAGCATTGCATATCCGTTTGTTTTGAAAAAAATATTTTGGAATTTGCTACCCGCAAGTAGGCTAAAATACGGATTTCAACGAGTGTTTCCAACTCAGGCAATCCAACCTTCACCCATAGGCATCCAAACAGTTTATCACATAAGCATCTAGCCACATGGTAAACATGCTGTCATGATAGCATTCACACACATGCGAGGATGCTAAAGCATAAATACTTACATCGTACTCCGTGCCAAAACAATAAACTAGTTAGCCAACATGCATGGTCCTAGTTCATGTCAAATTGACTAATGCAACACATACAGGATGCAATTAGAGTAGGCTCGGCTAACCTAAAGATGGCATGTGAAATGCAACCAATTGATGCACGTGTTCAATTTGGAATTGGAATACAAATGCAGTTAGTATGATGCGCCGAGCCCGGTGCATGCAAGGCAAATGTATGAATGCACGCATGCATAGCATAAGGTATGCTAATTTAAACATGTCCTAATCTACCATCATAAGCGGGTAAATAAAAGGGAAGAAAGAAGTGGGGATTGGAAGACATGCACACACACGCACCCACACTTATTACAGATTCGCCCTCGCTCGGAGGGACCAAATAAATATTACGAATAATTAACCTATAAGCTAATTAAATATTACAGACCATCTAATTAGCTAAGCAAATTAACTAATCTAGGGAAAACAGATAAGCCACCTCGGGAAGAGAGCCTAATGCAATGCATGCTCAGTTCTGCTCAGAAATACACTGCCATACATTAGTTGCCTCTGTTTTCTCTGCTATACTCCTCTGAAGACTGTCAAAGTCTCAGAATTGCTTCCCTGGACACTGGGAGACACCACCGGCTGAGTAGAATGGCCACCGGCAGTGGTATGTGGTCACCGGCTGTGAATGCATCCATCGGCCTAGGAAGGACTGCCGGTCGGCACTGTACACTGCCGATCGGTAGAAAGTTCCTGCAGAATCTGCAAGGCAGAGCATGGCAATGCAATTCAAGCAATGTATGCACCAATCATGTCCCTTATCATGAGAATGAGTCAAAGGGGCATGTTCCTTGGTTCTCGGACCATCAATTGCGCCTTTCCATGCATGATGGCCTAAGGGACCAAGAGTGCATTTTTGATATGGAATGCAATGCACATGAACAAACCAATGGGACTCAACCTCTATCACAAGAACTTCAAGAGGCCAAGCATGCATGCAAATGAGATACAATCCTAGGCATGTGAGCTAAGGATGCAACATGGCAATGTAATGCATTCATGCAATTATGCAAACAAGTATGCGAGGCAAACATGCAAACAAACAAAGGGGGGGGGGACTTAAGCATGATTTGGGCAGCTCTAATTAGTCCCAAAACAGTGGCCAAAGTGCCCAAAATGAAGGACTAAACACACATACACACATGCACATGTTAATGGCCCTATACTTAGGCAAACAAAGGCAACTTTCAAGCGCATTTAAAAGAGGCTAAGCATGGACTAATGACATGCAATGTAAGCTCCAGAATCATGTTAAGATGATGTCAAACCAAGCAAACAAGATAGGCTAAGTATGCAATAAATGGCCCAAATACTTGAAGCAAGTCAAAGGGACTTAAACCATGGCTAAGCCAACCAAGCCTCACAAGGCCAAGAGGGCTTAAAACAGGCCCAAGGCAGACCTAGACCATGCAAAGGGGCCCCCTAGATGGCATCTAAGTGGCTCAAATTCAAAGGCGTATACAATGGCCAAAACATGGAGCATGCTACACAAGCTTTCAAAGCTTCAAAGAGGCATCCAAGGCAAGTATACAAGCATGTTAAAGGGACTGAAATAACATGGCAAATGGTCCCAAATCACTAAATTAAGGCAAGGATGCTTGCTATACATTCACACACTTAAGGCCAACAAACCAAAAATGCAAAGGGGCTATACCAAGCATGCCAAAGTCGACCCAACCAACTATGGACAGACCTTAAACATGGCAAAATAAGCATGAAAGATTCACAAGGCTAAGCCTAAAACATGCTAGAACAAGGGTTTACAACCTAAGGCATGTTAAGGCAACAAAGTGACATTACAAGGTAGGTATGCTAAGCATGCATGGTGTACCAAAACCAACAAAAAACAGAGGCATATCATGACATAATAAGCACAAAAAATAGCCAAGGCATGGTCAACAAGAAGCTTAGCTAGGTGCTCCCTCAAGAGGCCAAAAATGGTCCATTTCAAGGACAACAAGGAGAGGGGGTGGCCCTCTCCTTCTTGGGACCTCAAGGCACCATCCTCACCTCTGAAATCCCTCAAGATTTCAGTGATGAGGAGGCCCAAACACCAAGGTCTCGGGGCTTACACAAAACAGCACAAAATGGGGCCTCTCAAGGCCTAAGAGGGGTCAAACACCTCCAAACCACAAAACACTCTAAACAAACAATTTAGAGGGCCTAAAAACAGAAATTTTTTATATTATACACTAAGCTCAAAAACAGTTCTAAGGTAGGCAAAAATGCAATGAAAAAATGGGGAATAAAGGAGTAAAATTGTTACCCTTGTAGACCCTCTTCAAAGATGAAGCTCCAGCAGCTTCTTTAAGCTCAAAACAGCCCAAGAACCTCAAGAACAACCTTTGGTCCTTCAAGAAACCAAGGAAAGGTGGAACACTATGTGTTTGTGTGTAATAGTATGACACAAACACACTTATACACACACAAAGGCCAAATGAGAGAGAGGTATAGAGATAGAATATGTATGAAACCCTAAACCTAAAACCAGAGCTCTCACACAACTTTTCTCTCCAAAATGTCTAACCTAGAGCCAAGAGGGGAGGGCTCCTCTTATAGAGGAGCCAATCTTGTAAAGCTTACAAGGTAACCTAACAACGAGTCCATCCCTCCATACACGTGTATGGAGGGGAACAAAATGCCATACAGCTGTATTAAAATATCTGCAAAAGCAGATGAACAGTAGTCGGCTGCTCAAAATTGCCATTTTGTCAAAATGGAGTGCCGACCGGCAATATACATTGCCGATGGCAACAAAACACCAGCTGGTGGCTTCTGGCCATGGCCGGTGATGTGTGGGGATGCCTCACAAGGCATTCCCTGCCCCTCCAAGGCAAAACACAAGTGTTTGGTGCAAAACCAGACACTAAATAGTCGAGTTCGGAGATCTTGAGGCAAGGCGCGTAGCCGAGACCTCCGGGAACTCCGAACGAACACAAACATGGATGATCACCGGGTGTTCAAACGGTGACGTCCAAGTCTTGAGGACGGTCAAAAATGGGGTGTCTACAACATTTGGCTTGCAAATTCATGCCATGCACTGTCTGTCCTCTGTTGCAGCAAAACCAGTGTTTGGCAGGAAGAAATGGTCGGTCGACAACTTTCAGTGCCGGTCGACTACCAAAATCGAGCCGGTGATCCCATTTTTGGTCGATGACCATATTTCCATGGCCGGTGGTATTTTCTCTTAGCCGGTGGCATCCCAACGTGCTCAGGGAGTGGTTCAGAAGCAACCTTAGGATTTTCACAATTCTCAGAGGTACAGAACAGTGCAAACAGAGGCAACAGAGGCATGGCAATGGGTTTTCGAGCAAGGCGAATCGAGCGTGCATCATCCAATCATTTCGAGGCGGAACTGCGGCGGCCTCTTTAATTTTATACTTAGATTGTTTTGTAATTAATTTATTAATTAATTAAGGGCTTTGTAATATTTAATTAGCTTAGGTAGTTGATTAATCATTCGGTCTGTATTATTTATTCGGACCCTCCGTCGAAAGGGCAAATTTGTAACAAGTGTGCGTGCATGTGTGAATGTCTTCCAACCCCACGTCTTTTTCCTTTTATTTAGTAGCTTTTGATGGTTAGTTTAGGGCATGTTTCAATAAGGATACTTATGCTTGCATGTTTGCATCATTCATCTGTATTGCATGCACCAGGCTCGGCGCATCATGCTAACTGCATTGTATTTCAATTCCAAGTCGAATACATGTATTGAATTGTCGCATCTCATATGCCATTCTTTGGGTAGCCAAGCCTATTTTAGTTGCATTTTGCATTAGCCATCTTAACATGAACTAGGATCATGCATGATTACTAATTAGTTTCTTGTTTTGGCTTGGAGTACACTGTAAGTGTTTATGCTTTAGCATCTTGCATGTATGTGAGTGCTAACATAACATCATGCTTGCCATGAGGCTAATTGCTTATGTGATATAACTGCCTAAATGCCTATGGGTGAAGGTTGGATTACTTAAATTGGATCAATTCATTGAAATCCGTGTTTTAGCCTACTCGCAAGTAGCAAACATCAAACCATTTTCCAAACAAACAGATATGCGATGCTTTGTTTCAAATTAGGCAATCTAGTCTATACTTGTATGCTGTGCGCATCACGTAGCAATTCTAGGCTAACAAACTGAAATAAGAGCACATAATGTTTTCAAAACTCGATATCATGGTTAGTAGAGGCCGATCTTTGATCGAGCGAGTGGGGGTGCTCACGACGTGACCTTTCCCAATCATACCCAAGTTCCCGAGTCGAGGCAACTTTGGTGATGAAGGACACGTGGCCTTAGGCACGAGTCAGGATATTTCTTAAATTCCCCCCCAAAAAAAATATTTAGGTAGCGACTCTGCATCTGGCAAAGCATTCCATGTTTGGCACTTCTTTCTAAAAATCAATTTTTCAAAACGATTTGTCGGATTTGGACTCTTTGGTGATTTATCGATCTTGCATTGCACTTTGCAAGATTAGATTCAGAACTGTGACATCAAGTCTGAACTATAGTGAGCCCAATGAACAAAAAGGGATTCCCTCCCGGGACATTCGAGGACGTCTACAGCAGCTGTGAGGCCTCGCACGTGCTTTTATTCCAGTAGCCTCAGACCCAAAAACCCTTGTCTTCCGCACGTGCGGCTGCCAGCCCCGCACGTGCGGCAATGCTTCCCGTATGTGCGGCTACGACCCCAGCACGTGCGGCGATTCTGCCCTATTTGAGCAGTCTGAATCATGGTACAACTCAATTAAGTTACAACATTTCAAAGCCCAAAAATGGAGGAATTTAAGACAATAGGATGGTATAACATCACATTAACATGGATCACAAATTCAATTAGGTCTTTAATACCTTGAAACTCATAAACATAGCTCAATTCCATGAGATGTCCAACTTTTCACACACATAGATATATACATACATGGCCACTTGTCCACATAGTTGAGCTCAAGCATGACAATTAAAGAAATGAGGTGTAAATTCTCACTAGATAGTTCAATATATTGCCAAATCAATCAAACACAAGAGACATCATCCCAATTAATCACTTAACACATGCTTCGCCTATATTATAAACCCTAACTTACATAGTATAGAGAGATTCTTACTCAAGTAAAGGAGAGGGGTCATTTAGAATGGGGTAAACATACCTTGAGCTCAAATCTCTACACCCTCTCAATGTTTCCCAATCTTCTTCTTGATGACATTCTCCTCTTCCTCTCAAACCCTCTTCTTCTCTATTTCTCTCTCTCAGGAGATATTTTTGGAGTAATGGCTTCTAAGTCAAATGTTTAAGAAACATATATACATAAAAGATGAATAAGGACAAAAATCAATCAGCTTAATCATTCCAAATCAAAATTTCACAGAACATCATATTATGACCTAAAAATCATGTTGACCTCAAATATAAAATAAATTTCAGATTATTAAGCTTCTATGGCTTTCAATTTCTGATCCAAACCTCACAATTGCAATAGGTATTTCTCTTATTAGACAGATATGAATCTATCATCATAAGATTCACTCATTTTAACTTAATTTCACATAAAATTTCATAACAAGCTCATAAATACACAGAGTAAGGGACTAAAAGCATACCGGAAAACATGTACGAGGGTCAGGTTATTACATTTTCTTCCTGTAAAGACTACTTATGATGCTTACAGACTTGTCTCTTTATATGTTGATGAAATTGTTCGTTTACAAGGAGTGTTGTTATCGATTGTGTCGAATAGAGATTCAAAATTTGTATCTAGATTCTGGAAAAGCCTTCAAGCAGCAATGTGGACAAAACTCAGATTTAGTACTCCATTCCATCCATAAACTGATGGACAGTCAGAACGGACTGTACAAATTCTAGAAGATATGCTTCGAATGTGTGCCTTAGATATTCAAGGGAGTTGGGAAGATTATTTACCATTGGCAGAGTTTGCATATAATAATAGCTTCCACTCCAGTATCAGTATGGCACCATATGAAGCCTTATATGGAAGAAAATGTAGGTCACTGATCTGTTGGACAGAAGTCGGGGATAGAGTTTTGCTTGGGCCTGAAATCATGCAAACAACCACCAAAAAGATTAAAATTATCTAAAAAAGGCTCAAGAAATCACAGAGTCGGCAAAAAAGTTATGCGGATGCTAGAAGAAGGCCTCTTAAATATGAGGTTAGTGATCATGTGTTCGTTCGTATAAATCCAATGAAAAGCCAATTAAAGTTCGGTAAAAGGGTAAATTATCACCCCGTTACATTGGGCAGTTTCAAATTCTGGAAAGACTTGGTCCAATTGCTTATAGAGTTACTCTACCACTGGGAATGAAATAAATACATAATGTAATCCATGTATCAATGTTGAGGGGCTATCTGCAAGATCCGTTCAATGTAATGGATTATCACCGAATAGCCCTTGACGAAAATATGGAGTACAAAGAATGGCCAAAATGAATTATTAACTGACAAGTAAAGTAATTGAGAAACAAATCCATTCCAATGGCGAAAGTGGATTGGAAAGAACATTATAGAAGGGATGCCAGGTGGGAGAAAGAAGAAGAGATGCGACAACACTACCCACATTTGTTTTCGATGAAATGTAACATAAGTTCGGATGACCAACTTCCTAAAGGGTGGAAGAATGTGATAACCCCGTTCTATAGCATATTGTTAATCTTTAATTATACTTGTAATTATGGGCTTGGAGTAAATTTGGATGCGAGTTATGTGATTATGTGTAGTTTTGAATTCATATTTGTCCACTGTAGGAAAATCTGTTCTGTATGCTATAATAAATTGAAATTGAAGGCCGTAGAGGCGACATAAACCAAAATTGATTATACCATTGTGATTTGCATAATGTAGACACCCCATTTTTGGCCGTCCTCAAGACTTGGACGTCACCGTTTGAACACTCGGTGATAAACCATGTTTGTGTTCGTTTGGAGTTCCCGGAGGTCTCGACTCGTGCGCCTTGCCTCAGGATCTCCGAACTTGACTGTTTAGTGTCTGGTTTCACACCAAACACTTGTGTTTTGCCTTTGAGAGGCAGGGTAGGGCTTGTAGACCATCCCCACCCACCACCGGCAGTGGCTAGAGGCCACCGGCTGGTTTTTGCTGCCACCGGCAATGTACATTGCCGGCCGGCACTATTTGTTGCCGGTCAGCACTTTTTAGTGCCGACCAGCACTCTTTTTGGCCAAGATGGCATTTTTGGCCGGCCGATTACTGTGCATCTGCTTTTGCAGATATTTTAAGACAGCTGTCTTGCTTTTGCTCCCCTTCATACACGTGTATGGAGGGATCTCCCTCTTATGAAGCTTGTCTTGTAAGCTTTACAAGACAAGAAGTGCCATATAGAGAGAGGTTGGTCTCTTGGTTTAGGGGGTTAGACTTAAGATATTTTGAGAGCTTAGACAACCATTGTTAGGGTTTTGAGTTCTAGGGTTAGGGTTAGATACACATTCTATCTCTATTTCCCTCTCTTTTGTGCTCTTGTGTGTGTTTTAGTCCATACTATTGCACACAAGCACCTAGTGTTCCACCTTCCTCTTGGAACTGAGGTTCTAAGGGATTGATTTTGAGGTTTTGGTGTTGGATTCAAGCTAAGGAAGGCCATTGGAGCATCATTGTTGAAGAAGGCTTCAAGGGTAAGAATCTCACCCCTTTTTACCCCATCTTTGCATTGTATTTCTACCTATCTTAAATTCGTTTTTGAGCTTAGTGTATAATACAAAAAAGTTCTGTTTTTAGACCCTCTTGGTTGTTTGTTAAGAGTGTTTTGTGGTTTGGGTAAGTTTGAATACCCTTAGGCCTTGAAAGGCCTCATTTTGTGCCCTTTTGTGTGAACTCCGGGATTTTGGTGTTGGGGTCTCTTCACCACTGAAATCTTGAGGGATTTCAGTGGTGAAGGTGATGCCTTGAAGTCCCAAGAAGGAGAGGGCCACCCCCTCTCCTTGTTGTCCTTGAAAAGGGCATGTTTTGGCCTCTTGAGAGAGCATTATGTTTGAGGGTGTATTGACCATGACTTGGCTGCTTTTTATGCTTAATATGTCATGTTATGCCTCTGTTTTTACTTGGTTTTGGTACTCCATGCATGCTTAGCATAGTTGCCATGTAATGCCTTGTTATGCCTTAACATGTCTTAGGTTGTGTGCCTTTGTTTCTAGCATGTTTTAGGCTTACATTTGTGAAGATTTTGTGCTTATCTTGACATGTTTTAGGTCTGTCCATATGTGTTTGGGTTGATTTTGGCATGCTTGGTATAGCTCCTTTGTATTTGGGCTTGTTGGCCTTGAGCATATGAATGTATAGCATGACATCTTTGCATTGATTTGGTGATTTGGGATCATCCACCATGTCATTTCAGTCCTATTTGCATGCCTATATGTTTACCTTGGATGCATCTTTAATGCCTCATAAGCTTGTGTAGCAATGCTCCATGTTTTGGTGTTTATGCATGCCTTTGTTCTTGAGTCATTTGGATGCCATCTAAGTGGTCCTTAGGCCTTGTATTAATGTCCCAAAACTCTGGTTTTGGTCAATGAGTTCATGCCATGTTTGGTCTTGCTAAGTGTAGTTCAATACTCTATTGGTTTGCTTTGAGCATTTGGGCCATTTGTTGCATGCTCGGCTTGATTTTTTGCTTGGTTTGGCGCCATGTTTTAGCATGATTTTAGAGCTCATATTGCATGCTAATTGTCCATGAAATCTCTTGTCGAGTGTGCTTGAATGTTGCTTGCTTAATGCTTAAGGTTTGGACCATAACATGTGTATGTGTGCATGTGTGTTTAGCCTCCATTTTTGGGCATTTTGGCTACTGTTTTGGGCCTTATTAGAGCTGTCCAAATCATGTTTAAGACCACCTTTGCATCTATTAGCATTGCCTCATGTTTGCTTGTATGCTTGCATAAGTGCCTTGCCATGCCATGTTGCATCCTTAGCTTGCATGCTTAGGTTGCATTGCATCTTGCATGCATGCCTTATTCCTTGACTTAGTGATAGGAATTAGGCCTTATTTGTTTGATTGGTTTGCATTTCATTTGATATGAAAGTTGCATACTTGGTTCCTTGGGCCATCATGCATGGAAATGCATGATTGGTGGTCCGAGAATCGAGGCACATGCCCCTTTGAGTCATTACCATGATAAGGGACATGAGTAGTGCATACATGCCTTGAATTGTGCTGCCATGCTTTGCCTTGCCCTCTGTTGCTGTCATTTGCAGATTCTGCAGGAACACTCTGCCGACTGGCAGTGTAAGGTGCCGACCGGTAACAATTTCTCTGCCGACACCTTCATTTTGTGCCGATGGCCACACACCACTGCCGGTGGTAATTCCACTCAGCCGGTGGCACTCCCTAATGTCCACCAATGCAGTCCTGAGGTTTTGGCAGCCTCCAGAGGAGTGAAGGAAGGAAAACAGAGGCAGCCTATGCATGGCGGCGCGTTTCCCGAGGCGTTTTTTCTGTTTTCTTAGTTTTAGTTAATTTTCTTAGTTGATTAGGCAATTTGTAATTATTAATTAGCATGCGTAGTTAATTAATTTGTAATATTTATTTAGTCCCGCCGAGGGAGGGAAAATCTGTAATAAGTGTGCGTGGGTGGTGTGTATGTCTTCCAATCCCCACTTCTTTCTTCCCTTTTATTTACCTGCTTATGCTGGTAGATTAGGGCACGTTTAATTTAGCATATCTTATGCTATGCATGTGTGCATCCATGCATTTGTATTGCATGCATTAGGCTCGGTACATCACGCTAACTGCATTTGTACTTCAATTCAAAAATTGAATATGTGATAGTTGATCGCATTTCATATGCCATGCTTAGGTTAGCCGAGCCTATCTAATTGCATCCTGTATGTGTTGCATTAGGCAATTTAACATGAACTAGGACACGCATGTTTGCTAACTAGTTTACCGTTTTGGCACGGAGTACAATGTAAGTATTTATGCTTTAGCATCCCGCATGCGTGTGAATGTTAACATGATAGTATGCTTGCCATGCGGCTAAATGCTTATGTGATATTAAATTGTTTGAATGCCTGTGGGTGAAGGTTGGATTGTTTGAGTTGGAAAAACTCATTGAAATCCGTGTTTTTAGCCTACTTGCGAGTAGCAAATTCCAAAGCGCTTTTCAAAACAAACGGATATGCGATGCTTATTTCCAAATTAGGCAATCTAGTCTATACTTATTTGCTGCACGCATAACATAGTAATTCTAGGCTAATAATTGGAAAAAGAACACGTAAAGTTTTCAAAATCGGATATCATGGTTAGTAGAGGCCGGTCTTCGGACCGGGCGAAAAGGGGTGCTCATAGCTGACCTTCCCCGATCGTACCCAAGCTCCCGAGCCAAGACAACACCGGTGATGGCGGACATGTGGCCTTCGGCACCGAGTCAGGGTTTCCTAAATTTCCCCATTTTAAAAAATATTTAGGTGGCGACTCTGTATCTGGCAAAGCAGTCCATGTTTGGCACTACTTTTTCAAAAATCTGTTTCTCAAAACGATTTGCCAGATTTGGACTCTTTGGTTCAGATTAAGAACCGCGACAAACAAAAATCGCGAGTCCGAACTGTAGTAGCGAAGGCCCCTCCGCGGGCGCGTGCTACAGTTTCTGGCGACTCTGCTGGGGATTTTTAGAGAGCTTGGCTCGAACTCATGATATCCTGTTTTGATTTCGCTTATGTGTTTCTTTGCATTGCATGTGCATTGGTGCGCCTAGGAACACAGTGTTTGCCATCTGCCATTCCTAAACGGTTTGCCGGAGGCTTCTCTTGTCAAGGCATGTCCATAAGGCTGACCGGCTATGGGCTCTGACAGCATGGGAACACAAACCCTGGTTTACCGGGGCACCCCTTTTGACCATTCAACCTAGTGCATATTCGGATCCATAGTGACCATTCCAAGTTAGGACAGGTTGCTTACCCGATGTTAGGTTGTTTGAAAACCGCTGTGTGCATAGTGAAACCCTAGCTCCTGACAAAATAGGACAGGGAAACCCTACCCTAACATAGGGGTGATTGAGCTCTCTTTACTTGCTATGTGCTTCTAGAATGTGTTTCTACAGGAAAAGTACATGTCAATTTGCAAGTTTGAGTATCAGACCTGAGGACACCAGTATCAGTGTCAGTTATAAGAATCAGTTATCTGCGGGTACCGGGTTCAGTTTTTGGGAACAGTGATTTCTGGGAACAATGATCAGCAGTAGGGTACAGTTGTTCGGCTACACCCGTGTTTGATCCGTTTTGGGCTGAAATGCTGTCTGCTTTTCCTTTCAGTTCAAAGAGTCACAGAGTTGATACAGAATAGCCAGTGTCTCCCCTTGCCGAGGCAGGATTTATGGCGGCACAAAATTCAGAAGAAGTTGTGGTTATGACGGCTGCATTGGAGCAGGGAACCGTTCCGCAGAGTGAGGCCAGCATCAGTATGTCACATCCACCCAGGTCGCCCGTTGTGCACCCGGTCTGGGCTCCCCAGTTATATCAGGCTCGTGAGCCCACCACCTTTGAATTGATGGGAATGATAGGTGACCTCCAGAGGTCCGTGGCCGATCTGGCCTATGGAATGTCGGCTTCACCGTCAGCGGCGCCATATGCCGGGAATTTCATACCACAGGAGCCTCCGCTGCTGGGGCGGATTATGATAGAGCTTAGCCAGCCAGAGGTGGCTTCCAGTTACAGTCGCGACATGCCAGCACCAACCCAGACCCTTGACCAGGCTGAGGCTAGAGGAAAGGACAAGGCAAAGGTAGATGCCGATCCTATTGAACAACTGCTGTGGGCAGTCGAGGCTCTGAAAGTCAGAGGGATGAACAAGCAACAAACATCCGCGGTCGTGACCAAAGTTGTGGATGATGCTTTCCCCACTCCAATCAAAGGCAGTTCAAGCCAGGCAGAAAATCGGGATGGGCCTCGTCATGCCCAGACAATTCCTGTCGTTCCCAACCCTGCACCGGGAAAGGGTCAAAAAGCCAAGGCAGTGCCAGCCGACCCTTTCGCTAGCGCATCTGGCAAGAATCCTCAAACTTCGAAGTACCTGCCCCGAGGGCGCAGGGTCTTTCACGACCTCTACATGCCTTTGTCTAGGGCATTACTAATATTGGCGAAGAATGGGCATCTTAAACCTTTGGAGCCTCGGCCACTCCCGAGGAATCTCCCCGCCACGCATGATGCTACCTTGTACTGCGCGTACCACCAACAGTCCGGTCACAGTACCGATGGTTGTTCCCGCCTTCGTCATGAAGTGCAGGATTTGATCGACAACAAGATTATCCTCCCACCCACCTCAGGCAAGTCCGTCACCACCCAGTTGTTGGATTTCGAGGGCTCAGATACTGCGAGTATGTAAAGTGAACCGCCTACGGGCGACATTTGGTATATTTTGGATGTAGCGTCTGGCACACATTTTTGAGCATCGGTGAAACCGAGTTTTGTAAATCCTGGCTTGGATATCGAGTCAGTCTTTTGCTTAAGGGGTCTGTCTTGTTGTATCGAGTCAATCCCCTTTGTATATAATACTAGGTGATTCTGGGGTTGTTGTCCCAAACGCCGTTTTGTTATTATCTGTTTTTGTTTTGAGTCTGTTTCTTCTGAGGGGCCAGTTGCACCAACAAATCCGAACGGAACAGCTGTTGCTATCTCAACTTCATGCTTGCTTTTAGCATAAGGGCCAGAGAATTTGATTGGGTTGATAGTACATCTCTCCTGCTCTCCTGCGCGCCAAACTCATTGATTTAACCTAAGTTTTTCAAAAAAAACAAACCTTTTGAACACTGCGGTGATAAAAACGAAGAGGAAAGAATTCCTCGGGTTTTGCAAAATTCTGATCATTTTGAGAGAAAGAGAGGCGTGTTAAGCTTTTTTTATGAGTGAAATCATGCTTATCGGCGTGAGTACTGAGAAGGATCCTGGCTGGATCCAGATTGGTTCCACACTATCTTCGGCGCGAGCGATTTGTCGCTTTCTTAAAAACTTTCAAAAACAAATGTTTTACGCAGCCCTGTGAAGACCTGTGTGGAATCGCTCTTGAGATTGCGCAGCCTAGGATCGCTCTCAGCCTCAAGATTCAACCTGTTCATTTTCAAACTTTGAACCCGTTCAGAACGTTCAGAAGTTCAACGGTCAAACGTGATGAATGGTCTATATGGCCAGTTTCGAAACAGCCCTCGAGCAAGAGGCACCAAAGCCGAATCAGAAGGAGTGGATCTCGCCGGAAGAAGCTCATGGAGCAACCGGGATGGATTCTTCTGCAAATCATTGCAACAGCCGTTCTCCTAGACACAGAGAGGCTTCAATTCAAAAAAAACCATTTGGCATGGACTTGCTACACTTTTACCCTTTGAGAGGCTCGCTGGGCCAAAAACCCAGAAGGGCGACCCAGGCAAAAGTTAGAGCAAGAGAAAAATAAAAAAAAAAAGCAAAAAAAAAAAAGAAAAAGAAAAAATGAAAAGAAAAAGAAAAATGTGAAAAAGAATTGAAAAATTTTTAAAAGAAAATGAAAAGAAGCTCGCAAGGTCGAAAACCCGCATCGGGCGCCTTGGCAAAAGTGAGAGCCAAACAAAGTGAAGGTTAAAATACCTGAGTGTACCTTAACCGGAACTACGTGAGGCTTGATTCCCATGTTTGGGATACGTGGGCAACTTCATCATGAAGTCCAGTCCCCAACACTTTCATAGCGTCTCAGTCCATGCAATGGTTTCGATTTCATCCCAAAGTCTAGTTGCCAACACCCTTCAAGGTGATTGTGTCCATATATGTGTTGTGACCATCTTCGTCATCTTTGTGTCCGAGAGTTCGACCACCGCCAACGAAGACTGTCTGCAGATTGCTGCGGCACCACCCAAACAAGGGGCAACTTTCCGTTGCCGCGAGCCGCCGTGAGCCGCCATTCAACTAGGGGCAACTTTCCGTTGCCTCCCACCCCCTTCAAACCAGGGGCAATTTTCCATTGCCTCCGATCCGAGGTTGCGCATCTCAAAGAGTAAGTTTCATGCTCGTTGAGCATTGACTGTTGCAAAAATAGTTTTTGAAAATTTTTACTGAGGTTGACTATTTTCTCGAAAACTATTCCATTTTCCAGAACTGGACCATCATCTTGGACCCAAAAAGGAAAATTTTCAGTGCCTGCTGCCTGACTTGCATGCTTTTCAAATCAAAAATCGAACAAGTACGTTAATCCGACTCTCATTTTGATCAAAATTGTTTTAATAGAAAGCAAAAACAAAGAATGGTTAAAATGATGAACTAAGGGCACAGTTGAGTCAGGCGCTCTGTTTCCCCCGTCATCGACGTACTTGCCAGAAGAGCGCTCTACCCGTCAGAAGAAATGGCCGTGAGCTAACGGTGTCGAGCATGAACCCACACCTTTCTATTTATCCATCAATCACCCCGGGGAGGGATGAAAAATGAGAGAATGAAGAATAGAGAGGTGCAAGTTGAGAGAAAAGTGAGGAAAAGGGTTTTGAGAGAAAATCTGAGCTCGAGAGCTGAGTGATGTGAGAATCACAAATCAGAAAGGGTGGGAAACAATGCCTAGAGAAACTGGCTCCTCGTGATCTGAGGTCCCCCGTCTTCGTCAGCGCGTCTGTATGTCGTGTCTTCGGTTTTGTTTACCTCAACCTTTGTTTTAGGTCTTTTTCAAGCGTGTCTCATTGTGTTTAGGTTGTGTACCTATAAATGAGTCCTCCCCGCTGCGTTCAGTTGTAGGCTCGATATCCCGGTTTGAAAAACCCTCATTCGATTTCAAAAATCATTTACACTCGAAATGCTGTGCCATTCTCTACATTTGAACGTGTTTCGACTCCAACCGGTTCCATCTTTGAGCTCCGTCTTGTCAGATTGGGCTGTTTGTTCGGGGTGTGCTATGTGAAGAATGAACCGAATGCTGTGTTATGGGCTGTATGCAGATTAATCCCCAACAGAGTAAGGGCTGTTTGTCCAAGAATCAGGCAGTGGATTGTTTGGGTTATTTTGCTGTTGGCTGTTTAATTATCTGATTATTACAGTGCAAGTGTTCAATTTTCAGATAACCAATCAATTTCATTTACATTGAGGTGTAACATGATGGAATGCGATGCAAGGCATGAGATATGTAAATGTAACACTTTTTAAGCAAAAATCTGTTCATTTCATAATCTTTTTCGAGTACAAAGTTTTGAGGAAAACAAAATCTGCCTGCGGCAGTACAAGGTAATCTATCTACCGACAAAAAAAGCAAAAGTACAAGAAAGAAGAAAAATGACAAAAATCCGCATCTGTGTCGAGCACTCCAAGGGTCGTCAGTCTGTCCTGGTCCTCTTCCTGGACGAGGGTCCAGGAGCATCATCAGCATCGTCGTCAGAGCCCGAGCTAGAACCGCCTCTGGTCTCCTCCTCCGATGACTCGGACTCCGCCTCTGCCTCCGCCTCTGACTCCTCGTCATCATCATCATCTAGGACTGGAGCTCGCGAGCTGCTCCCGACATGAGCGCGCCCCACCTTGGAGCAGGGAAATACTCGGCCCTCCTCATCTCTCCCTCGAGCCGGGACAGAAGGTCCAGCTGGAGCACCTCCTGCCATGGGAATCTGGAAAGGAGGCTGAAAAAGTACACAAAAGGGAAATGCATCAATATACTGTGGACAATTTATCAGTGCAGAATGCAATGTAGAGTACGGTGTATGAATGCCGTGAGCAGTTTATCAGTGCAGAATGCAGTATATGAGTACAGTATGAAAATGCCGTGAGCAGTTTATCAGTGCAGAATGCAATGCAGAGTACGGTGTATGAATGCCGTGAGCAATTTATCAGTGTAGAATGCAGTATATGAGTACAGTATGAATGCCGTGAGCAGTTTATCAGTGTAGAATGCAGCGTATGAGTACAGTGTGTGTATGCCGTGAGCAATTTATCAGTGCAGGATGCAATGCATGAGTACAGTATGAAAATGCCGTGAGCAGTTTATCAGTGTACGGTACAGTGCAGAATGCAGTGTATGCAGTGTATCAGATGCTGTGAGATCAGTGTATCGGGTGTTGTGCCGTGCATCAGACTAGGTGAAGCAATGTATGAATGGTTTGAGGCCAGTGTCAGAAGGACATACCAGTATGCTGTAGAGGGATAGGAGGTCAAATGTCCGCTGAAGCATCCCCATCATCGAGGCATTCATCGCCAACGACTGACGGGTATACCCAGAAGAAGCCTGCAAAAGTGTCAGATGCATTAGTATTCTGTAGAATACCAAGTAAACTGAAATAGAATGACATAACTATACAAAATGCAACAATACATACCAGAGGTAAGTCGGGGACATCGATGAACTCGTGAACAGCTGGTGGAGGGGCGAAGGGGATCTGATAGGTCGACCCACCCTGCCCCTGGAAAATCAGTACAGCGGGCAGGGCAGGCCAGCCAGCCCCCCGTCCTCCCTGCACTCCGCCCCTGCCACGGACTCGGGCCCTCCTCGCAGCCCCTACTCCAACTCCCGCTCCGGCCCCAGCCGCCGATGCCACAGGCCTGGCCCCCTCCGCTCGACGGCCGCTCAGAGGTCGGATCAGGTACATCTGCACGTACTCCCGATAGTCTCCGGTGCCTCTGAAGCCGGCCTCCTCCCAGCCAATGGTGTAGTCATCTATCTGCTCGCTGGTGAGCCTCTCGGTCTCCCTCATATCCGCAGGAGGGTGAACCGGGACTATCTGCTCAGGTAACCCCAGGGTCTGGCGTAGGAAACGCTCCCCAGGTACCAAGCCCGACAGACCGGGCCCTCAAGCAAGATCCGGAAACGCGAGGTCTCCTCCGCACCAGCAAACCAATCCCGCATCGCCACCGGCAAGGGAGCCCACGGCCGCCATGTGATCTGAAAGTGACAGACAGTTTGTTATCTACTGTTTTCGAAATATACAGTGGAAAAGCGAAGCTTAAATGAACTGTAAGTAAAACATACCTCGGCAGGGGTAATGGTATCAAAGTATCGGCGGAAGAAGCCGAATGTCTCCCGTGGTCGCCGGGTGCATCTCCCGTCGAAACGACTCGAAAACGGGACGACCAGAGGAGTCTCCGCAACTGGCACAGGGGCAAGCCTAGGAAAGTAGGCGTAAACCCACAGCTGGAAGGTAAATACCAGTGCATTTATCAAAAAAAGCAGAATATACAGAATAAAGCAGAAATGGCAGAGCCGTGTGTTGCGCAGTGTATAGTGTACAGTGTACAGTGTAAGCCGTGTGCAGTCAGTGTAAAGCAGAATGTATGTGTGTGCCGTGTGTACAGTATACAACAAGTGTAAAGCAGGCTACAGTGTGTGCAGTGTACAGAGTACAGAAAGTACGAGACAGAAATGAAAAAGCAGAGAAGAAATGTACCTCCCAAGCCCGCCAGTAGCCTCCGAGCAACTGGCCGCTGCCGCGCGAAGCCGAGCTCACATATCCATAAAGGGTGGCCAGAGCAGCGTCACCCCAATCATAATGCAGGATGTCCCGGACGTCCACCAGTGCGCTGAGAAGACAGAGAGGCACGGTGTTCGCCCGATCGGGGAAGATGGTAGTCCCGAACAGGAACATGAGGAAGCCGCGAGCATACCTCTCCACGTCCTCCTAGGTCATCTGCGCCTCCTCCTCCAACACGGGCTGGACCCGAAACTGTACCTCAAACCAGGAGTATCGAACGAAGCCTGGACGAGCAAGAGGTGGGGCCTCTCCCAGTAGATGGACCTGAGCGGCGGTCCACTCATCCATGTCGATATCGAAAGGGATTGGATCCCCCCCTACCCCGATGCTGGTATGCATCGAGAAATCGTAAGGGGTCATCGTCATGTCCCATGTAGTAGAAAAGTGAAAAGAATCCGTGGTGTCCCACCACCTCTCAGCCAAAGCGGCAAGGAGAGGCCAGCATGTGGAGAGCCTGGAGAGTCCTCGGCAGAAGGCGCCGAAACCCGCTCGATCCACGATGCGTCGGACTGCGTCAGGGAGCTCATTGTACCACTCCCGAGCGCCAGTATTCCCATACCCGCGAATGGTATGGGAACCCTCCTGTAAACAGAAAATAACAATTGCAAGACAACATTCAAAATACAGTTTTGAAAAAGCAGATAAAGCATGTGTGCAAGTTTGTCAGATTTAAACAAATACCGGGTGCCGGTGTGCTTACAGTGAACTACAACGTGTGATGTGTCAGCGCGTTTGGGTGTTTCAGAATAGATATAGCATTGTGTGCAAGTTTGTCAGATTCAGACAAATACTGGGTGCCAATGTGTATGCATTGAAATATAGTGAGTGCAGTGTGTTTTAGTGATCCAGGGCTAGTGCAGTGTGTGTGCATGTGTCAGTCTCAAGGAGATATCAGTTGTATGTATGCTTACAGTCAACTACAGTCTACGGTATATCAGATTCAAGCAGTTAAAGAGTACAACTAACTATGACAGTTTTGTATCCTACATTGCGGAAAGTAAAGTAGAAGAAAGAGAGTTACCTCGGAAGTGCCAAATGAAAGGTGGGAGGTAGGCTCGCGCAGTAGTAGCTCAGGCACCACATGCCTCTCGAAGCTCTGGAACTGACGCAGGCCGTCGGGGGGGGCAGAACATGGATCGCCGGCCGGTAGGTCGCCGGGTCGAACGGGCGCTCGCTCAATGGTAGGATCTCGACCCCTGGATCAATCTCGTGGTCTGGGGGAGTCCCGCCACGTGGAATGTCGTCCGCCATATCGAAAATGATGAGAAAATGGCCCGAGGAAGGAAAACCGGGCCGGAATACGAAGAGTCAACCGAAAAGTCAACTCCCGAGAGGGTCGGAAATGGCCGGGAAGGCCGGAATGTGAAAAGGCACAGGAATGAAGAGGAAAACAAGGGGAACAAACCCCGAAAAGGCGGGAACGCCAAATGAGGCACCGAAACAAAAATGTGATCGATTGAAAATGTCCGAAACGCGATGAAAATCGCGAATCCGACGACGAAACGGGCGTAGAACGCGAAGAAACGGAGAAACGGGGAAGGAAAAACGCTCTAGAGAGAGAGTGTGAAGGATTTCGGCGGTAGGGAAGTGAGGCACTAGGGTTTGGAACCCTATTTTATAACACCCGTGGTGAATTGTCAAAACTGCCCCGATTCAGCAACTGTTTGCCGGTCGGCAATGTTTTGTGCCCGCCGGCACTTTTTTGTGCCGATGGAATTATTCTTCAGCCGGTGGACAGCCGGTGGCCTCCCCTCCCGGCTGATGATGTTCCCACAGCCTTGTTTAGGCCATATGAGGAGTTTTTGGTCTTCATAGCTCAAGAAAGTGCAAGAAAGTGTACCTCCGATGGTCAACCAGCCTCCGTTCTGACTTCGGACTGCATCTGCCGTGCGTGGCACTCCAATTCATACAAGGTGTATCCTTTTCGTATCCTTTTGACTTTTACAAGGTCCAAAAGTTGCCCCTTGTGTATCGCATATCACTCACCCTATTTAGCGTATCGCACTGTTTTGTGCATTTCAAATCGTCGCACTGTTTTGTGCATTTCAAACCGACGCACTGTTTTGTGCATTTCAAATCGTCGCACTATTTTGTGCATTTCGAACAGTCGCACTATTTTGTTCATTTCAAATCGTCGCACTGTTTTGCGCATCGCACTGTTTTGTGCATTGTATTTCAATCGCGCTGTTTTGCGCATCGCACTGTTTTGTGCATTGTATATCATTCGCGCTTTCTTGCGCATCGCACTGTTTTGTGCACCTTACTTGCATTTTGCATGCATCCTATCGCGCAATCTTGCGCACCTCGCTTGTACTTATTAGTACATTGCATTGTTTTGAACACAAACCGGCTTCGCGTAGCGTATAAGTCCAATTGTCAAAATCTTTTTTCATATCATTTTCGCATCTTATGAGGCATGCATGTCTCATTTGTATCACCTTACATTCCGTATGGCACGCGTGTTGCACTTGCATCATGTGCATCTCAAAAAAAAAAAACAATCATAAGTGCATTGTCATGCATTTCCATTGTAGCTTGCATGCATCCATTGCATTTTTCCCAGTAGTCGCATCGCACTGCATTGTCATGCATTTTTGTAAACATCCATCCCATTGCATATTTGTAGATATTGCATTGTAGATTGCATGCATTCATTGCATCGCCTTCCGCCTATGGCTTGCGCCTTTCCAGGTTGAGCTTGGTCCGGTATGTGCCCTTACTTTTCATGTTAAAACACAGTTCTGCATGTGTATCGCGCCAATTCCACGCTGATATGTTGGTTGAGGGTTGCGGCACCTTTTCTGTGTTACACATGGCTCGTATGTGTACATGCCTTTCCTAGGCAAGATTTGGTTTGGCTTGCGTGCCATATCCATTGTATCCATATCCATTCCATTGCATATTTGTACATATTGCATTGTAGCCTGCATGCATTCATTGCATCACCTTCCGCCTATGGCTTGCGCCTTTCCAGGTTGAGCTTGGTTCGGTATGTGCCCTTACTTTTCATGTTAAAACACAGTTCTGCATGTGTATCGCGCCGATTCCACGCTGATATGTTGGTTGAGGGTTGCGGCACCTTTTCTGTGTTACACATGGCCTGTATGCGTACATACCTTTCCTAGGCAAGATTTGGTTTGGCCTGCGTGCCATATCCATTGCCATCTTCCTAGCATATCCATCTATATTACATTGTAGTGTAATTTTTGCATCCGGCATTAGGATCGTAGTCCTTTCTCCAGCGGGTCATTTCCCCACTTATGTTAATTCCACCCAATACTTGTTCTTGCGTCTGTCTACAATGCTCATAGTTCAGTTGACCATTCTATGGTAGACAGACTTGTTATCTCCATCAATCTATTTGACATAGGTATGGTTTCGAACCGCTCGTGATTGGATCGTGATTCAATTGCTTTGCATGTAGCTTGCATTGTTTCAATTACATTGCATCTTCATTTGCATTGTTTATACATTGTTTTGTATATATTGCATATCGTTTTGCATCCGTTTTGCATCCATTTTGCATTGTCATGCATGTTGCTAACAATATTGTACCTGTGAAAGTTTGTTTTCTTTTCAGGCACGATATTGTATGTACGGTTCATTTGAAGCTGGTGCGACCAGACGAGCCGCATAGGTATTGTATCCTCCGAGTGAGACGTATTGAGAATTGCATAATTCTCTTACATCCTTTCTGCATTGTAGTGTAGTTTGGTGTATGCTAGCTTAAAACTGTCGCATGTATGCTTCATTACAGCTTTCTTTGGATGATCATAAGTTATGCTCGGCTTCGTGCATTGTCTTGCATTTTGCCCCTGCCTTCGGGCGCATATCTTGATTGTCTTGCATGATTGTCTAAGTCTTCGGCCTTGTCAAAAATGGGTCGTCTCTCGGCTTTGACATTCACTCCCGTCATTGTTATGACTTTCGAGTTCTGTCAAAGAAGGGCAACTGTAGACACCCCATTTTTGACCGTCCTCAAGACTTGGACGTCATCGTTTGAACACTCGGTGATCATCCATGTTTGTGTTCGTTTGGAGTTCCCGGAGGTCTCGGCTCGCGCGCCTTGCCTCAGGATCTCCGAACTTGACTGTTTGGTGTCTGGTTTCACACCAAACACTTGTGTTTTGCCTTTGAGAGGTAGGGTAGGGCTTGTAGACCATCCCCACCCACCACCGGCAGTGGCTAGAGGCCACCGACTGGTTTTTGCTGCCACCGACAATGTATATTGCCGGCCGGCACTATTTGTTGCCGGTCAGCACTTTTTAGTGCCGGCCGGCACTCTTTTTGGCCAAGATGGCATTTTTGGCCGGCCGATTACTATGCATCTGCTTTTGCAGATATTTTAAGACAGCTGTCTTGCTTTTGCTCCCCTCCATACACGTGTATGGAGGGATCTCCCTCTTATGAAGCTTGTCTTGTAAGCTTTACAAGACAAGAAGTGCCATATAGAGAGAGGTTGGTCTCTTGGCTTAGGGGGTTAGACTTAAGATATTTTGAGAGCTTAGACAGCCATTGTTAGGGTTTTGAGTTCTAGGGTTAGGGTTAGATACACATTCTATCTCTATTTCCCTCTCTTTTGTGCTCTTGTGTGTGTTTTAGTCCATACTATTGCACACAAGCACCTAGTGTTCCACCTTCCTCTTGGAACTGAGGTTCTAAGGGATTGATTTTGAGGTTTTGGTGTTGGATTCAAGCTAAGGAAGGCCATTGGAGCATCATTGTTGAAGAAGGCTTCAAGGGTAAGAATCTCACCCCTTTTTACCCCATCTTTGCATTGTATTTCTACCTATCTTAAATTCGTTTTTGAGCTTAGTGTATAATACAAAAAAGTTCTGTTTTTAGACTCTCTTGGTTGTTTGTTAAGAGTGTTTTGTGGTTTGGGTCAGTTTGAATACCCTTAGGCCTTGAAAGGCCTCATTTCGTGCCCTTTTGTGTGAACTCCGGGATTTTGGTGTTGGGGTCTCTTCACCACTGAAATCTTGAGGGATTTCAGTGGTGAAGGTGATGCCTTGAAGTCCCAAGAAGGAGAGGACCACCCCCTCTCCTTGTTGTCCTTGAAAAGGGCATGTTTTGGCCTCTTGAGAGAGCATTATGTTTGAGGGTGTATTGACCATGACTTGGCTGCTTTTTATGCTTAATATGTCATGTTATGCCTCTGTTTTTACTTGGTTTTGGTACTCCATGCATGCTTAGCATAGTTGCCATGTAATGCCTTGTTATGCCTTAACATGTCTTAGGTTGTGTGCCTTTGTTTCTAGCATGTTTTAGGCTTACATTTGTGAAGATTTTGTGCTTATCTTGACATGTTTTAGGTCTGTCCATAAGTGTTTGGGTTGATTTTGGCATGCTTGGTATAGCTCCTTTGTATTTGGGCTTGTTGGCCTTGAGCATATAAATGTATAGCATGACATCTTTGCATTGATTTGGTGATTTGGGATCATCCACCGTGTCATTTCAGTCCTATTTGCATGCCTATATGTTTACCTTGGATGCATCTTTAATGCCTCATAAGCTTGTGTAGCAATGCTCCATGTTTTGGTGTTTATGCATGCCTTTGTTCTTGAGTCATTTGGATGCCATCTAAGTGGTCCTTAGGCCTTGTATTAATGTCCCAAAACTCTAGTTTTGGTCAATGAGTTCATGCCATGTTTGGTCTTGCTAAGTGTAGTTCAATACTCTATTGGTTTTTTTTGAGCATTTGGGCCATTTGTTGCATGCTCGGCTTGATTTGTTGTTTGTTTTGGCGCCATGTTTTAGCATGATTTTAGAGCTCATATTGCATTCTAATTGTCCATGAAATCTCTTGTCGAGTGTGCTTGAATGTTGCTTGCTTAATGCTTAATGTTTGGACCATAACATGTGTATGTGTGCATGTGTGTTTAGCCTCCATTTTTGGGCATTTTGGCTACTGTTTTGGGCCTTATTAGAGCTGCCCAAATCATGTTTAAGACCACCTTTGCATCTATTAGCATTGCCTCATGTTTGCTTGTATGCTTGCATAAGTGCCTTGCCATGCCATGTTGCATCCTTAGCTTGCATGCTTAGGTTGCATTGCATCTTGCATGCATGCCTTATTCCTTGACTTAGTGATAGGAATTAGGCCTTATTTGTTTGATTGGTTTGCATTTCATTTGATATGAAAGTTGCATACTTGGTTCCTTGGGCCATCATGCATGGAAATACGTGATTGGTGGTCCGAGAATCGAGGCACATGCCCCTTTGAGTCATTACCATGATAAGGGACATGAGTAGTGCATACATGCCTTGAATTGTGCTGCCATGCTTTGCCTTGCCCTCTGTTGCTGTCATTTGCAGATTCTGCAGGAACACTCTGCCGACTGGCAGTGTAAGGTGCCGACCGGCAACAATTTCTCTGCCGACAGCTTCATTTTGTGCCGGTGGTAATTCCACTCAGCCGGTGGCACTCCCCAATGTCCAGGAATGCAGTCTTGAGGTTTTGGCAGCCTCCAGAGGAGTGAAGGAAGGAAAACAGAGGCAGCCTATGCATGGCGGCGCGTTTCCCGAGGCATTTTTTCTGTTTTCTTAGTTTTAGTTAATTTGCTTAGTTGATTAGGCAATTTGTAATTATTAATTAGCTTGCGTAGTTAATTAATTTGTAATATTTATTTAGTCCCTCCGAGTGAGGGCAAATCTGTAATTAGTGTGCGTGGGTGGTGTGTATGTCTTCCAATCCCCACTTCTTTCTTCCATTTTATTTACCTGCTTATGATGGTAGATTAGGGCACGTTTAATTTAGCATACCTTATGCTATGCATGTGTGCATCCATGCATTTGTATTGCATGCATTAGGCTCGGTACATCACGCTAACTGCATTTGTACTTCAATTCAAAAATTGAATATGTGATAGTTGAGATTTTTCTCTTTCCTTGCCAAAGAAACTGAACTTTTGCCTTGCGCACATTTCTCCACCAAGTAAACCAATAGTAGTGCCCAAGTCTTAAGGGCGTTCCAAAATGAGGTGTCTACAAGGGCTATCAAACCAACCCAAAACAGAGTTATGGCATGCTAAAAAAATAGCAAAAAAAAGCTGAGATGGAGCCAAAACATGCTAGAATGACATGCTCCTTCATGAAGCACACAAAGCTAGTTTGTAAGGATTACACTACAAGTGTAAATAACATGCTTGGGTTGACAAAACCAAGTCAAAACAGTGGTATGCCATACTAAAATAAGGCCTAATACATGCTAAGATGGAGCTAACAAAAGCTTGACAAACATGCCACTTTGATGAGCCATCTGTACAAGCATACAAGGCACAAGGAGAAGGGATGACCCTCTCCTATTTAAGACCTCAAAACACCATTTCCACCACTGAAATTCCTGTGGAATTTAGTGGTAGAAAATTCATATAAAGGCTAAAACAAAAGCCTAAAGGGATGGCCCAAAACAAGGCAAAACAAGGCCTTAGAGGGGGTAGACCACCCCCAACACAAAAGAGACCTTAAACAAACATTACAAGCATGCGAAATCAGAACTTTTTACAGTAGAAAGTTAGGCCTAAAACAACATGCAAGTAGGGCCAAAAGCTTAATCAAAAACAAGGGATTAAGAGGTTAGAAGCTCATCCTTGTAGAACAACTTTAGAGCAACAACTCCAGCAGCCTTCTGAGCTAAAAACCAAACTTTGAGTTCAAACAAAACCCTCAAGTACCTCAGCAACAAGAGTATGTTGTTTCACTAGGTGCTTTAGTGCAAAAGTGTGAAGAAATTACCCTTTCAAGCACAAACAAACACAAATATAGAGAGAGAGGAAGAAATATAGAGAGTGAGTGATATATATCTTGTATATCAATTTTCAGAACCTTTGGAAAGGGAGAGGGGTCTCCCTTCCTATAGAAAATCAAATCTTATGCTTGTGAACAGGCTTGAGACTTGTTTCAATCCCTTCATACACGTGTATGGAGGATGAAATCTGTGCTCACCAGTTGTCACAGCTGGCACAAAAATATCTGCAAAAGTAGGTAAAAAGGTCTCGGCCAAAAGATATGGCTGCTCGACTAAAAAGGGTGTCGATTGTCCAAAAAGAGTGCCGATTGGTCACCACTTATGGGCGATGGCAAGAAAACAAGGCCAACAAGCACAAGGCTTGGCCGATGGGTTGTAAGGATGGCCAACAAGCCACCCTCTTCCCTCAGAAGCAAAACCACAAGTCCTTGGTCCACAACCAATCATAAAACAGACAAGTTGAGAGATCCTAAGGCAAGGTGCACAGCCGAGACCTTCGGGAACTCAAAATGAACACGAGCATGGATGATCATCGTGTGTTCAAACATGACGTCCAAGTCTTGAGAACGGTCAAAAATGGGGTGTCTACAAGTCTTCACTATGAGAGCTAGTTATAGTATAGTTTCGTGCTATTCAGATAGTTTCGTGCTATTCAGACAAGGGCCAACTTTCCGTTTGCTAGATTCAGGGTCATACATCTCGAGGATAGAATCCATGCGTGTCAAGTTATGATCCTTATCGAAAATGGTTTTGAAAAGTTTTAATAGAAGTTGATTTTGTTCAAATTAATCTTTTTACAACTTAGACCATTTTTGGACCAAAAGAAAAAATTTCAGTACCCACAACTCCAATTTCATTGTTTTCAATACAAAGTTCTCAAACTCTCAATACACATCAAAGTTATTTTTTTATTACATTCAAAAGGAAAACTTGAAAGTTAGATCAAAGCAATAAACTTGAGGCACAGATGAGTCAAGTGTTCCTGCGTCCCCTCTCATAGCTTGTGGAAGCTTCAGATGGTAAAGTAGGCCTAGTTTGCGCCTTATCTTCAAGGCAAGCTATGCATTCGCTAGATAAGGCACAGCTAAAATTGGGAGCAGAGCCATAAGTTCTCTTGTCCTCCAAGCAGTGGGATATCGAGCTAGTTGTGAACTTCGGATTGGAAATGAAGTCGGGTATCTTACCTCCTTTTTTGGGCAAGTCTGGTCGTGTCCAAACTGACGCCTGAACCGGAATGGAAAGTAGAAGACACAGTGTATCAAGCCAATTAACTGAATGCCAGGTTGTCGAGACATGTTGTAGCTCATCTCGGACAGATCAAACCAGGGGCAATGCCAAGCAATGTCAATAGCAGACCTATTACACATCCAATGGCACCACCACCCCTCGTTCGGGAAATCAACTAGCCGTTGGCGAAAGAAATTTCCTCGTGCTGAATATGCAGGGCATGAGTCCACTACCTTCAATCTGTCCATGAACCATATCTGGGGAGTGATGAAAGAATAGAGAGATTAAAGAATAGAGAGGTGTATGTGGAGAGAAAAGGTGAGAATGGGTTTTGAGAGAAAAACAGAGCATGAGTGCCGAGTGATGTGAGAAACACATGTGAGATAGGGTGGGAAACATTACCTGTAAAAGTACTGGACTCCCTACCAATTTGGTTGCCTCTCGCCAATGAAAGGCGTCCAAGCCCATCAAAGTCTCGACCAATGCTAAGCCAATACAACTCTTACCTTCTTTCAAGCCTTGGGCTACTTCAATCAAGCGAATGCTAGACCCTTCGAAGCCAGGGGCAAGCAGAAAATGAGCCAACATATACAAGCAAAGGGCATGTTGCTGAAAACTTTGTCAAAGACGGTTGTCGCGGTCATCGGCGTCAGAATATCGATGAATCAAACTGGGGATATCCAGTTCGCCGTTGTGAACCAACGAGCGAGCCTCACGTAAAGTGAGCCCACACATCCTTCCTAGAGCTTGGATGTGGCCAAAATGGGACTGGGGCAAGATTTCCTCATCACGCGAGGATTCCATCAGAACTTGGAATTCTTCAATTGTGTGGCATATCTCTTGCCCTCCAAAGTTGAAAACATGTGTAACCGGGTTCCAACACCTAACTGCGGCATGAAGGAACGCAAAACACAGCGGGGTACGACTTAGTGGGAATAGTGCATTTATCCCGAAACCCTAGAAATTCACTTTTTTCGAGCCATCTAAAGCAACAAGTCAATTTGATAGTGTTTCGGAGAAGAATGACTCCATTTGTGGCAAAAAACAGAGCTGGAATGAAGAAACTACGAAGTTCCAACTTCTGTAGAAGGTAGGGCACTAAGTGGAAGATAGGTGGCAGCAATCTAGAGGGTCCTTGCACTAGTGGCTGACCGGCTAGTTCTAGTAGCCAACCCACCCCTTTGGTGGCCGACAACCTTTGTTCTTAGCCGATGGCCTCATGTTTTGTCCTCTAATCCGTCCTCTGGTCAATTTCTATGTGTTGAGAGCTTATGTTTTGTTCTGCACTTGGCACATTATACTGTCTTGTTTTTAGTAGTTTTGTTGAGTTGCTTTTGTGTTATTTCGATTTGTTTATCAAATTATTGTGTTGCTTATCGAGTTGTATTGGTGTTGTTTTGTTTATCGAGTTGTTATCATTAGTTGTTATTTAAGTTGTTTTACTCAGTTTGTTATGTGTTGGTCGGTTCATTACCTGCTTAAGCAATTACCAATACAATGTACAAAGTTCAATTTCCATCAATCCCGTTTTTGTGCGATGTGGTGCAATGCGATGCTCAGAATATAAAGCACAACACTTTTTTTTTTCAAAAGCTAATTTTCATTCCACTCATGGTTTCTTTTCACAAAAGAGTACAAGTTTTTAACAAAATAAAACTGTCTAAAACTGTACAATGTGTTAACACTACTAGCAAAAAGTGACTAAGCAAAAACATATGAATCAGTGCCATCCACCTTAGGATCGAGAGGCCCTCTTCATCCTCTTTCTAGGCATGAACTCAGAGCTATCTCCAACAACGCCACTGTTAGAGGCCCCCGTATCTAAGCTAGCTGCTAAACTTGCCTCAGCATCATCTCTGCCTTCAGAATCTGAGCTAACGTTGTCCTTTCCATCCTCAGATGACTCTGACTATGGACTCGCTGCCTCCTCGTCTTCGCCTATCTCATCATTATCATTGTCTAGGGCGGACTCTGAAGGGCCACTCTCATCACAGGCAAGCTTTGTCTCGGTTATGTGCCTGAGCCTTCCGTCTCCCTCTCCCTGCTACCGGAGGAGGCACGAATGATCCTGCTGCAGCTCCCGCTGGAGTGTTCGGTGGGGCTGGGATCTGAAAATGCCAATTTGTCAAAATACATCAGTCGTGGTGTATATCAGATGCAAAGATGATATGCAGTATGCAGTGTATGTATGCAGTGTATAGGTGCAGTGTATAAGAGTAGTGTATCAATGCAATGTTTGAATGCAGTGTATTAGATCAGTGCAGTGTGGAACAGATTACAGCTGAAATGTTAATGTATCCACGGAAAGTTTTATGACGTGAAGCGCGAACTGAAAGAAATTACCGGAATTCTCAAGTGGCTGAGTAGGTTCATGCTCCTCTACACCATCTCCATCAGGGAAGCCACTAGCTCGAGAGCCTACCCGGTGTACTCTATAGGTTCCTCCAAGTGCGTTGAGAAGATCAGTATCCTATTAAAGCATAACTGAAGTGAATTGAACATGCAAAATGTAAAGTGTGGTACATACTGGAGTCTGGCCTCGAACTCTGACAAGCTCATGCCCGGCTGGTGTAGGCTCAATGGGGATCTGGTAAGCCTCCCCAGTATGCCGCCAACAGGTGAGTGTGGTAGGCAGCTCTAGCCACGCCGTCTTCCTTCTTGACTGAACGTCTCTCCTGCCATGGGTCCCGGTCGCCCTGGCCCCTTTGCCTCTCTCTCTCTCTCGCAGTTGGAGCCCTCGCTCTCTCACCTCCCTGGGCGCCAGTCAGAGGTGGCATAAGGTATGTCTAGATGAAGGCTGTGTAATCACCCTCGACTCAGAAAAAGTCAGCGTCCCAGACCTTGATGAAATAAATCATCTCCTGAAAAGTGAACTTCTCTATGGCTCTCATATATGTTGGAGGTGGCATGGGAACTACCAGCTTGGGTATGCTGATGGTCTGGTGTAAGAACTGCTCCCCTAAGAACGATGCCTGAAAAATCTGGCCCTCGAGCAGGAGCCAAAAGTGGGAAGCCTCTCGAGCACCAGCGACCTGATCTCTGACTCACTGATGCATCATCGCCCAAGGCTGCCAAGTGATCTGTAAATAGAGAATGTGAAAATACTTAACTATCATCAGATATTGCGATATGAATCAGAATCAAAGGAAAATGGAAATAACAGTGAATCTTGAGTTACCTCGGCCACGGCCACAGTGTCGAAGTATCGACGAAAGAATGGGAAGGACTCCCAGGACCTCCGCTAGCATCTCCTGTCGTATCAGTGAGAGTATGGTACGACAGGTGGCATCTCCACCTTCGGCTCTGGGGCAAGTGTTGGAAAGTAGGTGTACATCCATAACTATAGAAAGTGAAAGGGCCGTAATGATATACAATAGACAAATACAAGTAATGCAAAAAGGAGAGTGTGTGTGTCATGTCCGGAAAAATGCAATGTGCAGAGAATGCATGATACAGAATGTGTAAAGCAGAAAGTAGACTGTGTGTGTACAGTATACAATGTGTGTGCTGTGTATAGAAAGTGCCAAGTAGAAAGCACAATAGGAAATGCAAAATAGAAAAGTAAAGCATACCTCACAGGCCCTCCAGTAGCCTCCTATCAGATACCCACTCCTGCAAGAGGTCGAGTTCACGTACCCATATAAGGTGGCCAAGCCAGCGCCGCCCCAATCATAGAATCAGACACAGGACAAGTCCACCAAGGCGCTCATGAGGTATAGCCAGACAGTGTTTGCCCGATTGGCGAATAGAGTAGTGCCAAACAGGAGCATCAGGAAACCTCAAGCATGCTGCTCGGTCTCCTCTCGGGTAGCTGGTGCTGTCCCTCTGAAATGGTTTGCAAACCCGGTGTATCAGACCATTCCTGATCGAGAGATAGGTGGGTGTGCCCGTAGTAGATACATCTAAGCGGCCTCCCACTCACCCATATTAGTATCGTAAGGAATTGGATGACCCCCACCTCTATGCCATTGAGCATAGAGAAGTCGAAGGGAGTCATCGTCATCTCCCTTGCAGTAGAAAAGTGAAAGGAATCGGTGGTATCCCACCACCTCTCTACCAAGGCACCCAGTAAAGGCCGACTCGCTATGAGGCGTGAGAGTCCCACGCAGAATGAGCCAGAGCCGGCCTCATCGATGATGTAGCGAACATCGTCAGGGAGCTCCATGTACCACTACCTCGCGGAGGTGGTCCCGTGTCCTCTGATGGCATGTGAATCCCCCTGTGATCAGAACAAGTAGATGAAAGGCAGTGTAAGTAATACAGTGCAAGAGTGTGATTTAGGTAAGCAATGCAAGGTACATTGGGAAAATGTGAGAATGCGGTGTATACCTCAGAGGCACCATCAGATAAATGAGACTTTGGCTCGCGTAATAAGAGGTCCCTTGGTGCGCCTCGTGCAAATCCTTTGAACTGACGAATGCTATCGGGTGGGAGCACATACATCTCAGGATGATATGTCGCCGGGTCAAAAGGTCGAATGCTGAGTGGCAATGGCTCAAGCTTTGGATCCACCTCCATCTCTGGAGAAGCTCCATCGTGTGGGATGTTGTCCGCCATCTTGGAAGAAGGTGAGAAAATTGTCGAAAATGGGAAAATAGGTGGAGAATGCCAAAAGTCAACAAAAGTCAACTCTTAGAGAGGGAAAATGGCAGAGAAAGTCAAAGGTCGGGAAAGGCACTAAATCCAAGGGAACACATGAGGGAAACAAACCTCGAGTGGTGGAAATGAAGAAAGAAACACCAAAATCAACTTTCAATTGGTTCAAAACGGTGTAAACTGCGAGGGTTTAGCGAAGAAAATATTTATGGGGCATTGGAAAGTGCGTATAAAGCACGAATCTAGGAGAGAAAATGGTCTAGAGAGAGAGAATGATGATTTTCGACAATGGAGAAGTGGGGAAATAAAGTTTAGAACCCTATACTTAAACACCCGAGATGAAATGGCCATTTTGCCCTGAACCTGCCATCGGTGGCCGATCGGCCACCACTGGCGGCCGATGGCCACAATAGATACCCCATTTTTGACCGACCATAAGACTCAGACGTCATCATTTGTGCACGTGATGATTGTGCATATTTGTGCTCATTTTGAGTGCCCGAAGATCTCGGCCGTGTGCGTTGTCTTTGCGCCTCTAAAACCTCTGTGTTTTGGCCCAGTTTTGGACCAAATCTTGGTCCCTTTTCCTGGAGGGAGAGAGAGGCCTGTAGGCCACTTTTTGCAGCTATAGGCTACTTTTCCCTCTTGTAAGCCACTTGTAGTGGCCCGTAGGCTAGTTTCGGGAGCTTTCAGCTGAGTGCCTTCTCTTGGGGTCTCTTGGATCCCTTCCTTTAGGTTTGTTTTTGTGCCATACCTTGTTGCCTCTTGCCTAAGGGAGGGAGAGGTCTTGCCGGCCACTTTTGGCATGTACCGGCCACTTTTTTCCCTTGTAGGCCACGTAAAATGGCTGGCCGGCCGGCCACTAAACTGGCTGGCAGCCTCTATTTCTCTTTTTTAGATATTTTCAGATATTTTGGGCCAACTGTGGCTCACTGAGCCATGCTCCATACATGTGTATGGAGGGACAGAGGGCAAGTTTAAGCTTGTCAAGCAAGCTTGTGCTTACATTGTTCTATAAGAGGGGAGCTCTCTCTCCCTTTCCAGGGGTTCTGAGATTTTCAGGGCAAAAATATCCCTCTCTCTAGAGTTCTCTCTCTCTCTCTCTCTACATTTGTGCTATTTTGAGCCTCAAAGTGTTGCTTCTTCACACTTTTGCACACAAACACCTACTCAAACACCTTCATTTTGGAGCTGAAGTCAATTGCAGCTTGTTTTGAGGTCCTAGCATTGGTTTTGGTCCAAAATTGCTGCTGAAGTTGCTGTTTTACCACTGTTCTTCAAGGGTAAGCATATACTCCTTTTAAAGCTCTGTTTTGAATAAGTTTGTGGGCACCTTTGCATGCTGATTTAGGCCTGGTTGTTAACTTCAAAAAGCTCTGATTTTAAGTGTTAATAAAGGTTGTTTAAGGCCTCTATGGTGTTAGGGGTGTTTCACCCTCTTGTGTGCCTTATTTGCTTGAGGTTGGTGCCTTGTTTTAAAGCCTTGGAGGCACCCTTTGTTTGGCCTTTCTACCACTGAAACTTAGAGGAATTTTAGTGGTAGAAACCATGTTTTGAAGTCCAAAATAGGAGGGGGTGGCCTCTCCTCCTTGCTTCTTGGTTCCATGCCTTGTTGGCCTAATTAGTGAGCATGTTTTTTTAGCATGTGTTGGCTCCATTCTAGCATGTCTTTGGTCATCATTTAACATGCGGTAACTCTGATTTTGGTTGGTGGAGTCACCTCTTGTTTGGTTTTCGTACTTGTAGTGCAATCCTCTTTGTGGGCCTAGCATGCATCATGCATTATGCCTCAAATCCTATGTTGTGTTAGCTCTATCTCAGCATGTTTTAGACATCATTTTAGCATGCCTTAGCTCTGTTTTGAATAGTCTTGGCCATGTGAGGCTTGTTTGGCATGGTTGTAGTGTAAGGGTTTTGACTGGTTTTGAGTTTCAAAACCTGTTACATGCTTTACATGTGGTGATTGCATGCCTTAGCCTCATTTCTCACATGTTTTCAGTGAATATAGCATAGTCACACTCTCACATATTCCACTCTTTCATTGTGTTTAAGAGTTGTGTTTTGTGCCTCGTTTATGGACCAATATGTATGCATGCTTGTCCAAGCTCTTGAGCTTCCATCTCAGCATGTTTTGGTCTTTGTTTTGACCTGAACTCCGTCCATAGCTAGTTTAGTCATTCGTGTTAAGTATTGTATGCCTTTTGTGTAGTGCCCCTTACTAGCCTTGTGCCTTAGGCCTTCTAGCATGCCTTATTTGTGATGTTTATGTGATATGGCAACATTTTTCACATGATTTCAGAGCATATAGCCTTGCTAAACTCTCATGTTTATCCCTCTTTAATTGTGTTTAAGAGTTGTGCCCTTATGCCATGTTGATGAGCTAATGCATGAGCATCATTATCTTGCCTATCATGCTGTCATTTCAGGGTGTTGTGGCCACTATCTTGGCATGCATGAAGTCTGTTTAGGGTTGGTTTAGTCCATTGAGCATTGTATTGTATAGCACTAGTGTTGTGTACTTCGCTAGCTTTCATGCTTAAGGACTTTAGCATGCCATACTTGTGTTGTTTGTGTGATATGTTATCATTTGGCATATGATATCAGTACTTGCGCCTTTGCCATGCTCTCATATATGTCATTCTTTCAATGTGTTTGAAAATTAAGCTTTGTGCCTTGCTTGCGAGCAAACGGATGAGCATGCGTTCCTTGCTTTTTTGTGCCTAGGTTTTGGTGTGTATTGGCCACTGTTTTGGAGCATCTTAGGTCTGTCCATAGGTGGTTTGACCATTTGAGCATTGTAGTGCATGCCTCATGTGCAATATACTTTACTAGCTTTGATGCCTTAGCTTCTAAACATGTCATGCATGCATTGCTTATATGATAGAGCCACGTGTATGCCACTCTAGCATTGAAAGATAAGCATCTTGTTTGCATTGCATTGTGTTTGGATCGGACGTTAATCCAAACACAAGGAATGTGGCACGTTTCATACTCTAAGTGATGAAACGTGTTGCATTTCTTGGTCGCCGACATCCTTGAGCATGCATGATAGGGTGGAGGCTCTTATGTGTTGTTTGTGCATTCACTAATATTGTGCGAACTTGGCTCCTTGGCCATAATGCATTGAGATACAGGATTGGTGGCTTAAGAGTCGAGTACTACCCTCCTTTGAGCATGAGAAATGATAAGGAGAGTAGTTGCACACACATTTCCTTGCAAATGCATTGTTTTGCCTTTGTTGATCGGTGTTGCGGCAAAGTTAAGATTCTGGAAAGGAAAGTGGCCGGCCGACCACTTGCACTAGCCTGCCCACCACTTAAAGTGGCCTGCCGGTCAGTTGAGGTAGCCTGTCGACCAGTTAAAGTGGTCGGCCGGCCACTTGCAACAAAATTTTCCAAAATGCTCCTGTTTTGAGGCAGATGCAACCTGAAAGTGTGTTCGATGTTCTGAGGTCACCACGAGTGCAAACAGAGGCAACTCATGGAAAGGCAATGCATTTTTCGGTCGAAGCAAATCGAGCATGCATCTCTCCCTCGCCCTCTAGGGCATTTTAATAGCTTTACTTAGTTGGTGAATTTGCTGATTTTTTTAATTCATTAGTAAACGTGTTTAGCTAATTTAATTCATCGTTGTAATATTCTAATTAGCTTAGCATAGCTAGTTTCAATTCGGTTTGTAATTAATTAGCTTAGCGTAGCTAGTTAGTTGATTCATTCGGACCCTCCATCGAGAGGGCAAATGTTGTAATAAGTGTGTGTGAGTGCGTGAATGTCTTCCAACCCCACGTCTTTCTCCCTTTTATTTACCAGCTTTTGATGGTTAGTTTTAGGGCATGTTTCAATTAGCACACTTATGTTTGCATGCGTGCATCATTCATTTTGTCTTGCATGCACTGGACTCAGCGCATCATTTAAACTGCATTGTATTTCAATACACTTTCTTGAATACGTGTTTCAAAGCATGTTAAGTGTTGCATTCATATGCCATTCTAGACAGCTGAGCCTATCTTAGTTGCATTTTTTCATGTGTTGCATTAGGCATCTTAACATATCTAGGATCATGCATGATTTCTAACTAGCTTCTGTTTTGGCTCGGAGTACACTGTGAGTGTTTACGCTTTGGCATCCTTGCATGTGTGTAAGTGACTGCCATGTAGCATACTTGCCATGAGGCTATTTGCTTAAGTGTTTAATTGCATGAATGCCTGTGGATGAAGGCTTCATTGCTTGAATTGGAACAATTCATCAAAATGTGAGTTTTAAGCCCACTTGAAGTGGCAAATCATCATGTTTTAAGCCCACTTGAGGGTCGCAAATTCGCATTTTAGCCTACTTGCGAGTAGCACTTTCAAACCATTTTTAAAAATGAACATGAGATGTTTTGATCTAAATCGAGCGATTTAGTCTATACTTGTATGCTCTGTGCATCACATAGGAAATTAGATTAATAACCGGAATAAGAACACGTGTGTTTACAAAAAACAACATATCATGTTAGTAGAGGCCGATCCTTTGATCTGGCGAGCGGGGGTCCTCATTTCATGACATTCCCCCCTCGTACCCAATTTCTCAAGCCGAGGCAACTTTGGTGATGACGGATACGTGACCTTAGGCACAAGTCAGGATTTCCTAAATTTTCCAAAACAAAATATTTAGGTGGCGACTCTAAAATCTGGCAAAGCAGTCCATGTTTGGCACTTTTTGATTGAAATCAATTTTTCAAAACGATTTGCCGGATTTGGACTCTTTGTTGATTTATCAGTCTTACATTGCACTTTGTAAGGTTAGATTCAGAACCGTGACAGGAGTCCGAACTGTAGTAGCTAGAACCCAATTCGCACCCTCTCTGAAAACGGGGGCTGTACGGAGAGAGTTCGGCCGGTCTACAGCCACCATTTGTGGCTGACAACTTCTTTTGGTGGCCGATGGGTGGCCGATCACCTTCCCTGGTGGCCGACAGGTTCCTAGTGCTCCTAAAATGGGTCTTTATGCTGTTTTGTATCTTTAGTTCTTGAGAAAGTGCAAGAAAGGTTTACTTTTAAACTCAAATGCCTTTGTGGGAGCACTGGCTATGTCTTCGGTGTATGATGTTCAACACGAATGAGGTGTATCCTTTTAAATTTGTTGCAACTTTTTCGGGGGTTAAGTCGGAAGTTGTTCTTGAAATTGGGTTTAACGATTATGGTTCCGTTATTGCATAAAATGTGCATTTTTCAATTATGCATAGAATTTGCATTTGCTACATTCACATGGAACTTGCATTTTGTATTGTTGCATAGAACACGCATCCCGATGTTGTATAGAATGTACATTTTGTGCTTTTGGATCATGCGCATTTTGTACTATTGCATTGAATATGCATTTTGGTGTTGCAAAGAATATGCTCCAATTTTCATTGTATAGAATATGCTTCCATTTTGTTCCTTGCATGTTGTGCATGAAACATGTCCCAAACATTGTGTCATTGTTATATGTCTTGCATTGAACATGCACTCTTGCTATGTTATGCTTGTTGAGTTTCTTTCTTATGCAGGCACGATATTGTATGTACGGTTCCTTCAAGACTGGTGCAACCAGAAGATATATTATGTATGGCACTTTCAGAGGAATATCAGGTGAGATCATTCCTGTCCCTTGAACTCCTAGTTGGTTAGAAGACTTCGGGTACGCCCGGTGTTTACACCACTCCTGTTGGTTAGAAACATTGGGACGTGCTCCAGTGTTTATACCACTCCTCGGTTGGAATCATTTGCACATGTTTCGATACTTATACCCCACCCCCATTTTGGTTAGAAACATTGGGACGTGTTCTGATGTTTATACCACCCCCAGTGTTTACACTGCTCCTTTCGGTTAGAAACATTCGGGTGCGCCTGGTGTTTACACTGTTCTCTTCTCCTCTCGTGTGCGACGCGTTAGGACGCTTTGGTTAAATGCATTCAGATAAGTTTGGATGCTTATAACCCTCCTTGTTTCGGTTACAAATGTTTGGATGTGTTCCGATATTCATCATTGTTCCCTTTGGTTAGGAACATTCGGGTGTGTCCCTAGGTTCACGCCATCTCTCTCCTCGCATGTGCCACGCGTTAGGATCTTATTTGACGCCTTGGGTGCGCCTGATGGTTGTGTTGTTCTTTGCCTTTCCTGCATGATGCACAATTAAGATTGCATAATTTTCTTACATCCTTTCTGCATGAAATGTAGTTTGGCTTGTGCTTTTCACGTGTGGCGTGTTTACTTACTTTTGTTCATGTTTGAGTTTGTTGCATCGTGTTTCAGTTTGTTCAAATGTAGCATTTCTTTGCATAACACTTGCATCTAGATGTTTCATTACAGCCTCATTGCATGATCATAAGTTATGTTGCTGTATCGTGCATATCATTTTGCATCTTGCCCCAGAACTACACTGGTTTGATTCCTTGCAAAGGGATATGTAGGCAACCTGTGGGCGCAACCGTTCGTTGTTTTGCTTGTCTGTTTGTCCAAGTCTTTGGCCTTGTGAAAAAAGGGTTGTCTCTCGGATTTGACAATCACTCATGTCATTTCATGACTTTTGAGTTCTATCAAAGAGGGGTAGCTGTAGATACCCTAATTTTGACCATCCTCGAGACTTGGACATCATCGTTTGAACACTCAATGATTTTGTATGCTCGTGTTCGTTTTGAGTGCCCGAAGGTCTTGGCCGGGCTCCTCGTCTTTGAGCCTTCGAACCTTATTTGCTTTGTGCTTGGTTATGGACCAAGAGCTTGTTGTTTCAAGTCTGGAGGAGAGGGTGGCCTATCGGCTAGCCCCATAGGTCATGACTTGTGCCTGCCGGCCATCAATGGTGGCCGGTCAGCTACATTGATTGCCGGTTGGCCACCAGTGGTGGCTGATAGCCATTTTTCTTCTTTTCCAGATATTTGTTTGCCAACTACGCTAGTTGTTGTTCACTGAAGTGTATCTCCATACACGTGTATGGTAGGGTGATTTCAAGCTTCAACCTTGGTTTTCTATATATAGGGGGTGCTCTCTCCCATTTGGAGGGGTTAGAAAATTTGGATCAAATTTCTCCCTCTCTCTAGAATTCTCTATCTCTCTTCTTGTTTTGTGCTTTGTAGTTAGTTTTCTCTACACTTCTGCACACTAACCCTTAACCAAACTTGACCACCTTGGAGCTAAGGTTCCTTAGAGCCTAGTTTGAACTTTGGAAGGAGGTTTGAGCCTGAAATTGTGGCTGTTTTGTGTTGTGCTTCAAAGGTAGAGAACTTACCTTATTTAAGCTTATTGTGCACACTGGTTTTTCCGTCCTTTCATATTGTTTTTGGGCTGGTTTTCAACTACAAAAAGTCTATTTTTTTTAGGCTTAACATGATGGTTTGAGGCTATATTGTGTAAAGGGGTGGTCCACACTTCTTGTTGCTTAATTATGTAAGCTTTTGCACCATCTTTTAGCATATTCAAATCAATCTTTTTGGGCCTCTAAACCATTGAAATTTAGAGTTATTTCAATGGCAAAAACCTTGTTTTGAAGTCCAAAATTGGAGGGGGTAGCCTCCCCTCCTTGTGTCCTGTTTGCATGCCTAGATATCTTAACATGTAAGCATGTTTTTCTAGCATTTTGTACCTTAATCTCAGCATATTTTTGCTATTGTTTTGACGGGTTTAAGCTCTGTTTTGAGCTGGTTTGGTCCTTTGAGGCTTGTATTGTATGGTTGTAGTGTAAAGAGGCTTCACTAGCTTAACATTTTAGGCTTTTTAACATGAATTACATGAGTTGCTTGCATGTTTCAATGTCATTTTGTACTCCATTTCAGCACTGAAATCTCTGTAATCTCCCTCTATTCTTCATTCTTTCATTTATTTTGAAAGTGGCTTTGAACCCCTTGTTGGCTTGAGTATGAAATGGAGACATTCTTGTTTAATGGTTTAATTCTTTCAGGAGTTCATTATTAAAGGCACGAGGTCTCTTTCATGCTCAAGACACTTGAGTTTAAGCCTACTTTCAATTAAAGGACACTCATCTTTTGGACTTATCAATTAAATAATTGATTGGTAAGCTAAAATGAGTAAATAAAAATGAACAAGTAATAGAGGCAAGATAAAGCATCTTTTGTGTTGCATTGCATGTGTTCAGATTCGGCGTTAATTCGAACACGAGGAAAATGTGACGTTTCATACTCAAAGTGATGAAATGTCCCATTTTCCTTGGTCGCCATCACCCTTGATCATACATGATAGGGCTATGGTTTTGTTGAGTCTTATTTTGTACTAATTAAGCTTGTACAAGTTTGGTTCCTTAGCCATCACGCATTGAAAATGTTTGGTTGATGGTTTCAGGGCCAAAAGTTACACTCCTTTGAGCTTGTGTAATGATAAGGAGAGTAACAGTACATACACTCCATGAGAATACACTGCTTTGCCTTTGTTTGCTCTCTGTTGCAGCCAAAAAGGGAAGTTCAGGGAAGAGGTGGCCAACCGGCCACCAGCAATGGCTGACCGGCCACCAGTAGCAGCCGACAGGCCACCAACGGTAGCCGATAGCCACCACTGGTAGCCGACCGGCCAGAGATGAAAAATTGCACAAGTGTGCTCTTGAGTTGGAGTAGAGGCATTCTAGAAGTCGACAGCACTGTTGGTGTTCAAGCATGTGCAAACAGAGGTTGCAATGGCAAGGCGGTGGCATTTTCGAGAGGAGAATCCAAGCATGCGTGCATCCCTTGTCCCTTGAGGCCGTTTTAATTGCTTCATTAGTTAGTTGTAGCTAATTCATTCATGCAAATGTTGTGAGTATTTAATTAATTAATTCGTATTGTAATTAATTAGTTTAGTTCGGCTTGTAATAATTAGTTAACTAGAATAGTTAATTAGTTTCGAGTTTTGTAATAGTTAGCTTAGCTTAATTAGTGTAGCTAGTTGCTTGGCTTATTCATTCGGACCCTCCTTTGCAAGAACGTAATGTTGTAATAAGTGTGCGTGTGTTTGTGCATATCTTCCAACCCCACGTCTTTCTCCCTTTTTATTTAATCGCTTTCGATGGTTAGATTAGGGATCATTTTCGATTAGTATATCGCATGCTTGCATCCATTCAGTTGTCTTGTATGCATCGAGGCTCGACACATCATTCAAACTACATTGCAATTTCAATACACTTCTTTGAATACATGTTTCAAAGCATGCTATCAAAGTGCTGCAAATACCATGATTAGGTAGCCAAGCCTATTTATTGCATTATGGCATGTGTTGCATTAGGAATCTTGTATAGTTAGGATCATGCATATTTCTAACTAGTTTTTTTTGTTTTGTCTTGGAGTACTCGGTAAGTTTTATGCTTTAGCATACTTGCACGAGTGTGATTTCCATATTGCCATGTTTCACATGCTTGCCATGAGGCTATGTGCTTAAATGCTAAACAACATGAATGCCTGTGCATGAAGGCTTGTTGTTTGAATTAGAACGATTCAATGATTGTGAATTTTTAGCCCACTTTGCGAAGTGGCAAAACCCTATTTTAAGCTCACTATGTTTGGTGGCTGTGGAGAAATGGTTTGGAAATACTCTTTGGATCCTATAGGACGCTCGTGATCCTCAGCTAGTCACCTAAAAAGGAATAAACACTTCGGTTGGGGGTGCCGAAATTAGCACTCCGACGGATAAGTCAGTGTATACTCTCTTGATTGCTTATATCTCAAGTTAAACTTACTTGTTCTCACATAACATTCTTTGGCTGATGCTCCTCTATTTATATTTTTCTTTTGGGCCTCAGGGTCGGGCCCATCCTTAATCCATTGCATGTTTATGTATTCGGCTTTTGTTCGACTAGTTCCACGGCCGATTAATATATTTCGCTTTGGGATCGCCCAGGATAAAGCTAAATATAAATTTCATCCTTGACTGTTCGTATACCATTATTCGGCTTTATTGCCCCCATAATATCCGGCTTCCACAATTGCCCCCCAGACATCCTATTAACTCCAATTAGTCGGCATGTTTGGTTTCGAACTTGAAAAGTCAAGGAAAGAATAGCGGTTAACCTCATTCCAACGCACGTCAGAACACACGCTTTTCAGGCATCATTACATCTTCCCACCTCTTCGTACGCTTTCTTCATTTAATGCGATTTGAAACTATGTTGTCCATTTGAATGTAAGTTTTTTTGAATACTCAAAGCTTCTGGTTTGCCTTTCGATATACCTCCATTTCGCAACCTCTGTAACTTCCTCCTGTTTCTCATTGTCTCTTCTGCTTCTTGTAAGTTCTCTTCTCCTTCATTTTGAATCCCATTTCCTTCTTTATTTTTAGCTTTGCATAATCCTTATGATGGCTAGGATGGCAGAACACTTGAAAGAACTCCTTTCTCCGGAACGAATTTCCGATTTCCTACGCCATTATTCCATCTCCGACTACGTCTATCTGTCACTTGTGGCAGACATCACCACTGATATGGAGAGGACTGATGAAAGTACAATCATCTTTCTTCTCTTATCAATTGCTGAGGGCGGAGTCCGTTTTCCCCTTCACCCATTTTTAAGGGCCGTCCTTCGACACTAGGGTCTAATCCCTTCGCAACCTAATGTAATTTTTTTCGGAATCATAATGGGGATTATAGAGTTGAACCGGCGCCTTAGGATTAATCTTGGTATACCTGCAATTCGGCATTGTTATGCCTTAGCCAAATCTACTGGCCGGCTGGGACGCTATTTTCTCAGGGCCAAGGATACCGATCATCACTTAGTGACTATGCTTTGCAGCTCTGGCAAGCGTGTTGACGATGTAATGGCCGTTGTCCGAGGCAACTGGGAACTCGGCGAGGGTGAAGATCGCTTAGATCCCATGCCAAGACGAAAAGGCGAACTAGGTGGCCGTATAGCTCATTTTTTTTTATTTTTTTATTATTCTATATTTATTCGGCTTTCCTAATGATTTGAAGAAAGTTTTGGTTTCAGCCGATGACGCCGTACTTGTGGACATTAAAACTTCACTCCAGTTCTTTGGCCGTCCAAGCCTTCAGAAACAAGAGGGGGTCGCCCACATTATTCTAAGATACGAGCCGACCTACGCAACGTTTTCAGCGGCAAACAACATTCCAATTTTGAGGGGCAAAGAGCATCTTGCGGCCCTTATCTTCCCCAACTTTTGAAACCTAAGGCAAATTAGTTTGGAAGCCTCGGATTCGAAGCAGGTGGAAGAACAAGTAGCCGAAGAGGTCACCGAGGAGTCAAACCAGTCGGAAGCTGAGGTAAACGAGGCTCTAAACTTGGCCTTTGAGAAAGCCGGCCTTAATTCATCCAACCCTCCATCCGCTTCAAGCTGAGGGGACGTCTCTTTTGAAGACATTTTTACAGACTTAGGAGACCTTCCCTGCACGTATCCTCAGAATATGGCTGGGGAGTCGCTCACGCAACTTGTCAAGAAGAAAAACACTTAAAGGATGGCCGCCCGGAGGAGGGTCGAGGCCATCTGATTGGAAACTCCACCTGCTTTTGTTGCTGAGTCCTCTCTGCCTATTATTCAGGAAGAAATGACTTAGACCGAAATGGCCAAGACGGATCAGGTAAAACAGGGGAATCAGGAGGCTGAGTAAAGGGGGAAAAGCGCCTCGTCGAGAGAGAAAATAAACAGCCACGCATTGAGGAATCAAACTTGGTTGTTCCGTTCACTATTCAACCAAGGGTAAGGAATATGCCGATTGCCTCTGATGTGTCGGCTTTGAAGGGCCCGGCTATGGCCTTGAGCATGGCCTCCTCAATTTCCCTACCGGTTGATAGAGCCACATTTCGGGCGGAGCCAGATCTATTGTCAATTGCATTAGCCGCTCAATCGGCCTTATTGGTATATGCCTTATCTGCAGTCTTCCGCCTAGATATATATGTATGTATATATTTCTTATTTTTTGTAACTCTATTTTCTTGTTTTGCAGATCGGCTTGTTGAAAGCCGAAATTGAAAATGAAAAGAGCAAGGCTTTAGAAGCCTCATGAAGATCCGATTTCGAGGCATCGAAAGCGGCAGAGGAACGTGCGAGAGCCGACTCCGAGGCCGAGAGTGCGAGGAATTTCCACCAACTAAGGCTGGCCACCGAAGAAAGGGCCAAAGCGAGTGAATATAAGCTGAAGTTAGCCAAGGACGCGATCGCTAAGCTGGAAGCTGATTTGGAAGAGTCGAGGAAGGCAAAGGAAATAGCCGACTCCTAGATTTCCAAAGCGTTCCAAGCTGGGAAGGATGCCACCTTAGAAAACTATGCAGAAGAAGTGCCCGAGTTCGAGAATCAAGGCTTCAAACACAGCTGGCTCAAAGCCCTCACTGTCGCGAATGTGACATTAGCGCAGCCGATTCCATACGAGCAAGTGGGCGTTGAGCCGCTGGAGTCTGACCTTGAAAATTGAGTAGGGTGATATTTTGATTTTTGTTAGGCATCTTGGATGCATGGTTTTTGTAGGTTTTTGGTAGTAGATTTTCATTTTCATACTTCGATTGGAAGTTGAAAATTTCCTATACTTTTCGGTTTACTGCATATACTATTTGTCTTCAATTTTTTAATAAAAACTCCTTACGCTTTTCTATTTGCTGCATATGAGTAAACTAAACATCCGAGAAATTAACCGAATCAATCAAACATCCTATGCTTGTCTTTGCTATTTAGCCAAATAGATACAATAATCGATAGTTAACAATTTGGAAAGGTGCATGAATATTCAACAAAATAACAAGTAAATCGGCTTAAGAAATATTGGACGTCTGGCCGATTAGATTAATGAATCTGCCCTTGACCGAGCTAATACATGAACTGAATGGCCGAATGCTATTAGCTCATGGAGTGGTTGGGGCACATGAGATGATCGGCAACAAGCATGGACATTTGGCCGATTAGATTAATGAATCTGCCTTTGCCCCAGCTAATGCATGAACTAGAACGTCGAATGACATTAGTTCATGGAGTGGCTGGGGCGCACAACCTGATCGGCACAAGGGCTCGACATTTGGCCGATTACATTAATGAATCTACTTTTGCCCCAGCTGATGCATGAACTGGAGCGCCGAATGTTACTAGTTCATAGAGTGGCTGGGGCACATGAGACGATCGGCACCAGGCCTGGACATTTGGCCGATTAGATTAATGAATTTTCCCTTATCGCAGCTAATGCAGGAACTGGAGTGGCGAATGCTATTAGTTCATGGAGTGGCTGGGGCACATGAGATGATTGGCACCAGGCTTGGACATTTGGCTGATTATCTTAATGAATCTGCCCTTGACCCAGCGGATGCAGGAACTGGAGCACCGAATGCTATTAGTTCATGGAGTGGTTGGGCACATGAGATGATTGGCACCAGGCCTGGACATTTGGCCGATTAGATTAGTGAATCTTCCCTTGCCCCAGCTGATGCATAAATCGGAACGCCGAATGACGTCAGTTCGTGGAGCAACTGGGGCACATGAGATGATCGGTACCAGGTGTTGAAATTTAGCATTGATGAGATCGCCTCGAGGGTGCTGCACCTGTAAGGTATAAATGGGGCAGGTGGTGGGTGCGCGGAGGGGCCATTGTTGCGTTCAAAGCCAATATACCGAGGGAGGAAAAGAGCAGTGTGGACAATTATGGATGGCAAGAAGATTATTCTTCAACAACAGAGGAGTAGGGACGACACTCGCGGAGTTGGACGCAGAGATGAATCAAGGTGGCAAGCCTACACACACGGGGAGTAGGACGTCGAGGGAACGTGAAAAATGCCAGTCCCTGTGTCGTCGAAGTTGGACACCCAGAAGGGAAAAATAGCAACGAGGCAGCTCCCCTTTACCACGCTTGAGAGGAGAAACCAATGCGACATCGCGTCCGTTAAGTTTTGCAGTTTTTGTGGCGAACAAACTGATGACAGAAGCAAATTCAATTGTGCACGACCCAAATGTGGCAGTCGAGTTTGCTCGACCTATTTTTCCACTAGAAGTCCAGTAGTCAATGGTCGGTCAACCTGATTTCGAAGTGTTTCGGGAGGGAATTCATGGAGAGGTGAAAGGGTTGTATACCACCTATGAAATCAACATGCATCTTCGTGCCGCACAGCGAGAGATAGAGCAGAAGGATGAATGCATTCGAACCATAGAAGCTCCCGCGGAGAAGGCTGAGAGCGAACTAAGAAAGGTCAAAACTGCCGAGACACAATTAGCTGGCCAAGCTAACTCGATTGTGGAAGGAAGGGTGACCCAATGGCTTATAAGTCATGCGATTGCCAATTGAGATACGGCAAGAATGTTTGCAATAAATGCCGAAAAGACTAGGGCTTATGAACAAGGCTTCCATGAGGGCCAAAAAGTTAGGATACATAAGACTAAGGAAAAGCTCGCCGAGGAGGTCTGCTGATGTGAGAATCGCGGATTTAAGAACGGGTGGGTCAAGGCTCTCTAGGCCGCAGAGGCCCTATAGAATCGACTTTCTTCACGTGCCCCCCTTCGGAGAGGCGCGAATTGGTCTCCTACAGTTCGGACTCCTGTCACGGTTCTGAATCTAATCTCACAATGTGTAATGTGAGACTGATAAGCACCAAAGAGTCCAATCTGGCAAGTCATTTCAGAAAATTGATTTTAAATCAAATAATGCCAAAATTAGACTGCTTTACCAAATTACAGAGTCACCACCCAAATATTTTATTTTGAGAAATTTAGGAAAGTTGCCTCGGCTCTGGAAGTTGGGTACGAGAGGGGAAGGTCCTGAAATGAGCACCCACGCTCGCCCGATCAAAGATCAGTCACTACTAAAGATGATATGTTGTTTTATAAACCCTTGTGTTCTTATTCTGGTTACCAGCTAAGTTACTATGTGATGCGCACAACATACAGGTATAGACTTAATCGCAAGAATTGGAACAAATGAACTCATGTTTATTTTTGAAAATGGTTTGAAAGTGCCACCGTCAAGTGGGCTAAAGAGCAGATTTGCCACCCTCAAGTGGGCCTAAAACATGATGATTTGCCACTTCGCAAAGTGGGCTTAAAACTCACATTTGGCAAATTGTACCAATTCAAGCAATAAAGCCTTCATCCACAGGCATTCATGCAGTTTAGAATTTATGCAAATAGCCTCATGGCAACACTCACACTCATGCAAGTATGCTAAAGCATAAAACTTACAATGTACTCCAAGCTAAAACAAAAGTTAGTTAGAAATATGCATGATCCTAACTATGTTAACAATGCCAAATGCAACACATGAAACAATGCAATTAATAGGCTCAGCTATCTAAGATGGAATATGAATGCGACAATTTGATACACGTATTCAAAGAAATATTGAAATACAATACAGTTTGAATGATGCGCCGAGCCCAGTGTATGCAAGACAAATGAATGATGCAAACATGCAAGCATAAGGTATGCTAATCGAAAAGTGTCCCTAAACTAACCATCGAAAGTGGTTAAATAGAAGGGAGAAAGACGTGGGATTGGAAGACATACACACACGCACGCACACTTATTACAACATTGCGCCCTCTCGAAAGAGGGTACGAATAAATAACCTAAGCTAAGCTAATTAAAATATTACAAAATGAATTAAGCTAATTAATTACAACACATGCATTAATTAACTACAATTAGCTAATAAAGCAATAAAATGGCCTTGCGGGCGAGGGAGACATGCATGCTCGATTGCTTCCTCTCGAAAATCTATTGCCTTGCCCCTAGATGCCTCTGTTTGCACATCTCTGGAACTCTGGAAATTATGCAAACCTCCAGATTGCCTCTGTTCCATCTCAAGAATACACTGATGGCTGATCGGCTATGACTGGTGCCATCGGCGAACACTGGTGGCCGGTCGGCTAGTACATGTAGCCAATCGGCCATTGATCTCCTAAACTTCTTCCTTTTGCTACAACAGAGAGCAAACAGAGGCATGACAATGTATTTGCAAGGAAATGTGTGTACTGCCACCCTCTTTATCATTTCGCAAGCTGAAAGGAGTGTGGCACTTGGCTCTCAGGCCATCAATCAAGCATTTTCATGCATGATGGCCAAAGTACCATGCTTGTACAAGCTCAATGAATGCACAAATGAGCCTCAAATGGCCATCACCCTATCATGCATGATCAGGGGCGACGACGAGCAGGAAATGTGACACATTTCATCACTTTGAGTATGAAATGTCCCACATTTCTTGTGTTTGGATTAACGTCCAATCCAAACACATGCAATGCAACACACATATGTTTATCTTGCTCAAGTTTTACTTGATTCAATTTTGTTTACTCATTTTAGAATTACCAAGTCATTATTTAATTGGTTATGTCCAAGATGAGTGTCCTCTAATGAGAGGGGGGTTGACCAAAGGATGGTTTAAGACGTGAGAGAGATCATGCCTTTGGCTAGGAGGAAACCTCAAAAGAGGATTAAAGCCATTGAGCACAAGCTCTATCTCAAGCTTAAACACAATCATAAGGACAACCAACCCTCAAAACAAATAGAAAAGTGAAGACATGAGGGAGGTTGCAGACTTTTTCAGTGCTGAAATGGCATGAATAATGATACTAAAACATGTGAGCAACACATGCACAACATGTTAAGAGCCCAAAGCACCAAAGCTAGTGAAGAGAATTATACTAGAGGCATGTAATATGAAGCTCAATTGACCAAGCTAGCTCCAGACAGAGCATAAACATGCTAGCTCCATTGGCCTCAGGATATTAGAAAACAGGCGGAGATGTGCCATTGGCTCTCCAGAGCCATCGAAGCAGTCGATATTCGGCATTTTAAACCTCTCCGGTAAGGTAACTACAGATTTAGTATACCCGTCCTCTAAATCCGGGATGGAGATCACTCCTTGTGCGTGTTTGAATAACTTCTCTAGTTTATTGACCTTAAGTGCAGTTAACTCAACCTCAACTTCAAACGGAGCTTCGGTTTGATAGACAGGATCTTTTAAGGCCTGTTCTGGGATTGGCTCTGCCGGATTGCCTTGAGTCTCTTGGACATTAGCAGTATGGGCAGTGGCTCCAGTTGTCGGGTTATCCGTGGGAGGTGTATGAGATGCAGAAGCTGCGGCCGGCTATGGTTGTTGTTGTAACCGGGTTATCTCTTCGGCCTGACGAGTCGTGACTTCAGCCTGACGGACTGTGTCTTGTTGTAGTGCCTCGATTGTCTATTGCAAGTGTTGTATCTATTCTTCCACACTGGCTGAGGGATACTGAGCCATGGGAATGGGTGATTGATCTCGTGCTAAGATGTAGGCAGACAACTGTTCACAGACCAGACTGGACCCGGGTGAACTGAGAGGTGACTGCTGTAGAAACTACGCTGGTGAATTCTGCTTAAACCTCCTTCGTTCTGTAACCGGTGAGGGTAAGGTAAACACATGTTGCTTTTGAACCAATTCCGACCTGACAAAGTTTATTGATACAAGTCCAGAGTACTCGAGGAATATTGGAGCCTTCTGAAGCTATGGTTCCAAGACTACCTTGCAAAAGAGAAAACAAACAGCATCTCAGCCCAATTTCACTAGAACGGATATGATCCCAACTGAAGGACTGTGCTCTCTACTGAATTCTACCCCAACACAGATACCAACTCAACAATTGATATGTACATCCCTGTATAGTTTCACTATAAAGCACATACCAGTTAAGTGAGAGCAAAAACAACCCTATGAGGGGTAGGGTTACCCTGTCCTAGTTTTGTCAGGTGCTAAGGTTTCACTATGCACAACAAGTGGCTTCACACAATTCTTCATTTAGGTAAGCATTCTGTCCAAGTTTGGAACAGTCTCTATGGCTTCCGATATGCAACTAGGTCGATTGGTCAAAAAGGGTGCCCCAGCAATACCATCTAATATACCTCTCGCTCCTAACACCGAGAAGTGAAAGGAGGATCAAACGGTACGACGATAGTTCAGATCCAAGGTTTGTGTTCCCACCGTGGCCGAGCTCACAACCGGTCAGCCTTATGGCACACTTTTCCAAGCGAGCCTCCGGCAAACCGCTCAAGAATAGCAGATGGCAAACACTGTGACTTAGGCGCACCAATGCAAATGCAATGCAAAGAAACACATAAGTGTAAATAAAACAACATATCATGAGTTCGAGTCAAGTTCTCTAAATCCCTAGCAGAGTCGCCAGAAACTGTAGACTCGACTTTTTCACACGGCCCCCTTTCGGAGAGGCGCGAATTGGTCTCCTACAATTCGGACTGCTGTCACGGTTCTGAATCTAATCTCACAAAGTGCAATGTGAGACTGATGAACACCAAAGAGTCCAATCCGACAAGTCATTTTGAAAAATTGATTTAAAATCAAATAATGACAAAACTGGACTGTTTTGCCAGATTACAGAGTCGCCACCTAAATATTTTATTTTGGAAAATTTAGGAAACCCTAACTCGTGCCAAAGGCCACGTGTCCGTCATCACCAAAGTTGCCTCGGCTCGAGAACTTGGGCATGAGAGGCGAAGGTCCTGAAATGAGTACCCTCGCTGAACCGATCAAAGATCGGCCTCTACTAGACATGATATGTTGTTTTATAAACACGTGTTCTTATTCCGATTATTCGCTAACTTACTATGTGATGCGCACAGCATACATGTATAGACTAAATTGCAAGAATTGGAGCAAATCAACTCATGTTTGTTTTTGACAATGGTTTGAAAGTGCGACCCTCAAGTGAGCTAAAGCGCGGATTTGCCACCCTCAAGTGGGCTTAAAACATGATGATTTGCCACTTCGTAAAGTGGGCTTGAAACTCACATTTGGCAAATTGTTCCAATTCAAGCAATAAAGCCGCCATCCACAGGCATTCATGCAATTTAGCATTTAAGCAAATAGCCTCATGGCAAGCATGCTATCATGGAAACACTCACACTCATGCAAGTATACTAAAGCGTAAAACTTACAATGTACTCCAAGCCAAAACAAAAGCTAGTTATAAATATGCATGATCCTAACTATGTTAACAATGCCTAACGCAACACGTGTAATAATGTAATTAATAGGGTCGACTATCTAAGATGGCATATGAATGTGACAATTTGATACACATATTCAAAGAAATATTGAAATACAATGCAATTTGAATGATACGCCGAGCCCGCTGCATGCAAGACAAATGAATAATGCAAACGTGTCCCTAAACTAACCATCGAAAGTGGTTAAATAAAAGGAAGAAAGACGTGGGGTTGGAAGACGTGCACATACGCACGCACACTTATTACAACATTGCGCCCTCTCGAAGGAGGGTCCGAACAAATTAGCTAAGCTATGCTAAGGTAAGCTAATTAAAATATTACGAAACGGATTAAGCTAATTAATTACAACACATGCTTTAATTAACTACAATTAGCTAAAAAAGCAATAAAATGGCCTTGCGGGCGAGGGAGACATGCATACTCGATTGCTTCCTCCCGAAGATCCATTGCCTTGCCCCTAGATGCCTCTGTTTGCACATCTCTGGACCTCTGAAAATTACGCAAACCTCCAGATTGCCTCTGTTCCATCTCAAGAATGCACTGATGGCTGATCGGCTATGACTGGTGGCCATCGGTGAACACTGGTGGCCGGTCGGCTAGTACATGTGGTAGTCGGCCACTGATCTCCTAAACTTCCTCCTTTTGCTGTAACAGAGAGCAAACAGAGGCGTGGCAATGTATTTGCCAAGAAATGTGTGTATTGCCACCCTCCTTATCATTTCGGAAGCTCAAAGGAGTGTGGCAATTAGCTCTCAAGCCATCAATCAAGCATTTTCATGCATGATGGCCAAAGAACCAAGCTTGTACAAGCTCAATGAATGCACAAATAAGACTCAAATGGCCATCACCCTATCATGCATGATTAAGGGTGGCGGCGACCAAGAAATGTGCCACATTTCATCACTTTGAGTATGAAACGTCCCACATTTCTTGTGTTTGGATTAACGTCCGATCCAAACATATGCAATGCAACACACATATGTTTATCTTGCTCAAGTTTTACTTGATTCAATTTTGTTTACTCATTTTAGCATTACCAAGTCATTCTTTAATTGGTTGAGTCCAAGATGAGTGCCCTCTAATGAGAGGGGGGTCGGCCAAAGGATGGTCTAAGACATGAGAGAGATCATGCCTTTGGCTAGGAGGAACCCTCAAAAGAGGGTTATAGCCATTGAGCACAAGCTCTATCTCCAGCTTAAGCACAGTCATAAGGTCAACCAACCCTCAAGACAAATTGAAAAATGAAGAAATGAGGGAGGTTGCAGACTTTTTCAATGCTGAAATGGCATGAAAAATGATGCTAAAACATGCGAGCAACACATGCACAACATGTTAAGAGCCAAAAACACCAAAACTAGTGAAGAGCTTTACACTAGAGGCATGCAATATGAAGCTCAATTGACCAAACTAGCTCCAGACAGAGCTTAGACATGCTAAAGCAGAGGCTAAATCATGCTGAGATAGAAGCATAAATAGCAAGAAAAACATACTCACATGTTGGCTCACAAATAAGGCCTAAAGCGCAACTCTCAAAAGCAATGAAAGAGTGATATAACTGAGAGTGTGACAAACGCATATGCACTGAAATTACATGCAAAATGATGCTATAGCATGCAAACACCTCAAGCAAGACATGCTAGAAGCCTTAAATCACAAAGCTAGTGAAACCACTTGCACTATAGCTATGCAAAACATGATCCATATGACCAAGACCACTCAAAAGAGAGTTAGAGCATGACAAAACATGAGCAAAAATATGCTGATTTGGAGCTAACACAAGCTAAAATGACAGGCTAACTAATTATTCATATTAAGCTAGTAAGCATGATGACACTACAAGTGTAACAAGCAAGCAACAAGTGACCCAACCAGCTAAAAATAGAGTTAAAGGAGGTCAAAAAAGTCACAAAAACATGCTGAGATCAAGCCATGAGATGGTAGAAAAACATGCTCACATGTTGGGCCATCAACACTTGCAAAGAAGACACAAGGAGGGGAGGCCACCCCCTCCTATTTGGGACCTCAAAACCAAGTTTTTGACACTGAAAATCCCCAGAATTTCAGTAGTTAAAAGGCCAAAAAGAGGTTGTTTGAAAAGCTTTAAAAGACGACACAACACTTAGCCAACAAGCTACAAAAGAGGGTGGACCACCCCTAACTCCAAAAGGGCCTTAAACCATAATTTTTAAACCTCAAAAATAGAGGTTTTTGTAGTTGAAAACCAGGCCAAAAATAGTTTGCAAAGGTGGCGAAACAAGTGTGCAAAAATAAGCTTAAAAGAGGTAAGTGTTTACCTTTGAAGCATAGCAGCAAAATAGCCAAAATTCTGAGCTTAAAACACCTTCCACCAGCCCAAAACATGTTCCAAGGGACCTCAGTCCAAAGACATGCAACTTTGATGAAGGGTGTCTAGGCAAAGGAGAGGTGTATCTCTACTTTTATGCACAAAATGGCAAGAGAGAGAAATGTAGACAGAGAGAGAAAGAGAGAGATTTTAGAGAGAGAGGCTCCCAACCTTTCTAACCTTTTAATCTATGGGATATGGCCTCCATATATAGTAATATACAAGCCTCAGGTCGAAAATATCTGATTTAGAGACAACTGGCACAGTATAGGACAGCTGGAGGAGAAATATCTGCAAATTTTGAACTTTCTGGGCATTTGTGGCCGACCAGCTACTAATGGTGGCTGACCAGGATCACTTCTGGCTGACCTATGGCCGGCAAGCTCCATTTCTGGCAGGCACACTCCCCTAGAGGCTGACAACAAAAACTGGTTCTGGCCCCGACTTCAAACAAGCATAACTCCTTCATCTGGACTCCTTTTCAGGTTATTCTTGAGCCTAAACTAAAGCCCCTGAAGTCTTCTTTCCAATGGTGGAAGCCTCACATAAAAATTCCAAGTGTGCTGAGAGGAGAATCTTTTAGTGAAGACTGCTCAGTTTAGTCCAACCGGATTGATGCCTAACTTTAACCAGCCATATCTCCCTCATCTGGCCTATGCTTAAGGAGATTCTTGATTGTAAAATGAAGCCCTAGAAGTCCAATTTCCAACGATAATGGCCTCATAGCTGAAATCTAAGTGTGCAAACAGATTGGCCCGATTTAGCGAAGGCTGTCCGACTCTCTCTCTTAACGGTCCATGCTCATCTTCTCCCCCAACTTGGTTTCTTCCCTCTCCTCCAATTTTCTTCAACTCCAAACCTCTAAACAAGATATTTTAAAGATTCTTTTCACAGAGTTCACCTCTCTTTCATTCATTTCCACTTTGTCCTTGCTCGGTTTACCAAAAAGCATAACATTTTAATGAAATGCAAGCCTCGGAACATCGTAGGTACTTTTTTCAAAAATATTAAGAAAAAGAGGGTTTTAAGGTCTAAGATTTTTTTGGGAAAAAGGCTTTGGTCCACAAATGGGGTGTGAGGTTTGGATTTGACATTGTCTCCTTGCCAAAGAAATCAAACCTTTGCACTGCACAATTTTCATCACCAAGTAAGCAATCAGCGACGCCTAAGTCTTAAGGGCGGTCAAAAATGGGGTGTCTACAGTCCCTCCGGGCAACAGGCATTGATTCGGGCCGCTATATCAGAGTCATCATTTTCCTTTTGCGGCTTTCGAAGTTGAGAAGAGCGATGACGAGGGGGACGCAGAATAAAACTAAACATATTGTACCACTCTAACGTAGATTAGGAGCGAATTATGTATTATCGGTTAATTCAATAAAAGATATTATTTTAAATGTTTGCATGTCATTTCAATTTATGTTTATAAATTCAGTTATGATCATCTTCCATTTTTCGTCAACTACGTTTATGCTTGTCAATCATAATATTCACGAAAAGCGCGCCAAATTTAGAGGCTTTTATCTTGGCCAATCGTGAAATCCATGACGGGCGCTCCGAATCTGGAGACTTAGTTGGCCCAAAAGTGTTTTTCACTGATGGGTCTTCGAATTCAGAGGCTTTTATCATGGCCAATCATGAAATCAACGAAGGGCGCTCCAAATCCGGAGGCTTAGTCAGTCCAAACGTGTCTTGCATGGATGAGGCTCCGAATTCGGAGGCTTTTATCTTGGCCAATCATGAAATCCATGAAGGGCGCTTCGAATCCAAAGGCTTAGTCGGCCCAAATGTGTCTTGCACGGATGGGTCTTCGAATTCGGAGCTTTCATCTTCGAACTAAAATTTCATACATTGAGATAAGAAGTCTTGCATTATAAAAGTGAAAGTTATACACGGCGAACATTGAAAACAAGTTATCATGCCCCATAAGTCGGGTTAATGATAAAATTTACGCAAATACGTGGAATTCCAAGGACGTGGCAGACTTCTCACAGACATGCCTTTGAGCCGATATGCCCCTGTTCTGATGATTGAATCGATCTGATAGGAGTTGTCCCAGTTAGGATCCAATTTTTCGTCAGCTGAATTCCTGGCAGCTGGAAGTACTTTCTTGAGGACCAATTCTCCTGGTATATAGCAGCGTAGCTGTTACTGGTACTGCACCATGGATGCAAGGGCACAGTCTCATCGTTCTTCAATCAGAGTCAAATCCAAGGCCAACATCGTGTCATTTTGGCCCATATCAAAAACTTTTGATTTTAAGGTTGGGAGACCGATCTCTAGGGGGATGATTGCCTAGGTTCCAAAGCATAAAGAAAACAGCGTTTCCCCCGTGGATCACCTCGGAGTAGTGCGATGAGCCCATAACACACTCGGCAATTCTTCGACCCATCTGCTTGTAGCTTTCTCCAGCCTCTTCTTGATGCCGTCCAAGATGGCTTTGTTAGAGTGTTCACCTTGACCATTGCTCTGGGGGTAAGCTGGGTTGGAGAAATAGGGCCGAATACCATACGTGCTGTACAATTCTCGGTAGACACCACAATCAAACTGGGTGTCGTTGTCTGAAATGAGTGCTCTTGGAATGCCGAATCATGTTATGATATTTTTCCATACAAAATGCCTAACATCAGTATCTCGGATGTGTGTTAGTGCCTTCACTTCGACCCATTTTGTGAAGTAATCTGTTGCGACAATTAGGAATCGTTTGTTACCTGGGGCCCGTGGCAATGGCCCGATGATATCAAGTCCCCATTGAGCGAACGGCCAAGGACTGGTGATTGAGCTCAACTCCTTGGTAGGCAAGTGGGTTAAAGGGGAAAACTTTTGGCACTGTTCACATTTCTTAACGTAACACTCGGCATCAGCTCTCATGGTCGGCCAGTAGTACCCCTGTGTTATAGCTCGATGAGCCAAAGAATGCCCACCAGAATGGGCACCACAACTACCTTCATGTTTTTCGGTCAAGAGTTCTTCGACTTTATTCGAGTGAACGTATTCTAGGTATGGACTAGAAAGGGATTTTTGTAGAGCTTTCCTTGTGGATCTAAGTAATATCATAGGGTTTTGTTTTGTAGTTTGTGCGCTTCTTTCTTGTCCATCGAGAGCTACTTGGAAGATAGAAATGTAGTGATGGGGTCTATCCAACTTGGACCTGATTCTACGTTATTGATTCTAATTGACTCTAGGGGGGCAATGCTCGACTCAGTGACGAATCCTACTTCAATTGTCCACTTAATTTCTGAGTTGATGGCAGAGGCTAGGCAAGCCAGGGCGTCTGCATGTGTGTTCTGATCTTGGGTTATTTGATTTAATTCATGATGGTCAAATTTTGCCAGCAAAGAATTCGCCGTTTCATGTAAGCTGCCATACAGTCATTTTTGGATACGTATTTCCCATTTAATTGGTTGATGACTAGCTTTGAGTCGCAGAAGACAAGCAAACGCCGAGCACCAAGGAGATGTACATTTCGTAAGTCGGTTAACAATGCTTCGTATTCGGCCTCATTGTTCAATGCTTCGAAGCCCAGTTTGACAGCCTACTCGATTATTGCCTTGTCGGGAGCCATGAACACTACGACCGCCCCACTGCCACGTTTGTTGGACGATCCGTCACAATACAACTACCAAATGTCCCCAATATAAATTCTCCAATTCGGCTTAGGTTAAATTTGATCAGACTTAAAGTCGGTGAGACATCCAGTTAATTCGGCCAAAAAGTCGGCGAGCACTTGCCCCCTGATTGAGGTTCTGGGTAGAAATTGAATATCGTACTGGCCAAGTTCGAGAGCCCATTTTGAAACGGGCCCTGATGCTTCTACACTACGGAGTACTGAGCGGAGGGGGTAGTCCATTAGTACCCCAATGGTATGCCCCTGAAAGTAATGTATCAGTCTTCTTACAGCCATGACGAGAGCAAGGATGAGTTTTTCCAACGGAAGGTAACGTGTTACGGCGTCAACCATTTCTTTGCTTACATAACAAACAGGTTGCTGCTCTCCTAGTTCTTCCTTTAACAGTACGGCGCTGACAACTCGGTCGGAAACTGCCAGATATAAAACGCGCGGATCACTTGCCGAAGGTGTTGTCAAGAGTGGAACTGATCGGAGGTAAGTCTTCAGACCTTCCAAAGCGGCTTCGCACATGGGGGTCCATTCAAAAGCTTTACCCTGCCGAAGGCTATGAAAGAGTTGTCAGCAGCGATCTGTTGAGTACGGCGGCCATTCCCATCAACTTCTGAACCTCTTTGGCCGACCGAGGAGAGCCGAGTTCTAGAATTTCTGTGATTTGCCTCGGGTTGGCTTCGATTCTGCGGTGGTTAGCAATGTAGCTAAGGAATTTGTCAGATCCGATGTCGAAGGCACATTTGGAAGCGTTCAGCTTCATTTTGTATTTGCGAAGAATGCCGAATGTCTTTTCTAGATCGGCTAGATGAGTTTGCTCTTGTTTGGATTTGACCACCATATCATCGATGTACACTTCCATAGTACGGCCGAGTTGCTCCTTAAACATGGCAGTGACTAGTCTTTGGTAGGTTGCCCCCTCATTCTTCAGCCCGAAAGGCATAACCTCATAGCAATAGGTTTCTCTTGGGGTAAGGAATGCAATTTTGCCTTGGTCCTCTAGTTGCATGGAAATTTGATGGTAGCCTCTGTATGCATCCAGGATACGAGCTCGTCAATTCTAGGGAAGGGAAAGCAATCCTTGGGACAAGCTTTGTTTAGGTCCGTGAAATCCACACAAACACGCCAAGTTCCATTTTTCTTCTTTACAACCACAGTATTCGACAGCCATGTAGGATAGGTCACCTCGCGGATTGCCCCGGCATCAAGTAACTGGTCAACTTCTTCAACTACGGCAGTAGTGTGTTCCACGGCTGACCGCTTGCTTTTTTGAATAATTGGCTTACATCTAGGATCAACGTTTAAGCGGTGTTGAGACACAGATGGATCCACCCCCGGCATCTCATATGGTGACCATGCAAATACATGAAGGTTGCTGAGTAAGATGGAAATTACCTCCTGCCTGTCGACTTTATTCAGGGAGGCGTCGACCATGAAGAACTTGCTAGGATTCCAGTCAATTTCAACCCGATCCAGGTCTCCGGTTGCCTTTTCACTTGGGAACTGCCCAACGTTGTCGAGGCTCTCTCGATCCAGCACCTCAATTGAATTCACTTCCAGCTCTCTTGGTGTCTTTGCGGCAAGAAGATAACATGCCTGCGCCAGTTTCAAGGAACCTCAAACTTGCTCAATGCCACGTTCAGTCGGAAAGCGAAGTAGTTAATGATATGTGCTTGCCACGGCCTACATGGTATGTAGCCAAACTCGTCCCATGATGAGATTATACGGCGAAGGAAGCTTGACAACCAAAAATTCTACATCCACTAACCGGGAGCCCGTCCGAACTGGTAGTGTGATTTTCCCCAACGGATATTCTGGATTAGCGTTGAAGCTGAATAACGGATAATGAGCTGGAGACAGGTCGGACTTAGTGAAACCGAGTTTGACGAAGGTCTTGTAGTATATAACTTCTGAAGTGCTCCCCTGGTCAATGAGAACACGTTCAATGGTGAATCGGTTTACGCGTAGTTCGATGACCAAGGGATCAATGTGGTGGAGCGTTACGCCGACCAAATCAAAATCATCGAAAGTAATACTCGCAGCTTCATGGGGCTGTTTTGCTAGTGTGATTTGTTTTTTGGGGTTAGGATGCGATTGAATTGTATGTACCGCGGATGCCGTCGGCAAGCTGTGTATCATATGGATTACGCCGAGTGGAGGTGAATCATATTGTAAAGCAACTGTTTTGGTTGAGTTGTTCTTTCAGACGTGTTGCTTAAGCCAACCATCTTGTACCAACTCCTCAAGGTGATCTTTCAATGCATAACAATTGTCGGTATCATGACTGTGGTCTTTGTGCTATTCGCACCGCCTATCCCGTCTCCTCCTGTCGGGAGGTCCCACCATCTTGGGTGGCCATTTGAAGAATAGAAGATGTTGAACTTTAGACATAACCGTGTTGATCGGCTCCGACAAATCCGTATATTTCTTGTCTGCGCGCCTTATGCTCCTGCTATCCATTTGAAGTTGTTCATTAGCCCAGTGTGAACATTGGTCATTTGATCCGCGCGAATCTTGTCTTTTGTCTCATTTAGCCAGATTCCGTGGTTCAGGGCTCCGTGATGGTACAGAACTTATCGGTTGAACGATCTCAGATGGGCCGTCTTGTTGGCCCTGTACCTTGCTTTGACCCGCAGGGCGTCATCTTCCACTTTGCAGTATTCCTCGACTTTCTTCATTAACGACTAGACTGTTTTGGGGGGCCTTCTAGTCAAGGAGCTGCGGAGGGCACTATCAGGGTGCAACCCCATTTTAAAGGCGGTGATGGGCATGGAGTCATTGCAGGCATCATCTACGAGATTAAAGCATTCCCAATAGCGCCGAATGCATACGTAGGGTTTCCCCTGGTTGGATTTGCATTGCCCAGAGAGAATCGGCTTGCTGTGGCTAGACCTCATTGGTGATGAACCTTGCCCTGAAGGATTTTTGGAGTTGATGGAAGCTCTTAATTGATGCCGGTTCCAATTTATAATACCATCTGACGGCCAATGGTCCCAAACTCCTCTGAAATATTTGACACATGAGGGCCTCGTCATCTGCATGTGGCGTCATGGCTTGCTTATAATGACAGATGTGATCAGCGAGGTCTGATTTTCCATCCTATATAGTGAATGATGGAGCTTTGAAATTTTTGGGTATCACTACTGTAGACACCCCATTTTTTATCACCCTTAAGAATTGGGGGCTATTGATCGTTTACTTGGTAATGAAAGGTGTGCAGTGCAAAGGTTCAATTTCTTCGGCAAGGAGAGCGTCAAATCCCAACCTCACACCCCCTTTTGTGGACCAAGACTTTTGACTAAAAGGATTTTAGACCATAAAACCCTCTCTTTCAAAATATTTTTGAAACAAAGTTCGTACGATGTTCCGAGGCTCGCATTTCATTAAATGTTGCGTTTTTCGGTAAACCGAGCAAGGACAAAGTGGAATAAATGAAGTAGAGGTGTCAAAGTGGAAACAATCTTTAAAACAACTTGTTTACAGGTTTGGAGTTGAAGAAAATTGGAGGCGAGGGAAGAAACCAAGTTGGGAGAGAAGATGAGCATGAACCATTAAGAGATAGAGTCGGGCAGCCTTCGCTAAATCGGGCCTATCCATTTGTACACTTGGATTTCGGCTATGAGTCCATCACTGTTGGAAAATGGACTTCCGGGGATTCATTTTATATTCAAGAAACTCCTCAAGCCAAGGCCCGATGAGGGAGATATGGCTGGTTGAAGTTAGGCATCAATCCGGTTGGACTGAAACTGAGCAGTCTTCACTAAAAGAGGGATATCTCTTAGCACACTTAGAATGTTTCTGTGAGGCTGCCACCATTGGAAATAAGACTTCTGGGGCTTCAGTTTAGGCTTAAGAATGACCTGAAAAGGAGTCCAGATAAAGGAGTTATGCTTGTTTGAAATCGGGGACAGGGACTAGTTTTTACTATCGGTCACTGGGGGAGTAGCCGACCACAAGTGGAGTTTGTTGGCCATAGGTTGGCCAAAAGTGATCTTTGTCGGCCATCATTAGTGGCTGGTTGGCCACCAATGTGGCCGGTCAGCCATAAATGTCTAGAAAGCCCAGAATTTGCAGATATTTCTCCTCCAGCTGTCCTACACTGCTCCAGCTGTCTCTAAATTAGATATTTCAACCCAAGGCTCTATTTTTCCTATATATAGAGGCCATATCTCTCATATTGCAAGGTTAGAAATTTTGGGAGCGTCTCTCTCTAAAATATCTCTCTCTCTCTCTCTATAATTCTCTCTCTCTAGATTTTTCTCTCTCTCTCTTGCACTTTTGTGCATAGATGTAGAGATACACCTCTCCTTTGCCTAGACATCCTTAACCAAAGTTGCATATCTTTGGGCTGAGGTCCCTTGGAATCTATTTTGGGCTTTTGAAAGCTTGTTTGAGCCTAAGAAAGTGGCTGTTTTGTGTTGTGCTTCAAAGGTATAAGTCTTACCTCTTTTAAGCTCTTTGCACGTAGTTGTTTTTCCATCTTTTTGTGCTATTTTGAGCCTAGTTTTCAACTACAAAAATTTCTTATTTTTGGGCCTAAACATGTTGGTTTAAATCCATTTTGTGTTAAGGGGTTGTATCCCCCTTCTTGTTGCCTATTTGTATGTGCCTTTGCATCATCTCTTAGCATGTAAAAGTCAAACTTTCTGGGCCTTTGAACCACCGAAATTTAGAGTTATTTCAGTTGTAAAAAGTGTGTTTTGAAGTCCAAAAATGGAGGGGGTGGCCTCTCCTCCTTGTCTCTCTCTTCCATGCCTAATTAGCATTACAAAGTAGCATATTTTTGTGGCTTGGGTTAGCTTATTTCAAGCATGTTTTAGGCTCTATTTTGACATGTCTCAACTCTATTTTTTGGTTGGTTGGAGCACTTGTTGTTTGTTCTTTGCACTTGTAGTGCAATTATGCTTACTAGTCTATCATGCCTAATGAGTTAGCCTATTATTCTAGCTTGTGTTAGTTTGACTCCAGCACATTTTAGTTACTGATTTTCCATGATTTAACTCTGTTTTAGGTGGTCTTGCTCATATGACTCACGCTTTGTATAGCTATAGTGCAAATGGTCTTCACTAGCTTTGTGTTTTAAGGCCTCTAACATTCTTTGCTTGAGATGGTTGCATGTTGTAGCATCATTTAGCAAGTGATTTCAGTGCATATATCTCTGTCACACTCTCACAAACTCCACCCTTTCATTGCTTTTGAGAGTTGTGCTTTGTGTCTTGCTTGCGAGCCAACATGTGCGCATGATTTTCTTTCCTTTTGTGCCTAAATTTCAACATGTTTTAGCCATTGTTTTGGCATGTTTTAGCTCTATTTTGAGCTGGTTTGGTCATTAGAGCTTGGTGTTGCATGCCTCTAGTGTAGTGCTCTTCACTAGTTTTAATGCTTTTGGCTCTTAGCATATTGTGCATGTGTTTCTTCCATGTTGTAGCAGTATTTTTCATGCCATTTCAGCACTAAAAAAAGTCTACAACCTCCCTCATTTCTTCATTTTTCTATTTGTTTTGAGGTTGGTTAGCCTTAAGGTTGTATTTAAGTTTGAGATTGAGACTTGTGCTTAATGGTTTTAATCCTCTTTTGAGCGTTTCTACTAAGCAACAGCATGATCTATCTCATGTCTTAAACCATCCTTTGGTTGACCCCCCTCTCATTAGAGAACACTCATCTTGGACTTAACCAATTAAAGAATGGGTTGGTAATGCTAAAATGAGTAAACAAAATTGAATCAAGTAAAACATTATCAGGATAAAGCATGTTGTTTGCATTGCATGTGTTCAATTCGACGTTATATTGAACACAAGGAAGATTAGTCCATTTCATACTCAAAGTGATGAAATGAGCCAATTTACTTTGTCTCCATCACCCTTGATCATGCATGATAGGATGGTGGTTATTCGAGTCTTATGCGCGCATTCATTAAGCTTGTACAAGCTTGGTTCTTTGGCCATCATGCGTGAAAATGCTTAATTGGTGACTTGAGAGCCAAATGCCATACTCCTTTGAGCTTGAGACAAGATAAAGAGGTGGCAGCACACACATTCCTTGAAACATACATTACTTTGCCTCTGTTGTTCTCTGTTGCAGCAAAATCAGAAGTTTGGAAAAAGCAGCGGCTGACCAGCCACATGAAGTAGCCGACCGGCCACTTATACTGGCCTACCGACCAGTTTAGGTGGCCAACAACCACCTTCTGTGGCCGACTGGCCACCAATCAATTTTTGCGCAAAAGTATTCCTGTTTTGAGGCAAAGGCAGTCTGGAAGTTGGTGTAAGGTTCAGAGATCAAAGTAAAGTGCAAATAGAGGCATCCAAAGGCAAGGCGGTGGATTTTCGGGAAGAAGCCAACCGAGCATGCATGTCCCCCTCGCCCGCAAGGCCATTTTATTTCTTTAATTAGTTAGCGTAGCTAATTATTAGATTCAATTTGGTTTGTAATAATTAATTAGCTTAGAATAGTTAATTAGTTGTTCTATAATAACTAGCTTAGCTTAGATTATTAACTTAGCTTATTTATTCGGACCCTCCTTCGCTAGGGTGCAATATTGTAATAAGCGTGCGTGTGTGTGTACATGTCTTCCAACCCCACGTCTTTCTTACTTTTATTTAACTGCTTTCAATGGTTAGATTAGGGCATGTTTCGATTAGCATACCTTATTCTTACATGATTGCATCATTCATTTGTCTTGCATGCACCGGGCTCGGCGCATCATTCAAACTGCATCGTATTTCAATACTTCTTTGAAAACGTGTATCAAATTGTTGCATTCATATGCCATCTTAGATAGCTGAGCCTATTAATTGCATTATTGCATGTGTTGCATTAGGCGTCTAACATAGTTAGGATCATGCATTCTTTCGAACTAGTTTTAGTTTTGGCTCGGAGTACACTGTAAGTTTTACGCTTTAGCATACTTGCATGAATGTGAATGTTGCCATGTTTAGCATGCTTGCCATGAGACTATTTGCTTAAATGATTAACTGCATGAATGCCTGTGGATGAACGCGTGATTGCTTGAATTTGGACAATTCATAAAATGTGAGTTTTAAGCCCACTTTGCGAAGTGGCAAATCATCATGTTTTAAGCCCACTTGAGGTGGCACTTTCAAACCATTTTTTAAAACAAACATGAGTTCATTTGTTCCAATTCTTGGGATTTTAGTCTATAATTGTATGTGCGTGTCACATAGTAAAGTTAGCTAAATAATCGGAAGAAGAACACATCTGTTTATGAAACAACATATCATGCTTAGTAGAGGTCGATCTCTTGATCGGGCGAGCGGGGGTGCTCACTTCAGGACCTTCCCCTCTCGTACCCAAGTTCCCGAGCCGAGGCAACTTTGGTGATGACAGACACGTGGCCTTTGGCACGAGTCAGGGTTTCTTAAATTTCTCAAAATAAAATATTTAGGTGGCGACTCTGTAATCTGGCAAAGCCGTCCAGTTTGGCATTATTTGATTTAAAAAATCTGATTTTCGAAAATGATTTGCCGGATTGGACTCTTTGGTGTTTATTAGTTTCACATTGCACTTTGTGAGATTAGTTTCAGAACCGTGACGGGAGTCCAAACTGTAGTAGGACCAATTCACGCCTCTCCGAAAGGGGGGTGGCGAAGAAATTCGAGTCTACAACTGCCCTTGCGATCCATCACACAAAGGGGTCATGTTGATCCTCTTCATCTGAATCATTTCTTCTTCGCTTATTCCGTGCACGCGGACTCCCTTCGAAAGAGCTGGAGACCTCGACTCGTTACTTCTTTTTGGATTCTAGGGATGATGAGTCAGAATCACTGCCACTATCTTGTCTCCAAATTCAAGGTCGTTGACCGTCCTTTCTTAGAGGTCATCCCGGATCTTGGCGCGCAGCCTGTTGGGATTTTGCCACCTCCAAGGCCAAATCCTGTCGAAGGCGCTCGTTCTCAACCATCATGTTTTCCAACCTCTATTCGTTTTGTGTCACCTGATCGATAATCGCTTGCATTGTCTCATGTGCTGATGTCGAGGGTGAGGTCTGGGCAATTGAGTCGAAGTTCAAGGCCCTTCGTGCAGGAATGTTCTCTAGGCCAAGCATGTTGCTTGGAGTGGTATCAACTTGTGGCGTAAGGTCGTCAGCGACTACCGGAGGATTTTCCATCACGCCCGCCATAGATGTGCTGGAGTATTCCCATAGACGGCGCCAATTGTGGAGAAGTGGTTTGGAAATACTCTTTGGATCCTGTAGGACGCTCATGATCCTCAGTTAGTCACCTAAAAATGAATGAACACTCCAACGGATAAGTGAGTGTATACTCTCTTAATTGTTTATATCTCAAGTTAAACTTACTTGTTCTCACATAACTTTCTTTGGCCGATGCTCCTCTGTTTATATTTTTCTTTTGGGCCTCAGGGTCGGGCCCACCCTTAATCCATTGCACGTTTATGTCTTCGACTTTTGTTCAACTGGTTCCACGGCCGATTAATATATTTGGCTTTGGGATCGCCCAGAATGAAGCTGAATATAAATTTCATCCTTGACTGTCTGTATACCATTATTCGGCTTTATTGCCCCCATAATATTCGGCTCCCACAGTGGCAAATCCACATCTTTTAAGCCCACTTGAGGGTGGCAAATTCAAACCATTTCGGAAACAAACACAAGTTGAATTGCTCCAATTCTTGCAATTTAGTCTATACTTGCTTGTGTGCGTCACATAGTAAAGCTAGTCTAATAACCGGAATAAGAACACATAATGTTTATAAAACATCTTATCATGATTAGTAGAGGCCGATCGTTTGATCAGGCGAGCGGGGGTGCTCATTTTAGGACCTTCCTCTCTCGTACCCAAGTTCCCAAGCCGAGGCAACTTTGGTGATGACGAACACGCGGCGTTTGGCATGAGTCAAGGTTTCTTAAATTTCCCCAAAAATAAAAATATTTAGGTGACGACTCTGTAATCTGGCAAAGTAGTCCAATTTTGCCATTATTTGTTTGAAAATCGATTTTCCAAAAAGGTTTGCTGGATTTGGACTCTTTGGTGTTTATCAGTTTCACATTGCACTTGTGAGATTAGATTCAGAACCACAGGTAGAGTCCGAACTGTGAGGCCTTCTTTTCAAATCCTTTCTGAAAGAAAAAAAGTGAGTCCACAAATACATAAGTCACAGAATGTACCCAACAATCATGATATTCATGATGAGGGAATGAATTTGTTTCGATATTGGATTTGAATTATCATTTCTAAAAAAAAAAAAAAAAAACAAATGAGTTAAGAAATAGTTTCTATTTTATTTTATTTTACTTTAAATTTCGAATTCAAACATAATTAAGTTATAGCAGGGTTTTAATAGCAGTATTAGTAGACAAATTAGTATTGGTGAGTTGTAGCAGTATAGGAATTATTTAACTTTTACGAATTTTTTAAAAATCATTAATTGTGTGAACTAGTTTGTTGTTGGTTGTTTATGGAGGGCTGCTTGCTGCTCTCACAGCTTTAGAAATTGTGTCATCCCTTGCCTTACTAAGTCACCAAAAGCTTACCCTTGTTTACACCTATGCAAACCCTTGTAGCACCACTTTTTGCCAATTTTACAGTCATATATGGTCTATAGATGGACATTCACAACACAGATTGGTCTTCCTATCAAGCATAGCTGGATCTGCATTTGTGACATTGACTTTGAATTGACACATGCTGCTTAGTTTATTACTTATTGATTTGTTTGTTCCTGTAAATTTTTTCTCTTTTCAAAATTTAAAGCTTCCTAGATTTGAGTAAGTGGTGAATTTTGGTGAATTTTAGTCTCCACTCTTGTACAGTTGCATTCTTAAAATTCAAATGCTGTTAATTATGGTGTTTTTGTTTTGTTTGAGCTTGCAACTTGGCCTTCTGAAATTTGATATGGACTTTGACATGGTAATTGCTGAAATTTGACATGAAAATTGTTAAAGAAATAAAAGAGAAAAAAAAGTATGATAAGGATTTAATCACAAAATTTAGGGTAATTTTCGTTTTGATTATTAATAGGAGTTTGGTGAAGTGGTCATTTTCAGGTTATTTTCTTACTGATGTTGTCTCTGTGAATACGAAGTAGGGATTTTTGCTAACATATCCTTTAGTGCACCTATCTCCCACTTTTGAATTTGCTAAGAGTTGAGAAGAAGTACAACAACCACCAGCTCTTAGCTTGAGTGGTGTCTTTTTCCACTCCCTGAGAGGAAGTTACAGGGTTAAAGTTCGTAAATTCAAATTCTCATCTATTTAACATATTTTGCTTCCTTTTGCTTAGTTTCTTTTCTTCCCTTTAATTTAGGTCACCCTTTTTTATAGCCCATCATTGTAAAGGAACTTTGTTGTAACATAAAAAATTCTCCCGTAATGGATTGCTTGATTTACATTTCATGGCATTGTTTTTCAAATATCATAGCATTGTTTCTCATTTCTTTTCATTTAATTATATGCCATATCTATAGTTGCAAAGATGTCCAAAAACAGTAAATTATTTCTGAAGTCTGACGCCTGTGCTGATGTGCTTTTGGCTTGCTATATCGTTGCTACTGTACAAACTGTATGGATACTAATATGCTGCTATTATTCAAATTATGTAGCACTTTGTTATTTGTTTTTATTTTATTTTTTGGTGCATGTCTCTAGCTATTTTTGGATGTTGGCTATTAGCTGCCTGTTGCAGTATGTTGCAGTCTGTTGCTATTCTGGATGCTGATAGGCTGATGTTTTTCCATTTCTATAGGAGTTTGTTATTTTTCTTTTTTGGGTGCATGCTGGTCTGATGCTGATGGCTGTTGCTTGCTGGTCTGCTGCAGCTGCTAATCTGCTGCTGCTGGTTTGAATCTTCGGATTGATTTCAATTTTCTCTACCAATTTACAGAGACTAAAACTACAATGACAATCCACTGAAAAAGATAAAATCAAGAAAAAATAGATCAGAGTAATTTCCTCATTACTTTTTCCCTACTTTCTTGTCAATCATATACTAGCACTTAACCCAAGATTGGAGAGGATCCCATCAACTAGCCGATAAAGAGAAATAAAACAATGGAAACAACATAGTAGACCAAGGTAAAATAATCCCCAAAGCTACAAATAAACACCCAAGGCCCAACACAGCTCTGTAGCAGCAGCAGCAGCAACTGGCAGCAGCTCTATATCGGTAAACATTAGCACATCTAGCAGCAATAGCAACTTGGTTACATTAAGAGTTTGGAGAATTAAATAATGTTGTGAATATTAGGGTTATGTTGCAAGTGCCTTTGGTGTGGTGTATATTTCTATGATACCTTGGAGAGAGAAGAAGAATTTGAAAAATACATATTAAATGAATGAATGTCCTTGATAATCTTATAAGACTGAGAATTGTTTAGTTTATTCCTCTTATATGGATTATGCATTTATGCTTGTAAGTCATTTTATAACTTGCTTACATAAGGAATATTTTGGGTAAATTGATGGTCATAGTCCCTTTTCTTTTCTTTTCCTTCATTAGAATTAAAGAGACTCGTAAAAAGAAGTTGGAGGAGTCCTCATAGTTGAAGAAAGTATAGGGCTCTTATTTTAGCTTGTGAAGTAGCACTATTTTTAGGGCCCGAATAACATTGTGGCCAAGACATGATACATGTCTGAGATTTGCATAACTTCATTTTCTGGTTCTGAAATTGTTAACCATATTTACGTTGCTATATTGTGATTGTGTTTATTCAAAAAAGATTCAACCATACACTGTTATTTATATTCTTTTCTGTCAAAGACAAAATGAAAATTTTCTCTGTTCCCTTTTTTAACTGTTGTTATAAACTTTAAATACTTATTGTAGGGTAGTGGTTGGAAAGTTGTTGCTAGTTTTGAGGGCAACTTCCCTAATAGGATTAAACAGCTGCCTTTAGACAGACATCTTGACTTGAACAATGTCAAAAGGGTATTAATTCTTGTCTATTTGAATTTTCTGTTACAGTACGTAGCTTTCTTGCTATTTGGTTCTATGATGACCCTTTTAAGTTGGTTCTAGATTGTGCTTGAAGCAGATGATTATCAACCCTATCTTATTTCCCCTGAGAAAGCAATGATCGAGATCAAGAAACAATATGCAGTGTTTGATGCCAAGGTTCTCAGTAAAATTCCAAGAGGACCATTAAAAGACAAGAAAAGGGTTGTTGCTGGTTTGCTGGTCTCAGTAAAAGGGCCCTGCTGGTTTGATCTGCTGGTGGCTGATGGCTGTTGGTTGCTCGTCTACTGCTACCCTGGTGGCTGATGCTTGTTGGGCTACTGCTGCTGTAATGTTGTTGTGAGGTGGCTGCTATTAGATGGTGGTTTATTGCAAATTTGTAATAGTGGTCTTTATTTAGAGTCTTGTAAATGGTCTTTGGGAAGTTTAGCCTTTTAGGTTTTATACACTGCTTCTAAAAGCAGTATCAGTACTTTTTTTTTTTTTTTTTTTTTTGCATGCACATCAACTTTAGGTGATTTGATATCAATGTTATTAGTTTGTAATAGCGGTGCTTGAGGGATGCCCTTGTAAATCTGTAAATCTTATAAAAAGAAATATAAATGATTTTTAATTATTTTGGCCATTGCAAACTTGTCATTGCCAAAACGTAAAGCTTTCTCGACAAACAACTTGTCAGTAAATGTGTTGCCAAAAATTTATTTTTGGCCACTCATATTGTGTTGCTAGAAGTGTATTTTTTGCCAATGCAAATTTGTCATTGCCAAGAGTAAAGCTTTCTTGACAAACAAATCGTCGGCAAATGGCAACATTTACCAACATAAATGTGTCGCCAAAAGTTTACTTTTGACGACTCATATTGTATTGCTAAAAGTATATTTTTGGCCGACGCAAATTTGTGTCGGGAAAAGTGCCACACAATCATCATATTTGAACTACTTTTACGGATGCAAGGTAAATTGCCGATGATGGATGAAGGCTTTTACCGACGACTATGTTTGTTGCTAAAGGCATTACTTTTACCAACGTAATGATAATTTCATCGACAAAAAGTTTTGCTGACCCACCTTTACCTACGGATTGCCGACGTAGCTCCGTGTGTTGGCAAAACTTTTTGTTGATGAATTTTCCCTTTTAGCAACATATTTTCTTACGCTGTGAAAAATACAATTTCTTTTAGTGCAAAACCTTACAAATTTCATCATCCAACTAAATCCGTCAAGATTTTGATGCTAGTTCTTTGTACCAAAATAGCGAGCGTATCGAAAGCTACATTTTGACCGTTTGAATAGAAAATCTAGAAATGTTGATAATTTGGGGGTTTTCTTCTTGGCTCTCCTATTCTGTTTAAGATGTAGGGATTTCTTTAATTCTTTTTAATGTAATTTTATAGATGGGTATGTGATCTATCTTATTGTATCAAAATTCAGGTATTTTATAAAGAATTATGAAATCCATATTAGTATACACACTTACGCTTTGAGGTATATTATGAAATCCATATTCTCATCCTTCATTTATTCGAGTATTGAGATTTTTAATCATGTTAATGCATGAAAATGGTGAAAGCCCAAAAATTTGTTAAACCCTTAGAGACCATTTGTTTTGGGAGATGGAGGAGGGAATGTGATTGATATGGAGGTGGGACCTATTAATATTGTGTTTGTTTTGGGAGATGGAAAGGGGATTCATACACTACAAAAAAATTGATTTTTCACGACACTATATCAACGACATGCATTAATGTAAGTCGTAGTTTCTCATTTTTATGACTTCCTTTTTTTGCATGTCGTAAATAATTTTTCAACCACGGCGTGTCTGTTACATAGGTCGTGAATGGTAATAACGATAATTTGTTTATGGCTTGCAATGTTAGCTGTAAATAATAAAACTTTCTATGATATGCATATGGCATGCCGTTAATACATCCACTATACACGACACACGTACGCCAGTCGTGAAAAGTATTGCAATTTTTAAGATGCACAATTTATGTCGTGAATGGTATAACCAAAAAAAATAAGCGCCAAAATAAAATTTATGGTGCCAATCACCAATATATATATATATTAGAAAAAAAACATATACCTCAACTGTTTGGCTTCTAATAGCTTCTAATCATAAGAGACACTGGTTCAAAGGGTTTCAATCTCTTTTCAACGACAATGGCGATCAAGGGTATGATGTTTGACGGCAGTGACAATCGACTCTATGCTCTCATCTCTTCTCTTTTATTTTATGTTGTTGTATCCCAGGTGTTCATGTTGTTGTTGTATCCATCTTCGTTTTGTTCTTCGTCTCTTTGCAAAACTCTTTGCTCACTTCCATTTTCTAACTCAGTAGTTGTCTTCAAACTTGCCGGAGATAAGTTTTGCGGCTTCTATTAGAAAATCCAGATTTCCCATGCTCGATCGCTATTCATCTCCAAGCACATAAATTGTTTTTTTTGTCAACAATTTCAGATTCTTCCTCATTTTCAATTTGAACAGCATTTGTTCAAACATTTTTGCACTTTCTTAAATTTTGGTTTGAAAACTTGTTTTTCATAATTTTTTATTTTATTTTATTTTTAAAAAAACCACATTTTATTTCTGAATATGGTTTTAATTTTGGGGTTTTTGCAAAACAAGGTCATCTTCCTTCTATTTCAACGTAATCTTATGCTATAAATATATATATATATATATATATATATATAGAGAGAGAGAGAGAGAGAGATAGAGATTTGAGAAAGAGAGAGAATTTTCCAAAACCCATGTTAGCTTGCTGAGAGAAACCTCTTAATCCAATAGAAAAAGAACAAAATAACAGGTCAATTTTAACTTTCTCTTTCATGAACAGAAGGGAGAGAGCTGGCTTCGTTTGGTATTCTTTGTTGTAAAGATAATGATTTGGGTTTGATTTTTTTATTTATTTATTTTTTGAGTTGAAGCCTTGCAAAAGATTAAAAAAAATAAAAAATTGATTTGATAAAAAAATGTAGCTCTTTTATCATTTGATATAAATTTGATAAAATTGTTGGAACACAATTTTAACCAACTTTTTTTTTTTAAAAAAAAATTTGTATCAATTTCAAATTTAATGAAATATTTTATTAAAGATTAAAGATGGTCTAACAAGTCAAAAAAAAAAAAAAAAAAAAAATTGTTCAAGTCTAATGTCTCATCGATTTATATATATATATATATATTTTTATTAATCATTCCAATTTCTACCTTGTGTGGTTTGGTTTATTAATTGATTTAAATTGTGATCTCCATCAAGTGTTTTGTCTTTAAGTTTAAGTTTACAATCCCCAAGTGTTTCAAAAAAGATACATGGAACAAAGTCCTTTTTGTTTTTATTATCACGAAGTCGATATTTATTTTTTTTTTTTATTTTTTTTATATTTTAAAACCCGAGTCTTTCATTTCACATGTTTCTGATATACTAATATACATATTTTCCTTTCTATTCTATCCCACTCTTTGAACAATAATTAACTGTTTGATTACTAAAGAGTAGTGTATATGTAGTAGGAAGCAAATAAATAATTTCATATCCTACACCAATCACTTGATGAGATGATGATGTTGTTCATATAAAATAATATGATTTTTTTTATTAAAATTTCATCTATACTAACTACCATTGACTTGCCCCATGTAAAAATTAGTAGTAAAATAAAAAAGAAGTTTCATTTTGTTTTAAGGAAGACCAGTAGACTTGCATAGAGAACATGATGGTTTCAATCAGTTGAGCGCTCCCAGCATAAGATCCTAATAGACTAACAACTCAAACTAATTCTATTACAATTTATTTTGAGATCCACACATGTTAAATTGAGGTTGAAGTGCTGCAGCATTAGCTGCTGCTTTGTTCTGGACTAAGGCATGGGCTACAGCTTGGCTGGTCTAAGCTGTGGCTTGGTTGAAGACAGTGGCTGAACACTGATTTGCTACAGCTGGGCCTTCGACTTTAGAGGCTGCAGCTCATGCAGCAACTTTGTTTTGGATTTGGTTTGTGCCTGTAGCATCTTGGTTTGCTGAAGCTGAGGTGCTTTTTTATTCTATTGTTGTTGTTGTTCTTATTTTTGTTCTTGTTGTTGTATTATAGTCCAATACATAATTATTTACTCTTTGTTTGCATCTTGGGATGGGATAGAGTAAAAATGACTCTAAAGGACATTATGATATTATTTTTTACTTCTTCTTACTGTTTCGGCCAATTGATGTTTTTTTCCCAGAGTTGCATGATTTATTTTCTTGTTGATGTCATTGTGATTTGTGGAAGGGCTTGCTAATCATTTAGAACGACTTGTGAGACATTAAATTTGTGTTTGTATGCAAGCTTACTTGTTTGTAAGGAAATCAAATGTAATGCTACTCATCTACCTTATGGTATTGTTTTTCATCGAAGTTGAGACTTGGGATATGCATGGTTTTGTGATTGGCTTCAAAATTTTCACTTGCATCTTGTTACCTTCTCCTTAGATGGCTATTTTTCTTTTTTAGATTTTAATCAATAATAATTTCAACGAGGAACATTAGGTGGATTATTTAATTCATTGTTTCAGTTGAATTGAAATCTGTCTGTGTAAGGAATTTTCCCTCTACCAGTTCTACTGCTGATATTGAGCTAGAGTTTAAAACGTTTGGGAGAATATTGCCTGATGCTGTATTAATCAGGAACAGGAAGGTCAGTTTTTACTACATGTCTTTTTTAATCATGTGCTTTAATGCATATCTGAAAGCAATCTAAAATAGCAATGGATGTGCAGAACATTGGTATGTGCTACGCCTTTGTTGAGTTTGAAGATCTCCATGTTGTTCAAAATGCAATCAAGGTTTGAATTCCGTCTTGATTGCAATTAATCAGTCTTGTTTTTATAAATTTTAATGTTCAACTGGATGTCTTTGTGTTTGATGCAGTTAGTCTTGGTCAGCTTGTACTGACCCCATAGTTGAGTTGTAATCAAGATTTTTGCCTTGTTTCATCTTATGAATTATGAATTATGAATTACAATTTGATGATTCTATCTTTCTTATTGGCTAGAAAATATTTTTTCTATATGTTTAGTTTGTGTATATGTTTTTCAGATAATGAGGCATTGTTTGGCATGGTTTTGAAAATAAAAAATTGTTTTCTTTTATCGTGTTTTTGGAAACAAATACATGAAAAGTTGGGAAAACCCATCAGTTTCATATCATTTTAATTTTTATGTGAAAAAAATGTTTAAAGATTCATAAAACTATTTAAAATTGTTTTTAAAGAATTGATGTTTTCAGAAATCCTTGCTTGTTTGTTTCAACAGAAATTCCTTGTGGGAAAGTGAGAAACGAAATATATTTGAAGAGATCCATCATTAATTTTGTAATGTTGGCATACCACACTATTGAGTATCTTGTGGAACTTGCTGTCAATGGTTCTAATAATTTTTTTTTTCTTGTATTATTGTTGTATTAAGAGTTTTCTTGATCACCTTATCTTAGGTCCTGTCTTGTGTGAAACCAAAGGTGTCTGAAAAGTCAATTTCATCTTTTGCACTTGGGTGAGGATTTTTCATGCAATCTTTCATTTCTGTTCTTAATTTTGTTTTTGTAGGCATCTCCAGTACCGTTGGCTGGGAGGCAAGTTTATATAGAATAAAGGAAAGCAAACATTGGTGGTGCTTCTTGAGGAGGCAGTATGTCTCTCAAACTGCTTTTCCTATTAATTATAATATTTTTCATATTAATTATTATGCTAAATTGGTGTAAATTACTTTGTTTTGAAATATTCATGTATTGCTCCTTAAATGTAATTTGATGCATTAAAGGAAACACTTATCACTGCACAAATTGCTTGAAATATTTGTTTTTGTTGCTTCATATCCCTTTGTTTTCATTAATAAAATATGATTATTTTGGTTGGTATGTGTCTAACCCCACCCAAACACCCATTAATGGGCGATGGTTCTTTTGGTACCCGTCTAGTAATCATATATTGACGAAAAATGTCATATATATATATATACATGTGGTGAATAAGACATAAATAAAACTAGAAAATATAGAAAGATAAAGCTTGTGATTTCATTCAATTCAATTGAAAGATTGCTGGTTGTTGATTTACACTTGCTCCTCATGTTAAAATGAAAGAAAATTAGAGAAGAACATGAATGTATTTGCATCTAATGCAATTGCTCTGTTGGACTGAGTTGGGGTTTCAACTACTATAGTTGTTCTATTGTGCTGAGTTATGGCCATGGTTGCAGCTCAGCCTTGACTTGTAATGCTTTGTTTAACTGTCCATTGGTGGATTTGGCCGCAGCCTAGGCTGCGGCTTTGGATGTAGCCCTGTCTTGCCCTGTAGCCTTTGAGTGGGCTACACATGAGTGGGTGAATACACAGATTCCTCCATATAGCCTACATAACCAACATACATAGCGTAGCCTTCTACCGGCTTCACAAACTAGGAGCACCAATGCCATATCACTTGAGCAAAAGATTGTTCAAAAACCATGTCCAACATAGATAGGGATCCTGAACGAAAATCACTGCCAGCAACCATAATAACAGGCAAGTCAAAATACAATGCTTATTGAGAGAGAAAAAAACAAACGACAAATACTCATGGCACAAAAAGGGCAGGATAGAAAATTATGTTCTAGAAAAAAAAAAAACATATTTCCTAGTATGCCATTGGATTTATGAAATTTTGAAATATACACAATTATTATGAAAGTTAACCAAACTTGTCAATGAAAAGAATAATGAAAGTCAACTAAAGTAGTTAACAACTCTGCTTGTTGAAGTGACTTGTGGTATATTAGAGTGAAGTGGGAGAAGGCTGCCTAAATGCTACCTTTCCCAAGTTGGAGCCTTGTGCCCTAGGCATAGCCTTTTTATGTCATACAAGAAATAAGGTTGTTATGTACTAGTATGAAATTGTGTAGTAACAATGCATTGCAGAATTTGACTTATTGCTGATGTGAGGCTGTGAGTGGCGCTGCAAATTTGTAGTCCTCTTCAGGAGAAGTTTGCTTTTCCTTGCAATGTGAAACACCAGCTATGTTTTTCTATATCCTACACTCAAATCTTAATTAAAATGGGATCAATTAGAATATAGGGTGAAAAGTACAGAAGGCTATATTTATTTTGAAAAGCCACATGCTCCACAAATTTCATGTACAACAAAATAGAAAACAAGGAACTTTTGTTCGAACAAAATATACCATTTCGTGGAAAATCTTGCTATGCTTTCCTAGTGAATTGACTGAAGGCAACTCTACAATTTGCTAACTCTTGGTGGTAAACCCTAAACCCTAACCAGAGAAAAGGAGAAATAAAGAAAAAAAGTGGTAAAATGCAGTTGCAGATTGTTTATAGAAGACGATGTTCTGAATTTTTTTGTTTGAAGAGTTGCAGGAACCTTGGATTTGTCATTTTGTCTATATACTACTTGTCTTTGTCAGCAATAACAATGCAATACAAATGTGGTAGCGAGTCCTAGTTATTGTGGAACATTACTTATTGCATTTGCAGTGAGAATTGTTCTTGGATATGACTGTTTGTGAATAATTATGTTTTCTTTGCTTTGATTGTGTGGACTTTACTAGCATTGTGTTTGTTATTTTATTAATGGATCCCTAGTTGTGCTACTGTGTTATTATTATAATCTTCAAGTAACAAAAAAACGCTTACACACTATCTGGAAACCCAAGCAAAGATGCAACGGGAAGAAAAATTCAAATGGATAAACCCAGGTAGCTTTTTCTAATTCTCGTCTTTTTTCTAATTTTATGAAGAGAACTACACACTACATAGACCTCTCATTTAAATTTATTATCATAATAGGTCTCGTGTACATTTATTAATATCAGAATTGCTTATCACATGTGCTTCCCATCTTAGATAGAAGGATATTTCACAGAGTTTGTAAAAAATAAAAAAAAAATGATTAATACTTGTAGGAGCCAAGCAAAGGGACAAATGGACACTCACACGGAGAAACCCAAGTAAACTTGCACATTTCTCATGCTTGTGCTCTTGCTTGTTTTTTTTTTTCTACTCAAGCTTGTCATTTTGCATATGGATTACATGAAGATTCTAAATTTGAGTAAACAAATGCTTCTTGCCATTGTATTACAATTTTTTTAGAGTGAGGAAAGCGATAGAGGTGAGCATAGGGTGCACAGAGGTGGTGAGCATAGGATGAACTCACAAAAAAATATTTGGGTAAATTTTGTATGGCATTTTTAATTTACTCATTTGCATTTTTGTCGTGCTTGTGCTTTTGCTTGCTTGCTTTGTTTTCTACTTTAGAGCTTTTGTCAATTTTGCATATACATCTCACATCGTCTACTAAATTTGAGTAAACAAATATAATTTGATATTGTATTACAATTTTTTTAGGGTGATGAAAATTGTGAAGGTCATGAAGATATTTAGATAAATTTTATATGGCATTAATAATAACCTTAATTTTGTCTTCAATTCATTAGCTTATTTTATGTATTGCTTTCGTGATAGTTGCATGATGCAAATGAAATTGGAAATGATGGATCCATGGAAAATGCTAAATGCAAATTGTTGAATTGGAATGGAATAAAGGTGGTGGTTGCGAAAGGCACAATTGCATCAACGGATTCTAAAGCATTAGTACATTACGAGCCTCTTGGCCCTGGGTGTTGGAAAGTATGGGTTAACCATGTCATAGTCAATGAGCCATTGTTTTGCCCTAATCGTGAGATGTTTGTGCTTGAAGATGCTATTGGAAGCATTGTTGATTGGGAAACCCATTTCATTAGCTTTGACTTTGAGTAGAAATCCTAACATCTATAGATAGTTTTTGAGGACTTTGATGAATAGATTTCTATAATCTGTGAATAGTTTTGGATTTTGTTTACAAACTTATATATGATACAGTTTTGAATGGTTTATAACTTTTTTGACATTTAGAACTTAATGATAGTCCTTTTGGATAGTTTTGAACTTACGGTTAGTTTTTGGATGTTTGGAATGTATTGACAATTTTTTACTGTTCATAATTTATGGATATAGTTTATTTTTTTTTTTTTGCTTGAAACAATATTTTGGTGGTTGATTGATATTTTGTAAAGCTTATTTGTAATGTTTGTTAGATTGTACAAAACAAGTCAAAAATAGGACCTGTTGAATTAAAAAAAAAAAAGAAGAAAAAGAACACACACAGACACACACACACATTCTACGGCATGCAAATTAGGCCATTATATGAAATATTCCATAGCATTTTATGAATGCCGTGGTATGTTCTACTTATCTACGGCAGGCTAAGCAAGTTGTTGTATTACATATTTTACAGCACTCAATCAGCATTGTTATTTGTCCCACCAATTAATGGCATGGAAAAGTAGTTGTCGAAAAAGTAAAATGACGCATAAGATCTGCTATTAAATAGTTTTTAACGGTGTATTGTGTCATGCCGTTGAAAGTGAATGACTTTCCATGACTGGTTATAATTTGACATTACCTTGCACGTCATAGAATTGTATCCACGGCATGCATTTGGTGCCGTAAAAACCCTTTTTTGTTATAGTGATAAGCCCATCGAATTAGGACGAGCCTTAGATGTTGGGATTGAAATGGAGGCCAAAGACTTGGTATTAGAAAATTAGCCCTCCTGTATTTTTTTTTTTTTTTACATGTTGGGCATTTTTTTTTCAACATTAATGTTTAAAAGTTTTTGTATTTTTTGTTCAGTAAAAATCATAATTTTATTTGTTTATTATTTTATATTTCTTTTATATAAAAATAATTTAACAATCCCTACACTAACAACTATCATCAAAACAAACACAATTTTAGTTATCGCTTCATTATCAATCCTCTCAGTATTAATCCCCTCCGTTCTACTTTCGAAAACAAATAGGCCCTTAGTGTAACTAGTGTAAATTGGAGAAATTTTTATTTGATGCTAGTTAATAAATGTTTGGAAATGCCTATCTATGTGTGTTGAAATTCATGACTTAACTTAGAAATTTTGTGAATATTGACTTGTGGAAGGTTTTGAAGCTTGTGGATACTTTAGAATGAAAAACCATAATTTTCTAGAATTGTATTTGTTAGGAAATTGAAGATTTATAATTGCTTGGAAAATTGGAATATAAGTTTATGAATAGAAGCGATTAGTGTTAATTGAAGAAACTGATAAGATTAGTGTTTGACAATATTGATATAAATGATATTGAGAACATAAAGATTGAAATGTGAAACATGGATATATTGAAAATAACGAAAATAATAGGTGATTTTGGAAGTATTGTAAATGATGTGTTGTGATGCCCTAAATTTTTAGAAAGGTTCAAACAATATTAAATAAAAACTAAAAAATATCCAAATGCAACTCCAAACGAAATCATAAAGTCTTAATACCTACTAAATAAAAATTATTCCGCTTTAGGCATGGCTTTAAGTCAACCAAGACTAGACATTATCATCAACTCTATTTTCATCTGTCATTTCTTTTTTTTTCAAAACTTGGTATAAAACACCAGGGCAACAAAAATATATGCCATAAGCTGCTAAGCATAGATACAAAATACAACAAACCTACATTTTGTTTTTATAACAAAATAACAAAATTATAATATAATTGCAAGTATAAATTACACCTGATAAAATAATTTCAACAATTTTAATAAATTAAGTGACACTCAAAATCTCTCCAAAGAGATTTCATTTACCGACCACTAAGCCATGATACGGTTAATTTGAAACCCTCCATGGTCAAATATTCAAGTGTTATCAACTGTAACTACCAGGGATGCTCACGTCTAGAGTTACATACCCAAGCAGTTGCATATGTGGTCTGTTCCTAAGAGAACAGTCTGCCAGGGGTACATATCCTTCATGTGTGCCATCGGCACATCCATCCTCATTCCGAAACTGAATACTGATAAGGGTTCAAAAACATCATGTATTGTGATAACCCAACCCGTACTATGCTTCATTATGTATGTGATTATGTGTTTAATATGAATTTGCAAGTCTAAGTACATAAACTATGTTGTTTTGGAACTATATCCATTGAATGGAGGAATATCTGTTGCAATTATAACTTTGAACTGAAATTGAAAGCATTAGGGGCGCTAGAAACAAAACCAACTTCATATCTGTGTTTAGCATGATTTTTAGAGCCTATTGTGAAATTTTGTAAAATTACGATTCATAATGATGTAATTAAGTTTTATGAGTTGAAGTTATATATGTGTACAGCTTTTGAGTTCATCTTTGTAGAAGCTTTGCTAGAGAGTGAATTAGAGAGAGAGGAAGAGGAGAAGCTAGGGTTTTGGAAAAGATTCAAGGGAAAAACCCTAGAGTTGAACTTAGGTATGGAAATCTACTTAGAATATTTGTATATGTCTCATCTTTTGCTTGAAATCAAGAGGAAATTGGGAATTTTGAGTTAGGGTTTTGGGTTGTTTAATGGTTTGAACTAAATTCAAGAAATCTCTTCAACGTTGTGTGATTTGAGCTCAATCTTGTGATTTATGCATGAAATAAACTCTAGATGGTTCATACAACTAAGTTTTATTGAAAGAGTCACCATGTTCATATGTGTTTTGAGCTTGATGATGTAATTTATGAATGTAAGACAAAGATGAGACCATGAATTTGATGTTGAAGCAAGATTGATGTGTTTAAAGTAAAATTACCCTTGAATCATGTAGTATATGATTATGGATAATGTTGTGAAGGATGCAATTGTGGAAGAGTACTGTGTTAACACAATATGCTTTCTTTTAAATCAAGATTATTCATTTGATTCTTGAGTATAGCTCACTCCCCTATGTTGTATGTATGTAAGTGATTAGCATGGAGGTCAACCTTAGAGTCTAACTTAGGAGTTATTTTTGTGAACCTGCTTGGTCGAGTCTCCAAGATGGAGCTTTTGGTCTTTGACTCACATTTTGTTATGACTTTTATTTTGCTTTGCTTAATGGTCTTGGGATATGTAAACCATGTGTATGGAATTCTTTTTGGTACATAAGTTTCTGCATGGTCATGTAAATATGTGAATGTGCTATGTTGTCAGCTGTATAATTTTGATCATTTTGGCATGGCTCAAAGGACTTTTTCATTTGTGTTATGCTTCGGCTTATGGCCTAATTATTATAATTATTCTATATGTTTGTTTGAGGCCGAAGGTAATCAAGTGATTAGTGGCCAATTATGATCCAAACATTTAGAGGTGGGTTTGGGTCGTGAAAGAGTGGTATCAGAGCCAGGTAAATAGCTAACACACAAGTCCATTTGAGTATTAAGGAGCTTAGTAAAGAGTTAGGAACATTTACATTTGTGCTACAATTGTATGAGTTAAGATGTGAATCCATGATCTTTATGAGCATGAGCATGAAAGATATAAATACAAGTGTGGTTTCTAAGCTTCTTATGGAATATGAAGTATATGATAACACATGGGTAAGTATGATTATTGTTTGAGCAAGTATGGCTATTATTTGGGCATGAACATGGAAATTGTGAAACCATGTGTACATTTCTAATATCAGCATGAGAAGTAACCTATGTGATATGAGTATGAACAAAAGTTATGTGAATTGATGAGTAATTTTGATTTCGATAATGAATAAGTGACTTCTGTGAACATGAATATATGAACATGAGGGTTATATGATTTATGTGAACCCACGTATGCAACTTTGTTGTTGATATATGTTTATGTATATAGCAAAATGGTGGAAACAAGGGCAGATGAATTAGATGAGTCCACCTCCTCTCGATTTGATAGACTGGAAAGGATAGTAGAAGAAATGGCAGGGGACCTAAGACAGGGAACCTAAGAAATGGAATTGGACCCTGCCTTGATATCTGAGGCCACCAGGAATCAATATCTTAAATGGAAAAGAAAGAGACAAAACTCCAATGTGAACAAAATCGTCATGAAGAACAAGAAATGGAAATCTGAAATATCTATGCAAGATAAATTCAATCAAAGAAAGGATTTGGCGCCGGTTTGTTCAGAATATGGGAAAAGGCACAGAGGGATGTGTTATCGACTTTCCGGTGCTTGTTGTGATAACCATGTTCTGTGGCATATTCTTAATCGTTAATTATACACATGATTATGTGCTGGATGTGAATTTTGATGCTGATTATGTGATTAGGTGTAGTTTTCAATTCATATCTATCCACCATAGGAAAATATGTTCTATATGCGGTAATAAATTGAAATTGAAGGCCGTAGAGTCGACAGAAACCAAAATTGATTGTACCAATGTGATTAGCATAATTCTTAGAGTCTATGGTGAAATTTAATTAAAAATTAATTCAGATTACAATAATTAGATTAATTTTATTTAAATAAGCCTATTTGATTAAGCCTAAGCTTTGGTTAGCCAATAAGATTAGTTAAGCATATATATATATATATATTAATTCAAGTCCAAAAGTACTTTAGAGAGAGAAAAACTTGATTTAGAGAGGGAACAAGAAGAATTGTAGGAGATTGGAAGGAAACTTGGAGGATTAAGCAAAGATATACTTGAATCCACACACTAGGTATGAAATTCTCCCTCAATCCTTGTAGATAAAATATGTAGAAATTGTATTCACCTAGTTTTTGAATTTAGCTGCTTGAAATTGGACAATAGAGGCATGAATCACCTTGAATTGGAGGAATTGAGTTGAAATATGTACATGCATGCATGATCCTTCATTTTTGAGCTAAGATTTTTGGAATTTCATATATGCTTGAGGTCTATAAGAAAAGACCTTGAAGGTTTTTCATGGTTTTATACATTTCATGCCATCTTGTTTTGCTTTGAAAAGAAGAGCATTCAACTTATGCATGGTTTATAATTGTAAGTTTGAATTCAAATTTGAGAAATTGACCATGGTTTTGGACAATTGGTTTCAATCGACTATGTTTTCTTGTTCTATAATATTTTTCCATGTTTTTGCACCAACCATGCAAAGTTAGAGCCATTGAATTGCAAGTTTGAGCTGCAAACACAGTTATGGAAATTGCATAATTCAACTTGTTCGCTCGAGTGTCAGAAGTGGCGCTCGAGCGTAAAAGTTAAGCTCCCAGAAGTTTTATAGACTACTGCACGGTGGCTCGAGTGTCAAAACTTCCACTCGAGCGAACCCTCTTTTTCATTACTTAAGGCTTGAGCAATAGAAAGTTGGCTTGAGCCTAAAATTCAAGCAACCAGTACTTTTGCAGAGCTTTGCAGACCGCCCGAGCGACCAAAGTTCCGCTCAAGCAGAGTGCCCCGTTTCAGGAACTTTTGAAAAGTTATTTTATGTTTCGATTTTCATTCTTTTTTATTTCTAAGCATTCTTAGGCACACAATGAGCATCCAAAATGAATTAAAGAACACGAAAGAAGCATAAGAAAATTGAGCAGACTAAAGAACGGATTGAATTGTATTATGACATGATGTGTTGTGAATTATGTAGGGTAAATTGCGAGGACGAATCAAACATCTGAATACTGTGAGTAATATCTTAGTAGAGATATTTTTATGTATGTATTGTTTTCTAAATGTTACGTATGTGGTAAGTTTCTACACTTATGAATTTTGTACTATGAATGAGTATTCTATGTGCTGATTCATAATAGAATCTGTAAAGTGATTGATGTATGGAATATTTGATAGGCCTAAAGACGTTTGGAATATTTGACAATGATACGGATTGGGCCTAAGGCCATTTGAAATGTTTAATAAGATTGACTAAAGGTCATCTTATATATGAAATGGACCAAAGGTCGTTTGAATATGAATACAGATATGATCATGATAATGAATATGACTATGACTATGCGAATAAATATGAACATAGGAGTATTAGAGATGGACCCAAGGTCGTTTTGTATAGATGGGCCCAAGGTCGTTTTGAATATGAGTAGGACTTGAGGTCGTTTTGTATATGAGTTGGACCTAAGGTCATTTTGCATATGGCTATCATGTACTGGACCCGAGGTCGTTTTACTTTGTTATGATTGATAAATCTAATATGAATGGAAATAGTTGTTCAAAGGTTTAAATTATAAGTATGATTTATTTATGTGCAAATCTCATTCATTGACCTCTTTACTCTGATATTATTCATTTGGCATTAGCTCACTCTTTATTTTATATGTATGTAGGCAAGTAGCGGGATGTCCAGCCTCAGCCCCAGTGATATGTGAGAAAACTGGGTTTTGAGAAGTCAACCAAGGTCACCTCATGCAAGAAGCCTTACTTTTGATTTGTTTTCTTTTGTGGTCATATGTGACCAAGTTTGTGTATAACCTTGGTTTTTGTTAAGACTGACTTTGGAATGATCCTGGACCTATGTATATATATACACTCTGGTTGTTTGTTTGGTGTGAGTTATTACATAAATGAGAAAAGTTTTTGTTAAGTCATATATGCACAGCTCATTGGACAATCTTTGCAAGTTCTCCTTCCGCATTTTGGCCCCTATTATTAACTATGACTTGATTTTTGTCAGAGGCTATAGGTAATCTCATGATTACTGGCCAGTTATGATCCTAATCTATAGGGACGGGTTTGGTGACCGAGTAGCATTAGAGCACGAGTAATAACTCACACACTTGTCCAAATGAGCAGTAGAGTTTCTAGAAAAGATCTAAGTTGCATTCATGTGATAAATATATGCTTGAATGCATTGAGATTGTGCTAAAGTAATTTGTAATATGCGACTGCATGATATATGAACTGTTGCCTATTTGTATGTACGTACCCTTTTTGTACATGAATATTGTGTATACTTTCTGTATGAATTATAATGCAAGTTTCATTAGATAATGGTGAGAGCAACAGCCGATAAGCTAAAGGAATCCTCCACTACTCGGCTAGACTGATTAGAGAGAATGATGCAGGACATGGTAGAAACACTGAGGCAACAACAATAGTGGCAACAACCACTACCCTCATCTCCAATACAACTTGCACTAGATTTGCATAAATGATGACTGAACAATAGCTCTCATCAAAGAATTTAAGAAAATGTAGCCATCACTGTTTCATTGGGGGTGTGGACCCATTGAAGGCCGAAGCTTGGGTCCTCGGTATTGAAAAGTTGTTTGAAGTATTCCCATGCCTTGAAACAGAAAAAGCACAATTGGCCACCTTTACATTGGTGGATGAAACAAAAAGGTGGTGAATGCTAATTAGTGATGATAACAAGGGCATAGATTGGACACGGTTTCTTGCACTCTTTTTTCATAAATATTTTCCGCAATGCATCCGCGATAGAAAGGTGTTTGAATTCGAAGAACTGAAGCAAGGCAATATGATTATAGATTAATATGAGGCCAAGTTCATTGAATTGGCTAGATTTGCTTCGCACATGGTCAACACTAAATATAAAATGGCAAGAAAGTTTGTGGGTGGTTTTCGCAATGATATTTTGGAAAGAGTGAACGTATTTGAACTGCCCACTTATGTTGAGGTGCTAGATTGAGCTTTATTGTCAAAAACTAATATGGCCAATTAGATTAAAGCACCAGTAGACTGGAAAAACTAAGAGGCGGGGTTTTTTTCTCAAAGAATAGATTGCCAAAAAAACAAAATACGAGATCCTCAAGCACTTCATGCTCCATAGAGATACAACACCAACATGTACTTAGTGTGGTAAGAAGCATCGTGGGGTTTATTATTGTATTTCCGAGCCTTGTTGTAAATTTGGTGTGATGGCACATATGGCAAAGGATTATACGCAAACTAAGCAACAAAGAAGTGGGAAACCAGTTACTAGTTCGATCGGACCCATCCAAAAACTGGGTAATACTACGAGGCCTGCTGCTACTAGAGACACAATGAGACAAGGGAGTGTCTTTGCGTTTGTCCCAAGTGACACATAAAATACTAAAGCTATTGTCTCTGGTATTATCTCTATATGCAGTCAAGATGCTTTTGTGTTAATTGATTCTGGCTCAATGCATTCCTTTATGTCTACTATATTTGTATCTAGATTGACTAGACCCCTAGAATCATTGCCATATTTGTTGTGTGTATCTACTTCATCGGGGGAATCTGTATTGTGTACATCTGTGTATCTGTTTGTGATATGCGAATTGGCAATGCTACCTTATAGGTGAATTTGTTACCCTTGGACATTATGAACTTTGATGTAATTCTGGGTATGGATTGGTGTAGACCGCCCGAACTTCGTCGTGCGCTCCCCTTTCGGAGAGGGCGCGAATTAGGTTCTAGCTACTACAGTTCGGACTCCTGTCACGGTTCTAAATCTAATCTCACAAAGTGCAATGTAAGACTGATAAATCACCAAAGAGTCCAAATCCGGCAAATCATTTTGGAAAATCGATTTTGAATCAAAAGCGCCAAACATGGATTGCTTTGCCAGATTTCAGAGTCCCCACCTAAATTGTCACACCCTCAATATAAACCCATAAATCATACATTCATGATACAAGAAAGAGATATCATATCCCATCCATCAGAGTATTAAGTATAAAAGTATTACATGTTAACAACAAAAGTAAATGCCTCACGGGCTTACAACTTTCCAAGTCAACACTTGGGTTCAACAAAAGAAGAGTTCAAACTCTTTATACAAAATAAGCCCTTTGCTTGATTTATATGTAATACAAAAAGATAACAACAAAAAGATCCTTCAGCCTCTAAGCCTCCCAAGCTACGTCCTTCAAGGTGGCATATCACCTGCACCTGAAAATGATGTCCCATAAAGGGTGACCCAAAGCCCCGTAGAGATATTCTAAACCAAATATGAGAAATAACTAAAACATTAGCATTCGATAAATGGTTAACACTTGAAAACCAACTTACGACACATCCCAGTTCCATGACAAATGCACCCGCATTTCATTCCACCTTCCTTTACTTATCCAATTCAAATTCATAAACATGACATATTACCTAGCCAAACAATTAAATGAGACTACAACTCATATTAAAACACCTTTATTATCCACAATTCAATGAGACTGCAACTCATATTAAAACATTTCAATACTTCAATTATATACGTTATGCAAACGTGATTAAGATTTCGGGACTTTCACCATGGGCACTCCGGCCAACTGAGTTATCAATGGAGTCCATCCCCTATCTCCTCCCAAACAGGTTTGAGAGTGCATCCCTTATCTCCTCCCAAACCATGGAGTACATCCCCTATCTCCTCCCAAACAAGATACATATGCAATGTATTTAAACAGTCTATCATATACAATGATCAATACAGGCACATATTCAATGTGTTAATTCAACCGTCATATTCAATGACTTAACCATTTGATTAGTTTCAGTTTTTCCTAATCAACATACAGTGTCTACAACAATCAAGACTATCCTCCACCGATAGCCAAAACAGTTATCTCTAAACAGGTAATAAAATCATCAAACAGATAAATTATCAACATTTTCATAGGTGAGTGATTAATCAATCCAATTACACCGTTCAATCTCATAATTTTTCCAATTTCATGATTTTCAACTCAATTTCATATTTTCCCAAATTAATTATTCAAATTAATTTATCACATTAATTAGGGCATTTTCCTCCTTTTTCAAATATCAACCCTAAGGCTCAATTTCATGAATTCAACAACAATAATCCCATTTTCCAAGATCTCACATACACATGGAGTTTAACAATTGAAAACCCCCTTTTTATGACTTCAAAACAAACCCTAACTTTCCCAAAATTCTCATAATCCACCACTTATACAAAATGACTAAAATCTATCTCAAAACTCATAAGAAGGAGTAGGGTATCCCTGCCTCAAATGAAGAGACTCAATGGAGAAGATGAAGAAAACTTGAGATACTCCAAACCCAATGTTTTTTGGATCAAAATGTAACCCACACCAAGCTCCACACTTTTCACAAAGGGACTAGGGTAGACACACCCAAGAACCAAGGGTATTTTTAGAGAGAAGGTGTATTGTAGAGAGAGAGACAGCCGATCTAGGGTTTGAGAAGAAAGGAAATCAAAAAATGGGAGAGAAGGCTGCTACTGCGATCTGATATAATCGAGCCTCGCTTAAGCGAAGGAATGGTCGCTCGAGCGACCAGACATAAAGAAACCTAGCTCGAGCGCAGAAAGCCTCGTTCGAGCCGACAACACGAAGCTTCAGGTCTGCAACCTAGAAGCACACTCGAGGGAAGAAAAGCTCGCTCGAGTGAAGGAACCCAAAACATAGTCCTCGCTCGCTCGAGCGAAGGAAAGCTCGCTCGAGCCAAGAAACACAACCTTCAGGTCCAAATATAGACGTAGACGCATGCTCAAGCGCAAGAAAGCTCGCTCGAGCCAACAGACACACCACCCAAAGCTCACTCGAACGAAGGAACCCTGGCTCGAGTGAAGGAACTAAAACACAGAGCTCGCTCGAGCGACAAAAGCCTCACTCGAGCAAAGACACCAAAAACTGGGCAGCAACCATTTGTTTCAAAACACACCCAACTTGTTACAAACTTGCCCAACACATCCCAAAACTCAAATACAAGGAATTAAAGGATGGAAATACAACATATATAATAACAGACATCCATGGAACCGAGTTCAGAATACAATAACCAATGGAGGGAAAACCAGGATTGCTATATAAATGTTTTATTTTGGGAAATTTAGGAAACCCTGACTCGTGCCTAAGGCCAAGTGTCCGTCGTCACCAAAGTTGCCTCTACTCGGGAACTTGGGTACGAGAGGGGAAGGTCCTGAAATGAGCACCCCCGCTCGCCCGATCAAAGGATCGGCCTCTACTAACATGATATGTTCTGTTTTGAAAATAGATGTGTTCTTATTTCGGTTATTTAGCTAACTTACTACGCGATGCGCACAGCATACAAGTATAGACTCAATCATGAGAATTGAAACAAAACAATTCATGTTTGTTTTTAAAAATGGTTTGAAAGTGCTACTCACAAGTAGGCCAAAGCGCGGATTTGCCACCCTCAAGTAGGCTTAGAAAAACATGATTTTGCCACTTCAAGTGGGCTTAAAACTCACAATCATCGAATTGTTCCAATTCAGGCAATCAAGCCTTCACCCACAGGCATTCATGCAGTTAATCACTTAAGCAAATAGCCTCATGGCAAGCATGCTAGACATGGAAACACTCACACTCATGCAAGGATGCTAAAGCGTAAACACTTACAGTGTACTCCCAGCCAAAACAAAAGCTAATTAGAAATCAATGCATGATCCTAACTATGTTAAGCTTATTTTGAGCTCAAAAATCTGCCAAAAGAGCTTCGCAGAGAGAGAGAGAGAGAGAGAAAACTTGATTTATAGAGGGAACAACAATAATTGTAGGAGATTGGAAGGAAACTTAGAGGATTAAGAAAAGATACACTTGAATTCACACACCAAGTACGAAATTCTCCCTTAATCCTTGTAGATAAAACATGTAGAAGTTGTATTCACCTAGTTTTTGAATTTAGTTGCATGAAATTGGACAATAGAGGCATGAATCACCTTGAATTAGAGGAATTGAGTTGAAATATGTACATGAATGCATGATCCTTCATTTTTGAGCTATGATTTTTGGAATTTCATACATGCATGAGGTCTAGAAGACAAGACCTTGAAGGTTTTTCATGGTTTTATAGATTTCATGGCATCTTGTCGTGTTTTGAAAACAAGAGCATTCAACTTATGACAAGCATGGTTTATGATTGAAAGTTTGAGTTCAAATTTGAGAAATGGACCCTGATTTTGGACAATTGGTTTCAGATTGACTATGTTTTCATGTTCTATAATGTTTTTCCATGTTTTTGTACTAACCATGCAAAGTTCGAGCCATTGAAATTCAAGTTTGAGCTTCAAACAAGTGGATTGCTTCGTTTCAGGAAGTTTTGAAAAGTTCTTTTATGCTTCGATTTCCATTCTCTTTCATTTCTGAGCATTCTTAGGCACACATTGAGCATCCTAAATGAATTAAAGAACACGAAAGAAGCCTAAGAAAATTAAACAAACTAAAGAACAAATTGAATTGTATTATGACCCGATGTGTTGTTAATTATGTTGGGTCAATTGCAAGGATGAATCAAGCATTTGAACACTGTGAGTAATATCTTAGTAAAGATATTTTTGTGTATGTATTGTTTTCTAAATGTTACCTATGTGGTAAGTTTCTACAGTTTTGAATTTTGCACTGTAAAGTGATTGGTGTATGAATACAAAATGGGCCTAAGGCCGTTTGGTATATTTGACAAGGATACAGATTGGGCCTAAGGTTGTTTGAAATGTTTAGTAAGACTGACTAAAGGTCATTGTATATATGATATGGACCAAAGGTCGTTTTGAATATAGATACGGATGTGATCATGATCATGAATATGACTATGCACATAAATATGAATAGAAGAGTATTGGACCCGAGGTCATTTTGTATAGATGGACCCAAGGTCGTTCTGTATAGATGGACCCAAGGTCATTTTGTATATGAGTTGGACTTGAGGTCGTTTCGCATATGGTTATCATGTACTGGACCCAAGGTCGTTTTTCTTTATTATGATCGATAAATCTGATATGAATGAGAATAGTAGTTCAAATGTTTAAATTATAAGTATGATTTATTTATGTAAGAATCTTATTCATGAACCTTTATACTTTGATATTATTCCCTATGTAGGAGAGCAGTGGGACGTCTTGCCCCAGCCCCAGTGATATGTGAGAAAATCGGGCTTTTAGAAATCAACCAAAGTCGCCTCACGTAAGAGGCCTTACTTTTGTTTTGTTTGCATTTTGTTTTCTTTTGTTGTCATATGTGACCAAGTTTGTATATAACTTTGGTTTTTGTTAATACTGACTTTGAAATGATCCTGGACCTATGTGTATATATATACTCTGGATGTTTGTTTGGTGTGAGTTATTAAATAAATGAGAAAAGGTTTTGTTAAGCCATGTATGCATAGCTCATTGGACAATCTTTGCAAGTTCTGCCTCTGCATTTTGGCCACCTATTATTAACTATGACTTGATTTCTGTCTGAGGGCGTAGGTAATCTCATGATTAGTAGAGCATGACAAAGTGGTAATAGAGCACGAGTAATAACTCACACACTTGTCCAAATGCGTAGTAGAGTGTCTAGAAAGATCTAAGTTGCATTCATGTGATAATTATATACTTGAATGCATCGAGATTGTGCTAAAGTAAATTGTAATATACGACTGCATGATATATGAACTGTTGCCTATTTGTATGTACATGCGCTTTTTGTACATGAATATTGTGTATAATTTCTATATGAATTATAATGCAAGTTTCATTAGATAATGGTGAGAGCAAGCGCCGATGAACAAGAAGAATCCTCCACTATTTGGCTAGACAGAATAGAGAAAATGATACAGGACACGAAAGAAACACTGACGAACAACAACAGTGGCAACACTTGTGGCAACAACCGCTACCCCTGCCTTCAGTATAACCTATACAAGATTTGCAAAATGATGACCAAACAATAGCTCTCATCAAAGAATTCAACAAAATGAAGCAACCACTGTTTCATGGGGGTGTGGACCCATTGAAGGCCGAAGCTTGGGTCCTTGGTATTGAAAAGTTGTTTGAAGTATTCCCATGCCTTGAAACACAGAAAGTACAATTGGCCACCTTTACATTAGAGGATGAACCGAGAACGTGGTGGATGCAAATTCGTGGTGATAACAAGGGCATAGACTGGACACTATTTATTGCACTCTTTTATGATAAATATTTCCCGCAGTGTGTCCATGATACAAAGGTGTCTGAATTCAAAGGACTAAAGCAAGGCAATATGATTGTAGCTGAATATGAGGCCAAATTCACTGAATTGGCTAGATTTTCTCCGCATATGGTCGACATTGAATATAAAAAGGCAAGAAAGTTTGAGGGTGGTCGTCGCAATGATATTTTGGAAAGGGTGAACGTATTAAAACTACCCACTTATGTTAACGTGCTAGATAAAGCTTTAATGTCAGAAACTAATATGGCCAATCAGAGTAAACCACAAGCTGACTAGGAAACTAAGAAGCAAGTCTTTTTCTTAAAGAAGAGAATGTCAAAAAAGGAAAATATGGGATCCTCAAGCACTTCAGGCTCCATTAGAGATTTGGCACCAACATGTACTCAGTGTGGTAAGAAGCATCATGGGGCTTGTTACCGTATTTCCGGGGTTGCTATAAATGTGGTGAGATGGGACATATGGCATGGGATTGCACCCAAACTGAGCAACAAAAAAGTGGGAAACTGGCTTCTAGTTTAACCAGATCCATCCCAAAATCGGGTAATACTATGAGGCCTGCTGTGTGATACCCCTGTTCCGTAGTATGCTAATTGGTCCTTAATTTGAGTATGATTATGTGTTTAGCATGATTTTATGTGCCATTATATGAATATATGCGATTTTGAAGTTTTATCTATTCACCGTAGGAATATCTGTCTGAATAATCTGCTTTGGAAATTAAATTAAAGGCATTATCGGCCACGGAAACCGAAATTGATTACGCCATTGTGAATAGCGTAATTTTTAGAGCCTACGGTGAAGTTTAATTGAAAAATTGATTCGGACCAGATTAAGCTGATTTAATTGATAAATTAGAGCCCAATTACTTTATTAATATTATTTGGCCTTAGTGGGTTTTGTTGTAAGTCTCTATACTCCCTACTCTCTCTTATTCACCTCATTTGACTGAACTTGGGACTCAAAAACATAGATAGAGCCGGCTGTAGAGACGGGGGAGGAGAGAATTGTGTAATTGTTGGCCCAATCTTTGGAGTTTGAAGATTTAGCTCAAGAATTTGCTAGAGCTTAGAAGATCAAAGCTTTTAGGTGAGTAATTCTTGGATTATAGTTTGTAATTTTGTGTGTTCAAGCTAATTTGGTGATCAAGAGTGAGATTGAAATGAAATTGTGTTGGATTTGTTGAATTGAAGCTTAATATGTGCATGCATGTAAAGACTTACTTTGAAATTGCGTGGTTGAACACAAATGTGTATAATCCATGCGAAATGCTAAAGGAAACTCATGTTTTGATCACCATTTGTGTTGTCTAAGTTGAGAATGTGGCTAATTCATCACATGCATGTACAATTTGAGAAGATATGAGCTTGAATGCATGAGTTTGCTATGTTGGTGTTGGGTTTGACATATTTTGGGACATGCATGTAGATAAATCAAGAGATTGAGCTTCATAATGTTATAATCTTGCATTGGTGCCATGTTAGTATGATTATATTTGAGATTTGAGCCATTGCATGCAAGTAATGTAGCTGGAAAATCGATTTGGAGCTCAAGAACACAACCTGGAATTTCCAGAATTTTAACTTCCGCTCGAGCGGTGGAAGGGCCGCTCGAGTGGATAAATCGTGCTCCCAGCACTTTTTGCAGAGTTGGATGTTCACTCGAGCGGGCCATCTCATGCTCGAGCGGGGAGTTTTCGTAGACAGGCCTTTCGCTCGAGCGCTCTATTCCACGCCCGAGCGTATTTTTCATGCAACCAGTACTTTTGCAGGCCTTAGGTGTCCGCTCGAGCGGGGAAGTTGACGCTCAAGCAGGGACCCTATTCTTTGAAATTTTTTATGCTCGTTCTGTGTTTTGTTTTCCGTTCTCTTTCACTTGTAAGCACTCTTAGGCATGTGTTAAGCATTGTAAATGAGTTAATAAGATAAGAATAAAGCCTAAAGAGGAATATGTGAATTAAGGAACGGGTTGAATTGTTAATGACCCTTTTGTGTTCATGGAATGTGTAGGGTCAAGCTCCAGGGCGAATCCACAAGCCAATCACTGTGAGTAATATCGATATTTGAAAGCTTATCAATGTCCAATTGTACATTCCCCTATAAGCTTTATAAGTTACTAATTGGGATTGTGGACAAAAGTCTGACATGAATGGATAATTGGACCAAAGGTCATTTTGATAATGATAAATGGACCAAAGGTCGTTCTGAAAATGATAAATGGACCATAGGCCGTTTTGATAGAAATGAACGGACCGAAGGTCGTTCTGACATATATGAATGGACCGAAGGTTGTTTTGACATGAATGAGTGGGCTGCATGCCGTTTGACATGAATGAGTGGGCCGAAGGCCGTTTTGACATGAACGAGTGGGTTGAAGGCCGTTTGACACAAACGAATGGGTCGAAGGCCGTTTTGTCATGAATGGAAACCTGAATAGGCTAAAGGCCAGAATATTTAGAACCACAGTTACTTGATTGAATTTCGCATAGTTATATATATCTGTTAAATAGAAGTATGAATTGGGCCCAAGGCCGTTTGGAGCATGTTGTTCTACATATTGTTATGTAACTTCTGTATTTGATATTATTCACTAGGCTATCGCTCACGTTCGTTCATCTGTTTGTAGGTGAGCCAAAGGAGGCCCAAACCCAGCCCCAGTGAAGTCTGTCAGGAACAACAAAGGTTTTTGGAGAGTCAGGCCTTGTGTCTCACGCATGAGACCCACCCTTGCCATTTTGTTATATATATTGTATTTTGTCATGTTGGTGAGGGCTTAGGTATATTTGTATATATTCTGTTATGGGTTGACTCAGTTTGAGTGATCCTGTCTGTAAAGAATTTTATGGTGTTGTACTTTTGATGTGGGTTATTAACGTATATGTAAGTGGTTTGTTTTGATGTGCATATAAGCACGGCTCTGTGGACAAAGTTTTAAACTTGTGCTTTCGTTAGGCTCCTTTACTCTGTTGAGTTACGTTTGTTTTAATCGAGGCCGTAGGTAATCTCAGGATTACTGGCCGGTTGTGTCCTTAACCCATAGGGGTGGGTTCGGGTCATGACATGCTGCTACCAGAGACACAATGAGACAAGGGAGAGTCTTTGCACTTGTCCCAGGTGACACACGAAATACTAAAGTTGTTGTCTCATTTACTATCTCTATATGCAATCAAGATGCTTTTGTGTTAATTGATTCCGACTCAACGCATTCCTTTCTGTCTACTATATTTGCATGTAGATTGACTAGACCCCTAGAATCACTGCCATATTTGTTATGTGTACATCTGTGTATCTGTTTATGATATGCGAATTAGTAATGCTACCTTGTATGTGGTTTTATTACCCTTGGACATTAGGCACTTTGATGTAATTCTAGGTATGGATTGGTTGTCTAGATATTGTGCCATTATTGACTGTGGAACAAAATGAGTTGTGTTCAGACTGCCAGGACAAGTTGAATTTGAATTTGCAGGTTATCGGGTAGTGCCTTCATCTTATCTAATTTCAGCAATGAAAGCATGTAAACTGCTTAGAAAGGGGTGTCAAGGCTATTTGTGTAGTATCTTGATTGAGCAATCTTTGAATGTTGAAATGAATAGTATTCCTGTTGTTAGAGAATTCACAGATGTATTTCCCGATGAACTGGTAGGGGGATTGGTTGACAAAGAAATAGAGTTTATCATTGATGTTGTCCCAAGCACCAAGCCTATCTCAAAAAACCCCTACAGAATGTCTACTGCTGAAATGAAAGAATTAAAAGAAGAATTGCAAGACTTAGTTGACATAGGGCTTATCCAGCTAAGTACTTCATTGTGGGGTGCACCGGTGTTATTTGTGATATTAAAATACTAGAGATTGTGTTGTGTAGCGACTGGTTTGTTGTTATGAAGAGCTAATTATTATTTTTTTCAATTTTATATCAAGTTTGTGAAAGTGGATTAGATGAAAAATCTTACAAGTAGAATGAGTTAGAGATTAACCTTATCGTAATAGTATGGTTTGGTTGTGACTTTAATGATGATTAAAGTATTCTAAGATAATATGCTTTTGATTGTTGATATCAGAGCACGTAAAACTAGTTCTAAATTTTCTTGGGATAGACGAGGTTAGTTATGGTTGGGTTGTTTCACTTGCTTGATGGACTACTTGCGAGGTTAGTGATTGTATGTGTTTGGGAATAAACGCGGTTTTAGCATGATAGAACCTATAGCGTGTAGTAAGAAATGTGTTTCTTAGAGAGTTTTTTTTTATTCATAATTTTGCTGCAAATCCTAAGAGGGCAAATGAGAAAAATAATTTTGAGATAGATCGGAATGAGATTAAATTTGATTTGGGTTGCGCCATTTGATGGGATTTTTAGTAGTAACACTATTGACTTGTGAGTCGATATTTTAGAATATGTAGGCGAGTTTCGAGAGCCTTCGAGATTGGTGGAGTCCATTGGCTCAAAGTTAGTTGTTGATGTTATCAAGTGCAATAAATGAGTGTGGAGGGACATGATATGATAGATGTTGTGGAGTTGTGTTAGCAACCAATGTTCTTAGAGGAAATTGTTAAGGTTACTTTGTGAGGATATTATAATTCTAAACTAGGTGCTCTAGGATAATTAGTATGGTGGTAATTTGAGTATTTCCATGGGAATTTATGCTTGGCCCACCGAGAGTGATTGATGTTAACTTTTACAGTTACTTTTATGTATGAGTTAGAAATTGTGAAGATGGAAGGTATAGAAGAGTGTTTTGGGTTAAATTTGGTGTGCGTCGCGATAGCGTGGTTCATGTAATGGAAATGGAGATTATTTTGTATCCCTTGTCCTTTAGCTGTAAGATTGTTTTGTATCCTTAGTGTAAGAGTTGTGAATTCCATATATTGATCCTTCATTTTGCTATAAGTGCTGAGAATTCATGTTGTTGGTATATTGGTCCAATATTACCATTGAGTTCAATTTGAGTGTATTTGACCTTATGTGGTAAGTGTTTTCTTAATTAAAATGTATTTAGTTTTTCCTAATCGAGGATGATTCCTTATTTTAATTTTTTTCATCGTGTTTTGTGGTGATATTACTTTCGAAGAAGTTATTTGGCTGACCCCTCGTTGAGGAATAAATTGGTATGAAGTGCTTTTGTTACTTTGTTAGCCTTGGAAATTGTTATGGAATGACTATTGTTGACATAGAAAATTTCTTAAAGTGAATGAGTGGCTTTATAACTTGTGGTTGTATCTTTTAAAGTTTAGGTGGAGGTGAGTTCGCTAGAGACTTTATAGAAGATTTCAAAATAACTAAAACTAGTATTTGTTGGTGTAACTATTTGTCTTGAGTTGTGTAGGCTTTTCGTAGTTGGTTTAATATGGTAGTTGGTGTTGTTAATTGTGACATAAGCAGTTATGAGGATTGAATTTTGTTTTCTTTGTACCTTGGTAAGCTGTGGTGGATTACTTATTGAGTTAAATTGTTTATTTTTCAGGTGTGAAGCAAATTTCGTAGTGCTTGGATTTAAGTATTGAAAAGATTATTTTAATTAGAATTCTGAATCAGAAGTGTAGAATTATTTCTTTTGGCAAGGGATGTACTTTGAATTTCCTTGGGAGAGATTTTATTGTAATTTGAGGTTAATCAATTTGTTAACAATTCGGGAATTTTAGAGTCGTTTCAATGTAAATCGTTACGGGGTGTCTCATTTTGATTGGTTCGGGTACTTCTAGGATGAGAGATCGATAAAATATTCTGTTAATTGGCCTCAATAGCGATATTAACACATGTCAATAAGTGAGTTGGTATAGTAAGAGTTGTTCAATTTGGGTTTGATCTCGTGCGTTATCGTAATATTAGTGTGATATAGAATCGTGTTGTAACTTTGGAGTTAGTGTCATGGCTTGGGTATTAAAGAATGAGAGTGGCTTTGAGTTAACTTTTGTTGGGAGTACCTTAGTATTGTTAGAATGTGTATCTAGTCTTGATGACTTCTATGTGGACTCGAAGTGCATTGTGTGAGCATTTGGGTAAATTCTATGTTGGAGTGAAATTGTGTCAGTGGATGTAGACAAGTTTGCGTAAACTATTAATCTGTTCCTTGAGTGAAAGAAATAGAGCGGATAGGTAAATGAAAATAATGCAGAAGTTGCTTGGTTGGGTAATTAAAATTGTGGCTTAGAATTTTCGAGTAGTGTGTTCGGCGTGATTGCATTATGTTTCATGAAGGTCTGTGTTTTTTGTTGTTCTAGGCGAAGCAGTTGGGGCTAAGGTGATTTGTGAATGTTTCTATGTGTGGAATAATTCAAGGAAGAATATGATTGTGCTAGGGGATGAATGGAGATTCCAATGGGATAAAATATTTTAAGTCATCGTTTGTGTTAGTTTTGTTCAAATTGGGTAACCTAATGCAGATTCGTTTTAATATTGAGATGCGTTAGTTGTTGTGTGACGATTGCGATTACAAAATATATTATTGAACTGTATCTTTAAAGAGGGGGTGTTCTCATTGGTTAAGAGTCCTGAGATAATCACTTTGGATTGGTTTCAAGTAAATTGTTGTTCTAGATTGTGGAAAAGATTGGTTGTGGTGAGTCATCTTTGATGGTGTGTAACGCTGAATACTTTTCTGAGTGCTCTTTAAAATAGTGGGATTCTTTTGTTGCTGTGACCTGGTGAGTTAGTTGTGTGGAATAAGCAAATGTTGTAGGTGCGTTTGAACGTTTTCAAGTGAGATTGCGAGTACGTGTAGACACCCCATTTTTGACCGACCTTAAGACTCAGACGTCATTGTAGACGTCCCCCGAACGCCCCGGGAGGGTGAGCTCTCGTTCTGTTCATTTTGGGGTCACTACAGCTCAGGACTCTCAAATTTGTCACGGTTCTAAGTCTGAACCAAAGAGTCCAAATCCTGCAAATCGTTTTGAGAAAAACAGATTTTTGAAAGAAGTGCCAAACATGGACTGCTTTGCCAGATATAGAGTCGCCACCTAAATATTTTATTTTGGGAAATTTAGGAAACCCTGACTCGTTGCCAAAGGCCACGTGTCCGTCATCACCAAAGTTGCGTCGGCTCGGGAACTTGGGTACGATTGGGGAAGGTCACTTCGGGAGCACCCCCGCTCGCCCGGTCATAGACCGGCCTCTACTAACCATGATATCTATTTTTGAAAACATTGTATGTTCTTATTCCGGTCATTAGCCTAGGTTACTATGTGATGCGCACAGTATACAAGTATAGACCAGGTCGCCTGGATTGGAACAAAACATCTCATGTTTGCTTGTTTGAAAAGTGGTTTGCTACTCGCAAGTAGGCTAAAAATGCAGATTTTGCCACCCTCGGGTGGGCTTAGAAAAGATGGTTTTGCCGCTTTCTAGTGGGCTTAAAACAAATAGTTGATGATTTATTCCAATTCAAGTAACCCAACCTTCACCCACAGGCATTCAGGCAGTTATATCATATAAGCACATAGCCTCATGGTAAGCATGCTATTCATGGCAGTCACTCACACGCATGTAAGGAAGCTAAAGCATAAAACTCACCGAGTACTCCAAGCCAAAACAAAAACTCATTAGAAATCATGCATGACCCTAAGTATACAGAAATGCCTAATGCAACACATGCAAAAATGTAAACTATAGCAGGCTCGGCTATTCTAAACATGGCAGATGAAATGCTACAGCTAACAAGTATTCAACTTTAAAATTGAAATACAATGCAGTTAGTATGATGCGCCGAGCCCGGTGCATGCAATACAGATGAATGATGCAAACATGCTGTCATACTGTATGCTAATTGAAATATGCCCTAATCTAACCATCAAAAGCGGATAAATAAAAGGGAAGAAAGACGTGGGGTTGGAAGACATACAACACACACACGCACACTTATTACAATTATGCCCTCGCACAGAGGGTCCGAATAAATAATACAGTCCCGAATAAAAGAATATTACAGTCCAAATATTACAGTCCAAATAATATACAAATTCCTAATTAATTAACAAATCAACTAAGAAAATAAATAAACTGGCATGCAAGCCAGGGACTGCCTTGCTTCTGATGGATGATGCATGTCCGGGTTGTCTTGCGCGGAAATCCACCGGGATGCCCCAATTAGCCTCTGTTTAGCAGTTATTCTTGAAATGCGTGCCAAGTCCCGAAAAGTTACTGATTCTTCATCTTGCTGCAACAGAGAGTAGGAAAGGGGCATAGCAATGTATTTTCACAGATATATGCATGCCTCGATCCTCGTGCCACCAATCACGCATATCGATGCATGATGGCAGAGGAGTCAAAATGTGCAACTCAATATAGAATGAATGCACGTATAAACACAACAAGAACCTAACTCCATCATGGATGATCCGGAGTGTCGGTGACTTGGAATTGAGACACGTTCCGTCACTCGGAGTACGAAACGCACCTCGTTTCCCGTGCCTGGGCTAACTCCTATTCCGAACACGATGCAATATGCATGATATGCATGAATGCAACTAAGACACAGCCTAGCATGCACAATGCTATGAAAATGAGATGTCTCGAAATGCGTGCACACGGGCACGCAAACCGAGAAAATGATATACGCAATGCAAATGACATGGAAATATGATATGGGCTTACACTAACATGAGAGAGCCTCAGCCACACTCACATAAGAAACTGGTGGGTGAAAATGAAGTCCCTCGAAATGCGTGCACACGGGCGCGCAAACCGAGACAATGGCATACGCAATGCAATATGGCTAAAATGGCATATAAAATGCAACATGGACTTATACTAACATGAGAGAGCCACAGCCACACTCACATAAGAGGCCGATAGATGAAAATGAAGTACCTCGAAACGCATGCACACGGGCACGCAAACCGAGGCAATGGCATACGCAATGCAATGGCATGGAAATGACATATAGAATGCAACATGGACTTATACTAACATGAGAGAGCCTCAGCCACACTCACATAAGAGGCCGATGAATGAAAATGAAGTGCCTCGAAATGCGTGCACACGGGCACGCAAACCGAGGCAATGACATACGCAATGCAATGGCATGAAAATGACGTATAGAATGCAACATGGACTTATACTAACATGAGAGAGCCTCAGCCACACTCACATAAGAGGCCGATGGATGAAAATGAAGTGCCTCGAAATGCGTGCACACGGGTACGCAAACCGAGGCAGTGACATACGCAATGCAATGGCATGGAAATGACATATAGAATGCAACATGGACTTATACTAACATGAGAGAGCCTCAGCCACACTCACATAAGAGGCCAATGGATGAAAATGAAGTGCCTCGAAATGCGTGCACACGGGCACGCAAACCGAGGCAATGGTATACGCAATGCAATGGCATGGAAATGACATATAGAATGCAACATGGACTTATACTAACATGAGAGAGCCTCAGCCACACTCACATAAGAGGCCGATGGATGAAAATGAAGTGCCTCGAAATGCGTGCACACGGGCACGCAAACCGAGGCAATGGCATATGCAATGCAATGGCATAGAAATGGCATATAGAATGCAACATGGACCTATACTAACATGAGAGAGCCTCAGCCACACTCACATAAGAGGCCGATGGATGAAAATGAATTGTCTCGAAATGCGTGCACACGGGCACGCAAACCGAGGCAATGGCATATGCAATGCAATGGCATAGAAATGGCATATAGAATGCAACATGGACTTATACTAACATGAGAGAGCCTCAGCCACACTCACATAAGAGGGCGATAGATGAAAATGAAGTGCCTCGAAATGCGTACACACGGGCACGCAAACCGAGGCAATGGCATATGCAATGCAATGGCATAGAAATGATATGCAAACATGCTAGTGAGATTTCAGCACTGAAATGTGAGGGAAAACAGCCCCGAAACGAGGCGAAAGTACACCCGATGCACAGAATGGTCCCGAAACATGAATTTTGGCACCCGAAATGGCCTATAGCTATACCAAACATACAAAATTGGCACATGCAATGAATAGACAGATGCAAGGCAGCCCCTAAATAAGAACTTTTCCAGTTTATAGCATGGCCAAACAGCAAACCAAAACAGGGCAAAACTAGCATGCAAGAAATGGCCCTAAACATGAGATTAAGAAGCAACTCACATCTGCTGTCCTCAAACAAGTTAGGGCCCTTCAAAAAAGTTGAAGAGAGGCCCAAAATATGATGTTTTTCAGAACTGTAAAAACCCTAAAAACAAACACAGGTATGGCTGCACTCTTATGCAAGAGAAGGGGCCAAAAGATGGCCAAAGAAGGAAGTGGTATATGCAAAGCCCAAATAGAAAAATATCCTTCTACAACATTGAAGAGGGACAAAAAATATGCACATTTACAGAACTATAAAAACCCCAAAACAGTATACAAGTATGTCAAAAATGCTATGCAAAATAGGGTCCAAAAGGGGTTAAAACACAAAGTGTATAAAAGATGCCTCAAATCATGAAAGGCCCTTAATGAACCACGAATAATGGGCCAAAATAAGACCTTTTCTAGCTCTGTAAAATGACCAAAAACAAAAGCATCATAGGCTACCAAGTCATGCAAAAATGGGGATTAAAAGGGAGATATAACATGAAGTACATGAAATATGCCTCAAATCATGAAAAGCCCTTAATGAAACATGAATAATGGGCCAAAATAAGACCTTTTCTAGACCTGTAAATCGACCAAGAATGGAGGCATCATAGGCTGCCAAGTCATGCAAGAAATGGGGACCAAAGATGGATATAACATGAAGTAGCACATGGAGGTCCCAAACAAGGATGAGCCCTTCTTCAATGTTGAAGAGGGGCTCAAAATAAGCCTAATATCAGTTCATGAGAAGCTCCAAAATAGATCATACATAGGCTAGAAAAAGCATGCAAAATATTGACATACAAAGAGGGTATTGAAGCAAGTGCAAGATGGAGGGCTCAAACAGGGTTGAGCCCTTAATGAGACATGAAAATGAGCTCAAAAAAATGACCTTTTAAGTTTTGGTTGGAGCTCAAAACAGTAAGCATGATGGCTAGAGGAATGGTGCAAAAATGAACTAGAAAAGAGGGAAAATGGACTCACCCTTGAAGATCAATACTTTTGTTGCTTCTTGGACCAAATTTGTTGCCTCTTAGCTGCTGGAATTCCTCCCCTTGCTGCTGGATTGGAGTGGTGGTGGTAGAGCTTGGTGGTGATGAAGAAAATGAGGTGTAGCTTAGGAATTTTCAAGGAAAATGAGAGAGATGGAGTGAGATAAGTGTATCAAGGCTTGAAGCAATTTTTTCTAACCCCTCAATGTGATATCACCTGATGGTTATAAGGACAAAAAAGAGGGAGTAAAGGAGGGGCAAAGGTGGGGGAAAATTAGACAAGTTTTCCCCCACAAAATATCCCCCGGATTGGGATATTTTCTGGGGGAAACAGCTATACAGCTGTAAAGTGGATATTGAGAGGAACATGGCCGGCCCCTTTTTGGAGCTCCAGGTGGCCGGCCGGCCACCTCCCCTAGCCGGCCGGCTAGGGGTCAAAAGGGTTGTAGACACCCCATTTTTGACCGACCTTAAGACTCAGACGTCACTGATTGAGCGCTTGGTGATATTGCATAATGTGCTCGTTCAGAAGTTACAGAGTTGCGGCCGTGAGCCCTGCCTCCAGACTTCCGAACCCTCTTTTGTGCTTTGCCTCGGTTTGCGAACCAGGCTCGGTTTTCTTTGTTTCTTTTCCTGAGGGGAGGGAGAGGTCCCGTAGACCATCTCTCAGTGGCCGTGGGCTACATTTGGTGGCCGTAGGCCATTTTGCCCATTTCGGAGTCCGGTTTCCGATTTTTCGGGACCGTTGGCCGTGTGCCCCGGTTCGGGACCGCTTAACCACCTCCATTTGCTCTGATTTTTGGCATACATCTTATTTTCTCCCTTTCAAGGGACACTGGGGTCTGAGAAACCCACTTCGTGGCCAAACGCCACTTTCGGTGCTTAACAGCCCATTTTCGGGACCCCGAAATGCGTGTTTTGGCCCCCGAGCATTCGTTTTGCATCGGTTTTCGTTCATTTTTGGCAGGTGCCTTTGTTTCATCACCAGGAAGGTCACTGGACGGTGGGAGGCCAGCAATTATCTTGGCAACCAGTTATATTCCATTTTCGCCCTCCGACATCCGTTTTTCTCACTTCCGGGCCAATGTTGAACACCTTGGGGCCACTTTCTTGAACTTTGAACCACACACTTGTGATGTACACACATGGGAGGACCCTAAAAGTTGGTGGCCGGCCACTAATGTTGCTTGACCCTTTTGAACCCCTCCTTCCGGGCCAATGTTGAACACCTTGGGGCCACTTTCTTGAACTTTGAACCACATATTTGTGATGTACACACATGAGAGGACCCTAAAAGTTGGTGGCCGGCCACTAATGTTGCTTGACTCTTTTGAACCCCTCCTTCCGGGCCAATGTTGAACACCCTTGAGCCACTTTCTTGGACTTTTAACCACAGGGTTGTGTTGAGGACACATAGGAGGACACCATTATTTGGTGGCCGGCCACTAAACCAACTTGACCCTTTTGACCCCTAGCCGGCCGGCTAGGGGATGTGGCCGGCCGGCCACCTGAAACAAAAATACCTGGCCGGCCATGATCCTCACACTGTTCACTTTACAGCTGTATAGCTTTATCCCCCAGAAAATATCTCAATCCGGGGGATATTTTGTGGGGGAAAGCTTGTCTCCCTTTTCCCCCACCTTTACTCCCTCTTTTTGTTCCATATAACCAGCCTCCAACACTTGAAGAAGGGGTTAGAAAAAATTGCTTCAAGCCTTGATACACTTATTGTCACGACCCGAACCCGCCCCCATGGGTTAAGGACGTAACCGGCCAGTAATCCTAAGATTACCTACGGCCTCAAACCAAAACAGACTTAACACATCAGAGTAAAGGGGCCAAAAAGGAAGCAAAATTTAAAACTTTGTCCATAGAGCTGTGCTTGCATGGCACGTCAAAACAAACCATACATATGCACGTTAATAACTCACAACAGAAACATAGCGACATAGGTTCTGTACAGACAGGATCATCCAAAACTAAGTCAACCCATAAAAACTATAAGCAGACATATACAAAACTTCGCCAACCTGACAAAATGTAAATACATAACAAAAGGGCGAAGACGGGTCTCGTGCGTGAGACACAAGGGCTGACTCTCTCAAAACCTTAGTTGTTCCATACAGACTTCACTGAGACTGGGTCTGGACTTCTCTTGGCTCACCTACAAACACATGAATGAGCGTGAGCGATAGCCCAGTGAATAATATCAAATCAAATACAGAAGTTACATAACAATGTAGAACAACATGTTCCAAACGGCCTTAGGCCCAATTCATATTTCCATTTAATAGATATATAACTATACGAGATTCAAATCAAGTGACTGTAGTTCCAAACATTCTGGCCTTTGGCCCATTCAGATTTCCATTCATGTCAAAACGGCCTTCGGCCCGTTCATTTACGTCAAAACGGCCTTCGGCCCATTCATTTCTATCAAAACGACCTTCGGTCCATTCATTTACGTCAAAACGGCCTTCGGCCCATACATTCATGTCAAAACGGCCTTCGGCCCACTCATTTCTATCAAATCGACCTTCGGTCCATTCATTTCTGTCAAAACGGCCTTCGGCCCACTCATTCATGTCAAAACGACCTTCGGTCCACTCATTCCTATCAGAACGACCTTCGGTCCATACATCTCTGTCAAAACGGCCTTCGGCCCACTCATTCATGTCAAAACAACCTTCGGTCCACTCATTTCTATCAGAACGACCTTTGGTCCGTTTATGTTTATCAGAACGACCTTTGGTCCATTTATGTTCATCAAAACGACCTTTGGTCCATTTATGTTTATCAGAACGACCTTTGGTCCATTTATGTTCATCAAAACGACCTTTGGTCCATTTATGTTTATCAGAACGACCTTTGGTCCATTTATGTTTATCAGAACGACCTTTGGTCCATTTATGTTCATCAAAACGACCTTTGGTCCATTTATGTTTATCAGAACGACCTTTGGTCCATTTATGTTTATCTAAATGACCTTGGGTCCATTTATGTTTATTCATATCAGACTTACGTCCATAATCCCAATTTAGCAATTCATAAAGCGTATAAGGGAATAGACAATTGGACATTCACAACCATTCAAATATCGATATTACTCACAGTGATCGGCTTGTGGATTCGCCCTGGAGCTTGACCCTACACATTCCATGAACACAAAAGGGTCATTAACCATTCAATCCGTTCCTTAATTCACATACTCCTCTTTAGGCTTTATTCTTATCTTATCAACTCATTTACAATGCTTAACATATGCCTAAGAGTGCTTATAAGTGAAAGAGAACGGGAAACGAAACACAGAACGCATGAACAAAATTTCAGAAAACAGGGTACCCGCTCGAGCGGACCCTTAAGGCCTGCAAAAGTACTAGTTGCATGAAAAATGCGCTCGAGCGTGGAATAGAGCGCTCGAGCTGAAGGCCTGTCTACAAAACTCCACGCTCGAGCGTGAGGTTTCCCGCTCGAGCGGACATCCAACTCTGCAAAAGTGCTGGGAGCACGATTTTCCCGCTCGAGCGGACATCAAAATTCTGGGTTTCCCAGATCGTGTTCTTGAGCTCCAAATCGGTTTTCCAGCTACATTACTTGCATACAATGGCTCAAATTACACATTTACACATGCTAACATGCTACTAATACAGAATTACAACATCAGGAAGCTCAATTTCATGATTTATCTACATGCATGTCCCATAATATCTCAAACCCATCATCAACATGCTCAAATTCAAACATTCAAGACTTATACTCCCATGATTTGTACATGCATGTGGGAGATGCTCATCATTCTCAACTTAGATAACACAAATGGTGATCAAAACATGAGTTTCCTTTAACATTTCACATGGACTACACACATTTGTGCTCAAACATGCAATTTCAAAGTAATTTCTTACATGCATGCACATATTAAGCTTCAATTCAACAATTCCAACACAATTTCATTTCAATCTTATTCTTGATCACCAAATTAGCTTGAACACACAAAATTACGAACTATAATCCAAGAATTACTCACCTAGAAGCTTGATCTTCTAAGCTCTAGTCAATTCTTGAGCTAAATCCCCAAAATTTCCAAGCTTTAAGCCAAATTGCACAATTTCTCTCCCTTTCTCTCACTAAGGCCGGCCCTCACATTCTTCAGTTCATAAGAGTTAAAGGGGAGTGTAATGCTATCATACAATAAGCCCCACTAACAAATATTTATATATAAAATAATGAGGTACTTAATTTATCAATTTAATCAGTTTAAATTGACCAGAATCAATTTTCAATTAAATTTCACCGTAGGCTCTAAAAATTATGCCAATCACAATGGCGTAATCAATTCCGGGTTCTGTGGCCGATAAGGCCCTCAATTTAATTTCCAGAGCAGATTATTCAAACAGATATTCCTACGGTGAACAGGTAGAATTCCAAAGTCGCATATATTCACATAATGGCACACAAAAAAATCATATCAAAACATATAGTCACATACGTATTAGGGACCAATTAGCATATTACGGAACAGGGGTGTTACACTTATCTCACTCCATCTCTCTCATTTTCCTTGAAAATTCCTAAGCTACACCTCATTTTCTTCATCACCACCAAGCTCTACCACCACCACTCCAATCCAGCAGCAAGGGGAGGAATTCCAGCAGCTAAGAGGCAACAAATTTGGTCCAAGAAGCAACAAAAGTATTGATCTTCAAGGGTGAGTCCATTTTCCCTCTTTTCTAGTTCATTTTTGCACCATTCCTCTAGCCATCATGCTTATTGTTTTGAGCTCCGACCAAAACTGAAAAGGTCATTTTTTTGAGCTCATTTTCATGTCTCATTAAGGGCTCAACCCTGTTTGAGCCCTCCATCTTGCACTTGCTTCAATACCCTCTTTGTATGTCAATATTTTGCATGCTTTTTCTAGCCTATGTATGATCTATTTTGGAGCTTCTCATGAACTGATATTAGGCTTATTTTGAGCCCCTATTCAACATTGAAGAAGGGCTCATCCTTGTTTGGGACCTCCATGTGCTACTTCATGTTATATCCATCTTTGGTCCCCATTTCTTGCATGACTTGGCAGCCTATCTTGCTTCCATTCTTGGTCGATTTACAGGTCTAGAAAAGGTTTTATTTTGGACCATTCTTCATGTTTCATTAAGGGCTTTTCATGATTTGAGGCATATTTCATGTACTTCATGTTATATCTCCCTTTTAATCCCCATTTTTGCATGACTTGGCAGCCTATGATGCTTTTGTTTTTGGTCATTTTACAGAGCTATAAAAGGTCTTATTTTGGCCCACTCTTCATGTTTCATTAAGGGCCTTTCATGATTTGAGGCATCTTTTATACACTTTGTGTTTTAACCCCTTTTGGACCCTATTTTGCATAGCATTTTTGACATACTTGTATACTGTTTTGGGGTTTTTACAGTTTTGTAAATGTGCATATTTTTGGTCCATCTTCAATGTTGTAGAAGGGTATTTTTCTATTTGGGCTTTGCATATACCACTTCCTTCTTTGGCCATCTTTTGGCCCCTTCTCTTGCATAAGAGTGCAGCCATACCTGTGTTTGTTTTTAGGGTTTTTACAGTTCTGAAAAACATCATATTTTGGGCCTCTCTTCAACTTTGTTGAAGGGCCCTAACCTGTTTGAGGACAGCAGATGTGAGTTGCTTCTTAATCTCATGTTTAGGGCCATTTCTTGCATGCTAGTTTTGCCCTGTTTTGGTTTGCTGTTTGGCCATGCTATAAACTGGAAACGTTCTTATTTAGGGGCTTCCTTGCTTCTGTCTATTCATTGCATGTGCCAATTTTGTATGTTTGGTATTGCTATAGGCCATTTCGGGTGCCAAAATTCATGTTTCGGGACCATTCCGTGCATCGGGTGTACTTTCGCCTCGTTTCGGAGCTGTTTTCCCCCACATTTCAGTGCTGAAATCTCATTAGCATGTTTCCATATGTCATTTCCATGCCATTGCATTGCATATGCCATTGCATTGCATATACCATTGCCTCGATTTGCGTGCCCGTGTACACGCATTTTGAGGCACTTCATTTTCATTCACCGGCCTCTTATGTGAGTGTGGCTGAGGCTCTCTCATGTTAGTATATGTCCATGTTGCATGTTTCCATATGTCATTTCCATGCCATTGCATTGCATATACCATTGTCTCAGTTTGCGTGCCCGTGTGCACGCATTTCGAGGCACTTCATTTTCATTCATCGGCCTCTTATGTGAGTGTGGCTGAGGCTCCCTCATGTTATTATAAGTCCATGTTGCATTCTATATGCCATTTTAGCCATATTGCATTGCGTATGCCATTACCTCAGTTTGTGTGCCCGTGTGCACGCATTTCGAGGCACTTCATTTTCATTCATCGGCCTCTTATGTGAGTGTGGCTGAGGCTCTCTCATGTTAGTATAAGTCCATGTTGCATTCTATATGCCATTTTAGCCCTATTGCATTGCGTATGCCATTGCCTCGGTTTGCGTGCCCGTGCGCACACATCTCGAGGCATCTCATTTTCACAGCATAGTGCATACTAGGTTGTATCTTAGATCGCATTCATGCATTTCCTCGGTTTGCGTGCCCGTGTGCACGCATTTCGAGGCATGTCATTCCATAGCATTGTGTATGTTAGGATTGTATCTTAGTTGCATTTCATGCATGTCATGCATATTGCATCGTGTTCGGAATAGGAGTTAGCCCGGGCACGGGAAACGAGGTGCATTTCGTACTCCGAGTGACGGAATGTGCTCTCAATTCCCCAGTTACCGACACTCCGGATCATCCATGATGGAGTTAGGTCTTGTTGTGTTTTCATGTGCATTCATTCTATATTGAGTTGTGCAATTCGACTCCTCGGCCATCATGCCTCGGTATGCGTGATTGGTGGCACGAGGATCGAGGCATGCATATATTTGTGAAAATACATTGCTATGCCCCTTTCCTGCTCTCTGTTGCAGCAAAATGAAGAATCAGCAACTTTTCGGGACTTGGCACGAGTTTCAAGAATAACTGCTAAACAGAGGCTAATTGGGGCATCCCAGTGGATTTCCGCGCAAGGCAGCCCAAACATACAGCATTCATCAGAAGCAAGGCAGTCCCTGGCTTGCACGCCAGTTTTACAGCTTTCTTAGTTAATTTGATTAATTAATTTGGAATTTGTATATTATTTGGACTGTATTATTTGGACTGTAATATTCTGTTATTCGGAACTGTATTATTTATTCAGACCCTCTGCACGAGGGCACAACTGTAATAAGTGTGCGTGTGTGTGTTGTATGTCTTCCAACCCCACGTCTTTCTTCCCTTTTATTTACCTGCTTATGATGGTTAGATTAGGGCATGTTTAAATTAGCATACAGTATGACAGCATGTTTGCATCATTCATCTGTATTGCATGCACCGGGCTCGGCGCATCATACTAACTGCATTGTACTTTCAATTCCAAATTGAATACATGATAGTTGTAGCATTTCATATGCCATCTTAGAATAGCCGAGCCTACTATAGTTGCATTTTGCATGTGTTGCATTAGGCATTTCTGTATACTTAGGATCATGCATGATTTCTAATGTAAATTCTGTTTTGGCTTGGAGTACTCGGTGAGTTTTTATGCTTTAGCATCCTTGCATGCGTGTGAGTGACTGCTATGATAGCATGCTTACCATGAGGCTATTTGCTTATGTGATATAACTGCCTGAATGCCTGTGGGTGAAGGTTGGGTTACTTAAATTGGAATAAATCATCAAATGTTTTAAGCCTACTTGCGAGTAGCAAACCACCTTCCAAAAATAGACATGAAATGTTTTGTTCCAATTCAGGCGATCCAGTCTATACTTGTATGTTGTGCGCATCACATAGTAACCTAGGCTAATAACCGGAATAAGAACACACAATGTTTTCAAAAATAGATATCATGGTTAGTAGAGGCCGATCTTTGATCGGGCGAGCGGGGGTGCTCACGAAGTGACCTTCCCCAATCGTACCCAAGTTCCCGAGCCGAGGCAACTTTGGTGATGACGGACACGTGGCCTTTGGCACCGAGTCAGGGTTTCCTAAATTTCCCATTGAAAAACATTTAGGTGGCGACTCTGTATCTGGCAAAGCAGTCCATGTTTGGCACTTCTTTCAAAAAAATCTGTGTTTCTCAAAACGATTTGCCGGATTTGGACTCTTTGGTTCAGACTTAGAACCGTGACAAAATTGAGAGTCCGAGCTGTAGCGGGGTCCCCCGCGGGCTGTCTACAGTTTCTGGCGACTCTGCTGGGGATTTAGAGAACTTGACTCGAACTCATGATATCGGTTTTTGACTACACTTGTGTGTTTCTTTGCATTGCATTTGCATTGGTGCGCCTAGGACACCGTGTTTGCCATCTGCTATTCCTGAACGGTTTGCCGGAGGCTTGTCTTGTCAAGGCATGACCATAAGGCTGACCGGTTGTGGGCTCTGCCAGTATGGGAACACAAACCCCGGTTTTACCGGGGCACCCTCTTTGACCATTCGACCTAGTGCATATTCGGATCCATAGTGACCATTCCAAACTAGGACAGGTTGCTTACCCGTTTATAGGTTGTTTGAAACCGCTGTGTGCGTAGTGAAACCCTAGCTCCTGACAAAATAGGACAGGGAAACCCTACCCCAACATAGGGGTGTTTTGGCTCTCACTTATCTGTTATGTGCTTTAGAGTGCGTCTCTACAGGAATGCATGTATCAGTATATGAGTTTGGGCATCAGGCCTGCGGGCATCAGTTCAGTATTGTCAGTATCAGGCCTGCGGGCATCAATTCAGTATATGAGTTTGGGCATCTGGCCTACGGGCATCAGTTCAGTACTGTCAGTATCAGGCCTGCGGGCATCAGCCGGTATTTGAGAATTAGCTATCTACGGGTATCAGATTCTGTTTTAAGGGACTGTGATACAGGGATAATAATCAGTGTTTGACGACAGTGTGTATTCAGCTTATTGATTGTGTGTTGTTATGCCCGACTGTGTGTCATGCATTTTATTTTAAGCTGTTATGCTGTCCGTTTATCTGTTTATTTATTTCCTTTTCGCTTTATTTATCTTTTGCTAGGTCAGTTCTAGCACAATTGCTTCCAACCAACAGGCATTCCCCAAGCACTTTGGACACGAGGTCATCGACTCAATCGATCTGAAGATCTAATCGACGGATAGCCAGTGTTCCATTCTCTACCCCCCGTTACCAAAAGAAAGCCGAAAAAGCGCAGTGTGTCAGAACAGAGGTTGTCAGAGCAGTGGGTTACTTCATCAGAGGACTATAGGACTGAGGTCTCAATTACTGCTGTTGAAATAGACATACCAGTTAGGCAGATGGATCAACAAAATACATCAGGGATGGAGGCTCTAATGCGCCAGATGCAGGAGAACATGAGACAGATGCATGATGATGCCGCCCGACAAACGGAGTTCTCCAAACAGCAGGCCGCAATCATGGCCCAACAGGCCGAACTAATCACCAGACTGCAACAGCAGAATGCGGCATCTGCTTCACACCAAATTCCTCCTCCGGCAGGGGCTCCATTACCTGAGCAAACACCTACTGTTCAGAACGCTCCGCCAAACACCCAGAACGCCGTGCCAAATCTCCAAAACTTACAAGAGGACACGAATCTTCCAACGGGGCCAGCTCCGCCCCCGCTTCCACCACAACTGTCCAAGGTCCATGCACCCAATCGCCCCGACTCTCCCTTCGAGTTCGAGGTTGATCATACAGCTCCGAAATTGAGCAAACTTGAGAAGCTCTTCAAGAAATCCCAAGGGGTCAAGGCTATGCCGGATATCGAAGACGGATATACCGAGGAGGCCGTGACACTCCCCGATAGGTTCAAAATGCCACAAATCGACCGCTTTGACGGGTCCGGCGACCCCATGGTCCATCTCCGACTGTTCGCAGACATCTTGCGGCCAATGGGCCTAACAAGACCACAGAAGCTTTCACTATTCGGCCGAACCCTGTCGGGTGTGGCCGCCCACTGGTACGCAAAGTTACAAGATGAAGTGAAAAAGAATTGGGATGAAATGGCTGAGGCCTTTGTCGCGCAATATTCGTACAACACTCAGATTGAGATCACAACCCGTGATCTCGAAACGACAAGGCAAGAGCCCAAGGAAACGTTCTCGGACTTTGTAATCCGATGGAGGGCAAAGGCGTCAATGATGACTTTAAGGCCCACTGACAAAGATCAAATCCGGATGATTGTGCGCAATCTCCACCCAAAGTTGATGCAGAGAATGATTGTAGTCCCCTTTCCTACTTTCGCAGATTTACACGAGATAGGGGTGCAAATCGAAGATGCAATGAAACAAGGTCTGTTTGACCACGATAGGGAGCAACCGAGGAGGACATTCAACCGTAACAACAATGCGGGCCCAAGTGGTGCTGCAAATACAAGAGCCTCGGAAGTCAGTATGGTCACCACCACTCCCCCTCCCCCTCCAAGGCCTATGGCTGCCACACCCTTCTCCGGTGCGTCCGGAAGCAACACACAAACCACCAGATTCCAACCTCGAGGCCAAAAAACCTTCACCCCATTATATATGCCCCTGTCCAAAGCTCTAGGGGTATTGATCAGGAAAAAGCATTTGAAACCCCTGGAGCCGAAGCCACTACCGAATCCACTCCCTCCCTCTCATGACCCAGCAAAGTACTGCGCGTATCACCAACAACACGGTCACGACACCGACCGTTGTTTCAGATTGCGTCATGAGATCCAAGACCTTATCGACAAACAGGTGATCGCGCCTCCCGATAAACCCAATGTCACAACCAACCCTCTCCCATCACATAACCAAGCTCCCCCTCCCAACATAATCAATTTTATCCAAACTGGGGTCGTGTCTTACGATCCTAGCATCTATATTACTCCCACCCACCTACCCAAGCCGGAGGTGTTCCTCCCCGATTGCACTGACTTCTTGTGCATGGTGGGCATCTCCAAAACCCAACCAGAACCGATGGTGGTGACCGTCGAAGATGGGGCAGGGCAAATTTCGGGAGAGAATGGGATTGTTGAATCCGGGACCGGACAGAGTTTTGCTGGGGGAGCCTATGATCCAAGCAAGTACATCCTATCAACGAGCCGAATTGGGCTAGGTATAGAATTGCCAGAGACAGGAGAGCTATGCATGATCCGGGGGGATGGATCTGGGCTAGGGGCAGATGATCTGACAGCCGTAGAGGAGGACTTTGCCAACCTATAATTTTTCGATGACCAGGAACCGGGGGATTCGGCAATCAACTGGTTCGACTATGAGGAATCGGCAGAGGCCACTGGATGGCTCGAGGATCAACCAGATGAAGTGGGGGAAGCCCAACCAGAACAGAGCTCGGCAGGGGCAGAGGTATCAGCTGTGGCCGGAATGGCCGAAAGTCAAGTTGTATCGCCGGAGAGCGCCGGTGTTAAGAATTCCGCTCGAGACTTGGGCATTATGGATACAGGAATTGTTGAACAACCAGCTGTACTGATGCAGCTGGAATGAGAAAAGTTTGAGGATGCCGAGAGAATTAGGAAAGCAAAGGGCCCTGAGGGGACTGAAAGTGCTGTGTGCACGAAGATGGAGAATGCTGCGAGCATGTGGACAGAAAGTACTGCAAGTGCAATTAAACCGGAGCTAGACAGGTGTCTGTTGGCTGCCGACGGAATGTGGTGGGAAGACGATGACTTATGTCTTGCCCACACGGATGAAGACTAGGGAAATAATCAACCGGATGACACTTGGTACCTCGATGAGGTTGACCATATGACGAGAAGTGGGCGGTACTTCAAACCCCCACACCTGGACCAACCCGAGGCATCCGGGAAGGATAGAGAAGCGGAGAAACAGAAGGAGAAGCAGATTGAAGAGGAAGTAGTGCTGAAACAGTTAAAAAAGATACAAACAGACATCTCCATCTGGGGACTGCTAATGGCATCACGAGTACATAGGGAAGCTGTCATGTCTGCTATGGACAAGTCCAAACTCTCCATAGACACCACGCCTGAACAGCTGGTTGGGCTGGTTTTTCCGGGAGGAGGTTCCCCGGCATTAACCTTTTCGGACAAGGAACTACCGCCTGAGGGCACAAATCATAACAAACCTCTCTATATTTCTGTGGAATGTAGAGATAAGTGGATACCGGTGGTACTTGTTGATATCGGGTTCGCGATTAATGTCTGCCCGACCAGAACGGCATATGCAATCGGGTTGAAGCCCGTGGACTTCGTCCCAACTACTCAAGTGATCAGAGCATACGACAATACCAACAGAGAAGTGATGGGGACTGTTAAAATTCAAACCAAGGTTGGTCCAGGACAACACATCATTGAATTTCATATCTTGGACGTTCCCGCAACCTTTAACCTACTTTTGGGGCGACCGTGGTTGCACCAGGTCAAAGCAGTCTCTTCCACTCTACATCAGATGCAAAAGTACCCTCACGGGAAAGGGGTAGCGATCGTTTTTGGGAATTCATCCATCCATCCGCCGCCGGAAGTGTCCACACCTGTCTTGGAGATCGAGCACGGCACGGAGGATGTGTTTTTGTCGGGGTTCACTTTGGCTGAGGCTCAAGTGGTGCAGAATGTCATGGCTGTGAATGAAGGTATGTACGTCATTGCTCAATCTGTCTACCTCATGAACAAGCTACAACATATCCCCGGAATGGGATTAGGAAGAAGCGGCCGGAAGGGCATCACGGTATCGGCCGAAGTGCCACACAACCCTCACACCTTTGGATTGGGTTATCTGCCCACCAAAGAGGACTGGGTGAGAAAAGGGAAAGAAATGGCCGGAAGGGCCAGAGCAAAGAATGCTGGGAAGCCATTTGAGTTAATTCATAGGCCCATCTGGGGCACCCTAAACGGACGCTTTGTCCGGGAGGGGGAAGACTTTCCATTCTGCGGCTTCCCAGAACCATGGCTGAAAGCGGAGAAGAAGCGCGTGCCTGGTTTCGAAATCTTCTTCGACTTACAATTACCTGGGGATGACGTTGCCGAAGCGCAGACAGACCCACCAACTGAGGTTGAGCAGTGTAGAGCAGTGGATCCTGAGAACACAGAGCTTGAAATGGGGGTAGCACTGGCGTGTCTACTTTCAGATCCTCCGATCGACCAAGAGTGCTTGAGGGATAACTCTTCGGTTTCTATGATTGGAGATGAAATAGCTGCGGGCTTTCCAGCGCCGATCTTGGATGCATCTATCGCACCTTCTCTCATTTGGCAATATGAAGAAGGCTTTTTATCTAGCAGCTCCAGGTCAGGTAGTGAGCCGGAATCTGATTCCACCGAATCTTGTGTGTCGGAATCAGATTCCAGCTCGACTGAGTCTGAGTCCGGTATTCCTGGGGGTGATAACCCGGATGCCACAGTCCTGTCTAGGTCGTCTTTTTCATTTTCTTTTGAGTCTGTTGTAACAGAGGAATCTGACGGCTTGGAAATATTTAATGAGAATGATGTGGATGTGGTTTCTGAGTATTTTTCTGTGCCTTTGATTTATTGCTTAAATCAGGATTTTCAAAATTTTGATGAAAACAACGAGGAAGAAATTCCTCCGGTTTTGCAACGGTTAATTGATCAAGAGCAGGAAGATTTGTTAAACCTTTAATGGATGAAATCACTACTGTGAATGTTGGTACTGAGAAGGACCCGCGGCTGGTGCAGATCGGGTCCACGTTGTCTTCGGAGGAACGCGAGCGCTTAGTCGCTTTATTAAAAGATTTCAAAGATGTTTTCGCGTGGTCCTACGAAGACATGCCTGGAATCGATCCTGAGATTGTACAGCACCGGATCCCTCTTGATCCCGAGGCCCGACCTGTCAAACAAAAACTCAGAAGGATCCGCCCGGACTGGGCTCTCAAAATTAAGGAAGAAGTCACCAAGCAAATTGACGCAGGGTTCCTGCTGGTATCTGAATACCCAACTTGGTTGGCCAACATTGTTCCGGTGCTAAAGAAGGATGGCAGAATTCGGGTCTGTGTAGACTTCAGAGATTTGAACAGGGCCAGTCCGAAGGATGACTTTCCCTTGCCACACATTGATGAATTGGTGGATTTCACGGCAGGACACACCTTGCTTTCGTTTATGGATGGTTTCTCAGGCTAGAATCAAATAGTAATGGCACCCGAAGACCGGGAGAAGACTGCATTCACTACCCCGTGGGGTACATATTGTTATAGAGTGATGCCATTTGGGTTGAAGAATGCTGGAGCTACTTATCAACGGGCAGCAACCACAATATTGCATGATATGATCCATAAAGAGGTTGAGGTGTATGTGGACGACATGATTGTCAAGTCCAAAGAAAGAGAAGGCCACTACACCGCCTTACAAAAATTCTTTTAAAGGATCAGAGAGTTTCGGCTACGATTGAATCCCCAGAAGTGCACGTATGGTGTTACAGCAGGGAAGATGCTCGGGTTTCTGATTACACAAAGGGGCATCGAGGTCGACCCTTCCAAAATCAAGGCCATCTTAGAAATGCCACCACCAAGGACTGAAAAGGAGGTGCGAGGCTTTCTAGGTAAAGTGCAATTCATAAGACGGTTTATCTCTAAATTAACCTTGACTTGTGAACCACTTTTTGGTCTCCTGAAGAAAGGAAAGAAATTCCAATGGGACGGCCGATGTCAAGCAGCTTTTGAACAGATCAAAGAATATCTACAGAACCCGCCCGTGTTGTCACCACCAGAGCCGGGGAGACCGTTGATATTGTACCTTTCGGTAACTGAGACTACCATGGGTTGCATGCTCACGCAGGAATCAGAAGACAAAGTGGAAAGGGCCATTTACTATCTGAGCAAAAAGATGCTGGATTACGAGACCCGCTATACACCGCTGGAGAAGGCTTGTTTGGCCTTGGTATGGGCTACCAGGAAGCTGCGACACTACCTGTTAGCCCACTCTGTAATGTTGGTTTCACGATTGGATCCCATCAAATATCTTTTCGAGAAACCAGCACTTACGGGTAGGCTAGCTCGTTGGCTGCTGTTGCTCTCCGAATTTGATTTGAAGTATGTAACGCGCAAGTCAGTAAAAGGAAGAGCGATAGCAGAGTTCCTTGCCGACCACCCGGTTGAGGGGGATGAAGCGGTTGACTACCTATTCCCAGATGAGGCCATTCTGCACATCGAAGATGAAACTTGGACGATGTACTTTGACGGAGCGTCGAACTAGTATGGGTATGGGATAGGGTTGTTGCTGATAGCGCCTGACGATTCCCGTATCCCTTTAGCATTCAACCTCCGGTTCAAAGTCTCGAACAATGAAGCCGAGTATGAGGCATGTATTGCTGGCCTGGAAGCAGCCCTAGAACTAGGGGCAAGACGGTTAGACGTCATTGGGGACTCAAACCTTGTTGTGTCTCAAGCAAAAGGAGATTGGAAAGTCAAGGAGGAAAGGATGATAATTTACCACCAAACCTTGGATTTGTTAATTCCTCGGTTTGAGAAGCTAAATTTCACCCACCTCGTAAGAGAGAACAACAGGTTTGCAGATTCACTAGCAACTCTATCTTCCATGATAGACATCCCGTCCGGAGTCCGGATGCGTCCAGTCATTATTGATCAAAAGTTTGCGCCAGCATAGGAGTCGATTTCCGCCATAGATGAGGCTCAAGACGGCAACCCCTGGTACTACGACATCTGGAACTTCTTGGAAAAGGAGACGTATCCACTAGGGGCAAATGCCAAGGATAAGAGGGCCATCAGAAGAATGGCTGCTTAGTTCATTATCTGCGGGGGTAAGCTGTACAAAAGGGGTCATCTGGGAATACATAAGCTCTGTGTAGAAGCTGAAGAGTCGAAGCGCCTGATGGAGGCCATCCATGGGGGGGAGTGCGGTGTACACATGAATGGAGTAATGCTGGCCAGAAAGATCCTCAGACAGGGCTACTACTGGTCAACCATGGAGGAGGATTGTATTAGTTTTGTTCGGCGATGCCACAAGTGTCAAATTCATGCAAACCGCATGAACATCCCGCCGTCAAAGCTGTACAACATGACTTCGCCATGGCCTTTTTCAGTTTGGGGAATTGATGTGATTGGAGCTGTTACCCCGAAGGGGTCAAACGGGCATGAGTTTATCCTGGTAGCGATAGATTATTTCACAAAGTGGGTCGAGGCCCAATCATACGCGGTGTTGAAGGCGTCACACGTCGCAAAGTTCATCAGAAACAACATCATCTGTCGCTACGGGGTGCCAAACGAGATAATTTCAGATAATGGTTCCCACTTCAAGAAAGAAGTGATAGACTTGTTAGAAAAATACAACGTGGCTTTTCATAAGTCATCTACATACCAGCCGCAAACCAACGGAGCGGTTGAGGCCGCCAACAAGAATATCAAGCATATACTGCAGAAGATGGTGGGAACCTACCGGGATTGGCCAGACAAGCTGCCATTTACGCTGTGGGGCTACAGGACTTCAATCAAAACTTCTACTGGAGCGACTCCATATTCATTGGTTTATGGAATGGAGGCTGTTCTACCCATCGAGATTGTGGTTCCGTCGTTACGAGTATTGGCTGAATGCCAAATAGCCGAAGCAGATTGGCAGCAAAGCAGATTCGAAGAACTCATGCTCTTTGATGAAAGAAGACTGAAAGCACTGTACCACATCCAAGGCTATCAACGCAGAATTGCCCGGGCTTTCAATAAGAAGGTTAAGTCCAGGAATCTGAAGGAAGCAGATTTGGTGCTCAAAGACAACCGAGCTCCCATCCACGACCCAAGGGGCAAGTTCAAACCCAATTGGACTGGTCCTTACATCATCAAAGCTATCTGGTCAGGTGGGGCTGTGGTTCTGATGGATCTAGATGGCTTGGAGTTCTCACAACCGATCAATATGGACAAGTTGAAGAAATATTACCCTTGAGAGGCTCGCTAGGCCGAAAACCCGAAAGGGCGACCTAGGCAAAAGTCAGAGCACAAAAAATTAGAAAATATAAAAACTGAGCTCGCAAGGTTGAAAACCCGCAAAGGGCGGCCTTGGCAAAAGTTAGAGCGCAAAAGGAGAGTGAAAATACTCGAGTGAACCTCGGCCTGAACTACGTAAGGCTTCATTCCCATCTTTGGGATACGTAGGCAACTTCACCTTGAAGTTCAGCCATAAACTTTTCCCCGATCAACTTTGTCCATTTCGATCATCTCAGTCATCTTTATCCATCAGCATTTATCGCGATCTCCGGTACAGTGCTGTTCAAACTAGGGGCAACTTTCCGTTGCCGGAAGGTGCAAAGTTACTCAGACTAGGGGCAACTTTCCGTTGCCATGAAGTGCTGCATTGTTCTTCAGACTAGGGGCAACTTTCCAGTTGCAGGGATTTGGGGTTGTGCATCTCAGTGACAGATCTTCGGCGTGTCCAGTTCTGATCCACATCGAAAATAGTTTTGAAAAGTTTTAATAAAAGTCGACTTTGTCCAAATTAATCTTTTTACAACTAAGACCATTTTTGGACCAAAGCGGAAAATTTTCAGTACCACAACCTTCAATTTCATTGATTTCAAAATAGAGTTCTCCTGCTCTTGCATACAATCAAGGTTGCTTTTTATTACATTCATAAAGAAAACTTGAAAATGCTAAGTGAGCAATAAATTTGAGGCATAGTTGAATCAAGTATCTCTGCGTCCCCTCCAGAGCTGGACGAAGCATCTGATGCCAAGCTAGGCCCAACCTGTGCCTCCTCGTTGAGCCAATCCAAGCACTCATCGGACAAAGTGCAACTGAAAGTAGAAGCAGGGGCCAGGAGCTCTCTAGTCCTCCATGCTGTGGCATATCGGGCAAGCTGTGCACCCCGGACTGGGAAAGCAGCTGGGTACTCAATCCCCTCGGTGGGCAGGTGTGATCATGACCAAACTGACGCAGGAACCGGAACGGAAAATAGAATACGCAGTGGGTTAGACCAATCAATTGGATCCCAATCAGCCGGGACATACTATAGTTCATTGCCGGGAGGTTGAGCCAAGGACAACGCCAAGCGATGCGGTCTGCGGACAAATTGCACATCCAATCAAACCACCACCTTTCGTCAAGAGCATTGACTAGGCGCTGCCGAAAGAAGTAGCCTCGAGCTGAATAGGCCGGGCAAGAGTCCACAACCTGCAACTTGTCCATTAACCATACCTGGGGGAGGGATGGAAAACGAGAGAATAAAGAACAGAGAGATGTACGATGAGCGAAAAGTAAGACAAGGGTTTTGTGAGAAAAAAAATGAGCCTGAGGGTCGAGTGATGTGAGCAAATATATATGTAAGGTTAGGTGGGAAACATTACCTGCAGCAGCAGTGGACTCCCAGCAAACCTAGTCGCCTCCTGGCGATAGACAGAATCTAAACCCATCAGCGTCTCAGCCAAGGTCATAGCGACGCAGCTCTTTCCCTCTCTCAAGCCTTGGGCAACTTTAATCAGGCGAATGCTAGCTCCGCCGAAGCCCGAGGAAAGCAGAAAGTGGGACAACAAACACAAGCAGAGGGCGTGTTGCCGAAAACCCTGCCAATAATGGTTGCTGCGGTCACCGGCATCGAAAAAACGATGGATCAAGCCGAGGATGTCCAGTTCCCCACTGCAGATCAGAGATCGAGCATCATGCGCCGTGAGCCCACACATCCACCCTAAAGCCTGGGCATGGCCAAAACGGAGCTGGGGTAAGATCACTTCAGAGCATTCAGACTCCATCAAAACCTGAAAATCTTCGAAAGTGGGACATATCTCTTGGCCGTCGAAGCTAAAAACGTGCGTCACTGGGTTCCAGAACCTTGCCGCGGCATGGAGAAAAGGGAGCTGTAGTGGAGTACGACTCAGCGTGAATAGTGCATTCAAGCTGAAACCCCGGAAGTTCAGCTTTTCCGAGCCATCTAGAGAAGAGATCCAAGATGTGAGATTTTTCGCGAGAAACGCCTCCATCTTTGTGTAAAACTAAGATGAAATGAATGTTCCCGAAGTTGAGGCTTTTATAGAGGGAAAAACACTATTCACGGGGACACGTGTCAAAAACTAGGTGGTTGTAGGAATAAGTGGCCGGTCGGCCACCTTTTCTGGCTGGCCGGCCATTCTCTTTTTCAAAAAACTGGCCGGCCGGCTCCCACTCTCCATAAAATTGGTCGGCCGGCTCCCAAAGGTGGCTGGCAATGCTCCAGTGTATCTCCTTGGCCCTGTTTTACCCTTCGAGGGAAAGTTTCAAGCATTTCCATGCAACGGGAGAGTCAAAGGCCTTCATTTCCCTCTGATTCGGATGCGTTCCGGTGCCCAGATCATCCGAAGTACACTCTGTTGTTGTTGTTGTTTTGATTATCGAGTTGTTGTTTTGATTATCGAGTTGTTTTGCTTATCGAGTTGTTTGTCGAGCGGACGTGTTTCGTGTTTTCGAGTCATTGCTCTCTGTTTAAACAATCTTTGTTTAAGTCTTGTTTATTTACGTTGTCAACACTGTTGTTTTTGCTTATCGAGTTGTAAACTTCCTAAGGTTCTGTTATATCTTAGTAAGTTGAGTTGCTTAGTTTGTTGCGTCGGTTCACTACCTGACTTGGTGATTACACAATGCACATTCCCATTCAATTTCATTTTTGTGCAAAATAAAATGATGCGATACGATGCTAAAAGTTTAAAATACAAACACCTTTTCAAAAGCTGTTTCATTCCATCATGTTTTACAACGAATAAAGGTACAAGTTTTACAAAAAATAAAACTGCCTAACAATGTGCAAAGTGCTACAAACTACTAGCAAAAAGAAAAATAAAGCAGGAAACAGCAGCATCAATGTCCTCGGGAGCGGGAATGAGAAGCACTCCTCATCCTCTTCTGCGGGACAACCTCTGCACCATCATCATCATCCGGGTCAGAGCTGTCATCCTCAGAATTCCCCTCAGCCTCGCCTCTGTTCCCCGAACCAAGACCGGAGCCCCCTTCCTCAGCAGATGTCTCTGACTGGCGGTCGGTAACCTCCTCCTCCTCCTCCTCGGGCTCCGCCTCTACAACGTGTGCCCTACGTCTGCGGGAGGACCCTCCTCGAGCTCCTCGAAAAGGCCTGGATGGCCCAGTTCCTCGAAAAGGCCTGGATGGCCCAGCTCCCTGAGAAGGCCCAGATGGCTCAGCTCCGTAAAAAGGCCCAGATGGCCCAGCTCCCCAAGGAGGCCCAGGTGGCCCGGCCCGCAGCGGAGCATATACAGGAGGCATCTGAAAATGAAAAGTTCAAATACATCAGTTCAAATATGAAAATCAGATACAAGTACAGTATATGAGTAGGGTGTGTGTCGGATATGCTCTACAATACAGAAGAATGCTCAAAACTAGCGTGTCATTAGGAGTGTGATAAATGCAAGAAAAATGAACGGTACCTGCACACCCATAACAGATAGGTGTGTCTCTCTCCGGAGAACCATGCCCTCAAGTGCGGCCATCACCCCGAGAATCTCGTCCACATACTCAGCCGGAGGCTGCAGATACAAAGGCAAAACTATCAGTAAAGGAATGAATGTCTAAGTACTCGACTGATAAATCAAAGCTATAAATCATACCGGTGGTGAATCAGGATCCCTGACATATCTGTGGTCAGGAAGTGGAGGCTCTAGCGGAATCTGGTAAGGAGTCCCAAAACGCCATCCCGTCAACTCGGACGGCATGTCCGGCCATCCAGGATGAGGATAAGTCGGAGTAATCGGAGGAACCGGTCTACCCCTACCTCTAGATGTACCAGCCCCGCTGGTGGAAGGAGCGTCTGCAGCCCGAGCCCGAGCCTGGCCCGAGGATGACATACCAGCAGGCCTCGTCATCGGGGTACGAGCTCCCGTCAATGGAGGCATCAAATATGTATGACGGTAAGTGCCGTAATCCCCCTCCTCGAGATATAGTAAAGCATCGCTACCCAGCATGGCGCCGACTACCTCCGAGAAAGAGAGCCTGTCAGCAGTCCGCATACTGACTGGGGGTACTGCGGGAGGATCCTGAGAAAGATACCCCCATACTTGACGCAGAAAGCGTTCCCCCAGAAACCATGCCCTACTAACTGGTCCTTCGAGCAGAACCCTATACTGGGAAGTGCCCGATCCTCCGGGATACTGAAATCGGAGACCATCGCCCAAGGGTGCCCAAGGCTGCCATGTAATCTGCGGGTAACAAGTGAATAAACCAATCAGAAATCAGGAACGTGCAGGACAAATCAGATATAAAAATGGGAAGAACTGAGGGTTCTGACGTACCTCCGATGGGCGCACAGTGTCAAAATACTGTCGCAGATAAATGAGAGCCTCTCGGGGTCTCGGCCGGTGCGGGCCCTCGAACACTAGTGAATATGGGGTCATGGGAGGCCCTGCCACCTCCAACTCTGGGGCTAATGCTGGGAAGTGTACGTAGACCCATAGCTGAGAAAAGCAGTGCAGAATGTAAGTACAAAGTGCTGAGAGCAAAATACAGACTGTAAAGCGCGCTGTGTGTGCAATGTACAAGTAATGAAGAGCAGAAATGTAAATCAAGGGGACAAAAAAGTACCTCCCAGGCTCTCCAATAACCGCCAAGTAAGTCTCCCTGCCTGCGGGAGGTCGCGCTCATATAGTAATAAAGGGTAGCCAGGCCGGCGCCACCCCAGTCATATCGACTGACCTGTGATAGGTCAACCAGAGCACTCAGCAGATATAGCCCGACTGTGTTCCCTCTATCGGCGAACATGGTAGTCCCGAAGAGGAACATAAGGAAACCACGGGCGTACTGCGCCGTCTCCTCAGGAGTCTCGGGCACCATCTCCGCCCGCTGGAAGTGGGAAGAGAACCAACTATATCGGACTCTCCCAGAAACCCTGTCAACAGGCGGGCGAGCCCCCAGCAGATATGTCCAAGCGGCCTCCCACTCGCCCATGTCCTCGTCATAGGGGATGGACCAACCTCCTATGTCCAGGCCGGTCAACACAGCGAAGTCTAGAGGGGTCATAGTCATGTCCCCGGTGGTAGAGAAATGAAAGGAGTTGGTGGTGTCCCACCATCTCTCTACCAGTGCCGCCATCTGTGCCCTCCTGGCAGGACAACGTGACAACCCAATGCAGAAGGCCCCGAACCCTGCCAAGTCTACTAAATCTCGGACACCCTCCGGGAGCTCAGCGTACCAGTCCCGCGCAGCGGTGGAACCATACCCCCGCACACTGCGAGAACCAACCTACATTCAGAATGAATACATGTGTCAGTATGAAATGAATATATGTGTGCCAATGAAATGAATGGGCTCTATGCCAATGGAATGCGTGAGCTGTGTGTTCAAAGTGTGATGTATAAGCGTGTTCAGGAAATTTAAGTTTGGGCTGCGTGTTCAACTTTCAACTAGTGTGGGCTACGAGTTCACTATCAATCTGGGCTGCGTGTTCCGGAAATTTAAGTTTGGGCTACGTGTTCAACTTTCAACTAGTGTGGGCTGCGTGTTCACTATCAATCTGGGCTGCGTGTTCAGGAAATTTAAGTTTGGGCTACGTGTTCAACTTTCAACTAGTGTGGGCTGCGTGTTCACTATCAATCTGGGCTGCGTGTTCAGGAAATTTATGTTTGGGCTACGTGTTCAACTTTCAACTAGTGTGGGCTGCGTGTTCACTATCAATCTGGGCTGCGTGTTCAGGAAATTTAAGTTTGGGCTGCGTGTTCAACTTTCAACTAGTGTGGGCGGCGTGTTCACTATCAATCTGGGCTGCGTGTTCAGGAAATTTAAGTTTGGGCTGCGTGTTCACTCTCAATCTGGGCTGCGTGTTCAGGAAATTTAAGTTTGGGCTGTGTGTTCAACTTTCAATCAGTGTGGGCTGCGTGTTCACTATCAATCTGGGCTGCGTGTTCAGAAAATCGGAGTTTGGACTGTGCGTTCTACTCTAAGTCAGTGTGGGCTGCGTGTTCACTCTCAATCTGGGCTGTGTGTTCAACTTTCAATCAGTGTGGGCTGCGTGTTCACTCTCAATCTGGGCTGCGTGTTCAGGAAATTTAAGTTTGGGCTGCGTGTTCAACTTTCAATCAGTGTGGGCTGCGTGTTCACTACCAATCTGGGCTGCGTGTTCAGGAAATTTAAGTTTGGGTTGCGTGTTCAACTTTAAATCAGTGTGGGCTGCGTGTTCACTCTCAATCTGGGCTGCGTGTTCAGGAAATTTAAGTTTGGGCTGTGTGTTCAACTTTCAATCAGTGTGGGCTGCGTGTTCACTACCAATCTGGGCTGCGTGTTCAGGAAATTTAAGTTTGGGCTGCGTGTTCAACTTTCAATCAGTGTGGGCTGCGTGTTCACTCTCAATCTGGGCTGCGTGTTTTGGAAATTTAAGTTTGGGCTGTGTGTTCAACTTTCAATCAGTGTGGGCTGCGTGTTCATTATCAATCTGGGCTGCGTGTTCAGAAAATCGGAGTTTGGACTGTGCGTTCTACTCTAAGTCAGTGTGGGCTGCGTGTTCACTCTCAATCTGGGCTGTGTGTTCAACTTTCAATTAGTGTGGGCTGCGTGTTCACTATCAATCTGGGCTGCGTGTTCAGAAAATCGAAGTTGGAAACTCTGAAACAGGAGAGAGAACAAGCCATTTTGAGGAGGGGTTCCAAAGGTTCAAATGAAATTAATGGCCGGCCATAAACTTTTAGGGTCCTCCCATGTGTGTACATCACAAATATGTGGTTTGGGTTTGAAAAAAATGGCTCCAAGGTGTTCAACATTGGCTCGGAAGCGCGAAAAACGGGCGTCGGAGGGCGAAAGTGGAATATAACTGGTTGCCAAGATAATTGCTGGCCTCCCACCCTCCGGTGACCTTCCTGGTGATGAAACAGAGGCACCTGCCAAAAATGAACGAAAAGCAATGCAAAACGAATGCTCGGGGGCCAAAACACGCAGTTCGGGGTCCCGAAAATGGGCTGCCAAGCACCGAAAGTGGCGTTCGGCCACGAAGTGGGTTTCTCAGGCCCCAGTGTCCCTCGAAAGGGAGAAAATAAGATGTATGCCAAGATCAATACTTTTGTTGCTTCTTGGACCAAATTTGTTGCCTCTTAGCTGCTGGAATTCCTCCCCTTGCTGCTGGAATAGAGTGGTGGTGGTAGAGCTTGGTGGTGATGAAGAAAATGAGGTGTAGCTTAGGAATTTTCAAGGAAAATGAGAGAGATGGAGTGAGATAAGTGTATCAAGGCTTGAAGCAGTTTTTTCTAACCCCTCAATGTGATATCACCTGCTGGTTATAAGGACTAAAAGAGGGAGTAAAGGAGGGGCAAAGGTGGGGGAAAATTAGGCAAGTTTTCCCCCGCAAAATATCCCCCGGATTGGGATATTTTCTGGGGGAAACAGCTATACAGCTGTAAAGTGGATATTGAGAGGAACATGGCCGGCCCCTTTTTGGAGCTCCAGGTGGCCGGCCGGCCAGCTCCCCTAGCCGGCCGGCTAGGGGTCAAAAGGGTCAACTTCAATTAGTGGCCGGCCACCACAAAAAGGTGGCCTCCCAGGTCTCCTCTTCATAACCCTGTGCTTCGAATTTGGAAACTCTGAAACAGGAGAGAGAACAAGCCATTTTGAGGAGGGGTTCAAAAGGTTCAAATGGAATTAATGGCTGGCCATAAACTTTTAGGGTCCTCCCATGTGTGTACATCACAAATATGTGGTTTGGGTTTGAAACAAATGGCTCCAAGGTGTTCAACATTGGCTCGGAAGCGCGAAAAACGGGCGTCGGAGGGCGAAAGTGGAATATAACTGGTTGCCAAGATAATTGCTGGCCTCCCACCCTCCGGTGACGTTCCTGGTGATGAAACATTGGCACCTGCCAAAAATAAACGAAAAGCAATGCAAAACGAATGCTCGGGGGCCAAAACACGCAGTTCGGGGTCTCGAAAATGGGCTGCCAAGCACCGAAAGTGGCGTTCGGCCACGAAGTGGGTTTCTCAGGCCCCAGTGTCCCTTGAAAGGGAGAAAATAAGATGTATGCCAAGATCAATACTTTTGTTGCTTCTTGGACCAAATTTGTTACCTCTTAGCTGCTGGAATTCCTCCCCTTGCTGCTGGAATGGAGTGGTGGTGGTAGAGCTTGGTGGTGATGAAGAAAATGAGGTGTAGCTTAGGAATTTTCAAGGAAAATGAGAGAGATGGAGTGAGATAAGTGTATCAAGGCTTGAAGCAATTTTTTCTAACCCCTCAATGTGATATCACCTGCTGGTTATAAGGACAAAAAAGAGGGAGTAAAGGAGGGGCAAAGGTGGGGGAAAATTAGGCAAGTTTTTCCCCACAAAATATCCCTCGGATTGGGATATTTTCTGGGGGAAACAGCTATACAGCTGTAAAGTGGATATTGAGAGGAACATGGCCAGCCCCTTTTTGGAGCTCCAGGTGGTCGGCTGACCACCTCCTCTAGCCGGCCAGCTAGGGGTCAAAAGGGTCAACTTCAATTAGTGGCCAGCCACCACAAAAAGGTGGCCTCCCAGGTCTCCTCTTCACAACCCTGTGCTTCGAATTTGGAAACTCTGAAACAGGAGAGAGAACAAGCCATTTTGAGGAGGGGTTCAAAAGGTTCAAATGGAATTAATGGCCACCCATAAACTTTTAGGGTCCTCCCATGTGTGTACATCACAAATATGTGGTTTGGGTTTGAAAAAAATGGCTCCAAGGTGTTCAACATTGGCTCGGAAGCGCGAAAAACGGGCGTCGGAGGGCGAAAGTGGAATATAACTGGTTGCCAAGATAATTGCTGGCCTCCCACCCTCCGGTGACCTTCCTGGTGATGAAACAGAGGCACCTGCCAAAAATGAACGAAAAGCAATGCAAAACGAATGCTCGGGGGCCAAAACACGCAGTTCGGGGTCCCGAAAATGGGCTGCCAAGCACCGAAAGTGGCGTTCGGCCACGAAGTGGGTTTCTCAGGCCCCAGTGTCCCTTGAAAGGGAGAAAATAAGATGTATGCCAAGATCAATACTTTTGTTGCTTCTTGGACCAAATTTGTTGCCTCTTAGTTGCTGGAATTCCTCCCCTTGCTGCGGGAATGGTGTGGTGGTGGTAGAGCTTGGTGGTGATGAAGAAAATGAGGTGTAGCTTAGGAATTTTCAAGGAAAATGAGAGAGATGGAGTGAGATAAGTGTATCAAGGCTTGAAGCAATTTTTTCTAACCCCTCAATGTGATATCACCTGCTGGTTATAAGGACAAAAAAGAGGGAGTAAAGGAGGGGCAAAGGTGGGGGAAAATTAGGCAAGTTTTCCCCCACAAAATATCCCCCGGATTGGGATATTTTCTAGGGGAAACAGCTATACAGCTGTAAAGTGGATATTGAGAGGAACATGGCTGGTCCCTTTTTGGAGCTCCAGGTGGCCGGCCAGCCAGCTCCCCTAGCTGGCCGGCTAGGGGTCAAAAGGGTCAACTTCAATTAGTGGCCGGCCACCACAAAAAGGTGGCCTCCCAGGTCTCCTCTTCACAACCCTGTGCTTCGAATTTGGAAACTCTGAAACAGGAGAGAGAACAAGCCATTTTGAGGAGTGGTTCAAAAGGTTCAAATGGAATTAATGGCCGGCCATAAACTTTTAGGGTCCTCCCATGTGTGTACATCACAAATATGTGGTTTGGGTTTGAAAAAAATGGCTACAAGGTGTTCAACATTGGCTCGGAAGCGCGAAAAACGGGCGTCGGAGGGCGAAAGTGGAATATAACTGGTTGCCAAGATAATTTCTGGCCTCCCACCCTCCGGTGACCTTCCTGGTGATGAAACAGAGGCACCTGCCAGAAATGAACGAAAAGTAATGCAAGATAAAATGCTCGGGGGCCAAAACACGCAGTTCGGGGTCCCGAAAATGGGCTGCCAAGCACCGAAAGTGGCGTTCGGCCATGAAGTGGGTTTCTCAGGCCCCAGTGTCCCTTGAAAGGGAGAAAATAAGATGTATGCCAAAATTTAGAGCAAACGGAGATGGTTAAGCGGTCCCGAACCGAGGCACACGGCCAACGGTCCCGAAAAATCGGAAACCGGGCTCCGAAATGGGAAAAATGGCCTACGGCCACAAAATGTAGCCTACAGACATTGAGAGATGGTCTACGGGACCTCTCCCTTCCCTCAGGAAAAGAAACTGAGAAAACCGAGTCTGGTTCGCAAACCGAGGCAAGGCACAGAAGAGGGTTCGAAAGTCCGGAGGCAGGGCTCGCAGCCGCTACTTTGAGACTTCTGAACAAGCACAACATGCAATATCACCAAGTGCTCAACTGGCGACGTTTGAGTCTTAAGGTCGGTCAAAAATGGGTTGTCTACAGTCATCGATTGAGCACTTGGTGATTGCGCATGTTATGCTCGTTCTGAGGTTTTGGAGTCTCGGCTGAGAGCCTTGCCCCTAGACCTCGGGACTCTTTTGTGCTTTGCCTCGGTTTGTGAACCAGGCTCTATTTTCTCTTCCCGAAGGGAGGGAGAGGTCTCGTAGACCATCTCTCAGTGGCTGTTGGCTACTTTTCATGGTCGTAGACCACTTTTCCCATTTGGAGACCAGTTCCCGATTTTCGGAGCCGTCGACCGTGCGCCTCGGTTCAGGACCGCTTAACTTTCTCCGTTTGCTCCGATTTTTGGCACACACCTTGTTTCCTCTCTCTAGAGGGACACTGTGGCCCGGGAGACCACCTTCGTGGTCGTACGCCACTTTCGATGCTTAACAGCCTGTTTTCGGGACCTCTGGTCGCGCGTTTTGACCCCGAACCCTCGTTTTGCATCCGTCTTGGTTCATTTTTCGCATAGACCTTGTTTTCATTGTTTGGAAGGTGGTACAAGGGTGGGAGACCACCTTTTATTCTTGGAGAACACTTTTCCCCGCCGGTTGGTTTTTCTTCTCGGGTAGCTGGTCTCCCTGACTTTTGAGCCACAATTATTGGTCTCCCACCATACCACTAGCTTGCATTGAGTTGGGAGACCACCCCTAGGGGCTGCCGACCAGCTTTTGCAGCTTGAACCTTTTGACCCTGGTCGGCCGACCAGCGTAGGTGGTCGGCCGACCACCTGGACTGGTCGGCCTACCTCCTCCTGTCTTGTGTCAGTGAGTTGTTGCTAGCTGTGCCAGCTAGAAGGCACAAAATTGATCCTCCATACACATATGGAGGATCTTCAAGCTTGTTTTTTAGCTTCTTAGAGAAGCTTTGGACCTCTTTGGCTATAAGAGAGACCCTCTCCCTCATTAGCAAAGGTTCAGAAGTTGGCTGGAACATACATACATATATCTCCATTTGTCTTTACATTTTAGCCTCTAAAGAGCCAAGGTCTTGCCCCTTTACACACTACCTCTTAGCCTAACACCTCCAACACCAACCTAAGGTCCTTGGAGCTTCAGAGGTTAAGGAGCTACATTTTTGGTCCAGAAGCTGCTGGAGTTGCAGAGCAACAAGGGTAACACCCTATTCCCTCTTTAAGGCTTTATTTTGCTTCATCTTTTAGCCTTACTTGCAAGCATTTTTTAGTTTTGTCATAAACTGAAAAAAGTCTTATTTTGAGGTCCTTTATTTGTTTGTTTAATGTCATTTTTCTGTTGGGGGTCATCTACCCCCTTGCATGTTTGTTTTCACCTTGTTTTGAGCCATGCACTTAGACCTTCGCATTGAGCTTTGTTTGGCCTTCTAGCCACTGAAATCCAGTGGATTTTCAGTGGCTAGCATACTGTTTTGAGAGCCAAAATCAGAGAGGGGCGACCCACTCGCCCCTTGTTTTGGTTTCTAGCATATTTGGCCTAACATGGGAGACCATGTGTGCATGCTTCCAAGCCATGTTTCAGGCCATTTTTGGTGAGTTTTAGGACCTGCATGAGCTCTGTCCAGAGCTGTTTTTGCCATATTAGGTGTCCCTCTTGCATGTGTAGAATAACCCTCTTAATAACATATCAAAGGAGCCTATACTTGAATGCTTCCTAGCCTCATTTCAGGCCCTTTTTAGTGAGTTTTAGGGCCTGAATAACCTCTGTACGGAGGTGGTTTTTTCATATTGGGTGTCTATCTTGCATGTGTAGAACAACCCTCTTCATGGCCTATCAAAGGAGCATCTCATTCTTGCATGCATAGACCATGTTTCAGTGAGTTTTTGGGCTTTATTTGGCATGTCATACCTCTGAATTTTTCTGGTTTAGTGGCCTCTTGAATGCTTAATATACTTGTAGTGTAAACCCTCTTCACTAGCTTGTATTGCATGTTGTTTTTGCCCTTGATTCTAGCACTTTTTGGCCATGCCTTAACCTGATTTTGTGCATGTTTTGGACTGCCTTAGCTCTATTTTTATGCCTCATGGTCGAATGATGCATGCTATGCATGGTTGCAGTTCAATATCCATGCCTAGCCTTGAGTTTTGTAGCCTCTTGCATGCTTGAATAGAGGTGTTTGCATGTCTTGGCATCATTGTGCATGTTATTTCAGACCTCATACTTGTGCCATGTTCCCATGTTTTCCACTCCTTAAGTGCATTTGAGAGTTGTGCTTGTTTGCCTCATTTTCGGACCATTGCATGAGCTTTATTTCCATGCCTTTGAGCCACCATTTTAGTCCACATTTGCTACTGTTTTGGTCTGCATAAGGACTGTTTGGGGGTGGTTTGGTCATTTGAGCATCGCTTTGCATGCCTCTAGTGTAATCCACTTCACTAGTTTCAGTATTTGGGCCACCTAGCATGCAATGTGTGAGGTGTTTGCATGATTCGGGACCCTTTTGTATGTCATTTCAGAGCTGAAAAATGTGTTGTTGTATGCTATATTACATGCTTTCCATGCCTTGGTAGAGTTGCACTTGGCGCCTTAGTTTTGGTCCCTTGCATTTGGGCATGTTTGCATGAGTGTTGTTGCTTCATTTCATCATGTTTGGCCACTGATTTGAGTGTGGCTGAGGTCCACTCATATTGGTTTAAGTCCATCTTGCATTATGTATGCCATATTATGTCATGTGCATTGAGTATGCCATTATAGTTCATAGCATTGCGCATGCTAGTTGCACCTTTGAATATCACTCCTTGCATGTTTGCGTGTCTTAGTTGCATTTCGTTTAGGATTGCATACTAGTTGTTGCAATGTGTTTGCATGCCATGCCATTCTAGTTGTTGCATAGTGTTTGGAGTAGGGTTTAGTCCAAACAAGGGAAACGAGGGACGTTTCGTACTCAAAGTGACGAAACATGCTTCAATTCCCGGTCGCCGACACTCTTGCTATCCATGATAGAGTTGTTGGCTTTAGGTGTCCATTTGTGCATTCATTTCACATTGAGTCATGCAATTCGACTCCTCGGCCATCATGCATCGAGATGCATGATTGGTGGCACGAGGATCGAGGACTACACTCCCTAGAGCTCATGCAATGATGGGGACAGTGGTTGTGCAAACATATGTTGAAAATACTTTGCCATGCCCCTTTCTTGCTCTCTGTTGCAACAAATCGGAAGCCAGCAGCAAAAACTGGTTAGCAGTATCCCTAGAAGTTCCCATGGAGTTGTGTACAGTGTTCTGGGGTCAATTGTAAATAGAGGCAAATCGGGGCATCACGATAGATTTCCCGACAAGGTGACTCGAGAGTGCATGCATCTTTCATCATTCTGAATAGAGCTGAGGCAGTCTACTTCATGTAGCATTGCATGCTAGTTTACTCGCTTTCTTGGTTAATTAGCTAGTATTGTGTAATAATTAGTTATTCATTTTGGTTGGGTAATATTTATTCGGACCCTCTGCGAGAGGGCAATGTTGTAATAAGTGTGCGTGTGTGTGATGCATGTCTTCCAACCCCACGTCTTTCTCCCTTTTATTTACCAGCTTATGAAGGCTAGTTTTAGGGCATGTTTCAATTAGCATACTTATGCTCGCATGTTTGCATCCGTTCATCCTTCTTGCATGCACTGGGCTCGGCGCATCATACTAATTGCATTGTATTTCAATTTCGAGTTGAATACGTGTATCAGTTGTTGTATTTCATATGTCATTTTAGAATAGTCGAGCCTATCTTAGTTACATTTTTGCATGTGTTACATTAGGCATTCCAGCATAGTTAGGATTCATGCATGATTTCTAATTAGCTTCTTTCTTCGGCTTGGAGTACTCGGTAAGTATTTATGCTTTAGCATCCTTGCATGAGAGTGAGTAACTGTCATGATAGCATGCTTGCCATGAGGCTATGTGCTTATGTGATATAACTGCCTGAATGCCTGTGGGTGAAGGTTGGGTTGCTTGAGTTGGAATAATTCGTCAAAACCCGTGTTTTAGTATACGTGCGAGTAGCAAACTTCAATCCATTTTCAAAACAAACGGATATGCGATGCTTTGTTCCAACTTAGGCGATCCAGTCTATACTTGTATGCTGCGCACATCACATAGTAATTCTAGGCTAATAACCGGAATAAGAGCACATAATATTTTCAAAACTCGATATCATGGTTAGTAGAGGCCGATCTTTGATCGGGCGAGCGGGGGTGCTCACGAAGTGACCTTTCCCAATCGTACCTAAGTTCCCGAGCCGAGGCAACTTTGGTGATGACGGACGTGTAGCCTTAGGCATGAGTCAGGGTTTCTTAAATTCCCCCAAAATAAAATATTTAGGTGGCGACTCTGTATCTGGAAAACCAAAAACCAGTCCATGCTTGGCACTTCTTTCTAAAAATCAATTTTTCAAAATGATTTGCCGGATTTGGACTCTTTGATGATTCATCGGTCATGCATTGCACTCTGAGAGATTAGATATAGGACCGTGACTTTGAGTCTAAGCTGTAGTGAGCCCAATGAACAAAACGGGATTTCTCCCGGGACGTTCGGGGATGTCTACAGTTTCTGGCGACTCTGCTGCGGAATTTAGAGAACTCGACTCGAACTCATGATATCTTGTTTTGACTATACTTATGTGTTTCTTTGCATTGCATTTGCATTGGTGTGCCAAGGACATCGTGTTTGCCATCTGCTATTCTTGAACGGTTTGCCGGAGGCTCGCTTTGAGAAGCGTGCCATAAGGCTAACCGGTTACGGGCTCTGCCACAATGGGAACATAAACCCCGATTTTTACCGGGGCACGCCTTTTGACCGTTCCAAACTAGGACAGGTTGCTCACCTGGTTATAGGTTGTTTGAAACCGCTGCATGCGTAGTTGAACCCTAGCTCCTGACAAAATAGGACAAGGAAACCCTACCCCAAAATAGCGGTGATTTGGCTCTCACTTGTTTGCTATGTGCTTTTAGAGTGTGTCTCTACAGAAATGCACGTATTAGTTTAAAAGTTTGGGTATCAGGCCTGCGGGCACCAGTTTAGTATTTTGGGAATCAGTTATCTACGGGTATCAGATTCAGTTTTGGGGCAGTGGGTTGGGAACAATGATCAGTGTTTGAGAACAGTCTATTCAGCTTATCAACTGTGTGTTGTGACGCCCAACTGTGTGTTGTGTGTTTATTTACGCTGTTATGCTGTTCGTTTGCCTTGTTGTTTATTTCCTTATTATTGCTTTATTTATCTTTTTGCTAGGCAGTTTAGCACAATTGCTTCCGACCAAGCAAATATTCCCCAAGCACTTTGGACTAGAGGTCGCCGACTCCATTGATCTGAGGATCTGGTAGACGGAAAACCAGTGTTCTATTCTCTACCCCCAGTTGTTAGACAGAGATCAGTGAGGCACAGTGTACTGGTATCGAGATTGCCAGATCAGTGGTCTTTGAACAGTCAGGTTGGGATTTTCGAGTCTACTACAGAGGCAGATACACCGACAGTTCAGATAAATCAGGGCAGTATGTCAGGGATGGAAGAAATGGTGCATCAACTCTAGGAGAGCATGAAAGCCATGCAGGAGGATGTTGTTCGTCAAGCAGAATTTGCTAAACAGCAGGCCGTTGTCATGGCCCAACAGGTAGAGCTAATTACTCGGCTACAACAGCAAACCAGAGCATCTGCTTCACACCAAGCTCCTCCCCCACCAAGGGTCCCACTACCCGGGGAGACACCAAATGCCTAGAATGTCCAGGAGGATACAGACATCCCAACGGGGTCGGCTCCGCCCCTGATTCTACCTCAACTATCCAAGGCACCTACGCCTATCAATGAACCAGACTCTCCCTTTGAGTTCGAAGTGGACCCTACAGCGTTGAAGTTGAGCATGCTTGAAAAGTTGTTCAAGAAATCCCAAGGGGTAAAGTCCATCCCAGAAGTTGAGCAAGCTTGAAAAGTTGTTCAAGAAAATTGCCCCTTGTCTGAATGGCACTGCATGGCAACTGAACGTTGCCTCTAGTCTGAATAGCACAGCAACACATTGTATGGCAACAGAAAGTTGTCCCTTGTTTGAATGGCACCGCAGCGCATTGTAATCAGTCTTCAGAATGACGATCACAACCGAACTCTCGAATACAGAGAAGACAAAGATGACCAAAACCATCACATGGACACAATCGAATTTGTAGTGTTTTACGGCTGGACTTCAGAATGAAGTTGCCTACGTATCCCAAAGATGGGAATCAAGCCTTACGTAGTTTGGGGTTAAGGTACACTCGGGTACTAACCTCTCCTTTTGCGCTATAACATTTGCCAATACCGTCCTTTCTAGGTTTTCAACCTTGCGAGCTTTGTTCTTCTTTTCTTTTCAATTCTTTTTATTTCTTTTCTTCTTTTTTATTTTTCATCTTTTCTTTTCATTTTCTTCATTTTTCTTCTTTTCTTTTTTTCTTTCTTTGCATTTTTATTTTTTTTGTTCTTTCTTTTCTTTTTCTTGCTCTAACTTTTGCCTGGGTCGCCCTTCCGGGTTTTCGGCCCAGCGAGCTTCTCAGGGGTAAAAGTGTAGCTTTGTTCACGTCAAATGGTTTTGACATCCTGAAGTGATCTGAATCCAGGAGAATGGCTGCTGTTCACTGACGATGCAGGAGTCCATCCAATGGGGGGGCTGAATTTTCCCTTAGTGTTGTGGATAGGAACTCGGTTGTCCTTCAGCAATGTCTTCTTTTTTCCTCCCTTCTAGGGTTTGGCATTCTTGCTGATCTTCATTGATTTGTGGAATGATCCATCTTAGGCTCTTCGAGCGCATCTGACATTTTTGCTCCTAGTTCAAGGGATGCTTTTGATCTAGCTTCGCAAGCTTCCTTTGATCACATCTGATATTCTTGCCCCTAGTTCATGGGCTGCTTCTGATCCGGCCACACGAGCTTTACGTTGTGGTTGACCGTCGAACATTCTGAATTAAGGTTCAAGGTTTGGAAGCAAAGGGGATGAGTCTCGAGGCTGAGAGCAATCCTAAGCTGCACAATCTCAAGAGCGATTCCACACAGGTCTTCGCAGGACCGCGCAAAATATTTTTGGAAATCTTTTAAGAAAGCGACTAGTCGCTCGTGCTGGAGACAGTGCGGAACCAATCTGGATCAAGCCAGGGTCCTTCGCAGTACTCACATTAAGAAACATGATCTCAATCATTAAGGGCTTAGCATGCCCCTCTTTCTCTCAGTTGATCAAATTTTTGCAAATCCCGGGGAATTCCTTCCTCTTTGTTTTCAACACATCGTGTTAGAAAATGTTTTGAAAAACTTAGGTCAATGTAATGATTTAAAGGTATAGAAGAGCAGGTGAGATGCTCCGCCAATTCATCCTAGATTTCCTGGCACAACTGGCACAAGGTAGAAGCAAATGCAAGAGTGTGAAAATTACTGTTGTTCCATTCAAATTTGTTGGTGTAACTGGCCCCAGGCAAAAACAGACTCAAAACAAAACGAAAAGAAAAACACAAAACAAAATGGTGATGCCCGAGGCAACACCCCCGGAATCACCCGACCTTTGTACAACAGGACTGACTCGATACAACAAGACAGACCCTTAATCAAAAAGACTGACTCAAGACAATGAGACAGACTCAAAACAAAACTACAGAACTGACTCAACACCCAAGTCAGAAACTACAAAACTAGCATTCACAAATGCTCAAAACAGTGCGTGCCAAACGCCACATCCGGAGTAAACCGAGCACCGCCCGCAGGTGGTTCACCCCATGATCACATTATCCTTCAGATTCACTAATCCAGTGACGATAGACTTTGCTGAGCTTGGTGGGAGGATGACCCCGTTATCAAATAGATCCTGTACTTCGTGGCGAAGTCGGAAGCAGTTATCGGTGGTGTGACCGGTCTGTTGATGGTACGCACAGTACTAGGTAGCATCATGCGAGAGATAGAGGTTACTCGGAAGAGGCCGAGGCTCAAGAGGTTTGAGATGAACTTTTTCAGTGAGGATTTGAAGCGCCTTAGACAAAGGCATATAGAGGGCATGAAAGACCCTGCGACCTCGGGGTGGGTACTTCGAGGTTTGTGGATTTTTGCTGGGTGCACTAGCGAAAGGGTCAGCAGGTGCTGGCTTGGTTCATCGATCTCTTCCGAGTGCAGGATTAGAGCTCAAAGGTCGTTTCTGGTACGGCGGCCCTTCTCCCGATTTTCTCCTTGGCTTGAACTACCCTCACTCTGAGTAGGGAAAGTGTCATCCACAGCTTTTACAGCAACAGCGAGCACCTGCTGTTTATTTAGTCCTCCGGCTTTCAAAGCCTCAACAACCCACAGGAGTTGTTCGTAGGGATCGGTGTCCACCTTCAACTTGTTCTTACCACTCGCCTTAGCTTGGCAGAAGGTTTGAGTTGCTACATCAGAGCGGAGCCCCGTTGTTGTCGACATGCCATTGCCAAAACTTGGGATGGCTTTAGGTTGGCTGAGTTCGACTACAATTCGCCCTAGTAGCAGGGGCTCCTCCGGCATGAAGTTCCCGGCGTACGATGTGGTTGGTGATGGAGCCGTTATTTCGTAGGCTAGATCAGCCATAGATCTCTGAAGATCGCCAATCATTCCCATCAACTCGAAAGTGATGGGCTCATGGGTTTGAAATAACTAGGGTTCCCAGATCGGATGTGCAGCAGGTGACTTGGGTGGGTGTGGCACTTCAACATCGGTATCACCCTGCATGGTGATTCCCTGGTTCAATGCGACTACCATAACCACTATTTCCTCTGAATTCTGTGTCATCACAAGTCTGCTGAGCTGAACAGAGGTGATGTGACTGGTGACTGACGAATCAAATGAACCGATGACCCCTAACTGGCCTTTCTCTGCTTTGCCTCAGTGAAGGAAGATACTGACTACTCTGAATTGAATCTCCGAACTGAAAGAGAAAATAGGCAGCCCCTCAGCCTAATTTCACTAGGACAGATATAGGCATGGATGGATAACTATATTCAACCACTGATCACTGTTCCCCAAATTACTGCCCCAAAAACTAAATCTGATATCCGCAGATAACTGATTCCCAAAATACTTAATTGGTGCCCGCAAGCCTGATACCCAAACTTCTAAACCGATACATGCATTCCTATAGAGACGCACTCAAAAAGCACATAGCAAACAAGTGAGAGCCAAAACACCCCTATGTTGGGGTAGGGTTTCCCTGTCCTATTTTGTCAGGAACAAGGGCTTCACTACGCACACAACGGTTTCAAAAAACCTAAATCGGGTAAGCAACCTGTCCCATCTTTGGAATGGTCATTATGGATTCTGAATATACACTAGGTCGAATGGTCAAAAAGGGTGCCCCGGTAAAATCGGAGTTTGTGTTCGCGTCGTGGCAGAGCCCGTAACCGGTCAGCCTTATGGCATGCTTCTCGAAGCGAGCCTCCGACAAACCGTTCAAGAATAGCATACGAAAAACACGGTGTCCTAGGCGCACCAATGCACATGCAATGCAAAGAAACACATAAGTGTAGTTAAAACAAGATATCATGAGTTCGAGTCAAGTTCTCTAACACTCCCCAGCCGAGTCGCCAGGAACTATAGACGTCCCCGAACGTCCCGGGAGGGAATCCCGTTTTGTTCATATGGGCTCACTGCAGTTCAGGACTCAAATGTCGCGGTCCTGTATCTAATCTTGCAGAGTGCAATGCAAGAACGATGAATCATCAAAGAGTCCAAATCCGGCAAATCGTTTTTGACAACAGATTTTTTTGAAAGAAGTACCAAACATGGACTGCTTTACCAGATATAGAGCCGCACCTAAATATTTTATTTTGGGGAATTTAGGAAACCCTAACTCGTTTGCCTAAGGCCACATGTCCGTCATCACCAAAGTCGCCTCAGCTTGGGAACTTGGGTACGATTGGGGAAGGTCACATCGTCAGCACCCCCGCTCGCCCGATCAAAGGTCGGCCTCTACTAACCATGATATCGAGTTTTGAAAATATTATGTGCTCTTATTCCGGTTATTAGCCTAGATTTACTATGTGATGCACACATCATACAAGTATAGACTGGATCGTCTGAATTGGAACAAAACACCTCATGTTTGCTTTTGAACCGGTTTGCTACTCGCAAGTAGGCTAAAATGCAAATTTGCCGCCCTCAGGTGGGCTTAGGAAAACAAGATGATTTGCCACTCTCAAGTGGGCTTCAAACTCATAGTCAATGCATTATTCCAATTCAGATAATCCAACCTTCACCCATAGGCATTCAGGCAGGTATATCACATAAGCAATTAGCCTTATAGTAAACATGCTATCATGGCAGTCACTCACACGCATGCAAGGATGCTAAAGCATAAACACTTACCGAGTACTCCGAGCCAAAACAGAAACTAGTTAGTAATCAATGCATGATCCTAGTTCATGTTAAGATGGCTAATGCAACACATGCAAAATGCAACTTGAAATAGGCTCGGCTATGCTAAGAATGGCATATGAGATGCTATAGCTAACACGTATTAAACTTGGAATTGGAATACAATGCAGTTAGTATGATGCGCCAAGCCCGGTGCATGCAATACAGATGAATGATGCAAACATGAAAGCATAAGTATGCTAATTGAAACATGCCATAATCTAACCATCATAAGCTGGTAAATAAAAGGGAGGAAGACGTGGGGTTGGAAGACATACATCACACACACACAGACTTATTACAATTGTGCACTCGCTCGGAGGGTCCGAATAAATAATACAGTCCGAATAAATAATTAATTACTCTAGCTAATTAAATATTACAAAACCCTAATTAATCAACAAATTAACTAGAAAAGAAAATAAATTAGCATGCAAGCTAAATGGACCGCGTTAGCTCTGTTCCGAATGATGAAAGATGCATGCATGCTCGAGCTGCCTCGTCGGTAAATTCCAACGCGATGCCTCGCCTCACCCTTGTTTGCAATTGTTCTCAGAAACTTGCACAAAGCTCCAGAAGGCTGAAACTCCACCTTTGGAAGGCCACCGACCAGTTACTAGCATGGGAGACCACCTGCCGACCACCCTCTGTGGTGGAGACCAAAGAGGGTGGTCAGCCTACCAGAAAATCTAGTCGGCCAACCAGTTTCCACCTTTGGTTTCTGGTTTTTCTGCAATAAAGGCAAGAGAGAGAAAAGGCAATGTATTTTTAACAAATGTGTGCATGACCACTCTCCCTATCATTGCACAAGCTCTAGGGAGTGTAGTACTCAATCCTAGTGCCATGAATCACGCATCTCGATGCATAATGGCCGAGGAGTCAAATTGCACGACTCAATGGGACATGAATGCACATATAAGCAACTAAAGCCAACGACTCTATCATGGATAGCCAAGAGTGTCGGCGACCGAGAATTGAGGCACGATTCATCACTTGGAGTACGAAACATCCCTCGTTTCCCGTGTTCGGTCTAAACCCTACTCCAAACACAATGCAATATGCATGACATGCATGAATGCAACTCTAACATGCAACCTAGATGCAAATGCCACTGAATGACGCAAACACGCAAGGGATGACATGCAAACATGCTACTAGCATACACAATGCTATGAAATAATCAATGGCGTACTCAATGCAAGACGATTCTATATGGCATACGCAATGCATATGAAGACTAACAAACACAACGAAACGAACAAGGCATACACAATGTGATGATCAAATCGTGCAGCAACGTGAACTAAATGGCATACACAATGTAAGATGGACTTAAACCAACATGAGTGGACCTTAGCCACACCCAAATCAGTGGCCATATGATGAAAATGAGACAACCGAAATACATGCAAACATGCACGGATGCAAAGGACCGATCCTAAGGCACAACATGAAATTCTAACAAAGCATGGCAAAGGATGAAATATGGCATAGAATGGCACATCATCCAGCTCTGAAATATGATACACAATAGTCCCGAATCAGGCAAACACTTCATACGATGCATGCTAAATGGCCCGAATACCGAAACTAGTGAAGTGCGTTACACTAGAGGTACACAAAGCAATGCACAAATGGAAAAACCAACCCCCAACAGACCCTAGGCAGGTCCAAGATAGTGGGAAATTGGTCTAAAATGATGGCTCAGAATGCATTCAAATGAAGCCCATGCAATGGTCGGTAAATGAGGCATATAAGCCCGACTCTCTAATGCACTTAAAGAGTGGAAATCATGGGAATATGGCATGCATATAAGCTCTAAAATATGATGTGCAATGGCCTCAAAACATGAAAACACCTCAGTATATGCATGCGATGGACCTCAAAACTCAAAGTTAAGCATGGATATTGAACTACAGGCATGCAAAACAAACATCATTCGACCATGAGACCCAAAAATAGAGCTAAGGCAGTCCAAAACATGCACAAAATCAGTTTAAGGAAAGGCCAAAATATGCTAGGAAAGGCGGCCAAAACATCATGCAAAACAAGCTAGTGAACCATGACTTACAGTACAACTATATGAAGCATGTGAAGGACTACCAAACTAGACAAAAAAAGAAACATGGCATGCCAAAATATAACCAAAAACCCACTGGAACTCAGTCAACACATGCTAGAATGAGGTGCTCCTTTGAAAGGCTATGCAAGGGGTTACTCTACACATGCAAGATGGACATTCAATATGACAAAAATAGCTCTGGAAAGAGGTTATGAAGGCCCTCAAACTCACTAAAAAGGGCCTGAAATGAGGCTAGGAAGCATTCAAGTATAGGCTCCTTTGAAAGGCCATGAAGAGGGTTACTCTACACATGCAAGAGGGACACCTAATATGGAAAAACCAGCTCTAGAAAGAGCTCATGCAGGTCCTAAAACTCATCAAAAATGGCCTGAAACATGGCTTGGAAACATGCAAATAGGGGCTCCTTTGTAAGGCCAAGAATGCTAGTAAACATGACAAGTGGTGAGAGGGTCACCCCTCTCTGATTTTGATGCTCAAAACAACATGCTAGCCATTGAAAATCCCTTGGATTTCAGTGGCTAAAAGGCCAAACAAATCACAATACAAAGGCCTTAGTGCATGGCTCAAAACAAGATGAAAACAAGCATGCAAGGGGGTAGATGACCCCCAATGGAAAAATGACCTTAAACAAACTTGTTAAGAAGCTCAAAATAATAGTTTTTACAGTTTATGCCAAAGCCCAAATATGCTTGTAAACTAGTCTAAGATATGAAGCAAAACAATGCTAAAAAGGGGGAAAATGAGAGTTACCCTTGTAATCAAAAGAGCCAGCAGCTTCTGGACCAAAATAGTAAGCCTTCAACCTCGGAAAACCAGCTCGAAGGTGCTTAGAGTGATGGTGGAGGTGTTAGGATAGGAGGTGTAGTACAATGGTGCAAGAACAATGGAGCTTTGGAGCTTGGATGTAGAGAGATAGAGAGAGGTGTATGTATATGCCTTAGCCAAAATTTTTCAACCCTTGCAAGTGGAGAGGAGGGTCTCTCTTATAGAAGAAGAGGTCCAAGGCTTCTCTTAGAAGCTTGGAGCAAAGGGGCCAAGCTTCTTAAGGAAGCTAAACCAAAAGGGTCAAGCTTCTTGAGGAAGCTAGACCAAAGGGGTCAAGCTTCCTCCAAAAGCTAAGAAAAGGACAAGCTTCTCTAAGAAGCTTAGAGCAAAGGGTCCAACTTCTTTAAGAAGCCAAAACAAGAGGGTCAATCCTCCGTACAGATGTATGGAGGATGGAGCAAATGCCTCCTAGCTGGCACAACTGGATAGCACTCAGTGAGACAAAAAATGAGAAAGCAGGTCCACCAGTTCAAGTGGTCTGCCGACCCCTTGCCCTGGTCGGCTGACCAGGTTCAAAAGGGTCAATCATCAAAAGCTGGTCGGTACCCCTGATTGGTGGTCTCCCAGGTGAAAGCAACTCAGTGGTGGTATGGGAGACCAGCAATTGTGGCTCAAAAGTCAGGGAGACCAGCTACCTGACAAGAAAAATCGGCCGGTAGGAAAAAGTGGTCTCCCACCCTTGTACCACCTTCCAAACATTGAAAAAAAGGTCCATGCCAAAAATGAACCAAGACGGATGCAAAACGAGGGTTCGGGGATCAAAACGCGCAGTCGGGTGCCCCGAAAACTGACTGTTAAGCATCGAAAGTGGCGTGCGACCACGAAGGTGGCCTCCCGGGTCACAAAGTCCCTCTAGGGAGAGGAAACAAGGGGTGTGCTAAAAACCAGAGCAAACAGAGAAAGTTAAGCGGTCCCGAATCGAGGCGCACGGCCGACGGCTCTAAAAATTGAAAATTGGTCTCCAAACGGGAACAATGGCTTACGACCACGAAACGTAGCCTACGGCCATTGAGAGATGGTCTACAAGACCTCTCCCTCCCTTTGGGAAGAGAAAACAGAACTTGGTTTGCAAATCGAGGCGAAGCACAAAAGAGTCCCGAATTCTAGAGGCAAGGTTCTCAGTCGAGACTCTGTAACTTTAGAACGAGCACAATATGAACCATCACCGAGCGCTCAGTCGACGATGTCCAAGTCTTAAGGTTGGTCAAAAATGAGGTTTCTACACAGGGTCTTTGACGTATCGATGATCAGGCAACGGAGGCTCCAAGGGAATCGAGTAAGACGTCCCATACCGCCAGCCTGTCAGCTCGGTCGGGAAATCTGGCCATCCAGCATGATGGTAGGTTGGGGGGGATCGGTCGAACCAGTCCAGCCCTACCTCTCGATGTGTCGGCCCTGCTGGTCGAAGAAGCATCTGTAGCCCGACTCGACCCGATGATGGCATGCCAGCAGGCCTCCTCGTAGGAGTGCAGACGCCTGTCAATAGGGGCATCAAGTATGTATGGCAATAGGTCGCGTAATCTTCCTCCTCCAAGTGCAGGGCTATATCAGTGCCCATCATAGCCAAATCAACCTCCTGGGGAGTGAGTCCCTCAATGGATCGCATATCGTCCAGAGGTGTTGCGGGGATACTCTGCTCAGGGTAGCCCATCGTCTGACGCAGAAAACGGTCCCCCAGAAACCAGGCCCTGCCAACTGGCCCCTCAAATAAGATCCTATACCGAGAGTTCGCCCACCCTCTAGGGAAACGGAAGCAGGTATCATCTCCCAAGGGCGTCTAGGGCTGCCAAGTGATTTGCAGATAACCAGTTCATGAGCGGATTAAATATCGCAAATCTGCAAGATGAATCAAAGCTAAAAACATGAAGAACTGAGAGTTCAGAATTACCTCGGTTGTCCGCACCGTATCAAAAAACTGCCGCAGGTAGGGCAGAGTCTCCCGAGCCCTCGGCTGGTATCGACCCTCAAATATGCGAGAGTAAGGCATCGTGAGAGGCACCTCCACCTCGAGCTCCGGGGCTAGCGTCGGAAAGTATGCGAAAACCTAGAGCTGTGGAAAACAAGGCAATAACCATCAGAATACAGAATGTACAGAAAATGAAGAACGCTGAGAGCAGAGTGCAAAGTACATAATGTAAAGTGTGTCGTGTGTGCAGTATACAGATAATGAAAAGCAGAAATGTAAATCAAAAGGGCAGAAAGTACCTCCTAGGCTCTCCAGTTGCCACCGACTATGTTCCCCCGCCCGCGGGAGGTCGCGCTCATGTAGTAGTAGAGGGTAGTAAGGCCGGCACCACCCCAATCATGCTGGCTGACCTGTGATAGGTTTACCAGAGCACTCAGCAGATAAAGTCTAAAGGTGTTCCCCCTGTCGGAGAACAAAGTGGTCCCGAGGAGGAACATCAAAAACCCTCGAGCGTACTTCTCTATCTCCTCGAGGGTCTCGGGCACAGTCTCTCTGAAATGTGTGGAAAACCAAGTGTACCTGACTCTGCCCAATGATCTGTCAATCGACGAACGGGCTCCTAAGAGATAAATCCAAGCCGCCTCCCACTCGCCCATGTCTGCATCGTAGGGAACCGGTCGGTCGGCCACATCAAGACCAGTCAACAGGGCAAAGTCAAACGGGGTCATTGTCATATCCCCGGTAGCCGAAAAGTGGAAAGAGTTGGTGGTGTCCCACAATCTCTCCATGAGTGCCCCCATCAATGTCCTGCTTGCAAGGTAGCGAGATATCCCCGCGCAGAAGGGTCCAAACCCTGCCTCATCAACCAGATCACAAACGGTCTCTGGAAGCTCTGCGTACCACTCCTTAGCGATGATCGAGCCATAGCCCCGTGTAACACGGGAAGATACCTGCATTTAGAATGAACAGATGTATTCAGTTTCAAAATAAAAGTACAAGCTGAGTGCAAATCAAATCAGATACAATGTTGTGGACTGCGTGTTCAATATGAGCTGCGTGCAAATGCAATGAGTGAGCTATGAGTTCACCAGTGAAAATGTATGAGCTGCGTGCAAACACAAGGAATGAGCTGTGTGTTCAGAATTGAAGTGTGTGAGCTGCGTGTTCAGCATAAAGTATATGAGGCGTGTGCAAATGAAATGTATGAGCTGTGCATTCAGATTCAAAAGTTTGGGCCGTGTGTTCAACTTTCAAAAACTGTGGGCTATGTGTTCATCATCAAAAGATTGGGCCGTGTGTTCAACTTTCAAAAACTGTGGGCTGTGGGCTGTGTGCTCAACTTTCAAAACTGTGGGCTGTGTGTTCATCATCGAAAAGTTTGGGCCGTACATTTGACTTTCAAAAAACTGTGGGCTGTGTGTTCATCATCAAAAGTTCAGGCCCTGTGTTCAACTTTCAAAACTGTGGGCTATGTGTTCATCATCGAAAAGTTTAGGCTGTGTGTTCGACTTTCAAAAATTGCGAGCTGTGTGTTCATTATCAAAAAGTTTGGGCCGTGTGTTCAACTTTCAAAAAACTGCGGGCTGTGTGTTCATCATCAAAAGTTCGGACAATGTGTTCAACTTTCAAAAACTGTGGGCTGTGTGTTAATCATCGGGAAGTTTGGGCTGCGTATTCAACTTTCAAAAACTGTGGGCTGTGTGTTCATCATCAAGAGTTTGGGCTGTGTGTTCAACGTTCAAAAAAACTGTGGGCTATGTGTTCATCATCAATAGTTCGGGCTGTGTGTTTAGATTTCAAAAATGTGGGTTCCGTGTTCACAACCAGAAGCATGAGCTGTGTGTTCAGAAATTCAAGTACATGAGTTGTGCGTTCAAAATGCAAATAAAATGTTGTGCTACAGACTGAGTGTCCAAGAACAAGCTGTGTGCCAACTCAACAGAATTCTGTGTTGTGAGCTGTGTGCTAAAACGAGCGAAGTCTAGTGATACATAAGTTGTGTGCCAAGTGGACCGGATGGTGTGTGAATGTGTTCAAAACAACCAGATGAACATATATAGTGAAAGCAGGAAATGCTCAAGTAATGCAGAATACATTGCAGAGAATGTAAAAATGAAGTACGTACCTCTCGTGCCTGGTGAGAGAGGTGAGACTCCGGCTCCCGTAGCAGGAGATCCACGGGTGGTCATCGATCAAAATTAGTAAAATGATAGAAAGTGCTCGGGAGGAGGATGTGCTCCTGAGGGTCGTACCTCTCGGGATCAAAGGGCCGAACTCTCGGGGGAAATGACATAATGTCTGGCTCATCCCCGGCATCTGGAGGGCCTCTACCATGAGGAAAATGACCCGTCATTTCAAAAAATCTGCAAAAAGGAGAAAAAATGAGCAAAATAAGCCAAAATTAAAAAAAGTCAACAAAAGTCAACTCTCGGGAAATGAAAAAGTCAACAAAAGTCAACCCCCATGAAAATGTTCCAAATGTCGAGACAAACTTACCTCAAGTGGTGAAAATGGAGAAAGAAGCTCCGAAATCAAATTTTAATCGGTCCAAAGTGAAGAAAACTGAAAGATTTCGCGAAACAACTTTGCGTGGGGCGTTGGAAAACGCGTATAGAGCACAAATCTGAGAGAGAAAATGGTCTAGGAAGCAAGAGGGACTAATTTCGGATCTGAAGGTGTGAACAAAAGTGTTTTGGCCAAGTGTATTTAAAGAAACAAGTGCAGAAGGACAAAACTGCACCCATTTTGACAAAGTGGTCGGCCGACCAGCTTTTGTGGTAGGCCGACCACCCCTTGAACAAGCCCTGGTCGGTGGCACTCTAGGGTGATCGGTGGCCCTCCTGGGTGGTCTCCAATACCTCTTTGTTCTCCCTACAAATGTTGGTGGTGATCGGAGTCCCCGGCTCTCGAGAAAGTACAAGGAAAGTGCACTTTTCAGCGCGAAATCCCTTCGCGAGAACTTCAAATCCAATCTTCGATGCGCGGCTCGTTGTTGCCCGCCAAAAGCAAGGTGTATCCTTTTTAAGTACGTTGCGACCCCTCCGAGAGGTAAACCAGAGGTCGCGTTTAAGTTCCCCCCGTCGAGGCTTGCATTTCTTTGCTCGTTGTTTTGTTTCAAATATGCTTTTGAAGTCGCACTTATCCTGCACTGTCATACACGTCACTTGCATTGTTGTGCAAGTTTCACTAATATCGTCGTACCTCCATGATTAAACTTGCGTTGTTGCGCACGTCTCTGCTTGCATTGCGATGCACTTTTTTATCGGCACCATGTTTGTCTGCGTTCAATATAGCGTCGAACATATGTTGCTAACTATGTTGTGCCTGTTAAGTTTCTCTCTTTTGCAGGCACGATATTGTATGTACGGTTCATTTGAAGCTGGCGCGACCAGATGAACCGGACAGGTATTGTATGTACTCCGCGTGAGACGTAGCGAGAATTGTGTAATCCTCTTACATTCTTACTACATGAAACGTAGTTTGCTTTGCATTCTTGCTTAAAACTATTGCATTTATTGTGAATATTTGCTTCATTACAGCTTGCTGCTTTGCATGATCATGAGTTATGTGCGGCTTTGTGCATGTCTTTTGCATTTTGCCCCTGCCTACGGGCACGCCTGCGGGCCCATTTTTTGTTTATCTCGCTTGTTTGTCTAAGTCTTTGGCTTTGTCAAAAATGGGTCGTCTCTGGGCTTTGACATTCACTCCCGTCACTTAAGACTTTTGAGTTCCATCAAAGCGGGGCAACTGTAGACACCCCATTTTTGACCGACCTTAAGACTCAGATGTCATCAATTGAGCGCTCGATGATTGCGCATGTTGTGCTCGTTCTGAGGTTTCGGAGTCTCGGCTGAAAGCCTTGCCCCCGGACCTCGGGACTCTTTTGTGCTTTGCCTCGGTTTGCTAATCAGGTTCTGTTTTCTCTTCCCGAAGGGAGGGAGGGGTCTCGTAGACCATCTCTCAGTGGCCGTAGGCTACTTTTCGTGATCATAGACCACTGTTCCCGTTTGCAGAGCAGTTCCCGGTTTTCGGAGCTGTCGGCCGTGCGCCTCAGTTCGGGACCGCTTAACTTTCTCCGTTTGCACCGGTTTTTGGCACACACCTTGTTTCCTCTCTCTAGAGGGACATTGTGGCCCGGGAGACCACCTTCGTGGTCGCACGCCAATTTCGATGCTTCACAGCCTGTTTTCAGGGCCTCCGGTCGCGCGTTTTGACCCCCGAACCCTCATTTTGCATCCGTCTTGGTTCATTTTTGGCATGGACCTTGTTTTCATTGTTTGGAAGGTGGTACAAGGGTGGGAGACCACCTTTTCTTCTTGGAGACCACTTTTCCCCGTCGGCCAATTTTTCTTGTCAGGTAGCTAGTCTCCCTGACTTTTGAGCCACAATTACTGGTCTTCCACCACACCACTAGCTTGCATTGAGTTGGGATACCACCCCTAGAGGCTGCCGACCAGCTTTTGAAGCTTGAACCTTTTAACCCTGGTCGGCCAACTAGGGTAGGTGGTCGGCCGACCACCTGGACTGGTCGGCCTACCTCCTCATGTCTTGTCTCAGTAAGTTGTTGCCAGCTATGCCAGCTGGAAGGCACAGAATTGATCCTCGATGCACGTGTATAGAGGATCTTCAAGCTTGTTCTTTAGCTTCTTGGAGAAGCTTTGGACCTCTTTCGCTATAAGAGAGACCCTCTCCCTCATTAGCAAAGGTTCAGAAGTTGGCTGGAGCATACATACATATATCTCCCTTTGTCTTTATATTTTAGCCTCTAAAGAGCCAAGTTCTTGCCCCTTTACACACTACCTCTTAGCCTAACACCTCCAACACCAACCTAAGGTCCTTGGAGCTTGTTTTCAGAGGTTAAGGAGCTACATTTTTGGTCCAGAAGCTGCTGGAGTTGCTAAGCTACAAGGGTAACACCCTATTCATTTTTGAGTTTTGTCATAAACTGAAAAAAGTCTTATTTTGAGGTCCTTTACATGTTTGTTTAAGGTAATTTTTCTGTTGGGGGTCATCTAGCCCCTTGCATGCTTGTTTTCACCTTGTTTTGAGCCACGCACTTAGACCTTTGCATTGAGCTTTGTTTGGCCTTCTAGCCACTGAAATCCAGTAGATTTTCAGTGGCTAGAATACTATTTTGAGAGCCAAATCAGAGTGGGGTGACCCTCTCACCCCTTGTTTTGTTTTCTATCATATTTGGCCTAACAAGGGAGCCCATGTGTGCATGCTTCCAAGCCATGTTTCAGGCCTTTTTTGGTGAGTTTTAGGACCTGCATAAGCTCTGTCTAGAGCTTTTTTTGCCATATTAGGCGTCCCTCTTGCATGTGTAGAATAACCCTCTTCATAGCATATCAAAGGAGCCTATACTTGTATGCTTCCTAGCCTCATTTCAGGCCCTTTTCAGTGAGTTTTAGGGCCTGAATAACCTTTGTCCAGAGGTGGTTTTGTCATATTAGGTGTCTATCTTGCATGTGTAGAGCAACCCTCTTCATGGCTTATCAAAGAAGCAACTCATTCTTGCATGCATGGACCATATTTCAGTGAGTTTTTGGGCTTTATTTGGCATGTCATACCTCTGAATTTTGCTGGTTTAGTGGCCTCTTGAATGCTTAATATACTTGTAGTGTAAACCCTCTTCACTAGCTCGTATTGCATGTTGTTTTGGCCCTTGATTCTAGCACTTTTTGGCCATGCCTTAACCTGATTTTGTGCATGTTTTGGACTGCCTTTTCTCTATTTTTGTGCCTCATGGTCGAATGATGCATGCTATGCATGGTTGTATTTCAATATCCATGCCTAGCCTTGAGTTTTGTAGCCTCTTGCATGCTTGAATAGAGGTGTTTGCATGTCTTGGCATCATTGTGCATGTTATTTCAGACTTCATACTTGTGCCATGTTCCCATGTTTTCCACTCCTTAAGTGCATTTGAGAGTTGTGCTTGTTTGCCTCATTTTCAGACCATTGCATGAGCTTCATTTCCATGCCTTTTGAGCCACCATTTTAGTCCATATTTGCTACTGTTTTGGTCTGCATAGGGACTGTTTGGGGGTGGTTTGGTCATTTGATCATCGCTTTGCATACCTCTAGTGTAATCCACTTCACTAGTTTCGGTATTTGGGCCACCTAGCATGCATTGTATGAGGTGTTTTCATGATTCGGGACCCTTTCGTATGTCATTTCAGAGTTAGAAAATGTGTTGTTGTATGCTATATTACATGCTTGCCATGCCTTGGTAGAGTTGCACATGGCGCCTTAGTTTTGGTCCCATGCATTTGAGCATGTTTGCATGAGTGTTGTTGCTTCATTTCATCATGTTTGGCCACTGATTCGAGTGTGGCTGAGGTCTACTCATATTAGTTTAAGTCTATCTTGCATTGTGTATGCCATATTATGTCATGTGCATTGAGTATGCCATTGATAGTTCATAGCATTGCGCATGCTAGTTGCACCTTTGCATATCACTCCTTGCATGTTTGCGTGTCTTACTTGCATTTGGTTTAGGATTGCATGCTAGTTGTTGCATTATGTTTGCATGCCATGCCATTCTAGTTGTTGCATAGTGTTTGGAGTAGGGTTTAGTCCAAACACGGGAAACGAGGGATGTTTCGTACTCAAAGTGACGAAACGTGCTTCAATTCCCGGTCGCCGACACTCTTGACTATCCATGATAGAGTTGTTGGCTTTAGGTGCCCATTTGTGCATTCATTTCACATTGAGTCGTACAATTCGACTCCTCAGCCATCATGCATCGAGATGTATGATTGGTGGCACAAGGATCGAGGACTACACTCCCTAGAGCTCATACAATGACGGGGAGAGTGGTTGTGCATACATATGTTGAAAATACTTTGCCATGCCCCTTTCTTGCTCTCTGTTGCAGCAAACCGGAAGCCAGCAGCAAAAACTGGTCAGCAGTATCCCTACAAGTTCCCATGGAGTTGTGTACAGTGTTCCGGGGTCAATTGTAAACTGAGGCAAATCGGGTTATCGCGATGGATTTCCCAACAAGGCGACTCGAGCATGCATGCATCTTTCATCATTTTGAACAGAGCTGAGGCAGCCTGCTTCATGTAGCATTGCATGCTAGTTTACTCGCTTTCTTAGTTAATTTGTTAATTAGCTAGTATTGTGTAATAATTAGTTATTCACTTTGGTTGTGTAATATTTATTCGGACCCTCTGCGAGAGGGCAATGTTGTAATAAGTGTGCGTGTGTGTGATGCATGTCTTCCAACCCCACGTCTTTCTCCCTTTTGTTTACCAGCTTATGATGGTTAGTTTTAGGGCACGTTTCAATTAGCAAACTTATGCTCGCATGTTTGTATCCATTCATCCGTCTTGTATGCACCGGGCTCGGCGCATCATACTAACTGCATTGTATTTCAATTTCTGAGTTGAATACGTGTATCAGTTGTTGCATTTCATATGCCATTTTAGAATAGTCGAGCCTATCTTAGTTACATTTTTGCATGTGTTACATTAGGCATTCCAGCATAGTTAGGATTCGTGCATGATTTCTAATTAGCTTCTTTCTTTGGCTTGGAGTACTCGGTAAGTATTCATGCTTTAGCATCCTTGCATGCGTGTGAGTGACTGCCATGATAGCATGCTTACCATGAGGCTGTGTGCTTATGTGATATAACTGCCTGAATGCCTATGGGTGAAGGTTGGGTTGCTTGAGTTGGAATAATTCGTCGAAACCCGTGTTTTAGCCTGCGTGCGAGTAGCAAACTTCAATCCATTTTCAAAACAAACGGATATGCGATGCTTTGTTCCAACTCAGGCGATCCAGTCTATACTTGTATGCTTTGTGCATCACATTGTAATTCTAGGCTAATAACCGGAATAAGATCACGTAATGTTTTCAAAACTCAATATCATGGTTAGTAAAGGCCGATCTTTCATCGGGCGAGCGGGGCTACTCACGAAGTGACCTTCCCCAATTGTACCCAAGTTCTCGAGCTGAGGCAATTTTGGTGATGACGGACACGTGGCCTTAGGCACGAGTCAGGGTTTCCTAAATTCTCCCAAAATAAAATATTTAGGTGGCGACTCTGTATCTGGCAAAGCAGTCCATGTTTGGCACTTCTTTCTAAAAATCAGTTTTTCAAAACGATTTGCCTGATTTGGACTCTTTGATGATTCATCAGTCTTGCATTGCACTCTGTGAGATTAGATACAGGACCGTGACTTTGAGTCCGAGCTGTAGTGAGCCCAATGAACAAAACAGGATTTCTCCCGGGACGTTCGGGGACGTCTACCGTACAGTTGTATTCCAATTATAAGTTCGACAGATTTTAATTAACCCTTCCATGTTACAAGAATCACCTAGATTTTTATAAATTGTTTGTCGAAATTCTAGTATGAGTGGTTTTAAGTTGAGGGGTGGCTTCTATGAAACAATGTATATCTTAATATCATGGATAGTGGGTGTAGAAATTTTCTTTTTGAGTCTACTGAAAATTTGTTACTTCATATTGGTAAAATAATTTTTCGTTTGTAATTAGAATGAGATGTTATCACGATTGTAGGGCCGACTGGATTAGACCGTTCGTCTTTCTTGTTTGATTCAAGCTCTAAGAAATAGTAGTACCATCATTGAAGAGCTATTGTTGTGTTTTGAACTCTATGATTAAAGTGAGTTTGAGAGTTTCGATTATGGTTACAGTGTCTTTTACAATGGGAGGTAAGAGAGCATTAAATTCTTGAGAGTGAACCAAGTACATGTTTGGGGTATTGAAAGAATGTCTCAATATGAAATTGGCTATTGAGAGTTTAAGGCTCAAGTGATTATGTTAAAGAGTAAATTCTATTATTCTTTTTATCAAGGCAAATTTCGGGGATGAAATTCCTTAAGGGGGGAAGGTTGTAACGAGTTAAATCAAATTTAATTTTGCCCTTATTATTGTTGTTGTGGTGTCGTGAACCATTCTATTTAAATTGGTGAAAAACAAATTATATTACTTGTTGATTTCGACTTCGTAAGGCTCGTTTGGCCAATTTTTTTATTTGTTTTAGTTATAGTAATTCATGGGTCTTGAGTAATAAATGAGATATAAATTTCATTTTTGGGATTCATTTGATTAGCTCATACTTAATCATTTTTGTTCATATTTAATTATGTGAATGGCGGGGACCATTTTAAGTCTTTTAAAATTGATTTATACTTTAATATTAGTTGGAGATTTATTTTAAATTATTAAAATCCATTCATTTTGGACCCAATTGATTGAATCATGACCCGTTTATGACCATGTATTATTATTGTTGTTATTATTATTATTATTTATTTTATAATCTTGAGAGAGTTACAAATATTTATGGTGTGTATCATCAAACGAAATATATTTTGTGGTGATAAAATACTATATCATTGTTGTCATTTATATTACAAAATATTATGATGATGTTGAAATGTATTTTTAATTAATATATATATATAGATGTATATGTATAGATAGAAATGTATTTATTTAAAAAAAAAAAAAAGTGGAGCAGCCACAGTGGGGGGGGGGGGGGGAGCTCCCCTTTCCTTACTTTTATTTGTTTCTTTTTTGTTCTTGATAGAGAGCTTCTCTCTCTCTCTCTCTATCTCTCTTTCTCTACTCCCTCATTTCTCTTATCTTTCTCTAAACACCACCACAAACCCTTAATTCTTTTCTTGATGTAGCAAGATCCATTGAGTTTTTGACCATAGTTCTTAAGGTCAAATTGAAGAACACTTCAAGGATTTCATTTTGACTGGTGGAGATCGAATTTCAGAAACATCAAATTTTGGGGTTTTCATTCATTTTCTCTCTTAAGATTTGAGGTATGGATTTTTTAAACATTGCGTATGTGTTTTAGCTTTATAATGTGTTATTTTGATAAGGGATTAGGGTTTTTATTAAAAATATATTTAATGTACAAAAAGGGGAAGATTCTCATATATATATATATATATATATATACATATATTAAGTTTTCAACTTGTTAAATGTGGTTGTTGTGGGATCCAAGAATTTGAGAAATTTATTTTTAAAATGGGAAATTCCCAAATTTTGATAAAGCCCTAGGAACTTGAAATGTCAAAAATTTAGATGTTTGGCTAAACCTAGGAGAAATTTATAAGTGTTGAAAGTATGTGTTTATTGAGAAAATGAGAATGTGTAAGTGGATGTTCAAAGGAAGTGAGATTGATGAGAATGTTGTTGAGAATATTTGAAACTATTGAGATTCCTTTTAGAAATTGTTTAATTTAGAAGTATTGAACTCTTGAGAAAGATAAAAAAATACTTATCATGTTGTGGTACTGAGAAATGTTGAAAGATACTTAAGTTATTTTTTATTATTATTATTATTATTATTATTATTATTATTTTTGCCATATGAAAATTCTTGGTGAATTCTTGAGTTTGAATAATAGGGATAATTGATGAAATTTTTGAAAGAGTGTTATAATTCTTGATTGAGTTGGAAAAGAGGAGATTGAACATGTGATTGTTACCCTTATGTTGAAATGTTTGAAAAACATGAAATGATGAGTCATATTTTTCTCTTAAAATTTATATTTTGTATAGAGATAATAGTTTGGGCAACCGTGGAGGGTTGTATTGATTATTGTAGAAGTTGCATTTGAAATAGGTAAGTTGAAATATTTGCAAATTCATGCATGACATTGAACATTGCATAATCTCATGATACAATTCTTGCATTGGATTTGAGAAATTTATTTTTTAATTAATTCATTGATAATATTTGAAATGTGGTGAGTTATGAGGTAAATACGTTTGGTAAGTCCGTATAGGGAGTGTAGATTATAATTGATTAAGTTGGCCTTAGTGTCCGGGGTGAAAGACCGAAAACATGCGCGGAGGAAGTACTACGTCCCTTCCGGTTAATCACTAGTAAAGTGGGATTTTGGTAGCGCTAATTATGCCTACTTGCAGACACTAGCCTAGGGATTACCAGTGTCATATTTATCGCCGCTTGTTCTATGAAATGGATAATTGAATTGGTTATGCTTTTCAACAAGTGCACGACATGAGAGTTTCAAAATGAGAAAACCTATGATTGTTGGCATTGGCATCTCATATGCATTGCACCTTATGATATTGTTAAACTGCATACACTTTATTTAGATTATCTCTGCTGGGCTTTATTATTATCCCTTAGTGGAAACCATTTTTCAGGTGATTATGGTGTGCCTTCGCCAAAGTGAAGGTGCGGAGGATCTTTTGGAGCACAAGGCTCAATTATTTATTTGTTTTGTTTTCTTTGCAAACCAGGTGCTATCTATATATGGGTTTGAAAACCACTTTGCTGTAACCGGGCAAAGCCTTGGAACTTGTAGCCGTTAAGGCATTAATTTGCATTTTCCTGCTTTAACATGTTATTATCTCATGCTATAAAAAAAATTCATATCTTAAGGATGATGAATGTATTAATGCAAGTGGTGTCGCTTTTGTGAAATCTCATGTTGGATATCGTTAATAGAAAAATGGTGATTTAGTATGAATGTTGACTATTGAAATGTCTATATTATTCAGTGTCCTTGTATGTAATAATGAGAAGTAATGAGATATAGGTCAATTTTTTGGGGGGGCGTTACAACTTAGGCACACATTGAGCATCCTAAATTAATTAAATAACACGAAAGAAGCCTAAGAAAATTAAGCAGACTAAAGAATGGATTGAAGTGTATTATGACCCGATGTGTTGTGAATTATGTAGGGTCAATTGCCATGAGAGATGCTCACTAAAGGTAAGATTAGCACGTTTGTCAACGGCTTACGGGCATCCAACGGTCAAACGCACTCTCTACAACATGACCTAAACCCTACGCGACTTGGGTGACGTCCCACTAATCCTAACCACTAATTAACCTTTCATAAGCACAAACCCAAGAATTCATTCACACATAATAATAACATAAATAAAACAAATTAGTACGTATATGATCTCATATACCTTTACTGTTGGGGTGGCGGAGGCCTTCTGGCCGCCCAAGCCACCAGCTGCTCGTTGATCAGCTCCTGGAGTTCCTGTAGATACCGTTCACAATTGGCTAACCGCTCGGTGATGTGTTGTTGAGTATAACGGTTAGGGGGAAGGCTAAGATAATACTGTTTCTGATTAAGCCAGAATTGTTGTGCTGATAAGCATAATTCTAGTAAATCAACTGAGGACATACATATTGAAACACGAATAGCAAACCTTTATTGAGGAAGTAAAATATTTTACAAGAGAGGGTTGGAAGGAGATTACAATAAATAGAAAATTCAAAAGAAAAGAAAAGCTGAAAATTTCTAAGTGCCTCAACAAGGGTGAAGGTAATCCCTTAAATAGACAAAAGAAGATAAGATTACATTATTACATAAGACAGGTGGAGATCTTCCATTGCACCGACAGATTACACCTATCTTCTTATCTTCAAAGTTGGTGGTAGTGGGGAACAACTTTTCCCTTGATACTGATAGAGCATCTGCTTTCTGAAAAGTCGAATTGTCCTGTTGTGCCGACGCTCTAAAGCTCGGGCCCCTTTCCTTTATTGCTTTTGTCCTAGGCCATTTTGTCAGCAATTGCAGCAGTGAAGGAATCCCAAAAGTCACCAAGAGTGGGTTCCGTCTCATCGTCGGATTGAGACTCTCCTGCTAACACATGGTCGGCTGGATCGGCCTCGGATTCGGATTGTGTATGACTGGTGCCTGACCTCATGGAGATGTCATCTTCGGGGTTAACTGATTGGAGAAATTGTTCTTTCAGATAATCCATACTTTTGAGAATTAATTCATTATCTGAAAGGTTTGGGAATTTTTGTTTTAATTCCTTCTGCATCTGGACAAAAGGATTTGTAACTGGAGAAGAGGGTGCTGGTAAAGCAGGTTGCTTGACAGAGTCCCAACAGGCCTTAGTGTGCTGTTGAATTTTCGGGATGAGATCCTTAAGATCAATTTTATCCCACCATTTGACAAAGAAAATTCTTTTCAAACGAGGAACTTTATTCTGAAAATCACAAGCAAAGTCCCATTTCCAAATCCAGGGAATACTGAATCGGATTGAGAAATGGACAACAGCTTTTCGGATTGACAATTCTCTGTTTTTATTTAAATATGAATAGGCACGAGCATAAGCCACATGCCATTCATTGAATTCTGTTCTGACTGATTCTGGTAAAATGTCAAGTGAAAGACCGAACTTATCCCACCAAATGAGGAACCAATTAGGAACATCATTTTTGAGAACATCGGTCGTAATACGGATAAACCAAGAATGGTTCTTGATTGGATTCTGGTAGTAGAATACATGGGTAAAAGCATCAATGTAATCCCAGTATGAATATTTTGTCTGTTTGTTACGGAGATCAAGATCCCGTGTGGTGTGCGGATGAATGCCCCAAGTAGAGATGGGCATAATATTACGGACAACAATTTTACTGAATTGAATAGGGCTGGCAGCCTTGTTGGCATCATGCAAAGTGTGCTTGATTTCAGCAGCGCCAGTTTCAACCATTATCTGTTCATAAATGTATTGGTACTGATCAAAATCAGGAGGGGACTGTTGGGTGGTGAGATAACGTCGTTTAATCTCCCACGGATCAGACATCCACTGTTCATCAGATGGTTCAATCCAAAGAACAGTTTCGTCGGATAGACTGTTAGGCGTATACGGATCTTCAGGTCTAAGGAGAACATCCTTAGCCGTTGGATTACTGGATTGACCTCCTCGAGAGAGGGGTGGATATTCTGATGGATCATAGCGGGGGTTAGAGCCCCGGCCACGACCACAACCTCTTTGGCCTCTACTGGTCATTTGCTGATTTCTGCAAATATTCACGGGTCAAAAAGTCAGGTAAAGAGTTAGTTTCTCCTTTAATATATTCAATATCAAAATCAAAATTGGACAAATAACCCTGCCAGCTTACGAATATCTGTTTAGAAACAAGATTTTTAACATCCTGTTTGAATATCTGCCTAGCAGCAGAGCAATCAACTCTGATGATAAAATGCTGGTTTAATAAATCATCCTGGAATTTAATAACACATTTTACAATGGCCAAACATTCCTGTTTAATGGTCGGATAGTTTAAAGCAGCTTGATTCCAATGCCCAGAATGAAAACGTAGAAGTTCTTCTTTCTGAGTTTTGGGATTAAACTGTTTTAAAATACCACCAAATCCTTCATTGGAAGCATCGGTTTCAACAATTTTCTTCCATTCAGGATTAGGTAAATTAAGACAAGGTAACTGTTGGACTTTAGCTTTAATTTTCTGGACTGCTAAAGTATGTTCTGGTGACCATGGTGGAGGATTCTTCCTTAACCTGGAATACAGAATGTTAGCATCTGCAGATAGATTATGATAATAGTCTAATATAATTAAGACTACCTAAAAATCTCTGTAATTGAGTTTTGTCTTTAATTTCATCTGGAAATTTAGAGGCAAACTCCATGCTTCTGTTAATAGGAATAATACTACCATTAGAAATATTATGTCCCAAATATCTGATGGTGGTTTGAAACAATTGCATTTTTGGTGCAGAAAGGACTAAACCATTTCGGATAATAACATTCTTAAAAATATTAAGATGTTTAACATGCTGATCAATTGATGAAGAGAAAATCAAAACATCATCAATATAAGATAACGTGAATTCTGTAAATGGATTAAAAATATCATTCATGATATGCTGGAATTCTGAAGGAGCATTTTTAAGGCCGAATGGCATAACATTCCACTCGTAATGCCCAAAGGGTACGGCAAAAGTTGTTTTATAGCGATCCTGTTCAGCAATTTCAATTTGCCAATATCCTGATTTTAAATCAAATTTGGAAAAAATTATGGCATCCTGGAGACGATCTAAAAGATCTTTTTTATTCGGAATTGGATATCGAATCCATTTCAATTTATCATTTAACGGTTTGTAGTTAATGACAAGGCGAGGAACTCCTCGTTCTAACTCTGCATTTTTATTGACATAAAAAGCGGTACAACTCCACGGGGAGTGACTAGGATGGATGAGTTTTTTATCAAGAAGACTTTGAATTTCTGTTTTGCATAATTCCATATATTCCTTCTTCATCTGACTAGGGCGAGCTCTAGTTGGAATATATTTTTCATCAAAATCTGGTTCATATGGTAAAGTTACAGTATACTTTTTGCGATTCCAAAAAGCATTAGGAACATTACCACAAACTTCTGTTTGAAATTCTTTTTGAATTAATCTAATTTTCTGTTGAAAAGCATATTGTTGTAATCTTTGTTCTGTTGTTAAAAAAGAGACTTCTTTTTGAATCAAATTTATCTGGTTTTGTTTGACAGAAATTAGATCATGAATTTGATCTAATTCTTTTGTATACGGTTGAGTGATAAATTCAAAATTGACTGTTTTTCCCTGAAGTTGAGAGTAAATTCCTGTTGAGTCTATTTTCTGGATAGGCATCAAAAGACATAAAAAGGGTGTGCCTAAAATGATATTTGTGGCAAGATTTCTGACTAACACAAAGGACGTGGGAAGACAGAGATCTTCATTACAAATATAAGCTTCTGGAATTTTATACCTGATTTGGAGAGAATTTCCACTTGCACTGGTAAGACTCTGGGTAGTCTTTTCAAAGTATCTGGTTGGGACTATACCTTCTTGGATACAGTTCATATCTGCTCCGCTATCAACTAAGGCAATGGCATCCTTAATGATAAAATCCGGTTTAATCATAAAAGAAATTTTTATGTACCATTTCTGAAAAGTAACTTGATTAACAAGTAGTAAATAAGGGGTTGAAGCTTCTGGTTCTTTCTTGTTAAGATCAAGTTGTTGTTCAGTTTCTTTTTCTTTCTGTTTGGGAATTTGAGTGTGAAGATATTTTATATCTTTGATGGCGGCTGCACTGGCAGTTTGCAAGTGTTTCACTTCGGTTTTTAAGATATTGATTTCCATTTTTAAATCCTGAAGAGTAGTGGGTTGTTCTACTACTGATTTAGTCTGAATTCTGTTGATGACTGTTTGCAGATTATAAGAATAATCTGGTATAGGAGGGGTTTCTGTTATTGTTTGTTGATGTTCATAACACATTTTTAAGTATTTTATTTTTATTTCTGGATCTTGGATCTGGTCTGCTACTGCTAGCATATCCTTTTGGGTATCTGTTAAAACATTAATACTACTTGGTTCTCCTAAGTGTAAACCATTCATTTCCACTATGGATTTCCAGTAATTAATTTCGGATATTTGTTCCTGATTGGTACTACAGGGACAGGGTTCTTCGGGCTCGTCTTCATCAGAAGAAGTGGAATATAACTGGTTAAGCTCATCCTCAGAAGGGATTTCGTCTTCGGTTGAATGTTCTTCTGCTTCTAAAGCTTGGATTAACTGTTCTTTAATGTCTGGATCAAGGTTTAATTCATTAACCTTAGATTTTGCTTTAGACTTACATCTATTAGCATAATGTCCTGTTTGACCACATTTGTAGCATTTAACTTCTGATTTAAATTTTCCTTTTGATTTACTGGTGGATTTCTTGGGATAAAACTTCTTAGTAGGTCTCGGATGGCTAGTCTTGGAAGACTTTTTTCTGTAAGGTTTGGCAGATTTTCGCTGGGGTAACTTTCGGGATTTATTAGGATATTTTATGCCAGGTTCATAGGCAAACTGTTCACAAAATTCTCCTAATTCGTTTCTTCCTGTTAAATTCTGTTGTTTCATTTGATAATGAAGTTTAAGGTCATTACAGAGAGAAAGACCTTCATCTGTTATAATGGAACAAAGTTGTCCATAAGTGTACTGTTCATAAGGAATAGACATCCGGTCATGTCGGTCCCGAAGTTTTTTCCTAACCCGTTCGGCAAAGAGGGTAGGAAGGCCATCAATAAATTTGGCTTTCCAATGAGAACTGTTAGCATCAGGGCGTTGGGTGACCTTAAGAAGGAAAACATCCTTATACCAGCGAAAATGGGTTAAGGATGGGCAACGCAAGTTCTGGAGAAGCTCACGACCTCGGTCCTGAGTAGAAGTACTGGTGCCAATGAAATGATAAATAATTGTCTGGATAAGGGTGTAAACTGCATCGGACTGTTGGACCTGCTGGTTGGTCGTTGGGTCAAGCTCAAGCTTGACAGCGGTCAAGATTTCGGTTTGTTGGATGGGAGTCATAATATTATCCCACCATCCTTTGAGAACGCCGGTAAAGCCATTAATAATAAATTTAGCAATGGCCTGGTCATTATTACTGTATTGGCGGCAAACAGTAGCATACATCATCATTTGATGTAGCTTCTTGTAGATACCAAATTCGGATTCACCATCAATATTCCATTCATAAATGGTTTTACCATGGTAACTATTCTGTTCATTCAGATAAGCTTCTTCATAAAGAATATCTGGAGGAGTAGGTCTGGAATAGTAGTTTCTGGTATGGGGTAAAAATCCTGGTTTAGCTGAACTATAAGAGGTTAGCTTATTTACGAAAGAAGGCTCCTGAAAGTTGAATTGAATTTCCTGTATTTGTTCTGGAGATAAAGTCTCCAGATCAGGGTTTGATTCGGCTCTTAACATGTGGATAGTTCCACTACTGGATTGGCCAGGAGGCTTAGGTGGTTCTGGAGGGCGAACATTAAGAGTTTGCATCTTCTGTAATAAAGTGTCCATAAACTCAGTATTAAACGATTTTAGCTTAAAGTTAGTGATGTCTAATGATGGTTTGATGGATACAGGATGAAGGGTCGAGACCCCTGTAACAGGTGGAGCTAGGGTTCTATCCTTAAAGGTAGAAACAGCTTCTTCAACTCTGGCTAACTGTTTACTGATGGTTTGACAGATAAGATTAGTATAATTATTCTGTCTAGCTAAAGAGGATTCAGCTTTACTAAGCTTAACAGATTGTGCATCTATATATGCTGTGGCTGATAATGGTTGTTTGGTAATTTCACCATTAGGTACCAATTCTAAGGCTTGAGGAGGCGGATGTAAAGAATGGATGACTTGTCCTTCAGTAGTTGTCCAGGCTTTATACTGGTCTTCAATAACTGTTATTTGTGGTTGGGTAGCTGTATTGTACCATTTTACAAAAGGTATTAATTTCTGGTGGAACTCAAGATGTTGATAGTATTGAGTTTTGAAATTGGCTAACTGGTCAGAAGTATGGTTGGTAAAATACCAATCCCTAAATTCTTTGTATTGATGCTGGTTAAATTCCTGGTTTAATATTTTTCTATTTTCACTGCCTGGTGTAAAATCCATTAAAGATCAAAATTCATATCACTGGCCATTGGGCTATCTGGTGATGGTGTTGGTGCGGTATAAACACCATGAGGAATTCGGTTTTGGGAAAGACGGATTCCTTGGATTTCTGATGTCATAGGGTCTTCCTGTGGATGACTAGGTGGTCTACTAGGTGGCCTAGAAGGTATCTGTTGGAGAATATTTTCAATTTGTCTTCTGGAGGGTAAGTTGTCAACAGATTGACGACTAGATTCCGGATAATCCACTTGATAAGGAGGAACAGAATGAAAACTGTTGTTGGAAAGACTTCTAGGGGCAGTTCGAAAACTGGCATTAGAAGAATTGCTCCTGGTGAGCATAGGTTTCTGGAATCGGAGGTAGACATTACCTCTGTCTGTCTGGATAACATCATCTATGTTATGCTGGATGAGTGGTTTAGGAGGGACAGCATTAGGAATTTCCCATCTGTCAGGAAAAGTTATGTCCTTCCAAGGGAGGATCTTGGGAACGGCTACTTGACTGCTGTAAAGATTTGTTTCAATCAATACTGTTTTACCTGCTTCAGTCTTCTTTTTGACATAAGGATTTAAAGTTGTTAAAGCCTTAATACAAATTCTGGAATGAACTGAAAAGGGAGGTGTCCCTGGTTTGTATTGATAACCATGAGTAAGAACTCTGAGTTCAAGAGTTTCGGAAAGATTAGTATCACACAGGGCAACACTAAGATTCGGATAAATATCAAAATAAACGGGTCCATGAGACAAACTCGTCTCGATTGCTCCCATAAGTGAGGCACGCCAATCAAGGCATCTGCCATCACGTAAGGTGCATTGGATACTGGTGTTTTGACCAAGAAGGGTCAATGGTTTAAAAGCGATTTGTACTAAACCTATATGGATGTACTTATACTGTTTAACAAATGGAATGAAATCATTTATATGAATTAAATGAATGATTTCATCATTGTTTTGAATACAGGATGCATGTTCAAAAGTTTTTATTATTTTTTTACTAAGAAAGTTAAAAGTTCCTTTCTTGTAAATGGTTGCTGGATCTACTGTTGGGATAGTCCACTTATCTAGGGCTTCCTTAACATCCTGGTAGGCTACTAGTTCAGCAGCTTCGGCTAGAGAGGAAATAGTGTTTCCTACTGATGTTACTGATCCTGCTTCTGGTATTTCTACTGTATTTTCTTGTGAATTGGACATGGTTGTTTTGTGATCATATATGTCTAATTTATTAAATTTATATTTTTATTATGTGATAATTAAAACGTGGCTCGGATACCATGAGAGATGCTCACTAAAGGTAAGATTAGCACGTCTGTCAACGGCTTACGGGCATCCAACGGTCAAACGCACTCTCTGCAACATGACCTAAACCCTACGCGACTTAGGTGACGTCCCACTAACCCTAACCACTAATTAACCTTTCATAAGCACAAACCCAAGAATTCATTCACACATAATAATAACATAAATAAAACAAATTAGTACATATATGATCTCATATACCTTTACTGTTGGGGTGGCGGAGGCCTTCTGGCCGCCCAAGCCACCAGCTGCTCGTTGATCAGCTCCTGGAGTTCCTGTAGATACCATTCACAATTGGCTAACCGCTCGGTGATGTACTGTTGAGTATAACGGTCAGGGGGAAGGCTAAGATAATACTGTTTCTAATTAAGCCAGAATTGTTGTGCTGATAAGTATAATTCTAGTAAATCAACTGAGGACATACATATTGAAACACGAATAGCAAACCTTTATTGAGGAAGTAAAATATTTTACAAGAGAGGGTTGGAAGGAGATTACAATAAACAGAAAATTCAAAAGAAAAGAAAAGCTGAAAATTTCTAAGTGCCTCAACAAGGGTGAAGGCAATCCCTTAAATAGACAAAAGAAGATAAGATTACATTATTACATAAGACAGGTGGAGATCTTCCATTGCACCGACAGATTACACCTATCTTCTTATCTTTAAAGTTGGCGGTAGTGGGGAACAACTTTTCCCTTGATACTGATAGAGCATCTGCTTTCTGAAAAGTCGAATTGTCCTGTTGTGCCGACGCTCTAAAGCTCGGGCCCCTTTCCTTTATTGCTTTTGTCCTAGTCCATTTTGTCAGCAATTGCAGCAGTGAAGGAATCCCAAAAGTCACCAAGAGTGGGTTCCGTCTCATCGTCGGATTGAGACTCTCCTGCTAACACATGGTCGGCTGGATCGGCCTCGGATTCGGATTGTGTATGACTGGTGCCTGACCTCATGGAGATGTCATCTTCGGGGTTAACTGATTGGAGAAATTGTTCTTTCAGATAATCCATACTTTTGAGAATTAATTCATTATCTGAAAGGTTTGGGAATTTTTGTTTTAATTCCTTCTGCATCTGGACAAAAGGATTTGTAACTGGAGAGGAGGGTGCTGGTAAAGCAGGTTGCTTGACAGAGTCCCAACAGGCCTTAGTGTGCTGTTGAATTTTCGGGATGAGATCCTTAAGATCCATTTTATCCCACCATTTGACAAAGAAAATTCTTTTCAATTGAGGAACTTTATTCTGAAAATCACAAGCAAAGTCCCATTTCCAAATCCAGGGAATACTGAATCGGATTGAGAAATGGACAACAGCTTTTCGGATTGACAATTCTCTGTTTTTATTTAAATATGAATAGGCACGAGCATAAGCCACATGCCATTCATTGAATTCTGTTCTGACTGATTCTGGTAAAATGTCAAGAGAAAGACCGAACTTATCCCACCAAATGAGGAACCAATTAGGAACATCATTTTTGAGAACATCGGTCGTAATACGGATAAACCAAGAATGGTTCTTGACCGGATTCTGGTAGTAGAATACATGGGTAAAAGCATCAATGTAATCCCAGTATGAAAATTTTGTCTGTTTGTTACGGAGATCAAGATCCCGTGTGGTGTGCGGATGAATGCCCCAAGTAGAGATGGGCATAATATTACGGATAACAATTTTACTGAATTGAATAGGGCTGGCAGCCTTGTTGGCATCATGCAAAGTGTGCTTGATTTCAGCAGCGCCAGTTTCAACCATTATCTGTTCATAAATGTATCGGTACTGATCAAAATGAGGAGGGGACTGTTGGGTGGTGAGATAACGTCGTTTAATCTCCCACGGATCAGACATCCACTGTTCATCAGATGGTTCAATCCAAAGAACAGTTTCGTCGGATAGACTGTTAGGCGTATACGGATCTTCAGGTCTAAGGAGAACATCCTTAGCCGTTGGATTACTGGATTGACCTCCTCGAGAGAGGGGTGGATATTCTGATGGATCATAGCGGGGGTTAGAGCCCCGGCCACGACCACGACCTCTGTGGCCTCTACTGGTCATTTGCTGATTTCTGCAAATATTCACGGGTCAAAAAGTCAGGCAAAGAGTTAGTTTCTCCTTTAATATATTCAATATAAAAATCGAAATTGGACAAATAACCCTGCCAGCTTACGAATATCTGTTTAGAAACAAGATTTTTAACATCCTGTTTGAATATCTGCCTAGCAGCAGAGCAATCAACTCTGATGATAAAATGCTGGTTTAATAAATCATCCTGGAATTTAATAACACATTTTACAATGGCCAAACATTCCTGTTTAATGGTCGGATAGTTTAAAGCAGCTTGATTCCAATGCCCAGAATGAAAACGTAGAAGTTCTTCTTTCTGAGTTTTGGGATTAAACTGTTTTAAAATACCACCAAATCCTTCATTGGAAGCATCGGTTTCAACAATTTTCTTCCATTCAGGATTAGGTAAATTAAGACAAGGTAACTGTTGGACTTTAGCTTTAATTTTCTGGACTGCTAAAGTATGTTCTGGTGACCATGGTGGAGGATTCTTCCTTAACCTGGAATACAGAATGTTAGCATCTGCAGATAGATTATGATAATAGTCTAATATAATTAAGACTACCTAAAAATCTCTGTAATTGAGTTTTGTCTTTAATTTCATCTGGAAATTTAGAGGCAAACTCCATGCTTCTGTTAATAGGAATAATACTACCATTAGAAATATTATGTCCTAGATATCTGATGGTGGTTTGAAACAATTGCATTTTTGGTGCAGAAAGGACTAAACCATTTCGGATAATAACATTCTTAAAAATATTAAGATGTTTAACATGCTGATCAATTGATGAAGAGAAAATCAAAACATCATCAATATAAGATAACGTGAATTCTGTAAATGGATTAAAAATATCATTCATGATATGCTGGAATTCTGAAGGAGCATTTTTAAGGCCGAATGGCATAATATTCCACTCGTAATGCCCAAAGGGTACGGTAAAAGCTGTTTTATAGCAATCCTGTTCAGCAATTTCAATTTGCCAATATCCTGATTTTAAATCAAATTTGGAAAAAATTATGGCATCCTGGAGACGATCTAAAAGATCTTTTTTATTCGGAATTGGATATCGAATCCATTTCAATTTATCATTTAACGGTTTGTAGTTAATGACAAGGCGAGGAACTCCTCGTTCTAACTCTGCATTTCTATTGACATAAAAAGCGGTACAACTCCACGGGGAGTGACTTGGACGGATGAGTTTTTTTATCAAGAAGACTTTGAATTTCTGTTTTGCATAATTCCATATATTCCTTCTTCATCTGACTAGGGCGAGCTCTAGTTGGAATATATTTTTCATCAAAATCTGGTTCATATGGTAAAGTTACAGTATACTTTTTGCGATTCCAAAAAGCATTAGGAACATTACCACAAACTTCTGTTTGAAATTCTTTCTGAATTAATCTAATTTTCTGTTGAAAAGCAGATTGTTGTAATCTTTGTTCTGTTGTTAAAAAAGAGACTTCTTTTTTAATCAAATTTATCTGGTTTTGTTTGACAGAAATTAGATCACGAATTTGATCTAATTCTTTTGTATACGGTTGAGTGATAAATTCAAAATTGACTGTTTTTCCCTGAAGTTGAGAGTAAATTCCTGTTGAGTCTATTTTCTAGATAGGCATCAAAAGACATAAAAAGGGTGTGCCTAAAATGATATTTGTGGCAAGATTTCTGACTAACACAAAGGACGTGGGAAGACAGAGATCTTCATTACAAATATTAGCTTCTGGAATTTTATACCTGATTTGGAGAGAATTTCCACTTGCACTGGTAAGACTCTGGGTAGTCTTTTCAAAGTATCTAGTTGGGACTATACCTTCTTGGATACAGTTCATATCTGCTCTGCTATCAACTAAGGCAATGGCATCCTTAATGATAAAATCCGGTTTAATCATAAAAGAAATTTTTATGTACCATTTCTGAAAAGTAACTTGATTAACAAGTAGTAAATAAGGGGTTGAAGCTTCTGGTTCTTTCTTGTTAAGATCAAGTTGTTGTTCAGTTTCTTTTTCTTTCTGTTTGGGAATTTGAGTGTGAAGATATTTTATATCTTTAATGGCGGCTGCACTGGCAGTTTGCAAGTGTTTCACTTCGGTTTTTAAGATATTGATTTCCATTTTTAAATCCTGAAGAGTAGTGGGTTGTTCTACTACTGATTTAGTCTGAATTCTGTTGATGACTGTTTGCAGATTATAAGAATAATCTGGTATAGGAGGGGTTTCTGTTATTGTTTGTTGATGTTCATAACACATTTTTAAGTATTTTATTTTTATTTCTGGATCTTGGATCTGGTCTGCTACTGCTAGCATATCCTTTTGGGTATCTGCTAAAACATTAATACTACTTGGTTCTCCTAAGTGTAAACCATTCATTTCCACTATGGATTTCCAGTAATTAATTTCGGATATTTGTTCCTGATTGGTACTACAGGGACAGGGTTCTTCGGGCTCGTCTTCATCAGAAGAAGTGGAATATAACTGGTTAAGCTCATCCTCAGAAGGGATTTCGTCTTCAGTTGAATGTTCTTCTGCTTCTAAAGCTTGGATTAACTGTTCTTTAATGTCTGGATCAAGGTTTAATTCATTAACCTTAGATTTTGCTTTAGACTTACATCTATTAGCATAATGTCTTGTTTGACCACATTTGTAGCATTTAACTTCTGATTTAAATTTTCCTTTTGATTTACTAGTGGATTTCTTGGGATAAAACTTCTTAGTAGGTCTCGGATGGCTAGTCTTGGAAGACTTTTTTCTGTAAGGTTTGGCAGATTTTCGCTGGGGTAACTTTCGGGATTTATTAGGATATTTTATGCCAGGTTCATAGGCAAACTGTTCACAAAATTCTCCTAATTCGTTTCTTCCTGTTAAATTCTGTTGTTTCATTTGATAATGAAGTTTAAGGTCATTACAGAGAGAAAGACCTTCATCTGTTATAATGGAACAAAGTTGTCCATAAGTGTACTGTTCATAAGGAATAGACATCCGGTCATGTCGGTCCCGAAGTTTTTTCCTAACCCGTTCGGCAAAGAGGGTAGGAAGGCCATCAATAAATTTGGCTTTCCAATGAGAACTGTTAGCATCAGGGCGTTGGGTGACCTTAAGAAGGAAAACATCCTTATACCAGCGAAAATGGGTTAAGGATGGGCAACGCAAGTTCTTGAGAAGCTCACGACCTCGGTCCTGAGTAGAAGTACTGGTGCCAATGAAATGATAAATAATTGTCTGGATAAGGGTGTAAACTGCATCGGACTGTTGGACCTGCTGGTTGGTCGTTGGGTCAAGCTCAAGCTTGATAGCGGTCAAGATTTCGGTTTGTTGGATGGGAGTAGGCATAATTAGCGCTACCAAAATCCCACTTTACTAGTGATTAACCGGAAGGGACGTAGTACTTCCTCCGCGCATGTTTTCGGTCTTTCACCCCGGACACTAAGGCCAACTTAATCAATTATAATCTACACTCCCTATACGGACTTACCAAACGTATTTACCTCATAACTCAACACATTTCAAATATTATCAATGAATTAATTAAAAAATAAATTTCTCAAATCCAATGCAAGAATTGTATCATGAGATTATGCAATGTTCAATGTCATGCATGAATTTGCAAATATTTCAACTTACCTATTTCAAATGCAACTTCTACAATAATCAATACAACCCTCCACGGTTGCCCAAACTATTATCTCTATACAAAATATAAATTTTAAGAGAAAAATATGACTCATCATTTCATGTTTTTCAAACATTTCAACATAAGGGTAACAATCACATGTTCAATCTCCTCTTTTCCAACTCAATCAAGAATTATAACACTCTTTCAAAAATTTCATCAATTATCCCTATTATTCAAACTCAAGAATTCACCAAGAATTTTCATATGGCAAAAAAAAAAATAATAATAATAATAAAAAAATAACTTAAGTATCTTTCAACATTTCTCAGTACCACAACATGATAAGTATTTTTTATCTTTCTCAAGAGTTCAATACTTCTAAATTAAACAATTTCTAAAAGGAATCTCAACAGTTTCAAATATTCTCAACAACATTCTCATCAATCTCACTTCCTTTGAACATCCACTTACACATTCTCATTTTCTCAATAAACACATACTTTCAACACTTATAAATTTCTCCTAGGTTTAGCCAAACATCTAAATTTTTGACATTTCAAGTTCCTAGGGCTTTATCAAAATTTGGGAATTTCCCATTTTAAAAATAAATTTCTCAAATTCTTGGATCCCACAACAACCACATTTAACAAGTTGAAAACTTAATATATGTATATATATATATGAGAATCTTCCCCTTTTTGTACATTAAATATATTTTTAATAAAAACCCTAATCCCTTATCAAAATAACACATTATAAAGCTAAACACACATACGCAATGTTTAAAAAATCCATACCTCAAAGCTTAATAGAGAAAATGAATGGAAACCCCAAAATTTGATGTTTCTGCAATTCGATCTCCACCAGTCAAAATGAAATCCTTGAAGTGTTCTTCAATTTGACCTTAAGAACTATGGTCAAAAACTCAATGGATCTTGCTACATCAAGAAAAGAATTAAGGGTTTGTGGTGGTGTTTAGAGAAAGATAAGAGAAATGAGGGAGTAGAGAAAGAGAGATAGAGAGAGAGAGAGAGAGAGAAGCTCTCTATCAAGAACAAAAAAGAAACAAATAAAAGTAAGGAAAGGGGAGCTCCCCCAGTTTCGTTGGATAGACTATTAGGCGTATACGGATCTTCAGGTCTAAGGAGAACATCCTTAGCCGTTGGATTACTGGATTGACTTAAACTGCATACACTTTATTTAGATTATCTCTGCTGGGCTTTATTATTATCCCTTAGTGGAAACCATTTTTCAGGTGATTATGGTGTGCCTTCGCCAAAGTGAAGGCGCGGAGGATCTTTTGGAGCACAAGGCTCAATTATTTATTTGTTTTGTTTTCTTTGCAAACCAAGTGCTATCTATGTATGGGTTTGAAAACCACTTTGCTGTAACCGGGCAAAGCCTTGGAACTTGTAGCCGTTAAGGCATTAATTTTCATTTTCCTGCTTTAACATGTTATTATCTCATGCTATAAAAAAAATTCATATCTTAAGGATGATGAATGTATTAATGCAAGTGGTGTCGCTTTTGTGAAATCTCATGTTGGATATCGTTAATAGAAAAATGGTGATTTAGTATGAATGTTGACTATTGAAATGTCTATATTATTCAGTGTCCTTGTATGTAATAATGAGAAGTAATGAGATATAGGTCAATTTTTTGGGGGGGCGTTACAACTTAGGCACACATTGAGCATCCTAAATTAATTAAATAACACGAAAGAAGCCTAAGAAAATTAAGCAGACTAAAGAATGGATTGAAGTGTATTATGACCCGATGTGTTGTGAATTATGTAGGGTCAATTGCAAGGATGAATCAAGCATCAGAACACTATGAGTAATATATTAGTAAAGATATTTTTGTGTATGTATTGTTTTTAAGATGTTACCTGTGTGGTAAGATTCTACACTTATGAACTTTGTACTGTGAATGAGTATTCTATCTGCTGATTCATAATAAAATCTGTAAAGTGATTGATGTATGAATACAAAATGGGCCTAAGGCCGTTTGGTATATTTGACAAGGAAATGAATTGGGCCTAAGGTCATTTTAAATGTTTAATAAGATTGACTAAAGGTCATCTTATATATGAAATGGACCAAAGATCATTTTGAATATAAATACGAATGTGATCATGATCATGAATATGACTATGCGCATAATTACAAACATAAGCATGATTAATTAACATAGTACAGGGCACGGTTATCACAAGTAATCTCATGATTACTAGGAACATGAGATTGTGATACGAACTACATGTGGATTGCCAGCAACAGACATGAACCCTATTAAGAACCAACATTTAGCTATGGGGCAGATACATGGTATAAGGGAGGTAGGTTATGTGGGTTGACAATTGATTGATTTACCAAATTGTTACTTCTATGTTACCGTGTTTTGACTTGATGCTATAAGAATTGTCAATCATGAATTGTGTGATTATGAACAATACTTAACAAAAACCTTAACTATTTGGGAGTATATGAATTTGAACGTTTTGTACTTAACTCCGTATTAGCATACCTTATAATTGATACTATGGGATTGTGAGAATTATGCACGTCATGTGATTGATTGTTTCGGTGTTATCCTTGCTAACTTGGGAAAGTGTGTGTGAACATGAGGGAGAGATCAAGAAGAATATGTTTCGTGAAGTGTGAGAAGAATTGAATCAGAATTGAACTCCTTATGGTTACTTAATCAATTATTGGTAAACTTGTAACTCATTTACTTGGGCAGTTGAGACTTAATCTAAGTTGTTGAAGCAAGTAGAATGAAAACACTCCCATTTGCCTAGACCATTATTAAGCAACCTTACTACCTATGGACAAACATTTGCATAGTGATTAATTCAGGATCTGTTCTTTTATTTTGACCTATTAGGTTATAAATGAGTAGTGTTCACCCTTCAAGATTAAATAGTTTTTCTAGTGGAACTCATGGAAGAAATCTCCACGCTACTTAATGTGCTACTAATGGCTTACGACTCATATTAGAATGAATGTCTGGATTATTGTTGCAAAGGAATTGGCAGACCGAGAGTTGACTTTGTTATTAATGTTCGATCAATATTGTGTCACCATTGACATAGTTGGAAGACTTCGCATGAGGTGCTAAGAAAGAAGTACTTTGATTCATTGGGAATTAAATAAAATTATGACTATCGTTTGTGATCAAGCCTTGACTAATTGGAGTCATGTGGGTTATGTGGAATATGTGAATTACTAGCAAATAGGTGGTTATCTAAATAGAAACATCTATGCAATGTGATAGATAGGGGTAATGTTTCGTGGTTAATATGATTTGTGGTTTGATATTACGAGGTTGATTCTGAGACTTGTTGGATAGCTTCTTATACCAATATGCAAAGGGACGGATCACAAATTTGGGTTATTAATGATTCAATGAGGATGAGGCAAACTTTTGTGATGAGAACATCGACAAATAAGAAAGTTGTTTGAGAAGAAGGAAAAGGGAAAAGTAATGGGATAGAGACATACGATTTGTTTTCCATGCGAGTAAATAAGTTTGGAGGACCAAACTTCTTAAAAGGGGGAAGACTGTGATAACCTAACCCGTACTATGCTTAATTATGCATGTGATTATGAGTTTAATATAAATTTTCAAGTTTAAGTACATGAACTATGTGATTTTGGAATTATATTTGTTGAATGTAGAAATATCTATTGCAATTACAACTTTGAACTGAAATTGAAAGCTTTTGGGGCGCCAGAAACCAAAACTGATTTCATATATGTGTTTAGCATGATTTTTAGAGCCTACTGTGAAATTTTGTAAAATTATGATTCGTAATGATTTAATTAAGTTTTATGCGTTTAATTTATATATGTTTATAGCTCTTGAGTTCATCTTTGTGGGAGCTTTGCTAGAGAGCGAATTAGAGAGAGAGAGAGAGAGAGAGAGAGAGAGAGAGAGAGAGAGGAAAATAAGAAGATAGGGTTTTGGAAGAGATTCAAAGGGCAAACCCTAGATTTGAACTAAGGTATGGAAATCAACTTAGAATCTTTGTATATGTCTCATCTTTTGCTTGAAATTAAGAGGAATTGAGAATTTTGAGTTAGGGTTTTGGGTTGTGTAATGGTTTGAACTAAATTCAAGAAATCTCTGCAACTTTGTGTGATTTGAGCACAACCTTGTGATTTATGCATGAAATAAACTCTAGATGGTTCATACAACCAGGTTTCGTTAAAAGATCTACCATGTTCATATGTGTTTTGAGCTTGATGACGTAATTTATGAATGTTTGAAAAAGATGAAACCATGAATTTGATGTTGAAGCAAGATTGATGTGTTTGAAGTAAAATTACCCTTGAATCATGTTAGTATATCATGTTTTTGAGTTAGTTTGCATGGATTTGGGCTTGAGAAGGAGTATGGAAAGGTTGCATTTGTGTGCCATTTTTGGACTGTTTGTGTGTGCCCAAGCCGCTCGAGCCGCTATGGGCTCTGTACGAGCGGCCTATGCCTCAAACCAGAGTTGTGCGTTCTGCTCGCTCAAGTGGCTTAGGGTTCTACATGAGTGGAACATGGCCACTCGAGTAGTTAGACCTATCGCATAAGCAGCCAGCAGGGAAGAAAATCCTATTTTCATTTGTCGACCTCTCCTACTTTTTGAATGCATTTTTGACCTTATGTAAACCTTTCGAAGTATGAAATGATGATTAGAAACCATTGAAAAAGGTTGTGAATCACTAAAACAAAAGTGTACAAAATGAATGAATTACTTATTGAATGTGTATGCGACATGTTTTGTGTAGGTCGTGTGCCAAAGGAAACACCGCAAGATCAAACGCACTATGAGTAATAGTATTGTAGGTATGGTGACTTCTTTTGATATTGTGTTTTGATCGAAATGAGCGAGTTTTATGAACGTTATATGACATGTGCAATATGGACCTAAGGTCATTCCGTTTATGTTATGATGTGCTTGGGCCTGAGGCCGTTTTGATACATGATTGGGCCTAAGGCTATTTTGATATAAGTGGGCCCGAGGCCGTTTTGATATATGATTGGGCCCGAGGCTGTTTTCATATATAATTGGACCTGAGGATATTTTGATATATGATTGGGCCCGAGGCCGTTGTGATAGATGTGGGCCCGAGGCCGTTTTGTTAGATGTTGGGCTGGAGGCCATTTTCTTATATGTTGGGCTTGAGGTCATTTTGTTATATGTTGGACCTGAGGCAGTTTCGTTATATGTTGGGCCTAAGGCCATTCTGTAAATATGATTGTGGATAATGTCGTGAAGGATGTAATTGTAAAGCAGTATTGTGTTAACATAATATGCTTTCTTTTAAATCAAGATTATTCATTGGATTCTTGAGCATCGCTTACCCCCCTATGTTTATGTGTGTAGGTGATCAACAAGGAGGTAAACCTTAGAGTCTGCCTCATGAGTTATTTTTGTGAACCTGTTTGGTTGAGTCTCCAAGATGGAGCTTTTGATCTTTGACTCACATTCTGTTATGACTTTTATTTCGTTTTGCTTAATGGTCTTGGGATATGTAAACCATATGTATGGAATTCTTTTTGGTACATAAGTTTATGCATCGTCACGTAAATATGTGAATGCGCTATGTTGTAAACTGTAAAATTTTGATCATTTTGGCACGACTCAGTGGTTTTCTTCATTTGTGTTATGCTTCCACTTATGGCCCCATTATTATAATTATTCTGTATGTTTGTTTGACGCCGAAGGTAATCAAGTGATTACTGGCTAATTATGATCTGAACTTTTAGGGATGGGTTTGGGTCGTGACATGTACCATCTAAGGATTTCACGACACAAATTGTGTTAGAGTATCCAAAACTAGGGCTCACCCTGAGCAACCAGTATTAACTATCAATCGTACACTCCAATGATCATTTTAGTTAATTTCCATAATAATCAATCACAATTACAAAATTAGATCACCATCGATATTATATCATTAATTACAATTTAAAAGAGAAAATATTAACAAATACATTCTACAATAATTAACCAATAAACATATTATTGTAAACCAGTAAATCTAGACATAATGTGAAATGATAATTTTTAAAAAATAAAATAAATGAAAACATCACACGTGCATGAATTACTTCTTTAAAAGATTTAGTTAAATAGACTAGCACATCATTTATTTTCAATTCTCATAAATTATTGAAAAAATGCTAGATTTCAATCTAAAACATGTAGATGAAACTAGACTTCTCAAATTTCATTTTCAACTGAAAAAATGCCAGATTTGGTCTATTATAGGATTTGTATTAATTTTTCAAACATAAAGCAGAATCTGTCTGAAAATCGAGATTTAATTAAAATTCCATATAAATTGGTACAAAACTAAAATAATTGATACAAACATTTCTGAATGATCTATAAATCATTCTTAACGATATTTTTAGAGAAAACCATCAAAATTTTGAGTATAAAATTGTCTAAAAATTTGTATAAAATTCTAGCAGATTTAAGAACCATATGACCAAACTAAATAAAATCTTTAACAGTCTATTACATATCACAAATTACACATGCAAGCCTAATTCCATATTATATCATGATTTTAATACAATTAATATATAAATTATGACAAGCCTATTCTGTATTATACTATTAAGTCATAATTATACTTGTGATTATATGGTTTATGTGATCTTGGATGCTAATCTTGTGATTATGTATTTTTTTGAATTCATATTTGTTCATGTAGGAAAATATGCTATGTATTCTGTAATAAACTAAAATTGAGGGTCGTAGAGGTGACAAAAACCAAAATTGACAGTATCATTGTGATTAGCATAATTTTTAGAGCCTGCGGTGACATTTAATTAAAAATTGATTTAGTTCAAAATAATTAGATTAAGTTGATTGATTTATAAAGGATTGACTAGCCTTAATCAAGTTTGATTAGCCGAAGCTAATTACCTTATATAAATTGGATGAGATGGTGCTTAGGCTCATGTAATTGAGCTCTTCTTCAATACTTTGCTGAGATTATACACAATATAGAGAGAGGAGTGAGAATTCAAGGGAGAGAAGAGGAAAGCTTGGGGATTTGCTCAAGGAATTGAAGGATAGTAAAGCTAGGCTCATGAACTTGCTAGGATTAGAGGAGTTGAAGGCTCTAGGTAAGTACTTGAACTCTAAATTCATGAACTTAAGTCATATAAATGTGAACTCAAGAAGAATGTGTAGTTAAATATGTGAATTGAGCAAAGATTGTAGTAATTATGATCAATTTGAGTATGCATGCATGGATTTGTTTCGATTCTTCAATTTTGAGCAAGAACCTTGTAAATTACGATGAATTGGAAATTATAGCTAACATGCATGCATGAATTATAATGGTTTAGACTCCAACTCTAAGTTTAAAAGTCTATGGATGCAAGATTTGAAAACGGTCCACATACATGAAGTTTACGATTTGAATTTTGTTGAATTCATGGAACTTTGACTTATGGGTTGAAGTTATCCTTAAATATGTGTTTTTGGGAGTGTTTATACACAAACGAACAAGACATGCATGAGTTTGAAACGTTGAATTTGTGTTTGAAGCTCAAAACAGAATTCTGGAAATTTCAAAAATTTGATAGACCGCGAGCCACCTTTTAGTGACCAAAATGTGGCGCAAGCGCAAAATTCGAGCATCTAGTAAATTTGCAAACAATGGAGGCTGGCTCGAGTGACCGATGACCACTCAAGCGACCACACCTTTATTTTTAGTCTTGGCTCGAGCAACCAAGAAGTTGGCTTGAGTGTAAAATGAGAGCATCATGTAGTTTTGCAGACTGAGGGGTTAGCATGAGCAACCAATGTTGCACTCAAGCTAAGTGCCTTGTTTCCAAAACTTTGAAAAGTTGTTTTATATATCAATTTCTATTCTATTTCATTTCTGAGCATTCTTAGGCACACATTGAGCATCCTAAATGAACTAAAGAATTAGAAATAACCCTAAGAAAAATAAATTCATTAAGGAACAAATTGAATAATATTGTGACCCAATTTATGTATGTGTTATGAATTGTGTAGGGTTAACTCTGAGGATGAATCAACCAACTAAACTCTGTGAGTAATATCTTAGTAAAGCTATTTTACCAATACTCTATTTCTAATTGTTTAACAATGAAAGTATTATTTGTACAAGTGAATGACATGACATAAACACGAAGAGTGGACCCAAGGTCATTTGGTTTATATTTGAATTACAGGGCGAAGTCGCTCGATATATTTGAATTGGGCATAAGGTCGCTTTGTGTATCTCATAAAGTGGACCCAAGGTCGTTCTGGATTTCAAATAAGACTAATTGATTGATATGATATGATTGAATCTCTGACAAGTCTGAATAACTAATATGCAATTGCAAGAATTGAAAGGTCAATGTATACGGAAAATGATTGGACCCAAGGTCATTATGATAAGAGATGACTGAACTCGATCAGTGAATTCATTAACTATTGGACCTGAGGTCATTCTGTACCCTGTTGGGGTGAAGGCTATTCTGTTGAGTGATGATTGAATTCGTACTGTATATTCTGCTATCGGTTGGACCTATGGTTGTTCCATCGCATGTTGGACCCAAGGTCGTTCTGATGTAAATAGCTTACTGATTATATATGCTTACTGATCACATATGCTTATCTGTTAAAATGGGCTCATTCACTCGACCCCTTTACTTTGGTATTATTCACTTCGCATTAGCTCACTCTTTATTTATATGTATGTAGGTGAGCGGTGGGATATTCAGTCCTTGCTCTAGTGATCCTGTGAGAGATGTAGCTTATGTAGAGTCAACCAAGGTCGCCTCATGCAAGAGGCTTTACTTTTGATTTTTCTTGTGTTTGCTTTTGTGGTCATGTGTAACCAAGTCTATATATAACCTTGGTTTTAGTCAAGACTGCTTTGGAATTATCTTGGACTTATGTAAATATAAATATTCTAAATGACTGTCTGATGTGAGGTATTAATATAATGTGAAAAGTTTTTGTAATGCCATACATGCATAGTTCATTGCATAAAATTTCTAATTCTGCTTCTGCATCTGACCCCCTATTAATATTAGATATGACTGATTTCCGCCTAAGGCTGTAGGTAATCTCATGATTACTGGTCAGTTATTGTCCTAACCTCTAGGGATGGGTTAGAGTCATGACAGAGTGGTATCAGAGACGAGTAATAACTCACACACTTGTTCGAATGAGCAATAGAGTGTCTAGAAAAGACTTAAGTTGCATTCATGTGATGAATATATGCTTGAATGCATTAAAAACATGTTGAAGTGTTCTGAAATATGTGACTACATGATATATGAACTGTTGCTTATCTGTATATGCATCCTCTTTCTATCTATGTATACTATGTACATTGTTTTTGTATGAAATATGATGCAAGTCTCATCAGATAATGGTGAGAACAAGATCCGACGAAATAAAAGAATCTTTCACTACCAGGCTAGACTGGATGGAAAGACTGATACAGGACATTACAGAAACACTCAGACAACAATAGCAATGGCAACAACAATGGCAACAACCGCCACCCACACCTCTGGTACAACCTATGCACGACTTAGAAAAATGATAACCGAACAATAGCTCTCATCAAAGAGTTTAAGAAAATGAAGCCACCACTGTTTCACGGGGGAGTAGATCCATTGAAAGTAGAAGCTTGGGTCCTTGGTATTGAGAAATTATTCGAAGTATTCCTCTTCCTTGAAGCATAGAAAGTACAGTTGGCCACCTTTATATTGGAGGATGAAGCAATAATGTGGTGGATGCTAATTCATGATGACAACAAGGGCATAAAATAGACATGATTTCTTGAGCAATTTTATGATAAATATTTTCCACAATGTGTCTATGATAGAAATGTGTTTGAGTTTGAAGGGCTGAAGCAACGCAGTATGACTGTGGCTGAGTATGAGGCCAAGTTTACCGAACTGGCTAGGTTTGCACTGCATATGGTCGACACCGACTATAAAAATGGGAGAAAATTTGATGGCAGTCTACGTAACGATATCCTGGAAAGGGTGAATGTACTGAAATTGCCTACTTATGTTGATGTGCTAGATCGGGCTTTAATGTCAAAAACTAATATAGGCAATGAAAATAAATCGTCTGAATGGAAAGGTAAGAGACAATGCTTTTTTTCAAAGAAGAAGATGTTTAAGAAGCAAAGTACTGGTTCATCGAGTTCTAGCTCTTCAAGGGACTCTGCACCAACATGTAACATCTGTGGTAGAAAACATCGGGGGGTTTGTTACCACATATTTGGGGCATGTTTTTGGTGTGGAAAAACTGGGCATATGGTTAAAGATTGTCTGCAGAATGACCAAAAAGGTGGAAGGTTGTTCGCTATTTCAACTGGATATATCCCTGTACCAGGGAACACTGTGAGACCTACCGCTACCAGAGACATAATGAGGCAAGGGAGAGTCTTTGCACTCATCCCAGGTGACACATGGAATATTGAAGTCGTTGTCTTAGGTACTATCTCTATGTGTAATCAAGATACTTTTGTGTTAATTGATTCTGGATCCACACATTCCTTTGTGTCTACTAAAGTTGCGTCTAGATTGAATAGACCCCTAGAATCATTACCATATCTATTATGTGTATCCGTTCCATCTAGGGAATCTCTGTCATGTGCATCTGTGTATCGTATTTGTGATATGCGTATTGGCAATGCTACTTTATATGTGGATTTGTTAACATTGGACATTAGACATTTTGATGTGATTTTGGGTATGGATTGGTTGTCTAAATACTATGCGACCATCAATTGTGTAACAAAACGAGTTATGTTTAGACCACTAGGGCATGATGAATTTGAGTTTGTTGGTAATGGTGTAGTGCCTCCACCTTATCTAATTTCAGCAATGAAAGCATGTAAACTACTTAGGTAGGGGCATCAAAGTTACTTGTGTAGTATCTTGACTAAGTAATCTATGAATGTTCAATTACAAAGTTTTTTTGTTGATAGAGATTTTCTAGATGTATTTCCTAATGAACTACTAGGGGAATTGGTTGACAGAGAAATAGAGTTTACTAGTGATGTTGTACCAGGCACCCAACCTATCTCAAAAAGCCCCTTACAGAATGTCTGTTGTTGAAATGAAAGAAATGAAAGAAGTGAAAGAGCAATTGCAAGACTTGCTTGATAAGGGTTTTATTAGACCAAGTACTTCACCTTGGTGTGCACCAGTATTGTTTGTGAAAAAGAAAGATGGGACCTTACGTTTGTGTATTGACTATCGCGAGCTGAACAAGGTAGCAATCAAGAATAAATATCCATTGCCCTGAATTGATGATTTATTTGACCAGTTGTAGGGATCACACGTATTCTCAAAGATCGATTTGAGATTCAGATACCACCAGTTAAAGGTAAAAGTAGAGGATGTTGAAAACACTGCATTTCGAACAAGGTTCGGTCACTACGAATTTCTCGTAATGCCATTTGGAGTGACTAATGCATCTGTGGCATTTATGGATCTTATGAATCAAATTTTAAATCCTACCTTGATGAGTTTGTTGTAGTTTTTATTGATGATATTATGATACATTCAAAGAGTAGAACTGAACATGAACAACATCTGAGAACTGTCTTGAAAACACTTAGAGAAAATAAATTATTTGCTAAACTGAAGAAATGTGAATTTTGGTTGGATGAGATTGTCTTCTTAGGGCATGTCATCAACAAATATGGGATTTCTGTAGGCCTACAGAAGATAGAGGTAATTGTGAACCGGCCTACATCAACGAATGTAACGGAAGTCCTCAGTTTCATAGGATTAGTTGGGTACTACAGATGGTTTGTGAAAGACTTTTAAAAAATAGTTGTACCGCTTACCCAATTAACTCGAAAAGGGCAACCATTTGAGTGCAATGATGGGATGGAATCTATCTTCTAAGAACTGAAAACGAGATTAACTACTGCACCAGTGTTGACATTGCCTTTACGTACGGAAACTTTTGTGATATTTAGTGATGCTTCTTAAAAGGGTTTGGGTTGTGTGTTAATGTAGAATAGGAGAGTAATTGCCTATGCCTCCAAACAGTTGAGACCGCATGAAAAGACACTATCCAACACATGACCTAGAATTTGCCGCAGTTGTATTTCCTTTGAAAATTTGGCGGCATTACCTATATGGAGCAAAATGTGAAGTTTATACGGATCATAAAAGTTTAAAGCACTTCGTTACTCATAAAGAATTGAATATAGGGTAGTAAAGGTGGCTAGAATTGATCAAAGACTGATAGTTAGATTCAATATCACCTAGGGAAAGCCAATATAGTTGCCGACACTTTGAGTAGACAATCAACAAGGAATTTGGCTTGTCTGTTTACTGAACAAAGTAGTTTGATGGTTGCCATTGCATTTCAACCAGCGATCATTGATGAGAGATGAAACAAAAACAAAGAGAGAATGTGTTCCTCAAGAAGTTAATTGATGAATTCGAAGTGAATTCAAAACAAGGGTATAATGTTGAAATTGAAGTGCTGAAATTCCAAAATAGATTGTGTGTTCCAAACATTTCTAATTTAAAGAAGAGAATTCTAGATGAAGCCCACAAATCAAAAATTCATATGCACTCGGGTAACAATAAAATGCATCGGGACCTAAAACAAAACTCCTGGTGGCCAAATATGAAGTGGGAAATTGCAGAATATATGTCTAAGTGCCTTCAGTGTCAGCAAGTTAAAGCTAAACACTTGGAACCGACAAGCTTACGTCAACCTCTCCCTATTCCAGAATGGAAGTATGAGCACATAACCATGGACTTTATTGTCAGACTACCTCAGACCCCAACAGGTATGAATTCTATCTGGGTTATAGTTGATAGACTGACTAAATTTGCGCATTATCTTCTGGTTCAAACCACTTATGATGCATATATCTATTGTATCGGATAGAGATTCAAAATTTGTGTTTAGATTCTGGAGAAGCCTGCAGAGAGCAATGGGGACAAAATTAAGACTTACCACCGCATTCCATCCACAAACTGATGGGTAATTGGAACATTTGCATATGATAACAATATATTCTTCGAATGTTTGTCTTAGATTTTCAAGGGTGTTAGAAAGATTGCTTATCACTAGCAACATTTGCATATGATAACAACTGCCACTCCAGCATTGGCATGGCACCATATGAAGCTTTATATGGCGGAAAATATAGATCACCAGCCTGTTAGATAGAAGTCGGGATAGAGTCTTGCTTGGGCCTAAAATTGTGCAAACCACCGAAAAGATCAAAGTTATTCAATAAAGGCTCAAGACAGCATAGAGTAGACAAAAGAGCTATGCGAATGTTAGAAAAAGGCCACTTGAATATAAAGTTGGCGACCATGTATTCTTTTTTGGGTGAATAGTGACCATATATTCATCTGTGTAATTCCAATGAAGGGCTAGTCAAGATTTGGCAAGAAGGGTAATTCGTCACCCCGTTACATTGGGCCGTTTCAACTTCTGGAGAGGCTCGGTCCAGTTGCTTACAGAGTTGCTTTATCGTCGGGACTAGAACAAATGCATAACATGTTCCATGTATCAATGTTGATGGGTTATGTCTGACATTCATTTCATGTCATTGATAACCACCAGATAGCTCTTGATGAGAATATAGAATGTGAAGAATGGCCAAAACAAATCATTGACTGGCAAGTGAAACAACTGAGAAACAAATCCATTCCAATGGTGAAAGTGGAATGGAATTGGAATGGAAGGGGCATTATGGAATGGAAGCTGTAACGCCCTCAAAAATAACCCATTATATATCATTGGCATGCATTATTTAAAGAAGACAATTTATTAATTCATTCATCAGAGTATTTCTAAATAAAGCATTACATGTAACATCGAATAAAACGCCCTACAGGCTTACATCTTTCCAAGCCAATACTTGGATACAAAAATATGAGTTCTAACTCAATACAAGAAAAGCCCTAGGCTTGAATGTTTACATGTACTAATAATTAAAGACAATTAACCTAAGGTAGTCTTCTCCAATCCAGAAGCCAAACCCTCCCAAGCTAAGTCCTTGGAGGTAGTTTATCACCTGAACCTGAAAATGATGTTCCCATAAAGGGTGAGCCACAGCCCAGTAGAAATATACTAAACCACTTATAAGCAATGCATAAAGCAATAGCATTCATCAGATGGTTAACCAAGATAATCAATTACTTCATTTTACAGTCTCATGACACTATTGTCTAAGATACGTTTTACTTTCCAATTTTATCAACATGGCTCAGAACCTGGCCAAACTTACAACAGTGAATCACATATATAATATTCACATCCTTCCAATATCAACAAACAAATGAGACTCAAGCTCAAATCAAACACTTCATACTTCCAGATTGATACACATTTTAGTGCTGTATCAATAAAACACTTCTATATAAATAAGCACACATAAAAGTGATGCTAATGGAGTCCATCCCTTATCTCCTCCCAAACAAAATCCGGTTTAGAGGTCCATCCCCTATCTTCCCCTAAACCGTGGAGTACATCCCCTATCTCCTACCACACACAAAACAATGTATGCAAATGCAATGCTCAATCAATACACGTATTTTCTGTATCAATGCCATAGTCAAAATTAATGACTTAACCAATGTGATTAGTTTCAATTATTCCTAATCCACATGCAATGTCTACAACAATCACGACTATCCTCCACCGATAGCCCAAAACAGTTATTTCTAAACTGAAAATAACTATGTCAACAATTCAATAGACAAATGATACCAATTACCCAATTACGCCATTTAATCAATGAATTCCCCAATTCCATGAATTTAACCCTCTTTTCCCAATTCCATGAATTACTTATACAAATTAATTCAATAATACAACTAGGGTTTTTCCCAAAATTTACCAAAGTATCCCCAACATGTTAAAATACCAAAACTTAGAACAAAACCTATAAAATGGAGTAGGAAATCCCTACCTCGAAGAAAACAACACAAATGGTGAAGACAAAGATGAGTGCCCAAATACCAAAGTGCTCCAAATTGCCAAATGTTCAGATTAAATGGAAGCCCTCGACCCACTCTATCTTTTTAATGAAGGATCTAGGGTAGAAACACTCCCTAAGTGGATCAAATCTAAGAGAGAAGGTGAGTAGGGAGAAGGAGAAGTCGGACCTAGGGTTTGGAATCCAAAGAAGATGAAAAAGACTGATCAAAACCCGCTGCTGTGTATGTAAACTGGACAGGCTCGCTCGAGCAAAGACTTGGTCGCTCGAGCGACCAGACACAAGAAACTACGCTCGAGCCAAGGAAGCCTTGCTCGAGCCATCAACCCAAAAGCTCGCTCGAGCGAAAGAAAACTCGATCGAGCGAAGAACTCAAACCCTCAGGTCTGAACCCAGACACACGCTCGAGCGAAGGAACTATAGCTCGAGCGAAGGATGAACTAACTCGCTCGAGCGAAGAAAAGCTCGCTCGAGCCAAGAATGCAAAGCTACAGGTCCATACAGGATGCCAACTCTCGCTCGAGCGACCAAACCCCAGCTCGAGCGAAGAACCAAAACGACATCTCGCTCGAGCGACCAACTCCTCGCTCGAGCGAAACACCAAAAACCTGGACAGCAACACTTGGTTTCTAAACCCAACCAACCTGAAACAAACCTACCCAACACATCCTATAATTCCAAAAGAGAAAATAAAGGACAACAACAACAATTATACAATGACAGAATCTACGGAACCTAAGTCCGGATACAATAATCAAATGGGAAAAGACCGGGGTCGCTATAACCTCCCCCCCTTCAAAGAATTTCGTCCCCGAAATTAAGCTTAAGTTTTTGAAAACAGATTTTTCTCAATTCCCAATGATATTATAAAACAATAATAGACAGCTTGACCCAATGCTGGTCACTTCATCTCTTTATCAAGAGGCATCTCACAACATATATAAAATAACATATATTTTAACCTGTATCAATATTATGCATTATTCCTTCCAATGTTAGCAATCCCCATATCATATTCAATTGCATGATATATATATCACACTCAGCAATATAATCAACATATGCAATGCTATACTAAACTTCTATAATGAAGCAAGTTTCAAGATACACCCATTTACCAATACAAACTCAATATTTTACAACTTAAGACATATATAAAGCTCTTAAGTTTAACAATATAACAGAATCTAGTTATAAGATTACAAATCAACAAATATGTCCGGATATTTTTGGCGAACTTCCAGTTCACGTTCCCAAGTGGCTTCCTCCACTCCGTGATGTTTCCACAAAACTTTCACCAAAGGGATGGTTTTGCCTCGCAAAACTTGATCCCGCCTATCCAAGACCAGAACCGGTCTCTCCTCATACGAGACATCCTCATCAACCACTAAATCGGTCCAATCCAACACATGTGATGGATCTGGCTCATACTTCCGAAGCATACTCACATGAAACACGTCATGTACTCCGGACAACTGCGGCGGCAAAGCTAAACGATAAGCAGCCTCGCCAATTCTCTCAAGGATCTCAAACGGACCAATGAACCGAGGGGACAACTTCCCACTCTTCCCAAACCTCATCAAACCCCGTTTAGGTGATATCTTCAGAAAGACATGATCACCCACCTCAAACACCAAAGGTCTCCTCCTACGGTCGGCATACGATTTCTGACGACTCTGTGTTGTAACAAGCCTCTTACGGATAAGCTCAACTTTCTCCGTCGTTTCCCTCACCAACTCCGGACCCAACAGAGGTGCATCACCCACCTCAGCCCAACAAACAGGAGATCTACACGGTCGGCCATACAAGGCCTCAAATGGTGCCATACCGATACTAGACTGGAAACTGTTGTTGTAGGCAAACTCCACCAACGGCAAGTGCCTCTCCCACGACCCACTAAAGTCTAGAACACAACCCCGAAGCATATCCTCAAGGATTTGAATAGTACGCTCGGACTGTCCGTCAGTCTGAGGATGATAAGCCGTGCTAAAGGTCAACTTAGTGCCTAAGGCACTCTGCAAACTCTGCCACAACCTGGCAGTAAAACGAGGATCTCTATCTGAGACGATCGTCACTGGGACCCCATGCAATCTCACTATGTCCCGAATATACAAGTCGGCGAGATGATCTACCGAATCTCTCACGCGCATAGGAATAAAGTGCGCCGACTTAGTCAACCGGTCTACAACCACCCAAATAGCATCACTACCCCGCTGAGTCCTCGGAAGACCCACAACGAAGTCCATAGTGACGTGTTCCCACTTCCACTCAGCAATAGGCAAGGGTTGCAACAAACCCGCTGGCCTCTGATGTTCAGCCTTCACTTGCTGACAAGTAAGGCACTTAGATACGAAAGCTGCCACATCTCTCTTCATACCCCGCCACCAGAACTGACGACCCAAATCTCGGTACATCTTAGTGCCTCCCGGATGCACCGCAAGGCGTGAATGATGAAACTCTCGGAGTACCTCCTCTCGGCAAGACTCCGGCACAAACAGACGGTCACGGTATCTCACACTCAGGTCGGAATATACCGTCAAACCCTTCTCAACCTTCCCACCATAAATCTTCTCACGGAGAGATTCTACCTCAAAGTCACCTCTCTGAGCCTCTAACACTCGAGTCACAAGTGAAGGCTGTGCAATAACAGAAAACAAGGCCGCAGCCTCAACGGATTCGCCCAGAAGTAAATCAAACTCCCCAAGTGCACCCAACATCTCCCATTCTCGGATGGCTATACTAGCTATGACACCAACAGGTTTTCTGCTAAGGGCATCGCCACCACATTGGCCTTTCCCGGATGATAATGCAACTCAAAGTCATAATCCTCTATAAATTCCATCCACCTTCTCTGCCTCAAGTTCAAGTCTTTCTGAGTAAACAAATACTTCAGACTCTTATGATCCGAGAACACCTCGAACCTCTCACCATAAAGATAATGCCTCCAAATCTTCAAGGCAAATATCACAGCTGCTAACTCTAGATCATGTGTAGGGTAATTCTGCTCGTGAATTTTCAACTGACGTGAACCATAGGCAACTACTTTCCCTTCTTGCATTAATACACAACCCAGACCCTCTCGTGAGGCGTCACAATAGACTGCATAACCCAACCCTCTCTCTGGAATAATCAATACTGGAGTGGTAGTCAGTCTAACTTTCAACTCCTGAAACGACTTTTCACAAGTCTCACTCCATACAAATTTGACTCCTTTCCGAGTCAATCTAGTCAACGGTGATGCTAACCTGGAGAAATCTTTCACAAACCGACGGTAATACCCAGCTAACCCCAGGAAACTGCGGATCTCAAACACACTCTTAGGCTGTGCCCAATCTTGCACTGCCTCTACCTTGGATGTATCAACAGACACTCCTTCACCGGATACCACATGGCCTAAGAATTTGACTTCTCTCAGCCAGAACTCACACTTCCCAAACTTGGCATACAGCCTATGGGCTCTAAGTAACTCAAGCACCACCCTCAAGTGTGCCTCGTGCTCCTCCTCAGAAGGCGAATAGATAAGGATGTCGTCCACAAAAACGACTACAAACCGATCCAAGAATTCCCGGAAGATCCGGTTCATCAAGTCCATAAAGACTGCCGGTGCATTGGTGAGTCTGAATGGCATCACCAGAAACTCATAGTGGCCATACCGCGTACGGAATGCCGTCTTCGAAATATCCTCTTCCCTGACCCTCAACTGGTGGTAACCCGATCTCAAGTCTATCTTAGAGAAACAACGGGAACCCTTCAACTGGTCAAACAGGTCATCGATACGAGGCATAGGGTACTTATTCTTAACCGTAGCCCGATTCAATTTCCGATAATCTATACAAAGTCTCAAAGCACCACCTTTCTTTTTAACAAAGAGGGCCGGTGCTCCCCACAGCGAAACACTAGGGCGTATAAAACCCTTGTCTAGTAACTCCTGGAGTTGGATCTTCAACTCAACTAACTCGGCTGGGGCAAAATGATAAGGTGCCATGGAAATCGGCGCCGTGTCGGGCACTAGGTCAATAAAGAACTCAATCTCCCGATGCGGTGGCAAACCTACAAGATCCTCGGGAAAGACATCCGAGTACTCACAAACCACCCTTGGCAACACAATCTGAGTCTCATTATCGTCACTAATCAAAAGGTTAGCTAGTAGCCCACTAAGCTCACTCCTTCCTCGCCGAACATACCCCGGTGGCAACACATCACCAACCCGGTCCCCCAGAAAATGAAAATACTCTCCGCTCATGGTACAACAAGTGACCCTCTGGCGGTAGCAATCAATAACTGCCCGGTATGACGATAACCAGTCCATACCCAAAATAACATCGAAACCCCTCATAGGCATAACGACAAAAGAAAATGGGATTCTATGATAATCAACCTCTATATCACAACCCCTAACACCTTGTTTCAAAATCAATTCACCCCCGATAGGTGACACTACACATATAGGAGATGCTAACTGTGCTAACTCCAATTCCAAAACAGATGCAAATGCAGCAGACACAAAGGAATGAGATGCACCCGTATCAATCAAAACATTAGCAACCGAGTTGCAAAACAAGAAGGTACCTCTCACAACTGATGGAGTCGGTACAAGATCCTGCGCGGTAACAGCGTACACGCGCCCAGACGACCTCTGATCAACCTGCTCACCCCTAGGAGCATAAGATTGCTGCACTGTCTGGGACGATGAAGCCCCCTGATTAGCCCTCGAGGCCTGACCCGACTGAGCTGGCTGCTGACCCTGAATCGGCCTCAAACCCGATGCACCAGGTGTGCCACCCAACTGTGGGCAATACCTCTTCATGTGCCCTAGCTGACCACACTGATAACACGAGAGTGGCTGACCTCTACCCTGACTCTGGCTCTGAGATCGAGCCGAAGATGATGCTGCTCTCTGAACTCCTCCCCTCTGAGGACAAACTGGAGACTTGTGGCCCAACTGGCCACACTTGAAACAGGTAATGTCTCCCTGACTGCCTTTCCCCGAACTAGCACTCGGTACAGGAAAAGTCGATCTAGCAAAGCTACCCTGAGACTGCTGGGGATTAAAACCCTTCTGTCTCCTACCATCATTCTGACTATCCTGACTCCTCTTGGAGCCCTTCTGCCCTTCCTCCTCCTCCTGCATCATGATCTCCATATGGGCTGCAGCATCAACCATACGCCCATAATCCCGAATCATAGTTCCCCCAACTCTCAGCTTGAGGCCACGCCTTAACTTCTTCTCAAATTCAATACAACGGCGTTCCTCAGACGCCACCAACTCAGGTGCAAACCTGGACAAACTTGTAAATGCAGCCTCAAACTCGGTCACTGAAGAACTCGCCTGCTTAAGCTGACAAAACTGGTCTCGCAGCTTCTCCCTGATTACCGGAGATAAAAACTTCTCCTGGAAAGCATTCACAAAAGCCTCCCACGTACCTCCTATACGCCCCTTAGTAAACTTCCACCACTGACCCGCATCCCCCTTCAACTGGAAAGATGCCAAGGTCACTTTCAACCCCTCGTCTTCGATGCCAAGCATCTCAAACGTCTTCGTTGTCTGTTCGAGCCACTCATCTGCCTTAAGCGGCTCTTTAGGATCACCCACAAATTCATCCGAATTAGACCGGAAGAACTCCCTCTTTAGAAAGGAAGGTCCTGCATCCACAATAACAGCCTGAGCTTGATTCTCAGCTCTGAGAATGCCTACTGACTCCCTGAATGCACCTGCTATCTCTCGGGCTAGAGCGCCCATAGCCTGCTGGCCTACTGGCTCGGCCACATTGGCCTGGCCAATTCCCTCTTGAACTGCCGGAATCTCCTCTGGCACAGGCACCTCCTGCCTACCCGGCCTACCACGCCTACCGCGTCCTCGTCCTCGTCCTGACATCCTAATAAAGGAAACAACGACATTAGCACATTAATAAATGTGCCGAAGCTAAACACTCGCGTCCTAATGCAATGGACAACAATAATTCATTCCACGTAAGCACATAATCACATAAGCACCTACGAATTTCATTCCCGGATAATGATAGTCCCATTGCGTTACTATAGTTCCGGTTGGAAGCAGCAGTGATCAAGTGCCTTTCCAACAAGACTACAAGAAACTCAAGGGTCCAATCAACATCCTAGAAACTACATTCCATACCCACATAATCACATAAACATGTTATCACATAAGCATATAACATTACACTAAGCCTCTATCAAACGAGACGAACCCAATGTGATACTAATCACTTCCCACGTACCCAAAGTATTCAAACCCGGTACGCTCTGATACCAAGTTGTAACGCCCTAAAAAATAACCCATTATATATCATTGACATGCATTATTTAAAGAAGACAATTTATTAATTCATTCATCAGAGTATTTCTAAATAAAGCATTACATGTAACATCGAATAAAATGCCCTACAGGCTTACATCTTTCCAAGCCAACACTTGGATACAAAAATATGAGTTCTAACTCAATACAAGAAAAGCCCTAGGCTTGAATGTTTACATGTACTAATAATTAAAGACAATTAACCTAAGGTAGTCTTCTCCAATCCAGAAGCCAAACCCTCCCAAGCTAAGTCCTTGGAGGTAGTTTATCACCTGAACCTGAAAATGATGTTCCCATAAAGGGTGAGCCATAGCCCAGTAGAAATATACTAAACCACTTATAAGCAATGCATAAAGCAATAGCATTCAACAGATGGTTAACCAAGATAATCAATTACTTCATTTTACAGTCTCATGACACTATTGTCTAAGATACGTTTTACTTTCCAATTTTATCAACATGGCTCAGAACCTGGCCAAACTTACATCAGTGAATCACATATATAATATTCACATCCTTCCAATATCAACAAACAAATGAGACTCAAGCTCAAATCAAACACTTCATACTTCCAGATTGATACACATTTTAGTGTTGTATCAATAAAACACTTCTATATAAATAAGCACACATAAAAGTGATGCTAATGGAGTCCATCCCCTATCTCCTCCCAAACGAAATCCGGTTTAGAGGTCCATCCCCTATCTTCCCCTAAACCGTGGAGTACATCCCCTATCTCCTCCCACACACAAAACAATGTATGCAAATGCAATGCTCAATCAATACACGTATTTTCTGTATCAATGCCATAGTCAAAATTAATGACTTAACCATTGTGATTAGTTTCAGTTATTCCTAATCCACATGCAATGTCTACAACAATCACGACTATCCTCCACCGATAGCCCAAAACAGTTATTTCTAAACTGAAAATAACTATGTCAACAATTCAATAGACAAATGATACCAATTACCCAATTACGCCATTTAATCAATGAATTCCCCAATTCCATGAATTTAACCCTCTTTTCCCAATTCCATGAATTACTTATACAAATTAATTCAATAATACAACTAGGGTTTTTCCCAAAATTTACCAAAGTATCCCCAACATGTTAAAATACCAAAACTTAGAACAAAACCTATAAAATGGAGTAGGAAATCCCTACCTCGAAGAAAACAACACAAATGGTGAAGACAAAGATGAGTGCCCAAATACCAAAGTGCTCCAAATTGCCAAATGTTCAGATTAAATGGAAGCCCTCGACCCACTCTATCTTTTTAATGAAGGATCTAGGGTAGAAACACTCCCTAAGTGGATCAAATCTAAGAGAGAAGGTGAGTAGGGAGAAGGAGAAGTCGGACCTAGGGTTTGGAATCCAAAGAAGATGAAAAAGACTGATCAAAACCCGCTGCTGTGTATATAAACTGGACAGGCTCGCTCGAGCGAAGACTTGGTCGCTCGAGCGACCAGACACAAGAAACTACGCTCGAGTCAAGGAAGCCTTGCTCGAGCCATCAACCCAACAGCTCGCTCGAGCGAAAGAAAACTTGATCGAGCGAAGAACTCAAACCCTCAGGTCTGAACCCAGACACACGCTCGAGCGAAGGAACTATAGCTCGAGCGAATGATGAACTAACTCGCTCGAGCGAAGAAAAGCTCGCTCGAGCCAAGAATGCAAAGCTACAGGTCCATACAGGACGCCAACTCTCGCTCGAGCGACCAAACCCCAGCTCGAGCGAAGAACCAAAACGACATCTCGCTCGAGCGACCAACTCCTCGCTCGAGCGAAACATCAAAAACCTGGACAGCAACACTTGGTTTCTAAACCCAACCAACCTGAAACAAACCTGCCCAACACATCCTATAATTCCAAAAGAGAAAATAAAGGACAACAACAACAATTATACAATGACAGAATCTACGGAACCTAAGTCCGGATACAATAATCAAATGGGAAAAGACCGGGGTCGCTATAGAAGCCACATGGGAAAAAGAAGATGAGATACAACAACGTTACCCATATCTATTTGTGAATGAAGGTAACATAAGTTTGATGGACCAAACTTTCTAAATGGGGGAAGAATGTGACAACACCGTTTCGTATTATACTACTAAGTCATAATTATACTTGTGATTATATGCTTTTTGTGATCTTATGTATTTTATATTATGTATTAAATTGAAATTAAGGGCCATAGAGACGACCGAAACCAAAATTGATTGTACCATTGTGATCAGCATAATTTTTAGAGCATATAGTGAAATTTAATTAAAAATTAATTTAGATCAAAATAATTAGATTAAGTTGATTAATTTATGAAGGATTTATGAGTCTCAACCAAGTTTGCTTAGGCTCATGTAATTGAGCTCGTCATCAATACTTTGTAGAGATTATACAAAATATAGAGAGAGAAGTGAGCATTCAAGGGAAATGATGAAAGCATGGGGATTTTCTCAAGGAATTGAAGGATAGTAAAGCTAGGCTGAAGAACTTGCTAGGATTAGAGGAGTTGAAGGCTCTAGGTAAGTATTTGAACTCTAAAATCATGAACTTAAGTCATATAAATGTTAACTCAAGAAGAATGTGCATTTAAATATGTGAATTGAGAAAAGATTGTAGGAATTGTGATCAATTTCGGCATGCATGCATGAATTTGTTTTGATTCTTCAATTTTGAGCTTGAACCTTGTAAATTATGATGAATTGGAAATTATATCTAACATGCATGCATGAATTATCACGTTTTAGAGTCCAACTCTAAGTTTAAAAGTCTATAGATGCAAGATTTGAAAATGGTCCACATACATGAAGTTTACGGTTTGAATTTTGTTGAATTCATGGAATTTTGAGTTATGGGTTGAAGTTATCCTTAAATATTTGTTTTTGGGAGTGTTTATACACAAATGAACAAGACATGCATGAGTTTGGAACCACGAATGTGTGTTTGAAGGTCAAAACTGAATTCTGGGAATTCCAGAAATTCGATGGACCACTTAAGCAACCAAAATGTGGCTCGAGTGCACAATTCGAGCATCCAGTACTATTGCAGCCATTTAAGGTTTGCTCGAGCAATTGAAAGACAGATCAAGCGACCACCTATTTATTTTTTGTCTTGACTTGAGCGACCAAGAAGTTTGCTTGACGATAAAATGAGAGCATCCCGTACTTTTGCAGACTGAGGGGTTCGCTTGAGGAACTAATGTTGCGCTGGAGCGAAGTGCCCTATTTAAGGAAACTTTAAAAAGTTGTTTTATGTTTCAATTTCCATTCTATGCATTTCTGAGCATTCTGAGGCATGCATTGAGCATCCTAAATGAACTAAAGAGTTAGAAATAAGCCTAAGAAAGATAAATGAATTAAGGAACATATTGAATAATATTGTGACTCAATTTCTGTATGTGTTACGAATTGTATAGGGTCAACTTTGAGGACGAATCAATCAACTGAACTTTGTGAGTATTATCTTAGTAAAGATATTTTACTTATATTCTATTTTTGATTCTTCACATATGGTAAGCTTTTCTGAACCAATGTTTTGATAAGTGCGAATGAGTTTCTATCTTCTGTTTGAACAATATAATAACAATGGAAGTGTTATCTGTACAAGTGAATGACAAGAGATAGACATGAACAGTAGACCCAAGGTCATTCTATATATATTTGAATTATGGGGCGAAGTTGCTCGATATATCTAAATTGGGCTTAAGGAGGTCTTGTGTATCTGATAAAGTCGACACATGGTCATTCTAGATTTCTGATAAGACTAATTGATTGATATGATATGACTGAATCTCTAACAAGTTTGAATGACTGATATGCAATTGCAATAATTGAATAGCCAATATATACTGGAAATGATTGGACCCAAGGTCGTTCTGATAAGAGATGACTGAATCCAATTGGTGAGTCCGTTAACTGTTGGACCTGAGGTCACTCTGTACGCTGTTGGGCCCAAGGTTGTTCTGTTGAGTGATGATTGAACTTGTACTGTATATTCTTCTATATCTTGGACCTAAGGTCGTTCTGTCACATGTTGGACCCGAGATTGTTCTGATGTAAAATGCTTACTTATTATATATGCTTATTGATTAGATATGCTTATCTACTAAAAGGGACTCATTCACTCAACCCCTTAACTTTGGTATTATTCACTGGGCATTAGCTCACTCTTTATTGATATGTATATAGGTGAGCAACAGGATGTCCAGTCCCACCCCTAGTGATCCTGTGAGAGATGTCAACTTATGTGGAGTCAACCAAGGTCGCCTCATGCAAGAGGCTTTACTTTTGATTTTCCTTTTGTTTTCTTTTGTGATCACGTGTGACCAAGTCTATATATAACCTTGGTTTTCACCAAGACTTTTTTTGAATGATCCTGGACTTATGTATATATAAATATTCTAAATGATTGTCTAGCGTGAGTTATTAATATAATGTGAAAAGCTTTTGTTATGCCACATATGCACAGCTCATTGGACAAAATTTTTAATCTTGCTTCTACATCTAGCCCCCTATTAATATTAAACATAACTGATTTTTGTCTGAGGTCGTAGGTAATCACATGATTACTGCCCAGTTATGGTCCTAAACTCTAGGGACAGGTTTGGGTCATGACAAAAATAATCTTCGAACATCTAATAGATATCACCAATTTTACATATAACTACAAATATAAACTCTATCAAGATTTTTAACCTCATTTGCACTTGAATATAATTTGAAATTGAAGAAAAAAATGAGAGAGTTTGAGGGTTTTTTACTTACTTAGCAATGAGATGGTGAAATAGTAAGAAGATTTTAACTTTCTTTTATCTTTCTTCTGTCCTTCTAGCACTTCCTTACCAGCAAATTTTTTTTTTTATTTTTTTTAAAACTTTGCTCTTGCTTTCTCTTCGATCAATCAATGATGGAGAATTGCATGTGCATATATAGATTCATAGACCACTCAACCCTCTATTTTTTCTTCATCATGATATATGATAATAAATCTCTCAATATCCAATGTTTACATCATAGCCTATGTATCGCTTTCTATGCAAAGACATAGGTGGTGGCGAATAATAAATTTATAATATTGTGTATTTGTGTGGGTTTCTTAAAATCAGTTGAATAAAGTTTTCAACTAAGCATTTACCAAGGGTAATTATTAAGTTGAATCCTTGTAAAAGATAGTTAGAAATGAAAAATTTTGAAAACCTGCAAAATTATTATTCATAGTAATGTTTTTCTTAGTAAATAAATTGGAATATTGTATTTATTAATCATTTTCTAGATAAGATTAATTTATTAATATTCACAAATGCATTTATCAAAATAAATAAATACGGGTTCTCACAACCTATCCTCCTAAAAATAAATTGTCATCGAATAAATTAATTTTTACCTTTATATTTGAAAAGTTGGAGGTAGTTAACGCATATCATGTAGAGTCGTTCCGATGTCGACTCTTCCATCCCACGATATCGCCAGAGAACTCGAACAAATGGTGTGGTTTTACCTCATAAATTTTTCTGGCGATGATCTAAAATTTTGACAGACTTTTACTCAAATGTCACATCTTCATCAAGATTAATTTCTTCCCAGTTGATGATGTGAGAAGGGTGCTGCTCGTATTTCCATAGCATAGAAATGTGAAAAACATTATGTACGCCAGCCAATTAAGGTAGTGGAGCCAAATGATAAGCCACTTTTCCTACTCTACTCAAAATTTCAAAAGGTTCGCTAAAACGAGGTGATTGATTTCCCTTCTTTTTAAAATCAACAACTCCTTGATGAGGTTGGATCTTCAGGATCACATGATCTCCAACTTTAAATGTCAAAGGTCTTCTCTCTAATCCGCATAACTTTTCTGCCTACTCTAGGTGATTTCATGTCTTTGTCTTATTAATTTCACATTCTCTGTGGTTTCTTGAACTAACTCTATTCCTAACCGAGGTGCTTCTCTAACTTCCGTCCAACATATCGGCGATCGACAAGGTCATCCATACATAGCCTCATAAGGTGCCAAACTAATACTTGCTTGAAAACTATTATTCTAAGCGAGCTTGATTAGTGGTAAATGCCTCTCCCAATTACCCTTGAAATCCATCACATAGGCTCAAAGCATGTCTTTCAAAGTCTAAATCGTTACCATCAATTTGAGAGTGAAAGGCCATATTAAAACACAATTCTGTACCCATAGCCTTTTGTAAAATTTTCCAAAATTATGACGTAAAGCAAGGGTCAGGGTCTAACACTATTGAGACATGCAACCCAATGATTCCACAAAGAAATAATCGATTTAATGATTTGAGTGTATCTGTCGGCCCTACTAGTAGAAAATGAGTCGTTTTAATTAATCGATCAACCACAACCCAAATGGCATCAAGCCCTTGCAGTGACCGAGGCAATCCAGTTACAAAATGCACCCTTATGTGTTCCCATTTCCATTAAGGTATTGGCAAATGTTGCAGCTTTCTTGCCGACTTCTGATGTTCTGTCTTCACTTGCTAACACGTTAGGCACTTAGATATGAATTGAGCAACGTCCCTCTTCATTCCAGTCTACCAATACTGCCACTTGAGATCTTTGTACATCTTGTTTCCCATTGGATGGATTGCAAAAACCGATTGCTGAAACTCTTTGAGTACTTCTTCCCTCAATTGTTTGATGTTTGACACAAAAATTTGACCAAGATACCTCAAACTACCATCTAGATAGAGTGCCCAATTAGGTGAGGATTCTCCTAACACTAATCGTGACTTAATAAAGTCATTCTCTTGATCAAATCCTTAGGTTCTAGCACTTTGGTAAGAAATTAGTGTGCTACAACTATTGCGAACAAATTAGCTTTTTTCATTTTGAGTTCCTGGTTGTAACCTAAACTCATTCACAGTGCTCATCACTTCCTATTCTTTAATTACTATGTTGGTCAAGATTTCTCTCGACTTTCGACTTAGTACATCAGCTACAACATTAACCTTCTCAGGATGACATGACAAAGTGAATTGGTAATCTTCAAGGCATTCCATCCAACGTTTCTACACCATGTACAAATCCCTTGTGTGAACAAATACTTCAAGATTTTATGGTCAGTAAAGAGTTCAAACTTTTTGCCATAAAGGTATTGTCACCAAGTCTTAAGTGCATAGACCACAACCGCCAACTCCAAATTATGGGTTGGGTAGTTCTTCTCGTGGTTCTTCAATTGTCTCAGCTCATAAGCCACTACTTTTCCATTTTGCATTAATATGCTTCCGAATCCTTCTTTGGAAGCATCACAATACATACTATAATCAATGTTGCATTCTAGTATGATTTAGAATAGAGACGTTTGTTAACTTATTTTATTTTATTTTTATGCTCCAGAAATGATCACTCTCAAGTTTCATTCCATTCAAACTTGACTCATTTCTCTGTCAGACATGCCATTGGCTTGGCTAATTTGAAGAAGTCTTGTATGAAACTTCTGTAATAATTCACTAATCCCAATAAACTACAAATCCTAATGTAGTCTTAGGTTATTTCCATTCCATTACTACTTCTACTTTAAATGGGTCTACTGATATCCCGAATTCGAACACAACATAATCTAAGAATTTTACTCCTTCAACCAAAATTTGCATTTACTAGCTTTAGCATACAACTAATTCTCCCTTAGAACTTACAAAATATCTCACAAATACTGCTCATGATCTTCTTCTGATTGTGAGTACACCAAAATGTCAGTGATGAACATTACTGCAAATTGATCTAAGTAGGGAGTGAAATTTTTTTTCATTAAGGCATAACGGGTTCAAAAATGTAGTCGTTGGTATATTGTCTTCTTTGACAAGTAGTTGGTGGTATCCAGACCTAAGGTCAATTTTGGAAGAACATTTTGAACCTCTCAATTGATCGAATAAGTCATCAATTATTGGTAAAGGGCATCGATTCTTAATAGTGACTCAATTGTGTTGCCGATAATCAATGCATAACTTCAGGGTTTTGTTATTGTCCTTGTCGCACAATGTCACTGCTCCTTATGGAGGCATACTAAGTTTGATGAATTTTTTGTTCAATAATTCCTGCAATTGTGTCTTCAATGCTCAAAGTTCTGCTAGCGCCATATGATGTGGTGCCATGGATATTGGTGATGTCCTAGGTTTCAGTTCGATCATAAAATCTAGCTCACGCTTTGAAGGTAATTCCGATAGTTCCATAGGAAAAACGTCTACATATTTGCACATCACAAGAGGTAGTCCCAAACCCTTTCAATCTTCATCATCCTACATTAAATTGACCAACCATCTAGCTAGTTCCTCATTCCTCTGTTATTTATGACACATCGAGAATAAAGAATCTTGTCTATTCCCCTTAAATTAGAAACATGTACCATTAGGAGAGTATGACTTCACTACCTTACGATAACAATTGATAATTACTCGGTGGACTGACAAGTAGTTTATTTATTTATTTATTTTTTTGGATTACATCAAAGTTTGACATTTCAATGACTTTTAGGTTGCAGGTCAACGAATTTTAAATCACATGACTGAAACAGGAAATCTACTCAAATCAAATTACCTATTGGTAATGCTACACTAATGACTATGTCAAGTTGCTCTGATTTTAAGCCCAAAGTTAGTGCACATGCAATAAAGATGAAAGAATATGAAGTGGCAAAATAAAATAATACTATGAAGCTATAACAATGGCATCAATTAACACAAGGATTTAAATGGAATTTGAATAAAAGGTACAAAGTAATGAATGGAATGATGGTTTTAGACTTCAATGGAGTCAAAGTTATGGAAATAGTGGGCAAACTAGATATTTGACTTGCAAATGCATTGGTCATTCGCGTTTCAAACTAAATTTCCCAGATTCGTTACTCAGTAAAGACTAAAAGAAAGTAACTACGGATACAACTAAGAATTAAGCTAAGATGGTTATCATGACTAATAAGTTGGTTGCAATAATAGTAAATCACATAAGCCTATTCAACTAATGCATAACACTATGCCTCAATTGAGATTAGATCTCTTCACATTGTTCCTTTGTATTCTAACATGAAGCTCTTTCTCTGGTCAGAGCCAAGTGCTTAATCTAATTATCCAATTCCTTGAAGTGGGTTTTTCATCCTTTAAATTGAAAGGGTTTCCTCCATATGGTAGGGAGAAAAAAACTAAATATAACCACAAGTAATTTAAACCCAAAAGATAGGCTCTGTAACACCCCCAAATTTTCTAACCTTACCGTCACGACCCAAACCCGACCCTAGAGGTTTAGGACGTAACCGGCCAACAATCATTAAATTACCTATGGCCTCAGATATAATTATAAAAATATATTTAAATATACGGTGCCTATAGCAGAAGCAATTATGCAATGTGTCTATTGACCTATGCATACATGCCATGATCAGTAACATACATATTATATCTCATATCACACTTAATATTATATGCCATAACATTTGCACACATTCATTATATGTACATAGCCCAAAAGCAAAACTTATAACATCATAGACTACACGAAACCCAAAGTTCTCAAGCTTGGCCAAAACAACACTAGAGCCCCGACCTAGACGTGCAACTTGGTGGCTTTACAAAAGACTGACTCTGATGCGGTCTCTAATGTGGAACTCCCAAATGCTCACCTACATACATATAAATAAGCAAAGTGAGATGGAAGCCTAATGAGTAATCTCCATGTAAGGGGTTAAATAAATGAGCCTTATGTCTTATTTAATCAATATAAAGATCTTGACATATTTAAATTCATTTTGAAAGCACATAGTATGAAATATCGTTCATTGATCCTTTCATAACTTACCAAATAGCGAAGTTCATACTTTTCTTTTAATCACATTTACAGAATGACCTCAGGTCCACAAAGCAGCCTCAAGCCCAACAGATGATACAAAATGGCCTCGGGCCCACACTTCATACAAAATGGCCTCGGGCACAATAATATATCAGAATGGCCTAAGGCCTAACATATGACAAGACGACCTCAGGTCCAATATATCAAAACAGCCTCGGGCCCATATATGACAAAACAACCTCAGGTCCAATATATCCAAACGGCCTCGGGCCTATATATGGAAAAACAACCTCGGGTCCAACATATCAAAATGGCCTTGAGCTCACATATGACAAAACGACCTTGGGTCCAATATATCAAAATGGCCTCGGGCCCACGTATGACAAAATGACCTGGTGTCCAATATATCAAAACGGCTTCAGGTCCATATATGACAAAACGACCTTGGGTCCATATTGCACATGTCATATAACATTCATAAAACTCATTCATTTCGATTCAAACACAATTTCAGAATAAGCTATCGCACTTGGATCAAAATGATTATTTAAGAACGTATCTTTACAATTATATTACTCACCGTGATTTAGGCCTTAATTAACTTGCTGAATTACCATACAAGACAATCGTCAAAGATTGACATCATATAGAACGTTTATAGCGAATCATTAGCTTATACAAAATGCCCAACATGGATCATAGACAAATAACAGTTACTAAGGGTCAAAGTACAATTTCTCAATTTATCATAATTGTTGCTCAAAAGGAAACTCATTCATTCATTCAAAAACTTACCATAGCTTAATTACTCTGAAGATTTCAAGCATATTTTATCATTTCGAAAACACTCGTCAAGGTACATAATGTATGCAAAGCTTCTCAATTGCCAAGTATTTCATATGAAAATACTGTTACAAAGAAATTACTCACAGTACTTGGTTGGATGATACTCTTTAACGACTCAGCCTCCAGAAACATAACCAAGCATAGGGTTCGTTTGGTTTGTATTTCTGAAAAATGTTTGAGAAATTTTCTCTACAAATAAGTTTTTAAAAGTAATCAAACCAAACAAATTTTTTCAAAAAAATTTCTCAAAACTTGTAAACCAAACAAGTTTTCCAAACAAATCTCTCTCTCACACACATGAAACCAATCACTTTTTTCAAAACTCTCTCTCAAAATAATTTTCCAAAACATCTTTTGCAAAAAACCAAACCAAACAACTTTTCGTACTTTTTATTTCTAAAACACATCTCTCAAACACAAACCAAACATACTCATAACATTTCAAAACACACTACCTTCAATTCACTCAATCAATTTATTCGTTATATATCTGTTCAATCATTCTCCATTATTTAATTTCTCTCAAGTGTTTAATGCTAATCTTCTCTATAAGTGAATCACGTACAAAACATGTGCCAAATATGTACTTTAAATGACCCTAAATGTTCATGACTTAAATTAACATTTCCTACTACAATTTCAAGTGTCTTTCATTGAAAATATCATGTTTACATATTTAAGGTTTAAGGAAATAGCAAGAAGCAAAAGGAACTAAGTTAGGGTAGGAAATGGCATGAAACAGCTAAAAGAAAATAAATAGCCTTCCCTAATTTGAGCATATCTATTTGTGTACGTAGAATTTCGATGTGATACCACACCATTAGAAACTAGACTGTTAGGGCTTGAATTTAGGCTTAAGAATCTCTTAAAATAGAGTCCAGATGAATGAGATATAACGTTGAAGTAATCAGTCACATGGTGTTCATCCAAGGTTATTCAGAAGTCTTCAAAAATGGAATGCAAATTCGTAGATCAATCCCATGATAACAGATGCAACGTTGAAGTAATCAGTCACATGGTGTTCATAATTCATATATCCCAATATCCTATAGAATCAGTTGTATAGTACGATAATACTGAAGCATTCACTCGTAAAATGTATTAAATCCATATACTTCCAAGTAGTTGAGGTTTTTAATCCCAGATAGTGTTCACATTCAATATAATCTGTTGTTAACAATTCCCCCAGCATCAGATTAAAATATGGTGACATGGATACATCCATTCTCTAAAACCATAAAACCCATGGTAGCAAAATATGTTCCCAATCAATCGAAGGTATGGGTTTACATATTGTTCATATTGGATAGTCTATTATTAGCAGTCCAAATAAAGTCTTCAAAATATGTTAAGTCTTCAAAACATATTCAAGTTCTTGATTTATCATTTCCCTTAGTAAGCATAACATTGTCATTCATTTATAAACAATTCATAGTTCCCCCGTAATGAAATCAAATCAAATTCCATTCTATCCCATCATTCTCAAACAGAGTTTTGTCCTAAAGGTCATAGTCAAATCATCTAGATAGACAAATGGGCAGTCTCACATTTTGTTTTAAGTTCATGAATTCTCACAGTTATACCATAGTCATATCGTGATGGTTCATATCATCTCAAAGTCATATCAATGGGTATCATATCGTATTCAATATAACAATTCTCAAATAAGTCCACATATAGGTGTGCAGGTTCATAATTATGTATAGCATAGAGTTTACTATCCGGGATATATAACCAAGTCGCATAATCATCATAGAATTATAGTTTTGATAGTCTAGTCAATAGGAATAAGTAACATAACAATCATTCCAAGCAAAGGTATATATATATATATATATATTAGTCTAAAATTAAGTAACACATATGTTTTCATTCACATCAACAAAGGTACCTTGATTAGCATTCACTCTTGTAGTAACAAGTTTCGTCATTGGTAATAATCCAGCTAAGCTAGTGGTGGGTCTATTCACAGTTTGACCAGCCTGAGGACAATTTCTCACTGTATGGCCTATCTTACCACACCAATAACAAGCTCCAGAAATTCAATAATAGATTCCCCAATGCTTTTTCCCACATTCTGAAAAAATTGGTGCTGAACCATTTCTTTGGGCGAGTTTATATTGGCTCGATGTTCCTGACTTCGATTTCTTTGTCTTTGAAAATTCCTCATTCTCATCAGTACTTTGTCTTTTTTCGTTCCATACAGAAGATCGGTTGATATTAACTTTAGCCATAAATGCCTGGTCTAACACATCAGCATAGTTTGTTAATTTCAGCACATTAGCTGTCTCTTGGATTGAGTTTTAGAGTCTTCCATGAAACAATGGTGGTTTCATTTTCTTGACCTCTTTTGTCAATACGATAATTCGGTCATCCGCTTGATGTTATTGCATAGACGGAATTGGCATTGGGAGTAGAGGTGGCGGTTGTTTCCATTGTTGTTGCCATTCTTGTTGTCATCCCAATCTTTCCGCCATCTCATGTATCACTCTTTCTATTTTGTCTAGTCTTGATGAGGTTGACTCCTCTAGTTCATCGCCTCTTGTACTCACTATTTTCTAACAGATACTAAAAGTTACACATAAACATAGACATATTTACACATAAGCACATACTCTCATATTCAAAATTCACATATCTTGGGTGCACAATTGATCATATACTTGATAGATGATAACATACAGAACACGTATCAAATAAATGCATACGTAATAGATGATTGCATACTTGTCAAATATTGCACGTTGAATACTTATCAAATAAATGAACATTTAATAGATGAATGAAATTATCAATTCCATTCTACAACTCCTATTGCTTAAATGGACATGTGTGTGAGATATAACTCATGCTTTGATACCACTCTGCCATGACCACAGCCTACCTCCAGAGGTTTAGGATGTAACCGGCCAGTAATCATGAAATTACCTACGACCACAAACAGAATTGTAAAAATATATTTAAATATACAAGGCCTATAGTGGAGGCAATTATGAAATGTGTCTGTTGAGTTGTTCATACATGCCATGATCTGTAACATACATATTATATCATATACCATAACACTTACACACATTCATTATGTATACACAACCCAAAAGCAAAACTTATAACATCATAAACTATACAAAGCCCAAGCTTCTCAAACTTGGCCAAAACAACACTAGAGCCTCGACCTAGAGGTGCAACTTGGGTGGCTTTACAAAAGACTAACTTTGATGCGGTCTCTAATCAGTAACTCCCAGATGCTCACCTATATACATATAAACAAACGGAGTGAGCTGGAAGCCTAATGAGTAATTTCCATGCAAGGGGTTAAATGAATGAGCCTTATGTCTTATTTAATCAGTATAAAGATCTTGACATATTTAAACTCATTTCGAAAGCACATAGTATCAAATACCGTTCATTGATCCTTTCGTAGCTTACAAAATAATGAAGTTGTAGACACCCCATTTTTGACCGTCCTCAAGACCTGGACGTCACAACTGTAGACACCCCATTTTTGACCGTCCTCAAGACCTGGACGTCACCGTTTGAACACTCGGTGATTATCCATGTTTGTGTTCGTTTGGAGTTCCCGGAAGTCTCGGCTCGCGCGCCTTGCTTCAGGATCCCCGAACTTGACCGTTTAGTGTCTGGTTTTGCACCGAACACTTGTGTTTTGCCTTGAAAGGGCAGGGAATGCCTTATGAGGCATCCCCACACACCACCGGCAGTGGTTGGAGGCCACCGGATGGTCTTTCTCTTCCATCGGCACTTTTGTTTGCCGGTCGGCACACTTTATTGTCGGTCGGCATAATATGTTGCCGGTCGGCACTGTTTTTTGCCGAAATAGCTTTTTTGGGCAGCCGACCACTGTTCATCCACCTTTTGGAGATATTTTGTGCCAGCTGTGATAGCTGGCACCAACTCTTCCCCCCTCCATACACGTGTATTGAGGGATTTCCCTCTAGCCAAGCTTGTTGTATAAGCTTTGCAAGAGGGAGTCCTATAAGAGAGGGGCTTTCCTCTTGGTTCTAGGTTAGAAAGTTAGAAGCAAAAACCAGCCTTTAGAGATATAGATACATATTATCTCTATACCTCTCTCTCTCTCCCTTCTTGTGTGTGTTTCTTAGCTCAAAAGGTGGTTTTTACCTTACTTTTGCACCATTACACACACCATTACACCTTATTCCGAGATTGAGGGACTTGGGGGGTTGTTTCTTGAGTTTTTGGACTGGTTTTGATCAAAAGAAGAGGGCTAGACCATTTGTTCTTCAAGGGTTCTTCAACGGTGAGCATCTTGCTTTTTATTCCCCAAACTTGCAATAGTTTTCTACCTATCTTGCTTGCTGTTTTAGCTCTTATGTATAACATGAAAAAGGCTCATATTTTCCTGCTCTAGCACTTTCATTAAGGTCACTTTGTGGTTTGAGTGCAAACTCACCCTTATAGGCTTTGTTTGATCCATTTTGTTGCTCCTTTCATAAGGTTTTGTTCACTTCAGTGTTTTGGTCTTTTGACCACTGAAAATCAGTGTATTTTAGTGTCAAAAAAGGATGGTTTGAAGTCTTGCATAGGGGAGGGACACCCCTCTCCCTTCATGGTTTGTTTCCTTGCTTATTGAGCTCAAAAGGGTAGCATGTGTGCTTGATGATCCTTGGCCTCATTTCAGAATTTTTTTAGGCATTTTAGGTCATATGCAACCTCTGTTTTTGGCCGGATTTATGCCTCCTTGCATGCTTGTAATACTTGCTTTGTATTGCTCTACTTTGCTTAGAAGTACATATCATGATTAGGCCATGATTCTTGTGAGAGTTGGCTTAGTTCCATGAAGTTTTTGGTGTTGTTTTTCCATGCTTAAGGTTTGTTGGTTATCCATTTAGTCATGCTTGACATGTGTGTTAGAGTTGCTTTGTATTTTTGCTTAAAAGCTTTGAGCATGTCGACCTCTAGCATGTATGTTTGTGATTACCCTCATGATTTAACATCATCTAAGGACCACATTTTAGTCCAAGAATCATGCTTGTATGTGTGCATGCATGGCCTCTTTCATGCCTTGAGGGTGTGTCCTCTTATGCCTAGGAATGAGCCTTAGTGCATATGCTTCATGGGAGATACTTTAGCTGCCATATTAGGAGTTTTTTTCGGGTCCTATTTTGCATGCAAAAATTCCTTTTTTTACTTGCTTTGATCATGCCATGAGAGGTCATGTTGGTGGGGGAAAGTTGTCCCCTTTTGTGCCTTAACTTTGGGACCTTGAGTTTGCTTGTTAACATGAGTTGATTGTCTATCATTTTGAGCATTTTTGGTGCTGTTTAGAGGAGAATAAAGGTCCGCACCTTTATCACTTTTAGGCCCTCTTGCATGCTTGCTTCATGTTTGTTGCATGGTTACTCCATTAAGCCTTGTAGCATATCAATTCCACGGTCAAATTGGTCCATGTTTGCATCATGTTTGTACCTTGTATGCTTGGCATAATACATTTTGTCATGTTGGTTGCATAATGTTTGTTGTGCTTTACATCTTGGTGGCATAGTGCATTTGAGCCTTATTAGCATAACATGCATTGCATTTACTCGGTTTGGGGTGTCAGACCAAGTGTGGGAATCAAGGACCATTCATACTTCAAGTGATGTAATGTGCCTCGATTCCCGGTCATCGGGACCTTTGACTTCGCCTTGATAAGGCCCCGGTTTTCATTTTATTTTGTTGCATACATCCTTACATTAAGTGGCAAGTTTGATCCCTTGAGTCATCATGCACCATTGATGGCTCAAAGATCGAAGGTCATGCTTCTTTGAGTTCAAAATATGATAGGAAGTATGACCATGCTTACATGTGTCCAAGAACTCCATGCCATGCACTGTCTGTTCTCTGTTTGCTGTCAAATTGTCTTCTGCAGGAAGTTTCTGCCGACCGGCAGAATTTAGTGCCGACCGGCACTATCTGGAGTGCCGATGAATCCAATAAAATGCCGATGGGAATTGTGAAGTGCCGGTGGTAATTCTGTCCGGCCGGTGGTGCTCTGCAGGATGCAAGCTCCAGTACTTTGGTAATTTTCAGAAAGACAAGGCAGTACAAATAGAGGTGACAGGAGTACAGTACGGGTTTTTCGGGTAAGACGGATTCGAGCATGCATCATTCGCGTATCCCGAGGCAGAGGCTGCGGCTACCCTTTTCTTTCCTTCGCCACCTTTCCTTGAAATTAAATTAGAAATTTTTGTAATAATTTTATTTGTTTATTATTTGGGACTGTAATATTCATTCGGACCCTCTGAGTGAGGGTAAACATGTAATAAGTGTGGGTGAGTGTGTGTATGTCTTCCAATCCCCATTTCTTTCTTCCCTTTTATTTACCTGCTTATGATGGTAGACTAGGGCATTTTTGAAATTAGCATACCATATGATATGCATGCGTGCATTCATGCATTTGTTGACATGCACCAGGCTCGGTACATCATACTAACCGCATTCGTCTTTTCAAATTTTAAAATCGAATACATGAATCAGTTGGTTGCATATCGTATGCCATATTTAGGTTAACCGAGCCCAACTAAAATTGCATCTTGTATGTGTTGCAGTAGGCAAAAAAAAAAAACATGAACTAGGACATGCACATTTGCTAACTAGTTTATTGTTTTGGCACGGAGTACAATGTAAGTGGTTATGCTTTAGCATCCAACATGCGTGTGAATGTTGCCATAATAGTATGCTTGCCATGCGGCTAAGTGTTTTCATGAGATAAACTGCTTGAATGCCTGTGGGTGGAGGTCAAATTGCTTCAATTGGGATAAGGCGTTAAAACTGTATTTTTTTTTTTTTAAGCCCACTAGATAGTGGCAAAACCATTTTTTCCAAAAGCCCACTTGAGGGTGGCAAAATCTGCATTTTAGCCTACTTGCGAGTAGCAAACCATTTTCAAAACAAACATGAAATGCTTTGTTCCAATTTGGGCGATTTGGTCTATACTTGTTTGCTGCGCGCACAACATAGTAATTCTAGGCTAATAACCGGATTAAGAACACATAACGTTTTCAAAATTGGATATCACGGTTAGTAGAGGCCAGTCTTCGGACTGGGCGAAAGGGGGTGCTCATAGCTGACCTTCCCCGATCGTACCCAAGCTCCCGAGCCGAGACAACTCCGGTGATGACGGACATTTGGCCTTCGGCACCGAGTCAGGGTTTCCTAAATTTCCCCATTTTAAAAATATTTAGGTGGCAACTCTGTATCTGGCAAAGCAGTCCATGTTTGGCACTTCTTTTCAAAAAAAATCTGTTTCTCAAAACGATTTGCCGGATTTGGACTCTTTGGTTCAAGATTAAGAACCGTGACACAAATCGAGTCCGAACTGTTGCATGAGGCCCGCGGGCGCGTCTACAGTTTCTGGCGACTCTGCTGGGGAATTTAGAGAGCTTGACTCGAACGCGTGATATCCCATTTTGACTTCATTTATGTGTTTCTTTGCATTGCATGTGCATTGGTGCGCCTAGGAACACAGTGTTTGCCATCTGCCATTCCTGAACGGTTTGCCGGAGGCTTGTCTTGTCAAGGCATGTCCATAAGGCTGACCGGCTATGGGCTCTGACAGCATGGGAACACAAACCCTGGTTTACCGGGGCACCCTTTTGACCATTCGACCTAGTGCATATTCGGAATCCGTAGTGACCATTCCAAACTAGGACAGGTTGCTTAACCGATAGGTTGTTTGAAACCGCTGTGTGCGTAGTGAAACCCTAGCTCCTGACAAAATAGGACAGGGAAACCCTACCCCAACATAGGGGTGTTTTGGCTCTCTCTTACTTGCTATGTGCTTTTAGAGTGTATCTCTATAGAAATGCATATACCAGTTTACAAGTCTGGGCATCAGGCCTGTGGGCATCAGCATCAGTATTTGGGGAATCCGTTTTACCTGAGGGTATCAGTTTGCAGGCAGATATTTGGGAAACAGTGATCAGTATTGGGTACATTCATCCTAGTATGCTCAAATCTGTTCCAGTGAAATTAGGCTGAGATGCTCTCTGTTTTCCCTTTTGCAAGGTAGTCCTGGAACCATAGCTTCAGAAGGTTCCGATATCCCCCGAGGTTCATCGGACTTGTGCTGATAGACTTTGTCAGGTCAGAGATTCAGTTCAAGGGTAATTAGAGCCAGAGAAGGCTAGTCAGGCACAGGCCACCAGTACAACAGCTACCAGATCAGTGATCTTTGAGCAGTCGGGCTGAGATTCCCGAGCCTATTGCCGACACAGATATACCGGTTGCTCAGTTAGATTAGAACAGTATGTCGAGTCTAGAAGAGATGGTGCGCCAACTCCAGGATAGTATGAAAGCCATGCAGCAAGATGCTGTCCGTCAAGCGGAATTCGCCAAACAACAGGCTGTGGCCATAACCCAACAGGCAGAGACAATTGCCAGATTGGAGCAGCAAACTGGAGTATCTACTTCGCACCAGACTCCTTCCCCACCAAGAGTTCCCATACTCGGGGAGGCAACCCACGTCCAGGAGGATACCGACCTTCCAACGGGGCCAGCTCCGCCCCCGATCCCGCCTCAACTATCCAAAGCACCCACTCCTATCAATCAATCGGATTCTCCCTTCGAGTCCGAGGTGGACCCCATGGCATTAAAAATGAGCAAGCTTGAAAAGCTGTTTGAGAAATCTCAAGGCGTGAAGTCCATTCCGGACATTGGAGACGGATACACTGACGCAGCTGTGACGCTGCCAGATCGATTTAAGATGCCGCAAATCGATCGTTTTGATGGATCTGAGGATCCCATGGTACACCTGCGACTATTTTCAGACGTCCTAAGACCAATGGGCCTCACTAGATTGCAGAAGCTGTCTTTGTTTGGCCGGACCCTGTCGGGTGTAGCGGCCGCATGGTATGCAAAATTGGAGGATGACGTCAAGAGAAGTTGGGATGAGATGGCTGAGGCCTTCGTTGCACAATATTCATACAATACACAAATCGAGATTACGACCCATGATCTTGAGACGACGAGGCAGGAGCCTAAGGAGAGCTTCTCAGAATTCGTGGCCCGCTGGAGGGCCAAGGCCTCAATGATGACCATTAGGCCAACAGATAAGGATCAAATACGGATGATTGTGCGCAATCTCCAGCCTAAGCTAATGCAGAGAATGATTGTAATCCCCTTTCCCACTTTCTCAGATTTACACGATATGGGGGTACAAATCGAAGATGCAATGAGGCAAGGTCTGTTTGACCAGGATAAGGAGCAGCCCAGGAGGGCATTTTCCCGCAATTCTAATATGACCACCAGTGGTGATGCAGGTTCAAGATCTTCTGAAGTAGACATGGTTACCACCACTGCATCAAAAACAGCCACCTCATTCACCGGTGCATCCGGAAGTAGCTCACAAAAAACCAAATATCCACCTCGAGTCAAGAGGGTCTTCACCCCACTTCATATGCCTTTGTCAAAGGCTCTAGAGGTCTTACTCCGGAAAGGACATCTGAAACCGTTGGAACAACGGCCCCTACCCGATCCTATCCCTGCAAAGCATGACCAGACTAAGTACTGTGCGTACCACCAACAAACCGGTCATGAGACCGATAGCTACTTTCGTCTGCGCCATGATGTACAGGATTTATTTGACAACAAGGTCATTGCCGCACCAACTCAGTAAAGTCTATCACCACTGGATCAGTGAACTCGGGGGATAGTACGAATATGTGATCAGGGGATGAACCACCTGTGGGCGGCACTCAGTTTACTCTAGATGTGGCGTTTGGCACGCACTGTTTCAAGCATTTTACGAATGCTAGTTTTTGTGTTTTCTGACTTGGGTATTCGGTCAGTCCTCTCAATTTGTATTGAGTCAGTCTTTTCATACTGAGTCAGTCGGGTCTGTCTTGTTGTATCGAGTCTGTCCTGTTTTGTTAAAGTCGGGTGATTCCGGGGGTGTTACTTCGAATATCACTATTTTGCTTTGTGTTTGTCCTTTTGAGTCTGTTTCTGCCAGGGAGCCAGTTGTGCCAACAGATTTGAATGAACAGCAGTGATTTTCATACTCTTGTGTTTGCTTCTGCCGTGTGCCAGTTGTGCCAGAAGTTTGAATGAGATGACAGTGCTCTTCACCTGCCTTTTCTGTGCCTTTGAAGTCATTGTAATGACCTAAGTTTTCCAAAACTTTTTTCGAAACATTGTGATAAAAACAAAGAGGAAAGAATTCCTTGGCTTTTTCAAAATTTAATCAATTGAGAGAAAGAGAGGCATGCTAAGCCCTTAATGATCGAGATCATGCTTGTTAATGTGAGTACTGAGAAGGATCCTCACTTGATCCAGATTGGTCCCACACTGTCTTCAGCACGAGCGATCTGTCGCTTTCTTAAAAACTTTCAAAAACAAAATGTTTTGCGCAGTCCTGCGAAGACCTGTGTGGAATCGCTCTTGAGATTGTGCAGCCTAGGATCGCTCTCAGCCTCGAGACTCGACCCCTCATTTTCAAACCTTGAACTTGGATTCAGAAGGTTCAATGATCAACCACAATGTGAAGCCTGTGTGGCCTGATTTGAAGCAGCCCATGAATTAGGGGCAGGGAAGTCAGACCAAGAAGATCAGATGTCATCAAAAGAAGCTTGCAAAGCTAGATCAGAAGTATCCCTGGAACTAGGGGCAAAAATGCCAGATGTGCTCGAAGAGCCGAAGATTGGTCGTCCTGCAAATCAATGAAGACCGGCAAGAACGCCAAATCCCAGAGGGAGGAAAGAGAAAGTATTGTTAAAGAAAAATTGAGTTCCGATCTACAACACTAGGGGCAAATCCAGCCCCCATGGGATGGACTCCTGCATTGTCAGCGAACAACAGTCACTCTTCTGGATTCAGACGGATTCGAGATCTCAGAACCATTTGACATGGACAAAGCTACACTTTTACCCTTTGAGAGGCTCGCTGGGCCGAAAACCCGGAAGGGCGACCCAGGCAAAAGTTAGAGCAAGAGAAAAATACAAAAAAGAAAAAATGCAAAGAAAAGAACAAAAAAAAGAAAATCAAAAAAAGGAAATGAAATGAAAAGAAATGAAAAGAAAAGAAATGAAAAGAATTGAAAAGAAAAAGAAGAACAAAGCTCGCAAGGTCGAAAACCCGCAACGGGCGCCTTGGCAAAAGTTAGAGCCTAAAAAGGAGAGGTTAATACCTGAGTGTACCTTAACCCCGAACTACGTAAGGCTTGATTCCCATCATTGGGATACGTAGGCAACTTCATTCCGAAGTCCAGCCGTAAAATACTTCAAATTCAACTTGTGTCCATGTGATGGTTCTAGTCATCTTTGTCTTTTCTGTATCCGGGAGTTCGGTTGCAATCATCGCTCTGAGGACTGATTACAATGCGCTACGGTGCCATTCAGACAAGGGGCAACTTTCCATTGCCATTCAATGCGCTGCGGTGCCGTGCAAACAAGGGGCAACTTTCTGTTGCCATGCAGCTCTCTTCGAGCAAAGGGGGCAATTTTTGTCCAGATCCGAGGTTGTATGTCTCAAGAGTAAGTTCCGCGCTTGTTAAGCATCGGTCGTTTGCAAAAATAGTTTTTGAGAATTTTTACTGAGGTTGAATAATTTTCTCGAAAATTGTTCCATCTTTTCCAAAAACTGGACTATTTCTTGCACCCAAAAAGGGAAAATTTTCAGTGCTCATAGCCTGACTTGCATGATTTCACATCAAAAATCGAACAAGTGTGTTAATCTAACTCTCATATTGGTCAAAATTGTTTTCGTAGAAAACAAAATAAAAAATGGTCAAAATGATGAACTAGGGGCACAATTGAGTCAGGCTTCCTGTCTTTTCCCCATTTTCAACATACTTGCCAAGAAGGGCACTCTACCTGCCAGAAAAGGGCACCTCTGAAGCTGACCGCAAAAGGGTAGAAGGCTCTCACATCCTCCACGCAATGAGGTATCAAGCCAAGTGCGAAGCACGGACGGGAACGGATCAAGATGTTCCACTCCCTCATCTGGACAGATCTAACCACGTCCAAACTCCCCAGCAGGGCATCATCAACCGATGTTAGCTGCAGATTTGCTACACACCCAGTTGTAGCACAACCCCTCTGTGGGAGGAATTCACTATTGTGAACAAGAATCAAAAGCTGGTAAAATACCAGGGGCAAGAGCCCACAATTTCTAGCTTATCCATCAACCACCTAGGGGAGGGATGAAAAACGAGAGATTAAAGAATAGAGAGATGTGCGCTGAGAGAAAAAGCGAGAAAAGGGTTTTGAGAGAAAAACCGAGCTTGAGAGCCGAGTGATGTGAGAATCACAAATAAGAAAGGGTGGGAATAATACCTGGTGAAACAAGCTCCCTGTGCACGTCTGTGTGTCGTGTCTTTTGTTTTGTTTGTCTCGATTCTTGCTTTGAGTCGTTCCGAGCGTGTCTCGACGTATTTAGGTTGTTTACCTTTTGTTTTCCGTTGTTGAGTCTTTCTCGCTGTGTTCAGTCGTAGGCTCAATACCTGGTCGAAAACTCATCTCTCAATTTCAAAAATAAATCGTTTTGTGCTCAGAGTGCTGTGCCATCCTTCATGTTTGTGCAAAACAAGATTCCTTTTTCCATAAAACTGCAGGGTCCACCCCCGATAAGTGTGAACGGTGAAACCAGGACCTATTTGAAGCTATGATGGTTCCAGACTGCAAAGCAAAAACAAAAGAGCGAAAATCGAAGTATCTGAGTTTGTGTCAACTTCAGAAAATTCTGTGATTGTACTCCGGACGTACCTCTTCAGGGCCTTGTCAATGCTCCGAAATATGAGTGTACCTCTACCTCAGGCGCAAGATCAATCCTGCTTCAAGGTTATACACTCTTCCACTTACATTGTTATGCACCCACTTCACTTGCATTGTAATGCATTATACCTATCAAGTTTCTTCCTCCGTCATGCACGATATTGTATGCACGGTTCATTCAAAGAAGTTCCGTTTTAAGGTCATTCACTTTTGTGTATCAATCACACACCCTCACTTTTAGTGTATCAATCACACTCTGTTCACTAAGTGCATCTATCACACTTTGTGATCACTTTTAGTGTATCAACCACACTCAGTTCACTAAGTGCATCTATCACACTTCGTGTTCACTTTTAGTGTATCAATCACACTCTCTTCACTTAGTGTATCAATCACATTTCGTTCCTTTTGTGTATCAATCACACACTCTCATTTAGTATATCAATCATACTTTGTTCACACTGTGCATCTATCACACTTTGTGTTCACATTTAGTGTATCAATCACACTCTGTTCACACAGTGCATCTATCACACTTTGTGTTCCCTTTTAGTATATCTATCATACTTGCTCACTAAGTGCATCTATCACACTTCGTGTTCGCTTTCAGTATATCTATCATACTTGTTCACTAAGTGCATCTATCACACTTCGTGTTCACTTTTAGTGTATCAATCACACTCTGTTCACATAGTGCATCTATCACACTTTGTGTTCATTTTCAATATATCAATCATACTTTGTTCACACTGTGCATCTATCACACTTTGTGTTCGCTTTTAGTGTATCAATCACACTCTGTTCACATAGTGCATCTATCACACTTTGTGTTCCCTTTTAGTATATCTATCATACTTTCTCACTAAGTGCATCTATCACACTTCGTGTTCGCTTTCAGTATATCTATCATACTTGTTCACTAAGTGCATCTATCACACTTTGTGTTCACCCTTTGTGTATCTATCACACTATGCTTACCACACTCGCTTAGTGTATCTATCACGCGCTCAACTACTGTATGTATCACATTTTGCTTCATATAGTGTATCTATCACATGCTCGCTTTGTGTATCAATCACACACGTTCGTTTTGTGTATCAATCACACACTCTCACTTTGTGTATCTATCATACCTTGTTCACTTGGTGCGTCTATCACAATTTGTGTTCACCTTTTGTGTATCTATCACACGCTCACACTTTGCTTCATATAGTGTATCCATCACACTCGCTTCACCTTTTTGTGTATCTATTATACTATGCTCATCTTGTGTATCCATCACACTTTGCATGGTACAGTGTATCCATCACACTACGCTTACCAAGTGTATCCATCACACTCTCTTCACTTTTGTGTATCTATCACGCATGTTTGTCCACTTAGTGTATCTATCACACTTCGTTCACTTTTGTGTATCTAACGCACATGTTCATGAGAATTGCAAAATTCTCTTGCATCCTTCTTGCATTGTAGTGTAGTTTGGTATGCTAGCTTAAAACTGTCGCATGTATGCTTCGTTACAGCTTTCTTTGCATGGTCATAAGTTATGCTCGGCTCTGTGCATTGTCTTGCATTTTGCCCCTGCCTTCGGGCGCATACCTTGTTTGTCTTGCATGTTTGTCTAAGTCTTCGGCCTTGTCAAAAATGGGTCGTCTCTGGGCTTTGACATTCACTCCCGTCATTGTTGTGACTTTCGAGTTCTGTCAAAGAGGGGCAACTGTAGACACCCCATTTTTTACCGTCCTCAAGACCTGGACGTCACCGTTTGAACACTCGGTGATTATCCATGTTTGTGTTCGTTTGGAGTTCCCGGAAGTCTCGGCTCGCGCGCCTTGCTTCAGGATCCCCGAACTTGACCGTTTAGTGTCTGGTTTTGCACCGAACACTTCTGTTTTGCCTTGAAAGGGCAGGGAATGCCTTATGAGGCATCCCCACACACCACCGGCAGTGGTTGGAGGCCACCGGATGGTCTTTCTCTTCCATCGGCACTTTTGTTTGCCGGTCGGCACACTTTATTGCCGGTCGGCATAATATGTTGCCGGTCGGCACTGTTTTTTGCCGAAATAGCTTTTTTGGGCAGCCGACCACTGTTCGTCCACCTTTTGGAGATATTTTGTGCCAGCTGTGATAGCTGGCACCAACTCTTCCCCCCTCCATACACGTGTATGGAGGGATTTCCCTCTAGCCAAGCTTGTTGTATAAGCTTTGCAAGAGGGAGTCCTATAAGAGAGGGGCTTTCCTCTTGGTTCTAGGTTAGAAAGTTAGAAGCAAAAACCAGCCTTTAGAGATATAGATACATATTATCTCTATACCTCTCTCTCTCTCCCTTCTTGTGTGTGTTTCTTAGCTCAAAAGGTGGTTTTTACCTTACTTTTGCACCATTACACACACCATTACACCTTATTCCGAGATTGAGGGACTTGGGGGGTTGTTTCTTGACTTTTTGGACTGGTTTTGATCAAAAGAAGAGGGCTAGACCATTTGTTCTTCAAGGGTTCTTCAACGGTGAGCATCTTGCTTTTTATTCCCCAAACTTGCAATAGTTTTCTACCTATCTTGCTTGCTGTTTTATCTCTTATGTATAACATGAAAAAGGCTCATATTTTCCTGCTCTAGCACTTTCATTAAGGTCACTTTGTGGTTTGAGTGCAAACTCACCCTTATAGGCTTTGTTTAATCCATTTTGTTGCTCCTTTCATAAGGTTTTGTTCACTTCAGTGTTTTGGTCTTTTGACCACTGAAAATCAGTGTATTTTAGTGTCAAAAAAGGATGGTTTGAAGTCTTGCATAGGGGAGGGACACCCCTCTCCCTTCATGGTTTGTTTCCTTGCTTATTGAGCTCAAAAGGGTAGCATGTGTGCTTGATGATCCTTGGCCTCATTTCAGAATTTTTTTAGGCATTTTAGGTCATATGCAACCTCTGTTTTTGGCCGGATTTATGCCTCCTTGCATGCTTGTAATACTTGCTTTGTATTGCTCTACTTTGCTTAGAAGTACATATCATGATTAGGCCATGATTCTTGTGAGAGTTGGCTTAGTTCCATGAAGTTTTTGGTGTTGTTTTTCCATGCTTAAGGTTTGTTGGTTATCCATTTAGTCATGCTTGACATGTGTGTTAGAGTTGCTTTGTATTTTTGCTTAAAAGCTTTGAGCATGTCGACCTCTAGCATGTATGTTTGTGATTACCCTCATGATTTAACATCATCTAAGGACCACATTTTAGTCCAAGAATCATGCTTGTATGTGTGCATGCATGGCCTCTTTCATGCCTTGAGGGTGTGTCCTCTTATGCCTAGGAATGAGCCTTAGTGCATATGCTTCATGGGAGATACTTTAGCTGCCATATTAGGAGTTTTTTTGGGGTCCTATTTTGCATGCAAAAATTCCTTTTTTTACTTGCTTTGATCATGCCATGAGAGGTCATGTTGGTGGGGGAAAGTTGTCCCCTTTTGTGCCTTAACTTTGGGACCTTGAGTTTGCTTGTTAACATGAGTTGATTGTCTGTCATTTTGAGCATTTTTGGTGCTGTTTAGAGGAGAATAAAGGTCCGCACCTTTATCACTTTTAGGCCCTCTTGCATGCTTGCTTCATGTTTGTTGCATGGTTACTCCATTAAGCCTTGTAGCATATCAATTCCATGGTCAAATTGGTCCATGTTTGCATCATGTTTGTACCTTGTATGCTTGACATCATACATTTTGTCATGTTGGTTGCATAATGTTTGTTGTGCTTTACATCTTGGTGGCATAGTGCATTTGAGCTTTATTAGCATAACATGCAATGCATTTACTCGGTTTGGGGTGTCAAACCAAGTGTGGGAATCAAGGACCATTCATACTTCAAGTGATGTAATGTGCCTCGATTCCTGGTCATCGGGACCTTTGACTTCGCCTTGATAAGGCCCCGGTTTTCATTTTGTTTTGTTGCATACATCCTTACATTAAGTGGCAAGTTTGATCCCTTGAGTCATCATGCACCATTGATGGCTCAAAGATCGAAGGTCATGCTTCTTTGAGTTCAAAATATGATAGGAAGTATGACCATGCTTACATGTGTCCAAGAACTCCATGCCATGCACTGTCTGTTCTCTGTTTGCTGTCAAATTGTCTTCTGCAGGAAGTTTCTGCCGATCGGCAGAATTTAGTGCCGACCGGCACTATCTGGAGTGCCGATGAATCCAATAAAATGCCGATGGGAATTGTGAAGTGCCGGTGGTAATTCTGTCCGGCCGGTGGTGCTCTGCAGGATGCAAGGAACTTGCTCCAGTACTTTGGTAATTTTCAGAAAGACAAGGCAGTACAAACAGAGGCGACAGGAGTACAGTACGGGTTTTTCGGGTAAGACGGATTCGAGCATGCATCATTCACGTATCCCGAGGCAGAGGCTGCGGCTACCCTTTTCTTTCCTTCGCCACCTTTCCTTTAAATTAAATTAGAAATTTTTGTAATAATTTTATTTGTTTATTATTTGGGACTGTAATATTCATTCGGACCCTCTGAGTGAGGGTAAACATGTAATAAGTGTGGGTGAGTGTGTGTATGTCTTCCAATCCCCATTTCTTTCTTCCCTTTTATTTACCTGCTTATGATGGTAGACTAGGGCATTTTTGAAATTAGCATACCATATGATATGCATGCGTGCATTCATGCATTTGTTGACATGCACCGGGCTCGGTACATCATACTAACCGCATTCGTCTTTTCAAATTTCAAAATCGAATACATGAATCAGTTGGTTGCATATCGTATGCCATATTTAGGTTAACCGAGCCCAACTAAAATTGCATCTTGTATGTGTTGCACTAGGCAAAAAAAAAAAAACATGAACTAGGACATGCACATTTGCTAACTAGTTTATTGTTTTGGCACGGAGTACAATGTAAGTGGTTATGCTTTAGCATCCAACATGCGTGTGAATGTTGCCATAATAGTATGCTTGCCATGCGGCTAAGTGTTTTCATGAGATAAACTGCTTGAATGCCTGTGGGTGGAGGTCAAATTGCTTGAATTGGGATAAGGCGTTAAAACTGTATTTTTTTTTTTTTAAGCCCACTGGATAGTGGCAAAACCATTTTTTCCAAAAGCCCACTTGAGGGTGGCAAAATCTGCATTTTAGCCTACTTGCGAGTAGCAAATCATTTTCAAAACAAACATGGAATGCTTTGTTCCAATTTGGGCGATTTGGTCTATACTTGTTTGCTGCGCGCACAACATAGTAATTCTAGGCTAATAACCGGATTAAGAACACATAACGTTTTCAAAATTGGATATCACGGTTAGTAGAGGCCGGTCTTCGGACCGGGCGAAAGGGGGTGCTCATAGCTGACCTTCCCCGATCGTACCCAAGCTCCCGAGCCGAGACAACTCCGGTGATGACGGACATGTGGCCTTCGGCACCGAGTCAGGGTTTCCTAAATTTCCCCATTTTAAAAATATTTAGGTGGCGACTCTGTATCTGGCAAAGCAGTCCATGTTTGGCACTTCTTTTCAAAAAAAATCTGTTTCTCAAAACGATTTGCCGGATTTGGACTCTTTGGTTCAAGATTAAGAACCGTGACACAAATCGAGTCCGAACTGTAGCATGAGGCCCGCGGGCGCGTCTACAGAAGTTCATACTTTTAATCACATTTACGGAATAGCGTTAGGCCCAACACATGATACAAAATGACCTCCGACCCACAAAACGGCCTCAGGCCTAATCATATATCAAAATAGCCTCAGGGCCAAAATATAACAAAATGACCTTGGGTCCAATATATCAAAACAGACTCTGGCCTACGTATGGCAAAACGACCTGGGGTTCAATATGTCAAAATGGCCTCGGGCCCACATATGACAAAACAACCTTAGGTCCATATTGCACATGTCATATAACATTCATAAAACTTATTCATTTTGATTCAAATTTTTTTTCCGAATAAGTCACTATACCTCGATCAAAATGATTATTTTAAAATGTATCTTTACAATACTATTACTCACTATGATTTAGGCCTTAATTAACTTGTTGAATTACCATATAGGACAATCATCAACGATTGACATCATACAGAGCGTTCAAGACAGATCATAGACAAATAACAGTTAATAAGGGTCAAAGTACATTTTTTCATTTTATCATAATCATTGCTCAAAAGGAAACTTGCCATAGCATAATGACTCCGAAGATTTCAAGCATATTTTATCATTTCGGAAACACTCATCAAGGAACATAATTTATACAAAGCATAAGTTTCACAATTCCAAAGTATTTCATTACAAAGAAATTACTCACAATGCTTGGTCAGATGATACTCCTTAACGACTTAGCCTGCATAAACATAACCAAGCATAACATTTCAAACCACATTGCCTTCAATTTACTCAATCGCTTTATTTGTTACATATGTGTTCAATCGTTTCCCATTCTTTAATTTCTTTCAAATGTTTAATGCTAATCTTCTCTATAGGTGAATCACGTACAAAGCATGTGCTAAAGATGTATTTTAAACGACCCTAAATATTCATGACTTAAATTAATGTTTCCAACTACAATTTCAAATGTTTTTCATTGAAAATATCGTGTTTACATATTTAAGGCTTAAGGAAATAGCAAGAAGCAAAAGGAACTAAATAAAGGTAGGAAATGACATGGAATAGTTAAAAGAAAATAAACAGCCTTCACTAATTTGAGTATATTTATTTGTCTACTTAGAAGTTGGATGTGTGACTCTCACCATTAAAAACTAGACTTCTAGGGCTTTAATTTAGGCTCAAGAATTGCTTGAAACGAAGTCTGGATGAAGGAGATATGACTTTTTGAAGCTGGGTTGAAGCAGGGATTTCGCACGTGCGGAAGTTTTAACCGCTTGTACGGCCCAAATATGCTTGAGCGGAAACACTAGCCGCTCGAGCAACCAAAGAGAAGAATAAAAACCTTTTTTTTTTTCATGTTCTGCTCGTGTAGAGCCCATGGCCGCTCGTGCGGTCTTGGCAAAATCAAATAGTCTGAAAATGGTTCAAAGAATCAAACTTCCCAAACTTATTTCCAAGTCCAAATCAAAGAAAAACTAACTCGAAAACATGATATACTAGCATGATTTAGGTATAATTCTATGTTACGTACATCAATCTTGCCTCACCATTAGATTCATGGTCTCATCAATTTCATAAATTCATAAATTACACACACAAGCTCAATATACATACAACATGGTGAATCTTCTAACAAATCTTGGTTGTATGAACTGTCCAGAGTTTATTTCATAGATTAATCATAAGAATGAACTCAAATCAAACAAAAATGAAGGGATTTCTTGATTTTATTTCAAACCCTTACATAACTCAAAACCCTTGCTCAAATTCCCAATTGTCTCTTGATTTCAAGCAAAAGATGATATGTACACAAAGATTTTAAGTAGATTAACATACCTTAGTTCAAATTTAGGGTTTGCCCCTTGAATCCCTTGCAAAATCCTAGCTTCTCTTCTTCCACTCTCTCGCTCTCTATCTCACTCAAAGCTCTTTACAAGAAATGAAGAACTCAAGAACTAGATACACATATAAGACTTAGCTTCAGAAATCTTAATTTAATCATTTAGAATTATAATTTCTCAAAATTTCACCGTAGTCTCTAAAAATCATTCTAAACACAGATATGAAGTCAGTTTTGGCTTATCTTACCTCTAAGGCTTTCAATTTCAGTTCAAAGTTGTAATTGCAACAGATTTTTCTGCACTTCATATAAGAATTCAAAATCACATAAATCACATAATTAAACTTACAAATTCATATCAAACACATAATCACACGCATAATTAAGCATAATATAGGTTGGGATATCACACCTACTCAACCTTAATTAAATCCACATTCACCCATTTTTACAAAATATCCACTCTATACATGCATGCTTGAGATCATATAATCACGCAATAATTCTATTAGTCACATTATAAACAAAACAAGTCCTTCTCCATTCTATTACAACAATTGGATATATGAGAATTTTCTAACTATTTCACAGGAATTATACATTCAACATGTTCCTATTCTAAATCTATTGCATGTGAGTTTCTATTACAACAAAATAAATAGCAAATAAGGACCATACGGGCTTACATCATTCGAGGTTGAAACCTTGTTACAAAAAGGAGGATTTCAACCCCAAAACATCTTAGCTCAAAATCTTTACCAAATAAACAACAAAACAGGAGCCTTCTTGCTCTAAATCACGTCATTCCTTCAACGAGGTGGAGGCATCTCATTGGTACTTGAAATTAACTTTTTCACTAAGGGATGAGCACAACGCCCAATAAAGATAACATTACAATCGTATATGGGATTACCATGTGTATGTTCATGAATGCATGCGTCATAATGTCATGCCAAAACATTTTTCTTTCTCATTATACAACAATGCAACTTCTTTTAAAAAAAATGGAACAAGTTCCATATAATTCATAAATCAAATTATTAAATCATAAATAACATCCTGGAAATCATTAAGGGATGTGTTTGCAAGTAGTCTATCAAAAACTACTAAAAATCCACATTTATTGGCTATTAGCCATAACGGAAATTGGGCACGTAACTCCGCGCAGGTTTCCAGACTTACATTGAGGACCTTAGGCCAAGTTGATCAATTTGTAAACATTTCTACATGTCCCATATTTAACAAACTTGTTTACTTTAATTATTTAACAAAGTTCCAAATCATTTTCCAAATGTTCCAAAGACAATTCCTCAAAACATGTTCAACAATAAACATGAGGAAACATGAAATGCAAATGAGATACTGTGGGATGCCTTTGCAGTTACCAAGTGCGCCTAATAGTTTGGAATCCCACTCTCTGGATCTAGTCCCACAAGTGCAATATGAAACATAAGTGAGAGTCCAAATCTGACAGCTTGTATAGAAAATCCATTTTTGTAACAACTCTCATTTTGCCATAGTCATATTTATGAGAATTTACATGATTAGGCCGAGGTGTGAGTCACCTAGGCATTGGAGATCTTTGATCCTTGAACCTTCTTACCGAGTTGTGCACCTTAGCCAACACCTAGTAACCTTGTTCCATGACTTGTACAACCTAGGCTGAGGTGTGTCACACCTACGCCAAGTATTATTCCTCCTAGCCGAGGTCAGGAAGACCTCATCTATCCTTTAGTTGTCCGAAGCCTATGTTTTGATCCAGGATCCTTGCCTTGTTAGAGTACCCATGCCACCATATATGTTGTATACACTTTGACCTACTCCTCTCCTTTCATTCAGGCACATTTTTTAGGAGATTTGACCAAATGATACCACGTGTCCCAGTAGTGGGTATTAGTTAGTAGTTGAGAAACCCATATCATTTTCCATATCTTTGTCTAAGAAGTGGGAGAAGTTCTAGGAAAAAGAAGAGGAAGTTCTTGGAGGAAGCTAGACTTTTTAATCTTGATTTTCATACCTTGAACCGTTTGATTTGTGTTTTGAGGATAGGTTATTGATTTACTCTTATTGGTCTTTATGTTAATCTTATCACATTGCATGATCTAGCATTATCCATGAGCCATGCATTGATTTAAAGTTTTGTTTTAGAAAGGAAAGTGATGTTCTTATATTCTTGATGAATAACCATGTTTTGATCCAAAATTTTGGAACAAGTTCTATGTTTTTTGGTTTGTTTCCATGAAATCTTCAAGTATGGGTACCCAGGTCCATGTTTTCGAAATCATATCATGAAACCTTAGAATTTGAATAAGAAGTTATGATTTTAGCATTCATGTTCTTCATGTTCTTTATATTCTTCAAGAGGAAACCTAGATTTGCAGACTTTGCTATTTCCCTAAGTGTGGTCACCGAGACCCACTCTTGTCCAGACCTCACTCGTATGACAAACATTGCATCTCACCTTGGCTTGCCTTGCATAATAAATTGCACCTTGGTCTACCTTACATGAACACCTAGGCCGACCATAGTGCATCATTGCTGACACCTTGTAACGTTCTGGGCAGGCAGCCCAAATCTTAGCCAGGGACACCACACCTCGGCCATGACCTCCTAAGTTTACCCAGCTTGGCCATTTCAACCCAACTCATCTTTGTGTATCCGTTCCTAGACCTGGTTTGTACCCAACATGCTTTTCCAAGAAGAAAACATTAATTCAACTTCCCGAACATATTTTGCTTTATTTTGACTTGGTTTTGGAAAGAAATGTTGAGATCTATTTTACTTATGTGAAGCTTGTTTTAATAGTGCATTGCATAACCATCCTTGAGCATCTCTTCTTGTTTTTGTTGAAATGCATTCAATGGGATTTACCATGTATTTGTATGTCTTGGATCCTAACCTTAATCCCCACGTCCGAAGTGCTATTATAAGTTGTATTTTCGATAAAAGTTATGTTATAACTTTTTGATAAAGGCTTTACTTTGTTTTGAAAAAGTATTTGATCAAGCATGAATGATGATCTCTTAGTTTTTGTATCAAGTATTATGTTTGTTTTGATGACATTTTGAAATGTCCTAGTGTGCTAGGGGACTTTAATGTAACTAGTACTTTTGTTTGAGATATCTCCTTTGCCACCGATGGATGGGCTTGTCTAATCGATTCTGTGTCAGTTATTCCTTTGTTTTGTCAATGAATGTTCATCCTTTGAGTTATGGAGATGTTACTAAACATCCTTTGAAGCTTTGAAAGCCTTTGATTGATGAACTTGGTTCATTCTTTGATTTGTTATAAGTCATGATTTGTATTATTTTGGTAAAATCTCAAATATCATTCATTCAAACCTTTATTATTTATATCATTCACCGAGTTTTTAGCTCACCTATCTCCCTTATATATATATATATAGCTGATGAGTAGGAAGGCGATGTCGCCTAAGACTTTATTTGGAAGATGTTTTGGTCCATGTTTTTGTATTCATCTTGAAGATCATGCTTCTTAGCTTTATAGAACTTTCCTTTTGCATGTTTTGGCCTGAGAAGCCTTTTGATCAAGATGTAATAGCAGGTTTGATTTATTTTGTATCCAAGTTGTAAAACTATGTTAATATATTTGTCATTTCATTTAATCTAAGCCCAGCTCTTATGGGCTAATTTGATTTAAATTTATTGCTTCCGCTCATGTATTCCCTATTTGTATACTCTGTATCTGTGAATCTTTGTAAGTTGCCCTTCGGTAATCTAAGATTACTGGCCATCACATCATCCTTCTATTAGGGGCAGAATGGGGTTGTGATAGATACGTATCAAAGCACAAGTCTTTATAGTATGTTTATTCACACACTCTTAGTCCTAAAGAGTATAGGATTTCCTTTAGAATGATTCTAAGATTGCATCATATTTTTTGCTATTTGACAAGGTTTATGTAATTTTGGCATGTTTATTTACTACTTGTCAACTTGCCTATGTGTTCATCTTGTTTTAAAGTCACATTTTGCATACTTATAGCATCATGAGAATGGGAAGACCTCCAATTAGAAGAGATCATTTTGAGGATAGATTGGACATATTGAAAGGATGGTAGAAGGTTTGACCTATGAGTTAAGGCAAGCAAGACAATAGATTACTAGCACCACCTCTAGTCAAGCCGAGCAGACAAATGGCAAAGGCACAGCTCTACCTCTGCCTCCATCTCCTCCAGCACCAATAGTGCCTCCACAGCCAGCACTATATGGTGACAACACATTAACTTTGATTAAAGAATTTAAGAAAATGAACCCGCCAAGGTTTCAGGGAGGGATAGATACACTAAAGGAAGAAGCATGGTTTCTTGAAATAGAGAAGTTATTTGAAAGCTTTCCTAGTACTGACACCCAAAAAGTGTCATTGGCAACATTCACACTGGATGACGATGCTCGTAGTTTGTGGATGATGATCCAGGAAGGTAAGCTAGGTTTGACATGGGCTAGATTTTTGGAGTTATTATATGACAAGCACTTTTCATTAAGTTTCTAAGATCGCAAGACCACGAAATTCCAGATTCTGACACAGGGTAACAGAACAGTAGCTGAATACGATCATCTTTTCACCTAGTTGGCTAGGTATGCACCTCACACTATCAATACCAAATACATAAAAGCTAGAAAGTTTGAGAGTGGGCTTCGTGGAACAATAAGATCGGGTTAATTTGCTCAACATGCCAACTTACGCCGAGGACAGAGCCATTATGGAAGAAGCTAACTTGAACAGATATTAGAGTTCAGGAGAGAGTCAGAGGAAAAGGTAGGATTATGACAATCGTCGAGCATGATTTAATGCAAAGAAAAAGGTAAATGTGGGTTGTTCAAGCAACTCAGTTCAGGAAAGTGGTACTAGGTCGACATGTACAAGTTGCAGGAAGCAACATTAGGGAGTTTGTCATTAGGCATCGAGATTATGCTTTGAGTGCGGTGAGATGGGTCATCTTGCTAAAGATTGTCCTAAGATAAAGGCTAAGGATGGTAAGAAAAATGTGAGCACCTTAGGTTCTGTACAAAAAGGCAATGTTGGGAAAGGACAGATGAGACAAGGTAGAGTCTTTGCATTAGTGCTAGGGGACACTCAGTGCGCCAAGACTGTAGTGTCAAGTATAATTCATATTTGCACCTAAGATGCATATATATATATTGATTGATTCAGGTTCTACACATTTGTTCGTATCTACTAAATTTGCAAAGAAGATAAATAGAGAATTAGAACCCCTTGGCTATTTATTATCTGTCTCTACTCCATCTGGAAGAACTATGACTGTTGCATCAATTTATAAAGCATGTGTTGTTATGATTGAGAAGGTTGAATTAGTAGTTGATTTGATGTCATTGAACAAGATTAATTTTGATGTTATATTGGGAATGGATTGGTTAGTACCAGATAATGCATCCATTAATTGTGTTTCTAAAAGTGTTACTTTTAAACCCCTGAACCAAGCCGAGGTTACATTTCATGGTAAAGGAGTATTATCTCCACCTTAATTGATTTTATACATGAAAGCTCATGAGTTAATCGAAAAAGGATGTTAGGGTTATTTGTGTAGTGTACTAAGTAATCTAAATGGCAATACCGAACTGCATGATATTCCAGTTGTTAATGAATTTCCCAATGTTTTTTTCGGATGATTTGCCTGGCCATTTGGTTGATAGGGAGATAGAATTTACTATTGATGTTATGCTAGGAACACAACCTATCTCCAAAACACCCAATAGGATGGTCCGAGCCGAGTTTAAGGAGTTAAAAGTTCAATTACAAGAGTTATTGGCTAAGGATTTTATTAGGCCGAGCACTTCACCTTGGGGTGCACTTGTTCTATTTGTTAAGCAAAAGGATGGCACACTTCGTCCTTGTACTGATTACCGAGAACTGAATAAGGTAACCATTAAGAATAAATATCCATTGCCGAGGATTGATGATTTGTTTAATCAGTTACATGGAGCACAACTCTTTTCTTAAATTGATCTCAGGTCAGGTCACCACCGACTCAAGGTTAAGGCCAAGGATGTGGAGAAGCCTATTTTTTGGACAAGGTATTGCTCTTATGAATTTTTGGTAATGCATTTTGGGGTAACCAATGCCCTTACTGCATTTTTGGATTTAATGAACAGAGTCTTTAAGCCATACTTAGATCAGTTTGTGGTTGTTTTCATTGATGATATCTTGATTTATTCCAAGACTAGAGATGGACATGAGAATCATTTGAGACTTGCCTTACAAATTTTGAGAGATAGAAAATTGTATGTGAAGCTTAGCAAATGTGAATTTTGGCTTTCAAGCATTTCATTTTTTGGTCATGTGATTAATGAAGAAGGTATTTCGATTGATCCTAACAAAATTGAAGCAATTGTGAATTAGTTGAGGCCTACTAATGTGTCTGAGGTTCGTAGTTTTCTGGGTTTGGCAAATTACTACTAAAAAATTCTAAAGGACTTCTCGAAGGTTGCAATACCATTAACACAGTTGACTTAGAAGGGAGTGGCATATGAATGGACCGGGGATTGAGAATCAGCTTTCTAGGAGCTAAGGACGAGGATAGTCACAACACCAATTCTTGTACTACCATCAGGTAATGAGGAATTCCAGATTTATAGTGATGTTTCACATAAGGGTTTAGGTTGTGTTAATGAAAGGGGACAAGGTTATAGCATATGCATCTCGTTAGTTGAAACCCTATGAAAAGAATTATCCCACCCATGATCTAGAATTAGCAGCCGTGGTATTTGTTTGAAAATTTGACATCATTACTTGTACGAAGCTTCTTGTCAGATTTTCACAGATCACAAGAGTCTGAAGTATTTTCACTTAGAAAGAATTGAATATGAGACAGAGAAGATGGCTGGAATTATTGAAAGACTATGACATGTGAATTCAGTATCACCTAGGTAGAGCTAACTTAGTGGTCGACAAGTTGAGCAAAAAATCCGTTGGGAGTTTGGCATGTTTATTAACCGAGTAGAAAAGCATACTTCGGGATTTTCAAGACTTAGATATTAATGTTGTACTTCGCCGAGATGAGGGAATTTTAGCAATGATTTCAACAGAGCAAACTACTATTGAGAAAGTAAAGATAAGGCAGATGGAGGATGAATTTTTCAAGAAGGCAGTTGATGAGATTATCACAAAGCCGAGACTGGGTCATACCATTGAGATTCAAGTACTAAAGTTCGAGGGATGATTTTGTGTAGCTGACATTCCAAAGTCAAAAAGGAGAATTTTGCAAGAAACTCATAGTTCCAGGTTTGCCGTTCATTCAAGAAATACCAAGATGTGAAGCAAACTTTTTCGTGGTCAAATATGAAGAGAGAGAATGTCGAGTTTGTATGACAATGTTTGCATTGTCAACAAGTGAAAGTAGAACATCAGAGGCCAGCTAGACTTCTTCAATCTTTATTAATTCCCGAGTGGAAATGGGAACACATTTCCATGGATTTTGTTGTGGGTTTGTCGAGGATGCAAAAAGGTATGGATTCGATTTGGGTTATAGTTGATAGACTAACTAAGTTAGCACACTTTTTGCTTGTTACGACTACATTTAATACTGACTGACTAGCTTTGTTTTATATGAATGAGATAGTTAGACTTCATGGGCTGCCGATATCTATTATTTCAGACTATGATCCAAATTTTGTTTCAAGATTTTGGCAGAGTTTACATAGAGCTTTGGGAACCGTGTTGATGTTTAGCACGACTTTCCATCCTCAAACTGATGGGCAAATGGAGGGAACGATTCAGACACTTGAGGATATGCTCAGGTTATATGTATTGGGCAGAGTTATAGGAGTTACATTTCTCGTTAATAGAATTTTCTTACAACAATAGTTTCCAAGCTAGCATTGGTATAGCTCCGTATGAAGCTTTGTATGGGAGGAAGTGTAAGTCACTGATTTATTGGACCGAAGTAGGGGATAAAGCATTGATTGGTTCAGAGTTAGTTCAAGTGATAACCGAGAAGATTAAGCTCATTCAACAAAGAATCAAAACCGCTCAAACTTGACGAAAGAGTTATGTCGACCAAAGAAAAAAAGAGTTAGAGTTTGAAGTTGGGGATCGTGTATTCCTAAAAGTTTCACCAATGAAAGAAGTTTCAGGGTTTGCAAAAGAAAGGTAAGTGTCACAACCCAAACCCACCCCTACAGGTTCAGCGACATAACTGGCCAGTAATCTTGGGATTACCGAAGGACTCTGAACAAATTAACATATAATAAGAAGCTAACGGAAATAATTATATACATATAACGTCCATAGAGTTGTGTAGACATACATGGGACAGAAAAATTAAAACTTATATTTACAATTTATATGATGTCATCACAATATCAGTCTTACATCTCCATCGATATAGATAAACCCAAAGAAACTGACCCCACAAACAAAATAAGTAACTTAAACTTGCATTATGTTCAAAAAACTTGATCACAAAACACTTTAGAACCTATTCGGCAGGCACACTCGTTGGCTAACTCAAACTGATCTCCAGGCAAACCTCACTAAGCCTAGTCCCGCACTTGGTCACTTGTATACATAAATAATAAAATGAGCTGGGGCCCAGTGAATAACGTTAGAGTAAAGGGGTTATGAATGATATCCAAAATAGATTCAGAAATCAGAGTTCATATCAAAAACAGATTCAGATTCACATACTTATACAGATTTCATAAGCAGTTATATATGGTATATCCTTTAGCTATCAGATCAGATTCTTCATAAGACCCACATGCATAGTCGGTACCGATGACTATAAAGGTCAACATCTTTGTGCACAAACAGCCATGGTATTATTACCCTCAGGAGAAGCCCACGTGAACATAGACCTCGGTATTTGTTACCCCCAAGCAAGGGCCACATAAACAAAAGCCACAGTATTGTTACCCCCGAGGGAGGGCCATGTGAACAAAGGATGCCACACATACATTTCAGAAAAATTGACAATCATTCATGATTCAAAAATAGCATTTCAAAAAACAGTTCACATCTTTTAGTCATAAAATACTTATAATCAAACATAGCTTCACAGAGTTGTTACTCACAGATAGCTCCAATTGGAGAAGAGTCAAATAGTTGGATCAACGATCTATGCCACGTGACCTACACAAGCACATAACGGATACACATTGAAACACACACTCAGAAAACACTTAACTCACTTCTTATCTACCTTGGTGTGTTTCTAACCCTTATCCTCATTATTGTGTCTTAATTAAGGTATAAAAATGCTTAGGATGCAATGAGGACGCCAAAATGTAACTTGAAACATTTAGTCAAATTTTCAAAAATAGGGCAGCCTGCTCGAGCGCAACATCGGTTGCTCAAGCAGTCTGCTAAGTCTGCAAAAGTACCGGTTGCATGATTTTTCCGCTCAACGATCGCTCGAGCCAAAGACTGAGTAAACAGGTTCTTCACTTGAGCGAACTTCGGTTGCTCGAGCGGTCTATAAAATTATGAAAAACTTGTAGGAGCATGAATTTTATGCTTGAGCCAACTTTTTCTCGCTCGAGCTAAAATGAAAATCAAAGGGTGATCGCTCGAGCGCAGCTTTGGTCACTCGAGCGGTGATGCAGAATTCTGGAATTTCCAGTTTGCAGTTCTAAGTCCAAAATCCAATTCTATTGCACCAAAACATGTTCTTTTGAGCCAAAACTTGAGGAAACACTTGTAAACTCATGGAACTTTACGATTTGAAAGCCATTTTGCAAAATCAAAGCCCAAAAGCATGCCAATTATGCAAAACCAAACTTGAAACTTCCAAAACATCTCAAACCTTCGAAAACATGATAATTGAGGTCAAATGATGAGAAATGCTATGAATTCTTAAAACCAAGCTAGAATTGCCACATGCATGAGATAAATCTTTTGAAAACAACTTCAAAACTCCATGAAATGCACATGCATGCATGGTTAACTCTTCTTTCTTACTTCCTTAGTTCAATTCATGCATCTCACAGCTTAATTCCCTTGAATGCATGCATTAACCAACTAAATTACAAAGCTAGAGGCTTGACTTCTTACCTTAGATGCATAATTGAGCTCTAGTTGGGTAATTGTTTGAGTTTCCAAGTCAAATCCTTCAAGTCTCTACAATATTCAAGCTTTGAACTCAATTTTCCTCTGTGTGTGTGTGTGTGTGTGTGTGTGTGTGTCTCTCTCTCTCTCTCTCACGTTTTGAGGCTCAAAATGATGAAGATGAGATGATTCTAAAGTGATGTATAAGCCTTACATAGGCTTGATTAGGGAACTTAATTCAACTTAGTTAAAGTTAATCAATTGGCATTATTTTATTCTAGTTAATTCGTTCCAAATCAAATTTTAATTAAACCCACCATAATTTTCTAAAAATTATAAATAACACATATACCAAGTCAATTTTGTGATCGAATGCCGATAAGGCCTTCAGTTTGCATAAAGAAATAGAAACACAGACAAATCTTTCTATGACAGACAGATATAAATACAAATAACATATAACACATGCAATTAACATAGGATTTTCATCTTAATTGCGTATTAGCAGTCTTAATCAAGGATCATGGGCTAATCACAGATTGGGGTTGTTACAGTTTTCCTCCCTTAAAAAGTTTGATCCTCCAAACTTGAATTACCTTCATTTTGGAGGAATATTGGATCCAAAGTGAACAAGTCAGGATATCTCTTCATCATATCCTCTTCGATCTCCCATGTTGCATAAGTTCCTCCATGATTTTGCCAATCAACCTTCACCAATGGAATTTCCTTATTTCTCAATCTTTTGATCCTATGGTTTACAATTTGGATTGGCCGTTCTTCACATTTATAGTCATCTTTTAGAAGCGCATGGGTTGGCTCAATCACATGTAACAGATCTCTTAACTATTCTCGAAGCATCAAAACATGAAAAACATTATGCATGTTCTCCATAACTAGAGGTAATGCCACTTGATACGTCACCGAATTTATTTTCTCAATGATTTCACATGGACCAATATACCACGGCGCTAATTTGCCTTTAACCCCAAATCGTATCTGCCCTTTCATAGGAGTTACTTTGATGAATATATGATCGCCTACTTCATATTCTCTATCTCTCCTCTGGACATCTGCATAACTTTTTTGGCGAGTTTGGGCAGTTTTTAAATGTTGCTGAATCAGTTTTACTTTTTCAGTCGTCTCTTGCACCAGTTCTGGTCCCAACAACGGTCTATCACCTACTTCGACCTAACAAATTGGAGACTGGCATTTTCGGCAATACAAAGCTTGATAAGGAGCCATTTCAATGCTTAAGCGGTAGCTGTTGTTATATACAAATTTGGCCAGAGACATATAAGTCTCCCAATTTCCTTGGAAATCTAGGGCACACATTCTGAGCTATCCTGCAAAGTCTGTATCGTTCTTTCTGATTGGTCATCTGTCTATCGGTCATAAGCACTACTCAATCTTAATTTAGTCCCCAAAGCTTGTTGCAAACTCTACCAGAATCTCGAAGTAAACTTGGGGTCTCTGTTAGATACAATAGATACTAGTACACAGTGCAATCTCACAATCTCATTCATATAAATGTTAGCCAATTTATCCGCATTATAAAAAGTTTTGATAGGTAAGAAATGTGCAGATTTAGTTAAACGATCAACAGTTACCCAGATAGAGTCTATACCTCTAGAAAAACGAGGTAGAATGACAATAAAGTCCATCGTAATATGCTCCCATTTCCATTTTGGTATTGGTAGCGACTGAAGTAACCCAGCGGGTCGTTGATGTTCGATTTTTACTTGTTGGCAGTGCAAACACTTTGCTACGAAATCAACAATACTTTTCTTCATTCCAGGCCACCAGAAATTTTATATGAAGTCATGGTACATCTTTGTATTCCCCAGATGCAGAGTAAATTTATAGTTACGAGCTTCGATCATGATACGCTTTCTTAATTCAGAACAATCCAATACACAAAGTCTTCCTTGAAATTTTATAACAATGTATTCAAACACAAATCCAAGCCTTGGCTTTGAACCAATCTCATAAACAATCTTTTTCAGAAATTCATCTTATAATTGCTTTTCTTTAACCTCATCAACTATGGCCGGTTGTGTAGTAATGGCGACTAGAACTCCACCCTGTTCACGTGAAATCATCTCAATTTCATTTCTTCCTAGATCACACAACAATTCTTTCTGGCCAGTGAGTAAACATGACAAATTTCCAATAGACTTTCCGCTCAAAGCTTCTACAACTGTATTTTCCTTTCCCAGATGGTACAAAATCTACAAGTCATAATCTTTAATCAACTCTAACCATCTTCTTTGTCTCATGTTTAATTCTTTCTGAGTAAAGAAATATTTCAGACTTTTATGATCAGTAAACACTTCACAAGTTACTTCATACAAATAATGGCTCTAGATTTTCAAAGCAAAAACCATAGCTGCAGTTCAAGGTGATGGGTCAGATAATTCTTCTCATGTGGTCAGAGTTGTCGTGAAGCATATGCGATTACTTTACCATTTTTGCAGTAACTCACATCCCAGGCTTTTGTATGATGCATCATTGTAAATCTAAAACCCATATGTGCTATTAGGTATAGTCAGAATTGGTGTAGTCCCAAGTCTAGTATTCAATTCTTGGAAGGCAGACTCTCTTTGATCATTCCAATCAAATGGCACATTTTTCTATGTCAACTGTGCCAATGGCATGGCAAGTTTGGAGAAGTCTTTCACAAATCTTTTGTAATAGCCAGCAAATCCCAGAAAACTTCTAACGTCTGACACATTTATTAGTCTTGGCCAATTCACAAAGGCTTCAATTTTCTGCAAGTTTGCTAATATGCCATCCTTGTTAATCATATGCCCCAGAAATGTCACACAATCAAGCTAGAATTCACATTTGGAGAGTTTCGCATAAAATATCCTTTCCCTCAAAATCTGTAAGACAGTTCTCAGATGATTTTTCTGTTCTTCCCTGCTTTTAGAGCAAATCAAATTATCATCAATCAACACAACAACAAACTCATCAAGAAGTTATTTAAACACTCTATTCATTAGGTCCATGAATGTTGGAAGTGCATTAGTTAACCCAAACGGCATTACTAAAAACTCATAGTGCCCATATCTGGTCTAGAAAGCGGTTTTCTATATGTCTTATGCCTTAACTTTCAATTGGTGGTATCCAAATCTCAAATCGATTTGGGAAAACACTTGGGCTCCCTAGAGTTGGTCAAACAAATCATCTATTCAAGGCAATAGATATTTGTTCTTGACAGTTACTTTGTTCAATTCACGGTAGTAAATACATAGCCTTAAAGACCCATCTTTCTTTTTGACAAATAGAACAGGAGCACCCCAAGGTGAAGTGCTCGATTGGATAAACTTCTTGTCTAGCAGTTCTTGTAGTTGGGTTTTCAATTCTTTCAATTCAGAGGTTGACATTCTGTAGGGGGTTTTGGAGATAGGTTGTGTTCCAGAAAATAACTCAATGGAAAATTCAATTTCTATGTCAATCAAATCACCGGGTAGCTCATTTGGAAATACATCGAGAAATTCATTAACTATAGGAATATTTTCCACATTAGGGCTATCAAAAGTCACATTTAAAACACTGCACAAATAACCCCGACATCCCTTTCTAAGCAATTTGAGAGCTTTCAAAGCAGAAATCATATACAGAGGTGGAACTACCCCATTCCCAACAAACACAAATTCAGACAAGCTAGGTGGTCGAAAGACAATAGATTTATTCATACAATCAATAGTTGCACGGTACTTAGTCAACCAATCCATACCCAATATACAATAAAAATGAGCAATGTCCAATGGCAGCAAATTAAAATATAATAACACATCTCCAATCATGATATCACACGCAAGATACATATAAGCACATAACATACAACCCCCAGAAGGTGTAGATACAGATAACAAATAATTCACAGATTCTAGTGGTCTAGTCAATTTTTGAGAAAAAACATGCGACACAAATGAATGCATAGAATAAGAGACTATTAGCATGTATGCATTTTGGGCACAAATAAGGAGTATACCAGACACCGTAGATTCCGTGTTCTGGACATCTCCTGGAACAAATGCAAACACTCTGCCTTACCTTAAGGTTTTTTTCCCCGTATTAGCTCTCATGTTTGTTCTTGGTACAAAAATAGATCTGGCTAAACTTGCCGTAGGATGGTTAGAATTTTTGGATATGAGCAGACAATCTTTTATCATGTGGCTAGTTTTTCCATACCAAAAGCAAGCACCTATTGATCGATAGCAGGCACCCTTATCTTTTCTGCCGCATTCTGAGCAAGTTGGAGTAGATCTACTACTTTAGCTTGAGCTACTGGAGGATCCTGTGTTTTGCTTCTTTGAAAATGGCTGGCCCTTTTTGAAATTGAATATGAATCTCTTGCCTCTCCATTTGGTTGTTGGAGCCTTAGTCAGTTTCATTGACGCTAAGTTGGCTTCAGCCATTAGGGCTCTATCAAGCGTATCCACATATTTGGGTAGTTTCAACACACTAACTGATCAAACACTTCTAATGTCAAGCCTTTTTGTAATTGGTATCTACCATGCGTGGAGCAAACCGGGCCAATTCAGTAAACTTGACTTCATACTCTGCTATTGACATGTTGCCTTACTTGAGTTCTTGGAATTAAAATGCTTTTCTATCTCGAAAACATTGAGGGAAGTACTTCTCATAGAAGATTTCTTTGAATTGATCCCAGGTTAAAGCCCCATTAGTGTCTTGGGTAAGCATCCACTAACGTTGGGCTTCATCTTTCAAAGCATAGGTTGCCAATAAAACTTTCCGAACTTCAGAACATGGAAAAGCTTCAAATGGTTTTTTGGTCTCTAGCATCCATGTCTTAGCCTTTAGCAGTTCAATACCACCCAAAAAAGTCAGTGGCTTCATCTTGTTAAATTTCTGAGTTAGGATGAGAAAGTCATTGTTGACTGGCTCTACTTGGACCAGAGGTAGCAGATGAAGCAAAGGTTATTGTCTCTGTTGTTGCATCATTGCTTCTGTTAAAGCTTCAAGCATTCATTCCATTCGATTCATTCGGGTCTCAGAAGATTCGGATGTACCATCACTTCTTGGATTTTCCATTTGTTATAGGTAAACAGAGCACAAATAAACACAAGCAAATAATCCTTCACAATGTTCAATTTCATTTTATTTCATTTTAGTGTCAATGTATATTGGTTAAGATGTGTTCACTTGATATCACACGCTCACACATGTAGATGTAATGTCCCTAATTCTTACTAGAACGTCTTATAGCTCATATCGACTTGCGTGTGTGGTATAACACGTGCTCTGATACCACTCCATCATGACCCAAACCTGCTCCCACAAGTTCAACGACATAACCAGCCAGTAATCTTGGGATTATCGAAGGCCTCTAAACAAATTAACATATAATAAAGGGCTAGCGGAAGTAATTATAAACATATAATGACAATAGAACTATGTAGACATACATGGCACAGGAAATTTAAAACATATATTTACAACTTATATGTCGTCATCACAAAGTCAGTCTTACGTCTCCAACAATACAGATAAACCCAAAGAAACTGACCCTAACTTAAGCTTGCATCATGTTCACAAAACTTGATCACAAAACACTTCGGAACCTCGTCGAGAGACACACTGGTTGGCTGACTCAAACTGATCTCCAGGAAAATCTCACTAAGCCTGGTGTCAGTCCTGATCACCTACATACATAAATAATAAAATGAGCTAGAGCAAAGTGAAAAACATCAGATTAAAGGGGTTATGAATGATGTACAAAATAGATTCAGAAATCTGTGTTTATATCATAAACAAATTTGGATTCACATACTTATACAGATTTCATAAGCAATTATATGTGGTACATCCATTAGTTATCAGATCAGATTGGTCATAAGATCCACATGCATAGTCGGTACCGACTACCATAAAGGTCAACATCTTTGTGCACAAATAGCCATGGTATTGTTACCCCCAGGCGAGGGCCACGTGAACATAGGCTCGGTATTGTTACCCCCAAGCAAGGGCCACATGAACATAAGCCACTGTATTGTTACTCCTGGGCGAGGGCCACATGAACTAAGGATGCCACAAATACATTTCAGAAAAATAGACAGTCATTCATGATTCAAAAATAGCATTTCAGAAAACAGATCACATCATTTCAGCTAGAAAATACTTGCAATCAAACATAGCTTTATAGAGTTGTTACTCACAGACAGCTCCAATTGGAGAAGAGTCAAATAGTTGGATCAACGATCTATGGCACGTGACCTACACAAGCACATAACGGATACACATTGAAACACACACTCAGAAAACACTTAACTCACTTCTTATCTACCTTGGTGTGTTTCTAACCCTTATCCTCATTATTGTGTCTTAATTAAGGTATAGGAACGCTTAGGATGCAATGACGATGCCAAAATGTAACTTGAAACGCATAGTTAAATTTTCAAAAATAAGGCAATCCGCTCGAGCGCAACATCGGTCGCTCGAGCAGTCTGCAAAAGTCTGCAAAAGTACTAGTTGCATGATTTTTTCACTCGACAGACACTTAACAGTCGCTCAAGCCAAACACTAAGTAAACAGAGTCTTCGGTCGAGCGCAACTTCAGTCGCTCGAGCAGTCTACAAAATTTTGTAAAACTTCTAGGAGCAAGAATTTTACGCTCGAGCCAACTGTTTCTTGCTTGAGCTAAAATGCAAATCAAAGGGTGGTCGCTCGAGCGCAACTTTGATCGCTCGAGCGGTGATGCAGAATTCTAGAATTTCTATAATGCAGTTCTAAGTCCAAAATCCAATTCTATTGCACCAAAACATGTTCTTTTGGGCCAAAACTTGAGAAAACACTCATAAACTCGTGGAACTTTATGATTTGAAATCCATTTCACAAAATCAAAGCCCAAAAACATGCCAATTATGCAAAACCAAACTTGAAACTTCCAAAACATAACATGCATGAATTGTTATGAACTCAAACCTTCCAAAACATGATCAATTGAGGTCAAATGATGAGAAATGTTATGAATACTAACCAAGCTGGAATTGCCACATGCATGAGAGAAATCTTTTGAAAACAACTTCAAAACTCCATGAAATGCACATGCATGCATGGTTAACTCTTCTTTCTTACTTCCTTAGTTTAATTCATGCATCTCATAGCTTAATTCCCTTGAATGCATGCATTAACCAACTAAATTACAAAACTAGAGGCATGAATTCTTACCTTAGATGATTAATTAAGCTCTAGTTGGCTAATTGTTTGAGTTTCCATGTCAAATCCTTCAAGTCACAATATTCAAGCTTTGAACTCAATTTTCCTAAGTCTCTCTCTCTCTCTCTCTCTCTCTCTCTCTCTCTCTCTCTCTCTCTCATGTTTTGAGGCTCAAAATGATGAAGATGAGATGATTCTAAAGTGATGTATAAGCCTTATATAGGCTTGATTAGGGAACTTAATTAAACTTAGTTAAAGTTAATCAATTGGCATTATTTTATTCTAATTAATTTGTTCCAAATCAAAATTAAATTAAACCCACCATAATTTTCTACAAATTCTAAATAACACATATACCTAGTCAATTTCATGATCGGATGTATTTAAGGCCTTCAATTCACATGAAGAAATAGAAACACAGACATATTTTTCTATAACAGATAGATATAAATGCAAATAACATATTGCACATGCAATTAACGTAGAATTTTCACCTTAATTCCGTATTAGCAGTCCTAATCAAGAATCATGGGCTAATCACAGATCAAGGTTGTTACAGTAAGTTAGCACCTCGCTACATCACGCTATCGGAAATTCTTGAAAGAGTTAGCCCCGTTGCCTACCAACTTGCTTTGCCACTGGAATTAAATCAAGTCCATAATGTGTTTCATGTTTTCATGTTAAGGAAGTATATTCGGGATCCAACGCATGTGGTTGATCATTTCGAGATTGTGGTTAATGAAGATTTGGGTTACGAGGAGAAGTTGATAAGGATTATTGATAGGCAAGTGAAACAATTGACGAATAAGTTGATACTAATGGTGAAAATTGAATGGAGGTGCATTACGACAAAGATGCTACATGGGAAATGGGCGAGGAGATGAAAACCCAATATCTCGAGTTTTTTTCTGTGGCAAGGTAACTTGCATTTGGGGATCCAACTTCTCTAAGGTGGGTAGACTATGACAACCCTCATTTTGCCTTAGTCATATTCATGAGAATTTACATGATTTTTGTCTTGTTAATCTTGCATCTTGTAGACTTTGATATTTTGTCTAAGTGTGGGATCATGTCTTGTTTTGATGCTATTGTGTTTTGCCTAAGTATAAGATCCCTGTTTTGTTCCATTCTTGTGTGTTGAACCTATGCTATCTATCTTTGCTACCTCACACCTAGGTCACACCTTTGAACCTCTTACACCTAGGCCAATGAGCAACAACACCTAGGGCCATCTTTGAACCATTTTGGTTGACTTCCACCTCCACATCCACCATCGCACTTCAAGATCTTTGATCCTTAAACTTTCTTGCCGAGTTGTGCACCTTAGCTAACACTTGGCAACCTTGTTCCATGACTTGTACAACCTAGGCTAAGGTGTGTCACACCTAGGCTAAGTCTAACTCCTCCTAGCCAAGGTCGAGAAGACCTTTTCTATCCTTTACTTGTCCAGAGCCTATGTTTGATCCAGGGTCTATGCCTTGTTCGAGTACCCATGCCTTCTTACTTGTAGTATACACTTCGACCTACTCTTTTCCTTTCATTCAGACACCTTTCTAAGGAGATTTGACCAGATGATGCCATGTGTCCCAGTAGTGGGTATTAGTCAGTTAGCTGTTAAGAAACCCGTATCATTTTCCATATCTTTGTCTGAGAAGTGGGAGAAGCTCTGGGAAGAAGAAGACGAAGTTCTTGGAGGAAGCTAGACTGCCTAATCTTGATTTTAATACCTTGAACCATTTGATTTATGTTTTGAGGTTAGATTCTTGATCTACTCTTGTTGGTCTTTATGTTAATCTGATCACATTGCATGATCTAGCATGATCCATAAGCCATGCATTGATTTAAAGTTTTGTTTTAGAAAGGAAAGTGATGTTCTTGTATTCTTGAAGAATAACCATGTTTTAATTTAAAAGTTTGTAACAAGTTCTATGGTTTTGTGTTTGTTTCCATGAAATCTTCAAGTATGGATACCCAAGTCCATGTTTTCAAACTCCTATCATTAAACCTCAGATCTTGAATAAGATGTTATGATTTTAGCATTCATATTCTTCATGTTCATGTTTTTTAAGAGGAAACCCAGATTTCCAGACTTCACTATTTCCCTAAATGGGGTCACTGAGACCCACTCTTGTCCAGACCTCATACTTTGGCCAAACATTGCATCTCACCTTGGCCTACCTTGCATGATTACTTGCACATTATTCTATCTTGCATGAACACCTAGGCCGACCACTACACACCTAGGTCGACTACAGTACATCCTTGCCGACACCTTGTAACATTCCGAGCAGGCAACCCACATCTCGGCCAGGGATATCACACCTTGGCCAAGAGATGTGGAACCTCGGCCATGACCTCCTGAGTTCACCCATCTAGGCCATTTCATCCCTACTCATCTCTGTGCATCCATTCATAGACTTGGTTTGTACCCAACATGCTTTTCCAAGAAGAAAAGCATTGATTTAACTTCCACAACATTTTTACACTACTAAAAACTGAAGCTTTTGTGGCAGCCGTAAGCATCGCAAAAGGTGCACATGCTGTCGTATAAGACTTTTTGCGACAGAGTAATGGCGAAAATGGGGGCTGGCAAAAAGGAGCATGACAAAAGGTATTTGCGACGGTTACAAACCGTTGCTTTATTTTAGCAACGACAAAGCAAAGGTTTTTGCAACAATGTAATTTGATACAAAAAAGGGAGAAAAAACTCCACTTTTAGCAACGGTTTAGGTTGCCGTTATCAAAAAATTTTTTAGAGAAGGTGTTTGGCAAAGTGAAAAGTATTATTAGTGACTATCTAGAACATTGCCAAAAAAATAGAATTAAATTAGAACCGTATTCGCAACAGCTTAAACCTATCACTAAAAAAATGCAGGGAAATGATGATTACATTAGCGAAGGATTACTATTGTTGCAAAAAAATTTATTTTCACGAAATAAATATATATTCTATTAATTTATTCCCAGTACAAATTATTAATATTTTTTAAAATAAAATACATCCACATCTACGTCTACATTCACATGCGCAAAATCATACGAATAATATATATACACTGTAGACACCCCATTTTTGACAGCCCTTAAGACTTGGGCGCCACTGATTGCTTACTTGGTGATGAAAGTTGTGTAGTGCAAAGGTTCAATTTCATCTGCAAGAGGGGTTTCAAATCCCAATCTTACAACACCTTTTTAAACGAAGCCTTTTGACCAAAATGATTTTTAGACCTTAAAACCCTCTCCTTCAAAATATTTTTGAAAAAGTTTCTACGATGTTCCGAGACTCGTATTTTGTTAAATGTTGTGCTTTTCGGTAAACCAAGCAAGAACAACATGGAAATACATAAAAGAGAGGTAAAATATTTGAAAATTCTTTCAAAAAACCTTATTTAGCGGTTTGGAGTTGAAGAAAAGAGGAGAGGAGGGAAGAAATCTAGTTGGGAAAGAAGCTGGGCAAGAACCGTTAAGAGAGAGTCGAGCAGCCCTCACTAAATCATGCCTATCCTTTTGTGCAATTGAATTTTAGCTATGATGCCACACCGTGGGAAAGTAGACTTCTGGGGCTTCATTTTACACTCAAGAATCTCCTAAAGCCGAGTCCAGATGACGGAGATATGGCTGGTTGAAGTTAAGCATCAATCCGATTAAGCTGGAACTGGGCAGTCTTCACTAAAATGAGCATAGCTTTTTTCACACTTGTAATTTTTATGTGAGGCTGCCACCATTGGAAATAAGACTTTTGGGGCTTCAATTTAGGCACAAGAATGACCTGTAAAGTAGTCCAGATAAATGAGATATACCTATTTGAAGTCAGGCTTGAAAAACATAATTTTGTGGTCGGCCACCAATGGTGGCCGGTCGGCCAAGGATGAGGTTTTTCGGCCATTATTGGTGGCCGTCGGCCACCAGTGATGGCCGGTCGGCCACAAATGTCTAAAACTTATATATTTTGCAGATATTTCCCATCAAACTGTTGTACACTGCTCTAGATATTTCTACCTTCATATTTTCGACCAAGGCTCTTATTTTTCTATATATGGATGTTTTATCTCTCATATTGAAAGGTGGGAAAAATTTTAGGAGCCTCTCTCTCTAAAATCTTCTCTCTCTAGATTTCTCTCTCTCTAGACTTCTCTCTCTCTCTTGAGCTTTTGTGCTTAGAAGCTTGCATACTTCAAACTTTTGCCTAGCAACCCTTAATCAAACCTGACCACCATTGAGTTGAGGTTACTTGAGGCCCTCTTTGAGCTCTAGAAGAGGATTTTGACTTGATTTAGCTTGTTTTGTTGCTCTAAATTGCATCTCGTCTTCAAGAGGTATATCGCTTGTATTTTAAGCTTGTTTTAAATACTTGTTTTGCCATCCTTTTGCACTATTTTTCAGCTGGTTTTGGACACCAAAAAATGCTATTTTTATGGTTTAAAAATGGTGGTTTGAGGCTATTTTGAGTTAAGGGTTTGTCCACCCTTCTTGCTCCTTTGCTTGTTAAGCTTTTGTGCCATTATTCATCACTTTCGAACCAAATTTTTTATTTTTTTTTGGCCTTTCAGCCATTGAAATTCAGAGAATTTTCAATGGTAAAAAACTTATTTTGAAGTCCAAAATTGGAGGGGTTAGCCTCCTCTCCTTTTGTCATGTTTGCATGCCTAGGTAGCTTCATATGTTAGCATGTTTTTGTAGCTTAACTTAGCTTATTTCCAGCATGTTTTTTCCTTTGATTTGGGCTACTTTAACTCTGTTTTGGGCTGTTTGTGTTGTATGAGTAGTCTTTTCCATGGCTGTAGTGTAACCTTATGTTTTAGCTTATTGTTTTAGCTACAATTGTCTTCATTCCAGTATGTTTTCTAACTAATTTTGGGCTATAAAAACTCTATGTTTTTGGGCTGAATCTTGGATCCTAAGGCCATTGAAGGATGAGGGGTTAATTGCCCTTCTTTGTACCTTGTTTTGGAGGCCTTTGCCCCTATGTTTCCCACCCTTTTGCTATCTTTTTCTAAGCTTTTAAACACTGTTTTTCAGAGCTATTTTAGTGGATAAAAACATGTTTTGAAGTCCAAAAATGAAGGAGGTAGCTTCCCCTCCTTGTGTCTTGCTTACTAGTCTAGCATGCTTCATGTTTTAGCCTATTATTCTAGCTTGTGTTAGCTTAATTTCAGAATGTTTTAAGCTATATTTTGGGTTGTTTTGCATCTGTTTTGGGCTGGTTGTTGCTTTTGAGCTTTGTATTGCATAGCTTTGGTGTAATTTCCTTCACTAGCTTAGTGTTTCTAGGCATTGAGCATCATTTGTGTGTCTTGGTTGCATGTTTTAATCCCTTTGCATGCCTAATTTCAGCACTGAAATCTCTGCAATCTTCCACTATTCGTCACTTTTTTGTTTGCTTTGAAAGTGGCTTTAAACCCCTTGTTGGCTTAAGTGTGAAATTGAGACATTCACGCTTAATGGTTTAATCCCCTTGGGGGTTCATTATCAACGGCATGAGGTCTCTATCATGCTGAAGACACTTGTGGTTTAAGCCCACATTCTATTAGAGGACACTCACTTTTGGACTAATCAATTAAAAAATGGATTGGTAAGAAAAAATCAGTAAACAAAATAAACAAAGTAAAAGAGGCAAGATAAGCATCTTTCGTGTTGCATTGCATGTGTTCGGATTGAATGTTAATTCGAACACGAGAAAAATGGGACGTTTCATACTCAAAGTGACGAAAAGTACCACTTTCCTTGGTCACCACAACCCTTGATCATGCATGATAGGGTAGTGGTTTTTTTTAGTCTTCTTTATACATTCATTAAACTTGTACAAGCTTGGTTCCTTAGCCATCATGCATGGAAAATGCTTGGTTGATGGTTTGAGGGCCAAGAGTTACACTTCTTTGAGCTTCTGTAATGATAAGGAGAGTAACAGTACACACAAACCTTGTGAATACATTGTTTTGCCCCTGTTTGCTCTCTGTTGCAGCAAAAAAGGAAGTTCAGGAAAGGGGTGGTCGACCGGCCACCATTGGTAGCTGACCGGCCATCAATGAAGAAGGTTGCTCTGTGTGCTCCAGAAGGGGATCAGAAGTGTTTTGGGAGTTGGCACAATTTTCAGTGGTAAAAAATGTGCAAACAGAGGTTGCAACAGCAAGGCGGTGGCATTTTTAGGTGGAGAAGCCGAGCATGCATGCATCCCTCGCACCTCGAGGCCATTTACTTACTTTGCTTAATTAGTTAGTGATAGCTAATTAATTAATTTACTTGTTTTGTAATTAGTTAGTTGAAGTTTTTAGCTAATTAATTCATTTTGTAATATTTAATTAGCTTAGTATAGTTAGTTAAATATCATGTTTGTAATAATTAGTTAACTAGAATAGTTTTGGTTTGTATTAGCTTAGCTTAATCAATTTAGCTAGTTAGCTTATTCATTCGGACCCTTCTTCGCGAGGGCATAATATTGTAATAAGTGTGCATGCGTGTGTGCATGTCTTCCAACCCCACGTCTTTCTCCCTTTTATTTAATCACTTTCGATGGTTAGATTAGGGATATATTTCAATTAACATACCTTATGCTTGCATGTTTGCATCCATTCATTTGTCTTGCATGCGCTGAGGCTCGGCGCATCATTCAAACCGCATCGCAATTTCAATACTTATTTGAATACATGTTTAATTGCATGTTGTTTAAATTGATTCATATGCCATATTCGTAGCCGAGCCTATTAATTGCATATTGCATGTGTTACATTAGACACTTAACATAGTTAGGAGCATGTATCTTTCTAACTAGTTTTTCTTTTGGCTTGGAGTACTCGGTAAGTTTTTATGCTTTAGCATGCTTGCATGAGTGTGATTGCCATATTTCCATATCTAGCATGCTTCCCATGAGGCTATGTGCTTATTTGATAAACTGCATGAATGCTTGTGGATGAAGGCTTAATTGTTTGAATTGTTACGATTCAACGAATGTAAGTTTTAAGCCCACTTTATTGTGGCAAACCATGTTTTAAGCACACTATGTTTGGTGGCAAATCCGCATTTTAAGCCCACTTGAGGGTGACAAATTCAAACCATTTTAAAAAACAAACATGAGTTGAGTCATTCCAATTTTTGCAATTTTAGTCTATACTTGCTTATGTGCGCCACATAGTAATGTTGGTTAATAATCGGAATAAGAACACATAATGTTTATAAAACATCATACCATTGTTAGTAGAGGCCGATCTTTGATCGAGCGAGCGGGGGTGCTCATTTCAAGACCTTCCCCTCTCGTACGTAAGTTCCCGAGCCGATGTAATTTTGGTGATGACGGACATGTGGCCTTTAGCACGAGTCAGGATTTTCTAAATTTCTGCAAAAACAAAATATTTAGGTGATGACTCTGTAATTTTGCAAAGCAATCCAATTTTGGCATTATTTGATTGAAAATCGATTTTCCAAAACGATTTGCTGGATTTAGACTCTTTGGTGATTATCAGTTTCACATTGCATTTGTGAGATTAGATTCAGAACCATGGGAGTTCGAACTATAAGGCCTTTCTTTTCAAACCCTTTCCGAAAGGCGGGGGCGCGGAAAAAGGCGAGCCCACATATACACTGTAATAATATAGTGTCAACCAAACATTCTTTATACAAATATATAAAATATCCTCCAACAATACTAATAACTTTTTTATAATTCATGAACTCAAATTTTTGTATCTAAAGCAAAATAAAAGTATTGACAATACAAATAAAAAAACAAATATATTTTAATTTTTTCTTAAAAATATCAATACTAAGCTCTAATATCGATATGCAAAGATATCGTCACCTACTCAAAAGGGTTGCGTCTACATAAAGAAATAATAATAATAAAAAAAATTATTTACAAGATAATTAATTTCTAGCTTGCAGAAAATGTAAACATTTGATATTTATTTCATAAAACAAATAAATAGATAAGATTTTAACCTCCAATATCGATATGCGAAAATATCATCACGCACTCAAAAGGGTTGCTTCTGGAAAAAGAATCAAAAAAAAATTATTTACAATATAATTAATTTCAAGCTTACAGAAAATGTAAAACATTTGATATTTATTTCAATAAATAAATAAATAAGATTGTAAGGTCCAACATAGATATGCGATGATATCATTTCGTACTAAAAAGGGTTGCATCCGCAAAAAGAAACACCAAAAAAAAAAAAAAATCATTTATAATATAATTCTTTTCAAGCTTACAAAAAATGTAAAATATTTGATATTTAAAATGAATAACTAAAATTGTAAGCTCCAATATTGATATGCGAAGATATTATCACGTACTCAAAAGGGTTGCATCTGCAAAAAAAACAAAAAAAAGAATCATTTACAATAAAATTAATTTCATGCTTACAAGAAATGTAAACATTTGATATTAGTTTCAATAAATAAATAAGTAAATAAGATTGTAACATATACATTAATCGAGTGCCACACAATGTATCTTCCCACAACGTCTCCAACTATTTTTAGACCTCGGGATGGTGTTTCCAAATGATCGTTTGGCTTCTCGCTTTAAAGACAAAGACTTTGCAATATTCAAGAGCAACTGGAAGACCATCAATTTCACACAACGGATCATCACTTATAAGAAGTCCCTTTGCCAATTGGACTCTTTTTATACATGAATTTTCCAAAGAAACTTTAATTAAATCCTACAATGGTGATAATACTATTAAAATCAGGTAGTGATTGAACATATTGCACTATCATCTAACAATAATCGAATAAAAACCGAAAAAAAATAAAAAATAAAATAATAATAAAATCTAACCAAATAGTCATGCTTAAATGAAAATACATATTGTTAGTCGTATGTGTCAAGTTCGTTAACATCCGACATCGTTTGACCAATTTAGTGAGTGAACCGGTTCGGGAAAAGATTTTCTAAATAACAAGTTTTCACAAATGGACATTAGGCTCTGGATTCAAAACCAGGAATCAGTTCCTTGTCCTGTCTTTTCCTACAATTCATTTATGTCTAGTTAGTCGTGTGTGTCAAGTTTCATTGACATCCGACGTCATTTGACCATTTTAGTGTGTTAACTAGGTTCGAAAAAAAAGTTCTAAAGGACAAGTTTTCACAAAAGGACAAGTTTTCACAAACGGACAAGTTTTGACAAACGGACATTAAGCTCTAGATACAAAACCGGGAATTGGTTTCGAGTCCCATCTTTTCCTACAAGTCATTTGTGCCTAATTCATCATCTATGTCAAGTTTTGTTGACATCCGACGCCATTTAACTATTTTAGTGTGTCAACCGGGTTCAAAAAAGAATTTTAAAGGACAAATTTTCACAAATAGACATTAAGATCTAGATTTAAAATCAGGAATCGGTTTTGAGCCTTGTCTTTTCCTACAAGTCATTTGTGCAGAGTTCGTCATGTGTGTCAAGTTTCATTGACTTACAATGCCGTTTGATCATTTTGGTGCGTCAACCAGTTCGAAAAAGGGTTTTAAAGGACAAGTTTTCACAAACAGACATTAGTGGGGTCAAAATGGAAAATATTTCACTGTTAACATATCAATATAGATAGCATTGTTTCAACAAAATAGTGTGTCAAAAACCAAAGGAGAAGCATAAGTACAATAATACCACAAAAAATAAAAAAAAATAATAAATAAAAAGAAAAAAGAAAAGGAAAGGAAAGAAAGAAAGAAAAAAAAATCCAAATAGCATGAAAGACACTCTTTCTTGATGTATTGAAGATGTGGTTATCTAATGTACTTGGGACTCAAGTTGCAAACAAGATCAATGTGAGTAACTTGCATAAGAATCTCAAATTTGCTAAGTAGTTTGTGAGTAAAGCATAGACAATCTACGTTTCCTTACTTTACTACGTGAATCTTATAGGGATAATTTTTAGAAGTTTTATTCTGGCTTGCCATTTTCATTTTCAACTAATCATCTTTTTAAAGATGTGACTTGATTTTCATGGTCGTCCAAATATTTAAGAATGTTTTGATGAAAACGGAATAAATTTCCGAATCTAATGCATGTAACGTTCACAGTGATAATATCAAACCAACTCCAAAATAAATAAATATATATATGATCAATTATAAAGAAGACCACCTAAATTTTACATAGAATCCACCATGGTGTTATGCTAATGTTGAATGATGCAAACTTATGCAACTAGGTATTTCATAGTGTTCAACTCGTTGACATATCCCTGGATAGTGGATTGTAACACCCATGCTGCAATGTCCAATTTTATGAACAATTCTCACATTAGTATAGAATATGTAAACTTATCTCAAACTAATGCAATCTAAATTTAAGGAACCAAGGTATTGGGAAAGTGGCAAAAGATTTTTTAAAAATAAGAGAAGAATGGCCACAAAGTACATGGGTGTAGACATCCCATTTTGACCCCCACCAAGACTTGGGCACTTCATTCCGAACACCCGATGATGAAAGTTACACTGTGTTTTCTTTTGAACTCTCAGCAAAAAAATCCAGATTCAAACTCTAATCCCAACCTTACACCCTATTTTGACCAAAATGTTTTAGACCTTAAAACAATCTTTCCAAAGCATTTCTTCAAGCATTTCTACATTGTTCCGAGGCTCGCATTCTAATTAAAATGTTTTACCATTTTAGTAAACCGAGCAAGGACATAGTGGATTTGATAGGAAGGAAGGACACTTCTCTGAAAACCTTGTCCCTCCCTCTAACCTGCACTGGTCATACAGTAGTAGCCCAAAGGGCAGCTTTTAGACCCGGCCGTGGGTTTTGGGACCCAACTGGGTTTCATTGGCGATAGGCAATGTATTTGGCGGGCTTTCGCTAGCTGTCCTTTTTTGAAGATATTTCCAACCAAAACACCTCAAATTCTATAAATAGACCCTCTTCCTTCAGAATTTTGGGTTAGAAAAAATCTCAAAAGGTTTTTGAGGTTGTATGAGCGTAAAGCATAACCCTTCCTTGCAAAGCTTTTCTTGACCTCCATATCACCTTGAGCCATGCATACACAATACATATACACCATTAGAGCTTGTTCTTGCAGCTTTTTGCTAAAGTTTCACATAATATTTCAGATACTTGAGGGTGTATGGATTGAAGTTTGTTAACTAAGAAGCTTTTTTCTCTTTCCAAGAGGTTAACCTTTGAACTCCATTCAGCATCTTCTCTTTTACTCTTTTACTCCTCATTTCTTGTTATATACTGATTTTTACAGTTATTTTAGGCTTAAAAATGTGATTGAGCTATGTCAAAAGAAGGAAGGTTAGCCACCCTTCCATAGGCTTGTTCACGTGTTGTAACTCGTTTGTTTCCTTTCATCTTTGCTCTATTTTTTTCACTTCTTTTAGTTAATTTTTAGCATTTTTTTTAGGTTATTTTTGTGTGATATGAACTGAATATGGGCTTATAAAAGGGTCCTCGTTGTCCCCAATACATAACTTCTATGATATGATCAAGTTAAATATGTTTTCTTATATTCTATGCTTTGAATACTATATTTGCACTGTTGTAATAGAGTAATAGTCCTCACGGATTCGGTGTGTTTAGGATATAGCCGTCAATATGTTTGAGTTGATCGCTTTACTTTTGTTCTTATGGCTTTCCTTAGCATATTGGAACCTTGTGGTCATGGAAGGTTTAGAGCTTAGCCACCATGCCACAAGTTTGATTAACTAGCTGTAAATCTTTCGCTTTCATGATATTGTTGTCTACCTTGAAGCTACGTGACAGCTTCTGTGTCAAAAGTGTTGAAAAACTCTTTTCTTGATCATTTTTGAAACATGGAAATGGATGTCTCATCCTTATTCCACGAATAAAAGAGGAGTTGTCAACAACTTTGATGAGTTGTGTGTTTAAGCTTTGATAGTTGGCTTGATTTTTTATTTTTCTCCCTTATTCCCATTGTTGCTCATATAGAGCTCTTTATCAAAAAAATGTTGAAAACTCTCTTCTAGTTCCACTTTGAAGCATGGAAATGGACGTCTCATCCTTATTCCATGAGTAGGAAGAGTAGCTTACAACAAATTTTGAGTTGTTCTTTTTGTTTTCTTTTAGTTTTGATATTGTTCTCTTTGAAGCAAAACAAGAGCTCTTTATGAAAAAGTATTAGAAACTCTCTTCTAGTTTCTTGTGAAGCATGGAAATGGATGTCAATCCACATTCCGTGAGTAGGAAGAGGAGTCTCTAATTTCTTTCTTCAATGATGCAACCTCTTGTTTACAAGGCTTTCACCTAAAATGGTCCTCATTAACCTATTCTCTCTAATTTCAGTACTCATTTACTCTTATTCACTATGAGATGTAATAGGTTTAAACCATTTCTTCATTTGAAGTTTCTAGCTTTAACTCTCATTATTTGTTAGTTTTTTTCTCATTTTTGTCACTTCTATGATCATCACATGCTATCTTGTGATGTTTGATGGTTTGTGAAGCAAGTCTACCTCTTCCTTGAATATTTCCATGATAGGAAGGAGAAGAAAGGACAAACATCTTTTGGAAACACTTTGTCTGCACTGTTATTAGCTCACTGCACAAAACAGGTGTTTTTGTTGAAATTGAATCATGACCATCCTTTATTAGACCCAGCCAGGCCACATTGTGGTCGAACCTCAAAATGAACAAATAAAGTACTATTGTTGGCAAAATAGAGCAGTGGCTAAGGGTTAAATAGAGTAGTTCTACCAAAGGCAGACAAAGTAGTTTCTAGAGGATGTTCTCATTTGCACACGTGTTTTTCTTGTCCCTTTTTTTAATAATTATTGTTATAATATTTGCAAATGTAATAATTAGGTAATTATTCATTCAGTGATGTAATAATTAGTTGATTAGGCCATTTAGACCCTTTTGTAAGAGGGCAAATTTGTAACACTCGATGTATGTTTTTCAACCTCCATTTCTTTCTTCCTTTTATTTACGCTTACCATAGTTATATAAAGCATCATGTTTTCCTTTATCATTTCCATACTTGGTATCCATTTTTGCATGCATTAAGGTTCAACTCATCATACTTGATGTTGTCATCATTTTCTACTTGACTATGTTCGCTACCTCATGCTTTGAGTTGATTCAAATGTCATGTTAATAGCTGAATCTAGTAGTTGCATTTTGTATGTATTGCATTTGTCATGTGCATTTTTAGGATCGTGCATTTTTCTAATTATCTTCTTTTCTTTGGCTTGTTGCGGATGAGTACTAGGTAAGCATTTTTTTGCTTTGGGTAATGCTAGAGATACCAAATTTTCTACCAAATAAATGACCAAATGTTTCACATGGGTGTGGGGTCCGCAACCAATGTAGGATAGATGAGCAATCAGAAGCCAATGCAAAATGGATGAGCAATATGGAGGAACCTGAAGTGGGCAGTGATGAAGAAACAAGAAGATGAGAGACTGAAACCCTGGAAATATGCAAGGGAAAAAATTCGGGAACCAGCCTGGAAGAGATGATTATGCGAAGGAAAGTTAAAGGAAAAAAGACATCGAGTCAGGAGAGAGTGATGTCAAAACTGAAGAAAAACCTGGAAGGGAACCTGGGAATAATGAGAAGATGTTAAGAAAACAGAGACATCGTTGGGAGATGAAAATTAGGTCAGCCTTAGAAGAGAAGCAGAGTGCCAACAGAGCATCGACTCAGATCAGGAAGAGGGAGATCTTTTTCAGGAATCTACCTTACCTTGCCATATCAACCAGATAGCAGAAGTTGTGATGTTGGCATGATTGAGGTGAAGCCAGACAATTGCCTATCAATAACTAATGGGGAATGGCGGAAAGACAATGACCTACATTTTGCTTACACCAATAATAGGTGGGTGTAGATCGCCCGAGAACTCCCGCTCCGCGCGCGAAGGCATGAATCGTCTGTTCTTAGCTACTACAGTTCGGACTCGTGTCACGGTTCTGAATCTAATCTCACAAAGTGCAATGTAAGACAGATAAATCACCAAAGAGTCCAAATCCGACAAATCGTTTTGGAAAATTGATTTTAATAAAGAAGTGACAAACATGGACTGCTTTGCCAGATACAGAGTCGCCACCTAAATGTTTTATTTTGAGAAAATTTAGGAAACCCTGACTCGTGCCTAAGGCCATGTGTCCGTCATCACCAAAGTTGCCTCGGCTCGGGAACTTGGGTACGAGAGGGGAAGGTCATGCAATGAGCACCCCCGCTCGCCCGATCAAAGATTGGCCTTTACTAACATGATATTTTATTTTTGAAAACACATGCGTTCTTATTCTGGTTATTAACCTAGAATTACTATGTGATGCGCACAGCGTACAAGTATAGACTAGATTGCCTAAGTTGGAACAAAACATTTCATGTTCGTTTGTTTGAAAAACGGTTTGAAGTTGCTACTCGCAAGTAGGCTAAGACGTGGATTTTGCCACCCTCAAATGGGCATAGAAAACATGATTTTGCCACACTTAAGTGGGCTTAAAACTCGCAGTTTTGATGAATTGTTCTAATTCAAGCTACCCAACCTTCACCCATAGGCATTCATGCAGTTAAACACTTAAGCAGTTAGCCTCATGGCAAGCATGCTAACATGGAAACATACACACCTCATGCAGTATGCTAAAGCATAAACACTCACAGTGTACTCCGAGCCAAAGCAGAGAACTAGTTAGAAATCATGCATGATCCTAGTTCATGTTGAGATGGCTAATGCAACACATGCAAAAATGCAACTAAGATAGGCTCGGCTATTCTAAGAAGTAATGTGAATGCAACACTTGATACATGTATTTAAATAGGAATTGAAACACAATGCAGCTTGTATGATGCGCCGAGCCCGGCGCATGCAAAACAGATGAATGAATGTAAACATCCTAGCATAAGGATGCTAATTGAAATATGCCCTAAAACTAACCATCGTAAGCGGTTAAGTAAAAGGGAGAAAGAAGTGGGGGTTGGAAGACATGCATCACACACACGCTCGCTTATTACAATAGTTGTGCCCTCTCGACGGAGGGTTCGAATAATAAACTAACTAACTACGCTAAGCTAATTAATTATTACACAACCGAATTGAAACAAATAGCTACACTAAGCTAGTTGAGATATTACACAACAAAACAAATGATTAAATTATATGAACTAATCATGAATACTGAAATGGCCTCGCGAGCAATGAAGAGATGAATGCTCGGTCAGCTTCGCTCGGAAATCCAATATCGTGCCTCCTGTTGCCTCTGTTTGCACACTTCTGTATCTCTGAAAATTATGCCAACTTCCATAGTGCTTCTGACCCACCTTAGGAACAATCTGAGGGTTGGTCGACCAAAAAGAATGGCCATTGGCCAAGTGTAGTAGTCATCGGCCAATTTTTATGGCTATCGGCCAATTTTGATAGTCGATCAGCAGCCTAAGTAGTCGATCGGCCACTGCTTCCTGCAAATTCCTCCTTTTGTTGCAACAGAGCACTAACAGAGGCATGGTATTGTATTTACAAGAAAATGTGTGTGCAACTGCACCCCTTATCATGTCTTAAGCTCAAAGGAGTGTAATGCTCGACTCTTGAGCCACCAATCACGCATCTCAATGCATGATGGCCAAAGAGGTTGAGTTGCACAAATCAATATCACATGAATGCACAAAAGACACAAAAATGCCTTAACCTCTATTATGCTTGATCAAGAGGGTCGGCGACCAAGAAATGAGGCACGTTTCATCACTTCAAGTATGAAACGTCCCTCGTTTCTTGTGTTTGGACGAACACCCTATCCAAACACAATGCAACACAAGTATGTCAAATATAATGTAATGCTACTCAAGCATGCTAAACACAATGCAAACAACAACATGGCATACACAATGCAAATAACAACATAGCATACCTAATGCAATGTAACAACGTGGCATACTCAATGTAATGTAACATGAGCATACACAATGCAAAGAACATGGCATACACAATGCGATGTAATATAGCATACACAATGCAAAGAACGTGGCATACACAATGCGATGTAACATAGCATACACAATGCAATGAACAACATGGCATACTCAATGCAATGTAACATAAGCATGCAAACAACATGCAAACAAACATGCTAAATGGACTTAAACCGAATGTGGACAGACCTCAGCCATGCCCAAAATAGTGGCCATAATGCTAAAACGAAGGCATCAAAAGCATATACAGGCATGCATGCAATTGGCTCACCAATTAAGCATAAAAGCACAACTCTCAAGAGTGCTCAAGGAGTGATGAATGTGGAAGTGTATCAACACTATAGGCACTGAAATTAGGTATGAAATGATGCCAAATCATTCAATCAACACAAGCAAGGCATGCAAGAGTCCTTAAAGCATAAAGCTACCAAAGAGGACTACTCTAGAGACATGCAATACATGGCACAAATGCATGAACCAACCATGGACATAGCTCAAATAGGACTAAACAAGGACCAAAACATGCTGAGATGAGGGCTCAAAGGCTTAGGCATACATGCATACAAGCTAAGCCATAGACAAGGCAACAAATGCACAACCCTTGAACCACAATTAAAGAGTGATATGCATGAGAATATGACAATGTTACATGCTCTAAAATCAAGTATTAAATGATGCCAAATCATCCAAATAGCTCAAAGATAGCATGCAAGAGGCATCAAAACGCAAGGCTAGCAAGGCCAATTACACTACAGCTATGCAATACAGGAAGCATATGGCTAAGGCAACATAAAACAATCCTAGAACACGTCAAAATGATGCTAAAACATGTATGGAAGGAAGCCAAAATAAGCTAGCATGGAGGGTATGGATCATGGAATATGCAAGGCCAAAAGGGAGGATTACACTACACCTACCAAGACCAAGCATGAGATGGCTTCACCAACAAAAATCAGAGTTATATCATGGAAAAATAACCCCAAAAACACATTGAAATGATAGCTCGCAAGCTTAGGCATGAAGGCATACACAATGACCCATGTTTAAGGCATAAAGGACCAACCCTTCAAAGCATGGAAAGAGTGACAAATGTGAGTGCATGAACATGAAATATGAACTGAAATCACATAATAAATGATGCCAAATCATGAAAATAGCCCAAGTAATGCATGCTAGTGGACTTGATACACAAAGCTAACAAGCTAGAATGCATTATAGCTATACAAAGCATGGCATGCATGACCAAAACAACACAAATCAGACCTTAAGCAAGGTAAAACATGGCCAAAAGCTTCTTGGAGTTAAGCCAAAACATGCTAGAATGATGATCCAAACACATGATGCATGTTAGGCTATCATGCAAGATTGTACTACAAGTATGTGAAGCATGCAAGATGCTATCAAACCAACCTAAAACAGTGCTGAGGCATGCTAAAATAACACCAAAAACTTGCTGAAATGGAACCAATACATGCTAGAAAAACATGCTACTTTGATGATCCATCTATACAAGCATGCAAGCCACAAGGAGAGGGGATGAGCCTCTCCTATTTAAGGCCTCAAAACATACTTTCCACCACTAAAATCCCTCTGGAATTCGGTGGTAGAAATGTCATACAAAGACAAAAATAAGAGCCTAAAGTCATGGCTCAAAACAAGGCCCTAGAGAGGGTAGACCACCCCCAACACCAACAAGACCTCAAACAATCATTTCAAACACATGAAAATGAAACTTTTTATAGTTAAGAGTTAAGTCAAAATAAGCATGCAAATAAGGCTAAGTAAGCAATGAATACAAAGTTGAAAAGAGGGTTAGTGACTCACCCTTGTAGAACCACTCCAAAGAGGTAACTCCAGCAACTTTCTGAGCTAAAAATCAAATTTAGAGTTCAAACAAAAACCTCAAGCACCTCAGCAACAAGAGTATGGTGTTTCACTAGGTGCTTTAGTGCAAAAGTGTGAAGAAATTACACTTTTGAGCACAAACAAGTGCAAATATAGAGAAAGAGAGAGGAAATGGAGAGAGAGAGTGATATATATCTTGTATATCAATATTTCAGAACCTCTAGAAAGGGAGAGGGGTCTTCCATTCTTATAGAAAATCAAATCTCAAGCTTGTTGAGCAAGCTTGAGACTTGTTTCAATCCCTCCATACACGTGTATGGAGGATGAAATTTGTGCTCACCAGCTGTCACAGCTGGCACAAAAATATCTACAAAAGCAGGTAAAAAGGTCTCAACCAAAAGATATGGCCGATTGACCAAAAAGGGTGCCGATCGGCCAAAAATAGTGTCGATCAGTCACCACTTATGGCCGATGACAAGAAAACAAGGCCGACAAGTACAAGGCTTGGGCGATGGGTTGTAGGGTTGGCCAACAAGCCACCCTCTTCCCTCAGAAGCAAAACCACAAGTCCTTGGTCCACAACCAAGCACAAAACAGACAAGTTGAGAGATCCTAAGGCAAGGCGCGCAGCCGAGACCTTCGGGAACCCAAAACGAACAAGAGCATGGATGATCATCGTGTGTTCAAACGATGACGTCCAAGTCTTGAGGATGGTAAAAAATGAAGTGTCTACAGTTACCCCTCTTTGACAGAACTCGAAAGTTATAAGATGACGAGAATGAATGTCAAAGCCCAGAGACGACCCATTTTTGACGAGGCCGAAGACTTAGACAAGCATACAAGATAACAAAGAGATGCGCCCGCAGTCAGGGGCAAGATGCAAATGACATGCACAATGCCGAACATAACTTATGATCATGTAAAAAGAGCTGTGATGAAGCATTTATGCAAAATAAATACAACAGTTAAGCAAGCAAGTAAGAAAGAATAGTCCCACACATTCCAACAGAAAGGATGTAAGAAAATTATGCAATTCTCATTGCGTCTGACACGGAGGAGGCTAAAAGCGACTGCCGAGGACACCCGGAGTTTCAAACACAACATCTCTCAGCATATCACACGCAGGAGAGGAGAAAATCATCTAAACGCGGCACATACGAGAGGAGAAAGTGCATAACTGAATGCCGGAACGCATCTAAGTGTTTGAAACCAAAGACGTCCTAATGAGAGGAGAAGGGTTGCACAAGAAAGTGCGATGCACTAGACAGTGCGAGTACGTCCAAACGCGGCATACGCGAGTGGAGAAGGGTACGTCCAAACGCGATACACGCGAGTGGAGAAAGTTTGCGCAAGAAATCGCGATGCACTAAACAGTGCGAATACGTCCAAACGTGGCACACGTGAGTGGAGAAGGGTATGTCCAAACACCGCACATGCGAGTGGAGAAAGGTTGCGCAAGAAAGCGCAATGCACTAAACAGTGCGAATACGTCCAAACGCGGCACACTTAATTGGGGAAGGGTACGTCCAAGCGCGACACACACGAGTGGAGAAAGGTAACAGTCAAACTGAACCGGAACTTCTCTTGAATGAACCGTACACGCAATATCGTCTGGTTTCACCAACTTCTAACGAACCGTACATACAATATCGTACCTGCACAAAAGAGAGATTTTGACAAGGACAATATAACAGGGACATATGATCAACGCTATATTAAAATATAATATCAACACAAGATAAATGCGTGCACATATGATGCCGATGGAAATATGCATAGCAATGCAAGTGAAAAGTGCATAACAATGCAAGTGAACAGTGCATAGCAATGCAGGTAAGGTGCGTGACAACGCAAACAAGGTGTGCATAACAATGCAACATAAGAGTGCGTGACAACGCAAGCAAGGTGTGCATGACAATGCAACAAGTGAGTGCGTGACAACGTGGATGGAGAGGTGCATGACAATGCAACCTTAGGGTGCGTGACAACGCGGATGGAGGGGTGCAAGACAATGCAAGCTAAGAATGCGTGACAACGTGGATGGAGGGGTGCAAGACAATGCAACCTAAGGGTGCGTGACAACGTGGATGGAGGGGTGCAAGACAATGCAACCTAAGAGTGCGTGACAATGCGGATGGAGGGGTGCAAGACAATGCAACCAAAGGGTGCGCGACAACGCGGATGGAGGGGTGCAAGACAATGTAACCTAAGTGTGCGCGACAATACGGATGGAGGGGTGCAAGACAATGCAACCTAAGAGTGCGTGACAACGCGGATGGAGGAGTGCATGACAACGCGGATGGAGGAGTGCAAGACAATGCAATCTACGAGTGCGTGACAACGCAAGCAAAATGTACGTCACAACGCAAGTAGTGTGTGCATAATAATGCGGGAGAGATGTGCATAACAATGCGAACAAAACGTGCGTGAAAACACATATAGTGTGTGCATAACAATGCGAGTGAAAAGTGCATGCCAATGCAACGAGTTTGCATGACAACGCAAGTATGACAATGCAACAACTGTGCGTGAGAACACAAATAAGGTGCGTATGAGAATGCAACAGCCATGCTCTATGCAATGTAATGGTGGATACACATTCAATACAACATGTATATGCTATGCAAGTGTGACGATGCACATATTCAATGTAGGCATGGTAAAGGTATGTTATCCACAATGTTGAGATGCAACTTCAAAACAAGATGAGGCATGCACAATGTAAGAGTGAAAAGGCGTATCACAAATTCACGTCTTACAAACATGACAAAACACTCGTAAGGCAAGATATTCAAAAGCAATTCTTAAACAATTCCCGAATCTTGAAATATACAAAAGGATACGAAAAAGGATACACCTCGTGCGTATCGAGCGCCGCACACGGAAGACACGGTTCGACGTCATCACGAAGGCCGCTTCAGCTTCAAAAGTGTACTTTCTTGCACTTTCTTGAAAGATGAGGGTACCAATCAATAGAAATACCCCAAACAAGGGCATTGGAGACCCATCGACCACAATGGGGAGCCATCGGCCATCAAAAGAGCTTATCGTCCAACAATTTAACGGATCGGCCAACAATTTGGCTGATCGGCCAAAAGTGGCAGATTCGGGGTAGTTTTGTCCATTTGCTTCGGGTCTTTAAGTATAGGGTTCTAAACCCTATTTCCTCACTTCCTCCAAGCCGAAAACCATTCTCCTCCCTTTCTAGGTTGTTTTCCATCCTTCGATCCGAGCTTTTCCCCCGTTTTCCAAGCTTCCACAACTTTCAATTCGCGAAACCCTTTTCATTTCAAACACTTTGAACCGATTGAAACGTGATTTTGGTGCCACATTCTTGATTTCCTTCACTTGGGGTTTGTTTCCCCCGAGTTAGCCTTGGTTTTCGTCCCTTCTTCCGCACTTCGACCTTTTCTCTCATTTTTCACCCCTCGAGGTTGACTTTTGGCATTCTTGCCCATTTTCCATATCCTCGGCCATTTTCTCACTCTTCTTGAGATGGCGGACGATATTCCACGGGGTGGGGCTCCTCCAGAGATAGATATGGATCCAGAGGTCGAGCTCTTGTCTCTTAGTGTTCGGCCTTTTGACCCAGCGACATACCAGCCTGCGATACATGTGTTGCCTCCCGACAGTATTCGCTAGTTCAAGAGCTTCGCGCAAGGTACGCTATTGTAGCTCCTGCTACGCGAGCCGGAGTCGCACATTTCTTACGGCGCCACTGAGGTATACCCTTCCTCTTTACTTTCTAGAATGTAGGTCGTATATCTTGGATAATTGATACTGCCCTTTATCTGATCATCACAAACACATTTGTAGATCACATGCTTAGTTCACCCTGAGCACGTTCATACATGATATCTACGCCAACTCGAACACATGCGCACACACTGTATTTTTATCAATTTTGAACACATTCAAACACTGTATTTCTGACACTGCTTTGCATCTGTTTGTCTTGAACACAATGAGATTCCCAAGCCTTCCGGGGGTATGGGAATACCATCGCCCGAGGTTGGTACATGGAGTTTACTGATGAGGTCCGCCAGATCGTCGACGAGGCCGGCTTCGGCATTTTCTGCATGGAACTCTCGTGCCTCACTACGAGTAGGCCCCTTCTAGGTGCACTGGTGGAGAGGTGGTGGGACACCACCGATTCCTTCCACCTTTTCGCAGTGGGGGAGATGACGATAACTCCCTTCAACTTCTCCATGCTCACTGGCATCGGAGTATGGGGTGATCCGATTCCCTTTAACAACGACATGTGCGAGTGGGATGCTGCCCAGATGTTCTTGCTCGGCGCTCGCCCACCTCTCTCCCGGCCAGAGTTCGTGAGATACTTGTCGTTCGAGGACTAGTTCAGGGTACTGGCGCCGACAACCCGCGAGGAGGTCGAGTAGTATGCTCGAGGGTTTCTTATGTTCTTGCTCGGCACCACTCTTTTCGCCGACCGGACGAACACAGTTGGCCTCTATTTTCTGAGCGCGCTGGTGGACGTGACCAGGATCCAACGCTATGATTGGGGTGGCGCAGGCCTAGCCACATTGTACAGATACATGAGTTCCTCATCCTGCCACAGCGGACATCTGCTAGGAGGCTACTGGCGAGCCTGGGAGGTACACATTCTGTTTCTGTTTTACAATTTTTCCTTACATTATCTGTACACCACACACACTGCATACACGCAATATGCTTTACACTGGCTGTACACTGCACAAGACACTTCACATACTGCACGATACACTGCACTTTATTCTCCGATTTCTACTTTATCTGCATACTTCCTTATTGATAAGCATACTCACTGTTGCCCTGTTACATTTTGTAGTTGTGGGCGTATGCCTACTTTCTGAGGCTTGCTCTAGAGCCGGCGGTGGAGATGCCTCTCATTGTCCCATATTCTCATCGAAACGATGTGAGGTGCGAGCGGAGGCCGCAGGAGTCTTTCCTGTTCTTCCGCAGATACTTTGACACCATAGCTGCAGCAGAGGTATTTCAAACGTTACAGTTCATTTAAGCTTCACTTTGCATTGTACTTTCAATAGCAGATAACCAACTGTATATCCTGTCATTTGCAGATCACATGGAAGCCCTGGGCAGTGCTACCTAATGCAGTGAGAGACTAGTACATGGGTGCTCGGGAGACTGCACGGTTCCGGGTTTTGCTGGAGGGTCCGGTCTGTCGGGCATGGTATTTGGGAGAATGCTTCCTGCGTCAGACCTTTGGTTTACCCGAGCAGATAGTCCTGAGGCCACCTCCCACCCATATGAGGCATACAGAGAGGTACACCCCGCAAGAGATGACCGATTTCACGATTGGTTGGGATGCTGACTTCTTCAGAGATGAGGGCGACTACACCGTCTTCATCCAGACTCATCTCATGCAGCCTCTGGCTAGTGCTCGCCGAGTTGAGAGGGAGAGGCCTGCAGCGCCAGTAGGAGGAGCAGGAGCATCGAGGGCGACTCAGGCCCGCGACAGGAGTGGTTCCCGGAGGGGACAGAGAGCAGAGTGGCCAGAACGGCCCACCACCATGACATGCCGAGGACAGGGCGGAGAGAGTTATCAGATACCCAACGCTCCTCCTCCAGCTAATCATGAGCTCGTCGGAGTTCGCGGCTCGACCACGGTATGTGCTATAGTTTTCATTCTGTACAGTCATTTCATTTCAGTTGATATCCCGCAGGATACTAATTACTTCACCACTTTTGCAGGCTTCCATCAAGTACACTGGGCAGGCTCTAGAGTTGTCAGCCTCAGTGATGGGGATGCTACAGAGGAGCATAGACCTGCTGAGCATTTGCGGTATCCCAGTGAGTTCTTTCAACCTCTGTCCCAAAACTTTGCATAATCTGTTCCATACTTATCTGATACATCACATTATCAATACGGTACTTGATACACTGTAGTCGCATACTACTCATGACACTAATACACTGTAACTCATATACTGCTCACAGCATTCATACCCTGTAATCATACATTGCTCACGGCATTCATACACTGTAATCATACACTGTATTCGATACCATACTCGACTTCGCATAGCATAACTAATGCATTTGCCTATTGTTCTTTTCAGACCCCATTCCAGATACCGGCCACAGCGGGTGCCTCAGCGGGACCTTCGGTGCCTCCCAGAGCAGCAGGGGGTCGGACGAGGGATGTCGATACACAGCCGAGGCAGACATAGGTGTACTCATTCCGGGAGTAGTTCACAGGTGCCTACCCCAGATGACGACGAGTCTGATGCGGGGGCAGAGTCGTCTCAGGATGGAGACGAGGCTGGAGATGGCTCAGGCTCAGACTCTGGCAGCGGAGCTGGCGGCGATGATCCTGGACCTTCGTCCAAGAAGAGGACGGGAAGGGATTCCCGCACTTGAGGCGACCGGCGCCGATCTCGATGCTACTTTTTTTTTTGCTTTGTTTTTCTTTTTACTAGTAGTTTTTACACATTGTACTGCGTCAGGCAGATATATGTTCTTTAAAACTTTGTACTTTTGCAAAAGAAAATATGATGGAATGAAACAGCTCTGTTTCTTGAAAAAGTGTTACATTTGTACATTCTAAGCATCGCGTCGCATTGCATCACATTACATAACAATGTAAATGAGATTGAACTTTGTTTTGAAAACTAAATGCTCGAATTGCATTGATCAGGTAGTGAACCAACTGACAACAAAACAACTCGATAAGCAAAACAAAGAACTTGACATGCTAACCAAATGTAAATACAAGTTGATAAGCAAGACAAGGACTAAAGAACCCAAAATACAACTCGATAAACAAAAGTACAACAACTCGATAAACAAATTGAAGTAACACAGGCGTGACTTCGCAAAATCATCACCGAAAGGCATTTGAAGTGGAACAAGTCACAAATTCTCAACATCTCCAATACATAGACGGGTCAGAGAACAAGAGGAGAGGCCATCGGCCAGTGTAGAAGGTCATCGACCAAGAGAAATGACCATCGGCCAACATTACTAGCCGATCGGCTAAAAAGATGGTCGGTCGGCACTCTTTTTGGTTGATCGGCCAAAAATGGAAAGAACCTCCAGAATGCTGCCACCTGTCTTCCACTTAACACCTTATCTTCTACAAAAGCCTCAGCTTCGTAGTTTCTCCCTTTCAGCTCAGTTTTTGCACCAAATGGAAGCATTTCTTGTCCAAAATCTCACAAATTGGATTGCTAACTTGGATGGCTCGGAAAAGCTGAATTTCTGAGGCTTCGGAATAAATGCACTATTCACGTTGAGCCGCACCCCATTGCGTTTTCCATTCCTTCATGCCACGGCAAGGTATTGGAATCCAATTACGCACGTTTTTAGCTTTGGCGGACAAGAGATGTGCCCCACTTTTGAAGACTTCCAAGCTTTGATGGAGTCCGAACGCGAGGAAGAGATTTTACCACAATTCCGCTTCGGCCACATCCAAGCCTTAGGACGGATGTGTGGGCTCACAATGCATGACGCTCGGTCTTTGATCCACGACGGGGAATTGGATATCCCCAGCTTGGTTCATCGATTTTCTGATACCGGTGACTGCGGCGACCATCATTGGCAGGGTTTTCGGCGACATGCGCTTTACTTGTGCATGTTGTCTCATTTCTTGCTTGCCTCAAGCTTCGGAGGGTCTACCGTCCGTTTGATCGAAGTTGCCCAAGGCTTAAAAGAGGGCAAGAGTTGCATTTCTATGACACTGGCTGAGACATTGATGGGCTTGGATGCTTTCCATTGCCGAGAGATGACTAGATTCGTGGGGAGTCCACTACTACTGCAGCTATTATTTCCCACCCCATCTCGCATATATTTCGCACATCACTCGGCCCTCAGGCTCGATTTTTCTCTCAAAACCCTTTTCTTACTTTTCTCTCCACGTACACCTCTCTATTCTTTAATCTTTCATTTTTCATCCCTCCCCAGATATGGTTGATGGATAAATTGAAGGTTGTGGACTCATGCCCAGCATATTCAGCTCGCGGCTATTTCTTCCGGCAATGTCTAGTCGATGCCCCTGACGAGGGATGGTGGTGCGAATGGATGTGCAGTCTATCCGCTACCAGTATTGCTTGGTGCTGCCCTTGGCTCAGTCTGCCGGCGATAAGTTACAGCATGTCTCGCCAGTCGGGGATTCAGTTGATCGGCCTAACACACTGTGTCTTTTACTTTCCGTTCCGATTCCGGCGCCAGTTCAGACATGATTAGACTTGCCCGGAAGATGGGATAGAGTACCCTGCTGCATTTGCGGTCCGATGCGCACAGCTGGCTCGGTATGTCACAACATGGAGGACGAGAGAGCTTCTGGCCCCCGCTCCCACTTTCACTTGCACCCTCTCTGATGAGTGCATAGCTTGGATTGATGAAGAGGCGCAAGTTGGGCCTACTTTGGTATCAGAGGCTTCCACCAGCTCTGCGAGAGGACGCAGGAACACCTGACTGTTGCCCGAATTTATTTGCTTTAATTAGTATTTTCAAGTTTTCTTTATGAATGTAATAAAAATCAACTTCAATTTGTATTCTAGAGCAGGAGAACTCTGTACTGAAATCAACGTAATTGAAGGTTGTGGGTACTGAAATTTTTTTGTTTGATCCAAAAATGGTTTAAGTTGTAAAAAGATTAATTTGGGCAAAATCGACTTTTGTTAAAACTTTTCAAAACCATTTTCGATATGGATCACAACTGGATACACCCGAGATCTATCACTGAGATGTACAACCCCGGATCCCGGCAACTGGAAAGTTGCCCCTAGCCTGAATAGCATTGCACCGGAGATCACAACCGAGCTCTTGAATACAGAATAGACAAAGACGACCAACATGATCACACGGACAAAGTTGATTTGGAACTGTTTATGGCTGAACTTCAAAATGAAGTTGCCTACGTATCCCAAAGATGGGAATCAAGCCTTACGTAGTTCGGTTCGGGTTCACTCGTGTATTAACACTCTCCTTTTGCGCTGTAACTTTTGCCAAGGCGGTCCTTTCTGGGTTTTCAACCTTGCGAGCTCAGTTTTTATTATTTCAAATTTTTTTCATGCTCTAACTTTTGCCTAGGTCGCCCTTTTGGGTTTTCGGCCTAGCGAGCCACTCAGGGATAATATTTCTTCAACTTGTCTATGTTGATCGGTTGGGAGAACTCTAGGCCATCTAGGTCCATTAGAACGAAAGCTCCACCCGACCAGATAGACTTGATGATGTAAGGGCCAGTCCAATTGGGTCGAACTTGTCCCTACGGTCGTGGATGGGAGCTCAGTTGTCTTTGAGCACAAGATCCCCCTTTTTCAAATTCCTGGACTTAACCTTCTTGTTGAAAGCCTTGGCAATTCTTCGTTGATAACCCTGAACGTGATACAGTGCTTTCAGCCTTCTTTCATCAAAGAGCATGAGTTCTTCGAACTTGCTTTGCTGCCAATCTGCCTCAGCTATCTGACACTCAGCCAATACCTGTAATGACGGAACCTCAACTTTGATAGGCAGAACAGCGTCCATCCCATAAACCAAGGAGTACGGAGTCACTCTAGTAGAAGTTCGAATTGAAGTCCGGTAGTGTAGACGCGCCCTTAGGCCTCACTACAGTTCGGACTCAATTTGTCACGGTCCTGTATCTAATCTCGCAAAGTCCAATGCAAGACCGATGAATCATCAAAGAGTCCAAATCCGACAAATCATTTTTGAAAATAGATTTTTTGAAAGAAGTGCCAAACATGGACTGCTTTGCCAGATACAGAGTCGCCACCTAAATGTTTTGTTTTGGGAAATTTAGGAAACCCTGACTCGTTGCCTAAGGCCACGTGTCCGTCATCACCAAAGTTGCCTCGGCTCGGGAACTTGGGTACGATTAGGGAAGGTCACTTCGTGAGCACCCCCGCTAGCCCGATCAAAGATCGGCCTCTACTAACCATGATATCAAGTTTTGAAAACATTATGTGCTCTTATTCCGGTTTATTATCCTAGATTTACTATGTGATGCGCACAGCATACAAGTATAGACCAGGTCGCCTAAATTGGAACAAAACATTTCCTGCTCATTTTTGAAAATGATTTGCTACTCGTAAGTAGGCTTAAAATGCAAATTTTGCCACCCTCGGGTGGGCTTAGAAAAGATGGTTTTGCCACTATCTAGTGGGCATAAAATTCACAGTTGATGATTTGTTCCAATCTAAATAACCTAACCTTCACCCACAGGCATTCAGGCCGATATATCACATAAGCATATAGCCTCATGGTAAGCATGCTATCATGACAGTCACTCACACGCATGCAAGGATGATAAAGCATAAAAACTTACCGAGTACTCCAAGCCAAAACAGAAGCTATGTTAGAAATCCATGCATGATCCTAACTATACAGAAATGCCTAATGCAACACATGAAGATCCGACTAAGATAGGCTCGGTTATTCTAAAGATGGCATGCGAAATGCTACAACTAACAAGTATTCAACTCGGAATTGAGATACAATGTAGTTAGTATGATGCGCCGAGCCCGGTGCATGTAAAACAGATGAATGATTGCAAACATGCTATCATACTGTATGCTAATTGAAACATGCCCTAATCTAACCATCATAAGCGGGTAAATAAAAGGGGAAAGACGTCGGGTTGGAAGACATACATCACACACACGCAAACTTATTACAGTTGTGCCCTCGCTCGGAGAGTCCGAATAAATAATACAGTCAAAAATAAATAATTACAGTCCAAATAAATACAAAACCCTAATTAATTAACAAATTAATCTGGGAAAGCAGTAAATTGGCACGTAAATCCATGGACTGCCTCAGCTCTGATCCGAATGATGGATGATGCATGCTTGAGTCGCCTTGCGTGAAAATCTACTGCGATGCCTCGGTTTGCCTCTGTTTGCAATTGTTCTCGGGATGCGTGCCAAGCTCCGGAAGGATGTTGATTTCTGATTTGCTACAACAGAGAGCAACAAAGGGGCATGGCAAAGTATTTTCACATATGTATGCATGACTACTCTTCAGGGAGTGTAGTCCTCGATCCTCGTGCCACCAATCACACATCCCGATGCATGATGGCCGAGGAGTCGATTTGCACGACTCAATATGAAATGAATGCACATATGGACACAACAAGGCCTAAACTCCATCATGGGTAATCCGGAATGTCGGCGACAGGGAATTGAGACACGTTCCGTCACTCGGAGTACGAAACGTCCCTCGTTTCCCGTGCTTGGGCTAACTCCTATCCCAATCACTATGCAATATGCATGACATGCATGAATGCAATCCTAACATGCAACCTAGCATACGCAATGCTATGAAATGACATACACAATGCACGATGTAACGAGGCATACATAATGCTCTAACATACAACCTAGCATACGCAATGCTATGAAATGAAACAGCATAGAAAATGCATGATGGACTTACATCAACATGAGTGGACCTCGGCCACACTCACATTAGTAGCCATTAGGTGAAAATGGGACTATCGAAATGCATGCACACATGCACGCAAACCGAGAACTGATCCTGGGCATAACATGCGACTCTAACAAGGCATGGCAAGGGATGCAAGATGGCATACAAACTCACAAATTCCAGCATTGAAATATGATGCTAAACAGCCCCGGAACATGGAAAAATGGCACCCGATGCATGAGATGAACCTCGAAACTCGAAACTAGGCACATGGAATGACTTATAGCTATACGAAGCATGCATTTTTTGATCATGAAGTCTAAAGACAGAGCCAAGGCAGTCCCAAAACATGAACAGTTCCAGTTCAAAGCATGGCCAAAAGATGCTAGCAAGATAGACTAAAGTAGCATGCAACTTTGATTGACAAACATGAGTTATATGAAAAGTATAGGATGCAAATGGAATCTTACCAAACCAGAAAAAATCAGTGAATAAAACATATGAAAATATGCCCAAATAACTATGGAGATGCAACCAATACATGCAAAAATGATGAGCTCCTTTAGAGGGCCATGCAATGGATTATTAAGCACGTACAAGGTGGACACTTAGCATGGCATAAGCAACTATGAAAATCAAATGTGGTAGTCTTAGAACTCACCAAATTGAACCTGGAAAGTAACTTCAAAGCATGCAAGAGAGGCCTCTTTGGAAGGCCAAAAATGACCACCAAACAAGTCAAGGTGAGAGGGGGTCCCCCCTTGATTTGGAGGCTCAAAATAGTGTGCTAGCCACTAAAAATCCACTCGATTTCAGTGGCTAGAAGTCCAAATCAAGAATGCAACAAGAGCTAAGGTGTAAGGCTCAAAATAAGGGACAATCAAGCATACAAGGAAGCATATGACCTCAAACAAGAAAATTCCCTTAATCAAACATGAAGATGATGTCAAAAGGAGACTTTTTCTAGTTTATAAGAAATCTCAAAAGTGAACACAAATAGGGCTAATCTATTATCCAAAAATAGCCTTAAAAGAGAAATTAGAGACAAGGGACAACAGCTGGCCGCAAATAGCAAAGAGCCCTTCAACAAAGTTGAAGAGGGGCTCAAAAAATCGCACTATACAATTTATATCAAGTCTCGAAAATAAACACAAGTGAGGCTAAAACAACATGCAAGAAAAAGGCCTAAGAGAGGGATAAAGAGACAAGTGGTAGCAGATGGCCTCAAACAGAGGAGAGCCCTTCAACAATGTTGAATAGGGGCTCAAAAAAAGACATTTTACAGTTTACGACCAAGTCCAAAACAGCTCACAAATAAGACTAAAATACCATGCAAAAATAGGCCTAAAAGAGAGATTAAACACAAAGGGTAAGGAGAAGACCTCAAACAGTAAAAAGTCCTGGATCAAACATGAAGAGGAGCTCAAAATATGACTATTTACAGTTCAGGTCAGAGCTCAAAAATGTAAGAAAAAGGGGCTAAGATAGCGTGCAAAATAGGGCAAGAAAAGAGGAAATAGGGACTCACCCTTGTAGCACAGGTTTCCAGCAGCTTTTGGTCCAAGAAAGTGAGCTCCTAACCTGTGAAAATGGCCTCCAAGTTGCTGGAACAGAGTGTGGAGGTAGTAGGCTTGGAGGTGTAGTGTAAAGGTCAAGAACAAGGGTGTTTGGAGGCTTGAATGAGAGAGATATATGGAAGGGTGTATATATGAATCCCAGCTGGTTTTTTCAACCCTTAGAAATGAGGTAGGGTGCTAGTTATATAGAGGGAGAGAGGTTAAGGAAAGGGATTGAAAAACAAATTCAAATTTCCTCCCCAAAAGGCAGCCCCTCGAATACAGAATCTGGGAGAAAACAGCTGGCACAGCTGGAATACACCTGGAGAGAGGATCATGGCCGGCCAGGTTCAAAAGGTTCAAGTGCCCGGCCGGCCACCCCCCCTGGCTGGCCGGCCAGGGGTCAAAAGGGTCAATCAAAATTGTTGGCCAGCCACCCCAAAAAGGTGGCCTCCCATCTGTGCGCAACACAAATATGTGGTCAAAACCCAGAAAATGTGAACCAGGAGAGAGAAAAGCCAACTTTTTAGAGGGGTTCAAAAGGGTCAGAGACAATTACGGGCCGGCCTATTCATATTGGTGCCCTCCCAGGTGTGTACAACACAAATATGGGGTTTAGGGCTAAAGAAAGTGGCCCGGGAGTGGTCAACATTAGCTTTCTAGTGAGAAAAACGGGCGACGGAAAGCGATGAAGAAATAAAACAGGCTTTTCAGAAAAATTGCCGGCCTCCCACCCTCCTACAATCTTTCTAACAATGAAAACAAGGTCTCCACTAAAAATGAACCAAAACGAATGCAAAACGGAGGTTCGGGGGCCAAAACGCGCAGTCTGGGGCCCCGAAAATGGGCTGTTAAGCACCGGAGGTGGCATTCGACCACGAAGTTGGTCTCTCGGGCCACAGTGTTCCGTAAAAGGGAGGAAATAAGGTGTATACCACAAATTGGAGCAAACGGATGTGGTTATGCGGTCCCGAACCGAGGCACACGGCCGACGGCTCCGAAAACCGAAAACTGGGCTCCAAACGGAAAAACTGGCCTACAACCGCGAAATGTAGCCTACGGCCACTGAGAGATGGTCGACGAGACCTCTCCCTCCCTTCGGGAAGACAAGACAGAGAAAACAGGGCCGGTTCACAAACCGAGGCAAAGCACAAAAGAGCCCCGAAGTCCGGAGGCAAGGCTCGCAGCCGAGACTCCGTAACCTCAGAGCGAACACCATATTCATCATCACCGTGCGCTCAATTGGTGACGTCTGAGTCTTAAGGTTGGTCAAAAATGGGGTGTCTACAGTTGCCCCTCTTTGACAGAACTCGGAAGTCGTAATTGACGGGAGTGAATGTTAAAGCCCAGAGACGACACATTTTTGACAAGGCCGAAGACTTAGACAAACAGGCGAGATAACAAAGATGTGCCCGCAGGGATGCCAGCAGGCAAGGGGCAAGATGCGAAATGATATGCACAAAGCCGGACGTAACTTATGATTATGGAAAGGCAGTCGTAGTGAAGCAATCATACATAATGAATGCGACAGTTTAAGCAGGCGAATGAAATCAAACCAAACTACATTACATGCCGAAAGGATGCAAGAGAATTATGCAATTCTCACCACGTCTCACACGGAGAATACAATACCGTCCGGTTCGTCTGGTCGCACCAGCTTCAAATGAACCATACATACAATATCGTGCCTCATGCTACTGGGGATCTTTTGCTTCTTCTCAGATGAACTGCAGGTACTACTTTTCTCCCTGACTATGGTTGCAGCTTTCCCTATTCTCCAACAGGGTGATAGACTAGGTTGGTTCAGTATCCAGAATTGAGGTGCATACACATGCTATCTCAATCTATGGGGTTGGCATATAGATTTCAAGCCGAGGATATACCCCTGGGTATTTAAACCAGACTTTAGTCTCGAAAATCCCGAACCTTTGCATTCTAGGCGTGAGCCATTCGAACTCTAGTTTCCACCGTCTCAGTTGGTCTCCTAGGAACTCGCCATAAACACAGGCAGGTGGCTATACCAGACCGCCAAAATTCGTTCGGGCACGACAAACACCAAAGGAATTACACCTTTAGAGGATTTAAGGTCTCCTAGACCAGAGGATTTAAGATCTCCTAGACCAGAAAGTGCACAAGACAGTGCGAATGATACAAAAATAAAATGTGCACAAGACAGTGCGATGCAGAGCGAATGTACAGAACAGTGCTAAACAGATGTAGAAAATAGTGCGATGCTAAAGGTGTACAAACCAGTACGAGCAGAGTGAATGCACAAAACAGTGCGATACAGATAAGGTGCGCAAGGTAGCGCGATGCTATGCACTAACAAGTGCAGGTAAGGTGCGCAAGATAGCGCGATGCGATATGCAAAGCACAAGGCAGTGCGATGCGTGAAATAGCACGATGAATGCAATGCACAAAACAGTGCAAATGAGGTGCGCAAGATAGCGCGATAAAATGCATGCACAACGCAAGACTTGGCACACGGCTTACGACATAGCATTCCATTCATTTGGCACACAGCTCACAACACAACACTTTGTTTGTTTGGCATGCGGCTCACAACGCAATATTCTGTTCATTTGGCACGCAACTCAAAACATAGCACTCTGTTTATCTGGGCACACAGCCCATTCGGCCACACAGCTCATTTCGGGCACACGACTCATTTTCGGGCACACAGCTCATTTTCGGGCACACATCTCGTTTTTCGGGCACACAGCTCGTTTCGGGCACAGCTCATTTTCGAGCACACAACTCGTTTCTGGAACGCAGCTCATTCTTCGGGCACACAGCTCGTTTGCGGGCACACAGCTTATTTTTCAAGCACACAGCTCCTTTTTCGGGCACACAGCTCATTTTCGGGCACACAGCTCATAACACTGCTCAATCTGAACACTCAGTCCATAATGCAACATTTGGTTCGCATTTTGAACACACAGCTCAAGCACTTGAATTTCTGAACACGTAGCTCAAACTTTTGGCGTGAACAGTAGCCCACATTTTTGAAACCTGAACACACAGCTCAAACTTTTGTCGTGAACACGCAGCCCACATTTTCTTGAAATCTGAACACACAGCTCAAACTTGTTGCCGTGAACACACAGCTCACAGTTTTTCAAAGTTGAACACGCAGCTCAAACTTTGGAATTTCTGAACACGCGGCCCATCTTTTCTTGTGAACACGCAGCACACACTTGTTGAAAGTTGAACACGCAGCTCAAGCTTTTGAACTTCTGAACACGCAGCCCAGTTTTTGATTGTGAACACGCGGTGCACACTTGTTGAAAGTCGAGCACGCAGCCACATTTTTGAATTTCTGAACACGCTGCCCATTTTTTTATTGTGAACACGCAACACACATTTGTTGAAAGTTGAACACGCAGCTCAAACTTTTGAACTTTTGAACACGCAGCCCATTTTTTGATTGTGAACACGCAGCACACACTTGTTGAAAGTTGAACACGCAACTCAAACTTTTGAACTTCTGAACACGCAGCCCATATACTTCAATTCTGAACACAGCTTATATACTTCATGTTGAACACGCAGCTCATATACTTTATGTTGAACATGCAGCTCACATACTTCAATTCTAAACACACAGCTCATATACTTCAATTCTGAACACACAGCTCATATACTTCAATTCTGAACACACAACTCATATACTTCAATTCTGAACACACAACTCATATACTTTATGTTGAACACGCAGCTCACGTACTGCAATTCTGAACACACAGCTCATATACTTCAATTTTTGAACACGCAGCTCATAACATAACACTGCTCAATTTGAACACACGGCTCATAACTCAGTAGTCTTTTAATTTTGAACACACAGCTCATTCTGAACATACAGGATGCGATGACGGAACTTGCAGAAGTTGAAACAAACGCAGATGTCCGACATCTTCCTCTTTTCCTTTTGCTTCGAAGTTTGGAACCTATATAGCTTCAGATGGGTTCTGGCTTTACTGTTCCCACATGACTCGGGTTGAACCCTGCGGTTTTTTTGAAAGAACAAAATCTTGTTTTGCGCAAATGTGGAGAACGACACGGCACTCTGAGCACAAGAAAATTTTTTGAAATTAAGAAATGTGTTCTTAACTGGGTATTGAGCCTACGACTGAACACAGCGAAAAAGACTCAACAACGGAAAACAAAAGGTAAACAACCTGAACACAATGAGACACGCTCGGAAAGACTCAAGGCAAGAATCGAGACAAACAAAACAAAAGACACGACACGCAGACGTGTTACAAAGACGAGAGACCTCTCAGTACGCGAGGAGCCAGTTTCTTCGGGTATTGTTTCCCACCCTTTCTCATTTGTGATTCTCACATCACTCGGCCCTCAGGCTCTGTTTTTGCTGAAAAAGCCCTTTTCCTCACTTTTTCTCCCAGCGCACATCTCTCTATTCTTTAATCTCTCATTTTTTATCCCTCCCCTGGGTGGTTGATGGATGAACAGGAAGTTGCGGGCTCATGCCCAACATAATCAGCCCGCGGCTATTTCCCCCAGTGACATCTGTCGATGCGCCGAATGAGGAAATGGAGTATCTTGATCCATTCCAATTCGTGCTTTACACTCGGCTTGATACCTTGCTGCTTGGAGGATGAGAGAGCTTTCATCCTTTTGTTGTTAACTTCAGTTATGCCCTTTTCTGGCGGGTAGAGTGTCCTTTCTGGCAAGTAGAGTGCCCTTTTCTGGCAAGTATGTTGACAACGGGGAAAAGATAGAACACCTGACTTAACTTTGCCCTTAGTTCATTATTTTGACCATTTTTTGTTTTTGACGTTCTATTAAAACAATTTTGACCAACATGAGAGTTAGATTAACATGCTTGTTCGATTTTCTGATTTAAAATCATGCAAGTTAGCTTATGAGCACTGAAAATTTTCCTTTTTGGGTCCAAGAAATGGTCCAGTTTTGGAAAAATGGAATACTTTTTCGAGAAAATTAGTCAACTCCATTAAAAAATTCTCAAAACTGTTCTTACAAACGACCGCTGCTCAACGAGCAAGGAACCTACTCTGGAAATGCACAACCTCAGATCCGAAGGAAAATTCCCCCTTGCTTGGAGGACATTGCATGGCAACGGAAAGTTGCCCTTTGTTTGAACGGCACCACGGCGCATTGAATGGCAACGGAAAGTTGCCCCTTGTTTGAATGGCACCGCAACGCATTGTAGTCAATCCTCAGAGTGACGATCACAACCGAACTCCTGGATACAAAAAAGACAAAGATGACCAGAACCATCATATGGACATAGTTGAGTTTGAAGTGTTTTACAGCTGGACCTCAGAATGAAGTTGCCTACATATCCCAAAGATGGGAATCAAGCCTTACGTAGTTCAGGGTTAAGGTACACTCGGGTATTTAACCTCTCTTTTTGCGCTCTAACTTTTGCCAAGGCCGCCCTTCCGGGTTTTCAACCTTGCGAGCTATGTTCTTCTTTTCTTTTCAATTCTTTTCATTTCTTTTCTACTTTGTTCATTCTTTTTCAGAATTTTTCATTTCTTTTTCTTCATTTCTTTTTTTTGTTCTTTGCATTTTTCTTCTCTTTTTTTTTTTTTTTTTGTTCTTTTTCTTGATCTAACTTTTGCCTGGGTCGCCCTTCCGGGTTTTCGGCCCAACGAGCCTCTTAAGGGTAAAAGTGTAGCTTGGTCCATGTCAAATGGTTCTGAGATCTCGAATCCATCTGAATCCAAGAGAGTGGCTGTTGTTCGTTGACGATGCAGGAGTCCATCCCGTGGAGGCTGAATTTGCCCATAGTGTTGTAGATCGGAACTCAGGTATCCTTCAACAGTATTTTCTTCTTTCCTCCCTTCTGGGATTTGGCATTCTTGCCGATCTTCATCTTTGACTCTTCGAGCACATTTGAAATTCTTTTGCCCCTAGTTTGAGGGGTGCTCCTGATCTAGCTTCGCAAGCTTCTTGATCTGACTTTGTCGCCGCTACTTCACAGGCTGCTTTTGATCCAGCCACACAGGCCTCACATTGTGGTTGACCATTGAACATTCTGAATCTAAGTTCAAGGTTCGAAAATGAGGGGTCGAGTCTTGAGGCTGAGAGCGATCCTAAGCCGCACAATTTCAAGAGCGATTCCACACAGGTCTTCACAGGACTACGCAAAACATTTTTGAAACTTTTTAAGAAAGCGACTAATCGCTCGCGCTGAGGACAGTGTAGAACCAATCTGGACCAAGCCAGGATCCTTCTCAGTACTCACATTAACAAACATGATCTCATTCATTAAGGGCTTAGTACGCCTCTCTTTCTCTCAATTGATCAAATTTTGCAAAACCCAAGGAATTCCTCCCTCTTCGTTTTTTTATCACAGTGTTAGAAAAGTTTTGAAAAACGTAGGTCAATGCAATGATTTCGAGGCATAGAAAAGGAAATTTTTTTGATCAAATACGGCCACCTCATTCTGAACTTCTGGCACACTGCAGAAGCAAACACAAGGATGTGAAAAACCACTGTTGTTCCATTCAAATTTGTTGGTGCAACTGGCTCCAAGCAGAAATAGACTCAGAAAAAATGAAAAGATAAACGCAAAACAAAATGGTGATGCCCGAGATAACACCCCCGGAATCACCCGACCTTTGTACGACAGGACTGACTCGATACAACAAGACAGACCCTTAATCAAAAAGACTGACTCGAGACAGTGAGACAGACTCAAAACAAAACTTACAGAATTAATTCAACACCCAAGTCAGAAACTACAAAACTAGCATTCGCAAATGCTCAAAATAGTGCGTGCCATACGCCACATCCGAGGTAAACCGCGTACCGCCAGCAGGTGGTCTAACCCCTGATCACATACTCATACTATCCTCGAAGTTCACTGACCCAGTGATGGTAGACTTCACCGAACTTGGCAAGAGGACAACCCCGTTGTGAAACAGATCCTGTACTTCGTGGGGAAGACGGAAGCAGTTGTCGGTGCTATGACCAGTTTGCTGGTGGTACGCGCAGTACTGGGTACCATCATGCTTAGCTGGAAGGGGACTTGGGAGAGGCCGAGGCTCGAGGGGTTTGAGATGCCCTTTTTAGATGAGGATTTGAAGGGCCTTAGGCAAAGGCGTGTAGAGGGCATGGAAGACCCTGCGACCTCGGGGCAGATATTTCGAAGTCTGCGAGTTTTTGCTGGACGCACTCGAAAAAGGATCCGCAGGTGCTGCCTTGGCTCTCTGATCTTTTCCAGGTGTAGGGTTAGAATTGAAAGGAACTGTTCTGGTACGACGATCCCCATCTTGATTTTTCCCCTAGCTTGAACTGCTCTCGTCATTAGTGGGGAAGATGTCATGCACAGCCTTAGCCACAACTGCGAGTACTTGTTGCTTATTCAACCCTCTGGCTTTCAGAGCCTCAACAGCTTGCTGGACTTGTTCATAGGGATCAGTGTCCATCTTCATCTTGTTCTTTCCCCTAGCCTCAGCTTGGTGGAAGGTTTGGGTTGTTTGACCAACACGAAGTCCGGCTGTTGTTGACATATCATTGCCAGAGCTTGAGACAGCTTCAGGTTGGCTGAGCTCAATTACAATTCGCCCCAGCAGCGGGAGCTCCTGCGGTATGAAATTCACAGCATACGATGCATTTGGTGGCGGAACCGACATTCCGCAGGCTAAATCCGCCGCAGATCTTTGAAGGTGTAACAAGCCCGCGGGGGACCTCGCTACAGCTCGGACTCGACTTTTCGTAGTCACGGTTCTAAATCTGAACCAAAGAGTCCAAATCCGGCAAATCGTTTTTAAGAAAGTATATTTTTGAAAGAAGTGCCAAACATGGACTGCTTTGCCAGATACAGAGTCGCCACCTAAATATTTTATTTTGGGAAATTTAGGAAACCCTGACTCGGTGCCAAAAGGCCACGTGTCCGTCATCACCAAAGTTGCCTCGGCTCGGGAACTTGGGTACGATTGGGGAAGGTCACTTCGTGAGCACCCCCGCTCGCCCGGTCATAGACCAGCCTCTACTAACCATGATATCTATTTTTGAAAACATTGTGAGTTCTTATTCCGGTTATTAGCCTAGGTTACTATGTGATGCGCACAGCATACAAATATAGACCGGGTCGTCCGAATTGGAACAAAACATTTCATGCTTGTTTATTTGAAAATGGTTTGATGGTGCTACCCGCAGGTAGGCTAAGACACGGATTTGCCACCCTCAGGTGGGCTTTTGGAAAAGATGGTTTTGCCACTATCTAGTGGGCTTAAAACAAACATTGATGAATTGTCCCAATTCAAGTAACCCAACCTTCACCCACAGGCATTCAGGCAGATATTTCACATAAGCACATAGCCTCATGGTAAGCATGCTATTCATGGCAGTCACTCACACGCATGCAAGGATGCTAAAGCATAAAGCTTACCGAGTACTCCAAGCCAAAATAGGAATTCATTAGAAATCATGCATGATCCTAACTGTACAGAAATGCCTAATGCAACACATGCAAAATGCAATTTATAGCAGGCTCGGCTATTCTAAGATGGCATATGAAATGTTACAACTATCATGTATTCAACTTTGAAATTGAAAGTACGATGCAGTTAGTGTGATGCGCCGAGCCCGGTGCATGCAATACAGATGAATGAATGCAAACATGCTGTCATACTGTATGCTAATTGAAATATGCCCTAATCTAACCATCATAAACGGATAAATGAAAGGGAGAAAGACGTGGGGTTGGAAGACATACATCACACACACGCACACTTATTACAGTTATGCCCTCGTAGAGAGGGTCCGAATAAATATACAGTCCCAAATAAAAGAATATTACAGTCCAAATATTACAGTCCGAATATGAGAATATTACAGAATCCTAATTAATTAATGAAATAACTAAGAAAGCAAATAAAACTGGCGTGCAAGCCAGGGACTGCCTTGCTTCTGATGGATGATGCATGTCCGGATTGTCTTGCGCGGAAAGCCACCGGAATGCCCCAATTAGCCTCTGTTTACACCTGTTCTTGAAATGCGTGCCAAGCCCCAAAAGGTTGCTGATTCCTGGTTTTGCTGCAACAGAGAGCAGGAAAGGGGCATAGCAATGTATTTGCACAGATATATGCATGTCTCGATCCTCGTGCCACCAATCACGCATACCGAGGCATGATGGCCGAGGAGTCGAAATGCACAACTCAATATAGGATGAATGCACATGAAACTACAGCTAAAACCTAACTCCATCATGGACAATCCGGAGTGTCGGTGACTGGGGGAATTGAGACACATTCCGTCACTTGGAGTACGAAATGTACCTCGTTTCCCGTGCCCGGGCAAACTCCTATTCCGGACACGATGCAATATGCATGATATGCGTGAAATGCAACTAAGATGCAGTCCTAACGTACACAATGCTATGAAAATGAGATGCCTCGAAATGCGTGCACATGGGCACGCAAACCGAGAAAATGGCAGAATGCTATGAAAATGAAATGCCTCGGAGTGCGTGAACACGGGCACGCAAACCGAGAAAATGATATGTGTCTCGAAATGCGTGCATGCGGGCACGCAAACCGAGGCGATGATATGTGTCTCGAAATGCGTGCACGCGGGCACGCAAACCGAGGCGATGATAGGTGCCTCGAAATGCGTGCACGCGGGCACGCAAACCGAGGCGATGATACGTGCCTCGAAATGCGTACACGCGGGCACGCAAACCGAGGCGATAATACGTGCCTCGAAATGCATACACGCGGGCACGCAAACCGAGGCGATGATACGTGTCTCGAAATGCGTGCACGCGGGCACGCAAACCGAGGCGATGGAGGAATGCAATGTAATGACATGGAAATGACAAGTGGGCTTATACCAACACGAGTGAGCCTCAGCCACACTCACATCGGATGCCGGCGGATAAAAATGGAGTGCCTCGAAATGCGTGCACGCGGGCACGCAAACCGAGGCAATGATAAAATGTGATGAAATGACAAATGGACTTATACCAACATGAGTGAGCCTCAGCCACACTCACATCGGATGCCGATAGCAGAAAATGAGGTGCCTCGAAATGTGTGCACACGGGCACGCAAACCGAGGCGATGCAAAAATATGATGAAATGACATGAAAATGACAAAAGGGCTTATACCAACATGAGTGAGCCTCAGCCACGCTCACATACGATGCCGGTTGATAAAAATGGAGTGCCTCGAAATGCGTGCACGCGGGCACGCAAACCGAGGCGGTGAATACGCAATGCAAATGACATGGAAATGACAAATGGGCTTATACCAACACGAGTGAGCCTCAGGCACACTCACATCGGATGCCGACGGATAAAAATGAAGTGCCTCGAAATGCGTGCACACGGGTACGCAAACCGAGGCGATGCTAAAATGATGCGAATGACATGGAAAATGACAAATGGACTTATACTAACATGAGTGAGCCTCAGCCACACTCACATAAGATGCCGATGGCAGAAAATGAAGTGCCTCGAAATGCGTGCACACGGGCACGCAAACCGAGGCGATGCTAAAATGATGCGAATGACATGGAAATGACAAATGGGCTTATACCAACATGAGAGAGCCTCAGCCACACTCACATCAGATGCCGATAGCAGAAAATGAAGTGCCTCGAAATGTGTGCACACGGGCACGCAAACCGAGGCGATGCCAAAATGCAATGAAATGACATGGAAAATGACAAATGGACTTATACTAACATGAGTGAGCCTCAGCCACACTCACATCGGATGCCGACGGATAAAAATGAAGTGCCTCGAAATGCGTGCACACGGGCACGCAAACCGAGGCGATGCCAAAATGCAATGAAATATGGCAAAAGTGATATGCAAGCATACTAATGGAATTTCAGCACTAAAATATGGGGGAAAATAGTCCCGAAATGAAGCGAAATGACATGAAATGCAAGGAGATGTCCCGAAATGCGACATTAGGCACCCGAAATGGCCTATAGCTATGCCAAACATGCACAATATGGACATGCAATGCAAAGACAGAAGCTAGACAGTCCCAAAAGATGTACTTTCACAGTTATAAACATGGCCAAACAGCAAGTATAAGTAAGGGAAAAATAGCATGCAAGAATAGGGGCCAAAAGAGCGGTAATGAAGCAAGTGGTATAAGCAAAACTCAAACTGAAAAATTTCCTTCTACAACACTGAAGATGGACCAAAAATATGAACATTTACAGTATATGGAAGCCTCAAAATCAGTATACAAATATGCTAAAAATGTGATGCAAAACAAAGCTCAAAAGGTGCTATAACATGAAGTATACAAAATAATCACCAAACAGAAAAAAAGTGTTAATGAAACATGAAGTATAGATCAAAATAAGACTATCTCTAGGCCTGTAAAATGGCCGAAAACAAAAGCATGGTAGGCTAACTAAACATGCAAGAAAACGAACCAAAAGGTAGCCAAAGAGGCAAGTGGTATATGCAATGCTCAAACTGAAAAATTACCTTCTACAACATTGAAGAGGGACCAAAAATAAGCATATTTCCAGAACTGTAAAACAGCCAAAACAGAATACAAACATGCTAGAAATGCAATGCAAAATTAGGCTCAAAAGTGGCTATAACATGAGGTATGCAAAATAATCACCAAATAGCCAAAGACCCTTAATAAAACATGAAGTATAGGTCAAAATAAGACTATCTCTAGGCCTGTAAAATGGCCGAAAACAAAAGCATGGTAGGCTAACTAAACATGCAAGAAAACGGTATTTACAAAGGGTATTGAAGCAAGTAGCATATGGAGGGCTCAAACAGGGTTGAGCCCTTAATGAAAAGTGACAATGAGCTCAAAATAGGGCCCTTTTCAGTTAGGGCCGGAGCTTGAAACAAAAAGCATGGATGGCTTAGAGATGGTGCAAGAATGAGCTAGAAAAGAGGGAAATTGGACTTACCTTTGAAGACCAACACTTTTGTTGCTTCTTGGACCAGATTTGGTGACTCTAAGCTGCTGGAATTCTTCCCCTTGCTGCTGGAATGGAAGGGTGGTGGTAGAGCTTGAAGATGATGAAGAAATGGAACCCAAAACTTGAAGGAAATGGGGTGCTATGTATGTATCTCCTCCAAGCAAGCCTTGTAACCTCTTTTCTTGAGTTGGGAGGCCAGCAAAATGTAAGAGAGAGAGAGAAGAGCCTTCCCCAAAGTCTAGTGAAAAATGAGCCTCTTTCTTCTTTCAAAAGGGGCCCCGGATGTAGATATTTTTTGGGGGAAAACCAAGGCACAGCTGGAATGCACTCAACCTGAAGAAGCAGGCCGGCCAGTTACTTTTTCTGCAGATGGCCGGCCAGCCACTTAACATAGCCGGCCGGCTAGGTCAAAGAAAAAAACGGCCGGCCGGCCAGAAAAAATGGCCGGTCACCCCCTAGGATGAAGCCCCAGAAGTTAGCTTTCCAATGGCGCAAACCTTGCATTAAAATTCCTCCTGTAGAAAAAGTTATGCCCTTTTCCGTGAAGCCGTGTAGATTCAGTCCAAGCGAACTTCAACCAACCACATCTCTCCCCCCCGGACTTGAACTTGGGAGATTCTTGAGTGCAAAATGAAGCCCCGGAAGTAAGCTTTCCAATGGTGGTGACCTCATATCTTAATTCCTCTTGTGCAAAGAGTTACGTCCGTTTCGGTGAAGCCGCGCAGCTTTTTCTCCTTCCCGGATTCATGCTGAACCACTTTTGACCAAAAAGGAGTTGGCTTTTCGGCAAAATTACTAGCCTCCCACCAACTTTTGGTGTCCTCTCATGTGTGTAGATCACATATATGTGGTTTGGGGTTGGCAACAGTGACTCCAGGGTGTTCAACATTGCATTTGAAGAGGAGGGGCAAAAATGGAAAGAAAATTTAATGGCCGGCCATAAACTTTTAGGGTCCTCCCAAGTGTGTACATCACATATATGTGGTTCAAAGTTCAAGAAAGTGGGCCCAAGGTATTCAACATTGGCCCGGAAGAGGAGGGGCAAAAATGGAAATAACAATTAATGGCCGGCCATGACTTTTTTGGGTCCTCCAAGGTGTGTAGATCACAGTTATGTGGTTGAAAGTTGGCAACACTACCCCTAGGGTGTTCAACATTAGCCCGGAAGTTGGAAAAACGGGCGCCGGGAGGCTCCGGAGGAGAGATAACTGGTTGCTGCAACAATTACTAGCCTCCCACCCTTCAGTGACCTTCCTGGTGATAAAACAGAGGTACCTGCCAAAAATGAACGAAAACCGATGCAAAACGAATGTTCGGGGGCCAAAACACGCAGTTCGGGGCCCCGGAAACTACCCGTTAAACACCGAAAGTGGCGTTCGGCCACGAAGTGGGTTTCTCAGCCCTCAGTGTCCCTCAAAAGGGATGAAATAATATGTATGCCAAAAATCAGAGCAATAGAAGATGGTTAAGCGGTCCCGAACCGAGGCACACAGCCTGACGGCTCCGAAAATCGGGAACCGGACTCCGAAATGGGAAAAATGGCCTACGGCCACCAAATGTAGCCTACGGACATTGAGAGATGGTCTGCTGGACCTCTCCCTCCCCTCAGGAAAAGAATCAGAGAAAACCGAGTCTGGTTCGCAAACCGAGACAGGGCACAAAAGAGGGTTCGGAAGTCCGGAGGCAGGGCTCACGGCCGCGACTCCGAGACTTCTGAACGAGCACATCATGCAACATCACCAAGCGCTCAATCGGTGACGTCTGATTCTTAAGGTCGGTCAAAAATGGGGTGTCTACAGTTGCCCCTCTTTGACAGAACTCGGAAGTCACAAGTGACGGGAGTGAATGTCAAAGCCCAGAGACGACCCATTTTTGACAAGGCCGAAGACTTAGACAAACATACTGGATAAACAGAAATGCGCCCGCAGGCATGCCCGCAGGCAGGGGCAAAATGCAAAATGATACGCAGAAATATTTTGAAGATTGGACTTATACGCTACGCGAAGTCGATTTGAAAGTTGGACTTATACGCTACGCGAAGCCGATTTGAAAGTTGGACTTATACGCTAAGCGAAGCCGGTTTGACGAGTGGACTTATACGCTACGCGAAGCCAATTTGAAAGTTGAGGATTCATGCAATGCACTGTAATGTAATAACTGAAATGCAATGTAATAGCTAGGAAATGAAGGTACCTCACAGGGGCAATTGGTAATGACTTACCTCATGCTGCTGGGGATCTCTCGCTTCTTCTTGGTTGAACCGCAGGTACTACTTTTCTCCCTGACTATGGTCGCAGCTTTCCCTATTCTCCAACAGGGTGACAGACTAGGTTGGATCAGTATCCAGAATTGAGGTGCATACCGATGCTATCTCAATCTATGGGGCTGCCATACAGATTTCAAGCCGAGGATATACCCCTGGGTATTTAAACCAGACTTTAGTCTCGGAAATCCCGAACCTTTGCGTTCTAGGCATAAGCCATTCGAACTCTAGTTTCCACCGTCTCAGTTGGTCTCCTAGGAACTCACCGCAAACACAGGCAGGTGGCTATACCAGACCATGACGAGTCGTTCGGGCACAACAAACACCAAAGGAATTGCACCTTTAGAGAATTTAAGGTCTCCTAGACCGGAAAGTGCACGAGGCGGCGCGAATAAATGCAAATGCGATGTGCAAAACAGCGCGAATGATGATGCAGGATTTAAGGTCTCCTTAGACCAGGGATAAGGTCTTCTTAGACCGGGCGAGTGCACAAGACAGTGCGATGCAGAGTGAATGCACAAAACAGTGCTAAACAGATGCACGAAATAGCGTGATGCTAAAGGTGTACAAAACAGTACGAGCAAGGTGAATGCACAAAACAGTGCGATACAAATAAGGTGCGGAAGATAGCGCGATACAATGCACTAACAAGTACAGGTGAGATGCGCAAGATAGCGCGATGGAATGCATGCAAAATGCAAGTAAGGTACACAAAATAGTGCAATGTGCAAGAAAGCGCGAGTGATTTGAAATGCACAGGACAGTGCGATACGCTAAACAGCGCGATTGATTTTGAAATGCACAAAAAAGTGCGAGTGAGATACAAAGTGTAAGTGCACAAGATAGTGGGAGTGAATGCATGTTCTATGCAAATGAGGTGCATTTTCTATGCAAAAGATACGAGCATTTTCTATGCAAGTATGGAAGAGTGCATTTTCTATGCAAAAGATACGAGCATATTCTATGCAAGTATGGAAGAGTGCATTTTCTATGCAAAAGATACGAGCATATTCTATGCAAGTATGGAAGAGTGCATTTTCTATGCAAAAGATACGAGCATATTCTATGCAAGTATGGAAGAGTGCATTTTCTATGCAAAAGATACGAGCATTTTCTATGCAAGTATGGAAGAGTGCATTTTCTATGCAAAAGATACGAGCATTTTCTATGCAAGTATGGAAGAGTGCATTTTCTATGCAAAAGATACGAGCATATTCTATGCAAGTATGGAAGAGTGCATTTTCTATGCAAAATATACGAGCATATTCTATGCAAGTATGAAAGAGTGCATTTTCTATGCAAAAGATACGAGCATTTTCTATGCAAGTATGGAAGAGTGCATTTTCTATGCAAAAGATACGAGCATATTCTATGCAAGTATGGAAGAGTGCATTTTCTATGCAAAAGATACGAGCATTTTCTATGCAAGTATGGAAGAGTGCATTTTCTATGCAAAAGATACGAGCATATTCTATGCAAGTATGGAAGAGTGCATTTTCTATGCAAAAGATACGAGCATATTCTATGCAAGTATGGAAGAGTGCATTTTCTATGCAAAAGATACGAGCATATTCTATGCAAGTATGAAAGAGTGCATTTTCTATGCAAAAGATACGAGCATATTCTATGCATGAAACAAGCAAGCATATTCTATGCATGAATCACAACGATGCGCGGCACGCATGCCACAATAGTGTATATGAAAATTCACATTCTATGTAGTAGAGGAGTATCAAATATGTTCTGGTGCCTCTGATTTACCTCTTAGAGGACTTTGCAACACATTCAGCTCAACAAAAAAAAAAAAAAAGGCACACCCTGTTCATATTGGCGAGAGATAACATCTGCTGCTGCTGCTTTAATTGCCGTTCTGACTTGAAGCATGCTTAAGCTTAGAGTAGAGGCACACTCATTCTTCAGGGCACTGGCAAGGCCTGAAGAGGTACATCCGGAGCACAATCATGGAGTTTGAAGAAGGTGAAACATACTCAGATGCTTCGGTTTTCCCTCTTTTCTTTTGCTTTGTAGTCGGGAACCCATATAGCTTCAAATAGGTCCTTGTTTTGCTGCTCTGACATAACCTGGGTTGAACCCTGCAGTTTTATGAAAGAATGAATCTCGTTTTGCACAGATGTGGAGAACGGCACGGCACTCGGAGCGCAAAACGATTTTATTTTGGAATTGATAAATGAGCTCTCGACCGGGTATCGAGCCTACGACTGAACACAGCAAACAACTCAACAAGGAAATAAAAGGCACACAACCTAGACACATCGGGTAACACTTGAAACGACTCAAAACAAGAATCGAGATAAAACAAAAAGACACTCAAATGTGCACAGGGAGCCCGTTTCACTGGGTAGTGTTTCCCACCTTTTCTTATTTGTGGTTCTCACATCACTCGGCCCTCAAGCTCTGTTTTTCTGAAAAAAGCCCTCTTCTCACTTTTCCTCTCATCGTACATCTCTCTATTCTTCATTCTCTCATTTTTCATCCCTCCCCTGGGTGGTTGATGGACAAACAGCAAACTGTGGGCTCGTGCCCCTAGCATTCTGCTAGATTCTCTTTCTTCCGCTCACAGCTAGTGAATTCCTCCCACGGAAGGGTTGTGCTACAACTGGGTGTGTGGCAAATCCGCAGCTAACATCAGTTGATGATGCTTTGCTGGGGAGCTTGGACGTGATAAGATCTGTCCAGATGACGGAGTGGAATATCTTGCCCCATTCTAGTTCGTGCTTCGCATTTTGCTTGATACCTCGTTGCTTGGAGGATGTGAGAGCTTTCTTCCCTTAGTTGTGCCCTTTCCTGGCAGGTAGAGTGCCCTTCTTGGCAAGTATGTTGACAATGGGAAAGACAGGAAGCCTGACTCAACTATGCCCCTATTTCATCATTTTGACCATTTTTTAGTTTTAATTTTCTCCTAAAAAAAATTTTGACCAAAATGAGAGTTAGATTAACATACTTGTTCAATTTTCTGATTTAAAATCATGCAAGTTAGGCAGTGAGCACTGAGAGTTTTCCTTTTTTGGGTCCAAGAAATGGTCCAGTTTTGAAAATGGAATACTTTTCGAGAAGATTAGTCAACCTTAGTAAAAATTCCCAAAAACTATTTTTGCAAATGACCACTGCTCAACGAGTACGGAACCTACTCTTGAGATGCGCAACCTCGGATCCATGGCAATGGAAAATTGCCTCTTGTCTGAAGGACACTGCATGGCAACGGAATGTTGCCCCTTGTTTGAAATGACACTGAGGCGTTCTGAATGGCAACGGAAATTTGCCCCTTGTTTGAATAGCACCTGCAGCGCATTGAATGGCAACGAAAAGTTGCCCCTTGTTTGAATGACACCGCGGTGCATTGAATGGCAACGGAAAGTTGCCCCTTGTTTGGATGGCACCGCAGCGCATTGAATGGCAACGGAAAGTTGCCCCTTGTGTGGATGGCACCGCAGCGCATTATAGGCAGTCCTTAGAGCGACGAATACAACCAAATTCTCAGATACAGAGAAATCGAAGATGATCAAAACCATTACATGGGCACAGTCAATTTGAAGTATTTTACGGCTGGACTTCAGAATGAAGTTGCCTACGTATCCCAAAGATGGGAATCAAGCCTCACGTAGTTCGGGGTTAAGGTACACTCGGGTATTAACCTCTCCTCTCTAACTTTTGCCAAGGCGCCCGTTGCGGGTTTTCGACCTTGCGAGCTTTGTTCTTCTTTTCTTTTCAATTCTTTTCATTTCTTTTCTTTGCATTTTCTTTTCTATTCTTTTCTTTGCATATTTCTTTTTTGTTCTTCTTTTTTATCTTTTTGCATTTTTTGTATTTTTCTCTTGCTCTAACTTTTGCCTGGGTCGCCCTTCCGGGTTTTCGGCCCAGCGAGCCTCTCAAGGGTAAAAGTGTAACGTTGTCCATGCCAAATGGTTTTGAGATCCTGAAATTATCTGAATCCAGGAGAATGGCTGCTGTTCTAGCTTCGTAAGCTTCTTCTGATGAGATCTGATCTTTTTGATCTGACTTTCCTGGCCTCTTGTTCGAGGGCTGCTTCAAATCTGGCCACACAGGCCTCACATCATAATTGACCGTTGAACCTTCTGAATTCAAGTTCAAGGTTTGGAAGCGAAGGGGTTGAGTCTCGAGGCTGAGAGCGATCCTAGGCTGCACAATCTCAAGAGCGATTCCACACAGGTCTTCGCAAGACCGCGCAAAACATTTTGTTTTTTGAAAGTTTTTAAGAAAGCGACAAACCGCTCGCGCTGAAGGTAGTGTGAAACCAGTCTGGATCAAGCCAGGGTCCTTCTCAGTACTCACGCTAACAAGCATGATTTCATTCATTAAGGGCTTAGCACGCCTTTCTTTCTCTCAAATTTTGCAAAACCCGAGGAATTCATTCCTCTTCGTTTTCAACACAGTGTTCAAAAAGTTTTGAAAAACTTAGGTCAATGCAATGATTTTGGGGTGCAGAAGAGTACGCGAAAAGTACTGCCGTTTCATTCAAACTTTCTGGTACAATTGGCGCATGGCCGAGGCAACCACAAGAGTGTGAAAATCACCGCTGTTTTATTCAAATCTGTTGGCACAACTGGCTCCCCGGCAGAAACAGACTCAAAAGAAAACAAAAGGACAAACACAAAACAAAATGGTGACGCCCGAGGTAACACCCCCCGGAATCACCCGACTCTAACAAAACAGGACTGACTCGATACAACAAGACAGACACTTAAGCAAAAAGACCGACTCAAAACAAAGAGACAGACTCAAAACAAAACAACAAGACTGACCCAATACCTAAGTCAGAATGTACAAAAACTGGTATTTGCAAATGCTCAAAACAGTGCGTGCTATACACCATATCTGAAATAAACTGAACGCCGCCCGCAGGTGGTTCATCCCTCGATCACATCACATTATCTCCTACAAGTTCACTGATCAAGTGCCGATAGACTTTGCAGGACCTGGTGCGGGGATGACCCCATTGTCAAATAGATCCTGTACTTCATGGCGAAGACGGAAGCAGTCGTCAGTAGTATGGCCAGTTTGTTGATGGTACGCGCAGTACTGGGTAACATCATGTGTAGCCGGAAGAGGGTTCGGGAGAGGCCGAGGCTCAAGGGGTTTGAGATGGCCTTGTCCAACAAGGATTTGGAAAGCCTTGGACAAAGGCATATAGAGGGCATAGAAGACCCTCCGACCTCGGGGTTGGTCCTTCAAGGCTTGTGGATTTTTACTGGGCGCACCAGCAAAGGGATTGGCAGGTGCTGGCCTGGTTGGCCGATCTCTTCCGAGTGGAGGATTAGAGGTAACAGGATCGTCTCTGGTATGACAGCCCTTCTCCCGATGTTCCCTTTGATTCAGACTGCCCCCAACTTGAGTAGCGAAAGTGTCATCCACAGCTTTTGCAACAACTGCGAGGACTTGCTCTTTGTTCAGTCCTTTGACTTTCAAAGCCTCAACAGCCAACAGAAGATGTTCATTGGGATCCATGTCCGCCCCTATCTTGTTCCTTCCACTCACCTCCACTTTGCCAAGGGATTGGCCTTCCTCAAATGTAGCCCGTCCCAACATCAGGGAGCCTTTTGACATGAAGTTCCCGGTATGTGGTGTGGTTGATGATGGAGCCAATGTCCCGAAGGCCAGATCTGTCACAGTTCTCTGAAGATCTTCAATCATTCTCTTCAGCTCAGAAGTAGTGGGTTCACGGGCTTGAGATGATTGAGGTTCAGGTGCACCCATCATGCATAAGTCCATACTTTCTGGGATAAACACCTCAGGTTTGGGTAGATGGGCCGGGGTGATGTATATGCTGGGGTCATAGGTGGATGGCAGTATACGGATGAGATTGAGGTAGGCAGGAGATGTTTGGTCATTGGGGTCTGAAGGTGGAGCTATCGTCCGGTTGTCGATGAGATTTTGGACCTCATGACGAAGGCGGTAGCAACGGTCGGTGCCATGACCGCGCTGCTGATGGTACATACAGTACTTGGCGGGGTTATGCCTGGCAGGGAGTGGATTTGGCAAAGGTTGAGGACTAAGGGGTTTGAGATGCCTCCTTTCCATCAGAACTTTGAATGCGCTGGTTAGGCTCATATGGAGGGGGGTGAAAAATCTACCCTGAGCTCGGGCTGGGCTGGTTATTTGTAGGCTGGCCTTGGCAAAAGGGTCAGCTATGGCGACTGTATTGATTTTAGCAGGTTTGGAAATAGTGCTACCGCCAGCATTGGTACTCTCGACTGGGAGCCTTACGGCAACCTCGGTGGACCAATCCTCAATGTCGTGAATGGAGTTAAGGTCCTGTGCCCTTTTGAATTGCTTCTCAAGGTTCACAATTTTCACTGCAGTCGGATCGAGCTTATTAACATCGGAGAGACGAAGCCTCTCAGTAGGCTGCACCAGGGTTGTGGAAACTCGAGCTTGAGTCAACCTTTCTCGGGGATCTGGACCCTGCAAATCTTCAGCTAGTAGAAGTGGGTCGAAGTTCGGCTGGGGTCCCAAAGCTGGATACGAAACAGATGCCCCAGATGGGTGTTGCGTTTCAATACTGGTCTTAGCCTGCATGGCAGTTCCCTGTTTTAATATTGCTATCATGGCCACAAATTCTTCTGAACCCTGTGCCATCGCGGGTCTGCTGATGATGTGACTGGTGACTGACGGATTAGATGAACATATGAGCCCTGACCGGCTTTTCTTTACCTTGCCTCAGCGACAGAACACTGATTACCCTTGAACTGAATCTCTGACCTGACAAAGTCTATCAGCACAAGTTCGATGAACCTCGGGAAATATCGGAGCCTTCTGAAGCGATAGTTCCAAGACTACCTAGCAAAAGAGAAAACGTGCAGCATCTCAGCCTGATTTCACCTGAACAGATATGAGCATAGTTGAATGAGTGTGCTCTCTATTGAATTCTGCCCAAAATTCTGCCGGTGAATGGATACCGTCAGGCAAAACTGATTCCCAGATACTGATTGATGCCCGCAGGCCTGATGCCCAAACTCATACACTGATACATGCATTCCTGTAGAGACGCACTCTAAAGCACATAACAGATGAGTGAGAGCCAAAACACCCCTATGTTAGGGTAGGGTTTCCCTGTCCTATTTTGTCAGGAGCTAGGGTTTCATTACGCACGCAGCAGTTTCAAACAACCTATAAACGGGTAAGCAACCTGTCCTAATTTGGAATGGTCACTATGGATCCGAATATGCACTAGGTCGAATGGTCAAAGAGGGTGCCCCGGTAAAACCGGGGTTTGTGTTCCCATACTGGCAGAGCCCACAACCGGTCAGCCTTATGGTCATGCCTTGACAAGACAAGCCTCCGGCAAACCGTTCAGGAATAGCAGATGGCAAACACGGTGTCCTAGGCGCACCAATGCAAATGTAATGCAAAGAAACACACAAGTGTAATAAAAAACAGATATCATGAGTTCGAGTCAAGTTCTCTATATCCCCAGCAGAGTCGCCAGAAACTGTAACAAGCCCGCGGGGGACCTCGCTACAGCTCGGACTCGACTTTTCGTAGTCACGGTTCTAAATCTGAACCAAAGAGTCCAAATCCGGCAAATCGTTTTTAAGAAAGTATATTTTTGAAAGAAGTGCCAAACATGGACTGCTTTGCCAAATACAGAGTCGCCACCTAAATATTTTATTTTGGGAAATTTAGGAAACCCTGACTCGGTGCCAAAAGGCCACGTGTCCGTCATCACCAAAGTTGCCTCGGCTCGGGAACTTGGGTACGATTGGGAAAGGTCACTTCGTGAGCACCCCCGCTCGCCCGGTCATAGACCGGCCTCTACTAACCATGATATCTATTTTTGAAAACATTGTGAGTTCTTATTCCGGTTATTAGCCTAGGTTACTATGTGATGCGCACAGCATACAAATATAGACCGGGTCGTCCGAATTGGAACAAAACATTTCATGCTTGTTTATTTGAAAATGGTTTGATGGTGCTACCCGCAGGTAGGCTAAGACACGGATTTGCCACCCTCAGGTGGGCTTTTGGAAAAGATGGTTTTGCCACTATCTAGTGGGCTTAAAACAAACATTGATGAATTGTCCCAATTCAAGTAACCCAACCTTCACCCACAGGCATTCAGGCAGATATTTCACATAAGCACATAGCCTCATGGTAAGCATGCTATTCATGGCAGTCACTCACACGCATGCAAGGATGCTAAAGCATAAAGCTTACCGAGTACTCCAAGCCAAAATAGGAATTCATTAGAAATCATGCATGATCCTAACTGTACAGAAATGCCTAATGCAACACATGCAAAATGCAATTTATAGCAGGCTCGGCTATTCTAAGATGGCATATGAAATGTTACAACTATCATGTATTCAACTTTGAAATTGAAAGTACGATGCAGTTAGTGTGATGCGCCGAGCCCGGTGCATGCAATACAGATGAATGAATGCAAACATGCTGTCATACTGTATGCTAATTGAAATATGCCCTAATCTAACCATCATAAACGGATAAATGAAAGGGAGAAAGACGTGGGGTTGGAAGACATACATCACACACACGCACACTTATTACAGTTATGCCCTCGTAGAGAGGGTCCGAATAAATATACAGTCCCAAATAAAAGAATATTACAGTCCAAATATTACAGTCCGAATATGAGAATATTACAGAATCCTAATTAATTAATGAAATAACTAAGAAAGCAAATAAAACTGGCGTGCAAGCCAGGGACTGCCTTGCTTCTGATGGATGATGCATGTCCGGATTGTCTTGCGCGGAAAGCCACCGGAATGCCCCAATTAGCCTCTGTTTACACCTGTTCTTGAAATGCATGCCAAGCCCCAAAAGGTTGCTGATTCCTGGTTTTGCTGCAACAGAGAGCAGGAAAGGGGCATAGCAATGTATTTGCACAGATATATGCATGTCTCGATCCTCGTGCCACCAATCACGCATACCGAGGCATGATGGCCGAGGAGTCGAAATGCACAACTCAATATAGGATGAATGCACATGAAACTACAGCTAAAACCTAACTCCATCATGGACAATCCGGAGTGTCGGTGACTGGGGGAATTGAGACACATTCCGTCACTTGGAGTACGAAATGTACCTCGTTTCCCGTGCCCGGGCAAACTCCTATTCCGGACACGATGCAATATGCATGATATGCGTGAAATGCAACTAAGATGCAGTCCTAACGTACACAATGCTATGAAAATGAGATGCCTCAAAATGCGTGCACACGGGCACGCAAACCGAGAAAAAGGCAGAATGCTATGAAAATGAAATGCCTCTGAGTGCGTGAACACGGGCACGCAAACTGAGAAAATGATATGTGTCTCGAAATGCGTGCACGCGGGCACGCAAACCGAGGCGATGATATGTGTCTCGAAATGCGTGCACGCGGGCACGCAAACTGAGGCGATGATATGTGCCTCCAAATGCGTGCACGCGGGTACGCAAACCGAAGCGATGATATGTGCCTCGAAATGCGTACACGCGGGCACGCAAACCGAGGCGATGATACGTGTCTCGAAATGCGTGCACGCGGGCACGCAAACCGAGGCGATGGAGGAATGCAATGTAATGACATGGAAATGACAAGTGGGCTTATACCAACACGAGTGAGCCTCAGCCACACTCACATCAGATGCCGGCGGATAAAAATGGAGTGCCTCGAAATGCGTGCACGCGGGCACGCAAATCGAGGCAATGATAAATTGTGATGAAATGACAAATGGACTTATACCAACATGAGTGAGCCTCAGCCACACTCACATCGGATGCCGATAGCAGAAAATGAGGTGCCTCGAAATGTGTGCACACGGGCACGCAAACCGAGGCGATGCAAAAATATGATGAAATGACATGGAAATGACAAAAGGGCTTATACCAACATGAGTCAGCCTCAGCCACGCTCACATAGGATGCCGGTTGATAAAAATGGAGTGCCTCGAAATGCGTGCACGCGGGCACGCAAACCGAGGCGGTGAATACGCAATGCAAATGACATGGAAATGACAAATGGGCTTATACCAACACGAGTGAGCCTCAGCCACACTCACATCGGATGCCGACGGATAAAAATGAAGTGCCTCGAAATGCGTGCACACGGGTACGCAAACCGAGGCGATGCTAAAATGATGCGAATGACATGGAAAATGACAAATGGACTTATACTAACATGAGTGAGCCTCAGCCACACTCACATAAGATGCCGATGGCAGAAAATGAAGTGCCTCGAAATGCGTGCACACGAGCACGCAAACCGAGGCGATGCTAAAATGATGCGAATGACATGGAAATGACAAATGGGCTTATACCAACATGAGAGAGCCTCAGCCACACTCACATCAGATGCCGATAGCAGAAAATGAAGTGCCTCGAAATGCGTGCACACGGGCACGCAAACCGAGGCGATGCCAAAATGCAATGAAATGACATGGAAAATGACAAATGGACTTATACTAACATGAGTGAGCCTCAGCCACACTCGCATCGGATGCCGACGGATAAAAATGAAGTGTCTCGAAATGCGTGCACACGGGCACGCAAACCGAGGCGATGCCAAAATGCAATGAAATATGACAAAAGTGATATGCAAGCATACTAATGGAATTTCAGCACTAAAATATGGGGGAAAATAGTCCCGAAATGAAGCGAAATGACATGAAATGCAAGGAGATGTCCCGAAATGCGACATTAGGCACCCGAAATGGCCTATAGCTATGCCAAACATGCACAATATGGACATGCAATGCAAAGACAGAAGCTAGACAGTCCCAAAAGATGTACTTTCACAGTTATAAACATGGCCAAACAGCAAGTATAAGTAAGGGAAAAATAGCATGCAAGAATAGGGGCCAAAAGAGCGGTAATGAAGCAAGTGGTATAAGCAAAACTCAAACTGAAAAATTTCCTTCTACAACACTGAAGATGGACCAAAAATATGAACATTTACAGTATATGGAAGCCTCAAAATCAGTATACAAATATGCTAAAAATGTGATGCAAAACAAAGCTCAAAAGGTGCTATAACATGAAGTATACAAAATAATCACCAAACAGAAAAAAAGTGTTAATGAAACATGAAGTATAGATCAAAATAAGACTATCTCTAGGCCTGTAAAATGGCCGAAAACAAAAGCATGGTAGGCTAACTAAACATGCAAGAAAACGAACCAAAAGGTAGCCAAAGAGGCAAGTGGTATATGCAATGCTCAAACTGAAAAATTACCTTCTACAACATTGAAGAGGGACCAAAAATAAGCATATTTCCAGAACTGTAAAACAGCCAAAACAGAATACAAACATGCTAGAAATGCAATGCAAAATTAGGCTCAAAAGTGGCTATAACATGAGGTATGCAAAATAATCACCAAATAGCCAAAGACCCTTAATAAAACATGAAGTATAGGTCAAAATAAGACTATCTCTAGGCCTGTAAAATGGCCGAAAACAAAAGCATGGTAGGCTAACTAAACATGCAAGAAAACGGTATTTACAAAGGGTATTGAAGCAAGTAGCATATGGAGGGCTCAAACAGGGTTGAGCCCTTAATGAAAAGTGACAATGAGCTCAAAATAGGGCCCTTTTCAGTTAGGGCCGGAGCTTGAAACAAAAAGCATGGATGGCTTAGAGATGGTGCAAGAATGAGCTAGAAAAGAGGGAAATTGGACTTACCTTTGAAGACCAACACTTTTGTTGCTTCTTGGACCAGATTTGGTGACTCTAAGCTGCTGGAATTCTTCCCCTTGCTGCTGGAATGGAAGGGTGGTGGTAGAGCTTGAAGATGATGAAGAAATGGAACCCAAAACTTGAAGGAAATGGGGTGCTATGTATGTATCTCCTCCAAGCAAGCCTTGTAACCTCTTTTCTTGAGTTGGGAGGCCAGCAAAATGTAAGAGAGAGAGAGAAGAGCCTCCCCCAAAGTCTAGTGAAAAATGAGCCTCTTTCTTCTTTCAAAAGGGGCCCCGGATGTAGATATTTTTTGGGGGAAACCCAAGGCACAGCTGGAATGCACTCAACCTGAAGAAGCAGGCCGGCCAGTTACTTTTTCTGCAGATGGCCGGCCAGCCACTTAACATAGCCGGCCGGCTAGGTCAAAGAAAAAAACGGCCGGCTGGCCAGAAAAAATGGCCGGTCACCCCCTAGGATGAAGCCCCAGAAGTTAGCTTTCCAATGGCGCAAACCTTGCATTAAAATTCCTCCTGTAGAAAAAGTTATGCCCTTTTCCGTGAAGCCGCGCAGATTCAGTCCAAGCGGACTTCAACCAACCACATCTCTCCCCCCCGGACTTGGACTTGGGAGATTCTTGAGTGCAAAATGAAGCCCCGGAAATAAGCTTTCCAATGGTGGTGACCTCATATCTTAGTTCCTCTTGTGCAAAGAGTTACATCCGTTTCGGTGAAGCTGCGCAGCTTTTTCTTCTTCCCGGATTCATGCTGAACCACTTTTGACCAAAAAGGAGTTGGCTTTTCGGCAAAATTACTAGCCTCCCACCAACTTTTGGTGTCCTCTCATGTGTGTAGATCACATATATGTGGTTTGGGGTTGGCAACAGTGACTCCAGGGTGTTCAACATTGCATTTGAAGAGGAGGGGCAAAAATGGAAAGAAAAATTAATGGCCGGCCATAAACTTTTAGGGTCCTCCCAAGTGTGTACATCACATATATGTGGTTCAAAGTTCAAGAAAGTGGGCCCAAGGTATTCAACATTGGCCCGGAAGAGGAGGGGCAAAAATGGAAATAACAATTAATGGCCGGCCATGACTTTTTTGGGTCCTCCAAGGTGTGTAGATCACAGTTATGTGGTTGAAAGTTGGCAACACTACCCCTAGGGTGTTCAACATTAGCCCGGAAGTTGGAAAAACGGGCGCCGGGAGGCTCCGGAGGAGAGATAACTGGTTGCTACAACAATTACTAGCCTCCCACCCTTCAGTGACCTTCCTGGTGATAAAACAGAGGTACCTGCCAAAAATGAACGAAAACCGATGCAAAACGAATGTTCGGGGGCCAAAACACGCAGTTCGGGGCCCCGGAAACTGCCCGTTAAACACCGAAAGTAGCGTTCGGCCACGAAGTGGGTTTCTCAGCCCTCAGTGTCCCTCAAAAGGGATGAAATAATATGTATGCCAAAAATCAGAGCAATAGAAGATGGTTAAGCGGTCCCGAACCGAGGCACACAGCCTGACGGCTCCGAAAACCGGGAACCGGACTCCGAAATGGGAAAAATGGCCTACGGCCACCAAATGTAGCGTACGGACATTGAGAGATGGTCTGCTGGACCTCTCCCTCCCCTCAGGAAAAGAAGCAGAGAAAACCGAGTCTGGTTCGCAAACCGAGACAGGGCACAGAAGAGGGTTCGGAAGTCCGGAGGCAGGGCTCACGGCCGCGACTCCGAGACTTCTGAACGAGCACATCATGCAACATCACCAAGCGCTCAATCGGTGACGTCTGATTCTTAAGGTCGGTCAAAAATGGGGTGTCTACAGAAGGTCACCAATCATTCCCATCAACTCAAATGTGGTGGGCTCACGGGTTTGAAATAACTGGGGTTCCCAAATCGGATGTGTGGCAGGTGACCTGGGTGGGTGTGGCACTTCAACATCAGTACCACCTTGCAATGTGATTCCTTGGTCTGATGCAACTGCCATAACCACAATTTCTTCCGAATTTTGTGACATCGCAAGTTTTGGTGAACTGAACAGAGGTGATGTGACTGGTGACTGACGGATCAGATGGACTGGACTGGTGACTGATGGATCTGATGGACCGGACAGGTGACTGACTGATCTGATGGACTGGTGGGCCTCGACTGGCCTCTTTCTGCCCTGCCTCAGCGAAGGAGAACACTGGTTGCTCTGAACTAAATCTCTGATCCCCCCCTCTAAAGAGAAAACAGGCAGCATCTCAGCCCAATTTTACCAGAACAGATGTAAACAAAGCTGAATAACTATATTCGACCACTGATCATTATTCTCAACTCACTACCCAAAACTGAATCTGATACCCGCAGATAACTGATTCCGAAAATGCTGAACTGCTGCCCGCAGGCCCTTGATACCCAGAAACACTGAATTGGTGCCCGCAGGCCTGATGCCCAAACTTGCAAACTGATACATGCATTCGTATAGAGACGCACTCTAAAAGCACATAACAAACAAGTGAGAGCCAAAACACCCCTATGTTGGGGTAAGGCTTCTCTGTCCTATTTTGTCAGGAGCTTGGGTTTCACTACGCACGCAGCGGTTTCAAACAACCTACAAACGGGTAAGCAACTTGTCCTAGTTTGGAGTGGTCACTATGGATTCCGAATATGCACTAGGTCGAATGGTCAAAAAGGGTGCCCCGGTAAAACCGGGGTTTGTGCTCCCATACTAGCAGAGCACGTAACCGGTCAGCCTTATGGCATGCTTCTCGAAGCAAGCCTCCGGCAAATCATTCAGGAATAGCAGATGGCAAACACGGTGTCCTAGGCGTACCAATGCAAATGTAATGCAAAGAAACACATAAGTGTAGTCAAAACAAGATATCATGAGTTCGAGTCAAGTTCTCTAAATCCCCAGTGGAGTCGCCAGAAATTGTAGACGCGTCCTTGGGCCTCACTACAGTTCGGACTCAATTTTTCACGGTCCTGTATCTAATCTCGCAGAGTGCAATGCAAGACCGATGAATCATCAAAGAGTCCAAATCCGACAAATCGTTTTTGAAAATAGATTTTTTGAAAGAAGTGCCAAACATGGACTGCTTTGCCAGATACAGAGTCGCCACCTAAATGTTTTGTTTTGGGAAATTTAGGAAACCCTGACTCGTTGCCTAAGGCCACGTGTTCGTCATCACCAAAGTTGCCTCGGCTCGAGAACTTGGGTACGATTGGGGAAGGTCACTTCGTGAGCACCCCCGCTCGCCCGATCAAAGATCGGCCTCTACTAACTATGATATCAAGTTTTGAAAACATTATGTGCTCTTATTCCGGTTTATTAGCCTAGATTTACTATGTGATGCGCACAGTATACAAGTACAGACCAGGTCGCCCGAATTGGAACAAAACATTTCCTGCTCATTTTTGAAAATGATTTGCTACTCGTAAGTAGGCTTAAAATGCAGATTTTGCCACCCTCGGGTGGGCTTAGAAAAAATGGTTTTGCCACTATCTAGTGGGCCTAAAATTCACAATTGATGATTTGTTCCAATCTAAATAACCCAACCTTCACCCACAGGCATTCAGGAAGATATATCACACAAGCATATAGCCTCATGGTAAGCATGCTATCATGGCAGTCACTGACACGCATGCAAGGATGCTAAAGCATAAAAACTTACCGAGTACTCCAAGCCAAAACAAAAAGCTATGTTAGAAATCCATGCATGATCGTAACTACACAGAAATGCCTAATGTAAAACATGCAAGATGCAACTAAGATAGGCTCGGCTATTCTAAAGATGGCATGCGAAATGCTACAACTAACAAGTATTCAACTCGGAATTGAGATAAAATGCAGTTAGTATGATGCGCCAAGCCCGGTGCATGCAAAACAGATGAATGAATGCAAACATGCTATCATACTGTATGCTAATTGAAACATGCCCTAATCTAACCATCATAAGCGGGTAAATAAAACGGAGAAAGACGTCGGGTTGGAAGACATACATCACATACACACACACACTTATTACAGTTGTGCCCTCGCTCGGAGGGTCCGAATAAGTAATACAGTCCCAAATAAATAATTACAGTCCAAATAAATACAAAACCCTAATTAATTAACAAATTAATCTAGGAAAGCAGTAAATTGGCATGTTAATCCATGGACTGCCTCACCTCTGTTCCGAATGATGGATGATGCATGCTTGAGTCACCTTGCGCGAAAATCCACTGCGATGCCCCGATTTGCCTCTGTTTGCAATTGTTCTCGGGATGCGTGCCAAGCTCCAAAAGGCTGCCGATTTCTGATTTGCTGCAACAGAGAGCAACAAAGGGGCATGGCAAAGTATTTTCACATATGTATGCATGACTACTCTTCAAGGAGTGTAGTCCTCGATCCTTGTGCCACCAATCACGTATCTCGATGCATGATGGCCAAGGAGTCGATTTGCACGACTCAATATGAAATGAATGCACATATGGACACAACAAGGCCTAAACTCCATCATGGGTAATCCGGAATGTCGGTGACAGGGAATTGAGACACGTTCCGTCACTCGGAGTACGAAACGTCCCTCGTTTCCCGTGCTTGGGCTAACTCCTATCCCAAGCACTATGCAATATGCATGACATGCATGAATGCAATCCTAACATGCAACCTAGCATACGCAATGCTATGAAATGGCATACACAATGCACGATGTAACGAGGCATACATAATGCTCTAACATACAACCTAGCATACACAATGCTATGAAATGAAATGGCATACACAATGCATGATGGACTTACATCAACATGAGTGGACCTCAGCCACACTCACATCAGTAGCCATTAGGTGAAAATAGGACTATCGAAATGCGTGCACACATGCACGTAAACTGAGGACTGATCCTAGGCATAACATGCGAATCTAACAAGGCATGGCAAGGGATGCAAGATGGCATACAAACTCACAAATTCCAGCACTGAAATATGATGCTAAACAGCCCCGAAACACAGAAAAATGGCACCCGATGCATAAGATGAACCCCGAAACACGAAACTAGGCACATGGAATGACTTATAGCTATACAAAGCATGCATTATTTGATCATGAAGTCTAAAGACAGAGCCAAGGCAGTCCCAAAACATGAAAATTTCTAGTTCAAAGCATGGCCAAAAGATGCTAGCAAGATGGACTAAAGTAGCATGCAACTTTGACTAGCAAACATGAGTTATATGGAAAGTATAGGATGCACATGGAATCTTACCAAACCAGCAAAAATCAGTGAATAAAAAATGTGAAATTATGCCCAAATAACCATGGAGATGCACCAATACATGCAAAAATGATGAGCTCCTTTAGAGGGCCATGCAATGGATTATTAAGCACATACAAGGTGGACACTTAGCATGGCATAAGAAACTATGAAAATCAAATGTGGTAGTCTTAGAACTCACCAAGTTGACCCTGGAATGTGACTTCAAAGCATGCAAGATATGGTCTCCTGGGAAGGCCAAAAATGACCACCAAACAAGTCAAGGTGAGAGGGGGTCACCGCCCTCTGATTTAGAGGCTCAAAACAGTGTGCTAGCCACTGAAAATCCACTGGATTTCAGTGTCTAGAGGGCCAAATCAAGCATGCAACAAGAGCTTAGGTGTAAGGCTCAAAATAAGGGATAATCAAGCATACAAGGAAGCATATGACCTCAAACAAGAAAATGCCCTGAATCAAACATGAAGATGATGTCAAAAGGAGACTTTTTCCAGTTTATAAGAAATCTCAAAAGTGAACACAAATAGGGCTAATCTATTATGCAAAAATGGCCCGAAAAGAGAGATTAGAGACAAGGGACAACAGCTGGCCCCAAATAGCAAAGTACCCTTCAACAAAGTTGAAGAGGGCCTAAAAAAATGGCACTTTATAGTTTATATCAAGTCTCAAAAATAAAGAAAAAGGCCTAAGAGAGGGATAAAGAGACAAGTGGTAGAAAATGGCCTCAAACAGAGGAGATCCCTTCAACAAAGTTGAAGAGGGGCTCAAAAAAAGAAATTTTACAGTTTATTACCAAGTCCAAAACAGCTCAAAAATAAGACTAAAATACCATGAAAAATAGGCCTAAAAGAGAGATTAAACACAAAGGGTAAGGAGAAGACCTCAAACAGCAAAAAGTCCTTGATCAAACATGAAGATGAGCTCAAAATATGACTATTTACAGTTCAGGTCGGTGCTCAAAAATGTAAGAAAAGGGGGCTAAGATAGCATGCAAAATAGGGCAAGAAAAGAGGAAATAGGGACTCACCCTTGTAGCACAGGTTTCCAGCAGCTTTTGGTCCAAGAAAGTGAGCTCCTAACCTCTGAAAATGGCCTCCAAGTTGCTGGAACGGAGTGTGGAGGTAGTAGGCTTGAAGGTGTAGTGTAAAGGTCAAGAACAAGGGTGTTTGGAGGCTTGAATGAGAGAGATATATGGAAGGGTGTATATATGAATCCCAGCTAGTTTTTTCAACCCTTAGAAATGAGGTAGGGTGCTGGTTATATTGAGGGAGAGAGGTTAAGGAAAGGGAGGGAAAAACAAATTCAAATTTCCTCCCCAAAAGGCAGCCCCTCGAATACAGAATCTGGGGGAAAACAGCTGGCACAGCTGGAATACACTTGGAGAGAGGATCATGGCCGGCCAGGTTCAAAAGGTTCAAGTGGCTGGCCGGCCAGGGGTCAAATGGGTCAATCAAAATTGTTGGCCGGCCAGCCCAAAAAGGTGGCCTCCCATGTGTGCACAACACAAATATGTGGTCAAAACCTAGAAAATTTAAACCAGGAGAGAGAAAAGCCAACTTTTTAGAGGTGTTGAAAAGGGTCAGAGACAATTACTGGCCGGTCTATTCATATTCATGGGCTCCCAGGTGTGTACAACACAAATATGGGGTTTAGGGCTAAAGAAAGTGGCCCGAGAGTGGTCAACATTAGTTTTCTAGTGAGAAAAACGGGCGACGGAGAGCGATGAAGAAATAAAACTGGCTTTTTCAGAAAAATTGCTGGCCTCCCACCCTCCTACAATCTTTCTAACAATGAAATCAAGGTCTCCACCAAAAATGAACCAAAACAGATGCAAAACGGAGGTTTGGGGGCCAAAACGCGCAGTCTGGGGCCCCGAAAATGGGCTGTTAAGCACCGGAGGTGGCATTCGACCACAAAGTTGGTCTCTCGGGCCACAGTGATCCGTAAAAGGGAGGAAATAAGGTGTATACCACAAACCGGAGAAAACGGAGGTGGTTAAGCGGTCCCGAACCGAGGCACACGCCCGACGGCTCTGAAAATCGGAAACTGGGCTCCAAACGGAAAAACTGGTCTACAACCGCGAAACGTAGCCTACGGCCACTGAGAGATGGTCGACGAGACCTCTCCCTCCCTTCGAGAAGACAAGACAGAGAAAACAGCGCCGGTTCACAAACCGAGGCAAAGCACAAAAGAGCCCCGAAGTCCGGAGGCATGGCTTGCAGCCGAGACTCCGTAACCTCAGAGCGAGCACCATATTCATCATCACCGAGCGCACAATTGGTGACGTCTGAGTCTTAAGGTCGGTCAAAAATGGGGTGTCTATAGGTTGCCCCAAAGAGCAAATGGCAGCTTATGTGGCCAGTCCTTGTAGGTTTCCACCATCTTCTGCAGAATGTGCTTGATGTTCTTGTTGGCGGCCTCAACAGCTCTGTTGGTTTGTGGCCGATATGTAGATGACTTACGAAAAGCCACGTTGTATTTCTCCAACAAGTCGATCACCTCCTTCTTGAAGTGGGAACCATTATCCGAAATTATCTCGTTCGGGACTCCGTAGCGACAGATGATGTTGTTTCTGATGGACTTAGCAACGTGCGACGCATTCAACACCACGTAAGATTGGGCCTCAACCCACTTCGTGAAGTAGTCTATCGCTACCAGACTGTACTCATGCCTGTTGGACCCCTTCGGAGTGACAGCCCTAATTACATCAATCCCCCAGACTGAAAACGGCCATGGCGAAGTCATGTTGTATAGCTTCGACGGCGGAATGTTTATGCGGTTTGCATGGATTTGACATTTGTGGCATCGCCGGACAAAGCCAATACATTCCTCCTCCATGGTGGACCAATAATGACCCCGTCTAAGGATCTTCCGGGCTAGCATCACCCCACTCATGTGCGCTCTGCACTCTCCTCCATAGATGGCCTCCATCAGGCGCTTGGATTCTTCAGCATCAACACACAGCTTATACATCTCGAGATGACCTCTCTTGTACAGTTTACCCCCGCAAATGATGAACTGAGCAGCCATCCTTCGAATTGCCCTCCTATCTTTGGCATTTGCCCCAGGTGGATACACTTCCTTTTCCAAGAAATTCCAAACATCGTAATACCAGGGATTCTAATCTTGTGCGTTATCTATGGCAATAATCAGCTCGTAGGCCGGCACAAATATCTGTTCAATGATGATCAGATGCATCCGGACTCCGAAAGGAATGTCTATCATAGAAGATAGAGTCGCTAATGAATCAGCGAACCTGTTGTTCTCTCTTAACAGATGAGTGAAATTCAGTTTCTCAAACTGAGGAATCAGCACGTCCAAGGTCTGGTGGTAGATTCTCATCTTTTCTTCTTTAACTTTCCAATCACCTTTAGCTTGAGATACAACAAGGCTCGAGTCCCCGATGACATCCAACCGTTTTGCCCCTAGTTCTAGGGCGACTTCTAGTCCAGCAATACATGCCTTATACTCTGCTTCATTGTTCGATACCTTGAACCGGAGTTTGAATGCTAGAGGTATAAGGGAATTGTCGGGTGCTATCAGCAACCACCTTATCCCATACCCATATTGGTTTGACGTTCCGTCAAAGTACATCGTCCAAGTCTCTTCTTCGACATACAGAATGGCCTCGTCTGGGAACAGATATTCAACTACTTCATCCCCTTCAACTGGGTAATCGACTAGGAACTCCGCTACCGCTCTCCCTTTCACTAACTTGCGCGTCATGTACTTCAGATCAAATTCGAAAAGCAGAAGCAACCAACGGGCTAGCCTACCCGTAAGTGCCAGTTTCTCGAAGAGATATTTGATGGGATCTAATCTCGAAACCAGTATTATAGAGTGAGCTAACAGGTAGTGCCGCAGCTTCCTAGTAGCCCATACCAAGGCCAGACAAGCCTTCCCCAACGGAGTGTAGCGGGTCTCGTAATCCAACATTTTCTTGCTCAGGTAGTAGATAGCCTTCTCGACTTTGTCCTTAGACTCTTGTGCAAGCATGCAGCCCATTGTAGTTTCAGTCTCTGAAAGATACAGAATCAACGGTTTCCTCGGCTCAGGTAGTGACAACACAGGTGGGTTCTGTAAATATTGCTTGATCTGTTCAAAAGCAGCTTGGCATCGGCCGTCCCATTGGAACTTCTTTCCTTTCTTCAAGAGACCAAAGAGTGGTTCACAAGTCAAGATTAATTTTTCAATAAACCGTCTTATGAATTGCACTTTACCCAGAAAACCTCGCACCTCCTTTTCAGTCCTCGGTGGTGGCATTTCTAAGATGGCCTTGATTTCGGAAGGATCGACCTCGATACCTCTCTGTGTGATCAGGAACCCCAGCATTTTCCCTGCTGTAACACCAAATGTACATTTCTGAGGATTCAGCCGCAACCGATACTCTCTGATCCGTTGGAAGAATTTCTGCAAGGCGGCGTAGTGGCCCTCTCTTTCCTTAGACTTGACAATCATGTCATCCACGTACACCTCAACCTCTTTATGGATCATATCATGCAAAATTAAGGTCGCAGCCCGTTGATATGTAGGTCCAGCGTTCTTCAGCCCAAACGGCATCACCCTATAACAATAGGTTCCCTACGGGGTGGTGAAAGCAGTCTTCTCCTGCTCTTCGGGTGCCATCAAGATCTGATTGTTGCCTAAAAACCCATCCATGAATGAGAGCAACGCATGCCCAGCAGTGAAGTCCACTCACTACAACAAAAATAGTCTTTAGAGACGAAAACTAATGACGGAAATTTTTTTTGTCACGAAATACGTATCTTTTAATGACGAAAATCATATTTTGTCTCCAAATGTATCATTTTTGGAGACAAAAATAAAATTTCGTCACCAATCTAAAGCATAATAAAAAAAATAGGTGACGAAATTATATTTCGTCATTATTTATATTTTTTTTGTCACCAAATATTTTCCCGCTAATATTTTCGGAGGGCGCCAAAATTAATAAACTTTTGGTGACGAAAAAATTGGTCACCAATTATAAAATTATTAATGACGAATATATTTTTGTCACCAATAATTTTAATATTTTAATATTATTTAGTGACAAAACTATTTTTGTGGCCAATATTTTTATCTTTGGTGAAGAAATAATTTTGTCACCAAAATATAATTTAATCACTAAATATTTTAGGGGGGAAATAAAAATGTTTTGGCACAATCGGTTCTTCTTCTCAAACACACACAATAATTTCTCGGTTCAAACCTATTTCACATACACACACGTTATACTTTCACACACAGGGCCCTCACCGCCGCTGCTACCATTTCCGACAGCCCTCACCGCCGACAGCCCTCCTTTCCTCACCGCCGCTGCTGTGCCGATGGGAGCACACCACCGCTGTTAGTCTCTCTCTGCTCCCTCTGATGTATTTGTCTGATGTATATACTCTGTATACATATAAACACTTCTTTGGAGGCTACAGATGCTCGAATCAGCTTCTTTGTATGTCAATGCACATCTAGGTGCTATCAAAGCACAAACACTGATACTTTCCAAGTCCTCTGTCTTCAAAATTTCCAGCCCATCCAATTTAGGTGAAACAGTAAAAATAGATATTAACATGAAAACATATTCATTGAACAAATGATACCTAGCAACTGCTGATCAGTTTCATGAAATTAGCCACATTACACAAAAGCAAAAAATACCCTTCCTCACTACAATAAAAATAGTTAAAGATCACACTTTGACAAATAAAAATATCTCACTTTTATTAAAAGTGTGATAAAAAAAATTAGATTGATATTTTAATCACACTTAATTTGATTAAGTGTGATAATATTTATTTTTTATGTCATTTTCCAATTAAGTATGATTACATATATATTTTTTAATCACACCTTCAATTAAGTGTGATTATATATATATATATATATATATATATATTTTAATCACACCTTGTAATTAAAGTGTGATTATATATACACTATTACAATAATACTTAATAATATCTATTTTTAATCACACTTTTTAAATAAGTATAATTATATATATATATATATATATGTTTTAATCACACTTTCTAAATAAGTGTGATTGTATAAAATGTTTTAATTTGATTTTTATATAAAATACTATTCCCAAATTTGTGCCTATTCTACCACAATTAAGAGAGCACGACTCTTTCCATTCCCAGATTGAATTTCACAAACAACACAGGTCTTCTCCTTGCCTTCTATTTCTGAAACGAAGAGTCTTTCTCCTTGCCTTTTGTTTCTGAAACGAAGCCCTATTTGTGTGTTTTGTACCCACAGTGTATAAATCTCACAGCTCACTCTTTCAACAACAGGAACACTCAACCCATATGTTTGTTCTTCATCTATGTGTGTTTTGTACTCCTTTTTCTCTATGTTCTGTTGCTATTTGTAATTCCATTCACTTTTGTATTTTTATGTTGTCACTGATGTGCTGCGAATCCGGACAACAAGGTATGTAAAATTCTTGTATTTCACTTTTCTGTCTTCTACGGAAGTGTTGAACTGATTGGTATGCTTTTCGTGTTTGTTAGTGCGTTTATCAAATTAGGCATACCATTTGTTTGATAATTTGCCTGACTAAAAATCAATGTACATGGAAATCGCGTAATGTTTTCCTTGACTGGTATATCTCGAAAGATCATGACAAACAATATGCATTAATTTGTTGTTCTTGGTTTCAAATTTGATAGAGACCTCATAGTATCTGGTGTCATTGGCCTTGATTTGTGATTTGGGGTCATTTAACTTAGGACTAGCCCAACCTAACCTTGTAATTGCAAAGCAAACTTTTATAGATACTGAATCAATTATCTGGTGTGCAATTTTGAATCTGGTTGCTGCCTGTATAAGCTTCTCTCTTTTACAATTATTTTTCTGTGCAATTTCCTTCATATTTGTAGTTTTGTTAAATTTGTACTTCTGGTACTCTTAGTCCTACTTGATACAAAACTTTTAGATTTTAATTCTCACACAATTCTGACATTAAATTCACCTGTAGTTTGGACAACTAAAGCTATGTCATTAACAAACAACATACACCACATGATCTCAGGCATCTTTTTGAATGGTGCCTCAGAATTTATTGCTTGTAAAGAAATAAATGAAAATACTTAAGTGGACAGAAAATTGTTGCTAGCATTGGATAAAAATAGTTACTCTTGGCTGTTTCTTGATTAGCTTTCTATTTTTGGGAAAGCTTTTATGTTAGTTTTGTAGAGTGGTCCTTCAATTTTAGCTTTGTTTTTTGTATTTCCCATTTTGGGACTAGAAAAGTGTTGCTAGCATTAGATCAATAGTTGCTCCTTTTGTTTCTAGATTAGCTTTCTATTTTCTGGGAAAGATGTTTTTATATGTTAGTTTTGTAGAGTGATCCTTCAATTTTAGCTTTGGTTTTTGTGTTTCCCATTTTGGGACTAGAATAGTTTGTCTACTTATCTACACTGCTTCCTCAATTCCTGTGATTTGCATAATTATCCTCAGTTAGTGTTAGTCTATTTTCATAGTTCTCATACCATGCTTGGAGTATTTTGGTTTGGGATGTGTCTAGCAATCCATGATTTGCTTTGCTCTACTTAATTTCTTACTGCATGGAGAAATGTAATTCTATTTTTTAGATATAGTTGTGCTGCCTGTAATTTTCTTTTCTTTTCCCTTTATTTTCATTACAGTAATGAATACCCCTTGTGAGAGTGCTGAGTACACTCTAAAACTTTATCTCTCCTCCTGAATTGTGGACCCTCTTTCTTAGAAAGTTTAGTACACTAGGTCGGCTGGTGTACCCATGGCATATGAATTTTTTGTCTCCCACTCCCTTGTGAGAATATTTAAAATACTCGGTTTCACCGAATATGACAAGGGTATGAGTGTGAATGTGTGTCCGACACCGTATTTAATTTGAACACTTCGATTATGTAATTTTTTTTGTTATATTTGAGTAAGAACTCACAGTTCTTAGTAATAGAATACTTTTATAGATAAAAGATAGAAATTTCATATTTTTCTCCTAGATCCTATCTAATTTCATATACATTTCTACATAATTAATAAATTACTATTGCATATAAAACTACCTCATCACATTCTGACCATGTGATCTAAATCAGCCTACTCCAATTGCCAAATTTTCTTAGTATCTACTATTTCTATACATTACTTTTACATTTTCCTAACTCCCTCTATCTTTGGATATTTATAGACTAGAACTGAAGGGTTCCATTCTCTAGGGGTCTATCAATCATTAAAGAAGTTACTGAAGCATGAGGATGTTTTAGGATTCTACAAGTAAGTTTAGGATTCTACAAGTGGTGAGGAATATATAATCACTTCAAGATTTCATTTTAGATTTATTGATTCTATGTATATTTGGTTTTATGACTGTAAAATATCTGACTTTGGATTTATTGATTCTATGTATGTGTCATATCGATATCATAATCCAAACATTTATACTAGTAACAATCAAAGTGGTTATTCTTTTTCTATTGATGCAAGAGATGAAGAGTCAGCTGTTTTCACCCTCCATTACCAAGCGAACCAGCCAAAAAACTAGGTTTTGGGAGGGGCAACATTAAACCATAATAGCTTAGGCACAAGCAAATTGGATCCATGTTGGTCTTCAGCCCACCTTCTGATAGCAGCCACAGAACTTTGAGTTGAGAACATGGAAGCAAGATCAAAGAGTTGAAGAAGAAATATGTTACAAGAAATGTGATCAATATAAGAAGAAATGCTCCTAATTTTAAGGTTTTCATTCTCTCTCTCTAGCTAATCTCTTTATGTAGACAGTGTATTATAGTGCTTGATATGAAGCATATTTCAAGTTTTAGCTATATATAGATCTCATGGTGGAAAAAATACATTGGAGACTTCAAATATTTTAATTTAGTGTTTCTACAAGTCAGGCTAGCAGCCATAGACTATTGTGTTAAATAATAACCAAAAGCCCCATTATTAGTTTATGAGTTGCACTATAGAGTTTTATGTGTACTTGACATCACAATTTTCATAACCATTAAAACACTCGGCAGCAAAACAGAGCTAGCAGCAGCAAGGCAGAATCAACAGCAGCAAGGCAAAGACTCACTCCCACACAGCACCTGGGCAGCTATTCATAGCAGCTAAACTAAAGCAAACACAAACCAGAATTTATAGACATTAACAGCAGGCAGACACGGCACCTGGATAGATTTACACAGCAGATCACATCACACTCTAGCAGAATGTGTAGACAGACCACCAGAGTTTAGCCTAACCAGTTCCATATTTGAGGTACCAACACAAAAACAGTATTAATGGAACTGTGACTGGAAAATATAAGAAATATATTAATGGAAGTATTATTTTCCTCTCTCTCTCTCTCTCTCTCTCTCTCTGTGTGTGTGGCTATGCAGGATACACACACATGGAAGCATTATTTTCCAAATATTTTAGATCTTATGGAAATTTAACTAAAAATATTAATGGAACTGTGACTGGAAAATATAAGAAATATATTAGGGGTTACAATAACAAAAAATCAAGTTGAAAACCAGGAAGATGCATGACCATATGTAGTTTTGTTCCTTGGAAATATTATTTATTCTTCAGAATTTTGAATGAAGTTAGTTTCGCTAGAACTTTGTTCTTTGATAATGATATATATTAGTGGTTCTACCAATATGTAACAGGAAGATGGTATTGATTTGGTAACTATCATAAAGGGTACTAGTTTTTATCGTCGTGCAAAATGTGTTGACTATGCCTCAGATTACAAGCCACCGAGCCCTTTTGAATTCACAAGCATATATGAATTGTACAGGTAACCGACATTTGCAACAAGCAAATAATTGAAATTTAATTGTTCACAAACATATATGCCACTTGTCAATCAACAGCATACCAGCAGTGCATATGCATGGGTCATTGTCCGTTCATTTTGTTTCTTGTGTTTCTGTGGGATTTATGATTATGCTGTCAGTGTAAAATGCTGACAGCCTACTTGTCTTCCCAAAAACATTTTATTGATGAGTTTGTGTGACTGTTGAAGCTGTTGTAGAATTGTTTTAAAAGTTAATCATTTATTGCTTTACAATTATGATGGATTGTAGATGGATTGAAGTGGCTACCAGTCCTGTGATGATCTCAACTTTAGAAAATGGGAAGATGGTGAGGGGCCTTGAAGGGATTCCTTCTGAGGGACCTGTCTTGTTTGTTGGCTATCACATGTTACTAGCGTTAGATGCGCTTCCAATGTGTGTCAAGCTTTGGGCTGAAAGAAAAATTCCTTTACGACCGCTGGCACACCCCATGATGTTTGAGAGGTTGCGAGATGGAAAATTACCAGATGTATCGGCATTTGATAAACTCAGAATTTTGGGTATAGTTCCTGTATCAGCAACTAACCTGTATAAACTTCTTTCTTCAAAATCCCATGTGCTATTGTTTCTAGGAGGCGTACGCGAGGCTCTTCATTGGAAGGTAACTTTTACTTCGATTCATCTACATGCTAGTGGTTGGATGTTTCGTTGTTTATAATTGAATTACACCATTTTAACTAACGCAGATTTATGCTGGTTTTTGACCCCACCCTGCTGCTTCTTCCTCTGCTTGCCTTAGATCATAAGTTTCATTTGAAACAAGAAAGAGTAATGAAATGGATGATAATCTATTTTCTTTCCACAAAATTTTATTTGACCAAGGATTGGTTGACTGTAATTCATAGAGAAATCTATTCTTTTTATCACTTTAATGTAATTTTTATTTTGTCAAAGTCCCTTAACTCCAAGGCTGTGTGAAGAACTTACACTTTCTTGATGTAAGGTAATTCTTCTACTCGGCATTAGTGTAGTTGATGTGGCTCAGTCATACACAAATATATTACTCTATTGTTCAGGCAAATGAAAACAAAACATCGATGTGGATCAAAATCAATCCCGGTCAAGGTACATAGCTCGGTGCGTATCACGAAAAATTTTGAGAGTGGAGAAAGTTCAGATTCTGATGGACAAGCTTCTTGGTTAGTATATTATGTTTCTATGCTAATTTAGTAGAAATTTCTTCTTCAACTAAGATAGTGAACTACGCACGTACAAGCCCGAGAAACATCACAAACATTGAAATATGCACGTGGCTCCCAATTAGGAAACTACTTTGACATTTGCACTATTCCAACATGCAAGCATGAAACTAAGTCGAAAACTAAGTCGAAAACTATTCCAACATGTAGGCATGGAACTAGTCGAAAAAATGTGCAACAGCCATGAGACGGCCTGAGAAACACCTCAAACACCTCGGGATGGACCAATGTGAGTTGTGAAAACTTACGGAACTAGCACGGGACGCCCGGTTTGAAAACTAAGTCAAAAAATGCACTTTTTCACACTTAAGCTTGAAAATAGGCCTTCGAGGGCCAAAATCGTGCAACAGCCATGAAACGGCCCGGGAAATACCTCAAACACCTCGGGATGGACCAATGTGAGTTATGGAAACTTACGGAACTAGCACGGGACTCCCGGTTTGAAAACTAAGTCCAAAAATGCACTTTTCCACGCTTAAGCTTGAAAATAGGTCTTCGGGGGCCAAAATCGTGCAACAGCCACGAGACGGCCCAGGAAACACCTCAAACACCTCGGGATGGACCAATGTGAGTTGTGGAAACTTATGGAACTAGCACGGGACTCCCGGTTTGAAAACTCTTAAGCTTGAAAATAGGCCTTCGGGGGCCAAAATCGTGCAACAGCCACGAGACGGCCCGGGAAACACCTCGAACACCTCGGGATGGACCAATGTGAGTTGTGAAAACTCACGGAACTAGCACGGGACTCCCGGTTTGAAAACTAAGTCCAAAAATGCACTTTTTCACACTTAAGCTCAAAAATAGGCCTTCGGGGGCCAAAATCGTGCAAAAGCCACGAGACGGCCCGAGAAACACCTCGAACACCTCGGGATGGACAAATGTGAGTTGTGAAAACTTACGGAACTAGCACGGGACTCCCGTTTTGAAAACCAAGTCAAAAAATGCACTTTTTCACACTTAAGCTCGAAAATAGGCATTTGGGGGCCAAAATCGTGCAACAGCCACGAGACGGCTCGGGAAATACCTCGAACACCTTGGAGTGGACAAATATGAGTTGTGGAAACTTACGGAACTAGCACGGGACTCCTGGTTTGAAAACTAAGTCCAAAAATGCACTTTTTCACACTTAAGCTTGAAAATAGGCCTTCGGGGGCCAAAATCGTGCAACAGCCACGAGACGGCCCAGGAAACACCTCAAACACCTCGGGATGGACCAATGTGAGTTGTGGAAACTTACGGAACTAGCACGGGACTCCCAGTTTGAAAACTAAGTCCAAAAATGCATGTTAAATTGTATATGTTATGGATAAGATACTAATTGTCTAACTGACATTTTTTTTTTTTTTTTGTGTTTCTTTTTTTTGCAGATTCGAGATTTGATATGGATGTGTTTGGTAATTTGGAGGGCTGATGGTAGCTCATTTTGTGTTTTTGTTCATCTTACCTTACATGTATTTTGGTTGTGTTGTAAATATTATATTTTTGTTAGTATTATGGGGCATGCTTGGTAATCCGCCCTTGATATTTTATTTTTGTTGATATTAGTAGACATGTTTTTTGTTGGATATTAGGAGATGTGTTTGGTAATCTGCATACAGTTGATATTATATTTTTGTGGATATTAGTAGGCATTTTTTGTGGATATTAGGAGACATGTTTATAATCTGCATGCAGTTCATATTGTATTTTTGTAGATAGTGCTAAAATTTGATTGTGATGTTTATGAAAATGAACATATTTTTGTATTGATTTGTAATAGATATTTTATTGAACGGGTTATTGAAATGCGCAGGGAATTGTTACTGAAAATAAAAAATTTCGGAAGAAAACAGTACTACCATTTTCAAAATTTTTAATTTTTATTAGTGACGAAATAAAAAATGTCGCTATTAGTTTTCAAAAAACATGACGAATAATTTTGTCACTAATGATATAGTACGAAACAAATAATTTCGTCATATTTGCTGAATATTTCGTCGCTAAATTGAAATATTTGGTGACAAAATATTTTGACATTGAATAATTTTCTTTTTTGCTCATTTTAGTGATGAATTTTTTTGTCACCTTAATCCATATCATTGGTGAGGAAAACTTTCGTCACTAAAATATATTTGGTGACGAAATATTTCGTCGCAAAAAATAATTAAAATAAAATATTATTTAGTTTTGTTGACGAAATTGGTGTTTTAGAGGACGAAAAATTCAACATTTGGAGACGAAGCATTTCGTCACCAAAAATGAAAAATAGGTGACGAAACTGTTTTTCGTCACCAGGTACTTTTTGTGACGACGTATAGGCCACGAACGTGGTGACAAATTTTTTTCGTCACAGATCACTTTAGTGACGAAATTTTGATGTTTGGAGACAAAATCAATCTGTCACCAAAGGCTTTTTTTGTTGTAGTGACTAATTCGTCGATATGCGGCAAAGGAAAGTCGTCCTTCGGACTGGCTTTGTTCAAATCCTTGAAGTCCACACATACCAAATTCTGCCGTCCTTCTTCAGCACTAGAACTATATTGGCCAACCAAGTTGGGTATTCAGATACTAGCAAGAACTCTGCGTCAATTTGCTTGGTGACCTCTTCTTTGATCTTGAGAGTCCAGTCTGGCCGGATCCTTCTGAGCTTCTGCTTAACAAGTCGGGGCCTCTGGGTCAAGAGGGATCCGGTCCTGTACAATCTCAGGATCGATTCCAAGCATGTCTTCGTAGGACCACGCGAAAACATCTTTGAAATTTTTTAACAAAACAACTAAGCGCTCACGCTCCTCCGAAGACAACGTGGACCCGATCTGGACCAGCCGCGGGTCCTTCTCAGTACCCACATTAATTGTGGTGATTTCATCAACCAAGGGTTTTACAAACCTCTCCTGCTCTTGATCAAGCAAATATTTTAAAACCAGAGGAATTTCTTCCTCGTCGTTTTCATCGAAATTTTGAAAGTCTTGATTAATGCAATAAATTAAGGGCACAGAAAAGTACTCGAAGGCCACAGCCGCACAATTCTCATTAATCACTTCCAAATAGCCTGATTCCTCTGTTACAACAGACTCAAAGGAAAAACAAAAAGATGACCTAGACAGAACTGTGGCATCCGGCTTGTCACCCCCAAGAATACCGGACTCAGACTCAGACGAGCTGGAACCTGATTCCGACTCCACAGACTCAGTGAAATCAGATTCCGGCTCACTACCTGACCCGGTGCTACTTGATAAGAAGCCCTCCCCGTACTGCCAAACGAGGGAGGGTGCGATGGATACATCCAAAATGTTTGAAGATGGGCTCACAGCCGCTTCATTCCCAATCATAGAAACTGAGTTATCCCCCAAGCACTCTTGTACGATCGGAGGATCTGAGAGTAGACAAGCCAGTGCTACCCCCATTTCAATTTATGTGCTCTCGGAATCCTCCTCCTTGCACTGCTCAGCCTCAGCTGGTGGGTCTGCCTGCTCTTCGGCAACATCATCCCCGGACAATTGCAAGTCAAAGAAAATCTCGAACCCCGGCAGGCACCGCCTCTCTGCATTTAGCCATGGCTCTGGAAAGCCGCAGAATCGAAAGTCTTCCCCCTCCTGGACAAAGCGTCCGTTCAGGGTGCCCTGGATAGGCCGGTGTACCAACTCATACGGCTTCCTGGCTTGCTTTGCTCTGGCTTTTCCGGCCATCTCTTTGCCTTCCATCACCCAATCCTCTTTGGTAGGCAGATAACCTAAGCCAAAGGTATGTGGGTTGTGTGGCACTTCGGCCAATGCTGCAATGCCCTTCTGGCCACTTTTTCCTAATCCCATCTCGGGGATGTGATGGAGCTTGTTCATGAGGTATACAGACTGTGCACTGACATATAGCCCCTCATCAATGGCTAGTATGTTCTGTACAACCCGAGCCTCGGCTAGGGTAAATCCTGACAGGAACACATCCTCCGTGCCATGCTCGATATCCAGAACTGGTGTAGAAACCTCTGGCGGCAGATGTATTGATGAATTCCCAAAAACTATGGCCACCCCCTTCCTGTAGGGATACTTCAACATTTGATGCAGGGTGGAAGAGACTGCCTTCACTTGATGCAGCCACGACCGCCCTTGCAGTAGATTGAAAGTTGCGGGAACGTCCAAGACATGAAAGTCAATATCCTGTTATCCTGGACCAACCTGAGTCTGAATCTGTACAGTCCCCATCACCTCTCTACTGGTATTGTCGTAGGCCCTTATCACCTGGGCAGTTGGCACAAAATCCGTAGGCTTCAACCCGATTGCATATGCCGTCCTCGACAGGCACACATTGATAGCGGATCTTGTGTCGACAAGAACCACTGGTATCCATTTTTCTCTACACTCGATAGAGATGTAGAGTGGTTTGTTATGATTTGCCCCCTCATGCGGTAACTCCTTGTCAGTGAAGATCAATGTCGGGGAGCTCCTCCCGGAAAAATCAACCCTACCAACTGCTCAGGCGTGGTGTCAATTGAAAGTTTGGCCTTGTCCATTGTAGAAAGGATAGCTTGTCTATGAACTCTTGAGGCCATAAGCAGTCCCCAGATGGAGATGTCTGCTTGCATCTTCTTAAGCTGTTTTAGTACAGCTTCCTCCTCGAGCAGTTTTTCTTTCTGCCTTTCCGCCTCCTTGTCCTTCCCGAACGCCTCTGGTTGATCCAAGTGTGGGGGTTTGAAATATCGCCCACTCCTAGTCATGTGGTCAACCTCCCCCACATACCAGTTATCATTCGGCTAACTTTACCCCTAGTCTTTGTCTGTGTGGGCAAGACATAGGTCGTCATCTTCCCACCACATGCCATCGGTAATCGACAGACACCTATTCGGTTCCGTTATAACTATTCCTGTGCCAACAGCACATACCGTTCCTGTGTCCACAGCACGTTCCGTCCTTGTGCTCACAAGACGTTCCATCCTTGTGCTCACAGCACGTTCCGTCCCCATAGGGGCTTTAGCCTTTCTGGCCTTCTCAAAATCTTCGATCTTTTCCTGCTCAAGCTGCTACAGTGCAGCCTGCTGTTCAGTATCTTTCGTACTCAGATTGCCCGTATTTTGAGCAAAATTCTTAACACCGGTGCTCTTCGGAGGTCCATTCTGATTCCCGGCGATTCCGGCCACTGCTGATGTCCCCGTCTCTGACGGACCCTGTTCTGGCTGAGGCTGCTCAACAACATCTGGCTCGTCGCTGAGCCATCCAGTACCTTCTGCTAACCCTTCCAGATCAAACCAGTTGACAGTCACGTCCCCTGAGTCCTGTTCGTTGAAGAACTGAAGGTTTATAATGTCTTCTTCTAGATCCGCTAGGTCATCTAGCCCCTGATTATTTCCATCCTCCCATACCACACAGATCTCTGCCTCAACCAGCAGCTCTACTTTCGGCGTAGCCTGGCCTGCTGATGTGATAAACTGCTCGGGTTGTACATGAAGCTCGCAGACCCCTCAGGCACTGAATTCGCATTCTCATGTGCCCCCACAGTCAACCCAATTCTATCTTCGATAGTCACCACCACCGATTCTAGCTGGGTTTGGGAGATGTCCAACATGCACAAGTCAGTGCTGTTAGGAATGAACACCTCCGGCTTGGGTAGGTGAGATGGGGTGATATATATGCTAGGGTCGTATGACACGACCCCAGTTTGAATCAACTTGATGCGTTTGGGAGGTGGAGCTTGGTTGTGTGGTGGGAGAGCGTTGGTGGTGACATTTGGCTTCTCTGGAGGCACGATCACCCTGTTGTCAACAAGATCTTGAATCTCATGACGCAATCTATAGCACTGGTCGAGGTCATGACCATGCTGTTGGTGAAAGGCACAGTACTTGGCCGGGTTATGGGAGGAATGAAGCTTTTCCAATAAGGGCCGCGACTCTAGGGGCTTCAAGTGCCCCGACTCTAGGGGCTTCAGGTGCCCTTTCCTGATCAAAACCCCTTAGGCTTTGGACAGGGACATGTACAGTGGGGTAAAGGTTCTTTGGCCTCGGGGTGGATACCTGGCGATTTGCGAGCTACTTTCGGACGCACCGGTGAATGGCGTAGCTGCAAGGGTTTTTGGGGTGGTGATGGTGGTGACCATACCCACATCTGAAGATCTGGCAGCTGCAGCATTGCTTGTGCCTATATTCGTACTGCGGTTGAATGCCCTCTTGGGCTGCTCTCTTTCATGATCAATGAGGCCCTGCTTCATGGCGTCCTCGTTCTGCACCCCTATCTCATGTAGATCCGCAAAGGTGGGAAGGGGGAGAACGATCATCTTTTGCATGAGCTTAGACTGGAGGTTGTGCACAACCATCTGAATCTGGTCCTTGTCGACTTGCCTGATGGTCATCATCGAGGCCTTGGCCCTCCAACGGGTCACAAAATTAGAGAAGCTCTCCTTCGGCTCTTGCCTAGTTGTCTTGAGATCACGAGTTGTGACCTCGATCTATGTATTGTGGGAGTATTGAGCTACAACGGCCTCAACCATCTCCTCTCAGCTTCTCTTGACAGAGTCCTCCAGTTTTGCATACCAAATAGCCGCTACACCCGACAGGGTCCGGCCAAACAAGGAAACCTTCTGCAATCTGGAGAGGCCCATCGGTCTTAAGATATTCGAAAACAGTCGCAGGTGCACCATAGGATCCCCAGACCCATCGAAACGGTCGATGGGCGGCATTTTAAACCGGTCTGGCAGAGTCACAGCCGAGTCGGTGTATCCATCCTCTATATCCGGAATGGATTTCACGCCTTGAGACTTCTTGAACAACTTTTCTAGCTTGCTCACTTTTAGCGCTATGGGATCCACCTCGAACTTAAAGGGTGTATCCACTAGGTTGGTAGGCGCTTTAGACAGCTAGGGTAGGATTGAGGGTGGAGTTGGCCCTATTGGAACGTCTGTATTTTCCTGGACGTTTGCGGTCTCCCTGAGTATTGGAACTCTTGGTGGGGGAGGAGATGGGTGTGAAGTCGATGCTCCAGTTTGCTGCTGTAGCCTGGTAATTAACTCTACCTGTTGGGCCACTACTTCTGCTTGACGTGCAGCCACTTCTACCTGGTGGGCAGTATCCCGCTGCATGGCTTGCATAGTCTCCTGGAGCTGACACATCATCTCTTCTATACCTGCTATATTGTGCTGATCTAGCTGAATAACCGGTATATCTATTTCAGTGGTAGACTCGGAAACCTCAGTCTGACTACTCACTGGTGGGAAGGACCACTGATCTAGCAACTGCTGTACCGATACACTTCGCCTTACTGACCTCCGTCTAGTAACCGGGGGCAAAGAAAGGAACACTGTTTGTCCGTCTATCAGATCCTCTGATCGATTAAGTCTTCGACCTCTTACCCAGAGTTCTCGGGGAATATCTGCCTGGTCGGAAGCGATAGTGCTAAACTACATTGCAAAAAGATAAATAAAGCATAATAAGGAAACAATGAGCAAAAAAACGGACAGCATAACAGCTTAAATAAAGACAACACACAGTTGGCAAACACAAGCTGAAAGAACTGTTCTCAACCACTGATTACTATTCCCAAATCACTGCCCCGAATCTGATACCCTTAGGTAAAACTGATTCCCCAAATACTGATGCCCGCAGGCCTGATACCCAGACTTGCAAACTGATACATGCATTTCTATAGAGGCACACTCTAAAAGCACATAATCAAGCAAGTAAGAGCCAAAAACACCCCTATGGAGAGGTAGGATTTCCCTATCGTATCTTGTCAGGAGCTAGGGTTTCACTACGCACACAGCGGTTTCAAACAACCTACAATCGGGTAAGCAACCTGTCCTAGCTTGGAATAGTCACTACAGTTTCCGATATGCACTAGGTCGAATAGTCAAAAAGAGTGCCTCGGTAACAACCGAGGTTTGTGTTCCCATCGTGGCAAAGCCCGTAACCGGTCTACCTTATGGCACATAGCCTTCGGCAAAACGTTCAGGAATAGCAGACAGCAAACACAGTGACTTAGGCGCACCAACGTACATGCAATACAAAGAAACACATAAGTGTAAGCAAAACAAAATATCATGAGTTCGAGTCAAGTTCTCTAAATCCCTAGTAGAGTCGCAAAAAACTGTAAGCCGCCCGAGAACTGTGGCTGCACGCACGAGGGCGCGAATCGTTAATTCTTAGCAACTACAGTTCAGACTCGTGTCACGGTTCTGAATCTCATCTCACAAAGTGCAATGTGAGACCGATAAATCACCAAAGAGTCCAAATCCGACAAATCGTTTTGGAAAATCGATTTTAATAAAGAAGTGACAAACATGGACTGCTTTGCCAGATACAGAGTCGCCACCTAAATGTTTTATTTTGGGAAAATTTAGGAAACCCTAACTCGTGCCTAAGGCCACGTGTCCGTCATCACCAAAGTTACCTCGGCTCGGGAACTTGGGTATGACAGGGGAAGGTCATGCAATGAGCACCCCCGCTCGCCCGATCAAAGATCAGCCTTTAGTAACATGATATTTCATTTTTGAAAATACATGCGTTCTTATTCCGGTTATTAACCTAGAATTACTATGTGATGCACACAGCATACAAGTATAGACTAGATCGCCTAAGTTGGAACAAAACATTTCATGTTCGTTTGTTTGAAAAATGGTTTGAAGTTGCTACTTGCAAGTAGGCTAAGACATAGATTTTGCCACCCTCAAGTGGGCTTAGAAAACATGATTTTGTCACTCTCAAGTGGGCTTAAAACTCACTGTTTTGATGAATTGTTCCAATTCAAGGAATCCAACCTTCGCCCACAGTCATTTTTGGAGTTAAACACTTAAGTAGTTAGCCTCATGGCAAGCATGCTAACATAGAAACATACACATCTCATGCAGTATGCTAAAGCATAAACACTCACAGTGTACTCCGAGCCAAAATAGAGAAATAGTTAGAAATCATGCATGATCCTAGTTCATGTTGAGATGGCTAATGCAGCACATGCAAAAATGCAACTAAGATTGGCTCGGCTATTCTAAGATGTCATGTGAATGCAACACTTGATACATGTATTCAAATAGGAATTGAAACACAATGCAATTTGTATGATGCGCTGAGCCCGGTGCATGCAAAAAGATGAATGAATGCAAACATTCTAGCATAAGGATGCTAATTGAAATATGCCTTAAAACTAACCATCATAAGCGGTTAAGTAAAAGGGAGAAAGAAGTGGAGGTTGGAAGACATGCATCACACACATGCACGCTTATTACAATAGTTGTGCCCTCTCGACAGAGGGTCCGAATGATAAACTAACTAGCTACGCTAAGCTAATTAATTATTACACAACCGAATTGAAACAAATAGCTACACTAAGCTAGTTGAGATATTACACAACAAATCAAATGATGAAATTATACGAACTAATCATGAATACTGAAATAGCCTCGCGGGCGATGAAGAGATGCATGCTCGGTCGGCTTTGCTCGGAAATCCAATACCGTGCCTCATGTTGCCTTTGTTTTCACACTTTTGTATCTCTGAAAATTGTGCCAACTTCCATAGTGCTTCTAACCCACCTTAGGAACAATCTGAGGGGTGGTCGGCCAAGAGGAATGGCCATCAGCCAAGTGTAGTAGTCATCGGCCAATTTTTATGGCTATCGGCCAATTTTGATAGTCGATCGGCAGCCTAAGTAGTCGATCGGCCACTGCTTCCTTCAAATTCCTCCTTTTGCTGCAACAGAGCACTAACAAAGGCATGGCAGTGTATTTAAAAGAAATTGTGTGTGCAACTACACCCCTTATCAAGTCTTAAGCTCAAAGGAGTGTAATGCTCGACTCTCGAGCCACCAATCACGCATCTCAATGCATGATGGCCAAAGAGGCCGAGTTGCACAAATCAATATCACATGAATGCACAAAACACACAAAAATGCCTTAACCTCTATCATGCTTGATCAAGAGGGTCGGCGACCGAGAAATGAGGCACGTTTCATCACTTCAAGTATGAAACGTCCCTCGTTTCTCGTGTTTGGACTAACACCCTATCCACACACAATGCAACACAAGTATGTCAAATACAATGTAATGCTACTCAAGCAGGCTAAACACAATGCAAACAACAACATGGCGTACACAATGCAAATAACAACATAGCATACATAATGCAATGTAACAACATGGCATATTCAATGCAATGTAACATGAGCATGCAAACAACATGCAAACAAACATGCTAAATGGACTTAAACTGAATTTGGACAGACCTCATTCATGCCCAAAACAGTGGCCATAATGCTAAAACGAAAGGCATCAAAAGCATATACTAGCATGCATGCCAATTGGCTCACCAATTAAGCATAAGAGCACAACTCTCAAGAGTGCTCAAGGAGTGACGAATGTGGAAGTGTATCAACACTCTAGGCACTGAAATTAGGTATGAAATGATGTCAAATCATTCAATCAACACAATCAAGGCATGCAAGAGTGCTTAAAGCATAAAGCTACCAAAGAGGACTACTCTAGAGACATGCAATACATGGCACAAATGCATGAACCAGCCATGGACAGAGCTTAAATAGGTCTAAACAAGGACCAAAACATGTTGAGATGAGGGCTCAAAGGCCTAGGCATACATGCATACAAGCTAAGCCATAGACAAGGCAACAAATGCACAACCCTTGAACCACAATTAAAGAGTGATATGCATGAGAATATGACAATGTTACATGCTCTGAAATCAAGTATTAAATGATGCCAAATCATCCAAATAGCTCAAAGATAGCATGCAAGAGGCATCAAAACACAAGGCTAGCGAGGCCAGTTGCAGTACAACTATGCAATACATGAAGCATATGGCTAAGGCAACCCAAAATAGTCCTAGAGCACGTCAAAATGATTCTAAAAAATGTATGGAAGGAATCCAAAATAAGCTAGCATGGAGGGCATGGAGCATGGAATATGCAAGGCCAAAAGGGAGGATTACACTACACCTACAAAAACCAAGCACGAGATGGCTTCACCAACAAAAATTAGAGTTATATCATGGCAAAATAACCCCAAAAACACATTGAAATGATAGCTCACAAGCTTAGGCATGAAGGCATACACAATGACCCATGTTTAAGGCATAAAGGGCCAACCATTCAAAGCATGGAAAGAGTGACAAATGTGAGTATATGAACATGAAACATGAACTGAAATCACATAACAAATGATGCCAAATCATGAAAATAGCCCAAGTAATGCATGCGAGTGGACTTGATACACAAAGCTAACAAGCTAGAATGCATTATAGCTATACAAAGCATGGCATGTATGACCAAAACAACACAAATCAGACCTTAAGCATGGTAAAACATGGCCAAAAGCTTCTTGGAGTTAAACCAAAACATGCTAGAATGATGGTCCAAACACATGATGCATGTTAGGCTATCATGAAAGATTGTACTACAAGTATGTGAAGCATACAAGATGCTATCAAACCATCCTAAAACAGTGTTGAGGCATGCTAAAATAATGCCAAAAACTTGCTAAAATGGAACCAATACATGCTAGACAAACATGCTACTTTGATGAGCCATCTATACAAGCATGCAAGACACAAGGAGAAGGGGTGACCCTCTCCTACTTATGGCCTCAAAACACACTTTCCACCACTGAAATTCCTCTGGAATTCAGTGGTAGAAATGTCATACAAAGACAAAAACAAGAGCCTAAAGTCATGGCTCAAAACAAGGCCAAACAAGGCCCTAGAGAGGGTAAACCACCCCCAACACCAACAAGACCTCAAACCATCATTTCAAACACATGAAAATGAAACTTTTTATAGTTAAGAGTTAAGCCAAAATAAGCATGCAAATAAGGCTAAGTAAGCAATGAACACAAAGTTTAAAAGAGGGTTAGTGACTCACCCTTGTAGAACCACTCCAAAGAGGTAACTTCAGCAACTTTCTAAGCTAAAAACCAAATTTAAAGTTCAAACAAAAACCTCAAGTACCTCAGCAACAAGAGTATCGTGTTTCACTAGGTGCTTTAGTGCAAAAGTGTGAAGAAATTACACTTTCGAGCACAAATAAGTGCAAATATATATATATATATATATATATAGAGAGAGAGGAAATATAGAGAGAGAGTGATATATATCTTGTGTATCAATATTTTAGAACCTCTGGAAAGGGAGAGGGGTCTCCCTTCTTATAGAAAATCAAATCTCAAGCTTGTTGAACAAGCTTGAGACTTGTTTCAATCCCTCCATACACGTATATGGAGGATGAAATCTGTGCTCACCAGCTGTCACAGCTGGCACAAAAATATTTGCAAAAGCAGGTAAAAAGGTCTCGGCCAAAAGATATGGCCGATTGACCAAAAAGGGTGCCGATCGGCCAAAAAGAGTGCCGATCAGTCACCACTTATGGCCGATGACAAGAAAACAAGGTTGACAAGTACAAGGCTTGGCCGATGGGTTGTAGGGTTGGCCAACAAGCCACCCTCTTCCCTCAGAAGCAAACCACAAGTCCTTGGTCTACAACCAAGCACAAAACAGACAAGTTAAGAGATCCTAAGGCAAGGCGCGCAATCGAGACCTTCAGGAACTCAAAACGAACACGAGCATGGATGATCATCGTGTGTTCAAATGATGACGTCCAAGTCATGAGGAAGGTCAAAAATAGGGTGTCTACAGTGGGGGACCAATGCGTCCGATATTACATGGTACACTGAAGAGGTCGACCACCTGACCAAGAGTGGGCATTACTTTAAACCTCCACAACTGGATCTGGATGAACCATCCAGCAAGGATGCGGAGAAGAAGGAAGTATAAGGAGGCCTTGTGCAAAAGCAGTTGAAGAAGATCCATGCAGATTTCTCGATCTGGGGGTTGCTCATGGCTTCCTGAGAGCATTGCCAAGCTCTACAATCAACAATGAACAAAGCCAAGCTGGCAATAGGCTAAGCTAGATGAGCTTGTGTCCTTGATCATGCCATGGGAGCAAACCCAGCGCTTTCCTTTTTTTATAAGGAACTACCACCCGAGGGAACCGACCATAACAAGCCTTTGTATGTATCGCTAGATTGTAGAAAGAAGTGGATCCTAATGGTCCTAGTTGATACCAGGGTAGCAATCAATGTGTGTCCTACAAGGACTGCCTATGCCATAGGTTTGAAACCAGTTGACTTCACACTTACAAATCAAGTTGTCCGAGCTTATGACAACACTAGCTGTGACATTATGGGGACCATCAAAGACCAAATTTTGGTTCGTGCACCTGAGCATGAGGCTGAATTCCACGTCATGAATGTGCCAGCAACCTTTAATCTACTGTTAGACAGGCCTTGGCTACACTAGAGAATAGCAATTTCTTTAACTATCCACCAACTGGCAAAGTACCCGCACGAAGGAAAGAATGTGGTAGTCTTTAGCAGCTTTTTGATCCACCCTCCCCCAGAGATTACAATGCCATTGTTGGAGATACAACATGGGGAGGAAGATGTATTCCTGTAGACACCCCATTTTTGATCGCCCTTAAGACTTGGGCGCCTCTAATTGATCACTTGATGATGAAAGTTGTGCTATACAAATGTTTGATTTCTTCAGCAAGAAGAGCTCTAAATCCTAACCTTATACCCCATTTTGGACCAAAAATTTTTTGACCAAAACTACTTTAGACCTCAAAACCCTCTCTTTCAAAATATTTTTGAAAATGTTTCTACGATGTTCCGAGGCTCGCATTTCGTAAAATGTTTCACTTTTTGGTAAACCGAGCAAGGACAAAGTGGAAATAAATGGAAGAGAGGTAAACCCTTTGAAAAAAAAATTAAAAATCTTATTTAGAGGTTTGGAGTTGAAGAAAATAGGAGAGGGAAGAAAACTAGTTGGGGAAGATGTTTGGCATGAATCCGATTATGACAAAACTACATAACCTTCACTAAACTAGGCATATCTCTTTGCCCACTTAGAATTTAGATGTGAAGCTGCCACCATTAGAAAGTAGACCACCAGGGCTTCAATTTAGACTCAAGAATGACCTAAAACTGAGTTCGGATGATGGAGATATGTCCATTTGAAGTTGGGCCTGGAAGCATGGCCAGCAGGTGGCCGGCAGCCACTAGTTTTTGCCTACCGGCCACCAGTGATGGCCGGCCGGCCACCAATGTAAAACCCAGATATTTTCTCCAGCTGTTTACACAAAGCACCGGTTGTTCTTTTTTAGATAGTTTCGACCAAAGCTCATATATTTCTATATATAGATGACCTCTCTTCTTGCTTTAAAGGTTAGAAAACATTAGGAGTGAAGAAATAATTTTGAAAAAATCCTCTCTCTCTCTCTTTTTCTCTCTCTTTCTCTCTTGCAACTTGCATAGCTTATGCCCAAACACACTAAACCAAACCTAGAGAACTTCTTGCTGAGATGATTTGAGCTTGAATTTGAGCTCTAGAAGCACTTGAGAGTGTGAAATTGTTGGTTTATGGCTTAAGGGTTCATTCCACTCCATGAGGTATACATTCTCCTTCTTTTGTACCATCTCTTCACCACTTCTTTTCTATCTTTTCTTGTTGATTTTGAAGTGCTTTTCAATTGTTTTTATGGGCTGCAGCTTGTGGTTTAAGGCTATTAAAGATAGAGGGGTTAACCACCCTTCTTTGAACCTTGTTCTCTAAGCCTTTCCACTTGTGTTTCCCATCTCTTCATCAAATTTTTTTGAGCTTTTTACCAGTGATTTTCCAAGGTTTTCATAGGCTTAAAAAGTGGTTTTGAAGTCTCAAAAATGAAAGGGTTAGCCACTCCTCCTTTGGCTTGCTTACTAGCTTAAATTGCTCTATGTTTTAGCTTATTATTTTAGCTACTTTTGTCTTCATTCTAGCACATTTTTTTACTGTTTTTGGGATGTAAAACTTCTGTATTTTTTGGTTGAAACTTGTGGTTTAAGGCCAATAAGGGTTGAGGGGTGGTTCACCCTTCTTTACACCTTGCTTTCAAGGCCTTTACCCTTGTGTTTCCTGCCTTTACACCATCTTTTTTTGAGCTTTAAACACTGATTTTCAGAGTTATTTCAGTGGCCAAAATCATGTTTTGAAGTCCAAATTTGGAAGGGTTAGCCTCCCCTTCTTGTGTCTTGCTTACTATCCTATCTTATGCCATGTTTTAGCATGTTAATTTAGCTATTTTTTTAGCTCAAGTCCAGCATGTTTTAGGACTGTTTTTAGACTATTTTAGGCTTGTTTTGGGTTTTTAGTTGCATTTGAGCTTTGTATAGCATGCTTCTAGTGTAATTGCCCTCACAAGCTTGGTGTTTTAGGCATTTAGACACCACTTGTTTGAGTTGATTGCATGTTTTAGTCTTTTTTCACTTATTTTCAGCACTAATAATCTTTGCAATCTCCCCCCATTTCTTGGATTTTGTTTTTCTTTAAGAGTTGTTTCAAACCTCTTGTTCTTTTAAGCATGAGATTGAGGTTGTCTTGCTTAATGGTTTAATCTCTTTTAGGGGTTCATTATCAACGTCACGACATCTTTTTCATGTCTTAAGTTAACTCTTGGTTTGGTACTTCACTCTCTTAGATGACTTTAACTCTTTCTTGGACTTAATGAATTAAAGGATGGCTGGTAATTAAAATGGAGTTAAATGGATTAAAAATGGTGCAAGATAATAATTGGTTGTGTTCAATCGGACATTAATTGAACACATGGAAACTTGGGCCATTTCATACTCATTAGTGATGAAATGATCCAAGTCTCCAAGGTCAACCACTTCCCTTGATCATTCATGAAAGAGAGGAGTTTAGTGTCTTGTTTTCTGGCATTTATTGAACTTGCACACTTTGGTTCACAAGCCATCATGCAATGAAATGGCTTGAATTGGTGGTTTGTGGCTTAAGTTCATCACTACTTGGATTTGTTCATGAAAAGAAGGGGTGAGTTGTGCAGACAATCCTTGAAAATACTCTGTATATGCTCTGTTTGTCCTTTTTTGCAGCAAGATGAGCCAGTGCATCAGTGGCCGGCAGGTGGCCGGCAGACCACCTCCACAGCCGGCTAGTCGCCGACAACCTTCATTAGTGGCCGGCTAGCCACTAATGCAAAACACAGCAGAGTGTTCGTAAGGCAGAGCAGAGTGAGGAGTAGTGTTGGTGTTCACTTGTGTAAACAGAGGCATTCGGGAGCAAAATAGTGGTCTTTTCGGGTGGAATCTGAGCATGCACATGCACATCCCTTGTTTCCCGAGGTGTAGTAGTCAGTTGCTTAGTTTAATTGCTTATTTTTAATTGCATTTATGTTGTAATTATTTAATTAGTTAGAATAGCTAGTTAGTTAATTCAAGTGTTGTAATAATTAGTTAAGCCATCTTTTTCTGCCTCGTATTCAACTCCTTTTAAGTAAAGAACAACTTTAGGCTTTTGTGATTTGTATAAACCACATTTCGCCCCATACAAGTAATTCTAAATTTTGAAAGCAAACACAACTGCGGCCAGTTCTAGGTCGTGTGTTTGGTAGTTCTTTTCATGTGGTCACAATTGTCGAAAGGCATAAGCAATTACCCTTCCTTCCTGCACTAATACACAACCCAAACATTTATAAGATGCATCACTATAAATCACAATGTTTTTCGTACCTGTGGGCAATGTCAACACTGGTTCAGTAGTCAATCTTTTTTTCAGTTCTTGGAAGCCAGATTCACAGTTCACAATTGCTTTTATCTTTTGTGGGTCTACTAAAATCCCCTCTCTGTTGATAACATGCCCTAAGAAAACAATCTCATCCAACCAAAATTCATATTTCATTAGTTTAGCAAATAATTTTTTTTTTCTCTAAGTGTTTTCAAGACAGATCTCAGATGTTGTTCTTGTTCAAGTATACGCTTTGAATATATCAAAATATCGTCAACAAAAACCACAACAAATTCATCAAGATAAGTTTTAAAGATTCGGTTCATAAGGTCCATGAATGTCGCAAGTGCATTAGTCACTCCATAGGGCATAACAAGAAATTTGTAGTGACCATACCTTGTCCGAAATGTGGTTTTCTCAACATCTTTTGTTTTCACATTTAACTAGTGGTACCCAGATCTCATATCAATTTTTGAAAACACTTGTGAACCCTGCAACTGATCAAACAAATGGTCAATACGAGAGAAAGGGTACTTATTTTTTATCATTACCTAGTTCAATTCCCAATAGTTAATGCACAACCGTAGAGTCTCGTCTTTCTTCTTTACAAATAACACTGGCGTGCCCTATGGAGAAGTACTTGGTCAGATAAACCCTTTGTCAAGTAGTCTTGCAGTTGTTCTTTTAATTCTTTCATTTCAGCAGTAGACATTCTGTAGGGGTTTTTTGAGATAAGCTAGGTGCCTGGGACAACATTAATGATAAATTCTATTTCTCTGTCAACCAATCCCCTTGATAGTTCACCAGGAAATACATCCGGGAATTCTCTAACAGCAGGAATACTATTCATTTCAACATTCAAAGTTTTCTTAGTCAAGATACTACATAAATAACCGCGGCACCCTTTCCTAAGTAGTCTAGATGCTTTCATTGCTAAAATCAGATAAGGTTGAGGCACAACCCCATTACCCATAAATTCAAATTCAATATGTCCTAGTGGCCTAAACATAACTCGTTTTGTTACACAGTCGATAATGGCACAGTATTTAGACAACCAATCCATACCCAGAATTACATCAAAGTTCCTAATGTCCAAGAGTAACAAATCCACATACAACGTAGCATTGCCAATTCGCATATCACAAACAGATACACAGATGTACACAATACAGATTCCCCAGATGAAGCAGATACACATAACAAATATGGAAATGATTCTAGGGGTCTAGTTAATCTAGATGCAAATATAGTAAACACAAAGGAATGCGTTGAGCTAGAATCAATTAACACAAAAGCATCTTGATTGCATATAGAGATAGTACCTGAGACAACAGCTTTAGTATTTCATGTGTCACTTGGGACAAATGCAAAGACACTCCCTTGTCTCATTGTGTCTCTAGTAGCAGCAGGCCTCGTAGTATTACCCAGTTTTGGGATGCGTCCGGTCGAAGTAGTAACCAGTTTTCCACTTCTTTGTTGCTCAATTTGGGTGCAATCCTTTGCCATATGTCCCATCTCACCACATTTACAACAAGCCTCGAAAATACAGTAATAAACCGCATGATGCTTCTTACCACACTGAGTACATGTTGGTGTTGTATCTTTGGTGGGACCTAAAGTGCTTGAGGATCCCGTATTTTGTTTTTTTGAGAATCTCTTCTTTGAGAAAAAAAACCCTGCCTCTTACTTTTCTAGTCAGCTGGTGCTTTATTCTGACTAGCCATATTAGTTTCTGACACTAAATCTCGATCTAGCATAGTTTCAATACGTTCACTCTTTCCAAAATATCATTGCGAAAACCACCCACAAACTTTCTTGCCATTTTATATTCAGTGTTGACCATGTACGGAACAAATCTAGCCAATTCAGTGAACTTGGCCTCATATTCATCTATAGTCATATTGCCTTGCTTCAGTCTTTCGAATTCAGACACCTTTCCATTGCAGACGCAGTGTGGAAAACACTTATCAAAAAAGAGTGCAAGAAATCGTGTCCAGTCTATGCCCTTGTTATCATCACTAATTAGCATTCACCACCTTTCTGCTTCATCCTCTAGTGTAAAGGTAGCCAATTGTGCTTTTTGTGTTTCTAGGCATGGGAATACTTCAAACAACTTTTCAATGCCGAGGACCCAAGATTCAGCCTTCAATGGGTCCACACCCCAATGAAACAGTGGTGGCTTCATTTTCTTGAATTCTTTGATAAGAGCTATTGTTCAGTCATCATTTTGCAAATCTAGTACAAGTTGTATTGGAAACGAGGGTAGTGGTTGTTGCCACTATTGTTGTTGCCTCAGTGTTTCTACCATGTCCTGCATCATTCTCTCTAATCAGTTTAGCCGAGTAGTGGAGGATTCCTTTAGCTCATCGGCTATTGCTCTCACCATTATCTAATGAAACTTGCATTATAATTCATATAGAAAGTATACACAATATTCATGTACAAAAAGGGTACGTACATACAAATAGGCAGCAGTTCATACATCATGTAGTCGCATATTACAAATTACTTTAGCACAATCTCAATGCATTCAAGCATATATTTGTCACATGAATGCAACTTAGATCTTTTTTTAGGCACTTAACTGCTCATTTGGACAAGTGTGTGAGTTATTACTCGTGCTCTAATACCACTCTGTCACCAGAACCCGTCCCTATAGATTAGGATCATAACTGGCAAGTAATCATGAGATTGCCAACAGCCTCTGATAGAAATCAAGTCATAGTTAATAATAGGGGCCAAAATGCGGAAGTAGAACTTGCAAAGATTGTCCAATGAGCTGTGCATACATGGCTTAACAAAAAAATTTCTCATTTATGTAATAACTCACACCAAACAAACAACCAGAGTATATATATACATAGGTCCAGTATCATTCCAAAGTCAGTCTTAACAAAAACCAAGGTTGTATACAAACTTGGTCACATATGACCACAAAAGAAAAGAAATCAAAAGTAAGGCTTCCTGCATGAGGCGACCTTGGTTGACTCCTTAAAACCCGATTTTCTCACATATCATTGGGGCTGGGGCTGGACATCCTGCTGCTCGCTTACATACATATAAAATAAAGAGTGAGCTAATGCCCAATGAATAATATCATAGTAAAGAGGTTAATGAATGAGATTCACACATAAATAAATCATACTTATAATTTAAACATTTGAACTACTATTCCCATAAATATTAGATTTATCGATCATAACAAAGCAAAACGACCTCAGGTCCAGTACATGATAACCATATGCAAAACGACCTCAGGTCTAACTCATATACAAAGCAACCTCAAGTCCAACTCATATTCAAAATGACCTTGGGTCCATCTATACAGAACGACCTTGGGTCCATCTATACAAAACGACGTTGGGTCCATCTCCAACAATCTTTGGTCCATTTCATATATAAGATGACCTTTAGTTGATCTTATTAAACATTTCAAATGGCCTTAGGCCCAATCTGTATCCTTGTCAAATATTCCAAACGGCCTTAGGCCTATTTTGTATACATACATCAATCATTTTACAGATTCTATTATGAATCAGTAGATAGAATACTCATTCATAGTATAAAATTCATAAGTGTAGAAACTTACCACATAGGTCACATTTAGAAAACAATACATACACAAAAATATATTTACTATGATATTACTCACAGTGTTCAGATGCTTGATTCGTCCTTGTAATTTACCCTACATAATTCACAACACATTGTGTCATAATACAATTCAATTTGTTCTTTAGTTTGCTTAATTTTCTTATGCTTCTTTCGTGTTCTTTAATTCATTTAGGATGCTCAATGTGTGCTTAAGAATGCTCAGAAATAAAAAAGAACGAAAATCAAAACATAAAATAACTTTTCAAAAGTTCTTGAAATAGGGCACTCTGCTTGAGCGCAACTTTGGTCACTCGAGTGATCTGCAAAGCTCTGCAAAAGTACTGGTTGCTTGAATTTTAGGCTCGAGCCAACTTTCTGTCATTCAAGCCATGAGTAATGAAAAACAGGGTTCGCTCGAGTGCAAGTTTTGCCACTCGGGCCACCGTGCAATCGTCTATAAAACATCTGAAATTGCCACTTCTGACGCTCGAGCGAACAGGTTGAATTCTAAAATTTCCATAATTGTGTTCAAAGCTCAAACTTGCAATTTAATGGCTCTAACTTTGCATGGCTAGTACAAAAACATGGAAAACTATTATAGAACATGAAAACATAGTCAATTGAAACCAATTGTCCAAAATCATGGTCCATTTCTCAAATTTGAACTCAAACTTACAATTATAAATCATGCATAAGTTGAATGTTCTTCTTTTCAAAACACAACAAAATGGCATGAAATGTATAAAACCATGAAAAACCTTCAAGGTATTTTCTTCTAGACCTCATGTATATATGAAATTCCAAAAATCTTATCTCAAAAATGAAGGATCATGCATGCATGCACATATTTTAACTCAATTCCTCCAATTCAAGGTGATTCATGCCTCTATTGTCCAATTTCATTCAACTAAATTCAAAAACTAGGTGAATACAATTTGTACATGTTTTATCTACAAGGATTAGGGGAGAATTTCATACGTAGTGTGTGGATTCAAGTATATCTTTGCTTAATCCTCGAAGTTTCCTTCTAATCTCCTACAATTCTTCTTGTTCCCTCTCTAAATCAAGTTTCTCTCTCTCTCTCTCTAAAGCACTTTAGGACTTGAATTAACATATATATGCTTAACTAATCTTATTGGCTAACCAAAGCTTAGGCTTAATCAAATAGGCTTATTTAAATCAAATTGATCTAATTATTTTAATCCGAATCAATTTTTAATTAAATTTCACCATAGGCTCTAAAAATTATGCTAATCAATTTTGGTTTCTGTCGACTCTACAGCTTCAATTTCAATTTGTTACTACATACAGAACAGATTTTCCTACGGTGGATAGATATGAATTCAAAACTACACATAATCACATAATTAGCATCCAAATTCACATCAAGCACATAATCATGAGTATAATTAATGATTAACAATATGTCACAGAACATGGTTATCACAACAAGCCCCGAAAAGTCGATAACTCATCCCTTTCTGCCTTTTCCCACATTCTGAACAAACCGGTGCTAAATCCTTTCTTTGATTGAATTTATCTTGCGTAGACGTTTCTGATTTCCTCTTCTTCTTCTTCTTCATGAAGATTTTGTTCACATTGGAGTTTTGCCTCTTTCTTTTCCATTTAAGATATCGATTCGTGTTGGCCTCAGATATCAAGGCAAGGTCTAATGCCATTTCTTAGGTCCCTTGTCTTAGGTCCCCTGCCATTTTTTCTACTATTCTTTCTAGTCTATCAAGTTGAGAGGAAGTGGACTCGTCCAATTCATCTGCCCTTGTTTCCACCATTTTGCTATATACATAAACATACATCAACAACAAAGTTGCATATGTGGGTTCACGTAAATCATATAACCCTCATGTTCATATATTCATGTTCACAGAAGTCACTTATTCATTATAGAAATCAAAATTACTCATCAGTTCACATAACTTTTGTTCATACTCATATTACATACGTTACTTCTCATCCTAATATTAGAAATGTACACATGGTTTCAAAATTTCTATGTTCATGCCCAAATAATAACCATACTTGTTCAAACAATAATAATATTTACCCATGTATTCTCATATACTTCATATTCCACAAGAAGCTTAGAAAGCACACTTGTATTTAAATCTTTCGTGCTCATGCTCATAAAGATCATGGATTCACATCTTAACTCATACACTTGTAACACAAATGCAAATGTTCCTAACTCTTTTCTAAACTTTTTAATACTCAAATGGACTTGTGGGTTAGATATTAACCTGGCTTTGATACCACTATTTCACAATCCAAATCCACCCCTAAAAGTTTGGATCATAACCAGCCAGTAATCACTTGATTACCTTCGGCCTCAAACAAATATACAGAATAATTATAATAATTAGGCCACAAGCGGAAGCATAACACAAATGAAGAAGTCCATTGAGCTTTGCCAAAATGATCAAAATTATACTGCTTACAACATAGCACATTCACATATTTACATGACCATGCAGAAACTTATGTACCAAAAAGAATTCCATACATATGGTTTACATATCCCAAGACCATTAAGCAAAACAAAATAAAAGTCATAACAGAATGTGAGTCAAACACCAAAAGCTCCATCTTGCAGACTCAACCAAACAGGTTCACAAAAATAACTCCAGAGGCAAACTCTAAGGTTGACCTCCATGCTGATGACTTACATACATACAACATAAGGGAGTGAGCGATACTCAAGAATCAAATGAATAATCTTGATTTAAAAGAAAACATATTGTGTTAACACAATAGTCCGCCACAATTACATCCTTTACAACATTATCCATAATCATATTTACCGAACGGCCTTAGGCCCAACATATAACGGAATGGCCTCGGGCCTAACATATAACAAAACCGCCACAAGCCCACATATATCAAAATGGCCTCGGGCCCAATTATATATCGAAATGACCTCAGGCCAACATATATCAAAACGGCATCGGGCCCAATCATATATCAAAATGGCCTTGGGCCCAAGCACATCATTGGATAAACGGAACGACCTTAGGTCCATATTGCATATGTCACATAACGTTCATAAGACTCGTTCATTTCGATCAAAACACAATATCAGAATAAGTCACCGTACCTGGATCAAAATAATCAATTAAGAACATATCTTTACAATACTATTACTCAAAGTGCGTTTAATCTTGGGGTGTTTCCTCCAAAACATGACCTACAGAAAACATGTCACACACACATTCGATAAGTAATTCGTTCATTTTGTACACTTTTCTTTTAGTGATTTACAACCTTTTTCAATGGTTTTTAATCATCATTTCATACTTCAGAGGGTTTACATAAGGTTAAGAATGCATTCAAAGAGTCAGAAGGTAGACACACGAAAGTAGGATTTTCATCCCTACTAGCTGCTCGTGCGGAAGGTCCAACCGCTCGAGCGGTCACGTTCTGCTCGTGTGGAACCCTCAGCCGCTAGAGCGAGTAGAACACATAACTCTGGTTTGAGCCATAGGCTGTTCGTGCGAAGCTCGTAGTCGCTCGAGCGGTCTAGGCACACACAGACAAGCCAAGAATGGCACACAAATGCAACCTTTCCATACTCCTTCTCAAGCCTAAATCCTTGCAAACTAACTCGAAAACATGATATACTAACATGATTCAAGGGTAATTTTACTTCAAACACATCAATCTTGCTTCAACATCAAATTCATTGTCTCAGCTTTTTAATACATTCATAAATTACGTCATCAAGCTCAAAAAACATATGAACATGGTGAATCTTTCAACAAAACATAGTTGTATGAACCATCTAGACCTTATTTCACGCATAAATCACAAGATTGAGCTCAAATCACACAAAGTTGAAGAGATTTCTTGAATTTAGTTCAAACCATTAAACAACCCAAAACCCTAACTCAAAATTCCCAATTTCCTCTTGATTTCAAGCAAAAGATGAGACATATACAAAGATTCTAAATAGATTTCCATACATGAGTTCAACTCTAGGGTTTGCCCCTTGAATCTCTTCCAAAACCCTAGCTTCTCCTCTTCCTCTCTCTCTAATTCACTCTCAAGCACAGCTCCTACAAAGATGAACTCAAGAGCTATACACATATATAACTTAAACTCATAAAACTTAATTAAATCATTATGAATCGTATCTTTACAAAATTTCACAATAGGCTCTAAAAATTATGCCAAACACAGATATGAAGTTGGTTTTGTTTCTAGCGCCCCTAAGGCTTTAAATTTCAGTTCAAAGTTGTAATTGCAACAGATATTCCTACATTCAATGGATATAGTTCCAAAATAACATAGTTCATGTACTTAAACTTGCAAATTCATATTAAACACATAATCACATGCATAATGAAGCATAGTACGGGTTGGGTCATCACAATATAGGATGTATTTGAACCCTTATCAGTATTCAGTTTTGGAATAAAGGTGGATGTGCCGATGGCACACATGAAGGATATGTACCCCTAGCAGACTGTTCTCTTGGGAACATACAACATATGCAACTGCTTGGGTATGTAACTCTAGACGTGAGCATCCTTGGTAGTTATAGTTGATAACACTTGAATATTTGACCATGGGGGGGGGGGTTTCAAATTAACCGTGTCATGGCTTAGTGGTCGGTAAGTTAAATCTCTTCGAAGAGATTTCAAGTGTCACTTAATTTATTAAAATTGTTGAAATTATTTTATTAGGTGTAATTTATACTTGCAATTATATTATAATTTTGTTATTTTGTTAAAAACAAAATGTAGGTTTGTTGTATTTTCTTTCTATGTTTAGTAGCTTGTGGCATATAATTTTGTTGCCCTGGTGTTTTATACCAAGTTTTGAAAAAAAAGAAATGAAAGATGAAAATATAGTTGATGATAATGTCTAGTCTTGGTTGACTTGAAGCCATGACTAGAGCGGAATAATTTTTATTTAGTAGGTATTAAGGACTTTATGATTTCGTTCAGAGGTGCTTTTGGATATTTTTTAGTTTTTATTTAATATTGTTTGACCCTTTCTAAAAATTTGGGGCGTCACAACACATCATTTATAATACTTCCAAAATCACCTATGATTTTCGATACTTTCAATATGTCCACAATTCACATTTCAATCTTTATGTTCTCAATATCATTTCTATCAATATTGTTAAACACTAATCTCATCAGTTTGTTCAATTAACACTAATCACTTTTATTCATAAACTTAAATTCCAATTTTCCAAGAAATTATAAATCTTCAATTTCCTAACAAATACAATTCTAGAAAATTATGGTTTTTCGTTCTAAAGTATCCACAAGCTTCAAAACCTTCCGCAAGTCAATATTCACAAAATTTGTAAGTTAAGTCATGAATTTTAACACACATAGATAGGCATTTCCAAACATTTATTAACTAGCATCATATACAAATTTCTCTAATTTACACTATTTACACTAAGGGCCCGTTTGTTTTCAAATGTGGAATGAAAGGGATTAATACTGAGAGGATTAGTAATGAGGGGATAAGTACAATTGTGTTTATTTTGATGATAGTTGTTAGTGTAGGGATTGTTAAATTATTTTTGTATAAAATAATAAAACAATGATTTTTACTAAACAAAAAGTACAAAAACTTAAAACATTAATGTTGAAAAAAAAATTCCCAACATTTAAAAAAAAAAAAAAAGGAGGACTAATTTTCTAATACCAAGTCTTTGGCCTCCATTTCAATCCCAACATCTAAGGCTCGTCCTAATCCGAAGGGCTTATCACTACAGCAAAAGAGGGTTTTTACGATGCCAAATGCATCCCGTAGGTACAATTCTATGACGTGCAAGGTAACGTCATATTTTGACCAGTCATGGAAAGTCATTCCCTTTCAACGACATGCCACAGTACGTTGTTAAAAACTATTTAATAGCAGATCTTATGCGTCATTTCACTTTTTCTACAACTACTTTTGCATGTCGTTAATTGGTGGGACAAATAACAACGCTAATTGAGCACCGTAAAATATGTAATACAACGACTTGCTTAGCCTGCCATAGATAAGTAGAACAAACCACGGCGTTCGTAAAATGCTATGGAATATTTCATATAATGGCCTAATTTGCCTGTCGTGGAATGTGTGTGTGTATGTCTGTGTGTGTGTGTGTGTGTGTGTGTGTGTGTGCGCGCCCGTGTGTGTTTTTTTTTTCTTTTTTAATTTAGCAGGTTCTATTTTGACCTGTTTTGTACAATCTAACAAACATTACAAATAAACTTCACAAAATATCAATCAACCACCAAAATATTGTTTCAAGCATAAAAAAAATAAAATAAACTGTATCCATAAATTATGTACAGTAAAAAATTGTCAATACATTCCAAACATCCAAAAACTAACCTTAAGTTCAAAACTATCCAAAAAGACTATCATTAAGTTCTAAATGTCAAAAAAGTTATAGACCATCCAAAACTGTATCATATATAAGTTTGTAAACAAAATCCAAAACTATTCACAGATTATAGAAATATATTCATGTAGACACCCCATTTTTGACCGTCCTCAAGACTCAGACGTCACCGTTTGAACAATAGGTGATTATCCATGTTCGTGTTCGTTTTGAGATCCCGAAGGACTCGGCTGCACGCCTTGCCTTAGGATCTCTCGACTTGACTGTTTTGTGCTTGGTTGTGGACCAAGAACTTGTTAGTTTTTGCACCTGAGGGTAGGAGCTGGCTTGTTAGCCATCCCCTAAAACCCAACGGCCGTGGCAAGAAGCCACCGGCCTTGGTTTTTCTGCTACCGACCAAATATTTGGTCGGTCGGCACTTCTGTTAGGTGTATCGGCTCTTTGAGTGGTCGGCCGGCCATTTATTTGGCCGATAGTCTCTCTCTCTGGCCGATACGTCCTTTTTTCCTTTTTCAGGCATTGTGCATGCCAGCTGTGCCAGCTGGAGTGCACGGACATGTCCTCCATACACATGTATAAAGGAATTTGCACCCTTTACACCCTTTTGGTCTAGCTTCTTGAGGAAGCTTGGACCTTTGTTTTAGCTTCCTCAAGAAGCTTGGACCCCTGTCTCAGCTTCCTTAGGAAGCCTTGGCCCCTTAGCCTTAGCTTCTTTAAGAAGCCTTGACCCCTTTTGTTAAGCTTATCTTGGAAGCTTAGGCCTTTGCCTTGTCTATATAAGAGGGCCCTCCCTCTCCTTTGAAGAGGTTCAACAAAAACCAGAGATATATGATATATACTACTTTCTCTCTCTATATCTCCCTCTCTCTCTCTTCATTTGTGTGTGTTAGAGGGCCTAAAAGGGTGTTTTGTTCTTAGTTTTGCACTAAGCCACCTGGTATTACACCATACTTGGGTTATTGAGGTTTTGGGAGGTTGTTCTTAGAGCTTTTAAGCTGGTGTTGATCAAAAAAGGGGCCTGAGGTTGCTGTTCTTCAAGTGTTCTTCAAGGGTGAGCATAATTACTTTATATTCTCCATTCTTGCACTAGCTTTTAACCCACTTTGCATGCTATTTTGAGCTTTGTGTATAACTGATAAAAGTTCTATTTTTTGATGTTTAAGATGTTTCATTAAGGTCATTTTGGTGTTGGGGGTCGACCTCCGCCCTCTTAGGCCTTGTTTGGCCCCTTTTGCGCCTTTTTTGTGGAGCTTTGGAACCTTTTGTGTATTGGCCTTCTCACCACTGAAATTCAGTGGATTTTTAGTGGTGGTGAAGGGGTCTTGAAGTCTTGTATAGGGGAGGGATACCCCTCTCCCTTTGTGTCTCATTTGTTTATGTTTGTGGCTCATAAGGGTAGCATACATGCTTAGCTCTACTTAGCTCCATTTTAGAGGTTTTTGGGTGTTATTTGGTCACATTATACCTCTGTTTTTTGTCAGATTGATGGTCTATTACATGCATTATACACTTGTCTAGTAACCCCCTTTATTGTCATAACATGTGCCATGCATTTGCCCCTCCATGCTTGCATGTTCTAGCTTGACTTCATGAAGCTTTTGGTCATATTTCATCATGCTTGAGGCCTGTTGGGTACTGATTTGATCATGTTTGCCATGTTTGGTGTAGCCACCATGCATTTTGGCTTGTGAGCCTTGAGTGTGTGAGTCATTAGCATGCTTTAGTTGGTTTGTTTCAGTGATTTGGAATCATTTTCCATGCTATTTCAGTCCATAATCCATGCTTGTATGCTTGCATTCATCATCCTTTCCATGCTTTGAAGAGATGGTCTTTTGTGCCTTAAAATGAGTCATTGTGTATGCCTATGTGTTTGAGGCTTTGGGCTGCCATATCAGTGGGTTTTGGGGCTCCTTTTTGCATGTTAAAACTTTGTTTTGCATTGATTAGTCCATGCCATATGTGGTTGGGGTGGTTATAGTAGAGTGCCCTCTTTGTGGCCTTAAATCCCCCTTTGTTTTGCATCCGTTTCCTAGCATGTTTTAACCATGATCTATGCATGCTTTAGTCTTGTTTCGGAGTGCCTTAGGATTGTTTTAAGTCATTTTGGTCCTTTGGGGTTTGGTTGACATAGCTATGGTTTGGACCCCTTTGTTGGCTTCAAGTTTTGGTCATTGTTGCATGCCTTACTTGCATAACATGGTTGATTTGGCATCACCCTCTATACACTTTCAGGGTTTAACATGTTGGTCTAATGTCCATGTTTATCATCTTTTGAGTGTTCTTGAAAGTTACCTTTTGTGCCTTAGCTTTAGGCGCATTGGTATACATGTTTGCATGAACATTTATCTATCATTTCCATCACTTTTGGCCACTGTTTTGGGGCATGGCTGAGGCCTCCCATTTCAGTTTAAGTCCATCCTTGTATATAAATTCCATGATTGACATGTTGCATTACATTGGTTGCATGCTTACATTGTATCATGATTGCATGTTTGCATGTTGTTTAGCTAGTTGCATTATATAGTCTCGTTGTATGCTTGACATCTTCATATTGCATTAGTTTGGCTTGCATGGTTAGGTAGTGTCATGTTGCATTAGCTTAGCATGCTCATATTGCATTGCATTAGTTGCATTACTTCGCATTGCATATAGCATACATACATAGCATTGTGTTTGGTTTGGGGTGTCAAACCAAACACGAGGAGTGAGGTGTGTTCGTACTCATAGTGATGAAACGCATCTCAATCCTCGGTCGCCGATGCCCTTGATCTCAACGTGATAGGGCGTATGGCATTCGTTTGTTTTGTTGCATGCATTTACATTGATTTGCAAGCTTGGTGCCTTTGGCCATCATGCATCGAAATGCGTGACTGGTGGCCCGAGTACCAAGGGCCGCACTCCCTTGAGTCCATAACATGATGGGGAGTGTGGACATGCATACATTACTTTGAAATTTCCTTGCCATGCACTATCTGTCCACTGCTGCAGCAAAACACAGGATTCTGCAGGAATAACTAGCCGGTTGGTCGCTTTCAGTGCCGACCGATCATCAGAGTCCAGCCGGTGACCCAATTTATGGTCGATGATCACATTTACATGGTCGGTGGTGCTCTTCATTGGCCGGTGGCATTCCAAAATGATTAGGGAATGGTTCAGAGGTGCCTCAAGAATTTTCACATCCCTCAGAGGTGCAGACCAGTGCAAACAGAGGCAACAGCGGCATGATAACGGTTTCCGAACAAGACAAATCGAGCATGCATCATCCATGCATTCTGAGGCAGAGCTGCGGCGGTCTCTTTAGTTTCATATTTAGGCTGTTTTTGTAATTAATTTGTGAATTAATTAGAAGGATTGTAATAATTAACTAGCTATGATAGTTGATTCATTATTTGGCCCGTATTATTCTTTCGGACCCTCCGAGCGAGGGCAATTGTGTGATAAGTGTGTATGAGTGTGTGTATGTCTTCCAACCCCCATTTCTTTCTCCCTTTTATTTACCTGCTTTCAATGGTTAGTATTAGGGCATATTTAAATTAGCATACTGTAGACGTCCCCGAACGCCCCGGGAGGGATGGCTCCCCTCCATTCCGTTCATATTGGGTTCACTACAGTTCAGGACTCCCAAATTGTCACGGTTCTAAATCTGAACCAAAGAGTCCAAATCCAGCAAATCGTTTTGAGAAAATAGATTTTGAAAGAAGTGCCAAACATGGACTGCTTTGCCAGATACAGAGTCGCCACCTAAATGTTTTATTTTGGAGAAATTTAGGAAACCCTGACTCGTTTGCCTAAGGCCACGTGTCCGTCATCACCAAAGTTGCCTCGGCTCGGGAACTTGGGTACGATTGGGGAAGGTCACTTCGTGAGCACCCCCGCTCGCCCGATCAAGATCGGCCTCTACTAACCGTGATATCTATTTTTGAAAACATTATGTGTTCTTATTCCGGTTATTAGCCTAGATTTACTATGTGATGCGCACAGCATACAAGTATAGACTGGATCGTCTGAATTGGAACAAAACATCTCGTGTTTGTTTATTTGAAAGTGGTTTGCTACTCGCAAGTAGGTTTAAAATGCAAATTTTGCCACCCTCAGGTGGGCTTAGAAAACATGGTTTTGCCACTATCTAGTGGGCTTAAAACTCACAATTGATGAATTGTTCCAATCCAAATAACCCAACCTTCACCCACAGGCATTCAAGCAGTTATATCACATAAGCATATAGCCTCATGGTAAGCATGCTATTCATGGCAGTCACTCACACGCATGCAAAGATGCTAGAGCATAAAACTTACCAAGTACTCCAAGCCAAAACAGAAGCCAATTAGAAATCCATGCGTGATCCTAATTATACATAAATGCCTAATGCAACACATGCAAGAGTGCAACAATAGCAGGCTCGGCTATTCTAGACATGGCATATGAAATGCTACAGCTAACATGTATTCAATTTGGAATTGAAAATACAATGCAGTTAGTATCATGCGCCGAGCCCGATGCATGCAAGACAGATGAATGAATGCAAACATGCTATCATACTGTATGCTAATTGAAACGTGCCCTAATCTAACCATCATAAGCGGGTAAATAAAAAGGAGAAAGACGTGGGGTTGAAAGACATACATCACACACACGCACACTTATTACAACATTGCCCTCGCACAGAGGGTCCGAATAAATAATATACAGTCCCAAATGAATAATTACAGTCCGAATATGGACAAAACCCTAATTAATTAATAAATTAAATTAGGAAAGCAATAAATTGGCATGCAAGCTAGGGACTGCCTCAAATCTGCTTCGGATGATGAATGATACATGCTCGGGTTGCCTTGTGCGGAGAATTCCTCGCGATGCCCCGGTTTGCCTCTGTTTGTAATTGTTCTTGGAATGCGTGTCAAGCTCCGGAAGGCTGCCAATTTTTGATTTGCTGCAACAGAGAGCAACAAAGGGGCATGGCAAAGTATTTTCACATATGTATGTATGACTACTCTTCAGGGAGTGTAGTCCTCGATCCTCGTACCACCAATCACGCATATCGATGCATGATGGCCGAGGAGTCGAATTGCACGACACAATATGAAATGAATGCACATATAAACACAACAAGACCTAAACTCCATCATGGATAATCTGGAGTGTCGGTGACTGGGAATTGAGACACGTTTCGTCATTCGAAGTACGAAACGTCCCTCGTTTCCCGTGCTCGGGCTAACTCCTATCCCAAACACAATACAATATGCATGACATGTATGAATGCAATTTTAACATGCAACCTAGCATACACAATGCTATGAAATGGCATACACGATGCACGAGGTAACATGGCATACACAATGCGCTAACATACAACCTAGCATACGCAATGCTATGAAATGAAATGGCATACACAATGCACAATGGACTTACACCAACATTAGTGGACCTCAGCCACACTCACATCAGTAGCCATGAGATGAAAATGAGACACTCGAAATGCGTGCACACATGCACGCAAACCGAGGACCAAGCCTATGGCATCAAATGCCACTCTAACCAAAGCATGGCAAGGCATGGAACGTGATATGCAAACATGCGAATTTCAGCGCTGAAATATGATACAAAACAGCCCTGAAGCATGGAAACATGGCACCCGATGCATGAGATGAACCCCGAAACTTAAAATTAGGCGCATGGAATGACTTATAGCTATACAAAGCATGCATTATTTGATGATGAAGCATGAAGACAGAGGCAATACAATCCCAAAACATGCATATTTCCAGTTTACAACAAGTCTCAAAAATGAACACAAATAGGGCTAATCCAACATGCAAAAATGGCTCTAAAAGAGAGATTAAACACAAGGGACAGCAGCTGACCCCAAATGGAAAATATCCCTTCAAAAAAGTTGAAGAGGGGCTCAAAACAAGGTACTTTACAGTTTACATCAAGCCACGAAAATAATCACAAATAAGGCCAAACTATCATGCAAGAAAAGGCCTAAAAGAGGGGTAAAGAGACAAGTGGTAGCTTCTGTACTCAAAAAGAGGAGAGCCCTTGAACAAAGTGGAAGAGAGGCTCAAAACAAGATATTTCACAGTTTATGGAAAAGTCCAAAACAGCTCACAAATAAGCCTAAAATACTATGCAAAAATTGGCCTAAAAGAGAGATAAAGAGGCAAGTGATAGTAGGAGACCTCAAATAGAGGAGTGCCCTTCAAAAATGTTGAAGAGGGGCTCAAAAAAATATATTTTACAGTTTATGACCAAGTCCAAAACAACTCACAAATAAGCCTAAAATACTATGCAAAAAAAAGGCCTAAAAGAGAGATAAAGAGGCAAGTGATAGTAGGAGACCTCAAACAGTAGGAGGTCCTTGATCAAACATGAAAAGAGACTCAAAATATGACTATTTAAAGTTTGGTTCAGAGCCCAAAAAAGCTAGCAAGTATGGCTTAGATAGCATGCAAAACAAGGCAAGAAAGAGGGAAAATGGGACTCACCCTTGTAGAACCAAGCTTCAACAACTTTCGGGCCAAGTTTGGGAGCTCTTCACCTCTGGAAAGCAGCCTCAAGTTGCTGGAATGGAGGATGGAGGCCTTGTGCTATGAGGTGTAGGGTAAATGGTGTAGAACTTAAGGGGTTTTGGTGCTTGGAGTAGAGAGAGAGAGAGATTGAATGCAAGAGCTCCAAACAAGTTTTTGTAACCCTCAAACAAGGAGCTGAGGGGCTGGTTTTATAGAGGAGAGGAGAGGAGAAAAGGGGGGAAAATCAAATTCAAATTTCCCTCCCCCAAAAGACACCCCTCGGATACAGGATCTGGGGAGAAACAGAGGGCGCAGCTGTAAGGAACCAGGTGAGAGGGTCATGGCCGGCCAGGTGCAGAAGGTTCAGGGGGCCGGCCGGCCACCTCCCATGGCCGGTCGGCCAAGGGTCAAAAGGGTCAAGGACAATTGCTGGTCGGCCACCCCAAATTGGTGGCCTCCCATGTGTGCACAACACAACTATGTAGTCAAAACCCAGAAAAAGTGAACCAAGAGAGAGAAAAGACCATTTTTTAGAGGGGTTCAAAAAGTTCAGGCATAATTACTAGTCGGGCACCAAATATTGGTGGCCTCCCAGGTGTGTACAACACAAATATGGGGTTTAGGGTTCAATAAAGTGGCCCCGGGGTGGTCAACATTGGCTTTCAAGTGAGGAAAATTGGCATCGGAGAGCGATGAAGAAATAAAGCTGGTTTTCAGAACAATTGCTGGCCTCCCACCCTTCTACAAGCTTCCTAACTATGAAAATAAGGTCTCCACCAAAAATGAACCAAAACGGATGCAAAACAGAGGTTCGGGGACCGAAACGCGCGGCCCGGGGGCCCCGAAAATGGGCTGTTAAGCACCGGAGGTGGCGTTTGACCACAAAGTTGGTCTCTCGGGCCGCAATGTTCCTCAAAAGGGAGGAAATAAGGTGTATACCAAAAACCGGAGCAAACGGAGGTGGTTAGGTGGTCCCGAACCAAGGCACACGGCCGTCGGCTCTGGAAAATCGAAAACTGGGCTCCAAGCGGGAAAAATGGCCTACGACCACGAAATGTAGCCTACGGCCACTAAGAGGTGGTCTACGAGACCTCTCCCTCCCTTCAGGAAGAGAAAATAGAGAAAATAGAGCCTGGTTCGCAAATCGAGGCAAGGCACGAAAGAGTTCGGAAGTCTAGAGGCAAGGCTTGCAGCCGGGACTCTGAAACTTCTGAGCGAGCAGAATATGCAATATCACCGAGCGCTTAATCAGTGACGTCTGAGTCTTAAGGTCGGTCAAAAATGGGGTGTCTACAGTTGCCCCTCTTTGACAGAACTCGGAAGTCATAAGTGACGGGAGTGAATGTCAAAGCCCAGAGACGACCCATTTTTAACAAGGCCGAAGGCTTAGACAAACAGGCAAGACAAACAGAGATGTGCCCGCAGGCATGCCCGCAGGCAGGGGCAAAATGCAACTGACAATGCAAGAAGCCGAAGATATCTCAATGATTATGCAAATGCAGCAAGCTGTAATGAAGCACATATTCACAATAGATGCAACAGTTTTAAGCAAGAATGCGAAGCAACAGCTACATTTTATGCAGTTAAGAATACAGAGAATTGTTCGATTCTCGCCGCGTCTCACGCGGAGAAGATACAATACCTACGCAGTTCATCTGGTCGCACCAGCCTCAAATGAACCGTACATACAATATCGTGCCTGCAAAAGAAAGAAACTCGACAAGCACAACATAATTAGCAACACATGTTCAAAGCGATATTGAATGCAGACAATCGCGGCGTCGATAGAAAAGTGCATCGCAATGCGAGGAGTAACGCGCGTGACAACGCGGGTTAAGCACGAGGATTTGACAACACCTGTGAAACGTGCACAATAGTATGAGTGGTGTGCATGAGAATGCAAGTGGCGTGCATAACAATGCAGAATAAATGTGAATTCGAATGCGAATTTGTCGTAAAACGATGAGCAAAGAAATGCGAGTTTTCGATGAGGGTGACTCAATCGCAACCTCCGGTTTACCTCCCAGAGGGGTCGCAACATGTTTGAAAAGGATACATCTCACTTTTGACGAGTAACGATGAAAAACGCATCGAAAGTTGGCGTTGAAGTTCCGGTAGAGCGATTTCGCGACGGAAAGTGCACTTCTCTTGTACTTTTTCAGGTCCCAGAGACTCCAATCCTTCCCAAAATTTGCAGAGAGCTTGGTGGGCACTTGGGGAACACCACCGACCAGGTCTCATCCCAGGGAGAGGCCACCGACCAGCATTTTGCAAAGGGGGTGGTCGGCCTGCCACAAAAGGTGGTCGGTCAACCCCCTAGCCCAAATCCGGGGCAGTTCGGTCATTTTGCTCTCATTTCTTTAAATACACTCGGCCAAAGCCTCATTCCTCACAACTTCAGCTCCGAAAACACCTTCTCCACCTTCCTAGACCATTTTCCTCTTCAGATCTGAGCTCTATACGCGTTTTCCAACGCCCCACGCAAGTTGTTTTCGCGAAATCTTTCAATTTTCATCACTTTGGACCGATTAAATTTTGATTTCGGTGCTTCTTTTCTCATTTTCACCACTTGAGGTAAGTTTGTCTCAACATTTGGAAGATTTCCTCAGGGGTTGACTTTTGTTGACTTTTTCATTTCCCGAGAGTTGACTTTTGTTGACTTTTTCCAATTTTGGCTCATTTTGCTCATTTTTGCTCCTTTTTGCAGATTTTCAGAAATGGCCGGTCATTTTCCTCACGGTGGAGGTCCTCCGGGTGCCAGGGATGATCTCGATATTATGGCTCTGCCTCTGAGGGTTCGACCCATCATACCCGAGAGGTACGTCCCTCGAGCACATATCCTTCCGCGGGCTATTTTTTATCACTTCACTAATTTTGATGATCGAGCGCCTGGAGATCTGCTTTTGCGAGAGCCGGAGTCTCACCTCTCTCATGAGGCACGAGAGGTATTTATTTCTCCTTTTTTTACATTTCTGCAACGTATTCCGCATTTTGGTACGTTTCATGCCTCTTGCTATGCATATCTGCTCATTTTATCACGTAGCTTGTTCTGACGCTTAGCCCACGATACAGTATTCTGTTTGCGTTTTGAACGCTTGAATTTCTGATCACGTAGCCCATAACTTGATGGCGAACACACAACAAACATATATGTTGACAGTTGAACACTCAGCCCAAACTCTGAATTTCTGAACACGCAGCCCAAGTTGAAGGTGAACACGCAGCACACACTTGTTGAGAGTAGAACACGCAGCCCAAACTCTAAATTTTCTGAACACGCAGCCCAAGTTGAAGGTGAACACGCGGTACACACTTGTTGAGAGTAGAACACACAGCCCAAACTCTGAATTTCTGAACACGCAGCCCAAGTTGAAGGTGAACACGCAGCACACACTTGTTAAGAGTAGAACACACAGCCCAAACTCTGAATTTCTGAACAAGCAGCCCAAGTTGAAGCTGAACACACAGCCCACACTTGTTGAGAGTAGAACACACAGCCCAAGTTGAAGGTGAACACGCGGCACACACTTGTTGAGAGTAGAACACATAGCCCAAACTCTGAATTTCTGAACACGCAGCCCAAGTTGAAGGTGAGCACACAGCACACACTTGTTGAGAGTAGAACACACAGCCCAAACTCTAAATTTCTGAACACGCAGCCCATTGTTGAGGTGAACACACAGCCCACACTTGTTGTTGAACACTCGGCTCGAACTTTGAGGTGAACACACGGTCCACTGGTTTTGAAATCTGAACACACAGCCCAAACATTTTGATGTTGAACACTCGGCTCGAGCTTTGAGGTGAACACACAGCCCACTGGTTTTGAAATCTGAACACACAGCCCAAACATTTGAATTCTGATTTGATTTTACATATAGCTTATACGTTTAATTTGCATGCAGCTTGTATATCTCATTTGCACGTAGCTTGTTTATTTCATTCTGAAACTGAATATATGTATTCACCGTGAATGCAGGTGTCCTCCCGTGTTACACAGGGATACGGCTCCATTGTTGCGAGAGATTGGTACGCGGAGCTCCCAGAGACCGTCCGCGATTAGGTTGCTCTAGCAAGATTCGGGCCCTTTTGTGCCAAGATATCTCGCTATCCAGCTAGCAGGATGTTGATGGGCGCCCTGGTGGAGAGGCGGTGGGACACCACCAACTCCTTCCATTTCTCATCTGTCGGGGATATGGCCATGACCCCATTTGACTTTGCCGTATTGACCGGCCTTGACATGGGAGGCTGGGCAATCCCATATGACGAGGACATGGGCCAGTGGGAGGCCGCTTGGATCTACTTACTGGGAGCTCGTCCACCGGTCGACCAATCCTCGGGCCGAGTCCGGTACACTTGGTTTTCTTCACATTTTAGGCATACTGAGCCCGAGACTCTGGAGGAGATTACACAGTACGCCCGCGGGTTTCTAATGTTCCTCTTCGGGACCACTTTGTTCTCCGACAGGGGGAACACCGTTGGGCTATATCTACTGGGTGCCCTGGCAAACCTCACACAGGTTAGTCGGTATGATTGGGGTGGCGCTAGCTTGGCTACCCTCCATTGCTATATGAGCGCGACCTCCCGCGGACGGGGGAACATAATTGGTGGCTACTGGAGAGCCTGGGAGGTACCTTCTGCCCTCTTGATTTACATTTCTGCTTTTCAATGTATGTATATTGCACACATGGCACACTCTATACTCTGTCCTGATATCCTGCACTCAGCATTCTGTATTTGATGGCTTTTGCTCCGTTTTCCACAGTTATGGGTTTTCGCATATTTTCCCATACTAGCGCCAGAGCTGGAGGTGGAGGCGCCCCTTATGACCCCGTACTCGCTTGTTTTCGAGGGTCAATACCGGCCGCGGCCTCGGGAGACTCTTCTCTACCTACGGCAGTACTTCGACACGGTGCGGCCGTCAGAGGTAATCCAAAACTCCCAATTCCCAATGTTTTTATCTTTGGTTTATTCCGTACATCTACGATTTCTGATCAGCCTATGCATTGGTTACCTGCAGATTACCTGGCAGCCCTGGTTGCCTTTGGGTGGGGACCTTCGATTTCAGTTTGCCGGAGGATGGGGCTCTTCCCGGTATAGGATCTTGTTCGTGGGGCCAGTTGGTAGGGCTTGGTTCTTGGGGGAACGCTTCCTTCGTCAGACTATGGGCTTTCCTGAGCCGAGTGTTTCCTCAGCACCTCCGGACGGTATGCGGCTCGCTGATAGGCTTACTCCCCAGGGTGTCATTGACGCTAGGCTGGGCACTGATGCACTGCTGTATATAGAGGATGGGGAGTACGCGACCTACCGTCACACCTACCTGACGCCTCCGTTGACAGGTGTCCGTATTCCCTCGAGGAGGTCTACTGACATGCCGTGTTTGAGTCGAGCTCGGGCTGCAGGCGCCCCTTCTACTAGCAAGGCAGGTACATCGAGAAGAGGGGTTGGACTGGTCCTCCCGATTCCTCCGACTCATCATCATGCCGGATGGCCAGACATGCCGACCGAGTTGACAGGATGGCGATACGAGACCTCCTACCCGATTCCGATAGAGCCTCCCATGCTTGATCATCGATATGTCATTGATCCCGACTCACCGCCGATATGCCCCACTGCTTTTCATCTATCATTCAAATACTTAGACATTCCTTTATTCCTTGATGATTTGAGCTTGTATCTGCAGCCACCCAGAGAGTACATGGAGGGGGTGATCGGATTGGTGGCCTCACTCGAGGGCATGGTCTTGCGGAGAGAGGCGCAACTGTCCATCATGGGTTTCCAGGTACTCTTTAGTTTTCTCAAATTTATCGTACTTCTAACGACATGTTGACCTTGAACATTTTACTGCTTTGATTAATTGTATGTGTAGAGCACATCTGACACACCACATTCATATACTGTATCCGCATGCACCCTCATTTCATGTAGTTTGCTTGCATCTGTATCTGATACACACATTTTGAGCTGATGTATTCAAATTGCACTTTTTATTTTCAGATGCCTCCAGTATATCAGCCAGAGACCGGGCCATCTCGACCTTCTCGGGGAGTCGGGCCATCTCGGCCTTCTCGCAGGGCCAGGAGAGGGGAGTCGTCCCGCAGACGCAGAGCACATATCGTAGAGGAGGAGCCTGATGAGGACGAGGAGGAGGAGGAGGCTACAGATCTTCAGTCAGAGACCTCTGCTGACAGAGAGGAGGGTTCCGACCTTGGTTCCGGGAGTGGAGAGGAGGTTGAGGAGGATCCTGAGGATGACAGTTCTGACTCAGATGGTGCCGGTGGTGCAGAGCCTGTTCCGCAGAAGAGGACGAAGAGGGCCTCTTATTCCTGCTCTTGAGAGCATTGGTGCAGCTGTTTCCTGCTTTATTTATCTTTTTTACTAGTAGTTGTAGCACATTGTACATTATTAGGCAGTTTTATTTTCTGTAAAACTTGTACCTTTGCGGTAAAATGTTGTAACAAAGGAAGCATGATGGAATGAAACAGCTTTTTTGAAAAAGTGTTGTACTTTATGTTCTCAGCATCGCGTCGCGCCATTTTGCAAGTAAAGAGATTGAACAGTAAATGTGCATTGTGTATGTGCCAAGTCAGGTAGCGAACCGACACGACAAACAAAACAACCTAATCTTACTGAGAAACAACAAAAAAAGCCTCAGCAAGTTTACAACTCGATAAGCAATGCAAAGGGGGCATATAATGTGTGCCATGGCCGACCCAAACAACTATGGACAGATCTCTAGCATGGCAAAATAAGCACACGAGCATCACAAAACGAGACCTAAAACATGCTCGAGCAAAGGCTAACAACCTAAGGCATATTAAAGCAATAACATGGCATTACATGGTAGGTATGCTAAGCATGCATGGTGTGCCAAAACCAACACACAACAAGGTTATATCATGGCATAATAAGCATGGAAAACAACCAAGACATGACCAATACACACTCTAACATGATGCTCTCTCAAGAGGCCAAAAGGGTCCATTTCAAGGACAACAAGGAGAGGGGGGTGGCCCTCCCCTTTTGGAGACTTCAAGGCACCATCTCCGCCACTGAAATCCCTCAAGATTTCAGTGGTGAAGAGGCCCAAACACCAAAGTCTCGAAACTCACTCAAAATAGCATAAAATGGGGCCTTTCAAGGCCTAAGAGGGGTCAAACACCTCCAAACCACAAAACACTCTTAATAAACAGTCAACAGGGTTAAAAAATAGAACTTTTTTGTATTATACACTAAGCTCAAAAACGATTTTAAGATAGGTAGAAATACAATGCAAGATTGGGGAATAAAGAGGCAAAATTGTTACCCTTGAAGACCCCTTCAACAATGGTGCTCCAACAGTCCCTTCTAGGTTGAAAACAGCTCCAAAAACTTCAAAACCAACCTCTTAGAACCTCAGTAGCTAAGTGAAGGTGAAACACTATGTGTTTGTGTGCAATAGTAAGGCATAAACACAATTTAACACACACAAGAGGGAGATATAGAGATAGAAAGTGTTTGGTTTCTAACCCTAGAACTCAAAACCCTAAAAATGGCTGCCTAAAAATATCTCAAGGTGTTTCAAGTGTCTAACCAAAAGCCAAGAGACAAGGCTCTCTCTTATAGAGCCTTTTGTCTTGTAAAGCTTACAAGACAAGCTTCCAAAGAGGGAGATCCCTCCATACACGTGTATGGAGGGGAGCCAAAAGCAAGACAACTGTGACAAAATATCTGAAAAAGCAGATGCACAGTAGTCGGCCGGCCAAAAATGTCATTTTGACAAAAAAGAGATCCGACCGGCAACAAAGAGTGCCGACCGGCAACAAAAAGTGCCGGTGGCCTCTAGCCACTGCCGGTGGTGTGTGGGGATGCTTTACAAGGCATTCCCTGCCCTTCCAAGGCAAAACACAAGTGTTTGGTGCAAAACCAGACACAAAACGGTCAAGTTCGGAGATCCTGAGGCAAGGCGCGTAGCCGAGACCTCCTGGAACTCCAAACGAACACAAACATGGATAATCACCGAGTGTTCAAACGGTGACGTCCAAGTCTTAAGGACGGTCAAAAATGGGGTGTCTACAGTTGCCCCTCTTTGACAGAACTCGAAATTCATAACAGTGACGGGAGTGAATGTCAAAGCCCAGAGACGACCCATTTTTGACAAGGCCGAAGACTCAGACAAACATGCAAGACAAACAAGATATGCGCCCGAAGGCAGGAGGCAAAATGCAAGACAATGCACAAAGCTAGATACAACTTATGATCATGCAATATATACAAAACAATGTATAAATAATGCAAATGAAAATGAAAATGCAATTAAAACAATGCAAACTATATGCAAAGCAATTGAATCACGATCCAATCACGAGTGGTTCGAGACCACACCTATATCAAATAGATTGATGGAGGTAACAAGTCTGTCTACCATAGAACGGTCAACTGAACTATGAGCATCGTAGACAGACACAAGAACGAGTATTGGGGGGGATTGACATAAGAGGGGAAACGACCCGCTGGAGAAAGGACAATGATCCTAATGCCGGATGCAAAAATTACACTACAATACAATATATAATGAAAATGCTGGGGAGATGGCAATGCATATGGCACGCGGGCCAAACCAAATCTTGCCTAGGTAAGGCATGTACGCATAAAAGCCACGTCTAACATAGAACGGTCCACTGAACTATGCTTCGACACGAGAAGTATGGGCACATACCAGACCAAGCTCAACATGGAAAGGCGCAAGCCATAGACGGAGGTGATGCAATGAATGCATGCGAACTACAATGCAATGGGTATGGTTATTTACAAAGGATATGGCTCGCAGGCCAAACCAAATCTTGCCTAGGAAGGGCATGTACACGTACGAGCCATGTCTAACACAGAAAAGGTGTCGCAACCCTCAAACCAACATACCAGCGTGGAATAGGCGCATACACATGCAGAACTGTGCTTTAACGTGAAAAGTAAGGGCACATACCAGACCAAGCTCAACATGGAAAGGCGCAAGCCATAGACGGAGGTGATGCAATGAACGCATGCGAACTACAATGCAATGGGTATGGTTATTTACAAAGGATATGGCACGCAGGCCAAACCAAATCTTGCCTAGGAAGGGCATGTACACGTACGAGCCATGTCTAACACAGAAAAGGTGCCGCAACCCTCAAACTAACATACCAGCGTGGAATAGGCGCGTACACGTGCAGAACTGTGCTTTAACATGAAAAGTAAGGGCACATACCAGACCAAGCTCAACATGGAAAGGCGCAAGCCATAGATGGAAGGTGATACAATGAATGCATGCAAACTACAATGCAATGGATATGGCACGCGGGCCAAACCAAATCTTGCCTAGGAAAGGCATGTACACGTACAAGCCATGTCTAAAATAGAACGGTCCACTGAACTATGCTTCGACACGAGAAGTATGGGCACATACCAAACCAAGCTCAATCATGGAAAGGTGCAAGCCATAAAGCTACAATGCGATGAATGCATGTAATCTAAAATGCATGTTTTGTTTTTTTTTTTTTGAAATGCAGATGATGTATAAAATGTATGTTGCATGAAATGCGCGACAACACGCGGCTTTAAAATACATATATAATGCAACTTATAGAAAGTCGTTCGGGCACGACAAACACCGAAGGACTTGTACCTTCAGAGGATTTAGGGTCTCCTAGACCGTGTAGATTGCACAAGAAATGCATAACAATGCAAGTGAACTACACATACCAATGCACCGGAGGTTTCGCACTTCCCAAGGATTTAAGGTCTCCTAGACCATGTATAATACCAGTGCGGTTCATCTGGTCGCTCCAGCCTCAAATGAACCGTACATACAATATCACGCCTGAAAAGAAAACAAACTTAACAGGTACAATATTGTTAGCAACATGCATGATAATGCAAATGAGGCACGCATGCTAATGCAAATGTCGACACACATGCCAACAAAAATGTGACACGCATGCCAATGAAAATGAGGTCCGCATGCAAGATGATACAAATGAGACACGCATGCAAATACAACAAATGAGACACGCGTGCCTCACAAGGTGCAAAATGATGCAAGTGTGACACGCATGCCACACGAAATGTAAAATGATACAAATGAGACACACGTGCCTCATAAGATGCAAAATGATGCAAGTGTGACACGCATGCCACACGGAATGTAAAATGAAACAAATGAGACACGCGTGCCTCATAAGATGCAAAATGATGCAAGTGTGACACGCATGCCACACCAAATGTAAAATGAAACAAATGAGACACGCGTGCCTCATAAGATGCAAAATGATGCAAGTGTGACACGCATGCCACACGGAATGTAAAATGAAACAAATGAGACACGCGTGCCTCATAAGATCCAAAATGATGCAAGTGTGACACGCATCCCACACGAAATGTAAAATGATGCAGATGAGATACGCGTGCCTCATAAGATGCAAAATATGCAAGTGTGACATGCATGCCACACGGAATGTAAAATGAAACAAATGAGACACGCGTGCCTCATAAGATGCAAAATGATTCAAATGAGACACGCATGCCTCATAAGACGCAAAATAATACAAGTGTGACACGCATGCCACACGGAGTGTAAAATGATACAACTGAGGTGCACAAAACAGTGCGATGCGCTAGACAGCACGAATTGAATGCAATGCACAAAACAGTGCGGTGCGCAAAACAGCGCGAGCGTAAACTGCACAAAACAGTGCGATTGAGGTGCGCAAAATAGCGCGAATGCAATGCCATGCACAAAACAGTGCGATGAAGGTGCGCAAAACAGCGCGAATGTAAACTGCACAAAACGGTGCGATGCGCTAAACAGCGCGATTGATTTTGAAATGCACAAGACAGTGTGATGCGCTAAACAGCGCGATTGAAATGCAATGCAGAAAACAGTGCGATGTGCTAAACAGCGCGAGTGATTGCAATGCAGATGACAGTGCGATGCGCTAAACAGCGCGATTGAAATGCAATGCACAAAACAGTGCGATGCGCTAAACAGCGCGACTGATTTTGAAATGCACAAGACAGTGCGATTGTTTTAAATGCACAAGACAGTGCGATTATATGCGATACACATGGGGCAACTTTTGAGCTTTTGTAAAAGCTAAAAGGATATAAAAAGGATACACCTTGCACGAATTCGAGTGCCGCGCATGGAAGACACGATCCGAGGTCACAACGGAGGCCGGTTGAGCGTCGGAGATACACTTTCTTGCACTTTCTTGAGCTATGAAGACCAAAAACTACTCATATGGCCTAAACAAGGCTGTGGGAACACCACCGGCCGGGAGGGGAAGCCACCGGCTGTCCATCAGCTGAAAAAATAATCCCATCGGCACAATATTCTGCCGGCCGGCACAAAATGTTGCCGACCGGCAAAAAATTCCTGAGTCGGGGCAGATTCGACATTTCACCACGGGTGTTTTAAAATAGGGTTTCTAAACCCTATTCTTCACTTCCTTCTCCACCGAAAACTCACATTTTCTCTCTCTAGAGTGTTTTCCCTTCCTTTTTCTTCCGTTTCTTCGCGTTCTACGCCCGTTTCGTCGTCGGATTCACGATTTTCTTCACGTTTCGGACATTTTCAACTGAACAAATCTTTGTTTCGGTGCCTCGTTTGCCATTCCCACCTTTTTGGGGTTTGTTCCCCTCACTTTCCTCTTGATTTCCATGCCCTTTTCACATCCCGCCCTTTTCGGCCATTTTTGACCTTCCCGGGAGTTGACTTTTCGGTTGACTTTCCGTATTGTAGCCCGGTTTTCCTTCTTCCGGTTATTTTCTCATCATTCTTGACATGGCGGATGACATTCCACGCGGTGGGACTCCCCCGGATCACGAGATGGATCCCGGGGTCGAACTCCTACCCTTAAGCGAGCGCCCGTTCGACCTGGCGACCTACCGGCCGGCGATCCATGTTCTGCCCCCTGACGGACTGCGCCAGTTCAGGAGTTTCGAGAGGTACGCGCGACCCGAGCTACTACTGCGTGAGCCTACCTCCCACCTGTCCTTCGACACTTCCGAGGTAACCCTCCTTTCCCTGCTTTACTTTCTGCAATGTAGGATACAAACTGTCAACTGCCATAACCGATTACAGTCGATACTCTGTATATTGTAGTTGATTGCAAATGCACTTGTAACTGATTATCTGTTTAAGACTCACACGTGCACACACACTGCACTAGCCTTGAACCACTCAACACACGGCACACACCGTATTCCACTGCAAACACTGGCACCCGATATCTGCTTGAGTCTGAACGTATGCACACATGCTATACTGTACTGAACCATCCGAACACGCTGACGCATCACACGTTGTAGATCACTGTAAGGACACCGGCAGTCGGTATTTGCTTGAATCTGTTAAACTTGCACGCATGCTATACTATACTGAACCACCCAAACACGCTGACGCATCACACGTTGTAGTTCACTGTAAGCACACCGACACCCGGTATTTGAATTTGTCAAACTTGCACACATGCTACATCTGTTCTGAACCACCCAAACACGCTGACGCATCACACGTTGTAGTTCACTGCAAGCACACCGGCACTCGGTATTTATTTAAATCTGTCAAACTTGCACGCATGTTATATCTATATGCTCCTTAGAACTGTATCTTGAATATTGCCTTGCAATTGTTGTTTTCTATTTACAGGGAGATTCCCATACCATTCGTGGGTATGGGAACACCGGCGCCCGGGACTGGTACGCCGAGCTTCCTGATGCGGTCCGTCGCATCGTGGACCAGGAGGGTTTCGACGCATTCTGCAGAGGACTCTCCAGGCTCACTATGTGCAGACCTTTACTCGCCGTTTTGGTAGAGAGGTGGTGGGACACCACCGATTCATTCCACTTCTTCGCGGCAGGGGACATGACGATGGCCCCTTACGATTTCTCGATGCTCACAGGCATCGAGGTAGGGGGCGATCCAATCCCCTTTGATACCGACATGGACGAGTGGACTGCCGCTCAGATCCATCTACTTGGTGAGGTGCCACCCCTCGCCCGCCCAGGCTACGTCCGATACTCCTGGTTTGAGGTGCAGTTCCGGGTCCAGCCCACCCTTGTTGACGCAGCCCCGATGACCCCGGAGGCCGTGGAGAGGTACGCTCGCGGCTTCCTCAGGTTTCTGTTCGGGACGACTATTTTCGCCGACTGGGCGAACACAGTGCCTCTCTGTTTGCTTAGCGCACTGGTGGACGTCAGGCAGATCCTGCATTACGACTAGGGTGGCGCCGCTCTGGCCACTCTCTATGGATACATGAGCTCAGCTTCCCGCGGCAGCGGACAGTTGCTCGGAGGCTACTGGCGGGCTTGGGAGGTACATTTCTTCTCCGCTTTTCATTTCTGTTCTATATCTTCTGTACTCTGTACACTGCACACACTGCAGTCTGCTTTATACTTGTTGTATACTGTACACACGGCACGCACATACACTCTGCTTTACACTGGCTGCACACTGCTCACACTGCACACTCTGCACAATACACTGCACAACACATGGCTCCGCCATTTCTGCTTTATTCTGTATTCTGCTTTATTTGATAGTCATATTGATGTTTTCTCTACAGTTGTGGGTTTACGCCTACTTTCCTAGGCTCGCACCCGTACCGGTCACGGAGACCACTCTGGTCGTTCCTTTTTCGCGCCGCTTTGACGGGAGATGCACCCGGAGGCCGCGAGAGACTTTCAGCTTCTTCCGCCGCTTCTTTGATACCATCACCCCCGCGGAGGTATGTTTTATTTGCAGTTCATTTAAGCTTCGCCCTTCCACTGCATATTTCAATAACAGTAGATAACAAACTGTGTTGCATTTTCAGATCACCTGGCAGCCTTGGGCTCCTTTGCCAGCCGTGACGCGGGATCGGTTTGCCGGTGCCGATGAGACCTCGCGTTTCTGGATCTTGTTGGAGGGCCCGGTCTGTCGAGCTTGGTACCTAGGTGAGCGTTTCTTACGCCAGACCCTAGGATTACCGAAGCAGATAGTCCCGGTTCACCCTCCCGAGGATATGAGGGAGACCGAGAGGCTCACCACTGAGCAGATGCACGATTACACCATCGATTGGGAGGCGACCCGCTTCAGAGGCATCGGCGACTACCGAGAGTATGTGCAGACGTACCTTATGCGGCCTCTGAGCGGCGGCTGTCGGGTTGAGGGAGCTAGGCCCGTGGCGCCAACGACTAGGGCGAGAGAAAGAGCTGGAGCGGGAGCTTCGAGGAGGGCCCGAGTCTGTGGCAGGGGCGGAATTTAGGAGGGACGGGGGACCGGTTGGCCTGTTCTGCCTACTTCACTGACTTTCCGAGGGCAGGGTGGGGCGACCTATCAGATCCCCTTCGCCCCTCCGCCAGCTGATCACGAGTTTGCCGGTGTCCCCGACTTACCTCCGGTATGCATTACTGCATTTCTGTACAGTCATTTTATTTCAGTTTATTTGATATTCCACAGAATATTGATACATCTGATATTTTTGCAGGCTTCTTTTGAGTATACCCGGCAGTCATTGGAGATGAATGCCTCCATGATGGGGATGTTGCAGCGGACCTTTGATCTCCTGGCCCTCTACAGCATTCTGGTATGTTCTTCTGATCATGGCCTCAAATCACTCACATGCTGATTCACGTAATCTGATGCATGACACAACACCTGATATACTGATCTCACAGTATTTGATACATTGCATGCACTACATTCTGCACTGTACTCTGCACTGATAAACTGCTCACAGCATTCACACACTGTACTCATGCACTGCATTCTGCACTGATAAACTGTCCACGGCATACACTGCATTCTGCACTGATAAACTGCTCACGGCATTCTTGCACTGTACTCATACACTGCATTCTGCACTAATAAACTACCCACGGCATTCTTGCACTGTACATTGCATTCTGCACCAATAAACTGCTCACGGCATTCTTGCACTGTACTCATACACTACGTTCTGCACTAATAAACTGCCCACGGCATTCTTGCACTGTACACTGCATTCTGCCCTATACTCTGTCCACGGTATACTGATGCATTTGCCTTTTGTGTACTTTTTCAGCCTCCCTTCCAGATTCCCGGGGTAGGAGGTGCTTCAGCTGGACTTTCCGTCCCTGCCCGAGGAAGAGATGAAGAGGGCCGAGTATTCCCCCGCACCAAGGCGGGGCGTACTTATGTCGGGAGCAGTTCGCGGGCTCCCGTCCCTGATGATGATGACGGGTCAGAGGCGGAGGCAGAGTCGGAGGCGGAGTCATCAGAGGAGGAGACCGGAGGCGGCACTAGCTCGGGCTCTGACGACGATGCTGATGATGCTCCTGGACCTTCGTCCAGGAAGAGGACTAGGATAGACCGATAGTCCTCGGAGTCGCTGGACACGGATACAGCTTTTTGTTATTTTTCTTCTTCTTTGTACTTTTCCTTTTTGTTGGTAGTTAGATTACCTTGTACTGTCGCAGGCAGATTTTTGTTTTCCTCAAAACTTTGTACTTAAAAAAATGATTATGAAATGAACAAATTTTTTTTGCTTAAAAAGTGTTACATTTACATATCTCATGTATTGCATCGCATCACATCGTGTTACACTTTAATGTATACGGAATTGATTTGTTGTCTGAATGTTGAACACTTGCACTGTGGTAATCGGATAACCAATAGCCAACAGCAAAATAACCCAAGCAACCCACTGCCTGATTCTGGACACATAGCCCTTTTACTCTGTTGGGGATTAATCTGCATACAGCCCATAACACAGCATTCGGTTCATCCTGCACACAGCAAACTTTAGACACAACAGCCCAATCTGACAAGACGGCCTTCAAAGGTGAAACCGGCTAGGGTTGAAACATGCTCAGATGCCCCAAAATTTTTTTTTCCTTCTCCTTTTGCTTCGCACAGATGTAGAGAATGGCACAGCATCTTGAGCCTAAACGATTTTTGAAATTGAATAAGGGTTTTTCAAACCGGGGTATTGAGCCTACAACTGAACACAGTGGGGAGGACTCAAACAAAAGGGTGCACGACCTAAACATAACGAGACACGCTCGGAAGAAACCTAAAGCAAAGGATGAAACCGTCAAATCAAAAGACACGACACACAGACGTGTCAACGAAGACGGGGGACCTCAGATCACAAGAAGCCAGTTTCTCTGGGTATTGTTTCCCATCCTTTCTGATTTGTGATTCTCACATCACTCGACCCTCAAGCTCGGATTTTCTCTCAAAACCCTTTTCCTCACTTTTCTCTCAACTCATACCTCTCTATTCTTCATTCTCTCATTTTTCGTCCCTCCCCAAGGTGATCAATGAATGAATAGGAAGTTGCGGGTTCATGTCCAATGCCGTTAGCTCACGGCTATTTCTTCTGGCGGGTAGAGTGCCCTTCTGGCAACTATGTTGACGACGGGGGGAAGGAACAGAGCGCCTGGCATCAACTGTGCCCTCAGTTCATCACTTTAACCATTCTTGTTTTTACTTTCTACTAAAACAGTTTTGATCAAAATGAGAGTTGGATTAACGTACTTGTTCGATTTTTGATTTGAAAATCATGCAAGTCAGGCTGTAAGCACTGAAAATTTTCCCTTTTGGGTCCAAGACAATCGTCCAGTTTTGGAAAATGAAATAGTTTTCGAGAAAATAGTCAACCTCAGTAAACATTTTCAAAAACTATTTTGCAAACAGTCAATGCTCAACGAGCATGGAACTTACTCTTTGAGATGCGCAACCTCGGATCGAAGGCAATGGAAAATTGCCCCTGGCTTAAAGGGGGTGGATGGCAACGGAAAGTTGCCCCTGGATTGAATGGCGACTCGCAACGGCTCGTGGCAACAAAAAGTTGCCCCTTGTTTGGATGATGTCGCAGCAGTCCACAAACAGTCTTCATTGGCGGTGGTCGAGCTCTTGGACACAGAGATGACGAAGACGGTCACAACAAATATATGGACACAGTCACCTTGGAAGGTGTTGATGACTGGACTTTGGAATGAAATCGGAACCATTGCATGGACTGAGACGCTATGAAAGCGTCGGGGGCTGGACTACATGATGAAGTTGCCTACGTATCCCAAACATGGGAATCAAGCCTTACGTAGTTCCGGTTAAGGTACACTCGGGTATTTTAACCTTCACTTTTCAGGCTCTAACTTTTGCTAAGGCACCCGATGCGGGTTTTCGACCTTGCGAGCTTCTTTTCATTTTCTTCTTCTTTTTTTTTTTGCATTTTCTTTTTTTTTTGCTTTTCTTTTCTGCCCTTTTTTTTGTATTTTTCTTTTTTTTTCTTTTCTTTTCTTTTCTGTATTCTTCTCTTGCTCTAACTTTTGCCTGGGTCGCCCTTCCGGGTTTTCGGCCCAGCGAGCCTCTCAAAGGGTAAAAGTGCAACAAGTCCATGCCAAATGGTTTTTGAAGTTGAAGCCTCTCTGTGTCTAGGAGAACGGCTGTTGCAATGATTTGTAGGAGACTTCGTCATGGCTGCTCCATGAGCTCTTTCAGGTGAGATCTACTCTTTTGATTCGACTTTGGTGCCTCTTGTTCGAGGGCTGCTTCAAAACTGGCCACACGGGCCTTCTCTGACGGTCGACCGTTGAATGTTCTGAACGGTTTCAAGGTTTGAAAGCGAACGGGTTGAAACTTGAGGCTGAGAGCGATCCTAGGCTGCACAATCTCAAGAGCGATTCCACATAAGTCTTCACAGGGCCGTGTAAAACATTTGTTTTTGAAAGTTTTTAAGAAAGCGACGAATCGCTCGCACCGAAGATAGTGTAGAACCAATCTGGATCAGGCCAGGATCCTTCTCAGTACTCACGCCGACAAGCATGATTTCATTCATTAAGGGCTTAGCATGCCTCTCTTTCTCTCAAAATGATCAAAATTTTGCAAAACTCGAGGAATTCCTTCCTCTTCGTTTTTTTATCACCGCAGTGCTTGGAAGAGGTTTTTTTGAAAAACTTGGGTTAATGCAATGAGCTTGACGCACGGGGGAGCAGGCGAGATATACTGTCAGCCCGATCAAATTCTCTGGCACTTAAACCGAAAGCAAGCATGAAAGTGAGATAGCAACAGCTGTTTCATTCAGATTTGTTGGTGTAACTGTCCCCTTGGCAGAAACAGACTCAACAACAAAAAAAACAAAAACAGGTAATTGCAAGACAAAACGGTGTTCGAGGCAACAACCCCGGAATCACCTGGTATTCTATACAAAGAGGACTGACTCGCTACAACAAGACGGACCCTTAAGCAAAAAGACTGAGTCAAGACAAAGAGACAGACTCAAAACAAAAGGCTGACTCGATACCCAAGCCAGGATTTACAAAGCTAGCGTTCATAGCCACTCAAAAATGCGTGCCAGACGCCACATTCAAAATACATCCAGATGCCGCCCACAGGTGGTTCACCTTCTGATTACATACTTGCAGTATCTGTGTCCTCAAAATCCAATAATTGGGTGGTAACAGACTTGGCTAAGGTGGGCGGGAGGATAACCTCGTTGTCAATCAAATCTTGGACCTCATGGCGGAGGCGGAAACAATTGTCGGTTGCATGGCCTGTCTGCTGGTGGTACGCGCAGTACTGAGCAGCATCATGCGTAGCGGGGAGATTCTTCGGGAGAGGACGAGGCTCCAAGGGTTTAAGGTGCCCCCTCTCGGCAAGGATCTGAAGTGCCTTGGACAGAGGCATGTAGAGACCATGAAAGGTCCTGCGCCCCCGGGGCAGGTACTTTGGAGTCTGAGCGCTCTTACTAGCCGCACAAGCGAAAGGGTCGGCAGGCGCCACCTTAGCTTTCTGATCTTTCCCGGGTGCAGGGGCGGGAATAGGAGGAACTGTTCTGGCATGACAGGGCCTATCCCGATTTTCTGACTGGCTTGAACTACCCTCAGGTGGAGTGGGGAAAGTATCCTCCACAGTTTTTGCCACAACTACGGATATCTGTTGCTTGTTCATCCCCCGGGCCTTCAAAGCCTCGACTGCCCACAGCAGTTGTTCAATGGGATCAGCATCTGCCTTCATTTTGTCTTTTCCCTGGCCTCAGCCTGATTGAGGGTTTGGGTTGATGTTAATATGTCATTACCATAGCTGGAGGCCATCTCCGGTTGACTAAGTTCGATCACAATTCGCCCCAACAGCGGGGGCTCTTGGGGTACAAAACTCCGGGCATATGGTGCGGCTGGAGGTGAAGCTGACATTCCGTAGGCGAGATCCGCCACAGACCTCTGGAGATCACCTATCATCCCCATTAGCTCAAATGTAGTAGGCTCGCGAGCCTGGTATAGCTGGGGGGCCCAAACCGGGTGCGCAACAGGCGACCTGGGTGGATGTGACACATCAGTGTTGGCCTCACTTTGCAGAGTGATCCCCTGCTCCAATGCAGCCGTCATAATCACGATCTCTTCCGAATTCTGCGTCATCACAAGTCTTGCCTCGGCGAGAGGGAACACTAGCTATTCTGTATCAATTCTCTGGACACTCTGAACTGAAAGGAGAAACAAACAACATTTCAGCTCAAACAGCTCGAACACGGGTGTAGCTGAACAACTGTACTCTACTGCTGATCACTGTTCCCAGAAATCACTGTCCCAAAAACTGAACCCGATACCCGCAGATAACTGATTCTCATAAACTGATACTGATGCCCTCAGGCCTAATACTCAATCTTGCAAACTGATATATACTTTCCCTGTAGAAATACATTCTAAAATCACATAGTAAAGAGAGCCAAAACACCCCTATGTTGGGGTAGGGTTTCCCTGTCCTATTTTGTCAGGAGCTAGGGTTTCACTATGCACGCAGCAATTTCAAACAACCTATAATCGGGTAGGCAACCTGTCCTAACTTGGAATGGTCACTATGGATCCGAACATGCACTAGGTCGAATGGTCAAAAAGGGTGCCCCGGAAAAATCGGGGTTTGTGTTCCCATACTGTTAGAGCCCATAACCGGTCACCCTTATGGTCATGCCTTGACAAGACAAGCCTCCGGCAAACCGTTCAGGAATGGCAGATGGCAAACACTGTGTTCCTAGGTGCACCTATGCACATGCAATGCAAAGAGACACACAAATGAGATCAAAACAGGATATCACGAGTTCGAGTCAAGCTCTCTAAATCTCCAGCAGAGTCGCCAGAAACTGTAGACGCGCCCGCGTGGGGCCCCGCGCTACAGTTCGGACTCGATTTGTTGTTTGCGGTTCTTAATCTTGAACCAAAGAGTCCAAATCTGGCAAATCGTTTTGAGAAAACAGATTTTAGGAAAGAAGTGCCAAACATGGACTGCTTTGCCAGATACAGAGTCACCATCTAAATATTTTTTATGGGGGAATTTAGGAAACCCTGACTCGGTGCCGAAAGCCACATGTCCGTCATCACCGGAGTTGTCTCAGCTCGGGAGCTAGGGTACGATCGGGGAAGGTCAGCTATGAGCACCCCCTCTCGCCCGATCCTAAGATCGGCCTCTACTAACCGTGATATCCGTTCTTGAAAACTTTATATGTTCTTATTCCATTTATTAGCCTAGAATTACTATGTTATGCGCACAGCAAACAAGTATAGACTAGATTGCCTAATTTGGAAACAAGCATTGCATATCCGTTTGTTTTGAAAAGCGCTTTGGAATTTGCTACTCGCAAGTAGGCTAAAACACGGATTTCAACGAGTTTTTCCAACTCAAACAATCCAACCTTCATCCACGGGCATTCAAACAGTTTATCTCATATAAGCACTTAGCCACATGGCAAACATACTGTCATGGCAACATTCACACGCATGCGAGATGCTAAAGCATAAATACTTACATCGTACTCCGTGCCAAAACAGGAACATGTTAGCAATCAATGCATGATCCAAGTCCATGTTAAGTGCCTAATGCATCGCATACAAAATGTCACTAGAGTAGGCTCGGCTAGTCTATGAATGACATGTGAAGATGCACAACTAACATGTATTCAATTCAGAATTTGAAATACAGATGTAGTTAGAATGATGCGCCGAGCCCGGTGCATGCAAAGCAAATGTATGAATGCACGCATGCATTGCATAAGGTATGCTAATCTTCAAATATGCCCTGGTCTACCATCGTAAGCAGGTAAATAAAAGGGAAGAAAGAAGTGGGGATTGGAAGACATACACCCCACTCACTCACGCTTATTACAGATTTGCCCTCGCGCGGAGGGACCAAATAAATAATACAAATTAATTAACTACGCAAGCTAATTAAATATTACAAATTTCTTAATCAGCTAACAAACTAATTAAGCTAGGAAAAACAGTAAACCGCCTCGGGAGGAGAGCCAGATGCAGCGCATGCTCGGGTCTTGCTCGGAAGTGCACCGCCATGCATAGTCTGCCTCTGTTTTCCCTGCTCTGCCTCTCTGAAGACTGCCAAAGTGTCAAGGATGCTTCTCTGGATACTGGGAACCACCACCGGCTGAATAAAATTGCCACCGGCAGTGAATTATGGTCATCGGCACAAAATTGATCCATCGGCTAGTGATTCACTGCGCAATATATACTGCCGGTCGGCAAAGAATGCCTGCAGAACCTGCAACTCACAGCAACAGAGGACAGAACTTGCATGGCAATACAATTCAAACAATGTATGCACCAATCATGCCCCCTATCATGTTTGTAACTCAAAAGGACATATGTCTCGATTCTCAGACCACCAATCACACATTTCAATGCATGATGGCCCAAAGAACCAAGTGTGCAACTTTCATGTCAAATGAAATGTAAACCAAACAAATGAAACAAGGCCCAATTCCTATCACCAAGTCAAGGAATAAGGCATGCATGCAAGATGCAATGCAACCTAGGCATACAAGCTAAGGATGCAACATGGCATGGCAAGACACTTATGCAAGCATACAAGCAAACATGAGGTAATGTAAATTTATGGAAAAGTGGACTTACACATGATTTAGGCAGCTCTAAATAGGCCCAAAACAATGGCCAAAGTGACCAAAATAAGGGACCAAACACATACACACATGCACATGTTAAAGGGGCCAACACTTAGGCACAAATGGGACAACTCTCAAACGCATTTGAAAGAGGGTAATCATGGATATATGGCATGCAAGGTAAGCATTGAAAATCACGCAAGGATGGTGCCAAACCAAGCAAACAAAATAGACTAAGCATGCCATAAATGGTCCAAGTACTTGAAGCAAGTCAAAGGGGCTTGAACCATGACCAAGTCAACCAAGCCTCACAAGGCTAAGAGGACTTAAAATAGGTTCAAGGCAGACCTAGACCATGCAAAGGGGACCCCCTAGATGGCATCTAAGTGGCTCAAATCAAAAGTATACACAAAGGCCAAAACATGGGGCATGCAAGTCAAGCTTCCAAAGCTTCAAAGAGGTATCCAAAGCAAACATACAAGCATGCTATAAGGTCTGAAATTATGCTAAAAATGATGCCAAATCATTAGAATAAAGCAAATAGTGCATGCTACAAACTCACACACTTGAGGCCAACAAGCCAAAATGCAAAGGGGGCATATAATGCGTGCCATGGCCGACCCAAAAAACTATGGACAGATCTCTAGCATGGCAAAATAAGCACACAGGCTTCACAAAACGAGACCTAAAACATGCTCGAGCAAAGGCTAACAACTTAAGGCATGTTAAGGCAATAACATGGCATTACATGGTAGGTATGATAAGCATGCATGGTGTACCAAAACCAACACACAACAAGGTTATATCATGGCATAATAAGCATGGAAAACAACCAAGACGTGACCAATACACACTCTAACATGATGCTCTCTCAAGAGGCGAAAAGGGGTCCATTTCAAGGACAACAAGGAGAGGGGGGTGGCCCTCCCCTTTTGGAGACTTCAAGGCACCATCTCCGCCACTGAAATCCCTCAAGATTTCAGTGGTGAAGAGGCCCAAACACCAAAGTCTCGAAACTCACTCAAAATAGCACAAAATGGGGCCTTTTAAGGCCTAAGAGGGGTCAAACACCTCCAAACCACAAAACACTCTTAATAAACAGTCAAGAGGGTTAAAAAATAGAACTTTTTTGTATTATACACTAAGCTCAAAAACGATTTTAAGATAGGTAGAAATACAATGCAAGATTGGGGAATAAAGAGGCAAAATTGTTACCCTTGAAGACCCCTTCAACAATGGTGCTCCAACAGTCCCTTCTAGGTTGAAAACAGCTCCAAAAACTTCAAAACCAACCTCTTAGAACCTCAGTAGCTAAGTGAAGGTGAAACATTATGTGTTTGTGTGCAATAGTAAGGCACAAACACAATTTAACACACACAAGAGGGAGATATAGAGATAGAAAGTGTATGGTTTCTAACCCTAGAACTCAAAACCCTAAAAATGGTTGTCTAAAAATATCTCAAGGTGTTTCAAGTGTCTAACCTAAAGCCAAGAGACAAGGCTCTCTCCTATAGAGCCTTTTGTCTTGTAAAACTTACAAGACAAGCTTCCAAAGAGGGAGATCCCTCCATACACGTGTATGGAGGGGAGCCAAAAGCAAGACAACTGTGACAAAATATCTGAAAAAGCAGATGCACAGTAGTCGGCCGGCCAAAAATGTCATTTTGACAAAAAAGAGTGCCGACCGGCAACAAAAAGTGCCGATGGCAGCAAAAACCAGCCGGTGGCCTCTAGCCACTGCCGGTGGTGTGTGGGGATGCTTTACAAGGCATTCCCTGCCCTTCTAAGGCAAAACACAAGTGTTTGGTGCAAAACCAGACACAAAACGGTCAAGTTCGGAGATCCTGAGGCAAGGCGCGTAGCCGAGACCTCCGGGAACTCCAAACGAACACAAACATGGATAATCATCGAGTGTTCAAACAGTGACGTCCAAGTCTTGAGGACGGTAAAAAATGGGGTGTCTACAGTAGCGGAGTACAGCTAAGCGTGAATAGTGCATTCAAGCCAAAGCCCCGGAAGTTCAACTTTTCCGAGTCGTCTAAAGAAGCAATCTAAGCTGTGAGATTTTCGATGAGAAACGCTTCCATTTTGGTGAAAAACTGAGATGGAATGAATGAGCCACGGAGCTTGGACTTTTAAAGGGTATAAGGCACTGTTCGGAGGGACACGTGTCGAAAAACTGGTGGTTGCTGGGCTAAGTGGCCGGCCGGCCACCTTTTCTGGTAGGCCGGCCACCTCTCCCTCCCTCAAATGCAAAAAGCTGGTCGGCCAGCTCCCAAAAGTGGCCGGCCATGCTGCAATCTGCGTATTTGGCCCTGTTTCACTCTCTAGAAGAAAGTTCCTAGCATTTCCATGCATCGGGAGTGTCAAAAGCCTCCATCTCTCTCTGTTTCGGATGCGTTTCGTCGTCCAAATCGTCCGAAATACACTTTGTTTATAGAGTTGTTGTTAAATCTTGCTTATCAAGTTGTTGTTTTGCTTATCGAGTTGTTGTTTTGTTGGTCGAGCTGTTTCGTTTTCCGAGTCTTGTTTAATCGAGTCGCCGAGTCTTGTGCATTTGAGTTGTTACTCTTTTTTTATCAATTTTGTTAGCCTCAAGTGTGTGAGTTTGTAGCATGCACTATTTGCTTTATTCTAATGATTTGGCATCATTTTTAGCATAATTTCAGACCTTATAGCATGCTTGTATGTTTGCTTTGGATACCTCTTTGAAGCTTTGGAAGCTTGACTTGCATGCCCCATGTTTTGGCCTTTGTATATACTTTTGATTTGAGCCACTTAGATGCCACCTAGGGGGTCCCCTTTGCATGGTCTAGGTCTGCCTTGAACCTATTTTAAGTCCTCTTAGCCTTGTGAGGCTTGGTTGACTTGGTCATGGTTCAAGCCCCTTTGACTTGCTTCAAGTACTTGGACCATTTATGGCATGCTTAGTCTATTTTGTTTGCTTGGTTTGGCACCATCCTTGCGTGATTTTCAATGCTTACCTTGCATGCCATATATCCATGATTACCCTCTTTCAAATGCGTTTGAGAGTTGTCCCATTTGTGCCTAAGTGTTGGCCCCTTTAACATGTGCATGTGTATGTGTTTGGTCCCTTATTTTGGTCACTTTGGCCATTGTTTTAGGCCTATTTAGTGCTGCCTAAATCATGTGTAAGTCCACTTTTCCATCAATTTACATTACCTCATGTTTGCTTGTATGCTTGCATAAGTGTCTTGCCATGCCATGTTGCATCCTTAGCTTGTATGCCTAGGTTGCATTGCATCTTGCATGCATGCCTTATTCCTTGACTTGGTGATAGGAATTGGGCCTCGTTTCATTTGTTTGGTTTACATTTCATTTGACATGAAAGTTGCACACTTGGTTCTTTGGGCCATCATGCATTGAAATGCGTGATTGGTGGTCCGAGAATCGAGACACATGTCCTTTTGAGTTACAAACATGATAGGGGGCATGATTGGTGCATACATTGTTTGAATTGTATTGCCATGCAAGTTCTGTCCTCTGTTGCTGTGAGTTGCAGGTTCTGCAGGCATTCTTTGCCGACCGGCAGTATATATTGCCGACCCGTAGTGAATCACTAGCCGATGGATCAATTTTGTGCCGATGACCATAATTCACTGCCGGTGGCAATTTTATTCAGCCGATGGTGGTTCCCAGTATCCAGAGAAGCATCCTTGAGACTTTGGCAGTCTTCAGAGAGGCAGAGCAGGGAAAACAGAGGCAGACTATGCATGGCGGTGTACTTCCGAGCAAGACCCGAGCATGCGCTGCATCTGGCTCTCCTCCCGAGGCGGTTTACTATTTTTCCTAGCTTAATTAGTTTGTTAGCTGATTAAGAAATTTGTAATATTTAATTAGCTTGCGTAGTTAATTAATTTGTAATATTTATTTGGCCCCTTCGCGCGAGGGCAAATCTGTAATAAACGTGAGTGAGTGGGGTGTATGTCTTCCAATCCCCACTTCTTTCTTCCCTTTTATTTACCTGCTTACGATGGTAGACCAGGGCATATTTAAAGATTAGCATACCTTATGCAATGCATGCGTGCATTCATACATTTGCTTTGCATGCACCGGGCTCGGTGCATCATTCTAACTACATCTGTATTTCAAATTCCGAATTGAATACATGTTAGTTGTGCATCTTCACATGTCATTCATAGACTAGCCGAGCCTACTCTAGTGACATTTTGTATGCGATGCATTAGGCACTTAACATGGACTTGGATCATGCATTGATTGCTAACATGTTCCTGTTTTGGCACGGAGTACGATGTAAGTATTTATGCTTTAGCATCTCGCATGCGTGTGAATGTTGCCATGACAGTATGTTTGCCATGTGGCTAAGTGCTTATATGAGATAAACTGTTTGAATGCCCGTGGATGAAGGTTGGATTATTTGAGTTGGAAAAACTCGTTGAAATCCGTGTTTTAGCCTACTTGCGAGTAGCAATTTCCAAAACGCTTTTCAAAACAAACGGATATGCAATGCTTGTTTCCAAATTAGGCAATCTAGTCTATACTTGTTTGCTGTGCGCATAACATAGTAATTCTAGGCTAATAAATGGAATAAGAATATATAAAGTTTTCAAAAACGGATATCACGGTTAGTAGAGGCCGATCTTAGGTTCGGGCGAGAGGGGGTGCTCATAGCTGACCTTCCCCGATCGTACCCTAGCCCCCGAGCCGAGACAACTCCGGTGATGACAGACATGTGGCCTTCGGCACTGAGTCATGGTTTCCTAAATTCCCCCATAAAAAATATTTAGGTGGCGACTCTGTATCTGGCAAACTAGTCCATGTTTGGCAGTTCTTTCCTAAAATCAGTTTTCTCAAAACGATTTGCCAGATTTGGACTCTTTAGTTCAAGATTAAGAACCGCTAACAACAAATCGAGTCCGAACTGTAGCGCGTGGCCCCACGCGAGCGCGTCTACAGCTACACCTTCCCTTCCTTTATGCCGCGGCAAAATTTTGGAACCCGGTAACACATGTCTTTAGCTTCGGCGGGCAAGTGGTATGTCCAACTTTCGAAGATTTTCAAGCTTTGATGGAATCCGAAAGTTGTGAAGAGATCTTGCCTCAGTTTCGCTTTGGTCACGCCCAAGCTTTAGGGCGGATGTGTGGACTCACCACGCATGACGCTCGGTCTCTGATCTGTAATGGGGAACTGGACATCCTTGGATTGATTTATCGCTTTTCTGACGCCGGTGGCCGCGGTGACCATCATTGGCAAGGTTTCCGACAACATGCCCTTTGCTTGTGTATGCTATCTCACTTTCTGCTTGCGTCGGGCTTTGGTGGATCTAGCATTCGCCTGATTGAAGTTGCTCAAGGCTTGAAAGATGGAAAGAGTTGTATTGCGATGACACTGGCTGAGACGCTGATGGGCTTGGATGCTTTCCATCGCCGGGAGATGACCAGATTTGCGGGGAGTCCACTACTGCTGCAAGTAATGTTTCCCACCCAATCTCACATATGTAATGCTCACATCACTCGGCCCTCAGGCTCGGTTTTTCTCACAAAACCCTTGTCTTACTTTTTTCTCATCGTACATCTCTCTATTCTTTATTCTCTCATTTTTCATCCCTCCCCAGGTATGGTTAATGGATAAATTGCAAGTTGTGGACTCTTGCCCAGCCTACTCAGCTCGCGGCTACTTCTTCCGACAACGCCTAGTCGATGCCTTTGATGAGGGATGGTGGTTCGACTGGATGTGCAATTTGTCGGCAGATCGCATTGCCTGGCGCTGTCCTTGGCTCAATCTCCTGACAATGAGCTATAGTATGTTCCGGCAGACCGGGATCCAGTTGGTTGGTCTAACTCACTGTGTATTCTACTTTCCGTTCCGGTTCCAATGCCAGTTTGGTCATGATTAGACTTGCCCGCCAGAGGGGATAGAGTATCCGGCTGCCTTCCCAGTTCGAGGTGCACAGCTTGCCCAATATGCCACAACATGGAGGACGAGAGAACTCCTGGCCCCCGCTCCCACTTTCAGTTATACTTTGTCAGACGAGTGCTTGGATTGGCTCAATGAAAAGGCACAGATCGGGCCCATCTTGGCATCAGAGGCTTCGACCAGCTCTGGGAGGGGGCGCAGGGACACCTGACCTGACTATGCCCCGGATTTACTGCTTTATTAGTACTTTCAAGTTTTCTTTATGAATGTAATAAAAAGCAACTTCAATTTTATGCAAGAGCAAGAGAACTCTGTTTTCAAAATCAATGAAATTAAAGGTTGTGGTACTGAAAATTTTTTGCTTTGGTCCAAATATGGTCTTAGTTGTAGAAAGATTAATTTGAACAAAGTCAACTTTTATTAAAACTTTTCAAAACCATTTTCGATATGTATCAGAACTGGACACGCCTGAGATCTGTCACTGAGATGCACAACCCCGGATCCCTGCAACTAGAAAGTTGCCCTTAGTCTGAAGAGTGCTGCGGCACTGCATGGCAACGGAAAGTTGCCCCTAGTCTAAATAGCACTGCACCGGAGATTCCAATGGAAGCCCTTAAATGCTAATAGACAAAGATGACTGAGATGATCAAATGGACAGAGTTGATTGGGAAAAAGTTTATGGCTGAACTTCAGGATGAAGTTGCCTACGTATCCCGAAGATGGGAATCAAGCCTTACGTAATTCAGGCTTAGGTTCACTCGAGTATTTTCACTCTCCTTTTACACTCTAACTTTTGCCAAGGCTGCCCTTTGCGGGTTTTCAACCTTGCGAGCTCAGTTTTTTTTTTTTTTTTTTTTTCAATTTTTTTATGCTCTAACTTTTGCCTAGGTCGCCCTTTCGGGTTTTCGGCCTAGCGAGCCTTTCAGGGATAATATTTCTTCAACTTGTCCATGTTGATCGGTTGTGAAAATTCAAGGCCATCTAGGTCCATCAGAACCATAGCTCCACCTGACCAGATAGCTTTAATGATGTAGGGACCAGTCCAATTGGGTCTGAACTTGCCCCTTGGATCGTGGATGGGAGCTCGGTTGTCCTTGAGCACCAAATCTCCTTCCTTTAGATTCCTGGACTTAACTTTCTTGTTGACAGCCTGGGCAACTCTGTGCTGATAGCCTTGAACATGGTACAGTGCTTTCAGTCTTCTCTCATCAAAGAGCATGAGTTCCTCAAACCTGCTCTGCTGCCAATCTGCTTCGGCTATTTGACACTCAGCCAATACTCGCAATGATGGAACCTCAATCTCGATAGGTAGAACGGCCTCCATCCCATAAACCAATGAATACGGAGTCGCTCCGGTAGAAGTTCTAATTGAAGTCCTGTAGCCCCACAGAGCAAATGACAGCTTATCTAGCCAATCCCGATAGGTTTCCACCATCTTCTGCAGTATGTGTTTGATATTCTTGTTGGCGGCCTCGACCGCTCCGTTCGTTTGCGGCCGGTATGTGGATGACTTATGGAAAGCCACGTTGTATTTTTCCAACAAGTCAATCACTTCCTTTTTAAAGTGGGAACCATTATCTGAAATGACCTCGTTTGGGACCCCGTAGCGGCAGATGATGTTGTTTCTGATAAATTTTGCAACGTGCGACGCCTTCAACACTGCATACGATTGGGCCTCGACCCACTTTGTAAAGTAATCTATCGCGACCAGGATGAACTCATGCCCATTCGACCCCTTCAGAGTGACAGCCCCGATCACATCAATTCCCCAAACTGAAAATGGCCATGTCGAAGTCATGTTGTACAGCTTCGACGGTGGGATATTCATACGGTTTCCAAGGATCTGACACTTGTGGCATCGCCGAACAAAACCGATACAATCCTCCTCCATGGTGGACCAGTAGTAACCCTGTCTGAGGATCTTCCGTGCTAGCATTACTCCGTTCATATGCGCACCGCATTCTCCTCAATGGATGGCCTCCATCAGGCGCTTCGATTCCTCGGCTTCAACACACAACTTATGCATTCCCAGATGACCTCTCTTATACAGCTTACCCCCACAGATGATGAACTGAACGGCCATTCTTCTGATCGCCCTTTTGTCCTTGGCATTTACCCCTAGCGGATATGCTTCCTTCTCCAAGAAATTCCAAATGTCATAATACCAGGGGTTTTCGTCCTGAACCTCATCTATAGCAGCGATCGACTCATAGGCTGGCGCAAATTTCTGGTCAATGATGACTGGACGCATCCTGACTCCAAACGGGATGTCTACCATGGAAGATAGAGTTGCTAAAGAATCTGCGAACCTGTTGTTCTCTCTTGGAAGATGAGCAAAGTTTAGCTTTTCAAACCGAGGAATTAACAAGTCCAAGGTCTGGTGATACATCGTCATCTTTTCTTCTTTGACCTTCCAGTCTCCTTTTGCTTGAGACACAACAAGGTTCGAGTCCCCGATGACGTCCAACCGTCTTGCTCCTAGTTCCAGGGCCGCTTCTAGACCGGCAATGCATGCCTCATATTCTGCTTCGTTGTTCGAGACTTTGAACCGGAGTTTGAAGGCTAGAGGGATACGGGAATTGTCGGGTGCTATCAGCAACACTCCTATCCCATACTCGTACTGATTTGACGCTCCGTCAAAGTACATCGTTCAATACTCGTCGTCGATGTGCAAAATGGCTTCATCTGGGAATAAGTATTCAACTGCTTCTCCTCCTTCCACTGGATGATCGGCTAAGAACTCTGCCACTGCTCTTCCCTTGACTGACTTACGTGTCACGTATTTCAGGTCGAATTCGGAGAGCAACAACAACCAACGAGCTAGCCTACCCGTAAGTGCCGGTTTCTCAAAAAGATATTTGATGGGATCGAGTCGTGAAACCAACATTACGGAGTGAGCTAACAGGTAGTGCCGTAACTTCCTGGTAGCCCATACCAAAGCTAAGCAAGCCTTCTCCAACGGCATATAGCGAGTCTCATACTCTAGCATCTTCTTGCTCAGATAGTAGATGGCTCTCTCCACCTTGTCCTCTGACTCTTGTGCGAGCATACAGCCCATTGTGGTCTCGGTCACTGAAAGGTACAATATCAACGGTCTCCCCAGCTCTGGCGGTGACAACACGGGTGGGTTCTACAAGTATTCTTTGATCTGTTCAAAAGCAGCTTGGCATCGGCCGTCCCATTGGAATTTCTTGCCTTTCTTCAAGAGACCAAAAAGTGGTTCACAAGTCAAGGTTAATTTTGAGATAAACCGTCTTATGAATTGCACTTTACCCAGAAAGCCTCGCACCTCCTTTTCAGTCCTTGGTGGCGGTATTTCTAAGATGGCCTTGATTTTTGAAGGGTCGACCTCGATGCCCCTTTGTGTAATCAGAAATCCCAGCATTTTTCCCGCTGTAACACCGAACGTACACTTCTGAGGATTTAGCCACAACCGAAATTCTCTGATCCTTTGAAAGAACTTTTGCAAGGCAGTGTAGTGGCCCTCTCTTTCTTTGGACTTGATAATCATGTCGTCCACGTACACCTCAACCTCTTTGTGGATCATATCATGCAATATTGTAGTCGCGGCCCGTTGATATGTAGCTCCAGCATTCTTTAACCCAAACGGCATCACTCTGTAGCAGTAAGTCCCCCACGGGGTGGTGAAAGCAGTCTTTTCCCTGTCTTCTGGTGCCATCACTATATGATTGTAACCTGAGAAGCCATCCATGAACGAAAGCAAAGCACGCCCCGCTGTGAAATCCACCAACTCATCAATATGCGGCAAGGGAAAGTCATCCTTCGGACTAGCTCTGTTCAAATCCCTGAAATTCACGCACACTCGGATCCTGCCATCCTTCTTCGGCACTAGGACGATGTTGGCCAACCAAGTCGGGTATTCGGATACCAGCAGGAAGCCTGCGTCGATTTGCTTGGTGATCTCTTCCTTAATCTTGAGAGCCTAGTCCAGGCGGATCCTCCTGAGTTTCTGCTTGACGGGTCGGGTGTCGGGGTCAAGAGAGATCCGGTGCTGTACAATCTCAGGATCGATTCCAGGCATGTCTTCGTAGGACCACGCGAAAACATCTTTGAAATCTTTTAATAAAGCGACTAAGCGCTCGCGTTCCTCTGAAGACAACGTGGACCCGATCTGGACCAGCCGCGGGTCCTCCTCAGTACCAATATTTACTGTAGTGATTTCATCAACCAGGGGTTTAACAAATCTTTCCTGCTCTTGTTCAATTAAGCGCTGCAAAATCGGAGGAACTTCATCCTCATCGTTTTCATCAAAATTTTGAAAGTCTGAGTTAATGCAATAAATCAAGGGCACAGAAAAGTACTCAGAAACCACAGCTACTTGATTCTCATTAAGTACATCCAAATCGTCTGATTCTTCGGTTACAACAAACTCAAAAGAGAAAGAAAAAGACGACCTGGACAAGACTGTGGCATCCGGATTATCATTCCCAGGATTACCAGACTCAGACTCAGTCGAGCTGGAACCTGATTCCGACTCACAAGACTCAGTGGAATCAGATTCCGGCTCACTACCTGACCCGGTGTTACTGGACAAAAATCCCTCTTCATACTACCAAATGAGAGAGGGTGCGATAGATGCATCCAAAATAGTTACTGGCGGGCCTGCAGCCATTCCATTCCCGATAACACATACCGAGAAGTTATCCCCCAAGCACTCCTGGTCGATTGGAGGATCTGAAAGTAGACATGCCAGTGCTACCCCCATTTCAAGTTCGGTGTCCTCAGACTGCACTTTCTTACTCTGTTCAACCTCAGCTGATGGGTATGTCTGTTCTTCGGCAACGTCATCCCCGGATAACTGCAGGTCAAAGAAAATCTCAAACCCCGGCACGCGCTTCCTCTCCGCGTTCAGCCACGACTCTAGGAAGCCACAAAATGGAAAGTCCTCCCCCTCCCAGACGAAGCGTCCGTTCAGGGTACCCTGAATGGGTCGATGCATTAACTCAAAAGGCTTCCCTGCCTTCTTTGTTTTGGCTCTCCCAGCCATCTCTTTACCCTTCCTCACCCAGTCCTCTTTGGTGGGCAGATAACCCAAGCCAAAGGTATGCGGATTGTGTGGCACTTCGGCCAATGCTGCGGCGCCCTTCCGGCCGCTCTTTCCCAATTCCATCCCGGGGATGTGTTGAAGCTTGTTCATGAGGTATACAGATTGAGCACCGACATACACTCCCTCATTAACAGCCATGATGTTCTGCACAATTCGGGCCTCAGCCAAAGTAATCCCTGATAAGAACAAATCCTCCGTGCCATGTTCAATTTCCAAGACTGGCGTAGACACTTCCGGGGGCAGATAGATTGACGAATTTCCAAAAACAATAGCTACCCCTTTCCCGTGAGGGTACTTCAACATCTGATGCAAGGTGGAAGAGACCGCCTTGACCTAGTGCAACCACGGTCGCCCCAAAAGTAGGTTAAAGGTTACGGGAACGTCCAAGACATGGAATTTAATGTTGTGTTGTCCTGGACCAACCTGGGTCTGAATTTTGATAGTCCCCATCACCTCCCTGCTCGTATTATCATAGGCTCTGATCACTTGAGTAGTTGGTACGAAGTCCGCGGGCTTCAACCCGATTGGATATGCCGTCCTTGACGGGCACACATTAATAGCGGATCCCGTATCGACAAGAACCACCGGTACCCATTTGCCTTTACATTCCACCGAGATGTAGAGAGGTTTGTTGTGATTTGCGCCTTCAGGCGGTAGTTCTTTGTCAGAAAAGGTCAACATCGGGGAACCTCCTCCCGAAAAAACCAATCCAACTAGCTGCTCTGGTGTGGTGTCTATAGAAAGCTTGGCCTTGTCCATGGCTGAAATGACAGCCTGCCTGTGTACTCGTGATGCCATAAGTAGTCCCCAGATGGAGATGTCTGCTTGTATCTTCTATAATTGCTTCAGTACAGCCTCTTCTTCGATTTGCTTTTTTTTCTGTCTCTCAGCTTCCTTATCCTTTCCGGATGCTTCTGGCTGGTCTAGGTGTGGGGGTTTGAAATACCGCCCACTTCTTGTCATATGATCGACCTCGCCGATACACCAGGTATCATATGGCTGGTTACTCCCCCAATCTTCATCTGTGTGGGCGAGACATAAATCATCATCTTCCCACCACATTCCGTCGGCAGCCGACAGACACCTGTCCAGCCCTGGTATGATCGTACTCGCAGTACCTTCAGTCCACATGCCCGCAGCATCTTCTGTTCTTGTGCCCACAGCACCCTTGGCCCCTTCATGGGCTTTTGTCTTCCTGATTCTCTCAGGATCCCAAAACTTTTCTTGTTCTAACTGCGTCAGTGTAGTTTGTTGTTCAACTTTCTCTGCATCCACAATGCTCAAGTCCCGAGCGAAATTCTTCATACCGGCGCTCTCCTCCAATGTATTCTGACTTTCGGCCCCTCCGGCCACAATTGATACTCTCGCCCCTGCGGGGCCCTGTTCTGGTTAGAACTCTTCCACAATATCCGGTTGATCATCCAGCCATCCGGTAACCTCTGCCGATTCCTCATAATCAAACCAGTTGACTGTCGCGCCCCCTGATTCTTGGTCATTGAAAAACTATAGGTTGGCCAAATCCTCTTCTATAGCCGCCACGTCATCTGCCCTACTCAAATCCATCTCCTCGGATCACACACAACTCTGCCCTTTCTGGTAATTCTACACTTGGCTTAACTTGGCCCACTGATAAGATGTAATCACTCAGATCGTAGGCTTCCCCGGCAAAGTTCCCAGACTGCTCAAACCCTGATTCAGTAATTCCCTCCTCCTCTGAAACCTCCTATGTTTTGTCTTCGACAGTCACCACTATTGGCTCGGGTTGGGTTATGGAGATGTCTAACATGCACAAAAAGTCAGTGCAGTCAGGGAGGAACACCTCCAGCTTAGGGAGATGGGACGGGGTGATATAGATGCTAGGATCGTAAGACACGATCTCAGTCTAGATAAAGTTGATTCTTTTGGGAGGTGGAGCTTGGTTGTGTGTAGTGAGTGGGTTGGTCATGACATTGGGTCTTTCTGGTGGCAAAATCACCTGTTTGACAACGAGATCTTGAATCTCGTGACGCAATCTGAAACATTGGTCGGTGTCATGACCGTGTTGTTGGTGATATGCACAATATTTGGTTGGGTTGTGAGTGGGGGGGAGTGGATTTGGCAACGGCCTCGGTTCCAGGGGTTTTAGATGCCCTTTCTTGATTAATACCCCTAGAGCCTTGGACAAGGGCATATACAATGGGGTGAAGTTTTTTTGGCCTCTAGGTGGGTACTTGGTGGTTTAGGTGTTACTCCCGGATGCATCGGAGAAAGGTGTGGCTGCCATAGGTCTTGGAAGGGGAGGGGGGATGGTGGTGACCATGCTGACTTCTGAAGTCCTTGTAGTTGTAGCACCACTCGGGCCTGCGTTGTTGTTGCGGTTAAAGGTTCTTCTGGGCTGTTCCTTATCCTGGTCAATCAGACCCTCCTTCATTGCATCTTCAATTTGTACCCCCATCTCATGTAGGTCAAAAAAGGTCGGAAAGGGGAGTATAATCATCTTTTGCATCAGTTTTGGCTGGAGATTGCTCACAATCATCCTGATCTGGTCCTTGTCGGTGGGCCTTAAAGTCATCATCGAGGCCTTCGCCCTCCACCGGGTCACGAAATCCGAGAAACTCTCTTTGTGCTCCTGCCTTGTTGTTTCGAGATCACGAGTTGTAATCTCAATTTGGGTGTTGTAAGAGTATTGCCCAACAAAGGCCTCGGCCATTTCATCCCAACTTCGCTTAACATCATCCTTCAACTTCGCATACCAGATAGCGGCCACGCCCGACAGGGTCCAGCCGAATAGCGAAAGCTTCTGGGGTCTGGTGAGGCTCATTGGCCGTAATATATCTGAAAATAGCCGGAGGTGGACCATCGGATCACCAGATCCGTCGAAGCGATCGATCTACGGCATTTTGAATCTATTCGGCAACGTTACAGCCACGTCGGTATATTCGTCCTCGATATCCGGGATAGCCTTTACCCCTTGGGATTTTTTGAATAGCCTCTCGAGCTTGCTCAATTTCAGTGTTGTATGGTCTACCTCGAACTCGAAGGGAGAGTCTGGTTGATTGATAGGCGTAGGTGCCTTAGATAGCTGGGGCAGAATTGGGGGCGAAGCTGGCCCTGTTGGTATGTCCGTATCTGCCTGGACATTTGGTGCCTCCTCGGGTGCTGGGATTCCTGGTGGGGGAGGAACCAGGTATGAAGCAGATGCTCCGGCTTGTTGTTGCAGCCTGGCAATTAATTCTGCTTGCTGGGCCATGATCTTGGCCTGTTGTTTGGCAAACTCATCTCGGCGAACAGCGTCCTGCTGCGTGGCTCTCATGGTCTCTTGCATCTGACGCATCATTTCCTCAACTCCTGTCGGTGCCGCCATACTGCCCTGATTTGTCTGAACTATTGGCAGGTCTATTTCTATAGCAACAATCGGGATCTCAATCTGACTATCCACTGATTGGGTAATCCACTGCTCTGGCAACCTCTGCTCGGATACACTGCATTTCCTTGGCCTCCGTCTGATAACTGGGGGTAGAGAGTGAAACACTGGTTGTCCGTCAAGCAAATCCTTGGATCGATTGAGTCAGTGACCTCTTGTCCAGGGTGCTTGGGGAATATCTACTTGGTCGGATGCAATTGTGCTAAAACGGCCCTAGTAAAAAGATAAATAAAGCAATAAGGAAATAAATAAACAGATAAACGGACCGCATAACAGCTTAAAGTAAATGCACAACACACAGCTGGGCATAACAACACACAGTCGGTAAGCTGAACACACACTATCCTCAATCACTGATCATTATCCCTGAATCACTGTCCCCAAAGACTGAATCTGATACCTGCAGATAACTGATTCTCAAACACTGACTGATGCCTGCAGGCCAGATGCCCCAAACTCGCAAACTGATACATGCAACCCCTGTAGAGACACACTCTGACAGCACATAACAGATAATTGAGAGCCAAAACACCCCTATGTTGGGGGAGGGTTTCCCTGTCCTATTTTGTCAGGAGCTAGGGTTTCACTACGCACGCAGCGGTTTCAAACAACCTATATCGGGTAAGCAATCTGTCCTAGTTTGGAATGGTCACTATGGATTCCGAATATGCACTAGGTCGAATGGTCGAAAAGGGTGCCCCTGTAAAATCGGGGTTTGTGTTCCCATACTGGCAGAGCCCATAACCGTTCAGCCTTATGGTCATGCCTTGACAAGACAAGCCTCCGGCAAACCGTTCAGGAATAGCAGATGGCAAACACGGTGTCCTAGGCGCACCAATGCACATGCAATGCAAAGAAACACACAAGTGTAGTCAAAACAAGATATCATGAGTTCGAGTAAAGTTCTCTAACTCCCCAGCAGAGTCGCCAGAAACTGTAGACGTCCCCGAACGTCCCCGGAGGGATGGCTCTCCCCCGTTCCGTTCGTATTGGGTTCACTACAGTTCAGGACTCTCAAATTGTCACAGTTCTAAATCTGAACCAAAGAGTCCAAATCCGGCAAATCGTTTTGAGAAAACAGATTTTGAAAGAAGTGCCAAACATGGACTGCTTTGCCAGATACAGAGTCGCCACCTAAATGTTTTATTTTGGGGAAATTTAGGAAACCCTAACTCGTTTGCCTAAGGCCACCTGTCCGTCATCACCAAAGTTGCCTCGGCTCGGGAACTTGGGTACGATTGGGGGAGGTCACTTCGTGAGCACCCCCGCTCGCCCGATCAAAGATCAGCCTTTACTAACCGTGATATCTATTTTTGAAAACATTATGCGTTCTTATTCCGGTTATTAGCCTAGATTTACTATGTGATGCGCACAGCATACAAGCATAGACTGGATCGTCTGAATTGGAACAAAACATCTCGTGTTTGTTTATTTGAAAGTGGTTTGCTACTCGCAAGTAGGTTTAAAATGCAGATTTTGCCACCCTCGGGTGGGCTTACAAAACATGGTTTTGCCACTATCTAGTGGGCTTAAAACTCACAATTGATGAATTGTTCCAATCCAAATAACCCAACCTTCACCCACAGGCATTCAGGCAGTTATATCACATAAGCATATAGCCTCATGGTAAGCATGCTATTCATGGCAGTCACTCACACGCATGCAAGGATGCTAAAGCATAAAACTTACCGAGTACTCCAAGCCAAAATAGAAGCTAATTAGAAATCCATGCATGATCCTAATTATACAGAAATGCCTAATGCAACACATGCAAGAGTGCAACTATAGCAGGCTCGGCTATTCTAGACATGGCATATGAAATGCTACAGCTAACATGTATTCAATTTGGAATTAAAAATACAATGCAGTTAGTATGATGCGCCGAGCCCGGTGCATGCAAGACAGATGAATGAATGCAAACATGCTATCATACTGTATGCTAATTGAAACATGCCCTAATCTAACCATCATAAGCGGGTAAATAAAAGGGAGAAAGACGTGGGGTTGGAAGACATACATCACACACACGCACACTTATTACAACATTGCCCTCGCACAGAGGGTCCGAATAAATAATATACAGTCCCAAATGAATAATTACAGTCCGAATATGTACAAAATCCTAATTAATTAACAAATTAAATTAGGAAAGCAACAAATTGGCATGCAAGCCAGGGACTGCCTCAAATCTGCTTCGGATGATGAATGATGCATGCTCGGGTTGCCTTGTGCGGAGAATCCCTCGCGATGCCCCGATTTGCCTCTGTTTGCAATTGTTCTTGGAATGCGTGTCAAGCTCCGGAAGGCTGCCGATTTTTGATTTGCTGCAATAGAGAGCAACAAAGGGGCATGGCAAAGTATTTTCACATATGTATGCATGACTACTCTTCAGGGAGTGTAGTCCTCAATCCTCGTGCCACCAATCACGCATATCGATGCATGATGGCTGAGGAGTCGAATTGCACGACTCAATATGAAATGAATGCACATATAAACACAACAAGACCTAAACTCCATCATGGATAATCCGGAGTGTCGGTGACTGGGAATTGAGACACGTTCCGTCATTCGAAGTACGAAACGTCCCTCGTTTCCCGTGCTCGGGCTAACTCCTATCCCAAACACAATGCAATATGCATGACATGCATGAATGCAATTCTAACATGCAGCCTAGCATACACAATGCTATGAAATGGCATACACGATGCACGAGGTAACATGGCATACACAATGCGCTAACATACAACCTAGCATACGCAATGCTATGAAATGAAATGGCATACACAATGCACAATGGACTTACACCAACATGAGTGGACCTCAGCCACACTCACATCAGTAGCCATGAGATGAAAATGAGACACTCGAAATGCGTGCACACATGCACGCAAACCGAGGACCAAGCCTAAGGCATCAAATGCCACTCTACCCAAAGCATGGCAAGGCATGGAACATGATATGAAAACATGCGAATTTCAGCGCTGAAATATGATACAAAACAGCCCCGAAACATGGAAACATGGCACCCGATGCATGAGATGAACCTCGAAACTCAAAATTAGGCGCATGGAATGACTTATAGCTATACAAAGCATCCATTATTTGATGATGAAGCATGAAGACAGAGGAAAGACAGTCCCAGAACATGCATATTTCCAGTTTACAACAAGTCTCAAAAATGAACACAAATAGGGCTAATCCAACATGCAAAAATGGCCCTAAAAGACAGATTAAACACAAGGGATAGCAGTTGACCCCAAATGGCAAAGAGCCCTTCAACAAAGTTTAAGAGGGACTCAAAACAAGGTACTTTACAGTTTACATCAAGCCACGAAAATAATCACAAATAAGGCCAAACTATCATGCAAGAAAAGGCCTAAAAGAGGGGTAAAGAGACAAGTGGTAGCTACTGTTCTCAAACATAGGACAGCCCTTCAACAAAGTGGAAGAGGGGCTCAAAAAAAGATATTTCACATTTTATGGAAAAGTCCAAAACAGCTCACAAATAAGCCTAAAATACTATGCAAAAATTGGCTTAAAAGGGAGATAAAGAGGCAAGTGATAGTAGGAGACCTCAAACAGAGAAGAGCCCTTCAACAATGTTGAAGAGGGGCTCAAAAAAAAGATATTTTATAGTTTATGACCAAGTCCAAAACAACTCACAAATAAGCCTAAAATACTATGCAAAAAAAAAGGCCTAAAAGAGAGATAAAGAGGCAAGTGATAGTAGGAGTCCTAAAACAGTAGGTGGTCCTTGATCAAACATGAAAAGGGACTCAAAATATGAATATTTATAGCTTGGGTCGGAGCCCAAAAAAAAGAAAGAGGGAAAATGGGACTCACCCTTGTAGAACCAAGCTTCAACAACTTTCGGGCCAAGTTTGGGAGCTCTTCACCTCTAGAAAGCAGCCTCAAGTTGCTAGAATGGAGGATGGAGGCCTTGTGCTATGAGGTGTAGGGTAAATGGTGTAGAACTTAAGGGGTTTTGGTGCTTGGAGTAGAGAGAGAGAGAGATTGAATGCAAGATCTCCAAACAAGTTTTTGTAACCCTCAAACAAGGAGCTGAGAGGCTGGTTTTATAGAGGAGAGGAGAGGAGAAAAGGGGGGAAAATCAAATTCAAATTTCTCCCCCAAAAGACCCCCCATCGGATACAGGATCTGGGGGGAAACAAGGGTGCAGCTGTAAGGAACCAGGTGAGAGGGTCATGGCCGGCCAGGTGCAGAAGGTTCAGGGGGCCGGCCGGCCACCTTCCATGGCCAGCCGGCCAAGGGTCAAAAGGGTCAAGGACAATTGCTGGTCGGCCACCCCAAATTGGTGGCCTCCCATGTGTGCACAACACAACTATGTAGTCAAAACCCAGAAAAAGTGAACCAGGAGAGAGAAAAGACCATTTTTAGAGGGGTTCAAAAGGTTCAGGCACAATTACTGGTCGGCCACAAAATATTGGTGGCCTCCCAGGTGTGTACAACACAAATATGGGGTTTAGGGTTCAATAAAGTGGCCCCGGGGTGGTCAACATTGGCTTTCAAGTGAGGAAAACGGGCGTCAGAGAGCGATGAAGAAATAAAGCTGGCTTTTCAGAACAATTGCTGGCCTTCCACCCTTCTACAAGCTTCCTAACTATGAAAATAAGGTCTCCACCAAAAATGAATTAAAACGAATGCAAAACGGAGGTTCGGGGACCGAAACGCGCGGCCTAGGGGCCCCGAAAATGGGCTGTTAAGCACCGGAGGTGGCGTTCGACCACGAAGTTGGTCTCTCGGGCCACAGTGTTTCTCAAAAGGGAGGAAATAAGGTGTATACCAAAAACCGGAGCAAACGGAGGTGGTTAGGTGGTCCCGAACCAAGGCACACGGCCGTCGGCTCCGGAAAACTGAAAACTGGGCTCCAAAAGGGAAAAATAGCCTACGACCACGAAACGTAGCCTACGGCCACTGAGAGGTGGTCTACGAGACCTCTCCCTCCCTTCGGGAAGAGAAAACAGAGAAAACAGAGCCTGGTTCGCAAACCGAGGCAAGGCACGAAAGAGTCCGAAAGTCTAGAGGCAAGGCTTGCAGCCGGGACTCTGAAACTTCTGAGCGAGCACAATATGCAATATCACCGAGCGCTCAATCATTGACATCTGAGTCTTAAGGTCATTAAAAAATGGGGTGTCTACACATACCTTATGTTATGCATGCATGCATTCATTCATCTGTATTGCATGCACCGGGGTCGGCGCATCATACTAACTGCATGGTATTTCAATTCCAAGTTGAGTACATGTTATCTGTTGCATTTCATATGCCATGTTTAGAATAGCCGAGCCTATCTAGGTTGCATTTTTGCATGTGTTGCATTAAGCATTTCAGCATAGTTAGGATTCATGCATGTTCACTAACTAGTTTCGGTTTTGGCTTGGAATACTCGGTAAGTTTTTATGCTTTAGCATCCTTGCATGCGTGTGAGTGTTGCCATGATAGCATGCTTTACCATGAGGCTATGTGCTTATGTGATATAACTGCCTGAGTGCCTGTGGGTGAAGGTTGGGTTATTTGAATTGGAACGATGCACTGAATGCGAGTTTTAAGCCCACTCGAAAGTGGCAAAACCGCGTTTTCTAAACCCACCCGAGAGTGGCAAAATCCGCATTTTTAGCCTACTTGCGAGTAGCAAACCTCTTTCAAAAACAAACATGAGATGTTTTGTTCCAACTTCGACGACCCAGTCTATACTTGTATGCTGTGTGCATCACATAGTAAATCTAGGCTAATAATCGGAATAAGAACGCATGTGTTTTCAAAAACGAGATATCATGTTTAGTAGAGGCCGATCTTTGATCAGGCGAACGGGGGTGCTCATCGTTGACCTTCCCTAATCGTACCCAAGTTCCCGAGCCAAAGCAACTTTGGTGATGATGGACATGTGGCCTTAGGCAATGAGTCAGGGTTTCCTAAATTCCCCCAAAATAAATATTTAGGTGGCGACTCTGTATTTGGAAAAACAGTCCATGTTTGGCACTTCTTTCTAAAAAATCTGTTTTCAAAACGATTTGCCGGATTTGGACTCTTTGGTGATTTATCAGTCTTGCATTATACTTTGCGAGACTAGATTCAGAACCGTGACAATTTGAGTCCGAACTGTAGTGAGCCCAAATGAACAGAACGGGATTCCCTCCCGGGACGTTCGGGGACGTCTACAATTCAGTAAAGTCCTCAAACACTATCCATAGATGTTAGGATTTATACTCAAAGTCAAAGCTAATGAAATGGGTTGGCCAATCAACAATGCTTCCAATAGCATCGTCAAGCACAAACATCTCACGATTCGGGCGAAACAATGGCACATTGACTATGACATGGTTAACCCATACTTTCCAACACTCAGGGCCAAGAGGCACGTGATGTACCAATCCTTTAGAATCTGCTGATGCAATTGTGCTTTCTGCAACCATCACCTTTGTTCCATCCCAATTCAACAATTTGCATTTGGCATTGTCCAAGGATCCATCATTTACAGTTTCATTTGCATCATGCAACTATCATGAAAGCAATACATAAAATAAGCTAATGAATTGAAGACAAAATTAAGGTTATTATTAATTCCATATAAAATTTACCCAAATATCTTCATCACCTTCACTGTTTTCGTCACCCTAAAAAAATTGTAATACAATATCAAATTATATTTGTTTACTCAAATTTAGTAGACGATGTGAGATGTATATGAAAAATTGACAAAAGCTCTTAAGTAGAAAAGAAAGCAATCAAACAAAAGCACAAGCACAACAAAAATGCAAATGAGTAAATTAATAATGCCATAAAAAATTTACCCAAATATTTTTTTGTGAGTGCATCCTATGTTCACCACCTCTGTGCACCCTATGTTCACCTCTACCATTTTCTTTACTCTAAAAAAATTGTAATACAATGGCAAGAAGCATTTGCTTACTCAAATTTAGAATCTTAATGTAATCCATATGCAAAATAACAAGCTTGAGTAGAAAGAAAGCAAGCAAAAGCACAAGCATGAGAAATGTGCAAGTTTACCTAGGTTTCTTCGTGTGAATGTCCATTTGCCCCTTTGCTTGGCTCCTACAAGTATTAATCAATTTTTTTATTTTTTATAAACTTTGTGAAATTTCCTTCTATCTAAGATGGGAAGCACGTGTGATAAGCAATTCTGATTTTAATGAATGTACAGTAGACCTATTATGATAATAAATTTAAATGAGAGGCCATTGGACTGTGTAGTTCTTTTCATAAAATTAGAAAAAAGACGAGAATTAGAAAAAGCTACCTAGGTTTATCCATTTGAATTTTTCTTGCCCTTTGCATCTTCGCTTGGGTTTCTAGATAGTGTGTATGCTTTTTTTTGTTACTTGAAGATTATAATAATAATAATAAGCAGCACAACTAGGGATCTATTAACAAAATAACAAACATAATGCAAGTAAATTCCACACAATCAAAGCAAAGAAAACAAAATTATTCACAAACAGTCATATCCAAGAACAATTCTCACTGCAAATGCAATAAGTAATGTTCCTCAATAACTAGGACTCGCTACCACATTTGTATTGCATCGTTATTACTGACAAAGACAAGCAGTATATAGAGAAAATGACAAATCCAAGGTTCCTGCAACTCTTCTAACAGAAAAATTCCACACATCATGTTCTATAAACAATCTGCAACTGCATTTTACCACTTCTCTTTCTTTATTTCTCCCTTTCTCTGGTTAGGGTTTAGGGTTTACCACCAAGAGTTAGCAAATTGTTGAGTTGCCTTCAGTCAATTCACTAGGAAAGCATAGCAAGATTCTCCATGGAATGGTATATTTTGTTCGAACAAAAGTTCCTTGTTTTCTATTTTGTTGTATACGAAATTTGTAGAGCATGTGGCTTTTCAAAATAAATATAGCCTTCTATACTTTTCACCCTATATTCCAATTGATCCCAATTTAATTAAGATTTGAGTATAGGATATAGAAAAACATACCTGGTGTTTCACATTGCAAGGAAAAGCAAACCTCTCCTGAAGAGGACTACAAATTTGCAGCCCCACTCACAGCCTCACTTCAGCAATAAGTCAAATTCTGCAATGCGTTGTTACTAAACAATTTCATACAAGTACATAACAACCTTATTTATTGTATGACATAAAAAGGCTATGCCTAGAGCACAAGGCTCCAACTTGGGAAGGTAGCATTTAGGCAGCCTTCTCCCACTTCACTCTAATATACCACAAGTCACTTCAACAAGCAGAGTTGTTGACTACTTTGGTTGACTTTCATTATTCTTTTCCTTGACAAGTTTGGTTAACTTTCACAATAACTGTGTATATTTCAAAATTTCATAAATCCAATGGCATTTTAGGAAATATGTTTTTTTCTAGAACATAATTTTCTGTCCTGCCCTTTTTGTGCCATGAGTATGTGTCGTTTGTTTTCTTCTCTCTCAATAAGCATTCTATTTTGACTTGGTTGTTATTATGGTTACTGGTAGTGATTTTTGTTCAGGATCCCTATTTATGTTGGACATGGTTTTTGAACAATCTTTTGCTCGGGTGATATGGTATTGGTGCTCCTATTTTGTGAAGTCAGTAGGAGGCTACGTTCCGATGGAACTCATTATTCAAGCCCCATCTATGGTGGAATCTATGTATGTTGGTTATGTAGGCTTTATGGAGGAATCTATGTATTCACCCACTCATGTGTAGCCCACTCAAAGGCTACAGGGCAAGACAGGGTTGCACCGAAACCTGTAGCCTGGCCTACAGCCAAATGCACAACATGGACAGTTAACCAAAGCATTACAAGTCAAGGCAGAGTTGCAACCATGGCCACAACTCAGCACAACAGAACAGCTGCAGCAGTTGAAGCCACAACTTAGTCCAACAGAGCAATTGCATCAGATGCAAATACATTCAAGTTCTTCTCAAATTTTCTTTGATTTTAATAAGAGGAGCAAGTGTAAATCAACAGCCAACAATCTTTCAATTGAATTGAATGAAATCACAATTTTCTAGTTTTATTTATGTCTTATTCACCCAAAAAAAAAATGTTTGACATTTTTCATCAATATATGATTACCAGATGGGTACCAAAAGAACCAACTCCCATTAATGGGTGTTTGGGAGGGGTTAGACACATACCAACCAAAATAATCATTTTTTTATTAATGAAAACAAAGGCATATTAAGCAACAAAAACAAATATTTCAAGCAATTTGTACAGTGATAAGTGACTCCTTTAATGCATCAAATTACATTTAAGGAGCAATAAATGAATATTTCAAAACAAAGTAATATAGACCAATTCAGCATAATAATTAATATGAAAAATATTATAATTAATAGGAAAAGCAATTTGAGAGACATACTACCTCCTCAAGAAGCACCACCAATTTTTGCCCTCCTTTATTCTATATAAACTTGCCTTCCAGCCAACGGTATTGGAGATGCCTACAAAAAGAAAATCAAGAACACAAATGAAAGATTGCATGAAAAATCCTCACTCAAGTGAAAAAGATGAAATTGACTCTTTCAAGCACCTTTGGTTTCGCACAAGACAAGACCTAGGATAAGGTGATCAAGAAAACTCTTAATACAACAATAATACAAGGAAAAAAAAATATATATTAGAACCATTCACAACAAGTTCCACAAGATACTCAGTAGTGTGGTATGACAACATTAAATGATGGATGTCTTCAAATATATTTCGTTTCTCACTTTCCCACAAGGAATTTTTGTTCAAACAAACAAGCAAGGATTTCTGAAAGCATCAATTCTTTAAAAACACTTTTAAATAGTTTTATGAAGCTTGAAACATTGTTTTCACAAAAAAATTAAAATGATATGAAACTGATGGGTTTTCCCAACTTTTCATGTATTTGTTTCCAAAAACACGATAAAAGAAAACAATTTTTTATTTTTAAAACCATGCCAAACAACACCTCATTATCTGAAAAACTTATACACAAACTAAACATATAGAAAAAAATATTTTCTAGCCAATAAGAAAGATAGAATCATCAAATCATAACTCATAATTCATAACATGAAACAAGGCAAAAATCTTGATTACAGCTCAACTATGAGGTCAGCACAAGCTGACCTAGACTAACTGCATCAAATGCAAAGACATCTAGTTGAACATCAAAATTTATAAAAACAGGACTGATTAATTGCAATCAAGACGGAATTCAAACCTTGATTGCATTTTGAACAATATGGATATCTTCAAACTCAACAAAGGCATAGCACACACCAATGTTCTGCACATCAATTACTGTTTTAGATTGCTTTCAGATATGCATTAAAGCACATGATTAAAAAAGACATACAGTAAAAACTGACCTTCATGTTCCTGATTAATACACCATCAGGCAGGATTCTACCAAACGTTTTAACTTTAGCTCAATATCAGTAGCAGAACTGATAGAGAGAAAATTCCTTACATAAACAGATTTCAATTCAACTGAAACAAAGAATTAAATAATCAACCTGATGTTCCTTGTTGAAATTATTATGAATTAACATCTAAAAAAGAAAAATAGCCATCTAAGGATAAGGTAACAAGATGCAAGTGAAGAATTTGAAGCCAATCACAAAACCATGCATATCTCAAGTCTCAACGTCTATGAAAATCAATACCATAAGGTAGACAAGTAGCATTACATTTGATTTCCTTACAAACAAGTAAGCTTGCATACAAACACAAATTTAATGTCTCACAAGTCATTCTAAATGATTGGCAAGCCCTTCCACAAATCACAATGACATCAACAAGAAAATAAATCATGCAACTCTGGAAAAAAAATCAATTGGCTGGACTGGAACAGTAAGAAGAAGAAAAAAATAATATCATAATGTCCTTTAGAGTCATTTTTACTCCATCCCATCCCAAGAAGCAAACAAAGAGTGAATAATTATGTATTGGCATATAATATAACAACAACAACAACAATAACAATGACGACGACAACAACAATAACAACAACAACAGTAGAATAATGAAGCACCTCAGCTTCAGCAAGCCATGCTGCTACAGCCACAAACCAAATCCAAGACAAAGCTGCAGCATGAGCTGCAGCCTCTGAAGTTGAAGGCCCAGTTGTAACAGATCAGTGTTCAATCACTGTCTCCAGCCAAGCCACAGCCTAGACCAGCCAAGCCGTAGCCCATGCCTTAGTCCAGAACAAAGCAGCAGCTAATGCTGCAACACTTCAGCCTCAATTTAACATGTGTGGATCTCAAAATAAATTGTAATAGAATTAGTTTGAGTTGTTAGTCTATTAGGATCTTATGTTAGGAGAGCCCAACTGATTAAAACCATCATTTTCTCTATTGGTCTTCCTTAAAACAAAATGAAACTTCTTTTTTATTTTACTACTCATTTTTATATGGGGCAAGTCAATGGTAGTTAGTATAGATGAAATTTTTAATAAAAAAAATCATATTATTTTATATGAACAACATCATCATCTCATCAAGTGATTGGTGTAGGATATGAAATTATTTATTTGCTTCCTACTGCATACACACTAGTCTTCAGCAATCAAACAGTTAATTATTGTTCAAAGAGAGGGATAGAATAGAAAGGTAAATATGTATATTAGTACGTCAAAAACATGTGAAATGAAAGACTCGGGTTTTAAAATATAAATAAATAAATATGGCCTTCTTGATAATAAAAACAAAAATGACTTTGTTCCATGTATTTTTTGAAACATTTGGGGATTGTAAACTTAAACTTAAAGACAAAACACTTGATGGAGATCACAATTTAAATCAATTAATAAACCAAACCACACAAGGTGGAAATTGGAATGATTAATAAAAAAAAATTAAAAAAAAAATTGATGTGACATTAGACTTGAACAATTTTTTTTTTATTTTTTTTATTTTTGACTTGTTAGACCATCTTTAATCTTTAATCAAATATTTCATTAAATTTGAAATTGATAAAAAAAATAAAAAAATAAAAAAACTTGGTTATAATTGTGTTCCAACAATTTTACCAAATTTATATCAAATGATAAAAGAGCTACATTTTTTTATCAAATCATTTTTTTTTTCTTTTAATCTTTTACAAGGCTTCAACTCAAAAAATAAACAAATAAATAAAGAATCAAACCCACATCATTATCGTTACAACAAAGAATACCAAACCAAGCCAGCTCTCTCTCTCTTCTGTTCATTTTTTTTTTTTTTTTTTGATCGGCAAAAAAGACTTTATTGATGGAAAAAATTTACATCAGTAAAGAGGATCTTGGAGCTATAACAAGCTCCAACCTCCTAGTTGGTGAGAAACCAACGCGCAAAGCAAAGGCAAAAACCAGAAAAATTAAATCAGACAGATCAGTCAGCCCTTCTAAGCACCAAACAGATACCAGCAAACAGACCACAGCAGACAGACCATTCCAAACAGCAAAATAGAACCTTTCATGCCAGTAATGGACCATTCCTCACAGCAGTAATGCACCAGCAATGGACCTTGCATGACAATAACTTCCATCAACCTCACTGAACCTTTCATGCCAGTTAAATTACATCCACTCCAACTATTGGTGCAGGCCACGGAGCAAGGAAGAACAGCAGATCAACCATTGAGTGAGCGCAGAAATGAGACAAAACACCCAACCCATACTGTCACGCCCCACTTTTTATTACTCAAAGTATTACCAATTTCATTTACTTAATTACATTTCAGAGATAACATGCGGAAATAAACTCGTATATTCAACTTGTAGAAGTGAATAACATTGCTCTCATTCGTATGTAAGTAAATACAATATGAGTACACTAAATAAATTGCTCTTGGGCTTACATCATTAAAACTCAAGAAGAAGGGTATAACCCTTTTTACATAAATGGCATTCCGTCAACACAAAAGAGGCCCCGTAGCCAACAAATAAGAAGATCCAACCTTGTAGAACATCCTGGCTATTACCTGAAAGAGATTCAACAACGTGGGATGAACATATAGTCCAGTAGGGATCTCAACATGATCTCCAACAATAACAACTTACAAATAGCTATGATCATGAATGTTCATTCTCATACTAGAATAGTAATGTGGCAGTTTATACAAAATATACATAAGTATGAACTTTTCTCGAAAACAGCCATTTCATTCGACGCTATAAGCGGTTCACTTTTTTTTTCCTTTTTATTACCCATTTTTCCAAACTTTAATGACTATAACAGTTTTAGAAAAAAAACAATTTCACCAAGCCCATTACTCTTCCCCCACTTTCCGTACTTACAACAAAATGACCTTTTGGAAAACATGTTCACAAATACCCCATTTTCCTTCACACTTTCCAAAATCTCAAAATGGCATTTTGGTTTGTTCCCAATACATTCATATCAATACGTGCATGCCTTAAATAAAAGGGAAATAACAAATCATCAACATGTATATAATCCACAAATGAGGCAGCTCGGCCTTTCAAAACTGTAACCATCGCAACCCATAACATACTTAGATACACTGACGATAACAATTAAAACTCTGCTCTACCGGCTATATGCACAGTAAGCTAAGGATATGCCAAGCGATAAGCGAGATAATAACTCATTTTAAACATTTCATACCTCATAATAGATACAAATTTTAGTACTGTATCAATCTCAGATAAAAACACTTCCATACTTCACAAATGATACACATTTTAGTGTTGTATCAATATCAACCAAAAACACTTCTATACTTCACAAAAGATACACATTTTAGTGCTGTATCAATATCAAACAAAAACACTTCTAATATCAATAAGCACACATATAGTGGTGCTAATGGAGTCCATCCCCTATCTCCTCCCAAACAAAATCCGGTTTAGAGGTCCATCCCCTATCTTCCCCTAAACCGTGGAGTACATCCCCTATCTCCTCCCACACAAAACAATGTATATAAGCGATATCATGTACAAATTCCTCAATACAACAAAGCATAAACAACAAGTGTAATACATACACATAAACTATTCAATAATGTTTACCCAACACAAGTGTAACGCATACATCACAATTCAACACAACAATGTCATCCTCCACCGATGACCAAGGACAAAACCTCTAGATGCATGTATTCAGTACACCTAATAAAAGAGACTCAACTCTCAAGCAATCCTTAAACCCAACAACGACACTAGTACGATAGGTAAGGATAAAACCCCCAAATGTGTGTATTCAACACTCATGATACAATAGTTCAATTCTCAAATTTATTTTCTGAGACTCACATAGAGTTAACATTTCATTTACCATTTTCAAGATCAACTTTCATAATTTTTCAAGTCAACATGTTCCATCACTTATTCCAAAAACACTTTTCCCTTTTCACAAAACCAATTACATTCTCTTCATTTTACAAAATCAATTCCATGGATAATAAGCCATAACCCAACTTGATTCAATACGTTCATTTCAAAATAACTCCAATACCATAATTAATCCTTTAACTGTTAACACCTTCTACACAACTCATATTAACAGTAGAAATTTACTAACATTGTTCAACCATAAACCCTTTTTATTTTACCAAATCAAAATATAATTTAGGGCTTTCTCTTCTTTCAATAATAACATGCTAATTTTATTCTCTAATTAGTCCAAACCACAGTCAATGATAACAAAACCATTCTCAAACAACCAACCCTAGGTTCCCCTCATGATTTTCAAACAAACCCAACACGGATATGATTTTCATGCAATACAAAATTACCACATGTCTATCTATAGACGGAGTATTGAAAAAGAACAAAGAAATCCCTACCTCAAATGCAGAAGATGAAGGCCAAAAACCAAAGTGCTCAAAATCGCCAAACTTTCAGATTAAAATGAAGATCAAGGGAAGCTCTACACTCAATATAAAGGAACTAGGGTAGAAGATCACTAGAACTAGATGTATTTATAGAGAGAAGATGTAGTCTAGAGAGAGAAACTCTCAAGTTATTCATTCAATGAACTTCATTAAATTGATTAATGTATCTCATACATTCATGATACATAATGCATCTTCTATATTAATGAATTCATTAGATAGATTAATGTATCTTACATATTCATAATAGAAACATAATGCATCTCTAAGATTCATTCATAATAAATCCATCACATTCAATGTATTAGCATTTGTCTTTTATACATTGTATAAATAGGTATCAATGATTAGTCACCATCTAATTGATGTACATGTATCTTACTAATGAGATGAATCTAATATAATCATGCATAATCTTTGAAAAGTTAGAGAGAGAGAGAGAATGGCCCGAAAAAGTGATCCAAAAAGTTGTTTTTTTCGGACTGATATACAAACAGGTCCGCTCAAGCGTCAAGCCTAAAATCTGGACATCAACCCTTGGTTTCCAAACACAACCAACCTGTTTCAAACCTGCCCAACACGACCCAAGACTCATATACAAAGAGTAAAGGATGGAAATGGGAATAAGACAACAACACATCTGCGGAACCGAGTTCGGAATACAATTAAACAATGAAGGGAAAATCAGGATCGCTATACATACTGCAGAAAACCAGTACTAGATAGCAGCTGCCAATACTATGTGACCTCAAATACAACTAGTAGAAAACCAAAAGTAGACAGTAGAGCGAACAGAGCAGCTAAGACAGAGCAACCAGCAGAATGCCTCAACAACCCCATCACAGTAAGTACGGCCAGACCAGACCAGCAGTACACATCACAGGTCAGCTACCATTCCTGAGGCAGAATAAAACCTGTTGTAGATTTGAAACAATGTCGCTGACAGAGAATGCCAAAGAGGGTGATGAGGCCTGAACCCATAGTGCTATTCTCACCTTAACAAGATCACAAAGCACCTCTTGGTTAGGTTGAGCCCCATTAAAGACACATTCGTTTCGGAGTTTCAAAATGGACCAGAGAACAGCAAAAGGAATAGCCAACCAAATTTTCTTTTCCATTTTTTTCAGCCTGCAGCCAGACCACCAGTGCATAAGATCTGGCACAGAACCAGGTAACACCCACTTGAGACCCCACCATCGTACAATGTTGGACCAAATTAGCCAAACAAAGGGGCAGAACAGGAGGATATGGTTCACAGATTCAGCTTCATTGTTGCAGAAAGGACAAGCTTGGTTGACATTTGAACCCAAGACCCCAATTCTGCAGAGAAAGCTTGCAGTCTTAACCTTGCCATGCCAAGCTAACCAACCAAAAAATTGGGCTTTGGGAGGGACGCAGTTATTCCATAGTATATTAGGGTAGCTCAGAACATGACCAAGAGAAGATTCCCACCAATTGTACGCTGAGGACACAGTGAAAGAGTTTAAAGGGCCAGAAGTCCAGGATAAGGTGTCAGGCTAGGAATTGCATGTATCAGGTGCAATTGTAAGAAAGTCATACAACCTAGACACCTCTTCTTCCTCCCAAGCCAGTAAGGCTCTTCTAAAACCAAGATTCCAATCTATAGGACTAACTCTTCTCTGATAATAGGCTTCAACCACACCCATCTTATCAATGGATAAGGTAAATAGCCTGGGAAATGCCTCCTTGAGGCAGACCTTTCCTGCCCATTTATCCCACCAGAATAGAGACCTCCTACCATCCCCCAACACAATGATGGAATTATTGATATAAAAGTTATGAAGCACTGCGTTTGGTAGGGCAGAAGATAAGATATCAGTCCAGATTTTGGAATCGTTGCCACCCGAACTAGGAGTCCAGCTGCCATCCCTCAAGTTATATTTGTTACACATTACAGCTTTCCAAAGAGAGAGATTCTCAGTCCCAAAGCGCCACCACCATTTCAGAAGAAGACAAGCGTTCATAATATTGATTCTTCTCACCCCTAAGCCCCCAAAACTTTTGTTTCGCTTGACCATATCCCACTTGACCAAATGCACCTTCCTTCTTAAATCAGATCCACCTCAAAGGAAAGAGGATTGCAATTTCTCTATCTCCTTAGCCACTCCAATAGGTGCTCTAAACAGAGAGAGATGATACGTTGGTAAGCTGGACATGACAGATTTGATTAAGGTCAACCTTCCAGCAAGGGAGAGCAGACTCCTCTTCCATGAGGCTAGTTTCAACTTGAGCTTCCCAAGAACAGGTTTCCAGGTGCTTTTTCGGCCTGGATTTGCTCCCAGGGCCAGCCCTAAGTACTTAAGAGGTAGTTTATGATATAGACAATTAAGTCTACTAGCAAAGTTATGTAACAATCCCTCATCAACCCCAACACCACTGATTACACTCTTATGATAATTAATTTTTAGACCCGAGAGCAACTCAAAGCATCGTAAAATTCTTTTGATATTCACCACTTCCCCCCAGTTAGCTTCACAAAACAAGATAGTATCATCCGCAATTTGTAGATGGGATATAGAGAATCCAGATGTTCCCACTTGAGCTCCTTTTAAAAGTCCCAGCACTTTTGCTTTAGACAACAAAATATTCAGGGCCTCAGCTACTATGTTGAAAGGGAAAGGTGACAAGGGATCGCCCTGTCTTAGAACCCTTTGAGGATGGAATTCAGGGGTTGGTGAACCATTGACCAAGACTGAAATCTTAGCAGAAGATACACAAGCTGTGATCCATTTGATCCACTTGTTGCCAAACCCAAAATTGGATAGCATGGAAAATAAGAAGGCCCAATTAACGGAATCAAACGCTTTTTCAAAGTCTAACTTGAGAATAAGGCCTTTACTTTTCGATTTCCTCCACCCATCAACAATCTCATTTGCAATCAAAACCCCATTAAGTATATTCCGGCCACCCACAAAAGCTGACTGAACCTCACCAATGATCCTAGGCATAACCAATTTCAATCTATTAGATAACACCTTGGCAAGAATTTTGTAGAGGGAGCCAATCAAACTAATAGGCCTATAATCATTCAGAGAAGAGGGGCTATCTGATTTTGGAATCAAGGCAATGAATGAGCTATTAATTCCTCCAACAAAACATGCATTGCGATGAAACTCACAAGAAATTGACCACATCGGATTTCACAATGTTCCAACATTTCTTAAAGAACGCCAAATTAAAGTCGTCAGGCCCAGGGGCTTTATTACCTTCACAAGTCATGATAACATAGCTAATTTCCTCCTCAGTGAACTCACCCTCTAAGTGGGCTATAGCTTGTGCACCACCAATGTTCTTAAAAGAGCCAGATAATTTGGGTCTGGAGCCCCAAGGCTCAGAAAAAAACCTGGAGAAGTGATTAAAAACTGCAGCTCGAACCTCTCTAGGCTCTTCCATCCGAGAGCCATTCACAAGCGAAGAGCCCAAGGTGTTCCTACTATTTCTACTACAGGCCATGATGTGAAAGAACCTTGTATTTCTATCCCCTTTCAGAGCCCAGTTTTGTCTAGATTTCTGCAGCCAAATCCACTCTAGCATTTTGTTCAATTTCCAAGCTTCGCCCCTAATTTCCTTTCTTCTGCACGATTCTGCGGAGAGTAGTGGCCTTACCTCCGCTAGCAGATCTAAAGCATGAGCTTCCTCCTGGAGACTTTTTAACCTGGATTCAACCCTCCCAAACACCTCCATCAAGATAATTGGGTAGTGGTCTGACAGTTGTCTAGGCAGCCCCCAGAGTTTGAGAGAAAAGTTTTGAATCCATTCATGATGAACTAGGAATCTGTCAATTCTACTCCAATTAGCCCTATCCTGAGAATTACACCAAGTAAATTTCCTCCCAAGCATGGGTATGTCCATTAGATCCATTTGCTCTATCATGGTGTTAAAATTGACCTGTTATTTTGCTCTTTTTTTGTTGGATAAGAGGTTTCCTCAGCAAGCTCACATGGGTTTTAGAAAATTCTCTCTCTCTCTCTCTCTCTATATATATATATATATATAGCACAAGATTACCTTGAAATAAAAGGAAGATGACCTTGTTTTGCAAAAACCCCCAAACAAGTTTTCAAACCAAAATTTAAGAAAAAGCAAAAATGTTTGAACAAATACTGTTCAAATTGAAAATGAGGAAAAATCTGAAATTGTTGAGGAAAAAACAATTTATGTGCTTGGAGATGAATAGTGATCGAGCAAGGGAAATCTGGATTTGCTAATAGAAGTCGCAAAACTTATCTCTGGCGAGTTTGAAGACAACTACCGAGTTAGAAAATGGAAGTGAGCAAAGAGTTTTGCAGAGAGACGAAGAACAAAACGGTGATGGATACAACAACAACATGAACACCTTTGATACAACAACATAGACACTACAAAAAAAAGTCACTTTTAGCGACTAAAATATTGGTCGCCAATTGTCTATTTTTTGGTCGCCAATGACATTCTGCGACCAAAGATTTTGGTTGCTACATTTGTCGCTAAAACCCTGTTGGGAAAAGTCTTGGACGGTTTTGCCAACCAAAAAACCTTTGGTCGCCAAAAGTAAGTCTTTAGCGACCAAAATTTTGGTCACCAATAGTCAATTATATTTCTTTAAAATTATACATTTACTGACCAATGTTTTAGTCGCCAATAGTCAAAGAATTCCAACACCTTTAGTCGCCAAAAGCTTCAAACATGAAAAGAAAAAAAAAATCGTTGTGGAACAATTTGATTCGCTCTTGCGGTGACTCGAACCATCAACCTCTTGCACCATAAACCTTATGCACCACACTCTTCTCACCACGCCTCTATAGCACCATGTGACTGTATATGTGACACATATTATTTAGATAGTACATACACCCATATTTTGTAAAATAAACTATTTAGTAGCAAAATAAAAATAAAAAATTAACTTTTAGCGACTAAAATAATTTTAGTCACTTAAAAAGACCACTTTTGGCAACTAAACTTATTTTTTTGTCACCAATTGTAAACTTTTGGCTACTTAAATTTTTTTAGTCAACAAAAAGCTTTACTTTTGGCTGCTATAATTTTTTTCGTCGGTAAAACTCATATAATCAGTGAGCAAACTTATTTTTAGTCACTAATTGTAGACTTTTGGCTACTAAATTTTTTTAGTCGCCAAAAAACTTTACTTTAGTCACTAAAACCCATATAATTAGCGATCAAACTTATTTTTAGTCGCCAATTGTAGACTTTTGGCTACTAAAATTGTTTAGTCACCAAAAAATTTTACTTTTGGCTACTAATGTTGTTTTGGTAGTGAAAGTTATACTTTCAGCGACCAAATTTTTTTTTAGTGGGGAAATTTGGTCGTCGAATGTGCTTTTCTTGTGGTGAGAAGAGAAGAGAAGAGATGAGTGCGTACCACCGATTGTCACCGCTGTCAAACGTCATACCATTGATCGTCGTTGCCGCCGAAGAGAGATTGAAACCCTTCGAACCAGTGTCCCTTATGATTAGATGCTATTGGAAGCCAAACAGTTGATGTATATTTTTTTTTCTAATATATATATATTTGGTGATTGGCGCCATAAATTTTTTTTTGGTGCTTATTTTTTTTGGTAATACCATTCATGACATAAATTGTGCATTGTAAAAAGTGCAATACTTTTCACGGCTGGCGTATGTGTGTCATGTATAGTTGATGTATTAACGGCATGCAATATGCATATCATAAAAAGTTTTATTATTTACGGCTAACATTGTAAGATGTAAAAAAATTATCGTTATTACCATTCACGACCTACGTAACAGACATGCCGTGGTTGAAAATTTATTTACGACATGCAAAAAAAGGAAGTCATAAAAATGAGAAACTATGACTTACATTTATTGTATGTCGTTGATATAGTGTCGTAAAAAAATCAGTTTTGTTGTAGTGTATGAATCCTCTCTCCATCTCCTAAAATAAATACAATATTAATAGGTCCCACCTCCATCTCAATCACATTTCCTCCTCTATCTCCCAAAACAAATGAACTCTAAGGGTTTCACAAATTTTAGGGCTTTCACCATTTTCATGCATTAACATGATTAAAAAATCTCAATACATGCATAAATGGAGAATGAGAATATGGATTTTGTAATATACCTCAAAGCGTATGTGTGCATACTAATATGGATTTCATAAATCTTTTTAAAATTCCTAAATTTTGATACAATAAAATAGATCACATACCCATCTATAACATTACATTAAAAATAATTAAAGAAATCCCTACATCTTAAAGAGAAGAGGAGAGCTAAGAAGAAAACCCCCAAATTATCAACATTTCTAGATTTTCTATTCAATCGGTCAAAATGTAGCTTTCAATACGCTCGTTGTTTTGGTACAAAGAACTGGCATCAAAATCTTGATGGATTTAGTTGGATGATGAAATTTGTAAGGTTTTGGTGTTGTTTTAGAGAGAGATCAGAGAAAAGAGAGAGTAGATAGAGAGTGTCAAGACTTATGAGGAAAGAAAGGGAAAAGCCAGCTAAAATAGGAGAAAAGCCAAAAAATCGAGGCAAAAACACAGAACTCCACACATGCAAAGCCCCTTGGTCGCACGTGTAGTTTGCCGCAAAAAAAAAAAAAAAAAAAAAAAAAAAAGCTTAGCCAGGAACTCCCCTGTCGCACGTGTGGCCCAAACCCAAGGCCAACAATTCTGGGCTTCACTAATCCATATGTGTGGGCCTACCTGTCGCACGTGCGAGACTACCCTGGTGATTAAAAAGTTTTCTAAGGCATTCCCACACTTCTTGGTTTCATCCTTATGCCCAAACTCGCAAATTCTCACTCGGGAAAACATCAACAAAGTTGAACAAGTTCAAACTCATAAACAGCAAAACGTCACACAACACTCGAGGCTATGAAAGTAAAATAGATAATCCGAAAAGATATAAACAAGTTGGGTCAACAACCCAGGACAACATAGAGAGAGTGAAACAACCATGCAAGTAGAGAATGGGAGGGAAGAGAAGCTTTTTGGTTGAATATTGTGTCTTAAAAAACTAATTCTAAAGATGTTGCATTTCCAAGACTATTTAGCCAAAATATCGCAATATTTGAAATTGTTTCTTGAAATAATGATTTCATCTAAAATCACATCCTTAAGTTGCGAATTTGTGCTGAGTTGGCCAAATGCCAACTTTGCTAGAGCTTGAATTCACATGTTCAACATAGCATTTTTTTGGATAAAATTGCAAGTTCAACATATGATTCCATACTAGGTAGAAATACATCTTAGGTCAAGTAAACTAATTGAATGAAGGTGTTTAACTTTATGCAAGAAATGAAACAGTAGGTTCAACGTTTGATTTTAACCTAAAGTGCTTGTTAACTAAGGAAGAAATAGTAGGTTGAACTTGCGATTTCATCATACAACGAAATTGCAATTTCAGCTTAATGGTTAAGATTTCACCAAATCATCTTACTGTATAAATTATTTTCAAGTATAATATCCAAAAACTACTTTTAGGTATCACATCCGAAACTGTAGCGAATGGCTTTAAGTATTGTGGATGAGTGGTCCTGCACCCATCTTGCCTGCAACAATTTGCACCAAGCTGTGACAATAATAAAGGTTTTTTTTTTTTTTTTAAAAACAAATAATTTTCCACATAACTACACTTAACTAGATAGGTACCACCCTAGATAAATTCATAGATGGATCAGAATCGCCATTGTTTTAATTGCGCCTTTCACCTTTTGCTTCTCTCACTTAGTGTATATCATCATTAACTCAACAAAAAGCATAATTAATTTTTTATTTTTTCTTTTGAATAAGAAAACAATATATTCGTATTTACACAATCGAGAAAACTTCTACAATGGTTTTCTACTAAAAGTCAATGTTATCACATAATCAAGTAAATACATATGCCTGAACTGATTAAATTCTAATAGATCCTATCTAGGGATGACAGCACAGCTCTTTCTACATGTAATATAATCCATGTTTAAAGTAACACTATAATTATTAGATGTTTTTACCATTTTCATTTAACATTTTTTTGTGGTCCTCTTATCACTATTTATTGGGATAACGAATCTCACATACATATTATTAATATCTAAGTAACACGAGGTGAACCACATAACATGGTAAATGAAAATGATAAGAACATGTTGTATAACATTTTTGTGCTACATAAGCCATTATTTGAAGAAATTAATGCCACAAACGGTTTCACAAAGGTATATAGGACTTATAAAAGACTTATAAGTAATGCTAGAGAAATTATTGCATGCTTCTCTCTCTCTGTATGTAGTAATGCTAAAGACTTATAAAATATAACTTCTAAATTTACTAACCTTAACATGACACGAAATTGAGTTTTAGTTGATTAATTCATAAACAAATTAATAATTGACAGTTACAAAATTTGATATAAATTTAAGAGAATGGTTATAAAGGAATTAAGTTCTTCATAAACAAATCAAACTCGATTCATTATGACACATTTGCTAAATGGATGAGCTTGAGTCAAATTTTTAGACTCATTTAGTTTGGAAACTATGCTCAAGAATATCAAAGCTCAACTAGAATAGGCTCTTCAATACAAAGATATATAAATTAATTTAGTATTTAATAATATTTCAAACATTATTTTATTAATTTATTTTAGTTTTTATGTTTATATTTGGTGTTTCCGCAAAGTTATAAATTTCAATGATGAAACTTACAAATAATATGATTATTATTTGTATTTTTCTAATTAATCTTTCAGTTTTCACTTAATTACTATGTCAATTCAAGTTTCATTTTTTGTTTTAAAATCGAGTTTCGCTTGTTTATATAATCGAGTTAATGTGAAGTGAGCTTGACTTTCATAAATACTGATTAAGTTCCAACTCAAATAATTTTAAATAACACTCCATTTGTTTGGGCAAAAACCATTTTCTAAAAAATATTTTTCGTATTTTTTAGTATTTGGTACTATAAAAAACGAAAGTTAATGAAAAATATTTTTCATGGTCAATAAAAAACAAGTTTATTTGGTAGAAAATATTTTTCATCTTTAAAAAGTATAAAATATTTTTCAGACTAAATTTTTATTAATGTCACTACCCCCCAAGTTCTTAGAACAATTTTAAAAATTACACTAGTATCTTTATATTTAATGATATTTATAAAATGTCTATTACGATTACCTCCTAATTTTTTGAAATTATTTATTTCATTAACTATTTTTTTTTTTTTTTTTTTCACAATGTATTGTGAGGTGATCTTCAACTATTTCTCACGCTATTTAATAGCATTAATATAATCTAGTCATGTTTATTTATAGAAGTGGTGTATGACACCATTTCTTACTTTTTTTTGTTTTAAAAAATCAAATAAACATTAATATATTTTATTTATTAGATATTGTCAGCCAACAAAATAGCTTTATTAATAACTCAAAACTTTAGAGAAGAATTTATACATATACACACATATATATATATATATATATATATAAACTTGTTAGATTCATTTATTTTTGTCCTCATAAATTATTTTTTTTACAACTCTTACATAAGAGAAATTATTTTCTATTAAGTCCCCCCTCCCACACAAGCGTCCGGATCCTCTAGGGTGAAAACCCTACAGTCATCTCCTAGAGTGAAAAATCTAACGGCTGACATTGAACCTCACCAAAACGACGTCGTTTTGGTGAGGTTCTTTAAAAAAAAAAATTCAATCCATGGTCTCCTCTCCTCTCCTCTTCTCTCTCTACCTTTTCTTTTCCATTTTCTTGATCAAGAAAACCATTCAAAATCAACAAATCTCACAAATCCATCTCTAAAAATCAATCTCTGAAAATCAATCCATGTATCAAGACCTCGGCTAGTGGCGGCGGCGGCGTCGGGAAGTTCCGGTACGGCGGTGGCGGGTACAAGCCGCCCATACCACCGCCACCGCCAGATGGCTGCAGTGGAGGGTAGGAGTAGGTGGTGGTCTGAGAGGGAGGCGGCGGAGGGTAGTAGAAGGTGCCGGAGCTGGGAGGGGACGGCGGCGGGGGACAAATGGAGGAGGGAGATGAGTGCGGCGGCGGCGGAGGAGATGGAGGCCGCGGGGGAGGAGGGGATGGCGGCGGCGGAGGGGGGAGGAGTGGAGTGTTGCATGGGTTGTCGCAGGCGGAACACATTGTGCATTCGATTTGGTACTTTGAACCAACCCATGAATTTGCGAATGCTTGTGAGAGATTTGTTGATGTTGAGATGATGAGAAGAGAGAGAAATTAGAGTCTGAATCCATGAATTGTTTCCATTTTTGTGATGTGAAATGTATGAGTTTGTGTGGATTGCAGAGAATTGGAGAGAGTTTTTGGAAGATGATGAGGAGAGAGAAGAGTGAGGGAAGAGAAAGGGAGAGAGTAGAGAGATGGGCGAGAGCCATCATCTGTTTTTTTTTTTTTTGAAAAATCCTCAGCCGTCCGATCCCACTTTAGAGGATCACTCTAGAGAATTCACTCTAGAGGATCCGCTCGCCCCACACAAAGCATAAATCCTAGTTCCGCCCTTGACGACCACCACTCTCACCTTCACTATTTACACCACAATCACCACAGCCACTGCTATTATCACCATTGCCATCGTCGTTGCTGTCGCCTCGTCCACCATGCCACCACCTTCACCTCCACCTTTACCTTCGTTCTATCACCACCATCATCAAATATTAAAAAAAAAATTCTCCAAAATATATATTTTTTAAAAAAATTATAAAAATATATATATTTTTTATTAAAAAATATTTTTCACCCAAACCAGCATAGCGGAAGTAGAGGTCGAATATTCCAAAATTCCATGGCTAACGGAATGGACTCGGTAAGTTTGCAGTAGTACGATGGACAAAGGTTGACTAAAATAAAATAGTTGAAACATAAACAATTGACAATGTAACCAGCCAGCCAATCTTATATTTGAGCTAAGGGAATGGATATGTTGAAAGTTCAAACAAATGGAGAGCCTATGCATATATTGTTAAAGCAAAAATAGGGAAGGGGTCCATTAATAATTTCAAAGAGGATCCATGACACATCATAGTCCACCACCACACCTAATGCTATGTTACTTTATTCAGACCTATTGATGCTAGCTAGCTGGTGAATAGCATCATTCATGCCTAACGTTTGTAGCATGAAATCATGTTTATATTACATTATCATATAAATTATCTAAGCAAAAACCTTACGGTTATGATGAAGTTCTACTAGCTATACCAGTGGGACAGCCAAGTGCGAGCAGTGAGTTTTGGCTTTGGATCTTTGAAAATGAATTTGCTTATACATTTCTCTTTGATAAATTATAAATATATTATTTGAAATTTAATTAAAATATGATTTATCTCTTATAATTTTAAAAATTATATTTTTTTAAAATTTTTAATTTCATAACAAATAATTTATGTTATTGATAAATAATCAAGTCAATTAATAATTTTTAATAATGTCATAAATTTATTCTTTAGTGTTTTAAGCATTACGTTAGGCATTATAATGTTTATATTTTAAACAAACTTTAAAAGTATAATTTACTCTTTTTTTTTTTTTTCACATGCGAATAATATATTAAATATAACTAGTTTAAAAACTATGAATTGCCAAACTCCCAGAACAGGGCCTCAGAATCTTCTTATCTTTTTGGATTTCTAGATATTTAGTTAAAAGAAAAATGCTACATATATACGCTCCACTTATGACCTTTTCGATTTTTAATTATGACTTATATTAGTTTAGTTATGGCTTAATTATAATTTATTGTGGTGTTGATTATGATTTAGTTATGACCTTTTACGATTATTTTGATTATAACAAAAAAATATATTTGTTTACGCCTCAAGTGGTGTTTAATTATAACCCTTGGTTATGGCTCATTGTAATATTAATTATTACTTAGTTATGAATTATTGTGATTTCCATTTTAATTATGACCGAAAAGGTCTTTGGTTATACTTTAAGTGGTATGATCCATTGTAGGTTTTTTAATTATGGCTGAATGATTTGATTATGCATTTTGTGGTATCAATACCCCAAAATATCATAACTTGTATATGATACACCCTTTTGGCGTTGTGTATAGTAGAATGACCCACACAATACATATAATCCACATGAATAGTGTTATTATAATCCAAAAAATTAGATTCACTTTTCAAACTTAGTGATGTAATAGTTTATTAGAGTATTTAAGACAACTCTCGCTCATGTCTTCTTTAACCCTCAATCAATCATCTCTTTTACACATCATTAAATTTAAAACATAATTTTAAAAGGTGGACTTATATATCATTTTCAATCCACATTTTCACCCACTCAACACAAGTAAATATATCCAATTATATATTAGGGGGACTTACTTGTAAGTACTAATAGGTGTACTTATTATTCAATAGATACTCTAATAATTAATAACATTTTTCATATAACACTACTAAAAAACGTCACTTATTGTTAATTTTCAACGGCAGTTTAAAAATTATCACAAAAAATGTCATTAATTATAAATTTAAGAGATAGTTTAAAAAAATTGTCACTAATTTTCAACTTTCAGCTACAATTTGAAAATTTTGTTACAAAAAAACGTCATTAATTGTAATTTTTAGCAACGATTTATAAAACTGTGATAAAAAGTCACTAATTATCAATTTTTAGCGATATATGCAAAAAATCGTCACAAAAAATTATTTTTAGCAATTATTTTAAAAAAACTTATTTTTAATTTGACTTGATGAAAATTAAATCTAATTATTAAGAACTATAGATAGTTTATAGTTGCAAAACGTTAACTTCAATATGTTGAGTTTAGTAGGAAAAAGTTATCAGCAAACAACAATTTCTTCATATTTGTGGTAACTTTGCAAATAAGAAAATGTGGGAATTATAGGGTAAACTATTAATAGGTCTTAATAGTTGGACTTAATTCTCATCAAATCCTATTGAAAATAAGTACTAATAAATTTATTGCTAAAAATAATTTTGTGTGACGATTTTTTACATGTGGCTAAAAATTAACAATTAGTGACTTTTTTGTCACAATTTTTATAAATTTTAGCTAAAATTGACAGTTAGTGACTCTCTTTGTGACAAATTTTTCAAACTATCTTTGAAAGTTAAAAATTAGTAACTTTTTTTGTGACGATTTTTTTAAACTGTCAATAAAATTTATAATTGTTGACATTTTTTGTATATTTTTTAATAGTGTCCTATAAAAAATATCATTAATTATAATAAATTTTATTAGATAATAAATTCACCTATTAAAATTTATAGGGAAGCCTCTTGAAATTAAATGGAAAGTAAAAATCATTCAAAAGTGCTCACCTGGACGGGCCAGGATCGGCCCACTTTCTCTATATAGCTTGCGCAGGTCATGCGCCTAATTGTTTGGAACCCAACGACCCTGACACAAAACCGGGCCTGTCGATCCAAATTTCAACGTGTTTACCTTCGGGCCCAACAGCTAGCCCAATGATTTTTTTTTTTTCTTTTTTTTTTTTTCTGTAAATACCCAACCCACCAATCCCATGTCTCACAAATCAATGTTCTCTCTCTCTCTCTCTCTCTCTCTCTCTCTCTCTCTCTCTCTCTCTCTCTCTCTGTCTAATCTTTCTAAATTCTAACTCAACTCTCAAATCGCTCGTAAACCACAATTCAACATTGTCCAGTGGATTGCATATGAAATCAATAATTGATAATTATTATTCTTTGCCATGCAAAGCAGGGAGAGTCGCTGCTATTGAGACACAACTTGAAAGTAGAATGGTCATTGGTCTAATGATCCGTCTAACTTGCTTACTTCACTTGAATATTTTTCAGATTTAAAAAAATTATTTTACTCATAGAGTTGTGTTAGACAAAGATTTTGTATCTATTTAATATTTTAGCTAGACTTGGAGTGATTATAATTACACCCAAATAATAATTCAGTACCCTAATTAAAATTTTAAAACTTTAATAAGGACAATAAAATATTAATAAGGACAATACACAAAATAAAATATTATTTTTTTCTCATGATACACCTAAATCAGTTACATGTATTCTTCATATTCAACTCTCTCCATTTTCTTCCTCACTCTAAAAACTCCAATTCATCCCACCAAAATTGTGGTGGCCGAATAAATGAGATTATGAGATTCTTCAGCTGGCTGAATACAAGTCGACCCATGCCAGGTCCAACTGGCCGAGGCTGAAAACAAGTCAACCCATGCCAGGTCCAGTGGAGGGCCATAGCTGAGTACAACCAAGTTAGAGAGCCATCATAGCTGTGTACCCCATGGGCTGTATAGAAGGCCCAGGAACGAGGTCAAAGCCCAAGACGAGGCAATGGGCCCCTAGAGGGTCCCTGGGGAGCATTATAAAAGAAAGAGCCATAATCAAAAGGAAATGGGAGAAAAAAATATCTTAAAGAAGAAGAAGAAAGGTTGAGTGAGAGAAAATGAGAGGTTTAAGAAGTTCTGTTTGGACGTAGTCACCAAGTAGTGATCTATGTCCCTGGCTTTAAGAAAATAATGGCCCTGAGGACCAGTTGGCTTTGCCATGACATAGTAGTACCGAATAGCTGGGATTCCTAGGTTGAGCACAAGTAGGTGGTTCAGTTATACTAAACTCATGAATCTACAGTAAAAGTTCTTATTGGGTTGAGAGGGAATGAGACCCCAGTAACGCAGAACAGTCCTCAAGAAAAGGTGTAGGGGGAAACAGACCCCACCTTCAGCAATTGGCAGAAGATGAAAGATGATGATGTTTGCATCAGCCCTCTCCATATCAACCACGGTGTCTGCAACGAGGGACAAGTGGACATTGTCTGGGATCGAAAAGTGACGATGAAAGGCGGCGACTCGCTTCTCAGAGAAGAGAGCTTCCAAATGAGTTGCCATTCCAAACAGAGTAGAAGAAATACAAATAAAAACACAAAAAAGGACTGGAATGAGAACAAAATAGGAAAAGAGATGGGGACTTACAGGTCAGAGCGAAAGAGCAAAGCGAAAGAGCGATATGAAGCAAAGTTGAAAACGTAGGAGTCTTGTGAGGAAGGAAGAACGGTATGAAGAATGCCAAAGAGCCAAGGTTCAACACATACAGAGGGACAGTTTTCAAATCGCATTAAATGAATGTCAAAATACCAAGGGGTGAGAAGCAATGATGAATTTATATCATGTTTGATCTGGCCTATCAGTACTAAAAGGCGCGCGTATGCCGTATTTCTGACTTTCGAGATCTGATTAATCTATAAGCCGAAAAGTATACATAGAAGCCGACCACGCCAAATAACAGATGTTAATCGGATGTTCGGGAGGCAATTGTGTTGGCCAAATAAATGAGATTCTGAGATTCTTCAGCTAGCCGAATACAAGTCGGTCCATGCCAGGTCTAGCTGGCCGAGGCCGAAAACAAGTCGGTCCATGCCAGGTCCAGTGGAGGGCCGCAGCCAAGTACAGCCAAGTTAGAGGGCCACCATAGCCGTGTACCCCATGGGCTGTATAGAAGGCCTAGGAACGAGGTCAAAGCCAAGGACGAGGCAATGGGCCCCTAGAGGGTCCCTGGGGAGCATTATAAAAGAAGGAGCCATAATCAAGAGGTAATAAGAGAGAAAAAAAAAGAACTTAAAAAAGAAGAAAAAGACGAGTGAGAGAGAATGGAGGATTAAGAAGCTTTGTTTGGATGAGAGAGTATTTCTAAATCCATTTCACTACAAAAACTAACAATTATCATCAATATTATTAGAGCAATGGAGCTCCAGGCCATTCTGCAACGGTTGCGCTTAGCTTGGTCTAAGGGATTCCGACTTGTGGTGGTTGAATCCAATTCGTTAGAATCCTTGGCTCAGCTTGATGGATTTTCAATCAGGCATCCAGATTACAATGTGAGTTTGGAGATCAAGTCTCCATTGGGAAGAGAATGGAGCTGCACGTTGGTCACATTTGGAGGGAAGCTAATGGTGATGTGGATAGTGTGGTAAATGAAACTTTGAATGCATTAACTAATCTTGTAATTCTAGAAAATCCTCCATTCCCAGTTATGCCATGGTTGATATGGGATACCTCATATTGGGGTACTATTAGGCGAGTGCTTGCTGGATAGTAATGGGGTTATTTGGCTGTATTTTGAAAGGTAATTTGAAAAAAATATATATAGAGTGCATTGAGAGTATATAATAATTGTAAATAATTTAATGGAGCATTGATAAATTGGACGTATTTAATAACTTTTTTGGTGCAAATAGAATTCCCTATACTTGGGATAAAGAGTTTTAATCTAGCTTAATACGTTCATTTATAAAATATTAATTGTAATTTTATACTATTTTAGTTATAAACTAAAATAAAAAAATATAAAAGACAATATGTATTTCTTTTTAGAGTTTAAATTAAAACATTTGTTAAAAATCATATTTAATTTATCATTGAATATAGTTAACGTTCAAAATTTAAATAATAAATAAAATGATCTAAATAATTTAGCATTCATTTAAGACAAAAATAAAAAATTAATAGCTCATAATATTGGGTTAAGTGGGCGGATTAGAGATTTGATTTTTTTTAGGATTGGACTTAGGATTACACACATTCTCTTGTTATATGGTACAATTCTAGTCCCGACCCAAGGTTTCTCTCTCCCTACGTAAAAGTAAGATGTCAGTTATGTAGATTTAGTGACTATGAGACACAAAAACATACCTTACTAGTTCGATGAAGATGATTAATGGAGAAAATGACCATAAACATCATAACCACTGTGAACTCAAGATCTACAAAGAAAACACTGTTATGGCCTAGTCAGTGGTCGGTCGAGGGCACTCCAACTGTCAAATCAGTCCCATAAGAAAAACGATAAAAATTGGGAAGTTTTGTAGTGAATATCTTAACCCATGAGAATGTAGGTGTATATATAATACAACTTTTCATGGGAACAAGTACGGCTAGATGGATATTCTCATTTGGCCATTCTTGTCATTTGTCTCCATGCCATGTGGCATGAAATAGGCTTAACCAATTAGATAATGCCACGTAGGTAAAGGTGGCCCATTCCTTTGTTTGGGTTTGTTTAAACCTCCTCATTTGTCTCCAGACTTGCATTCTCTTTGAGTCACATGAGAATGAGTAGGACACTTTATGTTGTTGCTTCGACAAATGACCGTATGTTGTTATTTGTTTAGAATGATGTATGAGTTATGAGCATTACTACCTCATGGCCCTGGTCTTCTTGATTATGTGACATTTAAGTGTCAAGAATCATGACTAATAGAGCTAGAACTTTTGTAGAGAATATCTAATTGAGCTAAGACTTAGTCTAGGAATTCGTAACTGTGTTAGGACTCATTACTAAGAATGCCTAGCGAATGGTAGGACATATTCTAGAAAACAACTAGTTGTGCTAAGGTTTGCAAGTGAATTGCCTAGCAAGTGCTAGGTCTTATTCCAAATAAGGCTTAGTCAAGCTAAGTCTTATTTAAGGGGTGTCTAGTCGAGCTAATGCTTACACATAGAATGCCTAGCCGGTGGCATTCTAGAAAACAACTAGTTGTGCTAAGGTTTGCATGTAAAATGCCTAGCAAGTGTTAGGTCTTATTCCAAATAATGCTTAGACTAGCTAAGTCTTATTTATGGGGTGTCTAGTTGAGCTAATGCTTATATGTGGAATGCCTAGCCGGTGGCCCATTGTAGACGTCCCCGAATGTCCCGGGAGGGAATCCCATGTTGTTCATTTTGGCACACTACAGTTCGGACTCAAATTGTCACGGTTCTGAATCTAGTCTCGCAAAGTGCAATACAAGACTGATAAATCACCAAAGACTCCAAATCCGGCAAATCGTTTTGAAAAACAGATTTTTAGAAAAGAAGTGCCAAACATGGACTGCTTTGCCAGATACAGAGTCGCCACCTAAATGTTTGATTTTTGGAAAATTTAGACAACCCTAACTCGTTGCCTAAGGCCACCTGTCCGTCAGCTATGAGCACCCCCGCTCGCCTGATCAAAGATCGGCCACTACTAAACATGATATTTTGTTTTGAAAACTTATGTGTTCTTATTCCAGTTAATTAGCTAGAATTTACTATGTGATGCTCACAATACACAAGCATAGACTAGATCGCCTAATTTGGAACAAAGCATCGCATATCCATTTTGTTTGGAAAATGGTTTGAGGTTTGCTACACGCAAGTAGGCTAAAATACGGGTTTCGACGAATTATTCCAATTCAAGCAACCCAACCTTCATCCACAGACATTCAGGCAGTAAATCAACTAAGCAATTAGCCTCATGGCAAGCATGCTTTCATGTTAACACTCACATACATGCAATATGCTAAAGCATAAACACTCACAGTGTACTCCGAGCCAAAACAAAGAACATGATAGCAATCCATGTATGATCTAAGTCCATGTTAGAATGGCTAATGCATCGCATGCAAAATATCACTAGAATAGGCTCGGCTAATCTAAGGATGGCATGTGAAATTCAAAAACTCAATGCACGCATTCAAATTGGAATTGAAATACTATGCGGTTAGTATGATACGCCGAGCCCGATGTATGCAATGCAGATGAATGGATGCACGCATGCATAGCATAAGGTATGCTAAATCAAATATGCCCTAAAACTAACCATCATAAGCGGTTAAATAAAAGGGAGAAAGAAATGGGAGTTGGAAGACATGCATCACACACACGCACGCTTATTACATAATTTGCCCTCTCGAGGGAGGGGCCGAAAGAATAATACAAATTAATTAACTAACAAGTTAATTAAATATTACATCACACTTAACTAATTAAAAGAATTAATTAAGCTAAGAAAGCAGTAAAGAGGCCTTGGGAAGAGGGATGAATGCGTGCACACCCGGCTTCGCTCGGAAATTCGACGCCATACTCATGCTGCCTCTGTTTGCACTGCTCTGCACCTCTGAGGACTGCACAAGTCTCAAGGTTACTTCCGAACTACTCCCTGAGCACTGTGGGAGGTCACGGACCAAGGGGAAACACCACCGGCTATGGAGAACTGGTCATCGACCAAAAATTATACCACCGGCTGGGTTTTTATAGTCAGTCAGCACTGAAAATTGCCGGCCGGACATTTCTTCCTGCAAAATACTGTTTTGCTACAACAGAGGACAGACAGAGTATGGCAAAGCATTTTTAAAGCAATGTTTGCACCACCACACTCCTCATCATGTTTACGACTCAAAGGAGTATGGTTCCCGACTCTCGGGCCACCAATCGCACATTTCAATACGTGATGGCCAAATGAGTCAAGTGTGCAACTTGAATATTAAATGCACAAAACACAAAACATACCAAGGGACCTCCAACCTCAATCATGGTTGATCAAGAGGCAAGGGATGCATGCTCAATGCTATGCAATCCTAGACATGCAATCACACTAGTGCAACATGGGCATGCCAACAATCAATGTATAATAAACATGCCAAATGTAATGCAACCTAAACTAATATGCAAACATGCAAGGCATGTGACAATATTCATGGTTAGGCAAGCATGTAACAACATGTGAGGGACAAACTCATGCAAATATGCAAAGCAATTTAACACAAGATGCATGGCAAATGCAACACCACTTAAACATGCAACAACATGTCAATGGGCCAAGTATGCAACAACATACAAGGCAAGCATGCAACAACATGCGAGATTGGTCTTAAACCAACTTGGGCAGCTCTCAAATAAGCCCACATCAGCGGCCAAAATGATGCAACAAAAGCATGGAATAGACATGCAAAATGCATGTACAAAGGCCTATCATCTAAGGCATAAAAGAGGTAACTTTTAAACACATTTAAAAGAGACTAATATGGACAAATGACAAGCATTGTGAGCTTTGAAATTAAGTTAGAAATGGTGCCAAACCAACTAAACAAATCAAGCAAAGCATGCAACCAAGCCCAAGATTTGGAAACTAACCATGGGACTCGAACCAAGACTATATGAAGCAAACCCCAGAGGGCCATGGGGACCTAAAACAGTCCCAAGGCAGGTCTAATCAAGACCAAAAACCCACTTAGATGGCATCTAAATGGCCTACACATGATGGCATACACAAAGGTCCAAACTTGGAGCATAAAACAACGATTCTTTAAGGCACTAAAAGAGCATCAAATGTAAGTAAACAAGCATGCCATATGGACTGAAATGACATGGTAAGTGACTCCAAATCACTAAAATAATCCAAGTAATGCATGCTAGGGGGTTCAAAACTCAAAGCCTTCAAGCTAGATTGCATGGTAGCTACTCAAAGCAAATCATGGATGACTCAAATGACCAAAAATCGACCTCAAGAATACCGTAACATGGATAAAAACTTCTTGAAGCCAAGCCAAAATCATGCTAGAAAGACATGTTACAACATGAGGCATGTTAGGCCAAAAAATGGGATTACAAGACAAGTGTATAGAGCACACATGGCATGTCTAAACCAACTTTGCACAGAGGTAAATCATGGCAAAATAACACCAAATATCAACTAAGACATGGCCAACATGAACTTAAACAAGGTGCTCACACATAAGGCAAATATGACAAGTATTGAAGACAACAAGGAGAGGGGATGGCCCTCTCCTTCTTAGGACCTCAAAACACCATCCCCACCACTAAAATCCCTCTGGATTTCAGTGGTGAGAAGGGCAATACAAGGTGGTCCCGGTGCTCACAAAAGAGGCACAAAAATGAGACCAAACAAGGCCTAAGAGGGGGTAAGCAACCCCAAACACCAAAGTGATCTTAAACAAATATTTTAAGCACTTAAAAACAGAACTTTTATCAATTATAGTCGAAGCTTAAAAACAGATGCAAGATAGGTTAAAAGCTGATACAAAAATGGAAAAACTAAAGCAAGAATACTCACCCTTGTACACTTTCTTCAAGAACAATGGTCCAGCAGGTTTTTTGAGTCCAAAGCAGCCCAAGAGCACCAAAATCAACCTCTAAGGACCTCAGCTACCAAGGATGGTTACTAGGTGTTCTAGTGCAAAAATATGAACAAAACAACCTTATACGCACACAAATATGTAAAGAGAGGGAGATATAGAGATAGATAGATACAACTCTCTCCTAACCCTAATTTCAGACCTCTGGAACCCTGAGGAGGGAGGAGAAACTCCTTCTTTATAGAATTCCAATCTTGCAAAGCTTCCAAAACAAGCCAAGCAAGAGACAAATCCCTCCATACACGTGTATGGAGGGGGTGAATTATGCGTGCCAGCTGTGCCAGCTGGCACTAAATATCTGCATAAAGCAGATGGACAGGGGTCAGTTGGAAAATATGGCCGATTGAGCAACAAAACTGGTCGACCAAAAGAAATGCCGACCGACCAAAATATTTGGCCGGTAGCAAGAAAACTAGGCCGGTGGCCTCAAGCCAAGGCCGGTGAGGTGTGGAGATGAGCAACAAGGCATTCTCTACCCTCAGAAGAAAAAGCACAAGTGTTTAGTATACAACCAAGCACAAAACAAACAAGTCGAGAGGTCTTGAGGCAAGGCGCACGACCGAAACCTCCGAGAACTCAAGACGAACACGAACAAGGATGATCACCGAGTGTTCAAACGATGATGTCCAAGTCTTGAGGACGGTCAAAAATGGGGTGTCTATAGTTGCCCCTCTTTGACTGAACTCGAAAGTCATAACAATGACGGGAGTGAATGTCAAAGCCCAGAGACGACCCATTTTTGACAAGGCCGAAGACTTAGACAAGCATGCAAGATAGCAACATATGTGCCCGAAGGCAGGGGCAAGATGCAAGAACAATGCACAAAGCCGAACATAACTTATGATCATGTAAAGAAAGCCGCAACGAAGCAAATACATACAATAAATGCAACAGTTTTAAGCAAGCCAAAAACCAAACTGCATTATAATGCAGAAAGGATGTAAGAGAATTATGTAATTCTCGCTATCTTTGACGCGGAGAATACAATACCTGTGCGGTTCGTCTGGTCGTGACAGCTTCAAATGAACCGTACATACAATATTGTTCCTGTCCAATTCGTCTGGTCGTGCCAGCCTCAAATTAACCGTACATACAATATCGTGCCTGAAAAAGAAAGAGAACTTAACAGGTACAATATCCTTACATACATGCATGGCAATGCAAGTGAAAAGTGCGTGACAACGCAAGCGAAGGGGCGCATGACAATGCGGGTGAGAGAGGTGCATAACAATGCGACTCGAGTGTGTGCATAACAATGTGATTTGAAGCATGCATAACAATGCTATAAAGGCACAAACACATATAAGTAAAGTACACGCGACAACATGTACAATGGGTGTAATAGATACGTGAACACATGTGAGTAAAGCAATACGTGACAACACATGCAATGTGTATAATGAGGAACTTGAAATGTACACATGTAAGTAAAGCATACGTGGAAACGTACGCAATGTGTATGATGAGGAACTTGAAATGTACACATGTAAGTAAAGCATACGTGGAAACGTACGCAATGTGTATGGTAGGAATGAAATGTACACATGTAAGTAAAGCGATACGTGACAACGCATGCAATATGTGAAAATAAAGGAACTTGAGCACATATAAGTAAAGCACACGAGACAACGTAAGCAATGTGTATGGCAAGAATGAACACATGTAAGTAAAGCATGCGCGCTAACGCAAGCAATGCATAACCTCCTGAAAATATGCATGAACACATTTAAGTAAAGCACACGTGGAAACGCATGCAATGTGTAAAGCAAGCAAGGTATGAACACATATAAGTAAAGTACACGCGGAAACGAATACAATGTGTAACCACCTGGGAGGGGGATGCATAAACACATATAAGTAAAGCACACGCGGAAACGCATGCAATGTGTGTAGCAAGCAAGATATGAACACATATAAGTAAAGTACGCAAAAACATGTACAATGTGTAACCACCTGGGGGGAATGCATAAACATATATAAGTAAAGCACACGCGAAAATGCATGCAATGTGTAAAGCAAGCAAAGTATGAACACATATAAGTAAAGTACACGTGAAAACGTGTACAATGTGTAACCACCTGGGGGGGGGATGCATAAACACATATAAATAAAGCACACATGGAAACACATACAATGTGTAAAGAAAGCAAGGTATGAACACATATAAGTAAAGTACACGCGAAAATGTGTATAATGTGTAACCACCTGGGGGGGATGCATAAACACATATAAGTAAAGCACACGCGGAAGCACATGCAATGTGTAAAGCAAGCTAAATATACACATGTAAGTAAAGCACGTGCAGAAACGCATGCAATGTGTATAACAGGAACAATGCAAATGAAACGTGTATGACAATGCGAGGTAGGAAAATGCATGACAATGCACATACTGAAATGCATGACACTACATGATAAGGGAATGCATGACAATGCATGATAAGGGAATGCATGACATTGCATGTACCGAAATGCATAACAATGCAAAGTAAGGAGATGCATGACAATGCATGATAAGGAAATGGATGACAATGCAAGTGCGGTGTGCATAACAATGCACGATAAGAGAAATGCATGACAATGCATGTACTGAAATGCATGACAATGCAAAGTAAGGAAATGCATGACAATGCAAAGTGAGACACGCATGACAATGCATGAACGAGAATGTATGACAATGCATGGAATTGAAATGCATGACAATGCAAAATGAGACACGCATGACAATGCATGTAATTGAAATGCATGACAATGCGTGTAATTGAAATGCATGACAATGCGTGTAATTGAAATGCATAACAATGCAAATGAGGTGCACATGACAATGCGTGGTAGGAAATGTGCATGACAATGCGTGTAATTTGAGATGCATGACAATGCAAAATGAGACATGCATGACAATGCATGAATTGAAATGCATGACAATGCATGTAATTGAAATGCATGACAATGCGTGTAATTGAAATGCATAACAATGCATGAATTGAAATGCATGACAATGCATGAGAGGAACTGCATGACAATGCATGTACTGAAACGCATGACAATGCACGAAATGGAGATACATGACAATGCGAAATGAGACACTCATGACAATGCATGAACGAGAATGCATGACAATGCATGAACTGAAATGTAGATGAAAGATGCATGACAATGCGTGTAATTGAAGTGTATGTTAATGCATGACTTATTAAAGTGCATGACAATGCATACTATTGGGATGCACGACAATGCAAATGAATTCAAAATGCGTGACAACGCATGTCCCTTGAAATGCATGACAATGCAAATGACCTTAAATGCGTGACAACGCACGTTTTTTTTTTCTTTAAATGCATGCCAATGCAAATGAACTCAAATGCGTGACAACGCACGTTTTTTTTTTTTTGAAATGCATGACAATGCAAATGAACTCAAATGCGTGACAACGCATGTTTTGTTTGAAATGCATGACAATGCAAATGAACTCAAATGCGTGACAACGCATGTTTTTTTTTTTTTTTTGAAATGCATGACAATGCAAATGAACTCGAATGCGGAACAGCGCACGTTTTGTTGGAATGCATGACAATGCAAATGGACAGTGCATAACAATGCAAATTGTGCGTGTTACAACGCATGTAGTTGTACATAACGGTACAACCTATGCATGTTTATCATAAACGAGGCAACACATTTAAAGTAATTATTGAATCTCGCAAGATACCAAAGGATACGGAAATGATACACCTTGCGCGTATTGAGCATCGCATACGGGAAACATGGCTCGAGGTCAACACGAAGGCCGATCAAGGTTCGAAAGTGCATTTCCTTGTACTGCCTTGACAAATGAAGGTTCCAAACCACATCAATGACCCAAACAAGGGTGTAGGGGGTTCACCGGCCACCGGGGAAGACCACCGGCCATCCACCAGCCACAAAATAAGGCCATCGGCCAACTTTTTGGCTGACCAGCTAACAATTTGGCAGACTGGCCAAAAATGCCTGTGTCGGGGCAGTTTTGTCAATTGGCCACGAGTCGTTAAATATGAGGTTCTAAACCTCATATTTTCACTTTGCCCTAGCTCGAAAAGTTCCCCCCTTCTCTCTAGGTGATTTTCCTCCTCTCGATCCCTGTCTTTCCTTGGTTTTCGGACCCATTTCGTTGTTTGATTCACGAAATCCTTCCGATTTCGCACATTTTGAACCAAACAAAACTTGATTTCGGTGTAGTTTTCTTGATTTCCATCACCTAGGGTTCGTTTCTCCCAAGTTTTCCTTGGTCTTCGTGCCCTTTTCTGCACTTCGACATTTTCTCCCATTTTTCGCCCACCTGGGGTTGACCTTAGGGTTGACTTTTCACATTCTTGCCTAGTTTTCACACTTCCGGCCATTTTCACACTATTCTTGAGATGGCGGACGACATTCCAGGCGGTGGGGCTCCCCCGGAGTTGGATGCGGACCCTGAGGCCGAGCTCCTGCCTCTTCACATTCTGTCGTTCGATCCAGCGGCCGACAGGCCGGTGATACACGTGCTTCCTCCTGACAACCTTCGCCACTTCCGGAGCCATGCACGAGGCGTACCACTGGAGCTTCTGCTGCGCGAGCCAGAGTCACATCTGTCCTATGGTGCTTCTGAGGTACACTCTTCCCTGTTTCATTTTCTGCAAAGTAGAATACATAACTACAATAGTTGATTCTGTTCTTTAAATGTTTGGCCCGGATACACTGATACATCGCATGCTGTAGTTCACTACAAGCACATCCGCACCTGATATCTATTTGAATATGAACATGTGTACACACGCTGTATTTTCCACCGAACCACTCAAACACACTGATACATCACATGCGGTAGTTCACTGCGAGCACACCTGCACCCGATATCTGTTTGAATCTGAACTCGTGTACACACGCTGTATTTTCCACTGAACCACTCAAACACACTGATGCATCACATGCTGTAGTTCACTGCGAGCACACCTGCACCTGATATCTGTTTGAATCTGAACACGCGCACACACGCTGCATCTTCATCAATTCTGAGTGCTTTCAATGCTGTATTTGTAACACTGCCTCGCAAATGTTTGCTTTGACCATAGGGGGATTTCCATGCCTTCCGGGGGTATGGGAATGTTGCCGCCAGAGCTTGGTACATGGAGCTGTCCGATGCGGGTCGTCGCATCGTTGACCGAGCTGGCTTTTGGACTTTTTCAATGAGACTCTCACGCCTCACTGCGAGTAGGCCTCTCCATGCTGCTCTGGTGGAGAGGTGGTGGGACACCACCGACTCCTTCCACCTTTCCGCCACTGGGGAGATGACGATAACTCTCTTCGACTTCTCCATGCTCACGGGCATCGGAGTGGGGGGTGATTCGATCCCCTTTGATATAGACATGGACGAGTGGGACGCCGCTTAGATGTACTTGCTTGGCGCTCGGCCACCTCTCACTCGGGCAGGGTTTGTGCGATACTCATGGTTCGAGGACCATTTTTGGATCCAGGCGCCTACTACCCAGGAGGAAGAGGAGCAGTACGCTTGTGGCTTTATAATGTTTCTTCTAGGGACGACACTTTTCACCCACCGGGCGAACACCATGGCCCTCTACTTGCTGAGCGCACTGGTGGATGTGACACAGATCCGTCGCTACGACTGGGATGGCGCAAGCTTGGCCACTCTCTATGGCTACATGAGTTCGTCCTCCCGCCTCAGCGGACAGTTGCTTGGAGGCTACTGGCGAGCTTGGGGGGTACATATTCCCTTTTCTGTTTTCTCAGTTCTATTTCACATTATCTGTACGCTGCACACACTATACACTCTGCACAATACACTGCACATACCGCTTTCTGCTTTATCTGTATACTGCTTTATCTGATAAGCATACTCATATCCATTCTGTCACACTGTACAGTTGGGGTGTATGCCTACTTCCTGAGACTTGCCCTAGTGGCAGATGAGGAGATGCTCCTTGGCGTTCCATTCTCTCACCGCTTCGACGTGAGGTGCGAGCGGAGACCACGAGAGTCCCTCATCTTCTTCTGCCGCTACTTTGATACCATCACCGCAGCCGAGGTATGTCAAACATTACAGTTTATTTAAGCTTCGCTTTGCATTGTTCTTTCAATATCAGTAGGTAACAAACTGCGTTTTATTTGAAGATTACCTGGTAGCCTTGGGCTCCATTCCCTGATGCAGTTCGGGACCAGTATGCCGGTGCCCGAGAGACTGCCTGATTCAGAGTTCTATTAGAGGGCCCTATCGGCCACTTTGATGGCTGGCCAGCCAAGTGTGGTTTTCAATAGATATTTTTGTAGACAGCTAGCAGCTGTCATTCTAGGGCATACCCCAGCCCATGCCTAGACGTGAGAGTTCTGAGGGGGCTGCAGATTGATATATCTATATCAATCAAGCTCTCTCAAACAAAAAAAGAAGAGGAGGAGAGGAAGGAAGAGATATAGAACTTGGAGCAAAAAATATCTCTCTCTCTCTACATTTGCTGCCTCTCTCTCTAAGGTTTAGGGCTTGTTTGTGCTTAAAAGTGCATTTTCTTTGCACTTTTGCACACAAACACCTAGTTCTCTACTCCCTTTATTGAGCTGAGGTCCTTGGAGGTGATTCTTGGGGTGATTTGAAGCCCCTTTTGGTCCAAAAATTGCTGATTTGCTGCTGTGCTTCAAGGGTAAGACTTTTGTCCCTTTTTATCCCTTTTTTATAAAGCTTTTTAGCCTATCTGGCATCTATTTTTGAGCTTAGCATATAACATATAAAAGGTCTATTTTTGAGTGCTCTAAATAGTTTGTTAAGGGTGTTTTAAGCTTTGGGGTTGTTTGACCCCTCTTAAGGCTTGTTTGGCCCTTGTTTTGTGCCATTTCGGTTAAGCTCTGGGACCATTATGTTTAGGCCTCCTCACCACTGAAATCTTGAGGGATTTCAGTGATGAGGATGGTGCCTTGAGGCCCTAAGAAGGAGAGGGCCACCCCCTCTCCTTGTTGTCCTTGAAAAGGGCCATTTTTGCCTCTTGAGGGAGCATCTTGTTTAAGTGTGTGTTGACCATGCCTTGACTGATATTTATGCTTATTTTGCCATGAAATAGCATTGTGTTGAGTTGGTTTGGACACACCTTGCATGCCTTGCATACATGTCTTGTAATGCCACATTTTTGCCTTAACATGCTTTAGGTGTAGACCCTTGTTCTAGCATGCTTTTGGCCTAGCTTTGTGAAGCTTTCGTACTTGTTTTACCATGTTTAAGGTTTGTTTTTGGTTGTTTTGGTCAACCATAACATGTATTGCATAGCTCCTTTGCATTGTTAGCTTGTAGGCTTTAAGTATGTGAAGTGTTGAGCATGCATCGTTCGATTTATTTCAGTAGTTTGGCACCACTTATAACATCATTTCAGTTCTCTTAGCATGCTTGTATGCATACATTTCATGGCCCCTTTGATGCTTCAAGAGGTTGTGTCCTATGCTCCATGTTTGGTCTTTGTGTATGCTTCCATGTGTAAGTCATTTAGATGTCATCTAAGTGGTCTTTTGGCTTTACTTTAGCATGCTAAAACTCTGGTTTTAGTCATTTAATCCATGCCATGTGTGGTTGCATTAAGTGTAGTTCAATCCCCCTTGGGCTTGCCTTGAATCTTGGACCATTGTTGCATGCCATGCTTACCCTGTTTGCTTGTTTTGGCACCATCATTAACATGATTTTCAGAGCTTACATTTCATGCCATATGCCCATGTTATTCCTCTTTTAAGTGTGCTTAAAATTTGTCTCTATGTGCCTAAGTGTTGGACCTTACATGCATGCCTATTTGTATGTGTTTTGGCTTCCATTCTTGAGCATGTTAGCCATTGTTTTGGGCCTAGTTGAGGGCTGCCTAATTCAATTTAAGTCCATCTTTTGCATGTTATTCAAATGTTGTTGCATTAATCCACGTTTGCATGTTTTGGTTGCATGTGTTGCATGCTTGAAATCACTTGCATTTGGCATGCATTCCCTTGGTCAAGTTGCTAGCATGTTTGCATCTCTTGCACACTTGCATGATTAGATCACATCTCGCATGCTTCATTAGCTTGCATAGTTGTGACATGCTTGTTTGCCTTGTTTGCTTAGGTTGCATACCTAGTGTACATTGCATGTTTGCATGCTCCCCTCCATAGCATATAGCATACTAGTTTGCATGCCTAGGTTGCATTCCATCTAGCATGCATGCCTTGTCCCTTGATCTAGTGATAGGGATTGGGCCTTTGTTTGTGTGTGTGCATTGCATTTGAAATCAAAATGCATACTCGGTGTCTTGGGCCATCATGCATCGAAATGCGCGATTGATGGTCCGAGAACCAAGGAGCACACCCCTTTGAGTCATACATATGATAAGGAGTGTGGTTGGTGCATACATTACTTGAAATGCATTGACATGCTATGTTTTGCCCTCTGCTGCTGTCAGCTGCAGGTTTCAACAAGAAAAATTGGCCGGCCGGCAGTGTTGGGTGCCGACCGGCAAAACATGTTTGGCCGAGAGCATAAGTTTGTGGCCGGTGACCATTCTCTATGGCCGGTGGTGTTTCCACTTGGTCGGTGGTGCTCCACAGCACTCAGAGAAGCAACCTTGGGAGTTGTGAAATTTTCAGAGAAGCAAAACAGTCAAAGCAGAGGCAACTTGTGCATGGCAGTGACTTTCCGAGCGGAACCAAGCGCGCATTGCATTGGCCCCCCCTTCCCGAGGCTGTTTACTGCTTTCATTAGATTAGTCAATTTGTTAATTAATTAATTGGTCTGTAATATTTAATTAGCTTGTAGGTTAATTAACTTGTATTATTCTTTCGGTCCCTCCGAGCGAGGGCAAATCTATAATAAGTGTGGGTGCGTGTGTGCATGTCTTCCAACCCCTACTTCTTTCTCCCTTTTACTTACCTGCTTTTGATGGTTAGTATTAGGACATGTTTACTTTAGCATACCTTATGCTATGCATGCGTGCATCATTCATCAGTATTGCATGCACCAGGCTCGGTGCATCATGCTAACTGCATAAAGTATTTCAAATCTAACTTGAATACATGCTACTTGTGCATTTTGACATATCATTTATAGACTAGCCGAGCCTACTCTAGTGACATTTTGTATGCGTTGCATTAGCCACTTAACATGGACTTGGATCATGCATTGATTGCTAACATGTTTTTGTTTTGGCTCAGAGTACTAGGTAAGAATTTATGCTTTAGCATACCGCATGCGTGTGATTGTTGCCATAATAGCATGATTACCATGAGGCTAGATGCTTATGTGATATAAACTGCTTGAATGCCTGTGGGTGAAGGTTGGATTGTTTGAGTTGGAACAACTCGTTGAAATCTGTATTTTAGTCTACTTGTGAGTAGCAAATTCCAAAGCGTTTTCCAAACAAACGGATATGCAATGTTTTGTTCCAATTTAGGCGATTTGGTCTATACTTGTTTGCTGCGCACATAACATAGTAATTCTAGGCTAATAAATGGAATAAGAACACATAACGTTTTCAAAACTGGATATCATGGTTAGTAGAGGCCGAGAGGGGGTGCTCATGCTGACCTTCCCCAATCGCACCCAAGCTCCCGAGCCGAGGCAACTTTGGTGATGACGGACACGTGGCCTTTGGCACCGAGTCAGGGTTTCCTAAATTCCCCCATAAAAAATATTTAGGTGGTGACTCTATATCTGGAAAAGCAGTCCATGTTTGGCACTTCTTTTCTAAATTTTTTTTTCTCAAAACGATTTGCCGGATTTGGACTCTTTGGTTCAGATTAAGAACCGTGACAATTTGAGAGTCCTGAACTGTAGTGACCCACAAAACGAACAGAACCGGGGGGGGGGGGGAGGAGGGGACTCGTCCTCCCGGGGCGTTCGGGGACGTCTACAGTAGTGCTCGTCGAGCTGAGAGGGAGAGGCCTGCGGCACCAGTGGCTGGAGCAGGGGGACCGAGGGTACCTAGGGCAGCGAGGGTACCTCCGGCTCGAGGCAAGAGTGGATCTTGGAGAGGGCAGGGAGCCGGTGGCCTGAGCTGCCTACTATGATGACATGCCGAGGGCAGGGTGGGAAGACTTACCAGATCCCCACCGCTCCCCCTCCGCCTGATCACGAGCTAGTCGGATTCTATGGCTTGCCTCCAGTATGTACTACTGCATTTTGTATCTTGTACAGTCATTTCATTTCATTTTTCTTGATATTCCGCAGAATACTGATGTCTCTAATACCCTTGCAGACTTCTGCCGAGTACACTCGCCAGTCTTTGGAGTTGACTGCCTTCGTGATGGGGATGCTACAGTAGAGCCTTGACCTGCTGGCTATCTATGGTATCTCGGTAAGCTCTTTCAACCACAATCTCAAACTGTGCATAATCTGTTTCACACATAATCTGATGCATCGCACTGCCAACATGGCACTTGATACGCGGCCCTCACGGTATTTGATTCACTGTAACCCACAGACTGCTCATAGCATTGCTTACGACATTCATACACTGCACTCAGTCACTGTACTCTGTACTGACACACTGCTCATAGCATTCATACACGCATTCTGCACTGATATACTGTTCATAGCATTCATACACGACATTCTGCACTGATATACCGCTCATAGCATTCATACACTGTACTCATACGCTGTATTCTGTATTCATACTCTGCTTTGCGTAGCATAACTGATGTATTTACCATTTGTCCATTTCAACCCCCATTCCAGATACCGACTGCAGGAGGTGCTCCAGCAGGACCATCTGTATCTACCCGAGGAGGAGGGAGAGCAGGGTGAGGGACCGCAGTACACCCCCGTACCAAAGCGGGGCGCACTCATGTTGGGAGCAGCTCACGAGCACCGATTCCAGACGACAATGAGTCCAACACAGAGGCAAGGGTAGAGTCATCGGAGGATGAGACTGGAGATGATTCGGGCTCGGGCTCAAATAGTGGAGCCGGCGACGATGCTCCTGGACCTTCATCCAGGAAGAGGACGAGGACAGACTCTCATGCCTGAGACCATTGATCTAGACTTTTGCTGCTTTTCTGTTTTTGCTTTTCTTTTTGCTGGTAAATTAAGCACATTGTATTGCCGCAGAGAGGTTTTGTTTTCTTCAAAACTATGTACTTGAAAAGATGATGGAATGAAACAAACTTTTTCCTAAAAAAAAAAGTGTTGCATCGCATATTTGATACGTCGCACCACATCATATTACATAACAATGTAGTTGAATTGGAAATTGAACATGCATTTATCACCAGGTCAGGTAGACCAACGTAGCAACTTCACTCAATAAGCTACCATAAAACCTTGACAAGTTTACAACTCGATAAACAAAGAGCAACAACTCGATAAGAAAATGAGTAACAACTTGATAAGCAAATGAGCCACAACTCGATAAGCAAAAAGGGTAACAACTCGATAAGCGAATGAGTGACAACTCGATAAGCTAAATGAGTAATAACTCGATAAGCAAATGAGCAACAACTCGATAAGAAAATTGGAGTAATACAGGTGTGACTTTGCAAAACCAACATCGGAAGGCACTGGAAATGGAACTAATCACAAGTTCTCAATATTTTCAACATATAGAGTGTTCGTTTTGAGCACATCGCTCGCATCACAGTACTCTATTCATTTTGATCATACGGCTCATGCAGGACACTGCCGAGTCTGAATACACAGCCCATTCTGAACATTGCTCATTCTGAACTTACAGCCCATAACACAGCATTCTGTTTATTCGGCATACAGCTAATTCTGAACAAACAGTTCGATTCGAACAGACGGGATATGAAGGTCGGGTTGGCAGAAGTTGAAACATACTCGGATGCTCCAAATGTGGAAGAACAAACGTGGAGAATGGCACAGCACTCTGAGTACAAAGCGATTCATTTTGAAAATCGAGAAATGAGGTCTCAATCAGGTATTGAGCCTACGACTGAACACAGCGAAAAGCGACTCAACAATAGAAGACAAAGGGGATACAACCTAAAGACAAACACAGACACTTGAAACGACTCAAGACAAGAATCGAGACAAACAAAACAAAAGACACGACACTCGGACGCGTTACAAAAGCGAGAGCCCAGTTTCTCCGGGTATTGTTTCCCACCCTTTCTCATTTGTGATTCTCACATCACTGTGGCACTCAATCTCTATTTTTTCTGAAAAAGCCCTTTTCCTCACTTTTTCTCTCAGCGCACATCTCTCTATTCTTCAATCTCTCATTTTTTATCCCTCCCCTAGGTGGTTTTGATGGATAAACAAAAGGTTGTGGGGTTCATGCCCAACACTATTAGCTCGCGGCTATCCCCCCCGATGTCATTTAGTCAAGGCCCCAGAAGAGGGAATGGAGTAACTTGATCCACTCGAGTTCGTGCTTCGCACTTGGCTTGATACCTCGTTGCTCGGAGGATACTGAGAGCTTTCGGCCCTTTGTTGTTAGCTTCAACTGTGCGCTTTTCTGGCAGGTAGAGTGCCCTTTCTGGTAAATGCATGGATAACGGGAAAAAGACAGGAAGCCTGACTCAACTGTGCCCCTAGTTCATCATTTTGACCCTTTTTTTGTTTTTGCTTTCTACTAAAACAATTTTGATCAATATAAAAGTTTGATTAACATGCTCGTTTAACTTTCTGACTTAAAATCATGCAAGATAGGTTGTGAGTACTAAAAATTTTCCTTTTTGGGTCCAAAAAATGGTCCAGTTTTGGAAAAATGGGATAATTTTCAAGAGAATCAGTCAACCTCAGTAAAATTTCTCAAAAACTATTTTTGCAAATGGCCACTGCTTTACGAGCATGGAACCTACTCTTGAGATGTACAACCTCGAATCGAAAGCAATGGAAAATTGCCCCATGTCTGGACGGCATTGCAGCACACTGAATGGCAACGGAAAGTTGCCCCTTGTTTGGATAGCACCGCAGCGCGTTGTAATCGGCCTTCAGAGTGACGATCACAACCGAACTCTCGGATACAGAGAAAACAAAGATGAGCAAAACCATTACATAAAGACAATCCAATTGGAAGTATTTGTGGCTGTACTTCGAAATGAAGTTGCCTATGTATCCCAAACATGGGAATCAAGCCTTACGTAGTTCCGGTTAAGGGACACTCGGGTATTAACCTCTCCTTTTACGCTCTAACTTTTTCCAAGGCCACCCTTCCTGGTTTTCAACCTTGCGAGCTATGTTCTTCTTTTCTTTTCAATTCTTTTCATCTCTTTTTCTTCATTTTTTTTTGTTCTTTTCTTTTTTTTTTTTTTTTTGCATTTTTCTCTTTTTTGCTTGCTCTAACTTTTGTCTGGGTCGCCCTTCCGAATTTTCGGCCCAGCGAGCCTCTCAAGGGTAAAAGTGTAGCTTTGTCCATGTCGAATGGTTTTGAGATCTCAAAGCCATCTGAATCCAGGAGAGTCGCTGTTATTTGCTGATGATGTCGGAGTCCATCCAATGGGGGCTGAATTTGCCCCTAGTGTTGTGGATAGGAACTCAGTTGTTCTCTGGTAGTACTTTATTCTTTCCTCTTTTATGGGATTTGGCATTCTTGCCGATCTTCGTCTTGGACTCTTTGAGTGCATTATCTGACGTCTTTTACCTCTTGTTCGTGAGGTGCTTCTGATCTAGCCATACGAGCCTCACATCGTAATTGACTGTTTGAACATTCTGGATGCAAGTTCAAGGTTTTGAAAGCAAAGGGGTTGAGTCTCAAGGCTGAGAGCGATCCTAGGCTACACAATCTCAAGAGCGATTCCACACAGGTCTTCGCGGGACCGCGCAAAACATTTCTTTTGAATACTTTTAAGAAAGCAACGAATCGCTCGCGCTGAAGACAAGGTAGAACTAGTCTAGATCAAGCCAAGGTCCTTCTCAGTACTCACACTAACAAGCATGATCTCATTCATTAAGGGTTTTAGCATGCCTCTCATTCTCTCAATTGATCAAATTTTATAAAATCCGCGGAATTCCTTCATCTTCGTTTTCATCACAATGTTCAAAAAATTTTGAAAAACTTAGGTCAATGCAATGATTTGAAGGCACAGAAGAGCAGGTGAAATGCACTGTCGTTTCATTCAAGATTCTGGCACAACTGGCGCAAGGCAGAAGTAAACACGAGAATGTGAAAATTACTGCTGTTTCATTCAGATCTTCTGGTGTAGCTGGCTCCAAGACAGAAACAGACTCAAAAGAAACGATGAACACAAAACAAAATAGTGATATCCGAAGCAGCGACCCCGGAATCACCAAACTTCTATACGACAGGACCTACTAGATACAACAAGACAGACCCTTAATAAAAAAGACTAACTCAAAACAAAGAGACAGACTCAAAAAAAAACCACAGAACTAACTCGACACCCGAGTCAGAAACTACAAAAGTTAGCATTCGTAGATGCTCAAAACAGTGCGCGCCAGACGCTGAAGTAAACCGAGCACCGCCCGCAGGTGGGCCAATCCCTGATCACATACTTGCATTATCTTCGAAGTCCAAAAACTCAGTGGTGACAGACTTTGCTGAGCTGGGTGGGAGGATGACCTCATTATCGATCAAGTCTTGTACTTCGTGGCGAAGACAAAAGCAATTGTCGGTGGTGTGACCAGCCTGTTGATGGTACGCACAGTACTGGGTGGCATCATGTGAGAGAGAGAGATTACTCGGGAGTGGCCTGGGCTCAAGAGGTTTGAGATGACCTTTTTTCGTGAGGATTTGAAGCGCCTTGGACAAAGGTATGTAGAGGGCATGAAAAGCCCTGCGCCCTCGGGGCAGATACTTCGAAGTCTGTGGACCGTTGCTCGGCGCACTAGCAAAAGGATCGGCAGGTGCTGCCTTGGCTCTCTAATCTTTTCCAGGTGCAAGATTAGGGTTGAGAGGAATGGTTCTGGTTCGACGGTCCCTACCTCGATTTTCCCTTTGGCTTGAACTGCTCTCGGCCTGAGTGGGGAAGATTTCATCCATAGTCTTACCTACAACTACGAGTACTTGTTGCTTATTCAACCCCCTGGCTTTCAGAGCCTCAACAGCTTGCTGGAGTTGTGCATGGGGATCTGCATCTGCCCTCATCTTGTTCTTTCCACTAGCCTCAGCTTGGTGGGAGGTTTGGGTTGTTGCTTCAGTGCGAAGCCCCGTTGTCGTTGATACGTCATTGCCGGAGTTTGAGACAGCTTCAGGCTGGCTGAGCTCAATTACAATTCACCCCAGTAGCGGGGGCTCCTGTGGCATGAAATTCCCAACATACGATGCAGTTGGTGGCGGTGCTGACATTCCATAGGCTAAATCAGCCACGGATCTCTGGAGGTCGCCAATCATTCCCATTAATTCAAATGTGGTGGGTTCACGAGCTTGAAACAACTGGGATTCCCAGATTGGGCCCGCAGCAGGCGACCTGGGCGGGTGTGATATCTCAACATCAGTCTCACCCTATAAGATGATCCCTTGATTTAGTGTGGCCGCCATAACCACAATTTCCTTTGAATTCTGTGACATCATAAATCCGCTGAACTGAACGGAGGTGATGTGACTGGTGACTTGATTGATCAGATATCTGCCTTGCTTCGGCGAAGGAGAACACTGGCTATTCTGAACTCAGATCTCTGAAACTCCCCCTCCTCTTGAAAGAGAAAACAAGCAGCGTCTCAGCCCAATTTTGACCCAAGCAATCGCAAGCACAACTGAATAATGGTATTCGATCACTGATCATTGTTCCCCAAAACTACGACTCCAAAACTAAATCTGATACCCGCAGATACTACTAATTCTCAAAACATTGACACTGATGCCCGCAGGCCTGATGCCCAGACTTGCAAACTGATATGTGCATTCCTGTAGAGGTCAACTCAAAAAGCACATAACAAGCAAGTAAGAGCCAAAACAGCCCTATGTTGGGGTAGGGTTTCCCTGTCCTAGTTTCGTCAAGAACTAGGGTTTCACTATGCATACAGCAGTTTCAAACAACCTATAATCGGGTAAGCAACTTGTCCTAGTTTGGAATAGTCACTATGGATTCTGAATATGCACTAGGTCGAATGGTCAAAAAGGGTGCCCCGGTAAAAATCGAGGTTTGTGTTCCCATCGTGGCAGAGCCCGTAACCGGTCAGCCTTATGGAACGCTTCTCAGAGCGAGCCTTCGGCAAACTGTTCAGGAATAGCTGATGGCAAACACGGTGTCCAAGGCGCACCAATGCACATACAATGCAAAGAAACACATGAGTGTAGTCAAAACAAAATATCATGAGTTCGAGTCAAGTTCTCTAACTCCCCAACAGAGTCGCCAGAAACTGTAGACGTCCCCAAACGTTCCGGAAGGGAATCCTGTGTTGTTCATTTGGGCTCACTACAGTTCGGACTCAAATTGTCACAGTTCTGAATCTAGTCTCGCAAAGTGCAATGCAAGACTGATAAATCACCAAAGAGTCCGAATCCGACAAATCCTTTTGAAAAATAGATTTTTAGAAAAGAAGTGCTAAACATGGACTGCTTTGCCAGATACAGAGTCACCACCTAAATATTTTATTTTTGGAAAATTTAGGAAACCCGGACTCGTTGCCTAAGACCACCTGTCCGTCATCACCAAAGTTGCCTCGGCTCGGGAACTTGGGTACAATTGGGGAAGGTCAGCTATCAGGACCGCCGCTCGCCTGATCAAAGATCGGCTGCTACTAAACATGATATTTTGTTTTGAAAACATATGTGTTCTTATTCCAGTTAATTAGCTAGAATTTACTATCTGATGCGCACAACACACAAGTATAGACTAGATCGCCTAATTTGGAACAAAGCATCGCATATCCGTTTTGTTTGGAAAATGGTTTGAGGTTTGCTACTCGCAAGTAGGCTAAAACACGGGTTTCGACGAAATATTCCAATTCAAGCAACCCAACCTTCACCCACAGACATTCAGGCAGTAAATCAACTAAGCAATTAGCCTCATTGCAAGCATGCTTTCATGTTAACACTCACATACATGCAATATGCTAAAGCATAAACACTCACAGTGTACTCCGAGCCAAAATAAAGAACATGTTAGCAATCAATGTATGATCCAAGTCCATGTTAGAATGGCTAATGCATCGCATACAAAATGTCACTAGAATAGGCTTGGCTAATCTAAGGATGGCATGTGAAATTCAACAACTCGATGCACGTATTCAAATTGGAATTGAAATACTATGCGGTTAGTATGATGCGCCGAGCCCGATGCATGCAATACATATGAATGGATGCAATGCATAAGGTATGCTAAATCAAATATGCCCTAAAACTAACCATCATAAGCGGTTTTTTAAAAGAGAGAAAGAAGTGGGGGTTAGAAGACATGCATCACACATACGCACGTTTATTACATAATTTGCCCTCTCGAGGGAGGGGCCGAAAGAATAATACAAATTAATTAACTAACAAGCTAATTAAATATTACATCACACTTAACTAATTAAAAGAATTAATTAAGCTAAGAAAGCAGTAAAGAGGCCTCAGGAAGAGGGATGAATGTGTGCACGCCCGGCTTTGCTCGAAAATCCGACGCCATACTCATGCTGCCTCTGTTTGCACTGCTCTGCACCTCTAAGGACTGCACAAGTCTCAAGGTTACTTCTGGACTACTCCATGAGAACTGTGGGAGGTCACTGACCAAGGGGAAACACCACCGGCTATGGAGAACTGGTCATCGACCAAAAATTATACCACCGACAGGGTTTTTAAAGTCGGTCGGCACTGAAAATTGCCGGCCGGCCATTTCTTCCTGCAGAATACTGTTTTGCTGCAACAGAGGACAGATAGAGTATGGCAAAGCATTTTTAAAGAATGTTTGCACCACCACACTCCTCATCATGTTTACGACTCAAAGGAGTATGGTTCCCAACCCTCGGGCCACCAATCGCGCATTTCAATACGTGATGGCCAAATGAGTCTAGTGTGCAACTTGAATATTAAATGCACAAAACACAAAACATACCAAGGGACCTCCAACCTCAATCATGGTTGATCAAGAGGCAAGGGATGCATGCTCAATGCTATGCAATCCTAGACATGCAATCACACTAGTGCAACATGGGCATGCCAACAATCAATGTATAATAAACATGCCAAATGTAATGCAACCTAAACTAATATGCAAACATGCAAGGCATGTGACAATATTCATGGTTAGGCAAGCATGTAACAACATGTGAGGGACAAACTCATGCAAATATGCAAAGCAATTTAACACAAGATGCATGCCAAATGCAACACCACTTAAACATGCAACAACATGTCAATGGGCCAAGTATGCAACAACATACAAGGCAAGCATGCAACAACCTGCAGGATTGGTCTTAAACCAACTTGCGCAGCTCTCAAATAAGCCCAAATCAGCGGCCAAAATGATGCCACAAAAGCATGGAATAGACATGCAAACATGCATGCACAATGGCCTATCATCTAAGGCATAGAAGAGGCAACTTTTAAACACATTTAAAAGAGACTAATATGGACAAATGACAAGCATTGTAAGCTCTGAAATTAAGTTAGAAATGGTGCCAAACCAACTAAACAAATCAAGCAAAGCATGCAACCAAGCCCAAGATTTGGAAACTAACCATGGGACTCGAACCAAGACTATATGAAGCAAACCCCAAAGGGCCATGGGGACCTAAAACAATCCCAAGGCAGGTCTAATCAAGACCAAAAACCCACTTAGATGGCATCTAAATGGCCTACACATGATGGCATACACAAAGGTCCAAACATGGAGCATAAAACAACAATTCTTTAAGGCACTAAAAGAGCATCAAATATAAGTAAACAAGCATGCCATATGGACTGAAATGACATGGTAAGTGACTCCAAATCACTGAAATAAGCCAAGTAATGCATGCTAGGGGGTTCAAAACTCAAAGCCTTCAAGCTAGATTGCATGGTAGCTACTCAAAGTAAATCATGGTTGACTCAAACGACCAAAAACTGACCTCAAGCATACCAAAACATGGATAAAAACTTCTTGAAGCCATGCCAAAATCATGCCAGAAAGACATGTTACAACATGAGGCATGTTAGGCTAAAAAATGGGATTACAAGACAAGTGTATGGAGCACACATGGCATGTCTAAACCAACTTTGGACAGAGGTAAATCATGGAAAAATAACACCAAATATCAACTAAGAGATGGCCAACATGAACTTAAACAAGGTGCTCACACATAAGGCAAATATGACAAGTATTGAAGACAACAAGGAGAGGGGATGGCCCTCTCCTTCTTAGGACCTCAAAACACCATCCCCACCACTGAAATCCCTCTGGATTTTATTGGTGAGAAGGCCAATACAAGGTGGCCCCAAAGCTCACAAAAAAGGCACAAAAATGAGACCAAACAAGGCCTACGAGGGGGTAAACAACCCCAAACACCAAATATTTTAAGCACTTAAAAACAGAACTTTTATCAGTTATAGTCGAAGCTTAAAAATAAATGCAAGATAGGTTAAAAGCATATGCAAAAATGGGGAAACTAAAGCAAGAACACTCTCCTTGTAGACCATCTTCAAGAACAATGGTCCAGCAGGTTTTTTGAGTCCAAAGCAACCCAGGAGCACCAAAATCAACCTCCAAGGACCTCAGCTACCAAGGATGGTGTATTACTAGGTGTTCTAGTGCAAAAATATGAACAAAACAACCTTATACACACACAAATATGTAAAGAGAGGGAGATATAGAGATAGATAGATACAACTCTCTCCTAACCCTAATTTCAGACCTCTAGAACCCTGAGGAGGGAGGAGAAGCTCCCTCTTTATAGAATTCCAATCTTGCAAAGCTTCCAAAACATGCCATGCAAGAGACAAATCCCTCCATACACGTGTATGGAGGGGGTGAATTTGTGCATGCCAACTGTGCCAACTGGCACTAAATATCTCCATAAAGCAGATGAACAGGGGTCGGCTGGAAAATATGGCCGATTGACCAACAAAAATGGCCGGCTGACCAAAAGAAATGCCGGCCGACCAAAATATTTGGCCGGTAGTAAGAAAACTAGGCTGGTGGCCTCAAGCCAAGGCCGGTGAGGTGTGGGGATGAGCAACAAGCCCTTCTCTGTCCTCAAAAGCAAAAGCACAAGTGTTTGGTATACAACCAAGCACAAAACAAACAAGTCGAGAGGTCTTGAGGCAAGGCGCGCGACCGAAACCTCCGAGAACTCAAGACGAACACGAACAAGGATGATCACCGAGTGTTCAAACGATGACGTCTAAGTCTGGAGGACGGTCAAAAATGGGGTGTCTACACCCATCCAGCCATAAGGTGATCAATCCAGCCAAGTTTGGTGGCCTATAAAATAGCAGAGTAGTCTATGCACCTATGTTTGGTGGCCCATCCAACCACAAGGTGGTCTATCTAGCCAAGTTTAGTGACCTGCCAATGGTAGAGTAGTGTATCTATCTGTGTTCAGTGGCCCATTAAACAATAAGGTGGTCTAGCCAACCAAGTTTGGTAGACCATCAAACCATAGGGTGATCTACCCAGCTGCAAACACCCCATTTTCTACTAATCTTCAGACTTGGGAGGCTTCCAAAGCTTCTTGACGATGAAACAAAGATAGATGATTTTGATTCTCTTGAAACAGCTGTTTGATGAAAAGAGTGTTCCCAACCCTAAACCCATTTATGCCAAAATGTTTTCAAGCCTATAGAATTTTTTTTTCCAAAAATAGTTTTCAAATGATAAGCTGTCATTTCGATTGTTCAACTTAGCTCGACATCACATTTTCAAACCAAAAATATTTTTTCTTTATGAAAACAAGTGAAGGCAAAGTTGAATTGAACGAAAGGATGAAGAATACTCTAGAAACAACTGAGTCATAAGTTTCCTGATCAAGATGAAAATCACACTTGCAGCTGAACGTGTGGGTGAGAACTTGATAAGATCATACCCACGGTCGTAGCATGTCTGTTTCTTACGCCACGAGAATTATGTGCGGCCGCAAGTTTCCTGCAGCACAAAATAGTTTCTAGAAGATGGTCCCCCCAGTATCATAGAATATCCTATATGCATATTTATTCGTTAGACACACGTATAGGATGACCCAGGCCCATTATTTAGCTTATATATACCCTTCTTGAGTGAGAAAAAGAGGTCCCTCTCTCTCTCTCTCTCTCTCTCTCTCACACACACACACACACACATACACACACACACATACACACACACACACATAGCCAAATTAATGCCAAAATACACTCAACTCTCAACTCTATCCATTGGAAGTTGGACTTTTAGGACCTATAGCTCCATTGAAGCCTTGAAGAAAGCTTGGAAGGTCTCATCTATTGCTTAGACTCCACTTCTACTTGCTTGGAGCTTTAACAAGATATATATCTCTATCTCTTCTCTCCCTATCTTTTCCTTTCTTTTCTCCTCCCAAACACTCTATATCTCTTGTTGTCATTAGAGTATATTGTTCGTGGGCCTATAATAGATTAAGGATTCTTGCCAAATCCTTCATATATTGCTTGAATTGTATTATCTTCATTTTCTTAGCATTTTATTTCCTTTTCTCGGCAACCAAAACACTCTACATTGTTGTATTTCTTTCATTATTAATTGCATTTTTGGGCTTGAATAGTTAGGATTCTAGCCAAATCCCATTTACATTATTATAGTTCCATTATCTTCATTTTCTCGCATTTTCTTGAGCCAAACTTGTGTTTTCGATTTGAGAATGGTTGAGTCTACTCTCTCAACCCATTATAACATAGATTTGAGCTCTCATGCCCTTCTCCATGAGTAAAGAGTAGACTTTTTCCATTTTATGTTTTCTACCTTTCATTTTATTGTCTACTAGTTTAGTTTTCTTGGATTATGGGTTGAATCTACTCTTCTCTTGACTCTTTTCATGGATTGAGGCATTTATTTTGGTATATGCCTCTTTCTATGACTTTTTGGGGTAGATTCAACCCATTATCTATTCCTCCTTCCCTTATTTTCTCTTTGATTTTCTTGTGTAGATTAGCACTTGATTCATGTTCTTAGTATATCTCTTAGAGGAATGATGGAATATATCTCTGAAAGGCATTATTTATGGATCTAGACCTTCACATGCCTCTTTCCATGTGTTAGAGGTATATTTCAATTATTTCACTTCCATTTATTCGCTTTCCTTTCTTATCTAGTATTTTTGTTGACCCTTTGAATGATGGATGAGATCTATTTTCCTCGATTCTATGTTTCATGACTTTTAGCCTTCATCTCCCTTCTTAGGTGAGATCTTGGCTTATTTTCACGTGTAAGGAGTAGATCTTGGCCATTATCTATTTCTTTTCCTTTCTATTATTTCCATTTCTCATTCCTTGTTTATCTTCCATGTTTATACTTATCTAGCTATTTGCATATGCCTGGGTTTATTGCGTTTTATTAGATATTGTTTCTATCTTGTTGTGTTGATTATATGATAAGTTGATTCATTATGTTTGCGATGTTCCACTTGACACTTTAGTGGCAATTGGGCCAATAGTAGTCATTTTATGAGTTTTTATTGTATATTCGTTGAATCACACATCTAGGATCATGCATCTCTATCATTGTTTTTTAACCTATTACATATGGCTTGGTGCTGAGAAGTATTAAGTGAGCTTCTTCCCTTTCTTTACATCCTACTTGTGCATGTTTTCTTACTTTGTCCAATATGCTACCATGAGGCTATGTGCTTACTTGAAATATCTCTATGTTTACTCATTTTTTGAAGGGTATTTCGCCTTGATGGAAATGTCTATAACTTTCATGTGGTGATTCTATCATATTTGTTCGAAAACTATTGATAAAACTATTTTCATTACAAGGGTATAGAAGCTTTTCAAAATATGTGATTTACTCTATATTTGCTTGCTTCATATAGCAAATATAGCATTAATAATTGGGATATAAACATATCATATTAAGAATTTGTAAAGGCTAGTCTTTGATCGAGTGAGCTAGGGGTGCTCAATTCATAACCTTCCTCTCTCATGCCTAAACTCAAAGACTAGACTTTCTAGTTGTGACGGGCAGTGGACTCTATTGGTAGGAGTCAGAGTTTTCTAGTTTTTCCAAAAAGATTAAGTGGCGACTTTAGATTTGGTGATACAGTTTTCATTTGGCATTTTGTTTGATTAGCGAATTTTCTACAAATGATTTGTCATGTATTGGGATCTTAAACTGAGTTGTAACCACTTGTATGGATAATTATTACACCTTCAGCTCCTCATTTCGATGAATAACATTTGTTTGGGAATTGGTTTAGTAGGGATTGTTGTTGTTTAATATGCACCAATTTCAAGGAAATTCGTTTTGAGTGTATGAATATAAAATTATAATTTATATTTGGCTCCTAATAGGAAGCCTGCCCAGAAAATTGGCCCCATGATTTGCTGCTTAACAGTCTACCAACCGGGGACCATTGCCCAAGCGGCCCTGGTAGGTGCACAAGCAGCCACAACTCGATTGGTGGTGAGCTCTGTGCGAGTGGCCAATATTCACTGCACAAGCGGCCGAAGAGGCTACACAAGTGGCTAGAGACACCTAAGTCTCAAATTTTGGAATCTTTTTCTTTATCAAATAACACACTCCTCATTTTGAATCATTTCTTCTCTCTCTCTCTCTCTCTCTCTCTCTCTCTCTTCTTTTCTCTCTTTTCTCACTTCTATCTCTACAAAAAACACACCCAACACCTATACTTCTTTAGATCCATCAAAATCTACCAAGTTTTTTGGCCTAGTTCTTGCAGCTAAAGTGAAGAGCTTGGCAAGGGGAACATTTTGACCAATAGAGATCGTTTTCTGACAACGTTGGTGTTAAACATATTGTATTTTCATGATGTTTAATTTAATGTTTTGATTTATCTTAGAATGATTAATTTAATAAATCTTTATTGAAAACATACTAATTGATTTGTCCATCTCAAAACTATCAAGTTATTTTAAAGATCAAAATGGAGTTCAAAATATAATGATTCTTGATGAATGTTCTTCAAGTATATTGATTTATGTTTTGATTTATTTGAAAGAGTTAAATTGATTAAAAGCTTATAATTTAATTCATCATAATTTCATCCATCATTTCATCATAATTATGTTATTTTGGAGGTGAAAATAAAGCTCAAATCAAGCAAAGAACAAAGTAGAATGGAGGTTGAAAATACACTGGGTGGTTGAGTGGGTGGTCGACCAGCTAGGCCAAAATCAGCCTGTTTCACTCCAGCTCAGTTCAGCTTCGTTCCGACTTTTAGACCAATAGTATGCTCGATGACCACGATAGTCACCCTTTACGATAGGGACTCGACCGGACCACTAGGTGGACATCTGGACGAACAGCCACCAAGAGAAAACGTTCATAGTGGTCATCTAGGTGGACAACCACCTTATGAAGAGCTCCCTAAAACTTTCAGATGTTGAGAGAAGAAAAGAAAAGATTTAGTATTATACACCCATCATTCAACGGGCAAAAACATACATGGGCAACTGAGTTTCACTAAGCATTAAATTATATATCATCCTCAGCCATCACCATTCCATCTCTTCAATAGGAAGAATAGAATGGGCACTGTTAGAAGAACTAGAGAATGGAGCACTCAAGTCTGTATTATATACAGAGCTCTGAACAAGTAGCAGATGCAACTGATATAGAGATACATACAACGTGCAATATACATTTTGATTCTTCATCAATCACACACTCTTCATCTCTTTGATTTTCTGAAGAAGCTCTCCATCTGATTATTCATCTTTCCCTCCTAAATTATACACACAGCCTTATAGCCTTAAGCATATTTTCTTGTGAGAGGATTTACAAAAAAACTCTTAAGCTTCAACATTGTATATCCATCTTTGAGAGATTATTCTTGTAGCTTTCTTTGAAAGCGAAAACATCTTTATTTCAATATTGTAAGAGTGTGGTACACTTAGGTTCTTGATTCCTTGAGAGTGATTGTGAATCACCTAAGGTTTGCAAGGGTTGAAGATTTGGAAAGCCTATATAAAATATGTGAATGATTGCTCTATTTGTGAAGAGGTTGCTACTAGGGCTGCAAACGAATCGAACTGTTCATGAACAACTCGAAGCTCGGCTCGTTAACAACTCGTTTAAGCTCGTTCAATTACCAAATGAGTCGATCTCGAGCCTTATTACCAAGCTCGATTATTAAACGAGTTGAGCTAATGTAAACTCGACTCCATTAAGCTCGGCTCGGCTCGATTATATTATTATTATATATATATACGGTTAGAAACAAAAAAAAAAACAAAAAAAAGAAAAAGAAAAGAGAATTATTGAAAGTATTATATTAATGATAACCCAATCTTCAAGTCATCAACAAGCAATAAACAAATAATAAAGCATTGCCCAAGAGAAAGTGACAGAATGGAAATCAATTTATAAAAGGTGGGATTCCTTCAAGTTCCCTTATCCTTTGATGTGGGACAACCATTGAATGGACGTCACACACACAAATAAATAAATAAATGGCATGTCCCAGGTTTGGGATTGTTCAAGTGTCCCACATCGCTTTCTTTACACATTCAATAGGGACAAGGGCTCTATATAAGTGGAGGAAGTAGGAGACCACCTTTGCTTGTTCGGTTCAAGTGTGTATTTATTACAAAGTCGAGCCACATGAGCCGAGCTCGAGTTTTGTTTCATCCTAACGAGTTGAGCTCGAACACCTAAAAATTTATTCAAGCCGAGCTTTAACATGATGATACTTAGCTCGGCTCAGTTCATTTGTAGCCCTAGTTGCTAGCACCCTTGTGAAGCTAGAAGATAGTGGAAAATCTCAAGTGAAACTTGAGGAGCGGATGTAGGCTTAGTTGAAGCTGAACCACTATAAATCTGTTTGCCTCCACTTCCCTAACCTCTTTGATTTTCTTTACTGATATAGCTATTTGATATACTCATTATGTTGATTTCTGTCATTGTTATACCTGTCATAGTATTTGTTACTTTGTACTAAATCATCAAATCTCTTTACTTACTGATTTAGTTAATCCTTTGCTAATTCTAAATCATAATATGTTAAGCCAAAAATCTATCATTGCTTTTATTGTCAGCTACTTCACTGTTAAGTTCATCAGAGGGCTTGATCATTAATTGTTTTCTCATCTAAAGCTTGTGATCCTCTTAAACATATACATCATTAATTGTTAGCTCTACTTAACTGATACATCAACATTGTGCTTAATTATCTTTATTAGTCAATTATTCTAAATCAATCATCAATCTACTATACTAGTTGTAATTTTTATTGGGGTATTATTAATTTTTATTTGTAGAAACCTAATTCACCTCCTTCTTTGGTTGCTTTTTGGGCAACAATTGGTATCAGAGTCTAGACTCTTGCTTAGATTTAACCATCTGAGAGTTTTTCGATCCATGGTAACCATAGCTAGTACTAGCACTATTGAAGATCAAACCACCAATAGGCCATCCTTGTTTGATGGAAATAACTATAGCCATTGGAAAGATAAGATGACTCTATGTCTTCATGCCACAGATTATGCTATGTGGATTATAGTCACAAAAGGTCCCAAAATTCCTACCAAATTAGTAAATAACATTAGTGTACCTAAAGTTGAAGATGAATGCGATGAGAGGGATCATAGATTGTTGCAACCAATGCCAAAGCCAAACTCACTCTTGTTTGTGGTGTAGACTCTAAAGAGTATAATAGAATATATAATTGTGACTCAACTAAAGAAATTTGGGACAAACTTAAAGTAACTTATGAAGGCACCAACCAAGTTAAGGAATATCATATTGATATGCTTGGTCATAGTTATGAATTGTTTAAAATCAAACCTGCTGAATCTATTTCACGCATGTTTACCAGATTTCCTGAAATTGTAAATTCTTTGAAATCTCTTAGCAAAATCTATACTAACAGTGAGTTGGTGAGAAAAATTCTTATGTGTTGACCAAAGAATTGGGATGCCAATTGAAGCAAAGAATCTCTCAACTCCTGGATTAGATGAGCTCATGGGTTCTCTAATGACTCATGAAATCACTATGACAGGACATGATAATGATGAAGACAAAAAGAATAATGGAATTTCATTCAAAGCCTCATCCCATGAAGAAAATGAGGATTCTAGTGAAGATGAAGGATATGCCATGTTTAGTAGGAATTGGAGAGAAAAAAAAACAAAAAACAAAACAAAACAAAACAAAGTACAAGAAAAGCAATCATGGAGGAAGAAGACCTCTCAAGAAAAAGTAAAACAAAGATGACATCCAGAAGAAAGAACCTATCATTTGCTATGAGTGCAAAAATCTAGGACACATCAAAATAGATTGTCCAAAATTGAAGAAACATGGAAAAGACTACAAAAGAAACAAGAAAGCTATGGTAGCAGCTTGGGGAGAAAGTGATGATAATAGTTCAAACGATGAAACTAAAAATGATGAAGTAGCCAACTTGTGTCTCATGGCTCTAAGAGAAGAAGAATCCACTCAAGATGAGGTAACTTTCAATTATAAAGAACTTGAAAGTGCTTTCAATGAATTACATGATGAGTTTAGAAAAGTATGTGCCAAAAATAATTGTTGAAGAAATTAGTTACATCTTTATCTAATAATGTAGATGAATTAAAGAAAGAGAACATTGTCTTGAAAAATGATTTAAATATCATTTCTAATGAGAAAATTGTTTTGAAAAACAGTGTTGATGATTTGAAAAAAAAAAAAAAACTCTTGAAATTTTTGTAAAAAGAAGGGATAATGTTAACACACTTTTTGGTAGTCAAAGATGTGTTTTTGATAAGGCGGGTATTGGCCATGATGCTTTTAAGAAACAAAAGAAACTCAACACAATTTTTGAAAAAGGACCTCCTATGATACACCTCCCTATTACGTGTCATTATTGTAGAAACAAAAGCCACTATATATCTACTTGTCCATTCAAAAAGAATATGAATATGGGAATTAAAAAGATTTGGATTGTAAAAGGTACTAATCATACTAACCAAGAAGGATCCAAGAAATCATGGGTACCAAAATCCAACATTTGATTGTCTTATTGTAGGTATGCCTTAAGTCCAAAGCTAAAGAAGGAAGGTGGTACCTTCATAGTGGATGCTCTAACATGACTGGAGACAAATAATCATTCTCTACTCTATCATCTAAAGATGGAGTATTTGTTATTTTTGGAGACAACAAGAAAGGAAAAATCATTAGTATTGGTAGCATCGATATCTCTTCTAACCCTTATATTGAAAATGCTTTCCTTGTAGATGGACTTAAGCATAATTTACTTAGTATTAGCTGATTATGTGATAAGGATAATCGTGTTATTTTTGATAAATCACATTGCACAATTGAAAGCACAATTGATCACCATTTGTTGGAAATCACCTTGATAATGTTTATGTTTTTCATCTCAATGATCTCATGCTAGTAATGATAGCAGTTGGTTATGGCATAGAAGACTTGGTCATGCTCATATAGATTTAATTACTAAATTTTTAAGAAAGGATTTGGTCGTTGGACTTCCAAAAGTTAATTCTGAAAAAGATAGACTTTGTGGTGATTATCAACAAGGAAAACAAACTAAAACATCCTTCAAATCAAAATCTAATATTTTCACCACTAGAGCCTTGCAATTATTGCATATGAATTTATTTGATCCATCAAGGACATCTAGTCATGGTGGTAAACATTATTGCCATGTTGTTGTTAATGATTTTTTAAGATTTACATGGGTTATGTTTTTATCACACAAAGATGAAACCTTTTCTACTTTCACGAAACTTTGTCGAAAAATTAAAAATGAAAAAGGTTTTCTTATTACTAATATTCAAACCGATCATGGTAGAGAACTTGAAAATAAAAAATTTCAATTGTTTTGTGATGTGCATGGTATGAGACATAATTTTTCAGCACTTATAACCCCTCAACAAAATGTTGTAGTAGAAAGGAATAATAAAACCTTAGAAGAAATGAGTAGAACAATGCTTTGTGAAAATAATCTTCTTGAATATTTTTGGCCCAAGGCCATTCACACCGCATGCTATATTTTAAATCGTTCCTTAATTAGACCTATTCTAAAAAAGACTCCTTATGAAATCTGGAATGATAGAAAGCCCAACATTAGTCACTTGCATGTATTTGGTTGTAGATGTTATGTACACAATAATGGTAAGGAAAACTTGGGTAAATTTGATTCAAAATCTGATGAGGTAATTTTTCTTGGCTATTCTTTGACTAGTAAATCTTATTGTGTTTTCAATAAGAGGACTCTTGTTGTTGAAGAATCTATACATGTTGCATTTGATGAAACTAACATTTCTTCTCCAAAGCAAGTTGTTAGTGATGATTTTGTAGAATTGAAAACAAATGTGGAACAGTCAAGTATCTACAATGAAAATGATCAAACATGTGAAGTGAACAAAGAGGATGAACAACCTATTCCTCCTCAAGAAGAAGGTGGAAACAATGATGACTTGCCAAGATAATGGGTGTTTGTTCATAATTAGCCTAAGGATTTAATTCTAGGTGATCCCACCAAAGGTATCGCCACTCGCTCTTCATTTAGAAATATTTGTGGTAACTTGGCTTTCTCTCACAGATTGAGCCAAAGAACTTTCAAGAAGCCGAATTTGATGCACACTGGATGATGGCTATGCATGAAGAGCTTAACCAATTTGAGAGAAACAAAATTTGGGATCTAGTGCCAAGAACTAAAGATCATTCCATTATTGGCACAAAATGCGTCTTTAGAAACAAGTTCGATGAATCTAACACCATTGTTAGAAATAAAGCAAGACTTGTAGCACAAGGGTACAATCAAGAAGAATGTATTGATTTCATTGAATTTTTTGCTTTGGTTGTTAGTTTAGAAGCCATTCGCATGTTACTTGCATTTGCATGTTTTAGAGATTTTAAAATTTATCAAATGGATGTAAAAAGTGCATTTTTAAATGGTTTCATAAATGAAGAAGTATATATCAAACAACCTCCTAGTTATGAAAATCATGCTTTTCCAAATCATGTGTTTAAACTCTCAAAAGCTTTATATGGTTTGAAACGAGCACCTTGTGCATGGTATGAACGTTTGAGCAAATTTTTGATTGAAAATGGTTTTACTAGAGGAACGATTGACACAATAGTTGTTGTTAAAACTAAAATGATGATTTACTTGTTGTGCAAATATATGTGGATGACATTGGTGGTGTTTGGCAAGGAAAATTTTAGCCTTTTAGGTTAAAATCCACAAAAAGACAAAATAAGTTAAAATAGCTAATAAGACAAAATGTCACATCAAACCTATAATCATTCCACTTTTTTTTCTCACAAACATCACATCCAATTATAAAAAAAATCCAATCATCTTCTCAGACACAAAAATTTTAGCTTATTAAAATAGCCGAAAACTAAAATAGCCTACTAAAATAGCGACTTCCCAAACACCTACATTATATTTGGTGCTACTAATGAAACATTGTGTAAGGATTTCGCTAAGTGTATGCAAGGTGAGTTTGAGATGAGCATGATGGGTGAGCTAAATTATTTCCTTGAGCTTCAAATCAAACAATGTAAGGAAGGGATATATATCAACCAAGTTAAGTACATAAAGAAACTACTCAAAAAGTTTGGTATGAACGATTCCAAAATAGCCACAACACCTATGAGCGCATCAATTAAGCAAGACAAGGATCAAAAGGGTAAGTTCATTGATCAAACAAAATATCGAGGTATGATCGGCTCACTTCTCTATTTAACCATAAGCAGACCAATATTATGTTTAGTCTTTGTATGTGTGCTAGATTCAATAAAATCCTGAAGAATCACACCATAGTGTTGTTAAAAGAATTTTTAGATATCTTGTTGGCTCTCACAATATGGAACTGTTTTATCCTAGAGGTGTAGCATTTGATTTGATTAGTTACTTGGATGTTGACTTTGCCAAGTGCAAACTTGATAGAACAAGCACTAGCGGTACTTGTCACTTTCTTGGTAACTCATTAGTATCTTGGTTTAGCAAAAAACAAAATTCTCTTTATCAATAGCCGAAGCTAAATACATAGCTTTCGAAAGTTGTTGTGCTCAAGTACTTTGGATGATACAACAGTTGGAGGATTTTGATTTGCATTATGATCATATCCCTAATAAATGTGATAATACTAGTGCCATCAACTTAAGCAAAAATCTAGTTCAACACTCATGAACAAAACATATTGAAATTCGACACCACTTTTTTAAGAGATCATGTTCAAAAAGGAGATATTACTCTTGAATTTGTAAACACTGACAAGCAATTGGCAGATATTTTCACAAAACCCCTAAGCGAAGAACGTTTTAATTTTATTCGTGGCGAACTTGGAATATTGAATTCAACTTAAAGTTTTTGTAATGAATGTGAAACTTAAATTTGTCTTAAAATGAGGTATGTGTACTATTACATTGATATGGAAACATTCATATCATCTGAATGCTATCAAAAACTCTAAAAAATTTCCATCTCTTATCATAATGGATGTATGCTCTTGTTTGTGAACCTATTGGACTATGCATTGTTATGATTTTATCCTTTCTAATAGTCTTAAAGTTTGGTACTAATTTGGTTTCTCATGTCAAGTTAATTAAGAGTACCTCAAATATGTACATTTCATGACATTTTCCCTTAAGGCATCCAAATATATTGCATAATTGTCATATCTTTGTGCTTGTGCTAGAAATTGCTTGTTTACTTAAGATAGCATAATCTTTCATAATGGATGAACTCATTGATTCAAAACTCTTGCCATATATTTTCTTGCCCAACAAAATGTGTCCTCCACTCTTGATTATTTGAGATAAATTGTTTCATGGTATCACACTTTCATGATATATTTCTTTTAGCTTAACAAATCTCTTCATGACTTGATTTGTAGTCTTCAAAAAACATATCAGTCCTTGTGAAATCATGGCACCTTATGCTGCATTGCGAAATCCATCATTTATGTGTTTTTGAAAATGTCACAGGAGAATAAATGGTGTTGTTTTATTTTGAGATAGATTGGGGGAGTAATAGTAAATAGATTGGGGGAAAAATGACGATGTGTTTGTTTTGGAATGGTGTTATGTTTTGGAATGGCATCTATTAGGATATCATAATGAATTTCATTCTATGGAATGTTATGTTTTTGGTATCTCATTCTGGGCAAGTTTTTTGGTATTTTAATCTCATTTTATGCTTTCATTGATTGCTACTGTACTAACTTGTATATCTATTATGAGCAATCATTCAAGGGGAGCATGACTTGAGGGGGACCTTTTCTTCCACCCAAACAAATCAAAACATCCTGGTGTGCCATCAGCAAAAAGGGGGAGATCGTTAGACATATTGTAGTTTAATGATGTTTAATTTAACGTTTTGATTCATCTTAGAATGATTAATTTAGTAAATCTTTATTGAAAACATACTAATTGATTTATCCATCTCAAAACTATCAAGTTGTTTTAAAGATCAAAATGGAGTTTAAAATATAATGATTCTTGATGAATGTTCTGCAAATATTTTGATATATGTTTTGATTTATTTAAAAGAGTTAAATTGATTAAAATCTTATAATTTAATTCATCATAATTTCATCAATCATTTTATCTTAATTATTTTATTTTGGAGGTAAAAATAAAGCTCAAATCAAGTAAAGAACAACGCAAAAGAAGTAGTAGAACACAACTGAAGTAGCTGCAGAACAAAAGAGAGTGAAAATAAATTGGGTGGTCGACCATGTGGTTGACTGGCTAGGCCAAAATCAGCCTGTTTCACTCCAGTTCAGTTCAGCTTTGTGGTGAAGTGGTTTTGGAAATACTCTTTTGATCCACTGGGGCGCTCGAGATCCTCAGCTAACAACCTGAAAAAGAATAAACACTCCGGTCGGGGGTGCCAGAATTAGCACTCCGACGGACTAGTCAGTCTCTACTCTCTAGATTACTTGTATTTTAAGTTAAGTGTATTGATTCTCACATACCTCTTTCTGGCTGATGTTCTTCGATTTATATATTTTCTTTCTTGGGCCTCGGGGCTGGGCCCACTTTTGATTCGCCGTATAACTATTTACTCGGCTCCTTTTGCTGCAAACCGCTTTCCATTCGGCCCCTTACTCAACCGGCTATTTGGCCGAATATGGCAGGATATAAATGTGTAAGACAGGGCCGAATGCGATGTATATATTTCGACTCTCCAGGTCCAATCATTCGGCCTCTTTACGTCTCCCAATATTCGGCCCCCACAATTGTTCTCCAAGCATTCCACTAACGATAGTTACCTTGAGTGTTTGGTTTCGAACTCAAAAAGTCAGAGCCGAAATTTGGAGGCTAACCTCATTGCAACGCGGATGTCAGAGCACACGCCTCTCAGTTATCATTTTAACTTCCCGCCCCTTCGTATGCGTCAATTTATTGTGATTTAAAATCTTGTCGTCTTTTCGAACACACATTTTTGGATGCTAGTTTTTGGACTGCCTTCCGACTAACCTCTGCAACTTCCATTCATCCTTCGTTGTCCTCTCCGTCTCTTGTAAGTTATCTTCCTCTCTACTTTGAATCCCTTTTCTTGGTTTGCCTTTAGTTTAGTACGCTCCTATAGGCTGACCGAAATGGCAAAGCATCTGAAAGACCTCCTCTCCGTGGATCGAATCTCTGGCTTTCGATGCCATTTTTCTATCCCTGATGACGTTCGTCTGTCGCTTGTGACAGACGGCACCCTCGTTATAGAGAGGGTTGATGAAAGCACAATCGTCTTCCCTCTCTTATCAATTGTTGAGGGCGGAATCCGTTTCCCGCTTCACCTATTTCTTAGGGCTGTCCTTCGCCATTGGGGTCTAATCCCCTCCCAACCCAATGTCAACTTTTTTAGAATCGTAATGGGGATTATAGAGCTAAACCGTCGCCTTAAGATTAACCTCGGCATACCTGCTATTCGACATTGTTATGCCTTGGCCAAGTCTTCTGGTCTGCTGGGACGTTATTTCCTTAGGGCCAAGGACACCGACCATCAATTAGTGACTATGCTTTCTAGCTCTGGCAAGCGAGTCAATGATGTTATGGTCGTTGTTCGAGGTAACTGGGAATTCGGCGAAGGCGAGGATCGCCTTGATCCTATTCCTAGATGGAGGGCCGAACCAAGTGGTCGTATAGTTTCTTGCATTTATTTTTCTTGTATTTACAAAGCTTCATTTTTGAGATCTTATGATTTTTCTTGTGTAGGAAATGATTTGAAGAAAGTCTTGACTTTAACTGACGACACCGTTCTTTCAGAAATTAAAGTCGCACTCAAATTTTTTGGCCGTTTGAGTTTTCAGAAACAAGGGAGGGCGTCCCACATTCTCCTTCGGTATGAGCCGACATATACGACGTTTTCAGCGGCAGAAAACATCCCAATTCTGAGGGGTGAAGAGTTTCTTACGGCTCTTATTTTGACCGACATCAAAAACTTGCAGCAAGTTGGTTTCGAGGGGTCCGATTCGGAGCGAGCGGAAGTAGTTGAGGTTGCTGAGTCAGACTAGTCTGAAGCTGAAGTAGACGAGGCTTTGGAGTTGGACTTTGAGGAAGCCGGCCTCAATTCAGACAACCCTTTGTCCACTTCGGGCCGAGGGGACCTTCCATTTGATGACATTTTACCAGTTTAGAAGACCTTTTCGGCACATACCCCGAAGACATGGCTGGGTTAAGCCTCACACAACTCGCCAAAAAGAAAAACAAGAAAAGAATGACCGCGCGACGAAGAGCAGAGGCCATTCGATCTGAAGTGCCACTTGTCGTCAAAGCTCAGCCCTCCCTGTCTATTATCGAGGAGGCAACGGCTCAAACCCGAAGTGTCGAGTCCGAGGCGGTTGTGCAGGCCAATCAAGACGCTGAGCGAAGGGCGGACAAGCGTCCTGCTGAGGTCGAGGCCAGCTCTGAAGAAGACCGTGCTGACAAACGGCCGCGTTTAGAAGAGTCGGATGTGATTGTGCTTTTTGTCATTCAACCAAAGATAAAAAAAACATGCCGATCTCCTCTGACGCGTCAGCTATTAACGACCCAGCCATGGCGTTGAGCATGGCTACGTTCGTCTCATTGCCGGATGACAAGGAGTCTTTCCAGGCGGAGCCGGATCTGCTGGCAATAGCATTAGCTGCTCAATCGGCTCTTCTGGTATATACCTTGATCTTGTCTTTCCCATGCAAATATTGTTTTGGTTTTAATTTTCTGTTTTGTAGACGGTCGGAAGGATAGCCGAGATAGGCCGTCGCCAACATGACGCCGTCGAACGACTTGGCCGGTTACAATCGGAAGTTGAGGGCCAGAAGAGCAGGGCTGAGTTCGAAGCGGCGAGGGCGAAGATGGAAAGTGCGAGGGCTGAGGCCGAGATAGAAAGGGCAAGAAATTCAGACCAATTCAGATTGACCGCCGAAGAGAGGACGAATGCTAGCAAAAATGCGCTCAAGTTAGCCCGAAAGGCGATTGCCAAACTGGAGGCTGACTTGGAAGAATCGAAGAAGGCGAAGGAAGTAGCCAACTCCGAGGCTTCTAAGGCGTATGAGGCTGGGCAAAGCGCTGCCCTCGCAAGTTATGTGGAAGAAGTCCCCAACTTTGAAAATCCGGGATTCAAACAAGGTTGGCTCGAAGCCCTTGCTGCTGCTAATGTGACATTGGCTATGCCAATTCCATACGAGCAAATGGACGCTGAGCCGCTGGAGTCTGACTCAGAGGATTGATTAGGGAGACATTTTAGTTATCTTTCTTTAAGGATTTTGAATGTATTGTTGCAGTTTTTCGTTTAGTAGTTTTTATGTGTAAAATGACTACAGTTCTTAAGTTTTTGCTAGGCATTTCCATGCGAATTTGTAGCTTTTTGTTTAGTAGTTTTCATATGTAAATTGCTATAGTTTGTGCCCAATTTACTAATGAAAATTTCGTTTGCACTTTGCTGTTATTTGTGCACGATTTTGCTACTGATGAATGGTATTGCTTTTCGCTATCTTGGATAAAACATTCGTGTACACTTGCAGATTAGATAACTGGGCAACTTAGTAATTTATTCTCGTCGAATAGCTTATCAGAATAATAAATCTAATCTTGCCGAATATTATTAGTTCATGGAGTGGTTGCGGCATAAATCGATCGGCATCGGGCTTAGATATTTGGCCGATCAGATTAATAAATCTGCCCTTGCCCCAGCCAGTGCATGAGCTCCAAAAGCCGAATATTATTAGTTCATGGAGTGGCTGCGGCATAAATCGATCGGCATCGGGCTTAGATATTTGGCTGATCAGATTAATAAATCTGTCCTTGACCCAGCTAGTGTATGAGCTCCAAAAGCCGAATATTATTAGTTCATGGAGTGGCTGTGGCATAAATCGATCGGCTTCGGGCTTAGATATTTGGCCGATAAGTTTAATAAGTCAGCCCTTGCCCCAGCCAGTGCATGAACTCCGAAAGCTGAATATCATTAGTTCATGGAGTGGCTGCGACATAAATCGATCGGCATCGGGCTTAGATATTTGGCCAATCAGATTAATAAATCTGCCCTTGCCCCAGCCAGTGCATGAACTCCGAAAGCCGAATATCATTAGTTCATGGAGTAGCTGCGGCATAAATCAATCGGCATCGGGCTTAGATGTTTGGCCGATCAGATTAATAAATCTACCCTTGCCCCAGCCAGTGCATGTACTCCGAAAGCCGAATATCATTAGTTCATGGAGTGGCTGCGGCATAAATCGATTGGCATCGGGCTTAGATATTTGGCCGATCAGATCAATAAATCTGCCCTTGCCCCAGCCAGTACATGAGCTCCAAAAGCCGAATATTATTAGTTCATGGAGTGGCTGCGACATAAATTGATCGGCATCAGGCTTAGATATTTGGCCGATCAGATTAATAAATCTGCCCTTGCCCTAGCCAGTGCATGAACTCCGAAAGCCGAATATCATTAGTTCATGGAGTGGCAGTGGCGCACGTCGATCGGCATCGAGCTTTTGGAGTTTAGCATTAATAAAGTCGCCTCGGGGGCACTACATGCATTAGGAATAAATGGGGTGGGTTCTTCGCGCCAGTGATTCCACAAGTTGCCCCGGCCCATAATTGTCCTGCGCGAATGGGGCTCCGAATCCGGAGACTTGGCTTGGCCAATTGTGATATCCATGAAGGACACTCCAAATCCGGAGTGTTAATCAGCCTAAAGGTGCATGCACCAATGGGGCTCCAAATCCGGAGACTTGGCTTGGCCAATCGTGATATCCACGAAGGGCGTTCCGAATTCGGAGGCTTAATCGGCCCAAAGGTGTCATGCACCAATGGGGCTCCAAATCCGGAGACTTGGCTTGGCCAATCGTGATATCCACGAAGGGTGTTCCGAATCCGGAGGCTTAATCGGCCCAAAGGTGTCATGCACCAATGGGGCTCCAAATCCGGAGACTTGTCTTGGTCAATCGTGATATCCACGAAGGGTGTTCCGAATCCGGAGGCTTAATCGGCCCAAAGGTCTCATGCACTAATGGGGCTTTGAATCTGGAGACTTGACTTGGCCAATCGTGATATCCACGAAGGGTGCTCCGAATCCGAAAGCTTAATTGGCCCAAAGGTGTCATGCACCAATGGGGCTCCGAATCCGGAGACTTAACTTGGCCAATCGTGATATCCACGAAGGGCGCTCTGAATCTGGAGGCTTAATCAGCCCAAAGGTGTCAAGTACCAATGGGGCTCCGAATCTGGAGACTTGACTTGGCCAATCGTGATATCCCCGAAGGGCGCTCCAAATCCGGAGACTTAATCGGCCCAAAGGTCTCGTGCACCAATGGGGCTCCGAATCCGGAGACTTGCCTTGGCCAATCGTGATATCCGCGAAAATCACTCCGAATCTGGAGGCTTAATCGGCCCAAAGAAGTCATGCACCAATGGGGCTGCGAATCCGGTGACTTGACTTGGCCAATCGTGATATCCACGAAGGGCGCTCCGAAGGTGGAGGTTTAATCGGCCCAAAGGTGTCATGCACCAACGGGGCTCCGAATCCAGAGACTTGACTTGGCCAATCGTGATATCCACGAAGGACGCTCCGAATCCGGAGTGTTAATCAGCTTAAAGGTGCATGCACCAATGGGGCTCCAAATCCGGAGACTTGGCTTGGCCAATCGTGATATCCACGAAGGGCGTTCCGAATCCGGAGGCTTAATCGGCCCAAAGGTGTCATGCACCAATGGGGCTCCAAATCCGGAGACTTGTCTTGGCCAATCGTGATATCCACGAAGGGTGTTCCGAATCCGGAGGCTTAATCGGCCCAAAGGTCTCATGCACTAATGGGGCTCTGAATCTGGAGACTTGACTTGGCCAATCGTGATATCCACGAAGGGTGCTCCGAATCCGAAAGCTTAATTGGCCCAAAGGTGTCATGCACCAATGGGGCTCCGAATCCGGAGACTTAACTTGGCCAATCGTGATATCCACGAAGGGCGCTCTGAATCTGGAGGCATAATCAGCCCAAAGGTGTCAAGTACCAATGGGGCTCCGAATCTGGAGACTTGACTTGGCCAATCGTGATATCCCCGAAGGGCGCTCCAAATTCGAAGGCTTAATCGGCCCAAAGGTGTTATGCACCAATGGGGCTTCGAATTCGATGACTTGACTTGGCCAATCGTGATATCCACGAAGGGCGCTCCAAATCCGGAGACTTAATCGGCCCAAAGGTCTCATGCACCAATGGGGCTCCGAATCCAGAGACTTGCCTTGGCCAATCGTGATATCCGCGAAAAGCACTCCGAATCTGGAGGCTTAATCGGCCCAAAGAAGTCATGCACCAATGGGGCTCCGAATCTGGTGACTTGACTTGGCCAATCGTGATATCCACGAAGGGCGCTCCGAAGGTGGAGGTTTAATCGGCCCAAAGGTGTCATGCACCAACGGGGCTCCGAATCCAGAGACTTGACTTGGCCAATCGTGATATCCACGAAGGACGCTCCGAATCGGGAGTGTTAATCAGCCTAAAGATGCATGCACCAATGGGGCTCCAAATCCGGAGACTTGGCTTGGCCAATCGTGATATCCACGAAGGGCGTTCCGAATCCGGAGGCTTAATCGGCCCAAAGGTGTCATGCACCAATGGGGCTCCAAATCCGGAGACTTGTCTTGGCCAATCGTGGTATCCACGAAGGGTGTTCCGAATCCGGAGGCTTAATCGGCCCAAAGGTCTCATGCACCAATGGGGCTCTGAATCTGGAGACTTGACTTGGGCAATCGTGATATCCACGAAGGGTGCTCCGAATCCGAAAGCTTAATTGGCCCAAAGGTGTCATGCACCAATGGGGCTCCGAATCCGGAGACTTAACTTGGCCAATCGTGATATCCACGAAGGGCGCTCTGAATCTGGAGGCTTAATCAGCCCAAAGGTGTCAAGTACTAATGGGGCTCCGAATCTGGAGACTTGACTTGGCCAATCGTGATATCCCCGAAGGGCGCTCCAAATTCGAAGGCTTAATCGGCCCAAAGGTGTTATGCACCAATGGGGCTTCGAATTCGGAGACTTGACTTGGCCAATCGTGATATCCACGAAGGGCGCTCCAAATCCGGAGACTTAATCGGCCCAAAGGTCTCATGCACCAATGGGGCTCCGAATCCGGAGACTTGCCTTGGGCAATCGTGATATCCGTGAAAAGCACTTCGAATCTGTAGGCTTAATCGGCCCAAAGAAGTCATGCACCAATGGGGCTCCGAATCCGGTGACTTGACTTGGCCAATCGTGATATGCACGAAGGGCGCTCCGAATGTGGAGGTTTAATCGGCCCAAAGGTGTCATGCACCAATGGGGCTCCGAATCCAGAGACTTGACTTGGCCAATCGTGATATCCATGATAGGCACTCCGAATCTGGAGGCTTAATCGACCCAAAGGTCAATTGTACCAATGGGGCTTCGAATCCGAAGACTTACCTTGGCCAATCGTGATATCCATGAAGGGCGCTCCGAATCCGGAGGTTAATCGGCCCAAAGGTGTCATGCACCAATAGGGCTCTGAATCTGGAGACTTGACTTGGCCAATCGTGATATCCACAAAGGGCGCTCCGAATCCGGAGACTTTTGAACTGAATTACGCGATGAGGAAACGGGAAACTTTGTATTGCAAAAATGAAATATGTACAAGTATCAAGCCCCACAAGTCGGGTCAATGATAGAATTTACATAAATGTGAGAAATTCCAAAGCCGTGGCAAACTTCTCCCAGACATGTCTTTAAGCCGATATGCCCCTACTCCCACGACTGAGTCGATCTGATAGGGGTCGTCCCAGTTAGGACCCAATTTTCTGTCGGCTGGATTCTTGACAGCTGGAAGCACTTTCTTCAGAACCAACTCTCCTGGTGTGTAGCGGGGCAGTTGAACACGCTGATTATATGACTTAACAAGCTGTTGCTGGTACTGTGCCATGGATGCAAGGGCGCAGTCTCTCCACTCTTCAATCAGAATCCAATCCAAGGCCAACATATTGTCGTTTCGGCCCAAATCAAAAACTGTTGATTTCAAAGTTGGGAGGCCGATCTCCAAGGGGATGATTGCCTGCGTTCCGAGCACAAAGCGAACGGCGTCTCTCCAGTGGACTGCCTCGGAGTAGTGCAATGAGCCCATAACACACTTGGCAACTCTTCTACCCATCTTCCTTTAGCTTTCTCGAGCCTCTTCTTGATGCCGTCTAAAATAGATTTGTTGGAGGCTTCAGCTTGGCCGTTACTCTGTGGATAAGTCGGGGAGGAATAGTAGGGCCAAATACCATACTTGTTGCATAGTTCCTTGTAGACACCGTAATCAAACTGGGTGTCGTTGTCTAAAATAAGTGCTCTTGGAATGCCGAATCGTGTTATGATATTGCTCCATACAAAATGCTTCACGTCGGTATCTCGGATGTGCGTTAGTTCTTCCGCTTCTACCCATTTTGTGAAATAATCTGTCGCGACAATCAAAAATCGCTTGTTACCCGGGGCACGGGGCAGTGTCCGACGATGTCAAGTCCCCATTGGGCAAACGGCCAAGGACTGGTTATAGAGCTTAACTCTTCAGCAGGCAGGTGGGTCAAAGGAAAGAACTTCTGGCACTGTTCACACTTTTTCACGTAACATTCGGCATCGGCTCTTATTGTCAGCCAGTAATACCCCTGTGTCACAGTTCGATTAGCCAAAGAGCGCCCGCCAGAATAGGCGCCACAACTGCCTTCATGTATTTCGGTCAGAAGTGATTCGACTTTTTCCGGATGAACGCATTCCAGGTATGGACCAGAAAGGGATTTTTTATAAAGCTTTCCTTGCGGATCCAAGTAGTATCGCAGGGCTTTCTTTTGCAGCTTGTGCACTTCTTTCTTGTCCGTTGGGAGCTATTTAGAAGATAGGAATGCAGCAATGGAGTCCATCTAACTTGGTCCTGACTCTATAACATTGACTTGGACTTCCTCAGAAGGGCCAATGCTCGACTCTGGGATGAAACCAACTTCAATGGTCCGTTTAGTCTCTGAGTTAATGGTGGAGGCTAGGCAAGCCAGGGCATTTACATGTGTGTTCTGGTCAGGAGTTATTTGGTTCAATTCATGATGGTCAAATTTTACCAGCAAGGAATTTTTTGTTTTCATGTAAGTGGCCATACGGTCATTTTTTGCTACGTACTCCCCCTTTAGCTGATTGATCACCAATTTTGAATCGCAAAATACAAGCAGACGCCGAGCACCTAGGAGGTGTGCATTCCGTAAGCCGGTTAGCAGGGCCTCATATTCAGCCTCGTTATTTGATGCTTCGAAGCTGAGTTTGACAGCCTGCTCAATTATTGCCCCGTCGGGAGCCATTATCACTACTCCAGACCCGCTGCCGCATTGATTGGACGGTCCATCACAGTACAACTACCAAATGTACCCAACATAAATTCTCCAGTTCGGCTTAGGTTGAATTTCATCAGACTTGAAGTCGACAAGACCCCCAGTGAATTCGGCCACAAAGTCGGCAAGCACCTGTCCCTTGATTGAGGTTCTAGGCAGAAACTGAATATCGTACTGGCCGTGTTCAAGAGCCTATACACACCCCATTTTTGACCAATCGTAAGACTCAGACGTCATCATTTGCGCGCTCGATGATTGTGCATGCTTGTGCTCGTTTTTGAGTTTCCGGAGCCTTCGGGTGAGCGCCTTATCTCGGGACGTCTTAACTTTCTCCCCTTGGCTTGGTTTTTGGACCATGCCTTATTGCCTTTGCCTAGAGGGAAACAGAGGCCTGTAGGCAACTTTTTGTACCCGTAGACTACCTTTCACTCTCGTAGGCCACTTTTTGTACCCGTAGACTAGTTTTCGAGGCTTCCGGCTAAGTGCCTCGCCTTGCGGACTCTTGTCTTGCTTCCTTTTTGGTTTGTTTTTGAACCAAACCGTGTTTTCCTTTGCCTGGAGGGTGGAATAGGGGTGTAGACCACTTTTTGTCCCTGTAGATCACTTTTTATGGTCGGCCAGCTAAAGTTGGTGGTCTATGGACCACCTAAGGTGGTCGGCAGCCTGCCACCACCTTCTACTCTCTGTGCAGACCCTCTGTCCCCCTTGCTGACCAGTTTTTGTCCCTGTAGACCACTTTTTCTGGTCGGTCGACTAGTGGGAGTGGTTGGCTGACCACTTTAACTGGTCGGCGGCCATCCTGCATTTTCTGCAGATATTTTCCTTGCCAGCTATGCCAGCTGTTGGGCACAGAAGGCATCCTCCATACACGTGTATGGAGGGATTGCTTCAAGTCTCTAGCTTGTTCAACAAGCTTGAGGCTTGGATTTCTATAAGAGAGAGGCTCTCTCTGCATTTCCAGGGTTCACAAAATTTCCAGAGCTGAAGTTTACTGCCTCTCTCTATATTTCTCCCTCTCCCTCTATATTTGCACTTGTTTGTGCTCAAAAGTGCCATTTCTTCACACTTTTGCACACAAACACCTAGTGAAACACCTTCACTATTGAGCTGAGGTTCTTGGAGGCTGCATTTGAGTGGTTTTGGCTTGGTTTTTACCTCTGAAGTTGCTGTTCTAAAGTTGTTCTTCAAGGGCGAGTCTTTATGCTCTTTAAAGCTTTGTTGTAGTTGCTTATTTGGCCCTATTTGCATGCTTCTTTTGGTTTAACTTTCAACTGCAAAAAGCTTCATTTTCAAGTGCTTAAAGTGTTTGTTTGAGGCCTCTTTGGTGTTGGGGGTGGTCTACCCCCTTTTGTGCCTTATTTTGCCTTGTTTTGAGCCATCTCTTTAGGCCTTTGAGATCACCTTCTCATGGCCTTTTAACCACTGAATTGCAGAGAAATTTCAGTGGTGAAAAGTGTGTTTTGAGGCCCCCAATGGGTGGGGGTTGTCCCCCCTCCTCTTCTCTTGTGTGCTTGTGTTGATGGCTCACCAAGTTAGCATGTTTTTCTAGCTTCGTGAGCCCAATCTTAGCATGTTTCAGGCCTTGTTTTGCCATGATATAGCTCTATTTTGGGTCGGCTTGATTGCCTCTTGCATGCTTCATGCCCTTGTAGTGCAATCGTCCCTATAGCCTTAACATGCATCATGCTTTGAACCATCATTTTAGCATGTTTTTGGCTCCACTCCAGCTAGCTTTTACTCATGTTTTTCCATGCTGAAGCTCTGTTTTAAGTGATTTTGGTCATGCATGCCTTGCTATGTATAGCCATAGTGCAATCTTGCTTACTAGCTTTGAGCTTCATAGTCTCTAGTATGGCTTACTTGAGTTGTTTGCATGCTTTGGCCTTATTTCTACCATGATTTCAGTGTATGAAGTATGGTCATACTCTCTCATGCTTCACTTGTTCAAGGCTTTTGGAAAATTATGCTTTATGCCTTAACCATGAGCCTAACTTGTATGCATGCATGCCTAAGCTTTTGGGCTACCATCTCAGTGTGTTTTGGGTCTTATTTTGCCATGATACAACTCTGTTTTTGGTTGGTTAGAGCATCCCTCATCTGCTTCTTACACTTGTAGTGTAACCATGCTCACTGGCCTTGCATGCATCATGCTTTAGCCTTCCATTCTAGCATGTGTTAGCTATGTTCAAGCATATTTTTGGCATTTTTTTGACCTGCCTTGGGACTATTTTGAGTCACCTCGGCCCTTTGGGGCTTTCTTGATATGGCTATGGTGCAAGTGTCTTTGCTAGCCTTAAGCCTTGAGCCTCCTAGCATGCTTCATTTGTGATGTGTGCATGATTTGGCATCATTTAACATGTTATTTCAGAGCATATAGCATTGTCATGTTCTCACTTCTTTCACTCTTTGAGTGCTTTTAAGAGTTGTGCCTTTGTGCCTCGTTTATGGGCCAATGTGTATGCGTGCTTGTCTAGGCTTTTGGGCTCCCATCCCAGCATGTTTTGGTCTTTGTTTTGACCTAATTGAGCTCTGTCTATGGCTGGTTCAATCATTTGTGCCATGTATTGCATGCCTCTTATGTAGTTCCTTTTAGTAGCCTTGTGCCTTAGGCCTTCTATCATGCCTTATTTGTGGTGTTTATGTGATTTGGCATCATTTAACACTTGATTTTAGAGCATATAGCATTGCCATATTCTTATGCATATCACTCTTTGATTGTGTTTGAAAGTTGTGTTTTATGCCTTATTCGTGGGCCAATGCATGAGCATGCATTTTCTTACTTTAAATGCTAGCATTTCAGAGCATTTTGGCCACTGTTTTGTTATGCATGAGGTCTGTTGGTAGTTGGTTTAGCCATTTAAACATGGTATTGCATGCCTCTTGTGAGATGCTCTTTTCTAGCTTTGATGCCTTGTGCTTCTAAACATGCCATGCATGCTTTGTTTGCATGATAGAATCTTGTGCATGCCATTCTAGCATTGATAGAAGAGCATGTTGTTTGCATGTTGTTACATTACATTGTGTTTGCATATTGTTACATTGCATTGTGTTTGTATGTTGTTGCATTGCATTGTGTTTGGAATGTTGTTGCATTGCATTGTGTTTAGATCAGGCGTTGATCCAAACACGAGAAACGAAGGGCGTTTCATATTTGAAGTGATGAAACGTGCCTCATTTTTCGATCGCCGACCCTCTTGATCATGTATGATAGAGGTGGAGGTTCATCGAGTCTTATTTGTGCATTCATCGACATTGATTTGCGCAACTTGGCTTCTCGGCCATCGTGCATTACGATGCTCGATTGGTGGCCCGAGAGTCGAGAACCACACTCCCTTGAGCTTGAAAAATGATAGGGAGGGTGGTTGTGCACACATATCTTGCAAATACACTGCCATGCCCCTTGCTGTCCTCTATTCCAGCAAAACTGGAGCCTGGCAGATTTTTTAGTCGGCAGACCAGTAAAGGTGGTCGGCCGACCACTTTTTTTGGTCTACAACCAGTTTTTCTGGACTACAGTGGTCTACACCACCCTTTTCTGGTTGGCAGCCCACTAAGAGGTCCCCATGTTGGAGTAAGAGCATTCTGGAGATTGTGCAATTTTCAGAGATCAAACCAAATGCAAACAGAGGCAATTGGGGGCATGGTAATGGATTTCCGAGCGAAGCCGACCTGAGCATGCATCATTCATTATTCCGAGGCAGAGCTGTGGCAGCCTAATTTAGCTTCTTTCTCTCACTTAGTTGGTTTTGTAACTTAATTAATTTGATTAATTAGTTAAATTGATGTACTAATTAGTTGTAGCTAGTTATTCAATTTGGTTGTGTAATAAACAGTCAAATTAGCTTAATTAGATCATATTACTTAGCTTAGCTTAGATTAGCTTAGCTTGTATTCGGACCCTTTGTCGAGAGGGCACATGTTGTAATAAGTGTGTGTGTGTGTGATGCATGTCTTCCAACCCCATTTCTTTCTCCCTTTCACTTACCTATTTTCGATGGTTAGTTTTAGGGCATATTTCAATTAGCATACCTTATGCTTTGCATCCATGCATCATTCATTTGTCTTGCATACACCGGGCTCGGCGCATTATACAAACTGCATTGTATTTCAATACCCATTTGAATACATGTTATCAAGTGTTGTATTCATATGCCATTCTAGAGAGCCGAGCCTATTTTAGTTGCATTTTTGCATGTGTTGCATTAGGCATCTTAACATAGCTAGGATCATGCATGATTTCTAACTGGCTTCTGTTTTGGCTCGGAGTACACTGTGAGTGTTTATGCTTTAGCATCCTTGCATGTGTGTAAGTAACTGCCATGATAGCATGCTTCCCATGAGGCTAACTGCTTAAGTGTGTAACTGCATGAATGCCTGTGGATGAAGGCTTCATTGCTAGAATTGGAACACCTCATCAAAATGTGCGTTTTAAGCCCACTTGAAGTGGCAAAATCATGTTTTTCTAAGCCCACCTTGTTTGGTGGCAAATCCGCGCTTTAGCCTACTTGCGAGTAGCAACTTCAAACCATTTTCGAAAAACAAACATGAGATGTTTTGTTCCAACTTGAGTGATTTAGTCTATACTTGTATGTTGTGCGCATCACATATTAATTTTAGATTAATAAACCGGAACAAGAACACATGTGTTTTCAAAAACATATCATGTGAGTAGAGGCCAATCCTTTGATCGGGCGAGCGAGGGTGCTCATTTCATAACCTTCCCCCCTCGTACCCAAGTTCCCGAGCTGAGGCAACTTTGGTGATGACGGACATGTGGCCTTAGGCACGAGTCAAGGTTTCCCAAATTTCCCAAAATAAAATATTTAGGTGGCGACTCTAAAATCCGCCAAAGCAGTCCATGTTTGGCATTTCTTGATTAAAATCGATTTTCCAAAACGATTTGCTGGATTTAGACTCTTTGGTGATTTATCAGTCTTACATTGCACTTTATGAGACTAGATTCAGAACTGTGACAGGAGTCCGAACTATAGTAGTTGAAACACAATTTGCGCCCTCGCGCGTGGAGTGGAGTTCGGGCTGTCAACAAAGCTCACTTGAAACGCACCCTGATGCTTTTGCACTACGGAGTACCAACCGGAGGGGGTGGTCCGTTAGTACCCCGATGGTATGCCCCTGAAAGTAACGCATCAGCTTTCTTGCTGCCATGACGAGGACCATAATGAGTTTTTCCAACAGAAGGTAGCGTGTTTCGGCGTCAACCATTGCCTTGCTCACATAATACACTAGTCGCTGCTTCCCCAACTCTTCCTTTATCAGTATGGCGCTGACGGCTCGATCGGAAACCGCCAGATACAAAATGAGCGGGTCGCCTGCTGAAGGTGTTGTCAAGAGTGGAACTGATAAGAGGTAGGTGTAGACACCCCATTTTTGACCGCCCTTAAGACTTGGGCGCTACTGATGGTTTGCTCGATGATGAAAGGTGTGCAGGGCAAAAGGTTCAATTTCTTCGGCAATGAGAGAGTCAAATCCCAACTTCACACCCCATTTTGGACCAAAGCTATTTTGAATGGTTTTTAGACCTTAAAACCCTCTCTTTCAAAACATTTTTGAAATAAAGTTTCTACGATGCTCCGATGCTCACATTTTGTCAAAAAATGCGCTTTTCGATAAACCGAGCAAGGACAAAGTGGAAATGAATGAAAGAGAGATGAAATCTTTGAAAAATATTTCAAAACACCTTGCTTAGGGGTTTGAAGTTGAAGAAAAGAGGAAAGGAGAGGAGAAAACTAGTTTGGGAGAAGTTCGGCATGAATCCGGGTAGAAGGGAGTCGAGCAGTCCTTGCTGAATCGGGCTTATTAATCTGTATACTTCGATTTTAGCTATGAGGCCACCACCGTTGGAAAGCTTACTTTCGGGGCTTCATTTTGCACTCAAGAATCTCCTAGACCCAAGTCCGGGTGGGGGAGATATGATCAGTTGAAGTCGGGCATCATCCCGGTTGAATCGAATCTGCGCGGCTTCACGAAAAAGGGCATAACTTTTTGCACAGAAGGAATTTTAACGCAAGGTCTGCGCCATTCGAAATCTAACTTCCAGGGCTTCAATTTCGATACCCACCGGACATTTTTTGACCTCAGAAGCATCTATCGGCAATCTATTTATCCGACCGGCAATTTATTGTGCTGACCGGCCATTTTTGCTGGCCGACGACCTTCCGGAGTATTCTACAGATTGAGTGGATGCCAGCTGTGCCAGCAGGAGGGCACAGACTGGATCCTTTGCTCTTAGTTTGAAGCTTCTAAGAGAAGTCTTACTCCCTTGGCTCTATAAAGAAAGCTCTCCTCTTCCTTATACTAGGTTAGAAAAACCAGCTGGAGCATTACATACAATCCCCCATACATCTCCCTCTTCCAAGCTCTAAAGTCCATTATCCTTGGCCATTTACACACCAACCCATAGCACAAGGCCTCCATCCTCCATTCCAACCATTTGAGGCTAATTTTCAGAGGTTAGGAACTCCTTTTCTTGGATCAAAGGCTGCTGCATTGCTGCTCTTCAAGGGTAAGTCTTCATTCCCTCTTTTCTAGCCTTGCCTTGCTTCATATCTAAGCCCATTTTCCTTGCTGTTTTGAGCTCCGACCAGAACTGAAAGTACCCTTTATTTGAGCTCTATTTCATGTTTCATTAAGGGAATTTTGTCATTTGAGGTCCCCATCTTGCACTTCCTTCTTTATCTCTCCTTTAGGCCCCAATCATGCATGTTATTTTTTGCCTATGTGTAATATGTTTTGGGGCATGTCATAAACGGTAAGTGAGTTTTTTTTCAGCCCTTCTTCAACATTGAAGAAGGGCTCATCACTGTTTAGATACACCATGTGCTACTTTCTTTGAAATCCATGTTTTTGCCTCATTTTCGCATGATTTATTAGCCTTGGATGCTTCTGTTTTTGGGCTCTTTTCAGAACTGAAAACAGTCTTATTTTGACCCCCTTGTCATGTTTCATTAAGGGTCTTTGTCTGTTTGATGAATGTTTTGTATACTTTGTGTTTTGACCTCTTCTGGGCCCTACCTTGCATGGCATTTTGAGCATACCTGTATATTGTTTTGGGGGTTTCCATAAACTGTAAGTAGTAATATTTTTGGTCCCTCTTCAGGGTTGTAGAAGAGTCTTTTTCTGTTCGGGCTTTGCATCTACCACTTGCTTCATTGCCTCCCTTGCGGAGCCATTTTTGTATGATAATTTAGCCCTACTTGTGCTTACTGTTTGGCTATGCTTTGAACTGTAAAAATTCCTATCTTGGGGCTGCCTAGAATCTGTCTTCACATGTCATAATCGAATAGTGCATGCTTTGTATAGCTGTAAGCCATTTCATGTACCTAGTTTTGCATTTCGGGAAAAATTCCATGCATCGGGTGTCATTTCGCCTTGTTTCGGGGCTGTTTTGCCCCCCTCATTTTGCTACTGATTTTTGCATGTTTGCATATCATATTCCATGTCTTTGCCATGTCTCATTAGAGTGGCATTTCGATGCCTGAGGGTCAGTCCTCGGTTTTCGAGTTGTCATGTTTTCATCTGATGGCCACTGATGTGGGTGTGGCTGAGGTCCACTCACACTGGTGTAAGTCCATCTTGCACTGTGTATGCCATGTTTCAATGCGTTGTGCATGTTATGTTGTTAGCATTGTGTGTGCCATGTAGTTGTATTGCATGTTTGTATGTTTGCTTGCATGCTTAGGTCGCATGTGCATTGTTGTGCATTGCCTCGCCTCTTGACCAACCATGATTGAGGTTGGGTCCCTTGTATGTTTTTTGTGCATTGCATTTGACATTGAAATGCATACTTGACTCTTTGGCCATCATGCATCGAAATGCGTGATTGGTGGCCCGAGGGTCGAGGGCCATGCTCTCTTGAGTCCTTTACATGATAGGGAGCGTGTCCATGCATACATTTGCCTAAAAATTCTATGCCATACACTGCTTGCCCTCTGCTGCTGCCAATCGCAGGTTCTGCAGGAAGCTTTGGCCGGTCGGTTAAATACAGTGCCGATCGGCAATCCATCAATGGCCGATAACTTCATTAGCGGCCCGTGACCATTTCCCATGGCTGGTGGCCATCCCTTCCAGCCGGTGGTATTCCCCAACATCCAGAGAGCATGTCCTTAGACTTTGGCAGTCCTCAGAGGAGCAGGGTAGTGAAAAACAGAGGCAACAGTGCTATGGCAGTGAGTTTCCGGGCGATATGGGTCAAGCATGCATCATTCGCGCATCCCAAGGCGACGGCTGCGGCCACCTTCTGTCTGCATTTATTTTGTTAATTAATTAAGGGTCTGTAATAATTAATTATCTAGGATAGTTGATTTGTTATTCGGACTGTATTATTCTTTCGGTCCCTCCGAGCGAGGGCAAATTTGTAATAAGTGTGGGTGCGTGTGTGCATGTCTTCCAACCCCACGTCTTTCTTCCCTTTTATTTACCTGCTTATGATGGTAGACTAGGGCATATTTAAATTAGCATACCTTATGCTATGCATGCGTGCATTCATACATTTGTCTTGCATGCACCAGGCTCGGTACATCATGCTAACTGCACTCGTATTTCAATTCCAAGTTGAGTATTTGTTAGTTGCAGCACTTCACATGCCATGTTTAGGATAGCCGAGCCTGTTTAGATTGCATCTTTGCATGTGTTGCATTAGCCATTTCAAATATGAACTAGGATCATGCATGTGATTACTAACTGGTTTCTATTTTGGCTTGGAGTACTAAGTGAGTTTTTATGCTTTAGCATACCGCATGCGTGTGAATGCTATCATGACAGCATGCTTACCATGTGGCTAGATGCTTACGTGATAAACTGTTTGAATGCTTGTGGATGAAGGTCAAATTGCTTAAATTGGGATAATTCATTAAAACTGTGAGTTTTAAGCCCACTAGATAGTGGCAAAATCATCTTTTCTGAAAGCCCACTCGAGGGTGGCAAAACCTACATTTTAGCCTACTTGCGAGTAGCAAACCATTTTCAAAACAAGCATGAAATGTTTTGTTCCAATTTAGGCGATTTGGTCTATACTTGTTTGCTGTGCGCACAACATAGTAATTCTAGGATAATAACCAGAATAAGAACACATAGCGTTTTCAAAATTGGATATCATGGTTAGTAGAGGCCGGTCTTCGGATCGGGCGAAAGGGGGTGCTCATAGTTGACCTTCCCGATCTACCCAAGCTCCCGAGCCGAGACAACTCCGGTGATGATGGGCATGTGGCCTTCGGCACCGAGTTAGGGTTTCCTAAATTCCCCCATAAAAAATATTTAGGTGGCGACTCTGTATCTGGCAAAGCAGTCCATGTTTGGCACTTCTTTTCAAAAAAAATCTGTTTCTCAAAACGATTTGCCGGATTTGGACTCTTTGGTTCAAGATTAAGAACCGCAAACAAAAATCGAGTCCGAACTGTAGCAAGGCCCCCACGCGGGCGCGCCTACAGTTTCTGGCGACTCTGCTGGGGAATTTAGAGAGCTTGACTCGAACTCGTGATATCCTGTTTTGATTTCACTTATGTGTTTCTTTGCATTGCATGTGCATTGGTGCGCCTAGGACACCGTGTTTGCCATCTGCCATTCCTGAACGGTTTGCCGGAGGCTTGTCTTGTCAAGGCATGACCATAAGGCTGATCGGTTATGGGCTCTGACAGTATAGGAACACAAACCCCGGTTTTACCGGGGCACCCTTTTTGACCATTCGACCTAGTGCATATTCGGAATCCATAGTGACCATCCCAAACTAGGACAGGTTGTTTACCCGATGCTAAGTTGTTTGAAACTGCTGCGTGCGTAGTGAAACCATAGCTCCTGACAAAATAGGACAGGGAAACCCTACCCCAACATAGGGGTGTTTTGGCTCTCTCTTACTTGCTATGTGCTTTTAGAGTGTATCTCTATAGGGACGCGCATACCAGTTTGCAAGTCTGGGCATCAGGCCTGTGGGCATCAACATCAGTATTTGGGGAATCAGTTTTACCCGAGGGTGTCAGTTTACAGGAAGATATTTGGGAAACAGTGATCAGTATTGAGTACAGTCATCCTAGTATGCTCCAATCCGTTCCAGTGAAATTGTGCTGAGATGCTGTCTGTTTTCTCTTTTGCTAGGTAGTCCTGGAACTATAGCTTCAGAAGGCTCCGATATCCCCGGGGTACATTGGACTAGTGTTGATAGACTTTGTTAGGTCAGAAATTCAATTCAAGGGTAACCAGTGTTCTTTCGCTGAGGCAAGGCAAAGAAAGGCCAGTCAGGACTCGCCGGTTCATCTGATCCGTCAGTCGCCAACCACATCACCTTTGTTCAGACTCAGCAGACCATAATGGCACAGGGTTCGGAAGAATTTGTGGCCGTGACAGCAGCGTTAAATCAGGGAACTGCCATGTAGGCTGAGACCAGTATTGAAATGCAGCGTCCATCTGGGGCATCTGCCTCACATCCAGCTTTGGGACCCCAGCCAAACTTTGACCCACTTCCGCCAGTTGAAGATTTGCAATGTCCGAATCCTCGAGAAAGGTTGACTCAAGCTCATGTGCTCAGACCCCTGGTGTAGCCTAATGAGAGACTTTATCCCCTTGATGTTAATGAGCTCAATCCGACTGCAGTGAAGATTGCGAACCTTGAGAAGCAATTAAAAAAGGCACAGGGCCTTAACTCCATTCCCGACATTGAGGATGGGCACACCGAGGCTGCCGTTCGGCTCCCAGACAGATTCAAAATGCCATATATTGACTGTTTCGACGGGTCTGGAGATCCAATGGTACATATCCGACTTTTCTTGGATGTCCTGAAGCCGATGGGTCTGACCAAGCCACAGAAACTCTCCCTGTATGGAAGAACCCTGTCGGGTGTAGCAGCCACTTGGTACGCTAAGTTGGAAGATAAAGTGAAACAAAACTGGGAAGAATTGGCTGAGGCCTTTGTTGATCAGTATTCTTACAACACCCAAGTTGAAATGACGATGCAAGAGCTTGAAGCAACCCGCCAGAACCCAACAGAGCCTTTTGTGGAATTTGTTGCGAGGTGGAGAGCAAAGGCAGCACAGATGATAGATCGCCGCCCTTCTGAGAGGGATCAAGTATAGATGATGGTGCGAAACCTCGAGCATGATACGTTGCAAAAGTTGATAGTCGCTCCGCTATTCACTTTCAAAGGTTTGCATGATCTGGGGGTTCAGATCGAGAATGCGTTCAACAGTGGGATCATTCCCAGAACAAGTGAACCGACGAGGAAGGTTTTTGCAGGGAGTACCAATGCTGGTAGTAGCGTCATTCCCAAACCCACTGAGATCAATGTAGTCGCCTCAGCCAACCCTTTTGCCAAACCAAGCCTACAAACAGCCGGCCCAGCCCGAGCTCAGGGCAGAACTTTCACTCCCCTCTATATGAGCTTGACTAGCGCACTAAAAGCCTTGATGGAAAGAGGGCATCTCAAACCCCTCGATCCTCAACCTCTGCCTAACCCACTTCCAGCCAGACATAATCCCTCCAAGTACTGTATGTACCATCAGCAGCGCGGTCATGGCACCGACCGGTGCTACCGCCTTCGTCATGAGGTCCAAAATCTCATCGGCAACCAGACGATAGCTCCACCTTCAGACCCTAATGACCAAGTACCTCATCCACATCTCAATCTGATCCACACACTGGCCGTCCCTTACGACCCCAGCGTATACATCACCCCGGCCCATCTACCCAAGCCTGAGGTGTTTATCCCGGAAAGCATGGACTTATGCATGATGGGTGCATTTGAACCCCAACTATCGCAAACCCATGAACCCACTACTTTTGAGCTGATGAAGATGATCGAAGATCTTCAGAGAACTGTGGCAGATCTGGCCTTTGGAGTTTTGGCCCCGTCATCAACCTCATCACATACCAGGGAGTTCATGTCAAAAGGCTCCTCAAGACGGGCTGTATTTGAAGAAGGCCAATCCCTTGGCAAAGTGAAGGCAAGTAGTAAGAACAAGGTAGGGGCAGCCATTGGTCCCCATGAACACCTTCAGTGGGATATTGAGACTTTGAAAGCTGAAGGGCTGAACAAGCAGCAAGTACTCGCAGTTGTTGTAGAAATTGTAGATGACACTTTCGCCACTCAGAATGAGAGTATTCTGAATCAAGGGGCAATCCGGAAGAAGGGCCGCTGTACTAGGATTGTTCCTTTCAGCTCTAAACCCTTGCTCGGAAGAGATCAGCAAACCGAGTCAGCGCCTGCCAATTCCTTTGTTGGTGCATCCAGCAAAACTCCACAAACCTCAAAATACCCACCTCGAGGCCAGAGGGTGTTCGCACCACTGTACATGTCTTTATCAGCGGCCTTGAGGGTCCTGATTAGAGAGGGGGATCTGAAACCCCTAGAGCCACGACCACTGCCAGATAGACTTCCTTCCTCCCATGATCCGACCAAGTACTGTGCCTTTCATCAGCAAGTCGGCCATGTCACTGATGGTTGTTTCCGTCTTCGCCACGAAATACAAGATCTGATTGACAATAAGGTCATCGTCGCACCAACTCAACAAAGTCTATCGTCATTGGATCAGTGAACCTGGGGGATAATGCGGTGCGATCGTGGGATGAACCACCTGCGGGCGGCGCTCAGTTTACTTCAGACGTGGCGTTTGGCACGCACAATTCTGAACAATGTGCGAACACTAGTTTTGGTACTTTCTGACTTGGGTATTGGGTCAGTTTTGTTGTTTTGTATTGAGTCAGTCTTTTCATACTGAGTCAGTCGGGTCTGTCTTGTTGTGTCGAGTCAGTCCTATTTTGTTAGAGTCGGGTGATTTCGGGGGTATTACCTCGGACATCACTTGCTTGTTTTGTGTTTGTCTTTTTTGCTTTCTTTGGAGTCTGTTTCGGCCGAGGAGCCAGTTACACCAACAGATCTGAATGAAACAACAGTGATTTTCGCACTCTTGTGTTTGCTTCTGCCATGTGCCAGTTATGCCAGAAATTCTAAATAACATGGCAGTATTTGACTAGAAGCTATATCTTTTCTGTGCCTTGAAGTCATTGTAATGACCTAAGTTTTTCAAAAAACTTTTCAAAACATTGTGATAAAAACGAAGAGGAAGGAATTCCTCAGGTTTTGCAAAACTTGATCAATTGAGAAAAAGAGATGCATGCTAAGCCCTTAATGATTGAGATCATGCTTGTTAATGTGAGTGTTGAGAAGGACCCTGGCGTGATCCAGATTGGTTCTACACTGTCTTCGGCGGGAGCGATTTGTCGCTTTCTAAAAAAAATTCAAAAAATATATTGCGCGGTTCTGCGAAGACTTGTGTGGGATCGCTCTTGGGATTGTGCAGCTTAGGATCGCTCTCAGTCTCGAGATTCGACCCCTCACTTTCAAACCTTGAACCTGAGTTTAGAACGTTCAACGGTCAACCACAAAGTGAGACCTGTGTGGCCATTTTGAAGCAGCCCTCGAACAAGAGGCACCAAAGTCAGATCAAGGAGATCATATCAAAGGAAGCTTGTAAAGCTAGATCAGAAGCCCCTCCTCAAACTAGGGGAAAAAATGTCAGATATGCTCAAAGAGTCGAAGATGGATCCTTCAGTAAATCAATACAACAGCCACTCTCCTGGATACGGATGGCTTCAAAACCCTAAAACCATTTGGCATGGACTTGTTACACTTTTACCCTTTGAGAGGCTCACTGGGCTGAAAACCCGGAAGGGCGACCCAGGCAAAAGTTAGAGCAAGAAAAAAAAAGGAAAAGAACAAAAAAGAAATGAAGAAAAGAAGAACAAAAAATAAATAAAAAAGAAAGAAAAGAAAATATGAAAAAAAAAATGAAAAGAATTGAAAAGAAAAGAAGAACAGAGCTCGCAAGGTTGAAAACCCGGAAGGGCGGCCTTGGCAAAAGTTAGAGCATAAAAGGAGAGGTTAAATACCCGAGTGTACCTTAACCCCGAACTACGTAAGGCTTGATTCCCATCCTTGGGATACGTAGGCAACTTCATTCTGAAGTCCATCCCTAAAACACTTCAAATTCGATCATGTCCATGTAATGGTTCTGATAATCTTCGCATTCTTTGTATCCGAGAGTTCGGTTGCAATCATCGCTTCGAGGACTGATTATAATGCTCTGCGGTGCCATTCACACAAGGGCAACTTTCCGTTGCCATTCAATGCATTGCGGTGCCGCTCAAACAAGGGGTAACTTTCCGTTGCCATGCAGCTCTCTTCAAGCAAGGGGCAATTTTCGTCGTCCAGATCTTAGGTTGTACGTCTCAAGAGTAAGTTCCGCGCTTGTTAAGCATTGGCCGTTTGCAAAAATAGTTTTTGAGAATTTTTACTGAGGTTGACTAATTTTCTCGAAAATTGTTCCATCTTTTCCAAAAACTGGACCATTTCTTGGACCCAAAAAGGGAAAATTTTCAGTGCTCATAACCTAACTTGCATGATTTTCAAATCAAAAATTGAACAAGTATGTTAATCTGACTCTCATATTGGTCAAAATTGTTTCAGTAGAAAGCAAAAACAAAAAATGGTCAAAATAATGAACTAGGGGCACAGTTGAGTCAAGCTTCCTATCTTTCTCCCGTTGTCAATGTATTTGCCAGAAAGGGCACTCTACCTGCCAGAAAAGGGCACCACTGAAGCTGACCGCAACAGGGCAGAAGGCTCTCACATCCTCCACGCAACGAGGTATCAAGCCAAGTCCGAAGCACGAACGGGAACGGATCAAGATATTCCACTTCTTTGTTTGGACAGATCTAATCACGTCCAAACTCCCCAGTAAGAGCATCGTCAACCATTGTCGATTGCAGATCTGCTGCACATCCAGCCGCATTGCAACCCCTCTATGGGAAAAGGTTCACTGTTGTAAGTAGAAGAAGAGAATCTAGCAGAATGCTTGCGGCAAGAACCCGCAACTTCCTGTTTATTCATCAACCACCCAGGGGAGGGATAAATAAAAAATGAGAGATTGAAGAATAGAGAGATGTGAGCTGAGAGAAAAAGTGAGAAAATGGCTTTTTCAGAAAAACAAAGCCTGTGGGCCGAGCGATGCGAGAATCACAAATGAGAAAGGGTGGGAAACAATACCCGGGGAAACAGGCTCCATGTGCACATTTGAGTCTTGTGTTTTATTTTGTCTGTCTCGATTCTTGTTTTGAGTCGCTTCGAGTGTTACTTGATGTGTTTAGGTTGTTTACCTTTGTTTTTTCCCTTGTCGAGTCGTTTTGGCTATGGCCAGTCGTCGGCTCAATACCCGGTCATGAACTCATTTCTCGATTTCCAAAAAATCATCTTGTGCTCAGAGTGCTGTGCCATTCTCCACATTTGTGCAAAACAGTATTTGTTCTTTCATAAAACTGCAGGGTCCACCCCCGATAAGTGTGAACAGTAGAACAAGGACCTATCAGAAGCTATGTAGGTTCCAGACTGCAAAGCAAAAGAAAAAAGGAAAATTTGTAGCATCTTAGGGTGTTCCAGCTTTGGCAAGATCCGAGACTGCATTTCAGGTGCACCTTCCCAGACCTCGCCATTTCTCTGGAGTACGAGTGTATCTCGACCCCAAGTGTAAGCCTACTTCAAGTCAGAATGGCAATTAAAGCAGCAGCAGATGTTATCTCTTGCCAACATAAACAGGGTGTGCCCTTTTTAAGCTGAGTGTGTTACAAAGTCTTCCGAAAGGTAAATCGGAGGCACTAGAGTACATGTTTGATGCCCTTCCATTGCATAGAATGTGCACTTTCATATACACTTCTGTGACATGCGTGTCGCGCATCGTTATAATTCATGCATAGAATATGCTTGCTTTCGATTCTGCATAGAATTTGCTTTCAATATTGCATAGAATGTGCTCCTGTTTCTTGCATAGAAAATGCTCGTATCTTTTGCATAGAAAATGCACTCTTCCATATTTGCATAGAAAATGCTCCTCATTTGCATAGAACATGCATTCACTCGCACTGTCTTGTGCACTTACACTTTGTATCTCACTAGCATTGTCTTGTGCATCTTGTGGTTGTATCTCGCTTGCACTATTTTGTGCATTGCATATTACTCGCGCTGTTTAGCGTATCGCAGTGTCTTGAGCATCTCAAAATCAATCGCGCTGTTTAGCGTATCGCACTATTTTGTGCATTGCAAATCAATCGCGCTGTTTAGCGTATCGCACTGTTTTGTGCATTACAAATCACTCGCGCTGTTTAGCGTATCGCACTGTCTTGTGCATTTCAAAATCAATCGCGCTGTTTAGCGTCTCGTACTATTTTGTGCATTGCAAATCGATCGCGCTGTTTAGTGTATTGCATTGTTTTGTGCATTGCAAATCACTCGCGCTGTTTAGCGTATCGCACTGTCTTGTGCATTTCAAAATCAATCGCGCTGTTTAGCGTATCGCACTATTTTGTGCATTGCAAATCAATCGCGTTGTTTAGCGTATCACACTGTTTTGTGCATTGCAAATCACTCGCGCTGTTTAGCGTATCGCACTGTCTTGTGCATTTCAAAATCAATCGCGCTGTTTAGCGTATCGCACTATTTTGTGCATTGCAAATCAATCGCGCTGTTTAGCGTATCGCACTGTCTTGTGCATCTCAAAATCAATCGCGCTATTTAGCGTATCGCACTGTTTTGTGCATTGCAAATCACTCGCGCTGTTTAGCGTATCGCACTGTCTTGTGCATTTGAAAATCAATCGCGCTGTTTAGCGTGTCGCACTATTTTGTGCATTGCAAATCAATCGCGCTGTTTAGCGTATCGCACTGTTTTGTGCATTGCAAATCACTCGCACTGTTTAGCGTATCGCACTGTTTTGTGCATTGCAAATCACTCGCGCTGTTTAGCGTATCGCACTGTCTTGTGCATTTCAAAATCAATCGCGCTGTTTAGCGTATCGCACTATTTTGTGCATTGCAAATCGATTGCGCTGTTTAGCGTATCGCATTGTGTTGTGCATTGCAAATCACTCGCGCTGTTTAGCGTATCGCACTGTCTTGTGCATTTCAAAATCAATCGCGCTGTTTAGCGTATCGCACTATTTTGTGCATTGCAAATCGATCGCGCTGTTTAGCGTATCACACTGTGTTGTGCATTGCAAATCACTCGCGCTGTTTAGCGTATCGCACTGTCTTGTGCATTGCAAATCACTCGCGCTGTTTAGCGTATCGCACTGTCTTGTGCATTTCAAAATCAATCCCGCTGTTTAGCGTATCGCACTATTTTGTGCATTGCAAATCAATCGCGCTGTTTAGCGTATCGCACTGTCTTGTGCATCTCAAAATCAATCGCACTATTTAGCGTATCGCACTGTTTTGTGCATTGCAAATCACTCGCGCTGTTTAGCGTATCGCACTGTCTTGTGCATTTCAAAATCAATCGCGCTGTTTAGCGTATCGCACTATTTTGTGCATTGCAAATCGATCGCGCTGTTTAGCGTATCGCACTATTTTGTGCATTGTAAATCACTCGCGCTGTTTAGCGTATCGTACTGTCTTGTGCATTGCAAATCACTCGCGCTGTTTAGCGTATCGCACTGTCTTGTGTATTTCAAAATCAATCGCGCTATTTAGCGTATCGCACTATTTTGTGCATTGGAAATCAATCGCGCTGTTTAGCGTATCGCACTGTTTTGTGCATTGCAAATCACTCGCGCTGTTTAGCGTATCGCACTGTCTTGTGCATTTCAAAATCAATCGCGCTGTTTAGCGTATCGCACTATTTTGTGCATTGCAAATCAATTGTGCTGTTTAGCGTATCGCACTGTCTTGTGCATCTCAAAATCAATCGCGCTGTTTAGCGTATCGCACTATTTTGTGCATTGCAACTCAGTCGCGCTGTTTAGCGTATCGCACTGTTTTGTGCAGATTTCCATTCGCGTTGTTTAGCGTATCGCACTGTTTTGTGCAGATTATCATTCGCGCTATTTTGCGCGTCGCACTGTTCTGTGCAGGTTCAGGTTCGCGCTATTTTGCGCATCGCACTATTTTTTGCACCTTACATGCATTTTGCATGCATTCAATCGCGCTATTTTGCGCATCGCACTGTCTTGTGCATTACATTTCATTCGCGCTATTTTGCGCATCGTGCTATTTTGCGCGTCTCATTGCATTTTGCATTACATCTCATTCGCGCTATTTTGTGCATCGCACTGTTTTGTGCACTTTACTTGTCAAAACCGGCTTCGCGCAGCGTATAAGTCCAATTTTCAAACCGGCTTCGCGTAGCGTATAAGTCCAATTGTCAAAGTCTTCTTTCATATCATTTGCATCCTACCCCTGAACTACGCTGGTTTGATTCCTTGCAAAGGGATACGTAGGCAGCCTGCGGGCACAACCATTCATTCATTTGTATTTTGTTTGTTTGTCCAAGTCTTCGGCTTTGTCAAAAATGGGTTGTCTCTGGGCTTTGACATTCACTCCCATCATTGTTATGACTTTCGAGTTCTGTCAAAGAGGGGCAACTGTAGACACCCCATTTTTGACCGCCCTTAAGACTTGGGCGCTACTGATGGTTTGCTCGATGATGAAAGTTGTGCAGGGCAAAAGGTTCAATTTCTTCGGCAATGAGAGAGTCAAATCCCAACTTCACACCTCATTTTGGACCAAAGCTATTTTGAATGGTTTTTAGACCTTAAAACCCTCTCTTTCAAAACATTTTTGAAATAAAGTTTCTACGATGTTCCGATGCTCACATTTTGTCAAAAAATGCGCTTTTTGATAAATCGAGCAAGGACAAAGTGGAAATGAATGAAAGAGAGATGAAATCTTTGAAAAATCTTTCAAAACACCTTGCTTAGGGGTTTGAAGTTGAAGAAAAGAGGAAAGGAGAGGAGAAAACTAGTTTGGGAGAAGTTCGGCATGAATCCGGGTGGAAGGGAGTCGAGCAGTCCTCGCTGAATCGGGTTTATTAATCTGCATACTTGGATTTTAGCTATGAAACCACCACTGTTGGAAAGCTTACTTTCGGGGCTTCATTTTTCACTCAAGAATCTCCTAGAGCCAAGTCCGGGTGGGGGAGATATGATCAGTTCAAGTCGGGCATCATCCCGGTTGGATCGAATCTGCGCGGCTTCACAAAAAAGGGCATAACGTTTTGCACAGAAGGAATTTTAATGCAAGGTTTGCGCCATTGGAAAGTTAACTTCCGGGGCTTCAATTTGGACACCCACCGGCCATTTTTTGACCTTGGAAGCATCTATCGGCAATCTATTTATCCGACCGGCAATTTATTATGCTGACCGGCCATTTTGCTGGCCGACGACCTTCCGGAGTATTCTACAGATTGAGTGGATGCCAGCTGTGCCAGCAGGAGGGCACAGACTGGATCCTCCATACACGTATGGAGGATCTTTGCTCTTAGTTTGAAGCTTCTAAGAGAAGTCTTACTCCCTTGGCTCTATAAAGAAAGCTCTCCTCTTCCTTATACTAGGTTAGAAAAACCAGCTGGAGCATTACATACAATCCTCCATACATCTCCCTCTTCCAAGCTCTGAAGTCCATTATCCTTGGCCATTTACACACCAACCCATAGCACAAGGCCTCCATCCTCCATTCCAACCATTTGAGGCTAATTTTCAGAGGTTAGGAACTCCTTTTCTTGGATCAAAGGCTGCTGCATTGCTGCTCTTCAAGGGTAAGTCTTCATTCCCTCTTTTCTAGCCTTGCCTTGCTTCATATCTAAGTCCCTTTTTCTTGCTGTTTTGAGCTCCGACCAAAACTGAAAGTACCCTTTATTTGAGCTCTATTTCATGTTTCATTAAGGGAATTTTGTCATTTGAGGTCCCCATCTTGCACTTCCTTCTTTATCTCTCCTTTAGGCCCCAATCTTGCATGTTATTTTTGGCCTATGTGTAATCTGTTTTGGGGCATTCCATAAACTGTAAGTGAGTTTTTTTTGAGCCCTTCTTCAATATTGAAGAAGGGCTCATCACTGTTTAGATACACCATGTGCTACTTGCTTTGAAATCCATGTTTTTGCCTCAATTTCGCATGATTTATTAGCCTCGGATGCTTCTATTTTTGGGCTCTTTTCAGAACTGAAAACAGACTTATTTTGACCCCCTTGTCATGTTTCATTAAGGGTCTTTGGCTGTTTGATGAATGTTTTGTATACTTTGTGTTTTGACCTCTTTTGGGCCCTACCTTGCATGGCATTTTGAGCATACCTGTATATTGTTTTGGGGGTTGCCATAAACTGTAAGTAGTAATATTTTTGGTCCCTCTTCAGGGTTGTAGAAGAGTCTTTTTCTGTTTGGGCTTTGCATCTACCACTTGCTTCATTGCCTCCCTTGCGGAGCCATTTTTGTATGATAATAAGGCCCTACTTGTGCTTACTGTTTGGCTATGCTTTGAACTGTAAAAATTCTTATCTTGGGGCTGCCTAGAATCTGTCTTCACATGTCATAATCGAATAGTGCATGTTTTGTATAGCTGTAAGCCATTTGATGTACCTAGTTTTGCATTTCGGGAGAAATTCCATGCATCGGGTGTCATTTCGCCTTGTTTCGGGGCTGTTTTGCCCCCCTCATTTTGCTACTAATTTTTGCATGTTTGCATATCATATTCCATGTCTTTGCCATGTCTCATTAGAGTGGCATTTCGATGCCTGAGGGTCGGTCCTCGGTTTGCGTGCACGCGTGCACGCATTTCGAGTTGTCTTGTTTTCATCTGATGGCCACTGATGTGGGTGTGGCTTAGGTCCACTCACATTGGTGTAAGTCCATCTTGCACTGTGTATGCCATGTTTCAATGCGTTGTGCATGTTATGTTGTTAGCATTGTGTGTGCCATGTAGTTGTATTGCATGTTTGTATGTTTGCTTGCATGCTTAGGTCGCATGTGCATTGTTGTGCATTGCCTCGCCTCTTGACCAACCATGATTGAGGTTGAGTCCCTTGTATGTTTTGTGTGCATTTTATTTGACATTGAAATGCATACTTGACTCTTTGGCCATCATGCATCGAAATGCGTGATTGGTGGCCCGAGGGTCGAGGGCCACGCTCCCTTGAGTCCATTACATGATAGGGAGCGTGTCCATGCATACATTTGCCTAAAAATTCTATGCCATATACTGTTTGCCGTCTGCTGCTGCCAATCGCAGGTTCTGCAGGAAGCTTTGGCCGGTCGGTTAAATACAGTGCCGACCGGCAATCCATCAATGGCCGATAACTTCATCAGCGGCCCGTGACCATTTCCCATGGCTAGTGGCCATCCCTTCCAGCCGGTGGTATTCCCCAACATCCAGAGAGCATGTCCTTAGACTTTGGCAGTCCTCAGAGGAGCAGGGTAGTGAAAAGCAGAGGCAACAGTGCTATGGCAGCGAGTTTTCGGGCGATATGGGTCAAGCATGCATCATTCGCGCATCCCAAGGCGACGGCTGCGGCCACCTTCTGTCTGCATTTATTTTGTTAATTAATTAAGGGTCTGTAATAATTAATTAGCTAGGATAGTTGATTTGTTATTCGGACTGTATTATTCTTTCGGTCCCTCCGAGCGAGGACAAATTTGTAATAAGTGTGGGTGCGTGTGTGCATGTCTTCCAACCCCACGTCTTTCTTCCCTTTTATTTACCTGCTTATGATGGTAGACTAGGGCATATTTAAATTAGCATACCTTATGCTATGCATGCGTGCATTCATACATTTGTCTTGCATGCACCAGGCTCGGTACATCATGCTAACTGCACTCGTATTTCAATTCCAAGTTGAGTATTTGTTAGTTGCAGCACTTCACATGCCATGTTTAGGATAGCCGAGCCTATTTAGATTGCATCTTTGCATGTGTTGCATTAGCCATTTCAAATATGAACTAGGATCATGCATGTGATTACTAACTGGTTTCTATTTTGGCTTGGAGTACTAAGTGAGTTTTTATGCTTTAGCATACCGCATGCGTTTGAATGCTATCATGACAGCATGCTTACCATGTGGCTAGATGCTTACGCGATAAACTGTTTGAATGCGTGGGGATGAAGGTCGAATTGCTTAAATTTGGATAATTCATTAAAATTGTGAGTTTTAAGCGCACTAGATAGTGACGAAACCATCTTTTCTAAAAGCCCACTCGAGGGTGGCAAAACCTACATTTTAGCCTACTTGCGAGTAGCAAACCATTTTCAAAACAAGCATAAAATGTTTTGTTCCAATTTAGGCGATTTGGTCTATACTTGTTTGCTGTGTGCACAACATAGTAATTCTAGGATAATAACCAGAATAAGAACACATAGCATTTTCAAAATCGGATATCATGGTTAGTAGAGGCCGGTCTTCGGACCGGGCGAAAGGGGGTGCTCATAGCTGACCTTCCCCGATCATACCCAAGCTCCCGAGCCGAGACAACTCCGGTGAAGATGGACATGTGGCCTTCGGCACCGAGTCAGGGTTTCCTAAATTCCCCCATAAAAAATATTTAGGTGGCGACTCTGTATCTGGCAAAGCAGTCCATGTTTGGCAATTTTTTTCAAAAAAAAATCTGTTTCTCAAAACGATTTGCCGGATTTGGACTCTTTGGTTCAAGATTAAGAACTGCAAACAAAAATCGAGTCCGAACTGTAGCAAGGCCCCCACGCGGGCGCGTCTATAGTAGGTCTTGAGGCCGTTGAAAGCGGCTTCGCACTCGGAGGTCCATTCAAAAGCCTTGCCCTGCCATAGAGTGTGAAAGAATTGTCAGCAGCGATTTGTGGACCGACTGATGAACCTGTAGAGTGCGGGGGCCATCCCCATCAACTTTTGAACCTCTTTCACTGAACGAGGGGAGCCGAGCTCCCAGATTGCTGTGAATTGCCTCGGGTTAGCTTCCATTCCTCAGTGGTTGACAATATAACCCAAGAATTTGCCAGAGCTGATCCCAAACGCACATTTGGAAGCATTCAGCTTCATTTTGTATTTGCGTAAAATGCCGAATGTCTCTTCCAGATCGGCTAGATGAGTTCGCTTTTCTTTGGACTTGACCACCATATTGTCAATGTACACTTCCATAGTGTGGCCGAGCTGCTCCTTGAACATGGCAGTGACTAGTCTTTGGTAAGTTACCCCTGCATTCTTCAGCCCAAAAGGCATAACCTTATAGCAATAGGTTCCTCTTGGGGTGAGGAATGCAGTCTTGTCTTGGTCCTCTGGATGCATGACAATTTGATGGTAGCCTCTGTAAGCAACGAGGAAGCTCATACGCTGATGGCGTGCCGTCGCTTCTACAAGTTGGTGTATTCTGGGGAGGGGAAAACAATCTTTAGGGCAAGCTTTGTTTAGGACCGTGAAATCAATGCACACTCGCCAAGTCCCATTTTTCTTCTTCACAACCACAGTATTAGAGAGCCATGTAGGGTAGCTCACTTCCCTGATTGCCCCGGCATCAAGCAACCGGTCAATCTCTTCAACAACAGCGACAGTGTGCTCTACGGCTGACCGCTGGCTTTTCTGAATAATCGACTTGCATTTACGGTCAACATTTAAACGGTGCAACGAAACAGACGGAATTCACGCAAATACATCAAGGTTGCCGAGCAGGAAGGAAATTAGCTGCTGCCTGTCGGCTTGATTTAGGGAGGCGCCGACTATGAAGGACCTGTCTGGGTTTTCATCAATTTCAACTCGATTTAGGGCTTCTGTGGCCTTTTCACTTGGGAGCCACCCAACATCGTCGAGGCTCTCTCGATCCAGCACCTCAATAGAATTCACTTGCAACTCTTTTGGCGTCTTTCCAGTAAGGAGATAACATGCTTGTGCCGATTTCTGGGAGCCACAGATTTGCTCAATGTCGCGTTCCATCAAGAAGCGTAGCAGCTGATGATAGGTGCTTGGCACGGCCTGCATAGTATGCAACCAAGTCTGCCCCATGATGAGATTATACGGCGGTGGCAGCTTGACGACCAAGAATTCCACATCCACTATTCGGGAGCCCGCTCGAACAGGTAGTGTGATCTTCCTCAACGGGTATTCTGGATTCGCGTTGAAGTCGAATAATGGATAAGGAGTTGGAGAAAGATCCGATTCAGAGAAGCTGAGTTTGGTGAATGTCTTGTAATACATAACTTCTGATGTGCTCCCATGATCAATGAGTACGAGCTCAACAGTGAATCGGTTCACGCGTAACTCGATTACCAAAGGATCAATGTGAGGAAGTGTCACTCCAGCCAAATCTGAATCATCAAAGGCAATGCTCGCAGCTTCATGGGGCCGTTTGGCCGCGGTGAGTTGATTTTGAGGGTCGGGATTCGACTGAATCGTATGCATTGCGGATGATATTGGCAGGCTGTATATCATGTGGATCACACCGAGTAGAGGTCAGTCCTATCGTAAGGCTATTGCTTTGGTTGAGTTGCCTTTTTAGATGTACTGTTGTAGCCGACCGTTTTGTACCAATTCCTCCAGGTGATCCTTCAATGCATAACAACTCTCAGTTTCATGGCCATGATCCTTGTGATACTCGCACCGCCTATCTCGTCTTCTCGTTTCGGGAGGTCCTACCATTTTGGACGGCCATTTGAAGGACGAAAGGTGTTTGACTTTGGACATAACCGCACTGATCGGCTCTGACAACTCCGTGTATTTCTTGTCTGCGCGCTTTGTGTGCCTGCCATCAACTTGCAGTTGTTCATTTGCTCGATGGGGGCATTGGTCGCTTGATCAGCGAGAATCCCGTCTCTTGTCTCGTTTAACCCGATGTCGTGGTTCAGGGCTCTGAGGTGGTACAGAATTTAACGGTTGAGCAATTTCAAAAGGGGCCATCTTGTTGGCCACGTTTCCGGCTTTAACCCGCTATGCGTCATCTTCCACTTTGCAGTATTCCTCAACTTTCTTCATCAACGACCAGACTGTTTTGGGGGGTCTTCTAGTTAAGGAGCTGTAGAGAGCACTGTCAGGATGCAAACCAATTTTAAAGGTGGTGATGGCCATGGAGTCGTTGCAAGCGTCATCAACAAGATTAAAGCACTCCCAATAGTGCACCGAATACGCTCTTAGTGTTTCTCCTAGCTGGATCTGCATTGCCCAGAAAGAGTCGGCTTGTTTCGGCTGGACCTCGTTGGTGATGAATCTTGCCCTGAAGGATTTTTGTAATTGATGGAAACTCTTAATCGACGCCGGCTCTAACTTATAATGCCATCTGACTGCCAACTGTCCCAAGCTGCTCGAAAATATTTTGCACATGAGAGTTTTGTCGTCTGCATACAACGTCATGGCTTGCTTATAGTGACGGATATGATCCGTGGGATCCGATTTCCCACCGTACAAGGTGAACAATTGGGCTTTGAATTTCTTGGGTAGTACTGCCTTTGCGATCCATCGCACAAAGGGATCGTGCTGGTCCTCTTCGTCTGAACCATTTCGTCTTCGCTTATGCCTTATACGTGGACTCTCTTTAGAGGAACTGGTAGTTTCGGGTCGTCCCTTCTTCTTGGGCTCCGGGGATAATGAGTCGGAGTCGCTGTCCGTGTCTTGTTGTCAGGCTCGAGGTCATCAACCACCTGCCCTCAAAAGGCCGTTCCGGATCTTAGCGTACAGCTTGTTTGGACTTTGCCACTTCCAAGGCCATATCTTGACGGAGATGTTCGTTCTCAGTGATCATGTTCTCCAACCTCTATTCGTTTTGCTTTGCTTGTTCCATGATCGCTTGCACTGTCTCATGCGCTGAAGTCGAGGGTGAGTCGAAGTTCAAGGTGCGTCTTGCGGCGAAAGTCTCTGGTCCCAGCATGTTTGTTGGGGTGAGATCATCTCTCGGTGAAGTTTCGTCAGCGATTATCGTAGGATCTTCCGTTGCGCCCGCCATGGATGTAGTTGAGTATTCCCACAGACGGCACCAATTATGGAGAAGTGGTTTTGGAAATACTCTTTTGATCCACTGGGTGCTCGAGATCCTCAGCTAACAACCTAAAAAGGAATAAACACTCCGGTCGGGGGTGTTGGAATTAGCACTCCGACGAAAAAGTCAGTCTCTACTCTCTGGATTACTTGTATTTTAAGTTAAGCGCATTGATTCTTACATACCTCTTTCTGACTGATGTTCATCTATTTATATCTTTTCTTTCTTGGGCCTCGAGGCTGGGCCCACTTTCTATTCGCTGTATAACTATTTACTCGGCTCCTTTTGCTGCAAACCGCTTTCCACTTGGCCTTACTCAACCGGCTATTTGGCCGAATAGGGTAGGATTTAAATGTGTAAGACAGGGCCGAATGCGATGTATATATTTTGACTCTCTAGGTCCAATCATGCGGTCTCTTTACGTCTCCCAATAGTCGGCCCCCACACGCTTCACTTTGGCTATCAAACCAACAGTATGATCAACGACCACAGTAGTCACCCTTCACAACCAGGACTCGACCGGATGACCAGGTGGACATTCAAGCAGACGTTCGTGCGGATGATCACCAAGAGAAAATGTTCATAGTGGTCATCCACCTTATTTCGAGCTCATTGAAACTTTCTGATGCTGAGAGCAGAAAAGAAAAGATTTTGTATTATACACCCATCATTCAACGGGCAAAACATATATGAGCATTGAATTATATATCATCCTCAGCCATCACCATCCCATCTCTTCAATGGGAAGAAGAGAATGTGCACTGTCAGAAGAACTAAAGAACAGAGCATTCAAGTAGTAGATACAACTGATACAGAGAGACATACAACGTGCAATACATATTTTGATTGTTCATCAATCACACACTCTTCATGTCTCTAATTTTCTGAAGAAGCTCTTCATTTGATTATTCATCGTTCCCTCAGAAATTGTACACAAAGCCTTACGGCCTTAAGCATATTTTCCTATGAGAGGATTTACAGAAAAACTCTAAGCTTCAACATTGTATATCTATCTTTGAGAGATTATTCTTACAGCTTTCTTTGAAAGTAAAGACACATTTATTCCAATCTTGTAAGAGTGTAGTACACTCGGGTTTCTTGATCCTTGAGAGTGATTGTGAATCACCTAAGGTTTGCAAGGGTTGAAAACTTGGAAAGTCTATGTAAAATCTGTGGAGGATTTCTCTATTTGTGAAGAGGTTGCTAACACTCATGTGAAGCTAGAAGATAGTGAATCTGGTTGCGTCCTCTTCCCTAACCTATTTGATTTTCTTTACTGATATAGCTATTTGATATACTCGTTGTGTTAATTTCAGTCATTGCTATACCAGTCATAGTATTTCCTAGTTTGTACTTAATCATCAAATCTCTTTAGTTACTGATTTAGTTAAATCATTTGCTAATTCTATAATCTATTAAGCCAAAAATTTATCATTGCTTTTATTGTTAGCTACTCCACTATTAAGTTCATCAGAGGGCTTGATCGTTAATTGTTTGTTCATCCAAAGCTTGTGATCATCTTAAACATATAGATCATTAATTGTTAGCTCTACTTCACTGATATTTCATCATTGTGCTTAATTATCTTTGTTAGTTAACTATTCTTAATTAATCATCAATCTGCTATACTAGTTGTAATTTTTATTGGGGAATTATTAATTTTTATTTTTAGAAACGTAATTCACTCCCCTCTTAGGTTGCTTTTTGGGTAACAGTTGATTTTTGGGATTTTTTCTCTTCTCTATCTCTTTGCTTTAGATAGGGACTTTCTTATTGTTGTACATGATATTTATCGTTGTTACGTATTATTTTTGCACTATATACTAACCTTTGAGAGCTAGGGTTTGTATAAGTATAATAATGCATAAAAATTGGGAAAAGCTCTCTAGCTTGTTCATCCTTTCAAATTGAAGCTTTTATGTTTAAATTGGCGGCTTGGAATTGATGAAAATCATGTTTGAGAGTAAAACCCCAAATTTTCTAAAACTTAGCAAAAGTGTTGAGATTTAAAAAAAAAAATGAAATTGGTGGATGCAAATTGATGAGAATCCTAAGAGATTATTTAGTATTGAATGTGTTTAGAATTGTTGAGATCATTGGAAAATATGCCTATTTTTAATGTTGTTAAGATTATTGAATTATGCTCTATTATGCATATTTTGAATGTCGCATTAGAGATAATTGTTTTGGTTGCCAGTAGAGGAAATTATTGTCGTTTGATAGAAATTCATGTGAACTAGGTGAATTGAAAACATTTGTAACACATACATTCATTGAACATATCATGACATTGAAATCATTCAATTGTGTTTTGAGAACATTTTGAAAATGTGTTAAGAAAGGGGTAAATACCACGATGAATCCAGTTAAGGGGTGTAGATGATGTGAATTAAGTTGGCTATCGATCCTTGGTAAAAGTCCTAAAACTCGCGCAACATAGATTCTAATTTCCTTCTAGTTAGAAGCTGGTAAAGTGGTTAGGTAGTGCTCAATGAGACTACTGGCAGATATACCTAGGGATCACCAGAGTTGTATTTACCGCCTTGTATTCTTTGATTTGAAAATAATTGGAATCATGATTTTTGAACTATCGCATTGCATAAGTGTTTCAAACTTGAAAACTTATATTTTGGCATAGCATTCACAGGAATTCACCATATGGTATCGATAAACATCATACATTACATTAAGTTATTTTCTACTGGGTGTCAATGCTCATCCCTATGTGGAAACAATGACGTGCCTATGCCATAGTGATGACCTGAGAGGATTTTTGGAGCTTGAGGCTCGTCCTGTCTTAGATATATTTTGTATAGCCAAGGGCTTTCCTGTATTAGGTTTGATAACTCTTTTGATGTAACCGGGCAAAGCCTTGGAACTTGTAGCCTTTAACGCATTGAATTGTACTAGTTAGTTCTCTTTTGTATTCACATGCTATAGATTCATGTCTTAGGATTTATGAATCTATTGATGCATGTGATGCTATTTTCTAGTATTAAAGAGAACTTATGAATGGAAAACTGGGTTACTTACAATTGTTTTATTAAATATATGAGATTAAATCATTGGCTTCCGCATGATTAGTGAATGTTGAATAATGTTGATGTTGTATATATGTTGGATCGGGTTATGTATTATGGGGGTGTTACATGATTTAAACTCTCACTCGTTTCACATGGCACATTGTGAATAAGACAGGACGGCAAACTGCCAAGCGTATCAGATATCCTCTGGGAGATCTCACACTAACCCTGTCTGGTAGCCCATCTGTGCACACCCCATTTTGACCGACCTAAAGACTTAGACGTCATCGATTGAGCGCTCGGTGATGGTGCATGTTGTACTCGTTCTGAGGTTTCGGAGTTTCGGCTGAGAGCCTTACCCCCAGACCTCGGGACCCTTTTGTGCTTTGCCTCGATTTGTGAACCAGGTCTTGTTTTCTCTTCCTAAAGGGAGGGAGAGGTCTCCTAAACCATCTCTTAGTGGCCGTAGGCTACTTTTCGTGGTCGTAGGCCACTTTTCCCGTTTGGAGACCAGTTTTCGATTTTTGGAGCCGTCGGTCGTGCGCCTCGGTTCGGGACCACTTAACACACCTTGCTTCCGCTCTCTAGAGGGACACTATGGCCCGAGAGACCACCTTTGTGGTCACACGCCACTTCCGATGCTTAATAGCCTGTTTTCGAGGCACCCGGTTGCGCGTTTTGACCCCCGAACCCTCATTTTGCATTCGTCTTGGTTCATTTTTGGCATGGACCTTGTTTTCATTGTTTGGGAGGTGGTACAAGGGTGGCAGACCACCTTTTCTCCTTGGAGACCACTTTTCTCCCCAAGCCAGTTTTCTTGTCAAGAAGCTGGTCTCCTTGGTCTTTGAGCCACATTTACTGGTCTCCCATCATACCACTAGCTTGCATTCGATGTGGAGACCATCAAATGGGGCTAGCCGACCAACTTTTTTGAGTTGAACCTTCTGAACTGGTCGGCCGACCAGGGGAAGTGGTCGGCTGACCACCTAAACTGGTTGGCCTACTCCCTCCAGTTTTGTCTCTATGAGTTGTTGCCAGCTGTGCCAGCTAGAAGGCACAGACTGGATCCTCCATACACGTGTATGGAGGATTTGCACCCTTGCTTTAGCTTCATGAGGAAGCTTGAACCCTTGTTCTAGCTTCTTGAGGAAGCTTGAACCTTTGCTCCTCTATAAGAGAGGGCCTCCCTCTCCTTATACCAGGTTCTGAAATTGCTCTAAGGCTCCAAGATATATCCCTCTCTATATCTCTACACTTTGAGTTCAAAAGGGTCTTGTTCTTAAACCTTTGCACCACACCTCATAGCCACACACCTCCACCATTGTTCTAAGGTTCTTGGAGGGTCTTGAGAGGTCTCAAAGAGTTGGTTTTGGGCTCGAGAAGTTGCTGGTTTTGCTGAGCTACAAGGGTAACACTTTTTCCCTCTTTTAAGCTTTATTTGGATCCATCTCTTAGCCTTATTTTCATGCATATTTGAGCTTTGTTGTCAACTGAAAAAAGTCTTTTTTTGAGGTCCTTTTGATGTTTGCTTAAGGTCATTTTGTTGTTGGGGGTCATCTACCCCCTTGCATGCTTCATTTTTCCTTGTTTTGAGCCATGCCCTAAGGCCTTTGTGTTGACCTTTTCTTAGCCTTTTAACCACTGAAATCCAGTGGATTTTTAGTGGTTAACATGTGTTTTTGAGAGCCAAAATCAGAGAGGGGTGGCCCTCTCCCTCCTTGTCTTGTTCACTAGCATTTTTGGCCTTACAAAGGAGCCTTCATTTGCAGACATCCAAGCCTTGTTTCAGGCCCTTTTTAGTGACTTTTAGGGCCTGCCTAGGGTCTGTCCAGAGTTGGTTTTGTCACCTTGGGTGTGTCCCTTGCATGTGTAGAATAACCCCTCTTATAGCATATCAAAGGAGCATCTCATTCTTGCATGAATTAACCATGTTTCAGTGGGTTTTTGGGCTTTATTTGGCATGTCATGTCTCTAAATTTTTCTGGTTTAGTGGCCTCTTGAATGTTTCGTATGCTTGTAGTGTAATCCATGCTCACTAGCTCACATTGCATGTTGTTTTGGCCCTTGATTCAAGCACATTTTGGTCATATTCTAAACTGATTTTATTCATGATTTGGGCTGCCTTAGCTCTATTTTGAGGTCCCATGGTGGAATGACCCTTGCCATGCATGCTTGTAGTGTAATACCCTTGCCTAGCTTTGAGTTTTGAAGCCTATTACATGCGTATTTTGAGGTGTTTCCATGTTTTGGCATCATTGTGACTCATGTTTCAGAGCTTATATGTATGCCATATTCCCATGTTTTCCACTCTTTAAATGTGTTTGAGAGTTATGCATGAATACGTCATTTTTGGACCATTGCATGAGCTTCATTTCCATGTTTTGCGAGCCATCATTTTAGTCCATATTTACTACTATTTTGGTCTGCATAGGGACTTTTTGGGGCTGGTTTGGCCATTTGAGTATTGCTTGGCATGCCTATAGTGTAATCCACTTCACTAGTTTCTGTATTTGGGCCATCTAGCATGCATTGTGTGAGGTGTTTACATGATTTGGGACTATCTTGCATGTCATTTCAGAGCTGGAAAATATGTGATTGTATGCCATATTTCATGCTTACCATGCTTTGGTGGAGTTGCACTTTGTGCCTTAGGTTTGGTCCCTTGCATTTGTGCATGTTTGCATGTGTGTTGTTACTTCGTTTTCATCATGTTTGGCCACTGATTTGGGTGTGGCCGAGGCCTATCCATCTTGGTTTAAGTCCATCTTACATTGTGTATGCCATATAATCCATGTTGTTGCATGTTCGATCATTGCATTGAGTATGCCTCGTTCATAACATCGCGTATGTTAGTGCATTGTGTATGCATGCCATTGATTAGTTCATAGCATTGTGTATGCCATTTGAATGCTTGCATGTCATCCTTTGCATGTTTACATCACATAGTAGCATTACATTTAGGATTGCATACTAGAGTTGCATTTTGTACATGCCATGCCATTCTATTTGTTGCATTGTGTTTAGAGTAGGGTTTAGTCCAAACACAGGAAACGAGGAATGTTTCATACTCCAAGTGATCAAATGTGCCTCGATTCCCGGTCACTGACACTCTTCACCATCCATGATGGAGTTGTTGGTTTTAGTTGTTTATATGTGCATTCATGTCCCATTGAGTCGTGCAATCCGATTCCTCGGCCATCATGCATCGAGATACGTGATTGGTGGCACGAGGATCGAGGACTACACTCCCTGGAGCTTGTGTAATGATGGGGAGAGTGGTCATGCACACATATGTTTGAAAATACTTTGCCATGCCCCTTTCTCACTCTCTGTTGCAGCAAACCGGAAACCAGCAGCAAAAACTGGTCAGCAGCCTTCTGGAGCTTTGTATAGTGTTCTGGGACCAGTTGCAAACAGAGGCAAATCGGGGCATTGCGATGGATTTCCCGACAAGGTGACTTAAGCATGCATGCATCCCTATCATTCGGAACAGAGCTGAGGCAGTCCATTTTGTTTAATTTGCATGCTAGTTTCCTTACTTACTTAGTTAATTCGGTAATTAATTAATGTTGTGTAATAATTAGTTTAATTAGCTTAGATTAGCTAGTTTATTATGTACTATTCATTCGGACCCTCTGAGAAGGGCAATGTTGTAATAAGTGTGCGTGTGTGTGTGATGCATGCCTTCTAACCCCACGTCTTTCTCCCTTTTATTTACCAGCTTATGATGGTTAGTTTAGGGCACGTTCCAATTAGCATACTTATGCTCTCATGTTTGCATCCATTTATCTGTCTTGCATGCACCGGGCTCGGTGCATCATACTAACTGCATTGTATTTCAATTGCGAGTTGAATACGTGTATCAGTTGTTGCATTTCATATGCCATTTTAGAATAGCTGAGCCTATCTTAGTTGCATTTTTGCATGTGTTGCATTAGGCATTTCAGCGTAGTTAGGATTCATGCATGATTTCTAATTAGCTTCTTTCTTTGGCTTGGAGTACTCGGTAAGTATTTATGCTTTAGCATCCTTGCATGTGTGTGAGTGACTACCATGATAGCGTGCTTACCATGAGGCTATTTGCTTATGTGATATAACTGCCTGAATAACTGTGGGTGAAGGTTGGGTTATTTGAATTGGAATAATTCACCAATTGAGAGTTTTAAGCCCACTTGAGAGTGGCAAAATCATGTTTTCTTAAGCCCACTTGTGGGTGGCAAATCCACGTCTTAGCCTACTTGCGAGTAGCACCATCAAACCATCTTTCAAATAAACAAACATGAAATGTTTTGTTCTAACTAAAACGATCCAGTCTATAATTGTATGTTGTGTGCATCACATAGTAATTCTAGGCTAATAACCGGAATAAGAGTACATAATGTTTTCAAAACTCGATATCATGGTTAGTAGAGGCCGATCTTTGATTGGCTGAGCGGCGGTGCTCACAAAGTGACCTTCCCCAATCGTACCCAAGTTCCCGAGCCGAGGCAACTTTGGTGATGACGGACACGTGGCCTTAGGCACGAGTCAGGGTTTCTTAAATTCCCCCAAAATAAAATATTTAGGTGGCGACTCTGTATCTGGCAAAGCAGTCCATGTTTGGCACTTCTTTCTAAAAATCAGTTTTTCAAAACGATTTGCCGGATTTGGACTCTTTGACGATTCATCGGTCTTGCATTGCACTCCGCAAGATTAGATACAGGACCGTGACATTGAGTCCAAACTGTGGTAAGCCCCAATGAACAAAACGGGATTTCTCCGGGGACGTTCGGGGACGTCTACACCATCCAACCATAGGGTGGTCTATTTAACCATGTTCGGCAGTTTGTCCAACCACAAGGTAGGGTGGTCTATTCAACCATATTCGGTAGCCCGTCTAACCATAAGGTGTCCCATTTGGCCATTGTCTAATCCAAAGTCGGGTTAAAAAGATTTGTCTCAGGGTAGAAATTATCTATACCTGACATTAAAAATGCATGATGGACACAAAATATAATAGAAAATCATTCATGTTTAAGTCTTGTTTTGTCATACATAGCGCCCTACCATATCATATAATTAGTCTCCATCGTACTTTGGTTCATCTTTCCATTATGCCATTATGCCTTACTTGGAAGTCAACCCCCAATATGCTGAGACACGGTGCTGAGAATGGGGCTATCCCTTCTTCTCAGGGAGATGTTATCGTCACTTCTTTTGTTTCTAGAGTAGTCTCTGTACTTAATAAGTGGATTGCTCAAAGAGTTACAAAGTGGACTGTGTATGCCTCTTTTAGAGCCTTTTTGAAAGCCTTGCATAGTTCATCTTTCCATTATGTCATTATGGTTATATGTAGTTTATTTATGTTTTATTTTTTAAGCTTTTCCTATATGATAACTAACTAGTTTTATTGTTGTCGTTTATTATCATTTTTACTTCTTGTTTAACTAATTTAATACCTTGTAATTTAGATTGTTCTAGTTTATTTTTGGCTCAACCTTGAAACAAAAATCATGCCAAGTAGGCACTTATTATTTGGTTAGGCTAGGTGGATGCCTAACACATTCTCACTTAGTAATTTAGCTCTCAAGCTCATTTCTTTGGTTCATGAAGGGACCAATACTTATCCATGGAGTGATATATTAATGTTTTCCCACGACCTATTACCAAATTGTGATTCCAAAAATACCCTTCGACCTCTATCTTCCTTTGAGATTCCATTGGTCCATTTTGTGGAATGACAACCTCATCATCTCATATCTATAACCCTGCTAGATGTCATTAATTGCAACAAAGGTTAGTCATGATGTCATCTAGAACCTTATATTGTAACCAAAAAGTGTTTAGTGTAGCTAGAAAAGAAAACAAAGAATAGAATTTTTCCATTTCAAAGACAAAGAGTGGAGGACAAAAAGATTGTAGTGAAGTTGAAACAAAAAGAGAAGGGTAAATACATAACAAAGAAATTAAAATCAAAAGAAGAGAAAATTTATAGGCTTAGAGGACGTTGGAATGAAGGAATGAAGCACAAATTGAGACACTAATGCACACCATTGAGAGAGCTCAAGAAAGAATAAAAGTAGTGGAATGCAAATGAGAAGAATGAATGTGATATACAATTATATATACACATTTAAACAGGAGATCAAACGAAAGGACACATGCATGGGTGTAGAGCATGATGTGACAGGGATCATTTTAACATGCCATTTCACTAAATAAAGTTAAACCATGTCCTATCAATCATAGTGTGATGCATAAGCATGAGCATGTGAAGCGTTTTAGCTAAGAGATGAAGATTTAGTATAGATATGTTTCTTGAACAAAGGCCTTGAATAAAGGCCAAAGAAACCACCTAGACCTATAATAAGTATTAACAAGTATTGAACACAAACAAAACTTCCATTATCCTCCCAAACCATCTTAGGGCAATAAGGTGAGGGCATTCGAAAAAGGTAAAATCAGCATAGGACATGTGGACAATGGAAACCTTCCTAGTCAGCGTTTGATCAACATAGATACGCTAATCATTATTTTGAGTATACTAGATGCAGCGTTAGGAAGTTGAGTTTTGTTATTTTAAATTAACTACTTGTCGATGGTTGTCTCCTTACCAGATAAAGGATAAGTGATGATAAACATCTTCCTAAATCAAGTTGGATTACGAAAGACTCTTAACACAATAGTGCATCAAGAGAAAATTAATAGATCTCAACTCTCAAGCATCTAGGTATACAAAATTACATGGCTGAAGTCAAATAATTTGCTTTATCTCTGAGTCATTACTAACTTAAGTATCATAGTACCCTCCAGCTGGTCAAAGCATTTATAATGTTTTGTCTCACAAGAATATGGGGTGAAGGTGTAGCTCGACTTTCTTCGCGCCCCCTTTTGGAGAGCTCGAATTGGTCCTACAGTTCGGACTCCTGTCACGGTTCTGAATCTAGTCTCACAAGTGCAATGTGAAACTGATAAACAACAAAGAGTCCAATCCGGCAAATCATTTTGGAAAATCGATTATGAATCAAATAATGCCAAAACTAGACTGCTTTGCCAGATTACAGAGTCGCCACCTAAATATTTTATTTTTGGGAAATTTAGGAAACCCTAACTCGTGCCAAAGGCCACGTGTCCGTCATCACCAAAGTTGCCTCGGCTCGGGAACTTGGGTACGAGGGGGGAAGGTCATGAAATGAGCACCTCCGCTCGCCCGATCAAATTCGGCCTCTACTATCATGATATGTTATTTTATAAACATATGTGTTCTTATTCCGGTTATTAGCTAACTTTACTACGTGATGCACACAAGAAAGTATAGAATAAAATCGCAAGAATTGGAACTAATTCAACCCATGTTTGGTTTCGAAAATGGTTTGAATTTGCCACCCTCAAGTGGACTAAAATGCGGATTTGCCATCAAACATGATGGGCTTAAAACATGATTTTGCCACTTCCCAAAGTGGGCTTAAAACTCACACTCATTGAACTGTTCCAATTCAAACAATCAAGCCTTCAATCACGGGCATTCATGCAATTAATCGTTTAAGAAAATAGCCTCATGGCAAGCATGCTATCATGGCAACATAGCAATCGCACTCACGCAAGCATGCTAAAGCATAGAAGCTTACCGAGTACTCCAAGCCAAAACAAAAACTAGTTAGAAATATGCATGATCCTAACTATGTTAAGATACCTAATGCAACACATGCAATAATGAAACTAATAGGCTCGGCTACTTATCATGGTATTTGAAACACTTTGATATCATGCTTTGAAACACGTATTCAAATAAGTATTGAATTTGCAATGCAGTTTGAATGATGCGCCGAGCCTCGGTGCATGCAAGACAAATGAATGATGCAAACATGCAAGCATAAGGCATGCTAATCAAAACGTGTCTCTAATCTAACCATCGAAAACGGATAAATAAAAGGAAGAAAGACGTGAGGTTGGAAGACATGCACACACGCACGCACACTTATTACAACATTGTGCCCTCGCGAAGGAGGATCCGAATAAATAAGAGCTAAGCTAGGCTAACTAATCTAATTAAACTAATTAGACTAGTTATTACAAACCAAATGAATAACTAGCAAACTACTAATTATTACAACACTTTAAGTAATTAGCCAACTAGTTAATTAAAACAACATCCACACTAACTAAACATGCAAAGCACTAAACTACACTGCCACAGCTCTGTTTTGGGAAGTTGAATATGCATGCACCCGGTTCTCATCCCGAAAAGCTTTTTAGTTTTACTCTTGAGAGGCTCTGTTTGCAGGGCTAACCATACTCTGGAACCTTTCTGCTCCATCTCACCAAAAACTTGCTAAGGATTACACTAGTGGCCTACCGACTATGGGAGATTGCTGCTGGCCATCTACCGGCCAAAAGGATGCCTTGCCGGCCAAGAGTGAGCCACTGCCGACCACCAATGAGCCACTGCCGGCCACTGGTGTTCTGAGTCACCACACTACAACAGAGCACAAACAGAGGAAAAAAGAAGGTTTTCCAAGGGTATGTTTGTACTGACCCCTCCTTATCATCTCAAAACATCAAAAAAGTGGCACTCTTGGATCCAAAACCACCAATCAAGCATTTTCAATGCATGATGGCCAAAGATCCAAGGAGTACAATTTCAATAAATGCACAAAACAAGACTCGAGACCACCACCTTATCATGAGTGATCAAAAGCAATAGAGACCAAGGAGATTGGCTCATTTCATCATTTTGAACATGAAATGCTCCAATCTTCCTTGTGTTCAATATAACGTCTGATTGAACACATACAATGCAAACACAACATGTTTGCCTTGTTCATGTTTTACTTGTCCAATTTTCTTTACACATTTTACATTACCAAACCATTCTTTAACCGATTAGTCCAAGGTGAGTGTCCTCTAATGAGAGAGGGGTCAACCAAGGGATGACTTAAGGCATGAGAGAGACCATGCCGTTGGTTAGTAGAAACCCTCAAAAGATGATTAAAACCATTAAGCACAAGTCTCAATCTCAATCTTAAACACAACCCCAAGGCTAACCAAATCTCAAAGCAAATGAAAAGTGTAGAAATGAGGGAGGTTGCAGATATTTCAATGTTTGAATTATATACAATATGATACTACAACATGCAAGCAACTCATGCAAAACATGTTTAAAAGCCAAAAACACCAAACTAGTGAAGATCACTACACTATAAGCATGCAATACAAAGCTCACAAGGTACAAACACTTCAAAACAGTCCTAAAACTGCTTACAAGGAGTTCTAAAACATGCTTGAAGTAAGCTAAAAAAAGCTAGAATATGAGGCTAAAACATAGCACAAACTGGACTATCAAGCACAATTGCACTACAAGCATACAAAGCAAGCCTCAAGTGACTTAACCAGCCCCAAATAGAGATAAAACAAGTCAAAATAGTAGCAAAAACATGCTGAGATCAAGTCACAAAATGCTAGAAAAATATGGTCACATGTTAAGCTATCTATATATGCAAGCAAGACACAAGGAGGGGAGGCTACCCCCTCCCATTTTGGACCTCAAAACATAGTTTTTACCACTGAAAATCCCCTAGAATTCAATGGTTAAAAAGGCCAAAAAGTTTGATTTAAAGAACTTTGAAAGATGGCCCAACAACGTAGCAAGCAAGCTACAAGAAGAATAGACTACCCCTAACACCAAACAAACCTCAAACCACTATTTTAGACCATAAAAATAGAGATTTTCAGAGGTCAAAACCAGTCTCAAAACAGTATGCAAAGATGGCAAAACAAGTATTTAAATAAGCTTAAAAACACAAGTGTTCTACCTCTTGAAGACAAGATACACTTTTGGCACCAAAATCAAGCCAAACCAAACCAAAATCCCCTTCTAGAGCTCAAATAGGACCTCAAGCAACCTCAACTCAATGATAATCAAGTTTGATCAAGGACTTATATGCAAGAGTGTAGAGAATTTAAGCTATAAGGCATAAAATATCTGGAGAGTTGATTCTAGAGAGAGAGAGAGAGAGAGAAATCTTTTGTCTTCAAAAATTTCCAACCCCCTCACATGCAAGAGGGGGCCTCTATATATAGAAGATGCAAATCCCCTCAAAGAAATCCAACCATACACGTGCAAGCAAACAGCTCAATCTGTTGCGTTCTGCCGCGGACTTTGAGTGTTCGACGAGCAACCAAACTCATCATCGGATGTACCTGCAAGAACATCCAATTCTTGAGGATGGTCAAAAATGGAGTGTCTACAGAAGGTTTCGCTCATTCTTGTTAGAACAACATTGTATGGATTGTACGGAAATTTTTCCTCACATATTTCATTAGAGATTCTCAAGTCTTTTCCAAGTTCGGTGCCTAAAGTCAAATTTTTGTGGCTCTCCCTTCAGTCAATCTTGGTCAGTGCTTAAATGTCATCAACTATATAAAAAAAAAAAAATAAATAAATAATTTGAGAATAAAAAAATTTGTTTGTCATACGAAGTTATTATCAAAATGTATTGTCCGTTTGGTTTTTGTACTCATTAATTTATTTCATGCAAATACATGGACTGGAGATCTCCATATCAATTTTGTTAGAAAATAATGATTTTTTGACAACTTTAATGCGAAATCGAAGTGAGTCCCATGTGACGCCCCAAAAAAACGGGAACATCAGAAAATATATTAACAAATAAATACATGATTTATCTAAGGTCACAATAGTAGGAAGCGTTAGTAATGAGTCCTTTGACTAATAACCAAGTAAGATCCTAGAAAAGTCAGAGGAGTCAATATAGTCTCCCTTGTACGTCCAACCACCTTAGATAGCAAAGCTACCATTTGGACAGATCTTGACAAGGTATTAACACAAGGCCTACATGAGTTGATGGAGTATAAGGCTAGGTTACAAATGATAAATTAATAATTACAAAATCATGTCTTAAATACAACAAGCGATTAATCACTTACAATCTCAAAACGTGTTTACAAAACTAGTTCTTAACTCCCATAGGGTAGCCATACGTCTTCAATACTTCAACTTTGTCTTTGACCAACCTAATAGTTTTCAATATTCAGCATGAAACGCCATAAGCTTTGAATGCCTAATAAGTGCACACACACCCTGTCCCTTTTTTCCTAATCCAATACACCATCACAATTATAACAAGCAAGTAATGAAACATGATAATCATTCAATAATAAAGGATTACCAGGTTAGATGTTAGTAATATAAATCCCCTAAAGAGATTTCATCCTCTCAACTACAAGAATTGGACACCGGGCTATTCAGAACTCTCCCTTCTGTTGCTTTGTAGCCCGTACCATAGATGCTTGCAATGGTTACATACCGCGCAACATCATTAGTGGACCTCAAAAAAGACGACAAAAAGAAAAAGGTTTTATCATCCTGGATCCAGCCTTATCCTTCCAAAAAACTTTTACCCTCCTGAATGTCCCATATGGACCCAACCTTATCTCACTAAATCAAATTATTGCAAAGAGTCCGAATACGTCCATTCCATTCTAGGATTTACGTGATAACTACTTGTGCAAGACTTAACCTTTAAATAGGGAGAACATCCTATCAATCCATACATAACACATTATCATCTCTTCATTATTCAAATGATCGAAAACCCAATACCACCCCAATTAAGGTTTTCGTTGAGTTAGATGTCTTAAATCAAAGTTAGAACAACTTAATAAGATATTAATATCCACATAAGCATGAGCATCATCAAATGAAGAAGATAAGGAACATAACCAGGACATAATCATATACTAATAAGCATATTCCTGCAGACAACAGCATAGAATACCAATGCAAAATTAAATTTTTAGATTCAGTACCATTTAAAGATTAAAATCAAAAGGATCATTTCAGATTTTTCCCGAGCCTAGCCTTCCTATGGTTCGTGAGAATTTTATCTAGTTTTGAGAAATTTTTTCGGAAATGGAATAACTTTTCTATATTTTTAGTTATTTAAGAGCACTCCAGCGTTGTCCAGATTCGTCGACCGTTACGAAAATCAGATTTTCTTTCAAACCGCTCACCCTTTTTCAATGAAACAAATTTTCCTTGAAAGATAACTCTTTAAGGAAGTTTTGACATAAAACTAAGGTCCAGGAGATTTTTTTACATGTTTCTAGAATTTTTGAAAGTTGGCTGTAAAACTGGTTTGTCATGCATAATACACAAAATAAGAAGATTGGTGAGAAAAGAGGCCAACTATGGGAAATCCTTCACTTATTTTGTGATGAAAACATATTAAATAATGTATCAATAACTCATATTTTTAGAGTGATGGTATGCCTTTGGAAATAATGTGAGATATGGAACGAAAAAGGTAGTTTTGCATGTATTAAGAGGAAATATGAATAGAAGAAGGATCGATGTCGAATACATCAACTTTGAACACATGAAAACCATTAAAACACATCTGAATATGTGATTTTAAATCTCCAATAACATGTATTTGAAAAAGGAAATAGAAGGAGAGTTGGTGATATGGCTTACTTGAGGCTTGATTGCTTAGCTAACAGGACTTTCTCTTTCTTTCCTTTCCTCCACCAAGCTCACTCTCTTGCCCTCTCTTCCTCTCAGCCAAAAAGGGTGTTTGTGCATGTGTTCTTGTGTGTAAAATGCCAAGGGAGGGGATTTATTTATACTAAAATTCGTACAAAAGGTCTAAAGTACCCATTGTTTGGAAATTGATTGGATATTTTGGATTTAGTTGGAACTTAATGGAATAGTGAATAATTAGAGGCTTTAATTATGCAATTAATCATAATCTAGTTAGGCTTTGGTTAGGATTGAACTTAGGGTGGAAGCAAAGTTCCATGTTTTGGGGGTACTAGCAAATGTTTTCCATGAATTCATGGATTATGTTGGAAAAGTTGTATTCATTTCTCTTCCCTAGGGTAGCTGGCAATGTGGGGGAGATTTGAGGGAATTATTTTGTTTTTTTCTTGTGTACAATTGTTGGAAAATTCAAAATATGGTATATAAAATAGGTTTAAAGGTACAAGTATATATATATACATATATGTATTAGTACTTGTTTGGGATCAATTAGTGATTTCATCAAAATGTGAAGGTTTTGGGTTTAATTTATGAATTGAAACATTTACTTAAGTGTAGAATTAAACTAAATTAGGGTTACATAATTTAATTCGGTTTAGATTTCATGTTTCAAATAAAAAGGCTATCAACCAACGAACATGATGAAAACTGCAAAAATCTAGAGTTTTCAAGTGATAATTCCATATTTGGGGAGTCAATTAATCAACATTAGGATATTAGAAATAATTCCTAACTTACCGAAATCAATTAGGGTCTGCTAGTTTTCAATTGGCTCATGCATTTTGATCACAGTGTTAAAATTGCAATTAATTAAGAAATTGAGGGATTTCAAAGAAATAATTTAAAAGCAAGAGACTTTTAAGGAAATAAAATTTCACATCCCAACTATTGGTTGAGGTGGGTCCAAGTGGATCTAGATACTTTGTTGTAAAATTTTTACACCACAAAAAGAATAACAAAAAACCTTTAAGAATTGAATGAGAACTTGTTTCATAAAATTGGCCTCATGAATGAGATATTGGGGAAGGTGTGTAATCACCTATCCCACATTGATTATAGAGGAAAGCAATGATAGGTATTTAAATCCCTAGTTTTGCTGAAGGGTGTGAGCCCTTTGGGGCATCCAAATTTTCCGAAGGAAGAGAGTTATGAATGTTTCAAGGATGGGCTTGGATTAAGATTATGGTCCAAGTTAGTTATACAAAAAATGTTAGACACATGTGCTGCCCTCCCAAACCTGTCGGGTCCAACTCGTGAATCTTGAGGCTTGAGGCTTGTTGGACTGAATTAAGTTTGAGTCGGGTTGGTGGCCGACGAACCTAATCTTTTTTTGACTTAGGTCACTGGGTGGCTGCTGCAGAACCTTGTAACCTCTATACTTATGATGGCATTCATTGCTAGCCTTCACGACTTAAGACTCCCTCTCTCTCATCTATTGTGTGTAAATAGTGACGACCCTCTTTTGGTTTTCTCCCCATAATTTTTTCTTGCACTCTTGTTATTCTATCAGTTTTCCTCGTAGAATTCTTCTAGTGTGAGAGAGTTCTACTGTTATTCTGTTTGCTGGAGTTACTTAGAATGTGCTCCTATTATAGCTAGTTATATCCGTCGTATTGTGAGAGACAAACGCCGACATTCCTCCAGCATTCATTGATGTGGTGGCAAATCTATTTTAAGAAAATTGTGTGATACACAAACTTCAATTTGTTTCCCTTTATATTTTGTTATTTTTATTTTCAGAATTTGTTTTGTCTTATTTCTCTATTATTCAAGTCGTAATTTCCAACTTTTATTAGTTCTATTATTTTTACTTTGGGATTCAATTTATAATTCCGAATCTATTTTATATTTATGTAAACACTCATTTTATACAACAATTTTATAAGGTTGTAACGCGTTATCAATATACAAAAGCTGTTTATAACTAAAATTTGATTATATTTTTTGTGCTACTGAGGAGAGCCATGTCAATGCTCCTCACTATTGTTTAAAACTTCCGGATAGATTGATTGTCTTGATGTACAGTAGACAGTTCCTCATTTTTAATTTAAAATAAATTGATGTATATATTTCTGGGCTTAATAATAGAATAGAAATCTTAATTTTATTCAAACAATGGAGATAGTCTGAATCCTAGTTTTATATATCTACAATAACAAACCACCAAAAGTTTTGAAGAAGAAAAAGAGGTACTTTTCCCAAGTCAAACGAAGTTAAATGAGGGGAAGAAAAGATCTTGTTTTCGTATTGAACTGAAAAAAAACAATGACGTTTTGTGCCGACCATGCATCGTTTTGCAATTTCATATTCCATATACACACATACACATAGATATATTGATAGTAAAGTAACGAATATATAAATGGCAGTCTTTGGTTTGGAGTATGTGTTAATGAACATCAAGTATTTAGCTGAACATCTCCACATGTTCATTGTTTACATGATACACGGTTCCTGGGTTAGACAAATATTTGAAGTGCAATGAAAAAATATTTGAAGTCCCTTTAAGGCATCCAAATTTTCCAAAGGAAGTGAGTTATGAATGTTTTAAGGATGGGCTTGGGTTAAGATTATGGTTCAAGTTGGTTATGCCAAAAATGTCAGACGCGTGCGACGCCTGCCCAAACCTACTTGGTCTGGGTCATGAATCTCGAGCCTTGAGGCTTGATAGACTGGATTAAGTTTGAGTCGGGTTGGTGGCCGACAAACCTAATCTTTTTCTGACCTAGGTTAGTGGGTGGTTGCTACAGAACCTTGTAACCTCTATACTTATGATGGCATTCATTACTAGCCTTCATGGCTGAAGACTCCCCCTCTCTTATGCATTGTTTATAAATAGAGACCACCCTCTCTTGGTTTTCTCCCCAAAATTTTTTCCTGCCCACTTGTTATTCTGTCAGTTTGCCTCATAGAAGTCTTCTAGTGTGAGAGCGTGCTACTGCTATTCTATTCGCCGGAGCTACTTAGAAGGTGCCCCTATTGTAGGTAGTTATATCCGTCGTATTCTGAGAGACAGACGCTAACTACTACAATAAAAAATGCACGCCGTAAAAACCCTTCCACGACATGCAAAGTAACGTCATGTTATGACCAATCATGAAAAGTCATTCATTTTCAATGATATGCCACCGTACGCTATTAAAAACTATTTAGTAGCAAATTTTGTGCGTCATTTTTATTTTTTCTACGACTACTTTTGCACGCCTTAATTAGTGGGACAAATAACAATGCTGATTGAGCGTCGTAGAATATGTAATACAACAACTTGCTCAACCTACCGTAGATAAGTAGAACATACCATGGCGTTCTTAGAATGCTGTGGAATATGTCATATAATGGCCTAATTTGTTTGCCGTAGAATGTTCATTATTGTATGTTATTTTTTATTTAGCAAGTTCTATTTTGACCTATTTTGTACAATCTAACAAACATTACAAATAAATTTCAGAAAATATCAATCAACCACCAAAATATTGTTTCAAGCATAAAAAATAAACTATATCCATAAATTATGAACATTACAAAATTGTCAATATATACATTCAAAACATCCAAAAACTAACTGTAAGTTCAAAACCATCCAAAAGGACTATCCTCAAGTTCTAAATTGTCTAAAAAGTTATAAACCATCCAAAACTATATCGTACATTGTTAACCTATACTTTCCAACACCTAGGGCCAAGAGGAACATGATGTACCAATGCTTTAGAATCTGTTGATGCAATTGTGCCTTCCGCAACCACCACCTTTGTTCCATCCCAATTCAATAATTTGCATTTGGCATTGTCCAAGGATCAACCATTTCCATTTTTATTTGCATCTTGCAACTATCATGAAAGTAATAAATAAAATAAGCTAATGAATTGATGACAAAATTGAAGTTATTATTAATGTCATATAAAATTTACCCAAAATTGTAAAGATAGGTCTAATAATTCAAATGAGACTACATAAAAATATTTATATGCATAACAATATGACTACATAAAATACACAGTGTAGACACCCCATTTTTGACCGTCCTCAAGACTTGGTTGTGCTTGCAGGTACATCCAACCACAAGTTCGATTGCTCGTCGAGTACTCGACCTTCGTAGCGGAACATCACAAGTTTGAGCTTTTCAAACCCGGTATCCTTTTTGGAACATGTGTTGGCCCTTTCTACTTGCTTCTTATGAGGCAATGCTGACCACCTTTTGGCCCTGCCGGCCATGTTTTTGTCCCTGCCTGCTATTGATGAAGCCTACCGGCCATCAATGAGGCACTGCCGGCCATAACTGATGGTCGGCAGAACACTTTGTCTCAGCAGATTTCACTCAAGATCTTCTGAGCCAGCTGGTTTTCACTCATCCCTCCTCCATATGGAGAGATGAAGCCCTTTTCAAGCTTGTTTAACAAGCTTTGCATTGCTTTCTTCTATATAAGGAGAAGCTCCTCCTCTATTTCAGAGGGTTGGAGAATTTTGAGGTTTGAGTTATACATACAGCTTTGTATCTATATGTCTCTTTTGTTTCTTGTTTCGTGCCTTAAAAGTGTAGTTTTGTCTCACTTTTGTACACAAACACATACTCAAACGCCTTGCTTGAGTTGCTGAGGCTTCTTGAAGTTGTTTTTGGTGTTCTTGGGCTGGTTTGAGCTCAAAGAGGTTGCTGGAGTTGTAGTGGTAAAGAAGGTCTTCAAGGGTGAGCCTTTAACCCTTAAATCCCCCATTCTTGCTTAAGATTTTCGCCTTACTTGCATACTATTTTAAGCTTAACTCTTAACTAGAAAAAGTTCTGTTTTTGTGTGCTTAAAAAGTTTGTTTAAGGTCACTTTTTTGTTGGGGGTGATCTACCCCCTCTTAAGTCTTGTTAGACCTTGTTTTGAGCCATCCCTTTAGGCTCTTGTTGTAGCCTTTGCAAGACATTTCTACCACTAAAATCTAGAGGATTTTCGGTGGTGGCACGGTGGTTTTGGAGTCTTAAATAGGAGAGGGTCATCCCCTCTCCTTATATTTTGAATACTTACCATATATACCTCATGTTTGAGCATGTGTTTTAAGCTTGTGTTGGCTTGTTCTTAGCATGTATCTGTGGTTATTTTGCTAAGGCTTACCACTGTTTTTGCTTGGTTTGGTCATACCTTGTATGTATAATACACTTGTAGTGTAAATCACACAAACGAGTCTTGTATGCTTCATGAAGTAGCATGTTATTCTAGCTTGTTTTGTTTCTATTTCAGCATGTTTTTTGTGATGTTTTAACATGTCATACCTTTGTTAGGGTTTGGTTTGGTCACCCCTGGCATGCCTCATGCACTTGTAGTGTAATTCCATGAAATAGCCTAACATGCATCATGCTTTAACATGTCATTCTAGCATGCTTTTGGCTTAACTTCATGAAGGTTTTGTCCATGTTTTCACATGATTTAGCTCTGATCTTGGTTGTTTTGGCCATGCATGACTTGCTTTGTATAGCCATAGTTCACTCTAGCTTGTAGGCTTTGTGCATTGAGTCCATTAGCATATATTACTTGAACTATTTTCATGATTTGACATCATATGAAATGTGATTTCAGTCCATGTTTCATGCTTTGCACTTGCATTTATCACTCATTCATTGCGTTGGAGGGTTGGCCCCTTTATGCCTTAACATGAACCATTGTGTATGCCTTCATGCCTTAGCTTGCGAGCCATCATTTCAGTGCTTATTTGGAGTTATTTTTCCATGATATAACTCTGATTTTTGTTGTATAAGTCATCCCATGCTTGGTCTTAATAGGTGTAGTGTAATCCACCTTATTTGCCTTGTATGCACCATGCCTTAGGCCCTTTATGATAGCTTGTTTTGGCTTCTTTTCATGCATGTTTTAGACTCATTTTGACATGTTCTAGGACTGTTTTGGGTTACCTTTGCCATATGCTTCATGCTTTGTATAGCTGTAGTGCAATTGGCCTTACTAGTTTTGTGTTTTGTTGACTCATGCATGCTATCTTTCAGCTATTTAGATGATTTGGCATCATTTAATACTTCATTTCAGAGCTTATAGCATGACTATATTCCCACTTCTTTCATGCTTTAAATGCCTTTGAGTGTTGTGCATTGTTGCCTAGTTTGTGGCCTAGCATGTATGCCATCTTGCCTAGGTGTTTAAGCCCTCATCTCAGCATGTTTAGGTCTTTGTTTTGACCTACTAGAGCTCTGTCCATGATTGGTTCATGCATATTTGCCATGTATTGCATGCCTCCTTTGTAGTCCTCTTTACTAGCTTCATGCCTTACTTGCTTTATTTGAATGATTTGGCATCATTTCATACCTCATTTTAGTGCACTTTGTGTTGTTACACTTACATGTTTGTCACTCTTTGAGCACTCTTGAGAGTTGTGCTCTTAGGCCTCCTTGGCTAGCCAATGCATTGTGCATGCATGCTTTATGTTTTATGCCTCTATTTTATCACCAATGGCCACTAATTTGGGCATGACTGAGGTCCATCCATTTTGGTTTAAGTCCATTAAACATTATGCATGCCATGTAGTTCATAGCATTGAGTATGCCATGTATGTTTGCATGTTGATTCATTGCATTGTGAATGCCATGTTGTTTGCATGCTTAGGTCACACAGCATTAAGTATGCCACCATTTGCATTGCGTATGCTAGTTGTGAATGCCATTAGCCTTGTTAGGTTATTCATGTTGCATTGCATGTTTGCATGCTTGAGTCACATTGTGTATGCCATGCTTGTGTCGCATTTTGTTTGGAATAGGTGTTAGTTCAAACACGAGAAATGAGGGACGTTTCATACTTGAAGTGATGAAACGTGCCTCAATTCTTGGTCGCCGAAGCTCTTGACAATGCATGATAGAGTTTTAGGCATTTATGTGTTTCTTGTGCATTCATTTTACATTGAATTGCACAAGTTGAATCATTGGCCATCATGCATCGAGATGCGTGATTGATGGTCTTGGATCCGATTATGCTTCTCCCTTGATGTTTTGAGGTGATATGGAGAGGCGTAGTGCGTACATACCCTTGGGAGACCCTCCATTTTCTCTATTTTGCGCTAAGTTGTAGCTTTGTGTCACAACACACCAGTGGCCGGCAAATCTTCATTTGTGGCCGGCAGTATGCACTCTTGGTCGGCAGAGGGGTAGGCAGCATCTCTTCATGGTCGGCAGGCCACTGGTGCACTCCTCAACACTATTTTGGTAAGATCCAGCAGCTAACTCTGAAGGACACCCTGTAGACAGAGCCTCTAAAGAACATTTGGAGAGCTTTTCGGGACAGGAATCGAGAGCATGCATCCTTCCTTGTTCAAGGCAGAGCTGAGGCGGCCTGAGTTAATGCTTTACTTGTTAATTAGCATTCGGTGTTGTAACTTAATTAATTTGTTTAATTAATTAAGAATTTTGTAATAATTAATTAGCTTGTTAGTTAGTTAATTAGTTCGTTTGTATTATTTCATTCAGACCCTCCGTCGCGAGGGCTAATTTTGTAATAAGTGTGCGTGTGTGTGTGAATGTCTTCCAACCCCATGTCTTTCTCCCTTTTACTTAACCGCTTACGATGATTAGTTTTAGGACATATTTCAATTAGCATTCCTATGCTTACATGCTTGCATCCATTCATCAGTCTTGCATGCACCGGGCTCGGCGCATCATACTAATTGCATTGTATTTCAATTCCAATTTGAATACATGTTATTAAATGTTGCATCTCATATGCCATTTTAGAATAGCCGAGCCTATTTCTAGTTGCATTTTGTATGTGTTACATTAGCCATTTTAACATGAACTAGAATCATGCATGATTTCTAACTAGCTCTTGTTTTGGCTCGGAGTACACTGTAAGTATTTACGCTTTAGCATATTGCATGTGTGTTATTGATTGCTATGAAAGCATGTTTGCCATGAGGCTAACTGCTTAGTTGATATAACTGCCTGAATGCCTGTAGGTGAAGGTTTGATTATCTGAATTGGAACAATTCATTGAAATCCTCGATTTAGCCTACTTGCGAGTAGCAAACTTCAAACCATTTTCAAACAAATGAATATGCAATGTTTTGTTCCAATTTAGGCGATCTATTCTATACTTGTATGCTGTGCGCATCACATAGTAATTCTAGCTAATAACCAGAACAAGAACACATGTGTTTTCAAAAAATAAAATATCATGTTAGTAGCGGTCGATCTTTGATCGGGTGAGCGGGGTTGCTCATTACATGACCTTCCCCTCTTGTAGCCAAGTTCCCGAGCCGAGGCAACTTTGGCGATGACGGATACGTGGCCTTAGGCACGAGTCAGGGTTTTCTAAATTTCCCCCAAACCAAAATATTTAGGTGGCGACTCTATATCTGGCAAAACAATCCATGTTTGGCACTTCTTTACAAAAATCAGTTTTCCAAAACGATTTGCCAAATTTGGACTCTTTGGTGATTTATCGGTCTTGCATTGCACTTTGCGAGATTAGATTCAGAATCGTGACATTGAGTCCGAACTGTAGTAGTCCAATGAATAAAACGGGATTTTCGCGCTATTTCGCGCGCGGAGCCCGGGACGTTCAGCCGCGTCTACACATAGTCATTAATTTGAGTTTAGTATCATATAAGCCAATCACATGCCGAACGTAGCTTTTTTTTAGTCATAATAAAGCAAATAAATCCATTTTTCAATACACAGTAAACTTTTTCTAAAAAACAAACTCAATTATGTACCTAATCAACTAAATAAACTAAATGAAACCATTTAATAGCAACAACATCTATTAAGGGCATTAGGCTTACAAAGAACTATCCGCAAGTCTTTTAATTTAAAAACAAACATCTTTTAGTCCAAAAATACTAACCAGTAGCTACAATAGCGCAGATATTCGAAATCAAATAAAAGTATTTTCCTTGCCCCCATGATAGTTAGTAATTATTATAGCAGCCATCATATGGGGTTGATGACAAAAATTGGATTGCTAAAAAACAGAGGAATGTAGGTAAATAAGAAACAATGAAAATAGAAAATTAACTCCAATAAACTAAAGCAACGAATACAACATTAGGTAAAGGTTAACCTGAGAAGTGTTTGGTGGCAACAACTTAGCTTATGGGCTGGTGGTGAGTTACATCGTACATCACTAGAATACTAACATAGAACAAGCAACACTATAAGACCAAATGAGAAAGTATTTTTGTTCTCATTTTAAACTTTTTTTTCATAATATAATCTTGCATTGATTCTACCAAAAGTTAAGTAGCAATAGAAATTAAATGAACTAATAATTCAAATTATTTGACTTCTTTCAATGATTCAACTTTTCATTTTTTTTTAATATATTGTTCCTTATTTTCGTTTTCTGGTTCTTGTTTTGTTGTTCCTCAAAATCAAACAATACCCTAAATTCCTTTTCTTTTCTCTTCTTATAGAAACCCACAATCTCAAATTCTTTGCCACAAAAGAGTAAACAAATGCCCATTTTGGTACAATGTAAAAACAAAGTAATAAATATTCTATAGTTTTAAAAGCCTTGGCATTTATATGGTAGTCATTTCTTATTACCATTAAGTACACGGTAATTCTCTAGTGGCCTATGTTTTATAAAATGATTCAACAATGAAAAATGAGGATCAAAAATCATGCTACTATAATCTACATACATAAAATTTAGTGATTCCATGCTGATAAAAAATAGCACCTAGCTCTAAGATTACAAACTCTTTCCCCTCTCTTCCTCTGCTTCTAGTAAGACAGATAAAATTTAAAGAGTGCCAAAAGGAATTAATAATTTCTTTCCTATTACAATTGTTAAGCTCAAAGTTACAAGCACCTTCTTGAATTATCGTGAGGTGAATATTTAAAGACAGCACCTTCTTGAATAAAGGTAACATGTCAAATAACAAAGGAGACACCATATCCAATTAAGGGTACGTTTGGGAAGTAAGGTTTTCAGCCAAAAAAAAAGTCAAAAAAACACTTTAAAAAAGTCAAAACACCTTCCCATTATCTCTACTTTTTTGCACATTTTTTCGTAAAAATCCAAGAAGTCATTCTCAAACACTTTAGTTTTTTTGTACATTATATATTATCTAAAAAGCAAAAAAAACCACTTCCCAAACAAACCCTAAATATGATGTTCTTCAAGAGAGACAAAATAGTAAGTTGCATTGCAGTATGAGATGACAACAGACTCAAAAATCACAATGAATATGTATATTACAAAACACTACAAAGTACAAAACATTCTCTCAAGTAACATATCGAAAGGAAATATACTTACAGCTGTGTTTGGTGTCATGACCAACAACACGATCATTCTCATCCACCAAAATACATCTGCAAAAGTTAGGGTGGACGATCTTTTATCAAAACCAAGTTGATAATCACAGTGATGCAAAAGTTGGAGTGAATGAATTACTGTAACCAAAACATGGTGTAGACGTCCCCGAACGTCCCGGGAGGGAAATCCCCCCCGTTTTGTTCATTTGGGCTCACTACAGTTCAGGACTCAATGTCACGTTCCTGTATCTAATCTCGTAGAGTGCAATGCAAGACCGATGAATCATCAAAGAGTCCAAATCCAGCAAATCATTTTTGAAAACAGATTTTTTTGAAAGAAGTGCCAAACATAGACTGCTTTGCCAGATATAGAGTCGCCACCTAAATATTTTCTTTTTGGGGAAATTTAGGAAACCCTAACTCGTTGCCGAAGGCCACGTGTCCGTCATCACCAAAGTTGCCTCAGCTCGGGAACATGGGTACGATTGGGGAAGGTCACTTCGTGAGCATCCCCGCTCGCCCGATGAAGGATTGGCCTTTACTAACCATGATATCTAGTTTTGAAAACATTATGCGTTCTTATTTCGGTTATTAGCCTAGATATACTATGTGATGCTGTAGACACCCCATTTTTGACCGACCTTAAGACTCAGACGTCACCGATTGAGCGCTCGGTGATGGTGCATATCGTACTCATTCAGAAGTTTCAGAGTCTCGGCTTGCCTCCGGACTTCCGGGCTCTTTCGTGTCTTTGCGTCGGTTTGCGAACCAAACTCTGTTTTCTCTGTTTTCTCTTCCCGAAGGGAGGGAGAGGTCTCGTAGATCATCTCTCAGTGGCCGTAGGCTACGTTTCGTGGTCGTAGGCCATTTTGCCCATTTGGAGTCCGGTTTCCGGTTTTTCGGAGCCGTTGGCCGTGCGCCTCGGTTCGGGACCCCTTCACCACCTCCGTTCGCGCCGGTTTTTGGCATACATCTTATTTGCTACCTTTTGAGGGACACTATGGCTGGAGAAACCAACTTCGTGGTCGAACACCACTCCCGGCGCCTAATAGTCAGTTTTTGGGGCCTCGGGCTGCGCGTTTCGGCCCCCGAACCTTCATTTTGCATCGGTTTTGGTTCATTTTTGGCAGGGACCCCTATTTTATTGGTAAGAAGGTCGTAGAAGGGTGGGAGGCCAACAATTTTTCAGGCAACCAGTTTTATTCCTCCATCGCCCTCCGTCGCCCGTTTTTCCTCACTTCAAAGCCAATGTTGACCACCCTTGGGCCATTTTCTTGCACCCTAAACCCCATATTTGTGATGTACACATCTGGGAGGCCACCAATATTTGGTGGCCGGCCAGTAATTGCTTTTGAACCTTTTGAACCCCTTTGAAAATTGGGTTGTTCTCTCTCCTGGTTTATTGTCTCCAGTGTTTGACCACTTGGTTGTGTTGTGCACACATCAGAGGCTCTCTTTTTGGGGTGGCCGGCCACTAATGCTTCTTGACCCTTTTGACCCCTAGCCAACCGACCATGGGAGGTAGCCGGCCGGCCACCTAAACCCTAGATAACTGGCCGACCAGATTCCTTGCATCAAGTACAGTGCAGATACACCCTCATTTTCCCCCCAGATTCTGTATCCGAGCGGACCAACTTTTGGAGGGAAACTTGGCTTCATTTCCCTCCATTTCCCCCCCCCCTTTTCCCCCCTCTTTTCCCTATAAAACCCGCCTCCCAACTCTGTAATAAGGGTTAGAAAAATCACCTTTGAGCTCCCATATTGTATCTCTCTCCCTCTACACTTCCAAGCTTCAAACCTCTCAAGTCCTACACCCATTTCTTCACCAACCCATAGCCTCACCCTTCCATCCTCCATTCCAGCTGCTTGAGGTTGTTCTTCAGAGCCTAGGAGTGCTGCATTTTGGTCCAAAAGTCTGTCAAAGACTAGTCTTCAAGGGTGAGTCCCTATTCTCCTTTTTTGTGCTTTGTTTTGTTCAATACATTAACCATATTTTCTTGCTGTTTTGGGCTCCGACCCTAATTGAAAATAGCATTTTTTTGATCTCTATTTCATGTTTGTTTAAGGGCCTCTCACTGTTTGAGGCCTCCTTGTGGCACTTGCTTCTTTACCTTTCTTTTATGCTATTTCCTTGCATAATATTTTAAGCCCGTGTATAAACTGTTTTGAGGCATGTCATAAACTGTAAACTGGCTTATTTTGAGCCCTTCTTCGATATTGTTCAAAGGCTCATCACTGTTTGAGGCTTCCATCTGCCACTTGCCTTTATATCTCTCTTTTGGCTCCTTTTTTGCATGATTTGTTAGCCTCTTGTGCTTCTGTTTTTGGGCTTTGGTCAGAACTATATATGGCCTTATTTTGACCCTCTCTTAATGTTTCATTAAGGGTCTTTTACTGTTTGAGGCATCCTTCTTGTACTTTGTGTTATAGCTCTCTTTTTGGCCTTGTTTTGCATAGTATTTTGAGCATGCTTGTGCACTGTTTTGGGTTTGATCATAAACTGTAAAATGCCATGTTTTGGGTCCCTCTTCAACATTTTTGAAGGGCCCTCTCTTGTTTGGGGCCTGAAGCTGTGACTTGCTTCTTTATCTCACATTTTTGGCCATTTTCGCATGCTAGCTTAGCCCCTTTTGTGTTCATTGTTTGGCCTTGATTAAAACTATAAACATGATCTTTTTGGGGCTGGCTTGAATTTGTATTCACATTTCATGATCAAATAGTGCATGTTTTGTATAGCTATAGGCCATTGCGCATGCCTAGTTTTGCATTTCGGGTCACATTCCATGCATCGGGTGCCATGTTTCCATGATTCGGGGCTGTTTCAGGTCATATTTTAGCGCTGAAATTTGCATGTTTGCATACCATGTTTCATGCCTTGCCGTGTCTTGTTAGAGTGGCATTTGGTGCCTTAGGTTCGGTCCTCGATTTACGTGCATGTGTGCACGCATTCCGAGTTGTCTCATTTTCATCTTATGGCCTCTTATGTGAGTGTGGCTGAGGTCCACTCATGTTGGTGTAATTCTATCGTGCATTGTGTATGCCATTTCATTTCATAGTATTGCGTATGCTAGGTTGTATGCTAGCACATTGTGTATGCCATGTTTTCTCGTGCATCGTGTATGCCATTTCATAGCATGTTGCATGTTAGGTTGTATCTTAGTTGCATTTCATGCATGTCATGCATATTGCATTGTGTTTGGGATAGGAGTTAGCCCGAGCACAGGAAACGAGGTACGTTTCGTACTCCGAGTGACGGAACGTGTCTCAATTCCCAGTCACCGACACACCGGATTATCCATGATGGAGTTTAGGTTTTGTTGTGTTTATGTGTGCATTCATTCTATATTGAGTAATGCAAATCGATTCCTCAGCCATTATGCATCGATATGCGTGATTGGTGGCACGAGGATCGAGCCACGCATACATCTGTGAAAATACATTGCTATGCCCCTCTCCTGCTCTCTGTTGCAGCAAATCAAGAATCAGCAGTCTTCCGGGGCTCGGCGCGCTTTCCAAGAACCATTGCAAAATAGAGGCTAATTGGGGCATCCTAGTGGATTCCCGCGCAAGGCAGCCCAAACATACATCATTCATCAAAGTCAAGGCAGTCCCTGGCTTGCATGCCAGTTTATAGCTTTCCTAGATTAATTTGTAAATTAATTAGGATTTTTGTATTTATTGGGACTGTATTATTTATTCATTTGGGACTGTATATTATTCTTTCAGACCCTCTGCGCGGGGGCAAAACTGTAATAAGTGTGCGTGTGTGTGATGTATGTCTTCCAACCCCACGTCTTTCTCCCTTTTATTTACCCGCTTATGATGGTTAGATTAGGGCATGTTTCAATTAGCATACAGTATGATAGCATGTTTGCATTCATTCATCTGTTTTGCATGCACCGGGCTCGGCACATCATACTAACTGCATTGTATTTTCAATTCCAAGTTGAATACATGTTAGCTGTAGCATTTCATATGCCATGTTTAGAATAGCCGAGCCTGCTATAGTTGCATTTTTGCATGTGTTGCATTAGGCATTTCCGTATAATTAGGATCATGCATGGATTTCTAATTAGCTTCTGTTTTGGCTTGGAGTACTCGGTAAGTTTTATGCTTTAGCATCCTTGCATGCGTGTGAGTGACTGCCATGAATAGCATGCTTACCATGAGGCTAATTGCTCATGTGATATAACTGCCTGAATGCCTGTGGGTGAAGGTTGGATTATTTGAATTGGAACAATTCATTAATTGTGAGTTTTAAGCCCACTAGATAGTGGCAAAATCATATTTTCTAAGCCCACCTGAGGGTGGCAAATCCACGTCTTAGCCTACTTGCGAGTAGCACCATCAAACCATTTTCAAACAAACAAACACGAAATGTTTTGTTCCAATTCAGGCGACCCAGTCTATACTTGTATGCTGTGCGCATCACATAGTAAATCTAGGCTAATAACCGGAATAAGGACACACAATGTTATTCAAAAATAGATATCATGGTTAGTAGAGGGCGATCTTTGATCAGGCGAGCGGGGGTGCTCACGAAGTGACCCTCCGCAATCGTACCCAAGTTCCCGAGCCGAGGCAACTTTGGTGATGACGGACATGTGGCCTTAGGTAAACGAGTCAGGGTTTCCTAAATTTCCCCAAAATAAAATATTTAGGTGGTGACTCTGTATCTAGAAAAGCAGTCCATGTTTGACACTTCTTTCAAAAATCTGTTTTCTTAAAACGATTTGCCGGATTTGGACTCTTTGGTTCAGATTACGAACCGTGACACAAATCGAGTCCGAGCTGTAGCGAGGTCCCCCGCGGACTTGTTACAGTTTCTGGCGACTCTGCTGGGGATTTAGAGAACTTGACTCGAACTCATGATATCTGTTTCTGACTACACTTATGTGTTTCTTTGCATTGCATTTGCATTGGTGCGCCTAGGACACCGTGTTTGCCATCTGCTATTCCTGAACGGTTTGTCGGAGGCTTGTCTTGTCAAGGCATGACCAGAAGGCTGACCGGTTGTGGGCTCTGCCAGTATGGGAACACAAACCCCAGTTTTACCGGGGCACCCTTTTGACCATTCGACCTAGTGCATATTCGGAATCCGTAGTGACCACTCCAAACTAGGACAAGCTGCTTACCCGATATAGGTTGTTTTGAAACCGCTGCGTGCATAGTGAAACCCTAGCTCCTGACAAAATAGGACTGGGAAACCCTACCCCAACATAGGGGTGTTTTGGCTCTCACTTACTTGTTATGTGCTTTGGGGTGCGTCTCCATACAAATGCATGTATCAGTCTACAAGTTTGGGCATCAGGCCTGCGGGCGCCAGTTCAGTATTTTGGGTATTAGGCCTGCGGGCACCAGTTCAGTATTTTCAGAATCAGTTATATCTACGGGTATCAGATTCAGTTTTGGGGCCAGTAATTTTGGAAACAGTGATCAACGGTCGAATGCAGTTATTCAGTTATGTTCATGTCTGTATTAGTGGGATTAGGCTGAGATGCTGCATGTTTTCTCTTTCAGTTCAGAGACTAGGTTCAGGGTAACCAGTGTTCTCCTTTGCTGAGGCAAGACAGGAAAAGGCTCACCGGTTCTTCAGATCCGTTAGTCACCAGTCCGGTCCATCTGATCCGTCAGTCACCAGCCACATCACCTCCGTTTAATTCAGTAAAACTCGTGATAACGCAAAATTTAGAAGAAATTATGGTTATGGCAGCCGCATCAGACCAAGGAATCACATTGCAGGATGATACCGATGTTGAAGTGCCACACCCACCCAGGTCACCTGCTGCACATCCAATCTGGGAACCCCAGTTATTTCAAACCCGTGAGCCCACCACATTCGAGTTGATGGGAATGATTGGGGACCTTCAAAGATCTGTGGTGGATCTAGCCTGCGGAATGTCAGTTTCGCCGCCAAATGCATCGTATGCTGGGAATTTCATACCGCAGGAACCCCCGCTACTGGGGCGAATTGTAATCGAACTTAGCCAACCTGAAGCCATCCCAAGTTCCGGCAATGGCATGTCGACAACAACGGGGCTCCACTCTGATGTAGCAACTCAATCCTTTTACCAAGCCAAGGCGAGTGGTAAGAACAAGATGAAGGTGGACACCGATCCCTACGAACAACTCCTGTGGGCTGTTGAGGCTTTGAAAGCCAGAGGATTGAATGAACAGCAGGTGCTCGCTGTTGCTGTAAAAACTGTGGATGACATCTTCCCCACTCAGGCCGAGAGCAGTTTAAGCCAGATGGAAAATCGAGATGGGGACCATCGTATCAAAACAGTTCCTTCCAATCGTAACCCTGCACCTGGAAAAGATCACAGAGCCAAGGTAGCACCTGCCGACCCTTTTTCAAGTGCGTCCAGCAAAAGTCAACAAACCTCGAAGTATCCGCCCCGAGGTCGCAGGGTCTTTCATGCCCTCTACATGCCTTTGTCTAAGGCCCTTTAAATCCTCGTCAAAGAAGGGCATCTCAAACCCCTCGAGCCTCGGCCTCTCCCGAGTCCCCTTCCAGCTAAGCATGATGGTACCCAGTACTGTGCATACCATCAACAAACCGGTCACAGCACCGACAACTGCTTCCGTCTTCGCCACGAAGTGCAAGATTTGTTTGACAATGAAGTCATCCTCCCTTCAAGCTCGGCAAAGTCTATCACCACCGGGTTGTTGGATTTCGAGGATAATGCAAGTATGTGATCAAGGGTTCAACCACCTGCGGGCGGCGCGCGGTTTACCTCTGATGTGGCGTATGGCACGCACTATTTTCAGCATTTGCGAATGCTAGTTTTGTAGTTTCTGACTTGGGTGTTGAGTCAGTTCTGTAGTTTTGTTTTGAGTCTGTCTCATTGTCTCGAGTCAGTCTTCTTGATTAAGGGTCTGTCTTGTTGTATCGAGTCAGTCTTGTTGCACAAAGGTTGGGTGATTCCGGGGGTGTTACCTCGGGCATCACTGTTTTGTTTTGTGTTTGTCGTTTTGCTTTCTTTTGAGTCTGTTCCTGTTTGGAGCCAGTTACACCGACAAATTTGAATGAAACATCAGTGATTTTCGCACTCTTGTATTTGCTTCAGCCGTGCACCAGTTGTGCCAGAAGATTTGAATGAAACGGCAATGCATCTCACCTGCTCTTTTATGCCTTGAACTCATTGCATCGACCTAAGTTTTTGAAACTTTTTCTAACACTGTGGTGAAAACAAAGAGGAAGGAATTCCTCGAGATTTGCAAAAATTTGATCAATTGAGAGAAAGAGAGGCATGCTAAGCCCTTAATGAATGAAATCATGCTTGTTAGTGTGAGTACTGGGAAGGATCCTGGCTTGATCCAGATTGGTTTTACACTGTCTTCAACGTGAGCGACTGGTCGCTTTCTTAAAAGATTTCAAAAAATGTTTTGCGCGGTCCTGCGAAGACTTGTGTGGGATCGCTCTTGAGATTGTGCAGCTTAGGATCGCTCTCAGCCTCGAGATTCGACCCCTCGCCTTCAAACCTTGAACCTGAGTTCAGAACGTTCAACGGTCAACCACAACGTGAGGCCTGTGTGGCCATTTTGAAGCAGCCCTCGAACAAGAGGCACCAAAGTCAGATCAAGAAGATCAGATCAAAGGAAGCTTGTAGAGCTAGATCAGAAGCCCCCTCCCCAAACTAGGGGCAAAAATGTCAGATATGCTCAAAGAGCCGAAGATGGATCCTTCAGTAAATCAATACAACAGCCACTCTCCTGGATACGGATGGCTTCAAAACCCTAAACCCATTTGGCATGGACTTGTTACACTTTTACCCTTTGAGAGGCTCACTGGGCCGAAAACCCGGAAGGGCAACCCAGGCAAAAGTTAGAGCAAGAGAAAAATACAAAAAAAAAAAAAAAAGTGCAAAAGAAAAGAAAAAAAAAAGAGAAAGAAAAAAAAAGAATATCAAAAAAAGAAGAAAGGAAAAAGTTGAGAAAATTGAAAAGAAAAGAAGAACAAAGCTCGCAAGGTTGAAAACCCAAAAAGGGCGGCTTTGTCAAAAGTTAAAGCGTAAAAGAAGAGGTTAATACCCGAGTGTACCTTAACCCCGAACTACGTAAGGCTTGATTCCCATCTTTGGGATATGTAGGCAACTTCATTCTGAAGTCCAGCCGTAAAACACTCCAAATCGATTGTGTCCATGCGATGGTTTTGGTCATCTTTATCTTCTCTGTATCTGAGAGTCTGGTTGTGTTTGTCGCTCTGAGGACTGACTACAATACGCTGCGGTGCTGTCCAAACAAGGGGCAACTTTCCGTTGCCATGCAGTGTCCTTCAGACAAGGGGCAATTTTCCATTGCTATGGGTCCGAGGTTGTGCATCTCAAGAGTAGGTTCCTTGCTCGTTGAGCAGTGGTCGTTTGCAAAAATAGTTTTTGAAAATTTTTACTGAGGTTGAATAATCTTCTCGAAAAGTACTCCATTTTTCAAAACTGGACCCATTTCTTGGATCCAAAAATGGAAAATTTTCAGTGCTCATAACCTGACTTGCATGATTTCAAATCAAAAATCGAACAAGTGTGTTAATCTAACTCTCATGTTGGTCAAAATTGTTTTAGCAGAACGTCAAAAACAAAAAATGGTCAAAATAATGAACTAGGGGCACAGTTAAGTCAGGTGTTCTGTCTTTTCCCCGTTGTCAACATACTTGCCGGAAAAGGGCACTCTACTTGCCAAAAAGGACACTCTACTCGCCAGAAAGGGCATAACTGAAGTTAACAACAAAGGGCTGAAAGCTCTCTCATCCTCCAAGCAGCGAGGTATCAAGCCAAGTGCGAAGCACGAATTGGCATGGATCGAGATGCTCCATTCCCTCATCCGGCGCATCGACAGATGCCACCAGAGAAAATAGCCGCGAGCTGATTCTGTTGGGTGTGAGCCCGCAACTTCCTGTTCATCCATCAACCACCTAGGGGAGGGATAAAAAAATGAGCGATTAAAGAATAGAGAGATGTGAGCTAAGAGCAAAAGTGAGGAAAAGGGCTTTTCCTGCAAAAACAGAACCTGAGGGCCGAGTGATGTGAGGATCACAGCTGAGAAAGGGTAGGAAACAATACCCGGAGAAATTGGCTCCTCGCGAGTTTGAAAGGTCTCTCGTCTTTGTAACACATCTGTGTGTCATGTCTTTTATTTTGTTTGTCTCGATTCTTGCTTTGAGTCGTTCCGAGTGTGTCTCGATGCGTTTAGGTTGTTTACCTTTTCTTTTCCATTGTTTAGTCTTCTTCGTTGTGTTCAGTCGTAAGCTCAATACCCAGTTAAGAACGCATTTCTTAATTTCAAAAAATTGTCTTGCGCTCAGAGTGCCGTGTTGTTCTCCACATTTGTGCAAAACAGGATTTTGTTCTTTCAATAACCGCAGGGTTCAACCCGAGTCATGTGGGAACAGTAAAGCCAGAACCCATCTGAAGCTATGAAGTTTCCAAACTTCGAAGCAAAAGGAAAAGAGGAAGATGTCGGACATCTGAGTTTGTTTCAACTCCTGCAAGTTCCGTCATCGCATCCTGTATGGTCAGAATGAGCTGTGTGTTCAAAATTAAAAGACTACTGAGTTATGAGCCATGTGTTCAAATTGAGCAGTGTTATGTTATGAGCTGCGTGTTCAAAAATTGAAGTATATGAGATGTGTGTTCAGAATTGAAGTGTGTGAGCTGCGTGTCCAACATGAAGTATATGAGCTGCGTGTTCAGAAGAGGAATGTGTGAGCTGCGTGTTCAACATGAAGTATATGAGCTGTGTGTTCAGAATTGAAGTGTGTGAGCTGCGTGTTCAGAAGAGGAATGTGTGAGCTGCGTGTTCAACATGAAGTATATGAGCTGGGTGTTCAGAATTGAAGTATGTGAACTGCGTATTCAACATGAAGTATATGAGCTGCGTGTTCAGAAGAGGAATGTGTGAGCTGCGTGTTCAATATGAAGTATATGAGCTGTGTGTTCAGAATTGAAGTATATGAGCTGCGTGTTCAGAAGAGGAATGCGTGAGCTGCGTGTTCAACATGAAGTATACGAGCTGTTTGTTCAGAATTGAAGTGTGTGAGCTGCGTGTTCAGAAGAGGAATGTGTGAGCTGCGTGTTCAACATGAAGTATATGAGCTGGGTGTTCAGAATTGAAGTATGTGAACTGCGTGTTCAACATGAAGTATATGAGTTGCGTGTTCAGAAGAGGAATGTGTGAGCTGCGTGTTCAACATGAAGTATATGAGCTGTGTGTTCAGAATTGAAGTGTGTGAACTGCGTATTCAAAAGAGGAATGTGTGAGCTGCGTATTCAAAAGAGGAATGTGTGAGTTGCGTGTTCAACATGAAGTATATGAGCTGTGTGTTCAGAATTGAAGTATGTGAACGGCGTGTTCAACATGAAGTATATGAGCTGCGTGTTCAGAAGAGGAATGTGTGAGCTGCGTGTTCAACATGAAGTATATGAGCTGTGTGTTCAGAATTGAAGTGTGTGAGCTGCGTGTTCAGAAGAGGAATGTGTGAGCTGCGTGTTCAACATGAAGTATATGAGCTGTGTGTTGAGAATTGAAGTGTGCGAGCTGCGTGTTCAACATGAAGCATATGAGCTGCGTGTTCAAAGTAAAGTGAATGGGCTGCGTGTTCAGAAATTCAAAAGTTTGGGCTGCGTGTTCAACTTTCAACAAGTGTGTGCTGCATGTTCACAATCAAAAATGGGCTGCGTGTTCAGAAATTCAACAGTTTGGGCTGCGTGTTCAACTCTCAACTAGTGTGTGCTGTGTGTTCACAATAAAAAATGAGCTGCGTGTTCAGACTTCAAAGACAGTGAGCTGCGCGTTCAACTTTCAACTAGTGTGTGCTGTGTGTTCACCTCAAAATTTGGGCTGCGTGTTCAGAAATTCAACAGTTTGGGCTGCGTTTTCAACTCTCAACTAGTGTGTGCTGTGTGTTCACCTCAACATTTGGGCTGCGTGTTCAGACTTCAAAGACAGTGAGCTGCGTGTTCAACTCTCAACCAGTGTGTGCTGTGTGTTCACCTCAGAGTTTGAGCTGTATGTTCATATTTCAAAAACTGTGGGCTGTGTGTTCACGACAACAAGGTTGAGCTGTGTGTTCAGATTTCAAGCAAATGTGGTCCGCGTGTTCACTGCAAGATTTTGAGCTGTGTGTTCAGATTTCAAGAAAATGTGAGCTACGTGTTCGCGACAAAAGTTTGGGCTGTGTGTTCAACTTTCAATCTGTATGTGCTGCGTGTTCACAATCAAATTGGGCTGCGTGTTCAGAAAATCAGTGTTTGGGCTTCATGTTCAACTATCAATCAGTGTGTGCTGCGTGTTCACAATCAAATTGAGCTGCGTGTTCAGAAACTCAAAAGTTTGGGCTGCGTGTTCAACTTTCAATCAGGGTGTGCTGCGTTCACAATCAAATTGGGCTGCGTGTACAGAAATTCAAAAGTTTGGGCTACGTGTTCAACTCTCAACTAGTGTGTGCTGTGTGTTCACCTCAACATTTGGGCTGCGTGTTCAGACTTCAAAGACAGTGAGCTGCTTGTTCAACTCTCAACCAGTGTTTGCTGTGTGTTCACCTCAGAGTTTGAGCTGTGTGTTCAGATTTCAAAAACTGTGGGCTGTGTGTTCACGACAACAAGTTTGAGCTGTGTGTTCAGATTTCAAGAAAATGTGGGCCACGTGTTCACTGCAAGAGTTTGAGCTGTGTGTTCAGATTTCAAGAAAATGTAGGCTGCGTGTTCGCGACAAAAGTTTAGGCTATGTGTTCAACTTTCAATCCGTATGTGCTGCGTGTTCACAATCAAATTGGGCTGGGTGTTCAGAAAATCAGTGTTTGGGCTTCGTGTTCAACTATCAATCAGTGTGTGTTGCGTGTTATCAATCAAATTGGGCTGCGTGTTCAGAAACTCAAAAGTTTAGGCTGTGTGTTCAACTTTCAATCATGGTGTGCTGCGTGTTCACAATCAAATTGGGCTGCGTGTTCAGAAATTCAAAAGTGCGGGTTGCGTGTTCAACTTTCAATCCGTATGTGCTGCGTGTTCACAATCAAATTGGGCTGCGTGTTCAGAAAATCAGTGTTTGGGCTGCGTGTTCAACTATCAATCAGTGTGTGCTGCGTGTTCACAATCAAATTAGGCTGCGTGTTCAGAAACTCAAAAGTTTGGGCTGCGTGTTCAACTTTCAATCAGGGTGTGCTGCGTGTTCACAATCAAATTGGGCAGCGTGTTCAGAAATTCAAAAGTATGGGCTACGTGTTCAACTTTCAATCAGTGTGTGCTGTGTGTTCACCTTAAAATTTGGGCTGTGCGTTCAAATTTCAAAAGTTTGGGCTGTGTGTTCAACTTTCAATCAGGGTGTGCTGCGTGCTCACAATCAAATTAGGCTGCGTGTTCAGAAATTCAAGAGTTTCGGCTGCGTGTTCAACTTTCAATCAAGGTGTGCTGCATGTTCACAATCAATTGGGCTGCGTGTTCAGAAATTCAAAAGTGTAAGCTGTGTGTTCAGATTTCAAAAAGTATGGGCTGCGTGTTCACGACAAAAAGTATGAGCTGCGTGTTCAGAAATTCAAGTGCTTGAGTTGCGTGTTCAAAAATGCAAACCGAAGAAATGAGCTGCGTGCTCGGAGAAGGAGCTGTGTGCCCGAAAAATGAGCTGTGTGCTCAGGAAATGAGCTGTGTGCCCAAAGAAGGAGCTGTGTGCCCAAAACATGAGCTGTGTGCCTGAAAAGGAGCTGTGTGCCTGAAAACGAGCTGTGTGCTCGGAAAATGAGCTGTGTGCCTGAAAAGGAGCTGTGTGCCCGAAAACGAGCTGTGTGCTCGAAAAATGAGCTATGTGCCCAAAGAATGAGCTGTGTGCCCAAAAAATGAGCTGTGTGTCCAAAAACGAGCTGTGTGCCCGGAAAATGGGTTGTGTGCCTGAAAAGGAGCTGTGTGCCCGAAGAAGGAGCTATATACCCGAAAAACGAGCTGTGTGCCCGGAAATGAGCTGTGTGCCCGAAGAAATAGCTGTGTGCCCAAAAATGAACTGCGTACCCGAAGAATGCGCTGTGTGCCCGAGATCTACTGTTTGCCCAAAAGAGCTGTGTGCTGAGATTAAACAGAGTGTTGTGTTTCGAGCTGCATGCCAAATGAACAGAATATTGTGTTGTGATCGGTGGACAAAACAAACAAAGTGTTATGGTATGAGCTGTGTGCTAACTGAATGGAATGCTATGTCATAAGCTGTGTGCTAAGTCTTGCATTTTGCATGCATCTAGTCGCACTATTTTGCGCTGTGACCATTACTTGCATTGTGCATGCATTTTACCGCGCTATTTTGTGCATCGCATTGTTTGGTGCAATTTATACTCGCGCTATCTTGCGCACCTTACCTGTATCGCACTGTCTTGTGTACTCACCTGGTCTAGGAGACCTTAAATCCTTCGGTCTAAGGAGACCTTAAATCCTGCATCATCATTCGTGTTGTTCTGCGCATCGCACTTGCATTTATTCGCACCGTCTTATATACTTTCCGGTCTAGGAGACCTTAAATCCTCTAAAGGTGCAATTCCTTTGGTGTTTGTCGTGCCCGAACGACTTCTGGTGGTCTGGTATAGCCACCTGCCTGTGTTTGCGGTGAGTTCCTAGGAGACCAACTGAGACGGTGGAAACTAGAGTTCGAATGGCTTATGCCTAGAACACAAAGGTTCGGGATTTCCGAGACTAAAGTCTGGTTTAAATACCCAGGGGTATATCCTCGGCTTGAAATCTGTATGGCATCCCCATAGATTGAGATAGCATCTGTATGCACCTCAATTCTGGATACTGATCCAACATAATCTGTCACCCTGTTGGAGAATAGGGAAAGCCGCAACCATAGTCAGGGAGAAAAGTAGTACCTGTGGTTCAACTGAGAAGAATAGGAAGATTCCCACATCAGCTTGAGGTAGCACATTGCCAAGGTAAGTCATTGCCAATTGCCCCTATAAGATACCTTTACCTTTTAGCTATTACATTGCATCTTAGCCACTACACTGCAGTGCATTGCATGAGTCCTTAATTTTCAAACCGGCTTCGCGTAGCGTATAAGTCCAATTTTCAAACCGGCTTCGCGTAGCGTATAAGTCCAATTTTCAAACTGGCTTCGCGTAGCGTATAAGTCCAATTATCAAAACCTTCCTGCATATCATTTTGCATCTTGTCCCCTGCCTGCGGGCAAGCCTGCGGGCACATCTTTGTTATCTTGCCTGTTTGTCTAAGTCTTCGGCCTTGTCAAAAATGGGTCGTCTCTGGGCTTTGACATTCACTCCCGTCACATGTGACTTTCGAGTTCTGTCAAAGAGGGGCAACTGTAGACACCCCATTTTTGACCGACCTTAAGACTCAGACGTCACCGATTGAGTGCTCGGTGATGGTGTATATCGTACTCGTTCAGAAGTTTCAGAGTCTCGGCCGCGAGCCTTGCCTCCGGACTTCCGGGCTCTTTCGTGTCTTTGCCTCGGTTTGCGAACCAAACTCTGTTTTCTCTTCCCGAAGGGAGGGAAAAGTCTCGTAGATCATCTCTCAGTGGCCGTAGGCTACGTTCCATGGTCGTAGGCCATTTTGCCCGTTTGGAGTCCGGTTTCCGGTTTTTCGGAGCCGTTGGCCATGCGCCTCGGTTCGGGACCGCTTAACCACCTCCGTTCGCGCCGATTTTTGGAATACATCTTATTTGCTCCCTTTTGAGGGACACTGTGGCTCGAGAAACCAACTTCGTGGTCGAACACCACTCCTGGTGCCTAACAGTCAGTTTTCGGGGCCTCGGGCTGCGCATTTCGGCCCCCGAACCTTCATTTTGCATAGGTTTTGGTTCGTTTTTGGCAGAGACCCCTGTTTCATTAGTAAGAAGGTCGTAGAAGGGTGGGAGGCCAACAATTGTTCAGGCAACCAGTTTTAATCCTCCATCGCCCTCCGTCGCCCGTTTTTCCTCACTTCAAAGCCAATGTTGACCACCCTTGGGCCATTTTCTTGCACCCTAAACCCAATATTTGTGATGTACACATCTGGGAGGCCACTAATATTTTGTGGCCGGCTAGTAATTGCTTTTGAACCTTTTGAACCCCGTTGAAAATTGGGTTGTTCTCTCTCCTGGTTCATTGTCTCCAGTGTTTGACCACTTGGTTGTGTTGTGCAGACATCAGAGGCTCTCTTTTTGGGGTGGCCGGCCACTAATACTTCTTGACCCTTTTCACCCTTAGCCGACCGACCATGGGAGGTAGCCGGCCGGCCACCTAAACCCTAGATAACTGGTCGGCCAGATTCCTTGCATCAAGTACAGTGCAGATACACCCTCCTTTTCCCCCTAGATTCTGTATCCGGGGGGACCAACTTTTGGAGGGAAACTTGGCTTCATTTCCCTCCATTTTTTCCCCCCTTTTCCCCCCTCTTTTGCCTATAAAATCAGCCTCCCAGCTCCGTAATAAGGGTTAGAAAAATCACCTTTGAGCTCCCATATTGTATCTCTCTCCCTCTACACTTCCAAGCTTCAAACCTCTCAAGTCCTACACCCATTTCTTCACCAACCCATAGCCTCACCCTTCCATCCTCCATTCCAGCAGCTTGAGCTTGTTCTTCAGAGCCTAGGAGTGCTGCATTTTGGTCCAAAAGGCTGTCAAAGACTTGTCTTTAAGGGTGAGTCCCTATTCTCCTTTTTTGTGCTTTATTTTCTTCAATACATTAACCATATTTGCTTGCTGTTTTGGGCTCCGACCCTAATTGAAAATAGCATTTTTTTGAGCTCTATTTTATGTTTGTTTAAGGGCCTCTCACTGTTTGAGGCCTTCTTGTGGCACTTGCTTCTTTACCTTTCTTTTATGCTATTTCCTTGCATAATATTTAGGCCTGTGTATGAACTATTTTGAGGCATGTCATAAACTGTAAAGTGGCTTATTTTGAGCCCTTCTTCGACATTGTTGAAGGGCTCATCACTATTTGAGGCTTCCATCTACCACTTGCCTTTATATCTCTCTTTTGGCTCCTTTTTTGCATGATTTGTTAGCCTCTTGTGCTTCTTGGGCTTTGGTCCAAACTATAAATGGCCTTATTTTGACCCCCTATTCATGTTTTATTAAGGGTCTTTTACTGTTTGAGGCATCCTTCTTGAACTTTGTGTTATAGCTCTCTTTTTGGCCTTGTTTTGCATAGTATTTTGACCATGTTTTGGGTCCCTCTTAAACATTGTTGAAGGACCCTATCTTGTTTGGGGCCTGCATCTGTGACTTGCTTCTTTATCTCACATTTATGGCCATTTTCGCATGCTAGCTTAGCCCCATTTGCGTTCATTTTTTGGCCTTTCTTAAAACTGTAAACATTCTTGTTTTGGGGCAGCCTTGAATCTGTATTCACATTTCATGATCAAATAGTGCATGTTTTGTATAGCTATAGGCCATTGCGCATGCCTAGTTTTGCATTTCGGGTCCCATTCCATGCATCGGATGCCATGTTTCCATGATTCGGGGCTGTTTCGGGTCATATTTTAGCGCTGAAATTTGCATGTTTACATACCATGTTTCATGCCTTGCCGTGTCTTGTTAGAGTGGCATTTGGTGCCTTAGGTTCGGTCCTCAGTTTGCGTGCATGTGTGCACGCATTCCGAGTTGTCTCATTTTCATCTCATGGCCTCTTATGTGAGTGTGGCTGAGGTCCACTCATGTTGGTGTAAGTCCATCGTGCATTGTGTATGCCATTTCATTTTATAGCATTGCGTATGCTAGGTTGTATGTTAGCACATTGTGTATGCCATGTTATCTCGTGCATCGTATATGCCATTTCATAGCATGTTGCATGTTAGGCTGTATCTTAGTTGCATTTCATGCATGTCATGCATATTGCATTGTGTTTAGGATTGGAGTTAGCCCGAGCACAGGAAACGAGGTACGTTTCGTACTCCGAGTGACGGAACGTGTCTCAATTCCCAGTCACCGACACTCCGGATTATCCATGATGGAGTTTAGGTTTTGTTGTGTTTATGTGTGCATTCATTCTATATTGAGTAATGCAAATCGATTCCTCGGCCATTATGCATCGATATGTGTGATTGGTGGCACGAGGATCGAGGCATGCATACATCCGTGAAAATACATTGTTATGCCCCTCTCTTACTCTCTGTTGCAGCAAATCAAGAATCAGCAGTCTTCCGGGGCTCGGCGCGCTTTCCAAGAACCATTGCAAAATAGAGGCTAATTGGGGCATCCTAGTGGATTCCCGCGCAATGCAGCCCAAACATACATCATTCATCAAAGTCAAGGCAGTCCCTGGCTTGCATGCCAGTTTATAGCTTTCCTAGATTAATTTGTAAATTAATTAGGATTTTTGTATTTCTTGGGACTGTATTATTTATTCATTTGGGACTGTATATTATTCTTTCGGACCCTTTGCGCGGGGGCAAAACTGTAATAAGTGTGCGTGTGTGTGATGTATGTCTTCCAACCCCACGTCTTTCTCCCTTTTATTTACCCGCTTATGATGGTTAGATTAGGGCATGTTTCAATTAGCATACAGTATGATAGCATGTTTGCATTCATTCATCTGTTTTGCATGCACCGGGCTCGGCACAACATACTAACTGCATTGTATTTTCAATTCCAAGTTGAATACATGTTAGCTGTAGCATTTCATATGCCATCTTTAGAATTGTCGAGCCTGCTATAGTTGCATTTTTGCATGTGTTGCATTAGGCATTTCTGTATAATTAGGATCATGAATGGATTTCTAATTAGCTTCTGTTTTGGCTTGGAGTACTCGGTAAGTTTTATGCTTTAGCATCCTTGCATGCGTGTGAGTGACTGCCATGAATAGCATGCTTACCATGAGGCTAATTGCTCATGTGATATAACTGCATGAATGCCTGCGGGTGAAGGTTGGGTTATTTGAATTGGAACAATTCATTAATTGTGAGTTTTAAGCCCACTAGATAGTGGCAAAATCATATTTTCTAAGCCCACCTGAGGGTGGCAAATCCACGTCTTAGCCTACTTGCGAGTAGCACCATCAAACCATTTTCAAACAAACAAACACGAAATGTTTTGTTCCAATTCAGGCGATCCAGTCTATACTTGTATGCTGTGCGCATCACATAGTAAATCTAGGCTAATAACCGGAATAAGGACACACAATGTTTTTCAAAAATAGATATCATGGTTAGTAGAGGCCGATCTTTGATCAGGCGAGCGGGGGTGCTCACGAAGTGACCTTCCCCAATCGTATCCAAGTTCCCGAGCCGAGGCAACTTTGGTGATGACGGACACGTGGCCTTAGGCAAACGAGTCAGGGTTTCCTAAATTTCCCCAAAATAAAATATTTAGGTGGCAACTCTGTATCTGGCAAAGCAATCCATGTTTGGCACTTCTTTCAAAAATCTGTTTTCTCAAAATGATTTGCCGGATTTGGACGCTTTGGTTCAGATTACGAACCGTGACACAAATCGAGTTCGAGCTGTAGCGAGGTCCCCCACGGACTTGTTACAGATGGGCACAACATAAAAGTATACACCGGATTGCCTGAATTGGAACAAAACATTTCATGTTTGTTATTTAAAGCGCTTTGCTACTCGCAAGTAGGCTTAAAATGTGTATTTTGCCATCCTCGGGTGGGCTTAGAAAACATGGTTTTGCCACTATCTAGTGGGCTTAAAACTCACAGTTAATGCATTATTCCAACTCAGTTAATCCAGCCTTCACCCACAGGCATTCAGGCAGGTATATCACATAAGCAAATAGCCTCATGGTAAGCATGCTATCATGGCAGTCACTCACACGCATGCAAGGATGCTAAAGCATAAAACTTACTGAGTACTCCAAGCCAAAACAAAAGTTATGTTAGAAATCCATGCATGATCCTAACTATACAGAAATGCCTAATGCAACACATGCAAAATGCAACTATAGGCTCGGCTATTCTGCAATGGCATGTGAAATGCAACAACTAACAAGTATTCAACTCGCAATTGAAACAAAAACGCAGTTAGTATGATGTGTCGAGCCCGGTGCATGCAACACAGATAAATGATGCAAACATGCGAACATAAGTATGCTAATTGAAACATGCCCTAATCTAACCATCATAAGCTGGTAAATAAAAGGGAGAAAGACGTGGGGTTGGAAGACATGCATCACACACACGCACACTTATTACAACATTGCCCTCGCTCGGAGGGTTCGAATAAATACTACAAGCCACCTAATTAACTAACTCACAAGCTAATTAATTATTACAGAACCAAATTAAATAACTAGCTACAACTAATTATTACACAACTTAATTAATTAACGAATAAATTAACTAATTAATGAATGACCACAAGCAAGTAGGGAAAACAGTAAACGCTGCTATTCTAGCTTTGTTTGAAAAAGGGAGGCATGCATGCTTGCTTCGGTTCCTTGCTTTGGAAGGCCTTCCGGTTGCTCTTTAGAGGCTCTGTTTGCAGGGTGTCTTCCAGTGCTTGTTGTTGGACCTTACCAAAACAATGCAGGGGAAGTCACCAGTGGCCTGCCGGCTAGGAAAGGAGATCTGTCGGCCAAAGATGGTCCATTGCCGGCCAAGGGTGGCACACTGCCGGCCATCAGTGACAGGCTGCCGGCCACTGGTGTGCTGTCACACCAAACTGTAACGAAGCACAAAATAAAGAAAATGGAGGGTTTTCCAAGTATATGTATGCACCGTGACACTCCAAATCACCTCAAGACATCAAGGGAGAGGCCTAGTCGGATCCACGACCATCAATCACGCTCCCAATGCATGATGGCCAAAGATCCAACTTATGCCAATCAATATGAAAATGAATGCACAAATAAAGCAAGTAAAGCCTAGAACTCTATCATGAATCATCAAGAGCTTCGGCGGCCGAGAATTGAGACACGTTCCATCACTTGAAGTATGAAACGCCCCTCGTTCCTCGTGCTCGGATTAACACTTAATCCAAGCAATGCAACACATAAGCATGGCAAAACATGCAACATGACCTAAGTGTGCAAACATGCAACTAACCCAAGCATGCAAGAAGCATATAAGCATGATGTGAGGTGACGACCTTGGACAACATGACAAAATGCAATATGAACATGTGTGTGACGCCCCGAATCTACACTATTGGTTGCAGTCAAGGGAGAGTCACTAATGAGTCCTATGGTCAATAACCAAGTAAGATCCCAGATCGCCGGAGGAGTCCAGTTAGCCTCCCTTCTAAGTCCGGCTTTCTTAGGCAGCACACTACCCTTTTGACAGATCTTAAAAGGTATTGACACAAGGTCTCATAAGCAATGATAAGGTTCATACATATAAATATATAGAACGTAAGTACATAACAACCTCGAATATTCTTAATTCCAAAGGCTTGTTCCATTACATTACATCCCAAAGGAAATTTTTAAATCTTCACGTGAGCCTTACAAAATATCAAAAGGGATTTCTAACTTTCCTAAGATGGCCAAAAGTCTTTGACGGTTTTAGGCTCGTCGTCTCCAGCTATAAACTCCTCTTCGGCACCTGGCATGACACGCCATGAGCTTTGAATGCCCAGTAAACACACACACACCCCATCCCTTTTTCCCAGTCCAATACACAATTGCAAATATAACATCAAATAGTAAAGCATGATACTCAACCAAATAAACAAAGGGCTACAAGTTAGATGTTAGTAAACTAGAAATCCCCCATAGAGATTTTATCCTCCCAACCACAAGAATTGGACACCAGACTATTCGGAACTCCCCCTTTTGCTGCTTTGTTGCAGAACTAACCTCGGATGCCTACCAACGGTTATATATCGCGTAGCGCCAACCGCAGGGCCTCAAAAGGGATAGCGAAAAGAAAAAGTTTTATCTCCTAAATCCAACCTCATCCTTCCAGAAAAAGTTTTATCATCCTGAATGTCCCATCCAGACCCAACCTTATCTCACCATTCAAACCGTCGCAAGGAGTCCGAATACGTCCGTTCCATTCTAGGGTTTACGCGACAACTGTTTGTGCAAGACTTTAACTTTCAAATAGGGAACGCATCCCAAAAATCCATATATCACATATTCTCATCTTTTCATTACTTAGTGCTCGAAAACCCAATACCCTCCCAATTAGGTTTCCCGTTGAGTTAAATGTTTTAAGACAAGGTTAGTCCAACTTACAAGATAATAATATCCACATAAGCATGCATTCTTAAGATGAGAAAGATAAATAGCATAACATAACACATACAATATCATGCCAAGATATGATCATAACCTATTAAACATCTTCATGAATACAAGGGCATAAAACATCCATACATAACAAAATTTCCAGATTTAATATCACATAAAGATTAAAATGAAAGGACTATTTTAGATCTTCCACCGGACTCGGTATTCCTATAGTTCGTATAGAATTTGATCTAGTTTCTAGAACATTTTTCGGAAATGGGATTGCTTTTCTAGATTTTAAGTTATTTGGAAAATATTCCAGTGCTGTCCAGAATCTGTCCAGATCTGTCGACCATTACACAAATTTGATTTGCTTGAAAACCGCTTAATGTTTTTTGATGAAACCAATTTTAGTTGAAAGCTAACATCTTAAGGAAGGTTTTGATATGAAATAGAGGTCCAGAATAATTTTGTACATTTTTCTAGAATTTCTGGAAGTGGGCTGAAAAAAACAGATTCTAAGGTGCTTTGCCCAAAACAAGAAAATTTATGAAAAAGGGGTTCCATCCAGGGAAAGTTTCATTTCTTTTGTGAAGAAAATATGCTGACTATCACATGTTTGACTCAGAAAATTTGTTTGAAAGAGTGCACTTGAAAAGTTGAGAGATTGGTACAAAAAGAAGATGGTTTTGTGCCAAAATGGGGAAAATACAAGAGAGATGGAATCAATGCTCAACTTTTAGCATTTTTAACACAAGTAACTCATCAATAACAGATCTGAAAACATTATTTAGAAATTAGAACCCTTAGAAACATGTATTTGAAAAAGGAAAATGAAAGAGAAGGTTGTGTTGTGGCTTACTGACTAAGCTTTGCACAAGAAGGCTCTCTTCTTCCTCCCTCTTCTTCTCTAGACTTCTCTTCCTTGCTCTCCTCCATCTCTCTAACCGAAATGTGTGTGTGAGTGAGTGTGTTGTGTGTGTTTGCAAGCTTAGGGGGTGTGGGTATTTATAGACAATTTGGTGTAAAAAGACAAAAAGGCCCTCTAGTTGAAAATGGATGGAAAGTTTAGAGTTTTGCTTGGAATCTAATGGGATAGGAGTGATTAAGGTGTTAAATCATAGGATTAGGCATCATCTAGTTGGCTCTTAGTTGAAAAGTAACTAGCATTGAGAATTGTATCCTAGGTCTAGGGTACTAGGTTGTGTTTTCTAGAATTTCATGATGGTGGTTCTTGGAAATTGGTTTCCCACTTCCTCCTACGAAGGCTAGCCATAGGGAAGGGTGAAGGGGCTATTCTTTTTTTTTTTTTATCAATTTAGGTAGTAGGGGCACGCTTCTCAATGTATGCATATATATATAGATTTCAATTGATTGATGGAACTAATAGTATTAGGGTACATGTACTATTTTTGGGGTAATTCTTAATAAAAGAAATGAGGGCTTGAAATTAAACTCATGTATTGAAACCTTATTTATGTATTTAATTATGATCTAGTTAGGTTTAGGGCTAATTTAAATACTCATAGCAAACCTTTATTGGTACCAAAGTCATTATTGCTCCAAGATTCAAGGGATTTGTTTGTACTAAAGTATAATGATGACGGCTAGTCATGTCCTCGAGATTTGGGGAGATTTGCCTATTTATTTTGTGTACAAATCTTGGAAATTGTAAAACATAATGTTAAAAAAAGATTTTAGGGTACAAGTGTATATATAAATATATAATGGTACTTGTTTGAGGTCAATTTATGATTTAACAAAAATGTGAGGGCTTGGGCTCAATTAAAATATCTATTTCAAGTGAAGAGTTAATAAATTAGTGTTTAGAAAAAATAATTCGGTTTGTATTATCTTGCTTTGAATTTAAAGGTAAATAACTGAATGAAGACTGTAAAAATCGAAAGTTAGGGTTTAGAGAAATTAATCTAAAATTTGAGAGTTAAATAATTAATATTAGAGTGTTATGATTCGAAGCTTCCAGGGTCGATTAGGGTTTGTATGGGTTCGTCTGTGATGCGTTTTCGACTCTAGGGTATAATTTGCGAGCAATCAATGAGTTAAGGGCTTTGTTATAGTAACTCAAAATTTAGGGACCTAATAAGGTTTACAAAAGTTAGGGGTCTCACAATGTGAGCATGCAAGGTATGCAAAGCTAAACAAGAATGCGACAACATACGAAATGAAACAAGCATGCGACAACATGGTAAGATGGGCTTACACCAAAGATGGACGGCTCTCAACTAGGTCCAAATTAGTAGCCAAAGCGATGAATTAAGCCATAGAACACACTCAAGCATGCGAAATGCGAAAGGTTCATCGGAGGGGCCTAAAAGGGCAACTCTCAAAAGTTCCTAAGAAGTAACAAATGTGGAAGCGTAACAACACTATATGCACTAAAATGAGATGATAAATGATGCCAAATCATTTAAATAGCTCAAGGATAGCATGCATGAATCACCGAAACACGTAGCTTGCAAGGCCAATTACACTACAACTATACAAAGCATGAAGGATACGGTCATGGCAGCACAAAATAGTCCTAGTACATACTGATATGAGACTAAAACATGCATGGAAATAAGCCAAAGCAAGCTAGCATACAATGCTAAAACATAGGACATGAAAGGCTACAAAAGAGGCAATGCACTACATCTATGAGAACCAATCATGGCATGACTTGGGCAACCAAAAACAGAGTTACATCATGGTATATTAGGACCCAAAATGTACTGAAATGATGAGCCAAAGGCTTAGGCTAAGTGGCATGCACCAAAATCCATTCTTGAAGCATAAAGCACAAGCTATACAAAGCATTCAAGGCATGTCAAATGCGAGTGAACAACAATATTTCATGGACTGAAATAGCATGTGGAATGAGGGCAAGGCATGCAAACATCACATGTATGGCATGATAGAGGCCTCAAAACCCAAGACTAGCCTAAACATTTACACTATAGCTATGCAAAACATGAGGGATATGGCCATGGCAGCCCAAAACTGTCCTAGAACACTTCAAAATAAGCATAAAATCAAGTTTGAGCAAAGCCAAAATATGCTAGTATGATGAGTCAAAACATCATGCACAAAGGGCTAGTAAACATGATTTGTTCTACACCTATATGGAGCATGCAAAGGATGATTAAACCAACTATGGATGGGGTCATATCATGCCAAATGATGACCAAATACATGCTGAAATGTAAACCAAACAAGCTAAAATGACATGGCATGGCATGGAACATATGAAGCTAGTTTAGGGGATTTACATTACAAGTGCATCATGCAAGCATGGAGTGACAAAACTAACCCAAAAAAGGTTCATGGCATGGTAAAACATCACTAGAAATCCACTGAATTGAACTCAACAAAGACTTTGCACACATGCTACTTTGATGAGCTATAGATGGAGTTACACTACACATACTATATGCATGCAAAATATGACCAAACCAGCCTTGGACATGGCCAAGGCAGGTCCTAGAAGTCACAAAAAAAGGCCTAGACCAAGCCTCAAAAATGCATAGAGGGATGGTCCTTTGGAAGGCCAAAAATGCAAGTAAAGAGGAACACAAAGAGAGGGGACTACCCCCTCTGATTTAGGACGTCAAAACCACACCTCTACCACCAAAATCCCACTGGATTTTAGTGGTAGGAAGGCCAAACCAAGGCTAGCTCGGCGGCGTCAAGATATGGCTTAAAACAAAGCCAAACAAAGCATGCAAGAGGGCTACACACCCCTAACAGTAAAATGACCTTAAAAAAACTTAAAAAGGACTTAAATACAAGACTTTTTTCAGTTATAAGAAAAGCCTAAATCAATATGCAAATAGGCCTAAAGCAAGGTGCAAGAAAGTGCAAAAATGGGGAGAATACTTACCCTGGAAGACCCTCTTCAAAACCAGCAACTTCAGGGGGTAGAAACTCACTTTCGGACCTCAAGAAGACCTCCCAAGAAGCTTTGTCCAATGGTGGTGGTGTATCTCTAAGGGTTGTAGTGTAAAAGTGCAAGGAAATCTAACTTCAAAGCACAAAACTCCAACAATATATATATATATATATATAGAGAGAGAGAGAGAGAGATTTTTCTCTTCAAAAATGGCTGACCCCGTCTAAGGAAGAAGCCTCTTCCTTATATAGAGGAATGAAAAGCCAAAGCTTCTTCAAGAAGCTTTGCAAGGCCTTCATCCCTCCATACACGTGTATGGAGGGGAGCAATCAAAAAACCTGCTGGCTCAAAAGATCTGGAGGAAAACCAGCTGAGACATAAATGGCCGGCAGGATCAAAACCATGGCCGGCAATTCCATACCATGGCCGGCAGTGCACCAAAAGGGTCACTCTGAAAGGACCAACTCAGGGTCCAAAAATGAGGCACAAAGGATACAAGGTCCGAGAAGCTCGAACCGGTGACGTTCAGCCGCGACAGTCGAGTACTCGATGAGCAGTCGAACTAGTTGTTGGGTGTACCTGCAAGAACAACCAAGTCCCGAGGACGGTCAAAAATGGGGGTGTCTACAATTGCCCCTCTTTGACAGAACTCAACAGTCACAAAGTGACAGGAGTGAGTGTCAAAGCCCAGAGACGACCCATTTTTGACAAGGCCGAAGACTCAGACAATCAGTCAATATAGGCATGCGGAAATGCGCCCGGAGGCTGGGGCATAATGCAAATGATATGGAAGATGCAAGAGCATGACTAGTAATCATGCTAAGGAAGCTGTAATGAAGCAAATCATGCAACAGTTTTAAGCATGTGAATAACAGTCCTACATATTCCGACAGGAAGGATGTAAGAAAATTATGCAATTCTTACCACGTTTCACGCGGAGTGCATTCAATACCTGTGCAGCTCGTCTGGCCATGCCAGCTTCAAATGAACCGTACATACAATATCGTGCCTGAAGAGAAACAAAACTTAACAGGTACAATTTTGTTAGAAGTGTGCATAACAATGCAATGGAAAGTGCGTGACAACGCAAGTGAGGGGATGCACGACAATGCAGGTGGAAGAAGGTGCATAACAATGCGACGCAGGTGCGTGCATAACAATGTGATTCGAAACAAGCATAACAATACGGGAGGTTGCCTAAACACATGTAAGTAAAGCATACGTGGAAAAGCATGCAATGTGTAAGCAAATAAGGTATGAACACATGTAAGTAAAGTATGCAGTAACACATACAATGTGTAACCTCTTGTGAGATGCATAAACACATGTAAGTAAACCATACGTGGAAACGCATGCAATGTGTAAGCAAGCAAGGTATGAACACATGTAAGTAAAGCACACGTCAAAACGTATACAATGTGTAACCACCTAAGAATACATATACACATGTAAGTAAAGCATGCAGTAACGCAAGCAATGTATATGGCAGGAACGAACACATGTAAGTAAAGCAAGCGTGATTAACGCAAGCAATGTGTAACCTCCTGTAAAATGCATAAACACATGTAAGTAAAGCATACGTGGAAATGCATGCAATGTGTAAGCAAGCAAGGTATGAACACATGTAAGTAAAGCAAACGTCGAAACGTATACAATGTGTAACCACCTAAGAATACATATACACATGTAAGTAAAGCATGCAGTAACGCAAGTAATGTGTATGGCAGGAATGAACACATATAAGTAAAGCAAGCGTGATTAACACAAGCAATGTGTAACCTCCTGTAAAATGCATAAACACATGTAAGTAAAGCATACGTGGAAACGCATGCAATGTGCAAGCAAGCAAAGTATGAACACATGTAAGTAAAGCACACGTCGAAACGTATACAATGTGTAACCACCTAAGAATACATACACATGTAAGTAAAGCATGCAGTAACGCAAGCAATGTGTATGGCAGGAATGAACACATGTAAGTAAAGTAAGCGTGATTAACGCAAGCAATGTGTAACCTCCTTTAAAATGCATAAACACATGTAAGTAAAGCATACGTGGAAACGCATGCAATGTGTAATCAAGCAAGGTATGAACACATGTAAGTAAAGCACACGTCGAAACGTATACAATGTGTAACCACCTAAGAATACATATACACATGTAAGTAAAGCATGCAATAACGCAAGCAATGTGTATGGCAGGAATGAACACATGTAAGTAAAGCAAGCGTGATTAACGCAAGCAATGTGTAACCTCCTGTAAAATGCATAAACACATGTAAGTAAAGCATACGTGGAAACGCATGCAATGTGTAAGCAAGCAAGGTATGAACACATGTAAATAAAGCACACGTCGAAACGTATACAATGTGTAACCACCTAAGAATACATATACACATGTAAGTAAAGCATGCGGGATTAACGCAGGCAATGTGTATGGCAGGAATGAACACATGTAAGTAAAGTATGCAGTAACGCATACAATGTGTAACCTCCTGTGAGATGCATAAACACATGTAAGTAAAGCATACGTGGAAACGCATGCAATGTGTAAGCAAGCAAGGTATGAACACATGTAAGTAAAGCACACGTCGAAACGTATACAATGTGTAACCACCTAAGAATACATATACACATGTAAGTAAAGCATGCGGGATTAACGCAGGCAATGTGTATGGCAGGAATGAACACATGTAAGTAAAGTATGCAGTAACGCATACAATGTGTAACCTCCTGTGAGATGCATAAACACATGTAAGTAAAGCATACGTGGAAACGCATGCAATGTGTAAGCAAGCAAGGTATGAACACATGTAAGTAAAGCACACGTCGAAACGTATACAATGTGTAACCACCTAAGAATACATATACACATGTAAGTAAAGCATGCAGTAATGCAAGCAATGTGTATAGCGGGAATGATGCAATATAATGCACAAAACAGTGCAATGCGCAAGAAAGCGCGAAAGTAAATTGCACAAAACAGTGCGATACGCTAAATAGCGCAAATGATTTGAAATGCACTAAACAGCGCGATACGCTAAACAGCGCAATTGATTTGAAATGCACAAGACAGTGCGATACGCTAAACAATGCGATTGATTTGAAATGCACAAAATAGCGTGATACGCAAAACAGCACGATTGTTTTGAAATGCACTAAACAGTGCGATACGCTAAACAGCGCGATACGCTAAACAGCGCGATTGATTTAAAATGCACAAAACGGTGCGATTGATTTGAAATGCACAAAACAGTGCGATACGCTAAACAGCGCGAGTGATATGCAATGTACAAGATAGTGCGAGCGAGATACAACCACAAGATACACAAGACAGTGCAAGTAAGATACAAAGTGTAAGTGCACAAGACAGTGCGAGTGAGATAAAATGCACAAGAAAGTGCGATAAAATGCATCTTCTATGCAAGTATGGGGGCATTTTCCATGTTTGAAACAGGAGCATATTCTATGCAATATTGAAAGCAAGCATATTCTATGCAGAATTGAAAGCGAGCATATTCTATGCGTGAATCATAACGATGCGCGGCACACATGCAACAGAAGTATATATGAAAGTTGACATTCTATGCAATAGAGGAGCATCAAATATGTACTCTGGTGCCTCCAATTTACCTCTCGGAGGACTTGGCAACACGCTCAGCTCAAAAGGGGACACCCTGTCTATATTGGCGAGAGATAACATCTGATGCTGCTTTAATTGCCATTCTGACTTGAAGCAGACTTACACTTGGGGTTGAGATACACTCATACTCTAGAGAAACGACGAGGCCTGAGAAGGTGCACCTGGAATACAGTCTCGGAATTGCCGAAGTTGAAACATGCTAAGATGCTCCAAATTTTTCCTCTTTTCTTTTGCTTTGCAGTCTGGAACCTATACAGCTTCAGGTAGGTCCTCGTTCTACTGTTTTCACATGACCTGGGTTGAACCCTGCAGCTTTATAAAAGAACAAATTCTATTTTGTACAAATGTAGAGAATGGCACAGCACTCTGAGCATAAAACGATTTATTTTTGAAATTAAGAAAAGGGGTCTCAACCGGGTATTGAGCCTACAATTGACCACAGTCAAAATGACTCATCAACGGAAAACAAAAGGTCAATAGCCTAAACACATCGAGACACGCTCGAAACAACTCAAAGCAAGAATCGAAACAAACAAAACGACTGACACGACACACATTCCAATGGCAAGAGACCTCTCAGTGCACGAGGAGCCAGTTTCTTCGGGTATTATTCCCCACCCTTTCTTATTTGTGATCCTCACATCACTCGGCCCTCAAGCTCGGTTTTTCTCTCAAAACCTTTTCCTCGCTTTTCTTCTCAGCGCACATCTCTCTATTCTTTAATCTCTCATTTTTTTATCCCTCTCCAGGGTAGTTGATGGATAAACAGGAAGTTGCGGGCTATTGCCCCTAGCATGCTACTAGATTCTCTTCTTCTGTTCACAATAGTGAACTTTCCCATAGAGGAGTTACGCTACAACTGGGTGTGTAGCAAATCTGCAACCGACTTCGGTTGACGATGCTCTGCTAGGGAGTTTGGACGTGATCAGATCTGTCCAGATGAGGGAGTGGAATATCTTGATCTATTCCAATTCGTGCTTCGCACCTGATTTGATACCCCATTGCTCAGAGGATGTGAGAGCTTTCAACCCTTTGTTGTTAGCTTCCACTGTGCCCTTTCTGGCAAATACGGTGCCCTTTCTGGCAAGTAGAGTGCCCTTTCTGGCATGTGCGTTAATAAAGGGGAAAAGACAGAAAACCTGACTCAACTGTGCCCCTAGTTCATCATTTTGACCATTTTTGTTTTGGTTTTCCACTAAAATAATTTTGACCAATATGAGAGTTAGATTAGCATGCTTGTTCAACTTTTTGATTTAAAATCATGCAAGTCAGGCTATGAGCACTGAAAATTTTCCTTTTTTGGGTCCAAGAAAAGGGTCCAGTTTTGGAAAAAGTGGAATAATTTTCGAGAGAATTAGTCAACCTTAGTAAAAATTCTCAAAAACTATTTTTGCAAATGGCCACTGCTCAACGAGCACGGAACCTACTCTTGAGATGCACAACCTCAGATCAGAAGGAACACTACCCCTTGTCTGAAGGACACTGCATGGCAACGGAAAGTTGCCCCTTGTTTGAATGGCACCGCAGCGCATTGAATGGCAATCGAAAGTTACCCCTTGTCTGAATGGCACCGCAGCGCATTGTAATCAGTCCTCAGAGCGATGATTACAACCGAACTTTTGGATACAGAGAAGGCAAAGATGGACAAAACCATTACACAGACACAATTGATTTGGAAGTGTTTGTGGCTGGACTTCAGAATGAAGTTGCCTACGTATCTCGAAGATGGGAATCAAGCCTTACGTAGTTCGGGTTTAAGGTACACTCGGGTATTAACCTCTCCTTTTACGCTCTAACTTTTGCCAAGGCCGCCCTTTCTGGGTTTTCAATCTTGCGAGCTTTGTTTTTCTTTTCATTTCAATTCTTCTCTTTTTTTTTTCTTTTTTTTTCTTGTCTTTTCTTTTTCAAATATTTTCATCTTTTCTCTTCTCTTTTCTTTTGCATTTTTTCTCTTTTTTTTTTTTGTATTTTTTTCTTGCTCTAACTTTTGCCTGGGTCGCCCTTTCGGGTTTTCGGTCCAGCGAGCCTCTCAAAGGGTAAAAGTGTAGCTTTGTCCATGTCAAATGGTTTTGAGATCCCGAAGTCATCTGAATCCAGGAGAATGGCTGCTGTTCGCTGACGATGCAAGAGTCCATCCAATGGGGGGCTGAATTTGCCCCTAGTGTCATGGATCGGAACTCGGTTATCCTTCAGCAATATTTTCTTCTTTCCTCCCTCTGGGATTTGGCATTCTTGCCGGCCTTCTTTGATTTGTGGAATGATCCATCTTTGGCTCTTCGAGCACATTTGAAATTCTTTGCCCCTAGTTCCAGGGGTGCTTCTGATCTAGCTTTGCAAGCTTCTTTTGATGACATCTAGTCTTCTTGATCTGACTTTCTTGCCTCTTGTTCGAGGGCTGCTTTGAATCTGGCCACACAAACCTCACGTTGTAGTTAACCATTGAACATTCTGAATTTAAGTCCAAGGTTTGACAACAAGGGGCCGAGTCTTGAGGCTGAGAGCGATCCTAAGCTACACAATCTCAGGAGTGATTCCACACAGGTCTTCACAGGACTGCGCAAAACATTTTGTTTTTGAAAATTTTAAAGAAAGCGACAAATCGCTCGTGTGGAAGACAATGTGAAACCAATCTACATCAAGCCAGGATCCTTCTCAGTACTCACATTAACAAACATGATTTCATTCATTAGGGGCTTAGCATGCCTCTCTTTCTCTCAATTGATCAAATTTTGCAAATCCCGAGGAATTCCTTCCTCTTCGTTTTCATCACAATGTTCAAAAAGTTTTGAAAAACTTAGGTCAATATAATGAGTTCGAGGCACATAAAAGTAGGCGAAAAGTACTGTCGTTTCATTCAAACTTTCTGGCACAACTGACACAAGGTAGAAGCAAGCACAAAAGCATAAAAAACCACTGCTGTTTCATTCAGATCTGTTGGCACAACTGGCTCCTCAGCAGAAACAGACTCAAAAGAAAACAAAAGGACAAACACAAAACAAAATGGTGATATCCGAAGTAACACCCCGGAATCACCCGACTTCTGTACAACAGGACTGACTCGATACAACAAGACAGACCCTTAATCAAAAAGATTGACTCAAAACAAAGAGACCGACTCAAAACAAAACCACCGAACTTACTCAACACCCAAGTCAGAGGCTACAAAAACCAGCATTCGCAAATGCTCAAAACAGTGCGTGCCACACGCCACACTTGAAATATACTGAGCGCCGCCCGCAGCTAGTCCAACCCCTGATCACATACTCGTGGTATCCTCGAAGTCCAAAAGCTCAATTGTGACAGACTTTGCTGAGGTAAGTGGGAGGATGACCTCATTGTCGATCAAGTCCTGTACTTCATGGCGAAGACGGAAGCAGTTGTCAGTGGCGTGACAGGTTTGCTGATGGTACGCGCAGTACTGAGTAGCGTCATGGCCTACTGGAAGATGACTAGAGAGCGGCCTAGGCTCGAGGGGTTTAAGATGCCCCTTTTCAGCCAGGATTTGAAGTGCCTTAGACAGAGGCATGTAGAAAGCGTGAAAGAGTCTGCGCCCTCGGGGCAGATACTTCGAAGTCTGTGGATTCTTGCTAGACGCACTAGCGAAAGGGTCGGCAGGCACTGCCTTGGCTTTCTGATCTCTTCCAGGTGCAGGGTTATGAGTGGAAGGAACTGTTCTAGCATGACGGGGCTTATCCCAGTTTTTCGTCTGGCTTGAACTGCCCTCGGTTGGAGTGGGGAAAGCATCATCTACAGTCTTGGCCACAACTGCGAATACCTGCGGCTTATTCATCCCCCCGGCTTTCAAAGCCTCGACTGCCCACAGCAGTTGTTCAATGGGATCGGTGTCTGCCTTCATTTTGTTCTTACCTCTGGCCTCAGCCTGATCAAGGGTTTGGGTTGCTGTTGACATGTCATTGCAATAGCTCGGGACAACCTCTGGTTGGCTGAGCTCGATCACAATTCGCCCTAGTAGCGGGGGCTCCTATGGTACAAAATTTCTGGCATATGATGCAGTTGGTGGCGAAGCTGACATTCCGTAAGCGAGATCCACCACGGACCTCTGAAGGTCACCAATCATTCCCATTAATCCAAACGTGGTAGGTTCACGGGCCTGAAACAACTGGGGCTCCCAAATCGGGCGGGCAGCAGGCGACTTGGGTGAATGTGGTACATCAACATTGGTCTCGCTTTGCAGGATGATTCCTTGGTCTAATGCGGCTGCCATAACCACAATTTCCTCTGAATTTTGCGTCATCATAGATCTGCTGAACTGAACAAAGGTGGTGCAACTGGTGACTGACGGATCAGATACCTGTCTTGCCTCAGCAGAGGGGAACACTTAGCTATTCTGAACTAACTCTCTGAACCCCCGCCTCTGAAAGAGAAAACACACAGCATTTCAGCCCAAGCAAAACAGACGTAAGCATAGCTGAATCACTGTACTCTACTACTGATCACTATTTTGCAAAGTCGCTACCCCAAAACTGAATCTGATACCCGCAGATATAACTGATTCGCAGATACTGATAGTAGTGCCCTCAGGCCTGGTTCTCAGATTTGCAAACTGATACATGCATTCCCCTGTAGAGGCCAACTCTAAAGCACATAACAAACAAGTGAGAGCCAAAACACCCCTACGTTGGGGTAGGGTTTCCCTGTCCTATTTTGTTAGGAGCTAGGGTTTCACTACGCACACAGCGGTTTCAAACAACCTATAATCGAGTAAGCAACCTGTCCTATCTTGGAATGGTCACTACGGATTTCAATATGCACGAGGTCAAATGGTAAAAAAGGGTGCCCCGGTAAAACCGGGGTTTGTGTTCCCATCGTGGCAGAGCCCGCAACCGGTCAGCCTTATGGCACGCTTCTCGAAGCGAGCCTCCGACAAACTGTTCAGGAATAGCATACGGCAAACACGGTGTCCTAGGCGCACCAATGCAAATGCAATGCAAAGAAGCACACAAGTGTAGTCAAAACCAGATATCATGAGTTCGAGTCAAGTTCTCTAAGTCCCCAGCAGAGTCGCCAGAAACTGTAGACGTCTTCGAACGTCCCGGGAGGAAATCCCCCCGTTTTGTTCATTTGGGCTCACTACAGTTCAGGACTCAATGTCACGGTCCTGTATCTAATCTCGCAGAGTGCAATGCAAGACCGATGAATCATCAAAGAGTCCAAATCCGGCAAATCATTTTTGAAAACAGATTTTTTTGAAAGAAGTGTCAAACATGGACTGCTTTGCTAGATACAGAGTCGCCACCTAAATATTTTATTTTTGGGAAAATTTAGGAAACCCTGACTCGTTGCCTAAGGCCACGTGTTCGTCATCACCAAAGTTGCCTCGGCTCAGGAACTTGGGTACGATTGGAGAAGGTCACTTCGTGAGCACCCCCGCTTGCTCGATCAAAGATCGGTCTCTACTAACCATGATATCTAGTTTTGAAAACATTATGCGTTCTTATTCCAGTTATTAGCCTAGATTTACTATGTGATGCGCACAGCATAAAGATATAGACCGGATCGCCTGAATTGGAACAAAACATTTCATGTTTATTTTTGAAAGCAGTTTGCTACTCGCAAGTAGGCTTAAAATACAGATTTTGCCACCCTCGTGTGGGCTTAGAAAACATGGTTTTGCCACTATCTAGTGGGCTTAAAACTCACAGTTAATGCATTATTCCAACTCAGATAATCTAACCTTCACCCACAGCCATTCAAGCAGGTATATCACATAAGCAAATAGCCTCATGGTAAGCATGCTATCATGGCAGTCACTCACATGCATGCAAGGATACTAAAGCATAAAACTTACCGAGTACTCCAAGCCAAAAAAAAGTTATGTTAGAAATCCATGCATGATCCTAACTATACAAAAATGTCTAATGCAACACATGCAAAATACATCTATAGGCTCGGCTATTCTACAATGGCATGTGAAATGCTACAACTAACAAGTATTCAACTTGCAAGTTAATTATTAACGAATCAATTAACTAGCTACAACTAATTATTGCACAACTTAATTAATTAACGAATCAATTAACTAATTAATGAATGACCACAAGCAAGTAGGGAAAGCAGTAAACGGTGCTATTCCAGCTCTGTTTGAAAAAGGGAGGCAAGCATGCTTGCTTCGGTTCCTTGCTTTAGAAGGCCTTCTAGTTGCTCTTTAGAGGCTCTGTTGGCAGGGTGTCTTCCAGTGCTTGTTGCTGGACCTTACCAAAACACTACAAGGGAAGTCACCAGTGGCCTGCCGGCCAGGAAAGGAGATCTGCCAGCCAAAGATGGTCCACTGCCGGCCAAGGGTGGCACACTGCCGGCCATCAATGACAGGCTGCCGGCCACTGGTGTGCTGTGACACCAAACTGCAACGAAGCACAAAATAGAGAAAATGGAGGGTTTTCCAAGGATATGTACGCACCGTGGCACTCCAAATCACCTCAAGACATCAAGGGAGAGGCCTAGTCGGATCCACGACCATCAATCACGCATCCTGATGCACGATGGCCAAAGATCCAACTTATGCCAATCAATATGAAAACGAATGCACAAATAAAGCAAGTAAAGCCTAGAACTCTATCATGAATCATCAAGAGCTTCGGCGATCGAGAATTGAGACACGTTCCATCACTTGAAGTATGAAATGCCCCTCGTTCCTCGTGCTTGGATTAACACTTAATCCAAGCAATGCAACACATAAGCATGGCAAACATGCAACATGACCTAAGTGTGCAAACATGCAACTAACCCAAGCATGCAACAAGCATATAAGCATGATGTGAGGTAACGACCTTGGACAACATAACAAAATGCAATATGAACATGTGAGCATGCAAGGTATGCAAAGCTAAACAAGTATGCGACAACATACAAAATGAGAAAAGCATGCGACAACATGGTAAGATGGGCTTACACCAAAGATGGACGGCTCTCAACTAGGTCCAAATCAGTAGCCAAAGCGATGAATTAAGCCATACAACACACTCAAGCATGCGAAATGCGAAAGGTTCATCGAAGGGGCCTAAAAGGGCAACTCAAAAAAATGCCTAAGAAGTGACAAATGTGCAAGCATAACAACACTATATGCACTAAAATGAGATGATAAATGATGCCAAATCATTTAAATAGCTCAAGGATAGCATGCATGAATCACCGAAACACGTAGCTTACAAGGCCAATTACACTACAGCTATACAAAGCATGAAGGATATGACCATGGCAGCACAAAACAGTCCTAGTACATACTGATATGAGACTAAAACATGCATGGAAGTAAGCCAAAGCAAGCTAGCATACAATTCTAAAACATAGGACATGAAAGGCTACAAAACAGGCAATGCACTACATCTATGAGAACCAATCATTGCATGACTTGGGCAACCAAAAAAAGAGTTACATCATGGTATATTAGGACCCAAAATGTACTGAAATGATGAGCCAAAGGCTTAGGCTAAGTGGCATGCACAAAAATCCATTCTTGAAGCATAAAGCACAAGCTATACAAAGCATTCAAGGCATGTCAAATGTGAGTGAACAACAATATTTCATGGACTGAAATAGCATGTGGAATGAGGGCAAGGCATGCAAACATCACATGTATGGCATGATAGATGCCTCAAAACCCAAGACTAGCCTAAGCATTTACACTATAGCTATGCAAAGCATGAGGGATATGGCCATGGCAGCCCAAAATAGTCCTAGAACACTTCAAAATAAGCATAAAATCAAGTTTGAGCAAAGCCAAAATATGCTAGTATGATGAGTCAAAACATCATGCACAAAGGGCTAGTAAACATGATTTGTTCTACACTTATATGAAGCATGCAAAGGATGATTAAACCAACTATGGATAGGGTCATATCATCCCAAATGATGACCAAATACATGCTGAAATGTTTACAAGCTAAAATGACATGGCATGGCATGGAGCATATGAAGCTAGTTTAGGGATTTACATTACAAGTGCATCATGCAAGCATGGAGTGACAAAACCAACCCAAAACAGGTTCATGGCATGGTAAAATATCACCAAAAACCCACTGAAATGGACTCAACAAAGACTATGCACACATGCTACTTTGATGAGCTGTGGATGGAGCTACACTACACATACTATATGCATGCAAAATATGACCAAACCAGCCTTGGACAAGGCCAAGGCAAGTCCTAGAAGTGACAAAAAAAGGCCTGGATCAAGCCTCAAAAATGCATAGAGGGATGGTCCTTTGGAAGGCCAAAAATGCAAGTAAAGAGGAACACAAAGAGAGGGGACTACCCGCTCTGATTTAGGACCTCAAAACTACACCTCTACCACCAAAATCTCACTGGATTTCAGTGGTTGGAAGGTCAAACCAAGGCTAGCTCGGAGGCCTCAAGATATGGCTTAAAACAAAGCCAAACAAAGCATGCAAGAGGGCTACACACCACTAACAGCAAAATGACCTCAAACAAACTTAAAAAGGACTTAAATACAAGACTTTTTTCAGTTACAAGAAAATCCTAAATCAATATGCAAAGAGGGCTAAAGCAAGGTGCAAGAAAGTGAAAAATTGGGAAAAATACTTACCCTTGAAGACCCTCTTCGAAACCAGCAACTTCAGGGGGTAGAAACTCACTTTCAAACCTCAAGAAGACCTCCCAAGAAGCTTTGTCCAATGGTGGTGGTGTATCTCTAAGGGTTGTAGTGTAAAAGTGCAAGGAAATCCAACTTCAAAGCACAAAACTCCAACAATATAGAGAGAGAGAGAGAGATTTTTCTCTTCAAAAATGGCTGACCCTGTCTAAGGAAGAAGCCACTTTCTTATATAGAGGAATGAAAAGCCAAAGATTCTTCAAGAAGCTTTGCAAGGCCTTCATCCCTCCATACACATGTATGGAGGGGAGCAATCAAAAAACCAGCTGGCTCAAAAGATCTGGAGGAAAACCAGCTGAGACAGGGGGGGTGCCGACCATCATCAATGGCCGACAGTGGCTCATTGATGGCCGGCAGGGCCTCATAAATGGCCGGCAGGATCAAAGCCATGGCCGGCAGTTCCATGCCATGGCCGGCAGTGCACCAAAAGGGTCACTCTGAAAGGACCAAGTCAGGGTCCAAAAATGAGGCAGAAAGGATACAGGGTCCGGGAAGCTCGAACCGGTGACGTTCAGCCGCGACAGTCGAGTACTCGGCGAGCAGTCGAACTAGTTGTTGGGTGTACCTTCAAGCACAACCAAGTCCCAAGGACGGTCAAAAATGGGGTGTCTACACATGGCTTACATATAAAGCAACAAAATTGATAATCACAGTGATGCTCTATTACTATAGGAGCTATGCTATGTACATCAGTTGTTTTTCAACCTTAATTAATGAATGAGGAATCTATTTGTAATGAAAGCTTAAAACAGAATCTGAACATCAAAGATGATAGTAACATAGCATCACGGACCAAGAAACTAATAATAACAAATACTAACAGATTGAAATATAGAAAAGTTTATTGAGGGGCATACCATCTACTGAAGAAAAAAGTCGAAACAAGTAGGACAATGATCAAACAGGTGATAGGCTTTCGATGAATTGATAAGTATTATTACACCAACTTACTCCCCAATCATCAAGATTATCTGTGGATAAATGATGAAGCTCCTTTAATGTCTTGGACCTGACATTATAAGAAATAACTTTGTCCCGGATAGCTAACACCAGTGTGAAATCCATTTCATTTGCTCCCTTCACGACACAGAGCACATTAAATTCAAAGCATGTGATTATGGTTTTGCTAACACACATACACAAGCACTCAATTAACAACATTCAAGATAGATTCTCTATTTAAAAAATAAAATAAAATCAAAAGACAAAGAATCAAACACCTAAAATGCATAGTACAAAAAATAATTATCATATTGAATTGAAGAAGCAAACAGTTTTTTTATTTTTCACACATCAATCAATGGAATCAAGAGGCGAAACATTTGGGGGTTTTAGATACAATTCTCACTATATATATGGGTTTAGAAAACATCTTACCAATGATGCTTTTGATCAAATGAAGCAGTGTACCAGGTGAATACCCTTCTTCACTTAGTGTATCTCTGCTTTGCTCCTCTCTCTCTCTCTCTCTCTCTCTCTGCGTACAATGGCATGAGACGATTCAGAGAGATTGAGGCTGAGCTGCTGCAGATTTGCTCCCATCGAACCCTTCTCTGTGCCTTTTTTGAATCTCGAGTGAAAATGTAGACCAAAACCCCTTTATGAGAAATGTAGAACCCTTCTCGATGAGAAATGAAAGGAAACTGAACATTAGCCAAATCAAGTACACAAAACAAGAGCACAACCCTAGAATTTTATAATCAAATAGTCAGACATTCAAGAAGAAGTAGAGAGAAAGAAAGAAAGAGAGAAGGGAGAGAGTAACTAGCCGTCTTCTACAGTCTTTTTGATTAAAAGCCAAAGAGGTCATGTGTTTTGATTTTTTTTTTGTTTTAATTTTTTTGTGTTTGGCGCTCACATTTTTATTTTGGCACCTATTTTTATTTTGGTCATACTATTCACGATAGAAATTGCATGTCGTGAAAAGTAAGATATTTTTAATGGCTAGCATATAAGCGTCGTGGAAAGTGTACTTTTTAACGGCTGACTTTTTGTGCGCCATAAAAAGTGTAATATTTTTAACGGTTGGCTTTTTTTGCGCTGTGAAATGTTCAATACTTTTAACGGCTGGTGTACACGTGTTGTGTAAAGTTGATATATTAACGGCATGCCATATGCACGTCGTAGAAAGTTTTATTATTTACGGCTAACATTGCAAGCCGTAAAAAAATCATCATTATTAGCATTCACAGCCTGCACAATAGACATGCCGTGGTTAAGAAATTATTTACGACATGCAAAAAAAGCAAGTAGTAAAAGTGAGAAACCACGGTTTGTGTTTACTGTATGTCGTTAATATGGAACCGTAAAAACTCAGTTTTGTTGTAGTGGACATTCCTCCAGCACTCATTGATGTGGTGCTTTAAGAAAATTATGTGATACATAGGCTTCAATTTGTTTCCCTTTATATTTTGTTATTTTTATTTTCAGAATTTCCTTTGACTTATTTCCCTGTTATTCAAGTTGTAATTTCCAGTTTGTATTAGTTCTATTATTTTTGCTTTATAATTCAATTTATAAGTCCAAATCTGTTTTGTTTTTATGTAAACACTCATTTTATACAACAAATTTCTAGGGTTGTAACGCGTTATCAATATACAAAAGCTGTCTATAACTAACATTTGATTATATTTTTTGTGCTTCTGAGGAGAGCCATGTCAATGGCCCTCACTATTGTTTAAAACTTCCGGATAGATTGATTGTCTTGATGTACAGTAGAGAGTTCCTCATTTTTAATTTAAAATAAATTGATGTAAATATTTCTGGGCTTAATAACAGAATAGAAATCTTAATTTTATTCAAAAAATGGAGACAATCTGAATCGTAGTTTTATATATCAACAATAACAAACCACCAAAAGTTTTGAAGAAGAAGAACAGGTACTTTTCCCAAGTCAAACGAAGTTAAATGAGGGGAAGAAGAGATCTCGTTTTCGTATTGAACTGAAAAAAGACAATGACGTTTTGTGCCGACCATGCATCGTTTTGCAATTTCATATTCCATATACACACACATACACATATAGATATATTGATAGTAGTCTTTGGTTTGGAGTATGTGTTAATGAACACCAAGTATTTAGCTGAACATCTCCACATGTTCACTGTTTTCAAGAAACACGGTTCCTGGGTTAGACAAATATTTGAAGTGCAATGAAAAAATATTTGAAGTCTCTTCAGAACCAAGAAGAAATCATGCAAACCTAATTGATCCCTTCATTATAAAAACCACACGGTCTTAATTTTTAACATTAAAGGAAAAAAGGATTGTACAAGAAGACAAAAATATCACTGGGAGACAAGTCATGTAAGTCGTGCCTTTGCCCTTTCAAAACTGAGATTAAAAATGGGAGTTGCCACTTGCGTCCGAAATTACGGGGTGCACTTGGATTTATATATATAGATTTATCTATCTGTAAACAAAACATATATATATATATATATATATTAAAGTCAGAAGAATCATTTATATAAATAATTGCTTATTATAACGAGTGATTCCCATATTGATTAGTTCAATACACACGGTAAGATTACATTACGTCACTCCAATCCGGACCAGTGACGAAAACCCTATCTTAACTATGTGACTAATCTCTGACCTTAAATTTATAATTAACTAACGAATTGAAGATATATTTAATAATCATAAATATTAAGGTGACATGTTTTTAAAAGCAGAGGGAAAATGGGTACAATATGGTCTATCACATATTTATACAACTTGATTTACCTTCTATTACACCTTGCTGCTTCTTCTTCCCTTTTTTTTTTTTTTAATAAATCTATAAAAAATTATTTACAAGTATAAAAAAGAATTGTATCATTATGGAAAAGTATACCAATAACCCAACAACAAGAAATAACAAAATCATTTATTCCCATTAGAGGAGAAATTATTTGGTGTTTTTGGATTGTCACATGATCTTATTTGTTAAGATTCCATTTTAATTTTAAATTTGCAGAGGCATTTATACATTGAAACTGAAAAGAAAAAAATAAAAATGACAAAAAATTTACCTTCTATTTGATCATAAGTCTTCATTTGTTTTTATTTTTCCCATCTTTAAATTTATTTTCAAATTCAAGATAAACCGTCTAGATATCATATACCTTATTTTCGGTAGTATGTCCGCCACTAATACAAATGCTGAAGCGAGGTTCTCTAGGTAGGGAGTGTGACATTTGCGATAAAATTAGATATTTAATGATGAATTATTAGTCTTTTGGAGCTAAAATTTTCATCTCAAAAGTATTTTTTTTTTTTTTGTAAGAAATTATTTTGTTTTTAAAAGTGTATTTATTAATAATATTTAAAATTTTACCATTAAAGATCTATTTTTTTCATTTTGTTTTTTACTTCTTGAGACTCTGAAATTAATCTCTAATATAGTTAGCGACAAATTTTTCACTTTTATATGTGCTATTTGAAAAGTCACCAAGCATAATTAGAAAAAAGTTGTTCATTCATCTTAAAGCACGTGTTCACACCAATTAAAAGTGTGTTGTTGGGAATTTTTATTGTTTTATTTTTTTAATGGTAATGATAAAAAATAAATATCTCGATTTGGAATTCGAGTAGGTGAAGCTTCATCAATTGGGTGGCTATCCATGCCCCTTACTATCCTACAAATGAGATGCTCCAGGTTGTCAAATATTCATTTCTTTGCTGCGGCCTTAACCAATAAATTGGACAGATAGGCTTATAAATATAATAAAATACAAATATTTTATTTTCTTAAATTACTTTTAACTATATATTTGCAATATAATACGGTTTACATATTTATATAACATAACTCATACATAATACAATACAATTCGATATGTGAAAATCTAAAACCAACTAACTGTTGAAACAATCTTCTGTGTAAAATAAAAAAACTTGAAATAAATTCAAACAAAATAAATAAATAACATACCGGATTTATTTATCGAACATAATTAAAATTAAGACCAAGTCGAGTGTGTGACACTCTGTCCTTAAGATAGATTCGTCCCGCTACGGTGCTTACGGTTGAATGGCGTCTATCTCCCAAGATACAATGATTTTCACAAATTTATAGAAGCACTTCAAATAAATTTGTTCGGCGAACCAAACCTGTGATCTATACTCTCTTTAATTTATTCTAAAACTAAATATGAAGAATAAATGACGCAAGAGAGCAAAATGAAGACAAGGAAAATGAATTTTCGAAATCAATCAAAATTGGAATGGGGCTGCCTTTATATAGGCTTTGTTGGCACCTATTCAATTTGAATAGAAAATATATGAAGAATGGACATGCCCCTTCCTTTAAAATAAAGAGACACCATGAAAGGTTTGCACCCTTTCATTCAAATGGAGGTTTGACCCTTCCTTTAAAACAAAAGGACACCATGAAAGGTTACACCCTTTCATTCAAAATGGAGTCTATTTCAATTCACAACTACCTCTTTATAAATTTTCCAACAATCCCCCACATGAATGAAATTGACAGAGAGAAAATGCAACAACATGATGTAAATACAGATAGTACAGAAATTGAAAATATTCTGCAAATGATAGGTAGCTTTTGGCTTTGAACCTTCCCATGTGAGACACTATCGGATTTCCTAGCTAACCAGTGAACATGATGTCTTGAACTGTTTAGCCGTTTGTGTAAACCAAGACAATAGAACTCACACAGTATAACTCCAGACACAGTTTAGTTCTCACTATTGTGTTCATTTTGGCCCTGAACAAGCTGGTCTTTCATGAGTGCTCTAAAGACTTGTAGCCCTTCACAAATCTTATAGAACCGGCCCAGTTCACACTCACATAAGTGATTCTTATGAAGAGTATCCTGCTATACTCCACTAGGTTAACCTAGATATAAGAATCATTAAAAGTTTTACTTAACCTAAAACGCTGCAGACATCACTATTTCATCATAGAAATGGGTAGGAGTTAGACTCCCCAGTGATCCTTCTGAGTCAATCACAACTCGGTTGTCCCTTTAAACGTAGATCTTGGGATCTCCAGTCAACTAGGTTGGATTGCCGTTGTGGTAACTCTTATTTAATAGGCTTAAGTCCCATTCCCCTCGATGAATTCTCAACTAACTCTCTTGCTAACCCTTTGGTTAGTGGATCCGCTATGTTGTCTTTAGACTTAACGTATTCTATAGACATATTTCCATTAGAGAGTAGTTGTCTTACGGTATTATGTCGACGACGAATGTGTCGAGACTTACCGTTATACATATGACTCTGTGCTCTATCAATTGCTGATTAACTATCACAATATATGCATATAGCAGGCACCAGTTTTGGCCATATTGGAATATCTTCAAGGAAGTGGCGAAACCATTCTGCCTCTTCCCCTGCTTTGTCTAAAGCTATGAATTCAGATTCCATAGTAGACCTAGCAATATAAGTCTGTTTGGAAGATTTTCAAGATACAGCCGCCCCACCAAGAGTAAAGACATACCCACAAGTGGACTTTGAGTCTCTTGTATCCGATATCCAATTTGCATCACAGTATCCTTCAAGTACTGCTGGATATCTAGTAAAATTAAGCCCAATATTACGAGTAAATCGGAGATATCTAAGAACCCTTATAATTGCTTTCCAGTGTTCTACTCCCGGATTACGCGTATATCTACTTAATTTACTTACTGCATAAGCTATATCTGGGCGAGTGCAGTTCATCAAGTACATTAAGCTTTCAATAATTTGGGCATACTTTCTTATCTTTCCCTGGAACAGAAAACCCTTCCGGTTGTTCCATGTAAATTTCTTCATTTAACTCACTATTTAAGAAAGCGGTTTTAACATCCATTTGATGAATTTCTAGATTATATAGAGATGCAATGGCAATTAGTATTCTAATGGATGTTATTCTAGTAACCGGTGAGTATGTGTCAAAATAGTCTAGACCTTCTTTTTGTCTAAATCCTTTGACCACAAGTCTTGCCTTGTATTTGTCAATTGATCCATCCGCTTTCATTTTCCTTTTGAAAATTCACTTGTACCCAAGAGGTTTACAACCTGGTGGTAAATCCACCAATTCCTAAGTGTGATTTTGCAAGATGGATTCAACTTTACTGTTGACAGCTTCTTTCCATAAAGGAGCTTCAGGACTGGACATAGCCTCTTTAAAAGTTAAAGGCTCATTTTCTAACAAAAATGTTAGAAAATCTGGACCAAAAGATTTTGAGGTTCTAGCACGTTTACTACGTCTAGGTTCTTCTTCCTCATTTTGGTCTAACTCTTGCTCTTGATCATGTTCTTGATCATTACTAGTAATAGTATCAAAAGATCTCTTATTATTACTAGTCTCTTGTCCAGTTTTATTTGGAAATACATGTTCAAAGAATGATTCATTCCGAGACTCAATAATAGTATTTATATGCATTTCGGAATGTTCTGATTTATGAATCAAAAACCGATATGCACTACTATTCTTGGCATAACCAATGAAAATGCCATCAATGATCGTAGGACCTATCTTAGTCTTTTTAGGACTAGGAATAGCCACTTTAGCCAAACACCCCACACTTTTAAGTATTTGTAGGATGGTACTCTACCATGCCACATTTCATAAGGTGTTTGATTCATTTTCTTTCGGGATACTTTATTTAAAATATAATTAGTAGAAAGTATTGCTTCCCCCCACAAGTTCTGAGGTAATCCAAAACTGATTAATATGGCATTCATCATTTCTTTTACAGTCCTATTTTTCCTTTCAGCAATTCCATTTTGCTGAGGTGAGTAAGGAGCGGTGGTTTGAAGAATTATTCCACGTTCTTTACAAAACTCACCAAAAGGTGATTCATATTCACCACCTCTATCACTTCTAAGTTTCTTGATTTTCTTACCAAGTTGATTTACAACTTCATTCTTATATTGAATGAAAGTTTCCAAAGCTTCATCCTTGGTTTGAATTAAATAAACATAACTATATCTAGTATAGTCATCTATAAAAGTGATAAAATACTTTTTCCCACCTCTAGTTTGAATTGATTTAAAATCACAAATGTCACTATGAATTAATTCAAGTGGTTCCATACTTCTTTCAATTGAATGAAAATGAGTTTTAGATAATTTTGCCTCAACGCAAACTTCACATTTATGATTTGAATCAATGTTAAATTTAGGTAAACATTCCATATTAATTAATCTACGCAAAGATCCATAATTAACAAGTCCTAGTCTACCATGCCATAAATTTAAAGACTCAAGCAAGTAAGAAGAAGATGTAGTTTTATTAATAACTGAGGGTACAACAGTCATTACATTTAATTTGAAAAGGCCATCAAACATGTAACCTTTTCCTACATACATCCCGTTTTTGGTAAGTACAAACTTGTCACTTTCAAAAACTAGCCTAAACCCATTCTTACTCAACAAAGATCCGGAAACTAAATTCTTGCGAATGTCCGGTACATGCAGCACATTGTTGAGAGCGAATTCCTTTTCAGATATCATCTTGAGTACAATCTTTCCTTGTCCTTCAACTTTGGAAGTTGAGGAGTTGCCCATAAAAAGTTGTTCACCATTGTCCACTGAAGAATAAGATGTGAACATCTTTTTGTCGGCACAAATATGGCGAGTAGCACCAGTGTCCACCCACCATACTTTAGGATTTCCGACAAGATTTGCCTCGGAAACAACTGCAGAAAGATTTATGACATCTATACCATTAGAAATTATATCCATTTCGGTTATATCGGCTTTAGTAACCTTCTTACTTGTTCTTCCTTTGCCTTTGCAAAAATCATTTCTTAAGAACTTCTCTGCCTTTTCATTATTATTCACTGGCACAGTCCCAACATAAGGAGAGGTTGGCGTAATGGCAAACACCATACCAGTACTGGTTTGAACATTAGTTTGACCAGTTTTAGTAGCCATAAATTCTAAATTATAAAATAAAATTATAATTAGAATTTCATACTACACAGAAAATTTAAACCAAAAAATACAGAATTTTAAATTCTATAAAAATAAAAGAAACAAGAATTGTAACTTTTATTTCCAATTAATTTGAAAATAAAATAAAATTTTATTTAAACAAATTAAACCAAACTACAGATATAAAATCTATTAAAATAAAAGAAACAGAACAAAATGTAGCTTTTATTTTCAATTAATTTGAAATAAAATAAAATAAAAAATTTATTTAACCAAATTAATTCCATACAGAAAACTAATCCAAATTCACAGAATTAAATTCTGTAAAAATAAAAGAAACACGAATATAACTTTTATTTTCCAATTAATTTAGAAATAAAATAAAATTTTATTTAACCAAATTAATCCCACACAGGAAATTAAATTCTGTAAAATAAAAGAAATAAGAAAATAACTTTTATTTTTCAATTAATTTGGAAATAAAATAAAATTTTATTTAACCAAATTAATTCCACACAAAAAATTAAATTCTGTAAAATAAAAGAAATAAAAACTATTACTTTTATTTTTCAATTAATTTGGAAATAAAATAAAATTTTATGTAACCAAAATAATTCCACACAGAAAATAAATTTCTGTAACACTTCAATAATTAAAATACGAAAACAGAATTTTAATTAATGAAAACTCAAAAAATAATTTCTAAAACCCAAAATTAATTTCTGAAAAAATTTTACAAAAATATATTATGAATTGTTAATGACACCAGTATCGTACTACTAGTTGTTGTCAAAGAAAAGAGACAGTATATTACTACTATCTGTGAAATAGCATATAATCACTATTTGTTTTTCCAACCAGAATATTATTTTGTAAATCCACAGAAAATAATTTTCTTTCGAAATTATTTACGAAGAATGAAAAAAGGGAAACAAACGAAAAATTATATAAACAGACTAATCCGTATCTGTTTTAAGATTGTTAGAACAATCTTCTGGGTAAAATAAACAAACTTGAAATAAATTCAAACAAAATAAATAAATAAATAACATACCAGATTTATTTATCGAACCTAATCAAAATTAAGACCAAGTCGAGTGTGTGACACTCTGTCCTTAAGACAGATTCGCCCCGCTACGGTGCTTACGGTTGAATGGCGTCTATCTCACAGGATACAATGATCTTCACAAATTTATAGAAGCACTTCAAATAAATTTGTTCGGCGAACCAAACCTGTGATCTATACTCTCTTTAATTTATTCTAAAACTAAATATGAAGAATAAAGGACGCAAGAGAGCAAAATGCAGGCAAGGAAAATGAATTTTCGGAATCAATCAAAATTGGAATGGGCCTGCCTTTATAGGCTTTGTTGGCACCTATTCAATTTGAATAGAAAAGGTATGAAGAATGGACATACCCCTTCCTTTAAAATAAAGAGACACCATGAAAGGTTTGCACCCTTTCATTCAAATGGAGGTTTGACCATTCCTTTAAAACAAAAGGATACCATGAAAGGTTACACCATTTCATTCAAAATGGAGTCTATTTCAATTCACAACTATCTCTTTATAAATTTTCCAATACTAACGACTTCAATTGGATTATTTTTCCCAATGATCTTGAAAACTTCTAACTCCAGGAATACAAGTGTCCTAGTTTATCTATATAAAGACCCTCATAAAAACGGAAAAATTACCTAACAGTAGTACTATTGGAAAATTATTATAGAAGCATGAAAATTTTATAATTTTAATTATTAATGCGTATAAAATTTACCACTTATCTGTAATTTTTTTTAAAAAAAAAAAAAAAAAAAAACTTATAGTGAATTAAAATTCCCCAATTAAAAACAAACAAACTCTATTTTGTTATTTGTAGACATCCCCGAACGCCCCGTGAGGACGAGGCCCCGTTCTGTTCGTTTTTTGGGTTCACTACAGTTTGGACTCTCAAATTGTCACGGTCCTTAATCTAAACCAAAGAGTTCAAATCCGGCAAATCGTTTTGAGAAAACAGATTTTTGAAAAGAAGTGCCAAACATGGACTGCTTTGCCAGATATAGAGTCGCCACCTAAATATTTTGTTTTGGGAAATTTAGGAAATCCTGACTCGGTGCCAAAGACCACGTGTCCGTCATCACCAAAGTTGCCTCGGCTCGGGAGCTTGGGTACGATTGGGGAAGGTCAGCTATGAGCACCCCCTCTCGCCCGATCCGAAGATCGGCCTCTACTAACCGTGATATCCGTTTTTGAAAACGTTATGTGTTCTTATTCCGGTTATTAGCCTAGATTTACTACATTATGCGCACAGCAAATAAGTATAGACTAGATCGCCTAAATTGGAACAAAATATTGCATATCCGTTTGTTTGGAAAATGCTTTGGAATTTGCTACTCACAAGTAGGCTAAAATACGGATTTCAACGAGTTATCCCAACTCAAACAATCCAACCTTCACCCACAGACATTCAAGCAGTTCATCAAATAAGCATCTAGCCTCATGGTAATCATGCTATCATGTTAACGTTCACACTCATGTGAGATGCTAAAGCATAAAGTGCTCACATAGTACTCCGTGCCAAAACAAGAACATGTTACCAGTCATGCATGATCCAAGTCCATGTTTAAATGCCTAATGCAACGCATACAGAATGTCACTAGAGTAGGCTCGGCTAGTCTATAAATGGCATGTGAAAATGCACAAGTAGCATGTATTTAAGTTAGATTTGAAATACTTTTTGCAGTTAGCATGATGCGCTGAGCCTAATGCATGCAAGACTAATGAATGATGCACGCATGCATAGCATAAGGTATGCTAAAGTAAACATGTCCTAATACTAACCATCAAAAGCAGGTAAGTAAAAGGGAGAAAGAAGTGGGGGTTGGAAGACATGCACACACGCACCCCCACTTATTACAGATTTGCCCTCGCTCGGAGGGACCGAAAAAATAATACAAGTTAATTAATCTACAAGCTAATTAGATATTACAGACCAATTAATTGATTAACAAATTAACTAATCTAATGAAAGCAGTAAACAGCCTTGGGAAGAGGGCCCAATGCAATGCGCGCTCGGCTCCGCTCGGAAAGTCACTGCCATGCACAAGTTGCCTCTACTTTGCCCTGCTATACTCCTCTGAAGACTGCCAAAATCCCAGAGTGTGCTCTCTGGATGCTGTGGAACACCACCGGCTGAAGGAATTGGTCACCGGCCATAGAGAATGGTCATCGGCTAAACATTACGCTCTCGGCCAAACATTCTTTGCCGGTCGGCACTCAACACTGCCGGCCAGCCAAATCTTCCTGTTGAATCTGTTTTTGATAGCAGCAGAGGGCAAAACATAGCATGGCAATGCATTTCAAGCAATGTATGCACCAATCACACCCCTTATCATATTCATGACTCAAAGGGATATGATTCTCGATTCTCGGACCACCAATCGAGCATTTCCATGCATGATGGCCCAAAGAATCAAGTGTGCATTTTGATTTCAAATGAAATGCAATGCACATAAACAAACCAAGGGGCTTTCAACCTCTATCATGGCTTGATCAAGAGGTGAAGCATGCATGCCAATGCAATGCAATCCTAAGCATGTGAGCCTAAGTGTGCAATATAGGCATGCAAGCAAGTAATGCGAAGATGCAACTAACCAAGCATGCAAAGTGTAACAACAACATGCACACATGCAAGGTGCAATATGGAGAACATGTTGGATACAAAGCATGCCAAATGCAACAACACAAAAGTGTGCGACAATGTGTCATGAGCCAAGTATCTACATATATAAGCATGCATGCAAACATGGCTTAAAACTTTAAACATCAAAAAAGTAACTCTCAAGCACACTTAAGAGGATGCAATCATGGACAAATGGCATGCACTTTAAGCTTTGAAATTGCATAGAAAAGAGGTGCTAAACAACTAATCAAAGCAACCAAAGCATGTAATTGGTCCAAGGACCTAAAGCATGATCATACGATACATGAAGCAAATGACCAAAATAGATCAAAACAGTCCTAAATCATGTTAAGGCAAGTCCTAAAAACCACCTAGATGGCATTTAAATGATCTACACATGGAGGCATGCACAAATGCTTAAACATGGAGCATACAACACAACCTCTTAAAGCATCAAAGAAGCATTAAATGCAAGCATGCAAGCATATTATAAGGATTGAAATAACATGGTAAGTGGTTCCAAACCACTGAAACACTGCAAGTAATGCATGCTACACACTCACACGCCCAAGGCTAACAAGCCAAAATGCAAGGTGGCTATACTAAGCATGTGATGGTCGACCAAAACAACCAAAAACAGAGCTTGAGCATGCTAAAACAAACACAAAAGCTTCACAAAGCTTGGCCAAAATCATGCTAGAACAAGGATCAAAACCTAAAGCATGTTAAGACCTAAACATGGCATTACAAGGCATGTATGCTAAGCAAGCATGGTGTACCAAAACCAACTAAAAACAGAGCTATATCATGACAAAATAAGCATAAATATCAGCCAAGGCATGGCCAACATGAACCTAAACATGATGCTCACTAAAGAGGCAAAAATGACCCTTTTCAAGGACAACAAGGAGAGGGGGTGGCCCTCTCCTTCCTAGGACCTTAAGTCACCATCCTCACCTCTGAAATCCCTCAAGATTTCAGTGGTGAGGAGGCCCAAACACAATGGTCCCGGAGCTTAACCAAAATGGCACAAAACAAAGGCCAAACAAGCCTTAAGAGGGGTCAAACGACCCCAAAGCTTAAGGCAACCTTAACCAACTATTTAGAGCACTAAAAATCAGAACTTTTATATGCTATACACAAAGCTCGAAAACAGATGCAAGGTAGGCAAAAATGCAATGCAAAAAAGGGGAATAAAGGGACAAGTTTCTTACCCTTGTAGACCCTCTTCACCAATGGTGAACCAGCTGGTTCTTCAAGCTCAAACCAGCTACACAACTCCAAAAACAACCCTCAAGGGCCTCAGCTCCAAGAAAAGGTGTGATGGTGGGTGTTTGTGTGTAAAACTTAGACAAAACACACACAAAATACAAGAGAGAGAGAGAGAGATATAGAGATGGAGGATATATGAATCCTAACCCTAAAACTCAAAACCCTCTGAAAATGCTGTCTAAATTTTCTAACCTCTAAAAGAGGGAGAGGAGGCCTCCTCTTATAGAGCTTTAATCTTGTAAGCTTACAAGACAAGCTAGCTAAGAGGGAAATCCCTCCATACACGTGTATGGAGGGGAGCCAAGTGCATGCCAGCTGTATGAAAATATCTGCAAAAGCAGATGCACAGTAGTCGGCTGGCCAAAAATGCAATTGACCAAAAAGAGATAGCCGGCCGGCCATCTATAGTGCCGGCCGGCCAATCACTTGGACGGTGGCAACAAAACACTGCCGGTGGCCTCAAGCCATGGCCGGTGGAGTGTGAGGATGGCCCACAAGCCATTCCCTGCCCCTCCAAGGCAAAGCACAAGTGTTTGGTGCAAAACCAGATACAAAACAGTCGAGTCGAGAGATCCTGAAGCAAGGCGCGTAGCGGAGACCTCTGGGAACTCAAGACGAACACAAACATGGATGATCACCGAGTGTTCAAGCGGTGACGTCCAAGTTTGAGGACGGTCAAAAATGGGGTGTCTACAGTTGCCCCTCTTTGACAGAACTCGAAAGTCATAACAATGACGGAAGTGAATGTCAAAGCCCAGAGGCGACCCATTTTTGACAAGGCCGAAGACTTAGACAAACATGCAAGACAAACAAGATATGCGCCCGAAGGCAGGGGCAAAATGCAAGACAATGCACAAAGCCGAACATATCTTATGATCATGCAAAGAAAGTTGTAACGAAGCATAACATGTGACAATTTTAAGCTAGCATACACCAAACTACACTACAATGCAGAAAGGATGTAAGAGAATTATGCGATTCTCGATACGTCTCACTCGGAGGATACAATACCTATCCGGTTCGTCTGGTTGCACCAGCCTCAAATAAACCGTACATACAATATTGTGCCTGAAAAGAAAGAAAGCTTAACAGGTACAATATTGTTAGCAACATGCATAACAATGCAAAATGATATGCAATATATACAAAACTATGTATAAACAATGCAAATGAAAATGCAATGCAATTGAAACAATGCAAACGATATGCAATGCAATTGAATCATGATCCAATCATGAGCGGTTCAAAACCACACAAATGTCAAATAGATTGATGGAAGTAACAAGTTCGTCTACCATAGAAAAGGTCACACAAAACTTTGAGTGATATAGACGGACACAAGAACAAGTAATTAGGTGGAATGACATAAGTGGGGAATGACCCGCTAACGAAAGAACATGATCCTAATGCAAGATGCAAAAATTACACTACAATGTAATATGTGCGATGGATATGGCGCGCGGGGCCAAACCAAATCTTGCCTAGGAAAGGCATGGACACAAACAAACCACGTCTAACATAGAACGGTCATACAGAACTATGAGTGTATAGACGTGAAAAGTATGGGCACATACCAGACCAAGCTCAACAAGGAAAGGCGCAAACCCTAGATGGAATTGATGCAGTGGATGTATGCAAGCTATAATGCAGCATGCACTGGAATGGAATATATACAATAGGTAAGGCACGCGGGCCAAACCAAATCTTGCCTAGGAAAGGCATGTACACAAACAAACCACGTCTAACATAGAACGGTCATACAGAATTATGAGTGTATAGACGTGAAAAGTACGGGCACATACCAGTCCAAGCTCAACAAGGAAAGGCGCAAACCCTAGACGGAAGTGATGCAGTGAATGCATGCAAGCTACAATGCAACATCTACAATGTGCAATGGAATGGATATAGTGGATTAAGGCCTACGGCCAAACCGTATCTCGCCTAGGAAAGGCATGGACACAAACAAACCACGTCTAACATAGAACGATCATACAGAACTATGAGTGTATAGATGTGAAAAATATGGGCACATACCAGTCCAAGCTCAACAAGGAAAGGCGCAAACCCTAGATGGAGGTGACGCAATGAATGCATGTAAGCTACAATGCAACATCTACAATATGCAATGGAATGGATATAGTGGAATGCATGACATATGCAATATATTACAATGAAATGCATGACATATGCATGTTGTTTTTTTGTTTTTGTTTTGTTTGAAATGCAAATGATGCATGTTGATGCATGCTGATGTAAACGCGTGACAACGCACGTCTTGTGATATGCATGACAATGCAAATGATCTTGAATATACGGGTCGCTCGAAATGCTTATGAACTCGAATGTGCGACGACTCGCATCGCTTGAAATGCATGATAATGCAAGCATAATGACGTATGACTCGACACGTGTTCGCAAAATAATGCGTGTGGGGGCAACTTTTGAATCTTAAAAGAGACAAAAGGATACAAAAAAAGGATACACCTTGCACATATTCGAGTGCCATGCACAGAAGACACGGTCCGAGGTCAAAACGGAGGCCGGTTGAGCTTCGGAAAGGCACTGTCTTGCACTATCTTGAGAAATAAATGCCCCAAACTATACATCTGACCCAAACAAGGTTATAGGAGGATCACCGGCCGTCAGGGGAGGTCACCGGCCATCCACCGGCCATCAAAACATATCACCGGCCAAATATTTGGCCGACCGGCCAACAATTTGGCCGACCGGACAAATGTTGCTGAGTCGGGACAGTTTGGTCTTTTTGCCTCGGGTCTTTTAAAATAGGGCTTCAAACCCTATTTTTCTCATTTCCTCTTAGCCGAAATTTCTCCCTCTCTCTCTCTCTAGAGTATTTCCCGAGCCTCCATTCTCTGTTTTCTCGGTTTTAGGGCCCATTTCGTTGTTTGATTCGCGAAGTTCTTTGCGTTTCGAATATTTTGAACCGAACATTTCTTCGTTCCGGTGTCTCCTTTGCTATTTCCACCTCTTGGGGTTTGTTTTTCCCAAGTTTCTCTCGATTTCCGTGCCTCTTCCATTTCCCAGCTTTTTCGGCCATTTTCCGCCCTCTCGGGGTTGACTTTTTGTTGACTCTTCGCATTCTAGGCCGATTTTCTCTCTTCCGACCATTTTCACACAACTTTTGACATGGCGGATGATATTCCACGGGGCGGGACTCCCCCAGAGCATGAGATGGATCCAAAGGCCGAGCTTCTCCCCTTGAGCGTCCGCCCGTTCGACCCGGTGACCTACCGGCCGGCGATTCACGTGCTTCCTCCCGACGGACTTCGCCAGCTCTGAGATTTTGCGAGAGGTGTGCCACTAGAGCTTCTTTTGCGTGAGCCCGAGACGCACTTTTCATACGGCGCTTCCGAGGTATACTCTCCCCCGTTTCATTTTCCGCAATGTAGAACACTTAACTGCCATAGTTGATTCTGCTCTTTAATTGCTTAGCCCGGATAAACCGATACACTATATGTTGTAGTTGACTGTGAATACACTTGCACTTGATATCCGTTTGAATCTGAACACGTGCACACACACTACATTTGTACTGAACCACTCAAACACACTGACACATCATATGTTGTAGTTCACTGCGAGCATACCGGCACTCGGTACCTATTTGAATCTGAAAACGTGCACACATGCTATATCTGTACTGAACCACTCAAACACACTGACACATCATATGCTGTAGTTCCCTGCTAGCACACCGGCACCCGATGTTTGTTTGAACCTGAAAACGTGCACACACGCTATATTGCCACCAATTCTGAATACTCTTCAAAACTGTACATTTTATATTCTTCGCAACTATTTGCTTTTGAATAGGGAGATTCCCATACTGTCCGTGGGTATGGGAATGTCGCCGCCAGGGATTGGTACATGGAGTTACCGGACGTGGTCCGTCACATTGTTGACCAGGCCGGATTTGGCGCATTCTGCAGGGGACTCTCGCGCCTTACTGCGAGCAGGCCTCTCCTTGCTGCTTTAGTGGAGAGGTGGTGGGACACCACCGACTCTTTCCACTTTTCTGCTACGGGAGACATGACGATGACTCCCTATGATTTCTCGATGCTCACCGGCATCGGGGTAGGGGGTGATCCGATCCCCTTCGACACTGACATGGACGAGTGGGAGGCTGCTCAGATCTACCTGCTTGGTGAGGTGCCGCCTCTCGCACGCCCCGGCTTCGTTCGATATTCATGATTCGAGTTCCAGTTTAGAGTCCAGCCAGCCTTAGTCGAGGAGGCTCCGATGACTCAGGAGGCGGTGGAGTGATACGCGCGCGGCTTTCTCATGTTCCTGCTGGGGACGACTATTTTCGCCGACCGGGCGAACACTGTGCCCCTCTGCCTGCTTAGCGCTCTCGTGGACGTCACCCGGATCTTGCGCTATGACTGGGGTGGCGCTGCCTTGGCCACTCTGTACGGGTACATGAGCTCAGCCTCCCATTGCAGCGGACAGCTGCTCGGGGGCTACTGGCGAGCTTGGGAGGTATGTTTTCTCCTCTACTTTTCATTTCTGCTTTATATTTTCTGTACTCTGTACACTGCACACACTGTGGTCTACTTCACACTGATTGTATACTGCACACATGGCACACACATACTCTGCTTTACACTGACTGTACACTGCACACACTGTACACTTTGCTCAATACACGGTCCTGCAATTTCTGCTTTATTTTGTGTTCTGCTTTATCTGATAACCCTTCTGGTATTTGCTCTGCAGTTGTGGGTCTACGCCTACTTCCCGAGACTCGCCCCAGTGCCAGATGTGGAGACCCCTCTCGTCGTTCCGTTCTCGTGCCGCTTTGACGTGAGGTGCGTGCGGAGGCCCCGGGAGACGTTCATCTTTTTCCGCCGCTACTGTGACACTATTACCCCCGCAGAGGTATGTTCAACTTTTAGAGTTTTATTTAAGCTTCGCTTTACACTGTATTTTCAATATCAGTAGATAACAAACTGCATGTCATTTACAGATCACTTGGCAGCCTTGGGCTCAATTGCCTGCCACGATTCGAGATCGATTTGCTGGTGCAGAGGAAACTGCACGTTTCAGGATTTTGCTGGAGGGCCCGGTCTGTCGAGCTTGGTACCTGGGTGAGCGTTTCCTACGCCAGACCCCGGGCTTGCCAGAGCAGATAGTTCCGGGTCCGCCTCCTACCCACATAAGGGACACCGAGAGATGCACTGCTGAGGAGATGGCCAATTACACGATCGGCTGGGACGCGGAGGGCTTTAGGGGTGCGGGCGACTACTCAGAGTATGTTCGGACGTACATTATGCGGCCTCTAAGTAGTGGCCGCCGATCTGAGAGAGGGGGACCTGCGGCGCCAGTAGCTGGAGCAGGAGCGGGAGTGGGGACGTCGAGGACAGCTCATGTCCGTGGTCGGAGCGGAGCTCGAAGGGGTCGGGGGCTTAGCTGGCCAGCGCTACCCACGATGATGACATGCCGAAGGCAGGGTGGGGCGACCTACCAGATTCCCATTGCACCCCCTCCGGCGGACCACGAGCTAGTCGGGTTCTACGGCTTACGTCCGGTATGTACTACTGCATTTTGCATTCTGCACAGTCATTTCATTTCATTTTGTTTGATATTCCACGGAATACTGATGTTTCTAACACTTTTGCAGGCCTCTTCTGGGTACACTCGCCAGTCCCTAGAGCTGACCGCCTCTGTGATGGGGATGCTCCAGCAGAGCCTTAACCTTCTGGCGATTTACAGCATCCCGGTATGTTCCTCCGACCACGGTCTCAAACCATACATAAACTGTTTCACATATCTGACGCGCAACACAACACTGGATACACTACTCTTACGGCATCTGACATACTGTAACCCACAGCCTATTCACAGCACTACTCATGACATTCATACACTACACTCGAAACATTGCATTCTGCACTGATAAACTGCTCACAGCATTCGCACACTGTACGCATACACTGTATCCTGCACTGATAAACTGCTCACAGTATTCACACACTATATTCATACATTGCATTCTAGACTGATAAACTGCTCACAGTATTCACACACTATACTCATACACTGCATTCTGCATTGATAAACTGCTCACGGCATTCGCACACTATACTCATACACTGTATTCTGTAGCATATTGATACACTGCTCACAGTATTCTGATGCGCTTGCCTTTTGTGTTTTTCAGCCTGCCTTCCAGATTCCCACTGTGAGAGGTGTTCCAGCCAGGCCTTCTATTCCTGCCGGAGGAGATGGAGAGGGCAGAGTATTCCCCTGCACCAAGGCGGGGCGCACTCACGTCGGGAGTAGCTCGCGGGCTCCAGTCCCTGGTAACGATGACGAGGAGTCGGAGGCGGAGGCAGAGTCGTCGTCGGAGGAGACCGGAGACGGCTCGGCCTCGGGCTCAGATGACAGCGCTGATGATGCTCCTGGACCTTCGTCCAGGAAGAGGACTAGGATGGGCTCCCAGGCCTGAGATCCTTTGTCATTGATCCAGATTTTTGCTGTTTTTCTTTTTCTTTTTCTTTTGTACCTTTTGCTGGTAGCTAGAGTACCTTGTACTGCCGCAGAGAGATTTTTATTTCCAAAACTATGTATTTGAAAAAGATGATGAAATGAAACAAACTTTTTGTCTGAAAAAGTGTTGCATTTGTACATTTCATATATTGCATCGCAGTGCATCATGTTGCACCTCAATGTAAATGAAATTGATCTGTTGTCTGAAAATTGAACACTTGCATTATAATAATCAGATAATGAACCAACTGACAGCAAAACAACCCATACCAACCACTGCTCGTTCCGAACACTCGGCTCATACTCTACTGGGGATTAATCTACATACAGCTCATAACACAGCGCTTGGTTCATTTTGCACATAGCGGATCCTGAACAAACAGCCCAATTCTGACAAGACGGACCATGAAGGTTGAATCTACTGAAGTTGAAGCATACTCAGATGCGATCTGAAACCCAGAAGCTTCAAAGAGGCCCAGGTTTTCCTGTTCACACTTATCGGGGGTGAACCCTGCAGTTGTACGAAAGAACCAAATCATGTTTTTGCACAAATGTAGAAAATGACACAGCATTCTGAGCACAAAATGATTAATTTTTGAAATTGAAGAAAGGTTTTTTCTTTTAAAACTGGGGTAGTGAGCCTACAACTGGACATAGCGAGAATGACTCAACAGCAGAGACAAAAAAAAGGTAAACCTAAACACAACGAGACACACTCGGAAAAGACTCAAAACAAAGATTGAAGTAAACAAGACAAAAGACACGACATACAGACGCGTTAACGAAGACGGGGGACCTCAGATCACGAGGAGCCAGTTTCTCTGGGTATTGTTTCCCACCCTTTCTTATTTGTGGTTCTCACATCACTCTGGCACTCAAGCTCGGTTTTTCTCTCAAGACCCGTCGGCTTGTTTTTTCTCTCAACTTACACCTCTCTATTCTTTATTCTCTTATTTTTTTTATCCCTCCCTGGGGTGTTTAATGGATGAATAGGAAGTTGTGGGTTCATGCCCAACATGGTTAGCTCACGGCTGTTTCTTCCGGTGGCGCTCGGTCGATGCCCCAAGTAAGGGAACGGAGTACCTTGATCCCGTCAGATTCGTGCTTCGCACTTGGTTCGATACCTCGTTGCTCGGAGGTTGAGAGTGCTTTCAGCCCTTTAATGACAGCTTGAGTTGTGCCCTTCTTGGCAAGTATGTTGGCGATGGGGGAAGACAGAACACCTGACTCAACTGTGCCCCTAGTTCATTATTATGACCATTTTTGTTTTGGTTTTCTACTAAAACAATTTTGACCAATATGAGAGTTAGATTAACACACTTGTTCGATTTTTGATTTCAAAATTATGCAAGTCAGACCATGAGCACTGAAAATTTTCCTTTTTTGGGTCTAAAACGGTCTAAGTTTCGGAGAAATGAAATAGTTTTCGAGAAACTAGTTAACCTCAGTAAAAATTTTCAAAAACTATTTTCGCAAACGGCCGATGCTAAACAAGCACGGAACTTACCCTCAAGATGCGCAACCTCGGTTCGGAGGCAATGGAAAATTGCCCTTTGTTCGAAGAACGCTGCACGGCAACGGAAAGTTGCCCCTGGTTTGAACGGCGACTCATGGCAACGGAAAGTTGCCCCTTGTCTGGATGATGCCGTAGCATATTGTAAACAGTCCTCACTAGTGATGATCCCGACCGAACTTCCTCGGATACAGAGAAAACGAAGATGGTCAAAACCAATATATGGACACAGTCACTTTGAAAGTGCGTAGGACTGAACTTCAAGGCGAAGCTGCCTAGATATTCCGGTTGTCACAACCGAACTATCGGATTCGAGGAGGGCAAGAATAATCAAAACCATTACATGGACTGAGGCGCTATGAGAGCGTTGGGGGCTGGACTTTAGGGTGAAGTTGCCTACGTATCCCAAACATGGGAATCAAGCCTTATGTAGTTCCGGTTAAGATACACTCGGGTATTTTAACCTTCACCTTTTAGGCTCTAACTTTTGCCAAGGCGCCCGATGTGGGTTTTCGACCTCGCGAGCTTTTCTTTCCTTTTTCTTTCTTCCCTTTCTTTTTTCTCTCTTTTGTATATTTTTATTATTATTTTTTTTGTATTTTTCTCTCTTTTGTATATTTTTTCTTTTTTTCTTTTTTCTCTGTTTTTGTATATTTTCTTTTGCTCTAACTTTTACCTGGGTCGCCCTTCCGCGTGTTCGGCCCAGCAAGCCGCTCAAAGGGTAAAAGTGTAACAAGTCCATGCCAAATGGTTTTAGGGTTTTGAAGACATCCGTATCCAGGAGCGTGGCTGTTGCATTGACTTACTGAAGGACCCATCTTCGGCTTTTCGAGCAAATCGGACATTTTTGCCCCTAGTTTGGAGGGGTGCTTCGGTTCTAGCTTCACAGGCTTCTTCTGATGAGATATAATCTTCATGATCTGACTTGGGTGCCTCTTGTTCGAGGGCTGCTTCCAATCTGGCCACACAGGCCTCTCTTGATGGTCGATCGTTGAACACTTCGAATTGTGGTTCAAGGCTTCAAAATAAGGGCTCGAGTCTTGAGGCTGAGAGCGATCCTAAGCTGCACAATCTCAAGAGTGATTCCACACAGGTTTTCGCAGGACCGCGCAAAACATTTTGTTTTTTGAAAGATTTTAAAGAAGCGACAAATCGCTCGCGCTGAGGATAGTGTGGAACCAGTCTAGATCAAGCCAGGGTCCTTCTCAGTACTCATGCTGACAAGCATGATTTCAATCATTAAGGGCATAGCACGCCTCTCTTTCTCTCAATTTGATCAAAGTTTGCAAAACCCGAGGAATTCCTTCCTCTTTGTTTTCACCGCAGTGTTCAAAAAGTTTTGAAAAACTTAGGTCAATGCAATGATTTTCAGGGCACAAGAGAACAGGTGGAATGTACTGCTATTCCATTCAAGTCCCCTGGCACAACTAATTCAGAATAGTAGTAAGCATGGACATATGATAGCCGCAGCTGTTTCATTCAGATTCCCTAGTTGCAACTAGCTCCATGACAGAGACAGACTCAAAAGAAAGCAAAAGGGTAATTACAAAACAAAATGGTGTTTGAGGCAACAGCTTCGGAATCACCCGATATTCTATACAAAGGGGACTGACTCGCTACAACAAGACAGACCCGTAAGCAAAAGGACTGATTCAAGATAATGAGACAGACTCAAAACAAAACAAAAGACTGACTCGACACCCAAACCAGAATTTACAAAACTAGCATTCGCAGATACTCCAAAAATGCGTGCCAGACGCCACATCCAAAATACGCCGAGCGCCACCCGCAGGTGGTTTACTTCCTAATTATATACTCGCAGTATCAGTATCCTCGAAATCCAATAACTGGGTAGTAACGGACTTGGCTGAGGTGGGCGGGAGGATAACTTTGTTGTCGATCAAGTCTTGCACCTCATGACGGAGGCGAAAACAATTGTCGGTAGCATGATCGGTTTGCTGGTGGTACGCACAGTACAAGGCAGCATCATGTGTAGTAGGGAGATTCTTTGGGAGAGGCCGAGGCTCCAAGGGTTTAAGATGCCCCCTTTCAACAAGGATCTGAAGTGCCTTTGACAACGGCATATAGAGAGCGTGAATGACCCTGCGCCCTCAGGGCAGGTACTTTGAAGGTTAAGTATTCTTGCTAGACGCACTAGCGAAAGGGTCGGCAGGCGCCGCCTTGGCTTTCTGATCTTTCCCAGGTGCAGGGTTGGGAGTGGAAGGAACTGTTCTGGCATGACGGGGCCTGTCCCGATTTTCTAACTGGCTTGTACTGCCTTTGGTTGGAGTGGGGAAAACATCATCCACAGCCTTAGCTACGACTGCGAATACCTGTTGTTTACTCATTCCCTCGGCTTTCAAAGCCTCGACTGCCCACAGCAGTTGTTCAATGGGATCGGCATCTGCCTTCATTTTGTTCTTGCCTCTGGCCTCGTCCTGATCGAGGGTTTGGGTTAATGTTGATACGTCATTGTTATAGTTGGAGGCCATCTCGGGTTGGCTAAGTTCGATCACAATCCGTCCCAACAGTGGGGGCTCCTGTGGTACAAAATTCCCGGCATACGGTGCGGCTGGCGGCGAAGCTGACATTCCGTAAGCGAGATCCGCCATGGACCTCTGGAGGTCACCTATCATTCCCATCAATTCGAATGTGGTGGGCTCACGAGCCTGATACAACTGGGGGGTCCAGACCGGGTGCGCAACAGGCGACCTGGGTGGATGCGGTACATCGACATTGGTCTCGCTTTGCAGAGTGATTCCTTGATCTAATGCGGCCGTCATAACCACAATCTCCTCTAAATTCTGCGTCATGATAAGTCCGCTGTGCTGAACGGTGACTGACGGATCAGATATCTATCTTGCCTCAGCAAGGGGGAACACTAGCTATTTTGTATCAACTCTCTGAACTGAAAGGAAAAACAAGCAGCGTTTCAGCCCAAATGGATCAAACACAGATGTAGGCAAACAACTGTACTCTACTGCTGACCATTGTTGCCCGAAATCGCTGCCCCCAAAATACTGAATCGGATACCCACAGATATAACTGATTCTCATAAACTGATACTGGTGCCCTTAGGCCTGATACTCAAACTTGCAAACTAATATGTACGTTCCCTGTAGAGATGCACTCTAAAAGCACATAGCAAGTAAAGAGAGCCAAAACACCCCTATGGAGGGGTAGGGTTTCCCTATCCTATTTTGTCAGGAGCTAGTGTTTCACTATGCACGCAGCAGTTTTCAGACAACCTAACATCGGGTAAGCAACCTGTCCTAGTTTGGAATAGTCACTATGGATTTCGATATGCACTAGGTCGAATGGTCGAAAAGGGTGCCCCGGTAAAACCGGGGTTTGTGTTCCCATACTGTTAGAGCCCACAACCGGTCAGCCTTATGGCATGCTTTGACAAAGTCAAGCCTCCGGCAAACCGTTCAGGAATGGCAGATGGCAAACACAGTGTCCTAGGCGCACCAATGCGCATGCAATTCAAAGAGACACATAAATGAAATCAAAACAGTATATCACGAGTTCGAGTCAAGCTCTCTAAATCCCCAGCAGAGTCGCCATAAACCGTAGACGTCCCCGACGCCCCGGGAGGACGAGCCCCCGTTCTGTTCGTTTTTTGGGTTCACTACAGTTCGGACTCTCAAATTGTCACAGTCCTTAATCTGAACCAAAGAGTCCAAATCCGGCAAATCGTTTTGAGAAAACAGATTTTTGAAAAGAAGTGCCAAACATGGATTGCTTTGCCAGATACAGAGTCGCCACCTAAATATTTTGTTTTGGGAAATTTAGGAAACCCTGACTCGGTGCCAAAGGCCACGTGTCCGTCATCACCAAAGTTGCCTCTGCTCGGGAGCTTGGGTACGAATGGGAAAGGTCACTATGAGCACCCTCTCTTGCCCGATCCGAAGATCGGCCTCTACTAACCGTGATATCCATTTTTGAAAACGTTATGTGTTCTTATTCCGGTTATTAACCTAGATTTACTACATTATGCGCACAGTAAACAAGTACAGACTAGATCGCCTAATTTGGAACAAAACATTGCATATCCGTTTGTTTGGAAAACGCTTTGGAATTTGCTACTCACAAGTAGGCTAAAATACGGATTTCAACGAGTTATCCCAACTCAAACAATTCAACCTTCACCCACAGGCATTCAAGCAGTTCATCAAATAAGCATCTAGCCTCATGGTAATCATGCTATCATGTTAACGTTCACACTCATGTGAGATGCTAAAGCATAAAGTGCTCACCTAGTACTCAGTGCCAAAACAAGAACATGTTAGCAATCATGCATGATCCAAGTCCATGTTTAAATGCCTAATGCAACGCATACAGAATGTCACTAGAGTAGGCTCGGCTAGTCTATAAATGACATGTGAAAATGCACAAGTAGCATGTATTTAAGTTAGATTTGAAATACTTTATGTAGTTAGCATGATGCGCCGAGCCTGGTGCATGCAAGACTAATGAATGATGCACGCATGCATAGCATAAGGTATGCTAAAGGAAACATGTCCTAATACTAACCATCAAAAGCAGGTAAGTAAAAGGAAGAAAGAAGTGGGGGTTGGAAGACATGCACACACACACCCACACTTATTACAGATTTGCCCTCGCTCAGAGGGACCGAAAGAATAATACAAGTTAATTAACCTACAAGCTAATTATATATTACAGACCAATTAATTGATTAACAAATTAACTAATCTAATGAAAGCAGTAAACAGCCTCGGGAAGAGGGCCCAATGCAATGCGCGCTCGGCTTCGCTTGGAAAGTCACTGCCATGCACAAGTTGCCTCTACTTTGCCCTGCTATACTCCTCTGAAGACTGCCAAAATCCCAGAGTGTGCTCTCTGGATGCTGTGGAACACCACCGGCTGAAGGCATTGGTCACCGGCCATGGAGAATGGTCATCGACTAAACATTACGCTCTCGGCTAAACATTGTTTGCCGGTCGGCACTCAACACTGCCGGCCGGCCAAATCTTCCCGCTGAATCTGTTTTTGACAGCAGCAGAGGGCAAAACATAGCATGGCAATGCATTTCAAGCAATGTATGCACCAATCACCCCCCTTATCATATTCATGACTCAAAGGGATATGATTCTCGATTCTCAGACCACCAATCGCGCATTTCCATGCATGATGGCCCAAAGAATCAAGTGTGCATTTTGATTTCAAATGAAATGCAATACACATAAACAAACCAAGGGGCTTTCAACCTCTATCATGGCTTGATCAAGAGGTGAAGCATGCATGCCAATGCAATGCAATCCTAAGCATGTGAGCCTAAGTGTGCAATATGGGCATGTAAGCAAGTAATGCGAAGATACAACTAACCAAGCATGCAAAGTGTAACAACAACATGCACACATGCAAGGTGCAATATGGAGAACATGTTGGATACAAAGCATGCCAAATGCAACAACACAAAAGTGTGCGACAATGTGTCATGAGCCAAGTATCTACATATATAAGCATGCATGCAAACATGGCTTAAAACTTTAAACATCAAAAAAGTAACTCCCAAGCACACTTAAGAGGATGCAATCATGGACAAATGGCATGCACTTTAAGCTTTGAAATTGCATAGAAAAGAGGTGCTAAACAACTAATCAAAGCAACCAAAGCATGTAATTGGTCCAAGGACCAAAAGCATGATCATACGACGCATGAAGCAAATGACCAAAATAGATCAAAACAGTCCTAAATCATGTTAAGGCAAGTCCTAAAAACCACCTAGATGGCATCTAAATGATCTACACATGGAGGCATGCACAAATGCTTAAACATGGAGCATACAACATAACCTCCTAAAGCATCAAAGAAGCATTAAATGCAAGCATGCAAGCATATTATAAGGACTGAAATAACATGGTAAGTGGTTTCAAACCACTGAAACACTGCAAGTAATGCATTCTACACACTCACGCGCCCAAGGCTAACAAGCCAAAATGCAAGGTGGCTATACTAAAAATGTGATGGTCGACCAAAACAAGCAAAAACAGAGCTTGAGCATGCTAAAACAAACACAAAAGCTTCACAAAGCTTGGCCAAAATCATGCTAGAACAAGGATCAAAACCTAAAGCATGTTAAGACCTAAACATGGCATTACAAGGCATGTATGCTAAGCAAGCATAGTGTACCAAAACCAACTAAAAACAGAGCTATATCATGACATAATAAGCATAAATATCAGTCAAGGCATGGCCAACATGAACCTAAACATGATGCTCACTAAAGAGGTAAAAATGGCCCTTTTCAAGGACAACAAGGAGAGGGGGTGGCCCTCTCCTTCCTAGGACCTTAAGGCACCATCCTCACCTCTGAAATCCCTTAAGATTTCAGTGGTGAGGAGGCCCAAACACAATGGTCCCGGAGCTCAACCAAAATGGCACAAAACAAAGGCCAAACAAGCCTTAAGAGGGGTCAAACGACCCCAAAGCTTAAGGCAACCTTAACCAACTATTTAGAGCACTAAAAATCAGAACTTTTATATGTTATACACAAAGCTCAAAAATAGATGCAAGGTAGGCAAAAATGCAATGCAAAAAAGGGAAATAAAGGGACAAGTTTCTTACCCTTGTAGACCCTCTTCACCAATGGTGAACTAGCTGGTTCTTCAAGCTTGAACCAGCTACACAACTCCAAAAACAACCCTCAAGGGCCTCAGCTCCAAGAAAAGGTGTGATAGTTGGTGTTTGTGTGTAAAACTAAGACAAAACACACACAAAACACAAGAGAAAGAGACATATAGAGATGGAGGATATATGAATCCTAACCCTAAAACTCAAAAGCCTCTGAAAATGCTGTCTAAATTTTCTAACCTCTAAAAGAGGGAGAGGAGGCCTCCTCTTATAGAGCTTCAATCTTGTAAGCTTACAAGACAAGCTAGCTAAGAGGGAAATCCCTCCATACACGTGTATGGAGGGGAGCCAAGTGCATGCCAGCTGCATGAAAATATCTACAAAAGCAGATGCACAGTAGTCGGCTGGCCAAAAATGCAATTGACCAAAAAAAGATAGCCGGCCGGCCATCTATAGTGCCGGCCGGCCAATCACTTAGCCGGTGGCAACAAAACACAGCCGGTGGCCTCAAGCCATGGCCGGTGGAGTGTGGGGATGGCCCACAAGCCATTCCCTGCCCCTCCAAGGCAAAGTACAAGTGTTTGGTGCAAAACTAAACACAAAACAGTCGAGTCGAGAGATCCTGAGGCAAGGCGCGTAGCCAAGACCTCCGGGAACTCAAGACGAACACAAACATGGATGTTCACCGAGTGTTCAAGCGGTGACGTCCAAGTCTTGAGGATGGTCAAAAATGGGGTGTCTACATTATTATTTGATATATAAATAAGGTCAAATGATTGATGGATGGATGGATATATGGATGGTTGAAGATATTGGCGACTTGTAACTAATATATGTGAGAGGGTAATTTATATGTAAATTGGGCCGAGCTGGGTAATGGGTCATTCATTGGGCCACAGTAAGAAGGGTTGAGTAAAAGGGCCTTGTAATTAATCCGGTCCAGAGGAGCCTTACAGATAGCCCGGTCCGAAAGAGCTTGGTGGTTAGCTCGGTCACCACGGTCGGCACGGTGACAGTTAGCTCGGTCAAACCATCTTGAGCTGAGGTATTTTGGGCTTATACTCAGGACCTTGCTGTGAAGTAACTCGGTCCAAATATGCTATGGTTAGCACGGTCTACAGGCGAAGCCGAGGTATATGTTACACAAAAAGCGCCGGGATAAATGTAACATGAGTATTGTTAGCTTGGTTACATTGTCATTGTGCCATGGCAATGCTAGTTCGGTCGTTTAGACATACCACTGAGCTAGGACCATCTCACTGGGTTTAAGTAGTGAGGGGGGTGTTGAAGGATATGTATTATCTTTTAGGAGAGTAATTCTTAAGAGGACTCTGAATGGAGAAATAAGAGTCCTACTAGGATTGTGCCACGCGGAACCTATAAAAGCTCATAACATCACCTATGGAGAGGTAACACAACTTTGATTCCCAAATACACAGAGCTTTTGTCTATTTGTCTATTTGTCTATTTTGCTGCCTTAGGCATCGGAGAGGTATCCGGCACACACCCGCTGGCTAGCTCACGTTTGTGTTTTTAGGGAGTAAAGCGACAATGTTTGGAGGAGCGCAGACTTGATCAACAGGATTATACGAGAAGATTATTTCTTGCTCGTACAATTGGCGTCGTCAATGGGAATCACAGAAAGAACAAAACCTGTTAATCAAAGTTTTCCTCGCTAGAGTAGATGCAATGGCGCACAATGAAGATTTGCCGCAGTCCGCCATTGACGGACAAACCCCAGAAGGAGATGGGAGGCGCGAAGGTTTGCCTCCCATCCCTCCCATAGCAGATTTAGAGCCCCAGTGACAGAACCCCCGGAGGGATGTAAGGGGGAGGCGGGGTAACAGCCCCCGTCGCTCATCAAGTCCTGATAGGTAGAGGCGGAGGATCGACCCTCAAGTTTTGGAGGATCGGGTAAAGGAGCAGGACGAGTTAATCAGGAAGATGGCGGCAGACATGGAATTGATGAAGCGCCAGATAAAAGGGAATGGGGGTGGCGACAGGAGAGGGGCGCAAAAGCAATACGTCTCCTCGCCACTCGGAAGATCGTGGTAGGCATACCACGCCAGCACAAGCAGAGAATAGGAGCCTCAGAACAGGCGACACCCAATCAAGGACTTCCAGAACTCGTTACTCCAGGTCTGAGAGAACGAGATCATTGAGGTCTTACACTGAGGGAAGCATCTATCGACCCTCACATACGCACCGGACATCATCCAGGCAAACGGAGTTGCCTAGATCATCCGACTTACGAACTGTGCTTGAAGAAAGGGCACGATGGAAGGAGGATGCCAGGGCACGCGACCCGCATAGAGTTTCAGCCCTTCAGCGGTTGGCTCCTCAGACGCATGGAAGCGTCGAGGTAGGAATGCCAATACCGCACCTTGCCTACAAACCAACAGATAAAGCATTCGCAAGGCTACATAGCTCACCGTTCGTTCCGGCGATTGAGAACACACCCTTATCTTCAGGCTTCATCCAGCCAAAATTTACGACTTACGAGGGGAAGACAGATCCTTACATGCACCTAAGCCACTTTTGCCAGGTCATGGCAGTATACCGGCAGAACGAGGCTTTGATGTGCATCATATTCCCATCCAGCCTTGGTGACCTAGGTTTAACCTGGTTCGAAAGGCTACCAGAAGGCAGCATTGCCTAATTGTGGCTATGACCCTACAAATTGTGGCTAGTGGGAATTTATGTAAAAAGGCTATACACTCAATTTTTCTCCTTTTATCTTCATTTGGGCTGATCAACTCTGTAGAAAGAGAGAAGGCCGGCTGTTAGAGAGAGAAAGGAAGGGACTTGTGCAATTTTTGGCTCAAGCTTGGGGATTTGAAGATTAAACTCAAGAATTTGCTATAGATTGGAAAAATTAAGCCTCTAGGTAAGTGAATTCATGAATTGTAAGTTATCATCTTATGAATTCAAGTTTGAATAAAGGTCAAGAACATGGATTGAATTGATTATGAGGAAATTGAGTTGATTTTGTTATATTGAAGTCATTAGAGGCATGCATGTAGGAAATTGCTATAAATTTCCATGTTTAAGCATAAATTGTGTAATCCATGATGAATTTTGTTTGAAATCCATGTATTTGATCATCTCTTCACCAATTAAGTTGAGGATATTGTGTATATTTCACATGCAAGTGCAAATCATGGGAGTTTGAGTCTTGCATGCTTGAATCTAGTGTGTTGGTGATGAGTTTGAGTTAATTTGAGACATGCATGTGATTAAATTGTGAAATTGAGCTTCATTGTGTTATAATTTGGTGGTTATACCATGTTAGAATATGTATATGTGAAGTTTGAGCCAAAATCATGCATTTGGAACCTTTGGACATCAAATTGAAGCTCAAGAACATGTTATGGATTTTCCAGAATTTTGATGTCCACTCGAGCGGGGAAACCGCCGCTCGAGCATGAATTTCATGCTCCCAGTATTTTCTGTAGACCACGATGTCCGCTCGAGCGAGGAAGTCCATGCTCGAGCAAGTAGCTATGTAAGATGGACTTCCGCTCGAGTGTCCAAGTTCCACGCTCGAGCGTAAAAATGACATAACCAGTACTTTTGCAGACCTCATGGGTCCGCTCGAGCGGGTAAGTTCACGCTCGAGCGGGGACCCTGTTTCTGAAAATTTTGTGTGATCGTTCTGTGTTTCGTTTTCCGTTATCTTTCACTTGAAAGCACTCTTAGGCATGCATTAAGCATTGTAATTGAGTCAAAGAGATAAGAATGAAGCCTAAAGAGGAATATGTGAATTAAAGAACGGATTGAATCGTTTGTGACCCATATGTGTTATATGATGTGTAGGGTCAAGCTCCAAGGCAAATCCACAAGCCGATCACTGTAAGTAATATCTTAACAAAGATATCTGAATTATGTTGTTGTCCAAATTGCTTACTTCTATGTAAGTCTTATAAGTTCATTGATTCGTTTGGTGGACAATGGTTGTTATACTAAATGAATGCGCCAGAGGCCGTTTTGATAAGAATAAATGAATGGGCCAGAGGCCGTTTTGATAAGAACAAATGGTTGGGCCAAAGGCCGTTTTGACACAAATGAAAGTTTGGCATGCATGAATGGGCCAGAGGCCAATTTGACATGCATGAATGGGCCAGAGGCTAGTTTAAAATGAATGTTTGAAAGGCCTAAAGGCCAGTTTGATATGGAAGTTTGAAAAGGCCAAAGGCTAGTTTGACATGAATTATAGTTTGACACGAATAACAGTTTGACACTAATGAATTGGGCCCGAGGCCATATGATGTGTTTGGAACCGTAGTTACTTAACGTACATATGTCTATGTACGTATGTATTAGCAGAAATATAAATTGGGCCCAAGGCCGTTTGATGTATACTGTTCCAATGTATATTCCTTATTTGATATTATTCACTGGGCTTTTGCTCACGCTCATTCACGTGTTTGTAGGTGAGCCAAGAGAAGTCCAAACCCAGCCCCAGTGAAGTCTGTATGGAACAACTAAGGTTTTGAGAGTCAGCCCTTGCGTCTCATGCACGAGACACGTCTTCGCCCTTCTGTCATTCTATGTTATTTTGTCATGTTGGCGAGGACTTTGGTGTACGTCTGTATATAGCTTTGTTTTGGCTGACTTAGATTTGAATGATCCTGTCTATATAGAACTTTATGTTACTATACTTTCTGTTGTGAGTTATTAACATATGTATATATGGAATGTTATGATGTGCATATAAGCACGACTCTATGGACAAAGTTTTAAATTTGCTTCCATTTGGCCCCTTTACTCTGATGAGTTTTGAAAGGTTTGATTTGAGGCCGTAGGTAATCTCGTGATTACTGACTGGTTATGGCCTTAACCCATAGGGGCGGGTTCGGGTCGTGACATATGTGCAGGGTCATAGTGGTTTAATGTTTATTGAATGAGGTTTGGAATGACGGTGAGGAGGTGATTGTCTTTTGAGATGGCCCATGTTTTGGCTCACGTAGCATTCTAGGTTGGTTGAGAGAGTAGTTAGGAATATAGTGTTCAATGAATCGGGTGGAGAAGGTTGAGAACTTCTTTTGTTCTTCTGTGGAGTTAGGATACTATGACTTTGAAAGCTTTGTAAGTGTCGTGTGCATGTGTCGGGGTTTGGTTTAGGGTAAATGTTCATTAAGTCTCAATAGCTGGTAAATTGACTAGGAGACTTAGTGTTTTGGTTGTGGCTGTACAATGGGTGATGGGATAAAATGTGGATTAAAGAGTTTGACTTTATTGGTCACGGATGGATGGAGGTGTTGTGTTTATTTGTTGTTCGATTTAGGTTGTTACATGGTGTCGGTGGCGTTGTAGCGTGGAAGGCTATTGCGAGTTAGCTTGGTACGAGAGAACAAATATGTGAAACTCGTTGTTGTGAGCTTGGTCGGGATTGTGAGTACATTGGCAGAGTGAGGACATTAATGTTGAGATAACCCATTTGGGGTTAAGGCTGAAATGTTGTGTAGCTTATGGGTTTGCTTGCGTGGTGTGTACCGGTGCATGGTTTGGGGTTGTTCGATGATGTATCGAAGGGGATTGGTCATGGGACTATCCTAGGAGGTTGCCTTGGTGTAGCAATAGTGTGTTTAATGTGTTATTAAGAGTGGTCTAATGTCCGGTAGTGCTGAGTCACTTTGGTGGGTGTTTGTTGTTTGGTTTGGATAGTGGAACTCCAAGTGAAGCAGTAAGATTGTGTAGAGTGATTGGTGCACTTTGTCAGAGTTGTTTTGACCTTATCGGTCCTTGTGTGCGTGGTGTGAAATGTTGGTATATGCGTTGACTTGAGGGGGTGTGGTATTTTAACTTGAGAAGTCCATTCCAAACTCAAATGTGAAGTGAGGATGTGCAAGCCACATAGGCATATGTGTGATAAGTGAATTGAGAACTAGAGTACCGTAGGTTAACTTTGAGGAATCCGGATTGATTCAACGAACATGTGAGGTTGTGTATGGAACTCCATTTTGGAGTTAGTGTGGTTGGGCAAGGTGTTAGTGTTGATGTTGGGTTATGTGAAGTTAAGTGATATGTCGATGTTCGGAGACTAGTGCGGGATAGTGGTATTGGATAGTTGATTGGTTAGTATTTGGGTTGGTTGACATATAGTCACCTCAGAAATAGGTTGGAATTGAGGATTGCATAATTGAACGGTGTCATTGTGTGGCATGTAAGTCCTGTATGGACAATTAGGATGTTGTTTTGAGTTTGTGGTAACTTGTTTGGGGTTACGATTATAAACTTTGGTCATGTGAGCACTTTTGCGCCATTGTGTGATTGGTGGGTGTGAAATTTCTTTACTCATGTTATGTTGTGTTGTTGGCACTTTAGAAACTTTCTAGAGATTTTTACCGTGGAAATTGGTGTTGATTTTTTGGCGTCGCCATAGGTGTGATGGATTTTATTGGGTTTACCGAAAGAATTAAAAGGAATGATTTCGAGGAAAACAAAAATTTCCTTTTTTGGTGTCGTGGCCTTAAATAGTTTTCTTGAACTAAAATGGTTTGGGTTTGAAATGTTAGTTTTCGATTTAATAAAAAGCTGAATCCAAAAAATAAAACAAAATAAAATAAAATAAAATGGTTTTGGGTTATAAAAAACATCTATGGTTTCAAAAAGACGATTTTGAAATCTTTGGATTTTGTTGTGAACGGTTGAAAATGTATTTGGGTTGTGACGATGCGAGTTTGAACATCTGTATCTTATATCTTGGATTGGGAAGTCGTATTTTGACCTAGCCTAAGTTGCTAGTTACATATTGTATGTTTATTTTGTAAAAACTTCGAATTATCGGGCATTGATGTGCCATAACGTTGTTAGGACTAATCGTGTTTTATTTTATGTTCTCGTGCTACAAGAGAGTTAGCTGGGAGCATTGTGTGCGAGTAGATTTCTTATTCTCTGTATCAAAGCATTGAGCACTCGGTAGCGATTTGGGTACTGTTGGTGGTTGAGGCATAGATCATGTCTTTAAGTCCGAGAAGTTATTGTTGTTGTTGTTGTGGTTGTTGTTTCTTCTCTCGTAGACCACAGCGATTTATGCGGATCAAAGAGTCATCCGTGAGGTTTTCTTATCATTTTGGGTGTTTGGGTGTCTTTGGACCCCAAGGAGTTGGATCGGGATCCGGGAACTTATCCCAAAATGGAACTAAGAGTGAGGTGATGTCGTGTTCACCAGTACCATTAGGTGGCCTTTTTGGTTTTTGGCGTTTCTTCAATTTCGGGGATGAAATTTCCTAAGGTGGGGAGGTTGTAGCACTTGTGTCTTTTAAACTATTGGAGAGTCTATTTAATTCATTTATTTTCACTTAGGTAGTCTTTGGAGTTATTGCATTTTGGTTTTGGAGGAGTACAATTCAATTTAGATTTGTTGGGATTGTTCGTTCGCACTTGTTTTCATTGAAAAATTCCTTGGAAACTTGGAAAATTTGTTCTGGTGTCAACACTGGTCTTTCTAAGGGTCAGCACCACATTGTTGCCTTGCTTTGAGTGTCTCTGCTGGTTTTTGGGGTTAACAACCTGAGTTCCTAGTGTTCGTTCCCTTGTTGTCTTGTTCTTGTTGTTTACTGAAAAATAGGGTCGACACCCTGAGTTCCTAGGGTCGACCCTTGCCTGCTTCTTCTTGAGGTCGACACCACTATCTTGAGGGTCGGCCTCTGTGAGTTAATTTCTAGATTTTGGTTCGGTTTTGGGCTCTACTTTTTGGGGGTTTGACTTATTTTTTCTTTGACTTTAGGGCAATTATTATAGACCCCAAACACACTTTTCTCATTCACTTTTTATTTTCTCTCTCTCTCTCTCTCTCTCTCTCTCCTCTCTTTAAACGATGAATCCCTCTCTCTCTCTCTTAGAGACTCAACTTTTTTTACACAGATCTCTAGATTCACTTGGTTAGAGATATCTTTTCACCTTGGTCCATTGAGAAAGATTTTAGATCTCGCCAAGGGCTTTCTTTCGATCCAAGACTTTCATGGTTTCATCAACTTTGAGTTTTTTTGAGTTCCCCTCTTCGTTTCAAGAGGTAGGGCCTATTTTCTAAACTCAATATGAGTTCGGTAGCATAATTGTGACCTATTTTGTTGTTTATATTTGGTAGTCATTTGGTATGATTTTTACCCTAGTTATTTGTTATTTCAAAAGATCAATGGATTTGGGTGTTTTGGGTTAAACTTGGGATTTGGTTTTGAAATGTTAAAGAGAGATTTTTCAAATGAGTTCTTGAAACAAGTTATGATTTTTTATTGGTGGTTGAGATATGTTGACATGGTGGCTTTCCTTTACTAAAAAGTGGTTTTGAAAGAAAATGAGGTTTTGTTCTAAAACCATGGCTTTTTGCTTGTGTTGGAAAACAATGAAGAAAGAGGTTGGTTTTGTAAGAGAGGGGAAGAAAATGGTTGTGGAATTTTAAAAATGGTTATTGTTACTCTTTTGAAAAATATAGCTGCATTGATATCTTTTGATTATTGCATTAGAGATAATTGTTTTGGCTATCGATGGAGGATAGCATTGCCATGTGTTAGAAATAGCATGTGTAGAAATCATTCATATCATGGAGCATGTAATGGATTTTGGGAATTAAAACTGCATGTGTTTGGAAAGAGGTTTTGGAAATTCTCACATTATGTTTTGGAACATTTGCTTTGTTTTGGAAAAACAATATTTTGAGTTACATGTATTGTACTATTGAAAAGGGTAAATAAAATGGTGAATCTGGGAGAAAGTTGTTGTCACATGAAATAAGTTGGCCTGTGTATCCTGGGTGAAAGCCCCAAAAACCGCATGTATACATATGGGTGCCAATCCTATGGATGAAATATCTATAAAATGGCAATAGCAGCACTTGTATAGCCTACGTTTACATGGGTGACAGTTTATGTTTTCCTGCGGACGAAATTTCCATGAAACGTTGTATTTGTTTTGGAGATTTAACCATTTTATTTACTATTATGTTGGTTTGGAACAGGGTGTTTGGAAAATGGTTTGAACAACGTATTTGCTGCTATCTAGCGATGTATTCGCATTTGATTTAGCAATGTATTTGTTGGTTGGTATTGAGATACGTAGATCGGTCTTTGAAAAGGGATTTTATATCAAATGAATGATTTGAACTTGGGCAAAAAGTTTTGATTAAACGTACGGTTTTAGAAATTGGAAAGAAAGGATTTTGTTGAGAAATCAAATGGATTTGAAAATGAATTTGGGCATATTATATGTATGTATTGCATCATAATCATTTATACTGGTAGAGCATGTTTAGTTTTTGAAATATTCTCAACTAGGCTCTACGCTCATCCTACGTGGCTGAAAATGTTTTTCAGGTATATATGTGTGGATGTGGACTGTGACGTGAAGCTGTGTTCGAAACCGTGTAGGGTAGTCCTATTATTTGTAGGCCAAGGGCCATTTATGTTATTTATTGGTCGTGTGCCTATCTTATAAGGGTTACACCCTTGTGTATGATGTAAGCCTCAAGGCGTTTAATTTGATTTTATAACATCTGTGCATGTTTTAATCACAAAACATTCATTCGACTTAGATAAACACATGTATTATATTCATTTGCGTGACTATATTACATTCATCTGCATGGGAGTTACTATCTATTGTTCATCGTTGGGTGGTTTATTCACGTGAGCCGGACCGTGTAAATCCAGGGCGCGGCATACACCTATACTCATCATCCCCCTTTGTTTCCATGTTGATTGTTTGATGTTCGAGGATCAAAATAATGGTTAAAAGCCCTCCCAAAACAAGCCCTGCACTGTTTATGTGGGATATTCTTGAATTATCTAAAAATGAACAACATGCTTTTTATCTGCAGAGTTTGGCCACTTTAAAAAGGGACACTGCAACTTTGAAGACATTGTTTGGTTGATTAACTCTCTATCAAGGTATTTCTCGATCCTTCAAGTTGTGTTGAGCTTTTAATAGAGTTTTTAATTTCATTTTTGCTTTGGAAGAGATTTTAGATTTATGTAGAGCAGGGTCAATGATTATTTTAGGAATCTGAAGGAAGAAATAGGAAAGCATAAAGCTATAGAACTTATTTGTATCATGTTATTATGAGATTGATTAGGATCATATGGCTATCTAATCTTTCTTGATGTTTTTTTGCTTGTTTTGAGAGTTAGTGTGAGTGGTAACTTGGAAAACTCCATTAAAATTGTTTCTGCAATTGAGTTATTCTAATCAATGTCACTTTTACATATCAGGGTTATAGCGATCCCTGTTCTTCCTCCTTTGGTTGTTGTATCCGGACTTGGTTCCATGGATGTCGGTTGTGGTTTATATCTTGTTTCCGTCCTTCAATACTTTGTATTTGAGTTATAGGATGTTTTGGGCAGGATTGTTACAGAATGGTTGTGTTTGGGAGCAAATGGTTGCTACCCAGAATTTTGGTCCTTCGCTCGAGTGAGCCTTTTGTCACTCGAGCGAGCTCTGTTTTTTAGATCCTTCGCTCGAGCCAGGGTTCCTTCGCTTGAGCGAGAGTTGAGTTTTGTATTTGGTGGCTCGAGCAAGAAGTCTTTCGCTCGAGCTTGCATCTGCGTCCGGTTCTGGACCTGAGAGTTGCAATCCTTGGCTCGAGTGAGCTTTCCTTCACTCAAGCGAGCGAGGACTATGTTTTGGAGTTCTTCGCTCGAGCGAGCTTTTCTTCGCTCGAGCATGCTTCTGGGTTGCAGACCTGAAGCTTCGAATTGTTGGCTCGAGCGAGGGTTCCTACGCTCGAGCGAGGGTTCCTTATGTCTGGTCACTCGAGCGACCAATCATTCGCTTGAGTGAGCCTGTGTTATATCAGTAGACCGCAGCGGGGAAACACTTCACTTTTTATCCTCTTTTGCTTTCAAAACCCTAGATCCGTCCTCTCTTTCTCTATATACACATTCCCTCTAGGGTTTTATCTATTTTTAGTGTGTTTCTACCCTAAGTTCTTTGTAAGAAAGATAGAGGGTTGTATGGGCTATGTTTTAATCTGAAAATTTGTGGATTTGGAGCACTTTGGATTTTCACTATCTTCTCCTTTGGTCTCTTCATTTTGAGGTAGGGATACCCTACTCCATCTTATGAGTTTTGTCTTAAATTTCGGCCATTTTGATTAGTTGGTGATGTTGGTTAATTTTGGAAAAAGTTAGGGTTGTTGTGTAATTTATAAAAGAGGGGTTTTCAAATAATAATACGCATATGTAAGTAAGACATTGAGAAATGGAATTATTGTTGTATTATTGATGAAAATGAACCTTAGGGTTGATATTGTGGATTAGGGAAAAATACCCTAGTTATGTGATAAATTAATTGGTATAATTAATTTGGGGGAAATATGAAATTGAATTGGAAATTGTGAAATCAGGAAGTTTTGGGATTGAATGGTGTAGTTGGATTAATTTATCACTCACCTACGTAAATGTTGATATTATATTTATTTAATACATTTATTTTCTGTTTAGAAATAACTGCTTTGGGCTATCGGTGGAGGATAGTCTTGATTGTTGTAGACACTATATGTTGATTAGGGAAAACTAAAACTAATCACATTGAATATGTTGTTGAATATGACGGTTGGAATAATACATCAAATATGTGTATTGAATTATTCGTGTATATGATAATTGTTTATATACTTGGAATATGTGTGTTGTGTGGGAGGAGATAAGGATGTACTCTATGGTTTGAGGGAAGATAGGCGATGAACTCTCAAACCTGTTTGGGAGGAGATAGGGGATGGACTCCATTAATACAGTAAATATTTGTATTAAATTGAAGTATTGATACAGCAAATCTGTGTATCATTTATGAAGTATGGAAGTGTCTTAATATGATAATAATGCATCAAATATGTGTATTTATCGTGAAATATGGAAGTGTTGGTATATGAGTTATAGTCTCATTGAATTGTTTGGCCAGGTTCTGAGCCATGTATATGAAATGATTTGGATAAGTAAAGGAAAGTGGAACGTAACATGGACATAATTGTCATGGAACTGTATTGTGATATAATTGGTTTATAAGTGTTAACCATCTATCAAATGCTATTATTTTGGTCATTGCTTATATTTGGTTTAGTATATCTCTACTGGGTTGTGGCTCACCCTATATGGGACATCATTTTCAGGTTCAGGTAATGTAATAACCCGACCGTTGCATGTATTTCTGGCATAATTTAGTCCCTTGTTCTGTGCATTTAAATGTTTAATGTGAAATCTCTCGAGAAATTTAGTTTAAGCACATGGCTCTTATAAATTGAAACCTCTATCTGTTTGGTAAGGAAAGCATCTGTCACAATTATAATGATTGAATCAGAAATTGGAAGCCTTAGAGGCTTAATTACCTGAAATTGATTTTACATCTGAGATCAACATAATTTTTAAGTAATAATAAGCATTTTTGTCGAAATTTGATTAGGGATGATTAAACTAATTAAATTTTGTCTTTACTCACTTTTAGTGTAACGACCCCAAAATCTGTACTAAATATTACCTTTACGGCCTTATGGGTTAATTCATTTTAATTTAATGATATGTGTTTAAATTGAGGAATTAACTATTGAGCCACGACTTTAAAATTGAAATTACCAACCTTACGGGTTCAGAAATCACAATTGAGGACTTGGATGTGTTAATTGAAATTTTTAGAACTATTTGGGAAACTTAATTGGAAATCTAATTTGTCTGATTCGTTAATATACGTTTGGGTGGTTAACTTCGTACTGCAAATTGAAAACCTTAGAGGCTTCAGAAACCAGAACAGGGGGCATATTTATGATCATCATAATTTTTAGAGTCATCTGAAAAAGTTTAATTGAAATTTAATTTTGCGCGATTCGTAAGGCCACGTTTGGCACTCCCTTGTGTTAAGCTTAAGTATGTGATATATACATATATGGATAGGCCATGTGAGTTGGGGGTTTTATCATTTTGAAGTCAAATAAAATATCTAAGGGAGATGGAGAGAGAGAACCGTGAAAGAGAGATAGAGAGGGAAAGAGGATCATCCATGGAAGCTTGGAAAATTGAAGAGATTAAAGAGGAAAAAACAAGGAATTAAGTTAAGGTATGTGGCTTCAACTATTATCTTTGTAAATAATGCATCTGCTACATGAAATCAATGATGGATTTGGGGAAAATTAATATGCAAATGAACAAGTGTGTTGGGTTATGAATGAAATGAGTTAAACTCAAGGAATTGAACCTTGATTTCTTTAAATTTGCTTGAATTGGGTTCAATCCTAAGAATGATTCATGGAATACCAAGTTGTGGTGTGAAGATCAACCATGTATAAGATGTATTTGTATGATTTTGGGGTATATATTATAGAAGCTTGATTATATAGAAGATGAGACTTGAATTTCTATTTTTAAGGCAAAGATTGATTTGTTTAAAATGGAATTGCACTTGATTGATGTTAGTTTATCATGTTATGAGATAATTTTACATGTTTTTTGAGTGATTTATGTTAAGAACCAAGTTTAAAAATGGAAAAACCAAGTGTTGGAGAAAAAAGAGCCATTTTCAGTTAGCAAACTGCCCAGAACCGCACGTGCGGCTCTATTTCCCGCACGTGCAGGAGACAGCTTTGTCCAGCCAACTTTGAATAAGCATACCTTTTTCCTCAGGACTCCGTTTTGGGTGATTCTTGAGCCTAAAATCAAGCCCCAGAAGTCTAGTTTCCAATGGCTGTGGTCTCACTCTCAAATTCTAAATACAGAAATAGTTATGACCAAATTAGTGACAACTGTTCACTTTTTGTCAACCAGTGTTGTACCATTTCTTCACCTAAACCATTTCCCATCGACTTCTCCTGTTTTCTGAGACATGAATTATAACTTATTAAGGAATAATGAGCTTGGTACCACCATGGCTAATTGATCGAATGATCAAAGAGAATAAGTAAAGGATCGAGTATAATCTCATATTATGTGTTGTGCACTGCGCTGTAGGTCGAAACGAAGACACCGTCCCATTGCTACCGGCAGCCGATCACTGTGAGTAGCAGTACAGAAGTGTATATCTTATTTACTGTTGATAATTATTGTCACTAACACTCTGTTCTTTGTAAGTGGTACACAAACATTTATGATGATTGGAAATCAGTGTGAACTCATATGAACATTGAAAGATTTGCGCACATCGGTATGACTTTGGAATCCTTTTGTTCTGTCTTTGTTAAGCGTACTGTAATGACATGATATGGAAAGAAATGTTTTATTTTCTGATATGTTACGTTTTGAATTAATGAATGATTGTCCATATATATATAAGTATTCATGGCATCCTTAGCACAAGGCCCTTACCCGGGGGTAAGAATACCGTGGTCTTATGGCCCTTGCCCGGGGATAATAATACCATGGTTCAAGTATGTTACAAGTTCCCGGTACCGGAAGTTCCGTTATGGAACTAACAAGTATGCCCTATATTGATTTGTTAGCGCTATTGAAAGTACCAAGTATAATCAAGTATGAACTCTGATTTCTGTTTATAATTTAAGCATAATTAAGAATATGTATGAATTTGTTCTGTTTATCTGTTCTAGTTTTGCTATGCTCTGACATGATATGGATGGTTCGGTCTTTAAGACCTAATGATTTCTGGTATGGAACAAAGTGTTGTACGGAACTAAGTGCTGCAATGCGAGCCACCTCTAGAATCCGTACGAGCCACCTCTTGAGTCCATACATATGTGAACTGGGCTTAAAGCCGATGTAGTGAGAATAAGAGCTGATGAGATAGAAGAGTCTTCTACTACCTGATTGGACAGACTAGAAAAAATGATTTAGGATATGGCTGAGTCACTAAGGCAACAATAATAACAACCTCTCCTATCTCCACTAATGCCTGTACCACCTCAAGTACAAGAACATCAAGCGGATGACTACACAATTGCTTTGACCAAAGGGTTCAAAAAGATGAAACCGCCATTGTTCTAGGAAGGAGTTGACCCTTTGAAAGACGAGGCTTGGGTTCTTGGCGTTGAAAAGCTATTTGAGGTATTTCCGTGCATTGATGCACCGAAAGTTCACTTAGCAGCCTTTACTTTGGAAGGCGAAGCCGAAGATGGTGGATGTTAGTCAGGGATGAAAATGTGGGAATCAATTAAGCGCGATATCTTGAGATCTTTTACAAGAAATACTTCTCTCAATGCATCTGAGACTGAAAAGTATCCAAGTTTCAAAGGCTAAAGCAAGGCAACCAAACAATAGCCGAGTATGACGCACAGTTTACCGAGTTTGCTGGATTTGCACCACGCATGGTCGACGCATATTATAAGAAAATGAGAAAATTTGAAGGTGGATTTCAGGGTGCAATTCAAGAAAAAGTGAATGTTCTAAAATTGTCAAAGTATGTGGATATTCTAGACAGAGCTCTAATGTCTGAATCCAATATGGCTTCACATAACCGACCATTTGAATAGAAAGGAAAGAGACATGGCTCATATTCGTATAAGGGATTAGCATCTTCAAAGAAACAAAATATGGGGACATCAAGTGATTCCAACTCTATGAGAGATTCTACACCGACATGTAATGCATGTGGTAATAGACACAGGGGAGTTTGCTACCGTACTTCATAGTTAGAGATTGTCCTCAAAATGAACAAAGAAGTGAAAGCCCAGATGCTAGTTTAACTGGATCCATTCCAATGTCAGGAATTACTACAAGACCTATTACTACAAAGGATACACTCTGGCAAGGGAGAGTTTTTGCACTCGTCCGAGGAGATACTCAGAATACCAAGGTTGTTGTCTCAAGTACTCTTTCTATTTGCAATCAAGATGCGTATGTGCTAATTGACGCAGGTTCGACACATTCTTTTGCACCTACTATATTTGCACATAGACTGAATTGGCCTATGGAATCACTCTGCCTTATGTGTTATGTTTATTTACTCCGTCTGGCGAATATATTTTGTGTACTTCTGTGTATTGTGCCTGTGAAATTATTATTGAGAATGCTACATTATATGTGGATTTATTGCCTCTTGACATGAGACATTTTGATGTAATTTTGAGAATGGACTGGTTGTCTAAATATTGTGCTACCATTGATTGCGTGACAAAACAAGTTTTGTTTAGACCTTCGGGACAAAATGAATTTTTGTTTGAGGGTAATGGTGTAGTACCTCCACCCTATTTAATTTCGGCAATGAAATCATGTAGACTACTTAAGAAGGGATGTCGGGGTTATCTATGTAGTATTTTTATTGTTCAATCTATGGATACTATGTTAGATAATATTCAAGTAGTTAGAGAATTCCCAGATGTGTTTCCAAAAGAATTGCCAAGGGAATTGGTTGATCGAGAAATTGAATTCACTATCGAAGTTATGTCAGGTACTCAACCCATTTCAAAGACTCCGTATAGAATGTCAACTGTTGAAATGAAAGAGTTGAAAGTTTAGTTGCAACATTTGCTTGATAAAGGGATTTATCAGACCTAGTACTTTGCCGTAGGGTGCACCGGTTCTATTTGTGAAGAAGAAAGATGGAACACTACACTTGTGTATTGATTATCGGAAATTGAATAAGGTAACAATTAAGAACAAGTACCTTTTGCCTCGTATTAATGACTTGTTTGATTAGTTATTGGGTTCACATGTTTTTTCAAAGATTGATTTGAGATCCAGATACCATCAACTGAAAGTGAAAGCTAAAGACATTGAGAAAAATACATTTTGAACATGGTACGGACACTATGAATTCTTAGTTATGTCGTTTGGAGTAACAAATGCGCCCACAGCTTTTATGGATCTTATGAACCGGATTTTCAAATCCTACCTTGATGAATTTGTATTGGTGTTTATTAAAGATATCTTGATTTACTCGAAAGTATAGAAGAACATGAACAACATTTGAGAATTATTCTTCAAACACTTTGGGAGAAGAAATTGTATGCAAAATTGAAGAAATGTGAATTCTGGTTGGATGAAGTTGTGTTTCTAGGCAATGTGATTAACATGGATGGAAATTTCTGTGGACTAGCAAAAGGTTAAGGCAATTATGAATTGGCCTATGCTGACAAATGTGACAAAAGTCTAAATCTTTATGGGTTTAGCTGGGTATTACAGAAGGTTTGTGAAAGACTTCTCAAAAATAGATAAACCACTCACCCAACTTACTCAAAAAGGCGAACAGTTTTAATGGACTGAAGAAAGGGAGTCCTCTTTTCAAGAACTGAAAACGAGGCTAACTATAGCACCGGTTTTGACATTACCGTTAGTTAAGGAGGGCTTTGTTATTTATAGTGATGCTTCGTATAAAGATTTGGGTTGTGTTTTGATGCAAAACGGTAAAGTGATAGCTTATGCATTTCGGCAATTGAAGCGTCATGAAAAGAACTACCCGACTCATGACTTGGAGTTGGCCGCCATTGTGTTTGCCTTGAAGATTTGGCAGCACTACCTCTATGGAGCAACATGTGAAGTCTACACCAACCATAAAAGTTTGAAGTACTTTTTTACACAAAAAGAGTTGAACATGCGTCAAACGATTAGAACTGATTAAAATGTGACCTTTAGATTCAATATCATCCAGGCAAAGCCAATACTATAGCTGATGCTGTTAGTAGGAAGTCAACGGGAAGCTTGGCGTGTTTGATTACTGAACAGAAAGAATTGCTGAAAGACTTGGAAAAATCCGAGATTGAAATGATGGTCCATGAACAAGGCGGAATGTTAGCCGCTATTTCGGCACAACTGGCAATCATTAAAGAGATTAAGAAAAAGCAACTGGAGGATGAATTCCTCAAGAAAGTGATTGATGAAATGGAATCAAACCCAAGACCGAGATTCAGTGTTGAGAACCAAGTGTTGAAATTTCAGAGAAGGCTTTGTGTTCCAAATATTTTTGAATTGAAGAAAAGAATCTTAGAAGACGCTCATAAGTCCAAGTTCACAATGCATTTGGGCAACAATAAAATGTATCAAGACTTGAAGTAAAGTTATTGCTGGCCTAACATGCAAAAGGAAATTGCAAAATATATATCCAGATGCCTTCAATGTCAGCAAGTTAAAGTTAAGTATCAGAAACCAGCAAGGATAATTCAACCTCTCCATATTCCAAAATGGAAATGGGAGCACATAACTATAGATTTTGTTGTTGGTCTACCTCAGACACCTAAAGGTATGAATTCTATTTGGGTTATTGTGGATATATTAACTAAATCTGCACATTTTCTACCTGTGAAAACTATCTACGAGGCTTATAAACTTTCTACCATTTATATTGATGAGATTGTTCGATTGCATGGAGTTCCAGTATCCATTGTTTCATATAGGGATCCTAAGTTTTTGTCTAGATTTTGGAAAAGTCTTCAAAAAGCAATGGGAACCGAGTTGAGGTTTAGTATTTCTTTTCATCCGCAAATTGATTGATACTCTAAACAAACTATTCAAACCCTGGAAAATATGCATGTCTGCTCTGGACTTTCAGGGAAATTGGGAAACCTATTTGCCATTGGCAGAATTTGCATACAACAACAATTTCCATTCTAGTATTGGCATGGCACCGTATGAAGCCTTGTATGGCAGAAAATGTAGATATCTGATGTGTTGGAAAGAAATTGGGGACAGGGTTTTTCTTGGGCCCGAAATTGTGCAAACAACAATCGACAAGATTAAGATCATTCAGCAAAGACTCAGAACCGCACAAAGCAAACAGAATAGTTATGCGAACCAGAGAAGAAGGGCCTTAGAATATAATGTTGGCAATCATGTGTTCATTAGAGTGGTTCCAATGAAGGGTTGTAGACGTGCCCCGAGGGCTTTGCTACAGTTTGGACTCAAATGTCACGGTTCTGAATCTAATCCCGCAAAGTGCAATGCGAGACCGATAAATCACCAAAGAGTCCAAATTCGGCAAATTGTTTTGGAAAATTTATTTTTAAGAAAGAAATGCCAAACATGGACTGCTTTGCCAGATACAAAGTCGCTACCTAAATATTTTATTTTGGGGAATTTAGGAAACCCTGACTCGTTGCCTAAGGCCTCGTGTCCGTCATCACCAAAGTTGCCTCGGCTTGGGAACTTGGGTACGATTGGGGAAGTCATCTATGAGCACCCCCGCTCGCCCGATCAAAGATTGGCCACTACTAAACATGATATCTTGTTTTTAAAAACATATGTGTTCTTATTCCGGTTATTAGCTAGAATTTACTATGTGATGCGCACAACACACAAGTATAGATTAGATTGCCTAAGTTGGAACAAAACATTTCATGTTTGTTTATTTGAAAATGGTTTGATGGTGCTACTCGCAAGTAGGCTAAGACATAGATTTGCCACCCTCAAGTGGGCTTAAAACTCGCATTTCAATGAATTGTTTCAATTCAAGTAATCTAACCTTCACCCACAGGCATTCAGGCAGTTATACACATAAGCAGTTAGCCTCATGGCAAGCATGCTATCATGGCAACACTCACACATAGGCAGTATGCTAAAGCGTAAAAGCTTACCTAGTACTCCGAGCCAAAACAATAACTAGTTAGAAATCAATGCATGATCCTAGCTCATGTTAAGATGCCTAATGCAACACATGCAAAATGCAACTAGAATAGGCTCGGCCAATCTAAGAATGGCATGTGAAATGCGACAACTCGATACACGTATTCAAGTTGGAATTGAAATACAATGCAGTTTGTATGATGCGCCGAGCCCGGTGCATGCAATACAGATGAATGGATGCAAACATGCGAGCATAGGAATGCTAATTGAAACATGACCTAAAACTAACCACTGAAAGCAGGTAAGTAAAAGGGAGAAAGACGTGGGGTTGGAAGACATTCACACACTCACGCACACTTATTGTAAAACTCGCCCTCTCGACGAAGGGTCCGAATAAATAATACAAGCCAACTAATTAACTAACTAACAAGCTAATTAATTATTACAAAACTTTAACTAATTAAACAAATTAATTAAATTACAAAAGCAGTAAAGAGGCCTCGAGAATAGGAATGCATGCATGCTCGGACAGCTTCGCTCGAAAATCCATCGCTAGGCTTCATGTTGCCTCTGTTTGCATTGCTCTGAAACTCTAAAAACTATGCCAACTTCTGTGACACTTTTGAACCACCTTGGGGACATGCTGAGAGTCTATCGGCCAAGAGATAGGGCCATCGGCCAAGGGAATGGTGCCATCAACCAATGATAAGGCTCTCGGCCAAATGTTTGTTGCCGATCGGCACTGAACATGGTCGGTCGACCATCTCTTCCTACAGAATGCTGTGTTGCTGCAACAGAGGACAAACAGAGCATGACAATACATTTGCAAGACAATGTCTGTACCACCACCCTCCCTATTATGTCATGAGCTCAAGGAAGTATGGTTCTTGACCCTCGAACCACCAATCACGCATTCCAATGCATGACGGCCAACGGAGCCAAGTGTGCAATTCAATGTCAAATGAAATGCACAAAAACACATAAGGAGCCCCAACCTCTATCATGCTTGATCAAGAGGCAAGGGCAATGCAACCTAAGCATGCAAACAACTCAAGCATGATACAAATCTAATACAACATGAGCATACAAGCATACAATATGCAATAGGCATACAACCTAAATATGCAAACATGCATAGCATGCAACAACATGCAAAATGAAACAAGCATGCTACCACATGGTAAGATGGACTTAAACCAAAATGGGCAACTCTCAAACATGCCCAAAATCAATGGTCAAAATAATGAAATGATGACATGAAATGCACATACAAGCATGCACATGTAATGGTCCACCAACAAGGAATAAAGATAACAACTCTTAAGCATGAGCAATGAGTGAAAATCATGGATGTATGAAAATACTATAGGCCCTGAAATTAAGCATGAAATGATGCCAAGGCATGCAAACATCACAAGTATAGCATGGTAGGGAACTCAAAACTCAAGACTAGTCAAGGCATTTGCACTATAGCTATACAAAACATGAGTCATATGGCCAATATAACCCAAAACAGTCCTAGAGCATGCCAAAACAATGACAAAACATGCATGGAGCAAAGCCAAAACAAGCTAGCATGAAGGGTCAAAACATGGAGTATGCAAGGCCAATAAGGAGGTCTACACTGCACCTACGAAAGCCAAGCATGTGATGACTTAACCATAAAAAATCAGAGTTATGGCATGTCAAACTAACACCCAAAAATGGGCTAATACCAAGTCAAAACATGCTAGAATAACAAGCTCACTCATTAGGCATGCAAGACTAGTAAAGAGGACTTACACTACAAGTGTAAGAAGCAAATGAGGGATGCTCTAACCAAGTAAAAATAGAGTTATATCATGGCAAAATAAGGCCCAAAATACACTGAAATGGTGGTCCAAAAGCCTAGGCAAGATGGCATACGCATGGACTCTTTTTCAAGGCATAAAGCATGAACCCTTCAAAGCATTGAAGGAGTGAAACATGTGAGTGGATGGAAATGAAACATGCTCTGAAATATCATTCCAAATGATACTAAATCATACAAATAGCCCAAGCAATGCATGCTAGTGGCTTGGAAACTCAAGGCTAGTGGGCTAAAATGCACTACGGCTATACAAAGCATGGCATGCATGACCAAAATAACATAAATCAGACCTAAAGCACGCTAAAACATGACCAAAATCTTCTCAGAGTCAAGCCAAAATCATGCTACAATGATAGTAAAAAACATGATGCATGTTATGCTAGTGTGCAAATTTACACTACAAGTGTATGGAGCATGCAAGCAACAACCAAACCAGATTAAAACAGAGTTAGAGAAGGCCCAAAAAGTCACAAAAAACATTCTTGAAAAGAGCTAACATAAGCCACAAAAGGATTCTACTTTATAGAGCTAACAAGGCATAGCATGGAGAGACAAGGAGGGGAGGCTATCCCCTCCCATTTGGGACCTCAAAACAAGCTTTTTACCACTAAAAATCCTCTGGATTTCAGTGGTTCTAAGGCCACAAAAATTTGTTTTGAAAGGCCTTAGAAGATGGCTCAAAAGCTATACAAGCTAAGGAACAAAAGGGAGAGACAACCCCCTAGCCAAACAAGGCTTAAACCAACACTTTTAGGATTGAAAAACAGAGATTTTACCAGTTCAAAACCAAGCCAAAATCAGTTTGCAAAGATGGTAAAACAAGCATGCAAAGTTGAGGTTTAAAGGAACAAGAGCTTACCCTTGAAGCACCTTGAAGGACAGCAGCAAAACCAACCAAAACCTAAGCCAAAATCAGCCTTTTGGAGCTCCAAATGATCCTCAAAGAACCTCAGCCCAATGGTGGTTAAGTTTGGTTAAGGGTCTCTTTGCAAAAGTGTAGAGGATTCTAAGCTTGAGGCTCAAAACAAGAAGAGAATGAGCTTCTAAGGAGAGAGGCTCAGATTTTTGCTCACAAAGTCTTGTAGAGAGAGAGGAGTTTTTAGAGAGAGAGAGAGTACCACAATTGCCAAACCCTCAACCCTTGAGATATGGCTCAATATATAGCAATATATGAGCATTGGTTCGGAAATATCTCAATTTAGAAATATCTAGGACAGCCTGGAACAACTGGAGGATAAATATCTATCAATTCTGAGCTTTCTGGACACTTCTGGCCGACCGACCATCTTTGGTGCCGACCGGCCATCATTTTTGGCCGATAAGGTTCACTTTTGGTCGACTCATAGCTTTTGAGGTCAAATTGTGGCCGATGGACCTCCATAGAGGCCGATGGAAAAAATCAACCCTAGTCCCCGACTTGAAGCAAGCCTAATTCCTTCATCTGGACTCCTTTTCAGGTCATTTTGAGACTAAACTGTAGCCCCGAAAGTCTTCTTTCCAAATTTGGAAGCCTCACCTCAAAATTCCATGTGTGCTAAGAAATATCCCTCTTTTAGTGAAGGCTGCTCAGTTTCGGTCCAACTGGAATGATGCCCAACTTCAGCCAATCATGTCTCCCCTATCCGAACTCGGCCTTAGGAGATTCTTAAGTGAAAAATGATGCCCCGAAAGTAAGATTTCCAATGGTGGTGGCCTTATAGCTGAAATTCAAGTATTCAAAAGGATAGGTCTGACTTGGCGAGGACTGCTCAACCCTCTCTTAATGATTCATGCCCAACTCCTTCCCCAACTGGGTTTCTTCCCTCTTCTCCTATTTTCTTCAACTCCAAACCCCTGAACAAGGTGTTTTGAAGGATTTTTCAAAGATTTCATCTCTCTTTCATTCATTTCCACTTTGCCCTTGCTTGGTTTACCGAAAAGCGCATCATTTGACAAAATGCGAGCCTCGAAACATCGTAGAAATTTCTTTTTCAAAAATGTTTTGAAAGAGAGGGTTTTAAGGTCTAAAAACTATCCAAAATAGCTTTGGTCCAAAATGGAGTGTGAGGTTAGGATTTGACTCTCCTCTTGCCGAAGAAATCGAACCTTTGCCCTGCACATCTTTCATCACCGAGTAAACCATCAGTAGCACCCAAGTCTTAAGGTCGGTCAAAAATGAGGTGTCTATAAGGGTCAATCAAGATATGCCAAGAAGGGCAAGTTAACAGCTCGATATATTGGGCTATTTCAAATTTTGGAAAAACTTGGTCCAGTTGTAGACCGAATTGTTTTACCGCCGGGAATGAAACAAATACATAATGTATTTCATGTGTTGATGTTGAGGGGCTATCTCTGAGATCCGTTCCACATTATTTATTATCACTAGATAGCTCTCAACGATAATATGGAATATGAAAAGAAACCAATTCAAATCATCAACTAACAAGTGAAACAATTGAGGAATATAGAAATTCCTATGCTTAAGGTAGAATGGAAAGAACACTATGGCAAAGAAGCCATGTAGGAAAGAGAAGATGAAATGAGGCAAAGGTATCCTAAGTTATTTCCGATACAAGGTAATGCAAGTTTGGAGAACCAAAATTCTTAAGGGGGAAAGACTGTGACAACCCCATCACGTAGTATATTTATATTCATTTAATTTTGAAAGTTAATTGCATGTTTGATGTGTATTTGTATGCATATATGTTCATTGATGAACTATCTGTTGTGAATTTTGCTTTAAATCTAAAATTAAAGGCCTTAATGACTTTAGAAACCAAAATTGTCAAGTTTAATTAGGATAGCATGATTTTTAAAACCTATTGAGAAGTTTAATTAAAATTTGATTCAGATTAAATTAATTAGATAAAATCAATTAGAATTAAGTGAGATTAGTTAACCTTAAGCTTGCTTAATTAGTCTAAGCTAATTACCATGTATATATATATATATATATATATATATATATGTGTGCTAAGTTAGAGACTTAATCATTGTTTAAGCTCAAGAAAATATGTTGGAGCATTCTAAAGAGAGAGTGAGATCAATTTAGAGAGAGAGAGAGAGAGAGAGAGAGGGGGGGAAGAACTTGAAGATTTGGCTACAAGATTGAAGAATTGAGAAGATGAACTCAAGTTTTTTCTAAATTAGTGCAATTGAAGACTCTAGGTAAGTGTTTGATCTGCAATTCATGAATTTAAGTCACCGAGCATGTGAATTCAAGAAGATTATGAGATTGAACACAATAATTGAATTAGAAGTTGATGAATTTGGAGGTTTGGCATACATGCATGCATAATTATGTGAAGAATCATCATTTTGATCATGAATTTTGTTATCAATGTTTGAATTGAGAGTTCTATCATACATGCATCCATAAATTATGTTGTCTTGAAGTTCAATTTCATATTTTGAAAGTTATAGAAGAGGAATTTGAACCAAGTTCATACATGCATGAAGCATTTAGCTTCAATTTTGTGAAATCATAAAGTTTTGAGCGAAAGGTTTAGAATTGGCTTTATATTCATGTTTTTAGAAGTATTTTCATGGTTTGGAGTGTATCGTGCAAGAATTTACATTTGAAACTCAAAGTTTGAAGCTTAAAATTCTGTTTTGAAAACCCAAAATTCGGTCTCACCGCTCGAGCGAAGGAGTTATTGCTCGAGTGCACATTTCATGCATCCAGTATTTTTGCTGAACATTGCACATCGCTCGAGCGACCAAATGTTCGTTTGAGTGACCTCCATTGCATTTGGCTTGAGTGACCATTGAGCCTAGATTTTAGACATCTAGTAGTTTTGCAGACCGCTCGAGTGACCAAGTGTCCGCTCGAGCGACCTCTTTTGTACATGGCTTGAGTGACTGTCGAACTTACATTCCGACCATTTAGTACTTTTGCAGACCATGTGGTCCACTCGAGCGACCAATAGTGCGCTCGACCGAAGTGTTCTATTCCAACATGTTTTGAAAAGTGATATTTTGTTCATATCACCATTCTCATTTCCTTTCGGGCATCCATAGGCATGAATTAAGCCTCATGAATGAAATAATAAGTAAGAATTTGACATAAAATAATTGAATAAGTTAAGAATGATTCGATTAAGCAACGTGCTTCAGTACGTGTATATGTTTGTGAATTCTGTAGGTTGATCCATGGAGACGTATCAACGAACTAATCACTGTGCGTAATATCTTAGTAAAGATATTTTCTTATATTATATTTTCTAATTGTTCCAACGAAGTAACGTTTTCAGAACTTATGATTTGAATATATGAATGAGCCTTCTATCTTTCCAACCATCATGATATCTGTAAGTGTGATTGATGAAGTTTGAATGTATATGATGGACCCAAGTCATTCTGTATATCTAATAAGATGGACCTAAGGTCGTTCTGAGTATCTGATAAGTTTGAACATTTGTTATGTGTTGACCAAATAGTCATTATATAGCCGTAATTGATTGGACCCAAGGTCGTTCCACCAAATATGATATGTTTTGTCCTGAAATTCTGTTATACGATGGACCAGAGGCCATTCTGCCAAGTTTTGGGCTCGAGGTTGTTTCGCTATGACCAGAATTTCACCATGAGAATATTTACATTTAAATATCAAAACCCATTCATATAACCTCTTCGCTCTGATGTTATTCAATGGGCTTTAGCTCACTCCGTTATATATGTATATAGGTGAGTAGCGAGACATCTAGCCTAAGGAAAGTTCGATGATTATCCAAATTTTGTGAAGTCAACCTTTGAACGCCTCTCAGAAGATGCTTCTATCTTTTGTATGAATTTTTTTTTTTTTATTGGTCATGTTTGACCATCTTTTGCTTTTAAAAAGTTTAAGTTGTAAGCTCATAAATAATACTTTTATGTATAAGTCTTTGTACTTCTGGTCTAAAATGAATGTATCAACATCATATGTTATCTGAATGTGAGTTATTAACGTATAACATGTTTTGTTTTATGCCATGTATGCCTGGTTAATTGAACAATTTTATTATTTTGCTTCCGCTTTTAGCCCTATATATTTACTAGCCAATTATGAATTCTATCTGAGGCTGTAGGTAATCTCATGATTACTAGCCAGTTATGATCCAAACCTCTAGGAGCGAGTTCGGGTCATGACACGTGTGGTGTCACTTTTTGTGTCTAACGCTCGAGCGGTGGTTTGATCTCTCAAGCGGTCTATGTGTGTATCAGATCGAGGAAAAACAATTTTTAGTCACTTTTTCATTCATCTCTCTCTCTCTCTCTCTAAATCATTTCTAAACCTAATTTCTTCACTTTCTCTCTCTGGTTCATGCCTAAACACCTCAAATACACCCAAATCCGTTGATCTCACCGCTCTTGTGCTTTGGAGAGAAAGGTAGAGCACGTTAAGGAGAACATTTTAATCGGTGAAAACTTCCACTTTGACTCTATCACAAGTTAGGGCTTGCTCTCTTCTTCTTCTAAACTTGTGGTAAGGATTTCTTCAGACTTCAAGTATGATTCTTAACTTAGTTATGTGCTCCTCAAGTATTGGGATTTGGGAGATAGATGTTTTGATTTAGGGTTTGATTTTTAAAATGCAAAAGAAGGATTTTCAAATGGATTTTTCAGAAATGTTATGGGAGTGTGAATATTGTTGAGTTATGTTGAAATATTGGAAATTCCTTTCTTAAATGTGCTTTTGAAAGTAAATGATGTTTTATTAGAAAGAATATGGAAAGATGTTGAGTTCTGAAAAGATAAAATATTGATGATGAGGGTGGAGTTTAACATGTATTATCACTCCCATTTTGAGATTTTGAATCTATATATTGTTGTTGGAAATTTATCAATTGTATAGAGATATCTGATTTGGGCTATCGGTGGAGGATAGCTTTGGTTGTTCTAGAAATTGCATATGGATTAGGTTAATTGAAATCAATCACTCATACATCTTGCATTATACTTAAAAATTGAAAATGTATCGTTTTGAGAAATTAGGGTGTATACCTTGGTGAATCTGGTTAAAAGGTTGTAGACACTCCCATTTTGACCACTCTTAAGACTTGGGCGCTTCACTCTGAACACTCGATGATGAAATGTTATGCTGTGCAATAGTTTGAATCTTTAGCAAAAGGATTCAGTTTTGAGCTTTAAAACCTAAACCTTACACTCCATTTTGACCAAAACCTTTTTCTTTTTTTCTAGCTTGACCACTCAGAGACCAGCTAGCCAGCAAATAGCTGGCAGGCCATTTTCATTACGCTGGCCGTGTATCCTCGTGGCCGGCCAGCAATGTTTAGCAAAGGCAGATATTTTGTACCAGCCAATTGCTCCCATGCCATGCTTTGGACCAAATGTCTCTTTTACAGATATTTCCGACGTGAGAAGTTGTTTTTCTATAAATACAACACCCCCTTATGGTTTGGGGTTAGAAAAAATCTCAAAGAGCCTATAGCTTCTCCAACACACTTCTCTCTCCTCTTGCAATATACATACACCATACAAGCTTAAACTTGAAGCTTTTGCTAAGGTTCTTGAACATAATTTCAGATACTTGAGAGTATTGAGAGTGAGGTTTGTTAACTAAGAAACTCATCCTCTCTTTCAAAAAGTGAATTTTGAACTCTTTCACCATCTTTCCTCTATCTTTTCTTTGTCTTTACATATTGATTTTAGAGCTATTTTGAGCTTAAAATGTGATTAAAAATTTGTTAAAAGTGAGTGAGCTGGCCACCCTTTCATTGGCTAGCTCACTAGTTGTGCACCCCTTCTTTTTTTTTTTTTTTTTTTTTGCTTTCTTTTCAGTTCATTTGGTTAAATTTCAGTACCTTTTAGCACTGTTTTTAGATTGTTTTTGTGTGATATGAATTGAATATGGGCTTATAAGAGAGTCCTAGTCCTCCCCGCTACATGTGCTCTTACTTCCTATGCTTTGAATATCATATTTGTGTTGTTGTAAGTACTCTCGAATTTGGGGTGTTTAGGATATAGCAGCCAATCCATTTGAGTTAATCGTTTTCACTTTGTTGTAGCTTTCCTTATGTCTCTTGGAACCTTGTGGTCATGGGAGGATTAGAGCTTAGGCTTAGCCACCCCGTTGCAAGTTTGATTAGTGTTAAATTTCTTGCTTTCATAGTTGTTGTCTACCTTGAAGCTAGGTAGTAGCTTCCGTGTTCAAAGTGTTAAAAAACTCTCTTATCGATCATTTTCGAAACATGGAAATGGATGTCTCATCCTTGTTCAATGAAAAAGAGGAGTTGTCAACAACTTTGGCAAGTTGTGTGTTTAAGCTTTGATAGATAGCTTGCTCCTTGATTTTTCCTCTTACTTGCTTTGTTGCTCCTAGAGAGCTCTTTATTGAGAAGTGTTGAAAACTCTCTCCTAGTTCCACTTTGAAGCATGGAAATGGATGTTTCATCCTTATTCTATGAGTAGGGAGAGAAGTTGACAATAATTCTTGAATTGTAGTTATTTTCCATTTTAGTGCTCTATGATCATCACATACTATCTTGTGATGTTCGATGATTTGTGAAGCATGTCTACCTCTTCCTTGAATACATTTCATGATAGGAAGGAGGTAAGGAGAATAGCTTTGTTTTGTGTTTAGCCAAGTCTTTTCCTTTTGCTTTTAAAGATCATCATGCAACAAACTTGCTATGGTTGATGATTTGGGAAGCAAACCTACTCCCTCCATGAAAATCTTCATGACAGAGGGGAGCAGGGAAGATGAACAACTTTTGGAAACATTCTATTTTACTATGTTCCAGTTCTGTTGCAGCAAGGTATTCCTCAGAAACAATGGTCGGCTGGCCATTATTACATATGGCCAACCACCTGATCAAGCCAGTCGGCCAAGAATCTTGTACGGCAATTGTAATTTTCCAGCAAAATAGAGCAGATTTTGAGGTCGAAACAGAACTGTTTTCTGACTGCTAACAGGGCAACTTCTGGCTGCAAAAAGAGAGGTTTTCGGAGGATGTTCTCGCTTGTGCGCGTGCAACTCGCCGCTTATTCAAGTCCATTAGATTAGTAGCTTTGATATTTATTTTCTAATAATTAGTTAATTAATCAGTTCATTCATTAGTATTTGTAATAATTAGTTAATTAGGTCATTCAGACCCTCTTGTGTGAGGACAAATTTGTAATATGTGATGTATGTCTTCCAACCCCCATTCTTCCTTTTATTTATATGCTTACCGTGATTTTATGTACTATCATGTTTTCATTTCATATCATTGCCATGCTTTGCATCCATTTTTGCATGCATTAAGGTTCAGTTCATCATTTTTAATATCATTATCATTTTCTACTTGCTTGAATACGTGCGTTACCGCATGCTTTGAGTTAATCCATATGACATAATAAGTCGAACCTAATAGTTGCATTCTTGTATGTGTTGCATCAGTCATATGCATTGCTAGGGTCATGCATTTTTCTAATTCCTTTCTTTTTCTTTGGCTTACCTCAGAGTACTAAGTGAGCATTTTTTGCTTTAGCATATTCATATGTGTGATTGTTGCCATGCTTAACATCTTACCATGAGGCTACGAGCTTACTCGAAATGAACTGTTTGAATGCCTATGGATGAAGGTTATTTTACTTACATTGGGGATGATTTTGATCAAATGTATGTACGAGCTCATTTCTTTCATTTTGAGTTGTGTGCACTCAAAACTCTTTTAAAATCATCACATAAAATCAAGTCATTTCTAAAGCAAGTGAAACAGTCTATACTTGTGTGCCTCACATAGTAAGATAGCATAGTAAAATCAGAACAAGAGCATATAATGTTGATAAAATTCACATCATGATTAGTAGAGGCCAATCTTTGATCAGGTGAGGGAGGTGCTTAATTCATGACCTTCAGCTCTCATACTTAAGTTCCCGAACCGAGATAACTTTGGTTACGATGAACAAGTGGCCTTTGGCACGAGTCGCGAGTTTTCTAAATGTCCAAAAAATATTTAGGTGGCGACTTTGAAATCTGGTAATACAGTCCATTTTTGGTATCTCTGATGATTAATGGATTTTCTAGGATTTGTCGGATTTGTACTCTCATTCTTTTTCTTTTTTTTTCACATTGTACTTGTGAAACCAGATTCAGAACCACGGGAGTCCAAACTGTAGGGCTATCATACCTGAGGGGACTAAACCCCTCCCCCTCTAAGGAGCATGAAAAACCAGCTACAAGGTGTGGTTGTGGTTTATTATGTTGGCCTGTGTGTCCTTGGTGAAAGTCTAGAAACCCACGCGGTTAGGTGCTGATCCTTTTGGTTAATACTAGTAAAATGGCTTTGGTAGTGCTTGTATAGCCTACAAGTAGACACCTACCTAGAGATTCCTAGTGTTTTTTGATCTATTGCCCTGTTTTCTAATCTAAAAATTATTGTTTTTATGAATTGATATGCATATAACTGAGACATTACAATGTTTTGAAAAAAGAAAGTATAATGTTTGGAAAATGACATGCATATACATTCAACATATGACTTTGTTAAGCTTCATATGTTGTGTTCAAGTATCTCTACTGGGTTTTAGCTCATCCTATGTGGAAAACAACTTTTAGGTGCTAATAAATGCCTCCACCAAGAATGTAGCTTGGGAGGACATAGAACCGAGAGCTTCTTTTTTGTTTCTTTTGTGTAATTATTTTTGTACAAGCCTTAGGTTTTCTATGTATTGAGTTTAACTTACTTTTGTTGTATCCAAGCATTGACTTGGAAAGATGTAGCCATTTGGGCATACACTTATCTGTACTTTCTTTTGTTCCAATTCATTTACATATGTTATATGCTATAGATTCAAGATCTAGGATTTATCAAAGTATATATGCATATGTCATCTTCTGTACGGTAACAGAATATTGATGAAAGGTTAATTATTTATAATTCTTTTGTTTTCCTTTGAATATCATGAGATGGGTTGTTGTTATTAGTTTAGGTTGCTACAACTTGGTATCAAAGCAACCGGGTTTAAATATTTTGGGATCGTAGGATGTAATTTTTACCACAATGGGTTTATCTCGCTACATAATATTAGAAGTAGACCTGGTATGCTATGTGATAGCATGTTTATGTGACTAGATGAGTATGGAATTTGATTTCTAAGATATTGATTGGGTCTAAGAGTTTTTAGAAGTGCTGTTAGAAGAACACTTGATCACTACTAATTCTAACTGTAAGTCAGTCGCAGAACGATTATTATCTAGAAAGGAAATTTGTTTGTGACTATATGACTCAGTGCTTATGTAGAATGACTTACTTGTTGTTCACCATATTAGGACATGATTGAATTAGCTTTGGCACATTTATAAATGTGATAATTTATTGTGTTACCTTTATTAGAATATCAGGACACGGATGTAGTGGTGGTAGGCGTGGCAGGCCTAGGTGGCAGGAGGTGCCAATACCGGATAAAATTCTGATACAAGAGGACAGAGTTGGTTAGCCTAACATGGCCGAGCCAGCAAGCTAGTAAGCCATGGGCACCTTAGCTCGCGAAATAGTAGGAGTGTTGTAGGAATCCATGGACATTCTCAAGGCTAAGAATCAAGTCCAAGCCCATGTTGCAGAAATAGGGCCATCTTTCCTAAAGCGAGAGTTCTTCTGGTTGAATCCAGATGAGTTTGTTAGGGATTCGAAAGAGCCATTAAAGGCCGATGAGTGGCTTGAGGAGATGATGAAGACGCTTGAGATGATTGGCATCGAGGACAATGGGTTGAGGGTAATCTTGGCATCTTTTCAACATAAATGAGATGCAGGTCAATGGTAGAAGTATGCGAGAGGGTGTATTGGGGTGACTTGGAAGGCTTTTGTCATTGCCTTCCAGGATAAGTTTTTGTCACCCATTGTGAAAGAGAAGTTGAGGGAGCAGTTTTTGAAGCTCAAATAGTTAAATGCGCCTGTAGCTGAGTTTGAGGTGACTTTCACTACCTTATCAAGGTTTTGCACTAGAACTTGTGGTGATTGAAGAACACCGTTGCATCGAGTTCGAGAAGAGATCAAGGATCGGGCTCCTTTTAAGGTGGTTGGGTCTGTGATTACGGATTGTGGTCATCTGGTGGAGGAGGCGGCGGCAGCCCACCTAGAGACGGTGGTCTAGACAGAGGAAGAGCGCATGAGGGGCTCCAGCCAGAGGAGTCAAGATGGTTAGAAGGATGCAAGGGACAACAAACGGTAAAGGGGTTCACTACTAAAAAAATCACTTTTTGCGACCGCTATAAATCGTCGCAAATAATAAAAAAAACAGTCGCAAAAAACCTTTTGCGACAACTCATGCGACGGCAAATGGGGGTCGCGAATGTGGGGGTGGCAAATACTTTTTGCGACGGCAAAGCAACGGTCGCAAACTATTCGCGACTGCCTGAACTACTTATAGCGACTGTTATTTTGTCGTCGCAAAAAACACAGAAAAACACTAACATGATTTTTGGCGACCATCTTGTTACCGTCGCAAAAAAAAAATTGTAACGTTAGGCACTCTAGAAATAGCAATGACAAGAATTCAAACAGTATATCATTGTAATTTAATCAAACATTCCATTTTAGCCTCAAAATTGGAGCCATATATGAAAGTTATTACAACTAAAAACTTGAGAAAGGTTCTTTTATGAAAAAAAATACAATCCAGATAGAAAGCTAGTAAAATCAAAATCTACAATGCTAGTGTTCACCACTGTACAAGGTACCGGCCGAGTGCCAATTTGTTACCATGGAGATATATGTTCCTCAAATCCAAGCTTGCACTTGATCAATACACATTATGAAGAGCAATAGATCAGAACACTAAGTATCAAATTTCTAGATATTTCTTTAGATAAATCCTAGCCGAGCAATGAAAAGGCAGTGATTGCAAAGAAATAATGAAAACATTACAAAGAAATTATGAAAATCAAAATAGACCGCCAGAACACAACTTTACAATTTCAAACACTATATATACCTATAAAATGACTACCAATTTTTATCATGAATGCAGGATTCTTGTGTATGTCATTCTACAGCAATAATATCAGCATCAATATATTTTTTAATTACTAAACACTAAACATATTATAATGAACATCTTAAACTGCTAAATTGATAAACCTCAACCCAATACTCCAAAAACATACCAGCCCATATATACCAAAATCAACCCACAACAACCAGTACAAATATGAACTCAAAAAATCTGACCCAACTTTTAAAAACATAAGCTGGTTGAGCCCAAACCACACCAGCAATAATAATAGTTATTTTTTGTTCTTCCTTTGAAGTATATCAGTCATGAGTTGCTATAATCCATATTATGCTCATCCTTCAAGTAAAGTTAGTCCAGTCAAAGTTCCTAACAGATTTGATCTAATCCCAAATTGAATCCAAGACAGATTTGATGGCTCAATACCAAGATGGACATCTTTGTAAAGGGTTGCATCAAAATAGCCAGCAAATCCTATTAATCAGGTGTAAAAAAAAATCTTGTAAAGTGACAATTTAAATTCTTAGAAACGCTATATAGAAAACTAAAAATGGCAGAGAGAGAGAGAGAGAAAGCAACGAATGTCATGCAGTTGACAGCAGTAAATGTCAACGTAAACCTAGTTAATATTGGTCCCTAGGATTCTCACACACCACGTCTCAAGAAATTCATCTCAGTGAGATCTGATTCATTATTTTTTATATCACCAAAATATGACGGAACGAAGTGGCAGAACCAAAAGAAAGTTGTTGGACAGAAAAATTTAGTAATAGTCAACATTTTGGATCTCTATTGAAGTGGAACTCTGATACTAAGTGCACACAGTGTAACCTGCTCTCTATTCCTTTTCCAATACATGCTCCTTCGAGACAATCAATTTCAACTACCATCACTGTTATTCGAGAGTACAAGAATTATTAATAGAAGAATACGTGCAATCCTAGTATCCATTAGAATGGCCCCACAAACCATAGTTTTCTATGTTCCTTGAAATTTTGACAACACCAATGTCATCCCATGTTCCTAATTCCAGTATTCCAACATTTCAATCAAGCACTACACATGTAGGAATGAAACTAATTCAAGTTTCCCACAGTTCTCTAGGTGACATGGATATTTTGATTTAATAAAATATTCACATGGAGATTATTTTAAAACAGTGACAAGTCTTAGGCAACCACATACCACGAACCAAGGCTGATCTAGTGTCATTGGGCATCTCAAACTGAAGCTTCATATACCACTAATTGCTTCTTGTAATTGAGTACTTTGGATGAGTAAACATAAAGACCTACACCAGTACAAAACAAGATGTAATTTTCAGGAACCAATATTTTAAGTTCACAAACCACAAATCTAAAAATCCCTATGAAATTGTTATCAAAGGAAAAACTCACAGGTTGAGAGAGTGAACTTCACTATCATGTCAGGGACTTCCATGCCTTGTCCACATGTCAGTGGAATTGCTGCTCTGATCTACTCAGCTTATCCAACATCGACCCCGACTGCTATTAAATCTGCAATCATAATAGCAGTGGAAATCATAGACCATTCAGGAAGGCCAATAATGGATGGAGACAAACCTGCAGGAGTTTTTGCAACTGGAGCTGGACATGTAAACCCCAGGAGAGCCATCAATCCAGGACTGGTATATGATATCAGGCCAGATGAGTATATCACTCATCTGTGCACCCTGGGAAACACAAAATCAGAAATTTTCGCAATTACTCACAGGAATGGGAGTTGCCATGAGACTTTGCTGGAGAACAGGGGTTTTAGCCTCAATTATCCCTCGATTTCGGTAATGTTCAAGCCCGGGAAGATGAGTAAGGTGATTAAAAGGCAATTGACAAATGTAGGGAGTCCTAATTCCATTTACTCGGTGGAAGTAGTGGAACCTGAAGGAGTCAAAGTAAGAGTTACACCGCAAAGACTAATATTCAAATATACGAACCAGAACTTGAGTTACAGAGTTTGGATTATTTCAAGGAAGAAAACCACAAACAAAAAAGATTTCTCTATGAAAAATATACACATGCAGATATGCAAGAGAATTAACAATAAGAAAAGATTTCTCTATGGAAAATATATGTTCCTCAAATCCAAGCTTGCACCTGATCCAAGCTTGCGCTGAGGCCCAAGTTTTGGCCTGTTGTTTTTTATACCAATTCCAAATCTATCACTTCATAGTGAAACATTTCAATTCAACAAACCACAAACATCAAATTCAAGATGAGGCAAGCAAAACCCTTCACACTCCTTAATTCTGAGGCAAACTAATCAGCAAGGATGTTAAAAGAACCTACCCAATTCAGAATTCATGTTAAAAATCCAAATATATATGTGTGTGTATACAAGAACATCACATTCTGAAACAATATAGCAGCAACATCAATGAGAATTCGTTTGATCTGAAAATGCACCATTGTGATTAGAAAATTTTAGTACACAAATTGAGCTAGAAACAATATTCTTTTGAGTAGAAAATTGGCAATGTGATGCTAATGAAAGGTCACACATTTTGGAGAGAGAGAGAGAGAGAGAGAGAGAGAGAGAGAGAGAGAGTTAGTTTTACCAAAAACAATACAGCAGCAACATCAATCCAAAAAACAAGTTGTATGTGCATTGCTCCAAACATGTTCTTGAGCATTTTTTCCTATCTTAGTCAGGGAATGATGGTTACTTGACAATATCAAAACTTGTTCATACACTCCCCTAGGATTGATTCATGAAAGCTCTGACCACTGCACTTGATATTGCACAGGATGTACAAATCTTGAGGGTGTTTCGTAACATTTGTATGTCATTTTCAAATATTGTGGCTTCCACTTTTGATTGTTATACTTTATAAAATTAATTAGTAACATTTTAAAGTGCGACAAGGAATAAGTTAAACACATGATTTGCTTCGTAATAACGAATCAATTGAAGAGAGATTATTAGCTGAACACTAAAAAGATAATAAAGGAAAATGATGGGAATAAAACATTTCAATGTTATAAATAGAATAAATATTATCAGTTACCATTAATTTTTCTGGCCAAGGCAAGAAGTTTGATAGAGAGGCTAGCCGACCAAATCATAAAAGCAAAGAGCACCAACTTGGACCCTCTAGAAAAACAAAAAAAAAAAAAAAAAAAAAGCAGAGATCAAAAAAATAATATTAATAAATGAGTATCTCAACCTCAATCCCAAATTCATATATGGACCCAAAAAAAAGTATTAAAAAAAAAAGAAAAAAAATATTTTTTATGTATTCCAAGTGTCCGCTAAGTGATCAAACAAACAAAACATTAAAGCCTAAATCAATGAACATAATGTTAATCAATGAGCATAAGTCATAGGGAAACACACAAAGGTATATATATAAAGAGAGAAACACATTTTAATGTTAATCTTTGAAATGGAGACAAAATTTATAATCATGAAAATTTACAAGACTGAGACTGAAAGAGACTTATTTGGTTCCATACCATCGAAGTATAAGCACGATATCCGTTACTCTCATCCTGGCTCTTATTAGTTCCTCAGATGTTCAAAATCCAACCAAGCCGCCTTAGTATACAGAAGGGTAAGATGAAATGTGGGACTAAATGTACAAACCTTGTACTCTTTTTTCTATTCTTTGGTTCATGAAAGGCTTCCACCATGAGTTTTGGCGCCACTCATCTGACACCTTCAAAAGAATGACAACAGATGTAAGTTTATATGAAAGTTTCAATAAAAATTAATATTCCTAAGTTTATAGATACAAATGTGAGCTGCCTCATAATTTTTGAAATTTCTTAGCTCATTAACAAGTATAACTGTCATTAGAGAACCCAAAAAAAAAAAAAAAAAAAAAACATGAAAATTACTAAACATAATAACAAAGTCTAGCAAAAAAAATTCTAACTTGTAGAATGGATCACGATGTCATTACAATCTGTTTAGCAGCCATGGCAGACAACCTATTCCAATTGTGTATTTTCTGGTCCATGAACGGTTTTAAATAACAAACTGTGACAAAGATTAACTGTAAGGCCCATTATTCATAAAAATTAAAGAGCTACATTTTGAATATTGTTTCTAATGAGATGAGAATGCCAACAAAAAACCTTCTCTTGTAATGCTTGTACAAAGGCCTCAGAGGCATCACCACTAGAAATAGCCACAAAGTTTTGCAATGATTTTCTCAAGCCAATTAACGAACCAATAAACGCGAAAAACATCGAAAAAAGAACAAAAATTAGAACAAATCGAGCAATTTATGGATCAAAGAACCAAAACAAGGTAAAAAAAAAAAGAAGCAAAAACAAAACCGAGAACAGATCTACATTGCGATGCTGAATACACATACATATGTATATAAGCATTCGTGTAATTATGGATTGATAGGACACTGTGTACACAATGAAGCTCAAAGGTAGTTTTTGTGTGTGTGCACATGTAATGTAGGTGAATTTTGAGGTAGATGAAACGCATGAGAGGTGAGCTTACTCTGCTGCATTTGAATGCTCAGAGAGAACTTTTCCATGGCAGAGTTAGGGTTTCTGTGCGACGAATCGCTCAAATTGTAGAAAGAGAATAGATAATGTGTACGCAGATACAAAGAGATATTGAGAGATCGAGAGAGGTATAGAGATTGAGAGATTGAGATTGAGAGATCAATCGATTGAGATCAAGAGGGATAGAGAGATTCATACGGGGTGAGTGAGAGCGAGAACGACAACGACAGAGAGAGGTTGAACGAGCCAAGCTAGGGCAAAAGAAAATAAATAAAAAAAAATAGGAGAATAAATGTTAAATATAAATTGGAGTTTTTTTTTTCTTTTGCGACAGCCAAACAAGCAGTTGCAAAAAAATAGTCGCAAAAAGTCAATTTTCTAGTAGTGGTTGCACCCTATAGTAGTGCTAGGCTACATGGTCTAGACCCACTTTTTTTTGGCTAAGTTCGGGTTCAAAGAGAAGTAACTAGGGTGGGTTCACTTGTTTCAAGTGTGGTTAGTTGGGCCACAAGTCTTCAGTTTGCTCGCAGAGAAGATGAGGGCAACAATTTGCATTGTCTTCTGTTCATCCTCAGAGCCAAAGTTAGGGGAGAAGTCTGCCGCCTACCTATTATCAATGTGGGCAGTTGAGGAACTTGAGGAGGTTTTTCCCTCAGTCTGGTGGCACATCTGGTGCATCCGGTTCGAGGCAAAAATAGAGCCATCAGCCAGCATAGTTAGTACATGCAATGAGAGCTAATCGAGAAACCACTTCGGCTTAATCTATGTATCATGCCTATGCTTAAAAGGGTGAGCAGGTGGATAAGAGGCCTTCAGGGTGTGCATTTGTTGTTACCACGCTGGATCAGTTGCAAGTACCTTCTATTGTGAGAGGTAACTTTTTGTTGTTCAACTCTATTGCCAATGTGTTTATTGATACTGGTGCATTTCATTCTTTCATATTGTCTTCTTTTGTATCCGCTTTGGGGTTGGAGTTTGAGCTGTTGGAGTCTCCTCTGTTGGTTAAGACACTTATTGGGGGTAGAGTGGCATTGGGTCGAGTATGCCATTCCTATAAGATTGAGGTCGTAGTTCGTCACCTCTCTTTTAATTTTGTTGTTCTTGATATGCATGCTTTTGCATAATTTTGGGTATAGATTGGTTGACTTCTTACCACGCTTCCATAGAATGGCCTCGTAAAAGGGTGTCGGCGTGCACACCATCAAGAGAGTGCTTCTACATTATGTACGACCAAGGTGATAGTCTCACTCCTCTGTTTTATGACCTTAAGGGTCGAGGAGAGTTAAGTTTTCTTTTTGCCTTCTCGATATCTGATGAGCATAGTACAGTTCAGGGTGAATTTCTGAGAGTAGTTTGAGAGTATCCAGATGTTTTTCCAAAAGATCTTATAGAGTTACTGTAGCTCGAATTTCTTCGTGCCCCCCTTTTCGGAGAGCTCGAATTGGTCCTACAGTTCGGACTCCTCTCACGGTTTTGAATCTAATCTCACAATGTGCAATGTAAGACTGACACTACAACAAAAAGGGTCTATGGTGACGAAAACGCATGACGAAAAAATATTTCGTCTCCAAATATACATGTTTTAGTGATGAAAATAAGATTTCGCCTCCAATTGTACTATTTTTAAAGAAGAAAACCAAATTTCGTCACCAAATGCTTAAAATCAAATAAAACAATTGTTGACAAAAAATTTATTCGTCTCTAAATTTTATTTTTCGTCACAAAATAGTTTCTCACCCTGGGAAATTTGGCAGAAGATTTGGCGCCATTTTGGAGACGAAATTTTTCATCACCATTGTAAAAAAAATTTAGAGAGGAAATAATTTCATCTCCAAATGTATTATTTTTAGAGAGGAAAACCAAATTTCGTCACCAAATGCTTAAAATCAATAAAAAATAAAATTGAACCAAGAGACAGATATCTCTCTGTTTAGATGCATGTATTTTACCTTCTATATCTCTCTTTGTCACCCCTTCACCCATTCATCTCCATCACACCGTCTGTCCATCTTTGTCGCACCCGCTAACCTGCACTACAACATGTATCTCTCTCTCTCTCTCTCTCTCTCTCTCTCTCTCCCTCCCTATTATCACTACAACAAAACTGGGTTTTCACGGTACCACATCAACGACATACAATAAATGTACGCCATGATTTCTTACTTTTACGACTTTCTTTTTCTGCACATCGTAAATAATTTCCCAACCACAACGTGTCTATTGTGTAGATGGTGAATGCTAATAATGATGATTTTTTTATGGCTTGTAATGTTAGCCGTAAATAATAAGACTTTCTATGGCGTGAATATGACATGCCGTTAATACATCAACTCTACATGACATATGTACACCGGCTGTTAAAAATATTGAACATTTTACGGCACACAAAAAATCAACTGTTAAAAAATACACTTTTCACGACGCACATATGTTAGCCATTAAAAATATTTTACTTTTTACAACGCATAATTCCTATCATGAATAATATGACCGAAATAAAAATAGGTGCCAAAATCAAATACTCTAGCGCCAAACCCCCCAAACCCAAAAATATATTAGAAAAAAATAAATATATCTAACTTCTTCTAATCGTAAAAACTCAGAAGATGGGGGAGAAGAGAAAGCGTTCGAAGAAAATACTTGGGCAAAACCAAGAAGAGAGGGTTAACCCAGAAGGCTTTGGCTTTGGCTTCTAATCAAAGTGAACCCAGAAGGTTTCATCAAAAGGGAGAAGTTTGGGGGGAGCTCAATCTCATCTCTCTGAATCGTCTCATCGAAGAAGGGTTACCTGGTAAATTGCTTCCTCATCTCCTTCCTCTTATCTTTGTTGATTTCTATTAAAGTGATTACTCATTGTTTGTTTGGTTTTGATTTTGATTTTTATTTCGATTTTGATCATCTCATCGATTTTGATTTCAACTCTCTATTACAGATTCTCTTTTTTTTTATGGTAAACTATTGCTTCTTCTATTTCACTCTCTCTCTCTCTCTCTCTACGAAGTTAGGGTTTCAAAACCACCACTGTCAAGAGGTGTTGATTGAATGGAGGCAGATTTTTCTGTTTCTTGTGAAACTCTGTTCATATTTTTCTATCACCATTTGTTCTATTTCATGTATATGTCTAGTGATTTGGGGAAAAAATGGTTTTGAGAAGTTAAGTTTTAAATTGAAAATTTAGGGTTTTTATTTGGGGGTTTTGATCCAAAAATTAAGATTTTGTTGCCATTGCCAATTTTTAAGGTTTTTTTTTTTTTTTTTTTGTTTCTAATGGCTCCTATTTTACTTTGACCATTTGTTTTGTTCAAGATTTGTGCTAGGTTGTTGCTGGAAAGAAAATTTGTATCAAGTGATTCTCTTCCTTGTCTCTCTGTGATGTTTGCACATGTTTGTATGTATCTAAATATTAACATATACCCAAAATTGTGACTCCATAACAAGTAATTTGAATTCATTCCATTTTTTGAAATCCTTTTTATTTTTAATCCTCTAGAATTTAACATCATATTACGGTAATTTGATAACCAATATATTTACATTGCGCCATTTAGCAGTAGTTAGAGTCCTTTGGCTTCAGATAGAGTTGGACCTGCTTTGTTTTTTCTTTGTTGGCTATTTGTACCTAACTAAATGGCCTATAGATAAATCTCTGGTTATGTTATGAAACTTATAAAAGAAAATTTGAAATGAAAGTGGACTTGTTCTATGTTGTGTTCAAATTTCAGAACCTAAAGAGATCCTAAATGGTTTACAAATCCATTCTTTTGGCCTGTGTTTCTAACTTGTAAAACTGTAGATATTTAGAAGTTTTCAGGTAACATACTTAAAGATTATCATATGCCGAAATGTTTAATGCCTATTCACCCTGAAGCTTGAGTTTTGTTGCATCCTTGTTACCAATCACTTTTATTGTTTTAGAATTCACTGCATGCAAATTTTCTGCAGTCATTTTGAGTCCAGTTTTTACTTTTGGCTGTGAGTGCTGAATATTTTATATTTAGAATGACAATCTCATTTTAATTTTTCTCTGCAGCTTGATATTTCTTGCATATGTAATTTGGTTATCTTGTCAAATGCAGATATTGGGGCAAAAAATTTCTCAAACTTCATCTCTAATTATGCAATTAGTGTGCCAAATTTAGCGGTGAGGAACTTCTCATGAATGCTACTAGTAATTTCCTTGAGGCCGCAATTTTCTGAAGCACTTTTGCACTACAAGCAGTTTGCTCTTCCTATTTTTAAGTATATAAGCCACCTGCACGACAATTCTTGTTGTTTTTATTGGTGTTTCAATCGTGTAGGAACAATCACTAACTTATATTTATATGTTAATTTAGTGGAGCATTTCTTCTTCAACTAGGGTAGAATAAAAAACAATTTTTGACATTTAGGCACAAGGTCCCGGGAAAATAGTGAAATATGTATCTAACGGCCCGAAAAAACATCACAAACATCTTGAGATTATCAGAAATTATCATGAATACTTTGGGAGGGATCAACATAAGTTGTGAAAACTTACAGAACAATCATAGGACCCTCGGTTGGAAAACATTTAGGCTTGAAAATAGGCCATTACGGAGTAAAATCTTGAAATAGTCATTAAAAGGCCAAGAAATATCATGAACACCTTGGGAGGAACTAATGTAAGTTGTAAAAATTTACGGAACAAGCATGGTAAAATTTGGTTTAAAATTTACTTTGAAATTTTTATTTTTTCTCTTTTCTAGGTTGCATATTAACATATTTAGTGAATGGTTACCTTAACCTTTTGTTGTTGTTTTTTTTTATTTTTTATTTTTATTTTTTAAATGACAGATTGGAGATGAACGAATTTGGTAACCTGCATAGCAAGAGTTTTTTGTTGATATTACCAGACACATCCATCACAGTGTAGTTGTACTTTTTGTTGATATTACCAAACATGTATTTTGACTATGTTATTGTGGGTTACGATTATATTGTGATGGATCTTATCTTTTTGATGATATTTTATTGAATAGATTAAAATGAACAGATTTTTGTTGATGTTACCAAATGAATAGGTTTTTGTAATAATTTGTAATGGATATTATATTCAGCAGGTTATTAAAATGCACAAGTTATTTTGATTGTGTTGTAGTTTTTGATTTTACTAGAATAGATGTTATAGTTTGGATGTTATATATTAATTTCTTGATACTATGATGTATTTTGCTTAGGTTGTTTTATGATAATGAACAGTTTAATTTTATATTGATTTGTATTAGATATTTTATTTAATAGATTATTAAAATGTACGGGTATTGTTTATTGAAAAAAATATATAAATTGCAAATGTAACCCTCTCCTCAATTTTTAAAATTTATTTATTATTGGCGACGAAAAAAAATTGACACTAAAACTTTCTAATCCCAACAAATAATTTCGTCAGACATTCATTATTTCATCACTAAATTAAAATATTTGTTGACAAAAGTTTTCATCACTGAAGGTTCTTTTTTTTTCTATCTTTTGGCGACAATATTTTCGTCACCAAAAATTTTATCGCTATTTTTAATGACGAAATATTTTGTCACTCAAAATAAATATAATAAAAGTTTATTTAATTTTAGTGACGAAATGGACGTTATAGGTGACAAAATATTTAACATTTAGTGACGAAATATTTCATCAGCAAATACCAATAATAGGTGACAAAATAAATTTTCGTCATCAGGTACTTTTAGTGACGACGAATTGATGACGAATGTGGTGACGAAATTATTTCGTCACAGATCAATTTGGTGACAAAAATTTCACTATTGGAGACGAAGTGATTTTGTCATTAAAGTATCATTTTGTTGTAGTGTGATAAACACCAAAGAGTCCAATCCGGTAAATCATTTTGGGAAATCGATTTTGAATCAAATAATGCCAAAACTGGACTACTTTGCCGGATTACAAAGTCGACACCTAAATATTTTGTTTTGGAGAAATTTAGGAAACCCTGACTTATGCCAAAGGCCATGTGTCCGTCATCACCAAAGTTGTCTCGGCTCGAGAACTTGGGTACAAGAGGGAAAGGTCCTGAAATGAGCACCCCCGCTCGCCCGATCAAAGGATCGACATCTACTAAGCATGATATGTTGTTTTATAAACACATGTGTTCTTATTCCGGTTATTAGACTAACTTTACTATGTGACGCACACACAAGCAAGTATAGACTATAATTGCAAGAATTGGAACAAATTCAACTCATGTTTGTTTTTTAAAATGGTTTGAATTTGCCATCCTCAAGTGGGCTAAAACGTGGATTTTCCACCCTCAAGTTGGCTTAAAAACATGATTTGCCACTTTGCAAAGTGGGCTTAAAACGCACATTCACTAAATTGTTCCAATTCAAGCAACAAAGTCTTCATCCACAGGCATTCATGCAGTTAATCATTTAAGTATATAGCCTCATGGCAAGAATGCGAAACATGGCAACACTCACACTCATGCAAGCATGCTAAAGCGTAAAACTTACAGTGTACTCCAAGCCAAAACAAAAGCTAGTTAGAAATATGCATAATTCTAACTATGCTAAGATGCCTAATGCAACACATGCAATAAACAATTAATAGGCTCGGCTACCTAATCATGGTATTTGCAACACTTTGATAGCATGCTTTGAAACACGTATTCAAGGAAGTGTATTGAATTAACAATGCAGTTTGAATGATGCGCCGAGCCTCGGTGCATGCAATACAAATGAATGGATGCAAAAATGCAAGCATAAGGTATGCTAATCAAAACATGACCCTAAACTAACCATCGAAAGCGTTTAAATAAAAGGGAGAAAGACGTGGGGTTGGAAAACATGCACACACGCACGCACACTTATTACAACATTATGCCATCTCGAATGAGGGTCTGAATAAATAAGCTAACTAGCTAAGCTAATTAGGCTAATTATTACAAACCAAAACTAATTAACTATTTTAGTTAACTAATTATTACAACACAATTAATTAACCATTCTAGATAACTAATATTACAAACCAACACTAAAGAATTAGTTACACTAACCAATTAAATACAACATCATTGAATAATTAGCTACACTAACTAATTAAAGCAATTAAGTGGCCTCGAGGGCCAGGGAGACATGCATGCTCAGTTGGCTTCCTCCCGAAAATCCATCGCCTTGCCATCGGTTGCCTCTGTTTGCACTTGCTGTGATCTCTGAACATTGCACCCACTTCCAGACTGTTTCTGCTCCAACACAAGAACACTTTTGCACAAAAATTGACTGGTGGCCAGTCGGCCACAAAAGGTGGCTGTCGACCACCCTAACTGGCCGGTCGGCTACCTCAAGTGGCCGGTCGGCTACCTCAAGTGGCCGGTCGGCCACCCCTTTTTCCAAACTTCTGTTTTTGCTGCAACAGAGAGCAACAGAGACAAAGCAATGCATTTTTCAAGGAATGTGTGTACTGTCACTCTCCTTATCATTTCTCAAGCTCAAAGGAGTATGGCACTTGGCTCTCAAGCCACCAACCAAGCATTTTCAATGCATGATGGCTAGAAAACCAAGCTTGTACAAGCTTAATAAATGCACAAACAAGACCAAAACAACCATCACCCTATCATGCATGATCAAGGGTGACGGTGACCAAGAGAAATGACACGTTTCATCACTTTGAGTATGAAACGTCTCATTTTTCTTGTGTTTGGATTAACGTCCGATCCAAACAAATGCAATGCAACACAAATATGCTTATCTTGCTCAAGTTTTACTTGGTTCATTTTGTTTACACATTTTACATTATCGATTAGTCCTTTAACCAATTAAGTCCGAAGTAAAAGTCCTCTAATTGGAAAGAGGGCCTAAGCCACAAGTACCTTGAGCATAAAAGAGGCCTCATGTTGTTGTTGGTTAGTAGAAACCCTCAAGAGAGGATTAAAACCATTAGGCATGAGAGCCTCAATTCCACACTCAAGCCAACAAAGGGCTCAAGGCCACTTTCAAAACAAATTGAAAAGTGAAGAATAGAGGGAGGTTGCAGACTTTTCAGTGCTGATATGGCATGCAAAGAGACACTAAATCATGCAAACAACACATGCAAGACATGCTAAGAGCCTAAAAGCATCAAACTAGTGAAGATCACAACACTATGAGCATGCAACACAAAGCTCAACTGACTAAACCAGCTCTAGACAGAGTTAAAACATGCCAAAACAATGGCTAAAACATACTGAGATTGAAGCATAAAAAGCTAGAAAAACATGCTCTCATGTTAGCTCGCAAGCAAGACTCAAGACACAACTCTCAAAAACAATGAAAGAGCAAAATAAGTGAGAGTGTGACAGAGCTATATACACTGAAATCACATGTAAAATGATGCTACAATATGCAATCATCTCAAGCAAAACATGTTAAAGGCCTTAAAACACTAAGCTAGTGAAGGCAGTTGCACTAAAACCATGCAAGACAAGGCTTATATGACCAAGACGGCTCAAAACAGAGTTAAATCATGCCAAATCAGAACCTAAAACATGTTGAGATCAAGTCACAAAAAGGTAGAAAAACAAGCTCACATGTTAGGCTATCTACACTTGCAAACAAGACACAAAGAGGGGAGGCCAGCCCCTCCTATTTTGGACCTCAAAACCAAGTTTTTACCACTAAAATTTCCCTAGAATTTAGTGGTTAAAAGATCCCAAAAAGTTGTTTCAAAACGCTTTGAAAGATGGCACAAAAGGCTTCACAAGCTAAAGAACAAAAAGATGAGACAACCCCCTAACTCAACAAGACTTAAACCATCATTTTGAAACCTTAAAAACAAAGTTTTTTATGGTTCAAAACTAGGTCAAAACAGTGTAAAAAGATGGCCAATCAATTGATTAAAACAAAGCTTAAATGAGGTTAGCCTTATACCTTTCAAGAAAAGCACTAAGCAGCCACAATTCTGAGCCAAAACCAGCTTTAAGAACTCAAACTAAGCCTCAAAGAACCTCAGCTCCAAGATGAAGATGTTTGGTCAAGGGTCTTAGTGCAAATGTGTAGAGAATTCTCACTTTCAAGCACAAAATAGGGAGAGAGAGAGAGAGAGAGGAAATTTGCTCACAAAATTTTCTAACCCCTCAAATGGGGGAGAGACCCTCCATTATATAGAAATGCAAGCCAAAGGCTTGCATTCATCCCTCGATACACATGTATGGAGATGACATTCAGTGATCAATAGCTGGCATAGCTGGCAAAGAAAATATCTGAAAAATGAGAAAAATGGCCGTCGGCCACTTTAGGTGGCCGACTAACCACCTCCCCTAGCCAAACGACCACTTCAAGTGGCCGACAAGGGCCAAAAGTGGTTGACAAGGCCCTTCCCTCCTCTAGGCAAGAGGCATCAAGGTTTGACCCAAAAACAAGCACAAAGAGAAAAGGGTTTAAAGGCTCAAAGACAAGACATTCCGCCGAGAACTTCGGGCATTCAAAACGAGCACAAACAAGCAAAATCATCGAGTGCACAAACGATGATGTCTAAGTCTTGAGGTTGGTCAAAAATGGGGTGTCTACAGTTACCACCACACAGAGAGATTGAGTGCTCTATTGACTTAGCGCCAGGCACGGCTCCGATTTCCATGGCACCATATAGGTTTGCACTAGCAGAGTTGTGTGAGTTGAAGGTGCAGCTTCAGGATTTCTTACATAAGGGTTCATCCGCCCTGGTACCTCACTTTAGGGAGCACTGGCTCTCTTTACAAAGAACAAATATGGCACATTGTGACTGTGCCTCTATTACTGGATGTTAAATCCGGTAACTATTAAGAACAAGTACCCATTATCATAAATAGATGATCTGTTTGACCAATTAAAGGGGTTGTATTATTTTTCGAAGATTGATTTGAGATTGGGGAATTACTAGTTGAGGGTGAAGGAGAAAGATATTCAAAATATGGCCATCCATATGCGGTATGGCCATTACGAGTTCTTAGTGATGCCTTTTGGGTTTCCCAATGCACTGGCTTCATTTATGGACTTGATGAATCGAGTCTTTTGTGAGTTCTTAGATCGATTTGTGGTTGTCTTCGTTGACGACATCTTAGTCTACTCACCCTTCGAGGAGGAACACGAGGAACACTTGCGGATTGTACTTGAGTTGCTTAGAGCACACTAGTTATATGCTAAGTTCAAAAAATGTGAGTTTGGGCTTAACGAAGTTAAGTTCTTAGGCCACGTGGTGTTCGGGGAAGGGGTGATCATAAATTCATCTAAAATAGACGCAATGCAAGGTTGGGAACAATTCAAGAATTACCTTGAGATCCAGAGTTTTTTGGATTTAGCATGGTATTACCGACGTTTTGTGAAAGATTTCTGTAGATTGGCTTCACCGTTAACCAAATTGATGAGGAAATGGGTTAAATTTGTGTGGAGTGAGGCTTACAAAAAGTCATTCCAAGAGCTCAAGCTTAGACTCACCACTGCTACAGTTTTGATCATTTCAAAGAGGGATTTGGGTTATTCAGTTTATTGTGATGCATCTCCAGAAGGTTTGGGTTATGTATTGATACAGGCAGGGAAAGTGGTAGAATATGGTTCACGGCAGTTGAAAACACACGAAAGAAACTATCTTACTCACAATTAGAGTTAGCGGTAGTGACTTTTGTCTTAAGAATTTGGAGGCATTACCTGTACGAGGAAAGATGTGAAGTGTTTTTCGAGCACAAGAGTTTGAAATATCTATTCTCACAGAAAGACTTGAATTTGAGGTAGATGAGATGGATGGAGTTCATGGAAGATTACGATTTTGAGTTGCATTATCATTCGGGGAAGGCCAATGTAGTGGCCGATACTTTGAGTAGGAAGTCCGTAAGCAATGTAGCTAGTATCGCCATCAGGGAGTGGGAGATATTGATCCCTATCAGCGAGTTTGACTTGCACCTGGGTGAGTTCTTTGAGTTGGCCACTCTATTTACCGTAGTTCTACAACTTACCTTCATTCGTCGGGTTATAGAGGCACAGTAAGGTGACCAAGAAGTAGAAACTATCTGAGAGAAGATCTCCAATGGGAAGGTGGAGAAGGATTTGAACGTTCAATTGGATTTGAGTGTGAGATATCTAGACCGTCTTTATGTGCTAGAATCTTGTAGAGAAGAGGTACTCTGAGAGTTCCACCATTCACGCCTTGCAGTACACTCGGGAGGCACAAAAATGTATCACGACCTTAGTTGCCAATTTTGGTGAAGGGGGATGAAGAAAGATGTAGCCTTGTTTGTTTCAAGGTGGCTTATCAACAAGTAAAGACCGAGAATCAATGATCAGCGGGTTTGTTGCAACCCTTACCTATAGCCGAATGAAAGTAAGAGCATGTCACAATGGATTTTGTTGTGGGCCTTACGAGTCCTCAACGGGATAATGATATCGTGTGGGTATTAATCAACCGATTAACCAAATCCACACACTTTATACCTATGCACACAAGTGAATCGGTAGACCACCTTGCCGATCTATATGTTAGAGATATAGTGCAACTTCACGGGGTCCTAATGACTATCATCTTGGATAGGGATCCACGTTTTACGGCTTGGTTATGGCAGAGCCTACAGGGTGCCTTAGGCACTAAGTTGACGTTTAGCACCGCCTATCATCCTTAGACTGATAGGCAGTCAGAGTGCATCATTTAGATTTTGGAGGACATGTTTCGGGCTTGCATTCTTGATTTTAAGGGGTCGTGGGAGAGGCATTTGCCTTTGGTGGAATTTGCCCATAATAATAGTTTTCAAGCGAGCATTGGTATAACACCTTTTGAGGCCTTGTATAGCCGACCATGTAGATCTCTTGTGTATTGGGCCGAGGTGGGTGACACACCTATGTTAGGTTCTGAATTAGTCCGAAAAATGATAGAAAAGGTCGCACTTATCCATAAGAGGTTGGTTTCGGCTCAGAGTCGTCAAAAGAGCTATGCCGACCATAAAAGGAGGCCTTTATCTTTCGAGGTGGGGGATCACATGTTTCTTAAGATCTCACCAAAAAGGGGTTTGATGAGATTTGGAAAGAGTGGGATGTTGTCACCTAGATTCATTCCCTTTGAGATTCTAGAGCGTATTAGGGAGGTAGCTTATTGTTTTGGCCTTGCCGCCCTAACTTTCCGGGGTTCATGCCATGTTTCATATTTTTATGCTCTGGAAGTACAAGCCTGATCCTTCACATGTATCGGATTGGACCGAGTTAGAAGTACATGAGGATGCCTCGTATGAGGCGAGACAGGTTCAGGTTTTAGGCACATGGGATCAAGTTTTGCGAGGTAAGACTATTTCATTGGTTAAGGTGTTGTGGCGACACCACGGGGTCAAGGAAATGACTTGGGAACATGAGGTTAAAGTCCATGACAAGTATCTGGACCTGTTTGTTGGTATTTGAGTCTTTGTACTAAACGTTTTCTTTGTTGTAATATACAAATGCTGTGAATGTTTTGGAGATTTAAAAACCATATGGCTATGTTTTACCATTGTTTCTTGCATAAGTTGTTATTGCAGTTGGGCTATTGTGTGATTGTGTTGATTTAAATTTCGGGGATGAAATTTTTTAAAAGAGAAAAGATTATGACAGTTCTGGTTTAGACTTGACCTTTTTCATGTTCCTAGATCCGAAATTCCATATCTTTAATTGTTGTTTATGCCATTTTCATGAGTTTCGTTGTCTGGAGTTGTTGGTTGTGTTTGAAAAAGGTTGGGAGTTAGTTTTTCAGAAGAGTTGCAGTCCATTTCCTTTCTTGTTCACTCGAGTAGTGCCATAGTGCCCTGGGAAAACACCTCCCAATCATGTTCCCCTATCTAAATCCACGTAGATACAAATAGTAGATAAAAAAATAATAATACAATTTCGTAACACTTCTCCCCTATTGAACTATTCTCAAGAATTTCAATATAGTCAGTTTACATCCATAGTTATAATGAAACGGTTCAAAAGCTAAGAAGTTATGCAAAATAGAGAAATCAAAAAGGGACAACACTCTATCGAAGTGTCCATGATTTAAAAATAAAATCATTCACATTTATACAAAATAACCCCAAGGCTTCAACACAAAACATCAAACAAGTGATCATTTATGCTTCATCCAAATTGCTTTCCATAGTAAATCATTTAGGTGGCTCGTCAACTTCATTTCCTGAAAATGGTTAGTTTTGGGAGTGAGTGAATGCTCAGTGGAAAGTATATTTAACAAATTATATAATTAATTGAAATACACATGATCATGCTATGAAAGTGTAGAAATTATGTTAAAGTAAATCTTCTTTATAAGTTTAAATGACTATACAGGATATTAGATAATCATTCTTCTAAAAGCAGGGGTGATAAATATACCATGACATCCCAAGTAAGAGACATAATTCACAATACATACATAGATATAGATTTTGTATACTGAAAATAGTCCTACATTTGCCAACACCAGAAAACAAGGGGCGATGGGCACCCAAAAACCTTTTTCCCTTCCACATTTGCCGACTCCTAAAACGACGGGGACGTAGACACCCAAAAACCATGTTTTTCCACATATGTCGACTCCTAAAATGGCGGGCTCGTGGACACCCAAAAATATTTTTCCACATTCGTCCGGTGATATGCATAGACAAGGCAATTGGGCACCTTGACTCCCCACGCGGGTACTAATTACATTACACAACTTAACCAAACCTGACTCACTACCTGGACTCATAGACTATTTACCTCCTTTCAACTCCTTCAATACGGCAACATTTTAAAAGTGACAAGCTAAAATTTTAAAATTTTATGATGCATGAACTTTCCAAATCTCAATTTTCCTATAATAATTTCAATGCACAACAATTCAATAGTTCACATGTCAACAATGCGAAGATTCTTCAATTCATAACCATCATTATCTCCAGTTTTGGTGTAAAAGTCTTAAAGTCTAAGTTTTCAACATCAAAGTCAAGTAAATATACTTAATTTTAGTTTCTGAAGGCCAACTGGGAAAAACCCCCCCTTTTAACTCTTCCATCCATTCATACACATTAGTATCACAAAAAGAATTAAGTAATGTATATGATGCATGAATTGTCACGACCCAAACCCGCCCCTATGGGTTTAGCATCGTAACCGGCCAGTAATCCTTGGATTACCGTAGGCCTCTTGACATAAGAACATAGGGTAGGGGCTGCAGAAGCAAATATACTAAACATACATAGTCCATAGAGCCGTGCAGACATACATGGAACAGATAACTTAAAATTTTTTATAAACTTGTAAGGGGTAACAAAGATACAATATTTACACATCACTGTAAGCACATGTTATTAGAAATCTTGTCCAAACACAACACGGTATAAACATAGCCTAATATGATTACAAAAATAGCCACGAAACTTGACTTCATTCGGAACCTCCTCGGGAGACACAAAGGTTGGCTGACAAAACTGAAACATAGGCCATCAACTCTGGGCCTGGTCACGTGCTTGCTCACCTACATACATAATATAAATAGTGAGCGATCGCCCAGTGAATAATAACAAAGTAAAGATTTTACTAAATGATGTCCATACAGAAACAAAGTCTTGTACATAATCGGATGTCATAACAGAGTATATTCATTGGTATGGTTACATTTGAATTCAGAACTTATACGTATATCATATCATAGTACGTGGCATATCCATTAGTATTAACAAATCCAATGACCCACAAGGGACTGCCATGAAGGCTTTCTGATGACTCATGTGCACAGAGACGTTTCCGATGACCCATAAAGGGACCTGATGACCTATAAAGGGACGCATATCATATGATGCTAAGGATGCCACGAATAACTTTCAGAATTTTGGACAATCATTCATTCATTCAAAACATAGCAATCCAGAAAACTAATCATTTCATGTCATAGCGCTCAGAAAATATTTAACACTGAACATAACTTTACAAAGTTACTACTCACGAATAACTGGTAGCTCCGAATAGATGGCAAAGTGGGCAATTCACCTATCCTGAGGTGCGTGACCTACATAACATGGCAGATTTGTACATTGAATACACACGCTCGGATTGTACATAACTTATTTCATTTGTTCTTAATATGTTTCTAGCCTTTAACCTCATATGGGGTCTTAAACATGGCCTAGGAGTGCCTAGGATGGAATGAGGATGCTAGAATGCACTTGAAAACATTTTTCAAAACATGCTGAAAATATAGTCCATGCTCGAGCGTGGCTTCCCTCGCTCGAGTGGACATGCAAAAAGTGAGGCTTCGCTCAAGCACGACTTTCCTTGCTCAAGCGGACTATAAACTTTGAAAAAGTACTGGTTGCTTGAATTTCACGATTGACGGACACTTGATCTCCGCTCGAGCGTGAGACTCAGTCCCTCGCTCGAGCATGATTTATGTCGCTCGAGTGCTGCAAAACATGCAAACTTCTGGGTATATGCATTTCACGCTCGAGCGGGAATCAGGTCGCTCAAGCGAAAGTGCACACACTCAGAGTGCTCGCTCGAGCGTGAAATCCCATGCTCGAGCGTGGATGCAAATTCTGAAATTTCCAGATTTGATCTCCAAGCTCAAACTCAACCTTTAAAGCATCAAACTCGATTTTTCTAGGCCAAAACTTGGGAAAATACATGAAAACCCTTAAAACAACATGTATGAAAGATCATTTTAAGAAATCATGGTCTAATGGCTTGCCAATTATGCAAAATTCAACTAAAAGTTTATGAATGACTCAAGAGCATGACAGGCATGAATTTCTTTGGCCTTAAGCTTTTCAAAACATGATCAAATGCTACACAACAGCTTGAAACTTGATGACTCCCCAAAATTAAAGTGAATTCCAGACATGCATGAGGGGATTCTTGAACATCATACTCAATTTGTAAATGAATGGACATGCATGCATAGTATGGCTCCACACTCTACATTTCTAACCCAATTCTTACATTATTCAACATAATTCTCTTACGTTCATGCATTAGAGTCCAGTTTTCAAGGCTTAAGGATAAAATTCTTACCTAGAGGCTTGAGTTCACAAGTGTTGAAGTTGTAGCTCTCACATTCTCTTTAATTCACCAACAAATCCTAGTAATCCCCTTTTTCTCTAGCCTTTGATCCCAATTTCTGTCCTCCTCCCTCTCTCACACGTTTGGAGCTTGATGATGAGGAAATGAGGGTGCAAAAACATGACTAGTGGGGTCAAATTGGCCTTATATAGGCTTAATTAAGAATTGGTTAATTAATTGACATCAGTTATTCTAATTTAATCGTTCTGAATCGAATTTCAATTAAACCTACCATAAAATTCTAAAAATTATAATTAACACATAAATAAAGCAATTCTTGAATCGGATGCCGATAAGGCCATCAATTCGCAAACCGAAATGAAACAAGAACAGATCTTTCTACGCTGAACAGATATAAACACAAAATAATGCTATGCACATGCAATTAACTTAGGATTTCTTCTTAATTATTTATTAGGCACACTTAAGCATGAATTAACGTTAATTAAGGGTCGGGGTTGTTACATGAATTTAAAGTTTTCAATTTCCCCTAGGACGATTTCAATTCACAACAATCCAATAATTCATATTCCAACCTCAAAGTCGAATAAACACACCCAATTTCATGTTTTAAAAACCAATTGAGCAAAACCCCTCTTTATTGAACAAGTTTCAAAACTAGGGTTTGTAGAAAATTAGGGATTTTCTCTCTTTCATGAATTAGAGACTAATTCTCATCATCAATAACAATAATCATCAATAATAGACATAATTCCATTCATAATCATGAATTAATGCCCACATGCTTCCAAATCATTTATTAGCAAACACAATCCATACATATATACATATACATATACATATATATATATATATATATATATATATATCTACAAAGGTGAATATTTAATGAAATTACCATATGTGGGTCTCAAATTAAACATATAATAAGTTAAAGATACCCCTACCTCAAGAACGGAAGCTTAAAATGGAAACCTACTTGAAATTTCAACGAAAATGCAAAACAATCGGTAGATATCTCGAACTAGACTTGTTCTTCAATTTTCTTGAAGGATCTAGGGTGGATTTAAGTGAAAATTGGAGAAATCAAGTGTTCGGAGCTCTAGGGTTTTGGGTATGGAGGAGTGGGAGAGAAGATAGGAAGACAGAATAAAGATTTTAGGCCAAAAAGTGACTTTAAAGTACCAGAATTCGCATAGACCACTCAAGCGGTCAAAAGTTCGCTCGAGCGGACTTGCTTCCAGCACAGGTACTCAAATTTCAAGCAAGCATAACTCTCTCGTCCAGAATCCGTTTTAGGTCGTTCTTGTGTCCAAATTGAAGCCCTAGAAACAAGATTTCTAATGGCTCTAACCTTACATCCAAATTCAAAGTGAGAAAAGAGAAAAAGGAAAAAGCGTGAAGACTACTCATAGAACAATTATCTGAATCAATGTTTTTTGTTCAATCTTAGTTTACCATTAAGATACCACCTCAATCAATATTCCAAAATGAATCAAAGAGGCTCGAAGTACAATAATAAGAGTGTCAAGAGAAATCCCCCTAGTCCAAGAAGTACTAAGTGTTACAAGTGTTTTGGTCGCTCGAGCAATCTTTGAGATCTTATAGTATTTTTGCAGGACTGCAAAACTTCTGGAAATAGGGTAATCGTCACTCAAGTGGTCCTTTTTTTGCTCAAGAACTCGACATGTCTTCTACAGTTTGCAAAACTTCTACGAGGGGGTCATTGTGCGCTTGAGCAGTGTTTTGGTCACTCGAGTGGTGTCACTTTTTGTGTCTGATGCTCGAGCATTGGTTTGGTCACTCGAGCAGTTTGTGCGTATATCAGATTGGGGAAAAGAAATTTTTAGTCACTTTTTCATTCCTCCCTCTCTCTAAAACATTTCTAAACCTAATTTCTTCTCTCTCTCTCTCACTCTCTCTCTAGTTCTTGCCTAAATAACTCAAATACACCTAAATCTGTTGATCTTGTGCTTTGGAGAAAAAGGTAGAGCTCGTTAAGGAGAACATTTTAATCAGTGAAAACTTCCATTTTGACTCTGCCTCAAGTTAGGGCTTGTTCTCTTCTTCTTCTAAACTTGAGGTAGGGAGTTCTTCAACCTTCTAGTATGATTCTTAACTTATTTATGTGCTCCTCGTCAAGTATTGGGATTTGGGAGATAGGAGTTTTGATTTAGGGTTTGATTTTTGAAATACAAAAGAGAGATTTTCAAATGGGTTCTTGAAAAATGTTGTGGGAGTGTGAATATTGTTTAGATGAGTTGAAATGGTTGAAATTCCTTCCTTAAATGTGCTTTTGAAAGTAAATGATGTTTTATTGAAAAATCATTGATGTTTTATTGAAAAATCATTGATTTTGATCTATGAAAGAAAAGGAAAAGCTGTTGATTTTGGAAAAGATAAAATGATTGTATCTGTTGATGATGAGGGTGGAGTTAGATATATATTATCACTCTCATTTTGAGATTTTGAATATATATATTGTTGTTGGAAATTTATCAGTTGTATAGACATATCTATTTTGGACTATCGGTGGGGGATAACTTTGGTTGTTGTAGAAATTACATGTGGATTAGGTTAATTGAAACCAACCACGTATACATCTTGCATTGAGCATTGTTTCATACTTAAACATCGAAAATGTATCGTTTTGAGAAAACGGGTTATATACCTTAGTAAATTTGGTTAAGAGGTGTGGTCATGGTTTATTATGTTGGCATGTATGTCTTTGGTGAAAGTCTAGAAACACATGCCCGGTTAGGTGCCGATCTTTCCGGTTGGTATCGGTAAAATGGTTTTGGTAGTGCTTGTATAGCTTACTGAGGGATACATACCTAGAGATTCCTAGTGTTTTGTATCCACTGCTCAGTTTTCTGATTTAAAATGTATTGTTTTTATGAATTCATATACAAATAACTAAGACATTACATTGTTTTAAAAGAGAAAGTATAATGTTTGGCAAATGGCATGCATATACATTCATTATATATGACTTTGTTACGCTTCATACATTGTGTTTAAGTATCTCTACTGGGCTTTAGCTCACCCTACGTGGAAAATAATTTTCAGGTGCTAATGATATGCCTTCACCAAGAACGTAGCTTGGGAGGACTTGAAGCTAAGAGCTTCTTTTCGTTTCTTTTTTGTAATTATTTTTGTACAAACCTTGGACTTTCTATGTATTGAGTTTAACTCACTTTTGTTGTACCTAAGCATTGACTATGAAAGATATAGCCATTAGGACATAAACTTATATGTACTTTCTTTTGTTCCAATTCATTTACACATGTCATATGCTATAGATTCAATATCTAGGATTTATGAATTTGTATATGCATATCTCATCTTTTGTATGGTAACATAATACTGATGAAAGGTGAATTATATATAATTTTCTATTTTCCTTTACATAGTATGAGGTGGGTTGTTGTTATTATTTTGGCGGAGATCTAGAAATCACGACTAACGGAGATCCATAAACTGGTTGAGAAGTTGTTGAGTGATTAAGACCTAAGATCATCAGATTTTGCCATCTGATCTGGTCTAACCATATTGTAGACGCGCCTGAACGTCCCAGAAAAATCTCGTTCTGTTCATTTGGGCTTACTACTACAGTTTGGACTCAAATGTCACGGTTCTGAATCTGATCTCGCAAAGTGCAATGCAAGACCGATAAATCACCAAAGAGTCCAAATCCGGCAAATCGTTTTGAAAAACTGATTTTTATAAAGAAGTGCCAAACATGGACTGCTTTGCCAGATACAGAGTCGCCACCTAGATATTTTGTTTTGGGGGAAATTTAGGAAATCTGACTCGTGCCTAAGGCCACGTGTTCGTCATCACCAAAGTTGCCTCAGCACGGGAACTTGGGTACGAGAGGGGAAGGTCATGCAATGAGCACCCCCGCTCGCCCGATCAAAGGATCGGCCTGTACTAATCATGATATCTTGTTTTTGAAAACACGTGTGTTCTTATTCCGGTTATTAAACCTAGAATTACTATGTGATGCACACAGCAACCAAGTATAGACTAGATCGCCTAAGTTGGAACAAAACATTGCATATTTGTTTGTTTGAAAATAGTTTGAAGTTTGCTACTCGCAAGTAGGCTAAATCGAGGATTTCAATGAATTTTTCCAATTCAAGTAACCCAACCTTCACCCACAGGCATTCAGGCAGTTATAGCAAATAAGCAATTAGCCTCATGGCATGCATGCTTTCATGGCAACATTAACACACATGCAGTATGCTAAAGCATAAACACCCACAGTGTACTCCAAGCCAAACGAAGAACTAGTTAGTAATCAATGCATGATCCTAGTTCATGTTAAAATGGCTAATGCAACACATGAAAAAATGCATCTAAAATAGGCTCGGCTATTCTAAGATAGCATGTGAAATGCGACTTGATAATCATGTATTCAAATAGGGATTGAAATACAATGCAATTAGTATGATGCGCCGAGCCCGGTGCATGCTATACAAATGAATGGATGCAAACATGTGAGCATAAGGATGCTAATTGAAACATGCCCTAAAACTAACCACTGAAAACAGGTAAGTAAAAGGGAGAAAGAAATGTGAGTTGGAAGACATGCATCGCACACACGCACGCTTATTACAACAATACACCCTCTCAACGGAGGGTCCGAATGAATTTAGCTAACTAGCTACGCTAATTGAACTAATTATTGCATAACCAAATTGAATAACTACCTACAACTAATTATTACAACACTTAATTAATTGACAAATTAATTAATTAATTACAAATTTGAATACTAACTAACAAGTAAGCATTAAAATATGTAAACTAGGCTGCCTCAGCTCTGCCTTGAAGAAGTTGAAGATGTATGCTCGGTTCCCGTCTCGAAAGCTCTCCGAATGCTCTCTAGAGGCTCTGTTTGCAGGGTGTCTTTAAGAACTTGCTGCAGGATCTTACCAAATCCATGCTGGGGAGTGCATCAGTGGCCTGCCGGCCATGAGGAGCTGCTGCCGACCCTCCTGCCGACCAAGAGTGGGCACTGCCGGCCAAGAATGAAGGACTGCCAGCCATCTGCAAGGCACTACCGGCCACTGATGTGTTGTGTCACCAAGCTGCAACAGAGCACAAAATAGAGAAAATAAAGGGTCTCCCAAGGGTATGTACGCACTATGCCACCCCATATCACCTCAAAACATCAAGGGAGAGGCATAGTCGGATCCAAGACCATCAATCACGAATCCCGATGCATGATGGCCAAAGATCCAACTTGTGCAATTTAATGTAAAATGAATGCACAAAATAAACATATAAAGCCTAAAACTCTATCATGCATCGTCAAGAGCGTCGGCGACCAGGAATTGAGACACGTTTCATCACTTGAAGTATGAAACGTCCCTCGTTTCTCGTGCTCAGATTAACACCTAATCGAAACAACAATAGAATACAAGCATGGCATACACAATGCGACTCAAGCATGCAAACATGTAATGCAATGTGAACAACCTAACAAGGCTAATGGCATCCACAATGCTAATGCATGCAACAACTAAGTATACACAATGCAAATGATGGCATGCTCAATGCAATGTAACCTAGGCATACACAATGCGAAGTATAAGGCATAAACAATGCGATGTAATGCAAGCATGCAAACAACATGTAATCAACCATGCTCAATGGACTTAGACCGAAACGGACAGACCTCAAATATGTCCAAATCAGTGGCCAAAATGCTAAGATGAAGGCACCGAAAACCCATACAAGCATGCGTGAATTGGCTCACCAATTAAGGTATAAAGGTGCAACTCTCAAGAACACCTAAAGAGTGAAAAATGTGGAAGTGTAACAACACTAAGTGTACTGAAATGGGGTGAGAAATGATGCCAAATCATTTAAACAACACAAGTAAAGCATGCGAAGGTCTTTAAAGCATGGAGCTATCAAAGAGGACTACAAAGGAGGCATGCAATACAAGGCACAAATGTATGAACTAAGCATGGACAGAGCTCAAATAGGTCAAAATAAGGACCTAAACATGCTGAGATGAGGGCCCAAAGACCTAGGCATGCAAGCATACAAGCTAAGCCATAAACTAGGCAACAGAGCACAATACTCAAAGGCACTTAAAGCATGTTTGAAGTGGAAATATGGCAATGCTATAGGCTCTGAAATGTCATGTTAAATGATGCCAAATCACATACACAACACAAATGAAGCATGCAATGGTGCTCAAAGCTTGAGGCAAGCAAGAGCATTTATACTACAAGTATACAAAACATGGAGCACGTGGTTAAGGCAACCCAAAACAGTCCTAGAACATATTAAAATGAGTCTAAAACATGCATGGAAAGAAGCCAAAATATAATAACATGGAGGGCATAAGGCATGATGCATACAAGGCAAATAAGGTAGATTACACTACACCTATTAAGATCAAGCATGGGATGATTCAACCAACAAAAATCAGAGTTATGGCATGATAAAACAAGCCCCAAAACCCACTGAGATGGCATCCTAAGGACCTAAGCATAGAGGCATGCACAATGATCCATTCATGAGGCATAAAACACCAACTCTTCAAGGCATTGAAAGCATGACAAAGGCAAGTGTTTGACCATGAAACATGCACTGAAATAACATTTCAAATGATGCCAAAGCATTGAAATAGGCCAAGTGACACATGCTAGTGGGCTCAATGCATAAAGCTAACAAGCTAGCTTGCCCTATGGCTATACAAAGCAAGTCATGCATGACCAAATCAACACAAATCAGACCTTAAACATGCTAAAACATGAACAAAGTCTTCTTGAAGTTAAGCCAAAAGCATGCTAAAATGACATTTTAAAGCATGAGACACATTAGGCTAATTCATGGAAATGCTCTACAAGTGCATGAAGCATGCAAGGGCCAATCAAACCAAAACAAAGAAGAGTCATGACATGGAAAAACATCACCAAAAACATGCTGAAATGGACTCAAACCCAGCTATAATGACATGCTACTTCATGAAGCATACAAAGCTAGTCTGAGAGATTTACACTACAAGTGTATTAACCATGCATGGAGTGACAAAACCAAGTAAAAATAGTGGCATGCCATGCTAAAATAAGCCCAAGTACAAGCTAAGATATAGCCAACATAAACTTACCAAAGGTGCTTACACATGAGGCATTCAAAGCACGTAAACATGACACAAAGGAGAGGGGATGACCCTCTCCTATTTAGGACACCAAAACCACCTTCCCACCACTGAAAATCCTGTGGATTTCAGTGGTAGAAAGGTCATGCAAAGGCTTCAACAAGAGCCTAAAGGGATGGCTCAAAACAAGGCCTAACAAGGCCTAAGAGGGGGTAAACCACCCCCAACAAAAATGTGACCTTAAACAAAGGTCTAAAGCATGCAAAAACAGAACTTTTTTTAGTTAAAAGCAAGGCCTAAAACAATATGCAAGGATGGCCAAAGTGAGGTACAAATAAATGCTAAAAAGGGAAATATACTCACCCTTGAAGTTTAACTTCGAAAATAGCAAGATCTGAGGCTAAAAACCAAGTTTCAGAGCTCAAGTAACACTCCCAAGAACCTCAGCTCAAAGATGGTGGTGTACCTCTATGTGTTGTAGTGCAAAAGTGTAAGAAAAATGGACTTTAGAGCACTATTCTATGCAATAGAGAGAGAGAGAGAGAGAGAGAGAGAGAGAGAGATACAACTTCTCTAAAAATGGCTGACCTCTGGTAGGGAGGGAGAGCCTCTCCTTATATAGAAGGAAAACAATGCAAAGCTTGTTAAATAAGCTTGAAAATGGGCTCATCCCTCCATATGTATGGAGGAGAGATGAGTGAAAACCAGCTGGCTCAAAAGATCTGGCATGAAACCTGCTGAGACAACGGTTCTGCCGGCCATCAGTGGTGGCTGGCAGTGGCTCATTGATAGTCGGCAGGCTTCAGCAATGGCCGGCAGTAACAAAGGCATGGCCAGCAGGGCCAAAATGGGGCCGGCAATGCACTATGAGGATCAAGGTAGAAGGGCCAACACATGGTCCAAGAATGGGGCAGAAAGGATACAGGGTTTGGAAAGCTCAAACCTGTGACGTTCTACCGCAAAAATCGAGTACTCGACGAGTAATCGAACTTGTGGTTGGATGTATCTACAAGCACAACTAAGTCTTGAGGACGGTCAAAAATGAGGTGTCTACACATATGCTTCTGCTTCTGTAGAAGGCGGTGATGCCATTGTTAGTGGAGGAAAAGGAGCACTAGATCACGGCGGAGGAGCAAGAGCACCAAATTACGGCAGAGATCTGGTTGGAGTGACCAATTCTGCAGCATCTGAGTTAGAATTGTTGAAGTTCCAGATTTACTAGAGCTCAAAGTACTTGAAAAGCTAATCAAAACAAATTCTAAGTTTTTCCTCTCCGATGTTGCGCGTCATTGTTCTCGGTCATGTTCTAGGGTTTTTGTATTTGTATATATATATACCAACACACATAGATATATATGTATTATATGTATGTATGTTTGTGAAAGAACAATAATGTTTTCAGAAAGGAACTAGTTGTTGATTTGTGTTATTTCAATTTTGGAGATCTGAAACTGTTTGTGCTGGATAACCTAGGTAATTGATAGAAGTTGAGAGAGACCGAAATATGTTTTTTGCTAACTTCATTTCGTATAGATAATGTATTATCTGTGTGTGGGTATGTGGGTTTGAGAATGAATAGATGTGCATTTCTCATATTTTTATTTTGTACAAACACATATTGAAAGCTTCAAACAGATGATGCACTACTATTCTTCAATTGAGAATATGAGACTTTAATGGCTTTGTTGCTCTATTTGATATCTATGTGATTTTGTTCTCTTTACATTTATTAACCTATTTAACGAAGAACTCGCAATGATCGTCATATCTGATCTTCTTTTCTTTTCTTTTCCTGCTGATAATAGAATTTTCCATGCTTATAATGATGATGGTGCTGGAACAAGCGGTAACAATGAGGTAGAAGAGAGAAGGAAAAAGAGAAAAAAATATGAGAGAGAAACAATTTTTTTCTTTGTTGTTGTTGTTGTTCAACAAATGATCCCTCCAAATGTTGTTGTTGTTTTCTTTTGCTTTTTTTTTTTTTTACTCCATTTTTGTTGTTATTATCCAACAGATCATCCATTATCTCTATCTATTAGAGATAATTATTTTGTTGTTCTTGTTGTTGATGTTGTTCTTCTTCTTGTTGTTTTTTATTGAACAAATAGAACAAACAAGTTTTTTTTTTTAAAAAAAACATATTTAATTTTTGACAGATAGAATAGGTTCAACAGATAGAAAATTTTGAACAAATATTTTTTTTGAATAGATAAAAAAATAAATAGATTTAAACAAATAAGTGAAAAAAATTGAACAGATAATAAAAATTAACTACGGTTAGGTTATACTAGCGATCCCTTCAGTCAAAAAATTAAATAGATAAAAATAAATTTCAACAGATAAGAAAAATTAGCACAAGAAATTCAATAGATAGAAAAAATTAGAGGGATAAACTCATAGAATTTGAATAGATAGAGACAAACCAATAGAATTTGAATAGATACGAAAAAAATGAACAAATAGAAAAAAAATAAACAGATAGGAAAAAAATTTGAACAGATAGTCATCAAAAGTAAATAGATAAATTAAGGGACAAAATTGAAAACAAAATGTCATTTAAAACAAACAAAATGATTTCTCACCAAACAATTTCACAACAGGTGGATCTCTCACTAAAAAAAAAAAAAAAATCAACTGGACCTAATACCATATACCCTCCTTACTTTGGACTTTTCAACAACTTGCTCAAATAAATATTAGATGCAATCATAATATCAGTATGAATAAGTTTGGGGACCTAGACTTACAGTCCCCAAAATTATCTCGAAGGGTGATTGTGTGGTTGAAATTGAATTTGTATAGTACGGAATCTATGTGCAGAATAAATCTAAATCATTAGATGATAATTCTAAATAATTTCTAAATAATTAAATTTAAATTTATGACATTACTGTATCAGTATTACTTGCCAAACATAGTGGGAGTTGAGGTGGAAGAACCTCGTTGTCACCTAACCCATCAAGTAATTCCCATATTCTTTAAATTTAGGGGTTGTTTAGGAATATTGTTTACTCATTAGTTGATAATATTATAACTTTTTAATATCTACTAGGTAATCGGGATGGATTTGCATTATCATTTGAAACCTAACATGGCTCGACATTAGGCTAATCTAGCCATTCCAAACTCGGTCATAAAATAACTTGTAAATTACAAACTAGCCCACATAACCCAATTGATATAGTTTTTTTTTTTTTTTTAATAGCTATTGAATTATTTAAATATTTATAATAATTATTTGAATTTGTAATATTAACAAAATTCAATTTTAAATAAGGTTCCGTTTGTTTTATTATAAAATATTTTTGAGGAAAATGTTTGTCATTTTTTGTTATTTGGTTGAACACAAAGTAAAATATTTTTTTAACAAAAATAATTTTCATCAAAAGCCCAAAAATGACTTCCATTCTAAAATTCCGGAAGTCATTTTTGGCTTACCTGAGACTCCTCAACAGTTGGGAAAACCTTGGTTCGCAACCTTCATTTGTTTTGTGGCAGACTAGGTGAATGACTGGTTCTTTAAACTGTGAATTCAATGCCCACAACAATGTACAAGTTAAAGAAAGGGCAATTTGAGTATTAGGAAAATATTTTACAAATAAGAGTCAAACATTGAATGACAGGTTCTCCAAGTATGAATTCAATGCCACAATAAATTACAAGTTAAAGAAAGTGCAATTTGAGTATTAGGAAAATCTTTTACAAACAACACTCAAACACTGAAAAATAGGAAGGAAAATGATTTTTTGCATAAAAATGTTTTACATGTAAAATATTTTACGTTGAAACAAATCGAGTCTAAACGTGACCTTTTAACAAATGCTTTAATTTAAAGTAGTAGAAAAAAATATATACTATCTTTTATTATTTTTCTATCTCAAATAAATTTGGAATTAATATTCATATTTTATAAATGAGCGTGTTTGGCTAGGTTGGTTGGGATAAAACTTTTCATCCCAAAGCCAGCAATGGGTTCAAAATCACAGCCACATTTAACCCAATGGGCTAAACATTTTTTTTACAAGCTCTAAAAATATCGAGTTATAGGTTGGGCGGGCTGGGCAGACTATCTAGCCCATAGCCACCCCTACATACACTCCACCCTTTGGACATGTTTGTTTGGGCGGGCATGACTTTGAGATTGAACTAATAATCCAACAAAATATATAAGGGTCTTGCTAACAACAAGTGCCCCTATGTCACAATTAAAAGACAGAAAATTTAAAGAATACATAACACTTTTTTACAATGCACTTTTATTAAAATCAATACATTTTTTTAAATATTTTTACATATTTTCAAGAGATTTTTTAAATATTTTTCCAACATTAAACTATGCCTATAAGACACTTGTTAGCATTTGTCAATACATAATCCTATCTTTGGCTAAGAAAATTGGAGTCAGCATTAATAGTCCTTCTGGACTTTTTTTTTTTTTTTTTTTTCTGTCGGCTAACTTCTGGACAGTGTATTTCCCATTTAAGGAACTATTGAATCCTAAGACATGGGTAGGATAAAATGTGAAAGACGAAAGAGAGAAGTTTACACTAATTAGTTAAATTATAAAATTGGTAGGATTTTCTCAATAATTTCTCATAATTAAGAGTCAATCCAAATATGAGATAAAATATAAACAAATTGATAATTTTAAAACTAATAGCCTTTGGAATGCTAATCTCATCTAGTACAGCCTGTTTAAACAGGGAAATTATAGAATGTTCCTGAAGTATCACATGTCCATACTCCTTAACCAATCATCATTTAATATATCACCTCATGTTGCCTAATCACCCAACACAATATCTCATCTACCCACATTTTTCACCAATCATGATGTTATAAAATACCACGTGTCTATATTCTGAAATTACTGAATAATTATTCATTTAAACAAATGTAGCATTTATGTTCTCTCTCAACGGTGAAGGGAAATCAAGAGTGCATTTAGACTTGACCTGAGTTAAGCAGAAGGAATAATGTTTGAGAGCCACAATTTGTGTGGCTCAAATGGCTCAAAACTGCCAAAACGACGTCGTTTTGGCATGTTTTGTGCTAAAAACGACGTCGTTTTGACAGTTTTGAGCCATTTGAGCCACAAAAATTGTGATCCTCTACCATTGCCCAAGCAGAAGTGGTCCAAGAATTTTTTGACACATTAGTTTAAAGATCAAAATGATCTTATTTTAAGGATTTGAAATATAAGGACCTTAAACAATAATAATTTTTTAAAATATTTTTGAATGTATTAGGCAACAAATTAAATAGTCTAATGAAGTTAAGCGTATCAAAGCAACAAAAATAATGTTCGATCCATAATCACCAAAAAAAATTTAAAAGGTAAAAGTAAAAAGAAAAAAGGAATGTTGGATCTATGGAAATAAAATTGGACATTTCACGAGTAAGAAAGAAAACTGAAATTGGCATAATCCTATTACTGCGAAGACGTAATGAAGTTAAGCGTATCAAAGCAACAAAAATAATGTCGGGTCCATAATCACCAAAAAAATTTAAAAAGGTAAATGTAAAAATAAAAAAGGAATGTTGGATCTATATAAATAAAATTGGACATTTCATGAGTAAGAAAGAAAACTGAAATTGGCATAAAAACGTAGAGGTTGAGGATTTTGATTGTCTCTATTCTATAAGGTCATATTTGTTTGGATGGATATGAGTTTGAGATTGGATTAATAGTCTAATAAAATTATTAATCAGATGTTTTGTTAAATGATTGAAATACTGACTAATAATCCATCCGGAGATGGTATCCCACATATGATAGACTATTCAATCCTACGGAGGAGGTGGGATATAAATTAAAGAACTAAGCCAAAATCTAGACAATCAGTCTTTCCTTATAATCTTACCTCAATCCAAACATAGGATAGTGTGTGGGTGATTTTCCGACCACACTGCCCGCTTAGTAACCAGCTGGAGAGCACTGGCAGAATGGATGGCACCTGACTGACCTGCAACAGAAATATAAGAATCCCGCGGTGGTTTCGACCACCCGGGGGCACTCCGACGATCAAGTTAGTATATCTCTCAAAGATAAATCAAGTACTAAACTCACAAGCTTGAGTATCAAAAGCATACCTTAGACCCATGGGGGTGCTTCTCTTTTATAGCCAATACAATCCTAGTCCCAAAAGGAGCCTGGCCCTAATGGACTAGGATTACTGCTAATCTGGGACTCCCAGTGGGATTAGGATAAACTCTCTAAGAGTCTTATCTTTGCCCAAACTGAAGTCTTCTTCCAATCTAGGACTCTTGTCCATATCCAAGTTGAGTTCCCTCTTCATTCTAGGACTCTTGTTCCTTATCCGCTTATCTCAGTTTTCGATATCTTCGGAGATAACCTCGGCCTTGCCGAGATCACTTCGGCATCACGACCAGGACACGTGGCACCTCGGCTGACACGTCGGCGTCACCTTGCCACGTGTTGGTATTCAGAAAATATATCCTCACAACTGCCCCCTAGGTTCTATTACCTCGGCATTCTGAGGTGATGGAACCTACACTGTTTCGTTCATCTGTACCCCTCTGTCCGAGATCAAACTCGCCGACCTCAAAGTTCCCTGGACTTTACTGTCCACTGGTGTCAAGAGTCAAGTTTCATGCTTTCCAAGCTGCTTGAAATCGTACCTTCTAGCCGAGATTCTGGTTCCATTAATTCGTAAACTCCAAGAGTTTTGCAACTGCTCCACTCACACTCTCTGGTGAGTTCCCGATTTCCAGTCACCTATTTGACTCCGACGATTTTCATATCGACGTTTATTTCACTTTGTAGGTTCATAAACTCTTTACTTGCTATTAAGCTCAATCTTTCATAACTCTTCTGATTTACTTTGAATCTGTTTATTTGCCATCTATGGCTTTCTGTTCTCGTCTGTCTTCAAGTTTTTGATTTCTTATTTGCTAAAATGCCTGGAACTGTTCTTTGTCATATCCGCTTTCTGTTGCTAGTATCATGTCTGGGTCATTACTTTCTTGTTCTTCACGTACTTACTTAGTGCCGTGCACTTGGCTTTATTCTTGAACTTTGTCGTCTTGTTGACTATTTTTCTCTTTTTTCATTTAATCCTCTGGCTTCTTCTCTTTCTAGCTCTTTTGCTTAAATCCGTCATTTGTTCCAAGCTTTTAAGCTTCTGCAACTGTCTTCGTTTCTCTCCTCCGGTGAAGTTTTACGTCATTCTGTCAATGTCGTCAGACTTCGGCAATTCTCATCCCGGCCTCCCTCTTTCTGGTAAGTCACCGTTCCTCCTGTTTTTATTTCTTGTTGCTTTCCAAGAAGCTCTGCTTCATTGTTAATTACCATTGCTTGTTTCTGTTTTCTGTGTCTTTTTTCAGATTCTTGTTTTCAATCCTTGCTTTTAAAACTCCGAGGTGCCAATCGCCAAGAAGAGCTTTGATCAAACTCTTCAGGAGGTCGATGCTGAGCTCGTGGCTGAGAAGGCTGCTGAGAAGTTCTTTCCAACTGTCTTCTGGGGGTGAGACATAACCTACCGCTGATGCCGAGTAGTTTGCTTCCTTCTTGAAATTGATGCCGAGGTAGCGGTAGAGAAGCTCCTCCAACTTACTGTCGAGGCTGAACCATTGTTGTCCGTCGAAGCAGATTAGTCCGACGTTCTTGCTTTCAGTCCCTAGTTCTTTAAGGTCTTCATTTTTGTACTTGCCAACCTTCTCAGCTCTTAACAAGCTAGTTGGTCATCTCGGTTGATCATATCTTGGAAACGTCTTTCAGTGTTTATCTCGGCTATACCAAACTTGTAAATTGCTACAAATTTCAGCAAGTGGTAGACTTCATAATCTTCGGTTAACTCATCTTGTAATTCGCTCAAAAAAGTTCAACAAGTGTTAACATTCCTTGCTCCTTAATTATCATTCCTTCCCCCTACACCTTCTCCCTGGCCCCTAATGTGAACGCAAGTTGTACTTAGGATCACATTAGGGAAGTGGGCTTCATGCTGTAGTCACAGACCTGATGTGTTCTTCTTTCGCCGATGTACTAAAACTTCTGGTATTTAATTCACCCCCTTTAGACCCTCTTTCTCTTGGCCTTTGCAAACTATCATCGCTATTTCTTGAAGCATTTATTCCTTTTCACAATTCTGGTCACCATTTCTGGCGTGCACTTTAGTGGTTCTAATCAAAACGACGTTTGACTCCGGCGAATCTTTTGCCGACATTTAACTTTGTGCACTCTTTAACTTGTAAATTCGCTCAGAATTTCAACAAGTGTTAAGCATCATTTCGGTTTAACTTCGGTTAAGTATCATCTCAGTTTAACTTCAGTTAAACCTCACCTCAGTTTAACTTCGGTTAAACATCATCTCGGCTTAACTTCGGTTAAGCATCATCTCAGTTTTTGAAGTTTTTTCCTTTTTTTGTCGCTTGTACTCTTGTACCTTTTTGTTCTTTAGATAATGTAAACTCTGCATATGGCCGATGTGCCTCCTTGTTTTTCAATGTCTAATTCAACTTTCCTTCTCTGAATGAAGCGCTCTTCGTCGCCCTCCTAGACGAGGATTTTCTTCAGTGTCTCTTCACTCTTTTTGGCTGGCTCCTTGCCGACATCATCTAGGACCTCCATGTCCTCGTCTTCAATCTCTGCCTTCCCTGGTTCCCGAATGTTGCAGGTAGTTTTCATTGCTGCCATGGAGCAATTCTTCGCCTGCAGTTGATCTCCTCTGACTTCTTCAATCCCATGTTCTGTGGGGAACCGCAATAGTTGATGCAACGTTGAGGGAACTGCCCCCATTGCATGCAACCATGGCCTTCCCAAGATGATGTTGTAAGGTGAAGGCGTGTCAATCACGACGAATTCTGTTTTGATCTTCTTCTAACTGCTCTTGCAAGATTCTATACTTAGAATATTGTGCATGCCTTTCATACTTTGCCTCCTTTGTGCAATCTTCTCGGGGTTACATACCTCGGGTATAATAGCTACAAAACTTTTACTTCGGCAAGATACTGACCTGCAAACTTTTCATAAACTCTAACAAGTGTGAAACATATACTACTCAATGTTAACTTTGCAAACTTTTTCTCAAGTTTCAACAAGTGTTTAAACGGTGATCTCGGTCTAGCCTACTTGTAAATTGCTACAAATTTCAACAAGGATTAACATAACAAGTGTTAAACAATAATCTATTTGTAAATTGCTACGAATTTCAACAAGTGTTTAAACAATATACTTAGCTTTTACCTCAACCTGTAAATTGCTGCAAATTTCAACAGATGATCACATGTCGGCTTAACATTATCTTGTAAATTGCTACAAATTTCAACAAGTGTTAAGCATCTTCTCTGGTTTAACCAACCTGTAGATTGCTACAAGTGTGCAGACTATAACCTCGGCTTCACTTCGACTTGTAAATTGCTACAAATTTCAACAAGTGAAGAGAAACAGTAATCTCGGCTTAACTCCAACTTGTAAATTGCTACAAATTTCAACAAGTGAAGATAAGGAATCAGCTTAACTCCAACTTGTAAATTGCTACAAATTTCAACAAGTGAAGATAAGGAATCAGCTTAATTCCAACTTGTAAATTGCTACAAATTTCAACAAGTGAATTAAGGAATCAGCTTGACTCCAACTTGTAAATTGCTACAAATTTCAACAAGTGAAGACAAGGAATCAGCTTGACTCCAACTTGTAAATTGCTACAAATTTCAACAAGTGGAGACAAGGAATAATCTCGGCTTAATTTCAATTAAGCATCATCTCGGCTTAACTTCGGTTAAGCATCGTCTCGGCTTAACTTCGGTTAAGCATTATCTCGGTTTAACTTCGGTTAAACATCATCTTCGGCTTAACTTCGGCTAAGCATCATATTGGTTTAACCAACTTGTAAATTGTTACAAATTTCAACAAGTGGTAACCGCATTCTTCTTCTCTTTGCCCCCAATGTGAACTTAAAATCCACTTGGGTTCTCATCATGTAGCTTCGACCTTGTCGCCGAGGTTGATTCAGGCCGAGGTTGTCGGCCTTGGTTTCTCTATTGATCCTACTTGGCTCCAACCTGAGTTTGATTTTCGGCCTCGCATCGGCGAGCCGTTTCTCTTTTCTTGTTCCGATGCCTTTGTTCCCGACATGTTCTCCTCGGCCCTAGCATACTTCTCAATTCTGGCCAACTTTAGTCTGATCTTGTGTGTTTCCTTTTTATCTTCTGGGATCTGAGATCTGCTCATTGTGCTCTTCTCTTCTCGGACTCAGGTGCCGAGATCTTATCTTCTAGAATCTTGGATTTGCTCACTTAGGTTGAACTCTCGTCTTCTTGGGCCTACTTATCTAGGCTGAGATCATGTCTTCTGGGATCCAGGATCCAGGATCTGGAATCCGGGATCTGTTCACTCAGGATGAGTTCTTCTATACTTGAATGTTATCTTCTTGGGAGCGCTCATGCCCCCTGTCTTTGTATCCCTTCTAGAAGGGTCTTCGTTCCTCCGCAGATATCTATCCTTTCATGCCTGTAGGTCGTCTTCGTTGCTTCGATCTGTTGTCTTTGGTGCGTCACCTTCCTGGCCGGCTTCTTTCACTCCGTGACTCTGGTCACGAGTGTCTGTGTTGCTATTGTCCCCTTCAACGTCGAGATCAATAGGTCTTCCACTCCCAGCAGGAGCGTAGTCTCTAATCTAGTCATTCTGTTCGTCATTGGCCATCTATTCTTCTTTCTTTCCCACAGACGGCGCCAAATTGTGTGGGTGATTTTCCGACCACACTGCCCGCTTAGTAACCAGCTGGAGAGCACTGGCAGAATAGATGGCACCTGACTGACCTGCAACAGAAATATAAGAATCCCGCGGTGGTTTCGACCACCCGGGGGCACTCCGACGATCAAGTTAGTATATCTCTCAAAGATAAATCAAGTACTAAACTCACAAGCTTGAGTATCAAAAGCATACCTTAGACCCATGGGGGTGCTTCTCTTTTATAGCCAATACAATCCTAGTCCCAAAAGGAGCCTGGCCCTAATGGACTAGGATTACTGCTAATCTGGGACTCCCAGTGGGATTAGGATAAACTCTCTAAGAGTCTTATCTTTTCCCAAACTGAAGTCTTCTTCCAATCTAGGGCTCTTGTCCATATCCAAGTTGAGTTCCCTCTTCATTCTAGGACTCTTGTCCCTTATCCGCTTATCTCAGTTTTCGATATCTTCGGAGATAACCTCGGCCTTGCCGAGATCACTTCGGCATCACGACCAGGACACGTGGCACCTCGGCTGACACGTCGGCGTCACCTTGCCACGTGTTGGTATTCAGAAAATATATCCTCACAGATAGAATACACAATCCAAAGAGATTCGTAGTCGTACGACTATTAGTCATGAAAATGCTAATCCAACCTAATTCAGTCCGCCAAAATAAACATGGCCTAAATGTAATAGACTATTTTTATTACATATACAATGGTTAAGAAATAAGAAAAAATTAAATTAAAAAATATCATTACATTCATCATTAAATAAAGAAATAAATTTTTTTTATTATAAATATATAATGGAAATGATCACAATCTGGTTGATCAACGAAAACTCCTGCTTTTCAATATATATATATATATATATCTTCTATACTATTTATATAACTAAATGTAGTAATCTCTTAAAAAATTTCAAATTCGCAAACCTAACATCTCATTAAACTCTTTTCTAGGTGGCACATCTATTCTTCTCTCATTTTATTTTCCTATTTTTTTTCCTCTTTTTTAATATATTTTATTTCACTTTTTAATTACTTAGGATATGGATATATATCTATATAATAAAGCAGGATGGTTTTTGAATTTATCCTACACACATTTATCCTACTAGGATATTTGAACGACTCAGATCTATTCAAATTATAAAACAACGATTGAGATATATTTTTCAAAAAATATCATACATGTACATTTTCTATTTTTCCGCTTCTCTCTCTTACTTTTTCCTTTTTCACACATCCTTTTATGATCTCATGATCCCACCTTCCTCTCTCTTTTCTTTTTATTGTTTATTTCTTCCATTTTTATTTTTCTCTCTATTTGTTTATTTTTTTATTTTCTCCTTTTTGTTCACGTATTTTTATTCATATTATATGGAAAAGTCTACGGTCCTAGAATTAAGAGCCAGATCTTACTGTGCGTAGTAGAGATTATATTATTGAATTTTTTAGTCCACAAATTAAACGAATTTGAACAATTAATTATTATTTTTAAATATATTGAATACCTGATAGATTTCGTAAATTTAGACCTCATATGAATCTTCAACATATTTTAATAAAGCATGACAGTTTTTAAATCTTCAACATATTTTTGTCCTTTTAAGACATTTGGATGGCTTAGATTTGTTCAAATTATAAAACAATTTCTGAGATATATTTTTCTAAAAAATGTTCTACATATACATTTTCTACTTTCTTGCTTCTCTCTCTCTCTCTCTCTCTCTCTCTCTCTCTCTCTTACTTTTTCCTTTTCTCACACTCCTCCTTTCATGATCCGATGATCTCGCCTTCCTCTCTCTTTTCTTTTTATTTTTTTATTTTCTCCCATTTTTATTTTTCTCTCTATTTATTTATTTTTTTTATTTTCTCCTTTCTGTTCAATATATTTTACACGTATTTCCATACAATGTATGTATGCCTGTAATACACTAGGACATTATGAGCATACATACAATTTTCTTATAATTATATAAGCAAAAATAGTATTGTATATATACTCGCGGAAATTATGTGTATGCTAGGCACATCAATCTATCTAGCTATTTATTATATAAGCAAAAGCGAGTTTTCGTGAGAAGTTTTTTGAAAATTCCAAAATTTTATAATAAATTTGTGATTTTTTCAAATTAAAAAATAAATTTAAATAGTGTTGTGATTATAATTATATTCTAATCCTAATATGATTTACATAGTGCCTTCAAGCACAGGCATGCGCTAGCAATATCATATGGATAGGATTTTTTTCAAAATATTTATCGATAAAAGATGAGTTTGACTCTAATTCAAATTTCTTCACCAAATTTATATCCTACTCAAAGATATTTCAAAATAAATAAATAAATTAAACTATAAATTTCAAAACGTTACTTCCATGACAATATGAAATTGGGCAAAAATATCAAATGTAGTGATCTCTTAAAAAACTCCAAATTTTCAATCCTAACATCTCATTAAACTCTTTCCTATGTGGCACATCTATTCATCTCTCATTCTATTTTCCTATTTTTTTCCTCCTTTTTAATATATTTTATTTCACTTTTTAATTACTTAGGGTATAGATATATATATATATAATATCATATGGAAAGGATTTTTTCAAAATATTTATAGATAAAAGAAGAGTTTGACTCTAATTCAAATCCCTTCATCAAATTTATATCCTACTCAAAGATATTTCAATAAAAAATAATAATAATTAATTAAACTATAAATTTCAAAACCTTACTTCCATGACAATATGAAATTGGACAAAAATATTGGAGAACAGAAGAACCCTGCAGAAAAATTAAATAGGTGATTTAACCAATTATGCAAGGTTTTCTTATGTGAAAAGAAATATATATTTGAAATATCATATTATGTTTTTTGATCTATTTTTTCTTTTGCAAATATTTTTTGTTTGTTTTAGTTTTAGTTTATTTGGGGTATTTAATTTTTTTTCTTCATAATCTAAGTTAGTTGTTGAAATTATAATAATGTAGTTGATGCACTTATACCTCCAAACTTTATTATTCATTTTTTAAAAAAATTTATAACTACGACGTAAAGGAAAAAAGTAGCAATGGCAACAAAGGGCTAAAAGACCAATATAAAGAGTGATGTTTTGTGATGCAATTTGAGTTCACCCATTTTTTTAAGAAAAATTGTACCAATCGAGAAGAGTATTTCGAACATATTCACGAGTTTGAAAGAAGTTTTTATTCGATCTCATTTATTTTTTATTATATTTTGCTCTTCAATTATATTAATTTATGTGTTCGATTTTGTTGTAATTTATAAGGACACTCAATTTAAATTCAAACGTAAATTAACTTAATTATGTAGTAGCTCTAAAATATTTTTTGCTTAGATTTTTATTTTTTTTATTTGAGATCTTCATGAATTTAAATTTGTTTCTTTGCATATATGTAGTGAGTAGGATTAAGTTTTTAAATGATAAGTTTCTCTTTTGCAATAAAAATTCATCTTCACAAAGGAATATTTGAAGCACAAGATTCAATTTCAAAATCCTTAATGAATATACAAATAAATTACTTTGTTTTCAACTCATAATACTCTTTATATATATATATATATATATATATATATATATATATATATATATATAACGAAAATCAATTGTAGACAAGGACATTTGGATCCATTCGAAGAGCAAAAACTCAATATACATGTTTTTTACTTAATTAGTATTTAATAGTTAATTTCAATTACATTATTGAATGTCATGTAATTTTTAAACAGATTGGATTCAATATGTGAATATTTCAATAAAAGTTTGGTTAATTTCTTATAAAAAAAAAAAGTTGTTATTCAACTATGTTTGTGTTGAAATTATAAACACATTACATATTAATGATCAAAATTTTAAAATTTAATTTGAATAAATATGTTTTATGTATTTAGACAAAAATCATAAGTAAGAAATTTTTTTCTATGATTGTTGAATTTTATATTCACATGTCATTGCCATAGAAATACTCATGTCATGCGAGTTCTACGGTTAAGACTTTATTGTATTTAAAATGAATGATTATATTATCATATAACATAAAATAAAAATAAAACTAATTAAGAAGTTAAAAAAAAGAAAAGAAAAGAAAAGAAAAGAAAAAGAAGTGATGCTAATTTTTTATTTTATTTAGTAGCTACATGTTGAAATTTATAGGTTATAGACACAAAACAAAATTTAAAAATAAAAAGTGATCCTTGAATTTTGTTTGTAATTAAATAGCTTTAGAATACAATTAGAATACAAAAACCATTAAAAATAGAGTTAAAATTTGTATAATAAGATAACGTACTTCTAGGTTAGCACTGCGAAGGAAGTACAATCATATGCACGCCCTTAACCCAAGACTGGCGAGAAGCCAATCAAGATCAGTCAAAATCCAAAACAGAACACCAATACAACAAATCAAAAACAATTAACATACTTCTACTCCAGCTCCAAACCATAGAGCTTCTAAGCCAATCAACTTTTAAAAAATTTATTTTTTAACTACACAAAATTTAAATTTTAAAAAATGTATATTTTTTAAAAAAATAAAAAATTAACTTCTTTTTTCAAAATTCTAAGCCAATCAACTTCTAAGAACATAAATGTTTATTTTTTAATTACACAAAATTTAAATTTTAAAAAATTATAGATGGCATTTAACTCTTATATAATTTTTAACTTAAGACGGTTCTTATTTTTGAGTTCTTTGTTTACAAATTTTAAAAAATTATAGCTAGCATTTTACTCTTATCTAATTTTTAAACTACTATTATCTCCAGTTCTTCTATTATTAGAGTTATATTAAATTTTTTATTTTTTTTTATCAAGTTTATCTTATCTTGCTGATCAAAAAAAAAAAAAAAAGTGTATCGTATCTTATTTTTGAATTTTTAAATTTCAACTTCGATTTTTTTTTTATATATTTACTAAATTTCTCTCTATCTCATTTTTCTAAGATTTATCTTTCTATATTCTTATAATTTATCTAAATTATGACACTCTGAACATTTAATTAAATACCACATAAATATTTATAATTATATATATAATTGTGGGTGTATGTGATAATGTATTATTAAAACAATAAATAAATAAATAAATACTAATAATAATAGTGGGTGTGATAGTAAAATAAATAATTGATTTTCTGTTGGTATACGATAAAGTATAATTTAATTAGGGATTAATTTATTTATATAGTTATGTTAGAAAACTGGGCAAAAGCGTAATTACTATAGGACAAAAGTGCAATTACCATAAGCATTCATTAAAATAAGTATAAATCCATGGTGATTTATGATCAAATCTTGGGAGGATTTGAGCGGTGCCACGTGCTGGTCTCAGGGTGCTTTTGCCTCACTATAAATAGGGACGAGTTGATCAAGCTCTGTGGAGTTGACCAAGATCAATGGAAAAAAAAAAATATAAATAAATAAATAAAAAATAAAAAAGGGAGAGGCACGTAAGTTACTGGAAGTAGGAACTTATAGTAAGAAGGTTGTGATAGTGGAGTAAGGCTAAGGGTCAATATTAAGGTTAGTTATATTATACCTTCATCATAATATATTTTACGTATGTTTTGACTTACCATCATTTATTTTGTACCAGTATATTTTATAAGTTATATTAATACAACTTATACTTTATTAGTTATATTAATATTTCAATTACGTGGATTAATTTCTGAACTCTATTTGTTTAAAATGAAACCCATGGATATGTTTGTTTAAATTTTAAAGAATATTTGACTATAACCTTATAAACAATTATGTTTTGTAAGTACCACCACGGGAGTCCCACGCCTTGGGGAACTTAAATAACCATTGGTGTAGACGCGCCCGCGTGGGGCCCTCGCTACTACAGTTCGGACTCGATTTGTAGTCACGGTTCTTAATCTTGAACCCAAGAGTCCAAATCTGGTAAATCGTTTTGAAAAACAGATTTTTGAAAAGAAGTGCCAAACATGGACTGTTTTGCCAGATACAGAGTCGCCACCTAAATATTTTTTAATGGGGAAATTTAGGAAACCCTGACTCGGTGCCGAAGGCCACATGTCCGTCATCACCGGAGTTGTCTCGGCTCGGGAACTTGGGTACGATCGGGGAAGGTCAGCTATGAGCACCCCCTTTCGCCCAATCCGAAGACCGGCCTCTACTAGCCATGATATCCGATTTTGAAAACGTTATGTGTTCTTACTCCATTTATTAGCCTAGAATTACTATGTTATGCGCTCAACAAACAAGTATAGACTAGATTGCCTAATTTGGAAATAAGCATTGCATATCCATTTGTTTTTAGAAAACACTTTGGAATTTGCTACTCGCAAGTAGGCTAAAATACGGATTTCAACGAGTTTCTCCAACTCAAACAATCTAACCTTCACACTGCTGGAAAAATGACTTTTAGCGGCGTTTTAAAAACGCCGCTATATGTATGAAAAACGCCGCTAATTTCTTTAGTGACGCTTATCACCAAACGTCGAGGACGCGGCCGTCGCTATAAGTTTATGACGCTTTAAAAACGTCGTAAAATTAGTATAGGCGGCGTTTTTAAAAACGCCGCTAAATGCGATAAATAATGATAAAATGACGTCATCCAATATTTAGCGACGTTTTTAAAACGCCGTGATAGATTTTTTATTTTAAAAAAAAGTCCGTTGGCACTGTAGTGGCGTTTTGTAAAAACGCCGTTATAGCTCTTTTTTTAAAAAAAAATTGTTCTGAATCTGTTATATATAACTAAAAAACATACCTGTAATAAAGCTGAAAAATAACAATAATATGAATAAAATTTTACAGCTACTTCAATATATTGACTAAATAAACATTACATGATTGTGTCTGAACCAAAATCAAACAACAAACACAATCAAAAAATAAAAAGAAAAAATAGGTTAAGTCATTTGCTTGCACATGCAAATGCAATGGAATAGTCAAGCATATTACACATCATTACACTGCAGAATAGGGATTCGTATTCAATTAATCATAATAGGTTCATGTACAACAAAGACAATTTTTGAGCTTTCAAGCTTAACCCAACGGATAAATCCTTGATGGCATTCCTGCAACTACTGGGCATATCCAACTTAAGGATTAGAGTTAGCTGAGCTAAGCTGTTCCAATGGTTTAGTATAAATTTTCAATAACAACATGTAGGTTATTGCTTTATACCTTCCAAGACAGAGAAGCATCGAGCATCCCTGTTGCGATGGCTTCAAGGCGTGAGCCCTTATCCTGCAAAAGTGAGTGGTCAATGTTATTAATCTACAAAAATATAAATTTTACATGAGCGCCTCAATGTAATCTTCATCTTTTCATTACTGGCATCAATTCGAACCACATTTGCAGCCATATACATACACATGCACAATTTGAGAAGGCAAATTATCACTTTCACAAAAGGTCTCTCTAATCATCAAACTATCAAGAGTCACACAGATTAAACCCAAGGTAAGATTTCAAATTACAAATTAATTATGATTCACTTTTATTTTTAGTTTTTGGGAAGAGCGATCATGAATATACGCATCCCAAAACACGTGGTCAAAAACCAAAACTAGAAGAAAAAACTCGATTAGAACAAAAACTACGGTTGGAGCTGTAATTAAAGTTATAGTTTACCTTGAACTTAACTGAAAATCATGACTTCACATAGAACAAAAACTAGAAGAAAAAACTCGAGTCAGGATTATGGCTGCTTGAGTTGAGTTGGTCAGTTAGCACCAAAATAAGAGTATTATCAACTTCACTTTTTCATTATTAATGCTATCTGCTTCAGATTTTGACATACTAGTGCATGTCATTGCTCGATTTTACAAGCCATGTCATTAGTGGTGGATATGTAAAATGAAGTGATATGTGATGCAAAGTAATTACTATGATGCAGAAAGAACGACATCAAGCTTGAATTCTAGAAAAGAATTCAGTTGTACTTTCGTGTATCATCTATAATCCCTAGGGTTCTTCAGTTGCAAAAATTGTCAAATTTATTCTATTTAGGCTTAAATTATGACTCCTAAGCAAATGAAAATGAGATTTTCAAAGAAGGCCCAAGTTTCTAAAGTTATGAAGCACCTAGAATATAATCACTTTTGTCAAAATGTAAATTTAAATATAAAAGATACCTGCACTTGAAGTTGATCCTTTGCTCTTTAAAGTGGAATCATTTACTGAAGGCTAAATTTTGAGATCTGGAAACTACTGTTTGGTCAACCTGCTGAATTTTGAGATATAGAACTTTTAACATATATGAAGTTCGAAAAAATTTGAACACAATCTATAAGTGGGATAGCTTTGATATGAAAAAGGCCAAAATAAGAACAGAGAATGGTAAAATAAAATTATATATGCTCATCGTATATAGGGACAAACAACAATGCATACAATTATACTCAAAATAAAGAATGAGAGCAAGGAGCTTTTACATCAAACTGAAATTTCAAAATAGTTAAATTTGCATTAAATTTGCAGTATAAGGCTTGACATCATTGTTCTTTTTCCATTAAATAAAAATGCTCTCAAATATGCCCTGCCTTAAGATGCACCTTAGTTCAACTGAGTAATGCATATGATAAAGATGCTCTCAAAGTTTGAAAACAGCATAGCACAAGCTGAATCATCAAAAATATTAATAGACATACCACAATGCAGTGTGTGGGGTCCAAAATGACCAATCCAATTACCATACCAGTTTTTGCGTCCTGTGATGCAACACTATCTTCAGCCTCATAAGAAGATGGCTCTCTGAATGAAATCCACAACCACAGTAAGTAGATGAGCCATGCCAGAGCCATAACCCATCCGGGCAAATTGTTTTCATTAAATGTAATATTGAAGAGCTTAAATTGCGTTTGGAGTAAGCAAGCGAGACCAGGACCACATGCCATTCCAAGGGCACTGGCACTAACAAAACCTGCAGAAGCCTGCATTCGCATTTTAAGAGGTTCACAATCGCTGATATAACGCCTGTTAACAGCTCTGGCAGAACCCAACCTGCAAGATTGATAAACATAGCATTGTTGATTTGTTATGTAAACAAATGAACATGAATAATATTTTCATATAAAATATATCATTATAAAATGCAAAAATTTCAATGAGTCAAGACTTAATCCGATAAGGTATGAGCTAAACATATTAGCTTGATGCAATCTTACCCAGAGAATATATTCACTCTGTTTGGTTTTGAGTTTTCAAAAATAGTTTTTTGAGTTTTCAATCTGTATGTTTTTGTTTTCAGTGAATTTTTTTTATCATTTTAATCAAATTTTTTTAGTTTTTAGATTCACTTAAGAAGTACGATATCTGTGCAAAAATCTTTCAAAAATTTATTGAATACAACAAAATATGAAAATGTACTGAATCTTTCTTCAGATCTCAAATTATGCTAAGGCAACATTTGTAACTAAATATAAATTAAATTATTTACTAATCAGTTGACTAAGTTAGTATAGTTATTGTGGCGAAAGCATTGTAAGATATTGTGCAACGAGTTTGAGCATACAAAAATTTCAAGGGAAAAAAAAAAAAGAAGAATGCAAAATGGTCTACAATAGGATTTAAGCAGACTTGTTAAGTAAAATAATACACAAACTTTCAAATATTTTAACAAATGAAAGAAGGAGAATGAGAATGAGAATATGATCACCTACCCACAACATAGGCGGCCAATTAGAAGAACATATATGGAGTCAAGATCATAAGCCAAGGCATATCAGGTGTTCCCCACAAGAAGAACAATACTACTAAATACAAAAGGTCTCATGTACGATTTATTTGCCCACACACTGAAGTATATTGAAGAAAACACCTGTGCAACTGCCATTGCCCCAATCACAACACCGCAAATGGTTGCAGCAGCTCCAAGGCTTATGGAGTAGTCGTCTGCTGTTGGGACAATAATGTATGTGTTGACCATATACAAAAATGTGTTGACTAAGATACATACATACCCAGCTGCAGCAACCACAGATTCACAGCTAGAGGCAGAGCCATCACTGCAGAAGAAGTCAGCATTGATATCTTGTTCATCACAGTTCTGTTTTCCTAAATGCTCTTCAGAAAATATCTGTAACAAACATAGCTACAGTTGTAATGTTTGTTAGATGGTTAGAGTGTTTGTTAGCTGAGTTAGTTACTGCATTAGTTACTGAGTTGGTTAGTTAGTTACTGAGTTAGTTAGATATTTTCCTATTTAATATATTGTACAGTGTATATGTGATTCATTGAATAAAAAGAAAAGTTAGAAAAGTCTTTCATTCTTTTCAGAGGCCAACGCAAGTATGCAGGCACAGGATTGACTTGCTTGTTTTCTTCATTCCTGTCAGCTGCATCATATAATAACAATACTAATAAGAAAAGAGCAAACAAAGCTTATCCAAAGCTATACATTTGCATGAGATTTCCACAACTACATTATGGCCGTTGTGAGCTCTATATATGTGCAAAACAGTTACTGCAGACGGAAATCCACCCCTGGGACACTACTAAACAAAGTTTATTACTCTACGCAGAACAAGGCAATCCAATGGTGATGAATGCAACACTATCTCTATAATCGTGAATCTTTTTTTTATTTATAGGTAATATGTAATTATGAGCATATAATTAAAAGTATACACTCCAAAGTTTAGAGAAAATTGGACACTAAAAACATACTCCCATGTTGATAAAATCTGTGTAAGAATGCGAGATGTTATACGAGTTGCCAATCAGACTACTATCTTCCAGGTAAATCATCCACACTTACTTTTACAACTAGTATTATTTCCCAACTGAGACTTGAATTATGCACCTTTTCCTAAAGCTTATTCTAAGTGGTGTCAAACAGAGATTTTTATTTTTATTGTTCACCATCCAGATAATACACAAAGTTTACAAAGCCGATCAATAATATAAAAGATATTATATATCCATTTGTTCAATTTGAGTTGAGAAGCCAGGAAGGCATGGGTATGACGTTGAGGTATATTCATCAAAGAGAACCTCAAACCAATTAACATTGACAATATAAGTCCATCACTTAATTACAGCTACTGTTTAGTTCTAGGTAGGCATGAATCCGATATTGTACATCCATAACTGGTAATTATTGCCAATAAAATTGATGACAAAGAGCGATAAATTTGTAGCTTAGCTTCAGAATACAGGGGAAAAAGGTTACATAAAAAATAAATTTAAAAAAAAAAAGAAAAAAAAAGAAGAAAGAAAGATGGACTGCCAGACCTAAATTAATGCTAAAGTAAAACCGAGAAGACCAATTACCTCCTGAGGAATGCCATTCCAGCCACCCAACCGTGATCCTGGAACATTTGACATAAGGTTTGAAGAAGCCATGGGACAGGGGCTTCTATGCCGCAGTCTGTCAAGTTCACCAAAACCTTGGTTGGGCATCATACCAGAAACCCGTAAAATCTCTGTGGGGAGATGAGGACAATGCAGGGTGTGTAAGAGGAGTCACAAAAAGAGGACGAGACAAGGCAATATTGAAAATGAAATAGAAATGTAGTTACAAGGTCATTTCAACTAAATATCACAAATAAACAGGTAATGCCTGACCTACAATCCTGTTCACTTAATGCTAGAAGCCATTCCTTGATTTTCAATACCTACAATCCTGTTCACTTAATGCTACATAAATAAATTCTATTTATCTGTGCCAGTTTCCACACCAGCTTTTTAAGGCAATATTGAAAATGAAGTAGAAATGTAGTTACAAGGTTATTTCAACTAAAAATCACAAATAAATTCTATTTATCTATGCCAGTTTCCACACCAGCTTTCTAGTCAGCAAGTGTTTTCGATAAACAAATACACATGAAACCCAAATGCCAAAAACATTTGAGTCCATGATAATACAAATGTTGCAACTTTAAGCACCAGTTTCCATAAATAACTAATTTCAATTTACAGTAATGCAATGCAAGATATATCTATCTCTTACATTACTTCCAAAGGAAATATCATATTTTGGCATTGCCACTAAATCAGGTATAAACTTAGGATTTATATGGTCAGACACCCCAAGTCATGCTGTGCATTATACAAGTTCACTTGGAAACTGAAGTAAATGGTTGCCAAAGCTCACATAAAAAGTCAAGTATTCTTTGATAAGACAACAATATATATGGTAGAAGCAGTCCAGTCTACCAGTCCAAAAAACTTAGGAAAGCAACTGCGTTTTCAAAACCAAAAATGAAATCTGTGAACAATTAAGATGATGCCAAAGGACCCCAGCATGCCCATGATAATTGAATATATCTTTTGTGCATTGCATACCAGTAAGGGGGAAAAAAACAGTTTTACAGCATTTCTTGGATCCATTCACTCAACCTCAGACCAGTTTGAAGGTAGTCATTTTAGCATTCCAACAAAGGACCTCTCTATTTGGCCATTGGTAAGAATTGGGGTCATAACCTCTAGGTTTTTGGTTCAACTCTGGGCGAAGCCAAGGCTTTCGCTTTTTGCCCGGTGACGAAGAGTGGTGCATCTCATTACCCCAGGTTTGGGTGTCTAATCTAACTTGAAAGGGATCATGTCCCGGTTATAAAAAAACAAAAATTAGAGGACTGACATTGTACACTATATCTACTTAAGTGTCTCAGATCCTATGGCAAACGCAGTGAGTGATATCTACCTGTTCCATGGGAAATCCAAGTTTCCCCATAGAAAAATCTAAATCAGATGTGCATGCGATTGAGGAACAAGAGAGAGAAATGAATACAATGATGTACTACCAATCAAAGCCAAGAACTGTACGAAATAATCAAACCAATTGAGTGGAATCAAGCTTCTACTTTGTTCACACAAGCAAACACAGTACTGTGCCAAGCAATGCAGCTAAAACCCATAAAAACCCTAGATCCAAAACCCAGAAATGGTAGTACCCAGTACAGAACTAACCTTGATTCAACAGTCTGTTACATATCGGAAGAACTTGCATGAAGGGTGCAATCTTCTGATGCTCTGCCAACAGCTCCGACCAGTACTGATTACTACACCAAGATGAGCAAAAAAAGGGGGAAAAAATGAAAACCACATCAATCAAACCCCACGTAACTTCAAATTCAAGTCAAGTGATCAAAAAAACATACAGAGAATGAAGAGCAAAGAGAATTGAACTACAAAAAACAAGTGAAAGTATACCTTTCAACATCTGGGGTACTTCTAATCTGCGGAGAAACAGCCCTTGCAGGTGAGAAGTTGGGATTGTAGAGGCCTGACATCGCTTTTTCGAAGACCTCTCTCTAATCAATGGAACCCAAAAGGGCTTAGACTTGCAGAAGAGAGAGAGAGAGAGAGAGAGAGAGAGAGAGAGAGAGAGTGAAAAGGGTTTGTATAAAAAGAAGGGTAGAAGCTAGAAAGGTCTGTGAAATTTGCTGGAGCGCCTAATCCTTTTGATAGACATACCTGGATTACATAATGTGAAATAATGTAATATAACAAAATAGAGAAGATGACTTGTTCAATTATGTAATTTAATTTTCTTCATGCAAGCTTCAAATAAAAAAAATAGGTCCAACTAAGAACTAAGTTGTAAAAACAATATGGAATGAGAATCACCTCTAATGACATAAAAACCAGAATGAACTACTTTCCCATTTTGAACTATCAATAGTGGTAAAACCGAATTTTGTTGACGAATTCGTTCACCATCACATTGAGCATCAAATGCCACAAAACAAATCTATTTTCATTCCATACTCATATATGAGCTGATGTTTTAGGGTCCCCTTACAAATATATTGCCAAATTTAACAGGTGAAATTCCAGGCATACCCATTTGAACATGTAGCCGTAATGATCATTCCATGTATATGGAATATTCATGCCAAATATTCCGGCCACCAAAGAATAGATGGATAAAGAAACAGTTCCTGAACTTAGAAAAAGCTCTAGCTGCAGCCATGCAGTAAAAATATGAAAAATTTCTATTGTCAAGACATAAACTCCGCAAAGTTCAGTTACTTAAAACAGACAAACAAGAAAATAATCAAGACTATCAATATCATAAAAAGCACGCATAATAAAATACCTGAATCAACTGGTTTCGATGATTGTCAAGCTACAAAAAGGGAACATGAAGTGTATTTAGACTAACATAGGTAAATCCCAACCAATTTAACTCAATCAATTAATTCAAATTTTATGTCCCAGTTTACCTGAATATTAATGTAATCCTCTGTATCATCAATATACTCACGCAGCTGCAAAATTTGTGAGCATGGGTTTTAGTTGTGAGCATGGGTTTTAGCGGTTTTTCTATGTGCAATAAACAAATAATAAATAGGGAGTTTGACAATTTCTATGTGCAATAAACAACTGAATAGGGAGTTTGACAGTTTTGATGAAGATTGCCAGAATCTAGCTACTTTTAATAGACACTAATCAGGATATTACTTGTGCAGAAGACACATTTTTCCTCAGAATGAAGCAGACCATACAATACCATTAAACCCAGCTTGGAAACAAAAAGGTTATGCTCAGAAAGAAGGAGACCAGTGAAGAACTACGCAAAAGCCAAGATTGAGCAGTGATGGATTACTAAGGTTTGACTTGCGCCCAAATAAGCTTCCTGCCTAAAGTTAACTTTTTCCCTTTTTTTTTTTTGTTTTTGTTTTGATCAGCAACATTTAGGCTCCAATTGGATATGTGGATTTGAAATGAAGGGATTTGATGTTCAACTTTATAAAATTATAAGAAAGTTGATTAATGGATATAGATTGATAATTCTAATGTGAAGGATGCATAGAGATAGGAAAGATGAATTTTGTTAATAAATTTTACAAGTACAATCATTCATTAAAGGATTTCAAATAACCATATTCACTCAGATATTTCAAATCCATTAATCTAAAACTCTCAAATCCATTGTTGAAATCCATACCTAGAATATTACATTGAACTAAACGTTATACTCCTTGAATGAGTGATATCAAATCCATTCATTTCAAATCCATGTATATATATATATATATACCCTAGTGTTTCCCCTGTATATCAGATTTTTATCCATAGAGGTCTTGGCAAAAGAGAAATAATCAAAAGGAGATGCGGGAGGAGGGAGGGACATGGGTCATATGGCTCTTGGAATCTACAAGATGACCTTAATTTCATGACCAACTTAGTTAGAGGTGAATAACAAATAGGTCATGAAAATTCCACACAAAAAAAAAATTAACAAGAAATGGAACATGTATACATTTTTAATTGATCATTCTGTGTATCTAAAAATTATCCTCATAATAGAATTAAAAAATATATACTTTTTTTTTCAAATGAAGTTAAAATACAAATTATCACCATTCTAATAACAGAGAAGTAAATAATGTGAACTCAAAAACCTTCATATCCGAGCTTTCTGTCACTTGATTTTCAAATAAATTGATGTCAAGACAGTTTAGATTTTGTTTGAAGGGAAAAACTGTCACCAAAACTCCGCCATCTACTCCGCCGCCACCAGCCCCACCACCGCCTTCACCGCCCCTCCCTTCACCGCCCTCTCGTTGTTCACCTTCACCGTACACAGCTTGTACAGCGTCGTCATCGCGTCCTTCTTCCCCCTATTCGATCCATTCATCAACAGCGTTATCAAGGGCGGAATCGCTCCGCAAGCTCCGATCGAAATCTTGTTCTCGTCGATCAACGACAAGTTCAGCAACGCACATGCCGCTCTGAATCTTCGAAATCGCTCTGAACAGCCGATTGATATCGATCTGAATCTTCGAAATCGCTTCGAAATCGCTCTGAACAGCCGATGGAGCTTGTGTTCTTTGAAGCTCTCTTCAAGAACAGCCGATTGATCTTTCGAGAGATGAAGTTTCTTCCTAGAGTACTCTCCTTCGTCTTCTTCGTCGCTGAGAGAGAGAGATATGTGTGCGTATAAGATAAGAGAGATGTGTGGCTATAAGAGAGAGAAAGGGCACAGATTCATGAATAAGGGTTTCAAAAGGGGCGCGTGTATGCACCGCATTCGGAGGCGTTTCTAAACGCCTTCCATTACAAAACGGTGCCGTTTTGGTTAAAAAAATATACGGCGATTATAAAAACGCCGTTAAAAATTAAAAAACGTGACGTTTAATAAAACGTCGTTAATTAAACGCCGTTAAATCCCTCGTTTCCTGTAGTGTCACCCACAGGCATTCAAACAATTTATCACATAAGCATTTAGCCGCATGGCAAGCATACTGTCATGGCAACACTCACAAGCATGCGGGATGCTAAAGCTAAAATACTTACATCGTACTCCGTGCCAAAACGATAAACTAGTTAGCAAACATGCATGTCCTAGTTCGTGTTAAGAATGGCTAATGCATCGCATGCAAAAATGCAATCTAGACAGGCTCGGCTAACCCTAAACATGGTATGTGAAATGCGATCGATTGATGCACGTATTCAATTTTTGAATTGAAGTACAAATGCAGTTAGCATGATGTACCGAGCCCGGTGCATGCAAGACGAATGTATGGATGCACGCATGCATAGCATAAGGTATGCTAAATTAAACATGCCCTAATCTACCATCATAAGCAGGTAAATAAAAGGGAAGAAAGACGTGAGGTTGGAAGACATTCACACACTCACCCACACTTATTACAAATTTTCCCTCACTCAGAGGGACCAAATAAATAATACAAATTAATTAACTACGCAAGCTAATTAAGTATTACAAATTGCCTAATTAATTAATAAACTAATTAAGCTAGGAAAACAGATAAACCGCCTCGGGAGGAGGGCCAAATGCAGCGCATGCCCGGATCTTGCTCGGAAATGCACCGCCATGTATAGGCTGCCTCTGTTTTCCTTCTTTCACTCCTCTGGAGGTTGTCAAAACCTCAGGACTGCTTCCTTAGACATCGGGGAGCACCACCGGCTGAATGGAATTGCCACCGACAGTGAGATGTGGCCACCGGCCATTGGTGAAGCTATCGGCAGAGAAAGGATTGTCGGTCGGCACTTGACACTGCCGGTCGGCAGAATGTTCCTGCAGAATCTGCAATTGACAGCAATCACCAAGTCAAGGAACAAGGCATGCATGCAAGATGCAATGCAACCTAGGCATGCAAGCTAAGGATGCAACATGGCATGGCAAGGCACTTATGCAAGCATACAAGCAAACATGAGGCAATGCAAATGGATGAAAAGATGGACTTATGCACGATTTAGGCAACTCTAAATAGGCCCAAAACAGCGGCCAAAGTGACCAAAATAAGGGACCAAATGCACATACACGCATGCACATGTTAAGGCCAACACTTAGGCACAAGTGAGGCAACCCTCAAACACATTTGAAAGAAGGATATCATGGACAATTAGCATGCAACATAAGCTCTGAAAATCATGTTAAAACATGGTGCCAAACCAAGCAACAAATCAAGCTAAGCATGCAACAAATGACTCAAGTGCTCAAAGTAAACCAATGGAGTATTGAACTACACTTAGCAAGACCAAACATGGCATGAACTAAATGACTAAAAACAGAATTTTAGCACATAAAATAAAGCCCAAAAGACTACTTAGATGGCATCTAAATGGCTCAAATTCGAAGGCATGCACAAGTGTCAAAACATGGAGCATACTACACAAGCTTCCAAAGCATTAAAGATGCGTCCAAGGTAAACATATAGGCATGCAAATGGGACTGAAATGACATGGTAGATGGTTCCAAATCACCAAATCAATACAAGAATGGCATGCTACACACTCACACACTTAAGGCCAACAAGCCAAAATGCAAAGGGGCTATATGATGCGTGCCAAATCCGACCCAAACAACCATGGACAGACCTAAAACATGGCAAAATATGCACAAAAGCTTCACAAGACTAAGCCTAAAACATGCTCTAACAAGGGCTAACAACCTAAGGCACATTGAGGCAATAACATGGCATTACATGGTAGGTATGCTAAGCATGTATGGTGTACCAAAACCAACAAAAAATAGAGGTATAATATGACATATTAAGCACAAAAAACAGCCAAGGCATGGTCAACATGAAGCTTAGCTAAGTGCTCCCTCAAGAGGCCAAAAATGGTCCTTTTCAAGGACAACAAGGAGAGGGGGTGGCCCTCCCCTTTTGGAGACTTCAAGGCACCATCTCTACCACTGAAATCCCTCAAGATTTCAGTGGTGAAGAGGCCCAAACACCAAAGTCTCGAAACTTACTCAAAATGGCTCACAATGAGGCCTTACAAGGCTTAAGAGGGGCCAAACACCCTCAAACCACAAAACACTCTTAATAAACAATCAAGAGGGCTAAAAAATAGAACTTTTTTATGTTATACACTAAGCACAAAAATAGTTCAAAGATAGGCAAAAACAAGATGCAAAAAAGGGGTAAAAAGGGGTAAGATTCTCACCCTTGAAGACCTTTTCAACAATGATGCTCCAATGGCCTTCCTTGGCTTGAATCCAACACCAAAACACTAAAACCAGTCCCTTAGAACCTCAGTAACCAAAGAAAGGTGAAACACTAGGTGTTTATGTGCAATAGTATGGACTAAAACACCTAGAACACTAAAGAGAGGGAAAGAGAGATAGGATATGTATCAAACCCTAACCCTAAAACCAGAGCTTCTCTCTGTCTTTTTATCTCTAAAAATGTCTAAAGTCTCTCCCTAAAGCCAAGAGACAAAGCTCTCTCTTATAGAGCTTATTGTCTTGTAAAGTGTACGGGGAGCAAATATTCCGGCGTGCCCGTATTCCTTTCCTCCAAGTTCCGTCGATGTCCGATCACCTGCGAGCCAATAGGGGTGAGCTACCCGGCGGTGTGTGGCCGGAAAAACCCTCCGACGGTCAAGTTAGCACACACCTTAGAGGGAATAGAGAGAAGGGAGAGAGTGTTTGAGTGTAAGGATTTTCTTACAGAGATGTTCGTATATCCCGTATGGGGGGCGCAGACAGGCTTATATACCTTCTGTGCCCCATATCCACTCCCTGTCATCTCCTGACACGTGGCTCTGCTATCCCATCTGTCAGCTTAAACCATGCCGTTCATCACCTGCTCTCAACTGCCTGCCAGCATAGCTGGAGCTCGGCAGCCGAGCTGCCCTACCTCGGTCATACCATGCTTCATACCTTAAGCGCCCGACCGGATAACCGAATGAAGGACCGGGCTAGGCGGCATCTCGGCAAAGCTTAGCCCGGGATCCTCCTTTGGTCGGTCTTCTCGCCGGTCAGTCAGCTACCTCGGCTGACCGCGCCTTTCCGAGCGCCGGCCTCTCGGTCTGTCTGATCTCGACAATCCTCAGACCGAGCATCCTGGTCTGACCGGTCACTTCCTGGCCGAGCACCTTCTGCACGGTTCGGGGCAGCACATAGTCCAAACTCTGCCCGGCCCAAGTTCTGGTAGCCCATCTCCGGGTGAACAGTCGATTATCTCGGCCCACTGCTCTGCTGGGCCCCCAACCTGTTCGGTTTATACCTCGGCCCAACGCCGGAGCATAAATCACCCTCTCATAAAGCTTACAAGACAAGCTTCATAAGAGGGAGATCCCTCCATACACGTGTATGGAGAGGAGCCAAAAGCAAGACAACTGTCTTAAAATATCTGCAAAAAAAGATGCACAGTAGTCGGCCGGCCAAAAATGCCATTTTGGCAAAAAATAGTGCCGACCGGCAGAAAATAGTGCCGACCTGCAACAAAAGGTGCCGACCGGCAACAAATAGTGCCGATGGCAGCAAAAACCAGCCGGTGGCCTCTAGCCACTGCCGGTGGTGTGTGGGGATGCCTCACAAGGCATTCCCTGCCCCTCCAAGGCAAAACACAAGTGTTTGGTGTGAAACCAGACACTAAACGGTCGAGTTCGGAGATCCTGAGGCAAGGCGCGCGAGCCGAGGCCTCCGGGAACTCCAAACGAACACAAACATGGATAATCACCGAGTGTTCAAACGGTGACGTCCAAGTCTTGAGGACGGTCAAAAATGGGGTGTCCACAATTGGCCTCTATTTGGCCACTTTGTGGTCCTCTGTTTGTCATGGATCCATTGACCTCTGTTCTGACTGTCACTTCTGTGACCTCTGTTCTGTTCTGTTTTGTACCATAGTTATGGTTGTTTATATTTCAGTTTCTACCACTTAAATAATTTATTTACCAAATTAAGCTATGTAAATGTTTTGGCTTAACTAACTATCCGTGGCTATTTTGTATTCCCTATACTCTTGGCATAATAGTTCTCACTCTACTGTGTGCTTATAGCTGTTACCATTTCAAGTGATGAGATGTAAGGAAGACCCATAATCTCGTGTAGTGGAACCTGTGCAAGAAATTGATGCAGATCCGTTAATTTGTTTTTCTTTTCTTTTCTTCCTGTCGTTTTTTTCTAATGGCCAGTCGCTGCATAATAAAATAATAAAATCCTATGGACGTACTTTTTTTTTTAAATAGTATAATGAAATAACTTTCTATTTAATTATTTTTATTTCCGTTTGCCTCCGCTTGCAGTTTAATTTGCTACGATTAGAATAAGTTAGTAAGTTGCGATCTTAACCCTAAGCTCTAGGGTTGGGTCGTGAGAAATATGGTATCAGAGCAATGGTTCATTCAAAAAAAAATATGCTATTTTAATTTGATTAGAAAGTTCGAAAAGTTATAATTAAATCTATAAATAAAACTATATAGCTAGATAAACATAGTAAAATAAATATTTACCTGCAACGTTAGTCCTTTTGTGTAAAGTCTCACGTTTCTTCTGGTGATGTAGGAATGTCCGAGATTAACCTTAACGAGGAATTTTGGGAGGAGCTTGGGGCCATTGATTTAGATAAGATTTTAGCAGAACACCCCGCCCCCGCCTCACCTGAAGGATGGGAAGATTCAGAGAATATAATTAGAGGACTGCATCCAGGCCTTGCCCAATTAATGGGTCGGCCAATCTACATACAAGCTGACCCTACCGATGTCCCACATTTACAATGGAGACAGAGCCGTGCCTATACGCGCGGACATTTTCTTGGACCCACTCGTGTCCTCGACGTTGCCCCAGGACATGACCGCCCACACTACATCATAGACCCTTTACTCCCAGATTTTGTGGCAAGAAGGGGGAACGTGTATCCCGAGGACTACATTTTTACCACGGTCCCTAACCCATTAGAGATTATTAATGTTCAAAATGTTGACTTTAACAATGACTTGTCATATATCAAGACACCCGGCTCGATTGCCGATCGAGCATTTTTGGGATGCATACAGTTCATCCCCATTTTCACAGTCCAGGCAGCGTAGATGTGTTTTGGTGTGGTCCAGTTAGGATGAGAATTTGAGCTTTTTATGCAACACTACTTCACATGGTTGTTTGGCTCGTTTGACCCACCACTCTAGATTTGGTAGAAGAAAACATTTTTGTACCCTAACCATGATGTGTTCTAATCCCCTTTTTTTTTTTTTGTGTGTGTGTGTTGTTGTACCACATGGATGGAACACTAACATATTCTGACTTTTGAAACAAAGATCTAATATTAATTGTAAAAATAGTAAAGTTGGTATTTTATATAGATATAGATTGCGCTATACATGCTTATATATATATATATATGCTGCATTATGAATGTAATGCCTCGTTTATTACTTTGTAAAATGGCCAATAATGGTAACGGAAGCGAGTCATCAGTCAGTGGCACTAAATCGATGGAAAAAATAATGGAAAAAGTAGTTACTAGCTTTTAACAAGCCTTGCAGACTAACATCAACAATGGGATGCCAGAACGGCGAGAAGAGCCAGTTACCATAAAACAGTTCCAGGATCTGAAACCTACCACATTTACCAGTGGCCCAGACCCAATGGTAGCAGACGCTTGGGTTAAAGACATGGAAAAGATTTTTCGCCTCCTACCCTGCATCGAAAGACAAAAGGTAACTTTTGCCACTTTCATTTTCAAAGACAATGTAGAAGAATGGTTGCTTCTCACTCTGGAGAAAAAAGAAATTGCGACTTGGGCAAGATTCTTGGAAGTATTTTATGAAACATACTTCCCAGATTCATTGCGGGAACAAAAGGCATCAGAATTCATACATTTAAAGTAAGGAACCATGATGGTGGCTGAATACGAAAGCAAGTTCACACAACTCGCTCGGTTTGCAACATACGCCATCCTCACCGAAACTCGAAAAGCAAGAAAATTCAAAGCAGGATTGGATACTGAAATTAAAGATAGGCTCGAGGTCTTGAAACTGCCAACCTATGCAGAAGTGGTAGACCGGGCGTACATTGCAGAAAATGGGATTAAAGCCTCGCGTTCCGGGGAACTAAGCCAAAAGAAGCGATTTTGGAAAAGAGACAACAGAAGACTCGGTGTTGTGCCTCCTAAAAAGGTGAATACGCGTACAACTAGCTTAGGCCATCAAGGTCCTACCAACCCCCGAGGTGGCACTGTTCCAATTTGCCCTACTTGTGGGAAGGCTCATTAGGGACAATGCCATCGAGACACGGGAGCATGCTTTAAATGCAGTCGAGTGGCCCACTTGCTGAGGGATTGTCCAATGCTGACTAATCCTACAGCTAGCCCCTCTGGGCCAGTCAGAAAACCCACAAGACTTGAAGGAGAGAGGAAAAACCAAAAACTCCAAGGAAGGGCTTTTGCCTTGGTACCTGGAAAACCAGAAGTTATCGAAACGTTATGTCAGGTATACTTTCTATCCATGATCATTTAGCTCACGTCCTCATTGACTCTGGGTCAACTCATTCTTTTGTTGCATCATACTTTGATGCCAAGTTGGCATCAACACCCGAACCATTAGGATATATATTGTCTGTGTCTTTTCCTTCTAGTAAGTCTGTCTGTAGTACTGATGTGTACGGATCATGTACTATATTCTTAAAAGGAAAAGCCTTACATGTAGACTTGATTCCCCTCCCCATTGGGAACTTTGATGTGATCTTAGGTATGGATTGGCTGGCTGCCAACCAAGCCTCTATTGATTGTAAAGCCAAAAAAGTCTCCCTTAAGTTACCAAACCAACCTGAGCTTGTCTTTGATGGGACTGGAATTTCCAACCCTTCATGTATTATATCCTCCATGACAACCCAACGACTTTTAAGAAAGGGTTGTTGTAGTTATATCTGTTATGTAATCGATACACAAAAAGAGGCCCCCACCGTTGATCCAATCCCCGTGGTTCGAGAATTCTCAGATGTTTTCCTTGAAGATCTACTTGGTATCCTGGTTGATTGGGAAATCGAATTCACCATTGAAGCCCAACCTGGTACACAACTAATACCAAAAGCTCCTTATCGCATGTCGATGAAAAAATTGAAAGAGCTAAAGACTCAACTCCAGAAACTCCTGGACAAAGGTTTCATTCGACCTAGTACCTCACCCTGTGGAGCTCCAATATTGTTCGTGAAGAAAAAGGATGGCACGATGAGATTATACATCGATTACCGGGAGCTGAACAAGGTCACCATCAAGAATCGGTACCCTCTGCCACGAATTGATGACCTGCTCGATCAACTTCAAGGCGCTCGGGTACTCTCTAAAATCGACTTGCGTTTTGGCTACCATCAACTAAAAGTCAAAACGGAAAGCATCGAAAAGACTGCCTTCAGAACCCGTTACGGGCACTACGAGTTTCTTGTCATGCCTTTTGGTGTCACAAATGCTCCAGCAGCCTTCATGGACCTCATGAACAGAGTATTGAAACCCTATCTTGATGAGTTCATCATTGTCTTCATTGACGACATTCTCATCTACTCCAAGTCACCAGAGGCCCATGAGCAGCACTTGCAAACAGTTCTACAAACACTACATGATCACAAACTTTATGCCAAGTTGAAGAAATGCAAATTCTGGATCACTAGTGTACACTTTCTCGGTCACGTCATTAACAAAGATAGCATCTCGGTTGACCCCTAAAAAGTTACAGCAATTGTAAATTGGCCACAACCTATCAATTTGTCAGAAATTCGAAGTTTCTTGGGTCTAGCTAGCAATTATTGCCGCTTTGTGCAAGATTTCTCAAAGATATCATCACCCTTGACCCAACTAACTCAGAAAAACACACCCTTTGAATGGACTGACAAACAAGAGCATTGCTTCTAAGAATTAAAAAGTCGACTTGTGTTAGCTCCTATACTAGCACTCTCTATAGGAGCAAATGGGTTCATAATTTATAGTGATTCCTTATACAATGGTTTGGGTTGTGTTCTCATGAAAAAAGGAAAAGTCATTGCTCATGCTTCACAACAGTTAAAGACTTATGAAAAGAACTACCCGACTCATGATTTGGAATTGGCTGTGGTGATCTTTGCTCTCAAAATCTGGCGTCATTATCTCTACGGTGCAACCTGCGAGATTTACACTAATTACAACAGTCTTAAATATTTGTTCACACAAAAGGAATTGAATATGAGACAACGACGGTGCCTAGAATTTATGAAAGACTATGGTGTAAAGATCCATCACCATCTAGGCAAAGCTAACGTGGTGGAAGACGAACTGAGCCGAAAGACGACCAGAAGTTTGGTCTGTACTCTCGTTTCCCGCAAGATCAATGGGTTGCTCGCCAATATAAAAAAGGAACCTACATTGATTGAAGAAATTAAAGCGCACCAATGGGAAGATAAACTTTTGAACAAAAAGTAGGAGGAGCAAAAGATTACGCCTGATCCTGATTTCATTATAAACAATGGGATACTAAAATTTCAGAATCAAATTTGCGTACCCGATATTCCGGAACTTAAGAAGAAGATATTAGTGGAAGTTCATAGCTCGAGATTTACAGTCCACCCTGGCAACACAAAGATATACCATGATCTGAAGGAACACTACTGGTGGACAGGAATGAAAAGAGACACAGCAAGCCATGTCTCTAAATGTCTGCATTGTCAGCGTGTTAAAGTGGAACATCAGAGATCTGTAGGACTGCTGTAACCACTCCCTATTCCTGAATGGAAATGGGAGCACATCACTATGGACTTCGTGGTCGGGCTACCACAGTCATTTTCAAAGAATGATGCAATATGGGTTATAGTAGACCACTTTGACGAAGTCAGTGCATTTTCTGCCAATCAAAATTGTCATGACCCAAACCCGCCCCTATGGGTTTAGTACCGTAACCGGCCAGTAATCCGAGATTACCAAAGGCCTGCTTAGCAGTCAGACAACAATACAGAGTACAGGGGCATGGCGGAAGCCAAAACAGTAAATAGACAATGCCCAATGAGCTGTGACAGTCTGTATGCAAAAAGATTTTTCATACATATATACAATCAGTGCAAAATAGTATGTACAACATTTACAATCGTTCAGGACATAGACTTAATCCCTATTAAAATAGTACAGTAACAGTGTATACAGTCTATACAAAAACAGAACAGAAAGGGGGAAACCAAAACACCGCCATAGCCCTACCTTGAATGGACTCGGAACCTCGCAGTGCGGCACATAGGTTGGCTTGACAAAACTGGAGTTTACCCCGACGCTTCTAGAAACGGTTCGGTGTCTATACACCTACATATATATATGAGTAGTGAGCTAAAGCCCAGTGAATAACATAATGCATAAAGAGGTTAAAAATGAATGTCCTTACAGTATTGAAAACAGTCACTTCAATCAGTATATTAGTTATTTCGTCATTACAGTCATATGTGGTACATCCAGTAGCAAAACAGTACAGTAGGTCTTATCAGACCGAACAGTCAGTTGATGGCCATCATATCAGTAAACAGTAGTGGTTCCAACATGGGAATTGACAGAGATCTCTGTGACAGTAGCAATACAACACAGTAATAGTAGGTTGCTAAGGATGCCACAATACAGTTCACAATTAGGACATCATTCATTCAGTAACAGTATCATTTCAGAAAACAGTACAGTTCAATTGTTCAGAAGATAATTGTAACAACCCCCATACTGTTTACTGATTAATGACTGCTTGATTACCGATAATCACCGATTACTGTTAAACGACACGGATAATGACTGATAACTGACTGATAATTGAACTAATTAAAAGTACTGAACTGACTGACTGAAATTGGAAACCGAATTGATTGAGTATACGTTAGTTAAATTGCATTTTATCTGTTGACAGTATGATTATCTGTTCATGTTCATATGCTTAAACTGCTAATTGAAGGCCTTATCGGCGGCCGAATCCGAAACCGATTAGTGTTCTATGACCCTCATAATTTATGTGATTTTATAGTACAATTATCTGAAAATTGATTAGGTATGATTAAATTAGATTAAATAAGCTAATTAAAGAGTTGGACTTAATTACCGAATTGCCACCCTTAGTGGTCCACTCAAATGCACACACTTGAGCCTTGTATACACTTCAATCAGAGCATTTCATCAGCTCATTTCTTGAGCTTAACCGACCAAGAGAGGGAAAGGGAGAGGATTGAGTTCTACCTTGTGAATTGCTTGGAAATTGAAGGAATTGGAACATAGGTTGCAAATTTAGCTTCCTCACCTTGTAACTAAAGCTCTAGGTAAGGAATTCAACCCCTCTTTGTTGTGTTTAAGCTCATTCATGTAAGATTCTTGAGCCTCTAGTGCTTCAAATCTAGAATTGGTTCATTGTTGTTGATTTGGAACTCATTTCATGCATGCATGTTTGTAATGTAGATGTTTGAGTTGTTTTCATGGCAACAGGTTACATGCATGTCCATCTTTTGGTCATACTCCATGAATTCATCATGTTCTTGTAGAAATGAGCCCATTTGAACAAGCTTTGAAGATTGAATTTGGTTTGAATCCATGCATGTTTGCATGTTTTTCATATTTTTGAAAATGGGTTTGAATGTGGTTTTAATTGACTCACCTTTGGGGCTTGAATTCATAAATTGAGCTTTGAAACTTGATATACATTGAATTTAGTTATGTTTTCCAGAATTTGGGCCCAAGAGGTCGAGTTTGGAGTGGTAGAATGCTTGGTTTGAGCTTGGGAGGCAAATCTGGAAATTCCAGATTTGGCTTCCTCGCTCGAGCGAAGGGTTCCCCGCTCGAGCGAGCGCCTTTGTCCAGGGCTCCGCTCGAGCGACCATCGAGCGACCATCGCGCGTAAAATCTCAGCATCCAGTATTTTTTACTGTTTTGCAGACCGCTCGAGCGAAGGATTTCTCGCCCGAGCGAAGCCTTTGATTTTGGACTTACGCTCGAGCGGAGAAAGTCTCGCTCGAGCGAGGTTCCTATTTTCAGCAAAGTTTACAAAATGTTTTCTAAGTGTATTTTTGCATCCTCATCCCATCCTAGGCATTCTTAGGCCTAGTTTAAGACATTTAGATGAGGATATCGTTGTAGAACACACCAAGGCAAATTAGGGATTAAATTATGATATTTCCCAACTGTGTAGCTTAGTGTGTGTTCAACCTGTGAACTGTGTAGGGTTGGCAACTGGGGAGACACGCTCTAGCATACTGTAGCCCAGAACTCTGTGAGTAACAATTGTGTAAAGATATGTTCAACTGATATCTTTTGAATACTGAACTGAACTGTTTACTGAACTGGTATTACTGAATGAATGTATGTCCTTTATTTCTGAACTGTACTGTGGCATCCTTAGTACCTACTGTTTACTGTTACTGTTACTGTTACAGAGATCTCTGTCGGTTCCCTCGTGGAACCACTACTGTTTACTGACTGATGGCCATCATTACTGTTCGGTCTTTTAAGACCTACTGTCACTGTTATGCTAATGGATGTACCGCATATGACTGTTTACTGTACTGAACAACTGAAATACTGATTGAATTGAACTGTTTTCATTACTGTAAGGACATTCATTCTAAACCCCTTTACGCTTTATGTTATTCACTGGGCTTTAGCTCACTGTTTATATTTATATGTAGGTGCTCAGCCACCAGATCGGAGCTAGGAGCGTGGGTTAGACTCCAGTTTTGTCAAGCCAGCCTTTGTGCCTCACTGCGAGGTTCCGAGTTGCCATGCTATGGCTTGGGGGTGTTTTGTTTGTTTTCCCCCGCCTGTCTTCATACTGTCTAACTGTTCTGTATAGACTGAATGTTTACCGTACTGTTATCAAGGGATTAGGTCCCTGTACTGTGTGATTGTAAATTCTGTATAGACTGTACTGTTTGTGTATATATGTGAATGCATGAAAAATCTTTTTGGCATACAGACTGTCACAGCTCATTGGACATTGTTTAATTACTGTATTGGCTTCCGCCAGGCCCTGTACTCTGTTTTACTGTATTACTGTTAAGCAGGCCTTCGGTAATCTCGGATTACTGGCCGGTTACGGTGCTAAACCCATAGGGCCGGGTTTGGGTCGTGACAATAATCATATTTGAACATATCTTTACACAGTTGTTACTCACAGAGTTCTGGGCTACAGATAAGCTAGAGTGCGTCTCCGGATGCCAACCCTACACAGTTACAGATTGAACACACACTAAGCTACATAGTTGGGAAAATAATAACTTAATCCCTAATTTGCCTCGGTGTGGTTCTACATCTATATCCTCATTAAGATACCTTAGACTAGGCCTAGGAATGCCTAGAATGGAACGAGGATGCAAAGATGCACTTTAAAAACATTTTCAGAATTTTCAGAAAACATGGGTCCCGCTTGACCTTAGGTTACTCCGCTCGAGCGGACATGCAGGCAAAGGTTTCCGCTCGAGTGTAGACTTGCCCGCTCGAGCGTACTGCAAAACAGTCAAAAGTGTTGGATAGGTGAAATTCACGCTCGATTGGGCGCTCGACACCCGCTCGAGCGTAAGACACAAGGACTCACTCGAGCGTAATTTACCTCGCTCGAGCGGACTTCAAAACAATGTAAAGTGCTGGGAGCACGAATTTCACGCTCGAGCGCCAGTCACCCCGCTCGAGCGTGAGTTCAAAATCTGGAATTCCCAGATTTGAACCTCAAGCTCAAATTCAACTTCAAATGTAACAAATTCGATTCCTTTGGGCCCATTTCCTGGAAAACACTTGCAAATACATAGTATGACATGATTCAAAGCTCAATTTGTAAAATCAAGGCCTAAAGGTGAGGGAATTAAACCCAATTTCAACCAACATTTCAAGAACATGATGAATGTGTAACATGCATGAATTCAACAACTTCAAAGCTTCAAAAGCTAGTTCAATTGAGGCAATTCTTTCCAAAACATAATGAAATCATGGACTATACCAATAATATGAACATGCATGTACCAAATTCCATGTAGTCAACCTCAAAATGCTAGGATATAAGCATGCATGCATGTAATGAGCTTCAATTCAACATATAAGGACCAATTCTAGGCTTAAATCACTAGGGTCTCAAGAACCATGCAAGAATCAACTCAAATACACAATCAAGAAGGTAATTACTCTACCTTAAGTCTTGTATTCAAGTGTAGAGACTCAACTAGGCAAATCTCCTACAATTTCTTCAAGTCTTCCAAGCCAATTCTCTAGATGAACAATCTTCTCTCAAGACTCTCTCTCTCTCTCTCTCTCTCTCTCTCTCTAGTCGGTTACTCTCAAGGAAAAATAGGCTGATGAAATGTTTTGTTGTAATGTAATAAAACTCAAGGTGCAATACAAGTGGCCCACTAGATGGCACTAAGGTAAATAAGTCCAACTCTTTCAATTTGGCTTAAATTAATCTAGTTTAATCATACCAAATCACATTTCAGATAAATATGCTATAAAATCTTATAAATTCTAATGATCAAAAATCACTAGCCAATTTCAGATTCGGCCGCCGATAAGGCCTTCAATTCGCAATTTAAACATAAAACATGGACAGATAGGTTTAACAGTCAACAGATAGATATGCATTTAAACTAGCACATTCAATCAGTCAGTTCAGTATTTCAGTCGATTCAATTACTTTTCATAATCAGTCTCAGTTTAGCAGTAATCAGTAGGGTTATCAGTAATCAGTGTTGAGGGTTATTACAGTCTCCCCTCCTTAAAAAGAGTTTGGTCCTCCAAACTCAAATTACCTTCATTATGGAAGAAAACAGGATTCAGTGGAAACAAGTCAAGATATCTCTTGGCCATGTCATCTTCCCTTTCCCAAGTGGCATACACGCCACCATGGTTCTGTCTGTCTACCTTCACTAACAGGATCTCTTTTTTTCTCAACTTCTTGATCCGTCTATTTATAATCTGAACAGGCCGTTCCTCATAAGTGTAGTCATCACTCAGCACTACACGAGTCGGCTCTATCACATGGAAAGGATCCTGGAGGTAGTCCCTCAACACAGAAATGTGGAACACGTTATGCATACGCTCCATTTCAGGAGGAAGCGCTACTTGATACGCTACGGGATTGATTATCCCGATAATTTCATATGGTCCGACATACCTCGGTGCTAGATTGCCTTTGACTCCAAAACAAGTCTGGCCTTTCATCGGTGTCACTTTCACAAAAACATGTTCACCTACTTCATACTCTCTGGCTCGTCTTCTGACATCCGCATAACTTTTCTGTCGGCTCTGTGCGGTTTTCAGTCTCTGTTGTATCAGTTTTACTTTCTCAGTTGTTTCATACACAATCTCGGGCCCAAGCAAAGGCCCATCTCCAACTTCTGCCCAGCAAATCGGAGATCGACATTTTCTGTCATACAATGCCTCGAAAGGCGCCATACCAATACTTGAGTGATAACTGTTGTTATAGGCGAATTCAGCCAATGGCAAATGGCTTTCCCAATTTCCCTGAAAATCAAGGACACACATTCTCAGTAAGTCCTCCAGAGTCTGGATAGTTCTTTCTGATTTACCATCTGTGTGAGGATGGTATGCACTACTCAGTCTCAGTTCAGTACCCAAAGCAGTCTGTAGGCTTTGCCAGAATCTCGATGTAAATTTCGAGTCCCTATCAGAAACAATGGACACAGGTACTCCATGCAGTCTAACAATCTCATCAATATAGAGTATAGCCATTATGTCCGCATTATAAATTGTTGTGACAGGTAAGAAATGAGCAGATTTAGTCAGTCTATCAACGATAACCCAAATTGAGTCCATACCTTTACTGGAGCGAGGTAAACCAACGATGAAATCCATGGTAATATGTTCTCATTTCCACTCCGGTATCGGTAAGGGTTGCAGTAAGCCTGCGGGTCGTTGATGTTCAGCTTTAACTTGTTGGCAATGAAGACATTTCGACACAAAATCAGCAATCTCTTTCTTCATTCCCGGCCACCAGAAATTCAGTTTCAAGTCTTGATACATTTTCGTATTTCCTGGGTGGATAGACAGTTTCGAATTATGGTCTTCTTGCAAAACTCTTCTTTTCAGTTCAGAGTCACTTGGTACACATAATCTTCCCTAGAATTTCAACACATTGTTCTCAAATTTGAAATCCGGCCTTGGTTTGGATTCTCGTTGATTGATGATCTTCTTCAAGAAGTCATCCTATTGTTGCCTCTCTTTAATCTCTTCAATCAGTGCCGGTTGAGCAGAAATAGCAACTATTGTTCCACCTTGTTCTCGTAAAACAATCTCAATTTTAGACTTTCCAAGGTCACATAGAAACTCTTTCTGTCCAGTGAGTAAACAGGCTAAGTTTCTAATCGATTTCCGACTCAATGCATCAGCAACGGTGTTAGCTTTCCCCGGATAGTACAAAATTTGCAAATCATAGTCTTTAATCAGTTCTAACCATCTCCGCTGCCTCATGTTCAGTTCTTTCTATGTGAAGAAATACTTTAAACTTTTGTGGTCTGTATATACCTCACACGTAGCCCCATAAAGGTAATGACGCCAGATTTTTAGTGCAAACACTACTGCAGTAAGTTCTAAATCATGGGTCGGGTAGTTCTTTTCATGCGGTCTCAGTTGTCGGGAAGCATAGGCAATAACTCTCCCATTCTGCATTAAAACACATCCCAAACCCTTATGAGAAGCATCACTAAAAATGGTAAAACCATCCGTACCTGAGGGTAGGGTAAGAACCGGTGCAGACACAAGTCGAGTTTTTAACTCTTGGAATGCTGATTCCCTTTGGTCAGTCCAATCAAATGATATCCCCTTTTGAGTCAATTGAGTCAACGGTAAGGCAATTTTGGAGAAATCTTTGACAAATCTTCTGTAATATCCAGCTAATCCCAAAAAGCTTCGGACTTCTGTAACATTTGTTGGTCTAGGCCAATTCACTATTGCTTCAACTTTCTGTGGATGAACTGAAACTCCATCCTTGCTAATAACATGTCCCAAAAACATAACATGATCAAGCCAAAATTCACATTTAGACAGTTTAGCAAAAAGTTTCTGTTCTCTTAGAGTCTGTAAGGTAAGCCTCAGATGATGCTCATTTTCTTCTCTACTCTTGGAATAAATCAGAATGTCATCTATAAATACAACAATAAATTCATCGAGGAATGGTTTAAAAATTCTGTTCATGAGGTCCATAAATGTAGCAGGTGCATTGGTATCTCCGAAAGGCATAACTAGGAATTCGTAATGTCCATACCTCGTTCGAAAAGCAGTTTTGTTAATGTCCTCTGGTTTAACTTTCAACTAATGATAACCGGATCTGAGATCAATCTTAGAGAACACTTGAGCACCCTGTAACTGATCAAATAAGTCATCAATACGCGGCAATGGATATTTATTTTTCACAGTTACCTTGTTCAGTTCACGGTAGTCGATACAAAGTCTCAGTGAGCCGTCTTTCTTTTTCACAAATAAGACTGGCGCGCCCCACGGTGAAGTACTGGGCTTGATGAACTTCTTATCTAGCAATTCTTGCAGTTGCACCTTCAATTCTTTCAGTTCAGTCAAAGCCATTCGGTAAGGAGCTTTAGATATTGGCTGTGTACCCGGAGTCACATCAACGGTGAACTCAATCTCCCTGTCAATCAAATCCCCTGGCAGATCATCTGGAAATTCTGACTATAGGAATACTGTTCACATCAGTATTATCATCAGTAGGTACAGTCAATATAGAACAGAAATACCCTTTACATCCCTTCTTAATCAATTTAAAGGCTTTCATGGAGGAAATCAAATACCCGGGAGGTACTACTCCAACTCCATTAAACACAAATTCAGGCAAACTAGGTGGACGGAAAACTATTTGTTTCGTTACACAGTCTATGGTATCATGATACTTCGTTAACCAGTCCATCTCCAATATTACGTCAAAATGGTCAATGTTCAATGGTAGTAAATCAATATACAGATGCATATCCCCAACAATAATTTCACATGCAGGGTACATATAAGCACAAGTCATAGATCCCTCAACAGGTGAAGATACAGCTAACAGATAATTCATGGGTTCTAATGGTCTATTCAACTTTCGCGAAAAAGCATGCGATACATATGAATGTGTAGACCCCGAATCAATCAGTACATAAGCATTTTGGGTACAAATAGAGAGGATACCCGACACGACGGTCTCGGTATTTTGTACGTCTCCCGGTACAAGTGCAAACACTCGGCATTGCCTCATGGGCTCTTTCCCAGTAGCTTTGGGGTTGGGTTTCGGTGGAGCAGTTGATGCTGCGCCACTGGCTGCAGCTTTACTATTGCCCTGAGGAGCAGAGGGGCAATCTTTTACCATGTGGCCCACCTTGCCACGCCTGTAACAAGCACCAGATAATTTATAACAATCCCCTTTGTGTTTCTTACCACATTCAGAATAGGGCGGTATGGAACCACTTCCCTGACTGGAGCTGGTGGTTGACCCTGAGTTTTGCTTTTTGTTCAGTGGGTTGTTCCTGCCTTTCTTGAATTTAAAACCCCGTTTCTTCCTACGCCACTCAGTTGCGGGTGTTTCAGTCTGTTTCAAAGCTTCGATATTTGCTTTGGCCATAATGGCTCGGTCAAGGACATCCACATACTTCAATAGTTTCAAAACATTGATCCTATCAAGGATTTCAACATTAAGGCCGCCTTCAAACTTCCTGGCCTTTTTGTAATCTGTATTAACCATGTGTGGTGCATAACGGGCAAGTTCTGTAAACTTTGTTTCATACTCTCCTACGGACATGGTACCTTGTTTCAGTTGTTCAAATTCAGTCACCTTTCTGTCCCTGACACACTGAGGGAAGTACTTTTCGAAGAAGGACTCCTTAAATTGAGCCCAGGTCATGACAATATTTGTATCACGAATCAACATCCACCACCTTCTAACTTCTTCTTGTAAGGTGAAGGTAGCTAGCAACACTTTATGTGCCTCAGAGCACGAAAACACTTGAAACAATTTTTCTGTTTCAAGAACCCAAGCCTCAGCCTTTAAGGGTTCAAGGCCTCTCTAAAAGGATGGCGGTTTCATCTTACTAAATTTCTGTGTCAAAGCTATGATATCATCATTAACAGGTGGCCCTGGTTGTACTGGAGGAGGTGGGGGCTGTTGGTTCTGTTGTTGTTCTAGTCTTGCGGTTAGTAGTTCCACCATTCTCTTCAACCTCACCATTCTTGCCTTAGAGGGTTCAGTTTCATTAGCAGTGCTTGCATTATCCATTTTACTATATGCAACATAGTAATAATAAACATAGGAAGTTAAATACTTTAAACATTTAAACATAAGAAGTTATATGTTTCAACACATTAACACATATTCATGTCATGTCCACACACACTTTTCATGCTCATGTGATGCCCTAATTGCTTTTCTAGGACACCCTATAGCTCATTTGGACACGTGTGTGCGGTATAACTCGTGGTTAAGTATCGCTCTGATACCACTCTGTCACGACCCAAACCCGCCCCTATGGGTTTAGTACCGTAACCGGCCAGTAATCCGAGATTACCGAAGGCTTGCTTAATAGTCAGACAATAATACAGAGTACAGGGGCATAGCGGAAGCCAAAACAGTAAATAGACAATGTCCAATGAGCTGTGATAGTCTGTATGCAAAAAGATTTTTCATACATATATACAATCAGTGCAAAATAGTATGTACAACATTTATAATCGTTCAGGACATGGACTTCCTATTAAAACAGTACAGTAACAGTGTATACAGTCTATACAAAAACAGAACAGAAAGGGGGAAACTAAAACACCCCCATAGCCCTACCTTGAACGAACTCGGAACCTCGCAGTGAGGCACATAGGTTGGCTTGACAAAACTGGAGTTTACCCCAATGCTTCTAGCAACGGTCCGGTGTCTGTACACCTACATATATATATGAGCAGTGAGCTAAAGCCCAGTGAATAACATAATGCGTAAAGAGGTTAAGAATGAATGTCCTTACAGTATTGAAAACAGTCACTTCAATCAGTATATTAGTTATTTCGTCATTACAGTCATATGTGGTACATCCAGTAGCAAAACAGTACAGCAGGTCTTATCAGATCGAACAGTCAGTTGATGGCCATCATATCAGTAAACAGTAGTGGTTCCAACATGGAAACCGACAGAGATCTCTGTGACAGTAGTAGTACAACACAGTAACAGTAGGTTGCTAAGGATGCCACAATACAGTTCACAATTAGGACATCATTCATTCAGTAACAGTATCATTTCAGAAAACAGTACAGTTCAATTGTTCAGAAGATAATCATATTTGAACATATCTTTACGCAGTTGTTACTCACAGAGTTCTGGGCTACAGATAAGCTAGAGTGCGTCTCCGGATGCCAACCCTACACAGTTACAGATTGAACACACACTAAGCTACACAGTTGGGAAAATAATAACTTAATCCCTAATTTGCCTCGGTGTGGTTCTACATCTATATCCTCATTAAGATACCTTAAACTAGGCCTAGGAATGCCTAGAATGGAATGAGGATGCAAAGATGCACTTTAAAAACATTTTCAAAATTTTCAGAAAACAGGGGTCCCGCTCGACCGTAGGTTACTCCGCTCGAGTGGACATGCAGGCAAAGGTTTCCGCTCGAGCATAGACTTGCCCGCTCGAGCGTACTGCAAAACAGTCAAAAGTGTTGGATAGGTGAAATTCACGCTCGATTGGGCGCTCGACACCCGCTCGAGCGTAAGACACAAGGTCCCGCTCGAGCGTAATTTACCCCGCTCGAGCGGACTTCAAAACAGTGTAAAGTGTTGGGAGCACGAATTTCACGCTCGAGCGCCAGTCACCCCGCTTGAGCGTGAGTTCAAAATCTGGAATTCTCAGATTTGAACCTCAAGCTCAAATTCAACTTCAAATGTAACAAATTCGGTTCCTTTGGGCCCATTTCCTGGAAAACACTTGCAAATACATAGTATGACATGACTCAAAGCTCAATTTGTAAAATCAAGGCCTAAAGGTGAGGGAATTAAACCCAATTTCAACCAACATTTCAAGAACATGATGAATGTGTAACATGCATGAATTCAACAACTTCAAAGCTTCAAAAGCTAGTTCAATTGAGCCAATTCTTTCCAAAACATGATGAAATCATGGACTATACCAATAATATGAACATGCATGTACCAAATTCCATGTAGTCAACCTCAGAATGTTAGGATATAAGCATGCATGCATGTAATGAGCTTCAATTCAACATATAAGGACCAATTCTAGGCTTAAATCACTAGGGTCTCAAGAACCATTCAAGAATCAACTCAAATACACAATCAAGAAGGTAATTACTCTACCTTAAGTCTTGTATTCAAGTGTAGAAACTCAACTAGGCAAATCTCCTACAATTTCTTCAAGTCTTCCAAGCCAATTCTCTAGATGAACAATCTTCTCTCAAGACTCTCTCTCTCTCTCTCTAGTCGGTTGCTCTCAAGGAAAAATAGGCTGATGAAATGTTTTGTTGTAATGTAATAAAACTCAAGGTGCAATACAAGTGGCCCACTAGATGGCACTAAGGTAAATAAGTCCAACTTTTTCAATTTGGCTTAAATTAATCTAGTTTAATCATACCAAATCACATTTCAGATAAATATGCTATAAAATCTTATAAATTCTAATGATAAAAAATCACTAGCCAATTTCATATTCGGCCGCCGATAAGGCCTTCAATTCGCAATTTAAACATAAAACATGGACAGATAGGTTTAACAGTCAACAGATAGATATGCATTTAAACTAGCACATTCAATCAGTCAGTTCAGTATTTCAGTCGATTCAATTACTTTTCATAATCAGTCTCAGTTTAACAGTAATCAGTAGGGTTATCAGTAATTAGTGGTGAGGGTTATTACAAAAATCATGTACTCCCTTAATAAGTTTGCCACTTTATACATCAAGGAAATTATTCATTTGCATGGCATCCCAATTTCAATCATGTCTGATCGAGACCCGCACTTTGTGTCTCGCTTCCGGAACAAATTGCAAGAAGCTTTGGGGACTACACTGAAGTTTAGCACGGCTTATCATCCACAAACCGATGGGCAATCTGAAAGAACAATCCAGACATTGGAAGACATGTTACGTGTATGCATGTTGGACCTCAAAGGTAGTTGGGATGAGCACCTACCTTTAGTGGAATTCGCCTATAACAATAGCTATTAGGCAAGCATTGGAATGGCATCGTACGAAGCTCTCTATGGAAGGAGATGTCGATCACTTCTATGCTGGATAGAAGTCGGGGACAGGAAACTGTTAGGCCCCGAGATCGTGCAAATCACAAGTGATAAAATCCAACTTATTCAGTAGTGAATTCGCACTGCTCAAAGTCGCCTGAAAAGTTATGCAGATACACGGAGACGGGACTTGGAAATTCAAATAGGGGATCATGTGTTCCTCAAGATCTCACCAACAAGAGGAGTTATCCGATTTGAAAAGTAAGGAAAGCTAAACCCACGTTACATCGGGCAATTCGAGATACTGGAAATGATTGGTCATGTAGCCTATCTCATTGCACTACCACCTGAACTATCCAATGTCCACAATGTGTTTCACGTTTCAATGCTCCGACGGTATCTTTGAGATCCAGAACATATCGTCGACTATGAGAACCTGGAAGTTCAAAAGGATCTCTCTTATGAAGAGCAACCAGTGCAGATTCTCGATCATTGTGATCAAGTTCTCCAAAACAAGACCATACCATTGGTAAAGGTCTTATGGGGAAATCATCATATTAAAGAAGCTACGTGGGAAACGAAAAGTCAAATGCGAGCCAAATATTCACACCTCTTCGAAAATTAAGGTACGTCAAGTTTTTGGACAAATTTCCATTAAATAGTACATAAATATTTATAGTTATATATATAAGTGTGGGTGTATGTGATAATATATTATTAAAACAATAAATAAATAAATAAATGCTAATAATAATAGTGGGTGTGATAGTAAAATAAATAATAAATTTTTTGTTGGTATACGATAAAGTGAAATTTAATTAGGAATTATTTATTTATATAGTTATGTTAGAAAATTGGGCAAAAGTGTAATTACTATAGGGCAAAAGTGTAATTACCATAAACATTCATTAAGATAAGTATAAATTCATGGTGATTTATGATCAAATCTAGGGAGGATTTGAGCGGTGCCACGTGTTGGCCTCAGGGAGGAGTTGATCAAGATCAGTGAAAAAAAAAAAAAAAAAAGGAGAGGCACATAAGTTACTGGAAGTAGAAAGTTATAATAAGAAGGTTGTGACAGTAGAGTAAGGCTAAGGGTCAATATTAAGGTGAGTTATATTATACCTTGAGTCACCATAATATATTTTACGTATATTTTGACTTACCATCATTTATTTTATACAAGTATATTTTATAAGTTATATTAATACAACTTATACTTTATTAGTTATATATTAATATTTCAATTACGTGGATTAATTTCGGAACTCTATTTGTTTAAAATGAAACCCATGAATATATTTGTTTAAATTTTAAAGAATATTTGAATATAACCTTATAAACAATTATGTTTTGTAATTTTCACCACGGGAGTCCCGCGCTTTGGGGGACTTAAATAACCATTGGTCTCTGTTTGACCACTTTGTGGTCCTCTGTTTGTCATAGATCCATTGACCTCTGTTCTGACTGTTACTTCTGTGACTTCTGTTCTGTTTTGGTCTGTACCGTAGTTATGGTTATTTATATTTCAGTTTCTGCCAATTAAATAATTTATTTACCAAATTAAGTTATGTAAATATTTTGGCTTAATTAACTATCCATGGTTATTTTGTATTCCCTATACTCTTGTCATAATATTTCTTACTCTGTTGTGTGTTTATAGCTGTTACCCTTTCAGGTGATGAGATGTAAGGAAGACCCATAACCTCGTGTAGTAGAACTTATGCAAGAAATTGATGCGGATCCGTTAATTTGTTTTTCTTTTCTTTTCTTCTTATCGTTTTTTTCTGCTGGTCGGTCATAAAATAATAAAAGCCTATGGATGTACTTTTTTTAAAATAATAGAATGAAGTAACTTTCTATTTAATTATTTTTATTTCCGTTTGCCTTCGCTTGCGCAATTTAATTTACTGCGATTAGAATAAGTTAGTAAGTTGCGATTCTAACCCTAAGCCCTGAGGTTGGGTCGTGACATTCACATTTACACTTAATTTTTTTTTTTAATCTTTATCTTATATGTACAGGATCTACTCTTACTCTTAATTTTCAATTAATTTTATTATTTTTCTAGGATTTATCTGATTTTCACTTTCTATATTCTTATAGTTTATCTTCAAATTCAAACTTAATTTATTTTTATTTTTATTATATATTTATAAAATTTCATTCTGACTTTTTTTTTTAGTTGAGATCAATCAAATCTATTATTTAAGTACCTATCTAAACTAATATCATAGAATTTTGTTATTAATTTTTAACATATTTAATATTATTTACTACATTTTATTATTTACCCGTGTTACCACTAATATATATATATATATATATATATATATATATATATATGTATGTATGTATGCGAAAGCTAGGTAGGTGTCAAACATTGCGACCTCTACTACTATTTAAAAGCCTCGGTCCATCCCATGGGCCATCATAACATGGCTTGAATACTAACTAGGTTAGCTAGGTGGTCCTCGGAGCATCGAGGCATATATAGACTGTCTCATACAGTCATCTTTTTTCCAAAAACACAAAACAAAATAATAACAAAAGAAAAATCAAAGTGATCTGGGACCACAGCAAACATTTTTATTTCCCTCATTTTTACTTTTAGAATTTTTATTACACATCTTAATTACCTTTTTCACAGATATTTTTTGTTTTAAACAAATCTGAAAAAATAAAAACAAAAACATCAGTAATTCATTGTTGAAGGATGACAATAACCTTTTTATTTTTTTTTATTTTTAAAAAAGACAATTAAAAATAAATATATATTCAATTGTATTGAAAACAGTTCATCTATTTTCAAGATTATTATCATTTCCTCTCATATAATCCCTTCTGTCCAGAGACGGAACTACACATAGGATGGGGGATGCCATTTGATAATGTTATAAATACATATATATCTTATACAAAAATCTTTTATTTTATGTTATTTTATTTTTGTACTAGCACCACTTCGCTCAACTAAAGGCCCATTTTGGCAATTAAAAAAAAATTATTTTATTTTGAAAAATTATAATTTTATGATTCATCTTTTCAAGCTGAATTTGAAAACTTAAAACTTTTTGAATAATTTTAAAAAGATTCACTAAAAATGAAAATAAAGCCCAAAAAAAAAAAAGTCAAAAATTTATTCCCAAAACACCCCTAACTGTGATCATATGATTGATTGTTGTGATTGAAGAAGAAGAAAAGACATGTTCAAATAATTTTGGTCATTTGACTTTCTTGAGATAAGTAAGTTGTATGATTTGTCAATTTCTTTAGGACCAATAAGGTGGAAATGAAGTAAAATATATGCAGGTTGGGGTTGCTTATTCCTTCCCACTATTTGATCTCCTTAGATGCAATACTAGAGGAAATTTTTGTTAATTGCCCTGACTTTTTGATAATTTGTTTGTTATATGAAAATAAACAAGTTATCCAACATTTGTTTACCAATTGAACACATGTTGGGTCATTGACGGAATATTATAATATCTATGCATTTTTTTTTTTTCAATTTAATTTTTTTTTTTGAAAGAATTAAGTCAAAATCGATATGACATAATTAAAGTTTTTTTAACTAACTTGTTTTATAATTAGATTATTTGCTTAAATTTTGTTGAAATTGACTTGTAGTTTTTTATTATTTGCAAAATTTGATCTTTTAAAATAAATTTTCTGAAATTGAGAACTGTTATTGGAGAACTATTTGATCAAATTGTGCGACATTTTATTATTATTATTTTTTTCCAAACGAACTTGATTAGAAATTGTTGTGTAAATTTTGGTATGATAAAATTAATATCAAAACTGACTCAAGTTCACGACATTGATAGGAGTGGAATGGAGGAACGCGAGATGGGACACCAACACCACCCAAATAAAATCATGATTTTCTCCTCCTGCCGCTTCCCATTATTTCCCTTCCAATAGCTCCTTCTGGTCATACTATTCCCTCCCTGTCTAACAGCCTCTTCTCCCGACTCGACCTCTTTCTCAGGCCCATCTCCCCTCTTATGATAAATCACTAAAACTTTTTGATAACTAGATGTATAGATCAGTTTATGCGCATCTCAATTAATCTCGGCGTACTAAAATTAACGATCAGGCAAATTTTGAGTGGTCCCAAGGTTTAACATATTTGGCCTTTGTGACAATCGAACTTGCGACCTCTTGAGTGGTAAGCATTTTGGTTGTCTTCTCCTCCCATTAAACCAAATTCCTTGGGGTTATAATTTGTTTATTTATTTTGAAAGCTTGTTGGTATAATGTGTTGATTTTTTTGTACAATGTTATCTGATGGGTCGTAATAGAGTATTCATTGGAACATCGCATTTGTGGGTATTGTGGACAATTTGAATTGCATCATGCAGCAAGTCAATGAACAATGTTATGAATTCTAAATAAATTATCACATATTTTACACAATATATATTTGATTGTCAGATTCACACTACATGAGTTCTACATGAATTACACGCCTATATTAGTATTATATAGAATATTAGGTAATTTATTTGAAACATTTTTGGTAAGTCAATATTCCCCCCGATTTTTTGTTTTTGTTTTTGTTTTTGTTTTTTTGGTCCCAATAAATTGGAAATTATTATATAGTTTGAGAGTATCGTGTGAGTTGTTTACGTGGTACTCCCAAGAAATGAAAAATTGCAAGTTATACCAAATGTGTCATTTTTAGTCTCCTAACTATCTAATAAAAGTCACCCTTATATTCCACTCATAAATTTTTCACTTCAAGCATAAATAACATTACATATACTCTAGAATACTGGATAATTAATCCCATATTCTTGGTACTGGCTTATTTATACAAGTGGGCAGTTTGCTAAATTAATCAAACTTGTGATTAAAAAATTAAGTGGTACATATAATTAAAAAGAAGGTAGATGAAGATGATAGTCGCTCTAAATATAAATATACCTAGTTGCCGAAATATAAAATGGGAATTTGAAGCTCGTGCTCTTAAAAAACAGCTGGCGATTTGGGCCTTATCACAAAGAAAAATATGTATACCACCCAGTATGATGACAGGGACAAAGCTCACATGAGAGCCCAACCAGGTTATTCATGGGTCCCCCCTCCAGCTCAAGTAAAATATTAACTATAGCAGTATGAAAGCTTGAATAATTATAACAACATAAGCATTCTAGAAAATGAAATTGAAAACCATATTAGTTTCATATAGAGATGTCATGTCACATAATCTTTTGTCATATATATGTGTTTTATTATGTGGAACTCATTAGTATTTCTAGCATTATTGTGAAATTTTAGGACTACATAAATAGGATATTAGGAGACAAGTTTGTCCAATTAATTTAATTTACTAATTTTTATTAATCAAAAATACAAAAATAAAATGGGTTGAATACTGCACTCAATATATATTCCTTTCTCCCTCCCTTACGTTTAAAGTCCTGTTTCTCTCTCTCCTAATGAGGAAGAATTTATTCAAGGGAAATTGCCCAACTTGAGAAGCTTCCACGGAGGCACCCCTAACCCTGATAAAAGAAAAACAAAAAAAGGAAAACAAAGGAAAATTAGACACCTCTATAATATCTCCCTCTTTCTTTCTGCCTTCCTTCCTTTGTATCTCTCTCTATTCAAAGGTCAACAGCAAGTAGAAGTAGAGGAAGAAGTGAACACTTATTTGATTGATTCATGAGGTGGTGCTAGTGGTGGTGATTGTGGTCTGTGTTTGTGTTTTCAGGATCTTCTTGGTCAAACCAACAAAGCAAGTATCCACCGTCATTGTTACGAGAGCTCTCCCTTGTGATTTATTCTTCAGCCTCTCTCTGTCTCAGACGACTTCGGAGAAACAAAACTCTCTCTCTCTCTCTCTCTATCTATCTATCTCTAACCCTACACAAATTATTCTAGTGATATGAGATATGATATGTTAGCTTCAATCAAAATCCAGGTGATCAGAAACCCCTCAACCCCATTCACTTTTATTTTTCAGTTTCACATATATTTCTCAATCATCTTGTTGATGGTCTAGGAAGATCAGTAGATCCATTAAGAAGAGTTGAATTTGGAAGGTAACAAGCAAGAATAGATCATGAATTTCATGGCAAAAGGTAGCAGTCAAGGGTTTTATGGGGAAGACCAGAACCAGAACCAGAACCAGATCATGATTAGCAATAGTACTAGAGGTAACCTCCCTTTCTATTCTTCCTCCTCCACTACATCATCATCCTCTTCTTCAACTCAGCCCCACAAGAACCTTGTTCCTCTTACCTTCCACCAACAACAAAACCAGCACCACCAGCACCAACACCAACCCCAACGGGGCAGCTGGTTGGAGCCTCAACAGCCATCGGCAGAAGAGATGACCAGTATGAGATGCTACACCGGAGGAGCTGGAATGTGTATGGAGCACATGGACGCATCTCCTGCTGCAACTGGAAATAATGGCGACCACCACCACCGCGACAATGATGTCAATGGCCTACTAGAGCTAGGAGCAGGAGGAGGAGGAGGCACTAGTACTTGTGTCGGCGTTGTTATGGAGAAAGAACATATGTTTGACAAAGTGGTTACGCCCAGCGATGTCGGCAAGCTCAACCGACTGGTCATTCCCAAACAGCACGCCGAGAAGTACTTTCCCCTTGATTCTTCCACAAACGAGAAGGGACTCCTCTTGAATTTCGAGGATCGAAACGGGAAGCCGTGGCGATTCCGATACTCCTACTGGAATAGCAGTCAGAGCTATGTCATGACCAAAGGCTGGAGCCGCTTCGTCAAAGAGAAGAAGCTTGACGCGGGAGACATCGTCTCCTTCCAACGCGGTGTCGGTGAGTTGGGGAAAGATCGCCTCTTCATCGATTGGAGGCGCCGTCCCGATGTATCAGTGCTTCCCCCATCTCTTCCCTCTCTCCCGCTTTCTCAGCAGTATTTCTCTTTCCACCGCTCCACTGCCGCAGCCAACCACCCTTGGAGTCCTCTCTTATTGCAACAGACTCAGGCGGCACCTACTTCGCGGCGGGACCACTCCCTCTTCCAGCACATTAACGCAACCAATTATCAACAACCCCACTCCACTAACTATGGCTACAGCTACAGCGGCAGTGGCGGTGGTGGTGGTCCTTATAGTTACAATTACAACAGCGTGGTGAACCCTTGTTCCAGCTCCGTAATTTACCTCCGATCCGCGGCAGGAGCTGCTTCTGCCCCACAACAGGCTGGAATGGTGCAATTGCAAAGTGGTTTTGGTGGTGGTGGTGGTGGTAACAGTGAGAGTGAAGTTGAGCCTATGGTATTCGAGTCGGTGCCGGTGGTCCATGGACAAGCTGCTGCAAAGCGACTGAGGCTGTTTGGCGTGAACATGGATTGCCCCATGTCGGAATCGGATCAGGAATGTGACATATTGTCATCAACCACCGTACCCCATCCCCATGCTACAATGGCATCTCATCTTTCTTCATCTCCCATCCAACATCCCCTCCAATTAAGGCTATACAGTGGCAGCCCATTGCCACCACTGCACACTACAGATTCCGACTCCTCCGACTTGCTCGACAAAGGCAAGTCATCAGATATGTCCTTTGATTTCGATTTTTGAATCTCTCCGCATGTAGGAGAGACGCACAAGACCACACAAGAGGGGGCGCCAATCAGCTCATTCATGACTCATCAACAACCCAAAAAAAGAAGAAAAGAAAAAAAAGTGAACATCGTGGAAAACACACATTGGTATGTTTGAGATTTCACCATAAATTTTAATTAAAGCTCAAGACGCATATGAGGGAGAGGATTTAGACAAAGAGAAGATGGTTCGTTTCCGCCGACTACGCCTCTATTTAGCTTTCATTTTCTGTACAATAATACATAGAAATAGAATACATCTTCTATATATATAATATAGATACGCAGAGATCCATGGTGCCATTAATATTCTCCAAATATGTATCCAATATACATAATCCATGCCATGGTTTCCACCAAGTTACTTCACTGAATCTTGATATTCTTCTTTGATTTTACCAACTCTCTCTCTCTCTCTCTCTCTCTCTCTCTCTCTCTCTGGTGTTCTTTTGTGGCAAACAAACTTTCCTAACTTCTTTCAGGGTACAATATTATGGCATCTAGCTAAGCTATCGGATAGAAATGAACAAGTTATTTTTATCTCTGGTGTTTTTATTACCTTTGGTAGGTTGTTGTTGTTGTTGTTGTCGCTGCTTGGCTGGGAACACTTGCAGCTACTGCGCAGAATTTTTGCAGAGCTTCCAAAAGGTAGCATTTATCTTAATTTGCTTAATTTATCATTAACTCTAGTTAGCTTTCTTTTGCTATTTTTGCTTCTTTTTATTTATTACTTTTATTTTAAATTTTATATCTTTAGTTCATTGATTCTTCATTTCATTAGCCACCTTCCCTTCTTCTGAATTTGCTATACACACACAAACCATTAAGTTCATTGACAGATACACAAAAATGCCCTTTCTCTGGCAATACTAAAATTTGAATAAGAAATTAATAATAATAGCATGAGAGTTGTAAGACCTTGGAGAGGTTAATGTGGAGATCATATGTTGATTGCCTTTACTGGACATCCCAGGTAAAATTGCTTTCTTGCTTCCATAAGATTATTGCAAGCATGGTTGCCTTTGATCCATATAAACATATACTATTTGTTTTGCCTTCCAAAGTTTATAGTATCGTAATTATGTAGCTCAAGTGTTCCTTATTTTTCCCCCTATTATATTTTGCCAACGGAAATAATGTTGGAGAAGCTTTAACACTACTGTATAAATAGCTCAAAACCTGATTAGGCAAATATTATGGTTGCATAATTTTACTTACCTTGTTTCATTATGGGCTAATCGCGTCACTGGGTTTGGAAGTTTTTTTTCCTCTAAAATTTTGTGTGGTTTAATATATATACCTATTTTATATAATTTTTTTTTATGCAAAGAAGCTTTATTGATGCAAATAAAAAATATACAAGGTACAAAGATCAACATCAAAAAGCACAATAAGAGAGTGCAAAAAACATTACAGAAACTACCTATTTTGTTTGTTTAATACCTATCTTTTTTTTTTCTTTTTCTTTTTTGTTTCTTCCCTTACGTTGTGTTTGGTTGGGGGATTTGAGGCATCAAGGATCCTCTAGAGTGAAATTTCCCTAAAGTTTCCTAGAGTGCTATATTTTGTGCTTGAGATTTACTGGCAAGTCACATCAGAAAAATTGATGTGACTTACCAGTAAATCTCAACCATACACTGTAGCACTTTAGGAAACTTTAGAGAAAAATCACTCTAGAGGATCCTTGCTCGATTTGAGGAGAGATTTGAAAAGGAAAAGAAAAAAGTTAGGTGAGATATGAATAAAATATACCAACATTTCACCTAGTTCCACACACTTTTTCCCTTTCCCTTTTCAAATCCCTCCTCAAATCCCCCAACCAAACACAATATTAGTAGTATTATTTTTTTTTTGACTTTCGTTTTTTGGTGATGAGCACAAAGAAATTTTTTTATTTCCATTAAGATGCAGATAAGATTACATAAAGTCAATACTAAGGGGTTGTTTGGGATTATCTAAATAAATATATTTTTTGACTTTTTATGATATATGGATTGGGTTTGGGTTGGGTTTGAAGTGATGTGTTACAAAGGTGATGTGACTTAATAAGATGATGTGACTTAAATAAAATAGTGACTTTTTATCTTTTTTTCAAGTATGTCAAACTTAACCTTAAGACAGTTTTTTTTTTGACTTTCGTTTTTTGGTGATGAGCACAAAGAAATTTTTTTATTTCCATTAAGATGCAGATAGGATTTCATAAAGCCAATACTAAGACAGTTTCTGTGGCTACAACAACTGTTCTCTCTTTTTTTTTTTTTTTTTTTTTTTTTTTTTTTTTTTTTTTTTTCACCCAAAAAAGGAACAGCTGCTGTAGCTACATAGTATTTAGACAATTTTCTTAGTTGGCTTTCAAACTGATTCATAGTTCTCCTTTCCTCTCCTACTCATATTGACTGTACAGTTTAAAAATAATCCTTAGGTTATCTTATGCTGGCTGATTGCATTGTGGTTATGTGATGAATCATTGTTTTCTTTGATCTAGTTCTGGTGCTTCTTGTTGCTCGATTCATGAATGAGACACAATTGAATCAAAATTGGTAATGTGGAAGGAAATAATGGAAGGTTGAAGTGAAGCTAGAAAACAAAAAACAAAAGGAGGAAAACTGCATATTTTTAATGGGAAGCGGAAAAACAAATTATGCAAACAAAGATTACTGTAAATTGCATTGAAAACTTGTAAAAAACTTGGAATGACATTGGGGGAGTTTGGGGAAATTTATGAGAAATATACTTCTCATTTTCTTGTTAGAGTCAGGGATGATACAAAATCTTTGTACACAAAAGCTGTTTGTTAATTAACTAACTAGGCCTAGCTCAGGTGATCATCCTGATTTTTCTAAGTGCTTAAGGAGAGGTCATGAGTTTAACTCTCCATAGGGAGAGTTAAATCAAGGGGGCAAGCACTTAGTGCTTTGCAAATGGTGAAGATGTTAATTTCTATAGATGCTAATCTAACAATTAACAACTAAATTTCGCCGATAAAAAGGAAAAACAAAAAATTTTTGCTTGGTAATTCATTAAAAAGTTTCCACTTAAGTTTATCATTTTTACAATTCTTATTAGATATATGAAAGTTTTTAGAATGTTGTCTAATTAATTTTGTAATATTTGTCTCCATCACTTTTCACTAGTTGTTTCGTATGCCATATTTTTCTTTTGTCTAGTTTTTATGTGTCAGCCTATTTGTGATATGATATTATAAAATATAAGAGTTTTAGGGATTAAATTTTTGTCTTTAAAAGTGAAAATTTTGTTATAAGAGACATTTATGGATTAATTTCTATCATCGTGATGATAGTTGCTAAAAGATTGTTCCAAAAAGTCAAAAACAAGTCTTTTAGAGTCAAAATTTTGAAAATGTTACTAATAAATAGGCTTTAGGGACAAAATAGTTTGATCTCAAAATTATTTATTTTTTGAAAGAAAAAATTTGGTCAAAAAAAGGTAATAATTCATTACTAATGTCCAATTTTCATTGATTAAAATATAATGATGACACCTTTTACAAAAAAAATATTTGGTTCCTAAAAAATAATTTTATCCCTAAATTTTAACATTTGAAACCTTAAGTTTTTTATATTGTGAGGATCTAGCTATCATGTAGTTTGTTTCCTCCCTCGTTGTTGTTGGTCTATTTATTATGTATTCTTTTATTATCTTCATTTGATATAATGAATTCTGCCCTTTTTTTTTTTAAATAAAAAGTTATTGGTTCTTTTCACATTCGCTTCCCTTCTACTAGCTTTCATTTCCCTTCCACTAATATGGATCGAATATATTGCCCTCGTACTCATGGGTAAGGGTAACTTACCTTACCCTTTTAAATAATATTGGCTGTTAACCATCATTCAACATCGAATTCTCTGTCAAACTTGGCATTTTTGCATCAATGCATAGTGGCTTAGAAACCAAAACAACAAAATTTTATGGGACTTCTTAAACTTGGGTTTTCATATTACTGTTGAGTAAGAGAATGGTGCTTTGAAAGCAGTGTTTACTGTGTGAAGGAAAATTCTTTAAAAAATAAATAAATCAAAGAACTCATGTATAAGTGATAAGAGTATAAGTTTAAGTGACACCTTGAAGTCTCAAGATGAAGAACTGCAGCCAAGGCCACAGCTGCAACAACAGATGCAGCTCCCTCGACACAGGTGTATGCCAGTGTATGGCATAAGGAATGAGTTAGAGAGAATTGGTTTATGTAGTGAGAGAAATGTCGGAGTTGGTTAGATACAGTTAGTTAGATATAATTAGTTAAGAGTTTGTTATAACAAACTCTCATCCACTTGTATGAACACTGTAATTGAGATATTATTGAATAAAGAAAAATAGATCAAATCAGTTTCTTTTCAATAAGTTGGGGATGAAGGAAATCAGTTATTTCTGTGTACATCACTACACTAAAATTCTGATTGGTAAATATGCAATTGTTGCATGTTTGCCACAGTTTCTAGGTCAAAATGTTGAATAAATTAAAAGGTGCTTTGGTTTGTGATTGAAAACTCTTCAAACACCTAAAATAAAAGGGAAACTACCATTCAGTCCAGGGTTGGAGAAATATTTACCGAAAGGTGAGAATCTTTTTAGAGTGCAACTATTGCCGTGTTTTATTATACAAAAAAGAGTTGCACCCCCATGTTTTTGTAAATATTTTTAGTCAAATAGGCTGATTTGTAGTTTCCCCCAAACAAAATAGCTAAGTTTAGATGTGTTTAATTAATGAATTTGAGACTTGGCCATTAACTCTTCTTGCATGTGTAGATTGTAAAATGACTCTTCCTATACAGGATTACATATTTTCTATGCTCATTTTTTTCCCTTGGTCCAAAAGTGTTGTTTATTTAGGATTTTTTTCTTCAGTACCAAGTGAACAAATATATATGATGCAGCTTTCTTATGTGGTTCAATTTTAAGTTTGATGATAATAGGAGAAGAATGTCAAAAAGAAAATATGCTAAATTAGGACAAAAATATTTATATACACTGGTTTTTAGGTTCTGGTTTCTTTCCATCTATTAGAATGGTTCTTGAAAGTCTAGGTTCTATAAGATGGTGCTGTTGTAGTAATGATCGTGGTTAGCAATGACACTAGGAATATCAGGTTTGCCTACAAAGATCAAGATGAGTTTTGCTCATTAAGTTTGTGGTAATAAGTTTCCACATCTATGCCCTAATTCCTAGGTTAATTCCTAGCTGAAACTATACTGTTAGTGCAATGCTGTGATTGTATGTGACTGGCTCTTGATGTCAATTTATTTATGAGGTATTTATTACAGCTTGGAAACCAGAGTTAAATTAATATATGATCCAACCACAAATTTAGTTACTTAAAGTCGTGATGCAGCAAAATTTTAGTACAGTGAGCTAAAGAAGCAATAATTATCTTAGGAGGAGGTAGATAAATTATTGTTTTCAGCTACTCTTGATTATTTAGGAAGAGTCTAATACAGCCCTTCCAAGGGATTTTTTCTTATGGATGTTCAAGTGAACTTTTACAAGAAGATTTTGTATTGAAGCTTCTAAATCTAGAAAAACAACTTCATAAATTGAGAAATGTTTTGTAGAGTATGAGCCTTTGAGGTTTACTTGAACTTTCAATTTCGTAGTTTTGTATATAAGATAGAATGAGTTTCATTTCAATTGAAGCTCATTAATTATTTCCAGAGAGTACTTAGACATCTCATATTGTGTGGAATTTCTCAAATTTTTTACAGCTTTGCAACAAACACCACCTTTGTACAACTTTCCTTTTTTTTTTTTTTTCTTTTGATCTGCCAAAAAGAAACTTTATTGATGAATAAATGAACAACTATTTTGATTACATTAACAAAGATGAGGAAATGTAAAAAGCATCATAATAGGAATCACAATCCTCTCCTTCATCTCTCTCCTTAATTCCCTCCTTGCTTGACCATTGGGCCCACTTTTGGATTCAATTTTGATGATCCGAACTATTCACATTTTAAAATTTGTTGAATACATCATATCTGTGAAAAGTTAAATTGATCGGATATAAGAAAGCATGTGTTTAGAAAACTGTTTATTAATTTTATTTTTTTTAAATGGTTTGTAGTTCGATGATCCAAACACGTAATTGCTGATATCCAATCAATTTGATTTTTTTGCAAGTATGATATACTCAACAAATCTTAAAATGTGCACGGTTCGGATCATCAAAATTAAATCGGATCATCAAAATTAAATCCAAAAGTAGGCCCAATAATCAAGCAAGGAGAGAGTTAAGGAGAGAGATGAAGGAAAGAATCTTGATTCTCATAATAGACCTACACCATCCCAACTAAGTTGGCACCGTGAGGCTTATCCGATCATATGCTAGCACAATCCCAAAGTTGGTGAGAGACCAACAATACAACCAAGAGAACAAAAACAGAAGGAAAATAGAGCTATAAAAAACAAACAGCCCACTCCTTGGGCCAATCCCATTAGCATAACACCCCCACTTAGTACATCACAACTCCTCCCAAACATATCCTAATTTGTCTCAAGTTGAGGATGAAATCATTGGTTGGAAAATGAAAATCCTTCGAGAGTGGTTTCAACCACAGAGCTATTTTATTCTTAATGAACTCACACAGCTTAGTCAAGTTTGGATTAGATGCTTTGAAAACGAGTTCATTTCTATGCTTCGACAGTGACCACAGCACAGCCAATGGGATAACACTCCATATCTTCCTCTCCATCTTCTTCATCTTCCCTCCAGCCCACCATAATAACAGATTATCCACAAAACCTGGTAATGCACCTTGAACCTCCCACCATTTCAGTATTTCAGCTCAGACATTCCAAACAAAAGGGTAGCAAATTAAAACATAGTTCACAAATTCTATGTTAATCTTGCAAAACACACATAAACAAGTCACATCCTCATTAAAACACCAACTCTTTGTAAGAACTCAGTTGTCTTAATTCTCTTTTTCCAAGCTAACCACCCAAATATCTGCACCTTAGGAGGGATGAAATTTAGCCAAACCAACTTGCTAATTCTGATAGTTGGACCAAGATTATCCACAACAAACTTATACATTGCTGCTACAATGAACTCACCTGAAATAGATGACGCCCAAACAGGCCTATGATATAGAGTATTATAATGCAGTCCACAACCATATACTTAAGATTATGCGAAATGTTATGTAAAAGGTGGAATATGTAGTTTTATAGAACATAATAAAACTGTTAAATCTTAACAAAATATTACTTTTTTGCAGAGCAACTCAAGCAGTTTTATTGATTTTTTGATAATCATATTGTTATTGTTGTTTATGAGTTAGTAAATCACTTTGCATGTTGTTATTCATGTGGTATATATTAGCCACAATAACCTGTGTTGTTTATTTGGCACAGCTACAATCCACAATGGTAATAGGAAAACATGCCTTCAGTGCGTCTTTTTTTTACTTGTAACTTAAATTTCATATTTTTCATCATAATATTATTTCTCACTACAAGAATTTACACATTTGCCGACCACTTTTGCCAACCAAAAAAATTTTGGTCTAAAAAAAATGACATTTGGCGACCAAATATTAATTAGTCACGAATGATCAATATTTTTGGCGACCAAATATAAGTTGGTCGCAGAAGGTCACATTTTAGCTACCAAAAATGAGTTAGTCGCAGAAATTGGTATGCTTTTGGCGACCAACTACAAATTTGGTCGCGGAAGGTTACATTTTGGTGACCAAAAAAAATTAGTCGCCAAATTAGTACTTTTAGCGACTAATATTTTAGTCGCCGTTGATTGAGATTTGGCGACTAAAAAAGTTTGTTGGCGAAGGTACCTTTTCTGCGACTAATATGGTGTTTTGGTTGCCAAAAGTTTGAGAGGGATATTTGAAACATGGAGGGGGGAAATGAAATTTTTTGGTGACAAAAAAAATTTGGTCGCCAATCAAAAAACGACGTCGTTTTGTACTTGAAAAACAGAAGAAAAAAAATTAAAAAAAGGCCCTGATCTCCTCTCTGTCTCCAACTCGCTCTCTGCGTAGTATGTTCATCAGCCCTCTCCCTCTCTCTGTGTTCTCTCTCTCAATCGGTGCCCACTCTCTCTAGCTCACCGAAGTCCTTTAGCGCCATTGCTCATGTCCGTCGCACATCGCCATCGCCATCGCCATCTCCATTGCCCTCTGTCTAATGGACTCCTCATTTCTGGGGAATCCTCGCCCAATCTCACCTCATCGCTGACCAGCGTCGCACGCCGCTGCTAGCGCCACCGCTGCCGCCGCATCCTCATAGGTTCTCTCTCACTCTCGGTCAGTCTGTCTGTCTGTCTCTCTCTGTTTCTCGCTTTCTCCCTCTCTAGCCTTTGCCCTTGATCTCTCTCTGTCTCTCTATATATATATAATGTAGTGATCATCCGTACGGAGAGAGGGATTTGAGCCCTGATTGATGATTTTGAAGAGGTTTGTCATGCTTTTGCGGTATGATTTTGATTTTGAATATGCGTTTCTTGCGATCTGGGTCGTGGTTCAATCCTCTGTTCGGTTCGAATCTTAGTAAGTTTGAGTTCAGCTGTGTGTTTTTTTAGTGATGTGGATGATGGCTAATTGAAATGGGATAATTTGATTTTAGGGTTTTTTTTTTTTTGGGGGGGGACTGTTGAATTAGCTGCGATCTTGCTGGTTTTTAGCTTGTTAGTTGGGTTTTTTTTGGTGATATTGGGTAATTCGGTTAACTTTTGATTTCTTCTTTGGATTTGAAATTGGGTCTGTAACTTTTGATCTGAATTGAGGTGAACTATTTTTTATCTGAATTGGTGATAAGTTATGTGATAGACATTTAATTTTCTCGAATTTAGGTGAACTATTTTTGATATGTAAAAAAAAAAGATTTATAAAAGTCAAAGAAGATATCAACACTATTATATGAGAAGAAATAAATCAAATTTGATTAAATTGAAGAACAAATGCAAACCACAAATTAAAAAGCAAGTAAGCCCAAACTATGCAAAATGTAATAATGGACAAGATGAAAAGATGTGTAGATGAACTAAAAAATATTGAGAAAAAAATATATACACACAAAAATAATAAATACTGAAAAAATGCATATAAAGTAAGAAATAATATTAGGAGTATAAAAATGGAGAAGATGAAAAGATGTGTGGATGAACTGAAAAATATTTAGGAAAAAGAAAACAAATCGAATATGATTAAGATGTGTAAATAAATTGAAAAATATTGGAAAAAAGAAATATGTACATACAAATAATAAACATTGAAAAAAATGCATATAAAATAAGAAATAATATTAGGAGCATAAAAATAGAGAAGATGAAAAGATGTGTAGATGAATTGAAAAATATTAGGAAAAAGAATATATTTACACAAAGATATAAAGTACGAAATCATATTACATCGACCTTTTAATAATTGTTTACAGATCATCAAACTTAGAAAATGTAATAATGGAGAAGATAATATGATTTTCGCAGATCATCAAACTTGCAAAATATAATAATGAAGAGGATGAGTTAGTCTGAGAAAAGATAGGTAGATAAAAGAAAATAAAAATGGATGGAAGAAAGAGAATGATTGAATTTGACTAAAATATGAAATAAACTGAATACAGAAATGTGTGTGTAGGAGTTATAGCAAGTATAGGTGATGGATATGAATGAATATAGATGTGGGAGTTGTGGGCGATGGATATGTAAATATGGATATAAATAAATAGTTTATTATTTTATTTTTATTTTATATTTTATTACAGGGAGAGGGAGTGAAAATGCCTGAATAATGGAAATATCATGGAGATCCCATGATCATCTCCAACTGATGTATCGGTGTTGCTGTTGGTTGCTAAAAACAAGCAATCAAGTGACTCTAGAGAGTCTGTTGTTGAATCTTTGGCCTTTCCATCTTGTAACCCATTCGTCAAAATGCCAAAATCACCCATTAGAGTACCCAATGAGCTCATCATCATGTAAGGCCTGTTAATTGGAGGGGAAGAAGAAGAACGAGAGTGTAAATGCCTGAATAGTGGAAATGTCATGGAGATCCCATGATCATCTCCAGCTGATGTATCAGTATTACTGTTGGTTGCTAAAAGTAAGTAATCAAGTGACTCTAGAGAGTCTGTTGTTGAATCTCTGGCCTTTCCATCTTGTAACTCATTCGTCGAAATGCCAAAATCACCCGTTAGAGTACCCAATGAATTCATCATCATGTAAGGCTTGTTAATTAGAGGGGAAGAAGAAGAACATAATTGTCCAATAGCTTCATGGCGCTGTGGAAAATTCAAGGTTTTTGTTTTGTTTTATTAAATCAAAACAAAGATTTGGATATATATGTTTTTTCTTTTGTTTTTTTTTAAAATAGATATAGATTAATAAATCATATATATATATATATATATATATATATATCTAAATTTATTATTTTAATTATGTAAATCAAATATTTAATATTTATCTTTATTTGTAGATCATGAAATTATTTTTTTATAAATTTTTATATGTTTATCTATGGGGAGAAATTTTAAAATTCAAATATTTCTATGGGTGGATATGGATGAATATAGATGCGGGAGTTGTGAGTGATGGATATAGATGAATATGGATACACATGAATATTTTATTATTTTATTTTAATTTTATATTTTATTATAGGGAGAGGGAGTGAAAATGCCTGAATAGTAGGAAGAGAAGTAAAAGGAGGTGCCACGTACTTTTTATTTTTCTAAAATTATGAGAATTTAGAAATAGGTTTTTGGAGCCTTTTGATGTTTTTTTTTTAATAGATATAGATTAGTAAATCATATATATATATATATATATATATATCTAGATTTATTATTTTAATTATATAAATCAATTATTTAATCTTTATCTTTATTTGTAGACCATGAAATTATTTTTTTATAAATTTTTATATGTTTATCTATAGGGAGAAATTTTAAAATTCAAATATTTCTATGGGTGGATATGGATGAATATAGATGTGGGAGTTGTGAGTGATGGATATAGATGAATATGGATACAAAATGAATATTTTATTATTTATTTTAATTTTATATTTTATTATAGGGAGAGGGAGTGAAAATGCCTGAATAGTAGGAAGAGAAGTAAAGGAAGGTGCCACGTATTTTTTTATTTTTCTAAAATTATGAGAATTTAGGAATAGGTTTTTGGAGCCTTTTGAGAAAATAGTACATTTAGTTATATATATAGTATAGATTATCCTATTATAGTTTAGGCCATTTTCATTTTGTCTCTTGTCATTTTAAAAAAAATCACATATCCCTCTTGTAATTTTAGATTAAATTACGACAATCACTCCGTTGCTCATCATGTTTTTCTTAGAGTTTAGTTCTAAAGAGATCATGTGTTCAATTCCCCTTAAGGAATTGATTTGAAGATGTGCAAGCACTTAGGTGTTTTACCAAAAGTGAAAAGATTTTCTTCAATAAGTGCTAATCTAACAACAAACAACTAATATTTGTCGATTAAAAAAAAAAAAAAAGTCACTCTGTTAATATGTTGGGTTGAAAAGTCGAAATTTCCCTTCACAATCATGAATCAACTAACATTCGCCGATAATAATAATAATAATAATAAAAGTCAATCCGTTAACGTGTTGGGTTGAAAAGTCGAAAGTTGTGTTTGGTAGAATTTTGTAAATATAATTTAAGAGTATGAGTTGTATTTTGAGTTTGTGAGTTCTAGAATTATGATTTGAGTATAGAAAATTTGTTTGGTTATGGTTTTTGAATAGAGTGTTGAATTGAGTTTTGAATTGAGTATAAAATTGAGTTTTGAAAGTTTGATTTGACATGTGAAGTAAAAAAATTTATTTGGTTATGAGTTTGAAAAGAGTTTTGAAACTTAATTCAAATTGTTATAACTCATAACAAAACACACTACTTTCATATTATTAAAAATTTTCATAAATACTTATAACCAAACTCTTTTTAAAATTCAATTAAAATTTTTTATTATTAACAGAAAATAACATTAATCAATTTTTTAATTGAAAATACTACAAAGGAAATAATTTTTTTTCAAAATCAATATTTAAAAAATATAAATCATAAAAATTTAAATAATTTAAAGAATCTAAAAAATTTAATAAGTAAAAAATTAAAATAAATATTCAAAAAATTTAAATCGTAAAAATTTAAATAATTTAAATATTCAAAAAATTTAAATAATTTAAAATGTTAATGTTTTAAATTTAAAAAGAACTCTACACTCAAATCGTAACTAAACACATAAAACAAAATTCAATTAAGAAATTATTTTTAAAACTCATAACCAAACACATAATTCAAAACTCTAAACTACTTTCACAACTCTACATTCAAATCATGACCAAATACATAACAAAAAAATTAAAATATCTAAAAATATTTTTATAAAATAGAGTTTGAATTTATTTTTATAAAACATTTTAAAATTAAAAAAAATAAAATCGCAATATTTTGAAATTAAAATATTCAAAAATATTCAAAAAATTAAAAAATTAAAAAATTCGTAACATATTTAAATATTAAAATATTTAAAATCTTAACAAAATTAAAATATTTTTATAATATTTAAAAATTAAAATATTGATTTGAATTAAGTTTTGAAAAGAGTTTTGAATTATGTGTTTGGTTATGAATTTTGAAAAGTAATAATTATATTTTGAATTGAGTTCTACGAAATAAGTGTAAAACTACAATTTAAAAAATTAAAAGAAATAAACTATCAAATCAATGGATGAAACTATAATTTGAGATCGTGACCAAACGGAGCCGAAATTTCCCTTCACAACTCTATCATGAACCATTCTCTTCATTATTCTCTCTCATCTTTGCCCCAAATTAGGCCAACCAGCCCAGCCCCCCTTCACCAGATCGATGTAGCCCAACTCTTCATCCACCAGATCGACCTAGTGTAGCCCCCATCCGATGTGATTTACAGCATCGCTATGGTGGATTGGACAATTAAGAAAATTGCGATTGGGGATGGAATGTGATAAGACAGCAGCAAGAAACGAGGATGGAAATGGGTATGGAGATAGCAACTTTCAGAGGCAGCTCTCATATGCACTAACACCAGCGCACAACCGTCCAATCATCGAGTCTTCATCGCAAAATTCCTCGCCGTCGTCTACATCGTGACCCCCATCGTCTCCCGCCAACATTACGGCATCGCAATGAATAGCTCCGATTGCGACCTCTGTTTCTCAGAAATCGAAACCCAAATCCTTTATTGCCTCCCTTTTCAATATCTGTGTTGCAGTGGTCGATTGTTCTACGATGGGTGTTACTTGAGGTACGGCGATTACATGTTCTTCAACGAAAGTTTGAGTGGATTGGATCGAACTATGCATGGGTCGAGTGGGTTTGTGAGTGGGAATGAGCCTTTGTTTAGGAAAAATGTTCGTGAATTGGTGCGGAATTTGAGCTTCAGAATTACGGCAACTGCTACAATTGAAATTGCAAATGCATTGCAACAGTGTTTGAAGTTTGAATTGAGTAACCAACCTTTTTTTATTGATGACTATGGTTTCTAAAATTTAAAATGTAAAAACAAAAAATTAATCATAAATAATGAATAAATAAAGTCTCGTTTGGGAACAGACTAATTTAGTAACTTTTTAGTTATTTGGCTAAAAAGGTAGCTAAAAAAAACTTGTATGTTTGGGATGACTTTTTGGCTAATTACGAAAAGATGTGCAAAAAATAGAGAGAAAAGAGAATCTTTGACTTTTTGGTATAAGTTATTGACTTTTTAACTAATTTAGTAACTTTTTGGCTAATTGGCTAAAAAAATAAGTCCCCAAACAGGGCCTAAGTATGATATAAATACATTGTAAATTATACAAGGGCGTTTATGTCTTCTCAAAACTCAAATTAATAGAAGGAAAGAAGTTCTATAGTTACATTTCAACCTTTAGTTCATAAAAATTTTAGATTTCGAAAAGAGGTAGTTTTTTCTTCTTCGTCATTGACGGTTTTGAGGTTTTTGCCATGTAGGTAGGAATGAGCAATTGCCATGTAGAGAATAACTTTAACCAATATATAAACATTTGATTTAAATATGCATAACCTATATCAAGGCCAATGAAATTTCATTGTTTTAAAATATATTACACAACACACAATTCAACATCCAATCTCCACATTTTCCCATCATCATACGGATGGCTAGTGGACACCTCAAACTTACACTTTCGTTGTCTTCACACGAACTGGCTAGTGGACATCTCACAACATCTCCACATTAGTCGTCCTCACGCGAACCGAGCAAATGGGCACCTCAAACACATTCCTTCATTCGTCGTCCTCACATGAACAGGGCAAGTGGGCACCTCAACACATTCCAAAACATTAATATTTTAAACACAACACATGTAATCACAAGGATTTTCCATTCTTCGTTATCATCTTTCCATTAAGTCAAAATCAAGAGCAACCTTTAGGGTTGCATATGAAAATTTGGGACTTTCCTTTCCAAGTATTCATTTTCCTTAATTCATGTGTATTTACTCACTATTTCATAATTGATTTCACAACCCATCATCAATTTCACAAAACCACTTCATCAAGACAAAACCTATATATATATATATATATATATGTATGTATGTACCTCATCCATCTCAATAAGTCCATATACATTAAACCAAAGTATAAAGATACAAGGGTAAAGGTATTCCTACCTTAAAGATCCACGCAACAAGCTTTCGAACTAGCATGATCTAATCGGTTCAAAACAGAGCTCTTGATGTGAACAATAACTTTAATGAAGGCTCAAAGATCGATTCTTGCTATTACTAGATGAAATTAGGGTTTTCTAGCTAGGGTTTCAGAAAGAGGACTATTAAAGAGAGAAGGAGGATGAAAGAAATGAGTTAGAAAAGTGTTTGGATCACAATATAACTATGTTGTCTCGAACAGACTGCTTAAGCAAACTTTCCATTGCTCGAGCGAAGTGCCAAAAATACAAAGGGACCGCTCGAGTAGTAAATGTAAGGTCTCAAAAGTTTTGCAGAGCTACAGTGAAAATATTAGGAGCTTATATTTTACGCTCGAGCGACTATTCCTTTGCTCGAGCAATCTTACCTGCAAAGCTGTGAGCTACTGGGAGCAAATCTCCGCTCAAACGACCAAATGGCAGCTCGAGTGGTCACCTAAAAATAACTGTTACACATAACATGCTAAACAAGTATGATATAAACTCGACAAACTAACCAGCAGTAGAATCCATCATTTCTGTGATGACCCAACGTGCATACCATTTTATATATTATTTTATTAAGAGAATTTGCATAATTATGTGTTAATTTTGTGCGTATCTGTATGTTTATGCAATATCTATTTAATAGCTTACTTTGAATCAGAAATTGGAAGCCTTAACGGATTCATAAACCGAAATTGACTAGTGCAATAAGCTAATTCGAATGTTTAGAATCATATGATAAGTTTGATTAAAATTTGATTTGAATCAAAATAATTAGAATAAATCAATTATAATCAAACTAATCAAAATAATTAGCCCTAATCCTACTTAATTAGCCTAACCTAATCTAGCCTTTATATATGAACTAAGCCTAATTAAACTCATAAAATCATCTATTTGGTTGAGAGAGAGAGAGAGAGAGAGAGAGAGAGAGTAAAGAATTGTGAGGTTTTGAAGGGGAATTGAAGAATTAAGCTAACAAACTTTCAAATTCAAGCTCTAGGTATGAAATACACTAGTAATTCTTGTAAATAATCCACGTAGAAGTTGAATTCATAAAGTTTGTAGAATCTTTGCATGAAATTGAGAAGCAAATGTTAGAATCACCTTGAATTTAGTAAAATGAGCTAGATTGGGACATGCATGTACATTTCATCATCTTTAAGCTTAAGTTTCCAACAATTCGTGCATGCATGAAGTTCATACTTGTTGATTTTGGGAAATCTCCATAAATTTGTACTCAATTGTTTATATATTGACATTTTGAAAGTTATGAGTTGAATTTCTTCCACGCATGGTTGAATTACAAAGTTTTGGGTTTGATTTTGAGAATTGGCAAAAGGTTTTGAACTTATGATTTCAAATGGGTTGTGTTTATATGTTTTCTAAAGAGTTTTTATGCTTTTGGCTCCAATCATGCAAGTTACACAACTTAGACTCATGTTTTTGAATTTAAATTATGTTCTAGAAATTCCAAAATTTGACCACTTCGCTTGAGCGATGAAGTTGTCGTTTGAGTGCACTTCGCATGCATCGAATATTTTTGCAGACACATTGCACAGGGCTCGAGCGACGGAAGTACCTCTCAAGCAAACTCCACTTTCTTTCGACTTGGCTTGAGCGACCATCGATCCTAGATTTCGACCAACCAGGACTTTTTGCAGACCAAATGGTCTGCTCGAGTGAACTACCCTGTTTTTAGCATTTTTGAAACACACTCTCATTTGCATGTTTTCATCCACATGCACCTATAGGTATTCGTGGGCATTGTTTAGACATCATTAATAGGGAAATGAATTAGAAACACATAAAAAAGAATTGAATTAAGATAGAAAATTTGATTGAGAAACATGTTTCAATGTGTACCTTTATTATTTGTTTGTGCAGGTGGTCACTCGAGGCTTAATGTTGGTACAAACCCACTGTGAGTAATGTCTTTATAAAGCCATGTTCGAAAAGTATTTTGAATCAGTCAAGAATGTTATTTTGAAATCTTATTTTGTTATTTATGAATGAAGATCCTTTTTGAACTTGTAATCACGGCATCTTTTAGTGAGGCCCTCGACTGGGGGAAACAATATCATGACCCATTGGACTAATTGAAACACATAAATCTATGATGTTAGACCCTAGTGGTCCACATTGAATAACTCGTTGTGGTCCCATCAAATTGACCTTAATGGTCCCATTGCATTTGGCATATCGTTTTTTTGTTACTCTATTGGATGTTACCACATATAAAGATTTGAATGGTTATCTTTAATGCAAAATATTGACATGATTGAACATACGATTGTTATTTGAATTGTTTTGATTATTGAAAAGTTATGCTTTAAGAAATGATGGACTTCATTAATTAAATTCTTTATATTGATATTACTCACTGGTCTCCAACTCACCTCTCTCCCTTTTATATATATATATATATATATGTAGGTGAGCACATGGATCATCTGGATTAGAGATGCCTTGGGAGTCTACCCTCGTGAAGCCGTTTTGAAGTGCCTCTGTGATGGGGCATGCTTGGACTTAAGTGGATCTGAGCTTGGTCAAATCCTTCTTTGGTTCAGTCTAGCTTTTGCTATTTTGGAATTTGTTTTGGGATGAATGTTTTGCAAAAGATGTTTAAATTTGTTGTGATGTGTCTATGTAAGAATATTGAAGTTTATGTTACATTGCGAGATCCCTAATGTATGCACTGCTTAATGGACTATTATATATATATTTGTTATTGCTTCTGCTAAGCCCTGTTTAACATATTATGATTGATTTTGTCTTTGAGGCTGAAGGTAATCCGAGATTACTAGCCGATTATGACCTAAACCTATAAGGGCGAGTTCGGGTCGTGACAATTTCATAAGCTCGAAAGTGTGTCGGGGCATCCAAACAGGTGAGTTCAAGTTGGGTTTTACACTCGGGACGCTACAAAAAATGTTGTCACTAAATCTAACCAAATTTTGTCACAAATCCAAATCTCCCCAAAAGTCACATGTTGAACAATGGCATTTTTGTCACAAAAGTGGCATTTTAGGAATGAACCATGCTAGTTGCCTAAATTTGTTATTGGTGACAAAATATTTGGTCCCAAAGGCCTATATTTAGCGTCAAAATAAATTGTCACCAAAAGTCACATTTTAGCGACAATATTTTATAGTTGAAATAAGCCTTTCGCAACAAGTCATTCTTGTCTCCTAAACATATTATTGGGAACAAAATATTAGGTTTCGAAGTGTTATATTTAGCTTCAAAATTATATGTCGCAAAAAATATTAATATGTACATTCTACAACAAATCGTTTTGTCAAAAAAATTAATAATCTTGTGGAAAATAATTTAGCTGAATTTATTTATTTTTTTTCTCAAAACAATCATGTCGTAACTTTTACATTCATACTATAAAGCTATACATCTTATAGCGTAAACCTTAATAACAATATCCCGTACAAAAAATACATCCATACTATAAACCTGGAAAACATCCTGTGCAAAAAATATGTCCATACCGTAAACTTAAATATTATTTTGTGTAGCATCCAACATCTCAAAATGAATTCATCCCACAAAATTATAACAAATTTTAAACATAAGAACTACAATACCAAATATGAAAATAGCATATTACAAAATGTATGTTCAACTACTAAAAGTATGTTCATCCTAAAAAATAGTCATGTGAACATGCCCCAAAATAGTTCTTCCATCCTATCATATCTGCAATAAAAAAAGAAAATATGTCAACTAGAGACGTGCTCATGTAATTTTAGGGTCATTCGGTGATTGGTTTACAACTTCAACCCTTGGTGGCCCTTTGTGGGAGTCGTGCCTTGTTTGAGTACCAACTTGTTTTGACCAACAAAGAGTCGCCACTTAATTTTTTAAGAGGAATTAAGAAACAATTAACAATGAAAACTAAGTTAAGGACCGGTCTTTCACAAGCAAGAAAATTCCAAGTTTAGGAGCTTAGGCATAAAAGGAGAAGGTCGTTGAATGATATCACCCCTTTTGCCCAATCTGAAGATTGACCTCTACACAGTTTCTATTTTATGATTGTAGTGGTTAATTATTCACACAAATTCATTTTAAGCCCTAAACCCTTTAACTAACCTATAGCTCGATGACTTGAAGAAAAATTAGCACTATTTATTCTAGATTGGATGAATGAAGCCCATATATTTCGTAAGAAGTGATTTTTCATTAAAAGTGGATTTTTGACAATCCATGGCCTTAAACATAAACTAAAATAAACAATGCCCATGAAAATCATTCAAAACAAGTAATTTTGCATAAAGAAGCAATTAACTTGGATTATTCAAAAGACAATGCAACCAAGAGCATGCATATGTTATAAAGATTGGGAAGACTTACTCAGATGCCTACTCATGCATCTTTCATGCAAGACATGAAATAAATATGACCTAAAATGCAACTAAGCATACCAAACATGATCACAGGCCTGGTTTGAGACTACTAAAATGATGAACATGTATAGAATACAACTAACAAACAGAAGTAAAAATATAAACTAACTATATGATGACCAAAACGGGCCATGCATGATGATTATATGATTAAATGAAACTGAAAACATGCTATTCTAATAAAATAAAGAAAACATGCCAAAGATGTGATAACCAAGTCATGCACACCATTTTTGCATTCACTTATCTCAGTGATACTCTCATTTTTATCTGCATTATATGTTTGATATATTTGTTAGGAGATTTTATTTGAATTAAAAATGGAATGTTTATATGACTTAGAAACCCCTACGTGAGGAGCTTAATAGTATTAGTCTAATGAGTAGAGCCTAATAGATACTTAATTAAAATTTGAGTGAGATTAGTACAAATTAAGAATAGTTAAATTAAGGCTTAAGTGAGATTAATTAGATTATTAAATTAAAGATTAAACATAATTAATTAGGACTAACAATTGATTGATTAAGGTGTAATTAGAGGATTAAGATAATCCTACTCAATTAAATAAGATGAAGAAGTGAGTTTGAGAGAGAGTTCTAGAGTTTAAGAGAAGAGTGAGAGCTTATTTTGTTTTTGCTAGAGAAGAGAAGGAACTCAAGAAAGAACAAGAGAAAAGAGAAGAGGAAAAGAGAGGCTCAAGAAATTCAACATTAAAGAACTATAGGCACGGAATTCTAGCTAAATTCTTGTAGATAATCCTTTCAACACCTAAATTCAAGAAGAAATTGAGTTCAATTGCATGTAATTTGAAAGAAATGTAGAATAGAATGAAGAAATTTAATTAAGTACAACAATTAGGAAATAACTTTGAAATTCATCACTTAGAGTTCGATTTTTTTTTAAAATAATTTTTTATAATTTTATTTTATATATCTTTGATGTATTTGAGCTTCATCATCACATGCACCATTGATTTCCAAGAATTTTGACACTTCAATTTCATGTTTTAAAGGAAAAATAGAAAAGTTTTGAAACAAACATACTATTTGTAGAGTTTTTGGTTTTAATCTTGAAATCAAAATACAAATGATTTAAAAAATTAATCATATTCTCATGTTTGACAATGAATTTACATGTCTTTGGTTAAGTCATGCATGAACCCTAGCCTAGAAATTGAAAATTAGAAGCTTAACCATGCTGAATTTTCGAACAGAGTAGTAGCAGACTACTCGAGCGGTAGGTTGACCACTCAAGCGATTATGAGGGGAATCTAGTATTTTGTTTTGCAGACCTGAATAGTTGGGGAAGTAGGTTCATCGCTAGAGCAGTAGAAAGACTGCTTGAGTAGACTGTTCGGGTTTAGCACATTTAAAACCCACTTTTTGTCATTTTTGTTTTGTTTTCTCTTTCCAAACATCCCTATGCATGTATTAAGTTTAATTGGAAATTAATTAGAGTTAGAAACTGACATAAATCATGTTAATTGGAAAAGAAAAGTTAAGTTCAATTTGTTGTTGCACATTATCAATGTTTGTACATGTATTATGTAGGTCGAACCATTGAGGAGTAATACCGGACTTGAGCCAATTATGAGTAATGTCTTTGTAAAGTTATTTTCATATAAATAGTTTTGAATATGCTATGATATGAAATGTTTTATAATTTGTTCTAAATGAATGAGTATTCCATATTTTGTTTAATTTATTCTGGCATCCTTTAGTGAGTTCTAGCCATTGGGGGATGTTCTTATGTGCCTTGATTAATAGAGATCATTGTTCTGTTCACAGCCTAATATAGTTGTTCTATTATGTTCATGACCTATAATGGTCATTCTGTTATGCTCTATTGGATGCATCATATATTGTGTTTGATTTCTGAATGTTTTGATAAAAGGTCATTTATTAATCTCTGAAATGTTTTGTGAAAATGTTAAGAATGTTTTAGAATGCATAGAACTCATTCATTAACTACTTTACTCTAATGTTACGCATTGGGGTGTAGCTCACCCCCTTCCCCTATATGTATGTAGGTGATCAATAAGAAGAGCAAACCTAGAGTTTTGCTTATGAAGACCCTTTTGTAAAGCCCTTGTTCATGGCATTTCTGAGTCGAGGCTTTTGTTTCACCTCCTTTTTGAAAAGTTTTGGTAGATCATGACTTTGTACTTAAGTTTATAAATGTTATACCCTTGTACTTAATGTAATTATGTAAGTTTATGTAATGTTATGTGTGTGTTTTTTCCATGTCTATTACGCATTTCTCAATGGATTGAATTGCTATTACTAGAATGCTTCCGCTTAAAGCCACATTATAGTTATTAAATATTTTGTGATTTGTCAAGTTAGGCCTTTGATAATCTAAGATTACTGACTGATCACCTCTGTAACCTCTAGGGGCAGGTTGGGGATGTGACAAGAGAAGCTGAGAAAATGAATAAAACTTGACTACATGATGCGATGATGGATTAATGTCCTAGCATACTTGAAGATTGAAATAAAATAGGGAAAAAGGTACTACAATTAACAAAAGAAGCGAGTTTACCTACTAGTTTGCTTAAACTGAAGAATATACCAAGAAAAGTGCAAAAAAACTAAGGTTTTCTTGCTTGCAAGCCTCTGTCAAGCAAGGGTTCTGGGTTTGGTTCAAGTTCTTCAAGTCCTTAAAGTATTTTTAGAGGGTTTGAGTTGTTGTGGGTGGGTAATTTTCGGAGTTAAGGCAAAGGAGTGAGAGAAAGTGGGTGTTTTTTTCTTTCAAATGCTCATATATTGGCTCAAGTTCTTAACCCCTTGAAAGGAAGGGGATATAAACACTAAGAGGCATTGGGGGCAAGATAGAGCAACCCCCCATCGCTTCCTTTTCTGCCTTTGACCAGAAATGCATTAAGATTGAGTTACCAAAAATAACTTTGTTAAGCTTAGATGTGCGCACGTACAACCATTGTGTACGTGTACAACTAATGTGCATACTCACAGCTAACGTACACGTGCACATTTTTACCTTCGTACACGTGCCATGCATGCATGCACAAGTGTGGGGTCCTATGCCATTGGTTTGCTTGTGGCCCAAATTTCCTTCTGATCGATGTTTTTGATAAAAACGGTCACTAATTTTGAAAAATATATTTGATCAATGTACAACTGGGCCTCTCTCTTCTTCTTTGGGTTAAAAAGTTAGTTTTTGGCTAAAAATGGATCTAGGGGTAAAAAGGTCATTTTTGCGAAAAGTTAATTTTTTGGCTAAAACAAGTTTATACATAAACTCTAAACAAGTTTAAATATTCTAAGGATGTTGTAATTACCATTTCATCGCCAGGAGGCTTGCAAGTGCCTAAAGTCTTAAGGTCCGTTAAAATAGAGTGTCTTCACCCTTTTTCAATTCAATAAGTTAAATAAATTTATAGCTTTGATTACAAATTTCTAATCGGGGGTTGAGTAGGCATCCAATTTTGACTGACCCTAAGACTTTGGGCGGTTGTAAGTTTCTTGATGATGAAACAGAAATTACTTTATCTTTAGAATGTTTAAAGTTATTTGGAGTTATTATACAAACCTATTTTAGCCAAAAATTGATTTTAGCAAAAATGACCATTTTACCCCTGAATTTGTTTTTAGCCAACAACTAACTTTCTAGCCGAGAGAGAGAGAGAGAGAGAGAGAGAGAGAGAGAGAGAGAGAGAGAGAAAGAGGGAAAGAGAGAACTAGTTGTGTCTAGATCAATGACATTTTTCAAAATTAGTGACTAGTTTTATCCAAAACATTAATCAAGATGCAATTTGGGCTTACTTGGGCCACAAGCAAGCCGAGGGCATGGAACCCCGCACTTGTGCATGCATGGATGATATACGTACAAAGACCGGTTATGCACACGCACGTGAGGTGTTCGTACACACATGAGTGGTGCACACAGACCTATTCTGTGCACATACGCATTAAACAGTGGCAAATTTATTTTGGAAAACTCAATATTACTTCAACTGAAGAAGGGAGGCGGCAAGTGAATGAGATGGAAAGCTCTAGAATACTCCGTAAGCTTCCTCATTGCCTATACAAGGAGTCCATCCTTCCCTTTTGAAAGGGGTTAGACTTTTGAGAGATAATTATGAGTTTTTGAGAGTATTTCACAACCTCTCTCCCTTCTTTGTCTTAGCTTCGAAAATACTATAGGCACCCTATTTTTGACCTGCCTTAAGATGTGGGCGCTCTACGAAAAGCTTCTGATGATGAAACCAAAGGTCGCTCCAAGCAATAAGTCAGGGATGGAGAGAGTGACAAACCTTTCCTACACTTGTTTTGGCCAAAACATGTTCTGGACAGTCAAACTTATTTTCAAAATGTTTTTAAGGCAATTGGTACGTTTTCATTTACTTTAGTCGTTCTAGGAAATATATTTCCCAAAATTTATTGATCTGCTTTTCAAAAAGAGATAGCTTGGAAAGTCAGAATGAATGAGAAAATTGTCATGACCCGAATCCGCCCCTATAGATTAAGGTTATAACCGGCCAGTAATCATGAGATTACCTACGGCCTCAAACCTGATATCGATTTAGAATTAATAATATGGGGCCAGATGTGGAAGTAAACTTAAAAGTTTTGTCCAGTGAGCTATGCTTACATGGCATATCAAAACGTTTCACATATACTTAATAATAACTCACACCACATAACAGTAGTTAACATCTAGTATACCAAGGATTATTCAAACACATAGTCAGCTAAACCAAAAGCTTTATACCCATGAATGGTCTATCAAGACCAATAAAAATAGCAAAAGAAATACAAAAGATCATAAACCAAGCCTCTTGCGTGAGGCACCTAGGCTGACTTCACAAAACTCGGGTTCCTTTCTTACATTCCACTAAGGCTGGGTTGAACGTCCCTTTGCTCACCTACATACATATAAATAAGAGTGAGCTAATGCCTAGTGAATAATATCAAAATAAAGAGGTTAATGAATGAGATTCGTTCATAAATGAGTCGTACTCATAATGTAAACATTTGAACCACTATTCTCATTCACATCAGATTTACCAATCTTAACAAAGCAAGACGACCTCGGGTCCAACACATCATATCCGTATGCAAAATGACCTCAGGTCCAAATCATATATAAAACGAGACGACCTTGGGTCCATCTATACAAAACGACCTTTGGTTCAACCAACTCTTTATTCAAAATGACCTTTGGTCCAATTCAAACATATCAAATGGCCTCGGTCCCAATTCAAACATATCAGGCATATCAAACGGCCTCGGGCCCATTCTCTTTATATTCATATCCATGCGTATTTCATATTCATAATCATGATCCCTTTCATTCAAACGGCCTTTGGCCCATCACGGTATTCAAACATATCAAATGACATATTCAAACGGTCTTTGGCCCATCTTTGCATTCGTGTCTAACGGCCTTTGGCCCAATCATTCATATCCGACGGCCTTTGGCTTAATCATTCATGTCTGACGGCCTTTGGCCCAATCATTCATATCTGACGGCCTTTGGCCCAATCATTTATGTTCGACGGCCTTTGGCCCAATCATTCATGTCCGACGGCCTTTGGCCCAATCATTCATGTCCAACAACCTTATACAAAATTAGGCATATAGAATACTCATTCATATTTCAAATCAACAAATCCATGAAGCTTATACAGAAGTATCATTTGAAACGTAATATACTTGAAAATATCTTTACTAAGATATTACTCACAGTGTTTTGTTGGTGGATTCGTCCTTATGCTCGACCCTACATAATACATAACACATAATGGGTCACAAACGATTCAATCCATTCTTAATTCATACATCCTCTTAGGCCTCTTTCTTATCTTCTTGATTCATTTACAAATGCGCAATGTATGCCTAAGAGTGCTTAGAAATGAAAAAGAACGGAAAACGATACATGAAACCACTTTTCAAAATTACTGAAACAGGGCTCCCCGCTCAAGCGTAGGTTTCCCCGCTCGAGCGAACCCCTTTGGTCTGCAAAAGTACTGGTTGCCTCAAATTTACGCTCGAGCGTGACTTCGGACGCTCGAGCTGAAATTCAAACTACATGGCTTGGCGGTCGAGCGTGAATCTCCCCGCTCGAGCAAACATCATGTCTGCAAAACTTTTGGGAACCAACATTTCATGCTCGAGCGGCCCTTCCTCCGCTCGAGCGGACATGCGAAATTCTGGAATTTCCATAACTGTTCTTGAAGTTCAAACTTGATATTCAAAGGACCAAAACTCATGTTTTTGACACAAAAGCATGGAAAACATTACATAACATGAGGACAATAGCAATATGAGACCAATTCTTCAAAATCATGATTTTAATTCTCAAGTTTACCACCAAAACACATTGCTTCATGATTAAACTTCAATGTACATATAACCAAACTCCATAACTTCATGGATCATTAATGCATGTGTATTATAGATCTCAATACCATTTCAAATGGCACAAATGATGCCCATTCTCATGAAACTCAACAAAACCATGCTTGTGTATGCTTCAATGCTCAATTCTTCTTGTTCAACATGATTCATGTTTGAATGTATAAATTCATGGCAAATATGCACATACATGCACATACAAGCTCCAAATTCATCAATTTCAACTCAAATTATGTTCTTGATCACCATCTAACTTGAATTCACAAAATTACAAACTTAAATTCATGAATCTATGCCCAAATACTCACCTAAGAGCTTCAATCTTCCAAATTTTAGTTAATCCTTGAGTTAAACTCCAAGATCTTCAAGCTTCTTAAACAATTCTCTAACTTGAGCTCCCTCTCTCTCTCTAACCGGCACACTCTCTCTCTCTAGAGTGTAATCTCAACAAAAATGAGCACAAAACATAACATGAAGCTATATAGGCTTTTATATAGGATGGCCTAATCAAATTTAATTAAGGCTAAGCAATGGTCCTTAATTAATCGTTCTGAATCTAATTATTTGATCCAAATAAATTTTCAATTAAATTTCACCATAGCCTCTAAAAATTACCCCAATCACAATGGCGTAGTCAATTTCGATTTCTGTAGCCGATAAGGCCTTCAATTTTCAGTTCATAACAGTAAGTTAAATAGATTTTCCTACAGTGAACAGATACAAAGCCAAAATCACATATAATCATGCAATTAACACCCAAATTCAAATTAAGCACATAATTACAAACATAATCATGATTAATTAACACAGTACAGGGCAGGGTTATCACAAAAATAGGGAAAACCTTTCAAGAAGATGCGTTGGATAAGATCAGGTCGGCTAGACATGTCACGTCTCAAAAATTGGGAACATCAGGGAATATACTAACAAATAAATGTAAATTTTTTCTGAAGTTATAAGTGTAGAAAATGTCACTAATGAGTGCTTTGGTTAATAACAAAGTAAGATCTCAGGAAGGATTGGCGGAGTCAAAATAGCCTCTCTTCTAAGTCTAATCTCCTTACATAGCAAAGCTATATCTTTGACAGATCTTAACAACGTATTAACACAAGGTTTACATAAGTTGACGGAATATAAGGATAGGTTACAAAAGATATATATATATATATATACAAATATTTAAGAAAAATAATAATTACAAGAGGTATATCATAATTACATCAAGAGTTTTAACACTTACAAACTCAAACATGATTACTAAATCCTAATTCTTCTAGGATGGCCATATGTCTTCAAGTGCATTGGCTTTGTCATTGTCTGCATAAATTTTTCTTAACACCTGACATGAAATGCCATGAGTTTGGAATGCCCAGTAAACACACACACACCCCGTCCTTTTTTCCCAATCCAATACGCAATCACAATTAAGTAATGATGTATGTTATTCAAGTAAACAAGCAAAGGGTTACAAAGTTAGATATTGGTAAGCTAGAAATCCCCTAAAGAGATTTTATTCTCTCAAGTGCAAGAATTGGACTCGGATTATTCGGTATGCCCCCTCTTTTGCTACTTTGAAGAACTTACCCCAGATGTCTACAACGCTTATGTACTACGTAGCACCAACCAAAGACCTTAGAAGAGATGGTAAAATAAGGGCATTGCCAATAACCTCCTCAAACCCTATCCGTCATACATACCTAGGGTCGTAATACAACCAGTCCATTCAAGGGTTCCAAACAACCACTTGCGTAAGACTTAAAATTAACTCATTATCATCTTATCATTATTCCAGTGATCAAAGTTCAATACCACCCCAATTAAGTTTCCCGTTGAGTTAGGTGATTTAAGTCAAGGTTAGAGCAAACTATCGAAATGACAATTTCAACACAAGTATAGGCATTTCAAGACATAAAGGTAAAGAGATACAATCAGAAACACACATAGATGACAGACTTAAGATTGAACAAACAATAAGGGCACAACCAAGCAACTAAGACCAAGAAACTATTTAAATTTACAAATTTCCAGATTTGATTCACTAAAGATGACTATCAAAATGGCATGTTTAGATTTTTCGCAAACTCGACCTCTTTCGGTTTCTTGAGAATTTTGTCTAGTTTCAAAATCAATTTACGGAAGTGGAATAGCTTTTATATATTTTTAGTTGTTAATGAATTACTCCAGCTTTGTCTAGATTCGTCGACTGTTAGGAAAATTGATTTTTCTCCCAAACCACTTATTATTTTGTAATAAAACCAATTTTGTTTTAGATTTAAAACTTAAAGGAAGGTTCTGATATGAAATAGAGCTCAAAACATTTTTTTTTGGCATTATTCTGAAATTTTTGGAAGTGGGCTAAAAGTAACAATCATTTGTGCACAAAACTTTGAAATAAAAAGATTTGTAAGAAAAGGGAGCAACCATGGATAATTTTTTACTTCTGTCATGATAAAAACATGCTAAATAATATACTAATAACTCAAATTTTTAGTTTTAAGGTGCTCCTTTTAAAAATAATGTAAGATATTGGTAGAAATAGGTGACTTTACTTCACAAAAAGAGAATACAAGCAAGGTAGCACTCAAAGCTCAACTTCTCATATTCAAACACAAGAGCTCTATACATAAACATATGAAAACAATATACTAACTGTCCCTCTATCTTCTTTTCCCTCCCAACCGAAGCTCTCTCTCTCTCTTGCTCTCTTCTCCTCTCAACCGTAGGTTTATATAGGTGGTGTATAAGTGTATTCTTTGTGCCAAAATGTGGAGGGGGAGTGGTGTATTTATAGGGTTGAAAAGCATTCTCTACAATTTTCCAAAGCTTCCTTCATAATCCATGTTCAAAGCTTCCTCAATAATCCACTTTCAAAGCTTCCCCAATAATCTATGTTCAAAGTGTACAAGTTTAAACATATACATATATATATATATATATATAATGGTACTACTTGGGGTACAAATATAATTTAGCTAAATTATGAGGGCATGGGCTTAATTTATGAATAGGAAAATCTATTCAAGTGTAATATTTAATTAAATTAGGATTAGGGAAAAACAATTCGGTTTTGGTTCCTCATTTTCAAATTAAAAAAATGATCAATAGAAGAAAGCCAAAAACATAGGGTTTTGAATGATCAATTTATAATTTAGGAGTTAATTAATTAATATTAGGGTATTAGAAGTGATTCCTTAATTATGGGGATTGATTAGGGTTTGCTTGGTTTCGTTTGGAACACGTTTTCGGTTCTAGGGTTAAATTGGTGATAACGTGAAAATTTAGGGTCTTAATTGCAAAAACTTATAGTTAGGGTTTCAAAAAGAATTACAAAAATTGGCGTCTCTACAACCTATCCCCCATAAAAAAAATTTGTCCTCGAAATTGAAGCCATTCCTGCAGTCTCGAAAAGTTATGGATAATTTGCCTGCATTGCATTCTTATGTTGCCAGGTAGGTTCGTACTTTAACCATCTAGATTATTTTTTCGTCTTAAGTTCTTCTTTCATCTATACAAAGCCAACAATGGTCTCGTTCTACTAGTAGTGTTTTGGATCATATTTCTCCCCAATTAATGACATAAGGAGATGCGTCTATCTTTTATGGTTTTCAAAAAATTTAAACTACGCATCGTATATGTAATGACGTTGCTGCTTTAGTGTGAAGACTCATGTTGCCAATCCCCTGATGTGGTGGTTCACATTCTTGTTAAGAATTAATCTCATTGACCCTCCAGTACGTGGCGAATGTTAGTTTTTTGTAGTTGGGAAATTTAGGCTCTCTCTCTGAAACAAGAAATATGTTTGGTCAGATGTATAAGTTGTCTACTTCTTTTGATAGTCATTGATCACCACTTGTTGTACGAATAACGAATCTATTTCTAAGGTGAAGTTGGTGTCAAATATTTTCTCGAAAATCAAACTCGCAAACATTTTCTAAGGATTGCATACAACTTTTGTATACTATGGATACGAAAGAGCATGGTAATTAAAACAATTGTTTGCATGTTAAGATACTGATATTTGATTAATAAAAAAGGATTTACATCATTTACGCTTGGGTTACAAAAAGTCATTCCAAAAAAGGTTCTAACTATTATTCTAGCCACATTTTCCTAAGTTAGCCATGGCTTGCACTACAGTTCCTTGGGTTCGTACGCAGTGTACTGGTCATTCTCAACTTACTACTTAATGAGGTATTCATTTTCTTTTCCTTGTAGTGCGAAAACTCTGTTGGTTGGCCTTTGATTATTGTTGAGCCCAAGCCTCTAGTTGCCTCATTTCCTCTAGTATTGTTGACTAGCTTGTCATGTTTATCCATGGCTTCTGACCGCCAATCCCTTGTGTGTTTGCTCATGTTCATTTTCCTTGATATCCTAACTAGTGAGTTGGGGATACATGGTCTTCTTGTGCCCTAGTTGCTGGCAATAGTAGCATTGAATTGAGCAAGTTGGTCTTGCTTGAATGTTTTCCTTCTGGTATTGTTGTTGCGATTGTTGCTGTTATTGCTGCATCCTTTCACACAAGGTGCTAACGTGGCCTAGTTCGTAATATCCTTTGCCTTGTAATTTTGTTGCTTAGAAGTCTTTGCCTTAATTACCCATGGTTGTTGTCTGCTAATAGCATGCGTATTTGCACTTAAGTGCTTTTGTTGATTTCCGACTCTTGGGGACATTTGAACCTCCTGTGTCTCATCAGTTGACAATGATAGCACTGGATTGGTCCTGATGGCCTTTCCTGGAAGCTTTCCCTCAGATTTTGTTGTTGGTGTTGTTGGGGTTTCCTAGAATATGGCTTTTGTGTTGTATGCCTTCGGCAATTTCTTTCTAGTTCCACTTTGACTTGATTCTTCTCTTTCTTCAACCCCCAAATCCTTTTATAATTTGCCTTCTTCTATTTTGAATTTCATGTTGTGTTAACTATATCCACAAAAGTGGAAAGTCTTAACAGTAAAACGTTTTCTCTAATTGTAAGGTCTAACACCACTCGAACCTTTGTGTCCTTTCCTCGTTATTTGCCACATATTTAGTCATCATCATCATGCCTTACTTTAGCATATGAATTTCTCGAATCATTTCATATCTGATCATGTTCGGGAGGCACTTTGTTAAGAATATATTTCTAAACTGTGCCTATGTCATCATTGTGAGGTCCTTGGATTCCTTGATTACGGTCCACCAATGATCTGCTTCTGTGATACCCCTGTTCCGTAGTATGCTAATTGGTCCTTAAATTGAGTATGATTATGTGTTTAGCATGATTTTATGTGCCATTATGTGAATATATGTGATTTTGAAGTTTTATCTGTTCACCGTAGGAATATCTGTTCGAATAATCTGCTTTGGAAATTAAATTGAGGGCCCTATCAACCACAGAACCCGAAATTGTTTACGTCATTGTGATTGGCATAATTTTTAGAACCTACGGTGAAATTTAATAAGAAATTGATCCTGGTCAGATTAAACTGATTAAATTGGTGAATTGAGTACTCAATTATTTTATGTTGAAATAATATGTAAGTGGGGCTATTATAAGCCTTATTAAAACCAATTCCTTCCATTTACATTGATTTTGGCTGATCAACTCTAAGAGAAAAAGAGGAGGGTCGGCTATTAGAGAGAGGGAGGGGAGAAAAATCTAAGTTTTGCTCTTGATCTTTGAATGCCTTGAAGATAACACAAGAATTGCCATAGATTGTGAAGATTAAACTCCTTGGTGAGTAGTTCATGTAAATTTTAACTATGATTTTGTGAATTCAAGTTTGAAAGAGGGTCTAGAGCATGGAATTGTTTGATCATAAGGAAATTGAGTTGAATTTGTTATAATGGAGACCCATATATGCATGCATGTGTGTGATTGTCTTGAATATTGCATGTTTTGAGCTCAACGGGTATGATCCATGTAAATTGTAGTTGAAACTCATGTTTTGATCACCAATTGTGCATCTAAGTTGAGAATGTGGCTAATTCGTCACATGCATGTACAAATTATGAAGATATGGGCTTGAATGTATGAATTTGTTATGTTAGAATGAGTTTGATGGGAGATTGGGGCATGCATGTGAATTGATTGTGGATTGAGCTTCATTGGGTTCTGATTTGGGGTTTGCATCATGTTGGTATAATTATATTTGAGAATTGAGCCATAACATGCATGATTTGTTGGTTGAAAACCGAATTGGAGCTCAAGAACATATTCTGGGTTTTTCAGAATTTTGAGGTCCGCTCGAGCGGGAGAACCTCCGCTCGAGCGTAAATTTCGTGCTCCCAGCACTTTTTGCAGAGTTGGATGTCCGCTCGAGCGATATATTTCACGCTTGAGCGAGGAGCTTTTGTAGACAGGCATTCCGATCGAGCTCCCTAAATCACGTTCGAGCACAATTTTGAGGTAACCAGTACTTTTGCAGGCCTCTTGGGTCCACTCGAGCGGGGAAGTCCACGCTCGAGCGGGGACCTTATTTCCTGAAATTTTGTTCATGCGTTCTGTGTATCGTTTTCCATTCTCTTTCACTTGTGATCACTCTTAGGCATATGTTAAGCATTGTAAATGAGTTAATGAGATAAGAATAAAGCCTAAAGAGGAATATGTGAATTAAGGAACGAATTGAACTGTTGGTGACCCTTTTGTGTTCATGAAATGTGTAGGGTCAAGCTCCAGGGCAAATCCACAAGCCGATCACTGTGAGTAATATCGATATTTGAAAGCTTGTCAATGTCCAATTGTTTATTTTCCTTATAAGCTTTATGAGTTGCTAATTGGGATTGTGGACAAAAGTTTGACATGATAGAAATGAATGGACCAAAGGTCGTTTTGATAGAAATGAATGGACCGAAGGTCGTTTTGATAGAAATGAACGGACTGAAGGTCGTTTTGATAGAAATGAATGGATCGAAGGTCGTTTCGACATGAATGAGTGGGCTGAAGGCCGTTTTGACATAAACGAATGGACTTAAGGTCGTTTTGATAGAAATGAATGGGCCGAAGACCGTTTTGATGTAAATGAATGGGCCGAAGGCCGTTCTGACATAAATGAATGGGCCGAAGGCCATTTTGACATGAATGAGAATCTGATTGGGCCAAAGGCCAGTATGTTTGGAACTACAGTCATTTGATTTGAATTTTGTATAAGTGTATATATGATAAGCAGAAATATGCATTGGGCCCAAGGCCGTTCGGAGCATGTTGTTCTTCATATTGCTTATGTAACTTATGTATTCGATATTATTCACTGGGCTATCGCTCACGCTCATTCATGTGTTTGTAGGTGAGCCGAGGGAAGTCCAAACCCAGCCCTAGTGAAGTCTGCCAGGAACAACATGAGTTTTGGAGAGTCAGCCTTGTGTCTCACGTACGAGACCCATCCTTGCCATCCTGTTATGTATTTATATTTTGTCTTGTTCGCAAGGACTTTGTGTACATCTGTATATAGTTTTGATATAGGTTGACTCAGTTTGGATGATCCTGTCTGTAAAGGATTTTGTGATACTGTACTTGTTGTGGGTTATTAACGTATATGTGCATGGTTTGTTTTGAGTGCATATAAGCACGACTCTATGGACAAAATTTTAAATTTTTGCTTTCGTTTGGCCCCTTTACTCCGATGAGTTATGTCTGTTAAGGTTTGAGGCCGTAGGTAATCTCAGGATTACTGGTCGGTTATCTCCTTAACACATAGGGGCGGGTTCGGGTCACGACAGAGTGGTATCAAAGCACGAGTTAATAACTGACACACTCGTCCAAAAAGAGCAATAAGCATCTAGATAAGATCTAGGATGCATTCATTTGATAAATATGAATTTGGAAGCATTGATTATATGCTTAAATGTTTGATATGAACAATTATATGTTATAAGTTGTGAACTACTTGCATTCCAAATTATTTGAATGTATGTGCTTTTTAGTATATGCACACTTGTGTATCTTTTGTATAAAATATAATGCAAGTTTAATCAGATGGTGAGAACCAGAGGTGATGAGATAGAGGAGTCCTTTATTGCCAGAATTGACAGGATGGAAAGACTGATCCAAGAAATGGCAGAAGCTTTGAGACAGCAACAGGAGTGGCAACAAAAGTGGCAGCAACCACACCCGCCGCCTCCACCTCCGGCACCACCCATGCCAGACAATCAAAATGATGATCGGATAATAGCTCTCACCAAGGAATTCAAGAAAATGAAACCACCACAGTTCCATGGGGGATTAGATCCGTTGAAAGCCGAAGCGTGGGTCCTCGGCATTGAGAAATTATTTGAAGTGTTCCCCTGTTCAGAGACTTAGAAAGTGCTTCTAGCCACTTTTATGATAGAAGACGAAGCAAGAAGATGGTGGATGTTGATGCGAGAAAAGCATAAAGATGCGGATTGGGTAAAATTTCTGGAGATCTTTTATGACAAGTACTTCCCGCAATGTGTTCGGGATAGGAAAGTAGCCGAGTTCATGGAACTCAAGCAAGACAGTATGATTGTAGCGGAGTATGAGGCCAAATTCACTGAGTTGGCCAGGTTTGCACGACATGTAATTGACACTGATTATAAGAAGGCAAGACATTTTGAGGGTGGGCTCCGAAGTGACATCCTAGAGAGAGTGAATGTCCTAAAGTTGGAAACCTACATTGGGGTGCTTGACAGAGCCATCATATCAGAGGCCAACATAGCTAGACAAGTTAAGCCAGTAACAGAATGGAAAGGCAATAAAAGACAAGGCTTCTTTTCGAAGAAGAAATTTCTGAAAAAGCAAAACACAGGCTCCTCAAATACTTCAAATTCTTCAAGAGACACAGCTCCCATGTGCAACATTTGTAGCAAAAGACACCGTGGAGTCTGTTACCGTGCATCAGGGGCCTGTTTCAGGTGTGGGAAACAAGGGCATATAGCCCGAGAGTGTAATCAGAATGGTGGAAAGATAGCTGCTAGTTCCACTGTATTGATCCCAAAGTCGGGAAATACTTTGAGATCTGCCACTACTGGGGATACAGTGAGACAGGGGAGAGTTTTTTCGCTTGTTCTGAGCGATACACGGAATGCCAATGCCGTTGTCTCAGGTACTATTTCAATATGTAATCAGGATGCCTTTGTATTAATTGATTCTGGATCAACACACTCATTTGTGACATATACATTTGCATCTAGACTGAATAGACCCCTAGAGTTATTGCCATATTTGTTATGTGTGTCTGCTCTATCGGGGGAATCTGTGTTATGTGAATATATATCGGTTTTGTGACATGCATGTCGAAGATGCTACCCTATATGTAGATTTGTTGCCCCTGAACTTTAGACATTTTGATGTAATTTTGGGCATGGATTGGTTGACCAAATATTGTGCCACCATAGATTGTGTGACAAAGAGGGTTGTGTTTAAACCACCGGAACAGAAAGAGATTGTGTTTGTGAGAAATGCGGTAGTGCCTCTACCATATTTGATATCTGCAATGAAAGCATGTAAACTGATCAGGAAATGGTGCCAGGGTTATTTGTGCTATGTATTGTCTGAACAATCTGTGAATGTTGAATTGAAAGATATTCCAATTGTTAGAGAATTTCCGGATGTGTTTCCGAATGAATTACCAGGGAAATTGGTAGACAGGGAGATAGAGTTTACTATTGAGACTGTGCCAGGCACCCAGCCTATTTCTAAAACTCCCTACAGAATGGCTACTGCCGAAATGAAAGAATTAAAGGAACAGTTGCAAGACCTTCTTGATAAAGGGTTTATCCTACCTAGGACTTCGCCTTGGGGTGCACTAGTGTTATTTGTAAGCAAGAAGGATGGTACTTTATGCCTGTGCATTGATTACCGGGAATTAAACAAGGCAACGATAAAGAACAAATATCCCTTACCTCGTATTGATGACTTATTTGACCAGTTACAAGGATCACAGGTGTTTTCTAAGATTGATTTGAGATCCGGGTATTATCAGCTGAAAGTTAAGGCAGAGTATGTTGAGAAAACCGCATTCAGAACGAGGTATCGTCATTTTGAGTTTCTTGTTATGCCGTTTGGAGTGACTAATGCTCCGATAGCATTTATGGACTTAATGAATAGAATTTTTAAAACCTACCTTGATGAGTTTGTTGTAGTCTTCATCGATGATATTTTGATATACTCTAAAGATGGACTTGAACATGAACATCACTTGAGAACTGTTTTACAAATACTCGGGAAAAGAAATTATTTGCTAAACTAAAGAAATGTGAGTTTTGGTTGGATGAAGTTGTTTTCTTTGGACATGTGATCAACAAGGAGGGAATTTCCGTAGACCCGCAGAAAATCGAGGCAATTGTGAATTGGCCTACACCAACTAATGTGACAGAAGTCCGTAGCTTCATGGGCTTAGCTGGGTACTACGGGAGGTTTGTGAAGGATTTTTCAAAATTAGCTGTGCCCCTTACCCAATTGACACGTAAAGGGCATCCATTTGAGTGGAACGAAGAAAGAGAATCAGCCTTTCATGAATTGAAGACGAGATTGACTACTGCACCAATTTTGACATTACCTTCAGGTACGAAAAATTTCGTAATTTTCAGTGATGCATCTTATAAGGGTTTGGGTTGTGTGTTAATGCAGAACGGAAAGGTTATTGCTTATGCCTCTCGACAGTTGAGGCCACATGAGAAGAATTATCCAACACATGACCTAGAATTGGCCGCAGTTGTTTTTGCTTTGAAAATCTGGTGGCATTATTTGTATGGGGCAAAGTGCGAAGTCTACACGGATCATAAGAGCCTGAAATACTTCTTCACGCAGAAAGAGTTGAATATGCGTCAGAGAAGATGGCTAGAACTAATAAAAGACTACAATCTAGAGATTTAGTATCACCCGGGGAAAGCTAATACAGTGGCTGATGCTTTGAGTAGAAAATCAACAGGGAGTATGGCTTGTTTGCTTACTGTACAAATGGAGATTTTGCAAGACTTTGAGAAGTCTGAAATTGAAGTAGTAGTAGGTGAACAGGGCGGATTGATGGGCGTTATTACAGTCGAGCCGACAATTGTTGATAAAATCAAGCAGAAACAGAAAGAGGATGAGTTCCTTAGAAAGGTGATTGATGAGTTTGAGACAAGTCCAAAAGCAGAATTTAGCATTGGAAATGAAATGTTGAAATTCCGGAACCGAATATGTGTCCCTGACATCCCGGAACTAAAGAAGAGGGTCTTAGATGAAGTCCACAGATCCGTATTTACTATGCATCCGGACAACAATAAAATGTACCGGGATTTGAAACAGACCTATTGGTGGCCTAAAATGAAGAAAGAGATTGCAGAATATGTGTCCAAGTGCCTTCAGTGTCAGCAAGTTAAGGCTGAACATCAGAAACCAGGCGGTCTACTTCAACCTCTCCCTATTCCCGAATCGAAATGGGAACATGTGACTATGGATTTTGTTGTTGGCCTACCTCGGACTTCTCGAGGTATGGATTCTGTTTGGGTTGTAGTTGATAGGCTGACTAAATCTGCACATTTTCTACCTGTCAAAATTACATTTACTGCTTACAGATTGGCTACCATTTATGTTGATGAAATTGTCCATTTACACGGAGTTCCGGTATCTATTGTGTCGGATAGAGATCCAAAATTTGTATCTAGATTGTGGAAAAGTTTGCAGGTGTAGACACCCCATTTTTGAACATCCTCAAGACTTGGACGTCACCGTTTGAACACTCGGTGATCATCCATGTTCATGTTTGTTTTGAGTTCCCGAAGGTCTCGGCTATGTGCCTTGCCTCAAGATCTCTCGACTTGCTTGTTCTGTGCTTGGTTTTGCACCAAGGACTTGTGTGTTTTGTACCTGAGGGTAGAGAGTAGCTTGTTAGCTACCCCTGACACCCACCGGCATTGGATTGAGGCCCTCGGCCGTGTATTATTGCTACCGGCCATTGGTGAAATATACCAATGGCCGGTCGGCACTTAGTGTGGTCGGCTGACCATCTATTTGGCCGATGGCCTCCTTTTCTGGCCGGTGCCACATTTTTGCCTTTTTCAGGCATGGTGCAAGCCAGCTGTGCCAGCTGGAATGCAAGGACCCTCCTCCCCATGCACGAGTGCAGCTGTTTTGCCCCTTTTGCACCTTTTTGGTATAGCTTCTTGAGGAAGCTTGGACCTTTGTCTTAGCTTCCTCAAGAAGCTTGGACACCTGTCCCAGCTTCCTAAGGAAGCCTTGACCCCTTTGTTAGCTTCCCTTGGAAGCTTAACATTTTCCATTGTCTATATAAGGAGACTAACCCTCTCCTTTGTTTTGGTTCAGCAAAAACCAGAGCAAAATACATATATATATATATCTGATATACATCTTCTCTCTCTATATCTCCCTCTCTCTCTCTTCATTTGTGTGTGTCTACAGTCCGAAAAAGGGTGATTTGTTCTTACTTTTGCACTAAAACACACACCATCACACCATACTTCGACTTGGGAGGTCTTGAGAGTTTGTTCTTGAAGTTTTGAGGTGGTTTTGATCATAAGGAAGAGGCTGAGCTTGCTATTCTTGAAGTGTTCTTCAAGGGTAACACTTTTGCTTTAGATTCCCCAATCTTGCACTAGTCTTTAACCTATCTTTCTTACTGATTTAGACTTTGTGTATAACTAAAAATTTTTTTGTATTTGCATGCTTAACATGTTTGTTTGAGGTCATTTTGGTGTTGGGGGTCGTCCACCCCCTCTTAGGCCTTGTTTGGCCTCATTTTGAGCCTTATCGGTTGAGCTTTGGAACTTTCATATATTGGCCTTCTCACCACTGAAATCCAAAGGGTTTTCAGTGGTGATGAAGTAGTTTTGAGGTCTTGTATAGGGGAGGGACACCCCTCTCCCTTTATTGTCTCATTTGCTTGTGTTTTGGCTCATAAGGGTAACATGTATGCCTAGCTTTGTTTGGCTTCATTTCAGAGGTTATTTGGTGTTTATTTAGCATGTTTTACCTCTATCCCATGTTGGTTTGTTGACCCCTTGCATGCATAATACACTTGCTTTGTATTCCTCCATTTTGCCTAGAAATACATCTTGCCTTTGGACCATCATGCTTGCATGCTTTGGCTTAGCTTTGTGAAGTTTTTGGTCATGTTTTAACATGCTTAAGGTCTGTCTTGAGTCTTTGGAGCCATGCTTGCCATGCTTTATATAGCCTCCTCGTATTCTAGCTTGTTGGCTTCGGGTGTGTGAGTCGTTAGCATGCCTCATTTGGTCTATTTCATTGATTTGGAATCATTTGTCATGCCATTTCAGTTCATGTTTTATGGTTACATGCTTGCATTTGTTACCCTTTTAATGCCTTGAAGAGTTGTGGTCTTATGCTCCATGTTTGGGCTTTGGTGTATGTCTCTTTGTTTAAGTCATTTGGGATGCCATTTATGTGGGTTTTGGGGCTTATTCTAACATACCATAGCTCTGATTTTTGTTGGTCTAATGCCCATGTTTGTCTCTTTTATGGATGCTTAGAGTTGCCTCTTTCATGCCTTAGGTGATGGGCCTTGGGGCATGCATGCGTGCATATGGGATTTGTGCTCTTGTTGCATCATTTTGGCCACTGTTATGGACAAGGCTGAGGTCTGTCCACCTATAGTGTAAGACCATGGGTCATGCATTTGCATTTTGTTGTATGCTCATTACATTGCATGGTTGTTGCATCCTTGTAGTTAGTGCATTGTTGCATGCCTATCAGTTTGCATAATTGCCTATCTAGGTTGCATTGTAGTGTTGCATACTTGTCATGTTGCCATGGTGTTTGCATGATATGTTACATTGTTCATGTTGCATTGCATTGATTACATGTTTTCGCATTGCATTTTGCGTACATGCATTGCATTATGTTTGGTTTGGGGTGTCAAACCAAACATGAGGAATGAGGTGTGTTTGTACTTAAAGTGACGAAACACGTCTCACTCCTCGGTCGCCGACGCCCTTGATCTCAACATGATAGGGCGTGAGGCATCCATTTGCTTTGTTGCATGCATTTACATTGATTTACAAACTCGGTGCCTTTGGCCATCATGCATCGAAATGCATGATTGGTGGCCCGAGAACCGAGGCCTACACTCCCTTGAGTCCACAACATGATAGGGAGAGTGGACATGCACATATTGTCTTGAAAATTCCATAGCATGCCTTGTCTGTTCTCTGTTGCTGTCAAACTAGTATTCTGCAAGCATAAATGGCCGGCTGACCACTTGAAGTGCCGACCGACCATTAGTGTCCAGCCGATGGCCCAGTCTTTGGCCGATAAGAACATTCTCATGGCCAGTAATACTCTATCGTGGCTGGTGGCATCCCAAAACACTTAGGGAGTGATCTAGAAGGGTCCTGGAAATTTTCATGAACTTCAGAGGAGCAAGGCAGTGTAAACAGAGGCAACAGTGGCATGGTACCGGGTTTTCGAGCAAGGCGAGTCAAGCATGCATCATCCACGCATTCCAAGGCAGAGCTGTGGCGGTCTCTTTAGTTTCATATTTAGACTGTTTCTGTAATTAATTTGTTGATTAATTAGAAGTTTTGTAATTAATTAATTAGTTAGTCGGCTAGTTAATTAGTTAAATCTGTATTATTTATTCGGACCTTCCGAGCGAGGGCACAATTGTAATAAGTGTGCGTGAGTGTGTGTATGTCTTCCAACCCCACGTCTTTCTCTCTTTTATTTACTAGCTTATAATGGTTAGATTAGGGCATGTTTATATTAGCATACTTATGTTCGCATGTTTGCATTCATTCATCTGCTTTGCATGCACCAGACTCGGCGCATCATACTAACTGCATTGTATTTCAATTCCAAATTGAATATGTGTTAGTTGTAGCATCATCATATGCCATCTTAGAATAGCCGAGCCTATTGTAGTTACACCTTGTATGTGTTGCATTAGCCATTTTAACATAAACTAGGATCATGCATATGATTACTAACTAGCTTCTGTTTTGGCTTGGAGTACTCGGTAAGCATTTATGTTTAGGCATCCTTGCATGAGTGTGAGTGCTGCCATGACAGCATGCTTACTATGAGGCTATGTGCTTACGTGTTATAACTGCCTGAATGCCTGTGGATGAAGGTTGAGTTACTTAAATTGGAACAACGCATTGAATACGAGTTTTAAGCCCACTTGAGAGTGGCAAAATTATATTTTCTAAGCCCACTTGAGGGTGGCAAAATTCATGTCTTAGCCTACTTACGGGTAGCACCATCAAACCATTTTGAAACAAACAAACATGAAATGTTTCGTTCCAATTCAGGCGACCCAGTCTATACTTGTTTGATGTGCGCATCACGTAGTAAATCTAGGCTAATGATCAGAATAAGAACGCATAATGTTTTCAAAACAAGATATCATGATTAGTAGAGGCCGATCTTCGGATTGGGCAAGAGGGGGTGCTCATAGCTGACCTTCCCCAATCGTACCCAAGTTCCCGAGCCGAGGCAACTCTGGTGATGACAGACACGTGGCCTTAGGCAAACGAGTCAGGGTTTCCTAAATTCTCCCAAAATAAAATATTTAGGTGGTGACTCTGTATCTGGAAAAGCAGTCCATGTTTGGCACTTCTTTACAAAAATCTATTTTTCAAAACGATTTGCCCGATTTGGACTCTTTGGTTCAGATTAAAAACCGCGACAATTAGAGTCCGAACTGTAGTGAGCCCTAAACGAATAGAACGGGACTCATCCTCCCGGGGCATTCGGGGACGTCTACAGTAGGAAGCTATGGGAACAAAACTAAGGTTTAGTACTGCATTCCACCCACAGACAGATGGGCAGTCAGAACGAACGATACAGACTTTGGAAGATATGCTTCGCATGTGTGCTTTGGATTTTCAGGGGAGTTGGGAAGATTATTTGCCGCTTGCAGAATTTGCTTATAATAACAGCTTCCACTCCAGCATCGGCATGGCACCATACGAGGTTTTGTATGATAGGAGGTGTAGATCACCTATCTGTTGGACAGAGGTCGGGGATAGAGCTTTGCTTGGGCTAGAAATTGTATAAGACACTTCTTAGAAAATGAAGACCATTCGTTAAAGGCTCAAAACAGCTCAGGACCGACAAAAGAATTATGCAGGCGTTCGGAGAAGACCTCCTGAGTATGAGGTTGGTGACCATGTGTTCATCCGTGTTTCTCCGATGAAAGGCCAAATCAGATTTGGACAGAAGGGCAAGTTGTCGCCCCGTTACATTGGGCCGTTCCAGATTTTGGAGAGACTTGGTCCAGTTGCCTACAGAGTTGCTTTGCCACTAGGATTCGAGCAAATCCATAATGTGTTTCATGTGTCGATGTTGAGGGGTTACCTCCGAGACCCATTACATGTGATTGATTATCACCGGGTTGCTATTGATGAAAATTTGAAATATGCTGAATGGCCGGGACGAATTGTTGATCGACAGGTGAAACAATTGAGAAGCAAGTCCATTCCAATGGTGAAAGTGGAATGGAAAGAACACTATAGGGCGGATGCTACATGGGAAAAAGAGGAGGAAATGCGTCTACGCTATCCACATTTGTTTCCCGACGAAGGTAAATTAAGTTTGGAGGACCAAGCTTCCTAAAAGGGGGGAAGACTGTGATACCCCTGTTCCGTAGTATGCTAATTGGTCCTTAAATTGAGTATGATTATGTGTTTAGCATGATTTTATGTGCCATTATGTGAATATATGTGATTTTTAAGTTTTATCTGTTCACCGTAGGAATATCTGTTCGAATAATCTGCTTTGGAAATTAAATTGAGGGCCCTATTGGCCACAGTACCCGAAATTGTTTACGTCATTGTGATTGACATAATTTTTAGAACCTACGGTGAAATTTAATTAGAAATTGATCCTAGTCAGATTAAACTGATTAAATTGGTGAATTGAGTACCCAATTATTTTATGTTGAAATAATAAGTGAGTGGGGCTATTATAAGCCTTATTAAAACCAATTCCTTCCATTTACATTGATTTTGGCTGATCAACTCTAAGAGAAAAAGAGGAGGGTCGGCTATTAGAGAGAGGGAGGGGAGAAAAATCTAAGTTTTGCTCTTGATCTTTGAATGCCTTGAAGATAACACAAGAATTGCCATAGATTGTGAAGATTAAACTCCTTGGTGAGTAGTTCATGTAAATTTTAACTATGATTTTGTGAATTCAAGTTTGAAAGAGGGTCTAGAGCATGGAATTGTTTGATCATAAGGAAATTGAGTTGAATTTGTTATAATGGAGACCCATATATGCATGCATGTGTGTGATTGTCTTGAATATTGCATGTTTTGAGCTCAACGGGTATGATCCATGTAAATTGTAGTTGAAACTCATGTTTTGATCACCAATTGTGCATCTAAGTTGAGAATGTGGCTAATTCGTCACATGCATGTACAAATTATGAAGATATGGTCTTGAATGTATGAATTTGTTATGTTAGAATGAGTTTGATGGGAGATTGGGGCATGCATGTGAATTGATTGTGGATTGAGCTTCATTGGGTTGTGATTTGGGGTTTGCATCATGTTGGTATAATTATATTTGAGAATTGAGCCATAACATGCATGATTTGTTGGTTGAAAACCGAATTGGAGCTCAAGAACATATTCTGGGTTTTCCATAATTTTGAGGTCCGCTCGAGCGGGAGAACCTCCGCTCGAGCGTAAATTTCGTGCTCCCAGCACTTTTTGCAGAGTTGGATGTCCGCTCGAGCGAGATATTTCACGCTCGAGCGAGGAGCTTTTGTAGACAGGTATTCCGCTCGAGCTCCCTAAATCACGCTCAAGCGTAACTTTGAGGTAACCAGTACTTTTGCAGGCCTCCTGGGTCCGCTCGAGCGGGGAAGTCCACGCTCGAGCGGGGACCCTGTTTCTTGAAATTTTGTTCATGCGTTCTGTGTTTTGTTTTCCGTTCCCTTTCACTTGTGATCACTCTTAGGCATATGTTAAGCATTGTAAATGAGTTAATGAGATAAGAATAAAGCCTAAAGAGGAATATGTGAATTAAGGAACGGATTGAATTGTTGGTGACCCTTTTGTGTTCATGAAATGTGTAGGGTCAAGCTCCAGGGCAAATCCACAAGCCGATCATTGTGAGTAATATCGATATTTGAAAGCTTGTCAATGTCCAATTGCTTATTTCCCTTATAAGCTTTATGAGTTGCTAATTGGGATTGTGGAAAAAAGTTTGACATGATAGAAATGAATGGACCAAAGGTCGTTTTAATAGAAATGAATGGACCGAAGGTCGTTTTGATAAAAATGAATGGGCAGAAGGTCGTTTCGACATGAATGAGTGAGCCGAAGGCCGTTTTGACATAAACGGATGGACTTAAGGTCGTTTTGATAGAAATGAATGGGCCGAAGGACTTTGTGTACATCTGTATCAAGTTTTTCCATTTTGTTATGTATTTATATTTTGTCTTGTTGGCAAGGACTTTGTGTACATCTGTATATAGTTTTGATATAGGTTGACTCAGTTTGGATGATCCTATCTGTAAAGGATTTTGTGATACTGTACTTGTTGTGGGTTATTAACGTATATGTGCATGGTTTGTTTTGAGTGCATATAAGCACGGCTCTATGGACAAAGTTTTAAATTTTTGCTTCCGTTTGGCCCCTTTACTCCGATGAGTTATGTCAGTTAAGGCTTGAGGCTGTAGGTAATCTCAGGATTACTGGCCGGTTATCTCCTTAACCCATAGGGGCGAGTTCGGGTCATGACATAGTGGTATCAGAGCACGAGTTAATAACTCACACACTCGTCCAAAAAGAGCAATAAGTGTCTAGATAAGATCTAGGATGCATTCATTTGACAAATATGAATTTGGAAGCATTGATTATATGCTTAAATGTTTGATATGAACAATTATATGTTATAAGTTGTGAACTACTTGTATTCCAAATTATGTGAATGTATGTGCTTTTTAGTATATGCACACTTGTGTATCTTTTGTATAAAATATAATGCAAGTTTAATCAGATGGTGAGAACCAGAAGTGATGAGATAGAGGAGTCCTCTACTGCCAGAATTGACAGGATGGAAAGACTGATCCAAGAAATGGCAGAAGCTTTGGGATAGCAACAGGAGTGGCCACAACAGTGGCAGCAACCACACCCGCCGCCTCCACCTCCGGCACCACCCGTGCCAGACAATCAAAATGATGATCGGATAGTAGCTCTCACCAAGGAATTCAAGAAAATGAAACCACCACAGTTCCATGGGGGATTAGATCCGATGAAAGCTGAAGCGTGGGTTCTCGGCATTGAGAAATTATTTGAAGTGTTCCCCTGTCCAGAGGCTCAGAAAGTGCTTCTAGCCACTTTTAATGTAGAAGACGAAGCAAGAAGATGGTGGATGTTGATGCGAGAAAATCATAAAGATGTGGATTGGGTAAAATTTCTGGAGATCTTTTATGACAAGTACTTCCCGCAATGTGTTCGGGATAGGAAAGTAGCCGAGTTCATGGAACTCAAGCAAGATAGTATGACTGTAGCGGAGTATGAGGCCAAATTCACTGAGTTGGCCAGGTTTGCACGACATGTAATTGACACTGATTATAAGAAGGCAAGACATTTTGAGGGTGGGCTCCGAAGTGACATCCTAGAGAGAGTGAATGTCCTAAAGTTGGAAACCTATATTGGGGTGCTTGACAGAGCCATCATATCAGAGGCCAACATAGCTAGACAAGCTAAGCCAGTAACAGAATGGAAAGGAAATAAAAGACAAGGCTTCTTTTCGAAGAAGAAATTTCTGAAAAAGCAAAACACGGGCTCCTCAAATACTTCAAATTCTTCCTGAGACACAGCTCCCATGTGCAACATTTGTAGCAAAAGGCACCGTAGAGTCTGTTACCATGCATCAGGGGCCTGTTTCAGGTGTGGGAAACAAGGGCATATAGCCCGAGAGTGTAATCAGAATGGTGGAAAGATAGCTGTTAGTTCCACTGCATCGATCCCAAAGCCGGGAAATACTTTGAGATCTGCCACTACTGGGGATACAGTGAGACATGGGAGAGTTTTTGTGCTTGTTTCAGGCGATACACGGAATGCCAATGTCGTTGTCTCAGGTACTATTTCAATATGTAATCAGGATGCCTTTGTATTAATTGATTCTGGATCAACACACTCATTTGTGACATATACATTTGCATCTAGACTGAATAGACCCCTTGAGTTATTGCAATATTTGTTATGTGTGTCTGCTCTATCGGGGGAATCTGTGTTATGTGAATATATATTGGTTTTGTGACATGCATGTCGAAGATGCTACCCTATATGTAGATTTGTTGCCCCTGAACTTTAGACATTTCGATGTAATTTTGGGCATGGATTGGTTGGCCAAATATTGTGCCACCATAGATAGTGTGACAAAGAAGGTTGTGTTTAAACCACCAGAACAGAAAGAGATTGTGTTTGTGGGAAATGGGGTAGTGCCTCCACCATATTTGATATCTGCAATGAAAGCATGTAAACTGATCAGGAAAGGGTGCCAGGGTTATTTGTGCTATGTATTGTCTGAACAATCTGTGAATGTTGAATTGAAAGATATTCCTATTGTTAGAGAATTTCCGGATGTGTTTCCGAATGAATTACCAGGGGAATTGGTAGACAGGGAGATAGAGTTTACTATTGAGACTGTGAGAGGCACCCAGCCTATTTCTAAAACTCCTTATAGAATGGCTACTACCGAAATGAATGAATTAAAGGAACAGTTGCAAGACCTTCTTGATAAAGGGTTTATCCTGCCTAGCACTTCGCCTTGGGGTGCACCAGTGTTATTTGTAAAGAAGAAGGATGGTACTTTGCGCCTGTGCATTGATTACCGGGAATTAAACAAGGCAACGATAAAGAACAAATATCCCTTACCCCGTATTGATGACTTCTTTGACCAGTTGCAGGGATCACAGGTGTTTTCTAAGATTGATTTGAGATCCGGGTATCGTCAGCTGAAAGTTAAGGTAGAGGATGTTGAGAAAACCGCATTCAGAACGAGATACGGTCATTTTGAGTTTCTTGTTATGCTGTTTGGAGTGACTAATGCTCCGGCAGCATTTATGGACTTAATGAATAGAATTTTTAAAACCTACCTTGATGAGTTTGTTGTAGTCTTCAACGATGATATTTTGATATACTCTAAAGATAGACTTGAATATGAACATCACTTGAGAACTATTTTACAAATACTTCGGGAAAAGAAATTATTTGCTAAACTAAAGAAATGTGAGTTTTGGTTGGATGAAGTTGTTTTCTTAGGACATGTGATCCACAAGGAGGGAATTTCCGTAGACCCACAGAAAATCGAGGCAATTGTGAATTGGCCTACACCAACTAATGTGACAGAAGTCCGTAGCTTCATGGGCTTAGCTGGGTACTACGGGAGGTTTGTGAAGGATTTTTCAAAATTAGCTGTGCCTCTTAACCAATTGACACGTAAAGGGCAACCATTTGAGTGGAACGAAGAAAGAGAATCATCCTTTCATGAATTGAAGACGAGATTGACTACTGGACCAATTTTGACATTACCTTCAGGTACGGAAAATTTCATAATTTTCAGTGATGCATCTTATAAGGGTTTGGGTTGTGTGTTAATGCAGAACGGAAAGGTTATTGCTTACGCCTCTCGACAGTTGAGGCCACATGAGAAGAATTATCCAACACATGACCTAGAATTGGCTGCAGTTGTTTTTGCTTTGAAAATCTGGCAGCATTATTTGTATAGGGCAAAGTGTGAAGTCTACACGGATCATAAGAGCTTGAAATACTTCTTCACGCAGAAAGAGTTGAATATGCGTAGAGAAGATGGCTAGAACTGATAAAAGACTACGATCTAGAGATTCAGTATCACTCCGGGAAAGCTAATACAGTGGCTGATACTTTGAGCAAAAAATCAACAAGGTGTGTGGCTTGTTTGCTTACTGAGCAAATGGAGATTTTGCAAGACTTTGAGAAGTCTGAAATTGAAGTAGTAGTAGGTGAACAGGGCGGATTGATGGTCGCTATTACAGCCGAGTGGGCAATTGTTGGTAAAATCAAGCAGAAACAAAAAGAGGATGAGTTCCTCAGAAAGGTGATTGATGAGTTTGAGACAAGTCCAAAAGCAGAATTTAGCATTGGAAATGAAATGTTGAAATTCCGGAACCGAATATGTGTCCCTGACATCCCGGAACTAAAGAAGAGGGTCTTAGATGAAGCCCACAGATCCGTATTTTCTATGCATTCGGGCAACAATAAAATGTACCGGGATTAGAAACAGACCTATTGGTGGCCTAAAATGAAGAAAGTGATTGCAGAATATGTGTCCAAGTGCTTTCAGTGTCAGCAAGTTAAGGTTGAACATCAGAAACCAGGCGGTCTACTTCAACCTCTCCCTATTCCTGAATGGAAGTGGGAACTTGTGACTATGGATTTCGTTGTTGGCCTACCTCGGACTTCTCTAGGTATGGATTCTGTTTGGGTTGTAGTTGACAGGCTGACTAATCTGCACATTTTTTGCCTGTCAAAACTACATTTAATGCTTACAGATTGGCTACCATTTATGTTGATGAAATTGCCCGTTTACATGGAGTTCCGGTATCTATTCTGTCGGATAGAGATCCGAAATTTGTATCTAGATTGTGGAAAAGTTTGCAGGAAGCTATGGGAACAGAACTAAGGTTCAGTACTGCATTCCACCCACAGACAGATGGGCAGTCAGAATGAACGATACAAACTTTGGAAGATATGCTTCGCATGTGTGCTTTGGATTTTTAGGGGAGTTGGGAAGATTATTTGTCGCTTGCAGAATTTGCTTATAATAACAGCTTCCACTCCAGCATCGGTATGGCACCATACGAGGCTTTGTATGGTAGGAGGTGTAGATCACCTATCTGTTGGACAGAGGTCGGGGATAGAGCTTTGCATGGGCCAGAAATTGTACAAGACACTTCTGAGAAAATCAAGACCATTCGTCAAAGGCTCAAAACAGCTCAGGACCGACAAAAGAATTATGCAGACATTCGGAGATGACCTCTTGAGTATGAGGTTGGTGACCATGTGTTCATCCATGTTTCTCTGATGAAAGGCCAAATCAGATTTGGAAAGAAGGGCAAGTTGTCGCCCCGTTAACTCACACAACTCATTGGCATAAATCTATACAATGCCATGGAAATCGGAGCTGTGCCTGGTGGTAAATCGATAGAGAACTCAATCTCCCTATGTGGTGGTAACTTTGTGAGATCCTTCGGAAAGACATTCAGATACTCTTGAACTACTCTCAACAATTCACCCTAAACTGTACTACCCTCATCAACTACTAAGATGGAAAAAAGAAAACTCAAATCTGCTAGACCCTTAAAGTCATATAATAGAGAAATAAGACTATCACCCCGATCACACATAAAGTAGAAACATTTTCTTGATGGCATACACACCAACACCCTCGTATAATGGCAATCTATCGAAGCTTGAAAATAAGTCAACCAATCTATACCCAGAATCACATTGAAAGCATGCATGTCAAGAACAACAAAATCAGAGAGAGTCGATGATCTGCTACCTCAATCTCACAAGAGCGGCATACTTGGCCCAATGCCACTTTACCCATAATAGGTGTCTCAATAAATAGAGGAGACTCTATCTGATGAAAATCCAACCCTAAAGTGGATGCAAAAGAAGATGAAATGAAGAAATGACATGCACCAATATCATTGGCTATGGAATGAATAGCAAAAAGTTACCTCTCACAATAGGAGGAACCGACAAACTGCTTCGGCGTGGTCACCGCATCCACATGCCCTGGAGGCCTCTGATGAACTTGCTCACCCCTCGGAGCATAGGTCTGAAGAACTGACTAAGTTGAAGTGGCTCCCTAATTGGCCCTCGAGGCCTGAATGGACTGAGCTAGCTGATGGGTTTGTGTCTGCCTTAAACTAGATGTACCAAATGTGCCACCTGACTGAGGAAAAAACCTCCTCAAATACCCAGACTACCCACACTGATAGCAGGTAGCTGGTTACCATATCCTTTGGTCCTGACTCTGAGAACGAGTCGAAGACGGTACAGACTATTGCCCTTCTTCTATCTGCAGGCAAGCTGAAGACCTGTGGCCCAACTGACCACATTTGAAGCATGTGAACCCACCTTGGTTACCTCTTCCCAAACCTGAACTTGGGACGAGAAAGGTAGACCTAGATTTCAAGGCTTGGGACAGTTGCAGGGTAGAACCCCTTGGTCTCTTGTTGTCTCTCATTCGCTCTTCTTCTGCTTGAATCACCACCTCCAAATGGGCCGCTGATTTGACAAGGTGCCCATAGTCTCAAATTAAAGACCTGACCACCTTAAAAAGGAGCTCAATCGTTAATCTCTTCTCGAACTCGATACAATGGCATTCTTTTGTTGCCATAAGTTTTGGTGCAAACCTTGAAAGGCTAGTGAATGCACTTTAAACTCGACCACAGGTGTGCTCAATTGCTTGAGCTTTAGAAACTGCTCTATCAACTTCTCCCTCACTGTGGGTGGTAAAACCTTGTCTTGGTAAGCAGTAGCTAAAGCCTCCCAAGTCACCCTGATACGACCCCTCACAAACTTCTACCATTGTCTCGCATCACCCTTTAGCTGAAAGGTTTCCAAGGTCACCCTCAAACCATCATCTTCAATGCCAAGCATCTCAAATGTCTTCACCATCTTCTAGAGACACTCAACGGCCTTCAGTGGCTTTTTTGGATCCTCGATAAACTCATTCGGATTAGACCGGAAAAACTCCTTCTTCAAGAAAGATGACCCTATCTCTGCAACATAGGACTGGACTTGATTCTCAACTCTAAGAATGTCTATGGATTCATGCAATGCTTGTACCATTTCACGGGTTAAGGTGCCCATGGCTTGTTGACCTGCTGGCTTGGCCACTTTTGCTTGACCAACTCTCTTCTTCTGTGCCAAAATTTCATCCAAAATCGACATTTCCTGTCGCCTAGGCCTGCCATACTGACACCACCATGTCCGCATCCTGACATACTAATAAAAGGTTATACAAAATTTAGCACATTCACAATATGCCATAACTAATTCACACATATCCTAAGACAATGGACTACACTAAATTTCACTCAACGTAAGCACTGAATCACGTATCCAGAAACGAATTTATTTTCTAGATAATGACCATTCCGCGACATTGCCAAAGTTCCTGTTCAATGATCAAGAACTCTTCTAACGGGACTTCTAGGAATTTATAAACACAACCAACAACTTAGAAACTAAATTTCATACTCACTTAATCACATAAACATGTTATCACATAGCATACCAGGTATACATCGATCATTATATTGCGAGACAAACCCATTGTGGTATTAGCCACTTTCCACGAGCCCAAACTATTTAAACCCGATAATCTGTAATACCAAGTTGTAATGCCCACAAATAACAACAATAGATAATCCCATGAAGTACGCTAATTATGTGGGAACTTACAAGATTTCATTCTTTCATTAATTCATTTGATAATCATTACGAAAGGTACCACATGCATCATACATTCACAAACCCTAGATTTTGAATCCGTAGCATGTGATACAAGGTAATATACAGGAAATGAAAGAACATTTTAGATAAGTTCATGCCCTAATGGCTACATATTTCCAAGACGATGCTTAGTTATAACAAAAGTAGGCCAAGCCCAACATAAGTAAAAAGCCAAAGCTAGTACAAAGGTATTTACAACAAAAGAAAAACAAATGAACCTTTAGCTCCACGATCCTCCCAAGCTAAGTCCTTGGCAGAGGCATACCATCAGCACCTGAAAGTTGGTTTCCACATAGGGTGAGCTAAAGCCTAGTAGAGAATACTTGAACATACTGTATGATGCTTAACAAAGTGATATGGTTAATGCATATCCATGCCATTTACCAAAATGTTACACTTTCTGTTTCCAAATAATGCAATGCCATGATTATAAATAAATTCACAAATCATTACTTTTGTATTAGAAAACAGGGCAATGGATGCTCAACACTAGGAATCTTTAGGTACGTGTCTGTTAGTAGGCTATACAAGCGCTACCAAAGCCATTTTACTGGTTACTAACCAGTAGGATCGGCACCAAACCACATGAATTTTTGGACATTCACTAAGGGCACATAGGCATAGATAATACCACAACCACACCCCCTAACCATATTTACCAAGGTATTTACCCTTTTTTCTCAAAACAAAACTTTCTTAATGTATAGATATGAAACAATGTTAAAGGCAAGATGTATGAGTGGTTGGTTTCAATTAACCTAATCCTCATATAATTTCTACAACAATCAAAGCTATCCTCCACTGATAGTCCCAAACAAATATCTCTATAAAAAAGATAAATCTCCAACAACAATTATAATTTCATAACCTCATTATAAGAGTGATAATACATATCCAGCTCCACTCTCATCATCAATAGGTGCATTTATTTTATCTTTCTAAAAGCTCAACATCTTTCCTTTTATTCTTAGCTCAAAACTAATGATTTTCAACAAAACATCTATTCCTTTCAAAAACACATTTAAAGGAGAAATTTCCAATATTTTAACACAACTTGAAATGCAGTAATTTCTATAACATTTCTTATGAATCAAGTTGAAAATCCCTCCTTTACATTCCCAAAACCAAACCCTAAATCAAACCCATTACTCCCAAATCAGTACACGGTTCAAGGAATACATAATGAGGCTAAGAATCATACAAAGAGGTTGAAGAAATCCTTACCTCAAGAGTAGACGGACATAAGAACAAGACCCAACTTTTGAAGGATCTGAAAATGGAAATTTTTTGACTAAAATGTTCACCTTTACGAGCTCTACACTTTTCTCCAAAGCAATGTGGTAGTGAGATTACCAGATTTGAGTGTGTGAAGGTGTTTAGACAAGAAATAGAGAGAGAGAGAGAGATAGAGCGAGAGAGAGAGAGAGAGTGTGATACCCTTGTCCCATAATATGTTAATTGGTCCTTAATATGAGTATGATTATATGTTTAGTATGATTTTGTGTGCCATTATGTGAAAATATGCAACTTTGAAATTCTATCTGTTCACCGTAGAAGTATCTGTTTGAATAATCTGCTTTGGAAATTAAATTGGAGGCCTTATCGGCCACAGAACCCGAAATTGATTACGCCATTGTGATTGGCATAATTTTTAGAACCTACGGTGAAAATTAATTGGAAATTAATTCGGGTCAGATTAAATTGATTTAATTGTTGAATTAGTGCCAATTATTCATTATTATTAAATTGATGTTAGTGGGGTTGGTAGTGTTAAGACACTACACCATGTATTCTCTCCTCATAACTTCCCTTGATGATCAAACACTAAGAAAAACAAGGGAGGGCCGGCTATTAGAAGAGAGGGGGAGAATTGGGTGATTTTGGGCTCAAGACTTGGGAATTTGAAGATTAAGCTCAAGATTTGGCTAGAACTTGGGTGTTTAAGGCTCCTAGGTGAGTAATTATCCCTTGAATCATGGATTCTTGTTTGCTATTTGTAAATTCATAGTTGAACAAGGAGAAAGAGCATGTATTGAGTTGGTGATGTTGAATTTGAAGTCAAATGATGCATGCATGTGTTCAATTGTCATGAAATTGTATAGTTATGTATGAAAAATATGAGTCATGTGGAATTCTGATTAGAACACGTGCTTGTGGTCATCATTTGCACCATCTAGATGAAGAATGGAATTTATATCCCACATACATGTACAAATCACAAGAGTATGAACTTGAATGCATGAAATTGTTATGTTGGAAGTAAGCTTGGTGTAAATTTGAGACATGCATGAAGATAATTTATGAAATTGAGCTTCAATATGTGGTAATTTGATGCTTGTACCATGTTAGTACATGTCTAGGAGTAATTTGAGCCATAACATGCATGAATTGTTGGTTGAAAGTCGAAATGAAGCTCAAGAACACAGTTTTGGGTTTTCCAGAATTTTGAGGTCCGCTTGAGCGGGGAACCTGACGCTCGAGCGGGAAATGCGTGCTCCCAGTACTTTTTGCAGACTTGTTGTCCGCTCGAGCGGGGTAATTAACGCTCGAGCGTGGGGGCTATTTTGACAGGCCTTCCGCTCGAGCGTCCTATTTCATGCTCGAGCGTATTTTTGATGCAACCAGCACTTTTGCAGGCCTATAGGGTCCGCTCGAGCGGGGAAGTCCATGCTCGAGCGGGGACCCTGTTTTCTGAAATTTTGTTGATGCGTTCTGTGTTTCGTTTTCCGTTCTCTTTTACTTGTAAGCACTCTTAGGCATATGTTAAGCATTGTAAATGAGTTAATGAGATAAGAATAAAGCCTAAAGAGGAATATGTGAATTAAGGAATGGATTGAATTGTTAATGACCCTTTTGTGTTCATGGAATGTGTAGGGTCGAGCTCCAGGGCGAATCCACAAGCCGATCACTGTGAGTAATATCGATATTTGAAAGCTTAGCAATGTCCAATTGTTTATTCCCTTATAAGCTTTATGAGTTGCTAATTGGGATTGTGGACAAAAGTCTGAAATGAACGAATGAGTGGACCGAAGGTCATTTCGATATGAATAAATAGACCTGAGGTCGTTTTGATAGAAATAAATGGACATAAGGTCGTTTTGAAATGAATGAGCATTTTGACATAAATGATTGGGCCGAAGGCCGTTTTGACATAAATGATTGGGCCGAAGGCCGTTTTGACATAAATGATTGGGTCGAAGGCCGTTTTGACATAAATGATTGGGCTGAAGGTCGTTTTGGCATAAATGAATAGACCGAAGGTCGTTTTGACATAAATGAACAGACCGAAGGTTGTTTTAACATAAGTGAATGGACCAAAGGTCGTTTTGACAAGACATGAATGAATGGGCCAGAGGCCGTTTCGACATGAAAGTGTAAGTAGGCCTGAAGGCCAGTTTGACACGAGTAATAGTTTGACAATGAAATGAATGAATTGGGCCCGAGGCCGTATGATGTGTTTGGAACCTCAATTACTTAACTTACATGTGTCTATGTTTGTATATACTAGTTAAAATGTAAATTGGGCCCAAGGCCGTGTGATGTATATTGTTCCAATGTATATTCTTTATTTGATATTATTCACTGGGCTTTCGCTCACGCTCATTCATGTGTTTGTAGGTGAGCCAAGAGAAGTCCAGACCCAGCCTCAGTGAAGTCTGTATGGAACAACTAAGGTTTGAGAGAGTCAGCCCTTGTGTCTCACGCACGAGACCCGTCTTCGCCTTTTTGTTATGTATTTACATTTTGTCAGTTTGGCGAAGTTTTGAATACGTCTGTATGTAGTTTTGCTTGGCTGACTTAGATTTGAATGATCCTGTCTGTACGGTACTCATGTTACTATACTTGATGTTGTGAGTTATTAACATATGTATGTCTGGAATGTTATGACGTGCATATAAGCACGGCTCTATGGACAAAGTTTTAAAATTGCTTCCGTTTGGCCCTTTTTGCTCTGATGTATTAAGTCTGTTTTGGTTTGAGGTCGCAGGTAATCTCGTGATTACTGGCCGGTTATGGCCTTAACCCAGAGGGGCGGGTTCGGGTCGTGATAGAGTGGTATCAGAGCACGAGTTAATAACTCACGCACTTGTCCAAAAGAGCAGTAAGCGTCTAGAAAAGATCTAGGATGCATTCATGTGATAAGTATGAATTGGAAAGCATCAAGAATATGCTTAAGTGTTTCAATATGAACAGTTATGTGCTATAAATCTGTGAATTACCATTTGAATATGTATGCTCTCTGGTATATGCATACTTGTGAATCTTTTGTATAAAGTATAATGCAAGTTTAATCAGATGGTGAGTAAGAACTCCGTAAAGTTATGTTTAACTTTAAATAATTGTTGATTGATTCTGAATTAGTACATGTGTATATCTTTGCTTGAGATATTATTTGATTGAGTGGACAAACCCTTTGGTATCTGCTGCATGTGTATCTAGGTTGGTCAGACCTACATGATCGAGACCGTGTTCATTGGAGATATATGTTCCATTTGGGGAAATTTGTGAAATGCGTATTGGGGTATCGATTAGCTCTGCACATGCACATGTACATCTGAACCTATGCTTAGGGTGATTTGTTATATTACTGTTTCGATGACTAAACCACTGGAAGCATGATTCTGTGATCGTGTGACCGAGTTGAGCACCCTAAATGATGAACGCTATAATTGTGAGACCATGTATTTTGATTAGTAGAACGTTGACTGGATTACGTGACTATACTGGGCTCAACTCATAAGCCTATGCTTTTGTGGCTAATTTGGAACTTTTGCGTAACAATCCTATACTATGTATACCTGAGGAGCTCTGTTTAATGTGTTACTGTGCACCATGTTCTTGCATATAAGACTTATTTGAGAATTGCTATACTAATTATGATACGTACCTCCCGATACGAATAACCGCATGCATATGCGACTACCCCCGAATATATGTAGACAATACCGTATTGTACCTGATTTGAAACACTTTGATATGAACTATCATGGTGAACGATTCTGATATGACTTTGAGAAATGATGAACTTAGGGCAGTTGAGAAACCATCACCCATGTACCTAAGCAGACGAAGTATGCCTTACGGAACTGAATGTGCCCTATTTGAGAAAATTTTTATCTGATTCAACTTGATAGAACCTTTGTTTGATTTAACTTGGCAAGACCTGTGTCAGGATTGGTTTGATAAGACCCTCTATCTAATTTAATTTTGTAAAAAGGGATTGAGGATTGCCTGCAAATAAATAGCCAGAATATTCTTGGCAGAAAAACTGATCGACCCAAAACTTGAATCTGTTTGGAATACTTGGCTTATTTGAAAGACCTTTTGTGGTCTATCAACATATTGATCTAAGTATGAACACCGTTGAGAACCAACCCCCGACTATTGAGGGCATATGTGTTAAAATGAACCGAATTGTGCAAACCCCATGATTGGGTGTCGCAAGGAGTATTATCTCATCTTTGTTTGTTTGACGCTATGGGAACCGTTGACGGCAGATTGATTTGATCATAAGCAGTACTGAACATTTGTCTTTGACTGATCAGAATATGTTTTGTAGGGGAGAGTGGTTGCTTCAGTGTTATTAGATTTTGGGAAATCAGGTTAGAGTGAATGGTATTATGTTTGTTTTGATGGCATTCTTGGAGCGTCCTTTCGTGCTAGGGGACGTTAAGCCTATGTAGCACCTTTGGTTAGGATATCTTTTACCACCAACGGTTTCGTACGGGTGGGTTTGTCTAATCGATCTCGGGTCGGCCACCGACGGTTGTGAATGGGTGTGCTTTGGTTCCGAGACGATTATTCCTTTGTTTTGTCCGGAATGTCATCCCTTGGTATTATGTAGATGTTATTAACATCCAAAAAGCTTTGAAAAACACTGATTGTCCAGAGATGTGCGAATTCAGTACGTCTTGTGAATAACTGCTCAGTGCCATTATATTTTGTGATTGGGGCTCTGAGGATGTGCAAATTGTGTTCAACATGTGATTGACTGTTTCTGATAATATCCTTGAAGCCATGGGAATTAATATATGAATTGCCTTATGCTTTTGACGACTATCAGATAATGTAGAAAGACTCGATGGAACAGGGAATTGAATATTGAACCGAATGGCAAACTGTAACTATTGAATGAAGTGAGAACACGTGTATTATGTTAGAAGTCGACTGCTTTGATGTTATTGTGCTTTATAATTAGTACTATGGGGATAAGTGAGTTACGTATTTTGTGTGGTTAATTGCTTCGATACCACCTTTGTTAATTCGAGAATTAGTATCTGAATCCACCCTATATTCCTGTAGACTTTTGATTGACTTTGGATAACTGTGATCAGTCACTGAACTAAATACCGAATTGTATTGTGGATTGTGGGATTGTTAGAGAATGAATTGAACTTTTGTGATAAGGAAAAGGACCAAACTTCTATGATAAAGTTAGTTTGGCATTTGATATATATGTGCTGGCAACCAATCGTGAAGAAGGAAATTGTTGAATTGTGTTTAAATATTTTTCGGTGCCAACAGGTTGAGGTCGAATATCGGATAGTGGTGGAACTACTTTGACCTCTCTCTATTTCGGAATGGAGAGAGAATTATGTGGCTACGAATTTCATTGTGGGGGGCTACCTTGAACACCCAAGGTATAAGTCCCGTTTGGGTTATTGTATATAGAATTACTAAGTTTGCTCATTTCCTCTCTGTGATGTTTCGTATGATGCTTATAGACTAACCACTGTTACATTGGTAAGATTGCTCGTTGTATGGAATCCTAGTATCTATTGTTTTAGACAGGAATCCCAAGAGGTGTCTGAATTTTGACAAGCCTTCAAGAGGCAATGGGGACTGAATTGTGATACGGCGCTGCTTTCTGTCCGCAAATTGACACATAATCAGAAAGAACTTTTTGGATTTTGGGAGAAATACTCCAAATTTATGCAATAGATTTTTCAGGGAATTTGAAATATCTATCCATTGTTGGCAGACTTTGCTTACAACCACCGCTTACACTCTAGATTGGTATGACACCATACAAGCCTCGTATGGAGGAAAGGGTAAGTCTCTGACTGATTGAGAACAGAGTGTTACTTGATTTTGAGGCAAAGCAAATAACTATCGAAAGGGATTGGGACCGTTGAATGAAAGGTATTCCGAATTGTCCTCAACTAAAGGTAAATTAAGTTTGGAGGACCAAACTTCCTAAAGGGGGGAAGACTGTGATACCCCTGTCTCGTAATATGTTAATTGGTCCTTAATATGAGTATGATTACGTGTTTAGTATGATTTTGTGTGCCATTATGTGAAAATATGCGGCTTTGAACTTCTATCTGTTCACCGTAGGAGTATCTGTTTGAATAATTTGCTTTGGAAATTAAATTGGAGGCTTTATTGGCCACAGAACACGAAATTGATTACGCCATTGTGATTGGCATAATTTTTAGAACCTACGGTGAAATTTAATTGGAAATTGATTCGGGTCAGATTAAATTGATTTAATTGTTGAATTAGTGCCAATTATTCATTATTATTAAATTGATGTTAGTGGGGTTGGTAGTGTTAAGACACTACACCTTGTATTCTCTCCTCATAACTTCCCTTGGCTGATCAAACTCTAAGAAAAGCAAAGGGAGGGCCGGCTATTAGAAGAGAGAGGGAGAATTGGGTGATTTTGGGCTCAAGACTTGGGAATTTGAAGACTAAGCTCAAGATTTGGCTAGAACTTGGGTGTTTAAGGCTCCTAGGTGAGTAATTATCCCTTGAATCATGGATTCTTGTTTGCTATTTGTAAATTCATAGTTGAACAAGGAGAAAGAGCATGTATTGAGTTGGTGATGTTGAATTTGAAGTCAAGTGATGCATGCATGTGTTCAATTGTCATGAAATTGTATAGTTATGTATGAAAAATATGAGTCATGTGGAATTCTGGTTAGAACTCATGCTTATGGTCATCATTTGCACCATCTAGATGAAGAATGGAAGTTATATCCCACATACATGTACAAATCACAAGAGTATGAACTTGAATGCATGAAATTGTTATGTTGGAAGTAAGCTTGGTGTAAATTTGAGACATGCATAAAGATAATTTATGAAATTGAGCTTCAATATGTGGTAATTTGATGCTTGTACCATGTTAGTACATGTCTAGGAGTAATTTGAGCCATAACATGCATGAATTGTTGGTTGAAAGTCGAAATGAAGCTCAAGAACACAGTTCTGGGTTTTTCAGAATTTTGAGGTCCACTCGAGCGGGGAACCTGACGCTCGAGCGGGAAATGCGTGCTCCTAGTACTTTTTGCAGACTTGACGTCTGCTCGAGCGGGATAATTAATGCTCGAGCGTGGGGGCTATTTTGACAGGCCTTCTGCTCGAGCGTCCTATTTCACGCTCGAGCGTATTTTTGATGCAACCAGCACTGTTACAGGCCTATAGGGTCCGCTCGAGTGGAGAAGTCCACGCTCTAGCGGGGAAGTCCACGCTCGAGCGGGGACCCTGTTTTCTAAAATTTTGTTCATGCGTTCTGTTTCCGTTCTCTTTCACTTGTAAGCACTCTTAGGCATATGTTAATTATTGTAAATGAGTTAATGAGATAAGAATAAAGCCTAAAGAGGAATATGTGAATTAAGGAATGGATTGAATTGTTAATGACCCTTTTGTGTTCATGGAATGTGTAGGGTCAAGCTCCAGGGCGAATCCACAAGCCGATCACTGTGAGTAATATCGATAGTTGAAAGCTTAGCAATGTCCAACTGTTTATTCCCTTATAAGCTTTATGAATTGCTAATTGGGATTGTGGACAAAACTCTGAAATGAACGAATGAATGGACCGAAGGTCGTTTCGATATGAATAAATGGACCTGAGGTCGTTTTGATAGAAATAAATGGACATAAGGTCGTTTTGAAATGAATGAGCGTTTTGACATAAATGATTGGGCCGAAGGCCATTTGACATGAATGATTGGGCCGAAGGCCGTTTTGACATAAATGATTGGGCCGAAGGCCGTTTTGACATAAATGATTGGGTCGAAGGCCGTTTTGACATAAATGATTGGGCTGAAGGTCGTTTTGGCATAAATGAATAGACCGAAGGTCGTTTTGACATAAATGAACAGACCGAAGGTTGTTTTAACATAAGTGAATGGACCAAAGGTCGTTTTGACAAGACATGAATGAATGGGCCAGAGGCCGTTTCGACATGAAAGTGTAAGTAGGCCTGAAGGCCAGTTTGACACGAGTAATAGTTTGACAATGAAATGAATGAATTGGGCCCGAGGCCGTATGATGTGTTTGGAACCTCAATTACTTAACTTACATGTGTCTATGTTTGTATATACTAGTTAAAATGTAAATTGGGCCCAAGGCCGTGTGATGTATATTGTTCCAATGTATATTCTTTATTTGATATTATTCACTGGGCTTTCGCTCACGCTCATTCATGTGTTTGTAGGTGAGCCAAGAGAAGTCCAGACCCAGCCTCAGTGAAGTCTGTATGGAACAACTAAGGTTTGAGAGAGTCAGCCCTTGTGTCTCACGCACGAGACCCGTCTTCGCCTTTTTGTTATGTATTTACATTTTGTCAGTTTGGCGAAGTTTTGAATACGTCTGTATGTAGTTTTGCTTGGCTGACTTAGATTTGAATGATCCTGTCTGTACGGTACTCATGTTACTATACTTGATGTTGTGAGTTATTAACATATGTATGTCTGGAATGTTATGACGTGCATATAAGCACGGCTCTATGGACAAAGTTTTAAAATTGCTTCCGTTTGGCCCTTTTTGCTCTGATGTATTAAGTCTGTTTTGGTTTGAGGTCGCAGGTAATCTCGTGATTACTGGCCGGTTATGGCCTTAACCCAGAGGGGCGGGTTTGGGTCGTGACAGAGAGAGAGAGAGGGAGATCAAAAATTGACAGAAAATATCTTGCTTCTCAAACACTTTTCAAAATGGACAGAGACTAGAGCATCCCAAAGTAGTTGATTTGGTCTATATTTTTCTACCTAACATAGTAACGATAATAATGATAATCAGGTATATGATCATATTGTAGACACCTCATTTTGATCAACCCTAAGACTTGGGTGCCATTTTGTAAGAACCAGATAATAAAGTGTAATAACCCGACTCTCTCATATGCTTCATATGCTTTAATTCCCTCATTATATGTGTGATTATATGTGTGCTTATGTGCTTGATGTGAAATTCCGTGTTTAAATGTGTTAATTACATGTGTACAAACTTGTATCAATTGGTTATGAGAAAATCTGTTGAAATTAGAACCTTTAGACTGGAAATTGAACGCTTTAGAGGCATGATAAATCAAAATTGACTTTATAGTTATGACCAGCATGATTTTTAGAGTCTAATGTGAGTTTTGGTAAAAATTGGATTCGGAACGAATTAATTAGATTTATTAAGTGAAACTTTAGTCATTTAACCTTAACTTGGATTAACTAATCTTGATCACCTATAAGCCTAAGTTAAGAATACGAAATAAGAGCTTGGAATACTAAATAAGAGCATGGTATGAAAATATTAGTTAATTGGTTGTGTTTTGAGTGTGATTTAACTTTGGATCTGTTGATTGTAGAATTATATGTTATGATTATGACTTTGAAACTGAAATTGACGGCTTGAATGGGCCCATAAACCAGAATAGAGTACATGGTTAGGTTAATAGGAATTTTTAGAGTCATCTGAAAAGTTTAATTGAAATTTGGGTTCGGCTGATTCGTTAAGTCATGTTTGGGTCTTTTTTATTGAAGTCAGCTTTTGGATATAAGATGTAAGTGAGCCTTATATGAAAGTTGGACTCAACAAAAAAAAAAAAATATCTCCTGGAAAAAGCTTCTAGAGAAAAGAAGAAGAGAAAAGAGAGAGAGAAAGGAGAATTCAACATAGGAGCTTAAAGATTGAAGAAATTGCAAGAGTAACTCGAAGATTGGCTCAAGGTAAGTTTTAATCAACTCAAATACTTGAAATATCTCTTCAATTGCTTGGAATTAAGACCTAAGATGAAGCTTTTGCACTTATAAAAGTTAGGATTTTGGTTTATGATCTTGCTTGAACTCATCTTCTAAAAATGAACATGTAATTCTTAGGATTGTTTGATTAAAGAGTTGATTATTGAGTTGGATTGTGAGAAATTGTTATCTAATCTAGAGTCATTGTATGTTTTGAACTCATGTAAGCATGCATGAAATTATTTAATATGGAAATATGAAGAAAATGAAGGAATTATGGAAGTTAGAAATTTATATGTCAAATTAAAGGAAGTTTGATCTAATTGAGCTTGAGTTTCATGCTTATTATGTTCTTATATCATGTTTTTGAAGTGAAATTGCTTGCTTTGAGCCTTAGAAATGCATTTGGAAAGCTTCAATTTGTTGGATTTTCAGACTGCACAAACAGAGCCCAAAACTGCACGTGCGAGGCTCACACCCGCACGTGCGGAATGCCCAATCGCAAGTGTAGGGCTCACAGCTGCACATGCGGAAAATAGGGGAAGCAAGTCGAGCATTTTGAAATAAAAACATGTGTGGGCCACACGTGCAACACACATTTCCACATGTGCGGTGGGGGTCTTCCACACGTGCAGGAAACAGGGAAAAAAATTATTGCATTTTGTTCAGCTTTTGGACCCTCTGAATTTTTTAATGAGTTTATTTAAGCCCTCCAAAATGCTTAAAGATGGTTAGAAATTGAACGAACCAGAAAATGATTAAAGAGAAGAAGTTAAGAAAATAATGGATTGCTTATCAAATTTGTATGTATTGAATGTGTAGGTCAATTGCTGGAAGGGACCATTGCACGACCAAATCATAGTGAGTAATAGTATTGTAATGATATGTTCTTATTTAATTCTCTATTTTATTTTGATTGAACGATGTGACTAATAGTTATTTTGGAGCGATTGAATGATATATATATGTATGTATATATGACATTGGATTATGATATAAATGTGCTACGAACGTTATAGAATGCCTTATTACAAATGGTAAAGGATGCTTGGCGAATGTTAATAACAAATGAAATGTGGACCTAAGGTCATTCTGTTTCTGTTATAACTGATGGGCCTGAGGCTATTATGTTTGATATGGATTACTTATGACCTATGGCCCTAAGGTTGAGGGAGATGGAGACATGTCGATGTTCCATCTACCCTTTATTGTTAAGAACATTTATTACTGTGTTGGGCCTAAGGTTTTTTTGCATTATGTTAGGCCCAAGGCCATTCTGTTCTATGTGAGAGATGGAGACATGTCGGTGTTCTATCTACTATATGATTAGATGTGTTTGGACTTGAGGTCGTTTTGAACAACTAATATCATACAATTGGGCCCGAGGCCGTTTTTTCATCTGTGGGCTTGAGGCCATTCCACAATAAATGGGCCTAAGGCCATTATGAAAAATGTGATTATGCGTTATGCTTAATGTGACTATGGTGGATGCTCTGAATATTGCATTTTGGAAAATATTTGATTTACATCACATGCCTTCATTTAATTCAAGCCTATTCATTGGATTCTCTTTACTTTACCATTATTCACTGAGCTTCGCTCACTCTGTATTTATATGTATTTATGTAGGTGTTCAACCCGAAGGTCACCCTAGGTCAGCTTCAGGAGTTCTTTCGTTGATTTGTTATGCCAAGTCTCCAAGATGGAGCTTTTTCCCTTTTGAGATCCTTTGTGTAAGTTTGCCCTTTTGTCAAGCTACCCAAGATGTGCTGCTGTGTCGAGGCTTTAAGCTTATATTGTTCGAATTCTAGGTTTTATTGAGTCTTCTGTCTGTGTGTGAGATGTATAAGATTTGTATCTGAATATAACTTACTGGTGTGTCGAAATGTTTTAATTATTTTAGTCATCATGTATGCACAAGCTCAATGGATATTATTATTTTATTTGCTTCCGCTTTAGGCCTCGATATGATTTGAATATTTTGAATTTTGTTTTTGAGGCCGAAGGTAATCTAAGGTTACTGGCCGATCATGATCCAAACTTTTAGGGATGGGTTTGGGTCATGACATGAAGATCTGGAACGCGTAATACCTTTGATTTCTCCAACAGAAAGTCCATGTTTGAAGTGGATCCTAACCTTTCACCTGTTTTGGCCAATCATTCTTTTAGGCCCTTAAAACCATTTTTCAAAATGTTCTTAGCCGTGCATAAATCCAATAATTTCCATGATGCTCGAACTCATCTTTTCAATTAAAATGTTGAGACTTTCGGTAACCAAGCAAACACTAAGTGGGAATGAATGGAAAAAAAGATAATCTTCTTGAAAAACTTGGGTTTCTCTTCATTATTGACCTAGCAATACAAAATCTAGTGAAGCCATACAATTTTTATGCCTAGTTAGCCATATTCTGGCTAGTAGGCCATAAAAGAGATAGCCGGAGATATTTTGGCCAGCCGAACAAATTTATCGAGAAACAGAGTAGTTTCGTGGAGATGGTCCCCCTATGCATGTAAGTTGCCACCTCCACAATTTTTGCACGAATTGTGAACCAAGCAACCCTCAGCCTATGACTATACCTCTCTTCGACCTCAAAGCCTTTTGGGACCTTTAGATTCTCTTTCTCTATACATGCACCTATATATACACCATTGAAGCTATCATCCATGGTGGTTTTTGTTCGAGATTCAAGTCTAGTTCTAGAAAGTTTGAAAGTGCTTAAAGTGAGAATTTCCAACCAAAGAACTCTTCCTACACTTGAGGTAATCTCTTGAAACTTTCTCATCACTTTGTTTTCCATTTCCATTTCTTTTCTCCAATGCCAAACACTTTGAAATTTTGAACTTAGTTATCTAGCACATGATTGGCTTTGTTGATAGTGGGGGGGATTAGCCACCCATTCATAGGATTGATTGGATTTCTTGAATTCTAGCTTTTCTTACATTTTCTCTCTCATTTTCTCACCTCCCAAAAACAATATTTTCTTAATTTCTTTGATAAGTTAGATTAGTTTTGGATTTTATAGAGTGTTCTAGTCCTACCCTATAGTTTGTTTTGGTAATTGTTATGTTTGTTTTCATTATCTTTCATTTTCTGTCACTTTCTCTACAATTTTCTCATCATCCAAACAAGTTTAATTCTCATGATTCAAACATTCTAATGAACATTTGGGTTTCTTTGAGAGATTAATTGGGTGATTCATGGGTGTAGTTGTCGTGCCTTTTCAAGTCTAAGGCTTGTTTCCTACATAAATGTTGTACCAACTCGCTTTGACCAACAAAGAGTCGCCACTAGATTTTTAAATGGGAATTAACAAACCTTTAACAATGAAAACTAAGCTCAGGACTAGTCCATCATAATCAGAAAACTTCAAGGTTCGGGAGCTAAGGTACAAAAGGAAAGGTCATTGAATGATAACACTCCATTTTTGCCCAATCAGAAGATTGGCCTCTACTCACTTTCTATTTTATAATTCTAGTGGTTAATTATTCACACAAATTCATTATTAGACCTAAAAACCTTTACTAACTTTATGAACTAGATGATTTGAATAAAATAAATATCATTTATTTTAGTTCTAAGAATAAAGCCACATTTTCTATGAAAATGATTTTTATTTTATTTTTACCAAAACGAGATTTTTAATAGAATATGGCCATAAACTTGAACTAAAGTAAATAACATTCATGAAAACATCCAAAACAACCAATTTTGCAAAAAAAAAAAAAAAAGCACATAACTTGGATTATTGGAAAACAATGCAACCAAGGACATGCACATGTTATGGAGATTAAGAGAATTTACCCAATTGCCTACTTTTAGTGTCTTACATGCAATACATAAATTAAATATGATCTTAATATGCAACTAATACATACAAAATGCTACCTAGGTTTGATTTGAGGCTACAAGATGACGAACATGCATAAGAAGCAATAGAAAATAAAAAGCTAACTATATGATGATTCAAACTTGGCCATGCATGGTTATTATATAATTCGAATAAGACTAAAAACATGTTATTCTAATGAAACAAAGAAAACATACAAACATGAGTGCGACGATATAGGAAATAGACAAACTACATGATGATCATGCCATGAGAATTAACCCACATGCTTATATACTGAGAAAAGAAGAAGAAAAAGACACTAAAACTAAAAAGAAATAAGAGATTACCTGCTGGTTCTCAAGAACTAAAGAGCGTGCAAAAAGAAAAACAAGACAAAGCAAATTTTCTTGCTTGCAAGCCTTCCTCAAGCAAAGGTTCTAATTAGGGTCCAAGTCCTTTAGTCCTTAGAATATTTTTAAGTGTTTTTAGTTGTTATGGATGGGCGAATTTCGAAGTGAAGGCAAGGAGGATGAGGGAAAGGTAGTGTTTGGCTCTCAAAATCAATCAAAAGCTCTCAAAATTCTTAACCCTTTGTAAGGAAGGGGGAGAGGTCCCTTTTATAGGTAGAGGGAAATGTTCTGGAACCTTTCTAGGGTTTCATTGTTTCCTCCTAGCCGCTTCTCTCTGAAATGCACCAAGATTGAGCTTTCGAAACTAGCTCTATCACGTTTAGATGTGAGTATGCACAACTCACATGCATATGCACGTCTTGTCTAGGTACACTTGCAATCCATACATGCACAAGTGCGTAGTCTCATGCCCTTGGCTTCCTTGGGGCTTAAGTAACCCCGAATTGCTCTCTGATCAATGTTTTTGAGAAATTTGGTCACTAATTTTGGAAAATGTCTTTGATCAAAGTACAATCAGGCTTTCCACTCTTTCTTAGGGTTAAAAAATTCATTTTTTTGGGGGTAAAATTAGGTCCAAGGGTAAAATATTCATTTTTAAAAAAAATTAAGTTTTGGCCAAAACAGGTTTATACAACAACTCTAAACAACTTTAAACGTTCCAAAGATGAAATAATTACCATTTCATCAGGAGGCTTACAAGTGCCTGAGGTCTTAAGGTCAGTCAAAATGGGGTGTCTACAATTGCCCCTATTTGACAGAACTAAAGCAATCATGAAGTGATATAGAGTGATTGTCAAAGATTTGAGACTATGACGACCTCGATGTATATATTATTTTATTGAGCATATTTGCATGATTATGTGTTTAATTTGTGTCTACCTATTTGTTTATGAAATATCTGTTTTATTGCTCATTTTGAATCAAATATTGAAAGCCCAAATGGATTTAGAAACCAAAATTGACTAGTTCAATAGACTAATTGGAATATTTAGAATCATATGGCTAGTTTGATTAAAATTTGATTCGGATCAAAATAATTAGAATTGATTAGAATTGATTAAACTTGAGCTAGATTAATTAGTCTTAATCCTACTTAATTAGATTGACTTAATCCAACTATATATATATATATAAGTAATGTAAGCTTAACAAGCTCATTTCTCATCATCCTTTGAGTTGAAAAATTAGAGAGAGAGGGAGGACAACTACTTTAGAGGGAGAAGAATAATAATTGTGATGTCTAAGGGGAGATTTGAGGGAATTATGCTAGCACACCTTTAATTCAAGCTATAGGTATGGAATTTAACCTTATTTCTTGCAAATAGTTCATTTAGGAGTTGGATTCATGTGATAAAAAGAGTAAATTCTATGTAATTGACAAGTAAATGAAAGAATCAACTTAATTATGGAAAATATGAATTAAATTGGGACATGCATGCATAATTTTATCATTTTAAGTTGATTTTCACCAAAATCTTTACATGCATGAAGTTATACTTGATATCTTTTAAGACTCTTCATGATTTTACACTTCTCATCTCATATGATCATGTTTTGAAAGGGAAAAGGTTGAATTTATCACATGCACGGAAAAACTATTGAGTTTTAGGTTTTTTTTGAAAATTTAAAGAGGTTTTGGGACTATGGTTTGATAATTATCATGTATTCATGCTTTACAAAGACTTTTCGTTTGGTTTTATTAGCCATACAAGCTTTGGACAACGTCAAATGCAATTCTGGAAAACCCGTAATTCATCCACTTTGCTCGAGTGATGAATTTGTCGATCGAGCGCACTTTGCATGCTCCCAGTAGACTTGGCTTGAGTGAGCTCGAGCGAACTCAACTTTGCATTGCACTTGGCTTGAGTGACCAAGTGATGGCTCGAGCCCACTTTGACACCATCCAGTACTTTTACAGACAGACCACACCTCTTGAGCGACCGAAGGCGCGCTCGAGTGAACTGCCCTATTTTCAGCATTTTTGAAACACACTCTCATGTGCATGTTTCTATCCTCATGCTCTCATAAACATTCTTGGGCATTGTTTAGACATTAATAATAAGGAAGTAAATTAGAAACACATTGAAAGAGGACGGGAATAAGATGGAACATTCATTTAAGTCATGTGTTTCAATCTGTGCTTTATTATGTGTTTTGTCTAGGTGGTTGCCAGAGGCTTAATATCGGTACTACCCACAGTGAGTAATTTCTTTATAAAGCTATGTTTGAAAAGTATTTTGAATTGTTAGAGAATGATATTTTGAATCCTATTTTGTTATCTATGAATGAATGTCCTTTTTGAGATTGTAACTGTGGTATCCATTAGTGAGGCCCTTTCCTAGAGGAAATAATACCATGGCCCATGGATTAATCAAAACACATAGATCTCTGATGTCAGACCTTAGTGGTCCACATTGAATTATGGATTATTGATTGATCGGTTATCGTCCCATTGGATTGACCCTAGTAGTCCTATTGGCTTCGGTACATTGTTACATTGCTACTTCATTGGATGTACCACGTATAAAGATTCGAATGATTAGTGTTATCGCAAGTATTGATCTGATTGGGCACATGATTGCTAATGAAATTGTTTGATTATTGAAATAAAAGATATGCTTTGTATCTTGTTGGGCTTCATTCATTAACCCTTTATACTGATGTTACTCACTAGGTTCTAACTCACCCCTTTCCCTTATATATATGTATGTTAGCAAGTGGAACATCTAAGTCTAAGGCAGCCTCGGAGTCGACCCCTGTGAAACCATTTTTGGAAGTGCCTCCGTGATGGGGCGTGCTTGGACTCGAGTGAAACCAAGCTTTGTTACCCCCGCTTTGCTTTGTTTTGTTCTTGTTTTGAAACTTGTTATGGATGGATGTTATGTAAGAAGTCTATTTTGATGCGATTTTTATATGTGTGTATGAAATTTAAAGTTTTAAATATTCATGAATTCGACATGTATGCACAGCTTAATGGACTTAGTTATATTATATTATTGCTTCTGCTAAGCCCAGTTTATTATATTATGATTCATTTCGTCTTTGAGGCCGAAGGTAATCCGGGATTACTGGACGGTCATGACCTAAACCTATAGTGGCGGGTTCTGGTCGTGACAGAGACCATCCTAATGGACATGACCCTAAGGCTTCAGGAAGTGCCAAACATTCATGCAAGTGATTACATCCGTAGGTTGCCTACATATCCTTCTTAACAATGAATCAGATTAGTGTAGTTCAGGGGCGGTTGTGCAACAGTTTATATGTTAGTGAGTGTGTGCAACAAGCTCTCAACATTCATCTAAGCATGCAATTTTCCAAAAGAAGAGGAGAGTGATACCTACCATACTCATCTTACCACACCAAAGCCCATGCAGAGTTCCTTTCCATTCTAGTCCAAGTTTTGTCAAATGTGCTAGCCTTGCAAATTTTCCAAAGAAAACCATTCCCAAGTAATAATACAGACCACAATGTGGTTAACATGATGCCAGTTATGGTGCTAGAGTGTGCCATTCCTTTATGTGCGAGGATTACGCAATTTCTTTTTATTCCGTTCCATTCCACCCTTGTGCCTCACGAGGTGGGGGTTCATTAATTTCTATTCTGTTTTGTTCCGTTCCATCCTCGCGTCTTATGGGATGAGGGTTTATTAATTCCTGAGCCATTCCTTTCCATCCTTGTGCCTTACAAGTAGGGGTTTATTAATTCCTGAGCCATTCCGCTTCATCCTTGTGCTTTATGAGGTGGGGGTTTATTAATTCAAGTTATGTTCCTAGTGATTTCAAGTATTTTCTAGTGTTTTTCAAAACTTTCCAAGTGGTTCTAGGTTTTTCCAAAATTTTCTACAATTTTCCAAGTGGTTCTAAGTTTTTTTCAAAATTTCTAAGTTTTGCCAATGCCATGTGTTTTGAAAACATTTTTCTATTCCAACAATTACCCAATTGGGGAAATTTTAAAAGGTTCATTTTTCATGCGAAATAAGATGCCAGATAGTTTGTGTGCCAGTGTTGTGTAGTGCCATGCAGTCGTGATTCAATTCTAAATTAAAATGATGTGCCTTGAAAGGCATGCAAATGGTTGAGCTTGTGTTTAGGACATGCTGGTGCCTTGGGAGGTGGACCTCATGTGTGCTAGCATTTCTACAAAACTATTTTTGGTTTCGACCGCTTCTCGATCATTCTCATGTATTTTTGCTATTTCTCTAGTTTTTCTAGCTTTCCTGCCATTGCTACACAATTTCATGTCTTCGTGCGAGCTTTTTAGTGAATTTTTGATTATTTTTATGAATGCCAAGAGTTTCTCTGTATGTTTTCTATTTTCCTGCGAATATTTACCCATACCCATTACCTTGTCACGATCACTATATCATATGAATTGCAGAATACCCATGCACTTGAATTTTTGGTCCATTTTCTGGACTTTCCTACTATGTTTGCCACTTCTTGCACAGTTTCTCATTTTTGGTTATTTCATTACTTGTGATAGACTTATTGATGGCTGGGCAGTTCCCACCCTTTGACCCTGCAACCTATGTGCCTTCGGTCCATTCTTTGTGGGCTGGCATGTAATGATTGTACAAGCTAGATGAGGCTAGCCCTCACTCAGTGATTCTCTGGGAAGCGGAGCAACATGTGTCCTACATGGGATTCAGGATATGATCTCATTTCTTTTTTTCTCAATACTGTTTATGCCTCTTTGCCCTTTTCTAGTAACTCATATGTTTCTATTTGTTTTTTGCAAGAGGGCTCCCAGCTTGTCTACAATTTTGGTTCTCTAGCCAGCGTAGCTGAGTGGTATTCAACTCTCCCGGGGACTGTCAGACTCTTAGTGGATGGGTCTGGCTTTGGCCCTTTGTACGAGTCCTTCAGCGATGCATGGGTTAGCTACGGCCTCCTCGCCAGCCTAATGGAGCAATGGTGGAACACTACTAATTCTTTCCACTTCCTAAGCTTTGGCAAGATGACTATGACGGCAGAGGACTTCACGATACTATCAAGCCTTCCAGTCAGTGGCCTTCCTATTCCATTTGATTTAGACCTTGCCTATCTCGATGATGCATTGAGGTTCTTCTTCGGTATTCGCCCATCTCATGAGAGCGGGTTAGTCTCATACCAGTGGTTCTATACCCATTTCCGTCACCGCCATCTGATTACTCACATTCAGATGGCCCACTACACCCGAGAGTTCCTGTTACACCTATTTGGGAGCATTTTGTTCGCAAATAGGTCTAATAGGGTTCATGTCTGATTCTTAGCTGTCTTTGTCAACATAGATCAGATCGACGACTATGATTGATGTGGCATAACTTTGGCCACATGTACGATTATGCGAGTGCTGTCTTGCGTAACTGCAGTACATGACTAGGCAGACACTAGCGCAAGTAAGAGGTACTTTTCCTACTGCTCTTCTTGCCACTTTTCTTATATCTTTCCCCGTGCATATTTGTCTGACTATACCACCTATCTATTGCCTATACCATCCATCTATTGCTTGTTTTTCTTGGTTATTTGCTCTTTGTGCTTGTCTACGAATACAGTTCTTCGATTACTTCCCAGAGGTAGGCCCTGGGGTACGAGGCATCCCTTTGGATGCCTTTCCATGAGCTATTCAATATAAGTGATATGATAGGGACCGGCAATAGCCTCCAATTTTCTCCTCCATTGGAGAGTATCAGTAGATGCTTGATATCATCACTCCTGACCACGCGAGTCTTTCAACTATTCAGAGTTTTCTCTGATCCCTTTTCACATACTTGTATTGATTATCAAATTGCCTTTTTTAGATCACGTGGAGACCTTAAGTAGCTATGCTTACTGCTAATGTTGTTTGGTACACGACCATTCAGGCGGCTACTCGACATTGGCTTTTGCTGGAGTGGCCGTTCTGCCATGTTTGGTAGTTGGTTCAGCGGGTTTGTCACCAATGATCGAGCATGGTTGATCCTAGGATCCTAGCATCTTCTCCTACCATCATGAGGGCAAGGGATTGTTTCACTAAGGAAGAGCTCTTTCTTGTCTGAGGCAGTATTGATGCCGAGAAGCTATTGGTGAAGAAGGACTATATAGAGTATGTTCGGTGTCATTTGAGAGGATGCCTAGGAGAAGTTGTAGAGGGTCCTTCTATCTTCCCCACTGGGCATGGTTGAGGCTGAGGTCAGGTTCAAATTCCAGACTTGAGTGTTGTGTCAGCTAGAGGCATTAGTGTTGCCACAGTGGTCGAGGGCCTGCCAGTTGTAGACATCCCATTTTGCCTAACCCTAAAACATCAGGCACTTGCAAGCCTCCCGAAGATGAAATGGTACGTCTTTCATCTTTAGAATGTTTAAGGGTGTTTGGAGTTACTGTATAAACCTATTTTAGCCAAAAATTAACTTTTTACAAAAATGACCATTTTGCCCTTAAACCCTTTTTTAGCTGAAAACTAACTTCTAAACCCCGAGAGGGAGAGAGAAGTCCGGTTGTGCTTCGATCAATCGTATTTTTCAGAATTAGTGGCCAGTTTTATCAAAAACATTGATTAGAATGTATTTCGAGCTTACTTGAACTGCAAACAAGCAAAGGGCATGAGACCCTGCACTTGTGTATGCATGCATGGCACTTGTACCAAGGAAATTGGTGCATGCACATGTTAGCTATGTGTGCACATGAGATGTGTGTGTGCGCATGCCAAAGTCTTGCAGAGCCAGGTGTGGAAACTCAATCTTAGTGCATTTTTACAGGGAATGGCAGAGAGAGAAGCAATGAAACCCTAGAAGGGTTCTAGAGCCTCCCTTAGCTCTATAAATAGATCCTCTCTCCTTCTTTATTTAAAAGGGTTGAAAAACTTGGAGTAATTCTTGAAGTTTAAGAGCCAAACACCACACCTCCTCTCTCCTCCTCCACTTAGCTCCAAAAATACCCTACCACATAGTAACTCTAGACTTCTAAAGATAATTGTAAGGCTGAAGGACTCGAACAAACATGGAACCTAAGCTTGAGGGAGGCTTGTAAGCAAGGAACTTGGCCTTCCTTGCTTTATTCTTTGCGGTTTCTTCGGCGAACTCAAATAAGAAGGAGAACCGTCTTCATTCATTAATTTCAGTACTTTTTGTCTTTATTTCAATGTTTAAGGCATCCTAGGTTGTTAGTTCATCGTTCCATCATGTAGTTTCTTTACTTTATTAGCTTTTTCTCCTTTCTCTTGCATGTTCTCTTTATTTTATTAGAACAACATGTTTTAGGCTTCATTTAATTGATAACAATCATGCATGGCTTGGTTTGATCATCATGTAGTTTTCTAGTATTTTTGCTTTTTATTTGTTAGTTGTATTTTATGGCTACTCATCATTTAGTTGTCTTAAACTCCGACCTAGGTTCATATTTCGTATGTGTTAGTTGCATTTAGGTCATATTTAATTCTTGTACTGCATGTAAGATGTGTAAAGTGGGCAACTGCGTAAGTCCTCTCTATTTCCTTTGCATGTGCTTGTTTCGTGCATTGTTTTCCAATTATGCAAGTTAATTGCTTTTCTATGCAAGATTATATATTTTGTATGTTTTCATGAATATTATATATTTTAGTTATGTTTAAGGCTATGGATTATCAAAAATCTACCTTTATATTGAAAAATCACTGTTATAAAAATCACTTTAAAACATATGATATTGACTTTTCTTCAAATCACGTAGTTTTAGGTTAGTTAAGGGTTGTAGGTCTAAAAATGAATTTGTGTGAGCAATTAACTAGTAAAATCATAAAATAGAGAGTGAGTAGAGGCCAATCTTCGGATTGGGAAAAGAGGGGTGCTCCCATGTAACCTACCTTCCCCTTTGGTGCCTAAGCACCCGAACCCAAAATTTTCTTGGTTGTGACGGACAAGGCGTTCACTTAGTTTTCCTTTAAAAATTAACTGGCAACACTTTCTTAGTCAATGCAAGTCGATATAGGATGCGTGCCTTAGACTTGAAAAAGGCATGGAGCCGACGCTAGTGACGCCCACCGTTATCTCAGTGGTGGTATAGGATGGCACAGTGACAATGCCTATTCCTGAGCCAGCCATAGTACCTTTCCATGTGCCAATCGAAGAGAAGAAGAATCTTTCTTACTTCTCCATTTTTCCTTTGTATCTTGTGCTTGCTTTGTACTGGTCTTGATTCCCCTTTTCTGATATAGGTTCTGCGTGCACATGTTGAGGACTGTTATAGGATGATGGCAGGCATGATAGTGATGATCTGGAAGAATGCTACAAGTGCTCGGAGTCTGATCCAGGTATTTATATTTCTCTCCATCGGTGATTCCAACTATTTTGGAATTCCAGCCTATTTTGAGTCCTTTTCGGTTCTTTGCAGGGTGCTAGCCCGTCTAGACATGTAGGTGGAGCCTTTGCGTCTCATGTTGCAGGAGAGAGTGATTCAGGTAATGATTTCGAGCTCGACAGTGATGATGACGGTGATGATAAGGAAGATGTCAGAGAGCTTCAAAGTGCCCTCAGGGAGGTTAATTAGGTCCACCCACCATAGTCTCTAGGATTTCTATTTTCATTTTTGTATTTTTCTTTCTTTTTTAGAAAACATTGTATAGGATGCATTTGTGGGATGCCATATGTTTTTTTGGTAAAAACTCTTTGTACAGTTCCAAATTTATAGTATATACAATGAAATCCAATTTTCATTTAGTCAAAAACTTTTATTTCTTTCACATGCTTGCCTTTTTCACTTCCCTTATGAATCTAGTAATGACTTCTTTAAATAGGATTCAAACAAAACAAAATTACAACTCAAAAATGCTATACAAACAACCTATCAACCTAATATGAATCTAACATAGATGCCAAAATGCCACCATTGTCTCTAAAGTGCCATGCCCTGAATGAGCAAAGCTTCCCCTGTCAGCATAGGATGAGCGTACGCACCATGAATGTGCGCATGCACAAGTCACGTGTATACGTACAACTGGCAGTGGTATTCAGGTTTTAGGGTTTTGCTTCTTTAAGTCATCGCCGCTCTATTTTGGCCGATAAATACTCTATCTTGCACAAAGGTTTCTTCACATAAGTCTCTTCTAAATAGTTTCTGACACCAAACCTTGATCTCTATCTTTAGTTTGTAGCTATGTTTTCCCGGAATCGTTTATCAACATGGATAGATAGTCTGGATGGCACCGAGTGTGTAAACTTTCATAGTTATGGCCTGAACTCCGTGTTTCCTCTTAACAAGTTGAACATTGACTTGTATTTCCTTACTGTGGTGGCTCTGTTTTGGGATTTGAACATCCATGTTTTCAAGTTCGATCATCAAGAGCTCCGCCTTACTTTTTAGTAATTCAAAGCTTTGCAGGAGTGCCCTCCAAGGGCTGACTTGGTGCGATTGACTGCTTCGATAGGCTATCCCAAGTTGCTTAGGGAGATCTGTGGGTAGCTTTCGAGTGAAGCTAAGCCATACATTCATAGTGGTGAGTTGTGAGTCATGACTTTGATTGATAAGTTCACCAGTAGGCTAGACTGGAGGGACCGAAAATTCTAGGAGCACAGGTTGACTGCTCTGTGTATCCGCTTGCTTGTCCGATTCTTGGTGATGCCAAGTAATGAGATAGTTAGCCTCATTTTGGTTGATGCGGCTATGCAAGTTAGGGACAGGGTGAGTTCATTATTGCTTTAGGTACCACCCATCTTACTTGGTTTCTCACCTTTCACCTCTCTATTCTTTTATGTATCTTTTATATTTTTGCACGACCCAACTCATTTTTTCCACTCATCTCACACCTATGTATTCTTTTGTCTCTCTTTTACTTTTTTCTCTTTTCTCAGATGTGGTTAATGGACAATTTGAGAGTGTGGGCAACTCCTACCTGTTACTCAGCAATCTCATACAAAACTCATTCCCAATTGGCGAAGATGAATTCAACTGAAGGTTGGTACGATCGGATATGCTCCCAGACTTATAGATATATAACTTGGCATTGTCCCTAGTTAGTGCTTCCAGTAGTGACTTAAAAGATGCCCCCATTTTTAGGCGTAGAAGTATTCGGCCTGACTTGTATGGTCTACTACTTCCCTTATCAGATTTTGCCACAATTTGGGTGTGAACAAGTGGCTTTTTTGGGGTCACCTTCGTACCCTCCTTCCTTTGCTTTCCAGTCTTCTCACTTGAAGGCAAAGGCCAAAGCTTGGCAAGATAGAACACTCATGATGGCAGAAGAAGGTTCCAGTTGCAGGTTGTCAAGGGCATTCATTTAGTTTCTTGAGCGCAAGATTCAGCGGGTAGAGACACACAAGGAGAGACCATTCAAGAGGATAAAGATTGAGTGATTTGACTTGACTCATAGTGCCCCTGGTTTAGAGTTTAAATTCTATTATTTTATTTTTTATTTTGAGCTTCTCAAGACTTTCATTGAATGAAAATTAATTAGCTTTGCTTTTGTTTGTCATGTTTGAAATGTTTATTAATAAAATAGTGCAATGAAGTTTAATCCTTTTGTTTTGAAAATGTTGTGTTAATGGTCAGACGAAAATGAACACAAATCACTTACCCATCTCATTAAAAAAGAACCCAAAAGACAATTTTGCAGGCTTCTACAATTAAAACCAATGAGTTGTGTAACTAACACTTCCTGACATCTTGACATTCAAGTGCTCGAATGGATGACAGGAACTGATGGATAATGGAATCTAAATGAGATAAGGCCAAACTTCAAGGTGAAGTTGCCTATGTATCCCAAGGGTGGGAATCAAGCCATCCGTAGTTCAAGGTAAGGTTCACTCGGGTGTTAACTCACTTCTTTTGCGCTCTAACTTTTGCCAATATTTATCTTTCAAGTTTTCAACCTTGTAAACCTTCACTTATGCCTTATTTCTTTCTCTTTCTTTATTTCTTTTTTCCTTTTCTTTCTTTTTTCTTTTTCTTTTTTTTGCTTTAAATTTTGCTTAGGTCGCTTTTAGGTTTTCGACCTAACAAGTTTTCTCAGGGTCAATATATTATGTGCATTTTCATCCCATTCAAATTTGCTAAGACAATTGCTTATCCTTGTCATGGTGACTTTGATGACCTTGTTCCATTCGACTTGAATGTCTTTCTTCGATCATGTACTAGAAATTCGTTATTCATGTCCTCGGCTTCTCATAATTCTCCTTTTGCTATTTATGGTGGGAAAATTCTAATGAGTAGGGTAATTTCCTCACTGTGTGTTAAGGAAAAGAGATAATTACCTAGTCTGATTGTTTGCCTAACCCTCTTGCTATGGACTTAGTTTCATAGGCTAGAGGGGTTTTACGTTGCTCAGTCTCAGGATTGATTCTAGGCATGTCTTCATAAGATCATGAGAAAATGTATCTTTAAATTCTTTTCGAAAGAGCTACTAAGCACTCGTGTTCCCGTAAAGACACCATGGATCCGATCCAGACCTCATTACCTAAGTTTATTGACATTATTCCATTCATTGCACATGTGGCTCATTTTCCCATTTCCCATCCAATTGGGTATTTTATGCTTTGGAGAGTCATCATTTTTTTTTTAAAATTAGGATTTAATGCAATTAACTATTGGCACTGTGAGATTTTCAGAATCACTAACTTTATCATTGATATAAAAGGGGTACCGACGTTTGACTCAGACTGAAAAAAAAAAATCAAAACAAAAACAAAGTGAAAAGAACATATTCGATGTACTATTTGAAATGGCCGACGCGTTAGAATCCGAAAGGTCAGATTCTGACACACTTGGCTTACTTGACTTATTATTGTGTTTTAGATTCACTACCAGATCTTTGAGCAGAAGAAACTTCAATTGGTTGGCCTCTTAATTAACATTTCATTGCATCCACTATGTACTTGGTGCAATCCTCTTCTAATGCTCCTTTTTTTCTGCATTATCACAAAATTGAAGTTCCCCAAGCTAATGTGGTTAGTTTCAGTACTCAAGCCAATTTCAAACTCAACCCATGTCAATGTGTTTTGCCTGCCCATTCTCTTCTTCTTTACCCCTCTTCTTCAAAAAAGTTCCCTATGAACCAGGCCTCATTCATTTTTGCATGGTTTTCTTTTTCTTTGCTCTTCCTGTAGCATCCCATGGCTACGAACTTCGAGGTGTAATGAACCTCGGCCAGTCCAGTATCCCTTTATTTTAGGATTTCTTTTTCATCATGACAGTCAGGGGTTGGCATTTACCTTTTCTAAACATTCCAAATGGACCCTCGGATGTCGGTTGCTTTCAATTCTTCTAATTCTAGGTAGGTTTTCAACTTCTTCCTCTCACTTTTCGCTTTCTCTTTTCCCTTCTCATTGTTATCCCCTTCTTCCTTGAACTCAATTCCCAATCCTTGGTTTTCCATATGTTGGAAACCATCAAGATCATTAGGGTGGTTCGGGGTGCTAGAGTCAACGAGAGTCAAAAAGTTTTTTTTGGTGGGGCCCAGCCCCAAGAAATCGACACCCGTGGATTTAGGGAGTACCACTTCTGGCTTAAGTTCATCAGTATGTACAATATATTTACTAGGATCATATGCTTCCATAGACTGGCTTGCTCATTCACTATGGAGATCACTAGTACTTCTTCTGTTGGTTCCATTTCGCTAAGCACGAAATCCACCCATTCATCTTCTGTGAAGTTTTCTCTTTCTCTTAGGTATTCTGATTGCTGCAGGCTTTTCAATCTTGTGATTAATGCCTCCATCTGAGCAATAAAGACTGTCATAGGATCAGGGTCACTTGCTTGAGATTATTTTTTCAATGAAGGCCATTTCCATTTCCTTAGGTATGGGTACTATTGGCTTAGGAAGGTTGGATGACATGATATACTAACTAGGGTCAAAGGTTGAGAAGGAGGTTTGTATGGCATTAACATTGGGTGGAGGAGTGTAGACGTCCCCGAACGTCCCGGAAGGGAAATCCCGTTTTGTTCATATAGGTTCACTACAGTTCAGGACTCAAATGTCACGGTCCTGTATCTAATCTCGCAGAGTGCAATGCAAGACCGATGAATCATCAAAGAGTCCAAATCCGGCAAAACATTTTTAAAAATAGATTTTTTTTGAAAGAAGTGCCAAACATGGACTGCTTTGCCAGATACAGAGTCGCCACCTAAATATTTTACTTTGGAAAATTTAGGTAACCTTGACTCATTTGCCTAAGGCCACGTGTCCGTCATCACCAAAGTTGCCTCGGCTCGTGAACTTGGGTACGGTTGGGGAAGGTCACTTCGTGAGCAACCCCGCTCGCCTGATCAAAGATCGGCCTCTACTAACCATGATATCGAATTTTGAAAACATTATGTGCTCTTATTCCGGTTATTAGCCTAGATTTACTATGTGATGCGCACAACATACAAGTATAGACTGGATTGCCTAAGTTGGAACAAAGCATCGCACGTCCAATTGTTTTGAAAATGGATCGAAGTTTGCTACTCGCAAGTAGGCTAAAACACGGGTTTCAATGAATTATCCCAACTCAATCAACCCAACCTTCACCCACAGGCATTCAGGTAAGTATATCACATAAGCACATAGCCTCATGGTAAGCATGCTATCATGGCAGTCACTCACACACATGCAAGGATGCTAAAGCATAAATACTTACCGAGTACTCCAAGCCAAAACAGAAACTAGTTAGTAATCAATGCATGATCCTAGTTCATGTTAAGATGGCTAATGCAACACATGCAAAATGCAACTAAGATAGGCTCGGCTATTCTAAAACAGCATACGAAATGCAACAACTGATACACGTATTCAACTCGGAATTGAAATACAATGCAGTTAGTATGATGCGCCAAGCCCGGTGCATGCAATATAGATGAATGATGCAAACATGCAAGCATAAGTATGCTAATTGAAACATGCCCTAATCTAGCCATCATAAGCTGGTAAATAAAAGGGAGAAAGACGTGGGGTTGGAAGACATACATCACACACACACACACTTATTACAATTGTGCCCTCGCTCGGAGAGTCCGAATGAATAGTACAAACTATGTAGCTAATCTAAGCTAAATAACAAATTACAGCTAATTATTACACAACATTAATTAATCAACAAATTAACTAAGTAAGCAATAAACTAGCATGCAAACTAAATACAATGGACTGCCTCAGCTCTGTTTCAGATGGCGAAGGGTGTATGCATGCTCGAGTCGCCTCGTCGGGAAATTCCATCGCGATGCCTCGTCTCGCCTTTGTTTGCAACTGATTTTAGAAATTTGCACAAGGCTCCAAGAGGCTGAAACTCCACCCTGGGAAGGTTGCCGACCAGATATTGGCTTGGGAAACACCTGCTGACCACCCTTTGCGGTGGAAACCAAAAAAGGTGGTCGGCCTGCCAGAAAACCTGGTCGGCTGACCACTTTCTGCCCCTAGATTCTGATTTTTCTGCAACAAAGGCAAGAGGGAGAGAAAGCAAGGGATTTTCAACATATGTGTGCAAGACCACTCTCCCCATCCTTGCACAAGCTCAAAGGAGTGTAGACCTCGATCGTCGTGCCACCAATCACGCATCTCGATGCATGATGGCCGAGGAGCTGAATTGCACGACTCAATGGAATGAATGCAAGTATGAACACATGAAGCCAACAATTCTATCATGGGTAATCAAGAATGCCGACTACTGGGGATCGAGGCATATTTCATCACTTGGAGTATGAAACGTCCCTCGTTTCCCGTGTTTGGACTAACTCCTACTCCAAACACAATGCAATATGCATGACATGCACAAATGCAACTAGCATGCAATCCTAATGCAATGCGACCTAACCATGCAAACATGCAAGGATGAGATGCAAACATGCTACTAGCATACACAATGCTATAAACTATATGGCATACACAATACGACTAACAACCTAGCATATGCAATGCACACACGAAGATGGACATACACAAAGGCATAATCAAAGCATACACAATGCGATGGTCAAACATGCAACAACATGAACCAAATGGCATACACAATGCAAGGTGGACTTAAACTAATATGAGTGGACCTTAGCCACACTAAAATCAGTGGCCACATGGTGAAAATGAGACAACCGAAATATATGCGAACATGCACGAATGCAAATGACCGATCCTAAGGCACAACATGCGACTCTAACAAGGCATGGCAAGGAATGAAATATGGCATAAGATGTCACATGATACAGCTCTAAAATGGCATAAAATATGGTCCCAAAACATGCAAGTATTTCAACCAATGCATGCTAGAGGGCCCGGGTACCGAAACTAGTGAAGTGCGTTACACTAGAGGTACCCAAATCAATGCACTAATGGCAAAACCAACCCCAAACGGACCCTAGACAGGTCTGAAACGGTGGGGAAATGGACTAAAATGATGGTTCGGAATGCAAAGAAATGGAGCTCATTCAATGGTCGGTAAATGAGGCATACAAGCTCGATTCTCGAACACATTTAAAGAGTACAAAACATGGCAATATGGCATTCAAACAAGCCCTAAAATATGATGTATAATGGGCCCAAAACATGAACACACCTCAGTATATGCATGGAATGGACCTCAAAACTCAAAGTTAAGCATGGGCATTGAACTACAAGCATGCAAAACAAACATCATTCAATCATGAGACCCAAAAACAGAGCTAGGGCAGTCCAAAATACGCCCAATATCAGTTTAAGGCATGGCCAAAAAGTGCTAATATGAAGGGTCAACAAAGCATGCGAAGTAAGCTAGTGAACCATGATTTACACTACACGTATATGAAGCACATGAGGGCTCACCAAACCAACCAAAAATAGAAGTATGCATGCCAAAATATGCCTAAATAACCACTGAAACTTAGTCAACACAGGCAAGAATGAAGTGCTCCTTCGAAAGGCCATGCAAGAGGTTATTCTACACATGTATGATGGACACGCAAAATGGCAAAACCACCTCTGGACAGAGGTTATGAGGGTCCTAAAACCCACCAAAACGGCCCTAAAAAGAGTCTAGGAAGCGTGCAAATAAAAGCCCCTTTGAAAGGCCTCGAATGGGATTGCTCTACAGATGAATAATAGACACTTTATATGGCAAAAAGGGCTCTGGACAGAGTTCATTCAGACCTTAGGACTCACCGATTAGGGCCTGGAACATGGCTTTGAAACATGCAAATATGGGCTCCTTTGTAAGGCCAACAAAGCTAGTAAAGAGAACAAGGGGTGAGAGGGTCACCCCTCTTTGATTTTGAAGCACAAAGACACATGTTAGCCACTGAAAATCTACTGAATTTCAGTGGCCAAAAAGCCAAACCAAGGCCAACACAAATGCTCTAGTGCATAGCCCTAAACATGAGGAAATGAAGCATGCAAAGGGGAAGATGACCCCAAATAGAAAAATGACCTTGAACAAACTTAAAGAGAAGTTCAAAACAAGACTTTTTTAAGTTTATGTTGAAGTCCAAAAATGCTTGGAAATAGAGCTAAACTATGGAGCAAAACAATGTCAAAATGTGGAAATAGAGACTTACCCTTGTAGCACAACAATGTAGCAAGCTTTGGACCAAGAAAGTGAGTCTTCAACCTCTAAAAATCAGCTCCAAGATGCTTGGGTGGATGGTGAAGGTGTTGTGCTAGGAGGTGTAGTGCAATGGGTGCAAGAACAATGAAGTTTGAAGCTTGAAGTAGAGAGCTATGGAGGGAAGTGTATGTATGCCTTGGCTAAAATGTTCAACCTTTGCAAATGGAGAGGAGAGCCTCTCTTATTGAGGACAAAGGGCCAAGGCTTCTTGGAGAAGCCTCAAGTAAAGGGTGCAAGCTTTTAAAAGACGCTAAACCAAAAGGGTCAAGCTTCCCTTAGAAGCTAAGCCAAAGGGGCCAAATCTTCTTTAAGAAGACAAACAAAAGGGTCAAATCTCGGAGGATGGGGCAAATGCCTCCCAGCTGGCACAGTTGTAATGCACTCAAAAAGACCAAAAAGCAGAAAGCTGGCCGACCAGCCAAGGTGGTCGGCCGACCACTCCTCCTGGTCGGCCGACCAGGGGTCAAAAGGGTCAAGTTGAAAAGGTGGTCGGCCATACCAGATTGGTGGCCTCCCAAATGAGTGCAACACAGTGGTGGTATGTGAGACCAGAAAATGTGGCTCAAGAGCAAGGAAAACCATCTTTCAAAGAAGGTTCAAATGGGTCAATCACCAAAGGTGGTCGGCCATACCAATTGGGTGGCCTCCCAGATGAATGCAACATAATGGTGGTATGGGAGACTAGAAATTATAGCCCAAAAGTAAGGGAGACCAGTTTCTCGACAAGAAAACTGGCTGGAGGAGAGAGAAAAGTGGTCTTCGAGGAGAAAGCTGGCTTCCAAGGGGAAAAGGTGGTCTCCCACCCTCGTACCTCCTTCCTAACAATGAAACTAGGGTCCATGCCAAAAAAGAACCCCGACCGGTGCAAAACAAGGGTTCGGGGGCCAAAACGCGCGGCCTAGGGCCCCGAAAAATGACTACTAAGCACCGGAGGTAGCGTGCAACCAAGAAGGTGGTCTATCGGGCCACAGTGTCCCTCTAGACAGAGGAAACATGGTGTGTGCCAAAAACCGAAGCAAACGGAGGTAGTTAAGCGGTCCCGAACCGAGGGACATGACCGACGGCTCCGAAAAACCAGAAACTGGTCTCCAAACGGAAAAAATGGCCTACGACCACGAAATGTAGCCTACGGCCACTGAGAGATGGTCTACGAGACCTCTCCCTCCCTTCAGAAAGAGAAAACAGAGAAAACAGGACCTGGTTCGCAAATCAAGGTAAAGCACATAAGAGCCTCGAAGTCCGGAGGCAAGGCTCACAGCGGAGACTCCGCAACCTCAAAACGAGCACAATATGCGTCATCACCGAGCGCTCAATCGGTGACGTCTGAGTCTTAAGGTTGGTCAAAAATGGGGTGTCTACAATTGCCCCTTTTTGACAGAACTCGGAAGTCATAAGTGACGGGAGTGAACGTCAAAGCCTAGAGATGACACATTTTTGACAAGGCCGAAGACTTAGACAAACAGACGAGATAAACGAAGAGATGTGCCCGCAGGCATGCCCGCAGGCGGGGGGCAAAATGCAAAGTGAAATGCACAAAGCCAGACGTAACTCATGATCATGTAAAGCAGCAAACTGTAATGAAGCAAATATTCACAATAGATGTAACAGTTTTAAGCAAGACTGCAAAGCAAAAACTACATTTCATGCAGTAAGAATGTAAGAGAAATACTATTTTCGCTACGTCTCTCACGGAGAAGATACAATACTTGTGCGGTTCGTCTGGTCGCACCAGCCTCAAATGAGCCGTACATACAATATCGTGCCTGCAAAATAAAGAAACTTAACAAGCACAATATAGTTAGCAACATATGTTCAACGCTATATCGAACGTAGACAAATATGGTGTCGATGGGAGAGTGCATCGCAATGCGAGGAGAAATGTGCGCGACAACGCAAGTTAAGCATGGAGGTATGACAATACCGGTGAAATGTGCACAATAATGTAGGTGATGTGCATGCAAATGCAAGTGACATGCATAATAATGTAGGATAAGTACACTTCGAATGCATGTTCCAAACAAAACAACGAGCAAAGAAATGCAAGCTTTGACGAGAGCAACTCAATCGTGACCTTCGGTTTACCTCCCGGAAGGGTTACAACATATTCAAAAAGGATACACCTCGCTCTCGGCAAGTAACAATGAAACATGCATAGAAAGTTGGAGTTGAAGTTCCCGCGGAGGGATTTCGCGACAAAAAGTGCAGTTTTCTTGTACTTTCTCGGGTGCCAGGGACTTCGATTACTACCAAATTTTGCAGGGAGCTCAAAGAGAAATTGGAGACCACCTTGGGAACACCACTGAGCAGGGTTGGAGGCCACCGACCAGGTTTGGGGCAGGGGGTGGTCGGCCTACCAGAAAAGGTGGTCGGCCGACCACCTAGCCAAAAACAGGGGCAGTTTTGTCCTTTCACCATTGTTTCTCTAAATACACACGGCCAAACACTTTTTGTTCATAACCTTACATCCGAAATCATCTCCTCCTCCTTCCTAGACCATTTTCCCTCTCAGATCTACGCTCTATACGTGTTTTCCAACGCCCCACGCAAAGTTGTTTCGCGAAATCTTTCAGTTTTCTTCACTTTGAACCGATTAAATTTTGATTTCGGTGTTTCTTTCTCCATTTTCACCACTTGGGGTAAGTTTGTGTCAATATTTGGAACACTTTCTTGGGAGTTGACTTTTGTTGACTTTTTCCTTTCCCGAGAGTTGACTTTTGTTGACTTTTTCCAAATTTGGCTCATTTTGCTCATTTTTGCTCCTTTTTGCAGATTTCTTGAGATGACGGGTCATTTCCCTCATGGCGGAGGTCCCCTAGGTGCAGGGGGTGAGCCAGATATTATGTCTTTGCCTCCGAGGGTTCGGCCATTCGATCCCGAGAGGTATCACTCTCAGGAGCATATCCTTCATTGGGCCGTTTTCTACCATTTTACCGATTTTGATGATCGAGCACCTGTAGATCTGCTATTACGGGAGCTGGAGTCCCACCTCTCTCATCAGACACAGGAGGTATGTACTGCACTTTTACGTTTTTCACAATGTATTATGCATTTTCTGTGCATTTCATGCTTTCACTATGTTTATCCGCTCATTCTAGCACACAGCTTGTTCTGAATACTTAGTCTATAACACAGTATTCCGTTTGCATCTTGAACACACAGCTTAATCACGTGAATTTCTGAACACGCAGCCCACAAATTGATTGTGAACACATAGCACACACTTGTTGAGAGTTGAACACACAGCCCAAACTATTGAATTTCTGAACACGCAACCCATTGTTGATTGTGAACACGCGACACACACTTGTTAAGAGTTGAACATGCTGCCCAAACTTTGAATTTCTAAACCCGCAGCCCATTGTTGATTGTGAACACGCAGCACACACTTGTTGAGAGTTGAACACACCGCCCAAACTTTGCATTTCTGAACACGCAGCCCATTGTTGATTGTGAACACACAGCACACCCTTGTTGAGAGTCGAACACGTAGCCCAAACTTTGAATTTCTGAACACGCAGCCCATTGTCGATTGTGAACACACAGCACACCCTTATTGAGAGTCGAACACGCAGCCCAAACTTTGAATTTCTGAACACGCAGCTCATTGTTGATTGTGAACACGCAGCACACACTTATTAAGAGTTGAACACGGAGCCCAAACTGTTGAGGTGAACACACAGCCCACTGTTTCCGAAGTCCGAGCACGCAGCCCAAACACTTGATGTTGAACACATAGCTCGAACTTTGAGATGAACACACAGCCCACTGTAGACGTCCCCGAACGCCCCAGGAGGGTTGAGCTCCCGTTCTGTTCATTTGGGGTCACTACAGCTCAGGACTCTAAAATGTCACGGTTCTTAATCTGAACCAAAGAGTCCAAATCCGGCAAATCGTTTTGAGAAAACAGATTTTTAGAAAAGAAGTGCCAAACATGGACTGCTTTGCCAGATACAGAGTCGCCACCTAAATGTTTTTTTAATGGGAAATTTAGGAAACCCTGACTCGATGCCAAAGGCCACATGTCCGTCATCACCAAAGTTGCCTCGGATCGGGAACTTGGGTACGACTGGGGAAGGTCACTTCGTGAGCACCCCCGCTCGCCCGATCAAAGATCGGCCTCTACTAACCATGATATCTATTTTTGAAAACATGTGCGTTCTTATTCCGGTTATTAGCCTAGGTTACTATGTGATGTGCACAGCATACAAGCATAGACTGGATCGCCTGAATTGGGACAAAACATTTCAAGTTTGTTTATTTGAAAATGGTTTGCCACTCGCAAGTAGGCTTAAAAATGCAGATTTTGCCACCCTCAGGTGGGCTTAGGAAAGATGGTTTTGTCACTATCTAGTGGGCTTAAAACTCACAGTCAATGATTTGTTCCAATTTAAACAACCCAACCTTCACCCACAGGCATTCAGGCAGTTATATCACATAAGCACATAGCCTCATGGTAAGCATGCTATTCATGGCAGTCACTCACACGCATGCAAGGATGCTAAAGCATAAAACTTACCGAGTACTCCAAGCCAAAACAGAAGCTTATTAGAAATTCATGCATGATCCTAACTATAGAGAAATGCCTAATGCAACACATGCAAAAATGCAACTATAGCAGGCTCGGCTATTCTAAACATGGCATATGAGATGCAACAGCTAACAAGTATTCAACTTTGAAATTGAAATACAAATACAGTTAGTATGATGCGCCGAGCCCGGTCCATGCAAGACAGATAAATGAATGCAAACATGCTATCATACTGTATGCTAATTGAAATATGCCCTAATCTAACCATCATAAGCAGGTAAATAAAAAGGAAGAAAGACGTGGGGTTGGAAGACATACATCACACTCACGCACACTTATTACAACATTGCCCTCGCGCAGAGGGTCCGAATAAATATACAGTCCCGAATAAAAGAATATTACAGTCCAAATAATACAGTCCAAATAATGTACAAATTCTTAATTAATTAACAAATTAACTAAGAAAATAAATAAACTGGCATGCAAGCCAGGGACTGCCTTGATTCCATCCCGGATGATGAATGATGCATGCCCGGGTTGCCTTTGCGCGGAAATCCATGACGATGCCCCAATTAGCCTCTGTTTGCACCTGTTCTTGAAATGCGTGCCAAGCCTCGGAAGACTGCTGATTCTTGATTTGCTGCAACAGAGAGCAAGAAAGGGGCATAGCAATGTATTTTCACAAATGTATGCATGTCTCGATCCTCGTGCCACCAATCACGCATCTCGATGCATGATGGCCGAGGAGTCGAATTGCACAATTTAATATGAAATGAATGCACATGAAAACACAACAAGACCTAACTCCATCATGGATGATCCAGAGTGTCGGTGACTAGGGAATTGAGACACGTTCCGTCACTCGGAGTACGGAACGTACCTCGTTTCCCGTGCTCGGGCTAACTCCTATCCCAAGCACAATGCAATATGCATGACATGCATGAAATGCAACTAAGATACAATCCTAACATACACAATGTTATGGAATGGCATACAAGCTGCACGAGGTAATACACAACCGAGCATACACAATGCTATGGATAAAATGGCATACGCAATGCAATAATGGGCTTACACCAACATGAGGGAGCCTCAGCCACACTCACATAGGAGGCCATCAGATGAAAATGAGATGCTCGAAATACGTGCACGCATGCACGCAAACCGAGGACCGAACCTACGGCACGGAATGCCACTCTAACAAGACATGGCAAAGACATGGAATATGATATGCAAACATGCAAAAATCAGTAGCAAAATGAGGGGCAAAACAGCCCCGAAACAAGGCGAAATGACACCCGATGCATGGAATTTCTCCCGAAATGCAAAACTAGGTACATGGAATGGCTTACAGCTATACAAAGCATGCATAATTTGTATATGAGATGAAAATACAAAAGCAAGGCAACCCCTATACAAGCATTTTTACAGTTCAAAACATGGCCAAATAGTAAGCACAAATATGGCAAAACTAGCATGCAAAAATGGCCCTAAACATGAGGTAAAGAAGCAACTCACAGATGCCGATGCCAAACAGATTAGGGGCCTTCTACAATATTGAAGAGGGGAAAAAATATGATATTTTACAGTTGATGGCCAAGCCTAAATCAGTATACAAGTATGCTCAAAATGCCATGAAAGATAGGGCCCAAAAGAGGTCAAAACACAAAGTATACAAAACATTCATCAAACAGCCAAAGATCCTTAATGAAACATGAATATGGGGTCAAAATAAGACTGTTTTCAGTTCTGTAAAATGACCAAAAACAGAAGCATAGTAGGCTAATAGATCATGCAAAAATGGGGACCAAAGAGGGATATAATGACAAGTGGCACATGGAGGTCTCAAAAAGTAATGAGCCCTTCTGCAATGTTGAAGAGGGGATCAAAATAAGCCTATCTACAGTTTACACCATGCTCCAAAACAGATCATACACAGGCCAAAAATACTATGCAAGATTACGGTATATAAGAAGGATAATGAAGCAAGTGTAAGATAGGAACCTCAAATGCCAAAATTCCCTTAATAAAACATGAAATAGAGCTCAAATAAAGGGTACTTTCAGTTTTGGTCGGAGCTCAAAACAGCAAGCAAAATAGCAAAACAAATGTTGCAAAATTAAGCTCAAAAAGAGGGAATTGGTACTCACCCTTGAAGACCAAACTTTGATAGCTTCTTGGCTTGAGTTTGTGGCTCCTTAGGCTTTGAAGAACAGCCTCCAGCTGCTGGAATGAAGGAGGGAAGGGTGGGGCTTGGTGGTGTAGTGTAAAATGGTGTAGGGTTGGAAGTATGGAAGCTTGGAGATGGAGAGGGAGAGAGATCCAATGCAAAAGGGCTTGAAGGGAATTTTTCTAACCCTTTTTTCCAGACCTGGCCAGCCAAGTATATACACCAAATAGGGGGATAAAAGGAGGGAAAAAGTGGGGGGAAAACAAGCCAAGTTTCCCCCCAAAAAAGGTCCCCTCCGGATACAGGTTTTTGGGGGGAAAAGGTGTACAACTGTAACAAACACAACCTGAGGATCATGGCCGGCCCCTTTTTGGAGCTTCAGGTGGCCGGCCGGCCACCTCCCCTAGCCGGCCGGCCAAGGGTCAAAAGGTCCAAGTTGAATTAGTGGCCGGCCACTTCACATTGCTGTCCTCCCAGGTGCCCTCAACACAACCCTGTAGTTCAAAATTGCAAAATATAAAACAGGAGAGAGAATAGGCCATTTTTAGGAGGGGTTCAAAAGGGTCAAGCAACATTAGTGGCCGGCCACCAACTTTGACGGTCCTCCCATGTGTGTACATCACAAATATGTGGTTAAAAGTTCAAGAAAATGGCCCAAGGGTGTTCAACATTGGCTCGGAAGTGAGAAAAACGGGCGTCGGAGGGCGCCGGAGGATATATAACTGGTTGCTGAAACAATTGCTGGCCTCCCATCATTCTACGGCCTTCCTGGTGATGAAACAGAGGTACCTGCCAAAAATGAACGAAAACCGATGCAAAACGAATGTTCGGGGGCCAAAACGCGCAGTTCGGGGGCCCGAAAACTGCCTGTTAAGCACCGAAAGTGGCATTCGACCACGAAGTGGGTCTCTCAGACCTCAGTGTCCCTTAAAAGGGAGTAAACAAGAAGTATGCCAAAAACCGGGGCAATAGGAGATGGTTAAGCGGTCTCGAACCGAGGCACACGGCCTGACGGCTCCAAAAATCGGGAACCGGGCTCTGAAATGGGCAAAATGGCCTACAGCCACAAAATGTAGCCCACGGCCACTGAGAGATGGTCTACGGGACCTCTCCCTCCCCTTAGGAAAAGAAACAGAGAAAATCGAGTCTGGTTCGCAAACCGAGGCAAGGCACAGAAGAGGGTTCGGAAATCCGGAGGCAGGGCTCACGGCCGCGACTCTGAGACTTCTGAACGAGCACGATATGTAGTATCACCGAGCGCTCAACTGGTGACATCTGAGTCTTAAGGTCGGTCAAAAATGGGGTGTCTACAGTTGCCCCTCTTTGACAGAACTCGAAAGTCACAAGTGACGGGAGTGAATGTCAAAGCCTAGAGACGACCCATTTTTGACAAGGCCGAAGACTTAGACTAACGTACAAAATAAACAAAGATGTGCCCGCAGGCATGCCCGCAGGCAGGGGCAAAATGCAAATGAGAATGCAAGAAGCCGAACATAACTTATGATGATGCAAAGAAACAAGGGGACGTATCCCGGTGTTTAGGGACATATCCCGAGGTTTAGGGACGTATCCCGAGGTTTAGGGACGTATCCCAAGATTTTAGGGACGTATCCCAAGATTTTAGGGATGTATCCCAGAGGTTAGGGACGTATCCCAGAGGTTAGAATAGAAGGAGAAACATAGGGACGTATCCCGGTGCTTCAGAATGGTGTGAGCATTGGAACGTATTCGGAACGCTTTTAACCGAAGGAGGAGAAACATAGGGACGTATCCCGGTGTTTCAGAATGGTGTGAGCATTGGAACGTATTCCAAATCCTTTTAACCGAGGAGGGAGAAACATAGGGACGTATCCCGGCGTTTCAGGATGGTGTGAGCATTGGAACGTATTCCAAATGCTTTTAACCGAAGAGGGAGAAACATAGGGACGTATCCCGGCGTTTCAGGATGGTGTGAGCATTGGAACATATTCCAAATGCTTTTAACCGAAGAGAGAGAAACATAGGGACGCATCCCGGCGTTTCAGAATGGTGTGAGCATTGGAACGTATTCCGAACACTTTTAACCGAAGAGAGAGAAACATAGGGACGTATCCCGGCGTTTCAGAATGGTGTAAGCAGTGGAACGTATTCCGAACGCTTTTAACCGAAGGAGGAGAAACATACGGACGTATCCCGGTGTTTCAGAATGGTGTGAGCATTAGAACGTATTCCGAACGCTTTTAACCGAAGAACGTATTTCGAACGCTTTTAACCGAAGAGGGTCTAATCCGTCGCACGCGCGAGGAGAAAGAATGATAATTGCAAGTGAATTGGGGCATAAAAATGCAAGTAATGAGCATAACAATGTGAGATAGATGTGCATAATCAATGCAATGAATGGGTATAACAATGCTAGTGAAGTGGGTGCATAACAATGCAATGAATGTGCATCACAATGCAAGCATGAGAAGTGCATAACAATGCGGATGGAAGGATGCATAACAATGCAAGTGGAATGTGCGTGACAACGCATATTTGAAAGAAAATGCCGAATAAGGGAATACAAGCCTTGAGTAGACCAATTTCCAAACGCAACCTCCGATTTACCTCTCGGAGGGGTCACGATACATTCCAAAAAAGGATACACCTCGCGGATGCTGACCGACGATGAGCTACACATCGAAGACATGAGTTGAAAATTCCGCAGAAACCTTTTGAGCTGAGAAGAGTGGGTTCCTCTTGCACTTTCTTGATTGTACTCCTAAACCACGGTTACTACCTTTCCTTCCTGGCCATGTTCACAACTTTCCCTATTCTCCAACGGGGTGACAGACTAGGTTGATTCAGTATCTAGAATCAAGGCGCATTCACATGCTATCTCAATCTATGGGGCTGTCATACAGATTTCAAGCCGAGAATAGACCCCTGGGTATTTAAACCAGACTTTAGTCTCGGAAATTCCGAACCTTTGCGTTCTAGGCAATAGCCGTCCAAACTCTAGTTTCTACCGTCGCAGTTGGTCTCCTAGGAACTCATGGCAAACACAGCCAAGATGCATCTGGCAGGGGTTGGCTTTCTGAGGGAGCACATTGATTACCATTCTGGCACCGAAGTAGGCTGGAGTTTGAGCTTGAGGTAGAGGCGCACTCATACTTCGGAGCATTGGCAAGACTTGAAGGGGTACACACGGAATGTAGTCTCGGAACTTACTGAAGTTGAAACAAACTCAGATACCCGACATTTCCTCTTTTGCTTTTGCTTTGTAGTCTGGAACCCATATAGCTTCAGATAGGTCCTAGTTTTGCTGTTTTGACATGACCTGGGTTGAACCCTGCGATTTTATGAAAGAACGAATCTTGTTTTGCACAGATGTCGAGAATGGCACGGCACTCAGAGCGCAAAATGATTTTATTTTTGAATTGATAAATGAGCTTTTGACCGGGTATCGAGCCTACGATAGAACACAGCAAGACAACTCAACACGGAAATAAAAGGCCCACAACCTAAACACCACTCAACAAAAGAAAAACAAAGTAAAACAACCTAAACACATCGAGACACGCTCGGAACAACTCAAAGCAAGAATCAAGACAAACAAAACAAAAGACACGACACACAGACGTGCACAGGGAGCCTGTTTCACCGGGTATCGTTCCCCACCCTCTCTCATTTGTGATCCTCACATCACTCGGCCCTCAAGCTCTATTTTTCTGAAAAAGCCCTTTTCTCACTTTTTCTCTCATCGCACATCTCTCTATTCTTCAATCTCTCATTTTTCATCCCTCCCCTGGGTGGTTGATGGATAAACAGCAAATTGTGGGCTCGTGCCCCTAGCATTCTGCTAGATTCTCTTTCTTCTGCTCAGAACAGTGAGTTTCTCCCACAGAGGGGTTGCGCCACAACTAGGTGTGTAGCAAATCTGCAGCTAACATCGGTCGATGGTGCTTTGCTGGGAAGTTGGGACATGATCAGATGTGTCCAGACAAGAGAGTGGAATATCTTGATCCATTCCGGTTTGTGCTTCGCACTTGGCTTGATACCTCGTTGCTTGGAGGGTGAGAGAATTTTCAGCCATTTTGCTGTTAATTTCGGTTGTGCCCTATTCTGGCAAGTAGAGTGCCCTTCTTGGCAAGTATGTTGGCTACCCTCTATTGCTACATGAGTGCGACCTCCTACGGACGGGGGAACATAGTCGGCGGCTATTGGAGAGCCTGGGAGGTACTTTCTGCCCTCTTGATTTACATTTTCGCTTTTCGTTATCTGTACACTGCACACCCGGCACACTTTGCATTCTGTACTTTGTATTCCGCTCTCAGCATTTTGCATTCTCTGTACATTCTACATTCAAATTCTGCGCTCAGTATTCTGTATTCTGATGGCTTATTGCCCTGTTTTCTACAGCTATGGGTTTTTGCATACTTTCCGACGCTGGCCCCGGAGCTCGAGGTGGCGGTGCCTCTCACAATCCCTTACTCGTTCGTATTTGAGGGCCAGTACCGGCCGAGGGCCCGGGAGACTTTGCCCTACCTGCGGCAATATTTTGACACAGTGCGAACGACCGAGGTAATTCAGAACTCTCAGTTCTCCATGTTTTCATCTTTGATTCATCTTGCACATTATGATTTCTAATCGGCTCATGCATTGGTTATCCGCAGATCACATGGCAGCCCTGGCCGCCCTTGGGTGGAAATACCCGATTTCAGTTTGTTGGGGGGTGGGCCACTTCTCGGTACAGGATCCAATTTGAGGGGCCGGTTGGTAGGGCCTAGTTTTTGGGGGACGGCTTCATGCGTCAGACTATGGGTTACCTCGAGCAGAGTGTCCCCGTAGCACCTCCGGTCGATATGCGGTCTACTGAGGGGCTCACTCCCCAGGATGTTGAGTCGACTATGCTGGGCACTGTAGACGTCTCCGAACGCCCCGGGAGGGACGAGCTCCCGTTCCGTTCGTTATTGGGGTCACTACAGCTCAGGACTCTCAAATTGTCACGGTTCATAATCTGAACCAAAGAGTCCAAATCCGGCAAATCGTTTTGAGAAAACAAATTTTGAAAGAAGTGCCAAACATGAACTGCTTTGCCAGATACAGAGTCGCCACCTAAATGTTTTATTTTGGGGAAATTTAGGAAACCCTGACTCGTTTGCTTAAGGCCACGTGTCCGTCATCACCAAAGTTGCCTCGGCTTGGGAACTTGGGTACGATTGGGGAAGGTCACTTCATGAGCACCCCCGCTCACCCGATCAAAGATCGGCCTCTACTAACCATGATATCAAGTTTTGAAAACATTGTGTGTTCTTATTCCGGTTATTAGCCTAGATTTACTATGTGATGCGCACAACATACAAGTATAGACTGGGTCGCCTGAATTGGAACAAAACATTTCATGTTTGTTTATTTGAAAATGGTTTGATGGTGCTACCCGCAAGTAGGCTAAGACGTGGATTTGCCACCCTCGGGTGGGCTTAGAAAAATATGATTTTGCCACTATCTAGAGGACTTAAAACACACATTTGATGAATTGTTCCAATCCAAATATCCCAACCTTCACCCACAGACATTCAGACAGTTATATCACATAAGCACATAGCCTCATGGTAAGCATGCTATTCATGGCAGTCACTCACACGCATGCAAGGATGCTAAAGCATAAAAACTCACCGAGTACTCCAAGCCAAAACAGAAACCGATTAGAAATCCATGCATGATCCTAATTATACAGAAATGCCTAATGCAACACATGCAAAAATGCAACTATAGCAGGCTCGGCTATTCTAAACATGGCATATGAGATGCAATAGCTAACAAGTACTCAACTTGGAATTGAAATACGAATGCAGTTAGTATGATGCGCCGTGCCCGGTGCGTGCAAGACCGATGAATGAATGCAAACATGCTATCATACTGTATGCTAATTGAAACATGCCCTAATCTAACCATCATAAGCAGGTAAATAAAAGGGAAGAAAGACGTGGGGTTGGAAGACATACAACACACACACGCACACTTATTACAGTTATGCCCTCGCGCAGAGGGTCCGAATAAATATACAGTCCCAAATAAATAATTACAGTCCCGAATAAATACAAAAATCCTAATTAATTTACAAATTAATCTAGGAAAGCTATAAACTGGCATGCAAGCCAGGGACTGCCTTGACTCTGATGAATGATGTATGTTTGGGCTGCCTTGCGCGAAAATCCACTGGGATGTCCCAATTAGCCTTTGTTTGCAATTTATTCTTGGAAAGCGCGCCAAGCCCCGGAAGACTGTTGATTCTTGATTTGCTGCAACAGAGAGCAGGAAAAGGGACATAGCAATGTATTTTCACAAATGTATGCATGCCTCGATCCTCGTGCCACCAATCACGCATCTCGATGCTTGATGGCCGAGGAGTCGATTTGCATTACTCAATATAGAATGAATGCACATGAAACAAAACAAGACCTAACTCCATCATGGATAATCCGGAGTGTCGGTGACTTGGAATTGAGACACGTTCCGTTACTCGGAGTAGGAAACGTACCTCGTTTCCCGTGCCCGGGCTAACTCCTACCCCAAACACGATGCAATATGCATGAAATGTAACTAAGCTACAACCTAGCATACACAACGCTATGAAATGGCATGCACGATGCACGAGGTGACATGGCATGCACAATGCTCTAACATACAACCTAGCATACGCAATGCTATGAAATGAAATAGCATACACAATGCACAATGGGCTTACACCAATATGAGTGGACCTCAGCCACACTCACATAGGAGGCCATGAGATGAAAATAAGAAAACCCGGAATGCGTGCACACATGCACGCAAACCGAGGACCGACCCTTAGGCACCGAAATGCCACTCTAATGAGACATGGAAAAGACATGGAATGTGATATGCAAACATGCAAAAATCAGTAGCAAAGTGAGGGGCAAAACAGCCCTGAAACAAGGCGAAATGACACCCGATGCATGGAATTTCTCCCGAAATGCAAAACTAGGTACATGAAATGGCTTACAGCTATACAAAGCATGCATTATTTGCTTACGACATGTGAATACAGATTCAAGGCAGTCCCAAAATAAGCATGTTCACAGTTTTAGGCGAGACCAAACAGCAAACACAAATAGGGCAAAACTAGCATGCAAAAATGGCCTTAAATGTGAGATAAAGAAGCAACTCACAGCTGCTGACCCCAAACAGATTAGGGCCCTTCAACAAAGTTGAAGAGGGGCCCAAAAAATGATCTTTTACAGTTTATAGAAAACCACAAAAACCAGCACAGGTATGGCTAAACTCTCATGCAAGAAATGGGCCAAAAGATGGCCAAAGAAGCCAGTGGTGGTTGCTGGCCTTAAACACAAAGGGGCCCTTCAACAATGTTGAAGAGGGGCCAAAAATAATGCATTTTACAGTTGATGGCCGGACCCAAAACAGTATGCAAGAATGCTCAAAATGCTATGCAAAATAAGGCCAAAAATAGGGATATAACACAAAGTATATAAAATATATCTCAAACCATGAAAGACCCTCAATGAAACATGAAGAGGGGGTCAAAATAAGACTGTTTTCAGTTCTTAAAAGAGACCAAAAACGGAAGCATCCGAGGCTAACAAATCATGCAAAAAAATGGCCAAAAGAGAGATATAATGGCAAGTAGTAAATGGAGGCCACAAACAGCAATGAGCCCTTCAACAATGTTGAAGAAGGACTCAAAATAAGCAACTCTTCAGTTTATGACATGCCTCAAAACAGATTATACATAAGCCTAAAATAATACGCAAGAAATAGGCATACAAGAGGGATAATGAAGCAAGTGCAAGATGGGGACCTCAAATAACAAAAGTCCCTTATTGAAACATGAAATAGAGCTCAAAAAAACACTACTTTCAGTTATGGCCAGAGCTCATATATACAAGAAAGAGAGGCTAAGAAATGTTGCAAAAAATGAGCTCGAAAGAGGGAAATGGTAACTCACCCTTGTAGACCAATCTTTAGCAACTTCTTGGACCAAATTTGCTGCCTCCTAGCCTCTGACAAGACCTCCAAGCTGCTGGAAATGGAAGTGGTGGTGTGGTGCTAGGTGATGGTGTGTAAAAATGGTTAAGAACTTAAGGGGTTTTGAGGTTTAGAGTAGAGAGAGAGAGAAATTTAATGAGAGAGCTCAAAATCAAAATTTTCTAACCCTCCAACACAGCTGGGAGCTGCTGGTTTTATAAGCAAAAGAGTTGGAAAAGAGGGGGAAAAAAGGATGGGTGGAAAACAATTCAAGTATCCCCCTAAAAAAGGCCAAAAAGTGGGATATAAAGGCAAGTGGTAGCTTCTAGACCCAAATGGATGAGAGCCCTTCAACAAAGTTGAAGAGGGGCTCAAAACAAGATACTTTGTAGTTTATGACCAAGTCCGAAACAGCTCACAAGTAAGCCTAAAATACCGTGCAAAAATAGGCCTAAAAGAGTGTTAAAGAAGCAAGTGATAGGAGGAGATCTCAAAAAGCAAAAGATCCTTAATCAAACATGAAAAGGACCTCAAAATATGACTATCTCAAGTTTGGGTCGGAGCCCAAAAATGTAGAATGAAGGTTCGGGAGCCAAAACACGTAGTTCGGGGCCCCGAAAGTGGGCTGTTAGGCACCGGAAGTGGTGTTCGACTACGAAGTTGGTCTATCGGACCACAGTGTCCCTCAAAGGGGAGCAAATAAGATGTATGCCAAAAACCGGGGCAAACGGAGGTGGTTAGGCAGTCCCGAACCGAGGCACACGGCCAACGGTTTCGAAAAATCGGAAACCGGGCTCCAAACAGGCAAAATGGCCTACGACCACGAAGCGTAGCCTACGGCCACCGAGAGATGATCTACGAGACCTCTCCCTCCCTTTGGTAAGAGAAAACAGAAAAAACAGAGGCTGGTTCGCAAACCGAGGCAAAGCGCAAAAGAGCCCAGAAGTCCGGAGGCAAGGCTCGCAGCCGAGACTCTGAAACTTCTGAGCAAGCACAATATGCAATATCACCGTGTGCTCAACTGGTGACGTCTAAGTCTCAAGGTCGGTCAAAAATGGGATGTCTACAGTTGCCCCTTTTTGACAAAACTCGAAAGTCATAAATGACGGGAGTGAATGTTAAAGCCTAGAAACGACCCATTTTTGACAAGGCCGAAGACTTAGACAAACATACAAAATAACACAGATGTGCCCGCAGGCAGGGGCAAAATGCAAAATGATACGCATAAATATTTTGAAGATTGGACTTATACGCTACGCGAAGCTGGTTTGATAATTGGACTTATACGCTACGCGAAGCCGGTTTGGTAATTGGACTTATACACTACGCGAAGCCGGGCATCACTCATGATCATGCAAAGAGAGCTGTAATGAAGCAATTATGCGAAATAAATGCAACATTTTAAGCGAATGCTAGGCAAGCAAGTAAACTCGAGCCAAATTACACCTTGTGCAGAAAGGATGTAAGAAAATTATGGAATTCTCACTGCGAATACAGTGTGCATGTGTGATAGATACACAGAGCGAACATGTGATTGATACACAAAAAGGTGAGCACAAAGTGTGATAGATGCACTAAGTGAACAAGTATGATAGATACACAAAGCGGGAGTGTGTGATTGATACACAGAGCGAATGCGTGTGATTGAAACACAAAGTAGGCATAGTGTGAGCGTGTATGATTGATATACAAAGTGGGCAAAGCGAGTGTGTAATAGATACATTATTTGAGCAAAGTGTAATTGATATACAAAGGGTGAAGTGAACAAAGTGTGATGGATACACTAAAGGTGAACACAAAGTGTGACAGATGCACTTAGTGAACAAAGTATGATTGACATACTAAATGTGAACACGAAGTGTGATAGATGCACTTAGTGAACAGGTATGATGGATATACTAAAAGGCAACACAAAGTGCGATAGATGCACTTAGGGAACGAGTATGATGGATATACTAAAAACGAACGCAAAGTGTGATAGATGCACTATGTGAACAAAGTGTGATTGATACACTAAAAGCGAACACAAAGTGTGATAGATGCACTATGTGAACAGAGTGTGATTGATACACTAAAAGCGAACACAAAGTGTGATAGATGCACTATGTGAACAGAGTATGATTGATACACTAAAAGTGAACACAAAGTGTGATAGATGCACTAGGTGAACAGAGTGTGATTGATACACTAAAAGTGAACACAAAGTGTGATAGATGCACTATGTGAACAAAGTGTGATTGATACACTAAAAGCGAAAACAAAGTGTGATAGATGCACTTAGTGAACAAACTAAATGTGAACACGAAGTGTGATAGATGCACTTAGTGAACGAGTGTGATGGATACACTGAAAATGAACACAAAGTGTGATAGATGCACTATGTGAACAGAGTATGATTGATATACTAAATGTGAACACGAAGTGTGATAGATGCACTTAGTGAATGGAGTATGATTGATATACCGGAAATGAACACAAAGTGTGATAGATGCACAATGTGAGCAAAGTATGATTGATATACTAAATGTGAACACGAAGTGTGATAGATGCACTTAGTGAACAAGTACGATGGATATACCGAAAATGAACACAAAGTGTGATAGATGCACAATGTGAGCAAAGTATGATTGATATATTGAAAATGAACACAAAGTGTGATAGATGCACAATGTGAGCGGAGTATGATTGATATACCGAAAATGAACACAAAGTGTGATAGATGCACAATGTGAGCAGAGTATGATTGATATACTAAATGTGAACACGAAGTGTGATAGATGCACTTAGTGAACAGAGTATGATTGATATACCGAAAATGAACACAAAGTGTGATAGATGCACAATGTGAGCAGAGTATGATTGATATACTAAATGTGAACACGAAGTGTGATAGATGCACTTAGTGAACGAGTGTGATGGATACACTGAAAATGAACGCAAAGTGTGATAGATGCACTATGTGAACAGAGTATGATTAATATACTAAATGTGAACACTAAGTGTGATGGATGCACTTAGTGAACGAGTGTGATGGATACACTGAAAATCAACACAAAGCGTGATAGATGCACTATGTGAACAGAGTATGATTGATATACTAAATGTGAACACGAAGTGTGATAGATGCACTTAGTGAACGGAGTGTGATGGATACACTGAAAATGAACACAAAGTGTGATAGATGCACTATGTGAACAGAGTATGATTGATATACTAAATGTGAACACGAAGTGTGATAGATGCACTTAGTGAACGGAGTATGATTGATATACCGAAAATGAACACAAAGTGTGATAGATGCACAATGTGAGCAAAGTATGATTGATATACTAAATGTGAACACGAAGTGTGATAGATGCACTTAGTGAACGGAGTATCATTGATATACCGAAAATGAACACAAAGTGTGATAGATGCACAATGTGAGCAGAGTATGATTGATATACTAAATGAATGAAGTGTGATTGATACACTAAACGAGAATGTTTGTGATAGATACACAAAATGAAAGAAGTGTGATTGATACACAAAACGAGAATGTATGTGATAGATACACAAAAGTGAAAGAAGTGTGATTGATACACAAAACGAGAATGTATGTGATAGATACACAAAAGTGAATATGCGCATGGTAGATACACAAAATGAGAATGTGTGTGATAGATACACAAAAGTGAATGCAGAAAGTGTGATAGATACACTAAATAAATAATCTTAAACGGAACTTCTTTGAATGAACCATGCATACAATATTGTGGATGAATGGGAAAGAAACCTAATAGGTACAATGCAATACAATGCATGATGTTTAAGGAACGCAATAAACAAGCGTAGCGGCGCTTTTAGAAAGCACCTCATGGGGTGAGTGGCGATGAACCGCTCTACTCTGACAGGGATCTCCCCGTCGTGCTCTTCGAACACTTACTGTAGACGCGCCTGCGTGGGCCTCACGCTACAGTTCGGACTCGATTTGTGTCGCGGTTCTTAATCTGAACCAAAGAGTCCAAATCTGGCAAATCGTTTTGAGAAACAGATTTTTGAAAAAGTAGTGCCAAACATGGACTGCTTTGCCAGATACAGAGTCGCCACCTAAATATTTTTTTATGGGAGAATTTAGGAAACCCTGACTCGGTGCCGAAGGCCACATGTCCGTCATCACCGGAGTTGTCTCGGCTCGGGAGCTTGGGTACGATCGGGGAAGGTCAGCTATGAGCACCCCCTTTCGCCCGGTTCGAAGACCGGACTCTACTAACCGTGATATCCGTTTTTGAAAACTTTATGTGTTCTTAAACCAATTATTAGCCTAGAATTACTATGTTATGCGCGCAGCAAACAAGTATAGACTAGATTGCCTAATTTGGAAATAAGCATTGCATATCCGTTTGTTTTGGAAAATGTTTTGGATTTGCTACTCGCAAGTAGGCTAAAACACGGATTTCAATGAGTTCTTCCAACTCAAACAATCCAACCTTCACCCACAGGCATCCAAGCAGTTTATAACACATAAGCATCTAGCCACATGTTAAGCATGCTGTCATGGCAACATTCACACTCATGCGATATGCTAAAGCGGAAATACTTACATCGTACTCCGTGTCAAAAAAGTAAACTAGTTAGCAAAATGTACGTGTCCTATTTCATGTTAAATTGCCTAATGCCACACATACAAGATGCAATCTAGATAGGCTCGGTTAACCTAAGCATAGCATATGTAATGCGATCGATTATCACATATTCGGTTTGTAAATTGAAGTACAAATGCAGTTAGCGTGATGTACCGAGCCCAATGCATGCAGTACAAATGCATGAATGCACGCATGCATAGCATAAGGTATGCTGAATTTAAACATGCCCTAATCTACCAACATAAGCAGGTAAATAAAAGGGAAGAAAGAAGTGGGGTTGGAAAACATACACACCACCCACGCACACTTATTACAGATTTTCCCTCACTCGGAGGGCCCAAATAAATATTACAGTCCCAAATAATAAACAAGTAAAATTATTACAGAATTTTCTAATTAATTAAAAGAAAGGATGCGAAAGAAAGAAAAAAAAGGAGGGTGGCCACAGCCTCTGCCTCGGGGTGCGCAGATGATGCATGCTCGGAACTTGGCTCGCCCGAAAAACCCATACCGTACCCCTGCCGCCTCTGTTTGTACTGCCTCGTCTCTTTGAAAATTGCTGAAATCCAGGAGCAGGTTCCTTACACTCTGCAGGGCACCACCGGCCAGACAGAATTACCACCGGCACTCTACAATTTTCACCGGCTGTTCTTGGACTCATCGGCACTTCAAAGTTTGCCGGTCGACACCAAATTCTGCCGGTCGGCAGAAACTTCCTGCAGAAGACAGTTTGACAGCAAACAGAGAACAAACAGTGCATGGCATGGGGTTTTCAGGCACATGTGAGCATGGTCATGCTTCCTATCATGCTTTGAACTCAAGGAAGCATGTCCCTCGATCCCCGAACCATCAATGGTGCATGGTGGCTCAAAGAATCAAATTTGCCATTTGATATAAAGATGCATGCAACAAACAAAATGAGAACCGAAGCCTTATCAAGTTGGAGTCAAAGGCCCTGGTGACCGAGAATCAAGGTACATTACATCACTCGAAATATGAATGCTCCTTGACCCTCGTATTTGGCTTGACACCCCAAGCCAAATGATGCAATGCATGTTATGCTCACAAGACTCAAGATGCAACATGATGCAAATTATGCAAGACATGCCAAATGTTATGCAACAAATATGACAAGTATGCAATGCTAGCATACAAGATGCAAATGTGATGCAAACATGGACCAATTTACCATGAAGTTAGCATGGGACTACACATTTATGAGACAATTATGTAGCAAACAAGGGACAAGCATGCAAGAGGGCCTTAAAGTGACAAAGGTGCAGGCCTTGACTCACCTCAAAACAACACCAAAAGTGCTCAAAATGATGAACAAACTCTCATGTCAACATGTAAGCCAATAGACCCAAGGCTAAGGCACCAAAAGGGCCACTTCACTTCCAAGAACAAGACCAAATCATGGCATGATTTAGACAAGTAAAAATAGAGTTTTTACATGCAAAATGGTACTCCAAAACCTCCTAGTATGGCAGCTACAATACCTCCCATGAAATGCTACCACCAAGACTCATTCCTAGGCATAAAAGAGTACACCCTCAAGGCATAAAAGAGGTCAAGCATGCACACGTACAAACATGATTCTTGGACTAAAATATCATGGCAAACAACTTCAACTCATTAAAGTGGATCAACTAAGGCATGCTAGTGACTCATATACTTGAGGGCTCACAAGCCAAAATGCATGGCAACCATATCAAACATGTCAAACATGACCAAATGGATAGCCAACAGACTTTAAGTATGGAAAAATAGTGCTAAAATCTTCATGGAACCAAACCAACACATGCAAAAATCATGGTCTAAACACAAGGGACATTTCTAGGCCAAATGGAGCAATACAACGCAAGTACTACAAGCATACAAGGAGGCACAAATCCGGCCAAAAACAGAGATCCCACATGACCTAAAAACACCCAAAAAGTTCTGAAATGAGGCAAAAACCAAGCAAGCATGCACGTCACCCTTTTGGGCCACAACTCAAGGAAACAAGACCATAAAGGGAGAGGGGTGTCCCTCCCCTATGCAAGACTTCAAACCGACCTTTTTAACACTAAAAATACACTGATTTTCAGTGGTGAAGAGATCAAAATACAAAGATGACCAAAGCTTAACCAAAGAGGTAACAAAAGTGGCCAAACAAGGCCTAATAGAGTGAGTTTGCACTCAAAACACCAAACAACCTTAATGAAAGTTCTAAAGCATGAAAATATAGGCCTTTTTCATGTTATATACAAAAGCTAAATCAAAAAGCAAAATAGGTAAAAGATGATTGCAAGTTTGGGGAATATAAGGCAAGATGCTTACCCTTGAAGAACCTTTGAAGAACAAATGGTCTAGCCCTCTTCTTTTGATCAAAACCAGTCCAAAAACTCAAGAAACAACCCCCCAAGTCCCTCAATCTCGGAGCAAGGTGTAATAGTGTGTGTAATGGTGCAAAAGTAAGGTAAAAACACACTTTTGAGCTAAGAAACACACACAAAGGAGGAGAGAGAGGGAGATATAGAGATAATATGTATCTATATCTCTAAGCTCTGGTTTTTGGTTCCAACTTTCTAACCTAGATCAAAGAGGAAGGCCCTCCATCTTATAAGACTCCCTCTTGCAAAGCTTATACAACAAGCTTGCTTAGAGGGAGATCCCTCTATACACGTGTATGGAGGGAGGCAGAGTTGGTGCCAGCTATCACAGCTGGCACAAAATATCTCCATAAAGTGGATGAACAGTGGTCAGCTGCCCAAAAAAGTTGTTTCGACAAAAAAAAGTGCCGACCGGCAACAAACTATGCCGACCGGCAATAAAATGTGCCGATGGAAGCAAAAGACCGGCCGGTGGCCTCTAGCCACTGCCGGTGGTGTGTGGGGATGCCTCACAAGGCATTCCCTGTCCTTCCAAGGCAAAACACAAGTGTTCGGTGTAAAACCAGACACTAAACGGTCAAGTTCGGAGATCTTGAGGCAGGGCGCGCGAGCCAAAGCCTCCGGGAACTCTAAACGAACACATACATGAATAATCACCGAGTGTTCCAAGCGGTGACGTCCAAGTCTCAAGGACGGTCAAAAATGGGGTGTCTACACTTACCTTCAACTCACAGTACAAAGGCTCTGAAATACTGACAAGGATTCTTCACGTAGAACACTTTGGATGTTGCCTTTCTTCCTGATCATATTCACAACTTTCCCTATTCTCCAACGGGGTGACAGACTAGGTTGGTTCAGTATCCAGAATTGAGGTGCATACACGCTATCTCAACCTATGGGGCTTCCATACAGATTTCAAGCCGAGGACGCGCCTCTGGGTATTTAAACCAGACTTTAGTCCCGAAAATCCCGAACCTTTACGTTCTAGGCATCAGCCATTCGAACTCTAGTTTCCACCGTCGCAGTTTGTCTCCTAGGAACTCATTGCGAACACAGCCAAGATGCCTCTGGCAGGGAATGGTACTCAGGGAGAGCATTTTTGATCGCCATTCTGGCTTGAAGCAGACTTGATCTTGAGCTTGAGGTAGAGGCACACTCATACTTCGGAGCATTGGCAAGACCTGAAGAGGTACACACGGAACGTAGTCTCGGAACTTACTGAAGTTGAAACAAACTCAGATGCTCGACATTTCCTATTTTGCTTTTGCTTTGTAGTCTGGAACTCATATAGCTTTAGACAGGTCCTGGTTTTACTGTTCTGACGTGACCTGGGTTGAACCCTGCGGTTTCATGAAAGAACGAATCTTGTTTTGCACAGATGTGGAGAACGGCACGGCACTTAGAGCGCAAAACGATTTTATTTTTAAATTGATAAATAAGCTTTTGACCGGGTATCGAGCCTACGACTGAACACAGCAAGACAACTCAACACAGAAATAAAAGGCACGCAACCTAGACACATCGAGTAACACTCGAAACGACTCAAAACAAGAATCGAGATAAAACAAAAAGACACGACACTCAGAAGTGCACAGGGAGCCTGTTTCACCGGGTAGTGTTTCCCACCGTTTCTCATTTGTGGTTCTCACATCACTCGGCCCTCAAGCTCTGTTTTTTTTCTGAAAAAGCCCTTTTCTCACTTTTCCTCTCATCGCACATCTCTCTATTCTTCAATCTCTCATTTTTCATCCCTCCCCTGGGTGGTTGATGGATAAACAGCAAATTGTGGGCTCGTGCCCCTAGCATTCTGCTAGATTCTCTTTCTTCCACTCACAGCTAGTGAATTCCTCCCACGGAAAGGTTGCGCTACAACTGGGTGTGTAGCAAGTCTGCAGCTAACATCAGTTGATGATGCTTTGCTGGGGAGCTTGGACGTGATAAGATCTGTCCAGATGGTGGAGTGGAATATCTTGCCCCATTCTAGTTCGTGCTTCGCACTTTGTTTGATACCTTGTTGCTTGGAGGATGTGAGAGCTTTCTGCCCTTTGTTGTGCCCTTTTCTGGCGAATACGGTGTCCTTTCTGACAAGTAGAGTGCCCTTTCTGGCAAGTATTTTGACAAAGGGGAAAAGACAGAACACCTGACTCAACTGTGCCCCTGGTTCATCATTTTGACCATTTTTTGTTTTTGCTTTCTACTAAAACAGTTTTGACCAACATGAGAGTTAGATTAACACGCTTGTTCGATTTTCTGATTTAAAATCATGCAAGTTAGGCTATGAGTACTGAGAGTTTTCCTTTTTTGGGTTCGAGAAATGGTTCAGTTTTGAAAAATGGAGTACTTTTCGAGAAGATTAGTCAACCTCAGTAAAAATTCTCAAAAACTATTTTTGCAAACGACCACTGCTCAACGAGCACAGAACCTACTCTTGAGATGCACAACCTCGGATCCATAGCAATGGAAAATTGCCCATTGTCTGAAGGACACTGCATGGCAACGGAAAGTTGCTCCTTGTTTGGATAGCACCGCAGCGCATTGTAGTCAGTCCTCAGAGCGACGAACACAAACAGACTCTCAGATATAGAGAAGACAAAGATGACCAAAACCATCGCATGGACACAATCGAATTTGAAGTGTTTTACGACTGGACTTCAGAATGAAGTTGCCTACGTATCCCAAAGATGGGAATCAAGCCTTACGTAGTTTGGGGTTAAGGTACACTCGGGTATTTAACCTCTCCTTTTTATGCTCTAACTTTTGCCAAGGCGCCTGTTGCGGGTTTTCGACCTTGCGAGCTTTGTTTTTTTTTCTTTTCAATTCTTTTCATTTCTTTTCTTTTTTTGATTTTCTTTTTTTTTGTTCTTTTCTTTGCATTTTTCTTCATTTTTCTTCTTTTTCTTTTTTCTTGCTCTAACTTTTGCCTGGGCCGCCCTTTCGGGTTTTCGGCCCAGCAAGCCTCTCAAAGGGTAAAAGTGTAGCTTGGTCCATGCCAAATGGTTATAGGGTTTTGAAGCCATCCGTATCCAGGAGAGTGGCTGTTGATTTACAAGAGGACTCATCTTCAGCTCTTCGAGCATGTCTGATATCTTTGCCTCTAGTTCGAGGGGTACTTCTGTTCTAGCTTTGCAAGCTTCTTCTGATGACATCTGGTCTTCTTGATCTGACTTCCTTACCTCTTGTTCGAGGGCTGCTTTGAATCTGGCCACACAGGCCTCACATTGTAGTTGACCGTTGAACGTTCTGAATTCGAGTTCAAGGTTTTGAAAGCAGAGGGGTCGAGTATCGCGGCTGAGAGCGATCCTAAGCTGGACAATCTCAAGAGCGATTCTACACAGGTCTTCGCAGGACTGCGCAAAACATTTTTTGAAATCTTTTAAGAAAGCGACCAGTCGCTCGCGCTGAAGACAGTGTAGAACCAATCTGGATCAAGCCAGGATCTTTCCCAGTACTCACACTAATAAGCATGATTTCATTCATTAAGGGCTTAGCATGCCTCTCTTTCTCTCAATTGATCAAATTTTTGCAAAATCCGAGGAATTCCTTCCTCTTCGTTTTCACCGCAGTGTTCAAAAGGTTTTGAAAAACTTAGGTCGATGTAATGAATTCAAGGCACAAGAGAGCAGGTGAGATGCATTACCGTTTCATTCAAATCTCGGCACAACTAGCACACGGCAGAAGCGAACACAGAAGTGTAAAAATTACTGTTGTTTCATTCAAATCTTTTGGTGTTACTGGCTCCCTGGCAGAAACAGACTCAAAAGAAAACAAAAAGTCAAACAGAAAACAAGCGAGTGATGCCCGAGGTAACACCCCCGAAATCACCCGACTCTAACAGGACTGACTCGATACAACAAGACAGACCCAACTGACTCAGTATAAAAGACTGACTATATACAAAACAATAGACTGACGCAATACCCAAGTCAGAAAGTACAAAAACTAGCATTCACAAATGCTCAAAACAGTGCGTATCATCCATCACATCTGGAGTAAATTGAGCACCACCAGCAAGTGGTTCATCCCCCGATCACATAACAACACAGGTCCAGAGTACCCGGGGGATATCAGACCCTTCTGATGCTATGGTTCCAAGACTACTTAGCAAAAGGGAAAACAGACAGCATCTCAGCCTGATTTCACTTGAACAGATATGAGCCTAGTTAAATGAGTGTACTCTCTACTGAATTTTGCCCCCAAAATTCTGCCTCAAATCTAATACCCTCGGGTAAAACTGATCCCAAGGTGCTGAACTGGTGCCCGCAGGCCTGATGCCCAAACTTGCAAACTGATACATGCATTTTCCCTGTAGAGACGCACTCTTACAACACATAACAGATAAGTGAGAGCCAAAACACCCCTATGTTGGGGTAGGGTTTCCCTGCCCTATTTTTTCAGGAGCTAGGGTTTCACTACGCACGCAGTAGTTTCAAACAACCTATCGGGTAAGCAACCTATCCTAGTTTGGAATGGTCACTACGGATTCCGAATATGCACTAGGTCGAATGGTCAAAAGGGTTCTCCGGTAAAACCCGGGTTTGTGTTCCCATACTGGCAGAGCCCACAACCGGTCAGCCTTATGGTCATGCCTTGACAAGACAAGCCTCCGGCAAACCGTTCAGGAATAGCAGATGGCAAACACGGTGTCCTAGGCGCACCAATGCACATGCAATGCAAAGAAACACATAAGTGTAGTAAAAAACAGATATCATGATATAGACGCGCCCGCGTGGGGCCCCGCGCTACAGTTCAGACTCGATTTGTCTCACGGTTCTTAATCTGAACCAAAGAGTCCAAATCTGGCAAATCGTTTTGAGAAACAGATTTTTGGAAAGAAGTGCCAAACATGGACTGCTTTGCCAGATACAGAGTCGCCACCTAAATATTTTTTATGGGGGAATTTAGGAAACCCTGACTCGGTGCCGAAGGCCACATGTCCGTCATCACCGGAGTTGTCTCGGCTCGGGAGCTAGGGTACGATTGGGGAAGGTCAGCTATGAGCACCCCCTCTCGCCCGATCCGAAGATCGGCCTCTACTAACCGTGATATCCGTTTTTTGAAAACTTTATATGTTCTTATTCCATTTATTAGCCTAGAATTACTATGTTATGCGCACAGCAAACAAGTATAGACTAGATTGCCTAATTTGGAAACACGCATTGCATATCCGTTTATTTTGAAAAGCGCTTTGGAAAGTGCTACTCGCAAGTAGGCTAAAATAAGGATTTCAACGAGTTTTTCGAACTCAAACAATCCAACCTTCACCCACAGGCATTCAAACAGTTTATAACAAATAAGCATCTAGCCGCATGGTAAGCACGTTATCATGGCAACATTCACACGCATGCAATATGCTAAAGCGAAAATACTTACATCGTACTCCGTGCCAAAACAACAAACTAGTTAGCAAACATGCATGTCCTAGTTCATGTTTGAAATGGCTAATGCAACACATGCAAAGATGCAATCTAAACAGGTTCGACTATCCTAAACCTGGCATGTGAAATGCAACCAATTGATGCACGTATTCAATTTGGAATTTGAAATACAAATGCAGTTAGCATGATGTACCGAGCCCGGTGCATGCAGGACAAATGTATGAATGCACGCATGCATTGCATAAGGTATGCTAATTTTAAATATGCCCTAGTCTACCAACATAAGCAGGTAAATAAAAGGGAAGAAAGACGTAGGATTGGAAGACATACACCCCACTCACACACACTTATTATAGATTTGCCCTCGCTCGGAGGGTACAAATAAATATTACAGTCCGAATAACAAATAAATTAATTATTACAGAATTTCTATTTAATTAATAGAAAGAATGCAAAATAAAGGAGAGAGATGGCCACAGCCTCCGCCTCGAGATGCGCGAATGATGCATGCTCGAACCCGCCTTGCCCGGAAAGTCCGTACCATACCAAAGCTGTCTCTGTTTACACTGCCCTATCTCTCTGAAAAATGCCAAAGTGCTGGGACAGGTTTATTGCATACTGCAGAGGACCACCGGCTAGGGGAAATTCCCACCGGCTGTACACAATTTCCATCGGCTGCTTCTGGATTTATCGGCCATTCACCAATGGCCGGTCGGCACTGAATTCTGCCGGTCGGCATAAACTTCCTGCAGGAGACAGTTTTGACAGCAACAGAGAACAGACAGTATATGGCATGGGATTTTCAGGCACATGTGAGCATGGTCATGTTTCCCATCATGTGTTGAACTTAGGGGAACATGGCCCTCGATACTCGAGCCATCAATGGTGCATGATAGCCCAAGAGATCGAGCTTGCCATTTGATGAAAGGAATGCATGCAACACACAAATGAGGACCAAGGCCTTATCATGTCGAAGTCAAAAGCCCCGGTGACCGAGAGTTAAGGCACGTTACATCACTTATGGTATGAACGCCCCTTGACCCTCACACTTGGTTTGACACCCCAAACCAAGTAATGCAATGCATGTTATGCTAACATGGCTCAAAATGCAACATGATATCCATATGCAAGGCATGCCAAGTGTCATGCAACTAGTATGGCAAGCATGCAATGTTAGGCATATAAGATGCAAATGCAATGTAAATATGGACACTTTAAGCCAAAGGGTCATCATGCCACAACACCTAATGAAGCAACCATACAACAAACATGAAACAAGCATGCAATGGTGGCTTAAAATGGTAGTGGGGCAGACCTTAACCCACCTCAAAACAGTGGCCAAAAGTGTCCAAAAGGTGGACCAAAACTCATGCCAACAAGCAAGCCAATGGTCCTAAGGTTAAGGCACAAAAAAAAGGCACTTCACTCCCACCAACATGACCACTCATGGCATGACTTGGACAAGCCAAAACAGAATTTTAACATGCAAAAAGGGACTCCAAAACCTCCTAATATGACAGCTTAGGCGGCTCCCATGGAATGCATCCACCAAGACTCACTTCTAGGCATAAAAGGGATGGAAGAGGTCACAAATACAAGCATACAAGCATGATTTATGGGCTGAAATATGGTCCTAAATGATACCAAATCATGAGGATGGTCATAATTATGCATGCTAAAGGTCAATATACTCAAAGCTTACAAGCCAAAACACAAAGAGATGACATCAAACAGAGCAAGCATGACTGAAATGGATGGCCAACAGACCTTAAACATGGTAAAATAATGCCAACATCTTCATGGAACCAAGCCAACACATGCAAAAATCATGGTCTAAACACAAGATACAATTCTAGGCCAAATGGAGGATTGTAAAGCAAGTATATTAAGCATGCAAATGGGTACAAATCTGGCCAAAAACAAAGATCACATATGACCCAAAACACCCAAAAAGCTTCTGAAATGGGGCCAAAAATGATCAAGCATGCATGTTACCCTTTTAAGCCAAAATACAAGGAAACAAGACAATGAAGGGAGAGGGGTGTCCCTCCCCTATGCAAGACTTCAAACCACCTTCCTCACCACTGAAAATCCACTGGTTTTTAGTGGTGAGAAGACCAAAACACTTAAGCAAACAAGGCCTTACCAAAGAGGCAACAAAAAGGCCAAATAAGGCCTAAGAGGGTGAGTTTGAACTCAAACCATGAAAGACTCTTAATGAAAGTTCTTAAGCATGAAAATACAAGCCTTTTTTATGTTATGCACAAAAACTAAATCAGCAAGTAAGATAGGTAAAAGACTAGTGCAAGTTTGGGGAAACTAAAGTAAAATGCTCACCCTTGAAGCACACTTCAAGAACAACCAAGGCAGCCTCCTTCTTTTGATCAAAAACAGCCCAAAAGCTCAAGAATCAACCCTCAAAGTCCTCAATCTCGGAGCAAGGTGTAATAGTGTGTGTATTGGTGCAAAAGTAAGGTAAAATCACACTTTTAGGCCAAGAAACACACACAAAGGAGGAGAGAGAGGGAAATATAGAGATAGGGTGTATCTATATGTGGGAGCTCTGGTTTTGCCTTCAAAGTCTCTTACCTAGAGCAAAGAGAAGGCCTCTCCTCTTATAGAACTCCCTCTTGCAAAGCTTATACAACAAGCTTGTTTAGAGGGCAATCCCTTCATACACGTGTATGGAGGGAAGCAGAGTTGGTGCCGGCTATCACAGCTGGCACAAAATATCTACATAAAGTAGATGAACAGTGGTCAGCTACCCAAAAATGTCATTTTGACAAAAAAGAGTGCCGACCGGCAACAAAAGGTGCCGACCGGCAGAAAAGATTGCCGATGGCAGCAAAAACCAGCCGGTGGCCTCTAGCCACTGCCGGTGGTGTGTGGGGATGCCTCACAAGGCATTCTCTGCCCCTCCAAGGCAAAGCACAAGTGTTTGGTGTGAAACCAGACACTAAACAGTCAAGTTCGGAGATCCTGAGGCAAGGCGCGCAGCCGAGACCTCCGGGAACTCCAAACGAACACAAACAAGGGTAATCACCAAGTGTTCCAATGGTGACGTCCAAGTCTTGAGGACGGTCAAAAATGGGGTGTCTACACATGAGTTCGAGTCAAGTTCTCTAAATCCCCAGCAGAGTCGCCAGAAACTGTAGACGTTCCCGAACGCCCCGGGAGGGACGAGCTCCCGTTCCGTTCGTTATTGGGGTTACTACAGCTCAGGACTCTCAAATTGTCACGGTTCGTAATCTGAACCAAAAAGTCCAAATCCGGCAAATCGTTTTGAGAAAACAGATTTTGAAAGAAGTGCCAAACATGGACTACTTTTCTAGATATAGAGTTGCCACCTAAATGTTTTATTTTGGGGAAATTTAGGAAACCTTGACTCGTTTGCCTAAGGCCACGTGTCCGTCATCACCAAAGTTGCCTCGGCTCGGGAACTTAGGTACGATTGGGGAAGGTCACTTCGTGAGCACCCCCGCTCGCCCGATCAAAGATCGGCCTCTACTAACCATGATATCAAGTTTTGAAAACATTGTGTGTTCTTATTCCGGTTATTAGCCTAGATTTACTATGTGATGCGCACAGCATACAAGTATAGACTGGGTCGCCTGAATTGGAACAAAACATTTCATGTGTTGTTTATTTGAAAATGGTTTGATGGTGCTACCCGCAAGTAGGCTAAGACGTGGATTTGCCACCCTCGGGTGGGCTTAGAAAAATATGATTTTGCCACTATCTAGTGGGATTAAAACACACATTTGATGAATTGTTCCAATCCCAATAGCCCAACCTTCACCCACAGGCATTCAGGCAGTTATATCACATAAGCGCATAGCCTCATGGTAAGCATGCTATTCATGGCAGTCACTCACACGCATGCAAGGATGCTAAAGCATAAAAACTCACCGAGTACTCCAAGCCAAAACAGAAACCGATTAGAAATCCATGCATGATCCTAATTATACAGAAATGCCTAATGCAACACATGCAAAAATGCAACTATAGCAGGCTCGGCTATTCTAAACATGGCATATGAGATGCAATAGCTAACAAGTACTCAACTTGGAATTGAAATACGAATGCAGTTAGTATGATGCGTCGAGCCCGGTGCATGCAAGACAGATGAATGAATGCAAACATGCTATCATACTGTATGCTAATTGAAACATGCCCTAATCTGACCATCATAAGCAGGTAAATAAAAGGGAAGAAAGACGTGGGGTTGGAAGACATACAACACACACACGCACACTTATTACAGTTATGCCCTCGCGCAGAGGGTCCGAATAAATATACAGTCCCAAATAAATAATTACAGTCCTGAATAAATACAAAAATCCTAATTAATTTACAAATTAATCTAGGAAAGCTATAAACTAGCATGCTAGCCAGGGACTGCCTTGACTCTGATGAATGATGTATGTTTGGGCTGCCTTGCGTGAAAATCCACTGGGATGTCCCAATTAGCCTCTGTTTGCAATTTATTCTTGGAAAGCGCGCCAAGCCCCGAAAGACTGTTGATTCTTGATTTGCTGCAACAGAGAGCGGGAAAAGGGGCATAGCAATGTATTTTCACAAATGTATGCATGCCTCGATCCTCGTGCCACCAATCACGCATCTCGATGCATGATGGCCGAGGAGTCGATTTGCATTACTCAATATTGAATGATTGCACATGAAAACAAAACAAGACCTAACTCCATCATGGATAATCCGGAGTGTCGGTGATTTGGAATTGAGACACGTTCCGTTACTCGGAGTACGAAACGTACCTCATTTCCCGTGCCCAGGCTAACTCCTACCCCAAACACGATGCAATATGCATGATATGCCTGAAATACAACTAAGATACAACCTAGCATACACAATGCTATGAAATGGCATGCACGATGCACGAGGTGACATGGCATGCACAATGCTCTAACATACAACCTAGCATACGCAATGCTATGAAATGAAATGGCATACACAATGTACAATGGGCTTACACCAATATGAGTGGACCTCAACCACACTCACATAGGAGGCCATGAGATGAAAATGAGACAACTCGGAATGCGTGCACACATGCACGCAAACCGAGGACCGACCCTCAGGCACCGAAATTCCACTCTAATGAGACATGGCAAAGACATGGAATGTGATATGCAAACATGAAAAAATCAGTAGCAAAATGAGGGGCAAAACATCCCCGAAACAAGGCGAAATGACACCCGATGCATGGAATTTCTCCCGAAATGCAAAACTAGGTACATGAAATGGCTTACAGCTATACAAAGCATGCATTATTTGCTTATGACATGTGAAGACAGATTCAAGGCAGTCCCAAAATAAGCATGTTCACAGTTTTAAGCGAGGCCAAACAGCAAACACAAATAGGGCAAAACTAGCATGCAAAAATGGCTCGAAATGTGAGATAAAGAAGCAACTCACAGCTGCTGACCCCAAACAGATTAGGGCCCTTCAACAAAGTTGAAGAGGGGCCCAAAAAATGATCTTTTACAGTTTATAGAAAACCACAAAAACCAGCACAGGTATGGCTAAACTCTCATGCAAGAAATTGGCCAAAAGATGGCCAAAGAAGCCAGTGGTGGTTTCTGGCCTTAAACACAAAGGGGCCCTTCAACAATGCTGAAGAGGGGTAAAAAATAATGCATTTTACCGTTGGTGGCCGGACCCAAAACAGCATGCAAGAATGCTCAAAATGCTATGCAAAATAAGGCCAAAAATAGGGATATAACAGAAAGTATATAAAATATGCCTCAAAACATGAAAGACCCTTAATGAAACATGAACAGGGGGTCAAAATAAGACTGTTTTCAGTTCTTAAAAGAGACCAAAAATAGAAGCATCCGAGGCTAACAAATCATGCAAAAAAATGGCCAAAAGAGAGATATAATGGCAAGTAGTAAATGGAGGCCACAAACAGTAATGAGCCCTTCAACAATGTTGAAGAAGGGCTCAAAATAATCAACTCTTCAGTTTATGATATGCCTCAAAACAGATTAGACATAAGCCTAAAATACTACCCAAGAAATAGGCATACAAGAGGGATAATGAAGCAAGTGCAAGATGGGGACCTCAAATGACAAAAGTCCCTTAATGAAACATGAAAGAGAGCTAAAAAAAACACTACTTTCAGTTATGTCCAGAGCTCAGATATACAAGAAAGAGAGGCTAAGAAATGTTGCAAAAAATGAGTTAGAAAGAGGGAAATGGTAACTCACCCCTGTAGACCAATCTTTAGCAACTTCTTGGACCAAATTTGCTTCCTCCTAGCCTCTGAGAAGACCTCCAAGCTGCTGGAAATTGAAGTGGTGGTGTGGTGCTAGGTGATGGTGTGTAAAAATGGTTAAGAACTTAAGGGGTTTTGAGGTTTAGAGTAGAGAGAGAGAGAAATTTAATGAGAGAGCTCAAAATCAAAATTTTCTAACCCTCCAACACAGCTGGGAGCTGCTGGTTTTATAAGCAAAAGAGTTGGAAAAGAGGGGGAAAAAAGGGGGGGAAAACAATTCAAGTTTCCCCCCCAAAAAGGCCAAAAAGTGGGATATAAAGGCAAGTGGTAGCTTCTGGACCTAAATGGCCGAGAGCCCTTCAACAAAGTTGAAGAGAGGCTCAAAAAAAGACACTTTGTATTTTAAGACCAAGTCCGAAACAGCTCACAAGTAAGCCTAAAATACCGTGCAAAAATAGGCCTAAAAGAGCGTTAAAGAAGCAAGTGATAGGAGAAGATCTCAAACAGCAAAAGATCCTTAATCAAACATGAAAAGGACCTCAAAATATGACTATCTCAAGTTTGGGTCGGAGCCCAAAAATGTAGAATGAAGGTTCGGGAGCCAAAACACGCAGTTCGGGGCCCCGAAAGTGGGCTGTTAGGCACCGGAAGTGGTGTTCGACCACGAAGTTGGTCTCTCGGACCACAGTGTCCCTCAAAGGGGAGCAAATAAGATTTATGCTAAAAACCGGGGCAAACGGAGGTGGTTAGGCGGTCCCGAACCGAGGCACACGGCCAACGGCTCCGAAAAACCGGAAACCGGGCTCCAAACGGGCAAAATGGCCTACGACCACGAAGCGTAGCCTACGACCACCGAGAGATGATCTATGAGACCTCTCGCTCCCTTTGGTAAGAGAAAATAGAAAAAATAGAGCCTGGTTCGCAAACCGAGGCAAAGCGTAAAAGAGCCCGAAAGTCCGGAGGCAAGGCTCGCAGCCGAGACTCTGAAACTTCTGAGCAAGCACAATATACAATATCACCAAGTGCTCAACTGGTGATGTCTGAGTCTCAAGGTCGGTCAAAAATGGGGTGTCTACAGGCACTGATGTACTTCTTCATTTGGAGGAGGGGGAGTACGCGACTTACCGCCATACATACTTGATGCCTCCGTTGACAGGTGTCCGTACTCCCATGAAGAGGTCTACTGGCATGCCATCATCGAGCTAGGCCCGGGCTACATATATTCCTTCGACCAGCAGGGCCGGCACATCAAGAGGTGGGGCTGGACTGGTCCTCCCGATTCCCTCGACTTATCATCAGGTCGGATGGCCAGATATCCCGACTGAGTTGACAGGATGGCGATACAGGACTTCCTACCCAATTCCGATAGAGCCCCCTATGCCCGATCAACGATACGTCAGTGATCCTAACTCACCACCGGTATGTTCCACTGCTTTTCGTTTACCACTCAGGTACTTAGGCATTTATTTACTCATTGATGACTTGAGCTTGTATCTGCAGCCTACCAGGAAGTATACAGAGGGGTTACTCGGGTTAGTAGCCACACTCGAGGGCATGGTCCTGCGGAGAGAGACGTAGTTGTCCATCGTTGGTGTCCCGGTACTCTTTAGTTTTCTTGCATTTATCATACTTCTGATGACATGCTGAACTTGAATAGTTCACTGCATTGATTGACTGTATGTGTAGAGCACATCTGACACACACCACATTCATGTACTGTATCTGCATACACCCACTCTTTGTAGTTTTCTTACATCTGCATCTGATATACATACTTTGGTTGATGTATTCAAATCGCGCTCTTTCTTTTTAGATGCCTCCGCTACATACTGGGCCACCGGCTGGGCCATCCAGGCCTCCTCGGAGAGCTAGGAGAGGGGGTTCGACTAGCGGCCGACGCAGACGCAGAGCACCTGTCGTAGAGGAGGAGTCCAGCGAGGAGGAGGAGGTTGCACATCCCTAGTCAGAGACATCCGCTAACAGAGAGGATGACTCTGGTTCCAGTTCCGATAGTGGAGATGATGCTAGGAACTTTCTTCTAGAGGCTAGGACAAGACCAAAGCCTCACTTCTCTTCATGGCCGACCATCAGAAGGAGCTGGCCGACTAGCTTTTTTCATTAGAAACCAAAGGGGTGGTCGGCCTGCCAGAAAAGGTGGTCGGCCGACCACCTAGCTTGGCAACCACCAAATTGTTGACACGTGTCCCCCGAACAGTGCCTTATCCTCTATAAAAGTCCCAGCTTCGTGGTTCATCCATTTTATCTTAGTTTTGCACCAAAATGGAGGCATTCCTAGTCCAAAATCTCACAGCTTGGATTGCTTCTCTGGATGGCTCGGAAAAGTTGAACTTCCGGGGCTTCGGCTTGAATGCACTATTCACGCTGGGCCGTACTCCGCTGCATCTTCCTTTCCTCTATGTCGCGGCAAGGTTTTGGAACTCGGTAACACATGTCTTTAGTTTCGGCGGGCAAGAGATGTTTTCGACCTTCGAAGATTTTCAAGATTTGATGGAATCCGAGCGCATTGAGGAAATCTTGCCTTAACTCCGATTTGCCCACGTCCAAGCCCTAGGACGAATGTGCGGCTTCACTTTGCATGACGCTCGATCATTGATTCACGACGGGGAGCAGGACATCCCAAGCTTAGTTCACTGATTTTCTGATGCTGGTGATCGCGGTGACCATCATTGGCAGGGCTATTGGAGACACGCGCTTTGCCTATGCTTGCTATCTCATTTCTTGCTCGCCCCGGGCTCTGGTGGATTCAGTGTCTGGTTGATCGAGGTTGCCTAAGGTTTGAAGGAGGGCAAGAGCTGCATCGCCATGACATTAGCTGAGACATTGATGGGCTTAGATGTTTTTCATCGCCTGGAGGCGGCTAGGCTTGCAGGGAGCCCACTACTATTGTATGTAATGTTTCCCACCCAATCTCACATATATATAGCTCACATCACTCGGCCCTCAGGCTCGATTTTTCTCACAAAACTTTTTTCTTTCTTTTCTCTCATCGTACATCTCTCTATTCTTTATTCTCTCATTTTTCATCCCTCCCCATGTGTGGTTGATGGACAAGTCACAGATTGTGGAGTCTTGCCCAGCATACTCAGCTCACGGCTACTTTTTTCGACAACGCCTGGTTGATGCCCTGGATGAGGGGTGGTGGTACATCTGGATGTGCAGTTTGTCTGTAAACCGCATCGTTTGGCGCTGCCCTTGGCTCAACCTGCCGGTAATGAGTTACAACATGACCCGTCAACCTGGGATTCAATTGATTGGCATGACACACTATGTCTTCTATTTTCTATTCTGGTTCCAACGCCAGTTCGGCCATGATCAGACTTGCCCGCCAGAGGGGATAGAGTACCCGACCGCATTCCCGGTCCGAGGCGCACAGCTTGCTTGGTATGCCACAGCATGGAGGACGCGAGAACTCCTGGCCCCCGCTCCCACTTTCAGTTGCACTTTGTCTTATGAGTGCTTGGATTGGCTCAATGAGAGGCACATGAAGGGCCCATTTTGGCATCGGAGGCTTCGACCAGCTCTGGGAGGGGGCGCATGAACATCTGACTTATCTATGCCCCAAATTTATCGCTTTATTAGTACTTTCAAGTTTTCTTTATGAATGTAATAAAAAGCAACTTCAATTTGTATGCAAGAGCAGGAGAACTCTGTATTGAAATCATTGAAATTGAAGGTTGTGGGTACTGAAAATTTTTTGCTTTGGTCCAAAAATGGTCTAAGTTGTAAAAAGATTAATTTTCAACAAAGTCAACTTTTATTAAAACTTTTCAAAAAACCATTTTCGATGTGGATCAGAACTGGACACGCCTGAAATCTGTCACTGAGACGCACAACCTCGGATCCTAGCAACTGGAAAGTTGCCCCTAGTCTGAATAGTACCGCGGCACTGCATAGCAACGGAAAGTTGCCCTTAGTCTGAAAAGCACTGCACCAGGGATCATAACCGAACTCTTGAATGCTGAATAGACAAAGATGGCCAAGACGATCAAATGGACAAAGTTGATCGGGGAAAAGTTTATGGCTGAACTTCAGGATGAAGTTACCTACATATCCCAAAGATGTGAATCAAGCCTTACGTAGTTCAGGCTCAGGTTCACCCGAGTATTTTTACTCTCCTTTTACGCTCTAACTTTTTTCAAAGCCGCCCTTTGCGGGTTTTCAACCTTGCGAGCTCAGTTTTTGTAATTTCAAATTTTCTGTGCTCTAACTTTTGCCTAGGTCGTCCTTTTTGGGTTTTCGGCCTAACGAGCCACTCAGGGGTAATATTTCTTCAACTTGTCCATGTTGATCGGTTGGGAGAACTCTAGGCCATCTAGGTCCATCAGAACGACAGCTCCACCCGACCAGATAGACTTAATGATGTAGGGACCAGTCCAATTGGGTCTGAACTTGCCCCTAGGGTCGTGAATGGGAGCTCTGTTATCCTTGAGCACTAGATCTCCTTCTTTTAGATTCGTAGACTTAACCTTCTTGTTGAAAGCCCGAGCAATTCTTTGCTGATAACCTTGAACGTGGTACAGTGCTTTCAGTCTTCTTTCATGAAAGAGCATGAGTTCCTCAAATCTGCTCTGCTGCCAATCTGCTTCGGCTATCTGACACTCAGCCAGTACTTGCAAAGACGGAACCTCAATTACAATAGGTAGAACAGCCTCCATCCCATAAACCAATGAATACGGAGTCGCCCCAGTAGAAGTTCGAATTGACGTCTGGTAACCCCACAGAGCAAACGACAGCTTATTGGGCCAATCCCAGTAAGTTTCCACCATCTTCTGCAGTATGTGTTTGATATTCTTGTTGGCGGCCTCAACCGCTCCACTGGTTTGTGGCCGGTATGTGGATGACTTGTGCAAAGCCACGTTGTATTTCTCTAACAAGTCAATCACCTCCTTCTTGAAGTGGGAACCATTCTCTGAAATGACCTCATTTGGGACCCCATAACGACATATGATGTTGTTTCTGATAAACTTTGCAACGTGCGACACCTTCAACACCGCATAAGATTGGGCCTCAACCCACTTCGTGAAATAATCTATCGCGACTAGGATGAACTCATGCCCATTCGACCCTTTTGGAGTGACAGCCCCGATCACATCGATTGCCCAAACTGAAAACGGCCATGGCGAAGTCATATTGTACATCTTCGACGGCAAAATGTTTATGCGGTTTACATGGATCTGACACTTGTGGCATCGCCGAACAAAGCTGATACAATCCTCCTCCATGGTGGACCAGTGGTAACCTTGTCTGAGGATCTTTCGCGCTAGCATGACCCCGTTCATATGCGCACCGCATTCCCCTCCATGGATGGCCTCCATCAGACGTTTCGATTCTTCAGTTTCAATGCACAGCTTATGCATTCCCAGATGACCTCTCTTATACAATTTATCTCCGCCGATGATGAACTGAACAGCCATTCTTCTGATTGCCGTTTTATCCTTGGCATTTACCCCTGGTGGATATGCTTCATTCTCTAAGAAATTCCAAATATCGTAATACCAGGGGTTCTCATCTTGAACCTCATCTATAGCAGCAATCGACTCGTAAGCCGGCACAAATTTATGGTTGATAATGACTGGACGCATCCGGACTCCAAACGCGATGTCTATCTTGGAAGATAGAGTTGGTAGTGAATCTGCAAACATGTTGTTTTCTCTTAGTAGATGAGTGAAGTTTAGCTTCTCAAACCGAGGAATTAACAAGTCCAAGGTCTGGTGATACATTATCATCTTTTTCTTCTTTGACTTTCTAGTCTCCTTTTGCTTGAGACATAACAAGGTTCGAGTCCCTAATGATGTCCAACTGTTTTGCCCCTTGTTCCAGGGCTGCTTCTAGACCGGCAATGCATGCCTCATATTCTACTTCTTTGTTCGAGACTTTGAATCGGAGTTTGAATCCTAGAGGGATACAGGAATTGTCAGGTGCTATCCGTAACACCCCTATCCCATGCCCGTACTGGTTTGACGCTCCGTCAAAGTACATCGTCCAAGTTTTGTCTTCGATATGCAAAATGGCCTCATCTGGGAATAAGTACTCAACTGCTTCACCTCCTTCAACTGGATGATCGGCTAAGAACTTTGCTACTGCTCTTCCCTTGACAGACTTGCGCATTACATATTTCAGATTGAATTTGGAAAGCAAAAGCAACCAACGAGCTAGCCCACCCGTAAGTGCCGGTTTCTCGAAGAGATATTTAATGGGATCTAATCTTGAAACCAGCATTACAGAGTGAGCTAACAGGTAGTGCCGCAGCTTCCTGGTAGCCCATACCAAGGCTAAGCAAGCCTTTTCCAACGGTGTGTAGCGGGTTTCGTACTCCAACATCTTCTTGTTCAAATAGTAGATAGCCCTCTCTACCTTGTCCTCAGACTCTTGCGCGAGCATGCAGCCCATTGTAGTCTCAGTTACTGAAAGATACAAAATCAACAGTCTCCCCAGCTCTGGCGGTGACAACATGGGCGGGTTTTGTAAGTATTCATTGATCTGTTCAAAAGCAGCTTGGCATCGGCCCTCCCATTGGAATTTCTTTCCTTTCCTTAGAAGGCCAAAAAGTGGTTCACAAGTCATGGTTAATTTTATGATAAACCGTCTTATGAATTGCACTTTACCCAGAAAGCCTCGCACCTCCTTTTCAGTCCTTGGTGGTGGCATTTCTAAGATGGCCTTGATTTTGGAAGGGTCGACTTCGATACCTCTCTGTGTAATCTGAAACCCCAGCATTTTCCCTAATGTAACACCAAACGTACACTTCTGAGGATTCAGCCGCAACCGAAATTCTCTGATCCTTTGAAAGAACTTTTGCAAGGCGGTGTAGTGGCCCTCTCTTTTCTTGGACTTAACAATCATGTCATCCACATACACCTCAACCTCTTTGTCGATCATGTCGTGCAATACCGTGGTCGCGGCCCGTTGATATGTAGCTCTAGCGTTCTTCAGCCCAAATGGCATTACCCTGTAGCAATACGTCCCCCACGAGGTGGTGAATGCAACCTTTTCTCGATCTTCAGGTGCCATCACTATCTGGTTGTAGCTCGAAAAGCCATCCATGAACGAAAGCAAAGCATGCCCCGCTGTGAAGTTCACTAACTCATTGATATGCGGCAAGGGAAAGTCATCCTTCGGACTAGCTCTATTCATGTCCCTGAAATTCACGCATACCTGGATCTTGCCATCCTTCTTTGGCACCGGAACGATGTTGGCCAACCAAGTGGGGTATTCGGATACCAGCAGGAAACCTGTGTCAATTTGCTTGGTGACCTCTTCCTTAATCTTGAGAGCCCAGTCCGAGCGGATCATTCTGAGTTTTTGTTTAACGGGTCGGGCCTTGGTGTCAAGGGTGATTCGGTACTGTACAATCTCAGGATCGATTCCAGGCATGCCTTCGAAAGACCACGCGAAAAAATCTTTGAAACTTTTAATAAAGCAATTAAGCGCTCGCGTTCCCCCGAAGACAACGTGGACCTGATCTGGGCCAGCCGCGGGTCCTCCTCAGTACCAATATTCACAGTAGTGATTTCATCCATCAAGGGTTTAACAAATCTTTCCTGTTCTTGTTCAATTAAGCGTTGCAAAATTGGAGGAATTTCTTCCTTGTCGTTTTCATTAAAATTTTGAAAGTTTGAGTTAATGCAATAAATCAAGGGCATAGAAAAGTACTCAGAAACCACAACCACATCATTCTCATTAAGCACATCCAAATCGTTTGATTCTTTGGTTACAACAGACTCAAAAAAGAAAGAAAAAGACGACCTAGATAGGACTGTGGTATCCGGGTTATCACCCCCTAGAATACCAAACTCAGACTCTGTCGAGCTGGAACTTGATTCCGACTCAATAAATTCAGTGGAATCAGATTCTGGCTCTCTACCTGACCCAGTGCTGCTTGACAAAAATCCCTTTTCATATTGCCAAATGAGAGACGGTGCGATAGATGCATCAAAAATGTTTGCTGGTAGGCCCGCAGCCATTTCATTCCCGATCATGCATACCGAGAAGTTATCCCCCAAGCACTTCTGTTCGATCGGAGGATCTGAAACTAGACACGCCAGTGCTACCCCCATTTCACTTTCGGCGTCCTCAGACACCACTTTCTTGCTCTGCTCAGCCTTAGCTAATGGGTCCGTCTGCTCTTTGGCAACGTTATCCCCGGATAACTGCAGGTCGAAGAAGATCTCAAACCCTGGCACGCGCTTCCTCTCCGCGTTCAACCATGGTTCCGGGAAGCCACAAATGGAAAGTCCTCCCCCTCCTGGACAAAGCGTCCGTTTAGGGTACCTTGGATGGGTTGGTGCATTAACTCATATGGCTTCCCTGCCTTTTTTGATCTGGCTCTCCCAACCGTCTCCTTACCTTTCCTTATCCAATCCTCTTTGGTGGGTAGATAACCCAAGCAAAAGGTGTGTGGGTTGTGTGGCACTTCGGCCAATACTGTAATGCCCTTTCGGCCGCTCTTTCCCAATCCCATCCCGGGGATGTGTTGAAGCTTGTTCATGAGGTATACTGATTGCGCACTGACATACACCCCCTCATTAACAGCCAAAATGTTCTGTACGACCCGAGCTCAGCCAGAGCGAAATTGGATAAGAACACATCCTCCATACCGTGCTCAATTTCCAGGACTGGTGTAGACACCTCCGGCGGTGGATGGATCGATGAATTCCCAAAAACAATGGCTACTCCCTTCCCATGGGGGTATTTCACCATCTGATGTAAGGTTGACGATACTGCCTTCACCTGGTGCAGCCACGGCTGCCCCAAGAGTAGATTGAAGGTTGCGGGAACTTCTAAGACGTGAAACTCTACCTCATGCTGTCCCGGCCCAACCTTGGTCTGAATTTTTACTGTCCCCATTACTTCTCTGCTTGTGTTATCATATGCCCGTACACAAAGTCCGCGGTCTTTAAACCGATTGCATATGCAGTTCTTGCCAGGCACACATTAATGGCGGACCCTGTGTCGACAAGCACCACGGGTATCCATTTGTTCCTACACTCCACAGAGATGTAGAGTGGCTTGTTGTGGTTCGCACCCTCAGGTGGTGGTTCTTTGTCGGAGAAAGTCAACATCGGGGTAGCCCCTCCCGAAAAAACTAAGCCAACCAACTGTTCAGGCGTGGTGTCTATTGAGAGCTTGGCCTTGTTCATGGTTGATAAGACAGCTTGTCGGTGCACTCGCGATGCCATAAGCAGTCCCCAGATGGAGATGTCTGCTTATATATTTTTCAACTGCTTTAGTACAACCTCTTCTTCGAGTTGCTTCTCTTTCTGTTTCTCAGCCTCTTTATCCTTCCCAGACGCCTCTAGCTGATCTAGGTGCGGGGACTTGAAGTACCGCCCGCTTCTAGTCATATGGTCGACTTCACCAATGTACCAGGTACCGTCTGGCTGGTTACTCCCCTAATCCTCATCCATGTGGGCAAGACATAGATCATCGTCTTCCTACCACATTCCGTCTGCAGCCAACAAACACCTGTCCGGCTTCGGTACAATTGTACTTGCAGTACTTTTCGCCCATATACTCGCAGCATTCTCTATCTTTGTGCACACAATACTTTCAGTCCCCATGGGGGCTTTGGCTTTTCTGATTCTCTCAGACTCCTCGATTCCTTTTTTCTCCAACTGCGTCAGTACAACTGGCTGCTCTATAATTCCTGTATTCAAAATGCCCAGCTCCTGAGCGAAATTCTTAGCACTGGCGCTCTCCGGCGATGCATTCTGATTTCCGGCCCTTCCGGCCACAACTGATGTTCTTGCCCCTGCCGGGCCCTGTTCTAACTGAGTTTCGTCGACAACATCTGGTTGGTCATCAAGCCACCCGGTGACCTCTGCTGACTCCTCAAAATCTGACCAGTTGACTACCATGCCCTCTAGATCTTGTTCATTGAAAAATTGGAGGTTAGCAAAGTCCCCTTCCACAGTTGCCAAGTCGTCTATCCTCTGACTAGATTCATCCCCCTGTATTACGCAAAGTTCTGCCCCTGCCGGCAATTCCACATTTGGCCCAACCTGGTCTGTTGATAGAATGTAGTCACTCGGACTGTATACCTCCTCAGCAAAACTCCTAGATTCCTCAGATTCAGACTCAACAATCCCATTCTTCCCTGAAATCGCCCCTGTCCTGTCTTCGACAGTCTCCACCATTGGTTCAGGTTGGGTTCTGGAGATGTCCAACATGCACAAGTCAGTGCAGTCAGGAAGGAGCACCTCCGGCTTGGGTAGGTGGGTCAGGGTGACATATATGCTAGGATCGCAAGATACGACCCCAGTCTGGATAAAGTTGATACGTTTGGGGGGTGGAGCTTGGTTGTGCGGTGGGAGAGGGTTTGTCGTGACATTGGGTTTTTCTGGAGGCACAATCACCTGCTTGTCAACGAGATCTTGAATCTCATGACGCAATCTGAAACATTGGTCAGTGTCGTGACCATGTTGTTGGTGATATGCGCAGTATTTTGCTGGGTTATGAGAGGGAGGGAGTGGATTTGGCAATTGCCTCGGCTCCAGGGGCTTTAAGTCCCCTTTCCTGATTAATGCCCCCAGAGCCTTGGACAGGGGCATCTATAATGGGGTGAAGTTTCTCTGGCCTCGAGGTTGGTACTTGGTGGTCTGTGTGTTGCTTCTGGACGCGCTGCAGAAACGTGTAGCTGCCATGGGTCTTGGAGGGGGGATGGTGGTGACCATGCTTATTTCTGAAGCTCTAGCATTTACTGCATTACTAGTGCCTGTATTGTTGTTGCGGTTGAAGGTTCTTTTGGGTTGCTCTCTGTCACTATCAATCAAGCCCTGCTTCAAGGCATCCTCAATCTGTACTCCCATCTCATGCAAATCTGAAAAGGTAGGGAAATGGAGCACGATCATTTTCTGCATCAGCTTAGGTTGGAGATTGTGCACAATCATCTGGATTTGATCTTTATCAGTAGGCCTTATTGTTATCATCGAGGCCTGCACCCTCCACCTGGCTACAAACTTCGAAAAGCTCTCCTTAAGCTCTTGCCTTATTGTCTCAAGATCACGGGTTGTAATCTCGATTGGCGTATTATAGGAGTACTGTGCAATGAAAGCCTCGACCATCTCATCCCAATTTCGCTTAACATCGTCTTCTAATTTTGCGTACCAGATAGCGGCCACACCCGACAGGGTCCGGCCGAATAATGAAAGCTTCTGCGGTCTGGTGAGGCCCATCGGCCGTAGCACATCTGAGAACAACCGGAGATGCACCATGGGATCCCCAGATCTGTCAAAGCGGTCGATTTGTGGCATTTTGAATCTATCTGGCCGCGTCACAGCCACGTCGGTATACCCGTCCTCAATGTCTGGGATGGACTTTACCCCTTGGGATTTCTTGAACAACTTCTCAAGCTTGCTCAATTTCAATGCTGTAGGGTCAACCTCGAACTCGAAGGGAGAGTCCGGTAGATTGGTAGGTGTTTTGCATAACTCGGGTAAGATTGAGGGTGGTGGCAGCCCTATCAGAATGTCTGTACCCTCCTGGACATTTGGTGCTTCCCCGGGTGTCTGAACCCCAGGTGGTGGAGGAGTTTGATGTGAAGCAAATGCCCCGTTTTGCTGTTGCAACCTGGTGATTAGCTCGGCCTGCTGGGCCATGATCGCAGCCTGCTGCTTGGCTAATTCCTCTGCATAAGTTTCATACTTTCTTGGAGTTGACACATCATGGCCTCTATCCCTGACGTGTTCTGCTGATCCATTTGACCGACCGGTATATCTATCTCTATGGCAACAATTGAGACCTCAGCCCGACTGTCCACTGATGGGGTAGACCACTACTCTGGCAACCTCTGCTCAGATACACTACGTTTTCTCGGCCTCCATCTGATAACTGGGGGTAGAGAGTGGAACACTGGTTGTCCGTCGACTAGATCCTCAGAACGATTGAATCGGTGACCTCTTATCCAGAGTGCTTGGGGAATATCTGCTTGGTCTGAAGCAATTGTGCTAAACTGCATAGCAAAAAGATAAATAAAGCAATAATAAGGAAATAAACAACCAGACAAGCGGACAGCATAACGGCTTTAAATAAATACACAACACACAGTTGGGCATCACAACACACAGTCGATAAGCTGAAAATACTATTCTCAAACACTGATCATTATCCCCAAATCACTGCCCCACAAAAACTGAATTTGATACCTGCAGATAACTGATTCCCAAAATACTGAACTGGTGCCTGCAGGCCTGATGCCCAAACTTGCAAACTGATACATGCATTCCTGTAGAGACGCACTCTAAAAGCACATAATAAGCAAGTGAGAGCAAAAAACACCCCTATGTTGGGGTAGGGTTTTCCTGTCCTATTTTGTCAGGAGCTAAGGTTTCACTATGCACGCAGCGGTTTCAAACAACCTATAATCGGGTAAGTAACTTGTCCTAGCTTGGAATGGTCACTATAGATTCCGAATATGCACTAGGTCAAACAAAAAGGGTGCCCCAATATAATCGGGGTTTGGGTTCCCATCGTGGCAGAGCCCGCAACCGGTCAGCCTTATGGCACACTTCTCAAAGTGAGCCTCCGACAAACTGTTCAGGAATAGCATACGGCAAACACGGTGTCCTAGGTGCACCAATGCAAATGCAATGCAAAGAAACACACAAGTGTAGTCAAAACCAGATATCACGAGTTCGAGTCAAGTTCTTTAATTCCCCAACAGAGTCGGCAGAAACTGTAGACATCCCCGAACGTCCCGGGAGGGAAATCCCATTTTGTTCATATGGGCTCACTACAGTTTAGGACTCAAATGTAACGGTCCTGTATCTAATCTCACAGAGTGCAATGCAAGACGGGTGAATCATCAAAGAGTCCAAATCCGGCAAATCGTTTTTGAAAATAGTTTTTTTTTAAAAAAAAAGAAGTGCCAAACATGGATTGCTTTGCCAGATATAGAGTCGCCACCTAAATATTTTATTTTGAAAAATTTAGGAAACCCTGACTCGTTTGCCTAAGGCCACCTATCCGTCATCACCAAAGTTGCCTCGGCTCAGGAACTTGGGTACGATTGGGGAAGGCCACTTCGTGAGCACCCCCGCTCGCCCGATCGAAGATCACCCTCTACTAACCATGATATCGAATTTTGAAAACATTATGTGCTCTTATTCCGGTTATTAGCCTAGATTTACTATGTGATACGCACAGCATACAAGTATAGACTGGATTGCCTAAGTTGGAACAAAGCATCGCACATCCAATTGTTTTGAGAATAGATCGAAGTTTGCTACTCGCAAGTAGGCTAAAACACGGGTTTCGATGAATTATCCCAACTCAAGCAACCCAACCTTCACCCACAGGCATTTAGGCAGGTATATCATATAAGCATATAGCCTCATGGTAAGCATGCTATCATGGCAGTCACTCACACACATGCAAGGATGCTAAAGCATAAATACTTACCGAGTACTCCAAGCCAAAACAGAAACTAGTTAGTAATCAATGCATGATCCTAGTTCATGTTAAGATGGCTAATGCAACACATGCAAAATGCAACTAAGATAAGCTCGACTATTCTAAAATGGCATACGAAATGCAACAACAGATACACGTATTCAACTCGGAATTGAAATACAATGTAGTTAGTATGATGCGCCGAGCCCGATGCATGCAATACAGATGAATGATGCAAACATGCAAGCATAAGTATGCTAATTGAAACATGCCCTAATCTAACCACCATAAGTTGGTAAATAAAAGGGAGAAAGATGTGGGGTTGGAAGACATACATCACACACACGCACACTTATTACAATTGTGCCCTCGCTCGGAGGGTCCGAATGAATAGTATAAACTATGTAGCTAATCTAAGCTAAATAAGAAATTATAGCTAATTATTACACAACATTAATTAATCAACAAATTAACTAAGTAAGCAATAAACTAGCATGAAAACTAAATACAATGGACTCCCTCAGCTCTGTTTCGAATGGCGAAGGGTGTATGCATGCTCGAGTCGCCTCGTCGGGAAATTCCATCGCGATGCCTCGTCTCGCCTTTGTTTGCAACTAATTTTAGAAATTGGCACAAGGCTCCAGGAGGCTGAAACTCCATCTTGGGAAGGCTGCCGACCAGATATTGGCTTGCCAAAGACCTGCCGACCACCCTTTGTGGTGGAAATGAAAAAGGGTGGTCGGCCGACCACTTTCTGCCCCTGGATTCAGGTTTTTCTACAACAAAGGCAAGAGGGAGAGAAAGCAAGTTATTTTCAACATATGTGTGCAAGACCACTCTTCCCATCCTTGCACAAGCTCAAGGGAGAGTAGACCTCGATCCTCGTGCCACCAATCACGCATCTCGATGCATGATGGCCGAGGAGCCGAATTGTGCGACTCAATGGAATGAATGCAAGTATGAACACATGAAGCCAACAATTCTATCATGGGTAATCAAGAATGCCGACGACTGGGGATCGAGGCACATTTCATCACTTGGAGTATGAAACGTCCCTCGTTTCCCGTGTTTGGACTAACTCCTACTCCAAACACAATGCAATATGCATGACATGCACAAATGCAACTAGCATGCAATCCTAATGCAATGCGACCTAACCATGGAAACATGCAAGGATGAGATGCAAACATGCTACTAGCATACACAATGCGACTAACAACCTAGCATATGCAATGCACACACGAAGATGGACATACACAGTGGCATAATCAAAGCATACACAATGCGATGGTCAAACATGCAACAACATGAACCAAATGGCATACACAATGCAAGGTGGACTTAAACCAATATGAGTGGACCTCAACCACACTCAAATCAGTGGCCACACGGTGAAAATGAGACAACCGAAATATATGCGAACATGCACGAATGCAAAGGACCGATCCTATGGCACAACATGCGACTCTAACACGGCATGGCAAGGAATGAAATATGGCATAAGATGGCACATGATACAGCTCTGAAATGGCATAGAATACGGTCCCGAAACATGCAAGTATGTCAACCAATGCATGCCAGAGGGATTGGGTACCGAAACTAGTGAAGTGCGTTACACCAGAGGTACCCAAAGCAATGCACCAATGGCAAAACCAAACCCAAACAGACCCTAGGCAGGTCTGAAATAGTGGGGAAATGACCTAAAATGATGGTTCGGAATGCAAAGAAATGGAGCTCATTCAATGGTCGGTAAATGAGGCATACAAGCTCGATTCTCGAACACATTTAAAGAGTACAAAACATGGAAATATGGCATTCAAACAAGCTCTGAACTATGATGTATAATGGGCCCAAAACATGAACACACCTTAGTATATGCGTGGAATGGACCTCAAAACGCAAAGTTAAGCATGGGTATTGAACTACAAGCATGCAAAACAAGCATCATTCAATCATGAGACCCAAAACTAAAGCTAGGGCAGTCCGAAATACGCACAATATCAGTTTAGGGCATAGCCAAAAAGTGCTAACATGAAGGGTCAACAAAGCATGCGAAGTAAGCTAGTGAACCATGATTTACACTACACGTATATGAAGCACATGAGGGCTCACCAAACCAACCAAAAACAGAAGTATGCCATGCCAAAATATGCCCAAATAACCACTAAAACTTAGTCAACACATGCAAGAATGAAGTGCTCCTTCGAAAGGCCATGCAAGAGGTTATTCTACACATGTATGATGGACAAGCAAAATAGCAAAACCACCTCTGGACAGAGGCTATGAGGGTCCTAAAACCCACCAAAAAGGCCCTGAAAAGAGTCTAGGAAGCGTGCAACTGAAAGCCCCTTTGAAAGGCCTCGAATGGGATTGCTCTTCACATGAATAATAGACACTTTATATGGCAAAAAGGGCTCTGGACAGAGTTCATTCAGACCTTAGGACTCACCAAATAGGGCCTGGAACATGGCTTTGAAACATGCAAATAGGGGCTCCTTTGTAAGGCCAACAAAGCTAGTAAAGAGAACAAGGGGTGAGAGGGTCACCCCTCTCTGATTTTTGAAGCTCAAAGACGCATGTTAGCCACTGAAAATCCACTAGATTTCAGTGGCCAAGAGGCCAAACCAAGGCCAACACAAATGCTCTAATGCATAGCCCTAAACATGAGGAAATGAAGCATGCAAAGGGGAAGATGACCCCAAATAGAAAAATGACCTTGAACAAACTTAAAGAGAAGTTCAAAACAAGACTTTTTTAAGTTTATGTTGAAGTCCAAAAATGCTTGGAAATAGAGCAAAACAATGTCAAAATGGGGGAAATAGAGACTTACCCATGTAGCACAGCAATGCAGCAAGCTCTAGACCAAGAAAGTGAGCCTTCAACCTCTAAAAATCAGCTCCAATATGCTTGGGTGGATGGTGAAGGTGTTGTGCTAGGAGGTGTAGTGCAATGGGTGCAAGAACAATGGAGTTTGAAGCTTGAAGTAGAGAGCTATGGAGGGAAGTGTATGTATGCCTTGGCTAAAATGTTCAACCTTTGCAAATGGAGAGGAGAGCCTCTCTTATAGAGGACAAAGGGCCAAGGCTTCTTGGAGAAGCCTCGAGTAAAGGGTGCAAGCTTCTAGAAGAAGCTAAACCAAAAGGGTCAAGCTTCTTGAGGAAGCTAGACCAAAGGGGTCAAGCTTTCTCAAGAAGCTTGACAAAAGGTCAAGCGTCCCTTAGAAGCTAAGCAAAAGGGGTCAAATCTTCCTTAAGAAGACAACAAAAGGGTCAAATCGTGGAGGATGGGGCAAATGTGTAGACACCCCATTTTTGACCATCCTCAAGACTTGGACGTCACCGCTTGAACACTTGGTGATCATCCATGTTTGTGTTCGTCTTGAGTTCCCGGAGGTCTTGGCCACGCGCCTTGCCTCAGGATCTCTCGACTCGATTGTTTTGTGTCTGGTTTTGCACCAAACACTTGTGTTTTTCCTTGGAGGGGCAGGGAATGGCTTGTGAGCCATCCCCACACTCCACCGGCCATGGCTTGAGGCCACCGGCTGTGTTCTGTTTCAACCGGCCAAATGTTTGGCCGGCCGGCACTATAGATGGCCGGCCGGCTATCTTTTTTTGGTCAATTGCATTTTTGGCCGGCCGACTACTGTGCATCTGCTTTTACGGATATTTTTGTGCAGCTGGCATACACTGTCCCCCTTTCCATACATGTGTATGGAGGGATTGCCCTCTTGTTAGCTTCCATTGGAAGCTTTACAAGACCATTTGTCTACAAAAAAGAGGCTCCTCTCTCTTGTTGAGGGGTTAGACAATTTAGACAGCATTTTCAGAGGGTTTTGAGTTTTAGGGTTAGGGTTCATATATCCTCCATCTCTATATCTCCCTCTCTCTTGTTTATTGTGTGTGTTTTGTCTTAGTTTTGCACACGAACACCCACCATAACACCTTTTCTTGGAGCTGAGGCCCTTGAGGGTTGTTTTTGGAGTAGTGGAGCTAGTTTGAGCTTGAAGAACCAGCTGGTTCACCATTGGTGAAGAGGGTTTACAAGGGTAAGAAATTTGTCCCTTTATTCCCCATTTTTGCATTGCATTTTTGCCTACCTTTCATCTGTTTTTGAGCTTTGTGTATAACATATAAAAGTTCTAATTTTTAGTGCTCTAAATAGTTTGTTAAGGCTGTTTCAAGCTTTGGGGTTGTTCGACCCCTCTTAAGCCTTGAAAGGCTCCATTTTGTGCCTTTTCGGTTGAGCTCCGGGACCATTGTGTTTGGGCCTCCTCACCACTAAAATCTTGAGGGATTTCAGAGGTGAGGATGGTTCCTTGAGGTCCTAGGAAGGAGAGGGCCAACCCCTCTCCTTGTTGTCCTTGAAAAGGGCCATTTTTGCCTCTTTAGTGAGCATCTAGTCTAAGTGTGTGTTGGCCATGCCTTAGCTGATTTTGATGCTTATTATGTCATAATATGCCTCTGTTTTTAGTTGGTTTTGGTACACCATGCTTGCTTAGCATACATGCCTTGAAATGCCATATTGTAGCCTTAACATGCATGTAGGTTTTAACCATTGTTCAAGCATGCTTTTGGCCTAGCTTTGTGAAGCTTTCGTACTTGTTTTGCCATGTTTAAGGTCTGTTTTTGGTTGTTTTGGTCAACCATAACATGTATTGCATAGCTCCTTTGGATTGTTAGCTTGTAGGGTTTAAGTAGGTGAAGTGTTGAGCATGCATTGTTTGATTTATTTAAGTGGTTTGGCACCACTTATAGCATCATTTCAGTCATCTTAGCATGCTTGTATGCTTGCATTTCATGGCCCCTTTGATGCTTCAAGAGGCTTGTGTCTTATGCTCCTTGTTTGTACCATTGTGCATGCCTCTAAGATTAGGTCATTTAGATGCCATCTAAGTGGTTTTTGGGGCTCACTTTGGCATGATTTGGGACTGTTTTGGTCCACTTTGGTCATTTGCTTCATGTGTCATTTAACCATAGTTTAAGTCCTTGGACTTGGTTGCATGCCTTGCTTGCATTGGTAGTTGGATTTGGTATCATCTTAACATGATTTTCAGAGTTTGATGTGCATGCCATTTCTCCATGATTATCCTCTTTTAAGTGTGCTTAAAAGATGTTCTTTAATGCTTAAGTGTTGGGCCATTTTTGCATGCATTGTTTGTGTGTGTATTTGCCTCCATTCCATAGCATTTTGGCTTCCTATTTAGACATGGCCGAGGCCTGTCCATATTGGTCTAATTCTACCTTTCTCATATTGTTCAAATGTGATCACATTGCTACATGCTTGCATGCTTCGGTTGCATAATGTTTGCATGCTCATTACTTGTATTGTTGACACATGCTTAGCTATATTGCATTTTGTTACATGCTTCCCCCATGTTCATGTTTGCATGCTTGCCCTCATGTTCATATAGCATACTAGTTTGCATGCCTAGGTTGTATTCCATCTAGCATGCATGCCTTGTCCCTTGATCTAGTGATAGGGATTGGGCCTTGGTTTGTTTATGTGCATTGCATTTCATTTGAAATCGAAATGCACACTTGATTCTTTGGGCCATCATGCATGCAAATGCGCGATTGGTGGTCCGAGAATCGAGGCCCATCCTCCTTTGAGTCATACATATGATAAGGAGTGTGGTTGGTGCATACATTGCTTGAAACGCATTGCCATGCCAAGTTCTGCCCTCTGCTGCTGTCAGCTGCAGGTTTCAGCAGGAAGAATTGGCCGGCTGACAGTGTTGGATACCGACCGGCAAAACATGTTTGGCCGAGAGCATAAGTTTGTGGCCGGCGACCATTCTCAATGGCTGGTGGTGTTCCCACTCAGCTGGTAGTGTTTCACAACAGTCAGAGAAGCAACCTTGGGAGTTGTGCAATTTTTAGAGAAGCAGAACAACGAAAGTAGAGGCAACTTGTGCATAGCAGTGACTTTCCGAGCGGAGCCGAGCACGCACTGCTTTGGGCCCTCTTCCCGAGGCTGTTTACTGCTTTCAATAAATTAGTCAATTTGTCAATTAATTAATTGGTCTGTAATATTTAATTAGCTTGTAGGTTAATTAACTTGTATTATTCTTTCGGTCCCTCCGAGCGAGGGCAAATCTGTAATAAGTGTGGGTGCGTGTGTGCATGTCTTCCAACCCCCACTTCTTTCTCCCTTTTACTTACCTGCTTTTGATGGTTAGTATTAGGACATGTTTACTTTAGCATACCTTATGCTATGCATGCGTGCATCATTCATTAGTCTTGCATGCACCAGGCTCGGTACATCATACTAACTGCATAAGTATTTCAAATCTAACTTGAATACATGCTACTTGTGCATTTTCACATGTCATTTATAGACTAGCTGAGCCTACTCTAGTGACATTCTGTATGCGTTGCATTAGCCACTTAACATGGACTTGGATCATGCATTGATTTCTAACATGTTTTTGTTTTGGCTCGGAGTACTAGGTAAGCATTTATGCTTTAGCATACCGCATGCGTGTGAGTGTTGCCATAATAGCATGATTACCATGAGGCTAGATGCTTATATGATATAAACTACTTGAATGCTTGTGGGTGAAGGTTGGATTGTTTGAGTTGGAATAACTCGTTGAAATCTGTGCTTTAGCCTACTTGCGAGTAGCAAATTTCAAACTGTTTTTTCAAACAAATGGAATATGCAATGCTTCGTTCCAATTTAGGCGATTTGGTCTATACTTGTTTGTTGTGCACATAATGTAGTAATTCAAGGCTAATAACCGGAATAAGAACACATAACGTTTTCAAAATCGGATGTCACGGTTAGTAGAGGCCGATCTTCGGATCGGGCGAGAGGGGGTGCTCATAGCTAACCTTCCCTAATCGTATCTGGCAAAGAAGTCCATGTTTGACACTTCTTTCCTAAAAACCTGTTTTCTCAAAACGATTTGCCGGATTTGGACTCTTTGGTTCAGATTAAGAACCGTGATGATTTAAGAGTCCTGAACTGTAGCGAGCCCAAAACGAACAGAACGGGACTCGTCCTCCCGGGGCGTTCGGGGACGTCTACAAAATGCCTCCTAGCTGGCACAACTGTAATGCACTCAATAATACCAAAAAGGAGAAGGCTGGCCAACCAGCTAAGGTGGTCGGGCGACCAGTCCCCCTAGTCAGCCGACCAGGGGTCAAAAGGGTCAAGTTGAAAAGGTGGTCGGCCATACCAGATTGGTGGCCTCCCAAATGAGTGCAACACAGTGGTGGTATGTGAGACAAGAAAATGTGGCTCAAGAGTAAGGAAAACCAGCTTTCAAAGAAGGTTCAAAGGGGTCAATCACCAAAGGTGGCCGGCCATACCAAATGGGTGGCCTCCTAGATGAATGCAACATAATGGTGGTATGGGAGACCAGAAATTATGGCCCAAAAGTGAGGGAGACCAGTTTCCCGACAAGAAAACTAGCTAGAGGAGAGAGAAAAGTAGTCTCCGAGGAGAAAGCTGGCTTCCAAGGGGAAAAGGTGGTCTCCCACCCTCGTACCACCTTCCTAACAATGAAACTAGGGTCCATGCCAAAAATGAACCCTGACCGGTGCAAAACGAGGGTTTGGAGGCCAAAACGCGCGGCCCGCGGCCCTGAAAATTGACTACTAAGCACCGGAGGTGGCGTGCGACCACGAAGGTGGTCTCCCGGGCCACAGTGTCCCTCTAGACAGAGGAAACAAGGTGTGTGCCAAAAACTGGAGCAAACGGAGGTAGTTAAGCGGTCTCGAATCGAGGCACACGGCCGAGGGCTCTGAAAAATTGGAAACTGGTCTCCAAACGGGAAAAATGGCCTATGACCACGAAACGTAGCCTATGGCTCCTGAGAGATGGTCTACGAGACCTCTCCCTCTCTTCAGGAAGAGAAAACAGAGAAACCAGGACCTGGTTCGCAAACCGAGGCAAAGCACATAAGAGCCCCGAAAGTCCGGAGGCAAGGCTCTCAGCCGAGACTTCGCAACCTCAGAAAGAGCACAATATGTGTCCTCACCGAGCGCTCAATCGGTGACGTCTGAGTGTTAATGTCGGTCAAAAATGGGGTGTCTACAAGGAGGTATGATTTTATTATGCTCAGGCAAAGGGTTAGTGGTGAAATTTGGCTTTTGTGATTGAGCTATGACTTTATTGTCGATGAGATCTTGGACCTCATGACGAAGTCAGACACATCGGTCAGTTTAATGTTCGAATTGTTGATGGAAGGCGCAATATTTTAAGATGTCCATTGCCTATGAGGATTTTCATGGCCTTAGATAAGGACATGTGAAGTGGGTGGAAAGTTCTTTCCGTACAGGTTGATTAGGTAGCTTAGGTGTTTCTAGCAAAATGGTCTGACACGACTTAGGTACCTATGGCATGAGCTTCAGTGGGCTTAGCATTGGATGATATGGTAGGTGTATTTCTAGTGAAGGACTTCTTTTGAGGTTGTGTAGCAGCTTCCACTTCGATGATGCCTTGGTTGATCCCATCTTGTACTTGATTTCTGGTGTCGAACATTTCCCAAAAGCTAAACAGCGGCAAAGGCAACATGATGTCTAGTAGAAACGGATGCAAATTCTTCACAATGGCTATCACTTGACCCTTTTCCATCGGCCCAGTTGGTCAATCTTGCTGCCTTAGCTCTCTATCTTGTGACAAAGTCATTGAAGCTTTCATTGGGTTCTTGCTTGGCGGTTTCAAGCTCCCTCATAGTCACTTCCAATAGGGTGTTGGAAGAGTATTAGGCGACAAATGCCTTGGCTAGCTCATTCCACTTCCACTTCATTTCACTGTCAAGCTTGCATACAAGTTGGATGCTATATCGAACAGAGTTTGGCCAGACAAAGACAAAATTTGTTGGCAAGTATGTCCCATAGGCCTTAGAATGTCGGTAAAAAGTCAGACATGCACCATGGGGTCTCCTAAGTCATTAAACCTATCTCTATCTGACATTTTGAAAACAGTCACATCCCCTAGATCAACATCTAAATTTGGAATGCAATAAGGACCCTCTGTCTTATTCATAGGCTTATCCAGCTTGGCTACCTTATCAACAATGATGTCAAGGTTGGGCACTTCAATCGTTAGTTCATTTTTTGGCTAATCCAGGAGTGGAATGAGGAAAACTAATACTTTCTCTTTGGAACTTGCAGCAGCTTCGACAGTGGTAGTGGCGGTGCGACTGCTTGGGCTTGCAGTTGGTTCAAAGTTTGGGCCTTGAGCTTCCACAGTAACAAACAAGGTATCCACAGACCTTTGAAGTGCATGGATCAACACAGTCAACTCTAGGGCTTGGCCCATTGAGATTACTAGTTTTGGACTCTGAAACCTGAAGTGTTTTGGGCATGAGAAAGCTAGCCATGTGGGCTGGCCTGCTTTATATCAATTAACATTGAATTGGGCTAAACTATTCAAACGGGTTTGGGCTTGAGCTTGCGAATCTTCTTTGCTCGTTGCTTGAGTGAAACTATAACAGGCTTTCCGTCAACAAAATCCTGAGTACAAGACAACCGATTGAGTTTGGCCCACTTAGCTTGCGAATCTTCCTTCCTAGGAGCAATAGTTGCAAGCAATCTTGTGAATAGGCAGATGGACCTAGTCAAATTCTGTTCAAACTTACCATGGGAACCCCGAAAATCATCATCATAATCAATCAGGTGATAGTTTCCGAACCAATGAATTTTTAAGGAATTTTCATAATTCTTACCAAAGTGACCAACCAAGTAATTGCCTTTCCATTATTTATCACTTAACCCTATTTAAAGTTGATTCCATATTTTTTTTTTCAAAGTCATTTTTCAAAGTGAAGGATTTATTTATTTATTTTTTCTTTCCCCCCTAAAATTTTGAGGAGTTTAGATTTTATTCCAATGAATCAATCAAACAATCCTCCTTTAGCTAAATATCTCATAGAGAAATCAAAATTTTATTCAAAAAGGTAGGCTTGGTCACCACTTCCTTGCCTACTATTTATCCAATAAAATTAAGATTCCTCCAAAGTCAGTAGTCCAAAAATTTTGATTTAATTGAAAACATTTTCCATAATATATGGAATCTACTCAAATTTTATTTCAAAATTTTCCGAGGAACTTCAAATTTTATTACAAGGCATTAGTCAAACAATTGTCTTTCTAGTCAAATGCCTTCCACAGAATTTCAAAATTTTATTCAAAGTGAAAGACTTGGTCGCCACTTCCTTATCCAACACTTTTCCATAAAAAAAATAAAAAAATAAATAAAAATCAAAAGTCTATAACTCAAAAATTTTTGTTCAATAAATTGTTTTCCATAATTTTCAAAATTCTACTTGGATTTTATTTCAAAAATTTTCCAGGGAACTTTAGATTTTGTTCCAAGTGTGTAATCAAACAATCATCTTCTAATCAAATGCTTTCTAAGGAAATTCAAAATTTTATTCAAAGTGAAAGACTTGGGCATCACTTCCTTGTCTAACACTTTTCCATAAAATCAAAATTCAATCCAAAGTCAACGACTTAAAGATTTTCGTTCAAACGAAAACTTTCCATAATTATCAAAATTCTACTAATATTTTTCATTTTTTTTTTCAAAATTCTTTCCCCCCAAGAAGTTTCAGATTTTATTCCAAGTATTCAATCAAATAAATATCTTCCAGTCAAATACCTTTTAGGGGAATTGGAATTTATTTCAAAATGGGTGACCTTGGTCACTACTTCCATATCTACCATATTTCTATAAAATTAAAATTCCCCTAAAGTCAATAACTTAAAGATTTTCATTCAGTCAAACACTTTCCATAATTTCCAAGACACTAATTAGGATGGAAATTTGTTTTTTTTTTTTTTTTCTGGGTAAACTACCAATAGGTCCTAATAGTTGGACTTAATTCCCATCAAGTCCTATTAAAAATAAGTCCTGCTAAAATTGTTGCTAAAAAATAATTTTTTATAACAATTTTTTATATATGTCGCTAAAAATTGACAATTAGTGACTTTTTTTTTGTCATGATTTTTATAAATTGTCGCTAAAACTTACAATGAGTGACCTTTTTTTATGACAAATTTTTCTTATAGGACATATTAGACAATAAGTCCACTTATTAGGACTTACATGTAAGTGCCCCTTTTTTTTAGAAGTTATTTAATCACATATATATTGGGATTTTCACTTAAATTTTGGAAAGTAATTGTTTTTCAATCAATAACCAAGGTAGGAATTCAAATTCAAACTCAAATCATTTAAATTGGGAAACCACCACCTATTTCACCATTGATTGCTACAATCACGATCAAGATCAAATCACTGCCTAAGTTGAACCCTCAGATTTCAGAATCAAATCATTGCTAGAATAAACTCAAATTTTCCCAGAATCAAATCATTGCCTACTTAGACCCCCAGATTTTGTAATCGAATCATTGTCTTTCTGATTGCTAATCCTCAGAATCAAATCAAATCATTTTGTTGCATTAGGCATTTTGTATAGTTAGGTACCATTCATAGTTTTCTAACACATATCTTCCTAGCTTAGAGTACTAGGCGAGTTTTTACGCTTTAGCATACTTGCATGAGTGTGAATGTTGCCATGATTAGCATGCTTGCCATGAGGCTATGTGCTTAACTGCTAAACTGCATGAATGCCTGTGGATGAAGGCTTGTTGTTTGAATTGGACGATTAAACAAATGTGCATTTTAAGCCCACTTTGTTGCGTGGCAAATCATGTTTTAAGCCCATTGTATTTGGTGGCAAAATCCACAAACTTTAAGCCCACTAGAGGTGGCAAATTTAAACAATTTTTACAAACAAACATGATTTGAATTGTTCCAAGTCTTGCAAACTTGCCTATATTTGCATGTGCGCATCACATAGTAAAGTTAGCTAATAACTGGAATAAGAACACATGATGTTTATAAAAATCATATCATGATTAGTAGAGGCTGATCTTTGATTGGGTGAGCAGAGGGTGCTCAATTCATGGGCTTCCCCTCCCATACCTAAGTTCCCGACCCGAGATAACTATGGTGATGACGGACACATGGCCTTCGGCACGAGTCAGGGTTTTCTAAATTTTCCAAAAAGAAAAAATATTTAGGTGGCTACTCTATATCAGGAAAAACAGTCCATTTTTTGTATTATTTGATTTAAAATCGATTTTGCAAAAAGGATTACTAGATTTGAACTCTTTGGTGTTTATCAGCTTCACATTGCATTTGTCAGACTAGTTTCAGAACCGCAGGAGTTCGAACTGTGAGGCCTTCTTTTCAAACCTTTCTGAAAGGCGAGGCACGAAAAAGGCAAGTCCATAGTTTCTAGCGACTCCACTGGGGACTTAGAGAACTTGACTCGAGCTCATGATGTGACATTTTATCTACACTTATATGTTTCTTTGCATTTGCATTTGCATTGGTGCGCCTAAGTCACGGTGTTTGCCATCTACTATTCCTGAACGGTTTGCAGGAGGCTTGCTTGGAAAATCTTTCCAAAAGGTTGACTGGTTGCGCGCTCTACCACGATGGGAACACAACCCTTGGATCTGGACTACTGTTGTACCGTTTGATCCTCCTTTCGCTTCTCAGTGTTAGGTGTGATAGGTATATTAGGTAGTCTTGCTGAGGTACCCTTTTTTGACCAATCGACCTAGTTGCATATCGGAAGCCATAGAGACTGCTCCAAACTAGGACAGGTTGCTTACCCGAGCACAGGAATTGTGTGAAACCACTCGTTTTGCAAAGTGAACCCCTAGCTCTTGACGAAATTTGGACAGGGTAAGCCTACCCCATCGTAGGGCTGTTTTGGCTCTCACTTGCTTGATATGTGCTTTTGGAGTGAAACTCTACAGGAATGTATGTAACAGTTGCAAGTATGGGTATTAGTTTGGGGGCAGAAATCAGTGGAGTACAGTTCTCCAGCTTATGATTGCAATTACGTGTTGTTCGTGTTTGAGCTGAGGTGCTATGCGGTTTTTGATTTTCTATTTCTTTTTCTTTATTTTCTTTTTGCAAGGTAGTTTTTCGCCATTGCTTCAGATGATTCTGTTACCCCCCAAGCACTCTGAACCCAAGTAAGGTGGCTTTACCAATCTGGGGATCTTGTAAGAGGATAGCCAGTGTTTGCATCACTCCCACCAGTTACGAGACGGAGGAGGGTCAGACATAACTCACCAGTTCAGTAGTCACCAATTTAGCAGTCGCCTTTTCAGGCCTAGTTATCTACTTCTACTCTGGAAAGAAAGTATTCACCAGTTCTGATAACTCAACATCCCTCAGTCAGCATGGAAGATATGCTTTGCCAACTCCAGTAGACCGTTGAGACTATGCTGCTAGATGTTGCCCGACAGGCTGAGACCACAACTTGCCAAGCAGAGGTTGTAGCTCGCCAAGCAGAAGTGATAGAAAGGCTTCAACAACAGCAGCCATAACCGGCAGTAGCCTCAACATATCATGGACTCCTAGCAGGAATTCCGGCACTCGGGGTCATAATTAATGTCCAGGAAAATGCAGGCATTCAGGTAGATCTGATCCCACCTCAGACCTCCAAGGCACCAGTTTATCAAATGGAGGTGCCGTTTGAATTCAAGGTTGACCCCATCGCACTGAAGGTCTACAAGCTAGAAAAGCTCTTCAAATGGGCTCAGGGCGTGAATTCAATCCCCGATATTGAGAATGGCTATACAGATTTTGCAGTAACTCTGCCAGACAGATTCAAGATGCCGCATATAGACTGGTTTGATGGCTCCGGGGATCCTATGGTCCATCTACAGTTATTCTCTGACATCCTATGGCTAATGGGTCTCACCAAACTATAGAAGTTGTCACTCTTTGGCTGGACCCTGTCTGGTATAACGGCCATCTGGTATGCCATGCTTGAAGACTCTGCGAAGAGAAACTGAAAGGAAATGGCCGGCGCCTTCATAACACAGTACTCCTACAATACCCAGATCGAGGTCACTACTTGTGAACACAAAGACCCCTCAAGAGCCGAAGGAGGGTTTCTCAGATTTTGTGAATCGATGGAGGGCCAAGGCCTCTATGATGACTATCCAACCTTCTGAAAAGGACCAGATCAGAATGGTCGTCCGTAACTTGCAAAGAAGACTATTTCAGACGATGATAGTCTTACTTTTGTTCACATTTGCTGAGCTTCACGAAATATCAGTGCAAATAGAGGATGCGATGAAGTAAGGTCTCATAGACCACGAGGAGGAACAACCCAAAAGGCCCTTTACACGCAACTCCAATGCAACCACGACGGGTGGCACCTCTACGTGGCCTTCGGACGTGAGCATGGTCACCACCACATCCAAGACCACCAATCCCTTCACGGGCACATCCAATACAACTTCCCAAACCTCCAGCCATCAGGCTCGAGGCCAGAGGGTCTTCACAACACTCTATATGTCTCTGTCCGCAGCCCTGAGGGTCCAATTAAAAAAGGGACATCTTAAGCTGTTAGAACAATGCCCACTGCCCGATCGTCTCCCTCCGAAACACAAGCTGGCCAAATACTGTGCTTTTCACCAACAACATGGTCATGATACTAATCAGTGCTTCAGATTACGTCATGAGATTTAAGATTTCATTTCACAATAAGGTGATAGCACCTCCCGAAAAGCCCAACGTCACTACAAATCCTCTCCCACCACATAACCAAGCCCCTTCACCCTGACAAATAAACCTCATTCACACACTGGCCGTCTCTTATGACCCCAGTATATACATCTCCCCCTCCCACCTACCTAAGCAGGCGTTGTTCATCCTAGAAAGCACAGACTTGTGCATGATGAATGCGTTGTCACTCCAACCCGAACCCGTCGTCACTCCAACCTGACTTAGCTCAGTCCTTTGCTCGAGGGCTTTGAGGACTTATCTGATGGGGTATACAACCCGAGCTGCTATGTGGTGCCAATCAATCAAGTTAAGCCAGAAGTGGTACTGCCAACTAGGATGGAGGTCAGTGTAGTTCGTCAAGACGGACGAACCAAGTCAGGGATTAGATGATCTAGCAGACCTGGAGGAAGATATAGATAATTTGCAGTTCTTTAATGAGCAAGATCAATGAGACGTGCGTATTAATTGGTTTGATCTGAATAGGTCAATAGACAATTCTGGGTGGCTAAGTAATGAACCCAATATAGATGATAGAACTGAATCGAAGCTTGGAGAGCAGAAAGTGAGAACTGCAGCAATGGCCAGAACGGCCGAGATGAAGGGTGAACTATCGAAAAACACTAGTAAAGAACAATTGGCTTAGGAATTGGGCATTGTAAGGACTGTACATATAGAACAAGAAGCTACGCTGGAGCAGTTTGTGTAGGAAATGAGTGAAAGTGATCAGAAAGCTAGAATAGCTTAATGCCCTGGAGGGAATGTTATTGCTGAGGGAACACTTAGGTCGGAATCGAACAATTGCTTGTCGGTTGTTAGAGGTATTTGGTGGGAAAATGATGATCTGCATCTTGCCCACACTGATGAGGATTAGGGTGAAGGCTTTCCTGACAATACCTTGTATGTGGAGGAAGTCGACCACATGACAAGAAGCGGTCGATATTTTAAACCACCGCATCTAGACCAACCCGAGGCATCTGGGAAGGACAAAAAGGTAGAGACATAGAAGGCAAAATAGTTAGAAGAAGAGGCTATGCTAAAACAGTTGAAGAAGATTCAAGCTGACATATCTATCTGGGGGCTGCTTATGGCTTCACGAGTCCACAAACAGGCTGTACTAACAGCGATGGATAAAGCAAAGTTGTCCATCAACACCACTGCGGAATAACTGGTGGGATTAGTCTTCCCGGGGGGCCCTACGCCAACTTTGACCTTTTCAGATAAGGAATTGCCACCGAAAGGATCTGCACCCAACAAGCCCCTTTACATATCGGTGGAATGCTGAGAAAAGTGGGTACCAGTTGTATTAGTCAACATCGGGCCAACAATCAACGTCTGTCCATGCCGTACGGCTTATGCTATTGGTCTGAAACGAGCCGATTTCGTGCCTACGGCCGAGGTGATCCTGGCGTGTGACAATACAAGCAGAGACGTGATTCGAACAGTGCAGATCAGAGTGTAGGTTGGACCCGCTCAACCGGATATTAAATTTCACATCCTAGATGTTCCAGCCACTTTCAACCTACTACTTGGACGACCTTGGCTACACTAAGTAAGAGCCGTCTCTTCCACCCTACACCAAATGTTGAAGTACCCCCACAGAAAAGGGGTGGCCATAGTCTTCGGGAATTCATCTATATATCCCCAGCCAGAGGTCACTACGCCTGTAATGGAGATTGTGCATGACGATGAGGATGTCTTCATTTTGGGGTTTACCTTGGCTGAGGCCCGAGTAGTGCAAAATATCTTGGCTGTTGATGAGAGCCTATATGGTAGTGCGCAATCTGTATATCTCATGAATAAGCTACAACACATGCCCTAAACGGGATTAGGCAGAAGTGGCCAGAAAGGCGTTGCTACATTGGCCGACGTACTACATAACCCTCATGCCTTTGGTCTTGGCTATACGCCCACCAAAGAGGACTAGGTGAGGAAAAGGAAAGAAATGGCCGGAAGGGCGAGAGCAAAGCAAAGTAGGAAGTGCTATGAACTTGTGCACTGACCAATTCGGGGAACCCTGAATGGCTATTTTGTTCAGCAGGGAGAAGACTTCCTATTCTGTGGTTTCCCTAAACCCTGGTTCAACTCTGAGAAGTAGCGGGTTCCCGGCTTTGAGATTTTCTTTGACTTGCAGCTGCAAGAGAGTGACACAGAGGAACAGACTGAACCAACTACTGAGGTTGCAAAGAGCGCAGGAAGTGATTCCAACAGCAGTGAACTTGAGGTAGGAGCAGCACTGGCATATCTTCTTTCGGATCCTCAGATCAACTCAGAGTGCTTGGGGGATGACCTAACCGTTTCCATGATCAGAGACCAACCAGGTGTGAACCCTTCTAACGGTACTCTGGCTGCATCTAACGTACCATCCCTCATTTGGCAGCTGGAGGAAGGCTTCCGGTCCAGTAGTTCTGAGTCGGGTAGTGAGCCAGAATCTGATTCCATAGAGTCTGTGGAGTCAGAATCAGATTCCGGTTCTTTTGAGTTTGGGTCCGGTATTCTTGGGGTTGATAACCCAGATGCCGAGGTTTTGTCCAGGTTGTCTTTTTCCTTTTATTTTGAGTCGGTTGTAACCGAGGAATTGGATGAGCTGGACCTTTTGAATGAGAATGCCATTACAGGTTTTGAGTACTTCTCTGTGCCACTTGTATATTGCATTGATCATGACTTTCAAAATTTTGATAAAGACGATGATGAAGGAATTCCTCCGGTTTTGAAACATTTGATTGATTAAGAGGAGGAGATGTTTGTAAAACCCTTTGTTGATGAAATCCTTCCAATTAATGTGGGTATTGAGAAGGATCCACGTCTGGTCCAGATCGGGTCCACGTTGTCTTCGGAGGAGCACGAGCGCTTACTCGCTTTATTCAAAGATTTCAAAGATGTTTTCACGTGATCCTACGAAGACATGCCTGGGATTGATCCTGAGATTGTACAGCATCGGAGACCTTTTGACCCTGAGCCCCGACCCGTCAAGTAGAAACTGCGGAGAATACGCTCGGATTGGCTTTGAAGATTAAGGAAGAGGTCACTAAGCAGGTAGACGTAGGGTTTTTGCTAGTATCTGAGTATCCAACTTGGTTGGCCAACATCGTTCTAGTGCCAAAGAAAGATAGCATAATTCAGGTGTGTGTGGATTTCAGAGATCTGAACAAAGCCAGTCCGAAGGACGACTTTCCTCTACCACACATCGATGAATTGGTGGATGTCACCCCAGGCCATGCGTTGCTCTCCTTCATGGATGGATTTTCTGGGTATAACCAGATTTTGATGGCACCTGAGGACATAGAGAAGACTGCCTTCACTACGCCACGGGGAACCTACTACTACAGGGTGATGCCGTTTGGGTTGAAGAATGCAAGGGATACCTATCTACGAGCTGCAACCACAATTCTACATCATATGACCCATAAAGACGTGGATGTGTACGTGGACGACATGATGATCAAATCCAAGGAAATAAAGGGCCACTACACCAGCTTGAAGAAATTCTTCAAACGGATCAGAGAATATCTGTTGAGGCTGAATCAACAGAAGTGCACTTTTTGTGTGACAGGAGGGAAAATGCTGGGGTTCTTAATCACACCGAGGGGCATCGATGTAGATTCTTCTGAAATCAAGGCCATCCTAGAAATGCCACCACCAAGGACTGAAAAGGAGGTGCGAGGCTTTCTAGGTAAAGTGTAATTCATAAGATGTTTTATTTCAAAATTAACCTTGACTTATGAACCACTATTTGGTCTCTTGAAGAAAGGAAAGAAATTGCAATGGGATGATCGATGTCAGTTTGTTTTTGAGCAGATCAAGCAGTACCTACAAAACCCACCTGTGTTGTCACCGCCAGAGCCGGGGAAGCCCTTGATTATGTATTTGTCAGTAACGGACACAACGATGGGATGCGTGCTTGCTCAGGAATCTGAAGATAGAGTGGAGAAATCCATCTATTACCTAAGTAAGAAAATGATAGACTATGAGACCCGTTACACTCCACTCGAGAAGGCTTGCTTAGCCTTGGTTTGGGCTACCAAGAAGTTGAGGCACTACTTGTTAGCTCACTCCGTAAATCTGGATTCGAGATTAGATCCCATGAAATATCTCTTTGAGAAGCCTGCGCTCACGGGTAGGCTAGCTCGTTGGTTGCTTCTCTTCTCCGAATTTGATTTGAAGTATGTTACTCGCAAGTCTGTTAAGGAGAGAGCAATAACAAAGTTCCTGGAAGATCACCCAGTGGAAGGGGATGAAGTGGTAGAATACATGTTCCCATATGAAGCTATTCTGCAAGTCAAGAAAGACATTTGGACAATGTACTTTGACAGAACGTCTAACCAGGACGGTTATGAGGAAGCGGTGTTGCTTATAGCGCCCAACTATTCCCATATAGCGTTAGCTTTCAAACTCCGGTTCAAAGTATCCAACAATGAGGCAGAATACGAGGTGTGTATCGTTGGATTGAAAGCTGCCCTAGAACTAGGGGCAAAAAGGTTGCACGTTATCGGGGACTCAAACCTAGTTGTGTCTCAAGCAAAAGGAGACTGGAAGGTCAAAGAAGAAAAGATGAAAATTTATCACTAGACCTTGGACGCTTTGATTCCTAAGTTTGAGAAGTTAACCTTCACGCATCAACTAAGAGAGAACAATAGGTTCGCTAACGCCTTATCAACTCTATCTTCCATGGTAGACATCCCATTTGGAGTCCAGATGCGTCTGATCATTATTGAGGAGAGATATATGCCGGTCTACGAGTTGATCGCCGCAATAGATGAAGTGCAAGATCAAAACCCCTGGTATTATGATATCTGGAACTTCTTGGAAAATGAGGTTTATCCGCCAGGGGCAAATGCCAAAGATAAGAGGGCAACACGGTGAATGGCCGTTCAATTTATCATCTATGGGGGTAAGTTGTATAAAAAAGGGTTATTTGGGAATGCACAAGCTATGTGTGGACGCAGAATAGTCAAAGCGCCTAATGGAGGCCATCCATGGGGGAGAGTGTGGAGCACACACGAAGATTCTCAGGCAAGGTTGCTACTGGTCTATTATGGAGGAGGATTGCATTGGTTTTGTTTGGCGATGCCACAAATGCCAAATCCATGCAAATCGCATGAATATCCCGCCGTCAAAGCTGTACAACATGACTTCACCATGTCATTTCTCAGTCTGGGGAATTGATGTCATTGGGGCAGTTACACCGAAAGGGTCAAATGGACACGAGTACATTCTGGTGGCAATTGATTATTTTACGAAGTGGGTGGAAGCTCAGTCTTATGTAGTGTTAAAGGCAGCGCATATGGCTAAGTTCATCCGAAACAACATCATTTGCTGTTATGGAGTCCCGAACAAGATTATTTCAGACAATGACTCCCATTTCAAGAAAGAAGTGATTGACTTGTTGGAAAAATACAACGTGGCTTTTCATAAGTCATCTACATATCGGCTGTAAACCAATAGAGCTGTTGACGCCGCCAACAAGAACATTAAGCACAATTTGCGAAAAATGGTTGAGACCTACAAGGACTGGCCAGACAAATTGCCATTTGCTTTCTGGGGCTATAGAACTTCAATTCGGAAATCTATTGGGGCAACTCCGTACTCTTTTGTTTAAGAGATGGAAGCTATTCTGCCGATTGAAATAGAGGTTTCGTCGTTGCGGGTCATGGCTGAGTGCCAGATAGCAGAAATGGATTGGCAGCAGAGCAGGTTTGAAGAACTAATGTTGTTCAATGAGAGGAGGCTGACAGCACTGTACCATATTCAGGGTTATCAATGCAGGATTGCCAGGGCTTTTAACAAGAAAGCTAAGTCTCGGAATCTCAAGGAAGGGGATTTGGTGCTGAAAGACAACTGAGCTTCTATCCATGACCCTAGGGGCAAGTTCAGACCTAATTAGAGTGGTCCTTATATTATCAAAACCATTTGGTCTGGTGGTGTTGTTATTCTTATGGACCTGGATGGCCTAGAATTTTTCCAACCGATCAACATGGACAAGTTGAAAAAATATTACCCCTGAGAGGCTCGCTAGGCCGAAAACCGGAAAGGGCAACCTAGGCAAAAGTTAGAGCACAAAAAATTGAAAAAAGAAAATCTGAGCTCGCAAGGTTGGAAACCCAGAAAAGGTGGCCTTGGCAAAAGTTAGAGTGCAAAAGGAGAGCGTTATTACCCGAGCGAACCCGAACTGAACTACATAAGGCCTGATTCCCATCTTCGGGATACGCAGGCAACTTCATTCTAAAGTCCGGCTATAAACACCTCCAAATCAATTGTGCATGTGTGTTTGGTCAAGGCATCCTTGTCTGTTGGCTATTTGAAAGTTCAGTTGTGATCCTTACCCTGAGAGAAAAGGTGGCTACAATGCTGAGCATTGCTATTCAGTCAAGGGGCAATTTTCTATTTTTGGATTCGGAGTTGTACATGTTGAGGACAGATTCCATGTGTGTCAGGTGTGATCCTTGTCAAAAATGGTTTTGAAAGGTTGATTTTGTTCAAATTAATCCTTTTACAAAGTAGACCATTTTTGGACCAGAAGGAAAATTTTCAGTGCCTATAACTTCAATTTCATTGATTTCAATACAAAGTTCTCCAACTCTCGATACAAATTAAAGTTTCTTTCATTATATTCAAAAGGAAAACTTGAAAAGTTAGATCAAAGCAATAAACTTGGGGCATAGATGAGTCAGGTGTTCGTGCATCCCCTCCCTGCACTTGTGGAAGCTTTCGATGCTAAAGTAGGCCCGGTCTGTGCTTCTTCTTCAAGCCAAGCCAGACATTCTCCAGAAAGGGGGCAACTGAAATTGGGAGCAGGAGCCAGAAGTTCTCTTATCCTCTAAGCATTCGGGTATCTAGCCAATTGTGAACCTCAGATTGGGAATAAAGCCGGGTACTCTACCCCCTCTTCTGGGCAAGTCTGGTTGTGTCCGAACTGACGCCTGAACTAGAACGGAAAGTAGAATACATAGTGTGTCAGGCCAATCAGTTGAATGCCGGGTTGCCGAGCCATGCTATAGCTCATCTCGGGCAGATCAAACCAAGGGCAACGCCAAGCAATGTCAATAGCAGACCTGTTGCACATCCAATGGCACCACCATCCCTCGTTCGGGAAATCCAGTAGTCATTGGTGAAAGAAATAACCTCGTGCTGAATATGCAGGGCAAGAGTCGACTATCTTCAGCTTGTCCATAAGCCATGTCTGGGGAGGGATGAAAGAAAATGGAGATTAAAGAATGGACAGGTGTATGTTGAGAGAAATAGTGAGAAAAAGGGGTTTGAGAGAAAAGCAGAGCTAAATGCCGAGTAATGTGAGAAACACATATTAGAAAGGGTGGGAAACATTACCTGAAGAAGTAGTAGACTTCCTACAAATTTGTTTGTCTATCGCTGACGAAAGGTGTCTAAGCCCATCAAAGTATCAGCTAGTACTAAGCCAATGCAACTCTTTCCCTCTTTCAAGCCTTGAGCCGCTTCAACTAGTCGAATGTCAAACCTGCCGAAGCTAGGGGCAAGAAGGAAATGTGCTAACATGCACAAACAAAGGGTGTGTTGTCGAAAACCCCGCCAAAGAAGATCGTCGCGGTAGCTGGCGTAAAAAATTGATGAATCAAACTGGGGATATCTAGCTCTCCGTTGTGAACCAAGGATCGGACATCGTGTAAAGTGAGCCCATACATCCTTCCCAAAGCTTGGACGTGACCAAAACGCGGCTGGGGCAAGATTTTCTCATCATGCCGGAACTCCATTAGCACTTGAAATTCTTCAATTGTCGGGCATAGCTCTTGTCCCCCAAAGCTAAAAACATGGGTAATCAGATTCCAACACCTAGCTGAGGCATGTAGGAATGGAAAACAAAGCGGAGAATGACTCAGCGGGAATAGTGAATTTATGCTGAAACCCTGAAATTTAGCTTTTCCGAGCCATCTAAAGTTGCAATCCAATTCGAGAGTTTTTCTGCAAAGAATGGCTCCATTTGTGAAGAATTTGCAGCTGAAATGAAGAAAATACGAAGTCTGAACCTTTTGTAGGAGATAAGGCAGTGAGTGGAAGCTAGGTGTCAACATTCTGGAGGTTCCTCACATTGGTGGCCGACCAGCCACTGGTGATGGCCGACAGGCCACTTTGGTAGCCGACTCTGTTCATGGGCGGCACATAGCTGACGGCTGTTTTGCCTGTCTTATTGTTCACCTGTGTGCTGAGGATGCTGAAAGCATGTGTTTTGTCATGTTTTGTTTTGTATTTCAAGGTCTTGTTTTGAGTCCTTTTAGTTTTAGCAAGTTTGCTTTCTTGTATTTAAGTTGTTTATTGAGTTGCTTTGTTCATCGAGTTATTTATCAAGCCGTTTTGTTGTGTATCGGTTGTTCTGTTGTTTATCGAGTTGTTGTTATTTTGATTATTGAGTTGTATTACTTTGTTTATTTCCGTTGTTGGTCGGTTCGTTACCTGATTCAGACTGTTGTGACAATACAAGTATTTGGTTTTCAATGTCAAATTCAATCTCATTTTCCTGCAATATGGTGCTCATGATGCAAAACACAACACTTTTATAAAAAAATAAAATAAATAAAAAAGTTTGGTTTTCATTCCGATCATGGTTGTTTTTACAAAAAGTGCAGTACAAGTTTTTATAGCAAAATAAAAAATTGTCTGAGGCTGTACAAAGTGCTAACACTACTAACAAAAAGAAACTAAGAAAAAATACAGATAGATTAGTGCCAACTATCTCAGGCTTGAGATGCCCTCTTCGTTCTCTTTCTGGGCGGGGACTTAGAGCTATCTCCATCTGCGCTGTCTGAACTAGATGTCGAACCAGAACTGGAGTCATCGCTGCTGTCTGCCTCAAAACTTGGCTCAGTAGCATCGCCACTAGCAGAACCCGTGCCGGCGTCCTCATCTCCACTTTTGGATGAGTCAACAAGCTGACTAGGTGCCTCCTCGGCCTCGCTAGTCTCAGTATCATCCTCGCTCAGAATAGGATTTGAAGGGCCACTCTTAGCTCGGGCCCTACTAGATCGGCCTTGGATGCGTGCTAGAGCCAATCAATCTCTCCCTGCTACCGGAGGAGGTACTGATGGTCCTGGTGCTGCTGCCGCGGGTGCTGTCGGTATAAGTGGGACTTGAAAAGATAGTTGTCATATGTCAGCCACAGTATTTGTATCAGATGCAAGTATGGTGTGCATAATGAGTATATGTGGAAGTCAGGTACAGTGTATAAATTCAGATGCAGTGTATCAGTGCAGCATGGGGAAATTTTCTATCACGACCCAAATCCGCCCCTAAACGTTTGGTCCATGACCACCCTGTACTTAGGCCTCAAAACAAAATTTCAAAATAATATTTATTCAAATGCGGGGCCTTAAGCGGAAGCAGATAAATTATAGAACATCCATTGAGTGGTGCTTATATGCCAGGATTTTAAACATACACCATTTATACATATACACATAACACATGTCCACGTTATAAGTATATACAAGGAGTTAGCAACCAAAAGTTTACATATTACTCAAGGGTTTAATAAAAACCACTAAAACTAGATAAAACATGTGACATCAAAAGAAACAGATAAAAACCTTCAATTGCGGAGGCTGAACACAATAGACCCACCCAAAAAGGCTTCTAAAGTTGACCTAGGGCAGTCCTCCAAGCTGATCACCTACATAAATATATATAAAAACGAAGTGAGCAGGGCTCAATGATTAATAATAATGTAAAGAGGTTTGAGTGAATAGGCATATGTCTTGAAGAACATTTATCTAACGTTTACATGGTCCTTTCGTCAAATTCCAAAACGGCCTAAGGCCCAACGTAATACAAAACGACCTCAGGCCCAACATGATACAAAATGGCCTCAGGCCCAACATAATACAAAACTGCCTCGGGCCCAATATGATACAAAACGGCCTCGGGCCCAACATATCAACAGTTGTTCTGGGTTTTGTAGGGTAGATGGAACATCGACATGTCTCCATCTCCCTTGGCTTTAGAGTCACTATACCTAACAAGTCATATCATGGTAGGGTAAGCGATACATCGACATGTCGCCACCTCCCTCGGCCTTAAGGCCATCATATATAACGAAAATAGAACGATCTTAGGTCCATTTCATATGCCATTGCTCATACTTGTATCATTACTCAATCGTTTCCATTTACTTAAATTTATTTAATGTATGCCACTTACAAACAAAAATGTATAAATCGTAGCACCATTTATCCCAAATATGCTATTTGAAATCATAATGCATAAACCATAGTATATTTTATCTCGAACATGCTATGTACAATCAAGGCACATAATTCATAAATAGAAATACGAAAATAAATATATGTACTGTTACACTATTATTACTCACAATGGTTTAGGCGAGCAGCGGTCACTTTCTGCAAGTGACCTACACGTAGCACACATACACAAATAGATAAATAATGTATTCCTTCCTTAGTTTATCTTTCTAATCTTTCGTTCGATTCGTTTACCTCTTATTCACAACCAAATATTTTAGAGGGATTAGATAAACACATTAACAGTTTTAGAGGGTTAAAAAGAGGTAAAAAAAGTGGAAAGAATTGCTCCTAATTCCCACACATGCGGAAGACCACCACCGCATGTGTGGAGAGATGTGCATTTAAAAAATATAACCATCAAGTATTAATTCAGATCCAAATCCTTTTAAAAAATTAAATCCATTTAAGAAACATAATGTTAAGATTTAATTGAATAAATTACATTTAATCCAGATGATAAATTACATTAAACTAGATAAATTACATTTAATCTAATAAATATCTATCTATTATTGCAGAACATTTACAAATGATAATATTAAATTTAAAAAAAAAATTGTACACAAAAAGCAAATTGAACAATTTAATTCTCAATGGAAGCCAAGCAACATATTAAAGAAGTAGGATACCTTTAATGGTTTAGCCAATTTTATATGAACAACAGCTCATTAAAAAATAAAAATCAAATAGAGAGAGGAGCACTAAAGATTTAGCCAATTTCTTATTTGTACAATCAATTTTACTCCCCAAAATTACTATATGTGAGAGGGAGAGAATTCATATTAAAAAAATTTAAAGTAAGACCTACCAAGTACCCATGAGCTTCTTAAGACTCAGCACACAGATTGCAAAGATGTACGTGTAAAAAATGTTTTCCTAGAACAATATCAATCATCTGTGAATAACATAAACCCTGGGAAATCATTCCGAATGGGTACAGTTGATTCATCCATAAGACCATAAAACTAAACATTTCTCTCAACGCTGAACCACGAAAATTCAGGTGTAGGTTGTCTAATTTTATTACTTCTGGTAATTTTACTAACATAAAGAACAAAAAGCATGATACTCAAATTTTGTTTTCTTTCATTTTTCTTTGCTTTCCCAGCAACCAAATGTTGGGGCTAGTATTGTCAAAAATGCTTACTTAGATATAGATGGAGCTCAAATCTAATTTTAATTTAAGATATTGTTGGTAGCTTAATAACACTATTGTTTATATTCATCTATAGTTATAGACTCCTCTCAAGTCATTTTGATGCTGAAGTGCGATTAAGATGATTAACAAACATCATAATATTTTACTTTATCGGTCCCTCTTAAAAGATATTTTTTTTTTAATTCTAAAATTTAAAAAGTTAAAATAAACTTTAAAGCGTTCACTATTTTTTTCCTCTAATAAAAAATGTTAACTATTTTTAAATATTTCATTTTTAAACAATATATTTTTTTTTCAACTTGTCTTGTCGTCCAAAAACTTGGGCACTCTTATATTTTGGTCTTACACATTTTCCATGCAGAGGTGAACTGGGCTAGTGATCCAAATTTCACATTTGAACTTTAGGATCTATAACCAACTTATGACCTTCAAGAACCACATATATACCAGTTACAGGTTAAGACAGAACATAGATGCAAGGGTCCAGGTTTTTCTGAGTTTGAGGTATTGTCAAGTGAGACATGTTTTGTAGGGCTCTAATTACAGTGAGAATCAATTATCATCTCAGTGCTTACAGGATTTTACCATATGAATTCTAATATCGTTGTTTATTAGAAAATGGTTTCTATATTTCATTTTCACTATATGTTGATATGGGTTTGTTTATATTGTTTTTTATTCCAGACTTTGAATAAGTTTTTATGCGTAATATTAGGAGACTTAGCACATGCTTTCTATAAAATATTCACTTTCCCTTAATTGAATTGGATTATTAATTGGCAGTTTATCAATTATGAAATAGTTGAATAGAGTACTTAAATGGTTGGGTTTCACAAAGAATGAAGCTGATTCTCATGTAAAATGGGCTGCTGTAAATACTCTATTAATATTAGTTCATCATCAGGAAGCTTGATGCAGAATAGCAGAAGCCATGGCTTTGGGAAAGTCTGTTGGCTCTTGCATTGATATAATAGAGAACACATTAATTGACAAAGAAACACAGATATATTATTACCTTTTGTTTCTACCAAAACTATGTGTTAGTTGGACAAATCGAAGAAAAACCTTTCAAAGCCTTCTAGTCGGAGTTTAAAACTTGCTCGATATTGAGAAGTCAAGAAACCTAACAGATTACTAATGCAATTCAATTACCCATAAAGCCACAATAGATTTTTAAAAAGAAAAACCAAAAAGAGAAAAACCATTGTACATCACATAATTTAATTTTAAAATTATTTGAAAATAAATAAACAAATAAAGAATGCATCTAATTTCGTACATATCCCAATTTGAAACAAATGAGTTAATATGTTATCATTACTTTGGTAGGTTTGCCATTTTTCATTATAAATTATTTGTTTTATTTATTTCTCAAATAGTAGTCTTTTTTTAATTAAACGCGTGAACTATCCCAATTTGAAACAAATGAGTCCCGGACATTGCCATGATCGAACCATACTTGTTTATCGTGAAGCCACCACAGATGAGAGAGAAAGGTAAAGAGAGAGATCAAAGAGAGAGTAAAGTCGGGTTTCACAAAGAATGACGCTGATTCTCAAGTAAATTGGGCTATTGTAAATACTCTCTTAATATTAGTTTGTCATCAGAAAGCTCGATCTGGAGTAGTAGAAGCCATGGCTTTGGGAAAGTCCATTGGCTCTTGCATTGATATAATAGAGAACACATAGATATATTATATAGATATATTATATTTTGTTTCTGCCAAAACTATGTGTTCGTTAGACAGATCAAAGAAAAATCTTTCAGAGCATAATGCAAATCATGAGTCATAAACTGACCCCATTTGTTTCGTATGTCGTCCAACTTATATTGTCATTTTGTTTTTCTTGTTTTACATCTAGATCATTTCCCTTGGGCGCCCAAGTCTCATTCACTTTTAAGTACATGTTAGCATAGCTTCTAAGGTGATTCCTTTTTTTGTCTTTTTTTTTTTCTTGTAACGTCTAATGTGATGTTTGGGTGTCAAATTATCTGGATTCAGTTTTCATATTGAAGCACACATATGTTCTGATAAATGCTGTATGAAATTACTTTTCATGTTGACCCAAATTTCAGTTACTTTTCCTCAAATTTGGGTCTTCTAAAATTTCAGCTTCAATTCTTATTTTTTTGCCTAAAATTTCAACACACTGAAAATTCATCAACAAAAGAACCAAAAACAAAACAATTAATGATAATAGGCAAAACTCATGAAGCCGTAACCTGATAAATACCTGATATTGCCAAATCTTCTGGTACTCAACTCCAACAAAGATTGTAGAAAGAAAAATAAATCAATTGAATTGAATTGGGTCTTCTAAAATTTCAGCTTCAATTCTTCTATTTTTGCCTAAAATTGCAACACACACTGAAAATTCATCAACAAAAGAACCAAAAACAAAACAATTAATGATAATAGACAAAACCCATGAAGCTGTACCTGGAAAACCAATCGCTAGCTCTTCGTCTCCAAGGGCTTCAACGGCGATCTCGCCATCTCCAGATCCAAGAAAACAATCTCCGCCAGCCGATCTCTACGTGAACGATCGTCTCACCATCCAAGGTGTCGACGGCGTATTGGACCCTAACTCTGTGTCCAAGTGCATGTTTCCTGATCAAACACTTCTGATAAAATCTGGAGGAGTCGATCCACCTCCATCTCAATCTCAATCGCCTCTTGATCATGCGGTTAAGGCTATGAGCAAGAGAGGATTTAGTATGGTTGCGACCGCAATGGCCGTGAAACGCTCCGACCTAATCAATCTGGACGCCATAACGGTATTCGCTCCCTCAGATTCGAGTTTGTTCTTCGAATCTAATGGATTTCGGTTCGATTTCCTTCGCCACGTTGTGCCGGGACGATTAAAGACACTGTCTACTCACAAGAAGGTGGTTATTCGGTTGGCGAATGGCGTCGTAACTGTCAATGGCATTGCGATTCACAGTTCAGAGGTTTACGCCAATCGGTGGATTGTTGTGCTCGCTGTTTCACATATCATAGATGAACTCAAACATTCTTCAGCCAAGGGTCCGATTTCGAAGGGGAGAGAGAGATAAAAAGGGAATTGGGAAACGTGAGAGCAGAGAGGGAGAGAGAGACATAGAGGGAAGGTGGGGAGATGTCGATTGGTGGAAAGCTCAGGAGAAATGTTTGGGCGGGACTATGATTGATCTGAACCGTTAATATAAATGTAAGATTCATCTTAGCCGTTGAATTGAAATGTACTTCTGATACATTTTACACATTTTCAAAAACCTTTCTATCTTATTATATAGATTTCAAAGATGTTTTCGCGTGGTCCTACGAAGACATACCTGGAATCGATTCTGAGATTGTACAGCACCGGATCCCTCTTGACCTAGAGGCCCAACCCGTTAAGCAGAAACTCAGGAGGATCCGCCCGGACTGGGCTATCAAGATCAAAGAAGAGGTTACGAAGCAAATTGATGCAGGGTTCCTGTTGGTATCTGAATACCCAACTTGGTTGGCCAATATAGTTTCGGTGTCGAAGAAGGACGGCAGAATTCGGGTATGTGTGGACTTCAGGAATTTGAACAAAGCCAGTCCGAAGGACAACTTTCCTTTACCGCATATCGATGAATTAGTGGACTTCACTACTGGGCATGCGCTGCTCTCATTCATGGATGGGTTTTCTGGCTACAATCAAATTCTGATGGCACCCGAAGACCGGGAGAAGACTGCTTTTACCACCCCATGGGGGACCTACTGTTATAGGGTGTTGCCGTTTGGGCTGAAGAATGTTGGGGCTGTATATCAACGGGCTGCGACCACGATATTGCATGACATGATCCACAAAGAGGTTGATGTATATGTGGACGACATGATTGTCAAGTCCAAGAAAAGAGAGGGCCACTACACCGCCTTGCAGAAATTTTTTCAACGGATCAGGGAATATCAGTGGAGACTGAATCCTTAGAAGTATACGTTTGGTGTTACAGCAGGAAAAATGCTAGGGTTCTTGATTACACAGAGAGGTATCGAGGTCGACCCTTTCAAAATCAAGGCCATGTTAGAAATGCCACCACCAAGGACTGAAAAGGAGGTGCAAGGCTTTCTGGGTAAAGTACAATTTATAAGACGGTTTATCACAAAATTAACCTTGACTTGTGAACCACTCTGTTGGTCTCCTGAAGAAAGGAAATAAGTTCCAATGGAACGGCCGATGCTAAGCTATTTTTGAACAGATCAAGCAATATTTACAGAACCCACCTGTGTTGTCACCGACTGAGCCAAGGAAACTGTTGATTTTGTACCTTTCAATGACTGAAACTACAATGGGCTGCATGCTTGCACAGGAGTCTGAGGACAAAGTAGAGAGAGCTACCTACTACCTGAGCAAGAAAATGCTGGATTATGAGACCCGCTATATCCCGTTGGAGAAGGCTTGTCTGGCCTTGGTATGGGCTACCAGGAAGCTGCGGCACTCCCTGTTAGCTCACTCTGTAATACTGGTTTCAAGAGTAGTTCCCATCAAATATCTCTTCGAGAAATCGACACTTACGGGTAGGCTAGCTCGTTGGTTGCTTCTACTTTCCAAATACGATCTGATGTATATGACGCGCAAGTCAGTGAAAGGCAAAGCGGTAGTGGAGTTCCTAGCCGATCACCATGTTGAAGGGGATGAAACAGTTGAGTACTTGTTCCCAGATGAGGCCATTCTGCATGTCGAAGAAGAGTTTTGGACGATGTACTTTGACGGAGCGTCAAACCAATACGGGTGTGGGATAGGGGTGTTGCTGATGGCACCTGACAATTCTCGCATATCTCTAGCATTCAAACTCCGGCTCAAAGTCTTGAACAATGAGGTAGAGTATGAGGCGTGTATTGCTGGACTAGAAGTAGCTTTGGAACTAGGGGCAAAATGGTTAGACGTCATCAGGGACTCGAACCTTGTTGTATCTCAAGCTAAAGGAGATTGGAAAGTTAAAGAAGAAAAGATGAGAATCTACCACCAGACCTTGGACATGCTGATTTCTCGGTTTGAGAATTGAATTTCACTCATCTGCTAAGAGAGAACAACAGGTTTGCAGATTCATTAGCAACTCTATCTTCTATGATAGGCATCCCTTTGGGGTCTGGATGCGTCCGATCATCATCGAACAGAAATTTACGCTGGTCTACAAGCTGATTGCCACCATAGATGAGGTACAAGATAAGAACCCCCGGTATTACGATGTCTAGAACTTTTTGGAAAAAGATGCGTAACCACCAGGGGCAAATGCCAAAGATAAGAGGGAAATTCGAAGAATGGCTGCTCAGTTCATCGTCTGCGGGGGAAAATTGTACAAGAGAGGTCATCTCGGGATGCGTAAGCTGTGTGTTGATGCTGAAGAGTCCAAGCGCCTGATGGAGGCCATCCATGGAGGAGAGTGCGGAGCGCACATGAACGAGGTAATGCTAGCTCGAAAGATCCATAGACAGGGTTACTACTGGTCCACCATGGAGGAGGATTGTCTTGGCTTTGTCCGGCGATGCCACAAATGTCAGATCCATGCAAACCACATGAACATTCCACCGTCGAAGCTGTACAACATGACTTCGCCATAGTCGTTTTTAGTCTGGGGGATTGATGTGATCGGGGCTGTCACTCCGAAGGGGTCCAATGGGCATGAGTTCAATCTGGTCGCGATAGATTACTTTACGAAGTGGGTTGAGGCCCAGTCTTATGCGGTGTTGAAGGCATCGCACGTTGCAAAGTTCATCAGGAACAACATCATCTGTTGCTACAGGGTCCCGAACGAGATTATTTCAGATAATGTTTCCCACTTCAAGAAGGAAGTGATCGACTTGTTGGAGAAATACAATGTGGCTTTTCATAAGTCATCTACATATCGGCCACAAACCAACGGGGCTGTTGAGGTCGTCGACAAGAACATCAAGCGTATTCTGCGGAAGATGGTGGAAACCTACCGGGACTGGCCAGATAAGCTACCATTTGCTCTGTGGGGCTACCAGACTTCAATTCGAACTTCTACCGGGGCGACTCCGTATTCCTTGGTCTATGGGATGGAGGCCGTTCTGCCTGTCAAAATTGAGGTTCCGTCATTACGAGTACTAGCTAAGTGTCAAATAGCTGAGGCAGATTGGCAGCAAAGCAGGTTCGAAGAACTCATGCTCTTTGATGAAAGAAGGCAGAAAGCACTGTACCATGTTCAGGGTTATCAACGATGAATTGCTAGGGCTTTTAACAAGAAGGTTAAGGCCCGGAACTTGAAAGAAGGAGATTTGGTGCTCAAAGACAACCGAGCTCCCATCCACGACCCTAGGGGAAAGTTCAAACCAAATTGGACTGACCCTTACATCATCAAGTCTATCTGGTCCGGTGGAACTGTCGTTTTGATGGACCTAGATGGCCTAGAGTTCTCCCAACCGATCAACATGGACAAGTTTAAGAAATACTTTCCCTAAGTGGCTCGCTAGGCTGAAAACCCAAACGGGCGACCTAGGCAAAAGTTAGAGCATGAAAATTTTGAAATTATAAAAACTGAGCTCATAAGGTTGAAAACCCAGAAAGGGCGGCCTTGGCAAAATTTAGAGCGCAAAAGGAGAGAGTTAATACACGAGTGAACCCAAGACGAACTACGTAAGGCTTGATTCCCATCTTTGGGATACGTAGGTAACTTCATCCTGAAGTCCAGCCATAAACACTTCCCCAATCAACTTTGTCCATGTGATCATATTTGGTCATCTTTGTCTATTCTGCATTCAAGAGCTCGGTTGTGATCTCTGGTGCAGTGCTATTCAGACTAAGGGCAACTTTCCAGTTGCCGGGACCCGGGGTTGTACATCTCAGTGATAGATCTCGGGCGTGTCCAGTTTTGATCCATATCAAAAATGGTTTTGAAAAGTTTTAATAAAAGTTGATTTTGCTTAAATTAATCTTTTTGCAACTTAGACCATTTTTGGACCAAACAGAAAATTTTTAATACCCACAGCCTTCAATTACTTTGATTTCAATATAGAGTTCTCCTACTCTTGAATACAAATTGAAGTTGCTTTTCATTACATTCATAAAGAAAACTTGAAAGTTTTGATTAAAGGAAATAAATCTGAGGCATAGTCAGGTGTTCCTGCGTCCTCTCCCAGAGCTGGTCGAAGACTCTGATGCCAAAGTGGGCCCGATCTGCGCCTCTTCATCAAGCCAAGCTATGGACTCATCAGAGAGGGTGCAACTGAAAATGGGAGCGGGGGCCAGAAGCTCTCTCGTCCTCCATGTCATGGCATACCGAGCTAGCTGTGCACCTCAGACCAGAGATGTAGCAGGGTACTCTATCCCCTCCTCCAAAAAAGTCTGATCATGTCCAAACTGGTGCCGGTTCCGGAATAGAAAGTAAAAGACACAGTGTGTCAAGCCAATCAACTGAATCCCGGGCTGGCAGGTCTTGCTGTAAATCATCGCCGGTAAATTAAGCCAGGGGCAGCGCCAAACAATGTCGAGATCAGATAAACTGCACATCCAGTTGCACCACCATCCCTCATCAGGGGCATCGACTAGCCGTCGTCGAAAGAAATAGCTGTGAGCTGAGTATGCCGGGCATAAGTCCACCACTCTTAATTTGTCCATCAACCATACCTGGGGAGGGATGAAAAATGAGAGATTAAAGAATAGAGAGGTGTGCGTTGAGAGAAAAAGTGAGAAAAGGGTTTTGAGAGAAAAACCGAGCCTGAGGGCCGAGTGATGTGAGCAATATATGTGAGATGGGGTGGAAACATTACCGGCAGTAGTAGTGGACTCCCCGCAAATCTAGTCATCTCTCGGCGACGAAGAGCATCCAAGCCCATCAATGTCTCAGCAAGCGTCATGGCGATGCAGCTCTTGCCCTCTTTCAAGCCCTCGCCGACTTCAATCAAACGAGTGCTAAACCCTCCAGAGCCTGGGGCGAGCAAGAAATGAGACAGCATGCATAAGCAAAGCCCATGTCGCCGATAGCCCTGCTAATGATGATCGTCGCGGTCACCGGCATCAGAAAATCGACGAACTAAGCTCAGAATGTCCAGCTCTCTGTCGTGAATCAATGACGGAGCGTCGTACAAAGTAATGCCGCACATCTGTCCTAATTCTTGGACGTAGCCAAAGCGGAATTGAGGCAGGATTCTTCATCACGCTCGGATTCCATTAGAGTTTGGAAATCCTCGAAAGTGGGACACATCTCTTGTCCGCCAAAGCTAAAGACGTGTGTCACTGGATTTCAAAACCTTGCCGCAACATGGAGGAACGGAAAACGCAGCGGGGTGTGACTCAACGTGAATAGTGCATTTATGTCGAAGCCCTGGAAATTCTGCTTTTTCAAGCCATCTAAGTTTGCGATCCAATTTGTGAGATTTTGGACAAGAAATGCTTCCATTGGATGCAAAAACTGAGCTGAAATGGAGAAAACTACGAAGCTGAGGCTTTTGTAGAGAATAAGGCGTTGAGTGGAAGACACGTGTCAGCATTCTGGAGGTGCTTGCCATTTTTGGCCGATCGGCCAAAAATAGTGCCGATTGACCATCCGTTTTGGCCGATCGGCTAGTAACTTTGGCCGATGGCCTCTCACTTTGGCCGATGGCCTCTGCCCTTGTTCTCTGAGCTGTCTGTGTGTTGAATATGCTGAGAACTTGTGATTGGTTCCACTTCTAATGCCTTCCGGTGATGATTTTCCGAAGTCGCACATGTGTTGCTGCAATTTGTTTATCGAGTTGTTGTACTTTTGTTTATCGAGTTGTATTTTGTATTCTTTAAGTCTTTGTTTTGCTTGTCGAGTTGTATTTACAATTGGTTAGCTTGTCAAGTTCTTTGTTTTGCTTATCGAGTTGTTTTGTTGTTAGTCGGTTCACTACCTGATTAATGCATTTCGAGTGTTTAGTTTTCAAAACAAAGTTCAATCTCATTTACATTGTTATGTAATGTGATGCGATGCGATGCATAGAATGTACAAATGGAACACTTTTTCAACAAAAACAGTTGTTTCATTTCATCATGTTCTCTTTTGCAAAAGTACATATTTTGAATAAAATAAAACCTGCCTAAGGCAGTACAATGTGCTTAAACTACCAGTAAAAAGAAAAATAAAACAAAAAAGAAGAAAAACAACAAAGCGTCTAGATCGGCGCCAGTAGTCTCAAGTGTGGGAGTCTGTCCTGGTCCTTGTCCTGGACGAAGGTCTAGGATCATTGCCACCAGCTCCGCCGTCTGAGTCATCTCGGTCCTCATCCTGAGACGACTCCGCCTCTGCATTAGACTCGTCATCATCAGGGGAAGGCTCCCGTGAACTGCTCTTTGCACGAGCTCGCCTGTGTCTGCCTCGACTGTGGGTCGTCATCCCCCGCCTGGCTCCCCCTGCTGCTCTGACAGGCGCTGAAGGTCCTGCTGGAGCACCCCTTACGGCCGGTATCTGGAAAGGGGCCTAAAAAGAACAATTGGCAAACGCATTAGTTATGCTATGCAAAATCGAGTATGAATACTGAATACAGTGTATGAATGTCGTGGGCAATGCTGTGAGTAGTGTATCAGTGCTATGAGCAGTATGTGAGTTACCGTGTATCAGTGCCGTGAGTGGTATGTGAGTACAGTGTATCAAGTGTCGTATTGATAATGCGATGTATCAGATTAGTATGGAACAAATTGTGCAAAGTTTTCGGACTGAGGTTGAAAGAACTTAAGGGGATACCGTAGATGGTCAACAGGTCTATGCACCTCTGCAGCATCGCCATCACCGAGGCCATTAGCTCCAGAGACTGACAAGTGTACTCGATGGAAGCCTGCAAAAGTGTTGAAATCATTACTATCCTGCGAAATATCAAATGAAATGAAATAACTATACAAAATGAAAAGAATAGCAGCACATACCAGGGTCAAGCCACGAACTCTGACAAACTCATAATCAGCCAGAGGAGGAGCGATGGGTATCTGATAAGTCTCCCCACCCTGTCCTCGGCATGTCATGGTGGTAGGCAGCTCTGGCCACCCGACTCCTTGTCCCCGCCGAGAGCCACTCCTGCCACGGGCCTGAGTTGCCCTTGGTGTTCCTGCTCATGCGGCTGGCGCTGCGGGTCTCTCTCTCTCGACTCGGCGAGCACCAGTCAGAGGCCGCATGAGATAAGCCTGAATGAACTCGGTGCAGTCGCCCTCGTCTCTGAAGAAGTCAGAGTCCCAGCCGATCGTATAGTCCATCATGTCCTCCAAGGTATACCTCTCGGTAGCCCTCGTGTGGGTGGGAGGCGGCCTGGGGACTATCTGCTCTGGCAAGCCAAAGGTTTGCCGCAAGAAGCGCTCTCCAAAATACCATGCCCGGTAGACCGGGCCCTCCGGCAAAATCTTAAATCGGGCAGTCTGCCGCGCACCCGCATACTGGTCCCTCACGGCCTCTGGCAACGCAGCCCAAGGCTGCTAGGTGATCTGCAAATGACAGGATATACAGTTTGTTATCTACTATTGAAAGTACAGTGTAAAGCGAAGCTTAAATAAACTGTAATGTTTGAAATACCTCTGTTGCGGTGATGGTATCGAAGTATCTGCGGAAGAACAGGAAAGACTCTCGTGGTCTCTGCTCGCACCTCACATCATAGCGATGAGAATATGGAGCACCGAGGGGTATCTCCACATCTGGCACTGGAGCAAGCCTCGAAAAGTAGGCATACACCCACAACTACATAATGTAACAGGGCCAATATGAGTATGCTTATCAGTAAGGCAGTTTGCAGATAAAGCAGAAATCAGAGAATGATGTGTAGTGCATTGTGCAGCGTGTGAAGTGTATCCTGCAATGTGTGCAGCGTACAACCAGTGTAAAGCAGATTGCGTGTGTGCAGTGTGTGTGGTATACAGATAGTATAAAGCAAAATTGTAAAAACAGAAAGGGAAAGTGTACCTCCCTGGCTCGCCAGTAGCCTCTGAGCAGATGTCTGTTGCGGCAGGATGAAGAGCTCAAATATTCATAAAGTGTGGCCAAGCCTGTGCCACCCTAGTCGTAGCGGCGGACCTGTTTCACGTCCAACAATGAGCTCAGCAGATAAATGGCAACAGTGTTCGGCCGGTCGGCGAAAAGGGTGGTCCCTAGCAAGAACATAATGAATCCGCGAGCGTACTTCTCTATCTCTTCGCGGGTCGTAGGCGCCTGCACTCTAAAATGGTCCTCGAACCAGGAATACCTCACAAACCCTGGACGGGAGAGAGGTGGTCGAGCGACGAGCAATAACATCTAGGCAGCGTCCCACTCATCCATATCAGTGTCAAAAGGAATTGGATCACCCCCTACTCTGATGCCGGTGAGCATCGTGAAGTCGAAGGGGGTCATCATCATCTCCCCTATAGTAGAAAGGTGGAAGGAATCGATGGTGTCCCACCACCTCTCCACCAGAGCACCAAGAAGGGGCCTACTCGCAGTGAGGCGTGAGAGTCCCATGCAAAAGACGCCAAAGTTGGCTTGATCAACGATGTGCCGGACCGCATCGGGCAGCCCCATGTACCAACCTCGAGCAATGGTGTTCCAATACCCCCGGAAGGCATGGGAATCACCCTGTGTGGAAAGACGAACAGATGTGGAGTAATGTTAGAAATACCGTATTGAGTGCATTCAGAATTGATGAGTATGCAGTGTGTGTGCATGTGTTCAAGTTTAAATAGATATCGCGTATGGGTGTGCTCACGTTGAACTACGCATATGATGTATCAGTGTGTTTGGGTTATTCAATTATAGAGCAGTATTGGCTATCGAAGATATCTGATCTACATTACGGAAAATGAAAGAGAAGAAGAGTATACCTCAACAGCGCCGAAGGATAGGTGTGACTCTGGCTCGTGTAGCAAGAGCTCCACTGGCGCGCCTCGCGCTTAGCTCCTGAACTGACGAATGCTGTCAGGAGGCAGTATGTGTATCGCCGGCCGATATGTCGCCGTGTCGAATGGTCGAATGCTAAGAGGTAGGGACTCAACCTCTGGGTCCATGTCCATCTCTGGGGGAGTCCCTGTCACGACCCGAACCTGCCCCCGTAGGTTAAGGACATAATCGGCCAGTAATTATGAGATTACCTACGGCCTCAAACCAAACCAGACGTATTTTAACAGAGTTAACGGGGGCCAAACGGAAGCAATTTTAAAAACATTGTCCATAGAGCCGTGCTTATATGCACATCATAACATTCCATACATACATATGTTAATAACTCACAACAGAAAGTATAGTAACATAAGGTTCTATACAGACGTAAACCAAAGTCCTCGCCAACATGATAAAATAACATAGAATGGCAGAAGGGCAAAGACGTGTCCCGTGCGTGAGACGCAAGGGCTGACTTTTCAAAACCTTAGTTGTTCCATACAGATTTCACTGGGGCTAGGTTTGGACTTCTCTTGGCTCACCTACAAACACATGAATGAGCGTGAGCGATAACCCAATAATATCAAATAAAAGAGTTATACAAACAGCATATAGAATAACATGCTTCAAACGGCCTTGGGCCCAATTTATATTTCTATTTAACATAAATATATACACAATTTTAGTCAAGTGACTGTGGTTCCAAACATACTGGCCTTTGGCCCATTCATCTTCCATTTGTCAAACTGGCCTTTGGCCCATTCAACTTTCATTCATGTCAAACTGGTTTCTGGCCCATTCATTCATGTCAAACTGGCCTCTGGCCCATTAATGAACTTTACAAAACTTACATAGAAGTAAGCAATTGGACAACAACATATTTGAAATGTTACTCACAGTGATCGGCTTGTGGATTTGCCCTGGAGCTTGACCCTAAAAATCACATAACACATATGGGTCACAAATAATTCAATCCGTTCTTTAATTCACATATTCCTCTTTAGGCTTCATTCTTATCTCTTTAATTCAATCACAATGCTCAATGTATGTCTAAGAGTGCTTAAAAGTGAAAGGAAACGGAAAACAGAACACAAAATGCATTTTCAAAATTTCAGAAAACAGGGTCCCCCCTCGAGCGGACCCTTAAGGCCTGCAAAAGTGTTGGTTAAGTCGAATTTACGCTCGAGCGTTCTTTCTGGCGCTTGAACAGAAGGCCTCTCTACATGGCTCACCGCTCGAGCGTGAACTTCCCCGCTCGAGCGGGAGTCATGTCTGCAAAATATGCTGGGAGCATGAATTTCATGCTCGAGCGGACATCAAATTTTCTGGGAAATCCACAACATATTCTTGAGCTTCAACTTGACATTCAAAGGCTTTAAATGCATGATTGGGGCTCAAATTCCACATACACATGTACTAACATGGTACAAACATCAAATTACAACATTTTGAAGCTCAATTTCACAAATCAAACCCATGCATGGCTCATTTTCCACCAAATTCGTTACCAACATAACAACTTCATGCCTTCAAGGCTTCTACTCCCATGGATTGTACAAGCATGTGACATATAACCCTCACTCTCATCTCAAATGATGAAAAGATGGTCAAATACATGGATTTCAACCAAAGTTCATCATGAGTCATGCAATTCAAGCTCAAATATGTAAATTCAAAACAATTACATACATGCATGCATCTATTGGCTTCCAATTCGAGTTCAAATGGTACAAATAAGGCCTATGCTCATGGAACTTATGAAAACCATGGATGCATGTGAGATTTGATGCCCAATTCCTCCTGTTCAACATGGCTTATGCATGAATATGCAAAACTATAGCAATCATGCACATGCATGCTCATACAAACTCCCAATTCAATAAATTCAACTTAAATTATGCCCTTGATCACAAATAAACCTTGAACTTACAAAATTATAAATTCAAACTTATGAATTCAAGGTCAATTATCTGTCTCGGGGCTCAATTTTTCCAATCAATAGCAAGTTCTTGAGTATGGCTTCAAGATTATCAAGCTTCAAGACCAAACTTGAATTATCTCCCCTCTCTCCCTCTAATTTCGGGTGTCTCTCTCTCTAGAGAGTTGGTTTCAACCAAAGATAAAATAAAAGAGGGAATTGAACATATCATGGCCCCTTATACAACCCCACTCAAGCACAATATTTTAATATAAGATATTTGGGCACTTAATCCATCAATTTAATCTGATCCAAATCAATTTTCAATCAAATTTCACCGTAGTCTCTAAAAATTATGCCAATCACAACGGCGCATTCGATTTCGGGTTCTGTGGCCGATAAGGCCTCCAATTTAATTTCCGTAGCAGATAATCAAACAGAAATTCCTACGGTGAACAGATAGAAATTCAAAACCACATATTTTCACATAATGGCACCCAAAATCATACGAGGCACATAATCCTACTCACATTAAGGACCAATTAACAAAATACAGAACAGGGGTCTTACAGTCTTCCCCACTTTAGGAAGTTTGGTCCTCCAAACTTATTTTACCTTTAGTCGAACACAATTCAGAACACTTTTCCTTCAACGGTTCAAATCCTTTTTGATAGCCATTACTTAGTCTCAAAATCAAGCGACACTCTGTTCTTAATCAGTCAGAGACTTACCATTTTGCCCATGTAAGATTATACGGCGTCACACCAAAACTAGAGTGTAGGTTGTGGTTATAAGCAAGGTCTGCCAACAACGGATAGATCTTCCAAATTCCCTGAAAAATCTACTACATATATTTGGAGCATTTCTCCCAAAATTTCTTTCTAATTATACATCAATTTGTAGATGGAAAGTAGTGCTGACTCACAATTCAGTTCCCATTGCCTATCGAAGGCTTGTCCAAATTCAGACACATTTTAGGATTCCGGTCTACTACAATGGACATTGGGATCCCATGCAACCAATCAATCTTATTGATGTAAACAACGGCTAGTCTATAAGCATCATATGAAAATTTCACAAGAAGGAAATTAGCAAACTTAGTAATCCTATATACAACAACCCAAACGGGACTTATACCCTGGCTGCTCAAGGTAGCCCCACAATGAACTTCGTAGTCACATATCCCTATTTCCATTCCAAAATAGAGAGAGATTGAAGTAGTTCCGCCAATATCTGATATTCAACTTTGGCTTGTTAGCACTAAAAACATTTAGACACAATTCAACAGTTTTCTTTTTCACAATAGGTTGCCAACATATTTATTTCAAATGCCCACTAACTTTCCCATAGAAGTTTGGTCCATATCCTTGTCATAGAAGTTCAATTCATTCTTCGATAATTTCGCAATTCACAATCCAATTCAATACTTAGTTTAGTGACTCATCACGGTTATCCAAGATTAATCAAAAGTCTTAAGGAACATAAAGTGGATCTAGACACTGATTCCCGAGTCAACAAAGATAACTACGAAGCAATCAATCACATGACCTACGTAACTCATATATCCCCATAGTACCAATTGTAAAGCACACTAACATTGAAGCAGTCGATTTCTACCCCTATACACGTGTTCTCAATTCATTCAACAGTTTTGCAATTCAGTTCAATAGTCAATCCCCTATTCTTTCGAGTCTTTCCACACTATCTCATAGTCGCCCAAAGCAGAAGGCAATTCGTCTATTAATTCCCATGATGTCAAACATGATATCAAAACAGTCAATCACATGTTAAACACAATTCACATATCCTCAGAGCCCCAATTATAGAATATAATGGCGCTAAGCAGTTATTTACGCCAGGCATATTGAATTCACATACTTTCGGACAATCAGGATTTTTAAAAGCTCCTTTGATGCTAATAACATCCGCATAATACTAAAGGATGACATTCCGGACAAAACAAAGGAATAATCATCTCGGAATCAAAGCACACCCGTTCACGACCGTCGATGGTTGACTCGAGACCGATTAAACAAACCCACCCGTACAAAACCATCGGTGGCAAAAGAGATATCTCAACAAAGGTGCTACATAGGCTTAACGTCCCCTAGCACGAAAGGACGCCCCAAGAATGTCATCAAAAGAGACATAATACCACTCACCATAACCGGATTTCCCAAAATTCGATAACACTGAAGCAGACATATGAAATATATTCTAATTAGTCGAGGATAAATATTCATTACTGTTTACAGTCAAATCAATCTATTGTCATTGGCTTCCATAGCGTCAAACAAACAAGAATGTGACAATACACAAGCATTGTTCCATAAAACTCCCAATTACAGGATTTGCTCAATCCCGTTCACTTGTAACACGCATGTCTCCAACAACTATAGGTCGGTTCTTCATAGTGTTCATGGTTAGATCGGTCTGTTGATAGCCCACAAAAGGTCTTTCAAGTAAGTCAAGTACTCCAAATGGATTCAAGTTTTGGGTCTATCAGTTTTTTTGCCAAGAATAATCTGGCCATTTATTTATACACGATTCTTAATCCCCCTTTTATAAAATCAAATTAGATAGAGGGTCTTATCGATCAATCCAATCAAAGGTCTTGCCAAATTAAGTCAAACAAAGGCCCCATCAAATTATATCCAATGAGGGTTCTACCGGGCCAAATCAGACAAAGGTTCTATCGTATCAAATCAGATAGAAATTTTCTCAAATAGAGTACATTTAGTTCTGTAAGGCGTATTTCGTTTGCTTAGGTACATGGTTGATAGTTTCACAACTGTTCTAAGTTCATCAGTCCTCAAAGTCATATCAGAGTCATTCATCACAACTATTCATATCAAAGTATTTCAAGACATGCACAATATAGCATTGTCCACATAAGTTCAGGTGTAGTTGCATATGCATGCAGTTGTTCATATCACGAGGTATGTATCATAATCAATATAACAGTTCTCAAATAAGTCCTAGATGCAAGCACATGGTACACGGTAACACATTAAACAAAGTTCTTCGATTACACATAATATAGGATTTGTCACGCAGAGGTTCCAAATCAGTCACAAAACATAGGTTGATGAGTCAAGCTTAATATAGTCACATAGTCCAGTCAATTTTCTACCAATCAGAATACATGATCTCGCAATTTATAGAGTTCATTATTTGGGGTGCTCAACCCGATCACACAATCACAGAGTCATAATTCCAATGGTTCAGTCTTTAAAGACAGTAATATAATAAATTACCCTGAGCATGGGTCCAGATGTACATGTGCATGTACAAAGTCAATCGATATCCCAATACATTCAAAGAATATGGTCTCGATCTTGTGGGTCTAACCAATCTAGATACACGTGCAGCAGATACAAAAAAAGGATGCCGATCCAAATCAATTAATATCCCAAGCAAAGATGTGCACATGTACTAATTCAGAATCAATCATCACATAAGCATACGTTTATAAACAATATAGATACCTGGGATAACAGTAGCAGTATTCTGAGTGCTTTCTGGGATGAGTGTAATTACTTTGTCATGATTAGCAATTCCTACCATTGGTACGAATCTAGCTGAGGCAGAAGATTTATCCACATTTTGTCCAGTTCAGGGACAGTTCCTTACCATATGGTCCATTTTACCACACCTATAACGAGCCCAGAAGTCCGATAACAAACCCCTCGGCGTTTCTTACACTGATGGTGGCAAAGGTTCTCACCGTAGTGGCAACTGACGTTGTTGTCTCAAAATCTCTGTTATTTCTTGTACTATTCTTTCCAGTCTATCAAATCGGGCTATAGAAGAGTCTGCCAACTCGTATGCCCTTACTTTATCCATGTTCCACACAAATTCTTATTAAGCCTTGCCAAATACCGAGACGCCCAATACAAAGATAAACACCGATACATATGCGTACATTCACACATAGGCACATTGTTATTTTCTCATTTAATGTATTGACAAGACACAATTAATTACATACATAACAGATGATTGCATACTTATCAGATATCGCATGCTGAACATTTACTAAGTAGTTATATACTCCAATCATGTTCATATTTCACATAGACCCCCATTACAGAATCGAATGCACATAAGCAACTTCTCATGAATCATATGTTCATGTATGTGCATTATAACAAAACAAACTTGTTGTACACATTAGTGTAACAATTTGCATCTCATATAATCACATGTTCTCACCACCTGATTAAACTTGCATTATACTTTATATAGAGGATTCACAGGTATGCATATACTAAAGATCATACATATTCAAATAATTTACAATGCAAGCAGATCACAGCTTATAACACATAACTATTCATATCAAAATAGTTAGGCATATTCTCGATGCTTCCAAATTCATACTTATCATATGAATGCATCCTAGATCTTCTCTAGACGCTTATTGCTCTTTTGCACAAGTGTGTGAGTTATTAACTCATGCTTTAATACCACTCTATCACGACCCGAACCTGCCCCCGTAGGTTAAGGACATAACCAGCCAGTAATCATGAGATTACCTACGGCCTCAAACCAAACCAAACGTATTTTAACAGAGTTAACGGGGGCCAAACAGAAGCAATTTTAAAAACCTTGTCCATAGAGCCGTGCTTTTATGCACATCATAACATTCCATACATATATATGTTAATAACCCACAACAGAAAGTATAGTAACATAAGGTTCTATACAGACATGATCATTCGAAACTAAGTCAGCCAAAACAAAGCTATATACAGACGTACACCAAAGTCCTCGCCAACATGACAAAATAACATAGAATAGTAGAAGGGCGAAGACGTGTCTCGTGTGTGAGACGCAAGGGCTGACTCTTCAAAACCTTAGTTGTTCTATACAGATTTCACTGGGGCTAGGTTTGGACTTCTCTTGGCTCACCTACAAGCACATGAATGAGCGTAAGCGATAGCCCAGTGAATAATATCAAATAAAAGAGTTATACAAACGGTATATAGAACAACATGCTTCAAACGGCGTTGGGCCCAATTCATATTTCTATTTAACATAAATATATACACAATTTAAGTCAAGTGACTGTGGTTCCAAACATACTAGCCTTTGGCCCATTCATCTTCCATTTGTCAAACTGGCCTTTGGCCCATCCATGCATGTCAAACTGGCCTCTGGCCCGTTCATTCATGTGAAACTGGCCTCTGGCCCATTCATGCATGTCAAACTTTCATTTGTGTCAAAACGGCCATTGACCCAATCATTTATGTCAATCGGCCTTTGGCCCAATCATTTATTCTTGTAAAACAACCTCTGGACTTTTCAAACTTTCATTTCAAACTAGCCTTTAAGCCTTTCAAACTTTCATTTCAAACTTTGTCCACCATTCAAATTAATGAACTTTACAAAAATTACATAGAAGTAAGCAATTGGACAACAACATATTTCAGATGTTACTCACAGTGATCGGCTTGTGGATTTGCCCTGGAGCTTGACCCTACATATCACATAACACATATGGGTCACAAATAATTCGATCCGTTCTTTAATTCACATATTCCTCTTTAGGCTTCATTATTATCTCTTTAATTCAATCACAATGCTCAATGTATGCCTAAGAGTGCTTAGAAGTGAAAGGGAACGGAAAACAAAACACAAAATGCGTTTTCAAAATTTCAGAAAATAGGGTCTCTGCTCGATCGGACCCTTAAGGCCTGCAAAAGTGCTGGTTAAGTTGAATTTATGCTCGAGCGTTCTTTCTGGCGCTCGAGCGGAAGGCCTGTCTACATGGCTCCCCGCTCGATCGTGAACTTCCTCGCTCGAGCGGGAGTCATGTCTACAAAATATGCTGGGAGCACGAATTTCACGCTCGAGCGGCGGTTCCCCCGCTCGAGTGGACATCAAATTTTCTGAAAAATCCAGAACATGTTCTTGAGCTTCACCTTGGCATTCAAAGGCTTTAAATGCATGATTGGGGCTCAAATTCCATATACACATGTCCTAACATGGTACAAGCATCAAATTACAACATTTTGAAGCTTAATTTCACAAATCAAACCCATGCCTGTCTCATTTTCCACCAAATTTGTTACCAACATAACAACTTCATGCCTTCAAGGCTTCTACTCCCATGGATTGTACATGGATGTGACATATAACCCTGACTCTCATCTCATATGATGAAAAGATGGTCAGATACATGGATTTCAACCAAAGTTCATCATGAGTCATGCAATTCAAGCTCAAATATGTAAATTCAAAACAATTACATACATGCATGCATCTATTGGCTTCCAATTCGAGTTCAAATGGTACAAATAAGGCTTATGCTCATGGAACTTATGAAAACCATGCATGCATATGAGATTTGGTGCCCAATTCCTCTTGTTCAACATGGCTTATGCATGAATATGCAAAACTATAGCAATCATGCACATGCATGCTCATATAAACTCCCAATTCAATAAATTCAACTCAAATTATGCCCTTGATCACAAATAAACCTTGAACTTACAAAATTACAAATTCAAACTTATGAATTCAAGGTTAATTACCTGTCTAGGGGCTGAATTTTTCCAATCAATAGCAAGTTCTTGAGTATGGCTTCAAGATTATCAAGCTTCAAGACCAAACTTGAATTATCTCCCCTCTCTCCCTCTAATTTCGAGTCACTCTCTCTCTCTCTCTAGAGAGTTGGTTTCAGCCAAAGATAAAACAAAAGAGGGAATTGAACATATCACGGCCCCTTATACAACCCCACTCAAGCACAATATTTTAATATATGGTATTTGGGCACTTAATCCATCAATTTAATCTGATCCGATTCAATTTTCAATCAAATTTCACCGTAGGCTCTAAAAATTATGCCAATCACAATGGCGCAGTCGATTTCGGGTTTTGTGGCCGATAAGGCCTCCAATTTAATTTATGTAGCAGATAATCAAACAGAAATTCCTACGGTGAACAGATAGGAATTCAAAACCACATATTTTCACATAATGGCACACAAAATCATACTAGACACATAATCCTACTCACATTAAGGAACAATTAAAATAATACAGAATAGGGGTCGTACAGTCCCACCCCGTGGAATGTCGTCCGCTATCTCCGCTATCTCAAGAAGAGTGCACATGTGGTCGAAAGTGTGAAAAATGAGCAAAAATGCCAAAAAGTCAACTAAAAGTCAACCCCGAGGGTTGAAAAACTGGAGAAAAGGTCGGAGTGTGGGAAAAAAGGCACGGAAACCAAGGTAAACTTGGGGGAAACAAACCCCAAGTGAAGGAAATCAAGAATGTGGCACCGAAATCGAGTTATTTTTGGTTCAAACTGTCTAAAACAAAGAGGGTTTCGCGAATCGAAAGATGTAAAAGGCTCGAAAACAAAGGAAAAACAAGGATCGAAGCGAGGAAAATGACCTAGAGAGGTAGGGAAATGATTTTCGAGCTTGAGGAAGTAAGGAAATAGGGTTTAAGGCCCTATATTTAAAGACCCGAGGTGAATGGACAAAACTGCCCCGAAATTGTCATTTTTGGCCGATCGGCCAAATTGATAGCCAATCGGCTAAATTTTTGGCCGATAAGCTCATTTTGTGGCCAATGGATGGCCGATGGCCTCCTCTTGTGGTCAATGCACCTCCAATGCCCTTGTTTGGGTCAGTTTTGGTGATTGTTACCTTTATCTCTCAAGAAAATGGAAGAAAGTACACTTTTGAAGCTTGACCAGCCTTCGTGTTGACCTCGAACCGTGTCTTCTGTGTGCTGCACTCAATACGTACGAGGTGTATCATTTTTTGTATCCTTTTGTATATTCCAAGATTTAAGATTTTCTTGAGAATCGTTTTGAATGTGTTGTATTACAAAGTTTTGTCGTGTTTATAATAGGTGCGTCTGTTATACATCTTCTCGTTCTTGGATTGAGCATGCCTCGTCTTGCTTTGAAGTTGCATCTCAATATTATAGATAACATGCCTTTACCATGCTTACATTTGAATATGGCATCTCTATGTCGTTGTGTGGAACATGCGTGTTGCATTGTCGCTTAGAATAAACACCATCACGTTCGCCTAACATGTGCATGTTGTGTCGGATATGTAACCACAATTACATTGCATAGGGCGTACATGTTGCATTGAGCATGCATCTTTGTTGTTGTTTTGCATAGAATATGCATTTCTTTCTCTCGCATAGAATGTACACCATAATATTACATGGAATATACATCACTACTCATTGCATTGCTATGCACTTTTCACATGCATTGCTGTGCACTTTTCACTAGCGTTGCTACGCATCTCTTCGCTTGCATTGCGCATGCACGCGTTTATTTCATATTGGAATTGTATCTTGACGCAACGTTCAACATGTGTTATTACCATATTGTACCTGTTGAGTTTCTTCCTTATGCAGGGCACGATATTGTATGTACGGTTTATTTGAGGCTGGTACAACCAGACGATACTGTGTGTGCGGTTCATTTAGAGGAATTCTAGGTGAGACCTTTCTTTTCCTTTGAGTCCGTTTTGTTTCAATTAGAAATACCCCGGCGCGCTCGATGTGATACGTTGACTGTTGTTGTTCTCCTCCCTTCTCTTGCGTGTGATACGCTGGGAATTGCTTGCCTTCTCTTGTGTGTGATACGCTGAGAATTGCTTCCCTTCTCTTGCATATGATACGCTGAGAATTGCTCCCCTTCTCTTGAGTGCAATACACTGAGAATTGCTTCCCTTCTCTTGCATGCGATACGCTGAGAATTGCTTCCCTTCTCTTGCATGTGATACACTGAGAATTGTTACTCCTTTCCTCTCTTGCGTGCGCTACATTGAGAGATGTTGTTTTCAAGACTTCGGTTGTCCTCGGTAGCCGCTTTTAGTATTCTCCGCGTGAGACGCAGTGAGAATCGCATAATTTTCTTACATCCTTTCTGCATGAAATGTAGTTTGATTCCTATTCGCTTGCTTAAACTGTTGCATGTTATGCTTCATTACAGCTTTCTTTGCATGATCATAAGTTATGCTCGGCTTTGTGCATGTCCTTTGCATTTTGCCCCTGCCTGCAGGCACATCTCTTTGTTATCTTGCGTGTTTGTCTAAGTCTTCGGCCTTGTCAAAAATGGGTCGTCTCTGGGCTTTGACCTTCACTCTCGTCATCTTATGACTTTCGAGTTCTGTCAGAGAGGGGCAACTGTAGACAACCCATTTTTGACCGTCCTCAAGACTTGGAGGTCATCGTTTGAACACTCGATGATCATTCGTGCTCGTGTTCGTTTTGAGTTTCCGAAGGTCTCGGCTGCATGCCTTGCCTTAGGATCTCTCAACTTGTCTATTTTGTGCTTGGTTGAGGACCAAGCACTTGTGGTTTTGCTTTTAAGGGAAGAGGGTGGCTTATTGGCCTTTCCTACAACCCATCGGCTAAGGCATCATGCCATCGGCCTTGTTTTCTTGCCATCAGCCTAAAGTAGTTGCCGATCGGCACTCTTTTTGGTCGATCGGCACTCTTTTTGGTTGATCAACCATATTTTTGAGCTAAGCCCTTTTCGTTTTCTTTTTGCAGATATTTTGTGCCAGCTGGTGGGCACTATTCTCATCTTCCATACACGTGTATGGAGGGAATTGTTTCAAGACTCAAGCTTGTTGACAAAGCTTGAGAATTGAAATTCTATAAGAAGGGAGGCCCTCCTCCCTTTCCAGAGGTTCAGAAAATTGAGATACAAAGTTCTATATCTCTCTATATATTTTACCTCTCTCTTGTTTTACCTTTGTTTGTGCTCAAAAGTGTAGAATCTTCATACTATTGCATGCAAACACCTAGTAGAACACCATCCTTTGGTTGCTGAGGTCCTTAGGAGTTGGTTTCAAAGTTCTTGGAGTGGTTTAAGCTCAGAAAAGGTGCTGGAGTTTTGTTCTTGAAGGTGTTCTTCAAGGGTGAGCAACTAACCTTTTAATCCCCCATTCTTGCTTAAGCTTTTAGACCTACTTGCATATTGTTTTAAGCTTAACCCTAAGCTGTAAAAAGTTCTGATTTTGCATGCTTGTGATGATTGTTTAAGGTCACTTTTTGGTTGGGGGTAGTCTACCCCGTCTTAGGCCTTGTTTGGTCGTGTTTTGTGCCTTCCCTTTTGAGCTTTGGAACCATCTTCTTTTGACCTTCTCACCACTGAAATCTAGAGGATTTTTAGTGGTGGAGAAGTTGTTTTGGAGTCTTGAATAGAAGAGGGACACCCCCCTCTCCTTATATCTCATTTGCTAGTATAAATGGCTCATATTGGTAGCATGTTTGCTTAGCATGTTTTGGCTTCATTTCAGCAAGTATTTGGTGTTATTTTGCCATGTTATAACTCTGTTTTTAGTTGGTTTGATAGCCTCTTACATGCATCAAGCACTTGTCTTGCAGTCCTCTCTATTGCGTTAACATGCATCATGCATTTGGGTCATCATTCTTGCTTGTTTTGGCTCAACTCAAAGAAGCTTTTAGTCATGTTTTACCATGTTCTAGCTCTAATTTGCATTATCTTTGTAACGACCCCAAGATTCGTATCTGAAATTACCCTTATGCCCTTGTGGGTTAATGCCTTTTTAATTTAATGATATCTGTTTGAATGGAAGAATTATCTGTTGGGTAACGGCTTTAAAATTGAAATTACTGACCTTTACAAGTTCAAAAATCACAATTGAGTACTTGGGTATGTTAATGGGAATTTTTAGACCTATTTCAAAAAAATTAATTGGAAATCCAACTTGTCTGATTCGTTAATGTACGTTTGGGTGGTTAACTGAATACTGCCAATTGATGGCCATAGTGGCTTCAGAAACTAGAATAGAGGACATATTCATGATCAACTCAATTTTTAGAGTCACCTGGGAAGTTTAATTGAAATTTGATTTTGTGCGATTCGTAAGGGCGTGTTTGGCCTCCTTATTGTGAAAAGCTTAAGTGTGTGTATATTTATATATATGGAGGCATGTTATGTGTGTTGGGAACTCAAGAGATATTTGAGCCAAAAATATCTAAGGTAGAAGAGAAGAGAAACGTGAGAGAGAAAGAGGGAAAGAGACCAAGATTCTTGAAGAAAAAAATAACTCAACAATCATGGGGGTTTGGAGATGATTAAAGGGAATTGAAGAAAGAGAAGGTGAATCAACCATGGAGGCTTGAGGAAATGGAGGAGAATTGAGAGGAAGACCAAGATTGAACTAAGGTATGATAATTTATCTTGAATCCATGTGTTTAAGACATTAATTTCATGAAATCATAATGATATGGAAAGATTTGAGACCATTTAAGTTAAGGTTCTAAGCATGTATTTAATTGAATTCAATTTAAGGAATGAGACCTTGGGTCTATGGTTTGTTTATGATTGGGGCTCAATCTTATGAATACCATATGAAATGCACTTTAGAATTGTACAAAGAATAAAATCAAGCAAGAATTAAGTGAATTTGTTTGAAGACCCTTGAAGATTATGAAAGATTAAGCTTGAAGATTATGAAAGATTAAGCATGAATCTTGAACCTTGAAGCAAAGATTGATTTGTTTGAAATGAAAATACATTTGGTTAATGTTAAATTATCATGTTATGGGGCAATTTTACATGTTTTTAAGTGATTTATATTAGAAACTAAGCTTAAGAATGGAAGAACCAAGGGTTGGAACAAAAAGAGCCATTTTCGGACACCAAACTGCCCAGAGCTGCACGTGCGGCGGGTCTTCTGGCATGTGCGGCACTACAGTACCAAAACCAAAATTGAATCTGCTAAAAAAGCACGTTCTCCCGCACGTGCGGCTCTGTTTCCCGCACGTGCAGGGAGACAGCTGTGCTCAGCCAAATTTGAACAAGCATATATTTTGCATCCGGACTCCGTTTTGAGTGATTCCTGAGCCTAAAATGAAGCCCCGGAAGTCTAGTTTCCAATAGTGGTGGTCTCACTCTCAAATTCTAAATACAGAAATAGTTATTCCCAAATTAGTGAGAGTTGCTCACTTTCTATCTACCGATTTTGTACCGTTTCTTCGTCTGAACCTTTCTCCTATCGCTTCCTCTTATCTTGAGGCATGGATTATAACCTACGGAGGACTAATGAGTCTTGAACCACCATGGCTATTGATTAAAGAATAAGAAAGAGATTGGTTTTGTTCTCATATTCTGTTATGTGCATTATGTTTGTAGGTCAGGACGAGGACATCGTTCCACCGCTTCAGAGACCTACCACTGTGAGTAATAGTACGGAAATGTACATTTTATTTACCATTGGTAATTATTGTTACTAACGCTCTGTTCCTTGTAAGTGTTACACGAATATTTATGACGATTGGAAATCAATGTGAACGCTGAAAGATTTGTGTACATCGGTATGACTTGGGAATCATTCTGTTATGTCAATAATGAATATTAACCCTCTACTATTTATCAGCATACTACGTTACTTCTTAAAGAATAGATAGAACTTATGTTCATCCTTGAACAATGGTATCTGTGTGAATCTAAAATTATTCTGTTGTGTTACGTATGGACCTAAGGTCGTTCAGAACCTATGACATGAATACAAAGGTTTAATGCCATTATGCGACCCACGTTAGAATGTGAATTGTTTTGTCTTTGTTAAGTGTACTGTAATGACATGATATGACAAGAAATGCTCGATTTTTTGATATGTTACGTTTTGAATCAATGAGTGATTGTCCACATATATATAAGTATTCATGGCATCCTTACAATAAGGCCCTTACCCGGGGGTAAAAATACCGTGGTCTTATGGCCCTTGCCCGGGGGTAATAATACCGTGGTTCATGTATGTTATGCTATACTATGACACCATATGGATGATTCGGTCTTTAAAACGTAAGGATTTCTGGTATGGAACAAAGTGCTGTACGGAACTAAGTGCTGATATACGGGTCACCTCTAGAATCTGTACGAGCCACCTCTTCAGTCCATACATATATGAACTGAGGCCTATGGCCGTTCTGTGAAAGTTAAGAGGCCTATGGCCGATCTGTGACATGTGTGAGGCCTATGGCCAAACTGTGACATCTGGGCCTATGGCCATTCTATATGATCTGTTAGTATGAAACAAAGTGCTGCACGGAACTAAGTGTTGCAATGTGAGTCACCTCTACAATCCGTGCGAGCCACCTCTTGAGTTGATACATGCATGAAAAGGGCTTAATGCCATTTTGTTTAAGGCTTAATGCCACTCTGTTAAAGGGCTTAATGCCATTCTGTTAAAGGGCTTAATGCCACTCTGTTCAAGGGCTTAAAGCCATTCTGTTTAAAGACTAGGCCTAAGGCCATTCTGAAATTAGTACAGAATCAGATTAACTGTCACGCCCCAAACCAGCCCATAAAAGTTTGGGCATGACCCGTTTGAAAATGAACACTTAACCTGTAGTAAATAACATATGGGGCCTCATCGGAAGCATAAAGTAGGAAAATAACAATACATATAAATTCCATTGAGCTACATCTACATGCCAGGACCTCTTATACATCACATTCATCATGGAAAATAGATAAAGCTCCAAACCATATGTTATAGCATCGATGATAAACAACCATATGTACAGACCCAGCCCCATCATTGGGCTTATATAAAAATCATTGAAGTTCTACCTCTTTAACTTTAAATGGGTAATCAAAATTAAGCCAACATTTCAATAGACTTTACAAAAATAAATGGCTTCGTGCAGTGCCTAAACCCACGAAGGTTGACAAAAGAAAACGGGTGTCATGACTAGGACTGACCACTTGGTTGGTTACCTACAGAAACATACATTAGACAGAGTGAGCCAAGCTCAGTGAATAGTAATACATAAATAAAACGATGCTTAAATTGAAACATAACACATAGCAATGCATATAAAGATATAGAGTTCACATAGTCAGTCTGATTCTGTGCTATGTACATAACGGCCTTAACTTCAATCTTGTAACATAAACATGGTGGCTATAAGCCCTTGAAACATGGTGGCACGAGGCCCTTGAAACATGGTGGCTATAAGCCCTTGAAACTTGTGGCACTAAGGCCCTTGAAGCATGTGGCATAAAGCCCTTGTAACATATGGCACTAAGGCCCTTGAAACATATGGCATAAAGCCCTTGTAACATGTGGCACTAAGGCCCTTGTAAAGTTGGCATGAAGCCCTTGAAAAGTTGGCATGAAGCCTTTGGACATGCATATATGAACCCAAGAGGTGTCTCACACGGACTCTAGAGGTAACTCACAATGTAGCACTTAGTTTCGTGTAGCACTTGGTTTCATTTCATAACAACTTATACGGATGGCTATAAGCCTCATAACTTTCACATATGTATGGACTCAAGAGGTGTCTCACATGGACTCTAGCGGTGGCTCACAATGTAGCACTTAGTTCCAAGTAGCACTTTGTTCCATACCAATAATCATTAGGTCTTACAGACCAAACCATACATGTAATGTCATACCCCGGAAATAAATTCATACATATGCATTATGCTTGAATCATAAATAGAAATCAGAATTCATACTTGCTTATACTTGGCACTGTAATAGTGCTAGCAAATCAATAAGAAGTATTTTTTTTTGTTCGTTCCGTAAAGGAATCCCCCAATATTGTGAACTTCTAGCATACTTGAACGTGTACATACATAAACTGGTAACATACGTAAACTTGTGACAGACTTAAACTTGTAACATATACTTGAAACATAACATACTTGAACTTGTAACATACTGGAAACATGCCTGAAACATACTTGAACATCATTCATTAATTCAAACGGAACATATCATAACTAGAGCATTTCTTGTTGTATCGTGTCATTATCGTATACTTAACAATGAGAGACTAATTCACATTCTCATAAGGGTCACATAATGATGCTAAACTTTGCAATTATATCGTAGATTCTGGATCACTTCCAATTCATAAGCAACATAACAAATTAACTTCAATTCATCTGGATACATGTAGCTACTCTTACATTTACTCAGAATCCATTCTTCAAGAATGAACATAAATTCTTTTGGGTAAATGACTTACTTTACGTGCTCTCTCATCAATAGCATACACCTTTGTTTAATCTTTCTTTTATGTTAACATAGTTGCCTTGCCTTGTAATTAACATAGTCCTAATGGTAACTGCTACATCATTCCCATGAGTTGACATAATTAACGTAAAGTTAACAGGACATTCCTGATAATTAGTAACGAAAAGTAAGTACATTCTCATTAGATTATAGATGACTTTATTGGTTTCACAATTTCACAGCTCGGCCCTTGGCCTGAGGGGTTCACACAATCACAAGTTCCTTTGATGTTTTCATAATTCCATAATGTTTCTCGCATGACATACATAACTTCATAAACTCTTTTGAAGTTCCCACAATATCACAGTGTTTCTCACGTAGCATTCATAACATTTATGTCAACATAATTCTTACGATGAAGATTTAACATCAATAACGATAAATGGTTAATGGTACATCAAAGTACTACTACTCACAGTGATCAGTTGCCGGTGGTAATGGTACAATGTCCTCGTCTCGACCTACAATTACAGTGCACAACACATAATATGAGGTTATACTCGATCCCTTACTTATTCTCTTTGATCGTTCAATCAATTAGTCATGGTGGTACCAAGCTCATTATTCTTTAATATGTTGTAATCCATGTCTTAGAAAACAGGAGAAATCGATTGGAAATGGTTTAGGTGTAGAAATGGTACATAACTAATTGACATAACGTGAACAGTCATCACTAATTCGGGTATAACTTTTTCTGTATTTAGAATTTGGGAGTGAGACTGGCGCCATTGGAAACTAGACATCCAGGGCTTGATTTTAGGCTCAAGAATCACTCAAAACGGTGTCCGGATGCAAAAGATATACCTATTCAAATTTGGCTGGATAGAGCTGTCTCCGCACGTGCGGGTGAACAGTGCCGCACGTGCGGCCCTGGACAGCAGCAGTCCGAAAATGGCTGAAATTGTGGGACTTCTCATTTTCAAAAATCAAACCTTAATTACATGTAAATCAAAGCCCAAAACCCTTTAATACATGACCAATTTCACATTATTATTCTTCATCAAACATCATAATCTCACAATAAACAAATTTAATGATTTTACTTCTTCAATCAAGGAATTCTTAGAAAATCAAGGTTCATGGGTTCAAAGCTCACATCTTCTATATCAATCCATGATTGCAAGTAGTAGATGGATTCTATACAAGGTTAGTAATTTGAGCCACATACCTTACCCAAACCTTTGTTCATCCCTTAGTCTCTTTAATTTTTCCCAAGCTTTTGGTTGATCTTTCCTCTCTCTTCTATCTTCTTCAACCATCTTCAAGCTTCCATGGATGTTGAATTCCTTAGGGAGAAGCTTTGCCTCTTCTCTCTCTCCCTCTCTCTCTCTCACGGTTCTCCTTCCCCTTCCTCTAGATATTTTTATTTTTTTGTTTGGTTCAAAATAGATGAGTTCAACAACTCATAAGGCATATATGCATATATAAAAGCTTCCCACAAATAGGAAGGGCCAAGCACGCCCTTACGAATCGCACAAAATCACATTTCAATTAAACTTCCCAGAAAACTCTAAAAATTATGCTGATCATAAATATGTCCCTTGTTCCGGTATTTGAAGTCTTTAAGGCCTTTAATTTGCAGTATAAATTTAAGCACCCAAACGTCCGTTAACGAATCAGACAAATTAGATTTCAAATTAATTTTCCCAAATAATTCCAAAAATTCCCATTAACATATCCAAGTACTCAATTTTGATTTTTGAACCCATAAAGGTCGGTAATTCCCATTTTAAGTCCGTAACTCAACTGATAATGCTTCAATCCTAATAGATATAATTAAATTAAATCACATCATTTCATAGGGAAATAAAGATGATTTCTTATACGCATTTTGGGGTCATAACATCCTTCCCACCTCAAGAAGTTTGGTCCTCCAAACTTGATTCTCCTTGTCACAAGTCTAGTTCCGTCTTGGACATGAAACATTTCTCAATCATTTAGCCATTCCCAATTTTATACAATCAATTTCAATAGAGGTGGCTCCCAAAATCACAAGTGCGTCTTTACTGACTAATTGGTAACCCACTTGATAGTAGTATGTAATAACATCAAAGTATCGTCTCATTGTTCATAACTTGTACATTTTAATTTATTACTCCACAAATCATATCTTTCACATAATATGACAACTTAAGGGTATTCAGAAATGAATTCATTTCAAGTATTCGTTCGCATGCAGCTCATAAACTATCAAACATAATTCAAACTCACAAATAACCCCCATTATCATAATTCCTCAAAGGCTAAGGAAACAGTCACGACATAATCACGTTTCAAAGGTATATACCTCGTACAATAATTAGACCCATCGTAGTAATTAAATTCTAACTCAACGACTTCATGGCTCTTTGTTCATTATCTGAATTAGACTTATCAGTTCAAATCAAATCTCTAACAAACTCCAAGTGCCAACTTAAATTTCATATCAAGAAATTACATGTTCAGAGTAAAGGATTCGTAAAATCAAATACAGATCAAACCTTAATGGTCATACTTCCCACATTACAGTAAAGTAGTATTCATTTAAAATCCATGCTGGCTTAGAAGATCTCAAAGTCAACATCACGACAGCAAGCACATAATACATTTGCCATGAAATTCTTATATTCTTGTTCCATAGGTAGTAAAATGTTTCTAACATGGACAAAAACATTTTCCAAAAATATGTAATACATAAAGTTCTTCAAACCCTTCATACGTACATACAATACGTTGTTCAGAGATATTACTCAGAAACTTATCAGGCATTTCAAAGATATCAGATGATGGAATAATTCTCAATAGCCTTAAACTTATTTAAACTTTGACAGAACAATCTCCGATTTAACTTATAACAAATAGGCAAAATAACTTGAGGCTCAACATAAAGCTTTCATCAAGTATGCAACAATAAATTATTAATTAAAGAACTCATTCACGCATAGCAGAATATTTCTTTCAGAAATCTTGTCATATCTTGAACATTCGGAGCTTCGTAGCGTATCTAGTCATTTTGGAAAATTATCCAGAAAGCTTATCATGTCATAAACATGCCGGAAGTTCATAACATTTTGATCATTTCGAAAAATGCTTACTGTTTAAAAACATGTGATCACAAATCATCCTTATAGTATCAAAACAAAGAACATACAGTTTCGTAACTTCTCGCAACATACTAGACACTTGGTCATGTCGTCATAAGTTCAAGTTGACTAGTTGGTCATAAACTTTACTTAACCCCTTTTTAAATACAGAATAAGGATTAGTTTAACAGTTTGCATTAAAATGCAGAAACAAAATTCCTTTTTTATTTTATTTTATTTTTTTACCGGTATCATATAGGTGGGGTTCTTCATATTATTCGACCATTCCTTGTAAGAAATCCTGATTACAGATTGCAGGTTACACATGAACAAAACAGAATCACTATATGTATAACTTTTTATCACAGCCAGTCCTTTTCAACATATTACAAAGTATCATGCGAAACTAATTTTAGCAACTATCAACTTACAATAACCTCTCGAACTCGCAGGTTTAAACATTGTTATAATAAGAAGGATGTGCCTATGTTACAGAAAGTGAACATCGCACATATTATCTTATGTGTGCACTAAATCATGTAAGTAAGTCATCTAAACAGATGCTTCGCAGATATTTATCAATTCTACAGTCACAATTAATAACACACATTTCACTTAGTCATAGGCATATAACTTGTCTTACCGTTCAACGTGAATTCTTACCACGCTTTCGCTGCGCAACTTTATTGATTTAATCCCATCTGCAGGTCTTACCATTTTCTACATAGTAATCATTCACAATATATACAAAAAAATGTATAACAGACATGTACCATTATCGTTGCTATCAATTCCTTTCATGTGCACTAAGGATGTCATACATGATACCTAAGTCTTTTCTGGACATCCTAAAGCTCGATGGATTCATGTGTGAGATAGCAACTCGTGCTCTGATACCACTTGTCACGCCCCAAACCCGCCCCTAAAAGTTTGGGCATGACCCGTTTGAAAACGAACACTTAACCTGCAGTAAATAACATATGGGGCCTCGTCGGAAGCATAAAGTAGGAAAATAACTATACATATAAATTCCATTGAGCTACATCCACATGCCAGGACCTCTTATACATCACATTCATCGTGGAAAATAGATAAAGCTCCAAACCATATGTTGTAGCATCGGTGATAAACAACCATATGTACAGACCCAGCCCCATCATTGGGCTTATATAAAAATCATTGAAGTTCTACCTCTTTAACTTTAAATGGGTAATCAAAATTAAGCCAACATTTCAATAGACTTTACAAAAATAAATGGCTTCGTGCAGTGCCTGAACCCACGAAGGTTGACAAAAGAAAACAGGTGTCATGACTAGGACTGACCCCTTGGTTGGTTACCTACAGAAACATACATTACAAAGAGTGAGCCAAGCTCAGTGAATAGTAATACATAAATAAAACGATGCTTAAATTGAAACATAACACATAGCAATGCATATAAAGATGTAGAGTTCACATAGTCAGTCTGATTCTGTGCTACGTACATAACGGCCTTAAGTTCAATCTTGCAACATAAACACGGTGGCTATAAGCCCTTGAAACATGGTGGCACGAGGCCCTTGAAACATGGTGGCTATAAGCCCTTGAAACTTGTGGCACTAAGGCCCTTGAAGCATGTGGCATAAAGCCCTTGTAACATATGGCACTAAGGCCCTTGAAACATATGGCATAAAGCCCTTGTAACATGTGGCACTAAGGCCCTTGTAAAGTTGGCATGAGGCCCTTGAAAAGTTGGCATGAAGCCTTTGGACATGCATATATGAACCCAAGAGGTGTCTCACACGGACTCTAGAGGTAACTCACAATGTAGCACTTAGTTCCGTGTAGCACTTTGTTTCATTTCATAACAACTTATACGGATGGCTATAAGCCTCATAACTTTCACATATGTATGGACTCAAGAGGTGTCTCACATGGACTCTAGCGGTGGCTCACAATGTAGCACTTAGTTCCAAGTAGCACTTTGTTCTATACCAATAATCATTAGGTCTTACAGACCAAACCATACATGTAATGTCATACCCCGAAAATAAATTCATACATATGCATTATGCTTGAATCATAAATAGAAATCAGAATTCATACTTGATTATACTTGGCACTGTAATAGTGCTAGCAAATCAATAATAAGTATTTTTTTTTTGTTCGTTCCATAAAGGAATCCCCCAACATTGTGAACTTGTAGCATACTTGAACATGTACATACATAAACTGGTAACATACGTAAACTTGTGACAGACTTAAACTTGTAACATATACTTGAAACATACCTGAACATACTTGAACTTGTAACATACTGGAAACATGCCTGAAACATACTTGAACATCATTCATTAATTCAAACGGAACATATCATAACTAGAGCATTTCTTGTTGTATCGTGTCATTATCGTACGCTTAACAATGAGAGACTAATTCACATTCTCATAAGGGTCACATAATGATGCTAAACTTTGCACTTATATCGTAGATTCTGGATCACTTCCAATTCATAAGCAACATAACAAATTAACTTCAATTCATCTGGATACATGTAGCTACTCTTATATTTACTCAGAATCCATTCTTCAAGAATGAACATAAATTCTTTTGGGTAAATGACTTACTTTACGTGTTCTCTTATCAATAGCATACACCTTTGTTTAATCATTCTTATATGTTAACATAGTTGCCTTGCCTTGTAATTAACATAATCCTAATAGTAACTGTTACATCATTCCCATGAGTTGACATAATTAACGTAAAGTTAACAGGACATTCCTGATAATTAGGAACGAAAAGTAAGTACATTCTCATTAGATTATAGATGACTTTACTGGTTTCACAATTTCAAAGTTCGGCCCTTGGCCTGAGGGGTTCACACAATCACAAGTTCCTTTGATGTTTTCATAATTCCATAATGTTTCTCACATGACATACATAACTTCATAAACTCTTTTGAAGCTCCCATAAGATCACAATGTTTCTCACATAGCATTCATAACATTTATGTCAATATAATTCTTACGACGAAGATTTAACATCAATAACGATAAATGGTTAAAGGTACATCAAAGTACTACTACTCACAGTGATCGATTCCCGGTGGTAATGGTACAATGTCCTCGTCTCGACCTACAATTACAGTGCACAACACATAATATAAGGTTATACTCAATCCTTTACTTATTCTCTTTGATCATTCAATCAATTAGTCATGGTGGTACCAAGCTCATTATTCTTTAATATGTTGTAATCCATGTCTTAGAAAACAGGAGAAATCGATTGGAAATGGTTTAGGTGAAGAAATGGTACATAACTAATTGACATAACGTGAACAGTCGTCACTAATTTGGGTATAACTTTTTCTGTATTTAGAATTTGGGAGTGAGACTAGCGCCATTGGAAACTAGACTTCTGGGGCTTGATTTTAGGCTCAAGAATCACTCAAAACGGAGTCCGGATGCAAAAGATATACCTATTCAAAGTGGGCTGGATAGTGTTGTCTCCGCACGTGCGGGTGAACAGTGCCGCACGTGCGGCCCTGAACAGCAGCAGTCCGAAAATGGCTGAAATTGTGGAACTTCTCATTTTCAAAAATCAAACCTTAATTACATGTAAATCAAAGCCCAAAACCCTTTAATACATGACCAATTTCACATTACTATTCTTCATCAAACACCATAATCTCACAATAAACAAATTTAATGATTTTACTTCTTCAATCAATGAATTCTTAGAAAATCAAGGTTCATGGGTTCAAAGCTCACATCTTCTATATCAATCTATGATTTCAAGTAGTCGATGGATTCTATACAAGGTTAGTAATTAGAGCCACATACCTTACCCAAACCTTTGTTCATCCCTTAGTCTCTTCAATTTTTCCCAAGCTTTTGGTTGATCTTTCCTCTCTCTTCTATCTTCTTCAACCGTCTTCAAGCTTCCATGGATGTTGAATTCCTTAGGGAGAAGCTTTGCCTCTTCTCTCTCTCACGGTTCTCCTTCCCCTTCCTCTAGATATTTTTATTTTTTGTTTGGTTCAAAATAGATGAGTTCAACAACTCATAAGGCATATATGCATATACAAAAGCTTCCCACAAATAGGAAGGGCCAAACACGCCCTTACGAATCGCACAAAATCGCATTTCAATTAAACTTCCCAGATAACTCTAAAAATTATGCTGATCATAAATATGTCCCCTATTCCGGTATCTGAAGTCTTTAAGGCCTTTAATTTGCAGTATAAAGTTAAGCACCCAAACGTCCATTAACAAATCAAACAAATTAGATTTCAAATTAATTTTCCCAAATAATTCCAAAAATTCCCATTAACATATCCAAATACTCAATTTTGATTTTTGAACCCATAAAGGTCGGTAATTCCCATTTTAAGTCCGTACCTCAACTGATAATGCTTCAATTCTAATAGATATAATTAAATTAAACCACATCATTTCATAGGGAAATAAAGATGATTTATTATACGCATTTTGGGGTCATTACATTAACTATAAGTTCTCTGCATTTATATACCTTGTGATTCAAGTTAGTTATTGGATTATCACGTACTATTATTCATTGAGCCTTGCTCACTTTGTTTTTATGTATGTTTATGTAGGTGAGCCATCGGGGATTGACACTAGAATTGTGTTGGGGCCAACCTATTTGCCAAGCCGTGTTGAGGCCTTAATTTTGATTACTGGGAGTTATGTAATTTTTGGAGTTTTATTTAAGGTTGTGTGAGATCTGCATAATTTTGTGATTGTATATGTAATTATGGGAATGTATGTAAATACTAAATTAATTAAGCCATCATGTATGCACAAGCTCAATGGATGTTGCCTTTTATTGATGTTGCTTCCGCTTAAGGCCCCGTTTGTGGTTAACTATTATTCTAAAATTTATGTTTTGAGGCCTACATACAGGCCAGTCATGGACTAAACTTTTAGGGGCGGGTTTGGGTCGTGACAGTCTTGGTCATGCATGCATTGTTTTGTACAGCTTGTTAGCTTTGAGTCTCCAAATTGTTAGCATGCATTGCCTAGACTATTTTCATGATTTGGCATCATTTCATATGAGATTTCAGTCCATGTGGTGTGGTCATGCACTTGCATCTTTCACTCTTTTGATGCTTTGAGGAGCTGGTGTTTTATGCCTCAAGAATGAGTCATTGTGCATGCCTTATTGCTTAAGCTTTTGGGATGCCATCTCAGTGGATTTTTGGGCTTATTTTGACATGCCATAACTCTAATTTTTATTGGTTAAGTCATGCCATGTTTGGTTGTAATAGGTTTAGTGCAATACCCCTTGTTAGCCTTGCATGCCTCATGCCTTTTGGACTCTTGTTCTTGCTTGTGTTGGCTAGGTTCAAGCTTGTTTTTGGTCTTGTCTTAACCTCCCTTAGGACTGTTTTGGGTGCCCTTGGCCCTTTGGGGCTTGATCCTTGTAGCCTCGGTATAAGCTCCTTGGCTAGCCTTAAGCCTTAAGCTTTCTAGCATGCTATGCTTGTCTTGTCTGTGTGGTTTGGCACCATTCCTTGCATGATTTCAGAGCTTACCTCATTGACACATTATCATGTTTGTCACTTCTTGGCCATGTTTGAGAGTTGTGTCCTTATGCCTAAGTGATAGGCCAATTGGTGCGCATGCTTATTTTGCATTTCATTCCATCATTTCTTGGCATTATGGCCATTGATTTGGGTGTGGCTGAGGTCTCCCCATTTTGGTTTAAGTCCATCTTTGCATGTTGTTGCATGCTTTCTAGTTTGCATGTTGTTGCATGCTTGTCCATCTTTGCATGCCATGGATGTTTGTATGTTTAAGTTGCATTTTGCATGCATGCTAGTTTGCATTTTGTCACATGCTTGTTTAGGTTGCATTGCATTTGGCATGCATGTTACCTTGGCCTTGAGTGCATGTTTTAGTCATAATGCATTTGGAATGCTTATGTTATGTTGCATAGCTTTTGTATGTTACATGCATTACATTGTGTTTGGTTTGGGGTGTCAAACCAAACACGAGGACCGAGGGACGTTTCGTAGTTGAAGTGACGAAACGTGCCTCAATCCTCGGTCGCCAACACTCTTGATCCAACATGATAGAGCATGAGGCATTCATGTGTTTTGTGCATTCATTCCATATTGATTTGTGCAATTCGGCTTCTTTGGCCATCATGCATCGAAATGCGTGATTGATGGCTTGAGAGTCGCACACTACACTCCTTTGAGTCCCAAACATGATAAGGGGTGTAGTTGCACAACATTTTCTTGCAAATGTATTGCCATGCCCTTGTTTGCCCTCTGCTACAGGAACATGAGCAGTTTGCAAGAAGAGATGGCCAATCGGCTAACAATCTTTGGCCGATTGACTCACAATTGGTCGATGACCAGTTTCCCTTGGCCGATGGCCCTATATTTTGGACGATGGCCCTATATTTTGGACGATGGCCTCTCAACATATCCATAAGGTGGTTCAGAAGCATCATAGATATTTTCACAGTTCTCAGAGTTGTAGAACAGTGCAAACAAAGCCAACATGGGGCATGGCAACGGATTTCCGAGCGAGGCGATCGAGCATGCATCATTCAATCATTCCGAGGCAGAGCTATGGTAGCCTCTTTAGTTTCATGCTTAGTCCATTTTACAACTTAATTAATTTGCTTAATTAGTTAAGAGTTTTGTAATAATTAATTAGCTTGTTGGTTGATTAATTAGTTGGTTTGTATTATTCATTCGGACCCTCCGTCGAGAGGGCACATTTTCGTAAGCGTGTGTTTGATGCATGTCTTCCAACCTCACGTCTTTCTTCCTTTTACTTAACCACTTACAATGTCTAGTTTTAGGTCATGTTTCAATTAGCATTCCTATGCTCGCATGTTTGCATCCATTCGTCTGTATTGCATGCACCAGGTTCGGTGCATCATACTAACTGCATTGTATTTCAATTCCGATTTGAATACATGATTATCAAGTTGCATCTCATATGCCATCTTAGAATAGCCGAGCCTATTTCTAGTTGCATTTTGCATGTGCTGCATTAGCCATCTTAACATAGCTAGGATCATGCATTGATTGCTAACTAGCTTTTGTTTTATCTCGGAGTGCTAGGTAAGCTTTTTATACTTTAGCATCTTGCATGAGTGTGAGTGTCGCCATGATAGCATGCTTGCCGTGAGGCTATTTGCTTAACTAATATAACTGCCTGGATGCCTGTGGGTGAAGGTTGGATTACTTGAATTGGAACAATTTATCGAAATGCGAGTTTTAAGCCCACTTGAGGGTGGCAAAATCATATTTTCTTAAGCCCACCCGAGGGTGGCAAATCCACGTCTTAGCCTACTTGCGAGTAGCACTTTCAAACCACTTTGAAACAAACATGAGATGTTTTGTGCCAACTTAGGCAATCTAGTCTATACTTGTGTGTTGTGCGCATCACATAGTAATTCTAGCTAATAACCAAATAAGAACGCGTGTGTTTTTAAAAACAAGATATCATGTTAGTAGAAGCCGATCTTTGATCGGGTGAGAGGGGGTGCTCATTGCGTGACCTTCCCCTCTCGCGCCCAAGTTCCCGAGCCGAGGCAACTTTGGTGATGACGGACACGTGGCCTTAGGCAACGAGTCAGGGTTTCCTAAATTTCCCAAAATAAAATATTTAGGTGGTGACTCTGTATTTGGCAAAGCAGTCCATGTTTGGTACTTCTTTACAAAAATCAGCTTTCCAAAATGATTTGCCGGATTTGGACTCTTTGGTGATTTATCGGTCTTGCATTGCACTTTGCGAGACTAGATTTAGAACCGTGACATTTGAGTCCGAACTGTAGCAGCCTAATGAACAAAATGGGATTTTCGTGCCATCTCGCGCATGGAGTTCGGGACGTTCGGGCACGTCTACACGTGCGCACCCAAAAACCATGTTTTTCCACATTTGCCAATTGTTATACGGCAGGACGTAGACATCTAAAATCATAGATTTTTCCACTTTTGATGACTACAATATGGCAGGGTCAGTAGACACACTTTTGATGACTATAATATGGCAGGATCAGTAGACACCCAAAAACATTTTCCCACATTCGTCTGGCGAAAAGTGCAGATAGGGCAATTGGACACCTTAAGTCCTCGCGTAGGTACCAACACAACACCACCTTCTCAAAATTGACTCTTAACCCAGACTTCTATTCACCATACCACCTTACTTTACTTTATTCCAAGTAATCAGGCTTTTAACATTATAAGTAATAAGCAACAAATATAACATTCAATGAGCCTCAATCACCAAATCACAATTTCAACACCACAACAATATCTATATTTTCCACGCCGAGATTATTCACAAAATTTCAAGCATTTAAGGAAATTCTCCTCCAAGTATCATTCTCTACTCACATTCAAAGTTAAGATTTTTAACAAATTTGGGGCTTCCTTCCTATTTTCATATATATATATATATATATATTCTCAGCATTATTGCTCTTGTTATATGGAAAATTAGATAAAACTTTAATAAAAGTTGAGTGAAATTTCCCTTTCTATGAAATATAATGTCTAATCTACTCAATCATCAAATTAAGTCACAAAGTCACAACAATACCATATAATCATCTTCAAACCAAAGAGATACTGAGTTAAAAGTAACCCTACCTCAAGAAAAAGAGCAAGAAAACTTGATTTCTAGGAGAACACTTCGCAAAAACGAAATCCAATCGGTAGGAAGGAAGATCTTCACTTGGACTTCACTCCTTGCAAGTGAGTTCAGCTAGATCTTAGAGGACTGACGAGTATTTAGGGTGAGAAACCTAGGGTTTTTGGACTCAAGACAAGAAGGCAAGAGAGAGAAAAGAGGAGTGGAAATAATGATCTAGAAATGCCCTTTTTAATCTGTTGAATTCGCGTAGACCGCTCGAGTGGTCTTTTCATCGCTCGAGCAGTGAACCTTTCTCAGTATTTTTTTTGGCAAAATGAGATTCTAGGAGCCCTGCATCTTGCTTGAGCGAACTAATAGTCGCTCGAGCGGTCCACCCTAACCAGCAAAACTTCTGGATGCCCTCAACTTTTATTCGAGCGGTACATTCACCGCTTGAGCAGTCACCTAGAACAAAATGTCGCAATGCAAGTTTGCACTTGAAAGAGTTATCCAAAAATTACTGAAAACAAGGTCTTCGCTTGAGTATATCTTTGGTCGGTCGAGCAGTCTGCAAAGCTTTGCAAAAGTACTGGATGCTCAATTTTCATGGTAATGGTTGCTCGAGCCAAGTACTGAGTAAAAGGGAGTTCGCTTGAGCGCACAATCTGTCACTCAAGCCATTGCGCAATTTTCTGTAAAACTACTGGATGCTTGTGAAGTGTGCTCGAGCGACGAGTTCACCGTTCAAACGAACTACACGAATTCTCAAATTTCCAAGATTGAATTCGAAGCTCAAAACATGAATTCAAAAGTTCAAAGCTTGCATTTTTGGTACAAAAACATGAAAAAACATTGTATAACATGAAAACTTAGTCACTTTGAACCAAGTGCTCAAAATCATGGACCAATTCTCAAATTGAAACTTAAATTACCATGTTTAAATCATGCAAGAGATGAACTCTTTGGTCTGTTTTCAAAACTTGATCAAAGGACATGAAAAGTGTCAAAACATGAAGAACTCTTCAAAAAATGTGTAAAAGTTCCATGCATGTAAGAATTCATAGGAAATTGAACTCAAAGATGAGGGATTTTGTATGCATGTATATGATTAACTTGTTTCTTCCAATTTCATGGTAATCTTAACTGCCTTTACACAAATACATGCAAATGAACCTAGGAACTTTATAAATTCAACTTCTATATGTTTTAATCCCACTTAGTTTTGACAAAGTCTAATTAATTTATTCTAATTGTTTTGATTCGAATCAAATTTCAATTAAAGTTTCCATAACATTCTAAATATTATAATTAGCCTATTAGGGTAGTCAATTTCGGTTTCTGAAACCGTTAAACCTCTCAATTTTTATCTCTAAGTCGACAATTCTAATCGGTATTCCAAAAACAAGCAGAGATTCAGAATTAAAAATATAATGCAATTAAACTCGCACAAAGAAAATATATATAAATAATGTATGTGTTGGGGTCATCACAGTCTCTCCCCTTTAGAAAGTTTGGCCCTCCAAACTGAAGTTACCTTTGTACGGGAACAACTGCGGGTATCGTTGTCGTATCTTGTCTTCCTTTTCCGAAGTGGCTTCTTTCCTATAATGTTCCCTCCATTCTACCTTCACCATTGGAATAAATCTATTTCTCAACTGTTTCACCTGCCTGTTAATAATCTACACTGGCCATTCTTCGTAGATCATATCTTCATCTAAAGCAATTTGGTGATAATCAATTACATGAAATGGATCTCTAAGATAGCCTCGAAGCATAGACACGTGAAATACATTGTGCATTTGTTCCATTCCCGATGCTAAGACAATCCGATAAACGATAGGATCCAATCTTTCAAGAATTTGGAACGGTCCAATGTAACAAGAAGTTAGTTTCCATTTTGTACCGAATCTTGCCTGCCCTTTCGTTGGTGTTTCGTTTGATAAACACATGATCTCCCACTCCATACTCTAAATCTCTTCTTCGCTGATCCGCATAAATCTTCTATCTGCTTTGTGTAGTTTCAAACTGTTATTGAATGATCTTTATCTTTTCGGTCATTTGTTGCACAAGTTCTATCCCACATATAGCCTTGTTACCAACCTCTATGCAACAAATTCGAGATCTACACTTTCTACTTTACAGTGCCTTATATGCAGCCATACCGATGCTAGCGTGAAAATTGTTATTATAAACAAATTTTGCCTATTGCAAATATGTTTCCCATCTGTCTTGGAATTCCAACACATAGATACGAAGCATGTCCTCTAAAGTCTAAATAGTTCTCTTTGTTTGTCTGTCAGTTTGCAGATGAAAAGCTATGCTGAACCTTAACGTTGTTCTCATTGCATTTTGTACACTATGCCAAAATCTATAAACAAACTTAGGATCCCTATATGATACAATAGACATTGGAACCCTGTGTAATCAAATAATCTCATCAATGTAGATAGTAGTAAGTCTGTATGCATCAAAGGAAGCTTTTGCAATAAGAAAATGCGCAGGCTTTATCAAACTATCAACTATAACCCAAATAGCATTCATGCCTCTAGATGTTCGAGGTAGACCGATGATGAAGTCCATGGTTATGTGCTCACATTTCTATTCCAGAATAGGTAGGGACTAAAGCAAGCCTGCCGATTTTTGATGCTCCGCTTTCACTTGTTCACACTGGAGGCATTTGGAGTTGACTTCGGCAATCTCTCTTTTTATATTAGGCCGCCAATACACTAATTTCAAATCTTGATACATTTGCTTGTCCTTGGGTGCATAGCAAACATCCACTTGTGAACTTCCAGGATTATTCTTTTAGTTCTGTGTCATTGGGAACACAAAGTCTCCCCTAAAATTTCAATATTGAGTCTTCAATTGTAAATCCTGGTTTACGTTTAGCTTCAAACTTATCACAAATCCTCTTCAGAAATTCATCGTTCATTTGCTTTTGTCTGATCTCTTCGATAATTGCCCATTGTTCGGACATGCAGCTGTCAAACCATTTTGTTCAAAAGATACCACTTCTATTACAAGTTTTGCAAATTCTTGTAGAAGCTCTTTCTGATCTGTAACAAAGCAGGTTAAACCTCCCACATTCTTTCTGCTAAGTGCATCTACTATGGTATTAGCCTTAACCGGGAGATAATGAATTTGTAGATCATAATCCTTCATCAATTCAAGCCATCACCTATGTCGCGTGTTTAATTCCTTCTAAGTGAAAAAGTAGTTCAAGCTTTTATGATTTGTGTACACTTCACATTTAGCCCCATACAAATAATGTTGCCATATTTTCAATGCAAACACAACTGCGGAAAGCTCTAAGTTGTATGTTGGTGTAGACGTCCCCGAACGTCCCAGGAGAGAAATCCCGTTTTGTTCATTGGGGCTTACTACAGTTCGGACTTGATGTCATGGTCCTGCATCTAATCTCGTAGAGTGCATTGCAAGACCGATGAGTCATCAAACAGTCCAAATCCGGCAAATCATTTTTGAAAACTGATTTTTTTGAAAGAAGTGCCAAACATGGACTGCTTTGCCAGATACAGAGTCGCCACCTAAATATTTTGTTTTGGGAAATTTAGGAAACCCTGACTCGTTTGCCTAAGGCCACGTGTCCGTCATCACCAAAGTTGCCTCAGCTCGAGAACTTGGGTATGATTGGAGAAGGTCACTTCGTGAGCACCCCCGCTCGCCTGATCAAAGATTGGCCTCTACTAACCATGATATCGAGTTTTGAAAACATTATGTGCTCTTATTCCAGTTATTAGCCTAGATTTACTATGTGATGCATACAGCATACAAGTATAGACTGGATTGCCTAAGTTGGGACAAAGCATCGCATATCCGATTGTTTTGAAAATGGATTGAAGTTTGCTACTCGCAAGTAGGCTAAAACACGGGTTTCGACGAATTATTCCAACTCAAGCAACCCAACCTTCACCCACAGGCATTCAGCCAGTTATATCACATAACCAGTTAGCCTCATGGTAAACATGCTATCATGGTAGTCACTCGCACGCATGCAAGGATGCTAAAGCATAAACATTCACCGGGTACTCCAAGCCAAAACAAAAACTAGTTAGTAACCATTGCATGATCCTAGTTCATGTTAAGATGGCTAATGCAACGCATGCAAAATGCAACTAAGATAGGCTCAGCTATTCTAAACATGGCATATGAAATGTAACAAATAACATGTACTCAACTTGGAATTCAAATACAATGCAGTTAGTATGATGCGCCGAGCTTGATGCGTGCAATACAGATGAATGATGCAAACATGCGAGCATAAGTATGCTAATTGAAACGTGCACTAAACTAACCACCATAAGCAGGTAAATAAAAGGGAGAAAGGCGTGGGGTTAGAAGACATACAACACACACACACACACTTATTACAACATTGCCCTCCTCGGAGGGTCTGAATAAATAATACACAACCGAATGAATAATGAACTACAGCTAATTATTACACGACATTAACTAATTAACAAACTAGCTAAATAAGCATGTAAACTAAATGAATGTGACTGCCTTAGCTCTATTTTGGATGACAATGGATGCATGCATGCCCGAGTTGCCTCGTCGGGAAATCCATCACGATGCCTCGTTTCGCCTTTGTGTGCAATTTATTTCAGAAACTTGCACGAAGCTCCAAGAGGGTGAAACTCCACTTTGGGAAATTGTGGAAGGGCTGCCGACCAGCCAATGACATGGGAGACCATTGCCGACCACCCCGTGTGGTGGAGACCAAAAAAAGGTGGTCGGCCTGCCAGGCTCTAAGGAGTGCAACCCTCGATCCTCGGATCACCAATCACGCATCTCGATGCATGATGGCCGAGGAGTCGAATTGCATAACTTGATGTGAAATGAATGCACATGAAAACACAACAAGGCCTAAACTCCATCATGGGCAATCCAGAGTGTCAGTGACCGAGAATCGAGACACGTTTTGTCACTTGGAGTACGAAACGTCCCTCGTTTCCTATGTTTGGACTAAACCTTACTCCAAACACCATGCAATGTGTATGACATGCCTGAATGCAACCTAGATGCAATGCAACCTAAATGATGCTGGCATGCGAGGGATGATATGCAAACATGCAACTGGTGTACGCAATGTTCTGAACGGAGAATGGCATACTCAATGCACATGACATAATATGGCATACACAATGTATGTACGAAGACTATCATGCGCAGATGAAGACTATCAATGAGATTATCAAGGCATACACAATGCAATGGCCAAACATGCAACAACATGAACTAAATGGCATACACAATGCAAGATGGACTTACACCAATGTGAGTAGACCTCAGCCACACTCAAATCAGTGGCCATATGATGAAAATGAGACAACCGAAATACATGCAAACATGCACGGATGCAAAGGACCGATCCTAAGGCACAACATGCAACTCTAACAAAGCATGGTAAAGGATGAAATATGGCATAGAATGGCACATGATCCAGCTCTGAAATATGATACATGTCACACCCCAAACCCGCCCCTAGAAGTTTAGGCATGACCACTACAAGCCATTAATGTTTCAAACCCCATTTGTGAGTAAACAACAAGCCATTAATGTTTCAAACCCATAATCAACTCAAAATTGCAAAATGTCAACAAAATCCCAAAGCGTCAACAAAATGACTTTGAATCATAAACATTCAAGGCTAAGAGAACCCCCTACCTCAAGATTGGAAGCAAAGAAACTAGATCGAAAGCCTCCTCTCGAAAATCTCAAAATCTAATCGGTTAGAAAAGGTGATATTCACTTCTTCTTCATCCTCGATGCACGATCCATGGTGGATTATTGGTGAGAATGGATGAAAACAAAGGTTTGAGGGTTAGGTTTTCGGACCTAGGATAAGAGGAAGGAAGAGGGAAGAAGAAAATATAAGAAATGATCCAAAAATCCCGTTTTTACGCTGTTGTGCTCGCGAAACCTGCTGGAGCGTCCCTCTTCACGCTCTAGCGTACCTGCTCCCAACACAGATTCCAAAATTTCAAACAGGTATAACTCTCCCATCCGGACTCCGTTTTAGGTCGTTCTTGTCTCCAAATTGAAGCCCCGGAAATAAGTTTTCCAATGGTTCTAACCTCACATTCAAATTCAATGTGTGGAAAAAGAAAAGGGCAAATGAGTGACGGCTGATCGTACAATAACTATTCGGATTATATTCTTTAGTCCAATCTTACTTTACCATCATACCACCATCTCAATCAATACCCCAAAATAAGATAAGAACATTCTAAATACACTAATAAGAATGTCAAAAATGAGCCCAAAAGCCTCAGAAGTTCATACTTAACCAGGCGACCCGCTCGAGCGCCTAACCTTGCGCTCGAGCACGAAGACCAACAAAGTCGACCCGCTCGAGCGCCCAACCCGCCTGCAAAATTACTGGAAACCCCACAAGTCCGCTCGAGCGCCAACTCCCCCGCTCGAGCGGAGGGAAAAATTTCAGATCGTTACCGTAAAGGTCGTCAATTCCAGTTTTAAAGTCATAACTCAACAGATAGTTCTTCAACATTAACCCTTACTTCCTCTACGCATTTTGGGGTCATTACAATACACAATGGTCCCGAATCATGCAAACACTTCACACGATGCATGCTAAATGGCCCGAATACCGAAACTAGTGAAGTGCGTTACACTAGAGGTATACAAAGTAATGCACAAATGGAAAAACCAACCCCAAAAGGTCCAAGACAGTGGGAAATTGGTCTAAAATGATGGCTCGGAATGTATTCAAATGAAGCCCATGCATTGGTCGATAAATGAGGCATACAAGCCCGACTCTCTAATGCTCTTAAAGAGTGGAAATCATGGCATGCATATAAGCTCTGAAATATGGTGTGCAATGGCCCCAAAACATGAAAACACCTCAGTATATGCATGCGATGGACCTCAAAACTCAAAATTAAGCATGGATATTGAACTATAGGCATGCAAAACAAACATCATTCAACCATGAGACCTAAAAATAGTGCTAATGCAGTCAAAAACATGCACAAAATCAGTTTAAGGCATGGCCAAAATATGCTAGGAAAGGCGGCCAAAACATCATGCCAAACAAGCTAGTGAATCATGATTTGCAATATGACTATATGAAGCACATGAGAGGTCAACAAACCAACCAAAAACAAAAGTATGCCATGCCAAAATATGACCAAAAACCCACTGAAACTCAGTCAATCCATGCAAGAATGATATGTCCCTTTGAAAGGCCAATAAGAGGGTTATTCTACACGTGTATAATGGACATACAAAATGGCAAGACCACCTCTGGATAGAGGTTATGAGGGCCCTAAAATTCACTGAAAAGGGCCTAAAATAAGGCTAGGAAGCATGTAAATAAAGGCTCCTTTGAAAGGCCATGAAGAGGATTACTCTACACATGCAAGATAGACACCTAACATGGCAAAAACAACTCCAGATAGAGTTCATGTAGGTCATAAAAATCACAAATAATGGGCTGAAACATGCTCAAGAAGTGTGCAAATATAGGCTCCTTTGTAAGGCTAATAGTGCTAGAAAACAAGACAAGGTGTGAGAGGGTCACCCCTCTCTGATTTTGATGCTCAAAAACACATAATAACCACAGAAAATACACTAGATTTCAGTGGTCAAAAGGGTCAACAAAGCTCAACACAAAGGCCCTAATGTATGGCTCAAAACAAAGAGAAATGAAGCATGCAAGGGGGTAGATGACCCCCAACAAAAAAAAGGTCTTAAACAAACATGTTAAGAAGCTTAAAACAAGACTTTTTTCAATTTATGACAAAGCCCAAATATGCTTGCAAACTAGGCTAAGATATGAAGCAAAACAATGCTAAAAAGGGAGAAAATGAGAGTTACCTTTGTAGTCAAAAGATCCAGCAGCTTCTTGACCAAAATAGTAAGCCTTCAACCTCTAAAAACCAGCTCCAAGGTGCTTAGAGCGATGGTGGAGGTGTTAGGATAGGAGGTGTAGTGCAATGGTGCAAGAACAATGGAGCTTTGGAGCTTGGATGTAGAGAGATAGAGAGAGGTGTATGTATATGCCTTAGCCAAAATTTTTCAACCCTTGCAAGGGGAGAGGAGGGTCTCTCTTACAGAAGAAGAGGTCCAAGGCTTCTCTTAGAAGCTTGGAGCAAAGGGGCCAAGCTTCTTAAGGAAGCTAAAGCAAAAGGGTCAAGCTTCTTGAGGAAGCTAGACCAAAGTGGTCAAGCTTCCTCAAGAAGCTAAGAAAAGGTCAAGCTTCTCTAAGAAACTTAGAGCAAAGGGTCCAACTTCTTTAAGATGCTAAAACAAGAGGGTCAATCCTCCATACACGTGTATGGGGGATGGAGCAAATGCCTCCTAGCTGGCACAGCTGGATAGCACTCAGTGAGACAAAAAAGGAGAAAGATGGCCGACCAGTTCAGGTGGTCGGCCGACCCCTTGCCCTGGTCGGCCAACCAGGTTCAAAAGGGCCAATCATCAAAAGCTGGTCGGCAGCCCTGATTGGTGGTCTCCCAGGTGAAAGCAACTCAGTGGTGGTATGGGAGACCGGCAATTGTGGGTCAAAAGTCAGGGAGACCAGTTACCTGACAAGAAAAACCGGCCGGCGGGAAAAAGTGGTCTCCCACCCTTGTACCACCTTCCAAACAATGAAAAAAGGGTCCATGCCAAAAATGAACCAAGACAGATGCAAAACGAGTGTTCGGGGGTCAAAACGCACAGCCGGGTGCCCCGAAAATTGACTGTTAAGCATCGAAAGTGGCGTGCAACCACAAAGGTGGTCTCCCGGGCCACAGTGTCCCTCTAGAGAGAGGAAACAAGGTGTGTGCCAAAAACCGAAGCAAATGGAGAAAGATAAGCGGCCCCGAACCGAGGCGCACGGCCGACCGCTCCGAAAACTGAAAACTTGTCTCCAAACGGGAACAGTGGTCTACGACCATGAAAAGTAGGCTACGGCCACTGAGAGATGGTCTACGAGACCTCTCCCTCCCTTAGGGAAGAGAAAATAGAACCTGGTTCGCAAACCGAGGCAAAGCACAAAAGAGTCCCGAAGTCCGGAGGCAAGCCTCTCAGCCGAGACTCTGTAACCTCAGAATGAGCACAACATGCGCCATCACCGAGCGCTCAATCGATAACGTCTGAGTCTTAAGGTCGGTTAAAAACGGGGTGTCTACAGTTGCCCCTCTTTGACAGAACTCGAAAGTCATAAGTGACGGGAGTGAGTGTCAAAGCCCTGAGACGACCCATTTTTGACAAGGCCGAAGACTTAGACAAACAGGCAAGATAACAAAGAAATGTGCCTGTAGGCAGGGGCAAAATGCAAGGGACATGCAGAAAGCCGAACATAACTTATGATCATGCAAAGGAAGCTGTAATGAAGCACATATACACAATAAATGCAACAATTTAAGCAAGCGAATAAAAACCAAACTACATTACAAGCAGAAAGGATATAAAAAGATTATGTAATCTTAGCGAGCATATGCGATAGATACACAAAAGTGGACGAGGTGTGATAGATACATAGAGTGAGTAAGCATGTACGATAGACACACAAAGCGAGTGTAGTGATAGATACAATAAAGTGAACATGTGATGGATACACAAAGCGAGCGTGTGATGGATGCACAAAGCGAACGTGTGAGGGATGCACAAAGCGAACGTGTGATGGATACACAAAGCGAGCATGTGATAGATACACAAAGGGTGAACATAAAGTGTGATAGATGCACTTAGTGAACAAAGTGTGACGGATACACAAAAGGTGAACACAAAGTGTGACAGATGCAATAAGTGAACCAGTGTGATGGATACACAAAAGGTGAACACGAAGTGTGATAGATGCACTAAGTGAACAAGTGTGATGGATACACAAAAGTGGAACATGAAGTGTGATAGATGCACTAAGTGAACAAGTGTGATGGATACACAAAAGGTGAACACAGAGTGTGATAGATGCACTAAGTGAACAAGTGTGATGGATACACTAAAGATGAGCACAAAGTGTGATAGATGCACTATGTGAGCAGAGTATGATAGATACACTAAAGGTGAACACAAAGTGTGATAGATGCACTATGTGAACAGATTATGATAGATACACTAAAGGTGAACACAAAGTGTGATAGATGCACTATGTGAACAGAGTATGATAGATACACTAAAGGTGAACACAAAGTGTAATAGATGCACTAAGTGAACAAGTGTGATGTATATACAAAAAATGAACACAAAGTGTGATAGATGCACTATGTGAACAGAGTATAATAGATACATTAAAAATGGACACAAAGTGTGATAGATGCACTATGTGAACAGAGTATGATAGATATACTAAAAATGGACACAAAGTGTGATAGATGCACTATGTGAACAGAGTATGATAGATATACTAAAAATGAACACAAAGTGTGATAGATGCACTATTTGAACAGAGTATGATAGATATACTAAATGAATGAAGTGTGGTTGATACACTAAGTGAGAGGAGAGAGTGAAGTGTGATTGATACACTAAATGAATGAAGTGTGATTAATACACTAGAGCAAATGAAGAGAGTGACGTGTGATTGATACACTAAATAAATGAAGTGTGATGGATACACTAAAGTAAATAAAGAGAGTAAAGTGTGATTGATACACTAAATGAACGAAGTGTGATGGATACACTAAAGTAAAAAAAGAGAGTGAAGTGTAATTGATACACTAAACGAATGAAGTGTGATGGATACACTAAAGTAAGAAAAGAGAGTGAAGTGTGATTGATACACTAAATGAATGAAGTGTGATGGATACACTAAAGTAAATAAAGGGTGATTAATACACTAAGTGAATGATCTTAAACGGAACTTCTTTGAATGAACCGTACATACAATATCACCTGGTTATGCCAGTTTCAAATGAACCGTACATACAATATCGTGCACGAATGAGAAAGAAACTTGATAGGTACAATGCAATACATGCATGATGTTTAAGGAATGCAATAAACAAACCTTGCGGCGTTTTAGGAAGCACCTCAGGGGGTGAGTGGCGATGAACCGCTCTACTCTGACGGGGATCTCCCCTGGTGCTCTTCGAACACTTACCTTCAACTCACAATACAAAGGCTCTGAAATACTGACAACGGTTCTTCACGTAGAACACTTTGGATGCTGCCTTTCTTCCTGATCATATTCACAACTTTCCCTATTCTCCAACGGGGTGACAGACTAGGTTGGTTCGGTATCCAAAATTGAGGTGCATACATGCTATCTCAACCTGTGGGGCTTCCATACAGATTTCAAGCCGAAGACACGCCTCTGGGTATTTAAACCAGACTTTAGTCTCAAAAATCCTGAACCTTTGCGTTTTAGGCAACAGCCATTCGAACTCTAGTTTCCACCGTCGCAGTTGGTCTCCTAGGAACTCATTGCGAACACAGCCAAGATGCCTCTGGCAGGGAATGGTACTTAGGGAGAGCACTTTTGATCGCCATTCTGGCTTGAAGCAGACTTGATCTGGAGCTTGAGGTCGAGGCACACTCATACTTCGGAGCATTGACAAGACCTGAAGAAATACACACGGAATGCAATCTCGGAACTTACTGAAGTTAAAACAAACTCAGATGCTCGACATTTCCTCTTTTCTCTTGCTTTGTAGTCTGGAACATATATAGCTTCAGATAGGTCCTGGTTTTACTGTTCGCGCATGACCTAGGTTGAACCCTGCGGTTTTATGACAGAACGAATCTTGTTTTGCACAGATGTAGAGAACGGCACGGCACTCGAATCGCAAAACAATTTTATTTTTGAAATTGAGAGATGAGTTTTTGACCGGGGTATTGAGCCTACGACTGAACACAGCACACTACGACTCAACGACGAAAAACAAAAGGTAAACAACCTAAACACATCGAGTAACACTCGAAATGACTCAAAACAAGAATTGAGATAAAACAAAAAGACACGACACTCAGACGTGCACAGGGAGCCTGTTTCTCTGGGTATTGTTTCCCATTCTTTCTCATTTGTGATTCTCACATCACTTGGCCCTCAGGCTTTTTTTTTCTCTAAAAAAGCCCTTTTCCTCACTTTTTCTCTCAGTGCACATCTCTCTATTCTTCAATCTCTTTTTTTTTTTTATCCATCCCCTGGGTGGTTGATGGATAAACAAGAAGTTGCGGGTTAACGCCCAACGTTATCAGCTCGTGGCTATTTCCTTCGATGACATTTAGTCGATGCCCCAGATGTAGGAGTGGAGTATCTTGATCCATTCCAATTCGTGCTTCGCACTCGGCTTGATACCTCGCTGCTTGGAGGATGAGAGAGCTTTCAGCCCTTTGTTATTAACTTTAGTTGTGCCCTTCTTGGCGAATAGGGTACCCTTTCCGACAAGTATGGTGCCCTTTCTGGCAAATGCATTGACAACGGGGGAAAAACAGGAAACCTGACTCAACCGTGCCCCTAGTTCATCATTTTGACCATTTTTGTTTTGGTTTTCTACTAAAATAATTTTGACCAAAATGAGAGTTAGAGTAACATGCTTGTTCAATTTTCTGATTTAAAATCATACAAGTCAGGCTATGAGCACTGAAAATCTTCCTTTTTTTGGGTCCAAGAATTGGTCCAGTTCTAGAAAAATGGAATAATTTTCGAGAGAATTAGTCAACCTTAGTAAAAATTCTCAGAAACTATTTTTGCAAACAGCCATTGCTCGACGAGCACGGAACCTACTCTTGAGATACACAACTTCAGATCCAAAACAATGGAAAACTGCCCCTTTATCTGAAGGATACTGCATGGCAACGAAAAGTTGCCCCTTATTTGAATAGCACCACGGCACAGTGTATGGCAATAGAAAGTTGCCCCTTATTTGAATAGCACCACGGCACACTGTATGGCAACGGAATGTTGCCCCTTGTTTGGATAGCACCGCAGCGCATTGTAATCAGTCCTCAGAGTGACGATCACAACCGAACTCTCGAATACAGAGAAGGCAAAGATGATCAAAACCAATACATGGACACAGTCGAATTTGAAATGTTTTACGGCTGGACTTCAGAATGAAGTTGCCTATGTATCCCAAAGATGGGAATCAATCCTTACGTAGTTCGAGGTTAAGGTACACTCGGGTATTAACCTCTCCTTTTGCGCTCTAACTTTTGCCAAGGCCGCCTTTCTGGGTTTTCAACCTTGCGAGCTTTGTTCTTCTTTTCTTTTCATTTTTTTCTTCATTCTTTTCAAGATTTTTTATTTCTTTTTCTTCATTTTTTTTTGCGTTTTTCTTTTCTTTTTTCTTACTCTAACTTTTGCCTGGGTTGCCCTTCCGGGTTTTTGGCCCAGCGAGCCTCTCAAGGGTAAAAGTGTAGCTTTGTCCATGTCAAATGGTTTTAAGATCCTGAAGTCATCTGAATCCAGGAGAATGCTTGCTGTTCGCTGACGATGTAGGAGTCCATCCAATGGGGGGCTGAATTTGCTCCTAGTGTTGTGGATAGGAACTCAGTTATCCTTCAGCAATACTTTCTTCTTTCCTCCCTTCTGGGATTTGGCATTCTTGTTGATCTTTGTCTTTGACTCTTCAAGCACATCTGACATTTTTGCCCCTAGTTCGAGGGGTGCTCCTGATCTAGCATCACAAGCTTCTTGATCTGACTTTTCTTGCCCCTAGTTCGCGGGCTGCTTCAAATCTGGCCACACATGCCTCACATCATGATCGGTCTTGGAACATTCTGAATCCAAGTTCAAGGTTTGAAATCAGGAGGGGTCGAGTCTCGAGGCCGAGAGCGATCCTAAGCTGCACAATCTCAAGAGCGATTCCGCACAGGTCCTCGCAGGACGACGTAAAACATTTTTTGAAATTTTTTTTAAGAAAGCGACTAGTCGCTCGCACTGAAGACAATGCGAAACCAATTTGGATCAAGCCAGGATCCTTCTCAGTACGCATGTTAACAAGAATAATTTCATTCATTAAGGGCTTAGCATGCCTCTCTTTCTCTCAATTGATCAAATTTTTTGCAAATCCCGAGAAATTCCTTCCTCTTTGTTTTCATCATAATTTTCAAAAAGTTTTGAAAAAAACTCAGGTCAATGCAATGATTTCAAAGCACAGAAAAGACACAGTTTTGGTCAAATACTGCCATCTTATTTAGAACTTCTGGCACAATTGGTACAAGGCAGAAGCAAACATAAGAGTGTGAAAATCACTGCTGTTTCATTCAAAATCTGTTGGCACAACTGGCTCCAAGGCAGAAATAGACTCAAAAGAAAACAAAAAGAAAAACACAAAACAAGGAAGTGATGTCCGAGGTAACACCCCCGAAATCACCCGACTCTAACAAAACAGGACTGACTCGATACAACAAGACAGATCCAACTGACTCAGTACAAAAAGACTGACTATGCACAAAACGACAAAACTGACCCAATACGCAAGTCAGAAAGTACAAAAACTAGCATTCACAAATGCTCAAAACAGTGCGTGCCATACGCCACATCTAGAATAAACTGAGCGCCGCCCGCTGGTGGTTCACCCCCTGATCATATCACATTATCCTCCACAAGTTCACTGATCAAGTGCCGATAAACTTGGCTGAGCTAGTGCGGCGATGACCTTGTTGTCAAACAGATCTTGTACATCATGGCGAAGACGAAAGCAACTGTCAGTGTCATGACCGGTTTGTTGATGGTAGGCACAATATTTAGTGTGGTCATGCTTTGGAGGGATAGGATCGGGTAGAGGTCGTTGTTCCAGTGGTTTCAGATATCCCTTCCGGAGTAAGGCCTCTAGAGCCTTTGACAAAGGCATATAAAGTGGGGTAAAAACCCTCTTGACTCGACGTGGATATTTGGTTTTTTGTGAGCTACTTCCGAATGTACCGGTAAACGGGGTAGTTGTTTTTTATGCGGTGGTGGTAACCATGCCCACTTCTGATGATCTTCCAGCTGCATCACCACTGGTGGTCGCATTCGAACTGCGGGAAAATGCCCTCCTGGGCTGCTCCTTCTCCTGGTCAATGAGGCCCTGCTTCATAGCATACTCAATTTGTACCCCCATCTCTTGTAAATCTAAAAATGTGGGGAAGGGGAGAACAATCATTTTCTGCGTAAGCTTGGGCTGGAGATTGCGCACAATCATCCGAATCTGATCTTTGTCAGTGGGCCTAGTGGTCATCATTGAGGCCTTGGCCCTCCACCGGGTTACGAAGTCAGAAAAACTCTCCTTAGGCTCCTGCCTAGTCATCTCGAGATCACGGGTTATGACCTCAATTTGTGTATTATAGGAGTACTGGGCGACAAAAGCCTTGGCCATCTCATCCTAATTCCTCTTAACAACGTCTTCCAGCTTTGCGTACCAGATGGCCACCACACCCGACAGGGTCCGGCTGAATAAAGAAAGCTTCTGTAGTTTGGTGAGGCCCATCGGCCTTAATATGTCTGAAAACAGCCGTAAGTGCACCATGGGATCCCCGGACCCGTCAAAGCGGTCAATATGTGGCATTTTAAAGCGGTCTGGCAGCGTCACGGCCGCATCGGTATACCCATCCTCAATGTCCGGGATGGACTTGACGCCCTGAGATTTCTTGAACAACTTTTCAAGCTTGCTCACCTTCAATGTTGTGGGGTCCAGCTCGGACTCAAAGGGAGAATCCGACAGGTTAGTGAGTGTTTTGGATAAGTGGTGATCCTTATCAAAAATGGTTTTGAAAAGTTTTGATAAAAGTTGATTATTGTTCAAATTTTACCTTTTACAACTTGGACCATTTTTTGACCAAAAGGAAAGCTTTCAGTGCTCATAACTTTAATTTCATTGAATTCAATACAAAGTTCTCCAACTCTCGATACAAATGAAAGTAGCTTTTATTACATTCATAAAACTTGAAAAGTAAGATCAAAGAAATAAACTAGGGGCATAGATGAGTCAGGTGTTCCTGAAGCTCTCTTGTCCTCCAAGCACTGAGGTACCTAGCCAAATGTGAACCTCGGATAGGGAACGAAACTGGGTACTCTACCTCATCTTTTGGGCTAGCCTGATCACATCCAAGCTGATGCTAGAACCGACAAGGAAAATTGAATACAGAGTGTGTTAAGACGATCAACTGAATGCCAGGTTACCAAGTCATGTGGTAGCTCATTTGGTAAGATTAAGCCAGGGACAATGCCAAGTAATGTCAGCAGCAGACCTGTTGCACATCCAATGGCGCCACCACCCTTTATTCGATAAATCCACTAGCTATTGGTGGAAAAAGTATGCCCAAGTTGAGTATGTAGGGCAAGAGTCTACTACCTTCAGCTTGTCCATTAGCCACACCTAGTGAGGGATGAAAGAAAAGAGAGATTAAAGAATAGAGAAATGTATGTTGGGAGAAAAGTGAGAAAAGGGCTTTGAAAGAAAAACAGAGCGTAAATGCCGAGTGATGTGAGAAACACATATTAAAAATGATGGGAGACATTACCTGATGAAGTAGTGGACTTCCTGCAAATTTGGTGTTCTCTCGCCAATGGAAGGTGTCCAAGCCCGTCAAAGTCTCGGCCAGCACCAAGCCAATGCAACTCTTGCCCTCTTTTAGGCCTTACGCCACTTTAATTAGCTGAATGCTAGACCCATCGAAACTAGGGGCAAGGCGAAAATGTGCCAGCATACACAAACAAAGGGCGTGTTGCCGTAAATCCTGCCAAAGAAGATTACCTCAGTCGCCGACCTCAGAAAATCGACGAATCAGGCTGGGAATATCCAATTCTCCGTTGTGAACCAAAGACCGAGCCTCATGTAGAGTAAGCCCGCACATTCGTCCCAAAGCTTGGATGTGGCCAAAACGAGGCTGAGGTATGATTTCCTCATCCTACCCAGATTCCATTAATAGTTGAAATTCTTCAATTGTTGAGCACATTTCTTGACCTCCGAAGCTAAAGACATGTGTAATCAGGTTCCAACATCTAGTCGCGGCATGAAGAAATGGAAAATGACACAGAGAACAACTCAGCGGGAAAAGTGCATTTATGTCGAAACCCCAGAAATTCACCTTTTCCGAGCTATCTAAAGTTGCGATCCAATTCGAGAGTTTTTTGGCAAAAAAAACGGCTCCATTTATGAAGGATTTGCAGCTGAAATGAAGAATTTGAAGTTCAAACTTTTATAGAAGATAAGGCAATGAGTGGAAGCTAGGTGTCAACAATTTGGAGGTTCTATACATTGATGGCTGGCATGTGGCCGACAGGTAGCCGACAATCTGGATTGATGGCCGGCAAAGGGCATTGATGGCCGACAGGCCCCCTCTTATGGCCAACATGTGGCCGTCAACCCCTTTTTGTGGCCGACAGTCTCTCACTTTGACCTGCTATCCACCTTTGTGTTGAATAGTGCTGGAAGCACGTGTTTTGTTCTGCTTTTAGTCTATTTTAAGGTCTTGTTTTGAGTCCTTTTGGTTTTATGAAGTTAGTTGTGTCTGTATGTTATTTGTTGTTGTGTTGTTTTGCTTATCTAGTTGTATGTTGTTCGATTTATCAAGATGTCGCCGTTTTGTTTATCATGTTATTGTGTGGTTTATTGAGTTGTATATTGCTTTTTATTTTAGTTGTTGGTCGGTTCATTACCTGATTAAGAATGTTGTGCCAAAACAAGTGTTCAGTTTTCTTTATCAAATTCAATCTCATTTCCATGCTAAGTGGTGCTCATGATACAAAATACAACACTTTTTCAAAAAAAAATTGGTTTTCATTCTGATCATGGTTGTTTTTACAAAAGTGCAGTACAAGTTTTTAAAGCAAATAAAACCTTTCTGAAGCTGTACAATGTGCTAAAACTATAAGCGAAAAGAAGCCAAGCAAAAATACAAAAATCAGCGCTAGTCACCTCAGGCTTGGAAAGCCCTCTTCGTCTTCTTCGTCGGAGGAGAGGACTTTAGGGCACTGTCTCCGTCTATGCCGTTGTCTAAACTTGGACCAGAGCCTGAGCCGGTGTCATCACCACTCTCCACCTCAGAGCTCCCCTCGTCATCGCCTCCACTCTCGAAACTCGAGCTGACGTCATCACCTTCACTCTCAGATGACTCTGAATGCTGACTTGCTGCCTCCTTAGAGTCGCTCGTCTCAGCATCGTCATCACGCATAATAGGCTCTGAAGGACCACTCTCGGCTCAAGTGCCCCTAGCTTTGCCTCGGCCACGTGCCAGAACCTATCTTTCTTTCCTCCGTGCTGCTACAGGAGGTACTACTGGTGCGGGTGCTGCAGCTGCCACTACCGCTGCCGCTGGTGCCATCGGTATGGATGGAATCTTAAAAGACAATTCTTGCATATCAGTTATTGCTCATGTATCAGATGCAGGCATAGTATGCAGAAGTTAGATACAGTGCGTAAATACAGTATGCAACCGTAGTGTGTCAGTTGTGGTCTATCGACGCAATGTATCAGTGCAGTTTGGGAAGTTTTCAGTTGAAATATCAGTGTTAGTGTGTCAGTGGAAATTTGATGCCTGGAATGTAAAACTGAAGAAATTACCTGAATATCGTAGAGACTGAACAGCGCCCCTCTCCTCTGTACCATCTCCATCAGTGAGGCTATCAGCTCAAGAGCGTCTCCTGTGTACTTGATCGATGCTTGTAAATGTAGTTTGAATGATTAATATCTTCCATGAACATATCTAAAATGAAATACGGAGTGCAAGTGCTAAAGTGTGGTTCATACCGGAGTCGGGCCTCGGACCTCGACAGGTACATGACCAGCCTTGACCATCTCAATCGGGACCTGGTAGGCATCCCTGGTGTGTCGCCAACAACTCAACATGGTAGGAAGCTCTAGCCAATCAGCCCTCTACCTCGCCTGGGAAGCTCCTCTGCCATGGGCTCTACTCGCTTGAGTCATTCTAGGCCTCGCCCTCGCGGCAGGAGCTCTCGTCTCCTTAGCTCCATGAACACCGGTTAGGGGCGGCGTCAAGTGTGTCTAGATGAAAGCTGAATAGTCGACCTCCGCTCGGAAGAAGTCGGCATCCAGGCCTAGCATGAACTGGATGACCTTCTCAACAGATAGGCTCTCTGTGGATCGCATAGACTCTGGTGGAGCCATCGGGGCGATCGGGTCCGGAAGGCCCATAATCTAGCATACGAAGTGCTCGGCCAAGAACCAGGCCCAACAGACTGGGCCCTTGAGCAGAATGCAGTAGTGGGAGATGGCCCAAGCGCCAACATACTGGTTCCGAACCCCTGTTGGCATCAAGGCCCATCAGTTGCTAAATGAATAGTTTCAAAGCAAAAATGATTGTGTTTTGGTTTACCTCACGGGCAGTTACTATGTCGAAGTACTGCCTGAAGAATGTGAAACGCTCATGGGTCCTACGGCGAAGCTGACCGTCATATACCTGTGAATAGGAGACTGTCAACAGAATCTCCTCCACAAGCTCTGGGGCGAGAGTTGGAAAGTATGCATATACCTATAGCTATAAGGAAAATGGAGCAGTATGTGATCAGTATAGTATTGAGCAGATGCAAAAAGTGCAAAACAAAAAGTATAGTGTACGAATATTGCCTAAGCAGATACAGAAATGCGAAGTAGACAACATGTGTTGAAATAGATGTGCATTTCACATTGTTTCATTGTATATACATTTCACGTTGTTGCATGAATATGCATTTCACATGTGTTGTTGTAAGATGTGCATCTCACAGGAGTTGCATACGCGTCTTGCCGCCCTTATGTTTCATGCATGGAATATGCTCTCCATTATGTTTCATGCATAAAATATGCTCTCGCACTTATGTTTCATGCATACAATAAGCTCTCGCTCTTATGTTTTGTACATGGAAAATGCTCTCGTTGTTGTATCATGCATGGAATATGCATCCGCTCTTGTATCATGCATAAAATATGCTCCCGTTACGAATTATGCATAGAATAAGCTTATGCTTTTGTTTCTCGCATAGAACATGACATTAACATTGTATCTCGATTGTTTGTCTTGCAAAGAATATGCATTCGTACTATATCGCACTTGTTAAGTCTGTTTCATACACATACACAATATTGTATGTACGGTTCATTCAGAGGAGTTCCTGGTAAAATCGTCTGTGCCCTTTGTGGAGAAGTGGTTTGGAAATACTCTTTGGATCGTGGGAGACGCTAATGATCGTCAGCTAGTCACCTGAAAAGATACAAACACTCCGGTCAGGGGTGCCGGAATTAGCACTCCGACGGACAAGTTAGTTCAGACACTCAGGATAGCTTCTTTACTAAGTTTTGTGAAGTGATTCTTACATACCTTTCTACAACCGTTGTTCCTGTATTTATACCTGTTCTTTTTGATCCTCGGGGCCAGGGCCTACTTTTTAATCATTGTCCTTTCTTTTATTCAGCCCTAAGGACTTACACTTATTCGACACATATATTATATTTGGCTCCCCACTCTCATAGGATATAGCGAGTTAATATCAGTCTTCCAATGGTACTCACCATCTGATTTTTCCATGTATTCGGCCTCCACAATTGCCCCTCAAACTGCCCATTGACGGAAGTTAATCGGCGTGTTTGGTCTTGAATTGGAAAGGTTAAAATAGGTCAGGTGGCTTCGCGTACCCCAATATAGATGTCAGGATGCGCACACCTTTTCGTTCATTATTACGCTTTCCCACCTCAATCGTGCGTCTCGTATTTATTGTGATTTGAAATTTAAGTCCTTTCGAATGCACAGTTCATCGAGTATTCGAGACTCTTGGACCGCCAGCAGATATCCCTTCTCTGACTCGCATTCTTTGTAACTTTTCTCTGTCTATCCTCGTCTCCCTTGCTCCTCGTAAGTCTTCTTCTCTTTTCTTTGCAACCTTACTTTTTGTTTGTTATTTTCGTTTTGGTGAACCCTTTATTCCCCGTGAAAATGGCCAAACACTTGAAAGAGCTCCTTTCTGAGGGTCGTGTCTCCGGATTTCGGCGACACTTTTCCATCCCCGACGATGTTCATCTATCTCTAGTGACAGACAACACTCTGGATATGGAGAGAGAGGATCAAAATTCATTCGTCTTTCCTCTCCTATCCATTACAGAGGGCGCGATCTGTTTTCCCCTACATCCATTCCTTAGGGCCGTCCTCCGCTATTGGGGTCTGATTCCTTCTCAGCCCAACGTGAACTTTTTTCGAAACGTAATGGGGATCGTAGAGTTTAACCAGTGCCTCAGGATCGATCTTGGGATTCCGGCGATTCGGCACTGCTATGCTTTAGCCAAATCTTCCGGTCGGCTTGGGCGGTACTTTCTTAGGGCCAAGGATATTGACCATCATTTGGTAACCATGCTCGCCAGTTCTGGCAAGCGTGTGGATGACGTAATGGTCAATATCCGAGGGAACTGGGAATTTGGCGAAGGCGAGGATCGCCTAGACCCTATTCTCAGACGGAGGGGTGAACCAGGTTGCCGTGTGTCTCCTTGTGTTTATTGAACTTTTCTTTTACTCGGCTTTCCCCTGATGTCTAACCCTTTGCCTTTGTAGGCAGTAATTTGAAGAAGATTCTGGTTTCTACCGACGACGCGGTCCTTGCACAGGTTGCGACTGCAATCGGATACTTCGGCCGTCCAAACTTACAGAAACAAGGGAGAGCGGCCCACATACTTCTTCGATACGAGCCTACTTACACTAATTTTTCGGCCGCTGACAATATTCCAGTTCCATCCGGCGATCGACAGCTTGTGGCTCTTATCTTCCCTAGCTTCAGGAGTCTCAGACATGTTGGTCTCGAAGCCTCTGACTCGGGGCAAGATGTCGAGCCGGTGGTAAAGCTAGTCGCCGAACCAGACAGAGAGTTCGCTAAGGAGGCCGAAGAGGTTGACGAGGCCCTAAACTCGGCGTTTGAGGCAGCCAGACGTAGTCAGCCTACCTCGCCATCCACTTTGGGTTGGGCGGAGTTTTCTTTTGGAGATATTTTTGGAGGTTTGGGAGACTTACCCAGTAATTTTTTTGAAGGTATGGCTGGGGAAAGCCTCACGCAGATGGCTCGAAAAGAAAAATGCCGAGCGTATGGCCGCCCGAAAAAAGGCCGAGGCCGCCCGTTCTGGACCTGCCTTGGTTGAGTCTTCCGAACCTGTTATTGGAGAGTTGGCTAAGATTGTTGCGGCAGAAACGGCGAAAGAGGTTGAACAACCGGTCATTGATGAACGGTTAATTTCGGAAGAGCGGGGCAAGAAGCATAGCGCCGTGGGAGAGGTCGGTTCAGAAGATAGTCTTGCCGATAAAAGGCCTTGCTTAGAAGAATCGGACGTGGTTGTTCCTTTTATTGTTCAGCCAAAGATTAGAGACACGCTGATTCCTTCTGACACATCCATCATTACCGACCCGGCGGTAGCCTTGAGCTTGGCGGCGTCAGTCTCTCTACCAGTTGATAAGGAATCCTTTCATGCCATGCCGGATTTGGTGGCCATAGCCCTATCTGCGCAGTCAGCCGTTTTGGTAGGTGAACTTTGACTTGTTTTGATTTTGGTTGCCTATGGCATCTAACGATCCCAACTCGTTTTGCAGACGGTCGACAGGATCGCCGACTTGGGCCTCCGCCTACACAATGCCCTTGAGGGGATTGACCGTTTGCAGTCAGAAGTGGTCGATCAAAAGAGCAGGGCCGAGTTTGAGATGATGAGGGCTGCTATGGAGACTGCGCAAGCTGAGGTCGAAGTGGAAAGGGCTTGGGCTGCCGATCAGCACCGTTCTGATGCCGAAGATAGGGCAAACGCGAGCAAAAAATCGCTTAGGCTAGCCGAGGAGGCTCTTAACCGGATGGAGACTAAGTTAGCAGAGTTCAAGGCGGCCAAGGAAACGGCAGAATCTGAGGCTTCTGCTGCATTCGAAGCAGAAAAAGGCGCCGCCTTGGAAGAATACGTAGATGAAGTCCCCAAGTCTGAGAATCGGGGGTTCAAACACGGGTGGCTCAAGGCCCTTGATGCCATTGGAGTTACATTGGCCTTGCCTATTCCTTATGAGCAGGTGGACGTTGAGCCACTTGAGTCTGACCCCGAGGATTGATCTGGGAGTCTTTCGAATTTTATGAAATACTTTCCCTTTTAATGTATGTTTTTGTTTTTAGGACTTTTGTTTGTTCCGAGTAGTTTTCATGTATAAATTGGCTACTGTCTGCGCTCAATTTATTAATAAAAATTATCTTCTTGTTTCACTACTAATGCGCAGTTTGTGATGTTATGTTAGTGCAGAATGTTTGCCTTTCACTACTTTAGTTAGAATGACTACTCTGTTGACCTTTCTATGATTGAATATCATGGCAATCTTATCATTCGTATGCCGAATAGTTCGTCAGTATTATGCTGAAACGATTTATGGGTCGGCTGGGGCAATTAATCCGAATAGATTGATTATTCTGCCCTTGCCCCAGGCGGTGCATGATCATTCGGGCACCGGAGGAGGCGAACTTAGTTTTATTGTCAATTCATGGGCCGGCTGGGGCACTTAAGCCGAATGTATTGATTAATCTATCACGCCCTTGCCCTAGGCGGTGCATGATAATTCTGAAGCCGATTCGTGAGCCGACTGGGGCACCTAAGCCGAATAGATTGATTAATCTGCCCTTGCCCAAGGCAGTGCATTATCATTCGGGTGCTGGAGGAGGTAAACTTAGTTTTTTTATTGATTCATGGGCCGGCTGGGGCAGTTAAGCCGAATGTATTGATAAATCTATCACGCCCTTGCCCCAGGCGGGGCATGATCATTCTGAAGTCGATTCGTGAGCCGGCTGGGGCACCTAAGCAGAATAGATTGATTAATCTGCCCTTGCCCCAGGTGGTGCATGATCATTTGGGCGCCGGAGGAGGCGAACTTAGTTTTGTTGTCGATTCATGGGCCGGCTGGGGCACTTAAGCTGAATGTATTGATAAATCTATCACGCCCATGCCCCAGGCGGCGCATGATAATTCTGAAGTCAATTCGTGAGCCGGCTGGGGCACCCAAGCCGAATAGATTAATTAATCTGCCCTTGCCCCAGGCGGTACATGATCATTCGAGCGCCGGAGGAGGTGAACTTAGTTTTGTTGTCGATTTATGGGCCGGCTGGGGCACTTAAGCCGAATGTATTGATAAATCTATCACGCCCTTGCCCCAGGCGGCGCATGATAATTCTGAAGTCGATTCATGAGTCGGCTGGGGCACCTAAGCCGAATAGATTGATTAATCTATCATGCCCTTGCCCAAGGCGGTGCATGATCATTCGGGCGCCGGCGGGTTTATCTAGTCGGCGCTGGGCAATTGAGGTTTTCACAATTAATGAAATTGCCTCGAGGATGCTGCCTTTGTAAAGGATAAATGATTAAGGGTACAACTTTTATGAATATAGTAAACAACTGACTGTAGCTTTTGAAGGTATCGTGTGAATGTCGAACAGACTTTTCTTTAACAGCAAAGGGGAAGCGAGGACGCTAGCTAAGCTGGGTGGAGACATGCATCGAGGTGGTGACCCTTCACGCACAGGGGGTAGGAGTTCCAAGGATCGAGAGAGGCGTCAGTCTCCTCGACGTCGAAGCAGGTCACCCAGGTGGGACAAGCAATTGCAGGGCAGATATCCTCAACCTCGAGCCAAGAAGGGATCTGACTCGAATCCATGCCCATTAAGCTTTGCAGTATTTGTGGGGAATAGACTCGTGACAGAGGCGGTCTCGATCGTTCGTGACCCAAATGTAGCGGTCGAGTTTGCTCGACAAATTTTTCCTCCTGATGTTCAGCAATGGATGGTAGGTCGTCAGGACTATGAAGTATTTCGCGAAGGCATTCACGGGGCGGTGAAGGGGCTTTACACTGCCTATGAAATCGGCATGCGGTTGCACGCTGCCCGCCGAGAAATGGAGAAGAAAGAGGAACATATTCGAAGTTTGGAGGCTCGCGCGGAGGTGGTTGAGTGCAAGTTAAGGAAGACCAAGGCGGCCCAGGCACAACCCGCTGGGCATGGAAACCCAATCATGGAAGAAAGGGTTACCAGTCGGCTCATCAGTTCCGCGCTTGCCGATCGTGAGACGGTGAGTATGTTCGCAATGGAGAACACGAGAGGGAGGGCCTATGAGAAAGGTTTTCATGACAGCCGAAAAGTTGGAATCGAAAAGACCAAGGAAAAACTTGCTGAAGAAGTTTGCCGATGTGAAAATCGTGGATTTAGGCACGGTTGGATCAAGGCATCTCAAGCCGTAGAAGCTTTTCGAGCGTCGGGCATTGATTCGGCATCGCCACTCTACCACAGGAAACATTTTCCGTTTTCTGCTTTTGAAGTCGAGAAGAGTGAGGATGAGGGTGATGCCGTATAAGTATACTTATTGTAAGGTTGAAACGCAGATCGCGTTCAAAACTATGTAATATATTGCTTGTTTTATCGAATAAAGAACGTTCTATGATAAATATTTTGTTGCAGTTCGTATTTGGTATGTATGCATTTCGTTTTACTGTATATGTTTGAATGAATGTATAAACGTTCATCGGCAGGGTCGACCCATACGTGATAGTCGTTTATCCCTGAATGAGGCTATTGTAACTTGAGGAAGCCGAAAGCCAGTGGGTAGAGTGGCTGTGGCAAATTCAACTCGGCTCGGGGCCTATATTTTCGGCCAGTGTACGTGCTTCAAAAAGTCATTTGGATAACTACGCCGTGGCGAATGTCAACCGACGTTTTTCTCATGGAGTTTAGTGTTAGTGAAATTGCCTCGAGATTGGGGCCTCGAGATTGCTGCCAGTATTGAAAATAAAATGAGTGGGCGCTTCGCGTAGATAAACAATCACTCATGTGTGGTGGGATAAGTGGAGATGTTAGTTAGAGACTAGAGTTCAGCCGATCTTGGTGTTGCCATGGAGCGCGGCAGAGGACCCATCCGTATGGGAAGTAGGGCGTCCAAAAGTTGGCATGAATCTTCAAGTTGTTGAAGCAGATCACTCCGAAAGGAAAGGCAACGACCGTTGGGTTTTTATCCTTCCTTGTCCTGTATCTTTGCCTTGACATTGTCAATGGTATCAGGGGAGGACTTGGGCATAGTTGGCTCAAGGTATTGCAAACCGCGGAGGACTTCCGGGTGACGGGAGTTGATTCGGTGCTGCCGCTTTACCAATGCGTCTTCTTCCTTTTTTAGCTTTTGAGTTTGGAAATGGGTATTGTAATGCTCAAATGCAAGTTGCGTTTATGTAACAACTGTGTGATTAAATAAAAATTGTAATGCTCAAATGCGGGTTGCGTTTATATAACAACTGTTTGATCGAATAAAAAGCTTTATTTTGAACATTTTCGTCTTATTCTGAATTTTTCATATGCTTAGTTAAGCACCTTATTTGCGTCTTATTCTGAATTTTCTATATGCTCAGTTAAGCACCCTATTTTTGATGTTGGTGAGTTTTGTTTTGTTCGTGCCAAAGGGTACTCCGAATCCGGAGGCTAAAACGGCACTTAGGTGTCATGCACCAAAGGGGGCTCCGAATCCGAAGTCTTAGTCGGCCCTAAGGTGTCATGCACCAAAGGGGGCTCTGAATTCGGAGACTTTAATCGGCCCTAAGATGTCATGCACCAAAGGGGGCTCCGAATCCGGAGACATTAATCGGCCCTAAGGTGCCATGCACCAAAGGGGGCTCCGAATCCGGAGACTTTAATCGGCCCAGAGGTGTCATGCACCAAAGGGGGCTCCGAATCGGAAGACTTTAATCGGACCTGAGGTGTCATGCACCAAAGGGGACTTCAAATCTGGAGACTTTAATCGGCCCTAAGGTGTCCTGCACAAAAGGGGGCTCCGAATCCGAAGACTAAGTCGGCCCTAAGGTGTCATGCACCAAAGGGGGCTCCGAATCCGGACACTTAGTTTGGCCAATCATGATATCCACGAAGGGCGCTCTGAATCTGGAGACTTTAATCGGCCTTAAGGTGTCATGCACCAAAAGGGGATCCAAATCCGAAGACTTTAATCGGCCCTAAGGTGTCATGCACCAAAGGGGGCTTCGAATCCGGAGACTTAGTTTGGCAATTCGTGATATCCATGAAGGGCGCTCCGAATCTGGAGACTTTAATCGGCCCTAAGGTGTCATGCACCAAAGGGGGCTCCGAATCCGGAGACTTAGTTTGGTCAATCGTGATATCCACAAAGGGCACTCCGAATCCGGAGTCTTTAATCGGCCCTAAGGTGTCATGCACCAAAGGGGGCTCCGAATCCGGAGACTTTAATCGGCCCTAAGGTGCCATGCACCAAAGGGGGCTCCGAATCCGAAGACTTAGTCAGCCCTAACGTGTCATGCACCAAAGGGGGCTCTGAATCCGGAGACTTAGTTTGGCCAATCGTGATATCCACGAAGGGCGCTCCAAATCCGGAATCTTTAATCGGCCCTGAGGTGTCATGCACCAAAGGGGGCTCCAAATCCGGAGACTTTAATCGGCCCTCAGGTGTCATGCACCAAAGGGGGCTCCGAATCCCCAGACTTAGTCAGCCCTAAGGTGTCATGCACCAAAGGGGGCTCCTAATCCGGAGGCTTTGTTTGGCCAATCGTGATATCCATGAAGGGCGCTCCAAATCCAAAGTCTTTAATCGGCCGTAAGGTGTCATGCACCAAAAGGGGCTCCGAATCCGGAGACTTAGTTTGGCCAATCGTGATATCCACAAAGGGCGCTCTGAATCTAGAGTCTTTAATCGGCCCTGAGGTGTCATGCACCAAAGGGGGCTCCGAATCCGGAGACTTTAATATGCCCTAAGGTGTCATGCACCAAAGGGGGCTCCGAATTTGGAGACTTATTCGACCCTAAGGTGTCATGCACCAAAGGGGGCTCCGAATCCGGAGACTTAGTTTGACCAATCGTGATATCCACGGACGGCGCTCCGAATCCGGAGTTTTTAATCGGCCCTGAGGTGTCATGCACCAAAGGGGGCTCCGAATGCGGAGACTTTAATCGGCCCTAAGGTGTCATGCACCAAAGAGGGCTCCGAATTCGGAGACTTAGTTTGGCTAATCGTGATATTCACGAAGGGCGCTCTGAATCCGGAGACTTTAATCGGCCCTGAGGTGTCATGCACCAAAGGGGGCTCTGAATCCAGAGACTTTTATCGAACCTGAGGTGTCATGCACCAAAGGGGGCTCCGAATCCGGAGACTTTAATCGGCCCTAAGGTGTCATGCACCAAAGGGGGCTCCGAATCTGGAGACTTAGTTTGGCCAATCGTGATATCCACGAAGGGCACTCCGAATCCGGAGACTTTAGTCGGTCCTAAGGTGTCATGCAGCAAAGGGGGCTCCGAATCCAGAGACTTAGTTTGGCCAATCGTGATATCCACCAGTCGGCCCTAAGGTGTCATGCACCGAAGGGGCTCCGAATACGGAGACTTAGTTTGGCCAATCGTAATATCCACGAAGGGCGCTCCGAATCCGGAGACTTTAATCGGCCCTAAGGTGTCATGCACCAAAGGTGGCGTTGAGAAATGAATGGAGCCACGAAGAAAAATGGTTTGCATTGCAGAAGTGATATATATACAAGTATCAAAGCCCACAGGTCGGGTCATTGATAGGGTTTTCATTAAATCTCTGTTTGTGCCGATTGGGGGGACCCACGGATCTCTTCATTGCCATGGGCTGTCGGGAAGTGCACTAGCTGATGATAAGTGCTTGGAACGGCCTTCATAATATGTATCCAGGTTCGCCCCATAATGACATTATACGGCGAAGGGAGCTTTACGACCAGGAATTGTACTTCGACCGTTCTGGAGCCCACTCGAACAGGTAGTATGATCTTCCCTAACGGGTATTCAGGATTCATATTAAAGCCGAACAATAGGTGAGGCGCCGAAGACAGATCTGACTCGTTGAGGCCGAGTTTGATGAAAGTCTGGTAATACATAACCTCTGAAGTACTCCCCGGGTCTATGAGAATGCGTTCAATGGTGAACCAATTTATGCGTAATTTTATGACCAACAGATCGATGTGGAAAGCTATTGTACCGCTAAGATCGGAGTCATTGTAAGTAATTGTCGGAGCTTCTTTGGGCCATTCGGTCAGAATACGTTGCTTTTGGGGGATTGGATGCGACTGAATTGTGTGCACGGTTGGGGGTGCAGGCAGGCTATAGATCATATGGATCACACCAAGTGGAGGTGCGTCCTGTCTCAAGGCCAGTGCCTGGGTTGGCTTTCCCTTTCTCACATACTGTTGCAGTCATCCGTCTTGCACCAGTTCTTCCAGGTGATCTTTTAATGCGTAACAACTTTCCGTTTCGTGGCCATGATCTTTGTGATATTCGCACCGCGTATCCCTTCTTCGCGTGTCGGGCGGCCCCACCATCTTTGACGGCCATTTGAAGAATGGAAGGTGTTTGACTTTGGTCATTATTGCAGTGATTAGTTCTGACAACTCTGTGCACTTCTTGTCGGCACGCCTCGAACGCCTGCTGTCGACTTGTAGTTGTTCATTCGTCCGGTGGAAGCATTGATTGCTTGATCGGCGATTATCCTGCCTTTTGTCTCGTTTAGCGCATTACTGAGGCTCTGGGCTAGGAGGTGGCGCGAAACTTATTGGTTGAGCAATTTCAAGGGGGGGCCGTTTTGTTGGACATTTGGCCGGCTTTTATTCTCAAGGCATCATCTTCCACTTTGCAATACTCTTCAACTTTCTTCATCAACGCCCAGACTGTTTTGGGGGGTCTTCTGGTCAGGGAACTGCAAAGAGGACTGTCAGGATGTTGTCCCATTTTGAAGGCGGTGATGGCCATCGAGTCATTGCAAGCGTCGTCGACGAGGTTGAAGCACTCCCAATAGCGCGCCGAATACGCTCTGAGCGTTTCTCCTGACTGAATCTGCATAGCCCAGAGAGAGTTGGCCTATTTCGGTTGCACCTCGTTGGTGATGAACCTAGCCCTGAAGGATTTCTGTAACTGATGGAAGCTTTTAATCGAGGCCAGCTCCAACTTGTAATAACATCTGACAGCTAATGGCCCTAGGCTGTTGGGGAATATTCGGCACATGAGGGCTTCGTTGTCTGCATACAATGTCATGGCCTGCTTGTAGTGACAGATATGATCAGTGGGGTCTGATTTTCCATCGTAGAGAGTGAATGACGGAGCTTTGAACTTCTTGGGCAGGGTCGCCCTTGCAATCCGTCGAACAAAAGGATCGTGCTGGTCCTCTTCGTCTGAACTGCTCCTCCTGTGCTTGTTCCTTGTATGTCGACTCTTTTCGGAGGAGCTGGGAGTTTCGGATCGTCCCTTTTTGTTGAGCTCCGTGGTTAATGAGTTAGAGTCGCTATCGGTATCCTCTGGTCGGGCTCGAGGTTGTTGTCCATCGGCCCTCGGGGGTCGTTCGGGATCTTGGCGCATGGCTTCTCTCGATTTTGCGACTTCGAGGGCCAAATCTTGACGGAGACATTCATTTTCAGCGCTCATGTTCTCCAGCCTTTGTTCATTCTGCTTTGCTTGTTCGATGATCGCCTGTATTGTCTCGTGCGCTGATGTCGTTGGTGAGTCGAAGTTCAAGGCGCGTCTTGCAGCGATGGTTTCTTTTCTGAGCATAATTGCTGGAATGAGGTCATCTCCCTGTGCGGTCTCGTCAATGGCTACCGGAGGATCTTCAGTCACGCCTACCATGGATGTATTTGAGTATTCCCACAGATGGTGCCAATTGTGGAGAAGTGGTTTGGAAATACTCTTCGAATCCTGGGAGACGCTAGTGATCCTCAGCTAGTCACCTGAAAAGATACAAACACCCTGGTCGGGGGTGCCGGAATTAGCACTCCGACGGACAAGTTAGTTCAGACACTCAGGATAGCTTCTTTACTAAGTTTTTTGAAGTGATTCTTACATACCTTTCTACAACTGTTGTTCCTGTATTTATACCTGTTCTTTTTGATCCTCGGGGCCAGGGCCTACTTTTTAATCATTGTCCTTTCTTTTATTCAGCCCTAAGGGCTTACACTTATTCGGCACATATATTATATTCGGCTCCCCACTCTCGTAGGATATAGCCGGTTAATATCAGCCTTCTAATGGTAGGCACCATATGATTTTTCCATGTATTCGGCCCCTACACCCTTCAAATCACGTCCTTCCACCTCTTTTCCTCTCGCGTAAGACGCGTTAAGATTGTTTGTATCGGTTAAAAGCATTCAGGTGCGTCCCGGTGTTCACACCACCCCTTCGATTAAAAACATTGGGGTGCGTCCCGGTGTTCACGCCACCCCTTCGGTTAAAAACATTCGGGTGCATCCCGGTGTTCAGACCACCCCCCATTCAGTTAAAAACATTCGGGTGTATCCCAATGTTCACACCAAACCATCGGTTAAAAACATTCGGGTGCGTCCCAGTGTTCACACCACCCCTTTGGTTAAAAACATTAGGGTGCGTCCCGGTGTTCACATCATCCTTTTTCTTCTTTCGTGTGCATGGTGTTAGGATCTCGGTAGAGACCTCGGGTGCGCCCAATGGTTGTGTCGCTCTTCACCTTTCCTGCGCGTTGCGTAGTTAAGCTTTAATTTTCTTACATTCTTTCTGCATGAAATGTAGTTTGGGCTCATGTTTCTCGCGCGTGGCACACAGTTTTCTTTTCATGATTGGAATTGTTATGCCTTGTTTCAGTTTGTTTAACTGTGGCATTTCTTTGAATTGCACTTGCATTGCAGTGTTTCATTACATAGCCTCATTGCATGATCGTAAGTTATGTTCTTGCATTTGGCATATCATTTGCATTTTGTCCCAGAACTACGCTAGTTTGATTCCTTGCAAAGGGATATGTAGGCAGCCTACGGGCGCAACCATTTATTTTTGTCTTGATTGTTTGTCCAAGTCTTACGGCCTTGTCAAAATGGGTCGTCTCTGGGTTTTGACATTCACTCACGTCATTTCATGACTCTGAGTTTTGTCAAAGAAGAGCAACTGTAGACACTCCATTTTTTACGGCCCTTTAAGACTTGAATGTTCTTACAGGTACATCCGATGACGAGCCTGTTTGCTCACCAAGCGCTCGAAGTCCTCAGCAGAACGCCACAGCTTTGAGCCTTTCAAACCTTGCATTTTTTTGTCTCCTTTTTGGACCATGCCTTGGTCTTTCCATCTTGCAATCTCTGGTGGCTTGCTGGCCATCATTTCTTGTTTGCCAGCCATTGATGTGCCTTGCCGGCCATCACTGATGGCTAGCCGGCAACCAATGTTTTCTGCAGATATTTTATGCCAGCTGTTTGCACAGATACATGCATCTATCCCCACGTGTAGGGCTACATCTCCTTGTATAGAATTCATGTTTTTTATATATAGGGAGCCCCTATCTCATGTTTTGAGGTTAGAAAATTTTATACTCAAAATTTTCCTCTCTCTCTACATTTCTCTCTCTCTACAAATTTTCTACAATTTTGCCTACAATTCCTACACTCTTACCTATACACCCTTAACCAAATCCCCTCATCTCTGAGTTGAGTTGTTCTTGGGCTTGGTTTTAGCTCTAGAAGGTGGTATTTTCTTGGAATTTTTGCTTGGAATCGCTTTTCTCTTCAAGAGATATAAAACTAGCTTTGTAGGCATGCTTTATATACTTGTATTCCTATCTTTTTTTCATTGTTTTGGGCTGTTTTTAAGCTGTAAAAAACCTGTTTTTATGGGTTGAAATTGGTGTTTTTGGCCATTTAAGGTTAGCGGGTGGTTCATCCCTCTTTATTCCTTGTTTAAAAAGCCTTTTGTTTCCCATTTTCAAACCATCTTTTTTTTAGTTTTTAACCACTGAATTTCAGAGTGTTATCAGTCGTAAGAATCTTGTTTTGAAGTCCAAATTTGGAGGGGTTAGCCTCCCCTCCTTCGGTCTTGTTTGCTAGCCTAGTTGATGCCATGCTTTAGCTTATTTTGCTAGCTTGTTATAGCTTAATTCCAGCATGTTCTAGCCTCTGATTTAGGCTGTCTTAACTTTGTTTTGGATTGGTTGTTGCATTTGAGTTCTGTATTGCATAGGTGTAGTGTAATAGTCCTCACAAGTTTGGTGTTTTAGGCCTCTAGACATTACTTACTTGAGTTGACTGCATGTTTTTCGAGCTTTTCATACTTAAATTTAGCATTAATCATCTCTGCATCCTCTCTCCTTTCATGGCTTTTCATTTTTCTTTGAAAGTGGTTTCAAGTCATTTGTGTCCCTAAGTGTGAAATTGAGGTTTCATACTTAATGGTTGAATCCCTTAGGGTGTTCATTACCAACGGTATGAGACTTCTTTCATGCCCAAAGCAACTTGTGTATTGAGCCTTCTTTCCATTAGGGGACTTTAATTCACCTTTTGGACTTAATTGGATTAAAGAATGGTTCGTAAGTTAAAATGAGTAACTAACAACTTGGGACTAAAATTGAGCAAGATAATAACTTGTGTGTTATGTGTTCAATCAGACGTTAACTGAACACATGGAAAATTGGGACATTTCATACTCAAAGTGATGAAATGTGTCAAGTTTCCTAGGTCTCCATTGCCCTTGATCATGTTTGATAGGGTGATGATTCTTGTGTCTTGTTTTGCATTTATTGAGCTTGCACATCATGAATCGCAAACCATCATGTAATGAAATTGCTTGGATTGGTGGTTTATGGCTTAAGTTCACAACTCCTTGGATTTATTCATGAAAAGGAGGGGTGAATTGTACAGACAATCCTTAGAAGTACCCTTTCTTTACTCTGTTTCTCCTCTGTTGCAGCATGATGAACCAGTGCATCAGTGGCCGGCAGACTACTATCCATGGCTGGAAGGCGGCCGACAGAGCACCATAGATGGCCAGCAGGCCACTTCCATGGCCGGCACCTGGCCGGTAGTCTTTGCCATAGGCCGGCTGGCTACTGATGCAAATATCGACAGAGAATTGGTAAGGGGGAGCAGGATGATTCTAGAAGTGTTCAACTGTGCAAACAGAGGCTTTCGAGAGCAAAACGGAGGTCTTTTCGGGTGGAAATCGAGCATGCGCATGCACGTTTTTCATTTCCCGAGGCGGAACAGCTAATTAACTTCGTTTAGTTACTTAGTTTAATTATTAGTTGCAAGTCTTGTACTTATTTAATTAGTTAGTAAGCTAATTAGCTTAAAATGTTATAATAATTAGTTAATTAGTTTAGCTATTTATTTCATTTTGGTTTGTAATAATTAGCCTAATTAGTTTAATTAGCATAGCTTAGATTAGTTAGCTTAGTTATTCATTCGGGCTCTCCTTCGTGAGAGCAAAATATAATAATGTGTATGTCTTCCAAACCCACGTCTTTCTCCCTTTTATTTAACCGGTATTGATGGTTAGATTAGGGACATGTTTCAATTAGCATATCTTATGCTTCCATCCATTCATCTTGTATTGCATGCACCAAGGCTGGGCATGTCATTCTAACTACATTGTCATTTCAATACTTTCCTTGAATACGTGTTTAAACGCATGCTATGAAATTGTTGAAAATGTCATATTAGTAGCCGAGCCTATTAATTGCATTCTTCGCATGTGTTGCATTAGACATCTTATATAGTTAGGAATCACGCATATTTTTCTAACTCATATCTTTTTAGCTTGGAGTACTAAGTGAGTTTTTAGTACTTTATCATACTTGCATGAGTGTGAGTGACTGCCATGACTAGCATGCTTACCATGAGACTAAATGCTTACTTGATAAACTGCTTGGATGCCTATGGATGAAGGCTTGTTGTTTGAATTGGAACGACACAAAGAATGTATGTTTCAGCCCACTTTGTTGAGTGACAAATTCGCAAACTTTAAGGCCACTTGAGGTCGCAAAGTCAAACCCTTTTCACAAAACAAACATGGAATTGAATTGTTCCAACTCGAGCAAACCAGTCTATATTTCCTTGTTCGTATCACATAGTAATGGTAGCTTAATAACCGGAACAAGAACACATAATGTGCATAAAAATCATATCATGATTAGTAGAGGCCGATCTTTGATCGGGCGAGCGGGGGTGCTCAATTCATGACACCCTCTCGTACTTAAGTTCCCAAGCTGAGGCAACTTTAGTGATGATGGACACGTGGCCTTTGGCACGAGTCATGGGTTTCCTAAATTTTTCCCAAAATAAAATATTTAGGTGGCGACACTGTATCTGGAAAAACAATCCATTTTTGGCAATTTGATTCAAAATTGATTTTCCAAAATATTTGTCGCATTCAGACTCCTTTGTGTTTATCAATTTCACATTGCACTTGTGAGATTAGATTTAGAACCACGGGAGTCTGAACTATAGGGCTTTCTTTTGGGCTTCCGAAAGGAGGCGCGAAAAAGTCAACCTACAACACTTGAAAGAGTTAGCCAAAAATTGCTGAAAACAGGGTCTTCGCACAAGCGCACCTTGGTTGCTCGAGTGGTCTGCAAAGCTCTGCAAAAGTATTGGATGCTCAATTTTCATGCTCGGCGGTCGCTTGACAGTCACTCGAGCAAAGTACTGAGTAAAAGGGAGTTCACTCAAGCGCACAATCGGTTGCTCGAGCCACCGCATAATTGTTTGTAAAACTACTTAGATGCTTGTGAAGTGTGCTCGAGCAACGAGTTCACCGCTCGAGCGAACTGATCGAATTTTGAAATTTCCATAATTGAATTGGAAGCTCAAAGCATGAATTCAAAAGTTCAAAGCTTGCAAGTTTGGTACAAAAAAACATGGAAAAGCATTGTATAACATGAAAATTGAGTCACTTTGAACCAAGTGCCCAAAATCAAGAACCAATTCCCAAATTCAAACTTAAATTACCATGTTTAAATCATGCAAGAGATGAACTCTTTGGTCTCTTTTCAAAACTTGATCAAATGATATGAAATGTGTAAAAGTTCCATGCATGTAAGAATTCATAGGAAATTGAACTCAAAGATAAGGGATTATGCATGCATGTATATGATTAACTTGTTTCTTCCAATTTCATGCTAATCCTAACTCCCTTTACACAAATACATGGAAATGAACCTAGGAACTTGATGAATTCAACATCTATATGTTTTATTTTCAAGGATTAAGGATGAATTCCATACCAAGAGTGTGAATTCAAGTGTATCTTAGCTTAATTTTCTAAGTCTTCTTCCAATCTCCTTCAAATTCTCCTTGCTCTCTCTCTCTCTCTCTCTCTCTCTCTCTCTGTAAGTTGAGTTCTTTCTCTCCCTCTCAACAATCTTAGTCAATGTGTTGTAAAATATGAGCTCAAAAACATGATTAAGGCCTTATATAAGGTGTAATTTGCTTAGGCTAATTAAGCTTACATGGGACTAATTAATCCCACTTAGTTTTGATTAATTCTAATTATTTTGATCCAAATTAAATTTCAATTAATGTTTCCATAAAATTCTAATTATTCTATTTGGCCTATTGGGCTAGTCAATTTCGGTTTCTAAAACAATTAAGGCCCTCAATTTCGATCTCTAAGTCGACAATTCTAACAAGTATTCCAAAAAAAAAAAAAAATAGATATTCACAATTAAAAATATAATTCAGCAATTAAACTCACATAAAGAAAATATATATAAATAATGTATGTGTTCGGGTTGCCACAGTTAAGATGTACTTAAGGTACACTTCATTATGGAATTTTTTTCTGAGAAATTCGTTGAAAAAATGCTATTTTGTGATAATCATTGGGTCAGATGTGTTAATGATATGAGAAGCATTTTTTGGATGCATTTTCTCTTGTGTTGGGCTTATTTTCATACTCATCTAAGAGGCAACAAATTGTGGCAGAATCATCCGCCGAGGCCGAATATATTTTGCCATCTTTGGCAACTACATAAGCAATATGGCTAAGGAGCATTTTTGAAGATTTTGGTGAGAAGCAAGGTGAAACTACTCCAATTATGTGTGATAACAAGTCCACTATTGATATGACAAAAAAAAATCCCATCTAACATTCTAGTGCAAAATACATTATCAAACATCATTTTATTAAAGAAGTTGTAAAAGATGATAAGATTCAAATAAAGTATTGCATGACAAAAGATCTAGTTGTGGACATTTTCACTACAGTTTCACTAAGGAACAAGTTTGAATATTTTAGAAAAATGTTATTATATGGCATTAAAGGGAAGTGTAAAAATTAATTCCATACATTGGATACATTGAAGAGAAAATTGGTGAAAAGTCTATTTTAAAAAAGGTGCAAGGCATTAGGTCCCATGAGTTTTTACTTTTTTAATTTTTATATATTTTTAAAGAAGTACACTCTTTGTGAAATATTGTGGTTAGAAGTGTATTTCTTAGTTTGAAGGACATTTTGTTTCTAATTTTACTCCTTAACCTATCTGTTAAAACCTTTTTTATCTATTTAATTTTTTTTTTTTTAACCTATCTGTCAAATTTGTGTATATCTATTGAAATTCCTATCGGTTGAATTATCTGTTCAAAAAATCATCTATCTATTGAAATTTCTATATATTAAGATTATTTGTTTAAAAAATCTATATGTTGAAAATATGGGCTGAAATCCCAACATTTGTTCAATTTCTCTATATCTCTTTGTCACTCTTCATCTCTCTGCAACTTCTCTCTATTGTCTTTTTATCCTCTCCTTTCTCCTTAAATGCCTCTCATTCTCTTTCTATTTTGCTGGCACAACCACCATCAGTGGATCCAACGAGGAGAGAAACTGAGATAAACTTCGCTGAGTTCAAAGACTCGAGACTTAAGAACATGAAACAAAGTGGAAGAAGAAAGTCAAAATAGAACCTATCAGCAGCCATGAGAGAAACACAAGATTTGTTAGTTATGTATTATAAAATCAGAAAATTTAGTAAGAAAGCCCACAATTAATAAAAGCCTTATGAGCCCAAATTAATCATTTTCTGTCATGACAGGTTGAAGCTAAACTATAACTTAAAGATGGTGAATAAGTCTCTACGGCATTGAGCAATGTTGAGATCTGCCAAAGAAACGAAGCAAATATGGTTAATATTCAACTTAGAAACCAAAACCACTTTTAGAATTTATCTTGAAATAAATATAAAGCTTCATCAAACTAAACAAATTGAAAGGAGATTGAAAAATAAAGCAAAAGCCAGTTGTAAGCAACTATATGCCTCATTCTCTCTCTCTCTCTCTATATATATCTATATCATATTGTATATGCTTTGTATTAATGGCACTGAACTAGCTAGGGTATGGGTTTCACTTAACAACGAAAACAAAGTATTAGTTCTCTGCATGTATATGGCATCATCGATGTCTTTGCTACATTATTCATTGGGATTCAAGATCAAGAGTGGACATTTTGGTTCTTCTTCAAATTCCTCTACTTCATCCTCATCATTGGCTTTGAGTTCTTCATCTTCCTCGAGTTATTTGTGCTTTGATAATTAACTGGCCTTCAGTTGGAGTTAGAATCTTTGCATTTTTGTTGGTAAAATTATTGCTTTTTCCTCCATCTATGGTGTTTGGGTTCATAATTTGGAGACAAAATATGATTTCTTTCTTCTCAATTCTAAAGCTCCTCCAACGACTTCTTGTTTCTTAGATCTACAAAATACAGGCCAATAATAGATTATTGGAGAAGCATTGGCCACAACCGCGCTGCCCATAAAGTCATGGCCCTGAAACTAACTGCCTTTAGATCGGAGTTAGGGATGACAAGGATCTGCAGTGGGGCAATGATGAAGTTGTAGAGGGAGAGAGTGTCATCACATAGGCAGATGGCGTCTTAGGTGGTGTGGAAGACACAGAGAAGAGCGCCATAGTTCTAGTTCAACGAGCTTGAGAGAGAAGAGGATGAGAGATGAGGGATGAGGAGAGAGAGAGAGAGAGAGAGAGAGAGAGGGATTGGAGAAATGGAGTTTGAGGGAAAAGAGAAGATAGGATAAGAATGTATAAGGGTAATTTTACCATTTTTTTGAAACATGTCCTTATGGACATAGTAATTTAGCGTCTGGATCTTGAGACCCAAAAATTTCAAATTTGGATTTATGAACCAAGTGCCCTACATTGAATTGATTTTATTCTTTGTATTCATGTATTTGCGTTTTAGATACATTGTCTACATTGTTTATATACCTACTTTATTTGAAAGGGCTTGTCTAGGTTCATTGACTTTGTTCATGGAACTTGTTTATGGTTCATAAATCTAGTTCATATAACATATTTATGACATTCAATATAAAACGTTGTAAACCTTTTGGCAGAGTAGATCAATACAATCAACATTAATATTTCCATCTTTGGAAATTTTCTATCAAAAGCTACCAAATTATTGAACCAACTTTCACATGAAAATTATTTATTTATGTATTTATTGGGTTGTAATTCAAAATATATATGGGAATTGTGTGTGCTAAAATCTAACATGACCGTGCATGATCAGTAAGATCTTCTTCTCCTATAAATTGAGGAACAAAGTTGATCTTCTAGATGAAATCAATATGTGAAAACACGAACAGAATAACTGTCTAGGTTGCTACCAATCGCGAGGGCACTCTAACGATCAACTCAATCAACTATCTCTATAAGATATTGGCACAAGTAAACAACTCTCAATTCAAGCATACCTTAGACCCATGGGGGTTCCCTCTTCATCTAATAATTAGTGTCTACTTTTCCATAGAAGTCTTACTTGATAAGACTCTATCCCTTTTAGGAATAACACTTATGTTGGACTCCTCCAATTCGAATTAAGATTAACTCTCTCAAGAGTCCTCAATTATTCAATCAGAGAGTCTATCACCATCTAGGACTCCTCTTCTCTGTACAAATTCCTTGTATTCAGGTGTGATCAGCTCACACCTTGTCTACTCAGTACTGCCCACGTATTACCTCACCTAACCACCCATGCAACGTGGACAACTCAAAATTATGTCTCCACAACTGCCCCCTAGGTTCTATTAGCTCGGCATACTGAGGTGAAGGAACCAATATCATTTGACCTTCCTGCATGTTGACTAAAACATCAAGGCGTTTATTACACTTCTTATCGAGATCATGATTCGTTGGCTTCAAAGCACTTAGCTTCAATGTTTATATTCTCAAACCTCAACTCTATCGTCCCAACTTCCATGACAACGTGGCACCAACTGGAGCCAATCACCGACCTCGTAAGCAACTTTGCTATGATCAACAATCAAATTTTAGACTGTAACATTGTTAACGGAAGTTCATGACTTCGGCCATATGTCTAGCTCTACTAAACTTTGACACTTAAGGCTAACTCTTGTTGCCTTAAGTGCATCGAATTCCTAGTATTTGTTACCTCGACTTTTTCTTTACTCATCTATTTAGCCCGGCTAAATTTCACATGATTTCTCATTAGAATATCACTTTAACTTAGTTCAACTCTGCCTTTTCAGTAAGCCTAAGCTAAACACATAGTTTCTCACTGGAACATCACTATAACTTAGTTTTAGCTTTGACTTCTCGGCAAACCTAAGTTAACCACACAGTTCCTCTCTAGAACATCGCTTTAACTTAGTTTAGCTCGGCCTTCCTGGCAAGCCTAAATGAATCACATTGTTCCTTGCTGGAAAATCACTTTAACTTAGTTCAACTCTGCCTTCTCAACAAGCCTAAGTTAATCGCATAGTTCCTCGCTGCAACATTACTTTAACTTAGTTTCAGCTCTGCCTTCTTGGCAAGCCTAAGTTAATCACACAGTTCCTTGCTAGAGCATCACTTTAACATAGTTTAGCTCTACCGTCTGGGCAAGCCTAAGTTAAATTCACAGCTTGGTCAAGGGTCACTCCCCACTCAATGATCATTTTGTTCGATTAAGTGTCGTTCCCTTCAATTTCATTCCAATGGTCATTCCCCTCGATTTATTCTTAACCTTGACTGAGGTTATAGACGTCATTCAAGCAGAGCTCCAAATTTCATCAGGCCACATTCCAAGGCTTCAACAATCCCTTGTCGTCAAGATCTTCGTGATGCCCCAACTTCTGGGCCTGAATTAATTACAATTGTGATGACCCCAACCTCCGCACTATTATATTATCTTAATTGCATGATTGTGTGTTTAACAGTGTGATTACATGCTCAATTTTGTAGTTATCTGTTATTACATAGAATATCTGTTCACTTCACGACTTACAATCAGAAATTGAAAGCCCGAACAGCTACAGAAACCAAAATTGTCTAGCCCGATAGGCTAATTAGAATATTTAGAATTTTATGACAACTTTCGTCAAAATTTGATTCGGACTAAAATAATTAATATCAGTCAAAATTGAGTAAGATAAATTAATCATAAGCAAGCTTAATTTGGCTAACCTAATTACATCCTATATAAGCCTAATTCATCTCTTAAACTCACAATATACAACTTTGAGCTGAGATTTTGAGAGAGAAGGAAGGAGAACTCAATATCTAGAGAGAGGGAGAACAAGGAGTATTGTAGAGAATTGTGGAACATTTGAAGCTTGGAGCCATAATACACTTGAATTCACACATTAGGTATGAAATTCATCCTAAATGCTTGGAATTGAGTCATGTAGAAACTGAGTTCATGGAATTACAGGATCATTTGCTTGAATTTGAGTAGGTTGAGCATGAATTACCATGAATATGATTAATTTGAGTTGAATTATGTACATGCATGCTTGATCTTTCATTTAGAGTTAAGATTTCTTGAAATTCATACATGCATGAAGATTGGGAGGCATGAACTTGAAGATCGTCCTTGGATTCATGCATTTCATATCACTTTGTAGTGTTTTGAAAAAAGAGGACTCAATCCATAACATGCATTATTTTAACTTGATAGTATAAGCTTGAATTTGGCAATTGGAGCATGATTTTGAATAAATGGTTTCAAATTGGAAGTTTTTTCGTGTTTTACAATGTTTTTCCAAGTTTTGGTACCAAAAACACAAGTTTTGGACCTTTGAATATCAAGTTTGAACTTCAAACACAATTCTTGAAATTCCAGAATTTGATCAGTTCGCTCAAGCGAGGAAAGCTTTGCTTGAGCGTAAATTTCATGTTCCTAGGATTTTTGCAAACATTTGCATAGTGGCTTGAGCGACAAAGTGCGCGCTCGAGCAAACCAACTTTTATTCAGTCTTTGGCTAGAACGACCATCGAGCAACTGTCGAGTGCAAAATTCAAGCAGCCAGTACTTTTGCAGAGTTTACACACCGCTCGAGCGACCGAAATTGCGCTTGAGCGACCACCCTTATTTTTGAACCCTTGCTTGAGCGAGAACCATGTTTTCAGCAAATTTTGACTAACTTTTTTAAGTGCATACTTGCATTGCCATGTTATTTTTAGCATCCTTAAGCACCAATTGGACTCATATAATCAAAGAATGAGTTAGAGACACATGAGAAGAATTAAATTAAATTGAAATAGTCCTTCAATTGGCTTTTGTTATGTATTTTGTTTAGGTGGACGTCCGAGGCTTAGTGACAACACAGACCACTGTGCGTAGTAACTTTATATTGATATGTTCATGTAATATTTATTTTTGAAATTATTATTACTCCCGAAATCGATATGCAATTGATTGATTGGTTTATTAAAATGTTACTTTCTATCAATGAATGAAGTTCACTTTTGAAACTGTATTGCGGCGTTCATTGATAATGGGCCCATGCCTGGAGGTAACAATAACGTGGTTACTGGATTAAGTGAAATAGAGAGATCTTTTGTTTGACTCTTCGTGGTCCATTAGAATGACCCTTCGTGGTCCATTGGTTTGACCCTTTGTGGTCCATTGGCTTGACCTTTATGGTCCATTGTTATTGGAATATTATCACCTCATGGATGTGCCACTTAATTTGATATTGAAAGATATCGATGATCAAATTTATTGATTAATGAGAATTGATTATTGAGAACTAGTTTGGCAATGTTATCGAATTTCATTCATATAACCTCTTTATTCTGTTATTGCTTATTGGACCCTAGCTTACTATTTATTTATATATATATGTAGGTGGGCAAGCTGAACATCAGAGTTAAGAAAGCCTTGAGTCTACCTGAGTTAGCCTCTTGAGGAGCTTCCAAGTGAAGTAGCTAGGCTCAGGAGGAGCCATGCTAGTTGAACCTCTTTTTGCTTGTTAAATGGTTCTGTATTTGTGTATATTTCGGGGTTTTGTATAACTATAAGATTTGGATGCTTGGAACTAATGTGGTTTATGTACATAAAGAATGAATTTTTGCTTATGATACGAAGTTCTTTTCATATACACACGACGCAATGGTTAATTTTTATGTTATATTATACTTCCGCTAAGCCTCATACATTATATTAAATGGATTATTGGTATGGACGCCGTAGATAATCTATGATTACTAGCTGGTCATAACGCTAAACCTATAGGGGTTGGTTTGGGTTGTGACAGAGTAGTATCAGAGCACGAGTTATATCTCACTCATTTGTCCATTAAGCTATAGAGAGTCTACAGGAGACTTTAGGATTGCATTCATGTGTATTTAAATGTTTTCATGTGTATTCAAATGTTATAGTGAGATAATTTGTACGATTTACATATTGGAATTTGTACATGTATATACATTGTGTTTGTTATAATACAAAGTTTCATATAGAAAATGGTGAGAAGAGAGGAGGCAACCTCTTCAAGATTGGACAGAATGGAATGAATGATGGAAGACATGGCTAAAGCCATAAGGCAACAACAATAGTGGCAACAATAATGACAACCCCCACCCCCACCTCCAATGCCTTTACCACATCTAGCTCCAACATGTCAAATAGGGGATTGTATTGTTGCTTTGACTAGAGAATTTAAAAAATGAAGCCACCATTGTTTCATGGAGGGATTGAACCATTGAGAACTTGTTCGAAGTGTTCCCTTGTACCGAAGCTCAAAAAGTGTTCCCTTGTACCGAAGTGTTCCCTTGTTCAGAAGCTCAAAAAAAAAAAAACTACCTACGGCAGTACAAGGTACTCAAGCTACCAGCAAAAAGAAAAAGTAAAACAAAAAAGAAAAGTACTAAAAATCTGGATCAGCGTCAAATGGTCTCAGTCCTGAGGGTCAGTCCTCCTCCTCTTCTTGGGCGAAGGTCTAGGAGCATCGTCATCAGCAACACCATCTGAGCCCTAGCTCGAGCCCGAGCCATCGCCAGTCTCCTCCTCCGACGACTCTGCCTCCGCCTCCTCCTCAGACTCATCATCATCATCTGGGACTGGAGCTCGAGAGCTGCTCCCAACATGAGTGCGCCCCGCTTTGATGCGAGGATGTACTAAGCCACCTTGCCCTCCTCCTCGGGTAGGAACAGAAGGCCCAGCTGGAGTACCTCCTGCAGCCGACATCTGGAATGGAGGCTGAAAAGCACAAATGGCAAATGCATCAGTATGCTACGCAAAACAGAGTATCAGTACGGAATGCAGTGTGTGAGTATAGTGTATGAATACTGTGAGCAGTGTATCAGTACAGAATGTAGTGTATGAGTACAGTGTATGAATGCTGTGAACAGTGTGTCAGTACAAAATGCAGTGACTGAGTGCAGTGTATGAATGCCGTGAGTAATGCTGTGAACAGTCTGTGGGCTATAGTGTATCAGATGCCGTGAGGGCCATGTATCAAGTGCCATGTTGGTAGTGCGATGCATCAGATTATGCGTGAAACAGATTATGCACAGTTTGAGATTGTGGTTGAAAGAGAGTGTACTGGGATACTGTAAATGGCCAGCAGGTCGAAGCTCCACTGTAGCATCCCCATCATGGAGGCGTTCAACTCCAGGGACTGGCGAGTATACTTGGAGGAAGCCTGCAAAAGTGTGCATCAGTATTCTGTGAAATATCAAACGGAATGAAATGAAATGACTGTACAAAATGCAGCAGTACATATCGGAGGCAAGTCATAGAAACCAACTAGCTCATGATCAGCTAGAGGGGGAACGAAGGGGATCTGATAGGTCTCCCCACCCTGCCCTCGGCATGTCATCATCATGGGCAGTGCTGGCCAACTAGCCCCCCGTCCTCTCCGAGCCACATTCCTACCACAGACCCGAGCCACCCTCGGTGCTCCTGCTCCCGCTCCTATCCTAGCTGCCGGCGCCGCTGGCCTCTCTCTCTCAGCTTGACGGCCACTACTCAAAGGCCGCATGATGTAGGTCTGGACGTACTCTGTGTAGTCGCCCTCGCCCCTGAAGCCCTCAGCATCCCAGCCGATCATGTAATCGGCCGTCTCCTCCAGGGTGTACCACTCTGTGTCCCTCATATGGACAGGAGGTGGACCTGGAACTATTTGCTCTGGTGAACCCAAGGTCTGGCGAAGGGAAGTGCTCGCCTAGGTACCAAGCCCGACAGACCAGGCCCTCCAACAGAAGCCTGAACCGGGCGAACTCCTCAGCACCGACAAACCGCTCTCGAACCGCAGCTGGCAATGGAGCCTAGGGTGCCAGGTGATTTCAAGGTAATATGCAGTCATCTACTGTTATTGAAAATATAGTACAAAGTGAAGTTTCAAATAAACTCTAAAGTTGAAAATACCTCTGCGGCGGTAATGGTATCAAAGTAACGGCGGAAGAATATGAACGTCTCCCGGGGTCTCCGCACGCATCTCACATCGAAGCGTCGAGAAAATGGAACACCGACGAGAGTCTCCTCGTCGGGCACTGGCGCAAGCCTCGGGAAGTAGGCGTAGACCCACAACTGTAGAGCAAATACCAGTATGCTTATCAGATAAAGCAGAATGCAGAATGAAGCAGAAATCACAGAGCCGTGTATTGTGCAGTGTATTGTGCAGAATGTACAGTGTGTGCAGTGTGCAATCAGTGTAAAGCAGTTTATATGTGTACCGTGTGTGCAGTATATGGTCAGCGTGAAGCAGACCACAGTGTGTGCAGTGTACAGAGTACAGATAATGTAAAGCATAAATGTAAAAGAGGAAGAAGGTGTACCTCCCAAGCTCGCCAGTAGCCCCCGAGCAACTACCCGCTGCACTGGGAGGATGAGCTCATGTATCCATAGAGTGTGGCCAAGGCAGCCCCACCCCAGTCATAGCGCAGAATCTGCGTGATGTCCACGAGTGCGATCAGCAAACAGAGGGGCACGGTGTTCGCCCGGTCGGCGAAGATGGTCATCCCCAGTAAGAACATGAGGAAGCCGCATGCATACTGTTCCACCTCCTCCTAAGTCATCGGTGCCTCCTCAGCTAGAGCTAGCTGAATCCGGAAGTGGTCCTCGAACCACGAGTATTTGACAAAACCTGGACGAGTGAGAGGCGGCAGCTCACCGAGCAAATATATCTGAGCGGCCTACCACTCATCCATGTCTGTGTCAAAGGGGATCGGATCACCCCCTACCCTGATGCCAGTGAGCATCGAGAACTCATAGGGAGTCATCATCATGTCTACCGTGGCAGAGAAGTGGAAGGAGTCGGTGGTGTCCCACCACCTCTCCACCATAGCGGCAAGAAGAGGTCTGCTTGCGGTAAGGCGTGAGAGTCCCCTGCAGAAGGCGCCGAAGCCGGCCTAGTCAACAATGTAACGAACTGTGTCCGGTAGCTCCATGTACCAATCTCGGGCGGCGACGTTCCCATACCCCCGGAAGGCATGGGAATCCCCCTGTATTCAAAAGCAATCAGTTGCAAAGCAATACTCAATATACAGTTTTGAAGAACAGTCAAAATTGATACAGATATAGCATGTGTGCACGTGTTCTGATTCAAGCAGACATTGGGTGCCGGTGTGCTCCCAGTGAACTATAGCTTATGATATGTCAGTGTGTTTGACTGGTTTAGTACAGATACAGCGTATGTGCACGTGTTCAGATTCAAACCGACATCGGGTGCCGGTATGCTCGCAGTGAACTACAGTGTATGATATGTCAGGGTGTTTGAGTGGTTCAGGGCAAATATAGTGTATGTGCGCGTGTTCCAATTCAAACAGATACTGAATGCAGGTGTGTTCACAGTCAACTATAGCATATAGTATATCAGTGTATCCGGATCAAATAGTTAAAGGCAGGATTGACTATGGCAGTTAGGTATTCTACTTTGTAGAAAATGAAACGGGGAAGAATATACCTCGGAAGCGCTGTATGAAAGGTGCGTCTCTGGCTTGCGCAGAAGCAGCTCTAGTGGCACCCTCTTGTCAAAACTCCTGAACTGGCGAAGTCCGTCAAGAGGCAGCACATGAATCACCGGTCTGTAGGCCGCCGGATCGAACGGCCGGATGCGAAGCAGCAAGAGCTCAGCCTCTGGGTCCATATCTATCTCCGGGGGAGCCCCGCCGCCTGGAATGCCATCCGCCACCTCGAGAATGGTGCGAAAATGGCCGGAAGAGTGAAAATCGGGTAAGAATGTGAAAAGTTAACTAAAAAGTCAACCCCGGGAGGGTGAAAAATGGCCGAAAAAACCGGGGTATGGAAAAGGCACGAAGACCAAGGAAAACTTGGGGGAAACAAACCCCAAGTGGTGGAAATCGAGAAAAGTACACCAAAACGGAGATTTGTTCGATTCAAAATGTTCGAAACGCGAAGGAGTTCGCGAATCGAACGTCGAAACGGGCTCTAAAATCAACGAAAATGGAGGAATGAAAGAAGAAAAATAGCCTAGGAAGAGAGGGCAAGAATTTTCGAGCAAGAGGAAGTGAACAAAATAGGGTTTAAACCCCTATTTTAAAAGACCCGCGCCAAAATGTCCAAACTGCCCCGATTCAGGCAGATTTGGCCGGTCGGCCCAAATATTTGGCCGATATACTTTTTTGGTGGCCGATGGATGGCCGGTGACCTCCTCCGACGGCCGGTGAACCTCCTACACCTTTGTTTGGGTTTTTGATGTGATTTGGGGCCTCCATTGCTCGACACAGTGCAAGAGAGTGCATTTTTGAAGCTATACCGGACTCCGTTGTGATCTCGGACTGTGTTTTCTGTGTCTAGCACTCGAATGCGTGCAAGGGTGTATCCTTTTCATATCCTTTTTGTATCTTGCAAACATTCGGAAACTACTTCAAATGCATTGCATCATTATGCGTGCATCCACGCATTATCATGCGCACGCCGACTTGCATTGTTATGCATCCCCTCCAAGCGGTCTGGCGAGACCTTAAATACACTCGGTCTGGAAAGACCTTAAATACGCTTGGTCTAGGAGACCTTAAATCCTCTGAAGGTGCAAGTCCTTTGGTATTTGTCGTGCCCGAACGACTCTTGGCGAATTTTGTCTTAGGTTGCATTGTCATGCATCCCTCACTCGCATTATTATGAATCTTCTTTAGGCCACATCATCATGCGCACCTTACACGCATCGTCATGCATCTTCCTTACCATGCGTTGTCGCACATTCAAGATCATGTGCATTTTCATGCATCCCAAAAGCCATGCATTGTCGCGCATTCAAATTCATTGTGCAGTGTTATGAATTTCAAAAGACGCGCGTTGTCACATATTCAATATCATACGCATTGTCATGCATCTCAAAGACGTGCGTCATCACGCACTTGTTTTATACGCATTATCATGCACGTATCATGCATTTCAAAAAAAAAACATAACAAAAAAACAAACACGCATATGTCATGCATTACGTTGTAAAAAGTGCATATGTCATGCATTACATTGTAAATATTGCATATGTCATGCATCATTGTAAATATTGCATATGTCATGCATCCCTTGTATATAGTGCATATTGCATGCATTCACTGTAAATATTGCATTTACATACATTCCATTGCAAATTGTAAATATTGCATTGTAGCTTACATGCATTCATTGCATCACCTCCATTTACAGCTTGCGCCTTTCCATGTTGAGCTTGGTCTGGTATGTGCCCATATTTTCACGTCGAAGCACAGTTATGATATTATGTGTATGCGCCTATTCAACTGCTGGTATTGTGGTTTGAGGGTGACGGCACCGTTTCTGTGTTAGGCGCGGTTTGTATGTGTCCATGCCTTTCCTAAGCAAGATACGGTTTGGCCGTTGGCCTTAGCCATTGTATATATTGCATTGTAGCTTGCATGCATTTATTGCATCACCTCCATTTACGGCTTGCGCCTTTCCATGTTGAGCTTGGTCGGGCATGTGCCCATATTTTTCACATTGAAGCACAGTTATGATATTATGTATACGCGCCTATTCGACTGCTGGTATTGTGGTTTGAGGATGACGGCACCGTTTCTGTGTTAGACGCGGTTTGTATGTGTCCATGCCTTTCATAGGCAAGATACGGTTTGGCCGTAGGCGTTATCCATTGTATATATTGCATTGTAGCTTGCATGCATTTATTGCATCACCTCCATTTACGGCTTGCGCCTTTCCATGTTGAGCTTGGTCTGGTATGTGCCCATATTTTTCACGTCGAAGTACAATTATGATATTATGTGTACGCGCCTATTCCACTGCTGGTATTGTGGTTTGAGGGTGACGGCACCGTTTCTGTGTTAGACGCGGTTTGTATGTGTCCATGCCTTTCCTAGGAAAGATACGGTTTGGCCGTGGGCCTTATCTATTGTATACATTACATTGTAGTGTAATTTGTTGCATCCAGCATTAAGGATCATGGTCTTTCCTCAGCAGAGAATGCCTCACTTATGTCATTCCACCCAATTACTTGTTCTTGTGTTCGTCTACATTACTCATAGTTCTGCATGTGTACGCGCCTATTCCACTGCTGGTATTGTGGTTTGAGGGTTGCGGCACCTTTTCTATGGTAGACGGACTTTGTATCTCCATCATCCTTTTGACATTTGTGTGGTTTTGAACCGCTTATGGTTTGATTATGTTTCAAATGCATTGCATATCATTTGCATTGTTTTTACGTTGTTTTGTAATTTTGCATATCATTGCACTGTTTTGTGCACCTTGCTCACATTTCGCATGCATTTCAATCGCGCTATTTTGCGCATCACGCTATCTTGCGCACCTCATTCGCACTTGTTAGTGCATTGCGTTGTCACGCAGCTTTCGATTACATTGTTGTGCATGTTACTAATAATATTCTACCTGTTAAGTTTCTCTCTTTTACAGGCACGATATTGTATATACGGTTCATTTAAAGCTGGTGCTACCAGACAAGCCGGACAGGTGTTGTATTCTCCACGTGAAACGTAGCGAGAATTACGTAATTCTCTTACATCCTTTCTACATTGTAGTGTAGTTGGATTTATGTTAGATTGCTTAAACTGTTGCATTTATTGTATGTATATGCTTCGTTACAGCTTTCTTTGCATGATCATTAGTTATGCTCGGCTTTGTGCATTGTCAGTTGCATTTTGCCCCTGCCTTCGGGCGCATATCTTTATTGTCATGTATGTTTGTCCAAGTCTTCGGCCTTGTCAAAAATGGGTTGTCTCTGGGCTTTGACACTTACTCCCGTCATTGTTATGACTTTCGAGTTCTGTCAAAGAGGGGCAACTGTAGACACCCCATTTTTGACCGTCCTCAGGACTTGGACGTCACCGTTTGAACACTCGGTGATCATCCATGTTCGTGTCCGTCTTGAGTTCTCGGAGGTCTCGGCTAAGCGCCTTGCCTCAGGATCGCTCGACTCGACTATTTTGTGTTTGGTTTTGTGCTAAACAGCTGTGTTTTTGCTTTGGAGGGTAGGGAATGGCTTGTTGTCCACCCCCACACCTCACCGGCAATGGCTTGAGGCCACCGGCCATTGTTTTGTTGTCATCGGCCATATATTTGGCCGGTCGGCACTATTGATGGTCGGCCGACCATGTATTTTGCCATTTTGTCATTTTTGGCTGGCCGACCACTGTGCATCTGCTTTTGCAGATATTTTTATGCCAGCTGTGCTAGCTGGCATACACCTTGCACCCCCTCCAAACACGTGTATGGCGAGATTTCACTCTTGCTTAGCTTGTCTTGCAAGCTTTACAATAGTGATCCTCTATAAGAGAAGGGCTTCTCCTACCTCCTCAAGGGTTAGAAGGTTGAGTTCCAGAGGTCTGGATTAGGGTTAGCCATAGTGTATCTATTCTATCTCTATATCTCCCTCTCTTTGTGTATAAGTGTGTGTTTGTCCTTACTTTTGTGCACAAATACCTAGTTTTACACCTTACCTTGGTGGCTGAGGAGCCATTAGGTTGTTCTTGAAGTTTTGAGCTGGTTTGGAGCTCGTTTTGAGCTAAGGAAAGAGCTGGTTTCGCGCATTCAAAATCAAGCGCATTGTCATGCGTCTCAAAGACGTGCGTCGTCACGCACTCGTTTCATTTGCATTATCATGCACGTATCATGCATTTCAAAAAAAAAAAATAACAAAAAAACCAACATGCATATGTCATGCATTACGTTGTAAATAGTGCATATGTCATGCATTACATTGTAAATATTGCATACGTCATGCATCATTGTAAATATTGCATATGTCATGCATCCCTTGTATATAGTGCATATTGCATGCATTCACTGTAAATATTGCATTTACATACATTCCATTGCATATTGTAAATATTGCATTGTACCTTGCATTCATTCATTGCATCACCTCCATTTACGGCTTGCGCCTTTCCATGTTGAGCTTGGTCTGGTATGTACCCATATTTTTCACGTCGAAGCACAGTAATGATATTATGTGTACGCGCCTATTCTACTGTTGTTATTGTGGTTTGAGGGTGACGGCACCGTTTCTGTGTTAGACGCGGTTTTTATATGTCCATGCCTTTCCTAGGCAAGATACGGTTTGGCCGTAGGCCTTAGCCATTGTATATATTGCATTGTAGCTTGCATGCATTTATTGCATTACCACCATTTCTGGGTTGCGCCTTTCCGTGTTGATCTTGGTTGGGTATGTGCCCATATTTTTCACGTCGAAGCACAGTTATGATATTATGTGTACGCGCCTATTCCACTGCTGGTATTGTGGTTTGAGGATGACGGCACCGTTTCTGTGTTAGACGCGGTTTGTATGCGTCCATGCCTTTCCTAGGCAAGATACGGTTTGGCCGTAGGCCTTATCCGTTGTATAGATTGCATTGTAGCTTGCATGCATTTATTGCATCACCTCCATTTACGGCTTGCGCCTTTCCATGTTGAGTTTGGTCTGGTATGTGCCCATATTTTTCACGTCGAAGCATAATTATGATATTATGTGTACGCGCCTATTCCACTGCTGGTATTGTGGTTTGAGGGTGACGGCACCGTTTCTGTGTTAGACGCGGTTTGTATGTGTCCATGCCTTTCCTAGGCAAGATACGGTTTGGTCGAAGGCCTTATCCATTGTATATATTACATTGTAGTGTAATTTGTTGCGTCCAGCATTTAGGATCATGGTCTTTCCTCAGCAGAGCATGCCTCCCTTATGTCATTCCACCCAATTACTTGTTCTTGTGTCCGTCTACATTACTCATAGCTCTGCATGTGTACGCGCCTATTCCACTGCTGGTATTGTGGTTTGAGGGTTGCGGCACCGTTTCTAGGTTAGACGGACTTTGTATCTCCATCACCCTTATGACATTTGTATGGTTTTGAACCGCTTATGGTTTGATTGTGTTTCAAATGCGTTGCATATCATTTGCATTGTTTTTACATTGTTTTGTAATTTTGCATATCATTTGCATATCATTGCACTGTTTTGTGCACCTTGCTCGCATTTCGCATGCATTTCAATTGCGCTACTTTGCGCATCGCGCTATCTTGCGCCCCTCATTCGCAATTGTTAGTGCATTGCGTTGTCACGTAACTTTCGATTGCATTGTTGTGCATGTTACTAATAATATTGTACCTGTTAAGTTTCTCTCTTTTACAGGCACAATATTGTATGTACGGTTCATTTGAAGCTGGTGCAACCAGACGAACCGGACAGGTATTGTATTCTCCGCGTGAAACGTAGCGAGAATTACATAATTCTCTTACATCCTTTCAACATTGTAGTGTAGTTGGATTTATGTTAGATTGCTTAAGCAGTTGCATTTATTGTATGTATATGCTTCGTTACAGCTTTCTTTGCATGATTATAAGTTATGCTCGGCTTTGTACATTGTCAGTTGCATTTTGCCCCTGCCTTCGGGCGCATATCTTTATTGTCTTGTATGCTTTTTCTAAATCTTCTGCCTTGTCAAAAATGGGTCGTCTCTGGGTTTTGACACTCACTCCCGTCATTGTTATGACTTTCGAGTTCTATCAAAGAGGGCAACTGTAGAGACCCCATTTTTGACCGTCCTTAAGACCTGGACGTCACCGTTTGAACACTCGGTGATGATCCATGTTCATGTTCGTATTGAGTTATCGGAGGTCTCGGCCACGCGCCTTGCCTCAGGATCACTCGACTCGACTGTTTTGTGTTTCGTTTTGCGCCAAACACTTGTGTTTTTGCTTTGGAGGGTAGGGAATGGCTTGTTGCCCATCCTCACACCTCACCGGCCATGGCTTGAGGCCACCGGCCATTGTTTTGTTGTCATCGGCCATATATTTGGCCGGTCGGCACTATTGATGGTCAGCCGACCATGTATTTTGCCATTTTGTCATTTTTGGCTGGCCGACCACTATGCATCTGCTTTTGCAGATATTTTTATGCCAGTTGTGCTACCTGGCATACACCTTGCACCCCCTCCACAAACGTATATGGAGGGATTGCACTCGTCCTTAGCTTGTCTTGTAAGCTTTCCAATAGTGATCCTCTATAAGAGGAGGGCTTCTCCTCCCTCTTCAAGGGTTAGAGGGTCGAGTTCCAGAGGTCTGGATTACGGTTAGCCATAGTGTATCTATTCTATCTCTATATCTCCCTCTCTTTCTGTATAAGTGTGTGTTTGTGCTTACTTTTGTGCACAAATACCTAGTTTCACACCTTACCTTGGTTGCTGAGGAGCCATTAGGTTGTTCTTGAAGTTTTGAGCTGGTTTTAAGCTAAGGAAAGAGCTGGTTTCACGCATTCAAAATCTTGTGCATTGTCATGCGTCTCAAAGACGTGCGTCGTCACGCACTCGTTTCATTTGCATTATCATGCACGTATCATGCATTTCAAAAAAAAAAAAACATAACAAAAAAACAAACATGCATATGTCATGCATTACATTGTAAATAGTGCATATGTCATGCATTACATTGTAAATATTGCATATGTCATGCATCATTGTAAATATTGCATATGTCATGCATCCCTTGTATATAGTGCATATTGCATGCATTCACTGTAAATATTGCATTTACATACATTCCATTGCATATTGTAAATATTGCATTGTACCTTGCATGCATTGATTGCATCACCTCCATTTACGGCTTGCGCCTTTCCATGTTGAGCTTGGTCTGGTATGTACCCATATTTTTCACGTCGAAGCACAGTAATGATATTATGTGTACGCGCCTATTCTACTGTTGGTATTGTGGTTTGAGGGTGACGGCACCGTTTCTGTGTTAGACGCGGTTTGTATATGTCCATGCCTTTCCTAGGCAAGATACGGTTTGGCCGTAGGCCTTAGCCATTATATATATTGCATTGTAGCTTGCATGCATTTATTGCATTACCTCCATTTCTGGGTTGCGCCTTTCCGTGTTGATCTTGGTTGGGTATGTGCCCATATTTTTCACGTCGAAGCACAGTTATGATATTATGTGTACGCGCCTATTCCACTGCTGGTATTGTGGTTTGAGGATGACGGCACCGTTTCTGTGTTAGACGCGGTTTGTATGCGTCCATGCTTTCCTAAGCAAGATACGGTTTGGCCGTAGGCCTTATCCGTTGTATATATTGCATTGTAGCTTGCATGCATTTATTGCATCACCTCCATTTACGGCTTGCGCCTTTCCATGTTGAGTTTGGTCTGGTATGTGCCCATATTTTTCACGTCGAAGCATAATTATGATATTATGTGTACGCGCCTATTCCACTGCCGGTATTGTGGTTTGAGGGTGACGGCACCGTTTCTGTGTTAGACGCGGTTTGTATGTGTCCATGCCTTTCCTAGGCAAGATACGGTTTGGTCGTAGGCCTTATCCATTGTATATATTACATTGTAGTGTAATTTGTTCCGTCCAGCATTTAGGATCATGGTCTTTCCTCAGCAGAGCATGCCTCCCTTATGTCATTCCACCCAATTACTTGTTCTTGTGTCCGTCTACATTACTCATAGTTCTGCATGTGTACGCGCCTATTCCACTGCTAGTATTGTAGTTTGAGGGTTGCGGCACCTTTTCTAGGGTAGACGGACTTTGTATCTCCATCACCCTTATGACATTTGTGTGGTTTTGAACCGCTTATGGTTTGATTATGTTTGAAATGCATTGCATATCATTTGCATTGTTTTTACATTGTTTTGTAATTTTGCATATCATTTGCATATCATTGTACTGTTTTGTGCACCTTGCTCGCATTTCGCATGAATTTCAATCGCGCTACTTTGCGCATCGCGCTATGTTGCGCCCCTCATTCGCAATTGTTAGTGCATTGCGTTGTCACGCAACTTTCGATTGCATTGTTGTGCATGTTACTAATAATATTGTACCTGTTAAGTTTCTCTCTTTTACAGGCACAATATTGTATGTACGGTTCATTTGAAGCTGGTGCAACCAGACGAACCGGACAGGTATTGTATTCTCCGCGTGAAACGTATCGAGAATTACATAATTCTCTTGCATCCTTTCAACATTGTAGTGTAGTTGGATTTATGTTAGATTGCTTAAGCAGTTGCATTTATTGTATGTATATGCTTCGTTACAGCTTTCTTTGCATGATTATAAGTTATGCTCGGCTTTGTACATTGTCAGTTGCATTTTGCCCCTGCCTTCGGGCGCATATCTTTATTGTCTTGTATGCTTTTTCTAAATCCTCTGCCTTGTCAAAAATGGGTCGTCTCTGGGCTTTGACACTCACTCCCGTCATTGTTATGACTTTCGAGTTCTATCAAAGAGGGCAACTGTAGAGACCCCATTTTTGACCGTCCTCAAGACTTGGACGTCACCGTTTGAACACTCGGTGATCATCCATGTTCATGTTCGTATTGAGTTCTCGGAGGTCTCGGCCACGCGCCTTGCCTCAGGATCACTCGACTCGACATGCCACGGCCTCGGCCGACCACTGTGCATCTGCTTTTGCAGATATTTTTATGCCAGTTGTGCTAGCTGGCATACACCTAGCACCCCCTCCAAACGCGTGTATGGAGGGATTTCACTCTTGCTTAGCTTGTCTTGTAAGCTTTACAATAGTGATCCTCTATAAGAGGAGGGCTTCTCCTACCTCCTCAAGGGTTAGAGGGTTGAGTTCCAGAGGTCTGGATTAGGGTTAGCCATAGTGTATCTATTCTATCTCTATATCTCCCTCTCTTTGTGTATAAGTGTGTGTTTGTCCTTACTTTTGTGCACAAATACCTAGTTTTACACCTTACCTTGGTGGCTGAGGAGCCATTAGGTTGTTCTTGAAGTTTTGAGCTGGTTTGGAGCTCGTTTTGAGCTAAGGAAAGAGCTGGTTTTGCGCATTCAAAATCAAGCGCATTGTCATGCGTCTCAAAGACGTGCGTCATCACGCACTCGTTTCAATTGCATTATCATGCACGTATCATGCATTTCAAAAAAAAAAAATAACAAAAAAACCAACTTGCATATGTCATGCATTACGTTGTAAATAGTGCATATGTCATGCATTACATTGTAAATATTGCATATGTGATGCATCATTGTAAATATTGCATATGTCATGCATCCCTTGTATATAGTGCATATTGCATGCATTCACTGTAAATATTGCATTTACATATATTCCATTGCATATTGTAAATATTGCATTGTATCTTGCATGCATTCATTGGATCACCTTCATTTACGACTTGCGCCTTTCCATGTTGAGCTTGGTCTGGTATGTGCCCATATTTTTCACGTCGAACCACAGTTATGATATTATGTGTACGGGCCTATTCCACTGCTGGTATTGTGGTTTGAGGATGACGGCACCGTTTCTGTGTTAGACGCGGTTTGTATGTGTCCATGCCTTTCCTAGGCAAGATACGGTTTGGCCGTAGGCCTTAGCCATTGTATATATTGCATTGTAGCTTGCATGCATTTATTGCATCACCTCCATTTACGGCTTGCGCCTTTCCATGTTGAGCTTGGTCGGGTATGTGCCCATATTTTTCACGTCGAAGCACAGTTATGATGTTATGTGTACGTGCCTATTCCACTGCTGGTATTGTGGTTTGAGGATGACGGCACCATTTCTGTGTTAGACGCGGTTTGTATGTGTCCATGCCTTTCCTAGGCAAGATACGGTTTGGCCGTAGGCCTTATCCATTGTATATATTGCATTGTAGCTTGCATGCATTTATTGCATCACCTCCATTTACGGCTTGCGCCTTTCCATGTTGAGCTTGGTCTGGTATGTGCCCATATTTTTCACGTCGAAGCATAATTATGATATTATGTGTACGCGCCTATTCCACTGCTGGTATTGTGGTTTGAGGGTGACGGCACCGTTTCTGTGTGAGACGCGGTTTATATGTGTCCATGCCTTTCCTAGGCAAGATACGGTTTGGCCGTAGGCCTTATCCACTGTATATATTACATTGTAGTGTAATTTGTTGCGTCCTTCTTTTAGGATCATGGTCTTTCCTCAGCAGAGCATGCCTCCTTTATGTCATTCCACCCAATTAGTTGTTCTTGTGTCCGTTCACATTACTCATAGTTCTGCATGTGTACACGCCTTTTCCACTGCTGGTATTGTGGTTTGAGGGTTGTGGCACCTTTTCAATGGTAGACGGACTTTGTATCTCCATCACCCTTATGACATTTGTGTGGTTTTAAACCGCTTATGGTTTGATTATGTTTCAAATGCATTGCATATCATTTGCATTGTTTTTACATTGTTTTGTAATTTTGCATATCATTTGCCTATCGTTGCACTGTTTTGTGCACCTTGCTCGCATTTCACATGCATTTCAATCACGCTACTTTGCGCATCGCGCTATCTTGCGCCCCTCATTCGCAGTTGTTTGTGCATTGCGTTGTCACGCAACTTTCGATTGCATTGTTGTGCATGTTACTAATAATATTGTACCTGTTAAGTTTCTCTCTTTTACAGGCACGATATTGTATGTACGATTCATTTGAAGCTGGTGCAACTAGACGAACCGGACAGGTATTGTATTCTCCGCGTGAAACGTAGCGAGAATTACATAGTTCGCTTACATCTTTTCTACATTATAGTGTAGTTGGATTTATGTTAGATTGCTTAAGTAGTTGCATTTATTGTATGTATATGCTTCATTACAGCTTTCTTTGCATGATCGTCCTTAAGACTTGGACGTCATCGTTTGAACACTCGATGATCATCCATGCTCATGTTCGTTTTGAGTTCCTGAAGGTCTCGATTGCACACCTTGCCTTAAGATCTCTTAACTCGTCTGTTTTGTGCTTGGTTGTGGACCAAGGACTTGTGTTTTTATTTCTAAGGAAAGGGAGGGTGGCTTGTTGGCCATCCCCACACCCCATCGGCTATGGCATGATGCCATTGGCCATAAATGTTGGCCGGTCGGCACTTTTATTGGTCGGTCGGCACTTATTTTGGTCGATCAGCCATATTTTCTGGCCGAGGCCTTTTCTTTGCCTTTTTCAGGCATTGTGCATGCCAGCTGGTGAGCACAGACTCTTCCCTTCATACACGTGTATGGAGGGATTTGAACCAAAACTTAGCTTCTCTAAGAAGCTTTGAATTTGATTTCCTATAGGAGGGGAGCCTCGCCTCCCTTTCCAGAGGTTCAGCAAAATTGATATAGAAGATATATATATCTCTCTCTATATCTCCCTCTCTCTATATATTTGTGTGTGTGTTTGTGATCTAAAGTGTTTTTGTTCATACTTTTGCACTAGAGCACCTAGTAGAATACCTTCCTTTGGTTGCTGAGGCACTAGGAAGTTGGTTTCAGATTTCTTGGGTTGGTTTTGATCCACGGGAGTGGCTGGAGTTGTGTTCTTGAAGGTGTTCTTCAAGGGTGAGCAACTAACCTTTTGTTTCCCCATTTTGGCTTAAGCTTTTAGACCTATTTGCATATTGTTTCAAGCTTAACTATAAACTGAAAAAAGTTATGTTTTTATATGCTTTAGTTGATTGTTTAAAGTCTCTTTTGGGTTGGGGGTTGTCTACCCCCTCTTAGGCCTTGTTTGGCATTATTTTGGGTCATCATTTTTAGCCTTTGTTCTTGCTTTGGCTTGACCTTTCTACGACTAAAATCCAGAGGATTTTCAGTGGTGGAAAGGTGGTTTTAGAGTCTTGTATAGGAGAGGGACACCCCTCTCTCCTTGTGTCTCATTTGCTTGTGTTAATGGCTTGTAATGGTAGCATGTTTGCTTAACATGTTTTTGCTTCATTTCAGCAAGTATTTGGTGTTATTTGGTCATGCTATACCTCTGTTTTAAGTTGGTTTGATAGCCTCTTACATGCATCATGCACTTGTTTAGCAATCCTCTTATTTGCCTTAACATGCACCTTGCATTTAGACCATCATGCTTGCACACTTTGGCTCAACTCAAAGGAACTTTTAGTCATATTTCAGCATGCTAAAGCTCTGATTCATGTTGTTTTGATCATACATACATTGCTTTGTATAGCTACCATACATCCTAGCTTGTTAGCTTCAAGTGTCCAAGCCATTAGCATACACTACCTAGACCTTTTTCATGATTTGGCATCATCCCATATGTGATTTCAGTCCATGTAGTGTAGCCATACACTTGCATTTGTCGTCCTTTCAAAGCCTTTAAGAGTTGATGTTTTATGCCTCATGATTGGATCATTGTGCATGCCATCATATTTAGGTCTTTAAGATGCCATCTCAGTGGGTTTTCGGGCTTATTTTAACATAATGTAACTCTGTTTTTCATTGTTTAAGTCATGCCAAGCTTGGTTGTAATAGGTGTAGTGTAACACCCCTTTGTAGCCTTACATGCTTCATGTTTTGTGCTCACCTTTCTAACATGTTTTGGCCTCATTCCATGCATGTTCTAGCCTTGTCTTGGTCTGCCTTGGGACTGTTTTAAGTCACCTTGGTCCTTTGGGGCTCACTTATTATGGCCATAGTGTAAACCACTTTGCTAGCCTTAAGCCTTGGGCTTTATTACATGCTATGCTTGCGTTGTTTGGTTGATTTGGCATCATTCCTAATATCATTTCAGAGCTCATCTCATTGCCGCATTATCGTGTTTGTCACTTTTTGCACATGCTTGAGAGTTGTATCCTTACGCCTAGGTGATAGGCCATTACATTCGCATGCTTAGTGTGCATCTCATTCCATCATTTCTTGGCACTTTGGCCACTGTTTTGGTATGGTTGAGGCCTATCCATTTTTAGTATAAGTCCATGGATCATGCAGTTTGTGTATTGTTCTATGCTTATCGCATTGCATGTTGTTGCATACTTATTGTTGGTATCATTGTTGCATGCCTATCACATTGTATGTTTGCATATCTAGGTTGCATACTCGTATTGCATACTTATTGTATGCCATGTTGTTTACATGTTAGGTTGCGTTGCATTGCATTTATCATTTTACATTGCCTTGCATTCCCATGTTGCATTGTACTTGGTTGCATGCATTGTATTGTGTTTAGTTTGGGGTGTCAAACCAAACACGATGAACGAGGAACGTTCGTACTTGAAGTGACGAAACGTGCCTCAATCCTCGGTCGTCGACGCTCTTGATCAAGCATGATAGAGTTCTAGGCATTCATATGTTTTTGTTGCATTCATTCCACATTGATTTGCACACTTGGCTCCTTTGGCCATCATGCATTGAAATGCGGGATTGATGGTCCGAGGGTCGAGAACCATACTCCCTTGAGTTCATGACATGATAGGAAGGGTGGTTGTGCACACATTGCCTTGAAAATGCATTGCCATTCTCTGTTTGTCCTCTGCAGCAGCAAAACAACATTCTGCAAGAAGATATGGTCGGCCGGCCATCTTCAGTGCCGATCGACTAAACATTGTTGGCCGAGATCCTCACAAATGGTCGATGACCAATTCCACATTGCCGATGTTCCTATATTTTGGCCGGTGACATCCCACAGTGCTCAGGGAGTGGTTCGGGAGCATCCTTGGGACTTGTGCAGTTTTCAGAGGTGTAAAACAGTGCAAACACAGGCATCATGTGGCATGGCAACGGGTTTCCGAGCCAGGCGATCGAGCATGCATCATTTAATCATTCCGAGGCGGAGTTGCGGCAGCCTCTTTAGTTTCATAGCTTAGTTAATTTGTTTAAATTAATTAAGGGTTTTGTAATATTTAATTAGCTAGGGTAGTTGATTAATTATTCGGTTTGTATTATTTATTCGGACCCTCCGTCGAGAGGGCGAATTTTGTAATAAGTGTGCGTGAGTGTGTGAATGTCTTCCAACCCCACGTATTTCTCTCTTTTACTTACCTGCTTTCAATGGTCAGTTTTAGGTCATGTTTCAATTAGCATCCTTATGCTCGCATGTTTGCATCATTCATCTGTATTGCATGCACCGGGCTCGGCGCATCATACTAACTGCATAGTATTTCAATTCCAACTTGAATATGTGTATCAAGTTGTCGCATTTCACATGCCATTCTTAGATTGGCCGAGCCTATTCTAGTTGCATTTTTGCATGTGTTGCATTAGCCTTCTTAACATGAACTAGGATCATGCATTTGATTTCTAACTAGCTATTGTTTTGGCTCGGAGTACTAGGTAAGCGTTTAAGCTTTAGCATACCACATGTGTGTAAGTGTTGCCATGATAGCATGCTTTCCATGAGGCTATTTGCTTATGTGATATAACTGCCTGAATGCCTGTGGGTGAAGGTTGGACTACCTGAATTAGAACAATTCATTGAATGCGAGTTTTAAGCCCACTTTACGGGGTGGCAAAAATCATGTTTTCTAAGCCCACCCGAGGGTGGCAAATCCACCTCTTAGCCTACTTGCGAGTAGCACCATCAAACCATTTTCAAACAAACAAACATGAAATGTTTTGTTCCAATTTAGGTGATCCGGTCTATACTTGTGTGTTGTGAGCATCATATAGTAATTTTAGGCTAATGATCAGAATAAGAACGCATATGTTTTCAAAACAAAATATCATGCTTAGTATAGGCCGATCTTCGATCGGGCCAGCAGGGGTGCTCATTGCATGACCTTCCCCTCTCATACCCAAGTTCCCGAGCCGAGGCAACTTTGGTGATGACGGACACGTGGCCTTAGGCAACGAGTCAGGGTTTCCTAAATTCCCCCAAAATAAAATATTTAGGTGGCGACTCTGTATCTGGCAAAGCAGTCCATGTTTGGCACTTCTTTCTTAAAATTAGTTTTCCAAAACGATTTGTCAGATTTGGACTCTTTGGTGATTTATCAGTCTTGCATTGCACTTTGCGAGATCAGATTAAGAACCGTGACATTCGAGTCTGAACTGTAGTAAGCCCAAATGACCAAAGCGGGATCTCCCTTCCCCCAGGACGTTCGGGCGCGTCTACAGTGAGACATTGTGACATGTCTATCACAACATCCCTTTTTATTCCTCCCCACCAGTACTGACGTTTGAGATCATGGTATATCTTTGTCCCTCTTGGATGTACTACAAAGGTGGAGTGGTGGAATTCCTTAAGTACTTTCTTCCTTAGGGGTTCAACATTGGCTACAAAAATTAAACTTTGGAACTTCAGGTTGCTATCCTTGGAGGTCTCCTAGTTAAGTAAGGACTCTCCCGAGGCAAGTTGTGCTTTAAGGAACACTAACTCTTGATCGAACTTCTAAGCTTCTACAACTTCCTCAAGCAACATAGGGGTAGAGGCTAGGGCATAGAAACAAGCTTTTCTGTCACGTGTCTCTATCTGTACCTCAAATTCATTGATTACTTCTATCATCTTCCACTCTTTGGCCGTAATAGAGGCCGTAACTTCTCTTGTCTGTGCCACTATATTGGCCTTGGTAAGATGATAAGACAAAGTAAACTGATAGTCCTCTAGATACTCAATCCATCATCTATGTTTCATATTCAAATCACTTTGAGTGGAGAGGTACTTCAAACTCTTGTGATTCGTGAAATGTAATATCTTCATTCTGTAGGTCCGTTCAAGTAGTGGAGTTATCGCTCAAGCGGTGAATTGAGGTTTCTAGTATTTCTTCTACAATCTAAGTGTTGAATGAGACTACTTATGCTCTCTTAGGCATTCTTTTGTACCATTTGAACTTTCTAAGTGAATTAAAAAGGGTAGAATGAAGCCTAAGAGAATTGAAAGAGTTAAAGAACAATCTAGTTAAACAATGTGATTCAACGTGTGTACATTTATGATTGTGTAGGATCATCCAGAAGGACAAGTTGACAACCGAATCACTGTGAGTAATATCTTAATAAACATATTTTCTTACTTACTCTACTTTCTTCATATTCTACTGTAGTAAACTTTTTAAAACTATGAATATGCAAAAGTGAATGAGTTTCTATCTGTCTGATCATTGTGACATCTGCAAATGTGATCAATGACAGGAATGTGTATAATGGACCCAAGGTCATTCTGTATATTTGAATTGGACCCGAGGTCGTTATATACAATTGACAAGATGGACCTAAGGTCGTTCCAAGCATCTGGTACGACTGACTATCTGTTATGAGTTGATCAAATAATTATTATACAGCTATAAATGAATTGACCTAAGGTCATTCCGTTATGATATGATCAACTCCACACTATACATATGTTATTTGTTGGACTTGAGGTCGTTCTGTCATCTATTGGACACAAGGTCGTTCTGTTATGAAATCTTGCGATACAAAAATGTTTATATCATTTACTAGATATCATTCACATAAACCGTTTACTCTAATGTTATTCACTAGGTGTTAGCTCACACTATTTATATATATGTATGTAGGTGAGCAACAAGATGTCTAACTCCAGCCTTAGTGAACCTGATAAAGATACTAAGTTTTGAGGAGTCTATTTTGAACACCTCGCGAACGAGGCTTTTGTACTTCTATTCTTTTGTCTTTTCAATTTTCATTTCTTTCTTTTGTTGGTCACACCTGACCATTTTAGTGCATAAGTTTTGGTTAATGTGCCAGTGAGGTTTGAAAGATCTTGAACACATGGAATCTTATTATGAATGTGCAAGTGTGAGTTATTAACATATGAGAAGTTTTCTATTTATGCCATTTATGCACAGCTCATTAGATAAATTTTATAATTCTACTTCCCATCTAGCCCCCTTATTATTGACTATGTCTGTAATCTGTCTGATGCTGTAGGTAATCTCATGATTGCTGGCCGGTTATGATCCAAACCTCTAGGGGCAAGTTAGGGTCATGACACATGGCATTGAGGACAACAATTTGAGGGTGACCTTGGTGTCTTTCCAACTAAAGGGAGATGCAAGTCAATGGTGGAAGTATTCGCAAGGGCATATTGGGGTGCCTTAGGAGGCCTTTGTCAATGCATTCCAAGATATTTTTTTGCCACCCACTACTAGGGAGAAGTTGAGGAATCTGTTTCTAAAGCTCAAGTAGTTGAACACGCCGGTAGCTGAGTTTGGCGTCACTTTCACTGGTTTGTTGACGTTTATGCCGAAACTTCTAGCGACAGAAGAACGCCATTGCATCGAGTTTGAGAATAGGTTGAGAATGAGACTCCTTTTCATGGTGGATGGGTCAATGATTAGGGATTATGACCATTTCGTGGAATCAACGGCCCACTTAGAGATGGTGATCCGAGCAGATGAGGAGTCGAGAAGGGGCTCTAGGCAAAGGTTCTAGGATGTTCTAGGGGATGCAAGGGATTACAAACAGTAAAAGGATTTCACCCCACAGTAGTCCCAGGTGACATGGTTCAGATCCACCTTTCTCATATCGAGTTCAAGTTTAGGAAGAGGGAATCATGGTGGGTTCACTTGCTTCAAATATGGTCAGTTGGACCACAAGTCTTTAGTTTTCCCGCAGAGAGGAGGAGGGCAACAGTTTGCACCATCTTCAGCTCGTCCTTAGAACCAGAGTTAAATGAGGGGTCAATCGCCTACCTGTTATCAGTGTGGGCCATCGGGACACTTTAGAAGGTTTTGCCCTCAGTCTGGTGGCACATCTAGTGCATTTAGTTCGAGGCAGACATATAGCTATCGGTCAACACAGTCATCACAAGCCTCGAGGTCCAATTAGGGAGCCACATCAGCTCAATTCGTGTATCAAGCCTTTGCTCTGAGGGGTGAACAGTTAGAGCCGAGGCCTTCAAGACGTGTGTATGCCATTACCTGTAGACACCCCATTTTTGACCGTCCTCAAGACTTGGACGTCATCGTTTGAACACTCGATGATCATCCTTTTTCGTGTTTGTTTTGAGTTCTCGGAGGTCTCGGCTACGCGCGTTGCCTCAAGATCTCTCAACTTGTCTGTTTTGTGCTTTGTTGAGAACCAAACACTTGTTATTTTGCTTCTAAGGGAAGAGGGTGGCTTGTTTGCCATTCCCTCAACCCACCGGCCAAGGCTTGAGGCCACCGGCCCTATTTTCTTTCCATCGGCCAAGTGTGTTGGCCGATCGGCACTATGTTTGGTCGGCCGGCCATTGTGTTGGTCGATCGGCCATTTTTGATGGCTGAACCCTGTTCATCTGCTTTATGCAGATATTATATCCCAGTTGGATTAGCTGGCATGCACATTTGCTCCCCTCCATACACGTGTATGGAGGGATTTGCCTCTTGACTTAGCTTGCTTTGGAAGCTTAGTTATTGAACTTCTATAAAGAGGGAGCTCCTCCTCCCTCCTCAGAGGCTTAGAAATTTTCCTTAGAAAAGATAGATATGGCCTTGTATCTATCTTGCCTTGTTTCTCCATTTTTGTGCTTCAAAAGTGAGTTTTTGTCTTACTTTTGCACTTGAACACCTAGCATTACACCATCCTTGGGTTACTGAGGTATTAGAGGGTTGTTATTAGGGTTCTTGAGCTGCTCTTGGTCAGAGAAATTTGTTGGAGCCTTGTTCTTGAAGAGGTTCTACAAGGGTAAGTTTCTTACTTTTAGATACCCCTTTTTTTCTTAAGCCTTTAGCCTATCTTGCATCTATTTTTAAGCTTAACTTATAACTGATAAAAGTTCTGTTTTAAGTGCTTAAAATAGTTTTTTAAGATCACTTTGGTGTTTGGGGTTGTTTACCCCCTCTTAGGCCTTGTTTGGCCTCACTTTGTGCCTTTTTTTTTGTGAGCTCCGGGACCACCTTGTATTGGCCTTCTCACCTTGTTTCGAGGTCCTAAGAAGGAAAGGGCCCCCTCTCCTTGTTGTCTTCAATACTTGTCATATTTACCTCATATGTGAGCACGTTTGTTAAGTTCATGTTGACCGTGTCTTAGCTGGTATTTGTGATTGTTTTGCCATGATATAGCACTATTTTGACTTGGTTTAGATGTACCATGCATGCTTTGTATACTTGTCTTGTAATCCCATGATTTGCCTTAACATGCACCATATTGTGACATGTCTTTTTAGCATGATTTTGGCTCAACTTCTTGAAGCTTCTAGCTTTGTTTTAACATGCTAAAGCTCTGATTTTGGTTCTTTTGGTCGTCCATGACTTGCTTTGTATAGCTACCATGTAATCTAGCTTGTTAGCTTTGAGTGTTCAAGCCGTCAGCATGCCTTATTTGGATCGTTTCAGTGGTTTGACATCACTTGTAATGGTATTTCAGTCCATGTTTCATGCTTGTACACTCACACTTATCACCCCTTTAATGTCTTAAAGAGTTTGAGTCTTACGCCTCATGAATGTGTCATTGCGTATGCCACCATGCATTAATCTTTGGGATGCCATCTAAGTGGGTTTTTGGGCTCATTTGGCATGCCATAACTCTGAGTTTGGGCACTTAAACCAGGCCATGTTTGGTTGCATTAGGGGTAGTGTAACACCTCCTTGATAGCCTTGCTTGTCTCATGCTTTTGCCCCTTTTATTTAGCTTGTTTTAGTTTTGGTCATTGCATGTTTTAGGCTTACTCTGCCATGCTTTAGGACTGTTTTGGGTCATGCTTTCCATACGCCTTTTGTTTCGTGTATCTTTGGTTCAAGCCCCTTCACTAGCCTTAAGCTTTAGGCCTCCTTGCATGCTACACTTGTTTTGTTTGGTTGATTTGGCATCACTCCTCACATGATTTCAAAGCTTAATGCATTGCCATATTCTCATGTTTACCACATCTTACTCGTGCTTGAAGATTGTGCATCGTTGCCTAAGTGTTGGACCATTTGCATGTGCATGTTTGTTTTGCATTCCCATGCTCCCAATTCATGACTATTGGCCACTGATTTGGGCCTATTTGAGAGCTGTCCATCTTGCTTTAAGTCCATCCTCGCATGTTGTTGCATGCTTGCCTCATATGTTGTCGCATGCTTATGTCATATTTAGTACCTTGCATGTTGTAACATGTTAGTGTATTGCATGTTGTTGCATGCTAACCCCGTTGCATTTTGCTGCATGCCATGCTAGCTTACATGTTTAGGCTGTATGCCTATTGCATATTACTTGTATGCTTGCCCCACATGTTGTTGCATGCTTGGGTTTTTTGCATGCTTGCTTGCATGTTTAGGTTGCATTGCATTGAGTGTGCATTCCCTTGCCTCTTGATCAACTATGATGGAGGTTAAGGGCCTCTTTGTATGTTTTTGCGCATTTCATTTGATAGTAATTGCACACTTGGCCTCTTTGGGCCATCATGCATTGAAATGCATGATTGATGGCCCGAGAGCTGAAGACCATACTCCTTTGAGCTTTAAACATGATAAGGAGGGTGGTTGTGCAAACATTTCCTTGAAAATGCATTGACATGCTCTGTCTGTCCTCTGTTGCAGCAAAAATAGGATTCTGCAGGAATAGATGGTCGGTCGGCCATTTTCAGTGCCGGTCGGCTAATTTAACCTGGCCGAGAGCCCCACTTTTGGTCGATGATCATGTTCCCATGGCCGGTGACTTCATATCTTGGCCGGTGAACTCCCACAGTGATCAGGGAGTGGTTCAGGAGCATCCTTGAGACTTGTGCAGTGTTCAGAGGTGCATAACAGTGTAAACAGAGGCAGCATGAGCATGGCGATGGATTTTTGAGCAAAGCCGTCCGAGCATGCATGCATCCCTCTTCCCGAGGTTGCTTTAATGCTTTACTAGCTTAGTTAATTTGTTTAATTGGTTAAGTGGTTTTGTAATAATTAATTAGCTTTGTTAGTTAGTTAATCTGTATTATTCTTTTGGACTCTCCGAGAGAGGGCCAATTATTGTAATAAGCGTGCGTGTGTGTGATGCATGTCTTCCAACCCCACGTCTTTCTCCCTTTCACTTAACTAGTTATGATGGTTAGTTGTATGGCATATTTGATTTAGCATACCGTGTGTTGTGCATGTTTGCATCATTCATCTGTATTGCATGCACCGGGCTCGGTGTATCATACTAACTGCATTGTATTTCAATTCCTGTTTGAATACAAGTATCAAGTTGCATCTCACATGACATCTTAGAATAGTCGAGCCTATTTCTAGTTGCATTTTGTATGAGTTGCATTAGCCATCTTAACATGAACTAGGATCATGTATTGATTACTTACTAGTTTCTGTTTTGACTTGGAGTACTCGGTGAGTGTTTATGCTTTAGCATCCTTGCATGTGTGTGAGTGACTGCCATGATAGCCTGCCTGCCATGACGCTATTTTCTTGTGTGATATACCTGCCTGAATGCCTGTGGGTGAAGGTTGAATTACTTGAATTGGGACAATTCATTGAAATCTGCATTTTAGCCTACTTGCGAGTAGCAAACTTCAAATCATTTTTTCAAACAAATGGATATGCAATGCTTTGTTCCAAATTAGGCGACCTAGTCTATACTTGTTTTGCTGTGCGCATCATGTAGTAATTCTAGGCTAATAAACCGGAATAAGAACGCATGTGTTTTAAAAAACAAGATATCATGCTTAGTACAGGCCGATCTTCGGATCGGGCGAGCAGGGGTGCTCATAGATGACCTTCCCCAATCGTACCCAAGTTCCCGAGCCGAGGCAACTTTGGTGATGACAGACACATAGCCTTAGGCACGAATCAGGGTTTCCTAAATTTCTCCATAATAAATATTTAGGTAACGACTCTATATCTGGCAAAGCAGTCCATGTTTGGCACTTCTTTCTTGAAAATCAGTTTTCCAAAATGATTTGCTGGATTTGGACTTTTTGGTGATTTATTGGTCTCGCATTGCACTTTGCGGGATTAGATTCAGAACCGTGACAAATGAGTCCCAATTGTGGAAAAGCATAAGGCCTCCCGGGGCGCGTCCACATTACCATGTCAAACTAGTTGCCAGCACCTTTTGTAGTGAGAGGTAACTTTTTATTATACAACTATATTGCCAACGTGTTGATTGATACTGGTGCATCTCATTCATTCTTATCATCTTCTTTTGCCTCCGTTTTGGGTTTGAAGTTTGAATTGTTGAAGTCTTCTCTATTTGTTGACACACCTATTAGGGGTAGAGTGACAATAGGTTGAGTATGTCGCTCTGTGAGACTGAGATCACAGATTGTTGCCTCTCTTTCAATTTTATTGTTCTTGATATGCATGTTTTGACGCAATTTTGGGTATAGACTGGTTGACACATTACTGGGCTTCGATAGATTGGCATCGTAGGAGGGTATCAGTGTGTATGCCATCAAAAAAGTACTTCCATTTTATGTGTGAATGGGTGATAGTCTTATCCCTCCGTTGTATGACCTTAAGGGTCGAGAAGAGTTGAGCTTTTTTGTTTTCCATCATGGTAGCAAGAGAGAGTTGTATACTTTGGGATGAATTGCCGAGAGTAGTCTGAGAATATCCAAATGTTTTTCCGGAGGATCTCACAAAGCTGCCACCACATAGAGAGATTGAGTTCTCAATTTAGTGACATGCACGACACCTATTTCTATGGCACCATATAGGTTTGCACCAGCCAAGTTGTGTGAGTTGAAGGTGCAGCTTCAGGATTTGTTAGATAAGGTCTTCATTTGTCCCAGTACATTACCTTAGAGAGCACCGACGCTCTTTGCTAAGAACAAAGATGGCACATTGTGATTGTGCATTGATTACCGGATGTTGAATAGGGTAACTGTTAAGAACAAGTACCCATTACCACGAATAGATGATCTATTTGACCTGTTGAAGGGGTCTCGTTGTTTTTCCAAGATTGATATGAGATCCGGGCATCACCAATTGAGGGTGAAGGAGGAGGATATTCAGAAAATTGCCTTTCGTACACGGTATGACCACTACGAGTTCTTAGTGATGTCTTTTGGATTGACCAATGCACTGGATTTGTTTATGGACTTGATGATTCGCGTCTTTCAGGACTTCTCAGATCAATTCATGGTTGTCTTCGTCGACAACATCATAGTCTACTCACCCTCTGAGTTGGAACATGAGGAACACTTGCAGGTTGTAGTTGAGTTCCTTGGAGCACATCGATTATATGCTAAGTTTGGAAAGTGTGAGTTTTGGCTCAGGGAAGTTAAGTTCCTATGCCATGTGTTGTCCAGGAAAGAAGTGATTGTGGATTTATCTAAGATAGATATAGTGCAAGATGGGGAACATCCTAAGATTGCCATTGAAATCCAGAGTTTCTTGGGCCTAGCAGGGTACTACCGATATTTTGTGAAAGATTTCACTAGAATTGCCTCACCATTGACTAGATTGACGAGGAAAAGGGCGAGATTTGTGTGGAGTGAGACTTGCTAAAAGTCGTTTCAAGAACTTAAGGTTAGACTCACCACTATTTTAGTTTTGATTTTTCCAGAGAGGGTTTTGGGTTATTTGATTTACTATGATTCGTCTCGGGACGATTTGGGTTGTGTATTGATGCAAGAAGGGAAGGTAGTAGCATATTGTGACGACCTCGATGTTCATATTATTTTTACTTATTTTTATATTGAGTATGATTGCATGATTATGTGTTCAATTTGCATTTATCCATCAGTTTATGGAATACCTGTCAGAATACTGACCTTGAATAAGAAATTGAAAGCCCAAACAAATTCAGAAACTAAAATTGACTACTTCAATAGACTAATTAAAATATTTGGAATCATATGGAAAGTTTGATTAAAATTTGTATGGACTCGCCTTTTTCTTGCGCCCCCACCTTTCGGAAAAGGGTTTGAAAAGAAGGCCACACAGTTCAGACTCCCGCGGTTCTGAATCTAGTCTCACAAGTGCAATGTGAAACTGATAATCACCAAAGAGTCCAAATCAGGCAAATCGTTTTGGAAAATCGATTTTCAATCAAATAATGCCAAAAGTGGACAGCTTTCCCGGATTACAGATTCGCCACCAAAATATTTTGTTTTTGGGAAAATTTATGAAACCCTGACTCGTGCTGAAGGCCACGTGTCTGTCATCACCAAAGTTGCCTCGGCTCAGGAACTTAGGTACGAGAGGGGAAGGTCCTTAAATGAGCACCTACGCTCGCCCGATCAAAGATCGGCCTTTACTAATCATGATATGTGTTTTATAAACATTATGCGTTCTTATTCCGATTATTAAACTGGCTTTACTATGTGACACGCACAAGCAAGTATAGACTAGTCGCAAGATTTGGAACAATTCAACTCATGTTTGCTTTCGAAAATGGTTTGAATTTGCCACCCTCGAGCGGGCTTAAAAAAGCAGATTTGCCACCAAACATAGTGGGCTTAAAACGGGATTTATCCACGACGAAGTGGGCTCAAAACACACATTCATTGAATTGTTCCAATCCAAACAACAAGGCCTTCATCCACAGGCATTCATGTAGTTAACCATTTAAGCACATAGCCTCATGGCATGCATGCGAATCATGGCAGCACTCACACTTATGCAAGTATGCTAAAGCGTACAACTCACCTAGTACTCCAAGCTAGGAAAGAAAGCAAAGTTAGAAAAATGCATGATTCTAACTATGTTAAATGACTAATGCAACACATGCAATAATGCAATTAATAGGCTCGACTATCTAATCATGGTATTTGCAACACTTTGATAGCATGCTTTGAAACACGTATTTAAAGAAGTATTGAAATAACGATGCAGTTTTAATGATGCGCCGAGCCTCGGTGCATGCAAGACAAATGAATGGATATAATCATGCAAGCATAAGGTATGCTAATTGAAAATGTCCCTAATCTAACCATCAAAAGCGATTAAATAAAAGGGAGAAAGACGTGAGGTTGGAAAACATGCACACACGCACGCACACTTATTACAACATTTTGCTCTCGTGAAGGAGGGTTTGAATGAATAAGCTAACTACCTACACTAACTAGGCTAACTATGACAAACCAAAACTAATTAACTATTCTAGTTAACTAATTATTACAATATGATATTTAATTGACTATTCTAAGCTAATTAAATATTACAAAACGAATTAATTAGCTAAACACTTTAACTAACTAATTACAAAGCGAGTAAATTAGCTATCACTAATTAATAAAATAAAGTAGTTAAATGGCCTCAAAGGGCGAGGGATGCATGCATGCTCGGCTTCTCCACCCGAAAATGCCACCGCCTTGCCATTGCAGCCTCTGTTTGTACATTTTTTATCACTAAAAATTGCACCAACTTCCAGAACACCTCTGCTCCACCTCAGGAACATACTGAGCAACTTTCTTCATTGATGGCCGGTCAGCTACCAATGGTGGTCGTCGGCCATTGCTGGTGGCCGGTCGGCCATCCCTACCCTGGACTTCTTTTTTTGCTGTAACAGAGAGCAAACAGAGGCAAAGCAGTGTATTCTCAGGGAGTGTATGTATTGCTACCCTCCTTATCAGCAGATAAGCTCAAAGGAGTGTAGCTTTTGGCCTTCAAACCGTCAACCAAGCATTTTCCACGCATGATGGCTAAGGAACCAAGCTTGTACAAGCTTAATGAGTGCAAAACAAGACTCAACAAAACCATTACCCTATCATGCATGATCAAGGGTGGTGGTGACCAAGGAAAGTGGTACGTTTCATCACGTTGAGTATGAAACGTCCCATTTTTCTCATGTTCGAATTAACGTCCAATCTGAACACATGCTATGCAGCACAAAAGATGCTTTATCTTGCCTCTTTTACTTTGTTCATTTTGTTTACTCATTTTAGCTTACCAATCCATTCCTTAATTGATTAGTCCAAAAGTGAGTATCCTCTAATGGAAGAGGTGTCAACCAAGGAATGATTTAAGGCACAAGAGAGGTCATGCCTTTGATTAGTAGAAACCCTCAAAAGAGAATTGAGACCATTAAGCACAAACCTCGATCTCAAGCTTAAACACAACCCGAAGGTTAACCAACCCTCAAAGAAAATGAAAAAGTGAAGAAGTGAGGGAGGTAGCGGATATTTAGGTGCTGGAATTAGACATGAAAAAAGCATTAAAACATGCAACCAAGACACACAAATGATGCTCAAAGCACAAAAACACTAAGCTAGTTAAGGAAATTGCACCACAACTATGCCATACAAAGCTCAAAGGACGTAACTAGCCCCAAACAGAGCTAAAACAAGTCAAAACAGTAGCAAAAACATGTTGAGATTAAGTTACAAAATGCTAGAAAAACATGCTCACGTGTTAGGCAACTAGGCATGCAAGCAAGACAACAAGGAGGGGAGGCTAACCCCTCCAATTTTGGACTTCAAAAGAAGGTTTTTGCCATTGAAATAACTCTGAATTGTAGTGGTTAAAGGGCCCAAAAATTTTGATTTGGATATGCTAAAAGATGGTGCAAAAGTCTACACAATTAAGCAACAAGTAGGATGGATCAGCCCTTAACACAAAATAGCCTCAAACCATCATGATAAGCCTAAAAAAAATGTAGTTTTTATTAGTTGAGAACCAGCTCAAAAACAATACAAAAGGACGGCAAAATAAGTAGTCAAAGCAAGTACACTAAGCAAGTGAACTACCTCTTGAAGCTCAAGCACAAAACAGCCCCAAATTCCAATCTAACCTCCTTCAAGAGCTCAAACTAAACTCCAAAGAACCTCAGCTCAAAGGTGAGAGTGTTGGGTTAAGGATTGATGTACAAAAGTGTAGAGAAACTAAGCTTTAAGGCACAAAATAAGAAGAGAGAGAGAGAGAGAGAGAGAGAGAATTCTAGAGAGAGAGAGAATTCTGTTCTAAAATGTCTAACCCCCCAAAATGGGGGAGGACACCCCCTATATATAGAAAAGCAAGGTTTGGGCTTCAATACATCCTACCATACACGTGTATGAAGATGCAGTTCAGTGAGCAACAGCTGGCACATCTGGCAAACAAATATCTAGAAAAAAGAGATTTGTGGCCGTCGGCCACCACTGGTAGCCGACCGACCACCAATGTGGCCGATCGACCACCACTGTTGGCCGATAGGCACAAGTCATGGCCAATAGGCTGTGGGGCTGGCCAACAGGCCACACTCTCCTCCAGACTTGAAACAACAAGCTCTTGGTCCACAACCAAGCACAAAGCAAATAAGGTTCAAAGGCTCCAAAGACAAGGTGCTTGGCTAAGAACTTTGAGCACTCAAGACAAACACAAACAAACACAATCATCGAGTGCACAAACGATGATGCCCAAGTCTTGAGGATGGTTGAAAATGGGGTGTCTACAGTTGCCCCTCTTTGACAGAACTCGAAAGTCATGAAATGACGTGAGTGAATGTCAAAGCCTAGAGATGACCTATTTTTGACAAGGCCAACGACTTGGACAAACAGACAAGAAAGACAAAGATGGTTGCGCCCGTAGGCTGCCTACGTATCCCTTTCCAAGGAATCACACCAGCGTAGTTTTGGGGCAAGATACAAATGATATGCACGATGCGACATCATAACTTATGATCATGCAATGCCACTATAATGAAACACTTAGATGCAAGTGTCATGCAAAGAAATGCTACATTTAAACAAATCGAAACATGATACAACAAATTTAAACATGAACAGAAGTAAGTAAACATACACTAGACCACATTTTATGTAGAAAGGAGGTAAGAAAATTATGCAATCTTAACTGCGCATCACACAGGAAAGGCAAAGAACAACACAAACGTCGAGCGCACCCGAGACGTCAAACAAGATTCCAACACGTTGCACACGGAAGCAAAGAAGGGATGGTGTAAACACCGAGACACGCCCAAATGTTTCTAAACAAAAATGTCCTAATGTCTCGCACACGAGAGGAGAAAAGGCAACGAGAACACCGAGATGCGCCCAAATGTCTCTAACCAAAGACATCCTAACGCGTCGCACGTAAGAGAAGAAAAGGCAACGAGAACACCGGGACGCGCCCAAATGTGTCCAGCCGAAGACGTCCTAGCGCGTCGTATGGGAGGGGAGAAAAGGCAATGAGAACACCGGGACGCACCCAAATGTCTCTAACCGAAGACGCCCTAACACATCGCACGCAAGAGGAGAAAAGGCAACAAGAACACTGGGACGCACCCAAATGTCTCTAACCAAAGGGAGTGGTGTAAACACCGGGGGACACCCGAATGCTTCCAACCAAAACAAGGTGTTCAAGGGATAGGAATGATCTCATCTAGAATTCCTCTGAATGAACCATGCATACAATATCGTCTGGTTAGACCAGCTTTGAATGAACCATACATACATTATCGTGCCTGCATAAGAAAGAAACTCAACAAGCATAACATAACAAGAGTGCATGTTCTATGCAAGACGAATAACCATGACACAATGTTAAGGACATGTTCATGCACAACATGCAAGGAATAAAACAGAAGCATATTTTATGCAACGAAAAATTGGAGCATGTTCTATGCAACACCAAAATGCATATTCCATGCAATAATAGCGAACGTATGTCTTATGCAATGGATACGAACATTTTCTATGTAAATGTGAAAGCATGTACAATGCAATACAATGCAACATGCATAGTCTATGCAAAATAACAACAATGCATATTCTAGACAAAAGTACAAAACGCATGTTCATTACACAATTAAAAGCATGCTCTATGCTAAAGTACAAAATGCATGATGCACGCCTTACATATGCAATGAAGATGTTCTAATGCAACAGATTCAAAAATCAACTCTCCAATCTACTTCACAGAAGAGTTACAATATACAAAAAGGATACACTTTGTCCAATAAGAGGCAAACAATGATCACCAAGAACACAGTTTCAAGCCTCCGCAAAAAGGATTCGAGCTCGATAGTAATTTTTCCTTGCACCTCTCAGGAAACAGGGACCAACACAGTAGAAAAATATCAAAATGGGAGCACTGGAACTGAAAGGCTACCAGGAAGGGGTGTCGGCCACCCATCGGCTACCCCTAAGCACTATCGGCCACAAATTGGCTTTGTCGACCACCGGTGATGGCCGGTCGGCCACATATGGTGGCTGTCGGCCCCCGATTGCAGATTCGGGGTAGAATGGGCATTTCACCTTGGGTCTTTAAGTATACTCACCTATACTTCATTTCCCCGCAACCTCAAGTCCGAAAATCTGCCCTGTCCCTCTCTAGACCTTCCTTCTCTTTAGATCCGAGCATTATACGCATTTTCCAATGCCCCATAAACATTTTCTTCGCTAAACCCTCTTAGTTTATTTCGTTTTGAACCGATTGAAAGTCAATTTTGGTGCTTCTTTCTTCATTTTCATTACTTGAGGCTTGTTTCCCTCGAGTTTCTCTTGGGTTCGGTTCCCTTTCCCAGGCTCTGACTTTTTCTTCCCCTTTCTCTCTCCTAGGGTTGACTTTTGGCCTTTTCCACTAATTTTCCCCATTTTCGACCATTTTATTATCTTCTTTGGAGATGGCAGACGACATCCGAAGTGACGGAGCTTCTCCGGAGATGGAAGTGGATCTAGAGCTTGTGCCACTGCCACTCAGTGTTCGACCTTTTGACCCAACGACGTATCATCCTGAGATACAAGTGCTACCACCCGATAGCATTCGTCAGTTCAGAGGGTTTGCATGAGGCGCACTAGAGGACCCTTTATTGTGTGAGCTGGAGTCTCATTTATCTTATGGCGCCTCTGAGGTATACACTGTATTCTTACATTTTCCCAATGTACCTTGCATTGCTTGCCTAAGTCACACTCTCGTACTGTATTACTTACATTGCCTTTCATCTGCTTGTCGCGAATACAAGGGGATTCATACACCATCAGAGGATACAGGACCACCTCCGTGAGGGAGTGGTACATGGAGCTCCCGGATGATGTTCGCTACATCATTGATGAGGCCAGCTTTGGCTCGTTCTGCATGGTGCTCTCATGTCTCATAGCCAGTAGGCCTTTATTGGGTGCCTTAGTAGAGAGGTGGTGGGATACCACTGACTCCTTTCACTTCTCTACCGCAGGGGAGATGACAATGACCCCCTTCAATTTCTCTATGCTCATTGGCATAGGGGTGGGGGGTCATTCGATTCCTTACGATACGGATATAGGCGAGAGGGAGGCTGCTTGGACTTATCTACTAGGGGCACGCCCACTTATCTCTCGATCAGGGATGGTCCGATACATCTGGTTTGCAAATCATTCTAGGGGAACAGCACCAACGACCCGAGAGGAGAGCGAAACGTATGCCTGAGGTTTCCTAATGTTCCTCTTTCGCACTACCTTGCTCGCAGACAGGGCGAACACTGTCCGGCTATACCTCATGAGCGCCTTGGTGGACTTGTCTCGTGTCCGATTCTACGATTGGGGCGGCGCAGGCCTAGCCACCTTATATGGATACATGAGTGTGGACTCGCCTTTTTCCGCACCCTCGCCTTTCGGAAAGGGTTTGAAAAGAAGGCCTCACAGTTCAGACTCCCGCGGTTCTGAATCTGCTCTCACAAGTGCAATGTGAAACTGATAGACACCAAAGAGTCCAAATCCAGCAAATCTTTTAAAAAATCGATATTAAATCAAATAATATCAAAATTGGACTGCTTTCCCAAATACAGAGTCGCTACCTAAATATTTTGATTTTGGAAAAATTTAGGAATCCCTGACTCGTGCCAAAGGCCACGTGTCCGTCATCACCAAAGTTGCCTCGGCTGGAGAACTTGGGTACGTGAGGGAAAGGTCCTGAAATGAGCACCCTCGCTCGCCCAATCAAAGATCAGCCTTTACTAATCATGATATGTTCTTCCGTAAACCTCATGTGTTCTTATTCTGGTCATTAGCTAGCATTACTATGTGACGCGCATAAGCAAGTATAGACTAAAATTACAGGAATTGAAACATTTCAAGTCATGTTTTGTTTGTGAAAATGGTTTGAATTTGCCACCCTCAAGTGGGCTAAAAAGATGCGGATTTGCCACCTTAAGTGGGCTTAAAACATGATTTTGCCACAACAAAGTAGGCTTAAAACTCACATTCGTTGAATCATTCCAATTCAAACAACAAAGCCTTCATCCACAGGCATTCATGCAGTTTATCATTTAAGCACATAGCCTCATGGCAAGCATGCGAATCATGGCAATATGGCACAGATGCGATATGTTAAAGCGTAAAAACTCACCTAGTACTTCAAGCTAGGAAAGAAAACAAAGTTAGAAAAATGCATGATTCCTAACTATGTTAAATGACTAATGCAGCACATGCAATAATGCAACTAAATAGGCTCGGCTACGTAATCATGGTATTTGCAACACTTTTTTCGCATGCTTTGAAACATGTATTCAGAGAAATATTGAAAAGACAATGCAGTTTGAATGATGAGCCTTGGTGCATGCAAGACAAATGAATGGATGCAAACATGCAAACATAAGGTATGCTAATTGAAAATGCCCCTAGTCTAACCATCAAAAGTAGATAAATAAAAGGGTGAAAGATGTGAGGTTGGAAGACATGCACACATAAACGCACCCTTATTACAACATTGTGCCCTCGTGAATGAGGGTCTGAATCAAGCTAATCTAAGCTAAGCTAAGCTAAGCTAATTAATACAAAACAAAATAAAAAAAATAGCTAAAGCTAAGCTACTTAATTATTACAACAATCAATTAACTAATCTAAGCTAATCAAATACATGTTGCGCTAATTAACTAAACTAAATTAATTAAGTACAAAACCAGCTCAAAAATAACAATAGGCATGTTGTTCTTGCTAGTTAAATTTGAGACACATCAAATGCGCATGAGCACGCTCATTTTCCACCCAGAATGCCACTGCTTTGCTGCGTACTGCCTTTGTTTGCACAGTTGAATTCTGGTATGCTAAAAGGGCATTGTTTTGAGAGTACATCAGTGGCTGGCCGGCCACTAATGGAGGCTGCCGGCCATGTGCCTGCTACAAAATGGCACTGCCGGCCATCAATGAAAAGCTGTCGGCCATCAGTGTATGGCCTGCCGGCCACTGATGAGCAACTTCATTCTGCTGCAACAGAGCACAACACAGAGCAGAAAAGAGGTAATTTCACAGGTTGTATGTACTGTGTACCACTCCTTATCATCAAAACATCTCCAAGGAGTGGTACTCTTGGCTCCAAAACCACCAACCAAGCATTTCCAATGCATGATGGCCAAAGAACCAAGAAATACAATTTCATTGTATGCAAAAATAAGACTCAAGACCATCACCCTATCATGTGTGATCAAGGGCAATGGAGACCAAGGAGATTGGCTTATTTCATCACTTTGAGTACGAAATGCTCCAATCTTCCTTGTGTTCAATAACGTCCGATTGAATATATTAGACACATGCAATGCAACACAATATGCTTATCTTACTCAAGTTTTACCTATCACTTTTGTTTACTCATTTTAAGTTACCAACTCATTCTTTGGTTGATTTAGTCCATTGGTGAAAGTCCTCTCAAGAGAAAGAAGCATCAACCAAAGGATGATGTAAAGCAAGAGAGAGTGCTTGCCGTTGATAATGAATCCTCAAAGAGGATTAAACCATTAAGTATAAACTCTATCTCAAGCTTAAAGAATCCCAAACTTGAAGCAACTCTCAAAAGCAATTGAAATAGTGAAACAAATGAGAATGTGACTGAGCTATGTATGCTGGAATTACATGCAAAATGACACTATAACATGCTACCAACTCAAGCGACTCATGTTTAAAGGCCTAAAATAATGAGCTAGTGAAGGAATTATGCCTACAACTATGCAATACAAGCCTCAACTGAATTGACCAGCCTAAAAAAGAGCCAAAACAAGTCAAAAAAGAGGCAAAAACATGCTGGACTTAAGCTACAAATTGCTAGAAAAACATGCTAAAATGTAAAGTTATCTAAACTTGCAAACAAGACACAAGGAGTGGAGGCTAACCTATGTTAGGTTCGAATTTAGTGGAATTTGCCTTCTCAATTTTGAACATGATCACTTAGTGGACTGAGTGATTCATACAAAATGGTCTGAGAAAATTGAATATGAATCATAGTTTGAGAAAATTGCAATATACAAAAATGTTTAAAATTTTGGTTTGTGGTTCATCAAATAGTGGACTTTGAATGTGAGTTTGTATCTTTCATCACAAAATAAAATAAATTGATAAAGAAGTAAATTCCTTCATCAATATTTGAAGTGACAAGATCATTTAGCACAGCAGAATTGGAAATCAACATAATGACTCAGGTCCTTCAACAAGAATTTCCTAGTCTGTTATAAGATCTAAACTGTCGTGGTAGTGCAAACTATGAAATCTTCAAGCATGTTCTATTTAGTTGCAGAAACAATGATAGTTAGAAATTAAATTTATGGTCTTAGTAGCATTATCCTGAACTCTATTTGTTTTGATGTGAAAAAGTGCATGCTATTCATGGAAACCCTGTTTTCTTTCCTTTTTTTTTCTTCTTTATCAACAGTCAACAGATCATCCAATATATCATTAGTTGGTACAATTCTATAAAAGAAATTAGATATTGTATTACACTTTTAGAGCTTTTTAAGACTGCCACTGAAATGTGGAAGTGTTCAAAATATTCATTGCAATTGTCTTATGTTTGTCCATAGCAAAGTATTTGAGCTGAATACCAGAGATCCAGAATGAGCTATATATCCTGGTTTGCTTTAGCAGTAGGACGACTTACTAGCATTGTAAAACTATAATGCATAAAACAAGTGTTATCTTGTTCATTAGTTTCAGAAATCTCTTCTACTTATAATGCAATTTTATGTTTTCTTTGTGTTTTGGGGGGACTACTATAGTATTTTTCTTCCCCATGTATTGTTTGGTTTCAGAAAACACTTGGACAAAGAACCTCTTCAGCCTGAACAATCATTATTCTCCATCAAATTCCTCTGTGTTGCATTTTGAATATGTTAAGTCATGTTCCCTTGTTCTCTTTATGTAATTTTAAGAACATCATCCACTATTTCTCCTGACTCTCTTTGCCTGTCAAAACTATTGAACAAAAAAATTCTAGTATTTTTCGTTGTCACTGCCCCAATCTATCTGCTGCTTGTGTTCCCAAAAATGACAACATGAGTAATTTTTTCTTTTTTTCTTTTCTAACAAAAGCCAATGCTAACTAGTGTAATTTATCATTATTTATTGTTAAATACAACTCTTTCTTAGAAAGTGTAACTAAAAATAAAAGGAAATCACGGCTCATAATTAACTTACTTTGTTTACATAGTGACAAATAATAGGATCATGTATTTGGACAAGGGTACATACCAAACTTTAAATTTGTTCATAAAATTCACCATTTCTAGGTTAGGTTACCCCTCCTAAAATGTAACCTTAAGCAAACATCACCTTTGGAAAGTGATAGTGATGACTTTTGAGTTTGTTCACATGGAACAGAGAAGATTTTCTCAACTGTCTCATCCTATGACTTAAATGGTTGTAAATTTGAATAAGGGAGCATAGGAAAATTGAGGTAATGAGAGTAACTAGTGTCTTCTTATCTTCCAAGTGACCAATTCATAGAAGAATTCTCAATTTTGGCATAGATAAGAGTTATAGAAGATTCCAAAGGTAAGATCATTGCAAGAATGGATTGAGAAGGCAAATTCCAAAGGTAAGATCATTCCAAAGGTAAAAACATGCTGGACTTAAGCTACAATTGGGTTTGCATTCTCAATTTTAAAGGGTCATGAGCGAGGAACTTGCCTTTGGTGGAATTTGCCAACAATAATAATTTTCAAGCAAGTGTTGCTATGGCACCTATTGAGACCTTATGTGGTCGACCGAGTAGATCTCTTGTGTGTTGGGCTGAGGTGAGTGATGCACCTATTTTAGGTTCGAATTTAGTCTAGAAAACTACAGAGAAGATTGTGCTTATTCATAAGAGGTTGTTTTCAGCTCAGAGTCGGCAGAAAAGCTATACTAATCGTAGGAAGAGGCCTTTATCTTTTGAGGTGGGGGATCACGTGTTTCTGAAAATATCACTGAGATGAGGTTTAATGAGATTCAGGAAGAGCACGAAATTGTCTCCTAGATTTATTGGGCCTTTTAAGATTCCAGAACAAATTAGAGAGGTAGCTTATCGTTTGATCTTGTCGCCCCTACTTTTCGGGGTCCGTGACATGTTTTGATATTTGTGTGCTCTGGAAATATGAACCCGATCCTTCACAGGTGCTAGATTGCACTGAGTTAGAGGTAGATGAGGATGGCTCATATGAGCAGAGGCCAGTTCGAGTGTTAGATAATCGGGATCAAGTCTTGAAGGGAAAGACTATCCCATTGGTTAAGGTGTTGTGGCAACGCCATGGAGTTGAGAAGGCGACTTGGGAGCATGAGGCAGAAGTCCGTGAGAAGTATCTGGACCTATTTGTTGATATTTGAGACTTGTATTGAAAATTTCATTGGTGTTGTAATATGTAAACATTGTAAATGTTTTGGCAACTCAAATTGTAATATTTTGTATTGGATGACTCTGTTTTATCAATATTACTAATGTGGATGGTCAATGGAATAAAAATCTTATGGTTGTTGGTTTGATTTAAAATTTCAAGAACGAAATTTCTTAAGGAGAGAAGATTATAACGGTTTTGGTTTAAACCAGACCCATTTCATACTTTTAGATCTAGGAGCCCGTACCTATAATTGTTGTTCATGTCTTTATTGTCTTGTTGGTAGTTGAGTTGGGTTGACTGGTTATGTTAGAAGTAGATTAGGAGTTAGTTTTTCAAAAGAGTTACTGTCCAGTTTTCTTCTTGTTCGCTCGAGTGGTGTTTTGGTCGCTTGAGCAGTCTTTGAGATCTCCCAATATTTTTGTAGGTCTGTAAGACTTCTGGGAGTAAGGTATCTTCACTCGAGCACTCTTTTCTGTGCTCGAGCAATCTATGCTTTTTGCAAAACTTCTGGAAGGGAGTCATTATACGCTCGAGCAGTGGTTTGGTCGCTCGAGCGGTCTGTGAATATATCAATTCGGGGAAAGGGGTTTGTAAATCACTTTTTCATCTCTCTCTCCCCCTCTCTAAAGCATGCCTAACGTTAATTTCTGCACTTTGTCTTTCTAATTCTTGCCTTAAAATCTCGAATACACCTTCACACATTGATTTCACCACCATATTTCCTTGGAGAAAAAGGTAGAGCTCATTGAAAGCTTTGTTTTAATCGGAGAATACCATGTTTTTGGCTCCATCAAACTTCAACTCTTGTTACCTTCCTCTTTTAAACTTGAGGTATGGATTTCTTTTACCTTTAGTTTGATGCTTAGCTTAGTTATTTGTTCTTTGAAAAGGTTTATCGATTTAGGGGTTTTGGGTTAAATCTAGGGTTTTGATTTTAAAAGTAAAATAAGGGTTTTTCAAATAAATTCTTGAGAATGATTGTGGAAGGGTAAATATATTGTTGGGTTGTGTTGGAAAATCTGCCCTTAAATATGATTTTGAAGATAAACAAGGTTTTGTTTGAAAAATCATTAATGTATGATTTTATGAAAGAAAAGGAAATAATGTTGGGTTTTGAAAAGATATGGAAAATGTATCTATTGATGATGAGAGTGGAGTTGGATATTTGTTATAGCTCCTATTTTGAAATTTATGAGATTTTATCTATTGCTGGAAAATTATATATTGAGTAGAATATCTATTTTGGGCAATCCACGGAGGATAGCTTTGATTGTTACAGAAATTGCATGAGAATTAGGTTAAATTGAAACTTATTTCTTACACATCTTGCATCGAGCATTGTTTCACACCTATGCATAGAAAATGTATTATTTTAAGAAAAATGGTGTATATCTTGATGAATCTGGTTAGGGGGTTATGGTTGAGGTTTATATTGTTAGCCTGTGTGTCCTTCGTGAAAGTCCAGAAACCATTGCGGTCAGGTGTCGATCCTTTCGATAAGTACCAGTAAAATGACTTTGGTAGTGCTTGTGTAACCTACTAGCAAACACGTACGCAGAGATTCCAGTGTTTTGTATCCACTGTGCTGTTTTTTTATATAAAGTGTATTTTCATGAATTGAAATATAATAATGATGGCATTGCATTACTTTGAAATGAAAAAGTATAATATTTGGTAAATGGCAGGCATATCCATTCACCTTATGACTTCATTAAGTTTCATACTTAGTGTTAAAGTTTCTTGAAGGAAATATAATACTATACACACAGCGGAAAATTATATGGGTTTAGGCATACCTTGTGGGTAAACAAATTGCGAAATGAATCCAGCTTAGAAGGTGAGTCACGTACTCTTGAATATTCTCCATAGCAATGGAGTAAAACTGTTAGCGTTTTACCCATACCAATCACAGTACAAAGGCAGAATGGTTTATAGGAAGAAAAGACGTATATATATATATTGTTGTAAATACAGAATCCAAGTTCTGTTTATATAGGTGAGTTAGGAGACTCATAGGATAGATATATTATCCAAGATAATGTCTATCCTATATCAACAATATCTAATTAATAATTATCATCTAATATATTGACAGTTATCCATATCACGATTATCCCATATCGAGATTATCTCATATCTTGAAATGTAATCTATTACTCTCTTTGGATCTCTCATAATCAGGTCATGCCACCATAGGGGACCCGATTGGGTCTAAGTTCTAATCCCCGGCCCAATTTCCAACATCTCCCACTCGTACTTGCACTGGCATGACACCACGCCTTTTGTATCTCAATCTACCCAATAAAAGCAATCATATTTAGCCAATGGACCGTACGACCGCTAAGGATACCTGCATGTGGGAGCTCTACACTAGAACCTCATCACGAGCCAACACAGATGCATCAACCCAAAGATTGTATCTCATATACCCTAGATCCATCTAGTTACATCAACTCAAGCATCTCTGATCCCTCAATGAGCAAACTTTACTTCTCCAATCATGCTATGTATTTACACCCAATCTGTGTCCCATATAGAGCGATATGAGTTGTCGATAGTGAATATAGAGCATAGGTGTAATTCTAGACAATCTTCCTTTTGCCCTCATATCACTTAGTTCGAAGTTAATAGTTTTCCTCGACATATTCCTCTAAGCCGAATCATAGATGACCACAGGCAACATACCAACGTAGCTAACATTGACTTGTTACTTTATGACATAGTCTAAAAGTTGCTATGGGTATAGTATAAATGTCAAAACTTAAAGCATATTTTTCATGTATTTTGACTCACACGATGAGGAAAAATTGGGATCCTTTCTCTCACCTCACTAACTGGTCGCCAAACACATGTAGTATGAATACATGCTACGATGGAGTTACTCTTCTAAAGAGTGATGTCATCATCCAAACATCATACAAATCTTAGTTCAATCACTAACTAGCGCACATGTCGTTTTTCAAGCGCCTAACTTGAGTTCTTTATTTAGCCGCTATACAAGCGCTAAAATGAAATCTAGCATCTGGCCATCATCTATAGGCACATCATGGAAAGTACAAATTTCTATCCATGGTCGATCAACTAACATGACCTCATCTTGGTCAACCAATGCGACTTTAGCTATGGATGATCTAAGTTAGAAACCACTCCCACTATGATCTAACAACCACATGTCTCATTTTTGCTCGCTCCATCGAGCGCCAAAAGCAATTGCTCGTGTGAGTGAGCCAATCTTGCCTATTGACATAAATCAACAAATCTGTATGTGCTTTCTCAAAAGTCATATCCAAACACAAAAATGAATAGAACAAGCATAAAATACTGATTGCATAAATAATATCCCAAACATTGCCTAGTACATAAGTAATCATCTAAGTCTAAAAAAACACATAAACATCACTACCATCTACGTAAACCCAATGTCCTAACATGAGTACAATGAGCGTCTCTTGAAATGGGTTTGGTCAATGGGTCCGCAACCATGCGACTAGTAGAAATGTGTTTTAAGACAACTTACTTCTGCACCACTATTTCTCTGATGAAGTTAAACTTTATGTCTATATGTTTTGTTCTTCCATTATATTTAGGATCTTTGGCATAAGCGAGTGCAGCCATACTGTCACAATGAATAGTGATAGGATCTATGGCTTCTGATACTACTCCCAAATGCTATAAGAACCTTCGTAACTAAACAGCCTCCTAGATAGCAGCTGAGCTTGCCATAAACTATGCCTCCATGGTAGATAAGGAAATAGATGATTGCTTCTTACTGCTCCAGGTGATGGCTCCACCACCAAGCAGGAAAGCATATCCAGATGTGGACTTTCACTCATCGATATCACCGCCCCAGTTGGCATCATTGTAGCTAACTAGGTGTAAATCCATATACTTGTAACAAAGCATATAATCTATTGTCCCTTTGAGGCAACGCAATATCCTTTTGGCTGCATTCCAATGAACAGGTCCTGGATCAAACTAGTAACAACTTACCAATCCTACTACATAACATATATCTAGCCGAGTAAACATCATAGCATACATCAGGCTTCCTATTGTATGAGCATAGGGTACTTGGGCCATCCTTTCTTTTTCTTTTTCTTTTTCTTTTTCTGGAGTCTTAGGTCTCATATTAAGGCTTAGGTTCTCACCTTTAGCTAAATGAGTGTTAACAGGCTTGCAGCTCTACATCCAAAATCGCTCTAAGATATTCTTAGTGCAAGTCTCTTGAGACAAATCAAGAAGTCTCTTAGAGCGATCTCTTAGGATCTTAACCCCGAATACATTGCTAGCGTCACCCTTGTCCTTCATCTCAAAGGTTGAGGACATCCACCCTTTGGTAGCGCCAATCATCTCCTTGTCATTTCTGGCTAATAGTATATTATCAACGTATAATGATAGAATCAAAAAACTGTCATTGGATAGTTTGACATACACATAGTGGTCTTCATCGATCATCATAAACCCATCGGTTATAATTGCTCGATGAAATCTCAAATACCACTGTCTAGATGATTACTTTAAACCATAAATAGATCTTTGAAGCTTGCAAACTTTGCACTTCATACCAGTAACTATAAAGCCCTCTGGTTGATCCATAGAGATTTATTCATCCAGTTCTCCATTGAGAAATGCAATTTTAACATCCATCAAATTTAGCTCAAGGTCCAATCGAGCTACTATTGCCAGAATAAGGCAAATAAAGGCAAACCTTACTACTGGAGAAAAGCCTTCCTCATAGTCTACACCCTCCAATTGGGTGTAACCTTTCGCCATTAGGCAAGCCTTATAGCTTTCTATGGAACCATTTGCCTTGCATTTAATCTTGAGAACCCATTTGTTCCCAATGGTCTTCCGTCCAGGTGGCAAATGAACCAAGTTCCAAACATGGTTTTTTCTCATAGACTCCATCTCATAAAGCATCACAACTTTTCACTCATTACTAGTAGGAGATGCAAGAGCCTCTTTTACTATTTGTGGCTCAACAATGTCACTTGGAGCAATCATGTCACTTGGAGCAATCATGAATGCTTCCCTCTCAATCTCAAAACAATGAAGAGGGATGGATCCATGCTCGTTTCTATGGTGTTGAGGTTCTTGAGAACCCACATCTACTGGACCTAGTCCATCAATGTCGCTCGCACTATCCCTTGGAGCTTGAGGGATTTCCTCCATGTTGTCGTTCCTCCATCTCATAGAGATCTACATCTCTACCAACCTCACCTCTCCTAGGAAAATCCCCTTCTAGGAAATCCACATCACGCGACATAATTTCTGTCACTCTCCCATCCAACTACTCTCCAATGAACACATAGCCATTAGAATGCTCACAATAGCGAATGAAGATACATTTTTTTTCCTCTAGGGCCTAACTTCACATACTTATGAGAAGTGTTGTGTATGAAAGCTGTTGAAAACCATGGTCACAAATTGTCCAAATTTGGCTTTTCATCGGTCCATAATTCATAAGGGATGGAAGGCACTGATTTAGAAGGCACATGATTAAGGTTGTAGGTAGCAGTTAGCAAAGCATCTCCTCAGTAGGAAATGGGAAGATTGGCTTGTGGTATCATCGACCTAACCATATCCAGCAGTGTTGGATTCCTTTTCTCTGCTACACCATTTTGTGGTAGAGTGCCAGGAATTGTCAACTATCTAATTATTCTTTTCTCTTCACAAAGCTTTTTGAATAGCTGAGATAGATATTTATGGCCTCGATCTGTCCTTAAAGTCTTAATGCTTTTGTTTAATGGATTCTTAACTTCTAAAACATAATGTCGAAAGCAATCCAATTCTTTTGACTTATGGGAGATCAAATAGACATGACCAAAATGTGTATAGTCATCTATAAATGTGATAAAGTAAGGAGCTCCATTTCTTGCCTTAACTTTCATTGGTCCACATATGTCACGGTGAATTAACTGTAATAGAAAAGATGCCCTTTTGGCTTTTCCAAATGGTATTCTGGTGTCCTTGCCAGCAAGGCAATGCTCACAAGTGGGTAAATTGACCCTACAGAGTGGGCCTAAAAGGCCTTCTCTAGCTAACCTGATCATTCTGTCTTTCCCAATGTGGCCTAATCTAGCATGCCATTTAGTAGAAGCACTATCAACATTACAATTAGATGTAATATATGAAATAGAGCTATTGGCATTATTCAAACTAGAATTATTAACATCGAGAATGAAAAAACCATCTAAAATAAAACCACTACCATAATAAATTGTACCCATAAAAATGCTAACTTGTCCACTCTCAAACTGAAAATTAAAACCAAGACTCATCATGCTAATAACTGATAATAAGTTTTGTCAAATCTCCAGAGCATAGAGTACGTCATAAAGATATGGAGTACGCCCACGTCACATTTCCAGCTTCTAAGTGCCAATACCAAGCACCTCTATGCTAGATTCATTCCCCATGCATACTTTTTTGCTACCAACTGGAACTAGACGATACTCAACAAACTCAATTTTGTCCCTCGTTACGTGGTAGGTTGCTCCTAAGTCTACAACCCACAAATGAGGAGAGCAACTAAAACTTGACTAGAAACATAATAGACAAAGAGAGAAAATAAGTTAGGGAGTACCTTCTTCAATCAAGGCAATCCCAAGTGAAGTGTTCTTCCTTCTTGCATTTAAAGCATGCCATGTTAGCCTTAGCTTTCTTGCCAGGCCTCTTACCTCTTTTGTGCTTGAAAGTGTCAGCGCACTTTGGGCCAAGGTGAACCCCATCTTTCTTTTTGGGAGCACGCTTAGCTCCTTCGCGCCTAGGGCCAAATGCCCGACACGAGTTAGATTCAGCAACAAGAGTAGTGCCATCAGGTTTAGCCGCCTCTAAGCGCTTAGCTTTAAGCTCCAAATGATGTGTTATGTCCTCAAATGCTTTAACATTATCATTGTGTGTCATATGATGCTTCATTTCTTCCCAAGAATAAGGATGTGAGCAAATCACTGCTTGAACTTATTCCTCTAGTGTTAGATTATGACCGGTTACTGCCAGGCTCATGTATCATAGTTGACATCAGCCTCAGATGTTGTTTCATTGAAGGATGCACCTTTTTCTAATAGGAATCAAATTTCATGGTCAAGCCAAAAACTTAGCCCAAGAGGTGATGCCGAATTTCTATTTGAGAGCCTCTCACATTTCAAAAGCAGTCAAGAACCTTCAAACTCTGCTATCAAGTTGTTATGCATGCTGCTTAACATCATAAAGCATGCATAACAATCTTTGTTGTGCCATTTTTGATAGGCCTCAAGATCATGACGATGCTGAGCTGTAGTGCCTTAGTCAGGCTTAGTCATCACTTGCTCAAGAGTCTCCAAGACCTCTTGTTCATTCAAAAGATACTAGATCTTATGGCACCAAATATCATAGTTATCGTCATCCACCTTTTCTCCCTTAGTAAAATCAGCTACAATGCCTTTTGCTGCTATAGTTAACTATCCAAAGAAAAAATGCACAAGGGATATAACAGTTTCCAAGCTAGTATCTGCATGGCACCATATGAGGCATTGTATGGAAAACGTGTAGATCTTCGATCTATTTGACAGAAGTTAAGGATAAAGCTTTGTATGGGCTGGAACTTACGCAAGCAGCTATTGAAAATATAAAGATCATATAACAGAGCATTAAAACTGCTCAAAGCTGACAAAAGAGTTATACAAATCAAAGGATGAGAGATTTGGAATATGACATGGGTGATCATGTATTTATTATAGTGACTCCAACGAAAGGGCAAACACGATTTGGTAGAAAAGAGAAGTTGGCACCTCATTACATTGGAACGTTTCAAATTTTTGAGAGAATTGATCTAGTTGCTTATCGCATAGCCTTGCCACCAGGAATGGAACAAATACATAATGTGTTTCACTTGTCAATGCTTCGGGGTTATATTTGAGATCTGTTTCACATTATCGATTATCATCGAATGGCACTAGATGATGATATGAAATATGAATAGTGGCTGATTCATATTGTTAACCGTCAAGTGAACCAACTAAGGAATAGATCAATTCATGTGGTGAACGTGGAATGGAAAGAACACTGGGAAAGAAGCTACAAGGGAGAAAGAGGAAGAAATACGACAATGATATCCACATATGTTTTTGGATCAAAAAAACTTAAGTTTGGAGGACCAAACTTTCTAAGGGGTGGAGACTGTGACGACCTCAACATGCGTATCGTTATTGCATTTATATTGCTATGTAAAATTTGAATGTTTAAATGTATGATATGTGCTTAATTTGTATGTATATGTCCAAATTATGGAATATCCATTAGAATGTCTGTTTCGAATCAGAAATTGAAAGCCTAGTTAAATTCAGAAACCAAAATTGGAGATCATAATTGGTTTCAAATAATATTTAGAGGCGTTTTGGGAGTTTAATTAAAATTTGATTCAGATTAAAAATAATTAGAAATAATCAATTAGATATAAGTTAATTAATTAACATTAAGCTTGTTTAAATAGCCTAATCTAATCTCATCTATATATATGTGTTAAGAGAGACTTTGAGTTCATCTTTTCTTCATATTGTGCTGAAAATTTAGAGTGAGAAGGTGAGAACAATTCTATAGAGAGAGAGTGTGTGTGTGTGTGTGTGTGTGTGTGTGTGCGCGCGCGCGCGCTCAATTTGAAGATTGAAGAGGATTTGGCTAGTGAAGATCAAGAATTTTGCAAGAACATTCTAATTCAAGTCTCTAGGTAAGGATTTGAACCTTAATTCACATAGATTATCCATCTAATTATTGAATTCATGAAGGAATTGAGGTTAGATATGAGTTATTAGAAAGGAATTAGTTTGTAGATGTTAATAATTGAGTTATAGGTACATGTATGGTTAAATATTTGATCATTCATCATTTTCAGCATGAATTTTATCATCTTTTTTGAAATTGGGAGTTGAATTTTACAAGCATCAATGATTTACAAAATTCTGAAATGTAATTACATGTTTTAAGAGCTTTGTTGAAAAGAGTTTGAAAACAATTCTTTATATGCATGGAGGTTTTGACTTTAATTTTGACAAATTCATGGTGTTTTGAGCTAAAGGTTTAAAATTAGATATATTCTCATGTTTATCCAACTGTTTATATGTGTTTGTACTAGCCATGCAAGCTTTTGAACTTCAAACTCATGTTTTCGAGCTCATCACTCGGGCGATGAAATTACCGCTCGAGCACACTTTGTGAACATCTATTATTTTTGTAGAGCTTTCCTTATAGCTCAAGTGACCAAGAGTCTGCTTGAGCTAACTCAGCTTTTCCTTGCATTTAGCTCGAGCGATCAAGTCTTCGCTTGAGCCTACTTTGAGACCATCCAGAACTTTTGCAAACAATACAGATCGCTCGAGTGACCAAAGGTACGCTTGAGCAAACACTTGGTTTTTAGCAACTTTTGAAGAACACTCTCATGTGTATAATTTTACTTCCATATTCTTTTGGGCATTCTTAGGCATTGTTTAAGCTTCATTAAGGAAATAAGAAGTTAGAAACCCACATAGGGAATTGGATTAAAGAAAAGGTATTTGTTTGAATGGTATGTTCAATGTGTATTTGTTATGTGTTTTGTGTAGGTTGGACTCCCGAAGTCTAGCATTCGTTCAAACCTACTGTGAGTAATATTTCTACAAAGATACGTCTAAAATGTATTTTGAAAATTGTTATTTGAAATATTATTTTATATGAATGAATGAAGATCATTTTGTTAAATGTATTCGTGGCATCCTTTAGTGAGGCCCTGCTTGGGGCATATAATACCATGGCCTTTTGATTATTGGATTGATAGGGATCTCTAATGTTAGACCTGAGTGGTCCCTTTGATCCTTTGCTTCGACCTAAATGGTCCCTTTGATTTAGGCTTTTTGGCCCCTTCGTTACTTTATTGGATGTTACCACATATGACGGACATATAGCAAATGCTTTGTTTGAATTTGATATATGATGCTCCTTGAAAGTATAAGACATGGTTTGTTTATGTTGGATTTCATTTATTAATCTCTTTATTTTGGAATTACTCATTGGGTTTTAGTTCACCCCCTTCCCTTATATATATATATATGGAAGATCAAGTCTAGAGTTGCTTTGGCACTTCACCATTTTTGTCAAGCCAGGTCTGGTGTGTCTCCGTGTTGAGGTGTTTGCTTGAACCTGAGAAGAGACAAACCTTTCTTAACCCTTTGTTCTTTTGTTAAGTCTTTAGTTTTGTGAATGATGGTCCTGTTTATGTGTATGTATTTGTATAAGTTGAAGTTTAAACTTGTTGTAAATGTTACAAGTATTCGGTTATGTTTTGAAGATTATCATATAAGCATAGCTCAATGGACTTGTTTTATGATTGCTTCCATTAAGCCCCGCTTATTACTAAACAATTTGATTTTTTCTTTGAGGCCGTACATAATCTATTCTTGCTGGCCGGTCATGACCTAAACCTCTAGGGATGGGCTCAAGTGATGACAGTATGTTTGAGCGTGAATTTTGACCCCTTAATTTTATTTATCGATTAATTTATTGTTCTAGTCAATTTTTTTCCTATTTGATTATTACATTTTTAAATTTAATTTCAATCACACCAAAATTTGTTCACTAGATTAGGATCTATTTAACTGTGAGATTGAATGGTTTTCTAAAAAACCTAAGTCCAAGTTCGATGTCGCACTCATTAAACTATATTATTGTAGGAACCCACATTTTATGTTCTCATCATGTTCATGAGCGTCTGTGTGATTATGATTTGTTAAGTTTGCATGTGTGTATTGTGATTTGTTTCGCTTGAGTTAATGTGATCCATGCCTTGTTTTGAAGCCTTGTGATTTGTCTAAGTGTAGCATGCTTGTCTTGTTCCTTCCTTGATGTGAAACTTAGGTCACGCCTTGCCTGAGTTATACTAGCCGATGTTATTCCAAGCCGAGGTCATCTTTAGTCTAGTAGTGGTATCTTGGAACCCCTTGTCGACCTCAGTCCTTGCCTTGACCACATTAGCCGAGATGTTACCTTGCACCCAAGTGATCTCGTCCTGGAGTGGTATGACCTAGGCCGAGGTGTGGCGCATCTAGGCCAAGATGTGGCACAGCTTAGTCAAGTGTTGTCCTTCCTAGCCGAGGTCATTGTCACTTTAGTTGCCGAAGTCCTTTGCTAGCCGATGTCATTCCTTTGCCGGAGTGCCATTCCGTGTAGCATGTTAGATACGCCTTGTTGTCAGCCGATGTCATTGCCTCGTCAGAGAGCCCATACCGCATTGCTTGTTGAACACCCTTTCCACCATGCCTTGTCTGGTTTGTCAGCCACCTTTTCAGGTAGAACCCAACCAGTCGCCGCCACGTGTCTCAGCAGAGGGTTAACCCCAGAACCGGGTATAGAAAACTATCATTTGGTGTCATAACCTTGTCTTGTAGAGAGAGAAGCTCTAGGAAGGAGAAAGAGTTTTAGAGTGAGGAAGTAGATCCTCAAGCTTGATTCCTAGAGATCCGACCGTTAGATCCGCGTTCTAAGGTTAGATTCTTGATCTGCTCATGATGTTCTTTATGTTTATGTTATTGCATTGCATGATTGAAAATGATTTGTAAGCCATGCATCGTTTTGAAGCTCGATTTTAGAAAGAGAAAATGACATTCATGTGTTCTTCAAGAAAAGTCTTGTTTTGATCCGAAAGCTTGCATAAAGAATCATGTTTTTGTGTTTGTTTCCGCAAGAATTCCAAGTACGGGTACCCAGGTCCATGTTTTCAAACTCATAGCACGAAAACCCCAGATTTTTGATGACAGATTATGATTGAACATCCATGTTTTCACACTCATGTTCTTCACGTTCATCAGCAGAGGGATACCCAGAGTTTCCCGACCTCTTTTCCTTGCATGAGGCCCTTGGGAACACACCTCGGCGAGGAGGTGTGGAACCTCGGCCTAGACCTGGTTGGTGCCCAGCATGTTTTCCGAAACCATTTGTGTACATACGAAACTTGTTGAAGGTGCATTCAATAGGCTTTGCCCTGTGTTTGTAGGACTTGGGCTTGTCTCGACCCCGACGTGTGAAGAAACTATGTGAGTGGTATTTTTAATAAAGCTATGTTACACTTGCTTTCATAAAATCTCGTCTTGCCTTGTTTTGAAAAGTACTTGATCTGGCATGAATGACTATCCCTACTTGTATATTAAACGCTATCTTGTTTTGATGACATGTCTTGAAAGTCCTTAGCTGCAGGGGACTATAATGCAACTGCACTCTTGTCTTGAAAGTCCTTAGCTGCAGGGGACTATAATGCAACTGCACTCTTGTCTTGAAAGTCCTTAGCTGCAGGGGACTATAATGCAACTGCACTCTTGTCTTGAAAGTCCTTAGCTGCAGGGGACTATAATGCAACTGCACTCTTGTCTTGATATGTCATCGCACTTGTAATATGTAGATGTAATAACATCCAAGAACTTGAAAGGCCGGCAATGAACTTGTTTTTTCCCTTGCTTGGAAAGTATGCTATGTATTGTTTTGAAAGAAATCTTGGATATCAATCATGCAAAACCTTTATTTCTAATATCATTCACTGAGTATCCAAGCTCACCCTCTCTATATATATGTAGGTGACGAACAAGAAGGCATTGAGGCCTAGACGTGATGCCGATGTGTTTTTGGGTGCATTGCCGACATGTTTTGGATTATCATTTTGTACCGTCTTGAAGATCATGCTTCTCGGCTTGTTTTCATTTGTACTTGTATACGTCGGCTTGAGAAGCCTTTTGGTCAAGATGTGTTTTGTATCTCATTTCCTTATTGTATTTAAGTTGTAAGACTTTGTAAAGATGTATGTCATTCATTGGACTTAAGCACGGCTCTCATGGACTATTTAGGTTCTGTGAATGTATATATATATTGCTTCCGCACTCGTAAGCCCCATATTTTATACTCTGATTGGGTGTGATTTTTGTAAGTCGGCTTTCGGTAATCTCGGATTACTGGCCATCACGGCACCCAAACTACTAGGGGCGGCTTGGAGGCGTGACAGAATGGTATCAGAGCACAAGATCCTTATAGTACGTTATTCACACACTTTGAGTCCTAAAGAGCATAGGATGTCCCTTAGAAGAATGTTAGGATTGCATCATGTTGCTTGCTACTTGAAAAGGTGTGCATCGTCTTGGCATGAACAATTTGTTACATCAACATGATCATACTCTCTTGCATACACGTTCACTTGTTCTTTTTGTTCTAAGTGTCACATCCTCCACACCCAGGGCCATGAGGAGAGGTAGACCTCCAGTTGGCCGAGATCATTCCGAGGATAGGTTGGAGAGACTGGAAAGGTTAGTCGAAGGCTTGGTTCGTGAACTGAGACAACCGAGGCCACAGGATACTGGTACCACCTCTACCCAGGCCGAGCAGACCAATGGCCGATATGCAGCTCCGCCTCCACCTCCTCCAGTGCCACAAGTGCCTTTACAACAGGCTTTGTATGGGAACGACACGATAACCCTGATCAGAGAGTTCAAGAAAATGAAACCGCCAAGATTCCAAGGGGGCATAGAACCAATGAAAGCCGAGGCGTGGGTTTTAGAAATGGAGAAGCTGTTTGAAATTTTCCCCAGTACAGACGCTCAGAAGGTATCTCTGGCAGCGTTCACGTTAGACGACGACGCCCGCAGGTGGTGGATGATGGTTCGAGAAAGTAATCCGGGTTTGACTTGGGCCAGATTCCTGGAGTTATTCTACAACAAACATTTTCCCCTTAGCGTCCGAGACCGAAAGACCACGGAGTTCCAGAATCTGACACAGGGGAACAAGACAGTGGCAGAGTATGATCGTGCCTTTACCGAATTAGCGAGATATGCGCCCCATATGGTTGACGACGAATACCGAAAAGCGAGAAAGTTCGAAAGTGGGTTACGTGGACCGATACAAGACAGGGTCAACATGCTCAATATGCCGACATACGCTGGAGTACTGGACAAGGCCATCCTGGCTGAAGCTAATTTAAACCGATACCAGAGTTCAAGTGAGGGTCAGAGGAAGAGACAGAATTATGATAATCGCCGAGTTCCGTTCAATGCCAAGAAGAGAATGAGCACAGACAGTTCCAGCAACTCAAATCAGGAAGGTAATGCCAAGCCGATGTGCGCGAGTTGTGGAAAGCTACATTTCGGGGTTTGTCGTTGGGCAACAGGAGCTTGCTACGAGTGTGGCGAGATAGGCCATCGCGTGAAGGACTGCCCGAAAACAAGGACCGATGATGGGAAGAGGAATGGAAGCACCTCGGCCTCTGCACAGAAGAATAACATCGGGGGAGTACAGGCGAGACAGGGCCGAGTTTTCGCATTGGTGCCAGGAGACGCCCAGAATGCTGAAGCAGTGGTATCAGGTACCATTTCAATTTGTTCTCAAGATGCATACGTATTGATTGATTCGGGTTCTACGCATTCATTTGTATCCACCTTATTCGCCGAGAAGTTGGGTAGGGAATTAGAACCCCTTGATTATGTATTATCTGTGTCTATTCCATCTGGGAGAAACATGATTGTTGCATCCATTTATAGGGCGTGTGTTGTTATGATTGAGGGTGTAGAGTTGTTAGTCGATTTGATGCCTTTGAGCATGACCCATTTCGATGTCATATTGGGGATGGATTGGTTAGTAGCGAATCATGCATCCATTAATTGTGTTACTAAGAGCGTCACATTGGAGACCCCAAGTCAAGCTGAGGTCATTTTCCAAGGTAAAGGAGTAGTACCCCCACCTTACTTAATCTCATCCATGAAGGCCTACAAGTTGATCCAAAAAGGATGTAAGGGTTATTTATGCAGTATACTAAGTGATTTGAATGGAAATGTTGAGTTAGCCGACATACGCGTTGTTGAGGAATTCCCCGATGTCTTTCCGAATGAGTTGCCTGGCCGCCTTGTTGATAGGGAAATAGAGTTTACCGTGGACATCCTGTCAGGAACACAACCCATCTCCAAAACACCCTACAGAATGGCCCCAGCCGAACTTAGAGAACTGAAATCGCAGTTACAAGAATTGTTGGACAAAGGATTTGTTAGGCCGAGCACTTCACCGTGGGGAGCACCCGTGCTATTTGTTAAGAAAAAGGATGGCACGCTTCATCTTTGCATTGACTACAGAGAACTTAATAAGGTGACCATCAAGAACAAGTACCCATTGCCTAGAATTGACGATTTGCTTGATCAACTACGAGGAGCACGAGTCTTTTCCAAGATTGACCTTAGGTCAGGCTACCACCAGTTGAAGGTTAAAGCCGAGGACATTGAGAAAACTGCTTTTCGGATAAGATATGGCCACTACGAATTTTTGGTAATGCCCTTCGGAGTAACCAATGCCCCAGCAGCATTCATGGACTTGATGAACAGAGTCTTTAAGCCGTACCTAGATGAGTTTGTCATTATTTTTATCGACGACATATTGATCTATTCCGGGAGTGCGAGCGAGCACGAGAATCATCTGAGACTTGCCCTACAGACCTTGAGAGATAAGAAGTTGTACGCCAAGTTAAGTAAATGCGAATTTTGGCTTTCCAGCATTTCATTTCTAGGACATGTGATTAATGAGGACGGTATATCAGTTGACCCCAGTAAGATTGAAGCCATTGTGAATTGGCCGACGCCGACCAACGTGTCCGAGGTTCGTAGTTTTCTGGGTTTGGCAGGTTATTACAGAAAGTTTGTGAAGGATTTCTCGAGGATTGCAGTGCCATTGACACAACTAACCAAGAAGGGAGCAGCTTATGAATGGACCAATGAAAGAGAATCGGCTTTTCAGGAGCTGAAGACGAGGTTGGTCACAGCACCAGTTCTGGTACTACCATCGGCTAATGAGGAATTTCAGATTTACAGTGATGCTTCACATAAAGGTTTGGGTTGCGTGTTAATGCAAGAAGGTAAAGTCATAGCGTATGCGTCTCGTCAGTTGAAGCCCAATGAAAAGAATTATCCCACCCATGATCTGGAACTAGCTGGCGTGGTTTTTGCTTTGAAGATATGGCGCCATTACTTGTATGGAACATCTTGCCAAGTTTTCACCGACCACAAGAGTCTGAAGTACCTGTTCACTCAGAAAGAGTTAAATATGAGGCAGAGAAGATGGCTCGAGCTACTGAAGGATTATGACATACAGATTCAGTATCACCCAGGTAAGGCAAATTCCGTAGCCGACGCATTGAGCAGGAAGTTAGTTGGAAGTTTGGCGTGCCTGACAGCGATTTCGGTGGAACCGACCATCATTGAGGAAGTGAAGACCAGACAGAGGGAGGATAAATTCCTCAAGAAGGTAATTGATGAATTCGTCACCAAGCCGAGGCCGGGATACACTATAGAGAATCAAGTGCTTAAGTTTGAAGGAAGATTGTGCGTGGCCGACGTACCGGAGTTGAAAAGGAAGATTTTGCAAGAGGCCCATAGTTCCAAGTTTGCCATTCATCCAGGGAGCACCAAGATGTATCAGGACGTAAAACGGACCTTTCGGTGGCCAAACATGAAAAGAGAGATAGCCGAGTTCGTATTTCAGTGTCTGTGTTGTCAACAAGTGAAGGCAGAACACCAGAGACCGGCAGGACTTCTTCAACCCTTGTCAATTCCTGAGTGGAAATGGGAGCACATCTCCATGGATTTCGTAGTGGGTTTGCCGAGGACGCAGAGAGGTATGGATTCCATTTGGGTTATAGTCGACAGGTTTACTAAGTCAGCTCACTTTCTGCCTGTCAAGACTACATTCAATGCCGACCGACTTGCCGAATTGTACATGAATGAGATCGTTAGGCTTCATGGTGTGCCGATGTCCATTGTGTCAGACCGAGATCCGAAGTTCGTTTCTAGATTTTGGCAGAGTCTACAAGGAGCCTTGGGAACAGAGTTGAGATTTAGCACAGCCTTTCACCCCCAGACTGACGGACAGACAGAAAGGACGATCCAGACACTCGAAGACATGCTCAGACTGTGCGTGTTGGATTTCCGGGGAAGTTGGGAATCGCATTTGCCATTAGTAGAGTTCGCGTACAACAACAGTTATCAAGCCAGCATTGGCATGGCGCCGTATGAAGCTTTGTATGGAAGGGAGTGCAGATCGCCGATATGTTGGACTGAAGTAGGAGACAAAGCTCTAATTGGCCCCGAGTTGGTTCAGGTGACAACTGAAAAGATCAAACTCATTCAACAGAGGATTAAAACTGCACAGAGTCGACAGAAGTGTTATGCCGACCAAAGAAGGAGGGAGTTAGAATTTGAAATTGGGGATCATGTGTTTTTGAAGGTCTCGCCGATGACAGGAGTTTCGAGATTTGGGAAGAAGGGTAAACTTGCACCCCGATATATTGGGCCGTTTGAAATTCTTGAGAGAGTTAACACCGTAGCTTACAGACTCGCTTTGCCGCCAGATTTGAGCCAAGTCCACAGTGTGTTCCATGTCTCAATGCTGAGAAAATACATCCGAGACCCACTGCATGTAATATATTACTCCGGAGTTGTAGTTAATGAAGACTTGGGCTACGAAGAGAAGCCGATGAGAATTATCGACAGACAAGTGAGGCAGTTGAGAAGCAAGTCGATATCAATGGTGAAAATCGAATGGGAGAAACATTATGGCGAGGAGGCCACATGGGAAAAGGAAAAGGAGATGAAAATCCGTTACCCGGAGTTATTCGTAGGATAAGGTAACTTAAGTTTGGGGACCAAACTTCCTTAAGGAGGGTAGACTGTAGGAACCCACATTTTATGTTCTCATCATGTTCATGAGCGTCTGTGTGATTATGATTTGTTAAGTTTGCATGTGTGTATTGTGATTTGTTTCGCTTGAGTTAATGTGATCCATGCCTTGTTTTGAAGCCTTGTGATTTGTCTAAGTGTAGTATGCTTGTCTTGTTCCTTCCTTGATGTGAAACTTAGGTCACGCCTTGACTGAGTTATACTAGCCGATGTTATTCCAAGCCGAGGTCATCTTTAGTCTAGTAGTGGTATCTTGGAACCCCTTGTCGACCTCAGTCCTTGCCTTGACCACATTAGCCGAGATGTTACCTTGCACCCAAGTGATCTCGTCCTGGAGTGGTATGACCTAGGCCGAGGTGTGGCGCATCTAGGCCAAGATGTGGCACAGCTTAGTCAAGTGTTGTCCTTCCTAGCCGAGGTCATTGTCACTTTAGTTGCCGAAGTCCTCTGCTAGCCGATGTCATTCCTTTGCCGGAGTGCCATTCCGTGTAGCGTGTTAGATACGCCTTGTTGTCAGCCGATGTCATTGCCTCGTCAGAGAGCCCATACCGCATTGCTTGTTGAACACCCTTTCCACCATGCCTTGTCTGGTTTGTCAGCCACCTTTTCAGGTAGAACCCAACCAGTCGCCGCCACGTGTCTCAGCAGAGGGTTAACCCCAGAACCGGGTATAGAAAACTATCATTTGGTGTCATAACCTTGTCTTGTAGAGAGAGAAGCTCTAGGAAGGAGAAAGAGTTTTAGAGTGAGGAAGTAGATCCTCAAGCTTGATTCCTAGAGATCCGACCGTTAGATCTGCATTCTAAGGTTAGATTCTTGATCTGCTCATGATGTTCTTTATGTTTATGTTATTGCATTGCATGATTGAAAATGATTTGTAAGCCATGCATCGTTTTGAAGCTCGATTTTAGAAAGAGAAAATGACATTCATGTGTTCTTCAAGAAAAGTCTTGTTTTGATCCGAAAGCTTGCATAAAGAATCATGTTTTTGTGTTTGTTTCCGCAAGAATTCCAAGTACGGGTACCCAGGTCCATGTTTTCAAACTCATAGCACGAAAACCCCAGATTTTTGATGACAGATTATGATTGAACATCCATGTTTTCACACTCATGTTCTTCACGTTCATCAGCAGAGGGATACCCAGAGTTTCCCGACCTCTTTTCCTTGCATGAGGCCCTTGGGAACACACCTCGGCGAGGAGGTGTGGAACCTCGGCCTAGACCTGGTTGGTGCCCAGCATGTTTTCCGAAACCATTTGTGTACATACGAAACTTGTTGAAGGTGCATTCAATAGGCTTTGCCCTGTGTTTGTAGGACTTGGGCTTGTCTCGACCCCGACGTGTGAAGAAACTATGTGAGTGGTATTTTTAATAAAGCTATGTTACACTTGCTTTCATAAAATCTCGTCTTGCCTTGTTTTGAAAAGTACTTGATCTGGCATGAATGACTATCCCTACTTGTATATTAAACGCTATCTTGTTTTGATGACATGTCTTGAAAGTCCTTAGCTGCAGGGGACTATAATGCAACTGCACTCTTGTCTTGAAAGTCCTTAGCTGCAGGGGACTATAATGCAACTGCACTCTTGTCTTGAAAGTCCTTAGCTGCAGGGGACTATAATGCAACTGCACTCTTGTCTTGATATGTCATCGCACTTGTAATATGTAGATGTAATAACATCCAAGAACTTGAAAGGCCGGCAATGAACTTGTTTTTTCCCTTGCTTGGAAAGTATGCTATGTATTGTTTTGAAAGAAATCTTGGATATCAATCATGCAAAACCTTTATTTCTAATATCATTCACTGAGTATCCAAGCTCACCCTCTCTATATATATGTAGGTGACGAACAAGAAGGCATTGAGGCCTAGACGTGATGCCGATGTGTTTTTGGGTGCATTGCCGACATGTTTTGGATTATCATTTTGTACCGTCTTGAAGATCATGCTTCTCGGCTTGTTTTCATTTGTACTTGTATACGTCGGCTTGAGAAGCCTTTTGGTCAAGATGTGTTTTGTATCTCATTTCCTTATTGTATTTAAGTTGTAAGACTTTATAAAGATGTATGTCATTCATTGGACTTAAGCACGGCTCTCATGGACTATTTAGGTTCTGTGAATGTATATATATATTGCTTCCACACTCGTAAGCCCCATATTTTATACTCTGATTGGGTGTGATTTTTGTAAGTCGGATTTCGGTAATCTCGGATTACTGGCCATCACGGCACCCAAACTACTAGGGGCGGTTTGGGGGCGTGACAATTATTGTATAGTTCGTGCGCTTGTTAGTATAATGAAAATTGACACATCAGCTGTTAGCTTAACCAGTCATCCATGCAAATTCTCAATTGGGAAATTAGAAGGTGAATCTTTGCCTGGTTATTTATTTTTTCTTATTAATGGCTTCTTTCTTTCTTTCTTTATTTTTTTTTTCCCCCACATTACGTAATAACATATAGATATTGATGTTTGTTATTGCTGATCTCACAAATACGTATTATTAGACTTTTTAATAGAATTAATTGTATAATTAATTCTATTAAATATTAATATTATACCAATTGACAAAAATATATAAATAAATAAATACTATATGGCATCTAGCTACATCCATTGATCCATGTTATACGGATATATGTCTGTATGGGTATGTTTAATTAGGTGGATTGATACATATGATTGAAATTATTAATTAATGGGCTCACATTTTTGTTATCTAAATTAGATTTTGATAAATATTCTAGTTAAAAAGATTGGTAGATTTTCTTAATTCTAGAACAAATAATGCAAACAAAACATATAATTATATCTCAATTTCAAAATAAAAGTAGAAAAGAGAAATAATTTATTCTAGTAATTTAATTGGATAATCAATTCTACACAAATTTTATGGATTATTAATCCTCTTACTATTAATCATTCTAATGAGACATATTCCTTATATACATTGTTTGTGTAAGTTACATCGATTATTCATTTTAATATTTTTTGGGTGTAATGGAAACGGGCAGAGTTGGGTGATTTACATTGAGTGATCATTTAGTAGTTTTGGAATATTACTCCATATTATTTATCATTTGATACTTGTGAAATTATTTGTTAAAAACCTAATAAAAAATATCAAGCCTTACTATTTTGATTAATAAGGAGTTGTTTGGAATGACCTAAATAAGTGTATTTTTTATCTTTTTACGAAAAGATTTGCAGAAAAGTAGAGAGACAATATGATGAAAGAAACATAAAAAAATAAAAAGATAAATTATTTGGTACTCCCTAAACTGGACCTAAATATCAAATTATAGCATCACAAACCAAAAAAAAATTAATTTCTCAGTTCACTTTTTGTTGACAATGCATGATTGTGGTTGGGCTGTCATGGGTGTCAATTAGGACAGCCACTGCCATGCTAGTCATGCTGTTCTATAAACATGGACAATCATAATACATGAATGAGTTAAAAAAATAAAATAAAAAAAATCATATTGCATGAATCAGATGAGTTTGGGCCCCAACCTAGTGGTTATAGCATGTACATAATATGTACTTTCTATATGGAATTTATATAATAATAATTTTTATACTAACATATTAGAAAAAGTTTATTTTGCCACTTATTATAATTACGCTAACAAGAATGATAGAAATTTAGATAAATTATAAATATATCTTTTAAAATTTAATTAAAATATAAATTATTTATTGTGGTTTTAAAAATTACATTCTACTTTTTGAGATTTTTAATTTCATAACGAATTATCCATTTTATTAATAAATCAGTAAGTCAATTAACAGTTTTTAATGATATTATAAATATGTTTCAATTAATAATTTAGATAATTTTATTATTATATAGGAGATCAATTATAAATTTATTTTATTAGTTAATTCTGTTAGAAAAAATTAACAAAGAAATATTCATAATTTTTTAAATTATAAAAAATAATTTATATTTTAAATAAATTTTAAAAGACGTATTTATGATTTGCTTCTGAAATTTTTAGCACTAATAAAATGCATATAAATGTGATTTAGCCAGCCAGCGAGGGAAGCAAGGGTGCAGAGTACTATTAGTGAGTCAGTGAGTCAGTGGTTAGGACATCTATGTATAGGAAGAAGTAGGTGCGGAATGTGAAGGCAGCGTCAGTGGCGCAGAATAAGTGTAGTAGGTATGTAGTTCGTAGGGTAGTAGTGGTGGTGGGTAACGGACATTTAGCCAGACAGCCCTAACGAAATCTTACACTGTTCCCCTCTCAACAATGCGACCGATTTTTAAAAAATATAATATTCACAATCTTTACCCACTTATAATTGATCTAGAAAAAATAAAAAATAAAAAAAAGAAGGAAATAAAAAAAATAAAAATGTATGATAGATCTACATCATTTTAAGAATCACGAGGGTTCCCAACTGTTAGAAATTAGGTGCCCATTTAGCATGACCTTTTGAACCTTTTGAACTTGAACCTTATCTATATGAATTTGAATTTTAATTCAAAACTTATTTTGATAGTCATTCAGGATATCTATATCTATCATATCAATAGATATAGATAGATGGATAGATAGATATTGGTCGATATATATCTGATTATATATTTTAGATAATACGTTGATATATCAGATACGTTATGGGGTTTTTACCCATAACTTTTTTTTTTCAGACTCTCTCTCTGACTCTCTTTCGTTAAACAATGATCAAGTCATTTTGTACTGTGACTTGTGTGGGTGATACTCATTTTATAGTATCACTCCACTGCTGAGTTCGTTGTTCAGATTTTGGAAGCACGTGATTTACCCACGAGGTTCTATCGCAAAAAGGCATGATTATGATATTTTATCCATTGCGTCATAATACTTTATGATTTACATTGGTATCAGAGCTAATATGAATATTTTCGTACTTATTTTTATGCATTAACATGTATGTATATTTTTGTATAAATATATATACATGATATATACATGAATATTAATAAAGGAGGAAGATGTCTACTCTCATTAGACTAAGAGCATATAATATTTCATTTTTATATTCATTAAATGTCATTTTTAATGCCATACATGTATTTATTTTGGAAAATGGAGTTCGGGTGTACCGAAATTGGACCAGAAGACACCCCGGAAGGCGACGCGTGTGCCTCACGCGCCAGATGACGCCGTCAGCGGCGGGCACGCGCTATCACACGCTGTCACGGGCCTCTACGCACTTCCACGCGCCAAGCGCACGATACACGTGCCTACACGCGCCATCACGCGCGTTAGTCGCGCTGTCCATAAGCGCGCCGTCCGTGTTGCACACGCTGGCGCCGCGCGCTGAGCCGCTCCGTTTTTCCCCTGCGACTTGGCTGCTGGTACTAAGGCGCTGTTTGTTTTGTTTTAAATTTTGAATCGCGTTAAATGGTCATAATTAATTCGTTATAGCTTTGTTTTAAGCGTAGTTGGGACCGTTAGACTCAAAATTAATTTTTCTATCTTCTGTAAAATTTTGAAAATTTTATAAATATAAAAAATATTTTTCCTGAAATAATAATTCATTATTTCTACTTTAAAATGCATCTGGCATTGCAAGATTAAGTTTCTGGGGCTGAATTTTTTATTGTAGACTACTGTTGTAGTTTACTATTTACTGGTATGGTTATTGCGTTTTACCAGATTCTAGAATATTTATTTCTAATTCTATGTGTGTTTATTAGTTATTTAAAATTCTAGAAAATACAAGAAAATTCCAAAAAATTTCAGAAGTGATATACTTTCTATTATAGCATAATTTGAATATTAAATACAGCATATTGTTGTTTTTTGCCTAGAGTTTCTAATATGTTATAATTAGAATAGCATGATCAATTGTTATTTGTTTAAATTCAATTATTAATTGCGCATAGCATAAGTTGGTTGTGAATCTACATTATCATGCTATTGTATGGAATTAGAATTTTTTTATCATACTTTTAGACATGCCATAGTCAATGGGAGGTTGTTCGGTTGAGAGAAATCTTTGTAGATTTACTCTCGAAAATCAATATTTTGCGCATAAATTAAATTAAATTTTTGATAATTGTCAACTGTGGCGCAAGAGATGATTACGAGCTTAGCGGATTTTCGATCTTGCGACTTATGTAATATTGTCACTATTTAATTTAGATTTTTGCGGCAAAATTATATTATGCTAATCAAAAAAAATTAATTCCAATACGAATTTCTTTCTAAATTGACTTAGCTTATGGAAGTTAATTTGATTGACATAGACTTAGTAGAGATGTTCAAATGTGAACAATGTAATCCTATTCTTTAGATGAGCAAAAGTCTTGGAGACTTTAGGTCAGACCTTAATTAAGCCAAAGTAAGGAAACATGACTCAAAGTCGCCCTAGTTTTGTTGCCATGTTTGGCACAACAAAATTTGATGTGTGCGCTATGGTTAGCGGCACACTACGAAGTTTTGATTGGCGAGTTTTGGAGTTATGAAATTAGTAAGCCCTCAATAGATCTGTATATGATCTTGATTATTGAGCTGCACGGATTGAATTTGTAATTTGACTTGTAAATAATGTTACATCATTGGATGAAGTAACATTCAAGAGTCACGTCATCCAAGAAATGTGAGCTTAAATAAATTAGTCATTAAGTGTAAGACGAGTAGCTAGTATAAGCAGTGTTTTGCTCTCTACCCAATTATTGGGAGTGGATGGAGCAAAATTTCATGCACTATAATAGTGTGCGTTGAAATATCACGTGAAGTTAAAAGATTAGCGCTTAGAACTACAAAGTCTATTAACACTAAGTGAAAAAATTAGCGCTTAGAAGCTGCAAAATCTATTAACACTAAGTGAAAAGATTAGCGCTTAGTGGCTGCAAAATCTATTAGCATTGCCAACTTGTCTAAGTCTGGACACTTACTGTTTCCACACTTGAGTGTGAGATATGAGGAGGGGCTTCTTTGTATGATTCCTTAGCTAGCCTAACGTTTTTGAATAACGTTTACCATTAAGCGCAAACGTTGCAGCATAGTAATGAAAAGGTCAAGGCCGACAAGGTTGTTATGACTCTAAGAATTTGATGCATGGCTCGTGAGAGCACTGTGTTGAATTAGACTCTTTAGCCTAATTCGCGCTTAAGTTACTTCAGGAGCTGTCATAGTTGATAACTTATTCTCTCCTTCTTGTGGATAGTAGAATTAATTACAAGTAACTATGAAGCGAGAAATAGATATGGCAAGAGGAGTATCATCATCTTTCAACTAGATGCAGTAAAGTGTATGGAGAATAAAATTAACTTGAAGGTGCAGGGGATTAGCACTTACTAGCTAAATTTGCGACTTAGGCGCACTTGATATCTCCATGACATCCTTTTATGATTTAGTGAATATGAATTAGTCGTGGGTCATTACCTAGTTAGGCCTAAACCTTTAAACTGTCTTCGAGAACTCACACATTAAGATGATTGGAATTTGTTTATGACATTGGTCATGAACCAGTGGCTTATTATACTTAATCACATTAATAAGATGATGACACGATGGTTTGAGTAGGCCTTCTCGGGCCCACTCGCTTATGACATCCTGCTCTCATGTGAATGTATAACTTTGTTCGCAATGGGCGCGCACAAGTAAGTAGGAAAGCCGTAGAAGGTCATTTGTTTTGGCGCATTTAGTCCACGGTGATATTTGTGACTAGATATGTGTAAGGGTATGATAGCTAAGCCTCAATCTCGACACATTTATAGATTACAATACGCATCTGAGTCAAGACTATTTGATCTCCCATAACTCAAAAGTTTTGAGATGATTTTTGACATTGCACATATGAGGTTGAGATCAATTAGATAACAGCTTTCGTGCTTTTAGTTTTGACCAATATGGCGAGTATCTATTTGAGTTATTTTAGAAAAAACTCTGTGAAGAGAAATGGATGCTTAGAAAATTGATTATTCCTAATACTCAACAACACAATGGTGTAGTAGAGATAAGGAATTAAGTATTGTTAATGTTAGGTGGATGATGGCGCAAAATGTTTTTCAATTGGGAATTTCACTTTAGTTTGTTGCCTATATCCCTAACTAAATGCCCTCCATATCAAATTTTACATTCCATTTATGTAATGGGTTAGTGGGGAGCCATCTATGGGTGATATGTAACCGTTAAGCAGCTTATCTTTATTTTTACTTCTCATAAAATTGCGAAGTTAAGACCTAGAGTTCTATGGCGCATTATTGTATGTTGTCTTGTAAACACATAGGGTCACGAGGCGCATTATTGTATGCTGTCATGTAAAGCCTCCGGGTCATGTGCATATAGGTAAGCAGCTTTGTGGGAGTGTAACTAAGTCACATAAAGTTTTCTTAGTAAAGGTGATGTGAATAGAGTTTTTGGAACTCTATAAGATAGAGAATTCTAAGCATAGGGCTCTATGCAGCCTAGTTGTGAATGGAAAGAAATTTCCAATATCCTAGGGACAGTGGGAGTGATATGCCTACTAATGGATTACTCCATTAGAGAAGAATACTCTACATTCTTAGTTGCGTGGTAGCGAATGTGAAAATTTTCCATGTCATCACTGGGTGATTGAGAAGGAAACATTCATGATTGCTCCGCAAGATGATAAAGAGCCTAGGATAATGCCAAAGGCTTTAGTCCCCTGTTTTTAGAAAGTGGATCAATGTTGCACAGTTTAAGACAAAGTCTTTGAGGATTAACAATTTCTATAATTTGGTTGACTTTCCATTATGACACGAAACTGTTCTGAGGTTATGCGCAATTTGGATAGTCATTGTTGAGGTATAAGGCTCACTAGATATCGAAAAGTCACACCATTGAGAAAAGTGTAAACCATGAGAAGACTTCCTCCTAGGGAGTGAGGTTATTTTGACTTAGGTTATGATTGACATAAGTTCGGAACATTGATTTGTGGACATTGTGACCCAACTTTCTCGTTAGAGAATTGGATAAGTACATTCGTAGGGATTTACCTTCTGCTTTTATGGTGAACAGTTAGGAGCGCAAAAAGGTTGCTAGTTCCAATAAATCTTTTACAGCCTAAAACAGTTATCCAAATAGTGGTTCTTAGATTTCGTCAAGCCATGATAGGCCAACAATGATCGATGAAGACCATTTGTAGACGTCCCCGAACGTCCCGGGAGGGAAATCCCGTCCTGTTCATTTGGGCTCACTACAGTTCGGACTCAAATTGTCACGGTCCTATATCTAATCTCGCAGAGTGCAATGCAAAACCGATGAATCATCAAAGAGTCCAAATCCGGCAAATCTTTTTTGAAAATAGATTTTTTTGAAAGAAGTGCCAAACATGGACTGCTTTGCCAGATACAGAGTCGCCACCTAAATATTTTATTTTGGGAAATTTAGGAAACACTGACTTGTTGCCTAAGGCCACGTGTCCGTCATCACCAAAGTTGCCTCGGCTCGGGAACTTGGGTACGATTGGGGAAGGTCACTTTGTGAGCACCCCCGCTCGCCCGATCAAAGATCGGCCTCTACTAACCATGATATCGGGTTTTGAAAACATTATGCGTTCTTATTCCGGTTATTAGCCTATATTTACTATGTGATGCGCACAGCATACAAGTATAGACTGGATTGCCTGAATTGGAACAAAACGTTTCATGTTTGTTTTTGAAAGCGGTTTGCTACTCGCAAGTAGGCTAAAAATGCAGATTTTGCCACCCTCGGGTGGGCTTAGAAAACATGGTTTTGCCACTATCTAGTGGGCTTAAAACTGACAGTCAATGCATTATTCCAATTCAGATAATCCAACCTTCACCCACAGGCATTCAGGTAGTTATATCACATAAGCAATTAGCCTCATGGTAAGCATGCTATCATGGCAGTCACTCACACACATGCAAGGATGCTAAAGCATAAGTACTTACCGAGTACTTCAAGCGAAAATAAAAGCTATGTTAGAAATCCATGTATGATCCTAACTATACAGAAATGCCTAATGCAACACATGCAAAAATGCAACTACAATAGGCTCGGTTATTCTAAGGATGGCATGTGAGATGCTACAACTAACAAGTATTCAACTTGGAATTGAAATACAATGCAGTTAGTATGATGCACCGAGCTCGGTGCATGCAAAATAGATGAATGATGCAAACATGCAAACATAAGTATGCTAATTGAAACATGCCCTAATCTAACCATCATAAGCTGGTAAATAAAAGGGAGAAAGACGTGGGGTTGGAAGACATAGATCACACACACGCACACTTATTACAACATTGCCCTCGCTCGGAGGGTCCGAATAAATAATATACAGTTCGAAAGTAATACAATCCGAATGAATAACGAATTACAATTAATTATTACACAGCCACTAACTAATTAACAAATTAGCTAGGTAAGCAAATAAATTAAATGAATATGGCTGCCTCGGCTCTGTTTTGGATGATGATGGATGCATGCATGCTCGATGCGCTTTGTCCGTAAATTCCATCGCGATGCCTCGTCTCGCCTTTGTTTGCAGCTGATTTCAGGAACTTACACAAAGCTCCAGAAGGCTGAAACTCCACCTTAGGAAAGCCACCGACCAGGTATTGGCTTGGAAAACCCTTGCCGACCACTCCTTATGGTGGAAACCAAAAAAAGTGGTCGGCCTACCAAGAAACCTGGTCGACGACCACTTTCTGCCCCTGGACTCTGGTTTTTCTGCAACAAAGGAAAGAATGAGAGAAAGCAAGGTATTTTCAACATATGTGGGCGCGACCACTCCTTCCCATCCTTGCACAAGCTCTAGGGAGTGTGGCCCTCGGTCCTCAAGCCATCAACCACGCATCTCAATGCATGATGACCGAGGAGTCAAATTGCATGTTTTAATGTGACATGAATGCACAAATACACACTTAAGGCCTAAACTCCATCATGGGAAATCCAGAATGTTGGCGACCGAGAATCGAGACACGTTTCATCACTTGCAGTACGAAACGTCCCTCATTTCCCGTTCTTGGACTATACCCTACTCCAAGCACAATGCAACAAGCAATGCATGGCACGTGCAAATGCGACTAGCATGCAATCCTAAGTGTAATGCAACCAAGTGATGCAAGCATGCAAGGGATAAAATGCAAACATGCACCTAGCATATACAATGCTAACACTACATGGCATCCGCAATGCTCGTGAACTAAGGCATACTTGATGCGACTATCAACCTAGCATACACAATGCGAGGAATGACATATCATGGCATGCACAATGCTCCTAACAACCTAGCATACGCAATGCAAAGGCTAAACATGCAACAACATGAACTATATGGCATGCTCAATGCAAGATGGACTTATACCAATGTGAGTGGACCTCAGCCACACTCACATCAGTGGCCATATGATGAAAATGAGAGAATCGAAATGCGTGCACATATGCACGAATACCGAGGACCGAACCTAAGGCATCAAATACCACTCTACCAAAGCATGGCAAGGGATGAAAGATGGCATACAAGCATGCAATTTCCAGCACTGAAATATGATGCGCAATGGTCCCGAATCATGGAAATATGGCACCCAATGCAAGCTAAGGGGCCCGGGTACCGAAACTAGTGAAGTGCGTTACATTAGAGGTACCTAAAGCAATGCACCAAAGGAAAAAATAACCCCAAACAGACCCTAGGTAGGTCTGAAATAGTGGGGAAATGGCCTAAAATGATGGCTTGGAATGCAACGGAATGGAGCTCATTCAATGGTCGGTAAATGAGGCATACAAACCCGACTCTCAAACGCATTTAAAGAGATGAAAACATGGCAACATGGCATTCTTATAAGCTCTGAAATGTGATGAATAATAGGCTCAAAACATGAACACACCTTAGTATATGCATGGAATGGATCTCAAAACTCAAAGCTAAGCATGGACCTTGAACGACAAGCATGCAAAACTAATATCATTCAACCACAAGACCCAAAAAAAGAGCTGGGGCAATCCAAAATAAGCACATTATCAGTTTAAGACATGGCCAAAATACGCTAGAATCAATGGCCTATAAAGCATGCAAAGAAAGCTAGTGAACCATGAGTTGTTCTACAACTATATGAAGCATATGAGGGCTCACCCAACCAGCTAAAAATAGAAGTATTTCATGCCAAAATGTACCCAAATAACCACTGAAACTCAGTCAACACATGCAAGAATGATGACCCCCTTTGGAAAGCCATGCAAGGGGTTGTTCTACACATACATGATAGACAAAAAAAATGGCAAAACCACCTTTGGAAATGAGTTATGAAAGCCCTAAAACCCACCAAAAAGAGCCTAAAATTGGTCTGGGAAGCATGCAATGAAAGGTCCCTTTGAAAGGCCTTGAATGGGATTGTTCTACACATGCATCATAGACATAAAATATGGCACAATGGGCTCAGGAAAGAGCTAATGCAGACCATAAAACTCACAAAAGAAGTCCTGGAATGTGACATCACAACATGAAAAATGGAGCTCCTTTGGAAGGCCAACAATGCCAGTAAAGAGAATAAGGGGTGAGAGGGTCACCCGTCTATGATTTTGGAGCTCAAAGAAACATCAAAGCCATTGAAAATCCACTAGATTTCAGTGGCTAAGAGTCCAAAACAAGGCCAATGCAAATGCTCAAATGCATGGCTCAAAGCATGAGGAAATGAAGCATGCAAGGAAGAAGATGATTCCAAACAGAAAAGAGTCCTTAAACGAACATGTTTAGAAGATCAAAAAAAGACTTTTTATAGTTTATGGAAAATCTTGAAAATGTTCACAAGTAGGGCTAAGATATGATGCAAAATAAGCCTACAAAGAGGGATAAAGCACACAAGGAGGTAGATGGTCTCAAACAGAAAAGTGTCCTTAATCAAACTCCAAGAGGAGCTCAAAAGAAGACACTTTTCAGTTTAAGACAAAGCCCAAAAATTCTTTCAAATAGGGCTAAGCTATCATGCAAAATAAGGCAAGAAAAAGGAAAATGGAGGCTTACCCTTGTAGCACAGCAAAGCAGCAGCTTCTAGACCAAGTTGGTGAACCTTCAACCCTTGAAAATCAATCCCAAAGTTCTGGAATGGATGGTGGAGGTGGTAGGCTATGAGGTGTAGTGCAAATGGTGCAAGAAAATTAGGGTTTGGAGCTTGGAATAGTGAGTTATGGAGACTGGAGTGTATATGCCTTAAAAAAATTTGTTGAACCCCTTAAATGGAAGAGGAGGGCCTCTCTTATAGAGAAGAGAGGCCAAAGCTTCTCTTGGAAGCTTCAAATATCCTCCATACACGTGTATAGAGGATGGTCCAAATGCCTCCCAGCTGGCACAGCTGGATTACATTCAGAGAGAGCAAAAAGCAAGAAGCAGGCCGGCCAGTTCAAGTGGTCGGCCGGCCACTCCCCCTGGTCGGCTAACCAGGGGTCAAAAGGTTCAAGGAGGAATGCTGGCCGGCCACCCCAAAAAGTGGCCTCCTAGATGAGTGCAACACAGCTGTATGGTGGAAAACTAGAAAAAATGACCCAAGAGAGAGAAAAACCAGCTTTTTAGCAAAGTTCAAAAGGGTCAAGTAGAATTACTGGTCGGCCTACCCATATTGGTGGCCTCCCAGATGAGCACAACACAATGGTGGTATGAAAAGCTAGAAATTATGGCTCAAAAGTGAGAAAAACCAGCTTTCTGTCAGAAAAATCAACTTTAGGAGAGAGAAAAAGAGAAAACTGGTTTCCAAGGGGAAAATGTGGTCTCCCACCATACTACCACCTCCCTAGGAATGAAAATAGGGTCTCTACCAAAAATGGACCAAGACGGATACAAAACGAGGGTTCAGGGGCCAAAACGCACAGTCCGGGGCCCCAAAAACAGGCTGTTAGGCACCAGAAGTGGCTTATGACCACGAAGGTGGTCTCCCGGGCTACAGTGTCCCTCTAAAGGGAGGAAATAAGGTGTGTGTCAAAAACCGGAGCAAACGGAAGTAGTTAAGCGGTCCCGAACAGAGGCACACGGCCGACGGCTCCGAAAACCGGAAACTGGGCTCCAAACGGGAAAAATAGCCTACGACCATGAAACGTAGCCTACGGCAGGTGAGAGATGGTCTACGAGACCTCTCCCTCTGTTCGAGAAGAGAAAACAGAGAAAGCAGGACCTGGTTCGCAAACCGAGGCAAAGCACAAAAGAGCCCTGAAGTTCGGAGGCAAGGCTCGTAGTCGAGACTCTGCAACCTCAGAACGAGCACAATATGCAACATCACCGAGCACTCAATTGGTGACGTTTGAGTCTTAAGGTCGGTCAAAAATGGGGTGTCTACAGTTGCCCCTCTTTGACAGAACTCGAAAGTCGTAATTGACGGTAGTGAATGTCAAAGCCCAGAGACGACCCATTTTTGACAAGGCCGAAGACTTAGACAAACAGGCAAGATAACGAAGATGTGCTCACAGGCATGCCCTCAGGCAGGGGACAAGATGCAAAATGATATGCACAAAGCCGGACGTAACTCATGATTATGCAAAGCAGCAAGCTGTAATGAAGCGCACACGTAGCAGTTTTAAGCAAGAATGCAAAGCAACAACTACATTTCATGTAGTTTAAGAATGCGGAGAATTATTCAATTCTCGCCACGTCTCACACGAAGAAGATACAATACCTGCGCGATTCGTCTGGTTGCACCAGCTTCAAATGAACCGTACATACAATATCGTGCCTGCAAAAGAGAGAAACTTAAAAGCACAACACATGTTCAACGCTATATTGAACGTAGACAAACAGGGTGCCGATGGGAGAGTGCATCGCAATGCGAGAGACACGCGCATGTCAATGCAAGCTAAGCGTGAGGGTATGACAATACCCATGAAACGTGCACAACAATGCAAGTGGTATGCATGAGAATGCAAGTGACGTGCAAAAAAATGCAAGTGGTGTGTATGAGAATGCAAGTTTAACACGAAACAACGAGCAAAGAAATGCAAGTTTTGACGAGTGTGACTCAATCGCGACCTCCGGTTTACCTCCCGGAAGGGTCACAACGTGCTTAAAAAGGATACATTTTGCTCTTGATAAGTGACGATGAAACACGCATCGAAAGTTGGAGTTGAAGTTCCCGCGGAGGGATTTCGCGACGAAAAGTGCACTTTTCTTGTACTTTCTCGGGTGTTGGGGACTCCGATCACTACCAAAATTTGCAGAGACCTTGGAGACCATCTTGGGAACACCACCGACCAGGTTTGGAGGCTATTGGAGGCCACCGACCAGGTTTGAGTGCAGGGGGTGGTCGGCCTACCAGAAAAGGTGGCCGGCCAACCACCTAGCCCAAATCCGGGGCAATTTTGACTTTTCACACTCATTTCTTTAAATATACAAAGCCAAACACTTTTTGCTCACAACTTCGGATCCGAAAACACCTCCTCCTCCTTTCTAGACCCTTCTCTTTCTCAGATCTGCGCTCTATACGCGTTTTCCAACGCCCCACGCCAAGTTGTTTCACGAAAACTTTCAGTTCTCTTCACTTTGAACCGATTAAATTTTGATTTCGGAGCTTCTTTTCTCATTTTCACCACTTGAGGTAAGTTTGTCTGAACATTTGGAAGATTTTCTTGGGAGTTGACTTTTGTTGACTTTTTCATTTCCTGAGAGTTGACTTTTGTTGACTTTTTCCAATTTTGGCTCATTTTGCTCATTTTTGCTCCTTTTTACAGATTTCTTGAGATGGCGGGTCATTTTCCCCATGAGGGAGGTTCTCCAGGTGCCGGAGGTGATCCAGATATCATGTCTCTGCCGTCGAGGATTCGCCCCTTTATTTTCGAGAGGTACGACCCCTCGACGCACATCCTCCCACGGGCAGTTTTCTATCATTTTACGGACTTCGACGATCGAGCCCCCGTGGATTTGCTATTGCGGGAGCCGGAGTCCCATCTCTCCTATCAGGCACGGGAGGTATGTACTTTATCTTTTTTACATTTCCTGCCTTAATTTTGCATTTTTTGTGCACTTTATGCTATGCATGCTTATTTGCTTGCTCTGAACACATTCGCATGCCATACTTCTGCTCATTCTAGTACACAGCTTGTTCTGAATGCTTAGTCTATAACACAGTACTCTGTTTGCATCTTGAACACACAACTCAATCACTTGAATTTCTGAACACGCAGCTCATATTTGAGGGTGAACACGCAGCACACGCTATCTCTGAAATCTGAACATACAGCTCATATTTGTTTGTGAACACGCAGCACACATTATTTCTGAAAATCTGAACACACAGCCCAAACTTTGTTTGTGAACACGCAGCACACATTTGTTGAAAGTTGAACACGCAGCCCAAACTTTGAATTTTTGAGCACGCAGCTTATATTTGATGGTGAACGCGCAACACACACTATTTCTGTAATCTGAACACACAGCCCAAATTTGTTGAAAGTTGAACACGCAGCCCAAACTTTGTTTGTGAACACGCAGCACACATTTGTTGAAAGTTGAACACGCAGCCCAAACTTCGAATTTCTGAACACGCAACTCATATTTGATGGTGAACACGCAGCACACACTATTTCTAAAATCTGAACACACAGCCCAAATTTGTTGAAAGTTGAACACGCAGCCCAAACTTTGAATTTCAGAACACACAGCTCATATTTGTTGAAAGTTGAACACGTAGCCCAAATTTTGAATTTCTGAACACGCAGCTCATATTTGATGGTGAACATGCAGCACACTATTTTTGAAATCTGAACACACAGCCCAAATTTGTTGAAAGTTGAACACGCAGCCCAAACTTTGAATTTCTGAACACACAGCTTATATTTGTTGAAAGTTGAACACGCAGCCCAAACTTTGAATTTCTAAACATGCAGCTCATATTTGATGGTGAACACGCAGCACACACTATTTCTGAAATCTGAACACACAGCCCATACTGAACACGTAGTTCACAGCATTGTATTTGATTTGATTTGCACATAGCTCATACATTTCATTTGCACGCAGCTTACTCATTTTATTCTGAAACTGAAGACATGTGTTCATTGTGAATGCAGGTGTCCTCCCATGTTACACGGGGATACGGCTCCATTGCTGCGAGAGAGTGGTATGCAGAGCTCCCAGAGGTTGTCAGTGATTGGGTCGATCAGGCAGGGTTCGAGCCTTTCTGTACTGGGATATCACGCTATCCCGCCAGCAAGACGTTGATGGGCGCCCTTGTGGAGAGGTGGTGGGACACCACCAATTCGTTTAATTTCTCAACTGCCGGGGATATGACTATGACCCCATTCGACTTTGCTGTATTGACAGGCGTCGACGTGGGAGGCTAGGCGATCCCTTATGATGAGGACATGGGCGAGTGGGAGGCCGCTTGGATTTATCTATTGGGAGCTCGTCCACCGGTCGACCGATCCTTGGGCCGAGTCCGGTACACCTGGTATTCTTCATATTTCAGACAGAGGGAGCCTGAGACTCCCGAGGAGATAGCACAGTACACCCGAGGGTTTTTGATGTTCCTCTTCGGGACCACTCTGTTCACCGATAGGGGGAACACCGTTGGGCTATATCTGCTAAGTGCCCTGGTAAACCTCTCGCAGGTTAGTCAGTATGACTGGGGTGGTGCCGGCTTGGCTACCCTCTATTGCTACATGAGCGCGACCTCCCGCAGACGGGGGAACATAGTTGGCGGCTACTAGAGAGTCTGGGAGGTACCTTCTACCCTCTTGACTTACCATTCTGCTTTTCATTATCTATACATTGCACGCATGGCACACTTTACATTCTGTACTCACATTCTGCATTTAGCATTCTGTATTCGGATTCTGCACTCAACATTCTGTATTCTGATGGCTTTTGTCCTGTTTTCCACAGTAATGGATTTTTGCGTACTTCCCGACGCTAGCCCCAGAGCTCGAGGTGGAGGCGCCCCGCATGACCCCCTACTCGCTCATTTTCGAGGGCCAGTACCGGCCGCGGGCCCGGGAGACTCTCCCCTACCTACGGCAATTTTTCGACACAACACAGCCGACAGAGGTAATTCAGAACTCTCCGTCCTCCATGTTTTCATCTTTGATTTATTTTGCACATCTATGATTTCTGATCGGCTTATGCATTGGTTATCTCCAGATCACCTGGCAGCCCTGGGTGCCTTTGGGTGGGGACCTCCGATTTCAGTTTGCCGGAGGATGGACCGCCTCTCGGTACAGGATCCTGTTTGAGGGCCCGGTTGGTAGGGCCTGGTTCCTGGGGGAACGCTTCCTTCGCCAGATTATGGGCTACCCCGAGCAGAGTGTCCCTGCAGCACCTCCGGTCGACATGCGGTCCGCTGATAGGCTCACTCCCCAGGGTGTCACTGGCGCCAGGTTGGGCACCGATGTATTGCTACACTTGGAGGACGGGGAGTACGCGACCTACCGTCATACATATTTGATGCCTCTATTGGCAGGTGTCCGTAGTCCCACGAGGAGGTCTACTGGCATGCCATCCTCGAGTAGCACCTGAGCTAGAGACATTCCTTCGACTAGTAGGGCTGGTACATCTAGGGGTGGGACTGGACTGGTCCCCCCGATTCCCCCAAATTATCATCATGTCGGATGGCTAGACATTCTGACCGAGTTGACGGGTTGGCGATAAGGGACTTCCTACCCGATTCCGATAGAGCCTCCTATGCCTGATCATCGATATGTCAGTGATCCTGACTCACCACCGGTATGCTCCACTGCTTTTCAATTATCACTTAGATACTTAGAAATTCATTTATTCATTGATGATTTGAGCTTGTATCTGCAGCCACCCAGAGAGTACATGGAGGGGATGCTCGGATTGGTGGCCTCACTCGAGAGTATGGTCTTGCGGAGAGAGGCGCAGTTGTCCATCATGGGTGTCTCGGTACTCTTTAGTTTTCTTGTATTTTATCATATTTCTGATGACATGCTAAACTTGATTATTTCACTGCATTGACTGACTGTATATGTAGAGTACATTTGACACACACCACATTCATGTACTATATTTGCATACATCCACTCCATGTAGCCTTTTTTTATCTGTGCATCTGATATACATGTTTTGGCTGATGCATTCAAATTGCACTCTTTCTTTTTAGATGCCTCCGCTATATACTGAGCCACAGGCTGGGCCATCTGGGCCTTCCCGAGGAGCTGGGCCATCTAGGCCTTCTCAAGGAGCTGGGAGAGGGGAGTCATCTCGCAGACGAGGTGGGCGCAGAGCACATATCATCGAGGAGGGGTCCAGTGAGGAGGAGGAGTCCGCGCATCCTCAGTCAGAGACATCCACCAGCAGAGAGGATGACTCTGAGTCCGGTTCCGAGGGTGGAGGTGATGCCGAGGAGGGTTCCGAGGACAGCCGCTCCGATTCAGATAGTGGTGCTGATGGGGATGACGCAGGGGCGGTTCCGCAGAAGAGGACGAAGAGGGCCTCTTTTTCTCGTGCTTGAGAGCACAGATGTTCCTGCTTTATTTCCCTTTTTTACTAGTAGTTGTAGCACATTGCACATTATTAGGCAGTTTTATTTTCTGTAAAACTTGTACCCTTGTTGTAAAATGTTGTAACAAAGGAAGCATGTTGGAATGAAACAGTTTTTGTTCAAAAAGTGTTGCATTTTATGTTCTTGCATCGCATCGCATCATTTTGCACAAAATGAGATTGAATGGAATTGTGCACTTGAAAATTGCCAAGTCAGGTAATGAACCGACGCAACAAACAAAGCAACTTAAACTTACTAAGAAAGAACAGAACCTTAGCAAGTTTACAACTCGATAAGTGAAACACGACAGTGTTGATTAAACAAAGAGTAACAACTCAATATACAAGACTCAAAGGCTTGACAAAACTTAATAACTTGATATACTAAACGACTCGATAAACAAAACAACAACTCAATAAGCAAAATAACAACTCGATAAAAAAATGTATTTCGGACGATTTGGGTGACGGAACGCATCCGAAACAGAGGAAAACTCGCACCGTCAGCACCCCCAATGCGTGGAAATGTTAGGAACTTTCTTGTAGAAGCTAGAACAAGACCAAAGCCACCTTCCTCTCTATGGCCGACCACCTAAGGGAGCTGGCCGACCAGATTTTTGCATTGGAGGGGAGGGGGGTGGTCGGCCTACCAGAAAAGGTGGCCGGCCGACCACCTAGCTTGGCAGCCACCAAACTTTCGACACGTGTCCTCCGAACAGTGCCTTATCCTCTTTAAAAGCTCCAACCTCGTGGCTCTTTCATTTCATCTTAGTTTTGCATCAAAAAGGAGTCGTTCTTCACCCAAAATCTCACAGCTTGGATTGCTTCTCTAGACGGCTCGGAAAAGTTAAACTTTTGGGGCTTCGGCTTGAACGCACTATTCACACCGGGCCGTACTCCGCTGCATCTTCCTTTCTTCTATGCCGCGGCAAGGTTTTGGAATTTGGTAACACACGTTTTTAGCTTTAGCAGGCAAGAGATGTGTCCTACTTTCGAGGATTTCCTAGTTTTGATGGAGTTCGAACGCAACGAGGAAATCTTGCCTCAATTCCGATTCGGCCACGTCCAAGCCTTAGGACAAACGTGCGGCCTCACTTTGCTTGATGCTCGATCATTGGTTCATGACGGGGAGTTGGACATCCCGAGCTTGGTTTGCCGGTTTTCTGATGCTGGTGGCCGCGGCGACCATCATTGGTAGGGCTATCGGCAACACGCCCTTTGCCTATGCTTGCTATCTCATTTCTTACTTGCCTTAGGTTCCGGAGGATCCGGTGTCCGGTTGATCGAGGTTGCCCAAGGTTTGAAGGAGAGTAAGAGCTGCATCGCTATGACATTGGCTGAGACATTAATGGGCTTAGACGCTTTTCACTGCCGGGAGACGGCTAGGCTTGCGGGGAGCCCACTACTATTAGAGGTAATGTTTCCCACCCAATCTCACACATGTATTGCTCACATCACTCGGCTCTTAGGCTCAATTTTTCTCGCAAAGCCCTTTTCTTACTCTTCTCTCATCATACATCTCTCTATTCTTTATTCTCTCATTTTTCAATCCCTCCTCAGGTGTGGTTGATGGACAAGTTACTGACTGTGGAGTCTTGCCCCGCATACTCAGCTCGCGGCTACTTTTTTCGACAACGCCTGGTCGATGCCCTTGATGAGGGGTGGTGGTATAGCTGGATGTGCAATTTGTCTACGAACCGCATCGCTTGGCGCTACCCTTGGCTCAATCTGCCGGTGATGAGTTACAACATGACCCGTCAACCTGGGATTCAATTGATTGGCATGACACACTGTGTCTTCTATTTCCCATTCCGGTTCCAGCGCCAATTCGGACATGATCAGACTTGCCCGCCAGAGGGGATAGAGTATCCTGCTGCATTCCCGGTTCGAGGCGCATAGTTTGCCCGATATGCCACAGCATGGAGGACTAGAGAGCTCTTGGCCCCTGCTCCCACTTTCAGTTGCACTTTGTCTGATGAGTGCTTGGATTGGCTCAATGAAGAGGCAGAGGAAGGGCCTACTTTGGCATCAGAGGCTTCGACCAACTTTGGGAGGGGGTGCAAGAACACCTGACTTAGCTATGCCCCGGATTTATTGCTTTATTCGTACTTTCAAGTTTTCTTTATGATTGTAATAAAAAGCAACTTCAATTTGTATGCAAGAGCAGGAGAACTTTGTATTGAAATCAATGAAATTGAAGGTTGTGGGTACTGAAAATTTTCCGCTTTGGTCTAAAAATGGTCTATGTTGTAAAAAGATTAATTTTGAACAAAGTTAACTTTTATTGAAACTTTTCAAAACCATTTTCAATATGGATCAGAACTGGACACGCCTGAAATCTGTCACTGAGATGCACAACCTCGGATCCCAGCAACTGGAAAGTTGCCCCTAGTCTGAATAGTACCGCAGCACTGTGCAGCAACGGAAAGTTGTCCCTAGTCTGAAGAGCACTGCACCGGAGATATAACCGAACTCTTGAATGCTGAATAGACAAAGATGGCCGAGATGATCAAATGGACAAAGTTGATCGGGGAAAAGTTTATGGCTGAACTTCAGGATGAAGTTGCCTATGTATCCCAGAGATGAGAATCGAGCCTTACGTAGTTCAAGCTTAGGTTCACTCGAGTATTTTCACTCTCCTTTTACGCTCTAACTTTTGCCAAGGCCGCTCTTTGTGGGTTTTCAACCTTGCGAGCTCAGTTTTTATAATTTTAAATTTTTTTGTGCTCTGGCTTTTGCCTAGGTCGCCCTTTCAGGTTTTCGGCCTAGCGAGCCTCTCAGGGGTAATATTTCTTCAACTTGTCCATGTTGATCGGTTGTGAGAACTCTAGCCATCTAGGTCCATTAGAACCATAGCTCCACCCGACCAGATAGACTTAATGATGTATGGACCAGTCCAATTGGGTCTGAACTTGCCCCTTGGGTCGTGGATGAGAGCTCGGTTGCCCTTGAGCACCAAATCTCCTTCTTTTAGATTCCTGTACTTAACTTTCTTGTTAAAAGCCCGGGCAATTCTGCGTTGATAACCTTGAACATGGTACAGTGCTTTCAGTCTGCGCTCGTCAAAAAGCATGAGTTCTTCAAATCTACTCTGTTGCCAATCTGCTTCGGCTATCTGACACTCAGCCAGCACTCGCAGAGACGAAACCTCAATTTCAATAGGTAGAACAGCCTCCATCCCATAAACTAATGAATACGGAGTCACCCCAGTAGAAGTTCTAATTGAAGTCCGGTACCCCCCACAGAGCAAACGGCAGCTTGTCTGGCCAATCCCGGTAGGTTTCCACCATCTTCTGCAATATTTGTTTGATATTCTTGTTGGCGGCCTCGACCGCTCCATTGGTTTGCGGTCGATATGTAGACAACTTATGAAAAGCCACATTGTATTTCTCCAACAAGTCAATGAATTCCTTCTTGAAGTGGGAACCATTATCTGAAATGACCTCGTTTGGAACCCCATAACGACATATGAAATTGTTTCTGATGAATTTTGCAACATGTGACGCTTTCAACACCGCATAGGATTGGGCCTCAACCCACTTCGTGAAATAATCTATCACGACCAGGATGAACTCATGTCCATTAGACCCCTTTGGGGTAACAGCCCCGATCACATCAATTCCCCAAACTGAAAATGGCCATGGTGAAGTCATATTTTACAACTTCGACGGCGGGATGTTCATGCGGTTAGCATAGATCTGACATTTGTGGCATTGCCGAACAAAGCCGATACAATCCTCCTCCATGGTGGACCAGTAGTAACCCTGTCTGAGGATTTTCCGTGCCAGCATTACCCCATTCATATGCACACCGCATTCCTCTCCATGGATGGCCTCCATCAGGCGTTTTGATTCTTCAAGTTCAACGCACAGCTTATGCATTCCCAGATGACCTCTCTTATACAATTTACCTCCACAGATGATGAACTGAATGACCATTCTTCTGATTGCCCTTTTATCCTTGGCATTTACCCCTGGTGGATATGCTTCCTTCTCCAAGAAATTCCAAATATCGTAATACCAGGGGTTCTCATCCTGAACCCCATCTATAGCAGCAATTGACTCGTAAGCTGGCACAAATTTCTGGTTGATAATGACTGTACGCATCCGGACTCCAAACGGGATGTCTATCATCGAAGATAGAGTTGCTAATGAATCTGCAAACCTATTGTTTTCTCTTAGTAGATGAGTGAAGTTTAGCTTCTCAAACCGAGGAATTAGCAGATCCAAGGTTTGATGATACATTATCATCTTTTCTTCTTTGACTTTCCAGTCTCATTTTGCTTGAGACACAACAAGATTCGAGTCCCCGATGACGTCCAACCGTTTTGCCCCTAGTTCCAGAGCTGCCACTAGATCAGCAATGCATGCCTCATATTCTACTTCGTTGTTCGAGACTTTGAACCGGAGTTTGAAGGCTAGAGGGATACGGGAATTGTCGGGTGCTATCAGCAACACTCCTATCCCATACTCGTACCGGTTGGACGCTCCATCAAAATATATCGTCCAAACCTCGTCGTCGATATGCAAAATGGCCTCATCTGGAAATAAGTACTCAACTGCTTCATCTCCTTCCCCTGGATCATTGGCTAAGAATTCTGCTACTGCTCTTCCCTTGACTGACTTGCGCGTCACATATTTCAGATCGAATTCAGAAAGCAACAGCAACCAACGAGCTAGCCTACCCGTAAGTGCCGGTTTCTAGAAGAGATATTTGATGGGATCTAATCTCGAAACCAACATTACAGAGTGAGCTAACTGGTAGTGCCGCAGCTTCCTGGTAGCCCATACCAAGGCTAAGCAAGCCTTCTCCAATGGTGTGTAGCGGGTCTCATACTCTAGCATCTTCTTGCTCAGATAGTAGGTGGCCCTCTCCACTTTGTCCTCTGATTCCTGCGCGAGCATGTAGCCCATTGTGGTCTCAATTACTAAAAGGTACAATATCAACGGTCTCCCCGGCTCTGGCGGTGACAACACGGGTGGATTTTGTAAATATTCCTTGATCTGTTCAAAAGCAGCTTGGCATCGGCCGTCCCACTGGAATTTCTTTCCTTTCTTCAGGAGACCAAAAAGTGGTTCATAAGTTAAGGTTAATTTTGAGATAAACTGTCTTATGAATTGCACTTTACCCAGAAAGCCTCGCACCTCCTTTTCAGTCCTTGGTGGTGGCATTTCTAAGATGGCCTTGATTTTGGAAGGGTCGACTTCGATACCTCTCTGTGTAATGAGGAACCCCAGCATTTTCCCTGCTGTAACACCGAACGTACACTTCTGAGGATTCAGCCGCAACCGAAATTCTCTAATCCTTTGAAAGAACTTTTGCAAGGCGGTGTAGTGGCCCTCTTTTTCCTTAGACTTGACAATCATGTCGTCCGCATACACCTCAACCTCTTTGTGGATCATGTCGTGCAATATTGTGGACGTGGCTCGTTGATATGTAGCTCCAGCGTTCTTTAGCCCAAATGGCATCACTTTGTAGCAGTAAGTCCCCCACGGGGTGGTGAATGCAGTCTTTTCTCGGTCTTCAGGTGCCATCACTATCTGGTTGTAGCCCGAAAAGCCATCCATGAACGAAAGCAAAGCATGCCCCGCTGTGAAGTCCACCAACTCATCGATATGCGGCAAGGGGAAGTCGTCCTTCGGACTAGCTTTATTCAAGTCCTTGAAATCCACGCATACCCGGATCCTACCATCCTTCTTAGGCACCGGAACGATGTTGGCCAACCAAGTTGGGTATTCGGATACTAACAGGAAACCTGCGTCAATTTGCTTGGTGACCTCTTCCTTAATCTTGAGAGCCCAGTCCGGGCGGATCCTTCTGAGTTTTTGTTTAACGGGATCCGGTGCTGTACGATCACAGGATCGATTTCAGGCATGTCTTCGTAAGACCACACGAAAACGTCTTTGAAATCTTTTAATAAAGCGACTAAGCGCTTGCGTTCCTCCGAAGACAACGTGGACCCGATCTGGACCAACCACGGATCCTCCTCAGTACCGACATTCATAGTAGTGATTTCATCCATTAAGGGTTTAACAAATCTTTCCTGCTCTTGTTCAATTAAGCGTTGCAAAATCGGAGGAGTTTCTTCCTCGTCGTTTTCATCAAAACTTTGAAATTCTGAGTTAATGCAATAAATCAAGGGCACAGAAAAGTACTCAGAAACCACAGCCACATCATTCTCATTAAGCATATCCAAATCGTCCGATTCTTCGGTCACAACAGACTCAAAAGAGAAAGAAAAATATGACCTAGACAGGACTGTGGTATCCGGGTTATCATCCCCAAGAATATCGGACTCAAACTCAGTCGAGCTATAACCTGATTCCGACTCAACAGACTCGGTGGAATCAGATTCCAGCTCACTACCTGACCCGGTGCTGCTTTACAAAAATCCCTCTTCATATTGCCAGATGAGAGAGGGTGCGATAGATGCATCCAAAATGTTTGTTGGTAGGCCCACAACCGTTCCATTCCCGATCACACATACCGAGAAGTTATCCCCCAAGCACTTCTGTTCGATCGGAGGATCTGAAAGTAGATATGCCAGCGCTACCCTCATCTCACTTTCGGCGTCCTCAGATCCACTTTCTTGCTCTGCTCAACCTCAGCTAATGGGTCTGTCTACTCTTCGGCAACATCATCCCCAGGTAACTACAGGTCAAAGAATATCTCAAACCCCGGCATGCGCTTCTTCTCCGCGTTCAGCCACGGCTCTGGGAAGCCACAAAACGGAAAGTCCTCCCCTTCCCGGACGAAGCGTCCGTTTAGGGTACCTTGAATGGGCCGGTACATTAAGTCAAAAGGCTTCCCCACCTTCTTCGCTCTGGCTCTCCCAGCCATCTCCTTACCTTTCCTTATCCAATCCTCTTTGGTGGGCAGATAACCAAAGCCAAAGGTATGTGGGTTATGTGGCACCTCGGCCAATGCTGCAACACCATTCTGGCCGCTCTTTCCCAATCCCATCCCGAGGATGTGTTGAAGCTTGTTCATGAGGTATACTGATTGAGCATTGACATACACCCCCTCATTAACAGCTAAGATGTTCTGCACGACCCGAGCCTCAGCTAGGGTAAAACCGGATAAGAACACATCCTCCATACCGTGCTCAATTTCCAAAACTGGCGTAGATACTTCCAGCGGTGGATGGATCGATGAATTCCCAAAAACAATAGCTACTCCCTTTCCATGGGGGTATTTCACCATTTGAGGCAAGGTAGAAGAAACTGGCTTCACTTGATGCAGCCACGGCCGCCCCAAGAGTAGATTGAAAGTGGCGGGAACCTCTAGGACGTGAAAGTCAATTTCATGCTGCCCTGGCCCAACCTTAGTTTGAATTTTCGCTGTCCCCATGACTTCTCTGCTTGTGTTGTCGTATGCCCGAATCACCTGGGCTGTTGCCACAAAGTCCGCGGTCTTCAAACCGATTGCATAGGCAGTCCTCGCTAGACACACATTGATGGCGGACCCTGTGTCGACAAGCACCACGAGTATCCACTTGTTCTTGCACTCCACGGAGATGTAGAGTGGCTTGTTATGGTTTGCACCCTCAGGTGGCAGTTCTTTGTCAGAAAAGGTCAACATCGGGGTAGCTCCTCCCGGAAAAACTAAGCCCACCAACTGTTTGGGCGTGGTGTCTATTGAGAGCTTGGCCTTGTCCATGGCCGATAAGACAGCTTGTCGATGCACTCGCGATGCCATAAGCAATCCCCAGATAGAGATGTCTGCCTGTATCTTTTTCAACTGCTTCAGTACGACCTCTTCTTCGAGTTGCTTTTCTTTCTGTTTCTTTGCCTCCTTATCTTTCCCAGATGCCTCTGGCTAGTCTAGGGACGGGGGCTTGAAATACCGCCCGCACTTGGTCATATGATCGACTTCGCCGATATACCAGGTATCATCTGGCTGATTGCTCTCCCAATCCTCATCTGTGTGGGCAAGACATAAATCATCGTCCTCCCACCACATTCCGTCAGTAGCCAACAGACACCTGTCTGGCTCCGGTTCAATTGCACCCGTAGTACTCTCCGTCCACATGCTCGCAGTATTCTCTATCTTCGTGCACACAGTACTTTCAGTCCCCTCAGGGCCCTTGGCTTTCCTGATTCTCTCAGCCTCCTCAAACCCTTCTTGTTCCAACTGCGTCAGTACAGCTGGCTGTTCAACAATTCCCGCATTCACAATGCCCAAGCCTTGAGCAAAATTCTTAGCACCGGCGCTCTCCGGCGATTCATTCTGATTTCTGGCCCTTCCGGCCACCACTGATATTCTTGCCCCTGCTGGGCCCTGTTCCAACTGAGCTTCGTCAACAACGTCTGGCAGGTCATCAAGCCAGCCGGTGACCTCTGCTGACTCCCCAAAATCTGACCAGTTGATTACCATGCCCTCTAGCTCTTATTCATTGAAAAATTGGAGGTTGGCGAAGTCCTCTTCCACAGCTGCCAAGTCATCTATCCTCTGACCAGATTCATCTCCTTGTATCATGCAAAGCTCTGCCCCTACCGGCAATTCAAAGTTCGGCCCAACTTGGCCCACTGATCGGATGTAGTCACTCGGACTATATAAAAAACTCTAAGATTCCTCAAATCCTGGCTCGACAATCCCATTCTCCCCTGGAATCTCCCCTGTTTTGTCTTCGACAGCCATCACCAATGGTTTGGGCCGGGCTCTGGAGATGTCCAACATGCACAAGTCAGTGCAGTCAGGTAGGAGCACCTCTGGCTTGGGTAGGTGGGTTGGGGTAATATATATGCTGGGATCGTAAGACACGACCCCAGTCTGGATAAAGTTGATTATTTTGGGAGGTGGAGCTTGGTTGTGCGGTGAGAGAGGGTTTGTTATGACATTGGGTTTTTCTGGAGGCACAATTACCTGCTTCTCAATGAGATCTTGAATCTCATGACGCAATCTAAAACATTGGTTAGTGTCGTGACCATGTTGTTGGTGATATGCGCAGTATTTTGCTGGGTTATGAGAAGGAGGGAGTGGATTTGGCAATGGCCTCGGCTCCAGGGGCTTTAAGTGCCCTTTCCTGGTTAATACCCCTAGAGCCTTGGACAGGGGCATGTATAAAGGCGTGAAGGTTCTTTGGCCTCTGGGTTGGAATTTGGTGGTTTGTGTGTTGCTTCTGGACGCGCCGGAGAAAGGTGTAGCTGCCATGGGTCTTTGAGGGGGAATGGTGGTGACCATGCTTACTTCTGAAGCTCTAGCATTTGCGGCATTGCTGGTGCCTGTGTTGTTGTTGCGGTTGAAGGTTCTTCGGGGTTGCTCTCTATCTTGGTCAATCAGACCTTGTTTCATAGCATCCTCTATTTGTACCCCCATCTCGTGCAAATCTGAAAAGGTAGGGAAAGGGAGCACAATCATTTTCTGCATCAGTTTTGGCTGGAGATTGCGTACAATCATCCGGATTTGATCTTTATCTGTGGGCCTTAGGGTCATCATTGAGGCCTTCGCCCTCCAACGGGCCACAAAATCTGAAAAGCTCTCCTAAGGCTCCTGTCTTGTTGTCTCAAGATCACGGGTTGTAATCTCGATCCGAGTGTTATAGGAGTACTGTGCAATAAAAGCCTCGGCCATCTCGTCCCAGTTCCGCTTAACATCATCTTCTAATTTTGCATACCAGATAGCGGCCACACTTGACAAGGTCCGACCGAATAGTGAAAGCTTTTGTGGTCTGGTGAGGCCCATCAGTCGCAGTATATCTGAGAACAACCAAAGATGGACCATGGGATCCCCGGATCCGTCAAAGTAGTCGATTTGTGGCATTTTGAACCTATCTGGCAGCGTCATAGCCACATCGGTATATCCGTCCTCGACGTCTGGGATGGACTTCACCCCTTGGGATTTCTTGAACAACTTCTCGAGCTTGCTCAATTTCAATGCTGTATGGTCTACCTCAAACTCAAAGGGAGAATCCGGTTGATTGACCGGCGTAGGTGCCTTGGATAACTGTGGTAGAATCGGGGGCGGAGCCGGCCCCGTCGGGATGTCCGTATCTCCCTAGATATTTGGTGCCTTCCTGGGTGCCGGAACTCCTGGTGGAGGAGGAGCTGGGTGTGAAGCAGATGCCCCAGTTTGTTGTTGCAACCTGGCAATTAACTCTGCCTGCTGGGCCATGATCTCGGCTTGTTGTTTGACAAACTCATCCCGGCGAACAGCGTCCTGCTACATGGCTCTCATGGTCTCCTGCATCTGGCGCATCATTTCTTCAACTCCTGTCGGTCCCGCCATACTGCCTTGATCTGTCTGAACTACTGGCAGGTCTATCTCGATAGCAACAATTGAGATCTCAGTCCGACTGTCCACTGATGGGGTAATCCACTGCTCTGGCAACCTCTGCTCGGATACACTGCGTCTTCTCGACCTCCGTCTGATAACTGGGGGTAGAGAGTGGAACACTGGTTGTCCGTTGACCAGATCCTTAGATCGATTGAGTCGGTAACCTCTTGTCCAGAGTGCTTGGGGAATATCTGCTTGGTCTGAAGCAATTGTGCTAAACTACCTAGCAAAAAGATAAATAAAGCAATAATAAGGAAATAAACAAGCAGACAAACGGACAGCATAACAGCGTAAATAAACACAATGCACAGTCGGGTATAATTAACACACAATTGATACACCGTTCTCAAAGACTGATCATTATTCCCAAATCATTGTCCCCGAAGCTGAATCTGATACCCGCAAACAACTGATTCTGAAAATACTGAACTGGTGCCCGCAGGCCTAATACCCAAAATACTGAATTGGTGCCTGCAGGCCTGATGCCCAAACTTGTAAACTGATACATGCATTCGTATAGAGACGCACTCTAAAAGCACATAACAAACAAGTGAGAGCCAAAACACCCCTATGTTGGGGTAATGTTTCCCTGTCCTATTTTGTCAGAAGCTAGGGTTTCACTATGCACGCGACGGTTTCAAACAACCTATAAACAGGTAAGCAACCTATCCTAGTTTGGAACGGTCACTATGGATTCCGAATATGCACTAGGTCGAATGGTCAAAAAGGGTGCCCCGGTAAAACCGGGGTTTGTGTTCCCGTCGTGGCAGAGCCCGCAACCGGTCAGCCTTATGGCACGCTTCTTAAAGCGAGCCGCCGGCAAACCATTCAGGAATAGCATACGGCAAACACGGTATCCTAGGGACACCAATGCAAATGCAATACAAAGAAACACATAAGTGTAATCAAAACCAGATATCATGAGTTCGAGTCAAGTTCTCTAAATCCCTAGCGGAGTCGCCAGAAACTGTAGATGTCCCCGAACGTCCCAGGAGGGAAATCCCGTTCTGTTCATTTGGGCTCACTACAGTTCGGACTCAAATTGTCACGGTCCTGTATCAAATCTCGCAGAGTGCAATGCAAGACCGATGAATCATCAAAGAGTCCAAATCCAGCAAATCGTTTTTGAAAACAGATTTTTTTGAAAGAAGTGCCAAACATGGACTGCTTTTCCAGATACAGAGTCGCCACCTAAATATTTTATTTTGGAAAATTTAGGAAACCCTGACTCGTTGCCTAAGGCCACGTGTTCGTCATCACCAAAGTTGCCTCGGCTCGGGAACTTGGGTACGATTGGGGAAGGTCACTTCGTGAGCACCCCCGTTCGCCCGATCAAAGATCGGCCTCTACTAACCATGATATCAGGTTTTGAAAACATTATGCGTTCTTATTCCGGTTATTAGCCTAGATTTACTATGTAATGCGCACAACATACAAGTATAGATTGGATCGCCTAAATTGGAACAAAACGTTTCATGTTTGTTTTTGAAAGCGGTTTGCTACTCGCAAGTAGGCTAAAAATGCAAATTTTGCCACCCTCGAGTGGGCTTATAAAACATGATTTTGCCACTATCTAGTGGGCTTAAAACTCACAGTCAATGCATTATTCCAATTCAGATAATCCAACTTTCACTCACAGGCATTCAGGCAGTTATATCACATAAGCAATTAGCCTCATGGTAAGCATGCTATCATGGCAGTCACTCACACACATACAAGGATGCTAAAGCATAAGTACTTACCGAGTACTCCAAGCCAAAACAGAAGCTATGTTAGAAATCCATGCATGATCCTAACTATACAGAAATGCCTAATGCAATACATGCAAAAATGCAACTACAATAGGCTCGGCTATTCTAAGGATGGCATGTGAGATGCTACAACTAACAAGTATTTAACTTGAAATTGAAATACAATGCAGTTAGTATGATGCGCCGAGCCCGGTGCATGCAAAACAGACGAATGATGCAAACATGCAAACATAAGTATGCTAATTGAAACATGCCCTAATCTAACCATCATAAGCTGGTAAATAAAAGGGAGAAAGACGTGGGGTTGGAAGACATAGATCACACACACGCACACTTATTACAACATTACCCTCGCTCGAAGGGTCCGAATAAATAATATACAGTCCGAAAGTAATACAGTCCGAATGAATAACGAATTACAATTAATTATTACATAACCACTAACTAATTAAGAAATTAGCTAAGTAAGCAAATAAATTAAATGAATGTGGCTGCCTCAGCTCTATTTTGGATGATGATGGATGCATGCATGCTCGATGCGCTTTGTCGGTAAATTCCATCGCGATGCCTTGTCTCGCCTTTATTTGCAGCTAATTTTAGAAACTTACACAAAGCTCCAGAAGGCTGAAACTCCACCTTGGGAAAGCCACCGACCAAGTATTGGCTTGGAAAACCCTTGCCGACCACCCCTTACGGTGGAAACCAAAAAAGGTGGTCGGCCTACCAGGAAACCTAGTCGGCCGACCACTTTCTATCCCTGGACTCTGGTTTTTCTTCAACAAAGGCAAGAAGGAGAGAAAACAAGGTATTTTCAACATATGTGTGCGCGACCACTCCTCCCTGTCCTTGCACAAGCTCTAGGGAGTGTGGCCCTCGGTCCTCGGGCCATCAACCACGCATCTCAATGCATCATGGCCGAGGAGTCGAATTGCACGTTTTAATGTGACATGAATGCACAAATACACACTTAAGGCCTAAACTCCATCATAGGAAATCTGGAATGTTGGCAACCGAGAATCGAGGCACATTTCGTCACTTGGAGTACGAAACGTCCCTCGTTTTCCGTGCTTGGACTATACCCTACTCCAAGCACAATGCAACAAGCAATGCGTGGCACGTGCAAAATGCGACTAGCATGCAATCCTAAGTGTAATGCAACCAAGTGATGCAAGCATGCAAGGGATAAAATGCAAACATGCACCTAGCATATACAATGTTAACACTACATGGCATGCGCAATGCTCATGAACTAAGGCATACTTGATGCGACTATCAACCTAGCATACACAATGCGAGGAATGACATATCATGGCATGCACAATGCTCCTAACAACCAGCATACACAATGCAAAGGCTAAACATGCAACAACATGAACTATATGGCATGCTCGATGCAAGATGGACTTATACCAATGTGAGTGGACCTCAACCACACTCACATCAGTGGCCATATGACAAAAATGAGAGAATCGAAATGCGTGCACATATGCACGAATACCAAGGACCGAAACTAAGGCATCAAATACCACTCTACCAAAGCATGGCAAGGGATGAAAGATGGCATACAAACATGCAATTTCCAGCACTGAAATATGATGCGCAATGGTCCCGAATCATGGAAATATGGCACCCAATGCAAGCTAAGGGGCTCAGGTACCGAAACTAGTGAAGTGCGTTACACTAGAGGTACCCAAAGCAATGCACCAAAGGCAAAACCAACCCCAAATAGACCCTAGGCAGGTCTGAAACAGTGGGGAAATGGCCTAAAATGATGGCTCGGAATGCAACGGAATGGAGCTCATTCAATGGTCGGTAAATGAGGCATACAAGCCCGACTCTCAAACGCATTTAAAGAGATGAAAACATGGCAACATGGAATTCTTATAAGCTCTGAAATGTGATGAATAATAGGCTCAAAATATGAACACACCTCAGTATATGCATGGAATGGATCTCAAAACTCAAAGCTAAGCATGGACCTTGAACTACAAGCATGCAAAACTAATATCATTCAACCACAAGACCCAAAAAGAGAGCTGGGGAAATCCAAAATAAGCACATTATCAGTTTAAGACATGGCCAAAATACGCTAGAATCAATGGCCTATAAAGCATGCAAAGAAAGCTAGTGAACCATGAGTTGTTCTACAACTATATGAAGCATATGAGGGCTCACCCAACCAGCTAAAAAAAGAAGTATTTCATGCTAGAATATACCCAAATAACCACTGAAACTCAGTTAACACATGCAAGAATGATGACCCCCTTTGGAAAGCCATGCAAGGGGTTGCTCTACATATACATGATAGACAAACAAAAGGGAAAAACCAACTCTGGAAATGAGTTATGACAGGCCTAAAACCCACCAAAAAGAGCCTGAAATTGGTCTAGGAAGCATGCAATGAAAGGTCCCTTTGAAAGGCCTTGAATGGGATTGTTCTACACATGCATCATAGACATAAAATATGGAAAAATCGGCTCTGGACAGAGCTAATGCAGACCATAAAACTCACAAAATAAGTCCTAGAATGTGACATCACAACATGAAAAATGGAGCCCCTTTGGAAGGCCAACAATGCCAGTAAAGAGAATGAGGGGTGAGAGGGTCACCCCTCTATGATTTTGGAGCTCAAAGACATATCAATGCCACTGAAAATCCATTAGATTTTAGTGGCTAAGAGGCCAAAACAAGGCCAATGCAAATGCTCAAATGCATGGCTCAAAGCATGAGGAAATGAAGCATGCAAGGAAGAAGATGACTCCAAATAGAAAAGAGTCCTTAAACAAACATGTTTAGAAGATCAAAACAAGACTTTTTCTAGTTTATGGAAAATCTCGAAAATGCTCACAAGTAGGGCTAAGATATGATGCAAAATAAGCCTACAAAGAGGGATAGAGCATACAAGGAGGTGGATGGTCTCAAATAGAAAAGTGTCCTTAATCAAATTCTAAGAGGAACTCAAAATAAGACACTTTTAAATTTAAGACAAAGCCCAAAAATGCTTGCAAATAGGGCTAAGCTATCATGCAAAATAAGGCAAGAAAAGGGGAAATGGAGGCTTACCCTTGTAGCACAGCAAAGCAGCAGCTTCTGGACCAAGTTGGTGAACCTTCAACCCTTGCAAATCAGTCCCAAAGTTCTGGAATGGATGGTGGAGGTGGTAGGCTATGAGGTGTAGTGCAAATGGTGCAAGAAAATTAGGGTTTGGAGCTTGGAATAGTGAGTTGTGGAGGGTAGAGTGTATATGCCTTAAACAAATTTGTTGAGTCCCTCAAATGGAAGAGGAGGGCATCTCTTATAGAGAAGAGAGGCCAAAGCTTCTCTTGGAAGCTTCAAATATCCTCCATACACGTGTATGGAGGATGGTCCAAATGCCTCCCAACTGGCACAGCTGGATTGCATTCAGAGAGAGCAAAAAGCAAGAAGCAGGCCGGCCAGTTCAAGTGGTCGGCCAGCCACTCCCCCTAGTCAGCCGACCAGGGGTCAAAAGGTTCAAGGAGGAATGCTGGTCGGCCACCCCAAAAAGGTGGCCTCCCAGATGAGTGCAACACAGCTATATGGTGGAAAACTAGAAAAGGTGACCCAAGAGGGAGAAAAACCAGCTTTTTAGCAAGGTTCAAAAGGGTCAAGAAGAATTACTAGTCGGCCTACCCATATTGGTGGCCTCTTAGATGAGCACAACACAATGGTGGTATGAAAAGCCAGAAATTGTGGCTCAAAAGTGAGAAAAACCAGCTTTCTGTCAGAAAAATCGGCTTTAAGAGAGAGAAAAAGAGAAAACTGGTTTCCAAGGGAAAAAGGTGGCCTCGCACCATACTACCACCTCCCTAGAAATGAAAATAGGGTCTCTACCAAAAACGGACTAAGACGGATGCAAAATGAGGGTTCGGGGGCCAAAACGCGCAGTCTGGGGCCTCTAAAACAGGCTGTTAGGCACCGGAAGTGGCGTATGACCACGAAGGTGGTCTCCTGGGCCACAGTGTCCCTCTAAAGGGAGGAAATAAGGTGTGTGCTAGAAATTGGAGCAAATGGAAGTAGTTAAGCGGTCCCGAACTGAGGCACACAGCCGACGGCTCCGAAAACCGAAAACTGGGCTCCAAACGGGAAAAATGGCCTACGACCCCAAAACGTAGCCTACGGCCGCTGAGAGATGGTCTACGAGACCTCTTCCTCCCTTGGGGAAGAGAAAATAGAGAAAGCAGGACCTGGTTCACAAACCAAGGTAAAGCACAAAAGAGCCCTGAAGTTCGGAGGCAAGGCTTCCAGCCGAGACTCCGCAACCTCAGAACGAGCACAGTATGCAACATCACCGAACGCTCAATTGGTGACGTCTGAGTCTTAAGATCGGTTAAAAATGGGGTGTCTACACCATTGAGGCATGATCAATGGTCCAAAAGAAGTTTTTCCTTACTTAATCAATTATGAGCCAGGAATTTATAAGGTTGTCGCCACCTAGGATGGGCAGTCCTCTATTTTAGATATGATGGACATGGGTGATGTAACTTATATGCTCGGATGTACGATCCTTAGGGATTGTTTTGGGAAAATTCTCGGTTTGTCTTCCATGACTTACATAAGAAATATCCTACAATGATTCTAGATGCAAAATTGCAAACCCATTGGCTTGCCTATCAGTAAAAACCAGAGCCTTAGGTATTGAGTGTATCCTCGGATTGTCTTTGGGAGAAATAGATGACCTATATTCCTTGATTTTTTCTTTGTTGTTGGACCTAAAGTATGTTTTGTGGGCGTATTCGGCATGATAAGTGTTATCTTTGGTAAATGGTCAACTGAGTTATTTAGACATTGACCTTGTCCATTAGACTGTGGATAGAATGCTTTACTAGTAGTATATTAATTTGCTCCTTGTAAGATTCAATGCGCTAGTTGGGCGCATTAAGAATGAACGCAAATTGGTCACCAAAATATCTTTAGAGAGGTAATTGCGCAAGAGGTAGTGATCTTCAACCACTTCATTTGAGGCGCAAATGGTAGATTCCGTTGTATATGCTTATCGCAAGAGGTACTGATACGGCTTATGTTTGGAATCTAGAATTGCACAGATTGTGGTTGTATTTTTTAAAATTGATCACTTATTTGTTGTGAGATGATGGAATGCTAACACTATTATGGTTTTTGTCATAATGATTAGCAGATGATAATGTCAGCAGGCAAGATTGGCTCACTCACACGAGCAATCGCCTTTGGCACTTGGGAGCGAGCAAGGATGAGACTAGTGGTTTATTTTTATTTGGAGCCGAGAGAGGCTTAAATTATCCACTATGCATGTCGCCTTGGTTACAACCAAGATGAGGTCGTGTTAAGGACCAAACATGGATGTTAGTACCCACTTTCCATGTTGTGCCTGTTATGATTAGCCAGATGCGAGATCTCATTTGGCGCCTGGAAGGCGAGCAAATAGAGAATTCGGGTTAGGCGCTAGAAAGCGACTAGACTAATATCTATACGGTGTATCGAGTATGACGTCACTCTTTTGGAAGAGTTACTCCACCGTAACATGTATTCATACGACATGTGCTTGGCGACCGAGTAATGAGGTGAGAGAATGGATCCCTGTTTCCTCACCGTGTGAGTCTTACGTGTCATTATTGATATGACTTTCATTTATGTACCCTTTTGTGACTTTTGACTATGTCATATGGTAAGGGGTTGATGTTCTGCTACTTTGGTATATTGCCTGCAGTCATGTATGATTCGGCCTTAAGGGACATCACTGGGAAAGTGGTCAATCCTAAACTAAATGGCATGAGGGCAAAGGGAAGATCATCTAGTATTACACCACTGTTGTATATTCACTGCCGGCAACTCACATCGCTCTGTATGAGAGGCAGATTGAATGTGAATATATTGTAAGAATTGAGAGGGTCAAACATGCTCTTTTTGAGGGATGAGAGATGTTTTTTGGACCGGTGTAATTAGATGGGTTTGGGGTATATGAGACACTATTTCTGTTCTTTTTTGGGTTGATGTCTCTATGCTGGCTCATTTTTGAGTTTCTAGTATAGAGCTCCCACATGCAGGTTTTCTCAGCAGTCGCACGGTGCATTGGCTAGTATGAGATTGTTCATTTTTAGGGAGATTGAGATAGAGATGTGGCAGTGTCATGCCAACTCATGTGCGAGTGGGAGATGTTAGAAATTGGGCGCCCATGTGGCATGACCCTTTGAACCTTTTGAAATTGAACCTCTTGAACCTTATCCATGTAAGTTTGAATTTTAATTCAAAACTTATTCGGATAACCATTCAGTATATCTATATCTATCGTATCAATAGATATGGATAGATGGATAAATAGATATTGGTGGATATATATCTGATTATATATTTTAGATAATACATTGATATATCAGATACGTTATGGGGTTTTTACCCATAACCTTTTTTTTTCCCAGACTCTCTCTCTGACTCTCTCCCGTTAAACAACGATCAAGCCATTTTGCACTGTGACTTGTGTGGGTGATACTCATTTTGTAGTATCACTCCACTGCTGGGTTCGTTGTTCAGATTCTAGAAGCACGTGATTTACCCACGAGGTTCTATCGCAAAAAGGTATGATTATGATATTTTCTCCGTTGCGTCATAATACTTTATGATTTACACCAACTTTAGGGCTCCCAAACATTTTTGGTTTCCCTGTATCCTTCTCCTTTCCTTTTTCCTTTTATTCTTAAATATATCTTTCTTTGGGTTGTTTTGAAAAGATTGTAAAAAGTAATTTTTTTTTTTTGACTTTTCAGTGAGAGAGAGAAATTGGTTAAAAGCTAAAAGTTGAAAAGTGATTTTTAACTCCCTTTCCAGAATAGGCCTTTGTATTAAATAATCCAACTATTTAACACTTTGTATATTCGCTCATGCTCTTGACGGTATGTTTAGCTCATAAATTTAAATAAAAATTAAAAAAAAAATTGGTAGGTGAGATGCATATTTCACCTACATATCACTTAATTTTTGTTTATCCTTTCAAATCTATATATAAATTCATGAATTAAATATAATTTTAATGTCATTTATTATATCCATAAATGATTTGTCTTTCTTTCTAACCCTTTTTATTTACGCTCACTCTTGATGTTATATGTACTAATTGGTATATCAATTAGTGTACTAATAAATAATGTGGCATAATTTTAAAAGTTTTTGGTATTTGTAATTTGTATAATTGGTGGGGTCAGTAATAATATCATAACATATGTTAGTACATTAGTTGGTACACTAATTGGTAGTACCACTGTTATTCATTCTTTCTACCTTTTTATTATTGGAGAAATTATTATTGAGAATATTTTTTAAAACTTATTACATATTATTGAGAAAAGTCTAGCACACCTAGCCCAAAAAAGCACGATCTAATCCAAAAGACAGCCAAGTCCAACTGAGAATTGGAAAAAGGGCAAGACTGACCAACATGGGCTAACTTTGAGACTGACTTGAGTACTAAGACTAGTCACATTGACTTGAGAAATTTTATTTCTATGATAATACTAGGAAATGGAGCATTAGACAAGGATGTCACCAAATACATGGTGGATGCAATGAATAATCAATCTCAAAACTAGCCAATAGAAAAATGTCTTGTCTATGAATCTGACAGTGAGTCTGAGTCTTGTAGTAAGTCAAGTGAGTTTGAATTTCGCCTATCAGATTCTAACGTGTCGTCAAATTCAAGTGGCTCAGAGCTTATAAATTCGGGAGTAGGATTTGAGTCTATATTTTCTTTTTATTCTAAGCTTGAGTCGAATGTAAGCTCTTTAACTTCAGTTAATGAAATAATGAGTAATTCTGAGTACTTCGTGGTGCCAATAGTTAACGATTTTAATCCCATTGATTTTGAAAAGGCAAACAAAAATAATTTTGGGGAAGAAATTCATCAAAGTATAAAAGACTTAATTGAATAGAAAAAGGAAAGACGAGCTAAACCTATAATAGATGAGGTAATTTCAATAAAACTAGGCAATGAGAAAAATCCTTGAACGATCTAGATTGGATCCATGCTGTCTTTAGAGGAACGCAGGCATTTACTTGCTCTTTTGAAATAATTCAAAGATATTTCTGTAGGATTCTTAAAGACATGCCTAGAATCGATCTTGAAATTGTATAGCATAAAATCCCCTAAACTCTGAAGCTAAACCCGTCAAGCGAAAGTTGAGAAGAGTCTGCCCTGATTGGGCACTTAAAATTAAAGAATAAGTAACTAAACGAATCAGTGCCAAGTTCTTAATGTGTCAGAATATCCAATGTGGTTAGTAAAGATAGTTCTGGTCCCTAAGAAAAACAGCAAAACCAGAGTCTGTGTTGACTTCTGGATTCAAGCAAGGCTAATTTGAAGGATGACATTCCATTACTACACATTGATGAGTTAGCAGACTTCACAGCGGGGCATGCACTTTTGTCACTTATGGATGGGTTTTCAGGGTACAACCAGATAATGATGGCACCAGAAAATAGAGACGAAACAATATTCACCACACCAAGGGATGTGTGACAGCACAAGAGTCAAAAGCAAAGGCAAAAAAGGCAATCTACTACCTCGGCAAGAAGATGTTAGACTATGAAGCTCAGTACACACCACTAGAGATGACCTATCTTGCACTGGTGTCTGCCACTTGGAAGACATTACTTGCTTACACACCTAGTAGTGTTGGTTTCAAGATTAGATCTCATCAAATATCTCTTTAAGAAACCAGCACTAATTGGTAGGTTAGCATCTTAGTTATTGCTTCTGGCTATGTTTGACTTGATGTACATCACCAAAAAATTGGTGAAAGGCAAAGTTATGGCAGAGCTCTGAGTAGATCAACCGGTCAGTGGAGAAGGCAATTTAGAATACCTATTCCTAGATGAAGCAATCATGCAGATAGTGAAGGAAACCAAGAAATTGTGCTTTGATGGAGCTTTAAACCAAAGAGGTTATGGAGTAGGGGTCCTCCTTATTTCCCTGATGAATCCCATGTGCCTTTGTCCTTCAAGTTTCACTTTGAAGTTTCAAACAATTATGCGGAGTACGAGCTTTGTATTGCTGGATTAGAAGCAGCCCTTGAACTAAGGATAAAGCGGTTGGATATTGTCAATGACTCAAATTTGGTAGTCTCACAAAGCAGAGGAGATTAGAAAGTCAAACCAGAGATGATGAAAGTATGTTATCGGCTTTCGAACTGCTTGCTACCCAGATTTGAGAAAGTCACATTCAACCACATATTGAGAGAAAAAAATCGATTTGCCAATGCCTTGGCTACCCTAGCTTTTGTGGTCAACATCCCTGAAGGCATAACAAAATAAAGTAGAGGTATGCACCAGCCTATGAATTCATTGCTGCAGTGGAAGAAGCCCAAGATGGACATCCTTGGTACTACGACATCTGGAATTTCATAAAGAAAGAGGTCTATCTACAAGGGGCAACGAAGAAAAACATAAGGGTCGTCCATTTTGCGAAAGACAATTGAGAAATACAAAGATTGGCCAAGCAAGTTTTGTCCATCAAGATCGAAATCCCTCCACGTGAGTGTTGATTGAATGTTAAATTGAAGAGTTGAATGGCAAAAATGAACTGATGCTATTTGATAAAAAGAGGCTTCAAGCATTGTATCATGTTTGAGGTTATCAGCACAGAATTGCCCATGCATTTAGCAAAAAGTTGAAGGATAGGATTCTAAAAGCTAGGAATCTAGCACCCAAAGAAGAACCAAGCTCCAGTGCATGACCCAAGGGAAAAATACAAGCCAAACTAGATAGGGCCGTATTTTATCAAAAAAAAAAAGAAGTAGTTGTACTGATGGATTGGGATGGATTAGAATTTACACAACCTGTGAACTTGGGCAAGCTAAAGAAGTACTCTCCTTGAGATAGCTCGTTAGGCTGAAAACCGAAAAGGGCAACCTAAGAAAAATTTAAAGCATACAAAAAAAAAAAAAATTTGAAGCTCGCAAGGTTGAAAACCTAAAAAGGCAGCCTTGGCAAAAGTAAGAGCACAAAATGAGAGAGTTAACACTCGAGTGGACCTTAACCTAAACTACGAATGGCCTAATTCCTACCCTCGGGATACGTAATAAGCTTGTCAACACAGTCATTGGCATCTAGCATCGAATTACTAAGTATTGGAGGGGATTTTTAGTTATACAACTCATGGATTCAATTGTGAAAATGTCTAATTAGTGAGTTTGCAAAATTGTATTTTGAGTTGTTTTTAATAAGATGAGTATAGCGATCCCGATATTCCCTGTTGTTATTGAACCGTAATCCGGACTCGGTTCCGTAGATTTGTTGTTGTTGTCTCATTCTCTTTTCTGTCCCTTACTCTTTATCTTAGAGTTTTGGGTTGTGTTGGACTTGTTGGGTTATGTTGGTTGTGTTTTAAAACCTAGAATCTTTGCCCAGTTTTTGACCTCTCCGCTCGAGCGGGGGTTTCGGCGCTCGAGCGGGAAAATCACCTTCCCAGTATTTCCTCTGTAGTGTTGGACGCTCGAGCGTGATGTTTGACGCTCGAGCGGGAGTTTGTGTGAGACGCTCGAGCGGGGAGTTGGACGCTCGAGCAGGGGCCTGTTCTGCAAAACTTCTGGATGGTTGTATCCGCAGCTCGAGCGGGGTTTTTGGCGCTTGACCGGGAGTCTGTGAGTGAGGCTCGAGCGGGGGTTTCCACGCTCAAGCGGGGCGACCTGTATAACACACTGAGATTCAGCTTTTTGAATCACTTTTTGATTTCCTTTCTCTCTCTTACTTTTCCGAAAAAGCCATTGGAGAGCACCTCACTCTAGAACCTAACTTCTCTCTTAGGATTGATATAGCTAGAGTGTTTTCCTCACCTTGGGCCTTTGCAAGAAATGTGTTGATCGTCGAGGGCTTCGTTGTGATCCAAGAAATTTGGGATTTGGAGCACTTTGATTTCGGGTCATCTTCTCCATTTGAGTTCTCCATTTGAGGTAGGGATTCTCCTTGTTCTTTTTCAATATTTCGTCTATAGATAGACATGTGGTAGTTTTGTATTGCATGAAAACCATACCTATGTTGGGTTTGTTTGAAAATCATGAGGGAACCTAGAGTTGGTTGATTAAAAATGGATTTATTGTCTTTGGGTGCCTATTGGACTATTTGTGGCGTGAAATAGCATGTTGTGGTTGAAATATAGAAAAAAAAAACCCTAACCTAATGATTATGATTTAATTTGCATAATTAGTTTGGAAGGTAATGGAAGGAATGGAATTGATTTTGGGAAAATGAGAAAAGTGTTTTTGGAATAAGTGGTGGGACATATTGATTTTCAAAATTATGAAAGTTGATTTTGAAAGTGAAGAATGAAACTTTAACTCTATGTGAGTCATAGAAAACAAATATGGGGATTGGATTGTTGTATCATGCGTGTTGAGTGTACACATTTGGGGGAATAAATTGTAACAACCATGCTTGGGTTGTTAATGGGTTTGTGATCTCATGATAATTGAGTCTGTTAATAGATGTACAATACATTTGCATCTAGAAGTTTTGTCCTTGGTCATCGGTGGAGGATGACATGGTTGTGTTGAATTGTCGTGTATGCATTATACCATTGTTAATGGAACATCGTATGTAATGAATTGTTGAGATACATTAGATATGTATGCTTGCTTGGGAAGAGGTAGTTATGTGTTCATATACTTTAACACATTGTTTGTATCTGGATGGTTTATGTATATGTGTTATACATGTTAGTTGTGCCTTGTTGCATTTGGTTGGTGGTGTTATACTCTGCGCTAATAATCAAAGGTACCGTTACCTTCCAGCTAGCGCCTGGAGAACTGTCTGCGCTAATAATCGAAGGTACCATACCCCTCCAGCTAGCGCCTGGTAAACTGGCTTGTTGTTGTAAAAGGTGTATTGTTGGCTTACTACGCACATTGCTAATAGAGCGAAGTTGGTTGTAGTTGTTTCGTTGTAACTGAAAATATCATGGATTTTGATTGGTTACAGTTCGGAGGACCGAGTTACTCCATTGGTTGATTGTATACATGTTGGTGGGTTGTAAATTTATATTTTTACAAAGATATGCATGTATAGTTATGATAGTAATGGAAACGAACCAAAAGGGTCTTTTGTCTTTTGGAAAGTGTGGAGGAGAACGTATGTTTTAAAGATAAACATGTTTGAAAAGGTATATCTGAGTATGTATAGGAAATGGAAGAGAGTATCGGGCTTAGTGTGATTACTTTCTAAGTATTTGTTAATGTTATGACAGATGGGGAACGGGGGTTAATGAAAGAAAAAAAGGTAAGACAAACCACTTGTAGCGTTGAATGAAATGGTTGTTTTCGAGAAAAGTTCATACATTTATATTTTGTATAAACTGTCACATTACTATTCTAGTATGAGAATGAGTGTTCATGATCATAGCTATCTGTAAGTTGTTATTGTTGAGGATCATGTTGAGTTCCCTACTGGACTATATGTTCATCCCATGTTGTTGAATCTTTTTCAGGTATTAAGCAGGTTGAGCTGCAAGTTTGGGATCTACTTGTTTACTGGCCACGGGGCCCCAGTTATGTTGGCGGAATGCCATTGTTGTAAAAAGGTTACACCCTTCTTCTTATACCTTAAGTGATGTAAGCCCAAGGGCAATTTACTAAGTATGTTCATGTAATATTTACTTTGCATACGAATGAGAGTATCGTTAATCACTTCTACGGATTGAATATATGAGTTTATTTCCGCATGTTATCCTTGTAATTGAATTAAGCTAATGAATTTGGTAATGACTTCGAGTAATAAAAAGTGGGGCGTGACAATGAGTGAGTGATTTGTGTTCCTTTCTGGTTAACCAATTACACAAAATTTTGAAAATAAGGGAATAAACTTCGTTGCACGGTTTCATTGATAATGATCTCAGACGTAACAAATGAAAGAAAATTTAACTAATTCCCATTCGACAAAAGTCGTGAAACGCTAAACTAAACAAACGTGAAAAAACTCTAAACTCGAGGCACCATAAGTCAAGAATCACCTAGTCTTTATCCTCTTGAATAGTCTCTCATTGCATGTCTCAACCCACTGAATCCCATGTTCAAGCCACTGGATGAATTCTATTGATAGCTTGTGGTTGGAACTCTCTTCTACCATCATGAATGTCCTATCTTGCCAAACTTTGGCATTGACCTTCAAGTGAGAAGCTTGGAAAGCAAAATTTGAGGCTACAGGGCGAACCCAAATTGCTGTAGAATCTGATGAGGGAAATAGTAGATGATATGAGTCAGGCTAACTACCTCTACACCTAGGAAAGGGAGCATCTCTCAGGTTATAACTGAAAGTGCTAACCGGGGGCAACACCAGGCAATGCCTCTATGAGTTCGGGCACATATCCAATCATGCCAATCTTCAGCGAAATTCATTTTCAACAAATTGAGCTCGAGTATGATATGAAATCTGCAAGTAACGAGTAAGAGCACTACAACAAAACTGACTTTTTACAGCATCACATCAACGGCATACAAGATATGCATGTCGTAGTTTCTCATGTTTACGACTTGCATTTTTTGTACGTCGTAAATACTTTTCCAATCACGGCGTGTCTATTGCGTAGGCCGTAAATAGTAATAATAATAATTTTTTTACCACTTGCAATGTTAGCCATGAATAATAAAACTTTTTACGACATACAAATGACATGCCGTTAATACATAAATTATCCACGACACACAATTTATGCGGTAAATGATATAACCCACAAAATTAGGCGCCAAATTAAAATAATATCCGGCGCCAATCACCAAAAACTCAAGCGGCATGAATTTTTTTTAATACCAAAATGCAAACTGTTTGGCTTCTAATTGGGAACATAGAGAGCTGTAAATCGGATAATAGAAGAGAGGGAGAAGATTTCGATATGGAACAGAGCTCTAGGGTTCGAAAGGGAGACTGGTTCAGTGGCGCAAGATTTCGATCTGGAACAGCGTGCTCCCTCCGGCGGTGAGACTGGTTCGGCAACGGCAACGATCGACGGTTCGAAGGGGAAGGGTTGCGTTCTTGATGTATGTTTAGATTCCCCCTTCCCCCTTCCCCTCTCTCTCTCTCTCTCTCTCTCACCATTTTATTCGTTTAGTTTCTCTGCTTACATAGCGAGAATAGTTACAAGAGGAAGTGAAGAATTTCTAGGTCGAATCCGATATCAGTCCGATATCAATCCATTAGCAAAAAATTTATGATTAAAAATTCTGTTTATGATCAATCCATTGCACTGTAATGTGGAGTCCACGTTCTATCGTGAACTGAAATTCTGTGATTCTGTTTATCAGTAATGTTAAACAAAATTTATTCGTGATTTTGGACTTGAACGTTGAACTGGAATTCATGAATTTATAGTGCAGATTTTAGTAACACACGTTATATAGAACTGATTCGAAATTTTTAATCACGAATCATTTCAGAAAATAAGCTGATTCGAATCATTTCAAAAAATCTATGATTAAAAATTCTGTTTATAGTGTAGATTTTATTCACGAATCAAGTGGACTATCCATGAATTTCTAGGTTGAATCAGTAACACATATTCTATTTATATTGTAGATTTTATTCGTTCTGAAATTCTGTGATTCTGGACTCCACATTAAACAGAATTTATTTGTGATTTTACACTGTAATGTGGAGTCCACGTAATTTACTCTATAGCATTAGAATGAATGAGTGATGCTAAAGAATGTTATGATGAATAGGTAAAATTTAGAAATAGATTCATAGATCGCAAATAGAAACTGCCATAAAATATAGTTGTATTTTGCTACTGTGCTACAAAGGCAATGGCAGTAGGAGTAAAGATATAATAAGAAGTTATGTCAACTCTAAACCAACATTATCAGAATGTTATGAGTGGCCAATGCAAGTACCTGAAATTGTCATGTTTTAAACTTACCTTTACGAAGAAACACATTAACCAATAGAAGATACAGTGGAAAGATCTAATTAACTGATCAACCTTAATGGATGCCATGAGCCTATTGAAATACTTGAAAATGCCAAATAAATCTACAAAAGTACTGACAAATGAGAGAATAATTGACAAATAATTAATCAACCATGGACAGAGATCTGAAAGTGGTGTCAACAATAATTACTGGGGAAAGAAGGATCTTACAAGATACACAAATCCCTCTGAAGCTTCAACAATGGCTTTCATTTGATCTGTTGGAGTAGTAGGTGTTGTGAGCAGCACCTTAATTGCAAAATAAAGTGAGAATTATACTTTTATTAGAAACAAAATAGAGCACCAAGTATATACTAATAGCAATTTGCCACACTAGCAGGTTATCAACTTCATCGAAGTATGGTTACAAATATGCAGCCCAACATATAACTCCTCTAGTCCTGATAAGCTTTTCAAAACCCCTGGAGAAATACTATCCACCTGACATTTCAACAAATACATCAACCTCAAGTGAGTAAGGTTTCCTATTTCTTTCGGTAGCTCCTTCATAGAAAAGCCAGTAATGTTGAGAATTTCTAGATTACTTAGAGCACCTGACAGTTTTGCAACTCTTGTGATCAGCTCCAAAAGGAATTCCAATGTCTTTCAGTTCAAGTTTCTTCCAAACATCATCTAGTATTACAAGGACTCTCTTACTCAATATTCTTTGTTTTAGCTCCCTTGCTCTCTCAGGTAAATTTTTCTTACTGAATCAAAAACCCAACTGCGCAGCTATCATACCTTGAATAACAGTGAAGGATGGGTCTTGGGGCACTTCTACCAACACAACTTCATTTAACAATTTATTTTCTTCTGCTTTCTTGGCAACTTCTTTCACCAATGTTGTCTTACCAACCCCTCCCATCCCACATATCCCAATCATATTGATTCTATCATCCGTCAGTGCCTCCATGACTTCATTCATAATCAGTCTTCTAGATTCAAAACCCTTAATACCTCTGGCGGATATAAATGTGGATGCGATCCCCATCGGAGCACTTGAGAAGTCTCCTAATCCTTCATATAGCTCTACCACATCTTCAATCTTCATCTTAGCTTCCTTGCTCGATGAGTATCGTGATTTCAAATTTGGGCACCACCCTTTGTCTTCATCACGAAGGAATCTTTCGGTCTCTTTGCTAACTTCATCCACCGTTGTCAACCACTGCTCAACACTAGGTTCAATAATTTGCACATTCCTTTGTATTCTATCTCTTGTGTCTTCCAATTTTTGGACTTGTTTTTTGAGATTCTTAATGTTTCTGTTATAGAAAATGAAATATCCAAATTGGCTAACTGGGGTCACCAATTGTTCACCAACCGAAGCAACAACATCCAGAGCCATTTCTCATCTCTGTTTCAGTCAGTGTAGTAAAATGTAAAATGTAAAAAATTGAACAGAACAAAGAGCTTTTCTACAAAAATTGAAATGGAAATCAAGAAAAGAAGCTTTGTATAACATATATTATAGGAAAAGTCAAGAACCCCATCCATATCCACCCAGAAAATTTTGGATGAGTGATTGTGTGGTGGAGATTAATTTGTGTAATGTGAAACCCATGTGAAATGTGGTAGAGAATAATTTCTAGATACTTTTTGGATTGAGTGCTCGTTTGGCATAAATGATTTGGGTTAAAATGGTCATAAAAAGACAAAATAAACTAAAAAGTCAATAAGACAAAATGTCACATCTAAACTATAATCATTTTATTTTCTCTCAGAAAAGTCAAAAAAGTCAAAATGTCCATCCCAAACGAGACTTTTTAGTCTCAGATTATAATAGCCAAAAAGTCAAAAAAGCCAACTCACATCTCAAATGAACCCTGATAAGGATGTGTTTGTAGTATTACTCTATAATATATCTTTTGATCTCCAATATTTTAAATGTGTCAATTTGCTCCATAACCTATTAAATTTGTTACTAAATGGTCCCTACCTCCGTTAATTTCTACAATTGATAATAGAAGTAAGGGTATTTTCATGAAATCACATATGCCATTGAAAAAGTTAGGGACTAAATTGATACAATTAAAATATTAGAGACGAAATTGAAACAAATCACACACTTTCGATACTATTTTTTTTTTTTTAATCTCATTTTACTAATATAAATGTAGTTTGAAAAAGATGTCTTCCATAATCAATTCCAGATGGAAATGAAGGTAGAGAGTATTTAGTGACAAAATTAATAGGTTGGGGACCAAATGACACATTTGAAACATTCGAGACTAAAATGACACAAGATGCATACTTTCAGAATCATTATTGGTGTGTTTGGTAACGTTTACGTTTTCAGTTTATATTTACAAAAATTTTATAAACTGGTTTTTGTTTATTTTTAGAAAAACATAAACTACAAACGCGTTTGGTAATTGACAAAATGTTTAAAAAAATTAAAAAATATAAAAAATAGTGAGAAATGGCAAGTGGTGGCAAGTGGCGGGGGAAGATGGCGGTGGAAAGTGGTGACGGTGGGTGGTGGTGGTGGGTGGGTAGGTGGGTTGGTGGGTGACGGTGGTAGGTGGTAGTGAGTGGGTGATGGTGGGTGGTGGGTGGTGGTGGCAGGTGAGTGGCGGATAGCGGGTGATAGTGGCGGGTCGTGGTGGTGGGTGGGTGGGTGACGGTGGCGAGCGGTGGTGGCAGGTGGGTAGTAGATGGCAGGTGGTGGTGGGTGGTAGCGAGTGGGTGGTGGGTGGTGGGTGGTGGGTGGTGATGGTGGGTGGGTGACGGTGGCGGGTAGCGGCTGGTAGCGAATAGGTGGTGGTGATGGTGGTGATGGGTGATGGGTGGTAGTGGCAGGTGGGTGGCGGATGGCGGGTGGGTGGCAGATGGTGGTGGTGGTGGTGGTGGTGGGTGGGTGGGTGACGGTGGCGGGTGGTAGGTAGTAGCGAGTGGGTGGTGGTGGCAGGTGGGTGATGGTGTTGGTGGTGGTGGCGGCGGTGGTGGTGGTGGCGGGTGGGTGGTGATGAGTGGTGGTGGCAAGTAGGTGACAGGTGATGGTGGCGAGCGGTAGATGGTAGTGGAGGGTAGTGGATGGATGGCAGGTGGGTGGTAGTGGTGGCGAATGGGTGAGAGATGGGTGGTGACTGGTGGGTAGTAGTGGTGGGTGGTGGTGGCAGGTGGGTGGTGAGTGGTGGTGGCAAGTGGTGGTGGGGGGTGGGGGGTGGTAGCGGAAGACGGTGGTGAAAAATGATGACGGGTGGTGGCTAGTGTTGGGTGGTAAAAAAAAAAAACTCAAAACTCAAAACGAAAACACATTTTTTGTGTTTTCATTTTTTGGCCAAATTTATAAACTGAGACCACTGATTTATAAATCAAAAATTTTACCAAACAAGTTTTTATTTCAGTTTTTTAAATTTTTATAAATATAAACAGAAAACTGAAAACGTAAGTGTTACCAAACGACACCTATGTATTTAACTCTAATATAATTAATTTAAAATTTTCTTTTGGGTCCCCTAAAGCTTGGATAAAAATACAGTAAACTTTACAATTTTAACATAATTACACGAGACTTCCTTAAGATTTTAATTTACATAACATTTAACCTAATTTTCAGCAATAGTTCAATACGTCAAATGGATGAAAAATGATATCATTTTCTCTTTTACTTTGATTACAGTTTTCATCCCTGTACTTTAATCCATATTTAACTTTAGTCCCTGTAGTTTTAAATTAAACAATTTAGTTCTTACATTTTTAATCTAATTTCAATTTGGCCCTTATGCCTAAATTTCTATTAAAGTGTGTACCTGTGTCTCTCCTGTATAGATGAGAAAGAGCAAGAACAGCTTAGAAACCCGCCCAGTAGTGAAGAAGATGAGCAAAGCTATCCACCAGCCTCTGCTTCAGTCTTCACCTCCAACAATGAAATTGAGAATTTGAATTGGAAAATTGAATTTGTTAAAAATGATTTCAGCTTTCGAATATTTATTGCTTTACTTGTCAATTGTCGTGTTCACAAAAAAAGAAAAAATAATGTTGATTGCTTTGCTTGTGAGTTGTGATAAATTATGTCCTTACAATATACTTTGCTTGTGATATATAAAAGGTGATCAATATTCTTTTGATGTGTCATGGTTTATTGGCTTAAAACAAGAGTTCATAACTTGGTTTTCACTCTACTATGCTGGATTAGACAACTTATTTGGACCCATTACAAGTTTCTATTTCGATGATTCATTTTATTCCATTTGTAAACTCAATACAACAGAATTAACGAATTGTACTAGTTCAGTTGTCCAATTAACAGTCTCAATTGAGATGTTAGGCACTCAATCATTATTAAAGACATAAATCGTAACATCATTTTGTGTAAAAGAGATAATTATAACATTATTTTTTAATTCATAAACCTAACTATAATAACTAATAAATATATGAAAAAATATTATCTAAATTAAAATCCAAATGAATGAGTATAATTATTTTAAATTTGTGAGACTAAAGATAATATTCCACTTTAGATACACTTTATAAAGTAATTATTTTTATAGTGTGTTCGGATTTTGGATTTAATTTTTCTTTTAAATTTTTTTTACTTTATTCACATTTTACTTATTTTTTTCCTTTTCATTTTATAAATTCTTATCCAAATTTATAATTCAAATACAATTTTAACATAATTATTTTGCGGTCTTTCAATTGAGTAGCTAATATAGTCTTCATTTGGGATGTAGGTTGGCTTTTTGGCTATTTTAACTTGGAGCTAAAAAGTCTCGTTTGGAATAGACTTTTTGACTTTTTTGAATTTTGTAAGAGAAAAAATAAAATGATTATGATTTGGATGTGATATTTTGTCTGATTAATTTTTTAGCCTATTTTGTCTTATTAATTTTTCAACTTATTTTTTTTTTAATAATTATTTTAGTCTAAAACCCTTTATGCCAAACATAGCCATAACGTTCCGCTTTAGATTGTGTTTAGTTTATGAATTTGAGAGTTTTCCATTTTCAATTTTAAATTTCTCATTATGAATCAAATTTAACCTTAACTTCTTTTACAAAGTGGAAATGACCAAAGTGGACCCACCCATCCCTTTGTATTCTAAACTTTGCTTGTATCCAATTTTATTAGATAAATTATAGTCACCTTCCCTAAGGGTCTTAACTTTGCTTGAAAAGATGCATGTTCTTAGTAATATTCAAATAACAAAAACTTTCTGTGGCTTAATGCTATAGTTTTGAAATTTATTTAATGCTTATTATTTATTGTCTTCTCATGTTTATTCGCTTCATAATTTATGTAACCCTCTCGATGGTTATCTTTTCCATTATTTGACATGCAGAGTATCTCCCCTAAGCTTTGAACTAGAAGCTACATTGAAGTTGGCAAGATTTCTCTGCAGGTAGACTTGTTAACCCATTTTCTAAGGCGATGATTGCAATATACTTTCATACTCGAATGAATTTAGCCTGTAGGAGTTGGATGATATCCCAAAATCTCTTTGATGGAAATGTGCAATCAATATATAAGTATAAATTAATGACACTGTATTATTTATACAATGCTGCCTGTATCATTTTATTCTACATTTTATAAAGGTATGAATTGTACAGATTTCAATTTTGAGTTGTATTTAGATTTTTTTTTGGGATTTATTTTTTAAAAATATTTAAAAATGTTTAAGAAAAATTTATTATTTTATTTTAAATATATAATTTTTATTTAAACATTTTTAAATTTTTTATTTTAAATACTTTATTTTATTTTGTAAATATTTTAATATTTTAATATTTTAAATTCAAAACACAACTCCACACTCATTGAGAACCATTAATGAGAAATTGAAATTCTAAATCACCATCTTGGTGTATTTGCTAATCATTTTGAGCATTGATGCATGTAACTAGTTCGAGCGAGCGATTTTTGTGGATGCAATTTGTTAGCAAGCGGAAAGTTGAAGATGGATAAACAATGGTTACATTTTCCAAGGTTTATTTCCAAACACAACCATAAATATGCTTTCAAATGTTAAACTACTCAAATTTTTTTTTTGATGGAATTAATAATAATTTAAAATTTTCAGAGTATCGGATGAGTATTTGGATGGAGCGAGAAAATTTGTCAATACGGTTAAGGAGAATGCAGGGAATCCCGATATGATCATATGCCCTTGTGGAAGTTGTCAAAACCTATCACAACAACATTGTGATACTGTGTTCGAGCACTTAGTCATGAAATGGATGGATCCTAGATATACGTCATGGGTTCTTCATGGGAAACGGCTAAGTGAATCTATAGAAGTTCAAGAGAATGTTGCAATTCCAGAGACTTATAGGATGTTTAGAGATGTTTATGTACAAGATGATTTTTGGCAACCTACAAATGAAAGTAGAGAGAGGGAGTTCACACAAGCATTAGAAGATGTTAAAACTCCTTTATATCCAGGTTGTACAAAGTACACTAAGTTTGCAGCAATTGTCGCTTTATACAAGCATAAAGTTGTGCATGGGGCATCTGATAAGAGTTTTGATGAACTCTTGAGAATAGTGTCTGACATGCTACCAGAAGGTAACATACTTGTGCAATCTATGTATACAACAAAGAAGTTGCTTAAAGCATTTGATCTAGGGTATGACAAAATACATGCTTGTGTCAATGATTGTTGTTTATTTAGAAAAGAGTTAGAGCATATGGAGACTTGCCCAAAATGCAATTGTTCATGTTGGAAAGTAGATAAGCGAACTAAGAAGATTAAAAAGGGGGTTCCAGCAAATGTGTTGCGTTATTTTCCCATAATTCCAAGATTTAGAAGAATGTTCAGGTCACAAGTAAAAGCAGAACAATTAACTTGGCATTCCACTCACAAAAGTCAAGACGGAAAGATGCGACATCCAGTTGATTCATTGGCATGGGATTCAATTGATCAAAAGTGGCCCTCTTTTGCATTGGATCCACGAAACCTTCGACTTGGTCTTGCAACAGATGGGTTTAATCCTTTTGCAAATCTTAGCTCAAGGTATAGTTGTTGGCCAGTGATGTTAGTGACTTATAATCTTCCTCCATGGTTATGCATGGCAAAAAAAATATAATGTTGACATTACTTATACCGGGACCAAAGCAACCAGGGAATGACATAGATGTGTATCTACAACCACTTATAGAAGACCTACAAGAATTATGGAATAATGGTGTCGAGGCCTATGATGCAACCAACAAGTCTATGTTTAATTTGAAGGCTATGTTGATGTGGACAATAAATGATTTTCCAGCTTATGGGAACTTAGCTGGATGTGCCACAAAAGGGAAAGTTGCTTGTCCTATATGTAGCATTAACACATGCTCACAGTGGTTAAATCACAGTAAGAAAACAGTGTACATGGGCCACAGGCGATTTCTATCTCCGGATCATCCATTTGGAATGAAAAGAAGTTGGTTTCATGGAAAGCAAGAGCTTTGGGGGAATCCTAAACCATTGAGTGGATCTGATGCGTTAGATGCAATAAAGGACATTGAAACTAATTGGGGAAAGACTACAAAGGAAAGGAAAAGAAAAAAGGGACCAGGCGAAACAAAAAAAAGACCAAAAAGAGTCTGATTGCGTCCAACCATGGAAGAAGAAGTCCATATTTTTCAATATATTGGGATGTAAGTGCTTGGAAATTATGATTTCATATTCGTTCATCTATCGTTAGTCTTAGTTAAATTTTTTCTTATAATTTTTTGAATAATAAATCTTTGTTTGATGTTACAAGCATTGCTTTTACGTCATAACTTGGATTTGATGCACATTGAGAAAAATGTTTGTGAAAGCATTTTATGTACACTTTTAAATGTTAAGGGAAAATCAAAGGATGGTCTTAAGGCTCGTAAAGATTTGGCGGAAATGGGAATTAGAAGTGAATTGCATGCAGAGAATAAAGGATCCAATTTTTACTTGCCACCAGCATCGCATACACTTTCCAAGGATGAGAAGAAGATTTTTTGTTCTAGGCTACAAGATTTGAAGTTGCCTGATGGTTATAGCTCAAATATTGCTAATTGTGTTTCATTACAAGAATGCAAGTTAATTGGACTCAAGTCACATGATTGTCACGTCTTGTTTCAACAATTGTTGTCAGTTGCATTAAGAGGACTTCTGCCAAAAGGACCAAGGAATGCAATATTCCGATTGTGCTCTTTTTTCAATCAGTTATGTCAAAAGGTGATTGATAGGAATAAGATAGAACAACTTGAAAATGATGTTGCTGAGACTTTGTGTATATTAGAAAGATTCTTCCCTCCATCATTTTTTGATATTATGGTACACTTAACAATCCACTTAGGCCGAGAAGCTCGCTTATGTGGACCAGTGCAGTTTCGTTGGATGTACCCATTTGAAAGGTTAGTCTATGTCATATTTTAAATATAAGAATTATTTTTTGTCTAAAATAAATTAACTTCTAAAAAAATTTGTTAAGCTGAATTTTATTGTTGTTTAGATACATGAAGATACTCAAAGGTTATGTTAAAAATCGTGCAAGACATGAGGGATGTGTCACGACCCAAACCTGCCCCTAAAAGTTTGGTCCATGACCGGCCTGTACATAGGCCTCAAAACAGAATTTGAGAATCATATTTAATCACATACGGGGCTTTAAGCAGAAGCAATATCAATAAAAGACAACATCCATTGAGCTTGTGCATACATGATGGTTTAATTGAATTTAAGCATTTAAATACATTCAGATAGTTACATATACAATCACAGAATTATGCAGATCTCACACACACTTATATAAGACTCCAAAAATTGCATAACTCTCAGTAATCAAAATTAAGGCCTCAATACGAAGGCATACCCCAGGCGGCTTGGCAAACAGGTTGACCCCAATACAATTCTAGTGTCAATCCCCAATGGTTCACCTACATAAACATACATAAAACAGAGTGAGCAAGGCTTATTGAATAATAGTACGTGATAATCCAATAAATAACTTGAATCACAAGGTATATAAATGCAGAGAACTTATTGTTAATCTTATCCTGTGGTTGCTTTCAGAATGGGCATAGGCCTAGTTTTTAATTAGAACGGCTTTAAGCCCTTGAACAGAGTGGCGTTGAGCCCTTAAACAGAGTGACGTTGAGCCCTTATCAGAATGGCATATAGCTCTTATCAAAATGGCATTAAGCCCTTTTACGTATGTATGAACTCAAGAGGTGGCTCGCACAGATTCTAGAGGTGACTCGCATGGCAGCACTTAGCTCCGTGCAGCACTTTGTTTCATACTAACAGATCATACAGAATGGTCACAGGCCCAGATGTCACAAATTGGCCATAGGCCTCACAGATGTTACAGAACGGCTATCAGCCTCATAACTTTCACAGAACGGCCATAGGCCTCATAACTTTCACAGAACAGCCATAGGCCTCATAACTTTCACATCGGCTTTAAGCTTGGTTCACATATGTATGGACTCAAGAGGTGGTTCGTACGGATTCTAAAGGTGACTCGCATTGCAGCACTTAGTTCCGTACAACACTTTGTTTCATACCAGGAAAAAATTATATCATTAGGTCTTAATCATCCATATATTGTCATAGCATAGCATAACCGGAACGGATGAACAAAAACAGAAACAGAAATAATCTTAGATTCTTAAGAATACCATTATGCAATAGTGCACATAAGTTTCCCATGGTTTGGTCACAGATTGATACAGGTGTCTTGCGTAAAACAGAATAATAATAATAATAACCATTAACAGAGGGCACATATATCATTACAGTACGCTTAATAAGAACAGAATAATTCACATTCTAACGTGGGTCACATAATGATGTTAAACATTTGCATTCATGTCATAGGTTCTTAACGACCTTGGGTCCATATGTAACACAACAGAATAATCTCAGATTCATACAGATACCTTGGCTCAAGGAAGAACATAAGTTTCATTTATTCGTTAAGAAACGACGTAGTCTGCTTACAAGTAACAAAATGTTATATCAATTATTAATAGCACACCCAATGTACTACACAGTACTACTACTCACAGTGGTAGGTCTCTGATAGCGGTGGAACGATGTCCTCGTCTTGACCTACAAACATAATGCACATAGCAGATTATGAGGATAAAACCAATCTCTTTCTTATTCCTTAATCAATAGCCATGGTGGTTCTAAACTCATTAGTCCTCCATAGGTTATAATCCATGCCTCAGAAGATAGGAGGAATCGATAGGAAAATAGTTTAAGCGAAGAAATGGTACAAAACCGGTAGACAAAAAATGAGCAACTCTCACTAATTTGGGCATAACTATTTCTGTACTTAGAATTTGGGAGTGAGACCACCACCAATGGAAACTAGACTTCCGGGGCTTGATTTTAGGCTCAAGAATCACTCAAAACAGAGTCCGGATGCAAAAGATATGCTTGTTCAAAGTTATCCAGTTAATGTTGAAACAGGGGTGGCCGCACGTGCGCCCACCTTGGCCGCTCGTGCGGCCCAATTCCGCTCGAGCGGAAGAATCCGGCCGCTCGAGCACCCAAAAGCAGAATGAAAACCCCTTTTTTTCCTTCATGTCAGCTTGTGCGGTGCCTATGGCCGCTCGTGCAGTCTGGGCAAAAACAAATAGTCCGAAAATGGTTTTTGCTCCAACACTTGATCTATCCATTTTTTTAGCTTGATTTCAAGTCTAATTACTCAAAAACATGTATAATTCCTTCCAAAACATAATCAACTAACATCATCAAATAGAATCTCATCTTTTCTATACATACAACCTTTCATTATATATGCCCAAATCATGTAAATATAACTTAGATTTAAGGAAAGCATAAATTAATTCCTTTTATTCAACCCAATCCATTCCTAATTCAACACACTTATTCATTTACATATCAAACTTCCAAATTAAACCTTGATTTCATGTAGTAGATGGATTCTCTACAAGGATAGTAGTTAGAGCCACATACCTTACCCCAAATCCTTGTTCTTCCCTTTAAGCTCTTCAACTTTCCCAAGCTTCTTGGTTGATCTCTTCCCCCTCTCTTCTATTTTCTTCAATAATCTTCAAATCCCCCATGGGTGTTGAGTTGCCTCTCATTCTCTCTCTCACAGTTCACTCTTTCTCTCCCTTAGATATTTTTGACCCAAAGTGATGAGTTCAACAACTCATATATCTATGCATATATAATACACACATAAGTTCACCATAAAGGGGGAAACCAAACGTGCCCTTACGAATCGTACAAAATCAATTTTCAATTAAACTTTCCAGATGACTCTAAAAATTATGCTGATCATAAATATGCCCTCTGTTCTGGCTTCTGAAGCCTCTAAGGCCTTCAATTTGCGGTATAAAGTAAACCACCCAAATGTGTATTAACGAATCAGACAAATTAGATTTTCAATTAATTTTCCCAAATGGTTCCAAAAATTCCCGTTAACATATCCAAGTACTCAATTTTGATTTCTAAACCCATATAGGTCGGTAATTTCAATTTTAAATCCGTAACTCAACAGAAAATGCTTCAATTCCAAAAGATATAATTAAATTAAACACCTCATCCCATAGTTAAATACAGATGATTTCTTATATGTATTTTGGGGTCATTACAGGATGAATAGCAGAATGCTATCTAGTTGAAGAGTGTATGCAATTTTGTAGTCGGTATATGAAGAAAGCAGCTGAAATAGGTGCTCGACATAATCGCAATATAGAGTTTGAAAGTGAAACAATACTAGAAGGACGCCCAATTACTTTGGGAAAATCAATAATGATACCAGATGATGTGTTGCAAATTGCTCATCGATGTGTTCTAATAAACAGTGCAGAAGTTCAATCTTATATAGAGTAAGTATGATGAGTTAAATATTACTCTGTAATTGTCTATTCAAATAATGTTGTGTTCTTACCATTTTACTTTTTTATTAGGACGCATGCAGAGAAGCTTAAGCATTTGGATAAGCATTTCTTGAGGGATGCTGCATTACTACATTCTAGACCAATGGATACATTTTGTCAATGGTTGAAAGAGAAGATCAATTCTTATGGTGGTGAGGTGTCAAATACATTGAAATGGCTTGCAGCTGGCCCAAGAAATAATGCAATGTCATACTTGGGTTATGTCATTAATGGGCATCGCTTTCATACAACTAATGTTGAGAGGGCTACATAAAATAGCGGTGTTTCCATTGAAGCAGAAACTCTTTGTCGAGCTAGTAAGAGAGATACCACACAAGTTGTGAGAAAAATCTCTTTTTATGGGGTTATTAAAGAGATTATTTTGTTGGACTATTATAAATTTCAAGTCCCTTTATTTAAATGTGATTGGGCAACTACTGGAAATGGTGTCAAAGTTGAAGATGGATTTACTTTGGTTAACTTATAACATGGAAGACATCAATTTGAGAGAGATCCATTCATTCTAGCCTCACATGCAAAACAAGTGTTCTATTTGACAGATAGTGATACATCTAGTTGGGAAGTTGTACTTAAACCACCCCCAAGAGGTTTTCATGATTTTGAAATGTATGATGATGATGCTTATATGCCGTGTGGACATGTCGATATAGCTAGGCTTGAAATGGCTAACAGTGATGAAGATGAGTGCTATGTAAGGACTGATTGTGAGGGTGTGGAAGTGTTGCATGATGAATGAGTTACTAAAAATATTTTGTTGACCTAGTAATGAAATACAATAACATTATGCGCACTTGTGTTCTATTGGGATTGATATTTAAGAACTTATTTTTCTCTATGTAATATTTGTGGTATGTATTAAATTAATTAGTTCTTTTTTCTCCTTTCATAATGCTCTTGCACATACTTATCTCATATAAAGGATATAACCTGATTTGGTTTTATTCTTTTCATTTTTGCAGGTGGAATTCTTTTCTAAGGATTTAGTAATAGAAGTTGCCAACCAACAATATGTGTGCAGAGGTAACTTTATACATTATTTAATATAAATTTAAACTTGAAACAAGTGGTTTTTTCTAACTTATTTATTTTGGATACACATTTGTAAATAATTATTGGCTGCCTTGTCTTTATTTTTTCATGTGTCATAAAGAGTTCTAAAAAAGCAGCGAAAAGACATAGTAAAGAGAAAGAAGCTGTAGTTGCTTCCACAATGGATGACAGAAGTAATGGACCCATCAGAATTTCAGATGCAGGTTCCAATACTCGACAAGTTGAATCATCAAATGTAAATGGAGACTCTAGTCAAGAACCAAAGAAGAAAACTAGGGGGCCGTCAAAATTAAAGATGCATGACAAAGGAAAACAAAAGTGTGATGAGATCGACTTCAATAAAAGGGACCAACTGATAGGACCTGAATCGGTACAATTATCAACCTTAGAAGGAATCTTAGCTTGAGAGTTGGTGCCAATTAACATAGATTATTGGGTTGATGTTCCAGTTGAGATTAAGGATAAGTTATGGGATTGTGTGAAGGTAACATGTTTATGCAGTTAATTATAAATATTATATAACAATTCTTAATTTTTTTCCCTCTTCTAATACTAAATGTTAGCTTATATGAAAATGCAGCTTAGATACAACATGCATGATATCCACAAAACACATGTGATGCAAAAGTTTGCAAAATTGTGGCGCAATCACAAGTCTGAACTATCAAGAAAAATAAGAACTCTTGCTGCAACAGGTAAAGGTCATTTAGCACGTAATATTGCCCTCACCAAACCTGATAACATTGGAATGGCTGAATGGAAGGCATTTGTGAAAAATCGGCTTTCAAAAGGCTTTATTGTAAGTTTTCTTTTTCATAACAATTTTATGTAATTGTAACTTTTAATTAGAAGCTCATTTCTTTTCATAACAATTAAGATAAAGATTATAAATTCTTAATAAATGTTGACATTTCAAATGTTTACACTTAGGAAAAAAGTAACAAATTCAAATATATGAGGGCAAAGCAAAATGTCTTACACATCATGAGTCGAAAAGTTTATGCACGATTAGAGGAAGAAATGGTAAGTTTGATAGTATAGGCAACATTTATTTGTAAAGCATTTTGATTTTGTTTCTTCTTATTTTGAACTATGTTTTATTGTTGTTTTTTTTTTCTTTTTAATAGAAAAATCAGAGCCCACACCCAAATTCTATATCTAGAGTTGATGTTTGGATTAAAGGACATACAATGAAGAAAGGAAAACCTGTGAACGAAGTGCTTCAAGCAGCAATGGTATGAATCAGCTTTAGAAATTATGTCATTCCTTGCCTTACTAAGTCACCAAACACCTATACAAACCCTTGAAGCACAACTTTTTTGATAATTTTACAGCCACATATGGTCTACAGATGGATATTCACACCACAAATAGTATTAAATTTTCAAAGTAATTTGTCAGGAAATAATGTATCCTCTGTATATGTTGGACATGTGATTTAAAAGAACTTAGAGTGGAATATATCATATTCAATATCTTTGTAATTGTTTATTTGTTGCATTATTTGTTGCTATTGTTGATATAGCATAGCATTGCATTAGTTTTGGATATCACCATTTTTTTTAAATACAAAAATGTATATATTGCATTATAATTTAATTTTTTAATAAATGTTGTATATTGTAGAAAAAGGTTGAAGAGCATCACAAGCCTTCTATAGAAGAAGGCCCAATGTCTGTCAAAGATGATGCAATTGTTCATGCGTTTGGTCCAGAATGCCGCGGTAGTGTACGAGGGCTTGGATTTGGAGCATTTCCATCGAAAGTTGATGCACAAGTGTACCAAAATCAAAACGTGAGAAAACTAAATCAACAAATGCTGCTCTTACAACAAGAATTCCAGAGATGAGAGTTGAAATTTTAAAAGGAAAGAGGCAAAATGAGGTAAAAAGATTAAGAATTTGACAATATATGTTATATGTATTGATGTTTCATAAAAGTTTTTAAAAATTTTCAATTAAAACTTGTAGGAACCAAGCGAAGATGCAACGGGTAGGAAACGTTCTCATGGAGAAACCCAGGTAAAATTGCCTTAAATCATTTGAGGGAAAGTCTTTTTTTGAAAATAGCTTTCATGTCAGTTTAGTTTAAAAATAATAAAATTGTGTTGATATGTGTGCATAGGAATTTAACAAGATTTCAAGAAATCAATCTCTTTGACAATGAATCAAAATAGAGTTTGTTACAGATATTTATATCTTCTAATATAACTGATTAGTCACTAATTCTAACAAAATAAAATAAAACATATACATATATTATAATATAGAATAGTATTTCAAGCTTTTGTAATATGTTGATTTGTCTTCATATATAACAAGATTTTTATAGAAGGATATTCAACAAAATTTTTAAAACAAATTAATTACAACTTGTAGGAGCCAAGCAAAGGGACAAATGGCAAGAAACATTCTTATAGACAAATGCAGGTAAACTCGGACATTTCTCATGCTTGTACTTTTGCTTGCATCATTTTCTACTCAAGCTTTTGTCATTTTTTCATATGGATCCCATCATATATTAAATTTGAGTAAACAAATACTTCTTACAATTGTATTACAATTTTTTTAGGGTAAGCAAAACAGTGCAAGTGGTGAACATAGGGTGCACAAAGGTGGTGAACATAGGATGCACTCACAAGAAAATATTTGGGTAATTTTGGTATGGCATTATTACTTACATAAATTTTGTTATGTTTATACTTTTGTTTGCTTACTTTTACTCTAGAGTTTTTGTCAATTTTGCATATGGATCCCACATCATCTACTAAATTTTTTAGTAAACAAATATAACTTGATATTGTATTAAATTTTTTTTAGGGTGATGAAAATAGCGAAGGCTGTGAAAATGAAGACATTTGGGTAAATTTTCTATGGCATTATTAATTATCTTAATTTTGTCTTCAATTCATTAGCTTATTTTATGTTTTCTTTCATGATAGTTGCATGATGAGAATGAAATTGGAAATGGTGGATCTAACTTGGACAATGCCAAATGCAAATTGTTGCATTGGGATGGGACAAAGGTGGTGGTTGCGGAAAGCACAATTGCGTCAACAGATTCTAAACAATTGGTACATCACGTGCCTCTTGGCCCTGGGTGTTGGAAAGTGTGGGTTAATCATGTCAAAGTCAATGCACCATTGTTTTACCCTAATCATAAGATGTTTGTGCTTGAGGATACTATTGGAAGCACTATTGCTTGGCCAAACCATTTCATTAGCTTTGATTTTGAGTAGAAATTCTAATATCTATGGATAATTTGTGATATGACTTTGATGCTTGTGGATATAGTTTTGGATAGTTTAGAAACTCTAACATCTTTGGATAGTTTTGGATTTTGTATAGAAACTTGTATATGATATAATTTTTGGATGGTTTAGAACTTTTTGGACAATTAGAAGTTAAGGATAGTTCTTTTTGGGTGGTTTTGAATTAAGTTAGTTTTTGGATGTTTGGAATGTATAGACAATTGTTGAATGTTCATAACTTATATATGGATATAGTTTCTTTTTGATGGTTGAAACAATATTTTTGTTGTTGATTGATGCTTGTTTGTAATATTTGTTAGATTGTACAAAATTGGTCAAATAGAACTTACTGAATTTAAAAAAATATTTTTTTAAAAAATTACGTATTCTACGACAGGCATAATAAGTCGTTGTATTACATATTTTACGGCGCGTAATCAGCGTTGTTATTTGTCTCACCAATTAACGGCGTGCAAAAGTAGTCGTAGAAAAAGTAACAACAATGTACAAAATCTGCCGTTAAATAGTTTTTAACGGCGTACTATAGCATGTCGTAGAAAAAGTAATAACGACGCATAAAATCTGCCGTTAAATAGTTTTTAACGGCGTACTATAGCATGTCGTAGAAAAAGTAATAATGACGCATAAAATCTGCCGTTAAATAGTTTTTAACGACGTACTATAGCATGTCGTAGAAAAAGTAACAACGACGCACAAAATCTGTCATTAAATAGTTTTAACGGCGCACAAAGGATGTCGTTGAGTATGACTTTCCATGACTGGTTATAATATGATGCGCGTTGTACGTCGTAGAAGGGTTTTTATGGCATGCATTGCGCGCTGTAAAAACCCTTTTTTGTTGTAGTGGTTGCCCACACCTTCAACTTCTCCATAAGCTACATCTGGGAAAAGAGAGAAACAGAAAAGGGAGATAAAAGAATAGAGAGGTCTAACATGAGTGGAAAAAGCAAGTAGGGGTGTGCAAAAAAACAAATGAGAGATAAAAGAATAGAGAATGAAAGATAAGAAACCAAGTGAGATGGGTGGTACTTGAAGCAATAGCGGGCTACCAGCAGTCCGCAGTCCTACCAACATGAACCTCATCGAAACTTGTAAAAGTCTTTGCCAAGACTAAACCAGTGAAGCTCCTTCCATCTTTAACCTGCTTGGCCACATCAACCAAGATAGGGCTAACTATCCCACCACTCAGTATCGCTAGGAACCAGGCAAACAAACAGATACATATAGTAGCCCACATACACTATTGAAACTCACCCCTGGAAAGTTAACACGGCAGCATTAAATTCCAAGATGGTTCAACTGGCGCTCAAGCACATCTTCATCAAGCATGGCAATTCAATTTGTTCATTCAGGGCATGACACACGGTGTTTCAAGGACAATAGGAGCATTCTAGCATCAATGTCAGAGTCATGTTAGGTTGTTAGATTGCATGTATAGCAATTTCGAGTTGTGATTTTGTTTTATTCTCTTAGTCATGTTCAAGAGTCATTGTCAAATTCAAATGAAAAACACAAAAGGCTAAGCATTTGAAAGAAATAAAAGATTTTGATAAAAAGAATGTTCGATTTCATTGCATATACTATGAAAATTTAGGATTTGTGCAAAACATGAATTTTTACAAAAAGCATGGGGCATCCCCTAAAGGCATACTGTACAATGTTTTCCAAAAAAAAAAAAAAAAAATTAAAAGTGAAAAATGAAAAAGCATAAACATCCTAAAGACTATGGCAAATGGAACCCGGTCTGCCTCCCCAAGGGCACTTCGAACCACCCTGAGATGGACCCTCCTCATCTTAATCATCATTATCACCATCATCATCATCTTCGCTATTGCTGTCGGACTCATAGCCATCATCCAAAGTGCCTCCCCCTACCTCATGGGATGCGGATGCACCTCCTGTATGCCCAGACAGGCCATCAACCTACAAGAATCAAATAAGAACTCAGAATCAGCAAGGATTACAATATAGTTGGAATCATCATATGGAAGAAAAGGAAAGTCACCTAAATTGGGCCCCGAGCGCCGGTCACATACTTCTGGATCAGTGCCATCATGCTCGGCAATGTCCTACAATTGCTCTCAGTATGCCCATAAGGAACCTAATCAGTATAGTTGAAAGACAGAGATAAGGGATAGGATGTATAAACCAAAAAAGTGGGATAACTAGGTACTTGCTCGACTCCAGCATGCCAAAATGGTCTTGGTACAGTTGACTGGTGTCAAGGCTTGTAGTCTTTTATCATGGATACAAAGGATCAAAGAGGGTGAGTGTTCACGGGAATTTACAGAACTTTTGGATGAAGAGCTGGAAAGGTGGGGCACTTCAGTCATACCAACTGACAAAGTATTCAGGCAAAAGGATGAAAAAAACAAGTTGATTGGCATGGGAAATCAAGAGCTTCTTGATTACTTTAGTTCAAGCACCCTCTGGACATCCTCAAGGCATAGGTATGTCCTAAACTCAAGCTTAGGCATTGGCACGCCTTCTGAGGCACAATTATTTTATCATTTATAACATTGGCACTAGCACACAAATCATTTGGCATGGTAGCAATATTCCTCAAAACCACATTTGGCATCATGATAAAATAACTGGCAAATTTTGGCACCCACTTGATAAAACTTGGCATGTGGCACCACTTAATGCATTTTGGCAAACACCTGGCATCATTTTATACATCATGGTAGAGTCGAAACCACTAGGCACCCATTTAAATTCCCACATCTTATCGATGCAAGTGTGGAATAACATCTAAACCTCCATATCTTGCCGTTGTGAAAATGGAAGGAAATGACTTTGCATTCAAATTCCCATGTCTTGTCGATGTGAGTGTGGAATAATATTTAAACCTCTATGTCTTGTTGATGTGAGCATGGAAAGGAATCACTCGGTAGTTAAACTCCCATGTCTTACAAATACGAGTGTCGAATAGCATCTAAACCTCCGTGTCTTGTCAATGCGAGCATTGAAATGAATCACTTGGTATTTAAATTCCCATGTTTTGCAGATGCGAGCATGAAATAGCATCTAAACCTCTATGTCTTGCTGATGTGAGCATGGAAAGGAATCACTTGACATTTAAAGTCTCACGTCTTACCAATACGAGCATGGAATAGCATCTGAACCTCCATGTCTTGCCCATACAAGCATGGAAAAGAATCACTTGGCATTCAAATTCTCAAGTCTTGATGATGCGAGCATGGAATAGCATTTAAAATGTCTTGCTGATGCGAGCATAAAAAGGCACCACCTTGCATTTAAAATTCTTGCATTTTGCTGATGAGAGCGTGGAATAGCATTTAAACCAACATGTCTTGCCGATGCAAGCATGAAAAGGCACCACCTGGCATTTAAAATTCTCATATCTTGCCGATGCGAGTGTAGAATAGCATTTAAACCCCTATGTCTTGCCGATGCAAGCATGGAAAAGGCACCATTTGGCATTTAAAATGGCACCCAATAAACCCCTATGTCTTGCCGATGCGAGCATGGAAAAGGCACCACTTGGCATTTAAACCCCCCTGTCTTGCTGATGCAAGCGTGGAAATGGCATCAACCGAACCTCCATGTCTTGCCGATGCAAGCATGGAACAATATCTTATAAACTCCATGTCTTGCCAATACGAGCGTGTAATGGCATTCATTAAACCCCATGACTCATCGATATTACCCCGAGACCGCACTATCTGGCATTCAAATACCTCCATGACTCATCGATACGAGCATGGGAAATCATCATTTGGCTTTTAATGAAACCATGACTCGTCGATACAAGCATGTAATAGCATACAATGGCATACCCTTGCTCATTGATACAAGCGTATAATTACATACATATTGGCATCATCAGCATCATAATGGCATCACTTTAACCACATTGTAGTGTGCTTTATTATTTGGCACAATTTTCTTTGGAAAATTTTGCACGATTGGCATAAATCAGAAAAGAATGGAAATGAACTCAACATAGGAATGACAAGGTGAGTACGACAAGTATCACCCGCTCCCCTCTTCTTAAAATGCATGCTTGGATGAATGCTTGAGTGTTTGTTGTATACACTTACTAATGTATATTGTCGCACAACTGCCCTGAACTACACTAATTAGATTCCTTGCAATCAAGGATATGTAAGCAACTTGTGGCTTTGATATCTTGCATGAATGTATGGCACTACCTTAAGCCTTAGGGTCATGTCACCTAGGATGGTCTCAGGTCTTTAACGTTCACTTCTCATCAATTCATGATTGTTTGAGCTTGTTAAAGAGGGACAACTGTACACACCCCATTTTGACAAACCCAAGGACTTCGGGTGCTTGTAAGCCACCCGATGATGAAATGGTACTTACTTTATCCTTAGAATGTTAAAAGGTTGCTTAGAGTTGTTGTACAAACCTATTTTGGCCAAAAATTAGCTTTTTCAAAAATGACCATTTTACCCCCGACCCATTTTTAGCCGAAAATTAGCTTCTTAACCCCAGAAAGCCTAATTGTTTCTTGATTGATCATATTTTCCAAAATTAGTAACCCGTTTTATCAAAAACATTTATCAGAATGCAATTCGGGCTTACTTGTGCCACATGTAGGCCAAGAGCATAGGGCAACGTACTTGTGCATGCAATGCATGGCACGTTTACCAAGGAAAAATACACATGCGCACATTAGGTGTGAGTCCACACATTATTTGTATGTGCGCACCATCGTTTTACGTGTACTGGTGGTCCGTACATGTGCACATTGAAGTATTGTAGAGTTATTTTTGGTAACTCAATTTTGGTGTAAAACTGGTAGGAACAACGGAGGAGGAAGTGATGAAACTCCATAAGGGTTTCAAAGGCTTTCCGGTCACGCCCCAAACCTGCCCCTAAAAGTTTGGGCATGACTCGTTTGAAAACGAACACTTAACCTGTAGTAAATAACATATGGGGCCTCATCGGAAGCATAAAGTAGGAAAATAACTATACATATAAATTCCATTGAGCTACATCTACATGCCAGGACCTCTTATACATCACATTCATCATGGAAAATAAATAAAGCTCCAAACCATATGTTGTAGCATCGGTGATAAACAACCATATGTACAGACCCAGCCCCATCATTGGGCTTATATAAAAATCATTGAAGTTCTACCTCTTTAACTTTAAATGGGTAATCAAAATTAAGCCAACATTTCAATAGACTTTACAAAAATAAATGGCTTCTTGCAGTGCCTGAACCCACGAAGGTTGACAAAAGAAAACAGGTGTCATGACTAGGACTGACCACTTGGTTGGTTACCTACAGAAACATACATTAGACAGAGTGAGCCAAGCTCAGTGAATAGTAATACATAAATAAAACGATGCTTAAATTGAAACGTAACACATAGCAATGCATATAAAGATGTAGAGTTCACATAGTTAGTCTGATTCTGTGCTACGTACATAACGGCCTTAAGTTCAATCTTGCAACATAAACATGGTGGCTATAAGCCCTTGAAACATGGTGGCACGAGGCCCTTGAAACATGGTGGCTATAAGCCCTTGAAACTTGTGGCACTAAGGCCCTTGAAGCATGTGGCATAAAGCCCTTGTAACATATGGCACTAAGGCCCTTGAAACATATGGCATAAAGCCCTTGTAACATATGGCACTAAGGCCCTTGAAACATATGGCATAAAGCCCTTGTAAAGTTAGCATGAAGCCCTTGAAAAGTTGGCATGAAGCCTTTGGACATGCATATATGAACCCAAGAGGTGTGTCACACGGACTCTAGAGGTAACTCACAATGTAGCACTTAGTTCCGTGTAGCACTTTGTTTCATTTCATAACAACTTATACGGATGGCTATAAGCCTCATAACTTTCACATATGTATGGACTCAAGAGGTGTCTCACATGGACTCTAGCGGTGGCTCACAATGTAGCACTTAGTTCCAAGTAGCACTTTGTTCCATACCAATAATCATTAGGTCTTACAAACCAAACCATACATGTAATGTCATACCCCGGAAATAAATTCATACATATGCATTATGCTTGAATCATAAATAGAAATCAGAATTCATACTTGCTTATACTTGGCACTGTAATAGTGCTAGCAAATCAATAATAAGTATTTTTTTTTTTTGTTCGTTCCATAAAGGAATCCCCCAACATTGTGAACTTGTAGCATACTTGAACATGTACATACATAAACTGGTAACATACGTAAACTTGTGACAGACTTAAACTTGTAACATATACTTGAAATATACCTGAACATACTTGAACTTGTAACATACTAGAAACATGCCTGAAACATACTTGAACATCATTCATTAATTCAAACGGAACATATCATAACTAGAGCATTTCTTGTTGTATCGTGTCATTATCGTACGCTGAACAATGAGAGACTAATTCACATTCTCACGAGGGTCACATAATGATGTTAAACTTTGCACTTATATCATAGATTCTGGATCACTTCCAATTCATAAGCAACATAACAAATTAACTTCAATTCATCTGGATACATGTAGCTACTCTTATATTTACTCAGAATCCGTTCTTCAAGAATGAACATAAATTCTTTTGGGTAAATGACTTACTTTACGTGCTCTCTTATCAATAGCATACACCTTTGTTTAATCATTCTTATATGTTAACATAGTTGCCTTGCCTTGTAATTAACATAGTCCTAATGGTAACTGTTACATCATTCCCATGAGTTGACATAATTAATGTATAGTTAACAGGACATTCCTGATAATTAGTAACAAAAAGTAAGTACATTCTCATTAGATTATAGATGACTTTATTGGTTTCACAATTTCACAATTCGGCCCTTGGCTTGAGGGGTTCACACAATCACAAGTTCCTTTGATGTTTTCATAATTCCATAATGTTTCTCACATAACATACATAACTTCATAAACTCTTTTGAAGTTTCCATAATATCACAGTGTTTCTCACATAGCATTCATAACATTTATGTCAACATAATTCTTACGACGAAGATTTAACATCAATAACGATAAATGGTTAAAGGTACATTAAAGTGCTACTACTCGCAGTGATCGGTTCCCGGTGGTAATGGTACAATGTCCTCGTCTCGACCTACAATTACAGTGCACAACACATAATATGAGGTTATACTCGATCCTTTACTTATTCTCTTTGATCGTTCAATCAATTAGTCGTGGTGGTACCAAGCTCATTATTCTTTAATATGTTGTAATCCATGTCTTAGAAAACAGGAGAAATCGATAGGAAATGGTTTAGGTGAAGAAATGGTACATAACTAATTGACATAACGTGAACAGTCGTCACTAATTTGTGTATAACTTTTTCTGTATTTAGAATTTGGGAGTGAGACTAGCGCCATTGGAAACTAGACTTCCGGGGCTTGATTTTAGGCTCAAGAATCACTCAAAACGGAGTCCGGATGCAAAAGACATACCTATTCAAAGTTGGCTGGACAGAGCTGTCTCCGCACGTGCGGGTGAACAGTGCCGCACGTGCGGCCCTGGACAGCAGCAGTCCGAAAATGGCTGAAATTGTGGGACTTCTCATTTTCAAAAATCAAACCTTAATTAAATGTAAATCAAAGCCCAAAACCCTTTAATACATGACCAATTTCACACTATTATTCTTCATCAAACACCATAATCTCACAATAAACAAATTTAATGATTTTACTTCTTCAATCAAGGAATTCTTAGAAAATCAAGGTTCATGGGTTCAAAGCGCACATCTTCTATATCAATCCATGATTTCAAGTAGTAGATGGGTTCTATACAAGCTTAGTAATTAGAGCCACATACCTTACCCAAACCTTTGTTCATCCCTTAGTCTCTTCAATTTTTCCCAAGCTTTTGGTTGATCTTTCCTCTCTCTTCTATCTTCTTCAACCATCTTCAAGCTTCCATGGATGTTGAATTCCTTAGGAAGAAGCTTTGTCTCTTCTCCCTCTCTCTCTCTCTCTCTCACGGTTCTCCTTCCCCTTTCTCTAGATATTTTTATTTTTTGTTTGGTTCATAATAGATGAGTTCAACAACTCATAAGGCATATATGCATATATAAAAGCTTCCCACAAATAGGAAGGGCCAAACACGCCCTTACGAATCGCACGAAATCACATTTCAATTAAACTTCCCAGATAACTCTAAAAATTATGCTGATCATAAATATGTCCCATGTTCCGGTATCTGAAGTCTTTAAGGCCTTTAATTTGCAGTATAAAGTTAATCACCCAAACGTCCATTAACGAATCAGACAAATTAGATTTCAAATTAATTTTCCCAAATAATTCCATAAATTCCCATTAACATATCCAAGTACTCAATTTCGATTTTTGAACCCATAAAGGTCGGTAATTCCCATTTTAAGTCCGTAACTCAAATGATAATGCTTCAATTCTAATAGATATAATTAAATTAAACAACATCATTTCATAGGGAAATAAAGATGATTTCTTATACGCATTTTGGGGTCATTACATCTCCCTAGCTCTATAAATAGAGCCCCTCGCCCTCTCTTCGATGGGGTTAAGAACTTGGAGGCTTTTTGCACACTTTGAGAGCAAACATCATCCTTCCTCTTTCTCACTACCTTAGCCACGAAAATACCTCACCTACAGCAACAAAACAACTCTGAAAATTCTATACGGTCTGAAGCATATCAACCCTAACTTGGACCCAAAGTCTGAGGGAGGCTTGTGGCAAAGGACTCGGTTTCACTTGCTTCTTTTCACGTTTGTTCTTTGGTTTCTCAAAACCAGAAGGTAACTCTCAGTTCTTTTCATATTTCAATCTCTTTTCTGCTTTCATTTTGGTATCCAAGCATGCTGGGTTGTTAGTTTGGTCATTCCTTAATGTGGCTTCTTAGTTCTTATCATTTTCTCACATCCTCTTGTATGTTTTCATTCTTTTAATCAAAACAGCATGTTTGTAGGCTTTATTTATTCATGTAAAGATCATGCATGAGCCCAATTTGACCATCATGTAATATTAGTTTATTTTTGTTTTTTACTTGTTAGTTGTTAGTTTTTTTACTTGCATAATATTCATGTTTGTAGCCTCAAACCGGGCTTAGGATTACATTTTGTATGTATTAGTTTCATGATTAGGTCATGTTTATTTTATGTCTTGCATGTAAGATGCATGAAGTGGGCATCCAGGTAAGTCTTCTTGTCCTTCTTAGCATGTGTGTGTTTCTTGCATTGTTATTTCCAATTATGCAAGTTTATATGCTCTTTTATGCAAAACTGTATGTTTTGATATACTTTCTGTGAATATTTTGTATCTTAGTTTATATTCAAGGCCATGGATTATCAAAAATCCATTTTTCCTAACAACGTAAGAATTTTATTTATTTATTTATTTTTATTTTTTTTATGAATATGGCCTTAGTCGTTTAATAAAAAATGCGTGATATTTACTTTTTCTTCAAATCACATAGTTTAGGTTAGTAAAGAATTTTTAGGTCTAAAATTAATTTACATGAATAATTAACCACTAAAATCATAAAATAGAGGATGAGAAGACGCTAATCTTTGGATTGAGCAAAAGGGAGTGCTTCCATGTAAATAGCCTTCCATTTTTGTACCTAAACTCCCGAACCCAGAATATTCTTGGTTATGACGAACTGGACCTTAACTTTGTTTTCATCATTAAAGGTTTCTTAATTCGCCTTTAAAAATTAAGTGGCGACTTTATGTCAACAAAGAAAGTCGATGTGGGAAGTAATGTCTTAGACTTGAAAAAGACACTACGCCCACACCTACCAAGTCAAATGTCCAAGTATGAAACGGGTAGGGTCTCTTGACATTGTGTAGCTCAACTACCGGTGCATGTATTGGATTCCTAAACTTTTGACAACACTAGTACCTCTTTACATAGTTCTTGGCATCCTCCTCCCTCGTCGGCCAATAGTAGCTGAGGTAAATGAGGTGCTCATACAGTTGTTGCCCTCCTTGATGTTCCACTTTGTGGGCTTCTTCCAGCACATCGCTTGCCTCATCTTTGGATATGATAGGGGTGTCCCTTCGAAGTTTCTTCGATACAACTTTCCTTGGTCAAGGAAGAAGCGGACAACCCGCCTCTTGACCCAGATTGCGTAGGTTTTATTCTCAGGTAGTGTCCCATTTTCAAGAAATTCAATGCATGGTTGTCTTCATTCCTCACTACTTAGGAAATTGGCTTATTCTTCTTTTGGATAGGATTGACACTTTACACATTGCCTCTGCAATTCGATACTTTCTTTTTCCATCTCTAGCCAGTAATAGCCTTATCTCTATATTCGTTGGTATAGACTAATATCTCCATGTCCACAAGGCTTAGCATGGATTTGCTTATGTGTGTAAGTTGTCTCTTGCCTACAAGCGCATCTTGCCAACAAATTGTTAGGACCGCAAAAGTATAACTCTCCTCTGAGGAGCAGGAATGATGCAAGTTCTGCTGGTCTAATAGCTCTTTTGTCTGTTTTCAACTATTAAATTATACTTTCTTTCCACCCATTGGCAGCTCGCTTTGTATGTCCCTCAGTTATCACTATTGGTGTTATTCTTTTCTCGATGACAATGGTTATACTATCTTCAAGGATATCCACCTTTGCCTCCAGTGTAACCAGGGCATCGGGAAAACAGTTTTATGCCTGGGGGGTGTGTTGAATTTGGACATCTTCAAACTGTGTAAGCAATCTCTAAACTATGTTGTGGTACAATGTTAAAAGAGGTTCCTTCAAACCAAAGTTACCAAGTTTTTGATTTATGACTAGCTTGGAGTCACTCCAAATTTTCAACTTGTGGAGGCCTTCCTTTTGAACAACAATCAAACCCAGTATCAGCATCTTATACTCAGTCTCATTATTCGAACATTCAAAGTCAAGCTTGTATAATAGGTGAAACTTCTTTCCATCTTGACTGGTCAGTGTAATGCTAGTGTAGACCGCCCGAACGTCACGGCTCCGTGCGCGAAGGAGCGAAATCCGTTTTGTTCATTAGCTACTACAGTTTGGACTCGTGTCACGGTTCTGAATCTAATCTCGCAAAGTGCAATGCAAAACCGATAAATCACCAAAGAGTCCAAATCCGACAAATCATTTTGGAAAACTGATTTTAATAAAGAAGTGCCAAACATGGACTGCTTTGCGAGATACAGAGTCGCCACCTAAATGTTTTATTTTGGGAAATTTCGGAAACCTTGACTCGTGCCTAAGGCCACGTGTCCGTCATCACCAAAGTTGCCTCGGCTCGAGAACTTGGTTACGAGAGGGAAAGGTCATTCAATGAGCACCCCCGCTCGCCCGTTCAAAGATCGGCCTTTACTAACATGATATTTTGTTATAGAAAACACATGTGTCCTTATTCTGGTTCATTAGCTAGAATTACTATGTGATGCGCACCGCATACAATTATAGACTAGATCGCCTAAGTTGGAACAAAACATTTCATGCTTGTTTGAAAATGGTTTGAAGTTGCTACCCGCAAGTAGGCTATGACGTGGATTTGCCACCCTCAAGTGGGCTTAGAAAACAAGGTTTTGCCACCCTTGAGTGGGCTTAAAACTCGCATTTTGATGAATTGTTCCAATTCAAGCAATCCAACGTTCATCCACAGGCATTCATGCAATTAAACACTTAAGCAGTTAGCCTGATGGCAAGCATGCTATCATGGCAATACTCACACTCACGCAAGATGCTAAAGCATAAACACTTACAGTGTAGTCCGAGCCAAAATAGAGAACTAGTTAGTAATCATGTATATCCTAGTTCATGTTAAGATGGCTAATGTAACACATGCAAAATGCAACTAGAAATAGGCTCGGCTATTCTAAGATGGCGTATGAGATGCAACTTGATAACACGCTGTTAAACACGTATTCAAGTAAATGTATTGAAATACAATGCGGTTTGTATGATGCGCCGAGTCCGGTGCATGCAAAACAGATGAATGATGCATGCATGCATAGCATAAGGATGCTAATTGAAATATGTCCTAAAACTAACCATCAAAAGCTGATAAGTAAAAAGGAGAAAGACGTGGGATTGGAAGACATTCATACACTCACGCACACTTACTACAAGATTCACCCTCTCAACGGAGGGTTCGAATGAATCAACTAGCTAGCTATGCTAAGCTATTCTAACTAATCTAATAATCTAATTAGACTAATTATTACATAATCAAAATGAATAACTAGCTAACACTAAGCTAATTATTATAACACATTTAACTAATTAAGCAAATTAATTAAGTTACAAAACCAACTAAGTAAGAAAGGAAAGAAGCTGAATTGAGCTGCCGCGGCTCTGCCTCAGAATGATGAATGATGTATGCTTGATCGCCTCGCTTGGAAATCCGTTGCCATGCCTCATATTGCTTCTGTTTGCACTGTTTTAGACTTCTGAAAACTGTACAAATCTCCAAAACACTTCTGATCCACCTCATGGACATGCTGAGAGGCCATCGGCCAAATGGTATAGTCATCGACCAAGGGATAAGGGTCATTGACCAAGGGATAAGGGTCATCGACCACTTTTGAGTCCATCGGCCAAATACTGATAGCCAATCAGCACACTAGATAGCTGATCGGCCATCTCTTACTACAAAATGCTCCTTTTTGCTGCAGCAGAGCTCAAACAGAGGCATGGCAATGTATTTGTAAGAAAATGTGTGTGCAACCACTCCCCTTATCATGCTTGAAACTCAAAGGAGTGTAGTGCTCGACTCTCGAGCCATCAATCACGCATTCCAATGCATGATGGCCAAAGAGGCCGAGTTGCACAGATCAACATGGATGAAATGCACAAAAACACATAAATGCCTTGACCTCTATCATGCATGATCAAGAGGGCCGGTGACCGAGAATTGAGGCACGTTTCATCATTTCAAGTATGAAACGTCCCTCGTTCCTCGTGTTTGGTTTAACACCCCAAACCAAACACAATGCAATGCATGCAACATGGAGATGCTATGCAATACAACATAAGCATGCCAAATGCAATGTAACAAGCATGCAAAATGCAATGCAACCTAAACATGCAAACATGCAGTGTACCAAGCATGCAACAATATGCAAAAATCATGCAATGCGACAAACATGCGACAACATGCAATGCGACAAGCATGCAACATCGAAAAAATGGAACAAACATGCAACAACATGCAGGATGGACTTAAACCAAAATGGACAGACATCAATCATGCCCAAATCAGTGGCCAAAACACCAAAACTAAGGCACCAAAAGGCAAAACATGCATGCACACATATTGGTCCATAAGCTAGGCAACAATGCACAATCCTTAAATATGATGAAGAAGTGACAAGTAAGAAAGTATGACAATGGAGTAAGCTCTGAAATCATGTGAGGAATGATGCCAAATCATGCACATAATACAAGCATAGCATGCTAGGAGGTTCAAAACTTAAGACTAGCTAAGGAGTTTGTACCAAGGCCACATGAATCAAAACCCAAAGGGCCAAAGACAACCAAAAAAGTCCTAGATCATGCCAAAATGAGTCTAAAGCATGCATGGACCAAAGCTACAACAAGCAAACATGAAAGGCATAAGGTATGATACATGCAAGGCCAATGAAGAGGGTCACACTACACCTACGAAAACCAAGCATAGCATGACTTAACCAACAAAAATCAGAGTTATGGCATGTCAAAATTAGCCCAAATACACACTGAAATGGTAGCTTAAAGGCCTAAGCATGGTGGTATACACAATGATCCATTCTTGAGGCATAAAGAGCCAAACCTCCTAGGCATAGTGACAAGCACAAGTGTATGACCATGAAATATGCTCTGAAATTATATAACAAATGATGCCAAATCATGAAAGTATCCCAAGCAATGCATGCTAGTGGCTGGGAAACTCAAAGCTAACAAGCTAGAATGCACTATGGCTATATAAAGCATGGCATGCATGGCCAAGAAAACACAAATTAGAGCTTAAGCATGGTAAAACAAGGCTAAAAGCTTCTTTGAGTTGAGCCAAAACATGCAAGAATGATGGTCCAAACACAAGATGCATGTTACGCTAGCATGCAAGATTGTACTACAAGTATGTGAAGCATGCAAGACGCTATCAAGCCAACCTAAAACAGAGTTGAGGCATGCTAAAATAACACCAAAAACATGCTAAGAACAAACCAACTGAAGCTTCTCAAACATGCTCAATCATGAGGCAGTCAAAGCAAGTATGCAAGGCACAAGGAGAGGGGATGACCCTCTCCTATTTGGGACCTCAAAACTACCTTTCCACCACTGAAAATCCTCTGGATTTTAGTGGTGAGAAGGCCAAAACAAGGTGATCCCAATAGTTTAAAAAGAAGGCACAAGAACAAGACCAAACAAGGCCTAAGAGGGGGTAGACTTCCCCCAACACAAAAGTGACCTTAAACAAACATTGCAAGCATGAAAAATCAGAACTTTTTGTAGTAGAAAGTTAAGCTTAAAACCACATGCAAGTAGGGCCAAAAGCTTAAGTGAAAATAAGGGATCAAAAGGTTAGTTTCTCACCCTTGAAGAACACCTTCAAAATCACAACTCCAGCAACTTTTCTGAGATTAAACCAACCCAAAAACTCTAAAACCAACTTGAAGAAGCCTCACCAACAAAAGGATGGTGTTCTAGTAGGTGTTTGTGTGCATAGTGTGAAGAAATTACACTTTTGAGCACAAACAAGGGCAAATATGGAGAGAGAGGTAAAATATATAGAGAGAGTGATATATGTTTTGTATATCAACTTTTTTAGAACCTCTAGAAAGGGAGAGGGGACTCCCTTCTTATAGAAAATCAATTCTCAAGCTTATTGAGCAAGCTTGAGTCTTGATTCAATCCCTCCATACACATGTATGGAGGTTGAGATCTGTGCTTACCAGCTGTCACAGCTGGCACAAAAATATCTGCAAAAGCAGGTGAAAAGGTCTCGGCCAAGAAATATGGTCGATCGACCAAAAAGAGTGTCGATCGACCAACAAGAGTGTCGATCGGCCAACACTTATGGCCGATGGCAAGAAAACAAGGCCGATAAGCACAAGGCTTGGCCGATGGGTTGCAGGGATGGCCAACAAGCCAGCCTCTTCCCGCAGAAGCAAAAACCACAAGTCGTTGGTCCATAACCAAGCACAAAACAAACAAGTCAAGAGATCCTAAGGCAAGGTGTGTAGCCGAGACTTTCGGGAACTTAAAACGAACACGAGCATGGATGATCATCGAGTGTTCGAACGATGAGGTTCAAGTCTTGAGGACGGTCAAAAATGAGCTGTCTACAGCTAGCACCATCTTTTCCAGCCCCAGAGGCGCTATCAAATTTCAAGTCTGAGTAAGCCTCAACTTTTGCTATTGAGACATAAACCTCACCAGGTAGAGACACCTCAGCAAGTTCATGTTCACCAAATGGGAACTACGCTAGCAGATCTACATGTGCTTGGCTCTTGATAGCCCTTGGCGTGATGTATGTAATGTCATATTCTGCCAAAGCCAACAGCCAATAGTCTAACGACCCCGACCTCTGTATCATTATTACATATTAGTCTATTGGGTATAAATTGCATTATTTTATGTTTAATTGATACTTATTTGTTTGTTTGTGAATTATCTGTTTAATTGCCGACTTAGAATTCAAAATTAAATGCCCAAACGGATTCATAAACCAAAATTGGTTAATTTAATAGGTTAGTTAGAATATTTAGAACCATATGGTAAGTTTGATGAAAATTTGATTTGGATCAAAATAATTAGAATAAAATAATCATAATTGATTAGGCTTGAGCCCAATTGATTAGTCTTAATCATATCTAATTAGTGAAGCCTTAATCAAGCTATATATATGTCGTAATCAAGCTTAGGAGCTCATTTGAACAACTTTTGAGCTGAAAATTGAGAGAGAAGAAGAGAGTTCAACATTCGTAGAGAGAGAGAGAGAGAGAGAGAGAAGAGAATAGAATTCAAGAGGATTAAAGGGAGATTGAAGAGATTAAGCTTAACAAAGGCCAAAGTCAAGCTCTGGGTATGCTCTTTACCCATAATTCATGAAGATAATCCATGTAGGAAGATGAATTCACCAAGTTGTAGGATCATTTGCATGTATTTGAAAGGATTGAGCATGAATCATCATGAATATGGAGAGTTTAAGTGAATTGTGTGCATGGATACATAATTCTTCACTTTTGAACTTGGTTTTCTACAAATTCATACATGCATGGGGCTTACACATGTTAATTCTTAAAGTTCTTCATGGTTTTACACTCAACACCTCATATAAACATGTTTTGTAAAGAAAAGAGTTTATTTTGCTACATGCATGTTAAGAACATGATGTTTTGAGCTTTATTTTGAAGAATTGAAAGAGAATTTGATAACATGGTTTCATAATTTCCAAATATTCATGCTTTATAAAGTGTTTCTAAGCTTTTGAGACCAACCATGCAGGCTTTGAACTTGAAAGAAGTTTCTTTGAACTTTAAACACAAATTTGGAAAACCAAAAATTCTTCCAGTTCGCTCGAGTGAGCAATCCTTCATCGAGCAATAAATGAAGGCATCCAGTACTTTTACAGGCGTTTGGTCGTTGGCTCGAGCGACCAAGTGTCCACTTGAGCAAACTCACTTTTGTTCAGCACTTAGCTCCAATAACCATCAAGCGTAACATTTGAGCATCCAGTACTTTTGCAGACAGGCCACACTGCTCGAGCGACCAAGTGTGCACTCAAGCGAACACCTTATTTTCAGCAAATTTTGGCTAATACTTACAAGTACATATTTGCATCCTCATGCCCTTTGGCATTTTTTTGCATCATTTGAACATTCTTAGTCATTGAATAAGCTAGAAACACACATAAGAGAATCAAACTAAGATACGTTACTTGTTTTAGATGTGTGTTCAATGTGTATTTGTGTTATATGATTTGTGTTGATGGTCAACCGAGTTCTATCATTAGTACTAGCCACTGTGAGTGATATCTTTGTAAAAATATGTTGAAATGTATTTTTGAATTACAGAAAGAATGTTATTCAAAATGCTATTTGGATACAAATGAATGATTGCCCCTTTGGAAATGTAATTGTGTCAACCTTAGTGTAGCCCTTGCCTGGGGGTACCAATACCAAGGCCCATGTGATATGTGTATAGAGATCTTTGATGTAGATCAAAGTGGTCCCTCTGCCAGACCTATATGGTCCCTCTGCTAGACCTACGTGGTCCCTCCATCAGATCTAAGTGGTCCCTCTGTTAGACCTATATGGTGCCTCTATTCGATCCGCGTGGTCCTTTTGTGCACTAATGGATGTACCACATATGATTATGATTTGTGAACTTTGATATGACATGTATTCAAATATGCTCTGCTTTGAACTCATGTGATATGATTTTGTACCATGATAGACATCATTCATTTAACCTCTTTATACTGGTATTACTCACTGGGCTTTAGTTCACCCCATTCCCCTATATATATGTAGGTGAGCAAATGGAGTGTCAGGCATAAGGCAACCTTGAGAATCCACTTTTTTATCATCCATTTTGGAGTGCCTCCGTAATGGGGCAATCTTGGACTCATGCGGAGCCAAGCTGTGTCAACCTTGTGGATCAAGATGTTTTGCCTTGTTTTTTTTGTTTAGTTCTTTTGTTTTGGAACTGGTTATGTATGGATATTTTGTATATGGGTATAAGATGCTAAGGCATATGTTGTATTTGCATCCATGAGATGGATGAAGTTTAAATTTCATACGGACTTTCATGTATACACTACTTGATGTACATGTTTATATTTTAATATTGTTTCCATAAGGCCCTGTTATTATTATTAATTATCAGTTTTGTCTTTGAGGCCAGAGGTAATTTGGGATTACTGGTCGGGCACAACCTAAGCCTTTAGGAATAGGTTAGAGTCGTGACAAATAGCCACCTTGCCATTCTCCTAGTTAGAGCGAGCTTACTTAGTAAGTACCGAACTAGATCACTCTTGGTCACAACCTGGATTGGATGTGCTAAAAAAATAAAGGCACAACTTCTGCATTGTGAAGATTAAGGCTAAACAATGTCTCTCAATTGAGGTATACCACAATTCAGCGTCATGCACTTTTTGACTGATGTAATAGACTGGCTTTCCAACGCCAACTATCTCTTGGACTAGTAAAGCTTTGATAGACCAAGGTGTGGAGGTATGATAAAGTAGTAAAGTTTTTCTGGGTTCTGGGGCAATCATTGTGAATGGCGAGGTAAGTGCTTTATTTATTGTATCGAAAGCTTGTTGGTGATCTTGCAACCATTTGAGCTTTGATTCCCTTTTAGCAATGTCCCAAAGGAAAAGGTTATTTTAGCAAGGGTTAGAATAAACATCCTAAGGTATGACACTTTGCCTAGGAATTTCTTCAATGGTTTTTGGGAATGGGGCGATGGCATTGCCAAGATTGACTAATTTTATCTCCATCTGCTTCAATTCCACGTTGGTGCACTAAGAAACCGAGGAACTTTCCCGCAGTAACTTCGAAGGCACACTTGAGAGGTTCATCTTCAGGCATAATTTTTGACAACTCTAAAAACCTTTTTCTACATCGCAGAGGTGTCGATCTGGCATAATAGACTTTACTACTAGATTATCCATATACACTTCTACCTCATGATGTAGCACATCATGGAACACTACAGTCATAGCCCATTGGTAGGTTGCCCCCATATTTTTCAAATTAAAGAGCATCACTGTATAGAAAAAATTTCCTAAGGGTGTTCTGAATGTAGTCTTTTCTGCGTCTTTCACCGCCATCTTTATCTAATTATAGCCATTGAATTCATCCATAAATGAGAACATCTAATGTCCAGCAGTGGAGTCGATAAAGGTATTGACATGGGACAGTGGGAACTCATCTTCAAGTAGGCCTTATTCAGTTCGCGAAACATGGTCTTGCTCTGCCCTGATAAGTCGTTGAGGTTGACCTCATCAAGTACCTTATGTTGTGGCTTAGGTCCATCTTGCATGTACTCTGGAGCTATTTTAGGTGCCTTAACCAACCCTTCTTGAGATCGTCAGCATCACATTTATTTGTCTTGAGGCCATCCTTCCAGGGTACGAAGTCTAGCCCTCAAGACTGTCAAAGTTAATAGACTGCCTTGCCACTCTCGCACACTTTAACAATCTTTGGTAAGGGACTTGTTGATTTGCTATTTCTCTTGTGCCCACTGCTTCTTGGAACTGTCTCTTCATCTTGAATGTCTTCCCACTTCAGTAACTTTACACTAGTAACTTTACACTAGCAACTTTACTAGCTCTTGGGGTTTCATTTATCGACTACTCGATGAAGAGAACTACATCAGAGTAATGTACCTCCTTTGTCCCAAATGGCTTTTCAAACGCGTTTATAGTTACTGTTCTCTTTCCTAGTTTTGCCTTTACATATTGGTGGTAACTTGATGGGATAGCCCTGTATCGGTGTATCCAAGCTCTGCCAAGTATCATATGGTAATTCGTATCCACCTCAATCACATGGAACTTAGTTGTGGAGTGAATCTAGCCAACTGCTAAGTCCACTTGTGATGACCCCAACACACATATCATAATTATATTTATTTAATTATGTGTTAATTTTTAATTGTGATATGTGCCTTGTGATTAATTTTTGTATATCTATCTTATTTAAAAACTATATGTTATGATTTATGTTCATATTTGGAATTTTTAGAATTATTTGAGAAGTTTGATTAAAAATTGATTTAGTTTGACAAATTAAGTTGTGTTTAATTAGCCTAATGATCTAATTAATGTATTAAGCTAATCCTAGCTATATATACGTGTTTATGAGAGCTTGAGATCATTCTTGTTTAGCTTTTGAGTGCAAAAATCAGAGATAACATTTTAGAGAGAGAGTTTATGTGTGTGTGTGTGAGCTCTCATTCTAGAGAGAGAAAATGAAAATTTGAAGGAGAGCTTGAAGATCTCTGCTAGACGAACCAAGATTGTGCAAGAATCAATGTAATTGAAGGCTCTGGGTAAGTTTTGTATCCTCAATTCTTGAAGATAATCCATTTTACAGTTAAGTTCATGGAGTCGATATGATCATTTGCATTTATTATGTTAAAAGAGGTCAAGAATGTGTTGTAGCTTCACATGCATGCAAGAATATGTCGAGTATTACCATTTTGAGTTTGGTTTTGATCATCTTTGTTGAGTTTGAGAGTTAATTTGTGCATGCGTCTTTGATTCATCATGTTTTGACTCTTAATTTCATGTTTTGGAAAGAAGTTTTATACATGCAGAGCTCTTGAGCTCAATTTTGTTAAATACATGAGTTTTGAGAAAAGAGGTTGGAAAATCTTGCATGCATGGACTTTTGAGTTCAATTTTGGTGGATTTAAAGAGGTTTTGAGCAAATGGTTTTTAAAGGGTCATGTATACATGTTTTCTAAAGCAATTCTATGATTTTGAGTAAGCCATGCGTCGCCCAAGGCTTTGAATTGGTGTTTGAAATCTCAAAGTTTTAGTTTTGAAACCCAAAAGTTTGATAGATAACATGAGAGACCATGTGGTGGCTCGAGCAAACTTTACAGGCTTCCAAAATCATTGTAGTCTTTACAGACTGCTCGAGCTACCAAAGGATGGCTCGAGCAAACTCAATGTGCATCCACTCAAGCAATGAAGAGTTGGCTCGAGCGCACTTCAGACCCATCCAGAAGTTTTGCAAATCTCTCTGACTGCTCGAGCGACCAAATGGTGGCTCGAGCGAAGGCCCTGTTTTAGTATATTTTGAAAAGGTGTTCTGGGTTCATATCTTTGTCCTCATGTTTTTCTAAGCATTCCTAGGCATGAAACATGACTCATTGATGATTAATAAGGAAGAAACCAATAGGAGTAATTGAATTAGAAAAGATAAGAAAGAGTTATTCGATTCAAAAAATGTGTTTCAACGTGTATGGTTATGTGTAATGTGTTGGTTGGAACGTTGATGAAGAACATCGAACTAGCCAAGGTGAGTAATGTCTTTGTAAAGATATTTTGTGTAATTCATCAAAGTGATGTTCCGCATAAGCAATCAAGTGTGATGTTCTGTATGAGTCACCATTATGGGTGTTTCAAATGATGTTATTCTATAAGAATGTTCTGTATAGCATTTCGACAAGTTAAATAAGGCTTTTGTGTTAAGTTATCAAAGGTTTGATGAATTATAATTGTCATTATACGTTTTTGAATTATGCTTTTAAGTATGTCAAGTACATTATTGCTTTGATAAGTTATGGAGCTCATTCATTTAACCCCTTTAGTTAGAGATTACTCATTGGGCTTCCAGTTCACACCGTTATATATATATATATATATATCAGGAAGACAAGCATTAAAGGCTGCTTCGGATTCAACCCTTTTTGTGAAGCCACCCGAGTTATGCCTCCACGTCGAGGCCACAACCTTTGTTTTGGCCAAGCGTGCGAAGCTTGGGTTTGTATAGTTCATTATGTTATTGTTTTGATCTTGGGTTATGTATATGAGATGAATGTTTGAAAATATTCTAAGTATGATGTAGGATGTGTTATGTATGTTTCCGGTCATATCATGTAAGCACAGCTCAATGGACAAATTTTATATTCTGCTTCCGCATCAGGGTCGTATCTTTAACTATATATTTTGAACATTCTATCTTTAAGGACAGGTAATTTAGGATTGTTGGCCTCTTACGACCTAAATCTCTAAGAGCAGGTTTGGGTCGTGACAGAGTAGTATCAGAGCATGAGTTATATCTCACACATGGGTCCATTTGAGCAATAAAAGTTTGTAAAATTGAATTGAGGATTGCATTCGTATACATTTTGTAAGACCCCTAAATTTTGTAAATCCTAATAAGACCCATTACTTTTGAATTATTATAATAAAAGCCCTTAGTTCCCCGTTTATTCGTAAAATTAACCCTAGAACTGAAAACGTATAACGAATGAACCTGTACAAACCTTGATTGAACCCGGAACTTAGGAATCATTTCTAACCCTAATACTGATTAATTGAATCCCTAACTATGGAATTACCACTTAAAAATGCTAGGTTTTTCCGGTCTTTGTCATGTTCGTCAGTTAATTGCCATTTTATTTGAAACAAGAAATCCAAACCAAATTAGACTCTAACCCTAATTTAATTTAATTCTACACTAAAATAAATGTCCCAATTCATAAATTAAACCCAAAACCCTCACATTTTTATTAAATCACAAATTGACCCCAAACAAATAGACCATTATATACATACACTTGTACCCTAAAATCTATTTTACACACTATATTTCATAATTTCCAAACATTTGTACACAAAAAAATAAACAAAATAAGTCCCTCAAATCACCCACATGGCCAGTCACCCTAGAAGCTACATATATGTAATGTCCTAAAAGGGAATAAATTGCTAAAATCGTGGGATATGTCTTTAACTTTGGTACATATAAGATTTGTACTTGTAACTACAGTAAATTCAATTAGACCTAAGCCTAACTATATCATATTGAAGTACATAATTAAGGCCTCTAATCATCCAATATTCCATTGAATTCAAACTAAATCCAAAATATCCAATCCAATTCCAACCAATGGGCATTTTGGACCTTTTTTCATAAATTTTGTTATAAAAACAACCCCTCCCTTAGCATTTTACACACACGAAAACACACACAAACACTTCATTCAGCTGAGAGGGAGAGAAGAAGAGAGAAAGGAAAGGTCTTACAATCTAACCAACCAAGCCTCAAGTAAACCATAACACAACTCTCTCTATTATTTTTCCTTTTTCAATAGATATTCTTACTGATGTAAAATCATATTTTTAGATGTGTTGTAATGGTGTTCATGGGTTCAAAGTTGATGAATTGGCCTTTAATCATTCTTCAATTCATATTTCCTCTTAATAAATGCAAAACTATATTTTTCTTCCCATATCTCACATTTTTTTAAAGGCATACCATCACTCTAAAGATTTGAGTTATTGATATATTATTTAGTATGTTTTCATCACAGAAGAAGTGAAAAATTTCCCTTAATTGGCCTCTTTTCTCACAAATCTTTTTATTTTGAGTATTGGGCACGAAGAATTTGTTTTACAGCCAACTTTCCAAATTTCTAGAAAAATGTAGAAACATATTATGGACTTTGGTTTTTGGTCAAAATATTCCTTAAGGAGTTATCTTGCAAGGAAAATTGGTTTCATTGAAAAAGAGTGAGTGCTTCGTAAAAAAATCCAATTTTTGTAACGGTCGACGAATCTGGACAGTGCTAGAGTGTTTCTTAAATAACTAAAAATCTAGATAAGCTATGCCATTTTTGAAACATGTTCTGAAAACTAGATTAAATTCTCTACGAACCAAAGGAAGGTCGATTTCGGAAAAAATCTGAAATAACCCTTTTGATTTTAATCTTTAAGTAGTACTGAATCTAGAAATTTTGTCTAGCATTGGTATTTTACGCTATTGTGTTCATGAATATGCTTATTAATATATGATCAAGTCTTGGTATTATATTACATATTTCATGGGTGTATAGCTTTTATTTTAGTCCTTCGATGATGCTTACATCTATGCAAATTTATTCCTCTGTTACTTGCTTGTACTAACAAACTTAAAACGTTAATCTCAACAGAAAACTAAATGGGGTGGCTAATGAGGTTTCGATCACATGAGTACTTTTATGAGATAAAGTTATATTAAAATTGAATTGATTAGCGGGACGTGTTCCCCTTGAAATTAAAGTCTTGCACAAGCGGTTGTTTTGGAACCCTTGAACGGAGCAATTGTATTCGAACCCTAGGTATTTTGGTGTAAGGAGGGATTTGGGCAAGGCCCATTATTACCATCTTTTTTGAGGCCTTGCGGTTGGCACTACACAGTGGATAACCGTTGGTAGGCATCCGTGGTAAGTTTTGCAAAAAAGTAGCAAAAGAGGGGGCATATAAAATAATCCGCGCTCGATTCTTGGGTTTGGAGGACGAAGTCTTTTTGGGAGATTTCTAGATTACTAACACCTAACCTTGTAATCCTTTATTTTTAAATGATTATCATGCTTCATTACTTGCTTGTTATAATTGTGATGGTGTATTGGATTGGGAAAAGGGACGGGGTATGTGTGCGTTTACTGGGCATTCAAAACTCACAGTGTTTCATACTAGCTATTGAAGATTATTAGACCGGTGGAAGGCAAAGCTAAAGCATTTGAGGACTTACGGCTACCCTAGGAGGATTAGAAACTAGTTTGTAAACGTGTTTTGAGATTGTAAGTAGTAGATCCCATATTGTATTTAAGACATGATTTTCTAATTATTATATATCAATACATAACTTTTATATTACCTATTCCTTATGTTCTCATCGACTCATGTAGATCTTATGTTAATATCTTGTTAAGATCTGTCAAAAGGGTAGCTTTGCTATCTAAGGTGGTTGGACTTTGAAGGGAGGCTGTATTGGCTCCTCCGAGCTTCATAGGGTCTTACTTGGTTATTAACCAAAGGACTCATTAGTGATGTTTCCTATTTTGTAATCTTAGATAAACCGTGTATTTATTGTTAATATATTTTCTAATATTCCCGATTTTTGGGGCGTCACAACTTGCTATCAGAGCCTAGGTTCAACCCTTACCTACGTGTTTCGACCTGCAATTAGAGACTACCTTGCCCCGACTGTGTTATATTATTATAACACTACCTATTCTATTAACTAAAAGACATTTCAAAAATAAATAAATAAATAAAAATCTTGACTTATATTGGGGTGTTTCTTCGAATTTCGAGTACAACAACATCGAATCATGAGGACATATTTCAGGATAGAGAAGTGGTTTCAACTCTGTGGAAGGCCTTACATCGCACAGTAGGGGTACTATTAATTCTACGCATCTTCTATCGGTCATCGAACCCTCATCTTGTATTCGTAACCTTTATTTGATGTCATCCTTTTCCAAGATTAAGTCTTGAGCATCTACTTCTATTTTTATATACTACCTTTTGTAAAATTGACCTCATTTGAGCCTTGATTATTTAGCACAAGGCTTCTTATAAATAGTTTCATTTTCCTTACTTGGTGATGAATTTTGGATATTTAGTATGAAATACGGATGGCCAACACAGTTTCAAGTTAAAGATCTAGTTTAGTCACTATTTCCATAACCTTAGCTAAATTAAAGTCTGAAACCGTAATGTCATCCATTCCATTATATCATTCATATTTCAATTGATTCTTATGTTAATTGATGCTATAACCGCTTCGTATCTTTTCATTCTTTCTATTAATCCAGTCCTTAAAGTCTTGTAGTTATTATTTTGCTTATATATCTATGAAGTTGTGTTGTGTATTTTCCTGTATCTGTATCTTATTGCTTCAAACACCCTAGGATAATTATATTATAACTTTAAGACCAGTTGATTGCTCTTGAGAAATTGCCTCCATAATTAGACCCTGAGTTGCGTTTCACCTCGTACTAAGAATAAAACACTTGAGCTAATGACTACACCGAAACATGCAACAACACACGAGCCTGTGAATAACAATGCAATAGGAATGCGGTACTAGGAAATTGAAACCCTGGGAAAAGACTAGTACCTACGGACAAAACCTTACACCACATTGGGAATCAAATTTTGGAGGAGTTGAGATATTTAAGAGGAAACCAACAGAAAAATAGAACTCGTCTCTTCTTGAAATTCAGGAAGCAGAGACCTTTCAAATTTTTTAGGAGTGCAGGACTTTCTGTAGTTTGAGCATAAGTGTGTAAATTCCCTTTTGTTAATCCTAGTCTTGGTGCCTTTATATTTGTACTTCAAAATTCTTGAGTATATATTTTATTCATCTCATTTCTTCGCATCAATCCCCAACATCATCTTAGATATAGACTAGTCACTCGCACATCAATCCCTGGTCAATAGTTACCAGGAGAGACGACTTATGTATCCGATGGAATATTTTTATTATTTAAGGGGGATAGACCAGATTCCCTAATTTCAACGAATCGACGAACGCAAGGACATCAGTACTAGAGAATCAAACAGATAAATTCTTAACAAACACGAGGGCATTTTGTTGGCCTGGACTATCACTACCTTAGGAATTGATAGAAACAAACTTCACATTAAAGCAATGACATTATATCCTAGATGGCAAGTAGTTCAAAAATTTCACAAATCACAAGAGATTTATGTACCCCTTTCACGTCATTAATTAGAAAGGAAACTCGACTCAATGAAGACGCTATTATTAGAATGAAGCCATTGGTGGCTCGGGACAGAAGGGAGAAGAACTTAAGAGGAAAAGATAATCCATATCATTAAAGTATGATCCTACCTTGTGGCGGGAGGATACAATACGGACAAATTATCCACATTTTTTTTAGATTGGAGAAACAACTTAAATTACGAGAACGAAATTTTTTTAAGGGGGATAGGTTGTGAGACCCCTAAATCTTGTAAATCCTAGTAAGACCCTTACTTTTGAATTATTATAATAAAATCCCTTACTTTCTTGTTTATTCGCAGAATTAACCCTAGAACTGAAAACGTATCACGGATGAACCCGTACAAACCCTGATTGAACCCTGAACTTAGGAATCATTTCTAATACCATAATACTGATTGATTGAAACCCTTAATATGGAATTACCACTTAAAACACCTATGTTTTTCCAGTCATTATCACGTTGATCAGTTGATCGTCTTTTTATTCGAAACAAGAAATCTAAATCGAATTAGACTCTCTAACCCTAATTTAATTTAATTCTACACTAAAATAAGTGTCCCAAATCATAAATTAAACCCAAAAGCCGTCACATTTTTATTAAATCACAAATTGACCCCAAACAAGTACCATTGTGTATACACACTTGTACCCTAAAATCTATTTTATACACTATATTTTACAATTTCCAAACATTTGTACACAACAAAAAAATAAAATAAGTCCCTCAAATCACCCACATGGCCAGCCACCCTAAAAGCTACATATGTGTAATGTACTAAAAGGGATAAATGCTAAAATCGTAGGATATGTCTTTGACTTTGGTACCAATTTGTACATATAAGATTTGTACTTGTAACTAGATTAAATTCAATTAGACCTAAGCCTAAATAGATCATATTTAAGTACATAATTAAGGCCTCTAATCATCCACTATTCTATTGAATTCAAACTAAATCCAAAATATCCAATCCAATTCCAACCAATGGGCTTTTTGGACCTTTTGCACCAATTTTATTATAAAAACAACCCCTCCCTTAGCATTTTACATATTAGAACACACACACAAACACTTTATTCGGCTGAGAGGGAGAGAAGAGGAGAGAAACAAAAGGTCTTTCTAGCTAACAAACCAAGCCTTAAGTAAGCCACAACACAACTCTCTCTTTTATTTTCATTTTTCAAATAGATATTCTTAGAGATGTAAAATCATATTTTTAGATGTGTTGTAGTGGTGTTGGTGTGTTCAAATTTGATGAATTGGGCTTTAATCCTTCTTCTATTCATATTTCCTCTTAATAGATGAAAAACTACCATTTTCTTCCCATATCTCACATTTTTTAAAGGCATACAATCACTCTAAAAATCTGAGTTATTGATACGTTATTTAGTATGCTTTCATCACAAAAGAAGTGAAAAATTTCTCTTAGTTGGCCTATTTTCTCACAAATCTTTTTATTTTGAGTATTGTGCATGAAAAATCTATTTTACAGCCAACTTTCAAAATTTCTAGAAAAATGTAGAAACATATTAAGGACCTCATAGTTATGTCAAAATCTTCCTTAAGGATTTAGCTTTCAATAAAAATTGGTTTCATTGAAAAATAGTGAGCGGTTTGTAAGAAAATCCAATTTTCGTAACGGTCCATGAATCTAGACAGGGCTAGAGTGTTTCCTAAATAACTAAAAATCTAGATAATCTATTCCATTTCCAAACATGTTCTGAAAACTAGATTAAATTCTCTATGAACCATAAGAAGGTCAAGTTCGGGAAAAATCTGAAGTAACGCTTTTGATTTTAATCTTTAAATAGTACTGAATCTGGAAATTTTGCTTGGCATTGGTATTTTATGCTATTGTGTTCATGAATATGCTTATCAATATATGATCAAGTCTTGGTATGATATTACATATTTCATGGGTTTATACCTTTTATTTTAGTCCTTCGATGGTGCTTACATCTATACAAATTTATTCCTTTGTTACTTGCTTGTACTAACCAACTTAAAACGTTAATCTCAATGGAAAACTTAATGGGGTGGCTAATGGGACTTCGACCACATGAGTACTTTTATGAGATAAAGTTATATTCAAATTGAATTGATTAGCAGGACGTGTTCCCTTTGAAATTATAGTCTTGCGCAAGCAGTTGTTTCGAAACCCTTGAACGGAGAAATTGTATTCAGACCCTAGGTATTTTGGCGTAAGGAGGGATTTGAGCAAGGCCCAATATTACCATCTCTTTTGAGGCCCTTCAATTGGCACTACGCAGTAGATAACCGTTGATAGGCATCTGAGGTAAGTTCTACAACAAAGCAGCAAAAGAGAGGGTATACCGAATAATCTGCATCCGATTCTTGAAGTTGGAAGGACAAAGTCTCTTTGGGGGATTTCTAGATTACTAATACCTAACCTTGTAATCCTTTATTATTGAATGATTATCATACTTCATTACTTGATTGTTATAATTGTGATGGTGTATTGGATTGGGAAAAAGGGACAAGGTTACCAATGTTACCATCTCTTTTGAGGCCCTTCAATTGGCACTACGCAGTAGATAACCGTTGATAGGCATCTGAGGTAAGTTCTACAACAAAGCAGCAAAAGAGAGGGTATACCGAATAATCTGCATCCGATTCTTGAAGTTGGAAGGACAAAGTCTCTTTGGGGGATTTCTAGATTACTAACACCTAACCTTGTAATCCTTTATTATTGAATGATTATCATACTTCATTACTTGATTGTTATAATTGTGATGGTGTATTGGATTGGGAAAAAGGGACAAGGTGTGTGCGTTTACTGGGCATTCAAAGCTCACGGCGTTTTATGTCAGGTATTGAAGACTATTAGGCCGATCGAAGGAAAAACTGAAGCATTTGAGGACTTACGGCTACCCTAGGAGTAATAGAAACTAGTTTGTAAATGTGTTTTGAGATTGTAAGTGATAGATCTCATGTTGTATTTAAGATATGATTTTGTAATTATTATATATCTATGCATATCTTTTATATTGCCTATTCCTTATTTTCTCGTTGACTCGTGTAGACCTTGTGTTAATATCTTGTTAAGATCTGCAAAAGGGTAGCTTTGTTATCTAAGGTGGTTGGACTTTGAAGGGACGCTATATTGATTCCTCTGACCTTCATGGGATCTTACTTGGTTATTAATCAAAGGATTCATTAGTTGTCACACCCCAAACCTGGGTATGACCAGCCATGGCTCACATGGACTTAGCCCAAGGCCCACGTAAGCCTAAACATGAACCCAAAATCACAAAGAATAAATGTGATGATAGCCCAAAAATAAACAAATCAAAACTCAAACCAGTGACAAGTCACAAGTATAAACAGCAAAACCAACCATAATCAATACCATCCAAACTTACGGAATATAAACAACCCACATATCAAAATAATCCTAAATGAACCTCAATAAAAATAAAAAGAAATATGCACAAACTTCACATAACAATCTAAACAAAATAATGAATGTCCTAGGGGTCTATGCAATTGAGTCCCCATTGTAACGCCCTCAAAATAAATGCATAAATCAATCATTCATAATATCCATGGACATGACAAAATAAAATATATTCATTCATCAGAGTGTTTTCCACAAAAGATGTTACATGTTGACAACAAAAGTAAATGCCCTACGGGCTTACAAGTTTCCAAGTCAACACTTGGTTACAACAAAAGAGGGTCAAAAGCCCTTTACAGTTAAAGCCCTCGGCTTGGAAATAAAAACATGTAACACAAAAGAGATCAACAAAAGAAGCCTGTTGCCTTTAAATCACCCAAGCTAGGTCCTTGGAGGCGGCATGTCTCCTGTACCTGAAAATGATGTCCTATATAGGGTGAGCCAAAGCCCAGTAGAGATATGCTAAACCAAATATGAGATATAACTAAAACGTTAGCATCTGATAAATGTTCAACACATGTACATCGATTTACACAATTTCTATAACCCATCAACATTGATATTCATCTTTCAACTCGGTTTCATTTCTATTTCCAATTCACTTTCTTTGACATGGTTCATCCATCCAAATAATTCTAATGAGACTGCAACTCATAAAAAGACACTTCAATTCATCAATGATTCAAAATGAGACTACAACTCATATCATCAATACTTCAATCATCAACGTCATTCAAACGCAATTAAGATTTCGGGACTTTCACCCTGAACACTCCGTCCAACATAGTTATCAACAAAGTCTATTCCCTATCTCCTCCCAAACCGTGGAGTACATCCCCTATCTCCTCCAAAACCATGGACTACATCCCATTTCTCCTCCTAAACAAAATACATATGCAATGCATTTAAACACTTCATCATATACAATGATCAATTAAAGCACAGATTAAATGTGTTAATCCAACCGTCATATTTAATAACATAATTCAATTGATTAGTTTTAGTTTACCTAATCATCATGCAATTCTACAACAATCATGGCTATCTGTAGACACCCCATTTTTGACTGTCCGTAAGACTTGGACGTCGTCGTTTGAACACTCGATGATCATCCTTGTTCGTGTTCGTTTTGAGTTCCCGGAGGTCTCGGCCGCGCGCCTTGCCTCAAGATTTCTTAACTTGTCTGTTTTGTGCTTGGTTGTGGACCAAACACTTGTGTTTTTGCTTCTAAGGGAAGAGGGTGGCTTGTTTGCCATACCCTCAACCCACCGGCCAAGGCTTGAGGCCATCGGCCTGGTTTTCTTTCCATCGGCCAAAGGCATTGGCCGATCAGCACTTTCTTTGGTCGACCGGCCCTTATGTTAGTCGATTGGCCATTTTTGGTGGCCGAACCCTGTTCATTTGCTTTATGCAGATATTTTATGCCAGCTGGCACAGCTGGCATGCACAATTGACACCCTCCATACACGTGTATGGAGGGATTTGAGTTTTGCATAGCTTCTCCAAGAAGCTTTGCAATTTGGATTTCTATAAGAGGGGTGGCCCTCTTCCCTTATCAGGGGTTCTGAAATTAGGGTTAGAAATTTGTATCTCCCTCTATCTCTATATCTCCCTATCTCTATCATTTGTGTGTGTATTTGTGACCTAAAGTGAGTTTCGTTCACATTATTGCACACAAACACCTAGCATTACACCATCCTTGGTTGCTGAGGTTCTAAGGAGTTATTGTTAGGGTTCTTGGAGTGCTTTTGATCAGAGAAAGGTGCTGGTGTTGTGTTCTTGAAGGTGTTCTTCAAGGGTGAGCATTCTTGCTTTAGATACCCCTTTCTTGCTTAGGCTTTTAGCCCTTCTTGCTTATTGTTTTAAGCTTAGCTATTAACTGATAAAAGTTCTTTTTTTACTTGCTTTTGAACTTTGTTTAAGGTTATTTTGAGGTTTGGGGTTGTTTACCTCCTTTAAGGCCTTGTTAGGCCTTGTTTTAGGCCATCCCTTTTGGCCCTTGCTTTGAGATTTGCATGACCTTTCCACCACTGAAATCTTGAGGATTTTAAGTGGTGTAAAGGTGCTTTTGGTGTCTTAAATAGGAGAGGGTCATCCCCTATCCTTGTTGTCTTGAAAGCTTGCATAAATGGCTTATGTTGGTAGCTTGCATGCTTAGCTTGTTTTAGCCTCATTTCAGTATATATTAAGCTTTGTTTTGCCATGATATAGCACTGTTTTAAGTTGGTTTAGATATACCATGCATGCTTCATGAACTTGTCTTGTAATCCCATGATTTGCCTTAACATGCATCATGCTTTAAGCCATGTTTCTAGCATGATTTTGGCTCGACTCCATGAAGCTTTTAGTCTTGTTGTAACATGCTTAAGCTCTGATTTGAGTTGTTTTGACCATATATGCGATGCTTTGTATAGCCACCATGCATTTTAGCTTGCTAGCTTTGAGTGTCCAAGTCACTAGCATGCTTTACTTGGCTCATTTCAGTGATTTAGAATCACTTGTTATGTTATTTCAGTCCATATAGTATGCTCATATACTTGCATTTGTCACTCCTTTAATGTTTTGAAGGGTTTGTGTTTTATGCCTCATGAATGTGCCATTGTGTATGCCATCATGCTTAGGTCTTTGGGATGCCATCTAAGTGAGTTTTTGGACTTACTTTAACATGCCATATCTCTGCTTTTCATTGGTTAAGTCATGTCTTGTTTGGTTATAATGGGTGTAGTGTAATCCCCTTTTTTGGCCTTACTTGCATCTTGCCTTCGGCCCTTCATTTTTGGTTTGTTTTAGCTTTGGCCCTTGCATGTTTTAGACTCCCTTTAGCATGATCTAGGACTGTTTTGGTTGTCCTTGGCTCTTTGGGGCTTGTTTCATGTGGCCTTAGTACGAGCTCCTTGGTTAGCTTTAAGCTTTGAGCTTTAAGCTTTGAGCTTTCTCGCATGTCATAGTTACTTTGATTGGTTGATTTGGAGTTGTAGACACCCCATTTTTGACCGACCTTAAGACTCAGACATCATCATTTGAGCGCTCGGTGATTGCACATGTTGTGCTCGTTTTGAGGTTTCGGAGTTCTTGGCTGAGAGCCTCACCTCTGGACCTTGGGACTCTTTGTACTTTGACTCGGTCTACGGACTAAGTCTTGTTTTCTCTTCCAGGATGGGGGAAGAGGTCTTGTAGACCATCTCTCAGTGGCCGTGGGCTACTTTTCGTGGTCGTAGGCCACTGTTCCCGTTTGGAGGCTAGTTTCCGATTTTCGGAGCCGTCGGCCGTGCGCCTCGACTCAGGACCGCTTAGCATTCTCCATTTGGCATGATTTTTGGAACACACCTTGCTTCCTCCACCTAGAGGGACACTGTGGTCCGGGAGACCACTTTTGTCGTCGTACGACACTTTTTGTGCTCAATAGCCAGTTTTCGAGGCCCCTAGCCGCCGTCTTGCCTCCCAAACTCTCGTTTTGCATCCGTGTTGGTTCATTTTTGGCATGAACCTTGTTTTCCTTGTTTGGGAGGTGGTACAATGGTGGGAGACCACCTTTCCTCCTTGGAGACCACTTTTCCCCGCCGGCCGGTTTTCTTGTCGGGAAACTGGTTTTCTTGATCTTTGGGCCACATTTACGGGTCTCCCACCACACCGCTGGCTTTCTTTCAGTGTGGAGACCACCTTTTCTCGTTGGAGACCACTTTTTCTCGCCGGCCGGTTTTCTTGTCGGGAAACTGGTTTTCTTGATCTTTGGGCCACATTTACTGGTCTCCCACCACACCACTGGCTTTCTTTTAGTGTGGAGACCGCCAATTTCCCTAGCCGACCACTGTTTTTTTTCAAAAAACCAAAAAAAGTGGCTGGCCGACCACTTTAACTACTCGACGGCCTTCCTGCATATTCTACAGGTGTTGTGGATGCCAGCTGTGCCAGCTGGAGTACACAGAATGCATCCTCCATACACGTATATGAAGGGATTTATCCAAGCTCTGAGCTTCTCCAAGAAGCTTTAGCCCGTGTTTTTCTATAAGAGAGTGGCTTCCCCTCCCTTCTCCAGGTTCTGATTTTGGCTGAGAGCCATACATGTATCCCCCTCTCTATATTCCTCTCTCTATCCATATTTTGTGCCTTAAAGTGCTTTGTCCCTTCACTTGTGCACACAACCTCCTAGCCAAGCACCACTCTTTTGTTGCTGAGGCATCTTGAGGTTGTTTCTGGAGTTTTTGGTTTGGTTTAAGCTTAAAAAACCTGCTGGAGTTGCAGCTTTGAAGAAGTTCATCAAGGGTGAGTTTTTGAACCTTAAATCCCCCTTTCTTGCTTAAGCTTTTAGCTTATCTTGCATGCTATTTTGAAAGTGCTTTGTCCCTTCACTTGTGCACACAACCTCCTAGCCAAGCACCACTCTTTTGTTGCTGAGGCATCTTGAGGTTGTTTCTGGAGTTTTTGGTTTGGTTTAAGCTTAAAAAACCTACTGGAGTTGCAGCTTTGAAGAAGTTCATCAAGGGTGAGTTTTTGAACCTTAAATCCCCCTTTCTTGCTTAAGCTTTTAGCTTATCTTGCATGCTATTTTGAGCTTAACTTATAACTAATAAAAGTTGTTTTTTTGCATGCTTTTGATCTTTGTTTAAGATTACTTTGGTGTTTGGGATTGTTTACCCCCTCTAAGGCCTTGTTTGGCCTCATTTTTGTGCCATCTTTGTGAGCTTCGGGACCACCTTGTATTGGCCTTCTCACCACTAAAATCCAGAGGGATTTCAGTGGTGGGGATGATGTTTTAAGGTCCTAAGAAGGAGAGGGCCATCCCCTCTTCTTTGTGTCTTCAATAAATGCTTTATTTGCCTCATGTTTGAGCACCTTTGGTAAGTATGTGTTGGCTATGTCTTAGCTTGTATTTGTGGTTATTTTTCTGAGGCATGTCACTGTTTTTGCTTAGTTTGGTCACCCCTTGCATGGTTAATACACTTGTAGTGCAAATCACACAATCTAGTCTTGTATGCCTCATGTTTGAGCATGTGTTTCTAGCTTGTTTTTGGGCCATCTCAGTAGATTTTGATGTAGTTTTAACATGCCTTAGATCTTTTTTTGCTTGGTTTGGTCGGCTCTTGGATGCCTTATACACATGTAGTGTAAATCACACACACTAGCTTTGTATGCTCCTTGAAGTGGTATGTCATTTTAGCCTATGTTGTGTCCATTTCATCATGTTCTTGGGCTTATTTTATCATGTCGTACCTCTGTTTAGGTCTGGTTTGGTTAGCCCTTGTATGCTCCATACACTTGCCATGCAATCCCATGAAATAGCCTAGTGTGCATCATGTTGTGACATGTCTTTTAGGCATGCTTTTGGGTTGACTTCAAGAAGCTTTTATCCATGTTTTGGTATGCTCGAGGTCTGATTTTGGTTGTCTTGGTCATCCATGACTTCTTTTGCATAGCCTTGGTTCAATCTTGCTTGTAAGCTTTGTGTATTGAGTCATCTAGCATGCATTACTTGGTCTATTTCAATGATTTGGCATCATTTGTAGTGTAATTTCAGTCCATGTTTCATGGCCATACACATGCATTTGTCACTCAATCAATGCGTTGGAGGGTTGGTCCTTTATGCCTTAACGTGAGCCATTGTGTATGCCATAGCTTGCGAGCCATCATTTCAGTGATTATTTTGGGTTATTTTGCCATAATATAACTCCAATATTTGGTGCTGAAGTCATATCATGTTTGGTCCTAATAAGTGTAGTGTAATTCACCCTATTTGCTTTACATATTCTATGTCTTATGCCCCTTCATGCTAGCACATTTTGGCTTCCATCCATACATGTTTTAGACTCATTTTAGCATGTTCTAGGACTGTTTTCATTTGCCTTTGTCATATGCCTCATGCTTTGTATAGCTATAGTGCAATTGGCCTTGCTAGCTTTGTGTTTCGATGCTTCACGTATGCTATCTTTGAGCTCTTTGGATGATTTGGCATCATTTAATACTTGATTTCAGAGCATATAGACTTGCCATGTCCTCACTTCATTCAAGCTTTGAATGCCTTTAAGTGTTGTGCATTATTGCCTAGTTTATGGCTTAGCTTGTATGCTTGTATGCCTAGGTATTTGAGCCATCATCCCAGCATGTTTGGGTCCTTATTTTGACCTACTTGAGCTCTGTCCATGCTTAGTTCATGCATTTGTGCCATGCATTGCATGCCTCCTTTGTAGTCCTCTTTGTTAGCTTCCATGCCTTAGGGTCCTAGCATGTCATACTTGTGTTGTTTGAATGATTTAGCATCATTTCTTACTTCATTTCAGTGCACTTAGTGTTGTTACACTTCCACTTTTATCACTCCTTGAGCACTCTTGAGAGTTGTGCTCTTTGGCCTACTTGATTAGCCAATACATTGTGCATGCATGCTTTGCCTTTCGGTGCTTTTATCTTGGTGTTATGGCCACTAATTTGGACATGGCTGGGGCCTATCCATTTTGGTTTAAGTCCATTGTGCATTGTGTATGCCATGTAGTTCATAGCATTGAGCATGCCATGTTGTCGTATGATTGATCATTGCATTTGCGCATGCCACGTTCATTGCATTGCATTGCGTATGCTAGTCACTATTTGTATTGTGTATGCTAGTTGTCATGAGCATTGTGTATGCCATGTAATTCATAGCATTGTGTATGCTAATATGTTAGTTGCGTGTTTGTATGCTTATCCCTTGCATGTTTGCATGTCTAAGTCATATTGCATTGAGTTGCATACTTGAGTCACATTGTGTATGCCATGATTGCTTTGCATTTGTGTTTGGAATAGGTGTTAGTCCAAACACGGGAAATGAGGGACGTTTCATACTCGAAGTGATGAAACGTGCCTCAATTCCTGGTCGCCAACACTCTTGACTACACATGAGGAAGCTTTGGGCTTTATGTGTTCATATGTGCATTCATTTCACATTGAGTCATGCAATTCGGCCCCTCGGCCATCATGCATCGAGATGCGTGATTAGTGGCCCGAGGGTCGAGAATTACACTCCCTTGAGCTTATGTAATGATAGAGAGGGTGGTTGTGCATACACGTGCTGTAAATACTTTACCGTGCCCCTCTCTTGCTCTCTGTGCATCAAACCAGAAATCAGCAGCAGCAACTAGTCGGCTGACAGATTAAGTGGTAGGCCGACCACTTTTTCTGGTTTTTACCACAAAAAGTGGTCGGCAGGTGGTCTCCATTGACAAAACCTGGTCGGTAGGTGGTCTCCATTGACAAAAACTGGTCGGCAGCCCTCCCTCAGATTCCCTTGGTGGACTTTCAGCCTTCTGGAGCTTTTTGCAGTATTCTGAGACCAGTTGCAAACAGAGGCAAGTTGGGGCATCGCGATGGATTTCCGAGCAAAACAGTTCGAGCATGGATGCATCCCTCGTCATGAGGCCATTTCAATACTTTTGTTAGTTTAGAATGTATATTTGTTTCAATTTGGGTTGTGTAATAAGTAATTAGCTAGAGTAGTTAGTTAATTAATCGGTTCTGTATTATTTATTCAGACCCTCCGTCAAGAGGGCAAATTTTGTAATAAGTGTGTGTGTGTGTGTGTGTGATGCATGTCTTCCAACTCCCATTTCTTTCTCCCTTTTATTATTACCAGCTTACGATGGTTAGTTTTAGGGCATGTTTCAATTAGGATCCTTATGCTCGCATGTTTGCAACCATTCATCTGTCTTGCATGCACCGGGCTCGGTGCATCATACTAACTGCATTGTATTTCAATTCATGTTTGAATACATGTATCAAATTGCATTTCACATGACATTTTAGAATAGCCGAGCCTATCTTAGTTGCATTTTGTATCTGTTGCATTAGGCATTCTTGACATAGCTAGGATCATGCATTGATTTCTAACATAGCTTTTGTTTTGGCTCGGAGTACTCGGTAAGTGTTTTTGCTTTAGCATCCTTGCATGCGTGTGAGTGACTGCCATGATAGCATGCTTACCATGAGGCTAACTGCTTATGTGATATAACTGCCTGAATGCCTGTGGGTGAAGGTTGGATTACTTGAAATGGAACAATTCATTGATTGCGAGTTTTAAAGCCCACTTGAGAGTGGCAAATCACCATGTTTTTCTAAGCCCACTTGAGGGTGGCAAAATCCGCATTTTAGCCTACTTACGAGTAGCAAACCACTTTCAAAAGCAAACATGAGTTGTTTTGTTCCAAATTAGGAGATCCAATCTATACTTGTATGCTGTGTGCATCACATAGTAATTCTAGGCTAATAAACTAGAAAAAGAGCGCATGTGTTTCCAAAAAAAAGATATCATGTTTAGTAGTGGCCGATCTTTGATCGGGCGAGCGGGGGTGCTCATTGCATGACCTTCCTTTCTCGTACCCAAGTTCCCGAGCCAAGACAACTTTGGTGATGACGGACACGTGGCCTTAGGCGCGAGTCAGGGTTTCCTAAATTTTCCAAAATAAAAACATTTAGGTGGCGACTTTGTATCTGGCAAAGTAGTCCATGTTTGGCACTTCTTTCTAAAAATCAATTTTTCAAAACGATTTGCCGGATTTGGACTCTTTGGTGATTTATCGATCTTGCATTGCACTTTGTGAGAATAGATTCAGAACCGTGACATTGAGTCCGAACTATAGTGAGCCCAATGAACAAAACATGATTTTCCCGGGACGTTCTGGGACGTCTACAGGTGTCACTCCTCACATCATTTCAGAGCATGTAGTATTGTCATACGCCCTTGCTTGTCACTCTTTAGGTGTGCTTAAGAGTTACATCTTTATGCTTTAGTCCTTGGGCCAATTGGCATGCATGTTTGCCATGCCTTTTTCATGCTTTATTTCCATCATTTCTTGGCATTTTGGCCACTGATTTGAACCTATTTGAGAGCTGTCCATTTTGGTTTAAGACCATCTCTGCATGTTATCGTATGCTTGCCTTGCATGTTGTTGCACACTTGGCCTATTGCATGTTGTTGCATGCTTGAGTTATATCGCATTTGGCATGCCCCTTTTGTTAAGTTGCTTTGCATGCTTGCATGTATTGTCCCTTGCATTTTGTTGCATGCTTGCCCCATATGTTGTTACATGCTTGCCTACCCTCGAATGTTGCCACATGCCTTGCATGTTTGCATGCTTGTTTAGGTTGCATTGCATTTGGCATGCTTATTACCATTAGCCTTGTATGGCATTGTACTTGACATGCTTCATGTTGCAATAGTTTTGCTAGCATGTTTGCATCCCTTACCTCTTGATCAAGCATGATAGAGGTTTGGGCCCCTTATGTGTTGTGTGCATTTAATTTGATATAAATTGCATGCTCGGCTCCTTTGGCCATCAAGCATTGAAATGCGTGATTGGTGGTCCGAGGGTTGAGGACTGCACTCCTTTGAGTCTCAAACATGATAAGGAGGGTGGTCGTGCAAACATTGCCTTGTAAATGTGTTGAAATGCGCTGTTTGTCATCTGCTGCAGCAACACAGCATTCTGCAGGAAGATATGGCCGGTCGGCTACCTTTAGTGCCAGTCGGCCAAACATTGTTGGCCGAGAGCTTTACATTTGGTCGATGACCAATTTCCTATGGCTGATGGCTCTATCTCTTGGTCGATGGACTCTCAGAAAGTCCCCAAGCTGGTTCAGAAGTGTCACAGAAGTTGGCACAGTTTTCAGAGGTACGGGGCAGTGTAAACAGAGGCAACTTGTGACATGGCGATGGATTTCCGAGCGAAGCCATCCGAGCACGCATGCACCCCTCTTCCCAAGGTTGTTTTTACTATTTTCATGGCTTAATTGATTTGCTTAATTAGTTAAGTGTTGTGTAATAATTAATTAGCTTGTTAGTTAGTTAATTATGTAATTTGTATTATTCTTTCAGTCTCTCCGTCGAGAGGGCGCGATTGTGTAATAAGCATGCGTGTGTGTGATGCATGTCTTCCAACCTCCACTTCTTTCTCCTTTTTACTTAACCGCTTACGATGGTTAGTTCTAGGGCACGTTTCAATTAGCATCCTTATGCTATGCATGTTTGCATCATTCATCTGTATTGCATGCACCGGGCTTGGTGCATCATACTAACTGCATTGAATTTCAATTCTAAGTTGAATACATATATCGAATTGTCGCATCTCACATGCCATTTTAGACTAGCCAAGCCTATTCTAGTTGCATTTTGTATGTGATGCATTAGCCATCTTAACATGGACTTTGATCATACATTGATTACTAACATGTTCGTTGTTTTGGCTTGGAGTATACTGTGAGTGTTTATGTTTTAGCATCTCGCATGTATGTGAATGTCAACATGACAACATGCTTGCCATGATGCTAATTGCTTATGTGATATAACTTCCTGAATGCTTGTGGATGAAGGTTGGATTACTTGAATTGGAACAATGCATCGAATTCGTATTTTAGCCTGCTTACGAGTAGCAAACTTCAAACCATTTTTCAAACAAACGGATATGCAATGCTTTGTTCCAAATTAGGTGATCTAGTCTGTACTTTTGCGTTGTGCGCATCACATAGTAATTCTAGCTAATTAACCGGAATAAGAACGCATGTGTTTTCAAAAAAAAAATTTCATGCTTAGTACAGGCCGATCTTAGAATCGGGCGAGCGGGGGTGCTCATAGATGACCTTCCCCAATCGTACCCAAGTTCCCGAGCCGAGGCAACTTTGGTGATGACAGACACATGGCCTTAGGCAACGAGTCAGGGTTTCCTAAATTCCCCCAAAGCAAATATTTAGGTGGCGACTCTGTATCTGGCAATGCAGTCCATGTTTGGCACTTTTTTCTTAAAAATCAATTTTCCAAAATGATTTGCCAGATTTGGACTCTTTGGTGATTTATCGGTCTTGCATTGCACTTTGCAAGATTAGATTCAGAACTGTGACATTTGAGTCCGAACTGTAGAAGCATGATGCCCTCAGGGCGCGTTTACAGTTTCTGGTAACTCTGCTGGGGATTTAGAGAGCTTGACTCGAACTCATGATATTTTGTTTTGGTTACACTTATGTGTCTCTTTGCATTGCATTTGCAATGGTGCACCTAGGACACCGTGTTTGTCGTATGCTATTCCTGAACGGTTTGCCAGCGGCTCGCTTTGAAAAGCATGCCATAAGGCTGACCGGTTGCAGGCTCTGGCACAACGGGAACACAAACCTTGGCTTTCCCCGAGGCACTGTTTTTGACCATTCGACCTAGTGCATATTCAGAATGAATAGTGGCTATTCCAAGTTAGGACAAGTTGTTTACCAAAATATAGGTTGCTTGAAACCGCTGTGTACGTAGTGAAACCCTAGCTCCTGACAAAATAGGACAGGGAAATCCTACCCCAACATAGGGGTGTTTTGGCTCTGATTTGCCTGATTATGTGCTTTTAGAGTGTACCTCTACAGGAAACGCACGTATTAGTTTGAAAGTCTGAGTATCAGGCCTGTGGGCATCAGTATTTTAAGAATCAGTTATATCTACGGGTATCAGATTCAGTTTTGGGGCAGTAATTTAGGGAACAGTGATCGGTGGTCGAATACAGTTATTCAGCTATGCTCATGTCTGTTCTGGTAAAATTGGGCTGAGATGCTGCATGTTTTCTCTTTCAGTTCAGAGATTTGGTTCAGAGCAACCAGTGTTATCCTTCGCTGAGGCAAGGCAGAAGAGGGTCAGTCAAGGCTCACCGGCTCATCAAATCCGTCAGCCACCAGTCACATCACCTCTGTTCAGTTCAGCAGACTCGTGCTGACGCAAAATTCAGAAAAAATAGTGGTCATGGCAATAGCACTAAACCAAGGAATCACCATACAGGGTGAGACCGATGTTGTGATGCAACGTCCGCCTAGGACACCTGCCGCACATCCAATCTGGGAACCTCAAATATTTCAAACCCGTGAGCCCACCACTTTTGAGCTGATGGGAATGATCGGCGATCTTCAGAGATCTGTTGCCGATCTAGCCTACGGAATGTCGGCTCCGCCATCGATCATATCACATGCCGGGAACTTCATGCTGGAAAAGCCTCTACTGTTGGGGTGAATTGTAATTGAACTCAGTCAACCTGAAGCCACCCCAAGTTTCGACAACGACATGTCGACAACAACAGGACTTCGCATTGATGCAGCAACCCAAACCTTTGACCAAGCTGAGGTGATTGGTAAGAACAAGGTGGAGGTAGACACTGATCCCTATGAACAACTTCTGCAGGCTGTTGAGGCTTTGAAAGCCGCGACACTAAACAAACAACAAGTGCTCGCAATTGCTACAAAGGTTGTGGATGACACTTTCGTCACTTAGAACGAAGGCAGTTCAAGCTAAGGAAAAAATCGAGAGAAAGATTGTCATACCCGAACTGTTCCTCCCAACCCTAATTCTGTATCCAGGAAAGATCAGAAAACCAAATCAGCGCTTGCCAACCCCTTTGCTAGTGCTTCCAGCAAAAGTCCTCAAACCTCGAAGTATCTACCCCGAGGTCGCAGGGTCTTCCATGCCCGCTATATGCCTTTGTTCAAGGCTCTTCAAATCCTTGCTAAAAAAGGGCATCTCAAACCCCTCGAGCCGCGGCCTCTCCCTAGTCGTCTTCCATCAAGTCATGATGCTACTTAGTACTGTGCATACCATCAGCAAACTGGTCACAGCACCGACAACTGCTTCCGTCTTCTCCATGAAGTACAGGACTTGTTTGACAATGGGGTCGTCCTCCCACCAAGCTCAACAAAGTCTATTGTCACTGGATCAGTGAACCTAGAAGATAATGTGATATGATCAGGAGATGAACCACCTGCGAGCAGCACTCAGTTTACTTCAGATGTGGTGTATGGCACGCACTATTTTGAGCATTTGCGAATGCTAGTTTTTGTACATTCTGACTTGGGTATTCAGTCAATTTTGTTGTCTTGTATATAGTCAATCTTTTTGTACTATGTCAGTTGGGTCTGTCGTGTTGTATCGAGTCAGTCCTGTTACATAGGAGTCGAGTGATTCCGGGGGCGTTTCCTCAGATATCACTATTTTGTTTTGTGTTTGTCTTTTCGCTTTCTTTTGAATCTATTTCTGCCATGGAGCCAGTTACACCAGAAGATCTGAATGAAACAACAGTGGTTTTCATGTTTTTGTGCTTATTTCTGCTTTGAGCCTGTTATGCCAGCAAGTTTGAATGAAACGGCAGTGCTTTTCACCTACTTTTTTGTGCCTTCAAATCGTTACATTGACCTAAGTTTTTCAAAAAATTTTGAACATTGTGATGAAAACGAAGAGGAAGGAATTCCCCGAGTTTTACAAAATTTGATCAATTGAGAGAAAGAGAGGCATGCTAAGCCCTTAATGATCTAGATCATGCTTGTTAATGTGAGTACTGAGAAGGATCCTGGCTTGATCCAAGCTGGTTCTACATTGTCTTCAGCGCGAGCGACTAGTCGCTTTCTTAAAAGATTTCAAAAAATGTTTTGCGCGATCCTGCGAAGACCTGTGTGGAATCGCTCTTGAGATTGTGCAGCCTAGAATCGCTCTGAGCCCCGAGACTCAACCCCTTTTGCTTTCAAACCTTGAACTTGGATTCAAAATGTTCAATGGTCAAACCATCAAAGAAGGCCCGTCAGGCCAAATTCGAAGCAGCCCTCGAACTGGGGGCAAGAAAGCCAGATTGATCAAAAGAAAGCTTGCAGAGCTAGTTAAAAAATAGCCCTTGAACTAGGGGCAGAGGAAAAATGTCAGATGCGCTCGAAGAGTCAAAAATTGGGACATTTGCCAAACCAACGAAGATCGGCAAGAAAGCCAAATCCCAGAAGGGAGGAAAGAAGAAAGTATTGCTAAAGGACAACCGAGTTCCTATCCACGACACTAGGGGCAAATTCAGACCCCATTGGATGGACTCGTACATCATCAGCAAACAACAACCATCCTCTCGGATTCAGATGGCTTCGAGATCTCAAAACCATTCAACATGGACAAAGCTACACTTTTATCCTTGAGAGGCTCGCTAGGCCGAAAACCCAGAAGGGCAACCCAGACAAAAGTTAGAGCAAAAAAAAAAAAAAGAAGAAAAGGAAAAAATGTAAAGATTGAAAAAAGAAAAGAAGAAAAATGAAGAAAATGAAAAGAAAAAATGAAAAAAGAAATGAAAAGAAAAGAAGAAAAGAAATGAAAAGAAAGGAAAAACAGAGTTTGCAAGGTTGAAAACCCGAAAGGGCGGCCTTGGCAAAAGTTAGGGCGCAAAAGGAGAGGTTAATACCCGAGTGTACCTTAAACCGGAACTACGTAAGGCTTGATTCCCATGTTTGGGATACATAGGCAACTTTATCCTGAAGTCCAGCCATAAACATTTCCAAATCAACAATGTCCATGTGATTGTTCTGGTCATCTTTGTCGTTTCTGTATCCAAGAGTTCGGTTGCGACCTTCACTTCGAGAACTGATTACAGTGCGCTGTGGTGCTATTCAGACAAGGGGCAACTTTCCATTGCCATGCAGTGCCATTTAGACAAGGGGCAATTTTCCATTGTTTTGGATCTGAGGTTGTGCATCTCAAGAGTAAATTCTGTGTTGGTCGAGCAGTGGCCATTTGCAAAAATAGTTTTTGAGAATTTTTACTGAGGTTGACTAATTTTCTCAACAATTATTTTGTTTTTCCAAAACTGGATCATATCTTGGGCCCAAAAAAAGAAAATTTTCAGTGCTCATAGCCCTGACTTGCATGATTTCAAATCAGAAAATCGAACAAGCATGTTAATCTAACTTTCATGTTGGTCAAAATTGTTTTAGTATAAAGAAAAAAAACAAAAAATGGTCAAAATAATGAACTAGGGGCACAATTGAGTCAGGTTTTCTGTCTTTCCCCATTATCAATGCACTTCCTAGAAAGGCCATTGTCAACATACTTGCCAAAAATGGCACCTTGTTCGCCAGAAAAGGGCACAACTGAAGCTTAAAACAAAGGGCTGAAAGCTTTCAATATCCTCCAAGCAACAAGGTATCAAGCCAAGTGCGAAGCATGAACTGGAATGGATCAAGATACTCCACTCCCTCATCCAGGGCATTGACTAGACGTCACCGGAGGAAATAGCCGCGAGCTGAAAATGATTGGGCATAAACCCACAACTTCCTGTTTATCCATCAACCACCCAGGGGAGGGATAAAAATGAGAGATTGAAGAATAGAGAGATGTGCGTTGAGAGAAAAAGTGAGGAAAAGGGCTTTTTTAGAAAAATAGATCCTGAGGGCTGAGTGATGTGATAATCACAAATGAGAAAGGGTGGGAACCAATACCCGAAAAAACTGGCTCCTCACGAATTGAGAGGTCTCTCGCCTTTGGAACACATCTGAGTGTCGTGTTTGTTGTTTTGTTTGTTTCGATTCTTATTTTGAGTCGTTTCGAGTGTTACTCGATGTGTTTAGGTTGTTTACCTTTTGTTTTTCTTTGTTGAGTCGTTTTGACTGTGGTCAGTCGTAGGCTCAATTCCCCGTTGAGAACCCTTTTCTCATTACAATTTCAAAAAAGAATCGTTTTGTGCTCAGAGTGCTGTGCCATTCTCCACATTTGCACAAAACAGAATTTGTTCTTTCATAAACTATAGGGTTCAACCCAGGTTGCATCAGAACAGTAAAACCAGGACCTATCTGAAGCTATATGGGTTCCAGACTGCAAAGCAAAAGAAAAGAGGGAAAATTTGGAGCATCCTAGTATGTTTCAACTCCAGCAAATTCCAAGGTTGGATTTCAGGTGCACCTTCTTAGGCCTCACCTTTCTTGAGAGTATGAGTGTATCTCGGCCCCAAGTGTAAGCCTTCTTCAAGTCGGAATGGTAGCCCAAGCAGCACCTATGGTTTTCACATACAGATGTTATCTCTTGCCAATATAAATAGGGTGTACCCTTTTTGAGCTGAGTGTGTTGTAAAGCCCTCTGAGAGATAAATCAGAGGCACCAGAGTACATGTTCGATGCCCCTCTACTGTATAGAATGTGCATTTTCATCTGCACATCTATTGCATGCATGCCGCACATCATTATGATTCATACATAGAATATGCTTTCAATATTGCATATGATATACCTGTCTATTGTGTAAAATGTGCTTGCTTTCAATTTTGCATAGAATATGTTTTGCCTGTCTCATGCGTAAAAAAAAAATGTATTTGCTTATCGAGTTGTTGCTCATTTGTCTATCGAGTTGTTACTCATTCGTTTATCGAGTTGTTGCTCATTTGTCTATCGAGTTGTTGCTCATTCGTTTATCGAGTTGTGGTCCATTTATTTATCAAGTTGTCGCGATTTTGTTTATTGAATTGTTGCTCTTTACTTATCGAGTTAGAAACTTGTCAAGGTCTTATTGTTGCTTATTGAGTTATTTTTGTCGTTAGTCGGTTCACTACCTGATTATTACGTTGCAAGTGCTTAATTTTCAAAAAAAAGTTCAAATCTCATTTACATTGTTATGTAATGTAATGCGATGCATAAAATGTACAAATGTAACACTTTTTGAACAAAATACAAAAAGTACATAGTTTTGAAAAAGTAAAACCTACCTCAGGCAATACAATGTGCTCAAACTATCAGTAAAAAGAAAAATAAAGCAAAGCAAAAAGAGGAGAAGCAACAAAATGTCTGAACAGAGTAAAAAAAAAAAAAAAAGAGAAGAAAAAGTAGCAGAAAGTCTGGATCAATATCAGTCATCTCAAGTGCGGGAGTCGGTTCTGGTCCTCTTCCTGGACGAGGGTCCAGGGTCACTACCGCCATCTCCATAGTCAGAATCTGAGCTGTCTCCGGCCTCGCCCTGGGACGCCGCCGCCTCCTCGTCAGAATCATCGGTCGAAGGCTCTCGTGAACTGCTCTCAGCACGGGTGCGCCTATGTCTGCCTCGGCTGTGGATAGTCATCCTCTGCCTGTCTCCCCCTCCTCCTTGCGCAGGAACAAATGGTCCAGCTGGAGCACCTCCCGCGGCCGGAGTCTGGAATGGGGCCTGAAAAGGACAAATGGCAAATGCATCAGTTATGCTACGCAAAGTAGAGTATGAATACAGAATACAGTGTATGAGTACAGTGTATGAACGCCGTGAGCAACGCTGTGAGAAGTATGTGGGTTACAGTGTATCAGTACCATGAGTGCTGTGGGTCCAGTGCCATGTTGATAGTGTGATGCACCAAATTATGTATGAAACAGATTACGCGGAGTTTGAGACTGCAGTTGAAAGAAGTTACCGGGATATTGTAGATGGTCAACAAGTCGATGCTCCTCTGCAGCATTCCTATCACTGAGGCCGTCAACTCTAGGGACTGGCGAGTGTACTCGACGGAAGCCTGCAAAAGTGTTAAAGTCATTAGTATTCTGCAGGGTATCAAATGAATTGAAATGACTGTACAGAATGCAAAGTGGGGTAGTACATACCGGGGTCGAGCCATAGACTTCGACAAGCTCGTGATTAGCCGGAGGAGGGGCAAAGGGAATCTGATAATTCTCTCCACCCTGCCCTCGGCATGTGATCATCATAGGCAGCTCTGGCCATCCAGCTCCCTGCCCCCACCAGGACCCACTCCTGTCTCGGGCCGAAGGTGCCCCCGCTCTTGCTGCTAGCGAAGAGCACCAGTCAAAGGCCGTATGATATAAGCCTGGATGTACTCGGCGTAGTCACCCTCATCCCTAAAAGGCTCAGAGTCCCAGCCAATCGTGTAGTCTATCATCTCCTCTAAGGTGTAACTCTCAGTGTGCCTCACGTGGGTAGAAGGAGGTGCTGGAACTGTCTGCTCTGGCACGCCCAAGGTCTGCAACAAGAAGCGCTCCTCAAAGTACCATGCTCGACAGACTGGGGCCTCCAGTAGAACCCTGAACTGGGCAGTCTCTCGAGCACTGGCATACCACTCCCAAACTACATCAAGCAACGGGGCCCAAGGTAGCCAGGTGATCTGCGAATAATGCACAGTTTGTTATCTACTGTTATTGATAGTACAATATAAAGCAAAGCTTAAATGCACTGTAATGTTTGACATACCTCGGCTGCGATGATGGTGTCAAAGTAGCGGCGGAAGAACATGACGGACTCCCATGGCCTCTGCTCGTATCTCATATCGAAGCGGTGAGAAAATGGAATGCCGAGAGGGATCTCCTCATCTGGCACTGGGGCAAGCCTAGGGAAGTAGGCATACACCCACAACTGTATAGTGTAATAGAGTAGATATGAGTATGCTTATTAGATAAAGCAGTATAGAGATAAAGCAGAGTGCAGTACGTGCAGTGTATTATGCAGTGTGTGTAGTGTACAACCAGTGTAAAGAAGATTGCATGCACACAGTGTGTGTGATGTATAGATAATGAAAAACATAATTGAAAAGACAAAAAAGGGAACCTGTACCTCCCAGGCTCGCCAGTAGCCTCCAAGCAACTGCCCGCTGCGGTGTGAGGGTGAGCTCATATAACCATAAAGAGTGGCCAGGCTGGCACCACCCCAGTCATAGCCACGGATCCTGGTCACATCCACAAGTACACTCAACAGGTAGAGGGTGATGGTGTTCGTCCAGTCGGTGAAGAGCGTGGTCCCCAGCAGAAACATGATAAAGCCACGAGTATACTACTCCTTCTCTTCCCGAGTAGTAGGCGCCTGGATCCAGAAGTGATCCTCGAACCATGAGTTCCTCACAAATCCTGCCCGGGCAAGTGGTGGCTAAGTGCCGAGCAAGTATAGCTGAGCGGCATCCCACTCGTCCATATCTGTGTCAAAGGGGATCGTATCACCTCCCACTTTGATGCCTATGAGCATAGAGAAGTCAAAGGGAGTAATCGTCATCTCCCCGGTGGCAGAAAGGTGGAAGGAGTCGGTGGTGTCCCACCACCTCTCCACCAGAGCAGCAAGAAGGGGCCTACTCGCAGTGAGGCGCGAGAGTCCCATGCAGAAAGTCCCAAAGTCGGCCCGGTCGACAATATGAAGGACCGCATCGGGCAGCTCTATATACCAACCTCGGGCGGCAGTGTTCCCATACCCCCAGAAGGCATGGAAATCTCCCTGTGTTGAAAACAAACAGTTGCGAAGCAGTGTTAGAAATACAGTGTTGAATGCGCTCAGAATTGTTGAGAATGCAGCGTGTGTGCATGTGTTCAAGATTACACAGATATTGGGTGCGGGCGTGCTCGCAGTGAACTACAACATTTTATGTATCAGTGTGTTTGAATTGTTTAGTTGAGAATGCAGCGTGTGTGCATGTGTTCAAGATTACACAAATATCAGGTATGGGTGTGCTCATAGTGAACTACAGCACGTGATATATCAGTGTGCCTGAGTTAAGCAGTTAAAGAATAGAATAAACTATCGCAGTTATATTGTTCTACGTTGCAGAAAATGAAGCAGAGGAAGAATGTATCTCAGAAGCGCCATAGGACGGATATGACTCTGGCTCGCGCAACAAAAGCTCCAGTGGCGCGCCCCGCGCATAGCTCCTGAAATGGCGGATGCCATCGGGAGGCAACACGTGTATCGCCGGCCTGTAAGTCGCCGGATCGAACGGCCGGATGCGAAGAGGTAGGAGCTCGACCTCGGGGTCCACGTCCATCTCCGGGGGAGTCCCACCACGTGGAATGTCGTCCGCCATCTTAAAAGGAGCGTGAAAATGGCCGAGAATGTGAAAAACGAGCAAGAATGCGAAAAGTCAACCCAAAAGTCAACCCCGAGAGGGTGAAAATGGGAGAAAAGGTCGAAGTGTGGAAAAGGAAGGAAAACCAAGTATAACTCGGGGGGAAACAAACCCCAAGTAGTGGAAACCAAGAAGGAAACATCGGAAATCGTGTTTTGTTCGGTTTAAAGCGTGCGAAATGGGAAGGGTTTCGCGAATCGAACGACGAAAAAGGCTCGAAAATGCGACAAAAACTCGAATCGAAGGTTGGGAAATCGCCTAGAGGGAGAGAGGACTGATTTTCGAGCTAGGGTGAAGTGGAAATATAAGGTTTGGAACCTTATATTTAAAGACCCGTGGCCAAAGGACAAAATTGCCCCGACATTGCCATTTTTGGCCGATCGGCCAAATTATTAGCCGATCTGCTAAATATTTGGCCGATGAACTCCTTTTGTGGCCGATGGATGGCCAGTGGCCTCCCCTTGTGGTCGATGCACCTCCTACACCCTTGTTTGGGTCAATTCTGTGGTTTGGGACCTTCATCTCTCAAGATAGTGCGAGAAAGTACACTTTTGAAGCTTAACCGGTCTTCGTGTTGATCTCGAACCGTGTCCTCTGTGTACGGCATTCAATGCGCGCGAGGTGTATCCTTTTCGTATCCTTTGGTATATTGCAGAAATTCAAGAATTTCTTTTGAGCATGTTATGTTACAATGTTCTGTCATAATTGTAATAAGCACGCTTGTATTGAGCATGCTCCATCTTGCTTTCGAGTTGCATCTCAACATCACGAATAACATGCCTTTACCATGCTTCCGTTGAATATGCACCCTTTTGCATTGTTACACAGATTGCTTGCGTTGTTGTGCATGCTTTACTTACATTTGTTTGTGCAGTCTTTTGCATTGTTACATACATTGCTTGCGTTGTCGCGTATGCGTTATTTACATGTTTTGTCATGTTTGTCCTCGCATTGTTATGCATACACTTAGGTTGCAATGTTATGCACCACCTTACTTGCGCTGTCACTCACACTGGTTACATTGTCATGCACCACCTTGCTTGCGTTGTCGCGCACACTTGTTGCATTGTCATGCACCTTTTTACTTGCGTTGTCTACACACTTAGGTTGCATTGTTATGTACGCACGCTTAGTTGCGTTGTCACGCACCTTTCACTAGCATTGCTATGCATGTTTCTATCCACATCATATGTGCATGTGTTTATGTCTTATTGAAATGATATCTTGATTTAACGTGGAACTTGTGTTTCTATTATATTGTACCTGTTGAATTTCTTTCTTTTGCAGGCACGATATTGTATGTACGGTTCATTCAAGAGAAGTTCTGGTTCAGTCTGGCTATACTCTTTCTCCACTCGCGTGCCGCGTTTGGACATACCCTTTCTCCACTCGCGCGCCACGTTTGGACGTACCCTTTCTCCACCCGCGTGCCGCATTTGGACACAACCTTTCTCCACTCGTGTGCCGCGTTTGGACGTAACCTTCTCCTCTCGCGTTTGGCATGCGTTTGGATGACTGCGCTTTCTTGCACAGTCCTTTCCTTTCATGCGTGTGCCACGCTGAGAGATGCTTCCTTTCCTCTCATGTGTGTGCCACGCTGAGAGATGCTCCCTTTCCTCTCATGTGTGTGCCGTGCTGAGAGATGCTCTCTTCCCTCTCATGTGTGTGCCACGCTAAAAGATATTCTTTTGCCTTTCTTACGTGTGATACGCTGAGAGATGTTGTGTTTGAGACTCCGGGTGTCCTCGGTAGTCGCTTTTAATCTTCTCCGCGTGAGGTGCAGTGAGAATTGCATAATTTTCTTACATCCTCTCTCTTGGATTGTGTAGGACTGTTATTTCTTATTCACTCGCTTAAACTGTTGTATTTATTTTGCATAAATGCTTCATTATAGCACTTTTTGCATGATCATAAGTTATGCTCGGCATTTTGCATGTCCTTTGCATTTTGCCCCTGCCCGCGGGCACATATCTTGCTATCTTGTATGCTTGTCTGAGTCTTCGGCCTTGTAAAAAATGGGTCGTCTCTGGGCTTTGACATTCACTCCCGTCATCTTTATGACTTTCGAGTTCTGTCAAAGAGAGGCAACTGTAGACACTCCATTTTTGACCGTCCTCAAGACTTGGACCTCATTGTTTGAACACTCGATGATCATCAATGTTCGTGTTCGTTTTGAGTTCCCGGAGGTCTCGGCCACGCGCCTTGCCTTAAGATCTCTCAACTTGTCTGTTTTGTGCTTGGTTGTGGACCAAACACTTGCGTTTTTGCTTCTAAGGGAAGAGGGTGGCTTGTTTGCCATGCCCTCAACCCACCGGCCAAGGCTTGAGGCCATCGGCCCTGTTTTCTTTCCATCGGCCAAAGGCATTGGCCGATCGGTCGGCCCTTATGTTGGTCGATCGGCCATTTTGGGTGGCCGAACCCTGTTCATCTGTTTTATGCAGATATTTTATGCCAGCTGGCATGCATAATTGACCCCCTCCATATACGTGTATGGAGGGATTTGAGCTTTGCTTAACTTCTCCAAGAAGCTTTGCAATTTGGATTTCTATAAGAGGGGAGGCCCTCCTTCCTTCTCAGGGGTTCTGAAATTAGGGTTAGAAAGTTGTATCTCTCTCTATCTCTATACCTCCCTATCTCTATCATTTGTGTGAATTTCTGACCTAAAGTGAGTTTTGTTCACATTATTGCACACAAACACCTAGCATTACACCATCCTTGGTTGTTGAGGTTCTAAGGAGTTGTTGTCAGGGTTCTTGGAGTGGTTTTGATCAGAGAAAGGTGCTGGTGTTGTGTTCTTGAAGGTGTTCTTCAAGGGTGAGCATTCTTGCTTTAGATAACCCTTTCTTGCTTAGGCTTTTAGCCCTTCTTGCTTATTATTCTTGCTTATTGTTTTAAGCTTAGCTATTAACTGATAAAAGTTCTGTTTTTACTTGCTTTTGAACTTTGTTTAAGGTCATTTTGAGGTTTGGGGTTGTTTACCCCCTTTAAGGCCTTGCTAGGCCGTGTTTTAGGCCATCCCTTTTGGCCCTTGCTTTGAGCTTTGCATGACCTTTCCACCACTGAAATCCAGAGGATTTTCAGTGGTGGAAAGGTGGTTTTGGTGTCTCAAATAGGAGAGGGTCATCCCCTCTCCTTGTTGTCTTGAAAGCTTGCATAAATGGCTTATGTTGGTAGCTTGCATGCTTAGCTTGTTTTAGCTTCATTTTAGTATATATGAAGCTTTGTTTTGCCATGATATAGCACTGTTTTAAGTTGGTTTAGAAATACCATGCATGCTTCATGTACTTGTCTTGTAATCCCATGATTTGCCTTAACATGCATCATGCTTTAAGCCATGTTTCTAGCATGATTTTGGCTCGACTCCATGAAGCTTTTAGTCTTGTTGTAACATGCTTAAGCTCTGATTTGAGTTGTTTTGACCATATATGCGATGCTTTGTATAGCAACCATGCATTTTAGCTTGTTAGCTTTGAGTGTCCAAGTCACTAGCATGCTTTACTTGGCTCATTTCAGTGATTTAGAATCACTTGTTATGTTATTTCAGTCCATATAGTATGCTCATATACTTGCATTTGTCACTCCTTTAATGTTTTGAAGGGTTTGTGTTTTATGCCTCATGAATGTGCCATTGTGTATGTCATCGTGCTTAGGTCTTTGGGATGCCATCTAAGTGAGTTTTTGGACTTACTTTAACATGCCATATCTCTGTTTTTCATTGGTTAAGTCATGTCTTGTTTGGTTATAATGGGTGTAGTGTAATCCCCTTTGTTGGCCTTACTTGCATCTTACCTTCGGCCCTTCATTTTTGGCTTGTTTTAGCTTTGGCCCTTGCATGTTTTAGACTCCCTTTAGCATGATCTAGGACTGTTTTGGTTGTCCTTGGCGCTTTGGGGCTTGTTTCATGTGGCCTTAGTACGAGCTCTTTGGTTAGCTTTAAGCTTTGAGCTTTCTCGCATGTCATACTTACTTTGATTGGTTGATTTGGCGTCACTCCTCACATCATTTTAGAGCATGTAGTATTGTCATACGCCCTTGCTTGTCACTCTTTAGGTGTGCTTAAGAGTTACATCTTTATGCTTTAGTCCTTGGGCCAATTGGCATGCATGTTTGCCATGCCTTTTTCATGCTTTATTTCCATCATTTCTTGGCATTTTAGCCACTGATTTAGACCTATTTGAGAGCTGTCCATTTTGGTTTAAGACCATCTCCGCATGTTGTTACATGCTTGCCTTACATGTTGTTGCATGCTTGAGTTATATCGCATTTGGCATGCCCCTTTTGTTAAGTTGCTTTGCATGTTTGCATGTCTTGTCCCTTGCATGTTGTTGCATGCTTGCCCCACATGTTGTTACATGCTTGCCTATCCTCGAATGTTGCCACATGCCTTGTATGTTTGCATGCTTGTTTAGGTTGCATTGCATTTGGCATGCTTATTACCATTAGCCTTGTATGGCATTGACCTTGACATGCTTCATGTTGCATTAGTTTTGCTTGCATGTTTGCATCCCTTGCCTCTTGATCAAGCATGATAGAGGTTTGGGCCCTTTATGTGTTGTGTGCTTTTAATTTGATATAAATTGAACACTCGGCTCCTTTGGCCATCATGCATTGAAATGCGTGATTGGTGGTCCGAGGGTCGAGGACTACACTCCTTTGAGTCTCAAACATGGTAAGGAGGGTGGTCGTGCAAACATTGCCTTGTAAATGTATTGCCATTGTCCTCTGCTGCAGCAACACAACATTCTGCAGGAAGATATGGCTGGTCGGCTACCTTCAGTGCCGGTCGGCTAAACATTGTTAGCTGAGAGCTTTACATTTAGTCGATGATCAATTTCCCATGACCGATGGCTCTATCTCTTGGCCGATGGACTCTCAGAAAGTCCCCAAGCTAGTTCAAAAGTGTCACAGAAGTTGGCATAGTTTTCAGAGGTACAAAGCAGTGTGAACAGAGGCAACATGTGACATGGCGATGGATTTCCGAGCGAAGCCGTCCGAGCACGCATGCACCCCTCTTCCCAAGGCTGTTTTTACTGTTTTCATGGCTTAATTGATTTGCTTAATTAGTTAAGTGTTGTGTAGTAATTAATTAGCTTGTTAGTTAGTTAATTATGTAATTTGTATTATTCTTTCGGTCCCTCCGTCGAGAGGGCGTGATTGTGTAATAAGCGTGCATGTGTGTGATGCATGTCTTCTAACCTCCACTTTTTTCTTCCTTTTACTTAACCGCTTACGATGGTTAGTTCTAGGGGACGTTTCAATTAGCATCCTTATGCTATGCATGTTTACATCATTCATCTGTATTGCATGCACCGGGCTCGGCGCATCATACTAACTGCATTGTATTTCAATTCTAAGTTGAATACATGTATCGAATTGTCCCATCTCACATGTCATTTTAGACTAGCCGAGCCTATGCTAGTTGCATTTTGTATGTGATGCATTAGCCATCTTAACATGGACTTGGATCATACATTGATTACTAACATTCTCTTTGTTTTGGCTTGGAGTACACTGTGAGTGTTTATGCTTTAGCATCTCGCATGTATGTGAATGTTAACATGACAGCATGCTTGCCATGAGGCTAATTGCTTATGTGATATAACTGCCTGAATGCCTGTGGGTGAAGGTTGGATTACTTGAATTGGAACAATTCATTAAATCCGTATTTTAGCCTGCTTACGAGTAGCAAATTTCAAACCATTTTCCAAACAAATGGATATGCAATGCTTTGTTCCAAATTAGGCGATCTAGTCTATACTTGTGTGTTATGCGCATCACATAGTAATTCTTGCTAATTAACTGGAATAAGAACGCATGTGCTTTCAAAAACAAAATATCATGCTTAGTACAACCGATCTTCAGATCAGGCGAGCAGGGGTGCTCATAGATGACCTTCTCCAATCGTACCCAAGTTCCCAAGCCGAGGCAATTTTGGTGATGACGGACACGTGGCCTTAGGCAACGAGTCAGGGTTTCCTAAATTCCCCCAAAACAAAATATTTAGGTGGCGACTCTGTATCTGGCAAAGCAGTCCATGTTTGGCACTTCTTTCTTAAAAATCAGTTTTCCAAAACGATTTGTCGGATTTGGACTCTTTGGTGATTTATCGGTCTTGCGTTGCACTTTGCAAGATTAGATTCAGAACCGTGACATTTGAGTCCGAACTGTAGAAGCATGAGGCCATCGGGGTGCGTCTACACTATCCTCCACCGATAGCCCAAAACAGTTATTTGTAAACAGATGAATAGATTTATCAAATAGATAATTCATCACATTTACCATAGAAGAGTGATTTTTCAGTCCAACTACACCATTATATCACCAACTTTCCCAATTTCATGATTACCAAACCAATTTCATATTTCCACTAAATAACCCATTTAATCCCAATAAGGGCAAATCTTTCCCTTTATTTTAAATGTTGCAATCAATGCCAAATTTCACCCTTCATATACTATTATCCTAATTATCAAGGTCTCATATACAAACATGAAGCCCAAATAAGAAAAACCCCTCTTTTATAATTTTCATACCAAACCCTAACTTTCCAAAAATTCCAAAATCTCTACATTTATACAAATGCCCAACATTTATGTTAAGACTCATAAAAATGAGTAGATTATCCCTACCTCAAATGGAGAAGATGAACCCACACAAGAGACAAACTCCAAAAATGTCGAAACCCACTTCTTTTCGTATCAAAGTGAAGACCTTGACAAGCTCTATCTTTTTCTCAAAGGCCTAAGGGTGGAAATCCTAACGGATCTAGATGAAATCCAAGAGAGAAGGTAAAATGTAGAGAGAGAAGCTCAAGAACAAGTCTTTTGGAAGGACTTAGAGAGAGTGAGAGAGAGAAGAAAAAATGGTTCAAAATGACGTCTTCTCGGATTGAAATACGCACAGTCCGCTTGAGCGTGCGAATCCCCGCTCGAGCGTCAGACACAACCTTCCGCTCGAGCGTGAAACTGGACGCTCGAGCGTTGAAAGCACACTTCCAGCACCTGCAGACCTGCAAAAATGCTGAAGGCTGAAGAATCCCGCTCGAGCATCAAAATGGTCGCTCGAGCGGAGGAGCAAATATAGTAAAGCCCGCTCGAGCGTGAAAAGTCCCGCTCGAGCGGGGAGACGAAAATCTGGGCAACACAGGCTTTGAAAAGAAAGTAACCAACCTGATCCGAGCTTGCCCAACACAACCCAAAACTCAAATACAAGGAATTAAAGGACGGAAAAGAGATATATATACAACGATACTCAACCAAGGAACCCAAGTCTGGAACATTGTAAGTAACGGGGAAAACTGGGATCGCTATACCCACTATGCCATGAGTCCACTCGAAGTCCTTCTAACACCTGGAAATGATAAACAACTAGGTTAGGTGATAGCTTAGTGAGTAGCAACATGGATATTAAATACAGTTTTGAAAATAGGGTTCAATTCCAAAATAGATTGACATATAGATTGATAAGGATAATCTATTTCAAAAAGAAGGTTCAACAGTTCAACAGTTAAAATATTCATGTCTCTCAAGAACATGATAAATGACATTTTTCACTTAAAACAGATTACAACATGAAAAAAAATAATTTTCTCAGTACCAAGAATAACAAGTAATATGCCACACAGTTCTCAAGGCTATAAGTCCCGTTGGATCTAATATCGAACTAAGAGTCATCCTCAGAGTGGCAACCCGAGCCTTTTCTCTAAGACGATCCGATTGAAGGTCACCTAACCTAACCTGGGTCTTTTCCTTAGAATCGTTGAGCACTAGAGTCATCACATCCCAACCCAGATCTGTTCCCTAGTGGCCAGAGTCACCACATATAGTGGAATAATTTCCCTGGACTAAAATATACAGATGGTCCCAATAATCAATACACATTAGTTTCACAAAACATGGTAGTTCACCATTATAAACATGAGACCAAAACAAATAGTTTACAATAAGCCAAGTTCACACATGTTTCAGAAATAATTTGATTCTATTGATAATATAATAATTTATCAAAATAGTTTAGTCCTGAAACAACAATTTAATTTTCCAATAGTTCAGGGTGGAGGAACATTTATTAAAATATGTAGCATGAAACTACTCACCTTAAAACAAAATAATATAATCCTCGAATAGAGTATGAAAGTCCAACTACTGCCCTGAACCAAGTATGAAGATTGCACGTCATTACTAATTTAAAAATACTAAAGAAAATAATAAACTAAATACCCCACACTAGAGCGCACTAACACAGCTCAACCCTACTCACTGTTACTCTTAAATAATACCTAAGTTCATGTTCTTCAAGGTCTAAAATTACCCAAGATTTGGGTTCCAATCGAAACTTAACTAAAAGTAACTTTAAGATAAAACAGAGTTTTAAACAAGCATTCCCAATCTATCCGCTAACTTTGAAAATTACAAAACCCACTCCACGTTGTTCAAAAAATTCCAAAACCCTCCATATATCAACTAATATATCCTAAGTTTCAAACCCAATTGGTTTTACTTGATTTTCTTATCAAAATAATTATTTACAATTAATTACACCCCAACAAGTTGTTTTCGACAGCACTTTAAAGAAATTAATGGTCCTCTTAGTATAAACAAACAATCAATGCAATGCCAAAAATATACAAAACTAGACTCGTAACTAGTTCTAATGACACTAATTTGATATTTTTCGGATTTATACCCAAAGAGAACGATGCTTCCAAACTTACTGTTTTAAATCAGTTTTCTAGACAGACTTGAACGCATCAGTTTATATAGATTTTGACTCCCAAAAATTATGAAAAAGTTCTGATATGCAATTCAATATGTAATTAATCTAGTGTAAAAATTTCAGTTCAAAATTCATCCGTTTGATATGGTTTCTTGATTTTTAAAGTTTGTGATTATGCGCAGAATTTTTGAACTAAGAATTACACACATTCTTTATACATGAATTTAACTCCTCAAATTTCTTAGTAGTATATATATATATAGACACAAAATATATACACCTACAACCTCTCCATTAATGAATTAAATAACAATAGAATAAGGATAAAGAACAAAGAAAGAAGAGAAGAAAACATAAGAGGCTACAAGGCACAACACACACAAAGCTCTCCTTCTAGGCTACAACAATAATCTTGATGATTGAATCACCCCTCACTTTCCTTCATAACCCACGGCGGCTAGGGCTGCTAGGGTTGTGGAAAACAATTATAACAAGAGATAGGGTTTTTATTATCCTCATATACATAACCACCAATCCACGTAGCAGCATTATTATTATTATTATTATTATTATTATTATTATTATTATTATTATTATTATTATTATTATTTATTTTAATAGTGAATCTTGCCTCTAAATTAGAGATTTCCACCATAAATTTATTTTAGGTTTAGAAATTAATTAAAAGACCCTCCAATAATATTTAATTTGCACTTTAGGATTCACCATCAAAATATTTGAGATTGTAAAATTATTATTATTTAATTATTCATTTTATTTTCATATTCAGGTTCTCACATTAGTGATGTCTCCTATTTTGTAATCTTAGATAAACCTTGTATTTATTGTTAATATATTCTCTGATGTTCTCAATTTTTGGAGCGTCACACATTTATTTGATAAGTATTTAGTATGTAATTATCTTTGAAGTATTTGAATAATTGTGTGTGGGAGCCGAATAAATAGCGGAATCAGATAAGTGAAGTACACTTGGAGGCCTAGGAGACCGACATTATTCGGCCCCATCCTGCACGATCAGGAGGCCGAATGCAATAAATAGGCCGAATAGCTATTGAATTATAGAGCCGAATAAATAAGAGGATAATGGGCGAAAAGTGGGCCAGGCCCCGAGGCCCAAGAAATGAGTTTAAATAGAAGAACAACAATCAAAGAAAGGTATGTGAGAACTAGTGTGGTTAACTTAAAATACAAGTAATCCAGAGAGAATAGAGACTGACTTGTCCGTCGGAGTGCTAATTCCGGCACCCCTGACTGGAGTGTTCATTTCTTTTCAGGTGTCTATTTGAGGATCACGAACGTCCCCTATGATCTGAATAGTATTTCCAAACCACTTCTCCACAATTGGCGCCGTCTGTGGGAATACTCAAATACATCCATGGCGGGCGTAACGGAAGATCCTCCGATAGTCACTGACGAAACCACACAGAGAGACGATCTCACTCTAACAAACATGCTTGGACCAGAGACTATCGCCACAAGATGCGCCTCAAACTTCGCCTCACCCTCGACTTTAGCGCTTGAGACAACACAAGCAATCATGGAACAAGCAAAGCAAAACGAACAGAGATTAGAGAACATGATCGCTAAGAACGAACGTCTCTGTCAGGATTTGGCCATGGAAGTGGCGAAGTCCAAACAAGCTGTACGCCAAGATAAGGAACGACCTCTGAGGGCAGATGGTTGACGACCTCGAGACTGACAACAAGACACTAATAGCGACTCCGGCTCATTATCCCCGGAGCCCAAGAAGAAGGGCGACCCAGAATTACCAGTTACTCTGAAGAAAGTCCATGTATAAGGCATAAGCGAAGAAGAAACAGTTCAGATGAAAAAGATCAGCACGAGCCCTTTGTACGACGGATTGCAAGGGCAGTGCTACCTAAGAAATACAAAGCACCGTCATTCACCTTGTACGATGGTAAATCAGACCCCACTGATCACATCCGCCATTACAAGCAAGCCATGACGCTGCATGCAGACGACGAAGCTCTCATGTGCAGAATATTTCCGAGTAGCCTAGGACCACTGGCTGTCAGGTGGTATTATAAACTAGAGCTGGCTTCGATCAAGAGCTTCCACTAACTCCAGAATTCCTTCAGGGCAAGGTTTATCACTTATGAGGTCCAGCCAAAGCAAGCCGATTCCCTCTGGGCAATGCAGATTCAACGGTGGGAAACCCTTCGTGCATATTCAGCGCGGTATTGGGAGTGTTTTAATCTGGTAGATGATGCTTGCAATGACTCCATGGCCATTACCGCCTTCAAGATGGGGCTGCATCCCGACAGTGCCCTTCGCAACTTTTTGACCAGACGGCCCCCCAAAACAGTCTGGTCGCTGATGAAGAAAGTTGAAGAATACTGTAAAGTGGAAGATGATGCCTTGCGGGTTAAAACCGAAAATGTGACCAACAAGACGGATCCTTCTGAAATTGCTTAGCCGTTAAATTCTGTACCGCCTCAGAGCCCTAAACCACGGCATCAGGCTAAGCGAGACAAAAGACGGGATTCTCGCCGATCAAGCGACCAATGCCTCTACCGAACAAATGAACAACTGCAAGTCGATAGCAGGCACACAAGGCACGCCGACAAGAAATATATGGAGTTGTTAGAGCCGATCAGCGCAGTTATGTCCAAAGTCCAACATCTTCCGTTCTTCAAATGCCCGTCGAAAATGGTGGGACCTCCTGACACGCGAAGACGGGATTGGCGATGTGAGTATTACAAGGATCATGGCCATGATACTGAGAGTTGTTGTGCATTGAAGGATCACCTGGAGGAATTGGTACAAGATGGTCGGCTACAACAGTACGTCTGAAAAGGCAACTCAACCAAAGCAATAGCTTTAAGACAGGATTCACCTCCACTCGGCATGATCCACATGATCTATAGCTTGCCAATGTCATTCGTGGTGCATACGATTCAGTCTAATCCCGACCCTCAAAATTTACTCACTCCGGCTAAACGGCCCCATGAAGCTGCGAGCATTGTTTTTGATGATTCAGATTTTGCCGGAGTGACACTTCCCCATATTGATCCCTTGGTAATCGAGTTACGCATAAACCGATTTACCGTTGAGCGCATACTCATTGACCAAGGGAGCACATCGGATGTTATGTATTACAAGACATTCACCAAACTCGGCTTCTTCGAATCGGATCTCTCTCCAGCTCTTTATCCACTATTCAGCTTCAACGCCAATCCAAAATACACGTTGGGAAAAATCACACTACCCGTTCGAGCGGGCTCCCAAACAGTGGATGTGGAGTTCTTGGTCGTCAAACTGCCATCGCCGTATAATCTCATCATGGGGTAAACTTGGTTGCATACTATGCAGACCGTGCCAAGCACCTATCACAAGCTGCTATGTTTCTCGACAGAACGTGGCATTGAGCAAATCCGTGACTTTCAGAAGTCGGCACAAGCATGCTATCTCCTTGCCGGAAAGACACCAAAGGAGTTGCAAGTGAATTCTATCGAGGTGCCGGATCGGGAGAGCCTCGACGATGTGGGGCGGCTCCGAAGTGAAAAGGCCATGGAAGCCCTAAATCAAGTTGAAATCGACGAAAACCTAGACAGGTTCTTCATGGCCGGCGCCTCCCTGAATCAAGCCGACAGACAGCAGCTAATTTCCTTCCTACTTAGCAACCTTGATGTCATTGCGTGGACTCCATATGAGATGCCAAGTATAGATCCGTCTGTTTCGCAGCACCGTTTGAATGTTGACCATAAATGCAAGCTGATCATTCAGAAAAGTCGGCGGTCAGCCGCAGAGCATACTGCCGCCGTTGTTGAAGAGGTTGACAGGTTGCTTGACGCCGGGGCAATCAGGGAAGTGACCTACCCTACATGGCTATCTAATACTGTGGTTGTGAGGAAGAAAAATGGGACTTGGCGAGTGTGCGTTGATTTCACGAACCTAAACAAAGCCTACCCCAGTGATTGTTTTCCCCTACCCAGAATTGACCAGCTTGTGGATGCGACGGCACGCCATCAGTGCATGAGCTTCCTCGATACTTACAGAGGCTACCATCAAATCGCCATGCATTCGGAGGACCAAGAAAAAACTGCATTCCTCACCCCAAGAGGAACCTACTGCTATAAGGTTATGCCTTTTGGGCTGAAGAGTGCGGGGGCAACTTACCAAAGATTGGTCACTGCCATGTTCAAGGAGCAACTTGGCCACACTATGGAAGTGTACATTGATGACATGGTGGTCAAATCCAAAGAAGAGCAAACTAATCTAGCCGATCTGGAAGAGACATTCAGCATTTTACACAAATACAAAATGAAGCAGAACGCTTCCAAATGCGCGTTTGGGATTGGCTCTGGAAAATTCTTGGGTTACATTGTTAACCACTGAGGAATCGAAGCTAACCCGAGGCAAATCACAGCAATCTTGGAGCTTGGCTCCCCTCGTTCAGTGAAAGAGGTTCAAAAGTTGATGGGGATGGCCGCCGCACTCACCAGGTTCATCAGTCGGTCCACAGATCGCTGCTGACAATTCTTTCATACACTACGACAGGGCAAGGCTTTCGAATGGTCCACCGAGTGCAAAGCCACTTTCAACGGATTTAAGACCTACCTCCGATCAGTGCCACTCTTGACAACACCTTCTGCCGGTGACCTGCTCATTTTGTATTTGGCAGTTTCCGACTGGGCCGTTAGTGCTGTACTGATAAAGGAAGAGCTGGGGGAGCAGCAGCCTGTGTATTATATGAGCAAGGCAATGGTTGACGTCGAAACATGCTAGCTTCCGCTGGAAAAGCTCATCCTAGCCCTAGTCATGGCGGCAAGGAAACTGATGCATTACTTCCAGGGGCATAGCATCGGGGTGCTAACAGATTACCCCCTCCGATCAGTACTACGTAGTGCAGAAGCATCAGGACACGTTTCAAAGTGGGCTCTTGAACTCGGCCAGTACGATATTCAGTTTCTACCAAGAACCTCAATCAAGGGACAGATGCTTGCCTACTTTGTTGCCGAATTCATTGGGGGTCTTACCGACTTCAAGTTTGATGAAATTTGACCGAAGCCGAACTGGAGAATTTATGTTGGGGACATTTGGCAGTCGTACTGTGATGGATCATCTAATCAATGGGGGTAGTGGAGCCAGAGTAGTAATCATGGCTCCCAACGACGCAATAATTGAGCAGGCCGTCAAGCTTGGTTTCGAAGCATCAAATAACGAAGCCGAATACAAAGCCCTTCTAACCGGTTTGCGAAATGCACATGTCTGGGGGCTCGGCGTTTGCTTGTATTTTATGATTCAAAACTGGTGATCAATCAGCTAAAGGGGGAGTATGTGGCAAGAAATGACCGTATGGCGGCTTACATGAATTGAATCAGATAACACGTGATCAGAACACACATGCAGATGCCTTGGCTTGCCTAGCCTCCACCTTAAACTCAGAAATTAAATGGACCATCGAAGTAGGTTTCATCCCGGAGTCGAGCATTGGCCCTTCGGAGGAAGTCCAGGTCAATGTCATAGAATCTGGACCGAGTTGGATGGATCCCATTGCTGCATTCCTGTCTTCCGAATAGCTCCCAAAGGACAAGAAAGAAGCACACAAGCTGCGAAACAAAGCCCTACGATACTACTTGGATCCGCAAGGAAAGCTTTACAAAAAATCCCTTTCTGGTCCATACCTAGAATGCGTGCATCCGGACAAAGTCGAAGAGCTTCTGACTGAAATACATGAAGGTAGTTGTGGCACCCATTCTGGCGGGCGCTCTTTGGCTCATCGAGCCGTGACACAGGGGTATTGCTGGCTGACAATGAGAGCCGATGCCGAATGTTGCGTGAAAAAGTGTGAACAGTGCCAGAAGTTCTCTCATTTGACCCACTTGCCTGCTGAAAAGTTAAGCTCCATAACCAGTCCTTGGCCGTTCGCCCAATGGGGACTTGACATCGTCGGACCAATGCCTCGTGCCCCGGGTAACAAGCGATTTTTGATTGTCACGACAGATTATTTTACAAAATGGGTAGAAGCAAAGGCACTAATGCACATTTGAGATACCGACGTGAAGCGTTTTGTTTGGAGAAATATCATAACACGATTCGGCATTCCGAGGGCACTCATTTTAGACAACGGCACACAGTTTCATTGTGGCATCTACCGAGAGTTGTGCAACAAGTATGGTATTCGGCCTTATTTTTCCACGCCAGTTTATCCACAAAGCAATGGTCAAGCTAAAGCCTCTAATAAATCCATCTTAGATGGCATCAAGAAGAGGCTGGAGAAAGTTAAAGGCAAATGGGTCGAAGAATTGCCGAGTGTGTTGTAGGCTCATCGAACTACGCTGAGGCGATATACTAGGGAAACGCCGTTTGCTCTATGCTTTGGAACCCAGGGAATCAAACCCCTGGAGATCGGCCTCCCAACCTTGAAATCGAGAGTTTTTTATATGGGCCAAAACGACATGATGCTGGCCTTGGATTTGATTCTGATTGAAGAACGAAGAGACCGTGCCCTTGCATCCATGGCGCGATATCAGCAGTAACTTGCTAAGTCGTATAATCAACGTGTTCAGTTGCGCCGCTACACACCAGGAGAGTTGGTCCTGAAGAAAGTACTCCCAGCTGCCAAGAAACTAGCTGATGGAAAACTGGGTCCTAGCTCAGACGGCCCCCTATCAGGTCGATTCGATCGCGGGAGTAGAGGCATATCGGCTCAAAGACATGTCTTGAAGGAGGACACCTTCGTGGATATCACGATTGGCCAAAATAAGTCTTCGAATTCGGAGCCCCATTGGTGCATGACACCTTTGGGCCGATTAAGCTTCCGGATTCGGAGTGCCCTTGGTGGATGACACCTTTGGGCTGATTAAGCCTCCGAATTCGGAGTGCCCTTGGTGCATGACACCTTTGCGCCGATTAAGCCTCAGGATTCGGAGACCCATTGGTGCATGACACCTTTGCGCTGATTAAGCCTCCGGATTCGGAGACCCATTGGTGCATGACACCTTTGCGCTGATTAAGCCTCCGAATTCGGAGCCCCATTGGTGCATGACACCTTTGGGCCGATTAAGCCTCCAGATTCGAAGCGCCCTTCGTGGATATCATGATTGGCCAAAATAAATCTCCAGATTCAGAGCCCCATTAGTGCATAACACCTTTGGGCCGATTAAGCCTCCGAATTCAGAGCACCCTTCGTGGATATCACGATTCGCCAAAATAAGTCTTCGGATTTGGAGTCCCATTGGTGCATGACCCCTTTGGGCTGATTAAGCCTCCGGATTCGGAGCGCCCTTGGTGTGTGACACCTTTGGGCGGATTAAACCTCCGGATTCAGAGCCCCATTGGTGCCTGACACCTTTGGGGCAATTAAGGCTCCGGATTCGGAGCCCCATTGGTGCATGACACCTTTGGGTCGATTAAGCCTCCGGATTCGGAGCGCCCTTCGTGGATATCACGATTGGCCAAAATAAGTCTTCGGATTCGGAGCCCCATTGGTGCATGACACCTTTGGGCCGATTGAGCCTCCGGATTCGGAGTGCCATTGGTGGATGACACCTTTGGGCCGATTAAGCCTCCGGATTCGGAGTGCCCTTGGTGCATGACACCTTTGCCCCGATTAAGCTTCAGGATTCGGAGACCCATTGGTGCATGACACCTTTGGGCTAATTAAGCCTCCGGATTCGGAGCCCCATTGGTGCATGACACCTTTGGGCTGATTAAGCCTCTGGATTCGGAGCGCCCTTCGTGGATATCACGATTGGCCAAAATAAGTCTCCAGATTCGGAGTCCCATTGGTGCATAACACCTTTGGGCCGATTAAGCGTCTGGATTCGGAGCACCTTTTGTGGATAGCACCATTCGTCAAAATAAGTCTTCGGATTCGGAGCCCCATTGGTGCATGACACCTTTGGGCCGATTAAGCCTCCGAATTCGGAGCGCCCATGGTGCATGACACCTTTAGGCCGATTAAGCCTTCGGATTCAGAGCCCCATTGGTGCCTGACTCCTTTGGGCCAATTAAGGCTCCAGATTCGAATCCCCATTGGTGTATGACACCTTTAGGCCGATTAAGCCTCCAGATTCAGAGCCCCATTGGTGCATGACACCTTTGGGCCGATTAAGCCTCCGGATTCGGAGCGCCCTTCGTGGATATCACGATTGGCAAAGTCTCTAGATTCGGAGCGCCATCAGTTTATAACACCTTTAGGTCGATTAAGCCTCCGGATTCGAAGCGCCCTTCGTGGATATCACGATTGGCCAAGTCTCCGGATTCGGAGCCCCATCAGTGCATGACACTTTTGGGCTGATTAAAACTCTAAATTCGGAGACCCATCCGTGCAAGTCGCGCTTGGACCGAATGAGACTCCGGATTCGGAGCGCCGTATCCATATTTTTGGGCCGAATTCACGGCACTTTGCTGAATTGACGTTTCGACCGACTAAATCCTCCGAATTTGGAGCAATTCATGCAAACCATTGAAGTCCTGGTCATGGTCATTTTATGAACAAGTATATGTTCATACTATCATAGTTAAAATAAAAAGATCATACTATCATAGTTAAATCCACTCATGAATTAGTTAGTACAACAGCAAAAACATTTCGAAAAATATATGTTCTCATTACACTAATTTCGAATACATTACATTGGCCTCGAATACATTATTAATTGAACAAAAATTTGATAAATAAATACAAAATGTATGTATATATTTTTACGTAAGATTTTATTCGGCGCCACCTTCATCGTCGCTCTTCTCTACTCGTACGCCGCAAAAGGAAGATTGCGGCGATAATATAACGGTGAAGCCGACTGAACACCTGCTGCACAGAGGGCATCCGCGGCCTTAAACGCCTCGATCCACCCGTGCTGAAATCCCCAATTCTCGCATCGGCTGACCTCCTCGGCGAGTCTTTCCCTGGTGTTTTCTATTCTGACCTTTCGGCCTTCGTGAAAGCCTTTTTCGTAAGCCCTTGTCTTGGTGGACTCAATCACAAACATGCTAGCCGTATCTCGATCAGCAATCGCATGACTTTTTAGCCGTTGGGTCACCCTTTCCTCCACGATCGGGTTAGACTTTCCAGCCGACTGTTCCCCACCAGTCTTGACCTTTCTCAACTCACGCTCAGCTTTCTCCGCGTGTGCTTCTTAGCTTCGAATACGTTCGCCCCACTGCTCTATCTCCCGCCGAGCAGCACGAAGGTGCATACTGATTTCGTAGGCGGTATATAGCCCCTTCACCACCCTATGGATGCCCTCTCAGAACACTTCGAAGTCTTATCGACCAACCATCGACTGCTGAACTTCTGGCGGAAAAATTTGTCGTGCAAATTTGACTGCCACATTTGGATCTCGGATGATTGAATCCGCTTCCGTCATCGGTTTGTTATCGACAAAAACTGCAAAGCTCAATGGGCGTGGTGGCCCACTGGCTTCACTGAGCGGACGAGGGGAACTTCCCCGTTGGCATTTCTCCCTTCTGGGTGACCTGCTTCGTCGACGAGGAGAATGACGCCTCTTATGCTCAGTAGATGCTCTAACTCCTGTTCAGGGAGCTTCGCCACCTCCATTCATTGAGTCCAGCTTCGCTAGTGTCCTGCCTTTCCCTTTACTGTTGAAGAATAGTTTGCTAGACATTCACTCTTTGCTGCCCACGTTCGACATACAGGGTTGAGTTTTGTTTGGACACAACCCTCTCTCTAAATAATTCACGGGCGCATCGCGTTCCCGAGGCGACCTCATTAATGCACGCACTCCATAAATCGCCAGTTTTTGACTTTCTAGATTCATCCCAAACCGAGGCAATTCCTTAACCTTAATATCTAGGCTGAGGTAAGGGCTGATTCCTTAATCCTAACTGGACTCATTCGGCAGTCCAATGCATATCCGAGGCAAGGGCAGATTCCTTAATCCTAACGGCCAATGGCTCTCTACTCAAATCGGCTAAATCCCTTAGCCTTGAGCCGAAAGGATCGTGCCTCAGCCATTTCACGAACTGAACTCATTCGGCGGTCTAGTTCATATCTGAGGCAAGGGCAGATTCCTTAATCCTAACGGCCAATGGCTCTCTACTCGAATCTGCTAAATCCCTTGGCCTTGAGCCGAAAGGATCGTGCCTCAGCCATTTCACGAACCGGACAAATTCGGCGGTCCAGTTCATAGCTGAGGCAAGGGCAGATTCCTTAATCCTAATTGGACTCATTCGGCGGTCCAATGCATATCTGAGGCGAGGGAAGATTCCTTAATCCTTACGGCCAATGGCTCTCTACTCCAATCGGCTGAATCCCTTGGCCATAAGCCGAAAGGATCGTGCCTCAGCCATTTCACAAAGCTGAAAGGATCTCATGCCTTCACCATTCACACATAATGCAAGGCCTGGCAACGATTGGTTCAAATGCAAGGGCATGTTCTTAAACCTATTCGATTAATCCAAAGTCTGAATAATGAATATTTCCCGATTCTTGAATTATCCATCTTTTTAATAGAATGATTGTCTAAAGAAAAGCAAGGAGCTACATTCAAGAATTGATAACGAAAATTAAGTACAGACATAATGCAAGGCAAGGGAAAATTTCATTGATAAACTGAATACAGATAAGGTATCACTTTATACATGAAGATCACCCTGAGTAAAAATAAAATAAAATAAAATAAAATACATTGAAAATCCTTGGCAAAAACAACCAGTATGTTGTCCTAATCAATCCTCGGGGTCCTCGGGGTCAGACTCCAGCAGCTCGATGTCCACTTGCTGGTATGGAATTGGCATAGCCAATGTCACATTTGCAGCAGTAAGGGCTTTGAGCCAGCCATGCTTGAATCCCCAGTTCTCAAATTTGGGAACTTCTTCTACGTAGTTTGCAAGGGCAGCGCCTTGCCCGGCCGCGTATGCCTTAGAAGTCTCAGAGTCGGCTTTTTCTTTTGCCTTTTTCGACTCTTCCAATTCGGTCTCCAGCCTGGCAATCACCTCTTTGGCTGTCTTGAGCGCTTCATCGCTCGTGTTTGCCCTCTTCTTGGTGACCAATCTCTGTTGTTCAGTATTTTTCGCTCTTTTCATCTCGGCCTCCACCCTCGCACTCTCTATCGTTGCCCTCACCACTTTGAAGTCGGCCCTACTCCTTTCTCCCTCAACCTCCGATCTTAAATGACCAATTTCTTTGACGGCGTCGTACTGGCGCCACCCTATCTCGGCTATCCTTCCGACTGTCTATAAAATAGAAGATTAAAACCATGACAATATACGTAGAAACGCAAAAGACAAGATCAAGCTATATATCAAAAGAGCTGTCTGAGCAGCTAATGCAATTTCTAACACATCCAGCTCCGAGCGAAAAGTCGCCTTGTCAGTCAGCAACGAGACCGACGAAGCCAGGCTCAACGCTATGGCTGGATCTTTCATAGCTAATGCATTAGAGGAGATCGACATGTTTTTTATCTTCGGCTGAACCACAAAAGGAACAACCGCATCTGACTCCTCTACGCATGGTCATTTTTCGACTGGGTTTTCTTCGGAGACATCCTCGAAATCGGTAGGACGTTTCTCCCTCCCCTTATTGGCTTTTGGAGTCAACCATTCGACTAACCGCTCTATCTCGACGGAAAAATTTTGAGCCGTTTCAACCACGACAATTAGCACGGAAGATTCAGGGAGTGCTGGTTTGGAACTAATGACCTCGGCCTTCTGATGGGCGACCAAATGCTCGGCATTCTTTTTACGGGCCAGTTGGGAAAGAGATTCCTTTGCCATATTGTCAGAATAGGAGCCGAGAAGATCTTCCAAACCAGTAAAAATATCTCCAAAGAAAAATTCCCCCCGACCCGAAATGGACGGAGAGTTAGACTGGTTAAGACCGGCTACCTCAAACGTTGAGTTTAGAGCCTCGTCAACCTCTTCGGCTTCCGCAATGAACTCTCTCGTTGGTTCGGCAATCACCTCGACTGCCGGCTCTACATCTTGCTCCGAATCAGAAGCTTCGAAACCAATTTGCCTAAGGTTTTTGAAGCGGGGGGAAGACAAGAGTCATAAGATGTTGTTTGCGGGATTGGATTAGAATATTGTCTGCGGCCAAGAACGTAGTGTATGTTGGCTCCGTACCGCAGGAGTATATGGGCGGCTCTCCCTTGCTTCTGTACGTTTGGACGACCAAAAAACTTGAGTGCAATCTTGATTTTCGCAAGGACTGCGTCGTCGGCCGAGATCAGGATTTTCTTCAAATTGTTGCCTGCATAAACGAAGGATTAGATTTGGAGAAAAAGCCGAGTAAAAGAAGGATCAATGAATGCAAGGAGCTACACGGCAACCTAGTTCGCCCCTCTGTTTGGGTATAGGGTCTAGGCGATCTTTGCCTTCGCCGAATTCCCAGTTGCCTCGGACATGGACCATCACATCATCAACTCGCTTGCCAGAGCTGGCAAGCATGGTTACCAAGTGATGGTCAGTGTCCTTGGCCCTAAGAAGTAGCGCCCATGCCGACCGGAGGATTTGGCTAAAGCATAGCAGTGCCAAATGGCAGGAATGCCAAGGTTGATCCTAAGGCGCCGGTTCAACTCTACGACTCCCATTATGATTCGAAAAAATTCATATTAGGTTGGGAAGGAATCAAACCCCAATGGCAGAGGACGGCCCTAAGAAATAGGTGTAAAGGAAAACGGATTCCGCCCTTCGCAATGGATAGGAGAGGAAATACGATTGTATTTTCATCATCCCTCTCCATATCAAGAGTATTGTCCACCACGAGAGATAGATGGACATCATCAGGGATAGAGAAATGTCGCCAGAACCCAAAAATACAACCCTCAGAAAGGAGCTCTTTGAAATGCTTAGCCATTCTAGTAAGGACTCAAGGGTATGCTAAATTGAAAATAAACATGGAAAATAGGATTACAAAAAGAAGAGAAGCAAACTTACGAGAGGCAAAGGAGAAAAGGAGAGACAGGAAGAAGTTGCAGAAGATGCAAGATAGAGAAGGAATACCAGCTGGCAGTCCAGGAGGCTCAAATATTCAAAAAGCATGCATTCGAAGAGACCGGAGTTTCAAATCGTAATAAATGCAAGAAATGCATGAATGAGACGGGAACGTATAATGATGACCGAAAGGCGTGTGCGTTCTGACATTCACATTGGGATAGGTGAAGCCGCCTAATTTATGTTTCTTTTGACTTTTCAAATTCGAAACCAAACACGCCAATTAATTGCCGATTAATAGGGAGTTTGGGGGGGCAATTGTGGGAGCCGAATAAATAGCGGAATCAGATAAGCGAAGTACACTTGGAGGACTAGGAGACAGACATTATTCGGCCCCATCCTGCATGATCAGGAGGCCGAATACAATAAATAGGCCGAATGGGTATTGAATTATGGAGCCGAATAAATAAAAGGATAATGGGCGAAAAGTGGGCCAGGCCCCGAGGCCCAGGAAACGAGTATAAATAGAGGAACAACAATTGAAGAAAGGTATGTGAGAACTAGTGTGCTTAACTTAAAATACAAGTAATCCAGAGAGAATAGAGACTGACTTGTCCGTCGGAGTGCTAATTCTAGCACCCTCGACTAGAGTGTTCATTTCTTTTCAGGTGTCTGTTTGAGGATCACGAGCATCCCACAGGATTTGAAGAGTATTTCCAAACCACTTTCCCACATTGTGCACTCAAGATATGTGAAATATGAAGCAAGAATTTATGCCAATGTACAAATATGAGCCTATGTGTATATGTCTATATTTTTTGTATTTGTCATAATTAAAGTTTATATAGAACTTGTTGAGAACAAGGGCAGATGAGTTGAAAGAATCCTCCACAGCATGACTTGATAGATTGGAAAGAATGGTACAAGAAATGACTGAAGCATTAAGACAACAATATCGATAACCATTGCGATAAGATCCTCCGCCACCGCCTATGCAAGAACATCAAGTGGATGCCCGAACTATTTCTTTGACAAAAAATTTAAGAAAATGAAACCCCCACTATTCTATAGAGGAGTTGACCCATTGAAAGCTGATGCATGGTTCTTGAAATTGAAAAACTATTTGAAGTCTTCTCATGCACTGAAGCACAAAAAGTTCTATTAGGTACGTTCACTTTAGAAGATGATGCTAGATGATGGTGGATGTTGATCCTAGATGAAAACAAAAACATTAATTGGGCTTAATTTTTAGAAATATTTTATGAAAAATATTTTTTGCAATGTGTAGACACCCCATTTTTGACCGACCTTAAGACTCAGACGTCACTGATTGAGCGCTTGGTGATACTGCATAATGTGCTCGTTCAGAAGTTTCAGAGTCGCGGCCGTGAGCCCTGCCTTCGGACCTCCGAACCCTCTTTTGTGCCTTGCCTCGGTTTGCGAACCAGACTCAATTTTCTCGGTTTCTTTTCTTGAGGGAAGGGAGAGGTCCCGTAGACCATCTCTCAATGTCCGTAGGCTACATTTCGTGGTCGTAGGCCATTTTGCCCATTTCGGGGTCCGGTTTCCGGTTTTTCAGAATCGTTGGCCGTGTGCCTCGGTTCGGGACCGCCTAACCATCTCCGTTTGTTCTGATTTTTGGCATACTTCCTTTCTACTCCCTTTTGAGGGACACTGGCGTCTGAGAAACCCACTTCGTGGCCGAATGCCACTTTCGGTGTTTAACAGCCCATTTTCGGGACCTCGAACTGCGCGTTTTAGCCCCCGAACATTCGTTTTGCAACGGTTTTCGTTCATTTTTGGCAGGTACCTCTGTTTTATAACTGGGAAGGTCACTGAAGGGTGGGAGGCCAGTAATTGTTGCAGCAACCAGTTATATATCCTCCGACGCCCGTTTTTCACACTTCCGGGCTAATGTTGAACACCTTGGGGCCATTTTCTTGAACTTTGAACCACATATTTGTGATGTACACACTTGGGAGGATCCTAAAAGTTGGTGGCCGGCCAGTAATTCCACCTGATCCTTTTGAACCCCTCCTTCCGGGCTAATGTTGAACACCCTTGAGCCACTTTCTTGGACTTTTAACCACAGGGTTGTGTTGAGGACACATGGGAGGACACCATCATGTGGTGGCCGGCCACTAAATCAGCTTGACCCTTTTGACCCCTAGCCGGCCGGCTAGGGGGTGTGGCCGACCGGCCACCTGCAACCAAAATACTTGGCCGGCCGTAATCCTCACACTGTTCACTTTACAGCTGTATAGCTTTATCTCCCAGAAAATATCTATATCCGGGGGATATTTTGTGGGGGAAAGTTGGCCTCCTTTTCCCCCACCTTTACACCCCCTTTTTGGTCCATATAACCAGCAGGCAATATCATATTTGGGGGTTGGAAAAAATTGTCTTCAAGCCTCAATACACATATCTCCCTCCATCTTCCTCATTTTCCTAAAAAATCCTTAAGTCCTACACCTTGTTTTCTTCATCACCACCAAGCTCTACCACCACCACTCCATTTCAGTAGCAAGGGGAAGAATTCCAGCAACTTAGAGTCACCAAAATTGGTCCAAGAAGCAACAAAAGACTTGTCTCCAAGGGTGAGTTGTCATTTCCCCTTTTTTGAGCTTTTCTTTGCAATATTTCTTAGCCATCTATGCTTTTTGCTTTGAGCTCCGGCCATAACTGAAAGTGGCCTTATTTTGAGCTCATTTTCATGTCTCATTAAGGGCTCAACCCTGTTTGAGCCCTCCATCTTGCACTTGCTTCATTATCCCTCTAAAATGTCATTTTCTTGCATGATATTTTTAGCTTGTGTGTGATTTGTTTTGGAGCATGTTGTAAACTGATAATAGGCTTATTTTGAGCCCCTATTAAACATTTAAGAAGGGCTCAACATTGTTTGGGACCTCCATGCTATACTTGCCTTTATACTCCTTTTTTGGTCCCATTTTTGCATGCTTTGGCAGCCTATCATGCTTTCGTTTTTGGCCATTTTACAGTTCTGAAAATAGTCTTATTTTGGTCCATTATTCATGTTCCATTTAGGGCCTTTCATGGTTTGGGACCTCCATATGCCACTTCATGTTATATCTCTCTTTTGGTCCCCATTCTTGCATGTTTTGTTAGCCTATCATGCTTTTGTTTTTGGCCATTTTACAGGCCTAGAAATAGTCTTATTTTGACCTTCTTAACATGTTTCATTAAGGGTCTTTGGCTGTTTGGTGAATATTTTTCATACCTCATGTTATAGCCACTTTTGAGCCTCATTTTTGCATTGCATTTCTAATATATTTGTATACTATTTTTGGGGCTTCCATAAACCGAAATACATCATATTTTGGGTCCCTCTTCAACATTGTTGGAGGACCCTAACCTGTTTGGGGCCAGCAGCTATGAGTTTCTTTTTAATCTCATGTTTAGGGCCATTTCTTGCATGCTAGTTTTGCCCTATCTCGGTTTGCTGTTCGGCCATGTTTTGTACTGGTAAAATGCTAATTTAGGGGCTTCCTTTCTTCTGTCTTTACATTCCATGTCCATATTGTGCATGTTTGGTATAGCTATAGGCCATTTCGGGTGCCAAAATTCGTGTTTCGGGACTATTCTGTGCATCGGGTGTGTTTTCGCCTCATTTCGGGGCTGTTTTGCCCCACATTTCATTATTGAAAATCCATTAGCATGTTTATAAGCCATTTTTGCCATATTGCATTGCATATGCCATTGCCTCGGTTTGCGTGCCCGTGTGCACGCACTTCGAGGCACTTCATTTTCATCTACCGGCCTCTTATGTGAGTGTGGCTAAGGCTCTCTCATGTTAGTGTAAGTCCATGTTGCATTCTATATGTCATTTTCCATGCCATTGCATTACATATGCCATTGCCTCGATTTGCGTGCCTGTGTGCACGCACTTCGAGGCACTTCATTTTCATCTACCGGCCTCTTATGTGAGTGTGGCTGAGGCTCTCTCATGTTGGTATAAGCCCATATCATGTTTTCATGTCATTTGCATTGCGTATGCCATTTTCTCAGTTTGCGTGCCCGTGTGCACACATTTCGAGGCATCTCATTTTTTACAGCATAGTGCATACTAGGTTGTATCTTAGATCGCATTCAGTCATTTTTCCTCAGTTTGCGTGCCCGTGTGCACGCATTTCGAGGCATCTCATTTTCGTAGCATTGTGCATACTAGGCTGTATCTTAGTTGCATTCATGCATATCATGCATATTGCATCGTGTTCGGGATAGGAGTTAGCCCTGGCACGGGAAACAAGGTGCGTTTCGTACTCCGAGTGACGGAACGCGTCTCAATTCCCAGTCACCGACACTCCGGATTACCCATGATGGAGTTAGGTTCTTGTTGTGTTTACATGTGCATTCATTCTATATTAAATTGTGCAATTCGACTCCTCGGCCATCATACCTCGGTATGCGTGATTGCTAGCACGAGGATCGAGGCATGCATATATCTGTGAAAATACATTGCTATGCCCCTTTCCTGCTCTCTGTTGCAGCAAAACAAAGAATCAGCAACTTTTTGGAGTTTGGCGCGCATTTCAAGGAATGGTGTAAACAGAGGCTGATTGGGGCATCCCGGTGGATTTCCGCGCAAAGCAGCCTAACATACATCATTCATCAGAAGCGAGGCAGTCCCTGGCTTGCATGCCAGTTTTATTTATTTTCTTAGTTAATTTGTTAATTAATTAGGAATTTGTACATTATTTGGACTGTAATATTTGGACTGTAATATTCTTTTATTTGGGACTGTATTATTTATTCGGACCCTCTGCGCGAGGGCAAAACTGTAATAAGTGTGCGTGAGTGTGATGTATGTCTTCCAACCCCACGTCTTTCTCCCTTTTATTTATCCGCTTATGATGGTTAGATTAGGGCATGTTTAAATTAGCATACAGTATGACAACATGTTTGCATCATTCATCTGTATTGCATGCATCGGGCTCGGCGCATCATACTAGCATACAGTATGACAACATGTTATGTGCTTTAGAGTGCGTCTCTACAGGAACGCATGTATCAGTATACGAGTTTGGGCATCAGGCCTGCGGGCATCAGTTCAGTATTGTCAGTATCAGGCCTGCGGGCATCAGTATCAGTATACGAGTTTGGGCATCAGGCCTGCGGGCATCAGTTCAGTATTATGGGTATCAGGCCTGCGGGCATCAGCCAGTATTTGAGAATTAGTTATCTGCGGATATCAGATTCTGTTTTAGGGGACAGTGATACAGGGATAATAATCAGTGTTTGAGGACAGTGTGTATTCATCTTATCAACTGTGTGTTGTTATGCCCGGCTGTGTGTCATGCATTTTATTTTAAGCTGTTATGCTGTCCGTTTATCTGTTTATTTATTTCCTTTTCGCTTTATTTATCTTTTGCTAGGTCAGTTGTAGCACAATTGCTTCCAACCCAGCAGGCATTCCCCAAGCACTTTGGACACGAGGTCGTCGACTCAATCGATCTGAGGATCTAATCGACGGACAGCCAGTGTTCCATTCTCTACCCCCTGTTACCAGAAGAAAGCAGAAAAAGCGCAGTGTATCTGAACAGAGATCACCAGAACAGTGGTTTCCCCCATCAGTGGACAGTCGGATTGAGATCCCCATTGAGACAGATCTGCCAGTAGTTCAGATAGATCAAAACAGTATGGCAACGCCAACAGGAGTTGAGGAGATGGTGCGCCAAATGCAAGAAACCATGCGGGCCATGCAGCAGGACGCCGTTCGCCGAGATGAACTCGCCAAGCAACAGGCCGAGATTATGACCCAGCAGGCTGAGCTAATTACCCGACTGCAACAGCAGAATGCCGCATCTGCTTCACATCAAGTCCCTCCTCCGGCAGGGGCTCCATTACCTGAGCAGGCACCTACTGTTCAGAACGCCCCACCAAATGCCCAGAATACCCTGCCGAATGTCCAAAACTTACAAGAGGACACGAATCTTCCAACGGGGCCAGCTCCGCCCCCGCTTCCACCACAACTGTCCAAGGTCCATGCACCCAATCGCCCCGACTCTCCCTTCGAGTTCGAGGTTAATCATACAGCTCTGAAATTGAGCAAACTTGAGAAGCTCTTCAAGAAATCCCAAGGGGTCAAGGCTATGCCGGATATCGAAGATGGATATACCGAGGAGGCCGTGACACTCTCCGATAGGTTCAAAATGCCACAAATCGACCGCTTTGACGGGTCCGGCGACCCCATGGTCCATCTCCGACTGTTCGCAGACATTTTGCGGCCAATGGGCCTAACACAACCACAGAAGCTTTCACTATTCGGCCGAACCCTGTCGGGTGTGGCCGCCCACTGGTACGCAAAGTTACAAGATGAAGTGAAAAGGAATTGGGATGAAATGGCTGAGGCCTTTGTCGCGCAATATTCGTACAACACTCAGATCGAGATCACAACCCGTGATCTTGAAACGACAAGGCAAGAGCCCAAGGAAACTTTCTCGGACTTTGTAATCCGATGGAGGGCAAAGGCGTCAATGATGACTTTAAGGCCCACTGACAAAGATCAAATCCAGATGATTGTGTGCAATCTCCACCCAAAGTTGATGCAGAGAATGATTGTAGTCCCCTTTCCTACTTTCGCAGATTTACAAGAGATGGGGGTGCAAATCGAAGATGCAATGAAACAAGGTCTGTTTGACCACGACAGGGAACAACCGAGGAGGACCTTCAACCGTAACAACAATGCGGGCCCGAGTGGCGCTGCAAATACGAGAGCCTCGGAAGTTAGTATGGTCACCACCACTCCCCCTCCCCCTCCAAGTCCCATGGATGCCACACCCTTCTCCGGCGTGTCCGAAAGCAACACACAAACCAACAGATTCCAACCGCGAGGCCAAAGAACCTTTACCCCACTATATATGCCCCTGTCCAAAGCTCTAGGGGTATTGATCAGGAAAAAGCATTTGAAACCCCTGGAGCCAAAGCCATTACCGAATCCACTCCCTCCCTCTCATGACCCAGCAAAGTACTGTGCGTATCACCAACAACACGGTCACGACACCGATCGTTGTTACAGATTGCGTCATGAGATCCAGGATCTTATTGACAAGCAGGTGATCGCGCCTCCTGATAAACCCAATGTCACAACCAACCCTCTCCCACCACATAACCAAGCTCCTCCTCCCAATAGAATCAATTTTATCCAGACTGGGGTCGCATCTTACGATCCTAGCATCTATATTACGCCCACCCACCTACCCAAGCCGGAGGTGCTCCTCCCCGATTGCACTGACTTTTTGTGCATGGTGGACATCTCCAAAACCCAACCAGAACCGATGGTAGTGACCGTCGAAGACGGGGCAGGACAGATTTCAGGAGAGAATGAGATTGTTGAATCTGGGACTGGACAGAGTTTTGCTGGGGGAGCCTATGATCCAAGCGAGTATATCCTATCAACGAGCCGAATTGGGCTAGGTATAGAATTGCCAGAGACAGGAGAGCTATGCATGATCCGAGGGGATGGATCTGGACTATGGGCAGATGATCTGACAGCCGTAGAGGAGGACTTTGCCAACCTGCAATTTTTCGATGACCAGGAACCGGGGGATGCGTCAATCAACTGGTTCGATCATGAGGGATCAGCGGAGGCCACTGGATGGCTCGAGGATCAACCAGATGAAGTGGGGGAAGCCCAACCAGAACAGAGCCCGGCAGGGGCAGGAGTATCAGCTGTGGCCGGAATGGCCGAAAGTCAAGTTGAATCGCCGGAGAGCGCTGGTGCTAAGAATTCCGCTCGAGACTTGGGCATTATGGATACAGGAATTGTTGAACAAACAGCTGTACTAATGCAGCTGGAACGAGAAAAGTTTGAGGAGGCTGAGAGAATTAGGAAAGCTAAAGGCCCTGAGGGGACCGAAAGTGCTGTGTGCACGAAGATAGAGAATGCTGCGAGCATGTGGACAGGGAGTACTGCGAGTGCAACTAAACCTGAGCCAGACAGGTGTCTGTTGGCTGCCGACGGAATGTGGTGGGAAGACGATGACTTATGTCTTGCCCACACGGATGAAGACTGGGGAAATAATCAACCGGATGACACTTGGTACCTCGATGAGGTTGACCATATGACGAGAAGTGGGCGGTACTTCAAACCCCCACACCTGGACCAACTCGAGGCATCCGGGAAGGACAGAGAAGCGTAGAAACAGAAGGAGAAGCAGATTGAAGATGAAGCTGTGCTGAAACAGTTAAAAAAGATACAAGCAGACATCTTCATCTGGGGACTGCTAATGGCATCACGAGTACATAGGGAAGCTGTCCTGTCTGCTATGGACAAGTCCAAACTCTCCATAGACACCACGCTTGAACAGCTGGTTGGGCTGGTTTTTCCGGGAGGACGTTCCCCGGCATTAACCTTTTCGGACAAGGAGCTACCGCCTGAGGGCACAAATCATAACAAACCTCTATATATTTCCGTGGAATGTAGAGATAAGTGGATACTGGTGGTACTTGTTGATACCGGGTCTGCGATTAATGTCTGCCCGACCAGAACGGCATATGCAATCGGGTTGAAGCCCGTGGACTTCGTCCCAACTACCCAAGTGATCAGAGCATACGACAATACCAGCAGAGAAGTGATGGGGCTGTTAAAATTCAAACCAAGGTTGGTCCAGGACAACACAGCATTGAGTTTCATATCTTGGACGTTCCCGCAACCTTTAACCTACTTTTGGGGCGATCGTGGTTGCACCAGGTCAAAGCAGTCCCTTCCACTCTACATCAGATGCTAAAGTACCCTCACGGGAAAGGGGTAGCGATCGTTTTTGGGAATTCATCAATCCATCCGCCGCCGGAAGTGTCCACACCTGTCTTGGAGATCGAACACGGCACGGAGGATGTGTTTTTATCGGGGTTCACTTTGGCCGAGGCTCAAGTGGTGCAGAATGTCATGGCTGTGAATGAGGGTATGTACGTCAGTGCTCAATCTATCTACCTCATGAACAAGCTAAAACATACCCCCGGGATGGGATTAGGAAGAAGCGGCCGGAAGGGCGTCGCGGTATCGGCCGAAGTGCCACACAACCCTCACACCTTTGGACTGGGTTATCTGCCCACCAAAGAGGATTGGGTGAGGAAAGGGAAAGAAATGGCCGGAAGGGCCAGAGCAAAGAAGGCTGGGAAGCCATTTGAGTTAATGCATAGGCCCATCTGGGGTACCCTAAACGAACGCTTCGTCCGGGAGGGGGAAGACTTTTCATTCTGCGGCTTCCCAGAACCATGGTTGAACGCGGAGAAGAAGCGCGTGCCTGGTTTCGAAATCTTCTTCGATTTACAATTACCCAGGGATGACGTTGCCGAAGCGCAGATAGACCCACCAACTGAGGTTGAGCAGTGCAGAGCAGTGGATCCTGAGAACACAGAGCTTGAAATGGGGGTAGCACTGGCGAGTCTACTATCAGATCCTTCGATCGGCCACGAGTGCTTGGGGGATAACTCTTCGGTTTCTATGATTGGAGATGAAATAGCTGCGGGCTTTCTAGCGCTGATCTTGGATGCATCTATCCCACCTTCTCTCATCTGGCAATATGAAGAAGGCTTTTTATCTAGCAGCTCCGGGTCAGGTAGTGAGCCGGAATCTGATTCCACTGAATCTTGTGTGTCGGAATCAGATTCCAGCTCGACTGAGTCTGAGTCCGGTATTCCTGGGGGTGATAACCCGGATGCCACAGTCCTGTCTAGGTCGTCATTTTCATTTTCTTTTGAGTCTGTTGTAACAGAGGAATCTAACGGCTTGGAAATATTTAATGAGAATGATGTGGATGTGGTTTCTAAGTATTTTTCTGTGCCTTTGATTTATTGCTTAAATCAGGATTTTCAAATTTTTGATGAAAACAACGAGGAAGAAATTCCTCCAAATTTGCAACGATTAATTGATCAAGAGCAGGAAAGATTTGTTAAACCTTTAATGGATGAAATCACTACTGTGAATGTTGGTACTGAGAAGGACCCGCGGCTGGTCCAGATCGGGTCCACGTTGTCTTCGGAGGAGCGCGAGCGCTTAGTCGCTTTATTAAAAGATTTCAAAGATGTTTTCGCGTGGTCCTACGAAGACATGCCTGGAATCGATCCTGAGATTGTACAGCACCGAATCCCTCTTGATCCCGAGGCCCGCCCTGTCAAACAGAAACTCAGAAGGATCCGCCCGGACTGGGCCCTCAAGATTAAGGAAGAGGTCACCAAGCAAATTGACGCAGGGTTCCTGCTGGTATCTGAATACCCAACTTGGTTGGCCAATATTGTTCCGGTGCCAAAGAAGGACGGCAGAATTCGGGTCTGTGTAGACTTCAGAGATTTGAACAGGGCCAGTCCGAAGGACGACTTTCCCTTGCCACACATTGATGAATTGGTGGATTTCACGGCAGGACACGCTTTGCTTTCGTTTATGGATGGTTTCTCAGGCTATAATCAGATAGTAATGGCACCCGAAGACCGGGAAAAGACTGCGTTCACTACCCCGTGGGGTACATATTGTTATAGAGTGATGCCATTCGGGTTGAAAAATGCTAGAGCTATGTATCAACGGCCAGCAACTACAATATTGCATGATATGATCCATAAAGAGGTCGAGGTGTATGTGGACGACATGATTGTCAAGTCCAAAGAAAGAGAAGGCCACTACACCGCCTTACAAAAATTCTTTCAAAGGATCAGAGAGTTTCGGCTGCGATTGAATCCCCAGAAGTGCACGTTTGGTGTTACAGCAGGGAAGATGCTAGGGTTTCTGATTACACAAAGGGGCATCGAGGTCGACCCTTCCAAAATCAAGGCCATCTTAGAAATGCCACCACCAAGGACTGAAAAGGAGGTGCGAGGCTTTCTAGGTAAAGTGCAATTCATAAGACGGTTTATTTCTAAATTAACCTTGACTTGTGAACCACTTTTTGGTCTCCTGAAGAAAGGAAAGAAATTCCAATGGGACGGCCGATGTCAAGCAGCTTTTGAGCAGATCAAAGAATATCTACAGAACCCGCCCGTGTTGTCACCACCAGAGCCGGGGAGACCGTTGATATTGTACCTTTCGGTAACTGAGACTACCATGGGCTGCATGCTCGCGCAGGAGTCAGAAGACAAAGTGGAAAGAGCCATCTACTATCTGAGCAAAAAGATGCTGGATTACGAGACCCGCTATACACCGCTGGAGAAGGCTTGTTTGGCCTTGGTATGGGCTACCAGGAAGCTGTGGCACTACCTGTTAGCTCACTCTGTAATGTTGGTTTCACGATTGGATCCCATCAAATATCTTTTCGAGAAACCAGCACTTACGGGTAGGCTAGCTCGTTGGCTGCTGTTGCTCTCCGAATTTGATTTGAAGTATGTAACGCGCAAGTCAGTAAAAGGAAGAGCGATAGCAGAGTTCCTTGCCGACCATCCGGTTGAGGGGGATGAAGCGGTTGAGTATCTATTCCCAGATGAAGCCATTCTGCACGTCGAAGATGAAACTTGGACGATGTACTTTGACGGAGCGTCAAACCAGTATGGGTATGGGATAGGGGTGTTGCTGATAGCGCCTGACGATTCCTGTATCCCTTTAGCATTCAAGCTCCAGTTCAAAGTCTCGAACAATGAGGCAGAGTATGAGGCATGTATTGCTGGTCTGGAAGCAGCCCTAGAACTAGGGGCAAGATGGTTGGACGTCATTGGGGACTCGAACCTTGTTGTGTCTCAAGCAAAAGGAGACTGGAAAGTCAAGGAGGAAAGAATGATAATTTACCACCAAACCTTGGATTTGTTAATTCCTCGGTTTGAGAAGCTAAATTTCACCCACCTCGTAAGGGAGAACAACAGGTTCGCAGATTCACTAGCAACTCTATCTTCTATGATAGACATCCCGTCCGGAGTCCGGATGCGTCCAGTCATTATTGATCAAAAGTTTACGCCAGCATACGAGTCGATTTCCGCCATAGATGAGGCTCAAGATGGCAACCCCTGGTATTACGACATCTGGAACTTCTTGGAAAAGGAGACATATCCACTAGGGGCAAATGCCAAGGATAAGAGGGCCATCAGAAGAATCGCTGCTCAGTTCATTATCTACGGGGGTAAGCTGTACAAAAGGGGTCATCTGGGAATGCATAAGCTCTGTGTAGAAGCTGAAGAGTCGAAACGCCTGATGGAAGCCATCCATGGAGGGGAGTGCGGTGCACACATGAATGGAGTAATGCTGGCCAGAAAGATCCTCAGACAGGGCTACTACTGGTCAACCATGGAGGAGGATTGTATTATTTTTGTTCGGCGATGCCACAAGTGTCAAATTCATGCAAACCGCATGAACATCCCGCCGTCAAAGCTGTACAACATGACTTCACCATGGCCTTTTTCGGTTTGGGGAATTGATGTGATCGGAGCTGTTACCCCGAAAGGGTCAAACGGGCATGAGTATATCCTAGTAGCGATAGATTATTTCACAAAGTGGGTCGAGGCCCAATCATACGCGGTGTTGAAGGCGTCGCACGTCACAAAGTTCATCAGAAACAACATCATCTGTCGCTACGGGGTGCCAAACGAGATAATTTCAGATAATGGTTCCCACTTCAAGAAAGAAGTGATAGACTTGTTGGAAAAATACAATGTGGCTTTCCATAAGTGATAGACTTTCAAGAAAGAAGTGATAGACTTGCTCTGTGGGGCTACAGGACTTCAATCAGAACTTCTACTGGAGCAACTCCATATTCATTGGTCTATGGAATGGAGGCTGTTCTACCCATCGAGATTGAGGTTCCGTCGTTACGAGTATTGGCTGAATGCCAGATAGCCGAAGCAGATTAGCAGCAAAGCAGATTCGAAGAACTCATGCTCTTTGATGAAAGAAGACTGAAAGCACTGTACCACATCCAAGGCTATCAACGCAGAATTGCCTGGGCTTTCAACAAGAAGGTTAAGTCCAGGAATCTGAAAGAAGGAGATTTGGTGCTCAAAGACAACCGAGCTCCCATCCACGACCCAAGGGGCAAGTTCAAACCCAATTGGACTGGTCCTTACATCATCAAAGCTATCTGGTCAAGTGGAGCTGTGGTTCTGATGGATCTAGATGGCTTGGAGTTCTCACAACTGATCAATATGGACAAGTTGAAGAAATATTACCCTTGAGAGGCTCGCTAGGCCGAAAACCCGAAAGGGCGACCTAGGCAAAAGTCAGAGCACAAAGAATTAGAAAATATAAAAACTGAGCTCGCAAGGTTGAAAACCCGCAAAGGGCGGCCTTGGCAAAAGTTAGAGCGCAAAAGGAGAGTGAAAATACTCGAGTGAACCTGGGCCTGAACTACGTAAGGCTTGATTCCCATCTTTGGGATACGTAGGCAACTTCACCTTGAAGTTCAGCCATAAACTTTTCCCGATCAACTCTGTCAATTTTTGATCATCTCAGTCATCTTTATCCATCAGCATTTGTCGTGATCTCCGGTACAGTGCTGTTCAGACTAGGGGCAACTTTCCGTTGCCACGACGGTGCAAAGTTACTCAGACTAGGGGCAACTTTCCAGTTGCAGGGATCTGGGGTTGTGCATCTCAGTGACAGATCTTCGGCGTGTCCAGTTCTGATCCACATCAAAAATAGTTTTGAAAAGTTTTAATAAAAGTCGACTTTGTTCAAATTAATCTTTTTACAACTAAGACCATTTTTGGACAAAAGCGGAAAATTTTCAGTACCACAACTTTCAATTTCATTGATTTCAAAACAGAGTTCTCCTGCTCTTATATATAATCGAGGTTGCTTTTTAGTACATTCATAAAGAAAACTTGAAAATGCTAAATAAGCAATAAATTTGGGGCATAGTTGAATCAAGTATCTCTGCGTCCCCTCCCAGAGCTGGACGAAGCATCTGATGCCAAGCTAGGCCCAACCTGTGCCTCCTCATTGAGCCAATCCAAGCACTCATCGGACAAAGTGCAACTGAAAGCGGAAGCAGGGGCCAGGAGCTCTCTAGTCCTCCATGCTGTGGCATATCGGGCAAGCTGTGCACCCCGGACCGGGAAAACAGCTGGGTACTCAATCCCCTCCGATGGGCAGGTCTGATCATGACCGAACTGACGCAGGAACCAGAACGGAAAATAGAATACGCAGTGGGTTAGACCAATCAATTGGATCCCAATCAGCCGGGACATACTATAGCTCATTGCCGGGAGGTTGAGCCAAGGACAACGCCAAGCAATGCCGTCTGCGGACAAATTGCACATCCAGTCAAACCACCACCTTTTGTCAAGAGCATTGACTAGGTGCTGCCGAAAGAAGTAGCCTCGAGCTGAATAGGCCGGGCAAGAGTCCACAACCTGCAACTTGTCCATTAACCATACCTGGGGGAGGGATGGAAAATGAGAGAATGAAGAACAGAGAGATGTACGATGAGGGAAAAGTAAGACAAGGGTTTTGTGAGAAAAACCGAGCCTGAGGGTCGAGTGATGTGAGCAAATATATATGTAAGGTCGGGTGGGAAACATTACCTGCAGCAGCAGTGGACTCCCAGCAAACCTAGTCGCCTCCCGGCGATAGACAGAATCTAAGCCCATCAGTGTCTCGGCCAAGTTCATGGCAATACAGCTCTTTCCTTCTCTCAAGCCTTGGGCAACTTCAATCAGGCGAATGCTAGCTCCGCCGAAGCCCGAGGAAAGCAGAAAGTGAGACAACAAACACAAGCAGAGGGCGTGTTGCCGGAAACCCTGCCAATAACGGTTGCTGCGGTCACCGGCGTCGGAAAAATGGTGGATCAAGCGGAGGATGTCCAGTTCCCCACTGCAGATCAGAGATCGAGCGTCATGCGCCGTGAGCCCACACATCCGCCCTAAAGCCTGAGCATGGCCAAAACGGAGCTGGGGCAAGATCACTTCAGAGCATTCAGACTCCATCAAAACCTGAAAATCTTCGAAAGTGGGACACATCTCTTGGCCGCCAAAGCTAAAAACGTGCGTCACTGGGTTCCAGAACCTTGCCACGGCATGGAGAAAAGGGAGCTGTAGCGGAGTGCGGCTCAGCGTGAATAGTGCATTTAAACCGAAACCCCGGAAGTTCAGCTTTTCCGAGCTATCTAGAGAAGAGATCCAAGATATGAGATTTTCCGCGAGAAACGCCTCCATCTTTGTGTAAAACTAAGATGAAATGAATGTTCCTGAAGTTGAGGCTTTTATAGAGGGAAAAACACTATTCACGGGGACACGTGTCAAAAACCAGGTGGTTGCAGGAATAAGTGGCCGGCCGGCCACCTTTTCTGGCTGGCCGGCCATTTACTTTTTACAAAACTGGCCGGCCGGCTCCCTCTCTCCACAAAATTGGCCGGCCGGCTCCCAAAGGTGGCCGGCAATGCTGCAGTGTATCCCCTTGGCCCTGTTTTACCCTTCGAGGGAAAGTTTCAAGCATTTCCATGCAATGGGAGAGTCAAAGGCCTTCATTTCCCTCTGTTTCGGATGCGTTCCGGTGCCCAGATCGTCCGAAGTACACTCTGTTGTTGCCAAGCTTTGTTTATCGAGTTGTTGTTTTGATTATCGAGTTGTTGTTCTGCTTATCGAGTTGTTTGTCGAGCGGACGTGTTTCGTGTTTTTGAGTCATTGCGCTCTGTTTAAGCAATCTTTGTTTAAATCTTGTTTATTGGCGTTGTCAACGTTATTGCATTTGTTTATCGAGTTGTAAACTTGCTAAAGGTTCTGTTATATCTTAGTAAGTTGAGTTGCTTAGTTTGTTGTGTCGGTTCACTACCTGACTTGGTGATTACACAATGCGCATTCCCATTCAATTTCATTTTTGTGCAAAATAAAATGATGCGATACGATGCTAAAGTTTAAAATACAAACACCTTTTCAAAAGCTGTTTCATTCCATCATGTTTTACAACGAATAAAGGTACATGTTTTACAAAAATAAAACTGCCTAACAATGTGCAAAGTGCTACAAACTACTAGCAAAAAGAAAAATAAAGCAGGAAATAGCAGCATCAATGTCCTCGGGAGCGGGAATGAGAAGCACTCCTCATCCTCTTCTGCGGGACAACCTCTGCACCATCATCATCATCTGGGTCGGAGCTGTCATCCTCAGGATCCCCCTCTACCTCGCCTCTATTCCCCGAACCAAGACCGGACCCCCCCTCCTCAGCAGATGTCTCTGACTGACGGTCGGTAGCCTCCTCCTCCTCCTCATCATCATCCTCCTCCTCCTCCTCATCAGGCTCCGCCTCTACAATGTGAGCCCTGCGTCTGCGGATAGGCCCTCCTCGAGCTCCTCGAAAAGGCCTAGATGGCCCGGCTCTTCGGAAAGGCCGGGATGGCCCAGCCCCCTGAAAAGGCCTGGATGACCCAACTCCTTGAAAAGGCCCAGATGGCCCAGCTCCCCAAGGAGGCCCAGGTGGCCTGGCCTGCGGCTGACCGGACCATGAAGGCATTTGAAAACAAAGAGATCAATTCAAATACATCAGTCCAAATATATACATCAGATGCAGATACAAGCGAAGGCTACGTGAAGTAGGTGCATGTAAATACAGTGTACGAGTGGGGTGTGTGTCAGATGTGCTCTACACAAGTAGTCTATCGATGCAGTAGAAATCAGCATGTCATCAGAAATATGGTAAATGCCAGAAAACTGAAAGGTACCTGAATGCCCGCGACAGACAACTGTGCCTCCCTACGCAGGACCATACCCTCGAGTGTGGCCACCAGTCCAACCACCTCCACCATGTACCCTCGCGGTGGCTGCAAATATGAGCTCATAATCATCAGTGAACAAAATAATGTCTAAACATCTGAATGATGAATGAAAAACAGTGGAGCATACCAGCGGTGAGTCAGGATCAATGGCGTATCGATCACTGGGCATCGGAGGCTCTAGCGGGATCGGGGTCGGAGAGATAGCCCCATACTGCCACGCCATCAACTCAGTTGGCATATCTGGCCATCCAGGATGAGGATAAGTCTATGGAACCGGAGGAACCGGTCTACCCCCACCTCTAGATGCACCAGCCCCGCTGGTGGGAGGGGCGTCTGCAGCCCGAGCCCGGGCCTGGCCCGAGGATGACATACCAGCAGGCCTCATCATCGGGGTACGAGCTCCCGTCAATGCGGGCATCAAATATGTATGACGGTAAGTGCCGTAATCCCCCTCCTCGAGATATAATAAAGCATCGCTACCCAGCATAGCGCCGACTACCTTCGAGAAAGAGAGCCTGTCAGCAGTCCGCATACTGACTGGGGGTACTGCGGGAGGATCCTGAGAAAGATACCCCCATACCTGACGTAGAAAGCGTTCCCCCAGGAACCATGCCCTGCCAACCGGCCCTTCGAGCAGGACCCTATACTGGGAGGTGTCCGACCCTCCGGTATACTGAAGTCGGAGACCATCACCCAGGGGCGCCCAAGGCTGCCATGAGATCTGCGGATGATAAATGCATAAACCAATCAGAAATCGGGAATATACAGAGCAAATCAAAGATGCAAATGAAAGGAACTGAAAGTTCTGAAGTACCTCCGACTGCCGCACAGTGTCAAAATACTGTCGCAAGTAAATGAGGGTCTCTCGGGGTCTCGGCCGGTGCGGGCCCTCGAACACTAGTGAATATGGGGTCATGGGGGGCCCTGCCACCTCCAACTCTGGGGCTAATGCTGGGAAGTATACGTAGACCCATAGCTGAGAAAAGCAGTGCAGAATGTAAGTACAAAGTGTTGAGAGCAAAATACAGACTGTAAAAGTGCGCTGTGAGTGCAATGTACAAGTAATGAAGAGCAGAAATGTAAATCAAGGGGACAGAAAAGTACCTCCCAGGCTCTCCAGTAGCCGCCAAGTAAATCTCCCCGCCCGCGGGAGGTCGCGCTCATATAAAAGTAAAGGGTAGCCAGGCCGGCGCCACCCCAGTCATATCGACTGACCTGTGATAGGTCACCCAGAGCGCTCAACAGGTATAGCCCGACCGTGTTCCCTCTATCGGTGAACAGAGTAGTCCCGAAGAGGAACATAAGGAAACCGCGGGCGTACTGCTCCGTCTCCTCAGGAGTCTCGGGCACCATTTCCGCCCATCGGAAGTGGGAAGAGAACCAAGTGTATCGGACTCTCCCAGAAACCCTGTCAACAGGCGGGCGAGCCCCCAATAGATACATCCAAGCGGCCTCCCACTCGCCCATATCCTCATCATAGGGGATGGGCCAACCCCCTATGTCCAGGCCGGTCAACACAGCGAAGTCTAGAGGGGTCATAGTCATGTCCCCGGTAGCAGAGAAATGAAAGGAGTTGGTGGTGTCCCACCATCTCTCTACCAATGCCGCCATCAGAGTCCTCCTGGCAGAGCAACGTGACAACCCAACGCAGAAGGCCCCGAACCCTGCCAAGTCTACTAAGTCTCGGACACCCTCCGGGAGCTCAGCGTACCAGTCCCGCGCGGCGGTGGAACCATACCCCCGTACACTGCGAGAACCAACCTGCATTCAAAATGAATACATGTGTTACTAATGGAGAGTTTAGGCTGCGTGCCAATGAAATGAAATGGGTTGTCTACCAATGAAGTGAAATAGGCTGCGTGCCAATGAAATGAAATGGGTTGTGTACCGATGAAGTGAAATAAGCTACATGCAAATTCAACTGGGCTGCGTGTTCAGAAAATTTAAGTTTGGGCTGCGTGTTCAACTTTCAACTAGTGTGGGCTGCGTGTTCAGAAAATTAAAGTTTGGGCTGCGTGTTCAAATTTCAATCAGTGTGGGCTGCGTGTTCAGAAAATTAAAGTTTGGGCTGCGTGTTCAGAAAATTTAAGTTTGGGCTGCGTGTTCAAATTTCAATCAGTGTGGGCTGCGTGTTCACTATTCTAATCTGGGCTGCGTGTTCAGAAAATTTAAGTTTGGGCTGCGTGTTCAACTTTCTATCAGTGTGGGCTGCGTGTTCACTATTCTAATCTGGGCTGCGTGTTCAGAAAATTTAAGTTTGGGCTGCGTGTTCAAATTTCAATCAGTGTGGGCTGCGTGTTCACTATTCTAATCTGGGCTGCGTGTTCAGAAAATTAAAGTTTGGGCTGTGTGTTCAGAAAATTTAAAGTGTGGGCTGCGTGTTCACTATTCAACTGGGCTGCGTGCTCAACTTTCTATCAGTGTGGGCTGCGTGTTCACTGTTCTAATCTGGGCTGCGTGTTCAGAAAATTTAAGTTTAGGCTGCGTGTTCAACTTTCTATCAGTGTGGCCTGCGTGTTCACTATTCTAATATGGGCTGCGTGTTCAGAAAATTTTAAGTTTGGGCTGCGTGTTCAACTTTCAATCAGTGTGGGCTGCGTGTTCACTGTTCTAATCTGGGCTGTGTGTTCAGAAAATTTAAAGTGTGGGCCGTGTGTTCACTTTCGAATTCGGGCTGTGTGTTCAACAAATCAGTGTTTGAGCCGTGTGTTCACCTCTTAACTAATGTGTACTGTGCGTTCGCAATTAATTAATGAGCCGAGTGTTCAGAAATTCGAGTGTTTAAACTACATGTTCAGGATGCAAGCAAAGTACTATGTCATAAGCTAAACTGCGTGTTCAAGCATGGCAAAGGTGCGAAATGTACGAAAAATGCAGAAAACGAAGTAAATACCTCTCGGGCCTCATGAGAGAGGTGATGCTCTGGCTCTCGGAGAAGCAGATCCCCAGGTGCTCGCTCATCAAAATTAGTGAAATGACAGAAAACGAGACGCGGAAGGACATGTGCTGGTGGATTGTACCTTCCGGGAATAAAAGACCGGACCCTCGGAGGCAAAGTCATAGGATCAAAATCGTCCCCGGCACCCGGAAAGCCTCCACCATGGGGAGAATTACCCGCCATTTTCAAAGAATCTGCAAAAGGAGCAAAAATGAGCCAAAATGAGCCAAAATTGGAAAAAGTCAACAAAAGTCAACTCTCGGGAAATAAAAAAGTCAACAAAAGTCAACTCCCGAGAAAATCTTCCAAATATTGAGACAAACTTACCTCAAGTGGCGAAAATGAGAAAAGAAGCTCCGAAACTGAAATTTAATCGCTTCAAAGTGTTTAAAACTGAATATTTTTGCGAAAACAACTTGCGTGGGGCGTTGGAAAACGCGTATGGAACTCAGATCTGGAGAAGAAAGTGTTGTAGGAGGCAAGAGAGGAGGAGATCTCGGCTGCATTATATAGGCTCCAAGTCTTGGGATGAAGGAGCATGAAAAAAGGAGGTGAAAAGACCAAAAGGCCCTCGGATTTGGGCATATGGCCAGCCGGCCAGCCATTTCCTTTTTGGAAAACCGGCCGGCCAGCCAATTCGTTTTTGCAAAAGTGGTCGGTGGCCTCCCCTTGGGAAAATAAACGGCCGGTGGTGTCCCTCACAGGCTCATCTAGCTCCCTGCAAATTTTGAGGAAGATTGGAGTTCCCGGGACCTGAAAAAGTTCAAGAAAAGTACACTTCCGGTCGCGAAATTGCTCCGCCGGAACTTCAGCTTCAGGATCTGACATGTGCCTCATCATCATTCATCAAAATCAAAGTGTATCCTTTTTGAATGAGTTGTGGCCTTTCCGGGAAGCGGATCGGGGGCCGTGATCGAGTTGCCTTCGCCGAAACACGCATTTCCGTGCTCGTTACTTCATGACAAACGGGCACCCTGATTTATGCTCGTTTTGCACTATCATGCACATAACTTGCATTCTCAGGAACACACTTACATTGTTATGCACATTTTTGATATTGGCATACCTCTATGTTTGAGCATACGTTGTCACGCATGTTCCACTCTTACATTGCGATGCGTTCACTCGCCGGCACTGCGTGTGTCAGACTTCCAAGATCACATTGGATATATGTTGGTAGCATATTGTACTTGTTGCAATTTCTCTCTTTTACAGGCACGATATTGTATGTACGGTTCATTTGAGGCTGGTGCGACCAGACGAATCGCGCAGGTATCGTATCTTCTCCGTGTGAGACGTGGCGGGGATTGAATAATCCTCCGCATTCTTAACTGCATGAAATGTAGTTGTTGCTTTGCATTCTTGCTTAAAAATGTTGCATCTATTTGCGAATACTTGCTTCATTACAGCTTGCTGCATTTGCATGATCATTGAGTTATGTTGGGCTTCTTGCATATCGCTTTGCATTTTGCCCCCCAACCTGCGGGCACATCTCTGTTTACTTTGTACGTTTGTCTAAGTCTTCGGCCTTGTCAAAAATGGGTCGTCTCTGGGCTTTGACATTCACTCCCGTCACTTGTGACTTCCGAGTTCTGTCAAAGAGGGGCAACTGTAGACACCCCATTTTTGACCGACCTTAAGACTCAGACATCACTGATTGAGCGCTTGGTGATACTGCATAATGTGCTCGTTCAGAAGTTTCAGAGTCGCGGCCGTGAGCCCTGCCTCCGGCCTTCCGAACCCTCTTCTGTGCCTTGCCTCGGTTTGCGAACCAAACTCGGTTTTCTCAGTTTCTTTTCCTGAGGGAAGGGAGAGGTCCCGTAGACCATCTCTCAATGTCCGTAGGCTACATTTCGTGGTCGTAGGCCATTTTGCCCATTTCGGGGTCCGGTTTCCGGTTTTTCGGAATCGTTGGCCGTGTGCCTCGGTTCGGGACCGCCTAACCATCTCCGTTTGTTCTGATTTTTGGCATACTTCCTTTATACTCCCTTTTGAGGGACACTGGGGTCTGAGAAACCCACTTCGTGGCCGAATGCCACTTTCGGTGTTTAACAGCCCATTTTCGGGACCTCGAACTGCGCGTTTTGGCCCCCGAACATTCGTTTTGCAACGGTTTTCGTTCATTTTTGGCAGGTACCTCTGTTTTATCACTGGGAAGGTCACTGAAGGGTGGGAGGCCAGTAATTGTTGCAGCAACCAGTTATATATCCTCCGACGCCCTCCGACACCCGTTTTTCACACTTCCGGGCTAATGTTGAACACCTTGGGGCCATTTTCTTGAACTTTGAACCACATATTTGTGATGTACACACTTGGGAGGATCCTAAAAGTTGGTGGCCAGCCAGTAATTCCACCTGACCCTTTTGAACCCCTCCTTCCGGGCTAATGTTGAACACCCTTGAGCCACTTTCTTGGACTTTTAACCACAGGGTTGTGTTGAGGACACATGGGAGGACACCATCATGTGGTGGCCGGCCACTAAATCAGCTTGAACCTTTTGACCCCTAGCCGGCCGGCTAGGGGGTGTGGCCGGCCGGCCACCTGTAACCAAAATACTTGGCCGGCCGTAATCCTCACACTGTTCACTTTACAGCTGGATAGCTTTATCCCCCATAAAATATCTATATCCGGGGGATATTTTGTGGGGGAAAGTTGGCCTCCTTTTCCCCCACCTTTACACCCCCTTTTTGGTCCATATAACCAGCAGACAATATCATATTTGGGGTTGGAAAAAATTGTCTTCAAGCCTCAATACACATATCTCCCTCCATCTTCCTCATTTTCCTAAAAAATCCTTAAGTCCTACACCTTGTTTTCTTCATCACCACCAAGCTCTACCACCACCACTCCATTTCAGTAGCAAGGGGAAGAATTCCATCAGCTTAGAGTCACCAAAATTGGTCCAAGAAGCAACAAAAGACTTGTCTCCAAGGGTGAGTTGCCATTTCCCCTTTTTTGAGCTTTTCTTTGCAATATTTCTTAGCCATCTATGCTTTTTGCTTTGAGCTCCGGCCATAACTGAAAGTAGCCTTATTTTGAGCTCATTTTCATGTCTCATTAAGGGCTCAACCCTGTTTGAGCCCTCCATCTTGCACTTGCTTCATTATCCCTCTAAAATGTCATTTTCTTGCATGATAATTTTAGCTTGTGTGTGATTTGTTTTGGAGAATGTTGTAAACTGATAATAGGCTTATTTTGAGCCCCTCTTCAACATTTAAGAAGGGCTCAACATTGTTTGGGACCTCCATGCTATACTTGCCTTTATACTCCTTTTTTGGTCCCATTTTTGCATGCTTTGGCAGCCTATCATGCTTTCGTTTTTGGCCATTTTACAGTTCTGAAAATAGTCTTATTTTGGTCCATTATTCATGTTTCATTTAGGGCCTTTCATGGTTTGGGACCTCCATATGCCACTTCATGTTGTATCTCTCTTTTGGTCCCCATTCTTGCATGTTTTGTTAGCCTATCATGCTTTTGTTTTTGGCCATTTTACAGGCCTATAAATAGTCTTATTTTGACCTTCTTAACATGTTTCATTAAGGGTCTTTGGCTGTTTGGTGAATATTTTGCATACCTCATGTTATAGCCACTTTTGAGCCTCATTTTTGCATTGCATTTCTAATATATTTGTATACTGTTTTTGGGGCTGCCATAAACTGTAAAACATCATATTTTGGGTCCCTCTTCAACATTGTTGGAGGACCCTAACCTGTTTGGGGCCAGCAGCTATGAGTTTCTTTTTAATCTCATGTTTAGGGCCATTTCTTGCATGCTAGTTTTGCCCTATCTCGGTTTGCTGTTCGGCCATGTTTTGTACTGGTAAAAACATTCCAGTACAAAATTCGTGTAAACTGGTAAAAACATATTTTGCCCTTCCTTGCTTCTTTCTTTACATTCCATGTCCATATTGTGCATGTTTGGTATAGCTATAGGCCATTTCGGGTGCCAAAATTCGTGTTTCGGGACTATTCTGTGCATCGGGTGTGTTTTCGCCTCATTTCGGGGCTGTTTTCCCCCATATTTCATTGCTGAAAATCCATTAGCATGTTTATATGCCATTTTTGCCATATTGCATTGCATATGCCATTGCCTCGGTTTGCGTGCCCGTGTGCACGCACTTCGAGGCACTTCATTTTCATCTACCGGCCTCTTATGTGAGTGTGGCTGAGGCTCTCTCTCATGTTAGTATAAGTCCATGTTGCATTCTATATGCCATTTTTGCCATATTGCATTACATATGCCATTGCCTCGGTTTGCGTGCCCGTGTGCACGCACTTCGAGGCACTTCATTTTCATCTACCGGCCTCTTATGTGAGTGTGGCTAAGGCTCTCTCTCATGTTAGTATAAGTCCATGTTGCATTCTATATGCCATTTTTGCCATATTGCATTGCATATGCCATTGCCTCGGTTTGCGTGCCCGTGTGCACGCACTTCGAGGCACTTCATTTTCATCTACCGGCCTCTTATGTGAGTGTGGCTGATGCTCTCTCTCATGTTAGTATAAGTCCATGTTGCATTCTATATGCCATTTTTGTCATATTGCATTACATATGCCATTGCCTCGGTTTGCGTGCCCGTGTGCATGCACTTCGAGGCACTTCATTTTCATCTACCGGCCTCTTATGTGAGTGTGGCTGAGGCTCTCTCTCATGTTAGTATAAGTCCATGTTGCATGCTATATGCCATTTTTGCCATATTGCATTGCATATGCCATTGCCTCGGTTTGCGTGCCCGTGTGCACGCACTTCGAGACACTTCATTTTCATCTACCGGCCTCTTATGTGAGTGTGGCTGAGGCTCTCTCTCATGTTAGTGTAAGTCCATGTTGCATTCTATATGTCATTTTCTATGCCATTGCATTACATATGCCATTGCCTCGGTTTGCGTGCCCGTGTGCAGGCATTTCGAGGCACTTCATTTTCATCTACCGGCCTCTTATGTGAGTGTGGCTGAGGCTCCCTCTCATGTTAGTATAAGTCCATGTTGCATTCTATATGCCATTTTTGCCATATTGCATTGCATATGCCATTGCCTCGGTTTGCGTGCCCGTGTGCACGCACTTCGAGGCACTTCATTTTCATCTACCGGCCTCTTATGTGAGTGTGGCTGAGGCTCTCTCATGTTAGTGTAAGTCCATGTTGCATTCTATATGTCATTTTCCATGCCATTGCATTACATATGCCATTGCCTCGGTTTGCGTGCCCGTGTGCACGCACTTCGAGGCACTTCATTTTCATCTACCGGCCTCTTATGTGAGTGTGGCTGAGGCTCTCTCATGTTGGTATAAGCCCATATCATGTTTTCATGTCATTTGCATTGCGTATGTCATTTTCTCAGTTTGCGTGCCCGTGTGCACGTATTTCGAGGCATCTCATTTTTTACAGCATAGTGCATACTAGGTTGTATCTTAGATCGCATTCAGTCATTTATCCTCAGTTTGCGTGCCCGTGTGCACGCATTTCGAGGCATCTCATTTTCGTGGCATTGTGCATACTAGGCTGTATCTTAGTTGCATTAATGCATATCATGCATATTGCATCGTGTTCGGGATAGGAGTTAGCCCTGGCACGGGAAACGAGGTGCGTTTCGTACTCCGAGTGATGGAACGCGTCTCAATTCCCAGTCACCGACACTCCGGATTACCCATGATGGAGTTAGGTTCTTGTTGTGTTTACATGTGCATTCATTCTATATTAAATTGTGCAGTTCGACTCCTCGGCCATCATACCTCGGTATGCGTGATTGGTGGCACGAGGATCGAGGCATGCATATATCTGTGAAAATACATTGCTATGCCCCTTTCCTGCTCTCTGTTGCAGCAAAATAAAGAATCAGCAACTTTTTGGAGTTTGGCGCGCATTTCAAGGAATGGTGTAAACAGAGGCTGATTGGGGCATCCCGGTGGATTTCCGCGCAAAGCAGCCTAACATACATCATTCATCAGAAGCGAGGCAGTCCCTGGCTTGCATGCCAGTTTTATTTATTTTCTTAGTTAATTTGTTAATTAATTAGGAATTTGTACATTATTTGGACTGTAATATTTGGACTGTAATATTCTTTTATTTGGGACTGTATTATTTATTCGGACCCTCTGCGCGAGGGCAAAACTGTAATAAGTGTGCGTGAGTGTGATGTATGTCTTCCAACCCCATGTCTTTCTCCCTTTTATTTATCCGCTTATGATGGTTAGATTAGGGCATGTTTAAATTAGCATACAGTATGACAGCATGTTTGCATCATTCATCTGTATTGCATGCACCGGGCTCGGCGCATCATACTAGCTGCATTTGTATTTCAATTCCAAATTGAATACATGTTAGTTGTAGCATTCCATATGCCATGTTTAGAATAGCTGAGCCTGCTATAGTTTGCATTCTTGCATGTATTGCATTAGGCATCTCTATATACTTAGGATTCATGCATGATTTCTAATGTAAATTCTGTTTTGGCTTGAAGTACTCGGTAAGCTTTATGCTTTAGCATCCTTTCATGCGTGTGAGTGACTGCCATAAAAAGCATGCTTACCATGACGCTAAATGCTTATTTGATATAACTGCCTGAATGCCTGTGGGTGAAGGTTGGGTTACTTGGATTGGGACAATTCATCAAATATTTGTTTTAAGCCCACTAGATAGTGGCAAAACCATCTTTTCTAAGCTCACCCGAGGGTGGCAAAATCTGCATTTTAAGCCTACCTGCGAGTAGCAAACCATCTTTCAAACAAACAAACATGAAATGTTTTGTTCCAATTCAGGCGACTCAGTCTATACTTGTATGCTGTGCGCATCACATAGTAACCTAGGCTAATAACCGGAATAAGAACATACAATGTTTTCAAAAATAGATATCATGGTTAGTAGAGGCCGGTCTATGACCGGGCGAGCGGGGGTGCTCACGAAGTGACCTTCCCCAATCGTACCCAAGTTCCCGAGCCGAGGCAACTTTGGTGATGACGGACACGTGGCCTTTGGCACCGGGTCAGGGATTCCTAAATTTCCCAAAATAAAATATTTAGGTGGCGACTCTGTATCTGGCAAAGCAGTCCATGTTTGGCACTTCTTTGAAAAATCTGTTTTCTTAAAACGATTTGCCGGATTTGGACTCTTTGGTTCAGATTTAGAACCGTGACTGCAAGTCGAGTCCGAGCTGTAGCGAGGTCCCCCGCGGGCTTGTTACAGTTTCTGGCGACTCTGCTGGGGATTTAGAGAACTTGACTCGAACTCATGATATCTGTTTTTTACTACACTTGTGTGTTTCTTTGCATTGCATTTGCATTGGTGCGCCTAGGACACCGTGTTTGCCGTCTGCTATTCCTGAACGGTTTGCTGGAGGCTTGTCTTGTCAAGGCATGACCATAAGGCTGACCGGTTGTGGGCTCTGCCAGTATGGGAACACAAACCCCGGTTTTACCGGGGCACCCTTTTTGACCATTCAACCTAGTGCATATTCGGATCCATAGTGACCATTCCAAACTAGGACAGGTTGCTTACCCGTTTATAGGTTGTTTGAAACCGCTCTGTGCGTAGTGAAACCCTAGCTCCTGACAAAATAGGACAGGGAAACCCTACCCCAACATAGGGGTGTTTTGGCTCTCACTTATCTGTTATGTGCTTTAGAGTGCGTCTCTACAGGAATGCATGTATCAGTATACGAGTTTGGGCATCAGGCCTGCGGGCATCAGTTCAGTATTGTCAGTATCAGGCCTGCGGGCATCAGTATCAGTATACGAGTTTGGGCATCAGGCCTGCGGGCATCAGTTCAGTATTATGGGTATCAGGCCTGCGGGCATCAGCCAGTATTTGAGAATTAGTTATCTGCGGATATCAGATTCTGTTTTAGGGGACAGTGATACAGGGATAATAATCAGTGTTTGAGGACAGTGTGTATTCAGCTTATCAACTGTGTGTTGTTATGCCCGGCTGTGTGTCATGCATTTTATTTTAAGCTGTTATGTTGTCCGTTTATCTGTTTATTTATTTCATTTTCGCTTTATTTATCTTTTGCTAGGTCAGTTCTAGCACAATTGCTTCCAACCCAGCAGGCATTCCCCAAGCACTTTGGACACGAGGTCGTCGACTCAATCGATCTGAGGATCTAATCGACGGACAGCCAATGTTCCATTCTCTACCCCCTGTTACCAAAAGAAAGTAGAAAAAGCGCAGTGTATCTGAACAGAGATCACCAGAACAGTGGTTTCCCCCATCAGTGGACAGTCGGATTGAGATCCCCATTGAGACAGATCTGCCAGTAGTTCAGATAGATCAAAACAGTATGGCAACGCCAACAGGAGTTGAGGAGATGGTGCGCCAAATGCAAGAAACCATGCGGGCCATGCAGCAGGACGTCGTTCGCCGAGATGAACTCGCCAAGCAACAGGCTGAGATTATGACCCAGCAGGCTAAGCTAATTACCCGACTGCAACAGCAGAATGCCGCATCTGCTTCACACCAAGTCCCTCCTCCGGCAGGGGCTCCATTACCTGAGCAGGCACCTACTGTTCAGAACGCCCCACCAAATGCCCAGAATACCCTGCCGAATGTCCAAAACTTACAAGAGGACACGAATCTTCCAACGGGGCCAGCTCCGCCCCCGCTTCCACCACAACTGTCTAAGGTCCATGCACCCAATCGCCCCGACTCTCCCTTCGAGTTCGAGGTTGATCATACAGCTCTGAAATTGAGCAAACTTGAGAAGCTCTTCAAGAAATCCCAAGGGGTCAAGGCTATGCCGGATATCGAAGATGGATATACCGAGGAGGCCGTGACACTCCCCAATAGGTTCAAAATGCCACAAATCGACCGCTTTGACGGGTCCGGCGACCCCATGGTCCATCTCCGACTGTTCGCAGACATTTTGCGGCCAATGGGCCTAACACAACCACAGAAGCTTTCACTATTCGGCCGAACCCTGTCGGGTGTGGCCGCCCACTGGTACGCAAAGTTACAAGATGAAGTGAAAAGGAATTGGGATGAAATGGCTGAGGCCTTTGTCGCGCAATATTCGTACAACACTCAGATCGAGATCACAACCCGTGATCTTGAAACAACAAGGCAAGAGCCCAAGGAAACTTTCTCGGACTTTGTAATCCGATGGAGGGAAAAGGCGTCAATGATGACTTTAAGGCCCACTGACAAAGATCAAATCCGGATGATTGTGCGCAATCTCCACCCAAAGTTGATGCAGAGAATGATTGTAGTCCCCTTTCCTACTTTCGCAGATTTACACGAGATGGGGGTGCAAATCGAAGATGCAATGAAACAAGGTCTGTTTGACCACGACAGGGAACAACCGAGGAGGACCTTCAACCGTAACAATAATGCGGGCCCGAGTGGCGCTGCAAATACGAGAGCCTCGGAAGTTAGTATGGTCACCACCACTCCCCCTCCCCCTTCAAGGCCCATGGCTGCCACACCCTTCTCCGGCGCGTCCGGAAGCAACACACAAACCAACAGATTCCAACCGCGAGGCCAAAGAACCTTTACCCCACTATATATGCCCCTGTCCAAAGCTCTAGGGGTATTGATCAGGAAAAACCATTTGAAACCCCTGGAGCCAAAGCCATTACCGAATCCACTCCCTCCCTCTCATGACCCAGCAAAGTACTGTGCGTATCACCAACAACACGGTCACGACAACGACCGTTGTTACAGATTGCGTCATGAGATCTAGGATCTTATTGACAAGCAGGTGATCGCGCCTCCTGATAAACCCAATGTCACAACCAACCCTCTCCCACCACATAACCAAGCTCCTCCTCCCAATAGAATCAATTTTATCCAGACTGGGGTCGCATCTTACGATCCTAACATCTATATTACGCCCACCCACCTACCCAAGCCGGAGGTGCTCCTCCCCGATTGCACTGACTTTTTGTGCATGGTGGACATCTCCAAAACCCAACTAGAACCGATGGTGGTGACCGTCGAAGACGGGGCAGGGCAGATTTCAGGAGAGAATGAGATTGTTGAATCTGGGACTGGACAGAGTTTTGCTGGGGGAGCCTATGATCCAAGCGAGTATATCCTATCAACGAGCCGAATTGGGCTAGGTATAGAATTGCCAGAGACAGGAGAGCTATGCATGATCCGAGGGGATGGATCTGGACTATGGGCAGATGATCTGACAGCCGTAGAGGAGGACTTTGCCAACCTGCAATTTTTCGATGACCAGGAACCGGGGGATGCGTCAATCAACTGGTTCGATCATGAGGGATCAGCGGAGGCCACTGGATGGCTCGAGGATCAACCAGATGAAGTGGGGGAAGCCCAACCAGAACAGAGCCCGGCAGGGGCAGGAGTATCAGCTGTGGCCGGAATGGCCGAAAGTCAAGTTGAATCGCTGGAGAGCGCTGGTGCTAAGAATTCCGCTCGAGACTTGGGCATTATGGATACAGGAATTGTTGAACAAACAGCTGTACTAATGCAGCTGGAACGAGAAAAGTTTGAGGAGGCTGAGAGAATTAGGAAAGCTAAAGGCCCTGAGGGGACCGAAAGTGCTGTGTGCACGAAGATAGAGAATGCTGCGAGCATGTGGACAGGGAGTACTGCGAGTGCAACTAAACCGGAGCCAGACAGGTGTCTGTTGGCTGCCGACGGAATGTGGTGGGAAGACGATGACTTATGTCTTGCCCACACGGATGAAGACTGGGGAAATAATCAACCGGATGACACTTGGTACCTCGATGAGGTTGACCATATGACGAGAAGTGGGCGGCACTTCAAACCCCCACACCTGGACCAACCCGAGGCATCCGGGAAGGACAGAGAAGCGCAGAAACAGAAGGAGAAGCAGATTGAAGATGAAGCTGTGCTGAAACAGTTAAAAAAGATACAAGCAGACATCTCCATCTGGGGACTGCTAATGGCATCACGAGTACATAGGGAAGCTGTCCTGTCTGCTATGGACAAGTCCAAACTCTCCATAGACACCACGCCTGAACAGCTGGTTGGGCTGGTTTTTCCGGGAGGAGGTTCCCCAGCATTAACCTTTTCAGACAAGGAGCTACCGCCTGAGGGCACAAATCATAACAAACCTCTCTATATTTCTATGGAATGTAGAGATAAGTGGATACCGGTGGTACTTGTTGATACCGGGTCTACGATTAATGTCTGCCCGACCAGAACGGCATATGCAATCGGGTTGAAGCCCGTGGACTTCGTCCTAACTACCCAAGTGATCAGAGCATACGACAATACCAGCAGAGAAGTGATGGGGACTGTTAAAATTCAAACCAAGGTTGGTCCAGGACAACACAGCATTGAGTTTCATATCTTGGACGTTCCCGCAACCTTTAACCTACTTTTGGGGCGACCGTGGTTGCACCAGGTCAAAGCAGTCTCTTCCACTCTACATCAGATGCTAAAGTACCCTCACGGGAAAGGGGTAGCGATTGTTTTTGGGAATTCATCAATCCATCCGCCGCCGGAAGTGTCCACACCAGTCTTGGAGATCGAGCACGGCACGAAGGATGTGTTTTTATCGGGGTTCACTTTGGCTGAGGCTCAAGTGGTGCAGAATGTCATGGCTGTGAATGAGGGTATGTACGTCAGTGCTCAATCTATCTACCTCATGAACAAGCTAAAACATACCCCCGGGATGGGATTAGGAAGAAGCGGCCGGAAGGGCGTCGCGGTATCGGCCGAAGTGCCACACAACCCTCACACCTTTGGACTGGGTTATCTGCCCACCAAAGAGGATTGGGTGAGGAAAGGGAAAGAAATGGCCGGAAGGGCCAGAGCAAAGAAGGCTGGGAAGCCATTTGAGTTAATGCATAGGCCCATCTGGGGTACCCTAAACGGACGCTTCGTCCGGGAGGGGGAAGACTTTCCATTCTGCGGCTTCCCAGAACCATGGCTGAACGCGGAGAAGAAGCGCGTGCCTGGTTTTGAAATCTTCTTCGATTTACAATTACCAGGGGATGACGTTGTCGAAGCGCAGACAGACCCACCAACTGAGGTTGAGCAGTGCAAAGCAGTGGATCCTGGGAGCACAGAGCTTGAAATGGGGGTAGCACTGGCGAGTCTACTATCAGATCCTTCGATCGGCCACGAGTGCTTGGGGGATAACTCTTCGGTTTCTATGATTGGAGATGAAATAGCTGCGGGCTTTCCAGCGCTGATCTTGGATGCATCTATCGCACCTTCTCTCATCTGGCAATATGAAGAAGGCTTTTTATCTAGCAGCTCCGGGTCAGGTAGTGAGCCGGAATCTGATTCCACCGAATCTTGTGTGTCGGAATCAGATTCCAGCTCGACTGAGTCTGAGTCCGGTATTCCTGGGGGTGATAACCTGGATGCCACAGTCCTGTCTAGGTCGTCATTTTCATTTTCTTTTGAGTCTGTTGTAACAGAGGAATCTGACGGCTTGGAAATATTTAATGAGAATGATGTGGATGTGGTTTCTGAGTATTTTTCTGTGCCTTTGATTTATTGCTTAAATCAGGATTTTCAAAATTTTGATGAAAACAACGAGGAAGAAATTCCTCCAGTTTTGCAACGATTAATTGATCAAGAGCAGAAAAGATTTGTTAAACCTTTAATGGATGAAATCACTACTGTGAATGTTGGTACTGAGAAGGACCTGCGGCTGGTCCAGATCGGGTCCACGTTGTCTTCGGAGGAGCGCGAGCGCTTAGTCGCTTTATTAAAAGATTTCAAAGATGTTTTCGCATGGTCCTACGAAGACATGCCTGGAATCGATCCTGAGATTGTACAGCACCGAATCCCTCTTGATCCCGAGGCCCGCCCTGTCAAACAGAAACTCAGAAGGATCCGCCCGGACTGGGCCCTCAAGATTAAGGAAGAGGTCACCAAGCAAATTGACGCAGGGTTCCTGCTGGTATCTGAATACCCAACTTGGTTGGCCAATATTGTTCCGGTGCCAAAGAAGGACGGCAGAATTCGGGTCTGTGTAGACTTCAGAGATTTGAACAGGGCCAGTCCGAAGGACGACTTTCCCTTGCCACACATTGATGAATTGGTGGATTTCACGGCAGGACACGCTTTGCTTTCGTTTATGGATGGTTTCTCAGGCTATAATCAGATAGTAATGGCACCCGAAGACCGGGAGAAGATTGCGTTCACTACCCCGTGGGGTACATATTGTTATAGAGTGATGCCATTCGGGTTAAAAAATGCTGGAGCTACGTATCAACGGGCAGCAACTACAATATTGCATGATATGATCCATAAAGAGGTCGAGGTGTATGTGGACGACATGATTGTCAAGTCCAAAGAAAGAGAAGGCCACTGCACCGCCTTACAAAAATTCTTTCAAAGGATCAGAGAGTTTCGGCTGCGATTGAATCCCCAGAAGTGCACGTTTGGTGTTACAGCAGAGAAGATGCTAGGGTTTCTGATTACACAAAGGGGCATCGAGGTCGACCCTTCCAAAATCAAGGCCATCTTAGAAATGCCACCACCAAGGACTGAAAAGGAGGTGCGAGGCTTTCTAGGTAAAGTGCAATTCATAAGACGGTTTATTTCTAAATTAACCTTGACTTGTGAACCACTTTTTGGTCTCCTGAAGAAATGAAAGAAATTCCAATGGGACGGCCGATGTCAAGCAGCTTTTGAGCAGATCAAAGAATATCTACAGAACCCGCCCGTGTTGTCACCACCAGAGCCGGGGAGACCGTTGATATTGTACCTTTCAGTAACTGAGACTACCATGGGCTGCATGCTCGCGCAGGAGTCAGAAGACAAAGTGGAAAGAGCCATCTACTATCTGAGCAAAAAGATGCTGGATTACGAGACCCGCTATACACCGCTGGAGAAGGCTTGTTTGGCCTTGGCATGGGCTACCAGGAAGCTGCGGCACTACCTGTTAGCTCACTCTGTAATGTTGGTTTCACGATTGGATCCCATCAAATATCTTTTCGAGAAACCAGCACTTACGGGTAGGCTAGCTCGTTGGCTGCTGTTGCTCTCCGAATTTGATTTGAAGTATGTAACGTGCAAGTCAGTAAAAGGAAGAGCGGTAGCAGAGTTCCTTGCCGACCATCCGGTTGAGAGGGATGAAGCGGTTGAGTATCTATTCCCAGATGAAGCCATTCTGCACGTCGAAGATGAAACTTGGACGATGTACTTTGACGGAGCGTCAAACCAGTATGGGTATGGGATAGGGGTGTTGCTGATAGCGCCTGACGATTCCCGTATCCCTTTAGCATTCAAGCTCCAGTTCAAAGTCTCGAACAATGAGGCAGAGTATGAGGCATGTATTGCTGGTCTGGAAGCAGCCCTAGAACTAGGGGCAAGACGGTTGGACGTCATTGGGGACTCGAACCTTGTTGTGTCTCAAGCAAAACGAGACTGGAAAGTCAAGGAGGAAAGAATGATAATTTACCACCAAACCTTGGATTTGTTAATTCCTCGGTTTGAGAAGCTAAATTTCACCCACCTCGTAAGGGAGAACAACAGGTTCGCAGATTCACTAGCAACTCTATCTTCTATGATAGACATCCCGTCCGGAGTCCGGATGCGTCCAGTCATTATTGATCAAAAGTTTACGCCAGCATACGAGTCGATTTCCGCCATAGATGAGGCTCAAGATGGCAACCCCTGGTATTACGATATCTGGAACTTCTTGGAAAAGGAGACATATCCACTAGGGGCAAATGCCAAGGATAAGAGGGCCATCAGAAGAATGGCTGCTCAGTTCATTATCTGCGGGGGTAAGCTGTACAAAAGGGGTCATCTGGGAATGCATAAGCTCTGTGTAGAAGCTGAAGAGTCGAAACGCCTAATGGAAGCCATCCATGGAGGGGAGTGCGGTGCACACATGAATGGAGTAATGCTGGCCAGAAAGATCCTCAGACAGGGCTACTACTGGTCAACCATGGAGGAGGATTGTATTATTTTTGTTCGGCGATGCCATAAGTGTCAAATTCATGCAAACCGCATGAACATCCCGCCGTCAAAGCTGTACAACATGACTTCACCATGGCCTTTTTCGGTTTAGGGAATTGATGTGATCGGAGCTGTTACCCCGAAAGGGTCAAACGGGCATGAGTTTATCCTAGTAGCGATAGATTATTTCACAAAGTGGGTCGAGGCCCAATCATACGCGGTGTTGAAGGCGTCGCACGTCGCAAAGTTCATCAGAAACAACATCATCTGTCGCTACGGGGTGCCAAACGAGATAATTTCAGATAATGGTTCCCACTTCAAGAAAGAAGTGATAGACTTGTTGGAAAAATACAATGTGGCTTTCCATAAGTCATCTACATACCGGCCGCAGACCAACGGAGCGGTTGAGGCCGCCAACAAGAATATCAAACATATACTGCAGAAGATGGTGGGAACCTATCGGGATTGGCCAGACAAGCTGCCATTTGCTCTGTGGGGCTACAGGACTTCAATCAGAACTTCTACTGGAGCAACTCCATATTCATTGGTCTATGGAATGGAGGCTGTTCTACCCATCGAGATTGAGGTTCCGTCGTTACGAGTATTGGCTGAATGCCAGATAGCCGAAGCAGATTGGCAGCAAAGCAGATTCGAAGAACTCATGCTCTTTGATGAAAGAAGACTGAAAGCACTGTACCACATCCAAGGCTATCAACGCAGAATTGCCCGGGCTTTCAACAAGAAGGTTAAGTCCAGGAATCTGAAAGAAGGAGATTTGGTGCTCAAAGACAACCGAGCTCCCATCCACGACCCAAGGGGCAAGTTCAAACCCAATTGGACTGGTCCTTACATCATCAAAGCTATCTGGTCAGGTGGAGCTGTGGTTCTGATGGATCTAGATGGCTTGGAGTTCTCACAACCGATCAATATGGACAAGTTGAAGAAATATTACCCTTGAGAGGCTCGCTAGGCCGAAAACCCGAAAGGGCGACCTAGGCAAAAGTCAGAGCACAAAGAATTAGAAAATATAAAAACTGAGCTCGCAAGGTTGAAAACCCGCAAAGGGCGGCCTTGGCAAAAGTTAGAGCGCAAAAGGAGAGTGAAAATACTCGAGTGAACCTGGGCCTGAACTACGTAAGGCTTGATTCCCATCTTTGGGATACGTAGGCAACTTCACCTTGAAGTTCAGCCATAAACTTTTCCCCGATCAACTCTGTCCATTTTTGATCATTTCAGTCATCTTTGTCCATCAGCATTTGTCGTGATCTCCGGTACAGTGCTGTTCAGACTAGGGGTAACTTTCCGTTGCCACGACGGTGCAAAGTTACTCAGACTAGGGGCAACTTTCCAGTTGCAGGGATCTGGGGTTGTGCATCTCAGTGACAGATCTTCGGCGTGTCCAGTTCTGATCCACATCGAAAATAGTTTTGAAAAGTTTTAATAAAAGTCGACTTTGTTCAAATTAATCTTTTTACAACTAAGACCATTTTTGGACCAAAGCGGAAAATTTTCAGTACCACAACTTTCAATTTCATTGATTTCAAAACAGAGTTCTCCTGCTCTTATATATAATCGAGGTTGCTTTTTAGTACATTCATAAAGAAAACTTGAAAATGCTAAATAAGCAATAAATTTGGGGCATAGTTGAATCAAGTATCTCTGCGTCCCCTCCCAGAGCTGAACGAAGCATCTGATGCCAAGCTAGGCCCAACCTGTGCCTCCTCATTGAGCCAATCCAAGCACTCATCGGACAAAGTGCAACTGAAAGCGGAAGCAGGGGCCAGGAGCTCTCTAGTCCTCCATGCTGTGGCATATCGGGCAAGCTGTGCACCCCGGACCGGGAAAGCAGCTGGGTACTCAATCCCCTCCGGTGGGCAGGTCTGATCATGACCGAACTGACGCAGGAACCAGAACGGAAAATAGAATATGCAGTGGGTTAGACCAATCAATTGGATCCCAATCAGCCAGAACATACTATAGCTCATTGCCGGGAGGTTGAGCTAAGGACAACGCCAAGCAATGCCGTCTGCGGACAAATTGCACATCCAGTCAAACCACCACCTTTCGTCAAGAGCATTGACTAGGCGCTGCCGAAAGAAGTAGCCTCGAGCTGAATAGGCCGGGCAAGAGTCCACAACCTGCAACTTGTCCATTAACCATACCTGGGGGAGGGATGGAAAATGAGAGAATGAAGAACAGAGAGATGTACGATGAGGGAAAAGTAAGACAAGGGTTTTGTGAGAAAAACCGAGCCTGAGGGTCGAGTGATGTGAGAAAATATATATGTAAGGTCGGGTGGGAAACATTACCTGCAGCAGCAGTGGACTCCCAGCAAACCTAGTCGCCTCCCGGCGATAGACAGAATCTAAGCCCATCAGTGTCTCGGCCAAGGTCATGGCAATACAGCTCTTTCCTTCTCTCAAGCCTTGGGCAACTTCAATCAGGCGAATGCTAGCTCCGCCGAAGCCCGAGGAAAGCAGAAAGTGAGACAACAAACACAAGCAGAGGGCGTGTTGCCGGAAACCCTGCCAATAATGGTTGTCGCGGTCACCGGCGTCGGAAAAACGGTGGATCAAGCCGAGGATGTCCAGTTCCCCACTGCAGATCAGAGATCGAGCGTCATGCGCCGTGAGCCCACACATCCGCCCTAAAGCCTGAGCATGGCCAAAACGGAGCTGGGGCAAGATCACTTCAGAGCATTCAGACTCCATCAAAACCTGAAAATCTTCGAAAGTGGGACACATCTCTTGGCTGCCAAAGCTAAAAACGTGCGTCACTGGGTTCCAGAACCTTGCCGCGGCATGGAGAAAAGGGAGCTGTAGCGGAGTACGGCTCAGCGTGAATAGTGCATTTAAACCGAAACCCCGGAAGTTCAGCTTTTCCGAGCCATCTAGAGAAGAGATCCAAGATATGAGATTTTCCGCGAGAAACGCCTCCATCTTTGTGTAAAACTAAGATGAAATGAATGTTCCCGAAGTTGAGGCTTTTATAGAGGGAAAAACACTATTCATGGGGACACGTGTCAAAAACCAGGTGGCTGCAGGAATAAGTGGCCGGCCGGCCACCTTTTCTGGCTGGCCGGCCATTTACTTTTTACAAAACTGGCCGGCCGGCTCCCTCTCTCCACAAAATTGGCCGGCCGGCTCCCAAAGGTGGCCGGCAATGCTGCAGTGTATCCCCTTGGCCCTGTTTTACCCTTCGAGGGAAAGTTTCAAGCATTTTCATGCAATGGGAGAGTCAAAGGCCTTCATTTCCCTCTGTTTCGGATGCGTTCCGGTGCCCAGATCGTCCGAAGTACACTCTGTTGTTGCCAAGCTTTGTTTATCGAGTTGTTGTTTTGATTATCGAGTTGTTGTTCTGCTTATCGAGTTGTTTGTCGAGCGGACGTGTTTCGTGTTTTTGAGTCATTGCGCTCTGTTTAAGCAATCTTTGTTTAAATCTTGTTTATTTGCGTTGTCAACGTTATTGCATTTGTTTATCGAGTTGTAAACTTGCTAAAGGTTCTGTTATATCTTAGTAAGTTGAGTTGCTTAGTTTGTTGCGTCGGTTCACTACCTGACTTGGTGATTACACAATGCGCATTCCCATTCAATTTCATTTTTGTGCAAAATAAAATGATGCGATACGATGCTAAAGTTTAAAATACAAACACCTTTTCAAAAGCTGTTTCATTCCATCATGTTTTACAACGAATAAAGGTACAAGTTTTACAAAAATAAAACTGCCTAACAATGTGCAAAGTGCTACAAACTACTAGCAAAAAGAAAAATAAAGCAGGAAATAGCAGCATCAATGTCCTCGGGAGCGGGAATGAGAAGCACTCCTCATCCTCTTCTGCGGGACAACCTCTGCACCATCATCATCATCTGGGTCGGAGCTGTCATCCTCAGGATCCCCCTCAGCCTCGCCTCTATTCCCCAAACCAAAACCGGACCCCCCCTCCTCAGCAGATGTCTCTGACTGACGGTCGGTAGCCTCCTCCTCCTCCTCATCATCCTCCTCCTCCTCCTCCTCATCAAGCTCCGCCTCTACAACGTGAGCCCTACGTCTGCGGACAGGCCCTCCTCGAGCTCCTCGAAAAGGCCTAGATGGCCCGGCTCCTCGGAAAGGCCGGGATGGCCCAACCCCCTGAAAAGGCCCGGATGACCCAACTCCCTGAAAAGGCCCAGATGGCCCAGCTCCCCAAGGAGGCCCAGGTGGCCTGGCCTGCGGCTGACCGGACCATGAAGGCATCTGAAAACAAAGAGATCAATTCAAATACATCAGTCCAAATATATACATCAGATGTAGATACAAGCGAAGGCTACGTGAAGTAGGTGCATGTAAATACAGTGTACGAGTGGGGTGTGTGTCAGATGTGCTCTACACAAGTAGTCTATCGATGCAGTAGAAATCAGCATGTCATCAGAAATATGGTAAATGCCAGAAAACTGAAAGGTACCTGAATGCCCGCGACAGACAACTGTGCCTCCCTACGCAGGACCATACCCTCGAGTGTGGCCACCAGTCCAACCACCTCCTCCATGTACCCTCGCGGTGGCTGCAAATATGAGCTCATAATCATCAGTGAACAAAAGAATGTCCAAACATCTGAATGATGAATGAAAAACTGTGGAGCATACCAACGGTGGGTCAGGATCAATGGCGTATCGATCACTGGGCATCGGAGGCTCTAGCGGGATCGGGGTCGGAGAGATAGCCCCATACTGCCACGGCATCAACTCAGTTGGCATATCTGCCCCATCCAGGATGAGGATAAGTCGATGGAACCGGAGGAACCGGTCTACCCCCACCTCTAGATGCACCAGCCCCGCTGGTGGGAGGGGCGTCTGGCCCGAGGATGACATACCAGCAGGCCTCGTCATCGGGGTACGAGCTCCCGTCAATGGGGGCATCAAATATGTATGACGGTAAGTGCCGTAATTCCCCTCCTCGAGATATAATAAAGCATCGCTACCCAGCATAGCGCCGACTACCTCCGAGAAAGAGAGCCTGTCAGCAGTCCGCATACTGACTGGGGGTACTGCGGGAGGATCCTGAGAAAGATACCCCCATACCTGAAGCAGAAAGCGTTCCCCCAGGAACCATGCCCTGCCAACCGGCCCTTCGAGCAGGACCCTATACTGGGAGGTGTCCGACCCTCCGGTATACTGAAGTCGGAGACCATCACCCAGGGGCGCCCAAGGCTGCCATGAGATCTGCGGATGATAAATGCATAAACCAATCAAAAATCGGGAATATACAGAGCAAATCAAAGATGAAAATGAAAGGAACTGAAAGTTCTGAAGTACCTCCGACTGCCGCACAGTGTCAAAATACTGTCGCAAGTAAATGAGGGTCTCTCGGGGTCTCGGCCGGTGCGGGCCCTCGAACACTAGTGAATATGGGGTCATGGGGGGCCCTGCCACCTCCAACTCTGGGGCTAATGCTGGGAAGTATACGTAGACCCATAGCTGAGAAAAGCAGTGCAGAATGTAAGTACAAAGTGCTGAGAGCAAAATACAGACTGTAAAAGTACGCTGTGAGTGCAATGTACAAGTAATGAAGAGCAGAAATGTAAATCAAGGGGACAGAAAAGTACCTCCCAGGCTCTCCAGTAGCCGCCAAGTAAATCTCCCCGCCCGCGGGAGGTCGCGCTCATATAAAAGTAAAGGGTAGCCAGGCCGGCGCCACCCCAGTCATATCGACTGACCTGTGATAGGTCAACCAGAGCGCTCAACAGGTATAGCCCGACCGTGTTCCCTCTATCGGCGAACAGAGTAGCCCCGAAGAGGAACATAAGGACACCGCGGGCGTACTGCTCCGTCTCCTCAGGAGTCTCGAGCACCATCTCCGCCCGTCGGAAGTGGGAAGAGAACCAAGTGTATCGGACTCTCCCAGAAACCCTGTCAACAGTCTGGCGAGCCCCCAATAGATACATCCAAGCGGCCTCCCACTCGCCCATATCCTCATCATAGGGGATGGGCCAACCCCCTATGTCCAGGCCGGTCAACACAACGAAGTCTAGAGGGGTCATAGTCATGTCCCCGGTAGCAGAGAAATGAAAGGAGTTGGTGGTGTCCCACCATCTCTCTACCAATGCCGCCATCAGAGTCCTCCTGGCAGAGCAACGTGACAACCCAACGCAGAAGGCCCCGAACCCTGCCAAGTCTACTAAGTCTCGGACACCCTCCGGGAGCTCAGCGTACCAGTCCCGCGCGGCAGTGGAACCATACCCCCGTACACTGCGAGAACCAACCTGCATTCAGAATGAATACATGTGTTACTAATGGAGAGTTTAGGCTGCGTGCCAATGAAATGAAATGGGTTGTCTGCCAATGAAGTGAAACAGGCTGCGTGCCAATGAAGTGAAATAGGCTGTGTACCGATGAAGTGAAATAAACTACATGCAAATTCAACTGGGCTGCGTGTTCAAAAAATTTAAGTTTGGGCTGCGTGTTCAACTTTCAACTAGTGTGGGCTGCGTGTTCACTATTCAATCTGGGCTGCGTGTTCAGAAAATTTAAGTTTGGGCTGCGTGTTCAACTTTCTATCAGTGTGGGCTGCGTGTTCACTATTCTAATCTGGGCTGCGTGTTCAGAAAATTAAAGTTTGGGCTGCGTGTTCAGAAAATTTAAGTTTGGGTTGCGTGTTCAAATTTCAATCAGTGTGGGCTGCGTGTTCACTATTCTAATCTGGGCTGCGTATTCAGAAAATTTAAGTTTGGGCTGCGTGTTCAACTTTCTATCAGTGTGGGCTGCGTGTTCACTATTCTAATCTGGGCTGCGTGTTCAGAAAATTTAAGTTTGGGCTGCGTGTTCAAATTTCAATTAGTGTGGGCTGCGTGTTCACTATTCTAATCTGGGCTGCGTATTCAGAAAATTAAAGTTTGGGCTGCGTGTTCAAATTTCAATCAGTGTGGGCTGCGTGTTCACTATTCTAATCTGGGCTGCGTGTTCAGAAAATTAAAGTTTGGGCTGTGTGTTCAGAAAATTTAAAGTGTAGGCTGCGTGTTCACTATTCAACTGGGCTGCGTGCTCAACTTTCTATCAGTGTGGGCTGCGTGTTCACTATTCTAATCTGGGCAGCGTGTTCAGAAAATTTAAGTTTGGGCTGCGTGTTCAACTTTCTATCAGTGTGGGCTGCGTGTTCACTATTCTAATCTGGGCTGCGTGTTCAGAAAATTTTAAGTTTGGGCTGCGTGTTCAACTTTCAGTCAGTGTGGGCTGCGTGTTCACTGTTCTAATCTGGGCTGTGTGTTCAGAAAATTTAAAGTGTGGGCCGTGTGTTCACTTTCGAATTCGGGCTGTGTGTTCAACAAATCAGTGTTTGAGCCGTGTGTTCATCTCTTAACTAATGTGTACTGTGCGTTCGCAATTAATTAATGAGCCGAGTGTTCAGAAATTCGAGTGTTTAAACTACATGTTCAGGATGCAAGCAAAGTACTATGTCATAAGCTAAACTGCGTGTTCAAGCATGGCAAAGGTGCGAAATGTACGAAAAATGCAGAAAACGAAGTAAATACCTCTCGGGCCTCATGAGAGAGGTGATGCTCTGGCTCTCGGAGAAGCAGATCCCCAGGTGCTCGCTCATCAAAATTAGTGAAATGACGGAAAACGGCACGCGGAAGGACATGTGCTAGCGGATTGTACCTCCCGGGAATAAAAGGCCGGACCCTCGGAGGCAAAGTCATAGGATCAAAATCGTCCCCGGCACCCGGAAAGCCTCCACCATGGGGAGAATTACCCGCCATTTTGAAAGAATCTGCAAAAGGAGCAAAAATGAGCGAAAATGAGCCAAAATTGGAAAAAGTCAACAAAAGTCAACTCTCGGGAAATAAAAAAGTCAACAAAAGTCAACTCCTGAGAAAATCTTCCAAATATTGAGACAAACTTACCTCAAGTGGCGAAAATGAGAAAAGAAGCTCCGAAACCGAAATTTAATCGCTTCAAAGTGTTTAAAACTGAATATTTTTGCGAAAACAACTTGCGTGGGGCGTTGGAAAACGCGTATGGAACTCAGATCTGGAGAAGAAAGTGTTGTAGGAGGCAAGAGAGGAGGAGATCTCGGCTGCATTATATAGGCTCCAAGTCTTGGGATGAAGGAGCATGAAAAAAGGAGGTGAAAAGACCAAAAGGCCCTCGGATTTGGGCATATGGCCGGCCAGCCACCTTTTCTAGCCGGCCAGCCATTTCCTTTTTGGAAAACCGGCCGGCCAGCCAATTCCTTTTTGCAAAAGTGGCCGGTGGCCTCCCCTTGGGAAAATAAATGGCCGGTGGTGTCCCTCACAGGCTCATCTAGCTCCCTGCAAATTTTGAGGAAGATTGGAGTTCTGGGGACCTGAAAAAGTTCAAGAAAAGTACACTTCCGGTCGCAAAATTGCTCCGCCGGAACTTCAGCTTCAGGATCTGACATGTGTCTCATCATCATTCATCAAAATGAAAGTGTATCCTTTTTGAATGAGTTGTGGCCTTTCCGGGAAGTGGATCGGGGGCCGTGATCGAGTTGCCTTCGCCGAAACACGCATTTCCGTGCTCGTTACTTCATGACAAACGGGCACCCTGATTTATGCTCGTTTTGCACTATCATGCACATAACTTGCATTCTTATGAACACACTTACATTGTTATGCACATTTTTGATATTGGCATACCTCTATGTTTGAGCATACGTTGTCACGCATGTTCCACTCTTACATTGCGATGCGTTCACTCGCCGGCACTGCGTGTGTCAGACTTCCAAGATCACATTGGATATATGTCGGTAGCATATTGTACTTGTTGCAATTTCTCTCTTTTACAGGCACGATATTGTATGTACGGTTCATTTGAGGCTGGTGCGACCAGACGAATCGCGCAGGTATCGTATCTTCTCCGTGTGAGACGTGGCGGGGATTGAATAATCCTCCGCATTCTTAACTGCATGAATTGCTTTGCATTCTTGCTTAAAACTGTTGCATCTATTTGCGAATACTTGCTTCATTACAACTTGCTGCATTTGCATGATCATTGAGTTATGTTGGGCTTCTTGCATATCGCTTTGCATTTTGCCCCCCCTGCCTGCGGGCACATCTCTGTTTACTTTGTACGTTTGTCTAAGTCTTCGGCCTTGTCAAAAAAGGGTCGTCTCTGGGCTTTGACATTCACTCCCGTCACTTGTGACTTCCGAGTTCTGTCAAAGAGGGGCAACTGTAGACACCCCATTTTTGACCGACCTTAAGACTCAGACGTCACTGATTGAGCGCTTGGTGATACTGCATAATGTGCTCGTTCAGAAGTTTCAGAGTCGCGGCCGTGAGCCCTGCCTCCGGACTTCCGAACCCTCTTCTGTGCCTTGCCTCGGTTTGCGAACCAGACTCGGTTTTCTCGGTTTCTTTTCCTGAGGGAAGGGAGAGGTCCCGTAGACCATCTCTCAATGTCCGTAGGCTACATTTCGTGGTCGTAGGCCATTTTGCCCATTTCGGGGTCCGGTTTCCGATTTTTCGGAATCGTTGGTCGTGTGCCTCGGTTCGGGACCGCCTAACCATCTCCGTTTGTTTTGATTTTTGGCATACTTCCTTTCTACTCCCTTTTGAGGGACACTGGGGTCTGAGAAACCCACTTCGTGGCCGAATGCCACTTTCGGTGTTTAACAGCCCATTTTCGGGACCTCGAACTGCGCGTTTTGGCCCCCGAACATTCGTTTTGCAACGGTTTTCGTTCATTTTTGGCAGGTACCTCTGTTTTATCACTGGGAAGGTCACTGAAGGGTGGGAGGCCAGTAATTGTTGCAGCAACCAGTTATATATCCTCCGACGCCCTCCGACGCCCGTTTTTCACACTTCCGGGCTAATCTTGAACGCCTTGGGGCCATTTTCTTGAACTTTGAACCACATATTTGTGATGTACACACTTGGGAGGATCCTAAAAGTTGGTGGCCGGCCAGTAATTCCACCTGACCCTTTTGAACCCCTCCTTCCAGGCTAATGTTGAACACCCTTGAGCCACTTTCTTGGACTTTTAACCACAGGGTTGTGTTGAGGACACATGGGAGGACACCATCATGTGGTGGCCGGCCACTAAATCAGCTTGACCCTTTTGACCCCTAGCCGGCCGGCTAGGGGGTGTGGCCGGCCGGCCACCTGCAACCAAAATACTTGGCCGGCCGTAATCCTCACACTGTTCACTTTACAGTTGTATAGCTTTATCCCCCAGAAAATATCTATATCCGGGGGATATTTTGTGGGGGAAAGTTGGCCTCCTTTTCCCCCACCTTTACACCCCCTTTTTGGTCCATATAACCAGCAGGCAATATCATATTTGGGGGTTGGAAAAAATTGTCTTCAAGCCTCAATACACATATGTCCCTCCATCTTCCTCATTTTCCTAAAAAATCCTTAAGTCCTACACCTTGTTTTCTTCATCACCACCAAGCTCTACCACCACCACTCCATTTCAGTAGCAAGGGGAAGAATTCCATCAGCTTAGAGTCACCAAAATTGGTCCAAGAAGCAACAAAAGACTTGTCTCCAAGGGTGAGTTGCCATTTCCCCTTTTTTGAGCTTTTCTTTGCAATATTTCTTAGCCATCTATGCTTTTTTCTTTGATCTCCGGCCATAACTGAAAGTGGCCTTATTTTGAGCTAATTTTCATGTCTCATTAAGGGCTCAACCCTGTTTGAGCCCTCCATCTTGCACTTGCTTCATTATCCCTCTAAAATGTCATTTTCTTGCATGATATTTTTAGCTTGTGTGTGATTTGTTTTGGAGCATATTGTAAACTGATAATAGGCTTATTTTGAGCCCCTCTTCAACATTGAAGAAGGGCTCAACATTGTTTGGGACCTCCATGCTATACTTGCCTTTATACTCCTTTTTTGGTCCCATTTTTGCATGCTTTGGCAGCCTATCATGCTTTCGTTTTTGGCCGTTTTACAGTTCTGAAAATAGTCTTATTTTGGTCCATTATTCATGTTTCATTTGGGGCCTTTCATGGTTTGGGACCTCCATATGCCACTTCATGTTATATCTCTCTTTTGGTCCCCATTCTTGTATGTTTTGTTAGCCTATCATGCTTTTGTTTTTGGCCATTTTACAGGCCTAGAAATAGTCTTATTTTGACCTTCTTAACATGTTTCATTAAGGGTCTTTGGATGTTTGGTGAATATTTTGCATACCTCATGTTATAACCACTTTTGAGCCTCATTTTTGCATTGCATTTCTAATATATTTGTATACTGTTTTTGGGGATACCATAAACTGTAAAACATCATATTTTGGGTCCCTCTTCAACATTGTTGGAGGACCCTAACCTGTTTGGGGCCAGCAGCTATGAGTTTCTTTTTAATCTCATGTTTAGGGCCATTTCTTGCATGCTAGTTTTGCCCTATCTCGGTTTGCTGTTCGGCCATGTTTTGTACTGGTAAAATGCTAATTTAGGGGCTTCCTTGCTTCTGTCTTTACATTCCATGTCCATATTGTGCATGTTTGGTATAGCTATAGGCCATTTCGGGTGCTAAAATTCGTGTTTCGGGACTATTCTGTGCATCGGGTGTGTTTTCGCCTCATTTCGGGGCAGTTTTCCCCCACATTTCATTGCTGAAAATCCATTAGCATGTTTATATGCCATTTTTTCCATATTGCATTGCATATGCCATTGCCTCGGTTTGCGTGCCCGTGTGCACGCACTTCGAGGCACTTCATTTTCATCTACCGGCCTCTTATGTGAGTGTGGCTGAGGCTCTCTCTCATGTTAGTATAAGTCCATGTTGCATTCTATATGCCATTTTTGCCATATTGCATTACATATGCCATTGCCTCGGTTTGCGTGCCCGTGTGCACGCACTTCGAGGCACTTCATTTTCATCTACCGGCCTCTTATGTGAGTGTGGCTAAGGCTCTCTCTCATGTTACTATAAGTCCATGTTGCATTCTATATGCCATTTTTGCCATATTGCATTGCATATGGCATTGCCTCGGTTTGCGTGCCCGTGTGCACGCACTTCGAGGCACTTCATTTTCATCTACCGGCCTCTTATGTGAGTGTGGCTGAGGCTCTCTCTCATGTTAGTATAAGTCCATGTTGCATTCTATATGCCATTTTTGCCATATTGCATTACATATGCCATTGCCTCGGTTTGCGTGCCCGTGTGCACGCACTTCGAGGCACTTCATTTTCATCTACCGGCCTCTTATGTGAGTGTGGCTGAGGCTCTCTCTCATGTTAGTATAAGTCCATGTTGCATTCTATATGCCATTTTTGCCATATTGCATTGCATATGCCATTGCCTCGGTTTGCGTGCCCGTGTGCACGCACTTCGAGGCACTTCATTTTCATCTACCGGCCTCTTATGTGAGTGTGGCTGAGGCTCTCTCTCATGTTAGTGTAAGTCCATGTTGCATTCTATATGTCATTTTCTATGCCATTGCATTGCATATGCCATTGCCTCGGTTTGCGTACCCGTGTGCACGCATTTCGAGGCACTTCATTTTCATCTACCAGCCTCTTATGTGAGTGTGGCTGAGGCTCCCTCTCATGTTAGTATAAGTCCATGTTGCATTCTATATGCCATTTTTGCCATATTGCATTGCATATGCCATTGCCTCGGTTTGCGTGCCCGTGTGCACGCACTTCGAGGCACTTCATTTTCATCTACCGGCCTCTTATGTGAGTGTGGCTGAGGCTCTCTCATGTTAGTGTAAGTCCATGTTGCATTCTATATGTCATTTTCCATGCCATTGCATTACATATGCCATTGCCTCGGTTTGCGTGCCCGTGTGCACGCACTTCGAGGCACTTCATTTTCATCTACCGGCCTCTTATGTGAGTGTGGCTGAGGCTCTCTCATGTTGGTATAAGCCCATATCATGTTTTCATGTCATTTGCACTGCGTATGTCATTTTCTCAGTTTGCGTGCCCGTGTGCACGCATTTCGAGGCATCTCATTTTTTACAGCATAGTGCATACTAGGTTGTATCTTAGATCGCATTCAGTCATTTTTTCTCAGTTTGCGTGCCCGTGTGCATGCATTTCGAGGCATCTCATTTTCGTAGCATTGTGCATACTAGGCTGTATCTTAGTTGCATTCATGCATATCATGCATATTGCATCGTGTTCGGGATAGGAGTTAGCCCGGGAACGGGAAACGAGGTTCGTTTCGTACTCCGAGTGACGGAACGCGTCTCAATTCCCAGTCACCGACACTCCGGATTACCCATGATGGAGTTAGGTTCTTGTTGTGTTTACATGTGCATTCATTCTATATTAAATTGTGCAATTCGACTCCTCGGCCATCATACCTCGGTATGCGTGATTGGTGGCACGAGGATCGAGGCATGCATATATCTGTGAAAATACATTGCTATGCCCCTTTCCTGCTCTCTGTTGCAGCAAAATAAAGAATCAGCAACTTTTTGGAGTTTGGCGCGCATTTCAAGGAATGGTGTAAACAGAGGCTGATTGGGGCATCCCGGTGGATTTCCGCGCAAAGCAGCCTAACATACATCATTCATCAGAAGCGAGGCAGTCCCTGGCTTGCATGCCAGTTTTATTTATTTTCTTAGTTAATTTGTTAATTAATTAGGAATTTGTACATTATTTGAACTGTAATATTTGGACTGTAATATTATTTTATTTGGGACTGTATTATTTATTCGGACCCTCTGCGCGAGGGCAAAACTGTAATAAGTGTGCGTGAGTATGATGTATGTCTTCCAACCCCACGTCTTTCTCCCTTTTATTTATCCGCTTATGATGGTTAGATTAGGGCATGTTTAAATTAGCATACAGTATGACAGCATGTTTGCATCATTCATCTGTATTGCATGCACCGGGCTCGGCGCATCATACTAGCTGCATTTGTATTTCAATTCCAAATTGAATACATGTTAGTTGTAGCATTCCATATGCCATGTTTAGAATAGCTGAGCCTGCTATAGTTTGCATTCTTGCATGTGTTGCATTAGGCATCTCTATATACTTAGGATTCATGCATGATTTCTAATGTAAATTCTGTTTTGGCTTGGAGTACTCGGTAAGCTTTATGCTTTAGCATCCTTTCATGCGTGTGAGTGACTGCCATAAAAAGCATGCTTACCATGAGGCTAAATGCTTATTTGATATAACTGCCTGAATGCCTGTGGGTGAAGGTTGGGTTACTTGGATTGGGACAATTCATCAAATATTTGTTTTAAGCCCACTAGATAGTCGCAAAACCATCTTTTCTAAGCTCACCCGAGGGTGGCAAAATCTGCATTTTAAGCCTACTTGCGAGTAGCAAACCATCTTTCAAACAAACAAACATGAAATGTTTTGTTCCAATTCAGGCGACTCACTCTATACTTGTATGCTGTGCGCATCACATAGTAACCTAGGCTAATAACCGGAATAAGAACATACAATGTTTTCAAAAATAGATATCATGGTTAGTAGAGGCCGGTCTATGACCGGGCCAGCGGGGGTGCTCACGAAGTGACCTTCCCCAATCGTACCCAAGTTCCCAAGCCGAGGCAACTTTGGTGATGACAGACACGTGGCCTTTGGCACCAAGTGAGGGTTTCCTAAATTTCCCAAAATAAAATATTTAGGTGGCGACTCTGTATCTGGCAAAGCAGTCCATGTTTGGCACTTCTTTCAAAAATCTGTTTTCTCAAAATGATTTGCCGGATTTGGACTCTTTGGTTCAGATTTAGAACCGTGACTACAAGTCGAGTCTGAGCTATAGCGAGGTCCCCCGCGGGCTTGTTACACAATGTGTCTGAAATCAAAAAGTTTCTGAATTTGAAGGACTAAAGCAAGAAAATGGAACGGTGGCTGAATACGAATCTCAGTTTGCCGAACTAGCAAGATTTGTACCTCATATGGTTGATATAGATTACAAGAAAGAAACAAAATTTGAAGGAGGACTCCGAAACTCGATCCAAGAGAGAGTTAGTGTGTTGAAACAAAATACAATGATGTGTTAGATCGAGCACTGATGACTGAAACTAATATGAACTGATCCTCTGAATGGAAAGCAAAGAGACAAAGCTCGGATGTGAATAAAGAATTTTCGAAGAACAAAATATGGAAGTCAGAAACGTCTAGTCAAGATGAGCTCGCTCAAAAAAATGTTCCAGAACCAACCTGCTCAGAATGTGGGAAAAAGCACCGAGGAAACTGTTATCAAATCTCTGGGGCTTGTTATAGATGTGGTAAGCTGGGTCATATGGTAAGAAACTATCTTCAGACTGAACGAAATGTGAATAGGCGTGACACTAGCTCAGCTAGTTCAGTACCGATGACGAGACCTTCTATGATAAGAGAAAATGCCAACCAATGTAGAGTATTTGCACTTGTCCTAGAAGACGCTCAGAACACTAGGACCGCTATCTCAAGTATCTTTATTGTCTGTGAACATCTGCTCATGTCTTAATTGATTCTAAAATCATATATATGCCTTTGCTCAGAATGATTTGTTATATTGCTTATTCCTATTGACTAGACCATCGGGATCATGATTTTGTGATTTTATGACTTGCTGGATACCCCAAATAGTGAACTCTGTATTACGTGCAACTTGTACCTATATACCTACATATGAGACTTATTACGGAGAATGCTATCTTGTATCTAACATGATACCTACAGATATGAACCATAATGATGTATGATTTTGAGAATAGATGAAGTTAGAACAATTGTGAAACTATTGACTATTTACCTAAATGAATTGATTGTGACCTATTGGAACAAATTTTGTTTGAGAATGACCGAATATGATCTTCATATGATTTGATTTTGTTTATGGGAAATTGTGAACTGCTTATGAATGAATGACTAGAATAATATTGCCAAAGGAATTGATAACCAAGTGCTTGAATTTACTATTAATACTTGAACACTTGACTTAGTTTGAAGACCTTGTGTGAGTTATTAACAACAGATTGTTTTGATTACAAACACTATTTGAGACTAAAAACTTTGACTGTTTGGGAGTATGTGAATTATGTACATCATGCGATTGACTACTTCAGAATTATATTCACTGCCATGGAATTAATATATGGATTTGCTCTATATTCTTGACGACTTCCGAATGACTTTGAATGACTGTGATGAATCACTTAATCGAATATTGAATTGAAATGTGAATTGTTGAATGACTAAGAAGTGAATCGAACTTCTATGACAAAGTTGATTGTGGAAGAAGCCACTTGGGAAAAAGGAGAATGATATGAGACTGAGATATCTGATATGTATCCGATACAAGGTAACGGAAGTTTGGAGGACCAAACTTCTTAAGGGATGAAGATTGTGATGACCCCAACACTCATATCGTAATTACATTAATTCAACTATCTGTTAATTTTTAATTGTGATGTGTGCCTTATGATTAATTTGTGTATATTTGTCTTACTTGAAAACCATTTGTTATGATTTATGTTCAAAGTTCAAAATTGATCGCTTAAATGATTTCAAAAACCAAAATTTACAAGTGGAATAGACTAATCAAAATTTTTAGAATCATTTGGGAAGTTTGAGGAAGAACACTAAACTAGTCAAGGTGAGTAATGTAATGTATTTGTAAAGATATTTTTGTATAAGTCATCAAAGTGATGTTCCGCATAAGCCATCAAGCGTGATGTTCTGTATGAGTCACCATTATGGATGTTCCGAATGAAGTCATTCTATAAGAATGTTCCGTATGATATTTTGACAAGTTAAATAAGGCTTTTGGATACTACACAATGTGTTAAGTTACGAAAGGTTTGATGAACTAGAATTGTTATTATATGTTTCTGAATTATGCTTTAAATTATGTCAAGTACATTATATTGCTTTGATAAGTTATGGAACTCGTTCATTTAACTCCTTTACTTAGAGATTACTCATTGGGCTTCCAACTCACTCCGTTTTGTATATATATATATATATATATATGTAGGTGAACATTAGGAGGACCCTCATTAGAGGCTGCTTTGGAGTCAACCCTTTTTGTGAAGCCACCCAAGTTGTGCCTTCGCGTTGAGGCCTTAGCCTTTGAAACTTGGGTTTGTATAGTTCGTTATGTGATAGTTTTGATCTTGGGTTATGTATATGAGATGAATGTTTGTAAATATTCTAACTATGATGTGATATATGTTATGAATGTTTTCGTTCATATCATATAAGCAAAGCTGAATGGACAAATTTTATATTATGTTTCCGCTTCAGGGCCCTTATCTTTAATTATATATTTTGAAAATTCTGTCTTTGAGGCCGAGTAATCTGGGATTACTAGCTGGTTACGGCCTAAACCTCTAGGGTTAGGTTTGGGGCGTGAAACCACTATAACATGGCCCTTACTAACTTTTTTCTCACCACCAAAACTTGTCACAGTAATAGGTTGGCAAACCATCCTAGACTCTGGAATACCGGCCTTCGCAAAGGTATCAATTGTTATGATGTTTATCAATGCTCCTCCATCAAGGAAAATACGCTTTAACTCTACATCATTTATGTAAGCTATGACAAAGAGGGGATGGTTATCAAGGAAAGGGTATGCTCGGTCTACCTCTAAGAATACTTCCACGATAGAGGCCAAGAGATACTTTCTGGGAGTGCTAATCCCTTTTACCTCCTATGTTGACAGGGATCACTTGGGAAAGAGGTAGATGGGCTACAATCCTCAACAATGATATAAATAGATATATACAACAGATATCTTGCAATAAATCAATTATTAAATGAATCAAAATCAAGAACAAATTCAAGCCCAAGAAATTGATAAGAACCTACATCTTCTCTTTGTTAATAAGGGCAAATCAATACCCAAATCCATGCCATTAAGTGGAGAGGGATGATTCATGCAAATCATTTCTTGGTGGAAGTTTTTCTTTTAAAACAAGACATTCATCAAAGCCATTGAAAGCACCTCATCTAGTCATAGAACCACTACAAAAAATTAAGATTTTAGAGACCAAAATTTAGAGACAGTTATTTTATAGGGACCAAATAATTTTGTTATGAAAGTGTCGTTATTATATTTTTAGCAATGAAAATTAGACGTTAGTGATAAATTATTATCATTTTGGGACCAAGTTTTTTGTTCCAAAAAATAAACCATTTTGAGGCCAAATTATTTTGTCCCTAAAAGTTTATGTATTAGTGACATTTTCAAAATTTTGTTGCTAAGAGCCTTGTTGACCTTTTAGCGACTATCCTCGCAACAATAGAGATTGGTCCCTTAATGTCTTTTGCAACAAAATTGTCATTTTTAGAGACCAAAACATTTGGTCTCTAAAACTCTTATATATTGTATTGAACAAGGATGTTCCCCTCATTTTTATGTTCACAAATGATTGAGAAGGGAGATTTCAATATCCTTTGATCTGAATATTTTACTTCCAAAAAAACAACTAAAAAAGAAAGAGAACACAACTCTCTCAACCTAAAATCCCAAGAATTACCCAAGTAACTCTATGAAATAACCATTCTACTAATCATCTTTGAGCATAAGTTGAAACACATAGGTTGAATGCACTTAAGAGATAGGATATGTGAAGAGGAGTGTAATAACAAGAAAAACTACTCTACTTATTGAACTTGTAAATGAATGGCTAAAAACTACTCTCAATCACATCTACAAGGGTCTAAAATACATATGAACTAGATGTTAGAGCTAAGGAATGAAACAAAGTAAAAGAAAAGCTATCAACTCAATGAATGGGTGGCTAAATCTACTCCCTCCACATCCATGAGGACTTGTTACATCTCTACAATAGTCAAATAGCAAAAACAAAGCTTCAAATGAAGAAAAGAAGAGAGAAAAGTGATTAAAAGTGTAAGATAATGACATCCTAAGAGGATAAGTCCTTTTGATTCACAAAATCCCCTTTTAATTCCCTCAAGTAACTTTAGATGTATTGTTTAATATCCAAAGGTCTTAGCAAGGTGTTTAAGATCAAACTTCAATGGAGTTTGAATGATCAAAGCCAAAGGGTGGTAGGTCAGAGATGTGGTCAAGAGAGAGAATGGCCAAGAGCCTTTTATGAGCTTTGAGCAAAACTTTGAACCCTTTGAAATGAGCTGCCAAGCTCTATATATAGAGCCCAAGGTGTAAATATCTGAGATATTTGTGGAAAGTGTACAGGACAAGATGAAGTTTCCCAAAATGCTCTATACCCGGAATATTCAGGCTATCATTATTCCTGGTGATTGGCTAAGTGCTTTTTTAGCTGGCCAGTATATGGTGTTCGGCTAGTTAGCAGGAACATCATTAGATCCACAAGAGATGATTAGCCTGAATCGAAAGGAGAAACATGCATTTCAGAGGATTTCATCCCTTCCATTCATTTTCACTATATTCTTTGCTCAGTTTGTTTGAGAAAATGCAACTCTTTGACTTTGAAAACATAAGCCTCAGAACATTGTGGTAATGTTTGGATTTGCACCACTAAATTCATTTTTGAAAGAAGGTTTTCGTTTTAGTCGAAAAATATTTTGTCCAAAACAAGTCTTTCGATGGTTTAAAGCTCGATCCTCTGGCTTCTTGCTATTGGACTTGTAAGATTAACAAATCTTGTCTTCATCATTGAGAACTCAAAAGAAAGCTCCCAAGTCTTAATGCTAGTAAAAAATTGGGTGTTTATAATGTGCTTGTTGCGAAACCTCATCATCCGCTATTTTTTTCGGGGTAGTGTGCAAACCACTATAAGTATTGACCATCAATAGAGCTACCTCCCCAGCGGAGTTGTTAGAAATGTAGGGGGTTTGAAATGAACAATGATTATGAGAGTAATCAGAGAAGCAAAACTATGTTAATGAGTCAACAAATTTGAGAAGGTTAGAGAATGAGTAGTTGGGTGAGGGTGGAGCAAGTGGTTCAACAAGAAAGAAATAGTGGCTCACAAATGGATAGCATATCCCCTAATCCCAAGAAGTTCTCTATTTGGACTTGGGAAATGGGTCTTATTTATAGGCATTTCCTTGGTACTAAAAGGCCAAATAAGGTGAGGACACGTGTCCCTGAAGATCATATGGAATTTTCTGTCCTAAACCAATAGGCTGAGGTAGCCATATGTACCACTACATGTACTATGTACTATCTGTTTGACACAAATGTCTCAGCATGTGCTATCTCAACAACTTCCATTTTGAACCTCAGCAAGTGCATTTGCAGCAATGGTACTTGCTGTTGCATTTTTAGGACCTCATAGCATGTTATCAATCATGTTTGTGTTGTCTTAATGACTCCTCCACCTTTAACCACCTAACCACAAACACCCTAGCTTTCCAAGGCGCGGGCCACAACAAGGGTTGCGCCTCATACCAAGCCCAAGGGGGCTTCCTTAGTCTTACACGTGTAACCAATGCAAACCCATGACTTGGGTAAATGGGAAGGGAATCCCTTGCTTTTAAGCTACCCTACTACCATCTTTACGGAATCACCGCAGTATACTGATATTTCTGGACTTGCTATTAACTCCAACTAGTAAGCATTCGGGTTTGCTATCGGCACCAAGCTATTGAGCTTCTCGGCCTACTATCTGCCCTAGGCTGGTAATGCTTTGGTGCTTCCTATCAACTCCAAGCATTAGCCTCTACTTGTGACGGGGAAGCCTCTCTCAAGGACTGCTATCACCCTTGTGGAATCTTTCCTTCCCAAGTAGTTGCGGTGATTAAAGTTGTTGCGGCAACTTTTTCCCTCGGCAAGTGCAAATGGCGGTGCCGACAATATTAGTAATGGCAACGTGAAGGTATAGAGCCTCAACAACTTGACCGCTGCAAGTGTTGCCTCAGCAAGTTAGTTTCGACAGTTATAGTTGCTGTGACAACTTTTTTCCTCGGCAGGTTCAAGTGGCGGGGCCAACAATACTAGAGATGGTAGCACCGACAATACTAGAAATGGCGGCGTCGACAATACCAGAAATGACAACGCTAAGGCAAAATGCCTCAGCAACTTAACCGTTACAAGTAATGCCTTCACAACTTGACTTAGACATTTTGCTGCGTGGAACCTATTCAGACCCTTGGCAAGGGAAAAATAAAGGTTTTTTGAGTTAGTTCAAGTTCTCCAAGTCCTTAGAATATTTTTAAGTGTCTTTAGTTATTATATATGTGGGAATTTCAAAGTTAAGGCAAGAGGGAAAGAGAAGAGGGTAAGGGACTCTCAAAAACTCACCAAAAAAGCTTTCCAAAAATCTAACCCTTTGCAAGGGAGGGGAAGGGGCTCCTTTTATAGGCAATGAGGAAGCTTAGGGAGCATCCTAGGACTTCCTATCACATTCCCTTGCTGTCTCCCTCCTTAGTTGCACCAAGATTGATTTTCCAAAACTAGCTCTGCTACAAATGGATGTGCGTGTGCACAACTCATGTGAATGCGCACAGTCTATCTTGGTATGTGTGCCATCCATGCATGCACAAGTACGAGGTCCCATGCCATTGGCTTTTTGTGGCCCAAGTAAGCCCGAATTGCCTCTCGATCAATGTTTTTGATAAAATCGGCTACAATTTTTGGAAAACGTCATTAATCAAGACACACTGGGTGTCCCTCTTTTTCTTGAGGTTACAAAGTTAATTTTCGGCTAAAATAGGTTTGCACAGCAACTCTAAACAACCTCAAACATTTTAAAGATGAAATAATTACGTTTCATCATTGGGAGGCTTACAAGCGCCCGAAGTCTTTGGGTTAGTTAAAATGGGTGTTTATATACCAACTAATGTGAAAGGACAAAATAGGAAAGAAAAATACAAGCCTTAAAACAATTTTATAGTATAGACATGAATCTCAATTTTTAATTAGTGAGGATAAGTCCTTCCAATATTGTTGGTTTCGTATGGCCCATCACAAATCTCATTTTAGAACACGATTCCTTTATACTTTAGATCTATGTGTGTAAAACAATCATGAAAGGAAAAAAATCACCTATCGTCGATAATGGTAACTATATAATTTCATTAGATTTGCCTCATTTATTTATTTATTTTAATGAGAAAATTGGACGGTAAGTATCATTTTAAGATAGACAATTCCTACATTCACAATTCCTTCACTAAGCAAAAATTTATTCTATAACTTACTACATAAATTAATTATAAAGGAGTCCAACTATATACCATATACTTATATCGAAAACAATTATGCGACAACAATTAATTAGAAAATGCTATGGTATACACCTAGGGGATTAAATTTGGCCTAGCCCGCAAGTACGGGCTCGAGCTTGGGCTCGGGCTCAGGCCGGCCGAGCCCGTGCCTATCCCTACCGAAAATTAGGTCTAGCTAGGCCAGTTACCAAAAAATTAGGCCCAAGCTCAATATGTAATCAGCCCTCGTGCGGGTCGGTAGGCTGGGCCTAACAATTTTTTATATTTTTTTCACCGAAATAGTTGAAAACAACGTTGGGCATCGGGCGATCCGGGTGGGCCGGGGCCACAAAACGGCCCTTGATAAGGCTAAGCTAGAAAAAGCATGGCCCAAGCCCTAACCCTAGGGGTATTGGGTTGGGTCTAGCCTCAGGCGGGCCTCGGGCTGGCGGGCCATTATGACACCCCTATGTGCACCTTTTTAGGAGTGCATACCATATGTACCTTACCACAAAATATGTTACTTTACCACAAAATTTTGTAATATCAACTACAAAATGTATAATATCGCCTTAAATTGGCATAAGAAAAAATATTGTAACTAAATCACAAACTTTTGCAACACCAACTACAAAATTTTAGATATTTTGTTACGAAAATTTGTGACGAAATTATATATTTTATTACTAATAGGTCAAAATTTTATTGTAAAATTATATATTTTTATATTAGGGTGCACATCAAAAGATGACCCTAATTATATTTATACATCATATTCCATTTGTGATAAGTGGATTAATGAGATTTACAACGCAGGTGCATTGTCAATACAATAATTACACAATGAGTGATGTTATTTAGGTCTAAATATTAGATTTATTTTTCAAATTTAATGATGAGGTATTATCTTAGATTCTAAGGCAACTTTTAATTATTAACCAATAATTTCATTCATATATCATTGAGTCTAAAAAGTGAGTATAGAAAATAAATTTTTATATTATTTTCCTTACAAAATAAATAATAAATCAAACATGATATAAACAAGAGTAATGTTAAAGGTATTTAAAATTTGAGTAATGTTACATCTACTTAAATTTTTACTAATAATCTTATTACAAATATATATATATATATATATATATATATATACGAATATCATTGCATAGTTAATCTTTTGTTTTTTTGATACCCAATCACATTTGACCTCTTATATTTTTTATAAAATTTTTAGTAATATTGTTAATACATATAACATTATTCTTAGAATTTTATTTAACCGTTCTCTCATATGAAATGTAGGATTTATGGTAAAATTTTAAATATGACATGTATTGTTGTATATATAAATAAATATTATGATTATATCCAAACAGATAATTACCCTTAATCATTATAAATAATTACACATTAATAAAATAATTTATAATTATAATTATTAATATTTATAATACATTTATTTCTTATATATATATATATTTTAAAGTCGACAGCCAAGGTATATCTCATATCCAAAAACAAAATATTATAACGCTCAAATTTTCTATTAAATGAATGATTAAATATCTTACATGGGTGTAAAGTGATTTTACAAAAATTTAAATCACAGACTTATATGAGACATAGATATTTGATGATTTATTTGATTGAAAATTAAATACTTCTAATATTACCCTATCCAAAAACCTATCCAAAAACCTGAAAATGAGTAGTCCCCACACTAGCCTAAAAAGACAGAGAGAGAAATATATGTTATGGATCTAGGTTAGGACTTGGGAGTACTAGGCGTAATCAATGACGACAATAAAGAAGAACAAAGAAAAGTTTTGTTTCCAATTTTTTTTTTTTTTTTTTTTTTTTTTTAAATTTTTTTTTCTTCTAACTTTTCCCAACGCAGGAGGCGTGCAATTTACTCCTACCTTGCATGGACCACGTTGATATTTGTTTGGGTTTGGGTTTTAATGCACCACATTCCCGTGAGTGAATGTGAATATGAATGTAAAATGTGTGTCATGTCTCTCTCCCTCTCTCTGCCGTCCATTTCTCACCCTTTTCTTTTGGCACCATGCTGATAGACTTTTTACATGTTGAAAACTAAAGCTTAGGGATAGTGAGAAAGAGAGGAGACACGCTTTCTTCTCAGCATTTTTTTTCTCTCGGTTCAACCTTCCATCTCCCTAAACAAATAGTAATAGTAACTAATAAATAAAGTACAATATAAACACAATAATATCATATATAACAATTATTAATTAGGGTACTGATGAATAATGTGTTATAATTTTAAAAATTTTAAGTATTTATAATTTATATAATGAGTGAAATCATAGTATTGAAATAATAATGTCATAACATATATTGATATACTAATTAATATATCAATTGATACGTATAGCACTATCGTATAAACATGCCAGTAAGTATCTAGTGAATCGTGAATTGAACTAAAAGGGTTGTTTTTGTTGGACTGGCTTGTGATCATTAATTAGCTTACATTCTCATGCTGCCTTGCATAGTCAGAAGAAAAAAAAAATTAAGCAATATAAGATGGACGAGAAGGAGAAAGAAAATTAAAAGGGCCAAAAAAAAAAAAACAGACTACATTTACAGCTAGTGCAGTGTACCTCTGTGCGTGTATATACATTACATATATACATACATACATAGAAATACAGAAAAGTGAAATATAAATACACACATGCATACATACATACATTTATATGATTTTGATTTGTTTATATTATAATATGCGTGTTTGGAAAGTTGCTATTTTAGTAAGTTATTTTAGGTTTCGTTTGGCAAGTGACTATTTTAGTTTAAATGTCAAAAAATTATTAAAGAAATCAAAAAGTCAACAACTTATATCAAAAAGTCAAAAATTCTATTTTCTCTACTTTTTACACATATTTTCGTAAAAATTTAAAAAGTCATCCCAAACATACTAGTTTTTTTTACCTCATATTTTAGTCAAAAAGTCAAAAATTGATTATTTTAGTAGATTAAAATTTTTGTATTTGCGAAAATAGTTGTTTTTTTTTTTCTTTTTTGTAATTTGATGTGATATTTGTAAAAGAAAAGGTAAAATAATTATGAATTTGAAATGATATTTTGTCCTATTAATTATTTTTTATTTATTTATTTTTTTTAAGACAAAAAAAGTCTTGCTAACCACTCCCAATATTAAAATGTTCGTACTGTGGGGGCATTTAACAACGACAGTGCAAAGGGCGGCAGCAGATCCCAGAAGACAAGCTCACAATTATAGCGAAATATAGATAGGCTGGTGAAAGCAACCCATCATGGATGGGGCTGCACACCCTCCGTTACCAGCCGTAAAGAATGCATTCTGATATATCTGTATCTATAAATAATATGGAAAGATGCTAGCCAAAAACAAAAGATAGGGGGTACTAGGGTGGGCCTAATTTTACTTCCGTGAGAGGGTGGGTGCTCGGGTCGACTGTTCTGACCCACCACTCCACTCACTTGCCCACCTGGACAATAATGAGATTGGAATTGGAATTAGAATTGGAATTGGAATTGTGATGGGGTTTGATTTGAGTTGGGTTTGGACGGAATGGAATGAAATGTAATGAAATGGGAGAGTGTAGGATCAGGGATGAGACCAAGAGCCCTGGGAGAGGAGTGTTTGATTCCTATTTTTTGTTCCTAACCCCCTCTCTGTCTCTCATTTAATTCTGTCTGGTACCTAGATCATGCCAAGGTATCCCAACTTTGCAGGACCAGTCACCCATGCCCTCGTCCCCCACCTCACCCCACCACCCTCTATCCTTTCCTTTTTGGTCTCTTCCTCATGCTACCTTTTCTCTTCATATGGTGGGACTGGTTTGGTAAATGTAATTTAAAAAAAGAAAAAAAAAAATGGGGAAATTACTACACTTAAAAATTAATTGTAAACACATTATAAAATTTATAATTTTACTTTTTAATATTTATAAAGTTTATCACTATTTTAAAAACAATTTTTTTGATATGCACTGATGTGAAATTATCTCAAAAATCTCAAATTTGAATAAATTATTAATAGGTGTTACTTTTAAGAGTTATTACCTATTAAGCCTCCGTTTGGGAAGTGGGTTGGCTTTTTAGTTTTTTGACTATTTTAGCCTGGGGCTAAAAAGCCTGGTTTAGGAAGGGCTTGTCGACTTTTTTGACTTTTTGACTTTTTGGTGAGGTGTCTTCCTGTTCATTTACCAAAGTGCCCTTGTTGTTGTTGTTGTTTTCTTTTCTTTTCTTTTTTCTTATTTTCGGTTTGGATTTGGCTTTTCTTGCTAACTTTTTTTTTTTTTTTTTTGATTTTGGGTTTGGATTTGGCGTATTTTGCTTAAATTTTTTTATTTTGGCGTATTTTGGTAAAATATTTATTTTTTTTATTTTGGGTTTGGATTTGCCGTATTTTGCTTTGTTTTTTATTTTTTTTTAAATTTATGTTTTTTTCATTTTTATTTTTTTATACATTAATTAGTTCTTGTTTTTTAATTTACATTTTTTGTCTTATTTATTTTTATTGGTATACAATAACAATTTTTTTATTTATGTGTTTCATTTATTTGTAAATTACGTGGCGAATGGTAATTTATGTTCTTATGTTTCTTTTTTATATATTTTTGAATGAGGCGTATTTTTCTCGTTATTTTTTTTTAATTTACGTTTTTGTCATTTTTTAATTCGTACACATTAATTTGTTTTTATATTTCAAAAATGGATTTTCATGTGTTTTATTTATTTGTAAATTACATGGCAAATGGTAATTTCTGTTTTTTTTTTTTTTAATCTTTTGGATGAGGCGTATTTTTGTTGTTCGTTTTTTTTTTCAATTTACGTTTTTGTAATTTTTTAATTCGCACTAAATATTTTTGAATGAGGCGTATTTTATTTAAAATAATTTATGTATTTTAAGTTTTTTTTTTTGCAAATGGTTTTTTCATGTGTTTTTTATTTTTATTTTTTTTTCATTTTTTGTGAAATGATAAAAAGTAAGGTTTTATTTTATTGTCCTGTATAATTTAAATAATTTAATTTTAAATATTTAATTTTAATTTAATTTTTCTTTTTATTTTAATTGTAATTTTATTTTAAATATTTAAATAATGTAAATAATCTAAAAAATTTAATAAGCAAAAATTTAAAATGAATATTCAAAAAATTTAAAGCGTAAAAATTTAAATAATTTAAATATTCAAAAAATTTAAATAATTTAAAATGTTAATATTTTAAATTTAAAAACAACTCTACACTCAAATCGTAACCAAACACATAAAATAAAACTCAATTAATAAATTATTTTTAAAACTCATAACCAAATACATAACTTGAAACTCCATACTACTTTCAGAAGTCTACACTGAAACCATAACCAAATACATAACAAAAAAATTAAAATATTTAAAACTTTTTTTTTTTTTTGTATGAGCCGTATTTTTGTCATTCTTTTTTAAAATTTTTCCCTGCACACTAATTTATACAATTTGTTAATACATATTTTTTTTTATAAAAAATCAAAAAGTTAACCCAAATAGTCATATTTTTTTTTTTCAATTTTGTAGTAAAAAAAGATGAAAAAGTATACTTATTTAGAACACCCTAAACAATCTCTTAATATAATATTTTATTTTATTGAATTAAAAAATTTATTTTTATTCTTTTATGATTATTTTAGGGGGAAAAAAATCCAAAATCCTTCAATGTCAAAAAATAGTGACAGTGGGTCAATACCCCAAAAGTCACGCTGAGGGAACAATGCCAAGAATAACTTCTTCTCTTTTCACGGTATTTTGATAAATTTACCCTGCAAGGGATTGAACCCAACACATTGATTTCTGCTTTGTCTGGACGTGGCTAAGGGTTGGTTTGGGGTGTCATAAAAAAGTGCACTTTTTGTCTTTTTACGAAAAGATGTGCAAAAAAGTAGAGAGGTGATGTGATGAAAAAAAGATAAAAAGATAAAAATATGCACTACTACAAAAATAGTTAAAGATCACACTTTGACAAAAAAAAAATATCTCACTTTTATTGGAAGTGTGATAAAAAAAGTTAGATTGATATTTTAATCACACTTAATTTGATTGAGTGTGATAATATTCATTTTTTATGTCACTTTTCAATTAAGTGTAATTATATATATATTTTTTAATAACACATTCTAATTAAAGTATGATTATATATACACTACAATTTTTTAATCACACTTTTTAAATAAGTGTGATTAGATATATATTTTTTAATCACACATTCTAATTAAAGTGTGATTATTTATATATTTTTTAATCACACCTTCTAATTAAAGTGTGATTATATATACACTACTACTTTTTAATCACACTTTTTAAATAAGTGTGATTATATATATATTTTTTAATCACACATTCTAATTAAAGTATGATTATTTATAAATTTTTTAACCACACCTTCTAATTAAAGTGTGATTATATATACATTGCTACTTTTTAATCACACTTTTTAAATAAGTGTAATTATATATATATATATATATATTTAATCACACTCCACTACAAGAAAAAGCATCTTTGGCGACTAAAAAAGCACATTTGGTCGCTAAAAGTATAGGTTTTGACGACTAAAAAAGCATTAGTACCAAAAGTAAAGATTTTTGGCGACTAAAAAAATTTAGTAGCCAAAAGTATAGGTTTTGGCGACTAAAAATCTATTTGGTTGCCCATATATGGCTTTTACCGACTAAAAGATTGTTAGTACCCAAAAGTAAGGCTTTTTGGCGACTAAAAAAAAATTAGTAGCCAAAAGTAAGGTATTGGGTGACTAAAAAGATGTTTGGTCGCCAAAAGTGAGGCTTTTACCGACTAAAAAAATTTTAGTAGCCAAAAGTGAGATTTTTTAGTAACTAAAAAAAATTTAGTAGCCAAAACTGAGGCATTGGGAGACTAAAAAGATATTTAGTAGCCAAAAGTGAGGCTTTTTGGCGACTAAAAAGAAGTTTAGTTGCCAAAAGTAATAATTTTAGCCCGGGAATTAAATTTTCTAACGACTAAAAAATAATTAGTAGGCAAAAGTATAGAATTGGCGACAAAAATTATGTTTAGTCGCCAAAAGTGATCTCTTTTTTTTTCTAGTAAATAATTTATTTTTACATAAATTATGTTCAATAAAAAATAATTATCTTTATATATATACTTTTATATTAATACGGGTCTATGTACTATATAAATAATATATGTTGCATATATAATCATATAGTGTTATAGAGGTGTAGTGGAAAGAATGTGTTGTATAAAGTTTATGTTGTGAGAGGGTTGATGGTTCAAATCTCCACATGAGCAAATGAGAAGTTAGTGAGTGTAATATATATTTTTTTTCACATCTAAATGTTATTAATCACACTTAAAAAGTGTGATCTAAATATTTTTAATTACACTTAAAAGGTGTGATTAAAAATGACCCCTTTTAATCACACTCCAAAAAATCACACTTTAATAAAACTTAAAAGGTGTGATTAAATAACATACATCACACAAAAAAAAATGTGATCTTTATCTATTTTTGTAGTAGTGATGAATTATATAGTCTATGCCAAACCAGTCTTAAATAAGCCTAATTTGTCCGGACGTGGCTAAAATAGCCTCAGTTTTGCTTCCCAAACGGTACCAAAGTCTTATCAATAAACTTTTCGAGTTATAAATTTATTAGTCTCTCTTATTTTTATAAATAAATTTATAGTGATAAATTTATAAGTAAAGAAATCTAATTAATAGGATTAATTGACTAAGTGTCCCAAAAATTTTGTTATTTATTTTAAGAAAACAAGCTTCACTGGACTAAAAGACATGCAATGTTGTGCGTTGGGCTCCCAAAATAAAGCTTCCAAATTCGTAAGTATTGGATAGGATATTAAAAATTCAATTAGGCCCATTTCTTTTTTATTGATTTAAGCCCAGTCTAAAGGCCCAAAAAAATCTTGTTGAACCCCATTGAAAGAAAAATTACGTATAAGTGTTGTTGGGCCCAATTCAAACAATTTATGTATCTATATATATATATATATTTGATTGAATTTTATAAAATATTAGTAGGGCACACATGCGTTCATGTGTTTTCATCTAATCTAATATAATGTAATATAATTAGTTTTTAATAATGTTTGTTAATTGTATAGAGAATAAACTTGAGAATAGAATGAGTATATTAAACGATGCACCTATTTATAAATAATTTAGCAAAATCGTAAACAAAATATAACATATATAAACTTTAAAAATACAATAGCTAAAATTTTACCAAAAGGGGAAAAAAAAAAAAGAATAAAGAGTTTTTGAGACTGGTTTCCTATGCAATGAATATCCTATATAATGAGAAAGATAACATTATTCATAAGAATCATTCAAGATTCATGCAGAAAATATGTGAAATTTATTTTGTAAGAAAATGAATTTTACCTTAATATTTCAATTTGCATAAATTGATATTTATAAACACATTGTTATGAGTGTATACGATTTCATTATCAACTTACATTGTCAAAATCTTTTATACCAATCATACATAATTATATGTTAAAATTTATCAAAGAATTAATTTACATTTGTACCATTAAGTTCTAGTCATAATGTTTGGCCATCATTTGATTTATCTATTTTATTATTATGAGTAATATGTGTATCCGAATAGAAAATAGGAAAAAAATAACTTTTTTTATGCAACCATATCGAATCACAGAGAGATTGAAAAGAATTTGTCTTGAAGGCAGAGTTTGCTTATATATCAAACTCTGCATATATTTTTTTATTTTTTTGGGTAAATAAAAGCATGCCGATTATAAGTTGTAACTGATGCACCGGTTTGAATATAAATTTAATCCCTTTTCGATTCTATTATATATATACATGTATATAGTGACCATATTTCTTTAAATAGTTACTGTAAATTTAATCCCTTTTTGGTGTGAATATAGAGCATTTCTTGTTATATCGTCATTACAGTATGCTTAACAGAGACAAAGCAATACACTTTCTAACGTGGTTTACATAATGATGATAAGCCTTTACATTCATGTCGTAGATACTAAACAACTTCAGGCCCCTTAGTAGCAAAATAGTATGCTCTCATATTCACACCGTAACGTGAATCATATAACAATATCATTGCTATTCAATTCTTGACATCTAAGGCAACCCATGGTTCTATCTGATTTTTATTTCGTTAATCCATTATAAACAAATGTCTATGTCATAAAACATGTGTCGAATCAAATAAGACTATAGAAGTTCCTGATAGGACGTTCAAATATCATATCCCCATTAAGCGGAGTTTATAGTCATAATTTCTTCCCGTTAACTAATTGCATAGTATTAATACTTCTTGTGCGGAGTCTTAGGTAATTTACAAGTTATAGCACATCAATAATAACCATTAACTATAACCAGAATGCAGAGTAGTTCCAGAGTCATACCGAGGTACGCATGATCTTTCAATGTTCTCACCGATCATCAAACAACATAAATGTTAACATAATTGCTTATGTAAAAACAGAGCGTTAAGAATAAGAATTGCTAACGGTAAGTAAATGTACGATTACAGTACTACTACTCACAGTGTTGTGGCGGAGCGCTACTTCCCCCTGAAGCGTGTCCTACACACATACAAAGTTCACAAATTAACTTCTCTCTTTCCTTGTCAAATTACTTCCTGACTCATTACGTTTCGAATGAATTTACAGCCATCCTAAGATCATCAGAAAAATATTTTAAAAATATCAGAGGGTCGAGCACGCGAAACGGAGCCGAACATTTTTTCTAGCTTGAGCCGCACGTGCGGCTGTGAGCCTCGCACGTGCGGCGATCTGGACAGATTAGAGTTCGAAATTTTCAGCAAAACTCAATTTTTGGCAAGCTTTTACAAGGCTCTAACTAGGCTCTTTAATTGATGATACAAGGTTCGAAAATCATATACAAAGACATTTCAAGCATACAACAATTGCACTATGAAGTGATTCCTCAATTCCTTGCAATTCACAATTATAAATTAAACACTTTGACCCCCTACCTTAAAGTTCCCATATCAATTCCATGGTAACACATCTTTTTAATTTAACCAACACACACCCTTAATTTGCATGATTATCAAAGAAAATCTCACTCATTTTCAAGAGAGGACTTAATTCAAGCAAAATACACATACCTTAAGCTTGAGATCCTACCATCCTTCCCAATTTCCCAATCTTTTTTCTTGAAGAACTTGACCTCTTCTTCTCAAACCCTCTTCCTCTCTAATTCTTTTTCCCTCAAAATATCTTGACTAATGGCTTTAAGTCAAAAAAATGACCCAATTGCTCCAAGAGACTCACATTTATATTAAAAGTAGAATAGTACAAAACTCTATCAATTTAATCATCCCAAATCGAATTTCTACAAACATGCTTATTATTACTTAAAAATTATGCTGATCATAAATGTACATTCATTTTCAGATTATTAAGTTTCTAAGGTCCTCAATTTCTGATCTGAACATTTTAATTGTGACAGATATGGATCTATAATTATAAGGTTCACTTAATTAAACTTAATTTCTCATGAACTTTCACAATAAGCATGTAAACATAATTAAACTTATTAAACAGATATGTTTTCACTCTCTTTACAATTCTCTCTCTCTCTTGTAACATACATAACCTTTGTCTATACACTCTAAATCAAATTTTGAGGGATCTTGGTTGAGGTGCTTAAGCTTGCATTTTAGCACTTGAGAGTGTGAAATAGTGGTTTGGGAATTCAAGGGATCATTCCTCTTCAAGAGGTATATTCCAATTCTTTTGTACTATCTATTTCTCATCTTTTCTTACTGTTTTTGAGTTGTTTTTTACCTGTATTTTTGTACTGAAACTTGTGGTTAAAGGCGATTAAAGGTAGAGGAGTTGACAACACTTCTTTGAACCTTGCTTCTAAGACCTTTGCCCTTGTGTTTCCCAGCTTCTCATCAATTGTTTTTAAGCTTTTTTACCCCTGAATTTCAAAGTTTTTCAGAGGCTAAAATCACGTTTTGATGTCACAAAAAATGAAAGGGTTAGCCTCCCATCCTTATGCTTGTGTGCTAGTGTTAATCCCTCCATATTTTAGCTTATTGTTGTAGTTATTTTTATCTTCATTCCAGCACTTTTTTTTTACTGTTTTAGGACTGTTTTTATATATTAGCTTCATTCATGCTTTGTATAGTATGCTTGCAGTGCAATGGTCCTTATAGGTTTCGTGGTTTAGGCCTTAGCCACTAACCTATTTGAGTTGATCGTATTTATTTCTTACTTTCTATACTTGTGTTCACCTCTAAGCATCTCTGTAACCCCCCTCATTTCTTGGCTTTTTCCCTTTGTTTTGAGAGTTGCTCCAAAAGGAGTGTTGTTTAAGATTAAAGGGGTGATATTGTGCTTAATGGTTTAATCCCTTTGGGGGTTAATTACCAACGACATGATCTCCCTTTCAAGCCTAAAACAACATTTGGCTTGTGTAGACACGCCATTTTTTACCGTCCTCAAGACTTAGACGTCATCATTTGTATAGTCGATGATTGTGCTTGTTTGTGTTCGTTTTAAGCTCCTAAAGTCCTCGGCAGAATGCCCTGTCTTTGAGCCTTTGAACCTTGTTCTTTCTCTCCCTTGTTTTGGACCAAAACGTGGTGTCTAGACCTATTAGTGACCTGTCAGCCACCCCCCAAGGTTGTCAGCTAGTCTCTTTTTTTAGATACTTCTTGATATTTGTTTGCCAGATGTGCCAGCTATTGCTCACTAAGCTGCATCTTCACACACGCGTATGATAGGATGTATCTAAGCTCAAACCTTGATTTTCTATATATAGGGGGTTCCTCCCACATTTTGGAGGGTTAGACATTTTAGACCAAAAATCTCTCTTTCTCTCTCTATAGAATTCTCTCTCTCTCTCTCTCTCTCTCTCTCTCTCTCTCTTGTTATTTTGTGCCTTAAAGTCTTGTTTCTCTACGCTTTTGCACATGAACCCTTTATCAAACTTGGCCACCTTGGAGCTGAGGTCTCTTGGAGCTTTGTTTGTGCTCTAGAAGAAGGTTTAAGCTTGGATTGTTGCTCAATTTGTGCTTGAGCTTCATGAGGTAGTTTACTTAAGTAGTATGCTTGATTTGAATACTTGTTTTGCCATCGTTTTGTATTATTATTATTTTTTTTGGGCTGGTTTTCAACTATAAAAAACTCTATTTTTTGAGGCTTAAAATGATGGTTTGAGGCTACCATGTGTTAAGGGGTAATCTACCCTTCTTGTTGCTTAATTGTTTAAGCTTTTGTGCCATCTTTTCATCACTTTCAAAGCAACTTTTTTGGCCCTTTTAACCACTGAATCTCAGAGGTTTTTCAGTGGTTAAAACCAACTTTTGAAGTCCAAAATAAGATGGGTTAGCCTCCCATCCTTGTGTCTTGCTTCCATGCCTAGTTAGCCTCACATATTAGCATGTTTTTCTAGTCTAACTTAGCTTTAGTCTAGCATGTTTTTGCCTCTATTTTGACCTACTTTAACTTTGTTTTGGACTGTTTGGTTCATTTGAGCATTATTTTGTATGGTTGTGGTGCAATTTCCTTCACTAGCTTAGTGTTTCTAGGCTTTGAGCATTATTTGTGTGTCTTGGTTGCATGTTTAAATGCTTTTTCATGCCTAATTTCAGCACATACATGGTATGCTTGGTTTGAGTTTGGGAGATGAGTTTTAGAGATAAAAAGTACGAAAAGTTGTTTGGTTTGGTTTTTTTCAAAAGATGTTTTGGAAAATTATTTTGAGAGAGAGTTTTGGAAAAAGTGATTGATTTGATGTGTATGAGAGAGAGATTTGTTTGGAAAACTTGTAAACCAAACAAGTTTTGGGAAATTTTTTCAGAAAAATTTGTTTGGTTTGATTACTTTTGAAAACTTATTTGTAGAGAATTTTTTCCAAAAATTTTTGGGAAACACAAACCAAACAAGGCCACAATCTCTACAACCTCCATCATTTCTTCACTTTTTCATTTGCTTTGAGAGTTGTTTCAACCTTAGGGTTGTTTAAGCTTGAGGTTGAGACTCATGCTTAATGGTTTAATCCTCCTTTGAGGGTTCATTACCAATGGCATGAAGTTTCTCTCATGCCTTGAACTACCCCTTGGTTGACACTTCTTTCGCTTTAGAGGAAACTCATCTTTGGACTTAATCGATTAAAGAATGAATCGGTAATTGAAAATGAGTAAACAAAATGAACAAGTAAAAGAGGCAAGATAAGCATCTTTTATGTTGCATTGCATGTGTTTGAATCAGACGTTAATACAAACACAAGGAAAATGGCACATTTCATACTCGAAAGTGATGAAATGTGCCATTTTCCTTGGTCACCATCATCCTTGATCATGCATGATAGGGTGGTGGCATTTTGAATCTCATTTTGCATTGATTGAACTTGCACAATTGGCTGTACAAGCCATCATGCAATGAAATTGCTTGATTGATGGTTTGTGAAATCAAATTTTGTCCCTCCTTTGATTTTCCCATGAAGATGAGAGGCAAAATGTGCAAACATCTATGGAAATACACTGCTTTGCCCTGTCAGCTCTCTGTTGCAGCAAAAAGTGAAGTCCATGTCATCAGTGGCTGACCGGCCACCACTAGTTACCGACCGGCCACCAATGAAAATTGCACAGTGTGTTCCTGAGGTGGAGCAGAGGTGTTCTAGAAGTGGACAGCTTCTTTGGTGTTCAAGTGTGCAAACAAAGGCTACAGCAGCAAAACGGTGGCTTTTCGGGTAAAAGATCAAGCATGCATGCATTCCTCACTTCCCGGGATTGGTTAGTTGGTTTAATGAGCATTAGATCAAATGTGTGTTGTAATTAATTAGTTGTAGCTAATTAAGTGTTTTCAATAATTAGTTAGTTTAACTAGTTATTCGTTTTCAGTTTGTAATAATTAGTTAACTAGAATAGTTAATTAATTCATTTTATAATAATTATTTAGCTTAATTAGTGCAGCTAGTTAGCTTATTCATTTGGACCCTCCGTTGTGAGGGCATAATGTTGTAATAAGTGTGTGTGCGTGTGTGTATGTCTTCCAACCCCATATCTTTCACCATTTTATTTAATCGCTTTCGATGGTTAAATTACGGACATTTTCAATTAGCATAGCTTATGCATGGATGTTTGCATCCATTCATTTGCATTGCATGCACCGAGGCTTGGCGCATCATTCAAATGGCATCATCATTTCAATATCTTCTTTGAATACGTGTTTAATCGCATTATTCAAATTGAATCATATGCCATATTAGTAGCCGAGCCTATTAATTTCATATTGCATGTGTTGCATTAGGCATCTTGTATAGTTAGGATCATGCGTTTTTCTAACTAGTTTTTGTTTTGGCTTGGAGTACTCAGTGAGTTTTACGCTTTAGCATACTTGCATGAGTGTGATTGCTATATTGCCATGCTTCGCATGCTCACCATGAGGCTATGTGCTTACTTGCTAAACTACATGAATGCTTGTGGATGAAGGCTTATTGTTTGAATTGGAACAATTCAACGAATGTTTGTTTTAAGCCCACTTTGTTGTGGCAAAATCCTGTTTTAAGCCCACTATGTTTGGTGGCAAATCCGCATCTTTAAGCCCACTTGAGGTGGCAAATTCAAATCACTTTCGCAAAAACAAACATGAGTTGAATTGTTCCAAATGGAGCAAACTAGTCTATATTTGCTTGTGTGCATCACATAGTAAAGCTAGTTTAATAACTAGAATAAGAACACATAATGGTTATAAAAAATCATACCATGATTAATAGAGGCCGATCTTTGATCGGGCGAGTAGGGGTGTTCAATTCATGACCTTCCCCCTTCGTACCTAAGTTCCCGAGCCGAGGCAACTTTGGTGATGACGGAGACGTGGCCTTCAGCACAAGTCAGGGTTTCCTAAATTTCTCCCAAAAAACAAAATATTTAGATGGCGACTCTACATATGGCAAAACAGTCTAATTTGGCATTATTTGATTGAAAATCAATTTTCCAAAATAATTTGCCGGATTTGGACTCTTTAGTGTTTATCAGTTTCACATTGCACTTTTTTTTTTTTTTTTTTTTTTTTTTTTGAAACAGCAAGAAAAAGACTTTATTGATGGAAAACTAGTACAATGTACAAAGTGAATTACATCAATAAAGACAATAGGGAGGTGCAAAGGCATCACAATGGGCTAGATCATCCCAACGAGGTTGGCACCAAACTAGCTCATCCTATCATTTGCTAGCACCCCCAGAGTTGGTGAGAGACCAACGAGCAAACACCAAAATACAAAAAGTCCTTGCAAACACCCAAACCCAGCATAACACTCTCGAACCTCTCTCTATTATCACCACTATTAACAGAGGTCCTTAAGCACCAACAGAATTTTGTTCTACCTGAAACACTCCCAGGACTCCCAGGACTCACACCAATTCAGACCATCACAGCCCTTGAGTTGGCATAAGAAACCTACTGCAGGACATAACAGCCCACCTTATCCATCCATCTGCAGGACCACACCCAAACTTACCCAAGATGGGCACACAACAATCAAAACAGATGACAGCAGTAAGCACCAGCAGATAAAAAAAAAAGAACAGAAACAGACCCTTTGCATAGCAGAACAGAACAGACCCTTGCGCTTACCATTGCAGCCACCAGCAGCAACCATCATAATGGAAACAGAACAGGCCCTTTAGACAATACAACCTTACATTCTCCTACCCAAACAAAATCTGATTTGCTCCAGATTATGCAGAAAATCAGTTACAGAAAAAGGAAGATCCGAGGACGTGGCTTTTAACCAGATTGCTAGCCTAATAATGATAACTTCAAGAAGTTCTACCATGTTAGGTTGAGAATCTTGGAAGATGCACTCGTTCCTGTGCTTCCAAATGGACCAGAGAGCCACCAAGGGGATAGCATTCCAAATTATTTTTTTAGCTTTCATGACCTTGCTTCCAGCCCACCACTGCAGTAAGCCATCAACAGTTTGAGGCACTACCCAGAGGGCTCCCCACCATTGCAGGAGACCCGTCCAAACTCTCCAGACCGAAGGGCACCAGATCAGCACATGTTGAACTGTTTCTTGTTCAGCTTTGCAGAAAATACAGACAGTGGCAGCACTATCCTCCAGCACACCAATTCTGTGCAAGAACACTGAAGTTTTTACCTTATGCTTCCATGCGAGCCATCCAAAAAATTGAACTTTAGGTGGAAGGTACTTAAGCCACACTAATCTGCTAGAATTATTGACTTCACCATGCTCAACATCAGTATGCTTGTATAAGGTTGAGACAAAAGACTGACCAGATTTGGAAGCTAACCACAAAACACTGTCTTTCACAAGCAGATTCAAGACAGGACTAGGACTGGTAAAGAGGTTCAGGTTGAGGAGTTCTTCTTGTTCCCATTGAAATAAGACCCTTCTGAAGCTAATCACCCAATTTTCAGAGTTTCCCCTTTTATCAGCATAATCCCTTAGAGTCCCATCCTTCTCATTTGACAACCTGAACAATCTAGGGAAAGATTCTTTGAGGCTAGCTCCACCAGTCCAGCAATCATGCCAGAAGGACACTCTACAACCATTACCCACTCTAATCTGAAGGTTATTAATATAAAATTGCAGGAGGCTGACATTTTGATTTGCTGCCCCCAATATATCACCCCAAATCTTGGATACTCTACCTCCTGAATGAATATCTGGACGCCAATTTCCACCTTCAGCTTTGTATTTGCATACTAACACCTGCTTCCACAGAGCTTGTTCCTCATTGGCATACCTCCACCACCACTTCATTAATAAACAAACATTCATGTCTCTGATTCTTCTAACACCCAATCCCCCATGCTTAGTACTTTTAGTTACCTCATCCCATCTCACTAGATGAACTTTTCTCTTAAGTTCAACTCCACCCCACAGGAATGAAGCTTGTAACTTTTCAATTTCTTTTGCTATCCCTTCTGGAATTTTGAACAGAGAGAGGTAGTACACCGGCAGACTAGATAACACTGATTTAATTAGTGTTAATCTTCCCGCAAAGGAGAGAAGTCTCCTCTTCCAACCAGCAAGCCTGTGCTTTATCCTATCCAAGACAGGCTTCCAGAACACCTTTCTATGGGGGCTTGCTCCCAGTGGCAACCCCAGATACTTGATTGGTGTTGACTTAACTTTACAGTTTAGCATACCTGCGAACTCATGAAGCCCAGATTCAGAGATACCAAACCCACAAATAACACTTTTGTGGTAATTTATTTTAAGTCCTGAAACAATTTCAAAACACCTAAGGATCCTTTTTAAATTAAGCACTTCTGACCATACAGCATCACAAAACAACAAAGAATCATCTGCAAATTGAAGATGTGACACAACCACATTATTGTCACCAAAAACTACTCCTTTTAGCAGCCCCAACTCCCTAGCTCTCATCAGTAACATGTTCAATCCTTCTGCAGCCAAGTTGAAAAGGAAGGGGGATAGTGGGTCCCCTTGTCTGAGACCTCTTTCAGGACTGAACTCCTTAGTTGGTGAGCCATTAACGAGGATGGAGATTCTAGCTGAAGAGAGACAACTTTTTATCCAAGAGATCCACTTCGCTCCAAAGCCAAAGCTAGATAGCATTGAGAATAGGAATTCCCAGTTGAGTGAATCATAAGCCTTCTCAAAATCAATCTTTAGAATTAGTCCTTTTCTCTTAGTTTTTTTCCACCCATCCACTATTTCATTTGCAATCAAAGCCCCATCGAGTATGTTTCTACCTCCTAGGAATGCTGATTGTGCTTCACCAATTACATCTGACATGACTTTTTTTAGTCTACTAGCAAGAACCTTGGAGAGTATTTTATACACTGACCCTATAAGACTAATGGGTCTAAACTCACTTAAGTTGGCTGCATCAATTTTCTTAGGTATAAGGGTGATGAAAGAGCTGTTAAAGCCTTTAGCCAATCTGCCCCTGTCATGAAAATCTGTGAAAAAGAGCATCACATCTTCTTTGAGCACCTTCCAGAACTTCTGGAAAAATAGCAAGTTGAAACCATCTGGCCCCGGGGCTTTGTTGCCATTACAGTCCTTGACGGCTTCCCAAACCTCCACTGCTGAAAATTCTGACTCTAGGATATGAAATGAATCACTTTGCCTTACACTTTTAAACTCCCCACCTATTATAGGTCTAAGTCTCCACTCTTCTGAGAACTGGTTTGTAAAATGTGACCATACCTCAATTTTGACCTGAATTGGTTCCTCAATTGCCACCTCCCCTACAACAATGGAGTTGAGGGCATTTTTATTTTTTCTACTAGTAGCCATGACATGAAAATATCTTGTGTTCCTATCCCCTTTCATATTCCAGTCGAGCCTTGACTTTTGAAGCCATTCCCATTCCAGCATTCTACTTAATCTCCACATCTCATTCCTTGCCTCACTTTTTTGTTTGATTTCAGCATCCTCCAGAGGTCTTACCTCAGCCCTCAAATCAAGTGCATTCAGTTTATCTTCTGATGCTTTTAGTTGAGCTGCAGTATTATCATATACTTCTATATTCCAATTTTTTAGTACCATCTTTAAAGCCTGTAATTTCCTTAGCAGAGTGACCCCAGCATTCCCTTGAATCTGTAACTCCTTCCATGTATTCTCCACAAAAGGTGTGAACTGTGGGTGCAATAACCAGGCATTTAAGAACTTGAAAGGTTTAGGACCCCAGTCTCTCTCATCTTCCATAAGCACTATCGGGCAATGGTCTGAAACCAACCTAGGCAGTCCCCACAGTTTGTATCTATATCTTTCAATCCACTCAGGGCTAAGAAGGAATCTATCTATTCTGCTCCATTTGTGACCATCATGAGCATTACACCAAGTAAATTTTCTCCCTACCATGGGCAGATCAGTCACCTCGCATCTATCTATGAACTCATTAAACTCTTTCATGCCCCTGTCCCTCCTTGAGCTTCCTATTCTTTCCCCCAAATTTCTGATCTCATTGAAATCACCTCCTAGACACCATGGTTTGGGGAAAATGGACTTTAAATACAACAATGACTCCCATAACTTACCTCTCCTCATAATATCATTTGGGGCATAGACATTTAAGATAACACACTCAAAGGAATTCAGAATAGTACCTGAAAGTAGGATGAAGTTTTTGTTGCTACAGCATTCTGAAAGTTGAAAAACATCAGGGTCCCAAATGCATAACAATCCACCTGCCGCACCTATTGCATCCACTGCCATGATTTCCATCTTTTCTCTTGGCCACAAACTTCTAACCACCAGATTGTTCAAGCTTGACCTCTTGGTTTCTTGCATCAAAACCATATCAATTCTCCTATCAAACAGTAGAGTCTTGATCTTTCTCCTTTTCTCAGGTCTACCCACTCCTCTAATATTCCAGCTTAGTATCTTCATAGCAACATTTTTCATCTCTGTAGCCTCCCATCATGTGCTTTCGAGGCTGCTTCAGTCCCCCCCTCCAACTCTGGCCCTTTCTTCCTCCTCTAGTTGTGTAATTTTATTAATAATTTCTTCTTCTTGGCCTTTAAAATCAATCCCCAATCTTTTCCCTAACCGAACTGTTGCCTGAGCTTCTATTAGTTTATCTGATTCACTATAATGCTGACAGATAGTTGCATTTGGCCTCGGCACTGCTCCAGACCTGGGCACCTTCTTTTTGTGCTGAACCTTTCTTCTTCTTGCTCCCACACTTTCCTGCCCAATTCTCCTAATCAGCCCAGAGAACCCACCTGCTGCCAGAGGATATTTAGGCCCTCCTTTTGTGGTCACTGACCTTGGGCCTTGGTTAGTCTGGTTATTGATGGAACCACTAATAGAATCCCTAATTGTATCATTGGACTAGATTCAGAACTGCAGGAGTCCAAACTGTGAGGCCTTTCTTTCAACCCTTTCCGAAAGACGGACGCGAAAAAAGGCGATTCCACAGTTTTTTGGCGACTCTGCTGGGGATTTAGAGAACTTGACTCGAACTCATGATATATTGTTTTATCTACACTTATGTATTTCTTTTCAGTTGCATCTGCATCGGTGTGCCTAAGTCACTGTGTTTGCCGTCTACTATTCCTGAACGGTTTGCTGGGGGCTTGCTTGGAAAAGCTTGCCAAAAGGCTGACCGATTACGGGCTCTGCCACGATGGGAACACAACCCCTGGATCTGGACTACCGCTGTATTGTTTGATCCTCTTTTCACTTCTTGGTGTTAGGCGTGAGACATATATTAGGTAGTCTTGCCGAGGTACCCTTTTTGACCAATTGACCTAGTTGCATATCGGAAGCCGTAGAGCCTGTTCCAAACTAGGACAGGTTGCTCGCCCAAGTGCAGGATTGTATGAAACCGCTTGGTTGAGTAGTGAATCCCTAGTACCTGACGAAATTAGGACAGGGTAACCCTACCCCATCATAGGGGTGTTTTGGCTCTCACTTGCTTGATACGTGCTTTAGAGTGAAACTCTGCAGGAATGTATGTATCAGTTGGAAGTTCGGGTATTAGTTTTGGGGCAAAAACTTGCGGAATAAATCAGTGTTTGAGTACAGTTATCCAGCTTATGATTGTAACTGTGTGTTGTTTCTATCTGAGCCGAGGTGTTGTGCGGTTTCTGATTTCTGTTTTCTTCTTTTGCTTTATTTTCTTTTTGCAAGGTAGTCTTTCACCATTACTTCAAACGAGTCTATTACCCCCCAAGAACTCTCGACCTGAGTTAGAAGGATCTGTAGATCTGGGGATCTAGTCAGAGGATAACCAATATTTGTGTCCCTCCCGCCGGTTACTGGACGGAGGAGGATTCAGCAAACTTTGCCAATACAGTAGTCACCGTTTACCTCGCCTATGCCTAACCAGGCCTAATCATCTACTTCTACTCCAGATAGAGAGTATTCACCAGTTCCAGCAGTTCAAAATCCTCCAACTAACATGGAAGCTATGCTTCGACATCTCTAGCAAACTATTGAGGCTATGTAGCTAGATGTTGCCCGCCAAGTGGAAATTGTAGCCCAGCAGGCTGAGTTGATCGCTAGGCTACAACAACAACAACTGCTGCAAGCAGCAGCCTCTGCATCCCATCCACCTCTTGCAAAAATTTCGTTACGCGGAGCTACTACACCCACAGCTAATGTCCAGAAAATGCAGGCATCCCAGTGGATTCTATTCCATCCTAAACGTCGAAGGCACCGGCTTACCCGATAGAGGAGCCGTTTGAATTTGAGGTTGACCCCATTGTGCTAAAAGTAAGCTAGCTGGAAAAACTCTTTAAATGAGCTCAGGGTGTCAATTCAATCCCTGATATTGAGGACGACTATTCTGAGTCGGTTGTGACGTTGCCAAATAGGTTCAAAATGCCGCATATAGACCGCTTTGATGGCTCAGGTGACCCCATGGTCCATCTCCAACTATTTTCAGACATTCTACGGCACATGGGCCTATCTGGACTGCAGAAGTTATCCCTCTTTAGCCGGACCCTGTCGGGTATACCAGCCATCTGGTACGCCAAACTTGAAGACTCTGTGAAGAGAAACTGGGAGGAAATGGATGAGGCCTTCATAGCACAGTACTCCTATAATACTCAAATCGAGGCCACTACTCGTGATGTCAAAGCAAATCGTCAGGAGACAAAGGAGGGCTTTTCCAATTTTGTCACCTAGTGGAGGGCCAAGGCCTCTGTGATGACTGTTCGGCCGGTTGAAAGGACCAGATCAGAATGGCGGTCTGTAATCTATAACCAAGATTGCTACAGAAGATGACAGTCTTACCTCTGTCTACTTTTGCTAACCTGCACGAGATAGGGGTGCAGATAAAGGATGCAATGAAGCAGAGTCTGATAGACCACGAGAAAGAGCAGCGTAAGAGGGCTTTCACGCACAGTTCCAATGTGACTATGAGTGGTAGTGCAGCTACAAGGCCTTCCGATGTGGGTATGGTCACCACCACACTGAAAACTGCCAACCCCTTTGCTGGTACATCCAATACAACCTCACAAACCTCGAAGCACAAACCTTGAGGCCAAAGGATCTTCACCCCTATATACATGTCTCTATCTACAGCCCTGAGAATCCTGACTAGAAAAGAGCATCTGAAGTCGTTAAAACAACGCCCATTGTCCGATCCTCTCTCTCCTAAACACAACCCGGCCAATTACTGTGTCTTTTACCAACAGCATGGTCATGATACCGACCAATGTTTTAGACTTCGTCATGAGATTCAGGATCTCATTGACAACAAAGTGATCGCACCTCCCGAAAAGCCCAATGTCACTACAAATCCTCTCCCACCACATAACCAAGCCTCCCTCCTCCCCGACAAATAAACCTCATCCATACACTGGCCGTCCCATACGACCCCAGTATATACATCACCCCTGTCCACCTACCTAAGCCGACATTGTTCATCCTTGAGAGCACTGACTTGTGCACGATGAATGCGTCCACATTCCAACCCGAACCTATGTGGTGACTGTGGCAGAGGAAGGCAGGCTAGCCTTGGTGGAGAATGAGGATGCCATTCTAGTGCTTGAGGGCTCCGTGGATTTAGCAGAGGAGGAATGCAACCTGTATCGCTACATTGTGCCAACCAATCAGGCCGAACCAGGTGTAGAGCTGCCAACAGGAATGAGAGTCAGTGTAGTCCAAGAGGATGGCTTGAGCCAAGGTCTCGATGATCTAATAGAGTTGGAAGAAGTCTTGGACAATCTGCAGTTCTACAATGAACAAGATCTGAGGAATGTACAGATTGACTGGTTTGATCTGAACAGGTCAGTAGATAATTTGGGGTGGCTCAATGATGAACCTAATGTGGATGAGGAACTTCAAACAAAGCTGGAACAGCCAGAAGCAGGAACTGCTACAAGGGCCGGAATGGCCGAGGAGAAGGGGAAATGGCCGAAAAGCGCCGATATCAAGAATTCTGCTCAAGAAATGGGCGTTATTTGTACTGTTGATACAAAACAAGAAGCCACACTGAAGCAGCTTGAACAGGAAAGGGTTGAGAATAGTCAGGAAGCTGGAAAAGCCAAGCACCATGTGGGGGATGATTATGCTGTGAAAGTAATTACAACGGAACCGAGCAATTGTCTGTCGGTTGCTAGAGGAATATGGTGGGAAGATGATGATCTGCATCTTGCCCACACAGATGAGGATTGGGACCAAGACTTGACAAACGACACTTGGTATTCTGAGGAAGTGGATCATATTACTAGAAGCGGGGTGGTACTTCAAGCCCCCACACTTAGACTAACCAGAAGCATCCAGAAAGGATAAGGAGGCCGAATAATAGAAAGATAAGTAGTTGGAAGAAGAACCTGTACTGAAGCAGCTAAAGAAGATCCAAGTAGACATATCCATTTGGGGGTTGCTCATGGCTTTGCGAGTACACTGGCAAGCCGTCCTATCAGCAATGGATAAGGCTAAGCTGTCTATTGACACAACTCCCGAACAACTAGTGGGACTTATCTTCCCGGGAGGTGCTTTGCCTACTTCGACCTTCTCAAATAAGGAATTGCCGCCCGAGGGCTTTGCACATAACAAACCCTTATACATCTTAGTTGAATGTAGAGAGAAGTGGGTGCTGGTTGTAGTGGTTGACACTGGGTCTTCAATTAATGTTTGTCTGTCGCGCACAGCCTATGCTATTGGCTTGAAGCCAGCAGACTTTGTACCTACAGCCCAGGTGATCCGGGCGTACGACAACACAAGCAGAGACGTGAACAGTTGAAATCAGAGCATAGGTCGGGCTGGCCTAACAGGATATTGAGTTTCACGTCCTAGATGTTCCGGCTACTTTCAACTTGTTACTTGGGCAACCCTGGCTACACCAAGTAAAAGCTTCTTTTTCCACCTTGCATCAAATGCTGAAGTATCCTCTTGGAAATGGGGTAGCCATTGTGTTTGGAAATTCATCTATACATCCTTCGCCTGAAGTCACTACACCAGTACTAAAGATTGTACACGACGATGAGGATGTTTTCCTGTCTGGATTTACTTTGGCTGAGGCCCAGGTGGTGCAACATATCTTAGCTATTGATGAAGGGTTGTACGTCAGTGCTCAATCAGTCTACCGCATGAACAAGCTACAACATATATCCGGGATGGGATTAGGAAGGAGCGGCCGGAAAGGCATTACTACATTGGCTGAAGTGCCACATAACCCACATACCTTTGGTCTCGGTTACACGCCCACCAAAGAGGACTGGGTGAGAAAAGGAAACGAAATGCCAGGAAGAGCCAAACCAAAACAAGGTGGGAAACACTATGAGCTTGTGCATAGGCTAATTCAGGGAACTCTGAACGGCCGCTTTGTCCGAGAGGGGGAGGACTTCCCATTTTGCGGCTTTTCTGAGCCATGGTTGAACTTTGAGAAGCAGTGTCTACCCGGCCTTGAGATTTTTTTTGACCTACAGCTATAAGAGGGTGAAGCCACAGAGGAACAAATTGAATTAACTGCTCAGGCTGAACAGAACACAGAAAGTGAGTCCAACAGTAGTGAACTCTAGGTAGGAGCAGCATTGGCGTGCCTCCTTTCAGATCCTCAGATCAAACCGGAGAGCTTGGGGGATGACTTCTCTGTTTCCATGATAGGAGATCAATCAAGTATGGACCCTTCCGATGGCATTTTGGATGAATCTAACGCACCCTTCCTTATTTGGCAGCTAGAGGAGGGTTTTCTGTCCAATAGTTCTGAATCAAGTAGTGAGTCAGAATCTGATTCCATAGAGTCTGTGGAGTCGGAATTAGATTCCAGTTCTTTGGAGTCAGAGTCCAGTATTCCTAGGGTTGATAACCTAGATGCCGTAGCTTTGTCAAGGTCATCTTTTTCCTTTTCTTTTGAGTCGATTGTAACCGAGGAATTGGATGAGTTGGATCTTTTGAATGAGAATGCTGCGGTAGTTTCTGAGTACTTCTCTGTGCCACTTGTAAATTGCATTGATCATGACTTTCAAAATTTTGATAAAAACAATCAGGAAGGAATTCCTCTGGTTTTGAAACATTTGGTTGATCGAGAAGAGGAGAGGTTTGTAAAACCCCTTGTTGATGAAATCATTACAATTAATGTGGATACTGAGAATGATCCACGTCTGGTCTAGATCGGGTCCATGTTGTCTTCGGAGAAACGTGAGTGCTTAGTCGCTTTATTAAAAGATTTCAAAGATGTTTTCGCGTGGTCTTACAAAGACATGCCTGGAATCGATCTAGAGATTTTATAGCATCAAATCCCTCTCAACCCCGAGACCCGACCTGGCCAGTAAAAATTTCAGAGATTACGCCCGGATTGGGCTTTGAAGATTAGGGAAGAGGTCACCAAGCAGATAGATGCAAGCTTTTTGCTAGTATTTGAGTATCCGACTTGGTTGGCCAACATTGTTCCGGTGTCGAAGAAAGATGGTAGAATTCGGGTGTGTGTAGATTTCAGGGATCTGAACAGAGCCAGTCCGAAGGACGACTTTCCTCTACCATACATCAATGAATTAGTGGATTTCACCGTAGGTCATGCGCTACTCTCCTTCATGGATGGGTTTTCTAGGTATAACTAGATCTTGATGGCACCTGAGGATAGAGAGAAGACTGCCTTCACCACGCCGTAGGGAACCTACTGTTACAGGGTGATGCCATTCGGTCTAAAAAATGCCGGGGCTACTTATCAACGGGCTGCTACCACGATCTTACATGACATGATCCACAAAGAGGTTGAGGTGTACGTGGACGACATGATTGTCAAGTCTAAGGAAAGAGAGGGCCACTACACCGCCTTGAAGAAATTCTTTCAACGGATCAGAGAATATCGGTTGAGGCTAAATCCACAAAAATGCACTTTTGGTGTAACAGCAGGGAAAATGCTGGGGTCTTGATTACACAGAGGGGCATCGAGGTTAATCCTTCCAAAATCAAGGCCATACTAGAAATGCCACCACCAAAGACTAAAAAGGAGGTGCGAGGCTTTCTAGGTAAAGTGCAATTCATAAGACAGTTTATTCATAAATTAACCTTGACTTGTGAACCACTATTTGGTCTCCTGAAGAAAGGAAAGAAATTCCAATGGGATGATCGATGCCAGTATGCTTTTGAGCAGATCAAGCAGTACCTTCAGAACCCACCCGTGTTGTCATCACCAAAGTTGGGGAAGCCGTTGATTTTGTATCTGTCAGTAACCGACACGACTATGGGTTGCATGCTTACGCAGGAATCTGAGGATAGAGTGGAGAAAGCCATCTATTACCTGAGCATGAAGATGTTGGAATATGAGACTCGTTACACCCTGTTGGAGAAGGCTTGCTTAGCTTTGGTATGGGCCACTAGGAAGCTGAGGCACTACCTCTTAGCTCACTTCGTAATTCTGGTTTCGAGATTTGATCCCGTCAAATATCTCTTTGAGAAACCAGCACTTACGAGTAGGCTAGCTCGTTGGCTGCTTCTTCTCTCCAAATTTGATTTGAAGTATGTGACTTGCAAGTCTGTTAAGGGGAGAGTGGTAGTTGAGTTCCTGCCAGATCACGCAGTGGAAGGGGGCGAAGCAGTAGAATACCTATTCCCAGACGTGGCTATTCTGCAGGTTAAGGAAGAGATTTGGACAATATACTTTGACGGAGCGCCTAACCAGTAAGTTATGGGATATGGGTGTTGCTGATAGCACCCGACAATTCCCATATACCTTTAGCCTTCAAACTCCAGTTCAAGGTATCTGACAACGAAGTAGAATACGAAGCGTGTATCACTGGCTTGGAAGCCGCCTTGGAACTAGGGGCAAAAAGGTTGGATGTCATTGGGGACTCGAACCTAGTTGTGTCTCAAGTAGAAGGAGACTGGAAGGTTAAGGAAGAAAGGATGAAAATCTATCACCAAACCCTGGATGTTTTGATTCCTAGGTTTGAGAAGCTGACCTTCACGCATCTGTTAAAAGAAAACAACAGGTTCGCTGATGCTTTATCAACTCTATCTTCTATGATAGACATCCCGTTGGGAGTCCAGATGTGTCCAATCATTATTAAATAGAGGTATGCACCGGCTTACGAGTTGATCACCGCAATAGATGAAGTGCAAGATTAGAACCCCTGGTATCATGACATCTGGAACATTTTGGAAAAGAAAGCTTATCAACTAGGGGCAAATGCCAAAGATAAAAGGGCAATGCAGCGAATGGCTGCTCAGTTTATCATCTGCGGGGTAAGTTGTATAAAATGGGCCATCTGGGAATGCACAAGTTGTGTGTCGATACAGAAGAATCGAAGTGCCTAATGGAGGCCATCCATGGGGGAGAGTGTGGAGCACACATGAGCGAAGTAATGCTAGCCCAAAAGATTCTCAGGCCAGGTTATTACTGGTCAACCATGGAGGAGGATTGCATCGGTTTTGTTCGGCGATGCCACAAAGGCCAAATTTATACAAATCGCATGAATATCCTGCCATCGAAGTTGTACAACATGACTTCACCATGACCTTTTTCAGTCTAGGGAATTGATGTTATTGGGGCAATTACGCCAAAAGGCTCAAATGAGCATGAGTATATCCTGGTGGCAATAGACTATTTTACAAAGTGGATCGAGGCCCAATCCTATGCAGTGCTGAAGGCGTCTTATGTAGCCAAGTTCATCAGGAATAATATTATTTGTTGTTATGGGGTCCCGAATGAGATCATTTCAGACAACGGCTCCCATTTCAAGAAAGAAGTGATCGACTTGTTGGAGAAATACAATGTGGCGTTTTATAAGTCATCCATATATCGGCCGCAAACCAACGGAGTTGCTAAGACTGCCAACAAGAACATCAAGAACATTTTGCAAAAAATGGTTGAGACTTACAAGGACTGGCTTGACAAATTGCCGTTTGCTCTCTAGGGCTATAGGACTTCAATTCAGACATCTACTGGGGCAACTCCATATTCTTTGATTTATGAGATGGAAGTTGTTTTACCGATTGAAATAGAGGTTCCGTCACTGTGGGTTATGGCAAAGTGCCAGATAGTAGAAGTGGATTGGCAGCAGAGCAGGTTCAAAGAACTGATGTTGTTCAACGAGAGAAGGCTGAAAGCACTGTACAATGTCCAAGGTTATCAACACAGAATCGCCAGGGCTTTCAACAAGAAAGTTAAGTCCAGGAATCTGAAAGAAGGGGATTTGGTGCTGAAAGACAACCGAGCTCCCATCCATGACCCTAGGGGCAAGTTTAGACCTAATTTGACTAGTCCTTATATCATCAAATCTATTTGGTCAAGTGGAGTTGTCATTCTTATGGACCTAGATGGCCTCGAATTCTCCTAACTAATCAACATGGACAAGTTGAAGAAATACTATCCTTGAGTGGCTCGTTAGGCCGAAAACCCGAAAGGGCGACCTAGGCAAAAGTTAGAGCACAAAAATTTGAAATAACAAAAACTGAGCTCGCAAGATTAAAAACCCAAAAAGAGAAGACTTGGCAAAATTTAGAGCGGAAAAGGAGACTGTTAATACATGAGTGAACCCGAACCGAACTATGTAAGGCTTGATTCCCATCTTCGGGATACGTAGGCAACTTCTTTCTGAAGCTCAACCATAAACACTTCCAATTCAACTGTCTTGTCAATGAGATTGTTCAGGTCATCTTTGTCTTTTCGGTATCCAAGAGTTCGATTGTGATCTTCACTATGAGAGCTTATTACGGTACAATGCAGTGTTATTCAGACAAGGGGCAACTTTTCAATTGCTGGATTTGGGGTCGTACATCTCGAGGATAGATTCCACGTGTGTCAAGTTGTGATCCTTATCAAAAATGGTTTTGAAAAGTTTTAATAACAGTTGATTTTGTTCAAATTAATCTTTTTAAAACTTAGACCAGTTTTTGACCAAAAAGAAAATTTTCAATGCCCACAACTTCAATTTCATTGAGTCCAATACAAAGTTCCCCATCTCTCGGTGCAAATAAAAGTTTCTTTTCATTACATTCAAAAGGAAAACTTGAAAGTACAAATCAAAGCAATAAACTTGGGGCACAGATGAGTCAGGTGTTCCTGCGTCCCCTTCCAGAGCTTATGGAAGCTTCAGACACTAAAGTAGGCCTAGTGTGCGCCTCATCTTCAAGCCAAGCTAGGCATTCGCCAGAAAGAGCGTAATTGAAATTGGGAGCGGAAGCCAGAAGTTCTCTTGTCCTCCATGCAGTGGGATATCGAGCTAATAGTGAGCCTCGAACGAAGAATGGAGCCAGGTACTCTACCCTCTCTTATGGACAAGTTTGGTTGTGTCCAAATTGACTCCTGAATCAGAACAGAAAGTAAAACACACAGTATGTTAGGCCAATCAGTTGAACGCCCGGTTGTCAAGCCATGCTGTAGCTTATCTGGGGCAGATCAAACCAGGGGCAATGCCAAGCAATGTCAACAGCAGACCTGTTGCACATCCAATGGCACCACCACCCTTCATTTCGGAAATCAACTAGCCGTTGGCGAAAGAAACAGCCTCGTGCTTAGTATGCAGGGCATGAGTCCATTACTTTCAACCTGTCCATGAGCCATATCTGGGGAGGGATAAAATATAAGAGAGATTAAAGAATACAGAGGTGTATGTGGAGAGGAAAAGTGAGAAAGGGTTTTGAGAGGACAACAGAGCATGAGTGTCGAGTGATGTAAGAAACACATATGAGATACGGTGGGAAACATTACCTGTAAAAGCAGTGGACTTCCTGCGAATTTGGTCATCTCCCGCCGATAGAAGGCGTCCAAGCCCATCAATGTCTTGGCTAATGCTAGGCCAATGCAGCTCTTGCCTTCTTTTAAGCCTTGGGCTACTTCGATCAAGTGAATGCTAGACCCACCGAAACTAGGGGTGAGCAGGAAATGTGCTAAGATACACAAACAAAGGGCTTGTTATCAAAAACTCTACCAAACACGGTTGCTGCGGTCACCGACGTCAGAAAATTGATAAATAAGGCAGGGAATGTGCATCTCCCCATTGCAAACTAAGGATCGGGCATCGTATAAAGTGAGCCCACACATCCTTCCTAAGGCTTGGATGTGACCAAAACGGGAATGGCGCAAGGTTTTCTCGTCGCGCTGGGATTCCATCAAAACTTGGAATTCTTCAATTGTACGGCATATCTCTTTTCCCCCGAAACTGAAAACATGTGTAACCGGGTTCCAACACCTAGCCACGGCATGAAGGAACGAAAAACAAAGCGGAGAGCAACTTAGCGAGAATAGTGCATTTATCTCGAACCCTTGGAAATTCACTTTTTCCGAGCCATCTAAAGTCGCAATCCAATTTGAGAGTTTTTCGGCAAAGAATGGCTCCATTTGTGGCAAAACTAGAGCTAGAATGAAGAAATTACGAAGTCCCAACTTTTATAGAAGATAAGGCACTGAGTGGAAGACAGGTGGCGGCAATTTGGAGGTCCCTCACATTGATGGCTAACCGACCAGTGGTGATGGCCGACAGGCCACCACTAGTGGCCGAGAGCCTCTGTTCATGGCTAACAACATTCTTATGGTCTTCTTGTGGGTTGAGACTGTTTTGTTCTGCTCTTGGTGCATTCCGCTCTTGTTTTAGTAGTTTTGTCGAGTCACTTTTAAGTTGTTGCAATTTGTTTATCGAGTTGTTTTAGATTGATTATCGAGTTGTTTTAGTTTGATTATTGAGTTGTTTCAGTTGTTGTGTTGCTCATCGATTTGTATTTGTTTTGTTTTTGCTTAATTGAGTTGTTGCTTTCGAGTTGTTGCGTCGTTTATCAAGTTGTTATTATTAGTTGTTTATCGAGTTGTCTTATTTTTGTTTGCTACGTGTTGGTTGGTTCATTACCTGATTAAGAAAGTGCCAATACAATGTGTAGTTTTCAATCAAGATCAACCTCGTTTTTCTGCTATGCAATGTTATACGATGCTCAGAATGCAAAATATAACACTCTTTCAACAAAAAACTGGTTTTCATTTTGAACATGGTTACCTTTTCTTTTACAAATGAGTACAAGTTTTTAAAGCAAATAAAACCTGTCTAAAGCTATACAAAGTACTAACACTACTAGCAAAAAGAAACTAAGCAAAAATGCAAAAATCAGCGCCAGCTATCTTAGCCTCGAGAGGCCCTCTTCGTCCTCTTTTTGGACAGAGCCTCAGAGCTGTCCCCGTCAACACTGTTGTCTGCACCTCTCTCTAAATCAGAATCAGAATCGTCCCTGCCATCTGCCTCGGAGCTTGACGCAACATCATGTCCATTAGCAGAACCTGAGCTAGCGTCATCATCTCCGCTCTTGAACGACTCGGCATGCTGACTCGTCGCCTCCTCGGCCTCGCTGGTCTCAGCCTCGTCATCACTCAGAATAGACTCGGAAAGGCCACTCTCATCTCTGCCTCGTTTGCGCGCCGAAGCCTATCTCTCTCTCCTCCTTGTTGTAGGAGGGGGCACTAATGGTCCTGCTGCAGCTCCCGTTGGCGCGCCCGGTATGGCTGGGATCTAAAAAGGGCAGTTGTCAATATATCAGTCTCAGTGTATGTATCAGATTCAAAGATGGTATGCAGTGTGAGTGTAGGCAGAAGTCAAATACAATGTTTGAATGCGGTGCGTGAATGCAGTGTTTGAATGCAGTGTATGAATGTAGTGTTTGAGTGTAGTGTATCGGATCAATGCAGTGTGGAACAGGTTACAGTTGAAATGCTAATGTATCAGCATAAAGTTTGATGGCATGAAACGTGAGCTAAAGAAAATTATCAAAATTTCGTAAAGGCTGAGCAGATTCATGTTCCTCTGCACCATCCCCATTAGGGAATCTGCTAGCTCGAGAGTGTTCCCTGTGTACTCCATAGATGCCTGTAAGTGCGTTGAGGTGATCAGAGTTCTATAAGCATAACTGAAATAAGTTTAACATGCAAAAATGTAAAGTGTAGTACATATTGGAGTTGGGCCTCAAACCCTAACAAGCTCGTGCCGGTTGATGCAGGCTCAATAGGGATCTGGTAAGCCTCTCCGGTATGCCGCGAATAGGTAAGTGTAGTGGGAAGCTCTGGCCAACCAGTCATCCATCTCGCTTGAGAAGCCCTTTTGCTATAAGCCAGGGCTGCCCTGGTCACTCTAGGTCCCATCCTCGCAACAGGAACCCTCGCTCCCTCACCTCCGCGAACACTGCTCAAGGGTGGCATAAGATGTGTCTGAATGAAGACTGCATAATCACCCTCGACTCGAAAGTATTCCACCTCCAAGCCAACCATGAACTAGATAACTCTGTCAACAGATAGGCTGTCTGCTGATCTCATGGACTCAGGTAGTGTCATCGGTATGAACTGAGTAGGCATGCCCAGAGACTAGCATACGACTCTCTCGCCAAGGTACCAGGCTCGGCAGACCGGACCCTCAAGCAGAATGTGATAACGAGACATGCCCCAGGCCGCATTGTACCGGCCTCCGAGTCCTCTCAGTATCATGGCCCATGGCTGCCATGAGATCTACAAATGGAAGTTGTATAGATTGTCAGTTGTTGTCAGTAGCTATAATGTGAATCAGAACAGTATGAAAGCAAACGATCACCGTATTTTAGGTTACCTCGTGAGCAGCTACGGTGTCGAAGTAACGCCTAAAGAAAGAAAAGGGCTTGCGAGTCCTGTGGTGAAGCTTTCCATTATACACCTATGAGTAGGGGACCGTCAATGGGACCTCCACCTCTGGCTCCTGGGCAAGAGTTGGGAAGTATGCTTATACCCATAGCTGTAGGGAAAATGCAAAGGTACACAGAAAGCATGCAGTGCATGAACAGATACAAAAAGTGCAAAGCAGAAAGCATATAGTGCATGAACAGATACAAAAAGTGCAAAGCAAAAAGCATATAGTGCATGAGCAGGTATAGAAAGTACAAAGCAGAAAATACATGCATTAAACAGATGTAAAGCAAGAAATGCTGAAAAAAATGCAAAGTGTAAAGAGGGAACTGAGATGTGTACTTCTCAGGCTCCCCAGTAGGGTCCGACCAGGAGTCTAATCCCGCGGGAGGTCGAGCTCATATAGCCGCACAAAGTGGCGAGTCTAGCACCGCTCCAAATGAAGAAGCACTGCTCCAAATGAAGAAGTTCACTCAGAAAAAGACCACCAGTGCGCTCAGTAAGTATAGCCCCACGATGTTTGCCCTTGTCGCAAACAGGGTGGTACCGAAGAGGAACATCAGAAAACCTCGAGCGTAGTGCTCTATCTTCTCTATTGTCTCTGGCATGGTCCCCCGGAATCGCTCCTCGAACCAACTGTATCTGACGTGGGCTGTCCGGATCAAAGGCGGGCGTGCCGCTAAAAGCTCAATCCAACTAGCCTCCCACTCTCCCATATCAGGATCAAGGGGAATCGGATCAACCCCTGCGGCTAGGCCTGTGATCATGGCGAAGTCGTACGGGGTCATCGTCATCTCTCTGGTAGTGGAAAGGTGGAGAGAATTGGAGGTGTTCTACCATCTCTCCACTAGAGCTCCAAGAAGTGGATGGCTCACTATGACTCGTGGCAATCCAGAGCAGAATAGGCCGAAGCCTGCATCATCGACAATTGCTCGTACTTCGGCAGGGAGCTCATCGTACAAATCTCTGGCCGTCGTGGCCCTATAGCCCTTGTATAGTGGGCGTCACCCTGTGACAAATGCAGGTGAATCAATGTAAATACAGTGCAAGAGTGTGATCAATACAACAAATGCAGGTAAAGAACATCAGATGTGCAAGTGCATAGAGTTTGTACCTCAACGGGAACAGCTAAAATATGGGCGTCCGACTCCCTCAGTAGGAGATCGGCTAGTGCATCAGCAAAATCAGTAAAGTGCCTAACCCCACTAGCAAGCAGAATGTGAGTCTGAGGATGATATCTCGCCGCGTCAAAAGGCTTCACTCCCAGTGGTAGGGGCTCCGACTCTGCATCAGAATCGAACTTCGCCTCTGGAGGAGTTCCATCATGTGGAAAGTCGTCTGCCATCTGGAATATAGGTGACGAGTCGATGAAAATGGGGAAAATAGGAGAAAATGCCAAAAGTCAACTCAAGCAAACCCTAGGAGAGAGAAAATAGAAGAAAAAGTCAAAGCCCGGGAAAAGGCGCCAAACCCAAGAGAAAATCGAGGGGAACAAGCCTCAAGTGGTGAAAATGAAGAAAAAAGCACCGAAATTAATTTTCAATCGGTTCAAAACGAAAGAAATCAAGAGGTTTTAGCGAATCAACTTCACATCCGGCGTTGGGAAATGCGTATAAAGCTCAAATCTAGAGAGAAGGAAGGTCTAGAAAGAGAGAGGGAAGAATTTTGGGCATGGGTTGTGGAGGAAATGAGCCCCGTTGCCCTATACTGAAACACCCGAATGCAAAAGGACCAAAATGGCCAAACCTGCCATCGATGGCCGGTCAGCCACCACTGTTGGTCGACAACCACCATTGGTGGCCAACAACCCTTAGGGGTGGCGACAGGTGGCCAACACCTCCCCTTGGTGGTCTTCAAGCTTCCAGTGTTCCTCCTTTATGTTTTGCTGCTATTTTCTGTTCACAGTTCTCGAGAAAATGCAAGAAAAGTTCACTTTTAAGCTCATATTGGCTCTGTGGAAGCTCTGAATCGTGTCTTCGATGCATGACGATTCATCGCTGATCAACATCAATGAGGTGTATCCTTTTGCACTTGTTGCAACTCTTCCGAGAGGTAAACCGGAAGTTGCTATTCAATCCATTGTACATAGAATCTGCATTCCTCCATTGTTGCATAGAATGTGTATTTCTCTATTTTCACATAGAACATGCATAGGACATGCTTCCAATTATCGTGCATGGAACATGTATTTGCTAACCTTTGCCTATAATATGCATTTTGTGCTATTAATGGAACATGCATTTTGTACTGTTACATTGAATATGCATGCCGATGTTGCATAGAACATGCTCTGGCTCACACCGCATAGAATATGCTTGTTTTCTGTTTCTTCCATGTTGTGCATAAAACATGCCCCTAACATTTTTCCATGATTATTTGTCTTGCATAGAACATGCACTCTTACTATGTTATGCTTGTTAAGTTTCTGTCTTATGCAGGCACGATATTGTATATACGGTTTATTCGGATGAGTTCCATGTGAGATCATTCTTGTCCTTCACTATACCCTGTTTTGGTCAAAATCATTTGGACGGGTTCTGATGTTCACTACCACTCGCTGTTTTGGTTTAAAGCATTTGGATGTGTTCCGATATTCACGACTCCCTGTTTTGGTTTAGAGCATTTGGATGTGTTCCGATGTTCACCACCACTCCCTATTTTGGTTTAGAGCATTTGGACATGTTCCGATGTTCACCACTCCCTATTTTGGCTTAGAGCATTTAGACATGTTCTGATGTTCACCACCACTCCCTATTTTGGTTAAGAGCATTTGGACGTGTTCCGATGTTCACCACCATTCCCTGTTTTGGTTAAAAGCATTTGGACGTGTTTCGATGTTTACCACCACTCCCTGTTATGGTTAAACAAAAACAGTCGGATGTGTTTTGATTGTTTATCACTATTCCTTGTTTTGGTTACAAACGTTTGGATGCGCTCCGATGTTTATCATCGTTCCCTTTGGTTCAGAACAGTCGGGTACGCCTCGGTGTTCACACCATCCCTTTTCTCCTTCCGCGTGCAACACGTTAGGATCTTATTTGACACCTCGGGTGCGACTGATGGTAGTGTTATTCTTTCTGCATGAAATGTGGTTTGGTTCATGTCTACTTACTTCTATTCATGTTAGAGGTTGCTATACCTTACTTCAGTTTGTTTGATGTAACATTTCTTTGCATAACATTTGCATCTAGATGTTTCATTACAGCCTTGTTGTCTGATCATAAGCTATGTTTTTCCATCATGCATATCATTTGCATCTTGTCCCAGAACTAAGCTGGTTTGATTCCACGCAAAGGGATACATAGGTAGCCTGCGGGCGCAACCGTTCTTTGTCTTGCTTGTTTTTTGTCCAACTCTTTGGCCTTGTCAAAAATGGGTCGTCTCTAAACTTTGACATTCACTCACGTCATTTCATGAATCCCGAGTTCTGTCAAATAGGGGCAACTGTAGACACCCCATTTTTGACCGTCCTCAAGACTTAGATGTCATCGTTTGTGCACTCGATGATTGTGCTTGTTCGTGTTTGTTTTAAGCGCCCGAAGTCCTCGGCGGAATGCCCTGTCTTTGAGCTTTTGAACCTTGTTCTTTCTCTACCTTGTCTTGGACCAAAACTTGGTGTCTGGACCTATTGGTGACCTATCAGCCACCCCCCAAGGCTGTCGGCCATGAGTTATGCCTGTTAGCCATGGATGTGGCCGGTCGGCCACCAGTCTCTCTTTCCAGATATTTTTTTATATTTGTTTGCCAGCTGTTGTTCACTGAGCTGCATCTTCATACACGTGTATGGTACGATGTATCTCAGCTCAAACCTTGATTTTCTATATATAGGGGGTTCCTCTCCCATTTTAGAGGGTTAGACATTTTAGACCAAAAATCTCTCTCTCTCTACAATTCTCTCTCTCTCTCTCTCTTGCTATTTTGTGCCTTAAAGTCTAGTTTTTCTACACTTTTGCACATGAACCCTTTATCAAACTTGGCCACCTTGGAGCTGAGGTTTCTTGGAGCTTTGTTTGTGCTCTAGAAGAAGGTTTAAGCTTGGATTATTGCTTAATTTGTGCTTGAGCTTCAAGAGGTAGTTTACTTGAGTAGTATACTTGCTTTGAATACTTGTTTTGCCATCATTTTGTATTATTTTTGGGCTAGTTTTCAACTATAAAAAACTCTATTTTTTCAAGCTTAAAATGATGGTTTCAGGCTATCTTGTGTTAAGGGTTAATCCACCCTTCTTGTTGCTTAATTGTTTATGCTTTTGTGCCATCTTTTCATCACTTTCAAAACAAATTTTTTGGCCCTTTTAACCACTGAATCTCATAGGTTTTTCACTGGTAAAAGCCAACTTTTGAAGTCCAAAATTAGAGGGGTTAGCCTCCCCTCCATGTGTCTTGATTGCATGCCTAGTTAACCTCACATGTTAGCATGTTTTTGTAGCCTAACTTAGCTTTACTCCAGCATGTTTTGCCTCTGTTTTGACCTGCTTTAGCTCTGTTTTAGACTATTTGGTTCATTTGAGCTTTGTTTTGTATGGTTGTGGTGTAATTTCCTTCACTATCTTAGTGTTTCTAAGTTTTGAGCATTATTTGTGTGTCTTGGTTGCATGTTTGAATGCTTTTTCATGCCTAATTTCAGCACATACAAACTCTGCAACCTCCCTCGTTTCATCACTTTTTCATTTGTTTTGAGGGTTGTTTCAATCTTAAAATTGTTTAAGCTCGAGGCTGAGACTCATGTTTAATAGTTTAATCCTCCTTTGAGGGTTCATTACCGATGGCATGAAGCTTCCCTCATGCCTTGAACTACCCCTTGGTTAACACTTCTTTCTCTTTAGAGAATACTCACCTTTGGACTTAATCAGTTAAAGAATGAATCGGTAATTTAAAATAAGTAAACAAAATGAACAAGTAAAAGATGCAAGATATGCATCTTTCATGTTGCATTGCATGTGTTCGAATCAGACATTAATTCGAGCACAAGGAAAATGGGACATTTCATACTCGAAAGTGATAAAATGTGCCACTTTCCTTGGTCACCATCATCCTTGATCATGCATGATAAGGTGGTGGCATTTTGAGTCTCATTTTGCATTGATTGAACTTGCACAATTGGCTACACAAGCCATCATGCAATGAAATTGCTTGATTGATGGTTTGTGATATCAAATTTTGTCCCTCATTTGATTTTCCCATGAAGAGGAGAGGCAAAATGTGCAAACATCTGTTAAAATACACTGCTTTGCCTTGTCTGCTCTCTGTTGCAACAAAAAGTGAAGTTCATGTCATCAATGGCCGACCGACCACCACTAGTAGCCGACCGGCCACAATTGGTAGCCAACAAGGCCCCTGTTGGCCACCAATGAAAATTGCACAGTGTGTTCCTGAGGTGGAGCAGAGGTGTTCTGGAAGTGGATAGCTTCTTTGGTGTTCGAGTGTGCAAACAGAGGCTGCAACAGCAAAATGGTGGCTTTTCAGGTGAAGGTTCAAGAATGCATGCATTCCTCGCTTCCCAGGATTAGTTAGTTGGTTTAATTAGCATTAGATCAAATGTGTGTTGTAATTAATTAGTTGTAGGTAATTAAGTGTTTTCAATAATTAGTTTAACTAGTTATTCATTTTCGGTCTGTAACAATTAGTTAACTAAAATAGTTAATTAATTCGTTGTGTAATAATTAGCTAGCTTAATTAGCGCAGCTAGTTAGCTTATTCGTTTGGACCCTCCGTCGTGAGGGCATAATGTTGTAATAAGTGTGTGTGCGTGTGTGCATGTCTTCCAACCCCACGTCTTTCTCCCTTTTACTTAATCACTTTCGATGGTTAAATTAGGGACATTTTCAATTAGCATACCTTATGCTTGCATGTTTGCATCCATTCATTTGTATTGCATGCACCGACGCTCGGCGCATTATTCAAACTGCATCGTCATTTCAATATCTTCTTCGAACACGTGCTTAATCGCATGTTATTCAAATTGAATCATATGCCATATTAGTAGCCGAGCCTATTAATTTCATATTGCATGTGTTGCATTAGGCATCTTGTATAGTTAGGATCATGCATTTTTCTAACTAGTTTTTTATTTTGGCTTTGAGTACTCAGTGAGTTTTACGCTTTAGTATACTTGCATGAGTGTGATTGCCATATTGCCATGCTTCGCATGCTTGCCATGAGGCTATGTGCTTACTTCCTAAACTGCATGAATGCTTGTGGATGAAGGCTTGTTGTTTGAATTGGAACGATTCAATGAATTTTTGCTTTAAGGCCACTTTGTTGTGGCAAAATCTTATTTTAAGCCCATTATGTTTGGTGGCAAATCCACATCTTTAAGCCCACTTGAGGTGGTAAATTCAAACCATTTTCACAAAAACGAACATGAGTTAAATTGTTCCAAATTGAGCAAACTAGTCTATATTTGCATGTGCGCATCACGTAGTAAAGCTAGTTTAGTAACCGGAATAAGAACACATAGTGTTTATAAAAACTCATACCATGGTTAGTCGAGGTCGATCTTTGATCGGGCGAGCAGGGGTGCTCAATTCATAACCTTCCCCCATCATACCTAAGTTCCTGAGCCGAGGCAACTTTGGTGATGACGGACACATCGCCTTCGACACGAGTCAGGGTTTCTTAAATTTCTAAAAAAAAAACAACATATTTAGGTGGCGACTCTGTATCTGGCAAAGCAGTCTAATTTTGGCATTATTTGATTGAAAATCGATTTTCCAAAATGATTTGTCGGATTTGGACTCTTTGGTGTTCATCAGTTTCACATTGCACTTATGAGACTAGAGTCAGAACCTCGGGAGTCCAAACTATGAGGCCTTTTTTTCAACCCTTTCCGAAAGGCGAGAAGCAAAAAAGGCGAGTCCATAGTTTGGTACTTCTCTCCATTAGTGGACTTAAAGCTCATTGTTGGACTTAATTGACTAAGGAATGGAAGGTAATTAAAATGGGATAATAGAATTGGGATAAAATGGACCAACATAATAAAATGATTTGGTGTTCAATCGGACATTAATTAAACACATGGAGACTTGGGTCATTTCATACTTGTTAGTGATGAAATGGTTCAAGTTTCCAAGGTCAACCACTTCCCTTGATCAATTCATGATAGGAAGGAGGTTTTGTTAGTCTCTCCTTACCATTTATTGAAATTGTATCCCTTGGTTCATAAGTCATTACGCAATGAAATGCCGTCGATTGATAGCTTGCGAATTAAGCCTACTCCTCCTTTGACCTGTTTGTTGATAAGGAGAGGCAGGTGGACAAACATCCCTTGAGAATACTCTGTTTGTTCTATATTGCTCATGAAAGAACCAACATTAGTGGCCGACAAGCCACTTTTACTGGGAGGCTGGCCACTATTTGTGGCTGGCCGACCACTACTTTTGGGATGCCGGCCACTTCTTCCAACCAGGCAGTGTCCCTTTTTCCAGCAGAGCAGAGGCTGAGGTAAGAAAAAGTGCAATTTTCTAACTGTGCAGCAGAGGCATTCCGGTAGCAAAACGGAGAGCTTTTTCTGATGGAAATCCACATCCATGCATGAACCATCCCTCAATTCTCATTAGTATGCTGTACTTAGAGTAGTGGACTTGTAACTAATTAGTTAATTTGGTTAGAATAGCTTGTTAGTTTTGTGTTATAATGATTTAATTAGCTAAAATAGGTAGTTAATTTTCGGTGTTGTAATAATTAGCTAGTATAGTTAATTTACTTCATTTGGGTTTGTAATAGTTAGTTAACTAGCTTAGCTAATTCATTTATTCAAACGCACTTGTGCGAGGGCCAAATTGTAATAATGTGTATGTCTTCCAACCCCACGTCTTTCCTCCTTTTATTTACTTGCTTATGATGGATAGTGTTGAACATCACATTTCATTTAGCATTTCCCATGTTTGCATCCATTTGTTTTGCATACATGAAGTTCGGCTCATTATTCTAACAAAGCATTGTAGTTTATATACTTCGTTGAATACATATTGAAACTGCATGCTATCATTGTTTCAAATGTCATAACTAGTAGCCGAGCTTATTAGTTGCATATCGCATGTGTTGCATTAGTCATATCGCATTAATTAGGGGCATGCATGTTTTCTAATTATTTTTCTTTGTTTGGCTTGCCTTGGAGTACGAGGTGAGCTTTTATCGCTTTACAATATCGCATGCGTCTGATTGTTGCCATGTCAAGCATAATTACCATGAGCCCAATTGCTTAAGTGATAAATTGCTTGAATGCCTATGGATGAAAGCTAGTTGCTCAAATTGGAATAATTTGAAGAATGTACATATGAGATCGCTTTTTCAAGTGGTACATATTTGAAACAATTTTCAAAACAAACATGAAATCAAAGTGTTCCAATTTTTGCAAATTAGTCTATACTTGTGTGCATCACATAGTAAGTTAGCCTAATAATCAAAACAAGAGCATATAATGTAAATAAGAATCACATCATGATTAATGGAGGCCGATCTTTGATCTAGCGAGTGGGGTGCTCAATTCATGACCTTCCCTTCTCGTACCTAAGTTCCCGAGCCAAGACAATCTTGGTGATGACGGACACGTGGACTTTGGCATGAGTCATGGGTTTCCTAAATTTCCCAAAAACATATAGGTGGTGACTCTGTATCTAGCAAAGCAGTCCATTTTTGGCATTTTGATTCAAATCGATTTTCAAAAAGATTTGCCAAATTTGGATTCTTCCGTGTTTATCTATTTCACATTGCACATGTGGAATCAGATTCAGAACTATGGGAGTCCGAACTGTAGGGCTAGTCATATCCGAAAGGAGCACGAAAAGTTGAGCTATAGTTATTCATTGACTATCGTCAACTCAATCGATTCACGATCAAGAACTGGTATCTGCTTCCAAGAATTGACGACCTTTTTGATCAACCTAGAGGTTCATAGTTTTATTCAAAAATTGATCTTAGGTAAGGTTACCATCAACTACAAGTCAAGGACAAGGATATTCCAACGGCGGCATTTTGGACGAAGTACAGTAACCACGAGTTGTGATAATGCTTTTCGAACTAACCAATGCACCAACAATATTCATGAGCCTAAGGAACAAGATCTTTACACCGTACCTCGACCAGTTTGTAGTTGTGTTCATTGACGATACTTTAATAAATTCAAGGCTTCAGGCCATTAGAGATGACCAGCTATATGCCAAGCAAGTAAATTTAGTTTCACATAAAAGAAGACAATTTTTGGGGACATGTAGTATCTGAGAGAGGGATTGCGGTAGATTCAACGAAGGTAGAAGCAGTCTCGGATTGGAAGCAACCAAAGACTGTAACGGAATTCGTAGTTTCTTAAGATTGACTGGGTATTATCAAATGTTCATTCAAGATTTCTCTAAACTAGACAAGCCAATGACACAATTTATGCAGAAAGAAGTAAAGTACGATGGAATGATAGCTAGATTGGCGGTAAAAGAGTGGGATATGTTAAAATTCTTAATGAATTTGAATTTCAAGTGAAGGTTCAAGATGGGAAGGCATACCTTGGTGCACAAATGTGATGCGAAAGTTAGTAAGTGAGGTCAGGGGGAGCTCAAGATCATGATCAAGAAGTAGTCAAAACATGCTTGGAATCAAGAAAACAGTAGCCAACTGGTCAATTTGTTCGGATGGGAAATTAAGATACCAAGGTAGGCTAATTGTACCACATATGCACCTCGATTTTATGTAAAAAACTTCCTTAAAGAGTTAGCTTTCCGGGAAAATTGGTTTCACTGAAAAAGAGTGAGCGGTTTATAAGAAAATTTGATTTTCGTAACGATCGATGAATTTGGACAGCGCTGGAGTGCTTCTTAAATAACTACAAATATAGAAAAGATATTCCATTTCTGAATAATGTTATGAAAAATAGATAAAATTCTCTATGAACTATAGGAATGCCAGGTTCGATAAAAATCTAAAATAGCCCTTTGGATTTTAATCTTTAAGTGGTATTGAATCTAGAAATTTTGTTTTGCATTGGTGTTTTATGATCTAGTGTTCATGAATATGCTTATTAATATGTGATCATGTCTTGGTATGATATTACATATGTCACGGTTATATATACTGTTTAATTTAGTCCTTCGATGATGCTCACATTTATGCAAATTTATTCTTTTGTTACTTGCTTGTACTAACTAACTTAAAACATTAATCCAAACGAAAAACTTAATGGGTGGCTAATGGGGTTTCAATCATACGAGTATTGTTATGAGATAAAGTTATGTTCATATTAAATTGGTTAGCGAGACGTGTTTCTTTTTGAAATTTAAAGTCTTGCACAAGTGGTTAATCGAAACCCTTGAACGAAAAGGTTGTATTCGGACCCTAGGTGGTTTTGGTGTGAGGAGGGAATAGGTAAGGCCCTACTTTACTGTCTCTTTTGAGTCCCTACGGTTGGCACTACATGATATATATCCATTGGTAGACATCTGAGGTAAGGTTTATAACAAAGCAGCAAAAGAGGCTGCGTCCGACTCTTGTGGTTGGAAAGATAAAACCTCTTTGGGGGATTTCTAAACTACTAACAACTAACATTGTAACCTTTGTTATTTACTTGAATATCATGTTTCTTTAGAAAATGATGCTTTAGACATGGAACTTTTTGCAACGGTTTGAAAATCGTCGCAAAAGCAAGCTTTTTTGATGGCAAAAAAAACTATCGTGAACTTAATTTTTTTGCAATGACATTTGATTGTCACAAAAAAGGCATTGACTAAATGCCACTATTAGAGACGGAAAATCCAAGACCATGGCCAAAAATAATATTATACACGACGGTATGTTACTCGTTGTTTTTTTTTTTTTTTTTTTTTGTGACGCTCTTTGTTAGTCTGTCGCAATTTTTTTTTTCTTTTCGCTCATTAGATGGGAGGAAAAAAAAATAAACAAGGGTACAAAACGAAGGGTTGAGATCACTTGAAGAATTAAGGATTAAGATGAATACTTCACCAAAATGATTCGGAGAGAAAAAAAAAAACAAGGGTATAAAACGAAGGGTTGAGATCACTTGAAGAATTAGGAATTGAGATGTATACCTCACCAAAACAACATCATTCTGGTGAGGTAATTCAAAAAAATTGTTTTTTTAAAAAAAAACTCTCCTTGATTCAGACTCATTTTGGATGTGTGTGTGTGTGTGTGTGTGTGTGTGAGAGAGAGAGAGAGAGAGAGAGAGAGAAAGAAGAAGAAGAAGAAGTGCTGTGGAGTCGCTGTCCCCGCCGCCCCACCCCTTGCTGCCCCGCACCGCCGAGGAGTGGTTGAGTTCGGATTCAAGAAGCTGGTATTCATTCAACAGATTCAACAAGTTCATCCTCCAAACTTAAAATATTAGGGTTTTGAATTAAAAAATTAGGATTTTCCATGCTTGGTATTGGTAATATAGCTTGTTGAATTTGTTGATTAAGAGATTCTTACATGATTTATTTCAAATATATTCTTAGGGTTTTGATTTGAGGCTTTTTATTTGATTATTTCAAATTTGTTCTTGGGTAAAAAAATTAGGGTTTTGATTTTGGAGCTTTTACATGACATTGAGAGCTCTCTCACCTCTCTCTTGTTATTCAAACTAGGGTTTTGATTGAAGTATTTCAATTGAACCAATAAATAAATAAATAAATTAATTGATTTGGGAATTTCAATTGAAAAAAGGGTTTTGATTTTAGGGTGGAGTTAGTACTGGTGTGGATGGATTCTGATCCAATTCGATTTTATTAATGTCATTTATATAACCATGAATTGTTTAGTTGACAGTGACAGTAGTAGAGGTGATCTTGATGATGTGGGTGATGATATTTTTGAACTCTACTTAATGAACTTATCCTGGTCTTCTCTATTTCTTTTTAATTTTTTCCAAATGCTCATCTCTCTCTTTTTAATAAATTATTCAAGGATGCTTGTTTTTTTTTTCCTTTTTTTTTCTTTGTTTTTTTGGTTGGTGTTGATGTCTTTTCCTTGTCATTAGTAGTTGGTATATTTACTGTATTGGCATTTAATATGTGCCTATGTTTGTCTTAGACTCTTATTGTTTTTCCCAGATTTGCATGCAAAGGCTGCTATATTTTTTTCTTATTTGTGCTTCTATATTGGAATGGATTGTGCATAATTTATCATATTTGTGGACACAATCCTCTAAATTAATTTTATTTTTATCCCATTCACATCCCTTTTTTGTAAGGTGGAATTGGTTATTAGAGACACAAGATGTTGATGTTGACCTATTTCCCAATCTTTCTTTTCCACCTATGCCATAGATGTGAGAAATTCTACTCAAGAACTAATAAGCAATGAATGGCTAGTTATTGTTTTGTTGTTCACATCATTGACCCTCAACACTTGGAATGTACCATTCAAAAGTAGGAATAATGTGGTGATTTGAAATTTTAGTTAACAAAGTGTTAATGGGGAATAGATGAAAATAGTTTTTTTCATTTTTGTTTTTTATAGTTCATAACACACCTGATTGTACAATGAGTAGTTTTCCCTACTGATTGAACTTTCTTGAGTGCTACAATTATTAAGTCATCTCTGTTAATTAAGTGAAAATTTTAAGAAGCTAAATCAAGTGACTTAAGTTACTTACATTTGTTGTGGCACTTGTGCAAGAAAACAACAGATTTTGGAATGATCTTTATAATCTGAGGAGCCATCTTCTTAGAAGAATCTGTAGACACTGCATATTCTATTTGGTGATTGATGTTGCAAGATTACTTCACATTTAGAAGTTCAATAAGTTTTGGTTATTCAGAGTGTTTCTCTATTTTCTATTTACATATTATTCAGTGATTCTCGTTAGTTTGCTGATGTTATTTGCTGTGTTATTGGAATCATAATTGGTACTGGTACTGCTACTACTACATAATGCTATGATGAGCATTTATCGATTTAAACTGGAGTGGTTAAATCATATTTAGCCATATATTATCAACTATTTCAAACTTGGAATGATAGCTACCGTGATTTTTTGGTTTTATTATATTATCAAAGTTTTGTTGTGTGGATGGAAAGTTTTTGCTAAATAATTTTTATTGTTGGATTTGTTTAACTTCTCCAACATGAGGGTTAACATTTTTTTTTATCTGTTTTTCGCATATCCAATCAGTTTTAGGTGGCATTCCTTATATTGTTATTGGATTTAGGTAAATCTTGTTGTGTTATTTCATCTATTCTTATGCTTTCATGACTATAGGATATAGGCAAATCATATTTGCTATTATATCTGTTTTTGTTCTTTACTATTCCGTTCACAATTCTTATAAAGGGCATTTCTCTTGCCCTCTTTTTTCAATTGCACAAGCTTGTCATGTGCAGTTTCTTGGATGTGGTGGCTTGTCATCGATGCTTCCTTTACAATTTTCTTTTTCATATCCTTATGATAATCTTGCCTTGATGCTGTACAATTATATAAGTGGATCTCACTGATTTCCTATAGCAATGGTTGATATGGTGGGATTGATTTAATTTAAAAGTAAATACATCATTTTTGTTTTTAAGTATTGGGCAAACAAGCTTTATACATCATACTTACCCAAAGTCTAGGCTAATTTTTGTTTTTCGAATGTTAGGCATCTACAACGTGAAACCTGTTTGCCGTCCACACGATGAATCTTCTTGGGATATATAGTTTCAATTACAAAATTTAAACTACACATAATTAGGACACGTGTCGAGTAAAAAATTCCCTAAAGTTGGTGCCAAATTTGACTTGTGGGGATAGACGATACGTAAATAGGACATGTAGGTTAGAGTCGAAAACGCCTTAAACTTAGTCGAAATAGACATTCAGGGGGGTGAAAATGCAAAATAGCCCTCGAACCACTCAATGGATGTCACCAGCAACTATTTTGTTCTTATCTCTCCGCACGATCCACCATTGGAGCACCACCCCTAGGTACATCCTTTATATTTCGCTCTCTCTCTCTCTCCCTCTCTCCCTCTCTCTCTCTCTCTCCCCCAATTTTAGCTTCTAGGGTTTTTTTTGTTCCATTTGCATACCTTCACGCAAACCCATCCCTAAAATGACCCAACCACCGCCATTGACGAATGATTGGAATTTTTCTTTTTTTATTATTTATTTATTATTTCTTTTATTATATGATGATCTTGATTTCATGGATTCAAAATATCAAATGGGGTTTATTAATCTTGTATTTTGGTTGTGTTTTTTTCACAATGCTTCACACATGATTGCATAAATTCCCCACTCAAACTACATATTATTTTTCTACTTCTCTAGGGTTTGTTTTTTTTGTTTTTTGTTTTGTATTCTCTCCCTCTCTCTCTCTCTCTCTCTCTCTTTCTCTCTCTCTCTCTCTCTCTGAGTAGATTTGCTTGATTGATGTATCCCTCTATAGATAGTATGTTAAAAACTATAAATGTCATGAAGATGAGAATTCTCATATATGTATATATATGTATGACTCCAATGGTTTGTCTTGAAAATTCATCTTTGAGTCAAGCAAGAGTGTTAATAGAGAAGTTCATTATCACGTGCTATATATATATATATATATATATAAGAGAATATTAGCTCAAAATAAGTAAGGACTTACTTCAAAGATTCTAACAGACTAATGCACACTGTGACCTGCCCAACATTAGTTAGTTTCAAATTGATGAACATATTGTATTAGGCTGCTATGCTATTGAATATTGGGTGTGGCCTGTTTGTTGCTATGCTATTGAATATTAGAGTGAAAAGAGAGTTGCTGCTAATTGCTTTTGGCATCAAGGGTTACTGATTGAACGTAGAGTTGCTATGCTTTGTTCGTCTGCTTTGTCCCTATATTTTGTTAGGCTCCTATGCTGTTGAATATTGGGTGTGGCCTGGTTGTTGTTATGCTGTTGAAAAGTGAAGTTCTGCATCAAGGGTTGAGCTGCTGTTGGGTTGTGTGGCTGCTGCTGATTTGTGTGGTGTGGCTGCCGTTGGTTTGAATATTGGGAAGAAGAATACAAAACATAAGTTGAGAAGCCGAAAGAGGATGTTATGTGCATGTTCATTGAGGCAGTGGACCATGTGGTTAAGTTAGAGTTAATAGACAACATAGAAAAACTAGGTCTTGCCAACCTATTTGAAGAAGCTCTAGACACCATTATAGCTTTTAAGAATAACCATTTCATTACAGAAGACCGTATCTATGCTAATGCTCTACTCTTTAGGATTCTTAGGCAGCATGGTTTCTGTAGACACCCCATTTTTGACCGACCTCGAGACTCAGACGTCACCAGTTGAGCACTCGGTGATATTGCATGTTGTGCTTGTTCAGAACTTTCAGAGTCGCGGCCGTGAGCCCTGCCTCCGGACTTCCGAACTCTCTCCTGTGCCTTGTCTCGGTTTGCGAACCAGACTCGTTTTTCTCTGTTTCTTTTCCTGAGGGGAGGGAGAGGTCCCGCAGACCATCTCTCAATGTCCGTAGGCTACATTTGGTGGCCGTAGGCCATTTTGCCCTTTTCGGAGCCCGGTTTCCGGTTTTCCGGGACCATCAGGCCGTGTGCCTCGGTTCGGGACCGCCTAACCATCTCCGTTTGCTCTGATTTTTGGCATACTTCCTACTTGCTCCATTTTGAGGGACACTGGGGTCCCGGAAACCCACTTCGTGGCCGAACGCCACTTTCGGTGCTTAACAGCCCATTTTCGGGACCTCGAACTGCGTGTTTTGGCCCCGGAACATTCGTTTTGCAATGGTTTTCGTTCATTTTTGGCAGGTACCTCTGTTTTATCACAGGGAAGGTCACTGAAGGGTGGGAGGCCAGCAATTGTTGCAGCAACCAGTTATCTCTCCTCCGGAGCCTCCCGGCGCCCGTTTTCCCAACTTCCGGGCTAATGTTGAACACCTTGGAGTTAGTGTTGCCAACTTTCGACCACATATCTGTGATCTACACATCTGGGAGGCCACTAAAAGTTGGTGGCCGGCCATTAAGGTCACTTGACCCTTTTGACCCCCTCTTTCCGAGCCATTGTTGAACCCCTTGGGCCCACTTTCTTGGAATTTCAATTACATGGTTGTGTTGTACACACATAGGGCTACCTCCCCAATATCTGGCCGGCCAGAAAAGCTCCTTGACCCTTTTGACCCCTAGCCGGCCGGCTAGGGGGTGTGGCCGGCCGGCCACCTCCTGTAAAAGTATGAGGCCGGCCGTATTCTCCTCACTGTACCCTTTCCAGCTGTTGGGCAATATCCCCCAGATATTTTCTGTATCCGGGGGATATTTTGTGGGGGAGTTTTCCTCTCCATTTCCCCCACCTTTTACACCCCCTTTTGGCCCTTTTAACCAGCTGATGGCCTCCTCTACAAGGGTTAGAAGAACTTTTCTTCAAAGCTCCATAGCCACCTCCATCTTGTTCTTCTTCAATTCTTCAAAAAACCCTAAGTCCATAACCTTCATTCCTTCTACACCACCAAGCTCTACCACCACCATCTCATTTCCAGCAGCAAGGAGGGATTCTTGAAGGCTAAAGAAGCTGCAAATCCATCCAAGAAGCAACAAAAATTCGAATCTTCAAGGGTAAGTTACACTTTTACCCTTTTGACCCTTTTTCTTGATCCACTTCTAAGCTTCACTTCCTTTTTGTTTCAAGCTCAGGCCCTAACTGAAAAGGGCCATCTTTTGAGCTCATCTTCACTTCTCATTAAGGGCTCAACCCTGTTTGAGCCCTCCATGATACACTTGCTTCATTGACCATCTTGTATGTCATAGTTTTGCATGCTATTTTTGACCCATGAGCAATTTATTTTCGAGCATGTGGTAAACTAATTTAGGGCTTATCTTGAGCCCCTCTTCAACATTGGAGAAGGGCTCAACATTTTTTGGTGTTTCCATGTATCACTTGTAGTTCAATCCCCTATTTGGCCCCATTTTTGCATAAGTTGATAGCCCTCTTAGTTTCTGTTTTTGGACCTTGGTCCGAACTGAAAGTGGCCTTATTTTGGCCTATACTTCATGTTTCATTCAAATTTTTTTTCTGTTTGGTGATTATTTTATATACTTCATGTTATAGCACCTTTTGGGCCTTGCTTTGCATCCCATTTTTAGCATATTTGTATACTGATTTTGAGGCTGCCATATACTGTAAATGTTCATATTTTTGGTCCATCTTCATTGTTGTAGAAGGAAATTTTTCAGTTTGGGTTTAGCTTATACCACTTGCTTCATTACCCCTATCTTGGCCCCTATTCTTGTATGCTATTTTTGCCATACCTATATTTGCTGTTTGGCCATGTTTATAACTGGAAAAGTGCTTATTTTGGGGCTGTCTAGCTTCTGTCTTTGCATTGCATGTCCATGTTGTGCATGTTTAGCATGGCTATAGGCCATTTCGGGTGCCTAATGTTGCATTTCGGGACAATTTCATGCATCTGGTATCATTTCGCTATATTTCGGGACTGTTTTTCCCCATATTTTGTTGCTGAAATTCTGTTAGTATGCTTGCATATCATTTTTGCCATTTTCCATGTCATTTTCTGCCATCGCCTCGGTTTGCGTGCCCGTGTGCACGTATTTCGAGGCACTCCATTTTTATCCGACGGCATCCGATGTGAGTGTGGCTGAGGCTCACTCATGTTGGTATAAGCCCATTTGTCATTTCCATGTCATTTTAGCATCGCCTCGGTTTGCGTGCCCGTGTGCACGCATTTCGAGGCACTCCATTTTTATCCGACGGCATCCTATGTGAGTGTGGCTGAGGCTCACTCATGTTGGTATAAGCCCATTTGTCATTTCCATGTCATTTTAGCATCGCCTCGGTTTGCATGCCCGTGTGCACGTATTTCGAGGCACTCCATTTTTATCCGACGGCATCCGATGTGAGTGTGGCTGAGGCTCACTCATGTTGGTATAAGCCCATTTCTCATTTTCACTGCATTTATTATCGCCTCGGTTTGTGTGCCCGTGTGCACGCACTTCGAGGCATCTCATTTTCACTGCATTTATTATCGCCTCGGTTTGTGTGCCCGTGTGCACGCACTTCGAGGCATCTCATTTTCACTGCATTTATTATCGCCTCGGTTTGTGTGCCCGTGTGCACGCACTTCGAGGCATTTCATTTTTACTGCATCTATCATCGCCTCGATTTGCGTGCCCGTGTGCACGTACTTCGAGGCATCTCATTTTCATTGCATTTGCCATCGCCTCGGTTTGCGTGCCCGTATGCACGCACTTCGAGGCACCTCATTCGCATCGTTTCTGCCATCGCCTCAGTTTGCGTGTCCGCACGCACACACTTCGAGGCACCTCGTCTTCATATCATTCTGCCATTTTCTCGGTTTGCGTGCCCGTGTGCACGCACTTCGAGGCATGTCATTCCATAGCATTGTGTATGTTAGAATTATATCTTAGTTGCATTTCATGCATATCATGCATATTGCATCGTGTCCGGAATATGAGTTAGCCCGGGCACAGGAAACGAGGTATGTTTCGTACTCCGAGTGACGGAATGTGTCTCAATTCCCCAGTCACCGACACTCCGGATTATCCATGATGGAGTTAGGTTTTAGCTGTAGTTTCATGTGCATTCATCCTATATTGAGTTGTGCATTTCGACTCCTCTGCCATCATGCCTCGGTATGCGTGATTGGTGGCACGAGGATCGAGACATGCATATATTTGTGCAAATACATTGCTATGCCCCTTTCTTGCTCTCTGTTGCAGCAAAATCAGGAATCAACAACTTTCCGGGACTTGGCACGCTTTTCAAAAAATAACAGGTGTAAACAGAGGCTAATTGGGGCATTCCGGTGGATTTCCGCGCAAGACAGTCCGGACATGCATCATCCACCAGAAGCAAGGCAGTCCCTGGCTTGCACGCCAGTTTATTTGCTTTCTAGTTAATTCATTAATTAATTAGAATTCTGTAATATTTTGGACTGTAATATTCTTTTATTTTGGGGACTGTAATATTTGGACTGTATTATTTATTCGGACCCTCTGCGCGAGGGCACAACTGTAATAAGTGTGCGTGAGTGTGTTGTATGTCTTCCAACCCCACGTCTTTCTCCCTTTTATTTATTCGCTTTTGATGGTTAGATTAGGGCATGTTTAAATTAGCATACAGTATGACAGCATGTTTGCATCATTCATCTGTATTGCATGCACCGGGCTCGGCGCATCATACTAACTGCATTGTACCTTCAATTCCAAGTTGAATACATGATAGTTGTAGCATTTCATATACCATCTTAGAATAGCCGAGCCTGCTATAGTTGCATTCTGCATGTGTCACATTAGGCATTTCTGTATATTTAGGATCATGCATGATTTCTAATAAATTCCTATTTTGGCTTGGAGTACTCGGTAAGTTTTATGCTTTAGCATCCTTGCATGTGCGTGAGTGACTGCCATGAATAGCATGCTTACCATGAGGCTATGTGCTTATGTGAAATATCTGCCTGAATGCCTGTGGGTGAAGGTTGGGTTACTTGAATAGGGACAATTCATCAAATGTTTGTTTTAAGCCCACTAGATAGTGGCAAAACCATCTTTTCCAAAAGCCCACCTGAGGGTGGCAAATCCGTGTCTTAGCCTACCTGCGGGTAGCACCATCAAACCATTTTCAAATAAACAAGCATGAAATGTTTTGTTCCAATTCGGACGACCCAGTCTATATTTATATGCTGCGAGCATCACATAGTAACCTAGGCTAATAACCGGAATAAGAACTCACAATGTTTTCAAAAATTGATATCATGGTTAGTAGAGGCCGGTCTATGACCGGGCGAGCGGGGGTGCTCACGAAGTGACCTTCCCCAATCGTACCCAAGTTCCCGAGCCGAGGCAACTTTGGTGATGACGGACACGTGGCCTTTTGGCACTGAGTCAAGGTTTCCTAAATTTCCCAAAATAAAATATTTAGGTGGCGACTCTGTATCTGGCAAAGCAGTCCATGTTTGGCACTTCTTTCAAAAATCAGTTTTCCTAAAACGATTTGCCGGATTTGGACTCTTTGGTTCAGATTTAGAACCGTGACTACGAAAAGTCGAGTCCGAGCTGTAGCGAGGTCCCCCCGCGGGCTTGTTACAGTTTCTGGCGACTCCGCTGGGGATTTAGAGAACTTGACTCGAACTCATGATATCTGTTTTTGACTACACTTGTGTGTTTCTTTGCATTGCATTTGCATTGGTGCGCCAAGGACACCGTGTTTGCCATCTGCTATTCCTGAACGGTTTGCCGGAGGCTTGTCTTGTCAAGGCATGACCATAAGGCTGACCGGTTGTGGGCTCTGCCAGTATGGGAACACAAACCCCGGTTTTACCGGGGCACCCTCTTTGACCATTCGACCTAGTGCATATTCGGAATCCATAGTGACCATTCCATACTAGGACAGGTTGCTTACCCGTTTATAGGTTGTTTGAAACCGCTGCATGCGTAGTGAAACCCTAGCTCCTGACAAAATAGGACAGGGAAACCTTACCCCTTCATAGGGGTGTTTTGGCTCTCACTTATCTGTTATGTGCTTTAGAGTGCGTCTCTACAGGAATGCATGTATCAGTGTATGAGTTTGGGCGTCAGGCCTGCGGGCACCAGTTTGCGAGTTTGGGCATCCGGCCTGCGGGCATTACTATCAGTATTTGGGAGTCAGCTTTACCCGTGGGTATCAGACTCAGTTTAGGGCAGGATTTTGGGGCAGAATTCAGTAGAGGGCACACTCATTCAACTATGCTTGTATCCGTTCAGATGGAATCAGGCTGAGATGCTGTCTGTTTTCTCTTTTGCTAGGTAGTCTGGGAACCATAGCTTCTGAAGGCTCCGATATCCCCCGAGGTTCATCGAACTTGTGCTGATAGACTTTGCTAGGTCAGAGATTCAGTTCAAGGGCAATCAGTGTTCCTCCACCAGAGGCAAGGGATAGATACCAATCAGTCAGATGGAACGGCAGAACACATCAGGGATAGAGGCCATGATGCGCCAGATGCAAGAAAGTATGAAACTCATGCAGCAGGACGCTGCCCGTCAGGAGGAGTTTTCCAAACAGCAGGCCGCAATCATGACCCAACAGGCCGAACTGATTACTAGACTGCAATAGCAGAATGAGGCATCTGCTTCACAACAAATTCCTCCACCGGCAGGGGCTCCATTACCTGAGCAGATACCTGCTGTTCGGAACGCTCCTCCAAACATCCAGAATACTGTGCCGACTATCCAGAACCAGCAAGAGGACACAAGTCTTCCAACGGGGCCAGCTCCGCCCCCGCTTCCACCACAACTGTCCAAGGTCCATACACCCAATCACCCGGACTCTCCATTCGAGGTCGAGGTTGATAATATAGCTCTGAAATTGAGCAAACTGGAGAAGCTCTTCAAAAAATCCCAAGGGGCCAAGGCTATGCCGGATATCGGAGACGGATATACCGAGGAGGCCGTAACACTCCCTGATAGGTTCAAAATGCCACAAATCGACCGCTTTGACGGGACCGGCGACCCCATGGTCCATATTCGACTGTTTGCAGACGTCTTGCGGCCGATGGGCCTAACACGACCACAGAAGCTCTCACTATTCGGCCGAACCCTGTCGGGTGTGGCCTCCCATTGGTACGCAAGATTACAAGATGAAGTGAAGAAGAATTGGGATGAGATGGCTGAGGCCTTTGTCACACAATATTCATACAACACTCAAATCGAGATCACAACTCGTGATCTCGAAACGACAAGGCAAGAGCCCAAGGAATCTTTCTCGGACTTTGTGATCCGGTGGAGGGCGAAGGCCTCGATGATGACTCTAAGGCCTACTGATAAGGATCAAATTCGGATGATTGTGCGCAATCTCCAGCCTAAGCTAATGCAGAGAATGATTGTAATCCCCTTTCCTACTTTCTCAGATTTACACGATATGGGGGTACAAATCGAAGATGCAATGAGGCAGGGTCTGTTTGACCAGGATAAGGAGCAGCCCAGGAGGGCGTTTTCCCGCAGTTTGAATGCGACCACCAGTGGTGATGCAGCTGCAAGATCTTCTGATGTGGGCATGGTTGCTACCACCGTATCAAAAACAGCTACCCCATTCACCGGTGCGTCCGGAAGTAGCTCACAAGCGGCCAAATATCCACCCCAAGCTAAGAAGGTTTTCACCCCACTTTATATGCCTTTGTCAAAGGCTCTTGGGGTTTTGATCAAGAAAGGGCATCTGAAGCCCCTGGAGCCGCAACCATTACCAAAGAACCTCCCTCTCTCGCACAATCCAGCCGACTACTGTGCCTTCCATCAGCGAGCCGGCCATGACACTGACATGTGCTTTCGTCTCCGCCACGAAATACAAGATCTGATCGACAACGGGATCATCCCCGCGCCAAGTCCTGCAAAGTCTATCGGCACTTGATCAGTGAACTTGTGGGGGATAATGTGATACGATCGAGGGATGAACCACTTGCAGGCGGCACTCAGATTACTCCGGATGTGGCGTATGGTACGCACTGTTTTGAACATTTTGCAAATACTAGTTTTTGTGCTTTCTGACTTGGGTATTGAGTCAGTCTTGTCGTTTTGTTTTGGGTCTGTCTTGTTGTATCGAGTCAGTCCTGTTGTATAGAAGTCGGGTGATTCCGGGGGATGTTACCTCGGGCGTCACCGTTTTGTTTTATGCTTGTCTTTTCGTTTGGTTTTGAGTCTGTTTCTGCCAGGGAGCCAGTAACACCAGCAGATTTGATTGAAACAGCAGTGTTTTTTCATGCTTTGTGCTTGCTCCTGCTTTGTGCCAATTGTGCCAGAAAGATTTAAATGAAACAGCAGTAATTTTTGCACTTCTGTGTTCGCTCCTGCCGTGTGCTAGGTGTGATGGAATCTGAATGAAATGGCAGTGCATTCCACCTGCTCTCTTGTGCCCCAGAATCATTGCATCGACCTAAGTTTTTCAAAACTCTTTTTGAACATTGCAGTAAAAACGAAGAGGAAGGAATTCCTTGGGATTTGCAAAACTTTGATCATTTGAGAGAAAGAGAGGCATGCTAAGCCCTTAATGAATGAAATCATGCTTGTTAGCGTGAGTACTGAGAAGGACCCTGGCTTGATCCAGATTGGTTTCACACTACCTTCAGCGCGAGCGATTTGTCGCTTTCTTAAAAACTTTCAAAAACAAAATGTTTTGCGCGGTCTTGCGAATACCTGTGTGGAATCGCTCTTGAGATTGTGCAGCCTAGGATCGCTCTCAGCCTCGAGACTCAACCCCTTCGCTTCCAAACCTTGAACTTGAAATCAGAAGGTTCGACGGTCAACTACGATGTGAGGCCTGTGTGGCTAGATTTGAAGCAGCCCTCGAACAAGAGGCCAGGAAAGTCAGATCAAAAGATCAGAAGATCAGAAGAAGCTTGCAAAGCTAGAACAGAAGTACCCCTCGAACTAGGGGCAAAGATATCAGACATGCTCGAAGAGCTGAAGATGAGTCCTCTTGCAAAGCAGCAGCCATTCTCCTGGATTCAGATGACTCTAGGATCTCAAAACCATTTGGCATGGACTTGTTATACTTTTACCCTTGAGAGGCTCGCTGGGCCGAAAACCCTGAAGGGCGACCCAGGCAAAAGTTAGAGCAAGAGGAAAAAAATACAAAAAAAAGAAGAAGCAAAAAATGCAAAAAGAAAAAAAGAGAACAAAAAAGAAAGATGCAAAGAAAAGAACGAAAAAATCAAAAAAGGAAAAAGAAATGAAAAGAATTGAAAAGAAAAGAAGAACAAAGCTCGCAAGGTCGAAAACCCGCAACGGGCGCCTTGGCAAAAGTTAGAGCCTAAAAAGGAGAGGTTAATACCCGAGTGTACCTTAATCCCGAACTACGTAAGGCTTGATTCCCATCTTTGGGATACGTAGGCAACTTCATTCTGAAGTCCAGCCGTAAAACACTTCAAACTCAATCATGTCTATGTAATGGTTCTGATAATCTTTGCCTTCTCTATATCTGAGAGTCTGGTTGCGTTCGTCGCTCTAAGGACTGACTACAATACACTACGGTGCCATTCAGACAAGGGGCAACTTTCCGTTGCCATTCAATGCACCGCGGTGTAATTCAAACAAGGGGCAACTTTCCGTTGCCATTCAATGCGCTGCGGTGCTATCCAAACAAGGGGCGACTTTCCGTTGCCATTCAGAACGCCGCAGTGTCATTTCAAACAAGGGGCAACATTCCGTTGCCATGCAGTGTCCTTCAGACAAGAGGCAATTTTCCATTGCCATGGATCCGAGGTTGCGCATCTCAAGAGTAGGTTCCGTACTCGTTGAGCAGTGGTCATTTGCAAAAATAGTTTTTGAGAATTTTTACTAAGGTTGACTAATCTTCTCAAAAAGTATTCCATTTTCAAAACTGGACCATTTCTTGGACCCAAAAAAGGAAAACTCTCAGTGCTCACTGCCTAACTTGCATGATTTTAAATCAGAAAATTGAACAAATATGTTAATCTAACTCTCATTTTGGTCAAAATTTTTTTTAGGAGAAAACTAAAACTAAAATGGTCAAAATGATGAACTACTGGCACAGTTGAGTTAGGCTTCCTGCCTTTTCCCCACTGCCAACATACTTGCCAGAAGGGCACTCTACCCGCCAAAAAAGGGGATAACCGAAGTTAACAACAAATGGCTGAAAGTTCTCTCATCCTCCAAGCAGCGAGGTATCAAGCCGAGTGCGAAGCACGAATTGGAATGGATCGAGATGCTCCATTCCCTCATCTGGCGCATCGACAGATGTCACCGAAGGAAATAGCCGCGAGCTGATTATGTTGGGCATGAGCCCGCAATTTCCTGTTCATCCATCAACCACCCAGGGGAGGGATGAAAAATGAGAGATTGAAGAATAGAGAGATGTGTGATGAGAGAAAAAGTGAGAAAAGGGCTTTTTCAGAAAAACAGAGCTTGAGGGCCGAGTGATGTGAGGATTACAAATGAGAAAGGGTGGGGAACACTACCCGGTGAAACAGGCTCCCTGTGCACGTCTGAGTGTCGTGTCTTTTTGTTTTATCTCGATTCTTGTTTTGAGTCGTTTCGAGTGTTACTCGATGTGTCTAGGTTGTGTGCCTTTTATTTCCTTGTCGCGTCGTTTTGCTGCGTTCAGTCATAGGCTCAATACTTGGTCGAAAGCTCATCTCTGAATTTCAAAAACAAAATCGTTTTGTGCTCCGAGTGCCATGCCATTCTCCACATTTGTACAAAACAAAATTTGTTCTTTCATAAAATCGCAGGGTTCAACCCGGGTCATGTCGGAACAATAGAACTAGGACCTATTTGAAGCTATATGGGTTCCAGACTACAAAGCAAAAGCAAAAGAGGAAATGTCGGGTATCTGAGTTTGTTTCAACTTCAGTAAGTTCCGAGACTACATCCCGTGTGTGCCTCTTCAAGTCTTGCCAAGGCTCCGAAGTATGAGTGTGCCTCTACCTCAAGCTCAAGATCAAGTCTGCTTCAAGCCAAAATGGTAATCAGAAGTGCTCTCCCTGAGTACCATTCCCCGCCAGAGGCATCTTGGCCGTGTTCGCAATGAGTTCCTAGGAGACCAACTGCGACGGTGGAAACTAGAGTTCGAATGGCCGATGCCTAGAACGTAAAGGTTCGGGATTTCCGAGACCAAAGTCTGGTTTAAATACCCAGAGGCATGCCCTCGGCTTGAAATCTGTATGGCAGCCCCATAGATTGAGATAGCATGTGAATGCGCCTCGATTCTGGATACTGAATCAACCTAGCCTGTCACCCCGTTGGAGAATAGGGAAAGTTGTGAACATGGCCAGGAAGGAAAGGTAGTAACTGCGGTTTGGAAGTACAATCAAGAAAGTGCAAGGAGAACCCACTCTTTTCAGTTCAAAATGTTTCTGCGGAATTTTCAACTCATATCTTCGATGTGTGGCTCATCGTCAGTCGGCATGCACGAGGTGTATCCTTTTTGGAATATATCGTGACCCCTCCGAGAGGTAAATCGGAGGTTGCGTTTGGAATTTGGTCTACTTAAGGCTTGTATTCCCTTATTCGGTATTTTTGTTTCAAACGGGTGTTGTTACGCGCGTTCCACTGGCATTGTTGTGCTCATTCGTTGCATTGTTATGCACATCTATCTAGCATTGTTATGCTCATTCATTGCATTGTTATGCACATCTATCTAGCATTGTTATGCTCATTCCTTGTATTGTTATGCGCATCTATCTAGCATTGTTATGATCATTCGTTGCATTGTTATGCACATCTATCTAGCATTGTTATGCTCATTGCTTGCATTGTTATGCACATCTTCTAGCATTGTTATGCTCATTACTTGCATTGTTATGTACACTTCACCTGCATCGTTATGCACCTTTTCACTTACAATTCTTACCTTTTCTCTCTTGCATGTGATATGCTGAGAGGTTTTCTCTTGCGTGTGATACGCTGAGAAATTTATCTTTCCTCTCTTGCATGTGATATGCTGAGAGGTTTTCTCTTGCGTGTGATACGCTGAGAAACTTACCTTTTCTCTCTTGCATGTGATATGCTGAGAGGTTTTCTCTTGCGTGTGATACGCTGAGAAATTTATCTTTCCTCTCTTGCATGTGATATGCTGAGAGGTTTTCTCTTGCGTGTGATACGCTGAGAAACTTACCTTTTCTCTCTTGCATGTGATATGCTGAGAGGTTTTCTCTTGCGTGTGATACGCTGAGAAATTTATCTTTCCTCTCTTGCATGTGATATGCTGAGAGGTTTTCTCTTGCGTGTGATACGCTGAGAAACTTACCTTTTCTCTCTTGCATGTGATATGCTGAGAGGTTTTCTCTTGCGTGTGATATGCTGAGAGGTTTTCTCTTGCATGTGATATGCTGAGAGGTTTTCTCTTGCGTGTGATACGCTGAGAAATTTATCTTTTCTCTCTCGCATGTGATATGCTGAGAGGTTTTCTCTTGCATGTGATATGCTGAGATGTTTTCTCTTGCGTGTGATACGCTGAGAAATTTATCTTTTCTCTCTTGCATGTGATATGCTGAGAGGTTTTCTCTTGTGTGTGATACGCTGAGAAATCTCCCTTTTCTCTCTTGCATGTGATATGCTGAGAGGTTTTCTCTTGCGTGTGATACGCTGAGGAATTTGCCTTTCTTCTCATGCGTGTGATACGCTGAGAAGTTTACCTTTCCTCTCTTGCGTGTGATACGCTGAAAGGTTTACCTTCTTCCTCTCCTATGTGTGATACGCAGAGAGATGTTGTGTGTAAGGCTCCGGGTAGTCTCGGTGGTCGCTTTTAGCCTTCTCCGCGTGAGACGCAGTGAGAATTGCATAATTTTCTTACATCCTTTCTACATGAAATATAATTAGATTGGTATTCACTTGCTTAAAACTGTTGCATGGTATGCTTCATTACAGCTTTCATTTGCATAATCATAAGTTATGTTCGGCTTCTTGCCTTATCATTTGCATTTTGCCCCTGCCTGCGGGCACATCTCTGTTTATCTTGTATGTTTGTCTGAGTCTTCGGCCTTGTCAAAAATGGGTCGTCTCTAGGCTTTGACATTCACTCCCGTCACTTGTGACTTCCGAGTTCTGTCAAAGAGGGGCAACTGTAGACACCCCATTTTTGACCGACCTCGAGACTCAGACGTCACCAGTTGAGCACTCGGTGATATTGCATGTTGTGCTCGTTCAGAAGTTTCAGAGTCGCGGCCGTGAGCCCTGCCTCCGGACTTCCGAACTCTCTCCTGTGCCTTGTCTCGGTTTGCGAACCAGACTCGTTTTTCTCTGTTTCTTTTCCTGAGGGGAGGGAGAGGTCCCGCAGACCATCTCTCAATGTCCGTAGGCTACATTTGGTGGCCGTAGGCCATTTTGCCCTTTTCGGAGCCCGATTTCCGGTTTTCCGGGACCGTCAGGCCGTGTGCCTCGGTTCGGGACCGCCTAACCATCTCCGTTTGCTCTGATTTTTGGCATACTTCCTATTTGCTCCCTTTTGAGGGACACTGGGGTCCCGGAAACCCACTTCGTGGCCGAACGCCACTTTCGGTGCTTAACAGCCCATTTTCGGGACCTCGAACTGCGTGTTTTGGCCCCGGAACATTCGTTTTGCAATGGTTTTCGTTCATTTTTGGCAGGTACCTCTGTTTTATCACAGGGAAGGTCACTGAAGGGTGGGAGGCCAGCAATTGTTGCAGCAACCAGTTATCTCTCCTCCGGAGCCTCCCGGCGCCCGTTTTCCCAACTTCCGGGCTAATGTTGAACACCTTGGAGTTAGTGTTGCCAACTTTCGACCACATATCTGTGATCTACACATCTGGGAGGCCACTAAAAGTTGGTGGCCGGCCATTAAGGTCACTTGACCCTTTTGACCCCCTCTTTCCGAGCCATTGTTGAACCCCTTGGGCCCACTTTCTTGGAATTTCAATTACATGGTTGTGTTGTACACACATAGGGCTACCTCCCCAATATCTGGCCGGCCAGAAAAGCTCCTTGACCCTTTTGACCCCTAGCCGGCCGGCTAGGGGGTGTGGCCGGCCGGCCACCTCCTGTAAAAGTATGAGGCCGGCCGTATTCTCCTCACTGTACCCTTTCCAGCTGTTGGGCAATATCCCCCAGATATTTTCTGTATCCGGGGGATATTTTGTGGGGGAGTTTTCCTCTCCATTTCCCCCACCTTTTACACCCCCTTTTGGCCCTTTTAACCAGCTGATGGCCTCCTCTACAAGGGTTAGAAGAACTTTTCTTCAAAGCTCCATAGCCACCTCCATCTTGTTCTTCTTCAATTCTTCAAAAAACCCTAAGTCCATAACCTTCATTCCTTCTACACCACCAAGCTCTACCACCACCATCTCATTTCCAGCAGCAAGGAGGGATTCTTGAAGGCTAAAGAAGCTGCAAATCCATCCAAGAAGCAACAAAAATTCGAATCTTCAAGGGTAAGTTACACTTTTACCCTTTTGACCCTTTTTCTTGATCCACTTCTAAGCTTCACTTCCTTTTTGTTTCAAGCTCCGGCCCTAACTGAAAAGGGCCATCTTTTGAGCTCATCTTCACTTCTCATTAAGGGCTCAACCCTGTTTGAGCCCTCCATGATACACTTGCTTCATTGACCATCTTGTATGTCATAGTTTTGCATGCTATTTTTGACCCATGAGCAATTTATTTTCGAGCATGTGGTAAACTAATTTAGGGCTTATCTTGATCCCCTCTTCAACATTGGAGAAGGGCTCAACATTTTTTGGTGTTTCCATGTATCACTTGTAGTTCAATCCCCTATTTGGCCCCATTTTTGCATAAGTTGATAGCCCTCTTAGTTTCTGTTTTTGGACCTTGGTCCGAACTGAAAGTGGCCTTATTTTGGCCTATACTTCATGTTTCATTCACATTTTTTTTCTGTTTGGTGATTATTTTATATACTTCATGTTATAGCACCTTTTGGGCCTTGCTTTGCATCCCATTTTTAGCATATTTGTATACTGATTTTGAGGCTGCCATATACTGTAAATGTTCATATTTTTGGTCCATCTTCATTGTTGTAGAAGGAAATTTTTCAGTTTGGGTTTAGCTTATACCACTTGCTTCATTACCCCTATCTTGGCCCCTATTCTTGTATGCTATTTTTGCCATACCTATATTTGCTGTTTGGCCATGTTTATAACTGGAAAAGTGCTTATTTTGGGGCTGTCTAGCTTCTGTCTTTGCATTGCATGTCCATGTTGTGCATGTTTAGCATGGCTATAGGCCATTTCGGGTGCCTAATGTTGCATTTCGGGACAATTTCATGCATCTGGTATCATTTCGCTACATTTCGGGACTGTTTTTCCCCATATTTTGTTGCTGAAATTCTGTTAGTATGCTTGCATATCATTTTTGCCATTTTCCATGTCATTTTCTGCCATCGCCTCGGTTTGCGTGCCCGTGTGCACGTATTTCGAGGCACTCCATTTTTATCCGACGGCATCCGATGTGAGTGTGGCTGAGGCTCACTCATGTTGGTATAAGCCCATTTGTCATTTCCATGTCATTTTAGCATCGCCTCGGTTTGCGTGCCCGTGTGCACGCATTTCGAGGCACTCCATTTTTATCCGACGGCATCCTATGTGAGTGTGGCTGAGGCTCACTCATGTTGGTATAAGCCCATTTGTCATTTCCATGTCATTTTAGCATCGCCTCGGTTTGCGTGCCCGTGTGCACGTATTTCGAGGCACTCCATTTTTATCCGACGGCATCCGATGTGAGTGTGGCTGAGGCTCACTCATGTTGGTATAAGCCCATTTCTCATTTTCACTGCATTTATTATCGCCTCGGTTTGTGTGCCTGTGTGCACGCACTTCGAGGCATCTCATTTTCACTGCATTTATTATCGCCTCGGTTTGTGTGCCCGTGTGCACGCACTTCGAGGCATCTCATTTTCACTGCATTTATTATCGCCTCAGTTTGTGTGCCCGTGTGCACGCACTTCGAGGCATTTCATTTTCACTGCATCTATCATCGCCTCGGTTTGCGTGCCCGTGTGCACGTACTTCGAGGCATCTCATTTTCATTGCATTTGCCATCGCCTCGGTTTGCGTGCCCGTATGCACGCACTTCGAGGCACCTCATTCGCATCGTTTCTGCCATCGCCTCAGTTTGCGTGTCCGCACGCACACACTTCGAGGCACCTCGTCTTCATATCATTCTGCCATTTTCTCGGTTTGCGTGCCCGTGTGCACGCACTTCGAGGCATGTCATTCCATAGCATTGTGTATGTTAGGATTATATCTTAGTTGCATTTCATGCATATCATGCATATTGCATCGTGTCCGGAATATGAGTTAGCCCCGGGCACAGGAAACGAGGTATGTTTCGTACTCCGAGTGACGGAATGTGTCTCAATTCCCCAGTCACCGACACTCCGGATTATCCATGATGGAGTTAGGTTTTAGCTGTAGTTTCATGTGCATTCATCCTATATTGAGTTGTGCATTTCGACTCCTCTGCCATCATGCCTCGGTATGCGTGATTGGTGGCACGAGGATCGAGACATGCATATATTTGTGCAAATACATTGCTATGCCCCTTTCTTGCTCTCTGTTGCAGCAAAATCAGGAATCAGCAACTTTCCGGGACTTGGCACGCTTTTCAAAAAATAACAGGTGTAAACAGAGGCTAATTGGGGCATTCCGGTGGATTTCCGCGCAAGACAGTCCGGACATGCATCATCCACCAGAAGCAAGGCAGTCCCTGGCTTGCACGCCAGTTTATTTGCTTTCTAGTTAATTCATTAATTAATTAGAATTCTGTAATATTTTGGACTGTAATATTCTTTTATTTTGGGGACTGTAATATTTGGACTGTATTATTTATTCGGACCCTCTGCGCGAGGGCACAACTGTAATAAGTGTGCGTGAGTGTGTTGTATGTCTTCCAACCCCACGTCTTTCTCCCTTTTATTTATTCGCTTTTGATGGTTAGATTAGGGCATGTTTAAATTAGCATACAGTATGACAGCATGTTTGCATCATTCATCTGTATTGCATGCACCGGGCTCGGCGCATCATACTAACTGCATTGTACCTTCAATTCCAAGTTGAATACATGATAGTTGTAGCATTTCATATACCATCTTAGAATAGCCGAGCCTGCTATAGTTGCATTCTGCATGTGTCACATTAGGCATTTCTGTATATTTAGGATCATGCATGATTTCTAATAAATTCCTATTTTGGCTTGGAGTACTCGGTAAGTTTTATGCTTTAGCATCCTTGCATGTGCGTGAGTGACTGCCATGAATAGCATGCTTACCATGAGGCTATGTGCTTATGTGAAATATCTGCCTGAATGCCTGTGGGTGAAGGTTGGGTTACTTGAATAGGGACAATTCATCAAATGTTTGTTTTAAGCCCACTAGATAGTGGCAAAACCATCTTTTCCAAAAGCCCACCTGAGGGTGGCAAATCCGTGTCTTAGCCTACCTGCGGGTAGCACCATCAAACCATTTTCAAATAAACAAGCATGAAATGTTTTGTTCCAATTCGGACGACCCAGTCTATATTTATATGCTGCGAGCATCACATAGTAACCTAGGCTAATAACCGGAATAAGAACTCACAACGTTTTCAAAAATTGATATCATGGTTAGTAGAGGCCGGTCTATGACCGGGCGAGCGGGGGTGCTCACGAAGTGACCTTCCCCAATCGTACCCAAGTTCCCAAGCCGAGGCAACTTTGGTGATGACGGACACGTGGCCTTTTGGCACCGAGTCAAGGTTTCCTAAATTTCCCAAAATAAAATATTTAGGTGGCGACTCTGTATCTGGCAAAGCAGTCCATGTTTGGCACTTCTTTCAAAAATCAGTTTTCCTAAAACGATTTGCCGGATTTGGACTCTTTGGTTCAGATTTAGAACCGTGACTACGAAAAGTCGAGTCCGAGCTGTAGCGAGGTCCCCCCGCGGGCTTGTTACAGTTTCAATGTTTCTCAAGATATATTTAGAGGCTTTACTAGCAATATGGGTACATTTATTAAAAGCACAAACTCTTATGGTACTAAGGCAGTGCTGAGCTTTTTGAAGCCTCATATCTAGCATTAGAGGCTGGAAAAATACTAATTGAAGCTAAAGAATTCTCTACTGGAATTCTCAAGAATATCATCAATTCAAACGTAGAGAACAAAGTTGGCGAAGACAGCACAAACTCAGTTTGAGTTGGGTATGGAGAATATCATACTGATTACTACTTGGTAGATATGGAAAGCTTTGCTTTGGGCTGTTCTTTAGGTCAATTTGGATGAAGAAAGAAGTGGCAATGTGGATAAAGGCTCACTCCCTGGGCTAGTTCTACTTTGTGCATGAATTTGTGGCAAATCTACAGCAGGTAAGGAAGTCCATTTGGTTAGGTAGATGAGTTTGAGTTGGGTGTTTAGGAATGTGCCCTGTTTGTTCTGTTGAAGAAGTTGGCATGGCTTGCTATGTTGTGTCTTACTTTGGATCAGATCTTCAGATTAGAGCTTGGGAATGTAGGGGATGGTGGTTCTGGTGATTGGCTGCTCGTATCTCTTTTGGTTGTCATTTGGCTGCTTGTATTGTTTTTGGTTTCTTGTATTTTTTTTCCTTGCTCTTCTTTTGATTGGTTTCTCACCAACTCGGTGTTGTGCTAGCAAATGATTTCGGTGTGCAAATTGGTGCCAACCTTGTTGGGATGAGTTTACATATGTTGAGGCTTTGTGTAAAAGTCTTAAAGCAATTTCAAAAGAAACTAGAACATCAGGGCAAGTTTTAGGCTTGGCTTGCTCATGTTAGGGAAAGCTCCCAAACAAAGTATGATAGTGTGTTAAATTATGTCAAAATTAAATGTACAATGGAATCAGATAGTCACAACAGTTTATAAACAAGTTAAAAATTGTCCAATGGAGGAATTCAATTACGAAGGTATGTGTCCAACACTTGAGCAACTATCTAATTTCGAAAAAAAGTCTAATTCAAGAGTATTAAGATCAGAATGGGTGGCATGCTGGACTCTAACCAACATGTATTTTTGCCAAGTCGAGTTTTGTTCATGTTTGGGATAAGATGCAAACATAAATTATGTAGAACTTATTTTAGTGGTTCTATGTGTTCATGTGGCACAATTTGAGTTCCTTACTGAAGTAATAGTGCCCAAATGATTCCCTAGTCCATGTAAAAATTGGTTTTTAATGTTGGCTAATTAATTTGAATCTTTCAAATGGAGTCATAGAAATTTTGATAAGATTGTATAAAATTTCTTTGTTTTACATGACATTTTTCAGTGGTGCTTTCTACCTGCTGGCTACTTTCCAGTACCAATTATTATGTGCGTGAATTTCAGAATTTGAAAAATACGTTCAAACTTGCTTGGGTTTTAAAAATTTTGTTTTTAAATAACATGAGTCTGGTTAAAAAAAAAAAAAAAAAAAAAAAAAAAAAAAAAAAAAAAACTTCAATTATTGTCATCAGAGTTGAATGTTTTCCAAAGTTATCTTTTGGAAGATCAAAACACGAAATAATCTATATCCATTAGTGTGTAGTTAAACTTTTAGTATTTTATTTCAGCATTCTTATTGAGTTTTTCCTGTAGCTAAACATACTCAGACCTGCATTAAATTTGCAGTTTGGCATTGATAGGAAGGGACTCATTGACCCTTAATATTTTTGCTTTGACAAGAAACAACGAATGGGATAGATTTGAGCTATGTGTGTCCACAAGCGAGTGATTGATCTCTTCAACTGCCCAGATGTGGTTAAGCAGATCACCTGTGTCACTATTGAACCTGATGTTGGGGTTGAGGCGACAATTGCTGATTCTTAAAAAATAGTTAGTGTTGTGTGAACCTTTTTCTTTGATGTTCAACATGGGATCAAGATTTGTAGTAGTAAGTTACTTGATCAAAGTTTCTATCAATTACAATTTTGAAGTTTAAAAGTTAGAGCTTCATGTGACATACTCCTTGTGATATGTTTTTATTTTTAAGAAATTTGAATGCATGCTATTTTTTATTTTTTTGATCCGTTGATGGTTGGGAAACTCTCTTGGGGTATTGATATTTGGAGATTGGCTTGTGTCTGAATACTATGCATTAGGGGAAAACTAGTTACGTGGACCAGTTGTCAATGGTGAATTTGCTGGTTTGTTTGTCTTTTTATCATAACTATTTTTTAATTTTTTGTGGGTTCGTGGATTATTTTTTTTATTTGTATTGTCGATACTTCTGTTTTGTTTTAGATACAAATTTGAATTCTTAAATTATCAAAAATTATTAGTATTTATAGGAGGATATTTTACATATTTTTGTAAAGAATGTTTGGTTGACATTGTATTTTTCATACCCCAAATCCAGGCATGACCGGTCGTGGTCCACAGGGACTTAGCCCAAGGCACACGGAAGCCTAAACATGAACACACGGAAGCCTAAACATGAACCCAATATCACAAAGAGACAAATGTAATGATAGTCCAGAAAAAAATAAATTAAAACTCAATCTAGTGACATGTCACAAGTATAAATGATAAAATTAGTCATAACCAACCTCCAAAAATATATACTAAATGGAACACAAACCGCCCACCAAATAAAATAATTATAAATAAAATTCAACCACAATATATGTACAAAACTGACATAACAAGCTAAAACAAAATAATGAATGTCCTAGAAATCTATGCAATTGAGTCCCCACTACGCCATGAGTCTACTCTACCACTATGTTTGGGAACTTAGGAGAGAAAAAGAAAGAAACGATTACTTAAGTTATAAGAGGAAAGAAAAGAGAAGAAATGATTATGATTTCTCTCCTTGTTTGGACAAGTAAGAAATAAAAGAAAAGAAATGATTGTGATTTCTCTCTTTTTTGTTTGGTTAGGTTTTATAAGAGAAAAGAAAAAAAATTGTTTTATGTTATATTACCAAAATAACCTTTTTATATTTTATCAATCATTTTATGTCTTTTATTTTTACAGGGACAAAATTGGTATTTTGAAAATATAAGAATTTTTTGATTTCTTTTCTCTTCCAATCTCTCCACTTTTGGGAAGATTGAAAATGAAGATTATAAGAGAAATGAGTTTCTCTTTATTTCTCTCAATTTCTCTCCACTTAAGTTATCCAAACAAGTAAAGAAATATATATCTCTCAATTTCTTTTCTTTTCTTTTCTATCCAAATCACTTAATCCAAACATAGTGTAAGTTCCTCTAACACCTGAAAATGATAAACAACTATCAACTGATAACTTAGTGAGTAGCAACATGGATAATAATACGGTTATGAAACCAGGGTTCAATTTCAAAATAAGATGCATATCACAAAAACTAGATTGACATACAATTTTGATAAAGACAATCTCTTTAAAAAAGAAGGTTCCACAATTCAACAGTTAAAATACTCATGTCTCTCTAGAACATAACAAATGACATTCTCCATTTAAAATAGATTACAACATGATCATCAATAATTTTCTGGGTATCAAGAATAACAAGCAAGACACAACAAAGCTCTAAAGGCAATAAGTCCGTTGGATCCAATATCAAACTAAGAGTCATCCTCGGGGTGACAACTCGGGCCTTTTCTCTAAGACGATCCGATTGAAGGTTACCTATCCTAGCACAGGTCTTTTCCTCATAATTGTTGAACACTAGAGTCATCACAGCCCAACCCAGATCTGTTCCATAGTGGCCAGAGTCACCACACACAGTGGAATAATTTCCCTGGACTTTTATATACAGATAGTCCCAATAATCAATGCAATTCAGTTTCACAAAATAGGGTAGTTCACCATTATAAAAATAAGAGCATAACAAATAGTTTACAGTATGCTAATTTTATACATGTTTTAAAAAATAATTTAATTCCATTGATACTATAATAATTTATCAAAACAGTTTAGTTCTGAAATAACAATTAAATTTTCCAACAGTTCAGGGTAGGGGAACATTTATAATAATGTGGAGCATGCAACTACTTACCTAAAAATGAAATAAGATAATCCTCAAATAGAGTATGAAAGTCTAACTAGTGCCCAGAGCCAAGTATGAAAACTACACGTCACTACTAATTTAAAAATACCAAAAAGAATAACAAACTAAGTACCCCACACTAAAGCACACTAACACAGCTTAACCCCACTCACCATTACTCTTAAATAATACCTAAGTCCATGTTCTTCAAGGTCTCAAATTACTCAAGATATGGGTTCAGATCGAAATTTAATTAAAAGTACACTGCAAGAAATGTGTGATTTAACGGCGTTGTTTTAACGACCTTTTTTTAAATATCACTCTTTCTAATATTTAACGATGTTTTATAAACTTCACATTTTAATTTAATAAAACAATATCGTTTAACGTTTAAAAACGTCTTCAAATGTTATCCCACTCTTATGTGCTCTCTCTCCCTCTTCAAACCCTCATTCAAATTTGAGAAATCCTTCTTCTCACTCTCACTCACTCAAATCTGAGAAACACAAGTGATTTCGATTATGATTCAAATATGGGAAATCCCTCTTCTCACTCACTCACACTCATTCAAATCTCACTCGCTCGCTCTCTCTAAACCCTTCAGAGATTATGATTCAACTTTAAAGCAAATCTCGAGCGCTCGCTCTCTCTTTCTAAACCCTTAAAGTGATTTCGATTTCAAAGTTCAATGATCTAATCTCAGAGTGATTTTGATTTCGTAAAGAAAAATTGATTTCATAAAGTAGAATTGATTTCAATTTCAATTTGGAAGATATGATTCAACCTTCTTCAGCTCGGTGATTTCGATTTTGATGTTCTCTCTCTCTCTCTCCCCCCCTCGATTTCAAAGCTCCACCACCACCACCACCACAATCTACATCATCTACTAAGGTGAGCACTACTGTCTACAATCTCGATTTCGATGTCGAAGTTCTCTCTCTTTTTCTTAAGATCTTCATTCCGCTAATTCTTCTCCTAGGGTTTACAATCTTGAATCTCTTCCTAGGGTTTGGATTATGGTCGTGATGAAGAAATATTTTCAATTATTATTGTTGCAATAGATTCCTTTCCAAACAACACTTGTGATGATGATGGAAATCTTTTGCCTGAAGCTAGAACCATGCTGGATGATTTGAATCAACTTTTTATTGCATTGGATGTGAGGTCAGATTGTGTGTCATATCATCATTTCTATCGCAACTTTACTTTTTGTCGTGCTTAAATATCTCTGTTGTTTAAATGTTGTTTTGATTACATTTCAGTCCCTTTGTGATTTGACATGTTAGGAGTGGCTTAATGCATTTCAGAGGAACAAGTTAATAAGGTTTAAGGTTGATTTGCATCTGTTATTTGTCGAACAAATGGAACCTCCTCTTATCTGGAGACATAGAATTTTCAAATTTTAATGTCTTGGTAATCTTCAAACTTTTTAAACAATAAATAATTTTTGAATCTCTTGTCTTTTGTATTGATAATTTTCAAACTTTGAGATATTATAGTTTCCTGTCTGTCTCTACTCTTCTTTCCTTTTCTTTCCATATTCTCTTTTCCTATTGTTTCTTATTCTTATTCTTTACTGCTATCATGTTATAGCACTGGCACATGTAATGTGTGTCAAAATTGCTTCTCCATTGTTTCAAATGTGCTGAAAATTTTCTATTCTTTTCTCTTCCTTGTTTTTTAGCCTAAGTGGGTGAGAACTTGAGGAGGACAATGATGATATCTCAGCAATCAGTGAACTCTTGAAGAGGTTGTAGTTAAGAAGAGCAAGGGTGGAGCTTTGATTTTGTATTTCTTGATGTGTCACGACCCGAACCCGCCCCTATGGATTAAGGTCATAACCGGCCAGTAATCAAGGGATTACCTACGACCTCAAACCAAATTAAACAGAATTCATCTTAGTTAAGGGGTCGAACGGAAGCAAACTTACAAATTGTCCATAGAGTTGTGCTTACATGATATAGCAAAATCATTCAAAGTGTATTTCATAATAACTCACACATACACGTAGAGTTAATCTACATCCAGGAACTTCCAGTTATGCAGTCAACCAAACGAAAGTTATATACAAGGTGGTCCAACGTTCTCGCACACAAAGCAAAAATATAACCAAAGGACAAAGGGCAAAAACTAGTCTCGTGCATGAGACATTAAGGCTAACTCCTCGAAACATTGACCTTTTCCCACATACATCATTGAGGCTGGGTTGGGATATTTCTTGGCTCGCCTACTCCATATTTTGGCTTGCGTACTCCATATTTTCATCAAGAGCTATCCGGTGATAATCAATCACATCAAACGGATCTCGAAGATAACCACTTAACATTGATAACCACTTAACATTGATACGTGGAATACATTGTGCATTTGTTCGAATCCCGCTGGCAAAGCGACTCAGTAAACAACAGAACCAAGCCTTTCTAGAATTTGGAACGGCCCAATATAAGGGGCGACAATTTATCTTTCTTTCCAAATCTTACTTGGCTTTCATCGGCGTCACACGAATAAACACATGATCACCGACCTCATATTCAAGAGGTCTTCTTTGAACATCTGCATAACTCTTTTGTCGACTCTGAGCTGTTTTGAGCCTTTCTCCAACAAATTGGTGATCTACACTTTCTACCATACAAAGCTTCGTATGGTGCTATGCCGATGTTGGAGTGGAAGCTATTATTGTATGCAAATTTTGCTAGTGGCAAATAGTCTTCCCAACTTCCTTGGAGATCTAAAGCACACATCTGAAGCATATCTTCCAAGGTTTGTATTGTCCGTTCTGATTGCCCGTCGGTTTGTGGGTAGAATGCGGCACTAAACCTCAATTCTGTCCCCAAAGCGTTTTGCAAACTTTTCCACAATCTAGACACAAATTTCAGATCTCTATCCGAGACAATGGATACCAGAACTCCATGTAAACGAATAATCTCATCAACATATATAGTAGCCAATCTATAAGCATCAAATGTAGTTTTAATGGGCAAAAAATGTGCAGATTTAGTCAATCTATCAACTACAACCCAAATAGAGTCCATACCTCGGGAAGAGTGGGGTAGACCAACAACAAAGTCCATAGTCACATGCTCCCATTTCCATTCGGGAAGAGGGAGAGGCTGAAGTAGGCCGCCCAGTTTCTGATTTTCAGCTTTAACTTGCTGACATTGAAGGCACTTGGACACATACTCTGCAATCTCTTTCTTCATTTTGGGCCACCAATAGCTTTGTTTCAAATCCCGATACATTTTGTTATTACTCGGATGCATAGCAAACACTGACTTATGGGCTTCGTCTGGAATTCTCTTCTTTAACTCGGGAATGTTTGGAACACACAATCTGTCTTAGAATTTTAGCACCTCATTTACTACACTATATTCCAGTCTCGGATTCATTTCAAATTCATCAACTATCTTTTTAAGGAATTCATTCTCCTTCTGTTTCTGTTTAATCTCATCAATGATTGTTGGTTTGGTTGAAATGGCGGCTATCAATCCGCCCTGTTCACACAATATCACTTCAATCCCGAACTTCTCAAAATCTTGCAAGATCTCTTTCTGTTCAATGAGTAAACAAGCAAAACTCCCCATCGATTTCCTGTTCAAGGCATTAGCAACTGTATTGGCTTTCTCGGGGTGATATTGAATCTCAAGGTCATAGTCTTTTATCAATTCGAGCCATCTTCTCTGTCGCATATTTAACTTTTTCTATGTAAAGAAGTACTTCAGACTTTTGTGATCTGTGTAAACTTCACATTTTGCCCCATACAAACAATGCCGCCAGATTTTTAAAGCAAATACGACGGCCAATTCTAGATCATGTGTTGGGTAGTTCTTCTCGTGTGGCCTCAACTGTCGAGAGGTGAATGCAATCGCCCTTCTATTCTGCATTAATACACAACCCAAGCCTTTATAAGATGCATCACTGAAAATTACAAAGTTCTCCTACCTGATGGTAGTGTCAAAACTGGTGAAGTGGTCAATCTCATTTTCAGTTCATGAAAAGCAGATTCTCTTTTGTCATTCCATTCAAACTATTTCCCTTTGCGTGTTAGTTGGGTAAGAGGCACAATAATTTTTTAAAAGTCCTTCACAAATCTCCTGGTACCCAGCTAAGCCCATAAAACTACAAACCTTTGTCACATTGGTCAGTGTAGGCGAGTTCACAATTACCCCTATTTTCTGTGGGTCCACTAAAATTCCCTCATTGTTGATAACATGCCCTAAGAAGATAACTTCATCCAACCAAAATTCACATTTCTTTAGTTTGGCAAATAATTTCTTTTCCCTAAGTGTCTGCAAAACAGTCCTCAAATGTTGTTCATGTTCAAGTCTATTCTTTGAGTATATCAAAATGTCGTCAATAAAAACTACAACAAATTCATCAAGGTAGGTCTTGAAAATTCGGTTCATTAGGTCCATAAATGTTGTAGGAGCATTAGTCACCCCAAATGGCATAACAACAAATTCATAATGGCCATACTTTGTTCGAAACGCAGTTTTCTCAACATCTTTTGCTTTTACCTTCAACTGGTGATACCCGGACCTCAAATCAATTTTGGAAAACACTTGTGATCCCTGCAACCGGTCAAACAAGTCATCAATATGAGGTAGAGGAAATTTATTATTTATTGTCACCTTGTTCAATTAACGATAGTCAATACACGAATGTAAGGTTCCATCCTACTTTTTCACAAATAACACTGGTGCACCCCATGGCAAAGTACTATATCGAATAAACCCTTTGTCAAGCAAGTCTTTCAACTGTTCTTTCAGTTCTTTCATTTTAGCAGTAGCCATTCTGTAGGGAGTTTGAGAGATAGGCTGAGTGCCTAGCACAACTTCAATGGTGAACTCTATTTCCCTGTCAACTAATTCTCCTGGCAATTCATTTGGGAATACATCTGGAAACTCGCTAACAATAGGGATACTATTCAATTCTATATTCGCAATTTGTTCAGATAGCACACAACACAAATAACTTTGGCACCCTTTCCTGATCAATTTACATGCTTTCATTGCAGATATCAAGTAAGGTGGGGGCACTACCCCGTTACCCACAAACACAATTTCTTCCTGTTCTGGAGGTCTAAATACAACTCGTTTCGTTACACAATCAATGGTGGCACAATATTTAGTTAACCAATCGATTCCTAGAATTACATCAAAATGTCTAAAGTCCAAGGGCAACAAATCTACATACAGAATAGCATTCCTAATATGCATGTCACAAAATCGATATACAGATGCACACAGCACAGATTCCCCGGACGGAGCAGATAGACATAGCAAATATGGCAATGATTCTGGAGGTCTACTTAGTCTAGATGCAAATTCACAAGTTACAAAAGAGTGTGTTGATCCGGTGTCAATTAATACAAAAGCATCCTGATTACATATAGAGATAGTACCTGAGAGAATGACTTCAGCGTTCCGTGTATCGCCCGGAACAAGCGCAAAAACTCTCCCTGGCCGCACGATATCTCTGGTGGTAGTAGATCTCGTAGTATTTCTTGGTTTTAGGATTGATGCAGTCGAGCTAGTAGCTAATTTTTCGCTACTCAGATTACAATCTCTGGCTATATGCCCTACTTTTCCACACTTAAAAAAAGCTCCTGACACACGGTAACAAACTCTATGATGCCTTTTACTACAAATATTGCACATTGGAGATGTATCTCGGGAAGAATTCGAAGTGCTCGAGGAGCTCGTATTTTGCTTCTTCGAAACTTCTTCTTCGAAAAGAAGCCCTGTCTTTTACTACCTTTCCAGTCAGTTGTTGTTTTGGCCTGTCTGGCAATGTTAGCTTCTGATATTATGGCCCGGTCTAGTACCCCAATATAGGTTTCCTGTTTGAGGAAATTCACTCTCTCTAAGATATTATCGCGAAGCCCACCTTCAAAATGCCTCGCTTTCTTGTAGTCGGTGTCAGCCACATGTGGTGCAAACCTGGCCAACTCAATAACTTGGCCTCATACTCAGCTACTGTCATGCTGTTTTGCTTAAGTTCCATGAACTCTAACATTTTGCTGTCACGGACACACTGTGGAAAGTACTTGTCATAGAAAATTTCCAGGAATTGCATCCAACTAATGTCTTTATGATTCTCACGCATTAACATCAACCATCTTCTTGCTTCATCTTCTAGCATAAAGGTGGCTAGAAGTACTTTCTATGTCTCTAAACAAGGAAACACTTTGAATAGTTTTTCGATGCTGAGAACCCATGCTTCGGCCTTCAACGGATCTAATCCCCCATGAAACTGTGGCGGTTTCATTTTCTTAAACTCTTTGGTTAGAGCTATTATTCAGTCATTGTTCTGTAAGTCTGGCACATGTGGTGCCAGAGGTGGAGGTGGGGGATGTGGTTACTGCCACTGTTGTTGCTACTGTTGTTGTTGCCTCAATGTTTTCTGCCATTTCCTGAATCAATCGTTCCATTCTATCCATTCTGGCAGTAGATGACTCCTCTATCTCATCACCTCTTGTTCTCACCATCTGATTAGACTTGCATTATTCTTTATACAAAAGGTTCACAAATATGCATATACCAAAAAGCATACATATTCAAATAATTTGCAATGCAAGTAAATCACAAACATATAAGCATATAATCATTCATCTTGAAGCATTTAAGCACATTCTTGATGCTTTCAGATTCATACTTATCACATGAATGCATCTTAGATCTTTTCTAGATGCCTATTGCTCATTGGACAAGTGTGTGAGTTATTAACTCGTGCTCTGATACCACTCTGTCATGACCCGAACCCGTCCCTATGGATTAAGGTCATAACCGGCCAGTAATCAAGGGATTACCTACGGCCTCAAACCAAACTAAACATAATTCATCTTAGTTAAGGGGCTGAACGGAAGCAAACTTACAAATTGCCCATAGAGCTGTGCTTACATGATATAGCAAAATCATTCAAAAAGTATTTCATAATAACTCACACATACACGTAGAGTTAATCTACATCCAGGAACTTTCAGTTATGTAGCCAACCAAACAAAACTTATATACAAGGTGGTCCAACGTTCTCGCCCACAAAGCAAAAATATACCCAAAGGACAAAGGGCAAAAACTAGTCTCGTGCGTGAGTGTAGACACCCCATTTTTGACCGTCCTCAAGACTTGGACGTCACCGTTTGAACACTCGGTGATTATCCTTGTTTGTGTTCGTTTGGAGTTCCCAGAGGTCTCGGCTCGCGTGCCTTGCCTCAGGATCTCCGAACTCGACCGTTTAGTGTCTGGTTTTGCACCAAACACTTGTGTTTGGCCTTGGAAAGGCAGGGTGAGGCTTGTAGACCATCCCCACCCACCACCGGCATTGGCTAGATGCCACCGGCTGGTTTTTGGTGCCACCGGCAATATAGTTTGCCGGCCGGCACTCTTTGTTGCCGGTCAGCACTATTTGTTGCCGACCGGCACTCTTTTTGGCCAAGATGGCATTTTTTGCCGGCCGATTGTTGTTCATCTGCTTTTGCAGATATTTTTGGACAGCTGTATTGCTTTTGCTCCCCTCCATACACGTGTATGGAGGGATCTCCCTCTTGCAAAGCTTGTCTTGTAAGCTTTACAAGAGGCATATAGAGAGAGTCTCTCTCTAAGGCAAAAGAGGAGGCTTTAGACATTTTTGAGAGGAGAAAATACAGAGGAGAGCTCTGGTTTTCTAGGGTTAGGGTTAGACATACACAACCTATCTCTCTTTCCCTCTCATTTTGCACACTAGGTGTTTTGTGTCTCATTATTGCACACAAACACCTAGTGTTTCACCTTCCTCTTGGAGCTGAGGTTCTAAAGAGTGTGTTTTGAAGCTTTGGTGTTGGATTCAAGCTCAAGGAGGCCATTGGAGCACCATTGTTGAAGAGGACTACAAGGGTGAGAAACTAGTCCATTTTTCCCCCTTTTTTGCATTGATTTTCTACTAGTCTTAGAGCTATTTTTGTGATTATTGTATAACATAAAAAAGTTCTGTTTTTAAGCCCTCTTTGTTGTTTATTAAGAGTGTTTTGTTGTTTGAGGGTTGTTGACCACCCTTAGGCCTTGAAAGGCCTCATTTTGAGCCATTTTGTGCTAGCTCCGGGATTTTGGTGTTGAGGTCTCTTCACCACTGAAATCTTGAGGGATTTCAGTGGTGAAGATGATGCTTTGAAGTCCTAAGAAGGAGAGGGCCACCCCCTCTCCTTGTTGTCCTTGAAAAGGGCATATTTTGGCCTCTTGAGAGAGCATTATGCTTGAGTGTGTGTTGAGCATGTTTGGTTTGTTTTTCATGCTTATATATCCATAATATAACATGATTTCAAGTTGGTTTTGGAACTCCATGCATGTTTAGCATAGTTGCCATGTAATGCCTTGTTTATGCCTTAATGTGCCTTAGGTTGTTAGCCTTTGTTGGAGCATGTTTTAGGCTTAGTCTTGTGAAGATTATGTGCTTATTTTGCCATGTTCTAGGTCTGTCCATAAGTATTTGGGTTGATTTTAGCATGCATTATATAGCTCCTTTGTATTTAGGCTTGTTGGCCTTGAGCATGTGCATGTGTAGCATGCCATCTTTGCATTGTTTTGGTGATTTGGGATCATTCTACATGCCATTTCAGCCCCATTTCCATGCTTGTTTGATTGCCTTGCATGCCTCTTTAATGCTTTGAAAGCATGTGTTGCAATGCTCCATGTTTTGGCCATGGTGTATGCCTTTGAATTTGGGCCACTTAGATGCCATCTAAGGAGTCCTTTGGCCTTGTTTTAACATGCTAAAAATCTGTTTTTGGTTGGTTAATGCATGCCATGTTTGGTCATGATAAGTGTAGTTCAATGCATTATTGATTTGCTTTGAACACTTGGACTATTCGTTGCATGTTTTGGCTTGATTTTGTTGCTTGGTTTGGCACCATCCTAACATGATTTCAATGCTTATGTTGCATGCTAATTGCTCTTGTTTATCCCTTTCAAGTGTGCTTGAATGTTGTTTGATTTGTGCTTAAGTGTTGGTCCTTATGTGCATGTGTGTATGTATGCCATTTAGCCCTCACTCTTTAGCACTTATGGCCACTGTTTTAGGTCTATTTTAGAGCTGCCTAATTCATGTATAAGACCATCTTAGCATTAGTTTGCATTGCCATATGCATGTTTGTATGCTTGCATAAGTTAATTGCCATGCCATGTTGCATTCCTAGCTTGTATGCCTAGGTTGCATTGCATTTTGCATGCATGCCTTGTTCCTTGAAATGGTGATAGGAATTAGGCCTAATTTGTTTGATTGGTTTGCATGCATTTGAAACCAAAGTTGCATGCTTGGTTCCTTGGGCCATCATGCATGGAAATGCGTGATTGGTGGTCCGAGAACCGAGGCACATGTCCCTTGGAGTTATCACAATGATAAGAGACATGGTTGATGCATACATGCCTTGAAATATGCTGCCATGCCTTGTTTTGCCCTCTGTTGCTGTGAGTTGCAGGTTCTGCAGGAATACCCTGCCGACCGGCAGTGTAATGTGCCGACCGGCACCATTTTCTCTGCCGACAGCTTCAACTTTGTGCCGATGGCCATACAACACTGCCGGTGGAAATTTCATCTAGCCGGTGATGATCCCCTCTGTCCAAGGATGTAGTCCTGAGGTTTTGACAACCTCCAGAGGAGGAAAGGGAGGAAAACAGAGGCAGCTTGCGCATGGCGGCACGCTTCTCGAGACGTTTTACTGTTTTCCTAAATTAGTTAATTTGTTAATTAATTAATTTGTAATATTAATTAGCTAGTGTAGTTAATTAATTTGTAATATTTATTCGGTCCCTCCGAGCGAGGGCAAATCTGTAATAAGTGTGCGTGAGTGTGTGTATGTCTTCCAACCTCACGTCTTTCTTCCCTTTTATTTACCTGCTTACGATGGTAGATTAAGGCACGTTTAATTTAGCATACCTTATGCTATGCATGTGTGCATCCATGCATTTGTATTGCATGCATTAGGCTCGGTACATCACGCTAATTGCATCAATACTTCAATTCCCAAACTGAATATGTGATAATTGTGCATTTTCACATGACATGTCTAGGATTAGCCGAGCCTATCTTAGCAACATTTTGTATGCGATGCATTAGGCACTTCACATGGACTTGGATCATGCATGTTTGCTAACAAGTTCTTTGTTTTGGCACGGAGTACTATGTAAGTATTTCCGCTTTAGCATATCGCATGAGTGTGAATGTTGCCATGACAGCATGCTTAACATGTGGCTAGATGCTTATGTGTTAAACTGTTTTGAATGCCTGTGGGTGAAGGTTGGATTGTTTGAGTTGGAAAAACTCGTTGAAATCCGCATTTTAGTCTACTTGCGAGTAGCAAATTCCAAAGCATTTTCAAACCGAACGGATATGCAATGTTTATTTCCAAATTAGGCAATCTAGTCTATACTTGTTTGCTGTGCGCATAACATAGTGATTCTAGGCTAATAAAAGGAATAAGAACACATAAAGTTTTCAAAAACGGATATCACGGTTAGTAGAGGCCGGTCTTCGGACCGGGCGAAAGGGGGTGCTCATAGCTGACCTTTCCCGATCGTACCCAAGCTCCCGAGCCGAGACAACTCCGGTGATGACGGACATGTGGCCTTCGGCACCGAGTCAGGGTTTCCTAAATTTCCCCATTTTAAAAATATTTAGGTGGCGACTCTGTATCTGGCAAAGCAGTCCATGTTTGGTACTACTTTTTCAAAAATCTGTTTCTCAAAACGATTTGCCAGATTTGGACTCTTTGGTTTAGATTAAGAACCGTGACACAAATCGAGTCCGAACTGTAGCACGAGGCCCCCTCTCGCGGGCGCGTCTACAGTTTCTGGCGACTCCGCTGGGGATTTTTAGAGAGCTTGACTCGAACTCGTGATATCCTGTTTTGATTTCGTTTATGTGTTTCTTTGCATTGCATGTGCATTGGTGCGCCTAGGAACACAGTGTTTGCCATCTGCCATTCCTGAACGGTTTGCCGGAGGCTTGTCTTGTCAAGGCATGTCCATAAGGCTGACCGGCTATGGGCTCTGACAGTATGGGAACACAAACCCCGGTTTTACCGGGGTACCCTTTTTGACCATTCGACCTAGTGCATATTCGGAACCATAGTGACCATTCCAAGCTAGGACAGGTTGCTTACCCGATGCTAAGTTGTTTGAAAACCGCTGTGTGCGTAGTGAAACCCTAGCTCCTGACAAAATAGGACAGGGAAACCCTACCCCAACATAGGGGTGTTTTGTTCTCTTTACTTGCTATGTGCTTTTAGAGTGTTGCTCTACAGGGAACGCACATGTCAGTTTGCAAGTCTGAGTATTAAACCTGGGGACACCAGTATCAGTATCAGTTGTGAGAATCAGTTATCCGCGGGTATTGGTTCAGTTTTCGGGAACAGTAATTTCTGGGAACAGTGATCAGCAGTAGGGTACAGTTGTTCGGCTACACCCGTGTTTGATCAGTTTTGGCTGAAATGCTGTCTGTTTTTCTTACAAGGTTCAGAGAGTTGTAGAGTTGATACAGAACAGCCAGTGTCTCCCCTTTGCTGAGGCAAGATTTATGGCGACACAAAGTTCAGAAGAAATTGTGGTTATGACAGCCGCACCGGAACAGGGGACCACTCCGCAGAATGAGGCCAGCATCAGTATGTCATACCCGCCCAGGTCGCCCGTTGTGCACCCGGTTTGGGCTCCCCAGTTATACCAGGCTCGTGAGCCCACCACCTTTGAATTGATGGGGATGATAGGCGATCTCCAAAGGTCTGTGGCAGACCTCGCCTATGGAATGTCGGTTTCACCGCCAGCGGCGCCGTATGCCGGGAATTTTGTACCACAGGAGCCCCCGCTACTGGGGCGGATTGTGATAGAGCTCAGCCAGCCAGAGGTGGCTTCCGGCTATAGCCACGACATGCCAGCACCAACCCAGACCCTTGATCAGGCTGAGGCCAAAGGAAAAGATAAGGAAAAGGTAGACGCCGACCCTATTGAACAACTGCTGTGGGCAGTCGAGGCTCTGAAAGTCAGAGGGATGAACAAGCAACAAACGTCTGCAATAGTGACCAAAGCTATAGATGATGCTTTCCCCGCTCCAATCAAAGGCAGTTCAAGCCAGATAGAAAACCGGGATGGGCCCCGTCATGCCCAGACAATTCCAGTAGTTCCCAACCCTACACCGGGAAAGGTTCAAAAAGCCAAGGCAGCGCCAGCTGATCCTTTCGCCAGCGCATCTGGCAAGAATCCTCAAACTGCAAAGTACCTGCCCCGAGGGCGCAGGGTCTTTCACGACCTCCACATGCCTTTGTCTAGGGCATTGTTAATACTGGCGAAGAATGGGCATCTTAAGCCTTTGGAGCCCCGGCCACTCCCGAAGAATCTCCCCACCACTCATGATGCTACCTTGTACTGCGCGTACCATCAACAGTCCGGTCACAGTACCGATGGATGTTCCCGCCTTCGTCATGAAGTGCAGGATTTGATTGATAACAAGGTTATCCTACCACCTACCTCAGGCAAGCCCGTCACCACTCAGTTGTCGGATTTCGAGGGCTCAGATACTGCGAGTATGTAAAGTGAACCGCCTGCGGGCAACATTTGGTACATTTTTGGGTGAAGCGTCTGGCACGCATTTTTGAGCACCGGCGAAACCAAGTTTTTGTAAATCCTGATTTGGATATCGAGTCAGTCTTTGGTTTTGAGTCTGTCTCTTTGTCTTGAGTCAGTCTTTTGCTTAAGGGTCTGTCTTGTTGTATCGAGTCAGTCCCCGTTGTATATAACACCTGGTGATTCTGGGGTTGTTGTCCCGAACACCATTTTGTTTTGTAATTATCTGTTTCTGTTTTGAGTCTGTTTCTGCCGAGGGGCCAGTTGCACCAACAAAGCCGATCAAAACAGCTGTTGCTATCTCAACTTCATGCTTGCTTTCAGCATAAGTGCCAGAGAATTTGAATGGGCTGACAGTACATCTCGCCTGCTCTCCTGTGTGCCAAACTCATTGCATTAACCTAAGTTTTTCAAAAAAAAAACAAACTTTTGAACACTGCGGTGATGAAAACGAAGAGGAAGGAATTCCTCGGGTTTTGCAAAATTTTGATCATTTTGAGAGAAAGAGAGGCGTGCTAAGCCTTTTTATGAATAAGCCATGCTTGTCGGCGTGAGTACTGAGAAGGACCCTGGCCTGATCCAGATTGGTTCCACACTATCTTCGGCACGAGCGATTCGTCGCCTTCTTAAAAACTTTCAAAAGCAAATGTTTTACGCGGCCCTGCGAAGACCTATGTGGAATCGCTCTTGAGATTGCGCAGCCTAGGATCGCTCTCAGCCTCAAGATTCAACCTATTTGTTTTCCGAGTTTGAACCCGTTCAGAATGTTCAGAAAGTTCAACGGACAAACGCCATGGAGGCCCGTGTGGCCAGTTTCGAAACAGCCCTCGAGCAAGAGGCACCAAAGCCAAATCAGAAGGAGTAGATCTCGTCGGAAGAAGCTCGTAGAGCAACCGGGATGGATTCTCCGCAAATCAGTGCAACAGCCGTTCTCCTAGACACAGAGAGGCTTCAATTTCAAAAAAAAGAAACCATTTGGCATGGACTTGCTACACTTTTACCCTTTGAGAGGCTCGCTGGGCCGAAAACCCGGAAGGGCGGCCCAGGCAAAAGTTAGAGCAAGAGAGAAAAAAAAAAGAAAGAAAAGAAAAAAAAGAAGAAGAAAAAAGAAAAAAGAAAAAAAAAGAAAAAGAAACGAACAAAAGAAAATGAAAAGAAGCTCGCAAGGTCGAAAACCCGCATTGGGCGTCTTGGCAAAAGTGAGAGCCAAACAAAGTGAAGGTTAAAATACCCGAGTGGACCTTAGCCGGAACTACGTAAGGCTTGATTCCCATGTTTGGGATACGTAGGCAACTTCATCATGAAGTCCAGCCCCCCAACGCTTTCATAAGCGTCTCAGTCCATGCAATGGTTTCGATTTCATCTCAAAGTCCAGCCGCCAACACCCTTCAAAGGCGACTGTGTCCATATATTTGTTGTGACCGTCTTCATCATCTCTGCGTCCAAGAGCTCGACCACCGCCAATGAAGACTGTCTGCGGATTGCTGCGGCACCATCCCAAACAAGGGGCAACTTTCCGTTGCCACAAGCCGCCGTGAGCCACCATTCAAACTAGGGGCAACTTTCCGTTGCCTCCCACCCCCCTTCAAACCAGGGGCAATTTTCCATTGCCTCCGAACCGAGGTTGCGCATCTCGAAGAGTAAGTTCCATGCTTGTTAAGCATTAGCTGTTTGAAAAATAGTTTTTGAAAATTTTTACTGAGGTTGACTATTTTCTCGAAAACTATTCCATTTTTCCAAAACCGGACCATTGTCTTGGACCCAAAAGGAAAACTTTCAGTGCTTACAACCTGACTTGCATGCCTTTCAAATCAAAAATCGAACAAGTGCGTTAATCCGACTCTCGTTTTGATCAAAACCGTTTTAGTAGAAAGCAAAAACGAAAAATGGTTAAAATGATGAACTAGGGGCACAGTTGAGCCAGGCGTTCTGTCTTTCCCCCGTCATCGACGTACTTGCCAGAAGAGCGCTCTACCCGTCAGAAGAAATAGCTGTGAGCTAACGATGTTGAGCATGAACCCACAACTTCCTATTCGTCCATCAATCACCCCGGGGAGGGATGAAAAATGAGAGATTGAAGAATAGAGAGGTGTAAGTTGAGAGAAAAGCGAGGAAAAAAGGGTTTTGAGAGAAAATCCGAGCTTGAGAGTCGAGTGATGTGAGGATCACAAATAAGAAAGGGTGGGAAACAATACCCAGATTGAACTGGCTCCTCGTGGTCCGAGGTCTCCCATCTTCGTTTACGCGTCTGTGTGTCGTGTCTCTTTCATTCGACGGTCTCATCTTTTGTTTTGAGTCTCTCCCGAGCGTGTCTCGTTGTGTTTAGGTCGTGTACCTCTTTGTTTGAGTCCTCCCCGCTGTGTTCAGTGGTAGGCACGATATCCCGGTTTGAAAAACCCTCATTCGATTTCAAAAATCGCTTATGCTCAGAATGCTGTGCCATTCTCTACATTTGAACGTGTCTAGACTCCAACCGGTTCCATCTTTGAGGTCTGTCTTGTCAGATTGGGCTGTTTTGTTTAGAATTGCCGTGTGCAGAATGAATCGAATGCTGTGTTATGGGCTGAATGCAGATTAATCCCCAACAGAGTAAGGGCTGTGTGTCCAGAATCAGGCAGTGGGTTGCTTGGGTTATTTTGCTGTTGGCTGTTTAGTTATCTGATTATTACAGTGCAAGTGTTCAATTTTCAGATAACCAATCAATTCCATTTACATTGAGGTGTAACATGATGAGATGCGATGCAATGCATGAAATGTGTCAATGTAAACACTTTTTCAGATGAAAAGTTCGTTTCATTACTTAGCTTTTCAAATGTACAAGTTTTGGAAACAAAAATCTGCCTGCGGCAGTACAAGGTAATCTATCTACCAACAAAAAGAAAAGTACAAGAAAGAAAGAAAAGATAGCAAAAATCTGCATCTATGTCCAGTGACTCCAAGGGCTGTCAGTCCGTCCTGGTCCTCTTCCTGGACGAAGGTCCAGGAGCATCGTCAGCGTCGTCGTCAGAGCCCGAGCTAGAACCGTCTCCGGTCTCCTCCTCCGATGACCCTGCCTCCGCCTCTGACTCCTCGTCGTCGTCGTCGTCCGGGACTGGAGCTCGCGAGCTACTCCCGACGTGAGTACGCCCTCCCCTGGTGCGGGGAAATATCCTGCCCTCCTCATCTCTCCCCCGAGCAGGGACAGAAGGCCTAGCTGGAGCACCTCCCGCCATGGGAATCTGGAAAGGAGGCTGAAAAGTACACGAAAAGGGAAACGCATCAGTATGCCGTGGGCAGTCTATCAGTGCAGAATGTAGTGTGTGAGTACAGTGTATGAATGCCGTGAGCAGTTTATCAGTACAGAGTACGGTACAGAATGCAGTGTATGCAGTGTTCAGATACTGTGAGATCAGTGTATCGGGTGTTGTGCCGTGCATCAGACTATGTAAAGCAGAGTATGAATGGTTTGAGGCCAGTGTCAGAAGGACATACCGGTATGCTGTAGACGGCTAGAAGGTCAAATGTCCGCTGGAGCATCCCCATCATCGAGGCATTCATCGCCAACGACTGACGGGTGTACTCAGAAGAGGCCTGCAAAAGTATCAGATGCATCAATATTCTGTGGAATATCAAGTAAACTGAGATGAATGACTGTACAAAATGCAGTGATACATACCGGAGGTAGATCGAGGACATCGATGAACTCGTGACCAGCCGGTGGAGGGGCGAAGGGGATCTGATAGGTCGACCCACCCTGCCCCTGGAAAGTCAGTATAGCAGGCAGGGCAGGCCAGCTGGCTCCTCGTCCTCCCCGCACTCCGCCCCTGCCACGGACCCGGGCCCTCCTCGAAGATCCAGCCTCTGCTCTCGCTCCGGCCCCAGTCGCCGATGCTACAGGCCTGGCCCCCTCTGCTCGACGGCCGCTCAAGGGACGCATCAGGTACGTCCGCACGTATTCCTGATAGTCGCCGGTGCCTCGGAAGCCGGCCTCCTCCCAGCCGATGGAGTAATCATCCAGCTGCTCAGGGGTCAGCCCCTCGGTCTCCCTCATCTCTGTAGGAGGGTGGACCGGGACTATCTGCTCAGGTAACCCGCGGGTCTGGCGTAGAAAACGCTCCCCCAGGTACCAAGCCCGACAGACCGGGCCCTCAAGCAAGATCCGGAAACGCGAGGTCTCCTCAGCACTAGGGAACCGACCCCGCATCGCCGACGGCAAGGAAGCCCATGGCCGCCATGTGATCTGAAAGTGACAGACAGTTTGTTATCTACTGTTATTGAAACATGCAGTGGGAAAGCGAAGCTAAATGAACTGAAAGTAAAGCATACCTCAGCCGGGGTGATGGTGTCAAAATATCGGCGGAAGAAGCCGAATGTCTCCCGTGGTCGCCGGGTGCATCTCCCGTCAAAGCGAATCGAGAACGGGACAGCCGGAGGAGGCTCCGCGACTGGTACGGGTGCAAGCCTAGGGAAGTAGGCGTAAACCCACAGCTGCAAAACAGATGTCAGTATGACCATCAGATAAAGCAGAATGTACAGAATAAAGCAGAAATGGCAGAGCCGTGTGTTGTGCAGTGTATTGTGTGCAGTGCACAGTGTGAGCAGTGTACAGTCAGTGTAAAGCAGAATGTATGTGTGTGCCGTGTGTACAGTATACAGTGAGTGTAAAGCAGACCGTAGTGTGTGCAGTATACAGAGTACAGAAAGTACGAGACAGAAAATGAAAAGCGGAGAAGGAATGTACCTCCCAAGCCCGCCAGTAGCCTCCAAGCAGCTGGCCGCTGCCACGAGAAGCCGAGCTCATATAGCCGTACAGGGTGGCCAGAGCAGCGCCGCCCCAATCGTAGTGCAAGATATCCCGGACGTCCACCAGTGCGCTGAGAAGGCAGAGAGGCACGGTGTTCGTCCGATCGGCGAAGATAGTAGTCCCGAACAGGAACATGAGGAAGCCGCGGGCATACCTCTCCACGTCCTCCTCGGTCATTTGAGTCTCCTCCCCCAATGCGGGCTGCACCCGAAACTGTGTCTCGAACCAGGAGTATCGGACGAAGCCTGGACGAGCTAGCGGTGGGGCCTCCCCCAGTAGATGGACCTGAGCGGCGGTCCACTCATCCATGTCTGTATCGAAAGGGATCGGATCCCCCCCTACCCCGATGCCTGTGAGCATCGAGAAGTCATAAGGGGTCATCGTCATATCCCCCGCAGCAGAAAAATGGAAAGAATCGGTGGTGTCCCACCACCTCTCCGCCAAAGCAGCAAGGAGAGGTCTGCATGTGGAGAGCCTAGAGAGCCCTCGGCAGAAAGTGCCGAAGCCCGCTCGGTCCACGATGCGCTGGACCGCATCAGGGAGCTCATCATACCACTCCCGTGCACCAGTATTCCCATACCCGCGAATGGTATGGGAACCCTCCTGCAAACAGAAAACAACAATTGCAAGACAATATTCAACATGCAGTTTTGAAAAGACAGATATGGCATGTATGCAAGTTTGTCAGATTCAGGCAGATACCGGGTGCCGGTGTGCTTACAGTAAAATACGTGTGCTGTGTCAGCGTGTTTGGGCGTTTCAGAACAGATATGGCATGTATGCAAGTTTGTCAGGTTCAGACAAATACTGGGTGCCAGTGTGTATGCAGTGGAATACAGTGTGTGCCGTGTGTTTGAGTAATTCAGGGCTAGTGCAGTGTGTGTGCATGTGTCAGTCTCAAGCAGATATCAGTTGTATGTATGTTTACAGTCAACTACGGTCTACGGCATATCAGATTTCAGCAGTTAGAGAATATAACTAACTATGGCAGTTTTGTATCCTACATTGCAGAAAGTAAAGCAGAAAGAAGAGAATTACCTCGGAAGTGCCGAACGAAAGGTGGGAGGTAGGCTCGCGTAGTAGTAGCTCAGGGGCCGCGTACCTCTCAAAACTCCGGAACTGACGCAGGCCGTCTGGGGGCAGAACGTGGATCGCCGGCCGGTAGGTCGCCGGGTCGAACGGGCGCTCGCTCAGTGGTAAGAGCTCGACCCCGGGATCCATCTCGTGGTCCGGGGGAGTCCCGCCACGTGGAATATCGTCCGCCATGTAGAGCATGGTGTGAAAATGGCCCGGAAAAGGAAAACTGGGTCGGAATGCGAAGAGTCAACCGGAAAGTCAACTCCCGAGAGGGTCGGAAATGGCCGGGAAGGCCGGAATGTGAAGAGGCACGGAAATGAAGAGCAAAGTGAGGGAAACAAACCCCGAAAAGGCGAGAACGCCGAACGAGGCACCGAAACGAGAATGTGATCGGTGGAAAATGTCCGAAACGCGAAGAGGATCGCGAATCCGACGACGAAACGAGCGTAGAACGCGAAGAAACGGGCGAAAAATGAGAGAGAAGCACTCTAGAGAGAGAGGGCAAAGGTTTTCGGCGGTGGAGAAGTGAGAAAATAGGGCATGAAGCCCTATTTTATAACACCCAAGGTGAAAAGACAAAACTGCCCCGCACCAGCAACTGTTTGCCGGTCGGCAATGTTTTGTGCCGGCCGGCACTTTTTTGTGCCGATGGAATTGTTTTTGTGCCGATGGCCAGCCGGTGGCCTCCCCTTTCGGCCGGTGGGGTTCCCACAGCCTTGTTTAGGCCATTTGAGTTGTTTTGGGTCTCCATAGCTCAAGAAAGTGCAAGGAAGTGCATCTCCGACATTCAACCGGCCTCCGTTTTGACCGCGGGCCGTGTCTCCAGTGCGTGGCACTCGAATTCATGCAAGGTGTATCCTTTTTGTATCCTTTTGAATTCAAAAGTTGCCCCATGTGTGTTGCACGAGTTCATCACACTGCTTCGGTGCATTACATTGCGCTGTCATGCGCCACACATTTGCATTGTTATGCACGTGTTACATGCGTTGCAACACGCACCCCTTTGCATTATCGTGCACATTTCTCATGCATCATCATTGCATTTCCATTCCATGCATTGTCATGCATTCCGGAATACGTGCGTTGTTGCGCATTTAAGCCCATTTACGCTCCGTGTGGCCTGCGTATCGCACTTAGCGTTGCACTGTTTTGTGCATTTCAAAATTGTTCGCGCTGTTCTGCGCATCGCACTGTTTTGTGCATTTCAAACCGTTGCACTGTTTTGTGCATTTCAAAATTGTTCGCGCTGTTCTGCGCATCGCACTGTTTAGTGCATTTCAAACCGTTGCACTGTTTTGTGCATTTCAAACCGTTGCACTGTTTTGTGCATTTCAAAATTGTTCGCGCTGTTCTGCGCATCGCACTGTTTAGTGCATTTCAAACCGTTGCACTGTTTTGTGCATTTCAAACCTCGCGCTGTTCTGCGCATCGCACTGTTTTGTGCATTTCAAAATTGTTCGCGTTGTTCTGCGCATCGCACTGTTTTCTGCATTTCAATTTCGCACTGTTTTGCGCATCTCATTGCATTTTGCATGCATTCCATCGCACTGTCCTGTGCACTCGCGTTGCCTAACGCATTGCGCTATTTTGCGCATCATACCGCCCGGTCTGGCGAGACCTTAAACACGCGCGGTCTGGCGAGACCTTAAACACGTACGGTCTAGGAGACCTTAAATCCTTGGGAGGTGCGAAACCTCCGGTGCATTGATGTGCACGTTTCTTTTTTGGCATATAAGTCCATTTGCATCAACTTACATTCCATACGGCAGGCGTGCCTCATTCTTGCATTGTCATGCATATTGCTAACAATATTGTACCTGTTAAGTTTGTTTTCTTTTCAGGAACGATATTGTATGTACGGTTCATTTGAGGCTGGAGCGACCAGACGAACCGGACAGGTATTTAGCGGTCTGGCGAGACCTTAAGCACGCAGGGTCTGGCGAGACCTTAAACACGCATGGTCTGGCGAGACCTTAAACACGTACGGTCTAGGAGACCTTAAATCCTTGGAAGGTGTAAGACCTTTAGTGTTCGCATTGTCGTACACTTCGAAAGCCGCGTGTTGTCGCGCATTCCATGCAACATGCATTTCATACATCATGTGCATCTCAAAAACAAACAAAAACATGCATTGTCATGCATACATTTTGCATCCCGGTCTAGGAGACCTTAAATCCTCTAAAGGTGCAATTCCTTTGGTGTTTGTCGTGCCCGAACGACTTTCGGTGGTCTGGTAAAGCCACCTGCTCGTGCTTGCGATGAGTTCCTAGAAGACCAACTGGGACGGTGGAAACTAGAGTTCGAACGGCTTATGCCTAGAACGCAAAGGTTCGGGAGTTCCGAGACTAAAGTCTGGTTTAAATACCCAGGGGTTTACCCTCGGCTTGAAATCTGTATGGAAGCCCCATAGGTTGAGGCGGCATGTCTACGCCTCAATTCTGGATACTGAACCAACCTAGTATATCACCCTGTTGGTAAGATAGGGAAAGTTGCAATCATAGCCATTGCATCATAGTGCATTGTCATGCATTTCCATTGTAGCTTGCATGCATCCATTGCATTTTCCCCAGTAGGTCGCATTGCACTGCATTGTCATGCATGTTGTAAATATCCATTCCATTGCATATTTGTAAATATTGCATTGTAGATTGCATGCATTCATTGCATCACCTTCCGCCTTTGGCTTGCGCCTTTCCAGGTTGGGCTTGGTCTGGTATGTGCCCTTACTTTTCATGTTAAAACACAGTTCTGTATGTGTATCGCGCCGATTCCACGTTGATATGTTGGTTGAGGGTTGCGGCACCTTTTCTGTGTTACACATGGCTTGTATGTGTACATACCTTTCCTAGGCAAGATTTGGTTTGGCCTGCGTGCCATATTCATGTATTACATTGTAGTGTAATTTTTGCATCCGGCATTAGGATCGTAGTCCTTTCTCCAGCGGGTTGTCTCCCCACTTATGTCAATTCCACCCAATACTTGTTCTTGCGTCTGTCTACAATACTCATAGTTCAGTTGACCGTTCTATGGTAGACAGACTTGTTACCTCCATCAATCTATTTGACATAGGTGTGGTTTCGAACCGTTCGTGATTGGATCACGATCCAAATGCTTTGCATGTAGCTTGCATTGTTTCAATTACATTGCATCTTCATTTGCATTGTTTATACATTGTTTTGTATATATTGCATTTCGTTTTGCATCCACATTTGCATTGTCATGCATGTTGCTAACCATATTGTACCTGTTAAGTTTGTTTTCTTTTCAGGCACGATATTGTATGTACGGTTCATTTGAAGCTGGTGCAACCAGACGAGCCGCACAGGTACTGTATCTCCCGAGTGAGACGTATCGAGAATTCCATAATTCTCTTACATCCTTTCTGCATTGTAGTGTAGTTTGGTATGCTAGCTTAAAATTGTCGCATGTTTGCTTCATTACAGCTTTCTTTGCATGATCATAAGTTATGCTCGGCTCTGTGCATTGTCTTGCATTTTGCCCCTGCCTCCGGGCGCATACCTTATTTGTCTTGTATGTTTGTCTGAGTCTTCGACCTTGTCAAAAATGGGTCGTCTCTGGGCTTTGACATTCACTCCCGTCATTATTATGACTTTCGAGCTCTGTCAAAGAGGGGCAACTGTAGACACCCCATTTTTGACCGTCCTCAAGACTTGGACGTCACCGTTTGAACACTCGGTGATTATCCTTGTTTGTGTTCGTTTGGAGTTCCTAGAGGTCTCGACTCGCGTGCCTTGCCTCAGGATCTCCGAACTCGACCGTTTAGTGTCTGGTTTTGCACGAAACACTTGTGTTTTGCCTTGGAAAGGCAGGGTGAGGCTTGTAGACCATCCCCACCCACCACCGGCATTGGCTAGATGCCAACGGCTAGTTTTTGCTGCCACCGGCAATATAGTTTGCCGGCCGGCACTCTTTGTTGCCAGTCAGCACTATTTGTTGCCGACCGGCACTCTTTTTGGCCAAGATGGCATTTTTTGCCGGCCGATTGCTGTTCATCTGCTTTTGCAGATATTTTTGGACAGCTGTATTGCTTTTGCTCCCCTCCATACACGTGTATGGAGGGATCTCCCTCTTGCAAAGCTTGTCTTGTAAGCTTTACAAGAGGCATATAGAGAGAGTCTCTCTCTAAGGCAAAAGAGGAGGCTTTAGACATTTTTGAGAGGAGAAAATACAGAGGAGAGCTCTGGTTTTCTAGGGTTAGGGTTAGACATACACAACCTATCTCTCTTTCCCTCTCATTTTGCACACTAGGTGTTTTGTGTCTCATTATTGCACACAAACACCTAGTGTTTCACCTTCCTCTTGGAGCTGAGGTTCTAAAGAGTGTGTTTTGAAACTTTGGTGTTGGATTCAAGCTCAAGGAGGCCATTGGAGCACCATTGTTGAAGAGGACTACAAGGGTGAGAAACTAGTCCATTTTTCCCCCTTTTTTGCATTGATTTTCTACTAGTCTTAGAGCTGTTTTTGTGATTATTGTATAACATAAAAAAGTTCTGTTTTTAAGCCCTCTTTGTTGTTTATTAAGAGTGTTTTGTTGTTTGAGGGTTGTTGACCACCCTTAGGCCTTGAAAGGCCTCATTTTGAGCCATTTTGTGCTAGCTCCGGGATTTTGGTGTTGAGGTCTCTTCACCACTGAAATCTTGAGGGATTTCAGTGGTGAAGATGATGCTTTGAAGTCCTAAGAAGGAGAGGGCCACCCCCTCTCCTTGTTGTCCTTGAAAAGGGCATATTTTGGCCTCTTGAGAGAGCATTATGCTTGAGTGTGTGTTGAGCATGTTTGGTTTGTTTTTCATGCTTATATATCCATAATATAACATGATTTCAAGTTGGTTTTGGAACTCCATGCATGTTTAGCATAGTTGCCATGTAATGCCTTGTTTATGCCTTAATGTGCCTTAGGTTGTTAGCCTTTGTTGGAGCATGTTTTAGGCTTAGTCTTGTGAAGATTATGTGCTTATTTTGCCATGTTCTAGGTCTGTCCATAAGTATTTGGGTTGATTTTAGCATGCATTATATAGCTCCTTTGTATTTAGGCTTGTTGGCCTTGAGCATGTGCATGTGTAGCATGCCATCTTTGCATTGTTTTGGTGATTTGGGATCATTCTACATGCCATTTCAGCCCCATTTCCATGCTTGTTTGATTGCCTTGCATGCCTCTTTAATGCTTTGAAAGCATGTGTTGCAATGCTCCATGTTTTGGCCATGGTGTATGCCTTTGAATTTGGGCCACTTAGATGCCATCTAAGGAGTCCTTTGGCCTTGTTTTAACATGCTAAAAATCTGTTTTTGGTTGGTTAATGCATGCCATGTTTGGTCATGATAAGTGTAGTTCAATGCATTATTGATTTGCTTTGAACACTTGGACTATTCGTTGCATGTTTTGGCTTGATTTTGTTGCTTGGTTTGGCACCATCCTAACATGATTTCAATGCTTATGTTGCATGCTAATTGCTCTTGTTTATCCCTTTCAAGTGTGCTTGAATGTTGTTTGATTTGTGCTTAAGTGTTGGTCCTTATGTGCATGTGTGTATGTATGCCATTTAGCCCTCACTCTTTAGCACTTATGGCCACTGTTTTAGGTCTATTTTAGAGCTGCCTAATTCATGTATAAGACCATCTTAGCATTAGTTTGCATTGCCATATGCATGTTTGTATGCTTGCATAAGTTAATTGCCATGCCATGTTGCATTCCTAGCTTGTATGCCTAGGTTGCATTGCATTTTGCATGCATGCCTTGTTCCTTGAAATGGTGATAGGAATTAGGCCTAATTTGTTTGATTGGTTTGCATGCATTTGAAACCAAAGTTGCATGCTTGGTTCCTTGGGCCATCATGCATGGAAATGCGTGATTGGTGGTCCGAGAACCGAGGCACATGTCCCTTTGAGTTATCACAATGATAAGAGACATGGTTGATGCATACATGCCTTGAAATATGCTGCCATGCCTTGTTTTGCCCTCTGTTGCTGTGAGTTGCAGGTTCTGCAGGAATACCCTGCCGACCGGCAGTGTAATGTGCCGACCGGCACCATTTTCTCTGCCGACAGCTTCAACTTTGTGCCGATGGCCATACAACACTTCCGGTGGAAATTTCATCTAGCCGGTGATGATCCCCTCTGTCCAAGGATGTAGTCCTGAGGTTTTGACAACCTCCAGAGGAGGAAAGGGAGGAAAACAGAGGCAGCTTGCGCATGGCAGCGCGCTTCTCGAGACGTTTTACTGTTTTCCTAAATTAGTTAATTTGTTAATTAATTAATTTGTAATATTAATTAGCTAGTGTAGTTAATTAATTTGTAATATTTATTCGGTCCCTCCGAGCGAGGGCAAATCTGTAATAAGTGTGCGTGAGTGTGTGTATGTCTTCCAACCTCACGTCTTTCTTCCCTTTTATTTACCTGCTTACGATGGTAGATTAAGGCACGTTTAATTTAGCATACCTTATGCTATGCATGTGTGCATCCATGCATTTGTATTGCATGCATTAGGCTCGGTACATCACGCTAATTGCATCAATACTTCAATTCCCAAACTGAATATGTGATAATTGTGCATTTTCACATGACATGTCTAGGATTAGCCGAGCCTATCTTAGCAACATTTTGTATGCGATGCATTAGGCACTTCACATGGACTTGGATCATGCATGTTTGCTAACAAGTTCTTTGTTTTGGCACGGAGTACTATGTAAGTATTTCCGCTTTAGCATATCGCATGAGTGTGAATGTTGCCATGACAGCATGCTTAACATGTGGCTAGATGCTTATGTGTTAAACTGTTTTGAATGCCTGTGGGTGAAGGTTGGATTGTTTGAGTTGGAAAAACTCGTTGAAATCCGCATTTTAGTCTACTTGCGAGTAGCAAATTCCAAAGCATTTTCAAACCGAACGGATATGCAATGTTTATTTCCAAATTAGGCAATCTAGTCTATACTTGTTTGCTGTGCGCATAACATAGTGATTCTAGGCTAATAAAAGGAATAAGAACACATAAAGTTTTCAAAAACGGATATCACGGTTAGTAGAGGCCGGTCTTCGGACCGGGCGAAAGGGGGTGCTCATAGCTGACCTTCCCCGATCGTACCCAAGCTCCCGAGCCGAGACAACTCCGGTGATGACGGACATGTGGCCTTCGGCACCGAGTCAGGGTTTCCTAAATTTCCCCATTTTAAAAATATTTAGGTGGCGACTCTGTATCTGGCAAAGCAGTCCATGTTTGGCACTACTTTTTCAAAACTCTGTTTCTCAAAACGATTTGCCAGATTTGGACTCTTTGGTTCAAATTAAGAACCGTGACACAAATCGAGTCCGAACTGTAGCACGAGGCCCCCTCTCGCGGGCGCGTCTACAGTGAGACGTTAAGGCTGACTCCTCAAAACTTTGACCCTTTTGCACTTACTTCACTGAGGCTGGGTTGGGACATTTCTTGGCTCGTCTACAAACACATGAATGAGAGTGAGTGAAAGCCCAGTGAATAATATCAAATAAAGAAGATACATGAACAGAATTCGAAACAAATACATCAGACAGCCTTGGGCCCAATCCATGGTTCTATCTAATGCATTAAGCAATTACATATCTTGACATATCAAACGGCCTTGGGCCAATTCATTCATATTTGACAGCTTTTGGCCCAATCATTCATATCGAAGGGCCTCTGGCCCAATCATTCATGTCAAACGGCCTCTGACCCAATCATTCATGTCAAGCAGCCTTTGGCCCAATCATTTACGTCAAACGGCCTTTGGCCCAATTATTTATGTCAAACGGCCTTTGGCCCAATCATTCAGATCAACAGATTTATAAAACTCAAATAGGAGTAAGCAATTGGACAATTAGCTTACTTCAAAATGTATTTACTAAGATATTACTCACAGTGTTCTGCCGGTGGATTCGTCTTTATGCTCGACCCTACATAATACATAACACATATCGGGTCACAAACGATTCAATCCATTCTTAACTCATACATTCCACTTAGACCTCTTTCTTATCCTCTTAGCCCATTTACAATGCTCAATGTATGCCTAAGAGTGCTTAAGACTGAAAGAGAATGGAAACAAAACATAAAATTGTCTTTACAAAATTTATGAAACAGGGCTCCCCGCTCGAGTGTGGGTTCCGCCGCTCGAGCGGACCCCTTTGGTCTGTGAAAGTACTGGTTGCCTTATTTTTATGCTCGAGCGTGACCTTGGACGTTCAAGCTGAGAGTCGAAACATGTGGCTGATGCTCGAGTGTGACTCTCTCCTCTGGAGTGGACATTAATGTCTGCAAAAGTTCTGAGAGCTAGAAATTCACGCTCGAGCGGACATGTCAAATTCTGGGTTTTCCAGAACTCCGATTGAACTTCAAACTCAACCGCAAAGGCTCCAAAACTCAAATTTTTGATGCAAAAGCATGGAAGGACATCATATAATAGAAGGACATAATTAATTTGGAACCAATTGACTAAAGTCATGGTTCATCTCTCAAATCACTTCAAATTTTTCTTGTTGGTTTCAAAACTCAAATAATCAAGCTCCTTAATTACATGAATCTTGCATGCATGTAAAATGCTAACTTAATTCCATTTCACATAGTACAAGTGGTGTTCAAAATCATGAAGCTACACAAAATTCTTCATACATGTAAAGTTTGGTGCTCAATTCTTCATATTCAACATGCTTCATGCTTGAGTGTGTAAAACCATAATAATTCTATACATGCATGTGCATATTGACTTCAAACTCACCAAATTCACCACAATCCACATTCTTGATTACAATATGACTTGAATTCATAAAATTATAACCCCAAACTTATGAATGAATGTTCAATTACTCACCTAGGAGCTTCAATCACCCAAATTATGGTTAATTCTTGAGTTGATCTTCAAGCTTCTTGTTCAATCTCTAACTTGAGCTCTCTCTCTCTCTCTCTCTCTCTCTCTCTACAATCGGCACACTCTCTCTATCTCCGGAGGGTAATCTCAGCAAATATGAGCTCAAAACAATAACATGGGGCCATATAGGCCTTTATATAGGATGGCCTAATCAAATTTGGTTTAGGCTAAGTAATAGAGCTTAATTTAATCGTTATGAATCAAATTATTTCGTTCCGAATCAGTTTTCAATTAAATTTCACCATAGGCTCTAAAAATTATGCCAATCACAATGGCGTAGTCAATTTCGGTTTCTGTAGCTGATGAGGCCTTCAATTTTCAGTTTATTACAATAAGTTGAATAGATTTTCCTACGGTGAACAGATATAAAGCCAAAACCACACATAATCATATAAATGGCACCCAAAATCATATTGAACACATAATTACAATCATAATTAAGATTAATTAGCATAATACGGAACAGGGTTGTCACATGATGTCTGTTTGTTCTTTCATTTTCCAAAATAGTAAATTATTTTTCATTTTGATGCATTTGTGATTTGTGAGTTCCTTGTCCAATATTTTTTTTATATCATGGAGATATATTGTTTTGTCAAATCTAGATACTGGATAGGAGGAAGCATGGGTTGAACTATCTACAGAAAGCTCCTCTATTGGCCTTGTATTTTGTGACAAAACAGGTAAATATTTTTTGTTCTGTTTTCAATTTTTATTGGCCGTAATTTTTTAATTTTTTATATACTAATTATAAAATAAAATAAAATACCATATGATAGGGAGAACTGAGATCCCTTTATACCATCTAAACTTTAAATCGTTATAATAGCTCAATTTCTAACCATAAATTTTGAGTCTTGTGATCAATTTCTATTGGTGATGCCATAAGCTCCTCTAATATTGTTCATAAGATAATTTAATTTGGATTAGACTGTTATCAGATCATTGCTTAAAGATCTCTATAATGTAAGCTGTGGTATCAACCAAGTCATACCCAGGACTGTTGGCGGTAATACTAGTATTGGACTTGGGAGGGTGATTTTGCAACTCAGGCTAGTTGAGAAAATAAGCTGGGCATCGATCATGAATCTAGGCTTTTAGGGCGTCTTCTATGCAAGGTGATTGCATTTTTCCCTTCTGCTTATGTACTCCCTAGTCCCCACGCTTGTTTTATATTTCTCTTTGTGTTGTTTTTACCTTTATCATTCACCTAATAATTCATAAACCACAATGCATGTTTACTCCCTATGCATTTCCATCTTGGTTCAGATCGGACACCAATGACCTAAACAACACTGCCGAATCCACAATGATCATACTCTATCCTTTATAGTTGTTGAAATCTTATCCACGATTCAGATTTATGCGAGATTGATTCGAATGAGATGATGGACTTGATCTCCAGTCAAAAGATTTAGATCTACAAGACCTGAAGCTAATCTTCTGAGGCATCTCTGAAATTTGAAGCGGTTGACTTTGTTAATTACTCACGGTCACTAATGAGAAACTGAGGTGATGATTTATATATATATATATATATATGCATACTCACATTCACCAATGAGAAACTGAGGTGATGATTTATATATATGCATGTATCAGTGTTCATATTTGCTGGTGTGCAAATATATATCAATTTATGTTACTAAAAATTGTGGATTTAATAATTTTCAAATTATTTGACTTAGGCACTTTTGAATTCATTTCCTCCTTGTGCATTGTTATTAATTTTTTGAAAAGCCCCTAGCATTGTACTCTTTGTCCTTAGATGAAAGATATGGCTTTACTGAGTTTTTTAAAGCCAATTAGGTATCCTGATGGTTATGCAGCAAACATCTTAAGGCGTGTGATCACAAAAGGTGATAAGTTAATTTGACACCTTTTAAGTCAATTAAGTATCCCGATGGTGATATGTGCTTGGTATCCACTTTGTGTGAACAAGGTGTATGCAACATATGACACCTTTTAAGTCAATTAAGCATCCTGATGGTTATGTAGCATTTATTAATTTTTTGAAAAGCCCCCAGCATTGTACTCTTTGTCCTCAAACGAAAGATATGGTTTCAGTGAGTTTTTTTTAAGTTAATTAAGTATCCTGATGGTTATGCAACAAACATCTCAAGGTGTGTGAGCACAAAATGTGATAAGTTAATAGGCCTAAAAAGTCATGATTGTCATTGTAGACACCCCATTTTTGACCGACCTTAAGACTCAGACGTCATCGATTGAGTGCTTAGTGATCGCGCATGTTTGTGATTGTTTCGAGTTTCCGGGGTTTTCGGATGAGTGCTTTGCCTCCGGGCCTTTGAACTCTTTGTGTTTTCGCTTGGTTCGTGGAACATGTCTTGTTGACCCTATCTAGAGGGAGAGAGAGGTCCGTAGACCACTTTTCATAGTCGTAGACTACTTTTCCCTCTTGTAGGCTAGTTTCCGGTTTCCGGGGCCTTCGGCCACACGCCTTGTCTCGGGACCTCTTATCGTTCTCCTCTTGGCTTGGTTTTTGGACCATGCCTTGGTCTGGAAGGAAACAGAGTTCTGTAGACCACTTTTTGTAGTCGTAGACCACCTTTCCCACGTAGACCACTTTTTTACGCTCGAAGACTAGTTTTCGAAGCTTCTGGCTGCGTGCCTTGTCCCACGGACTCTTGCCTTGCATCCTTTTTGGTTTGTGTTTGGCACAAACCTTGTTTTCCTGGCTTGGAGGGTGGAATAGGTGTTGTAGACCAGTTTCTCTCCTTGAAAACCGTTTTTCCTGCCTGCCAGCCAGTTTTCTGGTCGGCCAACTGGTCTTGGTGGTCTTTGGACCACCAAAAGTGGTCGGCAGGCATGCCACCACCTTGTTTCTTGGTGCAAACCACCTCTCCCCCTTGCCGACCACTTTTCATTATTGCAGACCACTTCAACTGGTCGGTAGCTTTCTTGCACTTTCTGTAGATATTGTCCATGCTAGTTGTGCCAGCTATTGCGCATAGAAAGCATCCTCCATACACGTGTTTGGAGGGATTGATTCAAGCTTCAAGCTTGCTCAACAAGATTGATGCATGTTTTTCTATAAAAGGGAACCTCCTCCCACTTGTCACAGGTTGAGAATTTTGCCTAGAAGCTATACATATATCATCTATCTCTATATTGCTCATTCTCTTCATATTTGTGCTTGAAAGTGCCTTTTCTTCACACTTTTGCACACAAACACCTAGTGAAACACCATACTCTTGTTGCTGAGGCACCTAGAATCTGGTTTTGGAGTTTTTGGACTGTTTTTGATCCAAAAAGGTTGCTGGAGCAGCTTCTTTGAAGTTGTTCTACAAGAGTGAGTTTCTAACCCTTTCAACCTTTGTTTTTTATTAAGCTTTTGGCCTTATTTTCATGATGATTTAGGCCTAACTTTAAAATGCAAAAAGTTTTGGTTTTAAGTGTTTAACATGTTTTCTTAAGGCTTTGTTGGTGTTGGGGGTGGTCTACCTCCTCTTGTGCCTTGTTTGGCCTTGTTTTGTGCTATCTTTTAAGCCATTGGGACAACCTCTTTTGGGCCTTCTCACCACTAAAACTTAGAGGAATTTCAATGCTAGAAAGTGTGTTTTGAGGTCCCAAATAGGAGGGGGTCATGCCTTCTCCGTGTGTGGTGAATGCTTGCCTTATTGGCCTCAGGTTTGAGCTTGGTTTTCTAGCATGTGTTGGCTTGTTCTCAACTTGTTTTTGGATTCATTTTGACATGGCATACCTCTGTTTTATCTTGGTTGAGTCACCTCTTGCATGCTTTATACACTTGTAGTATAAATTTTGCATACTAACCTTACATGCTCATGTTGGTAGCTCATCTTTCTAGCATGTTTTGGTCCTATCTCAGCACATTTTTGGTGTTATTTTAGCATTTCTTAACTCTATCAAGGGTTGGTTTGATAGCCTCTTGCTTGCTCCTTGCACTTGTAGTGCAATTCCATTCACTAGCCTAACATGCATCATGCTTTTGACCACCATTCTAGCAAGTTTTTGGCTCAACTCTAGCAAGCTTTTGTTCATGTTTTACCATGCTGAAGCTCTGTTTTATGTTTTTTTGGTCATGCATGCCTTGCTTTGTATAGCCGTAGTGCATTCCTGCTCAGTAGCTTTGAATTTCCAAGTCACTAGCATGCATTGCTTGTGCTATTTGCATGATTTGTCATCATTTGGCATGTGATTTCAGTGCATGGAATGTGGTCATGCACTCACATCTTTCAGACATTCAATGCTTTGGAGGGTTGGTTCTTTATGCTTTAAAAATGAGCCACTATGTATGCCATCTTGCCTAAGCTTTTGGGCTGCCATATCATCGTGTTTTTGGTTTTTTTTTACCATGATACAACTCTAATTTTTGTTGGTGAAGTCATCTCATGCTTGGTTTTGGTAGGTGCAGTGTAATCCTCCTCATTGGCCTTGCATATTCCATGCTTCATGCCCTTCATGCTAGCTTATTTTGGCTATACTCCGTGTATGTTTTAGCCTTGATTTGACATGCTCTAGGACTGTTTTGAGTTTTCTTGACCATGTGGTTCATGTATTGCGTAGTTGTAGTGCAATTGGCCCTGATAGCCTTGAGTCTTGAGCACCATAGTATGACATACTTGAGATGTTTGCTTGCCATGACATCATTTCACATGATATTTCAGTGCATATAGTGTTGTCACACTTCCATGTTTTTCATTTCTTGATCATGTTTGAGAGTTATGCTCTTATGCCTAGTTGATGGGCCATTGCATAAGCATCATTATCTTGCCTTTCATGCTAGCATTTCGAAGTATTTTGGCCATTGTTTTGGGCATGATTGAGGTCTGTCCATATTCGGTTTAAGTTTGTTGAGCATGTTGTTTGAATGTTGTTGCATTGCATTGTGTTTGCATGCTTGTAGTTTGCATTGTGATTGGCATGCTTAAGTCGCATTGCATGTGTTTGGATTGGACATCAATCCAAACACGTGAAACGAGGGACGTTTCATACTTGAAGTGATGAAACGTGTCTCATTTCTCGGTCGCCGACCCCCTTGATCATACATGATAGAGGTTAAGGCCCTTATGTGTTATTGTGCATTCATTTACATTGAATTGTGCAATCTTGGCTTCTCGGCCACCGTGCAATGCGATGCTCAGTTGGTGGCCCGAGAGTCGAGATCTGTACTCCCTTGAGCTAAAGAAATGATAGGGAGAGTGGTTGTGCACACACATCTTGCAAATACACTGTTGTGCCCCTTCTTATTCTCTGTTGCAGCAAACTGGAGTTGGGCAGAATTTTCTGGTCGGCCGACCAGTAAAAGTGGCTGCCCGACCACTTTTTCTGGTCTGCAGCAAATGTAAGTGGTCTACAGGTGGTCTACAACACCAATAAGTGGTCGGTAGCCTTCCTTGAGGTTCCCATGATGGAGTCGAAGCTTTTTGGAGGTTTGTGCAGTGTTTTGAAATCAAATGCAAACAGAGGCAAGTTGGGGCATAGTGATGGATTTCTGAATGAGGCGACCGAGCATCCATACACTTCTCACCCCGAGGCTCCTTTTTTACTGCTTTACTTAGCCTCTTTGCTTAGCTAGCTAATGCTTTGGTTTTGTACTTAATTAGTTAACGAGCTTAACTAATCAATTTGTGTTGTAACAACTAATTAGTTAACTAGGATTAGTTAATTAGTTTTGATTTGTAATAATTAGTTTAATTAGCTTAGATTAGCTAGTTAGCTTATTATTTGGACCCTCCGTCGAGAGGGTACAACTGTTGTAATAAGCATGCGTGTGTGTGATGCACGTCTTCCAACCCCCATTTCTTTCTCCCTTTTACTTATCAGCTTTTGATGGTTCATTTTAGGACATGTTTTAATTAGCATCCTTATGCTAGCATGTTTGCATTCATTCATTCGTCTTGCATGCACCGGGCTCGGCGCATCATACAAACTGCACTGTACTTTAATACACTTTCTTGAATACATGTTATCTAAATTGCATTCATATGACATCTTAGAATTGCCGAGCCTATTGTAGCTGCATTTTTGCATGTGTTGCATTAGGCATTGTTAACATTGCTAGGATCATGCATTGATTACTAACTAGCTTTTGTTTTGGCTCGGAGTAGTAGGTAAGCTTTTACGCTTTAGCATACTGCATGAGATGCGTATGTTGCCATGTATAGCATGCTTGCCATGAGGCTATTTGCTTAACTGATATAACTGCATGAATGCCTGTGGATGAAGGTTCGATTGCTGGCATTGGAAAAATTCATCAAAAAGTGAGTTTTAAGCCCACTTGAAGTGACAAATCATCATGTTCTCTAAGTCCACTTGACGGTGGCAAAATCAAACCATTTTTGAAACACAAACATGAGATGTTTTGTTCCAATTTAGGCGATCTAGTCTATACTTGTATGATGTGCGCATCACGTAGTCATGATAGATTAATAACTGGAATAAGAACACATGTGTTTTCAAAATCAGCATATCATGTTAGTAAAGGCCGATCCTTTGATCGGGCGAGCGAGGGTGCTCATTTCATGACCTTCCCCCCTCGTACCCAAGTTCTTGAGTCGAAGCAACTTTGGTGATGACGGATACATGGCCTTAGGCACGAGTTAGGGTTTCCTAAATTTCCCCCCAAAAAAATATTTAGGTGGCGACTCTGAAATCTGGCGAAGCAGTCCATGTTTGGCACTTTTTGATTAAAATCGATTTTCCAAAACGATTTGCTGGATTTGGACTCTTTGGTGATTTATCAGTCTTACATTGCACTTTATGTGATTAGATTCAGAACCGTGTCATGAGTCCGAACTGTAGTAGCTAAGAACAGCAATTTGCGCCTTCGCGCGCGGAGCGAAGTTCGGGCGGTCTACAGTTTCTGGCGACTCTGCTCAGGATTTAATGAACTTGACTCGAACTCATGATATGTTGTTTTGCTTACACTTATGTGTTTCTTTGCATTGCATTTGCATTGGTGCACCTAGGACACTGTGTTTGCCATATGTTATTCCTGAACGGTTTGTCAGAGGCTTGCTTGAAAAAGCGTGCCATAAGGCTGACCGGTTGCGGGCTCTACCCCGACGGGAACACAAACCTCAGTTTTTACCAGGGCACCCTTTTTGACCATTCGACCTAGTACATATCGGAATCCATAGCGACTATTCCAAACTAGGACAGGTTGCTTACCCGATTGTAGGTTATTTGAAACCGCTGCGCGCGTAGTGAAACCCTAGCTCCTAATAAGATAGGACAGGGAAACCCTACCCGTCTATAGGGGTGTTTTGGCTCTCACTTGCTTGCTATGTTCTTTTAGAGTGTGTCTCTACAGGAATGCGTGTATCAGTTTGCAAGTCTGGGCATCTGGCCTACGGGCATCAGTATTTGGAGAATCAGTTTTACCTACGGGTATCAGATTTGGGGCAGTGATTTGGGAACAGTGGTCAGTATTGAGAACAGTTTGTTCAGCTTACAAATGCCAACTGTGTGTTGTCTTTATTTTAAGCCGTTATGCTGTCCATTTTTCTGGTTGTTTGCTTCCTTACTATGCTTTATTTATCTTATTGCAAGGTAGTTTTGCACAATTGCTTTCGACCAGGTAGATATTCCCCAAGCACTCTAGACCAGAGGTCATAGACTTCATCGATCCGAGGATCTGATAGATAGAAAACCAGTGTTCTTTTCATTACCCCCCGTTACAAGATAAAGGTTAGTTAGGTGCAGTTCATCAATACAGCGGTTACCAGATTAGTGGTCCTTATCCACCCCGCCCGTGAGTAGTCAGGTTGAGGTTTCAGTTTCTGCTACAGAGAGAGATATACCTGTTGTTCAGTTAGATCAACACCTTATGGCAAGCATGGAGGACATGATGCGTCAGCTCCAAGAGACAATGCAAGCCATGCAGTGGGATGCTGCCCGTCAAGCAAAGTTTGTTGCGCGCCAGACAGAGGTTTTGGCTCAACAAACAGAGTTGATTGCCGGACTTCAACAACAACAGCAACCATAGCAAGCTGGAGCATTTGCTTCGCATCCACCTCCGCACCCACTTAGAGTTCCAACACTCGGGGAGACTACAAATGTCTAGGAAAATACGGACGTCCCAACGGGGCCAGTTCCAACCCCAATCCTACCTCAGTTGTCCAGAGCACCGACTAATCTAGTGGATACACCGTTTGAATTTGAGGTGGATCTGATAGCGCTGAAAATGAGCAAGTTAGAAAAACTGTTCAAAAAGGCTCAAGGTGTTAAATCCATATTGGACATAGAGGATGGAAACACCGATTCGACGGTGACTTTGCCGGACCGGTTCAAGATGCCGCATATAGACCGATTTGATGGTTCTGGCGATCCCATGGTACACCTGCGGTTGTTCTCAGATATCTTAAGGCTGATGGGCCTCTCCAGACTGCAAAAGTTTTCCCTCTTCGGCCGGACCCTGTCGGGTGTTGCGGCTATTTGGTATGCAAAGCTGGAGGACTCTATCAAGAGAAGCTGGGAGGAAATGGCTGAGGCCATTGTAGCTCAATACTCCTACAACACGCAGATCGAGATCACAACTCGTGATCTCGAGACAATGAGGCAGGAGCCTAAAGAGAGCTTCTCTGACTTTGTAACCCATTGGAGAGCCAAAGTTTCTATGATGACCATTAGGCCGGTCGACAAGGATCAAATACGGATGGTTGTGCGCAACCTCCAACCTAAGCTGATACAAAAGATGATCGGCTTACTCCTTCCCACCTTTGCGGATTTACATGAGATCGGGGTACAGATTGAAGACGCCATGGAGCAGGGTCTGATTGACCATAAGAGGAAGCAGCCCAAGAGGGCGTTTACCCACAGTACGAATGCAGGCATGAGTAATACTGTAGCTGCCAGAAGTTCCGATGTGGGCATGGTCACCACCACCACCCCTCCAGAAACACTTACAACCACACCATTCACCGGTGCATCCGGTACCAGCTCACAAACAGCCAGATATACACCCCGAGGCCAGAGAACCTTTACTCCACTATACATGTCTCTATCCAAAGCTTTGGGGGTTCCGATCAGGAAAGGGCATTTGAAGCCCCTGGAGTAACGGCCATTACCAGACAAACTTCCTCCCTTCCATAACCTAGCTAAATACTGTGCCTTTCACCAACAGCATGGTCACGACACTGACCAGTGCTTCAGACTGCGTCACCAAATCCAAGATCTCGTCGACAACAAGGTGATTGCACCTCCAGAAAAACCAAATGTCACAACCAACCCTCTCTCACCACATAACCAAGCTCCACCGCCTAAACGCATCAACGTGATCCAAACTGGGGTTGTCATATGACCCTAGCATATATATCGCACCCTCCCACCAAGCCAAGCCTGAGGTGTTCATCTCGGACAACACAGACTTGTGCATGTTGAGCACCTCCCAAACCCAACCTGAACTGGTGGTGGTGACGGTTGAAGACAGAACATGGATGACTTCGGGGGCAGAAGGGAATGAGGATTCAGAGCATGAGGGGTCTGTGAGCTTTGAGTACAACCCAAGTGGTTATATCACATCAACAGACCATGCTAGGTCAAGGATAGAGTTGACAGTTGGGATAGAGATCTGTGTGGTTCGGGAGGACGGACCTAGTCAGGGACTAGATGACCTAGCAGAGCTGGAAGAGGACATTGCAAATCTGCAGTTCTTTGAAGAGTAGGACTTAGGAGATGTGAACATCAACTGGTTCGACTTGGATGGATCGGTAGAGAATACGGGATGGCTCAGTGACCAGCCAGATGTTGTTGAGCAGCCTCAGCCAGAACAGGGACTGTCAGGAATGGGAACATCAGTAGTGGCCGGAATGGCCAAAGCCCCTGCAGGGATGAAATGTGTTGTGCGCATAGGAATAGTTGCAACGAAATCAGACAGTTGTCTGTCGGTTGCCGACGGGATGTGGTGGGAAGACGACGACTTACGTCTTGCCCACATAGACGAGGATTGGGGGCACGATCAACCGGATGATACTAGGTATGTTGAAGAGGTAGATCATATGACGAGGAGTGGGAGGTACTTCAAGCCCCCACACTTAGATCAACCAGAGGCGTCCGAAAAGGACAAAGAAGCAGAGAGGCAGAAGGAAAAACAGCTCAAGGAGGAGGCTGTACTGAAACATCATAAGAAAATCCAAACAGACATCTCCATCCGGGGACTACTTATGGCCTCAAGGGTTCACAGACAAGCCGTCCTTACAGCCATGGACCGGGCCAAGCTTTTAATCGATACCAGTCCTGAGCAGTTGGTAGGGCTGGTTTTTTTGGGAGGAGCTTCCCTGATATTGACCGTCACTGACAATGAATTGATGCCTGAGGGCTCAGATCATAACAAACTGATCTATATCTCTGTCGAGTGTAGAGAGAAATGGATAGCAGTGGTCCTTGTTGACACAGGATTTGCTATCAATGTGTGTCTGTCAAGGATGACATATGCTATCGTGTTGAAGCCCGCAGATTTTATGCGTACTGCCGAGGTGATACGAGCCTACGACAATACCAGTCGAGAGGTGATGGGGACTGTACAGATTCGAACTCAGGTTGGTCTAGGGCAATAGGATATTGATTTTCATGTCTTGGACATTCCCGCAACCTTCAATCTTCTCCTGGGGTGGCCGTGGCTACACCAGGTGAAGGCAGTCTCTTCCACCCTGCATTAAATACTGAAATACCGCCACGGGAAGGGGGTGGCAATCGTTTTTGGCAATTCTTCAATCCATCAGCCGCTATAGGTCTCTACACCAGTTCTGGAGATTGAGCATGGCGCGGAGGATGTGTTTTTGTCAGGATTCACCCTAACCGAGGCCCGGGTTGTACAAAATATCCTAGCTGTTGATGAGGGGCTATACGTCAGTGCACAGTCTGTCTACCTTATGAACAAGCACCAGCACATCCTTGGGATGGGATTAGGGCGAACTAGCCGAAAAGGCATTGCAGCATCGGCCGAAGTGTCGTATAATCCATATACCTTTGGCCTAGGTTATCTGCCTACCAAAGAGGATTAGGCGAGGAAAGGAAAAGAGATGGCCAGAAGAGCCAGAGCCAAGCAGGCCGGGAAGAATTATGAATTGATGCATCGACCTATCTAGGGCACCCTGATCGGACGCTTTGTCCGGGAGGACGAAGACTTCCCATTCTACGGCTTCCTAGAGCCATGTCTAAATATAGAGAGGCAGCACTTGCCAGGATTTGAGGTTTTCTTTGACTTGCAACTATCCAGGGATGACGTTGTCGAAGAGCAGACAGACCCACCAGCTAAGGCTAAGCAGTGCAAGGAAGAGGATTCTGAGAGTACAGAGATTGAAATGGGGGTAGCACTGGCTTGTCTACTCGCAGATCCTCAGATCGTATAGGACTGCATGGAGGATAACTTCTCAGTTTCCATGATCGGGAATGAAGCGGTTGTGAGCCCATCTTCAAACATTCTGGATGCATCCATCGCACCCTTCCTCGTCTGGCAATACGAGGAGGGCTTTTTATCTAGCAGCATCGGGTCAGGTAGTGAGTCGGAATCTGATTCCATTGAGTCTGTGGAGTCGGAATCAAGTTCCAACTCGTCTGAGTTTGAGTCCGGTATTCTTCGGGGTGATAACCCGGATGCCACTGTCCTGTCTAGGTCATTTTTTTCTTTTTCCTTTAAGTCTGTTGTAACAGAGGAATCAGGCAGACTGGAAGTTATTAATGAGAATGGTACGGCTGTGGCTTCCGAGTACTTTTATGTGCCTTTAATTTATTGCATTAATAAGGTTTTCAAAATTTTGCTGAAAAGGACGAGAAAGGAATTCCTCCGGTTTTGAAATATTTGCTTGATCAACAGTATGAGAGGTTTGTAAAACCCTTGGTTGATGAAATCACCACAATTAATGTTGGTACTAAGGACCCGCGGCTGGTCTAGATCAGGTCCACGTTGTCTTCGGAGGAGCGCGAGCGCTTAGTCGCTTTATTAAAAGATTTCAAAGATGTTTTTGCGTGGTCCTACGAAGACATGCTTGGAATTGATCCTGAGATTGTACAGCATCAGATCCCTCTTGACCTAGAGGCCCGACCTGTTAAGCAGAAGCTCCGAACGATTCGCCCAGACAGGGCTCTGAAGATCAAACAAGAGGTCACCAAGTAAATTGACACAGGGTTCCGGCTGGTATCTGAATACCCAACTTGGTTGGCCAATATAGTTCCGGTGCCGAAGATGGACAGAAGAATCCAAGTATGTGTGGAGTTCAGGGATTTGAATAAAGCCAGTCCGAAGGATGACTTTCCTCTGCCGCATATCGACGAATTAGTGGACTTCACTGTTGGGCATGCGTTACTCTCGTTCATAGATGGGTTCACCGGCGACAAATAGATTTTGATGGCACCCGAAGACCGGGTGAAGACTTCTTTCACTACCCTGTGGGGAACCTATTGTTATAGGGTGATACCGTTTGGGCTGAAGAATGCTGGGGCTACGTATCGACGGGCTGCGACCACAATTCTACATGATATGATCTATAAAGAGGTTGAGGTGTACGTGGATGACATGATTGTCAAGTCCAAGGAAAGAGAGGGCCACTACACCGCCTTGCAGAAATTCTTCCAACGGAACAGAGAGTATCGGTTACGGTTGAATACTAAGAAATGTACATTTGGTGTTACAACAGGAAAAATGTTGGGGCTCTTGATCACACAGAGAGGTATCGAGGTCGATCCTTCTAAAATCAAGGCAATCTTAGAAATGCCACCACCGAGGACTCAAAAGGAGGTGCGAAGCTTTCTGGGTAAAGTGCAATTCATAAGACGGTTTATTGCAAAATTAACCTTGACTTGTGAACCACTATTTGGTCTCCTGATGAAAGGAAAGAAGTTCCAATGGGACGACCGATGCCAAGTTGCTTTCGAGCAAATCAAACAATATCTACAGAACCCACCTGTGTTGTCACCGCCTGAGCTAGGGAAACCATTGATTTTGTACCTATCAGTGACTAAAACTACAATGGGCTCCATGCTTGCACAGGAGTTTGAGGACAAAGTAGAGAAGGCTATTTACTACTTGAGCAAGAAAATGCTGAATTACGAGACCCGCTACACTCCACTGGAGAAAGCTTGTCTGGCTTTGGTATGGGCTACCAGGAAGCTGAGGCACTACCTGTTAGCTCACTCCGTAATACTGGCTTCGAGATTAGATCCCATCAAATATCTCTTCGAGAAACCAGTACTTATGGGTTGACTAGCTGTTGGTTGCTTCTGCTTTTCGAATTTGATCTTAAGTACATGACGTGCAAGTCAGTGAAAAGGAGAGCGGTAGCGGAGTTCCTAGTCGACCACCCAGTTGAAGGGGATGAAGCAGTTGACTATCTGTTCTCGGACGAGGCCATTCTGTATGTCGAAGAAGAGACTTGGACGATGTACTTTGACGGAGCAACAAACCAATACGGGTATGGGATAGGGGTGTTACTGATAGCGCTCAACAATTCTCGCATACCCTTAGCATTCAAACTCCGATTCAAAGTATCGAATAATGAGACAGAATATGAGGAATGTATTGCTGGATTAGAAGCCGCCCTGGAACTAGGGGCAAAATGGTTGGATGTCATCAGGGACTCGAACCTTGTTGTATCTTAAGCTAAAGATTGGAAAGTTAAAGAAAAAAAGATAAGAATCTATGACCATACCTTGGACGTTCTGATTCCTCAGTTTGAGAAACTGAACTGCGCTTATCTGTTAAGAGAGAACAACAATTTCGCGGATTCATTAGCAACTCTATCTTCTATGATAGACATCCCTTTCGGAGTCCGGATGCGTCTGATCATCATCGAACATAAATTTGTGCTGCCTACGAGCTGATTGCTGCCATAGATGAGGTACAAGATGAGAATCCCTGGTATTACGATGTCTAGAACTTCTTGGAAAATGAGGCATATCCACCAGGGGCAAATGCCATAGATAAGAGGGCAATTCGAAGAATGGCTACTCAGTTCATCGTCTGCGGGGGTAAACTGTACAAGAGGGGTCATCTTGGGATGCATAAACTGTGTGTTGATGCCGAAGAATCCAAGCGCCTGATGGAGGCCATCTATTGAGGAGAGTGCGGAGCGCACATGAACGGGGTGATGCTAGCCCAGAAGATCCTCCGACAGGGTTATTACTGGTCCACCATGGAGGAGGATTGTATTGGCTCCGGCGATGCCACAAATGTCAGATCCATGTAAACTGCATGAACATTCTGCCGTTGAAGCTGTACAACATGACTTCGCCATGGCTGTTTTTAGTCTGGGGGATTGATGTAATTGGGGCTGTCACTCCAAAGGGGTCCAACGGGCATGAGTATATTCTGGTAGCGATAGACTACTTTACGAAGTGGGTTGAGGCCCAATCTTATGTGGTGTTGAAGGCATCGCATGTCGCTAAGTTCATCAGAAACAACATCATCTGTCGTTACGGGGTCCCGAATGAGATTATTTCGGATAATGCTTCCTACTTCAAGAAGGAGGTGATCGACTTGTTAGAGAAGTACAACGTGGCTTTTCATAAGTCATCTACATATCGGCCACAGACCAATAGAGCAGTTGAGGCCGCCAACAAGAACGTCAAGCACATTCTGCGGAAGATGGTGGAAACCTACCGGGAGTGGCCAAATAAGCTGCCATTTGCTCTTTAGGGCTACCAGACTTCAATTCGAACTTCTACTGGAGCAACTCCTTATTCCTTGGTTTATGGGATGGAGGTTGTTCTGCCTATCGAAGTTGAGGTTCCATCATTATGAGTATTGGCTGAGTGTCAGATAGCTGAGGCAGATTGGCAGCAAAGTAGGTTCGAAAAACTCATGCTCTTTGATGAAAGAAGGCTGAAAGCACTGTATCACGTCCAAGGTTATCGACGAAGAATTGCCAGGGCTTTCAACAACAAGGTTAAGTCCAGGAATTTGAAGAAAGGAGATCTAGTGCTTAATGACAACCGAGCTCCTATTCACGACCCTAGGGGCAAGTTCAGACCCAATTGAACTAGTCCCTACATCATCAAGTCAATCTGGTCAGGAGGAGCTGTCGTTCTGATGGACCTAGATGGCCTACAGTTCTCCCAACCGATCAACATGGACAAGTTGAAGAAATACTATCCATCAGTGGCTCACTAGGCCGAAAACCCGAAAGGGCAACCTAGGCAAAAGTTAGAGCACATAAAATTTGAAATGATAAAAACTGAGCTCGCAAGGTTGAAAACTCAAAAAAGGCGGCCTTGGAAAAAGTTAGAGCGCAAGAGGAGAGTGTTAACACACGAGTGAACCCGAACCGAACTACGTAAGGCATGATTTCCATCTTCGGGATACGTAGGCAACTTCATTCTGAAGTCCAGCTGTAAACACTTCCAAATCAACTTTCTCCACGTGATCATGTTGGTCATCTTTGTCTATTCTGTATTCAAGAGCTCAGTTGTGATCTCCATTGCAGTGCTATTCAGACTAAGGGCAACTTTCCAGTTGCTGTGGATTTGGGGTTGTGCATCTCAAGGATTGATTTCAGGCGTGTCCAGTTTTGATCCATATCGAAAATGGTTTTGAAAAGTTTTAATAAAAGTCGATTTTGCTCAAATTAATCTTTTTACGACTTAGACCATTTTTGGACCAAACGAAAAATTTTCAGTACCCACAACCTTCAATTACATTGATTTCAGTACAAAGTTCTCCTACTCTTGAATACAAATTTAAGTTTCTTTTTATTACATTCATAAAGAAAACTTGAAAGTACTGATTAAAGCAATAAATTCGGGGCATGGATAAGTTAGGTGTTCCTGCTCCCCCTCCCAGAGCTTGTGGAAGCCTCTGTTGCCAAAGTAGGCCCAACCTGTGCCTCTTCATCAAGCCAAGCTATGAACTCATCAGAGAAGGTTCAACTTAAAATGGGAGCAGGGGCCAGAAGCTCTCTCGTCCTCCATGCTGTCGCATACCGAGCTAGCTGTGCGCCCCAGACTAGAAATACGGCAGGGTACTCTATCCCTTCTTCCGAAAAAGCCAGATCATGTCTGAACTGGCGCCAGAATCGGAATGGGAAATAAAGGACACAGTTGTAGACACCCCATTTTTCACTGTCCTCAAGACTTGGACGTCACCGTTTGAACGCTCGGTGATCATCCTTGTTCGTGTTCGTTTTGAGTTCCCGGAGGCCTCGACCACGCACCTTGTCTCAGGATCTCTTAACTTGCCTGTTCTGTGCTTGGTTTTGCACCAAGGACTTGTGTTTTGTGCTTCTGAGGGTGGGAAGAGGCTTGTTAGCCATCCCTGAAACCCACCGGCCGTGGCATGATGCCACCGGCCTTGTTTTTTTTTTTCTACCGACCAAATGTTTGGTCGGTCGGTATTCCCTTAGGTGTATCAGCCTTTTTGTGTGGTCGGCCGACCATTCATTTGGCCGATTGACTCCTTTTCTAGTCGATACCTCCTTTTCGCCTTTTTGAGGCATGGTGCATGCTAGCTATGCCAGCTGGAGTGCACGGACTTGTTCTCCACGTGTATGGAGGATTTGCCCCTTTTGCACCCTTTTGTTCAAAGCTTCTTGGAGAAGCTAGCACCCTTTGCGCAAGCTTCTTGAAGAAGCTTGGACCTTTGTCTTAGCTTCCTCAAGAAGCTTGGACCTTTGAGTTAGCTTCCTTGAGAAGCTTGACCCCCCCTTGACACTTTTGTATTAGCTTCTCTTAGAAGCTTTGCCCTTTGTCTTCCTCTTTAAAAGGAAGCCTTCCTTCTCCTTTAAAGAGGTTCAGCAAATTAGAGTTATATAACATATATACACCACTCTCTCTCTATATCTCCCTTTCTCTCTTCATTTGTGTGTGTTAGAGGGCGTAAAAGGGTGTTTTATTCTTAGTTTTGCACTAAAACACCTAGTATTACACCATACTTCGGTTTTGGAGGTGTTGAGAGTTTGTTTTTGGAGTTTTGAGTTGGTTTTGATCAGAAAAAGGGGGCTGGACTTGCTGTTCTTGAAGTGTTCTTCAAGGGTAAACACTATTGCTTTATATTCCCCAATCTTGCACTAGCTTTTAACCTACCTTGCATTCGTTTTTGAGCTTAGTGTATAACTTATAAAAACTCTGATTTTTCATGCTTAAGATGTTTCATTGAGGTCACTTTAGTGTTGGGGGTCGACCTCCCCCTCTTTGGCCTTGTTTGGCCTTTTTTGTGCCTTCTTTGTTCAGCCTTTGTAACTTTCGTGTATTGGCCTTCTCACCACTAAAATCCAGAGGATTTTTAGTGGTAAAGAAGAGGTTTTGAAGTCTTGCATAGGGGAGGGACACCCCTCTCCCTTTGTGTCTCATTTGTTCATATTCTTGGCTCATAAGGGTAGCATGCATGCTTAGTTTTGTTTGGTCTTGTTTCAGAGGTTATTTGGAGTTTATTTAGCATGTTTTACCTCATTTGTATGTTGGTTTATTGGCCCCTTGCATGCATAATATACTTGCCTTGTATTCCTCCATTTTGCCTAGAAATGCATCTTGCCTTTAGACCTCCATGCTTGTATGTTCTAGCTTGACTTCATGAAGCTTTTGGTCATATTTCATCATGCGTAAGGTCTATTGGGTGCTAATTTGATCATGTTTGCCATGTTTGGTATAGCCTCTTTGCATTTTGGCTTGTGAGCCTTGAGTTTGTGAGTCATTAGCTTGTATTACCTAGGCTATTTCAGTGATTTGGAATCACTTATTATGCCATTTCAGTCCATGTTTGTGCTTACATGCTTGCATTTGCTATCCTTTCAATGCCTTGAAGAGATGTGACCTTTTGCTCCATTTTAGGGCCTTGGTGTATGCCTATGTGTTTGAGGCTTTGGGCTGCCATATTAATGGGTTTTGGGGTGCATTTTGATGTATTAAAACTCTGTTTTTGGTTGTCTAGTCCATGCCATGTTTGGTTGGGGTGGGTGTAGGGCAATGCTCCCTCTCGTGGCTTTGAATGCCTTTTGTTTTGGGCCCATTTCTTGGCATGTTTTGATCATGTTCCATGCATGTTCTAGTCTTATTTTGGAATGCCCAAGGACTGTTTTTAGTCATTTTGGTCCTTTGGGGTTTGGTTGTCTTAGCTATGGTTTGAACCCCCTTGTTGGCCTCAAGTTTGGGGCACCATTGCATGCCATGCTTGCACGTTTTGTTTGAGTTGGCATCACTCCTCATGAGATTTCAGAGTTTATTATAGTGTCATATCCTCATATTCATCGCATTTCACTCATGCTTGAAGGTTGTGCCTCGTGGTCTAAGTAATGGACCAATTAGTAAGCTTGTTTGCTTTGCATTTTTGTTGCCTTCACCCATCATTTCGGCCACTGTTTTGGGATGGGCTGAGGTCTCCCAATTTCGGTTTAAGTCCACCATTGCATGTTTTGACATGTTGCATTACTTTGGTTCCATACTCGCATTGTCTCATCTTTGCACGTTTGCATGTTGTTTAGCTAGTTGTATTCCATATGCTAGCTGGCATGATAGGTTGCATTGCATTGTATCTTACATGTTTGGCATATTGCACTTGGCATATTTGTTACCTTAGCCTCATGTTGCATGCTTGAGACATGTTGCATACTTGAGTCACATTGCATACTTGCATTACTTTTTGCTTGGTTTGGGGTGTCAAACCAAGCATGAGGAATGAGGGGCATTCGTACTCAAAGTGACGTAACGCGCCTCAATCCTCGGTCGCCGATGTCCTTGATCTCAACATGATAGGGCGTGTAGCACTCATGTGTTTTATTGCATTCATTCACATTGAAATGCACACTTGACTTCTTGGACCATCACGCATCGAAATGCGCGATTGGTGGTCCGAGGGTCGAGTACCAAACTCCCTTGAGCCCATAGCATGATAGGGAGAGTGGCCATGCACACATTGCTTTGAAAATTCCATACCATGCACTGTCTGTCCTCTGTTGCTGTCAAAACAGGGCTCTGCAGGAAGAAATGGCCGGCCGACCACTCTTGGTGCCGACCAACCATCAGTGTCCAGCCGGTGGTTCAATATTTGGTCGATAAGTCTACTCCCATGGCCGGTGGATTTGAATAGTAGCCGATGATATTCCACAACACTCAGGGAGTGATTCAGAAGGATTCTGGAAACTTTCATAAATTTCAGAGGAGTCGGGCAGTGTAAACAGAGGCAACAGTGGCATGGTACCAGGTTTCCATCCGAGGCGAACAGGGCATGCATCATCCCATCATTCCGAGGCGGGGCTGCGGCCACTTTCCTGCTGTATTTAATTTTTTAAATTAATTAGAAGCTTTGTAATATTTAATTAGCTAGAGTAGTTAATTATTTTATTTAATTTGTATTATTCTTTTAGTCCCTCCGAGCGAGGGCGAATGTGTAATAAGTGTGGGTGTGTGTGTGTGCATGTCTTCCAACCCCCACTTATTTCTCCCTTTTACTTGCCTGCTTTTGATGGTTAGTACTAGGGCATATTTAATTTAGCATACCTTATGCTATGCATGTGTGCATTCATTCATCAGTATTGCATGCATCGGGCTGGGTGCATCATACTAACTGCATTGTATTTCAATTCCAAGTTGAATACGTGTTAGTTGTAGCATCGTCATATGCCATCGTCATATGCAGCTATCAGATTCAGTTTTTTTTTTTTTTTGGGGGGGGGGGCAGTGATTCGGGGATAAATAATCAGTGTTGGAGGAACAGTGTATTCAGCTTATCAACCGTGTGTTGTGATGTCCAACTTTGTGTTGTGTTTTTATTTTAAGCCGTTATGCTGTCTGTTTGTCTGGTTATTTATTTCCTTATTATTGCTTTATTTATCTTTTTGCTAGGGTAGTTTAGCACGATTGCTTCTGACCCAGTAGATATTTCCCAAGCACTCTGGACTGGAGGCCGCCGACTCAATCGATCTGAGGATCTGGTCGACGGACAACTGGTGTTTTATTCCTTACCCTCGGTTATCAGACGGAGGTCGAGAAGATGCAGTGTATCGGTACCGAGATTTCCAGATCAGTGGTCTTTGAATAGTCGGGTTGAGATTTCCGAATCTACTATAGAGGCAGATACACCGGCAGTTCAGAAAAATTAGGATAGTATGTCAGGGATGGAAGACATGGTGCGCCAGCTCCAGGAGAGCATGAAAGCCGTGCAGGAGGACGCTATCTTCCAAACAGAATTTGCCAAACAGCAGGCTGCGACCATGGCCCAACAGGCAGAGCTAATCACCCGGTTACAACAGCAAATTGGGGCATCTGCCTCACACCAGGCTCCTCCCCCAACAAGAGTCCCAATACCGGAGGAGACGGCGAATGTTCAGAATGTCCATGAGGATACAGACATCCCAACGTGGCCGGCTCCGCCCTCAATTCTACCTCAATTATCCAAGGCACCCACGCCTATCAATCAACTGGACTCCCCCTTTGAGTTCGAGGTGGACCCTACAACATTGAAGTTGAGCAAGCTTGAAAAGCTGTTCAAGAAATCCCAATGAGTCAAGACCATCCCTGATATTGAAGATGGGTATACCGACGCAGTCGTGACACTGCCGGACTGATTCAAGATGCCACACATTGACTGTTTTGATGGATACGGGATCCCATGGTACATCTACGGTTGTTTTCAGATATCTTAAGGCCGATGGGCCTTACCAGATTACAGAAGCTGTCTTTGTTCAGCCGGACCCTGTCGGGTGTGGCGGCCATCTGGTACGCAAAATTAGAAGATGATGTCAAGAGAAACTGGGATGAGATGGCTGAGGCGTTCATTGCACAGTACTCTTATAACACGCAAATCGAGATTACGACCCATGATCTTGAGACGACAAGACAGGAGCCTAAGGAGAGCTTTTTGGAGTTCGTAACCAGATGGAGGGCCAAGGCCTCCATGATGACCCTAAGGCCCACCGATAAAGATCAAATTCGGATGATTGTGCGCAATCTCCAGCCTAAGCTAATGCAGAAAATGATCGTGCTCCCCTTCCCTACCTTTTCAGATCTGCATGAGATGGGAGTACAGATTGAGGATGCCTTGAAGCAGGGCTTGATTGACAATGACAGAGAAGAATCCAGGAGAACTTTCAACCGTAACAGCAAAGCAGGCTCGAGTGGCGCTGCAACCACAAGAGCCTCAGAAGTGAGCATTGTCACCACCAATCCCCCTCCGAGAACCATGGAAGCTACGCCATTCTCCGGTGCGTCCGGAAGTAACACACAAATAACCAAATACCAACCAAAAAACCAAAGAACCTTCACCCCACTATATATGCCCCAGTCCAAAGCTCTGGGGGTTTTAATCAGAAAAGGGCAATTGAAGCCCCTAGAGCCGCAGCCATTACCGAAAAAACTTCCCCCTACCCATAACCCAGCCAAATATTGCGCATTTCACCAGCAGCACGGTCATGACACCGACCAATGCTTCCGATTACGTCATGAGATTCAAGATCTCATTGATAATGGGGTGATTGTGCCTTCAGAAAAACCCAATGTCACAACCAAGCCTCTCCCACCCCACAACCAAGCTCTACCTCCCAAACGCATCAACTTTATCCAAACCGGGGTCATGTCATATGACCCCAGCATCTATATCACCCCGTCTCACCTACCCAAGCCGGAGGTGTTCCTTCCCAACTGCACTAACTTGTGCATGTTGGACATCTCCAAAACCCAACCCGAACCAATGGTGGTGACTATCGAAGACGGAAGAGGGGATATTTCAGTGGAGAATGGGATTATTGAGTCAGAATCTGAGGAATCTGGGAGTTTTGCTGGGGAGGCATACAGTTCGAGTGACTACATTCTGTTAGTAGGCCAGGTTGGGCCAAATGTGGAATTGTCGGCAGAGGTAGAACTTTGTGTGATACATGGGGATGGATTTGGTCAGAGGATAGAAGACTTGACGGCTGTGGAGGGGGACTTTGCTATCCTCCAGCTTTTCAATGAACAAGACCCAGAGGGCGTGGCAGTCAACTGGTCTGATTTTGAAGAGTCAGTAGAGGTTACCGGCTGGCTTGATGACCTACCAGACATTGTTGAAGAATCTCAATTGGAACAGCGCCCGGCAAGGTGTAGACGTCTCCCGAACGCCCTGGGAGTAAATCCCGTTTACAGTTCAGGACTCAAATTGTCACGGTTTTAAATCTGAACCAAAGAGTCCAAATCCGGCAAATCGTTTTGACAAAATAGATTTTTAGAAAGAAGTGCCAAACATGGACTGTTTTGCCAGATATAGAGTCGCCACCTAAATATTTTTTATGGGGAAATTAGGAAACCCTGACTCGTTTGCCTATAGCCACGTGTCCGTCATCACCAAAGTTGCCTCGGCTCGGGAACTTGGGTACGATTGGGGAAGGTCTGCTATGAGCACCCCCTCTCGCCCGATCAAAGATCGGCCTCTACTAACCATGATATCTATTTTTGAAAATATTTTGCGTTCTTATTCCGATTAATTTGCTAATCTTACTATGTGATGCGCGCAACACAAAAGTATAGACTAGATCGCCTAATTTGGAACAAAGTATTGCATATCCGTTTGTTTGGAAATCGGTTTGAAGTTTGCTACCCGCAAGTAGGCTAAAACACGGATTTCAACGAGTTGTTCCAACTCAAACAATCCAACCTTCACCCACAGGCATTCAGGCAGGTATATCACATAAGCATATAGCCGCATGGTAAGCATGCTGTCATGTTAACACTTACACTCATGCAAGGATGCTAAAACATAAATGCTTACCGAGTACTCCAAGCCAAAACAGAAAACATGTTAGCAATCAAACGTATGATCCAAGTCCATGTTAAATGGCTAATGCATCATAGACAAAATGCAATCTAGAATAGGCTCGGCTAATCCTAGGATGGCATGTGAAATGCAATAAGTAACACGCATTCAACTTGGAATTGAAATATAATGCAGTTAGTATGATGAGCCGAGCCCGGTGCATGTAATACTGATGAATGAATGCATGCATGCACAACATAAGGTATGCTACATTAAACATACCCTAGTACTAACCATCAAAAGCAGGTAAGTAAAAGGGAGAAAGAACTGGGGGTTGGAAGACATGCACACACACACCTACACTTATTATATTTGCCCTTGCTCGGAGGGACCAAAAGAGTAATACAAGTTAAACAAATAATTAACTACTCTAGCTAATTAAATATGACAAAGCTTCTAATAAATTAAAAAAATTAATTACAAAAAAAGTCTAAATATGAAACTGGGGAGACCGCTGCAGCTCTGCCTCGGAATGCGTGGAAGATGCATGCTTGACTTGTCTTCCTCGGAAACTCACTGACGTGTCAAAAGCTGCCTCTGTTTATACTTCCTTGCTTCTCTAAAAATTATGTAGGTTTCCAGAACTGCTTTGAGCTTCCTCCTGAGTATTGTGGAGTGCCACCGGCCACAATTCAAATCCACCGGCTGGACACTAATGGTCAGTCGGCACCAAAAGTGGTCGACCGATCATTTCTTCCTGCAGAGCCCTGTTTTGACAGCAGCAGAGGACAGACAATGCATGGCATGTAATTTTCAAAGCAATGTGTGCATGGCCACTCTCCCAATCATGCTACGGACTCAAAGGAGTGTGGCCCTCGGTACTCGGGCCACTAATCAAGCATTTCGATGCATGATGGCCAAAGGCACCGAGTTTGCAAATCAATGTAAATGCATGCAACAAAACAAATGAATGCCTTATGCCCTATCATGTTGAGATCAAGGACATCGGCGACCGAGGATTGAGGCGCGTTACGTCACTTTGAGTACGAACGCCCCTCATCCCTCGTGCTTGGTTTGACACCCCAAACCAAGCAAAATGTAATGCATGTATGCAATGTGGCTCAAGTATGCAACATGGGTCAAATCTGCAACATGAAGCTAAGTTAACAAGGCATGCCAAAATGCAATGTGCCAAACATGCAAGATACAATGCAATGCAACCTATCATGCAAGCTAGGATATGAAATGCAACTAGCTAAACAACATGCAAATGTACAAAGATGGTACAATGTAAGAATGAAACCAAAGTAATGCAACATGTCAAAGCATGCAATGGTGGACTTAAACTGAAATGGGAGGCCTCAGCAGTGCCCCAAAACAGTGGCCAAAGATGATGCAAATGATGGACAAATGCTCATGCAAACATACACACCAATGGGGCTAAAGCTAAGGCACAAAAGGTAACTTTCGAGAACACTCAAAAGATGGCAAACATGGACATTAGACCAACATGTTAAACTCTGAAAATGCATAGAGGTTGATGCCAAATCAACCATGTTATGCAAGCAAGGCATGCAACAATGACCAAAACTTGAAACCAACAAAGGGGTCCAAACCATAGCTATGTCAACCAAACCCCAAAGGACCAAATGACCTAAATCAGTCCAAAGGCACTCCAAAAGAAGACTAAAGCATACATAGATCATGGTCAAAACAAGCTAAGAAATGGGTGCAAAATAAAGGGGGATTCAAGGCCACAAAAGGGAGCATTACTCTACACCTATCCCAACCCAACATGGCATGGATTATGCAAACAAAAACAGAGTTTCAATGCATCAAAATACACCCCAAAACCCACTAATATGACAGCCCAAATGACTTAAACAAAAGGCATGCACTATGACCAATTTCAAGGCATAAAAGAACAACTCTTCAAGGCATGAAAGGGATGATGAATGCAAGCATACAAGCATGGATTATGGACTGAAATAGAATGAGAAGTGATTCCAAATCACTGAAACAACCCAACTAAAGCACGCTAATGACTCACACACTCAAGGCTCACAAGCCAAAATGCAAAGTGGCTATACCAAACATGGAAAATATGATCAAATTAGTACCCAACTGACCTCAAGCATGATGAAATATGACCAAAAGCTTCATGAAGTTAAGCTAGAACATGCAAGCATGGAGGGGCAAATGCATGGCACATGTTACGACAATAAAGGGGATTACTACGCAAGTGTGTGATGCATGTAATGGACCATGAATCTGACCAAAATTAGAGGCATAATATGACTAAATAACACCCAAAAACCTCTGAAATGAAGCTAAGAACAGCTATGCATGCATGCTACCTTTATGAGCCAAAAACATGAACAAATGAGACACAAAGGGAGAGGGGTGCCCCTCCTCTATGCAAGACGTAAAAACCCCTTATTGAGAAGGCCAATGCACAAAAGTATTCAAAGCTCAACCAAAGAACGCACAAAAGGGGCCAAACAAGGCCTAAGAGGGGAGGTCGACCCCAAACACAAACGAGACCATAATGAAACATCTTAAGCATGAAAAATCAGAGTTTTTATCAATTATACACAAAGCTCAAAACAGCATGCAAAGTGGGTCAAAAGCTAGTGCAAGATTGGGAAATTTAAAGCAATAATGTTTACCCTTGAAGAACACTTCAAGAACAGCAAGTCCAGCCCCCTTTTTCTAATCAAAACAAACTTAAAACTCCAAGAACAAACTCTCAACACCTCCCAAACCGAAGTATGGTGTAATACTAGGTGTTTTAGTGCAAAACTAAGAACAAAACACCATTTTAGGCCCTCTAACACACACAAATGAAGAGAAAGGGGGAGATATAGACAGAGAGTGGTGTATATATGCTATATGTATCTGATTTGCTGAACCTCTTCAAAGGAGAAGGAAGGCTTCCTTTTATAGAGGAAGACAAAGGCTTAAGCTTCTTAAAGAAGCTAAGGCAAAAGGGTCAAGGAGGACAAGCTTCCAAGAGAAACTAACTCAAAGGTCCAAGCTTCTTGAGGAAGCTAAGACAAAGGTCCAAGCTTCCTCAAGAAGCTTTGAGTAGAGGGTGCAAGCTTCTCCAAGAAGCTAGAACAAAAGGGTGCAAAAGGGGCAAATCCTCCATACACGTGTATGGAGGACAAGTTCGTGCACTCCAGCTGGCATAGCTAGCATGCACCATGCCTAAAAAAGGCAAAAAGGAGGTATCGGCCAGAACATGAGTGAATCGGCCAAATAAATGGTCGGCCGACCACAAGAAAAGGCCGATACGCCTAAGAGAATGCCGACCGACCAAACATTTGGTCGGTAGAAGAAAATCAAGGCCGGTGGCAGCATACCACGGCCGTTGGGTTTCAGGAATGGCTAACAAGCCTCTTCCCACCATCAGAAGCACAAAACACAAGTCCTTGGTGCAAAACCAAGCACAAAACAGGCAAGTTAAGAGATCCTGAGACATGGCGCGCGGCCGAGGCCTCCGGAAACTCAAAACGAACACGAACATGGATGATCACCGAGTGTTCAAACGGTGACATCCAGGTCTTGAGGACAGTCAAAAATGGGGTGTCTACAGTTGCCCCTCTTTGACAGAACTTGAAAGTCATAACAATGACGGGAGTGAATGTCAAAGTCCAGAGACGACCCATTTTTGACAAGGCCAAAGACTTAGACAAACATGCAAGACAATAAAGATATTCACCCGAAGGCGGGGGCAAAATGCAATTGACAATGCAAGAAGCCGAACATAACTCATGATCATGCAAAGAAAGCTGTACCGAAGCATAACATGCAACAGTTTTAAGCAAAAACCAAGCTACATTACAATGCAAAAAGGATGTAAGAGAATTATTCAATTCTCGATACGTCTCACACAGAGAATATAATACTTGTGCGGCTCGTCTAGTTGCACCAGCTTCAAATGAACCGTACATACAATAGCGTGCCTGAAAGAGAAAGAAAACTTAACAGGTACGATATTGCTAGCAACATGCATGACAATGCAATTGAAAGTGCGTGACAACGCAAATCGAGCGGGAAGCATAACAATGCAACTCGGGGCAAGCATAACAATACCATGAAGGCGCAAACACATGACAATGTGCACAATGCGTGAAGATGGAACTTGAACACATGTAAGTAAAACATAACGCGACAACGCATGCAATGTGCATAAAAGGGAACTTGAACATATGTAAGTAAAGCATAACGCGACAACGCATGCAATGTGTATAAAAGGAACTTGAACACATGTAACTAAAGCATAACGCGACAACACATGCAATGTGTATGAAAGGGGAACTTGAACACATGTAAGTAAAGCATAACGTGACAACGTATGCAATGTGTATAAAAGGGACTTGAACACATGTAAGTAAAGCATAACGTGACAACGCATGCACTGTGTATAAAAGGGACTTGAACACATGTAAGTAAAGCACAACGCGACAACGCATGCAATGCGTATAAAAGGAACTTGAACAAATGTAAGTAAAGCATAACGCGACAACACATGCAATGTGTATAAAAGGAACTTGAACACATGTAAGTAAAGCATAACGCAACAACGCATACAATGTGTTTGAAAGGGGAACTTGAACACATGTAAGTAAAGCATAACGCGACAACACATGCAATGTGTATAAAAGCGACTTGAACACATGTAAGTAAAGCATAACGCGACAATGGATGCAATGTGTATAAAAGGGACTTGAATACATGTAAGTAAAGCACAACGCGACAACGCATGCAATGTGTATAAAAGGAACTTGAACACATGTAAGTAAAGCATAACGCGACAACGTATGCAATGTGTATGAAAGGGGAACTTGAACATATCTAAGTAAAGCATAACGCGACAACGCATGCAATGTATATAAAAGGGACTTGAACACATGTAAGTAAAGCATAACGCGACAAAGCATGCACTGTGTATAAAAGGGACTTGAACACATGTAAGTAAAGCACAACGCGACAACGCATGCAATGTGTATAAAAGGAACTTGAACACATGTAAGTAAAGCATAACGCGACAACGCATGCAATGTGTATAAAAGGGGAACTTGAACACACGTAAGTAAAGCATAACGCGACAACGCATGCAATGTGTATAAAAAGTGAACTTGAACACATGTAAGTAAAGCATAACGCGACAATGCATGCAATGTGTATAAAAAGGGAACTTGAACACATGTAAGTAAAGCATAATGCGACAATGCTTGCAATATGTATAACAGGGACTTGAACACATGTACGTAAAGCATAAGGCGACAACGCATGGAATGTGTATAAAAGGGACTTGAACACATGTAAGTAAAGCATAACGTGACAACGCATGCAATGTGTAGAAAAGGGACTTGAACACATGTAAGTAAAGCGTAATGCGACAACGCATGCAATGTGTATAAAAGGGACTTGAACACATGTAAGTAAAGCATAACGCGACAACGCATGCAATGTGTATAAAAGGACACATAACGTGCGCGACATTTACAGTCAGAACAAAGCAATGCAATGCAGCATCATTGAAGCGATTTGTGGGATTCGCAAGATAGAAAAATGATACGGGAAGGGATGATCCTCACACGCACCGAGTATCGCTCATAGAAAACACGGCTTGAGGTCAACTCGAAGGTCTACGAATGTTCCAAAAGGTGCACTTCCTTGCACTGTCATGAGTAGTGAAGGTGCCAAACCACATAATTGACACGAACCAGGGAGCGGGATGTGCATCGTCCGCGAGGGGAGGTTACCGGTATCAATCCTGATACTCTGCTGCCCTGCTCTCCTTTTGCTTTACTTATCTTTTTACTGGTAGTTTAAGCACATTGCACCGCCTCAGGCAGGCTTTTACTTTCTCAAAACAACTTTTACTTACTTTTTTTTTTTTTTTTGCAAAAGACATGATGGCAATGAAACAACTATTTTGTCCAAAAAGGTGTTGCATTGGTACTCTCCATGCATCGCATCGCATTGCATTACATAACAATGTAAATGAGTTTTGAATCTTGTTTGAAAACTAAGCGTTTGCCTCATAATAATCAGGTAGTGAACCGACTAACAACTCGATAAGCTAACCAAGCGCGAGTACAACTCGATAAGCAAAACAAAAACTCGATAAGCTAACCAATTGCGAGTACGACTCGATAAGTAAAGCAAAAGCTCGAAGAATGCGACATACAACTCGATAAGCAAATGGGCGCAACTCCGTAAAAATCAAACATCGGAGGGCATTGGAAGTGGTGCCAGTCCCAATTTCCCAACATGTCCAACACACAAACAGCTCAGGGAACAAGTAGAACACCATCGGCCGCAGGGGAAAGCCAACGGCCTCAGGAAGTGGCCATTGGCCAACAGCTTTGACAAATCGACCAAAAATTGTGGTCGGTCAGCACTACTTTTGGTCGGCCAGCCATGAATGGCAAGAACCGCCAGAATGCTGACACTTGTCCTCCACTCACGTCTTATCCACTACAAAAGGCCTCAACTTCATAGTTTTTCTTAATCCAACACTGATTTGCTCCAAATTGAAGAGTTTCTTGCCCAGAATCTCACAGCTTGGATTGTCAACTTGGACGGCTCGGAAAAGCAGAATTTCCGGGGCTTTGATATAAATACACTATTCACTCTGAGTCGTACTCTGCTGCACTTTCCGTTTCTCCATGCCACGGTAAGATTTTGGAATCCAGTAACACATGTCTTCAGCTTTGGCGGGCAAGAGGTGTGTCCTACCTTTGAAGATTTCCAAGCTTTGATGGAATCTGAGCGCAATGAAGAAGTCTTGCTCCAGCTTCGCTTTGGCCAAACCCAAGCCTTAGGGCGAATGTGTGGGCTCACAATGCACGATGCTCGCCCCTTGATTTGTGACGGAATGCTAGATGTTTCGAGTTTGATTTTCTGATTTTCTGATGCTGGTGATCGCGGTGACCATCATTGGCAAGGCTTTCGACGACATGCCCTTTCTTTGTGCATGCTATCTCATTTCTTGCTTGTCTCGGGCTTCAGAGGATCTAGTGTTCGGTTGATCGAGGTTGCCCAAGGTTTGAAGGAGGGCAAGAGCTGCATTGCCATGATATTAGCTGAAACATTGATGGGCTTGGACACTTTCCATCGCCGAGAAACGACCAGATTTGTGGGGAGTCCACTACTGCCGTAGGTAATGTTTCCTACCCAATCTCACATATGTATTGCTCACATCACTCGGCCCTCAGGCTCGGTTTTTCTCATAAAACACTTTTCTCACTTTTCTCTCGTCGTACATATCTCTATTCTTTATTCTCTCATTTTTCATCCCTTCCCAGGTGTGGTTGCTGGATAAGTTGCAGGTTTTGGACTCTTGCCCAGCATACTCAGCTCGCGGCTACTTCTTTCGGCAACGCCTATTCGATACCCTTGATGAGGGATGGTGGTTCGATTGGATGTGTAGCTTGTCTGCGGACTGCATTGCTTGGCGGTGCCCTTGGCTCAACCTACCGGCAATGAGTTACAGCATGTCCTGGCAGACCGGTATTCAGCTGATTGGCTTGACTCACTGTGTATTCTATTTCCCGTTCCGGTTCCAATGCTAATTTGGCCATGATCAGATTTGCCCGCCAGAGGGAATAGAGTACCCAGCTGCATTCCCAGTCTGAGATGCGCAGCTTGCTCGGCACGCCACAACGTGGAGGACTAGAGAACTCTTGGCCCCCGCTCCTACTTTCAGTTGCACTTTGTCTGATGAGTGCATAGATTGGCTCAATGAAGAGGCACAGATTTGGCCCAGCTTGGTACCAGAGGCTTCGACCAGCTCTGGGAGGGGGCGCAGGAACACCTGACTTATCTGTGCCCTGGATTTATTGCTTTATTAGTACTTTCAAGTTTTCTTTATGAATGTAATAAACAAAGCAACTTCAATTTGTATGCAAGAGCAGGAGAACTCTGTATTGAAATCAATGAAATTGAAGGTTGTGGGTACTGAAAATTTTCCGCTTTGGTCCACAAATGGTCTAAGTTGTAAAAAGATTAATTTGAACAAAGTCAACTTTTATTAAAACTTTTCAAAATCATTTTTGATATGGATTAGAACTGGACACACCTGAGATCTGTCACTGAGATGCACAACCCCGGATTCCAGCAACTGGAAAGTTGTCCCTAGTTTGAATAGCATTGTACCGGAGATCACTACCGATGCTCTTGAATGCTAAATAGACAAAGATGACCGAGGTGATCAAATGGACAAAGTTGATCGGGGAAAAAGTTCATGACTGAACTTCAGGATGAAGTTGCCTACGTATCCCAAAGGTGGGAATCAAGCCTTATATAGTTCAGGCTTGGGTTCACTCGAGTATTTTCACTCTCCTTTTGCACTCTAACTTTTGCCAAGGCCACCCTTTGTGGGTTTTCAACCTTGCGAGCTCAGTTTTTATAATTTCAAATTTTCTATGCTCTAACTTTTGCTTAGGTCGCCCTTTCGGGTTTTCAGCCTAGCGAGCCTCTCAGGGGTAATATTTCTTCAACTTGTCCATATTGATCGGCTGTGAAAACTCTAAGCCATCTAGGTCCATTAGAACCATAGCTCCACCTGACCATATAGATTTGATGATGTAGGGACCGGTCTAATTGGGTTTAAACTTGGCCCTTGGGTCATGAATGGGAGCTCGGTTGTCCTTGAGCACCAAATCTCCTTCTTTCAAATTCCGGGACTTAACTTTCTTATTGAAAGCCCGGGTAATTCTGCGCTGATATCCTTGATCATGGTACAGTGCTTTCAGTCTGTGCTCATCAAAGAGCATGAGTTCCTCAAATCTACTCTGCTGACAATTTGCTTTGGCTATCTGACACTCAACCAGTACTCGCAAAGACGGAACCTCAATTTCAATAGGTAGAACGACCTCCATCCCATAAACCAATAAATATGGAGTCGCCCCAGTAGAAGTTCTGATTGAAGTCCAGTAATCCCACAGAGCGAATGGCAGCTTATCTGGCCAATCCCGGTAGGTTTCCACCATCTTTTGCAGTATGTGTTTGACATTCTTGTTGGCGGCTTCAACTGCTCCATTGGTCTGCAGCCGATATGTAGATGACTTATGAAAAGCCACATTGTATTTTTTCAACAAGTCAATCACTTCCTTCTTGAAGTGGGAACCGTTATCTGAAATAATCTCGTTTGGGACCCCATAATGACAGATGATGTTGTTTCTGATAAACTTTGCAACGTGTGACGCCTTCAACACCGCATAAGATTAGGCCCTGACCCACTTTGTAAAGTAGTCTATCGCGACCAGGATGAACTCATGCCCATTTGACTCCTTCGTAGTAACAGCCCCGATCACATCAATTCCCCACACTGAAAATGGCCATGGTGAAGTCATGTTGTACAGCTTCGACGGTGGGATGTTCATGTGGTTTGCTTGGATCTGACATTTGTGGCATTGTTGAACAAAGCCGATATAATCCTCCTCCATGGTGGACCAGTAGTAACCCTGTCTGAGGACCTTTCGGGCCAGCATTACCCCGTTCATATGTGGTCCGCATTCTCTCCCATGGATGGCCTCCATTAGGTGCTTTGATTCTTCAGCTTCAATGCATAGCTTATGCATTCCCAGATGACCTCTCTTATATAATTTACCTCTGCAGATGATGAACTGAATGGTCATTCTTCTGATTGCCCTTTTATCCTTGGCATTTACCCCTGGTGGATATGCTTCCTTCTCCAGGAAATTCCAAATATCGTAATACTAGAGATTCTCATCTTGGGCCTCGTCTATAGCGGCAATCGACTCGTAAGCCGACACAAATTTCTGGTCGATAATGACTGGACGCATCCGGACTCCAAACGGAATGTCTATCATGGAAGATAGAGTTGCTAGTGAATCTGCGAACCTGTTGTTTTCTCTAAGATGATGAGTGAAGTTTATCTTCTCAAACCGAGGAATTAACAAGTCCAAGGTCTAGTGATACATTATCATCTTTTTTTCTTTGACATTCCAATCTCCTTTTGCTTGAGACCCAACAAGATTCGAGTCCCCAATGACGTCCAACTACTTTGCCCCTAGTTCCAGGGCTGCTTCTAGACCAGCAATGCATTCCTCATATTCTGCTTCGTTGTTTGAGACTTTGAATCGAAGTTTGAATGCTAAAGGGATACGGAAATTACCGGGTGCTATCAGCAACACTCCTATCCCATATCCGTACTGGTTTGACGCTCCGTCAAAGTACATCGTCCAAGTTTCATCGTCGATATGAAAAATGGCCTCATCTGAGAATAAGTACTCAACTACTTCACCCCCTTCGGCCGGATGATCGGCTAAGAATTCTGCTACTGCTCTTCCTTTAACTGACTTGCGTGTCACATATTTTAGATCGAATTCGGAGAGCAACAGCAACCAATGAGCTAGCCTACCCGTAAGTGCTGGTTTCTCAAAAAGATATTTGATGGGATCTAATCTTGACACCAACATTACAGAGTGAGCTAACAGGTAGTGCCGCAGCTTCCTAGTAGCCCATACCATGGCTACGCAAGCCTTTTCCAACGGTGTCTAGCGAGTCTCATACTCTAGCATCTTCTTGCTCGGATAGTTGACAGCCTTCTCCACCTTGTCCTCTGATTCTTGCGCGAGCATACAGGCCATTGTAGTCTCAGTTACTGAAAGATACAAAATCAATGGTCTCCCCGGCTCTGGCAGTGACAACACGGGTGGGTTCTGTAAGTATTTCTTGATCTGTTCAAAAGCAGCTTGGCATCGGTCGTCCCATTGAAATATCTTCCCTTTCTTCAAGAGGCCAAAAAGTGGTTCACAAGTCAAGGTTAATTTTGAGATAAACCGTCATATGAATTGCACTTTACCCAGAAAGCCTTGCACCTCCTTTTCAGTCCTTGGTGGTGTCATTTCTAAGATGGCCTTGATTTTGGAAGTGTCAACTTCGATGCCTCTCTGTGTAATCCGAAACCCCGGCATTTTCCCTGCTGCAACACCAAACGTGCACTTCTGAGGATTCAGCCGCAACCGAAACTCTCTGATCCTTTGGAAAAACTTTTGCAAGGCGGTGTAGTGGCCCTCTCTTTCTTTGGACTTGACAATCATGTCATCCACGTACACCTCTACCTCTTTGTCGATCATGTCGTGTAATATCGTGGTCGCGGCCCGTTGATATGTAGCTCCAGCATTCTTCAACCCAAATGGCATCACTCTGTAGCAATATGTCCCCCACGGGTTAGTGAAAGCAGTCTTCTCCCGGTCCTTGGGTGCCATCACTATCTGATTGTAGCCCGAAAAGCCATCCATGAATGAAAGCAAAGCATGCCCCACTGTGAAGTCCACTAACTCGTCAATATGCGGCAAGGGAAAGTTGTCCTTCGGACAAGCTTCGTTCAAATCCCTGAAATCCACGCATACCCTCCTACCATCCTTCTTCGGTACTGGCACAATGTTGGCCAACCAAGTTAGGTATTCAGATACCTGCAGGAAACCTGAGTCAATTTGCTTGGTGACCTCTTCCTTAATCTTGAGAGCCCAGTCGGGGCGGATTCTTCTGAGTTTTTGTTTGATGGGTCGGGCCTCGGGGTCAAGAGAGATCCGGTGCTGTACAATCTCAGGATCGATTCCAAGCATCTCTTCGTAGGACCACGCAAAAACATCTTTGGAATCTTTTAATAAAGCGACTAAGCGCTCACGTCCCTCCGAAGGCAACGTGGACCCGATCTGGAACAGCCGCGGGTCCTTCTCAGTACCAATATTCACAGTAGTGATTTCATCCACTAAGGGTTTAACAAATCTCTCCTGCTCCTGATCAATTAATCGTTACAAAACTGGAGGAATTTCTACCTCGTCGTTTTTATCAAAATTTTGAAAGTCCTGATTTAAGTAATAAATCAATGGCACAAAAAAGTACTCAGAAACCACATCCACATCATTCTCATTATGCACATCTAAACCGTCCGATTCTTCTGTTACAATAGACTCAAAAGAGAAAGAAAAAGACGACCTCAACAAGACTGTGGCATCCGGGTCATCACCCCCAGGAAAACCGAACTCAGACTCAGTCGAGTAGGAACCTGATTTCGACTCATAAGACTCGGCGGAATCATATTTTGGCTCACTACCTGACCCGATGCTGCTTGACATAAATCCCTCCTCGTACTGCCAAATGAGGGAGGGTGCGATGGGTGCATCCAAAATAGTCGACAGTAGGCCCGCAGTCGTTTCATTCCCAATCATGGACACCGAGAAGTTATTCCCCAAGCATTTCTGTTCGATCGAAGGATCTGAAAGTAGACAAGCCGGCGTTACCCCCATTTTAATTTTAGCGTCCTCAGACTCCACTTTCTTACTCTGCTCAGCCTTAGCCAATGGGTCCGTCTGCTCTTCAGCAACGTCATCCCCGAATAACTGCAGGTCAAAGAAGATCTCAAACCCTGGCACACGCTTCCTCTCTGCATTCAACCATGGTTCCGGGAAGCCACAAAATGGAAAGTCCTCCCCCTCCCGAACAAAGTGTCCATTTAGGGTACCCTGGATGGATCGATGTATTAACTCATATGGCTTCCCTGCCTTTTTTGCTCTGGCTCTCCCAGCCATCTCCTTACCTTTCCTTATCCAATCCTCTTTGGTAGGTAGATAACCCAAGCCAAATATGTGTGGGTTGTGTGGCACTTCGGGCAACGCTGCAATGCCCTTCCGGCCACTCTTTCCTAATCTCATCCCGGGGAGGTGTTGAAGCATGTTCATGAGGTATACTGATTGAGCACTGACATACACCCCCTTATTAACAACCAAAATGTTCTGCACGACCCAGGCCTCAGCCAGAGTGAAACCGGATAAGAACATATCCTCCATACCGTGCTCAATTTCTAGGACTAGTGTAGACACCTCTGGCGGTGGATGGATCGATGAATTCCCAAAAACAATGGTTACTCCCTTCCCATGGGGGTATTTCACCATCTGATGTAAGGTGGACGAAACTACCTTCATTTGTTGCAGCCACGGCCGCCGGAAGAGTAGATTGAAGGTTGCGGGAACTTCTAAGACGTGAAAGTCTACCTCATGCTGTCCCGGCCCAACCTTGGTCTGAATTTTTACTGTCCCCATTACTTCTCTGCTCGTGTTATCATATGCTCGAATCACCTAGGCTGTCGGCACAAAGTCTGCGGTCTTTAAACCGATTGCATATGCAGTCCTTGCCGGGCATACATTGATGGCGGACCCTGTGTCGACATGCACCACGGGTATCCATTTGTTTCTGCACTCCACAGAGATATAGAGTGGCTTGTTATGGTTCGCACCGTCAGGTGGATATTCTTTGTCAGAGAAAGTCAACATCGGGGTAGCCCCTCTCGGAAAAACTAAGCGCCCTAGCTGTTCAGGTGTGGTGTCTATTGAGTGCTTGGCCTTGTCCACGGCCGATAAGACAACCTGTCTGTGAACACGTGAAGCCATAAGCAGTCCCCAGATGAAGATGTCTGCTTGTATCTTTTCTAGCTGCTTCAGTGCAGCCACTTCTTTGAGTTGCTTCTCTTTCTGTTTCTTTGCCTCCTTGTCTTTCCTAGACGCCTTTGGCTGATCTAGGTGAGGAGGCTTGAAATACCGCCCACTTCTAGTCATATGATCGACTTCGCCGATGTACCAGGTATCGTCTGGCTGGTTGCTCCCCCAATCCTCATCCGTGTGGGCAAGACATAGATCATCGTCCTCCCACCACATTCCATCGGCGGCCGATAGACACCCGTCCGGCTCTGGTACAATTGTACTTGCAGTACTTTCCATCCACATGCTCGCAACATTCTTTATCCTTGTGCACATGGCACTTTCAATCCCCTCGTGGGCTTTAGCTTTCCTGATTCTCTCAGAATCCTCAGACCTTTCCTGTTCCAACTGCGTCAGTACAGCTGCCTGTTCAATAATGCCCAAATCCCGAGCGAAATTCTTAGCACCGGCGCTCTCCGGTGATGTATCCTGATCCCCGGCCCTTTCGGCCACAATTGATATCCTTTCCCCTGCCAGGCCCTGTCCCAACTGAGATTCGTCGACAATGTCTGGTAGGTCAACAAGCCACCCGGTTACCTCTGCTGACTCCTCAAAATCTGACCAGTTGACTATCATGCCCTCTGGATCTTGTTAATTGAACAATTGGAGGTTAGCAAAGTCCTCTCCCACAGCTGCCAAGTCACCTATGCTCTGACCAGATTTATCCCCCTGTATTACACAAAGCTCTGCCCCTGCCGGCAATTCCACATTTGGCCGAACCTGGCCCACTGATAGAATGTAGTCACTCGGACTGTATACCTCCTCAACAAAACTCCCAAATTCCTCGGATTCTGACTCAATAATCCTATTCTCCGCTGAAATCTCCCCTGTTCTGCCTTCGACAGTCACCACCATTGGTTCAGGTTGGGTTCTGGAGACGTCCAACATGCATAAGTCAGTGCAGTTAGCAAGGAACACCTTCGGCTTGGGTAGGTGAGATGGGGTGATATTGATGCTGGGGTCATATGATGTGACCCCGGTTTGGATAAAGTTGATGCGTTTGGCAGGTGGAGCTTGGTTGTGAGGTGGGAGAGGGTCGGTTGTGACGTTGGGCTTTTCTAGAGGCATAATCACCCCATTATCAATCAGATATTGAATCTCATGACGTAATCGAAAGCATTGGTCGGTGTCATGACCGTGCTGCTGGTGAAATGCACAATATTTGGCTGGGTTGTCGGTTGGGGGAAACTTTTCTGGTAATGGCTGCCGCTCTAGGGGCTTCAAGTGCCCTTTTCTGATCAAAACCCCTAGAGCTTTGGACAGGGGCATATATAGTGGGGCGAAGGTTCTTTGGTTTTTGGGTTGGTATTTGGTTGTTTGTGTGTTACTTCCGAGCACACCGGAGAATGGCGTAGCTGCCAAGGTTCTCGGAGGGGGGTTGGTGGTGACCATGCTCACTTCTGAGGCTCTTGTGGTTGCAGCGCCACTCGGGCCTGCTTTGGTGTTACGGTTGAAAGTTCTCCTAGGTTGTTCTCTATCATTGTCAATCAAGCCTTGCTTTAAGGCATCCTCAATCTTTACTCTCATCTCATGCATATCTGAAAAGGTAGGGAAGGGGAGCATGATCATTTTCTGCATCAGCTTAGGTTGGAGATTGCGCACAATCATCCAAATTTAATCTTTATCAGTGGGCGTTAGGGTCATCATAGAGGCCTTGTCCCTCCATCTGGTTACAAACTCCGAAAAGCTCTCCTCAGGCTCCTGCCTTGTCATCTCAAGATCGTGGGTCGTAATCTCGATTTGCATGTTATAAGAGTACTGTGCAATGAATGTCTCGGCCATCTCAACCCAGTTTCTCTTGACATCATCTTCTAGTTTTGCGTACCAAATGGCCGCCACACCTGACAGGGTCCGGCTGAACAAAGATAGCTTCTGTAATCTGGTAAGGCCCATTGGCCTTAAGATATCTGAAAACAACCGTAGATGTACCATGGGATCCCCGGATCCATCAAAACGGTCAATGTGTGACATCTTGAATTGGTCCGGCAGCATCGGTATACCCATCTTCAATATCAGGGATGGTCAACTCCTTGGGATTTCTTGAACAGCTTTTCAAGCTTGCTCAACTTCAATGCTGTAGGGTCTACCTCGAACTCAAAGTGGGAGTCCGGTTGATTGATAGGCGTGGATGCCTTGGATAGTTGAGATAGAATCGGGGGTGGAGCTAGCCCCGTTGGGATGTTTGTATCCACTTGGGCATTCTGAACATTCGTTGTCTCCTCTGTTATTAGGACTCTTGTTATGGGAGGAGCCTGGTGTGAGGCAGATGCCCCGGTTTGCTGTTGCAACCGGGTGATTAGCTCTGCCTGTTGGGCCATGATCGCAGCTTGCTGTTTGGCAAATTTCGCTTGGCAGACAACGTCCTCCTGCATGGCTTTCATGCTTTCCTGGAGCTGGCACACCATGTCTTCCATCCCGGACATACTATCCTGATTTATCTGAACTGCCGGTGTATCTGCCTCTATAGTAGATTTGAAAATCTCAACCCGACTGTTCAAAGACCACTAATCTGGCAATCTCGGTACCGATACACTGCGTCTTCTCGACCTCCATCTGATAACTGGGGGTAACGAATAAAACACTGGTTGTCCGTCGACCAGATCCTTAGATCGATTGAGTCAGCGACCTCTACTCCAGAGTGCTTGGGGAATATCTACTGGGTCAGAAGCAATCGTGCTAAACTACCCTAGCAAAAAGATAAATAAAGCAATAATAAGAAAATAAATAACCAGACAAACGGACAGCATAACGGCTTAAAATAAACACACAACACACAGTTTGGACATCGCAACACACGGTTGATAAGCTGAATACACTGTTCCTCCAACACTGATTATTTATCCCTGAATCATTGCCCCCCCCCCCCAAAAAAAATTTTGAATCTGATACTTGCAGATAACTGATTTCCAAAATACTGAACTGGTGCCCGCAGGCCTGATACCCAAATTTGTAGGTTGATACATGCATTCCTGTAGAGGCCAACTCTAAAGCATATAGCTGATAAGTGAGAGCCAAAACACCCCTATGTTGGGGTCGGGTTTCCCTATCCTATTTTGTCAGGAGCTAGGGTTTCACTACGCACGCAGCGGTTTCAAACAACCTAACATCGGGTAAGCAACCTATTCTAGTTTGGAATGGTCACTATGGACTCCGAATATGCACTAGGTCGAATGGTCAAAAGGGGTGCCCGGTGAAACCGGGGTTTGTGTTCCCATCGTGGCAGAGCCGTAACCGATCAGCCTTATGGCACGCAGCCTCAGGCTAACCGCTCAGGAATAGCAGATGGCAAACACGGTGTCCTAGGCGCACCAACGCAAATGCAATGCAAAGAAACACATAAGTGTAGTCAAAACAGGATAGCACGAGTCTGAGTCAAGTTCTCTAACTCCCCAGCAAATTCGCCAGAAACTGTAGACGTCCCCCAAACGCCCCGGGAGGGAATCCCGTTTCGTTCATTTGGGCTCACTACAGTTCAACAATCAAATTGCCATGGTTCTAAATCTGAACCAAAGAGTCTGAATCCGGCAAATCGATTTGAGAAAACAGATTTTTAGAAAGAAGTGCCAAAGTATAGACTAGATCGCCTGATTTGGAACAAAGTATCGCATATCCGTTTGTTTGGAAATCGATTTGAAGTTTGCTACCCGCAAGTAGGCTAAAACACGGATTTCGACAAGTTGTTCCAACTCAAACAATCCAACATTCACCCAAAGGCATTCAGGTAGATATATCACATAAGCATATAGCCACACGGTAAGCATGCTGTCATGTTAACACTTACATTCATGCAAGGATGCTAAAACATAAATGCTTACCGAGTACTCCAAGCCAAAATAGAAAACATGTTAGCAATCAAACGTATGATTCAAATCCATGTTAAATGGCTAATGCATCACAGGCAAAATGCAATCTAGAATAGGCTCGGCTAATCCTTGGATGGCATGTGAAATGCAACAAGTAACACGTATTCAAATTGGAATTGAAATACAATGCAGTTAGTATGATGAGCTGAGCCCGGTGCATACAATACTGATGAATGAATGCACGCATGGATTGCATAAGGTATGGTAAATTAAACATGCCCTAGTACTAACCATCAAAGCAGGTATGTAAAAGGGAGAAAGAAGTGGGAGTTGGAAGACATCCACAAACACACCCACACTTATTACACATTCGCCCTCGCTCGGAGGGACCAAAAAAATAATACAAGTTAAACAAATAATTAACTACTCTAGCTAATTAAATATTACAAAGCTTCTAATAAATTTAAAAAATTAATTATAAAAAAAGTGTAAGTATGAAACTGGGGAGACCGCCGCAGCTCTGCCTCGGAATGCGTGGATGATGCATGCTTGACTCGCCTTGCTTGAAAACTCACTGCCATGTCAAAAGCTACCTCTGTTTATACTTCCTTGCTTCTCTGAAAATTATGCAGGTTTCTAGAACTGCTTTGAGCTTCCTCCTGAGTGTTGTGGAGTGACACCGGCCACAATTCAAATCCACCGGCCATGGGAATAGGATTATCGGCCAAACATTGAACCACCGGCTGGACACTGATGGTCGGTCGGCACCAAAAGTGGTCAACCGGCCATTTCTTCCTGCAGAGCCCTGTTTTGACAGCAGCAGAGGACAGACAGTGCATGGCATGTAATTTTCAAAGCAATGTGTGCATGGCCACTCTCCCAATCATGCTACGGACTCAAAGGAGTGTGGCCCTCGGTACTCGGGCCACCAATCAAGCATTTCGATGCATGATGGCCAAAGGCACCGAGTTTGCAAATCAATGTAAATGCTTGCAACAAAACAAATGAATGCCTTATGCCCTATCATGTTGAGATCAAGGACATTGGCCACCGAGGATTGAGGCGTGTTACGTCACTTTGAGTACGAACGCCACTCATCCCTCACGCTTGGTTTGACACCCCAAACCTAGCAAAATGTAATGCATGTATGCAATGTGGCTCAAGTATGCAACATGGGTCAAATATGCAACATGAAGCTAAGTTAACAAGGCATGCCAAAATGCAATGTGCCAAACATGCGAGATACAATGCAATGCAACCTATCATGCAAGCTAGGATATGAAATGCAACTAGCTAAACAACATGCAAACGTGCAAAGATGGTACAATGTAAGCATGAAACCAAAGTAATGTAGCATGTCAAAGCATTCAATGGTGGACTTAAACTGAAATAGGAGGCCTCCGCCGTGCCCCAAAACAGTGGCCAAAGATGATGCAAATGATGGACAAATGCTCATGCAAACATACACACCGACGGCCTTAAAGCTAAGGCACAAATGTAACTTTCGAAAACACTGAAAAGATGGCAAACATGGACATTAGACCAACATGTTAAACTCTGAAAATGCATAGAGGATGATGCCAAATCAACCATGTTATGCAAGCAAGGCATGCAACAATGAACAAAACTTGAAACCAACAAAGGGGTCCAAACCATAACTATGTCAATGAAACCCCAAAGGACCAAAATGACCTAAATCAGTCCTAAGGCACTCCAAAACAAGACTAAAGCATGCATAGATCATGGTCAAAACATGCTAAGAAATGGGTGCAAAACAAAGGGGGATTCAAGGCCACAAAAGGGAGCATTACTCTACACCTACCCCAACCCAACATGGCATGGATTATGCAAACAAAAATAGAGTTTCAATGCATCAAAATACACCCCCAAACCCACTAATATGGCAGCCCAAATGACTTAAACAAAAGGCATTCACTATGACCCATTTCAAGGCATAAAAGAACAACTCTTCAAGGCATGAAAGGGATGATGAATGCAGGCATACAAGCATGGATTATGGACTGAAATAGCATGAGAAGTGATTCCAAATCAGTGAAACAACTTGACTAAAGCATGCTAATGACTCACACACTCAAGGCTCACAAGCCAAAATGTAATGAGGCTATACCAAACATGGCAAATATGATCAAATCAGTACCCAACAGACCTCAAGCATGATGAAATATGACCAAAAGCTTCATGAAGTTAAGCTAGAACATGCAAGCATGGAGGGGCAAATGCATGGCACATGTTATGACAATAAAGGGGATTACTAAACAAGTGTGTGATGCATGTAATGGACCATGAATCCGACCAAAAATAGAGGCATCATATGACTAAATAACACCCAAAAACCTCTGAAATGAAGCTAAGAACAACTAAGCATGCATGCTACCTTTATGAACCAAAAATATGAACAAATGAGACACAAAGTGAGAGGGGTGTCCCTTCCCTATGCAAGACCTCAAAACCTCTTCTTCACGACTGAAAATCCTCTAGATTTTAGTGGTGAGAAGGCCAATGCACAAAAGTATTCAAAGCTCAACCAAAGAAAGCACAAAAGGGACCAAACAAGGCCTAAGAGGGGGAGGTCGACCCCAAACACAAATGAGACCTCAATGAAACATCTTAAGCATAAAAAACCAGAGTTTTTATTAGTTATATACAAAGCTCAAAATAGAATGCATGTAGGTTAAAAGCTATTGCAAGATTGGGGAATATAAAGAAATAATGTTTACCCTTGAAGAACACTTCAAGAATAGCAAGTCCAGCCCCCTTTTTATGATCAAAACCAACTTAAAACTCCAAGAACAAACTCTCAACACCTCCAAAACTGAAGTATGGTGTAATACTAGGTATTTCAGTGCAAAACTAAGAACAAAACACCCTTTTAGGCCCTCTAACACACACAAATGAAGAGAGAGAGAGAGGGAGATATAGAGAGAGTGGTGTATATATGCTATATATATCTGATTTACTGAACCTCTTCAAAGGAGAAGGAAGGCTTCCTTTTATAGAGGAAGACAAAGGCCTAACCTTCTTAAAGAAGCTAAGGCAAAAGTGTCAAGGAGGTCAAGCTTTTAAGGGAAGCTAACTCAAAGGTCCAAGCTTCCTCAAGAAGGTTTGAGCAAAGGGTGCAACCTTCTCCAAGAAACTTAGAACAAAAGGGTGCAAAGGGGCAAATCCTCCATAGGCGTGTATGGAGGACAAGTCCGTGCACTCCAGCTGGCACAGCTGGCATGCACCATGCCTGAAAAAGGCAAAATTGAGGTATCGGCTAGAACAGGAGTCAATCGGCCAAATAAATGGCCGGCCGACCACAAGAAAAGGCCGATACACCTAAGAGAATGCCGACTGACCAAACATTTGGTCGGTAAAAGAAAAACAAGGTCGGTGGCAGCATACCACGGCCGGTGGGTTTCAGGGATGGCTAACAAGCCTCTTCCCACCCTCAGAAGCACAAAACGCAAGTCCTTGGTGTAATACCAAGCACAAAACAGGCAAGTTAAGAGATCCCAAGACACAATGCGTGGTCGAGGCCTCCGGGAACTCAAAACGAACACGAACATGGATGATCACCGAGTGTTCAAACGGTGATGTCCAGGTCTTGGGGACAGTCAAAAATGGCGTGTCTACACAGGGGCAAGGATATCAATAGTGGCCGAAAGGGCCGGGGATCAGGATACATCGCCGGAGAGCGCCGGTGCTAAAAATTTCGCTCAGGATCTAGACATTCTGAATACAGGAATTATAGAGCAGCTAGCTGTACTGACATAGTTGGAGCAAAAAGGAATCGAGGAGTTTGAGAGAATTAGAAAAGCCAAGGCCCCTATGGGGACTGAAAATACTGTATGCACGAGGATAGAGAATGTTGCGAGCATGTGGATGGAAAGTACTGCGATTACAATTGTACCGGAGCCGGACAGGTGTCTGTCGGCCGCCGATGGAATATGGTGGGAGGACGATGATCTATGTCTTGCCCACACGAATGAGGATTGGGGGAGCAACCAGCCAGACGATACCTGGTACATCGGCGAAGTCGATCATATGACTAGAAGCGGGCGGTATTTTAAGCCTCCACATCTAGATCAGCCAGCGGCGTCTGGGAAAGATAAGGAGGCAGAGAAATAGAAAGAGAAGTAACTCGAAGAAGAGGCTATACTGAAGCAGCTGAAAAAAATACAGGCAAACATCTCCATCTGGGGAGTACTTATGGCATCGCGAGTGCACAGACAGGCTGTCTTATCGGCAATGGACAAGGCCAAGCTCTTAATAGAAACCACGCCGGAACAGTTGGTGGGATTGGTCTTTCCGGGAGAAGCTACCCCGATGTTGACTTTCTCCGACAAAGAACTGCCACCTGAGGGTGCGAGCCATAACAAGCCACTCTACGTCTCTGTGGAGTGTAGAAACAATTGGATACCCGTGGTGCTTGCCGACACAGGATCCGCCATCAATGTGTGCCCGGCAAGAACTACATATGCAATCGGTTTAAAGGCCGCGAACTTTGTGCCGACAGCCCAATGATTCGGGCATATGACAACACGAGCAGAGAAGTAATGGGGACGGTAAAAATTCAGACCAAGGTTGGGCCGGGACAGCATGAGATAGACTTCCATGTCTTAGAGGTTCCCATAACTTTCACTACGCTTTTGGGGCGGCCGTGGCTGCACCAAGCAAAGGCAGTTCCATCGACCTTGCATCAGATGGTGAAATACCCCCATGGGAAGGGAGTAGCCATTATCTTTCGAAACGCGTCGATCCATCCACCGCCAGAAGTATCCATGCCAGTTTTAGAAATTGAGCACGGTATGGAGGATGTGTTCATGTCGGGTTTTACCTTAGCTGAGGCTCGGGTTGTGCAGAACATCATGGTTATTAATGAGGAGGTGTATGTCAGTGTGCAATCAGTATACCTCATGAACAAGCTCCAACACATCCCCGGGATGGGATTGGGAATGAGTGGCCGAAAGGGCGTCACAACATTGGCAGAAGTACCGCACAACCCACATACCTTTGGCTTGGGTTATCTGCCCACCAAAGAGGATTGGGTGAGGAAAGGTAAGGAAATGGCTGGGAGAGCCAGAGCGAAGCAAGCAGGGAAGCCTTTTGAGTTGATGTACCAGCCCATTCAGGGTACCCTAAACGGACGTTTCGTCCGGGAGGGGGAGGATTTTCCGTTCTGCGGCTTCCTAGAGCCATGGTTGAATGCGGAGAGGAAGCGCGTGCCAGGTTTCGAGATTTTCTTTGACCTGTAATTATCTGGGGATGATGTTGCTGAAGAGCAAACAGACCCATTGGCTGAGGTTGAGTAGAGCAAGAAAGTGGAGTCTGAGGACACTGAAATTGAAATAGGGGTAGTGCTGGCTCGTCTACTTTCAGATCCTCTGATCGAACAGAAGTGCTTGGGGGATAACTTCTCGGTGTCCATGATCGGGAATGAAATGGTTGCGGGCCTACCATCAACTATTATGGATGCACCCATCGCACGTTCCCTCATTTGGCAGTATGAGGAGGGATTTTTGTCAAGCAGCACCGGGTCAGGTAGTGAGTTGGAATCTGATTCCACCGAGTCTTGTGAGTCGGAATCAGGTTCCAGCTCGACTGAGTCTGAGTCCGATATTCCTGGGAGTGATGACCCGGATGCCACAGTTCTGTCTAGGTCGTCTTTTTCTTTCTCTTTTGAGTCTATTGTAACAGAAGAATCGGACGGTTTGGATGTGCTTAATAAGAATGATGTGGATATGGTTTCTGAGTACTTTTCTGTGCCCTTGCTTTATTTCTTAAATCAGGACTTTCAAAATTTTGATAAAAACGACGAGAAAGAAATTCCTCTAGTTTTGCAACGCTTAATTGAACAAGAGCAGGAGAGATTTGTTAAACCCTTAATGGATGAAATCACTACTGTGAATATTGGTACTGAGAAGGACCTGCGGCTGGTCCAGATCGGGTCCACGTTGTCTTTGGAAGAATGCGAGCGCTTAGTTGCTTTATTAAAAGATTTCAAAGATGTTTTTGCGTGGTCCTACGAAGACATGCCTGGAATCGATCCAGAGATTGTACAACACCAGATCCCTCTTGACCCCGAGGCCCGACCCATTAAACAGAAACTCAGAAGGATCCACCCGGACTGGGCTTTGAAGATTAAGGAAGAGGTCACCAAGAAAATTGACGCAGGTTTCCTGCTAGTATCCGAATACCCAACTTGGTTGGCCAACATAGTTCCAGTGCCGAAGAAGGATGGCAGTGTCCTGTTGTGCGTGGATTTCAGGGATTTGAACAAAGCTAGTCCGAAGGACGACTTTCCCTTGCTGCATATTGATGAGTTAGTGGACTTCACAGTGGGGCATGCTTTGCTTTCGTTCATGGATGGCTTCTCAGGCTACAATCAAATAGTGATGGCACCCGAGGACCGGGAGAAGACTGCTTTCACCACCCCGTGGGGGACATATTTCTACAGAGTGATGCCATTTGGGTTGAAGAACGCTGGAGCTACATATCAACGGGCTGCCACCACGATATTACATGACATGATCCACAAAGAGGTAAAGGTGTATGTGGATGACATGATTGTCAAGTCCAAAGAAAGAGAGGGCCACTACACCGCCTTGCAAAAGTTTTTTCGAAGGATCAGAGAGTTTCGGTTGCGGCTGAATCTTCAGAAGTGCACGTTTGGTGTTACCGCAAAGAAAATGTTGTGGTTTCTGATTACACAGAGAGGCATCAAAGTCGACCCTTCCAAAATCAAGGCCATCTTAGAAATGCCACCACCTAAGACTGAAAAGGAGGTGCGAGGCTTTCTGTGTAAAGTGCAATTCGTAAGACGGTTTATCTCAAAATTAACCTTAACTTGTGAACCACTTTTTGGTCTCCTGAAGAAAGGAGCGAAGTTCCAGTGGGACAACCGATGCCAAGTTGCTTTTGAACAGATCAACGAATACTTACAGAACCCACCCGTGTTGTCACCGCCTAAGCCGGGGAAATCATTGATTTTGTATCTATCAGTAACTGAGACTACAATGGGTTGCATGCTCGCACAAGAGTCTTAGGACAAGGTGGAGAGAGCCATCTATTACCAGAGCAAGAAGATGCTAAAGTATGAGACCCGCTACACATCGTTGGAAAAGGCTTGCTTGGCCTTGGTATGGGCTACCAGGAAGTTATGGCACTACCTGTTAGCTTACTCCGTAATGTTGGTTTCACGACTGGATCACATCAAATATCTTTCCGAGAAACCAGCACTTACAGGTAGGCTGGCTCGTTGGTTGCTGTTGCTTTCTGAATTCGATCTAAATATGTAACGCGCAAGTCAGTTAAAGGAAGAGCAGTAACAGAATTCTTAGCCGATCATCCAGTGGAAGGGGGTGAAGCAGTTGAGTACTTGGACGATGTACTTTGACAGAGCGTCAAACCAGTACGGGTATGGGATATGAGTGTTGCTGATAGCACCCGACAATTCCCGTATCCCTCTAGCATTCAAACACCGATTCAAAGTCTCAAACAACGAAGCAGAATATGAGGCGTGCATTGCCGGTCTCGAAGCAGCCCTGGAACTAGGGGCAAAACGGTTGGACGTCATCGGGGACTCGAACCTTGTTTTGTCTCAAGCAAAAGGAGACTGGAAAGTCAAAGAAGAAAAGATGATGATGTATCACCAGACCTTGGACTTATTAATTCCTCGGTTTGAGAAGCTAAACTTCACTCATCTACCAAGAGAAAACAACAGGTTCACAGATTCACTAGCAACTCTATCTTCCATGATAGACATCCCGTTTGGAGTTCGGATGCGTCCAATCATTATCGACTAGAAATTCGTGCCGGCTTACGAGTTGATTGCTGCTATAGATAAGGTCCATGATGAGAACTCCTGGTATTACGATATTTGGAATTTCTTGGAGAATGAAGCATATCCACCAGGGGTAAATGCCAAGGGTAAAAGAGCAATCAGAAGAATGGCCGCTCAGTTCATCATCTACGGAGGTAAATTGTATAAGAGACGTCGTCTGGGAATGCATAAGCTATGTGTTGGAGCTGAAGAGTCAAAGTGCCTAATGGAGGCCATCCATGGGGGAGAATGAAGAGCGCATATGAACGGGGTAATGCTGGCCCGAAAGATCCTCAGACAAGTTTACTACTAGTCCACCATGGAGGAGGATTGTATCGACTTTGTTCGACAATGCCACAAATATCAGATCCATACAAACCGCATGAACATCCCGCCGTCGAAGCTGTATAACATGACTTCGCCATGGCCATTTTCAGTTTGGGGAATTGATGTGATCGGAGCTGTTACTCCAAAGGGGTCAAATGGGCATAAGTTCATCCTAGTTGCGATAGATTATTTCACGAAGTGGGTTGAGGCCCAATCTTATGCGGTGTTGAAGGCGTCGCACGTTGCAAAGTTTATCAGAAACAACATCATCTGTCGTTGTGGGATCCCAAATGAGATCATTTCAGATAACGGTTCCCACTTCAATAAGGAAGTGATTGACTTGTTGGAAAAATACAATGTGGCTTTTCATAAGTCAGCCACATACCGGCCACAGACCAATGGAGCCGTTGAGGCTGCGAACAAGAATATCAAACATGTACTGCAGAAGATGGTTGAAACCTACCGGGATTGGCCAGAAAAGCTACCGTTTGCTATGTAGGGCTACCGGACTTCAATTAGAACTTCTACTGGGGCGACTCCATATTCGTTGGTTTATGGGATGGAGGCCGTTCTACCTATTGAAATTGAGGTTCCGTCTTTACGAGTATTGGCTGAGTGTTAGATAACCGAAGCAGATTGGCAGCAGAGCAGATTTGAAGAACTCATGCTCTTTGATGAGAGAAGACTGAAAGCACTGTTCCATGTTCAAGGCTATTAGTGCAGAATTGCCCGGGCTTTCAACAAGAAAGTTAAGTCCAGGAATTTGAAAGAAGAAGATTTGGTGCTCAAGGACAACCGAGCTCCCATCCACGACCCAAGGGTTAAGTTCAGACCCAATTGGACCGGTCTCTACATCATCAAATCTGTATGGTCAGGTGGAGCTGTGGTTATGATGGACCTAGATGGCCTAGAGTTTTTACAGCCGATAAATATGGACAAGTTGAAGAAATATTACCCCTGAGAGGCTCGTTAGGCCGAAATCCCGAAAGGGCAACCTAGGCAAAAGTTAGAGCACAGAAAATTTGAAATTATAAAAAATTGAGCTCGCAAAGTTGAAAACCTGCAAAGGGCGGCCTTGGCAAAAATTAGAGCGCAAAAGGAGAGTGAAAATACCCGAGTGAACCTGAGCCTGAACTACGTAAGGCTTATTACCATCTTTGGGATACGTAGGCAACTTCATCCTGAAGTTCAGCCATAAACTTTTTCCCCGATCAACTTTGTCCATTTGATCACCTCGGTCATCTTTGTCTATTCAGCATTCAAGAGCTTCAGTAGTGATCTCCAGTACAGTGCTATTCAGACTAGGGGAAACTTTCCAGTTGCTGGGATTCAGGGTTATGCTTCTCAGTGACAGATCTCAGGTATGTCTAGTTCTGATCCATATCGAAAATGATTTTGAAAAGTTTTAATAAAAGTAGACTTTGTTAATCTTTTTACAACTTAGACAATTTTTGGACCAAAGCGGAAAATTTTCAGTACCCACAACCTTCAATTTCATTGATTTCAATGTAGAGTTCTCCTGCTCTTGCATACAAATTGAAGTTATTTTTTATTACATTCATAAAGAAAACTTCAAAGTACAAATAAAGCAATAAATCCGGGGCATAGATAAGTCAGGTGTTCCTGCGCCCCCTCCCAGAGCCGATCGAAGCCTCTGATGCCAAGTTGGGCCCAATCTGCGCCTCTTCATTGAGCCAATCTATGCACTCATCAGACAAAGTGTAACTGAAAGTAGGAGCATCACCCAGGAGTTCTCTAGTCCTCCACGCTGTGGCGTACCGAGCAAACTGTGCACCTCGGACTGGGAATGCAGCTGGGTACTCTATTCCCTCTGGCGAGCAAACCTGATCATGGCCAAATTGGTGTTGGAATCGGAACGGGAAATAGAATACACAGTGAGTCAAGCCAATCAACTGAATCCCGGTCTGTCGGGATATGCTGTAACTCATTGCCGGTAGGTTGAGCCAAGGGCACCGCCAAGCAATGCGGTCCGCAGACAAGCTGCACATCCAATTGACCCACCATCCCTCATCAAGGGCATCGACTAGGCATTGCCAGAAGAAATAGCCACAAGCTGAGTATGCTGGGCAAGAGTCCACAACCTGTAACTTATCCATCAACCACACCTAGGAAGGGATAAAAAATGAGAGAATAAAGAATAGAGAGATGTACGACGAGAGAAAAGTGAGAAAGGGGTTTTGTTAGAAAAACCGAGCCTGAGGGCGGAGTGATGTGAGCAATACATATATGAGATTGGGTGGGAAGCATTACCTGCAGCAGTAGTGGACTCCCCGCAAATCTGGTCATTTCTTGGCGATGGAAAGCGTCTAAGCCCATCAATGTTTTAACCAATATCATAGCAATGCAGCTCTTGCCCTCCTTCAAACCTTGGGCAACCTCGATCAACCGGACACTAGATCCTCTGAAGCCCGAGACAAACAGAAAATGAGATAGAATGCACAAACAAAGGGCATGTCGTCGAAAGCCTTGCCAATGATGGTCACCGCGGTCACCGGCATCAGAAAATCGGCAAATCAAACTAGGAACATCTAGCATTCCGTCACAAATCAAGGGGCGAGCATCGTGCATTGTGAGCCCACACATTCGCCCTAAGGCTTGGGTGTGGCCAAACGAAGCTGAGGCAAGACTTCTTCATTGAGCTCAGATTCCATCAAAGCTTGGAAATCTTCGGAGGTAGGACACACCTCTTTCCCGCCAAAGCTAAAGACACGTGTTACCGGATTCCAAAACCTTGCCGTGGTATGGAGAAATGGAAAATGCAGCGAAGTACGACTCAGAGTGAATAGTGCGTTTATATCGAAGCCCCAGAAATTTAGCTTTTCCAAGCCGTCCAAGTTGACTATCCAAGCTGTGAGATTCTAGGCAAGAAACTCTTCCATTTGGCGAAAATCAGTGTCGGATTTAGAAAAACTATGAAGTTGAGCTTTTTGTAGGGGATAAGATGTGAGTGGAGGACAAGTGTCAGCATTCTGGTGGTTCTTTCCATTCATAGCCGGCCGGCCAAAAGTAGTGTCGACCGACCACGATTTTTAGTCGATTTTTCAAAGCTGTTGGCCGATGGCCATTTCTTGAGGCCGATGGCTTTCCCCTGCGGCCGGTGGTCTTCTTCTTGTTCCCCGAGCTATTTGTGTGTTGAACATGCTAGGAATTTGGGACTGGCACCACTTCCAATGCCCTCCGAGGTTTGATTTTTACGGAGTCGCGCCCATTTGCTTATCGAGTTGTATGTCACATTTCTTTAAGTTTTTGCTTTGTTTATTGAGTTATACTCGCACTTGGTTAGCTTATCTAGTTTTTGTTTTGCTTATCGAGTTGTACTCGCGCTTGGTTAGCTTATCGAGTTTCTTTGTTTTGCTTATCGAGTTGTTAGTCAGTTCACTACCTGATTATTACGAGGCAAACGCTTGATTTTCAAACAAAGTTCAATTTCATTCACATTGTTTTGTGATACCACATGATACGATGTGTAGAAAGTACAAATGTAACACCTTTTTGAACGACATAGCTGTTTCATTTCTATCATGTCTTTTGCAAAAATATACAATTTTGAAAACCTGCCTGAGGCAGTGCAATGTGCTTAAACTACCAAGAAAAGGAAAGTAAAGCAAAAAGAGAGTTGGGCAGCAGAGTATCGGGATTGATACCGGTAACCTCCTCTTGCGGACGATGCACATCCCGCACCCCGGTTCGGGTCAATTATGTGGTTTGGCACCTTCATTACTCAAGACAGTGCAAGGCAGTGCACTTTTTGGAACATTAGTAGACCTTCGAGTTGACCTCAAGCCATGTTTTCTATGAGCGATACTTGGTGCGTGCGAGGATCATCCCTTCCCGTATCCTTTTTCTATCTTGCGAATTCCACAAATCGCTTGAATTATATTGAATTGCATTGCTTTGTTCGGACTGTAATTGCCGCGCACGTTACGCGTCCTTTCATACACATTGCATGCGTTGTCGCGTTATACTTTACTTACATGTGTTCAAGTTCCCTTCTATACACATTGCATGCGTTGTCGCGTTATGCTTACTTATATGTGTTCAAGTTCCATTTTATACACATTGCATGGGTTATCGCGTTATGCTTTACTTACATGTGTTCAAGTTCCCTTTTATACACATTGCATGCGTTGTCGCGTTATGCTTTACTTACATGTGTTCAAGTCCTTTTATACACATTGCATGCATTGTCGCGTTATGCTTTACTTACATGTGTTCAAGTTCCCTTTTATACACATTGCATGCGGTGCCGCGTTATGCTTTACTTACATGTGTTTAAGTTCCTTTTATATGCATTGCATGCGTTGTCGCGTTATGCTTTACTTACATGTGTTCAAGTTCCCTTTTATACACATTGCATGCGTTGTCGCGTTATGCTTTACTTACATGTGTTCAAGTTCCTTTTATACACATTGCATGCGTTGTCGCGTTATGCTTTACTTACATGTGTTCAAGTTCCCTTTTATACACATTGCATGCGTTGTCGCGTTATGCTTTACTTACATGTGTTCAAGTTCCATATTCACGCATTGTGCACATTGTCACGTGTTCTTTACTTACATGTGTTTGCGCCTTCATAGCATTGTTATGCTTACCCCGAGTCACATTGTTACGCTTCTCGCTCGGTTTGCGTTGTCACGCACTTTCAATTGCATTGTCATGCATGTTGGTAACGATATCGTACCTGTTAAGTTTTCTTTCTCTTTCAGGCACGATATTGTATGTACGGTTCATTTAAAGCTGGTGCAACCAGACGAACCGCACAGGTATTGTATTCTCCGTGTGAGACGTATCGAGAATTTGAATAATTCTCTTACATTTTTTTTGCATTGTAATGTAGCTTGGTTCTTGCTTAAAATTATTGCATGTTATGCTTCGTTACAACTTTCTTTGCATGATTATGAGTTATGTTCGGCTTCTTGCATTGTCAGTTGCATTTTGGCCTCGCCTTCGGGCGCATACCTTTATTGTCTTGCATGTTTGTCTAAGTTTTCGGCCTAGTCAAAAATGGGTCGTCTCTGGGCTTTGACATTCACTCCCATCATTGTTATGACTTTCGAGTTCTGTCAAAGAGGAGCAACTGTAGACACCCCATTTTTCACCATCCTCAAGACTTGGACGTCACCGTTTGAACGCTCGGTGATCATCCTTGTTCGTGTTCGTTTTGAGTTCCCGGAGGCCTCAGCCACGCGCCTTGTCTCAGGATCTCATAACTTGCCTGTTCTGTGCTTGGTTTTCCACCAAGGACTTGTGTTTTGTGCTTCTGAGGGTGGGAAGAGGCTTGTTAGCCATCCCTGAAACCCACCGATCATGGCATGATGCCACCGGCCTTGTTTTTCTTTCTACCGACCAAATGTTTGGTCGATCGGTATTCCCTTAGGTGTATCAACCTTTTTGTGTGATCGGCCAACCATTCATTTGGCCGATTGACTCCTTTTCTGGCCGATACCTCATTTTCACCTTTTTTAGGCACGATGCATGCGTGCTGTGGTAGCTGGAGTGCACAGACTTGTCTATATGGAGGATTTGCCCCTTTTGCACCCTTTTGTTCAAAGCTTCTTGGAGAAGCTTCCACCGTTTGCTCAAGCTTCTTGAGGAAGCTTGGACCTTTGTCTTAGCTTCCTCAAGAAGCTTGGACCTTTGAGTTAGCTTCCATGAGAAGCTTGACCCCCCCCCCTTGACCCTTTTGTATTAGCTTCTCTAAGAAGCTTAGCCCTTTGCTTTCCTCTATAAAAGGAAGCCTTCCTTCTCCTTTAAAAAGGTTCAGCAAATCAGAGTCATATAGCATATATACACCACTCTCTCTGTATATCTCCCTCTTCTCTTCATTTGTGTGTGTTAGAGGGCCTAAAAGGGTGTTTTGTTCTTAGCTTTGCACTAAAACACCTAGTATTACACCATACTTCGGTTTTGGAGGTGTTGAGAGTTTTTTCTTGGAGTTTTGAGTTGGTTTTGATCAGAAAAAGGGGACTGGACTTGTTGTTCTTGAAATGTTTTTCAAGGGTAAACACTATTGCTTTATATTCCCCAATCTTGTACTAGCTTTTAACCTACTTTGCATGCTGTTTTGAGCTTAGTGTATAACTGATAAAAACTCTGATTTTTCATACTTAAGATGTTTGATTATGGTCACTTTGGTGTTGGGGGTCGACCTCCCCCTCTTTGGCCTTATTTTGCCTTTTTTGTTCTTTGTTGAGCCTTTGTAACTTTCATGTATTGGCCTTCTCACCACTGAAATCCAGAGGATTTTCAGTGGTAAAGAAGAGGTTTTGAAGTCTTGCATAGGGGAGGGACACCCCTCTCCCTTTGTGTCTCATTTGTTCATGTTCTTGGCTCATAAGGGGAGCATGCATGCGTAGTTTTGTTTGGTCTTGTTTCAGAGGTTATTTGGAGTTTATTTAGCATGTTTTACCTCTGTCCTATGTTGGTTTATTGGCCCCTTGCATGCATAATATACTTGCCTTGTATTCGTTCATTTTGCCTAGAAATGCATCTTGCCTTTAGACCTCCATGCTTGCATGTTCTAGCTGGACTTCATGAAGCTTTTAGTCATATTTCATCATGCGTAAGGTCTGTTGGGTGCTAATTTGATCATGTTTGCCATGTTTGGTATAGCCTCTTTGCATTTTGGCTTGTGCGCCTTGAGTGTGTGAGTCATTAGCTTGCATTACCTAGGCTATTTCAGTGGTTTGGAATCACTTATTATGCCATTTCAGTCCATGTTTTGTGCTTACATGTTTGTATTTGCTACCCTTTCAATGCCTTGAAGAGATGTGACATTTTGCTCCATGTTAGGGCCTTCGTGTATGCCTACGTGTTTGAGGCTTTGGGCTGCCATATCAGTGGGTTTTGGGGTGCATTTTGACGTATTAAAACTCTATTTTTGGTTGTCTAGTCCATGTCATGTTTGGTTGGGGTGGGTGTAGGGCAATGCTCCCTCTCGTGACTTTGAATGCCTTTTGTTTTGGGCCCATTTCTTGGCATGTTTTGATCATGTTCCATGCATGTTCTAGTCTTATTTTGGAATGCCATAAGACTGTTTTTAGTCATTTTGGTCCTTTGGGGTTTGGTTGTCATAGCTATGGCTTGAACCCCCTTGTTGGCCTCAAGTTTGGGGCCCCATTGCATTTCACTCATGCTTGAAGGTTGTGCCTCGTGGTCTAAGTAATGGACCAATTAGTAAGCTTGTTTGCTTTGCATTTTTGTTGCCTTCACCCATCATTTCGGCCACTGTTTTGGGATGGACTGAGGTCTCCCAATTTCGGTTTAAGTCCACCATTGCATGTTTTGACATGTTGCATTACTTTGGTTCCATACTTGCATTGTCTCATCTTTGCACGTTTGCATGTTGTTTAGCTAGTTGTATTCCATATCCTAGCTGGCATGATAGGTTGCATTGCATTGTATCTTGCTTGTTTGGCACATTGCACTTGGCATATTTGTTACCTTAGCCTCATGTTGCATGCTTGAGACATGTTGCATACTTGAGTCACATTGCATACTTGCATTACATTTTGCTTTGTTTGGGGTGTTAAACCAAGCATGAGGAATGAGGGGCGTTCGTACTCAAAGTGACGTAACGCGCCTCAATCCTCGGTCGCCGATGTCCTTGATCTCAACATGATAGGGCGTGTAACACTCATGTGTTTTATTGCATTCATTCACATTGAAATGCACACTTGACTTCTTGGACCATCACGCGTCGAAATACGCAATTGGTGGTCCGAGGGTCGAGTACCAAACTCCCTTGAGCCCATAGCATGATAGGGAGAGTGGCCATGCACACATTGCTTTGAAAATTCCATACCATGCACTGTATGTCCTCTGCTGCTATCAAAACAGGGCTCTGCAGGAAGAAATGGTCGGCAGACCTCTCTTGGCGCCGACCGACCATCAGTGTCCAGCCGGTGGTTCAATATTTGGTCGACAAGTCTACTCCCATGGCCGGTGGATTTGAATTGTGGCCGGTGATATTCCACAACACTCAAGGAGTGATTCAGAAGGATTCTGGAAACTTTCATAAATTTCAGAGGAACAGGGCAGTGTAAACAGAGGCAACAGTGGCATGGTACCGGGTTTCCAGCCGAGGCGAACCGAGCATGCATCATCCCATCATTCCAAGGCGGGGCTGCGGCCACTTTCCTGCTGTATTTAATTTTTTTAATTAATTAGAAGCTTTGTAATATTTAATTATCTAGAGTAGGTAATTATTTGTTTAATTTGTATTATTCTTTTGGTCCCTCCGAGTGAGGGCGAATGTGTAATAAGTGTGGGTGTGTGTGTGCATGTCTTCCAACCCCCACTTCTTTCTCCCTTTTACTTACCTGCTTTTGATGGTTAGTACTAGGGCATATTTAATTTAGCATACCTTATGCTATGTATGCATGCATTCATTCATCAGTATTGCACGCACTGGGCTCGGCGTATCATAATAACTGCATTGTATTTCAATTCCAAGTTCAATACGTGTTAGTTGTAGCAGCGTCATACGCCATCTTAGAATAACTGAGCCTTTTTTGGTTGCATCTTGCATATGTTGCATTAGCCGTCTTAACATGAACTGGGATCATGCATATGATTATTAACTAGTTTCTGTTTTGGCTTGGAGTACTCGGTAAGCATTTATGTCTTAGCATCCTCGCATGAGTGTAAGTGTTGCCATGATAGCATGCTTACCATGAGGCTATGTGCTTATGTGTTATAATTGCCCGAATGCCTGTGGGTGAAGTTTGGATTGTTTGAGTTGGAACAACTCGTCGAAATCCATGTTTTAGCCTACTTGCGAGTAGCAAATTTCAAATCGATTTTGAAACAAACGGATATGCGATGCTTTGTTCCAAATTAGGCAATCTAGTCTATACTTTTGTGTTGTGCGCATCACATAGTAAGATTAGCGAATTAATCGGAATAAGAACGCATAATGTTTTCAAAAATAGATATCATGGTTAGTAGAGGCCGATCTTTGATCGGGCGAGAGGAGGTGCTCATAGCTGACCTTACCCAATCGTACCCAAGTTCCCGCGCCGAGGCAACTTTGGTGATGACGGACACATGGCCATAGGCAAACGAGTCAGGGTTTCCTAAATTCCTCCATAAAAAATATTTAGGTGGGGACTCTGTATCTGGCAAAGAAGTCCATGTTTGGCATTTCTTTCTAAAAATCTGTTTTCTCAAAACGATTTGTTAGATTTGGACTCTTTGGTTCAGATTCAAAACCGTGACAATTTGAATCCTGAAATGTAGTGAGCCTAAACGAATGAAACGGGATTCCCTCCCGGGGCATTCGGGGGACGTCCACAACAGTGTGTTAGGCCGATCAACCGAATCCCGAGCTGGTGAGTCATGTTGTAGCTCATCGCAGGCAGATTGAGCCAGAGGCAGCACCAAGCAATGTCCATATCAGACAAACTGCACATCCATTCGCACCACCATCCCTTATCAGGGCATCGACTAGACGTCGCCAGAAGAAATAGCTGCGAGCTAAATATGCTGGGCATGAGTCCACAACCTTCAACTTATCCATCAACCATATCTGGGGAAGGATGAAAAATGAGAGATTAAAGAATAGAGAGGTGTACATGGAAAGAAAAGTGAGGAAAAAGGGTTTTGAGAGAAAAACCTAGCCTAAGGGCCGAGCGATGTGAGAAATATATGAGAGATAGGGTGGGAAACATTACCTGCAGTAGTAGTGGACTCCCCGCGAATCTAGTCGTCACCCGGCGATGAAAGCATCCAAATCCATCAATGTCTCAGCTAGTGTCATGGCGATGCAGCTCTTACCCTCTTTTAAGCCCTCGGCAACCTCAATCAAACGGGCGCTAAACCCACCGAAGCCCGGGGCAAGCAAGAAATGAGGCAACATGCACAACCAAAGCGCATGTCGCCAAAAACCCTGCCACTGATGGTCACCGCGGTCACCGGCATCAGAAAATTGACGAATCAAGCTCGGAATGTCCAGTTCTCTGTCACGGATCAAAGACCGAGCGTCATGCAAAGTAAGCCCGCACATCCGTCCTAAGGCTTAGACGTGGCCGAAGCGGAATTGGGGCAAGATTTCTTCCTCATGCTCGGACTCCATCAAAGCTTGGAAGTCCTCGAAAGTGCGACATATCTCTTGTCCACCAAAGCTAAAAATGTGAGTTACTGGATTCCAACACCTTGCCGCGGCATGAAGGAACGGAAAATGCAGTGGAGTGCGGCTCAATGTGTAGTGCATTTATTCTGAAGCCTCAAAAATTTAGCTTTTCTGAGCCATCCAAGGTAGCAATCCAATTTTTGATATTTTGGACAAGAAATGCCTCCATTTGGTGCAAAACTGAGTTAGAATGAGGGAACCACGAAACCGAACCTTTATGGAGGATAAGGCACTGTTCAGAGGACAGATGGCCAAAATCTGGAGGTCCCCAGGCTAATTGGTCGACCAGCCACTTTAACTGATCGACCAGCCATATTTTCTGGTCCGCAGACCAAAAAAGTGGTCGGCAAGCCCTATTGGTGGTTGACCATGAGCGAAAAGGTGGTCTGCAGCTGTTTCTCATCTTTAGAAGAGAGTCCCTAGCCTTTCTATGTGCTGAGAGTGCTGAAGGTCTGAGTTGACCTCTATTTCGGATGCGTTCTGTCGCTTTGTTTATCCAATATGCATTTGCTTATTGAGTTGTTACTCTTTGGTTATCGAGTCGTTGCTCTTTGTTTATCGAGTTGTTGCTCTTTGCTTATTGAGTTGTAAACTTGTTAAGGTCTTGTTATTGTGTATTAGGTTAAGTTATTTTGTTACGTTGGCTCACTAACTGACTTGGCAATACACGAATGTTCAATTTCCATTCAATCTCATTTTTGTGCAAAATGATGCGATGCGATGCGATGCTTAGAATACAAATGTAACACTTTTTGAACAAAAAGCTATTTTCATTCCATCATAGTTTCTTTTTACAACAGTGTAGAAGTTTTAAGAAAAATAAAACTTCTTAACGTTGTGCAATGTGCTACAACTACTAGTAAAAAGAAAACAAAGCAAGAACATCTACATCAGTGCAATCTGACTCAAGATCGAGAGGCTCTCTTCACCCACTTCGGCTGAGCAGCCTCTGCACCACCGCCGCCGGCACCACCATCTGAATCGGAGCTGCCATCCTCATAATCCTCCTCGGTGTCACCTCCACCCTCAGAACCAGAACCGGTGTCATCATCTCTGCCCGCAGATGTCTCTGACTGAGGGTGTGCTGACTCCTCCTCCTCGCTGGACTCGTCGTCATGTCTGGCAGGCGCTCTACGTCTCCCCCAACCGCGTGTCGGGATCCCTCTACCTGCAGCTCGAAAAGGCCCGGGTGGCCCACCCTGTAGTGGTGTGACCTGAAAATGGCAGTTTGAAACATCAGCCAGAGTATGTGTATCAGATGCAGATGCAAGTATGGTGCATGGAGTGTGTACATGCAGACATAGTATGTGAATGTGATGTGTCAGATGTGCTCTACACATGCAGTGAATCAGTGTAGTGAAATGTTTAGTTTTGGTACATCATCAGAAGTATGATAAATGCAAGGAAATTGAAAAGTTCCGGGATGCCGTGGGCAGGCAGTAGCGTCTCCCTCCTCAAAACCGTAAACTCGAGTGAGACCACCACCTCGAGAAACACGTCAGTGTATCCTCTAGAAGGCTGCAAATGAAAGCTCAAGTCATCAGTGAATGAATAAATGTCTAAATATCTAAATGATAAATGAAAACTGTGGGGCATACCGGTGGTGATTCAGGGTCACTGACGTATCGATGATCAGACAGTGAAGACTCGAGTGGAATCTGGCATGGTGTCCCATACCGCCAACATGTTAGCTCTGTCAGAGGATCTGGCCATCCAGCACACTTCCAAGCAGGGGGCATCCCCCTACTCCTTCCCCTCGATGTGCTGGCCCTGCTAGTCGAAGGAATGTCTGCAGCTCGAGCGCGGCTCGATGATGGCATGTCGACAGCTCTCCTCATGGGGGTACGGACACCTGTCAGTGGAGGCATCTGGTATGTATGGAGGTACGTCGTGTACTCCCCACCTCCAGGAAAAAAACTGCATCGGCACCCTGCATAAGGTCGTCAACCTCCTGGGGAGTGAGACTCTCTATGGATTGCATGTCCAGTGGAGGCGGTGCAGGTATCTCCTGAGCGGGATTACCCATCGTCCGGCGCATGAAGCTCTCCCCAAGAAACTAGGCTCTGCCGACTGGTCCCTCAAAAAAAATCCTGTATCAGGTGGCGCCCCATGCCCCGGCGAACTGGAACCGAGAATACCCTGGCATGGCTATCGAAGGCTGCCAGGTGACCTTTGGATAACAAATGCATGAATAGATCAGTTGTCATAAATATGCAAGATGAATCAAAGATGAAATCGTGAAGAGCTGAGAGTTCTGGCTTACCTCGGTCGCCCGCAATGTGTCAAAATACTACCGGAAATATGGCAATGTCTCCCGGGGCCTGGGTTGGCAGCGACCCTCAAATATGCGCGAGTATGGCACATCGAGTGGTGTCTCCACCTCTGGATCAGGGGTGAGCGTCAGGAAGTCGGTGCAAACCCACAGCTGTGAAAGGCAAGATAGTGGTAATGAGAATACAGAATATACAGAAAATGCTGAGTGCAGAATGCAGAGTACAAAATGTAATGTGTCCAATGTGTGCAGTGTGCAGTGTACAGATAATGAAAAGCAGAAATGTAAATCAAGATGGCAGAATGTACCACCCTGGCTCTCTAGTAGCCACCTACTATACCCCCGCGCCCACGGGAGATCGCGCTTATGTAGCAGTAAAGGGCAGCAAGGCCAGCACCGCCCCAATCAAAGTGCCGGACCTGTGATAGGTCTACCAGAGCACTGAGAAGATATAGCCCGACTTTGTTCCCCCAATCGGAGAGCAGTGTGGTCCCGAGAAGGAACATCAGAAATCCCCGGACATACTGCTCTATGGCCTCAACAGTTTCGGGCGTAGTCCCCCTGTACTGTTCTGTAAACCAAGTGTACCTAACCATGCGTGATGATCTGTAGGTCGTCGGATGGGCTCTGAGCAGATAAGTCCAAGCTACCTCCCACTCGCCCAAATCAAAATCGTATGCGATCGGCCGGCCTCCCATGTCGAGGCCCGTCAGCATCGAAAAGTTGTACGGGGTTATCGTCATGTCCTCGGTGGCAGAGAAGTGAAAGGAGTTGGTGGTGTCCCACCATCTCTCTATAAGTGCACCGATGAGGGTCCTGCTCGCCTGGAGACGCGACAACCCCGTACAAAATGGGCCAAACCCTGCCTCACCAGCGATATGTCGAACAGCATCTGGGAGCTCCATGTACCACTCCCTCGCGATAATCGAACCACAGCCTTGTGTGAAACGAGAAGCTACTTGCGTGTAGAATGAACAGATGTATTCAGTTATAGAATGAACAAAATGTTGTGTTTTGAGCTGCATGACAAATTAATAGAGTGTTATGTATGAGCTATGTGCAAATGAACAGAATATTGTGTTGTGAGCTGCTTGCCAAATAAACAAAGTGTTATGTTGTGAGCTATGTGCCAAATGAATAGAATACTGTGTTGTGAGCTGCGTGTCAAATTAACAGAGTGTTGTGTATGAGCTATGTGCCAAATGAACAGAATACTGTGTTGAGAGCTGTGTGCCAAATGAACAAAGTGTTATTTCATGAGTTGCGTGCCAAGTAAATAGAATGCTATGCTGAGAGCTGCGTGCCAAATTAACAGAATGTTGTGTATGAGCTGTGTGCCAAATGAACAGAGTACTGTGTTATGAGCTGCGTGCCAAATGAACAGAGTGTTGTGTATAAGCTGTGTGCGAAATGAATAGAATGTTGTGTTGTGAGCTGTGTGCCAAGTGAACAGAGTGTTAAGTTGTGAGCTGCGTGCCAAATGAACAGAATACTGTGTTGAGAGTTGCGTGCCAAATTAACAGAGTGCTGTGTATGAGTTGTGTGCCAAATGAATAGAATGTTGTGTTGTGAGTTGTGTACCAAGGGAGCAGAGTGTTATATATGAGTTGTGTGCCAAATGAACAGGATGCTGTGTTGTGAGTTATGTTCAGAACGAGCAGAAGCGTTGTGTATGTAAATGAGTTCAGAACGAGTAGATATAATACATAACAAAAGCACGGAGTGTGCAAGAAATGCAAAATACATCGCAAAAAATGTAGAAGTGAAGTATACACGTTGCGCGCATGATGAAACGAGTGGGACTTTGGCTGCCGTAGCAGCAAGTTTGCGAGCGCTCGTCGCATAAAATCTGTGAAATGATGAAAGGTGCTCGAGGATAGGATGTGCTCCTGAGGGTGGTACCTCCCTGGGTCGAAAGGCTGAATCCTCAGCGGCAATGGCATAATGTCAGGCTCGTCATCTACTCGCGGAGAACCCCAATCGTGTGGAATGTGGTCAGCCATCTGAAAAAAGGTGCAAAAATGAGCAAAAATGAGAGAAATTAGCTAAAATTGCAAATAGTCAACAAAAGTAAACACTCGGGAGGAGAAAAAGTCAAAGAAAGTTAAAGCCTGGGAAAAGGTGCTAAACTTCAAGAGAAACATACCTCAAATGGTGAATATGCAGAAAGAAGCTCCGAAAATAAATTCTGATCCGTTCAAAATGAAGAGAATCGAAAGTTTTTTGCAAATCAACTTCGTGTGGGGCGTTGGAATACACATATAAAGTGTGGATCTGAGAGAGAAAAGTTCCTAGGAGCAAAAAGAAGTGTATTTCGGCATTGGGTGTGAGACCCGAAGTGATTTGGAGTTGTATACTTAAAGGGCCGAACCTCAAAAGACCAAGCTGCCCCTGTTTTGCTAAACTGGTCAGCCGACCAGTTTCTCTAGCTAACCGACCACTTAGGTGGTCAACAAGTGGTCGACAGCTGGCCTAGGTGGTCAGCAGCCCTCCTGGGTGGTCTTCAGGGTCACGTTGTCCTCCCTGTGTGTTTTTGTGATGATTGGAGTCTTCAGCTCTTGAGAAAGTGCAAGAAAAATACACTTTTCAGCTCAAAATGTCCCCACGGGAACTTCAATTCAAGTCTTCGATGCACGACACATCGCCACTCGTCAAGAGCAAGGTGTATCCTCTTCGAGTATGTTGTGACTCCTCCAAGAGGTAAATCGGAGGTTCCGGTTGAATCGGTCTCGTTAAGGCTTGTGTTTCCTTATTCCTCATTTTGCTTCAAACATACTATTGAAGTTATACTTTTCTCATTGTTATGCATGCTTTTCTCGCATTGTTATGCACATTTCGCTCGCATTGTCATGCACACTCCACTTACGTTGTCGCGCACGTTTTATTTGCATTGTTATGCACAAACTTGTTGCATTGTCATGCACTCATCACTTGCGTTGTCGCGCACGTTTTACTTGCATTGTCATGCACTCTTCACTTGTGTTGTCACGCACGTTTTGCTTGCATTGTTATGCGCGCATCTTTTACTTGCATTGTTATGCACTTTTCACTTGCATTGTTATGCACACTCAACCTGCATTGTTATGCACGTTTCACTTGCATTGTTGTGCACTTTTCACTTGCATTGCTATGCACATTTCCATCGGCATCATATGTGCACGCGTTTATCTTATATTAAAATTGTATCTTGATATAGCGTCGAACATGTGTTTCTACTATATTGTACCTGTTGAATCTTTATTTTGTGCAGGCACGATATTGTATGTACGGTTCATTCAAGAGAATTTCCAGTTCAGTTTGACTGTTACCCTTCTCCACTCGCGTTTGACATGTGTTTGGACGTACCTTTCTCCTTTCGCGTTTGACGCGCGTTTGGGTGTCTTTCTTCTATTGTGTTTGATACGCTGGGAGGTGTTTCATTTGAGACTCCGGGTGTTCTCGATAGTCGGTTTTAGCCTTCTCCGCGTGAGACGTAGTGAGAATTGTATAATTTTCTTACATGCTTTCTGCATGAGATATAGTTTGGTTCGTGTTTACTTGCTCGCATAGCATTCACTTAAAATGTTGCATTTATTTTGCATAATTGCTTCATTACTGCTCTATTTGCATGAACATAAGTTATATTCCTCATTGTGCATGTCATTTGCATCTTGTCCCTACCGACGGGTGCATCTCTTTGTTATCCTGCCTGTTTGTCTAAGTCTTCGGCCTTGTCAAAAATGGGTCGTCTCTGGGCATTGACATTCACTCCCGTCACTTTTTGACTTCCGAGTTCTGTCAAAGACGGGCAACTGCAGACACCCTATTTTTGACTGACCTTAAGACTCAGACGTCATTGATTGAGCACTTGGTGATCGCGCATGTTTGTGCTCGTTTTGAGTTTCTAGAGTTTTCGGCTAAGTGCCTTGCCTCCGGGCCTTTGAACTCTTTGTGTTTTGGCTTGGTTCGTGGACCATGCCTTGTTGACCCTACCTAGAGGGAGAGAGAGGTTCATAGACCACTTTTCATAGTCATAGACTACTTTTCCCTCTTGTAGCCTAGTTTTTGGTTTCCGAGGCCTTCAGCCGCACGCCTTGTCTTAGGACCTCTTATCGTTCCCCTCTTGGCTTGGTTTTTAGACCATACCTTGTTGCCTTGGTCTGGAAGGAAACAGAGGTCTGTGGACCACTTTTTTTGGTCGTAGACCACCTTTCCCTCATAGACCACTTTTTGTGCTCGAAGACTAGTTTTCGACGCTTCCGGCTGCGTGCCTTGTCCCGGGGACTCTTGTCTTGCATCCTTTTTGGTTTGTTTTTGGCACAAACCTTGTTTTCCTCGCTTGGAGGGTGGAATAGGGTTGTAGACCAGTTTCTCTCCCTGAAAACCACTTTTCCTGCCTGCCATCTGTAGACGTCCCCGAATGCCCCGGGAGGGAATCCCCCCCTGTTCTGTTTGTTTTGGGTTCACTACAGTTCAGGACTCTCAAATTGTCACGGTTCTTAATCTGAACCAAAGAGTCCAAATCCGACGAATCATTTTTAGAAACAGATTTTTGAAAGAAGTGCCAAACATGGACTGCTTTGCCAGATACAGAGTCGCCACCTAAATATTTTTTATGGGGGAATTTAGGAAACCCTGACTCGGTGCCAAAGGCCACGTGTCCGTCATCACCAAAGTTGCCTCGGCTCGGGAGCTTGGGTACGACTGGGGAAGGTCAGCTATGAGCACCCCCTCTCGCCCGATCTGAAGATCGGCCTTTACTAACCGTGATATCCGATTTTGAAAATGTTATGTGTTCTTATTCCGATTATTAGCCTAGAATTACTACGTTATGCGCACAGCAAACAAGTGTAGACCAAATCGCCTGAATTGGAACGAAACATTGCATGTTTGTTTTAAAAATGGTTTGCTACTCGCAAGTAGGCTAAAATGTAGGTTTTGCCACCCTCGAGTGGGCTTTTAGAAAAGATGGTTTTGCCACTATCTAGCGGGCTTAAAACTCACAGTTTTAATGCATTATTCCAATTTAGGTAATTCAACCTCCATCCACAGGCATTCAAGCAGTTATGTCACATAAGCAGCTAGCCTCATGGTAATCATGCTGTTATGGCAACACTCACACGCATGCGGTATGCTAAAGCATAAATGCTTACTGAGTACTCCAAGCCAAAACGGAAGCTAGTTAGTGATCATATGCATGATCCTAGTTTAAGATGGCTAATGCAACACATGCGAAATACAACTAGAAATGGGCTTGGCTATTCTAAACATGGCATGTGAAATGCTACAACTAACACGTATTCAATTTGGAATTGAAACACAATGCAGTTAGCATGATGTGCCGAGCCTGGTGCATGCAAAACAAATGTATGAATGCACGCATGCATAGCATAAGGTATGCTAATTTAAATATGCCCTAGTCTACCATCATAAGCAGGTAAATAAAAGGGAAGAAAGACGTGGGGGTTGGAAGACATGCACACACGCACCCACACTTATTACAAATTCACCCTCGCCTGGAGAGACCAAAAGAATAATACAAATTAATTAACCTACAAGCTAATTAATTATTACAGACCACCTAATTAATTAAGCAAATTAACTAAGCTTCAGAAAGCAGTAAAGGCCTCGGGAAGAGGATCCAATGCGCGTGTGCTCGGGTTTGCTCGGAAATCCAACGCCATGCACAAGTTTGCCTCTGCTTTGACTGTTCTCCTTCTCTAAAAATTGCACAACTCCCAAGGTTGCTTCTCTGAGTGTTGTGGAACACTACCGGCTGAGTGAGAACACCACTGGCCATGGAGAATGGTCACCGGCCACAAACTTATGCTCTCGGCCAAACCTGTTTTGCCGGTCGGCACCAAACACTGCCGGCCGACCAATTCTTCCTACTGAAACCTGTTTGACAGCAGCAGAGGGCAGGCAAGGCATGGCAATGTATTTCAAGCAAATGTATGTACCAGCATATCCCTTGTCATGTTTATGACTCAAAGGGACACGGTTCTCGATTCTCAGACCATCAATCATGCATTTCAATGCATGATGGCCTAAGAAACCAAGTATGCACTTTGATTTTAAATTAAATGCAATGCAAATAAGCAAACAAAGGGACTTTCAGCCTCTATCATGACTTAATCAAGAGGTGAAAGATGCATGCAAAAGCAATGCAACCTAAGTATGTTAACTAGGCATGCAACTTGGGCATATGGGAAGTACGCAAGGCATTTAACAAGCATACAAGGCACAATGTCAACACACAAGCACACAAAACATATGGCTTGTTAAGCAACCAAAACAAAGAGGAGAATACGTGCCGAATGCAACATCATTTCAACATGCAACAACAAGTCATAAGGTAGGCATGCAACAACATGCCAAATGGTGGACTTAAACTAAATTAGCTAGCTCTTAAACAAGCCTAAAACAGTGGCTAATGCTATGGAAATGAGAGCCAACACACACACACATGTACATGTTGATAGGCCAACACTTAAGCATCAAATAAGCAACCTTTAAGCACACTTAAAGGAGGACAAACATGGGCATATGGCATGTATCATAAGCTCTGAAATTGCATGAAAGAGAGGTGCCAAACCAAGTAATCAAAACAAGCACAGCATGCAATAATGGTCCAAGTACTTGAGGCAAGCTAAGGAGGTATTGAACTACCCTTAACAAAACCAAACATGGCATGAATTAAATGATCAAAACAGAGTTTTAACATATTAAAACAAAGCCTACAGACCACTTAGATGGCATCTAAATGACTTAAATTCAAGGGCATGCACATTGACCAAATATGGAGCACAAGGCACAACCTCATAAGGCGTCAAAGAGGCATCAAAGGCAAGAATACAAGCATGTTATAAGGACTGAAATAAAATGGTAAGTGGTTCCAAACCACTAAAACAATGCAAGTAATGCATGTTAGAGAGGCCAAAACTTAAGGCATTCAAGAGGGATTGCATGGTAGCAATACAAAGCAAGACATGAATGACTCAAATGACCTAAAACAGTCCCTTAGGACATCAAAATATGCATGTGAGCTTCACAAAGCTAAGCGTAAATCATGCTAGAACAACGGTCTACACCTAAAGCATGTTAAGGCAAAAATGTGGCATTACAAGACATGTATGCAAGGCATGCAAGGTGTGTCCAAACCAACTAAAAACAGAGGCATATTATGACCTAATAAGCACAAAAAATAGTTGAAGCATGGCCAACATACACTTAAACAAGATGCTCCCTCAAGAGGCAAAAATAGCCCTTTTCAAGGACAACAAGGAGAGGGGGTGGCCCTCTCCTTCTTAGAACCTCAAGGCACCATCCTCACCTCTGAAATCCCTCAAGATTTCAGTGGTGAGGAGGCCCAAACACAAAGGTCTCGGAACTCAACCGAAATGGCACAAAACAAAGGCCAAACAAGCCTTAAGAGAGGTCAAACAACCCCAAAGCTTAAAACACCCTTAACAAACTATTTAGAGAACTAGAAAACAAGACTTTTCTATGTTATATGTTAAGCTCAAAAATAGTTGCAAATATGGAAAGACAAGCTATGAATACAAGGCTTAAAAGAGGTAAAAACTCACCCTTGAAGCACAGCAACAAATCAGCAACTTTTGGACCAAAAAAAGGCTTCAAATCACCCAAAAAATCACCTCCAAGGACCTCAGCTCAATAAAGGGAGTAGAGAACTTGGTGTTTGTGTGCAAAAGTGCAAAGAAAATGCACTTTTAAGCACAAACAAGCCCTAAACCTTAGAGAGAGAGGCAGAAAATGTAGAGAGAGAGAGAGATTTTTTGCTCCAAGTTGTATATCTCTTCCTTCCTCTCCTTTTTCTATGTGAGAGAGCATGATTGATATAGATATGTATCAATCTGCAGCTCCTCAGAACACCCACGTCCAGGCATGGGCTAGGGTATGGCCTAGAATGACAGCTGCCAGCTGTCTACAGAAATATCTGTTGAAAACCACACTTGGCCGGCTGGATATCAAAGTGGTCGACCAGCAGTCAAATTGGCCGGCCGGCCATCACATTTGGCCGATGGCAACAAAACACAGCCGGTGGCCTCAAGCCATGGCCAGTGGAATGTGGGGATGTCCCAAAAGCCATTCTCTGCCCTCCAAAGCAAAAACACAAGTGTTTGGTGCAAAACCAGACACAAAACGGTCGAGTCAAGAGATTCTGAGGCAAGGCGCGTAGCCGAGGCCTCCGAGAACTCAAGACGAACACAAACAAGGATGATCACCGAGTGTTCAAACGGTGACGTCCAAGTCTTGAGGACGGTCAAAAATGGGGTGTGTACAGTTTCCCCTCTTTGACAGAACTCGAAAGTCATAACAATGACGGGAGTGAATGTCAAAGCCCAGAGACGACCCATTTTTGACAAGGCCGAAGACTTGGACAAACAAACAAAATACCGATAAACAAATGGCTGTGCCCACAGGCTGCCTACGTATCCCTTTGCAAGGAATCAAACCAGCGTAGTTCAAGGGCAGAATGCAAATGATATGCAGGAAGACTTTGATAATTGGACTTATACGCCACGCGAAGCCAGTTTGAAAATTAGACTTATGCAAAAAAAGAATTGCACCTTTAGAGGATTTAAAGTCTCCTAGACCCGAGAGGGCACAGGACAGTGCGAGTGATACAAAAAATACAATGTGCATAAGAAAGTGCGATGCAGAGTGGATGCACAAAACAGTGCTAAGAAGATGCACAAAATAGTGCTATACAGGTGCACAAGATAGTGTGATGCAACGCACTAACAAGTATAAGTAAAGTGCGCAAGATAGCGCGATGATAAACTGCATAAAACAGTGCGCTGCACAAGAAAGCGCAAGTGTAAACTGCACAAAACAGTGTGATGCGGCTTAGATGCACAAAATAGTGCGATGAGCAAAATAGCACGAATGAGATGTGATGCACAAGACAGTGCGATGCGCAAAATAGCGCGATTGATTTGAAATGCACAAGACAGTGCGATTGAGGTGCGCAAAATAGCACAAATGAGATGCAATGCACAAGACAGTGCAATGCGCAAAATAGCGCGATTGAATGCACAAGACAGTGCGATGCGCAAAATAGCGCAATTGATAAATTGGACAAAATAGTGCAATGAGCTAAACAGCGCGATGCGCAAGAAAGCGCGAATGCACAAAACAGTGCGATACGCGAAATAGCGCGATGCGCAAGAAAGCGCGAGTGCACAAAACAGTGCAATGCGCAAGAAAGCGCGTGTGATTTGAAATGCACTAGACAGTGCGATACGCTAAACAGCGTGATTGATTTGAAATGCACTAAACAATACGATACGCTAAACAGCGCGATTGATATGCAATGCACAAAATAGTGCGAGTGAGATACAACCACAAGATGCACAAGACAGTGCTAGTGAGATACGAAGTGTAAGTGCACAAGACAGTGCGAGTGAATGCATGTTCTATGCAAATGAGGTGCATTTCCTAAGCAAGTATGGAAGAGTGCATTTTCTATGCAAAAGATACGAGCATTTTCTATGCAAGAAACAGGAGCATATTCTACGCAATATTGAAAGCAAGCATACTCTATGCAGAATTGAAAGCAAGCGTATTCTATGCATGAATCATAATGATACGCGGTACGTATATAACAGAAGTGTATATGAAAATGCATATTCTATGCAATGGAAGGGCATCAAACATGTACTCTGGTGCCTCCGATTTACCTTTCGGAGGACTTGGCAATACGCTCAGCTCAAAAGGGGACACCCTATTTATATTGGCGAGCGATAACATCTGCATGTGAAACCCTCAGGTGCTACTTGAACTACCATTCTGACTTGAAGCAGGCTTAAACTTAGGGTTGAGATACACTCATACTCCAGAGAAACGGCGAGACCTGAGAAAGTGCACCTGGAATGCAATCTCGGATTTTGCTAAAGTTGAAACATGCTAAGATGCTCCAAATTTTGCCTCTTTTCTTTTGCTTTGCAGTCCGGAACCTAAATAGCTTTAGATAGGCCCTAGTTCTACTGTTCTCACATGACCTGGGTTGAACCTTGCGGTTTATGAAAGAAAGAATCTTGTTTTGCATAAATGTGCTGAGTGGCACAGCACTCTGAGCACAAAACGATTTTTTGAAAATGAGAAAAGGGTTCTCAACCGGGTATTGAGCCTACAACTGAACACAGCATACTATGACTCAACAAAAGGCACACGACCTAAACACATCAAGTAACACTCGAAAAAGACTCAAAACCAAAGTTGAGGTAAACAAAACAAAAGACACGACACACAGACGTGTTACAAAGACAAGAGACCTCTCAGTTTGCGAGGAGCCAGTTTCTCCGGGTAATGTTTCCCACCATTTTCTCATTTGTGATTCTCACATCACTCTGGCACTCAATCTCAGTTTTTCTGAAAAAGGCCATTTTCTCACTTTTTCTCTCAGTGCACATCTCTCTATTCTTCAATCTCTCATTTTTTTTTATCCCTCCCCTGGGTGGTTGGTGGATAAACAGAAAGTTGCGAGGTCTTGCCCCTAGCATTCCACTAGATTCTTCTTCTTGTTCACAACAGTGAGTTTCTTCCACAGAGGGGCTGCGCTACAATTGGGTGTGTAGCAAATCTGCAACTGACATTGTTTGATGATGCTCTACTGGAGAGTTTGGACGTGATCGGATCTGTCCAGATGAGGGAGTGGAACATCTTGATCCATTCCAGTTTGTGCTTCGCACTTGGTTTGGTACCTCGTTGCTCGGAGGATGAGAGAGCTTTCAACCCTTTTGCTGTTAACTTCAGTTTTGCCCTTTTCTGGTAGGTAGAGTGCCTTCTTGGCAAGTATGGTGCCCTTTCTGGTAAAATTCATTGACAACGGGGAAAAGACAGGAAGCCTGACTGAACTGTGTCCCCTAGTTCATCATTTTGGCCATTTTTTATTTTGGTTTTAAAACAATTTTGACCAACATGAAAGTTAGATTAACATGCTTGTTCAATTTTCTGATTTAAAATCATGCAAGTCTGGCTATGAGCACTAAAAATTTTCCATTTTTGGGTCCAAGGAATGGTCCGGTTTTGGAAAAATGGAATAATTTTTCGAGAGAATTAGTCAACCTTAGTAAAAATTCTCAAAAACTATTTTCGCAAACAACCACTGCTCAATGAGCACGGAACCTACTCTTGAGATGCACAACCTCAGATCTGAAGGAAAATTGCCCCTTGTTTGGATGGCACCGCAGCGCATTGAATGGCAACGAAAAATTACCCCTTGTTTGAATGGCACCACAGCACATTGTAGTCAGTCTTCAGAGTGACGAACACAACCAAATTCTCGGATGCAAAGAAGTCAATGATGGTCAAAACCATTACATGGACATAGTCGAATTCGAAGTGTTTTACGGCTGGACTTCAGAATGGAGTTGCCTACGTATCCTAAAGATGAGAATCAAGCCTCACGTAGTTCGGGGTTAAGGTACACTCGGGTATTTAACCTCTCCTTTTGCGCTCTAACTTTTGCCAAGGCCGCCCTTTGCGGGTTTTCAACCTTACGAGCTATGTTCTTCAATTCTTTTTCATTTCTTTTCTTCTTCTTTTTTTATCTTTTTCTTTTTTTTTCTTTTTTTTTTTTTTTGCATTTTCTTCATTTTTTGCGTTTTTCTCTTTTGTTCTTTTCTTTTCTTTTTTTTTTCGCTCTAACTTTTGCCTGGGTCGCCATTTCGGGTTTTCGGCCCAGCGAGCCTCTCAAGGGTAAAAGTGTAGCTTGGTCCATGTCAAATGGTTCTGAGATCTCGAATCCATCTCAATCCAAGAGAGTGACTGCTGTCTGCTAACAATGTAGGAGTCCATCCCATGGGGGCTGGATTTGCCCCTAGTGTTGTGGATAGGAACTCAGTTGTTCCTCAGCAATACTTTCTTCTTTTTTCTCTTCTGGGGTTTGGCATTCTTGCCAGTCTTCATTGATTTGCAGGACGATCCATCTTTGGCTCTTCGAGCACATCTGGCATTTTTGCCCCTAGTTCCAGGGATACTTCTGATCTAGCTTTGCAAGCTTCTTTTGGTGACATCTGATCTCCTTGATCTGACTTTTCTTGCCCCTAGTTCGAGGGCTGCTTTAAATATGGCCACACAGGCCTCCTTTGATGGTTGACCATTGATCATTCTGAATTTAAGTCCAAGGTTTGAAAATGAGGGGTCGAGTCTCGAGGCTGAGAGCGATCCTAGGCTGCACAATCTCAAGAGTGATTCCACACAGGTCTTCGCAGGAACGCGCAAAACATTTTTTTTTTTTGAAATCTTTTAAGAAAGCGACTAGTCGCTCACGCTGAAGATAGCGTGAGACCAATCTAGATCAAGCCAGGATCCTTCTCAGTACTCACATTAACAAGCATGATCTCGATCATTAAAGGCTTAACATGCCTCTCTTTCTCTCAAATGATCAATTTTTTGCAAAAACCCGAGGAATTCCTTCCTCTTCGTTTTCATCACAATGTTCAAAAATAGCTTTGAAAAACTTAGGTCAACATAATGACTTAAAAGCACAGAAAAACAGGTGAAATGCACTGTCGTTCCATTCGACTTTCTGGCACAACTGGCACAAGGCAGAAGTAAGCACAAAAGCATGAAAAACCACTGTTGTTTCATTCATAACTGTTAGTGTAACTGGCTCCATGGCAGAAACAGACTCAAAAGAAAGCGAAAAGACAAACACAAAACAAAATAGTGATGCCCGAGGTAACACCCCCAGAATCACCTGACTCTAACAAACAGGACTGACTCGATACAACAAGACAGACCTAAAAGAAAAAAGGCTAACTCAAAACAAAGCGACAGACTCAAAACAACACAACAAAACTGACCTAAATACCTAAGTCAAAAACTAGCATTCGCAAATGCTCAACACAGTGCGTGCCATACGCCACATTTGGAGTAAATCGAGCGCCACCCGCAGCTAGTTCATCCCCCGATCACATATTTACATTATCCCCCAAGTTCACTGATCCAATGATGATAGACTTTGCTGAGTTGGTGCGACGATGACCTTATTGCCAATCAGATCATGTATTTCGCGGTGAAGACAGAAACAACTATCAGTGACATGGCCGACTTGCTAATGAAAGGCACAGTACTTGGCCGGATCATGAGAGGGAGGAAGTCAATCTGGTAGTGGTCGCGGCTCCAGGGGTTTTAGATCCCCCTCTTTAATCAGAACCTTCAAGGCCGCTGATAGAGACATGTACAATGGTGCGAACACCATCTGGCCTCGAGGTGGGTGTTTTGAGGTTTGTGGAGTTTTGCTAGATGCAACAGCAAAGGGATTGGTAGGCGCTGACTGGGTTTGCTGATCTCTTCCGAGCGAGGGTTCAGTGCTGAAAGGAACATTCCTGGTGCAACGACCCTTCTCTTGGCTTGCCCCTTGATTCAGACTGCTCTCATTCTGAGTGGCGAAAATGTCATCCACAGTTTTTGTAACAACTGCGAGTACTTGCTGTTTGTTCAGCCCTTCGGCTTTCAAAGGCTCAATATCCCATTGAAGGTGTTCATGGGGATCAATGCCTGCCCCTACCTTGTTCTTACCACTTGCCTCCACTTTGCCAAGGGAGCGGCCTTCTTCCAATGCAACTCGTCCCAGGGTTGGGGAGCCTTTAGACATGAACTCCCTGGTACGTGATGTGGTCAATGATGGGGCCAAAACCCCAAAGGCCAGATCTGCCACAGTTCTCTGAAGGTCTTCAATCATTTTCATTAGCTCAGAAGTAGTGGGTTCGTGGGTTTGAGATGATTGGGGTTCAGATGCACTCATCATGCATAAGTCCAGGCTCTCTGGGATAAACACATTAGCCTTGGGTAGATGGACTGGGGTGATGTATACGCTGGGGTCATGAGGGACGGCCAGTGTATGGATTAGATTGAGATGTGGATGAGGTACTTGGTCATTGGGGTCTGAAGGTGGAGCTATCATCCGGTTGTTGATGAGATTTTGGATCTCATGACGAAGGCGGTAGCAATGGTCGGTGCCATGACCGCGCTGCTGATGGTACACACAGTACTTGGAGGGGTTATGTCTGGCTGGGAGTGGGTCAGGAAGAGGTTGAGGATCGAGGGGTTTGAGATATCCTCTTTCCATCAAGACTTTTAGTGCGCTAGTCAGGCTCATATAGAGAGGGGTGAAAGTTCTGCCCTGAGCTCGGGCTGGGCCAGCGGTTTGTAGGCTTGGATTGGCAAAAGGGTTGGCTGTGGCGACTGTATTGATTTCTGCGGGTTTGGGAATAGCGCTACTACCAGCATTGGCACTCCCTGAAATCACCCTCCTGGTCGCTTCACTTGTTCTGGGAATGATCCCGCTGTTGAACGCATTCTCGACCTGAACCCCCAGTTCATGCAAACTTTTGAAAGTGAATAGTGGAGCGACTATCAACTTTTGCAACATATCATGCTCGAGGTTTCGCACCATGATCTGCACTTGATCCTTCTCGGAAGGCCGATCTGTCATCTGTGCTGCCTTTGCTCTCCATCTTGAAACAAATTCCACAAAAGGCTCTGTTGGGTTCTGGCGGGTTGTTTCAAGCTCTTGCATGGTCATTTCAACTTGGGTATTGTAGAAATACTGATCGACAAAGGCCTCAGCCAATTCTTCCTAGTCTTGTTTCACTTTATCTTCCAATTTAGCATACCCAGTGGTTGCTACACCCGACAGGGTTTTTCCATACAGAGAGAGTTTCAGTGGCTTAGTCAGACCCATCGGCTTCAGGACATCCAAGAAAAGTCGGATATGTACCATTGGATCTCCAGACCCGTCGAAACGGTCGATATATGGCATTTTGAATCTATCTGGGAGCCGAACGGCAGCCTTGGTGTGCCCATCCTCAATGTCGGGAATGGAGTTAAGGCCCTGTGCCTTTTTGAATTGCTTCTCAAGGTTCGCAATCTTCACTACAGTAAGATTGAGCTCATTAACATCAAGGGAATAAAGCCTCTCATTAGGCTGCACCAGGGGTCTGAGCACCTGAGCTTGAGTCAACCTTTCTCGAGGATTCGGACACTGCAAATCTTCAACTGGCGGAAGTGGGTCATAGTTTGGTTGGGGTCCCAAAGCTGGATGTGAGGCAGATGCCCCAGATGGACGCTGCATTTCAATACTGGTCTTAGCTTGCATGGCAGTTCCCTGATTTAACGCTGCTATCATGGCCACAAATTCTTCCGAACCCTGTGCCATCATGGTCTGCTGAGTCTGAACAAAGGTGATGTGACTGGCGACTGACGGATCAGATGGATCGGTGAGCCCTGACTGGCCTTTCTTTGCCTTGCCTCAGCGAAAGAACACTGGTTGCCCTTGAATTGAATTTCTGACCTAACGAAGTCTATCAGCACTAGTCCAATGTACCCAGGGGATATTAGAGCCTTCTGAAGCTATGGTTCCCAGACTACCTAGCAAAAGAGAAAATAGACAGCATCTCAGCCTGATTTCGCTAAAACAGATTTGAATCTTTACTGAATTCTACCCCAAATTCTGCCTGTAAACCGATACCCTCAGGTAAAACTGATTGCCCCAAAATACTGATGCCCGCAGGCCTGATACTCAGACTTGCAAACTAATACACAAAACCTGTAGAGACACACTCTGACAGCACACAGCAAGCAAGTAAGAGCCAAAACACCCCTATGTTGGAGTAGGGTTTCCCTGTCCTATTTTGTCAGGAGCTAGGGTTTCACTACGTACGCAGCGGTTTCAAACAACCTATAATCAGGTAAGCAACCTGTCCTAGCTTGGAATGGTCACTATGGTTTCCGAATATGCACTAGGTCGAATGGTCGAAAAGGATGCCCCGGTAAAACCGGGGTTTGTGTTCCCATACTGTCAGAGCCCACAACCGGTCAGCCTTATGGCATGCTTTGACAAAGTCAAGCCTCCGACAAACCGTTCAGGAATGGCAGATGGCAAACACGATGTCCTAGGCGCACCGATGCACATGCAATGCAAAGAGACACAAAAATGAAATCAAAACAGGATATCACGAGTTCGAGTCAAGCTCTCTAAACTCCCCCGCAGAGTCACCAGAAATTGTAGACGTCCCCGAACGCCCAGGGAGGAAATCCCCCCCTGTTCTGTTCATTTTGGGTTCACTACAGTTCAGGACTCTCAAATTGTCACGGTTCTTAATCTGAACCAAAGAGTCCAAATCCGGCAAATCGTTTTGAGAAACAGATTTTTGAAAGAAGTGCCAAACACGGACTGCTTTACTAGATACAGAGTCGCCACCTAAATATTTTTTATGGGAGAATTTAGGAAACCCTAACTCGGTGCCAAAGGCCACGTGTCCGTCATCACCAAAGTTACCTCGGCTCGGGAGCTTGGGTACGATTGGGGAAGGTCAGCTATGAGCACTCCCTCTCGCCCGATTCGAAGATCGGCCTCTACTAACCGTAATATCCGATTTTGAAAACGTTATGTGTTCTTATTCCGGTTATTAGTCTAGAATTACTACGTTATGCGCATAGCAAACAAGTATAGCCCAAATCGCCTGAATTGGAACGAAACATTGCATGTTTGTTTTAAAAATGGTTTGCTACTCGCAAGTAGGCTAAAATGCAGGTTTTGCCACCCTCGAGTGGGCTTTTAGAAAAGATGGTTTTGCCACTATCTAGCGGGCTTAAAACTCACAGTTTTAATGCATTATTCCAATTTAGGTAATTCAACCTCCATCCACAGGCATTCAAGCAGTTTTATCACATAAGCAGCTAGCCTCATGGTAATCATGCTGTTATGGAAACACTCACACGCATGCGGTATGCTAAATTATAAATGCTTATCGAGTACTCCAAGCCAAAATAGAAGCTAGTTAGTAGTCATATGCATGATCCTAGTTTAAGATGGCTAATGCAACACATGAGAAATGCAACTAGAAATGGGTTCGGTTATTCTGAACATGGCATGTGAAATGCTACAACTAACATGTATTCAATTTGGAATTGAAACACAATGCAGTTAGCATGATGTGCCGAGCCTGGTGCATGCAAAACAAATGTATGAATGCACGCATGCATAGCATAAGGTATGCTAATTTAAATATGCCCTAGTCTACCATCATAAGCAGGTAAATAAAAGGGAAGAAAGACGTGGGGGTTGGAAGACATGCACACACGCACCCACATTTATTACAAATTCACCCTCGCTCGGAGGGACCAAAAGAATAATACAAATTAATTAACCTACAAGCTAATTAATTATTACATACCACCTAATTAATTAAGCAAATTAACTAAGCTTAAGAAAGCAGTAAAGGCCTCGGGAAGAGGATCCAATGCGCGCGTGCTCGGGTTTGCTCGGAAATCCAACGCCATGCACAAGTTTGTCTCTGCTTTGACTGTTCTGCTTCTCTGAAAATTGCACAACTCCCAAGGTTGCTTCTCTGAGTGTTGTGGAACACTACCGGCTGAGTGAGAACACCACCGGCGATGGAGAATGGTCACCGGCCACAAACTTATGCTCTCGGCCAAACCTGTTTTGCTGGTCGGCACCCAACACTGCCGGCCGGCCAATTCTTCCTGCTGAAACCTGTTTGATAGCAGCAGAGGGAAAGCAAGGCATGGCAATGTATTTCAAGCAAATGTATGCACCAGCATATCCCCTATCATGTTTATGACTCAAAGGGACACGGTTCTCGATTCTCGGACCATCAATCGCGCATTTCAATGCATGATGGCCCAAGAAACCAAGTATGCACATTGATTTTAAATGAAATGCAATGCAAATAAGCAAACAAAGGGACTTTCAGCCTCTATCATGACTTGATCAAGAGGTGAAAGATGCATGCAAATGCAATGCAACCTAAGTATGTTAACTAGGCATGCAACATGGGCATATGGGAAGCATGCAAGGCATATAACAAGCATACAAGTTAAATGTGCATACAAGGCACAATGTCAACACACAAGCATGCAAAACATAAGGCATGTTAAGCAACCAAAACAAAGAGGAGAATACGTGCCAAATGCAACATCATTTCAACATGCAACAACAAGTCATAAGCTAGGCATGCAACAACATGCCAAAGGGTGGACTTAAACTAAATTAGGTAGCTCTTAAACAAGCCTAAAACAGTGGCTAATGCTATGGAAATGAGAGCCAACACACACACACATGTACATGTTGATGGGCCAACACTTAAGCATCAAATAAGCAACCTTTAAGCACACTTAAAGGAGGACAAACATGGGCATATGGCATGTATCATAAGCTCTGAAATTGCATGAAAGAGAGGTGCCAAACCAAGTAATCAAAACAAGCAAAGCATGCAATAATGGTCCAAGTACTTGAGGCAAGCTAAGGAGGTATTGAACTACCCTTAGCAAAACCAAACATGGCATGAATTAAATGATCAAAACAGAGTTTTAACATATTAAAACAAAGCATAAAGACCACTTAGATGGCATCTAAATGACTTAAATTCAAGGGCATGCACAATGATCAAACATGGAGCACAAGGAACAACCTCATAAGGCATCAAAGAGGCATCAAAGGCAAGCATACAAGCATATTATAATGACTAAAATAACATGGTAAGTGGTTCCAAACCACTGAAACAATGCAAGTAATGCATGCTAGAGAGGCCAAAACTTAAGGCATTCAAGAGGGATTGCAGGGTAGCTATACAAAGCAAGACATGAATGACTCAAATGACCTAAAACACTCCCTTAGCACATCAAAATATGCATGTAAGCTTCACAAAGCTAAGCCTAAATCATGCTAGAACAAGGGTCCACACCTAAAGCATGTTAAGGCAAAAATGTGGCATTACAAGACATGCATGCAAGACACGCAAGGTGTGTCCAAACCAACTAAAAATAGAGGCATATTATGACATAATAAGCACAAAAATCTGTTGAAGCATGGCCAACATACACTTAAACAAGATGCTCCCTCAAGAGGCAAAAATAGCCCTTTTCAAGGACAACAAGGATAGGGGGTGGCCCTCTCCTTCTTAGGACCTCGAGGCACCATCCTCACCTCTGAAATCCCTCAAGATTTCAGTGGTGAGGAGGCCCAAACACAAAGGTCTCGGAGCTCAACCGAAATGGCACAAAACAAGGGCCAAACAAGCCTTAAGAGGGGTCAAAGAACCCCAAAGCTTAAAACACACTTAACAAACTATTTAGAGCACTCAAAAACAAGACTTTTCTATGTTATATATTAAGCTCAAAAATAGTTGCAAATATGGAAAAACAAGCTATGAAAACAAGGCTTAAAAGAGGTAAAAACTCACCCTTGAAGCACAGCAGGAAATCAGCAACTTTTTGACCAAAAAAAGGCTTCAAATCACCGCAAAAATCACCTCCAAGGACCTCGGCTCAATAAAGGGAGTAGAGAACTAGGTGTTTGTGTGCAAAAGTGCAAAGAAAATGCACTTTTAAGCACAAACAAGCCCTAAACCTTAGAGAGAGAGGCAGAAAATGTAGAGCGAGAGAGAGAGATTTTTTGCTCCAAGTTGTATATCTCTTCCTTCCTCTCATTTTTCTATGTGAGGGAGCTTGATTGATATAGATATGTATCAATCTACAGCTCCTCAGAACACCCATGTCCAGGCATGGGCTGGGGTATGGCCTAGAATGACCGCTGCCAGCTCTCTACAGAAATATCTGTTGAAAACCACACTTGGCTGGCCGGCTATCAAAGTGGTCAACCAGCAGTCAAATTGGCCGGCCGGCCATCACATTTGGCCGATGGCAACAAAACACAGCCGGTGGCCTCAAGCCATGGCCGGTGGAATGTGGGGATGTCCCAAAAGCCATTCTCTGCCCTCCAAAGCAAAAACACAAGTGTTTGGTGCAAAACCAGACACAAAACGGTCTAGTCGAGAGATTCTGAGGCAAGGGCGCAGCCAAGGCCTCCAGGAACTCAAGACGAACGCAAACAAGGATGATCACCGAGTGTTCAAACGGTGACGTCCAAGTCTTGAGGACGGTCAAAAATGGGGTGTCTACACCATCTAGTTTTCTGGTCAGCCAACTGGTCTTGGTGGTCTTTGGACCACCAAAAGTGGTCGGCAGCCATGCCACCACCTTGCTTTCTTGGTGCAGACCACCTCTCCCCCTTACCGACCACTTTTCATTCTTGCAGACAACTTTCACTGGTCGGCCGACCAGTGCAAGTAGCTGGTCGACCACTTCAACTAGTCGGCAGGTTTCCTGCACTTTCTGTAGATATTTTCCATGCCAGTTCTGCCAGCTGTTGGGCATAGAAAGCATGCTCCATACACGTGTTTGGAGGGATTGATTTAAGCTTCAAGCTTGCTTAACAAGCTTGATGCATGTTTTTCTATAAAAGGGAACCTCCTCCCTCATCTCAGGTTAAGAATTTTGCCTAGAAGCTATACATATATCATCTATCTCTATTTTGCTCATTCTCTTCATATTTGTGCTTGAAAGTGGCTTTTCTTCACACTTTTGTGCACAAAACACCTAGTGAAACACCATACTCTTGTTGCTGAGGCACCTTGAAGCTGGTTTTGGAGTTTTTGGACTACTTCTGATCCAAAAAGGTTGCTGGAGTTGCTTCCTTGAAGTTGTCCTGCAAGGGTGAGTTTCTAACCCTTTAAACCTTTGTTTTTTATTAATATTTTGGCCCTATTTTCATGATGATTTAGGCCTAACTTTAAACTGAAAAAAGTTCTGGTTTTAAGTGTTTAACATGTTTGTTGAAGGCATTGTTGGTGTTCAGGGTGGTCTACCCCTTCTTGTGCCTTGTTTGGCCTTGTTTTGTGCTATCCTTTTAAGCTATTGGGACCACCTCTTTTGGGCCTTCTCACCACTGAAACTCAGAGGAATTTCAGTGGTGGAAAATGCATTTTGAGGTCCCAAATAGGAGGGGGTCATCCCCTCTCCATGTATGGTGGATGCTTGCCTTATTGGCCTCATGTTTGAGCTTGGTTTTCTAGCATGTGTTGGCTTGTTCTCAACTTGTTTTTGGTGTCATTTTGACATGGCATACCTCTGTTTTATCTTGGTTGAGTCACCCCTTGCATGCTTTATACACTTGTAGTGTAAATTTTGCATATTAACCTTACATGCTTGTGTTGATAGCTCATCTTTCTAGCATGTTTTGGTCCTATCTCAACAAGTTTTTGGTGTTATTTTAGCATGCCTTAACTCTATCAAGGGTTGGTTTGATATCCTCTTGCATGCTCTTTGCACTTGTAGTGCAATTCCATTCACTAGCCTAACATGCATCATGCTTTTGACCATCATTCTAGCATGTTTTTGGCTCAACTCCAGCAAGCTTTTGTTAATGTTTTACCATGCTTAAGCTCTGTTTTATGTTGTTTTGGTCATCCATGCCTTGCTTTGTTTAGCCGTAGTGCATTCTAGCTCACTAGCCTTGAATTTCCAAGTCACTAGCATGCATTGCTTGGGCTATTTGCATGATTTGGCATCATTTGGTATGTGATGTAGTGTGGTCATGCCCTCACATCTTTCACTCATTCAATGCTTTGGAGGGTTGGTTCTTTATGCATTAAAAATGAGCCACTGTATATGCCATCTTGCCTAAGCTTTTGGGCTGCCATATCATCGTGTTTCTGGTTTTGTTTTACCATAATACAACTCTGATTTTTGTTAGTGAAGTCATCTCATGCTTGGTTTTGGTAGCATGCATTGCTTGGGCTATTTTCATGATTTGGCATCATTTGATATGTGATGTAGTGTGGTCATGCCCTCACATCTTTCACTCATTCAATGCTTTGGAGGGTTGGTTCTTTATGCATTAAAAATGAGCCACTGTGTATGCCATCTTGCCTAAGCTTTTGGGCTGCCATGTCATCGTGTTTCTGGTTTTGTTTTACCATAATGCAACTCTAATTTTTGTTGGTGAAGTCATCTCATGCTTGGTTTTGGTAGCATGCATTGCTTGGGCTATTTGCATGATTTGGCATCATTTGGTATGTGATTTTAGTGCATGCAACGTGGTCATGCCCTCACATCTTTCACTCATTCAATGCTTTGGAGGTTTAGTTCTTTATGCTTTAAAAATGAGCCACTGTGTATGCCATCTTGCCTAAGCTTTTGGGCTGCCATATCATCGTGTTTCTGGTTTTGTTTTACCATAATACAACTCTGATTTTTGTTGGTGAAGTCATCTCATGCTTGGTTTTGGTAGGTGCAGTGTAATCCTCCTCATTGGCCTTGCATATTCCATGCTTCATGCCCTTCATGCTAGCTTATTTTGGCTATACTCCGTGCATGTCTTAGCCTTGATTTAACATGCTCTAGGACTTTTTTGAGTTGCCTTGACCATGTGGTCCATGTATTGCATAACTGTAGTGCAATTGGCCTTGATAGCCTTGAGTCTTGAGCACCATAGTATGACATACTTGAGATGTTTGATTGCCATGACATCATTTCACATGATATTTCAGTGCATATAGTGTTGTCACCCTTCCATGTTTATCACTTCTTGATCATGTTTGAGAGTTATGCTTTTATGCCTAGTTGATGGGCCGTTGCATGAGCATCATTATCTTGCCTTTCATGCTAGCATTTCGGAGTATTTTGGCCACTGTTTTGGGCATGATTGAGGTCTGTCCATATTCGGTTTAAGTCTGTTGAGCATGTTGTTTGAATGTTGTTGCATTGCATTGTGTTTGAATGCTTGTTGCATTGCATTGTGTTTGCATGCTTGTTGTTTGCATTGTGATTGGCATGCTTAAGTTGCATTGCATGTGTTTGGATTGGACATCAATCCAAACATGAGAAACGAGGGACGTTTCATACTTGAAGTGATGAAACGTGCCTCATTTCTCGGTCGCCGACCCCCTTGATCATACATGATAGAGGTTAAGGCCCTTATGTGTTATTTGTGCATTCATTTACATTGAATCGTGCAATCTTGGCTTCTCGGCCACCGTGCATTGCGATGCTCAGTTTGTGGCTCGAGAGTCGAGAACCGCACTCCCTTGAGCTTAAGAAATGATAGGGAGGGTGGTTGTGCACACACATCTTGCAAATACACTGCCATGCCCCTTCTTGTTCTCTGTTGCAGCAAACTAGAGTTGGGCAGCATTTTCTGGTCAGCTGACCAGTAAAAGTGGCTAGCCGACCACTTTTCTAGTCTGCAGCAAATGTAAGTGGTCTACAGGTGGTCTACAACACCAATAAGTGATCACCAGCCTTCCTTGAGGTTCCCATGATGGAGTAGAAGCTATCTGGAGGTTTGTGCAGTGTTCTGAAATCAAATGCAAACAGAGGTAGTTGGGGCATAGTGATGGATTTCTGAACGAGGCGACGAAGCATGCATATACTTCTCGCCCCAAGGCTCCTCTTTTACTGCTTTACTTAGCCTCTTTGCTCAGCTAGCTAATGCTTTGGTTTTGTACTTAATTAGTTAACGCGCTTATAATCAATTTGTGTTGTAATAACTAATTAGGTAACTAGGATTAGTTAATTTGTTTTGATTTGTAATAATTAGTATAATTAGCATAGATTAGCTAGTTAACTTATTATTTGGACCCTCCTTCGAGAGGGCACAACTGTTGTAATAAGTGTGCGTGTGTGTGATGCATGTCTTCCAACCCCCATTTCTTTCTCCCTTTTACTAATCAGTTTTTGATGGTTAGTTTTAGGGCATGTTTCAATTAGCATCCTTATTCTAGCATGTTTGCATTCATTCATTCGTCTTACATGCACTGGGCTCGGTGCATCATACAAACTGCATTGTACTTTAATACACTTTCTTGAATACATGTTATCTAAATTGCATTCACGTGACATCTTAGAATAGCCAAGCCTATTGCAGCTGCATTTTTGCATGTGTTACATTAGGCATTGTTAACATAGCTAGGATCATGCGTTGATTACTAACTAGCTTTTGTTTAGGCTCGGAGTACTAGGTAAGCTTTTACGCTTTAGCATACTGCATGAGATGTGTATGTTTCGATGTATATCATGCTTGCCATGAGGCTATTTGCTTAACTGATATAATTGCATGAATGCTTGTGGATGAAGGTTGGATTGCTTGAATTGGAACAATTCATCAAAAAGTGAGTTTTAAGCCCACTTGATGTGGGAAATCATCATGTTTTCTAAGCCCACTTGAAGGTGGAAAAATCCGTGTCTTGGCCTACTTGAGGATAACAACTTCAAACCATTTTCAAAACTCAAACATCAGATGTTTTGTTGCAATTTAGGCGATCTAGTATATACTTGTATGTTGTGCGCATCACGTAGTAATAATAGATTAATAACCGGAATAAGAACGCATGTGTTTTCAAAAACAACATATCATGTTAGTAAAGGCCGATCCTTTGATCGGGGGAGCGGAGTTGCTCATTTCATGACCTTCCCCCCTCATACCCAAGTTCCCGAGCTAAGACAACTTTGGTGATAACGGATACGTGGCCTTAGGCACGAGTTAGGGTTTCCTAAATTTCACCAAAACAAAATATTTAGGTGGCGACTCTGAAATCTGGCAAAGCAGTCCATGTTTGGCGCTTTTTGATTATTATCGATTTTCCAAAACGATTTGTCGGATTTGGATTCTTGGGTGATTTATTAGTCTTACATTGCACTTCGTGAAATTAGATTCAGAACCGTGACATGAGTCCGAACTATAGTAGCTAAGAACAAAAATTCGAGCCCTCGCGAGCGGAGTAGAGTTCGGGCGATCTACAGTCATGTCCATATACAGCAACTTCTTCCTGTTAGAATGCTTGCATTTCTTCATAATGATATTTGTGTAGCATTATTTGAGTTGGAAAATTTCTTCAAAGAGCTTTTCTCGAACTCAAATGGCCAAGTTGGTGAAAAATGCGACCACCAACGTTTTTTGATGTGATGGTCCATTTGGCCATTCATTTGTCTTCGAAGCCATTCTTGGTGGGCCTGTTCAATAACGGTGGATGTACCCCATTGAAAGGTACTTATTAACTTCCTAATATATTAGAATACTTAAATTAGGACATCCTGTATATATATATTTATAAAAATGTGAGTGTGTGTGTAATAAGATTATTTTGTTGTTTGTTTCATGGGCTACTTAGAACTTTAAAAGGATATGTTACAAATTGAGCTCATCTAAAAGGTTCATTCACAGAAGCTTATGTTGGCGAGAATTGTCCCACATTTTGCTCAATGTATCTGGGTGGGATTGAAACTGTATTTAATTGAGAGAAACGAAATGTCGATGTTGGTGTGCATGAGTTAAGGTTAGAGGTCTGTACACAAAGTGTTCATCCTTTTGGGCTCATTACAAGGGCTTCTAAGGTGTCTCGGAAAGAACGTGAAATGACTCATTGGTTTGTCTTGAATAATAGCCTTGAGTTGGACCATTATCTAGAGTATGTTGTTATTATTGTTTTTTTTTATGTAGAATTATGTTTTCAATATAATATGTTACTTATCAATCACATGTTTGTAAGTAGGCAACACAAGAATCTTTTAGAAAATCAAGGTGGACGTGACATAACAAAGAGACAGAAAGAGGAATTCTCCTAGTGGTTCAAAGAACATGTAAGATATAAGCCTAAACTCTATTGAGCTATACTTATATGAATACTATCATAATGATTGAAATTGATATGTCATTATGTAGATGAACCAATTACGAGCTCAAGGATTACCAGAAGCAACTGATGATTTACGGTCATTAGGAAATGGTCCTAGTGTGATAGTTAATTTGTATTCTGCTAGCATTTCCAATGGTGTTTGATTTCATAGTAAGGATCGTGACAGTCATCATAAATGCCAAAATAGTGGGTTAGTTGTTGAAGGAAGCATGGGGGACAAACAATTGACTTTTATGGGTACTTGAATAGAGTGTGGAAGATGCATTACATACTTGGACATCGAGTTGTTTTATTCCAATGCGAGTGGTTTAACACCGGTAGCAATAGAATGTTACATACCAATGCACATTTCACAAGTATTGATGCTAGAAGTCGATGGTGTAAAGATGATCCATTTGTCTTACCAAGTCCTGTGAAGCAAGTTTTCTATATTGATGATACAAAGTTAGGTGGACATTGGAAAGTCGTAGAAAGACTACAACATCGAGGAATGTGGGATGTACCAGAACAAGATGGCGTTGAACCTGATGATGTATTCTAATAGAATGAAACAACTGATGGTGTCCCAGTCAACGTTCATGACCCAGTCACAATCTCACTTCATAGGAATGACATTGATCCTTAGATTATCCCAAGTGAGGTGGTTTTACAATTAGTTAGTCGAGCACACATCGATGGTGTCGATGATGAAGAGGAGTGCGATAATGAAGATGATTACTAAGAGAATTATGACTATCCGAGAGATGAGCTACATAGTCAATTTGATTATGATATAGATTTTGACATAGTACTTTAATTATTGCGTCATTTTTATGTTTTGTATGACACTGTTGTTTAAGTGCCTTTGAGTTTGAGTACAGTGACTATCCAAGATTATTGTTTTTTTTTTTGTGTGTTTGTGTATGTGATTGTATGTGTCCCCCTCTCTCTCTCTCTTTCTCTCTCTCTCTTATTTTCTCCATTTTTTTTCTTATGTCATGTTATTGTTTAGTTATCACTTATGTTCTGATATTGATTCTATTATACATCCATTGATATTGCTGTAATTGCTAATTTTACATATGCTTCACAAATTAATTGTTGAGTTGTTGTGCTAGATGGCAAGCCCTAGTAAAGTTCGAAGTGCATCATCATCCAAAGTTGCTTTATCTACCCGATAAGCTTTGGCTAGAGTTGTTGCCCCTACTTAGAATGAACCATCTAATTTAACCCCATCTACTCAGAGTGTACCATCTACAAGTGCTCTAAGTATCTAGCCTGCACCATCTAGACAAGTAAGGGGTCAAACTCGAGGAAAGAGCATAGCACATCTCATAGCTAACAATGGTGGCAAAAAACTTCCTATTTGGATCCTTGTAGATGGCAAGGTGCTAGTAGGGCCTTATGCCACTCCATTTGCAAATGAACTTGGGTTATAGCTACGGATGGCTACACCAATCATTGGTATAAAAAAGTGGGACAAGATTGATGAGATTCATAAAGCCCCAATCATTCAGGCAGTTCGACTACAGGTATTTGTTGTTTTTAAAATAATTAGATTATCACCATTACTTACATTTTGATATTAATAGAAGTATTCATTATATTTGCAGGATAAATTAGAGATTGTTGATTATGATGAGGATGAAGAGGTTTGGAAAGGAGTCAATAAAAAACGTAAAACTCTTTACAAAAGTTGGCATAACAAGATAAAGATTCATTACTCAAAGTTGGTAGACACTGGTGTTGATCATTACAGTAAACCTTACAAAGGGGTCGATCACGAGGCTTGGGTATAAATGATCAATCATGTATGGTTTGATGGCGATCATCAGGTAAAATTTTCTAATTTAAAGAATCATGTTGCGTTTCAATTTAATTTTACTAATCAATTAATTTTATAGAAATTGGCCGAAAAAGTGAAGGATGGTCTATCGAGGTTACCATATACTCATACAATAGGCTCCAAGTCATTTCAAGCTGCAATGTATAAACAGGTTGTGACGACCCCAACCTCCGTATTATTCTTATATATTATTTCATTGAGCAAACTTGCATGATTTTGTGCTTAATTGATGCTTATCTTTCTATTTGTGAATTATCTATTAGAATATCGACTTAGAATTCCAAATTGAAAGCCCAAACAGAATCAGAAATTGAAATTGACTAGTTCAATAGGCTAATTCAAATATTAGAACTATATGAAAATTTTAATTAAAATTTGATTCAGATAAAAATAATTAGAATAAATTAATTAGACTGGCTTAGAATTAAGTTGAATTGATTATCTTTAATCTCATCTAATTAGCTTAGCACTAATCCACTTATATATATATATATATATATGTTATATGAGCCTAATTAACTCATTCTACATCAATTCCTTGAACTGAAAATTAGAGATAGAGAGAGAGAGAGAATCAACACATGTAGAGAGAGTAAGAGAGAGAGGAGGAATTCAAGGGAATTGCGGATAGTTTGAAGGGATTGAGCTAATTTAAGGCCAACTTCAAGTTGTAGGTATGATCCTTAACCATAATTCATGAAGATAATCCATGTAGGAAGATGAATTAATTAGTATAGAATAATTTTGGATGAATTTGAAAGAAAAGAGTAAGAATCACCATGAATATAATGAGTTTGAGTAAATGAAGTACATGCATGCATAATTCTCATCCTTGAACATCATTTTCTATAAATTCATACATGCATGGGACTTACACAGGTTTTTTTTTTTTTTTTTTCTATTAAGGTTCTTCATGATTTCACACTTAACATTTCATATGATCATGTTTTGTAAAGAAAAGAGTTGAATTTGATGCATGCATGGCAAGAATAATGAATTAGGAGTTTTGTTTTGAAGAATTGAAAAAGTATTTGAGATCATGGTTGCAAAACTTTCAAGAATCCATGTTTAATGAAGTGTTTCTAAGCTTTTGAGTCTAGCCATGCAAGCTTTGAATATGAAAGGTGTGTTTTTAAACTTCAAACTCATTTCTAGAACACCCAGAATTCGTCTAATTCGCTCGAGCGAAAGATTTGTAGCACGCGAGCGAATTTCGCATGCATCCAGTATTTTTGCAGACCATAGCAGTTGGCTCAAGCGACCGAGTGTGCACTCGAGTGAACTTAACTTTGTTTAACACTTGGCTCAAGCAACCATTAAGCGCACATGTCTAGCATCCAGTACTTTTGCAGTCAAGCCACAACGCTCAAGCGACCAAAGGTGCACTCAAGTGAAGACCCTATTTTCAGCAAATTTTGACTAACACTCATAAGTGCATATTTGCATCCTCATACTTTTTTGGCATTCTTAAACATCATTTAGACATCCTTAGTCATCCTTAGTCATGGAATAAGCTAGAAATACATGTAAAATAATCAATTAAGATACGCCATTTGTTACGAACATGTGTTTCAAAGTTTAGTCAACCGAGGTCTAACATTAGTACCAGCCCATTGTGAGTAGTATCTTTGTAAAGATATGTTGTTAAAGTGAATTTTGATTTACCACAAGAATATTATTTTGAAATGCTATTTCGATAAGAATAAATGATTATCTCTTTGGAAATGTAGTCATGGCATCCTTAGTGTAGCCCTCACTTGGGGGTAACAATACCATGGCCCTTTGTTATAAGACCCTCTCGCTTGGGGGTAACAATACCATGGCCCTTTTCTATGAGGCCCTCACCTATGGGACATAATACTGTGGCCCTTTGTTATATGTGCATAGAGATCTCTGATGTTGACCCAAGTGGTCCATTTGCTTGACCTATATGGTCTCTTTGTTAGACGAATGTCGTCCCTATGCTATGCCTTCGAGCCCTTTGTTGCACTATTGAATGTACCACATATGATTATGATTTGTGAACTTTGATACGACAAGTATTCAGTGATGATTTGCTTCGAAGCCCATGTGATCTGATTTTGTATTACAATAGACGTCATTTATTTAACCTCTTTATACTGGTATTACTCACTAGATTTTAGCTCACCTCCTTCCCCTATATATATGTAGGTGAGCACATGGAGCGTCAAGTTTAAAGCAACTTTGGAAGACCACCCCTCTGTCAAGCCACCTTGAAGTGCCTCTGTAACGGGGCGATCATGGACTCACGTTGAGCCAAGTTGTGTCAACCCTATTGCTTAGTTTTCTTTGTTTTTAGAGTTTGTTATGTTCATATGTTTATAAAACTATGTAAGACGTCATAATGTAACTATGCGTTTATATCTATGAGGAAGGTTGAAGTTTTAATTACTTATTGATTTTCATGTATACACTACTCTATGGACATGGTTTTATTTTAATATTGCTTCTGCAGTGCCCTATTATTATTTTTAATTATCAATTTTGTCTTTGAGGGCAGAGGTAATCTGGGATTATTGGCCGATCACAGCCTAACCTCTAGGTACGGGTTCGAGTCGTGACAGTTTTGGTATTAGAGCACGAGTTATACCTTACTCACTATCCATTGAGCAATAAGGTGTTTAGAAAAGACTTAAGGATTGCATTCATATGCATTTTTGAATATCAGAATGAAGTAATATTTGAAAATGTGTATATGTATATGTGTGCATGTAATGTATTTGTTATAATACAAGTATCATATAGATAATGGTGAGAACAAGAGTGGATGAATTGGTGGAGTCTATCTCCAACCGACTTGACCGGGTGGAAAGATTGATCTGCAATATGGTTGAAAGCCTAACAAAACAACAACAATGGCAGCAACAACAGCCACCACCCCTACCTCTGATGCCCGTACCACCGGTAGAGGAACACCAAACAGATGGCCGAACTATTGCTCTCACCATAGAATTCAAAAAGATGAAGTCGCCCTTGTTTCATGATGGAATTGATCTATTAAAGGTTAAGGCTTGGGTGTTGGGAATTGAAAAATTATCTAAATGTTTCCTCACGCAGACACACAAAACGTTTTGCGCCTTTACTTTAGAAGATGAAGCGGGAAGATGGTGGATGTCAGTACAAGATACTAACAGGGGAATTAGTTGAACTCAGTTGTTAGAGACTTTCTACGAGAAATACTTCCCACAATGTGTTTGAGATAGGAAAGTAACATAGTTTGAACAGTTACAGCAGCTGTGACAACCCCGACCCCCACATTATTCTTAAATATTATTTCATTAAGCAAATTTGTATGGCTATGTGTTAATTGATGCTTATCTTTTTGTCAATTATTTGTTAGCATACCCGACTGAGAATTCGAAATTGAAAGCCCAAACGAAATCAAAAACCGAAATTGACTAGTTCAATAGGTTAATTGAAATATTTAGAACCATATGGAAAATTTAATTAAAATTTGATTCAGATCAAAATAATTAGAATAAATTAGTTAGACTTGTTTAGAATTAAGCTTAATTGATTAGCCTTAATCTCATTTAATTAGTTTAGCACTAATCCACCTATATATATGTTATATGAGCCTAATTAACTCATTCTACATAAATTCCTTGAGCTAAAAATTAGAGAGAGAGAGAGAGAGAGAGAGAGAGAGAGAGAGAAGAGGAATTCAGGGGAATTGAAGAGAGTTTAAAGGGATTGTGCTAATTTAAGGCCAAATTCAAGCTCTAGGTATGATCTTTAAGCGTAATTCATGAAGATAATCCATGTAGGAAGATGAATTCACTATGTATAGAATCAATTTCCATGAATTTAAAAGAAAAAAGTAGGAGTCACCATGAATAGAGTGAGTTTGAGTAAATTAAGTACATGCATGCATAATTCTCCATCTTTGAACATAGTTTTCTACAAATTCGTACATGCATGGGACTTACATATGTTATTTCTTAAGGTTCTTCATGATTTCACACTTGACATTTCATATGATCATGTTTTGTAAAGAAAAGAGTAGAATTTGACACATGTATGGCAAAAATATTTAATCTAGAGTTTTGTTTTGAAGAATTGAAAAAGTATTTGAGATCATGGTTGCATAATTTTCAAGAATCCATGTTTTATGAAGAGCTTCAAAGCTTTTAAGTTTAGCCATGTGAGCTTTGAAGATGAAAGGTGTGCTTTTAAACTTCAAACTCAGTTCTGGAAAACCCAAAATTCGTCGAGTTCACTTGAGCGAAGGATCTGTGGTTCGAGCAAATTTCGTATGCATCTAGTATTTTTGCAGACCTTGGCAATTGGCTTGAGCGACCGAGTGTGCGCTCGAGCCAACTCAACTTTGTTCAGCACTTGGCTGGAGCAACCATCGAGCGCACATTTCTCGTATCCCATACTTTTGCAGTCAAGCCACACCACTAGAGCGAAAATCCTGTTTTCAACAAATTTTGACTAACACTCATAAGTGCATATTTGCATCCACATACTCTTTTTGGCATTCTTAAACTTCATTTAGACATCCTTAGTCATGGAATAAGCTAAAATGCACATAAGAGAATCAATTAAGATACACCATTTGTCACGAACGTGTGTTTCAATGTGTATCTGTGCAATGAGTTTTGTGTAAGTGGTCAAGCAAGGTCAAACATTAGTGCCAGCCCACTATGAGTAGTATCTTTGTAAAGAAATGTTGTGAAAGTGTATTTTGATTTACCTCAAGAATACTATTTTGAAATTTTATTTCGATAAGAATTAATTATTGTCTCTTTTGAAACATAGTTGTGGCATACTTAGTGTAGCCCTTGTTTGGGATAACAATACTATGGCCCTTTGCTATAAGGCCCTCGCCTGGAGGAAATAATACCATGGCCCCTTGTTATATGTGCACAGAGATCTGTGATGTTGACCCAAGTGGTCCCTTTGCTTGACCTGTATGGCCCCTTTATTAGACCCATGTGGTCCCTTTGCTATGCCTTCGGGCCATTTGTTGCACTGTTGGATGTACCATATATGATTGTGATTTGTGAACTTTGACACGACAAGTATTTAGTGATGATTTGCTGCGAAGCCTATGTGATGTGATTTTGTATTACAATAGACATCATTCATTTAAACTCTTTATGTTGGTATTACTCACTGGTTTTGGTTCACCCCCTTTCCCTATATATATGTAGGTGAGCACATGGAGCGTCAAGTTTAAAGCAACCTCTGTAACGCCCCAATTTTCATACCCAAACGACAATACAATAATCATGGCCCTTTTAAGGAAAACCAATTATACAATCCCACACTTGCATTTCATAATGTAAATAGTTCCTCATGCGATAATACATTAATCCGACAACAAGTAAATACAAGTTTCCAAGGCTTAAGCCCAGTTACACATAATGGTTATTCAAATCCACACATACAAAGCCCTTGGCTTACAATCAGAGTCACAGCAAATGAGCACATTATGCTCTCTGCACACACTTCCATGCCTTCAATTTGGTGGAAACACCACATCTTTTCCTGCACAAAAATCCCGTAGGGTGACCATAAAGCCCAGGAGGAAATTTTTAACAAAGTATATACATTTTATACAAGTCTCGTGAGATGGAATGCTTATGCCATGCCATGCCTTTTTGAAAGTAAAACACACCTTTATCTTTTGAAAACCATCATGCTCAATGATGTCATACAATTTCAACTGCTCAACATTTATCAAATTTTATTCAAGGGGCGGTAAGTACAGCTCCGTAAATCCCTAGGTCGGTGTCTACAGGTAGACTATACAAGTACTACCAATTTGTCATTTTTACCGGTAATAACCGGAAGGCTCGACACCTCAAATCTGTCATTTTTACCAATAGTAACTGGAAGGCTCGACACCTATAATCTACACCACCTTTCAAGACTTACCACCGTATTTACCCCAAAACCATTTCATGAAAACTAGTTTCTCAACATTTTTTTTCTGAATGCAAAGTTTTCAAATCAAATTTCAAAGCTCTTCATTATCAAATGAATTGATATGCCAATGCAATGATTAATAATACAATGCAATATTTATTTCACTTTCAAAACTCCCACACAATATTCCTATTGTGATCAAAATTCTCATTTCTCATTTCAATGCAATTTCACAAGACGAATAAATACTTTTATTTCAATTCATCAAAGGGATAACATAATTCCCACATTTCAAAGTTAGTCATTTCAAGAGTATATCAACACTTTTAAATAACAATTTCCAAAACTTCAACAATTCTCTTATTCCATGGAAAACCATCGTTTATATGTAATAATAAACAATTTTCAAATATCATTTATTTTGGCACACAAAATAAATATAACAACATATTCTATAGATTTTCAACATCTTTCTTAAAAATTCCCAATTTCTAGGCTTTCTCACCAAAAACCATTCATCTTCAAATATTTGAGAAGATCTCACCAAAAACATCTTTCTTTCATCAACATAGTTCAAAAACCCTCAATTTCTATTTTTAGAAGGAAAAGAAAGTAAACCCACTTTCAAAATCACTCATCATCTTAAATCAACAATGAATTTTCAAAACTAATCAAAGGATGAATTTGAAAATCATCTAGATCTTGCAAAAACATATATATAACTCAAAGGAAATCCCTACCTCAAGCTCAAGGAGAAGATGAGCAAAACAAGGTTGAAATTCCAAAGATGTCAAAACCAACTTCTACTAGGATCAAAACGAAGCTCTTGACAAGATTTACACTTAATCTCAAAGGAGCAAGGCAAGAAAATGCTTCCAAGTGAGTAGATCTAAAGATCTTTGAGCAAAAAGTTATTTTGGAGAGGATGGAAGAGTCTCACGGCTTGGAGAAAGAAAAAGAGAAGAAAAGGTAAAGAAGAGGTTAAGTGAGGGACCTATTTATAGTGCTAGGTCAAAGAAAAATGAAGTCCCAAAGTTAACCCAAAAGACCAAGTCAAAATTCCCAAACAGTTGGCCCAAAACGTACTAAAATCTGGCAAAAAAAGTCTACAGGGGTCAACCCTTTTAACACAGGGGTCGACCCTATGAAGAAACCTATGTTTGACAGCATGGAAGAGGGTCGACCCTTACATAGGAGGGGGTCGACCCTATTTTCCAGCAACTAACACAGACATAAGAGGGTCGACCCTCTCCAGACTGGTGTCTACCCTATTTTCCAGCAACTAACACACAAACATAAGAGGGTCGACCCTCTCTAGTCTGGTATTTACCCCATTTTCCAGCAACACTTCAGAAACTTCACCAACAGGGAAGGGTCGACCCTTGCATAGAATTTTTAAGTCTCCAAGGAACTTTTGGCAAGCATAAGTGCGAACAACCAAACCCAACAAGTTTAAATCGGATTATTCTCCTCTAAAACCAACCCATAACAACACCAAAGATTTCCAAAATAAAAATAAAGGATTCGAATACACTTTCCCAAAAGTTTTAAAGGACACAAATGCTACAACCTCAAAAGTCCACCCCTCTGTCAAGCCACCTTGAAGTGCCTCTGTAATGGGGCGATCTTGGTCTTATGTGGAGCCAAGTTCTGTTAACCCTACTGCTTAGGTTTTTTTTTTTTTTTTTTTTTTTTGGAGTTTGTTATGTTTGGATGTTTGTGTAAGTGTGTAAGACGTTATAATGTAACTATGTGTTTATATCTATAAGGAAGGTTGAAGTTTTAATTATTTATGGATTTTCATGTATACACTACTCAATGGACATGGTTGTATTTTAATATTGCTTCCGTAGTGCCCCATTATTATTTTGAAATATCAGTTTTGTCTTTGAGGCAAGAGATAATCTGGGATTACTGGCCGGTCATGACCTAACCTCTCGGGGTGGGTTCGGGTCGTGACAATTTTCAGAGCAATCCCAGATTATCAGAGCACGAGTTATACCTCACTTATTGTCCATTGAGCATATGGTGTCTAGAAAAGACTTGAGGATTGCATTCATATCCATTTGAATATCAGAATGAGGTAACTTTTGAAAATGTGTATATATATGTGTGCATGCAATGTATTTGTTATAATACAAGTTTCATGTAGATAATAGTGAGAACAAGAGGGGATGAATTGGTGGAGTCTACCACCCCCACCTCCGATGCCCGTACCACCGATACAAGAACACCAAATAGATGACTGAATGATTGCTCTCACTAGAGAATTCAAAAAGATGAAACCACCCTCGTTTCTTGGGGGAATTGATTTGTTGAAGGTTGAGGCTTGGGTGTTGGGAATTGAAAACTGATCTAAAGTGTTTCCTTGTGCAGACACACAAAACGTTCTGTTGACAACCTTTGTAATGCCCCGCCTTTTATTACCCGACTTCATTACCAAATCCTTACATTATTACCCTTTCAAAAGATTGCATTCATTCAGGAATAGGTACAAAATAAATAGTAGCGTTCTCTCACTACAATGATGCTGATATATAAATAAGACAAGATACAACGCCCTTAGGCTAACATTGAATTACAATAAATAAAAACAAAACGGATTTACCCTTATACAATACATGGCTCTCGACCGACAAATTAAAGGCCCCGTGGCCAGCAAAGTAAAAGACATCAGTCACGAACAATCTTCCAACCTTGTACTTGAAAAAATTTTGTCAACACGTGGAATGAGCACTAAGCCTATTAGAGATCCTGAAGATGCTAACTAGTCACAACATATAGATAAAAATGATCATGCATGCACCACGATATACCATATAAGTAGTATATGACAGTTAATATCCCAATGTATACTCATATAAATATGTTTTTCTCAAAAAGTTCCTCTTTACTCAACATAATATAAAACCATTACTTCTCTTAGAAATTCTCGTTTATCTTCTAACACACATTTCAAAACCCCATTCTTCTTTTGATAAAATCGTCCATGTTAACATAAAAGAATTTCACTTAAACAACTATTCTGAAAACATAACCCCATATACAAGTCTTAACCTAACTCCACATATCACCTCACCATACTTATCCATACACCAATACATCAACAATCTTCCCTAGCTATAAGCCTAAGGGCTAAAAGACAACCACAACACAAAAGACCAACAGCGCACATATCTAAAAATAAATAACCGAGAATAATACATATGACCAATGTCATATCCATCGGCATACAACATGATTGGCAGATTCCACAACACAAATAACACATAACACTTTAACGGCCTCACTCGAAAGGGGGTGCCCCTCAGGTCATACTTTACCGAGCTCAAATTGGAAGGGAATGAAGAGCCTATCACAAGGCACCATGCTTTGCCAGCTCAGATATGGCAGGAAACGAACCGCATTTCATACCTTATCGGGCATAAACCGGAAGGGATGAGAAAACCTCTATTAAGGCACCACGCTTTGCCAGCTTAATACGGCGGGAAACGGACCCCCAAACAACACCACAGTGAAAGCATAACAAGCAAACCAACATCAATAATACACAGGTGTAATACATACACCTAATTCAATTATCACAACCCCGAGTATTAATAGCTAAATACATTAACCCACTTCCTTCAAAATGTGCTCCACGCATCGCTGTTCAACAAGGGGTTTTCTTACATTTTTAAAATGTTTTCAAAACACAATACAAATTACTAAACACCAAATCATACTATCCAAGGACCATCTCACAACATAACAACATTTAATACACGTTCCAATCACGTCTTTAACAATATAATCCATAACTCAACAATGAAATTGTTTATCCACAATGTCCATTTACAATCAATAACATACCATCCAACATTACATTGCTCACCCTATGATAGTACTCATAACCTATATCTAACAACAAGCAATACGATTCCACCGATGGCTAAGGACAAAACTCTAGACACCAATCTCATAATCCAAAACATTAATTAAGTATAACTAAATTCCTATTCTCTAGTTTATAAAAGAGTTAACAAAATATCCATTTGTTTTGAAACATAACTCCAAAGTTCCCATATTTTCAACACACCCAAACACTCATTTATATTGTCATTCCCCAAAACCCCAAAACTGTTTATAATAGGCACAACTCACCATTTACATAACATTACTCATCTTCTCTATCCACAAGTCCCTAGTTAGAAGCCAAGGCTCAAACATGAAAATCATACTTTAATGCAATAAAAAGTACCACAGGTCTATCTATAGCGAAGTATTGAAAAGAAGCTCAAGAATCCATACCTCTTAGAGCGAAGAGGAGAAAATCTGAAAATTTACTAACGACAAAAACGTGATCCGCTCAAATTAAATGGAAGCCCTAAGCAAGCTCTGCCCTTTTTCCCAAAGGGCCATGGTTGAGAAACCACTAGAATGAGAGTTTTAAAGAGAGAAGCTCTAGATCTAGGGTTTTTAAAATGCTTAGAGAGAGAGAGAGAGAGAGAGAGAGCTGAAAAAGTGATCCAAAAGGTGACTTTTATGAACCGATATACAAGCAGACCGCTCGAGCGCAAGAAGTGTCACTCGAGCATCCAGACACAAAAAGTGTGACCGCTCGAGTGTAGAATACAAACTCCCAGAAGTTTTGTAGATAGAAGACCACCGCTCGAGCTCAAGAATACCGCTCGAGCACAACATCAGTCGAGCGAATAATGCAACCTCCTAGTAGTTTTGCAGACCTGCAAAATTACTGAGAGTTTTCAAACGCCGGTCGAGCGTAGAGACAAAAATCTAGGCAACAACAGTTTTGAAAAGCAAGCCACCAACTAGTTCCAAATGCAACTAAGACACTCCAATAACCAAACTCAATGAGGAATAAGGAGAAACAAGACATTAAAAATCATATAATGCAATGAAACCCTGATCCTAAACATCAAACGGGTCGGGTCTAAACTAGAGTCTTTATAACCTCTCCCCTTAAGGAATTTTGTCCCCGAAAAAAAATGAATACACCCGCGAACCCCAAACTAGATCCATATGCGGGATACGTTGTTGGATCTCGGTCCGATACCTCGGTGCCCCAAAGACCCCCGAGAAACACACACAAGAGAGAAACCGCAAATGTCTCTTGATCTACAAAACCCATTGGGATCCACAAGGCTAACCCAAATAACCAAACTGCTTACTCCCAAACGCCAAACACGTTTCAACCGTCCACAACCAACTAAACACAAACCGTGCTCTCAACATTTGAACACTAAGGGAAAACCACACTCATAACTAGAAATTCTCAAGTAACTCTCACCAAAAAGAGTACTACACCCTCAAACAACGGCCCATAGAGACAACTCTCCGGTACAACCAAAACAACTAACGTCAAACTCATTCAAACCCAAAACACGTCACTAATAACCAAAACCAAATTCACTTTTATAAGGTGAAACAAAACAATCACATAAATCAATTTAAGCAACAATTTTCTTATTCATTTGAAAACTCTTTCAAAACTCATTTTCCCCAAAAGTTATTCAAACTCACACCATTTCCAAACAAAAATTTGCTCCAAAATTCCAAGAAAATCAAATGTTTTGCAAACATTTTCTCCAAACAAACCGTGAAATTTCAAACCCAAAGTTTTCAGTTGAAACAAAATGCCATGAGAGGCCATAAAACCAAACTCACTTTCCAATTCATTTCTCAACAATATTCGATGAATCTCAACCATCACCCAACAACCTCTATCACACACTCGGTGATATCACAACACAATTAGCACATTTCTGCAGTAACGATGAACAGAAATAAACACAGCTCTAAGAGAGATAATACAACACACATAGCTTCCAAAATCCAGAAGTTCCAAACCAATACAACACCAGTAATATTAATTCGCATAATTCAATGGCGCAAAAGTGTTCGCAAAATTGACACACTAACATATTACCCTAACTCAAGAGGTTCTACACACTCATAAGCGAGGCTCAATGCCCCTAAATATAACCGAAAATACCCTTCAACCTTACAACCACTTGCTCAAACCAAAACCAATTTTCGACGTGACTATATGTCAACCAACTTTGAATACCATATAACCAACCCATTAATTCTCCATTCTCATAACCCAACAATTCAAAACAAAACATTACCATTATACCACTTCATTCTTGTCACCCCAAGACTAAACACAATGCAAAACACACCCTTGCCATTCAACGAGCAATACGAAACGAACCTAAGTGTAGACACCCCATTTTGACTGTCCTTAAGACTTGAGTGCTCCACTCTGAACACTTGATGATAAAATGTTACGTTATGCAATCATTCAATTTTTCAACAAAAGAATTCAGTTTTGAGCTTTAAAACCTAAATGTTGCACACCCTTTGGACCAAAACCTTATTTTTTCTAGCTCGACCACTCAGCGAACAACTAGCTAGCAAATGGTTGCCACCTCATGGCCCGGTGGCCATGTTCAGTGTAGTAGATATTTTAACAGCTATCAGCTACTCCCATGCACATGCTTTGGACCAGCTATCTTCTTTGTAGATATTTCCGACGTGAGAAGTTGTTTTTCTATAAATACAACACCCACCTTCATGGTTTGGGGTTAGAAAAATTCTCCAGGTGCTTATAGCTTGCCCAATCATCTTCTGTACCCACCTTCATGATTTGGGGTTAGAAAAATTCTCCAGGTGCTTATAGCTTACCCAACCATCTTCTGTACCCTTTTGCAATATAGATACACAAAACATACACCTTGCAAGCTCAAACTTGAAGCTTTTGCTAAGATTCTTAAACACAATTTCAGTTCCTTGAGAGTGTTTAGCTTGTGGTTTGTGAACTAAGAAGAACATCCTCTCTTTTCAAGAGATGATCTTTGAACTCTTTAACCATCTTTTCTATCTCTTTTTCTTGTATTTTCATAGTGAGTTCAGAGTTGTTTTTAAGCTTAAAATGTAATTAAAACTTTGTTAAAAGTGAGTGAGCTAGCTACCCTTTCATTGGCTAGTTCACTTGTTGTGCACCCCTTTGTTTTTCTTTCATTTTCTTACCTTCTTTTCACTTATTTTGGTTCAATTTTAGTACTTTTTTAGCACTGTTTTAGGTTTTTTTTGTGTGAATAAATTGAATATGGGCTAATAAAAGGGTCCTAGTCCTCCCCGCTACATGTGTTTTTACTTTTTATGCTTTAAATATCATATTTGTGTTGTTGTAAGTCCTCTCGGATTTGGCGTGTTGAGAATATAGCGGCCAATCTATTGAGTTTATCATTTTTAGCTTTCCTTATGTAACAACCTTGTGGTCATGAGAGGATTACAGCTTAGGCTTAGCTACCCCGCCACAAGTTAACTTATCTAGTGCAAATTTCTTGCTTTCATATTATCCGGTGCTTACAACCTGACTTGCATGATTTCAAATCAAAAGGTTGAACAAGTATGTTAATCTAACTCTCATATTGGTCAAAATTGTTTTAGTGGAAAACCAAAACAAAAAAATGGTCAAAATGATGAACTAGGGGCGCAGTTAAGTCAGGTGTTCTGTCTTTTCCCCATGGTCAACATACTTGCCAGAAAAGGGCACTTTACCTGCCAGAAAAGGGCACAACTGAAGCCAACAACAAAGGGTCGAAAGCTCTCTCAGCCTCCGAGCAGCGAGGTATCAAGTCAAGTGCAAAACATGAACTAGAAAGGGAGCAAGATATTTCACTCCCTTCTGACCGCATCCGAACTGGCCAAGGGCGTCATCAACCGATGTCAGTTGCAGATTTGCTAGACACCCAGTTGTAGTGCAATCCCTCTATGGGAAAGCTCACTGTTGTGAGCAGAAGAAAGAGAATCTAGCAGAATGCTAGGGGCAAGAGCGCACAACTTCTTTTTTACCCATTAACCACCCAGGAGAGAGATAAAAAATGAGAGATTAAAGAATAGAGAGATGTGCGTTGAGAGAAAAAGTGAGAAAAAGACTTTTTCAAAAAACAAGAGATTGAGTGCTAGAGTGATGTGAGAATCACAAGTATGAAATGGTGGGAAACAATACCTGAAGAAACAGGCTCCCTATGAACTGAGAGGTCTCTCGCGTTTGTAACACGTCTGTGTGTTGTGTCTGTTGTTTTGTTTGTCTCGATTCTTGTTTCGAGTCATTTCGAGCATCAATAGATGTGTTTAGGTTGTTTTACCTTTGTTTTCCTTTGTTGATTCGTTTTGACTCTGGTCAGTCGTAGGCTCAATACCCAGTTGAGAACTTATTTCTCAATTTCAAAAATAAATCGTTTTGTGCTTAGAGTGTTGTGCCATTCTCCACATTTATGCAAAACAGGATTTGTTCTTTCATAAAACTGTAGGGTCCATCCCAGGTCACATGAGAACAATAGAACCAGGACCTATCTGAAGCTACATAGGTTCCAGACTACAAAGCAAAAGAAAAGAGGAAAAATGTTGGGCATCTGAGTTTGTTTCAACTTCAGCAAGTTTCGTCATTGCATTCCGTATGTACCTCTCCAAGCCTTGTCAATGCTCCGAAGTATGAGTGTGCCTCTACCTCAAGTTCAAGATCAAGTCTGCTTCAAGCCAGAATGGTGATTAGAAGTACTCTCCCAGAGTTCGAATGGCTGATGCCTAGAACACAAAGGTTTGGAATTTCTGAGACTAAAGTCTGGTTTAAATACCCATGGGTGTACCCCCAGCTTGAAATCTGTATGGCTGCCCCATAGATCGAGATAGCATGTGTATGCACCTCGATTCTGGATACTGAACCAACCTAGTTTGTCACCCCATTGGAGAATAGGGAAAGTTGTGAATATGATCGGGAAGAAAGGCGACATCTGTGACTTCTTCATGCAGAGGTTACTCATTGTCAGTATTTCAGGGCCTTTGTACTACGAGTTGAAGGTAAGTGTTCAAAGAACACAAGGGGAGATCCCCATCGGAGTAGAGCGATTCATCGCCACTCATTCCATGAGGTGCTTCCTAAAGTGCTGCTTTTTTTGTTTATTACATTCCCTAACCATCATGCTCTACATTGCTTGTAACATGTATCTTATCATCGCACTTACTGCATTTATTTGCATCTTGTGTTATATTGTATCGTTTATCCTTTTACGTCGACCAACGTTTAGGATCATTGTCCTCAGGGGCTTTCTCAGGACGTGTGAAGCGCAGCCTTGGGCAAGTTTTATCTCGGGACACGTGAAGCGCGAGCCCGAGTGGTTTTTCAGACCTCTTCTCACGGTTTCAGCCTGGTTAGAGTGTTCTTTTCCTCACACGATTTCAGCGTGTTTGGAATTTATCTCAAGTTGCGTTGTGTGTGCACCTGGGCGGTTGTTTTTGGACCTCTACTCAGGATTTCAGTGCCATTAGAGTGTTCTTTTCCTCAAACAATTTCAGTGTGTTTGGAATTTATCTCAGGTTGCGTCGTGTGCACACTTGGGCGGTTGTTTTTGGACATCTTCTCACGATATCAGCGTGGTTAGAGTGTTCTTTTCCTTACACGATTTCAGTGTGTTTGGAATTTATCTTAGGTTGCGTCGTGCGCGTGCCTGGGCAGTTTGTTTTCAGACCTTTTCTCACGATTTTAGCGTGGTTAGAGTGTTCTTTTCCTTACATGATTTCAGCGTGTTTGGAATTTATCTCATGTTGCGTTGTGTGTGCACCTGGGCAGTTGTTTTGAGACCTCTTCTCACGATTTCAGCGTGGTTAGAGTGTTCTTTTCCTCACACGATTTCAGCGTGTTTGGAATTTATCTTAGGTTGCGTCGTGCGTGCACCTGGGCGATTTGTTTTCAGATCTCTTCTTAGGGTTTCAGTGTGGTTAGAGTGTTCTTTTCCTCACACGATTTCAGTGTGTTTGGAATTTATCTCAGGTTGCGTCGTGCGTGCACCTGGGCGGTTTGTTTTTAGACCTCTTCTCACGATTTCAGCGTGGTTAGAGTGTTCTTCCTCACACTATTTCAGTGTGTTTGGAATTTATCTCAAGTTGCGTTGTGTGTGCACCTGGGCGGTTGTTTTTGGACCTCTTCTCACGATTTCAACGTGGTTAGAGTGTTCTTTTCCTCACACGATTTCAACGTGTTTGGAATTTATCTCAGGTTGCATCGTGCGCGCACCTAGGCAATTTGTTTTCAGACCTCTTCTCACGATTTCAGCGTGGTGAGAGTGTGCATTTTCTCACATGATTTCAGCGTGTTTGGAATTCATTTCAGGTTGCGTCAAGTACGCCCTTGAGTAGATATTTTTGCACCTTTTTCTCACGATTTCAGCGTGGTTAGAGTGTTCCTTTCCTTACACGATTTCAACGTGTTTGGGATTTGTTCTTCCTTCTCTCATAATTCCAGCATGGTTGGATGTGTTTCAGCTGTTATTATCATTTTCTGTGATTCGAAACCTTAGGGTGTGTCCCTGGTTTCACACCATTTCTTCATTCACGTGTGCCACGCAGTGGGATCTTGTTTGCCGCATCGGGTGCGCCTAACGGTAGTTGTTCTTTATCCTTCTCCGCATGAGGCGCAGTGAGAAATACATTTTTTTCTTACATCCTTTCTGTGTGAGATGTAGTTTGGTTCTTGTTTACTTGCTTATGTACGAGTTTGCTGTAGCATTTCTTCGCATAGCATTTGCTTAAAATGTTGTCTTTACTTTGCATAACATTTGTATCTAGATGCTTTATTACTGCTTTCTCTGCATGATCATAAGTTATGTTCGGCATTCTGCATGTCATTTGCATCTTTCCCCTGCCTGCGGGCGCATCTCTCTGTTATCTTGCTGTTTGTTTAAGTCTTTGGCCTTGTCAAAAATGAGTCGTCTCTAGGCTTTGACATTCACTCCTGTCACTTCTTGACTTTCGTGTTTTGTCAAAGAAGGGCAACTGTAGACACCCCATTTTTGACCGACCTTAAGGCTCAGATGTCATCGTTTGAGCACGCGGTGACCGTGCATGTTTGTGCTCATTTCGAGTTTCTGGAGTTTTCGGCTGAGTGCCTTGCCTCCAGGCCTCTGAACTCTTTGTGTTTTGGCTTGGTTTGTAGACCATGCCATGTTTTCCCTTGCCTGGAGGGAGAGAGAGGTCTGTAGACCACTTTTTGTGGTCGTAGACCACTTTTCCCTCTTGTAGGCTAGTTTTCGATTTCCAGAACCTTCGGTCGAGTGCCTTGTCTTTCTTCCTTTTTGGTTTGGTTTTCAACCAAACCTTGTTTTCCCTTCCCTGGAGGGAGAGAGAGGTCTTGTAGACCCCCTTTTTTGTGGTCGTAGACCACTTTTCCCTCTTGTAGACTAGTTTCCGATTTCTGGAGCCTTCGGCCGCGCTCCTTGTCTCGGGACCGCTTACCGTTCTCCTTATGGCCTGGTTTTCGAACCATGCCTTGTTACCTTGGTCTAGAGGGACACAGAGGTCTTGGAGACCACTTTTGGTGCCCGTAGACTTGTTTTCGAGACTTTCGGCTGCACGCCCTGACCCCCAGACTCTTGTCTTGCATCCTTTTTGGTTTGTTTTTTGCACAAACCTTGTTTTCTTTGCTTGGAGGGTGGAATGAGGGTTGGAGACTCTCCCTGAAAACCACTTGTGTTCCCTGCCAGCCAGTTTTCTTCCATATAGACCACTTTTGGTGGTCTACAAGTGGTTTGCAGCTAGAAAAAGTGGTCTCCCACCATGCCACTACCTTTCTCTCTCTGTACAGACCACCTTTAACCCATTGCCGACCACTTTTTGTCCTGGCCGACCAGTGCAAGTAGTTGCCCGACCACTTTAACTAGTCGGCCGCTTTCCTGCAGTTTCCTGAAGATATTTTCTTGCCAGCTGTGCCAGCTGGTGAGCACAGAAACTGTCACGCCCCAAACTTGCCCCTAAAAGTTTGGGCATGACCTACACAGAAATGGACGCATAACCTGGTATACATATCAAATGGGGCCTGAACAAAAGCATTTACCAATATAAATTAACATAAATAAAAGAACTGTATCCATTGAGCGACCACTATCATGCCAGGATCACAGACAGAACATAAGGCAAATAAACATACAGTGACATGCATCAAAGAGTTAGCTATGTACATATATATATATACTGACCAAGCCCTTAGAATTGGGCGTAAAACAACATGGACAGGCAAAGGAATTATATATACATCAACCTTAAGCAGACAATCAGAGTGTAAAATCAAAAGCTCAGCAAAAAGAGTTGCCTTCACTTAAGTGCCTGGACACTTTGAGGTTGACAGAAGAGGCACGGATGCCATGGGTTAAAACTGACCTCCAGGTGGAGTGCCTACAGAAACAGACATAACACAAAGTGAGTTAAGCTCAGTGAACAGTAGTACATAAACAATTTAAAGATTAACTTAATTTACTTACAATGTACACATTTCTCTAATTATATAAGTAAATGCAAAAATCCTGTGGTTAGTTTGATTCTGTACACATTTCAGAACAGTCTTGTCGGTTCATAACTTCACAGATTGGCCCTTGGCCTGATGGGTTCACACATTCACAAATTAGCCCTTGGCTTAACTTAGATGCATAACTTCACAAATTGGCCCTCGGCCTTTGAGATTCATAGTTTCACAAGTTACAGATTCATACTTCACAAGTTGGCCCTCGGCCTCATAATTTCAGAATTCACAAGTTGGCCCTCGGCCTCATAAGTTCACAAATTCACAAAGTGGCCCTCGGCCTCATAAATTCACAAGTTATACCTTTCATATCTTCACAAATTATATCTTTCATAATTTCACAAATTGTATCTTTCATAACTTCACAAATTGTATCTTTCATAACTTCACATAACCAAGTGACCCATAAAGGGACCAAATTGGCTTTAAGCCCAGTTCTTGTATGTATGGACTCAAGAAGTGGCTCGTACGGATTCTAGAGGTGGCTTGCATTGCAGCACTTAGTTCCGTACAACAATTTGTTCCATACTAGGAATCAATATTTCTTGAAGACTGAACAATTCATATTATGTCATAGCATAAACCAAGTGAATAAAAAGAACAGAATAATGCCAGGTTCATGCAAATACCGTTCACAATGGTGCACATAAATTTTCCTTTATGATTCATTACATGTAGCCATAGTCATTTTACGTATAACAAAGCATTAATAATAATTATTTACAGAAACACATGTGTCGTTACAGTACTATTCATGGGGATAGAACAATTCACACCATAACGTGAGTCATATAACAATGTTATTGATATTCAATTCTTTGACGTATAAGGCAACCCATGGTTCTGTTCGATTTTCATTTCGTTAATCCATTCTTGGTAGATGTCTATGTCATAAAACATGTATCGAACTAAATAAGGCCGTAGGAGTCCAGGATAGGACGTTCAAAATATCAAGTTCCCATTAAGCGGGGTTTATATTCATAATCCCTTCTTACCAACCAGTTGCATAATATTAATAATTCTTGTGCGGAGTTATAGGTAATTTACAGGTTATTACACATTAAGGATAACCATTAACCATAACCAAAATGCAGAGTAGTTTCAGAGTCATACCAAAATATACATAATCTTTTAATGTTCTCACCGATCCCTAAACAACATAAATGCTTACAAAGAACAGTGCGTTAACAATAAGAATTATTAACGGTAAGTAAACGTACAATTGCAGTACTACTACTCACAGTGATCGGTTCCCGGTGGTAAGGGTACAATGTCCTCGTCTCGATCTACAATTACAGTGCACAACACATAATATGAGGTTATACTCGATCTTTTACTCATTCTCTTCGATCGTTCAATCAATTAGTCATGGTGGTACCAAGCTCATTATTCTTTAATAAGTTGTAATCCACATCTTAGAAAACAGGAGAAATCGATGGGAAATGGTTTAGGTGAAGAAATGGTACAAAACTAATTGACATAAGGTGAACAGTCATCACTAATTTGGGCATAACTATTTCTGTATTTAGAATTTGGGAGTGAGACTAGCGCCATTGGAAACTAGACTTCCGGGGCTTGATTTTAGGCTCAAAAATTACTCAAAACGAAGTCTGGATGGAAAAAATATGCTTATTCAAAATTGGTTGGGCAGAGCTGTCTCCGCACGTGCGGGGGAACAATGCCGCACGTGCGGCCCTGGACAGTTGCAGTCCGAAAATGGCTGAAAATTTGGGACTTCTCATTTTCAAAATCAAACCTTAATTACATGTAAATCAAAGCCCAAAACCCTTTAATACATGACCAATTTCACATTATTATTCTTCATCAAACACCATAATCTCAAAATAAACAAATTTAATGATTTTAATTCTTCAGTCAAGGAATTCTTAGAAAATCAAGGTTCATGGGTTCAAAGCTTCCTTTATTATCATGATTTCATGAAATTAATGTCTTAAACACAAGGATTCAAGATAATTGATCTTACCTTAGTTCACACTTTGATTTCCTCATGGTTCTCTTTAATTTCTCCAAGCTTCCATGGTTGCTCTCCTTCTTCTCTCCAATTTCTTCAAGCCACCCTCAAACTCTCAACAATGGTGAACCCTCTCTCTCACTCTCTCTTGGCTCTCTTTCTCACGGGTCTTCCCCTCTCTTTTTAGATATTTTGAGCTCCTAAAAGATAAGTCCTCCTCTTATAACTCATATACACCCATATGATTAACTACATAAACTTTATCACAAATACGGAGGGCCAAACACGCCCTTACGAATCGCACAAAACTAAATTTCAATTAAATTTTTCAGATGACTCTAAAAATTACGATGATCATAAATATGTCCCCTGTTCCGATTTCTGAAGTCTCTAAGGCCTTCAATTTGCAGTACCAAGTTAACCACCCAAATGCACATTAACGAGCTAGACAAATTAGATTTCCAATTAAGTTTCCCAAATAGTTCTAAAAATTTCCATTAACACATCTAAGTCCTCAATTGTGATTTCTGAACCCATAAAGGTCGGAAATTCAATTTTAAAGCCGTGGCTCAACAGATAATGCTTCAATTCCAAAGGATATAATTAAATTAAAACATCTCAGCTCATAGATAAATACAAATGATTTCTTCTCCATGTTTTGGGGTCATTACAGAAACCATCCTCCATACACGTGTATGGAGGGATTACATCTAGCTTCGAGCTTGTTCAACAAGCTTGAGGCTTGTTTTTCTATAAAAGGGAGACCCTCTCTCCCTTCTCCTGGTTGAGAAATTGGCTGAGGGCTATACATATCATCTATATCTATACTTCTTTCTTTCCTTCTATATTTGGGCTCAAAAGTGTAGTTTATTCACACTTTTTCACACAACCACATAGTGAAACACAATACTCTTGGAGGTGAGGCACCTAGAAGCTGGTTTTGGTGTTTTTGGATTGGTTTGAGCTCTGAAAAGCTGCTAGAGTTGCAGCTTTGAAGTTGTTCTTCAAGGGTGAGTCAACTAGCCCTTGAAAGCTTTATTTTGATTAAGCTTTTGGACCTATATGCATGCTTATTTTGTCTTGACTTTGTGCTGCAAAAATTTCTGATTTCAAGTGTTCTAAATGTTTGTTTGAGGCTTCTTTGGTGTTGGGGGTGGTCTATCCCCTCTTGTGCCTTGTTTGGCTTTGTTTTTGTGCTATCCTTTTAAGCTATTGGGACTACCTCTTTTTGACCTTCTCACCACTGAAACTCGGAGGAATTTCAGTGGTGGAAAGGGTGTTTTGAGGTCCCAAATAGGAGGAGGTCATCTCCTCTCCTTGTATCTTGGTTGCTTGCCTTGTTGGCCTCATGTTTGAGCATATTTATCTAGCATATGTTGGCCCCATCTCAGCATATTTTTAGCCTTATTTCAGTATTGGATACATCTGTTTTGGCTTAGTTTAGGCTACCTTTGCATGCTTTATACACTTGTAGTGTAATCCTTACAAACTAGCCTTGTATGCCTCATGTTTTAGCATGTCTTGCTAGCCCATTTTGGCTCTATCTCAGCGTGCTTTTGGTGTTGTTTTAGCATGCCTTAGCTCTGTTTTAGGTTGGTTTGATAGCATCTTGCATGCTCCTTGCACTTGTAGTGCATTTCCATTCACTAGCCTAACATGCATCATGCTTTAGACCATCATTCTAGCATCCTTTTGGCTCTACTCAAAGAAGCTTTTATTCATGTTTTACCATGCTTGAGCTCTGTTTTATGTTGTTTTGGTCATGCATGCCTTGCTTCGTATAGCCATAGTGCATTCTAGCTCACTGGTTTTGAGTTTCCAATCCACTAGCATGCATTGCTTGGGCTATTTGCATGATTTGGCATCATTTAGTATATGATTTCATAGCATGTTTCACTTCCATGTCTTCACATCTTTCACTCTCTCAATGCTTTGGAGGGTTGGTGCTTTATGCCTTAAATATGAGCAATTATGCATGCCATCTTGCCTAGGCTTTTGGACCACCATTTCAGTGTGTTTTGGGTCTTTTTTTGCCATCATACAACTCTGTTTTTGGTTGGTTACAGCATCCCTCATTTGTTTCTTACACTTGTAGTGTAAGTCCTCTTTACTAGCCTTGCATGCCTAATGAGTGAGCTTGTTATCCTAGCATGTGTTGACTTGGTATTATTCCATTTTTGGTGTTATTTTGACATGTCATAACTCTAATTTTTGTTGGTGAAGCCATCTCATGATTGGTTTTGGTAGGTGTAGTGTAATCCTCCTTGTTGGCCTTGCATGCTTGTTGTTTTGGCCCTTCATGCTAGCTTGTTTTGGCTTTTCTCCATGCATGTTTTAGCATCATTTTGGCATGCTCTATGACTATTTTGGGTTGTCTTGGTCATATGGTTCATGTATTGCATAGCTGTAGTGCAATTGGCCTTGCTAGCCTTGAGTTTTGAGCCTCGTAGCATGCTTTATTTGTGACATGTCCATGATTTGGCATCATTTCACATGTTATTTCAGAGCATATAGCATTGCCATGTTCTCACTTCTTTCACTCTTTGAGTGCCTTTAAGGGTTATGCCTTTGTGCCTTGCTTGTGGCCTAATATGTATGCATGATTGTCTAGACTTCTGAGCTCCCATCTCAGCATGTTTTGGTCTTTGTTTTGACCTAATTGAGCTCTGTCCATAGTTGGTTCAGTCATTCGTTCCATGTATTGCATGCCTCTTGTGTAGTCCCTCTTGGTGGCCTTGTGCCTTAGACCCTCTTGCATGCCATACTTGAGATGTTTGCTTGCCATGACATCATTTCACATGATATTTCAGTGCATATAGTGTTGTCAAACTTCCATGTTTGTCACTTCTTGATCATGTTTGAGAGTTGTGTTCTTGTGCTTAGTTGATGAGCCATTGCATGAATAGGCATTATCTTACTTTTCATGCCACCATTTCATAGCATTATGGCCACTGTTTTGGGTATGATTGAGGTCTGTCCATATTCAGTTTAAGTCCATATAGCATGTTGTTTGCATTTTGTTGCATTGCATTGTGTTCACATGTTGTTTGCATGCTTTTGTTGCATTGCATTGTGTTTGCATGCCATTAGCATTGTTAGGTTGATTATGTTGCATTAGCATTGTTCGCATGCCATTAGCATAGATAAGTTGATCATGTTGCATTGCGTTGTGTTTGCATGCTCATGTTGCATTAGTATTATTTGCATGCCATTACCTTTGATAGGTTGAGCATATTCCATGCATTGCATTGTGTTTGGATCGGGAAACACGAGAAACGAGGGACGTTTCATACTTGAAGTGATGAAACGTTCCTCAATTCTCGGTCGCCGACCCTCTTGATCATGCATGATAGAGGTTACGGCTCTTATGTGTTCCTTGTGCATTCATTCACACTGATTGTGTAATCTTGGCTTCTCGGCCATCGTGCATTGCGATGCTCGGTTGGTGGCCCGAGAGTCGAGAACCACACCCCCTTGAGCTCATGAAATGATAGGGAGGGTGGTTATGCACACATATCTTACAGATACACTGTCGTGCCCCTTTTTGCTCTCTCTTGCAGCAAAATGGAGTTGTGCAGAATTTTCTGGTCGGTAGGCCAGAAAAAATAGCTAGCCGACCACTTTTTCTGGTCTGTAGCAAACGTAAGTGGTCTACAGGTGGTGTAATAACCTAACCCTCGTACATGTTTCCTGGTATACTTTCAGTCCCCTATTCTGCGCATTTATATGTTCATTGTGAAATTCCATGTGAAATGAAGTTTAATTAAGTGATTCTCATGAATATAGATTCATATCTGTCTAATAGGGGAAATATATGTTACAATTATAATGTTTGGATCAGAAATTGAAAGCCTTAGTAGCCTAATAATCTGAAATTGATTTTACATTTAAGATCAGCATGATTTTTAGGTCATAATATGATTTTCTGTGAAATTTCAACTTGGAATGATTAAACTGATTGATTTTCGTCTTTATTCACTTTTATATAAACTTAGTTCTTTAAACACTTGACTCGTGATCCTTAACTCAAAATATCTCCTGAGAAAGAGGGAGTTAGAGAAAAAGAGAGTTGGAGAGAAAGACTTCAACAAGGGAAAAGACAGGAAAATCAAGGAAATTGTGGAAATTTGAACTAAGGTATGTAAGATTCACCTTAAATAACATTTTTCTTGGATTTGTGAGAGAATCCCCTTTCATTTATACCATCTACGGTTAAAATTGAGATCTTGTGCAAGTTGTTGGTTAATTGGCAAGATAATCTTATCATTTTGTTGTTTTGATTTAATTTGAACCATCTAGTGAGAAGTACATCTCATTTCTCCAATTGCTAAGTTGAGTTCATCTATGTGAACAAATGGCTACATATATATATGTGTGAGGAAGTTGGAAATATTATGAAAGTGAGCCATGTTTATGAGTTTTAAGGATTAAAGATCTAATCCATATTCAGATTGTTATATGTTTGTAATTCCTATTTACATGATTTTAAAACCGTATTCTAGCAATTAATGGACCTATTTTGAGCCTCGTAGATGCCTACCAAAATTGGGTTTTTGTTTGGAATTCGGACTGTAAACTGGGCAGAATCACCGCACGTGTGGGGTTCATGGCAGCACGTGTGGGAAGCCTTGCCACACGTGCGGGGCTCACAGCCGCACATGCGGAAAACAAGGGAAAATTGGGCTGAAGACACTGAAAAAAAGCACGTGCGGGACCCTACTGCCGCACGTGCGGCGCATGCTGGAAACGTTTGTCTGCTCTGTTTTATCTGTTTAGCCCTCTAATATTATTGAAATCTGTATTTGATGCCTTAAAATGTTTGTAAATTCATTCGAAGCAAAACGAATCAGAAAATATTTTAAAAATGAAAGGAACTAATGTATGAGTTGTGCATGTGTGTAGGTCGCAACCCGTGAGGAACAATCAATCCGCTATAGCACAGTGAGTAATAGTACTGTAGCAGTACGCTTTACTTATCTCTAATGATTACTATTAGCATTCTATTAATCACAAATTAACTGTGTTACCTTACGCGAACGATTGAAAGAATCTGTGTACCTCTGTATGACTCTGAAACTAGTCTGCTCTGATGATATCTGGGCTTATGGCCAATCTGTGGAATCTGCTGGGCCTATAGCCTATCTGTGAAATCTGTTAGACCTATGGCCAATCTATAAAATCGGTTAGGCCTAAGGCCGTTCTGTATATCTCTGGGCATTAAGCCGCTCTAAATAAAATATGGGCCTGAGGCCATTCTGAGAATATTTACCAAATAAGATTAATCATATGCATCTACACTTATATGCATTATAATTCAAGTTTATTTAGTGATTTGTTTAAGTACTACTATTCACTGAGCTTCGCTCATTCCATGTTATATCTGTCTTTGTAGGTACTCAATCCGGACGTCAGTCCTAGTCCGGCTTAGATCATTTGTCTTTTGCTCCTTACACTGCGACCAAACACTTAGCAAAAGCTAATTCATTTTTGTGGAGTCCTTGCAGAACTTTTAGCTTCGTGCACTGAGTCTTTTGTCTGGATGTTGTAAAACATGATTAACTTCCCTTAACATAGTTTTTTTGCATCCTCATACTCGGGGATGGGCCTGTATATATATAACTACATGTATGTTTATTATACATTAGATTTTATGTGTTTGATCCTGGCACACTAGTATAGCTCAATGGATGTTATTTTGCATTATTAACCGCTTCCGTTCATGCCCCATATGTTATACACATAGAATTTGATGTCCGTTTCTGAATAGATCATGCCCATACTTCTAGGGGTGTGTTTGGGGCCTGACAAGTGGTATCAGAGCACGAGTTGCTATCTCACACACGAATCCATTAAGCCTTAGGATATCTAGAAAAGACTTAGGCATCATGCATAATATTCTGAATGTGAATGGAAAGATTGATGGCAATGTTAAATGCAATCTGCTAACGCTAATGATTATGATCCATGTTTATTGTATATTTCTTACGTATGTTGTAATTGATTGTCATGTAGAATATGGTGAGAACAAGAACGGAAGATCCGAAAGATGCTACTTCTGCACGGTTAGACGGAATGGAAAGAATGATGATGGAAATGGCGGAGACCTTACGACAATAACAACAATAGCAACAACCGCCACCGCCATCGGTACCTCTGCCTGTAGTACAAGATCTCCATGCTAAGGACCGAACTATCACTCTTAGGAGGGAATTTAAAAAGATGAAGCTGCCATCATTCAAAGGAGGAATATAACCAATGAAAGCTGAAGCCTGGGTATTGGGAATAGAAAAGTTGTTTGAAGTTTTCCCTTGTACTGAAGCTCAAAAAGTACAACTTGTTGCCTTCACTCTTGAAGACGAAGCGCGGAGGTGGTGGATGCTTACGAGAACCATGTATCAAGGCTTAACATGGGACAGATTCTTGGAACTATTCTATGATAAGTACTTTCCGTAAAGTATGCGAGACAAGAAAGTGACTGAATTTGAAACTCTTCGACAAGGAAGCAAGACCGTTGCAGAGTATGAAGCTCAATTTGCAGAGCTAGCCCGGTTTGCACCTCATATGGTGGATACGGATTATAAGAAAGCACAGAAATTTGAAGGGGGATTACAGAGTGCTATCATGGATCGAGTCAACATGTTGAAGTTACTCACCTATGTTGATGTGTTGGAGAGGGCTGTTATAGCAGAGGGAAACATTTTCGCCCAGAATCGGATCTTCGAATGGAAAGGAAAGAGGCAAAACACATAATTGTCAAAGGGGTCAACCATTCCACCTAGCAAGAAACAAAACTCAAGGACTTCTAGTACTTCCACCCTTACTCCAGACTCGACTCCTGCTTGTTCAGAATGTTGAAAGAAACACCGTGGGACTTGTTATCGGTTATCTGGAGCATGTTTTCGATGTGGCAAAATGGGTCATTTGGTAAGGGATTTCCCTCAGAGGAATCAACAAAATGGTAATAGGGTTGCTACAAGTTCAACAGGGTCTACACCAGCTCCGTACACCAAGTCAACTGCTAAGCCTGTTAATAAAAAAGACACCGCAAGACAAGGCAGGGTGTTTGCATTAGTTCCGGGAGATGTGCAAAATGCTACAATAGTGGTGTCAGGTATATTTATTGTTCACGGTCATTCTGCTTATGTATTGTTTGATTCTGGCTCTACCCATTCCTTTGTGTCAAAACTATTTGCTCAAAATTTAGATATATCTGAAGAAGCATTATCTTATTTGCTATGTGTGTCTTCACCTTTGGAAGACTCTATGGTTTGTACTTCTGTATATTTTGCTTGTGAACTCCTAATTGGGGACATACGGGTATATGCCAACTTATTGGCCCTTGACATGATTCACTTCGATATTATTCTGGGTATGGACTGGCTGAGTGAATATGGTGCAACTATTGAATGTTTGAAAATCAGTTTCCATCCTCCGGGACAATCAGAATCTACCCTTCACGGATGTGGAGTGACTTCCCCACCTTACTTAATTTCTGTAGCAAAGGCTTGTAAATTAATTCAGAAAGGGTGTCAGGGATATTTATGTAGTGTTTTGGAAGGGCAAATGATGAATGGGAGTATTGACATGATTCCAGTTGTCTGTGAATTTTCAGATGTTTTTCCGGAAGAATTACCAGGGGAGTTAGTAGACCGTGAAATCGAGTTTACAATTAAAGTGGCACCGGGAACTCCACCCATTTCTAAAACTCCGTATAGGATGTCACCAGCTAAAATGAAGGAATTAAAGACTCAGTTGCTAGATTTACTGGATAAGGGATTCATTCGCCCGAGTGTCTCTCCATGGGGTGCACCAGTTCTGTTTGTGAAAAAGAAAGATGGGACACTCCGATTATGCATAGATTACAGAAAACTTAATAAATTGACAATCAAGAATAAGTATCCATTACCCAGGATCGATGATTTGTTTGACTAGCTACAAGGGGCACAAATCTTTTCGAAAATTGATTTACGGATCGAATACCACCAACTGAAGATCAAAATTGATGATGTTGAGAAGATAGCTTTTTGAACCCGGTATGGTCATTATGAATTTATGGTTATGCCCTTTGGAGTCACTAACGCACCGGCAACATTTATGGATTTAATGAACCGTGTCTTTAAGCCCTATCTGGACGAGTTTGTGGTGGTATTTATCAATGACATCCTTATTTACTCGAAGAATGCAGAAGCTCATGAGAATCATCCTCGTGTAATTCTTCAAACACTCCGAGAAAAGAAACTGTATGCAAAGTTGAAGAAACGCGAATTCTGGCTACATAAGGTGGGATTTTTGGGACATGTGATAACAAAGAATGGGGTTTATGTCAATCCACACAAGATTGAGGCGATCGTGAATTGACCAACTCCTACTAATGTGATTAAGGTGTGGAGCTTTATGGGATAAGCCGGGTCTACAGGAGGTTTGTTCCAGATTTCTCCAAAATCGCTGTACCCTTTACTCAACTAACTCAAAAAGGAGTTGTATTTGAATGGTCAGAACAGCGAGAATCTACCTTTCGAGAATTAAAAATAAAGTTAACTACAGCTCCAGTTCTTGCCTTACCATCTGGTACTGAAGGATTTGTGATATACAATGATGCTTCCCATAAGGGATTAGGGTGTGTGCTTATGCAAAGTGGAAACGTTATTGCTTATGCTTCACGTCAACTTAAACCCCATGAAAGGAATTATCCCACACATGATCTTGAACTAGCAGTAGTGGTTTTTTCTTTGAAGATATGGCGGCACTATCTGTATGGGACTACCTGTGAAGTTTATACTGACCATAAGAGCCTCAAGTACCTTTTTACTCAGAAAGAGTTGAATATGCAGCAGCGGCGATGGTTAGAGCTTATTAAAGACTATGATTTGAAAATCTGTTACCATCCTGGTAAAGCCAATACAGTTGCAGATGCACTAAGCTAGAAAGGCACGGGGAATTTAGCAAATTTGTGTACGGAACAAAGAGAGTTCTTGGTTGAATTAGATAAAATGAACGTAGACCTTGGGGTGCATGAACGGGAGGCCATAGTAGCAGTAGTGATGGCCCAACCGACATTAATTGAAGAAGTCAAACTACGTCAGATGGAGGATGAAATTCTGAAGAAGATATGCGATGAGTTAGAGACAAAACCGAGACCGGGATTCAATTTGGTGAATTCAGTACTCAAATTTCAAGGAAGATTATGTGTTCCCAATGTGTCAGAAGTTAAGCAAAAATTGATGGAGGAAGCACATGCCTTAAGATTTTCACTGCATCCTGGAAGTACTAAGATGTATCGGGATTTAAAACAAAACTTCTGGTGGCCAAGTATGTAAAAGGAAATCGCGGATTTCGTCTCCAAATGTTTGCAATGCCAACAAGTAAAGGCAGAGCATCAGAGACCGAAAGGATTATTGCAACCCCTTCCAATACCGGAATGGAAGTGGGAACATCTGACCATGGATTGTTGTGGGATTACCACGGACTCCTCAAGGTATGAATTCTGTATGGATCATTGTAGACCGGTTAACCAAGTCTGCCTATTTCGTACCTATGAAGACACAGTACAATGCGAATAAACTTGTTGTAATCTATGTGAACAAAATAGTGAGACTCCACAGTGTTCCAGTTTCAATAGTATCAAATAGGGATCCGAAATTTGTATCTAGATTCTGGCAGCGTCTACAGGAAGCTATGGGTATAGAATTAAAGTTTAGCATAACTTTTCACCCTCAAACAGATAGACAATCCGAGAGAACGATACATACATTAGAGGATATGCTCCGAATGTGTGTTCTGGATTTTCAGGAAAGTTGGGAAACTCATCTACCGTTGGTAGAGTTCGCATATAATAATAGTTACCATTCGAGTATTGAGATGGCACCCTATGAGGCTCTGTATGGAAGATCGTGTCGTTCCCCCGTGTGTTGGGCCGAAATTGGAGATAGATCATTGTTGGGTCCCGAAATTGTTCAATTGACAACTGAAAAGATTAAAACTATTCGGGAAAGATTGAAAACTGCTCAAAGTAGGCAGAAGAGTTATGCGGATAACCGATAAAGGAATTTGGAATTTGAAGTGGATAGTCATGTTTTTGTGAAAGTCACCCCGATGATGGGACATCCAAGATTCGGGAAAAGGGGTAAGTTAACACCCTGATATGTTGGTCCATTTCAAATTTTGGAAAGAGTGGGTCCGGTAGCTTACCGAGTTGCTCTTCCACCAAGTATGAGTCAAGCACATAACGTGTTCCATGTCTCTATGCTTCGAGGATATCTTCCGGATCCTTCTCATGTCATATATTACCACCAAATTGTGTTGAATGACAAGTTAACTTATGAATAAAAACTAATTCGAATTCTAGACCAGCAAGTGAAACAGTTACGAAATCGAGAAATTCCAATGGTAAAGGTTGAGTGGCAAGAACATTATAGGACCGAAACTACTTGGGAAAAAGAAGAGGAAATGCAACACCAATATCCGTATCTGTTCCTATCCTAAGGTAAAACAAGTTTGAGGGACCAAACTTATTTAAGAGGGGGAGAGTGTAATAACCCGACCCTCGTACATGTTTTCTGGTATACTTTCAGTCCCCTATTCTGCGCATTAATATGTTCATTGTGAAATTTTGTGTGAAATGAAGTTTAATTAAGTGAATCTCATGAATATAGATTCATATCTGTCTAATAGGGGAAATATTTGTTACAATTATAATGTTTGGATCAGAAATTGGAAGCCTTAGTAGCTTAATAATCTGAAATTGATTTTACATTGAAGATCAGCATGATTTTTAGGTCATGATATGATTTTCTGTGAAATTTCAATTTGGAATGATTAAACTAATTGATGTTCGTCTTTATTCGCTTTTATATAAACTTAGTTCTTTAAACACTTGACCCATGATCCTTAACTCAAAATATCTCCTGAGAGAGAGGGAGTTAGAGAAAAAGTGAGTTGGAGAAAAAGACTTCAACAAGGGAAAAGATAGGAAAATCAAGAAAATTGTGGAAATTTGAACTAAGGTATGTAAGATTCACGTTAAATAACCTTTTTCTGGATTTGTGTGAGAATCCCCTTTCGTTCATACCATTTAGGGTTAGAATTGAGATCTTGTGTGAGTTGTTGGTTAACTGGCAAGATAATCTTAACATTTTGTTGTTTTGATTTAATTTGAACCATCTAGTGAGAAGTACATCTCATTTCTCCAATTGCTAAGTTGAGTTCGTCTATGTGAACAAATGGCTACATATATTTATATATATATGTTTGTGTGTGTGAGGAAGTTGGAAATATTATGAAAGTGAGCTATGTTGATGAGTTTTAAGGATTAAAGATCTAATCCATATTCAGATTGTTATATGTTTGTTATTCCTATTTACATGATTTTAAAACCGTTTTCTAGCAATTAATGGACCTATTTTGAGCCTTGTAGATGCCTACCAAAATTGGGTTTTTGTGTGGAATTCGGACTGCAAACTGGGCAGAATTGCCGCACGTGCAGGGGTCATGGCCGCACATGCGAGAAGCCTTGCTGCACGTGCGGGGCTCACAACCGCCCGTACGAAAAACAGGGGAAAATTACGCTGAAGACACTGAAAAAAAGGCACATGCGGGACCCTACTGCCGCACGTGCGGGAGCCATTGCCGCACGTGCGGCCCATGCTAAAAAAGTTTGTCTGCTCTGTTTTATCTGTTTAGCCCTCTAATATTATTGAAATCTGTATGAGATGCCTTTAAATGTTTGTAAATTCATTCGAAGCAAAATGAATTAGAAAATAATTTAAAAAGGAAAGGAACTAATGTATGAGTTGTGCATGTGTGTAGGTCGCAACCCGGGAGGAACAATTACTCCGCTATAGCACAGTGAGTAATAGTACTGTAGTAGTACGCTTTACTTATCGCTAATGATTACTTTTAGCATTCTGTTAATCACAAATTAACTGTGTAAACAGGGGAAAATTGCGCTGAAGACACTGAAAAAAAGGCACATGCGAGACCCTACTGTCGCACGTGCGGGAGCCATTGCCGTACGTGCAGCCCATGCTAGAAAAGTTTGTCTGCTCTGTTTTATCTGTTTAGCCCTCTAATATTATTGAAATCTCTATGAGATGCCTTTAAATGTTTGTAAATTCATTCGAAGCAAAATGAATCAGAAAATAATTTAAAAAGGAAAGGAACTAATGTATGAGTTGTGCATGTGTGTAGGTCGCAACCCGGGAGGAACAATTACTCCGCTATAGCACAGTGAGTAATAGTATTGTAGTAGTACGCTTTACTTATCGCTAATGATTACTTTTAGCATTCTGTTAATCACAAATTAACAGTGTTACCTTACGCGAACGATTGAAAGAATCTGTGTACCTCTGTATGACTCTGAAACTAGTCTGCTCTGATGATATCTGGGCCTATGGCCAATCTGTGGAATCTGTTGGGCCTATGGCGTATCTGTGAAATCTGTTAGGCCTATGGCCAATCTGTAAAATCAGTTAGGCCTAAGGCCATTCTGTATATCTCTGGGCTTGAAGCCGCTCTAAATAAAATCTGGGCCTGAGGCAATTCTAAGAATATTTACCGAATAAGATTAATCATATGCCACTACACTTATATGCGTTATAATTCAAGTTTATTTAGTGACTTGTTTAAGTACTATTATTCACTGAGCTTCTCTCATTCTGTGTTATATCTGTCTCTTTTGGTACTCAATCCGAAGGTCAATCCTAGTCCGGCTTGGAGCACTTGTCTTTTGCTCCTTACACTGCGACCAAACACTTAGCCAAAGCTCATTCATTTTTGTGGAGTCCTTGCAGAGCTTTTAGCTTCGTGCACTGAGTCTTTTGTCTGATGTTGTAAAACATGATTAACTTCCCTTAACATAGTTTTGTTGCATCCTCATACTCGGGGATGGGCGTATATATCTGTATATATATAACTACATGTATGTTTATTATACATTAGATTTTATGTGTTTGATCCTGGTATACTAGTATAGCTCAATGGATGTTATTTTTCATTATTAACCGCTTCCATTCAGGCCCCATATGTTATATACATTGAATTTGATGTCCGTTTCAGAATAGGTCATGCCCAAACTTCTAGGGGCAAGTTCGGGGCGTGACAGGTGATCTACACCACCAAAAAGTTGTCGGCAGCCTTCCTGGAGGTCTCCATGATTGAGTAGAAGCTATATGGAGCTTTGTGCAGTGTTCTGAGATCAAATGCAAATAGAGGCAAGTTGGGGCATAGCGATGGATTTCCAAACGAGGCGACTGAGCATGCATGCACTTCTCGCCCCGAGGCTCCTTTTAACTGCTTTACTTAGTTGCTTTGCTTAGTTAGCTATTTGGTTCTGTACTTAAGTAGTTAATGCACTTAGCTTCTCATTTGTGTTGTAATTAGTTAACTTGTTAGTTAATTAGTTTCGTTTTGTAATAATTAGTTTAATTAGCTTAGATTAGCTGGTTAGCTTATTATTCGGACCCTCCGTTGAAAGGGCACAACTGTTGTAATAAGTGTGCGTATGTGTGATGCATGTCTTCCAACCCCCATTTCTTTCTTCCTTTTACTTCACAGCTTTCGATGGTTAGTTTTAGGACATATTTCAATTAGCATCCTTATGCTAGCATGTTTGCATTCATTCATCTGTCTTGCATGCACCGGGCTCGGCGCATCATACAAACTGCATTGAATTTCAATACCAACTTGGATACATGTTATCAAGTAGCATTCATATGCCATCTTAGATAGCCGAGCCTATTTTAGTTGCATTTTTGTATGTGTTGCATTAGGGATTGTTAAAATAGCTAGGATCATGCATTGATTACTAACTAGTTTTCTTTTTTGGCTCGGAGTACACGGTGAGTTGTTATGCTTTAGCATCTTTGCATGTGTGTAAGTGACTGCCATGATAGCATGCTTGCCATGAGGCTATTTGCTTAAAGTGTTCAACTGCATGAATGCCTATGGATAAAGGTTGGATTGCTCGAATTGGAACAATTCATCAAAATGCGAGTTTTAAGCCCACTTAAAGCGGCAAAATTATGTTTTTCTAAGCCCACTTGAGGGTGGCAAATCCGCGTCTTAGCCTACTCGCGAGTAGCACTTTCAAACCATTTTCAAACAAACAAACATGAGATGTTTTGTTCCAACTTGAGAGATTTAGTCTATACTTGTATGTTGTGCTTATCACATAATAAGCTAGCTAATGAATCGAAATAAGTACACATGTGTTTTAAAAAATAACATATCATGTTAGTAAAGGCCGATCCTTTGATCGGGCGAGCAGGGGTGGTCATTGCATGACCTTCCCCTCTCGTACCCAAGTTCCCGAGTCGAGACAACTTTGGTGATGACGGACACGTGGCCTTAGGCACGAGTTAGGGTTTCTTAAATTTTTCAAAATAAAATATTTAGGTAGCGACTCTGAAATCTAACAAAGCAGTCCATGTTTGGCGCTTTTTGATTAAAATCAATTTTCCAAAACGATTTTTCAGATTTGGACTCTTTGGTGATTTCTAAGTCTTACATTGCACTTTGTGAGATTAGATTCAGAACCGTGACATGAGTCCGAACTGTAGTAGCTGAGAACAACGATTCGCGCCCTCGCGCATGGAGCGGAGTTCCGGGCGGTCTACAGGTACCCTCTCATGATTCCTTAAGACAAAAAGATATTATCAGAAATCCTTCTACCATGCACAAAGGTAGATTGAACTGGATCAATCAAGTCAGGAAGGACAACCTTAATTCTGTTAGCAATGATCTTAGCTATGCACTTATAGATTGTATTGCAACAAGAACTAGGCCTAAAATCACCCATTTTCAAAGGATTAGGAACCTTAGGGATGAGAGAAATGATAGTGTTGTTAACCTCTAAAAGAAGTTTACCATATTGGAAAAATGATCTAATTGCTTGGGTGACCTCCTTCCCAACAATGTCCCAAGAAACCTTAAAGAAACTGGTTGTAAAACCATCCGGACCTGGGGCCTTGTTAGCCTTTAAAGACCAGACAACATCTTCGATCTCTTTATCAAAGACAAGGCTTCCAAGCATAATAGATTGTTCCATAGAGACTTTAGAATGGACAAGAGAATTTATCCTATCAAAACCACTGTACTAATCATTGAAGGGGGTGCCAAAAAGATTAGTGAAGAAACTGATGAAAGAGTTCTGAATATCCTCAGGCTTAGTAGACTTACTACCATCCTCCATCTCAATGCTAAGGATTTTACTTCTATTGATATTGCTCTCTATAGATTTGAAAAAGAATTTAGTATTCCTATCACCAAGACCAAGCCAGTCAAATCTAGATTTTTGGTGAGCAAGACTCTCCTCCACAGCACATAAATTCACATAATGCCTATAATTTTTTCTCTCAAGATTTTGCAAACTCAGATTGCTCAGGTCCTTGTCCAATTTCCATTGGACAGATTCAAGATCAGATTTAGCAACAAGAACTCTGGTAGAAATGTCACTAAAATCTTTTTAGTTAAGGCCTCTCAACACAGGTTTCAAATTCCTAAGCTTTTAACAGACCGTAAACATAGGAACACCTTGAATGTACTGACTCCACTCATTGGCTACCGAAGGAAGAAAGTCCTTATGTTTGGACTAGAAGTTAAAAAACTTAAAAGGTTTCTTATATGAGGTTACTTCATCAGAAATAGTAACAACAACATGTGAGTGGTCGGACACAGTAGAAGGCAGGAAATTTGTAGTAGAGCTGGGAAACTTATCAAGCCAAGATTCATTAACCAAAACTCTATCAATTTTTTTGGCAATGTACTCCCCACAATCCCTCTTATTAGCCCAAGCGAATTGGCAACCAGATCGATCATCAAGCTCAGAGACAAGAATATAAGAGTTGAACTCCTCCTTCATTGAATTCCAATTCTGAGAGCCCCCAAATTTCTCATGACTATATCTAGTGGCATTAAAATCACCTAAAAAGGTAATCGGGCTGTTGGACTGATAGTGGGACAATCTAACCATGGATTCAAAAAATACCCTTCTCAAAGCATAGTTGTTATCAGCATACACAAAACATGCAAGGAAAACAGAAGCCTTAGCTAAATCAGTTATTTCACAAAACATATATTGATCAGAGGCAGATAGTTTATTAACCGTGCAAAAATTAGGGTCCCAACAAACACAAATTCTCCCAGTTTGATTAGGTTGTGAGTTAGACAAAAAAGACTAATTTCTTAAACAGGATGAAAAGATTTTAACTTCATTAACATCTTTTATTTTGGTCTCCAAAATACCCATGACTTTAATCTCTTCTTTTAACACAAAATTTTTGAGTTCTTTTTGTTTAGAAGGGTCATTCAACTCTCTAATATTCTAGGCTGCTATTTTAAAAGTCATTGAGAAACAAAAACAAAACATAACCCACAACTAAAGAACTGGGATTACCTTTTCTTTTTCTTCTGGCTACTGCTGCTCTTGCCAGAGGATTTACCTTTTGCTGGAGTTGGTTGTTGGGACACTTGACTTGCTTTGGATTTGCCAGGTGGTGATTCCATAATTTTCTACACTTCCTCCAGCAAAGCAATGTCTTGAGGCATGGTTAGACTAATTATTTCTGCAATCTCTCTATTCATATCTTTCAGGCCCTTAATGTTAGGAACTGATCCCCCAGATTCAGCAAAGCTAGATGTACCAATAACAATCTGAGTGGCATTTGGCATATTTTCCCTTGCATCTTCTTCAGTTACTTTAATTTAATCATTAAGGGTTTTATCCCCTTGCAAGCTAGAATTCAGAACTTCCTCATCTCCAACAGAGTCTCCAACTTCCCTCTTGCCTTTGGCTTTGATAGTATTCCAGCTAGGGTCAAGGTTATCTTTTGTCTCTTTCTGGAGTGACACCAGTTTTGCTACTTGGGTAGTAACACATTTTGTTGTTTCATGACCAAAAGCCACGCAATGATCACACCTTGCAGGAAGACCTCGGTATTCGACATTCACAACAATTCTTTCACCCTCACAAATGATGGGAAAGGATGGAGGCAATTTGGATGAAGCTTCAACCTCCACACATACTCTGGCAAAGGAAACTCTACCCCCATTAGCAGTGAGCTGGTCTTTAAACAGTGGGTTACCAACAGCACTAGCAATCCTACTAAGGCCATCACCATCCCAGTATTCCATAGGGATATTATAGAACCTTACCCAAACTGGAACTTTGGTGACCTTGTCCTTAGACAACTTCATCATATGTGTCCATTTCTTCAGGATTATATTAAAACCCCCAATATACCAAGGACCTCCCTCTAGAACCTCAATACAACACTCTGGGCTATCAAAAATGAAGAAAATGAAACCTTCACCATTTGCCAAAACTTCTTTAAGACCCTTGTTTTTCCACAAACTGAATGCACTATTTTTCATGTAGTTAAAATTTACCCCTTTACCAATGAAATAACCCACCAGGCAGGAATCCCACTTTTCTAGAGGGTTAGGTCTAGGAAGAAGTTCAACACTAACGAAATCATCTTTACAGGTAGGAGGAACATACCGGAGAGAGACTTTCGATCTATTTGAAGATTTTGTAACTTCGGCCCATGATCTCCCCGAAAGGGTCCCAGATCCTCTCGCTCCACCATGCCCTCTTCGTCCTCTACATCCTCTAGTATTTGCCCCTCCCCCACGAACTAGGTTTTCAACATAAGGGACATTCTTCCTTTGCTCCAAATTATTGGTTTCTAACACATCAACATTCTCCTGAACAACAATATTGCTACCTCGTACCAGGGTATCTTGTAAATTTTTCCTTACCTTATCTATCGAAGGATTTGAATTTTGACCTCTATAATCTCACGGGGTTTTCCCTCACCTATGTTCCTTGTTATTACAAGGCTGTCGGGAAGACCATGAAACTTTGATTGTTCATCCTCACTTCGCTCTGACCATCGAGGAGTGGCTGGAGTAGAAGGAGCTCCAATGGATGTTGACGGGTTATGGTTCGACGCTTTGAGGCTCGCTAGCCGATCTGCAATAATCTGAGGATCAAAGGTCAGATTTAGGGTTTCAGATTCTTGATCTCCTTTATTACTCACCAAATGGTTCACCATCAGATCTTGAACACCATCTACTGAGGACGCTACCATCATCGACTGATGAGATTCATTCGATTGATGAGAAATAATCGTTCCCTCAACGAGATTTCTTCCCAGATCTAGGATATCAACCCTACGATCGGAGTGGGTATGGGATGCATCGCGACAATCCGTACCAAGGACTTGATCTTGAATGTTGATCTTCGACGAAGACATGGTTACACCACTCGGAGTTTCGAATTTGTTTTTTAGGAACCCTAGTTTATCACTTGTGCTTAACGCCCCCAAATCTTCTACGTTGGTATTATGAACGTGACCAGATGGTAAAACATTAATAGACAAGGCATTAACTCCGATCATCATATTCAATGAGAGATTGAAACCCTAGAGATTGGCTAATTAAGCTAATGAAACAATCAGTGGCCTATGTTAATTAGTTAGAAGAACAAAATAGAGAAGGATGGCGAACGACAGAGAAAGTTAGAGAGAAATATTCTTTTTGAGAGCTAGAAGAGAAAGTTAGAGAAAAAAAATAGAAATAGTATTAAAATCAATGGGAATTCAAATTCATCCTCTTGGATTTAAGAATTGACACTTAGGTGATTTAAAAAACCTTATATGACATGCTTAAGTTAAATTAATGTTGTTAAGATACAATTACTAAAAAATTCACCTTTGATATATGCAATATCAAAGTCAAATACTGATAAAACACTCTGCCATGTTGCAAATATATGTTTTGATTCTAAATTTGAAACATCGTTTTTGAAAATCCTTTTAGCTGCTGAACAATGAACTCTTATTAAAGAAATGTTGATTGAGAAGATCATCTTGGAATTTTAAAACACATTTAACAATTGCTAAACATTCCTGTTTAACAGTTGGACAATTTAAAGCTACTCCTTTCCAACTATCGGAGTGAAAACGTAAAAGTTCTTCTATTGAAGTAGTAGGATTAATTTGTTTTAAAATCCCACCAAATCCCTGTTTAGAAGCATTAGTCTTAACAATCTTTTTCCACTGAGGGTTAGGAAGTTGAAGACAAGGTAATTGTTTGACCATAGCTTTAATTGTTTTGTACTGCTGTTGTATGTTCCTCAGACCAAGGTGGTGGATTTTTCTGGACACGAGTATAAAGGATAGAGGCATCCTGGCTTAACTGGTGATAGTAATCTCTTAGATAATTATGACTACCAAGAAAGCACTGCAATTGAGTTTTAGCCTTGATTTCATCAGGGAATTTAGATGCAAACTCGATACTTCTATTGATTGGTATAATACTTATATTAAGAATATTGTGTCCTAGTAAACCGTTGACAAACGTGCGTAGCCTTAACCCTGTTTCGAGCATGATGGCAAATATGTAATTAGGGTGTTTACTTACCATTTCTCATGCATTAGGGTTCGGACACACGGACACTTATTTGGACACTCTTCCATGATGCCAAATATGTGAGTATGGTGTTCACTTACCATTTCTGATGCTCAAACACTTATTCGGACCATCTTCCATGATGGCAAATATGTAATAACGATGTTTACTTACCATTTCTCAAGCATTAGGGTTCGAACACGAACACACTTATTCGAACCCTCTTGCATGCTGGCAAATACGTAATTATGGTGTTTACTTACCATTTCTCATGCATTAGGGTTCGAAAAGTCGGACACTTATTCGGACCCTCTTACATGATGACAAATATGTAATGATGGTGTTTACTTACCATTTCTCATGCATTAGGGTTCGCACACTCGAACACTTATTCGGACCCTCTTGCATGATGGCAAATATGTAATTATGGTGTTTACTTACCATTTCTCATGGATTAGGGTTCGAACACTCGGACAATTATTCGGACCCGCTTGAATGATGGCAAATATGTAATTATAGTGTCTACTTACCAATTCTCATGGATTACGATTCGAACACTTGGACACTTATTCGGACCCTCTTGCAAGATGGCAAATATGCACTTATGGTGTTTTTTCTTTCCATTTCTCATGTGTTAGGGTTTGAACACTCGGACACTAATTTGGAACCTTTTGCATGATAGCAAATATGTAATTATGGTGTTTACTTACCATTTTTCTTGCGTCAGGGTTTGAACACTCGGATAATTTTTCGGAGCCTCTTGCATGATGGCAAATATGTAATTATGGTGTTTACTTATCATTCCTCATGCATTAGGGTTCGAACACTCATACACTCATTCGAACCCTCTTGCATGATGGAAAATATGTAATTATGCTGTTTATTTACCATTTCTCATGCATTAGGGTTTTAACACTCAGACACTTATTCGGACCCTCTTGCATGATTGCAAATACGTAATTATGGTGTTTACTTACCATTTCACATGGATTAGGGTTCGAACACTCGGACACTTATTCGGAACCGCTTAAATGATGGCAAATATGTAATTATAGTGTTTACTTACCAATTCTCATGGATTACGGTTCGAACACTCAAACACATATTCGGACCCTTTTGCAAGATGGAAAATATGTAGTTATGGTGTTTTTTCTTTCCATTTCTCATGTGTTAGGGTTTGAACACTCGGACACTTATTCGAACCCTGTTGCATGATGGCAAATATGTAATTATGGTGTTTACTTACCATTTCTCATGCATTAGGGTATGAACACTCGGACAATTTTTTCGGACCCTCTTGCATGATGGCAAATATGTAATTATGGTGTTTACTTATCATTCCTCATGCATTAGGGTTCGAACACTCGTACACTTACTCGGACCCTCTTGCATGATGGCAAATATGTAATTGTGCTATTTACTTTCCATTTATCCTGCATTAGGGTTTTAACACTCGGACACTTATTCAGACCCTCTTGCATGATGGCAAATACATAATTATGGTGTTTACTTACCATTTCTGATGCACTAGGGTTCAAACACTTGGATACTTATTCAGACCCTCTTCCATGATGGCAAATATGTGTAATCATGTTGTTTACTTACCAATTCTCACGGAATAGGGTTCAAACACTTGGACACTTATTGGGACCCTTTTGCATGATGACAAATATGTAATTGTGGTGTGCATGTCACGACCCAAACCTGTCCCTAAAAGTTTGGTCCATGACCGGCCTGTACATAGGCCTCAAAACAGAATTTGAGAATCATATTTAATCACATACGGGGCCTTAAGGGGAAACAAAATAAATAAAAGACAACATCCATTGAGCTTGTGCATACATGATGGTTTAATTGAATTTAAGGATTTAAATACATTCCCATAGTTACATATACAATCACAAAATTATGCAGATCTCACACGCAATTATATAAGACTCGAAAATTGCACAACTCTCAGTAATCAAAATTAAGGGCTCAATACGGAGGCGTACCCTAGGCGGCTTGGCAAACAGGTTGAGCCCAAAACAATTCTAGTGTCAATCCCCAATGGCTCACCTACATAAACATACATAAAACAGAGTGAGCAAGGCTCAGTGAATAATAGTACGTGATAATCCAATAAATAACTTGAATCATAAGGTATATAAATGTAGAGAACTTATCGTTAATCTTATCCTGTGGTTTCTTTTAAAACGGGCATAGGCCCAGTTTTTAATCAGAATGGCTTTAGCCCTTGAACAGAGTGGCGTTGCCCTTATCAGAATGGCATATAGCCCTTATCAGAATGACATTAATCCATTTTACGTATGTATGAACTCAAGAGGTGGCTCGCACGGATTCTAGAGGTGACTCGCATGGCAGCACTTAGTTCCGTGCAGCACTTTGTTTCATACTAACAGATCATACAGAATGGCCACAGGCCCAGATGTCACAAATTGGCCATAGGCCTCACAGATATTACAGAACGGCTATCAACCTCATAACTTTCACAGAATGGCCATAGGCCTCATAACTTTCACAGAACGGCCATAGGCCTCATAACTTTCACATCGGCTTTAAGCCTGGTTCACGTATGTATGGACTCAAGAGGTGGCTCGTACAGATTCTAGAGCTGACTCGCATTGTAGCACTTAGTTCCGTACAGCACTTTGTTCCATACTGTAGACACCCCATTTTTGACAGCCCATAAGACTTGGGCGTTACTGATGGTTTACTTGGTAGAGAAAGGTGTGCAGGGCAAAGGTTCAGTTTCTTCGGCAAGAAGAGAGACAAATCCCAACTTCACACCCCATTTTAGACCAAAGCTATTTTGAATGGTTTTTATACCTTAAAACCCTCTCTTTCGAAACATTTTTGAAATAAAATTTCTACGATGTTCCGAGACTCACATTTTGTCAAAAAATGCGCTTTTCGATAAACCGGGCAAGGACAAGGTGGAAATGAATAAAAGAGAGATGAAATCTTTGAAAAATCTTTCAAAACACCTTGCTTAGGGGTTTGAAGTTGAAGAAAAGAGCAGAAGAGGGGAGAAGCCAAGTTGGAGAAGAAGATAGGCAAGAATCGCTAGGAGAGGGACGGGCAGTCCTCGCTAAATCAAGCTTATCAGTCTATACACTTGGAGTTAGTCTATGAGGCCACCACCGTTGGAAAGAAGACTTCCGGGGCTTCATTTTTCATTCAAGAATCTCTTAAATCCGAGTCCGGAGGGCGGAGATATGATTGGTTGAAGTTGGGCATCATCCCGGTTGGACCGAAACTGAGCAGCCTTCACCAAAATAAGCATAATTTTTTTGTACAGTTGGAATTTTGATGCAAGGCTGGTGCCATTGGAAATCTTACTTCCAGGGCTTCAATTTGGACACAAGATTGACCTAAAAAGGAGTTCATATGAAGACGTTATGCCCGTTTGAAGTTGGACCTGCAGAGCAGATTTTTCCAGCCGACCGACCAAATATATGGCCGACCGGCCAAATAGATGGCCGACTGGCCAGAACAGATGGCTGACCGGCCAAATAGATTGCCGACCGACAGATTAAAGTAGCCGACCGACCTTTTTTGCTAGCCGACGACCTTCCGGAGCATTCTGCAGATTAAGTGGATTCCAGCTGTGCCAGCTAGAGTGCACAGACTCGATCCCCCATGCACATGTGTGGTTGTTTTGCACCTTGTGAGTCTTTGAACCCCCTAACCTTCTAGAAGCTTGAACCCTTTGGCCAAGCTTCTTGGAGAAGCTTGGCCAGCTGTTTTAGCTTCCTCTAGAAGCCTTGCACCCCCCTTGAACCCCTTTGACCCTTTCCCTTTACTTAGCTTGTAAGTTAAGTGCTTCCCTTGCCTTATATAAGCACCATTCCTCTCCCTTTGTCTAGGTTGGATGTTTTGAACAAAAAACCAGAGATATATAGATATATCTGATATATACATACATATATCCCTTCATCTCTCACTATATCTCTCCCATTCAACCATCAAACACCCTTGTTCTTGGGCCATTTCTTCATCAAATCATAGCACAAGGCATCCTTACTCCATTGCAGCAACTTGAGGCTGTTCTTTAGAGCTTAGGAGCATCTAAACTTGGTCCAAGAGGTGCTGGTTTGCTGGTCTTCAAGGGTGAGTCCTCCTCTTCCCTTTGCTAGTCTTTTCTTGCTTCATATCTAAGCCATAGTTTCTTGCATTTTTGGGCTCCGACCCAAACTGTAAATCATCATATTTTGAGGTCCCCTTCATGTTTGATTGAGGACCTCTTGCTGTTTGAGGACAGTAGCGTGCACTTGCTTCATTACCCCTCTTAAATGCCATTATCTTGCATGTTATTCTTGGCCTATACGTGATCTGTTTTGGAGTATTATGTAAACTGTAAATAGGCTTATTTTGAGCCCCTCTTCAACATTTAAGAAGGGCTCAACACTGTTTGGGACCTCCATGCTATACTTGCCTTTATATTCTCTTTTGGGTCCCATTTTTGCATGCCTTGGCAGCCCCTGATGTTGCTGTTTTTGGACTTTGGTCCGAACTAAAAACAGCCATATTATGACTCCCTTGTCATGTTTTATTAAGGGTCTTTGGCTGTTTGATGAATTTTTTGTATGCTTGCTTCTTTGGCCACCTTTTGGCCCATTTCTTGCATAAGAGCTTAGCCATACCTATGTTTGTTTTTGGGGTTTTTACAGTTCTGTAAATGTGCATATTTTGGACCCCTCTTCAATGTTGTTGAAGGGCCCTAACCTGTTTGGAGTCAGAAGCTGTGAGTTGCTTCATAATCTCATATTTAGGGTCATTTTTGCATACTAGTTTTGCCCTATTTATGTTTGCTGTTTGGCCATGCTTTGAACTGGAAAAATGCTTATTTTGGGGCTGCCTTGCTACTGTCTATTCATTGCATGTCCATATTGTGCATGTTTGGTATAGCTATAGGCCATTTCGGGTGCCAAAATTCATGTTTCGGGACTATTCCATGCATCGGGTGTACTTTCGCCTCATTTTGGGGCTGTTTTCCCCCACATTTCAGTGCTGAAATCCCATTAGCATGTTTGCATATCATTTTCCATGCCATTGCATTGCATATGCCATTGCCTCGGTTTGCGTGCCCGTGTGCACGCATTTCGAGGCACTTCATTTTTATCTTATGGCCTCCTATGTGAGTGTGGCTGAGGTCCACTTGTATTGGTGTAAGCCCATCTTGCGTTGTGTATGCCATGTTTCAAAGCGTTGCGCATGTTATGTTGTTAGCATTGTGTATGCCATGTAGTTGCATAGCATGCTTGTATTCTTGTTTGCATACCTAGGTTGCATTGCATTGGCATGCATGCCTTGCCTCTTGATCATGTGATAGAGGTTGGGCTTTATGTGTTTGTTTGGTTTGCATGACATTTGAAATCAAAGCGCATACTTGGTTTCTTGGAGCATCACGCATCGAAATGCGCAATTGGTGGTCCGAGAATCAAGGAACATCCCCCCTTTGAGTCAAAAGCATGATAAGGGATGTGTTGGTGCACACATTTGCTTGGAATTTCATGCCATACACTATCTGTCCTTTGTTGCTGTCAAAACTGTCTTCTGCAGGAAGTTTTTGCCGACCGGCAACATTCAGTGCCGACCGGCCATTTATTCAGTGCCGATAGCCTTATCTCCAGCCGATGGATATTGTACACAGCCGGTGGCCATCCCTCCCAGTCGATGATGTTCTGCAATGCTCAGAGAAGGTTCTCTGGGACTTTGACAAGTTTTCAGAGAAGAAAAGGCAGTGAAAACAGAGGCAGTAGTGCTATGGCAGCGAGTTTCCGGGCGATATGGGTCAAGCATGCATCATTCGCGCATCCCGAGGCGGGGCCGTGGCCACCTTCCCTTTGCATTTAATTTATTGATTAAATAGGAATTCTGTAAAAATTAATTAAGTAGTTAGTTATTTATTCGGACTGTAATATTTATTCGGTCCCTCCGAGTGAGGGCGTATTTGTAATAAGTGTGGGTGTGTGTGTGTATGTCTTCCAACCCCCACTTCTTTCTTCCTTTTATTTACCAGCTTATGATGGTTAGTATTAGGACATATTTAAATTAGCATAACAGTATGATAGCATGCGTGCATCCATACATTTGTCTTACATGCACCAGGCTCGGTGCATCATGCTAACAGCATTAGCATTTCAAATCTAACTTGAATACATGCTACCTGCGCATTTTCACATGTCATTCATAGACTAGCCGAGCCTACTCTAGTGACATTCCGTGTGCGTTGCATTAGGCATTTAAACATGGACTTGGATCATGCATTGATTGCTAACGAGTTCTTTGTTTTGGCACGGAGTACGATGTAAGTATTTATGCTTTAGCATCCTTGCATGCGTGTGAGTGTTGCCATGATAGCATGATTACCATGAGGCTAGTTGCTTACGTGATATTACTGCTTGAATGCCTGTGGATGGAGGTCGAATTGCTTAAATTGGGATAACACATTAAAACTGTGAATTTTAAAGTCCACTGGATAGTGGCAAAGCCATCTTTTCTAAAAGCCCACTTGAGGGTTGCAAAACCTGCATTTTAGCCTACTTGCGAGTAGCAAACCATTTTCAAAACAAACATGAAATGTTTTGTTCCAATTTAGGCGATTTGGTCTATACTTGTTTGCTGTGCGCATAACATAGTAATTCTAGGCTAATAACCAGAATAAGAACACATAAACGTTTTCAAAACATAATATCACGGTTAGTAGAGGCCGGTCTTCGGACCGGGCGAGAGGGGGTGCTCATAGCTGACCTTCCCCGATCGTACCCAAGTTCCCGAGCCGAGGCAACTTTGGTGATGACGGACATGTGGCCTTTGGCACCGAGTCAGGGTTTCCTAAATTCCCCCTTAATAAAATATTTAGGTGGCGACTCTGTATCTGGCAAAGCGGTCCATGTTTGGCACTTCTTTCAAAATCTGTTTTCTCAAAACGATTTGTCGGATTTGGACTCTTTGGTTCAGATTTAGAACCGTAACAAAATCGAGTCCGAACTGTAGTAGCGGAGGCCCCTCGCGGGACGCACCCTCCCGGCAGCGTTCGGGGACATCTACACATACCAGGAAACAATTATATCATTAGGTCTTAATCATCCACATATTGTCATAGCATAGCATAACTGGAACGGATGAACAGAAACATAAATAATCTCAGATTCTTAAGAATACCATTATGCAATAGTGCACATAAGTTTCCCATGGTTTGGTTACAGATTGATACAGGTGTCTTGCGTATAACAGAATAATAATAATAATAACCATTCACAGAGGGCACATATATCATTACGGTACGCTTAATAAGAACAGAACAATTCACATTCCAACGTGGGTCACATAATGATGTTAAACATTTGCATTCATGTCATAGGTTCTTAACGACCTTGGGTCCATATGTAACAGAACAGAATAATCTCAGATTCATGCAGATACCTTGGCTCAAGGAAGAATAGAAGTTTCATTTATTCGTTAAGAACCGACGTAGTCTGCTTACGAGTAACAAAATATTAATATCAATTATTAATAGCACACCCATTGTGCTACACAGTACTACTACTCACAGTGGTAGGTCTCTGATAGCGGTGGAGCGATGTCCTCGTCTTGACCTACAAACACAATGCACATAGCAGATTATGAGGATAAAACCAATCTCTTTCTTATTCCTTAATCAATAGCCATGGTGGTTCTAAACTCATTAGTCCTCCATAGGTTATAATCCATGCCTCAGAAGATAGGAGGAATCGATAGGAAAATAGTTTAAGTGAAGAAATGGTACAAAATCGGTAGACAGAAAGTGAGTGACTCTCACTAATTTGGGCATAACTATTTCTGTACTTAGAATTTGGGAGTGATACCACCACCAATGGAAACTACACTTTCGGGGCTTGATTTTAGGTTCACGAATCACTCAAAACGGAGTCCGGATGCAAAAGATATGCTTGTTCAAAGTTACCCAGTAAATACTAAAACAGGGGTGGCCGCTCGTGCGCCCTCCTTGGCCGCTCGTGCGGCCCAATTCCGCTCGAGCGGAAGAACCCTACCGCTCAACCACCCAAAAGCAGAATGAAAACCCTTTTTTTTCCTACATGTCCGCTCGTGCGGTGCCCATGGCCGCTCGTGCGGTCTGGGCAAAAACAAACAGTCCGAAAATGGTTTTTTGCTCCAACACTTGATCTATCCATTTTTTTTTAGCTTGATTTGAAGTCTAATTACTCAAAAACATATATAATTCCTTCTAAAACATAGTCAACTAACATCATCAAATAGAATCTCATCTTTTCTATATATACAACCTTCCATTATATATGCCCAAATCATGTAAATATAACTTAGATTTCAGGAAAGCATAGATTAATTCCTTCTATTCAACCCAATCCATTCCTAATTCAACACACTTAATCATTTACATATCAAAGTTCCAAATTAAACCTTGATTTCATATAGTAGTTGGATTCTTTACAAGGATAGTAGTTAGAGCCACATACCTTACCCCAAATCCTTGTTCTTCCCTTTAAGCTCTTCAACTTTCCCAAGCTTCTTGGTTGATCTCTTCCCTCTCTCTTCTATTTTCTTCAATAATCTTCAAATCCCCCATGGGTGTTGAGTTGCCTCTCATTCTCTCTCTCACGGTTCACTCTTTCTCTCCCTTAGATATTTTTTTGACCCAAAGTGATGAGTTCAACAACTCATATATGTATGCATATATAATACACACATAAGTTCACCATAAAGGGGGAAACGAAACGTGCCCTTACGAATCGCTCAAAATCAATTTTTAATTAAACTTCCCAGATGACTCTAAAAATTATTCTGATCATAAATATGTCCTCTGTTCTGGTTTCTGAAGCCTTTAAGGCCTTCAATTTGCGGTATAAAGTTAACCACCCAAACGTGCATCAACAAATCAGACAAATTAGATTTCTAATTAATTTTCCCAAATAGTTCCAAAAATTCCCGTTAACATATCCAAGTACTCAATTTTGATTTCTGAACCCATATAGGTCAGTAATTTCAATTTTAAATCCGTAACTCAACAGATAATGCTTCAATTCCAAAAGATATAATTAAATTAAAACACCTCATCCCATAGTTCAATACAGATGATTTCTTATACGCATTTTGGGGTCATTACATTGTCCTCACCTTAAGAAGTTTGGTCCTCCAAACTTGATTTACCTTAACACGAGTCAAGATTCATCCTGGATATACAACATTTCAATAATTTAGGCATTCAGAATCCTATACAGTTAATTTCAATGGAGTTTGCTCCCAAAATCACAAGTAATTCATCTTTACTGACTAATTGGTAACCCAATTGATAATAATACTTAATAACATCAAAGCATTGTCTCATTATTCACAATCCTGGTACATTTCAATTTATTGATTCAAAGGTCATACCTTCCAAATACTATAACAACTTAAGGACATTGAGAAATGGGTTCACTCAAGTCTTCGATTATCTGTGACTCATAAACTATCATACATAGTTCAAACTTTTTAGGTTCACAAGCAATCCCAACTGTCCTAATTCCTCAAAGGTTAAGGAAACAATTCCTACATAATCATGTTTCAAAGGCACATGCTTCTAACAACAATTAAACCCAAAATAACAAATAAGTTCTAAATCAACGACTTTGTGGCTCTTTGCTCACTATCAGAATTAGACTTATCCGTTCAAATCAGATTTCTACCAGACTCTAACTAACAACTCAAATCCCATATCAAGGAACTACATGTTAGAGTAAATTATTAGTAAAATCAAATACGGATCACACCTTAATGGTCACAATTCCCAAATTACAGTAAGGTATAATCATTTAAAATCATGTTTGCTTGGAAGATCTAAAGTCAACATCATGACATCAAGCACATAATACATTTACCATAAAGCTATTATGTTCTTGTTCCATATTTAGCAAAATATTCCTATCTTGGACAAAAACATTTTCCAAAGATATATAATACATAGTTCTTCAAACCTTTCATAATTACACACAATACGTTGTTCAGAAACATGACTCAGAAACTTATCAGACCGTTCGAAGATTATCAGATGATGGTATAATTCCCAATAGCATTGACCTTATTTAAACTTTGACAGAACAATCTTATATTAGATAAGACAGATTGACTTCAGGTTCAGCATATTATTCACAGAGAATTCTTTAAGCATGCCACAACAAATTATCGTCCATGCGTAGCGAAATATCTTTTTCACAAAACTTGTCATATCCTAAACAATCGGGATTTCATAGTATCTCTAGCCATTTTGGGTGAAATTATTCGGAAAACTCCTCATATCATAAACGTGACAGAGGTTCATAGCCTATTTTATCATTTCAGAAAATACTTATCATATAGCATAACCTTTATTCATCTATGTCGAAAATACCGAATTTAATTGATGGTATGGCATCTCTAAATAACACAGATCACATAAGTTTCATTCCAACGAGCACTTATTTTCATATCACAATAAAGGGACAAGCATTGAATTAATTCTCATACAAATATTTCATCCTTATTCAATAATGGTGAGTTTATGATAACAATACGTTAGGTTCAGAACGAAAACGGATCAGAACAACGTTAAGTTTTTCAAACAAATGACAGTCCACAAAAGAAACACAATTTTCCTTTTATTCACATTCGTTCACAAGAATATATATTCAATCTAAAAGGAGGAGCAAAACCTCACTTATCATCCCACAGAAAGATTCACAACCTAACCTTCTTTTCGCCAATGATCCACTTCATTAACTCAGCAACATCTCATCTCACTACGTTAACAATACCCATTCATATTCTTACTCGTGGTAGGGAAACATAAGCAACACCCCATTCTTACTACCTTTCCCTCAAGACACTAAATAGAAATTAGCTTAATACATAATATCATACCAAGTCATTTACCTCTATGATTCAAGATTTCGGATAATATTTTCCTTCGCCAGTATACATATCTCAAGTTCCTCAACATACACTCTATCTCTACAAATTAACATAGTCAACACCACCAACATTCTAGTCAAAATTCGAATTTCCCTGCATCAGTAAACTTCTATAAAATTCCACCGAATATTATGTGATCACAGATCATAATACTTGTATTTATTAACATTCCATTTCATCCCTACTCCTAGGGTCACAAGATGCAGATTGTTAACACATTGCATATCGTTCATTAATTACTCCATAACACATAGTTTCATATTTTTAATCATAACACACACAAGTATACAAAAAAAAAAAAATTACGGATGGGGCAGTTCCTTCATTTCTGCTTCTTATATCAAACCATTCTCTAATTCTCAAATCCCATATTCGTTATTTATCATCGTATTTCTCAATTGTCACAATTCCATACACTTTATTCATCAACCACACCTCAGTTTCCCTAAAATTTCTTATGGTTAATTTCATACATAATCCATATCGAAACTACATTTAGACTTTATTCACATCATGTTTCCACAAACATGCTTATACTGACCAATTTTAACGTCCTAGGCACATCAATAGTCCATATCTTTCATCGCTTTAGCCTCAACGTCATACTCATTACACAAACTCATTTTCATTTCATAACAACGATCAAATCCTCTTTAGTGACAAAACTCAGTCTATGAAATAACACATGGACTTCCTTCTATTACTTAAAGTCTCTACGAATTCTTATTCTAAATCTCAATACTTAACTTACTGCACGAGCACACATACATCTTTTAAAATGCACATCACATCCTTTCGTTACTAGATGCATGCAACTTAAATGCATTCTAGACACTCTAATGCTCAATGGACACGTGTGTGAGATCTTAACTCGTGTTTTGATACCACCTGTCACAACCCAAACCCGCCACTAAAAGTTTGGTCCATGACCGGCCTGTACATAGGCCTCAAAACAGAATTTGAGAATCATATTTAATCACATGCGGGGCCTTAAGCGGAAGCAAAATCAATAAAAGACAACATCCATTGAGCTTGCGCATACATGATGGTTTAATTGAATTTAAGCATTTAAATACATTTCCATAGTTACATATACAATCACAAAATTATGCAGATCTCCTGTCACGACCCAAACCCGTCCCTAAAAGTTTGGTCCATGACTGGCCTGTACATAGGCCTCAAAACAGAATTTGAGAATCATATTTAATCACATACGGGGCCTTAAGCGGAAGCAAAATCAATAAAAGACAACATCCATTGAGCTTTTGCATACATGATGGTTTAATTGAATTTAAGCATTTAAATACATTCCCATAGTTACATACTAGTGGTCACCCGTGCGATGCACAAGGTTTTAGAAAGTCAATAATTACTATAAAAAAATTTGCTATTTGTTTATATTTCTTAATATTTTTATTTGGTTTGTGTATATAAATCTTATTTCACATCATTAAAAATATTTAATATTTCACATTATTGAAAATTTTAAAAAAGTATCATACATTAGTAAATCATCACATATATAATAGCTAATTTATCTAAGAATTACTTCAAAAAACCAAAAGTAGAGTAACAAAGGCATATTATAATTAATCAAAATGACTAATATATTAAATAAAAATAACACTAATTTTGCTTAATCAATAGTAGATATTACAGTAATCATCTCATATAATATAATAAATTAAAATAAAATTAATTTTAATTCCCATTATATATAGTTAGTGGGTGGTTAAAATTTTTTACGTGCTATTTGTTTTTTCGTTATATTGATTCATTAAACACAAATAGGTTTGGAATGATTATAAAAAAAAATTTTAAAAAATGTTTGAAAATGCATTATACTTGAATTGACAAACATAAAGAATATAAATATTTAAAATATTCAAAAAAAATAACATTTTAAATATGAGATATCTTCCATTTGCTCAAACTCTGAATCTAAATAAATAAATAAAAAATTTAAACAAAGAAGAAATTTGTGGTTTAGTTGTCAAAGGAAATGAGTTACTAAAAATAAATTTAATCATGAATTATTTCAATAGGATAATCAACAATAAAAAATCAACTGATGAATACATTTAAAGTATAACACATATCCAATAAATTTTGATTCTTCATTTTCAATCTAACATCTACACCAAAAAAAAAAAAATTAAACACAAATAATCAATAATTTAGAGAGTTACAAATCGATAATAGCAGTACTTTTATAAATATAAAAAAAGAATAAAATCTCAATTAAATGACAAATTATTAACAAAAAGAAAGAAATAAGGAAAAATACAGATTGTAACAAAAAAGAAATTTAAAAAAAATAATAATATTCATTTATATGAACTCATTTTCTTATAAATGCAAAAACTCATGTAAGTACACATTTCAAATGTAAAGCAAATATTTAAGATTTTTAGGCACCGAAAAGGGATCAGAAATGGTTTAATGTTGATTGTTTTCCCCCCAATTTTCTGTTCATGGTTTCTTTTGCAGTAACTTGTTTTTATATTAAAAAGATTATGTTTAAAAAAAAGATATATATGGAATTCTATCATGTTTAAAATTTGTATGGATAACTAATTGATGATTTTAAAAGATAAAATATTAAGTACCACTTAAAGATAAACTTTAAAAAGATTAAGTTGAAATATATAGAAATTCTATAACAAACTAACAAAAGATAAATAGAGATCGTTAAAAAAATTATCATCTTTTTGGGATATTTATATCCCAATCTTATTCTTTTTTTTTTTATTTTAATATTTTGTTATCTTTTATTTGAATTTTCCTTAAATAGTTATATTTTTATTTTTGTGTATTTTTTCATCTATATTTATTTTTTATTCATATATACATAATTACCTTTTTATTTTAAAAATCATTTGACTCGTAATATTTTTTTATTTAATTTTTTTTTTAATTGTTCATATATAAATAGTTAACTTTTTTATTTTTATAATTAATTGAATCGTAATATTTTTTATTTATTTATTTATTTTTATCTTTTATTTGACTCTTTATATTATTCTGTAGTTGAAATTTGAATAGTTATCTTTTTATTTTATTTATTTTAGATTATGTTTAAACAAAAGATATATATGGAATTCTATCATGTTTAAAATTTGTGTGGATAAGTAATTGATAATTTTAAAAGATAAAATATTGTTCCACTTAAAGATAAACTTTAAAAAGATTAAGTTGAAATATATAGAAATTCTATAACAAACTAACAAAAGATAAATATAGATCGGTAAAAAAATTATCATCTTTTTGAGATATTTATATCCCAATCTTATTCTTTTTTTTTTATTTAAATATTTTGTTATCTTTTATTTGAATTTTCATTAAATAGTTATATTTTTATTTTTGTATATTTTTTCATCTATATTTATTTTTATTCATATATACATAATTACCTTTTTATTTTAAAAATCATTTGACTCGTAATATTTTTTTATTTAAATTTTTTTTAATTGTTCATATATAAATAGTTAACTTTTTCATTTTTATAATTAATTGACTCGTAATATTTTTTATTTATTTATTTATTTAATCTTTTATTTGACTCTTTATATTATTTTGTAGTTGAAATTTGAATAGTTATCTTTTTATTTTATATTTTTATCTCTACCTCTTTGTTGCTCATATTTAAATATTTATCATTTTATTTAAATATATATAATTCTTTTGGCTTTTGAGATTTAGATAATTGACAAATGATTAAAAATTAAGAAAAGTGGGAGGGGAGAATTGAAAAGTGACACATAGGAGAGAGAATTCATAAGAATTTAGTATTAAGAGCTTGGAATATTTAAATATTTATCATTTTATTTAAATATATATAATTCTTTTGACTTTTGAGATTTAGATAATTGACAAATGATTAAAAATTAAGAAAAGTGGGAGGCGAGAATTGAAAAGTGACACATATGAGAGAGAATTCATAAGAATTTAGTATTACGAGTTTGGAGAATTCTCATACTCCACTACATTTGTTTATATATATAGTATAGATACAATCACAAAATTATGCAGATCTCACACACACTTATATAAGACTCCAAAAATTGCATAACTCCCAGTAATCAAAATTAAGGCCTCAATACGGAGGCGTACCCCAGGCGGCTTGGCAAACAGGTTGACCCCAATACAATTCTAGTGTCAATCCTCGATGGCTCACCTACATAAACATGCATAAAACAGAGTGAGCAAGGCTCAGTGAATAATAGTACGTGATAATCCAATAAATAACTTGAATCATAAGGTATATAAATGCAGAGAACTTATTGTTAAACTTATCCTGTGGTTGCTTTCAGAACAGGCATAAGCCCAGTTTTTAATTAGAATGGCTTTAGCCCTTGAACAGAGTGGCGTTGCCCTTATCAGAATGTCATATAGCCCTTATCAGAATGGCATGAAGCCCTTATCAGAATATATGCCCTTATGAGAATGGCATTAAGCCCTTATCAAAATGGCATATAGCCCTTATCAGAATGGCTTTTAGCCCTTATCAGAATGGCATATAGCCCTTATCAGAATGGCATTAAGCCCTTTTACGTACGTATGAACTCAAGAGGTGGCTCGCACGGATTCTAGAGGTGACTCGCATGGCAGCACTTAGTTCCGTGCAACACTTTGTTTCATACTAACAGATCATACAGAATGGCCACAGGCCCATATGTCACAAATTGGCCATAGGCCTCACAGATGTTACAGAACGGCTATCTGCCTCATAACTTTCACAGAACGGCCATAGGCCTCATAACTTTCACAGAACGGCCATAGGCCTCATGACTTTCACATCGACTTTAAGCCTGGTTCACGTATGTATGGACTCAAGAGGTAGCTCGTACGGATTCTACAGGTGACTCACATTTTAGCACTTAGTTCCGTACAGCACTTTGTTTCATACCAGGAAACAATTATATCATTAGGCCTTAATCATCCATATATTGTCATAGCATAGCATAACCGGAACGGATGAACAGAAACAGAAACAGAAATAGTCTCAGATTCTTAAGAATACCATTATGCAATAGTGCACACAAGTTTCCCATGGTTTGGTTACAGATTGATACAGGTGTCTTGCGTATAACAGAATAATAATAACAATAACCATTCACAGAGGGCACATATATCATTACGGTACGCTTAGTAAGAACAGAATAATTCACATTCTAACATGGGTCACATAATGATGTTAAACATTTGCATTCATGTCATAGGTTCTTAACGACCTTGGGTCCATATGTAACACAACAGAATAATCTCAGACTCATGAAGATACCTTGGCTCAAGGAAGAACATAAGTTTCATTTATTCGTTAAGAAACAATGTAGTCTGCTTACGAGTAACAAAATGCTAATATCAATTATTAATAGCACACCCAATGTACTACACAGTACAACTACTCACAGTGGTAGGTCTCTGATAGCGGTGGAGCGATGTCCTCGTCTTAACCTACAAACACAATGCACATAGCAGATTATGAGGATAAAACCAATCTCTTTCTTATTCCTTAATCAATAGCCATAGTGGTTCTAAACTCATTAGTCCTCCATAGGTTATAATCCATGCCTCAGAAGATAGGAGGAATCGATAGGAAAATAGTTTAAGTGAAGAAATGGTACAAAATCGGTAGATAGAAAGTGAGCAACTCTCACTAATTTGGGCATAACTATTTTTGTACTTAGAATTTGGGAGTGAGACCCCCACCAATGGAAACTAGACTTCCGGGGCTTGATTTTAGGTTCACGAATCACTCAAAACGGAGTCTGGATGCAAAAGATATGCTTGTTCAATGTTACCTAGTAAATGCTGAAACAGTGGTGGCCGCTCGTGCGCTCACCATGGCCGCTCGTGCGGCCCAATTCCGCTCAGAGGAACCCGGCCGCTTGAGCGCCCAAAAGCAGAATGAAAACACTTTTTTTTCCTACATGTCCGCTCGTGCGGTGCCCATGGCCGCTCATGCGGTCTGGGCAAAAATAAACAATCCGAAAATGGTTTTTTGCTCCAACACTTGATCTATCCATTTTTTTTTAGCTTGATTTGAAGTCTAATTACTCAAAAACATGTATAATTCCTTCTAAAACATAATCAACTAACATCATCAAATAGAATCTTATCTTTTCTATATATACAACCTTCCATTATATATGCCCAAATCATGTAAATATAACTTAGATTTAAGGAAAGCATAGATTAATTCCTTCTATTCAACCCAATCCATTCCTAATTCAACACAATTAATCATTTACATATCAAACTTCCAAATTAAACCTTGATTTCATGTAGTAGATGGATTCTCTATAAGGATAGTAGTTAGAGCCACATAACTTACCCCAAATCCTTGTTCTTCCCTTTAAGCTCTTCAACTTTCCCAAGCTTCTTGGTTGATATCTTCCCCCTCTCTTCTATTTTCTTCAATAATCTTCAAATCCCCCATGGGTGTTGAGTTGCCTCTCATTCTCTCTCTCACGGTTCACTCTTTCTCTCCCTTAGATATTTTTTGACCCAAAGTGATGAGTTCAACAACTCATATATCTATGCATATATAATACACACATAAGTTCACCATAATGAGGGAAACCAAACGTGCCCTTACGAATCGCACAAAATCAATTTTCAATTAAACTTCCCAGATGACTCTAAAAATTATGCTGATCATAAATATGTCCTCCGTTCAAGTTTCTGAAGCCCCTAAGGCCTTCAATTTGCGGTATAAAGTTAACCACCCAAACGTGCATCAACAAATCAGACAAATTAGATTTCCAGTTAATTTTCCCAAATAATTCCAAAAATTCTTGTTAACATATCCAAGTACTCAATTTTCATTTCTGAACCCATATAGGTCAGTAATTTCAATTTTAAATCCGTAACTCAACAGATAATGCTTCAATTCCAAAAGATATAATTAAATTAAAACACCTCATCCCATAGTTCAATACAGATGATTTCTTATACGCATTTTGGGGTCATTACATTCTCCCCACCTTAAGAAGTTTGCTCCTCCAAACTTGATTTACCTTAACACGAGTCAAGATTCATCCTGGTTATACAACATTTCAATAATTTAGGCATTCAGAATCCTATATAGTTAATTTCAATGGAGTTTGCTCCCAAAATCGCAAGTAATTCATCTTTACTAACTAATTGGTAACCCAATTGATAATAATACTTCATAACATCAAAGCATTGTCTCATTATTCACAATCCTGGTACATTTCAATTTATTGATTCAAAGGTCATACCTTCCAAATACTATAACAACTTAAGGACATTGGGAAATGGGTTCACTCAAGTCTTTGATTATCTATGACTCATAAACTATCGTACATAGTTCAAACTTTTTAGGTTCACAAGCAATCCCAACTATCCTAATTCCTCAAAGGTTAAGGAAACATTTCCTACATAATCATGTTTCAAAGACACATGCTTCTTACAACAATTAAACCCAAAATAACAAATAAGTTCTAAATCAACGACTTCGTGGCTCTTTGCTCACTATCAGAATTAGACTTATTCGTTAAAATCAGATTTCTACCAGACTCTAACTAACAACTCAAATCCCATATCAAGGAACTATATGTTAGAGTAAATTATTAGTAAAATCAAATACGGATCACACCTTAATGGTCACAATTCCCCAATTACAGTAAGGTATAATAATTTAAAATCATGTTTGCTTGGAAGATCTAAAGTCAACATCATGACATCAAGCACATAATACATTTACCATAAAGCTATTATATTCTTGTTCCATATTTAGTAAAATGTTCCTATCATGGACAAAAACATTTTCCAAAAATATATAATACATAGTTCTTCAAACCTTTCATAATTACACACAATACGTTGTTCAGAAACATGACTCAGAAACTTATCAGACCGTTCAAAGATTATCAGATGATGGTATAATTCCCAATAGCATTGAACTTATTTAAACTTTGATAGAACAATCTTATATTAGATAAGGCAGAATGACTTCAGGTTCAACATATTTTTCACAGAGAATTCTTTAAGCATGCCACAACAAATTATCGTCCATGCGTAGCAAAATATCTTTTTCAGAAAACTTGTCATATCCTGAACAATCGGAGTTTCATAGTATCTCTAGCCATTTTGGGTGAAATTATTCGGAAAACTCATCATATCATAAACGTTACGGAGGTTCATAGCATATTTTATCATTTCAGAAAATACTTATCATATAGCATAACCATTTTCTAAATCATTCATATAGAAGTATCTTTACAAAGACATTACTCACTTAGGTCCATGGTCAACTCGCACAGAGTCACACTTTATTCATCTATGTCGAAAATACCGAATTTAATTGATGGTATGACATCTCTAAATAACACAGATCACATAAGTTTCATTCCAACGAGCACTTATTTTCATATCACAATAAAGGGACAAGCCTTGAATTAATTCTCATACAAATATTTCATCCTTATTCAATAATGGTGAGTTTATGATAACAATACGTTAGGTTCAGAACGAAAACGCATCAGAACAACGTTAAGTTTTTCAGACAAATGACAGTCCACAAAAGAAACACAATTTTCCTTTTCTACACATTCACTCACAAGAATATATATTCAATCTAAAAGGAGGAACAAAACCTCACTTATCATCCCACAGAAAGATTCACAACAGTACCTTCTTTTCGCCAATGATCCACTTCATTAACTCAGCAACATATCATCTCACTACATTAACAATACCCATTCATATTCTTACTCGTGGTAGGGAAACATAAGCAACACCCCATTCTTACTACCTTTCCCTCAAGACACTATATAGAAATTGGCTTAATACATAATATCATACCAAGTCATTTACCTCTATGATTCAAGATTTCGGATAATATTTTCCTTCGTCAGTATACATATCTCAAGTTCCTCAACATACACTCTATCTCTACAAATTAACATAGTCAACACCACCAACATTCTAGTCAAAATTTGAATTTCCCTGCATCACTAAACTTCTATAAACTTCCACCGAATATTATGTGATCACAGATCATAATACTTGTATTTATTAACATTCCATTTCATCCCTACTCCTAGGGTCACAAGATGCAGATTGTTAACACATTGCATATCGTTCATTAATTACTCCATAACACATAGTTTCATATTTTTAATCATAACACACACAAGTATACAAAAAAAAAAAAAAAAAAATTACGGATGGGGCAGTTCCTTCATTTCTGCTTCTTATATCAAACCATTCTCTAATTCTCAAATCCCATACTCGTTATTTATCATCGCATTTCTCAATTGTCACAATTCCATACACTTTATTCATCAACCACACCTCAGTTTCCCTGAAATTTCTTATGGTTAATTTCATATATAATCCATATCGAAACTACATTTAGACTTTATTCACATCATGTTTCCACAAACATGCTTATACTGACCAATTTTAACGTCCTAGGCACATCAATAGTCCATATCTTTCATCGCTTTAGCCTCAACGTCATACTCATTACACAAACTCATTTTCATTTCACAACAACGATCAAATCCTCTTTAGTGACAAAACTCAGTCTATGAAATAACACATGGATTTCCTTCTATTACTTAAAGTCTCTATGAATTCTTATTCTAAATCTCAATACTTAACTTACTGCACGAGCACACATACATCTTCTAAAATGCACATCACATCCTTTCGTTACTAGATGCATGCAACCTAAATGCATTCTAGACACTCTAATGCCCAATGGACACGTGTCTGAGATCTTAACTCGTGCTTTGATACCACCTGTCCCGACCCAAACCCGCCCCTAAACGTTTGGTCCATGACCGGCCTGTACATAGGCCTCAAAACAGAATTTCAGAATCATATTTAATCACATGCGGGGCCTTAAGCGGAAGCAAGATCAATAAAAGACAACATCCATTGAGCTTATGAATACATGATGGTTTAATTAAATTTAAGCATTTAAATACATTCCTATAGTTACATATACAATCACAAAATTATGCAGATCTCCTGTCACAACCCAAACCCGTCCCTAAAAGTTTGGTCCATGACCGGCCTGTACATAGGCCTCAAAACAGAATTTGAGAATCATATTTAATCACATACGGGGCCTTAAGCGGAAGCAAAATCAATAAAAGACAACATCCATTGAGCTTTTGCATACATGATGGTTTAATTGAATTTAAGCATTTAAATACATTCCCATAGTTACATATACAATCACAAAATTATGCAGATCTCACACACACTTATATAAGACTCCAAAAATTGCATAACTCTCAATAATCAAAATTAAGGCCTCAATACGGAGGCGTACCCCTGGCGGCTTGGCAAACAGGTTGACCCCAATACAATTCTACTGTCAATCCCCGATGGCTTACCTACATAAACATGCATAAAACCGAGTGAGCAAGGCTCAGTGAATAATACTACGTATAATCCAATAAATAACTTGAATCACAAGGTATATAAATGCAGAGAACTTATTGTTAAACTTATCCTATAGCTGCTTTCAGAACGAGCATAGGCTCAGTTTTTAATCAGAACAGCTTTAGCCCTTGAACAGAGTGGAGTTGCCCTTATCAGAATGGCATATAGCCCTTATCGGAATGGCATTAAGCCCTTATCAGAATATATGCCCTTATGAGAATGGCATATAGCCCTTATCAGAATGGCATTAAGCCCTTTTACGTACGTATGAACTCAAGAGGTGGCTCGCACGGATTCTAGAGGTGACTCGCATGGTAGCACTTAGTTCCGTGCAGCACTTTGTTTCATACTAACAGATCATACAGAATGGCCACAGGCGCAGATGTCACAGATTGGCCATAGGCCTCACAGATGTTACAGAACGGCTATCAGCCTCATAACTTTCACAGAACGGCCATAGGCCTCATGACTTTCACATCGGCTTTAAGCCTGGTTCACGTATGTATGGACTCAAGAGGTAGCTCCTATGGATTGTAGAGGTGACTCGCATTGTAGCACTTAGTTCCGTACAACACTTTGTTTCATACCAGGAAACAATTATATCATTAGGTCTTAATCATCCATATATTGTCATAGCATAGCATAACCGGAACGGATGAACTGAAACAGAAATAGAAATAATCTCAGATTCTTAAGAATACCATTATGCAATAGTGCACATAAGTTTCCCATGGTTTAGTTACAGATTGATACAGGTGTCTTGCGTATAACAGAATAATAATAATAATAATAACCATTAACAGAGGGCACATATATCATTACGGTACGCTTAGTAAGAACAGAACAATTCACATTCTAACATGGGTCACATAATGATGTTAAACATTTGCATTCATGTCATAGGTTCTTAACGACCTTGGGTCTATATATAACACAACAGAATAATCTCAGATTCATGCAGATACCTTGGCTCAAGAAAGAACATAAGTTTCATTTATTCGTTAAGAAACGATGTAGTTTGCTTACGAGTAACAAAATGTTAATATCAATTATTAATAGCACACCCATTGTGCTACATAGTACTACTACTCACAGTGGTAGGTCTCTGATAGCGGTGGAGCGATGTCCTCGTCTTGACCTACAAACACAATGCACATAGCAGATTATGAGGATAAAACCAATCTCTTTCTTATTCCTTAATCAATAGCCATGGTGGTTCTAAACTCATTAGTGCTCCATAGGTTATAATCCATGCCTCAGAAGATAGGAGGAATCGATAGGAAAATAGTTTAAGTGAAGAAATGGTACAAAACCGGTAGACAGAAAGTGAGCAACTCTCATTAATTTGGGCATAACTATTTTTTTTTACTTAGAATTTGGGAGTTAGACCATAACCAATGGAAACTAGACTTCCGGTGCTTGATTTTAGGCTCAAGAATCACTCAAAACGGAGTCCGGATGCAAAAGATATGCTTGTTCAAAGTTACCTAGTAAATGTTGAAACAGGGGTGGCCGCTCGTGCGCCCTCCTTGGCCGCTCGTGCGGCCCAATTCCGCTCGAGCGGAAGAACCCGACCGCTCGAGCGCCCAAAAGCAGAATGAAAACACCTTTTTTTCCTACATGTCCACTCGTGCGGTGCCCATGGCCGCTTGTGCGGTCTGGGCAAAAACAAACAGTCCGAAAATGGTTTTTGCTCCAACACTTGATCTATCCATTTTTTTTAGCTTGATTTGAAGTCTAATTACTCAAAAACATGTATAATTCCTTCTTAAACATAATCAACGAACATCATCAAATAGAATCTCATCTTTTCTATATATACAACCTTCCATTATATATGCCCAAATCATGTAAATATAACTTAGACTTAAGGAAAGCATAGATTAATTCCTTCTATTCAACCCAATCCATTCCTAATTCAACACAATTAATCATTTACTTATCAAACTTTCAAATTAAACCTTGATTTCATGTAGTAGATGGATTCTATACAAGGATAGTAGTTAGAGCCACATACCTTACCCCAAATCCTTGTTCTTCCCTTTAAGCTGTTCAACTTTCCCAAGCTTCTTGGTTGATCTCTTCCCTCTCTCTTCTATTTTCTTCAATAATCTTCAAATCCCCCATGGGTGTTGAGTTGCCTCTCATTCTCTCTCTCACGGTTCACTCTTTCTCTCTCTTAGATATTTTTTTGACCCAAAGTGATGAGTTCAACAACTCATATATATATATATATATATATATATATGCATATATAATACACACATAAGTTCACCATAATGGGGGAAACCAAACGTGCCCTTACGAATCGCACAAAATCAATTTTCAATTAAACTTCCCAGATGACTCTAAAAATTATGCTGATCATAAATATGTCATCTGTTCTGGTTTCTGAAACCTCTAAGGCCTTCAATTTGTGGTATGAAGTTAACCACCCAAACGTGCATCAACAAATCAGACAAATTAGATTTCCAATTAATTTTTCCAAATAGTTCCAAAAATTCCCGTTAACATATCCAAGTATTCAGTTTTGATTTCTGAACCCATATAGGTCAGTAATTTCAATTTTAAATCCGTAACTCAACAGATAATGCTTCAATTCCAAAAGATATAATTAAATTAAAACACCTTATCCCATTGTTAAATACAGATGATTTCTTATACGCTTTTTGGGGTCATTACAGTGTACTTACCATTTCTCATGCAATAGAGTTCGAACACAGGGACACTTATTCGAACCCTCTTGCATGATGGAAAATATGTAATTATCATGTTTACTTACCATTTCTCATGCATTAGGGTTTGAACACTTGGATAATTTTTCAAACCCTCTTGCATAATGGCAAATATGTAATTATCGTGTTTACTTATCATTCCTCATGCATTAGGGTTCGAATACTCGTACACTTATTCAGACCCTCTTGCATAATAGCAAATATGTAATTATGTTGTTTACTTTCCATGTCTCATACATTAGGGGTCAAACACTCGGGCACTTATTCAGACCCTCTTGCATGATGGCAAATAAGTAACTATGGTGTTTTTAATATCCATTTCTCATGCGTTAGGGTTCGAACACATAGACACTTATTGGGACCTTCGTGCATCATGGCAAATCCGTAATTATGGTGCTTTTTCTTAACATTTCTCATGCGTTAGGGTTTGAACACTCAGACACTTATTCGGATTCTCTTTCATGATGGAAAATATGTAATTATGGTGTTTACTTACCAATTCTCATAGATTACGGTTCGAACACTCGGACACTTATTCGGGCCCTCTTGCAAGATGGAAACTATGTAATTATGGTGTTTTTTCTTTCCATTTCTTATGTGTTAAGGTTTGAACACTCGGACACTTATTCAAACCCTCTTGCATGATGGCAAATACGTAATTATCGTGTTTACTTACCATTTCTCACGCATTAGGATTTGAACACTCGAACAATTTTCGGACCCTCTTGCATGATAGCAAATATGTAATTATGGTGTTTACTTATCATTCCTCATGCATTAGGGTTAGAACACTCGAACACTTATTCGAACCCTCTTGTATGATGGCAAATATGTAATGATGGTGTTTTTACTTACCATTTCTCATGCATTAGGCTTCGAACACTTGGACACTTTTTCAAGCCCTCTTGCATGATGAAAAATATGTAATTATGATGTTTACTTACCATTTCTCATGTATTAGGGTTCGAACACTCGGACACTTATTCGGACCCTCTTACATGATGGCAAATATGTAATAGTAGTGTTTATTTACCATTTCTCATGCTCAAACACTTATTCAGACCGTCCTGCGTGATGCAAATATGCAATTATGGTGTTTACTTACCATTTCTCATGCATTAGGGTTCAAAGACTCGGACACTTATTCGGACCCTCTTATATGACGACAAATATGCAATTATGGTGTTTACTTACAATTTCTCAAGTATTTGGGTTAAAAAACTCGGACACTTATTCGGACCCTCTTGCATGGTGGCAAATATGTAATTATCATGTTTATTTAGCATTTCTCCTGCATTAGGGTTCGAACACTCGGACACTTATTCAGACCCTCTTGCATGATGGCAAATATGTAATTCTGGTGTTTACTTACCATTTCTCATGCATTAGGAGCGAATGAATGAATTGGTTGGAGAAGGTCTGAATTGATAGGCAAGATGGCGACTATTCGGATGGGTTTGGAAGCGCTCCGAATAAGTGCAAACCTGAAAGCACCGGAGTGAAGAGAGTTGGCCGGAGAAGGAAGGGATGCCACTGTTCGGGTTTAAATTTTGAAATTGGCACAAATGTTTGAATTTTTCTGTTAGGATTTCAAATTTTCCAGAAAAAAATTCAACCAAATTTTGTTGAAAAATTAAAGTTAGGACCTGACCCGACCCAGGCACAGCGACAGTGCGTGTGTGATGGTTTTCGGTCAAGCCCACTTTGTCCATAACTCCCCTCCTTACAAAACTTGGGGTGCCCCTTGGGTTCCAACCAAGTATGTCTCCCTAGAGCCAATATACTCACACTAGCTCTCTTAAAGTCTCAATGTGGAACAACCAATTTAAAGAAATTCACATTTAACTGTTCAACTTCCTATTTCACGAACCCGAAAACGACGTCAACTTCTCATTCACTCATAAATGGTTTTAACGAATCGTCTTCACCATGTGACTTGTCATGCAGTACGGAACATGTCACCACTTTGGACCCACCCCAAAAGACGTGTGGCCCCACTCAAATTTAGGCTCAAAGTTGGCCCAAAATAAGCCAATGAAAGCCATAATTTCCTAAAATATTTCCCCCCTTTTTTTTTTTTTTTAGGTGAGTAAGTCATAAAATAAAGTCAATGAAATTTACATATTTACAAGGGGCATACCCCAGACACGCCCAACAACAAATAAAAAAACGATTACAAAACCAACAAAGCTACCACTACACACCCCTTAAGAAAAAGGGGAGTAAATACAAGAACAACTAAAAAACAAAATAACCCAACTTTGCCCATATATCCTTTTTCTCCCCAAGTAACCCCTACCATCAGAGATTAGAGACGAAAACTTGGGGTGGACATATGGGCAAAGATACAAATAGACACCACAACACATAATAAAACACACCTGGCATACTCACAAAGCAACAACCCTCAAACCAAGTCAAAAATGATAACCAACCCCACTGGCACCCAATCTCTACCGTAGATAAACACATGAAATTCAATAAGCATCCCACTCCTCAGTGCCGTGACATCCTAGCCACTAACCAAAGTAAAAATCTACCCCACGAGAAATCCTGAAAGAGTCACATGAAGCTAGCACGATCAGAAACCATAAACAACGGTCTTGGGAGTTGTAGCGAAAAATGATAGCCCCACAGCAACAAACCAATACATAGCCAAAAATAGCATGAGAGCAATCATCACATCCCCCAGTCCCTTCCTTGGTAGATCACTAGCCTCAAACCCCACGGCAGTGTGCCCTTCACTCCATATCAGGCGTGGCAATACAATCAATTAGGATGGGTCACATGAAGACAAGAAGCAACCAGAAAACCAGTAGCTAACCTCCCGTTCATCTCCTAGTCTCTCACTCGGCTAGTCATCGAACCACTATTCTCCATAGCAGTGACTCCTCAATCACTCTTGGCGGAGATGGCTCGAAACTAACCTCATATCAAGTCACATGAGGATCACACAATCAAACGTCATGAGAAAATCAACTATAAATGGTGCGCTGCAAAGAGGCTAAACAAAAAATAAATGGGCTCACCAACAACAATTGAGACCCAAACACTCTATACAAAATGAAGCATACTCACAAAATAACCCAACTACACCAAACTAGCAGTACTCAAAATTGATCCCAAAAAAGGCCCAAAACCATTAAACCCCAACAAATTTGCCCATGCCTGGCCAAAAAATCAATCCACCAGGCTAGTCAACAGTGGGCCCACCTGGTGAAAACCCACAAAACTATGTCCCAAAAACTTGAAATTTCAGCCCAAGCCCACAAAGAACCGTGGGTATTGTTTCAACGTCCCAAACGCGCAAGCTTCAACACAGGCTATCAGCACACTACTCAAGCAACTAGGAATAGACCAACGTACTACTCTGACTTGGGAGCAACAACACGCTTAGCAGCAAGCAGAAGCTATCATGCTAGAGTCCGGATCCTCTCCTTGAGGAGGGTCCTTCATTTCCTGCGTGCAACGGCTCAGATGAGCCGTTGGTCATCCAACGGCTGAGATTATTAAAAAAAAAAAATTAAATTTTTTCGAGTTCCCGCCCAAACAAAACAACAACACAGCTCAGAGACATTCACTCTATTTTCTCACACAGCACTCTCCTCCGGCGAACCCATCCTCACCGACGGCGACCTACTGTCGATACAACCTCACCGAACCGTTCAGTAGCGGCAGACCCTCTCTACAACACTCCTCAAATCGAACCCATCGGTTTGCCCTCTTTCCATCTTAAGAACCCTGAGGTGAAGAGGATTCTCCAGGAGGTCAAGGAGATGCAATCCAACCCTTCCGATGATTTCATGAGCCTCCCTCTCGAGGTTCAATTTTTTTGTTTTCAAATTTTATTGATCTTCTTTTGTGGGATTTTAATTGAAGATCTGTCATTATCATCCTTTAATTTCACTTTAGTTTGTTTGTTTTTGATTGATTGTCTTCAAATTATGCAAATATTGGGTTGGATTTTGATGTAGAAATCACCATTGTGTGAGCATTCAATTTCGATTAATTCTATGTTGATGTATGCATTTAAAAAATAAATAAACAAATTTGTTCTTTGTGAACCTCTGATAGACAATTTATATGAATCTGATATCTTTATGTTTGGATATGAGTTTTGGGAGATAGGTATTTTCCAATTTTGTTAGTTGACCTAAATTTTGATTTAGCTTTTGCAACCTTAATTTCGTGCTTAAATTTTTTTGGCCTCAAAATTTACAGGAAAATGCATTATTCTTACTATAGCAAGTCAATCAAAATTATGTATTTATTGTGACATGATCATCCAGAACTGGCACCCTGTTTGTTGCTCATCTGATTGTTATTGTGATGTTTTGTTAAAAGGCTCGTAAATTATCTCAGTTTTGCCATAACAGGGTAATGTTATGGGCCTTATCACAGTATGTCTCCTGGTTTTTGTAGACATGGCAGTGTCATGGGTTATGTAATTATTAACTGGTGTCTAGATGTGTTATATTGAATCTTATGAATAATTGAATGAAGCAATATGTATCTATATTAATTTAATCTGGTTTTTAATAATTCAATTTCCTTAATTCCAGTAATTTTCCTTATATGACATATGGTCCTATCTATAAACCAGATAAATTTCATCTATAAACCAATTTCAATTCATTTTCATAGCACTACAACCTAAGCAACCCTGCAATCTTATTAAGAAGCTCAACTATCATTAACTTAAGATTTTATTTATATGGGTTTTCAGTTGCATTTTGATATCGATATGGAACCTGAGAATGACTGTGATTGGAAGTAAAAACGGGGAATGATATTTGATTCTGAACAATGTGCGTATGATTTTTATAATACATATGGAGGAAGAATGAGGTTTAGCATAAGAAGAGATTATTGTAGGAAGGACAAGTTCACTAATCAACTTATTCATAGACTTTTGGTTTGCAACAAGGAGGGATTTCGAAAGGTTGACAAGCGAGACCCATTGTCAAAAAACTCTAGTGCTAAAACTAGGACTGGGTGTGAGGCTCGACTTTATATTAAATTACATGAGGGTACTGGAAAATATGTTGTGACTGATTTCAAAGAAAAACACAACCACGATCTTGTATCACCTGAGTGTGCCCACATGTTGCCGTCACAAAGAAAGATCTCCACTACCCAAGCAATTCAATTAGATTTAGTGGCACAATCTGGTCTTCGTTTAGGCCAGTCTTTTGAACTCATGGGTAGGGAAGCTGGTGGAAGGCAATGTCTTGGTTTTACGAAGTTAGATTCTAAAAATTATTTGAGAACCAAAAGACAACAAAGTTTAGTATATGGGGAAGTAGGCAATGTGTTGCAATACTTTAAAGAAAAATCTTTGTAGAATCCTTCATTCTTCTATGCTGTTCAATTAGATAATGAGGAGCAAATAACCAATATGTTTTGGGCCGATGCACAAATGATCATGGATTATGCCCAATTTGGTGATGTTGTCACATTTGATACGACTTACAAGTTAAACAAAGAACATAGACCCTTCGCATCTTTTGTGGGATTCAACCATCATAGGGAAACAGTTATATTTGGTGCAGCATTGTTGTATGATGAGACCGTCGAATCGTTTGTATGGTTGTTTGAAAACTTTCTAGAGGCTATGTCAAGGAAGGCACCAAAAACTTTGTTCACCGATCAAGATGCTGCAATGGCTAAAGCCATACCCATCGTTATGCCTGACACAAGTCACCGATTGTGTACTTGGCATTTGATGCAAAATGCATTAAAACATGTTAACTGTTTGTTCCAAGATAAGGGGGTGAAGGGTGTACTAAATAAATTCTTCTTTCACATTGAAGATGCAAATCAATGGAAGTTAGAGTGGGCGGAAATGCTTGATAACTATGATGCGCATGAAAATCATTGGTTGAAATTGACTTTTGCGGTGAAAGAAAAATGGGGATGGCCTTATGTTAGATCAACATGGGCTACGGGAATGAGTACCACACAACTTAGTGAATCTTTTAATGCTTTTTTGAAGGATTACATTCGTTCTGATTTCAACTTAAATGAATTCTTCATGCATTTCGAAAGGGTACTTTACGAGAAGCGATACAAGGAGTTAGAAGCAGGCTATGCTTTGTGCCAAAGGTTGCCAAAGGTCAAAGCAACAATAAGAATGTTAATTCAAATGGGTAACGTCTACACAAAAAAGATCTTTGAGGAATTTCAAAATGAGTACTTTCAATCCATTGAATCGGACATAGAAGCAATTGAATATGGCGAGGCTAGTACCATGTACACAGTTGTTGATGTTGGTAACAAACATGCAAGGAAGTGAAGATGGAGAGGGATGGCTCTTTGGGTTGTAATTGTACAAAGTTTGAAAGGGAAGGAATCTTGTGTTGTCACTCATTGAAGGTCATTAGAGACATATTGAAGATGAAAGAGGTTCCTCCACAATACATTCTAAAGAGGTGGACCAAACAAGCAAGAGCCGAAACTGTGCAGCACATTAAGGAAAATGACATTGAAGTAGATGTGAAATTCCAACAAGCCTCGTGGTATAAGACATTGATGACCGCGTTTAGAGCAGTAGCAAGTAGAGCTGCTGAAACTGAAGAAACTTATGATTTTTGTATTGCACACCTTGCTACATTAGGTGCAGATGTTGAAGGCAAGTTAAGTGCTCATTTTGGTGTTGGAAATGAAGTACATAATGATGATGACACCCAAAGCTTTGAAGTGGAATGCGAAGATGTGAATCATGTTGTGCAACCAAAAGGATTGAAGAAAAAGGTGGCAACTAGTAAGGGCAAAAGGAGGGTCAAAGGTGGATTCGAAGCGGCGTTGCTAGCGAACTCCAAAAAAAAATCCCATGCTAACAGCTTGGCTTCGTCACAATCTATTGCAAGTTCAATGGTTGCACCTTCTCCATTATCTGTTGGAGGAGATATATATGTTCGTGAACATGTTCCTCCGTTTCAACCTCTTCCACCCCTTCATCCTCTTCCTCGATCTTTGCCCATGGGTGGTAATTACATTCCTCCGCCATTGATGTATCCCACATATCATGTAAGCCTTTCTTTAACATTGTATTTTTTGTGTGGATATAATATGTGACTCAAACCATAACTGAAAGCATATATGACATTGTTGTAGGCGAACAATTTGCGGGAGATGTATGTGGTGCCAAATTATTTGCCAACTTCAATGGCTCAATGACATTCTGCTCAACCAACATTCCAGTCACTACTACAAGGTTCATATGGATATGACATTGGGTTTTGATATTCTCAAGAATCAACTACTCCAATGTGTAGTCAGGTTCGTCCTTGATGTATTTTTAGTTTATAGTTGCTGAAAATTCTGTGATACCATGTATTTATAGTTGCTTAAAAATTCTGTCTTTTTTTTTTAGGCTATGGACAACCATCAACAGAACCAAACTGATGCTGAAATTGGACTGCAACGTGAAGTCATGGCCTCTGAAATTGTGAAGCAAACTGCTGCTGGAAAGTGATGTTAAAGTACTAATGTGTCAATTTTTAAGCACCAATGAATTAATTTAGATGTTAAAGTTGTACTGGTTGATGTTCATTTACAGTTGATTTTAATTTATATGTTAAACCCAAGTGAACTGGTTATTGTTAATGTTCATTTAGCTTGGTTGATGTTGGTTGATGTTGGTTATTGTTAAAGTTGTACTGATTCTATTATTGTTAATGTTTTTTTTTTTATTTATGTGTTGGTTGGTTGATGTTCATGTTCATGTTCATGTTCATTTAAATTGGTGTCCATGTTGGTTGCTTGATGTTCATGTTCAGATTCAGGAAACTGGTATTGAACATGCTGTATTGAACATGTTAATTTAACTTGGTTGATGTTGGTTGATGTTCATTTAGGACCCTTGAACACTGTTATGCAGATTCTGAAATGGTTATTAACAAATGGTTAATAGTTTTGAATTGCAGTTTCAGGACCCTTGAACACTGTTATGCAGATTCTGTTTTCAAATGCAGATTCTATTTTGAACACTGTAGATTCTGGTTTTTTTTTTTAACACTGTTATGCAGATTCTGTTTTGAACACTGTATGTTGGTTCTGGTATGCTGGTTTGAACACTGAAAAGTTACAAAGCAACTACCCATCTGAAACTAAAAAGTTATACTCAAGCTCCCAACATGGCCTTCTTAGAACAAAACATTATTAGAAATTTAAAAAAGAAGAAGAAGGGATGATGATATTGTCAAAAGAACAGTCATAAAGCAACCTCTCTATCAAAAGCAAGAATCTGATATCATTTAACTACTGTCAAAATGATATATGGCCACTCTTTGGCTAGCTACATTAGACTTCCTAATCTTGAGATAAATCAAAATACAAAAGACAAGAATATGCACCACACCACAGACAAGGCTATCTGATGTGAAATGTGCCTATGCAAAATAAACAGTAGTAGATGGACTATGCAAATGTGCCTATGCAAAATAAATGTGCCTATGCAAAATAAACAGTAGTAGATGGACCACACCACACCACAGTAGTAAATGTGCCTATGCAAAATAAACAGTAGCAGAATTCACTAGGTATGCTGGTTTTTGTACATTTGATATGGTTTTTCTAAATTCGTTCTGCTGGTATGCTCTGCTGGTTCATATCTTGGTTCATCTGGTATGCTGGTTCATATCTGGTGAATTCTGCTGGTTCATATGCTGGTAAATGAATTCTGCTGGTATGCATTTGGTATGCTGGTTCATCTAGTAAATTCATAGCAGAAGCTGGTAAATGCATTCTGTTGGTATGCATGTACTAAATTCATAAACTAGAAGCTGGTAAACAGTTTCTGCTGGTAAATGAATTCTATGTTCTATTACTAAGTTAAATGAACATGAACCACAACCAACATACATGCATTTTAAGCCTACAGGGCAATAAACCATAACTTTTGTAAAAACCATCTCACAGATTGTCCTCTAAATTAAAACATTCCCAAGTTCATAAAATCCAACTCATTCCCAAGTTCATTAAATCCACTAGGACATATAATAAGAAATCTGAGTACAAAGTAGAGGACAATGAACCAGCTAAAAACTAGCAGAATGTTTTAATTAATAAACATTTGGAATTCATAAACTAGAGAACAATATTGGGAATCATTCCCAAGTTCATAAATGTAAGTATAAAAAATTTGGAATTCATAAAGTAGAGGACAATAAACCATCTAAAAACCATCTCAAATCATTCCCAACTTCCCAAATTCCATTCATAAAAACATCATAAAGTACAAACATCATAAATCCATAATAACATTAGTCAAATTTTTCGGATACTAACATTACATCATAAAGTACATTACATCCATAAATCCATAATAACATTAAATCCATAATAACATTACATCATAAAGTACAAAAGTAAAGCAAATACAATCAAATACACCATCGCCTTCAAAATATTTTCCACCCTTCGAAGCCTTCGACCATAGTCGCCATGTTCATTTTCCACGTCATACAGCCTCCTCCTCAGCTCGTTAAAGTCTTCTACTGTAACACCATCAGAAGCTCTAGTGTTGAAACGGATTGTGGACGTCACATCTTCATCATCTTCAGCCACGAACTTGAAGTAATTGCAATTGGGATTTTCAGTCTACAATGCAACCAACAATTAGTTAGTCTATTAAAACAAATTAAATTGTGACTACTTACATATTTAATATTTCCAATACAATACTTACATATTTTGATGGGCAAACAAAGAACAAACGCCCTTTATTTCCATTCTCATTAGTTTTTACGATATGTATGGCAGCTGTTCTTCCACAATTGCACATTCTCGGTTTTAACCTTATGTTGCTGTTGTCATTAGAAGAAGAAGCCATTTCTAAATCTACATAGACAATACAACACAAACAGTCAGCCCTCGAGAAACCAATTTAGTTTTGAAACCAACATTGTAGTGGGCTCATAAAAACCTATTCTATTTGTTATTCAGCATTGTAGTTCTACATACAAATTGATTAGGTCTCAAAGTGTTTAGTTGCACTGAATTCAGGAAAACAATGCTACAATTCTGGGCAGTAACCTATCCTAAGGTGTTCAGAGTTAAGAAGAAGGTAGAGAATATTTTCTACAAGGGTAGACTCCTAATGAGTACTCATGGTTAACAGTCGGAAGATATGCAATCATAATCGTATGTCTGATGCCTAATGACTTCAAAGTGATTGTGATTACTATTTATTGTTGTTCTTCTTTTTCTTGAACCCTCCAATATCCATATTTAATTGAATCCTCCCTTACAATTATCTTACTAACACAACTCCCCATCTAATTACTATCTCAACAACCATATGTTACAGCCCAATTAGACATTTTACAAAAAAAAAAGGAAGCACGTGGAATATGGACTAAGCATTGGAACCTCCAAATGCTATGCATGTTTCAAAGTTATGAAGTTTAAGCCTCTTTTTTATTGGCAAGAATACAGAAATAAAATATTAAGGTTCACAACTATCATATATGCATACAATACACCATCTAAGAAGTTCCAATCATACATCATAAAGCTTTTGCTAGAAATTTCCCTTGAGTACATGCGTACATATTGATAAGTAAATTCCCCTCGAGTATATTTCCAGAAATATACACTCAATTCATGCTCTGTATAAGAGTATTACAACTAGCTATCAATATTCTCAAGTGATTGGTTCAAATACAATAAAAGGCGAAAAAAAAAAAACCACATACAAAATGAGAACCGTCCATCTTATGTCAAGAAAAATCAAATCCCAATTGCAAAACAATAGCAAGAAACTTACTTCACAGGGGGCTCGCGGTCCTTCCGGATTAACTTATCCATGTTATCCATGATTCCTACCTTTAAGAAGTGTTAGCCAACATTTGGTTTCTGTATAACTACACTTACTGACATTGATTATGTTTTATTGCAGTTGAATTCAAGCCATTAAAATGTTTTTTATGGGGCACACACACCTGTTAAAATTGATTTATTAACAGAAGCCATTAAAATTTATTTATCCTACAGCTACAGCTACAGCTACTGATATTAATGTTAATGCCTTCTTAATGGCTTGTATTTAGGCAATTTACAGCAGTAAATTACAGAAGTACTAACATATGGACAGAGATGGAAAAAAGAAGAAGAAGAAGAAGAAGAAGAGGAAACCCAAATCAAAGCCCTAAATTTGTAGCCGTTGGAATCCCAAATGAAAGCCCTAATTTTGAAATTCCAAATCTAAAAGCCCTAAATTTTTTCAGACGTTTCAAAATCCCAAATCAAAGCCCTAATTTTGAAATTCCAAATCTCAAAAGCCCTAAATTTTTTCAGAAATTCCAACTCTAAAAGCCCCACATTTTTTCAGACTCCTAACTTCTTAATTTCAGACGTTTGAAGACCAACCTGGTTCGTGATCTATGCTCAACTGATGGTGGTCGTCGTAGTGGAGTTCACGAAGCGTAGAGGCTGAAGCGGTGGAGCTGTGGTCGTCGTGGGGTCGCCGTTGGGACTGGTCGCCGGTTCGCCGGTGAGGGTAGGTTCAGTGGACGACCACGATCGACTGTAAGGCTGAGTGAGAGTGAGAGAGTGAGAGAGTGAGAGTGAATGTCTCTGAGCTATGTTGTTGTTTTGTTTGGGCGGGAACTCGAAAAAATTTAATTTAATTTTTTTTTTTAATAATCTCAGCCGTTGGATGACCAACGGCTCATCCTGAGCCGTTGCACGCAGGAAATGAAGGACCCTCCTCAAGGAGAGGATCCGGACTCATCATACCAGCTTTCAATACACTCATCCATACACGCATGACATGCACACTCAGCATTTACAATCTGCCACGTAATCCAAACGCTCGAGACCACCATGGAAATCGGTCATAATCTCTTGCCAAAGTTCCTTGAGCACGATCAGCTCCGCATCGGAGCAACAAACGCCCTTCAGAACAATCCACGACGACCATTAGATGCTAACTGGTCGACGCCGGCACCTCAACCAACCACGCAGTAGCATATCGTCACTGCAAAACCAGGCCGTCACCGGAGAACCCAGCGACAGCTCAACCCAGATCACTACCTTCACGATCACCATCTTCATCAACAGACCTCATCAACTATACTCTCACGGACCCCTTGTATCAACATCTATGGAACAACTCAGAACACTAGCAAACAAAATACCAACAGCTCCGAGGCAGTAGCACCGCACCGTCGGCATCAAACCAGTGAAGCAATGATCCACTAGCAATGATTGCTTTGGTACAAAAGATGGACAGCAAAATCAACATCAACCCTCCAAACGAAGCATAAGAACATATCTGAAACATGCTCGCTTACCCACAATGTTTGGGTAGACGAGCTAAACCAACTAGCCGGAACCCATAAAGAATGTGAGCCACTAGATTATGATAGCCACAGTTCGTAATAACCAACGAACAAACCATAACTCACACAAAACATTTCCTACCTCATGTATGAGGAGGTTAAACGGAACAGTATTTTCCCTTACCTCAGTCCAAGAGATGATCAAAACTTAGTGGGCTTAGAAACAGAGCAACCTCCAGCAACAATAGCTACAAGAGCTAGACTAGAAAATATGACTGGCTGGAGTGTGATCTGAAAATGTAAGATATAATATATTACCAATGTTGTCAAAAGTTTTCACCTGACGAAACCAGAATTTTAACTCCAGAGGGGCATAGATCCAAAAATAAAAAAAAAAATAATCTTTTATATATCAATGGTTATGTAGTGTTGTGGACGTCCCCCGAACGCCCCGGGAGGGTTAGTCCCGTTCTGTTCATTTGGGGTTACCACAGTTCGGACTCGACTTGTGTCACGGTTCTTAATCTGAACCAAAGAGTCCAAATCTGGCAAATCGTTTTGAGAAACAGATTTTTGAAAAAGTAGTGCCAAAATGGACTGCTTTGCCAGATACAGAGTCGACACCTAAATATTTTAAAATGAGGGAATTTAGGAAACCCTGACTCGGTGCCGAAGGCCACATGTTCGTCATCACCGGAGTTGTCTCGGCTCGGGAGCTTGGGTACGATCGGGGAAGGTCAGCTATGAGCACCCCCTTTCGCCCGGTCCGAAGACCGGCCTCTACTAACCGTGATATCTGTTTTTGAAAACTTTATGCCTTCTTAAACCAATTATTAGCCTAGAAGTACTATGTTATGCGCGCAGCAAACAAGTATAGACTAGATTGCCTAATTTGGAAATAAACATTGCATATCCGTTTGTTTTGGAAAATGCTTTGGAATTTGCTACTCGCAAGTAGGCTAAAACACGGATTTTAATGAGTTTTTCCAACTCAAACAATCCAACCTTCACCCACAGGCATTTCAAACAGTTTAACACATAAGCATCTAGCCACATGTTAAGCATGCTGTCATGGCAATATTCACACTCATGCGATATGCTAAAGCGGAAATACTTACATAGTACTCCATGCCAAAACAAAGAACTTGTTAGCAAACATGCATGATCCAAGTCCATGTTAAGTGCCTAATGCATCGCATACAAAATGTTGCTAGAATAGGCTCGGCTATCCTAAACATGTCATGTGAAAATGCACAATTATCACATATTCAGTTTGGGAATTGAAGTATTGATGCAGTTAGCGTGATGTACCGAGCCTAATGCATGTAGTACGAATGCATGAATGCACACATGCGTAGCATAAGGTATGCTAAATTAAACGTGCCCTAATCTACCATCGTAAGCAGGTAAATAAAAGGGAAGAAAGAAGTGAGGTTGGAAGACATACACACCACCCACACACACTTATTACAGATTTGCCCTTGCTCGGAGGGACCGAATAAATATTACAAATTAATTAACTACACCAGCTAATTAATATTACAAATTGCCTAATTTAATTAACAAATTAAATAGACTAATTAAAACAGGAAAACGCCTCGGGAAGCGCGCCACCATGCATGGGTTGCCTCTGTTTTCCTTCCTTTCCTCCTCTGGAGGCTGTCAAAGCCTCAGGCTTGCATCCCTAGGCACTGGGGAGTACCACCGGCTGAGTGGAATCACCACCGGCATTGGTGTGTATCCATCGGCACAAAATTGAATCTGTCGGCAGAGAAAAGGTTGCCGGCCGGCACCTTACACTGCCGGTCGGCAAAGAAAGTCTGCTGGACCTGCAACTCACAGCAACAGAGGGCAAAACAAGGCATGGCAGCACAATTCAAGGCATGTATGCATCAACCATATCCCTTATCATTGTATTGACTCAAAGGGGCATGTGCCTCGACTCTCGGACCACCAATCACGCATTTCCATGCATGATGGCCCAAAGAACCAAGTATGCAACTTTGATTTCAAATGTATGCAAACCAATCAAACAAAACTCCCAATCCCTATCACCCAAGTCGAGGGACAAGGAATGCATGCAAGATGCAATGCAACCTAGGCATACAAGCTAAGGATGCAACATGGCATGGCAAGGCACTTATGCAAGCATACAAGCATACATATGGCAATGCAAATGGATGGAAAGATGGACTTATACATGAATTAGGCAACTCTAATAAGGCCTAAAACAGTGGCCATAATGACCAAAACAAGAAACCAAAACACATGCGCACATACACATGATGGAAGGCCTACACTTAGACACAATTTAAACAACCCTCAAGCACACTTGAAAGGGATAAACAAGAGCAATTAGTATGCAACATAAGCATTGAAATCATGTCATAAAATGATGCCAAATCATATCAAACAAGACAAGCAAATGCATGCAAGCATGGTCTAAGTACTTGAGGCAAGTCATGAAGCTTTGAAGCATGTTTTATCACAACAAACATGGCATGCATTAGGCAACCTAAAACAGGTTTTTAGCACATAACATAAGGCCCAAAAGACCACTTAGATGGCATCTAGATGGCTAAAAAACAAAGGCATGAATAAGCACCAAAACATGGAGCATTGCTACACAAGCTTATGAGGCATTAAAGAGGCATGCAAGGCAATCAAACAAGCATGGAAATGGGACTGAAATGGCATATAGAATGATCCCAAATCACCAAAACAACGCAAAGATGCCATGCTACACATGCACATACTTAAGGCCAACAAGCCCAAATACAAAGGAGCTATATCAAGCATGCCAAGATCAACCCAAACGACTATGGACAGAGCTAAAACATGGCAAGATATGCACAAAATCTTCACAAGACTAAGCCTAAAACATGCTCCAACAAAGGCTAACAACCTAAGGCACATTAAGGCATAAACAAGGCATTACATGGCAACTATGCCAAGCATGTATGGAGTTCCAAAACCAACTTGAAATCATGTTATATTATGGATATATAAGCATGAAAAAAGAAACCAAACATGCTCAACACACACTCAAGCATAGGCTTCCTTAAGAGGCCAAAATATGTCCTTTTTCAAGGACAACAAGGAGAGGGGGTGGCCCTCTCCTTCTTGGGACTTCAAGGCATCATCTTCACCAATGAAATCCCTCAAGATTTCAGTGGTGAAGAGACCCCAACACCAAAATCCCGGAGCTAACACAAAATGGCTTAAAATGAGGCCTTTTGAGGCCTAAGGGTGGTCAACAACCCTCAAACAACAAAACACTCTTAATAAACAATAAAGAGGGCCTAAAAACAGAACTTTTTTATGATATACAATAATCACAAAAACAGCTCTAAGATAGGTATAAAATCAATGCAAAAATGGGTGAAAAAGGGACCAGAATCTCACCCTTGAAGACTCCTTCACAAATGGTGCTCCAATGGCCTCCTTGAGCTTGAATCCAACACCAAAACTTCAAAACAAACTCTTTAGAACCTCAACTCCAAGAGGAAGGTGAAACACTAGGTGTTTGTGTGCAATAGTAAGACACAAAGCACCTAGTGAACAAAAGAGAGGGAAAGAGAGATAGAGTGTGTATCTAACTCTAACCCTAGAACTCAAACCCTAACAATGGCTGTTCTTGCTCTCAAAATATCCTAAGTCTCTAACCAAGCCTCTCCTTTTTTGCCTTAGAGAGAGCTTCTCTCTATATTGTCTTGTAAAGCTTACAAGACAAGCTTTGCAAGAGGGAGATCCCTCCACACACGTGTATGGAGGGGAGCAAAAGCAAGACAGCTGTCTAAAAATATCTGCAAAAGCAGATGAACAGTAATCGGCCGGCCAAAAATGCTATCTTGGCCAAAAAGAGTGCCGACCGGCACAAAAAAGTGCTGACCGGCAACAAATAGTGCCGGCCGGCAAACTACATTGCCGGTGGCAGCAAAAACTAGCCGGTGGCATCTAGCCACTGCCGGTGATGGGTGGGGATGGTCTACAAGCCCCACCTTGCCTCTCAAGGGCAAGATGCAAGTGTTTGGTGCAAAACCAGACACTAAACGGTCGAGTTCGGGGATCCTGAGGCAAGGCGCGTGAGCCGAGACCTCCGGGAACTCCAAACGAACACAAACATGGAAGATCACCGTGTGTTCAAACAGTGACGTCCAAGTCTTGAGGACGGTCAAAAATGGGGTGTCTACAGTTGCCCCTCTTTGACAGAACTCGAAAGTCATAACAATGACGGGAGTGAATGTCAAAGCCCAAAGACGACCCATTTTTGACAAGGCCGAAGACTCAGACAAACATACAAGACAAATAAGATATGCGCCCGAAGGCAGGGGGCAAAATGCAAGACGATGCAGGAAGCCGAGCATAACTTATGATCATGCAAAGAAAGCTGTAATGAAGCAAACATGCGACAATTTTAAGCTAGCATACCAAACTACACTACAATGCAGAAAGGATGTAAGAGAATTATGCAATTCTCAATGCGTCTCACTCGGAGGACACAATACCTGTGCGGCTCGTCTGGTTGCACCAGCCTCAAATGAACCGTACATACAATATCGTGCCTGAAAAGAAAACAAACTTAACAGGTACAATATCGTTAGCAATATGCAAAGTAGTGTACTCGAAACGCGTGACAACGCAAAGCAAGTAGGGAGTATAACAATGTTGTGAAAATACGAATATGTAAGTGAAGCATGCGGTCTACGCTGGCATTGCAATTAAACATGCGGTCTACGCAATCAAAACATGCGGTCTACGCAGGTATTGAAATTAAACATGCGGTCTACGCAATCAAAACATGCGGTCTACGCAGGTAATGAAATTAAACATGCGGTCTATGCAGGTAATGGAATCGATAAATCATGCGGTCTACGCAAGTAAAACATGCGGTCTACGCAAGTAATGAAATTAAACATGCGGTCTACGCAATCAGAACATGCGGTCTACGCATGTAATGGAATCGATAAATCATGCGGTCTACGCAATCGAAAACATGCGGTCTACGCAAGTAATGAAATTAAACATGCGGTCTACGCAATCAAAACATGCGGTCTACGCAGGTAATGAAATTAAATATGCGGTCTACGCAATCAAAACATGCGGTCTATGCAGGTAATGATATTAAACATGCGGTCTACGCAGTCAATGGAATTAAACATGCGGTCTACGCAAGCAAAACATGCGGTCTACGCAGGTAATGAAATTAAACATGCGGTCTACGCAATCAAAACATGCGGTCTACGCAGGTAATGGAATTAAACTTGCGGTCTATGCAATCAAAACATGCGGTCTACGCAGGTAATGAAATTAAACATGCGGTCTACGCAATCAAAACATGCGGTCTACGTAGGTAATGGAATTAAACATGCGGTCTACGCAATCAAAACATGCGGTCTACGCAGGTAATGGAATTAAACATGCGGTCTACGCAATCAAAACATGCGGTCTACGCAGGTAATGGAATTAAACATGCGGTCTACGCAATCAAAACATGCGGTCTACGCAGGTAATGGAATTAAACATGCGGTCTACGCAATCAAAACATGCGGTCTACGCAGGTAATGAAATTAAACATGCGGTCTACGCAGTCAATGGAATTAAACATGCGGTCTACACAAGCAAAACATGCGGTCTACGCAGGCAAAACATGCGGTCTACGCAGGTGATGAAAATAGTAATGCGGTCTACGCAATCAAAACATGCGGTCTACGCAGGTAATGAAATTAAATAATCATGCGGTCTACGCAATCAGAATATGCGGTCTACGCAAGGAAAGAAAAGATTACAAGCATGCGGTCTACGCAGGTAATGTAATTAACATGCGGTCTACGCAAGTAAAGAAATTGATTACAAACATGCGGTCTACGCAGGTAGTGTAATTAACATGCGGTCTACGCAAGGAAAGAAAAGATTACAAACATGCGGTCTACGCAGGTAATGTAATTAACATGCGGTCTACGCAAGTAAAGAAATTGATTACAAACATGCGGTCTACGCAGGTAATGTAATTAACATGCGGTCTACGCAAGGAAAGAAAAGATTACAAACATGCGGTCTACGCAGGTAATGTAATGAGATGCGCAAAACCGCGCAACGGAATGCAATGCACAAAACAGTGCGACGATTTGAAATGCACAAAACAGTGCGACGATTTGAAATGCACAAAACAGTGCGATAGTTTGAAATGCACAAAACAGTGCGATAGTTTAAAATGCACAAAACAGTGCGCCGATTTGAAATGCACAAAACAGTGCGACGGTTTGAAATGCACAAAACAGTGCGATGCGCAGAACAGCGCGAACAATTTTGAAATGCACAAAACAGTGCAATGCTAAGTGCGACACGCATGCCACACGGAGTGTAAGTGGGCTTAAATGCCCAACAACGCACGTATTCCGGAATGCATGACAATGCATGGAATGGAAATGCAATGAGGATGCATGAGAAATGTGCACGACGATGCAAAGGGGTGCGTGTTGCAACGCATGTAACACGTGCATAACAATGCAAATGTGTGGGGCACGACAGCGCGATGCAATGCACAAAAGTAGTGTGATGAACTCGTGCAACACACATGGGGCAACTATTGAATTTAAAAGGATACAAAAAGGATACACCTTGTACGAATTCGAGTGCCACGTACTGGAGACACGGCCCGAAGTCAAAACGGAGGCCGGTTGAGCGTCGGAGATGCACTTCCTTGCACTTTCTTGAGCTATGAAGACCCAAAACAACTCAAATGGCCTAACCAAGGCTGTGGAAACCCCACCGGCCAAAAGGGGAGGCCACCGGCATAAAAATAATTCCATCGGCACAAAAAAGTGCCGGCCGGCACAAAACATTGCCAACCGGCAAACAGTTGCTGGTGCGAGGCAGTTTTGACTTTTCACCTTGGGTGTTATAAAATAGGGTATGAAAACCCTTTTTCTCACTTCTCCACCGCCGAAAACTCTTGCCCTCTCTCTCTAGAGTGTTTCTCTCTCGTTTTTTCGCCCGTTTCTTCGCGTTCTACGCTCGTTTCGTCGTCGGATTCGCGTTTCTCTTCGCGTTTCGGACGTTTTCCACCGATCACATTCTCGTTTCGGTGCCTCGTTTGGCGTTCTCGCCTTTTCGGGGTTTGTTCCCCTCACTTTCCTCTTCATTTCCGTGCCTTTTCACATTCCGGCCTTCCCGGTCATTTCCGACCCTCTCGGGAGTTGACTTTTTGGTTAACTCTTCGTATTCCGGTCCGATTTTCCTTTTCCGGGCCATTTTGACACCATTCTCTACATGGCGGACGACATTCCACGTGGCGGGACTCCCCCGGACCACGAGATGGATCCCGGGGTCGAGCTCTTACCACTGAGCGAGCGCCCGTTCGACCCGGCGACCTACCGGCCGGCGATCCATGTTCTGCCCCCAGACGGCCTGCGTCAGTTCCGGAGCTTTGAGAGGCATGTGGCGCCTGAGCTACTGCTGCGTGAGCCTACCTCCCACCTTTCATTCGGCACTTCCGAGGTAACTCTCTTCTTTCTGCTTTACTTTCCGCAATGTAGGATACAAAATTGCCATAGTTAGTTGTACTCTTTAACTGCTGAAATCTGATACACCATAGACCGTAGTTGACTGTAAACATACATACAACTGATATCTGTTTGAGACTGACACATGCACACACACTGCACTAGCCCTGAATCACCCAAACACACGGCGCACACTGTATTTCACTGCACACACACTGGTACCCAGTATTTGTCTGAATCTGTTAGATTTGCACACATGCTATATCTGCTTTGAAACACCCAAACACGCTGACACAGCACACGTATTTCACTGTAAGCACACCGGCACCCGGTATTTGCCTGAATCTGACAAACTTGCATACATGCCATATCTGTCCTTTCAAAACTGCATTTTGAATGTTGTCTTGTAATTGTTATTTTCTGTTTGCAGGAGGGTTCCCATACCATTCGCGGGTATGGGAATACTGGTGCACGGGAGTGGTATGATGAGCTCCCTGATGCGGTCCAACGCATCGTAGACCGGGCGGGCTTCGGCACCTTCTGCCGAGGGCTCTCTAGGTTGTCCACATGCAGACCTCTCCTTGCCGCTCTGGCGGAGAGATGGTGGGACACCACCGATTCTTTCCACTTTTCTGCTGCAGGGGACATGACGATGACCCCTTATGACTTCTCGATGCTCACAGGCATCGGGGTGGGGGGTGATCCGATCCCCTTCGACACCGACATGGATGAGTGGACCGCCGCTCAGGTTTATCTGCTGGGGGAGGCGCCGCCACTAGCTTGTCCAGGTTTTGTGCGGTATTCCTGGCTCGAGGTACAGTTTCGGGTCCAGCCCGCATTGGAGGAGGAGGCGCAGATGACCCCGGAAGACGAGGAGAGGTATGCTCGCGGCTTCCTCATGTTCCTGTTCGGGACTACCATCTTTGCCGACCGGGCGAACACCGTGCCTCTCTGTCTTCTCAGCGCACTGGTGGACGTCCGGGACATTCTGCACTATGACTGGGGCGGCGCTGCTCTGGCCACTCTCTATGGGTACATGAGCTCGGCTTCTCGCGGCAGCGGCCAGCTCCTCGGAGGCTACTGGCGGGCTTGGGAGGTATACTTCTTCTCCGCTTTTCATTTCTGTCCGATATTCTCTGTACTCTGTACACTGCACACACTGTGGTCTGTTTTATACTTGCTGTATACTGTACACACGGCACAAACATACATTCTGCTTTACACTGACTGTACACTGCTCACACTGTACACTGTACACAATACAAAACACGGCTCTGCCATTCCTGCTTTATTCTGCATATTCTGCTTTTTCTGATAGTCACACTGACATCTGTTTTGCAGCTGTGGGTTTACGCCTACTTCCCTAGGCTTGCACCCGTACCAGTCGCGGAGCCTCCTCCGGCTGTCCCGTTCTCGACTCGCTTCGACGGGAGATGCACCCGGCGACCACGGGAGACATTCGGCTTCTTCCGTCGATATTTTGACACCATCACCCCGGCCGAGGTATGTTTTATTTTCAGTTTATTTAGCTTCGCTTTCCCACTGTAAATTTCAATAACAGTAGATAACAAACTGTCTGTCACTTTCAGATCACTTGGCGGCCATGGGCTTCCTTGCCGTCGGCGATGCGGGGTCGGTTCCCTGGTGCTGAGGAGACCTCGCGTTTCCGGATCTTGCTAGAGGGCCCGGTCTGTCGGGCTTGGTACCTGGGGGAGCGTTTTCTACGCCAGACCCGCGGGTTACCTGAGCAGATAGTCCCAGCTCACCCTCCTGCAGAGATGAGGGAGACCGAGAGGCTGACCACTGAGCAGCTGGATGATTACTCCATCGGCTGGGAGGAGGCCGGCTTCCGAGGCACCGGCGACTATCAGGAGTACGTGCGGACGTACCTGATGTGCCCCCTGAGTGGTCGTCGAGCAGAGGGGGGCAGGCCTGTAGCATCGGCGGCTGGGGCCGGAGCGGGAGCAGGGGTTGGATCTTCGAGGAGGGCCCGGGTCCGTGGTAGGGGTGGAGCGCAGGGAGGACGGGGAGCTGGCTGGCCTGCCCTGCCTGCTGTACTGACTTTCCAGGGGCAGAGTGGGTCGACCTATCAGATCCCCTTCGCCCCTCCACCGGCTGGTCATGAGTTCATTGACGTCCCCGACTTACCGCCGGTATGTTCTACTGCATTTTGTACAGTCATTCAATTCAGTTTACTTGATATTCCACAGAATATTGATGCGTCTGATACTTTTGCAGGCTTCTTCGGGGTACACCCGTCAGTCGTTGACGATGAATGCCTCGATGATGGGGATGCTCCAGCGGACATTTGACCTCCTAGCCATCTACAGCATACCGATATGTTCTTCTGACATTGGCCTCAAACCATTCATACACTGATTCACATAATCTGATTCGTGGCACCACACCTGATACACTGATCTCACAGCATCTGACACACTACATACACTGTATTCTGCACCGTACTCTGTACTGATAAACTGCTCACGGCATTCATACACTGTACTCGACATTGCATTCTGCACTGATAAACTGTCTACAGTATACTGATGCATTTCACTTTTGTGTACTTTTTCAGCCTCCTTTCCAGATTCCCATGGCGGGAGGTGCTCCAGCGAGACCTTCTGTCCCTGCTCAGGGGAGAGATGAGGAGGGCAGGATATTTCCCCGTACCAGGGGAGGGCGTACTCATGTCGGGAGTAGCTCGCGAGCTGCAGTCCCGGACGATGATGATGACGAGGAGTCAGAGGCGGAGGCCGAGGCGGAGTCCGAGTCATCGGAGGAGGAGTCCGGAGGCGGTTCTAGCTCGGGCTCTGACGACGATGCTGATGATGCTCCTGGACCCTCGTCCAGGAAGAGGACTAGGACGGACTGACGGCCCCTCGGAGTGCTTGACATGGATGCAGATTTTTGCTATCTTCTTCTTTTTTGTACTTTTCTTTTTGTTCGTAGTTAGATTACCTTGTACTACCGCAGGCAGATTTTTGTTTCCAAAACTTGTACATTTGAAAAGATAATGAAATGAAACGGACTTTTTATCGGAAAAAGTGTTTACATTTACACATTTCATGCATTGCATCGCATCTCATCATGTTACACCTCAATGTAAATGAAATTAATTGGTTGTCTGAAAGTTAAACACTTGCACTGCAATAATCGGATAACTTAAACAGCCAACAGGAAAATACACCCAAGCAACCTATTGCCTGATTCTGGACACACAACCCTTGCTCTACTGGGGATTAATCTGCATACAGCCCATAACACAACATTCGATTCATTCTGCACACGGCAATTCTCAAACAAACAGCCCAATTTGACAGGACGGACCTCAAAGATGGAACCGGTTGGAGTCGAAACACGTTCAAATGTAGAGAATGGCACAGCATTCTGAGCATAAATGATTTTTGAAATCGAATGAGGGTTTTTCAAACCGGGATGTCGAGCCTACAACTGAACACAGCAGGGAGGACTCAAATATAGGTACACGACCTAAACACAACGAGACATGCTCGGAAAAGACTAAAAACAAAAGACGAGACCGTCAAATCAAAAGGACACGACACGCAGACGCTTTAGCGAAGATGGGGGACCTCGGACCACGAGCAGCCAATTCAATCTGGGTATTGTTTCCCACCCTTTCTGATTTGTGATCCTCACATCACTCAACTCTCAAGCTCGGATTTTCTCTCAAAACCCTTTTCCTCACTTTTCTCTCAACTTACACCTCTCTATTCTTCAATCTCTCATTTTTCATCCCTCCCCGGGGTGACTGATGAATGAAAGGAAGTTGCGGGTTCACGCCCGATGCCGTTAGCTCACCGCTATTTCTTCTGGCGGGCAGAGTGCTCTTCTAGCAAGTACGACGGTGACGGGGGAAAGACAGAACGCCTGGCTCAACTGTGCCCCTAGTTCATCATTTTAACCATTTTTTCGTTTTTGCTTTCTACTAAAACGGTTTTGATCAAAACGAGAGTCGGATTAACGTACTTGCTGGATTTTTGATTTGAAAACCGTGCAAGTCAGGCTGTAAACACTGAAAATTTTCCCTTTTGGGTCCAAGACAATGGTCCGATTTTGGAAAATGGAATAGTTTTCGAGAGGATAGTCAACCTCAGTAAAAATTTTCAAAAACTATTTTTTTCAAACAGCTGATGCTTAACGAGCATAGAACTTACTCTTCGAGATGCGCAACCTCGTATTAGAGGCAATGGAAAATTGCCCCTGGTTTAAAGGGGGTGGGAGGCAACGGAAAGTTGCCCCTAGTTTGAATGGCGTCTTACGACGGCTTGTGGCAACGGAAAGTTGCCCCTAGTTTGGGATGGTGCCGCAGCAATCTGTAGACAGTCTTCATTGGCGGTGGTCGAGCTCTTGGACACAGCGATGACGAAGACGGTCACAACACATATATGGACACAATCACCTTGAAGGGTGTTGGCCACTGGACTTTGGGGATGAGATCGAAACCATTGCATGGACTGAGACGCTTATGAAAGCGTTGGGGGCTGGACTTCATGATGAAGTTGCCTACGTATCCCAAACATGGGAATCAAGCCTTACGTAGTTCCGGTTAAGGTCCACTCGGGTATTTTAACCTTCACTTTGTTCGGCTCTCACTTTTGCCAAGGCGCCCAATGCGGGTTTTCGACCTTGCGAGCCTTTTTTATTTTCTATTTCTTGTTTCATTTCTTTTTTTTTTCAATTTTCTTTTTTTTCTTTTTTTTTTCTTTTCTTTTCTTCTTTCTTTTTTGTATTTTTCTCTTGCTCTAACTTTTGCCTGGGCCGCCCTTCCGGGTTTTCGGCCCAACGAGCCTCTCAAAGGGTAAAAGTGTAGCGAGTCCATGCCAAATGGTTTTTTTGGAATTGAAGCCTCTCTGTGTCCAGGAGAACGGCTGTTGCACTGATTTGCAGAAGAATCCATCACGGTTGCTCCACGAGCTTCTTCCGGCGAGATCCACTCCTTCTGATTTGGCTTTTGGTGCCTCTTGCTCGAGGGCTACTTCAAAACTGGCCACACGGGCCTTTCATGGCGTTTGTCCGTTGAACTTTCTGAATGTTCTGAACGGGTTCAAAGTCGGAGAACAAGTAGATTAAATCTTGAGGCTGAGAGCGATCCTAGGCTGCGCAATCTCAAGAGCGATTCCACACAGGTCTTCGCAGGGCCGCGTAAAAACATTTGTTTTTGAAAGTTTTTAAGAAAGCGACGAATCGCTCGCGCCGAAGATAGTGTGGGACCAATCCGGATTAGGCCAGGATCCTTCTCAGTACTTACGCCGACAAGCATGGTTTTATTCATAAAAAAAGCTTAGCACGCCTCTCTTTCTCTCAAAATGATCAAAATTTTGCAAAAGCCGAGGAATTCCTTCCTCTTCGTTTTTATCACCGCAGTGTTCAAAAAGTTTGTTTTTTGGAAAACTTAGGTTAATGCAATGAGTTTGGCACGCAGGGGAGCAGGCAAGATGTACTGTCAGCCCGATCAAATTCTCTGGCACTTATGCTGAAAGCAATCATGAAGTTTGAGATAGCAACAGCTGTTTCAATCGGCTCTGTTGGTGCAACTGGCCCCTTGGCAGAAACAGACTCAAAACAAAAATAGATAATAATTACAAAACAAAATGGTGTTCGGGGCGACATCCCCAGAATCACCTGGTATTATATACAACGGGACTGACCCGATACAACCAGACAGACCCTTAAGCAAAAAAGACTGACTCAAGACAAAGAGACAGGCTCAAAACAAAAGACAGACTTGATATCCAAGCCAGGATTTACAAAACTCGGTCTCACCGATGCTCAAAAAAATGCGTGCCAGACGCTTCACCCAAAATGTATCAAATGTTGCCCGCAGGCGGTTCACTTTACATACTCGCAGTATCTGAGCCCTCGAAATCCAACAACTGAGTGGTGACGGGCTTGCCTAAGTAGGTGGTAGGATAACCTTGTTATCAATCAAATCCTGCACTTCATGACGAAGGCGGGAACATCCATCGGTACTGTGACCGGACTGTTGATGGTGCGCGCAGTACAAGGTAGCATCATGAGTGGTGGGGAGATTCTTCGGGAGTGGCCGGGGCTCCAAAGGCTTAAGATGCCCATTCTTCGCCAATATTAACAATGCCCTAGACAAAGGCATGTGGAGGTCGTGAAAGACCCTGCGCCCTCGGGGCAGGTACTTTGCAGTTTGAGGATTCTTGCCAGATGCGCTGGCGAAAGGATCAGCTGGCGCTGCCTTGGCTTTTTGAACCTTTCCCGATGCAGGGTTGGGAACTACAAGAATTGTCTGGGCATGACGGGGCCCATCCCGGTTTTCTGTCTGGCTTGAACTGTCTTTGATCCGAGCGGGGAAAGCATCATCCACAGCTTTGATCACGATCGTAGATGTTTGTTGCTTGTTCATTCCTCTGACTTTCAGAGCCTCGACTGCCCACAGCAGTTGTTCAATAGGGTCGGCGTCTACCTTTGCCTTGTCTTTTCCTCTGGCCTCAGCCTGATCAAGGGTCGGGGTTGGTGCTGGCATGCCGTGGCTATAGCCGGAAGCCACCTCTGGCTGGCTGAGCTCTATCACAATCCGCCCCAGTAGCGGGGGCTCCTGTGGTACAAAATTCCCGGCATACGGCGCCGCTAGCGGTGAAGCCGACATTCCATAGGCGAGGTCTGCCACAGACCTTTGGAGATCGCCTATCATCCCCATCAATTCGAAGGTGGTAGGCTCACGAGCCTGGTATAACTGGGGAGCCCAGACTGGGTGCACAACGGGCAACCTGGGCGGGTGTGACATACTGATGTTGGCCTCACTCTGCGGAGCGGTCCCCTGCTCCAATGCAGTCGTCATAACCACAATTTCTTCTAAACTTTGTGTCGCCATAAATCTTGCCTCAGCAAAGGGGAGACACTGGCTGTTCTGTATCAACTCTGCAACTCTCTGAACTGAAAGAAAAACAGACAGCGTTTCAGCCCAAACTGATCAAACACGGGTGTAGCCAAACAACTGTACCCTACTGCTGATCACTGTTCCCAGATTTCTATTCCCAAAATACTGAATCTGATACCCGCGGATAACTGATTTCTGATAACTGATTCTCAACAATACTGATTCTGGCGCCTTCGGGCCCGATACTCAAACTCGCAAACTGGTATATGCGTTCCTGTAGAGATACACTCTAAAAGCACATAGCAAGTAAAAGAGAGCTCAATCACCCCTATGTTGGGGTAGGGTTTCCCTGTCCTATTTTGTCAGGAGCTAGGGTTTCACTACGCACACAGCGGTTCTCAAACAACCTAATATCGGGTAAGCAGCCTGTCCTAATTTGGAATGGTCACTAGAGATCCGAATATGCACTAGGTCGAATGGTCAAAAAGGGTGCCCCGGTAAACCGGGGTTTGTGTTCCCATATTGTCAGAGCCCATAGCCGGTCAGCCTTATGGACATGCCTTGACAAGACAAGCCTCCGGCAAACTGTTCAGGAATGGCAGATGGCAAACACTGTGTTCCTAGGCGCACCAATGCACATGCAATGCAAAGAAACACATAAATGAGATCAAAACAGGATATCACGAGTTGGAGTCATGCTCTCTAAATCCCCAGCAGAGTCGCCAGAAACTGTGGACGTCCCCCGAACGCCCCGGGAGGGTTAGTCCCGTTCTGTTCATTTGGGGTTACCACAGTTCGGAATCGACTTGTGTCATGGTTCTTAATCTGAACCAAAGAGTCCAAATCTGGCAAATCGTTTTGAGAAACAGATTTTTGAAAAAGTAGTGCCAAACATGGACTGCTTTGCCAGATACAGAGTCGCCACCTAAATATTTTAAAATGAGGGAATTTAGGAAACCCTGACTCGGTGCCGAAGGCCACATGTCCGTCATCACCAGAGTTGTCTCGGCTCGGGAGCTTGGGTACGATCGGGGAAGGTCAGCTATGAGCACCCCCTTTCGCCCGGTCCGAAGACCGGCCTCTACTAACCGTGATATCCGTTTTTGAAAACTTTATGCCTTCTTAAACCAATTATTAGCCTAGAATTACTATGTTATGCGCGCAGCAAACAAGTATAGACTAGATTGCCTAATTTGGAAATAAACATTGCATATCCGTTTGTTTTGGAAAATGCTTTGGAATTTGCTACTCGCAAGTAAGCTAAAACACGGATTTTAATGAGTTTTTCCAACTCAAACAATCCAACCTTCACCCACAGGCATTTCAAACAGTTTAACACATAAGCATCTAGCCACATGTTAAGCATGCTGTCATGGCAATATTCACACTCATGCGATATGCTAAAGCGGAAATACTTACATAGTACTCCATGCCAAAACAAAGAACTTGTTAGCAAACATGCATGATCCAAGTCCATGTTAAGTGCCTAATGCATCGCATACAAAATGTTGCTAGAATAGGCTCGGCTATCCTAAACATGTCATGTGAAAATGCACAATTATCACGTATTCAGTTTGGGAATTGAAGTATTGATGCAGTTAGCGTGATGTACCGAGCCTAATGCATGTAGTACGAATGCATGAATGCACACATGCGTAGCATAAAGTATGCTAAATTAAACGTGCCCTAATCTACCATCGTAAGCAGGTAAATAAAAGGGAAAAAAGAAGTGAGGTTGGAAGACATACACACCACCCACACACACTTATTACAGATTTGCCCTTGCTCGGAGGGACCGAATAAATATTACAAATTAATTAACTACACCAGCTAATTAATATTACAAATTGCCTAATTTAATTAACAAATTAAATAGACTAATTAAAACAGGAAACGCCTCGGGAAGCGCGCCACCATGCATGGGTTGCCTCTGTTTTCCTTCCTTTCCTCCTCTGGAGACTGTCAAAGCCTCAGGGTTGCATCCCTAGGCACTGGGGAGTACCACCGGCTGAGTGGAATCACCACCGGCACTGGTGTGTATCCATCGGCACAAAATTGAATCTGTCGGCAGAGAAAAGGTTGCCGGCCGGCACCTTACACTGCCGGTCGGCAAAGAAAGTCTGCTGGACCTGCAACTCACAGCAACAGAGGGCAAAACAAGGCATGGCAGCACAATTCAAGGCATGTATGCATCAACCATATCCCTTATCATTGTAATGACTCAAAGGGGCATGTGCCTCGATTCTCGGACCACCAATCACGCATTTCCATCCGTGATGGCCCAAAGAACCAAGTATGCAACTTTGATTTCAAATGTATGCAAACCAATCAAACAAAACTCCCAATCCCTATCACCCAAGTCGAGGGACAAGGAATGCATGCAAGATGCAATGCAACCTAGGCATACAAGCTAAGGATGCAACATGGCATGGCAAGGCACTTATGCAAGCATACAAGCATAAATATGGCAATGCAAATGGATGGCAAGATGGACTTATACATGAATTAGGCAACTCTAATAAGGCCTAAAACAGTGGCCATAATGACCAAAACAAGAAGCCAAAACACATGCGCACATACACATGATGGAAGGCCTACACTTAGGCACAATTTAAACAACCCTCAAGCACACTTGAAAGGGATAAACAAGAGCAATTAGTATGCAACATAAGCATTGAAATCATGTCATAAAATGATGTCAAATCATATCAAACAAGACAAGCAAATGCATGCAAGCATGGTCTAAGTACTTGAGGCAAGTCATGAAGCTTTGTAGCATGTTTTATCACAACAAACATGGCATGCATTAGGCAACCTAAGATAGGTTTTTAGCACATAACATAAGGCCCAAAAGACCACTTAGATGGCATCTAGATGGCTCAAAAACAAAGGCATGAATAAGCACCAAAACATGGAGCATTGCTACACAAGCTTATGAGGCATTAAAGAGGCATGCAAGGCAATCAAACAAGCATGGAAATGGGACTAAAATGGCATATAGAATGATCCCAAATCACCAAAACAATGCAAAGATGCCATGCTACACATGCACATACTCAAGGCCAACAAGCCCAAATACAAAGGAGCTATATCAAGCATGCCAAGATCAACCCAAACGACTATGGACAGAGCTAAAGCATGGCAAGATATGCACAAAATCTTCACAAGACTAAGCCTAAAACATGCTCCAACAAAGGCTAACAACCTAAGGCACATTAAGGCATAAACAAGGCATTACATGGCAACTATGCTAAGCATGCATGGAGTTCCAAAACCAACTTGAAATCATGTTATATTATGGATATATAAGCATGTAAAACAAACCAAACATGCTCAACACACACTCAAGCATAGGCTTCCTTAAGAGGCCAAAATATGTCCTTTTCAAGGACAACAAGGAGAGGGGGTGGCCCTCTCCTTCTTGGGACTTCAAGGCATCATCTTCACCACTGAAATCCCTCAAGATTTCAGTGGTGAAGAGACCCCAACACCAAAATCCCAGAGCTAACACAAAATGGCTTAAAATGAGGCCTTTTGAGGCCTAAGGGTGGTCAACAACCCTCAAACAACAAAACACTCTTAATAAACAATAAAGAGGGCCTAAAACCAGAACTTTTTTATGATATACAATAATCACAAAAACAGCTCTAAGATAGGTATAAAATCAATGCAAAAATGGGGGGAAAAGGGACTAGAATCTCACCCTTGAAGACTCCTTCACAAATGGTGCTCCAATGGCCTCCTTGAGCTTGAATCCAACACCAAAACTTCAAAACAAACTCTTTAGAACCTCAACTCCAAGAGGAAGGTGAAACACTAGGTGTTTGTGTGCAATAGTAAGACACAAAGCACCTAGTGAACAAAAGAGAGGGAAAGAGAGATAGAGTGTGTATCTAACTCTAACCCTAGAACTCAAACCCTAACAATGGTTGTTCTTGCTCTCAAAATATCCTAAGTCTCTAACCAAGCCTCTCCTTTTTTGCCTTAGAGAGAGCTTCTCTCTATATTGTCTTGTAAAGCTTACAAGACAAGCTTTGCAAGAGGGAGATCCCTCCATACACGTGTATGGAGGGGAGCAAAAGCAAGACAGCTGTCTAAAAATATCTGCAAAAGCAGATGAACAGCAATCGGCCGGCCAAAAATGCTATCTTGGCCAAAAAGAGTGCCGACCGGCACAAAAAAGTGCTGACCGGCAACAAATAGTGCCGGCCGGCAAACTACATTGCCGGTGGCATCTAGCCACTGCCAGTGATGGGTGGGGATGGTCTACAAGCCCCACCTTGCCTCTCAAGGGCAAGATGCAAGTGTTTGGTGCAAAACCAGACACTAAACGGTCGAGTTCGGGGATCCTGAAGCAAGGCGCGCGATCCGAGGCCTCCGGGAACTCCAAACGAACACAAACATGGAAGATCACCGTGTGTTCAAACAGTGACGTCCAAGTCTTGAGGACGGTCAAAAATGGGGTGTCTACAAGTGTCATATTTCAATTCAAGCATGAGAAATAATTAATCTGTTATTAAAATAATACACAAAAACTATTCGTTATGTAGTTTTAACATGTTCAAAAAAAAAAGATACATCTACACAACTCTAACATATAAATAAAATAGAAATTATAAGTTAATCGATTCCTTGTATATGCCAACTCAATTATTTATTGAAGTGGAAGTCTGCATTTTTTTTTTTTTTCAATTTCCAAAAGTTTTCAATAGTTTGTAATGTGAATCTCATTAATATGGCATCAACATTAGGAGAACCTCTGTCACATCAACTGATAAACAAATTGTAAAAACAAATATAATTAATGTATTACTAATATTAAATTATGCTTTTATTAAATAACTTAAAAAAAGAAAAAAAAAAGTTTAGAAGTCTGTTTTTTTGGATGTTCCAATACTTTACGTAGAAGCTTGGATTATTAAGAAATATGAAATTTCTAATATTCCTGCAGAGCATATCATTATAGTAGCATTATTTACTTTGAGCAGGAGAGCTAATAGTTCAGTCCGCGGAAAAATTGAAAAGAGATCTGCACGCTAATGAATAAATAAAAAGTAAAAAAAGAAAGAAATATGGAATTTCTAATATTCCTGCAGAGCATATCATCACAGTAGCATTATTTACTTTGAAAAGAGATCTGCATGCTAATGAATAAATAAAAAGTAAAAAAGAAAGAAATATGGAATTTCTAATATTCCTGCAGAGCATATCATAACAGTAGCATTATTCACTTTGAGCAAGAGGGCTAATAGTTCAGTCCAGGAAAAAGTTGAAAAGAGATCTGCACACTAATGAATAAATAAAAAGTAAAAAGGAGGAAAAATCGCAACAATTATAGAGAGCTCTAAATCTCATATTCATGAATATTAGAACTCTCAATCTTTATTGGGAAAAATCCCATATTTAGGTGAGACGTTCAGCGAATACCATCGCAACTATGATGATAAAAATTGCAGCAGTCATGGCCCCCAAGAGCAAGGGCAGGGGGAGATCCTTCCCCATATCTGTAAGCACTCCAACTGCACAAGCAACAATGCCAGCCTTTGCCAGAATGGGGGTTGCTGCTTTCCAGTGGGTGCCAGTAAGAAGATTTGCAGCCCCACTATTAGCCAAACCTATTGCATAAGAAGCCTTAGCAAAATTGGATGTCGTAGTACAAGTAGCTACTGCAGCAAAGACTCTAAGGAGTGTTGGTGGGTGCAGAAGGGAGTGCTGGTGGTTTGCTATGCTTGTGGAATCCACAGAATTTCGAGCTTAAGGAGTGTTGCTGCTCCAGGAACTTCATTCTTTTATCAGGTTTGGCTCATCATTCTTTCAATTGTACTCTTATCAATGTTTATGCACCTAATGATGTGCTCAAAAGAAGTATACTTTGGAAGTTCCTATCAATACTGAAATCATCTTTCCCAAGCCCTTGGTGCATAGGAGGCGATTTTAATGAAATCAGATTTATGAGCGAAAGAAGGGGTTGTTCTCGAAGTGGAAGAGGGATGAAGGATTTTAATGAATTGATTGATAATTTGGAGTTGGTGGATATGCCACTGCTGGACAGGAAGTTCACTTGGTGTAATGCGCTGGATGGTAATAGGTGGAGTAGAATTGATAGATTTTTAATCGATCCTAGGTGGCTGGAAGAGTTCAAGCTCAAACAGTGGGGATTACCTAGGAGTATCTCTGATCACTGCCCAATTCTCCTTATGGAGGATGAGAGGGATTGGGGTCCAAAACCATTCCGGTTTATTAATGCTTGGTGTCTGCACCCCAAATTTAAAACAGAAGTGAAGAACTGTTGGGAAGCATTCCAGGTTAGTGGTTGGGCTAGCTTCAGGCTTTTGAAAAAGTTAGGAAATCTGAAAACCCATCTGAAGAGGTGGAACTGTGAAGTCTTTGGTAACATTGAGGAGAAGTTGAGAAAAGCAGAGGATGAATTGCACGAATGGGATTTAATAGCTGAAGGTAGGAATCTACAGGATGTTGAGATCAAACGAAGGATAGAAATAAGAGAATTAGTCTGGGATCTGAGTAAGAAGAAGGAATGGTTGTGGCTCCAGAAATCTAGAAGAGTATGGGCTGAAAATGGGGATAAAAATACCAGATTTTTTCACTTAATGGCAACCAAAAGGCAGAGGTTAAATTTGTTAAACTCAGTTACCGTGAATGGTGTGACTTATGATGAGCCTGGGATGATTAAACAGGCAGTGGAAAGTCATTTCAACTTCATTTTCACTGAAGATTGGAAGAATAGACCAAAGCTGTCAGGTTTTTTTGACTCAATTAGTCTATTTGACTCATCTGAGGTGTTAGAGGCAGCATTTCTGGAGGATGAAATTTGGGAAGCACTTAAAGACTGCGAGGGAAATAAAGCCCCGGGGCCGGATGGTTTTAACTTGAAATGTATTCAAAAGTGCTGGGCCATCATGAAAGGAGAGTTTGTGCAGTTGATGAATGAGTTCCATTCTGATGGAAAGTTAGTCCAAGGAATAAATAGTTCATTTATTACCTTAATTCCCAAGAAAGAAAATCCTGTGGGGTTGGGGGATTACAGGCCAATCAGCTTGATTACCTCCGTATACAAAATCATAGCTAAAGTCTTATCAAGAAGGCTGAGGAAAGTGCTGCCTAAGATCATTAGTGAAGTTCAAACTGCATTTTTGAGTGGAAGGCACATTATAGATGGGGTCTTAATTGCAAATGAAGTGGTGGACTGGTGGAAAAGGTCAAAGAAAAAAGGTCTCATCCTAAAGCTGGATTTTGAAAAGGCATATGATTCCGTAAATTGGGTGTTCTTGTACTCAATGATGAAAAACTTCGGTTTTGGAGAGAAATGGGTGGGGTGGATGAAGACCTGCATATCCACAGCTCGAATTTCAGTACTTGTAAATGGCTCACCAACTTCTGAGTTTTCTCCCATGAAAGGGCTTAGGCAAGGAGATCCGCTCTCCCCTCTTCTCTTTAATATTGTAGCGGAGGGTCTGAACATTCTATTGGAAAGAGCTAAGGAAGTGGGACTGATTAGAGGAGTATCCGTAGGATCATCTGAATTGATACTTACACACTTGCAGTTTGCCGATGATACCATTATTTTTTGTGAAGCGGAGTGGGAGGAAGTTGTAGCCGTGAAAAGAATTTTAAGGTGCTTTGAGTTGATGTCTGGTCTCAAAATAAATTTCCACAAAAGCAAGGTTTGTGGTGTAGGTGTGCAGGAGGACATTGTTCAGGTCTTTGCAAACAAACTAAACTGTCTCAGTCAAAAGTTGCCAATGAGTTACCTGGGGTTACCATTAGGTGCAAACCCAAGGAGAAAGGCTTCTTGGAAACCTGTACTAGACAAGTTTAAGAGCAAGCTAGCTTCTTGGAAAAGAAGGTATTTATCCTTTGCGGGCAGAGTAACACTAATCAAGTCTGTCCTGTCAAGTTTGCCAGTTTATTTTTTATCAATTTTTAAGCTGCCAGTGGGCATTGCAAAAGCCCTACACATAATTCAAGCCAATTTTCTTTGGGGAGGATCTGAAATCAGGAAGAAAGTGCACCTAATTAACTGGAAGGAGGTATGCCTAAGTAAAACTAAAGGTGGCTTAGGTGTGAGAAATCTTAACCAGGTTAATGAATGCCTACTAGTTAAATGGTGGTGGAGGTATGGCAAGAAGGAGTCAGCGTTGTGGAAACAAGTGATTTGTAGTAAGTATGGAGGTTTAGGTGGTGGTTGGTGCCCATTTTTTTCTAGCTCAGTGCGGCTATCACATACGTGGAAAGATATATTGTCAGTGGCTGTAGTTAACACTGCCCTGCGTGATTTCTTCTTGCAAAACTACAGGTTAGTTGTTGGAAATGGTAGAAGGTTGCATTTTTGGACTGATAGGTGGTGCCACAACCAAAATCTGAGTGTGTCTTTTCCCAGATTATTCACCCTATCAGTTGATAAAGATGGTAAGTTGTTTGATTTTTTTCACCGAAGAGCGGCAGACCTCGACTGGAGTCTGGTTTTCAGAAGACCACTTTTAGCATGGGAAGAGGAGGAAGTGCAAAAACTTAATGATTTTCTGCAGAGTGCGCCTAGGCTCAATGAAGGGGTGGTAGATTCTTGTGCTTGGCTAGGCCATCCGTCTGAAGAGTTCACTGTGGCATCAATTTGGAAGTGGATGGAAGCAAATCAAGGGGTGGACTGCACAGTCACTAGGTGCATTTGGAATAATATAGCCCCCCCCAAAGTTCAATTCTTGAGTTGGTTAGCATGGAAAGGAAGGATAAAATGTTCTGAATTTTTGCAAAGAATAGGAGTGTTGAACCCAAACGCCTCGGCTGCCTGTGTGTTTTGCAGATCTGGGGTGGAGTCTGTAAATCATGTTTTTCTGCACTGTCCTATCATTTGGAAATTGTGGGCCGTGTTAGTGAACTGGTGGAATTACAAGTGGGTTATCCCTGGATCAGTGGAGGGACTACTCCTGTCGTGGTCAGGCATAAAAGTGAAGAAGAAGTTGCAAGCAGTTTGGAAGATTATACCTCTAACAGTCATGTGGTCTGTGTGGAAAACCAGAAATGATTGTTTATTTAATAAGGTACAACCGGATTGGATTGCATTGGTAGATCTGATAAAGGCTAGAGTCGCGTTGTGGGCTTCTTCATCATTAAAGGGGTTTAACTATTCGGTGCAAGATGTTATCTTTAACCTGAGTCAAGTGTGTCACTGTGTGTAATTAAGTGCGGAATTGCTTCTGGTTTTGTGGATGGTTAGTCGGTTTGCTCTGAAGTCTGTCCTGAGTTTGTCATAAATTAGTTCAGTTGGCTATGGAGTGTACCTTCAAGGCTTAATGTCGTGCGATTCAGTTGTCAAAGTTGCTTGTTCTCAGTTGTCAGCTAGAGGAGTGTCCATCTGCATCTTTGGTATGCACTCAGAATTTGCATTACAGAGAGGGCGGGCCTTTGGTATCAAGATGCTCTTATTTTTTATCTATAGCTGTGTTGGCTTCTAAGTTTGGGTGTGTGGTTTGGTTGAAGGGCTGCAGCTGCAACCAGTAGTGCCTCAATGCAACAGTCCTACGGGGTCCTGTTCAGTCTTGGGGTCTGCACTGCCTAGTGCGCGGTTGCTGTTCTCTTTGCTGCTCAGGTCTGCTTTGCTGGTTTGCCGGATGCTGGAAAGGCTCTTGCTGGTTTGCTTGATTGCTTGCGGTTGGTTTTGCCCTTGAATAGGCTCTATCTGGTGTGTTGCTGGTCTACACTAGAACTTATCTGTTGCTGGTTTGCTTGAAGCACTAGGCTATATCTGTGGTGCTGCAGTGCATTTCCGTGGGTTCTGGGTCTGCTAGATGATTGCTGTGCAAAGGTTGAGTCTGGGATGGTATGCTTGGCATAGTGTTTTGGAAATGCCTCGATTGTAGTCTTTTGCAATACTCTGTAGTGCTTCATGGTTTTGTAGTTTTGCCCCTTGCTTTGTTGTTTGTTTTATTTTTTCTCTCTTGTTGGTCTCTCACCAACTGGAGGTTTGAGCTTCATTTAGCTCTTAGCTCCTCTTTATTGATGTTTCCCATTGTACCTTGTACGTGCTTCATCAATAAAGTTTTCTTTGCCGATCAAAAAAAAAAAAGACTGTCCTTGTCACATTTGCCCCATACTCGCCTAATCGATCTGTAGTGTGGGCAACACGTGGTACCACTAATCAAGGGACATTCCCTAGAGCCGGAGGATCTCCATTATTATTGGCACGTCCCATCTCCAAGTCTCCCACATGAGGGGCATTCATACTACCAATGGCATATCCACTAACATTGGCAAATCCGCCAGCACCTTTCTCATGAGGGACTTTTGATGAGGGTTGTGACAGAGAATTAGCTATGATGAATGATCAAACGATGCAAACAGTTAGGGAAGTGGTGGTGTCTGGTTGAAAATCATTTCTTAACTGTATTTTCATAAATAAAAATTACTTGCTGTATGAATTTCACTCACCAACCACGTTACCACAGTGGATAAAACGACAGCAACCCGTCCACGAGTAATAGTACTTCTTTGCCAAACTCTTCAGCATTGCGTCCAGCTTCTTTGCATCTATCTCGCGGTTATCAAACATGTTGAACAAGTAGCAGCACTCCTGGTTGTACCTCTCGTGAACCTTGTGATCGCTAAGACGACTGAAGAAATCAGAAAAAGCAGAAACCGGAGAGCTCGTTGAGATCAATTACTTCTAAAAAAAATTAAAAAAAAATTATGGTAATAAAGAGCATAATGTTATTAGTTAACTGTTAGTTCATTTATAATTGGGACACGTACAAAATCAAGTAATAAAATAATAAAGAGTTATTTTCTTAGAATAAAGTGTGAATAAGTTGCTATTAAAAAAAAAACCTATTAAATTGTAGTTTATCTTACAAAAAAAAAAAAAAAAAAACTGTACTAAATATTAGAACTAATAGTTTTATTTTCTTAAGATGTCTAAAATATAGTTGAGTAACAAAATGATCAAATTAGGGATTTAAAAGCAAATAAAAGTCTGTTTAAACAAAACAAACACAATACATAATCATAAAAAATTAAAAGGCTACAATAAAGAATCGGAATTTAATTTATTGTGTGTTATTATTTTAGCATAAATACATTTTTATAAACTTTAATCCTATCATATTTTTCATTCATTTCCTTTATCCTATTTTTCTTTCTACTAGTCTAGCCTACCTCTATTAAATATCACATCTATATTCGTTAAAAATTCTCTCTAATTATCTACTACCTCACTCTTTCAAATTGATTTTTTTTTCTGCCTTTCTTCGATTAGGCATTCTAATTCTTGAACAATCAACGTCAATTTTAATTAGAACTTAATTAAAATCTAGAGAAATAGGATTGTCAAAATGAGAGGGACAAGATTGAGGATAGACTTAGAGGTTGTTTGAGATGATCTAAATAAATAAATTTTTTTTTTTGATGTTTTTAAGAAAAGATATGCAAGAAAATATAAAAAGATAAAAAAAATAAAATACACTTTTGTAGGGATGCCAAATTGTGCCTTAGTGTTTGTTGCATGAATCGTTTGCTTTTCTTAAATCTTGTCACTAGATTTTGTTATAAGGTGAAGAACAATTTCAGTGAAGATTTTAATTGTTATTAATAAATTATAGCATGACCAGGTAAGATTGTTCTCATGCAATGAATATATTGTATATATATATACTTCCTATACATAAATAATTTAATTAAAATTTATAAAATATTATTTCTTTAAAGAGAGGGGGAAAAAAAGAGATTTTGTCTAATGCTTTGAATTGCTAGTGAATTTTAGAAGGAAGAAAAAATATCAAACCAAAAGTATGTATCAGAATAATCACTTTGGATGAGATTTGAGAGGTTTTAGGAGAAAATCGTTTTGTTATAAATCAAAATTGTAACACCCACCTTTTTCTTAGCTGTTACTTTTATGAGTAATCTGAATTATGAATTTATCTGTGCCTTATATGCTTATTTATGTGCATTATGTTTGTTAACAGATATGTTCTTTTATGCAAAGACCTGTCTGATTCATTAAATTGTAGAGTTATATAATTTGTTAATGAACTAAGTGAGTAGAGTTGATTCACCTTAAGTTAAGTTAGGTAGTAATGTAATTAAATTAATTAAGCAATTTAAATAAAGAGGCTCTCATTTAGTTAATCCAAGTTAAGGAACTGGGATATATTCACCCAAAAAAAATTTTATTCACAAAAAAAAAAGAAAAGGAATTGGGATATTTTGTATATATACATATATTGGACTCAACTAGGAGGGAGAGAGAGAGAGAGAGAGAGAGAGAGAGAGAGAGAGAATGAGTGCTAGAGCTTGAGAGAAGGCTAGAGAAGAAGAGAAAAGAACGGGAAGAGAAGAGAACTTAAAACAAATACACTAAATCAACTCATCAAGGTAAGAATTCTTCCTAATTAGGTGCATGAGACTAATTTTTATTTTGAATTCATGGAATCCAAGGAAGGAATGAGGAATTGGGTAGAATAAGTTGTGTTATAAACCCTAATAGAAGAAACTCTTTAAATCTTAGCATGAATAGCATTATTAAGCTTGATTACTTGGTCTTGCATAATTTTAATTTAGATTTCCATAATTTTGTTGAAATATAGGATTCTTATATGCATAGAATTTTGTTTTCCTTAACCATGAAGTTGTTTATGAGTTTGGGCACACTTGAGTTTGAATTTGAAGTTCTATGACTTGGAAATTGTTTGTACACGATGTTTGTTAATTTTTTACCTTTAATTTTACTGACTTTGGGTTTGATTTTGAGGAATTTTGAACCCCAAAAATAGAGCAAAAATTCGGTTCTTGAACACCCAGAGCCGCACGTGCGGCTGGGTAGCTCGCACGTGCGGGAAACTCTAGCGCACATGAGGCGGATAGGGCTGCACGTGTAGAAAACAGGGGAGGTGATGGAAGCATTCGGAAACAAAAGCACCTGGTAGTAAAGAGTAAGGGTGAAAGCATCAATATAGTCCCAATAACTATATCGTAATACCAACATAAAGTCCTTGAAACAGGGTTAAGGCTAAGCACGTGTGATATCCATGTTTCGTAATATGTTAATTGGTCCTTAATATGAGTATGCTTATGTGTTTAATATAATTTTGTGTGCCATTATGAGAAAATATGTGATTTTGAATTTCTATCTGTTCACCGTAGGAATATCTGTTTGATTATCTACTTTGGGAATTAAATTGAAGGCCCTATCGGCCATCGAAACCAAAATTTATTACGCCATTGTGATAGGTGTAATTTTTAGAGCCTACGGTGAAATTTAATTGAAAATTGATTCAGATCATATTTAATTGATTTAGTTGATGAATTAGTACACACTTACTTTATTATTATTAAATTGGACTTAGTGGGATTTGTTGTAATAAGGAACTACACCTTCAATTCCCTCTTTAGCCTCATTTTGGCTGCTTTTGAACTGCTTTAGAGAGAGGGCCAGCTATAGAGAGAGAGAGGGAGAGAATTGTGTAGTCTTGGCTCAAGGTTGGGGAATTTGAAGATCAAACTCAAGAATTTGCTATAGTTTGGAAGATTGAGCCCCTAGGTAAGGGAATTCATAAGTTTAATGTTGTAAATTGTGAATTCAAGTTTGATTAATGGTCAAGAACATGAGTTAGATTGATTATGATGAAATTGAGTTGGTTTTGTTGTATTTGAAGTCTATGAACACATGCATGAAGGAAATTGCCATAAATTTCCATGTTTGAGCATAAAGTATGTAATCCATGTTTGAGCATAAAGTATGTAATCCATGTTGAGTTTTGATTAGTGACCATGTATTTGATCATCTCTTCACCAATTAAGTTGAGGATATTGTGTAAATTTCACATGCAAGTGCAAATCATGGGAGTTTGAGTCTTGCATGTTTGAATCTAGTGTGTTGGTGATGAGTTTGAGTTAATTTGAGACATGCATGTGATTAAATTGTGAAATTGAGCTTCACTGTGTTGTGATTTGGTGTTTATACCATGTTAGTACATGTATATGTGAAGTTGGAGCTAAAATCATGCATTTGGAACCTTTGAACATCAAATTGAAGCTCATGAACATGTTTTGGATTTTTCAAAATTTTGATGTCCGCTCGAGCGGGGAAACCGCCGCTCGAGCATGAAAATTGTGTTCCCAGTATTTTCTATAGACGTGGTGTCCGCTCGAGCGGGTAAGTTCACGCTCGAGCGGGGAGCCATGTCGAGAGGCCTTCCGCTCGAGCGCCAGAGTTCAAGATTGAGCATAAATTTGACATATCAAGTACTTTTGTAGGCCTCGTGGGTCCGCTCAAGCGGGGACCCTGTTTTCTGAAATTTTGAAAATACATTCTGTGTTTCGTTTTCCGTTCTCTTTCCCTTGCAAGCACTCTTAGGCATACATTGAGCATTATAAATGAGTTAAAGAGATAAGAATTAAGCCTAAAGAGGAATATGTGAATTAAGAACGGATTGAATATGTTGTGACCCATATGTGTTATGTGATGTACAGGGTCAAGCTCCAGAGCAAATCAATCAGCCGATCACTGTGAGTAATGTCTAACAAAGATATCTGAAATATGTTATTGTCCAATTGCTTACGTCCATGTAAGTTTTATAAGATTCGTTGATTAATCGGTAGACAATGTTTGTTATACCAAATGAATGGGCCAGAGGCCGTTTTGACAAGAATGAATGGATAGGCCAGAGGCTATTTTGACAAGAATGAATAGATGGGCTAGAGGCCGTTTTGACAAGAATGAATGGATGGGCCAGAGGCCATTTTGACATGAATGAATAGGCTAGAGGCCGTTTCGACATGAATAAATGAATGGGCCAAAGGCCAGTTTGACACAAATGATAGGTTGACACGAATGATAGTTTGACACGAATAACAGTTTGTCATTTGAATGGGCCAGAGGCCAGTTTGACATGAAGGAAATGATGGGCCAAAGGCCAGTTTGTCATTTGAATGGGCCAAAGGCCAGCTTGACATAAAGAAATGGGCCAGAGACCAGTTCGACATGAATGAATGGGCCAAAGGCCAGTTCGACGTGAACGAAAGTACGAATGAGCCAAATGCCAGTTTAACCTGAATGATACTAATGAATTGGGCCCGAGGCCGTATGATGTGTTTGGAACCGCGGTTACTTAACTTACATATGTCTATGTATGTATGTATTAGTTAGAAATATAAATTGGGCCCAATGTCGTTTGATGTATATTGTTCCAATGTATATTCTTTATTTGATATTATTCACTAGGCTTTCGCTCACGCTCATTCATGTGTTTGTAGGTGAGCCAAAAGAGGTCCAGACCCAGCCTCAGTGAAGTCTATATGGAACAACCAAAGTTTTGAAGAGTCAGCCCTTGTGTCTCACGCACGAGACACATCTTCGCCCTTTTGCCTTTCTGTGTATTTTGTCATGTTGGCGAGGACTTCGGTATACGTCTGTGTATAGTTTAGTTTGGCTAACTTAGATTTGAATGATCTTGTCTGTACCAAACCTTATGCTACTATACTTTCTGCTGTGAGTTATTAACATATGTAAATATGGAATGTTATGATGTGCATATAAGCACGGCTCTTTGGACAAAGTTTTAAATTTGCTTCCATTTGACCCCTTTACTCTGATGAGTTTTGTCTTATTTGGTTTGAGGCCGTAGGTAATCTCATGATTACTGGCCAGTTATGGTCTCAACCCATAGGGGCGGGTTCGGGTCGTGACAGAGTGGTATTAGAGCATGAGTTAATAACTCACACACTTGTCCAAAAAAGCAATAAGCGTCTAGAAAAGATCTAGGATGCATTCATGTGATAAGTATGAATTTGGAAGCATCGAGAATATGCCTAACTATTTTGATATGAACGATTATGTGCTATAAGTTTGTGAATTGCTTGCATTGCAAAATATTTGAATACGTTTTCTCTTTTGTATATTCATACCTGTGAATCTTTTGTATAAAGTATAACGCAAGTTTAATCAGATGGTGAGAACATGTGATTATATGAGATACGAATTGTTACACAATGTGTACAACAAGTTTGTTTTGTTATAATGCACATACATGAACATATGAGTCGTGAAAAGTTGCTTATGTGCATTCGATTTTTCAAATGGGTGTCTATGTGAAATATGAACATGATTTGAGTATATAGCTACTTAGTAAATGTTCAGCATACGATATCTGATAAGTATGCAATCATCTGTTATGTATGTGATTAATTGTGCCTTGACGATACATAAAATGGGAATATAACAATGTGCCTATGTGCGAATGTACGCATGCGTATCTTTGTTTATTCATCCTGGTATTTGGCAAGGCTTAATAAGAATTTGTGTAGAACATGGATAAAGTAAGGGCATACGAGTTGGCAGACTCTTCCACAGCCCGACTTGATAGACTGCAAAGAATAGTACAAGAAATTGCAGAGATTTTAAGACAACTACGTCAGTTGCCACTACGGCAAGAACCTTTGCCACCACCAGTGTAAGAAACACCGAGGAGTTTGCTATCAAATTTCTGGGGTTTGTTATAGGTGTGGTAAAATGGACCATATGGTAAGGAACTGTCCCCAAACTGAACGGAACGTGAATATATCTTCTGCCTCAACTAGATTCATACCGATGGTAGGAATTGCTAATCAGGATAGAGTAATCACACGTATCCCAAAAAGTGCTCAAAATACTGTGAACGTTATCCTAGGTATCTGTATTGTTTATAAACGAATGCTTATTTATTGAATGATTCTAAATTAGTACATGTGTATATCTTCGCTTGGGTATTACTTGATTCGGATCGGCATCTTCTTTCGTATCTGCTGCATGTGTATCCAGACTGCACCGTATTCATTGAATGTATACGCTCCATTTGGGGAATTTGTGAAATATGTATTGGGATATCGATTAACTCTACACATGCACATGTACATCTAAACCTATTGTGATATACTTGTTCCGTAATATGTTAATTGGTCCTTAATATGAGCATGATTATGTGTTTAATATGATTTTGTGAGCCTTTATGTGAAAATATGTAGTTTTGAATTTCTATCTGTTCACCGTAGGAATATCTGTTTGATTGTCTACTTTTGAAATTAAATTGAAGGCCTTATCGGCCACAGAACCCGAAATTGATTGCGCCATTGTGATTAGCGTAATTTTTAGAGCCTACGGTGAAATTTGATTGGAAATTGATTCAGATCAGAATTAATTGATTTAATTGATGAATTAGTGCCCAATTAATTATTGTTATTAAATTGAAATTAGTGGGGTTTGTTGTAATAAGGTACTACACCCTCTATTCTCTATTTATTACTTCATTTGGCTTATTTGAACTCAAAAATAGAGAGAGGGCCAGCTATAGAGAGAAAGGGAGAGAATTGTGTAATCTTGGCTCAAGGTTTGGGGCACTTGAAGATTAGACTTAAGAAATTGCTATAGTTTGGAAGATTGAACTCTTAGGTAAGTGAATTCATGAGTTTAATGTTGTAAATTATGAATTCAAGTTTGATTAATGGGCAAGAACATGAATTAGTTTGATTATAAGGAAATTGAGTTGTATTTGTTGAATTTAAAGTCAATAGATGCATGCATGTAGGAAATTACTATGAATTTCCATATTTGAGCACAATGTGTATGATCCATGTTGAATTTTTGGTTTAAGTCCATATATTTGATCACCTCTTCACCAATTAAGTTGAGGACATTGTGTATATTTCACATGCAAGTGCAAATCATGAGAGTTTGAGTCTTGCATGTTTGAATTCAGTGTGTTGGTGATGAGTTTAAGTTAATTTGGGACATGCATGTGTTTGATTTGTGAAATTGAGCTCCATTGTGTTGTAATTTGGTGTTGGTACGATGTTGGTATATGATTATGTGAAGTTTGGGCCAAAAGCATGCATTTAGAGCCATTGAATGTCGAATTGGAGCTCAAGAACATGTTCTGGAAAACCCAGAAAATTTGATGTCCGCTCGAGCGGGGAAACCGCCGCTCGAGCGTGAATTTTGTGCTCCCAGTATTTTTTTGCAGACTTGGATGTCCGCACCACGAGCGGGTAAGTTCACCCTCGAGCGGGGAACTATATAGACAGACCTTCAGCTTGAGCACCAGACTTCACGCCCGAGCGTAATTTTGATGCATCCAACAGTTTTTGCAGACATGGTGTCCGCTCGAGCGGGGAGCCGTGTAGTGAGGCCTTCCGCTTGAATGCTAGACTTCAAGCTCAAGCGCAATTTTGATGCATCCAGTATTTTTGCAAGCCTCAAGCGTACGCTCGAGCGGGGAAGTCCATGATCAAGCGGGGACCCTGTTTTCTGAAATTTTGAAAAGACATTTTGTGTTTCATTTTCTGTTCTCTTTCACTTCCAAGTACTCTTCGGCATGCATTGAGCATTGTAATTGAGTTAAAGAGATAAGAATGAAGCCTAAAGAGGAAAATGTGAATTTAGAATGGATCGAATTGTTTGTGACCCTTTTGTGTTCATGGAATGTGTAGGGTCGAGCTCCAGGGCAAACCAACCAACCGATCACTGTGAGTAATATCTTAACAGAGATATTTGAAATATGTTGTTGTCCAATTGCTTACTTCTATGTAAGTTTTATAAGTTCATTGATTTTATTGGTGGACAATATTTACTATACCGAATGAGTGGGCCAGAGGCTAGTCTGATCTGAATAATGGAATGAATGGGCCGGAGGCTATTTTGACATGAATGTATGGGCCGACGACGGTTTTGGACATGAATGTATGGGTCAGAGGCCATTTGGACATGAATAAATGGGCCGAAGGCCGTTTTGACATGAATGAATGGGCCGGAGGCCGTTTTGACATAAATGAATGGGCCAGAGTCTGTTTTGACATGAACGAATGAATGGGCCAAAGGCCAGTTTGTCTTCTGAATGGGCCCAAGGCCGTTTTGGCACAAATGAAAGTTTGAATGAACTAAAGGCCAGTTTGTTTGGAACCACAGTCACTTGACCTAAATTGTGTATATATGTTAAATAGAAATATAAATTGGGCCCAAGGCCGTTTGAAGCATGTTGTTCTACATATCGTCTGTATAGTTTCTTTAATTAATATTATTCACTGGGCTATCGCTCACGCTCATTCATGTGTTTGTAGGTGAGCCAAGGGAAGTCCAGGCCCAGCCCTAATGATGTCTGTGTGGAACAGCAAAGGTTTTGGGACAGTCAGCCTTTGTGTCTCACGTACGAGACCCCGTCTTCGCCATTTTGTGATGTATATATATTCTGTCATGTTGGCAAAGACTTTGCATCTGTTGTATATAATTTTGATGGGTTGACTTAGACTATTATGATCCTATATGTACAGAATTTGGTGTGGCACATATTTTGTTGTGAGTTATTAATATGCATATGTATGGTTTCTTATGATGTGCCATGTAAGCACAGCTCTATGGACAAAGTTTTAAATTACTTCCATTTGGCCCCCATTAACTCCGTTAAAGTACGTTTGGATTGGTTTGAGGTCGTACGTAATCTCATGATTACTGGCCGGTTATGTCCTTAACCCACGGGGGCGGGTTCGGGTCATGATAGAGTGGTATCAGAGCACGAGTTAATAACTCACACACTTGTCCAAATGAGCAATAAGCGTCTAGAAAAGATCTAGGATGCATTCATGTGATAAGTCTGAATTTGAAAGCATCAAGAATATGCTTAAATGTTTTGATATTAACAACTATGTGCTATAAGTTTGTGATTTGCTTTCTTTGCAAATTATTTGAATATGTATGCTCTTTAATATATGCATACCTGTGAATCTTTTGTACAAAGTATAACGTAAGTTTAATCAGATGGTGAGAACAAGAGGTGATGAGATAGAAGAGTCATCTACTGCCATAATAGATAGAATGGAAAGGTTGATTCAGGAAATGGCAGAAGCTTTGAGACAGCAACAGGATTGGCAACAGCAGTGGCAGCAACCACACCCGCCACCTCCACTTCCGGCACCACCCGTGCCAGATAATCAGAATGATGATCGGATAATAGCTCTCACCAAAGAATTCAAGAAGATGAAACTACCACAGTTCCATGGTGGATTAGATCCGTTGAAAGCCGAGGCATGGGTTCTCGGCATTGAGAAATTGTTTGAGTGTTCCCTTGCTCGGAGACCCAGAAAGTGCTTCTAGCCACTTTTATGCTAGAAGACGAGGCAAGAAGATAGTGGATGTTAATGCGAGAAAATCACAAGGATGTTGATTGGGTGAAATTTTTAGAAATTTTCTATGACAAGTACTTTCCGCAGTGTGTTCGGGACAGGAAAGTAGCAGAGTTCATGGAACTTAAGCAAGACAGTATGACTGTATCCGAGTATGAGGCCAAATTCACTGAATTGGCCAGGTTTGCACCTCATGTGATTAATATCGATTACAAGAAAGCGAGGCATTTTGAAGGTGGGCTTCGAAGTGACATTTTAGAGAGAGTGAATGTCTTAAAGTTGGAAACCTACATTGGGGTGCTAAACAGGGCTATCATATCAGAAGCTAACATAGCTAGACAGACAAAGTCTACAACATAATGGAAAGGCAACAAAAGGCAAGGCTTTTTTTCAAAGAAATTTTTTTTGAAAAAGCAAAATGCGGGCTCCTCAAATACTTCGAATTCTTCCCGAGACACAGCTCCCATGTGCAACATTTGTAGCAAAAGGCACCATGGAGTTTGTTACCATGCATTAGGAGCCTGTTTCAAATGTAGGAAACAAGGGCATATGGCCTGAGATTGTAATCAGAATGGTGGAAAGAGAGCTGCTAGTTCCACTGCATCGATCCCAAAGTCGGGAAATACTTTGAGATCTGCTACCACCGGGGATACCATGAGACAAGGGAGAGTTTTTGCGCTTGTTCCGGGGGATACACGGAATGCCAATGCAGTTGTCTCAGGTACTATTTCTATATGTAATCAAGATGCTTTTGTATTAATTGACTTCGGATCACACACTATTTTGTGGCATATGCATTTGCATCTAGACTGAATTGACCCTAAGAATTACTGCCATATCTGCTATGTGTGTCTGCTCAATCTGGGGAATCTGTATTGTGTGAATCTATATACCGGTTTTGTGATATGCATGTTGAGGATGCTATCCTATATGTAGATTTGTTACCCTCGAACTTTAGGCATTTCGATGTACTTTTGGGCATGGATTGGTTGACCAAATATTGTGCCACCATTGATTGTGTGACAAAAACGGGTTGTGTTTAAACCACCAGAACAGAAAGAGATTGTGTTTGTGGGTAATGGCGTAGTGCCTCCACCTTATTTGATATCTGCAATGAAAGCATGTAAACTGATCAGGAAGGGGTGCCAGGGTTATTTGTGCTATGTGTTGTCTAAACAAACTGTGAATGTTGAATTGAATGACATCCCTATTGTTAGAGAATTTCCAGATGTGTTTCCAAATGAATTACCAGGGGAATTGGTAAACAGGGAGATAGAGTTCACTATTGAAACTGTGCTAGGCACCCAGCCCATTTCTAAAAGTCCCTACAGAATGACTACTGCCGAAATGAAAGAATTGAAAGAACAGTTACAAGACCTGCTTGACAAGGGGTTTATTCGACCTAGCACTTCGCCTTGGGGTGCACCGGTATTGCTTGTGAAAAAGAAGGCTGGAACTTTGCGTTTGTGTATCGATTATCGGGAATTGGACAAGGTAACAATAAAGAACAAATATCCCCTACCCCGTATTGATGACTTATTTGACCAGTTGCAGGGATCACATGTGTTTTCTAAGATTGATTTGAGATCTGGGTATCATCAACTGAAAGTTAAGGCAGAAGATGTTGAGAAAACCGAATTCAGAACAAGGTATGGACATTTTGAGTTTCTTGTTATGCCATTTGGAGTGACTAATGCTCTGGCGCATTTATGGACTTAACGAACCGAATTTTTAAAACCTACCTTGACGAATTTGTTGTGGTTTTTATCGATGATATTTTGATATATTCTAAAGAAACACTTGAACATGAACATTATTTGAGAACTGTCCTACAAATACTTCGGGAAAGGAAATTGTTTGCTAAACTAAAGAAATGTGATTTTTGGTTGGATGAAGTTATTTTCTTAGGGCATGTAATCAACGAGGAAGGAATTTCATTGGACCCGCAGAAAATAGAGGCGATTGTGAGTTGGCCTACACCGACCAATATGACAGAAGTCTGTAGTTTTATGGGCTTAGCTAGGTACTACAGGTGGTTTGTGAAGGACTTTTCGAAATTAGTTGTGCCTCTTACCCAATTGACACGTAAAGGGCAACCGTTTGAATGGAATGACGAAAGAGAAGCTGCCTTTCATGAACTGAAAACAAGATTGACCACTGCATCAATTTTGACACTACCTTCAGGTATGGAGAATTTAGTAATTTTCAGTGATGCGTCTTATAAAGGTTTGGGTTGTGTGTTAATGCAGAACGGAAAGGTTATTGCTTACGCCTCCCGACAGTTGAGGCCACACGAGAAGAATTATCCAACACATGACCTAGAATTGGCCGCAGTTGTTTTTGCTTTGAAAATCTGGCAGCATTATCTATATGGAGCAAAGTGTGAAGTCTACACGGATTACAAAAGTTTGAAATACTTTTTCACACAGAAAGAGTTGAATATGCGGCAGAGGAGATGGCTGGAATTGATAAATGATTATGATTTAGAGATTCAGTATCACCTCGGGAATGCTAACACAGTTGCTGATGCCTTGAGCAGAAAATCGACGGGGAGTATGGCTTGTTTGCTTACTGAACGGAGAGAAATCTTGCAAGATTTTGAAAAATATGAAATTGAACTGGTAATGTGTGAACAGGGCAGACTAATAGCCGCTATTACAGCCGAGCCGGCCATCATTAACGAAATCAAGCAAAAGCAAAAAGAGGATGAATTCCTCAAGAAAGTGATTGATGAATTTGAGACAAGTCCGAAAGCAGAGTTTGGCATTGAAAATGAAGTGTTGAGATTTCGGAACAGAATGTGTGTCCCAGATACTCCGGAACTAAAGAAGAGGGTTTTAGATAAAACCCACAAATCCGTATTTGCTATGTATCCAGGTAATAATAAAATTTATCGGGATTTGAAAAAAACCTATTGGTGGCCTAAAATGAAGAAAGAGATTGCAGAATATGTGTCCAAGTGTCTTCAATGTCAGCAAGTCAAAGCTGAACATCAGAAACCAGGCAGTCTACTTCAACCTCTCCCTATTCCTGAATGGAAGTGGGAGCATGTGACTATGGATTTCGTTGTTGGCCTACCTCGGACTTCTCGATGTATGGATTCTATTTGGATTGTAGTTGATAGACTGACTAAATCTGTACATTTTCTGCCTGTCAAAACTTCATTTAATGCTTATAGATTGGCCACTATTTATCTTGATGAGATAGTCCATTTACACGGAGTTCCGGTATCTATTGTGTCGGATAGAGATCCGAAATTTGTATCTAGATTATGGAAGAGTTTGCAGGAAGCTATGGGGACAGAACTAAGATTCAGTACTGCATTCCACCCACAGACTGATGGGCCATCAGAACGAACAATATAGACTTTGGAAGATATGCTTCAGATGTATGCTTTAGACTTTCAGGGGAGTTGGGAAGACTATTTGCCCTTTTGCCTTTCTGTGTATTTTGTCATGTTGGTGAGGACTTCGGTATACGTCTGTGTATAGTTTTGTTTGGCTGACTTAGATTTGAATGATCCTGTCTGTACAGAACCTTATGCTACTATACTTTCTGTTGTGAGTTATTAACATATGTAAATGTGGAACGTTATGATGTACATATAAGCACGGCTCTATGGACAATGTTTTAAATTTGCTTCCGTTTAGCCCCTTTACTCTGATGAGTTTTGTCTTATTTGGTTTGAGACCGTAGGTAATCTTGTGATTACTGGTCGGTTGTGGCCTTAATCCATAGGGGTGGGTTCGGGTCGTGACAGCACGTCTGTCAATGGTTTACTAGGACACATACCTAACTGCAATCTCTACAAAGATGGTCTCTAAACATAAACGCGACTTGGGTGACGTCCCACTCAACCTTACTATATTCTACCCTTATTTAGCACAAATCCAAGAATATAAATTAACATAATACAAATATATAATAAACAAATTATAACATGTATGGTCTCATTATTTAATGCTAAAGTGGAGGCCTAACGGTGGCTGCCCATGTTCTTGTATTTGTTGTTGGATTCTGTGAATCTGTTGATCACAGAATTCTAACTGTTGGATAGCCTAAGGCTGAAGATATGGATCGTGAATAACAGTTAAGTAATGATTACGACTTGTAATATAATAATCTAAACCATATAGAAGGTCAATAAGAAGATTAACAGAGGGCATACATTATGAAACGCTTACAAACATTAATATCTTCAAAACAGCATAAGCCTTCAACACTTAATTTATATATTAGAGAAATGTTTTTACATGAAAGAGCTTACAAAAGAGGAGAGGGGAAACACTCTTAAGAATATAGTAAAAGATATTCAGCCTCAAAAGATAAGGTGAGGACAGGTGGCGTGTCCTTGATTGGGTGGAGTCGATCATCCTTATCCTCTGGCTAGGTGAGAATCTACTTTTGACCCAGCATCCTTATCTATTTGGATGGATCTGAGATTTTTATTTATCTTTTCTAGATGGCAAACAAGGAAATTGTTTTTGCCGAAAGGAGCATTGTTGTTTTGTGCCGACTCTCTGGTTTATTGATTTTAGTGGGAGACAAAGCTTTATTCTTTGCCTTTTCCTTTTTTGTCTTTTTCTTTATCGATTTTCTCTGCAATCATACTGGTTAGAGAATCCCAAAAATCTCCAAAATTCGGTTTATCTTCTTCTGGTGCTTTTGACTCACCAGCCAATACAGTAAATGCATTTTTTTTTTTGGTGAGTAAGTCATAAAATAAAGACAATAAAATTTACAAGTTTACAAGGGCATACCCCAGGCAAGCCCAACAACAAATAAAAACACAATTACCTAACCAATCATAACTAACCACAACACCCCCCTAAGAAGGGGGGAAATGTAAGACAACAGAAAAACAAAAGCCCAACTTTGCCCTTATATCTTTTTTGTCCCCAAGTAAACCCTACCATCAAAGACAGTAGATGGAAACTTGGGGTGAATATATGGGTAAGGGTACACATCAACACCAAAAAGCTTATAAACACAGCAGATAAACTCACAAAACAACAACCTGCAAGCCAAATAAAAAATGATAACCAACCCTACATGCCCCCAGTCTCTACCGCAGATAAACACATGGAATCCAATAAGCATCCCACTCCTCACGGCCGTGACATCCAAGCCACTAACCAAAGCCGTGACGGAGGAAAAAATCTACCCCACGAGAAATCCAAACAAAGTCACATGAAGCTCGCACGATCAGCCACCATAAGCAACAGTCTTGGGAGTTATAGCGAAAAACAATAGCCCCACTACAACAAACCAATACATAGTCAACAATATCATGAGAGCAATCATCACATCCCCCAATTCCTACCTTAGTAGATCACAAGCCTCAAACCCCACGGCAGTGTGCCCTTCACTCCATGTCAGGCATGGCAATACAATCAATTAGGATGGGTCGCATGAAGACAAGAAGCACCAAAAACCGATAGCTATCCTCCCGCTCATCTCCCAGTCTCTAAGTCGGCTAGTCATCGAACCACTATTCCCCATAACAGTGACTCGTCAGTCACTCTTGATGGAGATGACTCAAAACTAACCTCATCACGAGTCACATTAGGAAAGTACTCACAAAATAACCCACATTCACCAAAATGGCCATAACCAACCCTCGGTCAAAATGCCCTTAGCCAATTTAATGTAGGCCTGTCATCTGCCTATCCCTACGGGTTGTGTAGGGGAAAATCATTTTGTTTGGACTTTGGGCATGTTAGACATGTAGCCTTTTGTTAGGTTTTCATTTTGGCAGCTTTGGGGGATCTTTTCTTTCGGTTTGGTCTTAGGGCTTGTTGTCTATTAGTCTTTTGTTGGTGGTCCCTCCCCTGTTCATCATTCCTATTTGCTGTATATGGCTGCTGAACAGGTTTTTTTAATATATGGAGGAACACGCTGTCTGTTGCTAAAGTTCGAAGCTTCTTGGTTTGGAGGATCACATGGTCGAGGCTGCAATGGTGCGTTAATCCTAGTGGAAAATTCAATTGGAGATTCTTTGTCTTTATTTGTTAAGCGTTTATTTAGTAAGAGGTTGTTTGGAGTGTCCTAAATAAGTGTACTTTTTGTCTTTTTGGACTAAAAAATTGAGGTTGAAAATATAAATGCTTGGGTTAATTTTTTGACTTTTTATGAAAAAATGTGTAATAAAAAATTGTAAAAATTGATTTGTAGGGAAAAATTCGAATTGGGAGTTGTGCAGCCGTAATTGTTGACTTTTGGTGAATAGTGTTAACTTTTTAACTTTTTGAATAAATTTTTGACTTTTTAAGTTTTTTACAAGTTTTCAAACTTGGCCTAAATGTCTTTTGGTTTTCACAGTTTTATATGGTATTTCCTTAGCTGCCTATCCCTACGGGCTGTGTAGGGGAGTTTTAAACATTCTGAAGGTCTGTTGGACATGTTGCCATTTTGTTAACAGGTCCTTTTGGTTGTTTTGGGGGATCCTGTTGTCGGGTTTGAGCTTTTGGGCTTGTGGCCTATTACCTTTTGTTAGCAGATCCTTTCCCTGTTGTTAATCCCTATTTGTTGGATATGGCTGCGAAATAGGTGTTTTTGTCTCATTTCCCCTATTTTGGTTTTATTTTTTTCTTTTCTTTTTTGTTTTGGCTTTTGTTTCTTTTTTGGGCTGTCCTTGGTGTTTGTTTTGTATAGTCGGCAAGGTCTTGAGGCATGCCCCTTGTATTCGTGTATTTTTTTTCTGTTTTATTTTATGGCTTATTTGTCCAAAAAATATTTAGGGATTGTTTGGAGTGTCCTAAATAAGTGCACTTTTTATCTTTTTGGACTAAAAAATTGAGGAAGAAAATATAGATATTTGGGTTAACTTTTTGACTTTTTATGAAAAAATGTATAATAAAAAATTATAAAAATTGATTTATAGGGAAAAATTAGGATTGAGAGTTGTGCAGCCGTAATTGTTGACTTTTGGTAAATAATGTTAACTTTTTAACTTTTTAAGTAACTTTTTAACTTTTTTGTAATATACCAAACTTGACCTTACTGTGGGCCTAAGAATCAGCCCATAAACCGTGAAAAGAAAACTTAGTGGACCCATTTCATAATATAACCATGAAGTCCAAAATGGCCCCACCAATTTCTTCGTAAAAACCAATTAGCCTCGGACCAAAAAATAAGCCAACAACCCCTGGCCAAACTCAATGTCACTAGCCCACTTACTAAATAAACAGTGGGCCCAAACATCACCTGGAATTGCTGATGAAAGCCCACTATCAACACTTATATCTGCCTATACAGAGAGCCACCCCAGGTACAAAATCAACCCATGTGAGGATTGTCCCATAGCACCTAGGGCAGCCTATCACTTCACCGGCTTCACGCGTCTCCCCAACTTTTGAGGCACAGGTAGACAAAACACTGTATTGCATCAAAAGCAACGAGCAAGGATCCTCTAGAGTGATTTTTCCCTAAAGTTTCCTAGAGTGCTACATTGTGTGGTTGAGATTTACTGGCAAGTCACATCAATTTTTCTGATGTGACTTGTCAGTAAATCTCAACCACACAATGTACTACTCTAGGAAACTTTAGGAAAATTTCACTCTAGAGGATCCTTGGTGAAAAGCAACAACACGCTTGGGCGGGAAAAGGCGCGTGAGAACACGCAACAGCACACCCAAGACCACACGCGCACGTAAGCATGACATTCGTCTCACCCTCACTGTATCATCTGTGCCGGATCTAGGAACAACTCAGCACCACCGACACAGTGTGTGAACCCATGCATCACCACCGACATAAAGCACATTAGCAACGGCACTAGGAATACAGGACCGACGATAACCCACCAAAATCCACTACGCCACCGTGGAAGCCATGAAAACTTGCCATGGCATAAGCTTTATACCCAGTTGGTCAGACCAGCACAAGAACGCGGACATGAAAGATAGCTCCAACAATGTGCCCACTATAAACGGACGACTCACGGTGGAACATCCATCAACATCTGACAAACTACATACTTAATCCCTAGCAACGCAATCTAGAAAAGACTACTGCACTAGGAACAACTCATTCCATCTTCACCGATAAAGAAACGGCGCCGCGGATACTTACCCAAAAAAAAAAAATACGGCGCCGCGGTATACCACAACCTGACCAGTGCTAGAGAAACACAACAGAGGATGAAAAACAACTGCCCTGAACCACAACCTCCAAGACCAAAGCAGAAACGGTGGCGGAGCAAGCCGCCTGTAACATTTCGCTGTGCCTACTGAGAACAAACCTAGTGCCCCTTACCCCTAGCAGTCACACTGACAGAGTACAGAACATGGACTCCGGCAGCAACTCCACGGTAACAGACTAACACAAACCGGCAGAGATTAATCCGGTGATAACACACACTCAAACGTTGCAAACCACCTCCAAAGCTTTGAACGGCAACACCTGAACTATCTCACAATCTGAAATACATACTCACTCTCCCCAGAAATGGGTAGAGGAGCTAAACAACTGGCCAAATGCTGCACCAGACCATTACCACCAGGGGGAGTTTTCTCTCTCTATATTCTAGAGAGAGAAGCTCTACTTTCTTCCCCTACTTTTTTTGGTCAACAACGATATTAGTTTCACAGTAAATGCATTGGCACCTTCACTTCGGAGTCTTCCTGTTCTTGACTGCTAGTGACAGATCTCACGGAGAAGTCATCCTTGGAGAGAGTTTGGGGGAATTGTTCCTTCATGAAATTTATACTTTTTATAATTAATTCTGTTTTAGACAAATTGAGAAATTTTTATCATAATTTTGTTTGAATATGTACAAAGGGGTTTGAATTAGCTGGTTGACTGGGAAGAGCTTTAGGAATAGCATTCCAGCAGGTATGTGTCTTGATTTTCTGAACAGTTTCTGTTAAAGTAGGGTTCATACTCTTATCCCACCATCTTACAAAGAAAAACCTTTTAAGACGTGGGGTTTGTTCTGGTAATCACATTGAAAGTCCCATTTTCATATCCATGGAATTCCTAAACGGATAACAAAATGGACTAATGATTTACTGATAGAAATGTCCTTATTTACTAGTAAATGGGAATAAGCAACATGTCAATCGTTAAATGCTTCCCTAACGGGTACTGGTCAAATTTCAAACTAGAGTCCAAATTTATCCCACCAAACGAGGAACCAATTTGGTAAAACATTTTTGAGGACATGAGGGCAAATGTGGATAAACCATGAATGATTATTGATTAGATTCTAGTAGTAAAAAGTATGGGTGAAAACATCAATATAGTCCTAATAACTATATCGTGTCTCACGGTTACGGATATCCAACTGTCTTGTGGTATGCAGATGAATGCCCCAAGTGGTAATGGGCATAATATTGCGGCATGGTAATCTTGCTATATTGTATTGGACTAGTTGTTTTAGAAGGATCATGCAAAGTATGCTTGATCTCAGCAGATCCTGTTTCAGTAAGTATTTGTTCATATACATATCTGTACTGGTGAAAGTGAGGAGGAAATTGTTGCGTGGTAAGATACCGACGCTTAATTTCCCATGGATCTGTCATCCATTTTTCATCTGTTGGTTGAATGTAAAGGACTGCCTCCTGTGTAATATTGTTAGGAGTATATTGTTGTTCTTCAGGCTTAAGGAGAATATCCTTAGCCGATTGACTAGATTCACCTTTACTGGTAGAGGCATTAAGCCTTGAAAATTCAGTATGATAGGGGTTTGAACCCCTACCGCGACCTTTACGGCCTCTGCTAGTCATGCTGAAATAGGAGTTCGGCCCTGCAAATATTCACGGGTTAGAAAATCAGGTAAAGAATTCTGTTCACCTTTGATATGTTCAATATCAAAGTCAAATACTGATAAAACACTCTGCCAAGTTGCAAATATTTGTTTTGATGCTAAATTTAAAACATCTTTTTTGAAAATCGCTAAACATTTAACTATCGAAGTGAAAACTTATAAGTTCTTCTATTGAAGTAGTAGGATTAATTTGTTTTAAAATCCCACCAAATCCCTGTTTAGAAGCATCAGTCTGAACAATCTTTTTCCACTGAGGGTTATGAAGTTGAAGACAAGGTAATTGTTTGTCCTTAGCTTTAATTGTTTGTACTGCTGGTGTATGTTCCTCAGACCAAGGTGGAGGATTTTTCTAGAGACGAGTATAAAGGATAGAGGCATCTTGGCTTAACTGGTGATAGTAATCTCTTATATAATTAAGACTACGAAGAAAGCATTTCAATTGAGTTTTATCCTTGATTTCATCAGGGAATTTACATGCAAACTCAATACTCTTATTGATTTGTATAATACTTCCATTATGAATATTATGTCCAAGAAATCTTACTGTGGTTTGGAAAATTTTCATTTTAGGAGCAGATATAACTAATCCATTTCTAATAATAACATTCTTAAAGATATTAAGATATTTAATAAGTTGGTCAATTGATGAAGAGAAAATAAGAACATCATCTATATAACAGATAGCGAATTCTGTATAAGGAGTAAATATATCATTCATGATATGCTGAAATTTTAATGAGACATTTTTTAAGCCAAATGGCATAACATTCCATTCATAATGCCCAAATGGTACTGTAAAAGCAGTTTTATACCTGTCTGATTCAGCAATTTATACCTGCCAATATCCTGATTTTAAGTCAAATTTTGAAAATATAACTTCATCCTGTAAACGATCTAGAAGATCTTTTTTATTTGGATTTGGGTACTTGATGCATTTCAAAACATCATTGAGAGGTTTATAATTAATAACTAATCTGGGTACACCTCTTTCTATTTTGGCATTTTTGTTTACATAAAATGCTGTACAACTCCAAGGGGAGTGACTTGTTCTGATTAGTTTCTTTAGCAAGAGGCTTTGGATTTCTGTTTTACACATTTCTAAATTTTCTTTCTTCATTTGACTAGGACGAGCTCTAGTGTGGATGAATTTTTCATCAAATTTTGGTTCATATGGAAGAGCGACAATATGACGCTTCCTTTCCCAAAAAGCATTTGGAATATCACTACAAATTTATGATTGAAATTCTTTTTCTATTATTTTAATTTTATTTTGAAAAGATGGTTGTTGTAATACTCAGTGGTGAGAAAATGAATTTCTGTTTGAAGAAAATTTATTTGTTTTTCTTTAAAACTAAAAAGATCTCTTATCTGGTCTAATTCTTTAGTATAAGGTTCTGTTATGAACTCAAAAATTATGGGTTGATTTCTGATGTTTGTATGGATACCTATGGAATCTACCTTTGTGACATGCATAAGTAAACATAAGAATGACGTCCCTAAAATGATGTTTTGACACATATTTTTGATGAGGACGAAAGCAGTTGGAAGACAAATTCCTTGATTACAGATTAATGCTTCTAGAATTTTATATCTGATTTTCAGAGAAGTTCCACTTGCACTGGTTAAAGATTGAGTAGTTTTGTGGAAGTATTAGGATGGAATTAATCATTCCTGGATACAATTCATATCAGCTCCACTATCTACTAAGGCAATAGCATTTTTAATAATAAAATCAAGTTTTATTATAAAAGTGATTCTGATATATCATTTTTGGAAAGTAATTTGATTCATAAGCATAAAATATTGATTTTCTGGCTTTTTATTCGTTTCGTTTTCTATTTCTTCTTGTTTGAATGAGGTAGAGTGCCCATGATTTTTTAGGTGACTGTTAATCCTTTCAATGTCACTAATAATAGACTGATTGGTTGTTTGGAGGTGCTTAACTTTTATTTTAAGAACATTAATCTCCATTTTTAAATCTTGGATAGTCACTGGTTTTTCAATAGTAGATGAAGATTGAATCCTATGTAACAATCTTTCATACTATAAGAATCTACTGGTATTATTGGTGATTCTTTGATAGCATGCTGGTGTTGATGGAAAATTTCTAAAAATTTAATTTTCATTTTGGGATCTTTGATTTGGTCTGCAAGGTCTGACATGGATTTCTGGTCATCAGCTAGAACATGAATGCTAGGGCCTCCAAGGTCTAAGCCATTCATTTCAACAATAGATTTCCAATAATTAATTTCAGAAATTTGGTTCAAGTTTGTGGAACAGGAACAAGTTGGTTCTGTTTCTTCAACTTCCTCACTAGAAGTTGATGGGGAGTGAAGTTCAGCAAGTCCATCAGACTTAGATCTAGTTTTAGATTCTTCTTCTTCCTCAAGTGTTTGAAGTATCTGTTGAACAATATGAGGATCCAAAGATAGTTCATTAATTTTGTTTTTTAATTTGAATCTACATCTATTAGCATAATGTCCGGTTGCTCCACATTTATAGGATTGAACATCTTTTTTAGATGTTCTCTTTGTGGTTTTAGGCTTTCGGTTAGGAGGAGAAGACTTTTTTCTGATAAAAAGTATAACTAGGTTTTTTAGAATGTTTTCGATATGGTTTTGTAAACTTCTTATGAGATTTTCTGGATTTAGATGGTTATTGGATTTTTGTATCATAGGCAAATTGATCACGAAATTCACCTAATTCTTTCTTTCCGGTAAGATTTTGTTTTTTGAGTGGATGTTGTAATTTAAGGTCATTACATAATGAAAGACCATCATCAATGACGACAGCGATGAGCTGGCCATAAGTATATTGGTCATAGGGTATACTTATACGATCATGGTGATCCCTACGTTTTTTTCGAACTTTTTTAGCAAAAAAGATAGGAAGGCCATCAATGAATTTGGCTTTCCAGTGTTCACTATTAGCATCAAGTCGCTGGACAACTTTAAAAAGGAACACATCTTTGTACCATCTAAAACGGGCTAAAGATGGACAACGTAAATTCTGGAAGAGTTCACAACTGCGGTCATTAGTATCCGAACTGGGTCCAATGAAATGAAGGATAATAGTCTGAACTAAAGTATAAACGGCATCCTCTTTCTATGTAGAAGCATTACTAACATGATCATATTCAATTTTAGTGGTTGTTACAATTTCATTCTGTTGACTCTGGGTGATAATATTATCCCACCATCCTTTTAAGATGCCTGTAAATCCATTTATAATAAAATGGACAATTTGATGATCTGTATTACTATTCTATTTACAGACTGTAGTGTACATAATCATTTGATGTACGCATTCAAAAATACGGTATTCTGTAGCACCATCTATATTTCATTCATAAATGGTCTTTCCATGGTAAGAATTCTGGGCTTGGAAATATCCTTCTTCATAAAGAATATCCTGAGGGGTAGGTCTGTGGTAATAATACCGACTAGATCCTGGTTGAACATTTCAACTGATTTCTTTAGAAAAGTTGACCCTTTTTACAGATTGAACATCCTGAAAATTACTTTGTAATTCCTGAATTAAAGAAGGAGTGATTTCGTCACTATAATCTTCTTGTATATCGTTCTATTGAGGAATAGATATCATATGAATAGAGCTACTACTTTCTGGAGGTGATCCTCTGCCTAGATTCAAAGAAAACACTTTCTTTAAAAGAGTTTCCATGAATTCATTATTCTATTTGTCAGAACGTAACTTAAAATTAGTTACTTCTAAAGGTGGTTTTATATTAACAGGTTGGATTGCAGATTCTGTTGGTACTAATTGTTTATCTTTAAAATGTACAATTGATTCTTCAATTTGGGTTAATTGCTGACCGACTGTTTGAAATATGGATTAGCATAATTATTCTGTTTCATAACTGGTACCTAATCTTTTAGTTGAACTACATCTCTTTGAGATGCTCTGGATGGAATTTCTACATATGTTGTTGTTAATAGGGGTTGTAGAGTACTATCACCATTTGCAGCTAACTCTAATGATTGTGGTGGCGGATGTATAGATAGAATCATTTGTCCATTAACAGTTGTCCATGTTTTTTGAATATTGGTTAAAACATTTATTTGCTGTTTAGGAAATATTTCCATAACGGTAACAAATTCATAATACCATTCAGGGAAAGATGTTAAAATTGGTATTTTTCTAAATGGTAATAATACTGGTTTTTAAAATATTGAAGTTGTTGATCATTATGGTTTTTAAAATACCAATATCTAAATTCCTAGTACTTATTTAGCTTAAATTCCTGGTTTAATTTCTTTCTTATTTCACTTCCTAGAGAATGATCCATTAAATTTCAAAATTCATGTCACTAGCTGTTGGACTCTCAGGTCTTCTGGTTTCATAAATACCATGAGGTATTTGATTTTCTGATAATTGAACTCCCTGAATTACTAGATCTACAGAAGGATCACTAGGAGGCCTACTAGGAGGTCTAAAAGTCATTCCTTGCATCACAAACTCAACAGATTCTAAAATAGATTGTCTGGATGATTCTGGTAAATGTACTCTATAAGGGGGAGTAGATCTAAAACTTATACTGGACATGCTTCTTGTAAGTGGTCTTCGGAAATTGAGATAAACATTACCTCCTCGAGTTTGGATAACCTGATCAATAGTTCGTCTAATAATTGGTCTGGCTGGTACGACATTAGGAATATGCCACGATTCTGGAAAGGTAATATTTTGCCAAGGGATCATTGTTGGAACAGCTACCTAGCTACTAAACAAGTTGGTGTCTATCGATACTATTTGTCCTGATTCACTTTGTTGTTGGATGTACGGATTTAAGGTAGTAAGAACCTTAAGATGTATTCGAAAAATAACTGTTAAAGGAGGTGTTCCTGCCATGTACTTATAACCATAGGTAAGAACTCTAAGTTCTAAGACTTCTGATAGATTCAGATCCATGAGTGCAACACTCAAATTTGGATAAACGTTAAAATAGACTGGTCCATGGGATAAACTAGTTTCAATTGCTCCCATAAGAGAAGCTTTCCAATCAAGACATCTTCCATCACGAAGAGTACACTGGATACTGGTATTTTGACCTAACAAAGTCAAAGGTTTGAAGGCTATCTGGACAAGTCCTATATGAATATATTATATTTTTTGAAAAAAGGTGCAAGATCCTGAATATGAAGTAATTTAATTATTTCATCATTGTCCTGTAAAGGCATTGCATGCTCAAAAGTTTTAATTGTCTTTCTACTGGTGAAATCGAATGTTCCAATTTTATAAATTGTATTTGGTTTGACATTAGGAATTGTCCATTTGTCTAATGCATCCTCGACATCCTGGTATGCTACAAGTTATGTTGCTTCTAATGTTGAAGCTACTGTATTAGCTACTGTTGCCATGGGTGCTTCTTTTGCCATTAGTTGTATGTGACCATATATGAATAATTTAATTATTATATAACTGTATTACACCAATGTGTAAACTTGGCTCGATACCAACATAAAGTGCTCGAAACAGGGTTAAGGCCAAGCACGTCTGTCAACGGTTTACTAGGGCACAAACCTAAATGCAATCTCTGCAAAGATGGTCTCTAAACCTAAACACGACTTGGGTGATGTCCCACTCAACCTTACTCTATTCTACCCTTATTTAGCACAAACCCAAGAATATAAATTAATATAATACAAATATATAATAAACAAATTATGACATATATGGTCTCATAATTTAATGCTGAGGTGGAGGCCTAACGGCGGCCGCCCACACACAAATATGTTCTTCTATTTGCTGTTGGATTCTGTGAAAAAGGTAAGAGACAAGAATGAGAAATAGGGAGAAAATCTAAGGGAATTCTAATTCATCCCTTTGGATTATTTGAGAATTGAACACTTGGTTGCTTTATAAAACCTAAAATGAGGTGCTTAAGTTAATATCGTAATGTTCCAATTACACAGTAAATTCTGTTTCTTAAAGGCTAAGCAAGATTAGGTTGAGTTAAACTTGGCCAATTAAGCTAATGAAACAATTAGCGGCCTAAGCTAATTTGTTCATAGAACAAAAGAGAAAAGGATGGAGAAGGACGAACAAGGTTAGAGAGAAACTTTCTTCTTGAGAGCTAGAATAGAAAAAAGAATGAGAAATAAGAAGAAAATCAAGGGGAATTCAAATTCATACTTTTGGATTTGAGAATTGAACACATAGATGATTTAGAAAACCTAAAATTAGGTGCTTAAGTTAAACAGATATCGTTAAGCTACAATTACTCTATAAAAAAAAATTCTTAGAGACTAAGTAAGATTAGTTTGAGTAAACTTGGCCAATTAAGCTAATGAAACAATTAATGGCCGAAGCAAGGTTTGTTAAAATGAGTTCTAGAAATGGGTTAGAGAGAGAAACTCTGACATCTCTCTAGAAAACTCTTGTTTTCTAGGGTTTCAATATCTCATTGATTACATGATGCCAGAAGTTATTGCTAATAACCAAACACTTAATGGGAATGTAGTGGTGAGATCGATTATGGATAGTAGCGTGGAAGTTAAAAATCCCCAAATCGTAGAATCACGATTAGGGGTTAGATAGTCGAGTTTATGAAACATAGAGTGAGTTAACGATGAGCGATACTGGAGATATTGGTTATAGTTCAAACCATAACCCTTTAACGGGTAACAATGCTGATAGCTTGGTTGAAATCGACAACCAATCGTTGGATCTTCAAAGGATAGCCGATCGTCTTCAGAGGTTGAGAGATCCAGATTCGGTTGGTGTAGCCCCAAAATCACTAGTTGCATCACCTCTTAACCCCTGATGGGCTGAAGTTATGGAGGATGAAGAGCTATCCTTCAGGAATATCCCTGATAGCTTGGAGGTGTCGAGAATCAAGGCCGATGGAAAGATGCGTGATGCTTTAACTCTTCGATTGGATCCATCACTTAATCCAGAAGGTCAGAATCTAGACAGCGATCCAGAAAACCTAATCGAGGATGACTATAATGAATCTCACAGTCGAGGGGAGGGGGAATAGCTATAGAGGCGATTGAGGAGGTAGGGGTCAATGAGGAGGCCGAAGTCAAGGCAGGGCTTCCGAACCCAAGAAATGTTGGGATGATGTTGCTGCAACTACTAATCGTTCGTGTATACCGTTAAGGTACATTCCTTCTAAAGTTAACAATGATTTTGTCAGTGTTATCCTTCCAGCAAGGCCTAACCCGTTGGAAAAATGGGACTCGTGTTTAGTAGGGTACTTCATTGATAAGGGTGTTGCTTTCAACTATATAAGGAACAGTGCTTTTAGTTTATGGAAAAACAAAGGGCATAAGGAAGTTCTTGCAAACGGGGAGGGGTTCATATTTTTCATCTTTGAAAGCCCTAACTACTGCAGTGAGGTCCTTGAAGGGGGGCCGTCGTATATAGGGGGTTTCCATCTTATCCTTAAGAAATGGAGTCGGATGATGAGACTAACTAAAGATAAAATCCAAAAAGTCCCAGTTTGGGTTAAGTTCTTTAATGTCTCAATGGAATATTGGGATAGTGATGGCTTGAGTAGGATAGCAAGTGCAGTTGGAGTTCCCTTATTCATGGATCATCTCACCAATAAGGGAACAAGAGTCTCTTTTGCTATAATTTGTGTGAAACTAGATGCTAGCGCCAAAGAACCTCATTCTTTCCCAATCTATTGTGGGGAAGATCAAGTGATTGCGAAGGTGGAGTATCAGGGGCTTCCGGCTAAGTGTGAGCACTGTTTGGTTTTTGGGCACGATACAACTAAGTGTGTTACTACCTAAGTAGCAAAGTTGGTTAATCTCCAAAAAGAAACTGAGAACAATTCGAATCCTAGGTGGAGCATTGTAAAAGCAAAAGAAAAAGAAAAGTGGGAGAACTAGATCCTATAGAGGAAGAAATGGATGGGGTTATGGCTAGAAATGTATCAGATGGGGAAGTTCAAATTTCAACAGATGAGAATATTTTCCAGGCTCCATCAAAGGCTAACAAATCTGATATCCTGGTTACTGGTACAACTATGGGCAACCAACATGCTATTATTGCAGATGCAGTCAACACTAATAGCACCATGCCTCCTAGCACAGATGGTTTAGTAGGTATTCAGAAAGAACTAGTAGATATTTCTATGTTAGCTCTTCCTGGGGATACGAAAGTTTTGGAGAAAGTGAAGAATCTGTCTATTTTTGAGGAGAGCACACCAGTTACTCCTGGCACTCATCCTGCAAGTTCCACCACCAGAAAATCCTCTGGCAAGGGTAAAAGCCAGAGGAAGAAAAACAGGTAATCTCTATTTCTTTTTGGGTTAAGAGTCTTCTTTTTGTTCTCCCAATGTCTTTGTTTCCTACATTCTTTGTTGAGATTGAGTGCCCATGTGTGGGTTGAGTGTGTGAGATTATACAAAGTGAGATTTGTTGTAGGACTGAGCTATGGTTACTTACATACTGTTATGGTCTTTTCTTGTTTGGTTGCACCAAGAAATATTGAAGTGCTCTTTGGGGAAAAGTTTGAGGCTGCTAAATTGGAACACATCTTGGATGACATTATGGATGCCAGGCTGCAAAGTTGTGCCAGCTTTTGTGATGTCTCTCAGAGAAGGAAATTTGTGTCTTTAAATTCTGCGGGTCTTGTAAATAGTTGTACCTTTTTGGGATCATGTTTTAATTTTTTGTTTGTCACCTATCCCTTGCGGGTTGTGCTTGGGGAATGCTCTAATCCGATCTATGCGTTGCTGATGCTGTTACGCTTACATACATGAGCATTTTGGAATTCTGCTAGGCTGTTGCCATTTTATGCTGCTTTGTCATTTTCTGGTTGTAGCTAGGTTTAGTTTTGGACTCCATATCTGTTTTATATGTTTGTTTTGTTTCTTGTTGTTCAGGCTCCCTCTTTATTCTTAGATATGAATGTTGAATAGGATGTAGATTAGTCTTTTTATCTTGGGTGTCTTTGGCTTGTATGTGTTGCTATTTGTTGTTTTTTTTTTTTTTTTTGGGTGAGTAAGTCATAAATTAAAGACAATGAAATTTACAAGTTTACAAGGGGCATACCCCCAGGCACGCCCAACAACAATAATTAAACAATTACGAAACCAACATAAAACTACAGCTACATCCCCCCCAAAAGGGCGGAGAAATATAACCCAATCCCAGAAAAGCAGGAGAATAAACAAAAATCCTTTTTACCCATATATCCTTTTTGTCCCCAAGTACCCTATCATCAGAAAATAATAGATGGAAACTTGGGGTGGATATATGGGCAAAGATACAAACAGACATCACAAAGCTAATAAACACAACAGACATACTTACAAAGCAACAACCCATAAGCAAAATAAAAAGATAATCTCTCGCACATACCCCCAGTCTCTACCACAGATAAAACACATGGAATCCAATAAGCATCCCACTCCTCACTGCTGTGACATCCTAGCCACTAACCAAAGCAGTGGCAGAGGAAAAAAAATCCATCCCATGAGAGCTCTGGACAGAGTCACATGAAGCAAGCCAGATCGGTCACCATAATCCACGGTCTTGGGAGTTGTAGCGTAGAACGATAGCCCCCTAGCAACAAACCAATACATAGCCAAAAATAGCATGAGAGTAATCATCACATCCCCCTAGCATTTGTTGTTGTTTGTCTTCCCTTGTTTAGTGGGTAGGGCCTGGGGCGTGCCCCTTGTATCCTTGTAATTCTCTTGGTTTTATTTGTTACTTATTCACCCAAAAAAAAGATAACTAGTTCCTTTCTCAATGGAACCTTCCAAACTCCATACTGAAGCCCCATTTTCACAGAAATGGGAGGGCTACTTAGTGATGTAAGTTCCTAAATGGGAGAGTTGAGTGATAGTGAGAATGATAATGAGTGTTTATCTAATTATTTGATGTTTGTGTAGGTGTGTTCTCATGAAGCATTATATTATTTGTGGGTTGAGTGTGGTGAGCCATAAAGTTACTAATTCTTTATCCACTACGACAGAATGGTTATGTGGGTTGAGTGAAATTAGTCTCTACATGTTTTTTGTGCTAACCATTATATATATGGTACCTCTTTATGTACAGGTTAAGGAAGCAATTTTCGAGTGTGGTGAGGTCCTATATTGTGGGTTGAGGGATGTGAGCTCACATAATGTGTGTATCACCCACATTTTCTTGGGTATTTTGTGTCCCACTGATAATGGTTTCTATCTCTTTATGTTCTCTTGGCGTCCTTTTATATTGTCTAGGAAATGTGTGTCAACAATGCTCAACCAGGGACTGCAATTCTGAGTTGTTGGTGCCGATGGTAATTTCAATGTTGTCAAGTGTGGAAATCTGGTCTATGGGAATGGATGCTAGATGTGCCTTCTGGATATATCAGAATCTTCAAAAGCAGTCTTTTATTATATTTTCAATCTATATCTACTATGACTACATATATGTTTTGCCTACCCTAGTGGGATGTACTAGGGATTATGTTTTGTTACTTTTAGCTACAAAGACTATGCTGGTTCAGACTAGTTTCTTGAGGGTGCGCATGGTTTCTTTTCCAACGTGCTTTTGGATTGTTACATTTTGTGTGGGTTTATTGCTTCAAGAGTATGCTGGTTCAGACTTTTCTGTCTTTGCTTCGTGGGGTTTTTTTTTGTTTTGTTTTGTTTTGTTTTGTTTTGTCTCCCATGCTGGGTTTTTTGATAGTTTGCCTTGATGTTGTTCATATTCTATTTCTCCCTTGATATAGGTTCTGAACAATGTGCGTCCAGGTTGTTATTGGTTGTTGTTTGTTTTTAGTTTTGTTTCTCTATCGTGTATAGCTGATATAGGGCCTAGGGCAGGCCCCTTGTAATCTTGTATATTTTCTTGTTTTATTTTTGTCTTATTCACCCAAAAAAAAAAAACAATTAATGGCCTAAGCTAAATTTGTTCCTAGAACAAAAGGGATAAGGATAGAGAAGGATGGAGAAAGTTAGAGGGAAACTTTCTTCTTTAGAGCTAGAGGAGAAAAAAAGAATGAGAAATATGAAGAAAATCAAAGAGAATTCAAATTCATTTTTTTGGATTTTAGAATTGAACACGTAGTTAACTTAGGAAACTTTCTTCTTGAGCGCTGGAATAGAAAAAAGAATGAGAAATAGGAAGAATATATTTGAGAATCAAAATTCAACCTTTTGGATTTGAGAATTGAACACTTAGTCGATTTAGAAAACCTAAAATAAGGTGCTTAAGTTAAACTAAAATCGTTAAGCTATAATTACACAGTAAATTCTTTTTCTTAGAGGCTTCGCAGGATTAGTTTGAGTTAAACTTGGCCAATTAAGCTAATGAAAAAATTAGTGGCCTAAGTAAATTAGTTCCTAGAATAAAAGAGAGAAGAAATGAGAAGGACAGAGAAGGTTAGAAAGAAACTTTCTTCTTGAGAGCTGTGGGGCCGAGAAGAGGGAGTCGTAGAGATTCCGGATAGTCGAATCTTGGAGAGTCGAGATTCAAAGCACTCGGCAATTGGCTCGTAAGCTCAAATCCAACCCTATTCAGCCAAATAACCGATTAGACAAGGGGCCGAGTGAAGGTCGGTCTATTATAAAATGTGCTGAATATGAGTTGGAAATGGACCTAATCCCGAGGCCCATGGAAGAAAAGATATAAATAGAAGAACATCAGTGAGAAAGAGGTATGTGAGAATTGTTGTGCTTAACTTAGAATACAAGCATTCTTGAGTGTGGATTCTAACTTGTCTGTCGGAGTGCTAATTTCGACACCCCCTACTGGAGTGTTTATTTCTTTTCTGGTGACCAGAAGAGGATCACGAGCGTTCTCCAAGATCAGAAGAGTATTTCCAAACCACTTCTACACAATTGGCGCCGTCTGTGGGAATACTCAAATATATCCATGGCAGGCGTAACAGAAGATCCTCCAATAGTCACAGATGAAACCACTCAAAGAGACGACCTCACTCTAACAAACATGCTTGGACCGGAGACTATCGCCGCGAGACGTGCCTTGAACTTTGCCTCACCCTCGACTTCAAAACATGAGACAATGTAGGCGATCATGGAACAAGAAAAGCAAAATGAACAGAGGTTGGAGAACATGATCGCTGAGAACGAACGTCTCCGTGAAGATTTGGCCTTGGAAGTGGCGAAGTCCAAACAAGCTGTATGCCTAAATCCGGAACGATCTCCGAAAGCAGGTGGTCGATGACCTCGAGCCCGACAAGACAACACCGATAGCGGCTCCGGCTCGTTATCCCCGGAGCCCAGGAAGAAGGGACGACATGATACCACCAGTTCTTCCAAAGAAAGTCCCCATACAATGCACCAGCAAAAAAGGAATAGCTCGGACGAAGATCAACCCAATGCCTTCGTACGACGGATTGCAAAGGCTACGCTACCCAAGAAATTCAAAGTACCGTCGTTCACCTTGTACGACAACAAATTAGACCCCACCGACCATATCCGCCACTACAAGCAGGCCATGACATTGCATACAGACGACGAGGCCCTCATGTGCCAAATATTTCCTAGCAGTTTGGGACCATTGGCGGTCAGGTGGTATTATAAACTGGAGCCAACTTCGATCAAAACCTTCCACCAACTACAGAAATCCTTTAGGGCCAGATTCATCACCAACGAGGTCCAGCCGAAGCAAGCCGACTCTCTCTGGGCAATGCAAATCCTGCCAGGAGAAACATTAAGAGCATATTCGGCGCGATATTGGGAATGCTTTAATCTTGTTCATGACGCTTGCAATGACTCCATGGCCATCACCACCTTCAAAATGGGATTACATCCAGATAGTGCCCTCCGCAGTTCCTTGACTAGAAGACCCCCCAAAACAGTGTGGGGGTTGATGAAGAAAGTAGAGGAATACTACAAAGTGGAAGATGACGCCTTGCGAGTTAAAGCCGGACACGTGGCCAACAAAACGGCCCCTCCCGAAATTGCTCAGCCAATAAGCTCCGTACCACCACAGAGCCCTGAACCACGACAGCGGGCTAAACGAGACAAGAGATGGGATTCTGGCCGATCCAGTGATCAATGCTCACACCAAGCAAATGAGCAACTGCTGGTCAATAGAAGGCGCACAAAGCGCGCCGACAAGAAATATACGGAGTAGTCAGAGCCAATCAGCTCGATTATGTCCAAAATCCAACATCTTCTGTTTTTCAAATCCAAGATGGTGGGACCTCCTGACACGAAAAGGCGAGACAAGCGCTGTGAATATCATAAACATCACGATCATGATACGGATAGTTGCTATGCCCTGAAAGATCACCTTGAGGAATTGGTGCAAGATGGCCAGCTCCAGCAACATGTTCGGAAGAGCACAATCAAAACTGTTGCCCTTCGGCCGAAGTCACCTCCCCTCGGCGTTATTCATATGATATACAGCCTTCCAACGCCACGTACAATACATGCAACTCAGTCAGCCCCCCAGAAGCAACGCACATAAACGGAATAGCCCCACGAAGCTCAGAGTATTATCTTTGACGATTCTGACCTTATCGGCATAACACTCCCCCATATTGATCCATTGGCCATTGAACTACACGTGGACTGATTTACCGTTGAACGCGTCCTCATAGACTAGGGGAGCACTTCAGAGGTTATGTATTATGAGACCTTCATCAAACTCGGTTTCAACAAATCAGAACTATCTCCGGCTCCTCATCCATTATTCGGCTTCAACGCAAATCAAGAGTACCCGTTGGGAAAAATCACGTTGCCCGTTCGGGCAGGCTCCCAAACAGTGGACGTCGAATTCTTGGTCGTCAAGCTCCCTTCGCTGTATAACCTCATCATCGGGCGAACTTGGTTGCATACTATTCAGGCCGTTCCAAGCACCTATCATCAACTACTATGCTTCCCGACCGAACACGGCATTGAGCAAACCCGTGGTTCCTGGCAATCCCCACGAGCGTCTTTCTGGAAAGAAACCAACGGAGTCGCTAGTCAACTCCACTGAAGTGCCGAATCGAGACAGTCTCGACAATTTCGGACGGCTCCCTGGCGAAAAGCTAGAGAAGCTCTAGGCGATACTAGCAGCAGCTTCCCGAGACGTATGCTCAACGCGTTCAGCTGCGCCGCTACACGCAGGGAATGTTGCTCTTGAAGGTATTTTCGGATGATGCGAGGTTGGTTTATGGAAAATTAGGTACGCGGCATTGCTCCTAATGCACTTGTACAAATTCTATCATTAAACCCGACCTGTGGGGAATGATATTGGTTCCGAATGGCTTACCATCTACACTTTCCACTACTGTAATGCAAAGATTCCTGTTTACTCACTGTGCAATCCAATTCAAAAGTGTTCCAAATAAAGCCTCCGAATTCAGAACGCCCTTCGTGGATGTCAGGATTGGCCGAATAAAGCCTCCGGATTCGGAGCGCCCTTCGTGGATGCCACGATTGGCCCAATAAAGCGTCCAGATTCGGAGCCCCATCAGTGAATGACGTCTTTGGGCCGATAAAGCCTCCAGATTCGGAGCGCCCTTCGTGGATGTCAAGATTGGCCAAATAATGTCTCTAGATTCGGAGCCCCATCGGCGAATGACGTCTTTGGGCAAATAAAGCCTCCGGATTCGGAGTCCTATCGGCTAATGACGTCTTTGGGCCGATAAAGCCTCCAAGTTCGGAGCGCCCTTCGTAGATGTCACGATTGGCCGAATAAAGCCTCCGGATTCGGAGCCCCATCGGCGAATGACGTCTTTTGACCGATAAAGCCTCCAGATTCAGAGCGCCCTTAGTGGATGTCACGATTGGCCAAATAAAGCCTCCAGATTCGGAGCCCCATCGGCGAATGACGTCTTTGGGCCAATAAAGCCTCCAGATTCGGAGCCCCATTGGCGAATGATGTCTTTGGGCCGATAAAACCTCCGGGTTCGGAGCACCTTTCGTGGATGTCATGATTGGCCGAATAAAACCTCCAGATTCGGAGCCCCATCGGTGAATGACATCTTTAGGCCGATAAAGCCTCCAGATTCGGAGCGCCCTTCGTGGATGTCACGATTGGCCAAATAAAGCCTCCGGATTCGGAGCCCCATCGGCGAATGACGTCTTTGGGCCGATAAAGCTTCCGGATTCGGAGCGCCCTTCGGGGATGTCACGATTGGCCAAATAAAGCCTCTGAATTTGGAGCCCCATTGGCGAATGGCATCTTTGGGCTAATAAAGCCTTCGGATTCGGAGCCCCATCAGCGAATGACGTCTTTGGGCCGATAAAGCCTCCGGATTCGAAGCGCCCTTTGTGGATGTCACGATTGGCCTAATAAAGCCTCCGGATTCGGAGCCCCATCGGCGAATGACGTCTTTGGGTCGATAAAGCCTCCGGATTAGGAGTGCCCATCGTGGATGTCACGATTGGCTAAATAAAGCATCCGAATTCGGAGCCCCATCGGCGAATGACGTCTTTGGGCCAATAAAGTCTCCGAATTCGGAGCCCCATCGGCGAATGACGTCTTTGGGCCGATAAAGCCTCCGAATTCGAAGCGCCCTTCGTGGATGTCACGATTGGCCGAATAAGCCTCTGGATTCGGAGCCCTATCGGCGAATGACGTCTTTGGGCAGATAAAGCCTCCAAATTCGGTGCGCCCTTTGTGGATGTCACGATTAGCCGAATAAAGCCTCCGGATTCGGAGCCCCCATCGGCGCATGACGTCTTTGGGCCGATAAGGCCTCTGGATTCGGGGCACCATCAACACGTCTTCAGGCCGATAAAGCCTCCAAATTCGGCCGACCAAATAGTGCCACCAAGCGACGCTCGAGGGCCAAATAATATTCCGAATTCAGAGCACCCTCCCGAACGAAAAACATTTGCACATCGATGCAGGGATATGTAGGCTGAACCAGTACAACCGCATGAACAAGACAAAACATTGCAGCATTCAAAATAAGATGCTTAATTAAGCACACAAAAATTCAGAATGAGATAAACTTTTAAAATAAAACATTTTACTCGATTAAACAATAATTACAAAAAATGCAATCCGCGTTCGAAGCATTACAATAACTATTCTCATACGGCGTCGGGTTGGCACAGTGGTAGTGCCGAATCAACGCCCGCTGATCAAAGAGCACTCGCAACTTGAAATGCTTTAATCTAACATCGCCTGAATCCACGTTCACACCGATGAAATAATCATCCTCGAGGTGGGGACCCTTGGCACCGTAGACAACGTCAAGGCCAAGATCCAAGACAGGAAAGGAATTCCCCATGAAAACAGTAATACTCAACGGCTGCGGTGCTACGTCGGCCTCGTTTCTCGATCGCGGTTGCGGAGAACTTCCCTATTGTTGTTTGTCCCTTCGAGGTGATCTGCTTTGACGACTTAAAGGCTGACATTTTTCTCATTTTTTCTTTAATGCCCTACCTCCCGCACAAGTGGGTTCTCTATTGCAATTCATTGCAATGTCAAGCTCAGCCAGAGTTCGAGCTTCTCCTCTGCTGCTGAAGAAAACTCCATTCGACATTCACACTTATCTAACCCCATGTAACAAAATCATTTTAAATCAAGTCTGTACATAGTAAGCGAAGTCACTGGAGCGAAAAGTCCGAGGCGATTTCATTAACACTGAACTCCAAAAGACGGACGCAGAGCGATATTGGCCACAACCACTCCATGTACTAATTTTTGGCTTTTTTAGAGTTAAAATGGCCTAATTATATGAACAACAATTATAGATGGGCTGACTGTCTTCGGATTCGGAGCCCCTGGTGCATGACACCTTTGGGCTGGTTAAGCCTCCGAATTCGGAAACTCATCGGCGCAATTGACCTTGCGCGACATGCCAAATATATATTCAGTGGAGAATGCTCATGACGAGTCGGTATATAACCATTCAGAATTAAAATGCCTAGTTAACTCGAGCCGGTTGATATTTATACAATGAAACATGCAATCACGTGTGTGCCAAACAAAACTTATAACAAAACATTGAAAATAAAATGCTTTTTCATTTGACCAACCAATAATTACATAATCTTAGACACAATCAGCATTTGAACATTTATAACGAGTATTTTTATTCGGCGTCTCCCTCATCATCTCTCTTTTCAACTTCAAAGGCGAAAAAGGGCAAATGATCACGATGATCAAGGCCACATAAGTTGAAATCGACACCCTTCGCTCGGAGAGCCTCCACGGCCTGAAGAGCCGCGATCCAACCATGCTTAAAACCGCGATTCTCGAATCGGCTGACCTCCTCAGCAAGTGTCTCTTTCGTTTTGTCGATCCCAACCTTCCGGCCATCATGGAAACCCTGCTCGTAACCCTTGGCCCTCGCATTTGCTACGGAAAACATGCCTGCCGTATCTTGGTCGGCGATGGCATGACTAAATAGCTGTTGGGTCACCCTCTCGTCCACAATCGGGTTAGACTAACTCGCCGTATACGGATCGGAGACTTTAACCTTCCTAAGCTCCCTAAGCTCGCCCTCGACCTTTTCCGCACGAGCCTCCGAACTACGGACCCGTTCGCCCATTTTCTCCATTTCTCGCCGTGCGCCGCGCAGAAACATGCCGATTTCGTAAGCGGTGTACAGCCCCTTCACCGCCCCATGAATACCTTCTCGAAACACTTCAAAATCTCATCATCCAACCATTGATTGTTGAACTTCCAGTGGAAAGATCTGTCGAGCGAACTCAACCGCTACACGCGGATCATTGACGATAAAATCTGCCTTAGTCATTGGTTTATTCCCCACGAACACCGCAAAACTCAATGGTCGTGGCATCGTGTCTGACTCATTCCTCGGTCATGGTCGGGGGGAGCTTCCCCATTGATACTTCTCTCTTCGGGGTGATCTGCTTCGGCGGCTTGAAGGTTGATGTTTTTCGCCTTCCTTGGGCGTCCTTCCTCTTGTATGCGCAGGTTCGCTGCTGCGATTCATTGCAGTATCTAGCTCAGCCAACGTTCGTCCCTCTCCTCTGCTATTGAAGAAAAGTCTGTTTGACATTCACCCTCGCCTCAAGCTAGTTCAAATCGAGTCTGAATAAGAATAAATGGACCCACTAGCGCGAACCCACCCCATTTATTCATAGGTATGCAACAACCCCGATGCAATTTCTCCAAACGACGGAGATTTATTAATCTAACCGGCCGAGCATCTTGGCCCCATGCTAATTGATATGTGCCACAGCCACTTCATGCACTGATTTTTGGCTTGTTAAAACGGCCTGATTATCTAAATGGCAATTATGGAAGAATGCCTTGAAGTCCATGCACTGGCTGGGGCAAGGGCAGATTTCTTAATCTAACCGGCTGAGCATCTTGGCCCCATGCCGATTGATATGTGCCACAGCCTCTTCATGCACTGATTTTTGGCTAGTTAAAATGGCCTAATTATGTAAACGGCAATTATGAGAGAATGCCTTGAAGTCCATGTACTGGCTGGGGCAAGAGCAGATTTATTAATCTAGCCAGCCGAGCATCCTGGCCCCATGCCGATTGATATGTGCCATGACCACTCCATGTGCTGATTTTTAGCTTGTTAAAACAACCTAATTATCTAAACGGCAATTATGAGAGAATGCCTTGCAGTCCATGTACTGGCTGGGGCAAGGGCAAATTTATTAATCTAACCGGCTGAGCATCTTGGCCCCATCCCGATTGATATGTGCCACAGCCACTCCATGTACTGATTTTTGGCTTTCTAAACGGCCTAATCATGTAGTCAGCAAGTATACAAAACGTTCTATCCAAAACAACAACCAAACAATTTCGTTCATTAGTAACAGCAAAGTACAAAATGAATTTTCATTAAGTAAATTGGACACAAATTGTAACCATTTTACATATGAAAATTACTAAACAAAAAGCTGTAAAAAAGCAAACAATTTCGTTCATTAGTAACAGCAAAGTACAAAATGAATTTTCATTAAGTAAATTGGACACAAATTGTAACCATTTTACATATGAAAATTACTAAACAAAAAGCTATAAAAAACCAAACAATTCCATTCATTAGTAATAGCAAAGTACAAAATAAATTTTCATTAAGTAAATTGGACACAAATTAGAACCATTTTACATATGAAAATTACTAAACAAAAAGCTGTAAAAACCTGAAAATTACATGCAAATCCTAAAACAAAAACAGGAGCCGCCCAAATTAGCCCTCGGAGTCAGACTCCAGCGGCTCAACATCCACTTGCTCGTATGGAATTGGCATAGCCAATGTCACATCAGCAGCAGCAAGGGCTTTGAGCCAGCTGTGTTTAAATCCCCGATTTTCAAATTTGGGACTTCGTCTACATATTCATCAAAAGCAGACTTCTTCCCAGCATCGAATGCGCTGGCAGCCTTCAGGTCGGCTGTTTCCTTTGCCGCCTTCATCTCTTCCAACCTAGCCTCCAATTTAGAGATCGCCTCCTGGGCCAATTTAAGCGCGTCGTCGCTCGCATTCGCCCTCTTCTCGGCGACTGATCTCAATTCTTCCGTATTGCGGGCTCTCTCCATCTCGACCTCAGCACGGGCGCCCTCCGTCTGCGCCCTACTCCTTTGGCCCTCAACCTCGGCTTGCAAACGACCAATTAGCTCGACGGCATCATGATAGCGACGGCCCATGTCGGCTATTCTCTCGACGGTCTGCAAAACAGGAAGTTAAGAACAAAATAATAGTTAAAAGACAAAGTCCAGATATATACCAAAAGAGCCGATTGCGCAGCCAACCCAATTGCAACCAGATAAGGCTCTACCCGAAAAGCCGCCTTGTCAGTAGGCAGTGAAATGGATGTCGCCAAGCTAAGTACAACCGCTGGATCTTTGATTACCGATGCATCGGAGGAGATTGGCGTATTTTTTATCTTGGGCTAAATAACAAAAGGTATAATTATGTCCGACTCCTCCAAACGAGGTCGTTTGTCGGCATGATTTTCTTCTGAGCCGGCCTCAACGTCGGCAGGGCGTTTCTCCACCCTTTGCTCAGCTTCTACACTTGCCTGCACAAAAGGTTCTGCCTAGGTACTTCTGTTCTTTGCCGTCCCCTCAATAACAAGCAAGGAGGTCTAGGACTGAGACTCGGCAGCCCGAATCTCCTCCGCCCTTCGCCACGCGGCCATCCTTTCCGCGTTTGCCTTCTTGGCAAGTTTAGTGAGGCTCAACCCAACCATATCTTCTGGGAACGCACCGAGAAGGTCCTCTAGACCGTGAAAAATATCGTCGAGCGGACGGTCTTCTCGACCTGAAGTGGACGGAGGATCAGCCGAATTGAGGCCGACTTCTTCAAATGCTAACTTCAAAGCCTCGTCAACATCAGTTTCGGATTGGTCTGACTCGACGGCTTCAACTACTTCCGGTCGCTCCGAATCTGATCCCTCGCAACTGACTTGTCTCAAATTTTTGAAATCAGTCAAGATAAGGACGATAAGAGACTCCTCACCCTCCAAAATTGGGATGTTTTCTGCCGCCGAAAAGGTCGTATAAGTCATCTCGTAGCCGAGCAGAACGTGGGCCGCCCTCTCCTGCTTCTGAAAACTCGGTCGGTCGAAATACTTGAGTGCAGTCTTGATTTCTTAAAAGACGGCATCGTCGGTCGAGATCAAGACTTTCTTCAAATCGTTTCCTGCAAAAGCAAAACCATGAGGTCCCGAAAATAAAGTTTTATAAATATAACAAGTAAATAAATAAAAGAAGATACTCGGCCACCTGGTTCGCCCCTCCGTCTAGGAATACGATCAAGGTGATCCTTGCCTTCGCCGAATTTCTAGTTTCCTTGGACGACGACCATAACATCATCGACTCGCTTCCCAAAGTTGGAAAGCATAGTCACTAGTTGATGGTCGGTGTTTTTGGCCCTAAGGAAATAACGCCCGTGCCGACCAGAAGACTTGGCAAAGGCATAGCAATGCCGAATAGCGGGAATGCCATGGTTAAGCCTAAGGTGGCGGTTTAGTGCGATAATTCCCATCACGATCCTATAGAAGTTGACGTTGGGTTGGGAAGGGATTAACCCCCAATTGCAAAGCACGACCCTATATAGACGTCCTTGAACGTCCTGGGAAAATCCCGTTGTGTCCATAGGGCTTACTACAGTTCGGACTCAATGTCACGGTTCTTAATCTGATCTCGCAAAGTGTAATATGAGATTGATAAATCACCAAAGAGTCCAAATCCGGCAAATCGTTTTGAAAAAATGATTTTTGGAAAGAAGTGCCAAACATGGACTGCTTTGCTAGATACCGAGTCGCCACCTAAATATTTTATTTTGGGGGAATTTAGGAAACCCTGACTCGTGCCTAAGGCCACGTGTCCGTCATCACCAAAGTTGCCTCGGCTCGGGAGCTTGGGTACGATTGGGGAAGGTCATGTAATGAGCACTCCCGCTCGCCCGATCAAAGATCGGCCACTACTAAATATGATATCTTGTTTTTGAAAACATATGTGCTCTTATTCCAGTTTATTAGCCTAGAATTGCTACGTGATACGCACAGCATACAAGTATAGACTGGATTGTCTAAGTTGGAACAAAACATCTCTTGTTTGTTTTTGAAAGCGGTTTGCTACTTACAAGTAGGCTAAAAAGTGGATTTTGCCACCCTCAAGTGGGCTTAGAAAACATGGTGATTTGCCACTCTCAAGTGGGCTTTAAACTCGCAATCGATGAATTATTCTAGTTTAAATAATCTAACCTTCACCCACAGACATTCAGGCAGGTATATCACATAAGCAGTTAGCCTCATGGCAAGCATGCTATCATGGCAGTCACTCACACACATGCAAGGATGCTAAAGCATAAACACTCACCGAGTACCCCAAGCCAAATCAGAAGCTAGTTAGTAATCAATGCATGATCCTAGTTCATGTTAAGATGGCTAATGCAACACATGTGAAATGCAACTAAGATAGGCTCGGCTATTCTAAAATGGCATATGAGATGCTATAGATAACATGTATTCAACTCGGAATTGAAATGCAATGCAGTTAGTATGATGCGCCGAGCCTGGTGCATGCAAGACAGATGAATGAATGCAAACATGCGAAGCATAAGGATGCTAATTGAAACATGCCCTAAAACTAACCATCGTAAGCTGGTAAATAAAAGGGAGAAAGACGTGGGGTTGGAAGACATGCAGCACACACACGCACACTTATTACAAAATTCACCCTCTGGACGGAGGGTCCGAATAAATAATACAAAACCAACTAGCTAACCTAAGCTAATCTAATTAAACTAATTATTACACAACATTAACTAAGTAAGCAATCTAAATGAGCATACAAACTAAATGAATGTGGGCTGCCTTAGCTCTGCTTTGAATGACAAAGGACGCATGCATGCTTGAATTGTCTTCTTCGAAAATCCCTCGCGACGCCCTAACTCACCTTTGTTTGCAATTGATCTCAGAAACTTGCACAAAGCTCTAGAGAGACGAAACTCCAGCCTGGGAATCCGTGGGAAGGCTACCGACCAACTTATTGGCATGGGAGACCAACTACCGACCACCTTTTGTGGTGGAAACCAAAAAAAGTGGTCGGCCTGCCAGTAAATATGGTCGGCCGACCAGTTTCCTCTCTTGGTTTCTGGTTTTCTACAACAAAGGGAAAGAGAGATGCACGGCAAAGTATTTGCAACACATGTGTGCACGACCACTCTCCCCATCATGGCATAAGCTCAAGGGAGTGTAGTCCTCAACCCTCAGGCCACTAATCACACATTCCGATGCATGATGGCCGAGGAGCCGAATTGCACGACTTAATGTAAAATGAATGCACATAAAAGCACCTAAAGCAAACAACTCCGTCATGGGTAGTCAAGAGTGTCGGCGACCAGGAATTAAGGCACGTTTCATCACTTTAAGTATGAAGCGTCCCCCGCTTCCCATGTTCGGACTAACTCCTACTCCAAACACAATGCAACACATAACATGGTATGCACCAATGCGACTCTAGCATGTAATCTCAATGCAATGCAACTAAGTCATGTAAACATGCAAGGGATAACATGCAAACATGCAACTAGCATGCACAATACTATAAACTAACAATGGCATACTCAATGCACATGACACTTAGCATACACAATGCACATAGAAACTAACATACATAATGAGATAAACAAGGCATGCACAATGCAATGATCAATCATGCGACAACATGGCACACTCAGTGCTATGAACTACAATGGCATACTCAATGCAAAATGGACTTAAACCAAAATTGATGGGCCTCAGCCACACCCAAATCAATGGCCAAAGATGATGAAAACAAGGCCCCAAAACTCATGCAAACATGCCCAATGCAATGGCTCCAAGCCTAAGGCATAAAACACAACTTTCCAAACGCATTGAAAAGGATGAAATATGGAGTGCAAGGACACATGTTCCAAATCTGAAATGGCATACAAAATGACTCCAAATGATGTAAAAAACTCACACAATGCATGTTGAATGGCTCAAGCACCGAAACTAGTGAAGTGTATTACACCATAGGCATGCAAGGCAATGCTCAAATGGCCAAACCAACTCCGAACAGACCCTATGTAGGCCAGAATATGAGCAAAAATGAACTAAGATGATGGCTTAAAAGGGACAAAAATGAAGCTCATGCAATGGCTCACAAATGGAGTATAATGATGCAACTCTCAAGCACATTGAAAGAGTGACGAACATGAGAATATGACTAAGAAATAAGCTCTGAAATAACATTCTTCATAATGCCAAAACATGCAAATACCTCAAGTTAAGCATGCAAGGGACCTCAAAAACTCAAAGCTAGGCAAGGCTATCACACTACAAGCATGCATGGCAAGCATCATTAGACCAGGAGGCCTCAAAACAGAGCTAAGGCAACCCAAAATATAGACAAAATCAGTTTGGATCAAGGCCAAAATATGCTAGAATAGAGGACCAAAACAACATGCATTTCAAGCTAGTAAACATGATTTACACTACAAGCATATGAAGCATACGAGGGGCTACCAAACCAGCTAAAAATAGAATCATGACATACCAAATGATGGCCAAAAACCCACTGAAGCATGACCAATACATGCAAGAATGAGGTGCTACTTTGATAAGCCATGAAAGGAATTGTTCTACACATGCAAGAGGCAAACACAAGGTGACCAAACCAGCCATAGACAGAGTCTAGACAGGCCTCAAAAGTCACCAAAAGGGGCTTGAACCAAGCCTTGGAAGTATGAAAGTATGTGCTCCTTTGAAAGGCCAAAAATGCAAACAAATAAGGCCAAAAGAGAGAGGGTCTCCCCTCTCTGATTTAGGCCCTCAAACCATATGCCAACCACTGAAAATCCGCTGGATTTCAGTGACTAAAAGGCCAAGCAAAGATCAACAGAAAGGCCTTACGACATGGCACAAAACAAGGCTAAATAGAGCATGTAAGAGGGTAGATGACCCTCAACACCAAAAGAGCCTTAAACAAACATGAAAACCACTTAAATATGAAGCTTTTCTCAGTTGACAACAAATCCTAAATATGCATGCAAGTATGTCTAAAAGAATGATCAAAATAGAGCTTAAAAAAAGGGAAAAGGAGTTACCCTTGAAGCTCAGCAAAACCAGCAAGTTTTGGGACCAAAAACCAACTCTTTAACCTCTAAAAATACCCTCCAAGAACCTCAGATCAATGGTGGGGGTGTATGGCTATGAGGTGTGGTGCAATAGGTCAAGAACAACACACTTTTGAACCCAAAATGTAAAGATATAAAGAGAGAGATATATTTTTGCCTTAGCCCATTTTTTAGAACCTGTGCAAAGGAGAGGAAGGGCCTCTTTTATAGAGGTTTGAAGCTAAAGCTTCCTCAAGAAGCTAAAAGCTTGGATGCAAATCCTCCATACACGTGTATGGAGGATACAGTCTGTGCCTTCCAGCTGGCATAGCTGACATCCACACAATCTGACAAAAACAGGGGGAAACCAGCTGACCAGAAAAGGTGGTCGGCCGACCACTTTCCCTGGTCGACCGACCAGGGCAAGTGGTCTCCCAGATAAAAACTGGTCGGCCAAGGGTATTGATGGTCTCCACAGTGAAAGCAAGCCCAAGATGTTGTGGCAAACCAATAAATGTGGCCCAAAGGTCAAGAAAACCAGTTTCCCGACCAAAAAACCGGCTGGCGGGGAGAAAAGTGGTTTCCAAGGAGAAAGTTGGTCTCCCACCCTTGTACCACCTCCCAAACAAGGAAAACAAGGTTCATGTAAAAAATGACCAACATAGATGCAAAACTACAGCTCGGGAGGCAAAGCACGCGGCCGGGGGCCTCGAAAACTGGCTGTTGAGCACAAAAAGTGGCGTATGACCACAAAAGTGGTCTCCCAGTGTCCCTCTAGGCAGAGGAAACAAGGCGTGTTGCAAAAATCGTGCCAAATAGAGAATGTTAAGCAGTCCCAAGCTGAGGCGCACGACCGACGGCTCCGAAAATCAGAAACTAGTCTCCAAATGGGAACAGTGGCCTACGACCACGAAAAGTAGTCTACGACCACTGAGAGATGGTCTACAAGACCTCTCCCTTCCTCCGGGAAGAGAAAACAAAACTTAGTCCGCAGACCGAGTCAAAGCACAAAGGGTCTCGAGGCGAGGCTCTTAGCCAAAAACTCCAAAACCTCGAAACGAGCACAACGTGCGCAATCACCGAGCGCTCAATCGATGACGTCTGAGTCTTAAGGTCGGTCAAAAATGGAGTGTCTACAGTTGCCCCTCTTTGACAGAACTTGAAAGTCATACGTGACGGGAATGAATGTCAAAGCCCAGAGACGACCCATTTTTGACAAGGCCGAAGACTTAGACAAACAGGCGAGATAACAAAGAAGTGTGCCCGCAGACAGGGGCAAAATATAAGAAACATGCACGAGGCCGAACATAATTTATGATTGTGCAAAGAAAGTTGTAATGAAGCAAATATGCACAATAAATGCAACAATTTAAGCAAGCGAATACAGACCAAACTAATTTGTAGACGTCCCCGAACGTCCCAGGAGGGAAATGCCATTTTGTTCATTTGGGCTCACTACAGTTCAGGACTCAATGTCACGGTCCTGTATCTAATCTTGCAAAGTGCAATGCAAGACTAATGAATCATCAAAGAGTCCAAATCCGGCAAATCATTTTGAAAAACTGATTTTTAGAAAGAAGTGCCAAACATGGACTGCTTTGCCAGATACAGAGTCGCCACCTAAATATTTTATTTTGGGGGAATTTAGGAAACCTTGACCCATGCCTAAGGCCACGTGTTTGTCATCACCAAAGTTGCCTCAGCTCGGGAACTTGGGTACGATTAGGGAAGGTCACTTCGTGGGCACCCCTGCTCCCCCAATCAAAGATCAGCCTCTACTAACCATGATATCGAGTTTTGAAAACATTATGCGTTCTTATTCTGGTTATTAGCCTAGATTTACTATGTGATGCGCACAGCATACAAGTATAGACTGGATCGCCTGAATTGGAACAAAACATCTCATGTTTGTTTATTTGAAAATGGTTTGATGGTGCTACTCGTAAGTAGGCTAAGACGTGGATTTGCCACACTCGGGTGGGCTTAGAAAACAAGATGATTTGCCACTCTCAAGTGGGCTTAAAACTCACAGTCAATGCATTATTACAACTCAGATAATCCAACCTTCACCCACAGGCATTCAGACAAGTATATCACATAAGCAGTTAGCCTCATGGTAAGCATGCTATCATGGCAGCCACTCACACAGATGCAAGGATGCTAAAGCATAAACACTTACCGAGTACTCCAAGCCAAAACAGAAACTAGTTAGAAATCACATGCATGATCCTAGTTCATGTTAAGATGGCTAATGCAACACATGCAGGAATGCAACTACAATAGGCTCGGCTTTTTTAAGATGGCATATGAGATGCTACAACTAACACGTATTCAACTTGAAATTGAAATACAATGCAGTTAGTATGATGCGCTGAGCCTGGTGCATGCAATACAAATGAATGAATGCAAATGTACGAAGCATAAGTATGCTAATTGAAACATGCCCTAAACTAACCATCAAAAGTAGGTAAGTAAAAGGGAGAAAGACGTGGGGTTGGAAGACATTCACAAACTCACGCACACTTATTACAACTATGCCCTCGCTTGGAGGGTCCGAATAAATAATACAAGCCGCCTAATTAACTAACTCACGAGCTAATTAATTATTACAAAACCCTTGAATAACTAGTTACAACTAATTATTACAGAACTTAATTAATTAACAAATTAATTATTACAAATAACAAATGCTAACTAACTAGTAAGCAGTAAAAGAGAATTGCTCCAGCTCTGTTTGAAGAAGAGGAGGGTATGCATGCTCGCTTCGGTTCCTCGAATCGAAACACCTTCCGGTTGCTCTTTAGAAGCTCTGTTTGCAGGGTGTTGTAGACACCCCATTTTTGACCGTCCTCAAGACTTGGACGTCACCGTTTGAACACCCGGTGATCATCCATGTTTGTGTTCGTTTGGAGTTCCCGGAGGCCTCGGCTACGTGCTTTGCCTCGGGATCTCTGGACTCGACTCTTTAGTGTCTGGTTTTGCACCAAACACTTGTGCTTTTGCCTTGAAGAGAGGAGAATGGCTTATTGGCCATCCTCACTTTCCACCGGCCTTCCCTAGCATCACCGACTGTGTAGGGGTTCCACCGGCCATGGTTTCTTAAAATCAATGGCCGGTCGGCATAATATACTGCCGACCGGCACTTTATTTTGCCGATGGCATCTTTTGCTGGCCGGTGTGACTCCTTTGCACCCTTGAGGCATGGTGCATGCCAGTTGTGCCAGCTGGAATGCACCATCACTCCTCCCCGTGCGGTTTTGGCTGGTATGAGCCTTTGAACCCCTTGGTTCCTTCTAGAAGGATGAACCCTTGGCTAAGCTTCTTGAAGAAGCTTTGCCAGCTGTTTTAGCTTCTCCAAGAAGCCTAGACTCCTTTGCACCCTTTGCCCCTTTCACTTGGCTTCTTGGAGAAGCCAAGAACCATTTGCTTAGCCTATATATAGAGCTCTCCTCCTCCATTGTTTAAGGTTGGGAGTTTTAAACCTAAAAAACCAGAGCTTATATACATATATCTGCTAGATATATCATCTCTCTCCATATTTCCCTCTCTCTCCTTCCTTAGTGTGTGTTTGGTAGCCCAAAAGTGCATTTTTACCTTATTTTTGCACTAATACACACACCATTACACCTTGCTCCGAGGTTGAGAGGCTTGGGGGATTGATTCTTGAGTTACTGATTTTGATCAAAAGAAGAGGGCTGGACCAACTGTTCTTCAAAGGATCTTCAAGGGTAACTACTTTGCTTTAGTTTCCCCAAACTTGCACTAGTCTTTTGCCTATCTTGCTTGCTGATTCAGTTTTTGTGCATAACATAAAAAAGACTTATATTTTCATGCTTAAGAACTTTCATTAAGGGTCTTTTGTGGTTTGAGTTCAAACTCACCCTCTTAGGCCTTATTTGGTCCTTTTTGTTGCCTCCTTGGTAAGGCCTTGTTTGCTTAAGTGTTTTGGTCTTTTCACCACTGAAAACCAGTGGATTTTCAGTGGTGAGGAAGGTGGTTTGAAGTCTTGCATAGGGGAGGGACACCCCTCTCCCTTCATTGTCTTATTTCCTTGCATTTTGGCTTAAAGGGTAACATGCATGCTTGATTGGTTTTAGCCCTTTTTCAGAGGTTTTTGGGTGTTTTTAGGTCATATGTAATCTCTGTTTTTGGTCGGATTTGTGCCCCTTTGCATGCTTAGCATACTTGCTTTACATCCCCCCTAGTTGGTCTAGAAATGCATCTTGTGTTTAGGCCATGATTCTTGCATGTGTTGGCTTAGTCCCATGAAGGGGTTGGCATTATTTTACCATGTTTAAGGCCTGTTGGACATCTATTTCAGTCATGCTTGCCTTATTTGGTGTCCTCTCTTTGTGTTTTGGCTTGTAAGCTTTGAACATTTTGGCCTCTAGCATGCATAGCTTAGACCATCCTCATGATTTGGCATCATTTAGGATCGTTTTTCAGTTCATAAATCAGGTTTGTATGTGTATATAAGTGACCTCTTCCATGCTTTAAGGGTATGCCCTTTTATGCCTAGATATGAGCTTTGATGCATGCATCTCATCGGAGCCACTTCAGCTGCCATGTTAGTATGTTTTGGAGTCCATTTTTGCGTGTAAAAATTCTGTTTTTTTTACTTGTCTAATTCATGCCATGATTGGTCATGTTGGTAGAAGTAAAGTGGCCCTTTTTGTGCCTTAGCCTTAGGACCATTGGCTTGCATGTTGGTATGAGAGTTTGTCCATCATTTTGGGCACTTTTTGGCATTGTTTTGAGGTGAATTAAGGTCTGCCCCTTTACCATTTTAAGCCACCATTGCATGCTTGTTTCATGTTTGTTGCATGATTGCTTCATGAGGTGTTGTAACATGATGATCCCATTGCTTAAATTGTCCATATTTGCATTGCATTTGCATCTTGCATGCCTAGCATTGCATACTTGCCATATTAGTTGCATGGCATTTGGCATGCCTTGCATTTTCATCTCATTGTTGTATCTTCGAGTCATGTTTGCATAACATGCATTGCATTACTTGGTTTGGGGTGTCAAACCAAGTGTGAGGGTTAAGGAGCGTTCATACCGTAAGTGATGCAACGTGCCTTAACTCTCGGTCACCGGGGCCTTTGACTTCGACATGATAAGGCCTTGGTCCTCATTTGTGTATTGCATGCATTCTTACATCAAATGGCAAGCTTGATCTCTTGGGCTATCATGCACAATTGATGGCTCGAGGATCGAGGGCCATGCTTCCCTGAGTTCAACACATGATGGGAAATATGACCATGCTCACGTGTGCCTGAAATCCCATGCCATATATTGTCTGTTCTCTGTTGCTGTCAAAACTGTCTTCTGCACGAAGTTTCTGCCGACCGGCAGAATTCAGTGCCGACCGGCCATTGGTGAATGGCCGATAAATCCAGAAGCAGCCGATGGAAATTATGCACTGCCGGTGGGAATTTCTCCCAGCTAGTGGTACTCTTCAGTATGCAACAAACTTGTCCCAGCACTTTGGCATTTTTCAGAGAAGTAGGGCAGTGTAAACAGAGACAGCCTTGGTATGGTACGGACTTTCCGGATGAGACGGGTTCGAGCATGCATCACTCGGGCATCCCGAGGTGGGGGGGGCTGTGGCCACCTTTCTTCCTTTTGCATTCATTCTGTTAAGTAAATTAGAAATTCTGTAATAATTTATTTGTTTATTATTCGGACTGTAATATTTATTTGGTCCCTCCGATTGAGGGCAATTATGTAATAAGTGTGCGTGAGTGTGTGTATGTCTTCCAACCTCACGTCTTTCTTCCCTTTTATTTACCTGCTTATGATGGTAGACTAGGGCATTTTTAAAATTAGCATACCTTATGCTATGAATGCGTGCATTCATGCATTCGTATTGCATGCATCAGGCTCGGTACATCACGCTAACTGCATTTGTACTTCAATTCCAAATTGAATACGTGCATCAATTGATTGCATTTCACATGGCATGCTTAGGTTAGCCCAGCCTACTTTGATTGCATCATGTATGTGTTGCATTAGGCAATTTGACATGAACTAGGACCACGCATGTTTGCTAACTAGTTTATTGTTTTGGCACGGAGTACGATGTAAGTATTTACGCTTTAGCATATCGCATGCGTGTGAATGTTAACATGACAGCATGCTTACCATGTGGCTAGATGCTTAGGTGATAAACTGTTTGGATGCCTGTGGGTGAAGGTTGGATTGTCTGAGTTGGAAAAACTCATTGAAATCCATATTTTAGCCTACTTGCGAGTAGCAAATTCCAAAATGTTTTTCTTTCAAGACAAACGGATATGTAATGCTTATTTCCAAATTAGGCAATCTAGTCTATACTTGTTTGCTGTACGCATAACATAGTAATTTTAGGCTAATAAATGGAATAAGAACACATAAAGTTTTCAAAACTAGATATCACGGTTAGTAGAGGCCGATCTTCGGATCGGGCGAGAGGGGGTGCTCATAGCTGACCTTCCCCAATCGTACCCTAGCTCCCGAGCCGAGGCAACTCTGGTGATGACGGACATGTGGCCTTCGGCACCGAGTCAGGGTTTCCTAAATCCCCCATAAAAAATATTTAGGTGGCGACTCTGTATCTGGCAAAGCAGTCCATGTTTGGCACTTCTTTCCTAAAATCTGTTTTCTCAAAACGATTTGCCAGATTTGGACTCTTTGGTTCAAGATTAAGAACCGTGACACAAATTGAGTCCGAACTGTAGCGGGGTCCCTCGCGGACGTGCTACAATTTTCGGCGACTCCGCTGGGGACTTTAAAGAGCTTGACTCGAACTCGTGATATTCTGTTTTGATTTCATTTATGTGTCTCTTTGCATTGCTTGTGCATTGGTGCGCCTAGGACACCGTGTTTGCCATCTGCCATTCCTGAACGGTCTGCCGGAGGCTTGTCTTGTCAAGGCATGACCATAAGGCTGACCGGTTATGGGCTCTGACAACGTGGGAACACAAACCCCAATTTTACCGGGGCACCCTTTTTGACCATTCGACCTAGTGCATATCGAAATCCATAGTGACCATTCCAAGCTAAGACAGGTTGCTTACCCGATGTTACGTTGTTTGAAAACTGCTGCGTGCATAGTGAAACCCTGCTCCTGACAAAATAGGACAGGGAAACCCTACCCCAACATAGGGGTGTTTTGGTTCTCACTTACCTGCTATGTGCTTTTAGAGTGTATCTCTACAGGAACGTACATGTCAGTTTGCAAGATTGAGTATTAGACCTGAGGGCGTCAGTATCAGTTTATGAGGATCAGTTATCTGCGGGTATCAGGTTCAGTTTTGGGAACAGTGATTCTGGGGAACAGTGATCAGTATCGACGAACAGTATGTTCGGCTTACCAACTGTGTATTATGAAATACCCAACTGCGCGTTGTATGTGTTTATTTTATGCCGTTATACTGTCCGATTGTTTGTTTATTTACTGCTTTATTTATCTTTTTGCTAGGTAGTTTAGCACCATTGCTTCTAACCCGGTAGATATTCCCCAAGCACTCTGGATTAGAGGTCGTCGGCTCCATCGATCTGAGGATCTGGTAGACGGACAACTAGTGTACCACTCCCTACCCCCGGTTACTAGACGAAGGACAGCTAGGCAGAGGGCATTAGTTCAAGAGTCAGTTCAGAGGGCCTTATCTACCCTACCTGAGTTCAGTAGGGATCAGGGTCCTGTTTCACCTACAGAGAAGGAACATATACCAGTAATTCAACCAGAGCAGAATAGTATGGCTAGCTTAGAGGAGATGGTGCGCCAACTCCAAGAGAGCATGAAAATGATGCAGCAGGATGCCGTTCGGTAGGCAGAGTTCGCCAAACAGCAGGCCACGGTTGTGAGCGAACAAGCAGAGTTAATCGTGAGGTTACAACAGCAAAACGGAGCAGCTGCTTCGCAACAAGTTCCTCCCCCACCAAGGGTTCCGATACCCGAAGAAACACCGAATGCCCAGAATGTCCAAGGGGATTCCGACCTTCCAACGGGGCCAGCCCCGCCCCCAATCCCGCCACAACTATCCAAGGCACCCACGCCTGTCAATATACCGGACTCCCCTTTTGAGTTCGAAATGGACCCCACAGCCTTAAAATTGAGTAAGTTGGAAAAGATGTTCAAAAGATCCTAGGGAGTCAAGACCATCCCTGACATCGAAGATGGGTATACCGACGCAGCCGTGACGCTGCCTGACAGATTCAAGATGCCGCACATTGATCGATTTGATGGGTCTGGAGACCCCATGGTGCACCTAAGATTGTTTTCAGAGATCCTAAGGCCGATGGGCCTCACTAGACTGCAGAAGCTGTCTCTATTTGGCCGAACCCTGTCGGGTGTAGCGGCCATATAGTACGCCAAATTGGAGGATGACGTCAAGAGGAGTTGGGACGAGATGGCTGAGGCCTTCATCTTGCAGTACTCATACAACACACAAATCGAGATTACGACCCCGGATCTCGAGACAACGAGACAAGAACCCAAAGAGAGCTTCTCGGAATTCGTAACCAGATGGCGGGCTAAGGCTTCGATGATGACCTTGAGGCCCACAGAAAAAGACCAGATTTGGATGATTGTGCGCAATCTTCAGCCAAAGTTAATGCAAAAGATGATTGTACTCCCCTTCCACACCTTTTCTGATCTACATGAAATGGGGGTGCAGATTAAGGATGCCCTAAAGCAAGGCTTAATTGACAATGACCGGGAGCAACCCCGCAGAACTTTCAACCGTAACACTAATGCGGGCCTGAGTGGCACTACAACTGTCAGGACCTCCGAAGTGAGTATGGTCACCACCAACCCTCCCCCAAGAACTACGGCAGCCACACCATTCTCCGGTGCGTCCGGAAGCAACCCACAAACAGTCAAATACCCACCCAAAAACACCAGAACCTTCGCTCCACTTTATAAGCCCCTGTCCAAAGCTTTGTGGGTCTTAACCAGAAAGGGACATCTGAAGCCCCTAGAGCCGCGACCCTTACCAGAAAGACTCCCCGCTACCCACAACCCCGCCAAGTATTGTGCATTTCACCAGCAGCACGGTCATGACACCGACCTGTGCTTTCGATTGCGTCACGAGATTCAAGATCTCATTGATAACGGGGTGATTTTACCTCCTGAAAAACCCAATGTTACTACAAATCCTCTCCCCACACATAACCAAGCTCCACCACCCAAAAGAATCAATTTCATCCATACTGGGGTCGTGTCCTACGATCCTAGTATCTATATCACACCTTCTTACCTGCCTAAGCCGGAGGTGTTCCTTCCCGATTGCACCGATTTGTGCGTGATGGACATCTCCATAACCCAACCTAAGCCAACGGTGGTGACTATTGAGAACAGAAGAGAGAAGACTCCAAAGGAGAAGGGGTTTGTTGAGCCAGAGTCTGCGGAATCTGGGAGTGGTGTTGGGAACGCTTATAGTCCGAGTGACTACATTTCACCGATGGGCCAGAATAGACCAGATGTGGAATTTCCAGCAGGAGGAGAGCTGTGTGCAATTCAAGGGGACGGTCCAGGACAGGGAACGGATGATTTGACAGCTGTGGAAGAGGATCTTGCCAAGTTCCAGTTTTACAGTAACCAAGATCCAGAAGACTCAACCGTCAACTGGTTCGATTATGAGGAATCGACAGAGGCCACGGGATGGTTGGACGATCAGCCAGATGTGGTAGGAGAGTTTCAGTCGAAACAAGGCCCGGCAGGGGCAAGAATATCAGTGACAGCCGGAAGGGTTGAAGAACATAGTGCATCGCTGGAGAGCGTCGGTGTCGAGAATTTCGCTCGGGATTGGAGCATTTTGAGTACAGGGATTATTGAACAGTCTACTGCATTGACACAGTCAGAACGGGAAAGATTCGAAGATTCCGAGAGAATCAGGAAGGCAAAAGCCCATGTGGGGGTTGAGACCGCCGCAAGTACAGAAATGGAGAATGCCGCGAGCATAGGAATAGGAGGTACTGCAAGTATCGGAACAGTCATGCCAGAACCGGACAGGTGCCTGTCAACTGCAGATGGCATGTGGTGGGAAGACGATGATCTATGTCTTGCCCACACGGACGAGGATTGCACTACAACAAAAGTAACCTATGGTGACGAAAACTAGTGAAGAAAATCAGATTCGTCACTAAATAAAAATAATTCGTGAGGAATTTATAAATTTTGTCACATATAATAAAAAAATGAAAATGATAGGTGACAAAATTTATTTTCGTCAATAAATACATCATTTTAAGTGAGGAAAAATTAAGTTTCGTCACCAAAAATTTACCCGCTACTTTTTTTTGGTGGCGCCAAAATTTTGGGACTTTTGGTGAGAAAAAAATTTGTCACTAATTATAAAATTATTTGTGAGGAATATATTTTCGTCGCCAAAACATTTTAATATTTTTGATATCTTTTAGTGAGGAAATAATATTGTCACCAATTTTAGTGGGAAATTTTTGATATATTGAGGGGCAATTAAAAAAAACATAGCGTATTAATTTTTTTTTACCCCTTTTCTGTTTATCATCTCTCTCTCTCTCTCTCTCTCTCTCTCTCAAAATAGGGTATTTATTTGTCTTACCTCTTGCTCCTCCACCACGCCGATCACCATTGTCGCCTCTATTAGCCTTGCCGATCGTTGCCGCCACTAGTAGCCTTGTCGGTAACCGCCACATCTTCTTCACTCGGTGATTTGGTACGTGATTTCTCTTTGCTCTTTTTCTAGTGTCTCTTTCTCTTATTCTCTGTATTGGTATGGTGATGAAAATCAGTAAAGAAAACAAATTTCGTCACTAAATAAGAATAATCCATGAGGAATTATAAATTTTGTCACGTATAAGAAAAATATAAAAATAATAGGTGACGAAATTTATTTCCGTCAATAAATACTTACTTTTAGGTGAGAAAAAAAAAAGTTTTCTCACCTAAATTTTTCCCACTAATTTTTTTTGATGGTGCCAAAATTTTGAAACTTTTGGTGAGATTTTTTTTTTCAACAATTAAAAAATTATTAATGAGTAATATATTTGCGTCACCAATAATCTTTTTTTTTTTTTTTTAAAAAAAATTGATTTTAAATATTTTAAGACCATTTGGTGAGAAATGTATTTTTGTCACTAATATTTTTTAATATTTTTAGGCCTTTTAGTGAGAAAATTGTTTTGTCACTAATTTTGAAAGAAGAATTTTGACATATTAAGTAATAATGAAAAAAAATAGTCTATTATTTTTCCCTCCCTTTTTTTTTTTTTTTTTTTTTGGGATCTGTTTTGCTAAATTATTTTTCCTTCCTTTCTTTCTTTTTTTTTTTTTTTTTTTTGATCAGTTTTTTTCGTATATCTCTATCTGTCTCTCCCTCTCAAAACAAAACACAAGGGCTGAGTGTTTTGTTTATTGACGAATCAGTTTTCAATCTCTATCTCTCCCTCTCCCTCTCCCTCTCAAAACACAAGTCCCTTCAATGTGTTCTTCTCCGGCGCCCCTTCAGTGTGTTCTTCTCCAACGCCGCTGCCAAAGTCGCTGTTCTCCTCCTTCAGTGTCGCCACAGACGTCGTATCTCCTTTACTGCTTCGTGTTCTCTTCCATCAGGTATGGGTCCTCTTTCTCTCTCTCCCTCTCTCTCTCTCTCTCTCACTTAATTTCTCTATTTTTCTATCTTTGTTTTCCCTAATTTTCAAAATTAATGTTTTCCCTAATTTTTGAAATTAATTTTCAGAATTAATGCTGTATTTAATCCATGTAAATAATCCATGGAAGACCATGTAACTTCGTGTGCCTAATTTATAGTCATGGAAGACCAATTCTTCCTTTCTGATGCTACCAATATGATGGTTGACTTTTGAAATTGAGCTATTTGTTTTAGCAAGCATTCAATTTAGGCTTTTACACCTTGAAGCTCAGTTATCCATCATATATCCTCTACATCCATAATAGTTTTTTTTTAAAGTCGGATTTGTTGTCATTGCCTGCATATAGCTTATCAACGAATTGTATTTGCCAAATGAGTTGAGACTCTCATTTATAATAATGCAAGTTTAAGATCATTTTCTACAATTTTCTTGTATCTGCCTTTACTTTTTTCTATAAGTAAAAATATTTCATAAAAGAAGACATTAAGGGAAACACAAGTAAAGAAAAGGAAAAAAGAAAAAGAAGGCACAAGATACCTACATCTTGCGTATCAAAAATCCCTATGCAATCTAAAAACTGATCAAGAGAAAGGTTAGACATTCCCAACTCCCAACAATAGAAAAAGCTTTAAAAGAAACTTTTCAACCTAAACAAAGGAACTTCTCTTTTGTCAAAAGAACTGCAAATGCTCTCCCCCAGATACCCTACTCAATTGGAATATCTACCTGCGATGTTCTTTGTAGAAGAAATCTTGGAAAGCAAGCATTGCTAGCAAATTGGACATCTCCATCTCTCTCTCTCTCTCTCTCTCAAATTGAGATGTGTGTGGAAGCCTTTATTCCTTTCACAAAATTCTGCTACTGATTCAAATATTATCAACTCTATGTATTATGTGGATTTACTGCATTTAGTATATTTCTGTGATGTGACCTGTACTTATCAAAGCACCATGACAGAGAATGTTTGATTTTAATATGGAGTTTGTTCTTTTTTAACAGGTTGAACCCATTCGCAACTTCTTTGCTACACTTTTCCTTGCCAGCATTTGGATGCTTATACATGTTCATTTCCTTTTGAATCACATTGATATTTTACTAGCAGTCATTGTATTGGTGATTGTCATAAAGACTCTTGTGGTTGCAACAGTAGTTAAAGGATTTCGATCCAATAACAAGACCTCACTACTTGTAAGGATTTACTATCTACTTGCTTGACTACTCTTTTGTGCACCTTGATCTTTGACAACTCTATTGACAGAGGGACCTTAGTTGTTCGATATTTGTAGGTTGGAATGTCTCTGGCAAAAATTGGAGAATTTGCTTTTGTTCTCTTAAGTCGTGCTTCCAATGTTCATCTACTTGAAGTAAAATTTCCATTTTTAATTTGTTAGCACGGTTTTGAATGGTTGTGTCCACTTAAACTGAAGTCTTTTCTTTTTCAAACAGAAGTTTGTAATGTCAATATGTGTATTTCAGAGCTATTAAACTGATAAAAATACCATTAGCTTACATGAATTACAATTCTGATAATGCTATTGCATCAACCTTTTTCCATCTATGAACCTACAATCCTCAATCATAGTTTTGGTGTGTGGTTTTATCCTGTGTAATTGCAATTAGAGAATGTAACTTGAATTTTGAAACCATTGCAGGGTAAGCTGTATTTGCTGCTGCTGGGCACAACAGCTCTCAGCCTGGTCAGTAAGGCATTTTTAATTGTGTTGCAAGTGATGCCATTTTAGTTCATAATTCCCATTCATGGTAATAGTTAGAATTTGATCAATAGCATTCTCTTGGACACCAATGATAATTTTGGGAGCAGTTTATAAACATTTTCATGATTTGCCTAGGATTTTGAGCCCATGTTTACATGTGGTATAAGTTAAATATGGGCTCTGAAAAAGATTTTTACTCAAAACTGAAGTTTGTCAGCTCGTATAATAGAACTATAGAAGTTTGTTTGCATTCTGTGGTGTTTTCCTTTTTATGGTTTAGGGATCATCTTGGTTATTTTATATTGAAAAAGACTCAAAACTGATTATCAATGGGTTTGACAAAATATAGAAACACAAACCAGAAAATGCAAAAAGTTCAGGCTTTACCTAACAGGCCTCTCTTATACTCTGGAGGACAGACAGGTGGGCTAAGAGCGCAAATGAGGTTGACTGAATAAACCTCTATATTCTCTGTAACAAGGCTCCTTGAGATGTTGCCTACTCTTCTCCTTGCAAATTTCTGATATGCCCAACTCAGATTATGAAATAGAGAGAGCATAGTACATATGATCGATGCACTAACATTTTTGTTTCAAGTCATACCATTACTCCCAAACGTCCTATTTTTGTGTAAATTAGTGTCCATTTTGTAATGTAATTCATTTCATTTTTTTTTCTTTACCTTTAATTTTTCTTTTCCCTTCCCCTTTTTGAGAAATGGAAATGTGGTGCTGTAATCAAATTTTCCCATGTATCAAATTTTTCTAGGGATACACTTGGTGCTGCAATTCATCATACTGATAATGGGGAAAGTTCGAGGGGAGTCTAATGTCTGAAGTATGTGTATGTGTACGATTACTAATGGTTGCATTGTAGGAACCATGCAAACGACAGATGGAGTTACATTTGGTATGTGTCTGAACTTTATTTCTAAAGGGAAAATAGTACTAAAGTAAATGAACTATGTAAGGAGTAGACCCGCATTTTGAAGTTTCAGTGGCTGTGCTCATGATTCTGGATTTAGGTTAGCATCCGGACCTGCTTGATGCATTTTGGAATGGTGGGCCATATCGGACATGATTTTTGATGATAATTGACGTAATTCTCTTGCCTTACAACTATAGCAAATTTTTAGTACATACTTTCAAAACTTTAGATGTGGGTTTGTTTTTCCCATGCTTGCAAACTAGATTTTCAATCATTTGCTTGGATTTTAGGTGGGAAATGTTGGGTCGTGCTTACTATCTGATCTTTTATTAAATGTCTTGTTTCTCAAATAATATTGTCATTTTCTACAAGAAGTAACTCACTAGTTTCAGCTCTTGTTTTCCTTCTGTATATGAATCTCTTGATTTCCACCGTAGTTTGTAAATCATATTTGCTCGGTAAATGAAGGAGCTAATTCCGTACAGGTTTATATCCAAACAGGTTTGATAAAATGACAAGGAGTGGAAGTTTTCTTGGAAAGAGAACTATTGCTGGGAGAGTTGTTAAGAAAAGCTATGGTGCGGCCAAACAACAGCATACATTTACAGTAAGTTTGGGACATGTGTAGTGATGACTCGCTCAATTACTCAAGCCTCTCTTTTGCTCATTAAATCAATAATCTAGTATTTTTTTCCTTTTCAATTTCCTTGAGTTAAACATTGTCTTAGTTCATCCCTATGACAAATTTTGTCCTTGTGTATTTCCTTTTCATTTGTTTTTACTTTCAATTACTATAGATGTCTTGTAGGCTATAGCATTGTTATTATTATTTTACTTTTTTGGAAAAAAAAAAGGAGGAAAACTAGCTATTTAGGTTCTATTCTTTTGTGTAGCATCTGTCGAAAATTGGATTTTGTTCTTCAAATTTCTATTAATAAAAGTTTAAAATGTGCAGGCAGGTTGCTTTTTATGGAAAGTTTTCATTACTGTATACTCTTAGACTACTTGACTACATGAATTGTGCATTTGGATGTATTAGTAGGAACTCCAACAATTTCTTTTGCACTAGCTTCTATTCAACTGAGTTATTTAAAATTACCATATTTTGTTCTTAATGTCATGCTAATGATGAAGGTTTATCCTAGACAACAAGTTGGTGGTGTTAAGGCTGATATGATGGCTGCAAATGAACTAAATGTTCACGCATTCCTTCAAGTAAGATATCATACTTTCAATAAACGATCTTAAAGTACTTGAAAACTTCATTATGTTATTATAATTTCTTCATGCATACAAGGAAACAAGTGGTTATCTACTAAGTGGATGCATGTTGAGGAATACATAGCCTAAGCCATATTTTTCAACGTAGCTGTAATACATGAAGTTATCATTGTGGACTTTTTATGATTTTTCATTATTGCTGTTACACTTTTCAAATTCTTGGTAGTTGTTGACAGTTGATTATTCTGCTATGATTTTGGATAAGTTAGATAAGATAGATTGTAGACTGTTGTAAATTGCAACTTTCATTGCACTAGGGCATTCACTTCAGAATTTTGCATGACAATATATGGTAAATTCTTATATGATAGCTTGTGATTATGTTTTTGGTCTGGTGCTCAACTTGCCATTTGAGGTTGTTGGATTAGGCTGGAATTATTATCTCAGTGGAATGCCTTACGATTTGGGATGCTCAATCTTATTCTCAAGTCTTGATTGATTTTTAACAAATTATTTTTGTATTGTGATTGATTTATAACTCCAGCTGAAGCAAATGTGATACTTCACCTTATTACCCCTACTCTCTTTGTTGTGTGGGCTGTAAATATTTTTAGTAAATTGTTCTTGACACTAATTGCTGCATACGAAATTCATTTGCGGATTATCTAGTTTATTGTTCTACGCAGGTACTTCCTAAATGTCATTTTCAATATTTTGAACAAGAAAGTTTATAATTATTTTCCATATCCATAGTAAGTTACCTTTTCTGAATGAGTTAGGGCCTTATAAATAGTGAAGTTAGATTGTGTTATTAAGCTCTCTTTGCAGCTCTCAAACATTGTGATAATTAAAAGATCATTTTTCCCCTTTTTGCAGCTTTGTCTCAATTATACATCTCCTGGTTGGGGTGGTCTATTGTCTTGTAAGTTGGGCTGTTGGTCTGCCAAAACGAGCAGTGAGTTTCATCTCAATTTTACCATATAACTACTAGTTATTAGAGATGTTCGATTTCTGTAGGACAAGATGTTTGGCATTCGGATCATCGGTTTGGCTCAGGTTTGCTCTTTACCCGCCATTCGAACCGACTCTATCGGGTTAGAAATCTCATGAATCGTAATCGACCGAATGTTATTGCGAAACTGTATCATTTGAAACCGTTCTTATCTGTCAGATTTCGGTCAGTAACAAATTTGAGGAAACTAGCATTTTTTTTCTTCTTCCTCAAAAACCTAATCAATACATATATATACTTTCATCTCTGATTCTATGAATCAGGTAAAGCATATAGATCTTAGAGAAACATAGAGGAATAGAAAAGAGACCAGAGATCGACCATTTTTCAAAGCCAATGTTGTTGCCAAGGGTGGGTGAGGCTTACCATTGTTCAAAAACGGCACTACCAACAACCTTCAAATGTGTGGGTTTCTACCGAATTTAAGTTGTGGGAGGAGTGAGGTTTCTAGAAAATTAGGAAGAAAGTGGGAAAGAGATCAGTAAAAAGAATAGAGATTAGAAAGAGAGAAGGGACATAGATATTAGTGTTTGTTAATGAAAGATAATGTATGTGTGTGTGTGTGTGTGTGTGTGTGAGAGAGAGAGAGAGAGAGAGAGAATATTGGAGACAGGAATGAGAGAGAGTGGTCAAGGGAAACGAGAAAACAAGTAGTGTTTCTCCATATAACAATGTAATATAAATGAGTTGTAAATCTTGAAAAGAGGTAAGATGTCTTCTCATTGCTTGGGTGCTGAGAACTCTAAAAGGAAAAGAAAGAGGGAAGGAAAAAGTTGACTATTTTTTGAATCTTCTCCATCTCTTTTCTCTCCCTATATATACACATATACGTTAACTTATATGTGTTGTGTATCTGTGTTCTAAATTCTTATGATTCTCATGTGTTTTCTGATTGCTTTGGAGTCAAATTTAAGCCTAAAGATGATTGAGCCTTTGAAATCTTATTTCTGTTTGGCATTTCTTTTAATTTTTTTGTTCTTTTTCCCCACTATTGTTTGATGCAGTGAAGTGAACAAATCTCTAATTTCTTGATGAGGCAGTTGTTTGTTCCATAACATTGCCCTCATTAGTTTGTTATTTACTTTTGTTTCTTCCTGCTTTTTGAGCAATTCTGTCATTCCTAGCCACTGCTCCATTTAGGATAGCAGAGATTCGAGCAGCCATTCCTATCCACTGCTAGGTCAAGAACCCGTGGTGATCTATTAGTTATGTGATTAGGGATGTTATTGTGGTTTTTGGATTAGCTGCATTGGCAGATTGCTTTGATAGTTCGGTTGTTTGGCCTTTTTACTAGGCTGCCCAGCGGACAATGTTTTGGGCGCTGTTTGTTCTTGGTCATGATTAGTAATAAACATAACATGCTTACAATTCCTGTTTTGGAAATTAAATTTGAAGGCTCATTTTTGTGTTTGTTTTAAGACCTCAACTTTATGCATTATGCCAAAGGTTAGGTGTGTACTAAATCTTTCCTCTCCCAAACACACATTAATGTGTACTAATTGAGCGTTGTTTTTCTAAAAATTTATTTTTTTGTAGCTCGCTAGAAAGTTCATGCCTTACTGGAGATCCTTATAGACCATAGAGAGGACCCTTTATTTGTTTGATTCATCAAATTAAATTTGTTAATGTTCATATTTTTTGAGAAACCTATTAAACTGCACTTCCATTATGTCCAGTGCTAAATATTTCTTGTAACCAGACTGTCAGGTTGGCGGCACATCAACGTGAAGGATGAAATAAGCTTTTATGCTATATGACAGGTGATCTATGCAAAAGGGTAGGAGATTGTATGTTATTGAGCTTTAATTTTACCGGAGGTTAGGTGTCATCATGTTCCTACACCTGATGTGAAGAGAATGTTTGTCGATTTCAATATTTGGTTCTCCAAAACTTTGCTAATTATATAAACTTGTCTATAATTGTAAAATGGCTGCAGAAAATTAGATGACATTCCTACAGCAATTTCATTCCAATGAAAACAATGAAATTGAATTTTCCAAATGCTAGAGATTTACATGCATGTTACTCCATGTTATAATAAATCGTTGCACCAATAACTGTCAATTGATGTTACAAACTTTGCCTATCTTGTCTTCCTCTCCATATCTTTTTGTCCTTCAGGTTAATTTTTATTTCTTTATTTAGTTTTTAACGGGAAAAATGTCATTGACGGTTTTATTGTAAACAGAGGGAACTAAACCTTGTTGGAAGCCTTCAACCCGCTTCTCAGTGCTGTAAAAAGCACATGATTGTTGATCAAAAAAAAAAAAATAAGGAAGCAATCAATGTTAAAACAAAATAATACGTATAGCAGTGTGTATTATTTTCTAAATTTAGAAGGGAGTTGTTTTTAGGTTTTGTGCGTGGCCTTTTAATGCTAATGTTAAAAATAATAAGCTTATTATCTACATCCATTTTGGTCATTGGTGTCACAACTCACCAAGCTAATGGTCCAGTTTTCCATTTTTTGCATTGTAGGTTGTTGCGCTCTCTCTCTCTCTTCAAAATTTTTTTAAATCCCATTTGTGCAGCAGCCACAATATTTGTTCCTTCCCATTCTCATTGACTGCATGCTTTGGTTCTTACCATGAGATGTTGTAGTGTTATAACTGGTTTGGCTGCTGTCCGTGGGTCACAGCCAGTTTTTGATCCGAGCATAATTCTAGGGATACAGTGAATTGCCATGTTAAGGTGATCATTGCAAAGCCCATGGGTGGGAATCAGCATGGTATTGATCTTTTTAGTTAATCTCTGTTAATTTCTATTCAAATAACTTCAAGCTTGTGATCTTGAGAACAGTTTTGTATATTTGTTAAGTTTCTGATATTTGGCTTTAAGTTTATAATAAAACCTTGCTATTATAATAAACTTTATATATATATACATTCTATGCTAATGTTTGCCTTGTTTATTTTTTTTGTAGATTGGTTTTGATGACATTCGGAAGCATACTTGTAAATGAAGATCAACTGTTGAATTTTTTTCCTAAACTGATGCTTAGTTGTAGTTGCAAATTAAGATTGAGTGTTGATTTTTTTTGGTAGACTCCACGTTAGTTTATTTTGGGATTTACTTTGATGGTTTTTTTGTGATACTTAATGGATTATTATTAAGGTTGTTTGATGGATATATTTCGATTTATAAAATAAATTGTTTAGTGAATTTTTTTGTGGAGTGCTGTATAATAGCTAGTGGATTTCTTAGTACAATTAAAAGGCTATTGGGATATGAGCAGGGATATTTGTGAAATAATAATTTAAATTGAATATAAAATATGGAACAAGTTTAGTGATGAATTTGTTTCGTCATTTGTACTTGTTATTATGACAAAGTGATTATTCGTCACCAATAAACTTTTTTTGTGACAAAACTTACTGCAGTTTATATATGAAAGTTTTTATTTATTTTGTTGTTTGGTGACTAAAAATTTCGTCACGTATATATATATTTGTGACGAAATATATTTCGTCACCCATGTATGACTTTTGAAGACGAAAAATTTCATCACCTTTACATCTTATTGTGACGAAATTATTTCCTCATCAATGATCAACATGCGTGACAAATTTATTCGTCAACTAAAATTATAAATATGGTGCTGAATAACTATTTGGTGACGAAAATGAGAATTTTTGGCAACAAAATGTTGTTTTATTGGTGACAAAATTATGACTTTTGAAGGCGAAAAATTCCGTCACCTTTACATCTTATTGTGACGAAATTATTCCTCATCAATAATCTGTGACAAATTTATTCGTCAACTAAAGTTATAAATATGGTACTGAATAACTATTTGGTGACGAAAATGAGAATTTTTGGCGACAAAATATTGTTTTATTGGTGACAAAATTATGACTTTTGAAGACGAAAAATTTCGTCATCTTTACATCTTATTGTGACGAAATTATTTCCTCATCAATGATCAACATGCGTGACAAATTTATTCGTCAACTAAAGTTACAAATATGGTATTGAAAAACTATTTGGTGACGAAAATGAGAATTTTTGGTGACAAAATGTTGTTTTATTGGTGACAAAAAATTTCGTCGCTGAAGTAATTTCATTGGTGACGAAATTATTTTTTGTCACGTTGGTTTTTAGTGACAAACATTCAATGACGAAATCGGTGACGAAAATATTTCCTCACAAATATCTATAGTGACGAAATTAGCTCTTTGAAGACAAAAAAATTTCGTCACTCAAGGCCCAACTTGTTGTAGTGTTGGGGAGGTAACCAACCAGATGACACCTGGTATATCGGCGAAGTCGATAACATGACTAGGAGTGGACGGTATTTTAAGCCCCCACACCTAGATCAACCAGAGGCGTCTGGAAAAGATAGGGAGGCAGAAAAGCAAAAGGAAAAGCAACTCGAGGATGAGGCCGTATTGAGACAATTGAAGAAGATACAAGCTGACATCTCCATCTGGGGGCTGCTTATGGCTTCTCGAGTACATAGGCAGGCTGTCCTCTCAGCTATGGACAAAGCCAAGCTTTCTATAGACACCACGCCCGAACAGCTGGTGGGCCTAGTCTTTTCGGGAGGAGCTACCCCGATGCGGACCTTCTCTGACAAAAAACTGCCACTTGAGGGTGCGACCCATAACAAGCCACTCTACATCTCTGTGGAGTGCAGAGATAAATGGATACCCATGGTGCTTGTCGACACGGGGTCCGCCATCAACGTCTGTCCGGCAAGAACAGCCTACGCGATCGATTTGAAAGTCGCAGATTTCGTGCCAACGGCCTAGGTGATTCGGGCGTATGACAACACAAGCCGGGAAGTAATGGGGACAGTTAAGATTCAAACAAAGGTTGGGCCGGGACAGCATGAGATAGATTTCCATGTCTTGGAGGTTCCTGCAACTTTCAACCTGCTTTTAGGGCGGCCGTGGCTACATCAGGTAAAGGCAGTCTCCTCCACCCTACATCAAGTGCTGAAATACCCCTATGGGAAGGGAGTAGCCATCGTTTTCATAAATTCATCGATTCATTCGCCGCCAGAAGTATCTACGCCTGTTCTAGAAATCGAGCACGGTGTGGAAGATGTGTTCATATCGGGTTTTACCTTGGCTGAGGCTCGGGTTGTACAGGACATCATGGCAGCTAATGAAGGGGTATATGTCAGTGCTCAAGCAGTCTATCTCATGAACAAGCTCCAACACATCCCCGGGATGGGATTGGGAAAGAGCGGCCGGAAAGGCGTCGCAGCATTGGCCGAAGTGCCACACAACTCTCATACCTTTGGGTTGGGTTACCTACCCACCAAAGAGGACTGGGTAAGGAAAGGAAAGGAGATGGCCGGAAGAGCCAGAGCGAAACAGATAGGGAAGCCCTTTGACTTAATGCACCGGCCCATTCAGGGTACCCTAAACAGACGCTTCGTCCGGGAGGGGGAGGACTTTCCGTTCTGTGGCTTCCCCGAGCCGTGGCTGAACGCAGAGAGGAAGCGCGTACCGGGGTTTGAGATTTTCTTTGATCTACAGCTACCTGAGAATGACATCGCCGAAGGGCAGGCAGATCTATCGGCTGAGGCTGGGCAGAGTAAGGAAGTGCAGTCCGAGGACGCTGAAAATGAAATGGGGGTAGCACTGGCATGTCTACTTTCAGATCCTCCGATTGAACAGAAGTGCTTGGGGGATAACTCCTCGGTATGCATGATCGGGAATGAAACGGCTGCGGGCCTACCATCAACTATTTTGGATGCGTCCATCGCGCCCTCTCTCGTCTGGCAATATGAAGAGGGATTTTTATCAAGCAGCACCGGGTCAGGTAGTGAGCCGGAATCTGATTCCACCGAGTCTTGTGAGTCGGAATCAGGTTCCAGCTCAACTGAGTCTGAGTCCGGTATTCCTGGGGGTGATAACCCGGATGCCACTGTCCTGTCTAGGTCGTCTTTTTCTTTCTCTTTTGAGTCTGTTGTAACAGAAGAATCGGACGGCTTTGAAGTATTTAATGAGAATGATGTGGATGTGATTTCTGAGTATTTTTCTGTGCCTTTGATTTATTGCTTAAATCAGGATTTTCAAAATTTTGATGAAAACGACGAGGAAGAAATTCCTCCGGTTTTGCAACGATTAATTGATCAAGAGCAGGAAAGATTTGTTAAACCCTTAATGGATGAAATCACTACTGTGAATGTTGGTACTGAGAAAGACCCGCGGCTGGTCCAGATCGGGTCCACGTTGTCTTCGGAGGAACGCCAGCGCTTAGTCGCTTTATTAAAAGATTTCAAAGATTTTTTCGCGTGGTCCTACGAAGACATGCCTGGAATCGATCCTGAGATTGTACAGCACCGGATCCCCCTTGATCCCAAGGCCCGACCTGTCAAGCAGAAACTCAAAAGGATCCGTCCTGATTGGGCCATTAAGATCAAGGAAGAGGTCACCAAGCAAATCGATGCAGGCTTCCTGCTGGTATCCGAATACCCGACTTGGTTGGCCAACATTGTTCCGGTGCCAAAGAAGGATGGCAGAATTCGGGTATGTGTAGACTTCAGAGATTTGAACAGGGCCAGTCAGAAGGACGAGTTTCCCTTGCCACACATTGATGAATTGGTAGATTTCACGGTAGGACACGCCTTGCTTTCGTTTATGGATGGCTTCTCAGGCTATAATCAGATAGTAATAGCACCCGAAGACCGGGAGAAGACTGCATTCACTACCCCGTGGGGTACATATTGCTACAGAGTGATGCCATTTGGGTTGAAGAACGCTGCAGCTACTTATCAACGGGCAGCAACCACAATATTGCATGATATGATCAATAAAGAGGTCGAGGTGTACGTGGATGACATGATTGTCAAGTCCAAAGAAAGAGAGGGCCACTACACCGCCTTACAAAAGTTTTTTCAAAGGATCAGAGAGTTTCGACTGCGGTTGAATCCCCAGAAGTGTACATTCGGTGTTACAGCGGGGAAAATACTAGGGTTTCTGATTACACAAAGGGGCATCGAGGTCGACCCTTCCAAAATCAAGGCCATCTTGGAAATGCCACCACCAATGACTGAAAAGGAGGTGCGAGGCTTTCTAGGTAAAGTGCAATTCATAAGACGGTTTATCTCAAAATTAACCTTGACTTGTGAACCACTTTTTGGTCTCCTGAAGAAAGGAAAGAAATTCCACTGGGACGGCCGATGCCAAGCTGCTTTTGAACAGATCAAAGAATATTTACAGAACCCGCCCGTGTTATCGCCGCCAGAGCCGGGGAGGCCGTTGATATTGTACCTTTCAGTAACTGAGACTACCATGGGCTGCATGCTCGCGCAAGAGTCAGAGGACAAAGTGGAGAGGGCCATCTACTATCTAAGCAAGAAGATGCTGGATTACGAGACCCGCTACACTCCACTCGAGAAGGCTTGTTTAGCCTTGGTATGGGCTACCAGGAAACTGCGGCACTACCTGTTAGCTCACTCTGTAATGTTGGTTTCCCGTTTGGATCCCATCAAATATCTTTTCGAGAAACCGGCACTTACGGGTAGGCTAGCTCGTTGGTTGCTATTGCTTTCTGAATTTGATCTAAAGTATGTGACACGCAAGTCAGTAAAAGGGAGAGCGGTAGCGGAGTTCCTTGCCGACCACCCGGTTGAAGGGGATGAGGCGGTTGAGTACCTATTCCCAGATGAAGCCATTCTGCACGTCGAAGATGAAACTTGGACGATGTACTTTGACGGGGCGTCAAACCAGTATGGGTATGGGATAGGAGTGTTGTTGATAGCACCTGACGATTCCCGTATCCCTTTAGCATTCAAGCTCCGGTTCAAAGTCTTGAACAATGAAGCAGAATATGAGGCATGTATTGCCGGCCTAGAAGCAGCCCTAGAACTAGGGGCAAGGCGGTTGGACGTCATTGGGGACTCGAACCTTGTTGTGTCTGAAGCAAAAGGAGATTGGAAAGTCAAAGAGGAGAAGATGATAATTTACCATCAGACCTTGGATTTGTTAATTCCTCGGTTTGAGAAGCTAAATTTCACCCACCTAGTGAGAGAGAACAACAGGTTCACAGATTCACTAGCAAGTCCATCTTCCATGATAGACATCCCGTCCGGAGTCCGGATGCGTCCAGTCATTATCGACCAGAAGTTTGCGCCAGCATATGAGTCGATTTCCGCCATAGATGAGGCTCAGGACGACAACCCCTGGTATTACGACATTTGGAACTTCTTGGAGAAAGAGACGTATCCACCAGGGGCAAATGCCAAGGATAAAAGGGCGATCAGAAGAATGGTCGTTCAGTTCATCATCTATGGGGGTAAGCTGTATAAGAGGGGCCATCTGGGAATGCACAAGCTATGTGTCGAAGCCGAAGAATCAAAGCGCCTGATGGAGGCCATCCATGGAGGGGAGTGCGGTGTGCATATGAACGGAGTAATGCTAGCACGGAAGATCCTCAGACAGGGCTACTATTGGTCCACCATGGAGGAGGATTACATCAGCTTTGTTCGGCGATGCCACAAATGCCAAATCCATGCGAACCGCATGAACATCCCGCCATCAAAACTGTACAACATAACTTCGCCATGGCCATTTTCAGTTTGGGGAATTGATGTGATCGGGGCCGTCACTCCAAAGGGATCGAATGGGCATGAGTTCATTCTGGTAGCGATAGATTATTTCACGAAGTGGGTCGACGCCCAATCATACGCGGTGTTGAAGGCGTCGCACGTCGCAAAGTTCATCAGAAATAACATCATCTGTCTCTACGGGGTGCCAAACGAGATTATTTCGGATAATGGTTCCCACTTTAAGAAGGAAGTGATTGACTTGTTGGAGAAATATAACGTGGCTTTTCATAAGTCATCCACATACCGGCCGCAAACCAACGGAGTAGTTGAGGCCGCCAACAAGAACATCAAGCATATACTGCGGAAGATGGTGGAAACCTACCGGGATTGGCCAGATAAGCTGCCATTTGCTCTGTGGGGCTACAGGACTTCAATTAGAACTTCTACCGGAGCGACTCCGTATTCATTGGTTTATGGGATGGAGGCCGTTTTACCTATCAAAATTGAGGTTCCGTCCTTACGAGTATTGGCTGAGTGTCAAATAGCCGAAGCAGATTGGCAGCAGAGTAGGTTTGAGGAACTCATGCTTTTTGACGGGAGAAGACTGAAAGCACTGTACCACATTCAAAGTTATCAGCGCAGAATTGCCCGGGCTTTCAACAAGAAGGTTAAGTCCAGGAACCTAAAGGAAGGGGATTTGGTGCTCAAGGACAACCGAGCTCCCATCCACGACCCAAGGGGCAAGTTCAGACCCAATTGGACCGGTCCCTACATCATCAAAGCTATCTGGTCAGGTGGAGCTGTGGTTCTGATGGACCTAGATGGCCTGGAGTTCTCCCAACCAATCAACATGGACAAGTTGAAGAAATATTACCCTTGAGAGGCTCGCTAGGCCGAAAACCCGAAAGGGCGACCTAGGCAAAAGTTAGAGCACAAAAATTAGAAAATATAAAAACTGAGCTCGCAAGGCTGAAAACCCGCAAAGGGCGGCTTTGGCAAAAGTTAGAGCGCAAAAGGAGAGTGAAAATACTCGAGTGAACCTAAGCCTGAACTACGTAAGGCTTGATTCCCATCTTTGGGATACGTAGGCAACTTCATCCCGGAGTTCAGCCATAAACACTTCCCCGATCAACTTTGTCCATTTGATCATCTCGGCCATCTTTGTCTATTCAGCATTCAAGGGTTCAGCTATGATCTCCGGTGCAGTGCTTTTCAGACTAGGGGCAACTTTCCGTTGCCATGCAGTGCCGCGGTACTCTTCAGACTAGGGGCAACTTTCCAGTTGCAGGGATCCGGGGTTGTGCATCTCGGTGATAGATCTCAGGCGTGTCCAGTTCTGATCCACATCGAAAATGTTTTTGAAAAGTTTTAATAAAAGCTGACTTTGTTCAAAGTAATCTTTTTACAACTTTGACCATTTTTGGACCAAAGCGGAAAATTTCCAGTACCACAACCTTCAATTTCATTGATTTCAAAACAGAGTTCTCCTGCTCTTGCATACAATCGAAGTTGCTTTTTATTACATTCATAAAGAAAACTTGAAAATACTAATAAAGCAATAAATCTGAGGCATAGTCAAGTCAGGTGCTCCTGCGCCCCCTCCCAGAGCTGGTCGAAGCCTCTGATGCCAAGATGGGTCCGACCTGTGCCTCCTCATTAAGCCAATCCAAGCACTCGTCAGACAAAGTGCGACTGAAAGTAGGAGCGGGGGCCAGGAGTTCTCTCGTCCACCACGCGGTGGCCTGCCAAGCAAGCTGTGCGCCTCGGGCTGGGAATGCAGCAGGATACTCTATCCCCTCTGGCGGGCAAGTCTGATCATGGCCGAATTGGCGTCGAATCCGAAATGGGAAGTAGAATACACAGTGAGTAAGACCAATCAATTGAATCCCAGTCTGCCGGGGCATATTGTAACTCATTGCTGGAAGGCTCAGCCAAGGGCACCGCCAAGCGATACGGTCTGCGGACAAGCGGCACATCCAAGCAAACCACCATCTCTCATCCAGGGCATTGACTAGATGGTGTCGGAAGAAGTAGCCGCGAGCTGAATATGCTGGGCAAGAGTCCATAACCTGCAGTTCGTCCATCAACCATACCTGGGGAGGGATGAAAAATGAGAGAATAAAGAATAGAGAGATGTACGAGGAGAGAAAAGTGAGAATAGGGTTTTGTGAGAAAAGACCGAGCTTGAGGGCCGAGTGATGTGAGCAATGCAAAATGTGAGATTGGATGGGAAACATTACCTGCAGTAATAGTGGACTCCCTGCTAATCTGGTCGTTTCATGATGATAAAAGGCGTCTAAGCCCATCAACGTCTCAGCCAAAGTCATGGCAATACAGCTCTTGCCCTCCTTCAAGCCTTGGGCAACCTCGGTCAGCCGGACGCTAGATCCTCCGGAGCCGGAGACAAATAGAAAACGAGATAGCATGCACAAACAGAGGGCGTGTCGCCGGAAGCCTTGCCAGTGATGGTTGTTGCGATCGCCGGCATTAGAAAACCGATCGATCAAACTCGGAATATCCAGCATCCCGTCACAAATCAGAGACCGAGCGTCACGCATACTAAGTCCACACATTCGCCCTAAGGATTGGGCATGGCCGAAGTTAAGTTGGGGCAGGAGCTCCTCGTCGCGCTCGGACTCCATTAAGGCTCGGAAATCTTCAAAAGTAGGACATATCTCTTGCCCAGCGAAGCTAAAGACATGTGTCACCGGATTCCAAAACCTTGTCGCGGCATGAAGAAACGGGAGGTGCAATGGGGTACGACCCAGAGTGAATAGTGCATTTATGCCGAAACCCCAGAAATTCAACTTTTCCGAGCCATCCAAGCTGGCAATCCAGGCTGTGAAATTTTGAGCAAGAAACTCTTCCATTGGAGCAAATCAGTGTGGAATTGAGAAAAATTACGAAGCTGGGGTCTTTTGTAGGAGATAAGGTTGGGTGGAGGACAAGTGTCAACATTCTGGTGATTCCCTCATTCATAGCCGGCCGACCAAATATTATGTCGACCGGCCATTATACTTTGCCGACCGAACAAATTTATGGCCGATGGCCATTTCTCGCAGCCGGTGGCCTCTACCCCTGGCCGATGGGCTTCCTCCTGGTCCCCCGAGCTGTTTATGCTAGGGATTGGGGAACTCCACCACCTCTGATCCCTCCCCCGGTGGTCGATTCTTGCGGAGTCACGCTTGTCTGCTTATCGGGTTATTGTACATTTGCTTATCGAGTTGTATTTCACTCTCTTTGAGTTTTTGATTTGTTTATCGAGTTGTACTCACACTTGTTTGGTCATATCATGCCTTTGTACATTTGCTTATCGAGTTGTAAGTTGGTTCACTGCCTGATTATTACGATGCGAATACTCGGTGTTCAAAATGAGTTCAATTTCGTTCACATTGTGGTGTGATACCTTGCGATGTGATGCATAGAAAGTTTACAAATACAATATCTTTTGAACAAAATGGTTGTTTCATTCCCGTCACATGCTTTGCAAAACGTGTAATTTTGAGAAAGAATAAAACCTGCCCGAGGCAGTGCAATGTGCTTAAACTACCAGTAAAAAGGAAAGTAAAACATAGAATGACAGGGTAGCCAAGTGTCGGAATGGATACCAGCAAAACTCCCCTTGCGGTCAACGCACCTTCCATGCCTTTGTTCGGGTCAACGACATGGTTTGGCACCTTCATTACTTGAGACCCTGCGGGGAAGCACACTTTTGAAACACGGACCTTCGAGTTGACCTCAGGCCACAACTTCTGCGAATGATGCTCGATACGTACGAAGAACGTCCCTTCCTATATCCTTTTCATGTCTTGAGGATTCCCACAAATCGCTTCAATTACGCTGTGTTACTGTGTTTTACATCCCAGCATTATGAATGATATGTTCTCACTCACATGTGTTCAAGTTTCTGATAATTACATTACCTACGTAGACCGCATGTTTTGTTTGCGTAGACCGCATAATTGTTCGATTTCATTACTTGCGTAGACCGCATGTATTGCTTGCGTAGACCGCATAATTGTTCAATTCCATTACCTGCGTAGACCGCATGTTTTGCTTGCGTAGACCGCATAATTGTTCAATTCCATTACCTGCGTAGACCGCATGTTTTGTTTGCGTAGACCGCATAATTACCTGCTTAGACCGCATGTTTTACCTGCGTAGACCGCATAATTGTTCAATTCCATTACCTGCGTAGACCGCATGTTTTGCTTGCGTAGACCGCATGATTATTCAACTTCATTACTTGCGTAGACCGCATGTTTTGCTTGCGTAGGCTGCACGCTTGTTCAAAATTCATTACTTGCGTAGACCGCATGTTTTGCTTGCGTAGACCGCATGACTCGCCTGCGTAGACCGCATACTTGTTCAAATTTCATCACTTGCGTAGACTGCATATTCTACTTGTGTAGACCACATCCTTATGTTCAATTTCATTACTTGCGTAGACCGCATGCTCATGATCAATTTCGTTGCCTGCGTAGACCGCATGCTCCACTTACATGTCTGTGCCTTCACAGTATTGTTATGCTTCCCACTTGCCTTGCGTTGTCACGCATGTCGAGTACCCTATTATGCATGTTGCTAACGATATTGTACCTGTTAAGTCTGTTTTCTTTGCAGGCACGATATTGTGTGTACGGTTCATTTGAGGCTGGTGCAACCAGACGAGCCGCACAGGTATTGTATCCTCCGAGAGAGACGTATTGAGAACTACGTAATTCTCTTACATCCTTTCTGCATTTTAGTGTAGTTTGGTATACGAGCTTAAAATTGTCGCATGTTTGCTTCATTACAGCTTTCCTTGCATGATCATAAGATTATGTCCGGCTCCGTGCATTGTCTTGCATTTTGCCCCCGCCTTCGGGCGTATATCTTGATTGCCTTGCATGTTTGTCTGAGTCTTCGGCCTTGTCAAAAATGGGTCGTCTCTAGGCTTTGACATTCACTCCCGTCATTGTTATGACTTTCGAGTTTTGTCAAAGAGGGGCAACTGTAGACACCCCATTTTTGACCATCCTCAAGACTTGGACGCCACCGTTTGAACACTCGGTGATCATCCATGTTTGTGTTCGTTTGGAGTTCCCGGAGGCCTCGGCTACGCGCTTTGCCTCAGGATCTCTGGACTCGACTCTTTAGTGTCTGGTTTTGCACCAAACACTTGTGCTTTTGCCTTGAAGAGAGGAGAATGGCTTGTTGGCCATCCTCACTTTCCACCGGCCTTCCCCTAGCATCACCGGCTGTGTAGGGGTTCCACCGGCCATGGTTTCTTAAAATCAATGGCCGGTCGGCATAATATACTGCCAACCGGCACTTTATTTGGCCGATGGCATCTTTTGCTGGCCGGTGTGACTCCTTTGCACCCTTGAGGCATGGTGCATGCCAGCTGGAATGCACCATCACTCCTCCCCATGCGGTTTTGGCTGGTATGAGCCTTTGAACCCCTTGGTTCCTTCTAGAAGGATGAACCCTTGGCTAAGCTTCTTGGAGAAGCTTTGCCAGCTGTTTTAGCTTCTCCAAGAAGCCTAGACTCCTTTGCACCCTTTGCCCCTTTCACTTGGCTTCTTGGAGAAGCCAAGAACCATTTGCTTAGCCTATATATAGAGCCCTCCTCCTCCATTGTTTAAGGTTGGGAGTTTTAAACCTAAAAACTAGAGCTTATATACATATATCTGCTAGATATATCATCTCTCTCCATATTTCCCTCTCTCTCCTTCCTTAGTGTGTGTTTGGTAGCCCAAAAGTGCATTTTTACCTTATTTTTGCACTAATACACACACCATTACACCTTGCTCCGAGGTTGAGAGGCTTGGGGGATTGATTCTTGAGTTTTTGGGCTGATTTTGATCAAAAGAAGAGGGCTGGACCAACTGTTCTTCAAAGGATCTTCAAGGGTAACTACTTTGCTTTAGTTTCCCCAAACTTGCACTAGTCTTTTGCCTATCTTTCTTGCTGATTTAGTTTTTGTACATAACATAAAAAAGACTTATATTTTCATGCTTAAGAACTTTCATTAAGGGTCTTTTGTGGTTAGAGTTCAAACTCACCCTCTTAGGCCTTATTTGGTCCTTTTTGTTGCCTCCTTGGTAAGGCCTTGTTTGCTTAAGTGTTTTGGTCTTTTCACCACTGAAAACCAGTGGATTTTCAGTGGTGAGGAAGGTGGTTTGAAGTCTTGCATAGGGGAGGGACACCCCTCTCCCTTCATTGTCTTATTTCCTTGCATTTTGGCTTAAAGGGTAACATGCATGCTTGATTGGTTTTAGCCCTTTTTCAGAGGTTTTTGGGTGTTTTTAGGTCATATGTAATCTCTATTTTTGGTCGGATTTGTGCCCCTTTTGCATGCTTAGCATACTTGCTTTACATCCCCCTAGTTGGTCTAGAAATGCATCTTGTGTTTAGGCCATGATTCTTGCATGTGTTGGCTTAGTCCCATGAAGGGGTTGGCATTATTTTACCATGTTTAAGGCCTGTTGGCCATCTATTTCAGTCATGCTTGCCTTATTTGGTGTCCTCTCTTTGTGTTTTGGCTTGTAAGCTTTGAACATTTTGGCCTCTAGCATGCATAGCTTAGACCATCCTCATGATTTGGCATCATTTAGGATCGTTTTTCAGTTCATAAATCAGGTTTGTATGTGTATATAAGTGACCTCTTCCATGCTTTGAGGGTATGCCCTTTTATGCCTAGATATGAGCTTTGATGCATGCATCTCATCGGAGCCACTTTAGCTGCCATGTTAGTATGTTTTGGAGTCCATTTTTGCGTGTAAAAATTCTGTTTTTTTTACTTGTCTAATTCATGCCATGATTGGTCATGTTGGTAGAAGTAAAGTGGCCCTTTTTGTGCCTTAGCCTTAGGACCATTGGCTTGCATGTTGGTATGAGAGTTTGTCCATCATTTTGGGCACTTTTTGGCATTGTTTTGAGGTGAATTAAGGTCTGCCCCTTTACCATTTTAAGCCACCATTGCATGCTTGTTTCATGTTTGTTGCATGATTGCTTCATGAGGTGTTGTAACATGATGATCCCATTGCTTAAATTGTCCATATTTGTATTGCATTTGCATCTTGCATGCCTAGCATTGCATACTTGCCATATTAGTTGCATGGCATTTGGCATGCCTTGCATTTTCATCTCATTGTTGTATCTTCGAGTCATGTTTGCATAACATGCATTGCATTACTTGGTTTGGGGTGTCAAACCAAGTGTGAGGGTTAAGGAGCGTTCATACCGTAAGTGATGCAACGTGCCTTAACTCTCGGTCACCGGGGCCTTTGACTTCGACATGATAAGGCCTTGGTCCTCATTTGTGTATTGCATGCATTCTTACATCAAATGGCAAGCTTGATCTCTTGGGCTATCATGCACAATTGATGTCTCGAGGATCGAGGGCCATGCTTCCCTGAGTTCAACACATGATGGGAAATATGACCATGCTCACGTGTGCCTGAAATCCCATGCCATATACTGTCTGTTCTCTGTTGCTGTCAAAACTGTCTTCTGCAGGAAGTTTCTGCCGACCGGCAGAATTCAGTGCCGACCGGCCATTGGTGAATGGCCGATAAATCCACAAGCAGCCGATGGAAATTATGCACTGCCGGTGGGAATTTCCCCCAGCCGGTGGTACTCTTCAGTATGCAACAAACCTGTCCCAGCACTTTGGCATTTTTAAGAGAAGTAGGGCAGTGTAAACAGAGACAGCCTTGGTATGGTACGGACTTTCCGGACGAGACGGGTTCGAGCATGCATCACTCGCGCATCCCGAGGCGGGGGGGCTGTGGCCACCTTTCTTCCTTTTGCATTCATTCTGTTAAGTAAATTAGAAATTCTGTAATAATTTATTTGTTTATTATTCAGACTGTAATATTTATTTGGTCCCTCCGAGTGAGGGCAATTATGTAATAAGTGTGCGTGAGTGTGTGTATTTCTTCCAACCTCACGTCTTTCTTCTCTTTTATTTACCTGCTTATGATGGTAGACTAGGGCATTTTTAAAATTAGCATACCTTATGCTATGCATGCGTGCATTCATGCATTCGTATTGCATGCATCAGGCTCGGTACATCACGTTAACTGCATTTGTACTTCAATTCCAAATTGAATACGTGCATCAATTGATTGCATTTCACATGGCATGCTTAGGTTAGCCGAGCCTACTTTGATTGCATCCTGTATGTGTTGCATTAGGCAATTTGACATGAACTAGGACCACGCATGTTTGCTAACTAGTTTATTGTTTTGGCACGGAGTACGATGTAAGTATTTACGCTTTAGCATATCGCATGCGTGTGAATGTTAACATGACAGCATGCTTACCATGTGGCTAGATGCTTAGGTGATAAACTGTTTGGATGCCTGTGGGTGAAGGTTGGATTGTCTGAGTTGGAAAAACTCGTTGAAATCCATATTTTAGCCTACTTGCGAGTAGCAAATTCCAAAATGTTTTTCTTTCAAGACAAACGGATATGCAATGCTTATTTCCAAATTAGGCAATCTAGTCTAAACTTGTTTGTTGTACGCATAACATAGTAATTTTAGGCTAATAAATGGAATAAGAACACATAAAGTTTTCAAAACTAGATATCACGGTTAGTAGAGGCCGATCTTCGGATCGGGCGAGAGGGGGTGCTCATAGCTGACCTTCCCCAATCGTACCCTAGCTCCCGAGCCGAGGCTACTCTGGTGATGACGGACATGTGGCCTTCGGCACCGAGTCAGGGTTTCCTAAATCCCCCATAAAAAATATTTAGGTGGCGACTCTGTATCTGGCAAAGCAATCCATGTTTGGCACTTCTTTCCTAAAATATGTTTTCTCAAAACGATTTGCCAGATTTGGACTCTTTGGTTCAAGATTAAGAACCGTGACACAAATTGAGTCCGAACTGTAGCGGGGTCCCTCGCGGACGTGCTACAGGTGTCTTCCAGTGTTTGTTGCTGAAACTTACCAAAACACTTCTGGAGAGTTCACCAATGGCCTGCCGGCCAAGAAAGGAGCACTGACGGCCAACAATAGGGCACTGCTGGCCAAGGATGAGAGTATGTCGGCCATCAGTGGTGCACTATCGGCCACTGGTGTGCTGTGACACCAAGCTGCAACAAAGCACAAAATAGAGAAAATGGAGGGTCTCCCAAGGATGTATACGCACTATGCCACCCCAAATCACCTCAAAACATCAAGGGAGAGGCCTAGTCGGATCCACGACCATCAATCACATATCCCGATGCATGACGGCCAAAGATCCAACTTGTGCAAATCAATATGAAAATGAATGCACAAAGCAAGTAAAGCCTAGAACTCTATCATAAATCATCAAGAGCTTCGGCGACCGAGAATTGAGACACGTTCCATCACTCGTAGTATGAAACGCCCCTTGTTCCTTGTGCTCAGATTAACACTTAATCCAAACAATGCAACACGTAAGCATGACAAACATGCAATATGAACAACCTGACAAGGCTATTGACATGCAACAAGCACATATGCATGATGTGAGGTAACAACCTTGGACAACATGACAAAATGCAACATGAACATGCAACAACAAGTAATGAGGCTAGCATGCGATAGCATGCAAAGATGGAGCAAGCATACAACAATATGCAAGACAGGCATGCGACAACATGCAAAGGGATGGGCTTAAACTAATGTGGGCAGCTCTCAACTAAGGTAAAATCAGTGGCCAAAAGTGATGAATTGATGGCATGAAAAGCATGAAATGGCAAGGCAAACATGTATGTCAAGTGGCTCAAGTATTAAGGCACAAAGAGGACAACTCTTAAGCACACTTAAGGAGCAACAAACATAGGTATATGGTAATGAGGTAAGCTCTGAAATTTCATGTAAAGTGATGCCAAATCAAATCAACAATGCAAGCATAGCATGTTATGATGCTCAAAGCTCAAAGTAAGCAAGGGGACTTAAGCCAAGGCCATACAAGGCAAACCCCAAGGGGCCGAGGGGACCTAAAACAGTCCTAGGGCAGGTCCAAACAAGACCAAAACTAAGCTCAAAGCTAGCCAACATAGGCTAGAACACAAAGCCAAAAAAAACATGGAGCTTGCAAGGTTTTAAAGAGGCAATGCAGTACACCTATTGAAACCAAACATGGCATGACTTGGGCGACATAAAACAGAGTTACATCATGGTATAATAAGACCCAAAATGCTCTGAAATGATGAGCCAAAGGCTTAGGCTTAATGGCATGCACAAAAGCTCATTCTTGAGGCATAAAGCACAAGCTCTATAAAGCATTCAAGGCATGTCAAATGAAAGTGTATGACAACATTTCATGGACCGAAATAGCATATGGAATGAGGGAAAAGCATGCAAACATCACATGTATGGCATGGTAGGGGCCTCAAAACCCAAGACTAGTCTAAGCATTTACACTATAGCTATATAAAGCACGAGTGATATAGCCATGGCAGCCCAAAACAGTCCTAGAGCAGTCCAAAATAAGCATAAAATCATGTTAGAGCGAAGCCAAAATATGCTAGGATGATGAGTCAAAACACCATGCACAAAGGGCTAGTAAACAAGATTTGTTCTACACCTATATGGAGCATGCAAAGGATGATCAAACCAACTAAGGATAGGGTCATGACATGCAAATGATGACCAAATACATGCTGAAATGTAAACCAAACAAGCTAACATGACATGGCAAAGCATGGAGCATATGAAGCTAGTTTAGGGGATTTACATTACAAGTACATCATGCAGGCATGGAGTGACAAAACCAACCCAAAATAGATTCATGGCATGGTAAAACATCACCAAAAATCCACTGAAATGGACTCAATACAAGCTAAACACACATGCTACTTTGATGAGCTATGAATGGAGTTACTCAACACATACAAGATGCATGCAAAATATGACCAAACCAGCCATGGACAGGGCCAAGGCAGGTCCTAAAAGTCATAAAAATAAGCCTGAACCAAGCCTCAAAAATGCATGGAGGGATGGTCCTTTGGAAGGCCAAAAATACAAGCAAAGAGGAACCAAAAGAGAGGGGGCCACCCCCTCTGATTAAGGACCTCAGAACCACACCTTTACCACTAAAAATCCACTGGACTTCAGTGGTAAGAAGGCCAAACCAAGGCTAGCTCGGAAGCCTCAAGGAATGGCTTAAAACAAAGCCAAACAAAGCATGCAAGGGGGCTACACACCCCTAACAACAAAATGACCTTAAGAAAACTTCAAAAGCACTTAAATACAAGACTTTTTTCAGTTATAAGCAAAGCCCAAATCAATATGCAAGGAGGGCTAAAGTGAGGTACAAGAAGGTGCAAAAATGGGAAAAATACTCACCCTTGAAGACCCTCTTCGAAACTAGCAACTTTAGGGGGTGGAAACCAGTTTTCAGAGCTCAAGAATCCCTCCCAAGAAGCTTAGTCCAATGGTGGTGGTGTATCTCTATGTGTTGTAGTGTAAAAGTGCAAGGAAGTCCAATTTCTAAGCCCAAAATACAAACAATACAGAGAGAAGGAGAGGTTTTTTTCTTCAAAAGGGCTAAACCCCTGATATAGAGGGAGCCCACTTGCGTATATAGAAGAGAGCAAGAAGAAGCTTCTTCAAGAAGCTTTTTAAGCACTCCATCCCTCAATACACGTGTATGGAGGGCAGAAAACAAAAAACCAGCTGGCTCAAAAGATCTGGAGGAAAACTAGCTGAGACAGGGGGGGTGCCGGCCATCAGTAATGGTCGGCAGTGGCTCACTGATGGCCAGCAGGGCTTCATTAGTGGCCGGCAGGCACAAGGAAATGGCTGGCAGTGCCATGCCATGGCCGGCAGTGCACCAAGAAGGTCACTTTGAAAGGACCAAGTCAAGGTCCAAAAAGAAGGCAGAAAGGATACAGGGTCTAGGAAGCTCGAACCGGTGACGTTCCGCTACGACAGTCAAGTACTCAGTGAGCAATCGAACTAGTTGTTGGGTGTACCTGCAAGCACAACCAAGTCTCAAGGACGGTCAAAAAGGGGGTGTCTACAGTTGCCCCTCTTTGACAGAACTCGACAGTCACAAAGTGACGGGAGTGAGTGTCAAAGCCCAGAGACGACCCATTTTTGACAAGGCCGAAGGCTCAGGCAATCAATCAATATAGGCATGCGGAGATGTGCCCGAAGACTGGGGCATAATGCAAATGGTATGCAAGATGCAAGAGCATGACTTATAATTATGCCAAGAATGCTGTAATATAGCAAATCATGCAACAGTTTTAAGCAGGTGAGCAACAGTCCTACATATTTCGACAGGAAGGATGTAAGAAAATTATGGAAGTCTTACCACGTTTCACGCGGAGTGCATATAATACCTGTACGGCTCGTCTGGTCGTGCCAGCTTCAAATGAACTGTACATACAATATCGTGCCTGAAAGAGAAACAAAACTTAACAGTTACAATTTTGTTAGAAGTGTGCATAACAATGCAATGGAAAGTGCGTGACAACGCAAGTGAGGGGATGCATGATAATGCGGGTGGAAGGGGGTGCATAACAATGCGACGCAGGCGCGTGCATAACAATGCGATTCGAAACAAGCATAACAACGCAGTAGGTTGCCTAAACACATGTAAGTAAAGCATACGAGGAAAAGCATGCAATGTGTATGGCAGGAATGAACACATGTAAGTAAAGTATGCAGTAACGCATACAATGTGTAACCTCTTGTGAGACGCGTAAACACATGTGAATAAAGCATATGTGGAAACGCATGCAATGTGTAAGCAAGCAAGGTATGAACACATGTAAGTAAAGCATGCGGGATTAACGCAGGCAATGTGTAACCTCCTGTGAGATGCATAAACACATGTAAGTAAAGCATACGTGGAAACGCATGCAATGTGTAAGCAAGCAAGGTATGAACACATGTAAGTAAAGCACACATCGAAACGTATACAATGTGTATAGCAGGAATGAACAAATGTAAGTAAAGCATGCGGGATTAACGCATGCAATGTGTAACCTCTTGTGAGATGCATAAACACATGTAAGTAAAACATACGTGGAAACGCATGCAATGTGTAGGCAAGCAAGGTATGAACACATGTAAGTAAAGCATGCGAGATTAACGCAAGCAATGTGTATAGCAGGAATGAACACATGTAAGTAAAGCATGCGGGATTAACGTAGGCAATGTGTAACCTTTTGTGAGATGCATAAACACATGTAAGTAAAACATACGTGGAAACGCATGCAATGTGTAGGCAAGCAAGGTATGAACACATGTAAGTAAAGCATGCGGGATTAACGTAGGCAATGTGTATGGCAGGGATGAACACGTGTAAGTAAAGTATGCAGTAACGCACACAATGTGTAACCTCTTGTGAGATGCATAAACACATGTAAGTAAAGCATACGTGGAAACGCATGCAATGTGTAAGCAAGCAAGGTATGAACACATGTAAGTAAAGCACACGTCGAAACGTATACAATGTGTAACCGCCTAAGAATACATATACACATGTAAGTAAAGCATGCGAGATTAACGCAGATAATGTGTATAGCAGGAAATTATGATAACTCATGATAAGGAAGTGCATAACGATGTGTGACAAGAAAATGCATGACAATGCATGTAAGGTGCGCGTGACGATGCGTGATGAGGAGAATGCATGACAATGCATGATAGAGAAAACGCATGACAATGCATTTTAGAGATATGCAAAACAATGCATATGAACTAGATGGGTGTTTATTGTAACAGACGAATGGTAATTGACACCAACAGAAGAAAAAGATGCTTAATAAAGACATCTTAAAAGGACACCTTCGGTTTACCTCCCAGAGGGTTTGGGATGCGTCAAAAGGATACACCTCGTGCGCCCTAATTGGTGTAAACCATCGTATATTGAGGACGTGATTCCCGAGTTCCCACGGAGGCGTTTCGAATAAAGTTTTGAGCATTCCTCGGGATTGTCGGGGCCCAGGGACACATATTAAGATCAAATAGGCAAAGAAAGTTGATATGAGGTTGTTGGTCACTAGGGGCAACTGCCGGCCATCGCCGGCCATCAGCATACACTGCCGCCCTTCGACAATAGGCTGCCGGCCACTGATGTGCCCCTGCCGACCATTGGTGGCAGATTCAGGCAAAAGGGGCTTTTAAGCCGTGGGTCTTTAAATAGGCTCAAAACCAACCCATTTCTTCACAAACCCTTCCATAGAAATCAATTTTCTTCCTTCCTAGGTGTGCCTTCTCTCTAGATTCGCGCGTTCTATGCGTTTCCCAACACCCTATACAACCTTCCATCACTAAGGGTTCTTGATTTTCTTCTATTTGAACCGATCAAAAATTGCATCTGAGGCTTCTTTCATCATTTCCCGTATTCAAGGATCATTTCCCCTGATCTTCTCTCGAAGTTAGTTCACTTTCCCAGGTTTTTCAACTTTTCTTGAATTTTCTCTCTCTTAGGGTTTGAGTTTATTCAAAATTTCAACATTTTGCTCATTTTTGCTCATTTTCGCATCATTCTTTTGCATCCATTTCAGATGGCTGGCGATGTGCCTCATGGCGAGGGCTTCCCCGCACTTCCTCGAGTAGAGTTAGCGGCAGAGTTTGCGACTGAGCCAGAGGTTGATCCTCAGCCGTTACCATTGGACGTACGTCCCTTCGACCTTGTGGTGTACCATCTGGAGACTCACATCATTCCGGTGGTAGGAGGCATCCATACTTTTACCGATTTTGATGAGGATGTGCCAGATGACCTCTTGTTAAGAGAGTCGATGTCTCGCTTGTCGGCCATTGCCGTGGAGGTACCATCTCTGCTTTTCTGTAATATTACTTTCGATCGCTTGTATTTCTTGCGCTATTTCGATCTGATTACATCACATGTTTTGATCTGACTGTATTTCATACATTGTTGATCTGCACTTGGCTGTACTTTACACATCACTGCCCTGTATGTACTGTACACAATCGCATCTCATGCGTCACTACTCTGAATTCGAATGCATCTTTGACACATCACTACTGTGGATGTAACTGTATTTTCAATGCATCACTGATCTGATCTGAACTATATTTTCAATACATTGCTGATCTGATTTGAACTGCATTTTCAATAGGAGGGATCTCGCTTCTTCCGAGGCTACGGCGCTACGACCGCTCGAGATTGGTACGATGGGCTCCACGCGGGGGTCCGTCGGATTGTCAACGAGACCGGCTTCGGTATATTTTGCTGTAGCCTGATACGGGTGATAGCGAGTCGCCCTCTCCTGGGGGCTCTTGTGGAGAGGTGGTCAGACACCACCAATTTCTTCCAATTTTCCACAGCAGGGGAGATGACCATGACTCCTTTTGATTTTGCTATGATCATCGGTCTAGACGTGGGAGGTGATCCGATTCCCCTAGATCCCGACATGGGGGAGTGGGTGGATGCATGAGATGTGTTGCTTGGAGCACGTCCACCCCTTGCTCGAGCGGGTATGGTTAGATACTCTTGGTTCAAGGAACAGTTCCGCGAGGAGGATCCTGAGACCGATGAGGGAGTGGAGCAGTACGCCAGGGGCTTCCTCATGTTCCATTTTGGTACCACCTTGTTTTTGAACAGGTGGAATACCGTGGGTTTGTACTTCTTGAGCGCCCTGGTGGTGCTTCTGCGGGTCCGCTCCTACAATTGGGGCGCAGCCGGCCTCACCACTCTTTATGGATACATGAGCTCTACTTCTCGAATGCGCGGGAGGGTGGTTGGAGGCTACTGGCGAGCTTGGGAGGTGCACAACCTAATTCCCCTTTTCATTACTTTGCCTAGCATTTGTACGTTTTGCTTTGTTCAACATTTGTACTCTATGTACTTACTGTCACACTGCATGCTTTCTGCTTTGCATTTTCTGTACACCATACATGCTGCACACTACACACCATACACTGCACACAGGATTTAATGTCCACCTTTCTAGGCCTGCATCTGTTATGTACTGTACTGCATTCTGCTTTCTGCAGTCTTGTTCATACGCTATACTGATCACATCTGTTCAACAGCTTTGGGTATATGCATACTTCTCGGCGCTTGCTCCAGATCCGGTGGAGGAGACTACAGTGACGGTCCCATTCTCTGATGTATGTGACGGTCCGCTCCGTCGTAGGACTCGGGAGAGCTTCATGTTCTTCCGGCAGTATTTTGACACAGTTGCGGTGCGCGAGGTAAGTCTGCAATAAGATTATTTCAATTAACCCAATGCACCTGCCTTAGTTATTTGACGACTGATCATCTTGTTGGTTCTCTTTCTCAGATTATATGGTGACCATGGGAGGTGATTCCGTCAGGGCTCCGCGATCAGTATCGCATTGCCCAGATTATGTCTCAGTACCGTATCCTCTTCGAGGGGCCGATCTGTCGGGCCTGGTTTCTGAGTGAGCGCTTTGTGCGTCAGACTTTGGGGTTACCTGACCCATTTGTACTGATGCCGCCTCCATCATCGATGAGGGAGGCACATGTGTTATCCACCGACCAGGTGATCCAGTTCATGGTAGGGTTGGAGACAGATTACTTCCATGCCGAGGGCGACTACGCGACCTTCATTCAGACACATCTGATGTAGCCTTTGACTGGTGTCCGAGGAGGAGAGGGAGCGAGGGCTCCAGCTATGAGAGGCAGAGGCGGAGCGACCAGGTCTCATAGGAGGAGAGGTCCTGAGGAGAGAGAGGGGTCTGGATGGCCAGTGCTGCCTGCTACTATGACACTTCGAGGGCGAGCTGGAGAGATTCCCTTTGCTCCTCCTCCAGCTAGTCACGAGCTTGTCGGAGGTTATGGCTCAACTCCGGTATATACTACACTGTCATCCCTTGTACAGTCATTTGATTTCACTTGATATTCTGCCGAGTACTAATGATTTCAATCATTTTTGCAGGCTCCCATTGAGTACACTCGTCAGTCTCTGGCGATGACGGCTTCAGTGATGAGGATGTTGCAGACGAGCATGGACCTACTCAGTATCTACAACTAGGGGTGTGCGCGGTGCGGGTCGGTGCGGTTTGAGAGAAAAATAGAAACCGTATAGCGGGTGGCGGATTGATAAAAGTGTCACTAGAATTTGCCATTTTTCTTATCAAAAACCGGCAGTTCGGTTGGCAAATAATGGTGGATTTGCCTTGGCGGTTCAGGCGGATTGGCGGTTTGTAAAAAATATAATTCAAATTACAAAACTTAAATCAAAGAGTAAAAAAAAGACGAGAGATACCGTGATGTTAAGCATCTTGAAAAGTGAATTGGAATCCAACTTTATTTTGGATTACTGACATCTTGAATTCCCCTCGAGCATTAATGTAATACTATATTCTAAGGTATAGAACAACAAGCAAACTTAAGTAAAAAAGAATTTTTAGAATCTTATAAAACATGATTTAATAGCGGTGCGGGTCGGTGCGGTTTGGAAGAAAAATAGAAACTGACGAATTGATAAAAGTGTCAATAGAATTTGCCATTTTTCTTACCAAAAACCGGTGGTTCGATTGGCAAATAATAACGGATTTGCCTTGGTGGTGCGGTTCGGTGCGGTTTTGGCGGTTTTGGCGGTATTATGCACACCCCTATCTACAGCATTCTGGTAAGTTCGTTCAAACTGCACTTCGTGCCATGAAGTCTTTTCTTCACACACCATCATTTGTACGACTTACACACTGCATTGATCTGATACATTGTTCCCATACACCACTCATGGCATACATTCACTGCAAATCATTCACTATTCACAGTACATCATTTTTTTTTTTGCATCTGATACATTTTGATTGCTAATGCATTTTAGTGGATTGTCCCTCCTTCAGATCCTTTCTTGCTGCTAGGCCCATCGGGTGTTCCAGCATGAGCAGGGGTGGGCCCTTCAGCACCTCCTCGAACAGCAGAGGGAGCAGGACGAGGGACTAGTTCACGGGGGCCTGCCCCTGATGATGATGAGTTTGATGAGGAGGTGATGAGTCCGCAGTCAGATTCAGAGTCAGATGCTGACAGTGGAGGTCCTGGACCTTCGTCCAGGAAAAGGACCAGGACGTATTCCCGCACTTGAGGCCACTGGCGCTGATTCGGACATTTTGCTACTTCAGATGCTGATCCTCTTTTTGTTTTATTTTCCTTTTTACTAGTAGTTTTGCACATTGTACTGCGTTAGGCAGATTTGGTTTAAAACCAATCTCTTTTGTAAAAAGAAACTATGACGGAATGAAAACAACCTTTTTGTTGAAAAATTGTTTCATTTGTACATGCATTGCATCGCATCGCATTACTTTACACAACAATGTAAATGAAATCGAAGTTTTTGTTTTGAAAACCAAACGCTCAAATTGCACTAATTAGGTAGTGAATTGACTAATAACAAAAAAACTCGATAAACAAAACAAAGCCTAGCAAGTTACAAATCGATAAGCAAATTGCAACAACTCGATAAATGAAAGGAAGATAATTACAACCTGACACAGAAAAATAAAATAATACGCCTTAAACAGGGCACGACAAAGTCCAACAGGACAAAACAAGACCTTGAAAGACACAAGGGATAGGACTCCACTGCAACGGACAACTGGGTCTTCAGTGAGGAAGCCAATGAGCAAGAGGGAAGTACTGCCGGCCATCAATGGAGCCCTGTCGGCCATCAGTGTGCCACTGCCAGCCACTGATGAGCCACTGCCGGCCATCGATGACAGACTCTCTGAAATGACGACATCTGTCCTCCACTCACTTCCTTATCTTCTATATGAGTTCCAGCTTCACGATTCTCTTCATTTCAGCTCAAATTTGCACCAAATGGAAGCACTCCTTGTCCAAAACCTCACAAATTGGATCGCTTCTCTAGATGGCTCGGAAAAGATGAACTTCTGAGGCTTCGGCTTGAATGCACTATTCACGCTGGGCCGTACTCTGCTGCATCTTCCTTTCCTCAGTGCCGCGACAAGGTTTTGGAATCCGGTAACACATGTCTTTAGCTTTAGCGGGCAAGAGATGTGTCCTACCTTCGAGGATTTCCAAGCTTTGATGGAATCTGAGCGTAACGAGGAAATCTTGCCTCAACTCCGATTTGGCCACGTCCAAGCCCGAGGACAAATGTGCGGCCTCACTTTGCATGATGCTCGATCATTGATTCATGATGGGGAGCTGGACATCCCAAACTTGGTTTGTCGGTTTTCTGATGCTGGTGACCGCGGCGACCATTATTGGCAGGGCTATCGGCGACACGCGCTTTGCCTATGCTTACTATCTCATTTCTTGTTTGCCCCAGGCTCCGGAGGATTCAGTGCCCGGTTGATCGAGGTTGCCCAAGGTTTGAAGGAGAACAAGAGCTGCATTGCCATGACATTGGCTGAAACATTGATGGGCTTAGACGCTTTTCATTGTCGGGAGACGGGTAGGCTTGCGGGGAGTCCACTACTATTGCAGGTAATATTTCCCACCCAATCTCACATATGTATTACTCACATCACTCGGCCCTCAGACTCGATTTTTCTCACAAAACCCTTTTCTTACTTTTCTCTCATCGTACATCTCTCTATTCTTTATTCTCTCATTTTTCATCCCTCCCCAGGTGTGGTTAATGGACAAGTTACAGATTGTGGAGTCTTGCCCAGTATAATCAGCTCGCAGCTACTTTTTTCGACAATGCCTGGTCGATGCCCTGGATGAGGGGTGGTGGTACAACAGGATGTGCAGTTTGTCTGTAAATCTCATCGCTTGGCGCTGCCCTTGGCTCAATCTACCGGCAATGAGTTACAACATGACCCGTAAACTTGGGATTCAATTGATTGGCATGACACATTGTGTCTTCTATTTTCCATTCCGGTTCCGGCGCCAGTTCGGACATGATCAGACTTGCTCGCCAGAGTGGATAGAGTACCCTGCTGCATTCCCGGTTCGAGGCGCACAGCTTGCCTGGTATGCCGCAGCATGGAGGACTAGAGAGCTCCTGACCCCCGCTCCCACTTTCAGTTACACTTTGTCTGATGAGTGCTTGGATTGGCTCAATGAAGAGGCACAGGAAGGGCTCACTTTGGCATCAGAGGCTTCGACCAACTCTGGGAGGGGGCGCAGGAACACCTAACTTATCTATGCCCCGGATTTATTGCTTTAATAGTACTTTCAAGTTTTCTTATGAATGTAATAAAACGTAACTTCAATTTGTATGCAAGAGCATGAGAACTCTGTATTGAAATCAATGAAATTGAAGGTTGTTGGTACTGAAAATTTTCTGCTTGGGTCCAAAAATGGTCTAAGTTGTAAAAAGATTAATTTTGAACAAAGTCAACTTTTATTAAAACTTTTCAAAACCATTTTTGATATGGATCAGAACTGGACACGCCTGAAATCTGTCACTGAAATGCACAACCTCGGATCCCAGCAACTGGAAAGTTGCCCCTAGTCTGAATAGTACCGCGACACTGCACAGCAACGGAAAGTTGCCCCTAGTCTGAAGAGCACTGCACCGGAGATCATAACCAAACTCTTGAATGCTGAATAGACAAAGATGGCCGAGATGATCAAATGGACAAAGTTGATCGGGGAAAATTTTATGGCTGAACTTCAGGATGAAGTTGCCTACGTATCCCAAAGATGGGAATCAAGCCTTACGTAGTTCAGGCTCGGGTTCACTCAAGTATTTTCACTCTCCTTCTACACTCAAACTTTTTCCAAGGCTACCCTTTACGGGTTTTCAACCTTGCGAGCTCAATTTTTATAATTTCAATTTTTTGTGCTCTGAATTTTGCTTAGGTCGCCCTTTCGGGTTTTCGGCCCAGCGAGCCTCTCAGGGGTAATATTTCTTCAACTTGTCCATGTTGATCGATTGGGAGAACTCTAGGTCATCTAGATCCGTCAGAACCACAGCTCCACCTGACCAAATAGACTTAATGATGCAGGGACTAGTCTAATTGGGTCTGGACTTGCCTCTTAAGTCGTGGATGGGAGCTCGGTTGTCCTTGAGCACCAAATCTCCTTCTTTTAGATTTCTGGACTTAACTTTCTTGTTAAAAGCCCTGGCAATTCTGCACTGATAACCTTGTACATGGTACAGTGCTTTCAGTCTGCGCTCGTCAAAGAGCATGAGTTCTTCAAATCTGCTCTGTTGCCAATCTGCTGCAGCTATCTGACACTCAGTCAGCACTCGCAAAGACGGAACCTCAATTTTAATAAGTAGAACGACCTCCATCCCATAAACCAATGAATACGGAATCACCCCAGTAGAAGTTCTAATTGAAGTCCGGTAGCCCCACAGAGCAAACGGCAGCTTATCTGGCCAATCCCGGTAGGTTTCCACCATCTTCTGCAGTATGTGCTTGATATTCTTGTTAGCGGCCTCGACCGCTCCATTGGTTTGCGGCTGATAGGTGGATGACTTATGAAAAGCCACATTGTATTTTTCCAACAAATCAATCACTTCCTTCTTGAAGTGAGAACCATTATCTGAAATAATCTCGTTCAGAATCCCGTAACGACAGATGATGTTGTTCCTGATAAACTTTGCAACGTGCTACGCTTTCAACACCGCATAAGATTGGGCCTCAACCCACTTCGTGAAATAATCTATCGCGACTAGGATGAACTCATGCCCATTTGACCCTTTTGGAGTGACAGCCCCGATCACATCGATTCCCCAAACTGAAAATGGCCATGGTGAAGTCATATTGTACAGCTTCGACGGGGGAATGTTCATGCAGTTTGCATGGATCTGACACTTGTGGCATCGCCGAACAAAGCCGATACAATCCTCCTCCATGGTGGACCAATAATAACCTTGTTTGAGGATCTTTCGCGCTAGCATTACCCCGTTCATATGCGCACTGCATTCCTCTTCGTGGATGGCCTCCATTAGGTGTTTCGATTCTTCAGCTTCGACACACAGCTTATGCATTCCCAGATGACCTCTCGTATACAATTTACCCCCGCAGATGATGAACTGAACGACCATTCTTCTGATTGCCCTTTTATCCTTGGCATTTGCCCCTAGCAGATATGCTTCCTTCTCCAAGAAATTCCAAATGTCGTAATACCAGGGGTTCCCATCCTGAACCTCATCTATGGCAGCAATTGCTTCGTATGCCGGCGTAAACTTTTGGTCAATGATGATCGGACGCATCCGGACTCCGAAAGGGATGTCTATCATGGAAGATAGAGTTGCTAGTGAATCTGTGAACCTATTGTTCTCTCTTACTAGATGAGCAAAGTTTAGCTTCTCAAACTGAGGAATTAACAAGTCCAAGGTCTGGCGATACATTATCATCCTTTTTTCTTTGACTTTCCAGTCTCCTTTTGCTTGAGACACAACAAGGTTCGAGTCCCCAATGACGTCTAACCGTTTTGCCCCTAGTTCTAGGGCTGCTTCTAGACCAGCAATACATGCCTCATATTCTGCTTTGTTGTTCGAGACTTTGAACCGGAGTTTGAAGGCTAGAGGGATACGGGAATTGTCGAGTGCTATCAGCAACACTCCTATCCCATACCCATACTGGGTTGACGCTCCGTCAAAGTACATCGTCCAAGTTTCGTCTTTGATATGTAAAATGGTCTCATCTGGGAATAAGTACTCGACTGCTTCACCCCCTTCCACTAGATGATCAGCTAAAAATTTCGCTACTGCTCTTCCCTTGACTGACTTGCGCGTCACATATTTCAGATTGAATTCAGAAAGCAACAGCAACCAACGAGTTGGCCTACCCGTAAGTGCCGGTTTCTCGAAAAGATATTTGATGGGATCCAGTCGTGAAACCAACATTACGAAGTGAGCTAACAGGTAGTGCCACAGTTTCCTGGTAGCCCATACCGAGGCTAAGCAAGCCTTCTCCAATGGTGTGTAGCGAGTCTCATACTCGAGTATCTTTTTGCTCAGATAGTAGATGGCTCTCTCCACTTTGTCCTCTGATTCTTGCCCGAGCATACAGCCCATTGTAGTCTTAATTACTGAAAGGTACAATATCAACGGTCTTCCCGGTTCTGGCGGTGACAACACGGGTGGGTTTTGTAAGTATTGTATGATCCGTTCAAAAGCAGCTTGGCATCGGCCGTCCCACTGGAACTTCGTTCCTTTCTTCAGGAGACCAAAAAGTGGTTCACAAGTCAAGGTTAATTTTGAGATAAACCGCCTTATGAATTGCACTTTACCTAGAAAGCCTCACACCTCATTTTCAGTCCTTGGTGGTGGCATTTCTAAGATGGCCTTGATTTTGGAAGGGTCGACTTCAATACCTCTTTGTGTAATCAGAAACCCCAGCATTTTTCCCACCGTAACACCAAACGTACACTTCGGAGGATTCAGCCGCAATCGAAATTCTCTAATCCTTTGAAAGAACTTTTGCAAGGCGGTGTAGTGGCCCTCTCTTTCTTTGGATTTGACAATCATGTTGTCCACGTACACCTCAACCTCTTTGTGGATCATGTCATGCAATATTGTGGTCACGGCCCGTTGATATGTAGCTCATGCATTCTTCAGCCCAAATGGCATCACTCTGTAGCAGTAAGTCCCCCACGTGGTGGTGAAAACAGTCTTTTCCCGATCTTCGGGTGCCATCACTATCTGATTATAGCCTGAGAAGCCATCCGTGAATGAAAGCAACGCATGTCCCACTGTGAAATCCACCAACTCATCAATATGCGGCAAGGAAAAGTCGTCCTTCGGACTAGCTCTGTTCAAATCCCTGAAATCCACGCATACGCTGATCCTGCCATCCTTCTTCGGCACTAGAACAATGTTGGCCAACCAAGTTGGGTATTCAGATACCAGCAGGAAACCGGCGTCAATTTGCTTGGTGACCTCTTCCTTAATCTTGAGAGCCCAGTCCGGGCGGATCCTTCTGAGTTTTTGTTTAACGGGTCGTGCCTCGGGGTCAAGAGCGATCCGGTGCTGTACAATCTCAGGATCGATTCCAGGCATGTCTTCGTAGGACCACGTGAAAACATCTTTGAAATCGTTTAATAAAGCGACTAAGCGCTCGCGTTCCTCCGGAGACAACGTGGACCCGATCTGGACCAGCCGCGGGTCCTCCTCAATACCCACATTAACAGTAGTGATTTCATTCGCTAAGGGTTTAACAAATCTTTCCTGCTCTTGTTCAATTAAGCATTGCAAAATCGGAGGAATTTCTTCCTCGTCGTTTTCATCAAAATTTTGAAAGTCTGAGTTAATGCAATAAATCAAGGGCACAAAAAAGTACTCAGAAACCATAGCCACATCATTCTCATTAAGCACATCCAAATCGTCTGATTCCTCGGTTACAACAGACTCAAAAGAGAAAGAAAAAAACAACCTGGACAGGACTGTGGTATCCGGGTTATCACCCTGTGGAATACCGGACTCAGACTCGGTCGAGCTGGAACCTGATTCTGACTCAACAGATTCGGAGGAATCAGATTCTGGCTCACTACCTGACCTGGTGTTGCTTGACAAAAATCCCTCTTCATACTGCCAAATGAGAGAGGGTGCGATAGATGCATCCAAAATGTTTGCTGGTAGGCCCGCAGCCGTTTCATTCCCGATCATGGACACTGAGAAGTTATCTCCCAAGCACTTCTGTTCAATCAGAGGATCTGAAAGTAGACAAGCCAGTGCTACCCCCATTTCACTTTTGGTCTCCTCAGGTTTCACTTTCTCGCTCTGCTCAGCCTCAGCTAATGGATCTGTCTGCTCTTCGACAACGTCATCCCCGGATAACTGCAGGTCAAAGAAGATCTCGAAACCTGGTACGCGCTTCCTCTCCGCGTTCAGCCACGGCTCTGGGAAGCCACAAAACGGAAAGTCCTCCCCCTCCCGGACGAAGCGTCCGTTTACGGTACCCTGGATGGGCCGGTGCATCAGCTCAAAAGGCTTCCCTGCCTGCTTCGCTCTGGCTCTCCCAGCCATATCCTTGCCTTTCCTTATCCAATCCTCTTTGGTGGGTAGATAACGCAAGCCAAAGGTATGTGGGTTGTGTGGCACTTCGGCCAATACCACGACGCCCTTCCGGGCACTCTTTCCTAATCCCATCCCAGGGATGTGTTGGAGTTTATTCATGAGGTATACTGATTGAGCGCTGACATACAACCCCTCATTAACAGCCATGATGTTTTGCACAACCCGAGCCTCGGCTAAGGTAAAACCCGACATGAACACATCCGCCATACCGTGCTCAATTTCCAAAACTGGCGTAGATACTTCTGGCGGTGGATGGATTGATGAATTTCCAAAGACAATGGCTACTCCCTTCCCATGGGGGTATTTCATTATTTGATGGAAGGTGGACGACACTTCCTTCACCTGGTGCAGGCACGGCCGCCCCAAGAGCAGATTGAAAGTTACAGGAACTTCTAAGACATGAAAGTCTATTTCATCTTGTCCTGGCCCAACCTTGGTCTGAATTTTCACTGTCCCCATTACTTCTCTGCTCGTATTGTCATATGCCCGAATCACCTGAGCTGTTGGCACAAAGTTTGCGGTCTTTAAACCGATTGCATACGCAGTCCTTGCCGGGCACACATTGATGGCGGATCCGGTATCAACAAGAACCACCAGAATCTATTTGTTTCTACACTCCACAGAGATGTAGAATGGCTTGTTATGGTTCACACCCACAGGTGGCAATTCTTTATCGGAGAAGGTCAACATCGGGGTAACTCCTCCCGGAAAAACTAAGCCCACCAGCTGTTCAAGCCTGGTGTCTATCGAGAGCTTGGCCTTGTCCATGGCCGATAAGACGGCTTGTCGATGCACTCGCGATGCCATAAGCAGTCCCCAAATGAAGATGTCTGCATGTATCTTTTTCAGCCACATCAGTACAGCTTCTTCTTCGAGTTGCTTCTCTTTCTGTTTCTCTGCCTCCTTATCCTTCCCAGACGCCTCTGGCTGATCTAGATGTGGGGGCCTGAAATACCGCCCGCTTCTAGTCATGTGATCGACTTCGTCGATGTAGCAGGTATCGTCTGGCTGGTTGCTCCCCCAATCCTCATCTGTGTGGGCAAGACATAGATCATCGTCCTCCCACCACATTCCGTCGGCAGCCAACAGACACCTGTCTGGCTCTGGTACAATTACACTCGCAGTATTCTTCGTCCACATGCTCGCAGCATTCTCTGGCCTTGTGCACACAGCACTTTCAATCCCCTCAGGGGCTTTAGCTTTCCTGATTCTCTCAGAGTCACCAAATCTTTTCTGTTCCAACTGCGTCAGTACAACTAGCTGTTCAATAATTCCCGCACTCACGATGCCCAAGTCCTGAGCGAAATTCTTAGCACCGGCGCTCTCCGGCGATGCATTCTGATTTCCGGCCCTTTCAAACACTACTGATATTCTTGCCCCTGCCGGGCCCTGTTCCAGCTGAGTTTCGTCGACGACATCTGGTAGGTCATCAAGCCACCCGGCGACCTCTGCTGACTCCTCAAAATCTGACCAGTTGACTACCATGCCCTCTGGATCTTGTTCATTGAAAAATTGGAGGTTAGCAAAGTCCCCTTCCACAGCTGCCAAGTCATCTACCCTCAGACCAGATTCATCCCCCTGTATCACATAAAGCTCTGCCATTGCCGGCAATTCCACATTTGGCCCAACCTAGACTATTGGTAGAATGTAGTCGCTCACACTGTATACCTCCTCAGCAAAACTCCCAGACTCCTCGGATTTTGACTCAATAATCCCATTCTCCCCTGAAATCTTCCCTATTCTGTGTTCAACAGTCACCACCAATGGTTCGGGTTGTGTTCTGGAGATGTCCAACATGCACAAGTGAGTGCAGCCAAGAAGGAGCACCTCCGGCTTGGGTAGGTGGGATGGAGTGATATAGATACTAGGATCGTAAGACGCGACCCCAGTCTGGATAAAGTTGATTCTTTTGGGAGGTGGAGCTTGGTTGTGCGGTGGGAGAGGGTTTGTTGTGACATTGGGTGTTTTTGGAGGCACAATCACCTGCTTGTCAACGAGATCTTGGATCTCATGACGCAATCTAAAACATTGGTTAGTGTCGTGACCATGTTGTTGGTGATACGCGCAGTATTTGGCAGGATTATGGGAAGGGGGAAGTTTTTCTGGCAACGGCCTCGGCTCCAAAGGCTTTATGTGCCCTTTCCTGATTAATAACCCTAGAGCCTTGGACAGGGGCATATATAAAGGCGTGAAGGTTCTTTGGCTTCTGGGTTGGTATTTGGTGGTTTGTGTGTTGCTTCCGGACGCGCCGGAGAAAGGCGTAGCTGCCATAGGTCTTGAAGGGGGAATGGTGGTGACCATGCTTATTTCTGAAGCTCTAGCATTTGCGGCATTGCTGGTGCCTGTGCTGTTGCAGTTGAAGGTTCTTCGGGGTTGCTCTCTGTCTTGGTCAATCAGACCTTGTTTCATAGCATCCTCAATTTGTACCCGCATCTCGTGCAAATCTGAAAAGGTAAGGAAGGGCAGCACAATCATTTTCTGCATCAGTTTTGGCTGGAGATTGCGCACAATCATCTGAATTTGGTCCTTGCCAGTGGGCCTTAGGGTCATCATTGAGGGCTTGGCCCTCCACCGGGCCACAAAATCCGAAAAGCTCTCCTTAGTCTCCTACCTTGTTGTCTCAAGATCACGGGTTGTAATCTCGATTTGTGTGTTATAGGAGTACTGTGCAATGAAAGCCTCGGCCATCTCATCCCAATTTCACTTAACATCATCTTCTAATTTTGCGTACCAGATAGTGGCCACACCCGACGGGGTCCGGTCGAATAATGAAAGCTTCTGCGGTCTGGTGAGGCCCATCGGCCGAAGTATATCGGAGAACAAACGGAGATGCACCATGGTATCCCCAGATCCGTCAAAGCGGTCGATTTGTGGCATTTTGAACCTGTCTGGCAGCGTCCCACCCGTCCTCAATATCCGAGATAGACTTCACCCCTTGGGATTTCTTGAACAACTTCTCAAGCTTGCTCAATTTTAACGCGGTAGGGTCGACCTCGAACTCGAAAGGAGAGTCCGATGGATTGGTAGGTGTTTTGGATAGCTGGGGTAAAATTGGGGGTGGAGCCGGCCCTACCGGAATGTCCGTACCTTCCTGTACATTGGGTGTTTCCCCGGGTGTCTAAACCCCTGGGGGTGGAGGAGCTTGATGTGAAGCAGATGCCCCGGTTTGTTGTTGCAGCCTGGCAATTAACTCTACCTGCTGGGCCATGATCTCGGCCTGTTGTTTGGCAAATTCATCTCGACGAACAACGTCTTGCTACATGGCTCTCATGGTGTCCTGCATCTGACGCATCATTTCCTTAACTCTGGCCGTTCCTGCCATACTGCTCTGATATATCTAAACTACCGGTAGGTCTAACTCTGGAGTAACCTCGGGAAGCTCAACCTGACAGTTCAAAGTCCACTGATCAGGCAATCTTTGCTCGGATACACTGCATTTCTTCGATCTTCGTCTTATAACTGGGGGTAGAGAGTGGAACACTGGTTGTCTGTCGACCAGATCCTCAGATCGATTGAGTCGGCGACCTCTTGTCCAGAGTGCTTGGGGAATATCTGCTTGGTCTGAAGCAATTGTGCTAAACTACCTAGCAAAAAGATAAATAAAGCAATAATAAGGAAATAAACAACCAAACGAACGGATAGCATAACGGCTTAAAATAAATACACAATACACAGTTGATAAGCTGAAAATGTTGTTCTCCAACACTGATCATTATTCCCAAATTACTGCCCCCAAAACTGAATCGGATACCCGCAGATAACTGATTCTGAAAATACTGAACTGGTGCTCGCAGGCCTGATACCCAAAATACTGAACTAGTGCCTGCAGGCCTGATGCCCAAACTTGTAAACTGATACATGCATTCCTATAGAGACGCACTCTAAAAGCACATAACAAGCAAGTTAGAGCCAAAACACCCCTATATTGGGGTAGGGTTTCCCTGTCCTATTTTGTCAGGAGCTAGGGATTCACTACGCACACAGCGGTTTCAAACAACCTATGATCGGGTAAGTAATCTGTCCTAGTTTGGAATAGTCACTATGGATTTCGATATGCACTATGTCAAATGGTCAAAGAGGGTGCCCCAGTAAAACCGGGGTTTGTGTTCCCGTCATGGCAGAGCCGGCAACCGAACAGCCTTATGGCACGCTTCTCGAAACGAGCTGCCGGCAAACCGTTCAAGAATAGCATACGGCAAACACAGTGTCCTAGGCGCACCAATGCAAATGTAATGTAAAGAAACACACAAATGTAGTCAAAACCAGATATCATGAGTTCGAGTCAAGTTCTCTAAGTCCCCAGTAGAGTCGCCAGAAACTGTAGACGTCCCTGAACGTCCCGGGAGGGAAATTCCGTTTTGTTTATTTGGGCTCACTACAGTTCAGGACTCAATGTCACGGTCCTGTATCTAATCTTGCAGAGTGCAATGCAAGACCGGTGAATCATCAAAGAGTCCAAATCCGGCAAATTGTTTTGAAAAACTAATTTTTAGAAAGAAGTGCCAAACATGGACTGCTTTGCCAGATACAGAGTCGCCACCTAAATATTTTATTTTTGGAGAATTTAAGAAACCCTGACTCGTGCCTAAGTCCACGTGTCCGTCATCACCAAAGTTGCCTCGGCTCGGGAACTTGGGTACGATTAGGAAAGGTCATTTTGTGAGCACCCCCGCTCGCCCGATCAAAGATCGGCTTCTACTAACCATGATACCGAGTTTTGAAAACATTATGCGTTCTTATTCCTGTTATTAGCCTAGATTTACTATGTGATACGCACAGCATACAAGTATAGACTGGATCGCCTGAATTGGAACAAAGCATCTCATGTTTGTTTATTTGAAAATGGTTTGATGGTGCTACTCGTAAGTAGGCTAAGGCGTAGATTTGCCACCCTCGGGTGGGCTTAGAAAACAAGATGATTTGCCACTCTCAAGTGGGCTTAAAACTCACAGTCAATGCATTATTCCAACTCAGATAATCCAACCTTCACCCACAGGCATTCAGGCAGGTATATCACATAAGCAGTTAGCCTCATGGTAAGCATGCTATCATGGAAGTCACTCACACACATGCAAGGATGCTAAGTATAAACACTTACCGAGTACTCCGAGCCAAAACAGAAACTAGTTAGTAATCACTTGCATGATCCTAGTTCATGTTAAGATGGCTAATTCAATACATGCAGGAATGCAACTACAATAGGCTCGGCTTTTTTAAGATGGCATATGAGATGCTACAACTAATGCGTATTCAACTTGAAATTGAAATACAATGTAGTTAGTATGATACGCCGAGCCTGGTGAATTCAATACAAATGAATGAATGCAAATGTGCGAAGCATAAGTATGCTAATTGAAACATGCCCTAAACTAACCATCAAAAGTAGGTAAGTAAAAGGGAGAAAGACGTGGGGTTGTAAGACATTCACATACTCACGCACACTTATTACAACTGTGCCCTCGCTCGAAGGATCCGAATAAATAATACAAGCCGCCTAATTAACTAACTCACGAGCTAATTAATTATTACAAAACCTTATGAATAACTAGTTACAACTAATTATTACACAACTTAATTAATTAACAAATTAATTATTACAAATAGCAAATGCTAACTAACTAGTAAGCAATAAAAGAGAATTGCTCCAGCTCTGTTTGAAGAAGAGGAGGGTATGCATGCTCGCTTCGGTTCCTCACCTCGAAACGCCTTTCGGTAGCTCTTTAGAGGCTCTGTTTGCAAGGTGTCTTCCAATGTTTGTTGCTGAAACTTACCAAAACACTGCTGGAGAGTTCACCAGTGGCCTGCCAGCCATGAAAGGAGCACTGCCGGCCAACAACAGGGCACTGCCGGCCAAGGATGAGAGTATGTCGGCCATCAGTGGTGCACTGCCGACCACTGGTGTGCTGTGACACCGAGCTGCCACAAAGCACAAAATAGAGAAAATAGAGGGTCTCCCAAGGGTGTATACACACTATGCCACCCCCAAATCACCTCAAAACATCAAGGGAGAGGCCTAGTCGGATCCACGACCATCAATCACGCATCCCGATGCATGATGGCCAAAGATCTAACTTGTGCAAATCAATATGAAAATGAATGCACAAATAAAGCAAGTAAAGCCTAGAACTCTATCATGAATCATCAAGAGCTTCGGCGACCGAGAATTGAGACACGTTCCATCACTCGAAGTATGAAACGCCCCTCGTTCCTCATGCTCAAATTAACACTTAATCCAAACAACGCAACACGTAAGCATGGCAAACATGCAATATGAACAACCTGACAAGGCTAATGACATGCAACAAGCACATATGCATGATGTGAGGTAACAACCTTGGACAACATGACAAAATGCAACATGAACATGCAACAACATGTAATGAGGCTAGCATGCGACAACATGCAAACATGGAGCAAGCATACAACAATATGCAAGACAGGCATGCGACAACATGCAAAGGGATGGGCTTAAACTAATGTGGGTAGCTCTCAACTAAGGTAAAATCAGTGGCCAAAATGATGAATTAATGGCATGAAAAGCATGAAATGGCAAGGCAAACATGTATGTCAAGTGGCTCAAGTATCAAGGCACAAAGAGGACAACTCTTAAGCACACTTAAGGAGCAACAAACATGGGTATATGGTAATGAGGCAAGCTCTGAAATTTCATGTAAAGCGATGCCAAATCAAATCCACAATGCAATCATAGCATGTTATGATGCTCAAAGCTCAAAGTAAGCAAGGGGACTTAAGCCAAGGCCATACAAGGCAAATCCCAAGGGGCCGAGGGGACCTAAAACAGTCTTAGGGCAGGTCCAAACAAGACCAAAACTAAGCTCAAAGCTAGCCAACATAGGCTAGAACACAAAGCCAAAAAAAACATGGAGCTTGCAAGGTTTTAAAGAGGCAATGCACTACACCTATTGAAACCAAACATGGCATGACTTGGGCGACATAAAATAGAGTTACATCATGGTATAATAAGACCCAAAATGCACTGAAATGATGAGCCAAAGGCTTAGGCTTAATGGCATGCACAAAAGCTCATTCTTGAGGCATAAAGCACAAGCTCTATAAAGTATTCAAGGCATGTCAAATGCAAGTGTATGACAACATTTCATGGACTGAAATAGCATATAGAATGAGGGAAAAGCATGCAAACATCACATGTATGGCATGGTAGGGGCCTCAAAACCCAAGACTAGCCTAAGCATTTACACTATAGCTATACAAAACACGAGTGATATGGCCATGGCAGCCCAAAACAGTCCTAGAGCAGTCCAAAATAAGCATAAAATCATGTTAGAGCGAAGCCAAAATATGCTAGGATGTTGAGTCAAAACACCATGCACAAAGGGCTAGTAAACAAGATTTGTTCTACACCTCTATGGAGCATGCAAAGGATGATCAAACCAACTATGGATAGGGTCATGACATGCCAAATGATGACCAAATACATGCTGAAATGTAAACCAAACAAGCTAACATGACATGGCAAAGCATGGAGCATATGAAGCTAGTTTAGGGGATTTACATTACAAGTACATCATGCAAGCATGGAGTGACAAAACCAACCCAAAACAGATTCATGGCATGGTAAAACATCACCAAAAACTCACTGAAATGGACTCAATACAAGCTAAACACACATGCTACTTTGATGAGCTATGAATGGAGTTACTCAATAGATATAAGATGCATGCAAAATATGACCAAACCAGTCATGGACAGGGCCAAGGCAGGTCCTAAAAGTCACAAAAATAGGCCTGAACCAAGCCTCAAAAATGCATGGAGGGATGGTCCTTTGGAAGGCCAAAAATACAAGCAAAGAGGAACCAAAAGAGAGGGGGCCACCCCCTCTGATTAAGGACCTCAAAACCACACCTTTACCACTGAAAATCGACTGGATTTTAGTGGTAAGAAGGCCAAACCAAGGCTAGCTCGGAGGCCTCGAGGAATGGCTTAAAACAAAGCCAAACAAAGCATGCAAGGGGGCTACACACCCCTAACAACAAAATGACCTTAAGAAAAATTCAAAAACACTTAAATACAAGACTTTTTTCAATTATAAGAAAAGCCCAAATCAATATGCAAGGAGGGCTAAAGTGAGGTACAAAAAGGTGCAAAAATCGGGAAAATACTCACCCGTGAAGAGCCTCTTCGAAACCCGCAACTCCAGGGGGTGGAAACCAGTTTTCAGAGCTCAAGAATCCCTCCCAAGAAGCTTAGTCCAATGGTGGTGGTGTATCTCTATGTGTTGTAGTGTAAAAGTGCAAGGAAATCCAATTTCTAAGCACAAAATACAAACAATATAGAGAGAATGAGAGGTCTTTTTCTTCAAAATGGCTAAACCCCTGATATAGAGGGAGCCCTCTTGCTTATATAGAAGAGAGCAAGAAGAAGCTTCTTTAAGAGGCTTTTTAAGAGCTCCATCCCTTCATACACGTGTATGGAGGGCAGAAAACAAAAAACCAACTGGCTCAAAAGATCTGGAGGAAAACCAGCTGAGATAGGAGGGGTGCCGGCCATCAGTAATGGCCGGCAGTGGCTCACTGATGGCCGGCAGGGCTTCATTAGTGGCCGGCAGGCACAAGGAAGTGGCCGGCAGTGCACCAAGAAGGTCACTTTGAAAGGACGTAGTGAAAGTACAAAAAAAAGGCAGAAAGGATACAGGGTCCGGGAAGCTCGAACCGGTGACGTTCCGCCTCGACAGTCAAGTACTCAGCGAGCAATCGAACTAGTTGTTGGGTGTACCTGCAAGCACAACCAAGTCTCAAGGTCGATCAAAAATGGGGTGTCTACAGTTGCCCCTCTTTGACAGAACTCGACAGTCACAAAGTGACAGGAGTGAGTGTCAAAGCCCAGAGACGACCCATTTTTGACAAGGCCGAAGGCTTAGACAATCAATCAATATAGGCATGCGGAGATGTGCCCGGAGGCTGGGCCATAATGCAAATGGTATGCAAGATGCAAGAGCATGACTTATAATTATGCCAAGAATGCTGTAATGAAGCAAATCATGCAACAGTTTTAAGCAGGTGAACAACAGTCCTACATATTCCGACATGATGGATGTAAGAAAATTATGCAAGTCTTACCACATTTCACGCGGAGTGCATATAATACCTGTGCGACTCGTCTGGTTGTGCCAGCTTCAAATGAACCGTACATACAATATCGTGCCTGAAAGAGAAACAAAACTTAGCAGGTACAATTTTGTTAGAAGTGTGCATAACAATGCAATGGAAAGTGCGTGACAACGCAAGTGAGGGGATGCATGACAATGCGGGTGGAAGGGGGTGCATAACAATGCGACGCAGGCGCGGGCATCACAATGCGATTCGAAACAAGCATAACAACGCGGGAGGTTGCCTAAACACAAGTAAAGCATACGTGGAAAAACATGCAATGTGTATGGCAGGAATGAACACATGTAAGTAAAGTTTGTAGTAACGCATACAATGAGTAAGCTCTTGTGAGATGCATAAACCCATGTAAGTAAAGCATACATGGAAACGCATGCAATGTGTAAGCAAGCAAGGTATGAACACATGTAAGTAAAGCATGCGGGATTAACGCAGGCAATGTGTATGGCAGGAATGAACACATGTAAGTAAAGTATGCAGTAACGCATACAATGTGTAACCTCATGTGAGATGCATAAACACATGTAAGTAAAGCATATGTGGAAACGTATGCAATGTGTAAGCAAGCAAGGTATGAACACATGTAAGTAAAGCACACATCGAAACGTATACAATGTGTAACCACCAAAGAATAGATATACACATGTAAGTAAAGCATGCGGGATTAACGCAAGCAATGTGTATGGCAGGAATGAACACGTGTAAGTAAAGTATGCAGTAACGCATACAATGTGTAACCTCCTGTGAGATGCATAAACACATGTAAGTAAAGCGTATGTGGAAACGCATGCAATGTGTAAGCAAGCAAGGTACGAACACATGTAAGTAAAGCACACGTCGAAACGTATACAATGTGTAACCACCAAAGAATACATATACACATGTAAGTAAAGCATGTGGGATTAACGCAAGAAATGTGTATGGCAGGAATGAACACATGTAAGTAAAGTATGCAGTAACGCATACAATGTGTAACCTCCTATGAGATGCATTAACACATGTAAGTAAAGCATACGTGGAAACGCATGCAATGTGTAAGCAAGCAAGGTATGAACACATGTAAGTAAAGCACACGTCGAAACGTATACAATGTGTAACCACCTAAGAATAAATATACACATGTAAGTAAAGCATGCAGGATTAACGCAAGCAATATGTATAGCAGGAATGAACACATGTAAGTAAAGCATGCGTGATTAACGCAGGCAATGTGTAACCTCTTGTGAGATGCATAAACACATGTAAGTAAAGCATGCGTGGAAACGCATGCAATGTGTAAGCAAGCAAGGCATGAACACATGTAAGTAAAGCATGCGGGATTAACGCAAACAATGTATATGGCAGGAATGAACACATGTAAGTAAAGTATGCAGTAACGCATACAATGTGTAACCTCCTGTGAGATGGATAAACACATGTAAGTAAAGCATACATAGAAACGCATGCAATGTGTAAGCAAGCAAGGTATGAACACATGTAAGTAAAGCACACGTCGAAACGTATACAATGTGTAACCACCTAAGAATACATATACACATGTAAGTAAAGCATGTGAGATTAATGCAGGCAATGTGTATAGCAGGAAATTATGACAACTCATGATAAGGAAGTGCATAACGATGTGTGACAAGAAAATGCATGACAATGCATGATAGAGAGAATGCATGACAATTCATAATAAGGATAAGGAAATGCATGACAATGCATGTAAGGTGCGCGTGACGATGCGTGATGAGGAGAATGCATGACAATGCATGATAGAGAAAACGCATGACAATGCATTTTAGAGATATGCAAAACAATGCATATGAACTAGATGGGTGTTTATTGTGACAGACGAATGGTAATTGACACCAACAGAAGAAAAAGATGCTTAATAAGGACATGTTAAAAGGAGACATCTGATTTACCTCCTAGAGGGTTTGGGATGCGTGAAAAGGATACACCTCATGCGCCATGATTGGTGTAAACCATCGTATATTGAGGACGTGACTCCCGAGTTCCCGGGCCCAGGGACACATACCAAGATCAAATAGGCAAAGAAAGCTGATATGAGGCTGTTGGTCACTAGGGGCAACTGCCGGCCATCACCGGCCATCAGCATACACTGCCGGCCATCGACAACAGGCTGTCGGCCACCGATGTGCCCCTGCCGGCCATCGGTGGCAGATTCGGGCAAAAGGGGCGTTTAAGCTGTGTGTCTTTAAATAGGCTCAAAACCAACCCATTTCTTCACAAACCCTTCCATAGAAATCAATTTTCTTCCTTCCTAGGTCTGCCTTCTCTCTAGATTCACGCGTTCTATGCATTTCCCAGCACCCTATACAACCTTGCATCACTAAGGGTTCTTGATTTTCTTCTATTTGAACCGATCAAAAATTGCATCTGAGGCTTCTTTCATCATTTCCCGCATTCAAGGATCATTTCCCCCGATCTTCTCTCGAGGTTAGTTCACTTTCTCGAGTTTTTCAACTTTTCTTGAATTTTCTCTCTCTTAGGGTTTGAGTTTATTCAAAATTTCAACATTTTGCTCATTTTTGCTAATTTTCCCATCATTCTTTTGCATCCATTTCTGATGGCTGACGATGTGCCTCACGGCGAGGGCTTCCCACCACTTCCTCGAGTAGAGTTAGCGGCAGAGTTTGCGGCTGAGTCAGAGGTTAAGCCTCAGCAGTTACCATTGGATGTACGTCCCTTCGACCCTGCGGTGTACCATCCGGAGACTCACATCATTCCGGTGGCGGGAGGCATCCATACTTTTACCGATTTTGATGAGGACGTGCCAGACGACCTCTTGTTGAGAGAGCCGATGTCTCGCTTGTCGGCTATTGTCGTGGAGGTACCATCTCTGCTTTTCTGTAATATTACTTTCGATCGCTTGTATTTCTTGCGCTATTTCGATCTGATTACATCACATGCTTTGATCTGACTGTATTTCATACATTGTTGATCTGCACTTGACTGTACTTTACACATCACTGCTCTGTATGTACTATACACAACCGCATCTCATGCGTCACTACTCTGAATTCGAATGCATCTTTGATACATCACTACTGTGAATGTAACTGTATTTTCAATACATCACTGATCTGATCTGAACTGTATTTTCAATACACTGCTGATCTGATTTTGAACTATATTTTCAATAGGAGGGATCTCGCTCCTTCCGAGTCTATGGCGCTACGACCGCTCGAGATTGGTACGATGTGCTCCCCGCGGGGGTCCGCCGGATTGTCAACGAGACCGGCTTCGATATATTTTGATGCAGCCTGACGCGGGTTACAGTGAGTCACCCTTTCCTGGGGGCTCCTGTGGAGAGGTGGTGGGACACCACCAATTCCTTCCATTTTTCCACAACAGGGGAGATGACCATGACTCCTTTTGATTTTGCTATGATCACCGGTCTGGACGTGGAAGGTGATCCAATTCCCCTAGATCCCGACATGGGGGAGTGGGTGGATGCATTGGATGTGTTGCTTGGAGCAGGTCCACCCCTTGCTCGAGCGGATATGGTTAGATACTCTTCGTTCAAGGAGCAGTTCCGCGGGGAGGATCCTGAGACCGATGAGGGAGTGGAGCAGTACGCCAGGGGCTTCCTCCTGTTCCTTTTTGGTACCACCTTGTTTTCAAACAGGTGGAATACCGTGGGTTTGTACTTCTTGAGCGCCTTAGTGGTGCTTCCGCAGGTCCGCTCCTACAACTGGGGCGCAGCCGGCCTTACCACTCTTTATGGATACATGAGCTCCACTTCTCGGATGCGTAAGAGGGTGGTTGGAGGCTACTGGCAAGCTTGGGAGGTGCACAACTTAATTCCCCTTTTCATTACTTTGCTTAACATTTATACGTTTTGTTTTGTTCAACATTTGTACTCAATGTACTTACTGTCACACTGCATGCTTTCTGCTTTTCATTTTCTGTACACCATACATGCTGCACACTACACACCATACACTGCACACAGGATCTAATGTTCGCCTTTCTAGGCCTGCATCTGTTATGTACTGTACTGCATTCTGCATTCTGCTTTCTGCAATCTTGTTCATGCGTTGTACTGATCACATCTGTTCAACAGCTTTGGGTATATGCATACTTCCCGGCGCTTGCTCCAGATCCGGTGGAGGAGACTGCAGTGACGGTCCCATTCTCTGATGTATATGACGGTCCGCTCCGTCGTAGGACCCGGGAGAGCTTCATGTCCTTCTGGCAGTATTTTGACATAGCTGCGGCGCGCGAGGCAAGTCTGCAATAAGATTATTTCAATTAACCCAATGCACCTGCCTTAGTTATTTGACGACTGATCATCTTGTTGGTTCTCTTTCTCAGATTACATGGCGACCATAGGAGGTGATTCCGTCAGGACTCCGCGATCAATATCGCCTTGCCCAGATTATGTCTAAGTGTCGTATCCTATTCGAGGGGCCGATCTGTCGGGCCTTGTTTTTGAGTGAGCGCTTTGTACGTCAGACTTTGGGGTTACCTGCCCCATTTGTACCGATGCCGCCTCCATCATCGATGAGGGAGGCACATGTGTTATCCGCTGACCAGGTGATCCAGTTCATGGTAGGGCTGGAGACAGATTACTTCCATGCCGAGGGCGATTACGCGACCTTCATTCAGACACATCTGATGCCGCCTTTGACTGGTGTCCGAGGAGGAGAGGGAGCGAGGGCTCCAGCTACGAGAGGCAGAGGCGGAGCGACCAGGTCTCGTAGGAGGAGAGGTTCTGAGGAGAGACAGGGGTCTGGATGGCCAGTGCTGCCTACGACTATGACATTTCGAGGGCGAGCTGGAGAGATTTATCAGGTTCCCTTTGCTCCTCCTCCAGCTGGTCACGAGCTTGTCGGAGGTTATGGTTCGACTCTGGTATATACTACACTGTCATCCCTTGTACAGTCATTTGATTTCACTTGATATTCTACCAAGTACTGATGATTTCAATCATTTTTCCAGGCTCCCATTGAGTACACTCGTCAGTCTCTAGCGATGACGGCTTCAGTGATGGGGATGCTGCAGACGAGCATGGACCTACTCAGTATCTACAGCATTCCAGTAAGTTCGTTCAAACTGCACTTCGTGCCATGAAGTCTTTTCTTCACACACCATCATTTGTACGACTTGCACACTGCATTGATCTGATACATTGTTCCCATACACCACTCACAACATACATTCACTTCAAATCATTCACTATTCACAGTACATCATTTTTTTTTGCATCTGATACATTTTGATTACTAATGCATTTTGGTGGATTGTCCCTCCTTCATATTCCTTTCTTGCTGCCAGGCCCATCGGGTGTTCCAGCAGGAGCCGGGGTGGGCCCTTCAGCACCTCCTCGAACAGCAGAGGGAGCAGGACGAGGGACTAGTTCACGGGGGCCTGCCCCTGATGATGATGAGTCTGACGAGGAGGTGATGAGTCCGCAGTCAGATTCAGAGTCAAATGCTGACGGTAGAGGTCCTGGACGAAGAGGACCAGGACGGATTCCCGTACTTGAGGCCACTAGCACTGATCCGGACATTTTGCTACTTCAGATGCTAATCCTCTTTTTGTTTAATTTTCCTTTTTACTAGTAGTTTTGCACATTGTACTGCGTTAGGCAGATTTGGTTTAAAACCAATCTCTTTTGTGAAAAGAAACTATGACGGAATGAAAACAACCCTTTTGTTGAAAAATTGTTTCGTTTGTACATGCATCACATCGCATCGCATTACTTTACACAACAATGTAAATGAAATCGAAGTTTTTGTTTGGAAAACCAAACGCTCAAATTGCACTAATCAGGTAGTGAATTGACTAATAACAAAACAACTCGATAAACAAAACAAAGCCTAGCAAGTTACAACACGATAAGCAAATTGCAACAACTCGATAAATGAAAGGAATATAATTACAACCTGACATAGAAAAATAAAATAATATGCCTTAAACAAGACATGACAAAGTCCAACAGGACAAAACAAGACCTTGAAAGACACAAGGGATAGGACTCCGCTGCAACGGACAACTGGGTCTTCAGTGAGGAAGCCAATGAGCAAGCGAGAAGTACTGCTGGCCATTAATGGGGACCTGCCGGCTATCAGTGTGCCATTGCCGGCCACTGATGAGCCACTGCCGGCCATTGATGGCAGACTCTCCGAAATGACGACATCTGTCCTCTACACACTTCCTTATCTTCTATATGAGTTCCAAATTCGGGGTTCTCTTCATTTCAGCTCAAATTTGCACCAAATGGAAACACTCCTTGCCCAAAACCTCACAAATTGGATCGCTTCTCTAGATGGCTCGGAAAAGTTGAACTTCCGGGGCTTCGGCTTGAATGCACTATTCACGCTGGGCCGTACTCCGTTGCATCTTCCTTTCCTCCATGTCGCGACAAGGTTTTGGAATCCGGTAACACATGTCTTTAACTTTAGCGGGCAAGAGATGTGTCCTACCTTTGAGGATTTCCAAGCTTTGATGGAATCCGAGCGTAACGAGGATAACGAGGAAATCTTGCCTCAACTCTGATTTGGCCACGTCCAAGCCCTAGGACAAATGTACGGCCTCACTTTGCATAATGCTCGATCATTGATTCATGATGGGGAGCTGGACATCCCAAGCTTGGTTTGTCGGTTTTCTGATGCTGGCGACCGCAGCGACCATTATTGGCAGGGCAATCGGCGACACGCGCTTTGCCTATGCTTGCTATCTCATTTCTTGTTTGCCCCAGGCTCCGGAGGATTCAGTGTCCGGTTGATCGAGGTTGCCCAAGGTTTGAAAGAGGGCAAGTGCTGCATTGCCATGACATTGGTTGAAACATTGACGGGCTTAGACACTTTTCATCGTCGGGAGACGGCTAGGCTTGCGGGGAGTCCACCACTATTGTAGGTAATATTTCCCACCCAATCTCACATATGTATTACTCACATCACTCGGCCCTCAGACTCGGTTTTTCTCACAAAACCCTTTTCTTACTTTTCTCTCATCGTACATCTCTCTATTCTTTATTCTCTCATTTTTCATCCCTCCCCAGGTGTGGTTAATGGACAAGTTACAGATTGTGGAGTCTTGCCTAGCATAATCAGCTCGCGGCTACTTTTTTCGACAACGCCTGGTCGATGCCCTGGATGAGGGGTGGTGGTACAACAGGATGTGCAGTTTGTCTGCAAATCTCATCGCTTGTTGCTGCCCTTGGCTCAATCTGCCGGCAATGAGTTACAACATGACCCGTCAACCTAGGATTCAATTGATTGGCATGACACACTGTGTCTTCTATTTTCCATTCTGGTTCCGGCGCCTGTTCGGACATGATCAGGCTTGCCCGCCAGAGGGGATAGAGTACCCTGCTGCATTCCCGGTTCGAGGCCCACAGCTTGCTCGGTATGCCGCAGCATGGAGGACTAGAGAGCTCCTGACCCCCGCTCCCACTTTTAGTGGCACTTTGTCTGATGAGTGCTTGGATTGGCTCAATGAAGAGGCACAGTGAGGGCCTACTTTGGCATCAGAGGCTTCGACCAGCTCTGGGAGAGGGCGCAGGAACACCTGACTTATCTATGCCCCGGATTTATTGCTTTATTAGTACTTTCAAGTTTTCTTATGAATGTAATAAAACGCAACTTCAATTTGTATCCAAGAGCAGGAGAACTCTGTATTGAAATCAATGAAATTGAAGGTTGTTGGTACTGAAAATTTTCTGCTTTGGTCCAAAAATGGTTTAAGTTGTAAAAAGATTAATTTTGAACAAAGTCAACTTTTATTAAAACTTTTCAAAACCATTTTCGATATGGATCAGAACTGGACACACTTGAAATCTGTCACTGAGATGCACAACCCCGGATCCCAGCAACTGGAAAGTTGCCCCTAATGTGAATAGTACCGCGGCACTACACAGCAACGGAAAGTTGCCCCTAGTCTGAAGAGCATTGCACCGGAGATCATAACCAAACTCTTGAATGCTGAATAGACAAAGATGGCCGAGATGATCAAATGGACAAAGTTGATCGGGGAAAATTTTATGGCTGAACTTCAGGATGAAGTTGCCTACGTATCCCAAAGATGGGAATCAAGCCTTACGTAGTTCAGGCTCGGGTTCACTCGAGTATTTTCACTCTCCTTTTACGCTCTAACTTTTGCCAAGGCCGCCCTTTACGGGTTTTCAACCTTGCGAGCTCAATTTTTATAATTTCAATTTTTTGTGCTCTGACTTTTGCTTAGGTCACCCTTTCGGGTTTTCGGCCTAGCGAGCCTCTCAGGGGTAATATTTCTTTAACTTGTCCATGTTGATCGGTTGAGAGAACTCTAGGCCATCTAGATCCATCAAAACCACAGCTCCACCTGACCAAATAGACTTAATGATGTAAGGACCAGTCTAATTGGGTTTGAACTTGCCCCTTGGGTCATGGATGGGAGCTCGGTTGTCCTTGAGCACCAAATCTTCTTCTTTTAGATTCTTGGACTTAACTTTCTTGTTAAAAGCCCTGGCAATTCTACGCTGATAACCTTGAACATGGTACAGTGCTTTCAGTCTGCGCTCGTTAAAGAGCATGAGTTCTTCAAATCTACTCTATTGCCAATCTACTTCGGCAATCTGACACTCAGCCAGCACTCGCAAAGACGGAACCTCAATTTCAATAGGTAGAACGGCCTCCATCCCATAAACCAATGAATACGGAATCGCCCCAGTAGAAGTTCTAATTGAAGTCTGGTAGCCCCACAGAGCAAACGACAGCTTATCTGGCCAATCCCGGTAGGTTTCCACCATCTTCTGCAGTATGTGCTTGATATTCTTGTTGGCAGCCTCGACCGCTCCATTGGTTTGCGGCCGATAGGTGGATGACTTATGAAAGGCCACGTTGTATTTTTCCAACAAATCAATCACTTCCTTCTTGAAGTGGGAACCATTATCTGAAATAATCTCGTTCAAAATCCCGTAGCGACAGATGATGTTGTTCCTGATAAACTTTGCAACGTGCGACGCTTTCAACAGGGCATAAGATTGGGCCTCAACCCACTTTGTGAAATAATCTATCGCGATTAGGATGAACTCATGCCCATTCGACCCTTTTGGAGTGACAGCCCCGATCACATCGATTTCCCAAACTGAAAATGGCCATGGCGAAGTCATTGTACAGCTTCGACGGCGGAATGTTCATGCAGTTTGCATGGATCTGACACTTGTGGCATCGCCAAACAAAGCCGATACAATCCTCCTCCATGGTGGACTAATAATAACCTTGTCTGAGGATCTTTCGCGCTAGCATTACCCCGTTCATATGCACACTACATTCCCCTCCGTGGATGGCCTCCATTAGGTGCTTCGATTCTCAGCTTCGACACACAGCTTATGCATTCCCAGATGACCTCTCTTATACAATTTACCCCCGCAGATGATGAACTGAACGGCCATTCTTCAGATTGCCCTTTTATCCTTGTCATTTGCCCCTGGCGGATATGCTTCCTTCTCCAAGAAATTCCAAATGTCGTAATACCCGGGGTTCCTGTCCTGAACCTCATCTATGGCAGCAATTGCTTCGTATGCCGGCGCAAACTTTTGGTCAATGATGATCGGACGCATCCGGACTCCGAAAGGGATGTCTATCATAGAAGATAGAGTTGCTAGTGAATCTGCGAACCTATTGTTCTCACTTACTAGATGAGCAAAGTTTAGCTTCTCAAATCGAGGAATTAATAAGTCCAAGGTCTAGTGATACATTATCATCCTTTCTTCTTTGACTTTCCAGTCTCCTTTTGCTTGAGACACAACAAGGTTCGAGTCCCCAATGACGTCTAACCATTTTGCCCCTAGTTCCAGGGCCGCTTCTAGACCGCCAATACATGCCTCATATTCTGCTTCGTTGTTCGAGACTTTAAACCCGAGTTTGAAGGCTAGAGGGATACGGAAATTGTCGGGTGCTATCAGCAACACTCCTATCCCATACCCATACTGGTTTGACGCTCCGTCAAAGTACATCGTCCAAGTTTCATCTTCGATATATAAAATGGTCTCATCTGGGAATAAGTACTCGACTGCTTCACCCCCTTCCACCAGATGATCAGCTAAAAATTCCGCTACTGCTCTTCCCTTGACAGACTTGAGGGTCACAGATTTCAAATCGAATTCAAAAAAAAACAGCAACCAACGAGCTAGCCTACCCGTAAGTGCCGGTTTCTCGAAAAGATATATGATGGGATCCAGTCGTGAAACCAACATTACAGAGTAAGTAACAAGTAGTGCCGCAGTTTCCTGGTAGCCCATACCAAGGCTAAGCAAGCCTTCTCCAACGGTGTGTAGCGAGTCTTATACTCTAGCATCTTCTTGCTCAGATAGTAGATGGCTCTCTCCACTTCGTCCACTGATTCTTGCGCGAGCATACAGCCCATTGTAGTCTCAGTTACTGAAAGGTACAATATCAACGGTCTCCGCGGTTCTGGCAGTGACAACACGGATGGGTTTTGTAAGTATTCTTTGATCCGTTCAAAAGCAGCTTGGCATCGGCCGTCCCACTGGAACTTCGTTCCTTTCTTTAGGAAACCAAAAAGTGGTTCACAAGTCAAGGTTAATTTTGAGATAAACCGCCTTATGAATTGCACTTTACCCAGAAAGCCTCGCACCTCCTTTTCAGTCCTTGGTGGTGGTATTTCTAAGATGGCCTTGATTTTGGAAGGGTCGACTTCGATACCTCTCTGTGTAATTAGAAACCCTAGCATTTTTCCTGCTGTAACGCCAAACGTATACTTCTGAGGATTCAACCGCAATCGAAATTCTCTGATCCTTTGAAAGAACTTTTGCAAGGTGGTGTAGTGGCCCTCTCTTTCTTTGGATTTGACAATTATGTCGTCCACGTACACCTCAACCTCTTTGTGGATCATGCCATTCAATATTGTGGTCGCAGCCCATTGATATGTAGCTCCTGCATTCTTCAGCCCAAACGGCATCACTCTGTAGCAGTAAGTCCCCCACGCGGTGGTGAAAGCAGTCTTTTCCCAATCTTCGGGTGCCATCACTATCTGATTATAGCCTGAGAAGCCATCCATGAATGAAAGCAACGCATGCCCCGCTGTGAAATCCACCAACTCATCGATATATAGCAAGGAAAAGTCGTCCTTCGGACTAGCTCTATTCAAATCCCTGAAATCCACGCATACCCTGATCCTGCCATCCTTCTTCGGCACCGGAACAATGTTGGCCAACCAAGTTAGGTATTCGGATACCAGCAGGAAACCTGCATCAATTTGCTTGGTGACCCCTTCCTTAATCTTGAGAGCTCAGTCTAGGCAGATTCTTCTGAGTTTTTGTTTAACGGGTCGGGCCTCGGGGTCAAGAGGGATCCGGTGCTGCACAATCTCAGGATCGATTCAAGGCATGTCTTCGTAGGACCACGCGAAAACATCTTTGAAATCTTTTAATAAAGTGACTAAGTGCTCGCGTTCCTCCGAAGACAACGTGGACCCGATCTGGACCAGCCGTGGGTCCTCCTCAGTACCCACATTCATAGTAGTGATTTCATCCACTAAGGGTTTAACAAATCTTTCCTGCTCTTGTTCAATTAAGCGTTGCAAAACCGGACGAATTTCTTCCTCGTCGTTTTCATCAGAATTTTGAAAGTCTGAGTTAATGCAATAAATCAAGGGCACAGAAAAGTACTCAGAAACCACAACCACATCATTCTCAATAAGCACATCCAAATGGTCCGATTCCTAAGTTACAACAGACTCAAAAGAGAAAGAAAAAGACGACCTGGACAGGACTGTGGTATCCGGGTTATCACCTCCTGGAATACCAGACTCAGACTCAGTCGAGCTAGAACCTGATTCTGACTCAATAGAGTCGGAGGAATCAGATTCTGGCTCACTACCTGACCCGGTGCTGCTTGACAAAAATCCCTCTTCATACTGCCAAATGAGAGAGGGTGCGATAGATGCGTCCAAAATGTTTGCTGGTAGGCCTCAGCTAATGGGTCCGTCTGCTCTTCGACAACGTCATCCCCGGATATCTACAGGTCAAAGAAGATCTCAAAACCTGGTACGCGCTTCCTCTCTGCGCTCAGCCACGGCTCTGGGAAGCCACAAAATGGAAAGTCCTCCCCCTCCCAGACGAAGCGTCCGTTTAGGGTACCTTGGATGGGCCGGTGCATCAGCTCAAAAGGCTTCCCCGCCTGCTTCGCTCTGGCTCTCCCAGCCATCTCCTTGCCTTTCCTTATCCAATCCTCTTTGGTGGGTAGATAACCCAAGCCAAAGGTATGTGGGTTGTGTGGCACTTCGGCCAATGTTGCGACGCCCTTCCGGCCACTCTTTCCTAATCCCATCCTAGGGATGTGTTGGAGTTTATTCATGAGGTATACTGATTGAGCACTGACATACAACCCCTCATTAACAGCCATGATGTTTTGCACAACCCGAGCCTCAGCTAAGGTAAAACCCGACATGAACACATCCTCCATACCGTGCTCAATTTCCAAAACTGGTGTAGATACTTCTGGCGGTGGATGGATCGATGAATTTCCAAAGACAATGGCTACTCCCTTCCCATGGGGGTATTTCACCATTTGATGCAAGGTGGACGACACTGTCTTCACCTAGTGTAGCCACGGCCACCCCAAGAGCAGATTGAAAGTTGCAGGAACTTCTATGACGTGAAAGTCTATTTCATGCTGTCCTGGCCCAACCTTGGTCTGAATTTTCACTGTCCCCATTACTTCTCTGCTCGTATTGTCATACACCTGAATCACCTGGGCTGTCGGCACAAAGTCCGCGGTCTTTAAACCGGTTGCATACGTAGTCCTTGCCAGGCACACATTGATGGCGGATCCGATATCAACAAGAACCACCGAAATCCATTTGTTTCTACACTCCACAGAGATGTAGAGTGGCTTGTTATGGTTCGCACCCTCAGGTGGCAATTCTTTATCGGAGAAGGTCAACATCGGGGTAACTCCTCCCGGAAAAACTAAGCCCACCAGCTGTTCGGGCATGGTGTCTATCTAGAGCTTGGCCTTGTCCATGGCCGATAAGACGGCTTGTCGATGCACTCGCGATGCCATAAGTAGTCCCCAAATGGAGGTGTATGCCTGTATCTTTTTCAGCTGCTTTAGTACAGCTTCTTCTTTGAGTTGCTTCTCTTTCTATTTCTCTGCCTCCTTATCCTTTCTAGATGCCTCTGGCTGATCTAGATGTGGGGGCCTAAAATACCGCCCGCTTCTAGTCATCTGATCGACTTCATCGATGTAGCAGGTATCGTCTGGCTGGTTGCTCTCCCAATCCTCATCCGTGTGGGCAAGACATAGATCATCGTCCTCCCACCACATTCCGTTGGCAGCCAACAGACACCTGTCTGGCTCCGATACAATTATACTCGCAGTATTCTTCGTCCACATGCTCGCAGCATTCTCTGGCCTCGTGCACACAGCACTTTCAATCCCCTCAGGGGCTTTAGCTTTCCTGATTCTCTCAGAGTCACCAAATCTTTCTTGTTCCAACTGTGTCAGTACAGCTGGCTGTTCAATAATTCCCGCATTCACGATACCCAAGTCCTGAGCAAAATTCTTAGCACCGGCGCTCTCCGGCGATGCATTCTGATTTCCGGCCCTTTCGAACACTACTGATGTTCTTGCCCCTGCCGGGCCCTGTTCCAGCTGAGTTTCGTCGACGACATCTGGTAGGTCATCAAGCCACCCGGTGACCTCTGCTGACTCCTCAAAATCTGACCAATTGACTACCATGCCCTCTGGATCTTGTTCATTGAAAAATTAGAGGTTAGCAAAGTCCCCTTCCACAGCTCCCAAGTCATCTATCCTCTGACCAGATTCACCCCCCTGTATCACACAAAGCTCTGCCCCTGCCAGCAATTTCACATTTGGCCCAACCTGGACTATTGGTAGAATGTAGTCGCTCGGACTGTATACCTCCTCAGCAAAACTCCTAGATTCCTCGGATTCTGACTCAACAATCCCATTCTCCCCTGAAATCTCCCATGTTCTCTGTTCGACAGTCACCACCAATGGTTCAGGTTGGGTTCTGGAGATGTCCAACATACACAAGTCAGTGCAGTCAGGAAGGAGCACCTCCGGCTTGGGTAGGTGGGATGGAGTGATATAGATACTAGGATCATAAGACGCGACCCTAGTCTGGATAAAGTTGATTCTTTTGGGAGGTGGAGCTTGGTTGTGCGGTGGGAGAGAGTTTGTTGTGACATTGGGTTTTTCTGGAGGCACAATCACCTGCTTGTCAACGAGATCTTGGATCTCATGACGCAATCTAAAACATTGGTCAGTGTTATGACCATGTTGTTGGTGATACGTGCAGTATTTGGCAGGATTATGGGAAGGGGGAAGTTTTTCTGGCAACGGCCTCGGCTCCAGGGGCTTTAGGTGCCCTTTCCTGATTAATACCCCTAGAGCCTTGGACAAGGGCTTATATAAAGGCGTGAAGGTTCTTTGGCTTCTGGGTTGGTATTTGGTGGTTTGTGTGTTGCTTTCGGACGCGCCGAAGAAAGGCGTAGCTGCCATAGGTCTTGGAGGGGGAATGGTGGTGACCATGCTTACTTTTGAAGCTCTAACATTTGCGGCATTGCTGGTGCCTGTGTTGTTGTTGCGGTTGAAGGTTCTTCGGGGTTACTCTCTGTCTTGGTCAATCAGACCTTGTTTCATAGCATCCTCAATTTGTACCCCCATCTCGTGCAAATCTAAAAAGGTAGGGACGGGGAGCACAATCATTTTCTGCATCAGTTTTGGCTGGAGATTGCGCACAATCATCCGAATTTGATCCTTGTCAGTGGGCCTTAGGGGCATCATTGAGGGCTTGGCCCTCCACCGGGCCACAAAATCCGAAAAGCTCTCCTTAGGCTCCTGCCTTGTTGTCTCAAGATCACGAGTTGTAATCTCGATTTGTGTGTTATAGGAGTACTGTGCAATGAAAGCCTCGACCATCTCATCCCAGTTTCACTTAACATCATCATCTAATTTTACGTACCAGATAGCTGCCACACCCGACAGGGTCCGGCCGAATAATGAAAGCTTCTGCAGTCTGGTGAGGCCCATCGGGCATAGTATATCGGAGAAAAAACGGAGATGCACCATGGGATCCCCAGATCCGTCAAAGCGGTCGATTTATGGCATTTTGAACCTGTCTGGCAGCGTCACAGCCACATCAGTATACCCGTCCTCAATGTCCGGGATAGACTTCACCCCCTGGGATTTCTTGAGCAACTTCTCAAGCTTGCACAATTTTAACGCGGTAGGGTCGACCTCAAACTCGAAAGGAGAGTCCGGTGGATTGGTAGGTGTTTTGGATAGCTGGGGTAAAATTGGGGACGGAGCCGGCCCTATCGGAGTGTCTGTACCTTCATGTACATTGTTTGTTTCCCCGGGTGTCTAAACCCCTGGTGGTGGAGGAGCTTGATGTGAAGCAGATGCCCCGGTTTGTTGTTGCAGCCTGGCAATTAACTCTGCCTGCTGGGTCATGATCTCGGCCTGTTGTTTGGCAAATTCATCGACGAACAACGTCCTGCCGCATGGCTCTCACGGTGTCTTGCATCTGACGTATCATTTCCTCAACTCATGTCATTCCTGCCATATTGCCCTGATATATCTGAACTACCGGTAGGTCTAACTCTGGAGTAACCTCGGGAAGCTCAACCTGACTGTTCAAAGTCCATTGATCTGGCAATCTTTGCTCGGATACACTACATTTCCTCAATCTCCGTCTGATAACTGGGGGTAGAGAGTGGAACACTGGTTGTCCGTCGACCAGATCCTCAGATCGATTGAGTCGGCAACCTTTTGTCCAGAGTGCTTGGGAAATATCTGCTTGGGCTGAAGCAATTGTGCTAAACTACCTAGCAAAATGATAAATAAAGCAATAATAAGGAAATAAACAACCAGATGAATGGATAGCATAACGGCTTAAAATAAATACACAACACACAGTTGGGCATCACAACACACAGTTGATAAGCTGAAAATGTTGTTCTCCAACACTGATCATTATTCCCAAATTACTGCCCCCAAAACTGAATCGGATACCCGCGGATAATTGATTCAGAAAATACTGAACTGGTGCTCGCAGGCCTGATACCCAAAATACTGAACTGGTGCCCGCAGGCCTGATACCCAAACTTGTAAATTGATACATGCATTCCTATAGAGATGCACTCTAAAAGCACATAACAAGCAAGTGAGAGCCAAAAGACTCCTATGTTGGGGTAGGGTTTCACTACGCACACAGCGGTTTCAAACAACCTATGATCGGGTAAGTAACCTGTCCTAGTTTGGAATAGTCACTATGGATTCCGATATGCACTAGGTCGAATGGTCAAAGAGGGTACCCCGGTAAAATCGGGGTTTGTGTTCCCGTCGTGGCAGAGCCCGCAACTGGTCGGCCTTATGGCATGCTTCTCGAAGCGAGTCGCCGGCAAACCGTTCAGGAATAGCATACGGCAAACACGGTGTCCTAGGCGTACCAATGCAAATGGAATGCAAAGAAACACACAAATGTAGTCAAAACCAGATATCATGAGTTCGAGTCAAGTTCTCTAAGTCCCCAGCAGAGTCGCCAGAAACTGTAGACGTCCTCGAACGTCCTAAGAGGGAAATCCCGTTTTGTTCATTTGGGCTCACTATAGTTCAGGACTCAATGTCACGGTCTTTTATCTAATCTCGCAAAGTGCAATGCAAGACCGATAGTCCAAATTCGGCAAATCGTTTTGAAAAACTGATTTTTAGAAAGAAGTGCCAAACATGGACTGCTTTGCCAGATACAGAGTCGCCACCTAAATATTTTATTTTGGAGAAATTTAGGAAACCCTCACTCATGCCTAAGGCCACGTGTCCGTCATCACCAAAGTTGCCTCGGCTCGGGAACTTGGGTACAATAAGGGAAGGTCACTTCGTGAGCACCCCTGCTCGCCCGATCAAAGATCGGCCTCTACTAACCATGAAATTGAGTTTTGAAAACATTATGCATTCTTATTCCGGTTATTAGCCTAGATTTACTATGTGATGCGCACAGCATACAAGTATAGACTAGATCACCTGAATTGGAACAAAACATCTCATGTTTGTTTATTTGAAAATGGTTTGATGGTGCTACTCGTAAGTAGGCTAAGACGTGGATTTGCCACCCTCGGGTGGGCTTAGAAAACAAGATGATTTGCCACTCTGAAGTGGGCTTAAAACTCACAGTCAATGCATTATTCCAACTCAGATAATCCAACCTTCACCCACAGGCATTCAGGCAGGTATATCACATAAGCAGTTAGCCTCATGGTAAGCATGCTATCATGGCAGTCACTCACATACATGCAAGGATGCTAAAGCATTAACACTTACCGAGTACTCCGAGCCAAAACAGAAACTAGTTAGTAATCATATGCATGATCCTAGTTCATGTTAAGATGGCTAATGCAACACATGCAATAATGCAACTACAATAGGCTCGGCTTTTTTAAGATGGCATATGAGATGCTGCAACTAACATGTATTCAACTTGAAATTGAAATACAATGCAGTTAGTATGATGCGCTGAGCATGATGCATGCAATACAAATGAATGAATGCAAATGTGTGAAGCATAAGTATGCTAATTGAAACATGCCCTAAACTAACCATCAAAAGTAGGTAAGTAAAAGGGAGAAAGGCGTGGGATTGGAAGACATTCACATACTCGCGCACACTTATAACAACTGTGCCCTCGCTCGGAGGGTCCGAATAAATAATACAAGCTGCCTAATTAACTAACTCACGAGCTAATTAATTATTACAAAACCCTATGAATAACTAGTTACAACTAATTATTACACATCTTAATTAATTAACAAATTAATTATTACAAATAACAAATGCTAACTAACTAGTAAACAGCAAAAAAGAATTGCTCCACCTCTGTTTGAAGAAGAGGAGGGTATGCATGCTCGCTTCGGTTCCTCGCCTCGAAACGCCTTCCAGTTGCTCTGTAGAGGCTCTGTTTGCAGGGTGTCTTCCAGTGTTTGTTGCTGAAACTTACCAAAACACTACTGGAGGGTTCACCAATGGCTTGCCGGCCATGAAAGGAGCACTGCCGACCAACAACAGGGCACTGCTGGCCAAGGATGAGAGTATTCCGGCCATCAGTGGTGCACTGCCGACCACTGGTGTGCTGTGACACCAAGCTACAACAAAGCACAAAATAGAGAAAATGAGGGTCTCCCAAGGGTGTATACGCACTATGCCATCCCAAATCATCTCAAAATATCAAGGGAGAGGCCTAGTCAGATCCACGACCATCAATTATGCATCCCGATGCATGATGGCCAAAGATCCAACTTGTGCAAATCAATACGAAAATGAATGCACAAATAAAGCAAGTAAAGCCTAGAACTCTATCATGAATCATCAAGAGCTTCGGTGACCGAGAATTGAGACACGTTCCATCACTCGGAGTATGAAACGCCCCTCATTCCTCGTGCTTGGATTAACACTTAATCCAAACAATGCAACATGTAAGCATGGCAAACATGCAATATGAACAACCTGACAAGGCAAATGACATGCAACAAGCACATATGCATGATGTGAGGTAACAACCTTGGACAACATGACAAAATGCAACATGAACATGCAACAACATCTAATGACGCTAGCATGCGACAACATGCAAAGATGGAGCAAGCATACAACAATATGCAAGACAGGCATGCAACAACATGCAAAGGGATGTGCTTAAACTAATGTGGGTAGCTCTCAACTAAGCCAAAATCAGTGGCCAAAAGTGATGAATTGATGGCATGAAAAGCATGAAATGGCAAGGCAAACATGTATGTCAAGTGGCTCAAGTATTAAGGCACAAAGAGGACAACTCTTAAGCACACTTAAGGAGCAACAAACATGGGTATATGGTAATGAGGTAAGCTCTGAAATTTCATGTAAAGTGATGCCAAATCAAATCGACAATGCAAGCATAGCATGTTATGATGCTCAAAGCTCAAAGTAAGCAAGGGGACTTAAGCCAAGGCCATACAAGGCAAACCCCAAGGGGCCGAGGGGACCTAAAACAGTCCCAGGGCAGGTCCAAACAAGACTAAAACTAAGCTCAAAGCTAGCCAACATAGGCTAGAACACAAAGCCAAAAAAAAATGGAGCTTGCAAGGTTTTAAAGAGGCAATGCACTACACCTATTGAAACCAAACATGGCATGACTTGGGCAACATAAAACAGAGTTACATCATGGTATAATAAGACCCAAAATGCACTGAAATGATGAGCCAAAGGCTTAGGCTTAATGGCATGCACAAAAGCTCATTCTTGAGGCATAAAGCACAAGCTCTATAAAACATTCAAGGCATGTCAAATGCAAGTGTATGACAACATTTCATGGACTGAAATAGCATATGGAATGAGGGCAAAGCATGCAAACATCACGTGTATGGCATGGTAGGGGCCTCAAAACCCAAGACTAGTCTAAGCATTTACACTATAGCTATACAAAGCACGAGTGATATGGCCATGGCAACCCAAAACAGTCCTAGAGCAGCCCAAAATAAGCATAAAATCATATTAGAGTGAAGCCAAAATATGCTAGGATGATGAGTCAAAACACCATGCACAATGGGCTAGTAAACAAGATTTGTTCTACACCTATATGGAGCATGCAAAGGATGATCAAACCAACTATAGATAGGGTCATGACATGCCAAATGATGATCAAATACATGCTGAAATGTAAACCAAACAAGCTAACATGACATGGCAAAGCATCGAGCATATGAAGCTAGTTTAGGGGATTTACATTACAAGTACATCATGCAAGCATGGAGTGACAAATCCAACCCAAAAAAGATTCATGGCATGGTAAAACATCACCAAAAACCCACTGAAATGGACTCAATACAAGCTAAACACACATGCTACTTTGATGAGCTATGAATAGAGTTACTCAACACATACAAGATGCATGCAAAATATGACCAAACCAGCCATGGACAGGGCCAAGGCAGGTCCTAAAAGTCACAAAAATAGGCCTGAACCAAGCCTCAAAAATGCATGGAGGGATGGTCCTTTGGAAGGCCAAGAATACAAGCAAAGAGGAACCAAAAGAGAGGGGGCCACCCCCTCTGATTAAGGACCTCAGAACCACACCTTTACCACTGAAAATCCACTGGATTTCAGTGGTAAAAAGGTCAAACCAAGGCTAGCTCGGAGGCCCCAAGGAATGGCTTAAAACAAAGCCAAACAAAGCATGCAAGGGGGCTACACACCCCTAACCACAAAATGACCTTAAGCAAACTTCAAAAGCACTTAAATACAAGACTTTTTTCAGTTATAAGCAAAGCCCAAACCAATATGCAAGGAGGGCTAAAGTGAGGTACATGAAGGTGCAAAAATGGACAAAATACTCACCCTTGAAGACCCTATTCGAAACCAGCAACTTCAGGGGGTGGAAACTAGTTTTCAGAGCTCAAGAATCCCTCCCAAGAAGCTTAGTCCAATGGTGGTGGTGTAGCTCTATGTGTTGTAGTGTAAAAGTGCAAGGAAATCCAATTTCTAAGCACAAAACACAAACAATACAGAGAGAATGAGAGGTTTTTTTCTTCAAAATGGCTGAACCCCTGATATAGAGGGAGCCCTCTTGCTTATATAGAAGAGAGCAAGAAGAAGCTTCTTCAAGAAGCTCTTTAAGAGCTCCATCCCTTCATACACGTGTATGGAGGGCAGAAAACCAAAAACCAGCTGGCTCAAAAGATCTGGAGGAAAACCAGCTAAGACAGGGGGGGTGCCGGCCATCAGTAATGGCCGGCAGTGGCTCACTGATGGCCGGCAGGGCTTCATCAGTGGCCGGCAGACACAAGGAAATGGCTGACACTACCATGCCATGGCCGGCAGTGCACCAAGAAGGTCACTTTGAAAGGACCTAGTCAAGGTCCAAAAAAAATGCAGAAAGGATACAGGGTCCGGGAAGCTCGAACCGGTGACGTTCCGCTACGACAGTCAAGTACTCAGCGAGCAATCGAACTAGTTGTTTGGTGTACCTGCAAGCACAACCAAGTCTCGAGGACGGTCAAAAATGGGGTGTCTACAACATCACATACAAAAAGGATGTAAGAGAATTATACAATTCTCGCTACGTCTCACACGTAGAATACAATACCGTCCAGTTCGTCTGGTCGCACCAGCTTCAAATGAACCGTACATACAATATCATCTGGTCGCACCAGTCTCGAATGAACTGTACATACAATATCATGGCTGTAAAAGAGAGAAACTTAATAGGTACAACATAGTTAGCAGCATATGTTCAACGCTATATCGAACGCAGATACGTATAACGCCGATAGAAAAGTGCACAGCAATGAAAGCGAAACATGTGTGACGACGTAAGTAAAGTATGCGTGCATGACAATACCAGTGGAACATGCACAACAATGCAAGTGGTGTGCATAACAATGCAACTTCAAAAGCATGCTCGAAACAAAACGCTGAGTAAAGAAGTACGAGCCTTAAAGACAGCAACTCAAATGCGACCTCTGATGTACCTCTCGGAGGGGACGCAACGTACTCAAAAAGGATACACCTTGCTCTTGGCAAGTAACGACGAGCCACACATCGAAGACTTGAATTAAAGTTCCCATGGAGACATCTCGCGCCGAAAAGTGCACTTTTCTTGTACTTTATCGAGAGCCGAGGACTCCAATCATAACCAAAATACACAGGGAGAACCAAGGGACCTTGGAGACCGACCAGGGGGGATGGCCGATCACCTAGAATAGCCACCGACCAGTTTTCGCTCACAAGGTGGTCGGCCAGCCAGAAAAACTGGTCGGCCGACCAGTTTACAATAATTGGGGCAGTTTTGTCCTTTCAGGTTCGGATCTTTAAATTGACTTGTCCAAATCACTTTTGCTCACACTTCTAAGGCTGAAATCAGCTCCTCTTGCTCCCTAGACCATTTTCCTCCTCAGATCTGCGCTTTATATGCATTTTCCAACGCCCCACGCGAAGTTGTTTTCGCGAAAACTTTCGATTTTCTTCACTTTGAACCGATTAAAATTTGATTTCGGAGCTTCTTTCTCCATTTTCACCACTTGAGGTATGTTTGTCTCAAAGTTTGGCACATTTTCTCGGGTGTTGACTTTTTCCTTTCCTGAGAATTGACTTTTGTTGACTTTTTGCGATTTTGGCTCATTTTGCTCATTTTTGCAGATTTCTTTGGATGGCGGATCATTTCCATCACGGGGGAGGTTCTCCACATGCCGAGGATGAGCCAGACATCATGTCATTGCCTCCGAGGATTCGGCCTTTCGACTCGGAGAGGTACCACCCTCAGTAGCACGTCCTACCTCCTACCACCTTCTACCATTTTACTGATTTCGAGCGGCGAGCACCCGCGGACCTACTGCTACGGGAGCTAGCGTCTCATCTATCGCACCAGGCACGAGAGGTACATACTTCCTTTTACATTTTCTGCAATGTATTCTACATTTCCTGCACATTTCATGCCTTCGCAATGTATTTTATTCACTCGTTTTGAACACATTCATATGCACAGTACTTCTGCTTATTCTGGCATGCGGCTCACAAATAGCACAATATTGATTTGGCGCGCAGCTTACTTAGGATATGATGTTGACTTAGCACACAGCTCACAGCACAATATTCTGTTAATTTGGCATACAGCTCACTCTGAATACACAGTTCATCCTGACCACACAGTTTATCTCAGGCACACAGCACATTTTTGGGCACACAGCTCATTCTTTGGGCACGCAGCTTATTTTCAGGCACACATCACATTTTCGGGCACACAGCTCATTCTCGGGCGCACAGCTCGTTTTCCGGCACACAGCAGATTTTCAGGCACACAGCTCGTTCTCGGGCGCACAGCTCGTTTTCAAGCACACAATAGATTTTCAGGCACACAGCTCATTCTCGGGCACACAGCTCGTTCTCGGGCGCACAGCTTGTCTTCAGGCACACAGCTCATTCTCAGGTACACAGCTCATTTTCAGGCACACAGCTCACTTTTTTGTTTGAACACACAACTCATACATTTCATTTGCACGCAGCTGATACTGAACACGCAGTATTTGATTTAATTTTGCACGCAGCTCACGTATTCCACTTCGAGCACACAGCTCAAACCTTTCAATCCTGAACACACAGCCCATACATTTTTGTTTGCATGCAGCTCATACATTCCACTTTGAACACATAGCTCAGGCCTTTCAATTCTGAACACACATTTCATTTACTTCATTTGCATGCAGCTCATACATTTCATTCTGAAACTGAATACATCTGTTCATTCTGAATGCATTCCCGTTCCACACGGGGCTATGGTCGATCCTTGCTTGGGAGTGGTATATGGAGCTCCCAGATGCTGTACGTCACGTCGTGGACGAGGTAGGATTTGGACCTTTCTGCACGGGGATATCTCGTTATCCGGCGAGTAGGACCCTCATGGGGGCACTTGTGGAGAGATGGTGAGACACCACCAACTCATTCCACTTTTCAGCTACTGGAGACATGACGATGACCCCATATGACTTTTCTATGTTGACGAGCCTTGACGTGGCCGGTCGGCCGGTCCCGTATGACGCAGACATGGGCGAGTGGGAGGCGACTTGGATTTATCTGCTGGGAGCCCACCCACCGATAAACAGATCATCAGGTAGAGTCAGGCACACCTGGTTCTCCGAGCGGTTCAAGAGGACTTTGCCCGAGACTGTCAAGGAGATAGAGTAGTATGCCCGGGGTTTTTTGATGTTCCTCATCGGGACCACTATGTTTTCCAACAGGGGGAACACAGTTGGACTTTATTTGCTTAGTGCTTTGGTAGACCTACCACAGGTCAGCCAGTATGATTGGGGTGGCGCTGGCCTCGCTACCCTTTACTGTTATATGAGCGCGACCTCCCACGGGCGAGGGAACATAGTAGGTGGCTACTGGAGAGCCTGGGAGGTACATTCTGTCCTCTTGATTTACATTTTCGCTTTTCATTATCTGTACACTACACACACAGCACACATTACATTTTGTACTCTGCATTCTGCACCCAGCATTCTTTATTTTCCGTATTCACATTCTGCACTCGGCATTCAGTATTTTCAATATATTCTGTGTCTTGACAGTAGATGTCTTGCCTTTCACAGCTATGGGTTTATGCATACTTCCCGACGCTGGCCCCTGAGCTTGAGGTAGAGGCACCTCTTGAGATCCCCTACTCCCACAGATTTGAGGGTTGATGTCGGCTGAGGACTCGGGAGACTTTGCCCTATCTCCGCCAGTTTTTTGATACTGTACAGTCGACAGAGGTAATCCAAAACTCTCAGTTCGTCATGTTTTCAGCTTTGGTTCATCTTGCATATTTACAACATCTAATCAGTTTATGCACTTGTTATCCGCAGATCACTTGGTAGCCCTGGGCACCTTTGTCAAGAGATGCCCGGTACTGATTCCCTGGGGCGTGGGCCTCTTCTCGATACAGGACTTTATTTGAGGGGCCAGTTGGCAGGGCCTGGTTTCTGGGGGATCGCTTCATGCGTCAGACGATGGGCAACCCTGATCAGGATATCCCCTCAGCACCTCCAGATGACATGCGATCCACTGAGGGACTCACTCCCTGGGAGGTCGAGGAGCTTATGTTGGGTACTGATGCAGTTCTGTTGCTAGAGGAGGGAGATTACGCGACCTATTGCCATACATACTTGATGCCTCCGCTGTCAGATGTCCGTGCCCCCAGGAGGAGGGCTACTGACGTGCCTTCCTCAAGTCGCACCCGAGCTAGAGACATTCCTTCGACCAACGGAGCCGGCACATCGAGGGGTTGGGCTAGAGAGATCTCCCCGACTTATCAGTACGCTGGGTGGCCGGATCTTCCGACCGAGCTGACAGGCTGGCGGTATAGGACATCGTATCCTATTCCATTGGAGCCTCCTTTGCCTGATCATCAATACGTCAGTGACCCTGACTCGCCACCGGTATGCTTTACAATTTTGATTTATCACTCAGCTGTTTAGACATTCATTCATTCACTTGCACTTACATCTGCAGCCTCCCAGAGGGTACACTGAGGGGTTACTCGGAGTGGTGCCCTCACTTGAGAGCATGGTCCTGCAGAGAGAGACGCAGCTGTTCATCGCCGGCGTCTCGATACTTTTCGATTTCCTTGCATTTATCATACTTCTGATAACAGACTGTAATTGAACATTTCATTACATTGGTTGACTGCATGTGTAGAGCACATCTGACACAGCGCATTCACATACTATATCTGCAAGCACGCACCCTATGCCGTATTCCCACATCTGCATCTGATATACATACTTTGGCTGATGTATTCAAATTGCCCTCTTTTGTTTTTTTTATTTTTTTTTTTTCAGATGCCACCGCTACAAGCTGGGCCATCCAGGCCTTCTCGAGGGGCTGGGAGAGGGGACTCGACTCGCAGCCGAGGCAGGCGTAGAGCGCCTATCAGAGATGATGAGGAGTCCAGCAAAGAGGAGGAGTCTGTGCATCCTCAGTCGGAGACATCCGCAGGCATAGAGCAGGACTCTGGCTCCGGTTCTGAGAGTGGAGGTGATGCTGGGGAGGGTTCCGAGGAAGGAAGCTCCGATTCGGATTATGGTGTTGGTGGAGGTGGCATAGAGGTTGTTCAGCCGAAGAGGATGAAGAGAGCCTCCCGATCTTGAGCCTGACAGCACTGATGCAGATGTTCTTGCTTTATTTTCTTTTTGTGTTTTACTTTTTTACTAGTAGTTGTGGCACATTAGCTTTAGGTAGTTTTATTTTCTTTAAAACTTATACCCTGCTGTAAAATGTTGTAACAAAAGAAGCTATGATGGAATGAAATAGCTTTTTGTTAAAAAAGTGTTGTATTTTGCATTCTTAGCATCACATCGCATCATTTTGCAAAAAAAATGAAATTGAATGGAAATTGAACATTGTACACTGCCAAGTCAGGTAACGAGCCAACATAACAAACTAAACAGCTTAACTCACTAAGAAACAACAAAATCTCATCAAGTTTACAACTTGAAAAGCAAAACTTGACAAAATGATAAATGGAAAGCAACAACTCGATGAACAAAACTCGACAACTCGATAAAACTTAACAACTCAATAAGCAAAACTTAACAACTCGATAAGCAAAACTTAACAACTCGATAAGAAAATGCATTTCAGAAAAATGGGGCGACGGAATGCATCCGAAACAGAGGTAAACTCGGACCTTCAACACTCCCAACACATGGAAAGGCTAGGAGCTCTCTTCTAGAGACTAGGAAAAGGCCAAAAACCAATTTTTCTCCATGGCCGACCGCCAAAAGTGGCTGGCCGACCAGTTTTCTTGCTCAGTAAACCAGTTATGTGGTCGAGCGACCAGAAAACTGGCTGGCCGACCAGAAAAAGTGGTCGGCCGACCAGTTAGCATGGTGACCTCCAGATTTTTGACGCTTGTCCCCCAAACAGTGTCTTATCCTCCATAAAAGTTCCAGCTTTGTGGTTCTCTCATTCCATCTCAGTTTCACATCAAAATGGAAGCATTTCTCATCCAAAACCTCACATCTTGGATTGCTACCTTAGACGGCTCGGAAAAGTTGAACTTCCGAGGCTTCGGCATAAATGCACTATTCACGCTAAGTAGCACTTCGTTACACCTTCCGTTTCTCCATGCCGCGACAAGGTTTTGGAACCCGGTAACATATGTCTTTAGTTTTGGCGGGGCAAGAGGTGTGTCCTACCTTTGAAGATTTCCAAGCTTTGATGGAATCCGAACGTGACGAAGAAATCTTGCCCCAGCTTCGCTTTGGCTACGCTCAAGCCCTAGGACGAATGTCGCACGACGCTCGATCTCTGATCCACGACGGAGAATCGGACATCCTCAGCCTGATTCATCGTTTTTCTAATGCTAGTGACCGCGATGATCACCACTAGCAAGGTTTTCGGCGTCATGCCCTTTGTTTGTGCATGCTATCTCACTTTTTGCTTGCCCCAGGCTTCAGCGGGTCTAGCATTCGTCTGATCGAAGTTGCCTAAGGCTTGAAAGAGGCCAAGAGCTGCATCGCCATGACATTGGCCGAGACATTGATGAGCTTGGATGCTTTCCATCACCAGGAAACGACCAGATTTGCAGGGAGTCCACTACTGCTGTAGGTAATGTTCCCACCCTGTCTCACATATATATTGCTCACATACTCGATTCTTCTCTCAAAACCCTTCTCTCACTTTTCTCTCAATGTGCACCTCTCTATTCTTTATTCTCTCATTTTCCATCCTTCCCCAGGTGTGGTTGATGGAAAAGTTATAGGCTGTGGACTCTTGTCCAGCATACTCAGCTCGCGGCTACTTCTTCCAACGACGCCTAGTTGATGCCCTTGATGAGGGATGGTGGTTTGACTGGATGTGCAGTTTGTCCGCAGACCGTATTGCTTGGCATTGTCCTTGGCTCAATCTACCGGCAATGAGCTACAGTATGTCTCGCCAACTCGGGATTCAGTTTATTGGCCTGACACACTGCATGTTCTACTTTCCTTTCCGGTTCCAGTGCCAGTTCGGACATGATCAGACCTACCCAGCAGAGGGGATAGAGTACCCAGTTGCATTTTCAGTCTGAGGCGCACAGCTAGCTCAGTATGCCACGGCATGGAGGATGAGAGAGCTTCTGGCCCCCACTTCCACTTTTAGTTACACCCTTTCTGATGAGTGCATAGATTGGCTCAATGAAGAGGCACAGATCAGGCCCAGCTTGGCATCAGAGGCTTCGACCGACTCTGGGAGGGGACGCAGGAACACCTGACTATGCCCCGGATTTATCTTTTAATTAGAACTTTCAGGTTTTCTTTATGAATGTAATGAAAAGTAACTTCAATTTGTATGCAAGAGCAGGGGAACTCTGTATTGAAATCAATAAAATTGAAAGTTGTGGGTACTGAAAATTTCCCATTTGGTCCAAAAATGGTCTAAGTTATAAAAAGATTAATTTGAGCAAAATCAACTTTTATTAAAACTTTTCAAAACCATTTTTAATATGGATCAGAACTGGACACGCCTGAGATCTGTCACTGAGATGCACAACCCTGGATCCAAGCAACCGGAAAGTTGCCCCTAGTCTAAATAGCGTTGTACCGGAGATGACAATCGAAGCTCTTGAATGCGGAACAGACAAAGATGACCAAACATGATCACATGGACAAAGTTGATCGGGGAAATGTTTATGGCTGGACTTCAAGACGAAGTTGCCTACGTATCCCAAAGATGGGAATCAAGCCTTACGTAGTTCGGCCTGGGTTCATTCGTGTATTGACACTCTCCTTTTGCGCTCTACTTTTGCCAAGGCCGCCCTTTGCGGGTTTTCAACCTTGTGAGCTCAATTTTTATAATTTCAAATTTTTTATGCTCTAACTTTTGCCTAGGTCGCCCTTTCGGGTTTTCGGCTTAGCGAGCCACTCAAGGGTAATATTTCTTCAATTTGTCCATGTTGATCGACTGTGAGAACTCTAGGCCATCTAGGTCCATCAGAACGACAGCTCCACCCGACCAAATAGACCTGATGATGTAAGGACCAGTCCAATTGGGTCTGAACTTGCCCCTAGGGTTGTGAATGGGAGCTCAGTTGTCTTTGAGCGCCAAATCTCCTTCTTTCAAATTCCTGGACTTAACCTTCTTGTTGAAAGCCCTGGCAATTTGTCGTTGATAACCTTGAACATGGTATAGTGCTTTCAGCCTTTGCTCGTCAAAGAGCATGAGTTCTTCAAACCTGCTCTGCTGCCAATCTACTTCAGCTATCTGAGACTCAGCCAGTACTCATAATGACGGAACCTCAATTTCGATAGGTAGAATGGCCTCCATCCCATAATCCAATGAATACGGAGTCGCTCCAGTAGAAGTTCTAATTGAAGTCCGGTAGCCCCACAGAGCAAATGGCAGCTTATCTGGCCAGTCCCGGTAGGTTTCCACCATCATCTATAAAATACGCTTGATGTTCTTGTTGGCGGCCTCAACTGCTCTGTTGGTCTGCGGCCGATATGTAGATGACTTGTGAAAAGCCACGTTGTATTTCTCCAACAAGTCAATCACTTCCTTCTTGAAGTGGGAACCATTATCTGAGATAATCTCATTCGGGACCCCATAGCGATAGATGATGTTCCTGATAAACTTTGCAACGTGCAACGCCTTTAACACCGCATAAGATTGGGCCTCAACCCACTTTGTGAAATAGTCTATCGCGACCAGAATGAACTCATGTCCATTGGACCCCTTCGGAGTGATAGCCCCGATCACATCGATTCCCCAAACTGAAAATGGCCATGGCAAAGCCATATTGTACAGCTTCGACGGCGGGATGTTCATACGGCTTGCATGGATCTGACATTTGTGGCATCGCCGAACAAAGCCGATACAATCATCCTCCATAGTGGACCAGTAGTAACCCTGTTTGAGGATCTTTCGGGCTAGCATCACCCCGTTCATGTGCGCTCTGCACTCTCCTCCATGGATGGCCTCCATTAGGCACTTCGACTCTTCAGCCTCAACACACAGCTTATGCATTCCCAGATGACCTCTCTTATACAGTTTTCCTCCGCAGATGATGAATTGAGCAGCCATTCTTCGTATTGCCCTCTTGTCTTTGGCATTTGCCCTTGGTGGATACGCTTCTTTCTCCAAGAAGTTCCAAACATCGTAAAACCAAGGGTTCTCATCTTAAACCTCTTCTATGGCAGCAATTGACTCGTAGACCAGCGCAAACTTCTGGTCAATGATGATCGGACGCATCCGGACTCCAAAAGGGATGTCTATCATAGAAGATAGTGTTGCTAATGAATCTGCGAACCTGTTGTTTTCTCTTAACAGATGAGCAAAGTTCAGTTTCTCAAACCGAGGAATCAACAAGTCCAAGGTCTGGTGGTGAATTCTCATCTTTTCTTCTTTGACTTTCCAATCTCCTTTAGCTTGAGATACAACAAGGTTCGAGTCCCCGATGACGTCCAACCGTTTTGCCTCTAGTTCTAGGGCGGCTTCTAAACCAGCAATGCATGCTTCATACTCTGCTTCGTTGTTCGAGACTTTGAACCGGAGTTTAAATGCTGGAGGGATACGAGAATTGTTAGGTGCTATTAGCAACAACCCTATCCCATACCCGTATTGGTTTGACGCTCCGTCAAAGTACATCGTCCAAAATTCTTCTTCGACATACAGAATGGCCTCGCCTAGGAATAGGTACTCAACTGCTTCATCCCCTTCAACTAGGTGATCGGCTAGGAACTCCGCTACCACTCTCCCCTTTACTGACTTGCGCGTCATATATTTCAAATCGAATTCGAAAAGTAGAAGCAACCAACAAGCTAGCCTACCCGTAAGTGTTGGTTTCTCGAAGAGATATTTGATGGGACCTAATCTTGAAACCAACATTACAGAGTGAGCTAACAGGTAATGCCACAGCTTCCTGGTAGGCCATACCAAGGCTAAGCAAGCCTTTTCCGGTGGAGTGTAATGGGTTTCGTAATCCAGCATCTTCTTGCTCAGGTAGTAGATAGCTCTCTCCACCTAGTCCTCGGACTCCTATGCAAACATGCAGCCCATTGTAGTTTCAGTTACTGAAAGGTACAAAACCAACAGTTTCCCCGGCTCAGGTGGTGACAGCAAAGGTGGGTTCTGTAAGTATTGCTTGATCTGTTCAAAAGCAGCTTGGCATCGGCCGTCCCATTGGAACTTCTTTCCTTTCTTTAGGAGACCAAAAAGTGGTTCACAAGTCAAGGTTAGTTTTGAAATAAACCGTCTTATGAATTTCACTTTACCCAGAAGGCCTCTCACCTCATTTTCAGTCCTCGGTGGTGGCATTTCTAAGATGGCCTTGATTTTGGAAGGGTCGACTTCGATACCTCTCTGTGTAATCAAGAACCCCAGCATTTTCCCTGCTGCAACACCAAACGTACACTTCTGAGGATTCAGCCGCAACCGGAATTCTCTAATCCTTTGGAAGAACTTTTGCAAAGACGTGTAGTGGCCCTCTCTTTCTTTGGACTTGACAATCATGTCGCCCACGTACACCTCAACCTCTTTATGGATCATGTCGTATAATATCGTGGTTACGGCCCTTTGATATGTAGCTCCAGCATTCTTCAACCCAAATGGCATTAATCTATAGCAATAAGTCCCCCACGGAGTGGTGAAAGCAGTCTTCTCCCGGTCTTCGGGTGCCATCACAATCTGGTTGTAGCCCGAAAAGCCATCCATGAACGAAAGCAAAGCATGCCCCGCTGTGAAGTCCACTAACTCGTCGATATGCGGTAAAGGAAAGTCGTCCTTCGGACTGGCTCTATTCAAATCCCTGAAATCCACGCATACCTGGATTCTGCCATCCTTTTTTGGCACCGAAACGATGTTGGCCAACCAAGTTGGGTACTCAAATACCAGCAGGAACCCTGCGTCAATTTGCTTGGTGACCTCTTCTTTAATCTTGAGAGCCCAGTCCGGGCGAATCCTTCTGAGTTTCTGTTTAACGGGTCGGGCCTCGAGGTCAAGAGGGATCCGGTGCTGTACAATCTCAAGATCGATCCCATGCATGTCTTCGTAGGACCACGCGAAAACATCTTTGAAATCTTTTAATAAAGCGACTAAGCGCTCGCATTCCTTCGAAGACAACGTGGAGCCGATCTGGACCAACCGCGGGTCCTTCTCAGTACCAATATTAACTGTAGTGATTTCATCAACCAAGGGTTTAACAAATCTCTCCTGTTCTTGATCAATTACATGTTATAAAATCAGAGGAATTTCTTCCTCATCATTTTCATCAAAATTTTGAAAGTCCTAATTAATACAATAAATCAAAGGCATAGAAAAGTACTCAGAAGCCACAGCCATTCCCTTCTCATTAATTACTTCCAAATCGTCTGATTCCTCTATTACAACAGACTTAAAAGAGAAAGAAAAAGACGACCTAGACAGGACTGTGGCATCCGGGTTATCACCCCCAGGAATACCGAACTCAGACTCAGACGAGCTGCAACCTGATTCCGACTCCACAAACTCGGTGGAATCAGATTCCGGCTCACTACCTGACCCGGTGCTGCTTGATAAAAATCCCTCCTCGAACTGCCAGATGAGGGAGGGTGCGATGGATGCATCCAAAATGCTTGAAGGTGGGCTCGCAGCCGTTTCATTCCCAATCATGGACACCGAGAAGTTATCCCCCAAGCACTTCTGTACGATCAGAGGATCTGAAAGTAGACAAGCCAGTGCTACCCCCATTTCAATTTCGGTGTTCTCAGAATCCACTTTCTCATTCTGCTCAACCTCAGCTGATGGGTCTGTCTGCTCCTCGGCAACATCATCCCCGGATAACTGCAGGTCAAAGAAGATCTCAAACCCTAGCAAGCGACGCTTCTCTGCATTCAACCATGGCTCTGGGAAGCCGCAGAATGGGAAATCCTCTCCCTCCCGAACAAAGCGTCCGTTTAGGGTACCCTGGATGGGCCGGTGCATTAATTCATAAGGCTTCCCTGCCTGCTTTGCTCTGGTTCTCTCGGCCATCTCCTTGCCTTTCCTCACCCAATTCTCTTTGGTGGGTAGATAACCCAAGCCAAAGGTATGCCGATTGTGCGACACTTCGGCCGATACTGCAATGCCCTTCCAGCCACTTCTTTCTAGTCCTATCCCAGGGATATGCAGGAGTTTGTTCATGAGGAATACTGACTAAGCGCCAACATACAACCCTTCATCCGCAGCTAAGATGTTCTATACGACCCGGGTCTCGACTAGGGTAAAACCCGATAGAAACACATCCTCCGTGCCATGCTCGATTTCCAAAACCGGTGTAGACATTTCTGGCGGCAGATGGATTGACGAATTCCCAAAAACAATAGCCACCCCCATCCCGTGAGGGTATTTCAACATCTAGTGCAGGGTGGAAGAAACTGCCTTTACCTGGTGCAGCCACGGTCGCCTCAAGAGTAGATTGAAGGTTGCAGGAACGTCCAAGACATGAAAGTCAATCTCGTGTTGTCATGGACCAACCTGAGTCTGAATTTTTGCAGTCTCCATCACCTCTCTACTTGTGTTATCATACGCCCTTATCATCTGGGCTGTTGGCACAAAGTCCGCGGGCTTCAACCCAATTGCATATGTCGTCCTTGACGGGCACACGTTAATAGTGGATCTTGTGTCGACAAGAACCACCGGTATCTATTTGCTTCTACATTCCACAGAGATGTAGAGCAGTTTGTTATGATTTGCGCCCTCAGGCAGTAGTTCCTTATCGAAAAAGGTCAACATCGGGGAAGCCCCTCTCGAAAAAACCAATCCCACCAGCTGTTCAGGCGTTGTGTCTATTGAGAGTTTGGCCTTGTCCATCGCCGATAAGACAGCTTGTCTATGAACACGTAAAACCATAAGCAGTCCCCAGATGGAGATGTCTGCCTGTATCTTCTTCAGCTGTTTCAGCACAGCCTCCTCTTCGAGCAATTTATCCTTCTGCTTGTCTGCTTCCCTGTCCTTTCCAAACGCTTCTGGTTGATCTAAGTGCGGGGGCTTGAAATACCATCCGCTCCTAGTCATGTGATCAACTTCGCCAATGTACCAGGTATCATCCGGCTGGTTGCTCCCCCAGTCCTCATCAGTATGGGCGAGACATAGGTCATCATCTTCCCACCACATTCCATTGGCAGCCGATAGACATCTATTCAGCTCTGTTACAACTATCCTTGTACCCACAACACCTTATGTCCATGTGCTCGTAGTACGCTCTGTTCTTGTGCACACAGTACGTTCAGTCCCCACAGGGGCTTTGGCCTTTCTGGCTCTCTCAGAGTCTTCGACCGCTTCCCGTTCAAACTGCTTCAATATAGCCTGCTGTTTAACATCTCTTATACTCAAAATACCCAAATCTCAAGCGAAATTCTTGGCACCGGCGCTCTCCGGCGATGCATTCTGATCCCCGGCCCTTCCGGCCACAATTGATGTCCTTGCCCCTGACGGGCCCTTTTCCAACTGAGATTCTTCAACAATATCTGGTTGGTCGTCAAGCCACCCTGTAACCTCTACTGACTCCTCAAAATCAAACAAGTTGACTGTCATGTCTCCCGGATCTTGTTCGTTGAAAAACTGAAGGTTAGCTATGTCCCCTTCCAGAGCTGCTAAGTTATCTATCCTCTAATCAAGTCCCTTCCCCCATATTACACAAATTTCTGCCCCTATTGGCAATTCTAGATTCGGCCTAGCCTGGCCTGCTGACGCAATGTAGCCACTCAGATCATACACCTCCTCAGCACAGCTCTCAATTTCCTCAGATTCTGAATCATCAGCCCCACTTTCCTCTGAAATCATCCCTGTTCCATCTTCGATGATCACCACCATTGGTTCAAGTTGGGCTCAGGAGATGTCTAACATGCACAAGTCAGTGCTGTCAGGAATGAACACCTCCGGCTTAGGTAGGTGAGACGGAGTGATATATATGCTAAGGTCATATGACACTACCCCAGTTTCGATTGAGTTGATGCATTTGGGAGGTGGGGCTTGGTTGTGTGGTGGGAGAGGGTTGGTTGTGACGTTCGGCTTCTCCGGAGGCATGATAACCCTGTTGTCGACGAGATCCTGAATCTCGTGATGCAATCTAAAGTAATGGTCGGTGTCGTGACCATGTTGCTAGTGAAAGGCGCAATATTTGGCTGGGTTATGGGAGGGGGGAAGTGTTTCTAGCAATGGCCGCGGCTCTAGGGGCTTCAAGTTCCCTTTCTTGATTAAAACCCCCAGAGCTTTGGACAGGGGCATGTATAATGGGGTGAAGGTTCTTTGGCCTCGAAGTTGGTACTTGGTTGTTTGTGAGTTGCTCCCGGACGCACTGGTGAATGGTGTAGCTGTAAGGGTTCTTGCGGGGGTGGTGGTGACCATGCTTACTTCTGAGGCTCTGGCAGTTGCAGCACTGCTCGTGCCTGCATTGGTGTTGCGGTTGAAGGTTCTCCTGGGCTGCTCTCTATCATTGTCAATCAGACCCTGTTTCAGAGCGTCCTCAATCTGCACTCCAATCTCATGTAGATCTCCAAAAGTGGAGAGAAGGAGGACGATCATCTTTTGCATGAGCTTGGGCTGCAGGTTACGCACAACCATCCGTATTTGATCTTTGTCAGTTGGCCTAATGGTCATCATTGAGACCTTGGCCCTCCAGTGAGTTACGAAGTCAGAAAAGCCCACCTTCGGCTCCTGTCTAGTCATCTCAAGATCACGAGTTGTGATCTCGATCTGTGTGTTGTAGGAGTATTGAGCTACGAAGGCCTCGGCCATCTCCTCCTAGTTCCTCTTGACAGAATCTTCCAATTTTGCATACCAAATGGCCGCTACACCCGACAGGGTCCGGCCGAATAAAGAAAGGTTTTGTAATCTGGTGAGGCCCACCGGCCTTAGTATGTCCGAAAACAGCCGCAAATGCACCATGGGATCCCCAGATCCGTCAAAGCGGTCAATATGTGGCATCGTAAACCGGTCCAGGAAAGTTACGGCCGCATCGGTATACCCGTATTCAATGTCCGGAATGGACTTCACACCTTGAGATTTCTTGAACAGCTTCGCAAGTTTGCTCACTTTTAATGCCGTGGGTCCACCTCAAACTCGAAGGAAGAATCTGGTAGATTGATAGGCGTGGGTGCCTTGGATAGTTGAGGTAGAATCGGCGGCGGAGGTGGCCCTGTTGGGATGTCTGTATCCTCTTGGACATTCTAAACATTAGCCGTCTCCCCGGGTATTGGGACTCTTGGTGGAAGAGGAGCTTGGTGTGAAGCAGATGCTCCGGTTTGCTGTTGTAGCCTGGCAATTAACTCTGCTTGTTAAGCCATGACCTCAGCCTGTTGTTTGGCAAATTCTGCTTGACGAACAGCGTCCTGCTGCATAGTGTTCATACTTTCTTGGAGTTGACGCATCATTTCCTCCATTCCTACTATACTGCCCTGATCTAACTGAACTGCCGGTATATCTGCCTCTGCAGTAGACTCGAAAATCTCAACCTGACTACTCAAGGACCACTGATCTGGGAACCGCGGTACCGATACACTGTGCCTCACTGACCTCCGTCTAGCAACCAGGGGTAAAGAGTAGAACACTGGTTGTCCGTCTATCAGATCCTCAGATCGATAGAGTCTGTGACCTATAGTCCAAAGTGCTTGGGGAATATCTGCATGGTCAGAAGCAATTGTGCTAAACTACCTAGCAAAAAGATAAATAAAGCATAATAAGGAAATAAACAACCAGAAAAATGGACAGCATAACGGCTTAAATAAACACAACACACAGTCGGTCATTGACAACACACAGTTGGCATTTGTAAGCTGAATATACTGTTCTCAAAAACTGATCGTTGTTTCCAAATCACTGCCCCAAATCTGAATCTGATACCCACAGGTAAAACTGATTCCCAAATACTGATACTGATGCCCGCAGGCCTGATACCCAGACTTGCAAACTGATACATGTATTCCTGTAGAGGCACACTCTAAAAGCATATAGCAAGCAAGTGAGAGCCAAAACACCCATATATTGGGGTAGGATTTCCCTGTCCTATTTTGTCAGGAGCAAGGGTTTCACTACGCATACAGCGGTTCCAAACAACCTATAATCGGGTAAGTAACCTGTCCTAGTTTGGGATGGTCACTATAGATTTCGAATATGAACTAGGTCGAATGGTCAAAAAGGTGCCCCGATAAAAATCGGGGTTTGTGTTCCCATCATGGCAGAGCCCGTAACCGGTCAGCCTTATGGCACGCTTCTCAAAACGAGCCTCCGGTAAACCGTTTAGAAATAGAAGAGGGCAAACATGGTGTCATAGGCGCACCAATACAAATGCAATGCAAAGAAACACATAAGTGTAATCAAAACAAGATATCATGAGTTCGAGTCAAGTTCTCTAACTCCCCAGCACAGTCGCCAGAAACTGCAGACGTCCCCGAACGTCCCGGGAAAATCTCGTTTTGTCCATAGGGCTTACTACAGTTTGAACTCAATGTCACGGTTCTTAATCTGATCTCGCAAAGTGTAATACGAGATTGATAAATCACCAAAGAGTCCAAATCCAACGAATCGTTTTAAAAAACTGATTTTTGGAAAGAAGTGTCAAACATGGACTACTTTGCCAGATACAGAGTCGCCACCTAAATATTTTATTTTTGGAGAATTTAGGAAACCCTGACTCGTGGCTAAGGCCACGTGTCCATCATCACCAAAGTTGCCTCAGCTCGGGAACTTGGGTACGATTGGGGAAGGTCATGTAATGAGCACCCTCACTCGCCCGATCAAAGATCGGCCACTACTGAACATGATATCTTGTTTTTGAAAACATATGTGCTCTTATTTCGGTTTATTAGCCTAGAATTGCTACGTGATGCGCACAGCATACAAGTATAGATTGGATCGTCTAAGTTGGAACAAAATATCTCATGTTTGTTTTTGAAAGCGGTTTGCTACTCGCAAGTAGGCTAAAATACGGATTTTTCCACCCTCAAGTGGGCTTAGAAAACATGGTGATTTGCCACTCTCAAGTGGGCCTAAAACTCGCAATCGATGAATTGTTCCAATTTAAATAATCCAACCTTCACTCACAGGCATTCAGGCAGGTATATCACATAAACAGTTAGCCTCATGGCAAGCATGCTATCATGGCAGTCACTCACACACATGCAAGGATGCTGAAGCATAAGCACTCACCGAGTACTCCAAGCCAAAACAGAAACTAGTTAGTAATCAATGCATGATCCTAGTTCATGTTAAGATGGCTAATGCAACACATGCGAAATGTAACTAAGATAGGCTCGACTATTCTAAGATAGCGTATGAGATGCTACAGATGACATGTATTTAACTCGAAATTAAAATACAATGCAGTTAGTATGATGCGCTGAGCCTGGTGCATGCAAGACAGATGAATGAATGCAAACATGCAAAGCATAAGGATGCTAATTAAAACATGCCCTAAAACTAACCATCGTAAGCTGGTAAATGGAAGGGAGAAAGACGTGGGGTTGGAAGACATGCAGCACACGCATGCACACTTGTTACAAAATTCGCCCTCTCGACGGAGGGTGCGAATAAATAATACAAAACCAACTAGCTAACCTAAGCTAATCTAATTAAACTAATTATTACACAACGAAATGAATAATAAGCTACAGCTATTTATTACACAACATTAACTAAGTAAGCAATCTAAATGAGCATACAAACTAAATGAATATGGGCTGCCTTAGCTCTGCTTTGAATGACAAAGGACACATACATGCTTGAATTGCCTTGTTCGGAAATCCCTCGCGATGCCCTAACTCGCCTTTGTTTGCAATTGATCTCAGAAACTTGCACAAAGCTCCAAAGAGACGAAACTCCACCCTGGGAATCTGTGGTAAGGCTGCCGACCGGCTTATTGGCATGGGAGACCAACTACCGACCACCTTTTGTGGTTGAAACCAAAAAAAGTGGTCAGCCGACCAGTTTCCTCTCCTGGTTTCTGGTTTTCTGCAACAAAGGGAGAGAGAGATGCACGACAAAGTATTTACAACACATGTGTGCACGACCACTCTCCCCGTCATGGCATGAGCTCAAAGGAGTGTAGTCCTCGACCCTCGGGCCACCAATCACGCATTTCGATGCATGATGGACGAGGAGCCGAATTGCACGACTCAATGTGGGGTATAATGATGCAACTCTCAAGCACATTAAAAGAGTGACAAACATGAGAATATGGCCAAGAAATAAGCTCTGAAATAACATTCTTCATAATGCCAAAACATGCAAATACCTCAAGTTAAGCATGCAAGGGACCTCAAAAACTCAAAGCTAGGCAAGGCTATTACACTACAAGCATGCATGGCAAGCATCATTCGACCAGGAGGCCTCAAAATAGAGCTAAGGCAGCCCAAAATATGGACAAAATCAGTTTGGATCAAGGCCAAAATATGCTAGAATAGAGGACCAAAACAACATGCATTTCAAGCTAGTAAACATGATTTACACTACAAGCGTATGAAGCATATGAGGGGCTACCAAACCAGCCAAAAATAGAATCATGGCATGCCAAATGATGGCCAAAAACCCACTGAAACATGACCAATACATGCAAGAATGAGGTGCTACTTTGATAAGCCATGAAAGGGATTATTCTACACATGCAATAGGCAAACACAAGGTGACCAAACCAGTCATAAACAGAGTCTAGGCAGGTCTCAAAAGTCACCAAAAAGGGCCTGAACCAAGCCTTGGAAGTATGAAAGTATGTGCTCATTTGAAAGGCCAAAAATGCAAACAAACAAGACCAAAAGAGAGAGGGTCTTTCCTCTCTGATTGAGGCCCTCAAAACCACATGCCAACCATTGAAAATCCTAGTGGCTAAAAGGCCAAGGAAAGATCAACACAAAGGTCTCATGGCATGGCACAAAACAAGGCTAAATAGAGCATGCAAGAGGGTAGATGACCCTCAACACCAAAAGAGCCTAAAACAAACATGAAAAACACTTAAATATGAAGCTTTTTTCAGTTGACAACAAAGCCTAAATATGCATGCAAGTATGGCTAAGAGAATGATCAAAATAGAGCTTAAAAAGAGGGAAAAGGAGTTACCCTTGAAGCTCAACAAAACCAGCAAGTTTTGAGACCAAAAACAACCTCTTCAACCTCTAAAAATACCCTCCAAGAACCTCATATCAATGGTGGGGGTGTATGGCTATGAGATGTGGTGCAATAGGTCAAGAACAACACACTTTTGAACCCAAAATGTAGAGATATAGAGAGAGATATATATATTTTTGCCTTAGCCCATTTTTCAGAACCTGTGCAAAGGAGAGAGAGAGGGCCTCTCTTATAGAGGTTTGAAGCTAAAGCTTCCTCAAGAAGCTAAAAGCTTGGATGCAAATCCTCCATACACGTGTATGGAGGATACAGTTTGTGCCTTCCAGCTGGCACAGCTGGCATCCACACAATCTGACAAAACAAAGAGAAACCAACCGACCAGAAAAAGTGGTCGGTCGACCACTTTCCCTGGTCGGCTGACCAGGGCAAGTGGTCTCCCAGATAAAAAGTGGTCGGCCAAGGGTATTGATGGTCTCCACAGTGAAAGCAAGCCCAAGGTGTGGTAGGAAACCAGTAAATGTGGCCCAAAATCAAGAAGATCAATTTCCCGACCAAAAAATTGGGTGGCGGGGAGAAAAGTGGTTTCCAAGGAGAAAGCTGGTCTCCCACCCTTGTACCACCTCCCAAACAAGGAAAACAAGGTTCATGTCAAAAATGAACCAACATGGGTGCAAAACGAGAGCTCGGGAGGCAAAGCGCGCGGCCGAGGGCCTCAAAAACTGGCTGTTGAGCACAAAAAGTGGCGTATGACCACAAAAGTGATCTCCCAGACAACAGTGTCCCTCTACGCAGAGGAAACAAGGCGTGTTCCAAAAATCGTGCCAAACAAAGAATGTTAAGCGGCCCCGAACCGAGGCACACGACCGACGGCTCCGAAAACTGGAAACTAGTCTCCAAACGGAAACAGTGGCCTACGACCACTGAGAGATGGTCTACAAGACCTCTCCCTCCCTCTGGGAAGAGAAAACAAAACTTAGTCTGCGGACCGAGTCAAAGCACAAAGGGTGCCAAGGTCCGAAGGTGAGACTCTTAGCCAAAAACTCCAAAACCTCGAAACGAGCACAACGTGCATAATCATCGAGCGCTCAATTGATGACGTCTGAGTCTTAAGGTCGGTCAAAAATGGGGTGTCTACACCCTAAGGAGTGGGTGAAGGGGAAAACAGACCCCACCCTCTGCGATTGATAAAAGAGGGAAGAAGATCGTGGTTTCATCAACCCTCTCCATATCGAGGGTGTCATCTGCCACAAATGATAGAGGGACATCATCAGGAATGGAAAAATGGTGTCGGAAGTCAGAAAGTCGATCCGGTGAGAGGAGATCTTTTAAATGTTTCACCATTCCCCCAGCCAATAGGATTATGCTAAGCCAAAAAGCAAAACAGAGAAGGAGAGAACTTACAAGAGGCGAAGGAGATAGAGAAGAGTAGGAAGTTGCAGAGGTAGTTCGGAAAGCAATCCAGTGACGGGCGTCTAAAAGCATGTAAGCATTTAAAAAGACGTCGAAATTTTAAATCACAATAAATAGAAATGTACGAAGAGGCGTTGAAATGATAACCGGAAAGCGTGTGTACAGACATTTGCGTTAGAATACGGTTAGCCGCTAAATTTCGGCTCTGACTCTTCGAGTTCAAAGCCAAACATTACAGCCAACTGTCGTTAGTGGAGTGCTTAGGGGGCAATTGTGGGGGCCGAGAAAAGGGAGTCATAGAGATTATGGATAGTTGAATCTCGGAGAGTCAAGATTCGAAGCACTCGACAATTGGCTTACAAGCTCAAATCCAACCCTATTCAGCTAAATAACCGATTAGGTAAGGGGCCGAGTGAAGGTCGGTCTATTATAAAATGTGCCGAATATGAGTTGGAAATGGACCTAATCTTGAGGCCCATGAAAGAAAAGATATAAATAGAAGAACATTAGCCAGAAAGAGGTATGTGAGAATTGTTGTGCTTAACTTAGAATACAAGCATTCTTGAGTGTGGATTCTGATTTGTCCGTTAGAGTGCTAATTCCGGTACTCCCGACCGGAGTGTGTATTCCTTTTCAGGTGACCAGAAGAGGATCACGAGCATTCTCTAGGATCAGAAGAGTATTTCCAAACCACTTCTCCACAAGAGCTAATACAGAAAAAAGAATGAGAAATATGAAGAAAAACAAAGGGAATTTAAATTCATTCTTTTGGATTTGAGAATTGAATACTTAGTTGATTTAGAAAATCTAAAATTAGGTGCTTAAGTTAAACTGATATCGTTTAGTTACAATTACTTGATAAATTTTCTTTCTTAGAAGCTATGCAAGATTAGCTTGAGTTAAACTTAGCCAATTAAGCTAATGAAAGAATTAATAGCCTAAGCTAATTAGTTTCTAGAACAAAAAGAGAGAAGGATGGAGAAGGACAAAAAAGGTTAGAGATAAACTTTCTTTTTGAGAGCTAGAAGATGGGAAAAAAAAAAAAAAAAAGAAATATGAAGAAATCAAAGCGAATTCAAATTTAATTTTTTTTTTTTAATTTGAGAATTGAACACTTAGTTAATTTAGAAAACTTAAAATGAGGTGCTTAAGTTAATATCGTTAAGGTCCAATTACTCAGTAAATTATGTTTCTTTGAGGCTATCCAAGATTAGTTTGAGTAAACTTGGCCAATTAAGCTAATAAAACAATTAATGGCCTAGGCTAATTAGTTCCTTGAATAAAATTGAGAATGATGGAAAAGGAAAGAGAAAATTAGAGGGAAACTTTCTTCTTTAGAGTTAGAAAGAAAAAATGAATGAGAAATATGAAGAAAATCAAAGATAATTCAAATTCATTTTTTTGAATTTGAGAATTGAACACATGATTGACTTAGAAAACCTAAAATGAGGTACTTAAGTTAATATTGTTAAGTTCCAATTACTTTGTAAATTATGTTTTTTTAAGGCTAAGTAAGATTAGTTTGATAATTAGTTCTTGGCCAATTAAGCTAATGAAACAATTAGTGGCCGAAGTTAATTAGTTTCTACAACAAAAAAAAAAAGAATGTAGAAAGACGGAGAAAGTTAGAGGGAAACTTTTTCTTAAGCATTGGAATAGAAAAAAGAGGAGAGATTCTCTCTCTAGAATCTAGAGAGAGAAAGCTCCCTCCGTTGTTATCCATGGAGTTTTCTTTGTTAGTTCCTTACCAGATTCTTTGTCTGGTTTGGTAAGAGAGAATGATGGAGTTTCGTTGTTGCCCATTGGTGAGTTATTTTTTTATCATTTGTTACAGCCATATGTTGTTCAGATATTGGCTGGAGTGTTATTCTATTCATGGTTGTTCTATCCAACTTGGGTTCTTCAAGATGGGAAGTTCAGATCATAGTCATGCGACTTGTTGTCTGTGAAGTTGTCTGGCTGGTTATGTGACCGCCGGTGTGTGTGGATGTGCTCCCATGTACTCTTAGGTCTGGGTTGTGTTGGAAACCACAGACGTTGTTCTTGACCTGCTCGCCGTTGTGCTGTCTTCCCATCAGCGCCGATCTGGTCGGTTTGGTCCGCATCAAGGGTGTTGCTTGATTTGGCATTTTGTCGGGTTTCTTAGGTTGGTCTTTGGCTTCGGAGCTAAGGGTTTTGGATGTTTCGGTTGGTTGTTGCAGCGCATGGACTTGTTTGGCATTTCAACAATGCTGGTTTGCTGCCGCCGCCACTGCTGGGTGTTCGTTATTTGTGTTGCTAGCTCCCCGATCATTCTGCTCGTTGCTGCTAGGTTGTTCTGGTTTACTTCCGGCTGTGTTACTGTACTTCTTCTCCGGCGTTTCTCAAGCGTCGATTGTAGAGAATGATAGCCGTGACACAGGCGAGTGGAGTGTACGTCGGCTATGGCGTATAGTTGTTCTGTTTCACGTTGCATCAGTTTGCTTGCCCCCAGTTTTCCCACTTTAAATTGGAGCCGGTTTAAAAATAAAAATAGGGGGCTAGTTTGTGGTTTTGATTTAAATATTATTTTCATATTGTTGAGCTTCATGCAGGCACGTGGTTGGTCTTTATGGGCTGCAGTTTGGTTTGCATTGACCTCAACTAAGTAAGTGGGCTCCACTTGTTTGGTTTACTCTGTGTTTTGGGCTCATCAGTGGGTGTTTATTCTGCTGGTTTTGGTCCACGGGATTTCTAAATTTATTTTGTTTTCACACGGCCCATTGTATTTAATTGGTTTGGGCTTCAACTCAGTGGGCCTTGTTATTACTTGTTTTTTTTGTGATCCAGCGTGATTGAGTTTGTGGGTCATCCATGGACTTTAATTTGTAGGCAGACTTTTGGGAATTTTGGTCTATTTTTGCTGTCCGTGGGCCACTATATTGGTGAAGATCTGGGCTTTATTTTGGTCACTTTTTGTGCGATTGTCTATTAGTGGCCCATTGTTTATGGGGTTCATTTGGGAAAATTCTTTTTGTTTAGTCTCTTTGCAGCGGATCATTTATAGTTGATTATTTTATGATGATTGATCATGTGATCCTCATGTGACTCGATATGAGGGTGATTTTGAGCCATCTCCACCAAGAATGATTGGGAAGTTACTACTATGGGGAATAGTGGTTCAATAACCAGCCGAGTTAGAGACTGGGAGATGAGCCGGAGGATAGCTACCGGTTTTCTGGTCACTTCTTGTCTTCATGTGATTCGTCCTAATTGATCGTATTGCCAAGCCTGACATGGAGTGAAGGGTACAATGTCGTGGGGTTTGAGGCTTGTGATCTACAAAGGAAGGGACTGGGGGATGTGATGATTGATCTCATGATTTTGTTGGCTGTGTATTGGTTTGTTGCTGAGGGGTTATTATTTTTCACTTCAACTCCCTAGACCGTGGCTTATGGTTATTCATCGTGCTATGTTCATGTGACTTTGCTGGGATTTCTCATGGGGTAGATTTTATCCTCTGTCATGGCTTTAGTTAAGTGGCTTGGATGTCATGGCTGTGAGGAGTGGAATGCTTACTGGATTCCATGTTTTATCTACAACAGAGACTGGGGGCATGTGGGGTTGGTTATCATCTTTGTTTCGGCTTGAGGGTGGTTGTTTTGTCAATGTGTTTGTTTTGTTTATTAGCTTTGTGGTGTTTTTTTTTTGTTTGTATCTTTGCCCATATATCTACCTCAAGTTCCCATCTATTATCTCTAATGATAGGGGTTACTTGAGGACAAAAAGGATCTATAGGCAGAGTTGGGTTATTTTGTTTTCAATTGTTCTTGTTTATCCCCCTTTTTTAGGATAGTGCAGTGGTAGCTTATGTTGGTTATATTTGTTTTTTATTTGTTGTTGGGCGTGCCTAGAGTATGCCTCTTGTATATTTGTAAATTTTTATTGTCTTTATTTTATGACTGCCTTACCCAAAAAAAAAAAAAAAAAGAATAGAAAAAAGAATGAGAAACTGGAAGAATATCAAAGGGAATTAAAATTCAACCTTTTGAATTTGAGAATTGAACACTTAGTCTATTTAGAAAACCTAAAATGAGAAGCTTAAGTTAAACAAAAATTACTAAGCTATAATTACACAGTAAATTCTTTTTCTTGGAGACTTAGCAAGATTAGTTTGAGTTAAACTTGACCAATTAAACTAATGAAAAAATTAGTAGACTAAGTAAATTAGTTCCTAGAGCAAAAGAGAAAAGAATGGAGAAGGACGGATAAGGTTGGAGTGAAATTTTCTTCTTGAGAGCTAGTACAGAAAAAAGAATGAGAAAGCTGAAGATGGTTTTAGTGGGTTCCCCGATAGTGGATGGTACTGTCGCTGGGTTTCTAGCGCCGGTGCTAGCTTCTTAATCCTTGCTTGGAGTGGTTGCTGTTGTGTTGACGGGTTACACTGGTTATGGAGGTGGCTTCTTGTCACTGTGTTATCGTTATCGGTGGTTGTCACCGGATTATTTTCAGCTCCAGCGTCGTTGCTATAGTGAGTGTGAGTGTTGTAGCGTGGTGTAGTGAGTTTGATGATCTCATGAGCTACGGGTGGTGACATGTAGATGACGCATGGGTTTCCGTTCTGCGCCCGTCGTTCATGGCTTCAAGCGTGTACTGTGGATGGGTTTCTCATCGACGGTGCATCTGTATTCGAGTCAGACGTTGGGTTGGGGTTGCTTTTTTGGGGGTGAATAAGACAAATAAAAACAATCAAAAAATTACAGATTTACAAGGGGCAAACCCCATGCCCTACAAGGAGTAAGCATCAATTTCCAAAAAAAAAAGAAAATAAACTACATGAATTTCAGTCTCAAACCAGTGATACAGATAAGTACTATAAAATAAAACAAAGCTCATGATAGGATCTGGCACTTGAAACCGCCACCACCACAAACCAAAATCACTGGAGAGGCGCAAAGTGCATTCATCACCCATCCTCACAGCATCCAAATCACATAACCCAAAGGCCCCAAACATAACAACAGACCACAGCTCCAAACTACGAGAACCTGAAGCAGCTTGAAAAAAGATCCTCAACACAACCTGCCAATAATGAATAATGAAATAAGCATTACCCAAGAGGGGGTAGTACAAATAACATTGCAATATAAGGCTAAACCACACAATATCTGGGCTTTCAACACTCGACCCACAATATAGAACCTCACATCCCTCGGAAATAGCTTCCATTAACTGCATATAAAACTATATTATATTAATAAAGTTAGTACACCACTTATATGAAGCTTGAGGATACTCAACCCACAAAAAACTACAAAAAACAGTTTGTATATCATGGAATTTATATGTCTCACAAGCACTCAACCCTCAAAGAAACTGCAGAAGCTCCAAAACCTGTTACACAAGAACAAACAATTAGAAAAATACTCATTTATGCTCACTATCACTCAACCCTCATTTATTGAACTCACATCTCTCACACGCCTCTCATTTCTGAGCACATGGGGCTTCAAGACAGTTTCAGGTAAGTTCCACTGAGCTATAAGCCAACTATCACCTGTTGATTTAGGCAAATTGCTAATGGACAACATTCTACCTATTATCATTTGGATAATGGCTTTAATGACCACCTCTTCAGGTTTTAACTCCTTATTAAAAATTCTATTATTCCTTTCCAGCCAGATATGACAGATAGTGCATAACAAAGACAGCTTAAGAATAATAAATTTCAAAGATTTAGCCTTAGTCTCCTGGATGGCAACATCAATCGAGTTAGGCCATTTGAAATTAGGCCAACTTATATTGCATTTTGCTTCGATAGCACTCCAAACCCTAGAGGAAAACATGCAGTCAAAGAAGAGATGAGAGTGACTCTCAACAGAACCTTGACAAAAAGGGTAGGTAGGATTAGAAGATAAACCAAACTGCTGCAACCTATCCCCAGTATTCAACCTACAATGGAGAGCAATCCAAGCAATGAAACTTGCTCTAGGGATCATGTGGGGACCCCAGATAAGCTTATGCCAAGAGACTTTATCAAATTTGTGCCGCCATTGATCCCAGGCAGATCTAATTGTGAAATTACCCTCAGGATCAATCTTCCAAAAGGGACAGTCCCTACTGGAGGAGTTAGGCTTACAATTACTAGGAGCAGAGGAGATTAACTCCATAAGCTCCAAAGAGTTAGGATTGGGCCACTTCCAAAGATCACCATCAACAATCTGCTGGACCTTAGTTTCACTATTAAGACAGGACTCATACATAATTCTATCACCAAACTTATCCCAAAGAGGGCCAAGAGGATGCCAATTATCATACCAAAGGAAAGTAGACTCACCATTCCCAATCCTATGAACTATAAGAGGATGGACAACATTTCTAAGAGACAAGATCTTCCTCCAAACCCAAGAAGGGTCCCTGGAGATCTTAACTTTCCAAAAAATTTTGCCTTTGAGTAAATATGATTTAACCCATTGGCACCACAAAGACATCTCACCACCAGAAAACAAAAACCAAATGTGCTTAGCAATAGCAGCCCTATTCCGAACCTCCAAGGATTTAAAACCAAGACCACCCTCACTTTTAGGAGCACAAACTCTATTCCAAGCAATTTTGGCACCAAACTTCTTAAGCTCAGTACCAGACCAAAGAAAAGCTCTAGGAATATTCTCAATCTCTTTAACAACCTTCTTAGGAAGGATAAAAAGAGAAGACCAATACACATGCATTGAGAATAGAATGGTTTGGATCAATTGGGCCCTACCTGCATAAGAAAGAGCCTTATTGGTCCAGCTTTTGACTCTGTTAGTGATCCTATCAACCAGTTGTTGACAGTCAGATGCTTTCAAGTTAGTTGTAATAAGGGGCAGACCAAGATATTTGACAGGAAGGGTTCCTTCATTAACCTTGGCAACTTTAAAAATCTCATCTCTCAAAGTCTTATTACAACTAGAAAAGTAGATATTACTCTTACTAGGACTAGGAGAGAGACCAGACAGCTTCTGGAACTCATCAAGGCCTTGCATAATCAACTTAACAGTGGATACATCCCCTTTACTAAAGATCATAAGGTCGTCCGCAAAACAAAGATTAACAATCTTAGTTTTCTCACACCTCCAATGAAACTTGAACAAGGGGTTCTTAGTTTTCTCAGCAAAGATCCGAGCAAGGATCTCCATGGCAAGAACAAAAAGGTAGGAAGACATAGGGTCACCTTGTCTAAGGCCCCTAGCACCCTTAAAGTAACCATAGAGACTACCATTAATACTAATAGAGAAGGAGGGACTGGTAATGCAAGCAGTGATTCAAGATATCATAATAGGAGGGAAGGCCATAGCCTTAAGAATATCAATAATGAACTCCCAACGCACACTATCAAAAGCTTTCATGATGTCCACTTTCATGGCACACTTAGGAATAGGGGAATTCCTATGATAGCCTCTCAAAATCTCTTATGATAAGAAAATATTATCAGATATCCTTCTACCCTTAACAAAGGCAGATTGGACAGGATCAATAAGGTCAGGAAGGACAATTTTAATCCTGTTAACAATGATCTTAGCAATGCATTTGTAGATAGTATTGCAGCATGAAATGGGCCTATAATCCCCAACCTTTTCAGGTTTAGGAACTTTAGGGATCAAAGCAATGATGGTGCTATTAACCTCAGACAGAAGTTTACCAAATTCAAAAAAGGTTCTAATTGCTTGGGTGACCTCCTTTCCCACAATATCCCAAGAACACTTGAAAAAACCAGCAGAATACCCATCAGGCCTAGGGGCCTTATTGGCCTTGAGAGACCAAAGCACATCCTTAATCTCCTGATCAGACACAGGCCTAGCAAGCTGAATAGCTTGATCCTTAGTAACCTTAGAGTTAACAAGATTATCAATTCTATTAAAACCATTGTACTGATCATCAATAGGAGTTCCAAATAAGGAGGAGAAAAAGTTGATAAATGCATTGTGAATATCCTCAGACTTGGAGGATCTGCAACCATTATCCAACTCAATATTTAAAATCTTGCCCTTATTGATGTTACCCTTGATAGATTTAAAGAAGAAATTACTATTCCTGTCCCCCAAACCAAGCCATTGGACCCTAGACTTCTGTTTAGCAAGACTCTCTTCAACAGCATTGAGATCAATATACTGCTTATAGAGATTCCTTTCCAGATTTTGCAAAACTAGGTTACTAGGGTCTTTGTCTAGCTTCCACTGAGTAGAATTCAAGGCAGACTTAACAGCCAAGACTCTAACAAATATGTCACTAAAGTCCTTCTTATTCAACAACTTAAGAGCAGGTTTAAGAAGTCTAAGCTTTTGACATACTCTAAACATTGGAACCCCCTGAATGTACTAGTTCCAAACTTTAGAGACAGCAGGGATAAAATCCTCATGACTAGCCCAAAAATCAAAAAATTTAAAAGGCTTCTTAAAAGATACCATATCACTAGAGACAGTGATCACAACTGGAGAATGGTCAGAAATGCATGAAGGAAGGAAAGTAGCACTAGATGACTGGCACAAGTCAAGCCAAGACTCATTAACCAAGACTCTGTCAATTTTAGTGTTTATGTAATCACCACCCTCTCTCTTATTGGACCAAGTGAATTAGCAGCAACCATAGAAGAGGTCCACCAGTTCAGACTGAAGGATATAAGAATTAAATTCCTCCTTTTCAGGAGTCCAGGTGGAAGACCCTCCAAATTCCTGATGAGTATATCTAATAGCATTGAAGTCGCCTAAAAAGATCATAGGCTGATTGGACTGAAAACAGGATTTCCTAAGCATGAACTCAAAATGATTCTTCTTTAATGCATGAACATTTTCAACATACACAAAACACGCATGAAAAACAAAAGCCTTAGTCAAATCATTAATTTCACAAAAGATAAATTGATCAGACTTTTCCATCAGCTTAACAGAGCAAAAATTGGGATCCCAGCAAACACAAATTCTCCCAAACTTAGTGGTTTGAGAGTTAGATAAAAAAGACCAATTATTCAAGTAAGATGAAAAAATCTTATTTTCATTCACAGCTTTAACTTTGGTCTCCAAAATTTCCATGACTTTAATATCTTCTTTGACTACAAAACTTTTAACTTGTTTTTGCCTAGAAGGTTCATTGAACCCTCTAACATTCCAAGATGCAATTTTAAAAGTCATTTAACACATAAAGGGATACTCAACCCACATCCAGTAATAAACAGGACTTACATTTTCTTCTTCCGCTGGCTGCTGCTACCCTTGCCAAAGGATTTGCCCTTGTGTTACAATAGCTTGCTTAGGTTTATCCGTAATTGATGTACTTCTTTTATCAGGAGTTGACTCAACCCATTTTTCCACTTTCTCAAGAATTTCTGCCTCCTTAGGGAGAGCAATTTGAACAATTTCTGCCAGCTCCTTTCTCATGTCATTTAAACCATCCAGGTTAGGAATTGAGATTTCCCCACCAGAGTCTTTGGGTTCAGCACCATTTGAAGTACTAATTTGATCCTCCCCAGTTGAAACCTCAGCTAACTCTGCTAACTGCTGGTTGTTTACAGATTGTCCAGCCACACAAGTCTCCTCATTCCCCTCACTTTCCAGCTGTTGTAACTCAACCTCCAAGCCAGTGGCATTCTCCCCAACCTTCCTCTTACCCTTAGATTTTATTGTACTCCATCCTGGTTCCGGCTCATTCTCATTTACCTTGTGAAGGGTAACTAGTTTTTCCACTTGGGTTTTAACACATTTGGTAGTGTCATGCCCAAACACCAAGTAGTGTTCACACTTAGCTGGTAAACCTTGATATTCAACATGAATGACAACATGGTCTCCTCCACAACTAATGTTGTACATAGTAGGAAACTTAGAACTAGCCTCAATCTCCACACAAATTCTGGCAAAAGCCACCCTGCTACCCTTTTTAGTGAGATGGTCCATAAATAATGGGACTCCTGTGGCACTAGCAATTCTGTATCCCAGTATTCAAAAGGTATATTAAAAAATTTGACCCAAACTTAGTAGCTTTTTCCTTAGTAAGCTTCATCATTCTGGTCCATTTTCTAAGAATAAGGTTAAAACTCCCAATATACCAAGGCCCTCCCTCAAGAACAGCATTACAACAATCAGGACTGCCAAAGATAAAAAACATGAAGCCTTCCCCATTCGCCTGAACCTCCTTCAGACCTTTACTTTTCCACATGCTAAAAGCAGTATTACGCATATGATTAAAACCCACTCCTTTATCAATGAAGTGCCCTACTATACAAGAGTCCCATATCTCCAATGGATTAGGTCTAGGAGGTAACTCAACACTAACATAGCCCTCGTTAATGATAGGAGGAATATACCTGTGTGCGACATCAGATCGCGATGATGGAACAGCGACATCAGCCCAAGATTTGTTACCCTGGGCTCGTTCTCCACCACGACCCCTTCCCCCACGTCCACCTCTAAAGTTGTAGCCCCCCCCCCCCCCCCTCCCCCTCCCTCTTAGAGGCTGAGACTCATCGTGACCATACTCGCTATTGTTCTCTGGACCTGATGTACTCAGGCCATCTACAGTATCACAATCCCCTTTTCCTTCTACGGAGACACCCACCCTTTCATCATTTCCATCCACCAAAATAATCGAAGGATCAGAGAGCAGATGCTCACCATAGGTCTTACCAGTACCTCTGTTTCTCGCAATCTCCAGACTGTCTGGGATGTTATGGAAAGTACGTGGCTCCTCTTCCACCATCTCTGACCACCGATCCGGTGTGGATGTGGCCATCAACGGGTTTATAGCAGGATTTTTCAATCGCTGTAGCCGATCTGCAATAACCTGAAGATCCATTGCTTGGTCTTGATGTTCATCACTTCGATCCAATAGATTTGGGCCATCCACCCTACCCTCGAAAGTTGAATCCCTCTGCTTCTCATGTACCAGATGGCGAGGAACATTCTCCATCGAAACCTTACTCTGAGATTCACTAATGTTGTTAACAAACCCTTGGATAGGATTCGCATTTAACGCTTCATCAATAGGAGTTGCCCTATTTGACCCAAAATCCACCTTTGACCCCAACGATCTATCTGAAACACACTCAGTGGTTAATTTATCCATAATAAAATAAAGATAAAGATCCTCGCAATTCAATGAAGTATTGAATGCCTTCCCCAGAAACGAAATGTTTCTAGAGAGAAGGAGGAGCTTCTCACTGTAACCCATTTCTTTTCTCTCTCTTCGCAACTATTTGGGTTGGGTTACTACCATGGTTTCGTGAGTTACTCAAGGTCGTCGGCAAGCTGTGGTCGGCGATGCTGGGTTGGGTGCGCTAGAGTCCACTGGAGTGGTCTGGTGTGGGTTTTGTTTTCTTGTCTCTCTCTCTAGGTCTAGAGAGAGACAGATGTATACGGGTGTGGAATCTGGGTTAGTGAGCTCCGACTGTCGGTGGTACTATGGTCGATGACTGAGCTAAGGGTGTTTAGTCATGCTCCAGCAGATTCGGCAACGGAGTTCTCTACTCCGGCACTGGTTTTTGGGTTGCTTGAGCTGGATGTGTACAGGTTGCAAGGTCAGTGGTTGCTTTGTTTTTGGGTTTCGCTGTCTGTCGTGGTCTATTTGCTGTACCTCGCCGTGTTCTGGCCGTTGGTGCATTTTTTGGTTCCTTTATTACATTTTGGTGTTAAGCCGGCGATGGGCTACTGCTGGTTATAGTGTTTTCAGAATATTTGAGATGGAGCGTGGTTTCATGCCTTTTTTTAGTGGAGCGTGTTTGTACGCTTCGTTCGCTGCGTATAGACGTGGAATTGGCGTACTGTAGCTAGGTGGCTGTGTCTGGCTATGGTGTATTGTAGCTACCCATAGCGTTTATCAGGATGATACATTGGGAAGGGTTATAAGTGACTGTTTCATGATAAGCCCCCACGTGTTGGTTCAAACGTGGGGTAGGTTGTGAGTGGTATATACATTTTTATATATAACTTTTGTTTAGGTCAAGTTTGGAAAGATTAAAAAAAGTGTGTTTTTTGTCTTTTTGGATTAAAAAATTGAGGTTGAAAATATGGATGTTTGGGTTAATTTTTTGACTTTTTATTGAAAAATGTGTAATAAAAAATTGTAAAAATTAATTTGTAGGGAAAAATTTGAATTGAGAGTTGTGCAGCCGTAATTGTTGACTTTTGATGAATAGTGTTAACTTTTTAACTTTTTGAGTAACTTTTTGACTTTTTAACTTTTCTGAAAGTACTCAAACTTGACCTAGAAGGAAATTGCTTTAGAGCTCTAAAAGAGTTGTTTTAAATTAGCATTAAATTATTTTTTTTTATCCTTTGTTTTGTCTTTTTCTATTTTATTTTATTTTTTTAAAAAAATGGTTATCAGCTCAGTAGAGCTGCTATTACAGCAGCTCTGCTAGAGCTCTCAATCAGTACTGTTAGTGGAATTCACCTGTGGGCTTTGTGGAATTTTGAGTGTTGGTTGAAGTGGGCCTGACGTTATATTACTTCATGGGTTTTCATTAGTTCACCCACGATTTATTGTGGTTTTGGGTCGTAATTACTTCATTTTGGACTTTTTGATTTTTGGGTTCATTCAATTTTGGACAGATTGCATATATTTATATGTTTGGTGAGCCCATATATTTCTGTCTAGTCACATTATAGCGGACCATTTATAGTTATTTTTCTCATGTTGATTGATCGTGTAATCCTCATATGACTCGATATGAGGTTAGTTTTGAGCCATCTCCACCAAGAGTGATTGAGGAGTCACTGCTATGGGGAATAGTGGTCCGATGACTAGCTGAGTTAGAGACTGGGAGATGAGCGGGAGGATAGCTACTGGTTTTCTAGTGCTTCTTGTCTTCATGTGACCCATCCTAATTGATCGTATTGCCAAAGGCACACTGCCGTGGGGTTTGAGGCTTGTGATCTACCAAGGAAGGGACTGGGGGATATGATGGTTACTCTCATGATATTTTTGGCTATGGATTGGTTTGTTGTTGTGGGGCTATCATTTTTTCGCTACAACTCCCAAGACTGTTTCATATGGTGACTAATCGTGCGAGCTTCATGTGACTCTGTCGGGATTTCTTGTGGGGTAGATTTTTTCCTCCGTCATGGCTTTGGTTAGTGGCTAAGATGTCATGGCTATGAAGAGTGGGATGCTTATTGGATTCCATGTGTTTATCTGCAATAGAGACTGGGGGCATGTGGGGTTGGTTATCATTTTTTGTTTGGCTTGCGGGTTGTTGCTTTGTGAGTATGTCTGTTGTGTTTATAAGCTTTGTGGTGTTTATTTGTATCTTTGCCCATATATTCACCCCAAGTTTCCATCTACTGTCTTTGATGGTAGGGGTTACTTGGGGACAAAAGGATATATGGGCAAAGTTGGGCAATTTGTTTTTTTGTTCTCTTGCATCCCTCCCCTCCCTGTTCTTAGGGGGTGCAGTGGTTAGTTATGTTGGTTAGGTTATCATTTTTTTATTTGTTGTTGGGCATGCCTGGGGTATGCCCTTGTAAACTTCTAAATTTTATTTCTTTATTTTATGACTTACTCACCCCAAAAAAAAAAAAAAAGAGTGAGAAATATGAAGAAAATGAAAGGGAATTCAAATTCATTATTTTGGATTTGAGAATTGAACATTTAGTTGATTTAGAAAATCTAAAAGTAGGTGCTTAAGTCAAACTGATATCATTTAGTTACAATTACTCGATAAATTCTCTTTCTTTGAGGCTATGCAAGATTAGTTTGAGTTAAACTTGACCAATTAAGCTAATGAAAGAATTAATAGCCCAAGCTAACTAGTTCCTAGAACAAAAGAGAGAAGCATGGAGAAGGACGGTGAAGGTTAGAGAGAAACTTTCTTTTTAAGAACTAGAAAAGAAAGAAAAGAATGAGAAATATGAAGAAAATCAATGGGAATTCAAATTCATTTTTTTGGATTTGAGAATTAAACACTTTATTGATTTAAAAAACCTAAAATCAGGTGCTTAAGTTAATATTGTTAAGCTCCAATTACTCTATAAATTCTGTTTCTTTGAGGATAACCTGGATTAGTTTGAGTTAAACTTGGGCAATTAAACTAATGAAATTATTAGTGGCCTAAGCTAATTAGTTCCTAGAACAAAAGAGAGAAGAACGGAGAAGCTTAGAGGGGAACTTTCTTTTGAGCGCTAGAATAGACAAAAGAATGAGAAATAGGAAGAATATCAAAGGGAATTCAAACTCATCCTTTTGAATTTGAGAGTTGAACACTTAGTCGATTTAGAAAACTTAAAATGAGGTGCTTAAGTAAAACTAAAATTGTTGAGCCATAATTACTCAGTAAATTCTGTATCTTTGAGGCTAAGCAAGATTAGTTTGAGTTAAACTTGTCCAATTAAGCTAATGAATCAATTATTGGCCTATGTAAACTATTTCCTAGAACAAAAGAAAGAAGGATGGAGAAGGACAAAAAAGGTTGGAGAGAGACTTTCTTCTTGAGAGCTAGAATAGAAAAAAGAATGAGAAATATGAAGAAAATCAAAGGGAATTCAAATTCAACCTTTTGGATTTTAGAATTGAACACTTAGTTGATTTAGAAAACCTAAAATGATGTGGTTAAATTAATATCGTTCAGCTACAATTACTCCGTTAATTCTGTTTCTTAGTGGCTAAGTAAGATTAGTTTGAGTTAAACTTGGTCAATTAAGCTAATGAAGCAATTAGTGGCTTAAGCTAATTAGTTCCTAGAATAAAAGAGAGAATGATGGAAAAGGTTAGAGAAAAACTTTCTTGTCGAGAGCTCAAAGAGAAAGTTAGAGAAAAGAATAAGAAATAGGAAGAAAATCGAAGAAAATTCTAATTCATCCTTTAGATTTGAGAATTGAACACTTAGTTGATTTAGAAAACCTATAATAAGGTGTTTAAGTTAAACTAATATCGTTAAACTAAAATTACTCAGTAAATTCTCTTTTTTACAGGCTAAAAAGATTAGTTTGAGTTAAACTTGACCAATTAAGCTAATGAAACAATTAATGGCCAAAAAGAATGAGAAATAGAAGAATATTGAAGGGAATTCAAATTCATCCTTTTCAATTTGAGAATTGAACACTTAGTTGATTTAGAAAACCTAAAATGGGGTTCTTAAGTTAAACTAAAATCGTTAAGTTCTAATTACTCAATAAATTCTTTTTCATAGAGGCTTAGCAAGATTATTTTTAGTGAAACTTGCCCAATTAAGCTAATGAAACAATTAATGGCCTAAGTAAATTCATTCCTAGAACAAAAGAAAGAAGGATGGAGAAGGACGGGGAAGGTTAGAGAGAAACTTTCTTCTTGAGAGCTAGAACAGAAAAAAAAAAAAAAAAAAAAAAGAATGAGACACAAGAAGAAAATCAAAGGGAATTCAAATTCATCCTTTTGGATTTGATACTTGAACACTTAGTGGATTTAGAAAACTTAAAATGAGGTGGTGAAGTTAATATCATTAAGCTATAGTTACTTAGTAAATTCTGTTTCTCATAGGCTTAGTTTTAGTTAAACTTGGCAAATTAAGCTACAAAAACAATTAGTGGCCCAAACTAAAGTTCCTAGAACAGGGAGAGAAGGAGGGAGAAGGACAGAGAAGGTTTGGGGAAAAATTTCTTCTCGAGCGCTAGAATAGAAAAAAGAATGAGAAATGGGAAGAATATCAAAGGGAATTCAAATTCATCCTTTTGGATTTGAGAACTAAACACTTAGTCGATTTGAAAAACCTAAAATGAGGTGCTTAAGTTAAACTAAAATTGTTAATCTATAATTACTCAATAAATTCTTTTTCTTAGAGGCTTAGCATGATTAGTTTGAGTTAAACTTGGCCAATTACGTTAGTGAAACAATTAGTAGCCTAAGTAAATTTGTTCCTAGAACAAAAGAGACAAGGATGGAGAAGGACGGAGAAGGTTAGAGAGAAATTTTCTTCTTGAGAGCTAGAACAGAAAAAAAGAATTAGAAATATGAAGAAAATCAAAGGGAATTCAAATTCATCCTTTTGGATTTGAGAATTGAACACTTAGTTGATTTAGAAAACCTAAAATTAGGTGCTTAAGTTAAACTGATATCGTTAACTACAATTACTCGGTAAATTTTATTTCTTAGAGGCCAAGTAAGATTAGTTTGAGTTAAACTTGGCCAATTAAGCTAATGAAAGGATTAATGGCTTAAGCTAATTTGTTCCTAGAACGAAAGAGAGAATGATGGAGAAGGACAGAGAAGGTTAGAGAGAAACTTTCTTCTTGAGAGCTAGAACAGAAAAAAGAATAAGAAATATGAAGAAAATCAAAATGAATTCAAATTCATCCTTTTGGGTTTGAGAATTGAACACTTAGTTGATTTAGAAAAACCTAAAATGAGGTGCCTAAGTTAATATGGTTAAGTTCCAATTACTTAGTAAATTCTGTTTCTTTGAGGCTAAGCAAGATTAGTTTGAGTTAAACTTGGCCAATTAAGCTAATGAAACAATTAATGGCCTAAACTAATTAGTTACAAGAACAAAAGAGAGAAGTACGGAGAAGGTTAGAGGAAAACTTTCTTCTTAACCACTAGAATAGCAAAGAGAATGAGAAATAGGAAAATTTTGGGCTGTGACAGTACTATTCACCACGACAATTACTATTTACCCTTCTTGGTCGTTATTAATCTTACTGGGCATTTTTCGTCCGTGGTTACTATTCATCGCCGAAGGTACTATTCATCATCGGGGTTACTATTCATCGTCGGTGTTACTATTCACCTCCAGAGGTTACTATTCACCGCCGATCACTATTCATTCGGTGGGGTCACATCTTTAACAAATTAGATGGTTTGACTGACCATTTGAAGTGGTAAAATTATAACAATTTATTTTTTTGGGTGAATAAAATTATAACAATTTATAAGTAGTAAACTACAACATTTTATTTAAAGCAATAAATTACAAATAGTTTATATACAACAATAAATTATAGCAGATATGTGGGTGGTGCAGCCTTCCCATTAAAGCAATAAAATAATTATATAAACAAAATAGACAGATATGTGAGTGGTGCAACCTTCCCGTTAAAGAAATAAAATAATTATACAAACAAAATAGTAAATTATAATAGATATGTGGGTGGTGCAGCCTTCCCGTTAAAGCAATAAAACGGTTATAAAAAGATATAAAGGAAGTATTTGAACAAGTTATATCACATTTTAAATTAAATAAAAGTCTGAGAAAATTCACCTTTTGGGAAAATGACAAATTTTCTGATTTACAAACTTTCTTTTGATTGCCCTTAAGGTTGTGGAATGTGTTCTCAATTCTCAGTCCAAAATTTAGAATTATAGCTTTAGTAGTTAGTTTTTGAATGGTGTATGGAAATAAAAGTTTGGTTCAGAAAAATAAAGTATCTAAGAAAATATTTTATTTTCTCTCTCTCTCAAAAACTAATTTTCCTTCTTTTCTTTTCTTTCTAATTCTTTTTCCTCTCAATCTTCTGATCTTTTTTCCTCTCAATTCTCTGATCTCTCCCCTCTTTCAATTCTTTGATCTCTCCTTTTATAGAAAATAAAATTAAGAAAATGACAAAAGAACAAACGGTGGAAGGAGCTGATTTCAAAAGGTGCATAGTTATTTTACTATGCACTGCACAGTAAAATTACTATGCATTTTACAATATAATAATATATAAAAGGTATTATTAGTATAAATATATGTATAAATACCCAAAAAATATATATAAAAACACAAATATATAAAATTATAAAATAACAAAATACATGGACTAATAAAAAATATTTTAGCAGGCCAAATATGTAACATAATTTGACCAAAGCGGGTCTTAAAGCAAAAGAAAATAAAAAAACAAACGTTGGGAGGCTGGAGAGTTTCAAAGGAGGAATAGTATATAACATATAAAATATTTAATATATATACACAAAAGTATGGTGCGTGGGTGAAACCACAGCACGGAATAAATAAAATATTATATAATATGACATACTATATATATATATATATAATATTACATATAAAAAAAGTAAAAGAAAATAGGGAATGGATCTAAAAAAATTTGGCAAAAAATGAGTGTAAGGTTGAGATTAAAGTTTACATTCCATCTTTTCACTGAGAATTTTGTGAGATAGCATATTCTTATTTTCATCATCGGGTAATCAAAAGAAAGCACCTAAGTCTTAAGGGCGGTCAAAATGGGGTGTCTACAAAACCCAATTCCAGAAATCATTATCAAGAAACATATTGGACATATGATTAGACACATGGATAGTGCGGATTTGAATGATACCTGACAAAGCGATCTAGATTTGCCAAATATGAAATCAACAGAACCTTGAATGTAATACTGATAAAAATAGTGTGATCCGTAGTCATCTAGAAGTGTGTCCTGTGTCCCCAAGACCTAATTTGTACAACATTGCTTTATTGGCAGCTAATCTTAATGCTATAACTTGCATTCCATAGGCTCTAGGTATTGTAACCACTGTGTTCTGGCATACTGCGCCATTGATGAGAATTGTTGTGTTTTAGGTTTTTGTTTTCAAAAATACGAATAACAAAAACATATATGTGTTTGTACCTCATAGGTGATTCCAGTTGTGCAGAAGAAATCAGATTCTATGGTGACTGAAGCTGATCTAGAAGTCCCTAGTTGACACTCATTTTTCTCTTCATCGGAAGCTTTATCATTCCAAGTGACAATTGTTTCAGAAGTTCAATTTTCGTCTCCAATGAATGAAATGTAAGGTTTGGAGTTTGGAACAAACAACTTTTCTCTACATCGAAATTTCATTAAAGTATTCTTAGTTCTTTAAATATATGTAGAAACACGAAAGGCTATGATGACAGACTATGAAGCATGGACATTCGAAAATCGGTGCCGTGGAAGTGTCTGACATGCGAACACGTTGGGGACACGTCGAGGACATGTACAGGACATGCTAGATGGCGTGTCCCTTTAATTTAATGATTTTTTTTTTTGTAGGGAACATGGCGGGGACACGCGTGTCCATATCGGGACACAGTATAGAACACAACGGGCTCATTTTTAATTTTGTTATATTTATTTGGGGTCAAAGTGTAATATTTAAAAAGTGAAAAAAAAAACAACAATGCATAAAATTGTGTACCCCATCCACTCGTCTATGCAGTCGATCCAGTTAGCAATGACAGTCGATCTAGTCAATCCATTGAACCAATCGTCTATCGATGACAGTCAATCCAGTCGATCGAAGACACCCATCCATCCAATCGATCAAAGACTTCAAAATTAAGCCCCTCTATCACTCTCTCTCTCTCTCTCTCTCTCTCTCTCTCTCTCTCTCTCTCTCATGCTCGATTGTAATTATAGGGTAAATCTAGTCATGAGTTTCCTGATAATGCAACATAAGCATCAGTATGTAAAACTGTATATATGTTTATATATCATGTATAATAAAATATCTAATTGTTATTTCTTAAAATATCATATATAATAATAATTTTTGTAAATTATTATTTCTTAACTTTTTAATATATAATAAATAAAATAAATCATCCAATTATTTGAAAGAAATCTAATTAAATCATATACAATAAAAAAAATTATAAAATAAAATATGTAATTTTTCTTTTTGTTTATTTTAACATATTTTATTATTCCTTATTTGTTATATTTTTTTAATAATATATATATCCATTAAAAACAAAAAATAAATTAACAATAACACATTATTTAAAAAATATAATAAATAAATAAAATAATTAATGTGTATTAAAATAAAAATATTTATAAAAAATTAAAAAAAATTGCCATGTCCCCTGCCATGTTCGTGTCCTCATTTTTCAGAAATTGTTATGTCCCATGTCCGTATGCGTGTCCGCGTCCGTGCTTCATGGATGACAGAAAATGGTACACTGACATAATTTTTAAACAAAAAAAAAACCATCTGGCATAACATTAAAAAAAGAAAAAAGAAGAAAAGATGGTGGTAATTTTGAAATCATTTGTCATGTTTTGTTTTGGTTTAAATGAAATGATCACAATGGTAACGTCATCACATATAATAAAATAAAAGCTAATTTGCAGTAGACCGTTCATTATTTTTTAAAAACAAATATGATGGAAATTATAAGATTTCAAGTATTGAATAAATGTGATTTTTTTTTTTTTAAATGGCCTACACAGAAATTTAGAAAATATTCAACATGAGACCTGAGGTAGGCCTCACAAACCCAACATAACCAAACTAGACTTCTTTCAATTTGAACAAAAGCAAGATCCTATATGTAACCCAAATAATTAAGTCGAACTATTCCCTTTTTATGTGCAAAAAAAGGCAGATACTTGACACAAATATTTTAGAGTTTAACAATTCAGCATATTATGATAACATAAATAGCTAAACAAATGTAAATAGCCATTTAACTAATTCTAAAACATTAAAGATCATCTAAATCATTAACCAAATAATAATAAAAAACATAAAATCCTTGAAGTATGCCTTTTGTGTTACTTTAGACCCTAAATTCTCAATTTCGTCCCTAAACACTGTAAGACTATATATGTTTTGTCTTTTTCATATATGTTTATGGACCAAAAAAACAAAATCACAAACTTTAGGAAAAAAGTTATAGGAAGCACATACTTGAAGGACCATAACTATATTTTATTATCATTGTGATAATGATTTGGGTGGTCAGAAGACCCTTGACAACATCTTCTCTCTCCAGTGGATGTGGTTCGATACATCCGTTCGTATGGAATATCGAACAGCCACATTGGAAGTGGAATATCTTCCTGCGTTGGGTCTTCTTCTTCTCATTGTGATGTCTCTTCTTGATTGGTTCTGGCAAACAGGAGCTGGTCGACTGTGTAAAACTCTGCATTTTGGATCATTCACGCTTGGGGCTTGGCGTGTTCATGTTTTTCCAAAAAATTCTTTGTAACTGGAATCGGCTCCTGGGTCACATAATATAATGGCTGGAATCCCGCCCTTTATTTTCCTTGGGCGGGCATATTTGCAATTTGAAATCCATTCCCGTTGGGCTCCAATAAATTCCCGCCAGTGTTTTAAATATTGTGGGGCCACATCATCGATTACATTATATAACACGTCATCATTGTGGTCCTACAAATCGATGTGGGCAGAATAATAATTATGTGGTCCCAACGACCGGGCCCAACATGTTTTTCCAATGCGTGATGGGCTTTCAATTATAATGTTTTGGGCCTGTGTGGTCGTTAGGCTTCGTCCCTGATGTTCTCTGCAACCCATTGTTGTATACATGTTGGCACGATCCATGTCGTCTCTGTAAACGGATGAACGTATGGCAATGAGGGTTTAAACGATATCCGATCATAATTGTATGACAACTTATCGTAATTTAACCAAAAACATTTTGGATCGCCATTTCTTACCATTGCCAGTGCTTCCTCCTTGCTGTCTGCTGCAAGTGCCTCTCGATATATATTTTCCTTATTCTCCTGGCTAGCGCAGCGGCCCCTTTCACGAAATTCACCCCATTCTGTGAAATCACCATATTTGGAAATGTATTCTAATACAGCCTAGTGGTTGTTTGCCCCTTGCATATTTGGATGGAAATGGCGATTACTGTTGTCATTTGTCATGTAAAACATCAAAGAAACATTCATCTTGCGTCTGAAAATGGAATGGAAATTGGACTAGCGCATGTAGATGTGGTTCGCTGTCCTCGTGGAATTCTTGTACAACTCTGATACAATTTGGGGGTCTGTTGGTAAATGACGCTCTAATTTTCTCCATGAGCCTCTCTTTGGCTAAAGAACATCTGGGATATGTGAGGAATATGTTCTTATTTTGTAATCTAAACGACGTCGCATTAAGGCCATAGTTCTTTCGGATGACGTAAGTCACTCTCTCAAAAACTGTCCTGGTGGTAGAGAGTTAGTGAGTGACTTATATATGCTCCCAGGAGCGTCCCTATAATATTACTGGGATGCTCCCCCCGCGCCACGTATCGTCCCCTGATTGATGCTTCCTTCCGCATTTGGTGCCGTGTTGTCGGCTACAGAGCTCGGCTCAGCTCCGCTCCCAGATCTGTGGCCAGAATTAAAAGATTTAAAAAGGGAAGCGCAAGCGGGAAACTATTTAATCCAAAATAATTAGGGATTTTTAATTATTTTGCAATGCATCTCGGAGATCTAGGTGTAGACACCCCATTTTTAACCGCCCTGAAGACTTGGGCGTTACTGATGGTTTACTTGGTGTTGAAAGTTGTGCAGTGCAAAGGTTCCGTTTCTTCGGCGAGAGGAGAGTCAAATCCCAACCTCACACCCCATTTTTGGACTAAAACCATTTTTAATGGTTTTTAGACCTTAAAACCCTCTATTTCAAAATATTTTTGAAAAGGAAGTTTCTACGATGTTCCGACGCTCGTATTTTGTTAAATGTCGCGCTTTTCGGTAAACCGAGCAAGTACAAAGCAGAAATGAATGAAAGAGAGATGAAATCTCTGAAAAATCTTTCAAAATACCTTGTTTAGGGGTTTGGAGTTGAAGAAAAGAAGAGAAGATGGAAGAAACCCAGTTGGGGGAGAAAATGGGCATGAACCGTTAAGAGAGAGTAGAGCAGCCCTTGCTGAATTAGGCCTATTTATTTACATACTTGGATTTTAGCTATGAGGCCACCTCCGTTGGAAAGCTTACTTCTGGGGCTTCATTTTTCACTCAAGAATCTCCTAAAGCCAAATCCGGACGGGGGAGATATGGTTGGTTGAAGTAGGGCATCAATCCGGTTGGACCGAAATTGTGCGGCTTCACCAAAACAGGCATAACTTTTTGCACAATTAGAATTTTGATGCAAGGCTGGTGCCATTGGAAAGCTAACTTCTGGAGCTTCATTTTGGACACTGGTTGACCACTTTTTGTCCTTGATAGCCACTGGCCGACCACTTTCTCTTCCGAAAAACAAGAAAAAGTGGCTGGCCGACCATTTTCTCCTAAAAAAGTGGTTGGCCGGCCAGTAAAAGTAGCTGGCCGACCACTTCAACTGGTCCGCAGCTTTCCTGCATATTCTACAGGTGTTGTGGATGCCAGCTGTGCCAGCTGGAGTGCACAGATTGCATCCTCCATGCACGTGTATGGAGGGATTGCATTTAGCTTCAAACTTCTTCAACAAGCTTGGTGCTTGGTTTTCTATAAGAGGGAACCTCCTCCCTCTTATCTAGGGTAGAAAAAAATTTCCTGAGAGCTATAGATATATCATTCTATCTCTATATTGCTTCTTCTCTCTATATTTGCATTGTTTTGTGCCCTAAAGTGCCATTTTCTTCACACTTTTGCACATAAACACATAATGAAACACCTTCATTCTTGAGCTGAGGTTCTTGGGGATTTGTTTGAAGCTCAAGGCTTGGTTTTTGCCTCAGGAGTTGCTGATTTGTTGTGTTTCTTCAAGGGTGAGGCTCAAATCGTTTTTTAAGCTTTGTTTTGCTTAAGTACTTAGCCTTATTTGCATGTTTCTTATGGCTTAACTTTCAACTGCAAAAAGCTTTATTTTTGAGTACTTAACATGTTTGTTTGAGGCTCCTTGGGTGTTGGGGGTGTTCTACCCCCTTTTGTGCCTTGTTTGGCCTTGTTTTGGGCCATCACTCTAGGCCTTTGTAATTACCTTTGTTTGGCCTTCCCATCACTGAAACTCAGAGGAATTTCAGTGGTGGAAACTTGGTTTTGAGGCCCCAAATAGGAGGGGGTTGTTTCCCCTCCTCTTCTCTTGTGTGTTGGTGTTGATGGCCTTCCTAAAGTGCATGTGTTTCTACTTCTTGGAGGCTTTGTTTAGGCTCATTTTTGTGACTTTCCAGACCTGCCATAACTCTGTTTTGGTCTGTTTTGGTCACCTCTTGCATGCTTCTTATACTTGTAGTGTAAACCTACTTGTAGCCTTGCAAAGTAGCATGTCTTTCTAGCATGTATTGGCTCCATTTCAGTAGGTTTTTGGCCATCATTTGACATGTCATAACTCTGTTTTTGGTTGGTTAGGGCATCCCTCATTTGCTTCTTACACTTGTAGTGTAAGTCCTCTTTACTAGTCTTGCATGCCTAATGAGTGAGCTTGTTATTCTAGCATGTTTTGACTTGGTATTAGCCCATTTTTGGTGTTAGTTTGATGTGCCATAACTCTGATTTTTGTTGGTTAAGGCATCACGTGCTTGGCTTTGGTAGGTGTAGTGTAAACCTTCTTATTAGCCTTACATACTCCATGTTTTGACCCTTCATGCTAGCTTGTTTTGGCTTTGCTCCTGTGATACCCCTGTTCCGTAATATGCTAATTGGTCCTTAATTTAAATATGATTATGTGTTTGATATGATTTTGTGTGCCAATTATGTGAGAATATGTGGTTTTGAATTTCTATCTGTTCACCGTAAGAATATCTGTTTGATTTTACCGCTTCGAGAATTAAATTGAAGGCCTTATCGGCCACGGAACCCGAAATTGATTACGCCATTGTGATTAGCATAATTTTTTAGAGCCTATAGTGAAATTTAATTAGAAATTGATTCTGGTCAGATTAAATCGATTAAATTGTTGAATTAGAGCCCAACTGCTTTATTATTTTAATATTGGCCTTAGTGGGTTTTGTTGTCAAGGCTTTAAAACACTCAATCTCTCCCTTCCTAGCCACATTTTGACTGATGATAAACTCAAAGAAGAGAAGAGAGGGTCGGTTGGAAGAAGAGAGAGAGTAGGAGATTGAGGGTTTGGCTTAAAGCTTGGAAGTTTTGGAGATTTAGCTCAAGAATTGACTAGGGCTTAGAAGATCAAAGCTTCTAGGTGAGTAATTCTTGGATTATAGTTTGTAATTTTGTGTGTTCAAGCTAATTTGGTGATCAAGAGTGAGATTGAAATGAAATTGTGTTGGATTTGTTGAATTGAAGCTTAATATGTGCATGCATGTAAAGACTTACTTTGAAATTGCATGTTTGAACACAACTGTATATAATCCATGTGAAATGTTAAAGGAAACTCATGTTTTGATCACCATTTGTGTTATCTAAGTTGAGAATGTGGCTAATTCATCACATGCATGTACAACTTGAGAAGATATGAGCTTGAATGCATGAGTTTGTTATGTTGGTGTTGAGTTTGGCATATTTTGGGACATGCATGTAGATAAATCAAGAAATTGAGCCTCATAATGTTATAATCTTGCATTGGTGCCATGTTAGTATGATTATATTTGAGATTTGGGCCATTGCATGCAAGTAATGTAGCTGGAAAATCGATTTGGAGCTCAAGAACACAACCTGGAATTTCCAGAATTTTGACTTCCACTCGAGCAGGGGGAAGGGCCGCTCGAGCGGAGAAATCGTGCTCCCAGCACTTTTTACAGAGTTGGATGTACGCTCGAGCGGCATATCTCATACTCGAGCGGGGAGTTTTTGTAGATAGGCCTTCCACTCGAGCACCCTAACTCACGCTCGAGCTTAATTTTGAAGTAACCAGTACTTTTGCAGGCCTCTTGGGTTCGCTCGAGCGGGGGAGTCCACGTTCGAGCGGGGACCCTGTTTTTTGAAATTTTGTTCATGCATTCTGTGTTTCGTTTTCCATTCTCTTTCACTTGTAATCGCTCTTAGGCATGTGTTAAATGTTATAAATGAGTTAATGAGATAAGAATAAAGCCTAAAGAGGAATCTGTAAATTAAAGAACGGATTTAACTGTTAGTGACCCTTTTGTGTTCATGAAATGTGTAGGGTCAAGCTCCAGGACAAATCCACAAGCCAATCGTTGTGAGTAATATCGATATTTGAAAGCTTGTCAATGTCTAATTGTTATTTCCCTTATAAGCTTTATGAGTTGCTAATTGGGATTGTGGACAAAAGTTTGACATGATAGAAATGAATGGACCAAAGGTCGTTTTGATAGAAATGAATGGACTGTAATGCCCTCAAAATAATAACATTAAACCCAAAAAATAAGACAAGCATTGATATGTAAGAGTTCCACATTCTTCCATTTATCAGAATTCCATTACATAAGTATTACATGTTAACAACAAAAGCAAATGCCCTAAGGGCTTATAGCTTTCCAAGTTAACACTTGGTTACAGCAAAAGAGTACTAACTCATACACATTAAGCCCTTGGCTTGAATTTCCATGTAATACATCAAAAGTAAAACAACAAAAGTGTGCCCGCCTCTAGCCTCCCAAGCTATGTCCTTGGCGGTGGCATGCTACCTGTACCTGAAAATGATATTCCCATATAGGGTGAGCCACAGCCCAGTAGAAATATACTAAACCAACCATGAACAATGACTAAAATATTAGCAATTGATAGATGGCCAACACTGATACAATCACATAAATCACATATTTATGTCATACGACTTATGAGTCCAAGTTTCCTTTCATTTTCCCTTTTTCAACGGATAGGCATATAAGCACTACCCACATTCTCAACAGATATGTATAACAACAATATCCACATTCTCAGATAAGCAAATAAGCTATATCCACATTCTACAACAGATATGTATAACCACAATATCCACAAATATGCATATAAGCTATATCCACACATCACAAAGATAAGCATATAAGCTCTATCTTCACTTCTAGACAAGCATATGAGCTGTATCTACAGAGTTCATCCCCTATCTTCTCCCAACACTATCCGGTTTAGAGGTACATCCCCTATCTTCCCCTAAACCGCGGAGTACATCCCCCATCTCCTCCTCTACACATAACGTATATAGACACAAGGGTTCTATATACAATCACTCAATACATATAGTTAATGTATTCTATCAACCGTCAAGTTCCATGACACATTCCATTGATTAGTTTCCGTTTTCCTAATCATTATGCATTGTCTACAACAATCACGACTATCCTCCATCCCAAAGCAGTTATTTCTAAGCAGAAAATAAATGCACAATGGATGTTCAATCAGCATTTCATTTCCTCATTCCTCACAATTAATTATCCCAATTAATTAAACAATGTAATTAGGTCAATTCCCATAATTAACATTTCAACCCTTAGGTCCCATTTTCATCAATGATTCAACATTCATTCCATTTCTCTATGCCAAACATGTATCTAGGTTTATTATGAATAAAACCCCAATTTTTGTAAAATTACACAAAAGCCCCAAACTTTTATCAAATTACCAAACCAACCCCAACATCTCAAAATACTAAAATTTAAAGACAAAATCCATGGAGAGGAGTAGGATATCCCTACCTCGAAGTTTGAGCCAAAAAGGAGAAGAAGACTCGAAGATCAACGTGCTCCAAATCCCAACTTTTTCAGATTAAGTCGAAGCTCTCAATGCCCTCTATCTTTTTAACAAAGGCCCTAGGCTAGATTCACACTCTAGGGAGATCAATTCTTAGAGAGAATATAAGTGTAGAGAGAGAGAGTCTCGGATCTAGGGTTAAAAAGAAAAAGGGAGTGAAAAAATGATGTTCAAAAACGCTACTGTCCGCTGATATAAAACACGCTCGCTCGAGCGAAGCCTTGGTCGCTCGAGCGACCAGACACAGAAAACTCTCGCTCGATCCAAGAAGTCCTCGCTCGAGCCAAAAACTCAAAAGTGCGCTCGAGCGAAGGAATGCTCGCTCGAGCCAACAACTCAAACCCTCAGGTCTGCAACCAGAAGCATGCTCGAGCGACAGACCTCTCGCTCGAGCGAAGAACAAACCAGACCGCTCGAGCCAAAAAAAATCTCGCTCGAGCCAAGAAACACAACTCTCAGGTCCAGAACCAGGTGCAAGCGCTCGCTCGAGCGAAGCTACTCTGGCTCGACCCACCAGACACGAACTCAACTCTCGCTCGAGCGATAAACTCCTCGCTCGAGCGAAGGTCCAAAAATCTGGGCAGCAACACTAGGCTCCCAAACACAACCAACCTATAACAAACCTGCCCAACACATCCTATAACTCAATAAGAAGTAAAAAGGATGCAAACAAGATAATAAACAACTACCAACATCCACGGACACATGTCCGGATCACTGTACAACAAGGGTAAACTCGGGATCGCTATAACCTCCCCCCCTTAAAGAATTTCGTCCCCGAAATTAAGCACAAGTTTTCAAAAACAAGTTCTTCTCCATTGTAAACAATGTTACATTTTAACATTCAACAATTCGACCCATTACCGGTCGTCCCCTCCATTTAACAAGAGGCACTTTCACAATATGTAAACAACATATGTACTTTTAACATGCATTAACATTACGCATTATCTTTCCAATTTCAACAATACGATCAACATATATAATGTCACATTCAACTTCCATATGAGGCAAGTTCCAAAACATACTTCTGATAAACCAAACATTTTCAATGTTTCACAACTTAAGACATATATAAAAGCCCTTAAGTTCAACAATAGTTCAAAATTTAAATATAAGATCACATATCAACAAACAAGTCCGGATATTTCTCTCGGACTTCCAACTCACGTTCCCAAGTGGCTTCCTCCACTCCGTGATGTCTCCACAAGACTTTCACTAAAGGAATGGTCTTGCCACGCAGGACCTGATCCCGCCTATCCAAGACCCGAACCGGTCTCTCCTCATATGAGGCATCCTCATTTACCTCTAAATCGGTCCAATCCAACACATGTGACGGATCTGGCTCATACTTCCGAAGCATACTCACATGAAACACGTCATGCACTCCGGACAACTGCGGCGGTAAGGCTAACCGATAAGCAACCTCACCAATCCTCTCAAGGATCTCAAAAGGACCAATAAACCGAGGGGATAACTTCCCACTCTTCCCAAACCTCATCAAGCCTCGCCTAGGTGATATCTTCAGAAAGACATGATCACCTACCTCAAACGCCAAAGGCCTCCTCCTACGGTCGGCATAACTCTTTTGTCGACTCTGGGCTGTAACAAGCCTCCTACGGATAAGCTCAACTTTCTCCGTTGTCTCCCTAACCAACTCCGGACCCAACAAAGGTGCATCACCCACCTCGGCCCAACAAACTGGAGACCGACACGGTCGGCCATACAAGGCCCCAAACGGTGCCATACCGATGCTAGACTGAAAACTGTTGTTGTAGGCAAACTCTACCAAGGGCAAGTGCCTCTCCCATGTCCCACTGAAGTCCAGGACACAACCCCGAAGCATATCCTCGAGGATCTGAATAGTACGCTCGGACTGCCCGTCAGTCTGAGGATGATAAGCCGTACTAAAGGTTAACTTAGTGCCCAAGGCACTCTGCAAACTCTGCCACAACCTAGCAGTAAAACGAGGATCTCTATCTGAGACAATCGTCACTGGGACCCCGTGCAATCTCACTACGTCCCGAATATACAAATCGGCAAGATGATCCACCGAATCTCTCACGCGCATAGGAATAAAGTGCGCCGACTTAGTCAACCGGTCTACAACCACCCAAATAGCATCACTACCCCGCTGAGTCCTTGGAAGACCTACAACGAAGTCCATAGTGACATGCTCCCACTTTCACTCGGCAATAGGCAAGGGTTGCAACAAACCCGCTGGCCTCTGATGCTCGGCCTTCACTTGCTGGCAAGTAAGGCACTTCGATACGAAAACAGCCACATCTCTCTTCATACCCCGCCACCAAAACTGGCGTCCCAGATCCTGATACATCTTAGTACCTCCCGGATGCACCGCAAGGCGCGAATGATGAAACTCTCGGAGTACTTCCTCTCGGCAAGACTCCGGTACAAACAAACGGTCTCGGTATCTCACACTCCGGTTGGGATACACCGTCAAACCCTTCTCAACTTTCCCACTGGAGATCTTCTCTCGGAGAGATTCTACTTCAAGGTCACCTCTCTGTGCCTCTAACACTTTAGTCACAAGTGTAGGCTGCGCAACAACAGAAAACAAGGCCGCAGCCCCAACAGATTCGCCCAGTAGCAAATCGAACTCACCAAGTGCTCCCAACATCTCCCATTCCCGGATGGCTATACAAGCTACATCACTAATGGATTTCCTACTAAGGGCATCGGCCACAACACTGGCCTTTCCCGGATGATAATGTAACTCAAAATCATAATCCTCGATGAACTCCATCCATCTCCTCTGCCTCAAATTCAAGTCTCTCTGTGTAAACAGATACTTCAAACTCTTGTGGTCCGAGAACACCTCGAACCTCTCACCATAAAGGTAGTGCCTCCAGATTTTCAAGGCAAAGATCACAGCCGCTAATTCTAGGTCGTGTGTGGGGTAATTCTTCTCGTGTATTTTCAACTGACGTGAGCCATAAGCTACCACTTTCCCCTCTTGCATCAACACACAACCCAAACCCTCCCGTGAGGCATCACAATAAACTGCATAACCCAACCCTCTCTTCGGAATAATCAACACCGGAGCGGTGGTCAATCTAACTTTCAGCTCTTGGAACGACTTTTCACAAGTTTCACTCCACACAAACTTGACTCCCTTCCGAGTCAGTCTAGTCAACGGTGACGCTAACCTGGAGAAATCTTTCACAAACCGACGGTAATACCCAGCTAATCCCAGAAAACTGCGGATCTCAAACACACTCTTAGGCTGTGCCCAATCTTGCACTGCCTCAACCTTGGATGTATCAACAGACACCCCTTCCCCGGATACCACGTGGCCTAAGAATTTGACTTCCCTCAACCAGAACTCACACTTCCCAAACTTGGCATACAGCCTATGGGCTCTAAGCAACTCAAGCACCACTCTCAAGTGTTCCTCGTGCTCCTCCTCTGAAGGCGAATAGATAAGGATGTCGTCCACGAAGACGACCACAAAGCGGTCTAAGAACTCCCGGAAAATCCGGTTCATCAAGTCCATAAAGACTGCCGGTGCATTGGTAAGCCCGAATGGCATCACCAAAAACTCATAATGGCCATACCGCGTACGGAATGCCGTCTTAGGAATGTCCTCCTCCCTGACCCTCAACTGGTGGTAACCCGATCTCAAGTCTATCTTAGAGAAACAACGGGAACCCTTCAACTGGTCAAACAAATCATCTATACGGGGCATAGGATATTTATTCTTAACCGTAGCCCGATTCAACTTCCGGTAGTCAATACACAATCTCAAGGCACCATCTTTCTTTTTAACAAAGAGGGCCGGCGCTCCCCACGGCGAAACACTAGGGCGAACAAAGCCCTTATCGAGCAATTCCTGGAGCTGAACTTTCAACTCAACCAACTCTGCTGGAGCAAAACGGTAAGGTGCCATAGAAATCGGCGCCGTGCCGGGCACTAAATCAATAGAGAACTCTATCTCACGGTAAGGCGGCAAACTAACAAGATCTTCGGGAAAGACATCCGAATACTCACAAACCACCCTCGGCAACACAATCTGTGTCTCATCACACTCACTACTCTCAAAGCTAGCAAGTAGCCCACTAAGCTCACCTCGCCCTCGTGAATCATACCCCGGTGGCAAAACACTACCAACCCGGTCTCCCAAGAAATGGAACCACTCCCCGCTCAAGGTACATAACGTGACCCTCTGGCGGTAGCAATCGATAACAGCCCGGTATGACGATAACCAGTCCATACCCAAAATAACATCAAAACCCTTCATAGGCATGACAACAAACGGAAAAGGAAGCCTATAATCGGCGACCTCTATATCACATCCTCTAACACCCTGTTTCAGGATCAACTCACCACCCAAAGGCGATACCACACAAATAGGAGATGCTAACTGTGCTAACTCCAATTCCAAAACAGATGCAAATGCAGCAGATACAAAAGAATGAGATGCACCCGTGTCTATCAACACATTAGCAACCGAGTTGCAAAATAGAAAAGTACCTCTCACTACTGATGGAGCCAGTACTAAATCCTGCGCGGTAATAGCATACACGCGCCCCGTAGGCCCTTGGTCTACCTGCTCACCTCTCGGAGCAAAAGACTGCTGCACAGATTGGGATGACGAAGCTCCCGGATTGGCCCTCGAGGCCTGCACAGACTGAGCTGGCTGAAAACCCTGCGTCTGCCTAGAACCAGACGCTCCCGAAGTGGCACTCAATTGCGGGCAAAACCTCTTCAGGTGCCCAGGCTGTCCACACTGATAACAAGACAAGGGCTGCCCCCTGCCCAAACTCTGACTCTGCGGTCTAGCTGAAGAAGAAGCAGCTCTCTGACCCCCACCCTTCAGCGGGCAAACAGAAACCTTGTGACCCAGCTGGCCACACTTGTAACAGGTGAATTTCCCCTGACCACCTCTCCCGGAGCCTGCACTCGGCACTGGGAAGGTCGATCTAGCAACACCACCCTGCGACTGTTGAGGGTTAGAACCCCTCTGTCTCTTGCCATCACTCTGACCATCTTGGCTCCTCTTGGAGCCTCTCTGCCCCTCATCCTCCTCCTGCATCATGAGCTCCATATGAGCTGCAGCGTCCACTAGGTGTCTATACTCTCGGATGTAAGACCCATCAACCCTCAACTTGAGGCCCCGCCTCAACTTCCGCTCAAACTCATAGCAACGGCGTTCCTCGGACGCCACCAGTTCAGGTGCAAACCTGGACAGACTGGTAAAGGTAGCCTCAAACTCAGCCATTGACAAGCCCTGCTGATTAAGCCGGCTAAACTGATCCCTCAGCTTCTCCCTAGCTGCTGCAGACAAAAACCTCTCCTGAAAAGCATTCACAAATGCCTCCCAAGTACCACCAACACGAGCCTTCTCATACTTCCACCATTGACCCGCATCTCCCTTCAGTTGGAAGGATGCCAAGGTCACTTTCAGTGCTCCGTCCTCGATGCCAAGCATCTCGAACGTCTTACTCATTTGCTCTAGCCACTCATCAGCCTTCAGTGGCTCCTTCGGATCCCCGATAAACTCATCCGGATTAGACCGGAAAAACTCCCTCTTCAAGAAAGAAGGCCTTGCCTCAGCGGCCTGATTCCCAGCTCTAAGAATACCCAAAGCTCCTGCTATCTCTCTGGCCAAGGCACCCATGGCCTGCTGACCCACTGGCTCGGCCACATTGGCCTGACCAACTCCCTCCTGCACTGCCGGAATCTCACCCTGTAACGGTACTTCCTGCCTCGCAGGTCTACCACGCCTAGCACCTCTTCCTCGTCCTGACATCCTAATAAAGGTAACACAGAACATTAGCACATTCACAAATGTGCCGAAACTAAACACTCACGTCCTAATGCATGGACAACTGTAATTCACTCCACATAAGCACATAAACACATAAGCACTTACGAATTTCATTTCCGGATAATGATAGTCCCGAGGCGTTACTAGAGTTCCGGTTAGAAGTAGCATTGATCAAGTGCTTTTCCAACAAGACTCCCAAAAATCCAAGGATCCAATCAACATCCTAGAAATTAAATCCCATACCCACATAGTCACATAAGCATGTTATCAAGTAAGCACATAGCATATGATACTACATCTAAGTCTCTATCAAGCGAGACAAACCCATTGTGATCCTAATCACTTCCCACGTACCCAAAGTATTCGAACCCGGTACGCTCTGATACCAAGTTGTAACGCCCTCAAAATAATAACATTAAACCCAAAAAATAAGACAAGCATTGATATGTAAGAGTTCCACATTCTTCCATTTATCAGAATTCCATTACATAAGTATTACATGTTAACAACAAAAGCAAATGCCCTAAGGGCTTACAGCTTTCCAAGTTAACACTTGGTTACAGCAAAAGAGTACTAACTCATACACATTAAGCCCTTGGCTTGAATTTCCATGTAATACATCAAAAGTAAAACAACAAAAGTGTGCCCGCCTCTAGCCTCCCAAGCTATGTCCTTGGCGGTGGCATGCTACCTGTACCTGAAAATGATATTCCCATATAGGGTGAGCCACAGCCCAGTAGAAATATACTAAACCAACCATGAACAATGACTAAAATATTAGCAATTGATAGATGGCCAACACTGATACAATCACATAAATCACATATTTATGTCATACGACTTATGAGTCCAAGTTTCCTTTCATTTTCCCTTTTTCAACGGATAGGCATATAAGCACTAACCACATTCTCAACAGATATGTATAACAACAATATCCACATTCTCAGATAAGCAAATAAGCTATATCCACATTCTACAACAGATATGTATAACCACAATATCCATAGATATGCATATAAGCTATATCCACACATCACAAAGATAAGCATATAAGCTCTATCTTCACTTCTAGACAAGCATATGAGCTGTATCTACGGAGTTCATCCCCTATCTTCTCCCAACACTATCCGGTTTAGAGGTACATCCCCTATCTTCCCCTAAACCGCGGAGTACATCCCCCATCTCCTCCTCTACACATAACGTATATAAACACAAGGGTTCTATATACAATCACTCAATACATATAGTTAATGTATTCTATCAACCGTCAAGTTCCATGACACATTCCATTGCTTAGTTTCCGTTTTCCTAATCATCATGCATTGTCTACAACAATCACGACTATCCTCCACCGATAGCCCAAAGCAGTTATTTCTAAGCAGAAAATAAATGCACAATGGATGTTCAATCAACATTTTATTTCCTCATTCCTCACAATTAATTATCCCAATTAATTAAACAATGTAATTAGGTCAATTCCCATAATTAACATTTCAACCCTTAGGTCCCATTTTCATCAATGATTCAACATTCATTCCATTTCTCTATGCCAAACATGTATCTAGGTTTATTATGAATAAAACCCCAAATTTTGTAAAATTACACAAAAGCCCCAAACTTTTATCAAATTACCAAACCAACCCCAACATCTCAAAATACTAAAATTTAAAGACAAAATCCATAGAGAGGAGTAGGATATCCCTACCTCGAAGTTTGAGCCAAAAAGGAGAAGAAGACTCGAAGATCAACGTGCTCCAAATCCCAACTTTTTCAGATTAAGTCGAAGCTCTCAATGCCCTCTATCTTTTTAACAAAGGCCCTAGGCTAGATTCACACTCTAGGGAGATCAATTCTTAGAGAGAATATAAGTGTAGAGAGAGAGAGTCTCGGATCTAGGGTTAAAAAGAAAAAGGGAGTGAAAAAGTGATGTTCAAAAACGCAACTGTCCGCTGATATAAAACACGCTCGCTCGAGCGAAGCCTTGGTCGCTCAAGCGACCAGACACAGAAAACTCTCGCTCGATCCAAGAAGTCCTCGCTCGAGCCAAAAACTCAAAAGTGCGCTCGAGCGAAGGAATGCTCGCTCGAGCTAACAACTCAAACCCTTAGGTCTGCAACCAGAAGCACGCTCGAGCGACAGACCTCTCGCTCGAGCGAAGAACAAACCAGACCGCTCGAGCCAAAAAAAATCTCGCTCGAGCCAAGAAACACAACTCTCAGGTCCAGAACCAGGTGCAAGCGCTCGCTCGAGCGAAGCTACTCTGGCTCGACCCACCAGACACGAACTCAACTCTCGCTCGAGCGACAAACTCCTTGCTCGAGCGAAGGTCCAAAAATCTGGGCAGCAACACTAGGCTCCCAAACACAACCAACCTGTAACAAACCTGCCCAACACATCCTATAACTCAATAAGAAGTAAAAAGGATGCAAACAAGATAATAAACAACTACCAACATCCACGGACACATGTCCGGATCACTGTACAACAAGGGTAAACCCGGGATCGCTATATGGACCGAAGGTCGTTTTGATAGAAATGAATGGACCGAAGGTCGTTTTGATAGAAATGAATGGACCGAAGGTCGTTTTGACATGAATGAGTGGGCCGAAGGCCGTTTTGACATAAATGAATGGACCTAAGGTCGTTTTGACACGAATGTATGGGCCGAAGGCCGTTTTGACGTAAATGAATGGGCCAAAGGCCGTTTTGACAAAAATGAATGGGCCGAAGGCCATTCTGACATAAATGAATGGGCCGAAGGCCGTTTTGACATGAATAGAAATCTGATTGGGCCAAAGGCCAGTATGTTTCGAACTACAGTCATTTGATCTGAATTTTGTATAAGTGTATATATGTTAAGCAGAAATATGCATTAGGCCCAAGGCCGTTCGGAGCATGTTGTTCTTCATATTGCTTATGTAACTTATGTATTCGATATTATTCACTGGGCTATCGCTCACCCTCATTCATGTGTTTGTAGGTGAGCCGAGGGAAGTCCAAACCCAGCCCCAGTGAAGTCTGCCAGGAACGACATGAGTTTTGGAGAGTCAGCCTTGTGTCTCACGTACGAGACCCATCCTTGCCATTTTGTTATGTATTTATAGTTTGTCTTGTTGGCAAGGACTTTGTGTACATCTGTATATAGTTTTGATATGGGTTGACCCAGTTTGGATGATCCTGTCTGTAAAGAATTTTATGGTATTGTACTTTTGATGTGGGTTATTAACGTATATGTAAGTGGTTTGTTTTGATGTGCATATAAGCATGGCTCTGTGGACAAAGTTTTAAATTTGTGCTTCCGTTTGGCCCCTTTACTCTGTTGAGTTGCATTTGTTTTAGTTGAGGCTGTAGGTAATCTCAGGATTACTGGCCGATTGTGTCCTTAACCCATAGGGGCGGGTTTGGGTCATGACAGCTCCATGCATGTTTTGTCATTGTTTTGGCATGCTCTAGGACTGTTTTGGGTTGTATTGGCCATATGCTTCATGCATTGCATAGCTATAGTGCAAATGCCTTGACTAGTCTTGAATTTTGAGGCCTCTACCATGCTATACTTGTGATGTTTGCATGCCTTGGCATCATTTTAAATGATATTTCAGAGCTCATATCTTTACCATACTCTCATGTTTATCACTCCTTCAATGTGTTTGAGAGTTGCATCTTTATGCCTTATTTGTGAGCCATTTCATGAGCCTCATTTTCTTGCCTTTCAAGCCATCATCTCAGTCTATTTTGGCTACTGTTTTGGCTTGTATAAGGTCTGTTTGGGGTTGGTTTGGCCATTTGAGCATTGTCTTGCATGCCTCTACTGTAATACACTTCACTAGCTTTGATGCTTAAGCCTTGCAACATGCATCACATGAGTTGTTTGCATGATTTGAAGTCATTTAGCATGACATTTCAGTGCTGGAACATATGCCATTTTACTCCATGTTTCATCCTTTCAACGCCTTTTGAGAGTTGTGTTCTTATGCCTAATTGGTGAGCCAATACACATGCATGCATTTCTCTTGCTTCCATGCCTTTATTTTATCACCAATGGCCTCTATTTGGTCATGGCTGAGGTCTGTTCATTTTAGTCTAAGTCCATTAAGCATGATTGATTGCATGTTGTTTGCATGCCATGTTGTCCATTGCATTGTGTATGCTTTATCCTTTGCATTGTGTATGCTTAGGCCACATAGCATTGTATATGCCATGTTCATTGCATTGTGTATACTAGTTGCCATTTGCATCAAGTATGCCATATCGATCATTGCATTGTGTATGCCATGTAGCTCATTCGCATCGAGTATGCTAGTTGACATTCACATTGTGTATGCTAGTTGCATTGTATCATATTGTTGCATACTTATGTTGTCTTGCATTGAGTATGCATGCATTAGCATTGTGCGTTGTGCATGCCTTGTTAGGTTGTTCATGTTGCATTACATGTTGTTGTATGTTTGTCCCTTGCATGTTTGCATGCTTAAGTCATATCGCATATTCCATGTTTCTTATTTGTTGCATTGTGTTTGGAATAGGAGTTAGTCCAAACACAGGAAACGATGGACGTTTCATACTTGAAGTAATGAAACGTGCCTCAATTCTCGGTCGCCGACACTCTTGACTATACATGATAGAGTTTTAGGCTTTATGTGTTCGTGTATACATTCATTTCATATTGAGTTGTACAACTTGGGCTCCTCGGCCATCATGTATCGAAATGCGTGGTTGGTGGCCCGAGGGCCGAGAACTACACTCCCTTGAGTTCATGACATGATAGGGAGGGTGGTTGTGCACACATATGTTGCAAATACTTTGCCATGCCCTTTCTTGCTCTCTGTTGCAGCAAATTGAAATCTAGCAGCAGCAACTGGTCGGCCGACCAGTACTACCAGCTAGCCGACCACTTTTTCTAGTTTTTCAGCACAGAAAGTGGTCGGCAGATGGTCTCCAATGCCAACAACTGGTCGGCAGCATCCCTCCAGGCTCCCATGATGGAATTTCAGCCTCCTTGAGCTTTTTGCAGTGTTCTGGAAACAAGTGCAAACAGAGGCAAGTCGGGGCATCGCGATGGATTTCCGAGCGAGGCGATTAAAGCATGCATGCATCCCTTGTCATGAGGCCATTTCAATGCTTTTGTTAACTTAGAATAGTTGTTTGTTTCAATTCGTTTTGTAATAATTAATTAGCTTGTTAGTTAGTTAATTAAGTGATTTGTTTTATTTATTCGGACCCTCCGTCGAGAGGGCCAACTATTGTAATGAGTGTGCGTGTGTGTGATGCATGTCTTCCAACCGTGATTTCTTTCTCCCTTTTATTTACCAGCTTACAATGGTTAGTTTTAGGGCATGCTTCAATTAGCATCCTTATGCTCGCATGTTTGCATCCATTCATCTGTCTTGCATGCATTGGGCTCGGCGTATCATACTAACTGCATTGTATTTCAATTCCTGTTTGAATACATGTATCAAATTGCATTTCACATGACATTTTAGAATAGCCGAGCCTATCTTAGTTGCATTTTGTATGTGTTGCATTAGGCATTCTTGACATAGCTAGGATCATGCATTGATTTCTAATATAGCTTTTGTTTTGGCTCGGAGTACTCGGTAAGAGTTTATGCTTTAGCATCCTTGCATGCGTGTGAGTGACTGTCGTGATAGCATGCTTGCCATGAGGCTAACAACTTATGTGATATAACTGCTTGGATGCCTATGGGTGAAGGTTGGATTACTTGAATTGGAACAATTCATTGATTGCAAGTTTTAAACCCATTTGAGAGTGGCAAATCACCATGTTTTCTAAGCCCACTTAAGGGTGGCAAAATCCATATTTTAGCCTACTTGCGAGTAGCAAACCGCTTTCAAAAACAAACATGAGATGTTTTGTTCCAACTTAGGCGATCCAGTCTATACTTGTATGCTGTGCGCGTCACATAGTAATTCTAGGTTAATAACCGGAATAAGAGCACATGTGTTTTCAAAAAACAAGATATCATGTTAGTAAAGGCCGATCTTTGATCAGGCGAGCGGGGGTGCTCATTGCATGACCTTCCCCTCTCGTACCCAAGTTCCCGAGCCGATGTAACTTTGGTGATGACGGATACGTGGTCTTAGGCACGAGTCAGTGTTTCCTAAATTTCCCATAAATAAAATATTTAGGTGGCGACTCTGTATCTGGCAAAGCAGTCCATGTTTGGCACTTCTTTCTAAAAATCAATTTTTCAAAATGATTTGCCGGATTTAGACTCTTTGGTGATTTATCAATCTCACATTGCACATTGTGAGATCAGATTAAGAACTGTGACATTTGAGTCCGAACTGTAGTGAGCCCAATGAACAAAACGGGATTTGCCCGGGACCCTCGGGGCGCATCTATACTAGGTCAATTTAGGCGGTTGATTTTAAAATACGAGCTGGATCTTTTGTTGTTGCACTGGTCCTGCCTACTTAGGCCTTTTCGCTGTTGAGGTTGTCCTCCTCCTCTTAATCATCAAATTTGCCACATCCACTTGATCCTGCTGCTGCATTGTAGTGGTTGTCATTGAGGTCACCGTGTCTTCTCTTTGATGTAGTAGCACTAGAACTAGCAACTTCTACTCCTGCTCTTTCTACTGATCTGTCCAAGTCTCCATGGAACACACTCATGTTGTTATCTTCAGTATCGGAGTTGTTTATTATTCTCTACACTTCTTCATCAGCTTCTTATTTGTATACTAAATGGACACCCAACTTTACATCTCCTTCAATTAAAGAAAAATCCTCGTCAAATGCTTTAGTTAAACAATCGAAGTCATGACCTTCTCGAACTAAACAAGCTTGAAATTCAATTCCACCCTCATTTAGTTGCCCCATGTCATCTTTCATTGAACCTGGAAATTCATTGAGTGGGACATAAATAACGGCCACATTTCGAGCATTCAAATATTGAAAATATGCTAGCTCATTTTTATGGCTTTCTCCACTAGTCATTTGAATACTAGGGCTCTTAAACCCAACCTCAATAGAATAGCACTTGCAGCACTTGGATTCATTCTTGATTCCAACAACTCCCAAGAAGCTATCATTATAACAATGTGGAGGCAACTCAAAAGATAATGAATAGCCCCTACTTTGATGACTGAACCACTTTGGAATCTCACTCTTGGGGAAATGAATATAAGTAGTGTATTGCCATTGCCATTCAAAATATCTCTGTACAATAAAAATTGGTCACAATTCTTACACACACACAGACACAAACACACACACACACGGAGAACCGGAAATTGATTTGAAAGAAACTTTTCTGACAGGATGTTGTTTTGCTCATTCTCAACAAGTTTGAAGCAATTCATGAAGGAAAACCCTTCAACATTATTGTATTTGGACATACTCAATATTGTTCTTAATGATGTGCAATCATTAGCTTCTATATTATTTATATTTGATGACAGTTCTGGCAGTTCTTGATGCCTCTTGCAACCATTTAAATACAAGCACCCCAAATTAGAGAGTTTATTCAGGCTTTCAAGTAAACTTTCAATATTGTTTCCACTTATATCTAAACTTCGCAACGAGTGGATGTGACAAATAGTTGTCGGAATAGATTTTAAATTACAATCATTGAGATGTAGTCGTTCCAATGACTCCAACCCTAACAAAGCTTCTAGTTCCAAAGTTGTGTAACTCTCTCTCCGTCTTTGTAAAATTGAAGGCAAGAAGGAGTAACTCCATGAATAAGATGCTATTTCTTACCCTTCCAAGGACAATGTTTTAAGCTTCTTCAGAAGTCCAATGGAGGAAGGGAGTTGTCTAATAGCAGTCTGATCTAAATGAAGCTCCTTTAAATAGTCCAGAACACCCATGTATTGTGGCAGTTTGTCAAGTTTGGAGCACCCAGAGACGTTTAGACTGCTGAGAGCTTTCAACTGACAAATGTTGTCTGGAATACTTCTCAATTTTTTGTAATTGCTCATATTCAATAAAACAAGATTGGCAAGATGTCCAATTGAAGGTGGAAGTTCACTTACACCAATCCCATCTAAATCAAGCTCTGATAAACATTTCATATATCCAAAGTTGACTGAAATGTTTTCAACCTTTGAGCACCTAGAGACATTAAGAACTTCAAGAGTTTCCAATTAAATTTCACTTACAAGACTCTTGAGAATTTTACAGTCCTTCAAGTTCAGGAAGATGAGCCTTCTAAGAATTCTAATGGATGGATCAAGATTAACCAAACCTATACAACCTTCAAGAATCAGTCTTTCCAGATTTGGGAATGTCGTGAAGTCTGGGCACTTGGCTAGATATGTCGAGTGACTAATATTCATGATCCTTAACATGCCTAGATGTTGTTGAAGAAAAAAAAAAAAGGTAGGAATTGCAGAAAATTTAGAGTAATTAAATAGAATGCATATTCATACCATTGTTCCCTCCCAAAGTTGTTCAATGTTGCTATAGGTCAAGTGAAGTTCAACAAGATGTGCTAGTTAAAATGATGAAGGCATGCACTTCATAGGGTATCTGCACCAATCAGGATACCTTAACTTGTTAGAAAGATATTTGAGGTCTTTTGAGAGGTGCATACAACAAATTTTGAGAATTCTCAAGTTTGACATCTTTGCAAAAGCTTTAGGCCTCAACTTCAACACAATGCCCATTGGATCTCGACTAAGGTTAGGATATTCCACAACTACGCCTTCCATTTTTTTGTTCCCTAATAACAACAAGCAAATAGCATCAACAATATGTTAAAAGGCTGACAAAACTATGCAGAATTAGCTTTGTTAAATAATTAAGTTTAGAGTGTTCATACTTCTCTATATGATCTCTTACCATATTCTTCACCAGCACGTGTGTCGAATCTTCATAAAGCCAAAACCTACTACCCTGCCAAGGCTCTTTAGGTGATTCCTGACGAACAATATTCCACCCTAGTTCTTGTATCAAATCATGCATCATCAGTTTATTGTCTGAGATAGTTGCAAGAGACTTTTCAACAAGAATTTTCATTTCAATAATTGGGTGGAAGTCACAACTTTCTAATATTTTTATTACATCATTTTTGTCTTTTTCTTTGAAAAAGCATGCAATATCTAAGAATATTTCTTTCTCTTCCAATTGTAATGCATCGTAACTTACTCTCAGTACTTTTTGCACTTCATTCAAAGGGTTTTCCTTCAGTCAGTTTAATGTACTTCTCCATTCATCTTTGTTTCGACCACAAAGAAAAGAACCAAAAGCTTTGAGACCAAAAGGAACTCCTTTAGCGTACTTTACTACACAATGCACAAGTTCTCCATAGCATCCCATTTGTTGGTGTTTCCTGAAGGCATTCGATTTAAAGAGTTCTATAGCTTCATCTTCTCCTAATTCCTCAACCTTATAAATATGTGTTATGCCATATCTGATTAATGTGTGTTGATTTCTAGTTGTTTTAATGATTCTACTTCCAAAACCAAACCAATCAAGCTCTCCTACCAATTTTTCATGTTATGTTGATTCATCCACATCATCAAGAACAATATGAACCTTCTTACGACATACCCTGTTCCTTATCGTACTTAAGGCACTACCAACATTTCCTACTTTCAAATCTTTCTCCATTAAGATTTCGGAAATGAGTTGTTCGTGTAGAGTTTTCAGACCACTTTTTTCTAAAACTTCTCTAACATTTTCAATGAAGCTGCAACCTTCAAATTGGCAAGAGATATGGGCATAAATTGCACATGCAAGAGTTATCTTACCTATTCCACCCATCCCCTATATCCCCACGACACGAGCATCAACCATCCCTAATCTTAGCAATTTAATCATTTCCTCCATACTAGAATCCATTCCAACTAGGTCTTCAGAAACACCCGAATATGTACGATTTAACGTTCTAAAAAGTATCCCCACAAGTTCCTGGATGAACATTGATTCAGACCTGTAGATTTAGGCCAATAGTAAAAGAAATTTGTGAATCAAAACTCAAAGAAGCTATAAAAACATAAACTAACATTATTTTAATTGTGATTAATTTTGCTCATTGCATGGGATGAAGATAATTATGGAACAGGACATATAAATGTGCAGAGACATACAGGTATATAATTGAACTAAAATATATAAAATGTTATTTCAAAACATAATTATTTTAGCATAAATTACAAAAAAAAAAAAAAAACCCCTCAAAGTTTGAACCTTATAACAAGGTAAATCCTGCGTTTTTAATTTTGTCAATTTGAATCCTACACTTTCAATTTATTTTCACTCTAAATCATTGCGTATTTTTATTAAGTAAAATCAATTGCAATTTTAATCATTCAACTCAATATATTTTAAACATTTTATGTATATCTATATTGAGTTTAATAACTAAAACTATTTTAAAATAATTTTTTCTCGATTTTTATTAAAGGAGAATGATTTAGATTAAAAATAAATTAAAATATTAGAATTTAAATTCTTGACTTTTTTTTTTAAAATTTATAATTATCCCTTTATTTTATCTTGCATCGCACAGCCAACAGGTAGTAAATCATAGGGAAAGAAAAAAAATGCAAAAAAGAAAAACATAATATTTTAATTTAATTTAAGTAATTAATGACCGTACAATGCACGAGAATTTATTTTTAAAATGAAAAATTGATTTTCAGTAATATTATTTAATGTCTGGAAAATTTTAAAAATTGAATGGCAAATACAAACAAATTTGCTAATGGTTGAGGAAAATTTTTTTCATTATGTATGATTCTAGATAAAATACTCATACAAACAATTTCTTTCAAAGTTAAATATATATATATATATATAAATTCTAAACCTGAAATCAAATCCTTATTTGTATTAATCAAATTTATCAAAAATCACGAATTTTACTTGTACCAAAATATATTTTCCTGAAAAAAAAAATAAAAAAAAAACAACAAAAAATTCTATAATATACAAGTTATGACTTGGTTATAATTCATCTTTGTTTTGACCACAAAAAAAAGAACCCAAAACTTTGAGAGCTAAAGGAACTCCTTTAGCGTACTTTACTGCACAATGTAAAAGTTCTCCATTGCCTCCCATTTGTTGGTGTTTCCTAAAGGCTTTCGATTTAAAGAGTTCTATAGCTTCATCTTCTCCTAATTCCTCAACCTTATAAATATGTGTTATGCCATATCTGATTAATGTATGTTGATTTCTAGTTGTTATAATGATTCTACTTCCAAAACCAAACCAATCAAGCTCTCTTACCAATTTTTCAAGTTCTGTTGATTCATCCACATCATCAAGAACAATATGAACCTTCTTACAGCATACCCCGGTCCTTATCGTACTTAAGGCACTACCAATATTTCCTACTTTCAAATCTTTCTCCATTAAGATTTCAGAAATGAGTTGTTCTCGTAGAGTTTTCAGACCACCTTTTTTTGAAACTTCTCTAACATTTTCAATGAAGCTGCAACCTTCAAATTGGCAAGAGATATGGGCATAAATAGCACTTGCAAGAGTTGTCGTACCTATTCTACCAATCCCCCATATCCCCAAGACATGAGCAACATCCATCCCTAATCCTAGCAATTTAATCATTTCCTCCATACTAGAATCCATTCCAACTAGGTCTTCAGAAACAAACGAATATGTATGATTTAACTTTCTAAAAAGTATCCCCACAAGTTCCTGGATGAACATTGATTCAGACCTGTAGATTTAGGCCAATAGTAAAAGAAATTTGTGAATCAAAACTCAAAACAGCTATAAAAACGTAAACTAACATTATTTTAATTGTGATTAATTTTGCTCATTGCATGGGATGAAGATAATTATGGATCAGGACATATAAATGTGCAGAGACATACAGGTAGATAATTGAACTGAAATATATAAAATGTTATTTCAAAACATAATTATTTTAGTAGAAATTACAAAAAAAAAAAAAAACCTCAAAGTTTGAACCTTATAACAAGGTAAATCCTGAGTTTTTAATTTCTTCAATTGAAATCCTAAACTTTTAATTTATTTTCAGTCTAAACCAATGCTTATTTTTATTGAGTAAAATCAATTGAAATTTTACTCATTAAACTCAATATATTTTAAACATTTTATGTATATCTATATTGAGTTTAATAACTAAAACTATTTTAAAATAATTTTTTCTCGATTTTTATTTAACGAGAATGATTTCGATTAAAAATAAATTAAAATATTGGAATTTAAATTCTTGAGTTTTTTTTTTTTAAATTTATAATTATCCCTTTATTTTATCTTGCATCGCACAAACAACTGGTAGTAAATCATAGGGAAAGAAAAAAAAATGCAAAAAAGAAAAACATAATATTTTAATTTAATTTAAGTAATTAATGACCGTACAATGCACGAGAATTTATTTTTAAAATGAAAAATTGATTTTCAGCAGTATTATTTAATGTGTGGAAAATTTTTAAAATTGAATGCCAAATACAAACAAATTTGCTAATGGTTGAGGAAAATTTTTGTCATTATGTGTGATTCTAGATAAAATGCTCATACAAACAATTTCTTTCAAAGTTAAAAATATATATATATATATATATATAAATTCTCAACCTGAAATCGAATCCTTATTTGTATTAATCAAATTTATCAAAAATCACGAATTTTACTTGTATCAAAATATATTTTCCTGAAAAAAATAAAAATAAAAACAACATAAAATTCTATAATATGCAAGTTATGACTTGGTTATAATTCATCTTTGTTTTGACTACAAAAAATAGAACCCAAAACTTTGAGAGCTAAAGGAACTCCTTTAGCGTACTTTACTACACAATGTACAAGTTCTCCATAGTCTCCCATTTGTTGGTGTTTCTTAAAGGCTTTCGATTTAAAGAGTTCTATGGCTTCATCTTCTCCTAATTCCTCAACCTTATAAATATGTGTTATGCCATATCTGATTAATGTATGCTGATTTCTAGTTGTTATAATGATTCTACTTCCAAAACCAAACCAATCAAGCTCTCTTACCAATTTTTCAAGTTCTGTTGATTCATCCACATCATCAAGAACAATATGAACCTTCTTACAGCATACCCCGGTCCTTATCGTACTTAAGGCACTACCAATATTTCCTACTTTCAAATCTTTCTCCATTAAGATTTCAGAAATGAGTTGTTCCCGTAGAGTTTTCAGACCACCTTTTTCTGAAACTTCTCTAACATTTTCAATGAAGCTGCAACCTTCAAATTGGCAAGAGATAAGGGCATAAATAGCACTTGCAAGAGTTTCCGTACCTATTCCATCAATCCCCCATATCCCCAAGACACGAGCATCATCAATCCCTAATCGTAGCAATTTAATCATTTCCTCCATACTAGAATCCATTCCAACTAGGTCTTCAGAAACAAACGAATATGTATGATTTAACTTTCTAAAAAGTATCCCCACAAGTTCCTGGATGAACATTGATTCAGACCAGTAGATTTAGGCCAATAGTAAAAGAAATTTGTGAATCAAAACTCAAAACAGCTATAAAAACGTAAACTAACATTATTTTAATTGTGATTAATTTTGCTCATTGCATGGGATGAAGATAATTATGGATCAGGACATATAAATGTGCAAAGACATACAGGTAGATAATTGAACTAAAATATATAAAATGTTATTTCAAAACATAATTATTTTAGCAGAAATTACAAAAAAAAAAAAAAAAAAAACCTCAAAGTTTGAACCTTATAACAAGGTAAATCTGGAGTTTTTAATTTCATCATTTAAATCCTAAACTTTTAATTTATTTTCAGTCTAAATCAATGCTTATTTTTATTGAGTAAAATCAATTGAAATTTTAGTCATTAAACTCAATATATTTTAAACATTTTATGTATATCTATCTTGAGCTTAATAACTAAAACTATTTTAAAACAATTTTTTCTCGATTTTTATTTAACGAGAACGATTTAGATTAAAAATAAATTAAAATATTAGAATTTAAATTCTTGAGTTTTTTTTTTAAATTTATAATTAACCTTTTATTTTATCTTGCATCGCACAGCCAACTAGTAGTAAATCATAGGGAAAGACAAAAAAATGCAAAAAATAAAAATAGAATATTTTAATTTAATTTAAGTAATTAGTGACCGTACAATGCACGAGAATTTATTTTTAAAATGAAAAATTGATTTTGAGTAGTATTATTTAATGTGTGCAAAATTTTAATAATTGAAAGCCAAATACAAACAAATTTGCTAATGGTTGAGGAAAATTTTTGTTATTATGTGTGATTCTAGATAAAATGCACATACAGACAATTTCTTTCAAAGTTAAAAAAAAAAAAATAATAGTAATAATAATATTATTTGTATTAATCAAATTTTTCAAAAATCAATAATTTTACTTGTATCAAAATATATTTTCCTGAAAAAAAATAAATGAAAACAACAAAAAATTCTATAATATACAAGTTATGACTTGGTTGTAATTCATCTTTGTTTCAACCAGAAAGAAAAGAACTCAAAACTTTGAGAACTAAAGGAACTCCTTTAGCGTACTTTACGGCACAATGTACAAGTTCTCCATAGCCTCCCATTTGTTGGTGTTTCCTAAAGGCTTTCGATTTAAAGAGTTCTACAGCTTCTTCTTCTCGTAATTCCTCAACCTTATAAATATGTGTTATGCCATATCTGATTAATGTATGTTGATTTGTAGTTGTTACAAAGATTCTACTTCCAAAACCAAATCAATTAAGCTCACCTACCAATTTTTCAAGTTCCGTTGATTCATCCGCATCATCAACAACAATATGAACCTTCTTACAACATACCATGTTCCTTATCGTACTTAAGGCACTACCAATATTTCCTACTTTCAAATCTTTCTCCATTAAGATTTCAGAAATGAGTTGTTCCTGTAGAGTTTTCAGACCCCCTTTTTCTGAAACTTCTCTAACATCTTCAATGAAGCTACAACCTTCAAATTGGCAAGAGATATGGGCATAAATAGCACTTGCAAAAGTTGTCGTACCTATTCACCAATCCCCCAAATCCCCACAACACGAGCATCATCCATACCTAATCGTAGCAATTTAATCATTTCCTCCATACTAGAATCCATTCCAACTAGGTCTTCAGAAACAAACGAATATGTATGATTTAACTTTCTAAAAAGTATCCCCACAAGTTCCTGGATGAACATTGATTCAGACCTGTAGATTTAGGCCAATAGTAAAGAAATTTGTGAATCAAAACTCAAAACAACTATAAAAACGTAAACTAACATTATTTTAATTGTGATTAATTTTACCCATTGCAAGGGATGAAGATAATTATGGATCAGGACATATAAATGTGCAGAGACATACAGGTAGATAATTGAACTAAAATATATAAAATGTTATTTCAAAACATAATTATTTTAGCAGAAATTAAAAAAAAAAAAAAACCCTCAAAGTTTGAACCTTATAACAAGGTAAATCTTGAGTTTTTAATTTCTTCAATTTAAATCCTAAACTTTTAATTTATTTTTAGTCTAAATCATTGCTTATTTTTATGAAGTAAAATCAATTGAAATTTTACTCATTAAACTCAATATATTTTAAACATTTTATGTATATCTATCTTGAGTTTAATAACTAAAACTATTTTTAAATAATTTTTTCTCGATTTTTAGTCAACGAGAATGATTTAAATAAAAAATAAATTAAAATATTAGAATTTAAATTATTATGTTTTTTTTTTAAATTTTGATTAACCTTTTATTTTATCTTGCATCGCACAGCCAACTAGTCGTAAATCATAGGGAGAGAAAAAAAAAATGCAAAAAGGAAAAACAGAATATTTTAATTTAATTTAAGTAATTAGTGACCGTACAATGCACGAGAATTTATTTTTAAAATGAAAAATTGATTTTGAGCAGTATTATTTAATGTGCGCAAAATTTTAATAATTGCAAGCCAAATACAAACAAATTTGCCAGTGGTTGGGGAAAATTTTTGTTATTATGTGTGATTCAAGATAAAATGCTCATATAGACAATTTCTTTCAAAGTTAAAAAAAATAAAAATAAATAATAAATAATAATAATAATATTCTCAACCTGAAATCAAATCCTTATTTGTATTAATCAAATTTATCAAAAATCTATAATTTTACTTGTATCAAAATATATTTTCCTGAAAAAAAAAAAAAAAACTACAAAAAATTCTATAATATACAAGTTATGACTTGGTTATAATTCATCTTTGTTTTAACCACAAAGAAAAGAACTCAAAACTTTGAGAGCTAAAGGAACTCCTTTAGCGTACTTTACTGCACAATGTACAAGTTCTCCATAGCCTCCCATTTGTTGGTGTTTCCTAAAGGCTTTCGATTTAAAGAGTTCTATAGCTTCATCTTCTCCTAATTCCTCAACCTTATAAATATGTGTTATGCCATATCTGATTAATGTATGTTGATTTTTAGTTGTTATAAAGATTCTACTTCCAAAACCAAATCAATTAAGCTCTCCTACCAATTTTCTAGTTCTGTTGATTCATCCACATCATCAACAACAATATGAACCTTCTTACAGCATACCCTGTTCCTTATCGTACTTAAGGCACTACCAATATTTCCTACTTTCGAATCTTTCTCCATTAAGATTTCGGAAATGAGTTGTTCCTGAGTTTTCAAACCACCATTTTCTGAAACTTCTCTAACATTTTCAATGAAGCTGCAGCCTTCAAATTGGCAAGAGATATGGGCATAAATAGCACTTGCAAGAGTTGTCGTACCTATTCCACCCATCCCCCACATCCCCACAACACGAGCATCATCCATCCCTAATCCAAACAATTTAATCATTTCCTCCATATTAGAATCCATTCCAACTAGGTCTTCAGAAACACACGAATATGTATGATTTAACTTTCTGAAAAGTATCCCCACAAGTTCCTGGATAAACATTGATTCAGACCAGTAGATTTAGGCCAATAGTAAAAGAAATTTGTGAATCAAAACTCAAAACAGCTATAAAAACGTAAACTAACATTATTTTAATTGTGATTAATTTTGCTCATTGCAAGGGATGAAGATAATTATGGAATAGGACATATAAATGTGCAGAGACATACAGGTAGATAATTGAACTAAAATATATAAAATGTTATTTTAAAACATAATTATTTTAGCAGAAATTAAAAAAAAAAAAAACCCTCAAAGTTTGAACCTTATAACAAGGTAAATCCTGAGTTTTTAATTTCTTCAATTTAAATCCTAAACTTTTAATTTATTTTCTGTCTAAATCAATGCTTATTTTTATTAAGTAAAATCAATTGAAATTTTAATCATTAAACTCATTATATTTTAAACATTTTGTTTATATCTATATTGAGTTTAATAACTAAAATTATTTTAAAATAATTTTTTCTCAATTTTTATTTAACAAGGATGATTTAGATTAAAAGTAAATTAAAATATTAGAATTTAAATTCTTGAGTTTTTTTTTTTTTAAATTATAATTATCCCTTTATTTTATCTTGCATCGCACAGCCAACTGGTAGTAAATCATTGGGAAAGAAAAAAAAAATGCAATAAAGAAAAATAGAATATTGTAATTTAATTTAAGTAATTAATGACCGTACAATGCACGAGAATTTATTTTTAAAATGAAAAATTGATTTTGAGTTGTATTATTTAAGGTGTGGAAAATTTTAATAATTGAAAGCCAAATACAAACAAATTTGCTAGTGGTTGAGGAAAATTTGTGTCATTATGTGTGATTCTAGATAAAATGCTCACACAAACAATTTTTTTCAATGTTTTAAAATATATATATATATATATATTCTCCACCCGAAATCAAATCCTGATGTGTATTAATCAAATTTATCAAAAATCATGAATTTTACTTGTATCAAAATATATTTTCCTAAAAAAAAAATAAATAAAAACAACAAAAAATTCTATAATATACAAGATATGACTTGGTTATAATTCATCTTTGTTTCGACCACGAAGAAAGAGCCCAAAACTTTGAGAGCTAAAGGAACTCCTTTGGCGTACTTTACTGCACAATGTAGAAGTTCTCCGTAGCCTCTCATTTGTTGGTGTTTCCTGAAGGCTTTCGATTTAAAGAGTTCTATAGCTTCATCTTCTCCTAATTCCTCAACCTTATAAATATGTGTTGTGTCATATCTGATTAATGTATGTTGATTTCTAGTTGTTATAATGATTCTACTTCCAAAACCAAACCAATGAAGCTCTCCTACCAATTTTTCAAGTTCTGTTGATTCATCCACATCATCAAGAACAATATGAACCTTCTTACGGCATACCCTATTCCTTATCGTACTTAAGGCACTACCAATATTTCCTACTTTCAAATCTTTTTCCATTAAGATTTCTATAGTGATCCCGGTTTTTCCTCAGTTGTTTATTGTATTCCGAACTCGGTTCTGTGGTTGATTGCGGTTGTCTGTATCGCGTTTCCGTCCTTTAACTCTTTGTATTTGAATTTTGGGTTGTGTTGGGTAGGTTTGAAACAGGTTGGTTATGTTTCGAAACAAATAGCTTCTGTCCAGATTTTTGGCCTTTACGCTCGAGCGGGCCCTTTTGCATTTGCTCCTCCGCTCGAGAGGGAAGTTTGACGCTCGAGCGGAATTATTCAGTCTTTAGTATTTTCCCTGCAGGACATCGGACACTCGAGTGTCCACTTTCACGCTCGAGCGGGGAGCTTTTTCTGCAGAACTTCTGGAAGTGTGCATTCCACGCTCGAGCGGCGCTTTTTACGCTCGAGCGGGATTATTCATTCTTCAGTATTTTCCCTGCAGGACATCGGACGCTTTAGCGTCCACTTTCACGCTCGAGCGGGGACCTTCGTCTGCAGAACTTCTGGAAGTGTGCATTCCACGCTCGAGCGGGAGTCTGTTTTTGACGCTCGATCGGGGCGTTCCACGCTCGAGCAGACTGTGATGTATATCAGTTCGAAGAGAAGCCATTTTGAATCACTTTTTCGACTCTGTCTCTCTCTCTAACTTTCCAAAATCCAAATTTGAGAGCCTCTCTCTCTAGAATACCCTCTCTCTCTACATTTTGATCTTGATTTAGTGAGACCCAACCCTTCTATCTTCATTGAAGTGTTGGAGCTTCGCAAGACTTTCGTTTTGATCCGAAAAAGTTGGTGTTTGGAGCATCTTGGGTTCACACCTTCATCTTGTTTGGGTCCTTTCATTTGAGGTAGGGATAACTACTCATATTTATGGCCTTTGACATAAACACGTAGTCATTTTGATTTAATGTTGAAGTTGGAAATTTTGGGTGTTAGGGTTTCAAAACTTGAAATGTATAAAAGGGGGGTTATGTTCCTTTTGAACTATACATGTGTATGTGGGTCTTAAAATGAGGTTATTAATGTTTATTGATGATATTTGGACCTTTGGGTCAATGTTGAGAAAATGGGAAAAATGCCTTTATTGGGCCTAATCGGGTTATTGGTGTAATTAATGAAATTAATTATGGGAATGTGAAATTAGTTTGGAAATAATGAAATTGGGCAATTATGAGATGGAATGGTGGAGTTGGATTGATTAATCACTCACCTTTAAAATTGTAGATAACCTATCTGTTTAATAATTTATTATCTGTTTAGAAATAACTGTTTTAGGCTATCGGTGGAGGATAGTCTTGATTGTTGTAGACACTGCATGATGATTAGGTGAATTAAAACTAATCAATTGAGTATATCATTGAATATGACGGATGGAATAACACATTGAATATATGCTTTCCTTGATCATTGTATATGATAAGTGTTTAAATACATTACATATATATGTTGTTTGGGAGAAGATAGGGGATGTACTCCATGGTTTGGGAGGAGATAGGAGATGTACTCTCAAACCAGTTTGAGAGGAGATAGGGGATGGACTCCAATGATAATTAAGTTGGCCGTAGTGTCCAGGGTGAAAGTCCCGAAATCTTGATTGCGTTTGCATAACTTAGATGAATTGAAGTGTTGAAGTGTTAATAAAATGAGTTATAGTCTCATTTGAAATTGAAGTGTTGAAATGTTAATAATGTGAGTTGTAGTCTCATATTGAGGCATTATGATCAAAGTATTGTTAATATGAGTTGTAGTCTCATTATAAACTGTCTAAATGAGCAGGGAACCTGTAGCAACCCTCACCTTACTCTTGTCATACTTGCATACATTCATGCATGATCTTGTCTTGTTATATTGTTTGCAAGTTTTGCCTTGCCTTGTTTTGTTTAAGTGTTGCTTGCATGATTTTGTTCCTTGCTTGGTGTGTAGCCGAGGTCATCTTGAGCTTAGTTCACCTCTGAACCTTTGTACTTAGAACTGTTTTGGAACCACTTGATCGACCCCCATCTTCACCCCGGGCATGTTGCCGAGATGTTTTTCACTTAGTGATCCTTGTCCTTGGGCAGGTTTGGCCTAGACCGAGGTGTGGCACACCCAGGCCAAGGTGTGGCACAGCTTAGTCAAGTGTCGTCCTCCCTAGCCGATGTCTTTGTTACCCTGTTGCGAAAGCTTTGACTTTAGCCGATGTCATTACTTGCCGATGTGTCTTGCCTTAGCTTGCTGCATACGCTTTGTCATAGACTTGTCTTATCAATCAGTCACCTTTTGAGTTGAACCAACCCGATAGCGCCACGTGTCCGAACTGAAGGTTAAGTCAGCCGGCGGGCCTGTGAACATATCATTCTTTTGTATCATTTTGTTGCAAGTTTTGTTCTAGAGAGAGAGAGAGAGAGAGAGAAGCTCTAGAAGAGGGAGAAGGAGTTTTAGAGTGAGAGAGTAGATTTTCGAGTTGACCTTTGGAGTTGAGCCATTAGATTCGAGCTTTGGGGTAAGAATCTTAATCTACTCTGGTTGTTGTTATTGATCATCTAGCTGCATTGCATGATCGAATTTGTTTTGCATGTCATGCATCGATTTGAAGTTGGTTTCGGAAGAGAAAAATAATATTCATGTGTTCTTGAAGAAAAGTCTCGTTTTGATCCGAAAGTTTGGAACAAGAACCATGTTTTGTGTTTGTTCTTGCATGACCTTCTTGTATGGGTACCCAGGTCCATGTTTTGAACTCATGGCATGAAATCTCAGATTTTTTTGTAACAAGTTACGATCTTGCATTCATCTTCCTCATGATCATGTTCATCATGTTCTTCAAAGGGAAACCCAGGTTTTCCCGATTTTGCTTTTGAATGAGGCCATCGGGACCACACCTCGGCAAGGAGGTGTAGGACCTCGGCAAAGACCTGGTTGGTACCCAGTGTGTTTTCATGGGACGGAAGCAGTGTTTAAACTCCTAGCATGTTTTGCTTGTTATTGACTTGGATCTGGTGAGAATGCCGGGATCATTTGCATGCATATAAAGCTTGTTTTGAGAATGTGGTTGCCATGTGATTGTAGGTCCTTGATCTTTGCTTTGAGCCTACACCCGAGGAGATCTATGTGAGTGGTATTTTTAATAAAGCTATGTTATACTGTTTTGATAAATCTTGCTTTGCTTTGTTTTGACGAAAGTATTTGTTAAGCATGAATGAATAGCTCTGTTTTGATGTATCAAGTATAAGCTTTGTTTTGATGTCATCCTTGAAAAGTCCCTTGTGCTGGAGGACTTTAAACTTTCGCAGCACTAAGTATAAAAGGATACGGTCCTTCCTTGGAAAGACTATCGTGTTAAAGCGGGCTACGGGCCTAAGTAACACAAGACTATCGTGTTAAAGCGGGCTACGGGCCTAAGTAATACAAGACCATCGTGTTAAAAGGAGCTACGGGCTTAAGTAACACAAGTCCCTTGTGCTGGAGGACTATAAACTTTCGCAGTACCTTTGACTAATCGATTACGGATCGTGCAGTCTTTGTTTTGCCACTGATGGTTTACTGCGTGGACTCGTTTGTTCGGAAAGCTTGATTTGTGTTTTACCGATGCCAGTAAGCATCCCTTGAGACTTGTAAGACTTGATAGATGAATACGGTTCATCTCTTGTTTTGATAAAGTTTTGATGTGTTTTTGCTCTGAAAGGATCTCGGCTAATATTCGTATGGGCTTGGCATGTTTTGTTTGTAAAAGACTTCGGCTATATTCATGCAAAACCTTTATTACTAGTACCATTCACTGAGTATCCAAGCTCACCCTCTCTATATATATGTAGGTGATGAGCAGGACGGCGGCGACGCCTAGATGTGTTTTGCAAAGCTTGTTTTGGATTCTTGTCATGTCGGCTTGACTTGTTCTATGTCGGAAAAAAATTGTATTTACGTCGGCAATTCTTGAAGATTATGCTTCTTTGGCATGTAATCATTGTATTTGCACATGTCGGCTCTAGAAGCCTTTTGATCAAGATTCTGATATGTATTTCGTTTATTATCAACCGAATGAGAAACTATGTCATGTATGTCATTACATTTGATCTATGCACTGCTCTTATGGACCACTTGTATTTTGATTTATTGCTTCCGCATTTGTGAGCCCCGTTTATTATATTCTGATTGAGTAATTTTTTGAAAGTTGGCCTTCGGTAATCTCGGATTACTGGCCATCACGGCACCAAACTACTAGGGGCGGTTTGGGGTCGTGACAGAATGGTATCAGAGCACAAGTTCCTCAGTATACATTATTCACACACTTTGAGTCCTAAAGATCATAGGATTCCCCTTAGAAAGATGTTAGGATTGCATCAGGGTGCTTGCTATTTGAACGAGGTGTGCATTGTCTTGACATACCTAGTTGTTACTTGCCTACGTGGGTATTTGCTTATTTGTTTTAAAGTCACACTTTGTATGCTCATAGCATCATAGGTAGACCTCCAATTGGCCGGGATCAGCCCGAAGACAGATTGGACAGACTGGAAAGATTAGTTGAAGGTTTGGCCCGCGAGTTGAGGCAAACAAGACAACAGTACGCTAGTGCTACGTCGACTCAGGCCGTGCAGACCAACGGCCGAATTGTAGTTCCGCCTCCACCTCCTCCAGTGCCGCAAGTTCCTCCGCAACCAGCCTTATATGGGGATGGCACGATAGCTTTGATCAGGGAATTCAAGAAAATGAAACCACCGAGATTCTCTGGGGGTATAGAGCCAATGAAGGCTGAGGCGTGGGTTTTGGATATGGAGAAGTTGTTCGAGATCTTTCCTAGCACCGACGCTCAGAAGGTGACGTTGGCAGCATTCACCTTAGATGATGACGCTCGCAGATGGTGGATGATGGTTCGAGAAAGCAATCCAGATCTGACCTGGACTCGATTCTTAGAGTTGTTCTACAACAAACACTTTCCCCTAAGTGTTCGAAACCGCAAGGCTATCGAATTTCAGACTTTGACGCAAGGCAACCGAACAGTGGCGGAATACGACCACGCTTTTACTAAATTGGCGAGGTTTGCACCTCACATGGCCAACGATGAATACATGAAGGCCAGGAAGTTCGAGAGTGGGCTTCGCGGACCGATTCAAGACCGGGTTAACTTGCATAATATGCCGACTTACGCCGAAGTGTTGGACAAAGCCATTTTGGCCGAAGCTAACCTGAATCGATACCAGAGCTCGGGGGAGAACCAGCGAAAGAGACAGAACTATGACAATCACCGAGCACAGCTGGGCACCAAGAAGAAGACGAACATGGGAAGTGCTGGTAACCTAAGGCAGGAGGGTAATGCTAAATCGACGTGTTCGGATTGTGGGAGGCAACATTTCGGGGTCTGTCGTCGGACGTCCGAAGCTTGTTATGAATGTGGTGAAATGGGTCATTATGTGAAAGATTGCCCTAAGACAAAGGCTGATAACAACAAGAAAGGTGAGAATATCTCGGGTTCCGTCCAGAAGGGTAATGTTGGGAAAGGACAGATGAGACAGGGCGAAGTATTTGCGCTAGTACCAGGGGACACTCAGAATGCTGAGACAGTGGTGTCAGGTATATTCCTAATTTGCTCCCAAGATGCCTATGTGTTGATTGATTCGGGTTCTACGCATTCGTTTGTATCTGCTAAGTTTGCCGAGAAAATTAATAGAGAACTAGAGCCCCTTGATTATGTATTATCTGTGTCTACTCCATATGGGAGATCTATGATTGTTGTATCCATTTATAGAGCATGTGTTGTTGTGATTGAGAATGTTGAATTGTTAGTAGATTTAATGCCTCTGGAGATGACTCATTTTGATGTTATACTGGGAATGGATTGGTTAGTCGCAAATCATGCATCTATTAATTGTATTTCGAAAAGTGTCACACTGAAACCCCCAGACCTAGCCGAGGTTATTTTCCAGGGTAAAGGGGTAGTGTCCCCACCTTACTTGATTTCGTCCATTAAAGCCTATAAGTTAATTCAGAAAGGGTGTCGAGGCTACTTGTGTAGTATACTGAGTGACCAGAATGGAAATGTTAATTTAGCCGACATCCCAGTTGTTAGTGAATTCCCCGACGTCTTCCCAAACGAATTGCCTGGCCACTTAGCCGATAGAGAGATAGAGTTTACTGTTGATATCATGCCGGGAACCCAGCCGATCTCCAAAACCCCCTACAGGATGGCCCCAGCTAAACTTAGGGAATTGAAACTGCAATTACAAGAATTGTTGGATAAGGGATTTATTAGGCCGAGCACTTCACCATGGGGAGCACCTGTTTTATTTGTTAAGAAAAACGATGGCACACTCCGTCTTTGTATCGATTACAGAGAACTTAATAAGGTCACCATTAAAAACAAGTACCCATTACCTAGGATTGATGATTTGCTTGACCAATTACAAGGAGCACGAGTCTTTTCTAAGATTGACCTTAGGTCTGGTTACCACCAGCTTAAAGTTAAAGCCGAAGATGTTGAGAAGACTGCTTTTCGGACAAGATATAGCCACTACGAGTTTTTAGTAATGCCTTTTGGGGTGACCAATGCCCCTGCTGCATTTATGGATTTAATGAACAGAGTCTTCAAGCCATATTTAGATGAGTTTGTGGTTGTCTTCATTGATGATATATTGATCTATTCCAAGAGTAAAGCTGAACATGAAAATCATTTGAGACTTGCCTTACAGATTTTGAGAGACCGAAAATTGTATGCTAAGTTTAACAAGTGTGAGTTTTGGCTTCCTACTATCTCATTCTTGGGTCATGTGATTAATGAAGAGGGTATCTCGGTTGATCCTAGCAAAATTGAAGCCGTTGTAAATTGGCCGAGGCCGACTAATGTGTCCGAGATTCGTAGTTTTCTGGGTTTGGCAGGTTATTACAGGAAGTTTGTGAAGGATTTCTCAAGGATTGCAATTCCATTGACGCAATTGACTAAGAAGGGAACACTGTATGAATGGACTAAAGATCGGGAGTCAGCTTTCCAGGAACTGAAGACGAGGTTAGTTACAGCACCAGTACTCGTACTCCCATTAGGTAATGAAGAGTTTCATATCTATAGTGATGCATCGCATAAGGGTTTGGGTTGTGTATTGATGCAAAAGGGTAAAGTCATAGCATATGCATCTCGTCAGTTAAAGCCACATGAGAGGAACTATCCCACCCATGATTTGGAGCTAGCAGCCGTCGTATTTGCTTTAAAGATTTGGCGTCACTATTTGTATGGAGCTTCTTGTCAGGTTTTTACAGACCATAAGAGTTTAAAGTACCTGTTCACTTAGAAGGAATTGAATTTGAGACAGAGAAGGTGGCTTGAGTTGTTGAAAGACTATGATATGCAAATTCAGTATCACCCAGGTAAAGCTAACAACGTGGCCGACGCTTTGAGCATAAAGTCAGATGGAAATTTAGCGTGTTTGACCATGATAGCAGTGGAGCCGACTATTGTTAATGAGGTAAAGACAAGACAGATGGAGGATAAATTCTTCAGGAAAATAGCCGAGGAGATTGTCACAAAGCCAAGATCAGGATACACCATCGAAAATCAAGTGCTCAAGTTTGAAGGAAGGTTATGCGTGGCCGACATCCCAGAGTTAAAAAGGAAGATCTTGCAAGAAGCCCACAACTCCAAATTTGCCGTCCATCCAGGAAGCACCAAGATGTATCAAGATGTGAAGCGGACCTTCTGGTGGCCAAATATGAAAAGAGAAATAGCTGAGTTCGTATTGCAGTGTCTGTGTTGTCAGCAAGTGAAGGCAGAACACCAGAGACCAGCAGGGCTACTACAACCCTTGTCAATTCCTGAGTGGAAATGGGAACACATCTCCATGGATTTTGTGGTGGGTTTGCCGAGGACGCAAAGAGGTATGGATTCAATTTGGGTTATCGTTGACAGGTTAACTAAGTCAGCACACTTGTTGCCAGTTAAAACTACGTTCAATGCCGACCGACTTGCCAAACTGTATATGAATGAGATTATTAGACTTCACGGTGTGCCAGTGTCCATTGTATCAGACCGAGATTCGAAATTCGTTTCTAGATTTTGGCAGAGCCTGCAAGGAGCCTTGGGGACTGAGTTGAGGTTTAGCACAGCTTTCCACCCCCAGACTGATGGGCAAACGGAAAGAACCATTCAGACACTTGAGGATATGCTCAGAATGTGTGTATTGGATTTCAAGGGAAGTTGGGAATCGTATCTGCCATTAGTAGAATTCGCATACAACAACAGTTATCAAGCCAGCATTAGAATGGCGCCGTACGAAGCCTTGTATGGAAGGGAGTGCAGGTTGCCGATATGTTGGACCGAGGTGGGAGATACAACTTTGATTGGCCCCGAGATAGTTCAAAGAACGACCGAAAAGATTAAGCTCATTCAGCAGAGGATTAGGACCGCGCAGAGTCGACAGAAGAGTTATGCCGACCAGAGGAGAAGGGAGCTAGAATTCGAGGTTGGGGATCATGTGTTTTTGAGGATCTCGCCGATAACAGGAGTTTCAAGATTTGGAAAGAAAGGTAAATTAGCACCCCGATATATTGGACCGTTTGGAATTCTTGAGAGAATTAACCCCGTTGCCTACAGACTTGCTTTGTTGCCAGATTTAAGCCAAGTCCACAATGTGTTTCATGTTTCGATGTTGAGGAAGTACATCCGAGATCCACTGCATATAATTGATCATTCTGGGATTTCGGTTAATGAGGATTTGGGCTACGAGGAGAAACCAATGAGGATTATTGCCAGGCAAGTGAGGCAGTTGAGAAACAAATCGATACCAATGGTAAAGGTCGAATGGAAGGAGCATTATGGCACAGAAGCCACGTGGGAAAAGGAAGAGGATGTGAGAATCCGTTATCCGGAGTTGTTTATAGAGCAAGGTAATTTAAGTTTGGGGACCAAACTTCTTTAAGGGGGGTAGACTGTAGCAACCCTCACCTTACTCTTGTCATACTTGCATACATTCATGCATGATCTTGTCTTGTTATGTTGTTTGCAAGTTTTGCCTTGCCTTGTTTTGTTTAAGTGTTGCTTGCATGATTTTGTTCCTTGCTTGGTGTGTAGCCGAGGTCATCTTGAGCTTAGTTCACCTCTGAACCTGTGTACTTAGAACTGTTTTGGAACCACATGGTCGACCCCCATCTTCACCCCGGGCATGTTGTCGAGATGTTTTGCACTTAGTGATCCTTGTCCTTGGGTAGGTTTGACCTAGACCGAGGTGTGGCATGTAACGCCCTCAAAATAAACCCATAATAACCATAACATTAACATGCATTTATAAAAGAAAATGAATCATTTGAGTTATTCATCAGAGTATTCTTATTGAAAGACATCACATGTAACATCCTGCAACATCAAAATAAATGCCCTAAGGGCTTACATCTTTCCAAGCTAACACTTGGACACAAAAAGGATGAGTACTAACTCATTTACAAGTTAAGCCCTAGGCTTGAATGTTTACATGAAATCTCAAAAAAAATAACAAAATAAAACATATAACTAAAGACAAGTCTTCAAAATCCCAAACATCAAATCCTTCCAGGCTAAGTCCGTGGAGATAGCTTATCACCTGAACCTGAAAATGATGTTCCCATAAAGGGTGAGCCACAGCCCAGTAGAAAAATACTAAACCAAATATAAGCATTGAATAAAGCTATAGCATTCAATAGATGGTTAATCAAGATAATCAATTTTATTATTAAACAGTCTCATGACACTAATGTCTAAGACACATTTCACTTTCCATTATTATCAACATGGCTCAGAACCTGGCCAAACTTACAACAGTGAATTATATATCATAATCACATTTCTTCCAATATCAACAAAACAAATGAGACTCATGCTCATATCAAAACACTTCATACTTCCCATTTGATACACATTTTAGTGCTGTATCAATAATCATGTAAAAACACTTCAATATAATAAGCACACATAAAAATGGTGCTAATGGAGTCCATCCCCTATCTCCTCCCAAACAAAAAATCCGGTTTAGAGGTCCATCCCCTATCTTCCCCTAAACCGTGGAGTACATCCCCTATCTCCTCCCACACAATATGCAAATGCAATGCTCAACCAATACACGTATTTTCAGTATTAATTCAATAGTCAAATTAATGACTTAACCAATGTGATTAGTTTCAGTTATTCCTAATCCACATGCAATGTCTACAACAATCACGACTATCCTCCACCGATAGCCCAAAACAGTTATTTCTAGACTGGAAATAAATATATCAACAATTTAATAGGTGAGTGATTTAAATCATCCAACTACACCATTTAATCTATGAATTCATCAATTTCATGAATTTAACCAAATTCCCCAATTCCCTTAAATTAATTTTACAAATTAATTAATTAATACAACTAGGGTTTTTCCCAAAATTATCTAAGTGACCTCAACATCTTAAAATACCAAAACTTAGAACAAAGCTTATAGAATAGAGTAGGAAATCCCTACCTTGAAGATCACAACTAAAATAGAGAAGATGGAGATGATGACCCAAAATCCAAAGTGCTCCAAATCCTCTCTTTTTCAGATTAAAAGAAAGATCTCGTGAAGCTCTACCTTTCTTCCAAAGGAACTAGGGTAGAAGACCACCGGAAATAGATCAAATCTTGGAGAGAAGGTAAGAGTAGAGAGAGAGACTCTCAAGGGGCGGTTTTTAAAAGTTAAGAGATGAAAAGGTAGGTCAAAAAGTGATCAGAAAAGTGAAATCACGGACTGATGTAGTCGACTCTACGCTCGAGCGTAGAAAGACCCGCTCGAGCGTAAGACACAGAATCATGCTCGAGCGTGAAGAAAGCCGCTCGAGCGTCGATTGCACCCTTTCAGAAGTTTTGCAGGCGCTGCACCCGCTCGAGCGTCAAACTCCCCGCTCGAGCGGAGGAGCAAAAACAAGGGATCACGCTCGAGCGTAAAAACTACCGCTCGAGCGGAAGAACTGCAGAGCAAAATACTGGGAGATGGAAAATCCCGCTCGAGCGTCAAAACTCCCGCTCGAGCGGAGAAGCAACAACGAAGGGCCCGCTCGAGCGTTAAAACCTCCGCTCGAGCGTGAAGGCCAAAATCTGGGCATCACCTATTGGCATCAACAATCAACCAACCTGTAACAGACCCGCCCAACACAACCTATAATTCAAATACTAAGAGATTAAAGGACAACAACAACCAATAAGTAATGACAGGATCCACGGAACCTAAGTCCGGATACAATAATCTAAAGAGAAAAGACCGGGGTCGCTATAACCTCCCCCCCTTAAAAGAATTTCGTCCCCGAAATTAAGCACAAGGTTTTAAAAAAAACAAGTTTTCTCAAATTCCAACAATATGTTAACTCAATAATAAACAACTTGACCCAACACCGGCCATTCCATCTCTCAACTAAGAGGCATGCCACAATATGCAAAACAAACATATATTTCAACCTGCATTAACACTATGCAATTTTCTTTCAATTTCAACAATTTTCAATATATTAAATATATACAATGTTCCATTAAACTTCCATTTCGAGGTAAGTTCCAAAATATTTCCATTAACCAAAACATTCTAAATGTTTTACAGCTTAAGACATATATAGAAAGCTTTAAGGTTTGACAATATTACAAAATCCAACTACAAGATTACAAATCATTAAACATGTCCGGATATTTCTCACGGACTTCCAACTCACGTTCCCATGTGGCTTCCTCCACCCCGTGATGTTTCCACAAAACTTTCACCAAAGGAATGGTCTTGCCTCGCAAGACTTGATCCCGCTTATCCAAGACCCTAACCGGTCTCTCTTCATACGAGACATCCTCATCAACTACTAAATCGGTCCAATCCAATACATGTGATGGATCCGGCTCATACTTCCGAAGCATACTCACATGAAACACGTCATGTACTCCGGATAACTGCGGCGGCAAAGCTAAACGATAAGCAGTCTCGCCAATCCTCTCAAGGATCTCAAAAGGACCAATGAATCGAGGGGACAACTTCCCGCTCTTCCCAAACCTCATCAATCCCCGTCTTGGTGATATCTTCAAAAAGACGTGATCACTCACCTCAAACACCAAAGGTCTTCTCCTACGGTCGGCGTAAGATTTCTGACGACTCTGGGCTGTAACAAGCCTCTTACGGATAAGCTCAACCTTCTCCGTCGTTTCCCTCACTAACTCCGGACCCAACAGAGGTGCATCACCCACCTCGGCCCAACAAACAGGAGACCTACCCGGTCGGCCGTATAAGGCCTCAAACGGTGCCATACCGATACTAGACTGGAAGCTGTTGTTGTAGGCAAACTCCACCAAAGGCAAGTGCCTCTCCCACGACCCACCAAAGTCAAGAACACAACCCCGAAGCATATCCTCAAGGATCTGAATAGTACGCTCGGACTGCCCGTCAGTCTGAGGATGATAAGCTGTGCTAAAGGTCAACTTAGTGCCTAAGGCACTCTGCAAGCTCTGCCACAACTTGGCAGTAAAACGAGGATCTCTATCTGAAACGATCGTCACTGGAACCCCGTGTAACCTCACTATGTCCCGAATATATAAATCGGCCAGATGATCAACTGAATCTTTAACACGCATAGGAATAAAATGCGCCGACTTAGTCAACCGGTCCACAACTACCCAAATAGCATCACTACCCCGTTGAGTCCTCGGAAGACCCACAACGAAGTCCATAGTGACATGTTCCCACTTCCACTCGGCAATAGGCAAGGGTTGCAACAAACCCGCTGGCCTCTGATGTTCGGCCTTCACTTGCTGACAAGTAAGGCACTTAGATACGAAAGCTGCCACATCTCTCTTCATACCCCGCCACCAAAACTGGCGACCCAAATCCCGATACATCTTAGTACCTCCCGGATGCACCGCAAGGCGTGAATGATGAAACTCTCGGAGTACCTCCTCTCGATGAGACTCCGGCACAAATAGACGGTCTCGGTATCTCACACTCAGGTCGGGATACACCGTCAAACCTTTCTCAACCTTCCCACCAGAAATCTTCTCACGGAGGGATTCTATCTCAAGGTCGCCCCTCTGAGCCTCTAACACTCGAGTCACAAGTGTAGGTTGTGCAACAACAGAAAACAAGGCCGCAGCCTCAACGGATTCGCCCAGAAGCAAATCAAACTCTCCAAGTGCACCTAACATCTCCCACTCTCGGATGGCTATACTAGCTATGTCACCAACAGGTTTCCTGCTAAGGGCGTCGGCCACCACATTGGCCTTTCCCGGATGATAATGCAATTCAAAGTCATAATCCTCTATGAACTCCATCCACCTCCTCTGCCTCAAGTTCAAGTCTTTCTGTGTAAACAAATATTTCAGACTTTTATGATCCGAGAATACCTCAAATCTCTCACCATAAAGATAATGCCTCCAAACCTTCAAGGCAAATATCACAGCTGCTAACTCTAGATCATGCGTAGGGTAATTCTGCTCGTGAATTTTCAACTGACGTGAACCATAGGCAACTACTTTCCCTTCTTGCATTAATACACAACCCAGACCCTCTCGTGAGGCGTCACAATAGACTGCATAACCCAACCCTCTCTCTGGAATAATCAATACTGGAGCGGTAGTCAGTCTAACTTTCAACTCCTGAAACGACTTTTTACAAGTCTCACTCCATACAAATTTAACTCCCTTCCGAGTCAGTCTAGTCAACGGTGATGCTAACCTGGAGAAGTCTTTCACAAACCGACGGTAATACCCAGCTAACCCCAGGAAACTGCGGATCTCAAACACACTCTTAGGCTGTGCCCAATCTTGCACTGCCTCTACCTTGGATGTATCAACAGACACTCCTTCACCGGATACCACATGGCCTAAGAATTTGACTTCTCTCAGCCAGAACTCACACTTCCCAAACTTGGCATAAAGCTGATGGGCTCTAAGTAAATCAAGCACCACCGTCAAGTGTTCCTCGTGCTCTTCCTCTGAAGGTGAATAGATAAGGATGTCGTCCACGAAGACGACTACAAAACGATCTAGAAATTCCCGGAATATCCGGTTCATCAAATCCATAAATACTGCCGGTGCATTGGTGAGCCCAAATGGCATCACCAAAAACTCATAGTGGCCATACCGCGTACGGAATGTCGTCTTTGGAATATCCTCCTCCCTGACTCTCAACTGATGATAACCTGATCTCAAGTCTATCTTCGAGAAACAACGGGAACCTTTCAACTGATCGAACAGATCATCTATACGGGGCATAGGGTACTTATTCTTAACCGTAGCCCGATTCAATTTCCGGTAATCTATACAAAGTCTCAAAGCACCACCTTTCTTTTTAACAAAGAGGGCCGGTGCTCCCCAAGGCGAAACACTAGGACGTATAAAGCCTTTATCTAGCAACTCCTGGAGTTGGATCTTCAACTCAACTAACTCAGCTGGGGCAAAACGATAAGGTGACATAGAAATCGGCGCCGTGCCGGGCATTAGGTCAATAGAGAATTCAATCTCTCGATGCGGTGGCAAACCAACAAGATCCTCGGGAAAGACGTCCGAGTACTCACAAACCACCCTTGGCAACACAACCTGGGTCTCATCATCCTCACTAATCAAAAGGTTAGCAAGTAGCCCACTAAGCTCACTCCTTCCTCGTCGAACATACCCCGGTGGCAACACATCACCAACCCGGTCCCCCAGAAAATGAAAATACTTTCCGCTCACGGTACAACAAGTGACCCTCTGGCGGTAGCAATCAATAACTGCCCGGTATGACGATAACCAGTCCATACCCAAAATAACATCGAAACCTCTCATAGGCATAACTACAAAAGAAAATGGGATTCTATGGTAATCAACCTCTATATCACAACCCCTAACACCGTGTTTCAAAATCAATTCACCCCCAAGAGGCGACACTACACAAATAGGAGATGCCAACTGTGCTAACTCCAACTCCAAAACAGATGCAAATGCAGCAGACACAAAGGAATGAGATGCACCCGTATCAATCAAAACATTAGCAACCGAGTTGCAAAACAAGAAAGTACCTCTCACAACAGATGGAGCCGGTACAAGATCCTGCGCGGTAACAGCATACACGCGCCCAGATGACCTCTGATCAACCTGCTCACCCCTAGGAGCATAAGATTGCTGCACCGACTGAGACGATGAAGCCCCCTGATTAGCCCTCGAGGCCTGACCCGACTGAGCTGGCTGTTGACCCTGAATCTGCCTCAAACCAGATGCACCAGGTGTGCCACCCAACTGGGGGCAATACCTCTTCATATGCCCTGGCTGACCACACTGATAACACGAGAGTGACTGACCTCTACCCTGACTCTGGCTCTGAGATCGAGCCGAAGAAGATGCTGCTCTCTGAACTCCTCCCCTCTGAGGACAAACTGGAGACTTGTGGCCCAACTGGCCACACTTGAAACAGGTAATGTCTCCCTGACTGCCTTTCCCCGAACTAGCACTCGGTACAGGAAAAGTCGATCTCGAAAAGCTACCATGAGACTGCTGGGGATTAAAACCCTTCTGTCTCCTACCATCACTCTGACTATCCTGACTCCTCTTGGAGCCCTTCTGCCCTTCCTCCTCCTCTTGCATCATGATCTCCATATGGGCTGCAGCATCAACCATACGCCCATAATCCCGAATCATAGTTCCCCCAACTCTCAGCTTGAGGCCACGCCTCAACTTCTTCTCAAACTCAATACAGCGGCGTTCCTCAGACGCCACCAATTCAGGTGCAAACCTGGATAAACTAGTAAATGCAGCCTCAAACTCGGCCACAGAAGAATTCGACTGCTTAAGCTGACAAAACTGGTCTCGCAGCTTCTCCCTAACTGCCGGAGATAAAAACTTCTCCTGGAAAGCATTCACAAAAGCCTCCCACGTACCTCCTATACGCCCCTTAGTAAACTTCCACCACTGACCCGCATCCCCCTTCAACTGGAAAGATGCCAAGGTCACTTTCAACCCCTCGTCTTCGATGCCAAGCATCTCAAACGTCTTCGTTGTCTGTTCGAGCCATTCATCTGCCTTAAGCGGCTCTTTAGGATCACCCACAAATTCATCCGGATTGGACCGGAAGAACTCCCTCTTCAGAAAGGAAGGTCCTGCATCCGCAATACCAGCCTGAGCTTGATTCTCAGCTCTGAGAATGCCTACAGACTCCCTGAATGCCCCCGCTATCTCTCGAGCTAAAGCGCCCAAAGCCTGCTGGCCTACTGGCTCGGCCACATTGGCCTGGCCAATTCCCTCCTGAACTATCGGAATCTCCTCTGGCACAGGCACCTCCTGCCTACCCGGCCTACCACGCCTACCGCGTCCTCGTCCTCGTCCTGACATCCTAATAAAGGAAACAAAGACATCAGCACATTAATAAATGTGCCAAAACTAAACACTCGCGTCCTAATACAATGGACAACAATAATTCATTCCACGTAAGCACATAATCACATAAGCACCTACGAATTTCATTCCCGGATAATGATAGTCCCAATGCGTTACTATAGTTCCGGTTGGAAGCAGCAGTGATCAAGTGCCTTTCCAACAAGACTACTAGAACTCAAGGGTCCAATCAACATCCTAGAAACTACATTCCATACCCACATAATCACATAAACATGTTATCATATAAGCATATAACGTTACACTAAGTCTCTATCAAACGAGACGAACCCATTGTGATACTAATCACTTCCCACGTACCCAAAGTATTCAAACCCGGTACGCTCTGATACCAAGTTGTAACGCCCTCAAAATAAACCCATAATAACCATAACATTAACATGCATTTATAAAAGAAAATGAATCATTTGAGTTATTCATCAGAGTATTCTTATTGAAAGACATCACATGTAACATCCTGCAACATCAAAATAAATGCCCTAAGGGCTTACATCTTTCCAAGCTAACACTTGGACACAAAAAGGATGAGTACTAACTCATTTACAAGTTAAGCCCTAGGCTTGAATGTTTACATGAAATCTCAAAAAAAATAACAAAATAAAACATATAACTAAAGACAAGTCTTCAAAATCCCAAACATCAAATCCTTCCAGGCTAAGTCCGTGGAGGTAGCTTATCACCTGAACCTGAAAATGATGTTCCCATAAAGGGTGAGCCACAGCCCAGTAGAAAAATACTAAACCAAATATAAGCATTGAATAAAGCTATAGCATTCAAATGATGGTTAATCAAGATAATCAATTTTATTATTAAACAGTCTCATGACACTAATGTCTAAGACACATTTCACTTTCCATTATTATCAACATGGCTCAGAACCTGGCCAAACTTACAACAGTGAATTATATATCATAATCACATTTCTTCCAATATCAACAAAACAAATGAGACTCATGCTCATATCAAAACACTTCATACTTCCCATTTGATACACATTTTAGTGCTGTATCAATAATCATGTAAAAACACTTCAATATAATAAGCACACATAAAAATGGTGCTAATGGAGTCCATCCCCTATCTCCTCCCAAACAAAAAATCCGGTTTAGAGGTCCATCCCCTATCTTCCCCTAAACCGTGGAGTACATCCCCTATCTCCTCCCACACAATATGCAAATGCAATGCTCAACCAATACACGTATTTTCAGTATTAATTCAATAGTCAAATTAATGACTTAACCAATGTGATTAGTTTCAGTTATTCCTAATCCACATGCAATGTCTACAACAATCACGACTATCCTCCACCGATAGCCCAAAACAGTTATTTCTAGACTGGAAATAAATATATCAACAATTTAATAGGTGAGTGATTTAAATCATCCAACTACACCATTTAATCTATGAATTCATCAATTTCATGAATTTAACCAAATTCCCCAATTCCCTTAAATTAATTTTACAAATTAATTAATTAATACAACTAGGGTTTTTCCCAAAATTATCTAAGTGACCTCAACATCTTAAAATACCAAAACTTAGAACAAAGCTTATAGAATAGAGTAGGAAATCCCTACCTTGAAGATCACAACTAAAATAGAGAAGATGGAGATGATGACCCAAAATCCAAAGTGCTCCAAATCCTCTCTTTTTCAGATTAAAAGAAAGATCTCGTGAAGCTCTACCTTTCTTCCAAAGGAACTAGGGTAGAAGACCACCGGAAATAGATCAAATCTTGGAGAGAAGGTAAGAGTAGAGAGAGAGACTCTCAAGGGGCGGTTTTTAAAAGTTAAGAGATGAAAAGGTAGGTCAAAAAGTGATCAGAAAAGTGAAATCACGGACTGATGTAGTCGACTCTACGCTCGAGCGTAGAAAGACCCGCTCGAGCGTAAGACACAGAATCATGCTTGAGCGTGAAGAAAGCCGCTCGAGCGTCGATTGCACCCTTTCAGAAGTTTTGCAGGCGCTGCACCCGCTCGAGCGTCAAACTCCCCGCTCGAGCGGAGGAGCAAAAACAAGGGATCACGCTCGAGCGTAAAAACTACCGCTCGAGCGGAAGAACTGCAGAGCAAAATACTGGGAGATGGAAAATCCCGCTCGAGCGTCAAAACTCCCGCTCGAGCGGAGAAGCAACAACGAAGGGCCCGCTCGAGCGTTAAAACCTCCGCTCGAGCGTGAAGGCCAAAATCTGGGCATCACCTATTGGCATCAACAATCAACCAACCTGTAACAGACCCGCCCAACACAACCTATAATTCAAATACTAAGAGATTAAAGGACAACAACAACCAATAAGTAATGACAGGATCCACGGAACCTAAGTCCGGATACAATAATCTAAAGAGAAAAGACCGGGGTCGCTATATGGCACACCCAGGCCAAGGTGTGGCACAGCTTAGTCAAGTGTCATCCTCCCTAGCCGATGTCTTTGTTACCCTGTTGCCGAAGCTTTGACTTTAGCCGATGTCATTACTTGCCGATGTGTCTTGCCTTAGCTTGCTGCATACGCTTTGTCATAGACTTGTCTTATCAATCAGTCACCTTTTGAGTTGAACCAACCCGATAGCGCCACGTGTCCGAACTGAAGGGTAAGTCAGCCGGCGGGCCTGTGAACATATCATTCTTTTGTATCATTTTGTTGCAAGTTTTGTTCTAGAGAGAGAGAGAGAGAGAAGCTCTAGAAGAGGGAGAAGGAGTTTTAGAGTGAGAGAGTAGGTTTTCGAGTTGACCTTTGGAGTTGAGCCGTTAGATTCGAGCTTTGGGGTAAGAATCTTAATCTACTCTGGTTGTTGTTATTGATCATCTAGCTGCATTGCATGATCGAATTTGTTTTGCATGTCATGCATCGATTTGAAGTTGGTTTCGGAAGAGAAAAATAGTATTCATGTGTTCTTGAAGAAAAGTCTCGTTTTGATCCGAAAGTTTGGAACAAGAACCATGTTTTGTGTTTGTTCTTGCATGACCTTCTTGTATGGGTACCCAGGTCCATGTTTTGAACTCATGGCAGGAAATCTCACATTTTCTTTGTAACAAGTTACGATCTTGCATTCATCTTCCTCATGATCATGTTCATCATGTTCTTCATGTTCTTCAAAGGGAAACCCAGGTTTTCCCGACTTTGCTTTTGAATGAGGCCATCGGGACCACACCTCAGCAAGGAGGTGTAGGACCTCGGCAAAGACCTGGTTGGTACCCAGTGTGTTTTCATGGGACGGAAGCAGTGTTTAAACTCCTAGCATGTTTTGCTTGTTATTGACTTGGATCTGGTGAGAATGCCGGGATCATTTGCATGCATATAAAGCTTGTTTTGAGAATGTGGTTGCCATGTGATTGTAGGTCCTTGATCTTTGCTTTGAGCCTACACCCGAGGAGATCTATGTGAGTGGTATTTTTAATAAAGCTATGTTATACTGTTTTGATAAATCTTGCTTTGCTTTGTTTTGACGAAAGTATTTGTTAAGCATGAATGAATAGCTCTGTTTTGATGTATCAAGTATAAGCTTTGTTTTGATGTCATCCTTGAAAAGTCCCTTGTGCTGGAGGACTTTAAACTTTCGCAGCACTAAGTATAAAAGGATACGGTCCTTCCTTGGAAAGACTATCGTGTTAAAGCGGGCTACGGGCCTAAGTAACACAAGACTATTGTGTTAAAGCGGGCTACGGGCCTAAGTAACACAAGAACATCGTGTTAAAAGGAGCTACGGGCTTAAGTAACACAAGTCCCTTGTGCTGGAGGGCTATAAACTTTCGCAGTACCTTTGACTAATCGATTACGGATCGTGCAGTCTTTGTTTTGCCACTGATGGTTTACCGCGTGGACTCGTTTGTTCGGAAAGCTTGATTTGTGTTTTACCGATGCCAGTAAGCATCCCTTGAGACTTGTAAGACTTGATAGATGAATACGGTTCATCTCTTGTTTTGATAAAGTTTTGATGTGTTTTTGCTCTGAAAGGATCTCGGCTAATATTCGTATGGGCTTGGCATGTTTTGTTTGCAAAAGACTTCGGCTATATTCATGCAAAACCTTTATTACTAGTACCATTCACTGAGTATCCAAGCTCACCATCTCTATATATATGTAGGTGATGAGCAGGACGGCGGCGACGCCTAGATGTGTTTTGCAAAGCTTGTTTTGGATTCTTGTCATGTCGGCTTGACTTGTTCTATGTCGGAAAAAAATTGTATTTACGTCGGCAAATCTTGAAGATTATGCTTCTTTGGCTTGTAATCATTGTATTTGCACATGTCGGCTCTAGAAGCCTTTTGATCAAGATTCTGATATGTATTTCGTTTATTATCAACCGAATGAGAAACTATGTCATGTATGTCATTACATTTGATCTATGCACTGCTCTTATGGACCACTTGTATTTTGATTTATTGCTTCCGCATTTGTGAGCCCCGTTTATTATATTCTAATTGAGAAAATTTTTGAAAGTTGGCCTTCGGTAATCTCGGATTACTGGCCATCACGGCACCAAACTACTAGGGGCGGTTTGGGGTCGTGACAGAACCATAACTATGAATTGGTTTGGACAGTGGTTATGAAAGAGATGCACATTTGTTTATATGAGTTTAACATTTATCAAATGCTAATGTTTTAGTTATTGTTCATATTATGTTTAGCATATCTGTACTGGGCGTTGGCTCACCCTATATGGGACATCATTTTCAAGTGCAGGTGATACGCCTCCAAGGATGCAACTTGGGAGGTTTAGGAGCCAGAGGCTTATATTTGTGTAGTTATCTTTTGTATTACATGTAATTCAAGCCTAGGGCTTAATCAGTTAAGAGCTAGAACTCTCTTTTGTGGAAACCAAGTGTTGACTTAGAAACTTTGTAAGCTCGTAGGGCATTTACTTTTATTGTCAACATGTAATACTTTTTGTAAACAATACTCTGATGCTTGTAATATAATGCTTCTTTTCCACTTTATGGGTATCATGAATGATTGGTTTGTGTACCTAAATTTGAGGGCGTTACAATTTCAGAAATGAGTTGTTCGTGTAGAGTTTTCAGACCACCTTTTTCTGAAACTTCTCTAACATTTTCAATGAAGCTGCAACCTTCAAATTGGAAAGAGATATGGGCATAACTAGCACTTGCAAGAGTTGTCTTACCTATTCCACCAATCCCCCATATCCCCACAACACGAGCATCATCCATCCCTAATCCTAGCAATTTAATCATTTCCTCCATACTAGAATCCATTCCAACTAGGTCTTCAGAAACACACGAATATGTATGATTTAATTTTCTAAAAAGTATCCCCATAAGTTCCTAGATGAACATTGATTCAGACCTGTAGATTTAGGCCAATAGTAAAAGAAATTTGTGAATCAAAACTAAAAACAGCTATAAAAACGTAAACAAACAATATTTTAATTATGATTGATTTTGCTCATTGCAAGGCATGAAGATAATTATGGAACAAGACATATAAATGTGCAGAGACATACAGGTAGATAATTGAACTAAAATATATAAAATGTTAGTTCAAAACATAATTATTTTAGCAGAAATTACAAAAAAAAAAAAAAAAAAACCCCTGTCAAAGTTTGAACCTTATAACAAGGTAAATCCTGAGTTTTTAATTTTGTAAATTTAAATCCTAAACTTTTAATTTATTTTCAGTCTAAATCATTGCTTATTTTTATTAAGTAAAATCAATCGAAATTTTAATCATTAAACTCAATATATTTTAAACATTTTACATATATCTATATTGAGTTTAATAATTAAAATTATTTTAAAATAATTTTTTGTCGATTTATATTTAACGACAATGATTTAGATTAAAAATAAATTAAAATATTAGATTTTAAATTCTTGAGTTTTTTTTTTTTAAATTTATAATTATCCCTTTATTTTATCTTGCATCGCACAGCCAACTGGTAGTAAATCATAGGGAAAGAAAAAAAAATACAAAAAAGAGAAGTAGAATATTTTAATTTAATTTAAGTAATTCATGACCGTACAATGCATGGGAATTTATTTGTAAAATGAAAAATTGATTTTGAGTAGTATTATTTAATGTGTGGAAAATTTTAATAATTGAAAGCCAAATACAAACAAATTTGCTAATGGTTGAGGAAATTTTTTATCATTATGTGTGATTCTAGACAAAATGCTCATACAAACAATTTCTTTCAAAGTTTTAAAAAAAAAAAACTTATATTCTCAAACTGAAATCAAATCCTTATTTGTATTAGTCGAATTTATCAAAAATCATGAATTTTACTTCTATCAAAATATATTTTCCTGAAAAAAAATAAATAAAAAAACAAAAAATTCTATAATATCCAAGTTATGACTTGGTTCTAATTCATCTTTGTTTTGACCACAAAGAAAAGAACCCAAAACTTTGAGAAGTAAACAAACTCCTTTAGCGTACTTTACTGCACAATGTACAAGTTCTCCATAGCCTCCCATTTGTTGGTGTTTCCGGAAGGCTTTCGATTTAAAGAGTTCTATAGCTTCATCTTCTCCTAATTCCACAACCTTATAAATATGTGTTTTGCCATATCTGATTAATGTACGTTCATTTCTAGTTGTCATAATGATTCTATAGCGATCCCGGGCTTACCCTTGTTGTACAGTGATCCGGACATGTGTCCGTGGATGTTGGTAGTTGATTATTATCGTGTTTACATTCCTTTTTCTTCATATTTGAGTTATAGGATGTGTTAGGCAGGTTTGTTACAGGTTGGTTGTGTTCGGGAGCCTAGTGTTGCTGCCCAGAATTTTGGACCTTCGCTCGAGCGAGGAGTTGGTCGCTCGAGCGAGAGTGGGGTTCGAGTATGGTGGGTCGAGCCAGAGTGGCTCGCTCGAGCGAGCGGTTGCACCTGGTTCTGGACCTGAGAGCTGTCTTTCTTGGCTCGAGCGAGCTTTCTTCGCTCGAGCGGTCTGGATTTTTCTTCGCTCGATCGAGAACTTCTTGGCTCGAGCGAGAGTTTTCTGTGTCTGGTCGCTCGAGCGACCAAGCCTTCGCTCGAGCGAGCGTGTTTTATATCAGCGGACAGCAGCGTCTAAAACATCACTTTTTCACTTTCTTTTTGATCCAAAACCCTTAATCCGAGCCTCTCTCTCTCTAAACTTGCACTCTCTCTAAGGTTTGATCTCCCTAGGGTGTGAATCTAGCCTAGGGCCTTTGTTAAAAAGATAGAGGGTGCTGAGAGCTTCGATTTAATCTGAAAAAGTTTGGATTTGGAGCAAGTTGATCTTCGAGTCTTCATCTCCTTTTTGGCTTAAACTTCGAGGTAGGGATATCCTACACCTCTCTATGGGTTTTGTCTTTAAATTTTGGTATTTTGAGATGTTGGGCTTGGTTTGGTAATTTTGTGAAAGTTTGGGGCTTTTGTGTAATTTTACAAAAGTTGGGGTTTTATTCATAATAAACCTAGATGCATGTTTGGCATAGAAAAATGGAATGATTGTTGAATCATTGATGAAAATGGAACCTAAGGGTTGAAATGTTAATTATGGGAATTGACCTAATTACACTGTTTAATTAATTGGGATAATTAATTAAAAAGAATGAAGAAATGAAATGTTGATTGAATATCCATTGTGCATTTATTTTCTGTTTAGAAATAACTGCTTTGGGCTATCGGTGGAGGATAGTCGTGATTGTTGTAGACAATGCATGATGATTAGGCAAACTGAAACTAATCAATGAAATGTGTCATGGAACTTGACGGTTGATAGAATAAATTAACTGTATGTATTGGGTGATTGTATATAGAACCAATGTGTTTATATACGTTTTGTGTAGAGGAGGAGATAGGGGATGTACTCCGCGGTTTAGGGGAAGATAGGGGATGTACCTCTAAACCGGTTAGTGTTGGGAGAAGATAGGGGATGAACTCCGTAGACACAGCTCATATGCTTGTCTAGAAGTGAAGATAGAGCTTATATGCTTATCTTTGTGATGTGTGGATATAGCTCATATGCTTATCTGTGGATATTGTGGTTATACATATCTGTTGTAGAATGTGGATATAGCTTATTTGCTTATCTGAGAATGTGGATATTGTTGATATACATATCTGTTGAGAATGTGGTTAGTGCTTATATGCCTATCCGTTGAAAAAGGGAAAATGAAAGGAAACTTGGACTCATAAGTCGTATGACATAAATATGTGGTTTATGTGATTGTATCAGTGTTGGCCATCTATCAATTGCTAATATTTTAGTCATTGTTCATGGTTGGTTTAGTGTATTTCTACTGGGCTGTGGCTCACCCTATATGGGAATATCATTTTCAGGTGCAGGTAACATGCCACCTCCAAGGTCATAGCTTGGGAGGCTTGAGGCGGACAAGTTTTGTCGTTTTACTTTTGATGTATTACATGTAACTTCAAGCCAAGGGCTTAATGTGTAAACGAGTTAGTACTCTTTTGTTGTAACCAAGTGTTAACTTGGAAAGCTGTAAGCCCGTAGGGCATTTTGTTATGATGATAACATGTAATACTTATGTAATGGAACACTAAGGAATAAAGGAATGTGGTTAGTTTATATGTCAATGCATGTCTTATTTGATGGGTTTAATGTTATTATTTTGAGGGCGTTACAGATTCTACTTCCAAAACCAAACCAATCAAGCTCTCCTACCAATTTTTCAAGTTCTGTTGTTTCGTCCACATCATCAAGAACAATATGAACCTTCTTACGGCATACCCTGTTCCTTATCGTACTTAAGGCACTACCAATATTTCCTACTTTCAAATCTTTCTCCATTAAGATTTCGGAAATGAGTTGTTCGTGTATAGTTTTCAGACCACCTTTTTCTGAAACTTTTCTAACATTTTCAATGAAGCTGCAACCTTCAAATTGGCAAGAGATATGGGCATAAATAGCACTTGCAACAGTTGTCGTACCTATTCCACCCATCCCCATACCCCCACAACATGAGCATCATCCATCCCTAATCTTGGCAATTTAATCATTTCCTCCATACTAGAATCCATTCCAACTAGGTCTTCAGAAACAAACGAATATGTATGATTTAACTTTCTAAAAAGTATCCCCAGAAGTTCCTGGATGAACATTGATTCAGACCTGTAGATTTAGGCCAATAGTAAAAGAAATTTGTGAATCAAAACTCAAAACAGCTATAAAAACGTAGACTAACATTATTTTAATTGTGATTAATTTTGCTCATTGCATGGTATGAAGATAATCATGGATCAGGACATATAAATGTGCAGAGACATACAAGTAGATAATTGAACTAAGTATATAAATGTTATTTCAAAACATAATTATTTTAGCAGAAATTAAAAAAAAAAGGTCAAAGTTTGAACCTTATGACAAGGCTAATCCTGAGTTTTTAATTTCTTCAATTTAAATCCTATACTTTTAATTTATTTTCAATCTAAATCATTGCTTATTTTTATTGAGCAAAATCAATTGAAATTTTACTCATTAAACTCAATATATTTTAAACATTTTATGTATATCTATATTGATTTTAATAACTCAAACTATTTTAAAAGAATTTTTTCACAATTTTTATTTAGCGAGAATGATTTTGATTAAAAATAAATTAAAATATTAGAATTTAAATTCTTGAGTTTTTTTTTTAAATTTATAATTAACCTTTTATTTTATCTTGCATCGCACAGCCAACTAGTAGTAAATCATAGGGAAAGGAAAAAAAATGCAAAAAAGAAAAACATAATATTTTAATTTAATTTAAGTAATTAGTGACCGTACAATGCACGAGAATTTATTTTTAAAATGAAAAATTGATTTTGAGCCGAATTATTTAATGTGTGCAAAATTTTAATAATTGAAAGCCAAATACAAACAAACTTGCTAATGGTTGAGGAAAAATTTTGTTATTATGTGTGATTCTAGATAAAATGCTCATACAGACAATTTCTTTCAAAGTTAATAATAATAATAATATTATTATTATTCTCAACCTAAAATCAAATCCTTATTTGTATTAATCAAATTTATCAAAAATCAATAATTTTGCTTGTATCAAAATATATTTTCCTGAAAAAATAAATAAATAAAAACAACAAAAAATTCTATAGTATACAAGTTATGACTTGGTTATAATTCATCTTTGTTTCAACCACAAAGAAAAGAACTCAAAACTTTGAGAGCTAAAGGAACTCCTTTAGCATACTTTACTGCACAATGTACAAGTTCTCCATAGCCTCCCATTTGTTGGTGTTTCCAGAAGGCTTTCGATTTAAAGAGTTCTATAGCTTCATCTTAACCTAATTGCTCAACCTTATAAATATGTGTTATGCCATATCTGATTAATGTATGTTGATTTCTAGTTGTTATAATGATTCTACTTCCAAAACCAAACCAATCAAGCTCTCCTACCAATTTTTCAAGTTCTGTTGATTCATCCACATCATCAAGAACAATATGAACCTTCTTACAGCATACCCTGTTCCTTATCATACTTAAGGCGCTACCAATATTTCCTACTTTCAAATCTTTCTCCATTAAGATTTCGGAAATGAGTTGTTCGTGTAGAGTTTTCAGACCACCTTTTTCTGAAACTTCTCTAACATTTTGAATGAAGTTGCAACCTTCAAATTGGCAGGAGATATGGGCATAAATAGCACTTGCAAGAGTTGTCGTACCTATTCCACCAATCCCCCATATCCCCACGACACGAGCATCATCCATCCCTAATCCTAGCAATTTTATCATTTCCTCCATACTAGAATCCATTCTGTAACGCCCTCAAAATAATAGCATTAATCCCATCCATTTAGACATGCATTGATATACGAAATAAACATTTTTCTATTCATCAGAGTAGATCCTTACAAGAGTATTACATGTTAACAACAAAAACAAATGCCCTATGGGCTTACAGCTTTCCAAGTTAACACTTGGTTGCAAAAAGAAGAGTGCTAACTCAATACATATTAAGCCCTTGGCTTGAATTTACATGTAATACATCAAAAGAAAGTAAACAAAACAATCTGTCTGCCTCTAGCGTCTGAATCAATGTTCATCCAGGAACTTGTGGGGAAACTTTTTAGAAAATTAAATCATACATATTCATGTGTTTCTGAAGACCTAGTTGGAATGGATTCTAGTATGGAGGAAATGATAAAATTGCTAGGATTAGGGATGGATGATGCTCCTGTTGTGGGGATATGGGGGATGGGTGGAATAGGTAAGACAGCTCTTGCAAGTGCTATTTATGCCCATATCTCTTGCCAATTTGAAGGTTGCAGCTTCATTGAAAATGTTAGAGAAGTTTCAGAAAAAGGTGGTCTAAAAACTCCACACGAACAACTCATTTCCGAAATCTTAATGGAGAAAGATTTGAAAATAGGAAATATTGGTAGTGCCTTAAGTACGATAAGGAACAGGGTATGCCGCAAGAAGGTTCATCTTGTTCTTGATGATGTGGATGAATCAACAGAACTTGAAAAATTGTTAGGAGAGCTTGATTGGTTTGGTTTTGGAAGTAGAATAATTATAACAACTAGAAATCAACACACATTAATCAGATATGGCATAACACATATTTATAAGGTTGAGGAATTAGGAGAAGATGAAGCTACAAAACTCTTTAAATCAAAAGCCTTCAGGAAACACCAACAAATGGGAGGCTATGGAAAAATTGTACATTGTGCAGTAAAGCACGCTAAAAGAGTTCCTGTTGTTCAAATTTTGAAATTAAATAAATAGATTTATGAAGAAATCAAATTATATATATACTAAGAACACATGCTAATAATTACAACTAAATTTCAACAGAAATACACAAAACAATAAAAGAGTAAAGAGACGAAACCGAAGCCTGCACGGAAACAGTTTCCTTAAAACAGATTTCGCCGCCTCACTGGTCGAGTGCTTGAGGAATCCCGGCGTCTGTCTCCCAGGATACGACGGACAAAACCAGCTACGGCAGAAGCACTATCTGTCTAGCTTAGCGAACAAAACAGTGGCAGCACTCTCTCACTGTAGGAACTTTCAGGCAAACTGACTTGTGAAATGGAAGTAAAAATTTCTGTGTTTGAGACTTGACAGGAGGGTCTCAATTTATACATGTATAGGGGAGAGAGGAAGAGCCTCCAGCCTTTATGGCTATTCATAATGCACCATTAACCTCTGCAATAAAGGCAGGAGTTACAAACCCTATTAATGCAGGAGTTACAAACCCCATTAATGCAGGAGTTACAAACTTTATTACCTTTTTTCCATGAAGCTAACTTCATGAGGTAATTTCTCATTCAAATCTCAATGGTTTTTGGCCATTCTATCTGTGGTGTAAAGATCTCAATGCAAAGTATCTAGACCCACTTGGACCCAACACAATAGATGGTTGGGACCCACTTTAATCTTTAATTAAAGTCACCAAAAAAAAAAACCATTTTTCCAATAGTTCCTTTAGCTCTCAAAGTTTTGGGTTCTTTTCTTTGTGGTCGAAACAAAGATGAATTATAACCAAGTCATAACTTGTATATTATAGAATTTTTTCTTGTTTTTATTTATTTCTTTTTCAGGAAAATATATTTTGACACAAGTAAAATTCATGATTTTTGATAAATTTGATTAATACAAATAAGGATTTGATTTTAGGTTGAGAAAATAATTTTTATTTTTATTTTTTTTTTATTTTTTTTATTTTAAAAAAAAAACTTTGAAAGAAATGGTCTGTATGAACATTTTATCTAGAATCACACTTAATGACAAAAAGTTTTCTCAACCATTAGCAAATTTGTTTGTACTTGGCATTCAATTATTAAAATTTTCCACACATTAAATAATACAACTAAAAATCAATTTTTCATTTTAAAAATAAATTCTCGTGCATTGTACGGTCATTAATTACTTAAATTAAATTAAAATATTCTGTTTTTCTTTTTTGCATTTTTTTTTCTTTCCCTATGATTTACTACTAGTTGGCTGTGCGAAGCAAGATAAAATAAAGGGATAATTATAAATTCAAAAAAAAAAACTCAAGAATTTAAATTCTAATATTTTAATTTATTTTTAATCTAAATCATTCCCGTTAAATAAAAATCGAGAAAAAATTATTTTAAAATAATTTTAGCTATTAAACTCAATATAGATGTACATAAAATGTTCAAAATATATTGAGTTTAATGATTAAAATTTAAATTGATTTTACTTAATAAAAATAAGCAATGATTTAGACTGAAAATAAATTATAAGTTTAGGATTTAAATTGACAAAATTAAAAAATCAGGATTTACCTTGTTCTAAGGTTCAAACTTTGAGGGTTTTTTTTACTTTTTTATAATTTCTGCTAAAATATTTATGTTTTGAAATAACATTTTATATATTTTAGTTCAATTATCTACCTATATGTCTCTGCACATTTATATGTCTTGTTCCAGAATTATCTTCATCCCTTGCAATGAGCAAAATTAATCACAATTAAAATAATGTTAGTTTACGTTTTTATAGCTGTTTTGAGTTTTGATTCACAAATTTCTTTTACTATTGGCCTAAATCTACAGGTCCAAATCAATGTTCATCCAGGAACTTGTGGGGATACTTTTTAGAAAATTAAATCATACATATTCGTGTGTTTTTGAAGACCTAGTTGGAATGGATTCTAGTATGGAGGAAATGATTAAATTGCTAGGATTAGGGATGGATGATGCTCGTGTTGTGGGGATATGGGGGATGGGTGGAATAGGTAAGACAACTCTTGCAAATGCTATTTATGACCATATCTCTTGCCAATTTGAAGGCTGCAACATCATTAAAAATGTTAGAGAAGTTTTAGAAAAAGGTGGTCTGAAAACTCTACACGAACAACTCATTTCCGAAATCTTAATGGAGAAAGATTTGAAAGTAGGAAATATTGGTAGTGCCTTAAGTACGATAAGGAACAAGGTATGCCGTAAGAAGGTTCATATTGTTCTTGATGATGTGGATGAATCAACAGAACTTGAAAAATTCGTAGGAGAGCTTGATTTGTTTGGTTTTGGAAGTAGAATCGTTATAACAACTAGAAATCAACACACATTAATCAGATATGGCACAACACATATTTGTAAGGTTGAGGAATTAGGAGAACATGAAGCTATAGAACTCTTTAAATCGAAAGCCTTCAAGAAACACCAACAAATGGGAGGCTATGGAGAACTTGTATATTGTGCAGTAAAGTACGCTAAAGGAGTTCCTTTAGCTCTCAAAGTTTTGGGTTCTTTTCTTTGTGGTCGAAACAAAGATGAATTATAACCAAGTCATAACTTGTATATTATAGAATTTTTTGTTGTTTTTTTTTTATTTTTTTTTCAGGAAAATATATTTTGATACAAATAAAATTCATGATTTTTGCAAATTTTGATTAATACAAATAAGGATTTGATTTCAGGTTGAGAATTTAATTATTATTATTATTATTATTTTTTAACTTTGAAAGAAATTGTTTCTATGAGCATTTTATCTAGAATCACACATAATGACAAAAATTTTGCTCAACCATTAACAACTTTTTTTTTTTTTTGTATTTGACTTTCAATTATTAAAATTTTCCACACATTAAATAATACTACTCAAAATCAAATTTTCATTTTAAAAATAAATTCCCGTCCATTGTACGGTCATTAATTACTTAAATTAAATTAAAATATTATGTTTTTCTTTTTTGCATTTTTTTTTCTTTCCCTATGATTTACTACCAGTTGGTTGTGCGATGCAAGATAAAATAAAGGGATAATTATAAATTTTAAAAACAAAACTCAAGAATTTAACTTCAAATATTTTAATTTATTTTTAATCTGAATCATTCTCGTTAAATAAAAATCGAGAAAAAATTATTTTGTAATAATTTTAGTTATTAAACTCAATATAGATATACATAAAATGTTTAAAATATATTGAGTTTAATGATTAAAATTTCAATTGATTTTACTTAATAAAAATAAGCAATGATTTAGACTGAAAATAAATTAAAAGTTTAGGATTAAAATTGACAAAATTAAAAACTCAGGATTTACCTTGTTATAAGGTTCAAACTTTGAGGGCTTTTTCTTTTGTAATTTCTGCTAAAATAATTATGTTTTGAAACAACATTTTATGTATTTTAGTTCAATTATCTACCTGTATGTCTCTACACATTTATATGTCCTGTTCCATAATTATCTTCATCCCTTGCAATGAGCAAAATTAATGACAATTAAAATAATGTTAGTTTACGTTTTTATAACTGTCTCGAGTTTTGATTCACAAATTTCTTTTACTATTGTCCTAAATCTACAGGTCTGAATCAAGGTTCATCCAGAAACTTGTGGGGATACTTTTTTGAAAATTAAATCATACATATTCGTGTGTTTCTGAAGACCTAGTTGGAATGGATTCTGGTATGGAGGAAATGATTAAATTGGTAGGATTAGGGTTGGATGATGCTCGTGTTGTGGGGATATGGGGGATGGGTGGAATAGGTAAGACAACTCTTGCAAGTGCTATTTATGCCCATATCTCTTTCCAATTTGAAGGTTGCAGCTTCATTGAAAATGTTAGAGAAGTTTTAGAAAATGGTGGTCTGAAAACTCTACACGAACAACTCATTTCCGAAATCTTAATGGAGAAAGATATGAAAGTAGGAAATATTGGTAGTGCCTTAAGTACGATAAGGAACGGGATATGCCGTAAGAAGGTTCATATTGTTCTTGATGAAGTGGATGAATCAACAGAATTTGAAAAATTGGTAGGAGAGCTTAATTGGTTTGGTTTTGGAAGTAGAATCATTATAACTACTAGAAATCAACATACATTAATCAGATATGGCATAACACATATTTATAAGGTTGAGGAATTAGGAGAAGATGAAGCTATAGAACTCTTTAAATCGAAAGCCTTCAAGAAACACCAGCAAAAGGGAGGCTGTGGAGAACTTGTACATTGTGCAGTAAAGTACGCTAAAGGATTTCCTTTAGCTCTCAAAGTTTTGGGTTCTTTTCTTTATGGTCAAAACAAAGTTGAATTATAACCAAGTCATAACTTGTATATTATAGAATATTTTGTTGTCTTTATTTTTTTTTCAGGAAAATATATTTTGATACAAGTAAAATTCATGATTTTTGATAAATTTCATAAATACAAATAAGGATTTGATTTCAGGTTGAGAATACAATTTTTTTTTTTTAAACTTTGAAAGAAATTGTTTGTATGAGCATTTTTGTAATGCCCTCAAAATAATACATAAACCCAACATTCAAGATATCCATAGACATACGAGAATAAAGGATATTTCCATTTATCAGAGTATTCATTACAGAATTATTATATGTTGACAACAAAAGTAAATGCCCTACGGGCTTACAACTTTCCAAGCCAACACTTGGTTACAAAAAGGGAGCACTAACTCAAATACACTTTAAGCCATTGGCTTGAATTTACATGTAATATCAAAAGAGAATAACAAAAAAAGAGCTATCAGCCTCAAAGCCTCCCAAGCTACGTCCTTGGAGGTGGCATATCACATGAACCTGAAAATGATGTCCCATATAGGGTGAGCCAAAGTCCAGTAGAGATATACTAAATCAAATATAAGAAATTACTAAAACGTTAGCATTCGATAGATGATTAACACTTGTAAACCAACTTACAACACTTTCCAGTTCTATGACAAATATGTTCATATTACATTACACCTTCCTTTACTCCCAATTCAAATTTATAAACATGGCTCATTATCTAGCCAAACAAGTAAATGAGACTACACTCATATCAAAACACTTCCAACACTTCAATTATCAATGGAGTCCATCCCCTATCTCCTCCCAAAAAGGTTTGAGAGTACATCCCCTATCTTCTCTCAAACCATGGAGTACATCCCCTATTTCCTCCCAAACAACATACATATACAATGTATTTAAACAGTTCATCATATACAATGATCAATCAATACACAATTTTGATGTATTATTCCAACCGTCATATTCAATGACATATTCCAAGTGATTAGTTTTAGTTTTCCCTAATCAATATACAATGTCCACAACAATCAAGACTATCCTCCACCGATAGCCCAAAGCAGTTATCTTAAACAGATAATAAATTTATCAAACAAATAAATTATCAACATTTTCATAAGTGAGTGATTAATTAAACCAACTACACCATTCAATACCACAACTTGTCAATTTCATGACTTTCAACTCAATTTCGCATTTTCCCAAATTAATTATTCAACACAATTAGGGCATTTTTCCCCTTTTCAAATATCAATCCTAAGGTTTAATTTCATCAATTTAACAACAATTCTTCCATTTTCCAAGGTCTCACAAACACGTGGGTTTAACATTTGAAAACCCCCTTTTTATAACCTCAAATCAAACCCAAACTTTCCCAAAATTACCAAACAACACCATCTCATCAAAATGACTAAAATTTATGTCAAAACTCATAAGTGGAGTAGGGTATCCCTACCTCGAAGTTAGAAACCCAAAGGAGTAGATGAAGAAAACACAAAGTGCTCCAAATCCCTGATTTTTTAGATTAAAGTGAAGCCCACTCCACCCTCTATCTTTCTTACAAAGAGATTAGGCTAGAAACACTCTAGGAGTAGATGAAATCTTAGAGAGAAGGTGTATATGGAGAGAGGAGCATCTGGATCTAGGGTTTGTGTAAAGAAGGTGATGAAAAATTGAAGTGTAACCCGTTGCTGCCAACTGATATATTCGAGGCTCGCTCGAGCGTAGAAAGCCTCGTTCGAGCCAACAATACGAAGCTTCAGGTCTACAACCCAGAAGCACGCTCGAGCAAAGAAACCCAAAACATAGTCCTCGCTTGCTCGAGCGAAGGAAAGCTTGCTCGAGCCAAGAAATGCAACCTTCAGGTCCAAAACCAGGCGCAGACACACGCTCGAGCGAAGAAACCCTGGCGCGAGAGAAGGAGCTAAAACACAGAGCTCGCTCGAGCGAAGACACCAAAATCTGGGCAGCAACCATTTGTTTCTAATCACAATAACCTGTTACAAACCTGCCCAACACATCCTAAAACTCATATACAAGGAATTAAAGGACGGAAAAGAAACATATACAACAACTGACATCTAAGGAACCGAGTCCGGAATACAATAACCAATGGAGGGAAAACCGGGATCGCTATAACCTCCCCCTTTTAAAGAATTTCGTCCCCGAAATTGGCTACAAGTTTGAAAATTTTGATTTTTCAATTCTAAAAAATAAAGCAATTCCATATTCGACATTTTGACCCATTACCGGTCATCTCATCTCTTTTCAAGAGGCAATTCACAATATAATTCAATATGCATTAACAACATGCTTTTTCTTTGAAATTCAACAATTTCCAATACCATATTCCATAATTCCATAACATGCTCAATGTTAATGATATATTTGCATTTCTACAAAACATTTAACATATACAATGTCAAATTAAACTTTCAATTTCAAGGCGTATTCAATAATATTTCCATAAACCGAAACATCTATATAATAAGGGAGGAAGGTTTTTGAAAATGTATCAAAATGTATGTGAGATACATTTTGATCCAATGACTGAGATCAATTCTAAGAATATATTAACGGTACAGATCATAATAAAGGACAAAGATTTTTTAAGATGTAAGATATTTTCCCGCTCAAATATCTCTCTCCCTCAGCCTTCCACCTATCCACGTCTCTCTCTCCCTTTCTGTTCTCACCCACGTCTCTCTTCCTCAGCCTTCCACCTACCGACGTCTCTCTCAGCCTTCCCTCTTTATCTCTTTCTCCCTCTCTGTTCTTCTTCTTTCCGCTTCTCCCTCTTTGTCCTTCGCCGCTGCTCATCATCACCATAGCCGGAGAGCGACACAGAGAGCGACACAGAAATCGCCATGAAAGCTCTGCTTAATTCGGACTCAACTACCATCTCCCCCATCAATCCTCGAAACCACCACCACCATTTGATTCGACGGAAAGCTCGGTTCACTGCGAAATCTGTGATTGATTCTTCCACGATTGATCAACTAGGGATTCCGGAATCCGATTTCTGAAATCCGGCAGTTTCGACTTCGTATCGGAGCTCCAAGTTTCAGAAACCCAATCAGACTGTATTGGAAGCTCAAGCCAAGGTCTGCAACTAGGGCTCTCACTGAAGAACAAGCTTTCAAGGTTTTGGACACCATTTTGAGATCAGGTCAATAAATCTCTCTCTCTCTCTCTCTCTCTCATACCTTTTTGTTCAATTTTATTTATCAATTTGTAGTTCAATACACTCCACTTTACTTATATATATCTCTATATCTTTCCAAATGCTTCTGGGAATTTGAATGTTTCTTAATTAGCTCATTTTGACAAATTTCAATTGTTTGCGAAATTCACTCTTACTTATGTTGGAGGCTGCATAGCTCAATAATAAGGGCATAGTTGAGCTCAGTAATCTTTTGTTTTTGGGATAAGATTGAGAGCTAAGTAATTAATGAATCACTTTCTAAAACGCCCTCAAAATAATAACATTAAACCCATCAAATAAGACATGCATTTACATTTAAACTAACCGCATTTCTTTATTCATTAGAATTCCATTACATAAGTATTACATGTTAACATCATAACAGAATGCCCTACAGGCTTACAGCTTTCCAAGTTAACACTTGGTTACAACAAAAGAGTTCTAACTCGATTACACATTAAGCCCTGGGCTTGAAGTTACATGTAATACATCAAAAGTTAAGCGACAAAAGTATGTCCGCCACTAGTCTCCCAGCTATGTCCTTGGAGGTGGCATGCTTCCTGCACCTGAAAATGATATTCCCATATAGGGTGAGCCACAGCCCAGTAGAAATACACTAAACCAACCATGGACAATGACTAAAATGTTAGCAATTGATAGATGGTCAACACTGATACAATCACATAAATCATATATTTATGTCAAACGACTTACAAGTCCCAATTATTATTCATTTTCCCTTTTTCAACAGATAAGCATGCTAGCTCTATCATTATTTCCACAGATATGTACAAAAACTATATCTCACATTCAGATAAGCATAAAAGCTATATCCACATTCATACAGATATGTATAACAACAATATCCACAGATAAGCATATAAGCTGTATCCACATTCTACAACAGATATGTATATCAACAATATCCACAGATAAGCATATAAGCTGTATCCACACTTCACAAAGATAAGCATATGAGCTCTATCTTCACTTCTCTAGACAAGCATATGAGTTGTGTCTACGGAGTTCATCCCCTATCTCCTCCCAATACCTATCCGGTTTAGAGGTACATCCCCTATCTTCCCCTAAACCGCGGAGTACATCCCCTATCTCCTCCTCTACACATAACGTATATAAACACATTGGTTCTATATACAATCACACAATACATACAATTAACGTATTCTATCAACCGTCAAGTTCCATGACACATTCCATTGATTAGTTTCCATTTACCTAATCATCATGCATTGTCTACAACAATCTCGACTATCCTCCACCGATAGCCCAAAGCAGTTATTTCTAAAAACAGAAAATAAATGCACAAATGGATATTCAATCAACATTTCATTTCCTCATTTCTCACCAATTAATTATCCCAATTAATTATACAATGTAATTAGGCCATTTTCCATAATTACCATTTCAACCCTTAGGTCCCATTTTCATCAATGATTCAACAATCATTCCATTTTTTCTATGCCAAACATGCATCTAGGTTTATTATGAATAAAACCCCAACTTTTGTAAAATTACACAAAAGCCCCAAACTTTTACAAAATTACTAAACCAAGCCCAACATCTCAAAATACCAAAATTTAAAGACAAAACCCATAGAGAGGAGTAGGATATCCCTACCTTGAAATTTAAGCCAAAAAGGAGATGAAGACTCCAAGATCAACTTGCTCCAAATCCAAACTTTTTCAGATTAAATCGAAGCTCTCAACGCCCTCTATCTTTTTAACAAAGGCCCTAGGCTAGATTCGCACCCTAGGGAGATCAAATCTTAGAGAGAGTGCAAGTTTAGAGAGAGAGGGTGTCGGATTTAGGGTTTAATCAAAGAAAGGGACTGAAAAAGTGATGTTTAAGACGCTGCTGTCCGCTGATATAAAACACGCTCGCTCGAGCGAAGGCTTGGTCGCTCGAGCGACCAGACACATAAAACTCTCGCTCGAGCCAAGAAGTTCTCGATCGAGCGAAGAAAAATCCAGACCGCTCGAGCGAAGGAAGCTCGCTCGAGCCAAGAAAGACAGCTCTCAGGTCCAGAACCGGTGCAACACTACTCTCGCTCGAGCGACCAACTCCTCGCTCGAGCGAAGGACCAAAAATCTGGGCAGCAACACTAGGCTCCCAAACACAACCAACCTGTAACAAACCTGCCCAACACATCCCATAACTCAATATACAAAGTACAAAGGATGCAAACACGATGATAAACAACAACCAACATCCACGGACACATGTACGGATCACTGTACAACAAGGGTAAACCCGGGATCGCTATAACCTCCCCCCCTTAAAGAATTTCGCCCCCGAAATTAAGCACAAGTTTTCAAAAACAAGTTTTCCTCCATTTTAAACAATGTTACGCTTGAACATTTAACAATTCGACCCATTACCGGTCATCCCATCCCTTTAACCAGAGTCATATCACAATATGTAAACAACATATGTATTTTCAACATGCATCAACATTATGCACTATCCTTCCAATTTCAACAATATAATCAACATATATAATGTCACATTCAACTTCCATATGAGGCAAGTTCCAAAACATGTTTCCAATAACCAAAACATTTTCAATGTTTCACAACTTAAGACATATATAAAAGCTCTTAAGTTCAACAAAATGTAAAATTTAAATAAAAGATTACATATCAACAAACAAGTCCGGATATTTCTCTCGGACTTCCAACTCACGTTCCCAAGTGCCTTCCTCCACTCCGTGATGTTTCCACAAGACTTTCACCAAAGGAATGGTCTTGCCACGCAGGACCTGATCCCGCCTATCCAAGACCCGAACCGGTCTCTCCTCATACGAGGCATCCTCATCTACCTCTAAATCAGTCCAATCCAACACATGTGATGGATCTGGCTCATATTTCCGAAGCATACTCACATGAAACACGTCATGCACTCCGGATAACTGCGGCGGTAAGGCTAACCGATAAGCAACCTCACCTATCCTCTCAAGGATCTCAAAAGAACCAATAAACTGAGGGGATAACTTCCCACTCTTCCCAAACCTCATCAGACCTCGCCTAGGTGATATCTTCAGAAAGACATGATCACCTACCTCAAACGCCAAAGGCCTCCTCCTACGGTCGGCATAACTCTTTTGTCGACTCTGGGCTGTAACAAGCCTCCTACGGATAAGCTCAACTTTCTCCGTCGTCTCCCTAACCAACTCCGGACCCAACAAAGGTGCATCACCCACCTCGGCCCAACACACTGGAGACCTACACGGTCGGCCATACAAGGCCTCAAACGGTGCCATACCGATGCTAGACTGAAAACTGTTGTTGTAGGCAAACTCTACCAATGGCAAGTGCCTCTCCCACGTCCCACTGAAATCCAGGACACAACCCCGAAGCATATCCTCGAGGATCTGAATAGTACGCTCGGACTGCCCGTCAGTCTGAGGATGATAAGCCGTACTAAAAGTCAACTTAGTGCCCAAGGCACTCTGCAAACTCTGCCACAACCTAGCAGTAAAACGAGGATCTCTATCTGAGACAATCGTCACTGGGACCCCGTGCAATCTCACTACGTCCCGAATATACAAATCGGCAAGATGATCTACCGAATCTCTCACGCGCATAGGAATAAAGTGCGCCGACTTAGTCAACCGGTCTACAACCACCCAAATAGCATCACAACCCCGCTGAGTCCTCGGAAGACCTACAACGAAGTCCATAGTGACATGCTCCCACTTCCACTCGGCAATAGGCAAGGGTTGCAACAAACCCGCTGGCCTCTGATGCTCGGCCTTCACCTGCTGGCAAGTAAGGCATTTCGATACGAAAACAGCCACATCTCTCTTCATACCCCGCCACCAAAACTGGCGACCCAAATCCTGATACATCTTAGTACCTCTCGGATGCACCGCAAGGCGCGAATGGTGGAACTCTCGGAGTACCTCCTCTCGGCAAGGCTCCGGTACAAACAAACGGTCTCGGTATCTCACACTCAGGTCAGGATACACCGTCAAGCCCTTCTCAACCTTCTCACTGGAGATCTTCTCTCGGAGGGATTCTACCTCGAGGTCACCTCTCTGTGCCTCTAACACTCTAATCACAAGTGTAGGTTGCGCAACAACAGAAAACAAGGCCGCAGCCTCAACAGATTCGCCCAGTAGCAAATCAAACTCGCCAAGTGCTCCCAACATCTCCCATTCCCGGATGGCTATACAAGCTACATCACCAATGGTCTTCCTACTAAGGGCATCGGCCACAACATTGGCCTTTCCCGGATGATAGTGCAACTCAAAATCATAATCCTCAATGAACTCCATCCATCTCCTCTGCCTCAAATTCAAGTCTCTCTGTGTAAACAGATACTTCAAACTCTTATGATCCGAGAATACCTCGAACCTCTCACCATAAAGGTAGTGCCTCCAGATTTTCATGGCAAAGATCACAGCTGCTAACTCTAGGTCGTGTGTGGGGTAATTCTTCTCGTGTATTTTCAACTGACGTGAGCTATAAGCTACCACTTTCCCTTCTTGCATTAACACACAACCTAAACCCTCTCGTGAGGCATCACAATAAACCGCATAACCCAACCCTCTCTCCGGAATAATCAACACCGGAGCGGTGGTCAATCTAACTTTCAACTCTTGAAACGACTTTTCACAAGTCTCACTCCGCACAAACTTGACTCCCTTCCGAGTCAGTCTAGTCAACGGTGACGCTAACCTGGAGAAATCTTTCACAAACCGTCGGTAATACCCAGCTAATCCCAGAAAACTGCGGATCTCAAACACACTCTTAGGCTATGCCCAATCTTGCACTGCCTCAACCTTGGATGTATCAACAGACACCCCTTCCCCGGATACCACGTGGCCTAAGAATTTGACTTCCCTCAGCCAGAACTCACACTTCCCAAACTTGGCATACAGCCTATGGGCTCTAAGTAACTCAAGCACCACTCTCAAGTGTTCCTTGTGCTCCTCCTCAGAAGGCGAATAGATAAGGATGTCGTCCACAAAGACGACCACAAATCGGTCTAAGAACTCCCGGAAAATCCGGTTCATCAAGTCCATAAAGACTGCCGGTGCATTGGTAAGCCCAAATGGCATCACCAGAAACTCATAATGGCCATACCGCGTACGGAATGCCGTCTTAGGAATATCTTCCTCCCTGACCCTCAACTGATGGTAGCCCGATCTCAAGTCTATCTTAGAGAAACAACGGGAACCCTTCAACTGGTCAAACAAATCATCTATACGGGGCATAGGATACTTATTCTTAACCGTAGCCCGATTCAACTTCCGGTAGTCTATACACAATCTCAAGGCACCATCTTTCTTTTTAACAAAGAGTGCCGGTGCTCCCCACGGTGAAACACTAGGGCGTACAAAGCCCTTATCGAGCAATTCCTGGAGCTGAACTTTCAACTCAACCAACTCTGCTGGAGCAAAACGGTAAGGTGCCATAGAAATCGGCGCCGTACCAGGCACTAAATCAATAGAGAACTCTATCTCTCGGTGAGGTGGCAAACTAACAAGATCTTCGGGAAAAACATCCGAATACTCACAAACCACCCTCGGCAATACATGCTGGGTCTCACCACTCTCACCACTCTCAAAGCTAGCGAGTAGACTACTAAGCTCACTTCGCCCTCGCGAATCATACCCCGGTGGCAAAACACTACCAACCCGGTCTCCCAAGAAATGGAACCACTCCCCGCTCAAGGTACATAACGTGACCCTCTGGCGGTAGCAATCAATAACAGCCCGGTATGACGATAACCAGTCCATACCCAAAATAACATCAAAACCCTTCATGGGCATGACAACAAACGGAAAAGGAAGCCTATAGTCGGCGACCTCTATATCACATCCTTTAACACCCTGTTTCAGGATCAACTCACCACCCAAAGGCGATACCACACAAATAGGAGATGCTAACCGTGCTAACTCCAATTCCAAAACAGATGCAAATGCAGCAGATACAAAAGAATGAGATGCACCCGTGTCTATCAACACATTAGCAACCGAGTTGCAAAACAGAAAAGTACCTCTCACTACTGATGGAGCCGGTACTAAATCCTGCGCGGTAACAGCATACACGCGCCCCGTAGGCCCCTGGTCTACCTGCTCACCTCTCGGAGCAAAAGACTGCTGCACAGACTGGGATGACGAGACTCCCGGATTGGCCCTCGAGGCCTGCACAGACTGAGCTGGCTGAAAACCCTGCGTCTGCCTAGAACCAGACGCTCCCGATGTGACACTCAACTGTGGGCAAAACCTCTTCATGTGCCCAGGCTGTCCACACTGATAACAAGTCAAGAGCTGCCCCCTACCCAAACTTTGACTCTGCTGTCTAGCTGAAGAAGAAGCAGCTTTCTGACCCCCACCCTTCTGCGGGCAAACAGAAACCTTGTGACCCAGCTGGCCACACTTGTAACAAGTGAATTCCCCCTGACTGCCTCTCCCCGAGCCTCCACTCGGCACTGGAAAGGTCGATCTAGAGACTGCACCCTGAGACTGCTGAGGGTTATAACCCCTCTGCCTCCTGCCATCACTCTGACTATCCTGGCTCCTCTTGGAGCCTCTCTGACCCTCATCCTCCTCCTGCATCATAAGCTCCATATGAGCTGCAGCATCAACTAGGTGTCTATACTCTCGGATGTAAGGCCCACCAACTCTCAACTTGAGGCCCCGCCTCAACTTCCGCTCAAACTCATAGCAACGGCGTTCCTCAGACGCCACCAGTTCCGGTGCAAACCTGGACAGACTGGTAAAAGTAGCCTCAAACTCGGCCACTGACAAGCCCTGCTGATTAAGCCGGCTAAACTGATCTCTCAACTTCTCCCTAGCTACTGCAGACAAAAACCTCTCCTGAAAAGCATTTATAAACGCCTCCCAAGTACCACCAACACGAGCCTTCTCGTACTTCCACCACTGACCCGCATCTCCCTTCAGCTGGAAGGATGCCAAGGTCACTTTCAGTGCTCCGTCCTCAATGCCAAGCATCTCGAACGTCTTACTCATCTGTTCTATCCACTCATCAGCCTTCAGTGGCTCCTTCGGATCCCCAATAAACTCATCCGGATTAGACCGGAAGAACTCCCTCTTCAAGAAAGAAGGCCCTGTCTCAGCTGCCTGATTCCCAGCTCTAAGAATGCCCAAAGCTCCTGCTATCTCTCTGGCCAAGGCACCCATAGCCTGCTGACCCACTGACCAACCCCCTCCTGTACTGCCGGAATCTCACCCGGTAACGGCGCTTCCTGCCTCGCAGGTCTACCACGCCTAGCACCTCTTCCTCGTCCTGACATCCTAATAAAGGCAACACAGAACGTTAGCACATTCATAAGTGTGCCGAAACTAAACACTCACGTCCTAATGCATGGACAACTGTAATTCACTCCACGTAAGCACATAAACACATAAGCACTTACGAATTTCATTTCCGGATGATGATAGTCCCGAGGCGTTACTAGAGTTCCGGTTAGAAACAGCATTGATCAAGTGCGTTTCCAACAAGACTCCCAGAAACTCAAGGATCCAATCAACATCCTAGAAATTAAATCCCATACCCACATAGTCACATAAGCATGTTATCAATTAAGCACATAGCATATGATACTACATCTAAGTCTCTATCAAGCGAGACAAACCCATTGTGATACTAATCACTTCCCACGTACCCAAAGTATTCGAACCCGGTACGCTCTGATACCAAGTTGTAACGCCCTCAAAATAATAACATTAAACCCATCAAATAAGACATGCATTTACATTTAAACTAACCGCATTTCTTTATTCATTAGAATTCCATTACATAAGTATTACATGTTAACATCATAACAGAATGCCCTACAGGCTTACAGCTTTCCAAGTTAACACTTGGTTACAACAAAAGAGTTCTAACTCGATTACACATTAAGCCCTGGGCTTGAAGTTACATGTAATACATCAAAAGTTAAGCGACAAAAGTATGTCCGCCACTAGTCTCCCAGCTATGTCCTTGGAGGTGGCATGCTTCCTGCACCTGAAAATGATATTCCCATATAGGGTGAGCCACAGCCCAGTAGAAATACACTAAACCAACCATGGACAATGACTAAAATGTTAGCAATTGATAGATGGTCAACACTGATACAATCACATAAATCATATATTTATGTCAAACGACTTACAAGTCCCAATTATTATTCATTTTCCCTTTTTCAACAGATAAGCATGCTAGCTCTATCATTATTTCCACAGATATGTACAAAAACTATATCTCACATTCAGATAAGCATAAAAGCTATATCCACATTCATACAGATATGTATAACAACAATATCCACAGATAAGCATATAAGCTGTATCCACATTCTACAACAGATATGTATATCAACAATATCCACAGATAAGCATATAAGCTGTATCCACACTTCACAAAGATAAGCATATGAGCTCTATCTTCACTTCTCTAGACAAGCATATGAGTTGTGTCTACGGAGTTCATCCCCTATCTCCTCCCAATACCTATCCGGTTTAGAGGTACATCCCCTATCTTCCCCTAAACCGCGGAGTACATCCCCTATCTCCTCCTCTACACATAACGTATATAAACACATTGGTTCTATATACAATCACACAATACATACAATTAACGTATTCTATCAACCGTCAAGTTCCATGACACATTCCATTGATTAGTTTCCATTTACCTAATCATCATGCATTGTCTACAACAATCTCGACTATCCTCCACCGATAGCCCAAAGCAGTTATTTCTAAAAACAGAAAATAAATGCACAAATGGATATTCAATCAACATTTCATTTCCTCATTTCTCACCAATTAATTATCCCAATTAATTATACAATGTAATTAGGCCATTTTCCATAATTACCATTTCAACCCTTAGGTCCCATTTTCATCAATGATTCAACAATCATTCCATTTTTTCTATGCCAAACATGCATCTAGGTTTATTATGAATAAAACCCCAACTTTTGTAAAATTACACAAAAGCCCCAAACTTTTACAAAATTACTAAACCAAGCCCAACATCTCAAAATACCAAAATTTAAAGACAAAACCCATAGAGAGGAGTAGGATATCCCTACCTTGAAATTTAAGCCAAAAAGGAGATGAAGACTCCAAGATCAACTTGCTCCAAATCCAAACTTTTTCAGATTAAATCGAAGCTCTCAACGCCCTCTATCTTTTTAACAAAGGCCCTAGGCTAGATTCGCACCTTAGGGAGATCAAATCTTAGAGAGAGTGCAAGTTTAGAGAGAGAGGGTGTCGGATTTAGGGTTTAATCAAAGAAAGGGATTGAAAAAGTGATGTTTAAGACGCTGCTGTCCGCTGATATAAAACACGCTCGCTCGAGCGAAGGCTTGGTCGCTCGAGCGACCAGACACAGAAAACTCTCGCTCGAGCCAAGAAGTTCTCGATCGAGCGAAGAAAAATCCAGACCGCTTGAGCGAAGGAAGCTCGCTCGAGCCAAGAAAGACAGCTCTCAGGTCCAGAACCGGTGCAACACTACTCTCGCTCGAGCGACCAACTCCTCACTCGAGCGAAGGACCAAAAATCTGGGCAGCAACACTAGGCTCCCAAACACAACCAACCTGTAACAAACCTGCCCAACACATCCCATAACTCAATATACAAAGTACAAAGGATGCAAACACGATGATAAACAACAACCAACATCCACAGACACATGTACGGATCACTGTACAACAAGGGTAAACCCGGGATCGCTATAGTTCAATACACTCCACTTTACTTATATATATCTCTATATCTTTCCAAATGCTTCTGGGAATTTGAATGTTTCTTAATTAGCTCATTTTGACAAATTTCAATTGTTTGCGAAATTCACTCTTACTTATGTTGGAGGCTGCATAGCTCAATAATAAGGGCATAGTTGAGCTCAGTAATCTTTTGTTTTTGGGATAAGATTGAGAGCTAAGTAATTAATGAATCACTTTCTAAAGATATGCGTAATGCCATTAATTTCAGGTTAGCAGTGTGTTTTTGTCTACCCATTTTCCAGAATTTCAAATTCAGTAAACTCCGTGTGGATATAAAAGAAAATCCACATGTGAATGGAGGTTGAGACTTTTTATTATTTTTTTATTTTTTATATTTATAAATGCTTTGCAAACAAAAGTGGAAGTGAATGTGTAAATTGTAAATTGTACTTGCAGTGTGGAATGCCCAACAATGTTGGGGATTTAGAGAAGCAACAACAATGTTGGGGATTGACTGAGAATGAGGCACGGGCATACACTAGCAATTTGGGTTTTTTTTAATTGGTGAATTTGGGTTTTTTTTTTTTGGCGGGGGAATCCGATTAATTGGGTGAGTACGCATAGATATCATCACCAGTTTTGTGATTCAGAGAGAGACCCACATAGCCCTGTTGAAGGGTTTTGGTTTAGTCACATTAGTTGGCTCTTTGCTACTGATACTGTCATTGAAAGGGTATGAATTTGACTCTCTGTTTCTCTCTTTCTCTTTCATTTCAGACAAACACATGGTGTGCATGTTTTTGCTGATCAATGTAATGGGGCATTTGCAGTGTGGAATGCACAACAATGTTGGGGATTTAGAGAGCAGCCATTCTATAGGTTTCTACAGAGGACTTATGTTGTACATCCAATTGCACTTGCAGTTCTGCTCTATGCAATGAGAGGACTTCCCTTCATTGTTTGGGGAATGGTAAGCAGGATTATCTATCTTTCCTTTTAACAAAAAATCTAACAACACAGAAACCGATCAAAGAATCGGACAAAACATTTTCACACATCAGAAATCGATCAAAGAACCAATGTGAGATGGTTGTGTTAAGTTCTGTGATCGGTTTTTGTCTTCATAGAAGACCTACCCCTTTCAAAGATTATTTTTGAATTATTGTTCCACAATAAAACAGGATTATTACTTATGATAGGCAAGACTCCCTCTCCTTAGGCTGCAGCCTCCGATGTACCAAAAAAATTGCCCTATTCACCATGCCTTCATCCATTGTATCAGTATATTCATTTGACACCACTAATTTTAATTGATTGGTCGTTGTGTTGTCACATTCAGTTCTTGATATAAACACAAAAACCAATCATAGAATCAGATACAAAATACACATGAATGAACAAATTTTTACAAAGTTTGTTAACGTGGTCTACTTTTAAAAAATCTTATATGTTCATATATATTTTGTGTCTGATTTATGTGTTCGTGGACTAATTGTATCACATTTTGATTTTCTTTCTGGCTATTCAACTAGAAGTATAACTTATAATAAATCTCATAATCAAAGTATAACTTATAATAGGATTATAGGTTATGTTTGATTTTGTAATTATGAATATATTGAAATTGAGTGCACCAGTGTGGTAATATTAGCTAATTGAGATTAAATATATAAAAATTTCATAACATCTTTTATTATATAAAATGCGAGTTTGTTATTTTTGTAAAATGAGATTAATAAAGTCCAATTCCATGGCATCGAATTAACAACTCACCTCTTTTATGAGAACGTTAATTTCACTATTGAAAGGATTTTTAATCCCACAACACTACTAATCTCATAATTTTTTTTTACTAATAAATATAATTAACGTAAAACTCAAAAATTACTAATTCAATTTTTCTCATCAAACATGACTGTAATGTAATTGCTGAGTTGTCCAATTCACATACTATAAGATTGAAAACCCTAAGCCTTCACAATAGTGCAAATAGATACACTTTTTAGGGACATATAATAATAGTAATAAAAAAAAAGATAAATTACATTCACTTCCGAGATTTGGGAAAATATAGTTATATTGACTTCTTTTAAGATTTTAATTCTTATAATAGTTACATTATTTTTTATCAATAATTCGTTAGTGTATAAATAAAAAAATAATATTGACATATCTTTTCAACTAAAATGTATATTTTGATTACTATATTAACTAGCATATCACCCGTGCTATATACAAGATAAAATAAAAGTATGATAATTATATTTAATTTTTTTGTATTTTGTTTGTCGTAAATAAAATTTTATATCCCAATGTCCCAAATAAATTTATATCCCAAATAAATTTTTGTATTTTGTTTTTGAAAATGTCCCAAATGTATCAAAGATACATTTGGTTTTAAGGGCCAAGATGAATCCTGAGTTCATATACATTTAGATCAACGGTCTATATGACCAATTGAGGTGGTGTTTTAAATTTTTTCCTAACTGCTGGAATAGTGGATGTACTCCTCAAAGAATTTATTTTTGTTGTGTGCAGAACAAGAATCATGGCAAAAGATGCAATAGCCCTAATGGATCATTTGGGTTGGAGAAAAGCCCATGTTTTCGGCCATTCAATGGGTTAGTCCATGACTCTTATCTCCATTGAAATTGTTATCTTACTCTTTAACACAAATTTGAACTCATGGATGCATAATGCTGGCTCTAGATTTTATATAATGGGTTGCATACTTATTGTTTATCATGATAATTGAGTTAATTACTTTTGGTTGTCTTATACTTTTAGTTGCATACTTATTTTATATAATCTGTTTTTATTTTGGACGAAACTAGCTCCAATGTTTAATATCTGTAGTTATATTTGTTTCCCGTGTATCTTTGTGATTAATTTTATGATTAGTTTCAAATATTCATGGATTTGGGTGATTTCTCTTGGTGGTGATTTTCTTTGATATATACAAACGCCTACATGCATATATATGATATACATGATGTGTTTTTAACTTCTGATTAAGGGCGTATGAGGGGTTTCGAAGGTATTGAATCTATGCTTGGATTGTTTATTTATGTTAAGGGTTATGGGTATTGATCTGACGGGAACCCAATTTTGAAGATCCAACAGTCACTTCTTTCATTTGACGATCCGGATTTTCTCAAAACTTCACTGTTTTGTTGGGTTTAACTTCTGATTAAGGGCGTATGAGGGGTTTCGTAGGTATTGAATCTATGCTTGGATTGTTTATTTATGTTAAGGGTTATGGGTATTGATCTGACGGGAAAAAAATGATTCTTTGTTTGTAATTTTGTTGTGTGATCTGTTTTTTTGGAAGGTTGATGCTAGGTTTGTTGGACATGCATTCTAAATGAGAAATGGTTTTTATTTGGTTTAATTATCATGTTTTATGAGTTCCGAGTGCGTTTACCAGATCCCTATTTTTCTACTATTTTCTATCACTTTCTCGCGATTTCTTGGGCTGTTCTGCATTCCCTATTTTTCTACTATTTTCTGTCACTTTCTCGCGATTTCTTGGGCTGTTCTACATTCTCTCTATCGGGCTGTGAATGGGTTATTTACGGTTGTGAACAAGTTATTCAAATGTTGGTTTCAGGTTATTCAAACAATCTGCTCTATTTTTATTTTGTCTCTATGGTTTAAATTGATGTTGTATGGTTTAAATTGATGTTGGCTGCTATGATATACCTAATGGGTTCTTCCAGATTTGATTGTCCCAATATTGCATTACTTAACTTATTGATTATCACCTGGTTGGTGAGATTCATCCCATGTGTTATTTACTAGCATCATGCAAGCATTTGTGTGAAAGGTTGAAATGTTTCTTGGGCAACAAATGATCACAAACATTTGGTCTCTCATTTTACATGTATTGCAGGTTTTCAAGCGCAGCTTAATGATACCTATACATACCATCTTGGCATTGAGTTTAATTTTCCAGGTTTGTTTTTTAATTCTAAATTTTCTCACCCTAATTGCCAGCAGGAATTTTCCTGGGAATGTTTTGGATCCACTTGCTCTTTCGTTCAATTTTTCTCCATTTTCTTGGTTTCAGTGAAAAAAAATATCTTCCATCTTTGTTTATGGCTATGTTGTTCTCCGACTCTTCTATTGAGCTCCATGCTCTTTTAGATATCCTATATGTTGTCTAGAAGTTGTGAGTTTTAATTTTCAGATGGATTACTCTCGCGTAATATTTCGTTTCCTGTGGTTTCAGGCACGGTTGTTGGAAAAAGCAAATTATACAAAGGTATCACCTTTTTCAAGTTCTATGAATAATTGTAATAGCTTTTCAACTTCAATGATATTCTTTCTCTAGGGTAACCTCATTGGGATGTTTTTGGACTTGCTTGAGATAGAGATCCTTGATAGGACCCGTAGTTCTATCTATGTGATTATTGCACTCATGACAATAAAAGACAAACTTATTACAATTCAGTTCATGAAATGAAGATATTCCTTCTAAAGTCTTATGTATTAAAACTTATATACAGATCAGTCACAAAGTCATTTTTTGCCCATGCCCATTCATTCTGATTTCTTTTTATTTCTTCCTTTGATGTATGCATATTCATTCTTTGGTTTATTAATTGTATATTCTAACATTCGATGAAGTTTTAAGGAATGAGGGCCAGCTAATAGTCTAACATGTTCAATGAGTTTTATTTATATTATGTCTGGTGTTAATTAACAGAAAATTACAAGCCATATGAAGAGAAGGAATGGTATTTCTTTACACCAAGAGATCGAAAGTATAAGAATGGGAAGCGGCCAAATCGAGCTGTCGGTGATGGATACTGGAAGGATTTTGATTCAAAGCTGAGGATTGAGAGCAATTCTTCCAATACCCAGATCTAAGAGCTTTGCATTTAGGGCACCCCAAGAGAATTTCACCATCCAAGACTTTGAATTAGGCCACATCTGTGGCGTTGGTTCTTATTCCAAGTTCTCATTTTTCTTCCTCATATTTAATTTTTTTACTTTATTTATAGATTTGGGTTAATTTGAGATTATCCCTCTATTTATTTATTTATTTATTATTATTATTATTATCGTGAATTAATTTGATTTATGTTGATTTATTATGGTGTTTTGATGATTTATGTTCATTAGAGGTTAGTTTGAATATCGTGTTTCATCTATCTTTTTATGGTTATTTTAGATTGTTTATAATTTATTAAATAGTGTTGGGATTATAATTATATTTTAATCCTAACATTATTTACACCGTGCCTTCAGGCACGGGCATACGCTAGTATACAATGTTTTACAACTTAAGACATATTCAATGTTCTTAGAGTTTATCAATACAACAAAATTTTCAACATAAGTTCAAACATCCACAAATAGATCCGGATACTTCTCTTGGACCTCCAGTTCTCATTCCCAAGTGGCTTCCTCTACCCCGTGATGTTTCCACAAAACTTTTACCAAAGGTATCGTCTTGCCTCGCAAGACTTGTTCCCTCATATCCAAGACCCTCACTGGTCTCTCCTCATATGAGGCATCCTCATCTACCTCTAAGTCGGCCCAACCCAATACATGTGACGGATCCGGCTCGTATTTCCGAAGCATACTAACATGAAACATGTCATGCACTCTGGACAACTACGGCGTCAAAGCTAAACGGTAGGCAACCTCTCCAATTCTCTCAAGGATCTCGAAAGGGCTAATAAACCGAGGGGACAACTTCCCACTCTGCCCAAACCTCATCAAACCCCGCCTAGGTGATATTTTCAGAAAGACGTGATCACCCACCTCAAATGACAAAGGCCTCCTCCTACGGTCAGCATAACTCTTTTGGCGACTCTGGGCTGTAACAAGCCTCTTACAGATAAGCTTAACTTTCTCCGTTGTTTCCCGTACCAACTCCGGGCCCAACAAAGGTGCATCACCCACCTCGGCCCAACACACTGGAGACCTATACGGTCGGCCATACAAGGCCTCAAATGATGCCATACCAATACTCGATTGGAAACTGTTGTTGTAGGTAAACTCCACCAAGGGTAAGTGCCTCTCCCACGACCCACTAAAGTCAAGGACACAGCCTCGAAGCATATCCTCAAGGATCTGAATAGTGCGCTCGGACTGCCCGTCAGTCTAAGGAAGATAAGCCATGCTAAAGGTCAACCTAGTGCCTAAGGCACTCTGCAAACTCTGCCACAACCTAGCAGTAAAGCGTGGATCTCTATCTGATACGATCGACACTGGGACCCCGTGCAACCTCACTATGTCCCGAACATACAAGTCGGCAAGATGATCTACCGAATCTCTCACGCGCTTAGGGATAAAGTGCACCGACTTAGTCAACTGGTTTACAACCACCCAAATTGCATCACTACCTCGCTGAGTCCTCGAAAGACCTACAACGAAGTCCATCGTGACATGCTCCTATTTCCACTCTGCTATAGGCAAGGGTTGTAACAAACCTCCTGGCCTCTGATGTTCGCCCTTCACTTGTTGACAAGTAAGGCACTTAGACACAAAAACTGCCACATCCTTCTTCATATGCCGCCACCAAAACTGGCGACCCAAATCACGATACATCTTAGTGCCTCCCGGATGCACCACAAGGCGTGAAAGGTGAAACTCTCGGCGTACTTCCTCTCGGCAAGACTCCGACACAAATAGATGGTCTCGGTACCTCACACTCAGGTCGGGGTACACAGTCAAACCTTTCTCAACCTTCCCACTGGAGATCTTCTCCTGGAGGGATTCTACCTCGTGGTCACTCCTCTGTGCCTCCAACACTCGATTCACAAGGGTAGGCTGTGCAACTACTGAAAACATGGCCGCAAACTCAACAGATTCACCCAGAAGCAAATCAAACTCGCCAAGTGCACCCAACATTTCCCACTCCCGGATGGCTATACAAGCTACATCACTAATGGATTTCCTACTAAGGGCATCAACTACAACATTGGCCTTCCCCGGATGATAATGCAACTCAAAGTCGTAATCCTCAATAAATTCCATCAACCTCCTCTGTCTCAAGTTCAAGTTTTTTTGTGTAAATAGATATTTTAGGCTCTTATGATCCGAGAACACCTTGAACCTCTCCCCATACAGGTAGTGCCTCCAAATCTTCAAGGCAAAAATCACAGCTGCTAACTCTAGGTCATGTGTAGGGTAATTTCTCTCATGTATTTTCAACTGCCACGAGCCATTGGCTACCACTTTCCCCTCTTGCATCAACACACAACCCAAACCCTCTTGTGAAGCATCACAATAAACCGCATAACCCAAACCTCTCTCCGGAATAATCAAAACCAGAGCGGTGGTAAGTATAACCTTCAACTCTTGGAATGACTTTTCACAAGTCTCACTCCATACAAACTTGACCCCTTTCCACATCAATCCAGTCAATGGTGAAGCTATCCTGGAGAAATCTTTCACAAACCGGCGGTAATACCCAGCTAATCCCAGAAAACTGCGGATCTCAAAAACACTCTTAGGCTGTGCCCAATCTTGCACTGCCTCTATCTTTGATGTATCAACAGACACCCCTTCCCCGGAGACTACATGGCCTAAGAACTTAACTTTTCTTAGTCAAAACTCACACTTCCCAAACTTAGCAAACAGCTTATTGGCTCCAAGCAACTCAAGCACCACTCTCAAGTGTTCCTCATGCTCCTCCTTAGAAGGTGAATAAATTAGAATGTCATCCACAAAGATGACCACAAACCGATCTAAGAACTCTCAGAAGATCCGGTTCATCAAGTCCATAAACATTGTCGGTGCATTGGTGAGCCCAAAAGGCATCACCAAAAACTCATAATGGCCATACCGCGTACGGAATGCCGTCTTCAGAATATCTTCTTCCCTGACCCTCAACTGATGGTAACCCGATCTCAAGTCTATCTTAGAGAAACAACGGGACCCTTTCAACTGGTCAAACAGATCATCTATATGGGGCATAGGGTACTTGTTCTTAACCGTAGCCTGATTCAATTTCCGGTAATCAATACAAAGTCTCAAAGTCCTGTCTTTCTTTTTAGCAAAAAGGACCGGTGGTCCCCACGGCGAAATACTAGGGCAAATAAAGCCCTTATCTAGCAACTCCTGGAGTTGAATCTTCAACTCACTCAACTCGGCTGGGGCAAAACGATACGGTGCCATGGAAATCGGTGTCGTGCCAGGTACTAAATCAATAGAGAACTCGATCTCTCGATGAGGTGGTAAACTAACAAGGTCCTCGGGAAAGACGTCCGAGTACTCACAAACCACTCTCGGCAATACAGTCCGGGTCTTATCACACTCACTACTCATACAGCTAGCGAGAAGACAACTAAGCTCACTCCGCCCTCGCGGATCATACGCTGGTGGAAAAACACTACCAACCCGATCCCCCAAGAAATGAAAACAATCCCCGCTCAAGGTACATACAATAACCCTTTGGCGGTAGCAGTTGATAACAGCCCGGTATGATGATAACCAATCCATACCCAAAATCACATCAAAACCCGACATGGCCATAACTACAAAAGAAAATGGAAGCCGGCGACTGCAATATCACAACCTCTACACCCTTGCTTCAAAATCAACGCACCCCCAATGGGTGACATAACACAAATAGGAGAAGCTAGCTGCGCCAACTCCAACCCCAAAACAGATGCAAATGCAGCAGATATAAAGGAATGGGATGCACCCTGTGGACGCGCCCTCGTGGGCTTATGCTTTTCCACAGTTCGGACTCATTTGTCACGGTTCTTAATCTGACCTTGCAACGTGCAATGCAAGACTGATAAATCACCAAAGAGTCCAAATCCGGCAAATCATTTTGGAAAATTGATTTTTGAGAAAGAAGTGCCAAACATGGACTACTTTGCCAGATACAGAGTCGCCACCTAAATATTTATTTTGGGGGAATTTAGGAAATCCTGACTCGTTGCCTAAGGCCACATGTCCGTCATCACCAAAGTTGCCTCGGCTTGGGAACTTGGGTATGATTGGGGAAGGTCATCTATGAGCACCCCCGCTCGCCCGATCCGAAGATCGGCCTGTACTAAGCATGATATCGAGTTTTGAAAATATATGTATTCTTATTCCGGTTAATTAGCTGGAATTTACTATGTGATGCGCACAACACACAAGTATAGACTAGATCGCCTAATTTGGAACAAAGCATTGCATATCCATTTTGTTTGGAAAATGGTTTGAAGATTGCTACTCGCAAGTAGGCTAAAATGTGGATTTCAATGAATTGTCACAATTCAAGTATTTCAACCTTCACCCACAGGCATTCAGGCAGTTTATATCAACTAAGCAGTTAGTCTCATGGCAAGCATGCTGTCATGTCAACACTTACACACATGCAAGATGCAAAATCATAAACACTCACAGTGTACTCCGAGCCAAAACACAGAACATGTTAGTAATCAATGTATGATCCAAGTCCATGTTAAAATGGCTAATGTATCGCATACAAAATGTAACTAGAATAGGCATGGCTAATCCAAGGATGGCATGTGAAATGCAACAACTCGATACACGTATTCAAGTTGGAATTGAAATATTATGCAGTTATCATGATGCACCGAGCCCAGTGCATGCAATACAAATGAATGATGCAAACATGCATAGCATAAGGATGCTAATTGAAACATGCTCTAGAACTAACCATCGTAAGCGGTTAAGTAAATGGGAGAAAGAAGTGGAGATTGGAAGACATGCATCACACACATGCACGCTTATTACACGATTGCGCCCTCTCGAGGGAGGGACCGAAAGAATAATACAAATTAATTAACTAACAAGCTAATTAAATATTACATAATACTTAATTAATTAAATGAATTAATTAAGCTAAGAAAGCAGTAAAGAGGCCTCGGGAAGAGGGATGAATGCATGCACGCTCGACTCCGCTCTGAAATCCATCGCCATACTCATGTTGCCTCTATTTACACTACTCTGTACTTCTGAAAACTTCACAAGTCCCAAGAAAGCTTCAGAATCACTCCCTGAGCACTGTAGGATGTCACCGACCAAGAGGTGAGGCCACCGGCCATGGGGAACTGGTCATCGACCATTTGTGGTAATCTCGGCTAACAATTAATGGCCGGCCGGCATTGAAGATGGTCGACCGACCATCTTTTCCTGCAGAATCCTGTTTTGCTGCAGCAGAGGACATACAGAACATGGAAATGCATTTTCAAAGCAATGTTTGCACCACCACCCTCCTTATCATGTTTGAGACTCAAAGGAGTATGGTTCTTGACCCTCGGGCCATCAAATCACGCATTTCAATGCATGATGGCCAAAGGTGCCAAGTGTGCATTTTAATGTCAAATGAAATGCACACAAAACAAATGAGAGACCCCTAACCTCTATCATGGTTTATCAAGGGGCAAGGAATGCATGCCTAAAGCTATGCAACCTAGACATGCAAGCAAGCTAATGCAACATGAACATGCAAACAAACAATGTTGCACAAGGCAATTAGCATATAACAATATGCAAAGACAAGCATGCAAACAAGCATGTGACTTCATTCAATCATATAACAACATGTGAGGCAAACATATAACAACATGTTAAGCAACGTAAAACCAAAAGAATGCATGCCAAATGCACTACCACTTAAGCATGCAACAACATATTAATAGGCCAAGTATGGGACAACAGGCAAGGCAAGCATGCAACAACATGCGGGGATGGTCTTAAACCAAAATAAGCAGCTCTCAAATATGCCCAAATCAGTGGCAAAAATGCTAAGGGCATGAGGGAAAATACACAAACAAACATGCATGCTAAATGGTCCAATACTTAAGCATAAAAGGGAAACTTTTAAGCACACTTAAAAGGAACGAAAAGCATGCAAATGTGACAACATTACATGCTCTGAAATGAAGCTAGGAGTGATGCCAAATCACATAAACAAGTCAAGCATGGCACGCTCAAGACTGAAGCCTAAGATTAGTCGAGGGACTTGAACCAAAACTACACAAAACAAACAGCATATGGCAAGTATGACCCAAACAGTCCTAAATCATTCTAAAGTGAGCCTAAAACGTGCAATGACCTAAGCCAAAACAAGCTAAAACAAAGGGGCAAAATCATGAGGCATGCAAGGCCATCAAAAAGGTGTTACACTACAACCAAACATGGCATGATTTAAGCAACCAAAATTAGAGGTATGACATGTCAAAATGATCCCAAAAACCCGCTTAGATGTCATCCCGAATACCCAAACATGTTGGCATACACAATGACACATTCATGAGGCATAAAACACAAACTCTTTAAAACATTAAAGGAATGATAAGTGTAAGTTTATAAGCATGACATATGGACTAAAATAACATTCTAAGTGATGCCGAACCACTGAAATGATCCACATAGAGCATGCTAGCAACTTGGACACTCAAAGCTAACAAGCTAGATTGCATGGTGGCTATACAAAACAATGCAAGCATAACCAAAACAATGAAAAACAGAGCTTAAGCATGCTACAACAAGGCTAAAAGCTTCATGGAGTTGAGCCAAAATCATGCTAAAAACACATGATACAACATGATGCATGTTAAGGCCAAATCATGGGATTACAAGACAAGTGTATGAAGCATACATGGCATGTCTAAACCAACTCAAAACAGAGGTGTATCATGGCAAAACAAAGCCTAATACATGCTGAAATGGGGCTAAAACAAACTAAACACACATGCTACCACATAAGCCATTTATGCAAGCATTAAAGACAACAAGGAGAGGGGATGACCCTCTCCTTTTTAGGACCTCAAAACCACCTCTCCACCACTAAAAATCCTCTGGGTTTCAGTAGTAGAGAGGTCATGTAAAGACCAAAACAATGGCCAAAAGGTATGGCCTAAAACAAGGCCTAACAAGGCCTTGGAGGGGGGGAGGCAACCCCAAACCTCAAAGTGACCTTAAACAAAGTTCTAAAGCACACAAAATCAGAACTTTTATCAGTTATAGTCGAAGCTTAAAACAATAAGCAAGAATGGATGAAAGCCTAAGCAAGAAAGGGGTAACTATAGTAAGAATGCTCACCCTTGTAGACCTTCTTTAGGAACAAAGCTCCAACACCTTTCTTTGGTCAAAACCAGTCCAAGAACCCTAACAACAACCTTCTAAGGCCTCAACAACCCAAGGATGGTGTAATACTAGGTGCTCTAGTGCAAAAGTAAGACAAAACTCACTTTAGGGCACAAAATATAATCAAACAAGGGAGTATAGATACAAAACCATGTCTAAACTCTCTAACCTAATTTTTCTGAACCTTGGAGAAGGGAGGAGGGGCTCCCTCTTTATAGAGGCTCAAATTTTAAGGCTTCCAAGAGAAGCCAAGCAAGGAGAAAATCCCTCCATACACGTGTATGGAGGGGGTGCAATGTGGACGCCAGCTGTGACAGTTGGCATAAAATATCTGCCAAAAGAAGATGGAAAGGGGTCAGCTGGAAAATATGGGCGATTGACCAACAAAAATGGTCAGCTGACCAAAAACATTGCCGACTGACTGTAGACACCCCATTTTTGACCGTCCTCAAGACTTGGACGTCACCATTGGAACACTTGGTGATTACCCTGGTTTGTGTTCATCTTGAGTTCCCGGAGGTCTAGGTTGCGCGCCTTGCCTCAGGACCTCTCGACTCGACTGTGTTGTGTCTGGTTTTGCACCAAACACTTGTGTTTTGCCTTGGAAGTGCAGGGAATGCATTGTGAGGCATCCGTACACATCACCGGCCAGTGCTTTTGTGCCATCGGCAATGTATATTGCCGGTCGGCACTCTTTGTTGCCGGTCGGCCATTCATTTTGCCAAAATGGCAAATTTGAATGGCCGATCATTGTTCATCTACTTTTGGTAGATATTTTGTGCCAGCTGTGATAGCTGGCACCCACTCTGCTCCCCTCCATACACGTGTATGGAGGGATATCTCTCTTGACAAGCTTATTTGACAAGCTTTACAAGAGAGAGCTCTATAAGAGAGAGTCTCCTCTCTTGGCATTAGGGTTAGATAGGTTAGACAACATTTTAGAGAGTTTTGATATTAGGGTTAGGAATTTGTATCTATCCTATATCTCTCTCTCTCTCTCTCTCTCTCTTTTGAGCTTAGTGTGTGTGTTTTGTCTTACTTTTGCTCACAAGCACCCACCATTACACCATCCCTTGGAGCTGAGGCCTCTTGAGGGTTGTTTTGGAGGTTTTGAAGCTGGTTTCAACCTAAAGAAGCTGCTGGAGCTTCATTGTTGAAGAGGGTCTTCAAGGGTAAGAAACTTGCTCCTTTTTACCCCTTTCTTGCATTGTATTTTTGCCTACCTTGCAATTTTTTTTTTTTTTGTGTGTTTAGTATATAACATAAAAAAGTTCTGTTTTTAGGCCCTCTAAATAGTTTGTTTAGAGTGTTTTGTGGTTTGTGGTTTGAGGTTGTTTGACCCCTCTTAAGCCTTGTAAGGCTCAATTTTGTGCCATTTTGAGTGAGCTCCGAGACCTTGGTGTTTGGGCCTCCTCACCACTGAAATCTTGAGGGATTTCAGAGGTGAGGATGGTGCCTTGAGGTCCCAAGAAGGAGAGGGCCACCCTCTCTCCTTGTTGTCCTTGAAAAGGACCATTTTTGCCTCTTGAGGGAGCATCTAGCTTAGGCTCTTGTTGACCATGCCTTAGCTGATTTTTGTGCTTATTATGTCATAATATGCCTCTGTTTTTAGTTGGTTTTGGTGCACCATGCTTGCTTAGCATACATGCCTTGTAATGCCATTTTGTTGCCTTAACATGCCTTAGGTTGTAAATCATTATTCTAGCATGTTTTAGGCTTAGCCTTGTGAAGCTTTCATGCGTATTTTGCCATGTTTAAGGTCTGTCCATAGTTGTTTGGGTCGACTTTGGCATGGTTAGTATAGCCCCTTTGCATTTTTGGTTTGTTGGCCTTTAGTGTGTGAATGTATAGCATGCATCCTTGCCTTAATTTAGTGGGTTGGGACCATTTGCCATGTTATTTCAGTCCCTTTAACATGCTTGTATGCTTGCCTTGGATGCCTCTTTGAAGCTTTGAAAGCTTGTCTTGCATGCTCCATGTTTTGGCCATTGTGCATACCCTTTGAATTTGAGCCACTTAGATTCCATCTAGGTGTCCCTTGGGTGTTGTTTAGGTTTGCATTAGACCTATTTTAAGTCCTCTTAGCCTTGTGAGGCTTGGTTGACTTAGTCTTGGTTTAAGCCTCTTGGCTTGTCTTGGGTTTTTGGCTTTGTTTGCATGCCTTGTTTATCTTGTTTAATTGGCTTAGCACCTTTTGTAACATGATTTTCAATGCTTACCTTGCATGCCATTAGTCCATGTTATGCCTCTTTCAAGTGTGCTTGAGAGTTGCCCTTTTGTGCTTGAGTGTTAGCCCTTTAACATGTGCATGTGTGTATGTGTGTTTAGTCCTCATTTCATGGCACTTATGGCCACTGTTTTGGGCCTAATTAGAGCTGCCTAAATCATGCTTAAGTCCATCCTTTGCTTGCTTGCATGCTTACCTTGCATGTTTGTTTGCATGCTTGCATGTACATCTTGCATGTACATCTTGCATCCTTAGCTTGCATGCCTAGGTTGCATTGCATCTAGCATGCACGTCTTGTTCCTTGATCTAGTGATAGGAATTGGGCTTTGGTTTGTTGGTTTGCATTGCATTTGACATCAAAATGTGCACACTTGGTCCCTTGGGCCATCACGCATGGAAATGCGCAATTGATGGTCTGAGAACCAAGGAGCATGTCCCTTTGACTCACTCACATGATAAGGGACATGATTGGTGCATATATGGCTTGAATTGCATTGCCATGCAAAGTTCTGTCCTCTGCTGCTGTCAAACAGGTTCTGCGGGAACTTCTTGCCGATCGACTGCATAGAGTGTCGACTGGAAATAAATCGGTGGCCGATGGATTCATTGTGTGCCGATGGACACCAAATCACAGCCGGTGATGATTCCCTCCAGTCGGTGGCACTCCTCAACATCCAGTAAGCGCATCCTGAGACTTTGGCAGTCTTCAGAGGAGTATAGCAGGGAAAATAGAGGCAGCTTGCGCATGGCAGTGTACTTCCGAGCAGGACCGAGCATGCATTGCATTGGGCTCTCTTCCCGAGGCGGTTTATCTGTTTTCCCTAGATTAGTTAATTTGCTTAGCTAATTAGATGGCCTGTAATATTTAATTAGCTTGTAGGTTAATTATTTGCAATATTTATTTGGTCCCTCCGGGCGAGGGCGGATCTGTAATAAGTGTGGGTGCGTGTGTGTGCATGTCTTCCAATCCCCACTTCTTTCTTCCCTTTTATTTACCTGCTTATGAAGGTAGATTAGGGCATGTTTAAATTAGCATACCTTATGCTATGCATGCGTGCATTCATACATTTGTCTTGCATGCACCGGGCTCGGCGCATCATTCTAACTGCATTTGTATTTCAATTCCAAATTGAATACGTGTTAGTTGTAGCATTTCAACATGTCATTGTAGATTAGCCGAGCCTATCTTAGTTGCATCTTGCATGTGTTGCATTAGCCATCTTAACATGAACTAGGATCATGCATACGATTATTAACTAGTTTTTGTTTTGGCTTGGAGTACTCGGTAAGCATTTATGCTTTAGCATCCTTGCATGCGTGTGAGTGTTGCCATGATAGCATGATTACCATGAGGCTAGCTGCTTATGTGTTATAACTGTTTGAGTGCCTGTGGGTGAAGGTCGGATTGTCTGAGTTGGAATAGCTCATTGGAATCCGTGTTTTAGCCTACTTGCGAGTAGCAAATTCCAAAACATTTTTCCAAAACAAACGGATATGCAATGCTTATTCCCAAATTAGGCAATCTAGTCTATACTTTTGTGCTGTGCGCATAACATAGTAATTCTAGGTTAATAATCAGGATAAGAACACATAACGTTTTCAAAATCAGATATCATGGTTAGTAGAGGCCGATCTTCGGATCGGGCGAGAGGGGGTGCTCATAGCTGACCTTCCCCAATCGTACCCAAGTTCCCGAGCAGGCAACTTTGGTGATGACGGACACATGGCCTTTGGCACCGAGTCAGGGTTTCCTAATTTGCCAAAATAAAATATTTAGGTGGCGACTCTGTATCTGGCAAAGTAGTCCATGTTTGGCACTTCTTTTCAAAAATCTGTTTCTCAAAATGATTTGCCGGATTTGGACTCTTTGGTTCAGATTAAGAACCGTGACACAAATCGAGTCCAAACTATAGCGCGGGGTCCCTCGCGGGCGTGTTGTAACAGTTTCTGGCGACTCTGCTGGGGATTTTTAGAGGGCTTGACTCGAACTCGTGATAACCCGTTTTGATTACACTTATGTGTTTCTTTGCATTGCATGTGCATTGGTGCGCCTAGGACATCGTGTTTGCCATCTGCCATTCCTGAACGGTTTGCCAGAGGCTTGTCTTGTCAAGGCATGACCATAAGGCTGACCGGTTATAGGCTCTGACAGTATGGGAACACAAACCCCGGTTTTTATCAGGGCACCGCTTTTGACCATTCGACCTAGTGCATATTCGGATCCATAGTGACCATTCCAAGCTAGGACAGGTTGCTTACCCGATGTTAGGTTGTTTGAAAACTGCTGCGTGCATAGTGAAACCCTAGCTCCTGACAAAATAGGACAGGGAAACCCTACCCCTTTATAGGGGTGTTTTGGCTCTCTTTACTTGCTATGTGTTTTAGAGTGTATCTATGCAAGGGAACACACATATCAGTTTGCAAGTTTGAGTATCGGGCCCGATGGCACCAGTATCAGTGTTGTTAAGAAATCAGTTATCTGCGGGTATCAAGTTCAGTTTTGGGAATAGTGATTCTGGGGAACAGTGATCAGTAATAGAGTGCAATTGTTCGGCTACACCTGTGATTGATCTGTTTGGGCTGAAATGCTGTTTGTTTTTCCTTTCAGTTCAGAGAGTTCATACAGAGTAGCTAGTGTTCCCCCTTGCTGAGGCAAGACAGATATCTAATCCGTCAGTCACCGTTCAGTACAGCGGACTTATGATGACACAGAATTCAGAAGAGATTGTGGTTATGACGGCTACGCTAGATCAAGGGATCACCCTGCAGGATGAAACCAATGTTGATGTATCGCATCCGCCCAGGTCGCCTGTCACGCACCCGATCTGGACTCCCCAGTTGTATCAGGCTTGTTAGCCCACTACATTCGAGCTGATGGGAATGATTGGTGACCTCCAGAGATCCGTGGCTGATCTAGCCTATGGAATGTCGGCTTCACCGCCAGCGGCACCATATGCCAGGAATTTCATACCATAGGAGCCCCCGCTACTAGGGCGGATTGTGATAGAGCTCAGCCAGCCAGAGGTGGCTTCCAGCTACAGCCACGACGTGTCAGCAACAACCGGGCTTCGCTCTGAAGTAACAACCCAAACCCTTGACCAGGCTGAGGCCAGAGGCTAGAACAAAATGAAGGCAGATGCCGATCCTATTGAACAACTGCTGCGGGCAGTCGAGGCTTTGAAAGCCGGGGGGATGAACAAGCAACAGATATTCGCAGTTGTGGCGAACACTGTGGAGGATGTTTTCCCCACTCCACCTGAGGGTAGTTCAAGTCAGTCGAAAAATCGGATTAGGCCCCGTCATGCTAGAACAGTTCCTCCTACTCCCGCCCCTGCACCTGGAAAGGATCAGAAAACCAAGGCAGTGCCTGCCGACCCTTTTGCTAGTGCGTCTAATAAGAATACTCAGACTTCAAAGTACCTGCCCCGAGGGCGCAGGGTCTTTTATGCTCTCTACATGCCTCTGTCTAAGGCACTTCAGATTCTTTCCGAAAGGGGGCACCTCAAACCCCTTGAACCTCGGCCTCTCCCGAAGAATCTCCCTCTCACACATGATGCTGCTTTGTACTGCGCGTATCACCAACAGACCGGTCACGCCACCGATAACTGTTTCCGCCTTCGCCATGAAGTGCAGGATCTGATCGATAATGAGGTCATTCTTCCACCTACCTCAGCGAAGTCTGTTACCACCGAGCTGTTGGACTTTGAGGATACTGCGAGTATGTGATCAGGGGTTGGACCACCTGCGGGCGGCGCTCAGTGTATTTCAGATGTGGCGTCTGGCACGCACTTTTTGAGCATTTGTAAATGCAGTTTTGTAGCTTCTGGCTTGGGTTTTGAGTCAGTTCTCTGTTTTGTTTTTGAGTCTGCCTCTTTGCTTTGAGTCAGTCTTTTTGTTTTTGGGTCTGTCTTGTGGTACCGAGTCAGTCCCGTTGTATAGGATGTCGAGTGATTCCGGGGTTATTGCCTCGAACACCGTTTCTGTAGTTAACCTTTTTGCTTTCTTTTTGAGTCTGTCTCTGCTGTGGAGCCAGTTACATCCGAGAAACCTGAATGAAACAGCTGTGGCTATCACATTTCCGTGCTTATTGTTTGTTTTGGGCTAGTTGTGCCAGAGGTTTTGAATGGAACGACCCTGCATTCTACCTGCTCTTCTGTGCCTTGAGAATTATTGCATTGACCTAAGTTCTTCAAAACTTTTTTTCGAAACATTGTGATAAAAACGAAGAGGAAGAAATTCCTCCGGTTTTGCAAAAATTTGATTAATTGAGAGAAAGAGAGGCATGTTAAGCCTTTAATGAATGAAATCATGCTTGTCAGCGTGAATACTGGAAAGGACCCTGGCTTGATCCAGACCGGTTCCACACCATCTTCGGCGCGAGCGATTTGTCGCTTTCTTAAAAACTTTCAAAAACAAATGTTTTGCGCGGCCCTGTGAAGTCCTGCGTGGAATCGCTCTTGAGATTGTGCAGCCTAGGATCGCTCTCAGCCTCAAGATTCAACCCGTTCATTTTCGAACCTTGAACCCGTTCAGAACGTTCAACGGTCAACCGCCATGTAAAGTCTGTGTGGCCAGATTAGAAGCAGCCCTCGAGCGAGAGGCACCAAAATCAGATCAAAAAGATTAGATCTCACCAGAAGAAGCTCGTGGAGCAACCATGATAGATTCTTCGGCAAATCATTGCAACAGCCGTTCTCCTAGATATAGAGAGGCTTCAACTTCAAAAACCATTTGGCATGGACTTGTTACACTTTTACCCTTTTGAGAGGCTCGCTGGGCTGAAAACCCGGAAGGGCGACCCAGGCAAAAGTTAGAGCAAGAGAAAAATACAAAAAAATGCAAAAAGAGGAGAAGAAATAAAATCGAAAAAAAAGGAAATGAAAAAATACAAAAATCAAGAAAAAAAAGAACAGAAAAAAAAGAAAAAGAAAGAAAAGCTCGCAAGGTCGAAAACCCGCATCGGGCGCCTTGGCAAAAGTTAGAGCTTAAAAAGTGAAGATTAAAATACCCGAATGTACCTTAACCGGAACTACGTAAGGCTTGATTCCCATGTTTGGGATACGTAGGCAACTTCATCCTGAAGTCCAGCCCCCAACGATCTCATAGCGACTAAGTCCATGCAATGGTTTTTAATCATCCTTGATTCCCATGTTTGGAGTATCTAGGCAACTTCGTCCTGAAGTCCAGCCCTCAACACCTTCAAGGTGACTGTGTCCATATATTGGTCTTGACCATCTCCGTCTTCTCAGCATCCGAGAGTTCGTTTGTGATCATCATTGGTAAGGACTGTTTATGATATGCTGCGACACCATCCAGACAAGGGGCAACTTTCCGTTGCCATGAGTCGCTGTTCAAACCAGGGGCAACTTTCCATTGCCGTGCAGCGTCCTTCAAGACAGGGGCAATTTTCCATTGCCTCCGATCCGAGGTTGCGCATCTCAAAGAGTAAGTTTCATGCTCATTGAGCATTGACTGTTTGCAATATAGTTTTTGAGAATTTTTACCGAGGTTGACTATTTTCTCGAAAATTATTTCATTTTCCAAAACTTGGACCATTTTCTAGGACCCAAGAAAGGAAAATTTTCAGTGCTCATAGCCTGACCTGCATGGTTTTCAGATCAAAAATCAAACAAGTGCGTTAATCCGACTCTCATCTTGGTCAAAATTGTTTTCGTAGAAAATCAAAACAAAAAATGGTCAAAATGATGAACTAGGGGCACAGTTGAGTCAGGCGTTCTGTCTTTCCCCCGTCGTCAACATACTTGCCAGGAGGGCACTCTACCCACCAGAAGAAATAGTTGTGAGCTAACGACGTTGGGCATGAACCCGCAACTTCCTATTCACTCATCAATCACCTTGGGGAGGGACGAAAAATGAGAGAATAAAGAATAGAGAGGTGTAAGTTGAGAGAAAAGTAAGAAAAAGGGTTTTGAGAGGAAAAAAAAACGAGCCTGAGGGCCAAGTGATGTGAGAATCACAAATCAGAAAGGGTGGGAACAATACCCAGAGAAACTGGCTCCTCGTGATCTGAGGTCCCCCATCTCCGTTAACGCGTCTGTATGTCGTGTCTTTTGTTTTGTTTACCTCAACCTTTGTTTTGAGTCTTTCCCGAGCGTGTCTCGTTGTGTTTAGGTCGCATACCCTTTTGTTTGAGTCCTTCCCGCTGTGTTCAGTTATAGGCTCAATACCCCGGTTGAAAATCCTTTTTCATTTCGAAAATCGTTATGCTCAGAGTGCTGTGCCATTCTCTACATCTGTGCGAAGCAAAAGAAGAAGAAAAAAAAAATTCGGGGCATCTGAGCGTGCTTCAACTTCAACTGGTCCCGTCTTTGTGTTCTGTCTTGTCAGATTGGGCTGTTTGTTCAGGATTTGCTGTGTGCAGAATGAACCGAGTGTGGTGTTAGGGGCTGTATGCAGACTAATCTCCAACAGAGTATGGGCTGTGCGTTCAGTTTGAGCAGTATGTTGCTTGGGCTGTTTTGCTATGAGGCCGTTGGTTATCTGATCATTACAGTACAAATGCTCGATTTTTCAAACAACAGGTCAACTCCATTCACATTGAGGTGTAACATAATGTGATGCGATGCAATACATGAGATATGTAAATACAACACTTTTTAAGCAAAAAGTTTGTTCATTTCATTATCTTTTTCAAGTACATAGCTTTGAAAACAAAAAATCTGCCTGCGGCAGTGCAGGGTAATTAACTACCAGCAAAGAAAAAGAGAAACAAGTACAAAAAAGAAAAAAAACAGCAATCTGGATCATCATCAGTAGTCTCGGGCCTGGGGATCTGTCCTCACCCTCTTCCTGGACGAAGGTCCAGGGGCATCGTCATCAGCATCGTCATCTGAGCCTGAGTTTGAGTCATCTCCAACCTCCTCAGATGACCCGGCCTCTGCCTCTGCCTCTGCCTCTGCCTCGGACTCGTCATCATCATCATCGTCATCGTCAGGGGTCGGCGCCCGCGAGCTACTCCCGACATGAACACGTCCCCCCTGGTACGGGGAAGTACAGCGTCTCCACGCCCTCCTCGAGCAGAAATAGAGGGCCCAGCCGGAGCACCACCCACTGGAGGAATCTGGAAGGGAGGCTGAAAAGCACAAAGGGCAAATACATCAGAATACTGTGAGTAGTGTATCAGTGCAGAATGCAGTGTATAGTGTGTGAATACTGTGAGCAGTGTATCAGTGTAGAATGCAGTGTACAGTGTGTGAATGCTGTGAGCAGTTTATCAGTGCAGAATGCGGTGTATGAGTACAGTGTATGAATGTCGTGAGCAGTTTATCAATGCAGAGTGCAGTGTATAAATGCAGTGTATCAGATGCTGTGAGATCAGTGTGTCAGGTGTTGTGTCGTGCATCGGGTTACGTGAATCAGCTTATGAATGGTTTGAGACCGTCGTCCGAAAGACATACCGGAATACTGTAGAGGGCCAGAAGGTCGAAGGTCCGCTGTAGCATCCCCATCATGGAGGCATTCACCTCCACAGACTGCCGGGTATACTCGGAGGACGCCTGCAAAAGTATCAAAGGCATCAGTATTCCGCGGAATATCAAATAAACTGAAATGAAATGCCAATGCAAGATGCAAAATGAAGTAATACATACCGGAGGCAAGTCGGGGATACCGGCTAACTCATGATCAGCCGGGGGAGGAGCAAAGGGGATCTGGTAGGTCGCCCCATCCTTCCCTCTGTATGTTAGTAAAGTGGGCAGAGCAGGCCAGCTGGTCCCCCGCCCTCTCTGAACTCCACCTCTGCCACGGACTCGAGCTCTCATCGACGCTCCTGCTCCAGCCCCCGCTTCCGTTCCAGCTGCTGGCGCCGCAGGTCCCCCTCTCTCAACTCGGCGACCGCCACTCAAGGGTCGCATAATGTAGGTCCGGACGTACTCTGCGTAATCGCCCTCGCCTCTGTGATGCTCTGCACCCCAGCCAACGGTGTAGTCCCTCATCTGCTCAAAAGAGAACCCCTCTATATGCCTCATATGTGTAGGAGGCGGACCCGGGACTATTTGCTCTGGTAAACCTAGGGTCTGACGCAAGAAACGCTCGCCCAGGTACCAAGCCTGACAGACCGGGCCCTCCAACAGAATCCGGCAACGGGTAGTCTCCCCCGCGCCCTCATAGTGATCCCTCACCACGGCCGGTAACGGAGCCCAGGGCTGCTAGGTGATCTGAAAATGAAATGCAGTTTGTTATTTATCTGTTATTGAAAACATACAGTGCTAAGCGAAGCCTAAGTAAATTCTAAAGTTGAACATACCTCCGCGGCGGTGATGGTGTCGAAGTAGCGGCGGAAGAAAATGAAAGACTCCCGTGGCCTCCGCACGCATCGCACGTCAAAGCGATGAGAAAAGGGGACACCGAGTGGGGTCTCCACGTCAGGTACTGGGGCAAGCCTGGGAAAATAGGCATACACCCACAACTGCAGAACAGGTATAAGTATGATTATCAGATAGAGCAAAATACAGAACAAAGCAGAAATGGCAGAGCCGTGTGTTGTGTAGTGTATTGTACAGAGTATACAGTGTGTGCAGTATACAGTCAAAGTAAAGCAGAGTATATGTGTGCCGCGTGTGCAGTATATAGTCAGGAAGAGGCAGACCGTGGTGTGTGCAGTGTACAGAATACAGAAAATGTGAAGCAGAAATGTAAAAGGGGAAGAAGATGTACCTCCCAAGCTCGCCAGTAGCCGCCGAGAAGCTGTCCGCTAAGGCGGGAGAAAGAGCTCATGTAACCGTACAAAGTAGCCAAGCCGGCGCCACCGCAGTTATAATGGCGGATCCGCCTGACATCCACCAGTGCGCTCAACAGGCATATAGGCACGGTGTTCGCCCGGTCGGCGAAGAGGGTCATCCCGAAAAGGAACATGATGAAGCCCCACGCATACTGGTCCACCTCCTCTGGGGTCATCTGCGCCTCCTCCGCCAAGGCCGGCTGGATCCAGAAATGGCTCTCAAACCAAGAGTACCTAACAAACCCAGCTCGAGCGAGGGGAGGCTGAGTGCCGAGAAGGTACAGCTGGGCGGCGTCCCACTCACCCATATCGGTGTCGAAGGGGATCAGATCACCCCCTACCCCGATGCCGGTGAGCATTGAGAAATCATAAGGGGTCATCGTCATGTCCCCCGCAACGGAGAAGTGGAAGGAGTTGGTGGTATCCCACCACCTCTCCACTAGAGCGGTGAGCAAGGGCCTGCAGGTCGTGAGACAGGAGAGCCCCCTGCAGAAGATGCCGAAGTCGGCCTTGTCAATGATACGACGAATAGCGTCTGGAAGCTCTAGGTACCAATCCCGAGCGACGATATTCCCATACCCGCGGATGGTATGGGAATTCCCTTGTAATCAAAAACAACAATTGCGAAGCAATATTCAAAATGCAGTTTTAAGAAGCATACAGGTATATAGCATGTGCGCATGTTTTCAAATTCGAACAGACATCGGTTGCCGGTGTACTTACAGTGAACTACAACGTGTGATGTGTCAGCGTGTTTGAGTGGTTCAGGGCAAATACAGCATGTGTGCATGTTTTCAGACTCAAGCAGATATTGGGTACCAGTGTGTATGCAGTGAAATACAGTGTGCGCCGTGCGTTTGGGTGATTCAGGGTCAGTGCAGTGTGTGTGCACGTGTAAGTTTCAAACAGATACCGGTTGTAAGTTTGTTTGCGATCAACTACAGTGTACAGTGCATCAGTGTATCAGAATTAAGCAGTTACAGAATATGACCAGTTACGACAGTTTTATATTCTACATTGCGGAAAGTAAAGTAGAGGAAAGAATGTTACCTCGGAAGCGCTGAAGGACAGATGGGAGGTAGGCTCACGCAGGAGAAGCTCGGGTGCCACACCCCTCTCGAAGCTCCGGAACTGGCGTAGTCCATCGAGGAGCATCACATGAACCGCAGGCCTGTAGGTCTCCGGATCGAACGGCCGGATATGAAGTGGCAAGGGGTCGGCCTCGGGATCCATCTCAAGCTCGGGAGGGGCCCCACCCTGTGGAAGATCGTCCGCCATCTCGAAGAGAACGTGAAAATGACCGGAAGATAAAAAACCGGGCGAGAATGTGAAATGTCAACAGAAAGTCAACCCCGAGAGGGCTGGAAAAGGCCGGAAAAGCCGAATTGCAGAAAAGGCACAGATATCGAGAAAAATTAGAGGGAAATGAGCCTCGAGTGGCAAAAATCAAGAACGAGACACCGAAACGAAGTTTCGTTCGGTTCAAAATGTTCGAAACGCGAAGGTATTCACGAATCGAACAACGAAACGGGGGCTAGAACGCACGAAAATGAGAGAATCGAAGGAGGAAAACACCCTAGAGAGAGAGGGAAGGGATTTTTGAGCAAAAGGAAGTGAACAAAATAGGGCTAGAAGCCCTATTTTAAAAGACCCGTAGCAAAATGACAGAACTGCCCCGATACAGGGACTTTTTGCCGGTCGGCCACACTCTTTGCCGGTCGGCAAAATATTGTGCCGATGGAAATTGTATGATGGCCGATGGACGGCCGGTGATGCATTTTGATGGCCGGTGGACATCCGGTGGTCTCCTACAGTGATTTTGGAGCCTCCTACACCCTTGTTTGAGTTATGTGTGGGGTCCAGGGCCTTTAGTGCTCAAAACAGTGCAAAACAGTGCATTTCCGACGCTCAACCGGCCTCTGTTTTGACCTCGGGTCGTGTCTTCTGTGCGTGGCACTCGAATTCGTGCAAGGTGTATCCTTTTCGTATCCTTTTGGCTTTTACAAAACTCAAAAGTTGCCCCATGCGTATCGCATATCAATCGCACTGTCTTGTGCGCTCGCGTTGTCTAAAACGCATTGCGCGGTTTTGCGTATCTCAATGCATTTTGCATGCATTCAATCAAATTCATTACTTGCGTAGACCGCATGTTTTGCTTGCGTAGACCGCATGTTTGTTCAAATTCATTACTTGCGTAGACCGCATGTTTTGCTTGCGTAGACCGCATGTTTGTTCAAATTCATTACTTGCGTAGACAGCATGTTTTGCTTTCGTAGACCGCATGTTTGTTCAAATTCATTACTTGCGTAGACCGCATGTTTTGCTTGCGTAGACCACATGTTTGTTCAAATTCATTACTTGCGTAGACCGCGTGTTTTGCTAGCGTAGACCGCATTCTTATGTTCAAATTCATTACTTGCGTAGACCGCATGTTTTGCTTGCGTAGACCGCATGTTTATAATTAATTACGTTGCTTGCGTAGACCGCATCTTTGCAATCAATTTCATTACTTGCGTAGACCGCATGTTTTGCTTGCGTAGACCGCATGTTTGCAATCAATTTCGTTACTTGCGTAGACCGCATTCTTTCCTTGCGTAGACCGCATGTTCTGCTTGCGTGGACCGCATTCTTGTGTTCAAATTCATTGCTTGCGTAGACCGCAATGCTTTCCTTGTGTAGACCGCATGTTTTCCCTGCGTAGACTGCATGTTTTACTTGCGTAGACCGCATATTTTGGCTTGCGTAGACCGCATGCTTGAAACCAATTTTATTACTTGCGTAGACCGCATGTTCTACTTGTGTAGACCGCATGCTTATGTTCAATTTCATTGCTTGCGTAGACCGCATGCTTATGATCAATTCCGTTGCCTGCGTAGACCGCGTGCTCCACTTACATGTCTGTGCCTTCACAGCATTGTTATGCTTCCCACTTGCTTTGCGTTGTCATGCATTTTCAAGTACATTAATGTGCATATTGTTAATCACATTGTACCTGTTAAGTTTGTTTTCTTTGCAGGCACGATATTGTATGTATGGTTCATTTAAGGCTAGTGCAACCAGACGAACCGGACAGGTATGATGTACTCCGAGTGAGCCATATCGAGAATTTTGTACGGTCTAGGAGACCTTAAATCCTTGGAAGGTGCAAGACCTTTGGCGCATTGATGTGTACAGTTCGTTTGCATTGTCATGCATGTTTTAAGCGACACGTTGTTGCGCATTTCAAGCTCACTTGCATTGTTATGCATTTCTTGTGCAATATACATGGTCTAGGAGACCTTAAATCCTCGGAAGGTGCAAGACCTTTAGTGCATTGATGTGCACAGTCCATTTACATTGCCATGTATCTTAAAAGCTGCGCGTTGTCGCGCACTTCGAAATCATGCATCATCATGCATTTGCATTTCAAAAAACAAAAACAAACAAAAAATATAGTTGCATTGTCATGCATCATCATAAATAGTGGCATTGTCATGCATCATTGCATATTTGTAGATATTGCATTGTAGCTTGCATGCATTCACTGCATCACCCTCCGCCTATGGCTCGCGCCTTTCCATGATTGAGCTTGGTCTGGTATGTGCCCATACGTTTCGCGTCGAAACATAGTTCAGTAGACCGTTCTATGTTAGACACGGCTTGTATGTGTACATGCCTTTCCTAGGCAAGATTTGGTTTGGCCCGCAGGCCATATCCATTGTATTGCATTTCCATTCCATTGCATATTTGTAGATATTGCATTGTAATTTGCATGCATTCACTGCATCACCTTCCGTCTATGGCTTGCGCCTTTCCATGTTGAGCTTGGTCCGGTATGTGCCCATACTTCTCACGTCGAAACATAGTTCAGTAGACCGTTCTATGTTAGACACGGCTTGTATGTGTACATGTCTTTCCTAGGCAAGATTTGGTTTGGCCCGCGTGCCATATCCATTGCCATTTCCCCAGCACTTTCGTCATGTATTACATTATAGTGTAATTGTTGCATCCAGCATTAGGATCGTAGTCCTTTCCCCAGCGGGTCGTTTCCCCACCTTTGTCATCCCCCCCAATACTTGTTCTTGTGTCCGTCTACATTACTCATAGTTCAGTTGATTGTTCTATGGTAGACGGACTTGTTACCTCCATCAATCTATTTGACATAGGTGTGGTTTCGAACCACTCATGATTGGATCATGATTCAATTGCTTTGCATATAGTTTGCATTGTTTCAATTACGTTGCATTTTCATTTGCATTGTTTATACATAGTTTTGTATATATTGCATATCATTTTGCATTGTCATGCATGTTGCTAACAATATTGTACCTGTTAAGTTTGCTTTCTTTTTCAGGCACGATATTGTATGTATGGTTCATTTGAGGCTGGTGCAACCAGACGAACCGCACAGGTATTGTATCCACTGCGTGAGACGTATCGAGAATTGCATAATTCTTTTACATCATTTCTGCATTATAGTGTAGTTTGGTGTATGCTAGCTTAAAACTGTCGCATGTGTGCTTCACTACAGCTTTCTTTGCATGATCATAAGTTATGTCTGGCTCTGTGCATTGTCTTGCATTTTGCCCCTGCCTTCGGGCGCATATCTTGTTTGTCTTACATGTTTGTCTAAGTCTTCGGCCTTGTCAAAAATGGGTCGTCTCTGGGCTTTGACATTCAATCCCGTCATTGTTATGACTTTCGAGTTCTGTCAAAGAGGGGCAACTGTAGACACCCCATTTTTGACCGTCCTCAAGACTTGGACGTCACCATTGGAACACTTGGTGATTACCCTTGTTTGTGTTCGTCTAGAGTTCCCAGAGGTCTCGGTTGCGCGCCTTGCCTCAGGACCTCTTGACTCGACCGTGTTGTGTTTGGTTTTGCACCAAACACTTGTGTTTTGCCTTGGAAGTGCAGGGAATGCCTTGTGAGGCATCCCACACATCACCAGCCATGGCTTGAGGCCACCGACCAGTGCTTTTGTGCCATCGACAATGTATATTGCCGGTCGGCACTCTTTGTTGCCGGTCGGCCATTCATTTTTCCAAAATGGCAATTTTGAATGGCCGATCACTGTTCATCTACTTTTGGTAGATATTTTGTGCCAGCTGTGATAGCTGGCACCCACTCTGCTTCCCTCCATACACGTGTATGGAGGGATATCTCTCTTGACAAGCTTATTTGACAAGCTTTACAAAAGAGAGCTCTATAACAGAGAGTCTCCTCTCTTGGCATTAGGGTTAGACAGGTTAGACAACATTTTAGAGAGTTTTGATATTAGGGTTAGGAATTTGTATCTATCCTATATCTCTCTCTCTCTCTCTCTTTTGAGCTTAGTGTGTGTGTTTTGTCTTACTTTTGCTCACAAGCACCCACCATTACACCATCCCTTGGAGCTGAGGCCTCTTGAGGGTTGTTTTGGAGGTTTTTGAAGCTGGTTTCAACCTAAAGAAGCTGCTGGAGCTTCATTGTTGAAGAGGGTCTTCAAGGGTAAGAAACTTGCTCCTTTTTACCCCTTTCTTGCATTGTATTTTTGCCTACCTTGCAATTTTTTTTTTGTGTTTAGTATATAACATAAAAAAGTTCTATTTTTAGGCCCTCTAAATAGTTTGTTTAGAGTGTTTTGTGGTTTGAGGTTTTTTGACCCCTCTTAAGCCTTGTAAGGCTCAATTTTGTGCCATTTTGAGTGAGCTTCGAGACCTTGGTGTTTGGGCCTCGTCACCACTAAAATATTGACAGATTTCAGAGGTGAGGATGGTGCCTTGAGGTCCCAAGAAGGAGAGGGCCACCCCCTCTCCTTGTTGTCCTTGAAAATGACCATTTTTGCCTCTTGAGGGAGCATCTAGCTTAGGCTCTTGTTGACCATGCCTTAGCTGATTTTTGTGCTTATTATGTCATAATATGCCTCTATTTTTAGTTGGTTTTGGTACACCATGTTTGCTTAGCATACATGCCTTGTAATGCCATTTTGTTGCCTTAACATGCCTTAGGTTGTAAATCATTATTCTAGCATGTTTTAGGCTTAGCCTTGTGAAGCTTTCATGCTTATTTTGCCATGTTTAAGGTCTGTCCATAGTTGTTTGGGTCGACTTTGGCATGCTTAGTATAGCCCCTTTGCATTTTTGGTTTGTTGGCCTTAAGTGTGTGAATGTATAGCATGCATCCTTGCCTTAATTTAGTTGGTTGGGACCATTTGCCATGTTATTTCAGTCCCTTTAACATGCTTGTATGCTTACCTTGGATGCCTCTTTGAAGCTTTGAAAGCTTGTCTTGCATGCTCCATGTTTTGGCCATTGTGCATGCCCTTTGAATTTGAGACACTTAGATGCCATCTAGGTGTCCCTTGGGTGTTGTTTAGGTTCGCATTAGACCTATTTTAAGTCCTCTTAGCCTTGTGAGGCTTGGTTGACTTAGTCTTGGTTTAAGCCTCTTGGCTTGTCTTGGGTTTTTGGCTTTGTTTGCATGCCTTGTTTATCTTGTTTAATTGGCTTAGCACCTTTTGTAACATGATTTTCAATGCTTACCTTACATGCCATTAGTCCATGTTATGCCTCTTTCAAGTGTGCTTGAGAGTTGCCCTTTTGTACTTGAGTGTTAGCCCTTTAACATGTGCATGTGTGTATGTGTGTTTAGTCCTCATTTCATGGCACTTATGGCTACTGTTTTGGGCCTAATTAGAACTGCCTAAATCATGCTTAAGGCCATCCTTTGCTTGCTTGCATGCTTAACTTGCATGTTTGTTTGCATGCTTGCATGTACATCTTGCATTCCCATGTTGCATCCTTAGCATGCATGCCTAAGTTGCATTGCATCTAGCATGCACGTCTTGTTCCTTGATCTAGTGATAGGAATTGGGCTTTGGTTTGTTGGTTTGCATTGCATTTGACATCAAAATGTGCACACTTGGTCCCTTGGGCCATCACGCATGGAAATGCGCGATTGATGGTCTGAGAACCAATGAGCATGTCCCTTTGACTCACTCACATGATAAGGGACATGATTGGTGCATATATGGCTTGAATTGCATTGCCATGCAAAGTTCTGTCCTCTGTTGCTGTCAAACAGGTTCTGCAGGAACTTCTTGCCGATCGACTGCATAGAGTGCCGACCGGCAATAAATCAGTGGCCGATGGATTCATTGTGTGCCGATGGACACCAAATCACAGCCGGTGATGATTCCCTCCAGCCGGTGGCACTCCTCAACATCCAGTAAGCACATCCTGAGACTTTGGCAGTCTTCAGAGGAGTATAGCAGGGAAAACAGAGGCAGCTTGCGCATGGCAGTGTATTTCCGAGCAGGACCGAGCATGCATTGCGTTGGGCTCTCTTCCCGAGGCGGTTTATCCGTTTTCCCTAGATTAGTTAATTTGCTTAGCTAATTAGATGGCCTGTAATATTTAATTAGCTTGTAGGTTAATTATTTGTAATATTTATTTGGTCCCTCCGGGCGAGGGCGGATCTGTAATAAGTGTGGGTGCGTGTGTGTGCACGTCTTCCAATCCCCACTTCTTTCTTCCCTTTTATTTGCCTGCTCATGAAGGTAGATTAGGGCATGTTTAAATTAGCATACCTTATGCTATGCATGCGTGCATTCATACATTTGTCTCGCATGCACCGGGCTCGGCGCATCATTCTAACTGCACTTGTATTTCAATTCCAAATTGAATACGTGTTAGTTGTAGCATTTCAACATGTCATTGTAGATTAGCCGAGCCTATCTTAGTTGCATCTTGCATGTGTTGCATTAGCCATCTTAACATGAACTTGGATCATGCATATGATTATTAACTAGTTTTTGTTTTGGCTCGGAGTACTCGGTAAGCATTTATGCTTTAGCATCCTTGCATGCGTGTGAGTGTTGCCATGATAGCATGATTACCATGAGGCTAGCTGCTTATGTGTTATAACTGTTTGAATGCCTGTGGGTGAAGGTCTGATTGTCTGAGTTGGAATAGCTAATTGGAATCCGTGTTTTAGCCTACTTGCGAGTAGCAAATTCCAAAACATTTTTCCAAAACAAACGGATATGCAATGCTTATTCCCAAATTAGGCAATCTAGTCTATACTTTTGTGCTGTGCGCATAACATAGTAATTCTAGGTTAATAATCGGGATAAGAACACATAACGTTTTCAAAATCAGATATCATGGTTAGTAGAGGCCGATCTTCGGATCGGGCGAGAGGGGGTGCTCATAGCTGACCTTCCCCAATCGTACCCAAGTTCCCGAGCCGAGGCAACTTTGGTGATGACGGACACGTGGCCTTTGGCACCGAGTCAGGGTTTCCTAAATTCCCCAAAATAAAATATTTAGGTGGCGACTCTGTATCTGGCAATGCAGTCCATGTTTGGCACTTCTTTTCAAAAATCTGTTTCTCAAAACGATTTGTCGGATTTGGACTCTTTGGTTCAGATTAAGAACCGTGACACAAATCGAGTCCGAACTGTAGCGCGGGGTCCCTCGTGGGTGCGTTGTTACACTGACCAAAAACTTTGGCCAGTAGCAAGAAAACAAAGCCGGTGGCCTCAAGCCAAGGCCGGTGATGTGTGGGGATGGCCAACAAGCCATTCCCTGCCCTCAGAAGCAAAAACATAAGTGTTTGGTGCACAACTAAGCACAAAAAAAACAAGTCAAGAGGTCTTGACGTAAGGCGCACGACCGAAACCTCTGAGAACTCCAGACGAACACGAACATGGATGATCACCGAGTGTTCAAACGGTGACGTCCAAGTCTTGGGGACTGTCAAAAATGGGGTGTCTACACACCGTATCAATCAACACATTAGTAACCGAGTTGCAAAACAAAAAGGTACCTCTCACAACAGATGGAGCCGGTACAAGATCCTGTGCGGTAATAGCATACACGCGCCTAGAAGGTCTCTGATCTACCTGCTCTCCTCTCGGAGCATAAGATTGCTGCACTGACTGAGACGAAAAGGCACCCTGATTGGCCCTAGAGGCCTGAACTGACTGAGCTGGCTGATGGTTCTGAGTCTGCCTCGAACCAGATGCACCAGATGTGCCACTCAACTGCGGGCAAAACCTCTTCAGGTGCCCCGCCTGACCACACTGGTAACACGAGAGCGGTTGACCTCTGCCCTAACTCTGGCTCTAAGGATGAGTCGAAGATGAAGCTGCTATCTGCCCTCCTCCTTTCTGCGGGCAAGCTGGAGACTTGTGGCCCAGCTGACCACACTTGTAACAAGCAAAGTCTCCCTGACTGCCTCTCCCAGAGCCTACACTTGGCACTGGAAAGGTAGATCTCGCAAAAGCACCCTAGGACTGCTGAGGGTTAGAACCCCTCTGCCTCTTACCGTCCCCCTAGCCACCCTGACTCTTCTTAGAGCCTCTTTGCGCCTTCTCCTCCACCTCCATAATGGTCTCAAGATGGACTGCTGCATCCACAAGGCGCCCATGCTCCTGAGTCATGGACCCTGTAACCCTAAGCTTAAGCCCTGTCCTCAACTTCTTTTCGAACTCAAGACAACGACGTTCCTCAGACGCCACTAGCTCAGGTGCAAACCTAGATAGACTGGTATATGCAGCCTCAAACTCGACCACTGATGTACCTAGCTGGTTGAGCCTACAGAATAGATCCCTCAACTTCTCCCTAACAACGGGAGGCAAAAAATTCTCCTGGAAGGCACCAACGAAAGCCTCCCAAGTCCCACTAATACGACCCCGAGCAAACTTCCACCATTGACCCACGTCTCCCTTCAGCTGGAAGGACGCCAAGGTCACCCTCAAACCTTCGTCTTCGATGCCAAGCATCTCAAACGTCTTCATCATCTGCTCAAGCCACTCATCAGCCTTAAGTGGCTCTTTAGGATCCCCCAGAAACTCATCCGGATTAGACCAGAAAAACTCCCTCTTCAGAAAAGAAGGCCCTGCCTCTGCAATATGGGCCTGGACTTGATTCTCAGATCTGAGAATGTCCATGAATTCCCTCAATGCTCTTGCCATCTCGCGGGCTAAGGCGCCCATGGCCTGCTGACCTACTGGCTCGGCCACATTGGCCAAACCAACACCCTCCTGCTTCGCCGGAATCTCATCCGGTATAGGCATGTCCTGCCTCCTAGGCCTGCCACACCTACCACCACATCCTCGTCCTGACATCCTAATAAAGGTAACAAAGAACATTAGCATATTCACAAATGTGCCGATGCTATTTCACTTGCGTCCTAATGCATTGGACAACAGTAATTCATTCCACGTAAGCACATAATCACATAAGCACTTACGAATTTCGTTTCCAGATAATGACAGTCCCGAGGTGTTGCTAGAGTGTCGATTAGAAACAACATTGATTAAGTGCTTTTCCAACAGGACTCCCAGAAACCCAAGGGTCCAATCAACATCCTAGAAACTAAATCCCATACCCATATAGTCACATAAACATGTTATCACATAGGTACATAACATTACACTTAAGTCTCTAATAAGCGAGACAAACCTATTGTGGTACAAACCACTTCCCACGTACCCAAAGTATTCAAACCCAGTACGCTCTGATACCAAGCTGTAATGCCCTCAAAATAATACATAAACCCAACATTCAAGATATCCATAGACATACGAGAATAAAGCATATTTCCATTTATCAGAGTATTCATTACAGAAGTATTACATGCTGACAATAAAAGTAAATACCCTACGGGCTTACAACTTTCCAAGTCAACACTTGGTTACAAAAAGGGAGTACTAACTCAAATACACTTTAAGCCCTTGGCTTGAATTTACATGTAATATCAAAAGAGAATAACAAAAAAAGAGCTATCAGCCTCAAAGCCTCCCAAGCTACGTCCTTAGAAGTGGCATATCACCTGAACCTAAAAATGATGTCTCATATAGTGTGAGCCAAAGCACAGTAGAGATATACTAAACCAAATATAAGAAATAACTAAAACGTTAGCATTCGATAGATGTTTAACACTTGTAAACCAACTTACAACACTTTCCAGTTCCATGACAAATATGCTCATATTTCATTACACCTTCCTTTACTCCTAATTCAAATTTATAAACATGGCTCATTATCTAGGCAAACAAGTAAATGAGACTACACTCATATCAAAACACTTCCAATACTTTAATTATCAATGGAGTCCATCCCCTATCTCCTCCCAAACAGGTTTGAGAGTACATCTCCTTTCTTCTCTCAAACCATGGAGTGGATCCCCTATCTCCTCCCAAACAACATACATATACAATGTATTTAAACAGTTCATCATATACAATGATCAATCAATACACAATTTCGATGTATTATTCCAACCGTCATATTCAATGACATATTCCAAGTGATCAGTTTCAGTTTTCCCTAATCAACATACAATGTCTACGACAATCAAGACTATCCTCCACCAATAGCCCAAAGCAGTTATCTCTAAACAGATAATAAATTTATCAAATAGATAAATTATGAACATTTTCATAGGTGAGTGATTAATTAAACCAACTACACCATTCAATACCACAACTTCTCAATTTCATGACTTTCAACTCAATTTTGCATTTTCCCAAATTAATTATTCAACATAATTAGGGCATTTCCCCCATTTTTCAAATATCAACCCTAAGGTTCAATTTCATCAATTTAATAGCAATTCTTCCATTTTCCAAGGTCTCACAAACACATGGGTTTAACATTTGAAAACCCCCTTTTTATAACCTCAAATCAAACCTAAACTTTCCCAAAATTACCAAACAACACCATCTAATCAAAATGACTAAAATTTATGTCAAAACTCACAAGATTGAGTAGGGTATCCCTACCTCGAAGTTAGAAGCCCAAAGGAGTAGATGAAGAAAACTCAAAGTGCTCCAAATCTGTGATTTTTTAGATTAAAGCCCACGCCACCCTCTATCTTTCTTACAAAGAGATTAGGCTAGAAACAATCTAGGAGTAGATGAAATCTTAGAGAGAAGGTGTATATAGAGAGAGGAGCAGCCGGATCTAGGGTTTGTGTAAAGAAGGTGATGAAAAAGTGAAGTGTAACCCGCTTGTGAAAACCCTGTTCCGTAATTAGCTAATTGGTCCTTATTATGAGTTTGATTATAAGTCTTATATGATTTTGTGTGCCATTATGTCTTAAGATTTGATCATAAATTGGGAAAAGTAAGGCTCCTAGGTGAGTAAATTTGTGCATCTTAGTTTGTAATCTTTGTGAATTCAAGTTGAATGTTGATAAGGAACATAAAATGAATTGATCATGATGAAATCAAGTTAGGTTGTTGATTTGGTAGTCTATATGCACATGCATGTGAGAAAGTACCTTGAAATTGCATGTTTGAACATAAAAATGTATAATCCATGTGCAATTTTAATTGAAACTCATGTTTTGGTCACCTCTTCACCAATTAAGTTGTGAATGATGAACATCTCTGACATGCATGTACAAATCATGGGGGTGTAAGGCTTGAATGCTTGAATTTGAGTATGTTGGTGTTGAGTTTGAGGTAATTTGAGTCTTGCATGTGATTAAATTGTGAAATTGAGCTCCACTGTATTGTAATTGGGTGTTGGTATCATGTTAGTATATGATTATGTAAATTTTGAGCCAAAAACATGCATTTGGAGCCTTTGAACATCGAATTGAAGCTCAAGAACTTGATCTGGAAAACCCAAAAATTTAAGGTCCGCTTGAGCGGGGAAACCGCCGCTCGAGCGTGAATTTCGTGCTCCCAGTATTTTCTGCGGACCATGGTATCCGCTCGGGCGGGGAAGTTGATGCTCGAGTGGGGAGCCATGTAGAGAAGCCTTCTGCTCGAGCGCCAGAGTGGACGATCGAGCATAAATTTGACATAACTAGTACTTTTGCGGACCTCATGGGTCCGCTCGAGCGGGGAAGTCCACGCTCGAGCAGGGACCCTGTTTTCTGAAGTTTTGAAAAGGCATTCTGAGTTTCATTTTCCGTTCTCTTTCATTTCTAAGTACTCTTAGGCATGCATTGAGCATTGTAATTGAGTTAAAGCGATAAAAATGAAGCCTAAAGACGAAAATGTGAATTTTGAACGGATTGAATTGTTTGAAAAGGCCAAAGGCCAGTTTGACAGGAATAACAGTTTGACGCGAATAACAGTTTGACACTAATGAATTGGGCCCAAGGCCGTATGGTGTGTTTGGAACCGCATTACTTAACTTACATATGTCTATGTATGTATGTATTAGTAGAAATATAAATTGGGCCCAAGGCCATTTGATGTATATTGTTCCAATGTATATTCTTTATTTGATATCATTCACTGGGCTTTCGCTCACGCTCATTCATGTGTTTGTAGGTGAGCCAAGAGAAGTTCAAACCCAGCCCCAGTGAAGTTTGTATGGAACAACTAAGGTTTTGAAGAGTCAGTCCTTGCGTCTCACGCACAAGACACGTTTTCGCCCTTCTGCCATTCTATGTTATTTTGTCATGTTGGCGAGGACTTTGGTGTACGTCTGTATATAGCTTTGTTTTGGCTGACTTAGATTTGAATAATCCTGTCTATATAGAACTTTATGTTGCTATACTTTCTATTGTGAGTTATTAACATATGTATGCATGGAATGTTATGATGTACATATAAGCACGGCTCTATGGACAAAGTTTTAAATTTGCTTCCGTTTGGCCCCTTTACTCTATGAGTTTTGTCTTATTTGGTTTGAAGCCGTAGGTAATCTCGTGATTACTGGCCGGTTATGGCCTTAACCCATACGGGTGGGTTTGGGTCGTGACAGAGTGGTATCAGAGCACGAGTTAATAACTCACACACTTGTCCAAAAGAGCAATAAGCGTCTAGAAAAGATCTAGGATGCATTCATGTGATAAGTATGAAATTGGAAGCATCGAGAACATGCTTAAATGTTTTGATATGAACGATTATGTGCTATAAGTTTGTGAATTGCTTGCATTTCAAAATATTTGAATATGTATGCTCTTTAGTATATGCATACCTATGAATCTTCTGTATAAACCACAATGCAAGTTTAATCAAATGTTGAGAGCATGTGATTATATGAGATATGAATTGTTGCACTAGTGTGTACAACAAGTTTGTTTTGTTATAATGCACATACATGAACATATGAATCATGAAAAGTTGCCTATGTGCATTCGATTCTGCAAATGGGTGTCTATGTGAAATATGAACATGATTTGAGTATATAACTACTTAGTAAATGTCACGACCCCAAACCGCCCCTAGTAGTTTGGTGTCGTGATGGCCAGTAATCCGAGATTACCGAAGGCCAACTTTCAAAATTCACACACAACCAGAGTATAAATATATGGGGCTAACATGTGCAGAAGCATTAATTCAAAATACAAGTGGTCCATAAGAGCAGTGCATAAGTCAAATGGAATGGCATACATCTTTACATAGCTTTACAACTTGAATACAAATAGAAATGAAGTACAAAAATACATATTACATCTTGACAAAAGGGCTTCTCAAGCCGACATAAACAAAATACATGTAATACAACTAAAAGCATAATATTCAGGATTGCCGACATCCTCACTGCTGACATAACATGCATACAAAACATACATCTCGGCGTAGCCGACTTCTTGCTTGTTACCTACATATATACATAGGGAGGGTGAGCTTGCATACTCAGTGAATGGTACAAGTAATAAAGGTTTTAAATGAATGATTCCCGAGGTCTTTTCAAATCAATACATATTATATTCTTTGTCAAAACCATACATAACATAGCTTAGCTTGGCTTGAAACAAAACATCATTCAAACCTTAGTCTTTCAAAACTTGCTTACTTAACATACGTCATTTCAAAGCATGGGTTGATGACATTCCGGCAAAACAAAAGCATAACCTCGGCATAACCTTGGTCCTTCAAAACTTACTTACTTACTTACAAGACCCACGCGGTAAACCGTCAGTGGCAAACAAGACATAGCAAGGGAGATATCTCAAACAAGGGTGCTGTGAAAGTTTAGAGTCCTCCAGCACGAGGGACCTATGTTACAAAGGCCCGTAGCCCTTTAACACTTGGGTGCTGCGCAAGTTTAGAGTCCTCCAGCACGAGGGACCTATGTTACAAAGGCCCGTAGCCCTTTAACACTTGGGTGCTGCGCAAGTTTAGAGTCCTCCAGCACGAGGGACCTATGTTACAAAGGCCCGTAGCCCTTTAACACTTGGGTGCTGCGCAAGTTTAGAGTCCTCCAGCACAAGGGACCTATGTTACAAAGGCCCGTAGCCGTTTAACACTTGGGTGCTGCGCAAGTTTAGAGTCCTCCAGCACAAGGGACATTCAAAATGAGATGTGATGCGAAAGTTTAGAGTCCTCCAGCACAAGGGACTTTCCGAAAATGTCGTCAAAACAAAGCTTATACTTGATACATAAAAATAGGGGTAATCATTCATACTTGATCGAATACTTTTATCAAAACGAAACAAGGCTTTATCAAATCTTTATAACATAACTTTATTAAAAATACCACTCACATAGTTCTTGGGACGTCGGGGTCAAGGCAAAGGTCCAGGTCCTACAAACACATGGCAAAGCATACTGAATGCACTTCTCAAAACAAGTCTTACATGCATGCAAATGATCTCGGGAAAACATGCTAGAAGTCAAAACACTGTTTTACATGTTAGGAAGACATGCTGGGAACCAACCAGGTCTTTACCGAGGTCCCACACCTCCTGGCCGAGATGTGGCTACCTAGGCTTCGGCATGCGGCTGCATGCCGAGGTGCGCACAAGACAAACTAAAGGTGTAAGTGATCATGAAAGGTAGGCCAAGGTGAGATACGATGCTTGGCCTAAGTGTGAGGTCTATGTAAGAGTGATCTCAGTGACTACACCTCGGGAAGTGAAGTCTGGAGATCTGGGTTTCCACCCGTGAAGAACAGGAAGAACATGAACATGAAGATCATGAAGAACATGAATGCTAAAATCATAACTTCTTTATTTACAAAATCTGGGATTTCATGCTGAGTTCGAAAACATGGACTTGGGTACCCATGCTTGAAAATCATATGAAAACAAACACAAAAACATGGATCTTGGCATGAGCTTTCGGATCAAAACATGACTTTTCTTGAAGAATACATGAATGCCATTTTCTCTTTCTAAAACCGAACTTCAAAGCAATGCATAGCTTACAAATCATATTCAATCATGCAATACAATAACATAGACATAAAGAACGATGAGAGCAGATTAAGAATCTAACCTTAGAACACGGATCTAACGGTTCGATCTCAAGGAAACAAGCTTGGAAATCCACTCTCCCTCAAGAACTCTTCTTCCTCTCCAAGAGCTTCTCTCTCCTCTTCAAAACAAGATACAACAAATGATAGGTTTCCTCTCTCTATCGGCTGACTAAACACTCAGCTCGGACACATGGCAACGGCTGGTTGGCTCTCCTCAAAAAGGTGATAGATTGACAAGACAAGACTATGACAAAGCGTATCTAACAAGCTACTCGGTAAGGCACTCCGGCAAGTGATGACATCGGCTAACAACAAGACTTCGGCAACTAAGGTGACAATGACCTCGGCTAGGAAGGACAACACTTGACTAAGCTGTGCCACACCTTGGCCTAGATGTGCCACACCTCGGTCTAGGTCATAGCACTCCAGGACAAGGTCATTTGGGTGCAAAGGTAACATCTCGGCCTAGATAATACACATCTCGGCCTTGGTGATGAACACCTCGGCCTAGATAATGACATCTCGGCCAATATGTCAAGGCGAAGGTGGAGGTCAAACAAAGTGGTTCCAAGATAAATTCTAGACTGAAGATGACCTCGGCTTAGAATGATCTAGGCTTAGCATGACCTAGGCTTAACACAACTTAGGCTTGAGACACCAAAGAAGGAAACAAGCATGCACACAACACTTAGACATAACATGTAAACACAAAGCAAGACATGGACCTCACTTAGGCAAAACAAGTCATAAACATACAAATGCAAGCTTAACGAGTCATAATCATACAAATGCTCATGAACATGAATAAGACATAAATGTGGGTTGCTACAGTAAATGTTCAGCATGCGATATCTGATAAGTATGCAATCATCTGTTACGTATGTGATTAATTGTGTCTTGTCGATACATAAAATGAGAAAATAACAATGTGCCTATATGCGAATGTACGCATGTGTATCGGTGTTTATCTTTGTATTGGGCATCCTGGTATTTGGCAAGGCTTAATAAGAATTTGTATAGGACACGGATGAAGTAAGGGCATATGAGTTGGCAGACTCTTCCATAGCCCGATTTGATAGACCGGAAAGAATAGCACAAGGAATGGTAGAGATTTTGAGACAACAACGTTAGTTGCCATTACGGTGAGAACCTTTGCCACCATCAGTGTAAGAAATGCCGAGGGGTTTGTTATCGGACTTCTGGGCTCGTTAGGTGTGGTAAAATGGACCATATGGTAAGGAACTATCCCCGAGCTGAACAAAATGTGAATAAATCTTCTGCCTCAGCTAGATTCGTACCAATGGTAGGAATTGTTAATCAGGATAGAGTAATTGCACTCATCCCAGAAAGCACTCAGAATATTGCGACTGTTATCCTAGGTATCTGTACTGTTTATAAGCGAATGCTTATGTGATGATTGATTCTGAATTAGTGCATGTGTGCACCTTTGCTTGGGGTATTGTTTGATTCGGATCAGCATGTCCTTTCATATTTGCTGCTTGTGTGTCTGGATCAAGACTGTATTTATTGAATATATATGTATATGCTCCATTTGGGGAATTTGTGAAATATGTATTGGGATATCGATTAACTCTGCACATGCACATGTACATCTAAACCTATGCTCAAAGTGATTTGTTATATTACTGTCTTCAATGACTAAACCACTGGAATTATGACTCTGTGACTATGTGACTGGGTTGAGCACCCCAAATAACGAACTCTATATATTGCGAGATCATGTATTTGGATTGGTAGAAGATTGATTGAACTATGCGACTATCTTAAGCTTGACTCCTAAACCTATGTTTTGTGACCAATTTGGAACCTCTGCGTGACAAATCCTATATTATCTGTAACCGAAGAACTTTGTTTAATGTGATACTGTGTACCATGTGCTTGCATATAAGACCTATTTGAGAATTTCTATACGGATTATGATATATACCTCCTGATATGAACGCCTGCATGTGCAACTACACCTGAACTTATCTGAACGATACCATATTGTACATGATTTGAGATACGTTGACATGGACAGTTGTGATAAATGACTCCGATATGATTTTGAGAACTGATGAACTTAGAACGGTTGTGAGACTACCGACTATGTACCTAAGCAACGAAGTGTGCCTTACAGAACCCAAATACCCTATTTGGGAAAACTTTTATCTGATTCGATCCGATAGAACCTTTGTCTGATATTGCCTTGATAGATCCTTCATTGGATATGATTTGATTGGATCTTTGTTTGATTAATTTGACGAGACCTTTGCTTGGATTGATCGATAAGACCCTCTATCTAATTTGATTTTGTTAAAGGGGATTAAGAATTGCTTGTAGATAGCTAGACATATTATTCTTGGCAGAAAAACTGATAGACCCAAAACTTGAATCCGTTTGGAGTACTTGACTTATTTGAAAGGCCTTATGTGGGATGACAACAGATTGATTTGATTGTAAACAGTACTGAATATTTATCCTCGACTAATCAGAATATGTTTCGTATGTCTGCTTCAGTAGTATCGGATTTTAGAAAATCAGGTTACGGTGATCGGTATTGTGTTTGTTTCGATGACATTCTTGAGACGTCCTTTCGTGCTAGGCGACGTTAAGCCTATGTAGCACCCTTGTTGAGATATCTCTTTTGCCACCAACGGTCTCGTACGGGTGGGTTTGCCTAATCGATCTCGGACTGGCCACCGACGGTCGTGAACGGGTGTGCTTTGGTTCCGAGATGATTATCTCTTTGTTTTGTCCGGAATGTCATCCTTCGGTATTATGTGGATGTTAACATCCAAGAAGCTTTTAAAAACCCTGATTGTCCGTAAGTGTGTGAATTCAGTACACCTTGTGAATAATTGCTCAGTGTCATTATATTCTGTAATTGGGGCTCTGAGGATGTGTAAATTGTGTTTAACATGTGATTGACTGTTTTGATATCATCTTTGACATCATGGGGATTAATGTACGAATTGCCTTATGCTTTTGGCAACTATGAGATAGTGTGGAAAGACTCGAAAGAATAGAGGATTGAATATTGAACTGAATTGTAAACCGTGAACTGCTGAATGAATTGAGAACACGTGTATTGTGTTAGAAATTGACTGCTTCGATGTTATTGTACCTTACAATTAGTATTATGGTGATAGGCAGACTGTATACATTGTACGGGTAATTGCTTCGATGCTACCTTTGCTAATTTGGGAATCAGTATCTGGATCCACTTTATATTCCTGAAGACTTTTGATTGATCTTGGGTGACTATGATGAGTCACTGAAGTAAATACCGAATTGGATTGTGAATTGTGGAATTGTTGGAAAATGAATTGAGCTTCTGTGACAAGGAAATCGTTGAAATTGTGTCCAAATGTTTTCGGTGTCAACCAGTCGAAGTTGAACATCGGATGTAGATGGGACTACTTCGACCTCTCTCCATTTCAGAACAAAAATAGGAATGTGTGGCTACGAATTTCATTGTGGGGCTACCTTAAGCGCCCAAAGTATAAGCCCCATTTGGGTTAATTGTATGAAGAATTACTAAGTTTGCCCATTTCCTCACTGTGAAACTTTCGTAGAATGCTTATAGACTAGCAACTGTTTACATTGACAAGATTGCTCGTTTGCATGGGACCCTAGTATCTATTGTTTGGACAGGGATCCTAAAATGTGTTTGAATTCTGACGAGCCTTCAAGAGGCGATGGGAACTGGATTGTGAGTCAGCGCTACCTTCCATCCGCTAATTGATGTATAATAAGAAAGAACTATCTAGACTCTGGGAGGAATGCTCCAAATGTGTACTTTAGATTTTCGAGGAATTGGAAAAATCTATCCATCGTTGGCAGACTTTGCTTACAACAACGGCTCACACTCTAGTTTCTGCATGGCACCATACAAGCCTTGTATGGCGGAAAAGGTAAGTCTCTGACTGATGGAGAACAGAGTGTTGCTTGATTTTGAGACTAAGCAGTAAATGACTATCAAAAAGGATTGGAACCGTTGAATGAAAAGCGTTCGGAATTGTTTTCGACTAAAGGTGAATAAGTTTGGATGACCAAACTTCCTAAACGGGGGAAGACTGTGATAACCCTGTTCCGTAATTAGCTAATTGGTCCTTATTATGAGTTTGATTATATGTCTTATATGATTTTGTGTTCCATTATGTGAAAATGTGTGATTTTGAATTTCTATCTGTTCACCGTAGGAATATCTGTTTGCTTATCTGCTTTGGGAATTAAATTGAAGGCCTTATCGGCCACCGAAACCAAAATTGATTGTGCCATTGTGATTGGCATAATTTTTAGAGCCTACGGTGAAGTTTAATTAAAAAATTGATTCAGACCAGATTAAGTTGATTAAATTAATAAATTAGTGCCCAATTGTTATTATTATTATAATGAAATTAGTGGAGAGTGTTGTAAAAAGGCACTACACCTCAATTCTCCTCCTTAGTTGCATTTTGGCTGATCTTGGACTCAAAATTAGAGAGAGGGCCGGCTATAGAGAGGGAGAAGGAAGGATTGTGCCATTTTGGTCTTGAGGCTTGGAAATTTGAAGTCTAACTCAAGATTTGATCATAAATTGGGAAGAGTAAGGCGCCTAGGTGAGTAAATTTGTGCATCTTAGTTTGTAATATTTGTGAATTCAAGTTGAATGTTGATAAGGAACATAAAATGAATTGATCATGATGAAATCAAGTTGGGTTGTTGATTTGGTAGTCTATATGCACATGCATGTGAGAAAGTACCTTGAAATTGCATGTTTGAACATAAAAATGTATAATCCATGTGCAATTTTAATTGAAACTCATGTTTTGGTCACCTCTTCACCAATTAAGTTGTGAATGATGAACATCTCCCACATGCATGTACAAATCATGGGGGTGTAAGGCTTGAATGTTTGAATTTGAGCATGTTGGTGTTGAGTTTGAGGTAATTTGAGTCTTGCATGTGATTAAATTGTGAAATTGAGCTCCACTGTATTGTAATTGGGTGTTGGTATCATGTTATTATATGATTATGTAAAGTTTGAGCCAAAAACATGCATTTGGAGCCTTTGAACATCGAATTGAAGCTCAAGAACTTGATTTGGAAAACCCAGAAATTTAAGGTCCGCTCGAGCGGGGAAACCGCTGCTCGAGCGTGAATTTCGTGCTCCCAGTATTTTCTGCAGACCATGGTGTCTGCTCGAGCGGGGAAGTTGATGCTCGAGCGTGGAGCCATGTAGAGAGGCCTTCCGCTCGAGCACCAGAGTGGACGATCGAGCGTAAATTTGCTATAACCAGTACTTTTGCAGACCTCATGGGTCTGCTCGAGCGGGGACCCTGATTTCTGAAGTTTTGAAAAGGCATTCTGAGTTTCGTTTTCCGTTCTCTTTCACTTATAAGTACTCTTAGGCATACATTGAGCATTGTAATTGAGTTAAAGAGATAAAAATGAATCCTAAAGAGGAAAATGTGAATTTAGAACGGATTGAATTGTTTGTGACCCTTCTGTGTTCATGGAATGTGTAGGGTCGAGCTCCAGGGCAAACCAACCAACCGATCACCGTGAGTAATATCTGATATCTGAAATATGTTGTTGTCCAAATTGCTTACTTCTATGTAAGTTTTATAAGTTCACTGATTCGTTTGGTGGACAATGGTTGTTATACTAAATGAATGGGCCAGAGGTCGTTTTGATAAGAATGAATGAATGGGCCGAAGGCCGATTGACATAAATGGTTGGGCCAAAGGCCGTTTTGACAGAAATGAAAGTTTGACATGCATGAATGGGCCAGAGGCCAGTTTGGTATGCACGAATGGGCCAGAGGCCGGTTTGGAATGCACGAATGGGCCAGAGGCTAGTTTGGCATGCATGAATGGGACAGAGGCCAGTTTGACATGCATGAATGGGCCAGAGGCTAGATTGACATGAATAAAAGTTTGAAAGGCCTAAAGGCCAGTTTGATATGAAAGTTTGAAAGGCCTAAAGGCCAGTTTGATAGAAAGTTTGAAAGGCCTAAACGCCAGTTTGATATGAAAGTTTGAAAGGCCTAAAGGCCAGTTTGATATGGAAGTTTGAAAAGGCCAAAGGCCAGTTTGACAGGAATAACAGTTTGACACTAATGAATTGGGCCCAAGGCCGTATGATGTGTTTGGAACCGCAGTTACTTAAATTACATATGTCTATGTATGTATGTATTAGTAGAAATATAAATTGGGCCCAAGGCCATTTGATGTATATTGTTCCAATGTATATTCTTTATTTGATATCATTCACAGGGCTGTCGCTCACGCTCATTCATGTGTTTGTAGGTGAGCCAAGAGAAGTCCAAACCCAGCCCCAGTGAAGTCTGTATGGAACAACTAAGGTTTTGAAGAGTCAGCCCTTGTGTCTCACGCATGAGACACGTCTTCGCCCTTCTGCCATTCTATGTTATTTTGTCATGTTGGCGAGGACTTTGGTGTACGTCTGTATATAGCTTTGTTTTCGTTGACTTAGATTTGAATGATCCTGTCTGTATAGAACTTTATGTTACTATACTTTCTATTGTGAGTTATTAACATATGTATGTATTTAATGTTATGATGTGCATATAAGCACAGCTCTATGGACAAAGTTTTATATTTGCTTCCGTTTGGCCCATTTACTCTGATGAGTTTTGTCTTATTTAGTTTGAGGCCATAGGTAATCTCGTGATTACTAGCTGGTTATGGCCTTAATCCATAGGGGCGGGTTCGAGTCATGACACCGCTGCTGCCAACTGATATATTCGAGGCTCGCTCGAGCGAAGGAATGGTCGCCCGAGCGACCAGACACAAAGAAGCCTCGCTTGAGCGTAGAAAGCCTCGCTCGAGCCAACAATACGAAGCTTCAGGTCTGCAACCCAGAAGCACCCTCGAGCGAAGAAAAGCTCGCTCGAGCGAAGAAACCCAAAACATAGTCCTCGCTCGCTCGAGCGAAGGAAAGCTCGCTCGAGCCAAGAAATGCAACCTTCAGGTCCAAAACCAGACACAGACACACGCTCGAGTGAAGGAACCCTGGCTCAAGCGAAGTAGCTAAAACACAGAGCTCGCGAAGACACCAAAATTTGGGCAACAACCATTTGTTTCTAATCACAACCAACCTGTTACAAACCTACCCAACACATCCTAAAACTCATATACAAGGAATTAAAGGACGGAAAAGAAACATATACAACAACCGACATCTACGGAACCGAGTTCAGAATACAATAACCAATGGAGGGAAAACCGGGATCGCTATAATTTTATCTAGAATCACTCAAAATGACAAAAATTTTCCTCAACCATTAGCAAATTTGTTTGTATTTCGTTTTCAATTATTAAAATTTACCACACATTAAATAATACTACTCAAAATCAATTTTTCATTTTAAAAATAAATTCCCGTGCATTGTACGGTCATTAATTACTTAAATTAAATTAAAATATTCTCTTTTTCTTTTTTGCATTTTTTTTCCCTATGATTTACAACCAGTTGGGTGTGTGAGGCAAGATAAAATAAAGGGATAATTTTAAATTTAAAAAAAAAACTCAAGAATTTAAATTCTAATATCTTAATTTATTTTTAATCTAAATCATTCTCGTTAAATAAAAATCGAGAGAAAATTATTTTAAAATAATTTTAGTTATTAAACTCAATATGGATATACATAAAATGTTTAAAATATATCGAGTTTAATGATTAAAATTTCAATTGATTTTACTTAATAAAAATAAGCAATGATTTATACTGAAAATAAGGCCTCGTCTGCGAACCCTCCTTTTCAGTCAAAAAGCCAAAAAGTTACTAAATTAGCCAAAAAGCCAACAACTCATACCAAAAAGTCAAAGATTCTCTTTTCTCCCTACCTTTTGCACATCTTTTCGTAAAATGCCAAAAAGTCATCCCAAACATACTAGTTTATTTTAGCTCATATTTTATCCAAATAGCCAAAAAGTTACTAAATTAGTCTCTTTCCAAACGAGGCCTAAATTAAAAGTTTAGAATTTAAATTGACAAAATTAAAAACTCAGGACTTACCTTGTTCTAAGGTTCAAACTTTGAGGGGTTTTTTTTTGTAATTTCTGCTAAAATAATTATGTTTTGAAATAACATTTTATATGTTTTAGTTCAACTATCTACCTGCATGTCTCTGCACATTTATATGTCCCGTTCCATAACTATCTTCATCCCTTGCAATGAGCAAAATTAATCACAATTAAAATAATGTTAGTTTACATTTTTATAGCTATTTTGAGTTTTGATTCACAAATTTCTTTTACTATTGGTCTAAATCTACAGGTCTGAATCAATGTTCATCGAGGAACTTATGGGGATACATTTTAGGAAGTTAAATCAAACATATTCGTGTGTTTCTAAACACCTAGTTGGAATAGATTCTAGTATGAAGGAAATGATTAAATTTCTAAGATTAGGGATGGATAATGCTCCTGTTGTGGGGATTTGAGGGATGGGTGGAATAGGTAAGACAACTCTTGCAAGTGCTATTTATGACCATATCTCTTGCCAATTTGAAGGTTGCAGCTTCATTGAAAATATTAGAGATTTTTTTCAGAAAAAGATGGTCTGAAAACTCTACACGACCAACTCATTTCCGAAATCTTAAGGGAGAAAGATTTGAAAGTAGGAAATATTGGTAGTGCCTTAAGTACGATAAGGAACAGGGTATGTCGTAAGAAGGTTCATTTTGTTCTTGATGATGTGGATGAATCAACATAACTTGAAAAATTGGTAAGAGAGCTTGATTGGTTTGGTTTTGGAAGTAGAATCATTATAGCAGCTAGAAATCAACATACATTAATCAGATATGGCACAACACATATTTATAAGGTTGAGGAATTAGGAGAAGATGAAGCTATAGAACTCTTTAAATCGAAAGCCTTCAGGAAACACCAACAAATGGGAGGCTATGGAGAACTTGTACATTGTGCAGTAAAGTACGCTAAAGAGTTCCTTTAGCACTCAAAGTTTTGGGTTCATTTCTTTCTGGTCGAAACAAAGATGAATTATAACCAAGTCATAACTTGTATATTATACAAGTTTTTGTTGTTTTTATTTTTTTTTCAGGAAAATATATTTTAATACAAGTAAAATTCATGATTTTTGATAAATTTGATTAATACAAATAAGGATTTAATTTCAGGTTGAGAATATAATTTTTCATTTTTATTTTTATTTTTTTTATTACACTTTCAAAGAAACTGTTTGTATGAGCATTTTTATCTAGAATCACACATAATGACAAAAATTTTCCTCAACCATTAGCAAATTTATTTGTATTTGGCTTTCAATTATTAACATTTTCCACACATTAAATAACACTACTCAAAATCAATTTTTCATTTAAAAAAAATATCTCTTGCATTGTACGGTCATTAATTACTTAAATTAAATTAAAATATTCTGTTTTTCTTTCTTGCACTTTTTTTTTTCTTTCCCTATGATTTACTACCAGTTGGCTGTGCGATGCAAGATAAAATAAAGGGATAATTATAAATTTAAAAAAAAAATCCAGAATTTAAATTCTAATATTTTGATTTATTTTTAATCTAAATCATTCTCGTTAAATAAAAATCGAAAAAAAATTATTTTAAAATAATTTTAGTTATTAAACTCAATATAGATATACATAAAATGTTCAAAATATTTTGCTTTTAATGATTAAAATTTCAATTGATTTTGCTTAATAAAAATAAGCAATGATTTAGACTGAAAATAAATTAAAAGTTAAGGATTGAAATTGACAAAATTAAAAACTCAGGATTTACCTTGTTCTAAGGTTCAAACTTTGAGGGTTTTTTTATTTTTATTTTTTTTAATTTTTGCTAAAATAATTATGTTTTGCAATAACGTTTTATATATTTTAGTTCAATTATCTACCTGCATGTCTCTGCACATTTATATGTCCTGTTCCATAATTATCTTCAACCCTTGCAATGAGCAAAATTAATCACAATTAAAATCATGTTAGTTTATGTTTTTATAGCTGTTTTTAGTTTTGATTCACAAATTTCTTTTATTATTGGCCTAAATCTACAGGTCTGAATCAATGTTCATCCAGGAACTTGTGGGGATACTTTTTAGAAAATTAAATCATACATATTCGTGTGTTTCTGAAGACCTAGTTGGAATGGATTCTAGTATGGAGGAAATGATTATATTGCTAGGATTAGGGATGGATAATGCTCGTGTTGTGGGGATATAGGGGATGGGTGGAATAGGTAAGACAACTCTTGTAAGTGCTATTTATGCCCATATCTCTTGCCAATTTGAAGGTTGCAGCTTCATTGAAAATGTTTGAGAAGTTTTCAGAAAATGGTGGTCTGAAAACTCTACACGAACAACTCATTTCCGAAATCTTAATGGAGAAAGATTTGAAAGTAGGAAATATTGGTAGTGCCTTAAGTACGATAAGGAATTGGGTATGCCGTAAGAAGGTTCATATTGTTCTTGATGAAGTGGATGAATCAACAGAACTTGAAAAATTGGTAGGAGAGCTTGATTGTTTGGTTTTGGAAGTAGAATAATTATAACTACTAGAAATCAATATACATTAATCAGATATGGCATAACACACATTTATAAGGTTGAGGAATTAGGAGAAGATGAAGCTATAGAACTCTTTAAATCGAAAGGCTTCAGGAAACACCAACAAATGAGAGGCTATGGAGAACTTGTACATTGTGCAGTAAAGTACGCTAAAGGAGTTCCTTTAGCTCTCAAACTTTTGGGTTCTTTTCATTGTGGTCGAAATAAAGATGAATTATAACCAAGTCATAACGTGTATATTATAGAATTTTTTGGTTTTTTTATTTACTTTTTTTTTCAGGAAAATATATTTTGATACAAATAAAATTCATGATTTTTGATAAATTTGATTAATATAAATAAGGATTTGATTTCAGGTTGAGAATATAATATTTTTTTTATACCTTGAAAGAAATTGTTCGTATAAGCATTTTATCTAGAATCACACATAATGAAAAAAAATTTCCTCAACCATTAGCAAATTTAAATGTATTTGGCTTTCAATTATTAAAATTTTCCACACATTAAATAATAGTACTCAAAATCAATTTTCCATTTTAAAAATAAATTCTCGTGCATTGTACGGTCATTAATTACTTAAATTAAATTATAATATTCTGTTTTTCTTTTTTGCATTTTTTTTTCTTTCCCTATGATTTACTACTAGTTGGCTGTGCGATGCAAGATAAAATAAAGGGAATATTGTAAATTTAAAAAAAAAAAAACCTCAAGATTTTAAATTCTAATATTTTAATTTATTTTTAATCCAAATCATTCTAGTTAAATAAAAATCGAGAAAAACTTATTTTAAAATAATTTTAGTTATTAAACTCAGTATAGATATACATAAAATTTTTAAAATATATTGAGTTTAATGATTGAAATTTCAATTGATTTTACTTAATAAAAATAAGCAATGATTTAGACTGACAATAAATTAAAAGTTTAAAATTTAAATTGACAAAATTAAAAACTCAGTAGTTACCTTGTTATTAGTTTCAAACTTTGAGGGTTTTTTTTTATTATTTTGTAATTTCTGCTAAAATGATTGTGTTTTGAAATAACATTTTATATATTTTAGTTCAATTATCTACCAGTATGTCTCTACACATTTATATGTCTTGTTCTATAATTATCTTCATCCCTTGCAATTCTTTTACTATGGGTGTAAATCTACAGGTCTGAATCAATGTTCATCCAGGAACTTGTAGGGATACTTTTTAGAAAATTAAATCATACATATTCGTGTGTTTCTGAAGATCTAGTTGGAATGGATTTTAGTATGGAGGAAATGATTAAATTGGTAGGATTAGCGATGGATGATGCTCGTGTTGTGGGGATATGGGGGATGGGTAGAATAGGTAAGACAACTCTTGCAAGTGCTATTTATGCCCATATCTCTTGCCAATTTGAAGGTTGCAGCTTCATTGAAAATGTTATAGAAGTTTCAGAAAATGGTTGTCAGAAAACTCTACACGAACAACTCATTTCCGAAATATTAATGGAGAAAGATTTGAAAGTAGGAAATATTGGTAGTGCCTTAAGTACGATGAGGAATAGGGTATGCCGTAAGAAGGTTTATATTGTTCTTGATGAAGTGGATGAATCAACAGAACTTGAAAAATTGGTAGGAGAGCTTGATTGGTTTGGTTTTGGAAGTAGAATTATTATAACAGCTAGAAATCAACATACATTAATCAGATATGGCATAACACATATTTATAAGGTTGAGGAATTAGGAGATGATAAAGTTATAGAACTCTTTAAATCGAAAGCCTTCAGGAAACACCAACATATGAGAGGCTATGGAGAACTTGTACATTGTGCAGTAAAGTACGCTAAAGGAGTTCCTTTAGCTCTCAAAGTTTTGGGTTCTTTTCTTTGTGGTCGAAACAAAGATGAATTATAACCAAGTCATAACTTGTATGTTATAGAATTTTTTGTTGTTTTTATTTATTTTTTTTTCAGGAAAAATATATTTTGATACAAGTAAAATTCATGATTTTTGATAAATTTGATTAATACAAATAAGGATTTGGTTTCAGGTTGAGATTATAATTTTTTTTTTTTTTTATACCTTGAAAGAAATTGTTCGTATGAGCATTTTATCTAGAATCACAGATAATGAAAAAAAAATTCCTCAACCATTAGCAAATTTATTTGTATTTGGCTTTCAAATATTAAAATTTTCCACACAATAAATAATACTACTCAAAATCAATTTTTCATTTTAAAAATAAATTCTCGTGCATTGTACGGTCTCTTACTACTTAAATTAAATTAAAATATTCTGTTTATCTTTTTTGCATTTTTTTTTCTTTCCCTATGATTTACTACCAGTTGGTTGTGCAATGCAAGATAACATCAAGGGATAATTGTAAATTTAAAAAAAAAAAAAAAACTCAAGAATTTAAATTCTAATATTTTAATTTATTTTTAATCTAAATCATTCTTGTTAAATAAAAATCGAGAAAAAATTATTTTTAAATAATTTTAGTTATTAAACTCGATATAGATATACATAAAATGTTTAAAATATATTGAGTTTAATGATTAAAATTTCTATTGATTTTACTTTATAAAAATAAGCAATGATTTAGACTGAAAATAAATTAATTGTTTAGGATTTAAATTGACAAAATTAAAAACTCAGGATTTACCTTGCTATAAGTTTCAAACTTTGAGGGTTTTTTTTTTATTTTGTAATTTCTGCTAAAATAATTATGTTTTGAAATAACATTTTATATATTTTAGTTCAATTATCTACCTGCCTGTCTCTGCACATTTATATGTCCTGTTCCATAATTATCTTCATCCCTAGCCACGAGCAAAATTAATCACAATTAAAATAATGTCAGTTTACGTTTTTATAGCTATTTTGAGTTTTGATTCACAAATTTCTTTTACTATTGGCCTAAATCTACAAGTCTGAATCAATGTTCATCCAGGAACTTGTGGGGATACTTTTTAGAAAATTAAATCATACATATTCATGTGTTGCCGAAGACCTAGTTGGAATGGATTCTAGTATGGAGGAAATGATTATATTGCTAGGATTAGGGATGGATGATGCTCGTGTTGTGGGGATATGGGGGATGGGTGGAATAGGTAAGACAACTCTTGCAAGTGCTATTTATGCCCATATCTCTTGCCAATTTGAAGGTTGCAGCTTCATTGAAAATGTTAGAGAAGTTTCAGAAAATGGTGGTCAGAAAACTGTACATGAACAACTCATTTCCGAAATCTTAATGGAGAAAGATTTTAAAGTAGGAAATATTGGTAGTGCCTTAAGTACGATAAGGAACAGGGTATGCCATAAGAAGGTTCATTTTGTTCTTGATGAAGTGGATGAATCAACAGAACTTGAAAAATTAGTAGGAGAGCTTGATTGGTTTGGTTTTGGAAGTAGAATCATTATAACATCTAGAAATCAACATACATTAATCAGATATGGCATGACACATATTTATAAGGTTGAGGAATTAGGAGAAGATGAAGCTATAAAACTCTTTAAATCGAAAGCCTTCAAGAAACACCAATAAATGGGAGGCTATGGAGAACTTGTACATTGTGCGATAATATAACGATCCCGGTTTTCCCTCCATTTGGTTGTCGTATTTTGGACTTAGGCTCCGTGGTGTTGGTTGTTGTATATATCTTGTTTTCATCCTTTAATTTTTTGTATGCAAGCTTTGGGATGTATTGGGCAGGTTTGTTACAGGTTGGTGAGTTTAAACCAATAGTTGCTGCCCAGAATTTTGTTTCTTTGCTCGAGCGAGCTTTGTGTTTTAGCTCCTTCGCTCGAGCCAGGGTTCCTTCACTTGAACGTGCGTCTGCGTCTGGTTCTGGACCTGAGAGTTGCATTTCTTAGCTCGACCGAGCTTTCCTTCGCTCGAGCGAGAGAGGACTATGTTTTGGGTTTCTTCGCTCGAGCGAGATTTACTTCGCTCGAGCGTGCTTCTGGGTTGCAGACCTAAAGCTTCAATTTGTTGGTTCGAGCGAGGTTTCTTTGTGTCTGGTCGCTCAAGCGACCATTCCTTCGCTCGAGCGAACCTTGAATATATCAGTTGGCAGCAGCAGGGTTACACTTCATTTCTTCACCATCTTTTTTACACAAACTGTAACGCCCTCAAAATAATAACAATAAACCCACCAGATAATACATGCATTTACATTTAAACTAACCGCATTCTTTTCATTCATTAGAATTCCATTACATAAGTATTACATGTTAACCTCATAACAAAATGCCCTACGGGCTTACAGCTTTCCAAGTTAACACTTGGTTACAACAAAGAGTTCTAACTCGTTTACACATTAAGCCCTTGGCTTGAAATTACATGTAATACATCAACAGTAAAACGACAAAACTATGCCCGCCACTAGCCTCCCAGCTATGTCCTTGGAGGTGGCATGCTTCCTGCACCTGAAAATGATATTCCCATATAGGGTGAGCCACAGCCCAGTAGAAATACACTAAACCAACCATGGACAATGACTAAAACATTAGCAATTGATAGTTGGTCAACACTGATTCAATCACACAAATTACATATTTATGTCAACGACTTACAAGTCCCAATTACTTTTCATTTTCCCTTTTTCAACAGATAAGCATGCTAGCTCTATCATCATTTCCACAGATATGTATAAAAACTATATCTCACATTCAGATAAGCATAAAAGCTACATCCACATTCTCAACAGATATGTATATCAACAATATCCACAGATAAGCATACAAGCTGTATCCACACTCTACAACAGATATGTATATCAACAATATCCACAGATAAGCATACAAGCTGTATCCACACTTCACTTCACAAAGATAAGCATATGAGCTCTATCTTCACTTCTCTAGACAAGCATATGAGCTCTGTCTACGGAGTACATCCCCTATCTCCTCCAAATACCTATCCGGTTTAGAGGTCCATCCCCTATCTTCCCCTAAACCGCGGAGTACATCCCCTATCTCCTCCTCTACACATAACGTATATAAACACAATGGTTCTATATACAATCACACAATACAAACAATTAATGTATTCTAGCAACTGTCAAGTTCCATAACACATTCCATTGATTAGTTTCAGTTTGCCTAATCAACATACATTGTCTACAACAATCACGACTATCCTCCACCGATAGCCCAAAGCAGTTATTTCTAAAACAGAAAATAAATGCACAAATGGATATTCAATCAACATTTCATTTCCTCATTTCTCATCAATTAATTATCCCAATTAATTAAACAATGTAATTAGGCCATTTTCCATAATTACCATTTCAACCCTTAGGTCCCATTTTCATCAATGATTCAACAATCATTCTATTTTTCTATGCCAAACATGCATCTAGGTTTATTATGAATAAAACCCCAACTTTTGTAAAATTACACAAAAGCCCCAAACTTTCACAAAATTACCAAACCAAGCCCAACATCTCAAAATACCAAAATTTAAAGACAAAACCCATAGAGAGGAGTAGGTTATCCCTACCTCGAAGTTTTAGCCCAAAAGGAGATGAAGACTCCAAGATCAACTTGCTCCAAATCCAAACTTTTTCAGATTAAAACGAAGCTCTCAACACCCTCTATCTTTTTAACAAAGGCCCTAGGCTAGATTCACACTCTAGGGAGATGAAATCTTAGAGAGAGTGTAAGTTTAGAGTGAGAGGGTCTCGGATTTAGGTTTTGGATGCAAAAGAAAGTGAAAAAGTTAAGTTTAAAATCGCTGCTGTCCGCTGATATAAAACACTCTCGCTCGAGCGAAGGATTGGTCGCTCGAGCGACCAGACACAGAAAACTCTCGCTCGAGCCAAGAAGCTCTCGATCGAGCGAAGAAAAACCCAGACCGCTCGAGCCACGAAAAGCTCGCTCGAGCCAGAAACTACAACTCTCAGGTCCAGAACCAGGTGCAACACAACTCTCGCTCGAGCGACAGACTCCTCGCTCGAGCGAAGGACCAAAAATCTGGGCAGCAACACTAGGCTCCCAAGCACAACCGACCTGAAACAAACCTGCCCAACACATCCCATAACTCAAAATACAAAGTAAAAAGGATGCAAACTAGGAAATAAACAACTACCAACATCCACGGACACATGTCCGGATCACTGTACAACAAGGGTAAACCCGGGATCGCTATAACCTCCCCCCCTTAAAGAATTTCGCCCCCGAAATTAAGCACAAGTTTTCAAAAACAGGTTTTCCTCCATTTTAAACAATGTTACAATTTAACATTCAACAATTCGACCCATTACCGGTCATCCCATCCCTTTAACAAGAGACATATCACAATATGTAAACAACATATGTATTATCAACATGCATCAACATTATGCACTAACTTTCCAATGTCAACAATATACTTAACACCTATAATGTTACATTCAACTTCCATATGAGGCAAGTTCCAAAATATACTTCCAATAACTAAAACATTTTCAATGTTTCACAACTTAAGACATATATAAAAGCTCTTAAGTTCAACAAAATGTAAAATTTAAATACAAAATTACATATCAATAAACAAGTCCGGATATTTCTCTCGGACTTCCAACTCACGTTCCCAAGTGGCTTCCTCCACTCCGTGATGTTTCCACAAGACTTTCACCAAAGGAATGGTCTTGCCACGCAGGACTTGATCCCGCCTATCCAAGACCCGAACCGGTCTCTCCTCATACGAGGCATCCTCATCTACCTCTAAATCAGTCCAATCCAACACATGTGATGGATCTGGCTCATACTTCCGAAGCATACTCACATGAAACACGTCATGCACTCCGGACAACTGCGGCGGTAAGGCTAACCGATAAGCAACCTCACCTATCCTCTCAAGGATCTCAAAAGGACCTATAAACCGAGGGGACAACTTCCCACTCTTTCCAAATCTCATCAAGCCTCGCCTAGGTGATATCTTCAGAAAGACATGGTCACCTACCTCAAACGCCAAAGGCCTCCTCCTACGGTCGGCATAACTCTTTTGTCGACTCTGGGCTGTAACAAGCCTCCTACGGATAAGCTCAACTTTCTCCGTCGTCTCCCTAACCAACTCCGGACCCAACAAAGGTGCATCACCCACCTCGGCCCAACAAACTGGAGACCTACATGGTCGGCCATACAAAGCCTCAAACGGTGCCATACCGATGCTAGACTGAAAACTGTTGTTGTAGGCAAACTCTACCAATGGCAAGTGCCTCTCCCACGTCCCACTGAAGTCCAGGACACAACCCCGAAGCATATCCTCGAGGATCTGAATAGTACGCTCGGACTGCCCGTCAGTCTGAGGATGATAAGCCGTACTAAAGGTCAACTTAGTGCCCAAGGCACTCTGCAAACTCTGCCACAACCTAGCAGTAAAACGAGGATCTCTATCTGAGACGATCGTCACTGGGACCCCGTGCAATCTCACTACGTCCCGAATATACAGGTCGGCAAGATGATCTACCGAATCTCTCACGCGCATAGGAATAAAGTGTGCCGACTTAGTCAACCGGTCTACAACCACCCAAATAGCATCACTACCCCGTTGAGTCCTCGGAAGACCTACAACGAAGTCCATAGTGACATGCTCCCACTTCCACTCGGCAATAGGCAAGGGTTGCAACAAACCCGCTGGCCTCTGATGCTCGGCCTTCACTTGCTGGCAAGTAAGGCATTTCGATACGAAAACAGCCACATCTCTTTTCATACCCCGCCACCAAAACTGGCGACCCAAATCCTGATACATCTTAGTACCTCCCGGATGCACCGCAAGGCGCGAATGGTGAAACTCTCGGAGTACTTCCTCACGGCAAGCCTCCGGTACAAACAAACGGTCTCGGTATCTCACACTCAGGTCGGGATACACCGCCAAACCCTTCTCAACTTTCCCACTGGAGATCTTTTCTCGGAGGGATTCTACCTCAAGGTCACCTCTCTGTGCCCCTAACACTCTAATCACAAGTGTAGGCTGCACCACGATAGAAAACAAGGCCGCAGCCTCAACAGATTCGCCCAGTAGCAAATCAAACTCGCCAAGTGCTCCCAACATCTCCCATTCCCGGATGGCTATAATAGCAACATCACTAATGGATTTCCTACTAAGGGCATCGGCCACAACATTGGCCTTTCCCGGATGATAATGCAACTCAAAATCATAATCCTCGATGAACTCCATCCATCTCCTCTACCTCAAATTCAAGTCTCTCTGTGTAAACAGATACTTCAAACTCTTATGATCCGAGAATACCTCGAACCTCTCACCATAAAGGTAGTGCCTCCAGATTTTCAAGGCAAAGATCACAGCTGCTAACTCTAGGTCATGTGTGGGGTAATTCTTCTCGTGTATTTTCAACTGGCGTGAGCCATAAGCTACCACTTTCCCCTCTTGCATCAACACACAACCCAAACCCTCTCGTGAGGCATCACAATAAACCGCATAACCCAACCCTCTCTCCGGAATAATCAACACCGGAGCGGTGGTCAATCTAACTTTCAGCTCTTGGAACGACTTTTCACAAGTCTCACTCCACACAAATTTGACTCCCTTCCGAGTCAGTCTAGTCAACGGTGACGCTAACCTGGAGAAATCTTTCACAAACCGACGGTAATACCCAGCTAATCCCAGAAAACTGCGGATCTCAAACACACTCTTAGGCTGTGCCCAATCTTGCACTGCCTCAACCTTGGACGTATCAACAGACACCCCTTCCCCGGATACCACGTGGCCTAAGAATTTGACTTCCCTCAGCCAGAATTCACACTTCCCAAACTTGGCATACAGCCTATGGGCTCTAAGCAACTCAAGCACTACTCTCAAGTGTGCCTCGTGCTCCTCCTTAGATGACGAATAGATAAGGATATCGTCCACAAAAACAACCACAAATCGGTCTAAGAACTCCCGGAAAATCCGGTTCATCAAGTCCATAAAGACTGCCGGTGCATTGGTAAGCCCAAATGGCATCACCAGAAACTCGTAATGGCCATACCGCGTACGGAATGCCGTCTTAGGAATATCTTCCTCCCTGACCCTCAACTGATGGTAACCCGATCTCAAGTCTATCTTAGAGAAACAACGGGAACCCTTCAACTGGTCAAACAAATCATCTATACGGGGCATAGGATACTTATTCTTAACCGTAGCCCGATTCAACTTCCGGTAGTCTATACACAATCTCAAGGCACCATCTTTCTTTTTAACAAAGAGTGCCGGTGCTCCCCACGGTGAAACACTAGGGCGAACAAAGCCCTTATCAAGCAATTCCTGGAGCTGAACTTTCAACTCAACCAACTCTGCTGGGGCAAAACGGTAAGGCGCCATAGAAATTGGAGCCGTGCCGGGCACTAAATCAATAAAGAACTCTATCTCTCGGTGAGGTGGCAAACTAACAAGATCTTCGGGAAAGACATCCGAATACTCACAAACCACCCTCGGCAATACATGCTGGGTCTCACCACTCTCACCACTCTCAAAGCTAGCAAGTAGACTACTAAGCTCACTTCGCCCTCGCGAATCATACCCCGGTGGCAAAACACTACCAACCCGGTCTCCCAAGAAATGGAACCACTCCCCGCTCAAGGTACATAACGTGACCCTCTGGCGGTAGCAATCAATAACAGCCCGGTATGACGATAACCAGTCCATACCCAAAATAACATCAAAACCCTTCATGGGCATGACAACAAACGGAAAAGGAAGCCTATAATCGGCGACCTCAATATCACATCCTCTAACACCCTGTTTCAGGATCAACTCACCGCCCAAAGGCGATACCACACAAATAGGAGATGCTAACTGTGCTAACTCCAATTCCAAAACAGATACAAATGCAGCAGATACAAAAGAATGAGATGCACCCGTGTCTATCAACACACTAGCAACTGAGTTCCAAAACAGAAAAGTACCTCTCACTACTGATGGAGCTGGTACTAAATCCTGCGCGGTAACAGCATACACGCGCCCCGTAGGCCCCTGGTCTACCTGCTCACCTCTCGGAGCAAAAGACTGCTGCACAGACTGGGATGACGAAACTCCCGGATTGGCCCTCGAGGCCTGCACAGACTGAGCTGGCTGAAAACCCTGCGTCTGCCTAGAACCAGACGCTCCCGAAGTGGCACCCAACTGTGGGCAAAACCTCTTCATGTGCCCAGGTTGTCCACACTGATAACAAATCAAGAGCTGCCCCCTGCCCAAACTCTGACTCGGCGGTCTAGCTGAAGAAGAAGCAGCTTTCTGACCCCCACCCTTCTGCGGGCAAACTGAAACCTTGTGACCCAGCTGGCCACACTTGTAACAAGTGAATTCTCCCTGACTGCCTCTCCCCGAGCCTACACTAGGCACTGGAAAGGTCGATCTAGAGACTGCACCCTGAGACTGCTGAGGGTTAGAACCCCTCTGCCTCCTGCCATCACTCTGACTATCCTGGCTCCTCTTGGAGCCTCTCTGACCCTCATCCTCCTCCTGCATCATAAGCTCCATATGAGCTGCAGCGTCCACTAAGTGTCTATATTCTCGAATATAAGACCCACCAATTCTCAACTTGAGGCCCCGCCTCAACTTCCGCTCAAACTCATAGCAACGGCGTTCCTCAGACGCCACCAGTTCTGGTGCAAACCTAGACAGACTGGTAAAAGTAGCCTCAAACTCGGCCACTGACAAGCCCTGCTGATTAAGCCGGCTAAACTGATCCCTCAGCTTCTCCCTAGCCGCTGCTGATAAAAACCTCTCCTGAAAAGCATTCATAAACGCCTCCCAAGTACCACCAACACGAGCTTTCTCGTACTTCCACCATTGACCCGCATCTCCCTTCAGTTGAAAGGATGCCAAGGTCACTTTCAGTGCTCCGTCCTCGATGCCAAGCATCTCAAACGTCTTCGTTGTCTGTTCGAGCCATTCATCTGCCTTAAGCGGCTCTTTAGGATCCCCGATAAACTCGTCCGGATTACACCGAAAGAACTCCCTCTTCAAGAAGGAGGGCCCTGTCTCAGCTGCCTGATTCCCAGCTCTAAGAATACCCAAAGCTCCTGCTATCTCTCTGGCCAAGGCACCCATAGCCTGCTGACCCACTGGCTCGGCCACATTGGCCTGCCCAACTCCCTCCTGCACTGCCGGAATCTCACCCGGTAACGGTACTTCCTGCCTCTCAGGTCTACCACGCCTAGCACCTCTTCCTCGTCCTGACATCCTAATAAAGGCAACACAGAACATTAGCACATTCATAAATGTGCCGAAACTATACACTCACGTCCTAATACATGGACAACTGTAATTCACTCCACATAAGCACATAAACACATAAGCACTTACGAACTTCATTTCCGGATAATGATAGTCCCGAGACGTTACTAGAGTTCCGGTTAGAAACAGCATTGATCAAGTGCTTTTCCAACAAGACTCCCAGAAACTCAAGGATCCTATCAATATCCTAGAAATTAAATCCCATACCCACATAGTCACATAAGCATGTTATCAATTGAGCACATAGCATATGATACTACATCTAAGTCTCTATCAAGCGAGACAAACCCATTGTGATCCTAATCACTTCCCACGTACCCAAAGTATTCGAACCCGGTACGCTCTGATACCAAGTTGTAACGCCCTCAAAATAATAACAATAAACCCACCAGATAATACATGCATTTACATTTAAACTAACCGCATTCTTTTCATTCATTAGAATTCCATTACATAAGTATTACATGTTAACCTCATAACAAAATGCCCTACGGGCTTACAGCTTTCCAAGTTAACACTTGGTTACAACAAAGAGTTCTAACTCGTTTACACATTAAGCCCTTGGCTTGAAATTACATGTAATACATCAACAGTAAAACGACAAAACTATGCCCGCCACTAGCCTCCCAGCTATGTCCTTGGAGGTGGCATGCTTCCTGCACCTGAAAATGATATTCCCATATAGGGTGAGCCACAGCCCAGTAGAAATACACTAAACCAACCATGGACAATGACTAAAACATTAGCAATTGATAGTTGGTCAACACTGATTCAATCACACAAATTACATATTTATGTCAACGACTTACAAGTCCCAATTACTTTTCATTTTCCCTTTTTCAACAGATAAGCATGCTAGCTCTATCATCATTTCCACAGATATGTATAAAAACTATATCTCACATTCAGATAAGCATAAAAGCTACATCCACATTCTCAACAGATATGTATATCAACAATATCCACAGATAAGCATACAAGCTGTATCCACACTCTACAACAGATATGTATATCAACAATATCCACAGATAAGCATACAAGCTGTATCCACACTTCACTTCACAAAGATAAGCATATGAGCTCTATCTTCACTTCTCTAGACAAGCATATGAGCTCTGTCTACGGAGTACATCCCCTATCTCCTCCAAATACCTATCCGGTTTAGAGGTCCATCCCCTATCTTCCCCTAAACCGCGGAGTACATCCCCTATCTCCTCCTCTACACATAACGTATATAAACACAATGGTTCTATATACAATCACACAATACAAACAATTAATGTATTCTAGCAACTGTCAAGTTCCATAACACATTCCATTGATTAGTTTCAGTTTGCCTAATCAACATACATTGTCTACAACAATCACGACTATCCTCCACCGATAGCCCAAAGCAGTTATTTCTAAAACAGAAAATAAATGCACAAATGGATATTCAATCAACATTTCATTTCCTCATTTCTCATCAATTAATTATCCCAATTAATTAAACAATGTAATTAGGCCATTTTCCATAATTACCATTTCAACCCTTAGGTCCCATTTTCATCAATGATTCAACAATCATTCTATTTTTCTATGCCAAACATGCATCTAGGTTTATTATGAATAAAACCCCAACTTTTGTAAAATTACACAAAAGCCCCAAACTTTCACAAAATTACCAAACCAAGCCCAACATCTCAAAATACCAAAATTTAAAGACAAAACCCATAGAGAGGAGTAGGTTATCCCTACCTCGAAGTTTTAGCCCAAAAGGAGATGAAGACTCCAAGATCAACTTGCTCCAAATCCAAACTTTTTCAGATTAAAACGAAGCTCTCAACACCCTCTATCTTTTTAACAAAGGCCCTAGGCTAGATTCACACTCTAGGGAGATGAAATCTTAGAGAGAGTGTAAGTTTAGAGTGAGAGGGTCTCGGATTTAGGTTTTGGATGCAAAAGAAAGTGAAAAAGTTAAGTTTAAAATCGCTGCTGTCCGCTGATATAAAACACTCTCGCTCGAGCGAAGGATTGGTCGCTCGAGCGACCAGACACAGAAAACTCTCGCTCGAGCCAAGAAGCTCTCGATCGAGCGAAGAAAAACCCAGACCGCTCGAGCCACGAAAAGCTCGCTCGAGCCAGAAACTACAACTCTCAGGTCCAGAACCAGGTGCAACACAACTCTCGCTCGAGCGACAGACTCCTCGCTCGAGCGAAGGACCAAAAATCTGGGCAGCAACACTAGGCTCCCAAGCACAACCGACCTGAAACAAACCTGCCCAACACATCCCATAACTCAAAATACAAAGTAAAAAGGATGCAAACTAGGAAATAAACAACTACCAACATCCACGGACACATGTCCGGATCACTGTACAACAAGGGTAAACCCGGGATCGCTATACAAACCCTAGGTCCGGCTCCTCCCTCTCTCTCTACATACCTTCTCTCTAAGATTCCATCTACTTCTAGAGTGTTTCTACCCTAATCTCTTTGTAAGAAAGGTAGAGGGTGGTGTGGGCTTCACTTTAATCTGAAAAATAGTGGATTTGGAGCACTTTGGGTTTTCTTCATCTACTCCTTTGGGCTTCTAACTTCGATGTAGGGATAACATACTCTATTCTATGAGTTTTAGCATAAATTTTAGTCATTCTGATTAGATGGTGTTGTTGGGTAATTTTGGGAAAAGTTAGGGTTTGATGTGTAAAAAAAAAATGGGGGGTTTTCAAATGTTAAACTCCATGTGTATGTGAGACCTTGGAAAATGGGATTATTGTTGTTAAATTGATGAAATTGAACCTTAGGGCTGATAATGGAAAAAGGGAAAAATGCCGTAATTATGTTGAATAATTAATTTGAATAATTAATTTGGAGAAATGTGAAATTGGGTTGGAAATCATGAAATTGGATGGAATTGTAATTGAATGATGTGGTTGGATTAATTTATCACCCACTTATGAAATTGTTGATTATTTATCTGTTCGATAAATTTATTAGCTGTTTAGAGATAACTGCTTTGGGCTATCGGTGGAGGATAGCCTTGATTGTTGTAGACATTGTATGATGATTAGGAAAAACTGAAACTAATCACATTGGATATGTGATTGAATATGACGGTTGAAATAATACAGCAAATGTGTGTATTGATTGATCATTGTATCTGATAAGTGTTTAAATACATTGTATATGTATATTGTTTGGGAGGAGATAGGGGATGTACTCCATGGTTTGAGAGGAGATAGGGGATGGACTCTCAAACCTGTTTGGGAGGAGATAGGGGATGGACTCCACTGATACAGCAAATCTATGTATCATTTGAAGTATGGAAGTGTTGGAGTATGGAAGTGTTTCAATATGTGTTATAGTCTCATCGAATTGTTTGGCCAGGTTCTAAGCCATAATTATGAATCAAAACTGTATAAGTGAAGGAAACTTAAATGAAAAATGGATGTACTTGATGTTGAATTGAAAAGTGTTGTAAGTTGGTTTATAAGTGTCAACCATATATCAAATGATATTGTTTTAGTTATTTCTCATGCTTGGTTTAGTATATCTCTACTAGGCATTGGCTCACCCTATATGGGACATCATTTTCAGGTTCAGGTGATATACCACCTCCAAGGACCTAGCTTGGGAGGCTTAGAGGCTGAAGATCCTTTTTTTGTTGTTTACCTTTTTGTGTATTACATGTAAATTCAAGCCGAGAGCTTAATGTGTATGAGTTAGTACTCTTTTTTTTTTTTGTAACCAAGTGTTGGCTTGGAAAGTTGTAAGTCCGTAGGGCATTTACTTTTGTTGTCAACATGTATACTTTTGTGATAAATACTCTGATAAATAGATGTACACTTTATTCCCTTGAATATGTTGTCAATTTCTTGTATCATGAATGTATGAATTATGGGTTTATTTTGAGGGCGTTACAACTTGGCATCAGAGCGTACCGGGTTCGAATACTTTGGGTATGCGGGAAGTGGTTAGTACCACAATGGATTTGTCTCGCTTGTTAGAGACTTATGCATGATGTTATATGTTTATTTGATAACATGTTTATGTGACTATATGGGTATGGGATTTAGTTTCTAGGATGTTGATTGAATCCTTGGGTTTTTGGGAGTCCTGTTAGAAAAGCATCTGATCAATGTTGTTTCTAACTGGAACTCTAGCAACGCCTTGGGACTGTCATTATTCAGAAATGAAATTCGTAAGTGCTTATGTGATTATGTGCTTACGTGGAATGAATTACTATTGTGCAATGCATTAGGACGCGAGTGTTGTAGCTTCTGCACATTTATGAATGTGCTAATGATCTTCGTTACCTTTATTAGAATGTCAGGACGAGGACGTGGTGGTAGGCAAGGTAGGCCTAGGAGGCAGGAGATGCCTATACCAGATGAGATTCCGGCACAACAGGAGGGTGTTGGTCAGGCCAATGTGGCCGAGCCAGTAGGTCAGCAGGCCATGGGCGCCTTAGCTCTCGAGATGGCAGGAGCATTGAGGGAATCGATAGATATTCTCAAAGCTGAGAATCAAGTCCAGGCCCATGTGGTTGAGGCAGGACCTTCTTTTCTGAAGAGGGAGTTTTTTCGGTCCAATCCGGATGAGTTTGTGGGGGATCCTAAAGAGCCACTAAAGGCTGATGAATGGCTTGAGCAGATGAGGAAGACGTTTGAGATGCTTGGCATCGAAGACGGGGCATTGAAGGTGACCTTGGCGTCTTTCCAGTTGAAGGGAGATGCGGGTCAGTGGTGGAAGTTCGTGCGAGGTCGTATTGGAGGGACTTGGGAGGCTTTCGTTGATGCCTTTCAGGAGAAGTTTCTGTCTCCCACTGTTAGGGAGAAGCTGAGGGATCAATTCTGTCAGCTTAAGCAGCTGAGTACACCAGTGGCCGAGTTTGAGGCCGCATTTACCAGTTTGTCTAGGTTTGCACCTGAGCTAGTGGCGTCTGAGGAACGCAGTTGTCTGGAGTTCGAAGGGAAGTTGAGGCACGGACTCAAGGATAGGGTTGTTGGGTCCATGAATCGGGAGTATAGATGCCTTGTAGATGTTGCGGCCCATATGGAGATTATTATGCACGAGCAGGAGGAGAGGTTCAGGGGCTCCAAGAGGAGTCAGGATGGCCAGGGGGATGGCAGGAGGTAGAGGGGTTCTAACCCTCAGCAGTCACAGGGTGCTTTTATCAGATCTACCTTTCCAGTGCCGAGTTTAGGTTCTGGGAGAGGCAGTCAGGGAGACGTTACTTGTTACAAATGTGGTCAGCTAGGCCACAAGTCTCCAGCTTGCCCGCAGAGGGAAGAAGGGTAGAGAGCAGCTTCATCTTCGGCTCGTCCTCAGAGCCAAAGTCAGGGCAGAGGTCAACCGATTTCTTGCTACCAGTGTGGTCAGGCGTGGCACCTGAAGAGGTTTTGCCTGCAGTTGAGTGGCACATCTGGTGCATCTGGTTTGAGGCAAACTTAGAGCAATCAGCCAGCTCAATCAATTCAAGCCTTGAGGGCCAATCAGGGAGCCTCATCGTCTCAGTCTGTACAACAGACTTATGCTCTGAGAGGTGAGCAGGTAAATCAAAGACCTTCGGGGCGTGTGTATGCTGTTACCGCGCAGGATCTTGTACCGGCTCCATCTGTTGTGAGAGGTACCTTTTTGTTTTGCAACTCGGTTGCTAATGTGTTGATTGACACGGGTGCATCCCATTCCTTTATATCTGCTACATTTGCATCTATTTTGGGATTGGAGTTGGCGCAATTAGCATCTCCTATTTGTGTTGTATCACCTGTTGGGGGTGAGTTGATTTTGAGGCAAGGGTGTAGAGGTTGTGATATTGAGGTTGTCGACCACCGGCTTCCATTTTCTTTCGTAGTTATGGCTATGTCGGGTTTTGATGTGATTTTGGGTATGGACTGGCTATCATCATACCGGGCAGTTATTGATTGCCACCGCCAGTGGGTTACTGTGTGTACCTTGAGCGGGGATTGTTTCCACTTCTTGGGAGACCGGGTTGGTAGTGTTTTGCCACCAGTGTATGATCCGCGAGGGCAGAGTGAGCTTAGTTATCTTCTCGCTAGCTGTATGAGTAGTGAGTGTGATGAGACCCATACTATATTGCCGAGAGTGGTTTGTGAGTACTCGGACGTCTTTTCCGAGGATCTTGTTAGTTTGCCACCCCATCAAGAGGTGGAGTTTTCTATTGATTTTGTGCCCGGCACAACGCCGATTTCCATGGCACCTTACCGTTTTGCCCCAGCCGAGTTGAGTGAGTTGAAGATTCAACTCCAGGAATTGCTAGATAAGGGCTTTATTCGCCCTAGTACTTCTCCGTGGGGAGCACCGGCCCTTTTTGCTAAGAAGAAAGATGGGGCTTTCAGACTTTGCATTGATTACCAGAAATTGAATCGGGCTACGGTTAAGAACAAGTACCCTATGCCCCGTATAGAGGATTTGTTTGACCAGTTGAAAGGGTCCCGTTGTTTCTCTATGATAGACTTGAGATCGGGCTACCATTAGTTGAGGGTCAGGGAGGAAGATGTTCCGAAGACGGCATTCCGTACGTGGTATGGCCACTACGAGTTTCTGGTGATGCCTTTTGGGCTCATGAATGCACCGGCAGTGTTTATGGATTTGATGAACCGGATATTCCGGGAATTCTTAGATCGTTTTGTAGTCGTTTTCGTGGACGACATCCTGATTTACTCACCTTCTGAGGAGGAGCACGAGGAACACTTGAGAGTGGTGCTTGAGTTGCTTAGGGCCCATAGGCTGTATGCCAAGTTTGGAAAGTGTGAGTTTTGGCTAACAGAGGTCAAGTTCTTAGGCCATGTAGTCTCCAGGGAAAGGGTGTCTATTGATACATCCAAGATTGAGGCAGTGCAAGATTGGGCATAGCCTAAGAGTGTTTTTGAGATCCGCAGTTTTTCTGGGATTAGCTGGGTATTACCGCCGATTTGTGAAAGATTTCTCTAGGCTAGCTTCACCATTGACTAGATTGACGCGGAAAGGTGTCAAGTTTGTATGGAGTGAGACTTGTGAAAAGTCATTCCAAGAGCTAAAAGTTAGACTTACCACCGCTCCGGTTTTGATTATTCCGGAGAGAGGTTTGGGTTATGCGGTTTATTGTGATGCCTCACGAGAGGGTCTGGGTTGTGTGTTGATGCAAGAGGGGAAAGTGGTAGCCTATGGCTCGCCACAGTTGAAAATACACGAGAGGAATTACCCTACACATGACCTAGAGTTAGCAGCTGTGATATTTGCCTTGAATATTTGGAGGCATTACCTGTATGGTGAGTGGTTCGAGGTGTTGTCGGATCATAAAAGTCTGAAGTATCTGTTTACACAGAAAGACTTGAACTTGAGGTAGAGAAGGTGGATGAAATTTATTGAGGATTACAATTTCGAGTTACATTATCATCCGGGGAAGGCCAATGTTATGGCCGATGCCCTTAGCAGGAAATCCATTAGTGATGTAGCTTGTATAGCCATCCGGGAGTGGGAGATGTTGGGTGCACTTGGCGAGTTTGATTTGCTTCTGGGCGAATCTGTTGAGTCTGCGGCTTTGTTTTCAGTAGTTGCGCAGCCGACACTTGTGAATCGAGTGTTAGAGGCACAGAAAGGTGATTTTGAGGTAGAATCCCTCAGGGAGAAGATCTCCAGTGGGAAGGTTGAGAAGGGTGTGACTGTGTATCCTGACCTGAGTGTGAAATACCGAGACCGTTTGTGCCGGAGTCTTGCCGAGAGGAGGTACTCCGAGAGTTTCACCATTCACGCCTTGCGGTGCATCCGGGAGGCACTAAGATGTATCGGGATTTGGGTCACCAGTTTTGGTGGTGGGGTATGAAGAAAGATGTGGCAATTTTTGTATCTAAGTGCCTTACTTGTCAGCAAGTGAAGGCCGAGCATTAGAGGCCAGCAGGTTTGTTGCAACCCTTGCCTATAGCCGAGTGGAAGTGGGAGCATGTCACTATGGACTTCGTTGTAGGTCTTCTGAGGACTTAACGGTGTAGTGATACTGTTTGGGTGGTTATAGACCGATTGACTAAGTCGGCACACTGTATCCCTATGCGCGTGAGAGATTTGGTAGACCATCTTGCCGACTTGTATGTTCAGGAGATAGTGAGGTTGCACGGGGTCCCAGTGTCGATCGTCTCAGATAGAGATCCACGTTTTACTGCTAGGTTTTGGCAGAGTTTGCTGAGTGCCTTAGGCACTAGGTTGACCTTTAGCATGGCCTATCATCCTCAGACTGACGGGCAGCCCGAGTGTACTATACAGATCCTTGAGGATATGCTTCGAGGTTGTGTCCTTGACTTTAGTGGGTCGTGGGAGAGGCACTTGCCCTTGGTGGAGTTTGCCTACAACAACAGTTTCCAATCGAGTATTGGTATGGCATCGTTTGAGGCCTTGTATGGCCGACCGTGTAGGTCTCCAGTTTATTGGGCTGAGGTGGGTGATGCACCTTTTGTTGGGCCCGGAGTTGGTTCGGGAGACGACGGAGAAAGTTGAGCTTATCCGTAAAAGACTTGTTACAGCCTAGAGTCGTCAAAAGTGTTATACCGACCGTAGGAGGAGGCCTTTGGTATTTGGGGTGGGTGATCATGTTTTCTTGAAAATATCACCTAGGCGGAGATTGATGAGGTTTGGTAAGAGTGGGAAGTTGTCCCCTCGATTTATTGGCCCTTTTGAGATCCTTGAGAGGATTGGCGAGGTTGCCTACCGTTTAGCTTTGCCGCTGTAGTTGTCTGGAGTGCATGACGTGTTTCATGTTAGTATGCTTCGGAAATACGAGCTGGATCCATCGCATGTATTGGATTGGACCGACTTAGTGGTAGATGAGGATGCCTCGTATGAAGAGAGATTGGTGCGGGTCTTGGATAGGCAGGATCAAGTCTTGCGAGGCAAGATCATTCCCTTGGTAAAGGTTTGGTGTAAACATCACGGGGTGGAGGAAGTGACTTGGGAACGTGAGTTGGAGGTCCGAGAGAAGTATCCGGATCTATTTGTGGATGTTTGAACATATGTTGAATATTTTGTTGTATTGATAAACTTTAAGAACATTGAATATGTCTTAAGTTGTAAAACATTGTATATGTTTCAGTTTATGGGAGTATTATGGTAAATTCCTTGAAAATGAAAGTTAATGTAGCATTGTAAATGTTGAATGTACTGTGGCAATGCAATTATATCTTTAACATTGAATATGTTATGAAATGGTGGAATATGATATTGGAAATTTCTGAATTTCAAAGAAAGGCAGGTTGTTAATGCATATTGAATTATATTGTGAATTGCCTCTTGAGTAGAGATGGGATGACCGGTAATGGGTCAAGATGTTGGTTATTGAATTGTAATATTGTTGGGAATTGAGAAATCATGTTTTTGAAACTTATATCTAATTTCGGGGACAAAATTCTTTAATGGGGGGAAGTTATAGCCATCCCGGTTTTCCCTCCATTTGGTTGTCGTATTCTGGACTTAGGCTCCATGGTGTTGGTTGTTGTATATATCTTGTTTTCATCCTTTAATTCTTTGTATGCGAGTTTTAGGATGTACTGGGCAGGTTTGTTACAGGTTGGTAGTGAGTTTAAACCAATAGTTGCTGCCTAGAATTTTGTTTCTTCGCTCGAGCGAGCTCTGTGTTTTAGCTCCTTTGCTCGAGCCAGGGTTCCTTTGCTCGAGCATGCGTCTGTGTCTGGTTCTGGACCTGAGAGTTGTATTTCTTGGCTCGAGCGAGCTTTCCTTCGCTCGAGCGAGAGAGGACTATGTTTTGGGTTTCTTCGCTTGAGCGAGATTTTCTTTGCTCGAGCGTGCTTCTAGGTTGCAGACCTGAAGCTTCGATTTGTTGGCTCGAGCGAGGCTTTCTACGCTCGAGCGAGGTTTCTTTGTGTCTGGTCGCTCGAGCGACCATTCCTTCGCTCGAGCGAGCCTTGAATATATCAGTTGGTAGCAGCAGGGTTACACTTCATTTCTTCACCATCTCTTTTACACAAACCCTAGGTTCGGCTGCTCCCTCTCTCCCTACATACCTTCTCTCTAAGATTCTATCTACTTCTAGAGTGTTTCTACTCTAATCTCTTTGTAAGAAAGATAGAGGGTGGTGTGGGCTTCACTTTAATCTGAAAAATAGTGGATTTGGAGCACTTTGGGTTTTCTTCATCTACTCCATTGGGCTTCTAACTTCGAGGTAGGGATAACCTACTCCATTCTATGAGTTTCAATATAAATTTTAGTTATTTTGATTAGATGGTGTTGTTGGGTAATTTCGGGAAAAGTTAGGGTTTGATGTGTAAAAAAAAAGGGGGGGTTTTCAAATGTTAAACTCCATGTGTATGTGAAACCTTGGAAAATGGGATTATCGTTGTTAAATTGATGAAATTGAACCTTAGGGTTGATTATGGAAAAAGGAAAAAATGCCCTAATTATGTTGAATAATTAATTTGAATAATTAATTTGGGGAAATGTGAAATTGGGTTGGAAATCATGAAATTGGATGGAATTGTAATTGAATGGTGTGGTTGGATTAATTTATCACCCACTTATGAAATTGTTGATTATTTATCTGTTCGATAAATTTATTATCTGTTCAGAGATAATTGCTTTGGGCTATCGGTAGAGGATATCCTTGATTATTGTAGATATTGTATGATGATTAGGGAAAACTAAAACTAATCACATTGAATATATCATTGAATATGACGGTTGGAATAATACAACAAATGTGTGTATTGATTGATCATTGTATCTGATAAGTGTTTAAATACATTGTACACGTATATTGTTTGGGAGGAGATAGGGGATGTACTCCATGGTTTGAGAGGAGATAGGGGATGGACTCTCAAACCTGTTTGGGAGGAGATAGGGGATGGACTCCACTGATACAGCAAATCTGTGTATCATTTGTAATGTGGAAGTGTTGAAGTATGGAAGTGTTTTAATATGTGTTATAGTCTCATTGAATTGTTTGGCCAGGTTCTGACCCATAATTATGAATCGAAACTGTATAAGTGAAGGAAATCGAAATGAAAAATGGATGTACTTGATGTTGAATTGAAAAGTGTTGTAAGTTGGTTTATAAGTGTCATGACTCGAACCCGCCCCTATGGGTTAAGGACATAACCGGCCAGTAACCCTGAGATTACCTACGGCCTCAAACCAAAACAGACGTAACTCGTCAGAGTATAGGGGCCAACGGAAGCAAAAATTTTAAACTTTGTCCATAGAGTCGTGCTTACATGCGCATCAAAACAAACCATACGTATGCACGTTAATAACTCACAACAAAAACATAGTACCAAAAGTTCCGCACAACAGGATCATTCGAGTCTAAGTCAACCCATCTCAACTATATACAGATATACACAAAGTCCTCGCCCACATGACAAAATATAATACATAACAAAATGGCAAAGACGAGTCTCGTACGTGAGACACAAGGGCTGACTCTCCAAAACCTTTGTTGTTCCTGACAGGCTTCACTGGGGATGGGTTTGGACCCCTCTTGGCTCACCTACAAGCACATGAATGAGCGTGAGCGATAGCCCAGTGAATAATATCAAATACATAAGTTATACAAACGATATGTAGAACAACATACTCCAAATGGCCTTGGGCCCAATTCATATTTCTATTTAACATATATATATATATATATGTATAATTTAGGTCAAGTGACTGTGGTTCCCAACATATTGGCCTTTGGCCCATTCATCTTACCATAACAAATTGGCCCTTGGCCCATTCAGACTTTCGTTCATGTCAAAACGGCCTCTGGCCCATTAATTCTATTATTCAGATCAAACTGTTATTCTTGTCAACCTATTACTTATATCAAACTATCATTTGTGTCAAACTATCATTTGTGTCAAACTATTATTTATGTCAAACTATCACTCGTGTCAAACTGGCCTTTGGCCCACTCAAGTGACAAACTGGCCTTTGGCCCATTTAAATGGCAAACTGGCCTTTGGCCCATTCAGGCTTTCATTCATGACAGAACGGCCTCTGGCCCATTCATTCATGTCAAAACGGTCTTCGGTCCACTTATTCATGTCAAAACGACCTTCGGTCCATTTATTTATGTCAAAACAACCTGCAGTCTATTCATTTATGTCAAAACGACCTTCGGTCCATTCATTCATGCCAAAATGACCTTCGGTCCATTCATTTTTGCCAAAACGACCTTCGGTCCATTCATTTACACCAAAACGATCCTCAGTCCATTCATTTACACCAAAACGACCTTCGGTCCATTCATTTATGCCAAAACGACCTTCGGTCCATTCATTTATGCCAAAACGATCTTCGGTCCATTCATTTATGTCAAAACGACCTTCGGTCCATTCATTTATGCCAAAACGACCTTCGGTCCATTCATTTATGTCAAAACATTGTCCACCAATTGAATCGATGAACTTATAAAACTTACATAGAAGTGAGCAATTGGACAACAGTATATTTCAGATGCCTTGATAAGATATTACTCACAGTGATCGGTTGGTTGGTTCGCCCTAGAGCTCGACCCTACACATTTCACGAATACAAAAGGGTCATTAACAATTCAATCCGTTCCTTATTTCACATATTCCTCTTTAGGCCTTGTTCTTATCTCTTTAACTCATTTACAATGCTTAACACGTGCCTAAGAGTGCTTGCAAGTGAAAGAGAACGAAAAACGAAACACTGAATGCAAAAACAAAATTTCAGAAAACAGGGTCCCCGCTCGAGTGTGGACTCCACCGCTCGAGCGGACCCTTAAGGCCTGCAAAAGTACTGGTTGCATGAAAAATACGCTCGAGCGTGAAATAGGGTGCTCGAGTGGAAGGCCTGTCTACGTTGCTCCCTCGCTTGAGTGTGAACTAACCCGCTCGAGCGGACACCAAGTCTGTAAAAAGTATTGGGAGCACATTTTTCCCGATCGAGCGGCCATTACCCCGCTCGAGCGGACATCAAAATTCTGGGTTTCTCAGATTGTGTTCTTGAGCTCAATTCGACCTTCAAGCTAACATGTCACACCCCAAACTCGCCCCTAAAAGTTTGGGCATGACCACCTCAGAAAACAGACATAAAACCTGATGAATATAATCTATGGGGCCTGAACGGAAGCATTTAATAGTATATAATAGCGTAAAAAAAAAGATACAATAATAATAATAATAATAATAATAATAATAATAATAATAATAATAATAATAATAATAATATCCATTGAGCTACCACTACTATGCCAGGATCACAAACAGAACATAATGTAGATAAATATACAGTCACGTGCACCTGAAGATAGCTATGTACATATACATATACGCCGATCTTAACAGACATTTAGGGTACAAATTAAAACTTAGCAAAACTCCATAACTTGAATGATCAACATCTAAGAGCTTAGGTACTCAGGGTTTGACAATTGGGTATCAAAAGCCACAAGTGAAGGTTGATCTCCAGGTTGAGTGCCTACAGACACAAACATAAAATAGAGTGAGTCAAGCTCAGTGAATAATAACACATAACAATTCAATGCTCAACGTGAATTATAATCCGCATCCGTGTGTTTATCAATAAAGAGAACATATGGTTCATTTGTTTCTGTATGCATAGCAAAGTATCTTTTTTCAGAAAACTTGTCATATCTTGAACATTCGGGGTTTCATAGTGCATCTAGGTATTTTGGGGAAAATTATCCAGGAAGCATATCATATTATAAACATATCATAAGTTCATAGCATTTTTCTCATTTCAGAAATTACTTATCATATGAAACATTTTGTAACTCCAAATACGGATTTCATCAAAATCATTTATACTTTAAGTATCTTTTACGGGGCGGCCTTGGGCCTAATCTTAAACACAGTGGCTTTAAGCCCTTAACAGAACGGCTTGAAATCATTAACAAAATGGCATGAAGCCCTTATCAGAACGGCATAAAGCCCTTGAAACACGTTGGCATTAAAGCCCTGAAACATATGGCATAAAAGCCCTTGGAACATCTGGCACAATAGCCCCTTGAGACATATGGCATAAAAAGCCCTTGAAAGATGGCATATAGCCCTTGAAAAGTTGGCATGAAGCCCTTGAACATAGATTGGCATTAAGCCCATGTAATGGCACAAAGCCCTTGTAATGGCATAAAACCCATGTAATGGCATAAAGCCCTTGTAACTTGTGATGGCACAAAGCCCTTGTAATGGCGTAAAGCCCTTGTAACTTGTGATGGCACAAAGCCCTTGTAATGGCATAAAGCCCTTGTAATGGCGTAAAGCCCTTGTAATGAGAATGATTTCAGTCTTCTTAAAGTATCAGTATGCAATAATGCACATAAGTTTCCCATGGCCTGATTACAAATTAATACAGGTGTCTTGCGAACAACTGAATAATAATAATCATAACAATTATTAACTGAGGCCACATAATAATATTAAACATTGCATGCGTGTCATAGGTTCTTGATGACCTCGGGTCCATAAGTAACACAATAGAATAATCTCAATTTCATACAGATACTTGGCTTAAAGATGAACATAATTCTATTTATTCATTAAGAAACGACGTAGTTTGCTTATAGATAATAGAGAATTATTATTCGCTATTGATAGAACGAAGTCATTCTAAAGTCATACCGATATATGCCAATCTTTCAACGTTCACATTGACTTCCACTCATCATAATTTTTAACACTTACAAGAAACAGAGCGTTAGTGATAATAATTATCAATAATAAATAAAATGTACATCTCCGTACTATTACTCACAGTGTGCTGGTAGAGCGTTTATTCCTCTAGAAGCATGTCCTACACACATATGAGGTCACACATTAATTTTCTACATCATTTCCCCTAATTTCCTTTCTCATTTTAACATGATTCACAATGCTCATAACAAAGTTCATTCGCAAATTTTAACATTATTTCAAAACATCTCAAAAATTCAATTCAACTTGTACATGCATAATTCAACCCACCAATTCCATGATTCTATTTTCAATTCGGGCAAAAATCATTATTTATCATCACAAATTAACCTAGGGTTTCAAGAAAAATATAAAGTTTTCCATAAAAAATACAAACTTCTCATACCATGACCTTACATCCCAATTTTCTCCTTGATTATACATCTATGGGTCATATCTCACCACCTTAACTCATCAATTGAACCTTCCATGCTTCAAACCCGAAATTCCCAAATCTCATAATTACTCTATATGCTCAAACTGAAAATCCGTACATTTACACAATGAAAATACTACAAATCTATCTCTTGATGTAAGTATTGAAGAAAACTAGAACCCCTACCTCAATAATCAAGCAAAGGAGTGAGCTTGAGAAGAAGCCTTCGCAAATCCGAGTTCCAATCGGGTAAAAACATTGATCTTCTCTTATTCTCCATTCTTGATGCAAAAACCATGGTGGATTGTTGTTCAAAATAGAGGAAATCAAGGTTTTGAGGCTAGGGTTTCGGAGGGTTTCGGACTTAGGAGAAGAGGGAAGAAGAAAGGGGAAAGAAAATGTGGAAAAAGATTTCAAAATCCCGTTTTTACGTCGCTGTACTCGCCAACCCCGCTCGAGCGTCCTTATTCTCGCTCGAGCGTACCTGCTCCCAGCACAGATCCCAAAACTTTAATCATGTGTAACTCTCTCATCCGGGCTCCGTTTTAGGCCGTTCTTGTGTCCAAATTGAAGCCCCGGAGATAAGATTTTCAATGGTTCTAACCTCACATTCAAATTCAAAGTGTGGAAAAAGAAAAGGGCAAAAGAGTGACTGTTGAACATAAACAAATTGTTCGAATTAAAGTTTTTGGTCCTATCTTACTTCACCATCAAATTACCATCTCAATCAATACTCCAAAATAAACTAGGAAGGTTCCAAATACACTACTACAATGTCAAGGGTAATCTTACTTTTCACGCTCGAGCGCCTCTTTCCCCGCTCGAGCGCACACAGACCAATAAAGCAGTCCGCTCGAGAGTCAACTTCTCCGCTCGAGCGGAGATTCACAACTCCTAGAATCTCAGGCCGTCTGCAAAATTTCTGAGAACCCCAAAAGTCCGCTCGAGCGGAGGGAAAAATTCTAGGTCGTCACATAACATTTCTTGCATGCAATGGCTCAAATCTCAAATATAATTATACTAACATGGTATAAACCCCAAATTACAACCCAATGAAGCTCAATTTCACAAATAAATCACATGAATGCCCCAATCTCCCGTCAAACTCATTCTAACATAACAAATTCATGCATTCAAGCTCATATTGTCATGAATTGTACATGCATGTGCTATATAACCCTTACTCTCAACTTAGATGATGAAAAGGTAATCAAAACATGAGCTTCAACTACAAATTTACAAGGATCATACCCTTCGAGCTCAAACATGTCATATTCAAAGCAATTACACACATGCATGCACATATGGGTCTTCATTACAACAAATTCAACTCAATTTCCTTATGATCAAACTAATCCATGTTCTTGACCCTCCTTCAAACTTGAATTCACAAGATGATAACTAAAATACATGAATTACTCACCAAGGAGCTTAATCTTCCAAACTCTAGTCAATTCTTGGACTTAATCTTCAAGATTTCCAAGCTTTGAGCCAAAGCTACACAATCCTCTCACTCTCTCTCTCTAAGGGCGACCCTCTCCTTTCTCTCTTGAGTTAGCATCAGCCAAAATGATATAAGGCTGAGGAATTGATTATAATAAGGCCCCTATATAGCCCCACTCAACACATTATTTCATTATAAAATATTTGGGCACTTAATTCATCAATTTAATCGATTTAATCTGACCCAAATCAATTTTCAATTAAATTCCACCGTAGGCTCTAAAAATTATGCCAATCACAATGGCGCGATCAATTTCGAGTTCTATGGCCAATAAGGCCGTCAATTTAATCTCCAAAGCGGAGAAATCAAATAGATATTCCTACGGTGAACAGGTAGAAATTCAAAACCACATTTTTTCACATAATGGAACACAAAATCATAGTAAAACGCGTAATCACATCATATTAAGGACCGATTAACATATTACGGAACAGGGGTATCACAATAAGTGTCAACCATATATCCAATGATATTGTTTTAGTTATTTCTCATACTTGGTTTAGTATATCTCTACTGGGCATTGGCTCACCCTATATGGGACATCATTTTCAGGTTCAGGTGATATACCACCTCCAAGGACATAGCTTGGGAGGCTTAGAGGCTGAAGATCCTTTTTTTGTTGTTTACCTTTTTGTGTATTACATGTAAATTCAAGTCGAAGGCTTAATGTGTAGAGGTAGTACTTTTTTTTTTTTTTTTTTTGTAACCAAGTGTTGGCTTGGAAAGTTGTAAGCTCGTAGGGCATTTACTTTTGTAGTCAACATGTAATACTTTGTGATAAATACTCTGATAAATAGATATACACTTTATTCCCTTGAATATGTTGTCAATTTCTTGTATCATGAATGTATGAATTATGGGTTTATTTTGAAGGCGTTACAAGTAAAGTACGCTAAAGGAGTTCCTTTAGCTCTCAAACTTTTGGGTTCTTTTCTTTGTGGTCGAAACAAAGATAAATTATAACCAAGTCATAACTTGTATATTATAGAATTTTTTGTTGTTTTTGTTTGTTTTTTTTCAGGAAAATATATTTTGATACAAGTAAAATTCATGATTTTTGATAAATTTGATTAATACAAATAAGGATTTGATTTCAGGTTGAGAATTTAAATTTTTTTTTTAAACTTTGAAAGAAATTTTTTGTGTGAGCATTTTATCTAGAATCACACATAATGACAAAAATTTTCCTCAACCATTAGCAAATTTGTTTGTATTTGGCTTTCAATTATTAAAATTTTCCACACATTAAATAATACTACTCAAAATCAAATTTTCATTTTAAAAATAAATTCCCGTGCATTATACGGTCATTAATTACTTAAGTTAAATTAAAATATTCTGTTTTTTTTTTTTTTTGCATTTTTTTTTTCTTTCCCTATGATTTACTACCAGTTGGTTATGCGATGCAAGATAAAATAAAGGGATAATTACAAATTTAAAAAAAAAACTAAAGAATTAAAATTCTAATATTTTAATTTATTTTTAATCTAAATCATTCTAGTTAAATAAAAATCGAGAAAAAATTATTTAAAATAACTTTAGTTATTAAATTCAATATAGATATACATAAAATCTTTAAAATATATTGAGTTTAGTGATTGAAATTTTAATTGATTTTATTTAATAAAAATAAGCAATGATTTAGACTGAAAATAAATTGAAAGTTTAGGATTTAAATTGACAAAATTAAAAACTCAGGATTTACCTTGTTATAAGGTTCAAACTTTGAGGGGTTTTTTTTTTTTGTAATTTCTTCTAAAATAATTTTGTTTTAAAATAACATTTTATATGTTTTAGTTCAATTATCTGCTTGTATGTCTCTGCACATTTATATGTCCTGTTCCATAATTATCTTCATCCCTTTCAATAAGCAAAATTAATCACTATTAAAATAATGTTAGTTTACGTTTTTATAGTTGTTTTCAGTTTTGATTCACAAATTTCTTTTACTATTGGCCTAAATCTACAGGTCCGAATCAATGTTCATCCAAGAACTTGTGGGGATACATTTTAGAAAATTAAATGATACATATTCATGTATTTCTGAAGACCTAGTTGGAATGGATTCTATTATGGAGGAAATGATTATATTGCTAAGATTAGGGATGGATGATGCTCGTGTTGTGGGGATATGAAGGATGGGTGGAATAGGTAAGAAAACTCTTGCAAGTGTTATTTATGCCCATATCTCTTGCCAATTTGAAGGTTGCAGCTTCATTGAAAATGTTAGAGAAGTTTCAGAAAATGGTGGTCTGAAAACTCTACACGAACAACTCTTTTCCGAAATCTTAATGGAGAAAGATTGGGAAGTAGGAAATATTTGTAGTGCCTCAAGTATGATAAGGAACAAGGTATGCCATAAGAAGGTTCATATTGTTCTTGATAATGTCGATGAATCAACAGAACTTGAAAAATTGGTAGGAGAGCTTGATTGTTTGGTTTTGGAAGTAGAATCATTATAACTACTAGAAATCAACATACATTAATAAGATATGGCATAACACATATTATAAGGTTAAGGAATTAGGAGAAGATGAAGCTATAGAACTCTTTAAATCAAAAGCCTTCAGGAAACACCAACAAATGGGAGGCTATGGATAACTTGTACATTGTGCCTTTCAAAAATAAACCCATAATCATACATTCATGATACAAGAAAGAGACAGTATATTCCATAAATCAGAGTATTTAATACAGGAGTGTTACATGTTGACAACAAAAGTAGATGCCGTACGGGCTTACAACTTTCCAAGTCAACACTTGGGTTCAACAAAAGAGAGTTCTAACTCTAAACATATTAAGCCCTTGGCTTGAATTACATGTAACACACAAAATAATCACAAAAATAAGCCTTCAGCTTCTACAACCTCCCAAGCTACATCCTTGGAGGCGGCATATCACCTGTACCTGAAAATGATGTCCCATATAGGGTGAGCCAACGCCTAGTAGAGATATGCTAAACATAGTATGAGCAATAAATAAAACATTAGCATTTGATAAATATTTAACTTATATAAACCAGCGTACATCCTTATCAGAACCAATTCATAATCATCGATACCTATATATATAAATGATTTCCATTCTTTTCTATTCCATAATCCAAACCAAATCATAGTTATGTTTCTCTGTTCATCCAGACAGTATATAATGAGACTACAGCTCATATCAACAATACTTCAATTTCAAATGAGATAACAACTCATATCATTAACACTTCAATACCTCCAAAACAGGTTTGAGAGTCCATCTCCTATCTCCTCCCAAACCGGTTTGAGAGTCCATCGCATATCTCCTCCCAAACAATATACAATGTATTTAAACACTTATCAAATACAATGATCAATTAATACACATGCTCGATGTATTACCCCAACCGTCATATTCAATGACATGTTCAATGTGATTAGTTTCAGTTTTCCCTAATCAACATACAGTGTCTACAACAATCAAGACTATCCTCCACCGATAGCCCAAAGCAATTATTTCTAAACAGATAATAAATGCATCCACCTTAAATTATCAACAGATAAATTATCAACATTTTCACAAGTGAGTGATTTATCCATTCAACTCCACCATTAAGTCTCATAATTACCCAATTTCATTATTTCCAACTCAATTTCATATCCCGTAACTTTTCCAAATTAATTATACAAATTAATCTATCACAATAAATTAGGGCTTTTCTCTCATTTTTCTCAACATTGACCCAAGGGTCCAAATATCATCAATTAAACAACCATAATCTCATTTTAAGACCCAAAATACACATGTATGGGTCAAAAGAACACAACCCCTGTAACGCCCTCAAAATTAACCCATTATATATCATTGACATGCATTATTTAAAGAAGACATTTTATTAATTCATTCATCAGAGTATTACTAAATAATCGAATAAAATGCCCTACAGGCTTACATCTTTCCAAGCCAACACTTGGATACAAAAATACGAGTTCTAACTCAATACAAGAAAAGCCCTAGGCTTGAGTGTTTACATGTACTAACAAATAAACGCAAACAACAGAAAAAAATAGTCTTCAGAATCCAAGTCCTTCCAAGCTAAGTCCTCGGAGGTAGCTTATCCCCTGAACCTGAAAATGATGTTCCCATAAAGGGTGAGCCACAGCCCAGTAGAAATATACTAAACCACATATAAGTAATGAATAAAGCAATAGCATTCAACAGATGGTTAACCAGGATAATCAATTACTTCATTTTACAGTCTCATGACACTATTGTCTAAGATACGTTTTACTTCCCAGTTTTATCAACATGGCTCAGAACCTGGCCAAACTTACAACAGTGAATTACATATATCGCATTCACATCCTTCCAATATCAACAAACAAATGAGACTCAAGCTCAAATAAATCAAAACACTTCATACTTCCAGATTGATACACATTTTAGTGTTGTATCAATAAAACACTTCTATATAAATAAGCACACATAAAAGTGATGCTAATGGAGTCCATCCCCTATCTCCTCCCAAACAAAATCCGGTTTAGAGGTCCATCCCCTATCTTCCCCTAAACCGTGGAGTACATCCCCTATCTCCTCCCACACACAAAACAATGTATGCAAATGCAATGCTCAATCAATACACGTATTTTCTATCAATGCAATAGTCAAAATTTATGACTTAACCAATGTGATTAGTTTCAGTTAATCCTAATCCACATGCAATGTCTACAACAATCACGACTATCCTCCACCGATAGCCCAAAACAGTTATTTCTAAACTGAAAATAACTATGTCCACAATTCAATAGACAAATGATACAAATTATCCAATTATGCCATTTAATCAATGAATTCCCCAATTCCATGAATTTAACCATTTTTTCCCAATTCCATGAATTACTTATACAAATCAATTCAATAATTCAACTAGGGTTTTTCCCAAAATTTACCAAAGTATTCCCAACATATTAAAATACCAAAACTTAGAACATAACCTATAAATTGGAGTAGGAAATCCCTACCTCAGAGAAAACAACCCAAATGGTGAAGACAGAGATGAGTGCCCAAAGACCAAAATGCTCCAAATTGCCAAATGTTCAGATTAAATGAAAGCTCTCGACTCCCTCTATCTTTTTAATAAAGCAACTAGGGTTGAAACACTCTCTAAACAGATCAAACCTAAGAGAGAAGGTGAGTAGGGAAAGAGAGAGGTCGAACCTAGGGTTTGGAATCAAAAGAATATGAAAAAGACTGATCAAATCCCGCTGCTGTGTATTTAAACTGGACAGGCTCGCTCGAGCGAAGACTTGGTCGCTCGAGCGACCAGACACAGAGAATCTACGCTCGAGCCAAGGAAGCCTTGCTCGAGCCAATAACCTAAAAGCTCGCTCGAGCGAAAGAAAGCTCGATCGAGCGAAGAACTCAAACCCTCAGGTCTGAAACCAGACTCACGCTCGAGCGAAGGAACTATTGCTCGAGCGAAGAACAAACTAACTCGCTCGAGCGAAGAAAAGCTCGCTCGAGCCAAGAATGCAAAGCTACAGGTCCAACCCAGACGCAAACTCTCGCTCGAGCTACCAAACCCCGGCTCGAGCGAAGAACCAAAACAACATCTCGCTCGAGCGACAAACTCCTCGCTCGAGCGAATAACCAAAATTCTGGACAGCAACACTTGGTTTCTAAACCCAACCAACCTGAACAAACCTGCCCAACACATCCTATAATTCCAAATGAGAAAATAAGGAACAACAACAACAACAATTATACAATGACAGAATCTACGGAACAGTTCGGATACAATAATCAAATGGGAAAAGACCGGGGTCGCTATAACCTCCCCCCCTTCAAAGAATTTCGTCCCCAAAATTAGGCACAAATTTGAAAACAGGTTTTTCTCAATACCCAAAGATAGTATATAACAATAATAAACAACTTGACCCAATACTGGTCACTTCATCTCTTTATCAAGAGGCATCCCACAATATATATAAAACAACATATATTTCAACCTGCACCACTATTATGCATTATTCCTTTCAATGTTAACAATTTCCATATCATATTCAATTGCATGATATATATAACACATCCAACAATGTAATCAACATATACAATGTTACACTAATCTTCTATAATGAAACTAGTTTCAAGATACACCCATTTACCAAAACATACTCAATGTTTTACAACTTAAGACATATGTAAAGCTCTTAAGTTCAACAATATAACAGAATCTAATTATAAGATTACAAATCAACAAACATGTCCGGATATTTCTCGCGGACTTCAAATTCACGTTCCCAAGTGGCTTCCTCCACTCCGTGGTGTTTCCACAAAACTTTGACCAAAGGGATGGTCTTGCCTCGCAAAACTTGATCCCGCCTATCCAAGACTCGAATCGGTCTCTCCTCATACGAGACATCCTCATCAACTACTAAATCGGTCCAATCCAACACATGTGATGGATCCGGCTCATACTTCCGAAGCATACTCACATGAAACACGTCATGTACTCCGGACAACTGCGGCGGCAAAGCTAAACGATAAGCAGCCTCGCCAATCCTCTCAAGGATCTCAAACGGACCAATGAACCGAGGGGACAACTTCCCACTCTTCCCAAACCTCATCAGACCCCGTCTAGGTGATATCTTCAGAAAGACATGATCACCCACCTCAAACACCAAAGGTCTCCTCCTACGGTCGGCATACGATTTCTGACGACTCTGTGCTGTAACAAGCCTCTTACGGATAAGCTCAACTTTCTCCGTCGTTTCCCTCACCAACTCTGGACCCAACAGAGGTGCATCACCCACCTCGGCCCAACACACAGGAGATCTACACGGTCGGCCATACAAGGCCTCAAATGGTGCCATACCGATACTAGACTGGAAACTGTTGTTGTAGGCAAACTCCACCAACGGAAAGTGCCTCTCCCACGACCCACTAAAGTCTAGAACACAACCCCGAAGCATATCCTCAAGTATCTGAATAGTACGCTCGGACTGTCCGTCAGTCTGAGGATGATAAGCCGTGCTAAAGGTCAACTTAGTGCCTAAGGCACTCTGCAAACTCTGCCACAACCTGGCAGTAAAACGAGGATCTCTATCTGAGACGATCGTCACTGGGACCCCGTGCAATCTCACTATGTCCCGAATATACAAGTCGGCAAGATGATCTACCGAATCTCTCACGCGCATAGAAATAAAGTGCGCCGACTTAGTCAACCGGTCTACAACCACCCAACTAGCATCACTACCCCGCTGAGTCCTCGGAAGACCTACAATGAAGTCTATAGTGACATGCTCCCACTTCCACTCGGCAATAGGCAAGGGTTGCAACAAACCCGCTGGCCTCTGATGCTCGGCCTTCACTTGCTGGCAAGTAAGGCACTTAGATACGAAAGCTGCCACATCTCTCTTCATACCCCGCCACCAAAACTGGCGACCCAAATCCCGATACATCTTAGTGCCTCCCGGATGCACCGCAAGGCGTGAATGATGAAACTCTCGGAGTACCTCCTCTCGGCAAGACTCCGGCACAAACAGACGGTCTCGGTATCTCACACTCAGGTTGGAATACACCATCAAACCCTTCTCAACCTTCCCACCGGAAATCTTCTCACGGAGAGATTCTACCTCAAAGTCACCTCTCTGAGCCTCTAACACTCGAATCACAAGTGAAGGCTGTGCAATAACAGAAAACAAGGCCGTAGCCTCAACGGATTCGCCCAGAAGTAAATCAAACTCCCCAAGTGCACCCAACATCTCCCATTCTCGGATGGCAATACTAGCTATGTCACCAACAGGTTTCCTGCTAAGGGCATCGGCCACCACATTGGCCTTTCCCGGATGATAATGCAACTCAAAGTCATAATCCTCTATAAATTCCATCCACCTCCTCTGCCTCAAGTTCAAGTCTTTCTGTGTAAACAAATACTTCAGACTCTTATGATCCGAGAACACCTCGAACCTCTCACCATAAAGATAATGCCTCCAAATCTTCAAGGCAAAAATCACAGCTGCTAACTCTAGATCATGCGTAGGGTAATTCTGCTCGTGAATTTTCAACTAACGTGAGCCATAGGCAACTACTTTCCCCTCTTGCATTAACACACAACCCAGACCCTCTCGTGAGGCGTCACAATAGACTGCATAACCCAACCCTCTCTCTGGAATAATCAATACTGGAGCGGTAGTCAGTCTAACTTTCAACTCCTGAAACGACCTTTCACAAGTCTCACTCCATACAAATTTGACTCCCTTCCGAGTCAGCCTAGTCAACGGTGATGCTAACCTGGAGAAATCTTTCACAAACCGACGGTAATACCCAACTAATCCCAGAAAACTGCGGATCTCAAATACACTCTTAGGCTGTGCCCAATCCTGCACTGCCTCTACCTTGGATGTATCAACAGACACTCTTTCACCGGATACCACATGGCCTAAGAATTTGACTTCTCTCAGCCAGAACTCACACTTCCCAAACTTGGCATACAGCCTATGGGCTCTAAGTAACTCAAGCACCACCCTCAAGTGTGCCTCGTGCTCCTCCTCAGAAGGCGAATAGATAAGGATGTCGTCCACAAAAACGACTACAAACCGATCCAAGAATTCCCGGAAAATCCGGTTCATCAAGTCCATAAAGACTGCCGGTGCATTGGTGAGTCCGAATGGCATCACCAGAAACTCATAATGGCCATACCGCGTACGGAATGCCGTCTTCGAAATATCCTCTTCCCTGACCCTCAACTGGTGGTAACCCGATCTCAAGTCTATCTTAGAGAAACAACGGGAACCCTTCAACTGGTCAAACAGGTCATCTATACGGGGCATAGGGTACTTATTCTTGACCGTAGCCCGATTCAACTTCCGGTAATCTATACAAAGTCTCAAAGCACCTCCTTTCTTTTTAACAAAGAGGGCCGGTGCTCCCCACGGCGAAACACTAGGACGTATAAAACCCTTGTCTAATAACTCCTGGAGCTGAATCTTCAACTCAACTAACTCGGCTGGGGCAAAACGATAAGGTGCCATAGAAATCGGTGCTGTGCCTGGCACTAGGTCAATGGAGAACTCAATCTCCCGATGCGGTGGCAAACCAACAAGATCCTCAGGAAAGACGTCCGAGTACTCACAAACCACCCTTGGCAACACAATCTGTGTCTCCTCATCCTCACTAATCGAAAGGTTAGCAAGTAAACTACTAAGCTCACTCCGTCCTCGTGGAACATACCCCGGTGGCAACACATCACCAACCCGGTCCCCCAGAAAATGAAAATACTCTCCGCTCAAGGTACAACAAGTGACCCTCTGGCGGTAGCAATCAATAACTGCCCGGTATGACGATAACCAGTCCATACCCAAAATAACATCGAAACCCCTCATAGGCATAACGACAAAGGAAAATGGGATTCTATGATAATCAACCTCTATATCACAACCCCTAACACCTTGTTTCAAAATCAATTCACCCCCAAGAGGTGACACTACACATATAGGAGATGCTAACTGTGCTAACTCCAATTCCAAAACAGATGCAAATGCAGCAGACACAAAGGAATGAGATGCACCCGTATCAATCAAAACATTAGCAACCGAGTTGTAAAACAAGAAGGTACCTCTCACAACTGATGGAGTCGGTACAAGATCCTGCGCGGTAACAGCGTACACGCGCCCAGACGACCTCTGATCAACCTGCTCACCCCTAGGAGCATAAGATTGCCGCACTGTCTGGGACGATGAAGCCCCCTGATTAGCCCTCGAGGCCTGACCCGACTGAGCTGGCTGCTGACCCTGAATCGGCCTCAAACCAGATGCACCAGGTGTGCCACCCAACTGTGGGCAATACCTCTTCATGTGCCCTGGCTGACCACACTGATAACACGAGAGTGGCTGACCTCTACCCTGACTCTGGCTCTGAGATCGAGCCGAAGATGATGCTGCTCTCTGCACTCCTCCCCTCTGAGGACAAACTGGAGACTTGTGGCCCAGCTGGCCACACTTGAAACAGGTAATGTCTCCCTGACTGCCTTTCCCCGAACTAGCACTCGGTACAGGAAAAGTCGATCTCGAAAAGCTACCCTGAGACTGCTGGGGATTAAAACCCTTCTGTCTCCTACCATCACTCTGACTATCCTGACTCCTCTTGGAGCCCTTCTGCCCTTCCTCCTCCTCCTGCATCATGATCTCCATATGGGCTGCAGCATCAACCATACGCCCATAATCCCGAATCATAGTTCCCCCAACTCTCAGCTTGAGGCCACGCCTCAACTTCTTCTCAAACTCAATACAACGGCGTTCCTCAGACGCCACCAACTCAGGTGCAAACCTGGACAAACTAGTAAATGCAGCCTCAAACTCGGCCACTGAAGAACTCGCCTGCTTAAGCTGACAAAACTGGTCTCGCAGCTTCTCCCTGACTGCCGGAGATAAAAACTTCTCCTGGAAAGCATTCACAAAAGCCTCCCACGTACCTCCTATACGCCCCTTAGTAAACTTCCACCACTGACCCGCATCCCCCTTCAGCTGGAAAGATGCCAAGGTCACTTTCAACCCCTCGTCTTCGATGCCAAGCATCTCAAACGTCTTCGTTGTCTGTTCGAGCCATTCATCTGCCTTAAGTGGCTCTTTAGGATCACCCACAAATTCATCCGGATTAGACCGGAAGAACTCCCTCTTCAGAAAGGAAGGTCCTGCATCCGCAATAACAGCCTGAGCTTGATTCTCAGCTCTGAGAATGCCTACTGACTCCCTGAATGCCCTTGCTATCTCTCGGGCTAGAGCGCCCATAGCCTGCTGGCCTACTGGCTCGGCCACATTGGCCTGGCCAATTCCCTCTTGAACTGCCAGAATCTCTTCTGGCACAGGCAACTCCTGCCTACCCGGCCTACCACGCCTACCGCGTCCTCGTCCTCGTCCTGACATCCTAATAAAGGAAACAAAGACATTAGCACATTAATAAATCTGCCGAAGCTAAACACTCGCGTCCTAATACAATGGACAACAATAATTCATTCCACGTAAGCACATAATCACATAAGCACCTACGAATTTCATTCCCGGATAATGATAGTCCCAATGCGTTACTATAGTTCCGGTTGGAAGCAGCAGTGATCAAGTGCCTTTCCAACAAGACTACTAGAAACTCAAGGGTCCAATTAACATCCTAGAAACTACATTCCATACCCACATAATCACATAAACATGTTATCACATAAGCATATAACATTACACTAAGTCTCTATCAAACGAGACGAACCCAATGTGATACTAATCACTTCCCACGTACCCAAAGTATTCAAACCCGGTACGCTCTGATACCAAGTTGTAACGCCCTCAAAATTAACCCATTATATATCATTGACATGCATTATTTAAAGAAGACATTTTATTAATTCATTCATCAGAGTATTACTAAATAATCGAATAAAATGCCCTACAGGCTTACATCTTTCCAAACCAACACTTGGATAAAAAAATACGAGTTCTAACTCAATACAAGAAAAGCCCTAGGCTTGAGTGTTTACATGTACTAACAAATAAACGCAAACAACAGAAAAAAATAGTCTTCAGAATCCAAGTCCTTCCAATATCAACAAACAAATGAGACTCAAGCTCAAATAAATCAAAACACTTCATACTTCCAGATTGATACACATTTTAGTGCTGTATCAATAAAACACTTCTATATAAATAAGCACAGATAAAAGTGATGCTAATGGAGTCCATCGCCTATCTCCTCCCAAACAAAATCCGGTTTAGAGGTCCATCCCCTATCTTCCCCTAAACCGTGGAGTACATCCCCTATCTCCTCCCACACACAAAACAATGTATGCAAATGCAATGCTCAATCAATACACGTATTTTCTATCAATGCAATAGTCAAAATTTATGACTTGACCAATGTGATTAGTTTCAGTTAATCCTAATCCACATGCAATGTCTACAACAATCACGACTATCCTCCACCGATAGCCCAAAACAGTTATTTCTAAACTGAAAATAACTATGTCCACAATTCAATAGACAAATGATACAAATTATCCAATTATGCCATTTAATCAATGAATTCCCCAATTCCATGAATTTAACCATTTTTTCCCAATTCCATGAATTACTTATACAAATCAATTCAATAATTCAACTAGGGTTTTTCCCAAAATTTACCAAAGTATTCCCAACATATTAAAATACCAAAACTTAGAACATAACCTATAAATTGGAGTAGGAAATCCCTACCTCAGAGAAAACAACCCAAATGGTGAAGACAGAGATGAGTGCCCAAAGACCAAAATGCTCCAAATTGCCAAATGTTCAGATTAAATGAAAGCTCTCGACTCCCTCTATCTTTTTAATAAAGCAACTAGGGTTGAAACACTCTCTAAACAGATCAAACCTAAGAGAGAAGGTGAGTAGGGAAAGAGAGAGGTCGAACCTAGGGTTTGGAATCAAAAGAATATGAAAAAGACTGATCAAATCCCGCTGCTGTGTATTTAAACTGGACAGGCTCGCTCGAGCGAAGACTTGGTCGCTCGAGCGACCAGACACAGAGAATCTACGCTCGAGCCAAGGAAGCCTTGCTCGAGCCAACAACCCAAAAGCTCGCTCGAGCGAAAGAAAGCTCGATCGAGCGAAGAACTCAAACCCTCAGGTCTGAAACCAGACTCACGCTCGAGCGAAGGAACTATTGCTCGAGCGAAGAACAAACTAACTCGCTCGAGCGAAGAAAAGCTCGCTCGAGCCAAGAATGCAAAGCTACAGGTCCAACCCAGACGCAAACTCTCGCTCGAGCTACCAAACCCCGGCTCGAGCGAAGAACCAAAACAACATCTCGCTCGAGCGACAAACTCCTCGCTCGAGCGAATAACCAAAATTCTGGACAGCAACACTTGGTTTCTAAACCCAACCAACCTGAACAAACCTGCCCAACACATCCTATAATTCCAAATGAGAAAATAAGGAACAACAACAACAACAATTATACAATGACAGAATCTACGGAACAGTCCGGATACAATAATCAAATGGGAAAAGACCGGGGTCGCTATAACCCCTCTTTATACATTTCGAAACCCTAACACCCAAAATTCCCCAACTCAACATTAAATCAAAAAGGCTACATGATTATGTCAAAGACCATAAATATGAGTAGTTATCCCTACCTCAAGTTTAGAAGGGGAAGAAGGAAGAAAAACCCAAAAGTCGACGGAGGAGAAACCAAGCTTTGTTTAGATCAAAATGAAGCCCTCGACAAGCTCTACACTTTGACTCAAAGGAGCAAGGTGAGTAGAGGTCTTCAAATAAGTAGATCTAAGGATTTTTGAGTGAAAAGTGCCTTGAGAGAGAGAGAGAGAGAGAAGGTGTTTCACGGTTTAGAGAAAGGAAATGGAAGAAAAAGTGAGAGAAAAGGTCAAGTGAGGGCCTTTATATAGTACTTGGTCAAAAATAGATATAAGCCCCAAAGTAAACTCAAAATATCTAGTCAAAATATCCCTAAAAAGTAGGCCCAAACTGGTAGAAAAATCTAGGAAAGCTTTGACTGCACTGCAGGTGTCGACACCACCCCAGACTGGTGTCTACCTTATCTTCCAGCAACCAACACACAGACAGAAGATGGTCGACCCTCTCCCAGTCTGGTGTCTACCCTATGTTCCAGTAACACTTCCAGAACTTCATCAACAGGTAAGGGTCGACCCTAGGAATGCTGGTGTCGACCCTAGAATGGAATTTCTAAGTCTCCAAGGAACTTTTGACAAGAATAAGTGCGAACAACCAGACCCAGCGAACTTAAATCAATTTGTACTCCTCCAAAACTAAAGTACAACAACACCAAAGGTTCCCAAAATAGAATAAAGGGTCCAAATATAGTTACCAAAAGCTTTAAAAGGCACAAGTGCTACAATGCAGTAAAGTACGCTAAAGGAGTTCCTTTAGCTCTCAAAGTTTTGGGTTCTTTTCTTTGTGGTCGAAACAAAGATGAATTATAACCAAGTCATAACTTGTATATTATAGAATTTTTGTTGTTTTTATTTACTTTTTTTTAAGGAAAAGATATTTTGATACAAGTAAAAATCGTGATTTTTGATAAATTTGATTAATACAAATAAGGATTTGATTTCAGGTTGAGAGTATATACATATATATATATATATATATATATATTTTTAACTTTGAAAGAAATTGTTTGTATGAGCATTTTATCTAGAATCACACATAATGACAAAAATTTTCCTCAACCATTGGCAAATTTGTTTGTATTTGGCTTTTAATTATTAAAATTTTCCACACATTAAATAATACTACTGAAAATCAATTTTTCATTTTAAAAATAAATTCCAGTGCATTGTACGGTCATTAATTACTTAAATTAAATTAAAATATTTCGCTTTTCTTTTTTGCATTTTTTTTTGTTCCCTATGATTTACTACCAGTTCGTTGTGTGATGCAAGATCAAATAAAGGGATAATTGTAAATTAAAAAAAATTAAGAACTTATATTCTAATATTTTAATTTATTTTTAATCTAAATCATTCTCGTTAAATAAAAATCGAGAAAAAATTATTTTAAAATAATTTTAGTTGTTAAACTCAATATACAGATACATAAAATGTTTAAAATATATTGAGTTTAATAATTAAAATTTCAATTGATTTTACTTAATAAAAATAAGCAATGATTTAAACTGCAAATAAATTAAAAGTTCAGGATTTAAATTGAGAAAATTAAAAACTCAGGATTTACCTTGTTATAAGGTTCAAACTTTGAGGGTTTTTTTTTTATTTTGTAATTTCTGCTAAAATAATTATGTTTTTAAATAACATTTTATATATTTTAGTTCAATTATCTACCTGTATGTCTCTGCACATTTATATGTGTTGTTCCATAATTATCTTCATCCCTTACCATGAGCAAAATTAATCACAATTAAAATAATGTTAGTTTACGTTTTTATAGCTGTTTTGAGTTTTGATTCACAAATTTGTTTTACTATTGGCCTAAATATACAGGTCTGAATCAATGTTCATCCAGGAACTTGTGGGGATACATTTTAGGAAGTTAAATCAAACATATTCGTGTGTTTCTGAAGACCTAGTTGGAATGGATTCTAGTGTGAAGGAAATGATTAAATTTCTAAGATTAGGGATGGATGATGCTCCTGTTGTGGGGATTTGATGGGTGGAATAGGTAAGACAACTCTTGCAAGTCCTATTTATGCCCATATCTCTTGCCAATTTCAAGGTTGCAGCTTCATTGAAAATGTTAGAGATTTTTTTTCAGAAAAAGGTGGTCTGAAAACTCTACACGACCAACTCATTTCCGAAATCTTAAGGGAGAAAATTTGAAAGTTCGAAATATTGGTAGTGCCTTAAGTACGATAAGGAACAGGGTATGCCGTAAGAAGGTTCATATTGTTCTTGATGATGTGGATGAATCAACAGAACTTGAAAAATTGGTAGGAGAGCTTGATCGGTTTGGTTTTGGAAGTAGAATCATTCTAACAACTAGAAATCAACACACATTAACCATATATGGCATAACACATATTTATAAGGTTGAGGAATTAGGAGAAGATGAAACTATAGAACTATTCAAATTGAAAGCTTTCAGGAAACACCAACAAATGGCAGGCTATGGAGAACTTGTACATTGTGCAATAAAGTCCGCTAAAGGAGTTCCTTTAGCTCTCAAAGTTTTGGGTTCTTTTCTTTCTGGTCAAAACAAAGATGAATTATAACCAAGTCATAACTTGTATATTATAAAAAATTTTGTTTATTTATTTATTTATTTTTTTTCAGGAAAATTTGTTTTCATACAAGCAAAATTCATGATTTTTGATAAATTTGATTAATACAAATAAGGATTTGATTTCAGGTTGAGAATTTAATTTTTTTTTTTTACACTTCGAAAGAAATTGTTTGTATGAGCATTTTATCTAGAATTACATATAATGACAAATGTTTTCCTCAACCATTAGCAAATTTGTTTGTATTTGGCTTTCAATTATTAAAATTTTCCACACATTAAATAATACTACTCAAAATCATTGTTTCATTTTAAAAATAAATTCTCATGCAATGTACGGTCATTAATTACTTAAATTAAATTAAACATTATGTTTTTCTTTTTTGCATTTTTTTTTCTTTCCCTATGATTTACCACCAGTTGGCTGTGCGATGCAAGATAAAATAAAGGGATAATCATAAATGCAAAGAAAAAACTCAAGAATTTAAATTCTAATATTTTAATTTATTTTTAATCTAAATCATTCTCGTTAAATAAAAATCAGGAAAAATTTATTTTAAAATAATTTTAGTTATTAAACTCAATATAGATATACATAAAATGTTTAAAATATATTGAGTTTAATGATTAAAATTTCAATTGATTTTACTTAATAAAAAAAGCAATGATTTAGACTGAAAATAAATTAAAAGTTTCAGATTTAAATTGACAAAATTAAAAACTCAGGATTTACCTTGTTATAAGGTTCAAACTTTGAGGGTTTTTTTTTTATTTTGTAATTTCTGCTAAAATAATTTTGTTTTGAAATAACATTTTATATATTTTAGTTCAATTATCTACTTGTATGTCTCTGCACATTTATATGTGTTGTTCAATACTTATCTTCATCCCTTACAATGAGCAAAATTAATCACAATTAAAATAATATCAGTTTATGTTTTTATAGCTGTTTTGAGTTTTGATTCACAGATTTGTTTTACTATTGGCCTAAATATACAAGCCTGAATCAATGTTCATCCAGGAACTTGTGCGGATACTTTTTAGAAAATTAAATCACACATATTTGTGTGTTTCTGAAGAGCTAGTTGGAATGGATTCTAGTATGGAGGAAATGATTAAATTGCTAGGATTAGGGATGGATGATGCTCGTGTTTTGGGGATATGGGGGATGGGTGAAATAGGTAAGACAACTCTTGCAAGTGCGATTTATGCCCATATCTCTTGCCAATTTGAAAGTTGCAGCTTCATTGAAAATGTTACAGAAGTTTCAGAAAAAGGTGGTCTGAAAACTCTACACGAACAACTCATTTCTGAAATTTTAATGGAGAAAGATTTGAAAGTAGGAAATATTGGTAGTGCCTTAAGTACGATAAGGAACAGGGTATGCCGTAAGAAGGTTCATATTGTTCTTGATGATGTGGATGAATCAACAGAACTTGAAAAATTGGTAGGAGAGCTTGATCGGTTTGGTTTTGGAAGTAGAATCATTCTAACAACTAGAAATCAACACACATTAATCATATATGGCATAACACATATTTATAAGGTTGAGGAATTAGGAGAAGATGAAACTATCGAACTATTCAAATTGAAAGCTTTCAGGAAACACCGACAAATGGCAGGCTATGGAGAACTTGTACATTGTGCAGTAAAGTCCTCTAAAGGAGTTCCTTTAGCTCTCAAAGTTTTGGGTTCTTTTATTTATGGTCGAAACAAAGATGAATTATAACCAAGTCATAACTTGTATAGTATAAAATTTTTTGTTGTTTTTCTTTATTTATTTTTTTTCAGGAAAATATGTTTTCATACAAGCAAAATTCATGATTTTTGATAAATTTGATTACTACAAATAAGGATTTGATTTCAGGTTGAGAATTAAAATTTTTTTTTTTTAAAACTTTGAAAGAAATTGTTTGTATGAGCATTTTATCAGAAATCACACATAAGGACAAAAGTTTTCCTCAACCATTAGCAAATTTGTTTGTATTTGGCTTTCAATTATTAAAATTTTCCACACATTAAATAATACTACTCAAAATCATTTTTTCATTTTAAAAATAAATTGTCGTGCATTGTACGGTCATTAATTACTTAAATTAAATTAAATATTCTGTTTTTCTTTTTTGCATTTTTTTTTCTTTCCCTATGATTTACCACCAGTTGGCTGTGCGATGCAAGATAAAATAAAAGGATAATTATAAATGCAAAGAAAAACTCAAGAATTTAAATTCTAATATTTTAATTTATTTTTAATCTAAATCATTCTCGATAAATAAAAATCAGGAAAAATTTATTTTAAAATAATTTTAGTTATTAAACTCAATATAGATATACATAAAATGTTTAAAATATATTTATTTTAATGATTAAAATTTCAATTGATTTTACTTAATAAAAAAAAAAGCAATGATTTAGACTGAAAATAAATTAAAAATTTCGGATTTAAATTGACAAAATTAAAAACTCAGGATTTACCTTCTTATAAGGTTCAAACTTTGAGGCTTTTTTTTTTATTTTGTAATTTCTGCTAAAATAATTTTGTTTTGAAATAACATTATATATATTTTAGTTCAATTATCTACCTGTATGTCTTTGCACATTTATATGTGTTGTTCCATAATTATCTTCATCCCTTACAATGAGCAAAACTAATCACAATTAAAATAATGTCAGTTTACGTTTTTATAGCTGTTTTGAGTTTTGATTCACAAATTTGTTTTACTATTGGCCTAAATATACAGGTCTGAATCAATGTTCATCCAGGAACTTGCGGGGATACATTTTAGGAAGTTAAATCAAACATATTCGTGTGTTTCTGAAGACCTAGTTGGAATGGATTCTACTATGAAGGAAATGATTAAATTTCTAAGTTTAGGGATGGATGATGCTCCTGTTGTGGGGATTTGGGGGATGGGTGGAATAGGTATGACAACTCTTGCAAGTGCTATTTATGCCCATATCTCTTGCCAATTTGAAGGTTGCTGCTTCATTGAAAATATTAGAGATTTTTTTTCAGAAAAAGGTGGTCTGAAAACTCTACACGACCAACTCATTTCCGAAATCTTAAGGGAGAAAGATTTGAAAGTAGGAAGTATTGGTAGTGCCTTAAGTACGATAAGTAACAGGGTATGTCGTAAGAAGGTTCATTTTGTTCTTGATGATGTGGATGAATCAACATAACTTGAAAAATTGGTAGGAGAGCTTGATTGGTTTGGTTTTGGAAGTAGAATCATTATAACAGCTAGAAATCAACATACATTAATCAGATATGGCACAACACATATTTATAAGGTTGAGGAATTAGGATGAAGTTATAGAACTCTTTAAATCGAAAGCCTTCAGGAAACACCAACAAATGAGAGGCTATGGAGAACTTGTACATTGTGCAGTAAAGTACGCTAAAGGAGTTCCTTCAGCTCTCAAAGTTTTTGGTTCTTTTCTTTCTGGTCGAAACAAAGATGAATTATAACCAAGCCATAACTTGTATATTATAGAATTTTTTGTTGTTTTTATTTATTTATTTATTTTCATGAAAATATGTTTCGATACAAGTAAAATTCATTATTTTTGATAAATTTGATTAATACAAATAAGGATTTGATTTGAGGTTGAGAATTTAATTTTTTTTTTTTTTTTAAACTTTGAAAGAAATTGTTTGTATGAGCATTTTATCTAGAATCCCACATAATGACAAAAGTTTTCCTCAACCATTAGCAAATTTGTCTGTATTTGGCTTTCAATTGTTAAAATTTTCCACACATTAAATAATACTACTCAAAATCATTTTTTCATTTTAAAAATAAATTCTCGTGCATTATACGGTCATTAATTACTTAAATTAAATTAAATATTCTGTTTTTCTTTTTTGCATTTTTTTTTTCTTTCCCTATGATTTACCACCAGTTGGCTGTGCGATGCAAGATAAAATAAAGGGATAATTATAAATGCAAAGAAAAAACTCAAGAATTTAAATTCTAATATTTTAATTTATTTTTAATCTAAATCATTCTCGTTAAATAAAAATCAGGAAAAATTTATTTTAAAATAATTTTAGTTATTAAACTCAATATAGCTATACATAAAATGTTTAAAATATATTTATTTTAATGATTAAAATTTCAATTGATTTTACTTAATAAAAAAAAGCAATGAATTAGACTGAAAATAAATTAAAAATTTCGGATGTAAATTGACAAAATTAAAAACTCAGGATTTACCTTGTTATAAGGTTCAAACTTTGAGGCTTTTTTTTTCTTTTGTAATTTCTGCTAAAATAATTTTGTTTTGAAATAACATTATATATATTTTAGTTCAATTATCTACCTGTATGTCTCTGCACATTTATATGTGTTGTTCCATAATTATCTTCATCCCTTACAATGAGCAAAACTAATCACAATTAAAATAATGTCCGTTTACGTTTTTATAGCTGTTTTGAGTTTTGATTCACAAATTTGTTTTACTATTGGCCTAAATATATAGGTCTTGTACGGGGAGGAAATAATTCTCCTCGTATAATCCTGTTGACCAAGTCCACGCTTCTCCGTACGACGTCGCTTTGTCACCTGAAAACACAAACGTGAGCTAGCCGGCGGGTGTGTGCCGGAAACCTCTCCGATGCCGAAGTCAGAAAACTTGACAAATAGACAAAGCTCTAAGTTCTCAGAAAGATTGTGTTCAATTACCTCCTCCAAGGTGATGCTTGTAGGCTTTTATAAGTTTCCCGTAGCACAATCCTGGTAGGACTTGTATTTCTCCATGCAGAGTCCTCCTAGGATTCATACTCCTAAGGATAATGCTTATCCTTTTACACCCTCCCCCACTGCTTAAACCAAGTGGGATGGTTCTCTTTATGGCCGAACTTCTATTTGACCGAAGTAAAAATGGCTATGCCGAGCCACCAAGTAGGCCGTACTAACAGTTGTTCGGTTCTTCTTCATGCTATCATATCTCGGTTCTCTAATACCTGAACCGTGGTATGTTCGGACCGAACCACTGACTCGACCGGCATAACTCTCAAACCGGTATGCCTCTAAGGCCGGTCTAACTCCAAGTTGCTCCCCAAACCGAAGTACTTTACAATCCTCTAGCCGAAGTAACTCTATTACTTCGTAAGCCGAAGTAATTCCACCTCCTTTGGGCCGGAGTAACTCTGTCTCTCCTAGGCCGGAGTAACCCTTACGGCCTTTTTTACTTAGTCCTTCGCTTTTCTGGGCCTTAAAGCCCAACTCGCAGCTCGGCCCAGTTTTTCCCAAAAATTGCCCTCTCAATTGCCCCTTAATTCCATCTGTGCAACATGATTGGGATTACCAACCTTCTGGCCGAGCTAAAGTTTGTTACGCTTTTTCAGCCGAGCTAAAAAACCCTTTAGCCTTTCCAACCGAGCTAAAAACCCTTTAGCCTTTCCAGCCGAGCTAAGTTTACCTCGGGTATCACTATGTCCGGTCAAAACGTCTCTTCAATCACAGCGACTGTAACGCTTCCAATTCCAGTGACACGTGGCAAGCTCTGATAAGCTGTGGCCAACTGTCACGCCGTCCTTCAGAATTTTTGTACTGTTCCCGCTTCTTTTTGCCGCCTTTTTCTCTCTCCCTTTTACACAAAACAGCCCTTTCGATTCTGGAATCATTTACTCTATTGTTTTCATCTTCTTTCTGTATCTCTACTTCTTCCACACTCGAGCTTGTGTTGAGCTTGTGTTCTTTTCTTGCTGCCACCGTTTCCGACTCCAGTCTTCTTTCTCTCTTCTCTGGTAAGAAAATCTAACCATCTTGCGATTTTTTGTTTGTTTTACCATTCGTTTCTGTTTTGTATGCTTTTTGCAAACATTTTTCTCCATTTATCTGCTCTGCTTTTGTACTTTCTATGAAGAAACCAGTAGAACTTGTATGTGTATGAACTGTTATGTAGAAAAACAAGCCTTAGATCCAAAATCACATTGCGACCGAACTAGGATTCTGTTTGCCCCTAATATGTAGATTTCTGTAGTCAATAACCGAGCTAGAACTTGTAGGAATGTCAGTAGTTTATCCTGAACCACTCTAGCCAAGATAAGATTACCGAATAAGCTTGCACATACCGAACTAGGTACTTCGGTCTCCAACCGAGGTAAGACCTTGGGGCCAAGCCGGCTTTCTTAGTTCTGAAACCGAACTCAGAAAGCCGCCCCTAGGGGCTCAGCCAGAGTAACTCTCCTCACACCGCAACCGATTTAGGCCTTGGGACTAAACCAGCTTTCTTAGTTTTTTAGACCGAACTCAGAAAGCTGCCCCCAGACGTTAAACCAGTCTAAACTGCTCAAAACCGAGCTAAGAAACCTTCTGATGAGCCGAGGTAGAACCAGCCCACTAAACCGAAGTAGGATTTGTATATCTTGCTTATCATTTGTAGCGCGGTCCAACGATCTGTGCTTAACCCCTTTGTTTTCTACTTTGCAGACTTAGGTTGCCCAGGCACTCCTGCGTGTGCTCAACCGAGCTACTGAGCCTAGTTTTTGTACCGAAATAATTTATTCATAAATTATACAATAAATGGGTAAGTATAGATATTTAGTCGAAACCCCTGGTGGCCTGGCCGAATTTAGGCAAGATTACCAGATTCCTGATGATGTCCATCTGGCGTTGGCCGAAAAAGATGCTACCCCCTGGAACAATGAAGGCTTCGTGCCCTTTACCCTTCAATCCATAATAGAAACCGGACTACGGTTTCCTGTCCAACCGCTAATCTGCGAATTTCTTAGACAGACTAGGTTATGTCCCACCCAACTATCCACCAATACATACCGTATTATAATGGGGATAGCCGCATTAAACCACCAAACCGGACTGAATCTTGGTCTAGCCGAGATCTTTCATCAATACTCTATCGGCTCAAAGAATGCTGGGTGGGTCTACTACCTTAGAATTCGCCGCCGCCGAGAGAAGATAATCAAGCACACTCCGGACAAAGATCTTAACGATGATGATTTCTTTTGGGTCTCTGGGAACTTTGAGGATTTTCAAGCTCAAATTCCTGGCCGACCTATAAATTGGAAAATGGGAGAGCCTGGTAATTTTACTTCGGTCTTCTGCTTTGTGTGTTATCTCGGTTGTTTAGTCTATTAGCCGAACTAACACTTCTCTCTTTTTTGCAGATTTCGCCCATCTCCATTCCTTATATAGCTATCCCAACCTCGGAGTCTTGCGAGCCGCATTTCGGATTAAAGAAAGAGATTGGGCCAAGCTTCTAAATTTTGAGCCGACCTATCGCTACAGCGGTCGCCGAAAAGCAAGGGTGACTGACTTCCTTCTTAAAGAGGCACCGGAGCCGGACCCAACTTTGCCCGAGATAAGACTTGTCCCTCTAACCGCAGAAGAAGAGATGGCGAAAAGGAGCAGAGTCAGGGCCCTTCTTACCGAAACAGCTAGGCCCGAAGTGGCGCCTCCCAGCCAACCGCAGCCTGCTGTTGTCGCCCTTCCTTCCCAACAGCCATCCTCTTCCCGCCGAACCAAACGTGCCCGAACTTCTGAACCTGAACGAGTTTTGATTGATGAAGAAACTCCTATTCAGCCGAGCTTACCACCGAGCCCCCTTCCGGAGTCTTCCGACCGAACCATCGGTTGCTGGGCACCGAAATTAACCTTCAACGACCGAGACATTCTAGACACAGACTCGGTCGTTGCTGAGAAGGATCACCTGTTGGCCATCAACCTGGCCAAGACCGTGTGTCTGCCCAGAGACATGGAGCATCACCAAAAACAATTAACCACCGAGCTGAAGTCCATTCGGTCTGCGACTAAATCGATGATTCTGGTTAGTAACTTCGGTTGCATTTCTGTTTTTCTACTCAACTTTTTCTTCGGCTAAATTGAGGTTGTTGCTTTGTCAGGCCATCCAAAAAAATCAAATCACCCATAGGAAGGTGCTGGAGCTGAGGAAAGTGACTAGGCAAGCAGCGGTAGAGGCAGAGGCGAAATCGGCCGAACTAGAGGAGGCCAGAAAGGAAATGGCCGAACTCCGAGGTGAGGTCGGTCGTTTGACCGGAATGGTTAGTTCGGCCGAGGCCGAAAAACAAAAGACTGCCATTGTGCTGAAGGACAAGTACTTGCGCGAGTTGTTAAAACTTGAAAGAAAGAAGGATGCCGAAATAAAGGAGAAGGTAAAAGAGGCTGACAAGCAGGGCTTCAAGAGGGCAGAGGATGCTTACGCCCAACAATGTAATGCTGCCAAGGATCTTTTCTTTAAGTGCGGCTGGAGGGGAGCCGTTGAGAAGCTCGGTCATGATCCTCAGACCGAGGTTTTCAACCCTCCAGCCTACTTCATACCTAACTCCTTGATGGAATATGCCACGGCCATGCAACAGCAGTTCCTTGAGGGCTCAGATGATGAAGATTCTGATGAAGACTCTGCCCCTGGGGATACTTCGGTTGTGAATGTGGATCAGATAGATCGGCCCGAGTCCAGAGTGGAAGATCTGACTATTGAACAGCCAAATGAAACTGTGGCTCCGGTCGATACCACTGTTGTGACTGAAGGAGTCCTGCCGCCAGAGACCGGTCTTCCAGCTGATACTGATGCTGCCTTTGATGCCGAGATAGATGAACTTTTCTCTTAAATTTGTACTCTTTTCTCTGTAACCGAACTAAGCCCCCTTGTAATGACTTCTTTTTGAATGAAAATTTTACTGCAACTCTTATTCTGGTTGTGATATGTATACTTGTAGTTTATAATGCCTTCACTTACTTTTATTTCGGTTTTAGGTGGTTTAAACTATACTTGCCAGCCCACCACTCCTTAGCCGAAATAATTACTTCGGCTGAGGAGTACACAGTGTTGGTTCATTTCAGCCAACCACTCTTCAGCCATACACTTACTTCGGCTGAAGAGAAACAAGTGTTGGTTTATTCCAGCCAACCACTCTTCAGCCATACACTTACTTCGGCTGAAGAGAAACAAGTGTTGGTTTATTCCAGCCAACCACTCTTCAGCCATACACTTACTTCGGCTGAGGAGTAACAAGTGTTGGTTTAATCCAGCCAACCATTCTTCAGCCATACACTTACTCCGGCTGAAGAGAAACAAGTGTTGGTTTATTCCAGCCAACCACTCTTCAGCCATACACTTACTTCGGCTGAAGAGTAACAAGTGTTGGTTTAATCCAGCCAACCATTCTTCAGCCATACACTTACTTCGGCTGAAGAGTAACAAGTGTTGGTTTAATCCAGCCAATCACTCTTCAGCCATACACTTACTTCAGCTGAAGAGTAACAAGTGTTGGTTTAATCCAGCCAACCACTCTTCAGCCATACACTTACTTCGGCTGAAGAGTAACAAGTGTTGGTTTAATCCAGCCAACCATTCTTCAGCCATACACTTACTTCGGCTGAAGAGTAACAAGTGTTGGTTTAATCCAGCCAACCACTCTTCAGCCATACACTTACTTCAGCTGAAGAGTAACAAGTGTTGGTTTAATCCAGCCAACCACTCTTCAGCCATACACTTACTTCGGCTGAAGAGTAACAAGTGTTGGTTTAATCCAGCCAACCACTCTTCAGCCATACACTTACTTCGGCTGAAGAGTAACAAGTGTTGGTTTAATCCAGCCAACCACTCTTCAGCCATACACTTACTTCGGCTGAAGAGTAACAAGTGTTGGTTTATTCCAGCCAACTATTGAAGTTAGTTTTTCCAGCTAACTTATAGTATTTGGTTATTCCGACCAAATGTCCTGTAGCCTAGATCCTTATTCTGGGCTTAGGAAGGGTGTTGGTTTAATCCAGCCAACCTCTAAGTTTGTTTTTCCGGCTAACTTAGAATGGAATGCTTGTAATATACTTAAGTCTTGAAAGCTAACTTGTACAAAGAGTAATCTGTGCTAAAAAGAATCTCATTTTATTGAAGGAAGAGAGAATTACATAATGTTTGAAAGAGAAAAGCTAAAAGTAAAATAACTTGAGATTGGCCGTATTCCATGGCCTAGGGATTGCCTTGCCATCCTTGTCTTCTAGGTGGTATGCCCCTTTGCCGGCTAACCCAACCACCTTATAAGGACCTTCCCAATTCGGGCCTAACTTGCCGTCTCCTGGGACCAAGGTGTTTCCCATTACTTTGCGCAATACCCAATCGCCAATTTTGAATTGTCTTGGATGAACCTTTTTGCTGTATTTTTTGATTAACTCTCGTTGGTATGAGGCGATGTGGACCAACGCTCTTTCTCTTCTTTCTTCTGCAAGGTTGAGTTCTAAGGCTATGGCTTCTCCATTTAAGTCTGGATCAAAATTTTTGCTTCGAATTGTAGGGAGGCCAACTTCTAGTGGGATCACTGCTTCCATGCCATAGGCTAAGGAAAATGGTGTTTCTCCAGTTGATCGCCGAGGTGTGGTGCGGTAAGCCCATAGAACATGAGGAAGTTCATCCGCCCACTTGCCTTTTGCTTTCTCTAGCCTTTTCTTTAGTCCATCCAAGACGACTTTATTGGATGCTTCAGCCTGCCCATTTGCTTGAGGATACGCCGGTGTGGAATTGTAGAACTCTATCTTGTATTCTTCACAAAAGCTTCTGAAGATTCTGCCGTCGAACTGAGTTCCATTGTCTGAGATCAGTGCTTTTGGTATGCCAAACCGAGTGATAATATTTTGCCAAACGAACTTCTTTACATCTTTTTCTTTGATTGATGCCAATGCTTCTGCTTCCACCCATTTTGTGAAGTAGTCTGTTGCTGCGAGAAAGAATTTTCTGCCTCCGGGTGCTGTTGGAAGTGGTCCTACTATGTCTAAGCCCCACATTGCGAAAGGCCATGGGCTAGTTAAAGGTAGGAGTTCTCTTGCTGGTTGATGTATTTGGTGCGCGAATTTCTGGCATTTTTCACACTTCTTCACGTATTTCTCTGAGTCTGCTTGCATATATGGCCACCAATATCCTTGTGAAATAGCCCTGTAAGCGAGCGACCTTCCCCCTTGGTGACTTCCACATACCCCTTCATGTATTTCGAACAGGAATGCTTCTACTTTGCTGGGATGAACGCACTTGAGGTAAGGCCCAGAGAATGACTTCTTATATAATGCCAAAGATGGAGATAGCCAAAACCGCTGCGACTTCGCCCTTATTCTGTTGGCTTCTTTTTTCTCTTCTGGTAGGATGCCGTCTTTTAGGAACAGGATGATGGGATCCATCCAAGAGGGCCCTAATTCTGCGCAATACACTTCTTCTGCTTCGGGGTCTTCTATGCTTGGTTTTGGTAAGAAGTCGACGAGTAATGGATGAGGGATTGATGTATCTGCCATTGAGGCAAGGCCTGCTAGCTCGTCCGCTCGGCTGTTTTCCTCCCTGCCAATTTGTTCTATCCTTACCACATCAAACTTCTTGATCTCCGTTCTGACTAGCTCTTGGTACTTGGCCATTCTGTCATCCTTTGCTTCGTATTCGCCAGAAATTTGGTTTACCACCAGCAGTGAGTCACTGTACACCATTAGTTCGGTTGCTTTCATGAAGTGTGCCGACTTGAGTCCTGCGAGAAGTGCCTCATACTCTGCTTCGTTGTTGGATGCTGGGAAGCCAAGGTTGATTGCTTGCTCTATAACCAGGCCGTCTGGAGAGATGAGGACTACGCCAAGCCCTGCACCATGTCGGTTGGATACTCCATCCACAAAGAGCTTCCACATCTCTCCAACGAATAGTTTCCAGCAAGTGGAAGGATCAGATGATGTCGTGAGGTCAAGAAGGGTGTTTTCTTCAAAGTCCAGGTTGGCTGTCTCCCCTTCGTCCTCTGTTTGAACTGCTGGTGAGCCTTTGTTTGGCTCCTCCTTGTTGTCCTTAGTATGGTCTGCCTTTGTGCTTGATGGACTACCTTCCACTAGGGGTTGCGCTATTCCGGCGTCAACTTCCGTCCCTAGTTCGGTTGATGGACTACCTTCCACTAGGGGTTGCGCTATTCCGGCGTCAACTTCCGTCCCTAGTTCGGTTGAGTCAGTCAAGTCGACTGGGCAGATATGATGACTTCCAGGAGTAAACTCTGCGACGAAGTCTGCCAAAGATTGAGCTTTTATTGCGGTCTTGGGTTGGAACTTGATGTCGAATTGTCCCAACTCTACTGCCCATTTCAAAATTCGCCCACTGAAGTTCGCCCTTTCAAACAGAGCTTTTAATGGAAAGGCTGTGAGGACGACTATGGTGTGGGCGTGAAAGTAATGCGCCAACTTTCTGGATGCCATCATTAACGCTAATGCTAGCTTCTCTAAGGGCAAGTACCTTGTTTCGACTCCCAACAATGTCTTGCTTACATAAAAGATGGGCAGGTGTTGTATTCCTTCTGTACGAACCAACACTGCGCTAACTGCGTGCTGAGAAACTGCCAGGTATAAAAAGAGTTCTTCACCAAGAACTGGAGTTACAAGTAGTGGTGGGGAAGACATGTACTCCTTCAAGCTTTCCAGAGCTCGGTCGCATTCTTCATCCCACTCAAACTTGGCTTTTAAAGCTTGGAAGAATGGTCGTAGTCTGTTTGACGACCTGCTTATGAACCGGTTTAGCGCAGCCGCCATACCAGTGAGATGCTGTACTTCTTTGACTGAGTTTGGTCTCTCCAACTCCTGGATTGCTTTGATCTGAGAGGGGTCTGCTTCTATACCTCGGTTGGTCACCAGGAAGCCCAAGAATTTGCCAGATCCAACTCCGAATGCGCATTTGGATGCGTTGAGGCGCAACTTGTGTTTCTTCAGGATCTGGAACATCTCGCCCAAATCTTTCAGATGGCCATTCTTATCCTTGCTTTTGACCACCATGTCGTCGATGTAAGCCTCCATTTTTCTGCCTAACAATGGTTCAAACATCTTGGTGACCATCCTTTGGAATGTCGCCTCTGCGTTCTTTAGGCCAAAGGGCATGACCTTGTAGCAATATAACCCCCTTGGTGTTGTGAAGGATGTGACCTCCTGGTCTGGTTCATGCATGGCGATCTGGTGGTAGCCTCTGTATGCATCCAGGAAGCTGAGACGGTTATGCCCTGCCGTTAGGTCCACCAGTTGATCTATCCTTGGTAGAGGGAAGCTATCTTTTGGGCACGCCTTGTTGACCGTTTTGTAGTCGACGCAGACACGCCATTTACCATTCTTTTTTGGCACTACGACGGTGTTGGAGATCCATCTTGGGTAGTGCACTTCCCTTATCGCTCATGCCTCCAGCAGGTTGCCTACCTCTTCTGCCACTATTTCGGCGTGGTGGAGTGCCGATCTGCGTGTGCGTTGAATGACTGGTCTGGCGGATGGGTGGACATTGAGTTGGTGACTGATGAAGTTTGGATCAATGCCTGGCATGTCGTAAGGTGTCCAGGAAAACACTTCGATATTAGAGGTCAAGAATTCCAAGACCTCTAATCTCTCAGCGCTGGACAATGACGAGCCAAGCAAGAAGAACTTATCCGGGTTCTTCTCATCTATTTTTACCTCCACCAAGTCTTCCACCGCTTTCTGATCAGCCTCTTTGCCGACGTCCGCGAATAGTTCATTACTCTCGGGTTCTTCCACCGAATGAACGTATCCTTTGGCAGCTCGGCTTCCGTTTGCTGTGGCGAAGCATTGTTTTGACATGATCTGATCGCCGTAGACTTCTTCAATTATACCAGCGTCATTGGGGAACCGCATTACCTGATGGTATGATGACGCTACTGAACGCATGGCATGCAGCCATGTTCTGCCCAGGATGATGTTGTAGGTGGAGGGGACCTTCAATACCCAGAACTCCACCTGTTTTGATACACTTCCCGCTCTGACTGGAAGGATTATTTTGCCGACAGGCCACTCTGGCATGGAGTTGAATCCAATCAGGGGAGAAACTGCGGGTGCCAAGTCTTTATCTTGCAGCTTTAGTTGTTTAAATGTGTCGTAATACATGATCTCACATGAACTACCCTGGTCAATCAGAATCCGCTTGACGTCAAAATCCTTGACTCGGAGAGTGACAACCAGGGCATCATTATGGGGGCAGTAAATTCGTTCCAAGTCCTTATCCGAAAAGGACATGACGTTTGTTGCCTCTGTCCTCCCCTTCTTGATGGCGGGTTGGGCACTTAATACTTCCCTAAAGTGCTCAGCCTTCTTGATCGAACCTCTAAGCTCGCATACGCGCTCAGGTTCAAAAACTCCATGAATTACATTGATAATGCCTTGTGGTGGTGCATCGTTTGGCATTCTGTTGGGTTGGTCATTATGATCTTGGGGGGCCGGTTGCGCTCCCCCTTCAATGTATTCGTCCAAGTGGCCTGCTGCCACCAATTCTTCTAAATGCTGTCTTAGTGGCGTGCAATTCTCAGTTCGGTGCCCCTTTTCTTTGTGGAAGGTGCACCGTGATCTATCGTCGTAATTCTTCTGAGCTTCCCCAAGCTTGGCTGGCCACTTGACAAAAGGCTTGTCTTTGATTTCGCTCAGAATCCGATATATTGGTTTTTTGAACACCGTTGTTATGGCAGTGCGGATTCTCAACCATCTTTTGTCTGGGTCTTCTCCGTTATCTCGTCTGCCACGTCCGTTCTTGTTACTTCGGTCAACCGTGTTGACCTTGGCAGGGGTTTTCTTTTCCGGTGCTGCGGTCGTGCTTGATCTTGCTTTAGCACGCGCGCCATCCTCTTCTACCCTGATGTGCTGATGCGCTCTTTCCATCAGGGCCTCCATGGTGAGGGTTGGCGTCATGGTGATCGAGTCCCTTAATCGGTTTCCTACTGGTAGGCCTCTTTTATATTGCGCAATGGCTAGATTGGTGGGGCAGTCTCCAATTTGGTTGAATGTCTCCCAGTAGCGACTGTTGTAAGATCTGAGGGTCTCTTTTTCACCCATGTCGATGGAGAGTAACTGGTCTATCTCCACCGGTGTCTTAGTATTTGTCCGAAACCTTGTTACGAACGCTTCTGCCAATTGGGCCCAGGAGGCTATGCTACCCTCTGGGAGCTTTTCGAACCAAGTCAAGCCCAGGTCGCCCAGACTTGATGGGAAAAGTATGCACATTAAGGCCTCGTTTCGCCTGTACACGGCCATGACTTGGCGAAAGTGGCTCAAGTGTGAATACGGGTCCGTCTTCCCTTCATATGTATTGAACTTCGGCTGAAGGAAGCCTGATGGTAGGGGTGCGTTTTCGATCGCTGGGACAAACGACGAGATCTGTAGTCTTGCCAATGCCTTGTCCGTTGGTTCGTAGGCCGGTCGCGGTATTGGCATTCCAACCTCGACGCTTCCGTGCGTCCGAGGAGCCAACCGTTGTAAGGCCGAAACTCGGTGTGGATCCCTTGCCCTGGCATCTTCCTTGCATCGTGCTTTTTCTTCTAGCACGGTTCGTAAGTCGGATGACCTGGGTAGCTCGGTTTGTCTGGATCTGGTTTGGTGTGAATGTGAAGGCCAATACGTGCTTCCTTCAGTGTATGATCTTTCGGATCTCGTCCTCTCAGACCTGGAGTGACGAGTCCTTGAAGATAAGGAGTGAGTGTCGCCTGTCCTGAGGCTTCTGCTCTCTCCTTGAGAGGGTGTAGTATTCCTACTACGACTTTCTGAGTGGCGAGGGGGCGTCTTGTGCTTGCGCCCCTCTCCTGTCGCCACATCTTTGGTCTTCATCTGGCGTTTCAAGGCCTCCATGTCCGCCGCCATCCTCCGAATCAGTTCATCCTGTTCCTTTACGCGATCTTCCAGGGCTTGAGGATCAATCCTCCTCCTTTGCCTGTCGGGACTTTGAGAGTGACGAGGGCTGCCATTCCGCCTTCCCCTGCCGCTCCTCCTGGAATTGTGTTGTTGGGGCTCCAAGTCCGCCATGGGAGGAACAGCAGGTAATCCCTCACGCCTTGCGCCCCCTTCTGGAGTTAGTCCGTCGACGGCAGACTGCGGCAAGTCTTCAATGTGTGCCATTGAATGAGAGAAGGAGAAGCTTAGTCAAGAGGTTTTTGTTCTTGTCTGTTATTCCCACAGACGGCGCCAATTGTACGGGGAGGAAATAATTCTCCTCGTATAATCCTGTTGACCAAGTCCACGCTTCTCCGTACGACGTCGCTTTGTCACCTGAAAACACAAACGTGAGCTAGCCGGCGGGTGTGTGCCGGAAACCTCTCCGATGCCTAAGTCAGAAAACTTGACAAATAGACAAAGCTCTAAGTTCTCAGAAAGATTGTGTTCAATTACCTCCTCCAAGGTGATGCTTGTAGGCTTTTATAAGTTTCCCGTAGCACAATCCTGGTAGGACTTGTATTTCTCCATGCAGAGTCCTCCTAGGATTCATACTCCTAAGGATAATGCTTATCCTTTTACACCCTCCCCCACTGCTTAAACCAAGTGGGATGGTTCTCTTTATGGCCGAACTTCTATTTGACCGAAGTAAAAATGGCTATGCCGAGCCACCAAGTAGGCCGTACTAACAGTTGTTCGGTTCTTCTTCATGCTATCATATCTCGGTTCTCTAATACCTGAACCGTGGTATGTTCGGACCGAACCACTGACTCGACCGGCATAACTCTCAAACCGGTATGCCTCTAAGGCCGGTCTAACTCCAAGTTGCTCCCCAAACCGAAGTACTTTACAATCCTCTAGCCGAAGTAACTCTATTACTTCGTAAGCCGAAGTAATTCCACCTCCTTTGGGCCGGAGTAACTCTGTCTCTCCTAGGCCGGAGTAACCCTTACGGCCTTTTTTACTTAGTCCTTCGCTTTTCTGGGCCTTAAAGCCCAACTCGCAGCTCGGCCCAGTTTTTCCCAAAAATTGCCCTCTCAGGTCTGAATCAATGTTCATCGAGGAACTTGTGGGGATACATTTTAGGAAGTTAAATCAAACATATTCGTGTGTTTCTGAAGACCTAGTTGGAATGGATTCTAGTATGAAGGAAATGATTAAATTTCTAAGATTAGGGATGGATGATGCTCCTGTTGTGGGGATTTGGGGGATGGGTGGAATAGGTAAGACAACTCTTGCAAGTGCTATTTATGCCTATATCTCTTGCCAATTTGAAGGTTGCAGCTTCATTGAAAATATTAGAGATTTTTTTCAGAAAAAGGTGGTCTGAAAACTCTACACGACCAACTCATTTCCGAAATCTTAAGGGAGAAAGATTTGAAAGCTGGAAATATTGGTAGTGCCTTAAGTACGATAAGGAACAGGGTATGTCGTAAGAAGGTTCATTTTGTTCTTGATGATGTGGATGAATCAACATAACCTGAAAAATTGGTAAGAGAGCTTGATTGGTTTGGTTTTGGAAGTAGAATCATTATAACAGCTAGAAATCAACATACATTAATCAGATATGGCACAACACATATTTATAAGGTTGAGGAATTAGGAGAAGATGAAGCTATAGAACTCTTTAAATCGAAAGCCTTCAGGAAACGCCAACAAATGGGAGGCTATGGAGAACTTGTACATTGTGCAGTAAAGTACGCTAAAGGAGTTCCTTTAGCTCTCAAAGTTTTTGGTTCTTTTCTTTCTGGTCGAAACAAAGATGAATTATAACCAAGCCATAACTTGTATATTATAGAATTTTTTGTTGTTTTTATTTATTTATTTATTTTCAGGAAAATATGTTTTGATACAAGTAAAATTCATGATTTTTGATAAATTTGATTAATACAAATAAGGATTTGATTTTAGGTTGAGAATTTAATTTTTTTTTTAAAAAAAACTTTGAAAGAAATTGTTTGTATGAGCATTTTATCTAGAATCCCACATAATGACAAAAGTTTTCCTCAACCATTAGCAAATTTGTTTGTATTTGGCTTTCAATTGTTAAGATTTTCCACACATTAAATAATACTACTCAAAATCATTTTTTCATTTTAAAAACAAATTCTCGGGCATTGTACGGTCATTAATTACTTAAATTAAATTAAATATTCTGTTTTTCTTTTTTGCATTTTTTTTTTCTTTCCCTATGATTTACCACCAGTTGGCGGTGCGATGCAAGATAAAATAAAGGGATAATTATAAATGCAAAGAAAAAACTCAAGAATTTAAATTCTAATATTTTAATTTATTTTTAACCTAAATCATTCTCGTTAAATAAAAATCAGGAAAAATTTATTTTAAAATAATTTTAGTTATTAAACTCAATATTTATATACATAAAATGTCTAAAATATATTGAGTTTAATGATTAAAATTTCAATTGATTTTACTTAACAAAAAAAAGCAATGATTTAGACTGAAAATAAATTAAAAGTTTCGGATTTAAATTGACAAAATTAAAAACTCAGGATTTACCTTGTTATAAGGTTCAAACTTTGAGGGTTTTAGTTTTTTTTTTTCTTTTGTAATTTGTGCTAAAATAATTATGTTTTGAAATAACGTTTTTTATATTTTATTTCAATTATCTACCTGTATGTCTCTGCACATTTATATGTGTTGTTCCATAATTATCTTCATCCCATGCAATGAGCAAAATTAATCACAATTAAAATAATGTTAGTTTATGTTTTTATAGCTGTTTTGATTCACAAATTTCTTTTACTATGGGGCTAAATCTACAGGTCTGAATCAATGTTCATCCAAGAACTTGAGGGGATACTTTTTAGAAAATTAAATCATACATATTCGTGTGTTTTTGAAAACCTGGTTGGAATGGATTCTAGTATGGAGGAAATGATTAAATTGCTAGGATTAGGGATGGATGATGATCGTGTTGTGGGGATATGGGGGATGGGAGAAATAGGTAAGACAACTCTTGCAAGTGCTATTTATGCCCATATCTCTTTCCAGTTTGAAGGTTGCAGCTTCATTGAAAACGTTAGAGAAGTTTAAGAAAAAGGTGGTCTGAAAACTCTACACGAACAACTCATTTCCGAAATCTGAATGGTGAAAGATTTGAAAGTAGGAAATATTGGTAGTGCCTTAAGTACGATAAGGAACAGGGTATGCCGCAAGTAGGTTCATATTGTTCTTGATGATGTGGATGAATCAACAGAACTTGAAAAATTGGTAGGAGAGCTTGATTGGTTTTGTTTTGGAAGTAGAATCATTAAAACAACTAAAAATCAACACACATTAATCATATATGGCATAACACATATTTATAAGGTTGAGGAATTAGGAGAAGATGAAACTATAGAACTATTCAAATTGAAAGCTTTCAGGAAACACCAACAAATGGCAGGCTATGGAGAACTTGTACATTGTGCAGTAAAGTCCGCTAAAGGAGTTCCTTTAGCTCTCAAAGTTTTGGGTTCTTTTCTTTCTGGTCGAAACAAAGATGAATTATAACCACGTCATAACTTGTATATTATAAAATTTTTTGTTGTTTTTATTTATTTATTTTTTTCAGGAAAATATGTTTTCATACAAGAAAAATTAATGATTTTTGATAAATTTGATTAATACAAATAAGGATTTGATTTGAGGTTGAGAATTTAATTTTTTTTTTTTTAAACTTTGAAAGAAATTGTTTGTATGAGCATTTTTTCTAGAATCACACATAATGACAAAAAATTTCCCCAAGCATTGGCAAATTTGCTTGTGTTTGGCTTTCAATTATTAAAATTTTCCACACATTAAATAATACTACTCAAAATCAATTTTTTATTTTAAAAATAAATTCTTGTGCATTGTACGGTCATTAATTACTTAAATTAAATTAAAATATTATGTTTTTATTTTTTGCATTTTTTTTTTCTTTCCCTATGATTTACTACCAGTTGGCTGTGCGATGCAAGATAAAATAAAGGGACAATTATAAATTAAAAAAAAACTCAAGAATTTAAATTCTAATATTTTAATTTATTTTTAATCTAAATCATTCTCGTTAAATAAAAATTGGGAAAAAGTATCTTAAAATAATTTTAGTTATTAAACTCAATATAGATATACATAAAATGTTTAAAATATATTGAGTTTAATTATTAAAATTTCAATTGATTTTACTTAACAAAAAAAAAAGAAGCAATGATTTAGACTGAAAAAAAATTAAAAGCTTCTGATTTAAATTGACAAAATTAAAAACTCAGGATTTACCTTGTTATAAGGTTCAAACTTTGAGGGTTTTTGTTTTTGTTTTTGTTTTTTTTTTTTGTAATTTCTGCTAAAATAATTATGTTTTAAAATAACATTTTATATATTTTAGTTCAATTATCTACCTGTATGTCTCTGCACATTTATATGTCGTGTTCCATAATTATCTTCATCCCATGCAATGAGCAAAATTAATCACAATTAAAATAATGTTAGTTTACGTTTTTATAGCTGTTTTGAGTTTTGATTCACAAATTTCATTTACTATTGGCCTAAATCTACCGGTCTGAATCAATGTTCATCCAGCAACTTGAGGGGATACTTTTTAGAAAAATAAATCATACATATTCGTGTGTTTCTGAAGACCTAGTTGGAATGGGTTCTAGTATGGAGGAAATGATTAAATTTCTAGTATTAGGGATGGATGATGCTCGTGTTGTAGGGATATGGGAGACGGGTGGAATATGTAAGACAACTCTTGCAAGTGCTATTTATGCCCATATCTCTTTCCAATTTGAAGGTTGCAGTTTCATTGAAAATGTTAGAGAAGTTTAAGAAAAAGGTGGTTTGAAAACTCTACACGAACAACTCATTTTCGAAATCTTAATGGAGGAAGATTTGAAAGAAGGAAATATTGGTAGTGCCTTAAGTACAATAAGGAACAGGGTATGCCGTAAGAAGGTTCATATTGTTCTTGATGATGTGGATGAATCAACAGAACTTGAAAAACTGGTAGAAGAGCTTGATTGGTTTGGTTTCGGATGTAGAATCATTAAAACAACTAGAAATCAACACACATTAATCTGATATGGCACAACACATATTTATAAGGTTGAGTAAATAGGAGAAGATGAAGCTGTAGAACTCTTTCAATCAAAAGCCTTCAGGAAACACCAACAAATGGGAGGCTATGGAGAATTTGTACATTGTGCAATAAAGTACACTAAAGGAGTTCCTTTAGCTCTCAAAGTTTTGGGTTCTTTTCTTTGTGGTGGAAACAAAGATGAATTATAACCAAGTCATAACTTGTATATTATGGAATTTTTTGTTGTTTTTATTTATTTTTTTTTCAGGAAAATATATTTTGATACAAGTAAAATTCATGATTTTTTATAAATTTGATTCATACAAATAAGGATTTGATTTCAGGTTGAGAATATATCTATATATATATATTTTTTTTTAACTTTGAAAGAAATTGTTTGTATGAGCATTTTATCTAGAAATCACACATAATGACAAAAAGTTTCCTCAACCATTGGCAAATTTGTTTGTATTTGGCTTTCAATTGTGAAAATTTTCAACACATTAAATAATACTACTCAAAATCAAATTTTCATTTTAAAAATAAATTCTCGTGCATTGTACGGTCATTAATTACTTAAATTAAATTAAAATATTCTGTTTTTCTTTTTTGAATTTTCTTTTTTTCTATCCCTATGTTTTACTACTGGTTGGTTGTGCGATGCAAGATAAAATAAAGGGATAATTATAAATTTAAAAAAAAAAATCAAGAATTTAAATTCTAATATTTTAATTTATTTTTAATCTAAATCATTCTCATTAAATAAAAATCGAGAAAAAATTATTTAAAAATAATTTTAGTTATTAAACTCATTATAGATATACATAAAATGTTTAAAATATATTGAGTTTAATGATTAAAATTTCAATTGATTTTATTTAATAAAAAAAAGCAATGAATTAAACTAAACATAAATTAAAAGTTTATGATTTAAATTAACAAAATGAAAAACTCAGCATTTAACATGTTATAAGGTTCAAACTTTGAGGGTTTTTTTTTTTTTTTTTTTTGTAATGAGCAAAATTAATCACAATTAAAATAATGTTAGTTTACGTTTTTATAGCTGTTTTGAGATTTGATTCACAAATTTCTTTTACTATTGGCCTACATCTACAGGTCTGAATCAATGTTCATCCAGGAACTTGGGGGGATACTTTTTAGAAAATTAAATCATACATATTCGTGTGTTTTTGAAGACCTAGTTGGAATGGATTCTAGTATGGAGGAAATGATTAAATTGCTAGGATTAAGGATGGATGATGCTCGTGTTGTGGGGATATAGGGGATGGGTGAAATAGGTAAGACAACTCTTGCAAGTGCTATTTATGCCCATATCTCTTTCCAATTTGAAGGTTGCAGCTTCATTGAAAATGTTAGAGAAGTTTCAGAAAAAGGTGGTCTGAAAACTTTACACGAACAACTCATTTCAGAAATCTTAATGGAGAAAGATTTGAAAGTAGGAAATATAGGTAGTGCCTTAAGTACGATAAGGAACAGGGTATGTTGTAAGAAGGTTCATTTTGTTCTTGATGATGTGGATGAATCAACAGAACTTGAAAAATTGGTAGCAGAGCTTGATTGGTTTAGTTTTGGAAGTAGAATCATTAAAACAACTAGAAATCAACACACATTAATCAGATATGGCATAACACATATTTATAAGGTTGAGGAATTAGGAGAAGATGAAGCTATAGAACTCTTTAAATCGAATGCCTTCAGGAAACACCAACAAATAGGAGGCTATGGAGAACTTGTACATTGTGCAGTAAAGTACGCTAAAGGAGTTGCTTTAGCTCTGAAAGTTTTGGGTTCTTTTCTTTGTGTGCGAAACAAAGATGAATTATAACCAAGTCATAACTTGTATATTATTGAATTTTTTGTTCTTTTTATTTTATTTTTTTTCAGGAAAATATATTTTGATACAAGTAAAATTCATGATTTTTGATAAATTTGATTAATACAAATAAGGATTTGATTTCAAGTTGAGAATATATATATATATATATATATATATATATATATATATTTTAACTTTGAAAGAAATTGTTTGTCTAAGCATTTTATCTAGAATCACACATAATGACAAAAATTTTCCCCAAGCACTGGCAAATTTGTTTGTGTTTGACTTCCAATTATTAAAATTTTTCACACATTAAATAATACTACTCAAAATCAATTTTTCATTTTAAAAATAAATTCCCGTGCATTGTATGGTCATTAATTATTTAAATTCAATTAAAATATTCTGTTTTTCTTTTTTGCATTTTTTTTTCTTTCCCTATGATTTACTACCAGTTGGCTGTGCAATGCAAGATAAAATAAAAGGGACAATTATAAATTAAAAAAAAACTCAAGAATTTAAATTCTAATATTTTAATTTATTTTTAATCTAAATCATTCTCGTTAAATAAATATTGGGAAAAATTATCTTAAAATAATTTTAGTTATTAAACTCAATATAGATATACATAAAATGTTTAAAATATATTGAGTTTAATGATTAAAATTTCAATTTATTTTACTTAATAACAAAAAGCAATGATTTAGACTGAAAAAAATTAAAAGTTTCTGATTTAAATTGACAAAATTAAAAACTCAGGATTTACCTTGTTATAAGGTTCAAACTTTGAGGGTTTTTGTTTGTTTTTTTTTTTGTTTGTTTGTAATTTCTGCTAAAATAATTATGTTTTGAAATAACATTTCATATATTTTAGTTCAATTATCTACCTGTATGTCTTTGCACATTTATATGTCCTGTTCCATAATTATCTTCATCCCTTGCAATGAGCAAAATTAATCACAATTAAAATAATGTTAGTTTACGTTTTTATAGCTGTTTTGAGTTTTGATTCACAAATTTCTTTTACTATTAGCCTAAATCTACAAGTCTGAGTCAATGTTCATCCAGGAACTTGTGGGGATACTTTTTTGAAAATTAAATCATACATATTCATGTGTTTCTGAAGACCTAGTTGGAATGGATTCTAGTATGGAGGAAATGATTAAATTGCTTGGATTAGGGATGGATGATTCTCGTGTTGTGGGGATATGAGGGATGTGTGGAATAGGTAAGACAACTCTTGCAAGTGCTATATAGCGATCCCGGTTTTCCCTTCCTTTGTTTATTGTATTCCGGACTTGGTTCCGTGGTTATGTTGTTGTCTTATTCTCATTTTCATCCTTTACTCTTTATATTTGAGTCTTGGGTTGTGTTAGGCAAGTTTGAAACTGGTTGGTTGTGTTAGAAATCAAAAGTTGACGCCCAGATTTTGGCCTTCACGCTCGAGCAGTGCTTTTGACGCTCGAGCGGGCCCTTTGTTGTTGCTTATCCGCTCGAGCAGGAGTTTGGACGCTCGAGCGTGAATATTCATCTCCCAGTATTTTTCTCTGCAGGTCATCCGGCGCTCGAGCGACGCTTTTGACGCTCGAGCGTGAGTCTGTGTCTAATGCTCAAGCGAGGAGTTTGACGCTCGAGCGGGGACCATCGTCTGCAAAACTTCTGTGAGTGTGCATCCGACGCTCGAGCAGGCATTTTGACGCTCGAGCGTGAGTTTGTGTCTGACGCTCGAGCGGGGGTTTCCATGCTTGAGCGGGGCGACTTTTATATCAATCCGTGGAATCACTTTTTGGATCACTTTTTGATTTCCTTCTCTCTCTAACTTTTCAGAACCTCCATTGGAGAGCTTCTCTCTCTAAAACCCAACTTCTCTCTAGGTATTGATCTAGTTAGAGTGATCTCCCACCTTAATCCCTTTGTAAAAAGTGTTGATCTTGGTGTGGGCTACCTTTTGATCCGAAAATTTCTTGATTTGGAGCACTTCGAGATTTCTACATCTTCTTCCTTTGAGCTCCGAATTTGAGGTAGGGATAATTACTCATTTCTATGGTCTTTTACATAAACTATTGGTTATTTTGATGTAATGTTGAGTTGGGTGATTTTGGGTGTTAGGGTTTCAAAATGTATAAAGAGGGGTTTTGTATTTTGAGCCTATACATGTGTATTTGGGTCTAGGAATGAGATTATTGGTGTTGTTGTTGATATTTGAGCCTTTGAGTCAAAGTTGAGAAAAATGGGTGAAAGCCCTAATTTTTGTTATGAATGAATTTATATAATTAATTTGGGAATGTTATGGAAATATGAAATTGAGTTGGAAATGATGAAATTGGCATAATATGAGATAGAATGGCGGAGTTGGATTTATTAATCGCTCACTTTTTGAAAATATCGTTTATATATCTGTTGAGGCATTTATTATCTGTTTAGAAATAATTGCTTTGGGCTATGGTGGAGGATAGCCTTGATTGTTGTAGACAATGCATGATGATTTGGCAAACTAAAACTAATCAATTGAATATGTCATCGAATATGACGGTTGGAACAATACAGCGAATATGTGTATTGATAGGTCATTGTATATGATGTGTATGTGAATACATAGGTGCCGAATCCTGCGGACGCAATTTCCATAAAATGGCAATTCGAAAATAATTATACATGGGTGCCGAATCCCGCGGACGCAATTTTCGTAAAATGGCAATTCAAAAATATCTATACATGGGTGCCGAGTCCCGCGGATGAAATTTCCATAAAATGGCCACAAGAAAATAATTATAAATGGGTGCCGAATCCCGCAGACTCAATTTCTGTAAAATGGCTGTTTGAAATATGGTTGGCTTGAATTGTAGTCTCATTGAGTTGTTTGGCCAAGTTCTGAGCCGTGTTTATAAGTTGAGAATTGGATAAGTAAAGGATTTTGGAACGGGACTGTACTGTATGTGGGTTTCTATTGGTTGAATATTTATCAAATGCTAGTGTTTTAGTTATTCACATATTATGTTTATCAAATCTCTACTGGGCGTTGGCTCACTCTATATGGGACATTACTTTCAGGTTCAGGTAGTATGCCGCCTCCGAGAACTTAGCTTGGATACCTGTGAGAGTTGAAGACTCTTTTGTTATCTTTTGTTGTATTACATGTATATCAAGCCAAGGGCTTGTTTTGTGTAGAGTTAGTGCTTTCTTTTTGTAACCAAGTGTTGACTTGGAAAGTTGTAAGCCTATAGGGCATTTACTTTTGTTGTCAACATGTAATACCTTTTGTAATGAATACTCTGATGAATGAAATTATGCTTATTCTCTCATGTCTAAGCATGTCAAGATTGTGTGGTTTATGGGTTTATTTTGAGGGCGTTACAACTTGGTATCAGAGCGTACCGGGTTCGAATACTTGGGTACGCGGGAAGTGGTTAGTACCACAATGGGTTGGTCTCGTTTGATAGAGACTTAGATGTAGTGTTATATGCTTATGTGATAACATGTCTATATGACTATTTGGGTATGGGATTTATTTTCTAGGATGTTGATTGGATCCTTGGGTTTCTATGAGTCCTGTTGGAAAAGCACTTGATCAATACTGTTTCTAACAGGAACTCTAGAAACACATCGGGACTATCATTATCGAGAAATGAAATTCGTAAATGCTTATCTGATTATATGCTTACGTGGAGTGAATTACTGTTGTCCATTGCATTAGGACGCAAGTGTTATAGCTTCGGCACATTTGTGAATGTGCTAATGTTCTTCGTTACCTTTATTAGGATGTCAGGACGAGGACATGGTGGTAGGCGAGGTAGGCCCAGGAGGCAGGAGGTGCCTATACCGGATGAGATTCCAGTGCAGCAGGAGGGTGTTGGTCAAGCCAATGTGGCCGAGCCGGTAGGGCAGCAGGCCATGGGCGCCTTAGCCAGCGAGATAGCAAGAGCTTTGAGGGAATCTATAGGTATTCTCAGAGCTGAGAATCCAGTGTAGGCCTTGGATGTTGATGCAGGGCCTTCCTTTCAGAAGAGGGAGTTCTTCCGGTCTAATCCGGACGAGTTTGTGGGTGATTCGAAAGAGCCACTTAAGGCTGATGAGTGGTTGGAACAGATGACGAAGACGTTTGAGATGATTGGCATCGAAGACGGGGCATTGAAGGTGACCTTGGCATCTTTCCAACTTAAGGGGGATGCGGGTCAGGGGTGGAAGTTCATGAGGGGTCGTATTGGTGGTACATGGGAGGCTTTTGTAGATGCCTTCCAGGAGAAGTTCTTATCTCCAGCTGTTAGGGAGAAGCTGAGGGACCAGTTTTGTTAGCTCAAGCAGCAGAGTTTATCGCGTAGGGTTTAGGTCGTGTTGCAGAGAGTGCGTTTGACCGTTTGATGCTCGTAAACCGTTGACAGACGTGCTAAGCTTACCTTTAGCACAAACCCAAGAATTAATATACACATAATAATAACATAAATAAAACAAATTAGTACATATATGATCTCATATACCTTTACTGTTGGGGTGGCGGAGGCCTTCTGGCCGCCCAAGCCACTAGCTGCTCGTTGATCAGCTCCTGAAGTTCCTGTAGGTACTGTTCACAATTGGCTAACCGCTCTGTGATGTACTGCTGAGTATAACGGTCAGGGGGAAGGCTAAGATAATACTGTTTCTGATTAAGCCAGAATTGTTGTGCTGATAAGTATAATTCTAGTAAATCAACTGAGGACATACATATTGAAACACGAATAGCAAACTTTTATTGAGGAAGTAAAATATTTTACAAGAAAGGGTTGGAAAGAGATTACAAGAGAAGGAAAATTCAAAAGAAAAGAAAAGCTGAAAATTTCTAAGTTCCTCAACAAGGGAGAGGACAACCCTTTAAATACTACCAGGAAGATAAGATTACATTATTACAAAGACAGGTGGAGATCTTTGATTGCACCGACAGATTACACCGATCTTCTTATCTTCAAAGTTAGCGGAAGTGGGGAACAACTTTTTCCCTAATACTGATGGAGCATCTGCTTTCTGAAAAATTGAATTGTCCTGTTGTGCCGACGCTCTAAAGCTTGGGACCCTTTCCTTTATTACTTTTGTCTTGGGTCATCTTTTCAGCAATTGCAGCTGTGAAGGAATCCCAAAAGTCGCCAAGGGTGGGTTCCATTTCGTCTTCGGATTGAGACTCTCCTGCTAACACGGGGTCGGTTGGATCGGCCTCTGATTCGGATTGCGTATGACTGGTACCTGACCTCATAGAGGCGTCATCTTCTGGATTAACGGATTGGAGGAATTGTTCTTTCAGATAATCCATGCTTTTAAGAATTAATTCATTATCTGAAAGGTTTGGAAATTTTTGTTTTAATTCCTTCTGCATCTGGACAAAAGGATTTGTTACTGGAGAAGAGGGTGCTGGTAAAGCAGGTTGCTTGACAGAGTCCCAGCATGCCTTAGTGTGCTGTTGAATTTTCTGGATGAGGTCCTTGAGATCCATCTTATCCCACCATTTCACAAAGAAGATTCTTTTGAGACGAGGGATATTTTGCTGGTAATCACATGCAAAGTCCCATTTCCATATCCAAGGAATACTGAAATGGATAGAAAAATGGACAGCAGATTTACGGATAGATAATTCTCTATTTTTATTTAAATATGAATAAGCACGGGAGTAAGCCACATGCCAAAGATTATATTCTGTTCGGATGGATTCTGGTAAGATGTCAAGACATAGACCGAACTTATCCCACCAAATGAGGAACCAATTGGGGACATCATTTTTGAGAACATCGGTCGTGATACGGATAAACCAAGAGTGATTCTTGATTGGATTCTGGTAATAGAAGACATGGGTAAAAGCATCAATGTAATCCCAGTACGAATATTTTGTCTGTTTATTACGGAGATCAAGATCTCGCGTAGTATGCGGATGAATGCCCCAGGTAGAGATGGGCATAATATTACGGATAACAATTTTACTGAATTGAATAGGACTGGCAGCTTTGTTGGCATCATGCAGAGTATGCTTGATTTCCGCAGCTCCAGTTTCAATCATAATCTGTTCATAAATATACCGGTACTGATCAAAATGGGGAGGTGACTGTTGAGTGGTGAGATAACGGCGTTTAATCTCCCACGGATCAGACATCCACTGTTCATCAGATGGTTCAATCCAAAGAACAGTTTCGTCAGATATACTGTTTGGCGTATACGGATCTTCAGGCCTAAGGAGAACATCCTTAGCCGTTGGATTACTGGATTGACCTCCTCGAGAGAGGGGTGGATATTCTGATGGATCATAGCGGGGGTTAGAGCCCCGGCCACGACCACGACCTCTTTGGCCTCTACTGGTCATTTGCGGATTTCTGCAAATATTCACGGGTCAAAAAGTCAGGCAAAGAGTTAGTTTCTCCTTTAATATATTCAATATCAAAATCAAAATTGGATAAATAACCCTGCCAGCTTACGAATATCTGTTTAGAAACAAGATTTTTAACATCCTGTTTAAATATCTGTCGAGCAGCAGAGCAATCAACTCTGATGATAAAATGCTGGTTTAATAAATCATCCTGGAATTTAATAACACATTTGACAGTGGCTAAACATTCCTGTTTTATAGTCGGATAGTTTAAAGCAGCTTGATTCCAATGCCCAGAATGAAAACGTAGAAGTTCTTCTTTCTGAGTTTTGGGATTAAACTGTTTTAAAATACCACCAAATCCTTCATTGGAAGCATCGGTTTCAACGATTTTCTTCCATTCAGGATTAGGTAAATTAAGACAAGGTAACTGTTGGACTTTAGCTTTAATTTTTCGAACTGCTAAAGTATGTTCTGGTGACCAAGGTGGAGGATTCTTCCTTAACCTGGAATACAAAATGTTAGCATCGGCGGATAAATTATGATAATAGTCTCGAATATAATTAAGGCTGCCTAAAAATCTCTGTAATTGAGTTTTGTCTTTAATTTCATCTGGAAATTTAGAGGCAAACTCCATGCTTCTGTTAATTGGAATAATACTACCATTAGAAATGTTATGTCCTAAATATCTGATAGTGGTTTGAAACAATTGCATTTTTGGAGCAGAAAGGACTAAACCATTTCTGATAATAACATTCTTAAAAATATTAAGATGTTTAACATGCTGATCAATTGATGAGGAGAAAATTAACACATCATCAATATAAGATAAAGTAAATTCTGTAAAAGGATTAAAAATATCATTCATGATATGCTGAAATTCTGAAGGAGCATTCTTTAAACCAAATGGCATAACATTCCATTCGTAATGCCCAAAGGGTACGGTAAAAGTTGTTTTATAGCGGTCCTGTTCAGCAATCTCAATTTGCCAATATCCTGATTTTAAATCAAATTTGGAGAAAATAATGGCATCCTGGAGACGGTCTAAAAGATCCTTTTTATTCGGAATAGGATATCGAATCCATTTTAGTTTATCATTCAGCGGTTTGTAGTTAATCACAAGGCGAGGTACTCCTCGTTCTAACTCTGCATTTTTATTGACATAAAAAGCGGTACAACTCCACGGGGAGTGACTAGGACGGATGAGTTTTTTATCAAGAAGACTTTGAATTTCTGTTTTGCATAACTCCATATATTCCCTTTTCATTTGACTAGGGCGAGCTCTAGTTGGAATATATTTTTCATCAAAATCTGGTTCATATGGTAATGTTACAGTATACTTTTTGCGATTCCAAAAAGCATTAGGAACATTTCCACAAACTTCTGTTTGAAATTCTTTTTCAATCAATTTAATTTTCTGTTGAAAAGAAAATTGTTGTAATCTTTGTTCTGTTGTTAAGAAAGAAACTTCTTTTTGAATTAAATTTATCTGGTTTTGTTTAACAGAAATTAAATCACGAATCTGATCTAATTCTTTAGTATACGGTTGAGTGATAAATTCAAAATTAACTGTTTTTCCCTGAAGTTGAGAGTAAATTCCTGTTGAATCGATTTTCTGAATAGGCATCAAAAGGCATAAAAAAGGTGTGCCTAAAATGATATTTGTGGCAAGATTTCTGACTAACACAAAGGATGTAGGTAGACAGAGATCTTCATTACAAATATAAGCTTCTGGAATTTTATACCTGATTTGGAGAGAATTTCCACTTGCACTGGTAAGACTTTGGGTAGTTTTTTCAAAATATCTGGTTGGAACTATACCTTCTTGGATACAGTTCATATCTGTTCCGCTATCAACTAAGGCAATAGCATCCTTAATGATAAAATCCGGTTTAATCATAAAAGAAATTTTGATATACCATTTCTGAAAAGTGACTTGATTAACAAGTAATAAATAAGGGGTTGAAGTTTTTGGTTCTGCCTTGTTAAGATCAAGTTTTTGTTCAGTTTCTTTTTCTTTTTGTTCGGGAATTCGGTTATGAAGATATTTAATATCTTTGATGGCAGCTTCACTGGCAGTTTGCAAGTGTTTAACTTCGGTTTTGAGGATATTAATTTCCATTTTTAAATCCTGGAGAGTAGTTGGTTGTTCCACTACTGCTTTGGTTTGATTTCTGTTAATTACTGTTTGCAGATTATAAGAATAATCTGGTATAGGAGGGGTTTCTGTCATAGTCTGCTGGTGATCATAACACATTTTTAAATATTTGATTTTTATTTCGGGATCCTGTATTTGGTCTGCTACCGCTAGCATATCCTTTTGGGTATCTGTTAAAACATTAATACTACTAGGTTCTCCTAAGTGTAAACCGTTCATTTCTACTATGGATTTCCAGTAATTAATTTCTGATATTTGTTCCTGATTAGTGCTACAGGGACAGGATTCTTCTGTTTCATCTTCATCAGAGGAGGTGGAGTATAACTGGTTAAGCTCATCATCAGAAGGGATTTCGTCTTCAGTTGAATTTTCTTCTGCTTCTAAAGCTTGGATTAACTGTTCTTTAATGGCTGGATCAAGGTTTAATTCATTAACCTTAGATTTTGCTTTAGACTTACATCTATTAGCATAATGTCCTGTTTGGCCACATTTATAGCATTTAACGTCTGATTTGGATTGTCCTGTCTTTTTACTGGTAGATCTTTTTGGATAAAACTTCTTGGATGGTTTCTGATGACTAGTCTTGGAGGACTTTTTCCTGTATGGTTTGGAAGATTTTTTATGAGATATTTTTCTGGTTTTATTAGGATATTTGATGCCAGGTTCATAAGCAAACTATTCACAAAATTCTCCTAATTCTTTTCTGCCTGTTAAATTCTGTTGTTTCATCTGATAATGAAGTTTAAGGTCATTACAGAGAGAAAGACCTTCATCTGTTATAATGGAACAAAGTTGTCCATATGTGTACTGTTCATAAGGAATAGACATCCGGTCATGGCGGTCCCGAAGTTTTTTCCTAACACGTTCGGCAAAGAGGGTAGGAAGGCCATCAATAAATTTGGCTTTCCAATGAGTACTGTTAGCATCAGGGCGTTGAGTAACCTTAAGAAGGAAAACATCCTTATACCATCGAAAATGGGTTAAGGATGGGCAACGCAAGTTTTGGAGAAGCTCACGACCACGGTCTTGAGTAGAGGTACTGGTACCAATAAAATGGTAGATGATTGTCTGGATAAGAGTATAAACAGCATCGGACTGTTGGACCTGCTGATTGGTAGTTGGATCAAGCTCAAGTTTGATAGCGGTCAAGATTTCCATTTTTTGGATGGGAGTCATAATATTATCCCACCAACCTTTGAGAACGCCGGTAAAGCCATTAATAATAAACTTAGCAATGGCCTGGTCATTATTACTGTATTGGCGGCAAACAGTAGCATACATCATCATTTGATGTAGTTTTTTGTAAATACCAAATTCGAATTCACCATCAATATTCCATTCATAAATGGTTTTACCATGGTAACTATTCTGTTCATTCAGATAAGCTTCTTCATAAAGAATATCTGGAGGAGTAGGTCTGGAATAGTAATTTCTGGTATGGGGTAAAAAGCCTGGTTTAGCTGAACTGTAATAGTTTAGCTTGTTTACAGAAGAGGGTTCCTGAAAATTTAATTGAATTTCATTAATTTGTTCTGGAGATAAAATATCCTGGTCAGGGTTGAATTCAGCTCTTAGCATGTGGATAGTTCCACTACTAGACTGTCCTGGAGGCTTAGGATGTTCAGGAGGGCGAACATTGAGAGTTTGCATTTTATGTAATAAAGTATCTATAAACTCTGTATTAGACGATTTTAACTTAAAGTTAGTAATGTCTAATGATGGTTTAATGGATACAGGATGGAGAGTCGAGACTCCTGTGACAGGTGGAGCTAAGGTTCTATCCTTAAAGGTAGAAACAGCTTCTTCAACTCGGGTTAACTGTTTACTGATGGTTTGACAGATAAGATTGGTATAGTTATTCTGTCGGGCTAAAGAGGCTTCAGCTTTAGTGAGTTTAACAGATTGTGCATCTAGATATGCTGTGGCTGATAAAGGTTGTTTGGTAGTTTCACCATTGGGTACTAACTCCAAAGCTTGAGGAGGTGGATGTAAAGAACGGATGACTTGGCCCTCAATAGTTGTCCAGGCTTTATACTGGTCTTCAATAACTGCTACGTTTGGCTGGGTAACTGTATGATACCATTCAATAAAGGGTATTAGTTGCTGGTGTAACTCAAGATGTTGATAGTATTGAGTTTTATAATTAGCTAACTGGTCAGAAGTATGGTTGGTGAAATACCAATCCCTAAATTCTGTGTATTGATTCTGGTTAAATTCCTGGTTTAAAATTTTTCTATTTTCACTTCCTGGTGTAAAATCCATTAAAGATCAAAATTCATATCACTGGCCGTTGGGCTATCTGGTGATGGTGTTGGGGCGGTATAAACACCATGAGGAATACGGTTTTGGGAAAGACGGATTCCTTGGATTTCTGAAGTCGTAGGATCATCCTGTGGATCACTAGGTGGTCTACTAGGAGGCCTAGAAGGTATCTGTTGAAGAATGTTTTCGATTTGTCTTCTGGAGGGTAAGTTGTCAACAGATTGACGACTAGATTCTGGATAGTCCACTTGATAAGGAGGGACAGAACGAAAACTGTTGTTGGAAAGACTTCTAGGGGCAGTTCGAAAACTGGCATTAGAAGAATTGCTCCTGGTAAGCATTGGTTTCTGAAATCGGAGGTAAACATTACCTCTGTCTGTCTGGATGACATCATCGATGTTATGCTGAATAAGTGGTTTAGGAGGGATAGCATTAGGAATTTCCCATCTGTCAGGAAAAGTTATGTCCTTCCAAGGGAGGATCTTGGGAACGGCTACTTGACTGCTGTAAAGATTTGTTTCAATCAATACTGTTTTTCCTGCTTCAGTTTTCTTTATGACATAAGGATTTAAAGTTGTTAATGCCTTAATACAAATTCTGGAATGAACTGAAAAGGGAGGTGTTCCTGGTTTATACTCATAACCATGAGTAAGAACTCGAAGTTCTAAAGTTTCAGAAAGATTAGTGTCACACAAAGCAACACTTAAATTCGGATAGATATCAAAATAAACTGGTCCATGAGACAAACTCGTCTCAATAGCGCCCATAAGGGAGGCACGCCAGTTCAGGCATCTACCATCACGAAGGGTGCATTGGATACTGGTATTCTGACCAAGAAGGGTTAGAGGTTTGAAGGCGATTTGTACCAAGCCTATATGGATGTACTTGTACTGTTTAACAAATGGAATAAAATCATTTATATGAATTAAATGAATGATTTCATCATTGTTCTGAATACAGGATGCATGTTCAAAGGTTTTTATTATTTTTTTACTAAGAAAGTTAAAAGTTCCTTTCTTGTAAATGGTTGCTGGATCTACTGTTGGGATAATCCATTTATCTAGGGCTTCCTTAACATCCTGATATGCTACTAATTCAGCGGCTTCGGCTAAAGAGGAAATAGTATTTCCTACTGATGTTACTGATCCTGATTCTGGTATTGCTTCTGTATTTTCTTGATTAGACATGGTTGTCTTGTGATCATATATGTCTAATTTATTAAATTAATATTTTTATTATGTGCTAATTAAAACTTGGCTCTGATACCATGAAAGGTGCTCACTAAAGGTAAGCTTAGCACGTCTGTCAACGGTTTACGGGCATCAAACGGTCAAACGCACTCTCTGCAACACGACCTAAACCCTACGCGACTTGGGAGACGTCCCACTAACCCTAACCATTAATTAACCTTACATAAGCACAAACCCAAGAATTAATAAACACATAATAATAACATAAATAAAACAAATTAGTACATATATGATCTCATATACCTTTACTGTTGGGGTGACGGAGGCCTTCTGGCCGCCCAAGCCACCAGCTGCTCGTTGATCAGCTCCTGAAGTTCCTGTAGGTACTGTTCACAATTGGCTAACCGCTCTGTGATGTACTGCTGAGTATAACGGTCAGGGGGAAGGCTAAGATAATACTGTTTCTGATTAAGCCAGAATTGTTGTGCTGATAAGTATAATTCTAGTAAATCAACTGAGGACATACATATTGAAACACGAATAGCAAATTTATTGAGGAAGTAAAATATTTTACAAGAAAGGGTTGGAAAGAGATTACAAGAGAAGGAAAATTCAAAAGCAAAGAAAAGCTGAAAATTTCTAAGTACCTCAACAAGGGTGAGGACAACCCTTTAAATACTACAAGGAAGATAAGATTACATTATTACAAAGACAGGTGGAGATCTTCGATTGCACCGACAGATTACACCGATCTTCTTATCTTCAAAGTTAGCGGAAGTGGGGAACAACTTTTTCCCTGATACTGATGGAGCATCTGCTTTCTGAAAAGTTGAATTGTCCTGTTGTGCCGACGCTCTAAAGCTCGGGACCCTTTCCTTTATTACTTTTGTCTTGGGTCATCTTTTCAGCAATTGCAGCTGTGAAGGAATCCCAAAAGTCGCCAAGGGTGGGTTCCATTTCGTCTTCGGATTGAGACTCTCCTGCTAACACGGGGTCGGTTGGATCGGCCTCTAATTCGGATTGCGTATGACTGGTACCTGACCTCATAGAGGCGTCATCTTCTGGATTAACGGATTTGAGGAATTGTTCTTTCAGATAATCCATGCTTTTAAGAATTAATTCATTATCTGAAAGGTTTGGAAATTTTTGTTTTAATTCCTTCTGCATCTGGACAAAAGGATTTGTTACTGGAGAAGAGGGTGCTGGTAAAGCAGGTTGCTTGACAGAGTCCCAGCAAGCCTTAGTGTGCTGTTGAATTTTCTGGATGAGGTCCTTGAGATCCATCTTATCCCACCATTTCACAAAGAAGATTCTTTTGAGACGAGGGATATTTTGCTGGTAATCACATGCGAAGTCCCATTTCCATATCCAAGGAATACTGAAACAGATAGAAAAATGGACAACAGATTTACGGATAGATAATTCTCTGTTTTTATTTAAATATGAATAAGCGCGGGAGTAAGCCACATGCCAAAGATTAATACTGTTGGATCCTTGGGTTTCTATGAGTCCTGTTGGAAAAGCACTTGATCAATACTGTTTCTAACAGGAACTCTAGAAACGCCTCGGGACTATCATTATCGAGAAATGAAATTCGTAAATGTTTATCTGATTATATGCTTACGTGGAGTGAATTACTGTTGTCCATTGCATTAGGACGCGAGTGTTATAGCTTCGGCACATTTGTGAATGTGCTAATGTTCTTTGTTACCTTTATTAGGATGTCAAGACGAGGACATGGTGGTAGGCGAGGTAGGCCCAGGAGGCAGGAGATGCCTATACCGAATGAGATTCCAGTGCAGCAGGAGGGTGTTGGTCAAGCCAATGTGGCCGAGCCGGTAGGGCAGCAGGCCATGGGCGCCTTAGCCAGCGAGATAGCAAGAGCTTTGAGGGAATCTATAGGTATTCTCAGAGCTGAGAATCCAGTGTAGGCCTTGGATGTTGATGCAGGGCCTTCCTTTCAGAAGAGGGAGTTCTTCCGGTCTAATCCGGACGAGTTTGTGGGTGATTCGAAAGAGCCACTTAAGGCTGATGAGTGGTTGGAACAGATGACGAAGACGTTTGAGACGATTGGCATCGAAGACGGGGCATTGAAGGTGACCTTGGCATCTTTCCAACTTAAGGGGGATGCGGGTCAGTGGTGGAAGTTCATGAGGGGTCGTATTGGTGGTACATGGGAGGCTTTTGTAGATGCCTTCCAGGAAAAGTTCTTATCTCCAGCTGTCAGGGAGAAGCTGAGGGACCAGTTTTGTTAGCTCAAGCAGCAGAGTTTATCAGTGGCCGAGTTTGAGGTCGCATTTACTAGTTTATCCAGGTTCGCACTTGAGCTTGTGGCGTCCGAAGAACGTCGTTGTATCGAGTTCGAGAGGAAGTTGAGGCATGGCCTCAAGATGAGAGTTGGGGGTTCTATGATCCGGGAGTATGGGCGTCTTGTGGATGCCGCGACCCATATGGAGACCATGATGCAGGAGGAGGTGGAGAGACAGAGGGGCTCCAAGAGGAGTCAGGATGGTCAGGGGGATGGTAGGAGGCAGAGGGGTTCTAACCCTCAGCAGTCCCAGAGTGCTTTAGTGAGATCTACCTTTCCAGTACCAAGTTCGGGTTCTGGGAGAGACAACCAGGGAGACTTTACCTATTTCAAATGTGGTCAGCTGGGCCACAAGTCTCCAGCTTGCCCGTAGAGGGGAGGAGGTCAAGGAGCAACTTCATCTTCGGCTCGACCTCAGAGCCAGAGTTAGGGCAGAGGCCGGTCATCCTCTTGTTACCAGTGTGGTCAGGCAGGGCACCTGAAGAGGTTCTGCCCATAGTTGGGTGGTACACCGGGTGCGTCTGGTTCAAGATAGACGCAGAGTTCGCAGCCAGAACAGTCTGTTCAGGCCTCGAGGGCCAATCAGGGGGCTTCATCGTCTCAGTTTGTGCAGCAATCTTTTGCTCCTAGGGGTGAGCAGGTAGATCAGGGGTGTAACGCCCTCAAAATAATAACATTAAACCCATCAAATAAGACACGCATTGACATATAAACTAACCACATTCCTTTATTCCTTAGAGTTCCATTACATAAGTATTAGATGTTAACATCATAACAAAATGCCCTACGGGCTTACAGCTTTCCAAGTTAACACTTGGTTACAACAAAAGAGTACTAACTCGTTTACACATTAAGCCCTTGGCTTGAAGTTACATGTAATACATCAAAAGTTAAGCAACAAAGTATGCCCGCCACTAGCCTCCCAGCTATGTCCTTGGAGGTGGCATGCTACCTGCACCTGAAAATGATATTCCCATATAGGGTGAGCCACAGCCCAGTAGAAATACACTAAACCAACCATGAACAATGCCTAAAATAATAGCAATTGATAGATGGCCAACACTGATACAATCACATAAATCACATATTTATGTCATACGACTTATGAGTCCAAGTTTCCTTTCATTTTCCCTTTTTCAACGGATAGGCATATAAGCACTAACCACATTCTCAACAGATATGTATAACAACATTATCCACATTCTCAGATAAGCAAATAAGCTATATCCACATTCTACAACAGATATGTATAACCACAATATCCACAGATAAGCATATGAGCTATATCCACACATCACAAAGATAAGCATATAAGCTCTATCTTCACTTCTAGACAAGCATAAGAGCTGTATCTACGGAGTTCATCCCCTATCTTCTCCCAACACTAACTGATTTAGAGGTACATCCCCTATCTTCCCCTAAACCGCGGAGTACATCCCCTATCTCCTCCTCTACACATAACGTATACAAACACATTGGTTCTATATACAATCACCCAATACATACAATTAATGTATTCTATCAACCGTCAAATTCCATGACACACTACATTCCATAAACAGAAGATAAATGCACAATGGATATTCAATCAACATTTCATTTCTTCATTCTTCTCAATTAATTATCCCAATTAATTAAACAATGTAATTAGGTCAATTCCCATAATTAACATTTCAACCCTTAGGTCCCATTTTCATCAATGATTCAACAATCATTCCATTTTTCTATGCCAAACATGCATCTAGGTTTATTATGAATAAAACCCCAACTTTTGTAAAATTACACAAAAGCCCCAAACTTTCACAAAATTACCAAACCAAGCCCAACATCTCAAAATACCAAAATTTAAAGACAAAACCCATAGAGAGGAGTAGGATATCCCTACCTTGAAGTTTTAGCCAAAAAGGAGATGAAGACTCGAAGATCAACGTGCTCCAAATCCAAACTTTTCCAGATTAAATCGAAGCTCTCAACACCCTCTATCTTTTTAATAAAGGCCCTAGGCTAGATTCACACTCTAGGGAGATCAAATCTTAGAGAGAGTGTAAGTTTAGAGAGAGAGGGGCTTGGATTTAGGGTTTAATCAAAGAAAGGAAGTGAAAAAGTGATGTTTTAGACGCTGCTGTCCGCTGATATAAAACACGCTCACTCGAGCGAAGGCTTGGTCGCTCGAGCGACCAGACACAGAAAACTCTCGCTCGAGCCAAGAAGTTCTCGATCGAGCGAAGAAAAATCCAGACCGCTCGAGCGAAGGAAGCTCGCTCGAGCCAAGAAAGACAGCTCTCAGGTCCAGAACTAGGTGCAACCGCTCGCTCGAGCGAGCCACTCTGGCTCGACCCACCATACTCGAACCCCACTCTCGCTCGAGCGACCAAGTCCTCGCTCGAGCGAAGGTCCAAAATTCTGGGCAGCAACACTAGGCTCCCGAACACAACCAACCTGTAACAAACCTGCCTAACACATCCTATAACTCAAATCTGAAGAAAAAGGAATGTAAACACGATAATAATCAACTACCAACATCCACGGACACATGTCCGGATCACTGTACAACAAGGGTAAACCCGGGATCGCTATAAGGGGCCTACAGGGCATGTGTATGCTGTTACCGCGCAGGATCTAGTACCGGCTCCATCTGTTGTGAGAGGTACCTTTTTGTTTTGCAACTCGGTTGCCAATGTGTTGATTGATACGGGTGCATCTTATTCCTTTATATCTGCTGTATTTGCATCTATTTTGGGGTTGGAGTTGGCACAGTTAGCATCTCCTATTTGTGTAGTATCATCTGTTGGGGGTGAATTGATTTTGAAACAAGGGTGTAGAGGGTGCGATATAGAGGTCGCCGACCGCCGACTCCCATTTTCATTTGTAGTTATGGCTATGTCGGGCTTTGATGTTATTTTGGGTATAGACTGGTTATCGTCATACCGGGCTGTTATTGATTGTTACCGCCAGAGGGTCACTGTATGTACCATGAGCGGGGATTGTTTCCATTTCTTGGGGGATCTGGTTGGTAGTGTGTTGCCACCGGTGTGTGATCTGCGAGGGCGAAGTGAGCTTAGTGGTCTTCTCACCAGCCTTTTGAGTAGTGAGTGTGATGAGACTGGGGTTGAATTGCCGAGAGTGGTTTGCGAGTATTCGGATGTTTTTCCCGAGGGCCTTGTTAGTTTACCACCTCATCGAGAGATTGAGTTCTCCATCGACTTAGTGCCTGGTACGGCATCGATTTCCATGGCACCTTATCGTTTTGCCCCAGCCGAGTTGAGTGAGTTGAAGATTCAACTCCAGGAGTTGTTAGATAAGGGTTTTCTTCACTCTAATGTTTCACCGTGGGGAGCACCGGCCCTCTTTGCTGAAAAGAAAGATGGTGCCTTGAGATTTATATCGACTATCGGAAGTTGAATCGGGCTACGGTTAAGAATAAATACCCTATGCCCCGTCTAGATGATTTGTTTGACCAGTTGAAAGGGTCCCGTTGTTTCTCTAAGATAGACTTGAGATCGGGTTACCATCAGTTGAGGGTCTGGGAGGAGGATATTTCGAAGACGGCATTCCGTACACGGTATGGCCATTATGAGTTTCTGGTGATGCCATTTGGGCTCACCAATGCACCGACAGTGTTTATGGATTTGATGAACCGGATCTTTCGGGAATTCTTAGATCGTTGTGTAGTCATTTTCGTGGACGACATTCTGATTTATTCACCGTCTAAGGAGGAGCACGAGGAACATTTGAGAGTGGTGCTTGAGTTGCTTAGAGCCCATAAGCTGTATGCCAAGTTTGGGAAGTGTGAGTTCTGGCTAGGAGAGGTCAAGTTCTTAGGCCATGTGATTTCCGGGGAAGGGGTGTCTGTTGATACATCCAAGATTGAGGCAGTGCAAGATTGGGCACAGCCTAAGAGCGTTTTTGAGATCCGCAGTTTTCTGGGATTAGCTGGGCATTACCACCGGTTTGTCAAAGATTTCTCCAGGCTAGCTTCACCGTTGACTAGATTGATGCGAAAAAGGGTCAAATTTGTATGGAGTGAGACTTGTGAAAAGTCGTTCCAAGAGTTGAAAGTTAGATTGACCACCGCTCCGGTTTTGATTATTCCAGAGAGAGTTTTGGGTTATGCGGTTTATTGTGATGCCTCACGAGAGGGTTTGGGTTGTGTGTTGATGCAAGAGGGGAAAGTGGTAGCCTATGGTTCACGTCAGTTAAAGATTCATGAGAGGAATTACCTTACTCACGACCTAGAACTAGCAGTAGTAATTTTTGCCTTGAATATTTGGAGGCACTACCTGTATACTGAGAGATTTGAGGTGTTCTCGGATCATAAGAGTTTGAAGTATCTGTTTACACAGAGAGACTTGAATTTGAGGCAAAGAAGATGGATGGAGTTTATTGAGGATTACGATTTCGAGTTGCACTATTACCCGGGAAAGGCCAATGTTGTAGCCGATGCCCTCAGTAGAAAATCCATTAGTGATGTAGGTTGTATAGCCATCCGGGAGTGGGAGATGTTGGGTGCACTTGGCAAGTTTGATTTGCTTCTGGGCAAATCCGTTGAGACTACGGCCTTGTTTTCTGTTGTTGCGCAGCCTACACTTGTGAATCGAGTGTTAGAGGCACAGAGAGGTGACCTTGAGGTAGAATCCCTTCAAGAGAAGATCTCTAGTGGGAAGGCTGAGAAGGGTTTGTCTGTGTATCCCAACCTGAGTGTGAGATACCGAGACCGCTTGTTTGTGCCGGAGTCTTACCGAGAGGAGGTACTCCGAGAGTTTCACCATTCATGCCTTGTGGTGCATTCGGGAGGCACTAAGATGTATCGAGATTTGGGTCGCCAATTTTGGTGGCAGGGTATGAAGAAAGATGTGGCAGCGTTTGTGTCTAGGTGCTTTACTTGTCAGCAAGTGAAGGCCGAGCATCAGAGGCCAGTGAGTTTGTTGCAACCCTTGCCCATTGCCGAGTGGAAGTGGGAGCATGTCACTATGGACTTCGTTGTAGGTCTTCCGAGAACTCAGCGGGGTAGTGATGCTATTTGGGTGGTTGTCGACCGGTTGACTATGTCGGCGCACTTCATCCCTATGCGCGTGAGAGATTTGGTAGATTATCTTGCCGACTTGTATATTCGGGATATAGTGAGGTTGCACGAGGTCCCAGTGTCGATCGTCTCTGTGGACGCGCCCTCGGGCTTTATGCCACCACAGTTCGGACTCCCTTTTGTGTCACGGTTCTTAATCTGAACCAAAGAGTTCAAATCCGGCAAATCATTTTGAAAAACAGATTTTGTAAAGAAGTGCCAAACATGGACTGCTTTGCCAGATACAGAATCGCCACCTAAATATTTTGTTTTGGGTGAATTTAGGAAATCCTGACTGGTTTTCCTAAGGCCACGTGTCCGTCATTACCAAAGTTGTCTCGGCTCGGGAACTTGGGTACGATTGGGGAAGGTCAGCTATGAGCACCCCCTCTCGCCCGATCCGAAGATCGGCCTCTACTAATCATGATATCTTGTTTTGAAAACGCCATTATTCTTATTCCGGTTTAATTAGCTAGAATTACTACGTGATGCGCACAACAAAACAAGTATAGACTAGATCGCCTAATTTGGAACAAAGCATCACATATCCATTTGTTTGGAAAATGTTTTGAAATTTGCTACTTGCGAGTAGGCTAAAACACGGATTTTGATGAGTTGTTCCAACTCAAGCAATCCAACCTTCACCCACAGGCATTTAGGCAGTTCATATCACATAAGCATCTAGCCACATGGTAAGCATGCTGCCATGTTAACATTCTCACTCGTGCGAGATGCTAAAGCGTAAAAGCTTACCGAGTACTCCAAGCCAAAACAAAATCTATGTTAGAAATCCATGCAAGATCCTAACTATACGGAAATGCCTAATGCAACACATGCAGGAATGCGAATACAATAGGCTCGGCTATTCTAAGATGGCGTATGATGATGCAACAACTAAAACGTATTCAACTTGGAATTGGAAATACAATGCAGTTAGTATGATGAGCCGAGCCTGGTGCATGCAAGACAAATGTATGGATGCACGCATGCATAGCATAAGGTATGCTAATTTAAATATGACCTAATACTAACCATTGAAAGCAGGTAAGTAAAAGGGAGAAAGAAGTGGGGGTTGGAAGACGTGCACACACGCACCCACACTTATTACAAATTTACCCTTGCTCGAAGGGACCGAAAGAATAATACAGATTTAACTAACCTACAAGCTAATTAAATATTATAGACCAATTAAACTAGTTAAGAAAATTAACTAATCTAATAAAATAGTAAACAGCCTCGGGAAGAGGGTCCAATGCAATGCGTGCTCGGCTCCGCTCGGAAGTCCACTGCCATGCACAGGTTCCCTCTGTCCACACTGTTTTCCTTCTCTGATCATTGCAAAATTCCCAAGGTGCACTCTATGAACCCTGTGGGATACCACCGGCCAAGGGAAATGATCATCGGCCAAAGTAAATGATCAACGGCCACTGGTTAAGCTATCGGCCACCAATTGTTGGTCGGTCGGCAATAAAGATGGTCGGCCGGCCAAATCTTCCTGCAGAATCCTGTTTTGACAGCAGCAGAGGGCAAAACAGGGCATGGCAATGCATTCCAAGCAAATGTCTGCACCAACACATCCCTTATCATGTTTATGACTCAAAGGGACATGGTTCTCGATTCTCGGGCCACCAATCGCGCATTTCGATGCGTGATGGCCCAAGAAACCAAGTTATGCACTTTGATTTCAAATGAAATGCACATAAACAAGCAAGGAGCTCAACCTCTATCATACTCAATTCAAGAGGCTAAGCATGCATGTCAATGCATTGCAACCTAGACATATGACCTAGTATGCAACATGAACAATGCGAACAAGCATTCAAGGCATGTGACAATCATGCTAACCAATAAGTATGCCCGATACAATGGGGATGTTCAAGCATGCAAGCAAGCATGTGACTTCATTCAATCATGCCACAACACATGGAGCAAACATGTTAAACAACCTAAACATGTGACAGCACACAAGTATGCAACAACACACAAGATGAGCATGCAGCAACATGCGAACTATGGACTTAAACTAATTTGGGCAGCTCTATACCAAGCCCAAAACAGTAGCCAACATGCTCAAGAATGAAGGCAAAACGACATGCAAACATGTGTGCACACAAGGACCAACACTTAGGCTTATAGAAACAACTCTCAAGCACACTTAAGAGGATGTAAACATGGACAAATGGCATGCATTATAAGCTCTGAAAATCATGTTAGAGAAGGTGCCAAACCAATCTACAATGCAAGCTAGGCATGCCACCAAGCCCAAGGATTTAAACCATGGCCATATGACATATGAAGCAAATGACCAAAATGAACTAGAACAGCCCTAAATCATGCAAAAGTAAGCTCCAAAAACCACGTAGATGGCATCTAAATGATCTAATCCTAGAGGCATACACAATGGCACAAACATGGAGGAAGAAACACCAACCATTTAAAGCATGAAAGGGGCATCAAATGCAAGCATATAAGCATATCATGAAGACTAAAATGACATGTTAAATGGTTCTAAATCACTGGAATGATGCAAGTAATGCATGCTCATGGTTCATACACTTGAGGCTTACAAGCCAAGAATGCAAAGAGGCTCAACAAAGCATGGCAAGCATGGCTAAGATAACCTACATCAGACCTTAAGCATGGCAAAACAAGCCTAAAATCTTCACAAAGCTTGGCCAAAACAAGCAAGCATGGTAATCTACATGCTAAGTACATGTTAAGGCAAATGATGGCATTACAAGACATGTATGCTAAACAAGCATGGTGTGCCTAAACCAACTTAAAATAGTGCTATATCATGGCAAAATAAGTACAAATAACACTTAAGACATGGCCAACATGAACTCAAGAATGGTGCTTACACATGAGGCTAAAATGGCACATTTTGAAGACAACAAGGAGAGGGGGTGGCCCTCTCCTTCCTAGGACCTTAAGGCACCATCATCACCACCGAAATCCCTCAAGATTTCAGTGGTGAGGAGGCCCAAATAAGGTGGTCCCGGAGCTCAACCAAAATAGCACAAAATGGGGCCAAACAAGCCCTAAGAGGGGTCAAACAACCCCAAAGCTCAAAACACTCTTAAACAACTATTTTAAGCAGGTAAAAACAGAACTTTTATATGGTATATGCAAAGTCTAAAAACAGTTACAAGATAGTCAAAAAAGCTATGCAAAAATGGGAAATAAAGGAGTAAGTCCTTACCCTTGTTGACCCTCTTCAAGAATGATGCTCTAGCAGCTTCTTCAAGTTCAAAACCACCCAAAAACACCAAGAATAGCCTTCTGGTCCCTCAGCAACCAAGAGAAGGTGTAGGACTAGGTGTTTGTGTGCAGTAGTAAGACTAAACACACACACAAGGCAAAAAGAGAGAGAGATGTAGAGATGGAATAGATACAAACTCAAACCCTAATCTCAGAGCTCTTCTAAAAATTTTTGTAACCCTAATGGAGGGAGAAGAGGCTCCCTCTTATAGACAATCCCTCTTGTAAAGCTTTCCAAACAAGCTAGTCAAGAGGGAGATCCCTTCATACACGTGTATGGAGGGGAGCAAAGTGTATGCCAGCTAGCATAGCTGGCATAAAAATATCTGCAAAAGCGGATGAATAGTGGTCGGCCAGCCAAAAATGCAATTTGACCAAAATAGTTGGCCGGTCGACCATCTAGAGTGTTGGTCGGCCAAACATTTGGCCAATGACAACAAAACACAGCCGGTGGCCTCAAGCCATGGCCAAAAAGCCATTCCCTGCCTTCCAAAGCAAAAACACAAGTGTTTGGTGCAAAACCAAACACAAAACAGTCGAGTCGAGAGATCCTGAGGCAAGGCGTGTAGCCAAGACCTCCGGGAACTCAAGACGAACACAAACAAAGATGATCACCGAGTGTTCAAACGGTGACGTCGAAGTCTTAAGGACAGTCAAAAATGGGGTGTCTACAGTTGCCCCTCTTTGACAGAACTCGAAAGTCATAAGAATGACGAGAGTGAGTGTCAAAGCCCAGAGACGAACCATTTTTGACAAGGTCGAAGACTTAGACAAACATGCAAGACAGGCAAGATATGCGCCCAAAGGCAGGGGCAAAATGCAACTGACAATGCAAGAAGCCGAACATAACTTATGATCATGCAAAGAAAGCTGTGACGAAACATAACATGTAACAGTTTTAATCTAGCATACAACATTCCAACTACACTACAATGCAGAAAGGATGTAAGAGAATTATGCAATTCTCGATACGTCTCACTCGGAGAATACAATACCTGTGCGGTTCGTCTAGTTGCACCAGCTTCAAATGAACCGTACATACAATATCGTGCCTGCAAAAGAAAGTAACTTAACAGGTACGATATCGTTAGTAACATGCATAACATGCAAAATGAATGCAAAATGATATGCAATATATACAAGCCTATGTATAATAATGCAAATGAAAATGCAATGCAATTGAATCATGATCAAATCATGAGCGGTTCAAAACCACACAAAAGTCAAAATGATGATGGAGATGCAAAGTTCGTCTACCATAAAAAAGGTGCCGCAACCCTCAAACCAACATACCAGCGTGGAATAGGCGCGTACACATGCAGAACTATGAGTGATGTAGATGGACACAAGAACAAGTAATTTGGTGGAATGACATAAGTGGGGAAATGACCCGCTGAGGAAAGACCAATGATCCTTATGCTGGATGCAAAAATTACACTACAATGTAATATATACGATGGATATGGCATGCAGCCAAACCAAATCTTGCCTAGGAAAAGCATGGACACATACAAGCCGCGTCTAACACAGAAACGGTGCCGTCACCCTCAAACCAACATACCAGTGTGGAATAGGTGTGTACACATAATATCATAACTGTGCTTCGACGTGAAAGATATGGGCACATACCATACCAAGCTCAACATGGAAAAGCGCAAGCCATAAATGGAGGTGATGCAATGAATGCATGCAGGCTACAATGCAATATTTACAATATGCAATGGATGGAATGGATGTACAATGCATTATACACAATGAATGCTATGTACAATGCGATCTGCCGGGGAGAATGCAATGGATGCAGTGGATAAGGCCTGTGGCCAAACCGTATTTTGCCTAGGAAAGGCATGGACACATACAAGCCGCGTCTAACACAGAAACGGTGCCGTCACCCTCAAACCAACATACCAGCGTAGAATAGGTGCGTACACATAATATCATAACTGTGCTTTGACGTGAAAGATATGGGCATATACCAGACCAAGCTCAACATGAAAAGGCGCAAGCCATAAATGGAGGTGATGCAATGAATACATGCATGCTACAATGCAATATATACAATATGCAATGGAATGGAATAGTATTTACAGTGAATGCATGACATATGCACTATTTACCATGTGATGCATGACATATGCGCTATATACAGTGGATGCATGACAAATGCATGAAAATGCATGATAGTGCATGCTATTTACAGTGCATGACATATGCATATATTTTTTTGTTTTTTGAAATGCAAATGATGCATGTTGCTTTTGTTTGAAATGCATGTTGTTTTGAATGCGCGACAACGCGCGGCTTGAAATGCATGACAATGCAAATGAGGAAGATGCATAATAACGCATGTAAGGTGCGTATGGCAACGCGTGACGAGGATCATGCATGACAATGCAAACCGACGGATTTAAGGTCTCCTAGACCGAGCGTATTTAAGGTCTCGCCAGACCGTGCGTGTTTAAGGTCTCGCCAGACCGTGCGAGGTGTATGACAATGCAAGCATAATGACGTACAACTCAACGCGCGTTCACAACAAAGCGTTGTAAAGCAACGCGTGTGGGGCAACTTTCAAATCTTGAAAGCGACAAAAGGATACAAAAAGGATACACCTTGCACATATTCAAGTGCTGTGCACAGAAGACACAGTCTGAGGTCAAAACGGAAGCCGGCTGAGCTTCGAAAATGCACTGTCTTGCACTGTCTTGAGCAATGAAGGCCCCAAACCACATATCTGACCCAAACAAGGTTGTAGGAGGCTCACCGGCCACAAGAGGAGGTCACCGGCTACCCACCGGCCATCGAAAGGTTCCATCGGCCAAATATTTGGCTGACCGGCCAAAAGTGCCTGATTCGGGGCAGTTCAGTCTTTTGGCCTCGGGTCTTTTAAAATAGGGCTTCAAACCCTATTTTGGCACTTGCCTCTTGTGCGAAAATCCTCCCCCTCTCTCTCTAGAGCATTTTTCTCTCTTCCATTCACCTTTTTCCTCGGTTTTAGTGCTCATTTCGACGTTTGATTCGCGAATACCTTCGCGTTTAGAACGTTTTGAACCGAACGAAACTTCGTTTCGGCGTCTCTTTCTTGATTTCCGCCTCTTAGGGTTTGTTTCCCTCGAGTTCCTCTTAATCTTCGTGCCTTTTCCACATTCTGGCTTTTTCGGCCATTTTCTGCCATCCCGGAGTTGACTGTCTATTGACTTTTCGTATTCTCACCTGGTTTTCACATTCCCAGTCATTGTCACACTCTCTCTGAGATGGCAGATGATCTTCCACAGGGGGGAGACTCCTCCGGCGCATGAGATGGATCCCGAGGCCGAGCTCTTGCCTCTTAGCATCCGCCTGTTCGACCAGGCGACCTACAGGCCGGCGATTCACGTGTTACCTCCCGATGGTCTCTGCAGTTCCGGAGTTTTGACAGGAGGGTGCCACCAGAGCTGCTTCTGCACGAGCCAGAGTCTCATCTGTCTTTCGGCGCTTTTGAGGTATAGTCTTCTCTCTTTATTTTCCGCAATGTAGAACATAACTGCCATAGTTGACTTTGTTCTCTAACTGCTTAGCCCGGATACATCGATACATTACACCTTGTAGTTGACTGTGAACACACTTGCACTTGATGTCTGTTTGAATCTTGAACACGTGCACACACGCTGTATTGTCACTGAACCACCCGAACACACTGGCACATCGCATGTTGTAGTTCACTCGGCACCCGATGTTTGTTTGAAACTGAAAACGCGCACACACGCAGTATCTGTACTGAACCACTTGGAAACACTGACACATCATATGCCGTAGTTCACTTCGAGCACACCGACACCCGATATTTGTTTGAACTTAAAACGTACACACAGGCTGTATTGTCACCAATTCTGAATGCTCTTCAAAACTGTACATTTTATATTGCTTCGCAACTGTTTTGCTTGAACACAGGGAGATTCCCATGCCTTCCGGGGGTATGGGAACGTTGCCGCTCGGGACTGGTACATGGACCTGCCAGATGCGTTCCGTCACATCGTAGACCAGGCCGGCTTCAGCGCCTTCTGCAGAGGACTTTCTCGACTTACTGCGAGCAGGCCTCTTCTCGCCGCTCTAGTGGAGAGGTGGTGGGACACCACTGACTCATTCCACTTCTCGGTCGCGGGAGACATGACGATGACTCCCTATGACTTCTCGATGCTCACCGACATCGGGGTAGGGGGTGATCCGATCCCCTTCGACACTGACATGGAAAGTAGGGGGCCGCTTAGATTTATTTGCTGGGCGAGATGCCGCCTCTCGCACGCCCTAGCTTTGTTAGATATTCATGGTTCGAGGTTCAGTTCAGGGTTCAGCCAGCCTTGGCTGAGGAGGCACCGATGACCCAAGAGGAGGTGGAGCAGTATGCTCGTGGCTTCCTGATGTTTCTGCTGGGGACGACCATTTTCGCCAATCGGGCGAACACTGTGCCTCTCTGTTTGTTGAGTGCACTAGTGGACGTCACGCGGATCCTGTGCTACGACTGGGGTGGCGCTGCCTTGGCCACTCTGTACGGATACATGAGCTCAGCCTCCCGTTGCAGCGGGCAGTTACTCGGAGGCTGCAGGCAGGCTTGAGAGGTACATCTTCTTTTCCGCTTTACATTTCTGCTTTACATTTTCTGTACTCTGTACACTGCACACACTGCGGTCTGCTTCACGCTGACTGCATACTGCACACACGGCACACATATACTCTGTTTTACACTGACTGTACACTGCACACACTGTACACTCTGCACAATACACTGCACAATACACGGTTCTGCAATTTCTGCTTTATTCTGTATTCCACTTTATCTGATAAGCATACTGATACTTACTCTGTAGTTGTGGGTCTACGCCTACTTTCTGAGGCTTGCGCCAGTGCCTGACGAGGAGACCTCTCTTGTCGTTTCATTCTCCCAACGCTTCGACGTGAGATGCATGCGGAGACCACGGGAGACATTCATCTTCTTCCGCCGCTACTTTGACACCATCACCCCCGCAGAGGTATGTTCAACTTTAGAGTTTATTTAAACTTTGCTTTACACTATATTTTCAATACCAGTAGATAACAAACTGCATGCCATTTACAGATCACCTGGCAGCCTTGGGCTCCATTGCCAGCCGTGATGCGGGAGCGATTTGCCAGTGCCGAGAAGACTGCACGCTTCAGGATCTTGCTAGAGGGGCCGATCTGTCGGGCTTGGTACTTGGGTGAGCGTTCCTACGCCAGACCCTGGGTTTGCCAGAGCAGATAGTCACGGTTCACCCTCCTGAGCATATGAGGGATACCGAGAGGTTCACCCCTGAGCAAATGGCCGACTATACGATCGGCTGGGATGCGACACGCTTCAGAGGCATAGGCGAATACTCAGATTACGTTCAGACGTATACCATGCGGCCTTTGAGCAACGGCCGTCGAGCCGAGAGAGAGAGAGGCCTGCGGCGTCAACGGCTGGAGTAGGGGCAGGAGCGGGAGCGGGAGCATCGAGGATGGCTCGAGCCCGTGGCAGGAGCGGAGCTCGGAGAGGGCGGGGGGCTAGTTGGCCAGCACTGCCCGTGACGATGACATGTCGAGGGCGTGGTGGGGCGACTTACCAGATCCCCATTGCTCTCCCTCTGGCTGATCACGAGCTAGTCAGGTTCTACGGCTTGCCTCCGGTATGTACTATTGCATTTTGCATTCTACACAGTTAGTTCATTTCAATTCATTTGACATTCCGCAAAATACTGAGACTTCTAACACTTTTGCAGGCTTCCTCCAAGTACACTCGGCAGTCCCTAGAGTTGACCGCCTCTGTGATGGGGATTGCTCTAGCAGAGCCTCGACCTTCTGGCGATTTACAGTATTCCGATATGTTCTTCTGACCACGGTCTTAAACCGTAAACTGTTTCACACAATCTGATGCACAACACAACACTTGATACACGGCCCTCACGGTATCTGACACACTATAGCCCACAGACTGTTCACAGCACTACTCACGACATTCATACACTGTACTCATACACTGCATTCTGCACTGATACACTGCTCACGGTATTCACACACTGTATTCTTACACTGCATTCTGCACTGATACACTGCTCACAGTATTCACATACTGTATTCATACACTGCATTCTGCACTGATACACTGCTCACAGTATTCACATACTATATTCATACACTGCATTCTACATTGATACACTGCTCACAGTATTCACACACTGTATTCATACACTGCATTCTGTAGCATACTGATGCGCTTGCCATTTGTACTTTTCAGCATCCCTTCCAGATTCCTACTATAGGAAGTGCTCCAGCTGGACCATCCGTTCCTGTTCGAGAGGGGAATGGAAAGGGCAGAGTATACCCCCGCACTAAGGCGGGGCGCACTCATGTTGGGAGTAGCTCACGGGCACCAGTCCCCGATGACGATGAGTCCGAGGCGGAGACGGAGGCGGAAGCAGAGGCGAAGTCATCTGAGGAGGAAACCGGAGATGTCACTGACTCAGGCTCAGATGACGGCGCTGATGACGATGCTCCTGGACCTTCGTCCAGGAAGAGGACAAGGACAGACCCTTAGGCCTGAGGCCGCTTGACATTGATCCAGATTTTTGCTGCTTTTCTTCTTCTTTTCTTTTTGTACTTTTCTTTTTTGCTGGTGGCTAGAGTACCTTGTACTGCCGCAGGCAGGTTTTGTTTTTTTCAAAACTTTGTACTTGAAAAAGATGATGAAATGAAACAAAGCTTTTTATCTGAAAAAGTGTTACATTTTGGTACATTACATTACATCACATCACATAACAATGTAAATGGAATTGATCTCCTGTCTGAAAGTCAACTATTTGTATTGTAATAACCAGGTAACGAACCGGCCAACGGCAAAACAACTCATACAACCCACTGCTTAGTCTGAACACTCGGCCGATACTCTACTGGGAATTAATCTGCATACAGGCCATTCTATTTATTCTACACAAGGCAAACCCTGAACAAACAGTCCAATCTGACAAGACAGAATACAAAGGTAGAATCGGCTGAAGTTGAAGCACACTCAGATGCCCCAAATTTTCCCTTTTTTCTTTTGCTTCGCATAAATGTGGAGAATGGCACAACACTCTGAGCACGGCGTGATTAAAATTTTTTGAGATTGAAGAAGGGTTTTTCAAGCCGGGGTATTGAGCCTACAACTGAACTCAATGAAAAAAGACTCAAACAGAAAGTACACGACCTAATCACAACGAGACACGCTCAGAAAAGACTCAAAACAAAAGTTGAGGTAAACAAAACAAAAGACACGACATACCGACGTGTTTACAAAAACGAGAAACCTTAAATCACGAGGAGCCAGTTCCTTCGGGCATTATTTCCCACCCTTTCTCATTTGTGATTCTCACATCACTCAGCCCTCAAGCTCGGTTTTTTCTCTCAAAAACGCTTTTGCTCACTTTTCTCTCAAATTACACCTCTCTATTCTTTAATCTCTCATTTTTTATCCCTCCCCGGGGTGATTGATGGATGAATAGGAAGTTGTGGGTTCAAACCCAACAGTGTTAGCTCGCAGCTATTTCCTCCAGTGACGTCTAGTTGATGTTCCGGAGTACCTTGATCCATTCCAATTTGTGCGTCGCACTTGGTTTGATTCCTTGTCGCTTAGAGGGTGAGAGAGCTTTCAGCCCTTTAATGACAGCTTCAGTTGTGCCCTTCTTGGCAAGTGTGCTGGCGATGGGGGAAAGACGGGAAGCCTGACTCCACCGTGTCCATAGTTCATCATTTTGACCATTTTTTTGTTTTGGTTTCTACGAAAACAATTTTGACCAATATGAGAGTTAGATTAACATACTTGTGCGATTTTTGATTTGAAAATCATGCAAGTCAGGCTATGAGCACTGAAAATTTTCCTTTTTTGGGTCCAAGAAAATGGTCCAGTTTTGGAAATTGAAACAATTTTCGAGAAAATGGTCAACCTCAGTAAAAATTCTCAAAAACTATTTTTGCAAACAGTCACTGCTTAACGAGCGCAGAACTTACTCTCGAGATGTACAAGCTCAGATCGGAAGGAAAACTGCCCCTTTTCTGAAGGACACTGCATGGCAATGAAAAGTTGCCCCTTGTTTGAATGGCACCGCAGCGCTTTCAATGGAAATGGAAAGTTGCCCCTTGTCTGAATGGCACCGCAGCGCTTTGAATAGCAACGGAAAGTTGCCCCTGGTTTGAATGGCGACTCATGGCAACGGAAAGTTGCCCCTTGTCTGGATGACGCCGCAGCATATTGTAAACTGCCATTCTTAGTGATGATCATAACCGAACTCTCGGATACAGAGAAGACGAAGATGGTCAAAACCAATATATGGACACAGTCTCTTTAAACGCGTTGGGGGCTGGACTTCAGGATGAAGCTACCTACATATCCCAAACATGGGAATCAAAGATGATTAAAACCATTACATGGACTTAGTCGCTATTAAAACGTTGGGGGCTGTGGACTTCAGGATGAAGTTGCCTACGTATCCCAAACATGGGAATCAAGCCTTACGTAGTTCCGATTAAGGTACACTCGGGTATTAACCTTCACTTTTTAGGCTCTAACTTTTGCCAAGGCCCCCGTTGCGAGTTTTCGACCTTGCGAGCTTTGTTCTTCTTTCCTTTTTTAATTCTTTTCTTTTCTCTTTTTTTTCTGTTTTTCTTTTATCATTTCTTTTGCATTTTTTTTTTTTTGCTCTAACTTTTGCCTGGGTTGCCCTTCCGGGTTTTCGGCCCAGCGAGCCTCTCAAAGGGTAAAAGTGTAACAAGTCCATGCCAAATGGTTTTGAGATCCTGAAGTCATCTGAATCCAGGAAAATGACTGTTGTATTGATTTGCTGAAGGACCCATTTTCGGTTCTTCGAGCACATCGGACATTTTTGCCCCTAGTTGGAGGGGTGCTTCTGTTCTAGCTTCACAAGCTTCTTCTGATGAGATCTGATCTTCTTGATCTGACTTTGGTGCCTCTTGTTCGAGGGCTGCTTCCAATCTAGCCACCCAGGCCTCTCTTGATGGTCGATCGTTGAACGCTCCGAATTGTGGTTCAAGGTTTTAATGCAAGGGCTCAAGTCTTGAGACTGAGAGCGATCCTAAGCTGCACAATCTCAAGAGTGATTCCACACAGGTCTTCGCAGGACCGCACAAAACATTTTGTTTTTGAAAGTTTTTAAAGAAGTGACAAATCGCTCGCGCTGAAGATAGTGTGGAACCAGTCTGGATCAAGCCAGGGTCCTTCTCAGTACTCACGCTGACAAGCGTGAATTCAATCATTAAGGGCTTAGCACGCCTCTCTTTCACTCAATTTGATCAAATTTTTGCAAATTTCGAGGAATTCCTTCCCTTTTGTTTTCACCGCAGTGTTCAAAAAGGTTTTGAAAAACATAGGTCAATGCAATGATTTTCAGGGCACAAGAGAGCAGGTGAAATGTACTGCTATTTCATTCAAATCCTCTAGCACAACTAGCTCAAAATAGCAGTAAGCACAGAAACATGATAGCCGCAGCTGTTTCATTCAAGATTCCCTGGTTACAACTGGCTCCACAGCAGAGACAGACTCAAAAGAAAGCAAAAGGGTAATTACAAAACAAAAGGGTGTTCAAGGCAACAACCCCGAAATCACCCGACATTCTATACAATGGGACTAACTCGACGCGACAAGACAGACCCTTAAGTAAAAAGACTGGCTGAAAACAAAGAGACAGAATCAAAACAAGACCACCGAACTGACTCAACACCTAAGTCAGAAACCACAAAAATTGGCATTCGCAGATGCTCAAAAGTGCGTGCCAGACGCCACATCCGAAATGCACCGAGCGCCGCCTGCAGGTGGTCCAACCCCTGATCACAAACTTGCAGCATCCTCGAAGTCCAATAGCTCAGTAGTGACAGACTTTGCTGAGGTAGGTGGGAGGATGACCTCATTGTCGATCAAATCTTGCACTTCATGACGAAGGCAGAAACAACCATCAGTGCTGTGGCCGGACTGTTGGTGGTACGCGCAGTACAAGGTAGCATCATGTGAGAGAGGGAGATTCTTCGGGAGAGGCCGAGGCTCGAGGGGTTTAAAATGCCCCTTTTTAGCCAAAATTTGAAATGCCCTAGACAAAGGCATGTAGAGGGCATGAAAGACTCTGCGCCCTCGAGGCAAGTACTTCGAAGTCTGAGGGTTCTTGCTAGACGCACTACCGAAGGGGTCGGCAGGCACTGCCTTGGCTTTCTGATCTTTTCCTGGTGCAGGGTTGGGAGCAGAAAGGACTGTTCTGGCATGACGGGGCCTATCCCGATTTTTCGCCTGGCTTGAACTGCCTTCGGTTGGAGTGGAGAAAGCATCATCCACAGCTTTAGTCATGACTGCGAACACTTGCTGCTTATTCATTCCCTTGGCTTTCAAAGCCTCGACTGCCCACAGCAGTTGTCCAACGGGATCAGCATCTGTTCCCACTTTGTTCTTACCTCTAGCCTCAGTCTGATCGAGGGTTTGGGTTACTACATCAGAGCAAAACCCGGTTGTTGTTGACACGTCATTGCTGTAGCTGGAGGCAACTTCTGGTTGGCTGAGCTCGATCACAATCCGCCCCAGTAGCGGGGGCTTCTGTGGTACAAAATTCCCGGCATATGATGTGGCTGGTAGTGAAGCCGACATTCCGTAGGTGAGATCAGCCATAGACCTCTGGAGGTCACCAATCATTCCCATTAACTCGAATATGGTGGGCTCACGAGCCTGATACAACTAGGGGGTCCAGATCGGGTGTGCAGCAGCTGACCTGGGCGGATGTGGTACATCAACATTGGTCTCATCCTGCAAGATGATCCCTTGGTCTAACGCGGCTACTAACCACAATTTCCTCTGAACTTTGGGTCATCATAAGTACGCTGAACTGAACGGTGACTGACGGATCAGATATCTGTCTTGCCTCAGTGAAGGAGAACACCAAGTCCCTAAACCCAAATCTCTGAACTGAAAGGGAAAACAAGCAGTAGTTCAGCCCAGACGGAACAAACATGACTGAATAACTGTACTCTACTACTGATCACTGTTCCCCAAATTTGCTACCCCAAAAAACTGAACCTGATACCTGCAGATATAATCAATTCTCAAATTCTGATACTGATGCCCTTAGGCCTGATGCCCCAGACTTGCAAACTGGTATGTACGCTCCTGTAGAGATACACTCTAAAAGCACATAACAGATAAGTGAGAGCCAAAACACCCCTATGTTGGGGCAGGATTTTCCTGTCCTATTTTGTCAGGAGCTAGGGTTTCACTATGCACGCAGCAGTTTCAAACAACCTACAATCGGGTAAGCAACCTGTCCTAGTTTGGAATGGTCACTATGGATTCCGAATATGCACTAGGTCGAATGGTCAAAAGGGTGACCCGGTAAAACCAGGGTTTGCGTTCCCATACTGGCAGAGCCCGCAACCGATCAGCCTTATGGCATGCTTTGACAATGTCAAGCCTCCGGCAAACCGCTCAGGAATAGTAGATGACCAACACGGTGTCCTAAGCGCACCAATGCACATGCAATGCAAAGACACACATAAGTGTAATCAAAACAAGATATCACGCGTTCGAGTCAAGTTCTCCAAACTCCCCAACGGAGTCGCCAGAAACTGTGGACGCGCCCTCGGGCTTTATGCCACCATAGTTCGGACTCCCTTTCGTGTCACGGTTCTTAATCTGAACCAAAGAGTTCAAATCCGACAAATCGTTTTGAAAAATAGATTTTGTAAAGAAATGCCAAACATGGACTGCTTTGCCAGATACAGAGTCGCCACCTAAATATTTTGTTTTGGGTGAATTTAGGAAACCCTGACTCGTTTGCCTAAGGCCACGTGTCCGTCATTACCAAAGTTGCCTCAACTTGGGAACTTGGGTACGATTGGGGAAGGTCAGCTATGAGCACTCCCTCTGGCCCGATCCGAAGATCGGCCTCTACTAATCATGATATCTTGTTTTGAAAACGCTATGTATTCTTATTCCGGTTTAATTAGCTAGAATTACTACGTGATGCGCACAGCAAAACAAGTATAGACCAGATCGCCTAATTTGGAAAAAAGCATCGCATATCCGTTTGTTTGGAAAATGTTTTGAAATTTGCTACCCACGAGTAGGCTAAAACACGAATTTTGATGAGTTGTTCCAACTCAAGCAATCTAACCTTCACCCACAGGCATTCAGGCAGTTCATATCACATAAGCATCTAGCCACATGGTAAGCATGCTGTCATGTTAACATTCTCACTCGTGCGAGATGCTAAAGCGTAAAAACTTACCAAGTACTCCAAGCCAAAATAAAAGCTATGTTAGAAATCCATGCATGATCCTAACTATATGGAAATGCCTAAGGCAACACATGCATGAATGCGAATACAATAGGCTCGGCTATTCTAAGATGGCATATGATGATGCTACAACTAAAACGTATTCAACATGGAATTGAAATACAATGCAGTTAGTATAATGCGCCGAGCCTGGTGCATGCAAGACAAATGTATGGATGCACGCATGCATAGCATAAGGTATGCTAATTTAAATATGACCTAATACTAACCATTGAAACAGGTAAGTAAAAGGGAGAAAGAAGTGGGGGTTGGAAGACATGCACACACGCACCCACACTTATTACAAATTTGCCCTTGCTCGGAGGGACCGAAAGAATAATACAGATTTAACTAACCTACAAGCTAATTAAATATTATAGACCAATTAAACTAGTTAAGCAAATTAACTAATCTAATAAAACAGTAAACAGCCTCGGGAAGAGGGTCCAATGCAATACGTGCTTGGCTCCGCTCGGAAGTCCACTGCCATGCACAAGTTGCCTCTGTCCACACTGTTTTCCTTCTCTGATCATTGCAAAATTCCCACGGTGCACTCTATGAACCCTATGGGATACCACCGACCAAGGGAAATGGTCATCGGCCAAAGTAAATGATCACCGGCTGTAGACGCGCCCGCGTGGGCCTCGATGCTACAGTTCGGACTCGATTTGTGTCACGGTTCTAAATCTGAACCAAAGAGTCCAAATCTGACAAATCGTTTTGAGAAAAAGATTTTTGAAAAAGTAGTGCCAAACATGGACTGCTTTGCCAGATACAGAGTCGCCACCTAAATATTTTTAAAATGGGGAAATTTAGGAAACCCTGACTCGGTGCCGAAGGCCACATGTCCGTCATCACCGGAGTTGTCTCGGCTCGGGAGCTTGGGTATGATCGAGGAAGGTCAGCTATGAGCACCCCCTTTCGCCCGGTCTGAAGACCGGCCTCTACTAATCGTGATATCCGTTTTTGAAAACTTTATATGTTCTTATCCCGATTATTAGCCTAGAATTACTATGTTATGCGCGCAGCAAACAAGTATAGACCAAATCGCCCAAATTGGAACAAAACATTTCATGTTTGTTTTTTGAAAATGGTTTGCTACTCGCAAGTAGGCTAAAATGCAGATTTTGCCACCCTCAAGTGGGCTTTTAGAAAAGATGGTTTTGCCACTATCTAGTGGGCTTTAAAATTCACAGTTTTAATGTGTTATTCCAATTTAAGCAATTCGACCTCCACCCACAGGCATTCAAATAGTTTATCTCATATAAGCACTTAGCCGCATGGTAAGCATACTGTCATGTTAACATTCACACGCATGCGAGATGCTAAAGCATAAATACTTACATTATACTCCGTGCCAAAACAATAAACTAGTTAGCAAGCATGCATGTCCCTAGTTCATGTTAAGTGGCTAATGCAACACAGGCAAGGATGCAATTTAGAGTAGGCTCGGCTAACCCTAAACATGGCATATGAAATGCGATCAACTATCACATAGTCAATTTTTGAATTGAAGTACGAATGCAGTTAGCGTGATGTACCGAGCCTAATGCATGCAGTACAAATGTATGGATGCACGCATGCATAGCATAAGGTATGCTAAAATAAATGTGCCCTAATCTACCATCATAAGCAGGTAAATAAAAGGGAGAAAGAAGTGGGGGTTGGAAGACATGCACACACACACCCACACTTATTACAAGTTTGCCCTCGCTCGGAGGGACCAAATAAATATTACAAATTAATTAACTACGCGAGCTAATTAAATATTACAAATTAATTAACAAATTAATTATTCTAAGAAAACAGTAAACCGCCTCGGGAAGCGCGCCGCCATGCGTAGGCTGCCTCTGTTTTCTTTCCTGTGCTCCTCTGGAGGCTGCCAAAATTTCAGGACTGCTTCCTTGGATGCTGGGAGACACCACCGGCTGGGTGAAATTGCCACCGGCACTGAGATGTTGCCACCGGCACAAAATTGAAGCTGTCGGCAGAGAAAAGATTGCCGGCCGGCACCTTACACTGCCGGTCGGCAGAGTATTCCTGCAGAACCTGCAACCCACAGCAACAGAGGACAAGGCAAAGCATGGCAGCACATTTCAAGGCATATATGCACCAACCATGTCTCTTATCATTGTAATGACTCAAAGGGACATGTGCCTCGATTCTCGGACCACCAATCACGCATTTCCATGCATGATGGCCCAAAGAACCAAGTATGCAACTTTGATTTCAAATGCAATGCAAACCAAATAAACACACAAGGAGGCCTAACCTCTATCATACTCATCTCAAGAGGCAAGGTGATGCATGCAAGATGCAATGCAACTTAGGCATACGAGTTAAGGATGCAACATACCGATACAAGCAAACATGCAAGATGAGCATGCAAATAAGCAAAGGATGGTCTTAAACATGAATTAGGCAGCTCTAGTCAGGCCCAAAACAATGGCCATAATATGAAAATGAAGTGCCTCGAAATGCGTGCACACGGGCACGCAAACCGAGACAATGGCATACGCAATGCAATGGCTAAAACGGCATATAGAATGCAACATGGACTTATACTAACATGAGAGAGCCTCAGCCACACTCACATAAGAGGCCGATGAATGAAAATGGAGTGCCTCGAAATGCGTGCACACGGGCACGCAAACCGAGGCAATGGCATACGCAATGCAATGGCATGGAAATGATATGAAAACATGCCAATGGGATTTCAGCAGCAAAATGAGGGGCAAAACAGCCCCGAAATGAGGCGAAAGTACGCCCGATGCATGGAATTCCTCCCGAAATGCGAAATTAGGCACCCGAAATGGCTTACAGCTATACAAAGCATGCATATGGCAATACAAATAAGTGCAAAGATGGACTTAAACATGAATTAGGCAGCTCTAAAATAGGCCTAAAACAGTAGCCAAAAGTGCTATAAAATGAAGGCTAAATGGCATGCACACACACATACACATAAGGGCCAACACTTAAGCACAAAACGAGCAATATTCAAGCACACTTGAAAGAAGGAAACATGGACAAGTTAGCATGCAACATGAGTATTGAAATCATGTTAGGATGGTGCCAAACCAAGCAACAAAATCAAGCCAAAACATGCAACGAATAGTCCAAGTGTTCAAAGCAAATCAATAAGGCATTGAACTACACTTAACATGACCAAACATGGCATGCATAGAAGGACCAAAATCAGAGGTTTAGCATGTTAAAACAAAGCTAAAGGACTACTTAGATGGCATCTAAATGGCCCAAATACAAAGGCATGCACCATGGCCAAAACATGGAGCATTGCAACACATGCTTTCAAAGCATTAAAGAGACATGCAAGGCAATCCAACAAGCATGGAAATGGGACTGAAATAGCATGTAGGATGATTCCAAATCATCAAAACAATGCAAAGATGGCATGCTACACATGCACATACTCAAGGCCAACAAGCCCAAATACAAAAGAGCTATATAATGCATGCAAAGATCAACCCAAACGACTATGGACAGAGCTAAAACATGTCAAAATAAGCACATAAACTTCACAAATACAAGCCTAAAACATGCTCCAACTAAGGCTAACAACCTAAGGCACATTAAGGCATAAACATGGCATTACAAGGCAACTATGCTAAACATGCATGGAGTTCCAAAACCAACTTTAAATCATGTTATATCATGGATATATAAGCATGAAAAACAAACCAAACATGCTCAACACACACTCAAGCATAGGCTTCCTTAAGAGGCCAAAATATGCCCTTTTCAAGGACAACAAGGAGAGGGGGTGGTCCTCTCCTTCTTGGGACTTCAAAGCATCATCTTCACCACTGAAAGCCCTCAAGATTTCAGTGGTGAAGAGACCTCAACACCAAAATCCCGGAGCTAGCACAAAATGGCTCAAAATGAGGCCTTTTGAGGCCTAAGGGTGGTCAACAACCCTCAAACAACAAAACACTCTTAATAAACAATAAAGAGGGCTTAAAAATAGAACTTTTTTATGTTATACAATAATCACAAAAACAGCTCTAAGACTAGTAGAAAATTGATGCAAAAAAGGGGGGAAAATGGACTAGTTTCTCACCCTTGATGCCTTCTTCAACAAAGATGCTCCAATGGCCTCCTTGAGCTTGAATCCAAGACCAAAACTTCAAAACACACTCTTTAGAACCTCAGCTCCAAGAGGAAGGTGAAACACTAGGTGTTTGTGTGCAATAATGAGACACAAAACACCTAGTATGCAAAATGAGAGGAAAAGAGAGATAGGTTGTGTATGTCTAACCCTAACCCTAGAAAACCAGAGCTCTCCTCTGTCTTCTCTCCTAAAAAATGTCTAAAGGCTCTCCTTTTGCCTTAGAGAGAGCTCCTCTCTATATGCCTCTTGTAAAGCTTACAAGACAAGCTTTGCAAGAGGGAGATCCCTCCATACACGTGTATGGAGGGGAGCAAAAGCTATACAGCTGTCCAAAAATATCTGCAAAAGCAGATGAACAGCAATCGGCCGGCAAAAAATGCCATCTTGGCCAAACAAAGTGCCGACCGGCACAAAATAGTGCTGACCGGCAACAAAGAGTGCCGGCCGGCAAACTATATTGCCGGTGGCAGCAAAAACCAGCCGGTGGCATCTAGCCACTGCCGGTGATGGGTGGGGATGGTCTACAAGCCCCACCTTGCCTCTCAAGGGCAAGATGCAAGTGTTTGGTGCAAAACCAGACACTAAACGGTCGAGTTCGGGGATCCTGAGGCAAGGCGCGCGAGCCGAGACCTCCGGGAACTCCAAACGAACACAAACATGGAAGATCACCGTGTGTTCAAACAGTGACGTCCAAGTCTTGAGGACGGTCAAAAATGGGGTGTCTACACCGGCCACTGGTTAAGCTATCGGCCACCAATTGTTGGTCGGTCGGCACTAAAGATGGTCGGCCGGCCAAATCTTCCAGCAGAATCCTGTTTTGACAGCAGCAGAGGGCAAAACAGGGCATGGCAATGCATTCCAAGCAAATGTCTGCACCAACACATCCCTTATCATGTTTATGACTCAAAGGGACATGGTTCTCAGTTCTCGGGCCACCAATTGCGTATTTCGATGCGTGATGGCCCAAAAAACCAAGTTATGCACTTTGATTTCAAATGAAATGCACATAAACAAGCAAGGAGCTCAACCTCTGTCATACTCAATTCAAGAGGCTAAGCATGCATGTCAATGCATTGTAACCTAGACATATGAGCTAGTATGCAACATGAACAATGCGAACAAGCATTCAAGGCATGTGACAATCATGCTAACCAATAAGTATGCCCGATACAATGGGGATGTTCAAGCATGCAAGCAAGCATGTGACTTCATTCAATCATGCCACAACACATGGAGCAAACATGTTAAACAACCTAAACATGTGACAACACACAAGTATGCAACAACACACAAGATGAGCATGCAGCAACATGCGAACTATGGACTTAAACTAAATTGGGCAGCTCTATACCAAGCCCAAAACAGTAGCCAACATGCTCAAGAATGAAGGCAAAACGACATGCAAACATGCGTGCACACAAGGACCAACACTTAGGCATATAGAAATAACTCTCAAGCACACTTAAGAGGATGCAAACATGGACAAGTGGCATGCATTATATGCTCTGAAAATCATGTTAGAGAAGGTACCAAACCAATCTACAATGCAAGCTAGGCATGCCACCAAGCCCAAGGACTTAAACCATGGCCATATGACATATGAAGCAAATGACCAAAATGAACTAGAACAGCCCTAAATCATGCAAAAGTAAGCCCCAAAAACCACTTAGATGGCATCTAAATGATCTAATCCTAGAGGCATACACAATGGCACAAACATGGAGCAAGAAACACCAACCTTTTAAAGCATGAAAGGGGCATCAAATGCAAGCATACGAGCATATCATGAAGACTAAAATGACATGTTAAATGGTTCCAAATCACTGGAATAATGCAAGTAATGCATGCTCATGGTTCATACACTTGAGGCTTACAAGCCAAGAATGCAAAGAGGCTCAACAAAGCATGGCAAGCATGGCTAAGAAAACCAACATCAGACCTTAAGCATGGCAAAACAAGCCTAAAAGCTTCACAAAGCTTGGCCAAAACAAGCAAGCATGGTAATCTACATGCTAAGTACACGTTAAGGCAAATGATGGCTTTGCAAGACATGTATGCTAAACAAGCATGGTGTGCCTAAACCAACTTAAAACAATGCTATATCATGGAAAAATAAGCACAAATAACACTTAAGACATGGCCAACATGAACTCAAGAATGGTGCTCACACATGAGGCTAAAATGGCACATTTTGAAGACAACAAGGAGATGGGGTGGCCTTCTCCTTCCTAGGACCTTAAGGCACCATTCTCACCACCGAAATCCCTCAAGATTTCAGTGGTGAGGAGGCCCAAACAAGGTGGTCTCAGAGCTCAACCAAAATGGCATAAAATGGGGCCAAACAAGCCCTAAGAGGGGTCAAACAACCCCGAAGCTCAAAACACTCTTAAACAACTATTTTAAGCAGGTAAAAACAGAACTTTTATATGTTATATAAAAAGTCTAAAAATAGTTACAAGATAGTCAAAAAAAGCTATGCAAAAATGGGGAATAAATGAGTAAGTTCTTACCCTTGTTGACCCTCTTCAAGAATGATGCTCCAGCAGCTTCTTCAAGCTCAAAACCACCCAAAAACACCAAGAATAGCCTTCTGGTTCCTCAGCAACCAAGAGAAGGTGTAGGACTAGGTGTTTGTGTGCAATAGTAAGACTAAACACACACACAAGGCAAAAAGAGAGAGATATAGAGATGGAATAGATACAAACTCAAACCCTAATCTCAGAGGTCTTCTGAAAATTTTTATAACCCTAATGAAGGGAGAAGAGGCTCCCTCTTATAGACAATCCCTCTTGTAAAGCTTTCCAAACAAGCTAGTCAAAAGGGAGATCCCTCCATACACGTGTATGGAGGGGAGCAAAGTGTATGCCAGCTAGCACAGCTGGTATAAAAATATCTGCAAAAGAAGATGAACAGTGGTCGGCCAGCCAAAAATGCAATTTGACCAAAATAGATGGTCGGTCGACCATCTAGAGTGCCGGTCGGCCAAACATTTGGCCGATGGCAACAAAACACAGCCAGTGGCCTCAAGCCATGGCCGGTGGAGTGTGGGGATGGCCAAAAAGCCATTCCCTGCCCTCTAAAGCAAAAACACAAGTGTTTGGTGCAAAACCAAACACAAAACAGTCGAGTCGAGTGCTCCTGAGGCAAGGCGCGTAGCCGAGACCTCCGGGAACTCAAGACGTACACAAACAAGGATGATCACTGAGTGTTCAAACGGTGACGTCGAAGTCTTGAGGACGGTCTAACATGGGGTTTCTACAGTCTCTAATAGAGATCCTCGTTTTACTGCCAGGTTGTGGCAGAGTTTGTAGAGTGCCTTGGGCACTAGATTGACCTTTAGCACGGCTTATGATCCTCAGACTGACGGGCAGTCCGAGCGTACTATTCAGATCCTTGAGGATATGCTTCGAGGTTGTGTCCTTGACTTTAGTGGGTCATGGGAGAGGCACTTGCCCTTGGTGGAGTTTGCCTATAACAACAGTTTCCAGTCGAGTATCGGTATGGCACCATTTGAGGCCTTGTATAGCCGACCGTGTAGATCTCCAGCATGTTGGGCCGAGGTGGGTGATGCACCTTTGCTGGGCCTAGATTTCGTGAGGGAAACAATGGAGAAAGTTGAGCTTATCCGTAGGAGGCTTGTTACAGAAATTCAAATATAATATTGGCATTGAATTTGTTTTGTGATGCATGTTGAAAATGCATGTTGGAGATTATGTTGAAATTTGCCTCTGGAAAAGAGATGGGATGACCGGTATTGGGTCAAGTTGATGAATGTTGAGTTATAATGTGTTGAGAATTGAGAAATCACACTTTTGAAAACTTTTACGTATCTAAATTCGGGGATGAAATTCCTTAAGGGGGGGAGGTTATAGTGATCCCAGTTTTCCCTTCCTTTGTTTATTGTATTCCGAACTTGGTTCCGTGGTTATGTTGTTGTCTTATTCTCATTTTCATCCTTTACTCTTTATATTTGAGTCTTGGGTTGTGTTGAGCAGGTTTGAAACTGGTTGGTTGTGTTAGAAATCAAAAGTTAATGCCCAGATTTTGGCCTTCACGCTCGAGCGGCATTTTTGACGCTCGAGCGGGTCCTTTGTTGTTGCTTCTCCGCTCGAGCAGGAGTTTGGACGCTCGAGCGTGAATATTCATCTCCCAGTATTTTTCTCTGCAGATCATCCGGCACTCGAGCGGCGCTTTTGACGCTCGAGCGTGAGTCTATGTCTGACGCTCGAGCGAGGAGTTTCACGCTCGAGCGGGGACCATCGTCTGCAAAGCTTTTGTGAATGTGCATCCAAAGCTCGAGTGGGTGTTTTGACACTTGAGCGTGAGTCTGTGTCTGACGCTCGAGCGTGCTCGAGCGGAGCGACTTTTATATCAATCTGTGGAATCACTTTTTGGATCACCTTTTGATTTCCTTCTCTCTCTCTAACTTTTCAAAACCTCCATTGGAGAGCTTCTCTCTCTAAAACCCAACTTCTCTCTAGGTATTGATCTGGTTAGAGTGATCTCCCACCTTAATCCCTTTGTAAAAAGTGTTGATCTTGGTGTGGGCTATCTTTTGATCCAAAAATTTATTGATTTGGAGCACTTCGAGATTTCTACATCTTCTTCCTTTGAGCTCCGAATTTAAGGTAGGGATAACTACTCATTTCTATGGTCTTTTACATAAACTATTGGTTATTTTGATGTAATGTTGAGTTGGGTGATTTTGGGTGTTAGGGTTTCAAAATGTATAAAGAGGGGTTTTGTATTTTGAGCCTATACATGTGTATTTGGGTCTAGAAATGAGATTATTGGCGTTGTTGTTGATATTTGAGCCTTTGGGTCAAAGTTGAGAAAAAGGGGTGAAAACCCTAATTTTTGTTATGAATTAATTTATATAATTAATTTAGGAATGTTATGGAAATATGAAATTGAGTTGGAAATGATGAAATTGGCATAATATGAGATAGCATGGCGGAGTTGGATTTATTAATCGCTCACTTTTTGAAAATGTCGATTACATATCTGTTGAGGCATTTATTATCTGTTTAGAAATAATTGCTTTGGGCTATCAGTGGAGGATAGTCTTGATTGTTGTAGACAATGCATGATGATTAGGCAAACTAAAACTAATCAATTGAACATGTCATCAAATATGACGGTTGGAACAATACAATGAATATGTGTATTGATAGGTCATTGTATGTGATATGTATGTGAATTCAGTGGCGCCGAATCCCGCGGACGCAATTTCCGTAAAATGGCAATTCAAAAATAATTATACATGGGTGTCGAATCCCGCGAACGCAATTTCCATAAAATGACAATTCAAAAATATCTATACATGGGTTTCGAGTCCCGCAGATAAAATTTCAGTAAAATGGCCACAAGAAAATAATTATACAAGGGTGCCGAATCCCGCGGACGCAATTTTCGGAAAATGGTTGTTTGAAATATGGTTGGCTTGAATTGTAGTCTCATTGAGTTGTTTGACCAGGTTCTGAGCCATGTTTATAAGTTGAAAATTGGATAAGTAAAGGATTTTGGAATGAGACTGTACTGCATGTCGGTTTCTATTGGTTAAACATTTATCAAATGCTAGTATTTTAGTTATTGCCCATATTATGTTTAGCATATCTCTACTGGGCGTTGGCTCACCCTATATGGGACATTACTTTCAGGTTCAGGTAGTATGCCGCCTCCGAGATCTTAGCTTGGATAGCTGTGGGAGTTGAAGACTCTTTTGTTATCTTTTGTTGTATTACATGTATATCAAGCCAAGGGCTTATTTTGTGTAGAGTTAGTGCTCTCTTTTTGTAACCAAGTGTTGACTTGGAAAGTTGTAAGCCTATAGGGCATTTACTTTGGTTGTCAACATGTAATACCTTTTGTAATGAATACTCTAATGAATGAAATTATGCTTTATTCTCTCATGTCTAAGCATGTCAAGATTGTGTGGTTTATGGGTTTATTTTGAGGCGTTACATGCTATTTATGCCCATATCTCTTGCCAATTTGAAGGTTGCAGCTTCATTGAAAATGTTAGAGAAGTTTCAGAAAAAGGTGGTCAGAAAACTCTACACGAACAACTCATTTCCGAAATCTTAATGGAGAAAGATTTGAAAGTAAGAAATATTGGTAGTGCCTTAAGTACGATAAGGAACAGGGTATGCCATAAGAAGGCTCATATTGTTCTTGATGATGTGGATGAATCAACAGAACTTGAAAAATTGGTAGCAGAGCTTGATTGGTTTGGTTTTGGAAGTAGAATCATTAAAACAACTAAAAATCAACACACATCAATCAGATATGGCACAACACATATTTATAAGGTTGAGAAATTAGGAGAAGATGAGGCTATAGAACTCTTTAAATCGAATGCCTTCAGGAAACACCAACAAATGGGAGGCTATGAAGAACTTGTAGATTGTGCAGTAAAGTACACTAAAGGAGTTCCTTTAGCTCTCAAAGTTTTGGGTTCTTTTCTTTGTGGTCGAAACAAAGATGAATTATAACCAAGTCATCACTTGTATATTATAGAATTTTTTGTTGTTTTTATTTATTTTGTTTTTAGGAAAATATATTTTGATACAAGCAAAATTCATGATTTTTGATAAATTTGAATAATACAAATAAGGATTTAATTTCAGGTTGAGAATATATATCTATATTTTAACTTTGAAAGAAATTGTTTGTATGAGCATTTTATCTCGAATCACACATAATGACAAAAATTTTCCCCAAGCATTGGCAAATTTGTTTGTGTTTGGCTTTCAATTATTAAAATTTTCCAAACATTAAATAATACTACTGAAAATCAATTTTTCATTTTAAAAATAAATTCTCGTGCATTGTGCGGTCATTAATTAGTTAAATTAAATTAAAATATTCTATTTTTCTTTTTTGAATTTTTTTTTCTTTCTCTATGATTTACAGCCAGTTGGCTGTACGATGCAAGATAAAATAAAGGCATAATTATAAAATTTAAAAAAAAATCAAGAATTTAAATTCTAATATTTTAATTTATTTTTAATCTAAATCATTCTCGTTAAATAAAAATCGAGAAAAAATTATTTTAAAATAATTTTAGTTATTAAACTGAATATATATACATACAAAAAATGTTTAAAATATATTGAGTTTGATGATTAAAATTTCAATTGATTTTACTTAATAACAAAAAGCAATGATTTAGACTAAAAATAAATTAAAAGTTTAGGATTCAAATTGACAAAATTAAAAACTCAGGATTTACCTTGTTATAAGGTTCAAACGTTAAGGGTTTTTTTTTTTTTTGTAATTTATAGCGACCCCGGTCTTCTCCCATTTGATTATTGTATCCGGACTTAGGTTCCGTAGATTCTGTCATTGTATAATTGTTGTTGTTGTCCCTTATTTTCTCATTTGGACTTATAGGATGTGTTGGGCAGGTTTGTTTCAGGTTGGTTGGGTTTAGAAACCAAGTGTTGCTGTCCAGAATTTTGGACCTTTGCTCGAGCGAGTAGTTTGTCGCTCGAGCGAGCTGTTATTTTTGGTTCTTTGCTCGAGCCGGGGTTTGGTAGCTCGAGCGAGAGGTTGCGTCAGTTTTGGACCTGTAGCTGTGCATTCTTGGCTCGAGCGAGCTTTTCTTCGCTCGAGCGAGTTAGTTCGTTCTTCGCTCGAGCGATAGTTCCTTCGCTCGAGCGTGTGTCTGGTTACAGACCTGAGGGTTTGAGTTCTTCGCTCGATCGAGTTTTCTTTCACTCGAGCGAGCTTTTGGGTTGTTGGCTCGAGCAAGGCCTCCTTGGCTCGAGCGTATATTTTTGTGTCTGGTCGCTCGAGTGACCAAGTCTTCGCTCGAACGAGCCTGTCTAGTTTATATACGCAGCAGCGGGTTTTGATCAGTCTTTTTCATCTTCTTTTGATTCCAAACCCTAGGTCCGACTTCTCTCTCCCTCTACACACCTTCTCTCTTAGGATTGATCTACTTAGAGTGAGTTTCTACCTTAGATCCTTTATTAAAAAGATAGAGTGGCTCGAGGGCTTCCATTTAATCTGAATTGTTGGTAGTTTGGAGCATTTTGGAGTTTGGGTCTTCATCTCCATCTTCTCTTTTGGGGCTATTTCTTCGAGGTAGGGATTTCCTACTCCATTTTATAGGTTTTGTTCTAAGTTTTGGAATTTTGATATGTTGGGGATACTTTGGTAAATTTTGGGAAAAACCCTAGTTGTATTATTAAATTAATTTGTATAATTAATTCATGGAATTGGGGAATTCATTGATTAAATGGCATAGTTGGATAATTTGAATCATTTGTCTATTGAATTGTTGACATAGTTATTTTCAGTTTAGAAATAACTGTTTTGGGCTATCGGTGGAGGATAGTCGTGATTGTTGTAGACATTGCATGTGGATTAGGAATAACTGAAACTAATCACATTGGTTAAGTCATTAATTTTGATTATTGCATTGATACAGAAAATACGTGTATTGATTGAGCATTGCATTTGCATACATTGTTTTGTGTGGGAGGAGATAGGGGATGTACTCCACGGTTTAGGGGAAGATAGGGGATGGACCTCTAAACCGGATTTTGTTTGGGAGGAGATAGGGGATGGACTCCATTAGCATCACTTTTATGTGTGCTTATTTATATAGAAGTGTTTTATTGATACAACACGAAAATGTGTATCAATCTGGAAGTATGAAGTGTTTTGATTTGAGCTTGAGTCTCATTTGTTTGTTGATATTGGAAGGATGTGAATATGTTATATGTAATTCACTGTTGTAAGTTTGGCCAGGTTCTGAGCCATGTTGATATAATTGGAAAGTAAAACGTGTCTTAGACAATAGTGTCATGAGACTGTAAAATGAAGTAATTGATTATCTTGGTTAACCATCTGTTGAATGCTATTGCTTTATTCATTGCTTATATGTGGTTTAGTATATTTCTACTGGGCTGTGGCTCACCCTTTATGGGAACATCATTTTCAAGTTCAGGTGATAAGCTACCTCCAAGGACTTAGCTTGGAAGGACTTGGATTTTGAAGACTATTTTTAGTTATTTGTTTTTCATTGTTAGTACATGTAAACACTCAAGCCTAGGGCTTTATTTATATTTGAGTTAGAACTCATACTTTGTGTCCAAGTGTTGGCTTGGAAAGATGTAAGCCGGTAGGTCATTTACTTTGATGTTACATGTAATGCTTTTGTTTAGTAAGACTCTGATGGATATTATAATGAATTATTAAAGTGTTTTCTTTAAATAATGCATGTCAATGATATATATAATGGGTATATTTTTGAGGGCGTTACAACTTGGTATCAGAGCGTACGGGGTTTGAATACTTTGGGTACGTGGGAAGTGATTAGTATCACATTGGGTTCGTCTCGTTTGATAGAGACTTAGTGTAATGTTATATGCTTATGTGATAACATGCTTATGTGATTATGTGGGTATGGAATGTAGTTTCTAGGATGTTGATTGGACCCTTGAGTTTCTAGTAGTCTTGTTGGAAAGGCACTTGATCACTGCTGCTTCCAACCGGAACTATAGTAACGCATTGGGACTATCATTATCCGGGAATGAAATTCGTAGGTGCTTATGTGATTATGTGCTTACGTGGAATGAATTATTGTTGTCCAATGCATTAGGACGTGAGTGTTTAGCTTCAGCACATTTATTAATGTGCTAATGTCTTTGTTTCCTTTATTAGGATGTCAGGACGAGGACGAGGACGCGGTAGGCGTTGTAGGCCGGGTAGGCAGGAGGTGCCTATGCCAGAGGAGATTCCGGCAGTTCAGGAGGGAATTGGCCAGGCCAATGTGGCCGAGCCAGTAGGCCAGCAGGCTATGGGCGCTCTAGCCCGAGAGATAGCAGGGGCATTCAGGGAGTCAGTAGGCATTCTCAGAGCTGAGAATCAAGCTCAGGTTGTTGTTGCAGATGCAGGACCTTCCTTTCTGAAGAGGGAGTTCTTCCGGTCTAACCCGGATGAATTTGTGGGTAATCCTAAAGAGCCGCTTAAGGCAGATGAATGGCTCGAACAGACAACGAAGACGTTTGAGATGCTTGGCATCGAAGACGAGGGGTTGAAAGTGACCTTGGCATCTTTCCAGTTGAAGGGGGATGCGGGTCAGTGGTGGAAGTTTACTAAGGGTCGTATAGGAGGTACATGGGAGGCTTTTGTGAATGCTTTCCAGGAGAAGTTCTTATCTCCAGCAGTCAGGGAGAAGCTGAGAGACCAGTTTTGTCAGCTTAAGCAGTCGAGTTCTTCAGTGGCCGAGTTTGAGGCTGCATTTACTAGTTTGTCCAGGTTTGCACCTGAGTTGGTGGCGTCTGAGGAACGCCGTTGTATTGAGTTTGAGAAGAAGTTGAGGCGTGGCCTCAAGTTGAGAGTTGGGGAAACTATGATTCGGGATTATGGGCGTATGGTTGATGCTGCAGCCCACATGGAAATTATGATGCAGGAGGAGGAGGAAGGACAGAAGGGCTCCAAAAGGAGTCAGGATGGTCAGAGTGATGGTAGGAGACAGAAGGGTTTTAATCCTCAGCAGTCTCAGGGTAGCTTTTCTAGATCGACTTTTCCTGTGCCGAGTGCCAGTTCGGGAAAAGGCAGTCAGGGAGACATTACCTGTTTCAAGTGCGGCCAGCTGGGCCACAAGTCTCCAGTTTGTCCTCAGAGGGGAGGAGTGCAGAGAGCAGCATCATCTTCGGCTCGATCTCAGAGCCAGAGTCAGGGTAGAGGCCAGCCACTCTCGTGTTATCAATGTGGTCAGCCAGGGCATATGAAGAGGTATTGCCCGCAGTTGGGTGGCACACCTGGTGCATCTGGTTTGAGGCAGATTCAGGGTCAGCAGCCAGCTCAGTCGGGTCAGGCCTCGAGGGCCAATCAGGGGGCTTCATCGTCCCAGTCAGTGCAGCAATCTTATGCTCCTAGGGGTGAGCAGGTTGATCAGAGGTCGTCTAGGCGCGTGTACGCTGTTACCGCGCAGGATCTTGTACCGGCACCATCAGTTGTGAGAGGTACCTTCTTGTTTTGCAACTCGGTTGCTAATGTTTTGATTGATATTGGTGCATCTCATTCCTTTGTGTCTGCTGCATTTGCATCTGTTTTGGAGTTGGAGTTAGCACAGTTAGCATCTCCTATTTGTGTAGTGTCACCTCTTGGGGGTGAATTGGTTTTGAAACACGGTGTTAGGGGTTGTGATATAGAGGTTGATTACCATAGAATCCCATTTTCCTTTGTAGTTATGCCTATGAGAGGTTTCGATGTTATTTTGGGTATGGACTAGTTATCGTCATACCGGGCAGTTATTGATTGCTACCTCCAGAGGGTCACTTGTTGTACCGTGAGCGGAGAGTATTTTCATTTTCTGGGGGACCGGGTGGGTAATGTGTTGCCACCGGGGTATGTTCCGCGAGGACGGAGTGAGCTTAGTGGTCTACTTGCTAACCTTTCGATTAGTGAGGATGATGAGTCTCAGATTGTGTTGACAAGGGTGGTTTGTGAGTACTCGGACGTCTTTCCCGAGGATCTTGTTGGTTTGCCACCGCATCGAGAGATTGAGTTCTCTATTGACCTAGTGCCTGGCACGGCGCCGATTTCTATGGCACCTTATCGTTTTGCCCCAGCCGAGTTAGTTGAGTTGAAGATTCAGCTCCAAGAGTTGTTAGATAAGGGCTTTATACGTCCTAGTGTTTTGCCGTGGGGAGCACCGGCCCTCTTTGTTAAAAAGAAAGGTGGTGCTTTGAGACTTTGTATAGATTACCGGAAATTGAATCGGGCTACGGTTAAGAATAAGTACCCTATGCCTCGTATAGATGATCTATTTGACCAGTTGAAGGGTTCCCATTGTTTCTCTAAGATAGACTTAAGATCGGGTTACCACCAGTTGAGGGTCAGGGAGGAGGATATTCCGAAGACGGCATTCCGTACACGGTATGGCCACTATGAGTTTCTGGTGATGCCATTTGGGCTCACCAATGCACTGGCAGTTTTTATGGATTTGATGAACCGGATCTTCCGGAAATTCTTGGATCGATTTGTAGTCGTTTTTGTGGATGATATCCTTATCTATTCACCTTCTGAGGAGGAGCACGAGGAACACTTGAGAGTGGTGCTTGAGTTACTTAGAGTCCATAGGCTGTATGCCAAGTTTGGGAAGTGTGAGTTCTGGCTGAGGGAAGTCAAATTCTTAGGCCACGTGGTATCCGGGGAAGGGGTGTCTGTTGATGCATCCATGGTTGAGGCAGTGCAGGATTGGGCACAGCCTAAGAGTGTGTTTGAGATCCGCAGTTTTCTGGGATTAGCTGGGTATTACCGTCGGTTTGTGAAAGATTTCTCCAGGTTAGCGTCACCGTTGACTAGACTGACTCGGAAGGGAGTCAAATTTGTATGGGGTGAGACTTGTGAAAAGTCGTTCCAGGAGTTAAAAGTTAGACTGACCACCGCTCCAGTATTGATTATTCGAGAGAGAGGGTTGGGTTATGCAGTCTATTGTGATGCTTCACGAGAGGGTCTGGGTTGTGTGTTAATGCAAGAAGGGAAAGTAGTTGCCTATGGCTCACGTCAGTTGAAAATTCACGAGCAGAATTACCCTACACATGATCTAGAGTTAGCAGTTGTGATATTTGCCTTGAAGATTTGGAGGCATTATCTTTATGGTGAGAGGTTCGAGGTGTTCTCGGATCATAAGAGTCTGAAATATTTGTTTACACAGAAAGATTTGAACTTGAGGCAGAGGAGGTGGATGGAATTTATAGAGGATTATGACTTTGAGTTGCATTATCATCCGGGAAAGGCCAATGTGGTGGCCGATGCCCTTAGCAGAAAACCTGTTGGTGTCATAGCTAGTATAGCCATCCGAGAATGGGAGATGTTGGGTACACTTGGGGAGTTTGACTTACTTCTGGGTGAATCCGTAGAGGCTGCGGCCTTGTTTTCTGTTGTTGTACAGCCTACACTCGTGACTCGAGTGTTAGAGGCTCAGAGGGGTGACCTTGAGGTAGAAACCCTCCGTGAGAAGATTTCTGGTGGGAAGGTTGAGAAGGGTTTGGCAGTGTATCCCGACCTCAGTGTGAGATACCGAGACCGTCTGTTTGTGCCGGAGTCTTGTTGAGAGGAGGTACTCCGAGATTTTCATCATTCACGCCTTGCGGTGCATCCGGGAGGCACTAAGATGTATCGGGATTTGGGTCGCCAGTTCTGGTGGCGGGGTATGAAGAGAGATGTGGCAGCTTTTGTATCAAAGTGCCTTACTTGTCAGCAAGTGAAGGCCGAACATCAGAGGCTAGCGGGTTTGTTGCAACCCTTGCCTATTGCCGAGTGGAAGTGGGAACACGTCACTATGGACTTTGTGGTGGGTCTTCCGAGGACTCAGCAGGGTAGTGATGCTATTTGGGTGGTAGTAGACTGGTTGACTAAGTCGGCGCACTTCATTCCTATGCGTGTGAGAGATTCGGTAGATCATCTTGCCGACTTGTACATTCGGGACACAGTGAGGTTACACGGGGTTCCAGTGACGATCGTCTCAGATAGAGATCCTCGTTTTACTGCCAGGCTGTGGCAGAGTTTGCAGAGTGCCTTAGGCACTAAGTTGACCTTTAGCACGGCTTACCATCCTCAGACTGACGGGCAGTCCGAGCGTACTATTCGGATCCTTGAGGATATGCTACGGGGTTGTGTTCTAGACTTTAGTGGGTCGTGGGAGAGGCACTTGCCGTTGGTGGAGTTTGCCTACAACAACAGCTTCCAGTCTAGTATCGGTATGGCACCGTTTGAGGCCTTGTATGGCCGACCGTGTAGATCTCCTGTTTGTTGGGCCGAGGTGGGTGATGCACCTCTGTTGGGTCCGGAGTTGGTGAGGGAAACAACGGAGAAAGTTGAGATTATCCGTAAGAGACTTGTTACAGCACAGAGTCGTCAGAAATCTTATGCCGACCGTAGGAGGAGATCTTTGGTGTTTGAGGTGGGTGATCATGTCTTTCTGAAGATATCACCTAGACGGGGTTTGATGAGATTTGGGAAGAGCGGGAAGTTGTCCCCTCGGTTCATTGGTCCGTTTGAGATCCTTGAGAGGATTGGCGAGGCTACTTATCGTTTAGCTTTACCACCGCAGTTGTCCGGAGTACATGACGTGTTTCATGTGAGTATGCTTCGGAAGTATGAGCCGGATCCATCACATGTGTTGGATTGGACTGATTTAGTGATTGATGAGGATGTTTCGTATAAGGAGAGACCGGTTCGGGTCTTGGATAGGCGGGATCAAGTTTTGCGAGGCAAAACCATCCCTTTGGTCAAAGTTTTGTGGAAACACCACGGAGTGGAGGAAGCCACTTGGGAACGTGAGTTGGAAGTCCGCCAGAAATATCCGGACATGTTTGTTGATTTGTAATCTTATAATTAGATTCTGTTATATTGTTGAACTTAAGAGCTTTATATATGTCTTAAGTTGTAAAACATTGAGTTTGTATTGGTAAATGGGTGTATCTTGAAACTTGCTTCATTATAGAAGTTTAGTGTAATATTGCATCTGTTGAGTACATTGTTGAATGGGTTGTATATCATGCGATTGAATATGATATGGGAATTGTTAACATTGAAAGGAATAATGCATAATAATGTTACAGGTTGAGATATATGTTGTGTTATATATTTAATGTGAGATGCCTTTTGATAAAGAGATGAAATGACCAGTTTTGGGTCAAGATGTTTACTAATGAATTGTCAAAAAAAAAAAAGAATCTGTTTTCAAAAACTTATGTTTAATTTCGGGGACGAAATTCTTTGAAGGGGGGGAGGTTATAGCGACCCCGGTTTTCTCCCATTTGATTATTGTATCCGGACTTAGGTTCCGTAGATTCTGTCATTGTATAATTGTTGTTGTTGTCCCTTATTTTCTCATTTGGACTTATAGGATGTGTTGGGCAGGTTTGTTTCAGGTTGGTTGGGTTTAGAAACCAAGTGTTGCTGTCCAGAATTTTGGATCTTTGCTCGAGCGAGTAGTTTGTCGCTCGAGCGAGCTGTTATTTTTGGTTCTTCGCTCGAGCCGGGGTTTGGTAGCTCGAGCGAGAGGTTGCGTCTGTTTTGGACCTGTAGCTGTGCATTCTTGGCTCGAGCGAGCTTTTCTTCGCTCGAGCGAGTTAGTTCGTTCTTCGCTCGAGCGATAGTTCCTTCGCTCGAGCGTGTGTCTGGTTACAGACCTGAGGGTTTGAGTTCTTCGCTCGATCGAGTTTTCTTTCGCTCGAGCGAGCTTTTGGGTTGTTGGCTCGAGCAAGGCCTCCTTGGCTCGAGCGTATATTTTTGTGTCTGGTCGCTCGAGCGACCAAGTCTTCGCTCGAGCGAGCCTGTCCAGTTTATATACGCAGCAGCGGGTTTTGATCAGTCTTTTTCATCTTCTTTTGATTCCAAACCCTAGGTCCGACTTCTCTCTCCCTCTACACACCTTCTCTCTTAGGATTGATCTACTTAGAGTGAGTTTCTACCTTAGATCCTTTATTAAAAAGATAGAGTGGCTCGAGGGCTTCCATTTAATCTGAATTGTTGGTAGTTTGGAGCATTTTGGAGTTTGGGTCTTCATCTCCATCTTCTCTTTTGGGGCTATTTCTTCGAGGTAGGGATTTCCTACTTCATTTTATAGGTTTTGTTCTAAGTTTTGGAATTTTGATATGTTGGGGATACTTTGGTAAATTTTGGGAAAAACCCTAGTTGTATTATTAAATTAATTTGTATAATTAATTCATGGAATTGGGGAATTCATTGATTAAATGGCGTAGTTGGATAATTTGAATCATTTGTCTATTGAATTATTGACATAGTTATTTTCAGTTTAGAAATAACTGTTTTGGGCTATCGGTGGAGGATAGTCGTGATTGTTGTAGACATTGCATGTGGATTAGGAATAACTGAAACTAATCACATTGGTTAAGTCATTAATTTTGATTATTGCATTGATACAGAAAATACGTGTATTGATTGAGCATTGCATTTGCATACATTGTTTTGTGTGGGAGGAGATAGGGGATGTACTCCACGGTTTAGGGGAAGATAGGGGATGGACCTCTAAACCGGATTTTGTTTGGGAGGAGATAGGGGATGGACTCCATTAGCATCACTTTTATGTGTGCTTATTTATATAGAAGTGTTTTATTGATACAACACGAAAATGTGTATCAATCTGGAAGTATGAAGTGTTTTGATTTGAGCTTGAGTCTCATTTGTTTGTTGATATTGGAAGGATGTGAATATGTTATATGTAATTCACTGTTGTAAGTTTGGCCAGGTTCTGAGCCATGTTGATATAATTGGAAAGTAAAACGTGTCTTAGACAATAGTGTCATGAGGCTGTAAAATGAAGTAATTGATTATCTTGGTTAACCATCTGTTGAATGCTATTGCTTTATTCATTGCTTATATGTTGTTTAGTATATTTCTACTGGGCTGTGGCTCACCCTTTATGGGAACATCATTTTCAGGTTCAGGTGATAAGCTACCTCCAAGGACTTAGCTTGGAAGGACTTGGATTTTGAAGACTATTTTTAGTTATTTGTTTTTCATTGTTAGTACATGTAAACACTCAAGCCTAGGGCTTTATTTATATTTGAGTTAGAACTCATACTTTGTGTCCAAGTGTTGGCTTGGAAAGATGTAAGCCGGTAGGGCATTTACTTTGATGTTACATGTAATGCTTTTGTTTAGTAAGACTCTGATGGATATTATAATGAATTATTAAAGTGTTTTCTTTAAATAATGCATGTCAATGATATATATAATGGGTATATTTTTGAGGGCGTTACATACAAAAAATGTTTAAAATATATTGAGTTTGATGATTAAAATTTCAATTTATTTTACGTAATAACAAAAAGCAATGATTTAGACTAAAAATAAATTAAAAGTTTAGGATTCAAATTGACAAAATTAAAAACTCAGGATTTACCTTGTTATAAGGTTCAAACTTTAAGGGTTTTTTTTTTTTTTTTTGTAATTTTAGCTAAAATAGTTATGTTTTGAAATAACATTTTATATATTTTAGTTCAATTATCTACCTGTATGTCTCTGCACATTAATATGTCATGTTCCATAATTATCTTCATCCCTTGCAATGAGCAAAATTAATCACAATTAAAATAATGTTAGTTTACGTTTTTATAGTTGTTTTGAGTTTTGATTCACAAATTTCTTTTACTATTGGCCTAAATCTACAGGTCTGAATCAATGTTCATCCAGGAACTTGTGGGGATACTTTTTAGAAAATTAAATCATACATATTCGTGTGTTTCTGAAGACCTAGTTGGAATGGATTTTAGTATGCAGGAAATGATTAAATCGCTAGGATTAGGGATGGATGATGCTCGTGTTGTGGGGATATGGGGGATGGGTGGAATAGGTAAGACAACTCTTACAAGTGCTATTTATGCCCATATCTCATGCTAATTTGAAGGTTGCAGCTTTATTGAAAATGTTAGAGAAGTTTCAGAAAAAGGTGGTTTGAAAACTCTACACGAACGACTCATTTCTGAAATCTTAATGGAGAAAGATTTGAAAGTAGGAAATATTGGCAGTGCCTTAAGTACGATAAGGAACAGGGTATGCCTTAAGAAGGTTCATATTGTTCTTGATGATGTGGATGAATCAACAAAACTTGAAAAATTGGTAGCAGAGCTTGATTGGTTTGATTTTGGAAGTAGAATCCTTAAAACAACTAGAAATCAACACACATTAATCTGATATGGCATAACACATATTTATAAGGTCGAGGAATTGGGAGAAGATGAAGCTATAGAACTCTTTAAATCGAAAGCCTTCAGGAAACACCAACAAATGGGACGCTATGGAGAACTTGTACATTGTGCAGTAAAGTACGCTAAAGGAGTTCCTTTAGCTCTCAAAGTTTTGGGTTCTTTTCTTTGTAGTGGACACAAAGATTATAGCGATCTCGGGTTTACCCTTGTTGTACAGTGATCCGGACATGTGTCCGTGGATGTTGGTTGTTGTTTATTATCGTGTTTGCATCCTTTGTACCTTGTATATCGAGTTATAGGATGTGTTGGGCGGATTTGTTTCAGGTTGGTTGAGTTTAGAAACCAAAACTAGTTGCCCAGATTTTTGGCCTGTAAGCTCGAGCGGAGGTGTTGGCGCTCGAGCGTAGATTACATCCATCCAGTATCTTGTTGTGCAGTGTTGTGAGCTCGAGCGTAGGGTTGGGAGCTCGAGCGGAGGCCTGGTTCTGTAAAAGTGCTGGGCGAGTGCATTCTGCGCTCGAGCGGGAGGTTGGCCGCTCGAGCGGAAGTCTGTGAGTGGCCGCTCGAGCGGGGTGTTTTACGCTCGAGCGGAAGACTGGGTTTAAATCCCGAAATTGTGACTTTCCAAATCACTTTTTCACTTTCTCTTCTCTCTCTTACTTTTCCAAAATCACCATTGTTGAGCCTCTCACTCTAGACTCTACCTTCTCTCTAGGTTTTGATCTAGTAGGAGTGATTTACTCACCTTTGGCCTTTACAAAAAAGTTGTTGATCGTCGAGGGCTTCATTTTAATCTGAAAATCTCGGGTTTTGGAACACGTTGGGTTTTGTCGTCTTCTCCTTTGGGACTCCGAATTTGAGGTAGGGATAACCTACTCCTCTCTATGGGTTTTGTCTTTAAATTTTGGTATTTTGAGATGTTGGGCTTGGTTTGGTAAATTTGTGAAAGTTTGGGGCTTTTGTGTAATTTTACAAAAGTTGGGGTTTTATTCATAATAAACCTAGAAGCATGTTTGGCATAGAAAAATAGAATGATTGTTGAATCATTGATGAAAATGGAACCTAAGGGTTGAAATAGTAATTATGGAAAATGGCCTAATTACATTGTTTAATTAATTGAGATAATTAATTGGTGAGAAATGAGGAAAAGAAATGTTGATTGAATATCCATTTGTGCATTTATTTTCTGTTTAGAAATAACTGCTTTGAGCTATCGGTGGAGGATAGTCGAGATTGTTGTAGACAATGCATGATGATTAGGTAAACGGAAACTAATCAATGGAATGTGTCATGGAACTTGACGGTTGATAGAATACATTAATTGTGTGTATTGTGTGATTGTATATAGAACCAATGTGTTTATATACGTTATGTGTAGAGGAGGAGATAGGGGATGTACTCCGTGGTTTAGGGGAAGATAGGGGATGTACCTCTAAACCGGATAGGTATTGGGAGGAGATAGGGGATGAACTCCGTAGACAGAGCTCATATGCTTGTCTAGAGAAGTGAAGATAGAGCTCATATGCTTATCTTTGTGAAGTGTGGATACAGCTTGTATGCTTATCTGTGGATATTGTTGATATACATATCTGTTGTAGAATGTGGATACAGCTTGTATGCTTATCTGTGGATATTGTTGATATACATATCTGTTGAGAATGTGGATATAGCTTTTATGCTTATCTGAATGTGAGATATAGTTTTTATACATATCAGTGGAAATGATGATAGAGCTAGCATGCTTATCTGTTGAAAAAGGGAAAATGAAAAGTAATTGGGACTTGTAAGTCGTTGACATAAATATGTAATTTATGTGATTGTATCAGTGTTGATCAACTATCAATTGCTAATGTTTTAGTCATTGTCCATGGTTGGTTTAGTGTATTTCTACTGGGCTGTGGCTCACCCTATATGGGAACATCATTTTCAGGTACAGGAAGCATGCCACCTCCAAGGACATTGCTTGGGAGGCTAGAGGCGGACATAGTGTAGTTGTTTTACTTTTGATGTATTACATGTAACTTCAAGCCAAGGGCTTAATGTGTAAACGAGTTAGTACTCTTTTGTTGAAACCAAGTGTTAACTTGGAAAGCTGTAAGCCCGTAGGGCATTTTGTTTTGATGTTAACATGTAATACTTATGTAATGAAACTCAATGAAATAAAGGAATGTGGTTAGTTTAATGTTATTATTTTGAGGGCGTTACAACTTGGTATCAGAGCGTACCGGGTTCGAATACTTTGGGTACGTGGGAAGTGATTAGGATCACAATGGGTTTGTCTCGCTTGATAGAGACGTAGATGTAGTACCATATGCTATGTGTTTATTTGATAACATGCTTATGTGACTATGTGGGTATGGGATTTAATTTCTTGGATGTTGATCGGACCCTTGAGTTTCTGGGAGTCTTGTTGGAAAAGCACTTGATCAATGCTGTTTCTAACCGGAACTCTAGTAACGCCTCGGGACTATTATTATCCGGAAATGAAGTTCGTAAGTGCTTATGTGTTTATGTGCTTATGTGGAGTGAATTACAGTTGTCCATGCATTAGGACGTGAGTGTTTAGTTTCGGCACATTTATGAATGTGCTAACGTTCTGTATTACCTTTATTAGGATGTCAGGACGAGGAAGAGGTGCTAGGCGTGGTAGACCTGCGAGGCAGGAAGTACCGTTACCGGGTGAGATTCCGGCAGTGCAGGAGGGAGTTGGGCAGGCCAATGTGGCCGAGCCAGTAGGTCAGCAGGCTATGGGTGCCTTGGCCAGAGAGATAGCAGGAGCTTTAGGTATTCTTAGAGCTGGGAATCAGGCAGCTGAGACAGGGCCTTCCTTCTTGAAGAGGGAGTTCTTTCGGTGTAATCCGGACGAGTTTATCGGGGATCCTAAAGAGCCGCTTAAGGCAGATGAATGGCTCGAACAGACAACGAAGACGTTTGAGATGCTTGGCATCGAGGACGGAGCACTGAAAGTGACCTTGGCATCCTTCCAACTGAAGGGAGATGCGGGTCAATGGTGGAAGTACGAGAAAGCTCGTGTTGGTGGTACTTGGGAGGCGTTTGTGAATGCTTTTCAGGAGAGGTTTTTATCAGCAGCAGCTAGGGAGAAGCTGAGGGATCAGTTTAGCCGGCTTAATCAGCAGGGCTTGTCAGTGGCCGAGTTTGAGGCTACTTTTACCAGTCTGTCTAGGTTTGCACCTGAGCTGGTGGCGTCTGAGGAACGCCGTTGCTATGAGTTTGAGCGGAAGTTGAGGCGGGGCCTCAAGTTGAGAATTGGTGGGTCTTACATTCGAGAGTATAGACACCTGGTAGATGCTGCAGCTCATATGGAGCTTATGATGCAGGAGGAGGATGAGGGTCAGAGAGGCTCCAAGAGGAGCCAGGATAGTCAGAGTGATGGTAGGAGGCAGAGGGGTTATAACCCTCAGCAGTCTCAGGGTGCAGTCTCTAGATCGACCTTTCCAGTGCCGAGTGTAGGCTCGGGGAGAGGCAGTCAGGGGGAATTCACTTGTTACAAGTGTGGCCAGCTGGGTCACAAGGTATCTGTTTGCCCGCAGAAGGGTGGGGGTCAGAAAGCTGCTTCTTCTTCAGCTAGACCGCAGAGTCAGAGTTTGGGCAGGGGGCAGCTCTTGACTTGTTATCAGTGTGGACAACCTGGGCACATGAAGAGGTTTTGCCCACAGTTGAGTGCCACTTCGGGAGCGTCTGGTTCTAGGCAGACGCAGGGTTTTCAGCCAGCTCAGTCTGTGCAGGCCTCGAGGGCCAATCCGAGAGCTTCGTCATCCCACTCTGTGCAGCAGTCTTTTGCTCCGAGAGGTGAGCAGGTAGACCAGGGGCCTACGGGGCGCGTGTATGCTGTTACCGCGCAGGATTTAGTACCGGCTCCATCAGTAGTGAGAGGTACTTTTCTGTTTTGCAACTCAGTTGCTAATGTGTTGATAGACACGGGTGCATCTCATTCTTTTGTATCTGCTGCATTTGCATCTGTTTTGGAATTGGAGTTAGCACGGTTAGCATCTCCTATTTGTGTGGTATCGCCTTTGGGTGGTGAGTTGATTCTGAAACAGGGTGTTAGAGGATGTGATATAGAGGTCGCCGACTATAGGCTTCCTTTTCCGTTTGTTGTCATGCCCATGAAGGGTTTTGATGTTATTTTGGGTATGGACTGGTTATCATCATACCGGGCTGTTATTGATTGCTACCGCCAGAGGGTTACATTGTGTACCTTGAGCGGGGAGTGGTTCCATTTCTTGGGAGACCGGGTTGGTAGTGTTTTGCCACCGGGGTATGATTCGCGAGGGCGAAGTGAGCTTAGTAGTCTACTTGCCAGCTTTGAGAGTGGTGAGAGTGGTGAGACCCAGGTTGTGTTGCCGAGGGTGGTTTGTGAGTATTCGGATGTTTTTCCCGAAGATCTTGTTAGTTTGCCACCTCACCGAGAGATAGAGTTCTCTATTGATTTAGTGCCTGGTACGGCGCCGATTTCTATGGCACCTTACCGTTTTGCTCCAGCAGAGTTGGTTGAGTTGAAAGTTCAGCTCCAGGAATTGCTAGATAAGGGCTTTGTTCGCCCTAGTGTTTCACCGTGGGGAGCACCGGCACTCTTTGTTAAAAAGAAAGATGGTGCCTTGAGATTGTGTATAGACTACCGGAAGTTGAATCGGGCTACAGTTAAGAATAAGTATTCTATGCCCCGTATAGATGATTTGTTTGACCAGTTGAAGGGTTCCCGTTGTTTCTCTAAGATAGACTTGAGATCGGGTTACCATCAGTTGAGGGTCAGGGAGGAAGATATTCCTAAGACGGCATTCCGTACGCGGTATGGCCATTATGAGTTTTTGGTGATGCCATTCGGGCTTACCAATGCACCGGCAGTCTTTATGGACTTGATGAACCGGATTTTCCGGGAGTTCTTAGACCGATTTGTGGTTGTTTTCGTGGACGACATCCTTATCTATTCGTCTTCTGAGGAGGAGCACGAGGCACACTTGAGAGTGGTGCTTGAGTTACTTAGAGCCCATAGGCTGTATGCCAAGTTTGGGAAGTGTGAGTTCTGGCTGGGGGAAGTCAAATTCTTAGGCCACGTGGTATCCGGGGAAGGGGTGTCTGTTGATACATCCAAGGTTGAGGCAGTGCAAGATTGGGCACAGCCTAAGAGTGTGTTTGAGATCCGCAGTTTTCTGGGATTAGCTGGGTATTACCGTCGGTTTGTGAAAGATTTCTCCAGGTTAGCGTCACCGTTGACTAGACTGACTCGGAAGGGAGTCAAGTTTGTGTGGAGTGAGACTTGTGAAAAGTCGTTCCAAGAGCTGAAAATTAGATTGACCACCGCTCCGGTGTTGATTATTCCGGAGAGAGGGTTGGGTTATGCGGTTTATTGTGATGCTTCACGAGAGGGTTTGGGTTGTGTGTTGATGCAAGAGGGAAAAGTGGTAGCTTATGGCTCACGTCAGTTGAAAATACACGAGAAGAATTACCCCACACACGACCTAGAGTTAGCAGCTGTGATCTTTGCCTTGAAAATCTGGAGGCACTACCTTTATGGTGAGAGGTTCGAGGTATTCTCGGATCATAAGAGTTTGAAGTATCTGTTTACACAGAGAGACTTGAATCTGAGGCAGAGGAGATGGATGGAGTTCATCGAGGATTATGATTTTGAGTTACATTATCATCCGGGAAAGGCCAATGTTGTGGCCGATGCCCTTAGTAGGAAAACCATTAGTGATGTAGCTTGTATAGCCATCCGGGAATGGGAGATGTTGGGAGCACTTGGCGAGTTTGATTTGCTACTGGGCGAATCTGTCGAGGCTGCGGCCTTGTTATCTGTTGTTGCGCAGCCTACACTTGTAACTAGAGTGTTAGAGGCACAGAGAGGTGACCTTGAGGTAGAATCCCTCCGAGAGAAGATCTCCAGTGGGAAAGTTGAGAAGGGTTTGACGGTGTATCCCGACCTGAGTGTGAGATACCGAAACCGTTTGTTTGCACCGGAGTCTTGCCGAGAGGAAGTACTCCGAGAGTTTCACCATTCGCGCCTTGCGGTGCATCCGGGAGGTACTAAGATGTATCAGGATTTGGGTCGCCAGTTTTGGTGGCGGGGTATGAAAAGAGATGTGGCTGTTTTCGTATCGAAGTGCCTTACTTGCCAGCAAGTGAAGGCCGAGCATCAGAGGCCAGCAGGTTTGTTGCAACCCTTGCCTATTGCCGAGTGGAAGTGGGAACATGTCACTATGGACTTCGTTGTAGGTCTTCCGAGGACTCAGCGGGGTAGTGATGCTATTTGGGTGGTTGTAGACCGGTTGACTAAGTCGGCGCACTTTATTCCTATGCGCGTGAGAGATTCGGTAGATCATCTTGCCGACCTGTATATTCGGGACGTAGTGAGATTGCACGGGGTCCCAGTGACGATCGTCTCAGATAGAGATCCTCGTTTTACTGCTAGGTTGTGGCAGAGTTTGCAGAGTGCCTTGGGCACTAAGTTGACCTTTAGTACGGCTTATCATCCTCAGACTGACGGGCAGTCCGAGCGTACTATTCAGATCCTTGAGGATATGCTTCGGGGTTGTGTCCTGGACTTCAGCGGGACGTGGGAGAGGCACTTGCCATTGGTAGAGTTTGCCTACAACAATAGTTTTCAGTCTAGCATCGGTATGGCACCATTTGAGGCCTTGTATGGCCGACCGTGTAGGTCTCCAGTGTGTTGGGCCGAGGTGGGTGATGCACCTTTGTTGGGTCCAGAGTTAGTTAGGGAGACGACGGAGAAAGTTGAGCTTATCCGTAAGAGGCTTGTTACAGCCCAGAGTCGGCAGAAATCTTATGCTGACCGTAAGAGGAGGCCTTTGGCGTTTGAGGTAGGTGATCATGTCTTTCTGAAGATATCACCTAGGCGAGGTTTGATGAGGTTTGGGAAGAGTGGGAAGTTATCCCCTCGGTTTATTGGTCCTTTTGAGATCCTTGAGAGGATTGGTGAGGTTGCTTATCGATTAGCCTTACCACCGCAGTTGTCCGGAGTGCATGACGTGTTTCATGTGAGTATGCTTCGGAAGTATGAGCCAGATCCATCACATGTGTTGGATTGGACTGATTTAGAGGTAGGTGAGGATGCCTCGTATGAGGAGAGACCGGTACGGGTCTTGGATAGGCGGGATCAGGTCCTGCGTGGCAAGACCATTCCTTTAGTGAAAGTCTTGTAGAAACATCACGGAGTGGAGGAAGCCACTTGGGAACGTGAGTTGGAAGTCCGTGAGAAATATCCGGACTTGTTTGTTGATATGTGATCTTGTAGTTAAATTTTGTATTTTGTTGAACTTAAGAGCTTTTATATATGTCTTAAGTTGTGAAACATTGAAAATGTTTTGGTTATTGGAAGTATGTTTGGAACTTGCCTCATTTGGAAGTTGAATGTGACACTATATATGTTGAATATATATTGTTGGAATTGGAAAGATAATGCATAATGTTGATGCATGTCGGGAGTACATATGTTGTTTACACATTGTGATATGTCTCTTGTTAAAGGGATGGGATGACCGGTAATGGGTCGAATTGTTGAATGTTCAAGTGTAACATTGTCTAAATTGGAGAAAAACTTGTTCTTAAAAACTTGTGCTTAATTTCGGGGGCGAAATTCTTTAAGGGGGGGAGGTTATAGCGATCTCGGGTTTACCCTTGTTGTACAGTGATCCGGACATGTGTCCGTGGATGTTGGTTGTTGTTTATTATCGTGTTTGCATCCTTTGTACCTTGTATATCGAGTTATAGGATGTGTTGGGCGGATTTGTTTCAGGTTGGTTGAGTTTAGAAACCAAAACTAGTTGCCCAGATTTTTGGCCTGTAAGCTCGAGCGGAGGTGTTGGCGCTCGAGCGTAGATTACATCCATCCAGTATCTTGTTGTGCAGTGTTGTGAGCTCGAGCGTAGGGTTGGGAGCTCGAGCGGAGGCCTGGTTCTGTAAAAGTGCTGGGCGAGTGCATTCTGCGCTCGAGCGGGAGGTTGGCCGCTCGAGCGGAAGTCTGTGAGTGGCCGCTCGAGCGGGGTGTTTTACGCTCGAGCGGAAGACTGGGTTTAAATCCCGAAATTGTGACTTTCCAAATCACTTTTTCACTTTCTCTTCTCTCTCTTACTTTTCCAAAATCACCATTGTTGAGCCTCTCATTCTAGACTCTACCTTCTCTCTAGGTTTTGATCTAGTAGGAGTGATTTACTCACCTTTGGCCTTTACAAAAAAGTTGTTGATCGTCGAGGGCTTCATTTTAATCTGAAAATCTCGGGTTTTGGAACACGTTGGGTTTTGTCGTCTTCTCCTTTGGGACTCCGAATTTGAGGTATGGATAACCTACTCCTCTCTATGGGTTTTGTCTTTAAATTTTGGTATTTTGAGATGTTGGGCTTGGTTTGGTAAATTTGTGAAAGTTTGGGGCTTTTGTGTAATTTTACAAAAGTTGGGGTTTTATTCATAATAAACCTAGAAGCATGTTTGGCATAGAAAAATAGAATGATTGTTGAATCATTGATGAAAATGGAACCTAAGGGTTGAAATAGTAATTATGGAAAATGGCCTAATTACATTGTTTAATTAATTGAGATAATTAATTGGTGAGAAATGAGGAAAAGAAATGTTGATTGAATATCCATTTGTGCATTTATTTTCTGTTTAGAAATAACTGCTTTGAGCTATCGGTGGAGGATAGTCGAGATTGTTGTAGACAATGCATGATGATTAGGTAAACGGAAACTAATCAATGGAATGTGTCATGGAACTTGACGGTTGATAGAATACATTAATTGTGTGTATTGTGTGATTGTATATAGAACCAATGTGTTTATATACGTTATGTGTAGAGGAGGAGATAGGGGATGTACTCCGCGGTTTAGGGGAAGATAGGGGATGTACCTCTAAACCGGATAGGTATTGGGAGGAGATAGGGGATGAACTCCGTAGACAGAGCTCATATGCTTGTCTAGAGAAGTGAAGATAGAGCTCATATGCTTATCTTTGTGAAGTGTGGATACAGCTTGTATGCTTATCTGTGGATATTGTTGATATACATATCTGTTGTAGAATGTGGATACAGCTTGTATGCTTATCTGTGGATATTGTTGATATACATATCTGTTGAGAATGTGGATATAGCTTTTATGCTTATCTGAATGTGAGATATAGTTTTTATACATATCAGTGGAAATGATGATAGAGCTAGCATGCTTATCTGTTGAAAAAGGGAAAATGAAAAGTAATTGGGACTTGTAAGTCGTTGACATAAATATGTAATTTATGTGATTGTATCAGTGTTGATCAACTATCAATTGCTAATGTTTTAGTCATTGTCCATGGTTGGTTTAGTGTATTTCTACTGGGCTGTGGCTCACCCTATATGGGAACATCATTTTCAGGTACAGGAAGCATGCCACCTCCAAGGACATTGCTTGGGAGGCTAGAGGCGGACATAGTGTAGTTGTTTTACTTTTGATGTATTACATGTAACTTCAAGCCAAGGGCTTAATGTGTAAACGAGTTAGTACTCTTTTGTTGAAACCAAGTGTTAACTTGGAAAGCTGTAAGCCCGTAGGGCATTTTGTTTTGATGTTAACATGTAATACTTATGTAATGAAACTCAATGAAATAAAGGAATGTGGTTAGTTTAATGTTATTATTTTGAGGGCGTTACAAAGATTAATTATAACCAAGTGATAACTTGTATATTATAGAATTTTTTGTTGTTTTTATTTATTTTCTTTTCAGGAAAATATATTTTCATACAAGTAAAATTCATGATTTTTGATAAATTTGATTAAGAGAAATAAGGATTTGATTTCAGGTTGAGAGTATATATATATATATATATATATATATATATATATATATTTTAACTTTGAAAGAAACTGTATGTCTGAGCATTTTATCTAGAATCACACATAATGACAAAAATTTTCCCCAAGCATTGGCAAATTTGTTTGTGTTTGGCTTTCAATTATTAAAATTTTCCACACATTAAATAATACCACTCAAAATCAATTTTTCATTTTAAAAATAAATTCTCGTGCATTGTACGCTCATTAATTACTTAAATTAAATTAAAATATTCTGTTTTTCTTTCTTGAATTTTTTTTTCTTTCCCTATGATTACTACCAGTTGGCTGTGCGATGCAAGATAAAATAAAGGGATAATTATAAATTAAAAACAAAACTCAAGAATTTAAATTCTAATATTTTAATTTATTTTTAATCTAAATCATTCTCGTTAAATAAAAATCGTGAAAAAATTATTTTAAAATAATTTTTGTTATTAAACTCAATATAGATATATATATATATATATATATATATATATATAATGTTTAAAATATATTGAGTTTAATGATTAAAATTTCAATTTATTTTACTTAATAAAAATAAGCAATGATTTACACTAAAAATAAATTAAAAGTTTAGGATTTAAATTGACAGAATTAAAAACCCAGGATTTACCTTGTTATAAGGTTCAAACTTTGAGGGGTTTTTTTTTTTTTTTTGTAATTTGTGCTAAAATAATTATGTTTTGAAATAACATTTTATATATTTTAGTTCAATTATCTACCTGTATGTCTCTGCACATTTCTATGCCATGTTCCATAATTATCTTCATCCCATGCAACGAGCAAAATTAATCACAATTAAAATAATGTTAGTTTACGTTTTTATAGCTGTTTTGAGTTTTGATTCACAAATTTTTTTACTATTGGCCTAAATCTACAGGTCTGAATCAATGTTCATCCAGGAATTTGTGGAGATACTTTTTAGAAAATAAAATCATACATATTCGTGTGTTTCTGATGACCTAGTTGGAATGGATTCTAGTATGGAGGAAATGATTAAATTGCTAGGATTAGGGATGGATGATGCTCGTGTTATGGGGATATGGGGGATGGGTGGAATAGGTAAGACAGCTCTTGCAAGTGCCATTTATGCCCATATCTCTTGCCAATTTGAAGGTTGCAGCTTCATTGAAAATGTTAGAGAAGTTTTAGAAAAAGGTGCTCTGAAAACTCTACACAAACAACTCATTTCCAAAATCTTAATGGAAAAAGATTTGAAAGTAGGAAATATTGGTAGTGCCTTAAGTACGATAAGGAACAGGGTATGTCATAAGAAGGTTCATATTGTTCTTGATGATGTGGATGAATCAACAGAACTTGAAAAATTGGTAGGAGAGCTTGATTGGTTTGGTTTTGGAAGTAGAATCATTAAAACAACTAGAAATCAACACACATTAATCCGATATGGCATAACACATATTTATAAGCTCGATGAATTGAGAGAAGATGAAGCTATAGAACTCTTTAAATCGAAAGCCTTCAGGAAACATCAACATATGGGACGCTATGGAGAACTTGTACATTGTGCAGTAAAGCACGCCAAAGGAGTTCCTTTAGCTCTCAAACTTTTGAGTTCTTTTCTTTGTAGTCGAAACAAAGATTAATTATAACCAAGTCATAACTTGTATATTATAGAATTTTTTTTTTGTTTTTATTTATTTTTTTCAGTAAATATATTTTGATAGAAGTAAAATTCATGATTTTTTATAAATTTGATTAATACAAATAAGGATTTGATTTCAGGTTGAGAATATATATATATATATATACGTATATATTTTTAACTTTGAAAGAAATTGTTTGTATGAGCATTTTATCTAGAATCACACATAATGACAAAAATTTTCCTCAACCATTGGCAAATTTGTTTGTATTTGGCTTTCAATTATTAAAATTTTCTACACATTAAATAATACTACTCAAAATCAGTTTTTCATTTTAAAAATAAATTCTCGTGCATTGTACGGTCATTAATTACTTAAATTAAATTAAAATATTCAGTTTTTCTTTTTTGAATTTTTTTTTTCTTTCCCTATGATTTACTACCAGTTGGCTCTGCGATGCAAGATAAAATAAAGGGATAATTATAAATTAAAAAAAATTAAGAATCAAATTCTAATATTTTAATTTAGTTTTAATCTAAATCATTCTCGTTAAATAAAAATCGAGAAAATTTTATTTTAAAATAATTTTTGTTATTAAACTCAATATAGATATACATAAAGTGTTTAAAATATATTGAGTTTAATGATTAAAATTTCAATTTATTTTACTTAATAAAAATAAGCAATGATTTAGACTAAAAATAAATTAAAAGTTTAGGATTTAAATTGACAAAATTAAAAACTCAAGATTTACCTTGTTATAAGGTTCAAACTTTGAGGGTTTTTTTTTTTTTTTTTTTTTTGTAATTTCTGGTAAAATAATTTTGTTTTGAAATAACATTTTATATATTTCAGTTCAATTATCTACGTGTATGTCTCTCCACATTTATATGTCCTGTTCCATAATTATCTTCATTCCTTGCAATGAGCAAAATTAATCACAATTAAAATAATGTTAGTTTACGTTTTTATAGCTGTTTTGAGTTTTGATTCACAAATTTCTTTTACTATTGGCCTAAATCTACAGGTCTTAATCAATGTTCATCCAGGAACTTGTGGGGATACTTTTTAGAAAATTAAATCATACATATTCGTGTGTTTCTGAAGACCTAGTTGGAATGGATTTTAGTATGCAGGAAATGATTAAATCGCTAGGATTAGGGATGGATGATGCTCGTGTTGTGGGGATATGGGGGATGGGTGGAATAGGTAAGACAACTCTTACAAGTGCTATTTATGCCCATATCTCATGCCAATTTGAAGGTTGCAGCTTTATTGAAAATGTTAGAGAAGTTTCAGAAAAAGGTGGTTTGAAAACTCTACACGAACGACTCATTTCTGAAATCTTAATGGAGAAAGATTTAAAAGTAGGAAATATTGGTAGTGCCTTAAGTACGATAAGGAACAGTATAGCAATCCCGGTTTTCCGTCCATTGGTTATTGTACTCCGGACTCGGTTCCGTAGATGTCGGTTGTTGTATATGTTTATTTTCCGTCCTTTAATTCCTTATATATGAGTTTTAGGATGTGTTGGGCTGGTTTGTAACAGGTTGGTTGTGATTAGAAACAAATGGTTGCTGCCCAGATTTTGGTGTCTTCGCTCTAGTGAGGCTTTTGTCGCTCAAGCGAGGCTTTTGTCGCTCGAGCGAGCTCTGTGTTTTAGCTCCTTCGTTCAAGCCTGGGTTCCTTCGCTCGAGCATGTGTCTGCATATGGTTTTGGACCTGAAGGTTGCATTTCTTGGCTCTAGTATAGCGATCCCGGGTTTACCCTTGTTGTACAGTGATCCGGACATGTGTCCGTGGATGTTGGTAGTTGTGTATTATCTAGTTTGCATCCTCTTTACTTTGTATATTGAGTTATAAGATGTGTTGGGCAGGTTTGTTACAGGTTGGTTGTGTTTGGGAGCCTAGTGTTGCTGCCCAGATTTTTGGTCCTTCGCTCGAGCGAGGAGTTTGTCGCTCGAGCGAGAGTTGTGTTGCGTCTGGTTCTGGACCTGAGAGTTGCCTTTCTTGGCTCGAGCGAGCTTCCTTCGCTCAAGCGGTCTGGGTTTTTCTTCGCTCGATCGAGAACTTCTTGGCTCGAGCGAGAGTTTTCTGTGTCTGGTCGCTCGAGCGACCAAGTCTTCGCTCGAGCGAGCGTGTTTTATATCAGCGGACAGTAGCGTTTTAAACATCACTTTTTCACTTCCTTTCTTTGATCAAACCCTTAATCCGACACCCTCTCTCTCTAAACTTACATTCTCTCTAAGATTTGATCTCCCTAGAGTGTGAATCTAGCCTAGGGCCTTTGTTAAAAAGATAGAGGGCGTTGAGAGCTTCGATTTAATCTGAAAAAGTTTGGATTTGGAGCAAGTTGATCTTCGAGTCTTCATCTCCTTTGTGGCTTAAACTTCGAGGTAGGGATATCCTACTCCTCTCTATGGATTTTGTCTTTAAATTTTGGTATTTTGAGATGTTGGGCTTGGCTTGGAAATTTGGTGAAAATTTGGGGCTTTTGTGTAATTTTATAAAAGTTGGGGTTTAATTCATAATAAACCTAGATGCATGTTTGGCATAGAGAAATGGAATTGATGTTAAATCATTGATGAAAATGGGACCTAAGGGTTGAAATGGTAATTATGGGAATTGACCTAATTACATTGTTTAATTAATTGGGATGATTAATTGTGAGGAATGAGGAAATAAAATGTTGATTGAATATCCATTGTGCATTTATTTTCTGTTTAGAAATAACTGCTTTGGGCTATCGGTGGAGGATAGTCGTGATTGTTGTAGACAATGCATGATGATTAGGCAAACTGAAACTAATCAATGAAATGTGTCATGGAACTTGATGGTTGATAGAATACATTAATTGTATGCATTGGGTGATTGTATATAGAACCAATGTGTTTATATACGTTATGTGTAGAGGAGGAGATAGGGGATGTACTCCGCGGTTTAGGGGAAGATAGGGGATGTACCTCTAAACCGGATAGTGTTGGGAGAAGATAGGGGATGAACTCCGTAGACACAGCTCATATGCTTGTCTAGAGAAGTAAAGATAGAGCTTATATGCTTATCTGTGAATGTGGGATATTGTTATTATACATATCTGTTGAGAATGTGGATATAGCTTATATGCTTATCTGAATGTGGGATATAGTTTTTATACATATTTGTGGAAATGATGAAAGAGCTAGCATGTTTATCTGTTGAAAAAGGGAAAATGAAAGGTAACTTAGACTCATAAGTTGTATGACATAAATGTGTAATTTATGTGAATGTATCAGTGTTGGCCATCTATCAATTGCTAATATTTTAGTCATTGTTCATGGTTGGTTTAGTGTATTTCTACTGGGCTGTGGCTCACCCTATATGGGAATATCATTTTCAGGTGCAGGAAGCATGCCACCTCCAAGGACATAGCTGGGTGGCTAGAGGCGGACATACTTTTGTCGCTTAACTTTTGATGTATTACATGTAACTTCAAGCCTAGGGCTTAATGTGTAAACGAGTTAGTACTCTTTTGTTGTAACCAAGTGTTAACTTGGAAAGCTGTAAGCCTGTAAGGCATTTTGTTTTGATGTTAACATGTAATACTTATGTAATGGAACTCTAATGAATAAAAGAATGTGGTTAGTTTATATGTAAATGCATGTCTTATCTGATGGGTTTATTGTTATTATTTTGAGGGCGTTACATCTAGTGAGCTTTCCTTCGCTCGAGCGAGCGAGGACTATGTTTTGGGTTTCTTCGCTCGAGCGTGCTTCTGGGTTGCAGACCTGAAGCTTCGTATTGTTGGCTCGAGCAAGGCTTTCTACGCTCGAGCGAGGTTTCTTTGTGTGTGGTTGCACGAGCGACCATTCCTTCGCTCGAGCGAGGCTCGAATATATCAGTTTGCAGCGGCTTTTTTTCTTCACTTTTCTTCATCTCTTTTGTTCAAACCCTAGAACGGCTGCTGCCCCTCTCTCTATACACACTCTCTCTCTAAGATTTCATCTACTTCTAGAGTGTTTCTACCCTAATCCCTTTGTAAGAAAGATAGAGGGTGGCGTGGGCTTCACTTTAATCTGAAAAATAACGGATTTGGAGCACTTTGGGTTTTCTTCATCTACTCCTTTGGGCTTCTAACTTCGAGGTAGGGATACCCAACTCCATCTTATGAGTTTTGACGTAAATTTTAGTCATTTTGATTAGATGGTGTTGTTTGGTAATTTTGGGAAAGTTTGGGTTTGATTTGAGGTTAAAATAGGGGGTTTTCAAATGTTAAACCCATGTGTATGTGAGACCTTGGAAAATGGAAGAATTGTTGTTAAATTGATGAAATTGAACCTTAGGGTTGATATTTGAAAAAGGGGGAAAATGCCCTAATTATGTTGAATAATTAATTTGAATAATTAATTTGGGAAAATGCAAAATTGAGTTGAAAGTCATGAAACTGAGAAGTTGTGGTATTGAATGGTGTAGTCGGTTTAATTAATCACTCACCTATGAAAATGTTGATAATTTATCTGTTTGATAAATTTATTACCAGTTTAGAGATTATTGCTTTGGGTTATTGGTGGAGGATAGTCTTGATTGTTGTAGACATTGTATGTTAATTAGGGAAAACTAAAACTAATCACATGGAATATGTCATTGCACATGACGGTTGGAATAATACATCGAAATTGTGTATTGATTGATCATTGTATATGATGAACTGTTTAAATACATTGTATATGTATACTTTTTGGGAGGAGATAGGGGATGTACTCTCAAACCTGTTTGGGAGGAGATAGGGGATGGACTCCACTGATAATTGAAGTATTGGAAGTGTTTTGATATGAGTGTAGTCTCATTTACTTGTTTGGCTAGATAATGAGCCATGTTTATAAATTTGAATTGGAAGTAAAGGAAGGTGTAATGAAATATGAACATATTTGTCATGGAACTGGAAAGTGTTGTAAGTTGGTTTACAAGTGTTAATCATCTATTGAATGCTAACGTTTTGGTTATTTCTTATATTTGGTTTAGTATATCTCTACTGGGCTTCGCCTCACCCTATATGGGACATCATTTTCAGGTTCAGGTGATATGCCACCTCCAAGGACGTAGCTTGAGAGGCTTGATGCTGATAGCTCTTTTTGTTGTTCTCTTTTGGTAATACATGTAAATTCAAGCCAAGGGCTTAATGTGTATTTGAGTTAGTACTCTCTTTTTTGTAACCAACTGTTCGCTTGGAAAGTTGTAAGCCCGTAGAGCATTTACTTTTATTGTCAACATGTAATACTTTTGTAAGGAATACTCTGATAAATGGAAATATGCCTTATTCTCGTATGTCTTTGGATATCTTGAATGTTGGGTTTATGTATTATTTTGAGGGCGTTACAAACAGGGTATGCTGTAAGAAGGTTCATATTGTTCTTGATGATGTGGATGAATCAACAGAACTTGAAAATTGGTAGGAGAGCTTGATTGGTTTGGTTTTGGAAGTAGAATCATTATAACAACTAGAAATCAACACACATTAATTAGATATGGCATAACACATATTTATACGGTTGAGGAATTAGGAGAAAATGAAGCTATAGAACTCTTTAAATCGAAAGCCTTCAGGAAACACCAACAAATGGGGGGCTATGGAGAACTTGTACATTATGTAGTAAAGTACGCTAAAGGAGTTCCTTTAGCTCTCAAAGTTTTGGGTTCTTTTCTTTGTGGTCGAAACAAAGATGAATTATAACCAAGTCATAACTTGTATATTATAGAATTTTTTGCTGTTTTTATTTACTTTTTTTCAAGAAAATATATTTTGATACAAGTAAAATTCATGATTTTCGATAAATTTGATTAAAACAAATAAGGATTTGATTTCAGGTTAAGAATTTAATTTTTTTTTTTTTTTTTAACTTTGAAAGAAATTGTTTGTATGAGCATTTTATCTAGAATCACATATAATGACAAAAATTCCCTCAACCATTAGCAAATTTGTTTGTATTTGGCTTTCAATTGTTAAAATTTTCCACACATTAAATAATATTACTCAAAATCAATTTTTCATTTTAAAAATAAATTCTCGTGCATTGTACGGTCATTAATTACTTAAATTAAATTAAAATATTCTTTTTTTCTTTTTTGCATTTTTTTTCTTTCCCTATGATTTACTACCAGTTGGTTGTGCGACGCAAGATAAAATAAAGGGATAATTATAAATTTAAAAAAAAAACTCAAGTATTTGAACTCTACTATTTTAATTTATTTTTAATCTAAATCATTCTCGTTAAATAAAAATCGAGAAGAAAATATTTTAAAATAATTTTAGTCATTAAATTTAATATAGATATACATAAAATGTGTAAAATATGTTGAGTTTAATGATTAAAATTTAAATTGATTTTACTTAATAAAAATAAGCAATGATTTAGACTGAAAATAAATTAAAAGTTTAGGATTTAAATTGACAAAATTAAAAACTCAGGGTTTACCTTGTTATAAGGTTCAAACTCTGATGGTTTTTTTTTTTTTTAATTTCTGCTAAAATAATTATGTTTTGAAATAACATTTTATATATTTTAGTTCAATTATCTACCTGTATGTCTCTGCACATTTATATGTCCTGTTCCATAACTATCTTCGTCCCTTGCAATGAGCAAATTTAATCACAATTAAAATAATGTTAGTTTACGTTTTTATAGTTGTTTTGAGTTTTGATTCAAAAACTTCTTTTACTACTGGTCCAAATCTACAGGTCTGAATCAATGTTCATCCAGGAACTTGTGCGGATACTTTTTAGAAAATTAAATCATACATAATCGTTTGTTTCTGAAGACCTAGTTGGAATGGATTCTAGTGTGGAGGAAATGACTAAATTGCTAGGATCAGGGATGGACGATGCTCGTGTTGTGGGGATATGGGGGATGGGTGGAATAGGTAAGACAACTCTTGCAAGTGCTATTTATACCCATATCTCTTGCCAATTTGAAGGTTGCAGCTTCATTGAAAATGTTAGAGAAGATTCAGAAAAAGGTGGTTTGAAAACTCTACACGAACAACTCATTTCGGAAATCTTAATGGAGAAAGATTTGAAAGTAGGAAATATTGGTAGTGCCTTAAGTAAGATAAGGAACATGGTATGCCGTAAGAAGGTTCATATTATTCTTGATGATGTGGATGAATCAACAGAACCTGAAAAATTGGTAGGAGAGCTTGATTGGTTTTGTTTTGGAAGTAGAATCAATATAACAATTAGAAATCAACACACATTAATCAGATATGGCATAACACATATTTATCAGGTTGAGGAATTAGGAGAAGATGATGCTATAGAACACTTTAAATCGAAAGCCTTCAGGAAACACCAACAAATGGGAGGCTATGGAGAACTTATACATTGTGCAGTAAAGTACGCTAAAGGAGTTCCTCTAGCTCTCAAAGTTTTGGGTTCTTTTCTTTGTGGTCGAAACATAGATGAATTATAACCAATTCATAACTTGTATATTATAGAATTTTTTGTTGTATTGATTTTTTTTTTTTCAGAAAAATATATTTTGATACAAGTAAAATTCATGATTATTGATAAATTTGATTAATACAAATAAGGATTTGATTTCAGGTTGACAATTAAATTTTTTTTTTTTTTTTTAAACTTTGAAAGAAATTGTTTGTATGAGCATTTTATCTAGAATCACACATAATGACAAAAATTTTCCTCAACCATTAGCAAATTTGTTTGTATTTTGGCTTTCAATTATGAAATTTTCCACACATTAAATAATACTACTCTAAATCAAATTTTCATTTTAAAAATAAATTTTCGTGCATTGCACGGTCATTAATTACTTAAATTAAATTAAAATATTCTATTTTTTTTTTGCATTTTTTTTGCTTTTTTTTTTTTCTCTCCCTATGATTTACTACCAGTTGGATGTGCGATGCAATATAAAATAAAGGGATAATTATAAATTTAAAAAAAACACAAGAATTAAAATTCTAATATTTTAATTTATTTTTAATCTAAATCATTCTCGTTAAATAAAAATCTAGAAAAAATTTTTAAAATAATTTTAGTTATTAAACTCAATATAGATATACATAAAATGTTTAAAATATATTGTGTTTAATGATTAAAATTTCAATTGATTTTACTTAATAAATATAAGCAATGATTTAGACTAAAAATAAGTGAAAAGTTTAGGATTTAAAGTAACAAAATTAAAAACTCTGCATTTACCTTGATATAAGGTTCAAACTTCGAGGGTTTTTTTTTTTTTAGTAATTTCTGCTAAAATAATTATGTTTTGAAATAACATTTTATATATTTTAGTTCAATTATCTACCTGTATGTCTCTGCACATTTATATGTCCTGTTCCATAATTATCTTCATCGCTTGCGATGAGCAAAATTAATCACAATTAAAATAATGTTAGTTTACGTTTTTATAGCTGTTTTGAGTTTTGATTCAAAAATTTATTTTACTATTGGCCTAAATCTACAGGTCTAAATCAATGTTCATCTAGTAACTTGTAGGGATACTTTTTAGAAAATTAAATCATACATATTCGTGTGTTTCTGAAGACCTAGTTGGAATGGATTCTAGTATGGAGGAAATGATTAAATTGCTAGGATTAGGGATGGATGATGCTCTTATTGTGTGGATATGGGCGATGGGTGGAATAGGTAAGACAACTCTTGCAAGTGTTATTTATGCCCATATCTCTTGCCAATTTAAAGGTTGCAGCCTCATTGAAAATGTTAGAGAAGTTTCAAAAAATGGTGGCCTGAAAACTCTACACGAACAACTCATTTCCGAAATCTTAATGGGGAAAGATTTGAAAGTAGGAAATATTGGTAGTGCCTTAAGTACGGTAAGGAACGGGGTATGCCGTAAGAAGGTTCATATTGTTCTTGATGAAGTGGATGAATCAACAGAACTTGAAAAATTGATAGGAGAGCTTGATTGGTTTGGTTTTGGAAGTAGAATCATTATAACTACTAGAAATCCACATACATTAATCAGACATGGCATAACACATATTTATGAGGTTGAGGAATTAGGAGAAGATGAAGCTATAGAACTCTTTAAATCGAAAGCCTTCAGGAAACACCCACAAATGGGAGGCTATGGAGAACTTGTACATTGTTCAGTAAAGTACGCTAAAGAAGTTCCTTTAGCTCTCAATGTTTTGGGTTCTCTTCTTTGTGGTCGAAACAAAGATGAATTATAACCAAGTCATAACTTGTATATTATAGAAATTTTTGTTGCTTTTATTTATTTATTTATTCAGGAAAATATATTTTGATACAAGTAAAATTCATGATTTTTGACAAATTTGATTAATACAAATAAGGATTTGATTTCAGGTTGAGAATATAATTTTTTTTTTTAAACTTTGAAAGAAACTTTTTGTACGAGCATTTTGTCTCGAATCACACATAATGACAAAAATTTTCCGCAACCATTAGCAAATTTGTTTGTATTTGTCTTTCAATTATTAAAATTTTCCACACATTAAAGAATACTACTGAAAATCAATTTTTCATTTGAAAAATAAATTCTCGTGCATTGTACGGTCATTAATTACTTAAATTAAATTAAAATATTTTTTTTCTTTTTTTGCATTTTTTTTCCTTTCCCTATGATTTACTACCAGTAGGTTGTGCGATGCAAGATAAAATAAAGGGATAATTTTAAATTTTAAAAAAAAATCAACAATTTAAATTCTAATATTTTAATTTATTTTTAATCTAAATCATTCTCGTTAAAGAAAAATCGAGAAAAAATTATTTTAAAATAATTTTAGTTATTAAACTCAATATAGATATACATAAAATGTTTAAAATATATTGAGTTCAATGATTAAAATTTCAACTAATTTTATTTAATAAAATTAAGCAATGATTTAGACTGAAAATAAACTAAAAGTTTAGGATTTAAATTGAAAAAATTAAAAACTCAGGATTTACCTTGTTATAAGGTTCAAACAGTTTCCGCTAAAATAATTATGTTTTGAAATAACATTCTATATATTTTAGTTTAATTATCTACCTGTATGTCTCTGCACATTTATATGTCCTGTTCCATAATTATCTTCATCCCTTGCAATGAGCAAAATTAATCACAATTAAAATAATGTTAGTTTACATTTTTATGGCTGTTTTGAGTTTTGATTCACAAATTTCTTTTACTATTGGCCTAAATCTACAGGTCTGAATCAATGTTCATCCAGGAATTTGTGGGGATACTTTTTAGAAAGTTAAATCATACATATTCGTGTGTTTCTGAAGACCTAGTTGGAATGGATTCTAGTATGGAGGAAATGATTAAATTGCTAGGATTAGGGATGGATGATGCTTGTGCTGTGGGGATATGGGGGATGGGTGGAATAGGTAAGACAACTCTTGCAAGTGCTATTTACGACCATATCTCTTGCCAATTTGAAGGTTGCAGCTTCATCGAAAATGTTAGAGAAGTTTCAGAAAAATGTGGTCTGAAAACTCTACACAAACAACTCATTTCAGATATCTTAATGGAGAAAGATTTGAAAGTAGGAAATTAGAGCGACCCTGGTTTTCCCTCCATTGATTAGTGTGATCCAGATTTGGTTCCGTGGATGTTGGTTGTTGTATATATCTTGTTTATGTCCTTCAATACTTTGTATTTGAGTTATAGGATGTTTTAGGCAGGTTTGTTACAGGTTGGGTGTGACTGGCACCATATGGTTGCTGCCCAAAATTTTGGTTCTTCGCTCGAGCGAGGCTTTTGTCACTCGAGCAAGCTCTGTGTTTTAGATCCTTCGCTCGAGCCAGGGTTCCCTCGCTCGAGCGAGAGTTGAGTTTTGTATCTGGTGGCTCGAGCGAGAAGTCCTTCGCTCGAGCTTGCGTCTGCGTCTGGTTCTGGACCTGAGAGTTGCATTTGTTGGCTCAAGCGAGCTTTACTTCGCTCGAGCAAGCGAGTTGTGTGTTTTGGGTTTCTTCGCTCAAGTGAGCATTCTGTCGCTCGAGCGTGCTTCTGGGTTGCAGACCTGAAGCCTCGAATTTTTAGCTCGAGCGAGGGTTCTTTGTGTCTGGTCGCTCGAGCGACCAATCCTTCGCTCAAGCGAGCCTGTGTTATATCAGTAGACAGCAGCGGGGAAACACTTCACTTTTTTATCTCCTCTTTTACACAAACCCTAGATCCGACTCTCCCTCTCTCTCTACCGACCTTCTCTCTAGGGATTGATCTACTTATAATGTGTTTCTACCCTAATCGCTTTGTAAGAAAGATAGAGGGTTGTGTGGGCTACGTTTCACTCTGAAAATTTGTGGATTTGGAGCACTTTGGATTTTCACTATCTTCTCCATTTGAGCTCTTCATTTCGAGATAGGGTTACCCTACTCCATCTTATGTGTTTTGTCTTTAATTTTGGTCATTTTGATTAGTTGGTGATGTTGGGTAATTTTGGAAAACGTTGGGGTTGTTGTGTAATTTATAAAAGAGGGGTTTTCAAATAATAAAATCCATATGTGTGTAAGACATTGAGAAATGGAATTATTGTTGTATTATTGTTGAAAATGAACCTTCGGGTTGATATTGTAAATTAGGGAAAAATACCCTAGTTATGTGATGAATTAATTTGAATAATTAATTCGTGGGAATATGAAATTGAGTTGGAGATTATGAGATTGGAGAATTATAAAGTTGAATGGTGGAGTTGGATAATTTAATCACTCACCAATGAAATTGTTGATATTATATCTGTTGATGCATTTATTATCTGTTTAGAAATAACTGCTTTAGGCTATCGATGGAGGATAGTCTTGATTGTTGTAGACACTGCATGTTGATTAGGGAAAATCAAAACTAATCATATTGAATATGTCATTGATTATGACGGTTGGAATAATACATCAAATATATGTATTAATTAATCCCTGTATATAATAATTGTTTATATACTTGGAATATGTGTATTGTGTGGGAGGAGATAGGGGATGTACTCCATGGTTTGAGGGAAGATAGGGGATAGACTCTCAAACATGTTTGGGAGGAGATAGGGGATGGACTCCATAGATACAGCAAATACGTGTATAAGATTGAAGTGTTAATACAACAAATATGTGTATTGAATGGAAATGATAATACAGCGAATATGTGTATTATTTGAAGAATTGGAAGTGTTTTAATATGAGTTACGATCTCATTTGAATTGTAAAGTATGGAAATGTTATAACCTGAGATACAGTCTCACTGAATGATTGGCCAGGTTGTGAGTCATGTTTATGAAATGATTGGGTTAAGTAAGGGACTGTATAGTGATATAAACTGGTTATTAAGTGGTAACCATCTATCAAATGTTATTATTTTAGTCATTACTTATGATTGGTTTAGAATATCTCTGCTCGGCTGTGGTTCACCCTATATGGGACATCATTTTCAGGTCCAGGTGATATGCCACCTCCAAGAACATAGCTTGGGAGGTTCTGGGAGTTGAAGACTCTTTTTGTGGTTTTGTTATCTTTTGATGTATTACATGTAAATTCAAGCCAAGGGCTTAATATGTATTTGAGTTAGTACTCTCTTCTTGTAACCAAGTGTCGGCTTGGAAAGTTGTAAGCCCGTACGGCATTTACTTTTGCTGTCAACATGTAATACTTTTGTAATGAATACTCTGATAAATGGAAAGATGTTTATTTCTCATATGCCTATGCATGTCAAGATTGTTGGGTTTTAAGTATTATTTTGAGGGCGTTACAGAAATATTGGTTGTACCTTAAGTATGATAAGGAACAGGGTATGCCGCAAGAAGGTTCATATTGTTCTTGATGAAGTGGATGAATCAACAAAACTTGAAAAATTGGTAGGAGAGCTTGATTGGTTTGGTTTTGGAAGTAGAATCATTATAACAACTAGAAATCAACATACGTTATTCAGATATGGCATAACACATATTTATACGGTTGAGGAATTAGAAGAAGATGAAGCTATAGAACTCTTTAAATCGAAAGCTTCAGGAAACACCAACAAATGTGAGGCTATGGAGAACTTGTACATTGTGCAGTAAAGTAAAGTTTTGGGTTCTTTTCTTTGTGGTCGAAACAAAGATGAATTATAACCAAGTCATAACTTGTATATTACAGAATTTTTTGATGTTTTTATTTATTAATATTTCAGGAAAATATATTTTGATAAAAGTAAAATTCATGATTTTTGATAAATTTGATTAATAAAAATAAGGATTTGATTTCAGGTTGAGGATATAATTTTTTTTTTTTTTTTTTTAAACTTTGAAAGAAATTGTTTGTATGAGCATTTTGTCTAGAATCACACATAATGACAAAAATTTTCCTCAACCATTAGCAAATTTGTTTGTATTTGGTTTTCAATTATTAAAATTTTCTACACATTAAAGAATACTACTCAAAATCAATTTTTCATTTAAAAAATAAATTCTCGTGCATTGTACGGTCATTAATTACTTAAATTAAATTAAAATATTCTTTTTTTTCTTTTTTTGCATTTTTTTTCCTTTCCCTATGATTTACTACCAGTTGGTTGTGCGATGCAAGATAAAATAAAGGGAAAATTTTAAATTTTAAAAAAAAACTAAAGAATTTAAATTCTAATATTTTAATTTATTTTTAATCTAAATCAATCTCGTTAAAGAAAAATCGAGAAAAAATTATTTTAAAATAATTTTAGTTATTAAACTCAATATAGATATACATAAAATGTTTAAAATATATTGAGTTTAATGATTAAAATTTCAATTGATGTTATTTAATAAAATTAAGCAATGATTTAGACTGAAAATAAACTAAAAGTTTAGGATTTAAATTGAAGAAATTAAAAACTCAGGATTTACCTTGTTATGAGGTTCAAACTTCGAGGGTTTTTTTTTTAATTTCTGCTAAAATAGTTATTTTTTGCAATAACATTTTATATATTTTAGTTCAATTATCTACCTGTATGTCTCTGCACATTTATATGTCCTGTTCCATAATTATCTTCATCCTTGCAATGAGCAAAATTAATCACAATTAAAATAATGTTAGTTTACAATTTTATAGCTGTTTTGAGTTTTGATTCACAAATTTCTTTTACTATTGGCCTAAATCTACATGTCTGAATCAATGTTCGTCGAGGAACTTGTGGGGATACTTTTTAGAAAGTTAAATCATATATATTCGTGTGTTTCTGAAGACCTAGTCGGAATGGATTCTAGTATGGAGGAAATGATTAAATTGCTCGGATTAGGGATGGATGATGCTTGTGTTGTGGGGATATGGGGGACAGGTGGAATAGGTAAGACAACTCTTACAAGTGCTATTTATGACCATATCTCTTACCAATTTGAAGGTTGCAGCTTCATTGAAAATGTTTGAGAAGTTTCAGAAAATGGCGGCCTGAAAACTCTACACGAACAACTCATTTCCGATATCTTAATGAAGAAAGATTTGAAAGTAGGAAATTAGAGCGACCCTGGTTTTCCCTCCATTGATTAGTGTGATCCGAACTTGGTTCCGTGGATGTTGGTTGTTGTATATATCTTGTTTATGTCCTTCAATACTTTGTATTTGAGTTATAGAATGTTTTGGGCAGGTTTGTTACCGGTTGGGTGTGGCTGGCAGCATATGGTTGCTGCCCAAAATTTTGGTTCTTCGCTCGAGCGAGGCTTTTGTCGCTCGAGCCAGGGTTCCCTCGCTCGAGCGAGAGTTGAGTTTTGTATCTGGTGGCTCGAGCGAGAAGTCCTTCGCTCGAGCTTGCGTCTGCGTCTGGTTCTGGACCTGAGAGTTGCATTTGTTGGCTCGAGCGAGCTTTTCGTCGCTCGAGCAAGCGAGTTGTATGTTTTGGGTTTCTTCGCTCGAGCGAACATTCTGTCGCTCGAGCGTGTTTCTGGGTTGCAGACCTGAAGCTTCGAATTGTTGGCTTGAGCGAGGGTTCTTTGTGTCTTGTCACTCGAGCGACCAATCCTTCGCTCGAGCGAGCCTGTGTTATATCAGTAGACAGCAGCGGGGAAACACTTCACTTTTTCGTCTCCTCCTTTACACAAACCCTAGATCCGACTCTCCCTCTCTCTCTACACACCTTCTCTCTAGGGATTGATCTATTATAGTGTGTTTCTATCCTAATCCCTTTGTAAGAAAGATAGAGGGTTGTGTTGGCTACATTTCAATCTGAAAATTTGTGGATTTGGAGCACTTTGGATTTTCACTATCTTCTCCATTTGAGCTCTTCATTTCGAGGTAGGGATACCCTACTCCATCTTATGAGTTTTGTCTTTAAATTTAGTCATTTTGATTAGTTGGCGATGTTGGGTAATTTTGGGAAAAGTTGGGGTTGTTGTGTAATTTATAAAAGAGGGGCTTTCAAATAATAAAACCCATATGTGTGTAAGACATTGAGAAATGGAATTATTGTTGTATTATTGATGAAAATGAACCTTAGGGTTGATATTGTAAATTAGGGAAAAATGCCCTGGTTATGTGATAAATTAATTTGAATAATTAATTTGTGGGAATATGAAATTGAGTTGGAGATCATGAGATTGGAGAATTATAAAGTTGAATGGTGGAGTTGGATAATTTAATCACTCACCAATGAAATTGTTGATATTATATCTGTTGATGCATTTATTATCTATTTAGAAATAACTGCTTTAGGCTATCGGTGGAGGATAGTCTTGATTGTTGTAGACACTGCATGTTGATTAGGGAAAATCGAAACTAATCATATTGAATATGTCATTGATTATGACGGTTGGAATAATACATCAAATATATGTATTGATTGATCCCTGTATATGATAATTGTTTATATACTTGGAATATGTGTATTGTGTGGGGGGAGATAGGAGATGTACGCCATGGTTTGAGGAAAGATAGTGGATAGACTCTCAAACCTATTTGGGAGGAGATAGGGGATGGACTCTATAGATACAGCAAATACGTGTATCAGATTGAAGTGTTAATACAACAAATATGTGTATTCAATGAAAATGATAATACAGCGAATATGTGTATTATTTGAAGTATTGGAAGTGTTTTAATATGAGTTGCAATCTCATTTGAATTGTAAAGTATGGAAATGTTATAACCTGAGATACAGTCTCACTGAATGATTGGCTAGGTTCTGAGTCATGTTTATGAAATGATTGGGTTAAGTAAGGGACTGTATAGTGATATAAACTGGTTATTAAGTGGTAACCATCTATCAAATGATATTATTTTAGTCATTACTTATGAATGGTTTAGAATATCTCTGCTGGGCTATGGTTCACCCTATATGGGACATCATTTTCAGGTCCAGGTGATATGCCACCTCCAAGGACATAGCTTGGGAGGTTCTGGGAGTTGAAGACTCTTTTTGTTGTTTTGTTATCTTTTGATGTATTACATGTAAATTCAAGCCAAGGGCTTAATATGTATTTGAGTTAGTACTCTCTTCTGGTAACCAAGTGTTGGCTTGAAAAGTTGTAAGCCTGTAGGGCATTTACTTTTGCTGTCAACATGTAATACTTTTGTAATGAATACTCTGATAAATGGAAAGATGTTTATTTCTCATATGCCTATGCATGTCAAGATTGTTGGGTTTTAAGTATTATTCTGAAGGCGTTACAGAAATATTGGTAGTGCCTTAAGTATGATAAGGAACAGGGTATGCCGCAAGAAGGTTCATATTGTTCTTGATGAAGTGGATGAATCAACAAAACTTGAAAAATTGGTAGGAGAGATTGATTGGTTTGGTTTTGGAAGTAGAATCATTATAACAACTAGAAATCAACACACATTAATCAGATATGGCATAACACATATTTATAAGGTTGAGGAATTAGGAGAAGATGAAGCTATAGAACTCTTTAAACCGAAAGCCTTCAGGAAACACCGACAAATTGGAGGCTATGGAGAACTTGTACATTGTGCAATAAAGTAAGCTAAAGGAGTTCCTTTAGCTCTCAAAGTTTTGGGTTCTTTTCTTTGTGGTCGAAACAAAGATGAATTATAACCAAGTCATAACTTGTATATTACAGAATTTTTTGTTGTTTTTATTTACTTTTTCTTCAAGAAAATATATTTTGATACAAGTAAAATTCATGATTTTTGATAAATTTGATTAAAACAAATAAGGATTTGATTTCAGGCTAAGAATTTAATTTTTTTTTTTTTTTAACTTTGAAAGAAATTGTTTGTATGAGCATTTTATCTAGAATCACACATAATGAAAAAAAATTTCCTCATACATTAGCAAATTTGTTTGTATTTGGTTTTCAATTATTAAAATTTTCCACACATTAAATAATACTACTCAAAATCAATTTTTCATTTTAAAAAGAAATTCTCGTGCGTTGTACGGTCATTAATTACTTAAATTAAATTAAAATATTATGTTTTTCTTTTTTGCATTTTTTTTCTATCCCTCTGATTTACTTCCTGTTGGCTGTGCGATGCAAGATATAATAAAGGGATAATTATAAATTTAAAAAAAAAAACTCAAGAATTTAAATTCTAATATTATAATTTATTTTTAATCTAAATCATTGTCGTTAAATAAAAACCGGGAAAAAATTATTTTACAATAATTATAGTTATTAAACTCAATAAAGATATACATAAAATGTTTAAAATATATTGAGTTTAATTATTAAAATTTCAATTGATTTTACTTAATAAAAATAAGCAATGATTTAGACTGAAAATAAATTAAAAGTTTAGGATTTAAATTGACAAAATTAAAAACTCAGGATTTACCTTGTTATAAGGTTCAAACTTTGAGGTTTTTTTTTTTTTTTTTTGTGATTTCTGCCAAAATAATTATGTTTTGAAATAACATTTTACATATTTTAGTTCAATTATCTACCTGTATGTCTCTGCACATTTATATGTCCTGTTCCATAATTATCTTCATCCCTTGCAATGAGCAAAATTAATCACAATTAAAATAATGTTATTTTACGTTTTTATAGCTGTTTTGAGTTTTGATTCACAAATTTCTTTTATTATTGGCCTAAATCTACAGGTCTGAATCAATGTTCATCCAGGAACTTGTGGGGATACTTTTTAGATAGTTAAATCATACATATTCGTGTGTTTCTGAAGACCTAGTTGGAATGGATTCTAGTATAGAGGAAATGATTAAATTGCTAAGATTAGGGATGGATGATGCTCGTGTTGTGGGGATATGGGGGATGGGTGGAATAGGTAAGACAACTCTTGTGAGTGCAATTTATGCCCATATCTCTTGCCAATTTGAAGGTTGCAGCTTCATTGAAAATGTTTGAGAAGTTTCAAAAAAAGGTGGTCTGAAAACTCTACACGAACAACTCATTTCCGAAATCTTCATGGAGAAAGATTTGAAAGTAGGAAATATTGGTAGTGCCTTAAGTACGATAAGGAACTGGTATGCCGTAAGAAGGTTCATATTGTTCTTGATGATGTGGATGAATCAACAGAACTTGAAAAATTGGTACGAGAGCTTGATTGGTTTGGTTTTGGAAGTAGAATCATTATAACAGCTAGAAATGAACATACATTAATCAGATACGGCATAACACATATTTATAAGGTTGAGGAATTAGGAGAAGATGAAGCTATAGAAATCTTTAAATCGAAAGCCTTCAGGAAACACGAAGAAATGAGAGGCTATGGAGAACTTGTACATTGTGCAGTAAAGTACGCTAAAGGAGTTCCTTTAGCTCTCAAAGTTTGGGTTCTTTTCTTTGTGGTTGAAACAAAGATGAATTATAACCAAGTCATAACTTGTATATTACAGAATTTTTTGTTGTTTTTATTTACTCTTTCTTCAAGAAAATATATTTTGATACAAGTAAAATTCATGATTTTTGATAAATTTGATTAAAACAAATAAGGATTTGATTTCAGGTTAAGAATTTAATTTTTTTTTTTTTTTTTTTTTTACCTTTGAAAGAAATTGTTTGTATGAGCATTTTATCTAGAATCACACATAATGGAAAAAAATTTCCTCAACCATTAGCAAATTTGTTTGTATTTGGTTTTCAATTATTAAAATTTTCCACACATTAAATAATACTACTCAAAATCAATTTTTCATTTTAAAAAGAAATTCTCGTGCGTTGTACGGTCATTAATTACTTAAATTAAATTAAAATATTATGTTTTTCTTTTTTGCATTTTTTTTCTATTCCTCTGATTTACTTCTAGTTGGCTGTGCGATGCAAGATATAATAAAGGGATAATTATAAATTAAAAAAAAAAAACTCAAGAATTTAAATTCTAATATTATAATTTATTTTTAATCTAAATCATTGTCGTTAAATAAAAATCGGGAAAAAATTATTTTAAAATAATTATAGTTATTAAACTCAATAAAGATATACATAAAATGTTTAAAATATATTGAGTTTAATTATTAAAATTTCAATTGATTTTACTTAATAAAAATAAGCAATGATTTAGACTGAAAACAAATTAAAAGTTTAGGATTTAAATTGACAAAATTAAAAACTCACGATTTACCTTGTTATAAGGTTCAAACTTTAAGGGTTTTTTTTTTTTTTTTTTTTTTTGTAATTTCTGCCAAAATAATTCTGTTTTGAAATAACATTTGACATATTTTAGTTCAATTATCTACCTGTATGTCTCTGCACATTTATATGTCCTGTTCCATAATTATCTTCATCCCTTGCAATGAGCAAAATTAATCACAATTAAAATAATGTTATTTTACGTTTTTATAGCTGTTTTGAGTTTTGATTCACAAATTTCTTTTACTATTGGCCTAAATCTACAGGTCTGAATCAATGTTCATCCAGGAACTTGTGGGGATACTTTTTAGATAGTTAAATCATACATATTCGTGTGTTTCTGAAGACCTAGTTGGAATGGATTCTAGTATAGAGGAAATGATTAAATTGCTAAGATTAGGGATGGATGATGCTCGTGTTGTGGGGATATGGGGGATGGGTGGAATAGGTAAGACAACTCTTGCAAGTGCTATTTATGACCATATCTCTTGCCAATTTAAAGGTTGCAGCTTCATTGAAAATGTTTGAGAAGTTTCAAAAAAAGGTGGTCTGAAAACTCTACACGAACAACTCATTTCCGAAATCTTCATGGAGAAAGATTTGAAAGTAGGAAATATTGGTAGTGCCTTAAGTACGATAAGGAACTGGTATGCCGTAAGAAGGTTCATATTGTTCTTGATGATGTGGATGAATCAACAGAACTTGAAAAATTGGTACGAGAGCTTGATTGGTTTGGTTTTGGAAGTAGAATCATTATAACAGGTAGAAATGAACATACATTAATCAGATACGGCATAACACATATTTATAAGGTTGAGGAATTAGGAGAAGATGAAGCTATAGAACTCTTTAAATCGAAAGCCTTCAGGAAACACGAAGAAATGAGAGGCTATGGAGGACTTGTACATTGTGCAGTAAAGTACGCTAAAGGAGTTCCTTTAGTTCACAAAGTTTTGGGTTCTTTTCTTTGTGGTCGAAACAAAGATGATTTATAACCAAGTCATAACTTGTATATTATAGAATTTTTTGTCGTTTTTATTTATTTGTTTTCAAGAAAATATATTTTGATACAAGTATAATTCATGATTTTTGATAAATTTGATTAAAACAAATAAGGATTTGATTTCAGGTTGAGAATATAATTTTTTTTTTCTTTTTTTAAACTTTGAAAGAAATATTTTGTATGAGCATTTTGTCTAGAATCACACAGAATGACAAAAATTTTCCTCAACCATTAGCAAATTTGTTTGTATTTGGCTTTCAATTATTAAAATTTTCCACACATTAAATAATACTACTCAAAATCAATTTTTCATTTTAAATATAAATTCTCGTGCATTGTATGATCATTAATTACTTAAATTAAATTAAAATATTTTTTTTTCGTTTTTTGCATTTTTTTTCTTTCCCTATTATTTACTCCCAGTTGGCTGTGCGATACAAGATAAAATAAAGGGATAATTATAAATTCAAAAAAAAAAAACTCAAGAATTTAAATTCTAATATTATATTTTATTTTTAATCTAAATCATTCTCGTTAAATAAAAATTGAGAAGAAATTATTTTAAAATAATTTTAGTTGTTAAACTCAATATAGATATACATAAAATGGTTAAAATATATTGAGTTTAATGATTAAAATTTCAGTTGATTTTACTTAATAAAAATAAGAAATGATTTAGATTGAAAATAAATTGAAAGTTAGGATTTAAATTGACAAAATTAAAAAGCCAGGATTTACCTTGTTATAAGGTTCAAACTTTGAGGGTTTTTATTTTTTTTTTTTTCTGCTAAAATAATTATGTTTTGAAATAACTTTTTATATATTTTAGTTCAATTATCTACCTGTATGTCTCTGCACATTTATATGTCCTGTTCCATAATTATCTTCATCCCTTGCAATGACGAAAATTAATGACAATTAAAATAATGTTAGTTTACGTTTTTATAGCTATTTTGAGTTCTGATTCACAAGCTTCTTTTACTATTGGCCCAAATCTACAGGTCCGAATCAATGGTAATCCAGGAACTTGTGGGGATTCTTTTTAGAAAGTTAAATCATACATATTCATGTGTTTCTAAAGACCTACTTGGAATGGATTCTAGTATGGGGGAAATTATTAAATTGCTAAGATTTGGGATGGATGATGCTGTTGTTGTGGGGATATGGGGGATGGGTGGAATAGGTAAGACAACTCTTGCAAGTGCTATTTATGACCATATCTCTTGCCAATTTGAAGGTTGCAGCTTCATTGAAAATGTTAGAGAAGTTTCAGAAAAAGGTGGTCTGAAAACTCTATACGAACATCTCATTTCCGAAATCTTAATGGAGAAAGATTGTAAAGTAGCAAATATTGGTAGTGTCTTAAGTACGATAAGGAACTGGTATGTCGTAAGAAGGTTCATATTGTTCTTGATGATGTGGATGAATCAACAGAAATTGAAAAATTGGTAGGAGAGCTTGATTGGTTTGGTTTTGGAAGTAGAATCATTATAACAGCTAGAAATCAACATACATTAATCAGATATGGCATAACACATATTTCTAAAGTTGAGGAATTAGGAGAAGATGATGCTATAGAACTCTTTAAATCAAAAACCTTCAGGAAACACCAACAAATCGGAGGTTATGGGGAACTTGTCCATTGTGCAGTAAAGTACGCTAAAGGAGTTCCTTTAGTTCTCAAAGTTTTGGGTTCTTTTCTTTGTGGTGGAAACAAAGATGAATTATAACCAAGTCATAACTTGTATATTATAGAATTTTTTGTTGTTTTTATTTTTTTTTTCAGGAAAATATATTTTGATACAAGTAAAATTCACGATTTTTGATAATTTGATTAATACAAATAAGGATTTGATTTCAGGTTGAGAATATAATTTTTTTAAAAACTTTGAAAGAAATTGCTTGTCTGAGCATTTTGTCTAGAATCACACATAATGACAAAAAATTTCCTCAACCATTAGCAAATTTGTTTGTATTTGGCTTTCAATTATTAAAATTTTCCACACATTAAATAATACTACTCAAAATGAATTTTTCATTTTAAATAAAAATTCTCGTGCATTGTACGGTCATTAATTACTTAAATTAAATTAAAATATCTTGTTTTTCATTTTTGCATTTTTTTTTCTTTCCCTATGATTTACTACCAGTTGGCTGTGCGATGCATGATAAAATAAAGGGATAAATATAAATTCAAAAAAAAAACTCAAAAATTTAAATTCTAACATTATAATTTATTTTTAATCTAAACCATTCTCGTTAAATAAAAAATGAGACAAAATTATTTTAAAATTATTTTAGTTATTAAACTCAATATAGATATACATAAAATGTTTAAAATATATTAATGTTTAATCATTAAAATTTCAATTGATTTTACATAATATAAATAAGCAATGATTTAGACTGAAAATAAATTAAAAGTTTAGGATTTAAATTGACAAAATTGAAAACTCAGGATTTACCTTGTTATAAGGTTCAAACTTTGAGGGTTTTTTTTCTTTTTTTTCTTTTCTTTCGTAATTTCTACTACAATAATTATGTTTTGAAATAACTTGTTATATATTTTAGTTCAATTATCTACCTGTGTGTCTCTGCACATTTATATGTCCTGTTCCATAATTATCTTCATCCCTTGCAATGAGCAAAATTAATCACAATTAAAATAATGTTAGTTTGTGTTTTTATAGTTCCTTTAAGTTTTGATTCACAAATTTCTTTTACTGTTGGCCGAAATCTACCTGTCTGAATAAATGTTCATCCAGGAACTTGTGGGGATACTTTGTCGAAAGTTAAATCATACATATTCGTGTGTTTCTGAAAACCTAGTTGGATTGGATTCTAGTATAGAGGAAATGATTAAATTGCTAAGATTAGGGATGGACGATGCTCGTGTTGTGGGGATATGGGGGATGGGTGGAATAGGAAAGACAACTCTTGCAAGTGCTATTTGTGCCCATATCTCTTGCCAATTTGCAGGTTGTAGCTTCATTGAAAATGTTAGAGAAGTTTCAGAAAATGGTGGTCTGAAAACTCTTCACGAACAACTCATTTCCTAAATCTTAATGGAGAAAGATTTGAAGTAGGAAATATTGGTAGTGCCTTAGTTACGATAAGGAACAGGGTATGCCGTAAGAAGGTTCATATTATTCTTGATGATGTGGATGAATCAACAGAACTTGAAAAATTGGTAGGAGAGCTTGATTGGTTTGGTTTTGGAAGTAGAATCATTATAACAGCTAGAAATCAACATACATTAATCAGATATGGCAAAACACATATTTATATGGTTGAGGAATTAGGAGAAGATGAAGCTATAGAACTCTTCAAATCGAAAGCCTTCCGGAAACACCAACAAATGGGAGGCTATGGAGAACTTGTACATTGTGCAGTAAAGTACGCTAACGGAGTTCGTTTAGTTCTCAAAGTTTTGGGTTCTTTTCTTTGTGGTCGAAACAAAGATGAATTAGAACCAAGTCATAACTTGTATATTATAGAATTTTTTGTTGTTTTTATTTATTTTTTTTCACGAAAATATATTTTGATACAAGTAAAATTCATGATTTTTGATAAATTTGATTAATACAAATAAGGATTTGATTTCAGGTCGAGAATATAATTTTTTTTTTTTTAAACTTTTAAAGAAATTGTTTGTATGAGCATTTTGTCTAAAATCACACATAATGACAAAAATTTTCCTCAACCATTAGCAAATTTGTTTGTATTTGGTTTTCAATTATTAAAATTTTCCACACATTAAATAATACTACTCAAAATCAATTTTTCATTTTACAAATAAATTCTCCTGCATTGTACGGTCATTAGTTACTTAAATTAAATTAAAATATTCTGCTTTTCTTTTGTGCATTTTTTTTTCTTTCCCCATGATTTACTACCAGTTGGTTGTGCGATGCAAGATAAAATAAAGGGATAATTATAAATTTTAAAAAAAAAACTCAAGAATTTAAAATCTAATATTTTAATTTATTTTTAATCTAAATCATTCTCGTTAAATATAAATCGAGAAAAAATTATTTTAAAATAATTTTAGTTATTAAACTCAATATTGATATATGTAAAATGTTTAAAATATATTGAGTTTAATGATTAAAATTTCAATTGATTTTACTTAATAAAAATAAGCAATGATTTAGATTGAAAATAAATTAAAAGTTTAGGATTTAAATTGACAAAATTAAAAACTCAGGATTTACCTTGTTATAAGGTTCAAACTTTGAGGAGTTTTTTTTTTGTTTTTTTTGTTTTTTGTAATTTCTTCTAAAATAATTATGTTTTGAAATAACATTTTATATATTTTAGTTCAATTGTCTACCTCTATGTCTCAGCACATTTATATGTCCTGTTCCATAATTATCTTTATCCCTTGCAATGAGCAAAATTAATGACAAGTAAAATAATGTTAGTTTACGTTTTTATAGCTTTTGAGTTTTGATTCACAAATTTCTTTTACTATTGGCCTAAATCTACAGGTCTGAATCAATGTTCATCTAGGAACTTGTGGGGATACTTTTTACATAATTAAATCATACATATTCGTGTGTTTCGGAAGACCTAGTTGGAATGGATTCTAGTATGTAGGAAATGATTAAATTGCTAGGATTAGGGATGGATGATGCTCGTGTTGTAGGGATATGAGGGATGGGTGGAATAGATAAGAAGCATTATATTACAAACATGAGAGTATTCTTTACAAAAAGTATTACATGTTGACAATAAAAGTGAATGCCCTACGAGCTTACAAACTTTCTAAGTCAACACTTGGTTTCCACAAAAGAGAGTTCTAGGTCTTAATTGATTAAGCCCTAGGCTTGAATTACATGTAATACAAAAGATAACTACACAAAAATAAGCCCCTGGCTCCTAAACCTCCCAAGTTACATCCTTGGAGGCGGCATATCACCTGCACCTGAAAATGATGTCCCATATAGGGTGAGCCAACGCCCAGTACAGATATGCTAAACATAATATGAACAATAACTAAAACATTAGCATTTGATAAATGTTAAACTCATATAAACAAAGGTACATCTCTTTCATAACCATTATCCAAACCAATTCATAGTTATGGTTCCCTGCTCATTCAGACAGTTTATAATGAGATTACAACTCATCTTAACAATACTTCGATCATAATGCCTCAATATGAGACTACAACTCACATTATTAACATTTCAACACTTCAATTTCAAATGAGACTACAACTCATTTTATTAACACTTCAACACTTCAATTCATCTAAGTTATGCAAACGCAATCAAGATTTCGGGACTTTCACCCTGGACACTCTGGCTAACTTAATTATCATTGGAGTCCATCCCCTATCTCCTCCCAAACTGGTTTGAGAGTACATCTCCTATCTCCTCCCAAACCATGGAGTGCATCCCCTATCTTCTCCCAAACAACATACATATGCAATGTATTTAAACACTTATCATATACAATGATCAAGCAAAGCATATATTCAATGTGTTATTCCATCTGTCATATTCAATGACATACTCAATTGATTAGTTTTAATTCACCTAATCATCATGCAGTGTCTACAACAATCAAGACTATCCTCCACCGATAGCCTAAAACAGTTATTTCTAAACAGATAATAAATTATTAAACAGATAGGTTATCTACAATTTTAAAGGTGAGTGATTAATCAATCCAACTCCGCCATTCCATCTCATAATTGCCCAATTTCATTATTTCCAAACTAATTTCACATTCCCATAATTAATTTCATTAATTACACCAATAACCCGATTAGGCCCAATAAAGGCATTTTTCCCATTTTCTCAACATTGACCCAAAGGTCCAAATATCATCAATAAACATTAATAACCTCATTTTAAGACCCACATACACATGTATAGTTCAAAAAGGAACAGAACCCCCCTTTTATACATTTCAAGTTTTGAAACCCCAACACCCAAAATTTCCAACTTCAACATTAAATCAAAATGACTACGTGTTTATGTCAAAGGCCATAAATATGAGTAGTTATCCCTACCTCAAATGAAAGGACCCAAAGAAGATGAAGGTGTGAACCCAAGATGCTCCAAACTCTAACTTTTTCGGATCAAAACGAAGGTCTTGTGAAGCTCCAACACTTCAATGAAGACACAAGGGTCGGGTCTCACTAAATCAAGATCAAAATGTAGAGAGAGAGGGTATTCTAGAGAGAGAGGCTCTCAAATTTGGATTTTGGAAAGTTAGAGAGAGAGGAAGAGTCGAAAAAGTGATTCAAAATGGCTTCTCTTCGGACTGATATACATCACAGTCTGCTCGAGCGTGGAACGCCTCGCTCGAGCGTCAGAAACAGACTCCCACTCGAGCGTGGAATGCACACTTCCAGAAGTTCTGCAAACGAAGGTCCCCGCACGAGCGTGAAAGTGGACGCTCAAGCGTCCGATGTCCTGTAGGGAAAATACTAAAGACTGAATAATCCCGCTTGAGCGTCAAACTTCTCGCTCGAGCATGAAAAGCGCCACTCGAGCGTAGAATGCACACTTCCAGAAGTTCTGCAGAAAAAGCTTCCCGCTCGAGCGTGAAAGTGGACGCTCGAGCATCTGATGTCCTGCAGGGAAAATACTAAAGACTGAATAATCCCGCTCGAGCGTCAAACTTCCCGCTTGAGCGGAGAAGCAAATGCAAACGGGCCCGCTCGAGCGTCAAAAGCCCCGCTCGAGCGTAAAGGCCAAAAATATGGACAGAAGCTATTTGTTTCTAAACACAACCAACCTGTTTCAAACCAACCCAACACAACCCAAAACTCAAATACAAAGAGTTAAAGGACAGAAATGCGATACAGACAACAGCAATCAACCATGGAACCGAGTCCAGAATACAATAAAAAACTGAGGGAAAACCGAGATCGCTATAGAAATCTTAATGGAGAAAGATTTGAAAGTAGGAAATATTGGTAGTGCCTTAAGTACGATAAGGAATGGGGTATGCCGTAAGAAGGTTCATATTGTTCTTGATGATGTGGATGAATCAACAGAACTTGAAAAATTGGTAGGAGAGCTTGATTGGTTTGGTTTTGGAAGTAGAATCATTATAACAACTAGAAATCAACATACATTAATCAGATATGGCATAACACATATTTATAAGGTTGAGGAATTAGGAGAAGATGAAGCTATAGAACTCTTTAAATCGAAAGCCTTTAGGAAACACCAACAAATGGGAGGCTATGGAGAACTTGTACATTGTGCAGTAAAGTACGCTAAAGGAGTTCCTTTAGCTCTCAAAGATTTGGGTTCTTTCTTTGTGGTCGAAACAAAGATGAATTATAACCAAGTCATATCTTGTGTATTATAGAATTTTTTGTTGTTTTTATTTATTTTTTTTTAGGAAAATATATTTTGATACAAGTAAAATTCATGATTTTTGATAAATTTGATTAATACACATAAGGATTTGATTTCAGGTGGAGAATATATATATATATATATATTTTAAAACTTTGAAAGAAATTGTTAGTCTGAGCATTTTATCTAGAATTACACATAATGACAAAAATTTTCCTCAGCCATTAGCAAATTTGTTTTTATTTGGCTTTCAATTATTAAAATTTTTAACACATTAAATAATGCTACTCAAAATCAAATTTTCATTTTAAAAACAAATCTCGTGCATTGCACGGTCATTAATTACTTAAATTAAATTAAAATATTCTGTTTTTCTTTTTTGCATTTTTCTTCTTTCCTAATGATTTACTACCAGTTGTCTGTGCGATGCAAGATAAAATAAAGGGATAATTATAAATTTACAAAAAAACTCAAGAATTTCAATTCTAATATTTTAATTCATTTTTAATCTAAATCATCCTCATGAAATAAAAATTGAGAAAAAATTATTTTAAAATTATTTTAATTATTAAACTCAATATAGATATACATAAAATGTTTAAAATATATTGAGTTTAATTATTAAAATTTCAATTGATTTTACTTAATAAAAATAAGCAATGATTTAGACTAAAAGTTCAGGATTTAAATTGAAGAAATTAAAAACTCAGGATTAACCTTGTTATAAAGTTCAAACTTTGAGGGGTTTTTTTTTTTTTTTGTAATTTCTGCTAAAATAATTATGTTTTGAAATAAAATTTTATATATTTTAGTTCAATTATCTACCTGTATGTCTCTGCACATTTATATGTCCTGTTCCATAATTATCTTCATCCCTTGCAATGAGCAAAATTAATCACAATTAAAATAATGTTAGTTTACGTTTTTATAGCTGTTATGAGTTTTGATTCACAAATTTCTTATACTATTGGCCTAAATCTACTTGTCTGAATCAATGTTTATCCAGGAACTTGTGGGGATACTTTTTAGAAAGTTAAATCATACATATTCGTGTGTTTCTGAAGACCTAGTTGGAATGGATTCTAGTATGGTGGAAATGATTAAATTGCTAGGATTAGGGATGGATGATGCTCGTGTTGTGGGGATATGGGGGATGGGTGGAATAGGTACGACAACTCTTGCAAGTGCTATTTATGCCCATATCTCTTGCAAATTTGAAGGTTGCAGCTTCATTGAAAATGTTAGAGAAGTTTCAGAAAAAGGTGGTTTGAAAACTCTACACGAACAACTCATTTCCGAAATTGTAACACCCTCATTTTGCATTTTTTTTTCTTTCCCTATGATTTATGACTAGTTGGCTGTGCGATGCAAGATAAAATAAATGGTTAATTATAACTTTTTAAAAAAAAAACTCAAGAATTTAAATTCTAATATTTTAATTTATTTTTAATCTAAATCATTTTCATAAAATAAAAATCGGGAAAAAATTATTTTAAAAGAGTTTTAGTTATTAAACTCAATATAGATATATATAAAATATTTAAAATATGTTGAGTTTAATGAGTAAATTTTCAATTGATTTTACTTAATAAAAATAAGCAATGATTTAGACAGAAAATAAATTAAAAGTTTAGGATTTAAATTGAAGAAATTAAAAACTCAGGATTTACCTTGTTATAACGTTCAAACTTTGAGGGTTTTTTTTTTTAAAAAAAATTTCTGCTAAAATAATTATGTTTTGAAATAACATTTTATATATTTTAGTTCAATTATCTACCTGTATGTCTCTGCACATTTATATGTCCTGATCCACAATTATCTTCATCCCTTGCAATGAGCAAAATTAATGACAATTAAAATAATGTTAGTTTACGTTTTTTATAGCTGTTTTGAGTTTTGATTCACAAATTTCTTTTACTATTGGCCCAAATCTACAGGTCTGAATCAATGTTCATCCAGGAACTTGTGGGGATACTTGTTAGAAAGTTAAATCATACATATTCGTTTGTTTCCGAAGGCCTAGTTGGAATGGATTCTAGTATGGAGGAAATGATTAAATTGCTAGGATTAGGGATGGATGATGCTCGTGTTGTGGGGATATGGGGGATTTGTGGAATAGGTATGACAACTCTTGCAAGTGCTATTTATGCCCATATCTCTTGCCAATTTGAAGGTTGCTGCTTCATCGAAAATGTTAGAGAAGTTTCAGAAAAAGGGGGTCTGAAAACTCTACACGAACAACACATTTCCGAAATCTTAACGGAGAACGATTTGAAAGTTGGAAATATTGGTAGTGCCTTAAGTGCGATAAGGAATAGGGTATGCTGTAAGAAGGTTCATATTGTTCTTGATGATGTGGATGAATCAACAGAACTTGAAAAATTGGTAGGAGTGCTTGATTGGTTTGGTTTTGGAAGTAGAATCATTATAACAACTAGAAATCAACATACATTAATCAGATATGGCATAACACATATTTATAAGGTTGAGGAATTAGGAGAAGATGAAGCTATAGAACTCTTTAAATCGAAAGCCTTTAGGAAACACCAACAAATGGGAGGCTATGGAGAACTTGTACATTGTGCAGTAAAGTACGCTAAAGGAGTTCCTTTAGCTCTCAAAGTTTTGAGTTCTTTTCTTTGTGGTTGAAACAAAGATGAATTATAACCAAGTCATAACTTGTATATTATAGAATTTTTTGTTGTTTTTATTTATTTATTTTTTCAGGAAAATATATTTTGATACAAATAAATTATTGATTTTTGATAAATTTGATTAATACAAATAAGGATTTGATTTCAGGTTGAGAATATTATTATTATTATTATTATTATTATTATTATTATTATTATTATTATTATTATTATTATTATTATTATTATTATTATTTAACTTTGAAAGAAATAGTCTGTATGAGCATTTTATCTAGAATCACACATACTAACAAAAATTTTCCTCAACCATTGGCAAATTTGTTTGTATTTGGCTTTCAATTTTTAAAATTTTGCACACATTAAATAATACTGCTCAAAATCGATTTTTCATTTTAAAAATAAATTCTCGTACATTGTGCGGTCACTAATTACTTAAATTAACTTAAAATATTTTTTTTTTCTTTTTTGCATTTTACTTTCTTTCCCTATGATTTACGACTAGTTGGCTGTGCGATGAGAGATAAAATAAAAGGTTAATTATAAATTTTAAAACAAAACTCAAGAATTTAAATTCTAATATTTTAATTTATTTTTAATCTGAATCATTCTCGTCAAATAAAAATCGAGAAAAAATTATTTTAAAATAGTTTTAGTTATTAAACTCAATATAGATATACATAAAATGTTTAAAATATATTGAGTTTAGTGAGTAAAATTTCAATTGATTTTACTTAATAAAAATCAGCGATGATTTACACTGAAAATAAATTAAAAGTTTAGGATTTAAATTGAAGAAATTAAAAACTTAGGATTTACCTTGTTATAAGGTTCACTTTGAGGGTTTTTTTTTTCTTTTTTTTTTTAATTTCTGCTAAAATAATTATGTTTTGAAATAACATTTTATATATTTTAGTTCAATTATCTACCTGTATGTCTCTGCACATTTATATGTCCTGATCCATAACTATCTTCATCCCTTGCACTGAGCAAAATTAATCGCAATTAAAATAATGTTAGTTTACGTTTTTCTAGCTGTTTTGAGTTTTGATTCGCAAATTTCTTTTACTATTGGCCTAGGTCTGCAGGTCTGAATCAATGTTCATCTAGGAACTTGTGGGGATACTTTTTAGAAAGTTAAATCATACATATTCGTTTGTTTCTGAAGACCTTGTTGGAATGTATAGCGATCCCGGTTGTCCATTTACTGTTCTGTTGTATTCCAGACTCGATTCCGTGGAGTTGGTAGTTGTATCTGTCTTGTGTCATCCTTTAATTCCATTTGTTTGAGTTCTAGGATGTGTTGGGCTTGTTTCGAACAAGTGGGTTGAACCTTGGTTTGAAATCTTGTTGCCAAGTTTTTGGTCGTTCCGCTCGAGCGGGCCTTGTTGCGCTCAAGCGGAGATTGCACACTCCCAGTTTTTCGTGTCCCTGCAAAACTTCTGCAGGTGTGATTTCTACGCTCGAGTGGGTTTCTTTACGCTCGAACGGTAGCGCTCGAGCGGGTACTCTGGCGCTCGAGCGGGTAGTACTTTTTGGTGTAAGTTTTGGGAGGGGGAAATCTATGCTCTAGCGGACTAGTTTTTGCGCTTGAGCGGATGTATTTTATTCTTGTGTCTTGGCGCTCGAGCGGGCCTTCTTGCGCTCGAGCGTACCTAGTTTTTTATTCTTGACGCTCGAGCGTTGTGTTCTCCGCTCGAGCGGAAATGTCGTATATCAGTTGGCAGCTGGGCTTTTTAAAATCAATTTTTACATTCTCTCTCTCTCTCTTACTTTCTAAAATGCTATTTTGAGAGTTCCCCTCTCTAGAAACTCCCTTCTCTCTAGGGTTTGATCTAGTTGGAGTGTCTCTCTATCCTCCGGCCTTTGTAAAAAGTGTGTGGATCGTCGCGGGCTTCGTTTTGATCCGAGAATCGTGGTGTTTGGAGCATTTTCACTTTCTCTTCCTTCTCCGTTTGAGCTCTAACTTCGAGGTAGGGATATCCTACTCCTTCTCATGGGTTTTGTCTTTGAATTTTATTATTTTGATGAGTTGGGGGTTGTTGGGTAATTTTGAGGAAGTTTGGACCTTTGTGTAATTTTACAAAAGTTGGGGTTTTGCTTACATGAACTTATATGCATGTTTGGCATAGAGAAATGAGATCAATATTGAATTATTGGTGAAAATGGAACCTTAGGGTTGTGATGTTAATTATGGGGAATGCTCTAATTACATTGATAAATTAATTGGTATAATTAATTTGAAGAAAAGAAGAATTAAATTGAGAACGTTGAAATGTTGATTATATATCCATTGGGTGCATTTATTTTCAGTATAGAAATAACTGCTTTGGGCTATCGGTGGAGGATAGTCTTGATTGTTGTAGACAATGCATGATGATTAGGCAAACTAAAACTAATCAATTGAGTAAGCCATTGAATATGGTAGTTGGTACAATACAGCACTCAAATGTGTATTGAATGATTTAATTTGTATATGATAATTGTTTATATACATTGTATTGTGTGGGAGGAGAAAGGGGCTGTACTCCACGGTTTATTGGAAGAAAGGGGCTGAACCTCTAAACTGAATCTTGTGACAGTGATACAGCACTACAATGTGTATCAGGCTGCCAATTAGAAGTGTTTTCTTGTGACAGTGATACTGCACTACAATGTGTATCAAGCTGCGAATTTGAAGTGTTTGTTTTGATTTGATATAGCACCAAAATGTATATCGTTATCAATTGTGAAGTATAGAAGTGTTTCTATGTTATGTTGGTACAGTACCAAAATATGTATCGCTCATATAGTATGGAAGTAACTTACATGTTATTGATACAGCACCAAAATGTGTATCCACCATGAATTTCGAAAATGTTTTAGGATGAGTCTTATTCTCATCAAGTTATTTGGCTAAGTTTAAGCCTTGTTTTCAAACTCAAGGTTGAAAAAGAAATGAGAAATGAAATGTAACAAGGACTTAATGTCATGAAATCAGAATGTGATATATGTGGATGTATCTGTGTTGACCATCTATCAACTGCTAATCTTTTAGTCATTGTTCATGGCTGGTTTAGTGTATTTCTACTGGGCTGTGGCTCACCCTTTATGGGACATCATTTTCAGGTACCGGTAGCATACCACCTCCAAGGACGTAGCTTGGGAGGCTAAAGGCAGACAGATTGTTTTGTTTACTTTCTTTTGACGTATTACATGTAAATGCAAGCCAAGGGCTTAATATGTATTGTGTTAGCAGTCTTCTTTTTGTAACCAAGTGTTAACTTGGAAAGCTATAAGCCCATTGGGCATTTGCTTTTGTTGTTAACATGTAATACTTTTGTAAGGATCTACTCTGATGAATAGAAAAATGTTTATTTCTTATATCAATGCATGTCTAAATGGATGGGATTAATGCTATTATTTTGAGGGCGTTACAACTTTATAGCGATCCCGGGTTTACCCTTGTTGTGCAGTGATCCGGACATGTGTCCGTGGATGTTGGTAGTTGTTTATTATCTTGTTTACATCCTTTCTTACTTTGTATTTGAGTTATAGGATGTGTTGGGCGGGTTTGTTACAGGTTGGTTGAGTTTAGAAACCAAAACTAGTTGCCCAGATTTTGGCCTGTATGCTCGAGCGGGGGTTTGGGCGCTCGAGCGGGGAATACACCCATTCAGTATTTTCCTGTGCAGCGTTGTACGCTCGAGCGTGGGATTGGCCGCTCGAGCGGGGTTGTCTGAGTGCCGCTCGAGCGTAGAGTTGGAAGCTCGAGCGGAGGCCTGGTTCTGCAAAAGTGCTGGGCGAGTGCATTTTGCGCTCGAGCGGGCGGTTGGCCGCTCGAGCGAAAGTCTGTGAGTGGCCGCTCGAGCGGGGTGTTTTACACTCGAGCGGAGACCTGGGTTTAAGTCCCGAAATTTGTGACTTTTCAAATCACTTTTTACTTTCTCTTCTCTCTCTTACTTTTCCAAAATCACCATTGTTGAGCCTCTCACTCTAGACTCTACCTTCCCTCTAGGTTTTGATCTAGTAGGAGTGATTTACTCACCTTTGGCCTTTACAAAAAAGTTGTTGATCGTTGAGAGCTTCGATTTAATCTGAAAAAGTTTGGATTTGGAGCAAGTTGATCTTGGAGTCTTCATCTCCTTTTTGGCTTAAACTTCGAGGTAGGGATAACCTACTCCTCTCTATGGGTTTTGTCTTTAAATTTTGGTATTTTGAGATGTTGGGCTTGGTTTGGTAATTTTGTAAAAGTTTGGGACTTTTGTGTAATTTTTACAAAAGTTGGGGTTTTATTCATAATAAACCTAGATGCATGTTTGGCATAGAAAAATGGAATGATTGTTGAATCATTGATGAAAATGGGACCTAAGGGTTGAAATGGTAATTATGGAAAATGGCCTAATTACATTGTTTAATTAATTGGGATAATTAATTGGTGAGAAATGAGGAAATGAAATGTTGATTGAATATCCATTTGTGCATTTATTTTCTGTTTTAGAAATAATTGCTTTGGGCTATCGGTGGAGGATAGTCGAGATTGTTGTAGACAATGCATGATGATTAGGTAAACGGAAACTAATCAATGGAATGTGTCATGGAACTTAACGGTTGATAGAATACATTAATTGTATGTATTGTGTGATTGTATATAGAACCAATGTGTTTATATACGTTATGTGTAGAGGAGGAGATGGGGGATGTACTCCGCGGTTTAGGGGAAGATAGGGGATGTACCTCTAAACCGGATAGGTATTGGGAGGAGATAGGGGATGAACTCCGTAGACACAGCTCATATGCTTGTCTAGAGAAGTGAAGATAGAGCTCATATGCTTATCTTTGTGAAGTGTGGATACAGCTTGTATGCTTATCTGTGGATATTGTTGTTATACATATCTGTCGTGAAGTGTGGATACAGCTTGTATGCTTATCTGTGGATATTGTTGTTATACATATCTGTTGAGAATGTGGATATAGCTTTTATGCTTATCTGAATGTGAGATATAGTTTTTGTACATATCTGTGGAAATGATGATAGAGCTAGCATGCTTATCTGTTGAAAAAGGGAAAATGAATAATAATTGGGACTTGTAAGTCGTTTGACATAAATATATGATTTATGTGATTGTATCAGTGTTGACCATCTATCAATTGCTAATATTTTAGTCATTGTCCATGGTTGGTTTAGTGTATTTCTACTGGGCTGTGGCTCACCCTATATGGGAATATCATTTTCAGGTGCAGGAAGCATGCCACCTCCAAGGACATAGCTGGGAGACTAGTGGCGGACATACTTTTGTCGCTTAACTTTTGATGTATTACATGTAACTTCAAGCCCAGGGCTTAATGTGTAATCGAGTTAGAACTCTTTTGTTGTAACCAAGTGTTAACTTGGAAAGCTGTAAGCCTGTAGGGCATTTTGTTATGATGTTAACATGTAATACTTATGTAATGGAATTCTAATGAGTAAAGAAATGCGGTTAGTTTAATGTTATTATTTTGAGGGCGTTACAACTTGGTATCAGAGCGTACCGGGTTCGAATACTTTGGGTACGTGGGAAGTGATTAGTATCACAATGGGTTTGTCTCGCTTGATAGAGACTTAGATGTAGTATCATATGCTATGTGCTTAAATGCTAACATGCTTATGTGACTATGTGGGTATGGGATTTAATTTCTGGGATGTTGATTGGATCCTTGAGTTTCTGGGAGTCTTGTTGGAAAAGCACTTGATCAATGCTGTTTCTAACCGGAACTCTAGTAACGTCTCGGGACTATCATTATCCGGAAATGAAATTCGTAAGTGCTTATGTGTTTATGTGCTTATGTGGAGTGAATTACAGTTGTCCATGTATTAGGACGTGAGTGTTTAGTTTCGGCACACTTATGAATGTGCTAACGTTCTGTGTTGCCTTTACTAGGATGTCAGGACGAGGAAGAGGTGCTAGGCGTGGTAGACCTGCGAGGCAGGAAGTACCGTTACCAGGTGAGATTCCGGCAGTGCAGGAGGGAGTTGGGCAGGCCAATGTGGCCGAGCCAGTGGGTCAACAGGCTATGGGTGCCTTGGCCAGAGAGATAGCAGGAGCTTTGGGTATTCTTAGAGCTGGGAATCAGGCAGCTGACACAGGGCCTTCTTTCTTGAAGAGGGAGTTCTTCCGGTCTAATCCGGATGAGTTTATCGGGGATCCGAAGGAGCCACTGAAGGCTGATGAGTGGTTAGAACAGATGAGTAAGACGTTCGAGATGCTTGGCATTGAGGACGGAGCACTGAAAGTGACCTTGGCATCCTTCCAGCTGAAGGGAGATGCGGGTCAATGGTGGAAGTACGAGAAGGCTCGTGTGGGCAGTACTTGGGAGGCGTTTATAAATGCTTTTCAGGAGAGGTTTTTGTCTGCAGTAGCTAGGGAGAAGCTGAGAGATCAGTTTAGCCGGCTTAATCAGCAGGGCTTGTCAGTGGCCGAGTTTGAGGCTACTTTTACCAGTCTGTCCAGGTTTGCACCGGAACTGGTGGCGTCTGAGGAACGCCGTTGCTATGAGTTTGAGCGGAAGTTGAGGCGGGGCCTCAAGTTGAGAGTTGGTGGGTCTTACATCCGAGAGTATAGACACCTAGTTGATGCTGCAGCTCATATGGAGCTTATGATGCAGGAGGAGGATGAGGGTCAGAGAGGCTCCAAGAGGAGCCAGGATAGTCAGAGTGATGGCAGGAGGCAGAGGGGTTATAACCCTCTGCAGTCTCAGGGTGCAGTCTCTAGATCGACCTTTCCAGTGCCAAGTGGAGGCTCGGGGAGAGGCAGTCAGGGGGAATTCACTTGTTATAGGTGTGGCCAGCTGGGTCACAAGGTTTCTGTTTGCCTGCAGAAGGGTGGGGGTCAGAAAGCTGCTTCATCTTCAGCTAGACCGCAGAGTCAGAGTTTGGGCAGGGGGCAGCTCTTGACTTGCTATCAGTGTGGACAGCCTGGGCACCTGAAGAGGTTTTGCCCACAGTTGAGTGCCACATCGGGAGCGTCTGGTTCTCGGCAGACGCAGGGTTTTCAGCCAGCTCAGTCTGTGCAGGCCTCGAGGGCCAATCCGGGAGTCTCGTCATCCCAGTCTGTGCAGCAGTCTTTTGCTCCGAGAGGTGAGCAGGTAGACCAGGGGCCTACGGGGCGCGTGTATGCTGTTACCGCGCAGGATTTAGTACCAGCTCCATCAGTAGTGAGAGGTACTTTTCTGTTTTGCAACTCAGTTGCTAATGTGTTGATAGACACGGGTGCATCTCATTCTTTTGTATCTGCTGCATTTGCATCTGTTTTGGAATTGGAGTTAGCCCAGTTAGCATCTCCTATTTGTGTAGTATCGCCTTTGGGTGGTGAGTTGATTCTGAAATAGGGTGTTAGAGGATGTGATATAGAGGTCGCCGACTATAGGCTTCCTTTTCCGTTTGTTGTCATGCCCATGAAGGGTTTTGATGTTATTTTGGGTATGGACTGGTTATCGTCATACCGGGTTGTTATTGATTGCTACCGCCAGAAGGTCACGTTATGTACCTTGAGCGGGGAGTGGTTCCATTTCTTGGGAGACCGGGTTGGTAGTGTTTTGCCACCGGGGTATGATTCGCGAGGGCGAAGTGAGCTTAGTAGTCTACTTGCTAGCTTTGAGAGTGGTGAGGGTGGTGAGACCCAGCATGTATTGCCGAGGGTGGTTTGTGAGTATTCGGATGTCTTTCCCGAAGATCTTGTTAGTTTGCCACCTCACCGAGAGATAGAGTTCTCTATTGATTTAGTGCCTGGTACGGCGCCGATTTCTATGGCACCTTACCGTTTTGCTCCAGCAGAGTTGGTTGAGTTGAAAGTTCAGCTCCAGGAATTGCTAGATAAGGGTTTTGTTCGCCCTAGTGTTTCACCGTGGGGAGCACCGACACTCTTTGTTAAAAAGAAAGATGGTGCCTTGAGATTGTGTATAGACTACCGGAAGTTGAATCGGGCTACGGTTAAGAATAAGTATCCTATGCCCCGTATAGATGGTTTGTTTGACCAGTTGAAGGGTTCCCGTTGTTTCTCTAAGATAGACTTGAGATCGGGTTACCATCAGTTGAGGGTTAGGGAGGAAGATATTCCTAAGACGGCATTCCGTACGCGGTATGGCCATTATGAGTTTCTGGTGATGCCATTTGGGCTTACCAATGCACCGGCAGTCTTTATGGACTTGATGAACCGGATTTTTCGGGAGTTCTTAGACCGATTTGTGGTCGTCTTTGTGGACGACATTCTTATCTATTCGCCTTCTGAGGGGGAGCACGAGGAACACTTGAGAGTGGTGCTTGAGTTACTTAGAGCCCATAGGCTGTATGCCAAGTTTGGGAAGTGTGAGTTATGGCTGAGGGAAGTCAAATTCTTAGGCCACGTGGTATCCGGGGAAGGGGTGTCTGTTGATACATCCAAGGTTGAGGCAGTGCAAGATTGGGCACAGCCTAAGAGTGTGTTTGAGATCCGCAGTTTTCTGGGATTAGCTGGGTATTACCGTCGGTTTGTGAAAGATTTCTCCAGGTTAGCGTCACCGTTGACTAGACTGACTCGGAAGGGAATCAAGTTTGTGTGGAGTGAGACTTGTGAAAAGTCGTTTCAAGAGTTGAAAGTTAGATTGACCACCGCTCCGGTGTTGATTATTCCGGAGAGAGGGTTGGGTTATGCGGTTTATTGTGATGCCTCACGAGAGGGTTTGGGCTGTGTGTTAATGCAAGAAGGGAAAGTGGTAGCTTATGGCTCACGTCAGTTGAAAATACACGAGAAGAATTACCCCACGCACGACCTAGAGTTAGCAGTTGTGATCTTTGCCTTGAAAATTTGGAGGCACTACCTTTATGGTGAGAGGTTCGAGGTATTCTCGGATCATAAGAGTTTGAAGTATCTGTTTACACAGAGAGACTTGAATTTGAGGCAGAGGAGATGGATGGAGTTCATTGAGGATTATGATTTTGAGTTGCACTATCATCCGGGAAAGGCCAATGTTGTGGCCGATGCCCTTAGTAGGAAGACCATTGGTGATGTAGCTTGTATAGCCATCCGGGAATGGGAGATGTTGGGAGCACTTGGCGAGTTTGATTTGCTACTGGGCGAATCTATTGAGGCTGCGGCCTTGTTTTCTGTTGTTGCGCAACCTACACTTGTGATTAGAGTGTTAGAGGCACAGAGAGGTGACCTCGAGGTAGAATCCCTCCGAGAGAAGATCTCCAGTGGGAAAGTTGAGAAGGGTTTGACAGTATATCCCGACCTGAGTGTGAGATACCGAGACCGTTTGTTTGTACCGGAGGCTTTCCGTGAGGAAGTACTCCGAGAGTTTCATTATTCGTGCCTTGCGATGCATCCGGGAGGTACTAAGATGTATCAGGATTTGGGTCGCCAGTTTTGGTGGCGGGGTATGAAGAGAGATGTGGCTGTTTTCGTATCGAAGTGCCTTACTTGCCAGCAAGTGAAGGCCGAGCATCAGAGGCCAGCGGGTTTGTTGCAACCCTTGCCTATTGCCGAGTGGAAGTGGGAGCATGTCACTATGGACTTCGTTGTAGGTCTTCCGAGGACTCAGCGGGGTAGTGATGCTATTTGGGTGGTTGTAGACCGGTTGACTAAGTCGGCGCACTTTATTCCTATGCGCGTGAGAGATTCGGTAGATCATCTTGCCGATTTGTATATTCGGGACGTAGTGAGATTGCACGGAGTCCCAGTGACGATCGTCTCAGATAGAGATCCCCGTTTTACTGCTAGGTTGTGGCAGAGTTTGCAGAGTGCCTTGGGCACTAAGTTGACCTTTAGTACGGCTTATCATCCTCAGACTGACGGGCAGTCCGAGCGTACTATTCAGATCCTCGAGGATATGCTTCGGGGTTGTGTCCTTGACTTCAGTGGGACGTGGGAGAGGCACTTGCCATTGGTAGAGTTTGCCTACAACAACAGTTTTCAGTCTAGCATCGGTATGGCACCGTTTGAGGCCTTGTATGGCCGACCGTGTAGATCTCCAGTGTGTTGGGCCGAGGTGGGTGATGCACCTTTGTTGGGTCCGGAGTTGGTTAGGGAGACGACGGAGAAAGTTGAGCTTATCCGTAGGAGGCTTGTTACAGCCCAGAGTCGACAAAAGAGTTATGCCGACCGTAGGAGGAGGCCTTTGGCGTTTGAGGTAGGTGATCATGTCTTTCTGAAGATATCACCTAGGCGAGGTCTGATGAGGTTTGGGAAGAGTGGGAAGTTATCCCCTCGGTTTATTGGTCCTTTTGAGATCCTTGAGAGGATTGGTGAGGTTGCTTATCGGTTAGCCTTACCACCGCAGTTATCCGGAGTGCATGACGTGTTTCATGTGAGTATGCTTCGGAAGTATGAGCCAGATCCATCACATGTGCTGGATTGGACTGATTTAGAGGTAGATGAGGATGCCTCGTATGAGGAGAGACCGGTTCGGGTCTTGGATAGGCGGGATCAGGTCCTGCGTGGCAAGACCATTCCTTTGGTGAAAGTCTTGTGGAAACATCACGGAGTGGAGGAAGCCACTTGGGAACGTGAGTTGGAAGTCCGAGAGAAATATCCGGACATGTTTGTTGATATGTAATCTTGTATTTAAATTTTACATTTTGTTGAACTTAAGAGCTTTTATATATGTCTTAAGTTGTGAAACATTGAAAATGTTTTGGTTATTGGGAGTATGTTTGGAACTTGCCTCATATGGAAGTTGAATGTGACACTGTATGTGTTGAATGTATTGTTGGAATTGGAAAGATAATGCATAATGTTGATGCATGTTGAAAATACATATGTTGTTTACATATTGTGATATGTTTCTTGTTAAAGGGATGGAATGACCGGTAATGGGTCGAATTGTTGAATGTTAAAATGTAACATTGTCTAAAATGGAGGAAAACCTGTTTTTTTGAAAACTTGTGCTTAATTTCGGGGGCGAAATTCTTTAAGGGGGGGAGGTTATAGCGATCCCGGGTTTACCCTTGTTGTGCAGTGATCCGGACATGTGTCCGTGGATGTTGCTAGTTGTTTATTATCTTGTTTACATCCTTTCTTACTTTGTATTTGAGTTATAGGATGTGTTGGGCGGGTTTGTTACAGGTTGGTTGAGTTTAGAAACCAAAACTAGTTGCCCAGATTTTGGCCTGTACGCTCGAGCGGGGGTTTGGGCGCTCGAGCGGGGAATACACCCATTCAGTATTTTCCTGTGCAGCGTTGTACGCTCGAGCGTGGGATTGGCCGCTCGAGCGGGGTTGTCTGAGTGCCGCTCGAGCGTAGAGTTGGAAGCTCGAGCGGAGGCCTGGTTCTGCAAAAGTGCTGGGCGAGTGCATTTTGCGCTCGAGCGGGTGGTTGGCCGCTCGAGCGAAAGTCTGTGAGTGGCCGCTCGAGCGGGGTGTTTTACGCTCGAGCGGAGACCTGGGTTTAAGTCCCGAAATTTGTGACTTTTCAAATCACTTTTTACTTTCTCTTCTCTCTCTTACTTTTCCAAAATCACCATTGTTGAGCCTCTTACTCTAGACTCTACCTTCCCTCTAGGTTTTGATCTAGTAGGAGTGATTTACTCACCTTTGGCCTTTACAAAAAAGTTGTTGATCGTTGAGAGCTTCGATTTAATCTGAAAAAGTTTGGATTTGGAGCAAGTTGATCTTGGAGTCTTCATCTCCTTTTTGGCTTAAACTTCGAGGTAGGGATAACCTACTCCTCTCTATGGGTTTTGTCTTTAAATTTTGGTATTTTGAGATGTTGGGCTTGGTTTGGTAATTTTGTAAAAGTTTGGGGCTTTTGTGTAATTTTTACAAAAGTTGGGGTTTTATTCATAATAAACCTAGATGCATGTTTGGCATAGAAAAATGGAATGATTGTTGAATCATTGATGAAAATGGGACCTAAGGGTTGAAATGGTAATTATGGAAAATGGCCTAATTACATTGTTTAATTAATTGGGATAATTAATTGGTGAGAAATGAGGAAATGAAATGTTGATTGAATATCCATTTGTGCATTTATTTTCTGTTTTAGAAATAATTGCTTTGGACTATCGGTGGAGGATAGTCGAGATTGTTGTAGACAATGCATGATGATTAGGTAAACGGAAACTAATCAATGGAATGTGTCATGGAACTTGACGGTTGATAGAATACATTAATTGTATGTATTGTGTGATTGTATATAGAACCAATGTGTTTATATACGTTATGTGTAGAGGAGGAGATGGGGGATGTACTCCGCGGTTTAGGGGAAGATAGGGGATGTACCTCTAAATCAGATAGGTATTGGGAGGAGATAGGGGATGAACTCCGTAGACACAGCTCATATGCTTGTCTAGACAAGTGAAGATAGAGCTCATATGCTTATCTTTGTGAAGTGTGGATACAGCTTGTATGCTTATCTGTGGATATTGTTGTTATACATATCTGTCGTGAAGTGTGGATATAGCTTGTATGGTTATCTGTGGATACTGTTGTTATACATATCTGTTGAGAATGTGGATATAGCTTTTATGCTTATCTGAATGTGAGATATAGTTTTTGTACATATCTGTGGAAATGATGATAGAGCTAGCATGCTTATCTGTTGAAAAAGGGAAAATGAATAATAATTGGGACTTGTAAGTCGTTTGACATAAATATATGATTTATGTGATTGTATCAGTGTTGACCATCTATCAATTGCTAATATTTTAGTCATTGTCCATGGTTGGTTTAGTGTATTTCTACTAGGCTGTGGCTCACCCTATATGGGAATATCATTTTCAGGTGCAGGAAGCATGCCACCTCCAAGGACATAGCTGGGAGACTAGTGGCGGACATACTTTTGTCGCTTAACTTTTGATGTATTACATGTAACTTCAAGCCCAGGGCTTAATGTGTAATCGAGTTAGAACTCTTTTGTTGTAACCAAGTGTTAACTTGGAAAGCTGTAAGCCTGTAGGGCATTTTGTTATGATGTTAACATGTAATACTTATGTAATGGAATTCTAATGAGTAAAGAAATGCGGTTAGTTTAATGTTATTATTTTGAGGGCGTTACAACTTGGTATCAGAGCATACCGGGTTTGAATACTTTGGGTACGTGGGAAGTGATTAGTATCACAATGGGTTTGTCTCGCTTGTTAGAGACTTATGTGTGATATTATGTGTTTATTTGATAACATGTTTATGTGACTACTTGGGTATGGGATTTAGTTTCTAGGATGTTAATTGGATCCTTGGGTTTCTGTGAGTCTTGTTGGAAAAGCACTTGATCAATGCTGTTTCTAACCGGAACTCTAGTAACGCCTCGGGACTATCATTATCCGGAAATGAAATTCGTAAGTGCTTATGTGTTTATGTGCTTACGTGGAGTGAATTACAGTTGTCCATGTATTAGGACGCGAGTGTTTAGTTTTGGCACACTTATGAATGTGTTGACGTTCTTCGTTACCTTTATTAGGATGTCAGGACGAGGACGTGGTAGACGTGGCAAACGTGGTAGGCAGGAAATGCCTTTACCGGATGATATTTCGGTACAGCAGGAGGGGGTTGGCCAGGCCAATGTGGCCGAGCTAGCAGGTCAGGAGGCTATGGGCGCTTTAGCCCGAGGGATAGCCAATGCTTTGAGGGAGTCTGTGGGTATCTTTCGAGCTGAGAATCCAGTTCAGGCTCCAGTTCAGGCCCAGGTTGTTGAGGCAGGGCCTTCCTTCTTGAAAAGGGAGTTCTTCCGGTCTAACCCGGACGAGTTTATTGGGGATCCGAAGGAGCCATTGAAGGCTGATGAGTGGTTAGAGCAGATGAGTAAGACGTTCGAGATGCTTGGCATCGAGGACGGAGCGTTGAAAGTGACCTTGGCATCCTTCCAGCTTAAAGGGGGTGCGGGTCAGTGGTGGAAATACATAAGGGGCCGTATTGCTGGCACGTGGGAGGCTTTTGTGGGGGCTTTTCAGGAGAAGTATTTATCTCCAGCAGTCAGGGAGAAGCTGAGAGACCAGTTCTGTCAGCTTTTGCGGTTGGGTTCTTCAGTAGCCGAGTATGAGGCTGCTTTCACTAGCTTATCCAGGTTCGCACCTGAACTTGTGGCGTCCGAGGAGCGCCGCTGTATTGAGTTCGAGAAGAGGTTAAGGCGCGGCCTCAAGATGAGGGTTGGAGGTTCGATGATCCGAGATTATGGGCGTTTGGTTGATGCTGCAACCCATATGGAGATCATGATGCAGGAAGAGGAGGGATAGAGAGGCTCCAAGAGGAGCCAAGATGGTCAGGGTGATGGCAGGAGACAGAGGGGTGTTAACCCTCAGCAGTCTCAAGGGGGTGTTGCTAGATCGACCTTTCCGGTGCCGAGTGCAGGCTCGGGGAGAGGTAATCAGGGAGAATTCACCTGTTACAGGTGTGCTCAGTTGGGCCACAAAGCTTCAGTTTGCCCACAGAGGGGAGGGGGTCAGAGAGCTGCTTCATCTTTAGCTAGACCGCAGGGCTAGAGTCAGGGCAGGGGTCAGCCCTTGTCTTGTTATCAGTGTGGTCAGCCTGGGCATCTGAAGAGGTTTTGCCCATAGTTGAGTGCCACTTCGGGCGCGTCTGGTTCTAGGCAGACGCAGGGTTTTCAGCCAGCTCAGTCTGTGCAGGCCTCGAGGGCCAATCCGGGAGCTTCGTCGTCCCAGTCAGTGCAGCAGTCGTTTGCCCCGAGGGGTGAGCAGTTGGATAAGGGGCCTACAGGGCACGTGTATGCTGTTACAGCGCAGGACCTAGTACCGGCTTCGTTAGTAGTGAGAGGTACCTTTCTGTTTTATAACTCGGTTGCTAGTGTATTGATTGATACGGGTGCATCTCATTCTTTTGTATCTGCTGCATTTCCATCTGTTTTGGAATTGGAGTTGGCACAGTTAGCATCTCCTATATGTGTAGTATCGCCTATTGGTGTTGAGTTGATCTTGAAACAAGGTGTTAGAGGTTGTGATATAGAGGTCGCCGACCATAGGCTTCCTTTTCCATTTGTGGTCATGCCCATGAAGGGTTTTGATGTTATTTTGGGTATGGACTGGCTATCGTCATACCGTGCTGTTATTGATTGCTACCGCCAGAGGGTCACAGTTTGTACCTTGAGTAGTGTTTCCATTTCTTGGGGGATCGGGTTGGTAGTGTGTTGCCACCGATGTATGATCCGTGAGGGCAGAATAAGCTTAGTGGTCTACTTGCTAGCTTTATGAGTGGTGAGTGTGATGAGACCCAGATTGTATTGCCAAGGGTGGTTTGTGAGTATTCAGATGTCTTTCCCGAGGATCTCGTTAGTTTGCCACCTCACCGAGAGATAGAGTTCTCTATTGATTTAGTGCCCGGCATAGCGCCGATTTCTATGGCACCGTATCGTTTTGCCCCAGCCGAGTTGAGTGAGTTGAAGATTCAACTCCAGGAATTGCTAGATAAGGGTTGTCACGCCCTCAAAATAAACCCATTATATATACATCATTGACATGCAATATTAAAAGAAAACAATTCATTATCCCATTCATCAGAGTATTATTAAATAAAAACATTACATGTAATACCAAATTAAATGCCCTACGGGCTTACATTTTTCCAAGCCAACACTTGGACACAAAATATGAGTTCTAACTCAAATACAAATAAAGCCCTAGGCTTGATTAAATATCAAATAAAACAAATAACTAAAGATGGTCTTCAGAATCCAAAAGCTAAATCCTTCCAAGCTAAGTTCTTGGAGGTAGCTTATCACCTGAACCTGAAAATGATGTTCCCACGAAGGGTGAGCCACAGCCCAGTAGAAAAACACTAAACCAAATATAAGCATTGAATAAAGCATTAGCATTCAATAGACGGTTAACCAAGATAATCAATTACATCATTTTACAGTCTCATAACAATATTGTCTAAGACACGTTTTACTTTCCAACTTTATCAATATGGCTCAGAACCTGGCCAAACTTACAACAGTGAACTATATATATTACATTCACATTCTTCCAATGTCAACACACAGATGAGACTCAGGCACAAATCAAACACTTCATACTTCCAGTTTGATACACATTTTAGTGCTGTATCAAATAAAACACTTCAATATAAATAAGCACACATAAAAGTGATGCTAATGGAGTCCATCCCCTATCTCCTCCCAAACAAAATCCGGTTTAGAGGTCCATCCCCTATCTTCCCCTAAACCGTGGAGTACATCCCCTATCTCCTCCCACACAAAACAATATATGCAAATGCAATGCTCAATCAATACACGTATTTTCTGTATCAATGCAATAGTCAAAATTAATGACTTAACCAATGTGATTAGTTTCAGTTATTCCTAATTCACATGCAATGTCTACAACAAACACGACTATCCTCCACCGATAGCCCAAAACAATTATTTCTAGACTGGAAATAAATATATCAACAATTCAATAGGCGAGTGATTTTAATTATCCAACTACACCATTTAATCAATGAATTCCTCAATTTCATGCATTTAACCAATTTCCCCAATTTCCTTAAATTAATTATACAAATTAATTTATTAATACAACTAGGGTTTTTTCCAAAATTACCAAAGTACTCCCAACATATCAAAATACCAAAACTTAGGACAAAACTTATAGAATGGAGTAGGAAATCCCTACCTTGAAGCGAAGAATTCGAATGGAGAAGATGACGAAAACCAAAGTGCTCCAAACCCAAGATTGTTCAGATTAAACGGAAGCCCTCGACCCACTCTATCTTTTTAACAAAGGACTTAGGGTAGAAATACACTCTAAGTAGATCAAACCTAAGAGAGAAGGTGTGTAGGGAGAGGGAGAAGACGGTTCTAGGGTTTTAAAATCAAAAAGGAGATGAAAAATGATCCAGAAAGTCGGATCTCGAATTTTTATACCAGTCGCCCCGCTCGAGCGTGGAAACCCCCGCTCGAGCGCCACTCACAGACTCCCGCTCGAGCGGCCCAACTCCCGCTCGAGCGGCGAATGCACACTCCCAGAAGTTTTTGCAGACAGGTCCCCGCTCGAGCGCCCAACTCCCCGTTCGAGCGTCACTCACGACTTCCCGCTCGAGCGTCCAATACCCCGCTCGAGCGGCCAACACTACACAGGACATACTGGATGGGTGTATTCCCCGCTCGAGCGTCCAAACCCCCGCTCGAGCGGACAAGCCAAAATCTGGGCAACTAGACTTGGTTCCTAAGCTCAACCAACCTGAAACAAACCTGCCCAACACATCCTATAATTCCAAAAGAGAAAATAAAGGACAACAACAACAATTATACAATGACAGAATCTACGGAACCTAAGTCCGGATACAATAATCAAATGGGAAAAGACCGGGGTCGCTATAACCTCCCCCCCTTCAAAGAATTTCGTCCCCGAAATTAAGCTTAAGTTTTTGAAAACAGATTTTTCTCAATTCCCAATGATATTATAAAATAATAATAAACAGCTTGACCCAATACTGGTCACTGCATCTCTTTATCAAGGGGTATCTCACAATATATATAAAACAACATATATTTCATCCTGTATCATTATTATGGATTATTCCTTTTAATGTTAACAATTCCCATATCATATTCAATCGCATGATATAAACAACACATTCAACGATGTACTCAACAGATGCAATGTTACACTAAACTTCTACAATGAAGCAAGTTTCAAGATATTTATCAAAACATACTCACGTTTTACAACTTAAGACATATGTAAAGCTCTTAAGTTTAACAATATAACAGAATCTAATTATAGGATTACAAATCAGCAAACATGTCCGGATATTTCTGGCGGACTTCCAACTCACGTTCCCAAGTGGCTTCCTCCACTCCGTGGTGTTTCCACAAAACTTTGACCAAAGGGATGGTTTTGCCTCGCAAAACTTGATCCCGCCTATCCAAGACCCGAACCGGTCTCTCCTCATACGAGACATCCTCATCAACTACTACATCGGTCCAATCCAACACATGTGATGGATCCGGCTCATACTTCCGAAGCATACTCACATGGAAAACGTCATGTACTCCGGACAACTGCGGCGGCAAAGCTAAACGATAAGCAGCCTCGCCAATCCTCTCAAGAATCTCAAATGGACCAATGAACCGAGGGGACAACTTCCCACTCTTCCCAAACCTCATCAAACCCCGTCTAGGTGATATCTTCAGAAAGACATGATCACCCACCGCAAACACCAAGGGTCTCCTCCTACGGTCGGCATAAGATTTCTGACGACTCTGTGTTGTAACAAGCCTCTTACGGATAAGCTCAACTTTCTCCGTCGTTTCCCTCACCAACTCCGGACCCAACAGAGGTGCATCACCCACCTCAGCCCAACACACAGGAGATCTACACGGTCGGCCATACAAGGCCTCAAAAGGTGCCATACCGATACTAGACTGGAAACTGTTGTTGTAGGCAAACTCCACCAACGGCAAGTGCCTCTCCCACGACCCACTAAAGTCTAGTACACAACCCCGAAGCATATCCTCAAGTATCTGAATAGTACGCTCAGACTGTCCGTCAGTCTGAGGATGATAAGCCGTGCTAAAGGTCAACTTAGTGCCTAAGGCACTCTGCAAACTCTGCCACAACCTGGCAGTAAAACGAGGATCTCTATCTGAGACGATCGTCACTGGAACCCCGTGCAATCTCACTATGTCCCGAATATACAAGTCGGCAAGATGATCTACCGTATCTCTCACGCGCATAGGAATAAAATGCGCCGACTTAGTCAACCGGTCTACAACCACCCAAATAGCATCACTACCCCGCTGAGTCCTCGGAAGACCCACAACGAAGTCCATAGTGACGTGTTCCCACTTCCACTCAGCAATAGGCAAGGGTTGCAACAAACCCGCCGGCCTCTGATGCTCGGCCTTCACTTGCTGACAAGTAAGGCACTTAGATACGAAAGCTGCCACATCTCTCTTCATACCCCGCCACCAGAACTGGCGACCCAAATCCCGATACATCTTAGTGCCTCCCGGATGCACCGCAAGGCGTGAATGATGGAACTCTCGGAGTACCTCCTCTCGGCAAGACTCCGGCACAAACAGACGGTCTCGGTATCTCACACTCAGGTCGGAATACACCGTCAAACCCTTCTCAACCTTCCCACCAGAAATCTTCTCACGAAGAGATTCTACCTCAAGGTCACCCCTCTAAGCCTCTAACACTCGAGTCACAAGTGTTGCCTGTGCAACAACAAAAAACAAGGCCGCACCCTCAACAGACTCGCCCAGAAGTAAGTCAAACTCCCCAAGTGTACCCAACATCTCCCATTCTCGGATGGCTATACTAGCTATGTCACCAACAGGTTTCCTGCTAAGGGCATCGGCCACCACATTGGCCTTTCCCGGATGATAATGTAACTCAAAGTCATAATCCTCTATAAATTCCATCCACCTCCTCTGCCTCAAGTTCAAATCTTTCTGTGTAAACAAATACTTCAAACTCTTATGATCCGAGAATACTTCAAATCTCTCACCATAAAGATAATGCCTCCAAATCTTCAAGGCAAATATCACAGCTGCTAATTCTAGATCATGTGTAGGGTAATTCTGCTCGTGAATTTTCAACTGACGTGAGCCATAGGCAACTACTTTCCCCTCTTGCATTAACACACAGCCCAGACCCTCTCGTGAGGCGTCACAATAGACTGCATAACCCAACCCTCTCTCCGGAATAATCAATACTGGTGCGGTGGTCAGTCTAACTTTCAACTCCTGAAACGACTTTTCACAAGTCTCACTCCATACAAATTTGACTCCCTTCCGAGTCAATCTAGTCAAAGGCGAAGCTAATCTGGAGAAATCTTTCACAAACCGACGGTAATACCCAGCTAACCCCAGAAAACTGCAGATCTCAAACACACTCTTAGGCTGTGCCCAATCTTGCACTGCCTCCGTCTTGGATGTATCAACAGACACTCCTTCCCCAGAAACTACATGGCCTAAGAACTTGACCTCTTATAGCCAGAACTCACACTTCCCAAACTTAGCATAAAGTTTATGGGCTCTAAGTAATTCAAGCACCACTCTCAAGTGTTCCTTGTGCTTCTCCTCAGAAGGTGAATAGATAAGGATGTCGTCTACGAAGACAACTACAAAACGATCTAAAAATTCCCGAAATATTCGGTTTATCAAATCCATAAAAACTGCCGGTGCATTGGTGAGCCCAAATGGCATCACCAAAAATTCATAGTGGCCATACTGCGTACGGAATGCCGTCTTCGGAATATCCTCCTCTCGGACTCTTAACTGATGATAACCCGATCTCAAGTCTATCTTCGAGAAACAACGGGAACCCTTCAACTGGTCAAACAGGTCATCTATACGGGGCATAGGGTACTTATTCTTGACCGTAGCCCGATTCAACTTCCGGTAATCTATACAAAGTCTCAAAGCACCACCTTTCTTTTTAACAAAGAGGGCCGGTGCTCCCCACGGCGAAACACTAGGACGTATAAAACCCTTATCTAGCAACTCCTGGAGCTGAATCTTCAACTCAACTAACTCAGCTGGGGCAAAACGGTAAGGTGCCATAGAAATCGGCACCGTGCCGGGCACTAGGTCAATAGAGAATTCAATCTCTCGATACGGTGGCAAACCAACAAGATCCTCGGGAAAAACGTCCGAGTACTCACAAACCACCCTTGGCAACACAATCTGAGTCACATCATCCTCACTAATCGAAAGGTTAGCAAGTAGACCACTAAGCTCACTTCGTCCTCGCGGAATATACCCCGGTGGCAACACATCACCAACCCGGTCCCCCAGAAAATGAAAATACTCTCCGCTCACGGTACAACAAGTGACCCTCTGGCGGTAGCAATCAATAACTGCCCGGTATGACGATAACCAGTCCATACCCAAAATAACATTGAAACCCCTCATAGGCATAACTACAAAGGAAAATGGGATTCTATGATAATCAACCTCTATATCACAACCCCTAACACCTTGTTTCAAAATCAATTCACCCCCAAGAGGTGATACTACACATATAGGAGATGCTAACTGTGCTAACTCCAACTCCAAAACAGATGCAAATGCAGCAGACACAAAGGAATGGGATGCACCCGTATCAATCAAAACATTAGCAACCGAGTTGCAAAACAAGAAGGTACCTTCTCACAACTGATGGAGCCGGTACAAGATCCTGCGCGGTAACAGCGTACACGCGCCCAGACGACCTCTGATCAACCTGCTCACCCCTAGGAGCATAAGATTGCTGCACCGACTGAGACGATGAAGCCCCCTGATTGGCCCTCGAGGCCTGACCCGACTGAGCTGGCTGCTGACCTTGAATCTGCCTCAAACCAGATGCACCAGGTGTGCCACCCAACTGGGGGCAATACCTCTTCATATGCCCTGGCTGACCACACTGATAACACGAGAGTGGCTGACCTCTACCCTGACTCTGGCTCTGAGATCGAGCCGAAGAAGATGTTGCTCTCTGAACTCCTCCCCTCTGAGGACAAACTGGAGACTTGTGGCCCAGCTGGCCACACTTGAAACAGGTAATGTCTCCCTGACTGCCTTTCCCCGAACTAGCACTCGGTACAGGAAAAGTCGATCTCGAAAAGCTACCCTGAGACTGCTGGGGATTAAAACCCTTCTGTCTCCTACCATCACTCTGACTATCCTGACTCCTCTTGGAGCCCTTCTGCCCTTCCTCCTCCTCCTGCATCATGATCTCCATATGGGCTGCAGCATCAACCATACGCCCATAATCCCGAATCATAGTTCCCCCAACTCTCAGCTTGAGGCCACGCCTCAACTTCTTCTCAAACTCAATACAGTGGCGTTCCTCAGACGCCACCAACTCAGGTGCAAACCTGGACAAGTTAGTAAATGCAGCCTCAAACTCGGCCACAGAAGAACTCGACTGCTTAAGCTGACAGAACTGGTCTCGCAGCTTCTCTCTGACTGTTGGAGATAAGAACTTCTCCTGGAAAGCATTCACAAAAGCCTCCCACGTACCTCCTATACGCCCCTTAGTAAACTTCCACCACTGACCTGCATCCCCCTTCAACTGGAAAGATGCCAAGGTCACTTTCAACCCCTCGTCTTCGATGCCAAGCATCTCAAACGTCTTCGTTGTCTGTTCGAGCCATTCATCTGCCTTAAGCGGCTCTTTAGGATCACCCACAAATTCATCCGGATTAGACCGGAAGAACTCCCTCTTCAGAAAGGAAGGTCCTGCATCAGCAGCAACATCCCGAGCTTGATTCTCAGCTCTGAGGATGCCTACTGACTCCCTGAATGCCCCCGCTATCTCTCGAGCTAAAGCGCCCATAGCCTGCTGGCCTACTGGCTCGGCCACATTGGCCTGGCCAATTCCCTCCTGAACTACCGGAATCTCCTCTGGCACAGGCACCTCCTGCCTACCCGGCCTACCACGCCTACCACGTCCTCGTCCTCGTCCTGACATCCTAATAAAGGAAACAAAGACATTAGCACATTAATAAATGTGCCGAAGCTAAACACTCGCGTCCTAATGCAATGGACAACAATAATTCATTCCACGTAAGCACATAATCACATAAGCACCTACGAATTTCATTCCCAGATAATGATAGTCCCAATGCGTTACTATAGTTCCGGTTGGAAGCAGCAGTGATCAAGTGCCTTTCCAACAAGACTACTAGAAACTCAAGGGTCCAATCAACATCCTAGAAACTACATTCCATACCCACATAATCACATAAACATGTTATCACATAAGCATATAACGTTACACTAAGTCTCTATCAAACGAGACGAACCCATTGTGATACTAATCACTTCCCACGTACCCAAAGTATTCAAACCCGGTACGCTCTGATACCAAGTTGTCACGCCCTCAAAATAAACCCATTATATATACATCATTGACATGCAATATTAAAAGAAAACAATTCATTATCCCATTCATCAGAGTATTATTAAATAAAAACATTACATGTAATACCAAATTAAATGCCCTACGGGCTTACATTTTTCCAAGCCAACACTTGGACACAAAATATGAGTTCTAACTCAAATACAAATAAAGCCCTAGGCTTGATTAAATATCAAATAAAACAAATAACTAAAGATGGTCTTCAGAATCCAAAAGCTAAATCCATCTAAGCTAAGTTCTTGGAGGTAGCTTATCACCTGAACCTGAAAATGATGTTCCCACGAAGGGTGAGCCACAGCCCAGTAGAAAAACACTAAACCAAATATAAGCATTGAATAAAGCATTAGCATTCAATAGACGGTTAACCAAGATAATCAATTACATCATTTTACAGTCTCATAACAATATTGTCTAAGACACGTTTTACTTTCCAACTTTATCAATATGGCTCAGAACCTGGCCAAACTTACAACAGTGAACTATATATATTACATTCACATTCTTCCAATGTCAACACACAGATGAGACTCAGGCACAAATCAAACACTTCATACTCCAGTTTGATACACATTTTAGTGCTGTATCAAATAAAACACTTCAATATAAATAAGCACACATAAAAGTGATGCTAATGGAGTCCATCCCCTATCTCCTCCCAAACAAAATCCGGTTTAGAGGTCCATCCCCTATCTTCCCCTAAACCGTGGAGTACATCCCCTATCTCCTCCCACACAAAACAATATATGCAAATGCAATGCTCAATCAATACACGTATTTTCTGTATCAATGCAATAGTCAAAATTAATGACTTAACCAATGTGATTAGTTTCAGTTATTCCTAATTCACATGCAATGTCTACAACAAACACGACTATCCTCCACCGATAGCCCAAAACAATTATTTCTAGACTGGAAATAAATATATCAACAATTCAATAGGCGAGTGATTTTAATTATCCAACTACACCATTTAATCAATGAATTCCTCAATTTCATGCATTTAACCAATTTCCCCAATTTCCTTAAATTAATTATACAAATTAATTTATTAATACAACTAGGGTTTTTTCCAAAATTACCAAAGTACTCCCAACATATCAAAATACCAAAACTTAGGACAAAACTTATAGAATGGAGTAGGAAATCCCTACCTTGAAGCGAAGAATTCGAATGGAGAAGATGACGAAAACCAAAGTGCTCCAAACCCAAGATTGTTCAGATTAAACTGAAGCCCTCGACCCACTCTATCTTTTTAACAAAGGACTTAGGGTAGAAATACACTCTAAGTAGATCAAACCTAAGAGAGAAGGTGTGTAGGGAGAGGGAGAAGACGGTTCTAGGGTTTTAAAATAAAAAAGGAGATGAAAAATGATCCAGAAAGTCGGATCTCGAATTTTTATACCAGTCGCCCCGCTCGAGCGTGGAAACCCCCGCTCGAGCGCCACTCACAGACTCCCGCTCGAGCGGCCCAACTCCCGCTCGAGCGGCGAATGCACACTCCCAGAAGTTTTTGCAGACAGGTCCCCGCTCGAGCGCCCAACTCCCCGCTCGAGCGTCACTCACGACTTCCCGCTCGAGCGTCCAATACCCCGCTCGAGCGGCCAACACTACACAGGACATACTGGATGGGTGTATTCCCCGCTCGAGCGTCCAAACCCCCGCTCGAGCGGACAAGCCAAAATCTGGGCAACTAGACTTGGTTCCTAAGCTCAACCAACCTGAAACAAACCTGCCCAACACATCCTATAATTCCAAAAGAGAAAATAAAGGACAACAACAACAATTATACAATGACAGAATCTACGGAACCTAAGTCCGGATACAATAATCAAATGGGAAAAGACCGGGGTCGCTATAAGGGTTTTGTTTGCCCTAGTGTTTCGCCGTAGGGAGCACCGGCCCTTTTTGCTAAAAAGAAAGATGGTGCCTTGAGACTGTGTATAGACTACCGGAAGTTGAATCAGGCTACGGTCAAGAATAAGTACCCTATGCCCCGTATAGATGATATGTTTGACCAGTTGAAGGGTTCCCGTTGTTTCTCTAAGATAGACCTGAGATCGGGTTACCACCAGTTGAGGGTCAGAGGGGAGGATATTCCTAAAACGGCATTCCGTACGCGGTATGGCTATTACGAGTTTCTGGTGATGCCATTCGGGCTTACCAATGCACCGGCAGTTTTTATGGACTTGATGAATCGGATCTTCCGGGAATTCTTGGATCGGTTTGTAGTCGTTTTCGTGGACGACATTCTTATCTATTCGCCTTCTGATAAGGAGCACGAGGAACACTTGAGAGTGGTACTTGAATTGCTTAGAGCCCATAGGCTGTATGCCAAGTTTGGAAAGTGTGAGTTCTGGCTAGGAGAGGTCAAATTCTTAGGCCATGTGGTATCCAGGGAAGGGGTATCTGTTGATATATCCAAGGTAGAGGCAGTGCAAGATTGGGCACAGCCTAAGAGTGTGTTTGAGATCCGTAGTTTTCTGGGATTAGCTGGGTATTACCGTCGGTTTGTGAAAGATTTCTCCAGGCTAGCTTCGCTGTTGACCAGATTGACACGAAAAGGGATCAAATTTGTGTGGAGTGAAACTTGCGAAAAGTCGTTCCAAGAGTTGAAAGTTAGATTGACCACCAATCCGGTCTTGATTATTCCGGAGAGAGGATTGGGTTATGCAGTTTATTGTGATGCCTCACGAGAGGGTTTGGGTTGTGTGTTGATGCAAGAGGGAAAAGTGGTAGGTTATGGCTCACGTCAGTTAAAAATACACGAGAAAAATTACCCTACACACGACTTAGAGTTAGCAGCAGTGATCTTTGCCTTGAAGATTTGGAGGCACTATCTTTATGGTGAGAGGTTCGAGGTGTTCTCGGACCACAAGAGTTTGAAGTACCTGTTTACACAGAGGGACTTGAGTTTGAGGCAGAGGAGATGGATGGAGTTCATTGAGGACTATGATTTTGAGTTGCACTATCACCCGGGAAAGGCCAATGTTGTGGCCGATGCCCTTAGTAGGAAATCCATTAGTGATGTAGCCTGTATAGCCATCCGGGAATGGGAGATGTTGGGTGCACTTGGCGAGTTTGATTTGCTCCTGGGCGAATCTGTTGAGGCTGTGGCCTTGTCTTCTGCTGTTGTACAGCCTACACTTGTGACCCGAGTATTAGAGGCACAGAGAGGTGACCTTGAGGTAGAGTCCTTCCGAGAGAAGATCTCCAGTGGGAACGTTGAGAAGGGTTTGACGGTGTATCCCGACCAGAGTGTGAGATACCGAGACCGTTTGTTTGTGCCAGAGTCTTGCCGAGAGGAAGTACTCCGAGAGTTCCATCATTCACGCCTTGCGGTGCATCAGGGAGGCACTAAGATGTATTGGGATTTGGGTTGTCAGTTTTGGTGGCGGGGTATGAAGAGAGATGTGGCTATTTTCGTATCGAAGTGCCTTACTTGCCAAGAAGTAAAGGCCGAGCATCAGAGGCCAGCGGGTTTGTTGCAACCCTTGCCTATTGCCGAGTGGAAGTGGGAGCATGTCACCATGGACTTCGTTGTAGGTCTTCCGAGGACTCAGCGGGGTAGTGATGCCATTTGGGTGGTTGTAGACCGGTTGACTAAGTCGGCGCATTTCATTCCTATGCGTGTGAGAGATTCGGTAGATCATCTGGCCGACTTGTATATTCGGGACATAGTGAGATTGCACGGGGTCCCAGTGACGATCGTCTCAGATAGAGATCCTCGTTTTACTGCTAGGTTGTGGCAGAGTTTGCAGAGTGCATTGGGCACTAAGTTGACCTTTAGTACGGCTTATCATCCCCAGACTGACGGGCAGTCCGAGCGTACTATTCAGATCCTTGAGGATATGCTTCGAGGTTGTGTCCTTGACTTTAGTGGGACGTGGGAGAGGCACTTGCCATTGGTGGAGTTTGCCTACAATAACAGTTTTCAGGCTAGCATCGGTATGGCACCGTTTGAGGCCTTGTATGGCCGACCGTGTAGGTCTCAAGTGTGTTGGGCCGAGGTGGGTGATGCACCTTTGTTGGGTCCGGAGTTGGTTAGGGAGACGACGGAGAACGTTGAACTTATCCGTAAGAGGCTTGTTACAGCCTAGAGTCGCCAAAAGAGTTATGCCGACCATAGGAGGAGGCCATTGGCGTTTCAGGTTGGTGATCATGTCTTCTTGAAAATATCACCTAGGCGAGGTTTGATGAGGTTTGGGAAGGGTGGGAAGTTATCCCCTCGGTTTATCGGTCCCTTTGAGATCCTTGAGAGGATTGGGGAGGTCGCTTATCGTTTAGCTTTACCACCGCAGTTGTCCGGAGTGCATGACGTGTTTCATGTGAGTATGCTTCGGAAGTATGAGCCGGATCCGTCCCATGTGTTAGATTGGACCGACTTGGAGGTAGATGAGGATGCCTCGTATGAGGAGAGACCAGTTCGGGTCTTGGATAGGAGGGATCAAGTCTTGTGAGGCAAGACCATTCCCTTGGTAAAGGTTTTTTGGAAACATCATGGAGTGGAGGAAGCCACTTGGGAACGTGAGTTGGAAGTCCGCGAGAAATATCCGGACTTATTTGTTGATGTGTAACCATGCTTTGGTGATTTTGTAATATTATTGAACCTTAAGAGTATTGAATATATCTTAGGTTGTAAAACATGGTTTATGTTTTGATTTAATGGAAGTGTTTTGAAACTTACCTCACAATGGAAGTTTAATGTAACATTCCATATGTTGAATGTATTGCAGAAATGGAAATATACCATGAATACTAAATATGATATAGAATTGTGGAATGTAGTATTGAAATTTGTGAAATTTCAGGGAGTGCATAACTATAATGCATGTTGTGGAAAATGTTGTAAACTGCCTCTTGAAAAGAGATGAGATGACCGGTAATGGGTCGAGTTGTTAAAAATTCGCATTTTGATAATGTTGGGAATTGAGAAAATCTTGTTTTTGAAAAACTTGTATTTAATTTCGGGGACGAAATTCTTTAAGGGGGGGAGGTTATAGCGATCCCGGTTGTCCCTTTACTGTTCTGTTGTATTCCGGACTCGATTCCGTGGAGTTGGTAGTTGTATCTATCTTGTGTCATCCTTTAATTCCATTTGTTTGAGTTCTAGGATGTGTTGGGCATGTTTCGAACAGGTGGGTTGAACCTTGGTCTGAAATCTTGTTGCCAGGTTTTTGGTCGTTCCGCTCGAGCGGGCCTTGTTGCGCTCGAGCGGAGATTGCACACTCCCAGTTTTTCGTGTCCCTGCAAAACTTCTGCAGGTGTGATTTCTACGCTCGAGCGGGTTTCTTTACGCTCGAGCGGTAGCGCTCGAGCGGGTACTCTGGCGCTCGAGTGGGTAGTACTTTTTGGTGTAAGTTCTGGGAGGGGGAAATCTACGCTCGAGCGGACTAGTTTTCGCGCTCGAGTTGATGTACTTGATTCTTGTGTCTTGGCGCTCGAGCGGGCCTTCTTGCGCTCGAGCGTACCTAGTTTTTTGTTCTTGACGCTCGAGCGTTGTGTTCTCCGCTCGAGCGGGAATGTCGTATATCAGTTGGCAGCTGGACTTTTTAAAATCACTTTTTACATTCTCTCCCTCTCTCTCTCTCTCTCTCTCTCTCTCTCTCTCTCTTACTTTCTAAAAAGCTATTTTGAGTGCTCCTCTCTCTAGAAACTCTCTTCTCTCTAGGGTTTGATCTAGTTAGAGTGTCTCTCTATCCTCCGGCCTTTGTAAAAAGTGTGTGGATCGTCGAGGGCTTCGTTTTGATCCGAGAATCGTGGTGTTTGGAGCATTTTCACTTTCTCTTCCTTCTCCGTTTGAGCTCTAACTTCGAGGTAGGGATATCCTACTCCTTCTCATGGGTTTTGTCTTTGAATTTTAGTATTTTGATGAGTTGGGGGTTGTTGGGTAATTTTGAGGAAGTTTGGACCTTTGTGTAATTTTACAAAAGTTGGGGTTTTGCTTACATGAACTTATATGCATGTTTGGCATAGAGAAATGAGATCAATATTGAATTATTGGTGAAAATGGAACCTTAGGGTTGTGATGTTAATTATGGGGAATGCTCTAATTACATTGATAAATTAATTGGTATAATTAATTTGAAGAAAAGAAGAATTAAATTGAGAACGTTGAAATGTTGATTATATATCCATTGGGTGCATTTATTTTCAGTATAGAAATAACTACTTTGGGCTATCGGTGGAGGATAGTCTTGATTGTTGTAGACAATGCATGATGATTAGGCAAACTAAAACTAATCAATTGAGTAAGCCATTGAATATGGTAGTTGGTACAATACAGCACTCAAATGTGTATTGAATGATTTAATTTGTATATGATAATTGTTTATATACATTGTATTGTGTGGGAGGAGAAAGGGGCTGTACTCCACGGTTTATTGGAAGAAAGGGGCTGAACCTCTAAACTGAATCTTGTGACAGTGATACAGCACTACAATGTGTATCAGGCTGCGAATTAGAAATGTTTTCTTATGACAGTGATACAGCACTACAATGTGTATCAGGCTGCGAATTTGAAGTGTTTGTTTTGATTTGATATAGCACCAAAATGTATATCGTTATCAATTGTGAAGTATAGAAGTATTTCTATGTTATGTTGATACAGTACCAAAATATGTATCGCTCGTATAGTATGGAAGTAACTTACGTGTTATTGATACAGCACCAAAATGTGTATCCACCATGAATTTCGAAAATGTTTTAAGATGAGTCTTATTCTCATCAAGTTATTTGGCTAAGTTTAAGCCTTGTTTTCAAAGTCAAGGTTGAAAAAGAAATGAGAAATGAAATGTAACAAGGACTTAATGTCATGAAATCAAAATGTGATATATGTGGATGTATCTATGTTGACCATCTATCAACTGCTAATCTTTTAGTCATTGTTCATGGCTGGTTTAGTGTATTTCTACTGGGCTGTGGCTCACCCTTTATGAGACATCATTTTCAGGTACTGGTAGTATGTCACCTCCAAGGACGTAGCTTTGGAGGTAGATTTAGGCCAATAGTAAAAGAAATTTGTGAATCAAAACTCAAAACAGCTATAAAAACGTAAACTAACATTATTTTAATTGTGATTAATTTTGCTCATTGCAAGGGATGCAGATAATTATGGAACAGGACATATAAATGTGCAGAGACATGTAGGTAGATAATTGAAATAAAATATATAAAATGTTATTTCAAAACATAAATATTTTAGCAGAAATTACAAAAGAATAAAAAAAAACTCTCAAAGTTTGAGCCTTAGAACAAGGTAAATCCTGAGTTTTTAATTTTATCAATTTAAATCCTAAACTTTTAATTTATTTTCAGTCTAAATCATTGCTTATTTTTATTTAGTAAAATCAATTTAAATTTTAATCATTAAACTCAATATGTTTGAACATTTTATGTATATCTATATTGAGTTTAATAACTAAAATTATTTTAAAATAATTTTTTCTCGATTTTTATTTAACGAGAATGATTTAAATTAAAAATAAATTAAAATATTAGAGTTTAAATTCTTGAGTTTTTTTTTAAAAATTTATAATTATCCCTTTATTTTATCTTGCATCGCACAGCCAACTGGCAGTAAATCATAGGGGAAAAAAATGTAAAAAAGAGAAACAGAATATTTTAATTTAATTTAAGTAATTAATGACCGTACAATGCACGAGAATTTATTTTTAAAATGTAAAATTGATTTTGATTAGTATTATTTAATGTGTGGAAAATTTTAATAATTGAAAGCTAAATACAAACAAATTTGCTAATGGTTGAGGAAAATTTTTGTCATTATGTGTGATTCTAGATAAATGCTCATATAAACAATTTCTTTCAAAGTTTAAAAAAAAAAAAAATTATATTCTCAACCTGAAATCGAATCCTTATTTGTATTAATAAAATTTATCAAAAATCATGAATTTTACTTGTATCAAAATATATTTTCCTGAAAAATAAATAAATAAAAACAACAAAAAATTCTATACTATTCAAGTTATGACTTGGTTATAATTCATCTTTGTTTTGACCATAAAGAAAAGAACCCAAAACTTTGAGAGCTAAAGGAACTCCTTTAGTGTACTTTACTACACAATGTATAAGTTCTCCATAGCCTCCAATTTGTTGGTGATTCCTGAAGGCTTTCGATTTAAAGAGTTCTATACCTTCATCTTCTCCTAATTCCTCAACCTTATAAATGTGTGTTATGCCATATCTGATTAATGTATGTTGATTTCTAGTTGTTATAATGATTCTACTTTCAAAACCAAACCAATCAAGCTCTCCTACCAATTTTTCAAGTTCTATTGATTCATCCACATCATCAAGAACAATATGAACCTTCTTATGGCATACCCTGTTTCTTATCGTACTTAAGGCACTACCAATATTTCCTACTTTCAAATCTTTCTCCATTAAGATTTCGGAAATGAGTTGTTCATGTAGAGTTTTCAGACAACCTTTTTCTGAAACTTCTCTAACATTTTCAATGACGTTGCAACCTTCAAATTGGCAAGAGATATGGGCATAAATAGCACTTGCAAGAGTTGTCTTACCTATTCAACCCATCCCACATATCCCCACAACACGAGCATCATCCATCCCTAATCCTAGCAATTTAACCATTTCCTCCATACTAGAATCCATGCTTAAAAACAACGACGCACATATCAACATGTGGTTAACAACTTTAAATACGTTTCCCTCAACACTGGGAAATATTACAAAGAAAAGCAACTTAAGCATTTTCAAACAAATCCGGATATCTGGAGCCGAATTTCGCCTCCCGTTCCCACGTCGCTTCTTCAACTCCATGGTGTCTCCACAACACCTTTACCAACGGCATAGTTTTGCCCCGTAGCATTTGCTCCCGGGTATTTAATATTGGAACCGTCGTTCTTTTTTTTTCTTTTGTTGGGTGGGTAAATCATAAAATAAAGACAATAAATTGTACAAGTTTACAAGGGGCATACCCCAGGCATGCCCTACAATAAATAATAAACAACTGCAAAATAGTAGCATAAAACTACCACTACACGCCCTACAACATGAAACCACCCTTGCAAAAGCGAGAGAACAACAACACAAGTACAATAAACCCCAAGTAACCCCTACCATCAAAGATAATAGATGGGAACTTGGGATGGATATATGGGCAATAAACAATATACACCATACGCTCATAAAACATAACAGACATACAGATAATACAAAAGTAACTAAACTAAACACCCAACAAGACCTATCGAAAAATGATAATCGCCAACGCTTGCTCCCAGTCTCTACCTCGGATGAAAACATGGAATTCAATAAGCATCTCGCTCCTCATAGCCGTCACATCTGAGCCACTTAATCAAAGCCATGACGAAGGGAAAAATATATCCCATGAAAAGATCCTGGCAGAGTCACATTAAACCTGCATAGTCAATCACCATAATCAATGGTCTTGGGAAGTTTAGTGAAAACCAATAACCACCATATCAACAGACAAAGTTGACAACAATCCAATCGTGAGAATAATCACCACATCCCCCAATCCCTTCCTGAGCTGACCACAAGTCTCAATCCCCATGGTAGTGTCCCTTTCACTCAATGTCAAGAGTGGCTAACGATCAATCAAGATGGGTCACGTGAAGACAAGAGGTAACCAGAAATCCAATAGGCCACTCACCTTCCAGTCCCTAACTCAGCTAGCCATCAAATCACAATTCTCCATAACAGCAACTCCCCAATCACTCTTGGCAGAAATGACTCAATATCAACGTCATATAGAGTCACATGAAGATCACGCAATCAATCATCATAAACAAACCACTATAAACCATATACTACTGAGCTATGGTTGAACAAAAGAATACAATAAAAACCTTGGCCCGCCACCCAAAATAAACACAGTGGGCCGGAAAATTTGGCAAAAATTGAGTCCAATCAGAATAGCAGCATCAAAACCATGACCACCAAACATGCCCTACGTCTGCACCATACATGTTGCCTCTTTTTCCATACGTAGATGCCCACACAGTAAATTGTGACTGGCCAACCTTAAATTATAACCACATAACCAAAACCATGTGCTAGTTTTAAGTAGGGGTGCAACTCGGGCGGGTTCGGTCGGGTTGGGGGTCTGCCCAAGCCCGACCCGAATTGTATTTGGCACTGCCCAAGCCCGCCCAAGCCCGACCATGAACCCGAACATTGTTGCCCAAGCCCGGCCCAAGCTTTGTATTTTGAACTCGGGTTGCCCGAATTGCCCGAATTGCCCGAGTTCAGAAACCTGTAGGTAGATCTAAGGGTAGACATAAAAGATGCTAATCTAATGGTAGAAAACTAACCAAAAAAAATAAAAAATAAAAATTAAGACTAACTCTTTTACTTAATAGAAGACTAACCAAAAAATAAACAAATAAATAAAAATTAAGACTAACTCTTTTACTTAATTTATATATATTACATAATTTATTAAATTATATATATATTATATATTATATAATTTATATAATATATTAAATTGAATTCGGGTTCGGGTTGCTCGGGTTGGCCATTGGTTCTGCCCAAGCCCGGTCCGAATTGCAATTCGGGCATCAAAAATCTGCCCAAGCCCGTCCAGATTACAAGATATAGTTGCCCAAGCTCTAAAAAAACTCGAACTGGGTTCGGGTTGCTCGGGTTGAGCCCGCCCAAGTTGCACCCTAGTTTTAAGCCAAAATCGTGGCCCAAAAGTGCACCCACGTGGACCCTCTTTCCCATGTAATATCAATATAAAAAAAAACTTGGGTAGCGGGAATCAACACCCACGTGACCCAGTTCACACCTCCATACACCCTGACAAAACAACGTGAGGTGGGTAAACCCTCCACGCGCTGTGACTTACGTAAGGCATACATCATCTTCTTCAATACCTTAACCCTCTGTAATTCCGGCGCTGGAGCTAGCTATACGAGCCAAGCCATTCACCAACCACCGGTGACACAACTGAAACTCCCATACACCGACGGTCGCAAGAAAAGAAAAGAAAGAGCCAGCCCTTCCATTCTCAGTACCAACGACGCTGGAGCAGGGATCCATCCTCACGCACTCCTTTTTTATCAGCGGCTTTGGAATACGCCGTTGTCGGAGAACACCGGAGAAGACCATCGGCACACACTACGAAACCAACCACAAGTTGCTGAAATACAGTCTAGTGACCTTCAATGTCGACAGCACCCAGCAAAAATAAACCATGCTGCCGAACATCAACTATATCAAATCAGTCGGACAACCTGCCAACAACTGGTCCGACGTCGATGAGAGCGCTACTTGAACATGACAGCGACAGCAGCACCAACATGCTTAAAAACCCATGAATCACTGCCAGCGAAGGTGCTAACCCGCTACTGGAAATACTGTAGCAACGTCGGCTAGTAGCAACCCCCGACGACACACAACGACCTACGAAAACACTTCAAACCTATATAAATCTGGACAAATTAAGACCAGATACAGCAACAACACACAACAACATCCAAACCAGACAAAGAATCTGATAAGGAAACCTCAAAACTCCATAGGTAACAACGGTGGGAGCTTTCTCTCTCTAGATTCTAGAGAGAGAACTCCACCTAATCTCTTTTTTTTCCTTTTTTAAACTAGAAATCGGTCGTTTTTCGTAAGAGGTGAGAGGGTGATTTATGATCTGGAGTTGGGCCGAGATATCGACCGAGCAGGTTGAAAGCCCAGCAGTGCATTGGGCCGAGATGACCGACTGTATGCCCAGAGAAGGGCTGCCAGAACTTGGGCCGGGCAGAGTTCGGGCTGTGTGTGCCACCCCGAACCGGACAGAAACTGCTCGGCAAGGCAGTGCTCGGTCGGGCCAGGATGCTCGGTCCGAGGATGGCCGAAGCCAGATAGGCCGAGCGACCGGCGCCCGGGAAGGCGCGGACATCCGAGGAAGTCGTCTGACCGGCAGAGAGGCCGATCCCAGGAGGCACCTCGGGCTAGGCTTTGCCGAGATGCCGTCTAGCCCGGTCCTCCTCAACCTTGGCCAGTGAAGTGCTAGGGTATGGAGCATGGCATAGCACAACGGATAGGGCAGCTCGGCTGCCGAGCTCTAGCTGTGATGACAGGCAGTTGAGGTTAGGTGATGAATGGCATGGTTTATGCTGATAGATGGGATAGCAGAGCCGCGTGTCAGGAGATGACAGGGAGTGGATATGGGGCTCAGAAGGTATATAGGCATGTCTGCGCCCTCCATACGGGACACACGAACATCTCTGTAAGAAATTCTTACACCCAAACACCCTCTCCCTTCTCTCTAGCTATCCTCTGTGTGTGTGTTCTAACTTGATCGTCGGAGGGTTTTTCCGGCCACACACCGCCGGGTAGCTCACCCTTATTGGCTCGCAGGTGATCGGACAGAGACGGAGCTCGGAAGAAAGGAGTACGGGCTCGCCGGAATATTTGCTCCCCGTACAAGAGGCATTCTTATCTACTTCCAAGTCAATCCAATCAAGGACATGAGAAGGGTTGGGTTCATACTTCCTTAGCATAGCTATATGAAATTCATTGTGAACTCCAAAAAGTCGTGGCGGTAAAGCTAACCAGAATGCCACTTTGCCAATTCACTGTAAGATCTCAAAAGGCCCAATGAACCTTAGAGATAATTTACCACTCTTACTAAATCTCATCAAACCCTACCTTGGTGAGATTTTTAGAAACACATGGTCACCAACTTCAAAAGATAAAGGTCGTCTCCTCTTATCGGCATAACTCTTTTGTCAGCTTTAGGCCGTAGCTAACCTCTTTCGAATGAGAACAACTTTCTCGGTTGTCTCTCTAATAATTTCCGGACCCAGTAACGGTGCATCACCCACTTCGGCCCAACAAACCAATGATCTACACGGTCGGCCATACAAGGCCTCAAATGGTGCCATCCCAATACTAGCTTGGTAACTATTGTTGTAAGCAAACTCAATTAATGGTAAGTGCCTTTCCCAAGGCCCCTTAAAATCAACGACACAAGCTCTAAGCATGTCCTCCAAAATCTGAATGGTACGTTCCGACTGTCCATCGGTTTGAGGATGATAAGCGATGCTAAGAGTCAACTTAGTTCCCAACGCCTCTTGAAGGCTTTGCCATAACCGGGCAGTAAAACGAGGATCCCTATCCAACACAATAGTCACAGGGACTCCATGAAGTCGAACTATCTCTCTAATGTACAACTCTGCCAACCGTTCAACTGAGTCGCTGGTGCACATCGGAATGAAATGTGTAGACTTAGTCAACCTATCAACAATCACCCAAACGACATCATTGCCTTGTTGTGTTCTAGGAAGCCCAACTACAAAATCTATGGTAACACGCCCTCATTTCCACTCGACTATCGGTAAGGGTTGTAACAAACCCGCTGGTCTTTGGTGTTCGGCCTTCACTTGTTGACAAGTAAGGCACTTCGATACAAATAAAGCGACATCCCATTTTCATACCCCTCCACCAAAACTGATGACTAAGATCATGATACATTTTAGTGCCTCCCAGGTGTACCGCAAGGCTTGAGTGATGGAATTCCCGAAGTACTTCCTCTCTACAAGATTCTGGTACAAACAAATGATCTAGGTAACGTACACTCAGATCCGAGTGAACGTTCAAACCTTTCTCTTCCTTCCCATTGGAAATCTTAACACGGATTGATTCCACATCACGGTCTCTTCGTTGTACCTCTATGACCTTACTAACCAAGGTAGGTTGAGCATTCAACGTAAACAAGGTAGTACTCTCTCCGGACTCACCCAAGTGCAAATCAAACTTGCCAACAACATCTAGCACATCCCATTCCCGAATGGCCACACTTGCCAAACTACTCACAGATTTTCGACTCAAAGCATCAACTACCACATTGGTTTTTCCCGGATGATAGTGTAACTCAAAGTCATAATCCTCCATAAATTCCATCCACCTCCGTTGTCGTAAATTCAAGTCTTTTTGAGAAAACAAATACTTTTTTTTTTTTTTGGTGGGTAAGTCATAAATTAAAGTAAAAAATTTACACGTTTACAAGGGACATACCCCAGGTAATATAACAAATCCTCATACCCCCCAAAAAGGGAAAACAAATACAAAATAATTAATTTAAAAAACACTCCCACATCAACAGGTAAAAACAAATACTTTAGACTTTTATGATCGAAGAAAACCTCAAACTTCTTACCATACAAGTAATGTCGCCAAATTTTTAAGACAAAAATCACCGTCGCTAATTCTAAATCATGGGTGGGGTAATTCTTCTCGTGAGTTTTCAATTGTCGTGATCTGTAGGCCACAACTTTTCCCTTTTGCATCAAGACACAACCAAGTCCATCCCCAGACGCATCACAATAGACAGTGTAATTCAAACCCCTTTCCGGAATTATCAAAACCGGTGCTGTAGTCAATCTAGTCTTCAGCTCTTGGAATGACTTTTCACAAGTCTCACTCCACACAAATTTGATACCCTTTCTAGTCAACCTAGTCAAGGGTGCAACTAGTTTAAAGAAGTCCCTTACAAAACGTCAATAATACCCCGTCAATCCCAAAAAACTCCGAATTTCAAAAACATTCTTGGGTTGTTCCTAATGCTGTACGCCATCTATCTTTGAGGAGTCCACAGTCACTTCCTCTCAGACACTACATGCCCCAAAAACTTCACCTCCATTAACCAAAACTCGCATTTTGCAAATTTGGCATACAATTAGTGCTCACTAAGTAAACCCAGCAATACCTGCAAGTGAGTCTCTTGTTCCTCTTCAGAGGTTGAATAAATCAAGATGTCGTTCACAAAGATGACCACAAAACAATCCAAGTATTCCCAAAAAATTTTGTTTATCAAATCCATAAAGGAAGCCAGTGCATTGGTCAACACAAAATGCATTACAAGGAATTCATAGTGGCCATAACGAGTACGAAAGGCCGTCTTCTGAATGTCCTCCTCCCGGACACTCAATTGATGGTACCCCGACCTCAAATCTATTTTTGAGAAACAACGAGACCCTGTAAGTTGGTCAAACAGATCATCTATTCTGGGTAGGGGATACTTGTTCTTAACTGTAACTCTATTCAACTTACGGTAATCAATACACAATCGCAATGACCATCCTTTTTCTTTACAAAGAGAGCCGGCACTCCCCAAGGCGATGTACGAGGGCGAATGAAGCCCTTGTCTAAAAGTTCTTGGAGTTGAATCTTCAACTCATGCAATTCGGCGGGTGCAAATCTATACGGTGACATGGAAATCGGTACTGTGCCAGGCACTAATTCAATAGAGAACTCAATCTCCCGGTGAGGTGGTAAACTAGTAAGATCTTCTAGAAAGACATCCGAGTATTCACAAACTACCCTTGGTAACGCAACACGAGCCTCGTCACTCTCACTATCCAAGAGAGTTGCAAGAAGGCCACTAAGCTTGCTCCTACTACGAGGGTCAACAGCTGGTGACAAGGCTCTATCAGCTCGGTTTCCCATAAAATAAAAATGATCACCACCCGAAGTGCACACCGTAACTCTCTGACGGTAACAATCAATCATAGCTTGATAAGAACACAACCAATCTATGCCTAAAATGACATCAAAACTCGACATATCTAGCAACACAAAAGTAAACGGAAGTCGACGCCCTGCAACTTCTATTTCACAATCACGACAACCCCGGTCTAAATCAACTGTACCCCCAACAGGTGACTCTACTCTAAGTGGAGGCAATAACCGTGCTTGTCACGACCCCATTCCGCCCTTAGTAGAATGGTGCCATGATGGCTAGTAATCTGAGATTACTAAAGGCCAACTTGCAAAGATTCACACACAATCAGAGTATACATATGGGGTTTACATGTGCAGAAGCAATAAATTTAAAACCAAATAGTCCACAAGAGCTGTGCATAGATCAAATGAAATGACATACATCTTAATATAGCTTACAACTTGGATACAATAAAATAAAGTATAAAATACATCTTGGTCAAAAGGCTTCTCAAGCCGACATGTACAAAAGAGAAAACTACAAGCCAAGAAGCATAATCTTCAAGATGCTACAAAACATGAATCCAAAAACATCTTGCAACAATCATCTAGGCGTCACCGCCTTCCTGCTCGTCACCTACATATATATAGAGAGGGTGAGCTTGGAAACTCAGTGAATGATACTAGTAATAAAGGTTTTGCATGAATAATATTCAAGATCTCTATTCTAAACACTGCATAGCATACTATACAAAATCAAGGGATGAACCAAGTCCATTAATCAAGTCTTGAAGGGATGCTTACTAGCATCAATATAATACAAGGGATGACATTAAACAACAGTGCTACAAAAGCTTAGAGTCCTATAGCACGTATGGACTTGTGCTACAAAGGTTTAGAGTCCCCTAGCACGTACGGACTTGTGCTACAAAGGTTTAGAGTCCCCTAGCACGTATGGACTTGTGCTACAAAGGTTTAGAGTCCCCTAGCACGTATGGACTTGTGCTACAAAGGTTTAGAGTGCCCTAGCACATACGGACTTGTGCTACAAAGGTTTAGAGTCCCCTAGCATGTAAGGACTTTCCAAGAATGTCATCCAAAACAAGGCTAATACATGATACACAAAATAGGGGTATTCATTCATGCTTAACAAATACTTTTTCCAAAAACAAGCAAAGCAAAGTTTTATCAAAACTTTATAACATAACTTTATTAAAAATACCACTCACATAGTTCTTCGGGTGTAGGAATTACAAACAAGGATCCAAGGCCTACAAGTACATAATAAATCCCATTGAATGCGTTTCAAGAAGACAAGAAGAGATGCTCAAAGATGGATATGAAATGCATCCTTAAAACAAGCTTTACATGACAGGAAATGATCTCGGCATTTCTTTCAAAATCAAGTCAAAACAAAGCAGAACATGCTGGGAGTTACAACACTACCTTTTTCAACTCAGAAAAAACATGCTGGGTACCAACCAGGTCTAGTCCAAGGTCCCACACCCCTTGCCCGAGGTGTGTTCCCGACGACCACATTCAAGGAATGAAGTCTGGGAAAATCAGGGTTTCCCTCTTGAAGAACATGAAGAACAAGAACATGAAATGCTAAAATCATAACTTCTTCATTCGAAATCTGATTTTTCATGAGATGAGTTTGAAAACATGGATCTGGGTACCCATACTTGAAGATTTCATGGAAACAAACACAAAGACATGGAACTTGATACAAACTTTTGGATCAAAACATAGTTTTTCTTCAAGAACACATGAACAACACTTTCTCGTTCTAAAACAACTTTAAATCAATGCATGGTTCATGAATCATGCTAGATCATGCAATGCAATTGGATCAACATCAAGAATATCAAGAGTAAGTCAAGATTCTAACCTCAAAACACCGATTAAACGGCTCAAACTCTAAGGATCAAGCTTGGGATCTAGCTCTCTCACTCTAACTTCCTCTCCTCTTCCAAGAGCTTCTCTCTCTACCATGCAAGAGATATGACACAAAATGATATGTTTCTAACTCTGCTGGCTGACTTAATCCCCTGTTGGGACATGTGGCAACGACTGATTGGATCTCCTAAAAAAGCTGATAGATAGACAAGACAAGGCTATGACAAAGTGTGTATGACAAGCAAGGTAACAAGGGCACTCCTGCAGGAAAAGATCTCGGCTAGGACAAAGCTTCGGCAAATAGGGTCTCAATGATCTTGGCTAGGAAAGACGACACTTGGCCTAGCTGTGCCACACCTTGGCCTAGATGTTCCACACCTCAGTCTAGGTCGTACCAGTCCAGGGACAAGATCGCTTTGGTATAACATCTCGGCCTAGATGTCAGGGTGAGGGTGGTGGTCAACCAAGGTGGCTCCAAGACGGTCCTAGGCCTAAGAAGTTCAAAGGTGTAACCTAGGCTTAAGATGACCTCGGCTAAACTCACACCAAGCACAGAACAAAACATGCAAGCAACATTTATGCGAGACAAATCAAGGTTTGTAAATGCAACTCAACAAGACAAGATCATGTAAATACATGCAAGCATGACTAGAGTAAAGTGAGGGTTGCTACATCCTTTCCCCCTTAAAGAAATTTGGTCTCCGAACTTGAGTTACCTTGCCCCACAAACAACTCCGGATGTCGGATTTTCATTCTTCTTCCATTTCCCATGTAGCATCCTTGCCATAAAGCTCTTTCTATTCAACCTTCACCATCGGTATCGACTTGTTTCTCAACTGTTTCACTTGTCTATCGATAATTCTCATCGACTTCTCCTCGTAGCCTAAATCTTCATTAACCACGATCCCAAAATGATCAATCACATGCAATGGATCCTGAATATACTTCCTTAACATGGAAACATGAAACACATTGTGGACTTGGCTTAATTCTGGTGGCAAAGCAAGTTGCCAACTTACCTTTCTTCCCAAATCTTGAAACTCCTTTCGTCGGCAAAACCTTCAAGAATACATGATCCCCAACTTCAAATTCTAGCTATCTTCTCCTCTAGTCGGCGTAACTCTTTTGTTGACTCTGAGCAGTCTTAATTCTTTGTCGGATAAGTTTAATCTTCTTGGTTGTCACTTGGATTAGCTCTGGACCAATCAAAGCTTTATCTCCTACTTCCGTCCAAAATATCAGCGATCTGCACTTTCTTTCATACAGAGCTTCATACGGCGCCATGCCAATGCTAGCTTGATAATTGTTGTTGTAGGCGAATTCCACTAACGGCAAATGCACTTCCCAACTTCCCTTGAAGTCCAATACGCATAGTCTGAGCATATCTTCCAGTGTCTAAATTGTTCTCTCTGTTTGTCCATCGGTCTGGGGATGAAAAGCTGTGCTAAATCTGAACTCGGTTCCCAAAGCTCCTTATAGACTCTGCGAAAATTTAGAAACAAACTTCGGATCTCGGTCTGACACAATGGACATCGGCACTCCATGAAGTCTAACGATCGCATTCATATACAACAAAGTGAGTTGATCGGCATTAAAGGTAGTCTTAACAAGCAAGAAGTGTGCTGACTAAGTTAATCTATCGACTACAACCCAAATTGAATCCATACATTTCTTTGTCCTCAGCAAACCAACCCCAAAATCCATGGAGATGTGCTCCCATTTCCACTCGGGAATCGACAAAGGTTGAAGAAGTCCTGCTGGTCTCTAGTGCTCTGCTTTCACTTGTTGATAATATAGGCACTGAGACACAAACTCGGCTATTTCTCTCTTCATATTTGGCCACCAAAAAGTCTGCTTCACATCTTGATACATCTTGGTGTTCCCAGGATGTACTGCAAATCTGGAACCATGAGCTTCCTATAAAATCCTTCTTTTCAACTCGGGGACATCAGCCACGCACAATCTTCCTTCAAACTTAAGTACCTGATCCTCAATGGCGTACCCTGGCCTCGGCTTGGTGACAAATTCATCAATCACCCTTTTTAAGAATTCATCCTCCATCTGCCTGGTCGTCACTTCCTCAATAATAGTCGGCTCCACTGAGATCATTGTCAAATAAGCTGAATTCCCAACTAACTTCCTGCTTAAAGCGTCGGCTACTGAGTTTGCTTTACCTGGATGATACTGAATCTGCATGTCGTAATCTTTCAATAATTCAAGCCATCTTCTCTGCCTCATATTTAATTCCTTCTGGGTGAACAAGTACTTCAAACTCTTGTGGTCTATAAAAACTTGGCAAGAAGCTCCATACAAGTAATGACACCAAATCTTCAAAGAAAATACCACGGTTGCTAATTCTAGATCATGGGTGGGATAGTTCTTCTCATGGGGTTTCAATTGACGAGATGCATATGCTATGACTTTACCCCCTTGCATTAATACGCAACCGAAACCCTTATGTGATGCGTCACTATAAATCTGAAATTCCTCATTACTTGACAGTAGTACAAGAACTGGTGCTGTGACTAACCTCGTCTTTAGCTCCTGGAAGGCCGATTCCCTATCCTCGGTCCATTCATACGCCACCCCTTTCTGAGTTAGTTGTGTCAAAGGTATTGCGATCTTTGAAAAATCCTTCACAAACTTTCTGTAATAACCAGCCAAACCCAAAAAGCTACGAACCTAAGACACATTAGTCGGCCTCGGCCAATTTACAACGGCTTCAACCTTGCTAGGATCAACTGAAATACCTTCTTCATTAATCACATGCTCCAAAAATGAAATGCTGGAAAGCCAAAACTCACACTTGCTAAGCTTGGCATACAACTTCCTATCCCTCAAAATCTGCAGGGCAAGTCTCAGATGCTTCTCATGCTCAACTTCACTCCTGGAATAGATCAATATATCGTCGATGAAGACAACCACAAATTCGTCTAAGTGAGGTTTAAAGACTCTGTTCATCAAGTCCATGAATGCTGCAGGAGCATTAGTCACTCCAAAAAGCATTACCAAAAATTCGTAATGGCCATACCTTGTCCGAAAAGCAGTCTTCTCAACATCCTCGGCTTTAACCTTCAACTGATGGTAGCCCGATCTGAGATCGATCTTAGAAAAGACTTGTGCTCCCTGTAGTTGATCAAGCAAATCATCTATCCTCGACAATGGGTACTTATTCTTAATGGTTACTTTGTTCAGTTCTCGGTAATCAATACAAAGACGAAGTGTACCATCCTTTTTCTTTACAAATAAAACTGGTGCTCCCCAAGGTGAAGTACTTGGCCTAATAAAGCCCTTATCTAACAACTCTTGTAATTGCACTTTCAACTCCTTAAGCTCGGCTAGGGCCATTCTATAGGGTGTTTTAGAGATAGGCTGGGTTACCGACATAACGTCAATAGTGAATTCTATTTCCCTATCGATCAAGTGACCAGGCAAATCATTTGGAAAGACGTCGGAAAACTCCTTAACAACTGGGATGTCGGCCAATTCAACGTTCCCACTCAGATTGTTTAGTATATTACACAATAACCTTGACACCCTTTTTGAATCAATTTATAGGCCTTCATGGATGAGATCAAGTAAGGTGGGGATACTACTCCTTTACCCTGGAACGTAACCTCGGCTAGGTTTGGGGGTTTCAATGTGACACTTTTGGAGACGCGGTTAATGGATGCATGATTCCTTACTAGCCAATCCATTCCCAATATGACATCAAAGTGGGTTATGTTCAATGGCATTAAATCAACAAATAATTCTACATCCTTAATCACAACAACACATGCCTTATAAACGGATGAAACAGTCATGGTTCTCCCAGATGGAGTAGACACAGATAACACATAACCAAGGGGTTCTAATTCCTTATTCAACTTCCCGGAAAATTTAGCAGGTACAAATGAATACGTAGAACCCGAATCAATCAATATGTATGCATCTTGAGAACATATAGGGAGGGTACCTGACACTACTGTCTCAGCATTCTGGGTGTCTCCTGGCACTAATGCAAAAACTCTGCCCTGCCTCATCTGCGCCTTGCCGACGTTGTTGTTCTGTGCCGAGCCTGAAGTACTCCCATTTTTCTTGCCATCATTAACGTTTGTCTTCGGACAGTCTTTCATACAATGACCTACCTCACTACATTCAAAACAAGCTCCAGACGCCCAACGACAAACTCTAGAATGTGGCTTCCCGCAACATGAACACGTCGGCCTAGTGCCACCTTCCTGTCTTGAGTAGCTCGAACTTCCTATGTTCTTCTTCTTCCTGGCGTCAAATGCTCCTCGACGATTATTGTAATTCTGTCTCTTCTTCTGGTTCTCTCCTGAACTCTGGTATCGGTTCAGGTTAGCTTCTGCTAGGATGGCCTTGTCTAACACTCCAGCGTAAGTCGGCATGTTGAGCATATTCACTCGGTCCTGTATCGGTCCACGCAACCCACTTTCGAACTTCTTAGCCTTCCTATATTCGTCATCGACCATATGGGGCGCATATCTTGACAACTCGGTAAAAGCACGGTCGCATTCCTCCACTGCCTTGTTGCCTTGTGTCAAAGTCTGGAACTCTGTGGTTTTGCGGTCTCGGACACTAAGGGGGAAATGCTTGTTGTAGAATAACTCCAAAAATCTGGCCCAATCAAGCCTGGGTTACCTTCACGAATCATCATCCACCATCTTCGTGCGTTGTCATCTAACGTGAATGCTGCCAATGACACCTTCTGAGCATCAGTACTGGGAAAAATCTCAAACAACTTCTCCATTTCCAAGACCCACGCTTCGGCTTTCATCGGCTCTATACCCCCTTGGAACCTCGGTGGTTTCATCTTTTTGAACTCTCTGATCAAGGCTATTGTGCCGTCCCCATATGAGGCTTGCTGTGGAGGCACTTGCGGCACTAGAGGAGGTGGAGGTGGGACTGCATGTCGGCCGTTTGTCTGCTCGGCCTAGGTAGTGGTAGTACTAGCATCCTGTGGCCTAGGTTGTCTAAACTCGCGGACCAAACTTTCGACCAAACTTTTCAGTCTGTCTAATTTGTCTTCAGAATGATCTCGGCCAACTGGAGGTCTACCCCTTCTCATGATGCTAGAAGTATGCAAAATATGACTTTAAAACAAAGTGAGCAAATAAACATGTATGCAAGTAACAAATGGTTATGCCGAGATGATGCACACCTTGTCAAGTAGCAAGCAATATGACGCAATCCTAACATCATTCTAAGGAACATCCTATGCTCTTTAGGACTCAAAGTGTATGAATAACGTACTATAAGGAACTAGTGCTTTGATACCAATCTATCACGACCCCATTCCACCCCTAGTAGAATGGTGCCATGATGGCCAGTAATCCGAGATTACCAAAGGCCAACTTGCAAAGATTCACACACAATCAGAGTATACATATGGGGCTTACATGTGCGGAAGCAATAAATTTAAAACTAAATAGTCCACAAGAGCTGTGCATAGATCAAATGAAATGACATATATCTTAATATAGCTTACAACTTGGATACAACAAAATAATGTACAAAATACATCTTGATCAAAAGGCTTCTCAAGCCGACATATACAAAAGAGAAAATTACAAGCCAAGAAGCATAATCTTCAAGATGCTACAAAACATGAATCCAAAAACATCTTGCAACAATCATCTAGGCGTCACCGCCTTCCTGCTCGTCACCTACATATATATAGAGAGGGTGAGCTTGGATACTCAGTGAATGATACTAGTAATAAAGGTTTTGCATGAATAATATTCAAGATCTCTATTCCAAACAATACATAGCATACTATAAAAAAATCAAGGGATGAACCAAGTCCATCAATCAAGTCTTGAAGGGATGCTTACTAGCATCAATATAATACAAGGGATGACATTAAACAAAGGTGCTACAAAAGCTTAGAGTCCTCTAGCATGTAAGGACTTGTGCTACAAAGGTTTAGAGTCCCCTAGCACGTACGGACTTGTGCTATAAAGGTTTAGAGTCCCCTAGCACGTATGGACTTGTGCTACAAAGGTTTAGAGTCCCCTAGCACATACGAACTTGTGCTACAAAGGTTTAGAGTCCCCTAGCACGTACGGACTTTCCAAGAATGTCATCCAAAACAAGGCTAATACATGATACAGAAAATAGGGGTATTCAGTCATGCTTAACAAATACTTTTTCCAAAAACAAGCAAAGTGAAGTTTTATCAAAACTTTATAACATAACTTTATTAAAAATACCACTCACATAGTTCTTCAGGTGTAGGAATTACAAGCAAGGATCCAAGGCCTACAAGTACATAATAAATCCCATTGAATGTGTTTCAAGAAGACAAGAAGAGATGCTCAAAGATGGATATGAAATGCATCCTTAAAATAAGCTTTACATGACAGGAAAGGATCTCGGCATTTCTTTCAAAATCAAGTCAAAACAAAGAAAAACATGCTGGGAGTTACAACACTGCCTTTTTCATCTCGGGAAAAACATGCTGGGTACCAACCAGGTCTAGGCCAAGGTCCCACACCCCTTGGCCGAGGTGTGTTCCCGACGACCACATTCACGGAATGAAGTCTGGGAAAATCTGGGTTTCCCTCTTGAAGAACATGAAGAACAAGAAGATGAAATGCTAAAATCATAACTTCTTCATTCGAAATCTGAGTTTTCATGAGATGAGTTTGAAAACATGGACCTGGGTACCCATTCTTGAAGATTTCATGGAAACAAACACAATGACATAGAACTTGATACAAACTTTCGGATCAAAACATAATTTTTCTTCAAGAACACATGAACAACACTTTCGCTTGCTAAAACAACTTTAAATCAATGCATGGTTCATGAATCATGCTAGACCATGCAATGCAATCGGATCAACATCAAGAATATCAAGAGTAAGTCAAGATTCTAACCTCAAAACACGGATTAAATGGCTCAAACTCTATGAATCAAGCTTGGGATCTAGCTCTCTCACTCCAACATCCTCTCCTCTTCCTAGAGCTTCTCTCTCTACCATGCAAGAGATATGACACAAAATGATATGTTTCTAACTCTGCTGGCTGACTTAACCCCTTGTTGGGACACGTGGCAACGGCTGATTGGATCTCCTCAAAAAGGTGATAGATAGACAAGACAAGGCTATGACAAAGTGTGTATGACAAGCAAGGTAACAAGGGCACTCCGGACGGGAAAAGATCTCGGCTAGGACAAAGCTTCGGCAAATAGGGCCTCAATGATCTCGGCTAGGAAGGACGACACTTGGCCTAGCTGTGCCACACCTTGGCCTAGATGTGCCACACCTCGGTCTAGGTCGTACTAGTCTAGGGACAAGATCGCTTTGGTATAACATCTCGGCCTAGATGTCAGGGTGAGGGTGGAGGTCAACCAAGGTGGCTCCAAGACGGTCCTAGGCCTAAGAAGTTCAAAGGTGTAACCTAGGTTTAATGTGACCTCGGCTAAACTCACACCAAGCACGGAACAAAACATGCAAGCAACATTTATGCGAGACAAATCAAGGTTTGTAAATGCAACTTAACAAGACAAGATCATGTAAATACATGCAAGCATGACTAGAGTAAAGTGAGGGTTGCTACAGTGCTACCTCTAACCCCAATGCAGAAGCAAATGTAGCAGATATAAATGAATGAGACGAACTTGTGTCTATCAATACATCAGCCAAATAATTACACACAACAAAAATACCTCTCACAACTGAGGATTCTGGCAATTTCTCTGGCACGGTAACAACATACACACGCCCCTGTGGCCCCTGATTAACTTGCTCCCCTCTCAGAGTATAGGCATGTTGTACTGACCGAGCCGAAGTGGCTCCCTGATTAACTCGCGAAGCTTGGACTGATTGAGCCTGCTGGTGGCTCTAAGTCTGCCTCGACCCTGATACGCCAGATGTGCCTCCCAATTGTGGGCAAGTTCTCTTCATGTGCCCCGGCTGACCACACTGATAACAATTAAACCCTTGACCTTTATTCTGAGACTGAGACTGAGACTGACTTTGAGATCGATTAGGTGGTGGTAACATTAATTACCTGTCCTCCTCCCTTGTGTGAGCATGAGAAAGATTTGTGACCCGGTTGGCCACATTTGAAACACGAGAAGCTACTCGATGCACTTTTTCCCAGACCCACACTAGGCAAAGGAAAAGTGGATCTAGACTACTGTGGTTGGGACTGGGATGGATAGGTGTTCTTGCTCTTCTTGTTCTGCCTATAGTCTCCGTAATAGTCTTGGACCTTAGACCTTGAACTCCGAAGGCTCTTCTCCTTAGCTTGTATGGAAATTTCTACCTGTGTCGCCGTCTCCACAAGACAATCGTATTCCCAAATCATATTTCCGACAAGCTTGAACATAATTTTTGTTTTCAATTTCTTTTCAAATTCAATGCAACGACGCTCTTCCGTTGCCACCAACTTTGGTGCAAATTTGGACAAACTAGAGAAGACCGCCTCAAACTCGGCCACGGGTATGCCGAGTTGTTTGAGGTCTTTAAACTCTTGCCTCAATCTCTCCCTAGCAGTGGAAGGTATGTACTTATCTTGGAAAGAAACCGCAAAGGCTTCCCATGTCGGCTCCACTCTACCCTTGGCATATTTCCACCATTGACCCGCGTCTCCCTTAAGGTTGTAACTTGCTAGAGTCACTCTTAGTTCACTATCTTCAATGTGAAGCATCTCAAATGTTTTCACAGTTTATTCGAGCCACTCATCCGCTTTCTTGGGCTCAGGACCACCATGGAACTCATCCGGTTTGGCCCGCAAGAACTCTCTAGTAAGGAAACTCGCCCTTGACTCCGCAGTGTTCTCTCGAGCTTGATTCTCCACCCTCAACAAGTTCATAGACTCCCTTAAAGCCCCTTCTATTTCTCGAGCTAGGGCCCCGATTGCGATTTGACCCGCTTGTCCCACCTGCTCGGCCACATTAGCTTGGCCTGCTTTCTCGACCATATTAGCTTGGCTGAACCCTTCTTCTTGCACCCGAACCCTATGGACCGATACCCCCTACACATCTCGGCGAACCCTACCACATCTCCCACCTCTACCACCACGGACTTGAAGCCTTCCTGACATCCTAATAAGGACATAAGAGAAATAATTTAGCACATTAACTCATATGTGCTCGTAACTTGACTCACACGTTCGACTACAGCAATTCCATATATTTCTCTACCATATACACAATTCAATTTCACTCCACATAAGCACTTAGTTATGTAAACACATACGGACTATTTTTTTACGATGAAATCCGTCCCACAAAAAAATCAAGAATTCTTAGTAGAACGAGTATTGATCAATTACCCTTCTAATGAGACCTCAAGGAATTTAACAGGCATAAACAACATCCCAGAAGTCCAGTCCCATACCCATTTAGTCACATAAGCATGTTATCACAAAGTCACAAAATGCATAACACTTCCTAAGCATGCTAAATGAACCCATTGTGGTTAAACAACCACTTGCCACGAGTTCCAAGTATTCAAACCCGGTAGCTCTGATACCAAGTTGTAGCGCCCCAAATTTCTAGCCCAAATGATAATACAACAATCATGGCTCTTTCAAGCAAAACTGAATATAAATCTCCAAACTTACATTACATGATACAATAGTTCTTCATGCAACAATACATTAATCCAACAATAAGTAAATAAACAAATAAATACCCCAAAGGGTTTACAAGTTTCCAAGGCTTAAGCCTGGTTACACAAAACGGTTATTCAAACCCACACACATACAACCCTTGGCTTACACACAGAGTTACAGCAAAATGAGAGTCTCGTACTCTCAACACACATTTCCTCGCCTTTAGTTAGGCGGCATCACCACATCTTTTCTTGCACAAAAATCCCGTAGGGTGAGCATAAAGCCCAGTCGAAAATCCTTAACAAAGTATATACATTTTATACATGTCTCAAGAGATGGAATTCACATGCCATGCTATGCTTTTTTAAAAGAAAATCAAATCTTCATCTTTGAAAACCCTCACGCTGAATAATGTCATGAAATTTTAATTCTTCAAAACTTAACAATTCATTTCAAGAGCAGTAAATACGACTCTGGTAATCCCTAGGTCGGTGTCTGCAAGTAGACTATACAAGTGCTACCAATTTGTCATTTTTACCGATATTAACCAGAAGGCTCGACACCTATCCGCATGGGTTTCGGTCTTTCACCACAGACTCTCAAGCCAATTTATTCAATATCATCTACACCACCTATCAAGACTTACCAACATATTTATCCCAAAACCATTCCATGAAAACTTGTTTCTCAACATTCTTTTCTCAATGCAAGTTTTCAAATCAACTTTCAAAGTTTAATGTAATCAAATGAATTGATATATGCCAATAACACAAGATGAAAATAAATACTTTTATTCCAATTCATCATCCAATGAATAGCACAATTCCCTCTTATCAAGTATCCTCAACAATTAGTTATTTCAAGACTATTTCAACGTTTTAAACAATAATTTTCAAAATGAATAATAATTCTTATATTCCCTGAAATTCATCATTTATATAAATATAAAGAAGAAATTTTCCAAACATCAATTTATTTTGACACACAAAATAAATATAACAATATCATCATGGATTTCCAGTCTCTTAAAAAAAACCCCAAATTCTAGGTTTTCTCACCAAAACTATACAACTCAAATCTTTTGAAAGAAAACTTTCCAAAATCATCTTTTCTTCAATCAACGAAAATCAAAACCCATAAGATCATTTTAAAAGAACAAGAGACAAACCCACTTTCAAAATCACTCAACTTCTTGAATCAACAACCAATTTTCAAAGCTATCGAAAGATGATTTCAAAAATCATATAGATCTTGCAAAAACATATATATAACTCAAAGAAAATCCTTACCTCAAGTTTTGAAAAAGAAATGAGATGAAATCCCCAAAATCAACAGTGTTGAAACTCGATCTTCACTGCACACAACGAAGCCCTCAAAAAGTTAACCAACTTTGATGAAGAAACTATGGCAGAACTCTAATGGATCTTGAGAAATCATAGTTTTGATTCAATTTGGTGTAAGGAAATGTAGAGAGAAGGGAGATGAAAGGGTTTTTAAAGAGACAGAGACCTAACAAGAGTGAGATACACTCAGCCTAAAGAGAAGAAAAGACTAAAATTTTGAACTCACCTACCACCGGACGTGCGACGCTTCTCCCGCACTTGCACTCCCACACCTGCATTTATTGCAGTAGCCAAACAAGCCCTCCCCTATTTTCCACATGTGCGGCTCAAGCAACTTCGAATGCATTTTGTATTTTTGCTTCGGGGGTGCTACCCCTCAATCCTGCCAAGGCGCTGCCGTTGGACCCGCCATGGGGCGCTGCCCCCTGGACCCTCGCGAGCTGACCGTGCAGCTCAATCCCTGACCTGCCTAGTCGAAGTGGCAAAACATGAAAGTAGGATCAAAACCGGGATTGCTACACAAATAATGGATGAGAGCAGTAATCAAAATAGTTTTTTTTGAAGCAACCCATAAAAAATGATGTAAGTATTCATATGAAGGGGTTTTATAATTTTTGTAGAGCACCATCAATTATTTTCAATATCGTTTTTTGTCAAAAATTAAAGGACCTAGTAACTAAATTAAGAATAACATATTATTGGAATTGTTCTTATTTTGTCATTTAAATAGTACATTATTTGAGAACCACTCTTTCATGTTAGTGCATGATGCTTATGTGCTTATAAGTTTAGTTTTTACCTTTCCACGAACATTCTTGTGGATAATTTATAATGTAAAAGTTTTTTTTTTTTTTTTTATATATATTGAAAAGTTTTATAATGCTTATATGTAAAAGTTTAATTTTTTTCTGTATTTATAATGCTTATGTGCTTATAAGTTTGGTTGTTTTTTCTTTTTCTGTATTTGAGAATTATTTTCTGTATTGAAAAGATTTGAAATAATTTAATTTTTTTAGTTTGTTTTTTATTTATTATTTGGGTTTACCTTGAAGGAAAGTCAGGAAAAATAATAGGGTGTAATGAGAGTAAAATAAAATTTTAAATTATTAAATAGGATGTACTTAGAAATTTGGAGTACTTATGTTGTGTTTGGTTAGTGGATTTAAGGATAGATTTGGAAAAGAAAACGGAAAAGGTAGATGAAATGTGAACAAAACATACCTATATTTCACTTAGTTTCACACACCTTTTTTCTTTCCCTTTCTAAATCTCTTTCCAAATCCCCCAACCAAGCACAACATTATTGATTTTTTGGGTGTAAATAGAATCCCCCTAATTCATCTAAGTACATATATTTAATGAACACTTTCTCAATGCACACATTATAAAAATATAAATTTTAGTACACATATCTATATTCCAATATTACCCTCATTTTCAATTTTAAAACCCTAAGGCTATGTTTGGTTTCAATGTTTGAATCATTTTAATTTTTTTTTTTTGAGAAAATTATAAATTAATTTGACAAAAATAAATACCAAAAAAATATTTTTTAATTCTTAATTTATTTATTTTTACTCCTAGAAAGATAAAATCATATTGAAATGATAAGTTTTTGTATATTTATTTTTGAAAACGTATTCTAAAACTAGATTAAACATAGCCTTTTTTTTTTCTCATTCACCCACTCCTTCTTTATTGTCGTTGTCGCCACTTTCAACCCTCCAGCGCTACCACCACCGCCACTTCTAGCTCATTCCCCTCTATCCTAGACCTTTATAGTCAATCTTGAGTGATTCATGGTGGAAGACTTGTGGAAGTGTATAGTTCATGGCAGAAAGTGATCAACAGGTGAAGAGGAAAAGAAGTGATGGGAGGGGAAGACAAATGAGAGAGGTGGCACTGGCGATAAAAAATGGTTGTAATGTTTTAGAATTAGGGTTTAGGTAGAAGAAAAGGAGGGTATTGTAGCATTTTTATTTTAGGACAAAATTGTATTAATGAAAATTTTCATTAAATGTGTGAACTGAAGAGAATTGGTGTGTGAAAATAGAATTACCCACGTTTGATCCATAAATTTAATTTTAAATGTTTGTTATCCAAAGGCCTATATTATAAAATATATTGTTCATAAAGACAAGTTTCAACAAAATGATCAAATTACCCATATCTATATATATACCAACCAAACCCTACATTTCCCCAATCAAAACTGTCCCCTCTCTCTCTCTCTCTCTCTCTCTCTCTCTCTCTCTCTCTCTCTCCGATCTAAACCCTATCCATCGCTGTCTCCGCCACCTTTCTGCCATCGCCTCTGACTCTAGTTTCACTCATCATTCATCTTTCTCATAACTCTGTCCTCTCTTTCTCTCTTTTTGATCTAAACCCTAGCCATCACTGTCTCCATGTCGTCTCCACCACTTCTCCATCACCACCATCGACTTTGGTGATAGTCGAAGGAAAGCAATAGTGAGCAGAGAAGCCGTCATCGTGAGAATGTCAGATCGATGGAGTTGGTCAGTCACCATGAGAAGGTCAGATCAACTACTAGTCTTAATCTTCGTCACCATCTCAGTCTCTCTTTGATCTCTGATCTTCAACTATAAAAAATGAGGTCAAATCGTTGGCTACTGCTATGTCGCCATCGCTGCTAAGCTTCTCTTTGTGTGTGTTCCTCTCATTTCTCTATATGTTAGGTCTAGTTTTTTTTTTTTTTTTAAAAAAAAAAAAAGATTTGAGCTCAGATCATCTCCTCTGTTTGAATATGTATGGTTTAATTTTCTAAAAAGTATCTCAACAAGCTCTTGGATGAACATTGATTCAGACCTATAGATTTAGGGAAATAGTAAAACAAATAAAAAGAGACAAACATAAATAATTCAACTAAATTTAAGATACATGACTTCAAAACATAACTCTGTCTGTTTTTTTAGATTATCTTAATCTAGATATATTTAAAAGGACAAAAATTGTTATTTTTTTTTTAAATTTACTAAATACAAAAAATATATAAAATTAAATACAACTTCGTAACTTTTTGTGTGTGTGTGTGTGTGTGTGTGTGCGTATTTTACTTGTTTAGTACATTTATATTATAGATTAAATGCATCTAAAAACAAAAATAAAAAATTGAATAAAATATGAAAAACAAAAGAACTGTTTTTGAAACCAAACAGAATTGAATCTTCAATCTAAATTATAGAAATAAAAAGAGAGCAAAAGGAAAATATTTTAATTAAATACCTAACAGTTGTATCACTAGGGTAAGGCCATCCTGATAAATTGGCAACTTGCTCCAAAGCATTCCTCCACCTTTGGACCTTCTCCATCCCAAATATTCCCTGTTTGGACACCAATTCCGCAAATCCACCACCAAAACTCCCTGTTTCGCTTCGCACTTCCGATGGCTTCACATGATAGAAAATCGGATACACAGTTGTGTTGCTACATTCAAGTATCTCCACAAGCTCATCCAAACACCATCTGGAAGAAGCATAGTTATTGGACAAAACCACAATTGAAAACCTTGATTCTTGAATCGCTTTCCGGAGTTCCACAGAAATAGATTTTCCTCTTTTGAGCTTTTCATCGTCTTTGAAGATATGAATTCCCTTCTAAGCCAATGCTGCGTATAGATGGCTGACGAAGTTATTGCGAGTGTCTTCGCCTCTAAAGCACAAGAACACATCGTATGTCCATCGAGATCGAGATGAAGATGGAACAATAGAGGAAACCATTGTTAACTGTTTGGTTGGTGTACTACCAAATCCCTTACTCAAGAGATTGGGGGATTTTGATTGATGAGATAACAGAACTTACTAGTCTCTCTCGTTTTTATACTCTGCACATTTGCGTTGCTTGCGTGCTACTTGGTCTCTATACAGAAGTCAACATCTAAGTCAAAGTTTGAAAGTTAATTTCCACGAAATCACTTCCTTCGAAGAAAGCAAGTATTGTAATAATAATAATAATAATTACATCAACCTTCCCTTCCTAGAAATTACAGTTGTTACGTTTTTTTTTAATGTTTGTCATAAGGTATATATTAAAAAATATTTACCTATCAATTGTTAAAAAAAATTGGGAAATTACACTTCAATTGAAAGTTGAAAAATTATTTTTAAATTAATGACAAACGTTACAAATATTGAAAAGTAAAATTATAAATTATTTTATATTTTTGTAATTAATTTTTGCAAATTCTTTTGTTAAGTAATATTTTTTTAAAAAAATTTAACAAGTATTTTGAAAATACATGTTTAAGGTGTGATTTATATTGCAATTTAACTATTGTGGACACACACTATTTTGTGCAATATATATACACACTCTATAATCACATTAAAAAAAGAAAAGAAAAAGAAAACTCACTGCTGAGTCATCTAACAAAATTTACTCACTATTGAGTCATCTAACAAAAGAATGAGAAATAGGAAGAATATCAAAAGGAATTCAAATTCATCCTTTTGGATTTGAATTGAACACTTAGTCGATTTAGAAAGCCTAAAATGAGGCACTTAAGTTAAGCTGAAATCGTTAAGCTATAATTACTCAATAAATTCTTTTTCTTAGATGCTTAGCAAGATTAGTTTGAGTTAAACTTTGCCAATTACGCTAATGAAACAATTGGTGGCCCAAGTAAATTAGTTCCTAGAACAAAAGAGTGAAGGATGAAGAAGGTTAGAGAGAAACCTTCTTCTTGAGAGCTAGAACAGAAAAAATAATAAGAAATATGAAGAAAATCAAATGGAATTCAGAATTGCACACTTAGTTGATTTAGAAAATGTAAAATTAGGTGCTTAAATTAAACTGATATTGTTAAGCTACAATTACTTGGAAAATTTTCTTTATTAGAGGCTAAGCAAGATTAGTTTGAGTTAAACTTGACCGCTTAAGCTAATGAAAGAATTAATGGCCTAAGCAAATTAGTTCCTAGAACAAAAGAGAGAATGATGGAGAAGGACGAAGAAGGTTAGAGAGAAACTTTCTTCTTTAGAGCTAGAACAGAAAAAAGAATGTGAGATATGAAGAAAATCAAAGTTAATTCAAAGTCATCCTTTTAGATTTGAGAATGGAACACTTAGTTGATTTAGAAAACCTAAATTGAGGTGCTTAAGTTAAACTAATATCGTTAAGTTGCAATTAGTCAGTAAATTCTCTTTCTTAGAGGCTAAGAAGATTAGTTTCAGTTAAACTTAGCCAATTAAGTTAATGAAACAATTAATGGCCTAAGCTAATTTGTTCCAAGAACAAAAGGGAGAAGGACGGAGAAGGTTAGAGGGAAAATTTCTTTTTGAGCACTAGAATAGCAAAAAGAATGAGAAATAGGAAAATAAAAAAAGAGAATTCGAATTCATCCTTTTTGATTTGAGAATTGAACACTTAGTCAATTTTGAAAACTTAAAATGATGTGCTTAAGTAAAACCAAAACTGTGAAGCTATAATTACTCAATAAATTCTTTTTCTTAGAGGCTTAGCAAGATTAGATTGAGTTAAACTAGGCCAATTAAGCTAATGTAACAATTAGTGGCTGACGTAAATTAGTTCTTAGAACAAAAGAGAGAAGAATGGAGAAGGACGGAGAAGGTTAGAGAGAAACTATCTTCTTGAGAGCTAGAATAGAAAAAAGAATGAGAAATATGAAGCAAAATCAAAGGGAATTCAAATTCATCTTTTTTGATTTGAAAATTGAACACTTGGTTTAGAAAACCTAAAATGAGGTGCTTAAGTTAAACTAATGTCGTTAAGCTACAATTACTCCACAAATTATGTTTCTTAGTGGTTAAGCAAGATTAGTTTAAGTTAAACATGGCTTATTAAGCTAATGAAACAATTAATGACGAAAGCTAAATTAGTTCCTTGAACAAAAGAGAGAAGGATAGAGAAGAACAGAGAAGGTTAGAGGGGAAGTTTGTTCTTTGGAGCTATAAGAGAAAAAAAAAAAAAGGATGAGAAATATGACGAAAATAAAAGGGAATTCAAATCCATTTTTTTGGATTTGAGAATTGAACACTTAGTTGATTTAGAAAACCTAAAATGTGGTGCTAATTTAATATCGTTAAGCATTAATTACTCAATAAATTTTGTTCTTTGAGGCTAAGAAAGATTAATTTTAGTTAAACTTGAGCATTTAAGCTAATAAAACAATTAGTGGCCTAAGCTAATTAGTTGCTACAATAGAAAAGAGCCGAATGTATAAGGACAGAGAAGGTTAGAGGGAAACTTTCTTCTTGAGTCCTAGAAGAGAAAAAAGAATGAAAAATAGGTAGAATATCAAAGGGAATTCAAATTCATCCTTTTGCATTCGAGAATTGAACACTTAGTTGATTTAGAAAATCTAAAATGAGGTGCTTAACTTAAACTGATATTTTTAAGCGTCAATTACTCTATAAATTTTCTTTCTTCGAGGCTAAGTAAGATTACTTTGAATTAAACTTGGCCAATTAAGCTAATGAAAAAATTAATAGCCCAAGCTAATTAGTTCCTAGAACAGAAGAGAGAAGGATGGAGAAGGATAGAGATGGTTAGACAGAAAATATCTTCTCCAGAACTAGAAGAGAAAAAAAGAATAAGAAATATGAAGGAAATCAAAGGGAATTCAAATTCATTTTTTTGGATTTGAGAATTGAACACTTAGTTGATTTAGAAAACCTAAAATGAGGTGCTTAAGTTAATATCGTTAAGCTCCAATTACTCAATAAATTCTACCCATATATCCACCTCAAGTTCCCATCTATTATCTTTGATGGTAAGGGTTACTTGGGGACAAAAAGGATATATGGGCAGAGTTTGGGTTCTTTTGTTTTATGTTGTTCTTGTTTTACCCTTTTTCTTAGTGGTGTGGTGGTAGCTTGTTGGTTTTGCAATCGTTTTTATTTTTTGTTGGGCATCCCTGGGGTATGCCCCTTGTAAACTTGTAAATTTCATTGTCTTTATTTTATGACTTACTTACCCAAAAAAAAAAATTATGTTTCTTTGAGGCTAAGCAAGATTAGTTTTAGTTAAACTTGGCCAGTTAAGCTAATGAAACAATTAGTGGCCTAAGCTAATTAGTTTATAGAACAAAAGAGAGAAGGATGAAGAAGGTTAGAGGGAAACTTTCTTCTTGAGTGCTAGAATAGAAAAAAGAATGAGAAATAGGAAGAATATCAAAGGGAATTCAAATTCATCCATTTGGATTTGAGAGTTGAACACTTAGTCAATTTAGAAAACTTAAAATGAGGCGCTTAAGTGAAACTAAAATCGTTAAGCTATAATTACTCAGTAAATTCTCTATCTTTGAGGCTAAGCAATATTAGTTTGAGTTAAACTTGTCCAATTAAGCTAATGAAACAATTAGTGGCCTACGTAAATTAGTTCCTAGGACAAGAGAGAGAATGATGGAGAAGGACGAACAAGGTTGAAAATTTCTTCTTGAGAGCTACAATAAAAGAAAAAAAGAAGAGAAATATGAAGAAAATCTAAAATGTGGTGCTTAATTTAATATCATTAAGGTACAATTACTCTGTTAATTATGCTCCTTAGTGGCTAAGAAAGATTAGTTTGAGTTAAACTTGGACAATTAAGCAAATGAAGCAATTAGTGGGTTAAGCTAATTAGTTCCTAGAATGAAAGGGAGAAGGATGGAGAATGTTAGAGAGAAACTTTCTTCTTGAGAGCTCAAAAAGAAAGTTAGAAAAAACAATCAGAAATAGGAAGAAAATCTGAGGAAATTCATTTTTATTCCTTTGGATTTGAGAATTGAACACTTAGTTGATTTAGAAAACCTAAAATGAGGTGCTTAAGTTAAACTAATATTGTTAAGCTGCAATTACTCAATAAATTCTCTTTCTTAGAGGATAAGTAAGATTAGCTTTAGTTAAACTTGGCCAATTAGGCTAATGAAACAATTAATGGCCTCAGCTAATTAGTTCTTAGAAGAAAAGAGAGACGGATGGAGAAGCACGGAGAAGGTTAGATGGAAACTTTCTTCCTGAGCTTAGAATAGAAAAAAGAATGAGAAATAGGAAAATATCAAAGGGAATTCAAAGTCACCCTTATGGATTTGAGAAATTTTTTTTTTTTGGTGAGTAAGTCATAAAATAAAGAGAATGAAATTTACGAGTTTACAAGGGGCATACTCCAGGCACGCCCAACGACAATAATTGACAATTACATAATCTACATAAAACTAACATTGCATCCCCCTAAGGAAGGGGGAGAAATACAATCCAACCCCGCAAAGTGGAAGAACAACAAAAAAACAACATAACTTAACTTTGCCCATATATCCTATTTGTCCCCTAGTAACCCCTACCATCAGAGATAATAGATGGTAATTTGGGGTGGATATATGGGTGAAGATACAATTTAACACCACGAAGCAAGTAAAACATAACATACATACACACAAAACTGCAACCCATAAGCCCGATCCAAAAGGATAGTCGCCCTCACTAGCCGTCAGTCTCTACCGAAGATAAGCACATGGAGTCCAATAAGCCTTCCACTCGTCACAGCTGTGACATCCTAGCCACTAACTAAAGCGATGATGGAGGAAAAAATCTACCCCACGACAAATCCCGACCGAGTCACATGAAGCTTGCACGAGCAGTAACCATAATCAACGATCTTGGGAGTTGTAGTGAAAAAACAATAGCCCCACAGCAACAGACCAAAACATAGCTAAAAATCGCATAAGATCAAACATCATATCCCCCAGTCCCTTCCTTTGGTAGATCACAAGCCTCAAACCCCACGGCAATGTGGCCTTCACTCCATGTTAGGCGTGGCAATACAATCAATTAGGATGGGTCACATGAAGACAAGAAGCAACCATAAACCGGTAGCTATTCTCCCGCTCATCTCCCAGTCTCTAACTCAGCAAGTCATCAAACCACTATTCCCCATAGCAGTGACCCCTCAATCACTCTTGGCGGAGATGGCTCAAAACTCACCTCGTATTGAGTCACATGAGGATCACACGATCAATCAAAATGAAAAAATCAACTATAAATGATCCACTGTAATGTGGCTAAATAGAAATAAATAAGCTCACCAATATATAAATATATATGCCCTCTATCCAAAAAATGAGCCCAAATAAACCAAACAGTGCAAACGGAGCCCAATTACACACAACAAAACGTGCGCCCAAAACCTGCGGCAGCCACCAGCACAAAAATCACTCTTGTCCAAAATCGTAAACCCGTGGTTCAGACCCACAAACCCATTCCCAAATTTGAATTACACCCCTTACCTCCACGTGATAAAAATAAAACGTGGTAGACAATTTTCCACAAATGATACACAATATCAAACCAGTTCACATGCGGGAAAACCCCCACCCACGTAGTAGGGCTATGAGAACTAAACCAACCAACTATATATAGTACATACATATATAATATATAAAGATGATTAGCTTTTAACCATCCCAATAAGCTATCAGCATGCACAGTACCTATATCGAGCAGGCACGCCGAACAATTTCACACGGCACCACAAACGAGGTCAGTTGCTCACACGAGCATGAAGCTCACACCTTTGCACCAGTCTACCTCAAAAACACCGGCGCCGGAAAACAACACCGACGTGGCAATCCAATGCAAAACCAGGTCGGAACCATCACCAGCATCGGGTGCTTCAGTAGCAACGACACTGGAGCAGCTAAACCCAGCACTGCCGCCAACATAACCACTGTCGATGATTCAACTCTGAGTCAATATCAGTGTGAACCACCCTTGCAATTACTCGATTGAGCCCACAAACACATAAACTTGAGCATGCAAAAATCGCACAAGACCAAATTGGATTAGAGCGAACCAACAAACACGCCAGAAACGTGCTCGCACTAGAAACCTCCAGCGACCTAATCACCGCATTGACACCCGAAAACCAGCCCAGATCTGAAAAGGAGAAGGACCACCTTCATCAGTTTCCCAAGACTAACGACTTTAACTCGCAGCGGCCACTAGAAATCAGAATGCCGATGACCACCTTAAACGCCCATATGACCATCTCATGCCGAGACCAAAAAACGGCCAGCGAGAATAACCATTTCCAACCAGCAGACCGCTGGCACGCTGTCACGACCCCAAACCGCCCCTAGTAGTTTAGGGTCGTGATGGCCAGTAATCCGAGATTACTGAAGGCCATCTTTCAAGATTCACACACAAACAGAGTATAATTATACATGGGGCTCACAAGTGCGGAAGCAATAATCTTAAAATGCAAGTGGTCCATAAGAGAAGTGCGTAAGTTACATGGAATGGCATACAACTTTACATAATATTACAACTTGGATACAAATACAATAAGGTACAAAATACATTTTTTTACATCTTGCTCAAAAGGCTTCTCCAGCCGACATGTGTAAATTACAAGCATTATAAGCCGAGAAGCATAGTTTTCAAGACTGCCGACATGTATACAGGTTAAGCCGACATGACAAAAAAACCCAAAACAAGCTTGCGAGTCACACCTGGGCGTCACCGCCTTCCTGCTCATCACCTACATATATATAGAGAGGGTGAGCTTGGATACTCAGTGAATGGTATAAGAAATAAAGGGGTTTGCATGACTGGTATTCAAGATCTTTGTTAAACAATACATAACATAATTAGTGCAAGTCAAGGATGAACAAAGTCCATCTAGCAAATCTGTCAAGTTTCAAAGGATGCTTACTAACATCATTATAATACAAGTGATGACATCTCGGCAAACAAATCCCACGCGGTAAACCGTCAGTGGCAAACAAGACAAGACAAGGCAAGGCAAGGGAGATATCTCAATTCAATGGTGTCGTTGCATTATAGTCCCCGGACACTAAGGACTTGTGCTACTAATGCTTATAGTCCCTTAGCACGTACGGACTTCCAAACTTTGTGCTACTAGTGCTTATAGTCCCTTAGCACGTACGGACTTCCAAACTTTGTGCTACAAGTGCTTATAGTCCCTTAGCATGTACGGACTTCCAAACTTTGTGCTACAAGTGCTTATAGTCCCTTAGCACGTACGGACTTCCAAACTTTGTGCTACAAGTGCTTATGGTCCCTTAGCACGTACGGACTTCCAAACTTGTGCTACAAGTGCTTATAGTCCCTTAGCACGTACGAACTTTCCGAGAATGTCATCAAAACAAGATATGTATATATTTTCCAATTAGGAATAACCATTCATGCTTACAAATACTTTCCAAAACGAAGCAAAACAAGACTTTATCAAAGCATTATAACATAGCTTTATTAAAAATACCACTCACTTAGTTCTTCAAACGTCGGGCTCGAGGCAAGTCCAAACCCTACAAACACATGGCAAAGTCTACTGAATGCACTTTCATGCAAGTTTCACATGCATACAGATGATCTCGGCATTCCCCAAGACTAAGTCAAATCAAAACAAACACAATTCTTTATCTCGGAAAAACATGCTGGGCGACTACCAGGTCTAGGCCGAGGTTCTACATCCCCTGGCCGAGGTGTGGCCTCGATGGTCACATTCAAAGGAATGGAGTCAGGAAAAATCTGGGTTTCCCTTCCTTGAAGAATAAGATGAACATGAATATGAGGAAGATGAATGCAAAGATCGTGATTTACTATTACAAAATCTGAGATTTCATGCTATGAGTTCAAAAACATGGACCTGGGTACCCATATTCAAGGATCTAGTGAGAACAAACACAAAAAACGAAACGTAATGCAAACTTTCAGATCAAACAAGACTTTTCTTTCATGAACACATGAACACCATTTTCTCTTTCTAAAACCAACTTTAAATCGATGCATGACATGCAAAACGGGTTCGATCATGCAATGTAGCTAGATGATCAATAAGAATGACAAGAGTAGATCAAGAATCTAACCTCAATACGCGAATCTAATGGTTTGATCTCTAGGAATCAAGCTCGAAACTCACTCTTTCACTCTAAACTTCTTCTTCTTCTTCTAGAGCTTCTCTCTCCTCACAAACAAAGACATATACCAAATGATACATTTCTAAGTCCGCTGGCTGACTTAACCCTCTACAGAGGCACATGGCAGCGGCTGGTTGGTACTACACAGAAAGGTGGCTGAGTGACAAGACAAAACTATGACAAAGTGTGTTCAACAAGCAAGACGGCATGGGCACTCTGGTGAGTAATGATCTCGGCTAAGAGCAAGACATCGGCAAGTAGGGAACAATGACCTCGGCTAGGAAGGACAACACTTGACTAAGCTGTGCCACACCTTCGCCTAGATGTGCCACACCTCGGTCTAGGTCATACCTCTCCGGGACAAGATCACTTTGGTGCAAAGGTAACATCTCGGCCTAGATAATTCACACCTTGGCCTTGGTGATGGACACCTCGGCCTAGATAATGACATCTCGGCCAGTATGTCAAAACGAAGGTAGAGGTCAAACAAAGTGGTTCCAAGGAAGTTCTAGACTAAAGACGCCCTCGGCTAAACTCACACCAAGTAGGGTACAAAACATGCTGTAACACTTAAACGAACAAGGACAAGACTCGAAATGCAAGTTTACAAGACAGAATCACATGAATGCATATAAGTATGGTTAGGATAGCGTGAGGGTTATTACATCCTACCCCCCTTAAAGAAGTTTGGTCCCCAAACTTGAGTTACCTTGGTTCGAGAATAACTCCGGGTATCGGACTTTCATTTCCTCTTCCATTTCCCACGTAGCATCCTTGCCGTAATGCTCTTTCCACTCAATCTTCACCATCGGTATTGCCTTATTTCTCAATCGTCTCACTTGTCTATCGATGATGCGTATCGGCTCTTCTTCCTAGCTTAGGCCTTCATCAACCACAATCCCGAAATGATCGATCGCGTGTAGTGGATCCCGTATATACTTCCTCAACATCGAGATATGAAACACATTATCAACTTGACTTAATCTCGGTGGTAAAGCAAGTCTGTAGGCAACCGGGTTAACTTTCTCAAGGATTTCAAATGGTCCAATGTAACGGGGTGCCAATTTACCCTTCTTCCCAAATCTTGAGACTCCTTTCATCGGCGAGGTTTTCAAGAACACATGATCCCCTACTTCGAATTCTAACTCCTTCCTTCTCTAGTCGGCGTAACTTTTTTGTCGACTCTGAGCAGTCTTGATCCTTTGTCGAATGAGCTTAATTTTCTCGGTTGTAACCTGAACTAGCTCAGGACCAATCAAAGCTTTATCTCCCACTTCAGTCCAACATATCGGTGATCTGCACTTCCTTCCATACAAAGCTTCGTACGGTGCCATGCCAATGCTAGCTTGATAGATGTTGTTGTAAGTGAACTCTACTAATGGCAAATGCTCTTCCCAGCTTCCCTTGAAGTCCAATACACATAGTCTAAGCATATCTTCAAGTGTTTGAATTGTTCTCTCTGTTTGGCCATCGGTCTGGGGATGAAAAGCTGTACTAAACCTCAATTCGGTCCCCAAAGCCCTTTGTAAACTCTGCCAAAATCTGGAAACAAATTTCGAATCTCTGTCCGACACGATGGACATCGGTACACCATGAAGTCTAACGATCTCATTGATATACAACACAGCAAGTCGATCAGCACTGAACAAAGTCCTAACCGGCAAGAAATGCGCTGACTTAGTTAACCTGTCGATTATAACCCAGATCAAATCCATTCCTTTCTGTGTCTTCGGCAAACCAATCACAAAGTCCATGGAGATGTCCTCCCATTTCCACTCAGGAATCGGCAAAGGTTGGAGGAGTCTTGCCGGCCTCTGATGTTCCGCTTTCACCTGTTAACAATACAAACACTGAGACACGAACTCGGCTATCTCTCTTTTCATATTCGGCCACCAAAAGGTTTGCTTTACATCTTGATACATCTTGGTGTTCCCTGGATGAACTGCAAATCTGGATCCATGAGAGTCTTGCAAAATCCTTCTTTTCAATTCTGGGACGTCGGCCACGCATAATCTTCCTTCAAACTTAAGCACTCCATTCTCAAGGGTGTAACCCGACCTCGGCCTGCTGGTGATCTCGTCGGCTACCTTCTTCAAGAATCCATCCTCCATTTGCCTTGCCTTTACCTCCCCGATGGTAGTCGGCTCCACTGAAATCATAGCTAGGCATGCCAAACTTCCCACTGACTTCCTACTCAATGCATCAGCTACCGAGTTCGCTTTACCTGGGTGATACTGAATCTGCATGTCGTAATCTTTCAGTAATTCAAGCCATCTTCTCTGCCTCAGATTTAGTTCCTTTTGGGTGAACAAGTACTTCAAACTCGTGTGATCCGTAAAAACTTGGCAAGAGGCTCCATACAAGTAGTGGCGCCAAATCTTCAAGGCAAACACCACGGCTACTAGCTCTAGATCATGGGTTGGATAGTTCTTCTCATGAAGTTTCAACTGACAGGATGCATATGCTATGACTCTGCCCCCTTGCATTAACACACAACCCAAACCCTTATGTGAAGCATCGCTGAAAATCTAAAATTCCTCATTACCTGACGGGAGTACAAGGACTGGTGCCGTAACTAACCTCGTCTTCAACTCTTGGAAGGCTGATTCTTTATCATCGGTCCATTCATATGCTGTTCCTTTCCTAGTTAGTTGTGTCAATGGTACTGCTATCCTTGAGAAGTCCTTCACAAACTTTCTGTAATAACCCGCCAAGCCCAGAAAACTACGAACCTCGGACACGTTGGTCGGCGTCGGCCAATTCACAATGGCTTCAATCTTACTCGGATCAACTGATATACCCTCTTCATTAATCACATGCCCTAAAAATGAGATGCTGGAAAGCCAAAATTCACACTTACTTAATTTAGCGTACAACTTCTTGTCTCTTAAGATTTGCAGGGCAAGCCTCAGGTGATTCTCGTGCTCAATTGTACTCTTGGAATAGATCAATATGTCGTCAATAAAAACAACTACGAATTCATCTAAATACGGCTTAAAGACTCTGTTCATCAAGTCCATGAACGCTGCAGGAGCATTGGTCACTCCGAAAGGCATTACCAAAAATTCGTAGTGGCCATACCTTGTCCGAAAGGCAGTCTTCTCAACGTCATCGGCTTTAACCTTCAGCTGGTGGTAGCCCGACCTAAGGTCAATCTTGGAAAAGACTTGTGCCTCTTGTAATTGATCAAGCAAATCGTCAATCCTAGGCAATGGGTACTTGTTCTTGATGGTTACCTTATTAAGTTCTCTGTAATCAATGCAAAGGCGAAGGGTGCCATCCTTCTTCTTAACAAATAAAACGGGTGCTCCCCACGGTGAAGTGCTCGGCCTAATGAATCCCTTATCCAACAATTCTTGTAACTGCAGTTTCAGTTCTCTAAGTTCAGCAGGGGCCATCCTATAGGGTGTTTTGGAGATAGGTTGCGTTCCCGACACGAGGTCCACAGTGAACTCTATTTCTCTATCGACTAAGTGACCAGGCAGCTCATTTGGAAAGACGTCCAGAAATTCCTTAACAACTGGTATGCCGGCTAATTCAACACTTCCATTCAAATCACTTAGTATACTGCACAAATACCCTTGACACCCCTTTTGGATTAACTTATAGGCTTTCATGGATGAGATTAAGTAGGGTGGGGGTACTACTCCCTTACCCTGGAAAAAGACCTCGGTTTTGTTTGGGGTCTTCAATGTAACGCTCTTAGTAACACAATTAATGGATGCATGATGCGCTACTAACCAATCCATTCCCAATATGACATCAAAGTGGGTCATACTTAACGGCATCAAATCAGCTAATAATTCTACGTCCTCAATCACCACAACACACGCCTTATATATGGATGCAATAGTTATAGTTCCCCCAGATGGAGTAGATACAGATAGCACATAATCAAGGGGTTCTAACGGTCTGTTCAATTTCTCGACAAATTTAACAGATACAAAAGAATGTGTAGAGCCCGAATCAATCAAGACGTATGCAACTTGAGAGCAAATTGAGAGTGTACCTGACACTACCGTTTCAGCATTCTGGGTGTCTCCTGGCACTAGAGCAAAAACTCTGCCCTGTCTCATCTGTGTCCTTCCGACGTTGCTTCCTTGTGCAGAGCCCGAGGTGCTCCCATTTTTCTTACCATCACCAGCTCTTGCCTTTGGACAGTCCTTCACGCGGTGGCCTATCTCGCCACATTCGAAGCAAGCTCTTGTCGCCCAGCGACAAACCCCGAGATGCGGCTTCCCACAACTCGCACACGTCGGCTTAGCATTTCCATCTCGATCTAAGTTGCTAGAACTGCCCACATTCGCCTTCTTCTTGGCATTAAACGGCATCCGACGACCTTCATAGTTCTGTCTCTTCTTCTGACTCTCTCCTGAACTTTGATATCGGTTTAAGTTAGCTTCCGCCAAGATGGCCTTGTCTAACACCTCGGCGTAAGTCGGCATATTGAGCATGTTGACCTGATCCTGAATTGGTCCACGTAGTCCACTTTCAAACTTCCTGGCTTTCTTATACTCATCACTGACCATATGAGGCGCATATCTCGCCAATTCGGTGAAGGCACGGTCGTACTCTGCCACTGTTCTATTGCCTTGTGTCAGAGTCTGGAACTCTGTGGTCTTGCAATCTCGAATGCTAAGTGGAAAATGCTTGTTGTAAAACAGTTCTAAAAATCTGGCCCAAGTTAAACCAGGATTAGCCTCCCGGATCATCATCCACCACCTTCGAGTGTCGTCATCTAATGTGAATGCTGCTAATGTCACCTTCTGAGTGTCGGTGCTAGGAAAGATCTCGAACAGCTTTTCCATTTCCAAAACCTACGCCTAGGCCTTCATCGGATCTATGCCCCCTGCGAATCTTGGTGGCTTCATCTTCTTGAACTCTTTGAGCAAAGTCATTGTCCCCTCCCCATACAAGGCTGGCTGTGGAGGCACTTGGGGCACTGGAAGAGGTGGAGCTGCATGTCGGCCATCCGTCTGTTCGGCCGAGGTAGATGTAGCGCTTGCATTCTGTTGCCTCATCTGCCTCAATTCATGGGTTAAACCTTCAACCAGTCTTTCCAGTCTGTCCAATCTATCCTCTGATTGATCTCGGCCAACTGATGGTCTACCTCTCCTCATGATGCTATGAGTAGGCAAAATACAACCTTAAAACAAACTGAGCCAAGAACCATGTATGCAAATAACAAATCGTTATGCCGAGATGATGCACACCTTGTCAAGTAACAAGCAACATGATGCAATCCTAAAATCATTCTAAGGGATATCCTATGCTCTTTAGGACTCAAAGTTTGTGAATAATGCACTATAAGGAATGCGTGCTCTGATACCAATCTGTCACGACCCCAAACCGCCCCTAGTAGTTTAGCGCCGTGATGGCCAGTAATCCGAGATTACCAAAGGCCATCTTTCAAGATTCACACACAAACTGAGTATAATTATACATAGGGCTCACAAGTGCGGAAGCATAGTTTTCAAGACTGCCGACATGTATACAGGTTAAGCCGACATGACAAAAAAACCCAAAACAAGCTTGTGAGTCACACCTAGGCGCCACCGCCTTCCTGCTTATCACCTACATATATATAGAGAGGGTGAGCTTGGATACTCAGTGAATGGTATAAGAAATAAAGGGGTTTGCATGACTGGTACTCAAGATCTTTGTTAAACAATACATAACATAATTAGTGCAAGTCAAGGATGAACCAAGTCCATCTAGCAAATCTGTCAAGTTTCAAAGGATGCTTACTAACATCATTACAATACAAGTGATGACATCTCGGCAAACAAATCCCACGCGGTAAACCGTCAGTGGCAAACAATACAAGACAAGGCAAGGCAAGGGAGATATCTCAATTCAATGGTGTCGTTGCATTATAGTCCCTGAACACTAAGGACTTGTGCTACTAATGCTTATAGTCCCTTAGCACGTACGGACTTCCAAACTTTGTGCTACAAGTGCTTATAGTCCCTTAGCACGTACGAACTTCCAAACTTTGTGCTACAAGTGCTTATAGTCCATTAGCACGTACGGACTTCCAAACTTTGTGCTACAAGTGCTTATAGTCCCTTAGCACGTACGGACTTCCAAACTTGTGCTACAAGTGCTTATAGTCCCTTAGCACGTACGGACTTTCCAAGAATGTCATCAAAACAAGATATGTATATATTTTCCAATTAGGAATAACCATTCATGCTTACAAATACTTTCCAAAACGAAGCAAAACAAGACTTTATCAAAGCATTATAACATAGCTTTATTAAAAATACCACTCACTTAGTTCTTCAAACGTCGGGCTCGAGGCAAGTCCAAACCCTACAAACACATGGCAAAGTTTATTGAATGCACTTTCAAGCAAGTTTCACATGCATGCAGATGATCTCGGCATTCTCCAAGACTAAGTCAAATAAAAAAAAACACAATTCTTTATCTCGGAAAAACATGCTGGGCGACTACCAGGTCTAGGCCGAGGTTCTACATCCCCTGGCCGAGGTGTGGCCTCGATGGTCACATTCAAAGGAATGAAGTCGGGAAAAATCTGGGTTTCCCTTCCTTGAAGAATAAGATGAACATGAATATGAGGAAGATGAATGCAAAGATCGTGATTTGCTATTACAAAATCTGAGATTTCATGCTATGAGTTCAAAAACATGGACCTGGGTACCCATATTCAAGGATCTAGTGAGAACAAACACAAAAACACAAAACTTAATGCAAACTTTTAGATCAAACAAGACTTTTCTTTCATGAACACATGAACACCATTTTCTCTTTCTAAAACCAACTTTAAATCGATGCATGACATGCAAAACGGGTTCGATCATGCAATGTAGCTAGATGATCAATAAGAATGACAAGAGTAGATCAAGAATCTAACCTCAATACGCGAATCTAATGGTTTGATCTCTAGGAATCAAGCTCGAAACTCACTCTCTCACTCTAAACTTCTTCTTCTTCTTCTAGAGCTTCTCTCTCCTCACAAACAAAGACATATAGCAAATGATACATTTCTAAGTCTGCTGGCTGACTTAACCCTCTATAGAGGCACGTGGCAGCGGCTGGTTGGTACTACACAGAAAGGTGGCTGAGTGACAAGACAAAACTATGACAAAGTGTGTTCAACAAGCAAGACGACATGGGCACTCTGGTGAGTAATGATCTCGGCTAAGAGCAAGACATCGGCAAGTAGGGAACAATGACCTCGGCTAGGAAGGACAACACTTGACTAAGCTGTGCCACACCTTGGCCTAGATGTGTCACACCTCGGTCTAGGTCATACCTCTCCGGGACAAGATCACTTTGGTGCAAGGTAACATCTCGGCCTAGATAATTCACACCTCGGCCTTGGTGATGGACACCTCGGCCGAGATAATGACATCTCGGCTAGTATGTCAAAGCGAAGGTAGAGGTCAAACAAAGTGGTTCCAAGGAAGTTCTAGACTAAAGACGCCCTCGGCTAAACTCACACCAAGCAGGGTACAAAACATGCTGTAACACTTAAACGAACAAGGACAAGACTCGAAATGCAAGTTTACAAGACAGAATCACATGAATGCATATAAGTATGGTTAGGATAGCGTGAGGGCTATTACACAAGCCATATCCATGCTACCCGGACGCTGGAGCTAGAAACCATGAGCAACCACAGTCCACCTCTAGGAAACCTCAAAGAATCCAAGCCAACTGAATATTCTGTGGCGACCAAACATTATCTCATGTACACCAAGAAAATAATAGTAAGAACTAAGAAAAAAGAGAAAATCAGCAAGCCAACATGCTCACTCACACACAAAGTATGGTGGAGGAGCTAACAACTGGCCGGGCCAGCACCAGTAATAATGAAAACTAACGGAGGGGAGCTTTCTCTCTCTAGAATCTAGAGAGAGAGGCTCTACTTTCTTCCCCTATTCAGAAACGAAAAAAAAAAATCCAAACATTAATCGACTGTTACAGAAATGAGAATCTCTGGATTTGAGAATTGAACAATTAGTCCATTGAGAAACCAAAAATGAGGTGCTTAAGTAGAACTAAAATCTAACTCTATAAATTCTGTATCTTTGGGGCTAAGTAAGATTAGTTTGAGTCAAACTTATCCAATTAAGCTAATTAACCAATAAATGGCCTACGTAAATTAGTTCTTGGAACAAAAAAGAGAAGGATAGAGAAGGACGAAGAAGGATAAACATTCTTTGGGAGAGCTAGAAAAGATGAGAAATATGAAGAAAATCAAAGGGAATTCAAATTCATCCTTTTGGATTTGAGAATTGCACACTTAGTTGATTTAGAAAACATAAATTAAGATGCTGAAGTTAACATCGTTAAGCTACAATTACTCTGTTAATTCTGTTTCTTAGTGGCTAAGCAAGATTAGTTTGAGTTAAACTTGACCAATTAAGCAAATGAAGCAATTAGTGGGTTAAACTAATTAGTTCCTAGAATGAAAGATAGATGGATGGAGAAGGTTAGAGAGAAACTTTCTTATTTAGAGCTCAAAGAGAAAGTTAGAGAAAAGAATGAGAAATCGAAACAAAATCGAAGGAAATTCTAATTCATCCATTTGGATTTGAGAATTGAACACTTAGTTGATTTAGAAAACCTAAAATGATGTGCTAAAGTTAAACCAATATCGTTAAGCTACAGTTACTCAATAAATTCTCTTTCTTAGAGGTAAGGAAGATTAGTTTGAGTTAAAATTGGCCAATTAAGCTAATGACAATTAATGGCTTGAGCTAATTTGTTCCTAGAACAAAAGAGAGAAGGATGGAGAAGGACAGAGAAGGTTAGAGGGAAACTTTCTTCTTGAGAGCTAGGACAGGAAAAAAGAACGAGAAACGTGAGGAAAATCAAAGGTAATTCAAATTCATCATTTTGAATTTGAGAATTGAATACTTAGTTGATTTAGAAAACCTAAAGTGAGGTGCTTAAGTTAAACTAATGTCATTAAGTTACAATTACTCTGTAAATTCTGTTTCATAGTGGCTAAGCAAGATTAGTTTGAGTTAGACTTGGTCAATTAAGCTAAGGAAGCTGTTAGTGGGTTAAAATAATTAGTTCTTAGAATGAAAGAGAGAAGGATGGAGAAGGACAGAAAAGGTTAGAAAGAAACTTTTTTCTTGAGAGCTAGATGAGAAAGTTAGAGACAACAATGAGAAATAGGAAGAAAATCGAAGAAAATTCTAATTCATCCCTTTGGATTTGAGAATTGAAGACTTAGTTGATTTAGAAAATCTAAAATGAGGTGCTTAAGTTAAACTGATATCGTTAAGCTACAATTACTCTATAAATTTTCTTTCTTAGGGGCTAAGGAACATTAGTTTGAGTTAAACCTGGCCAATTATGCTAATGAAACAATTAATGGCTGAAGCTAATTAGTTCCTAGAACAAAAGAGAGAAAGATGGAGAAGGACGAAGAAGGTTAGAGGGAAACTTTCTTCTTTAGAGCTACAAGAGAAAAAAAGAATGAGAAATATAAAGAAAATCAAAGGGAATTCAAATTCATTTTTTTGAATTTGAATTGAACACTTAGTTGATTTAGAAAACCTAAAATAAGGTGCTTAAGTTAATATCGTTAAACTCGAATTACTTAGTAAATTTTGTTTCTTTACAGCTAAACAAGATTAATTTGAGTTAAACTTGGCCAATTATGCTAATGAAACAATTAGTAGCCTAAGCTAATTAGTTCCTACATCAAAAGAGAGAAGAATGTAGAAGGATAGAGAAGGCTAGAGGGAAACATTCTTCTTGAGTGCTAGAATAGAAAAAAGAAGTTAGGAAACATTCTTCTTGAGTTCTAAATTTTTGTTGTTTCTCATGTCTTTGAAAATTGCATCTTGGAATGTTAGAGGATTTAATAATCCTCATAGACATAAAGAAGTTAGGAAATTTTTGTTGCATGAAGACATTAAAATTTTGGGCATTTTGGAAACCAAAATAAAAGCTTTGAATGAACATCTGATTTTCTCTTCTGGTATAAATAATTGGCCCTTTTTGACAAACTCACAACCTTCTAAATCTGGGCGGATATGTGTCTGCTGGGACTCAGCTTTTTGTAAGGTAAAACTGTTAAATGCCTCTGATCAATACATTTTTTGTGAAGTGCATGATTTGTCCAAAGATAATTTGTTCAGAGTTTGCTTTGTATATGTTGATAATAAACATGAAGTTAGAAAAGGTCTTTTTGAGTACGTGGTTACTATTTCCCAATCTTAGTCCAATATTCCACTTGTTATTCTAAGGGATTTCAATGCCATCAGGTATCCTTATGAGAAATTTGGGGGTTCTGTTGGCTGGTCTAAGGATAAAGAGCATTTCAACTCCAATATCCTGCAATCTGAACTGGTTGACCTCTCCTATGGAGGTTGCCAATTCACTTGGGATAACAAGAGAAATAGTGGGGATTATATTGCAACCAAAATTGACAGAGCTTTGGTTAATGAGGCTTGACTTGATGCTTTCCCTGCCTCATTTGCTACTTTCTTCCCCATTGGCATATCTGATCACTCTCCTGCTTTGGTTAATGTTTCTGATGAGGTGACTTCCTTTAAGAAACCTTTTAAATATTTTGACTTTTGGGCTAATCATGAGGACTTTGGTTCTGTGGTCTCTAAAGTTTGGAACCAGTACATTCAGGGTGTCCCTATGTTTAGAGTGTGCCAAAAATTAAGGATTCTGAAACCTACTTTCAAGGCCTTGAATAAGAAAGACTTTAGTGACATTAATACTCGAGTCCAGACTTCTAAGTCTGAGCTTCTCTCTGCTCAATGGAAGCTAGACAAGGATCGTAGTAATGTTGAGTTACAAAAACTTGAGAGGACTATCTATAAATAGCATGTTGATCTTCTGGCTGTAGAAGAGAGTCTGGCCCACCAGAAATCTAGAGTCCAGTGGCTTAGTCAGGGTGATAGAAACAGTAGCATTTTCTTCAAAACTATTAAGGGTAATATCAATAGGGGTAAAATTTTAAGCCTTGAGATGATGGACAAAAAATCTTCTAAACCTGAGGACATCCAAAATGCTTTTACAAATTTCTTCTCTGGTTTATTTGGTACTGTTATTGATTACCAGTATAATGGTTATGATAGAATTAAGGCTCTTGTTAAGTCTAAAATCTCTGCTGACCAATCCTTATTGCATGCTAGCCCTGTTACTGATAAACAGATCAGGGATACATTTTGGTCTCAAAGCCAATAAGGCCCCTGGCCCGGATGGTTTTTCTGCTGGATTTTTTAAAAGTTCCCAGTATATTGTGGGAAGAGATGTTACTCAAGCTATTAGAACCTTTTTTGAATCTGGTAAGCTTCTCTCTGAAGTCAACAGTACCATTATTGCTATTATCCCCAAGGTTCCTAACCCTGTTGAAGTGGGAGACTTTAGACCTATTTCTTGCTACAATACTATTTACAAATATATTGCCAAGATCATTGCTAACAGGATTAAAAAAGTTCTCCCTGATCTTATCGATCCTGTTCAGGCAACTTTGTTCAGGGTAGGAGATTATCGGATAATATCTTCCTATCCCAAGAGCTCATGAGAGGGTACCATAGGAAGTCCCCTACCCCGAAGTGTGCTATGAAAGTGGATATTATGAAAGCTTATGATAGTGTGAGATTGGAATTCATTATTGATATCCTTAAGGCTATGGCTTTCCCCCCTGTCATTGTCTCCTGGATCCAGGCCTGCATTACTAGTCCTTCATTCTCAATTTGTATCAATGGGAGCCTTCATGGTTATTTCAAAGGTGCTAAAGGGTTACGACAAGGTGATCCCATGTCCCCATATTTGTTTGTCTTAGCCATGGAAATCCTTGCTAGAATCTTTGCTGAGAAATCTACTCACCCGCATTTCAAGTTTCATTGGAAAAGTGAGAAGACTAAAATCATTAATCTCTGCTTTGCTAATGATGTCATGATATTTAGTAGAGGAGATGTGCCAACTGTTAATCTAATCATGGAAGGCCTTGAGGAATTCTTTAACCTTTCAAGCCTTACTCCTAATTCCAACAAGAGTAACATCTACTTTTCTGGAAGTGGGACGGGGTTAAGCGATTCTTTTCTTGAGATTGCAAAATTTAGAGAAGGAACCCTTCCTGTCAAGTATCTTGGTGTTCCCCTTATTACTACTAAGCTGAGGGCCTCTAATTGTATCCCTCTCATTGATAGGATTACCAAAAGAGTGAAGAATTGGACTAATAGAGCTCTGTCTTATGCTGGTAGAAGCCAGCTTATCCAATCCATTCCTTTTTCCATGCAAGTGTACTGGTCTTCTCTGTTCATCCTTCCCAAGAAGGTTATTAAGGAGATTGAAAGTATTCTGAGAGCCTTCCTTTGGTCTGGCAGTGATCTCAAAAATCATAGTGCCAAAATTGCTTGGGATGCTGTGTGTGCCCCTAAAAATGAGGGGGGTATCGGTTTCAAGTCATTAGAAACTTGGAATAGAGCTGCTATTGCTAAGCACATTTGGTTCTTATTTTCTGGGGGCGAGGAGTCTATGTGGTGTCAGTGGGTCAAATCCTATTTACTTAAGGGTAAGAGCTTTCGGAAAGTTAAAGTCCCTAATGACCCATCCTGGGTTTGGAGGAAGATATTGTCTCTTAGGGATTGGATGTCCCCTCTGATTACTCACAAAATTGGTTGCGGGGAGTCCACTTTCTTGTGGTACGACAACTGGCATCCTCTTGGTCCGCTGTGGAACAAGTTTGGGGACAGAATTATGTATGATTCATGCCTTAATAGTGAGACTAAAGTTAGTCAAATCATTGATGGTCACTCTTGGAAGTGGCCTATACCTAATTCATGGGAAATTCAAGAGTTGATCTCTTCTAGTCCTGAGTGCTATAGACCTAGCCCTTCTAGGAGTGACCAAGCTATCTGGAAACTTACTACTGATGGTCAGCTTTCCATTCATTCAGCTTGGAATCATTGGTGAAATAAATTTGCTAGAGTGGATTGGTATAAGCTTATTTGGGGCCCTCATAGGATTCCTAAAGTCAGTTTTATAGTCTGGGTGGCTCTTCACAACAGACTATACACTGGTGATAGGTTGCATATGTTTGGTTTGGCCTCTCACTCTCAGTGCCCTTTCTGCCATAATCTTGGGGAAAGCCACTCCCATCTCTTTTTTAAGTGCATCTTTTCCAACAGAATTTGGTGTGCTATTGAAGTTAAATGCAATATAAAGTGGCCTGATTTAAATTGGCTTGGCATTGTCACATATGCTACGAAGGAGGCTAAGGGTAATTCTTTGAGGGCTAATATCCTTAGCAATGCTTTCTTGTGTTTTGTATACTACATCTGGATTGAGAGAAATAACCGTATCTTTAACAAAGAATTTAAACCTGAAGAGGTGGTAATTAAATCTATTATCCAGATGGTGAGAAATAGAATGTTGTCCGTTAAGAATTTGCCTAAAATCACAGGTGATAGTTGGTTTCTAGCCCAATGGAATTTGCCAGAGACAATTCTGAAGCCCCATATTATCAGATATGGGAGGGCTGCTGAGTGATGCGAGTTCTCTATATGAGGGTTGAGTGATGGTGAGTTAAAAGGAGTGCTCTAATGGTTTGGTCTTGTGCAGGTTATGTTTGAAGATCAATGTGGAGTCATCTGTACCTAATTGAGGGTTGAGTGATGAGAGGAATTATTAAAATGTTCCCTTCACAAAGTGGGTTGAGTGAATTTAGCCATTATAAATTTTGCTAATGATTATATATATATATATCTTCATGTGTAGGGTAAGGAAGCAAAATTTGAATGGAGTGAGTTTCTAAATTGTGGGTCGAGTGAAGTGAGAGCCTATAATGAGTGCATTGTTTCTGTGTTAAGTTCCAGTAGGTATTCTTATATATGTTGGAAGTACTCACTCACAGCTGTTTTGACAGGGTTTACTACAATGTTTAAACTCTACTTGGGATGCAAGGGATGACAACAGAGTACCTCCCTGGGTGGTTGTTGTGTTCGTGTAACAAAGAGTTCTAGCCTTGCGGGTTTTAGAGCTGACTGTTTCGTGGTAATGGCTGCTAGAAGCGCCTCTTGTGTGAAAATTGTCTTTCTTTTATTTTATTTTAAATCATTGTGTTTGAATTTATTGGAAGAATTACTTTGTTTTCTTTCCAGTTGGCCTAACCGTGTGGGATGTGCATGGTATATAAGTAATGTGTTTTGCATCTGGGTTGTGGGGGCTAGTCGTTGGATGTGTTCATGTTCCTCATTCTAATGCATGCGGCCCATGAACACATTTTGGGTTAAACTTTACTTCAATGTTTAAGATCTAGTTTTTATGTTTTAATTTTCTTTAGTGTCCAGTTAGTTTTGTTTATATAGTTCTTTTTGTTGTTTTTGGTTTGGTTTCTGCTAGTTTTGTGTGTTTCTTTGGCTTCATTCTTTTGGTCTTGTATAGTGTTGGCTAGGGCCTGGGGTATGCCCCTTTGTAGTGGTGTATTTTTTATCATTTATTTTTGTCTTATTCACCTAAAAAAAATAGAAAAAAGAAAATGAAATAAGAAGAATGTCAAAGGGAATTCAAATTCATACTTTTGGATTTCAGAATTGAACATTTAGTCTATTTAGAAAACCTAAAATGAGGTGCTTAAGGTAAACTAAAATCGTTGAGCTATAATTACACAGAAAATTCTTTTTCTTAGAGGCTTAGCAAGATTAGTTTGAATTAAACTTGTCCAATTAAGCTAATAAAACAATTAGTGGCCTAAGTAAATTAGTTCCTTGAATAAAAGAGAGAGAGAAGGATGGAGAAGGATGGGGAGAAGCTTTCTTCTTGAGAGCTAGAACAGGAAAAAGAATGATAAATATGAAGAAAATCAAAGGAAATTCAAAGTCATCCTTTCGGATTTGAGAATTAAACACTTAATTGATTTAGAAAACCTAAAATTAGGTGCGTAAGTTAAACTGATATCATTAAGGTACAATTAGTCTGTAAATTTTCTTTGTAAGCGGTTAAGTAAGATTAGTTTGAGGTAAACTGGGCCACTTAAGGTAGTGAAAGAATGAATAGCCTAAGCAAATTAGTTCCTAGAACAAAAGAGAGAAGGATGGAGAAGGATGGAAAAGATTTGAGAGAAACTTTCTTCAAGAGAGCAAGAAGAGAAAAAAAGAATGAGAAATATGAAGAAAATCAATGGGAATTCAAATTCATTTTTTTGGATTTGAGAATTGAACACTTAGTTGATTTAAAAATCCTAAAATGAGGTGCTCAAGTTAATATTGTTAAGCTCCAATTACTCAGTAAATTTTCTTTTTTTGAGGCTAGGCAAGATTAGTTTGAATTAAACTTGGCCAATTAAGCTAATGAAACAATTAGTGGTCTAAGCTAATTAGTTCCTAGAACAAAAGAGAGAAGGACGGAGAAGGACGGAGAAGGTTAGAGGGAAACTTTCTTCTTGAGCGCTAGAATAGAAAAAAGAATGAGAAATTGGAAGAATATCAAAAGGAATTCATATTCATCCCTTTGGATTTGTGAGTGGAACACTTAGTCGATTTAGAAAACCTAAAATGAGGTGCTTAAGTAAGACTAAAATCGTTAAGCTATAATTACTCAGTAAATTCTGTATCTTTGAGGCTAAGCAAGATTAGTTTGAGTTAAACTTGTCCCATTAAGCTAATGAAACAATTAGTGGCTGTAGACACTCCATTTTTTACCGACCTTAAAACTCAGACGTCATCGATTGAGTGCTCGGTGATTGCGTATGTTGTGCTCATTTCGAGGTTTCGGAATCTTCGGCTGAGTGCCTTGCCTCCGGGCCTCTGAGCTCTTTGTGCTTTAGCTCGGTTTGTGGACTGAACCTTGTTTTCTCTTCCCTAGAGGGATGAGAAGGTCTGTGGACCACCTTTTTGTGGTCGTAGACCACTTTCCTTGTTTGGAGACCAGTTTCTGATTTTCGGAGCCTTCGGCTATGCGCCTTGTCTCGGGACCGCTTAACATTCTCCGTTTGGCGTGGTTTTTGAACCACACCTTGTTTCCTTTGCCTAGAGGGACACTGTGGTCCGGGAGATCACTTTCTGTAGTCGTAGACCACCTTTGATGCCCGTAGACTAGCTTTCGAAGCTCTCACCTGTGCGCCTTGCCTCCCGGACTCTTGTCTTGCATCCTTCTTGGTTTGTGTTTGGTACAAACCTTGTTTTCCTTGTTTGGAAGGTGGTACAAGGGTGGAAGACCAGTTCTTTCCCTTGGAGATCACTTTCCTTCCTGCCAGCCAGTTTTCTGGTCGGGCAACTGGTTTTCTTGGTGTTTGGGCCACCTTTTCTGGTCGACCACCACACCACCACCTTGGTTTCATGTTGCAGACCACCTCTCCCCTATGGCCAACCACTTTTTGCCCTGGCTGACCACTTCCACTGGTCGGCCGACCAGTAGAAGTAGCTGGCCGACCACTTGAAGTGGTCGGTAGCTTTCCATCACCTTTTTGGAGATTTTTCTATCCAACTGTCATAGCTGGAAGGCACTAAAACCATCCTCCATACGCGTGTATGGAGGGATGGCCTTAGACCCTAAGCTTGTCCAACAAGCTTGCACTTTTGTTCTCTATAAGAGAGAACCTCCCCCCTCCTCCTCTAGGTTTAGAAAATTGTGCTTGAGAGTTATACACCCTTGTCTCTATAATTCTCCATCCTCTTCATTTTTGTGCTTGAAAGTGTCATTTTATCACACTTTAACACACAAACACACACTAAAACACCATCATTTTGTTGCTGAGGCTCTTTAAGGTTGGTTTTGGAGTTTTTGGATTGGTTTGAGCTCAAAGAAGTTGCTAGAGTTGCAGCTTTGAAAGTGTTCTTCAAGGGTGAGTCAATTAGCCTTTAAACCCTTGTTTTGGTTTAAGCTTTTGGACCTATTTGCATGCTGATTTAAGCTTAACTTTCTTCTGTAAAAAGTTCTATTTTTCAGTCCTTAACATGTTTGTTTGAGGTCACTTTTGTGTTGGGGGTAGTCTACCCCCTCTTAGGCCTTGTTTGGTCTTGTTCTTGTGCCTTCCTTTTAAGCTATTGGGACCACCTTGTTTTGGCCTTCTCACCACTGAAACTCAGAGGAATTTTAGTGGTGGAAATGGTGTTTTGAGGTCTCAAATAGGAGAGGGTCATCACCTCTCCTTGTGTTTTGTATGCTTGCTTCATTTGCCTCATGTTTGAGCATGTTTGTTAAGGTTATGTTGGCCATATCTTAGCATGTATTTGGGGTTATTTTGACATGGCATGCCACTGTTTTGACTTGGTTTTGTCATCCTTTGCATGCCTTATACACTTGTAGTGTAATCCTCATAAACTAGCTTTGTGTGCTTCATGAAGTAGCATGTCTTTCTAGCTTGTTTTGAGTCCATCTCATCATGTTCTTGGTGTTGTTTTGCCATGATATACCTCTGTTAAGTTCTGGTTTGATAGCCCCTTGCATGCTCCATGCACTTGTAGTGCAATTCCATGAACTAACCTAATGTGTATCATGCTTTAGACCATCATTCTAACATGATTTTGGCTTAACTCTAAGAAGCTTTTGTCCATTTTTTTTTTTGCATGCTCTAGCTCTGATTTGTGTTGTTTTGGTCATGCAAGCCATGCATTGTATAGCTATAATGCATTCTAGCTTGTTAGCTTTGTGTATCAAGTCCACTAGCATGCCTTGCTTGAACTATTTTCATGATTTGGCATCATTTGAAATGTGATTTCAGTACATGTGATGTTGCCATACACTTGCATTTGTCACTCTTTCAATGCGTTGGAGGGTTTGCCCTTTATGCCTTAAACATGAGTCATTGCGTATGCCTTCATGCCTAAGCTTGCGAGCTATCATTTCAGTGAATTTTTGGGGTTATTTTGCTATGATATAACTCTGATTTTTGTTGGCAAAGCCATCTCATGCTTGGTCTTAATAGGTGTAGTGCAATCCACCTTATTTACCTTGTATGCATCATGCCTTATGCCCTTCGTGCTAGCTTATTTTGGCTTCCTTCCATGCATGTTTTAGACTCATTTTGACATGTTCTAGAACTCTTTTGGGTTGCCTCTGCCATATGCTTCATGTTTTGTATAGTTGTAGTGCAATTGGCCTTGCTAGCTTCAAGTTTTGAGCACCATAGCATGCTTCATTTGCATTGTGTGCATGATTTGGCATCATTTACCATGACATTTCTGAGCATATAGGACTGCCATGTTCCCACTTCATTCACTCTTTAAGTACCTTTGAGTGTTATGCATTATTGCCTTGTTTGTGGCCTAGCATGTATGCCATCTTGCCTAGGTCCTTGAGCCCTCATCTTAGCATGTTTTGGTGTTTGTTTAGACCAAGTTAAGCTCTGTCCATGGTTGGTTCATGCATTTGTGCCATGTATTGCATGTCTCTAGAGTAGTACTCCTTGTTAGCTTTATGCCTTAAGGACCCTAGCATGCCATACTTATATTGTTTGAATGATTTTGCATCATTTCATACCTTATTTCAGAGCTTATAGTGTTGTTACACTCCCATGTTTATCGCTCTTTGAGCACTCTTGAGGGTTGTGCTCTTATGCGTAGTTGGTGGGCCATTGCATTGAGCATGCTTGTCTTGATCTTCATGCCTTAGTTTCATCATTATGGCCACTGATTTGGGCATGACTGAGGTCTGCCTATTTTGGTTTAAGTCCATCGAGCATGATATGTGAATGTTGTTCTTAGCATTTAGCATTGTGTATGCTATGTTGCTTGTATGCTCATGATACATCGCATTGAGTATGCCATGTAATTCTTTGCATTGTGTATGCCATGTTGCATTGCAGTGAGTGCATGCCATTTGCATTGTGTGTGCATGCCTTACATTGCATATTTGCATGCTTGAGTTGCATTGCATTTGTCTGGATTAGGCGTTAGTCCAAACACGAGGAATGAGGGATGTTTCATATTTGAACTAATGAAACGTGTCTCAATTCTCGGTCATCAACACTCTTGATCATATATGATAGAGTTTAAGGCATTTGGGTGTTTATTTGTGCATTCATTTCATATTGAAATGTGCAATTTGGCTCCTCGGCCATAATGCATCGAGATGCATGATTGGTGGCCCGAGGGTTGAGGACTGCACTCCCTTGAGCTTATGAAATGATAGGGAGGGTGGTTGTGCACACATACCTTGCAAATACATTGCCATGCCCTTTCTTTCTCTCTGTTGTACCAAAGTGGAGAAGTGCAGCAAAACTGGTCGGCCGACCAGAAGAACTAGGTGGCCGACCACTTTTTCTGGTTTGCAGCAATGGAAAGTGGTCGGCCAATGGCTGGCAACATCCCTAGGTGGTCGGCCATGCTCCTATAGGTCCCCAAGGTGAGTTAGAAGCTTTCTGGAGCATGGTGCAAGGTTCTGAAAACAATTGGAAACAGAGGCAAATTGGGGCATCGCAACGGATTTTCGAACGAGACGACCGAGCATGCATGTACTCCTCTTCCCGGGGACCTCTCTTTACTACTTTCCTTAGCTAGTTAGTGCTTTGGTTCTGTACCTAAGTAGTTAATGCGTTTAGCTGCTTATTTGTGTTGTAATAACTAGTTAGTTAACATGTTAGTTAATTAGCTTTGTTTTGTACTTAATTAATTAGCTTGTTAGTTAATTAGTTTTGTGATGTAATAATTAGTTTAATTAGCTTAGATTAGGCAGTTAGCTTCTTATTCGGACCCTCCGTCGACAAGGGCCAACTGTTGTAATAAGCGTGCGTGTGTGTGATGCATGTCTTCCAACCTCCATTTCTTTCTCCCTTTTACTTAACCACTTATGATGGTTAGTTTTAGGGTATATTTCGATTAGCATCCTTATGCTTGCATGCGTGCATCATTCATCTGTTTTGCATGCATCGAGCTCGGCGCATCATACTAACTGCATTGTGTTTCAATTCCAAGTTGAATACATGTACCAAATTGCATTCATATGCCATTCTAGATAGCCAAGCCTATCTCAGTTACATTTTTGCATGTGCCGCATTAGCTATCTTAACATGAACTAGGATCATGCATGATTTCTAACTAGTTCTCTGTTTTGGCTCGGAGTACACTGTGAGTGTTTACGCTTTAGCATTCTGCATGTGTGTTAATGTTGCCATGAAAGCATGCTTGCCATGAGGCTAACTGCTTAAGTGTTTAACTGCCTGAACGCCTGTGGGTGAAGGTTGGATTACCTGAATTGGAACAATTCATCGAAATCTACGACTTAGCCTACTTGCGAGTAACAAACTTCAAATCATTTTCACAAGCGAACACACAATGTTTTGTTCCAACTTAGGCGATCTAGTCTATACTTGTATGCTGTGCACATCACATAGTAATTCTAGGTTAATAGCCGGAATAAGAACACATGTGTTTTCAAAAACAAAATATCATGCTTAGTACAGGCCGATCTTTGATTGGGCGAGCGGGGGTGTTCATTGCATGACCTTCCCCTCTTGTACCCAAGTTCCCGAGCCGAGGCAACTTTGGTGATAACAGACACGTGGCCTTAGGCACGAGTCAGGGTTTCCTAAATTTCCCAAAATAAAATATTTATGTGACAAATCTGTATCTGGCAAAGTAGTCCATGTTTGGCACTTCCTTATAAAAATTAGTTTTCCAAAACGATTTGTCAGATTTGGACTCTTTGGTGATTTATCGGTCTCACATTGCACTTTGTGAGATTAGATTTAGAACCATGACATTGAGTCCGAACTATAGTAGCCTCAGAACAAAATGGATTCACGCCCCTCGTGGCGCGGAGAACGGGAGTTCTCGAGGGCAGTCTACAGTGGCCTACGTAAATTAGTTCCTAGAACAAAAGAGGGAATGATGGAGAAGGACAAAGAAGGTTAGAGAGAAACTTTCTTCTTGAGAGCTAGAATAGAAAAAAGATTGAGAAATATGAAGAAAATCAAAGGCAATTCAAATTTGTCATTTTGGATTTGAGAATTGAACACTTATTTGATTTAGAAAACCTAAAATGATGTGCTTAAGTTAATATCGTTAAACTACAATTAATCTGTTAATTTTGTTTCATAGTGGCTAAGCAAGATTATTTGAGTTAAACTTGGCCAATGATGCTAATGAAGCAATTAATGGGTTAAGCTAATTAGTTCCTAGACCGAAAGAGAGAAGATGTAGAAGATTAGAGAGAAACTTTCTTCTTGAGAGCTCAAAAAGAAAGTTAGAGAAAAGAATGAGAAATAGCATGAAAATTGAAGGAAATTCTAATTATTCCCTTTGGATTTGAGAATTGAACACTTAGTTGATTTAGAAAACCTAAAATGAGGTGCTTTAAACTAATATCGCTAAGCTACAATTAGTCAGTAAATTCTCTTTCTTAGAGGCTAACAAGATTAGTTTCTCTTAAATGTGGCCAATTAAGCTAATGAAACAATTAATGGCCCAAGCTAATTTGTTCCTAGAACAAAAGGGAAAAGGATGGAGAAGGACGAAGAAGGTTAGAGAGAACTTTCTTTTTGAGCGCTAGAATAGCAAAAAGAATGAGAAATAGGAAAATAATTAAAAGGGAATTCAAATTCATCGTTTTGGATTTTAGAATTGAACACTTAGTCGATTTTTAAAACCTAAAATGATGTGCTTAAGTAAAACAAAAACTGTTAAGTTATAATTACTCAATAAATTCTTTTTCTTAGAGGCTTAGCAAGATTAGATTGAGTTAAACTTGACCAACTAAGCTAATGAAACAATTAGGGGCCTACGTAAATTAGTTCCTAGAACAAAAGAGAGAATGATAGAAAAGGACGGAGAAGGTTAGAGAAAAACTTTCTTCTTGAAAACTAGAATAGCAAAAAGAATAAGAAATATGAAGAAAATCGAAGGGAATTCAAATTCATCCTTTCGGATTTGAGAATTGAACACTTACTTGGTTTAGAAAACCTAAAATGAGTTGCTTAAGTTAAACTAATGTTGTTACGCTACAATTACTCTATAAATTCTGTTTCTTAGTGGCTAAGCAAGATTAGTTCGAGTTAAACTTGGCTTATTAAGCTAATGAAACAATTAACGGCCTAAGCTAATTAGTTCCTAGAACTAAAGAGAGAAGAACAAAGAAGGTTAGAGGGAGACTTTCTTCTTTAGAGCTAGAAGAGAGAAAAAAAGAATAAGAAATATGTAGAAAGTCAAAGGGAATTCAAATTCATTTTTTTGAATTTGAGAATTGAATACTTAGTCGATTTAGAATACCTAAAATGAGGTGCTTAAGTTAATATCATTAAGCCCCAATTACTCGGTAAATTATGTTTCTTTGGGGCTAAAGAAGATTAATTTGAGTTAAACTTGGCCAATTAAGCTAATGAAACAATTAGTGGCCTAAGGTAATTAATTCCTACAACAAAAGGGAGAAGAATGTAGAAGGACGAAGAAGGTTAGAGGGAAACTATCTTCTTGAGCACTAGAATAGAAAAAATAATGAGAAGTAGAAAGAATATCAAAGGGAATTCAAATTCATCATTTTGGATTTGAGTATTGAGCACTTAGTCGATTTAGAAAACCTAAAATGAGGTACTTAAGTTAAACTAAAATCGTTAACCTATAATTACACAGCAAATTCTTTTTCTTAGAGGCTTAGCAATATTAGTTTGAGTTATACTTGGCTAGTTGAGCTAATGAAACAATTAGTGGCCTAAGTAAATTAGTTCCTAGAACAAAAGAGAGAAAGGATGGAAAAGGACGGAGAAGCTTAGAGAGAAAATTTCTTCTTGAGAGCTAGAACAGAAAAAAGAATGAGAAATATGAATAAAATCAAAGGGAAATAAAATTCAACCTTCTTGATTTTAGAATTGAACACTTAGTTGATTTTGAAAACCTAAAATTAGGTGCTCAAGTTAAACTGATATCTTTAAGTGACAATTACTTTGTAAATTTTCTTTCTTAGAGGCTAAGCATGATTAGTTTGAGTTAAACTTGGCCAATTAAACTAATGAAAGAATTAATAGCCTAAGCTAATTAGTTCCTAGAACAAAAGAGAGAATGATGGATAAAGACGGAGAAGGTTAGAGAGAAATTATCTTCTCAAGAGCTAGAAGTGAAAAAAAAGAATGAGAAATATGAAGAAAATCAAAGGGAATTCAAATTCATATTTTTGGATTTGAAAATTGAACACTTAGTCGATTTAGAAAACCTAAAATGAGGTGCTTAAGTTAATATCATTAAGCTCCAATTACTTAGTAAATTCTGTTTCTTTGAGGCTAGGCAAGATTAGTTTGAGTTAAACTTGGCCAATTAAGCTAATGAAACAATTTGTGGCCTAAGCTAATTAGTTCCTCGAACAAAAGAGAGAAGGACGGAGAAGGTTAGAGGGAAACTTTCTTCTTAAGAGCTAGAATAGAAAAAAGAATGAGAAACATGAAGAAAATCAAAGGGAATTCAAATTTATCCTTTTGGATTTGATAATTGAACACTTAGTTGATTTAGATAACCTAAAATGAGGTGCTTAAGTTAATATCGTTAAGGTATAATTACTCCGTTAGTTCTGTTTCTTAGTGGCTAAAAAAGATTAGTTTGAGTTAAACTTGGCCAATTAAGCTAATGAAGTAATTAGTGGGTTAAGCTAATTAGTTCCGAGAATGAAAGGGAGAAGGTTAGAGAGAAACATTATTCTTGAGAGCTCAAAGAGAAAGTTAGAGAAACGAATGAGAAATAGGAAGAAAATCGAAGGAAATTCTAATTCATCCCTTTGAATTTGAGAATTGAACACTTAGTTGATTTGGAAAACCTAAAATGAGGTACTTCAGTTAAACTAATATCGTTAAGGTACAATTACTCAGTAAATTCTATTTTTTAAAGGCTAAGCATGATTTGTCTGAGTAAAACTTGGCCAATTAAGCGAATGAAACAATTAATGCCCTACGTAAATTAGTTCCTAGAACAAAAGAGAGAAGGATGGAGAAGGACGAAGAAGGTTAGAGAAAAGCTTTCTCCTTGAGAACTAGAATAGAAAAAAGAATGAGAAATATGAAGAAAATCAAAGGGAATTCCAATTCATCCTTTTGGATTTGAGAATTGCAAACTTAGTTGATTTAGAAAACCTAAAATACGGTTCTCAACTTAATATCGTTTAGCTACAATTACTTCGTTAATTTTGTTTCATAATGGTTAAGCAAGATTAGTTTGAGTTGAACTTGGACAATTAAGCAAGTGAAGAAATTAGTGGCTTAAGCTAATTAGTTTCAAGAATGAAAGAGAGAAGGACAGAGAAGGTTAGAGAAAAACTTTCTTATTGAGAGCACAGAGAGAAAGTTAGAGAAAAGAATGAGAAATAGGAAGAAAAACGAAGGAAATTCTAATTCATCCCTTTGGATTTGAGAATTGAACACTTAGTTGATTTAGAAAACCTAAATTGAGGTGCTTACATTAAACTAATATCGTTAAGCTACAATTACTCAGAAAATTCTCTTTCTTAGAGGCTAAGCAAGATTAGTTTGAGTTAAACTTGGCCAATTAAGCCAATGAAACAATTTATGGCCCCAACTAAGCTAATTAGTTACTAGAATGAAAGAGAGAAGAGAGAAACTTTCTTCTTGAGAGCTTGGACAGAAAAAAAGAACAAGAAACAAGATGGAAATCAAAGGGAATTCAAATTCATCCTTTTGGATTTGAGAATTGAACAGTTAGTTGATTTAGGAAACCTAAAATGAGGTGCTTAAGTTAAACTAACATCCTTAAGCTATAATTATATAAACGGAATTTTTAAATGGGTTAGAGTGAGAAGCTCCTGCATCTCTCTAGAAACTTGCATTTCTAGGGTTTCAATCCCTCATTGAACACGATTTTAGGAGTAAATGCTTTGACTATTTCTGAGAGTCCTTCGGGTAAAAAGGTGAGCGATACTAATGTGGTAGATCTAGAGTTGGGGAAGTTGTCTGGAAATCTAGGGTTTGTGAGCAACAAGTTTGAAATATTGAGTATGGCAAATATAGATCAGTCAGAGGTTAACATCGAAGATCTTGATCTGGTACCAGAGCAGTCTAACGCCGTTGAGCGTTTGGGGATAACCCTAAATCAAAAGGATCGAAGGGCTAAAATTGTCGATTCATCAGATTTCCAAAGAGTGGCCGATCGATTAGTGAGATTAAAAGCTCCTTCTCCATCGGTAATGACCTCGCCTTCCCTAGATGTTTCTCAATCGACATCTCGATGGTCGGTTCGATCAGAATATGAAACTCTTATGTTTCAAAACCTTCCAGATAGCATCTTGGTTGCTCGAAACAGGAACAATGCAAAGGCTCATGGTGAACAAATGGTCCTACAATCAGATCTATCATTAGATAAGGAGAATGATAGAAACCTTGTCCCTGTCGAAGTTGTGCAAATAACCGATGAGACACACTTTCAGATCCCTGAGATCAGTGATGAAGGTGGTCGAGAGGAGATGCTCTCTCAGAGGGGGGGAACTTCAAACTACAGAGGTGGTAGAGGTGGTAGAGGGCAAGGGGGAGGTAGAGGTCAGGGCAAGGCGTCATCCACAAAATCATGGGCTGAAGTGGCTGCTCTATCTACTTGATCGAGCATCCCTCTGAGGTATGTTCCTCCTGTTCGTAGTGAGGGCTATGTTAGTGTTGAGTTACCTCTGCGGCCTAACCCTTTAGAAAAATGGGATTCATGTCTGGTTGGGTATTTTCTTGATAAGGGTGTTCCCTATAACTACCTGAGGAATAGTGCCTTCAGTTTATGGAAAAATAAGGGTTTGAAAGAAGTGTTAGCCAATGGTGATGGTTTTAGTTTTTTCATCTTTGAAAGCCCAGACTGTTGTAGTTCAGTTCCTGAAGGAGGGCCCTGGTACATTGGTGGATCTAATTTATTTCTGAAAAAGTGGACTCGAATGATGAGGTTGACTAAGGATAAGGCTACTAAAGTTCCAATTTGGGTGAAATTCTTTAATGTTCCTTTCGAGTATTGGGATAGCGATGGATTAAGTCATATTGCAAGTGTTGTAGGTATCCCATTATTCATGGACCAACTTACAGAAAAGGGTAGTAGAGTGTCTTTTGCAAGAGTTTGTGTGGAGGTAGAAGCCACTTCCACTTTACCATTGATGTTCAAGGTGAGCTGCGAAGAGGAAGATGTGGTTGTTAAGGTGGAATATCAAGGATTACCCCCTAAGTGTGAGCATTGCATGGTTTTTGGGCATGACACTACCAAATGTGTGAAAACTGAAGTTGCAGCTCTAATCAAAATCCAAAAAGAAACAGAGAATAATCCTGATCCTGGTTGGGAAACAATTAAAGCTAAGGGTAAGAGGAAGGTGGGTGATTCAAACATGCCTACGGTGTCAGAAAGCCATGTAGAGCCGGAGGAAGATGTTTTACAAAATCTAGAAGTTGGGTAGAGTCAACAACTAGTTCCAGTTTAGGTTGATTCCGAGGAGAGCTTATCTAGTCAAGCCCATAAAGATGTATCCAGTCCAGCTGGCAGAGAGTTAAAGTTACTTAATATTGATGTTCTGGAGGCCTTGCAGAAGGAATTGGTAGAGATAACTAGTTTGGCTCTTCCAAAGGATGCATAACTACTTGCCAAAGTGGAGAATCTAGTGGGATCCACTCCAAGCAACCTCAATCTAGCCAACAAGAAGGTCCAACATGGCACTAATGCAAAAGGTAACTCCTCTGGCAAGGGCAACAAAAGCCATAGGAAGAAACACAGGTAAATCCCAGTTTTAGCTGGTTGTGGGTTTCTAAATTTTTGTGGTTTCCAATGACTTTAAAAATTGCATCTTGGAATGTCAGAGGGTTTAATAACCCTCATAGACATAAAGAAGTAAGGAAATTTTTGGTGCATGAAGACATTAAAATTTTGGGCATTTTGGAGACCAAAATAAAAGCTTTGAATGAACATAAGATTTTCTCTTCTGGTATAAATAATTGGCCCTTTTTGACAAAATCACAACCTTCTAAATCTGGGTGGATATGTGTATGCTGGGACTCAGCATTTTGTAAGATAAAATTGTTAAAGGCCTCTGATCAATACATTTTTTGTGAAGTACATGATTTGTCGAAAGATAATATCTTCAGAGTTTGTTTTGTATATGCTGATAATAAACATGATGTTAGAAAGGAACTTTTTGATTACATGGTTACTATATCCCAATGTCAGTCCAAATTTCCCCTTGTTTTTCTAGGGGATTTTAATGCTATCAGGTTTCCTTATGAGAAATTTGGGGGCTCTGTTGGTTGGTCTAAGGATAAAGAGGATTTCAACTCCTATATCCTGCAATTTGAATTGGTTGATCTCTCCTATGAATGTTGCCAATTCACTTGGGCTAACAAGAGAAATAGTGGGGATTATATTTCTACCAAAATTGACAGAGTCTTGGTTAATAAGGCTTGGCATGATGCTTTCCCTGCCTCATTTGTTACATTCTTGCCTTCTGGCGTATCTGATCATTCCCCTGCAGTGGTTAATGTTTCTGATGAGTGGACTTCTTTTAAGAAACCTTTTAAATATTTTGACTTTTGGGATAATCATGACGACTTTGGTCCTGTGGTTTCTAAAGTTTGGAACTAGTATATTCAGGATGTCCCTATGTTTAGAGTGTGCAAAACATTAAAGAATTTGAAACCTGCCCCTTTTTTTTTGGGGGGGGGGGGGTGAATAAGAACTAAATAAAGCAAAGGATTTACAAAATTACAAGGGGCATACCCCAGGCCCTAACAAAGAAACTAAAGCACAAACCTCGGCAACATTACACTGAAACACAGCAACAATAACCAAAGAAAACTAGAACTCAAAGCGAAAACAAGACACTTTAGAAACCAGTCCAAAAACTACATCCCTAACTCGAGAAAGCATTATATGGTTACTAGCCATTGGACTATACAAAAACCATGTCCTGTAATGGATAGAGTCCGTGTACAATATGAATAACCAGCTGCCAACTTTGAACAGCAAATTTCGAGAGTACCCAGCTGCATTGGATGTGAATCACAAGAGTAGCATAGTAGTTTCATCACTTCAGTCTTTACCGAAAACTAGTTCAGCAGCCCCATTAAAATGCACATGAAACCATCACCATCTAAGTCCTTCCTACACAGCCCATAGGAATAGGCTCCTATACCATTAACATTAAAAAACACAATCCCAAAAAGAACCCTGTGGGAATAACAAAACAGTCCTAGCTTGTCATTTTTGCTCGAACACCTATGGAACAACACAACTAAATAAACAAAATAAACAAAAGTCCTCCTACACAACCCGTAGGAGTAGGCGGCATTACCTAAAAACACTTTGTACAAACAAAAAGTAAGACAATTGATTATCACTCACATGTAGGACGACAAGGCGCTAGGAGCAACCATCACCACAGTACATATACAAACTACTAGTTGCCTCCTGGAAGTGCGCAACAAGCAGCCACCACCCCTCCACCAGTCCATGAGTAAGTATACCTGTCCAAAATGTAGAGAAGTAGTCATAGAGAAGTAGAAACATCAAACACTCTATTTGGGAGCTCCCCTCACTCAACCCACAACTCAAAAGCTCTCTCCACTCCATATAGCATCTCACAACACTAGGCCCATAGCTTACATGCACTCTCAGAAACCACAGAGGGATTGTGTACATGATAGCTTCCTTAACCTGCACAAAACATATATAATATATAATAATTGTTAGAGCAAAATATATGTATTGCCTCACCCACTACTACAAATATAGATAAAGATCACACTTTTTTGGTGTGATGGATGTTTTTTAATCACACCTTTTAAGTTTTATTAAAGTGTGGTCTTTAGGAGTGTGATTAAAAATGGTCATTTTTAATCACACTTTTTAAGTGTCATTAAAAAATGCTTTCATCACATCTTTTAAGTGTGATTAATAATATTTAGATCACACCTTTTAAGTGTGATTAAAAACATTTAGATCACACCTTTTAAGTGTGGTTAAAAATATTTAGATCACACCTTTTAAGTGTGATTAAAAACATTTAGATCACACCTTTTAAGTGTGGTTAAAAACATTAGATCACACCTTTTAAGTGTGATTAAAAACATTTAAATCACATCTTTTAAGTGTGATTAAAAATATTTAGATCACACCTTTTAAGTGTGGTTAAAAACATTTAGATCACACATTTTAAGTGTGATTAAAAACTTTAGTTCACACCTTTTAAGTGTGATTAAAAACATTTAGATCACACCTTTTAAGTGTGATTAATAACTAATAAAACCTGTGATAAAAAAAAAATTGACATATTTAAAGAATAATCAATATTATTTTTGCACGCGCATTTGAATAATGTAATACACACTATATACTATATTTTGAATCACAACCATATATTGAATGAAATAATATCATATATTTCATAAATGAAAGTTAAATGTTTAAAAGTATATACAAAGAAATTAATAAAAAAAAATTAACTGTGATTACATACATTAAAAAATAAAAAATAAAAAACTTGAAAAAAGTAAGTTCTTGAATTCTTTGACCATATTTTGCATCTCTCCAAGAAATTTCTAACCTGAAAAATAAAAAAATGAATTAATTTAAAAACCGCCAGAAGCATATGAATAAACTTACTAATTAATTTATAAACTTACATTTAGATCACACCAAAAATAATGTAATTTATCCAGTTGTTAAACTGCTCCAATCCTTTCCCCACAGCCACCAAAAATGACCTAATTATTTTGATTCTCCACACAAATAGTATAAAGCTACAAAAGATATTGATACCCTTGTAGAAGCCAAAATAAATCAACAAGGCATGAATGATTTCAAACTTTCTTAAGCTAGAATAATTTAATAATAAAACAAAAAAATGATCTAAAACTCAAGATATGCACTTGTAGAAAATGACAATATTATTTGAGAAACAAGACATTTAATAAAAGATTAGATACTAAGCACGACACAACAAAGAGAGTAGGGGTAATATGTATACATCCACTCACTTATAGATCAACTAGCGTATGCCCGTGCCTGAAGGCACGGTGTAAATAATGTTAGGATTATAATATAATTGTAATTGCAACAATATTTAAATTTAAGATTAAAATGCAATTATAAAAATATATTTAATAGACTACACTCTACAATTTCAAAAAATATATTTAATAGACTACACTCTACTAATTGACAATAAAAGTTTTCATTCTTGCATGTGCTTTCATGTTTATACAAATGCTATACACTGAGGTAGAGACTTTGCTTATTTATTTCAATGTCTAGGTGGGAAGATGATGTTTGCATGTTCTGGGACTATAATAGAATGCGAGGATGTAATGGAACATACATCAGTACCATTTTAACTTCTGCAACTCTCCTAAGATCACCTATTGATGCAAATGCTATACCAGATGACATTAAGGTGGTGGTTGTTATTGTTGTTGTTTTTTTTTTTAAATTATAAAATACTTGGCATAGTACAACACTATTCAATGTTTTTTATTATTATTTTTTTGGGTGGGTATGACTTACTATTATTGCAGGTTGAGGTTGGTGTTTATGTGATGAATGATAAACCATTTAATGGTCATGTGATTGCTTACGATTTTCACTTCAACATTGCTACCATTAGTATTGAAACAGATGTAGCATTGCCAACTGCAATCATTAGACCCTTGTATGATTCAATCTCAATAGATTCAATCTCAATCATCATCAATCTTACAAATCAAGCTACTGCAAAATGTGGAAAATTTGGAAAACGAAGTATTAGAAGTTTATATGTTCGCAATTAGAATTTTACTTGAAAGAATTTAACTTGAAAATTAACCGTAATGCTTTGCCGAAACTCTGTTTTCTGGTATCTCCGCAAGCCTTTCAAGAAAAGAAATGGTCGACTTGGTGATTTTCAGATAATCAGAAAATCTGAAAGCAAGAACCGAAGGAAGAATTAATCAGAACTATCAACTGAAATATGCTATTATTCTTGTTTTGAACAATGAATTAAACTCCCATTATTAAGTTGTAACACATACTAAAGCAGTCATTTTCTCACTGCTATGCATGCTATATTCTCCTTTCAAACCCAGGCCAAAACTTGAGGTGCAGCAATATATAAGATATTGTTATATTAATTGACTGTAATTTTATTAAATTATGGATTCTTTATTTTCTGGTGGAAGCTGACTGTGAGATGTTGTAATATCCAGATTTAGGGCTGGAAGGCATTATCAAAAGTGAGAAAACAATTTGTTTGTTCTTTGATTAGCAATTGCAGCACACAGAGTCATGCTGGTTATTTAACAGCATAGTTGCTTCATTAAAATACTCACCTACATGCACACATGTACTGATTATGGAAAGAAATAGAGGGCAAGGTCCACACCACGTCAATTGTACCAATAACAGACAGACTAAGAAATATATGAGCTCACTAACACTTTTTTCACTACCACTTCAGTCTAGAGAGCACTGAATCTGAAGATTTCAACTCACCAAATGGCAAAATTGAAGAGAAGTCTCACTTGGTTATGAAAGAACTATCTAGGTTCCAGGTTTTTTCAAAGCAATTATTCCAAAAGAGTGCACACTGCATATATAATAACAGAACTATTTCAATGGAGTTGAAGCATGTCTTTTCTTATTTATATCTTCTCTTACCGTAATAAGAAATGTAGTGAAAGCAATTCAAGTACAAAATGAAATGCAATTCATTTTCACAAAGAGAAAAGGCACTCTTACACGATCCAAGTTCCGGTACTTGGAAACCAAAGAATAAGCTTTCGTAATTCCAATTCCAGGAACAGATGGAAGAAAAGCGCAGCCAGCTAAGCGCACATGCCTGTGAGAAAGCTAGAAGATAAGTGCGTCTCCTGTCTCAAATTAGTTTTTATATATGATAGAAAGGAACCGCAAAGGGTTGTATAATTTTTAGTGTTATAAGTTTGTAAATAAATTTGAAGTGTCTCAAATCACCTATGAAAAGTTCTTTATCAAAACATTGGAAGGAAGGCACACGAGATGCAGACTCAAAAACCTTGTTTTGCACTATCTCTTCACCATTGCCATAGCGGTCCATCTTGAAGACAACCTGCTTGCAACCAATGCAAAACATAAAAAGACAATTAGTGCTAAAAATGAGGCTTGAGTCATCAATATCAAAGTTCTGTTGAATTTCTTACAGTTGGACAGCCATATGCCACTAGATCACTGTCCTTTGAAGTCACTGCTACAATTCCACCTTTTTCTGCTTCTAGGTTGGATAGGTATGCTAATTGTGCATCAGCTTCACATGGAGATACTACAAATTCAATGTTCTCTGATCTCAGAATCTAAAAAATCAACAGTTGAAAGAATCAAAGATTATAAAAAATGGCAAATTGGTACTTTTAATTCACAGTAGGTGATGGAAAAACACTAAATAGTATTCCAAGTTGCAAATAGCTGATAAAGAGTCGCAATTTGGTACCTGAATCAGTTGATGTGCTGTTGATGGAGTGATACTCACTGCCCTTTGCATGTGAAAACAAAAAAGTGAGTATGAATACTTGATTGTTTCGATAATTTGCATATAACACATAATTATCAGAACTAGTGAGTTGTTTTCTGTGCATTTAAAAATTTTAAAAAGTGACTAAAAAATCACCAAAAATAGAAAAACTAAAAAACAGTTTGTGAAGACAAAGTCAAACAAGATGTGATGGATTTGGTCAAAAAAAAGACGTGATGGATTCAGAATCATACCTCCTTTGTGAAGCCGTGAATAAGCATCAATACCCACCTGAAAAAAGAATGCAAAAAATGTAACTACGAAGAATCTGACATAGATAGATATATATGAAATGAGAGGAGGTGATTATATTACCCGCTTGCCCGCATACTTCTTGATGTGAATGGGTTCAATATGGGGTTTCATGAACCTGAGAAGATCTTTGATACCCATTACTTATAAGCATTTTATCAAACAGTTGACAGGCCATTATGCAACAGCATTAAATTGTGTTCTATGTTATCCAAATCCGAAGAAACATCAAATACTAAACCAAATTCAACAATTTCAAATATATGCAAGATGTAATCTTTGATTTTTCATGAATACTTTTTACTATTAGCCAGAAACAAAGAAAGAAAATAGTCTGCATAAATTTTCTTCTCTGTTTCATCAATATTTTCTGAACCCATTGAAGCAAAAATGAACAAAATAAACAAAAATGAAAAATTTTACCGCCAAAATCAAAGTTCAGGAGCCAAAAACAAATAAAAAATTAAAAGGTGCATGAACAGTACCTCGCTTGTCCTGGCGAGGTACCGTAGCTCACAATCATCTTAGCGATGCTTGGGCGAGTCTGCTGGAGCCATCGTTTACCCTTCCAAGCTAGCTATAGTAACAAATATGGAGGAATAGAGAGGCTTCTGGAGATGCTCTTACACACTAAAGAGCAGTCAAAACTATGCAACCAAATATCTATTTTTTGGTAAACAGGTCAACCAATACCCACTTCGCATTACCTACCTTATAAAAAACTAAAATATTTAATATATTCTGCAAACTTGTAACTATATAAAATAAGATCATGTTGGATTTGGATTTGATCATGCCAAGAATCCAACTAAACCACAGGCAGTGTAGTCAAAATCGTATGATACATATTGTATCGTATGGAAAAAGAAACGTAACATTCTTTGTAAAAATCAAACACTGACAGAACCTATACTGTACAAAACCACAACCATTCAGAAAGATGAAGTCAATGTTGATTAATGTGATGGACCAACAAACATTTTTGTGTAATGTTCACACTTATTTATCACTTATATTAACTTATATTTCATTTACTTTTATATCACCTTTTTTATTTTTACCTTTTCAAATCTCTATATAAATTTATAATCAATCCATGTTTGCAAAAGAATAATTAAACACAAGAAACAGTGGAAACCAATTTATGGAAAGTAGCAAGGTAAGGAAGGAGGGAATCAAAGAAGACTCACCAGAGTGCAAAATAGGTGTCGGAACGAAACTTACAGATCTGAATGAAAGCAATCAATCAATCAAATTCAGAGAGAGAGTGTTCGATCGCGATCAATAGACTAAAAATCAATCAATCGATCGATCTGTGTTCACTTTAACATAAATTAGTGTACACATATATATATCAAATAGATCTAAGATCGTAGATACAGATCTGAGTTCGTATATAAACAATCAAAAAATCAGAGAATGAGACTCACAAAATTAATCTTCAAATCGGATTGATCGAGAGCTTTGAGCCAAGATGGAGAGAGCCGGATAGAGATTACGATCGTGAATCGGAGCTTTGAGCCAAGATGGAGATCGTGATCGTGAGTCGGAGCCGGATAGAGAGCTCGATCTACTGAACTTTCACCATAAGAAAGAGGAGTGATGAGGGGACAAAAAAAACCCTAGATCTATCTCAGGATTGAGAGAAATGGAAGAATGAAAAACGTGTGGGCTTAAAGGGGAAATATGTTAGTACACCTAGCACGGTGTTTTTTTAAATGAGTTGGCTATAAAATATTTTGAAAACCTTTTAAACAACGATTTTTAAAACAACGCCATAACTGTTTCAATTAAATTTATAAAAAAATATTTTTAACTATTCGAAAGATAAAAATTATATAAAAGTGATAATTATTTTTTATTTTTTAACTAAATTAATTTTTAATTTTTAATTTTTTTTTTCTAAAAATCAAATTATATATAGCCTAAGAATCTTTTAATAAGTCATTTCTTATGTTGGTAACTTATTTAATTATTTATTAATTTTACAACATTTTTACCATCATTTTCAGTTTTTAATTTATATTTACAAAAATTTTAAAAACTGTCATAAAAACTTGTTCAATACTTTTTTTGATTTATAAATGGACGTCTCAGTTTGTAAATTTGAAGAAAAAGCGTAAATTCAAAAAATGAGTTTATGTTGGTTTTTAAACATAAATTTAAAAATTTTACTAATAAATTTTTTTTTCAATTAATTTTTTTTCAATGAATTTTTTTTCTAACTGATACTAACCAAGGGGGCAATTGGTAATGCTACTTTAAACCTTAGGGAGGGGATTGTAATTTCTAAAATGTGAGGGGTGGTAATGTAATTTACCCACTGAGGACAAAATTAGTATTTAAAAAGATTAAATTGCTAAAGGAGAAAATCCGTAATGAAACTTTAAACCTTAGGGGGGAAATGTAATTTCCAAAATGTGAGGGGGGAACTGTAATAAACATAAATCTCAAGGGGTGTTAGTATAATTTACCAAAAAAAATTAATTGGAAAAAAAATTATTTGAAAAAAAATTAATTGAAAAAAAAATTAATTGAAAAAAAATTTTGCTAGTAAAATTTTCAAATTTCTATTTAAAAACCAACGTAAACTTATTTTTTGAATTTACATTTTTTCCTCAAATTTTCAAACTAAGACAATCATTTATAAACCAAAAAAAATTATCAAACAAGTTTATATGACAGTTTTTTAAATTTTTGTAAATATAAATTGAAAATTGAAAATTGAAAATGAAATGGTTAGGGTCTGTTTGGTAACGTTTATGTTTTCTGTTTATATTTACAAAAATTTTATAAACTGTTTTTTGTTTATTTTTAGAAAAACATAAATTACGAACGCGTTTGGTAATTGACAAAATGTTTAACAAAATTTAAAAATATAAAAAAAAAGTGAGAAATGGCAAGTGGTAGCGGAAGATGGTAGTGGAAAGTGGTGACGGTAGGTGGTGGGTAGTGGGTGGTGGTGGGTGGTGGTAGTGATGGGTGGGTGGGTGATGCTGACGAGTGGTGGGTGGTAGCGAGTGGGTAGTGGTGGTGGTGGTGGCAGCGGGTGGTGGGCGATGGTGGCAGGTGGGTGGCGGAATGGCAGGTAGTGGTAGGTGGTGGCGGCGGTTGGTGGTAGGTGGGTGGGTGGGTGACGGTGGTGGTGGTGGGTGGGTGGGTGGATGACGGTGGCAGGTGGTAGTGAGTGGATGGTAGTGATGGTGGTGGCGGGTGGTCCGTGGTGGTGACAGGTGTGTGGCGGGTGGTGGCGGGTGGGTGGTGGTGGCAGGCAGGTGGCGGGTGGTGATGGTGGGTGAGTGGGTGGGTGATGGTGGCGGATGGTAGGTGGTAGCAAGTGTGTGGTGGTGATGGTGGTAACGGGTGGTGGATAGTGATGACGGGTGGTGGGTGGTTGTGGCAGGTGGGTGGCGGGTGGTGGTGGGTAGTGGCGGGTGGTGGTGTGGGTGGGTGGGTGAAGGTGGTAGGTGGTAGCAAGTGGGTGGTGGTGGTAGTGGCGGTGGTGGTGGTGGGTGGTGGTGGCGGGTGGGTAGTAGGTGGTTGGTGGGTGGTGGTGGTGGGTGGCTGGTGGTCGATGGTGGTGATAGATAGGTGCTGAGTGGTGGTAGCGGGTAGGTGGCGGGCGGTGGATGGTAATGGCGGGTAGATGGCAGGTGGGTGTTGGTGACGGGTGGTAGGTAGTGAGTGATGGTGGCAGGTGCGTGGTGGGTAGTGGTGGCGGAAGACAGTGGTGGAAAATGGTAACGGGTGGTGGTTAGTGTTGGGTAGTAAAAAAAAAAAAACTAAAAACTCAAAACGGAAACACATTTTTTGAGTTTACATCTTTTGGCCAAATTTATAAACTGAAACCACTGATTTATAAATAAAAAATTTACCAAACAAGTTTTTATTTGAGTTTTTTAAATTTTTGTAAATATAAACAAAAAACTGAAAACGTAAGTGTTACCAAATGGCACCTTAGAGTTTTAGATGGTAAAAATGTTGTAAAATTAACAAATAATTAAATAAGTTACCAACGTAAGAAATGACTTATCAAAAGATTCTTAGGCTATATATGGTTTGATTTTTAGAAAAAAAAATTAAAAATTAAAAATTAATTTGGTTAAGAAATAAAAACTAAAAAATAATTATTATTTAAGGGTAAAAAATAATTATAATTTTAATTTTTGAGCAGGTTATATACATACGTATGGCTGTTTCAATTTAATTTGTAAAAAATTATTTCTAACCACTCGAAAGATAAAAATTATATAAAAATGATAATTATTTTTATTTTTTATTTCTTAACCAAATTAATTTTTAATTTTTTTTCTAAAAATCAAACCATACATAACCTAAGAATCTTTTGATAAATCATTTCTTATGTTAGTAACTTATTTAATTATTTGTTAATTTTATGACATTTTTACCATCTGAAGCCTGTTTGGTAACCATTTCGTTTTCAGTTTTCAATTTATATTTACAAAAATTTTAAAATTTGTCATAAAAATTTATTTGATAATTTTTTAATCTATAAATGGTTGTCCCAGTTTGTAAATTTGAGGAAAAAACGTAAATTCAAAAAATTAGTTTATGTTGGTTTTTAAACAGAAATTTAAAAATTTTACTAACAATTTTTTTTTCAATTAATTTTTTTTCAATGAATTTTTTTTCCAACTAATACTAACCGACGGGACAATTGGTAATGCTACTTTAAACCTTAGGAAGGGGATTGTAATTTCTAAAATGTAAGGGGTGTCAATATAATTTACCCAGTAAGGGCAAAATTAGCATTTAAAAAAAATTAAATTGCTAAGGGGAAATCTGTAATGAAGCTTTAAACCTCAGGGAGGGAGATGTAATTTCCAAAACGTGAAGGGGGAACTGTAATAAACATAAACCTTAGGGGGTGTCTGTGTAATTTACCCTATATATATATATATATATAATAGCACTTAATTAGAAAGTGACATTAAAAATAAATATTATCACACTCAATCAGATTAAGTGTGATTAAAAATTTGGGAATTGTATATTTTATATAAAAATCAATTTAAAATATTTTATACAATCACACTTATTTAAAAAGTGTGATTAAAAAGTAGTAATGTATATATAATCACATTTTAATTACCTTAAAAATATATATAAATAATCACACTTATTTAAAAAGTGTGATTAAAAAGTAATAGTGTATATATAATCACACTTTAATTAGAATATGTGATTAAAAAATATATATAAATAATCACACTTTAATTAGAATGTATTAAAAAATATATATATATAATCACACTTATTTAAAAAGTGTGATTAAAAAGTAGTAGTGTATATATAATCACACTTTAATTAGAAAGTGTGATTAAAAAATATATAAATAATCACACTTTAATTAAAATGTGTGATTAGAAAATATATATATAATTACACTTATTTAAAAAGTGTGATTAAAAAGTAGTAGTGTATATATAATCACACTTTAATTAGAAGGTGTGATTAAAAATTATATAAATAATCACACTTTAATTAGAATGTGTGATTAAAAAATATATATATAATCACACTTGTTTAAAAAGTGTGATTAAAAAGTAGTAGTGTATATATAATCACACTTTAATTAGAAGGTGTGATTAAAAAATATATAAATAATCACACTTTAATTAGAATGTGTGATTAAAAAATATATATATATAATCACACTTGTTTAAAAAGTGTGATTAAAAAGTATATAATCACACTTTAGTTAGAAGGTGTGATTAAAAATATATATATATAATCACACTTAATTGAAAAGTGACATAAAAAATAAATATTATCACACTCAATCAAATTAAGTGTGATTAAAATATCAATCTAATTTTTTTTATCACACTTCCAATAAAAGTGAGATCTTTTTTTTTTATCAAAGTGTGATCTTTAACTATTTTTGTAGTAGTGACCTCACTCAACCCACAATTACTATATCTAATATTCTTGCTTACATCACTCAACCTTCCATACTGCCGCTCCATTCTTGATAGTAATCTAGGGACCATCATAAACTGATTGGATGAGAGAACATATTTAAGAACCCATGTTCAAAATAGCACCCTCATTAGATAATCCCTCACTATCACTCGACCCTCAATATAGGTGAACTCACTCCACTCAATCTCCTTCCAGCTGCATTAGCATGTGGCTGCAGCATGATTTTAGGAGGCAGATTCCATTGCACTAAATACCAGTTATCACCTGCAGAAGTTTTCACATTTTCCATAGAAAGAAGTCTACCTCTAACCATTTGGATAATAGAATTAGTAACAGAAGAGGTTTGAATTCCTTACTAAAGATTTTACTATTCCTCTCCATCCAAATGTGGTAGACAGTGCAAAGAAATGATAGTTTCAGAATCACAAATTACAGAGATTTGCCCTTAGTGGATCTAGTAGCAAACTTAACAGTTTCCAACCAAGGCATAGCAGGCCAATTAGTATTGCATTTAGTTTGGATAGCAGCCCATATCCTAGATGAATAAACACACCTAAAAAATAGGTGGGAATGGTTTTCCTCATGAGCATGACAAAGTGGGCAGCTAGGATTAGGGTTAAGACCAAATAACTGTAATTTATCACCAGTGTTTAACTTCTCATTAATAGCCAGCTACACAACAAAGCTAACCCTAGGGATTAAAGGAAGCCCCTAGATAAGTTTTGACCACAAGACTTTGGGGCCCTTATCCGTCCAACAATCCCAAGCAGAATGAATAGAAAAGGTACCATCAGCAGTCAAGCTCCAAATAGGAGTATCCAGAGAATCAATGGAGGGCTTAAGGGAAGGTGGAGTGGAAGAAATCCACTCCTCTATCTCCCATGAATTGGAGATGGCCATTTTCAAGAATCATTATATACAATGGAGCTAACTTTAGTACTGTCAGGAAAGTTTGTATCATACAAGATCCTCTGCCCATACCTATGCCACAGTGAACCAAGAGGGTGCCAATTATCATACCAAAGAAACACATTTTCCCCATTACCAATTTTGAATTTGATAAGAGGGAAAACTAAGTGCCTAAGCGACATAAGTTTCCTCCAAACCCATAAAGGATCACTAGGCATCTTTATACCCCAAAAGCTCTTACCTTTGAGCAAGTAAGACTTAACCCATTGGCACCACATAGAACATTCCCCACCAGAAAGCAAAAACCAAACATGTTTGGCTATAGCAGCCTTGTTCCAGACCTCCATATCTTTGAAACCAAGCCCACCCCTCATTTTTATGTTTGCAAATATTCTTCCAAGCAATCTTAGCACTATGCTTTTTCAACTCAACCCCAGACCAAAGGAAGGATCTAAGAAGGCTCTCAATATCACGAATAATCTTCTTAGGGAGAATAAAAATGGAGGACCAATAAACTTGCATCGAAAAAAGAATGGTCTGGATGAGTCAGGCTCTACCCGCATAAGACAGAAGTTTATTTGTCCAGCTTTTAATCCTCTTAGTTATTCTTTCAATCAAACTTTGGCAATCGGATGCTTTAAGCTTAGTAGTTATCAACGACACACCCAGATATTTCACAGGGAAGGAAACCTCAGTAAATTTGGCAATATGCAATATGTCCTCTTTAAGTTCCCTACTACACCCCGAGTAAATGGATATTACTCTTACTAGGACTAGCAGTTAGGCTCGACAAATTCTTAAACTCCTCCAAACCCTGCATGATGAGGCTAACAGTACCCGGATCCCCTCTACTAAATATCATCAAGTCATCAGCAAAACATAAATTAACAATTTTGGTTTTCTCACATCTCCAATGAAACTTGAACAAAGGGCTCCTAGATATTTCAGCAAGGATCCTAGCTAAAATCTCCATAACTAACACAAAAAGATACGGGGACATAGGATCCCTTTGCCTAAATCTCCATACCATCCCTTTGCCCCCTTGCCCCTCTAAAGTACTCGTGAAGGCTCCCATTAATACAAATTGAGAAAGAAGGGCTTGTAACACAAGCCTTTATCCAATTTGTCATGCAAGCAGGAAAAGCCATCGCTTTAAGAATATCAAGAATAAAATCCCACCTCACATTATCATAAGATTTCATGATGTCCACTTCCATGGCGCACTTGGGAGTTTTAGAACTCCTATGATAACCTCTCATTATCTCTTGGGACAGAAAGATGTTGTCCGAGATTCTTCTACATTGAACAAATGCAGACTGCACAGGGTCAATAAGATCAAGGAGCATCAATTTGACTCTGTTAGCTATGATCTTAGCAATGCATTTATAAATGGTATTGCAACAAGAAATGGGTCTATGGTCACCAACATGCATGGGATTAGGAACTTTAGGAATAAGAGCTATGATGGTGTTATTAATCTCAGATAGAAGCTTACCAGAGTCAAAGAATGACTTAATGGCTAGAGTAACCTCCTTCCCCACAATATCCAAAGAGCTTTTGAAAAACCCAGCAGAGTACCCATCAGGACCAGGGGCTTTATTGGCCTTGAGATACCAAAAAACCTCCTTGATTTCAGCATCAGAAATGGGACTAGCCAGCATAGTTGATTGGGATATTAAGACTTTTTTTATTCACCAAAGATTGAATCCTTTCCAAACCATTATACTGATCCATGAATAAGGTACCAAACAAATTGGTAAAGGACTGGACAAAAGTGTTATGGATATCAGTACTATCGGTAGACCTAATACCATCCCCCAAGTCCACACTCAAGATTTTCCCTCTATTGATATTACTCTTCACAGACCTAAAAAAGAACCAACTATTTCTATCCCCCAAACCAAGCCATTGGACATTGGATTTTTGAAGAGCAAGGCACTCTTCCAGCTTACTAAGCTCGATGTACTTTTTCGACCCCTCTATCTCCTGAACTTGAAGCACACGGTTCACATGATCCTTATCAAGCTTAAATTGGATGAGATCCAAGCTAGCCTTGGAGACTTGGACACGAGTGGAGATATCACTAAAATCCTTTTTATTCAAGAGCTTGAGACTAACCTTAAGTTGTCTCAGCTTCTGACAAACCCTAAACATAGGGACACCTCTAATATACTGATCCCAAGTACTAGAAACCGTGCTAAGAAACTCAGGATGTTGAGACCAGAAATCAAAGTATTTGAAAGGTTTCTTAAAGGAGCAGCTCGTGACACTGATATTGACCACAACAAGAGAATGATCAGAAATACCAGATGGAAGAAAAGTGGCAGAAGACTCAGGAAATTTGTCAAGCCAAGCCTCATTAACTAGCACTCTGTCAATTTTAGTAGCCATATAATCCCCATCACCCCTCTTGTTAGCCCATGTGAATTGGCATCCACCATAAGATAAGTCAGCCAATTCAGATGCATTAACATAGGTGTTAAAATCCTCATGATCATTTGTCCAGTTAGAAGATCCCCCAATTTTTTCCTGCTGGTATCTAATAGCATTAAAATCACCCAAGAAAGTACATGGAAATTTGGATTTAGCACGGGAGATATGAAACATTGTTTCAAAAAAGATTTTCCTCAATGTGTGCTTATTTTCAGCATAAACAAAAGTAGCAAAAAATATTTCATTAGCAGCCAAATCAAGTATCTTACAAAAAATATGCTGACTGGACATAGAAATCATTTGGACATCACAAAAATCATTATTCCAGCACACCCAGACTCTCCCAGTTTTAGCTGGTTGTGAATTAGAGAGCATAGGCCAATTACCAAAACATTTAGCACAAATTTTACTCTCATTGATTTGTTTTATTTTGGTTTTCAAAACCCCCATGACATGAACATTTTCTTTAAACACCAAATTTTTTAACTTCTTTATGTTTAGGGGAATCATTCAATCCTCTAACATTTCATGAAGCAATTTTGACAGTCATTGGGAAACAAAAAGAAAATAGACAAACCCACAACCAACTGAAACTAACAATTACCTTTTCTTCTTCCTCTGGCTGCTACTACCTTTGCCAGAGGATTTGTACTTCATCTACTGGCTTGCCTGAGATGCAACAGATTTGGATGACACTTTTGCAGAAGTTGCCTCTTTAACCACTGCCTCCAGCAATTCAGTAGCATTAGGGATTACTAGCTCCGTAATCTCCAGAAAACTTTTTTGGAATCTGTCCACATCACTACTTTCGGGGCATTGTGCTTCCACAGATGAACTCTTGTCAGCCGAAGTCTCCTGAGTCTCTTGAGGCTGAACTGAGGTTGTCATTGGCACGTCTACTGAGGTTGTCATTGGCTCTGGCACTGGGGTTGGTTCATAAATTTCCACCACTTCTGGTATAGTCTCTAACTCAAGTTCGCCCACCTTCCTCTTCCCCTTGGCTTGTATGGTAGTCCATCATTCTTCGTGTACATTGACATTTTCCTCGGATGTCTTCTACAAGGAAATCAACTAGGCCACTTGTTTAGATAAACACTTTTCAGTATTATGCCCAGAAATTTGACAATGTTTGCAAATTGAGGGCAGCCCTTGATATTCGACTCTGATTAACACAACATCATCCTCACACCTTATTTGAAAATACGAAGGCAATTTTGAAGTGACCTCAATCTCTACACAAACTCTAGCAAATGCCACCCTACTACCCCTAGCCATGAGCTGATCCATGAAAAGGGGGTTCCCAGTTGCACTGGCAATCCTACTTAGGCTGTCACGCCCCAAACCCGCCCCTAGAAGTTTAGGCATGACCACTTCAGAAATGGACACTTAACCTATTATATATAACATACGGGGCCTGAGTGGAAGCATAAATTTTATATAATAACATGCAAGAAAAGTGCTACATCCATTGAGCGACCACTATCATGCCAGGATCACAAACAGACAGATAATAATAGTTACATACACATATACAACCCCGCCCGTGTTTGGGCGTATACCAAAAAAAAAAAACATTAGAATTTACAACATATTATGGACAATCAGAATGTAAGCCAAAACTTCACAAAACGGGTAGGCTTCACCCAAATGCTTGGACACACAGAGGCTAACAAAGAGAGACGAGCATTAAGAGTTGTGGCTGACCTCCAAACGCAGGACGTACGGAATCAGACAAAATACAGAGTGAGATAACCTCAGTGAATAATAGTACGTGAATAACTCAATGTTCAACTTGAATTATAATGCAAATCAGAGCGTATATAATATAAAAGACAGGTAGTTAATCTGATTCTGTACTAATGTCAGAACGGCCTTAGGCCCCTTTTTAACTAAAATGGCTTTAAGCCCTTGAACAGAGTGGCATTGAGCCCTTTAACAGAACGGCATTAAGCCCTTATCAGAATGGCATTACAGCCCTTATCAGAATGTCATGAACTCAAGAGGTGGTTAGCATAGCAGCACTTTGTTTCACACCAATAGATCATACAGAGTGGCCATAGGCCTAGATGTCACAAATTGGCCATAGGCCTCATAAATGTTACCGAACGGCTATAAGCCTCACACCCTTCACAGTACAGCTTTAGGCCTCATAACTTTCACATCGGCTTTAAGCCCGGTTCACATATGTATGGACTCAAGGGGTGGCTCGTACGGATTATAGAGGTGGCTCGCATTACAGCACTTAGTTCCGTACAGTACTTTGTTCCATACCAGAAATCATTAAGTCTTAAAAACCGATCAATTCATATCATAGCATAAACATAGCATAAACGGAACAGATAAATATTATGCTTGAGTCAAAAATAGAAATCAGAGTTTATGCTTGATCATAACCCACTCATACAAGACTGTCGGTGGTACCATCCATACAAGACCGTCGATGGAAAAACATAACCCACCCGTACAAGACCGTCGGTGGTACCATCCGTACAAGACCGTCGATGGAAAGAGATAACTTGTAACATACTTGAACTACGGTATTATTACCCCCGAGCAAGGGCCTTGTGCTAAGGATAACATGCATACTTTTATATATATATATATATGTGTGTGTGTGTGTGTGTGTGGACTATCATTCATTGATTCAAAATGTAACATATCAGAAAATAGAACATTTCTTGTCATGTCATGTCATTACGATACACTTAACAAAGACAGAACAATTTACATTTACCATTTCTTCCTGTTAACTAATTCCACCGTATGAACTCTCGGATACAAGACACAGTACAACCATTCTCTTAAAACACATCACTCTTGTTTTTGTATAACACAGGACATTCTTTAGCATAACGAATCCAGTTAGATTTTTCTTTAAACTAACCTAACGTTAATAAGTCGTATACCATTCTCATGCAAAGCCATAGGTAATTTATAGATTATGGCACATTATCGATAACCATTAATCATAACCGGAGTGCATATTATTTTCAGAGTCATACCGATGTACATGAGTCTTTCAACGTGCCCATTCATTCGCACCAGTTGCCAATTGACATAAATGTGAACATAATTACTTGCAAAGAACAAAGTGTTAAGCATAAAAATCATTAACAGTAAGTAAATGTATAATCTCCGTACTACTACTCACAGTGTTCAGGTGCTTGGTCCGCCCCTGTAGCTGACCCTACTCAATTCACGTAATTCAAACATAATTCATCATAGTACAACACTATTCAATTCAATATGAGTCAACACAACATAATCCAACAAAGTCAACACCACTTAGTTCATTAACACCATTGGCAATTCAACATAATTCAAAATAAACCCTTGAATCTCATTTCAACATTTCAAAACCGAGTTCATATCATCCATGTCAGTCAAAGATTATTTCCCCAATTTTCCCTTCACATTATAGCATGAATTACAATGTTCATAACGTAGTTCATTCGCAAATTTTTAAACATAATTTTCAAACATTTCTAAATTCCAATTAAACTTGAACACATATAATTCAATACCTCAATTTCATTATTCTACTTTCAATTTGGGCCAAATCGTTGGTTATCATCATTAATCAACCTAGGGTTTTAAAGAAAATTGGGAGTTTTCCTCTTTTCTTAGTTAAATCTTTAAATCAACAATTACTATTTATCAATATGCTAAAAACATTCAACATCCTTTGAAAATTGGAGTGGAAACCCCATTTGTAAGTAAACAACAAGCCATTAATGTTTCTAACCCATAATCAACTCAAAATTCCAAAATGTCAACAAAATCCCAAAGTGGCAACAAAATCACTTTGAATCATAAACATTCAAGGCTAAGAGAACCCCCTACCTCAAGATTGGAAGCAAAGAAGCTAGATCGAAAGCGTCCTCTCAAAAATCTCAAAATCTAATCAGTTGGAAAAGTTAATCTTCACTTCTTCTTCATCCTTGATGCACGATCCATGGTGGATTGTTGGTGAGAATGGATGAAATCAAAGGTTTGAGGGTTAGGTTTTCGGACCTAGGAAGAGAGGAAGGAAGAGGGAAGAAGAAAATATAAGAAATGATCCAAAAATCCCGTTTTTACGCTGCTGTGCTTGCGAAACCCGCTCGAGCGTCCCTCTTCACGCTCAAGCGTACCTGCTCCCAGCACAGTTTCCAAAACTTCAAATAGGTATAACTCTCCCATCCGGACTCCGTTTTAGGTCGTTTTTGTGTCCAAATTGAAGCCCCGGAAATAAGCTTTCCAATGGTTCTAACCTCGCATTCAAATTCAAAGTGTGAAAAAAGAAAAGGGCAAATGAGTGACAGCTGATCGTAGAATAACTATCCGGATTATATTCTTTGGTCCAATCTTACTTTACCATCATACCACCACCTCAATCAATACCCCAAAATAAGATAAGAACATTCCAAATACACTAATAAGAATGTCAAAAATGAGCCCACATGCCTCAGAAGTTCAAACTTAACCAGGCGGTCCGCTCGAGCGCCCAACGTTGTGCTCGAGCGCGGAGACCAACAAAGTCGTCCGCTCGAGCGACCATTTCTACGCTCGAGCGGAAAATCACCACTCCCAGAATTTCAACCCGCATGCAAAATTACTGGAAACCCCAAAAGTCTGCTCGAGCACCAACTCCCCCCCGCTCGAGCAAAGAGAAAAATTTCAGATCGTTACAGTAAAGGTTGTCAATTCCAGTTTTAAAGTCATAACTCAACAGATAGTTCTTCAATTCCAATAGATATAGTTGACTTAAAACACATTAACCCCTACTTCCTCTACGTATTTTAGGGTCATTACATAGGCCATCGGAGTCCCAGTATTCCAACGGAATATTAAAGAATTTCACCCAAATTGGGATTTTAGTAGATTTCTGCTTTTCACGCTTCACCATCCTCTTCCATTGTTTCAGAATGAGAAGATAGCCACCTATGTACCACGGGCCACCTTCAAGGACTTCTCTACAACTATTAGGGGTATCAAATATAAAAGCATGAAGCCATCTCCATTTGTCAGTACTTCCTTAAGGCCTTTAGCTTTCCACAACCCGAAAGCACTATTTCGAAGGTAATTGTAGCCTACTCCTTTATCAACAAAATATCCGACAAGACATGAGTCCCATTTCTCCAAAGGATCAGATCTTGTTGGCATTTCTACCACAATACTATCATCAACAGTCGTTGGAGGTACATACTTGAGTTTGATGTTTGACCGAGTAGATGCAACAGTGATGTTTGCCCACGATCGTTGTACTTGGCCCACAGTCTCACTGGATCTACTACCACTGGCACCACCGCGGCCTCCTCTCCCCCCACGATAACTACCACCTCCCCTACCTCATCCTCCTTGAGTGGAGGTGTAACCACTAGGCGACTCCTGGGCTTCGGAGTTGAAACCCAGATCTGGATCCCTTAAATCGGATCTATTCTTGTTTTCCCCTCTGTTGTTGAATAAGAAAGACTTTAGTGACATTATTACTAGAGTCCAGACTTCTAAGTCTGAGCTTTACTCTGCTCAATGGAAATTGGATAAGGATCCTAGTAATGTTGATCTGCAAAAGCTTGAGAGGACTATCTATAAATAGTATGTTGATCTTCTGGCCGTTGAAGAGAGTCTGGCCCATCAGAAATCTAGAGTCCAGTGGCTTAGTTAGGGAGATAGAAATAGTAGCTTTTTCTTCAAAACTATTAAGGGTAATATCAATAGGGGTAAAATCTTAAGCCTTGAGATGATGGATGGCCAAAAATCTTCTAAACTTGAGGACATCCAAAATGATTTTACAAATTCCTTCTCTGGTTTATTTGGTACTCTTATTGATGACCAGTATAATGGTTATGATAGAATTAAGGGTCTTGTTAAGTTTAAAATCTCTACTGACCAATCATTATTGCTTGCCAGCCCTGTTACTCATAAAGAGATCAAGGACACATTTTGGTCTCTTAAAGCCAATAAGGCCCCTGGCCTGGATGGCTTCTCTGTTGGTTTTTTTAGAAGTTCTTGGGATATTGTGGGAAAAGATGTTACTCAAGCTATTAGAACCTTTTTTTTGAATCTGGTAGGCTTCTCTCTAAAGTCAACGCACCATTATTGCTCTTATCCCCAAGGTTCCTAACCCTGTTAAAGTTGGGGACTTTAGACCTATTTCTTGCTGCAATACTATTTACAAATGTATTGCCAAGATCATTGCTAATAGGATCAAAATTGTTCTCCCTGATCTTATTGATCCTGTATAGTCAGCTTTTGTTCAAGGTAGGAGAATATCTAATAATATTTTCCTATCCCAAGAGCTTATGAGAGGGTACCATAGGAAGTCACCCACCCCTAAGTGTGCTATGAAAGTGGATATTATGAAAGCTTATGATAGTGTGAGATGGGATTTCATTATTGATATCCTTACAGCGATGGCTTTCCCCCCTGTCATGGTCTCCTAGATCCAGGCTTGCATCACTAGCCCTTGTTTCTCTATTTGTATCAATGGGAGCCTTCATGGTTATTTCAAAGGGGCTAGAGGGTTACGACATGGTGATCCTTTGTCTCCATATTTGATTGTCTTGGCCATGGAAATCCTTGCTAGAATTTTTGCTGAGAAGTGTACTCACCCACAATTCAAGTTTCATTGGAAATGTGAGAAGACTAAGATCATTAATCTCTGCTTTATTGATGATCTCATGATCTTTAGTAGCGGAGATGTGCCAACTGTTAAATTAATTATGGAAGGCCTTGAGGAATTCTCTAACCTTTCAGGCCTTACACCTAATTCCAGCAAGAGTAACATCTACTTTTCTGGATATGGTACGGGGTTAAGAGATTCTATTCTTGAGATTGCAAAATTCAGAGAAGGCACCCTTCCTGTCAAGTACCTTAGTGCTCCCCTAATTACTACTAAGTTGAAAGCTTCTGATTGTGTCCCCCTCATTGATAGGATTTCCAAAAGGGTGAAGAATTGGACTAATAGAGCTCTATCTTATGCTAGTAGAAGCCAACTTATCCAATCCATTGTCTTTTCCAAGCAAGTGTACAGCCTTCCTTTGGTCTGGTAATGAACTCAAAAGTCATAGTGCCAAAATAGCTTGGGATTCTGTGTGTGCTCCTAAAAATGAGGGGGGGTCTTGGTTTTAAGTCCTTAGAAACTTGGAATAGAGCTTCTATTGCTAAGCGTATTTGGTTCTTAGTTTCTGGGGGTGAGGAGTCTATATGGTGTCAATGGGTTAAATCCTACTTACTAAAGGGCAAGAGCTTTTGGAAAGTTAAAGTCCCTAATGACCATTCCTGGGTTTGGAGGAAGATATTGTCTCTTAGGGATTTGGTTTTCCCTTTGATTATTCATAAAATTGGCTGTGGGGAGTCCACTTTCCTGTGGTACGACAACTGGCAGCCTCTTTGTCCGCTGTGGAACAAGTTTGGGGATAGAATTGTGTATGATTCATGCCTTAACAGTGAGACTAAAGTTAGCCAAATCATTGATGGTAACTCTTGGAAGTGGCCTATACCTAACTCTTGGGAAATTCAGGAGTTGATCCCTTCTACTCCGGAGTGCTGCAGACCTAAACCTCCTAGGAATGACCAAGCTATCTGGAAACTTACTACTGATGGTCAGTTTTCCATTCATTCAGCTTGGAATCATTGGAGAGATAAATTTTCTAGAGTGGATTGGTATAAGCTTATCTGGGGCCCTCATAAGATGCCTAAAGTCAGTTTTATAGTCTGGGTGGCTCTTCATAACAGACTGTATACTGGTGATAGGTTACATATGTTTGGTTTGGCTTCTCATTCTCAATGCCCTTTCTGCCACAATCCTGGGGAAAGCCACTCCCATCTCTTCTTTAACTGCATCGTTTCTAACAAAATTTCATGCGCTATTGAAGTTAATTGTAATGTGAAGTGGCCCGATTTGAATTGTGCTGACATTGTCACATATGCTACGAAGGAGGCTAAGGGTAATTTTCTTAGGGCTAATATCCTTGGCCTTGCTTTCTTGTGTTCTGTGTATTATATCTGGATTGAGAGAAATAACCGAATTTTTAACAAAGAATTTAAACTTGAAGAGGTGGTTATTAAATCTATTATCCAGATGGTGAGAAACTGAATTTTGTCTATTAAGAATCTGCCTAGATCCACAGGTGATAGTTGGTTTCTAGCCTAGTGGAACCTGCCAGAGACAATTCTGAAGCCCCATATCATTAGAAATGAGAGGGCTGCTGAGTGATGTGAGTTCTCTATATGAGGGTTGAGTGGAGGTGAGCGAAAAGGAGTGTTCTAATGGTTTGGTCTTTTACAGGTAATGTTTGATGATCATTGTGAAGTCATGCGTTCTTAAATGAGGGTTGAGTGATGAGAGGAATAATTAAAATGTTTCCTTGACAAGTGGGTCGAGTGAATTCAGCTATTATAAACTTTTGCTAATGATTATATATTGTATATCTTTATGTGTAGGTTAAGGAAGCAAATTTTGAGCGGTGTAAGTTTCTAAATTTTGGGTCGGGTGATGTAAGAGTCTACAATGAGTGTCTTGTTTCTGTGTTAAGTTCCAGTTGGTATTATTATATGTGTTGGAAGTACTCATTCACGGCTGTTTTGACAGAGTTTATTACAATGTTTAAACTCTACTTGGGATGCATGGGATGGCAGCAGAGTACATTCATGGGTGGTTGTTGTTTTGGTGTGACAAACAGTTCTGGTCTTTCGAGTTTTAGAGCTAGCTGTTTCATGGTGATGGCTGCTAGAGGCGCCTCTTGTGTGAAGACTGTCTTTCTGTTGTTTTATTTTAAATCACTGTGTTTGGATTTATTAGATGTTTTAATTTGTTTTCTTGCTCTAGCAGGCCTACCCGTGCAGGATGTGCATGGGAATATAAGTAATGTTGATTGCTTCTGGGTTTTGCGGACTAGTTGTTGGGTGTGTTCATGCTCCTCATTCAAATTCATGCGGCCCATGAACACATTTTTGGGTTAAACTTTGCTTCTATGTTTGTGATCTAGTTTTATTTTTGTTTTTTCTTAAGTATCTAGTTAGTTTTGTTTATGGTTTATTTTGTGTTGGCTAGGTTTTTGCTGGTTGCCTGTTTATTTTGGCTTCATTAATTTTGTCTTCTTGTATAGTGTTGGCTAGGGCCTGGGGTATGTCCCTTGTAGTGGTGTAAGTTTTGTCTTTTATTTTATGTCTTATTCACCCCCCCCCCCTCCAAAAAAAAAGAAGCTATAATTATACAGTAAATTCTTTTTCTTACAGGCTTAGCAAGATTATTTTGTGTTAAACTTGGCCAATCAAGCTAATGAAACAATTAGTGACCCATGCTAAAGTTTTTAGAACAAAAGAGAGAAGAAAGGAGAAGGTTTGAGGGACACTTTCTTCCTGAGCACTAGAATAGAAAAAAGAATGAGAAATAGGAGGAATATCAAACGGAATTGAAATTCATCCTTTTGGATTTGAGAATTGAACACTCAGTCAATTTAGAAAACCAAAAATGAGGTGCTTAAGTTAAACTAAAATCCTTAAGCTATAATTACTCAGAAAATTCTTTTTCTTAGAGGCTTAGCATGATTAGTTTGAATTAAACTTGGCCAATTATGCTAATAAAACAATTAGTGGCCCAAGTAAATTAGTACCTAGAACAAAAGAGGGAAGGATGGAGAACGTTAGAGAGAAACTTTTTCTTGAGAGCCAAAAGAGAAAAAAAGAATGAGAAATATGAAGAAAAAATAAAAGGGAATTCAAATTCATGTTTTTTGGATTGAAGAATTGAACACTTAGTTGATTTAGAAAACCTAAAATGTGGTGCTTAAGTTGATATCATTAAGCTCCATTTACTCAGTAAATTCTATTTCTTTGAGGCTAAGCAAGATTAGTTTGAGTTAAATATGGCCAATTAACCTAATGAAGCAATTAGTGACCTAAGCTAATTAGTTCCTACAACAAAAGAGAGAAGGATGGACAAGGACGGAGAAGGATAGAGGGAAACTTTCTTCTTAAGCGCTAGAATCGAAAAATGTTTGAGAAATAGGAAGAGCATCAAAGGGAATTCAAATTCATCCTTTTGGATTTGAGAGTTGAACACTTAGTCGAGTTAGAAAACCTAAAATGGGGTGCTTAAGTAAAACTAAAATCGTTAAGCTATAATTACACAATAAATTATGTATCTTTGAGGCTAAGCAAGATTAGTTTGAGTTAAACTTGTCCAAGTAAGCTAATGAAACAATTAATGGCCTACGTAAATTAGTTTCTTGAACAAAAGAGAGAAGGATGAAGAAGGACGGAGAAGGTTAGAGAGAAACTTTCTTCTTGAGAGCCAGAATAGTAAAAAAAATGAGGAATATGAAGAAAATCAAAGGGAATTCAAATTCATGCTTTCGGATTTGAGAATTGAACACTTAGTTGATGTAGAAAACCTAAAATGAGGTGCTTATGTTAAACTAATATCGTTAAGCTACAATTATTCCATAAATTTTGTTTCTAAGTGGCTAAGCAAGATTTGTTTGAGCTAAACTTGGTCAATTAAGCTAAGGAAGCAATTAGTGGCTTAAGCTAATTAGTTCCTAGAATGAAAGAAAGAAGGATGTAGGAGGATGGAGGAGGACAGAGAAGGTTAGAGAGAAACTTTCTTTTTGAGAGCTAGAAGAGAAAGTTAGAGACGACACTGAGAAATAAGAAGAAAATCGAAGGGAATTCTAATTCATACCTTTGGATTACTTGAAAATTGAACACTTAGTTGATTTAGAAAACCTGAAATGAGGTTCTTCAAAATGCACCAATTACACAGTAAATTTTGTTTCTTAGAGGCTAAGCAAGATTAGTTTTAGTTAAACTTGGCCAATTAAGCTAATGAAACAATTACTGGGCTAAGCTAATTAGTTTCTAGAACAAAAGAGCGAAAGATGGAGAAGGACGGAGAAGCTTAGAGAGAAACTTTCTTCTTGAGAGCTAGAATAGAAAAAAGAATGAGAAATATGAAGAAAATCAAGGGAATTCAAATTCATCCTTTGGATTTGAGAATTGAACACTTGGTTGATTTAGAAAATCTAAAATGAGGTGCTTAAGTTAAACTGGTATCGTTAAGCTACAATTACGCTATAAATTTTCTTTCTTAGAGGCTAAGTAAGATTAGTTTGAGTTAAACTTGGCCAATTAAGCTAATGAAACAATTAATGGACTACGCTAATTAATTCCTAGAACAAAAGAAAGAAGGATGGAGAAGGACAAAAAAGGTTAGAGGGAAACTTTCTTTTTTAGAGCTAGAAGAGAAAAAAATAATGAGAAATATGAAGAAAATCAAAGAGAATTAAAATTCATTTTTTTGGATTTGAGAATTGAACGCTTAGTTGATTTGGAAAACCTAAAATGAGGTGCTTAAGTTAATATTGTTAAGCTTCAATTACTTAGTAAATTTTGTTTCTTTGGGGCTAAACAAGATTAATTTGAGTTAAACTTGGCCAATTAAGCTAATGCAACAATTAGTGGTGTAAGCTAATTAGTTTCTACAACAAAAGAGAGAATAATGTAGAAGGACGTAGAAGGTTAGAGGGAAACATTCTTCTTGAGTGGTAGAATAGAAAAAAGAATGAGAAATTCGAGGAATATCAAAGGGAATTCAAATTCATCCTTTTGGATTTCAAAATTGAACACTTAAGTCAATTTAGAAAACCTAAAATGAGGTACTTAAGGTAAACTAAAATCGTTAAGCTATAATTACACAGTAAATTCTTTTTCTTAGAGGCTTAGCAAGATTAGTTTGAGTTAAACTTGGTCAATTAAGCTAATGCAACAGTTAGGGTTAGCAAGGCGCGTTTGCGAACCATAAAGTGAGTTCATGATAAACGATGCCAGAGAAATCGGTCACAGTTTGAACCCTAACCCGTTAATGGGTAACAATACTGATGGTTTGTTTGACATCTAAAACCAATCGTTGGATCTTCAGAGGATAACCGATCGACTTTTGCGGCTAAAAGCTCCAGATTCGTCTATTGTAGCCCCAAAATCGCCAGTTGCTTCACATCTAAACCCTCGATGGTCTAAAATAATAAAGGATGAGCAGTTTTCCTTCAGGAATATGCCTGATAGCTTGGAGGTGGCCAGAATCAGGGGCGATAGACAGGCGCGTGGTAAAGTTTTGACTCTATGATTGGACCTATCGATCAAGCTAGGAGGTCAGAATCCAGATAGTGATCCAGCAACCCTAATCGAGGACGATTGTCATGAATCTCACAGTCGAGGGGGAGGAAACAATTATAGAGGAGGCTGAGGAAGTAGAGGCCAAGGTGGAGGTAGGAGCCAAGGTAGGGGTCCCGAATCTAAAAAATCATGGGCTGATGTTGTTGCTACAACCAATCGTTCATGTATCCCTTTAAGGTATGTCCCTCATAATCTTAAAGATGACTTTATCAGTGTTGTTCTCCCCTTTAGACCTAATGCATTAGAGAAATGGGACTCTTGTTTAGTGGGGTACTTCATTGACAAGGGTGGTGGTTTCAACTATATGAGGAATAGTGCCTTCAGTTTGTGGAAAAACAAAGGGCTTAAGGAAGTTCTTGGTAATGGGGAGGGGTTTATATTTTTTATCTTTGAAAGTCCTAACTGTTGCAATGAAGTTCTCGAGGGGAGTGTTCTTTTGTATTAAAAGATGGGTTGGAGAGAGACTCTCTGACTTCTCTCTAGAAAACACTCCGTTTTCTAGGGTTTTCTCTTCAACATCTTGTTGAATCATGGCGGGTAATTCTACCGATTCATCTTCTGCACCGTCACAAAGCACGACTGTTGTCATGGGTGGTAAGAATAGTGATGTCGATTTATGTGATTTGGAGCCACAGATCCCACGTCCTCTGTGTTTGGGGGATCGTGTGCTAGCAGATTCAGGAGAGGTAAATCTGAGCAGATCTGAGCAAAAGGGAGTTATAGCTCCTGATTTTGGGGAAAATTGTTCAACATCAGTCCCACATGACGTGGGTGTCCATATTGTATCAACTCCTTTGGAGTCTCTCAATGATTCAATGATCCCTGCAACCGATTTCGATATTGCTAAGGGTAATGACCTTTCAACCCCGTTAGGTCAAGGAACAAACCCTAGATGGTCTAATATTGTGGATGTGGACTACAATAGGTTTCTAAACCTTCCCAACAACCTTGATGTAGCGAGAAATCAAGGGGAGGGTAAAAATTTGGCTGCTTAAGGTGCTGAAGATCTGAGTACGGATATCGAAGTCCCGCTGGTAGATCATCGTCATAACCCTAATCCTCAAGGAGAACGAGGGAGGGGTGGAAGTAGTTTTCACAGAGTGAGAGGAGGGCGTGGGGGTGCTGGAGGTAGCAGATCCATGGAGGAAGGAGGGCCTGCTCAGCAAAGGACCTGGGCTAATGTTGCTGCATCTACTAGGTTTATCAAGCTCAAGTATATCCCTCCTACGTTTATTGATGATGCTATAGTGATTGAAATACCTCCTAGATTAGAGCCCTTGGACAAGTGGGACTCTTGCCTCATTGGCTATTTTGTAGATAAGGGAGTTGGGTATAATTATTTGCGGAAGAGGAATCAGCTCTAATCCGAGTAGAATACGAAGGAATTCCTCCGATATGCAAACACTGTCAGATTTTTGGGCATGATACTGATAAGTGTGTGTCAACCCAAGTTGCCCATCTGATTTCCCTCCAAAAGAACTCTGAGGAATCAATTAGGGAGAAGGAAGAAGAGTAGACAACAGTTAAAGCTAAAGGTAAGAGGAAAGTGGGTGAACCAGAACCAGTGGCAAGCCCAGGAATGGTGGAGGTTTCGGAACCCAACAAAACAACAGAGGAGGCTTCAATGCCAATCCCTGTAGTGGCGGATCTTCTGCAAAGGACGGAGATGAGTACCTCAGTGGAGGCACAATTCAGTGAAATGTATAAGTTTACAGAAAATGTCTTGGAAATCACAAAATTGATAATTCCTAAGGCTGCTGAGCACCTGGAGACAGTGGTAGCTGAAATCACCTCGGCAAAGGAGAAACCAAAAGCTGCTACCCACCAAGCAGTTCATCACATGAGTAGCAAATCCTCTGGCAAAGGTAACAGTAGGTAGAGGAACAAGAAAAGGTAACCTCTGGTTGTAGTTGGTCGTGGTTTTTGTTTTTGTGTCTCTTTTTGTTTCCCAATGATTGTTAAAATTGCATCTTGGAATGTTAGAGGGTTGGATGACCCTTCTAAACATAAGGAAATTAAAAAAATTGTTTCTTAAAGAAAATATCCATGTCATTGGTGTTCTGGAGACTAAGATCAAACAGTCTAATGAAATCAAAATTTGTGCTAAATGTTTTGGTGATTGGTCTTTTTTGTCGAACTCTCAACCAACTGAAACTAGTAGGGTGTGGGTATGTTGGAATAATGTAACTTGTGTTGTCCATTTGATTTCCATGTCTAACCAGCATGTTTTTTGTAAAATTACGGAGTTTTTTTTTTTTTTTAGGTGGGTAAGTCATAAATTAAACACAAAAGTTTACACATTTACAAGGGGCATACCCTAGGTAATACATAGAATCTCGCGCTACCCCTTATAAGCGGAGGAAACTAATACAAATAAAAACAAATATAAAAAAATAATAATCACAACCCCGAATCAGCAGGGTACCCAACGAATAAAACATAAATAAATATCAAAATTGCCCATATATTCTTTTTTATCCCAAGTAACCCCTACCATCCAGAATAATAGATGGAAACTTGGAAAAAAAATATATGGGCAAAATACGAAAATGACCACGTTAGCTCATGACCCATGGCTGAACAACAATAGAGCCGAATTTGAAATTCAAAACAGCCCAGCAATTGAGCTTACACGAAATCGCCACCTCCAAAAAAGTTGAATAGTGGATGGGTCCCACTTCAAATAAAAAACCACAAAACCAAAACCATAACCATGTGCTGGTTTTTACACAAGGCTATGGGCCACATGTCCGCCACGTTGCTCCACTTACCCATGTAAGTAACATCATCACCAGCACAGCTTTCAATCAACCTGTCTTGTATAGGCGGGAAGATTGCTATAGAAAATAATACAATAAAACGCAACACACCACAAAGCAGGCCTATCACATGAACTGTACATCATCACCAAATCCTTCAGCAGAGACGACGGTTTAGCAACAATGACAGCAAACTTGAACCAGAACACCATAAACATACACGTCGGCGAGCATGTGCCAAAACACAAAACCACCCAGCAAACAATCTGGGCTCAAAACACGACTGCCATGAGCATCCTGCACACTGCCGTTGAAGAACAGAGCTTGATCATCATATCTAAAGCAAACCGAGACTAGCCCCACCTTCGCATGCATACAGTCAATCCTTAATCATGACCAGCCTCTAAAAATAATGACGTCCAGCAGGTACAACACCAAGCTGCAGACCCGCCGGTGACATAACCAGACCCCTCCGGGGAACTTCATCATCCTCAAACTAGCAGGTTAAAAAATTAAGGAGTTGGCTACTAATGATGAATTTTTTGTAACTTTTGTTTATGCTGAAAACAAGCACAATTTAAGGATACCCCCTTTTGAAAATTTGTTTCAAATCTCCCAGTCTAAATCCAATTCCCCTAGTATTTTCCTGGGCGACTTTAATGCTATTAGATTTTGTTAGGAAAAAGTTGGGGGGTCTTCTAACTGGTCTGCTGATCATGAGGAATTTAATACCTATGTCAATGCTTCTAAACTAGCTAACTTATCCTATGGGGGATGTCATTTCACCTGGGCTAACAAAAGAGGTGAAGGGGCTTAGATAGCCACCAAAATTGATAGGGTGTTAGTCAATGAGGCTTGGTTAGATAAATTTACTGACTCTACTGCCTCTTTTCTTCCTTCTGGGATATCTGACCACTCTCCTGCTATGGTCAATACCACTGTTACTAAGACCTCCTTTAAAAAGCCTTTCAAATACTTTGATTGTTGATCTAAACACCCTGATTTCTCTTCTACTGTGTCTATAACTTGGAATCAATTTATAAGAGGTGTTCCCATGTTCAGGGTGTGTCAAAAGTTGAGGTAGCTTAAGGCTAGTCTTAAACTCTTGAATAAGAAAGATTTTAGTGATATTTCGATTCGTGTCGACGCTTCAAAGGCTAGTTTGGACCTTGTCCAGCTAAAATTGGATAAGGATCCATTGAATACTGTGCTCCAAGGTAGGGAGAGGGAGGAACATAGAAAGTACTTGAATCTTAGCCATGTGGAAGAGAGTCTTGCCCTTAAGAAATCCAGAGTTCAATGGCTTGGACTTAGGGACAGAAACAATAGCTTTTTCTTTAGGATTGTTCAAGGTAATATCAATAGGTGGAAAATTCTGAGTGTTGATATGGGTGATGGGACTAGGTCCACTAAAAGTGATGACATCCATAATGCTTTTGTTCAGTTTTACACTAATCTGTTTGGCTCCCCTTTTGAGGATGAATATAATGCCCTTGAGAGAATCAAGTCCCTGGTTCAGTCCAAGGTCTCTGGTTCTCAATCTGCCATGCTTAGTAGGCCAGTTACTGAAGTTGAAATGAAGGATGTCTTTTGGTCTCTCGAGGCCAATAAGGCCCCTGGCCCTGATGGCTATTCTGCGGGTTTCTTTAAGAGTTCTTGGGGCATTGTGGGTAAGGAGGTGACTACTGCTATTAGGTCCTTCTTGGAGTCTGGGAAGCTTCTTTCTGAGGTCAATATCACTATCATTGCCCTTATTCCCAAAATTCCTAATCATATGAAGGTTGGTGATTACAGGCCCATTTCCTGCTGTAACACTATTTACAAATGTATTGCTAAGATCATTGCTAATAGAGTCAAGATTGTGCTTCCGGACCTTGTTGATCCTGTGCAATCAGCTTTTGTACAAGGTAGAAGGATCTCGGACAATATATTTATGTGTCAAGAGATTATGAAAGGCTATCACAGGGACTCTAAAACTCCTAAATGTGCTATGAAAGTGGATATCATGAAAGCTTATGATAATGTGAAATGGGAGTTTATTCTTGATATTCTCATAGCTATGGATTTCCCTCGACGTATGATAAATTGGATCAAGGCTTGCATGACTAGCCCTTCTTTCTCAATCTGCATTAATGGGAGCCTTCACGAGTACTTTAAAGGGGCCAGAGGGCTTAGGTAGGGAGATCCGACGTCCCCTTACTTGTTTGTGCTGCCTATGGAAATCCTTGCTGGGATTCTTGCTGAGAAAGCCAAAAGCCCTTTGTTCAAGTTTCATTGGAGGTGTGGTAAAACCAAAATTGTTAACCATTGCTTTGCTGATGACTTGATGAACTTTAGTAAAGGTGACCCTGTGACTGTGAACCTTATTACGCAAGGTTTGGATGAGTTTAGGAGTCTTTCTGGCCTTACTCCTAGTCCTAGTAAGAGCAATATTTACTTCTCTAGGTGTAATAGGTAGCTTAGAGAGGAGATTCTTCACATCGCTAAGTTTACTGAGGGCACTCTTCTGGTTAACTATTTGGGTGTTCCGTTGATTACCACTAAGCTTAAGGCAAATGATTGCCAAATTCTAATTGATAGGATCACCAAGAGAATTAGGAGTTGGACCAATAAGCTTCTTTCTTATGCGGGTAGAGCTCACCTCATTCAGACTATTCTTTTTTCTATGCAAGTGCTCTCTTTATCCTTCCTAGAAAGGTTATTAGAGAGATTGAGAGTCTGCTAAGATCTTTCCTTTGGTCTGGTATTGAATTGAAGAAGCATAGTGCTAAGCTTGCCTGGAACACTATATGTAAACCCAAGAATGAGGGGGTTTAGGGTTCAAGGATATGGGTGTGTGGAACAAGGCTGCTATAGCCAAACATGTTTGGTTCCTTTTTTCTGGTGGGGAGGGTTCTATGTGGTGCCAATGGGTTAAGTCATACTTACTCAAAGGTAGGAGTTTCTGGTATGTTAAAATTCCTAGTGACCCCTCTTGGGTTTGGAGGAAAATTTTGTCGCTTAGGAATATTATCTTCCCTCTCATCAAGTTTAAGATCGGTAATGGGGAGAAAGTGCTTCTTTGGCTTGACAATTGGCATCCTCTTGGTTCTTTGTGGGATAGGTTTGGGCAAAGGATTGTGTATGCTACTGGTCTTTCACACAATTCCAAAGTTAGCTCCATCATTTTTTATGGTTCTTGGAAGTGGCTTTTCCCTAATTCTTGAGAGATCAAGGAGTGGATTTCATCTACTCCTTCCACATTTAAACCCACTGAGGGCTCTCAAGATAGTCCTTTTTGGAGTCTTACTGGTGATGGTCTTTTCTCTATTCAGTCTTCTTGGGACTGCTGGAGGGATAAGGGTTTGAAAGTCCCCTGGAATAAACTGCTTTGGGGGCCTCTATTCATCCTTAGGGTTAGTTTTGTAGTTTGGTTGGCAATTCATGAGAGACTTCACACTAAGGATAGATTGTAGGTTTTTGGCCTTGTTCCTCATCTTAGTTGCCCTCTTTGTAATGCTCCTGAGGAAAGCCACTCTTATCTATTTTTTAGATGTGCTTACTCCTCTAAGATTTGGGCTGTTATTCAGAACAAGTGTAATGTTAGTTCGCCTAACCTATCCTGGTTAGAGAATGTTGATCTTGCTGTTAAATCTACCAAAGGTAGTAGGTCTTTGAAGTCTGCTATTACGAAACTGTATTTTCTTTGTACAGTGTATCATATCTGGATAGAGAGAAATGGCAGAATTTTTAGCAAGGCTAGTGTACCACTTGAGGTTGTCATTAAAAGTATTATCCAAATGGTGAGAGGTAGGATCATTTCTATGAATAATGTGGTAAAATCTGCAGGTGATAGTTGGTACTTGTCACAATGGAATCTTCCATCAACAATTATAAAACTGCCCCAGAATTCTACTACTGGGAGAAGCATGAGGGATGTGAGTGCACCTATAATGAGGGTTGAGTGATGGAAGCATAAATTGTGAGTTTCCTAAATGGTTGTTCTTTTTGCAGGTTCTGAAGCTAGTTATATATTTTGATGATGATATATCTATTGGCAAGTTCGGGCAAGATTCTTTGTGGGTTGAGTGATGTGAGCCAGCACATGATTTCTCAAATTTGTGGGTTGAGGGATGTGAGCTTGACCAAATATGGTTTTCTAATGTTTTTTATATGCTATCTTTCTTATTTTTTGCAGGTCATGGAAGCACTCACAAATCTGTTAATAGTACAGATGGTGTTTAAATTTGTGAGTTGTGGGTTAAGTGATGTGAGATACTATTTGGAGAGGAGTGATATATTTGTTTGTGGGTCGAGTGTAGCGAGATCTTATATAATGTGTGTTCTGTTTCTGCACCTATATGATTTTATACTCAGTTTCAGTTCTTATATCTTGCTGTATATTGGTCAGGTTCACTTTGAAGGAGGTGGCTGCAAACTGCGCCCTTCCAAGAGACGATACATTATCCTGTTCAATTCTTCAGCGATGGCTGCAAACTGCGCCTTGCCAAGTTATCTGAGTGTGATTATTTTGAGTCTTAATTTCATTTTGTATATAACTTTTGGAAAATTTTTGTTAACCTTTGTTCATTGTAAAGTTTATAACCCCTACAGTTTGTGTAAGGGGGTTAAAAGTTGTTGGTTTCGTGTTTTTTTGAGTGCTTGGATTGCCCACACGATGTCTACTCTTTCTATGCACTGTGCGGCTGTTGGGACAGAAGTTAATCCCTTCGTGGCTTCTCAAATCTAGGCTATATATACCATTATTGGTGGCAGATTACATTGTACAAGCCTCTTATCCTCCTCTGGACATGGTTCTTGGACAATTTATGGTCATTGTGCTTTGAGTTTCTTTGATGGTAACTGACGATGCCCCATCTAGTTTGCTGGTTATATGGTTGATCTATTTTTTTCTTTGAGTTTGGTTCTTTAGTGGTTTTGTGGATGTTTGGTAGTTAGGTCAGGGCATGCCCCTTGTAAGCTTGTAAATTCTTCTATTTTCTTTTATTTCTTATTCACCAAAAAAAAAAAAAAGTTCTCGAGGGGGGTCCATGGTATATAGGGGGTTTCCATCTAATCCTTAAGAAATGGACTCGTATGATGAAACTAACAAAAGACAAAATCCAAAAGGTTCCAGTTTGGGTTAAGTTCTTTAATGTCCTGATGGAATATTGGGACAGTGATGGTTTTAGTAGGATAGCTAGTGCTGTTGGAGTCCCCTTATTCATGGACCACCTCACTGATAAGGGAACCACAGTCTCTTTTTCCAGAGTTTGTGTGGAATTGGATGCTAGAGCAAAAAAACCTCCTTCCTTCCTGGTCTATTGTGGAGAAGAGCAAGTCATTGTTAAAGTGGAATATTAGGGGCTACCGGTTAAGTGTGATCATTGCTTGGTATTTGGGCATGATACAACTAAGTGTCTCACTACCCAAGTAGCTAAATTGGTCAATCTTCAGAAAGAAACTAAGAATCATCCTGATTCTAAGTGGAGTACTATTTTTTTTTTTTTTTTGGGTAGGTAAGTCATAAATTAAAGACAAAGTTTACAAATTTACACGGGACATACCCCAGGTAATACATAAAATCTCGTTTCGCCCCTCAGAGAAGGGGGACGGCTAATAAATAAGAAAAATACCTAAGTAAACAATCCCTACAATTGTAGGGTACCCAACCAAAGAACACATAAATAAAAGTCAAAATTACCCATATATATTTTTTTGTCCCCATGTAACCCCTACCATCAAAGATAGTAAATGGAAACTTGGAAAAGATATATGGGCAAGTATACAAAGAGAGACCACATAAACTACGTGAAACTGCTGAAACATGCAGAACAAAGTAGGACACCAACAGCCACTAGTAGCACACACAATCAAGGCCTATCACCATCATGACAGTAATCACCACATCCCCCAGTCCAATCCTTTACTCATCACAAAGTCTCAAACCCCATGACAGTGTCCTCAACACTCTATGTCAGGAACGGCTTAAAGACCAGTCAGGATAGATCACATGAAAATAGGAGGCAACAAGTAACCACCCATCTCCTAGTCCCTAAATCAACCAATCGTCGAATCACAATTCCCCAACGATGTGACTCCTCAATCACCTTTGGTGAAAACGACACAAAATCAACGTCATATAAAGTCAAGTGAGGATCACGTGATCAGTCATCATAAATAGATAGACAATAACCAATGTGTACCGCCCAGTAGCCCAACAAATAGAAATCTCAAAACCACATTAGTGGACCCACTTTAAAATATATGAATGAATTCCAAAAAATTGGACCACTAACGTAATATCCACACAACAACTCAAGTAGGACAAAAAGCTCACAAAAACAGATATCCCATAGTTTGGCAGAGAAAAAACAGCATTAAACAATTCCTACTCAAAAAGTTGGCCAGCCGTGGGCCACGTATGGCTAACACACCAACTCAAAACAGCCCCCCAACGCAAACCGTGTGCTGGCTTGAACAAAAAGTGGGTCCACTTATATCAATAAATATATCCCCCATACCCACGTGTTGTCCTATATCAGAACAAAACATGGGTGATAGCACAAGCAAGCAGCTTTGCAGCTGATCACACTGCCCCAAATGGGTCAACTCCCAATGACCATTGCACCCGCCAAAAAAAAAAAAAGCGTGTAAACAACAACCTGTTCATCAAACTGTAACACCATGGCCACCGGTGTAAACCAAAAAAACTCAACACTATTACAAAAGTAGTTAAATATCACACTTTGACAAAAAAAAAGATCTTATTTTTATTGGAAGTGTGATAAAAAAAATTAGATTGATATTTTAATCACACTTAATTTGATTGAGTGTGATAATATTTATTTTTTATGTCACTTTTCAATTAAGTGTGATTATATATATATATTTTTAATCACATCTTCTAATTAAAGTGTGATTATATATACACTACTACTTTTTAATCACACTTTTTAAACAAGTGTGATTATATATATATTTTTTAATCACACATTCTAATTAAAGTGTGATTATTTATATATTTTTTAATCACACATTCTAATTAAAGTGTGATTATTTATATATTTTTTAATCACACCTTCTAATTAAAGTGTGATTATATATATACTACTACTTTTTAATCACACTTTTTAAATAGGTGTGATTATATAGATATTTTTTAACCACACATTCTAATTAAAGTGTGATTATTTATATATTTTTTAATCACACCTTCTAATTAAAGTGTGATTATATATACACTACTACTTTTTAATCACACTTTTTAAATAGGTGTGATTATATAGATATTTTTTAACCACACATTCTAATTAAAGTGTGATTATTTATATATTTTTTAATCACACCTTCTAATTAAAGTGTGATTATATATACACTACTACTTTTTAATCACACTTTTTAAATAGGTGTGATTATATAGATATTTTTTAACCACACATTCTAATTAAGTGTGATTATTTATATATTTTTTAATCACACCTTCTAATTAAAGTGTGATTATATATACACTATTACTTTTTAATCACACTTTTTAAATAAGTGTGATTATATATATATTTTTTAATCACACATTTTAATTAAAGTGTGATTATATATATCCCTAAATAGGTGTGATTGTATAAAATATTTCAATTTGATTTTTATATAAAATATACAATTCCCAAATCCACGCCTCTATTCTACCCATGAATGATAGAGATGACTCACTACTAGAAAATGAGGCTTTAGACACGGAACTTTTTCACCCATTTTTTCATCTTTCTATCTCTCTGTCTCTGTCTCTCTTCTCTCTCTCTCTCTCACTCTCACTCATCAATCTTCTCTGTCTGTCTGTCTGTCTGTCTGTCTCTCTTTCTCTCTGTCTATCTCTCTCATCTCTCTCTGTCTCTCTTTTCGTTATCTCTCTCGCTCATCTCTCTCTATCTCTCTCTCGTTTATCTCTTTTCGCTCTTTTTTTTCTCTCCCTCTCTCTTTGTCTATATCTTTTCACCTATTTTTTCATCTTCCTCTCTCTCTTCTCTCTCTCTCTCACTCATCACTCTTTTCTTTCTGTCTATCTGTCTCTCTCTCTCTGTGTCTCTCACTCATCTATCTCTTCTCTCATCTCTTTTCTCTCTCTGTCTCTTTCGTTCATCTCTCATCTCTCTATCTCTCTCTTCTCTCTCTGTCTCTCTTGCTCATCTCTCTTCTCTCTCTCTCTCTCGTTCATCTCTCTTCTCTCTATGTCTCTCTCGCTCATCTCTCTTCCCTCTATCTCTCTCTTGTTCATCTCTCTTCTCTCTCTATCTTTTTTCTGTCTCTCACTCTCTATCTTTTTGTTCCTCTCTCTCTCTTATCTTTTTCTCTCTCTTTCTCTCCCACTATGTTCGCGTTGCTCACTCTCTCCCTTCTGTCTTCTCTATTTACTGAGCTCCCTCTCGATTTATCTATCCACTACAAGAAAATGCACTTTTAGCGACCACTTTGTCTCTCTCTTGCTCATCACTCTGTCTTTGTCTCTCTCTCTCTCTTTCTCTCCTCTATCTGTCTCTCACTCATTTTTCTCTCTCTCACCACCCATCTCCTTTACCACCTTCACCACTACTGCAAACGCCATTCCATTACCACCATTACTACCACTGTCGCCACTTCACCTCTACGACTACCATTGCTACTACCATTGCCACCATATCACTACTGCCACTATTACTACCATTACCTCTCATTCACCCTTGCCACTTCATCTACTCTACCATTACCACAACTTCACCACTAATCTCCTTCGCCGCCGCCGCCACCACCACCACCACCACCATCATCTCTTATCCACCACCTTTACCACTACTGCCACTACTACTACCATTACCTCTCATTCACCCTTGCCACTTCATCTACTCTACCACTACCACAACTTCACCATTAATCTCCTTCGCGGCTACCACCACCACCTTCACCACTACTACCACTTTCTATCCTCTACAAAAAAAAAAAAAAAAAACATTAATTACAAAAAAATATATATTTTAACAAAAAATATTTTTTTTTTGATAACGGCAACTCCCGTCGCAAAAAAAAAAGAAAAAGAAAGTTAAACGACATTATTTTGTTATTTAAATTTCATTTCTGACAAAAAAAATATTTTTTATTCCCGCCTGTTGCTGTTTTCCATTCCCGCTTTATTCTCACTCTCTATCTCTTCTATCCGTCTCTCACTCATCTCTCTCTCTCTCACCACCCATCTCCTCTACCACCTTCACCATTACTGCAAACGTCATTCCACCACCACCACTACTTCCACTGTCGCCACTTCACCTCTACGACTACCATTACTACTACCATCGCCACCACTCCACTACTGCCGCTACTACTACCATTACCTCTCATTCACCTCTTCCACTCCATCTACACTACCACTACCACAACTTCACCACTAATATTTTTCGCCATCACCACCACTAGCACCATCATCTCTTATCCACCACCTCCACCACTAATGTCGTTACCTTTCCTCTACCACAAAAAATTAGTTCATGATTTTTACTAACCAAAAAAAATAGGCCGTAGAAAAATATTTTTCATTGACCACAGAAAATAAACTTTTATTTTAGTGGAAAATATTTTTCATTAAAATATTATCCCTATTTCTACCAAATAAAAAATAATAATAATATCTATATTTCTATCATTTGATTTTCATACATACTTTTTGATTTTTTTCTTTTTAATCTCTATCATTTGATTTTCATACATAGACTTTCTGATTGATTTGTAATCGATCTGTGTTTCTCTCTTATTTTACTTTTAGACCCTTGTGTTTATATATTTGTTTTTGATGCAAGATTGTTTCTTTTTTTTTTTTTGAAAATTTTCTCTTCTCTATTTGTTTGCTGAGAAAACCGAGCATTAGAATCAAATATAATTAAAAAAATAGCTTGATTAGTTGTTAATTTTTTAAATATTTTAAATATTTTTTTAATTGATTAAAATATTAAAAAAATTCACTAAAAATAAAAAAATACTAATTAAAAACTCAAAAAAATAATTTTCAAAAATTGAAACAAATTTTTAATACAAAATCTATTTTGACTCGTTCAGACTCGTCCATTTGTCACGTTTGAAAAAAAAAAAAAAAAAAAACTAACAAATTATTCCAAAATTCCCCCCCCCCAAAAAAAACTAACAAATTATTCCAAAATTCCCCCCAAAATTATTCCAAAATTCCCCCCAAAATTTCCCAAAAAAAAAACTTTCCTTCCTTCGGTACGTGTATTTTCTCCGATCTCTGTTCTGTTTCGATTCTCTCAACTTTCCAGATCTGCTTCATCTTCAAGCTTCAATAATGGCCTACTTTTCAACTTTCTAGATCCTCTCTAAACAGATCTATAGCTTTATTATCTTCACAGTAATTCAACATTTTTTTTTATATATTTTAAATCGATCGTTTTTTTCACTGATTTGGGGATCTATACATGCAGATCGAAACTCGGAGACTTGCAGAGTCGAGACGAGATCGTTGCTGAAAGGAATCGACGTGAATCGAGTTCCTTCGACGATCGATTGCGAGGAAGAAGCTGGAGTTTCGTCTCCGAACAGCACGATCTCGAGTATCAGCGGGAAGAGAAGCGAGAGAGAGGAGCCCAACGGAGAGGATCTCGATCTCGATCTCGATCTCGAGAGAGCTTCATCTCGAGGAATCAGCGACGAAGAAGACGGTGATACCTCTAGGAAGAAGCTTCGTCTCTCCAAAGACCAGTCGATGATTCTCGAAGAAAGCTTTAAAGTTCACAACACTCTCAATCCGGTAAGTACATAGCTCAGTACTACTGGTCTTCCATGGAGGTCAGGGGTATTTCGGTATTTTACTGAGAATTTTGGGCTTTGTTTTGCAGAAGCAAAAGCTGGCTTTGGCTAAACGGCTTGGGCTCAGACCTCGTCAGGTGGAGGTGTGGTTCCAGAACAGGAGGGCTAGGTTAGAACTTTGTTTATTTTTTAATGGTGTTTTCGATATTTTAAGTAGAGTGAAAGTCCAGGAACTCCAATCAGGTGAGTGATATATATTTTCTATCTTATTTTTATCATTGTGAAACACTTATATGATGACCTATTAGCTAAGGGTTTTAAATGCTGCATGATACTTCGGAGATTTTCTATGTAGAAGTTAATTTGATTGGGCTGTTGTCCCTGACGGGTACCTTCTACCATTTTGGAGAATAGTTTTTGAGCAAAATATAACCAAATAGAGAAAATATTGCAAGGATTAATTTATTCAATCTAAAACAAGTTTCATTACTGACTAGATTTAGTTATTCATAATTTTTAAATTATTTGCATTTTTTTTTACATGTTGATTTATGTAGAAGTTTATGTGATTCGCAGCCATTAGAGGGCGGTCCTGGCCATAAGCTTCCCAAAAGTGAAACTACGGAAAATAAAGCTACAGTGCTCTATATTGGTCGAATTCCACATGGGTTTTATGAGAATGAAATAGAAGGTACAATTTTTTTTTTTATAAAAAAAGTGTATATATACATGTATGTGCTGATGTGTGTATGAATTTCAAAGCAGAAAATGTTTTGTTGTTCATATTTGTGCAGGTTTCTTTAAACAGTTTGGAACCATCAAGAAACTTGACTTGCCAAGAATAAGAAGGTTGGGGTCTTAATATTATTATTGCTTCTCATTATTGTTATATATATATATATATATATATAATTTAACTAAGCATTTGTGAATACAAAGCTAAATTTGAAGATTTGTTTAATTATAATGTTTGTTTGTTTAATCGTTATCTAAGAAGAATGGACATTTCTAAGATTTTTAACCATGTCGGACGCATCCACTCACTGCAAGTCTCCTATTTAATTTTTTAAACTATGCATGCTTTATACATTTGGAGGACACATGCTTAGATACAAATAAAGCATATTATCAGTTTGAAGAAAACAACTTGGATCCAATAATAAAAATAAAAAAACAATATTGTTTTATTCCCATTAATCTCTCATCCTTTAGAATTTTTAAGTTTAGGAATTATAAAGGCCATATTGTTTATAAACAGAGCTTTCTAAAATAGATATTATGGCCTTTTGTACAATGAAGAAAATGCTTTCTTACTATTTCGATATAATATAAATGTATTTGCAATGTAAAAAATTGAGAGAATAATTATTATTTTAATGTATACATAAAAATGTATATTTATTTGTTAACTTGTCTCTAAAATTGTATGAAAAGAATGGAAATTATTTTTTTAGCAATGACATCCTCTATTACAAAAAAAAAAAAGTCATTTTATTATTTAAATATTTATTTATAATGAAAATAAAAAAAATCCAAAAAAATTTTCATTCTCCCTCCTGCCTTTTCCATTCCCGCCCGGTTCCCCCACCCCAAACCCAAAATCCCTAATCTCAAAAATCCCTAATCCCTTCCCCTCCCCCCCATTCCCGCCCGGGTTTTCCCCCACCCCAAACCCAAAATTCCCAATCTCTTCAACCAGTGCAGTGAAGCAACTTCACACCCAACCTCTCAATCCATCGCGCCTGGTTCTTCAAGCTGAACAAAATGAGCAGTAGTAGTAGAAAAGCCAAGAACATGAACAACAATCCCATTTACAAAAACCCTAACTCCCCAATCGAATCCAGAATCAAAGACTTACTCTCTCGAATGACCTTGTCCGAGAAGATCGGCCAGATCACTCAAATCGATCAACCAGTGCGGTGAAGCAACTTCACACCCAACCTCTCAATCCATTCAATCACTCATATCAGAATTTCAGTCAAAAAACAAAAAAAAAAAAACAAAAACCGTTCAACTCTTTCTCCTTGATTACAATTTGTGCCCTAGTCTATCAACACTTCTTTTGCTGAGTATCAGAGCCTTCATTCATCCTCCACCGCGGCGTGTTGAGGACGTATCAGAGCCATGGCTTTGGGACTAGCTCTTTACCGAAGCATTCTCCCACAATCTGATTGGAAGGGACTCTCACGGTACACATGTATCTCTGTTTCCTTCCCTCTCTTCCCTCCCATTTTGAACTCTAGGTTTCTTCTCTGATATTTTCATTTTGTTTCTGTTGTTCGTGTGTTGTTCTAATGGGTCTGAAATGCTTGGATTTTCTCTGTTCTTTGTTAAATAAACTAAGCTATCGGTTTGTCATTGCGAATAAAATAAAATCTGAGTACAAATTTCAAACCAAACTACTCCCAGATTTCATGATAATTTAAAGACCCAATTTTTGGATAGCTTTCAACATGTAAATCACGAAGCTCCCAAGTTAAAACATGACTAAAAGTGAAATCGCATAAAAAAATTTTTTTAAAAAAATTCATAGGTTAGTTTTGTACTCTGTCTCTCTCTGTCACTATTTGTTGTTCTTATTTGTTGGAGCTTCTCTATCTTTATTTATTTACTCTCTTTTTTTTTCTAGATGAATTGGAATTGGAGTTAGTTAATTGTTATCTCATTTAGTGAACTTACTGGGTTTATGGTATTCTTTTGCAATGTGGGAATTATAATTGCACTGGGTGTTTGCTAAGAGAGAGATAGATGAATAATAATGGCTTTTTTGGGTGTGATGTGAATTGTTCTTATTTTTTATCTTGTATCATTGCCTTAGGAAATTTTTTTTTTCTTGGCTGGAATTGTTCTATTTCCCTCCTAGGCACACAAACAAACCCTCTTTCCTTCCCTCTCTTAAGCCAAGAATGCTCCATCTAATTGTGTGCCTGTGAGGTCTTTGTTAAAAGTTGTAAGCCAATTGGCGTTTCTTCCAAATTTAGGTCATACCATGCATGTGTCACTTGCCTGCTAATATGTAAATTCTGATTTGAATCTTTTTTACATATGACCTAGTATATACTCTGCAATGGTGGATTTTGAACCTCTTTCCCTCTTTGATTTTGGCTGCAGTTGGGGTCTGTCTGCTACAGGAGTTGTTGGCTGCTGTGTCACAGGGGAGTTTGGTTTTGTAATGTTGCTGTAATGTTGTTGTGCCCCTGCTGCTACTGTATTGGTGTTGTTTTTTTTTTTCTTTTTTTCTTTTTTTCCTTGGTTGCTCTTGATTGGTTTGTCTTCCTTTGTTGCTTTCTGTCTAGTGGTATGTTTTTGCCAATCATTATGTTCTTGTCGTTCTCTGTGGGTAGTAAAACATTATATATATAATACTAATAATGTATATAATAATTTAGTTGTTGTTGCTGCTGCTACTGGTCTGTTGCTGGTGTTAGGTTTGCTGCTGGTTTTCTGGGCTGCTACTAGCTCTAAAAGTTCAGGAACCAGAGCACCAAGCGCTGCAAGCATGGCCCAGCGAGCATGCAGTATTTCAAAGCTGCAAAAAAACCAAAACAAAACAGATCACTGGGCAGTTGCAATTTAGGTAGAAAATATCGTTCACCATCACTAATAAGTATAATTACAATATTCACCCTCAATCAAGCCTATCATATCTAGGACATCATACTGCATTTTACAAACTATAAATAATGGTAACATCCGCTTTTCTCCACAGTAATACATTCATGTCACAAAATTCTAATAATTGATTAGGATATTTGGTTAGCCATTGTTTGAAACAAGTAGCGGTTACTATTTCATTGCTCATGTAAGACCTCCCAGATGATAGCCACACTAAGTCTGCACTGCATACTCTTTGCCACAGTTCAAACTTTAGTGATAGGAAATCTGCATTCATATCCATAAACTGACTCTGTTGGCCAAACATTAACTACACATAGCCACATAAAAATTAAAATTAAAATTAAAAAATTTGTTGTGCCAAGAGACAAACATTAAGAAAAAATGATACATACTTGAAATATTTCTGGAAAGCCACAGGATCCCTACTTAAACCTACAATATCAAAGCCATAGTTCCGTGGTAGTTCTCCAGTCAAATATGAAGGATAGTCTATGAAATTGGTCCGTCACCAACTTTCTTGGCTTGAGCTTGTTTATGTTTGTTCTCTTGTCTTGCCTCCTCTTTATTGATGTAATTCATATATGTTATATATGGCTTTCTCATCAATAAAGTTTCTTGATTTGCTGATCAAAAACAAATAATATAAATAATAATATGAATTTCAATTTTGATATGAGCTCAAATTTATTATAAACAATTCAATTATGGGTTGGTTTGTGATAAGAATATAATATAACTAATAATTGTTTGTCTTTTTAATAGTTACCTACTACAATAACAAAATGGATAAAATCTTGAAAGGAGTGTATGGCTTCTTCTAAATGTCAGGTTTAATGTTTTCTTCCTTTTTTTTCCCCTTTTGGCTGTGAGGTTACTCCTGAGGTTGGCAAAGAAAATGGAAGCCATTTACTTCTTAATGATCAAAACAAATACAGATCAATGTTGACTCGCACATATTCATCTATTTGGATGATTGGGGGCTTTATATTCATAATCTACATGGGCCATCTCTATATTTGGGCCATGGTCGTGGTTATCCAAATTTTTATGATAAAAGAGTTGTTCAATCTACTCAGGAAAGGACACGAAGAAAGGGACCTCCCAGGATTTAGGTTGTTGAATTGGTATGTTAGACCAGATTCTTGTCAATGTTCAACTGTCAACTGAAGTGTGGTGTTTATCTAGGAGAGCTATTCTTGGAGAAAGCTCATTAGTTAAATGAATGACAACTAATGAGCTTTTTCAATTTATTTAAATTCTAAGTGAACCAAATTTTGACACAATTGTATAATTTGTAACAAACATGTTGTATCTTTCAACGGCCAGCTTGTCCTTCTTTGCCCTGTTTTTGGGTTTCACTAACATCCAAAATTTCTGTCAATGATCTCCAAGTGAGTTTGATTGCTATATATGACAAATTGTTTCTGTTTGCTTTTAATTTCAACAGGCATTTTTTCTTCACTGCTATGCTGTTTGTATATGGCCGCATTCTCAACCAACGGCTTGCCAACACTATTACTTCTGAGAAATTCTTCTATCATCTTGTGAGCGGCTTTATCAAGTATTACATGGTTACCTGCTATTTCTTGTATGTTGCAGGTGAGTTTTATATCATCATGCATTTTCCTGCAAAAGGTTTGGGGAATCTTACAATTAATATGCCTCTTGTAGATCTGCATCACACTTTAAAACGCTACCATGGACACTAGTACGAACACAGACAACATCGATTTTCAAAAAAATTAGAATACTAACATGGCATGGATACTAGAAAAAATATTTCATATATTTTTATTTGCTATGCATATGAATATAAATTTAGGGAACAGAGATGAGAGACATTGATGTATATGTAGGTGTATTTTTGTTTTTTCTACTCTCTCCTTATTTATTTCTATATATATATTTTTTTGATCCAAAATCTGCCTTCTAAAATTATCACTGTAAAGGTCTCTTGAGACACATCTACAGACAGCGTGCATGTTGTCATCCTGTCACACATTTTACATGCTATTCAAAGTTGGCTCAATATCTATGGCGGCTCATAAAAAAATGGAACTTCTTTACACTATCAAATTGCTATATATAGATGTATGGTCCATTTGAATACTATTCCACTATCCATTGTGAATGTACATTAAAACGAAGATTCTCCTCGGAAGTCTTTTCTCTTCCATTCAAGTTATATATTATTGGTAATTGAATAGTAAACATAGCCTATAACCGTGATTAATAACTGTCGCTGCAAATAAAATACAAAAAGAATTTTATGGCTATAGCGACAGTGTAAAACAGATGGAAAAGAATTAAAATATAGCAGCGGTTCACAAAATGTCACAAAAAGTGAAAGATATAGCAACAGTTGACCCGTCACTATAAAGTTAGCAAATAATGGGTAAATTTAAGATATAGCGACATTTATAACTGTCACTACATCGACTGTCACAATAAAAATAACTATACCAGCGTTTGAGGAAAACGTCACTATAAGGATATGTTGACGGGGCTATTGCGGCGGTTTGGCTGTCGCTATTTCAACCGCGGGTAAAGGTTTTTTAGTTTTTAGTGACGCTTTTTTCTGCTTTTAGCGATAGTTTTGGCGGCTGCTAAAAGTGAATTTTTTTGTAGTGGTGTTGAATCAGGGTGTGCCTGGCGCAAGCTGAATGTGCAGCGTGTCTTGGATGAATCGACTAAAAACCATGTTAAAATGCGGTCAAAGGAAGCTAAAAAGAAGCTAAGACCACGAAAGTATGTTGTGGATTTGATTTGCAGAATCTCTTCTTCATAATTAACTGGTGGATTAAACATGCTTATCTCTCTCTCTCTCTCTCTCTCTCTCTCTCAAACACTAATTTTATGCTTTTGCATCTATATCCATTAATAATTTTTTGATATGTATGTGCTGCATAAAGGCTTTATGTTTTGCTATCCATATGCCTGAGTAAGATGTAGTTTAATGGGCATATGCAGGAATTTTACCTATTGAGATTTTGCCTTCTGGTTAATGTTTCATTCTTGCTCTTTCCAGAGAATTTTATACACTTTATCCTTTTTTTCTGTTACCAAGATTTTATTTAACTCAAAAGCTCTAATTAATGTTATTGGGACATTTGTGGTTTCTTTTCCTTTGAAACTTTGTTTAAAGTTATATATGACCAGAACCTGTATAAGTGTACAATGTAAATTTTCAGAGTAGAGTTCTGTTGAATACTTGGTTATTTTTATAAAGGTCATCCATATTTTGCATCCTTGGTGTTAATGTAAAGTGGTTTCTCTCTTTACAATGTAATCCATGACAAACTAATTCACGAGATCACTCAAGTCATCATGCAGAGGATTTATTACCTTGAAACAATGCAGACTAAGTTAGAATGAATTATTATTTTTAGAACATTGCTTATGAAATACACATGCTTAAATGGTTTGTGTGTTTGCAGCTGCCATCTGTGTTTCTAAGTTACATTTTTATGCTTCCAAAATGATTAAGATCAAGTAGAAATGATTAATGTTCTTATTTTGGTTTGCTGAATTAACTTTTTAGTTTATTCATATGCATCAGCGGTTTCTGAATTAATTTGTGTTTTCATTTTTCAGGTCAGAAATTTTTTGGAGGGATGCAAAATATGGTCCAAGAATTAAAGAACTTAGTTTTTTAAGTTTTTTCATTTTTTAATATATGTAAGCACAGATAATTTTTTTTATTTAATTCCTTTGTATATAGTTTTGAATATTTAATTTCCATTTATGAAATATATGACGTTATTCTATTCAATATGTGGTTATGATTCAAAATATAGTATATAGTGTGTATTACATTATTCAAATGTGCATACAAAAATAATATTGATTATTTTTCAAATATGTAGCACCTTTTTTTTATCACAGATTTTATTAGTTATTAATCACACTTAAAAGATGTGATTTAAATGTTATTAATCACACTTAAATGATGTGATGTAAATATTTTTAATCACACTTAAAAGGTGTGATCTAAATGTTATTAATCACACTTAAAAAGTGTGATTAAAAATGATCATTTTTAATCACACTTCCAAGGATCACACTTAAAAGGTGTGATCAAAATATTTTTAATCACACTTAAAAGGTGTGATCTAAAGTTTTTAATCACACTTAAAAGGTGTGAACTAAAGTTTTTAATCACACTTAAAAGGTGTGATCTAAATATTTTTAACCACACTTAAAAGGTGTGATCTAAATATTTTTAATCACACTTAAAAGGTGTGATCTAAATGTTTTTAACCACACTTAAAAGGTGTGATCTAAATATTATTAATCACACTTAAAAGGTGTGATGAAAGCATTTTTTAATGACACTTAAAAAGTGTGATTAAAAATGACCATTTTTAATCACACTCCTAAAGACCACACTTTAATAAAACTTAAAAGGTGTGATTAAAAAACATACATCACACTAAAAAAAGTGTGATCTTTATCTATATTTGTAGTAGTGCAACCACCTCCGACAAGCCTGGATCTTCGCTAGTCAACTAACGGAACTCCAGAACCCAAGCAACAAACGACAATCTAGCATTGGGATAGAGTTTCGTACTAGAGAAACTTGCACAACAACCTCCGAAGAAATCACCGGCGACCTCTAAGAGACCACCACCTTAATAATCTGTAATCATCTCCAGGTTATAACAACCATACCGTCAAACTCACTGACCAAACACCACATACCTCGATCAAAAATAACCTGGGCACAGACACAACTGTCATGAGGCCACACAACCAGCACCGCCTACAACAGGCTACCAAAAAGGCAACCACTGCAGTACCAAAGAATATCTTACTCCTTGAACCATGCACACATCACCAGGGAAGAAGAATAAGGCTTGAAACTGGCGCTGGAGCAAACCGAGACCAGCACCATCTTCGCAAGCAGTCTAGCAGGCAATGCTTGAACACCCAAACCGAGATCAATACTAGCCCCAGCCGAAACAGAGCACCAAATAATTCCGGTGGGCAGCACACAGAGCACCACCCAAAACAACAATGACCCACAACACTTAAAACCCTTCTAAACTGGACAAAAAAGGCCAGATTCAGAACAACACACAAGACCACCCAAACCAGACAAAAAAAATATGATAAGGAACCCTCAAAACACCATGGGTAACAACAGAGGGAGCTTTCTCTCTCTAGATTCTAGAGTGAGAAGCTCTCAACCTAATCCCCTGAATTTCCTTTGATTTACAATAGGTGGGTGGAGTACTGTTAAAGCTAAAGGTAAAAGAAAAGTGGGAGAATCAGATCTAATAGAGGAAGAAATTGATCGAAGAATGGCTAGAAATGTAGTAGCTGGGGAGTTATCTACTTCAGCAGGTGAGCATATCATTTAGGTTCCATCTAAGGCAAACCAATCTGCTATTTTTGTAACTGAAACAACTATGGATAGCCAACCTGCTGCCACTGCAGCTGCAGTTAATACTGATAACACGTTGATCCCCAACATAGATGGTCTAGCAGGCATGTAGAAAGAATTGATAGATATTGCCATGTTAGTACTTCCTGAAGATACAACAATTCTGGAGAAAGTAAAGAACCTATCAACACCTGGGGAGAGCATACCAGATACTCCTGGACCTCATCATGCCAATTCCACCGCAAGAAAATCCTTTGGCAAGGGTAACAAAAGCCAGAGGAAGAAGAACAACTAATCTTTGCTCCTTTTTGGGTTGTGAGTTTCTATTTTGTTATCCCAATGTCTTTTAAAATTGCTTCATGGAATATTAGAGGGTTCAATGAGCCCTTTAGACACAAAGAAATGAGGTTGCAGACGGTTTATGCCGGTGCTTTGTAACTTATGCCCCGGTCCTGGCCATGGCTCTTATTGGTGTGCTTATATGCTGCTGTACATGCCATTTTGTATCAGCTTGTTTAGCTCCTCTTCCCAAATTCGAAGGGTGAGTGAGCATGTTTTTTCAGGTCGGTTAAGCTTCGAGGAGGGGTGATGCTGATCGTTGCGGTAGATTTTCAAGTTTGCTTGAGAGTTCTTCGGCTGGATAGATTTTCAACATGAAAATCTACCCACTTTAAAACATGATGCTGATCTGCTAGGCACAACTACCACGTGGGGTGATGTAAGGTTTTTATTTTGTTTTGGTTTTTTTGAATTGTTTTCGTGAATTGTGTTTTAATTGTATTTTGATATTTGCCCATATATCTTTCCTAAAGTATCTTATTTGGAGATAAAAAGGGTATATAGGTAAAATTGAGTTTTATTTTCTTAATTTTATTTGTTTTTACTCTTTTCCTTTTTTTGAAGGGGGCAAAGTTAGATTTGGTGTATTACTTGGGGTATATCTTTTCTAAATGTGTAATTTTTTGTCTTTAATTTATAACTTACCCACCCAAAAAAAAAAAAAGAAATAAGGAATTTTTTGGTTAAAGAATATCAGTCACTGGTATTTTGGAGACCAAAATAAAAGTTGTTAATGAAAGTATAATTTTCTTGTCCTGTATGAGGAATTGGTCTTTTTTGACAAACTCTTAACCAAATAAAACTGGGAGGATCTGGGTTTATTGGGATCTAACTTTTTGCTCTGTCTCTAAGTTAAATTTTTCTGCTTAGTTCATATTATGTAAGATTACTGATATAGCCCGGGACAAGGTATTCTATGCTTGTTTTGTTTCTACTGATAATAGCCTTGCATTGAGGAAAGAGTTTTTTGACTATATGCTTAGGCTTTCCATCTCAAAGTCCAAAATCCCCATGAGTTTTCTAGGGGATTTCAATGCCATAAGATACAGTTTTGAAAAATATGGGGGGTCTCTTAATTGGAACATTGAGAAAGAGGTTTTTAACTCTTACATTCTGAATGTTGAGCTTGTTGATTTGTCTTATGGTGGATGTTAGTTTACTTGGGCTAGTAAAAGGGCTAGTAGAGATTATATATCTACAAAAATTGACAAAGTTTTGGTCAATGAATCTTGGCTTGACAATGTCCCTGCCTTTACTGCTATGTTTCTTCCCTCCAGCATTTCTGACCATTCCTCTACTGTTGTTATTGTCTCTGATAAGGCTCGCTCTTTCAAAAAGCCTTTCAAATACTTTGATTTCTAGGCTAAACATGAGGAGTTCCTTCCTATAGTTGCTAAGGATTGGAGTCATTCATGGTGTTCCCATTTTCAGAGTTTGCCAGAAACTCCGAAGTCTGAAACCTATTCTTAAAGCTTTGAACAAAAAGGAATTTAGCGATATCTCTCCCTTAGAGTCTTGGCTACCAAATCTGAGTTGGAGACTATCCAATGGAAACTGGATAAGGATCCTAGTAACCACTTTTTCAAAATCTAGAAAGAAATGTCCAGAAAAGGTATGTGGATTTTAGTGATGTTGAGGAAAGCTTAGCCCACCAAAAATCTAGGATCCAATGGCTTGGGTCGGGGGATAGAAATAGTAGTTTTTTCTTTAGGCCTGTTAAGGGGAATATTAATAGGGGTAAGATTCTTAATGTTGAGATGGAGGATGGTAGTAGGTCTACTAAACCTGAAAATATTCATGATGCTTTCATCAGTTACTTTTCTAAGCTTTTTGGTACTCCTCCTCAGGATCAGTACAATGGTTTTGAGAGAATTAATTCCCTTATTCAATCTAGAGTCTCTACTGATCAAGCTCTTATGCTTACTAGTCTTGTTTCTGATCAAGAGATTAAGGATGTATTTTGGTCTTTGAAAGCCAACAAGGCCCTTGGCCCTAATGGCTTTTTAGCTAGTTTCTTTAAGAGTGCTTGGAGCATTGTTGGTAAAGAGGTTACCCAGGCTATTAGATCCTTTTTTGAGTCTGGGAAGCTTCTTAGTGAAGTGAACAAGGTTCCTAATCCTGTGAAAATGGGGGATTATAGACCTGTCTCCTGTTGCAACACAATCTATAAGTGCATTGCTAAGATTATTGCCAACAGAATTAAAATTGTCCTCCCTGATCTTATTGATCCTGTCCAATCTGCTTTTGTGCATGGGAAAAGAATCTCAGACAACATCTTCTTGTCTCAAGAGATTATGAGAGGTTATCATAAAAATTCGCCTGTTCCTAAGTGTGCCAAGAAAGTTGACATCATGAAAGCTTAGGACACTTTCAGATGGGATTTCATCATTGATATTCTAACTGCTATGGGCTTTCCTCATACCATGATGCATGACTAGCCCTTCTTTTTCCATTTGTATAGATGGCAGTCTTCATGGATGTTTTAAAGGGGCTAGAGGCCTTAGGCAAGGTGACCCCATGTCTCCTTACCTTTTTGTGCTGGCTATGGAAATCCTTGCTAGGATTCTTAATGAAAAATCCAAGCACCCTCTTTTCAAATTCCACTGGAGATGTGAGAAAATAGAAATTGTCAACCTTTGCTTTGCTGATGATCTTATGATTTTCAGCAAAGGTGATGTTACTACTGTGCATATGATCATGGCTGGCCTGGAGGAGTTTAGTTGCCTCTCTAGCCTTACTCTCAATCCCAGCAAGAGCAATTTATATTTCTCTTGTTGTAACAAGAAGTTAAGGGATGACATTCTTCATGTTGCTAAGTTTTCTGAGGGGACCCTTACCTGTCAAATACCTTGGCGTGCCTCTTATCACTACTAAGTTGAAAACAACTAATTGCCAATAACTTGTAGATAGAATTACCCAAAGAATTAGGAGATGGACCAATAAATTTCTCTCTTATGCTGGTAGGGCCCAACTCATCCAAACCATTCTTTTCTCTATGCAAGTTTATTGGTCGTCTTTGTTTATTTTTCCTAAAAAGTTTATTAAGGAGATTGAGAGTCCCCTTAGAGCTTTTCTCTAGTCTGGAACGGAGTGTAGAAAACATAGTGCCAAAATTGCCTAGGATAAAGTCCATTCTCCTAAGAAGGAGGGTGGTTTTGGTTTTAAATCTCTTGAGGTTTGAGCAAGGCTACTATTGCCAAACACATTTTGTTCCTTTTTCTGGAGGGGAAAAATCTATGTGGTGCCAATGGGTTAAATCTTATTTACTCAGGGGGAATTGTTTTTGGAAAGTTAGAATTCCTAGTGACCCATATTGGGTTTGGAGGAAAATCCTCTCTCAGGCCTATTATCTACCCTCTCATCAGACATAGAATTGGTAATGGTCGTAACACTTTTATGCGGTATGATAATTGGCATCCCATAGGTCCTCTTTGAGATAAGTACAGTTTTAGAATTCTGTATGATTCTGGCTTCAATGGTGATACTAAAGTTAGTCATATTGTTGAGGGGGTGTTCTTGGAAGTGGCATGTTCCTAGTTCTTGGGAACTAAGGGAATTAACTTCATTAACTCCTACTAGTTGTCAACCTAACCCATTAGAGGTGGCTAAAGCAATCTGGACTTTAAATCCTGATGGTGAATTCACTATTAAATCTGTCTAGGATTTTTGGAGGAAAAAACAGGACATTGTTCCCTAGTATAAGCTGATTTGGGGCCCTTACATTATCCCCAAACTTAGTTTCATTGTTTGGATATCTTTGGGAGGTTGAATACAAGTGATAGACTTCAGTTGTTTGGCATCTCTTCAAATTCAACTTGCCCTTTCTGCCTGGATCCAAATAAGAGTCATTCCCACCTTTTCTTTGACTACACATTCACTTATAGAATTTGGTATGCTCTTAAATGTAAATGTAATTGTAATGTGCAGTGGAATGATATGCCTTGGCTTGAGATTATTACTTTTGTCAATCAAGAGAGTAAAGGGAAGTCCCAGAAGTCAATCATTATTAGACTTTCTTTTCTCTGTACTGTGTATTATGTTTGGATTGAAAGAAAAAACAGAATTTTTAACAAAGAATGTAAACCTGAAGAGGTGGTCATCAAATCAATTATTCAAATAGTGAGGGGTTGGTATCAAAGCTACTGGGTTTGAATACATGGAGCTCGTGGGAAGTGGTTGTTTAACCACAATGGGTTCATTTAGCATGCTTAGGAAGTGTTATGCATTTTGTGACTATGTGATAACAAGCTTATGTGACTAAATGGGTATGGCATTGGACTTTTGGGATGTTGTTTGCGCTTGTTAAATTCCTTGATGTTTTCTTAGAAGGGTACTTGATCAATACTCATTCTACTAGGAATTCGTGATTTTTCGTGGGACGAATCTCATCATAAGAGTATAATTCGTATGTGTTTACATGACTAAGTGCTTATGTGGGGTGAAATTTAATTGTTATATGGTAGAGGAATATATAGCATTATTGTGATCAAACGTGTAAGGCAAGTTGCGGGCACGTGTGGGTTAGTGTGCTAAATTAATCCTGTTGTCATTTATAGGATGTCAGGAAGAGGTTAAACCCGTGGTGGTAGAGGCAGGAGGCGTGTTAGGGCTCACCGAGGTGTGCATGAAGTACCGGTCCATGAGGTTCCGGTGCAAGAGGAAGAGTCCGGCCAAGCTAATGTGGCTGAACAAGTGGGGCACGCGGGAATCCGGGGACAAGCGGGTCAAACCGCAATGGGGGCCCTAGCTCGAGAAATGGCAGGGGATTTAAAAGAGTCTATGAACTTGTTGAGGGTGGAGAATCAAGCCCAAGAGAACATCGCGGAGTCAAGGGAGAGTTTCCCTACTAGAGAGTTCTTGTGGGCCAAACTGGATGAGTTCCATGGTGGTCCCGAGCCCAAGAAAGCGAATGAGTGGCTTGAACAAATTGTGAAGACATTTGAGATGCTTCACATCGAAGATAGTGAACTAAGAGTGACTCTAACGAGTTACTACCTTAAGGGAGATGCGGGTTAATGGTAGAAATATGCTAAGGGTAGAGCGCGGCCAAAATGGGAAGCCTTCGTGGTTGCTTTCCAAGATAAAAGTGCATACCTCCCACTGCTAGGGAGAGATTGAGGCAAGAGTTTAAAGACCTCAAACAACTCGACATGGCCGTGGCCGAGTTTGAAGCAGTCTTCTCTAGTTTGTCTAGATTTGCACCAGAGTTGGTGGCAACGGAAGAGCGCCGTTGCATTGAATTTGAAAAGAAATTGAAAACAAAAATTATGTTCAAGCTTGTTGAAAATATGATTCAAGAATATGACCATCGTGTGGAGACGCCGACATGCGTAGAAATTTCCATACAAGCCGAGGAAGAGAGGCTTTGGAGTTCGAGGTCTAGGGGCCAATAGTCTCAAGGAGACTATAGGCAGAACGAAAAGAGCAGGAACACCTATCCATCCCTGTCCCAACCATAGCAGTCTAGATCCACTTTTCCTTTGCCTAGTGCGGGTCCGAGAAAAAGTGCATCGAGTAGCTTCTCGTGTTTCACGTGTGGCCAACCGGGTCACAAAGCCTTCTCATGCCCACAGAAGGGAGGATGGCAATTAATAGCACCACCACCTAACCAATCTCAAAGTCAGTCTCAGTTTCAGAATAAAGGTCAAAGGTTTAATTATTATCAATGTGGTCGGTCGGGGCATATGAAGAGAACTTGCGCACAGTTGGGAGGCGCATCTGGCGCATCAGGGTCGAGGTAGACTTAGAGCCACCAGCAGGCTCAATTAGTCCAAGCTTTGCGAGTTAATTAGGGAGCCGCTTCGGCTCAGTCAGTACAATGGTCCTACGCTCCGAGAGGGAAGCAAGTCAATCAGGGGCTATAGGGGCGCGTGTATGTTGTTACCGTGCCAGAGCAGTTGCCAGAGTCCTCAGTTGTGAGTGGTATTTTTGTTGTGTGTAATTCTTTGGCTAATGTATTGATAGACACGGGTGCGTCTCATTCATTTATATCTACTGCATTTGCTTCTACATTAGGGTTAGAGGTAGCACGGTTAGTGCCTCCACTCAGAGTAGAGTCACCTGTTCGGGGTATAGTTGATTTAGACCGGGGTTGTCATGATTGTGAAATTGAAGTTGTCGGGCGTCGACTTCTGTTTACTTTTGTGTTGCTAGATATGTCGAGTTTTGATGTCATTTTAGGCATGGACTGGTTGTGTTCTTATCAAGCTGTGATTGATTGTTACTGTCACAGAGTTACAGTGTGCACTTCGGGTGGTGATTGCTTCTATTTTCTGGGACCCGAGTTGATAGAGCATTGTCGCCAGTTGTTGACCCTCGTAGTACGAGCAAGCTTAGTGGCCTTCTTGCAACTCTCTTAGATAGTGAGAGTGATGGGGCTCTTGTTGAGTTACCAAGGGTAGTTTGTGAATACCCGGATGTATTTTCAGAAGATTTTACTAGTTTACCACCTCATTGGGAGATCGAGTTCTCCATTGAATTAGTGCCTCACACGGCACCAATTTCCATGTCACCGTATAGATTTGCACCCGCCAAATTGCATGAGTTGAAGATTCAACTCCAAAACTTTTAAACAAGGGCTTCATTGGCCCTAGTACATCGCCTTGGGGAGCGCCGGCTCTTTTTGCGAAGAAGAAGGATGGGTCATTGCGGTTGTATATTGATTACCGCAAGTTGAATAGAGTTACAGTTAAGAACAAGTATCCTCTACCCAGAATATATGATTTGTTTGACCAACTTAGAGGGTCTCGTTGCTTCTCAAAAATAGATTTGAGGTCGGGGTACCCTCAGTTAAGAGTTCGGGAGGAGGACATTCAGAAGACGGCCTTTCGTACTCATTATGGCCACTATGAATTCCTTATAATGCCTTTTGGGTTGACCAATGCACCGGCTTCCTTTATGGATTTGATGAACATAATTTTTTGGAAATACTTGGACCGTTTTGTGGTCATCTTTGTGGACGACATCTTGATTTATTCAACCTCTGAAGTGGAACACAAGACTCACTTGCGGGTAGATGGGGCAATTCAACCTTTGAAACTATGCTGTACATCTCCCGCACCAATTCAAAATTTCCTTGCATCTTTTTGGGAGATTTCAATGCTATCAGATATAAGCAGGAAAAAATTGGGGGTTCTTCTGATTGGACAAATGAAAATGGGGAATTTAATAACTACGTTAATGCATCTGAATTGGAAGATTTATCCTATGGGGGTTGCCAATTCACTTGGGCTAACAAAAGGGGTGATGGGGCTTATATTGCAACCAAAATTGATAGTGCTTCTTAATGAATCCTGGCTTGATCACTTTCCTGAGTCTACTGCCACCTTTCTCCCCGCTGGTATTTCTGACCACTCTCCTGCGGTGGTCAATATCAGTGTTACTAGGTGCTCCTTTAAAAAACCGTTCAAATATTTTGATTTCTGGTCCCAACATCCTGAGTTCCTTAGGACAGTTTCTAATACCTGGGATCAGTTTATCAGAGGTGTTCCTATGTTCAGGGTTTGCAGTCAATTGAGACAGCTTAAGGCTAGCCTTAAACTCTTGAATAAGAAGGACTTCAGTAATATTTCTATTCGTGTCCCGGGTTCTAAGGCTAGTTTGGATCTTGTCCAGCTTAAGCTGGATAAGGATCCTGTGAATCTTACGCTTCAAGCCCAAGAGAGAGAGAGGAATTCAAAAAATATATGGATCTCAGTAAAATGGAATAGAGCCTTGCTCTTCAAAAATCTAAAGTTCAGTGGCTTGGTTTGGGGGATAGGAATAGTAGTTTTTTCGTTAGGTCTGTTAAAAGCAATATCAATAGAGGGAAGATTTTGAGTGTTGACTTGGGGGATGGTACTAGATCTACTGATAGCACTGATATTCATAATACCTTCGCCCAGTTTTACACTAATTTGTTTGGTACCCCTTTCATGGATCACTATAATGGCTTGGAGAGAATAAACTCTTTGGTGAAAACTAAAGTTTCTGCTTCTCAATCGGCCATGCTTGCTAGACTTATCTCCGATGCTGAGATCGAGGAGGTGTTTTGGTCTCTCAAGGCCAATAAAAGCTCCTGGTCCCGATGGTTATTCTGCTGGGTTTTTCAAGAGTTCTTGGGAGATTGTTGGGAAAGAGGTTACATTAGCCATTAAATCATTCTTTAACTCGGGCAAGCTTCTTTCTGAGATTAATAGCACTATCATAGCCCTTATCCCTAAAATTCCTAATCCTATGCAAGTGGGTGATTATAGACCCATTTCCTATTGCAATACCATCTACAAATGCATTGCTAAGATCATAGCTAATAGGGTCAAACTGGTGCTCCCTGATCTTATTGACCCTGTTTAGGCTGCCTTTGTCCAAGGCAGAAGAATCTCGGATAATATTTTCCTGTCCCAAGAGATTATGAGAGGCTATCATAGAAGCTCTAAAACTTCTAAATGCGCCATGAAAGTGGACAACGTGAAAGCTTATGATAATGTGAGGTGGGAATTCATTCTTGGTATTCTCACTGCGATGGCCTTTCCTCCACGCATGATAAATTGGATTAAGGCTTGCATTACTAGTCCCTCGTTCTCTATTTGTATCAATGGGAGCTTTCACGGGTACTTTAAAGGGGCTAGAGGGCTTAGACAAGGGAATCCAATGTCCCCTTATGTATTTGTGTTGGCTATGGAGATCCTTGCTAGAATTCTTGCTGAAAAAGCTAGGAGCCCGATATTCAAGTTTCATTGGAGATATGAGAAAACTAAAATTGTTAATCTGTGTTTTGCTGATGACTTGATGATATTGTGTAAAGGGGATCCTGGTACTGTTAGCCTCATTATGCAGAGTTTGGAGGAGTTTAGGGACTTGTCTGGCCTCACTCCTAGCCCTAGTAAGAGTAACATCTAATTCTCGGGTTATAATGGGGGTTTAAAGAGAGCATTTTTCGTATTGTCAATTTTACTGAGGGTGCTCTCCCTATGAAATATTTGGGTGTGCCTTTGATTACTACCAAGCTTAAAGCTTCTGATTGCCAAATTCTGATTGAGAGGATAACTAAGAGGATTAAAAGTTGGACTAATTAACTTCTGTCGTATGCGGGTAGAGCACAACTCATCCAATCTATTCTCTTTTCGATGCAAGTTTATTGGTCCTCCTTTTTTATTCTTCCTAAAAAGGTTATTCGTGATATTGAGAGCCTTCTTCGATCCTTCCTTTGGTCCGGTGTTGATTTGAAGGAGCATAGTGCCAAGATTGCTTGGGAGAAAATTTGTAAAAAAAAAAAGTGAAGGTGGGCTTGGTTTTAAGGATATGGGGGTTTGGAACAAAGCTGCTATACTGTTCTCGGGTGGGGAATGTTCGATGTGGTGTCAATAGGTTAAGTCCTATTTGCTTAAAGGTAAAATTTTTTGGAGTATTAAGATGCCTAATGACCCGTCATGGGTTTGGAGGAAACTCCTGTCCCTTAGGCATCTTATATTCCCTCTTATTAAATTCAAAATTGGTAATGGGGGGAGAGTGTTTCTTTTGTTTGATAATTGGCACCCTCTTGGGTCGCTGTGGCATAGGTTTGGGCAGAGGATTTTGTATGATACGAACCTTCCTGATATTATAAAAGTTAGTTCCATAGTTTCCAACGATTCTTAGAAATGGCCCATATCTAATTCTTGGGAGATTAAGGAGTGGATTTCTTCTACCCCCCAGTCCCTTAAGCACTCCAAAGATTCTCTGGATACCCCTATCTGGGACTTGACTTCTGATGGGATGTTCTCTACCTGGGACTGTTGGAGGGATAAGGGATCCAAAGTCTCTTGATCTAATATTATCTGGGGTACTCCTTCAATTCCTAGGGTTAGTTTTGTGGTAATGAGAGGTTGAACACTGGTGATAGATTGCAGAAGTTTGGTCTTGTCCCTAATCCTAGTTGCCCTCTCTGTCATGCCCCTGAGGAAAACCACTCTCACCTATTTTTTAGGTGTGTTTTTTCTTCTGGGATCTGCGATGCTATTCAGACTAAGTGCAATACCAGCTGGCCTTATTTGCCTTGGGTGGAAACTGTTGACTTTGCTACCAAATTTAGCAATGGCAAATCATTGAAATCTATGATTCTCAAATTGTCCTTTTTGTGCACTGTCTACCATATTTGGATTGAGAGAAATAGTAGAATCTTTAGCAAGGTGTGCAAACCTGAAGAGATTGTTACTAAATCTATTATCCAAATGGTTAGAGGCAGAATTCTATTTATGGAAAATGTGATTTCTTCTGCAGGGGATAACTGGTTTTTGTCGCAGTGGAATCTTCCTCCCAAGATAATGAAGTTGTCCCAAGCTAATATTGCTGATAGAAGAATGAGTGATGTGAGTTCTCCCATATTGAGGGTTGAGTGAAGGGAAGCATATAATGTGGGTTTATCTAATTTGTTTGCTTTAGTTGCAGGTGGTTTTTTGTATGTTCTTCTTTTATCCATACAGTTAATGATGGTCTGCTGTTTATCACCAAGAATGGATAGGCTGTACGGAGGGTTGAGTGATGTGAGCCAGGATACATGTTCTTCCATATGTGGGTTGAGTGATGTGAGGATGTACATATTTGTTTCCCTAAGAATTATTATATATTATATATGTTTTGTGCAGGGTAAGGAAGCTATTATGTCCATGTTCTCAAGGTGGATTCTGAGAGAGTTTGAGAGATGTGGGCCGAGTCTTGTGAGGAATTATATGAAGTGGATTGATTTATTATGGTGTGGGTTGAGTGATGTGAGGTCCCTAAAAAAGTCTGTGCTTTTTCTACTTCTCGATGATTTTACATACAGGTTCGGTACTCATTGGTTACTATATCTTGGACAGGTATGCTTAATTATGGTTTGGTGGAGTGGTGGTGGCAGCACGTTGCGCCCTTCCAGGAGGCACCTAATTGTTTGGAATTGTACTGGGTCGATGGCTGCTCTCAGCGCCTTATCCATCTACAGGAGAGTGCTAATCAGTTGTCTTATTTCTTGTTTATATTTTGTTCTTTTTGGTTTTGAATATTTAAATAGTTGGATTGGGGGCACCTACTTCTACGGGCTGTATAGGAGGGTTTTTGTTTGGGCTGGCTTAATTTTGATATTAACTATGCTGCTGATTTGGCTCACGGAAAAGACTGAATTATGGAACATGTTAGGCTATTTCTTAGACTGCTGCCAGTGTTGTGCGATGCAATATATTGTTGGGTGCTGCCCATTTTGGCTGTTGTTTGTCATGGTGTACAAGCCCCCTATCCTTTGCAGGACATGCTTTTTGTACACATTAACTAGCTGGGCTCCAAATTTTGGGTGCTCTAGCTAGTGCCGTAGTCTGGGTTGGTTTTTTGTGTTGTTCTCTTTGGTTGTTGTTTTGGGCTGTGCCTTGGTGCTGTCTTGCCGAGGTGCTGCTTTTGTATCTTTGTTAGGGCCTGGCGTATGCCCCTTGTAATCTTGTAAATCCTTTGTTTTTTTTATATATTTCTTATTCACCAAAAAAAAAAAAATGAAAAATGCGAGTTTTGGTTAACAGATGTGAAGTTTTTGAGGGCATGTAGTGTCTAGAAAGGGAGTGATTGTGGACTCCTCAAAGATAGATGCCGTACAGGATTGGGACCAACCCAAGAATGTTTTTGAAATCCGAAGTTTCTTGTGATTAGCAGGGTATTATCGACGTTTTGTAAGGGACTTCTCTGGACTAGCTGCACCTTTGACTAGGTTGACTAGAAAGGGTATCAAATATGTGTGGAGTGAGACTTGTGAAAAGTCATTCCAAGAGCTTAAGACTAGATTGACTATCGCACCGGTTTTGATAATTCCGAAAAGGGGTTTGAATTACACTATCTATTGTGATGAGTCCGGGGATGGACTTGGTTGTGTCTTGATGCAAGAGGGAAAAGTTGTGGCCTACGGTTCAGGACAATTGAAAACTCATGAGAAAAATTACCCCACCCATGATCTAGAATTAGCAATGGTGATTTTTGCTTTGAAAATTTGGAGGCATTACTCGTACGGTGAAAAGTTTGAAGTCTTCTCCGATCGTAAGAGTGTAAAGTATTTGTTTTCTCAAAAAGACTTGAATTTACGAAAACGAAGGTGGATGGAATTTATGGAGGACTATGACTTTAAGTTACACTATCATCCAGGAAAGGCCAATGTGGTGGCCGATGCTTTGAGTCGAAAATCTGTGAGTAGTTTGGCAAGTGTGGCCATTCGGAAATGGGATATGCTAGATGTTATTGGCAAGTTTGATTTGCACTTGGGTGAGTCCGGAGAGAGCTACTTTGTTTACTTTGAATGCTCAACCTACCTTGGTTAGTAAGGTCATAGAGGCACAACGAGGAGACCGTGATGTGGAATCAATCTGTGTTAAGATTTCCAATGGAAAGGAAGAGAAAGGTTTGAATGTTCACTCGGATATGAGTGTATGTTACCTAGACTGTTTGTTTGTACCAGAATCTTGTAGAGAGGAAGTACTTCGAGAGTTTCATCGCTCATGCCTTGTAGTACATCTGGGAGGCACTAAAATGTATTATGATCTTAGTCGTCAGTTTTGGTGGAGGGGTATGAAACGGGATGTCACTTTATTTGTATCGAAGTGCCTTGTCAACAAGTGAAGGCCGAGTACTAAAGACCAGCGGGTTTGTTACAACCCTTACCGATAGCCAAGTGGAAATGGGAGCTTGTTACCATGGATTTTGTAGTTGGGCTTCCTAGAGCACGAGGCAATGACGTCGTTTGGGTGATTGTTGATAGGTTGACTAAGTCTACCCATTTCATTCCGATGTGCACCAGCGACTCAGTTGAATGCTTGGCAGAGTTGTACATTAGAGAGATAGTTCAACTTCATGGAGTCCCTGTGGCTATTGTGTCGGATAGAAATCCGTATTTTATTGCCCGGTTATGGCAAAGCCTTCAAGAAGCGTTGGGAACTAAGTTGATTCTTAGCATCGCTTATCATCCTCAAACCGATGGACAGTTGGAACGTACCATTCAGATTTTGGAGGACATGCTTAGAGCTTGTGTCCTTGATTTTAAGGGACCTTGGGAAAGGCACTTACCATTGATTGAGTTTGCTTACAACAATAGTTACCAAGCTAGTATTGGGATGGCACCGTTTGAGGCCTTTTATGGCCGATCTTGTAGACTACTGGTTTGTTGGGCCGAAGTGGGTGATAGACCATTACTAGGTCCAAAAATTGTTAGAGAGACAACCGAGAAAGTTGTTCTCATTCGGAAGATGTTAGCTACGGCCCAAAGCTGACAAAAAAGTTATGCCAGTAAGAGGAGATGACCTTTATTTTTTGAAGTTGGTGACTATGTGTTTCTAAAAATCTCACCAAGGCAGGTTTGATGAGATTTGGTAAGAGTGGTAAATTATCTCCAAGGTTTATTGGGCCTTTTGAGATCTTAGAGCAAATTGGGAAAGTGGCATATCGGTTAGCTTTACCGCCACAACCTTTGGGAGTTCACAACGTATTTCATGTAGCTATGCTTAGAAAGTATGAACCGGACCCTTCTCATGTGCTCAAGGCTGCCTTGGAGGTAGATGAGGATGCCTCTTACGAAGAACGACCGGTTCAAATATTAGATACCCAGGAGCAAGTGCTACGGGGCAAAACTATACCATTGGTAAAGGTGTTGTGGAGACACCATGGGGTTGAAGAAGTGACGTGGGAATGGGAGGCGGAAGTCCACTCCAAATATCCAGATTTATTTGAAAATGCTTAAGTTGCTTTTCTTTGTAATATTCCCTAGTGTTGACGGAAACGTATTTAAAGTTGTTAACCACATATTGATATGTGCGTTGTTGTTTTAAGTATAAGGTTAATTAGAGTTGCCATTACTTTTTGGAAAATTTCATGTTTATGCATATGTGGGAGGTTGTTGCTAATGAGATAACCATGGTGGAAATGGTGGAATTTGGTTGAGAGTTAGTATTGTGATTTGAAAATGAAATAGCGTGGTTTTGATGGCTAGAAACCCTTCGCTTGGGTAGTTTGATTTGAAATTTTAGGGACAGAATTCTTTAAGGGGGTGTAGACACCCCATTTTGACCGACCTTAAGACTCATACGTCATCGATTGAGCGCTTGGTGATTGCGCATGTTTGTGCTCGTTTTGGGTTTTCGGAAGTTTTCGGCTGAGTGCCTTGCCTCCGGGCCTCTAAACTCTTTGTGTGTTGGCTTGGTTTGTGGACCATGCCTTGTTTCCCTTCACTGGAGGGAAAGAGAGGTCTGTAGACCACTTTTCCCTCTTGTAGACTAGTTGCCGGTTTCCGAAGCCTTCGGTCGTGCGCCTTGTCTCGGGACTTCTTATTGTTCTCCTCTTGGCTTGGTTTTCGGACCATGCCTTTTTGCCTTGGTCTAGAGGGATACAGAGGTCTTGTAGACCACTTTTTGTGGCCGTAGACTACTTTTCCCTCCCGTAGACCACTTTTGGTGCCCGTAGACTAGTTTTCGAGGCTTCTGGCTGCGTTCTTTGTCCCGCGGACTCTTGTCTTGCATCTGTTTTGCTTTGTTTTTGGCACAAACCTTGTTTTCCTTGCTTGGAGGGTGGAATAAGGGTTATAGACCAGTTTCTCTCCCTGAAAACCACTTTTCTTCCTCGCCAGCCAGTTTTCTGGTCGGCCAATTGGTCTTAGTGGTCTTTGGACCACCAAAAGTGGTCGACAACCATGCCACCACCTTACTTTCTTTGTGCAGATCATTCCTCCCCCTTGCCGACCAGTTTGTCTCCTTGCAAACCACTTTCACTGGTCGGCCGACCAGCGTAAGTAGCTGGCCGACCACTTCAACTGGTCGGCAGCTTTCCGGCACTTTCTGTAGATATTTTCCATGCCAGTTATGCCAGCTGTTGGGCACAAAAAGCATCCTCCATACACGTGTATGGAGGGATTGATTCAAGCTTCAAGCTTGCTCAACAAGCTTGATGCATGTTTTTCTATAAAAAGGAACCTTCTCCCTCTTGTCTCAGGTTGAGAATTTTGCCTAGAAGCTATACATGTATCATCTATCTCTATATTGTTCATTCTCTTCATATTTGTGCTTGAAAGTGCCTTTTCTTCACACTTTTGCACACAAACACCTAGTGAAACACCATACTCTTGTTGCTGAGGCACCTTGAAGCTGGTTTTGGAGTTTTTGGACTGCTTTTGATCCAAAAAGGTTGCTGGAGTTACTTCCTTGAAGTTGTTCTACAAGCGTGAGTTTCTAACCCTTCAAACCTTTGTTTTTGATTAAGCTTTTAGCCCTATTTGCATGATGATTTAGGCCTAACTTTAAACTGCAAAAAGTTCTAGGTTTAAGTGTTTAACATGTTTGTTTAAGGCTTTGTTGGTGTTGGGAGTGGTCTACCCCCTCTTGTGCTTTGTTTGGCCTTGTTTTGTGCTATCCTTTTAAGTTATTGGGACCACCTCTTTTGGGCCTTCTCACCACTAAAACTCAAAGGAATTTTAGTGGTGGAAAGTGTGTTTTGAGGTCCCAAATAGGAGGGGGTTATCCCCTCTCCTTGTATCTTGGATGCTTGCCTTATTGGCCTCATGTTTGAGCTTGGTTTTCTAGCATGTGTTGGCTTGTTGTCAACTTGTTTTTGGTGTCATTTTGACATGGCATACCTTTGTTTTAGCTTGGTTGAGTCACCCCTTGCATGCTTTATACACTTGTAGTGTAAATTTTGCATACTAGCCTTACATGCTTGTGTTGATAGCTCATCTTTCTAGCATGTTTTGGTCCTATCTCAACAAGTTTTTGGTGTTATTTTAGCATTCCTTAACTCTATCAAGGGTTGGTTTGATAGCCTCTTGCATGTTTCTTGCACTTGTAGTGCATTTCCATTCACTAGCCTAACATGCATCATGCTTTGGACCATCATTCTAGCATTCTTTTGGCTTAATTCCAGTAAGCTTTTACTCATGTTTTACAATCTTTAAGCTCTATTTTTTGTTGTTTTGGTCATGCATACCTTCCTTTGTATAGCCATAGTGCATTCTAGCTCGCTAGCTTTGAGTTTCCAAGTCACTAGCATGCATTGCTTGGGCTATTTGCATGATTTAGCATCATTTGATATGTGATTTCAGTGTATGTAGTGTGGTCATGCCCTCACGTCTTTCACTCATTCAATGCTTTGGAGGGTTGGTGCTTTATGCCTTAAAAATGAGCCATTGTGTATGCCATCTTGCCTAAGCTTCTGGGCTGTCATATCAGTGTGTTTTTGATGTCATTTTGCCATAATATAACTCTGATTTTTGTTGGTGAAGTCATCTCATGCTTGGTTTTGGTAAGTGCAGTGTAATTCTCCTTATTGGCCTTACATACTCCATGCATCATGCCCTTCATGCTAGCATGTGTTAGCTCTAGTCCATGCATGTTTTAGCAACATTTTGGCATGCTTTAGGACTGTTTTGCGTTTTCTTGGCCATAAGCTTCATGTATTGCATAGCTGTAGTGCAATTGGCCTTGCTAGCCTTGAGTTTTGAGGTATCTTGCATGCTTCATTTGTGACATGTGCATGATTTGGCATCATTTAACATGTTATTTCAGAGCATATAACATGGCCATATTCTCACTTCTTTCATTCTTTGAATGCTTTTAAGGGTTATGCATTATTGCCTTGTTTGTGGCCTAACTTGTATGCATGCATGCCTAGGCTTTTGAGCTCCCATCTTAGCATGTTTTGGTCTTTGTTTTGACCTAATTGAGCTTTGTCCATGGCTGGTTCAGTCATTTGTGCCATGTATTACATGCCTCCTATGTAGTCCCTCTTGGTGGCATTGTGCCTTAGGCCCTCTTGCATGCTATACTTGTGTTGTTTGAATGGTTTGGCATCATTTCATACATGATTTCAGTGCATATAGTGTTGTCACACCTCCATATTGGTCACTTCTTAATCATGTTTGAGGGTTGTGCTCTTACGCTTAGTTGATGAGCCATTGCATAAGCATGCATTTTCTTGCATTTCATGCCATCATTTCAGCATTTTGGCCACTATTTTGGGCATGATTGAGGTCTGTCCATATTCGGTTTAAGTCCATTGGGCATGTTGTTTGAATGTTGTTCGCATTGTGTTTGCATGCTTGTCACATTGCATTATGTTTGCATGCTTGTTGCATTACATTATCTTAGCATGCTTGAGTTGCATTGCATGTGTTTGGATTGGACGTCAATCCAGACACGAGGAACGAGGGGCGTTTCATACTTGAAGTGATGAAACGTGCCTTATTTCTCGGTCGCCGACCCTCTTGATCATGCATGATAGAGGTTAAGGCCCTTGTGTGTTATTTGTGCATTCATTGACATTGATTTGTGCAAACTTGGCTTCTCAGTCATCGAGCATTACGATGTATAGTTGGTGGCCTGAGAGTCGAGAACTACACTCCCTTGAGCCAAAGAAATGATAGGGAGGGTGGTTGTGCACACATACCTTGCAAATACACTGTCGTACCCTTTCTTGTTCACTATTGCAGCAAAATGGAGCTATGTAGAATTTTCTGGTCGGCAGACCATAAAAAGTATCTGGCCGACCACTTTTTCTAGTCTGCAGCATACTTGAGTGGTCTACAGGTGGTCTACAACACCAATAAGTGGTCGGCAGCGTTCCTGGAGGTCTCCATGATGGAGTAGAAGCTATCTGGAGCTTTGTGTAGTGTCTTGAGAACAATTGCAAACAGAGGCAAGTTGGGGCATAGTGATGGATTTCTGAACGAGGCGACCGAGCATGCATGCACCCCTTGCCCCGAGGACCTCTTTTTACTGCTTTAATTAGTTGCTTTGCTTAGCTAGCTAATGCTTTGGTTTTGTACTTAATTAGTTGATGCACTTAGCTATTCAATTTGCGTTGTAATAACTAATTAGTTAACTAGGATTAGTTAATTAGTTTCGTTTTGTAATAATTAGTTTAATTAGTTTAGATTAGCTAGTTAGCTTATTATTCAGACCGTCCGTCGAGAGGGCACAACTGTTGTAATAAGCGTGCGTGTTTGATGCAAGTCTTCCAACCCCATTTATTTCTCCCTTTTACTTATCAGCTTTTGATGCTTAGTTTTAGGGCATGTTTCAATTAGCATCCTTATGCTAGCATGTTTGCATTCATTCATTTGTCTTGCATGCACCGGGCTCGGCGCATCAAACAAGCTGCATTGTATTTCAATACCAATTTGAATACATGTTATCTAAATTGCATTCACATGACATCTCAAAATAGCCGAGCCTATTGTAGCTGCATTTTTGCATGTGTTGCATTAGGCATTGTTAACGTAGCTAGGATCATGCATTGATTACTAACTAGTTTTTCTTTTGGCTCGGAGTACTAGGTAAGCTTTTACGCTTTAGCATACTGCATGAAATGTGTATGTTGCCATGTATAGCATGCTTGCCATGAGGGTATTTGCTTAAATGATATAACTGCATGAATGCCTGTAGATGAAGGTTGGATTGCTTGAATTGAAACAATTCATCAAAAAGCGAGTTTTAAGCCCAATTGAAGTGGCAAATCACCATGTTTTCTAAGCCCACTTGAAGGTGGCAAAATCCGCGTCTTAGCCTACTTGAGGGTAGCAACTTCAAACCATTTTCGAAACACAAACATGATATGTTTTGTTCCAATTTAAGCGATCTAGTCTATAGTTGTATGCTGTGAGCATCACGTAGTAATGATAGATTAATAACCGGAATAAGAACACGTGTGTTTTCAAAAATAACATATCATGTTAGTAGAGACCGATCCTTCGATCGGGCGAGCAGGGGCGCTCATTGCATGACCTTCCCCTCTCGTACCCAAGTTCCCGAGCCGAGACAACTTTGGTGATGACCGACACGTGGCCTTAGGCACGAGTCAGGGTTTCCTAAATTTCTCCAAAATAAAACATTTAGGTGGCGACTCTAAAATCTGGCAAAACAGTCCATGGTTGGTGCTTTTTGTTTAAAATCGATTTTCCAAAACGATTAGCTAGATTTGGACTCTTTGGTGATTTATCAGTCTTACATTGCACTTTGTGAGATTAGATTCAGAATCGTGACACGAGTCTGAATTGTAGTAGCTAAGAAGAACGATTCGCGCCCTCACGCGCGGAGCGGAGTTCGTGCGGTCTACATGGGGTAAGGTTGTAGCGATCCTAGTTTTGCCACTATGCTGAGTATGTCGGGGATCGAGCTGCCCGGTCAGCTCGCGGGGGTTCAGGGGGTAGCGTCCCTTGGCAGGTCCAAGGGTAGCGCCCTGGCAGGGATCGAGCTGCCTGGTCAGCTCGCAGGGGTCAAAGGGGCAGCGCCCCTTGGCGGGTCCTAGGGCAGCGCCTCCGAAGCAAAAATGCAAAATGCATTAGAGGTTGCTTGTCCGCTCGAGCAGAGAATGTTTGGTTCCAGATGTTTGACCTGCCTGCAAAAGTACTAGAAAAGTGTATTTGATACTCGAGAGGGCGTTCCACGCTCGAACGGACCATGTTATATCAGTTTGTGGATCTGATATTTCTGACCACTTTTGTATATCTATCTAAAACCCTTTCCTTTTCATTCTCTTTACTTTTCTCTACGCCAAATTGGATCAAAACATTGATTTCTCAAAATCCATTAGAGTTCTGCCGTAAGTTCTTCATCAAAGTTTGTTAACTTCTCAAGGGTTTCGTTGTGTGCGGTGAAGATCGACTTTCGACACCGTTGATTTTGGAGGTTTCATCTCATTTCTTCTTTAAAACTTGAGGTAGGGTTTTTTTTAGAGTTATATATATATTTTTGCAAGATCTATATGATTTTCGAAATCATCTTTCGATAGCTTTGAAAATTGATTATTGATTCAAGAATTTGAGCGTTTTTGAAAACGAGTTTGTCTCTTGTTCTTTTAAAATGATCTTATGGGTTTTGATCTTTGTTGATTGAAGAAAATATGATTTTGGAGAATTTTCTTTCAAAAGATTTGAGTTGTATAGTTTTGTTAAGAAAACCTAGAAGTTGGAGATTTTTTTTTAAGGAAACTGGAAATCCATGAATGATATTGTTATATTTATTTTGTGTGTCCAAATAAATGGATGTTTGGAAAATGTCTTATTTATATTTATATAAATGATGAATTTTAGTGAATATAAGAATTGTTGTTCATCTTAGAAATTATTGTTCAAAACGTTGAAATAGTCTTGAAATAACTAATTGTCGAGGATACTTGTGAAGAAGGAATTGTGTTATTCCTTGAATGATGAATTAGAATAAAAGTATTTATATTCGTCTTGTGAAATTGGCATATTAATTCATTTGATTACATTAAACTTAAACTTTGAAAGTTGATTTGAAAGCTTGCATTGAGAAAAGAATGTTGAGAAACAAGTTTTCATGGAATGGTTTTGGGGTAAATACGTTGGTAAGTCTTGATATGTGGTGTAGATGATATTGAATAAGTTAGCCTGAGAGTCCGGGGTGAAAGACCGAAAACCAGCGCGGATAGGTGTCGAGCCTTTCAGTTAATACCGGTAAAAATGACAATTTGGTAGTACTTGTATAGTCTACTTGCAGACACCAACCTAGGGATTACCAGAGTCATATTTACCGCCCTTGAAATAAATTATTAAGTTTTGAACAATTAAAATTGCATGATATCATTGAGCATAATGGTTTTCAAAAGATGAAAATAAGATTTATCTTCAAAAAGGGCATAGCATGGCATGTGCATTTCAACTCTTAAGACTTGTATAAAATATATATGCTTTGTTAAGAATTTCCTGCTAGGCTTTCTGCTCACCCTATGGGATTTTTGTACAAGAAAATATATGGTGATCCCACCCAACTAGGGGCGTGGAAGTATGTGTGTTGGTTGTACAATGCTCTCATTTTGCTGTGACTCTGTGTGTAAGCTAAGGGCTGTGTTTGTGTGGGTTTGAATAACCGTTTTGTGTAAGCAGACTCAAGTATTGGAAACTTGCAAACCCTTGGGGGTATTTATTTGTTTATTTACTTGTTGGATTCATGTATTGTTGCATGAAGAACTATTGTATCATGTAATGTAAGTTTGGAGATTTATATTTGGTTTTCCTTGAAAAAGCCAAAATTGTTGTCTTATCATTTGGGCTAGAAATTTGGGGTGTTGCAGGGGTAGGCTATTGTCTATTAATAATATTCCTATATCTACAGGTGACCAATGGTTCCTCTCTCAATGGAACCTACCAGATTCCATGTTGAAGCCCCATATTCTCATAAATTGAAGCGTTGCTGAGTGATGAAAGTTTCTATATAGGAGAGTTGAGTGAAAGTGAGCTTGATATTGAGTGTTTATCTAATTATCTACTGCCTGTGTAGGTGTGTTTTCATGAAGAAAAATATTGATTGTGGATTGAGTGTGGTAAGCCATAAAATTACAAAGATTTTAGCCACAATGACAGAGTGGTTATGTGGGTTGAGTGATATAAGTTCCTACATATATATTGATCTAACTATCATATATATAGTAATTTTTTTTATACTGGTAAATGAAGCAGTTTCAGAGTGTAGTGAGATCCTATCTTGTGGGTTGAGTGATGTGAGCTCAAATAATGTGTGTATCACCTACATTTTCTTGCGTAAACTGTATAACACAGTTAATGGATCTTTATATCTCTTCTATCCCTGCTGCCAGGACTTATTATATCTTCTAGAAGAAGACTGTTGACAATGCTCAATTAAGGATTGTCATAACATGCTGTTAGTGTTGATGGATATTTCCAACTTGCTCATGTGTTGGCAGCATACAATGCTTTTAAAGGTGGTTATCCGGTCTGATGGAATGGCTACTGGATGCACTTTCTGGATGCTTCAGAATGATTATTTTTTTGGATGGATAAGTCATAAAATAAAATACAAAAAACATACACCACTACAAGGGGCATACCCCAGGCCCTAGCCAAGCACTATACAAGTAGCAGAGTCAAAACCAAAATAAACAAAACAAAACCGCAAAAAGCCTACTCCAACCCAGTATAAATTGTTTAACAAAACATATCTAAGTGGACAAAATGAAGGAACGAAAACACATAATTAAACTAGAAAACCCAAGCATAATAGCAAAATAACCCAAAATGTGTTCATGGGCCGCATGCAGATTTGATGAGGAGCATGGACACACCCAGTAGCTAAGTAACAAATAGCCAGAAGTAAACACACTACTTTGTACTCCCATGCACATCCCGCACGGGTAGGCCAAGCTAACAAAACACCCTAAGTAAAAAAAACATAAAAGAGAGACTTTCTTCACACAAGAGGCGCCTCCAACAGCCATCACCACGAAAACAGCCAGCTCCAAAACTCGAAGGAACCAGGACTATATACCAAACCAAACAGCACCATCCAGGGAGATACTTTGCTGCCTTCCCATGCATCCCAAACAGAGTTTAGACATTATAATAAACCCCATCACCAGCAGATACCAAAACAAGAGTAATCAATCCACAAACAAGTAACATTCAAGAAGCAATGGCAATTTGCATTTTAAATCACACATATGGATGCTCACTACAATCAACCCACAATTATATATGCTCACATCACTCAGGAAACACTGCTCCATATACCTACAAAAGAAAGAGGTACAGGAAATATATAAAAACATGTTAGTTTCTCTCAATATGGCTAGTGATTTTGGGTTAGGTGCTTGTTTATTCCTTACACTATACTCGACGCTCATAGTATATGGCACACACTCAAAATTCTACTTCCCTATGGTCCGAATACCTATAATAATAACAAACATTAGGAAACCCCACAGTGTATATGCTTACCGCCACTCAACCCATAGTTTGTGAACTCTCATTCCTCACATCAACTGCAACAAGTTTCAACATAGTATGAGGTAGTCTCCACGAGCTTAGATACCATTTGTCAGTATGGTGAGATTTCAAATTGGTAATATGCATTACCCTGAATCTAACCATATCCACAATACACTTTATAACCACCTCTTCAGGGACCATATCCTTACTAAAAGCTCTATCATTCCTAGCAATCCATAACTGGTACACAGTACAAGTAAATGCAAGCTTGGTAATAATAGTCCCTAAAGACTTCCCTTTCACAGATTTAGCAATAAGCTGGATCAAATCATTCCATTGAATGGATGGCCAATCAACATTTATTTTTCTTTTTATGTAGGTCCACACTCTTTCAGAGAATGGACAATCAAAGAAAAGATGGTTGTGGTCTTCACATGGATGTTGACAGAAAACACACTCAGCAGATTGAGTCACACCAAAGAATTTCAATCTTTCTCCTGTGTTCAGTCTGCCAAGAACAGCCATCCACACCACAAAACTCACTTTTGGGATATTATGAGGTCCCCAAATAATCTTAGACCAGTTCACATGATGAAAATGTTATCTTAAGGAATGCCATGTGGACTGGATAGTGAATTTGCCATTAGCAGCAGGGCACCAACTAACATCATCAGACCCACCAGTAGGAAGAAAAGTGGAAGGAGTACTATTAATGAGATGCATAAGCTCCCATGAAGATGGGAAAGGCCATCTCCAAGTAGTACCCTCCACAATCTCACTAACCTTAGCATCTATACCCAGTGCAGAATCATAAACAATTCCAACCCCAAATCTATCCCACACAGACCCCATAGGGTGCCAGTTATCAAACCATAAAAATACCCTAGAACCATCTCCCTCCCTATGCTTGATTAAAGGGTAAATGATAAGTCTAAGAGAAAGGATTTTCCTCCAAACCCAGGAGGGGTCATTTGGCACCCTAACTCTCCAAAACCTTCTACCTTTGAGGATATAAGACTTAACCCAAAGGCACCACATAGATTGCTCACCTCTTTAGAATGATTATAAGTTGTCTTTTATTATGTTTTCAAGCTGTAAATATTTTGATGAGACTCTTTGTTACAAAACTATTTTGCCTACCCTAGTGGGATGTACTAGGGATTCGTGTGTTCTGAACGTGAGGCTTTTGGATGATTTTGCCGGGTATATTACACTTTTGAGGCGTGTGCCTGGATGATTTTGCTGCACAGTATGCATTTTGGACAGTAAATTACAGGTTATGGGATATTCTCGACAGTACTGATGCTACCATTTGTTGCCGACTTATCAAGTTTTACTTCTATTTCTCTCATTTTGGGTTTTTCATGGGCTGACCTCGCTTTTGTTCAAAATCTGTCTCTCCGTTGATATGGCTTTTGAACAATGTGATTCTAGGTTTTAATCTTCTCTCAATGGTTGCTTCTCGTTTAGGGTTGTCGTTTATCTCTTGTATAGTTGGTGTAGGGCGCCCCTTGTAATTTTGTATATTTTGTATATTTTCTTGTTTTATATCTTATTCACCCAAAAAAAAAAAAAAAAAAAAACAAATTAGTGGCCTAAGTAAATTAGTTCCTATAACAGAAGAGAGAATGATAGAGAAGGTTAGAGAGAAGCTTTCTTCTTGAGAGCTAGAACAAGAAAAAGAATGAGAAATATGAAGAAAATCAAAGGGAATTCACATTCATCCTTTTGGATTTGAGAATTGAAAGTTGATTTAGAAAACCTAAAATTAGGTGCACAAACTGATATCGTTAAGCTACAATCACTCGGTAAACTTTCTTTCTTAGAGACTAAGCAAGATTATTTGAGTTAAACTTAGCCAATGAAGCTAATGAAGCAATTAGTGGCTTAAGCTAATTAGTTCCTAAAATGAAAGAGAGAAGGATAGAGAAGGTTAGAGAGAAACTTTCTTCTTGAGAGCTCAAAGAGAAAGCTAGAGAAAAGAATGAGAAATGGGAAGAAAATCCAAAGAAATTCTAATTCATCCCTTTGGATTTGAGAATTGAGCACTTAGTTGATTTAGAAAACCTAAAATGAGGTGCTTAAGTTAAAGTAATATCATTAAGTTATAATTACTCAATAAATTCTCTTTCTTAGAAGTTAAGTAAGATTAGTTTGAATTAAACTTGACCAATTAAACTAATGAAACAATTAATGGCCTAAGCTAATTTGTTCCTAGAGAATTAGTTTCAAATTAAAAAGGGGATTAGGTTGAGAGCTTCTCTTTCTAGAATCTAGAGAGAGAAAGCTCCCTCTGTTGTTACCTATGGAGTTTTGAAGGTTCCTTATTAGATTCTTTGTCTGATTTGGGTGGTGTTGTGTGTTGTTACTGAATCTAGTCTTATTTTTGTCTAGATTTAGGAGGGTTTGAAGTGTTTTTTTGTGGGTCGTTGCTGTTGTGAAGATGAAAATGTGATGCTTAGCGGGAGCCGGTGAGTTTTTTTTGTCAAATGTGTTTGCAGGAGCCAACAGTTGGTCACTGGTGGGTACGTCTGTTGGCCTTATTCTAGTGGACATCGATATAAATGATTTACCGACGCTGTAAGGAGCTCCGGCGTCTGGTTTGTGAGCTTCGCCTGTAGGTGGTCCAGGTTTCCGACTTGTTTTGGGGTTGACGTGGGTGCTAGATGTGCATCGTTGTTCTTAGATGGCAGTCTACTGCAATTCACAGTCACCGGTCCTGGGCAAATACTAAAGGTGGTCCAGCTCGGATTTGCAGATTCTGTTCGGCTAGCCATCGTCGGTTGATGAGGTTGTGAGCTAGTTGTGATATACGGTGCTGCTGCTTAAGTGTTCAAGCATGAGGAGTGTCTTTCACGCTCCTTGGGTGAGTAACATTGATAGTGCTGAGGTGAGTTTTGGCGCCTTACATTGTTCGAAATCAACTACACTCCCGTCTATTGTAGAACAATTATGGGTGAAACTAAGTTGAAAATGATGTTTGTACATGGGACAGAGCAGCTACGTGGGGAGCAAGGATCCTCTAGAGTTTTTTTTTCCTAAAGTTTCCTAGAGTGGTACATTGTGTGGTTGAGATTTAATGACAAGTCACATCAATTTTTTAGCATTAAATCTCAACCACACAATACACCACTTTAGGAAACTTTAGAAAAAAAACACTCTAGAGGATCCTTGGTGCTACGTGGGTAGTCCATTGACCGACGATTTTTAGGTGTAAAACCAGCACATGGTTTTGTTTGATAGTTTTGTTTGAAGTGGGGCCCATCAATTTTACACTTGGTGGGCATGTGGTTTTTAAAAACACAAGTTTCTTGGTTGGCCGTGAATATGGGTGACCCTGGATTTATTTTGATATTTGGGTTGGGCCAATTTTTTTTTTTTTTTTATTTGTTGGTCCATAAGAGGTTTATATGGGGTTTTGTGGACTACTATTGTACACACTTGTGGGGCCCCACTTGATAAGGATTTTGATTATATTAGTGGCCCCTTCTGGACTCAATGGATATATTATTAAATGGGCTCACTGTCTTCTTTGTTATTAGGCTGGAATTGGGTTCATTTTGAAAAATTCTTCTTGTTTAGTCACTTTGCAGCGGATCATTTATAGTTGATTATTTCATGATGATTGATCATATGATCTTCATGTGACTCGATATGAGGGTGGTTTTGAGCCATCTCCACCAAGAGTGATTGGGGGAGTCACTGCTATGGGGAATAGTGGTTCGGTGACTAACCGAGTTAGAGATTGAGAGTTGAGCAGGAGGATCGCTACCGATTTTCTGGGTGCTTCTTGTCCCATGTGACCCTTCTTGTCTTCATGAAACAATTAGTGGCCTAATCTAAAGTTCCTCGAACAAAAGAGAGAATGATGGAAAAGGTTAGAGAGAAACTTTCTTTTTGGGAGCTAGAAGAGGAAAAAAAAATGAGAAATAGGAAGAAAATCAATGTGAATTCAAATTCATCCTTTGGGATTTGAGAATTGAACACTTAGTTGAATTCATATAGCGAGAACGTGTAATACATACTTATTTTCTCAGAGCTTGCCCATTACAAGCCATATATATATATATATATATATATAGAGAGAGAGAGAGAGAGAGCACATTTGTGGTGTGAATTTTTAGAAAATTTAGCTGGCCCATCATTTTCTCTTCATCACAAACATAGACCCAAAATTGAAGGAAGAATCAATCTTTTCCCTACCCACGATCTCAAAGAACTAAAGCTCGCATAGCTTTCACTTGTAGTGTTTGGTCTGCCTCGGCTTCTTCGGGGCCGAAGGGCAGCTTAGCATCTTTGAAATCTTGTGTTTTAGAGATGTCGGGGTACGACATTCATCGTTGGCGCTGTCGCTATTGCTGCCACTCTTCGATGTCTGAATTGTGGAAATTTCGTCGACGGAGGGTTTGATTCTGATGGCAGGTAGTCGAAGTTGGGGCAAGCCTTGTTGGAGTTCGGGATTTGTGGACATCTAGTAAATTGAGGTTTGTTTTTTGTTTTTTGTTTTTTTCTAGAGGCAGAGGAAGAGGTTGAGAAGGAAGACAAGAAATGAAGAAGAGGTATGTGTGGGTATGATGGGTTCGTATATATATATAATTATATATAGAATTATATATATAGAGAGAGAGAGAGGGAGAGAGACCGAAAGAGAGAGATACAAGGAATTAAAGTGAAATATCCCTCATTATTGGTTGTAAAGTTTTAAAAATATCCCTCGTTATTGATTTTAAACAGTATTAGTACAAAGAATTAAAGTGAAATATATGTTGCAAATTATGATTTCATCGTTTATAATAAACTCAACCCGACATTCGTCAAAATTAATAACATATATTTTATTTGAAGATATATTGGGCTTATTTGATACAATTTATTTTAAGATAAGATAAGTGTTGATAATAAAAAAAAATAAAATAAAAATAAAAGTGTCACTGTCTCAACTTTTGGATAATCTCTTTCTTGTTGTTGGGGGATTACGGTGAGAGCTTCTCTCCGTTGTTACCCATGAAGTTTTGTCGGTTACTTACGCGATTCTTTTTTGTTTTGGGTGATGCTGTGTGTGTTGCTGAATCTGGTCTTATTCTATCTAGATTTAGGAGATTTTGCAGTGTTGTTTTGAGTTGTCCCATTTGGCATCTTCTTTGCTGGCTTGGGGGATGTTCTTGGGTGACTAAGTGGGTTTCCGGCGGGGTGTAATAGTGTTCATGGTTGGTCATCACCTCCATGTTGTCGTCGTCGGCTTCTGGCCTCGGCTTACAGGGGGATGGGATGGTTTTCAGTCCAGCTACGATGTGGTATTTGCTTGGGCTCTGTTTTTCTGATTAACCTCTCTTTCTTGTTCTAGAGAGAGAATGATGATGTTAACAGGTGTGAGACCTGGGCTGCAAAATGATTGATGTGCCCTTTTGGTTAGCTTCTCTACCCAAAATCTGTGGGTGAGTATACATGTATCAAGTTTGTTAGATCCGTTCTGGAGGGGTGGTGATGTCATTCCTGCCCATCTGTTATCTCGAAGGTCATCTCCATACAATGTCGTCCACTGAGTTCTATGCAGGTGGAGGGTGTTGTGGATGTATGTCCATCTTTATGGCAGCGGTGGTAAGCCACTGGTGGTGTCGCTTCTGGTTTTGGGTGTTGCTCCGGCGGTGTGCTCTGGTGGTCTATGTTTTCACGATGGCAGCGGTTAGCTGGGTGTGAGTGAAAGTGCCTCTATCGCAAAGAATGGTTTGTGTTGGTGATGGTAGTCGTGGCGGGTTAGCTTGTTTTCTTTGTTCAGCTTCTTTTCCAGCACTGGTAGATTGTCATGACGGTCTCCGGTAAAGATAAGTGGAAGCGAGTGGTGTGCACGACGTCATTGGCGTGTATGGAACAGTATCATCGTGCTGTCTCCCGTTTCCCACCTGAATTTTGGGCTGGTTTCAAAAACGGGTGGCTGGTTTATGTTTTTGCGTTGTTTATTCCTTTTGCCGAGATGGTGCACTGCAGTGTCAACGTGAGGGGTTGTGTGTATAGCCATTATTATAGGCCTGCTGCTGTTGCTGCAAACGTGGGCCAGGTTTTGAGTGGTATATATAATATTTATATATACCTTTTTATTTAGTGGAATCCACCTGTAGGCTTTGTGAATTTTGAGAGTATTGGTTGAAGTGGGCCCAATTTTTCAACCCACGATTTTATTTAGTGATTGGGCTTGTGAAATTGAACTAGGCTGTGGTTGTTTGCTCATTTTTGGGCCCATGACTATTGGTTTTTGTGAAGACTAATTGGTTTTTGTGAAGAAATCGGTGGAGCCCATTTTTGAATTCATGGTTATATCATTAAATGGACGGGTTATTTTTTGAGTATTTTTGTTTAGCCACGATGCAGTGAACCATTTATAATTGATTTTCTCATGATGTTTGATTGTGTGATCCTTATGTGACTCTTTATGAGGATAGTTTTGAGTCATGTCCGCCAAGAGTGATTGGGGAGTTATTGCTATGGGGAATAGTGGTTCGATGACTATCCGAGTTAAAGACTGGGAGATGAGCGGGAGGATAGCTATCGATTTTCTGGTGCTTCTTGTCTTCATGTGGCCCATCCTAATTGATTGTATTGCCACGCCTGACATGGAATGATGGGCACACTGCCGTGCGGTTTGAGGCTTGTGATCTACCAAGGAAGGGACTGGGGGATGTGCCAATTGCTCTCATGATATTTTTTGCTATATATTGGTTTGTTGTTGCCGGGCTATAGTTTTTTTGCTACAACTCCCAAGACTTTTGCTTATGGTGATTGATCGTGCTAGCTTCATGTGACTCTGTCGGGATTTCTCGTGGAGTAGATTTTTCCCTCCTTCACAGCTTTGGATAGTGGCTAGGATGTCACGGTTGTGAGGAGTGGGATGCTTATTGGACTCCATGCATTTATCTGCGGTAGAGACTGGGGGCTTGTGCGCTTGGGTATCACTTTTTATTTCGATTGCAGGTTATTGCTTTGTGAGTATGTCTGTTGTGTTTATAAGCTTTTGTGGTGTTTTTTTTTGTTTCTTTGCCCATATATTTACCCATAGTTGCCATTTACGGTCTTTGATGGTAAGGGTTATTTGGGGACAAAATGGATATATGGGCAAAGTTGGGCTTTGTATTTTTTTTTTTATGTTATTCTCCCTTTCTTAGGGGGTGCAGTGGTGGTTATGTTGGTTAGGTAATTGTTTTTATTTGTTTTAGGGCGTACCTAGGGTATGCCCCTTGTAAACTTGTAAATTTCATTGTCTTTATTTTATGACTTACTTACCAAAAAAAAGAAAAAACTTTTGGATAATCATTTTTTTTCCCCTTGTCCATGAAGTTTTAAACAAAAGTTATACTAATCAATCTGGCACAAACTCTCAAAATTAAATAATAAAAAAATCGATAAACAACTCAAATATTACACCAAAACAGTCCCATTGTTTCAATGGTGGTGCAAAAATCACATTATAAAATATTTAAAAATTGTTACATGTCATTATTTTTGTCACCGTTTTATTTATGTGAATATTTATGTTTAGTTTTTTTTTTTTGTTAAGAAATAAGCATTAAAGAATAATGAAAAGGCGAATAAAAATTCCATAATATAAAATAGCGAAAAAAAGTAAAAATAAATGATTCATAACAATCCTTTAAATATTTATATCCTATTAAGCCAAACATGATTAAGGAATGTTTTAAAACTCATAATGACATAACATTTCATAGATCGCTCATTTTTTTATTTCATAATTTAGCACAACTTTATTCATTGAATTGGAAAATCAATTTTCCCACCAAAAACATACAATTCCCAATGCATATAAAAAATTAAACATCTAAACACATAATTGAATCAAGTCCACAAAGATAGTCACTCGTCCCAAAACTCTCAAAGAATTCCTTTTTTTTGGGTGAATAAGACATAACATAAAGACAAAGAATATACAAGATTACAAGGGGAATGCCCCAGGCCCTACACCAGCTATACAGCAAATAAAACACACAAAAACCAAGGCAGAAACGACCAAAGAAACCAAAGTAAGAAAACCCAAAACAACGTTCAGAAACCATATCAAAAGAAGATAGGGAGAATGAACACCGCGAATCCAACCCAAAATAACGAACTAAATAAACAAAATAGCCCCAAAATAAAACAAAATTAGCAACATCTCTGCCGAAAACACTATACCCGAGTAAGGTAAAACAAAACAAAAGAAACCTGTGCATCAAGTGTCCAAGCACAAGCCTCAAAACTAAACCATATCCAGCACCAAAAATAGATCAAGTATCCAGATCATATCAACACAATCCCTAGTACATCCCATTAGGGTAGGCAAAACAGATTGTAGTAGAAACACAGTAACGTAGACCTATATTAACATAAAGAAGACAACTTGTATCCATTTTGAAATATCCAATAGGTCCACGTTAGAATCCACGTTGATCAGGCGTGTTTCCAATAAGTCTTTAAAGCAAGTTCACCGGCTACAAGTACCATCCAAGAAACTTAATGCCATGCTCACATAAATGCAACATATAAGTCTTAACACTTATCCTAACTATATGCAACGTCCTCACCAAGCATAGTAAACCCTTTGTGGTAAAAACCACTTCCTATGAGCCCAGAAATATTCAAACCCAGGTTGCTTAATTGAGTGGTTTAAAATCCCATCTAATTATCAACTCTGATTTTCCAAATCTAGTTGGTTTGCTCTTGTTAGGTTTGGTTGCTTTTAGTTTGTTTGTTTTGTTTGGCCAGCCGCTCTTCATGGGTTGGTTTTGTTTGTATAGTTAAGGTTAGGCCCTGGGGCATGCCCCCTGTAGCTGTGTATATTTTTGTTTTTTCATTTACGACTTACCCAGCCAAAAAATCAAACCCAGCTCACTTTGATACCAAGTTGTAACACCTCACTTTTTATTACTTGGAATCCATTACCAAATTCATTAAATTAAATCAATTTCAGAGATAGCATGCGGAAAATCCTTACATCACGAGGAGGAATAAATAAAAATTCTCTCATTCGAATATAAAATGAATGCAATAGGTGTATATCTAAATAATTTGCCCGAAGGCTTACATCTTTAAAAGTAAGAGAAAGGGTTTAACCCTTTTCAAAAAAATGGCACTTTGTCCACAATATAAAGGCCTCGTGGCAAACAACTAAGGTTGATCCTCGATCTCAAACACTTCTTAACATCTCCTGAAAAGAATTATCAATGTGGAATGAACATAAAGTCCAGTAGGGATCCCAACATGATCCTAAACAATAACAACATACAGATAGCTATGATCATGAATGCTTCACATTATAGCATTTACATATTGTGGCGGTTTATCACTAGAGTATACATACATTGGTACTTTTTCATTAAAATCTTTCGATTTATTCAACAATACATCAATTCTCATTTTACTTCTCGTTTTCCAATCTTTAACAAAATATTACATAATAATTGCCTTGTCTTTGAAACAAATCACAAAGATCCGATTTTCTTTTCCTTATTTCTTACAACCTCAATGCATAAATACCTCCATCACATTTCCATGCCTTAAAACTCAAGGTTAAGGAAAATATTATCAACAATCAATTTGTTACACCCACGTGTACACAAAATCATTTAGCGCAAGAGATGGAAACAACACACACCCAACCACTACCTCCTCAACTTGTACGACAACTCGGTTTCCCAGAACCACCATCATCACAACACAAGACATATTTTTTTACAGTCACATTGAAACAATAATAACAACAACGACTCTACTTTACCTGTCGTAAGCACGGTAAGCCAACGGTACATCTTTCCCAACAAAATGCCAATTTTCCAGAAGCCGGCTAGAAGGTAATGGTACCTCACCCAAGTTCTCCAAGCACTAGCTGGAAGGTTCTGGTACCTCTTCTTCTCAGCGCGACCAAGTTCTCCAAGCACTAGCTGGAAGGAACTGGTACCCCTTATTCTCAACGCATGCACAATTTCAAACCATCGCTTTGTACAACATGTATAAATAACTCCAGTATACTATATACACATAATCATTTCAACATCACAATGTCATCCTCCACCGATGACCAAGGACAAAACCTCTAACCAAAATATATTAGATACACATAACACAATTATCCGATTTCTATGAGGCATTAAGCCCTACAATAACAATAATATTCAAAGGTTTTCAACTTCTACCTAAGGTTTTAACTCAATTTGCAAAAGAGTTATAATTTCCTCTTCTTTCCAAAATCAATTTCCACAATTCCTAATTCACAATACACCAACTATATTTTTAAAAGAAAACTCCTTTCCTTCATTTAACCAAAAACCAAATTCACGGATGACCAAGCCATAATTCGTTCAATTTCAACTCGACAAAAGTGTAACCCAATGATTCTAATCTCATGGTTAAACCCCCGTTATACTCAATCATAATCAACCCAACACAAAGTCAATGCTAAATTCATGTATCTCAAATAAATTACCAAATCATTAATCAAATTCCTTAATTCATAATATGATTATTTCACAATTTAAACCCTTTTCACCTATTAAGCATTATTACAAAAAATTAGTGTAACAACCCTCATACTGTTTACCGACTGATGACTGATTGATTACCGTTAATCGTCGATTACTGCTAAATGGAACTGATTATGACTGATAATTGAACTAATCAAAGTACTGAACTGACTGACTGAAATTGGAAACCGAATTGATTGAGTATATGTTAGTTAAATTGCATTCTATCTGTTTGACTGTATGATTATCTGTTCATGCTTATATGTTTAAACTGCTAATTGAAACTGCTAATTGAAGGCCATATCGGCGGCCGAATTAGAAACCGATTGATGTTCCATGATCCTCAGAATTAATGTGATTTTATGGTATATTTATCCGAAAATTGATTGGGTACGATTAAATTAGATTAAAATAAGCTAATTAAAGAGTTGGACTTATTTACCATTTTGCCACATGAGTGGCCCACTACTTGAGTCATCTTTGATTCTCATTTCACTCACATAACACATTTTCATCAGTCCTTGTGTTGCCTCTAACCGACCAAGAAGAGAGTTAGAGAGAGAGAGAATGGTTCTTGTTGATTTAGCTTGAGAATCTTGAAGAATTGAAGGAGTTTTGTACATTTGAGCTTCCCTATCCTAAATACAAGACTAAGGTAGGAAACTCACCTTCTTATTGTTGCCATTGAGCTAGTTCTTGCATGATTTATGTCATATTGATGGAGTTTAGAGCCAATCATGGGTTAGATGGTGAATTGAAGCTCAATCTTTGCATGCATGTTAGTATTGTTGAAGTTTTGAGGTTGTAGTTCATAATGCCTCACATGCATGTCCATCTTTTGGTCATACTCCATGAGTTCATCTTGTTTTTGAAGGTTTGAGCTCTTTTGAAACAGCATTGAAGCTTTGAAAGTGATTTAAGATCATGCATGTCATGTTTGAGGATTGTTCTTGGAAAATGGTTTGAAATTGGGTTTGAATAAAACACCCTTGGGCTTTGATTTTTCAAATTGAGTTTTGAACCATGTCTAACTATGAGTTTACATGTGTTTTCTGGAAAGTTAGCCCAAGAGGTCGAGTTTTGATGCTTTTGAACTTGGTTTTGAGCTTGGAGGTGCAATCTGGGTTTTCCAGATTTCGCACTTCCGCTCGAGCGGGGGAAATGCCGCTCGAGCGTAGAATCCGAGCATCCAGCATCTCTCTGCACTGTTTTACTGTCCGCTCGAGCGGATGATTGGGCGCTCGAGCGGAGTTTGTCTCAAGCTCGAGCGTGCGTCGAGCGGAGATTTCACCCATCCAGTACTTTTACAGTACGCTCGAGCGGGAAAGTTTACGCTCGAGCGTGTACCTTTGTTGCATGACCGCTCGAGCGGGGAAACCTGCGCTCGAGCGGGACTCTGTTTTACTGAAAATTCTGTAACTGTTTTCTGATCGCATTTTTGCATCCTCATCCCATCCTAGGCATTCTTAGGCCTAGTTTAAGACATCTTATTGAGGATATAGATGTAGAGCACACCGAGGCATCTTAGGGATTAAGTTGTTATCTTTCCCAACTGTGTAGCTTAGTGTGTGTTCAACCTGTGAACTGTGTAGGGTTGGCGACTGGGGAGACACGCTCTAGCATACTGTAGCCCAGAACTCTGTGAGTAACAATTGTGTAAAGATATGTTCAACTGATATCTTTTGAATACTGAACTGAACTGTTTACTGAACTGGTATTACTGAATGAATGTATGTCCTTTATTTCTGAACTGTACTATGGCATCCTTAGTACCTACTGTTTACTGTTACTGTTACTGTTACAGAGATCTCTGTCGGTTCCCTCGTGAAGCCACTACTGTTTACTGACTGATGGCCATCATTACTGTTCGGTCTTTTAAGACCTACTGTTACTGTTATGCTAATGGATGTACCACATATGACTGTTTACTGTACTGAACAACTGAAATACTGATTGAATTGAACTGTTTTCATTACTGTAAGGACATTCATTCTAAACCCCTTTACGCTTTATGTTATTCACTGGGCTTTAGCTCACTGTTTATATATATATGTAGGTGCTCAGCCACCAGATCGGAGCTAGGAGCGTGGGTTAGACTCCAGTTTTGTCAAGCCAGCCTTTGTGCCTCACTGCGAGGTTCCGAGCCTATCTGTTAAGGCTTAGGGGTCTTTTACAATTCCCCCTTCTGTACTGTTTTACTGTTCTGTATAGACTGAGTGTTACTGTACTCTTTTATAGGGTCGAGTCCCTAGTCTGAATGATTGTAAATATTGTGTATACTGTTCTGTACTGTTTATGTATAAATGTATGAAAAGTTTTTTTTTGCATACAGAATGTCACAGCTCAATGGACACTATTTATTTACTGTATTGGCTTCCGCCAGGCCCTGTACTCTGTTTTACTGTATTACTGTTCTGCAGGCCTTCGGTAATCTCGGATTACTGGCCGGTTACGGTGCTAAACCCATAGGGCCGGGTTTGGGTCGTGACAGAGTGGTATCAGAGCGATACTTACCACGAGTTATACCGCACACACGTGTCCAAATGAGCTATAGGGTGTCCTAGAAAAGTGATTAGGGCATCTCATGAGCATGATAAGTGTGTGGTTATGTTACGACTGAATACAGGTTAATGTGTTAAACTGTTAAACAAATGACTGCTTATGTTTAAAACTGTTATAACTGCTTATAGTGAAATGGACAATGCAAATGAACCTGAGTCCTCATCTATTGAGGCAAGAATGGAAAGAATGGAAAGAATGATGGAACTGATAACTGCTAGACTTGAACAACAACAGAACCAACTGCCCCCACCTCCTCCTCCTCCGGTACAGCCGGAACCTAATGTGAATGTGAATGATGGGGATATAATTGCCCTGACCCAGAAGTTCAGCAAAATGAAACCGCTATCCTTTCAGGGAGGCCTTGAACCGTTAAAAGCTGAAGCTTGGGTTCTGGAAACAGAAAAACTATTTGAAGTGTTCCCGTGCTCAGAAGTGAATAAAGTACTGTTAGCTACCTTCACCCTACAAGAAGAGGCTAGAAGGTGGTGGATGTTGATCCGTGACACAAATACTGTTATGACTTGGGCTCAGTTCAAGGAGTCCTTCTTTGAAAAGTATTTCCCTCAGTGTGTCAGGGATAGAAATGTGACTGAATTTGAACAACTGAAACAGGGCACCACATCGGTTGCCGAATATGAAACCAAATTTACTGAACTTGCCCGTTATGCACCGCACATGGTGGATACTGAATACAAGAAGGCCAGAAAATTTGAAGGTGGCCTTAATGTGGCAATACTTGACCGGATAAATGTTTTGAAATTGCCGACTTTTGTGGGTGTTCTCGACCGGGCATTGATGGCTGAGTCGAACATTGCAGCGGTGAAGCAATCTGAAACACCAACAACTGAATGGCATGGTAAGAGGCAGGGTTTCAAATTCAAGAAAGGCAAGCACAACCCGGCCAACAAGAAACAGAATACGGGGTCGACAACTAGCCCCAGCCAAGGGAGTGGATTCATACCGCCCTGCTCTGTATGTGGCAACAAGCACAAGGGGGTTTGTCACAAATTATCTGGAGCCTGTTACAGGTGTGGCAAGGTGGGCCACATGGTTAAAGACTGCCCCTCTGCTCCACAAGCCAGTAGTAAAGCTGCACCAAGCGCAGCAGCATCAACTGTAGCACCAAAGCCTAACCCCAGGGCTACCGGGAAAGAGCCTGTGAGGCAAGGCCGAGTGTTCGCACTAGTACCGGGAGATGTGCAGAATACTGAGACCGTTGTGTCAGGTATTCTCTCAATTTGTACACAAAATGCATATGTATTGATTGATTCGGGGTCTACACATTCTTATGTATCGCATGCTTTCTCACGGAAATTGAATAGACCCTTAGAACCTATGAACTATCTGCTAGCCGTATCATCACCCGTAGGGGGATCCATGACATGTGCTTATATGTACCCCGCATGTGAAATTATTGTTGGGGATATGCATCTATTTATTAATTTACTGCCATTGAACATTGATCATTTTGACGTAATATTGGGGATGGATTGGTTACAAAAATATCATGCCACTATTGACTGTGTGACCAAGCAAGTTGTTTTCCGTCCACCTGGTTTGCCTGAATTTGTGTTTAATGGGAGTGGAGTAGTACCTCCTCCGTATTTGATTTCGTCAGTGAAAGCTGTTAAATTAATTAGGAAGGGGTGTAAAGGGTATCTGTGTTCTGTATTGACTGTGTCTACTGATGATAGTGTTAAGACTGATGTGAATTGTATTCCTATAGTCAGAGAATTCCCAGATGTATTTCCAAATGATCTTCCAGGGGATTTGACTGACAGAGAGATTGAATTTACCATTGATGTAATTCCGGGTACACAACCGATTTCTAAAGCTCCTTACCGAATGGCTCCAACTGAACTGAAAGAACTGAAAGTGCAATTGCAAGAACTGTTAGACAAAAAGTTCATCAGACCTAGCACTTCGCCATGGGGTGCTCCTGTTTTGTTTGTCAAAAAGAAAGATGGCTCACTGAGACTGTGCATTAACTACCGTGAACTGAATAAGGTAACTGTAAAGAATAAATACCCATTACCGCGTATTGATGATTTATTTGATCAGTTACAGGGTGCACAAGTGTTTTCCAAAATCGATCTCCGATCGGGGTATCATCAACTGAAGGTTAAACCAGATGACATTGATAAAACTGCTTTTAGAACAAGGTATGGACACTACGAATTTTTGGTTATGCCTTTTGGAGTCACGAATGCCCCTGCTGCCTTTATGGACCTTATGAACAGAATTTTTAAACCATACCTTGATGACTTTATTGTTGTATTTATTGATGACATATTGATTTACTCCAAGAGTATAGAAGAACATGAACATCATCTGAGACTTGCCCTGCAAACCTTAAGAGAACAGAAACTGTATGCTAAACTGTCTAAATGTGAATTTTGGCTTGACCATGTTATGTTTCTGGGGCATGTTGTTAGCAAAAATGGAATTTCTGTTGATCCGCAGAAAATTGAAGCTGTAGTGAACTGGCCTAGACCGACCAATGTGACCGAAGTCTGAAGCTTTTTGGGACTGGCTGGATATTACAGAAGATTTGTCAAAGATTTCTCCAGAATTGCCCTACCATTGACTCAGTTAACTCAGAAGGGGACATCATTTGACTGGACTGACCAAAGAGAATCTGCTTTTCAGGAGTTGAAAACTCGATTAGTGACTGCACCGGTTCTTACCTTACCTTCAGGTACGGATGGTTATACTGTATTTAGTGATGCTTCTCATAAGGGTCTGGGGTGTGTTTTAATGCAGAATGGGAGAGTTATTGCTTATGCTTCCCGACAACTGAGACCACATGAAAAGAACTACCCAACCCATGATCTGGAACTTGCTGCAGTAGTATTTGCACTAAAAATCTGGCGTCACTATCTGTATGGGGTGACATGTGAAGTATACACCGACCACAAGAGCTTAAAGTATTTCTTCACACAGAAAGAACTGAACATGAGACAGCGGAGATGGCTAGAACTGATTAAAGATTATGACCTACAGATACTGTACCACCCGGGAAAAGCCAATACCGTTGCCGATGCATTGAGCCGGAAATCGATCGGAAACTTAGCATGTTTGCTTACCGGACAGACAGAATTGCTTTGTGACCTTGAAAAATCTGAAATTGAAATTGTTCTGAGAGAACAAGGTGGAACCTTAGCTGCTATTCCTGCCCAACCGGCACTGATTGAAGAGATTAAAGAGAAACAACAACTGGATGACTTCTTGAAAAAGATCATCGAAGAAAGAGAATCTAAGCCGAGACCGGGATTCAAATTTGAGAATAATATACTGAAGTTTCAAGAAAGACTATGTGTACCAGATGATACTGAACTAAAAAGAAGAGTTCTGTAAGAAGGCCACAATTCGAAATTGTCTATCCATCCGGGGAATACAAAAATGTACCAAGATCTGAAACAGAATTTCTGGTGGCCGGGAATGAAGAAAGGAATTGCTGATTTTGTATCCAAATGTCTTCATTGCCAACAGGTCAAAGCTGAACATCAACGACCTGCCGGACTATTGCAACCCCTACCCATACCAGAGTGGAAATGGGAGCATATCACCATGGATTTTATCGTGGGATTACCTCGCTCCAGAAAAGGTATGGATTCAATTTGGGTTATTGTTGATAGACTAACCAAATCTGCTCACTTCTTACCTGTCAAGACAATCTATAATGCGGACAAATTGGCCGTTATCTATATTGATGAGATTGTAAGACTGCATGGAGTGCCTGTGTCTATTGTTTCTGACAGGGATTCGAAGTTTACATCGAGGTTTTGGCAAAGCCTACAAACTGCACTGGGTACTAAACTGAGACTGAGTAGTGCCTATCATCCTCAGACAGATGGCCAATCAGAAAGGACCATCCAAACTCTGGAGGATTTACTGAGAATGTGTGTCCTTGATTTTCAGGGAGACTGGGAAAGTCATCTGCCATTAGTTGAATTCGCCTACAACAACAGCTACCATTCGAGTATTGGAATGGCGCCTTTTGAGGCATTGTATGGCAGAAAATGTAGATCTCCAATCTGTTGGGCAGAAGTTGGAGATGGGCGTTTGCTTGGACCCGAGATTGTGTATGAAACAACTGAAAAAGTGAAACTGATACAGCAAAGACTGAAAACTGCACAGAGTAGACAGAAAAGTTATGCAGATGTCAGAAGACGGGACAGAGAGTATGAAGTGGGTGATCACGTTTTTGTGAAAGTGACACCAATGAAAGGCCAGACTCGTTTTGGAGTCAAAGGCAAGTTAGCACCGAGATACGTCGGACCATATGAGATCATTGAGAAAATCAATCCGGTGGCGTATCAAGTTGCGCTTCCTCCTGAAATGGAGCATATGCATAACGTCTTCCACATTTCTATGTTAAGAGATTACCTCCGGGATCCCTTCCATGTGATTGAGCCTACTCGGATAGTGTTGAGTGATGACTACACTTACGAGGAACGGCCTATACAGATTGTAAACCGACGAATCAAGAAACTGAGGAACAAAGAGATCCCGTTAGTGAAAGTTGATTGGCAAAACCACGGTGGCGTGTATGCCACTTGGGAAAGGGAAGATGACATGGCCAAACGATATCCTGAACTGTTTCCACTGAATCCTGTTTTCTTCCAGAATGAAGGTAACTCGAGTTTAGAGGACTAAACTCTTTATAAGGAGGGGAGACTGTAACAACCCTCATACTGTTTACCGACTGATGACTGATTGATTACCGTTAATCGTCGATTACTGCTAAATGGAACTGATTATGACTGATAATTGAACTGATCAAAGTACTGAACTGACTGACTGAAATTGGAAACCGAATTGATTGAGTATATGTTAGTTAAATTGCATTCTATCTGTTTGACTGTATGATTATCTGTTCATGCTTATATGTTTAAACTGCTAATTGAAACTGCTAATTGAAGGCCATATCGGCGGCCGAATTAGAAACCGATTGATGTTCCATGATCCTCAGAATTAATGTGATTTTATGGTATATTTATCCGAAAATTGATTGGGTACGATTAAATTAGATTAAAATAAGCTAATTAAAGAGTTGGACTTATTTACCATTTTGCCACATGAGTGGCCCACTACTTGAGTCATCTTTGATTCTCATTTCACTCACATAACACATTTTCATCAGTCCTTGTGTTGCCTCTAACCGACCAAGAAGAGAGTTAGAGAGAGAGAGAATGGTTCTTGTTGATTTAGCTTGAGAATCTTGAAGAATTGAAGGAGTTTTGTACATTTGAGCTTCCCTATCCTAAATACAAGACTAAGGTAGGAAACTCACCTTCTTATTGTTGCCATTGAGCTAGTTCTTGCATGATTTATGTCATATTGATGGAGTTTAGAGCCAATCATGGGTTAGATGGTGAATTGAAGCTCAATCTTTGCATGCATGTTAGTATTGTTGAAGTTTTGAGGTTGTAGTTCATAATGCCTCACATGCATGTCCATCTTTTGGTCATACTCCATGAGTTCATCTTGTTTTTGAAGGTTTGAGCTCTTTTGAAACAGCATTGAAGCTTTGAAAGTGATTTAAGATCATGCATGTCATGTTTGAGGATTGTTCTTGGAAAATGGTTTGAAATTGGGTTTGAATAAAACACCCTTGGGCTTTGATTTTTCAAATTGAGTTTTGAACCATGTCTAACTATGAGTTTACATGTGTTTTCTGGAAAGTTAGCCCAAGAGGTCGAGTTTTGATGCTTTTGAACTTGGTTTTGAGCTTGGAGGTGCAATCTGGGTTTTCCAGATTTCGCACTTCCGCTCGAGCGGGGGAAATGCCGCTCGAGCGTAGAATCCGAGCATCCAGCATCTCTCTGCACTGTTTTACTGTCCGCTCGAGCGGATGATTGGGCGCTCGAGCGGAGTTTGTCTCAAGCTCGAGCGTGCGTCGAGCGGAGATTTCACCCATCCAGTACTTTTACAGTACGCTCGAGCGGGAAAGTTTACGCTCGAGCGTGTACCTTTGTTGCATGACCGCTCGAGCGGGGAAACCTGCGCTCGAGCGGGACTCTGTTTTACTGAAAATTCTGTAACTGTTTTCTGATCGCATTTTTGCATCCTCATCCCATCCTAGGCATTCTTAGGCCTAGTTTAAGACATCTTATTGAGGATATAGATGTAGAGCACACCGAGGCATCTTAGGGATTAAGTTGTTATCTTTCCCAACTGTGTAGCTTAGTGTGTGTTCAACCTGTGAACTGTGTAGGGTTGGCGACTGGGGAGACACGCTCTAGCATACTGTAGCCCAGAACTCTGTGAGTAACAATTGTGTAAAGATATGTTCAACTGATATCTTTTGAATACTGAACTGAACTGTTTACTGAACTGGTATTACTGAATGAATGTATGTCCTTTATTTCTGAACTGTACTGTGGCATCCTTAGTACCTACTGTTTACTGTTACTGTTACTGTTACAGAGATCTCTGTCGGTTCCCTCGTGAAGCCACTACTGTTTACTGACTGATGGCCATCATTACTGTTCGGTCTTTTAAGACCTACTGTTACTGTTATGCTAATGGATGTACCACATATGACTGTTTACTGTACTGAACAACTGAAATACTGATTGAATTGAACTGTTTTCATTACTGTAAGGACATTCATTCTAAACCCCTTTACGCTTTATGTTATTCACTGGGCTTTAGCTCACTGTTTATATATATATGTAGGTGCTCAGCCACCAGATCGGAGCTAGGAGCGTGGGTTAGACTCCAGTTTTGTCAAGCCAGCCTTTGTGCCTCACTGCGAGGTTCCGAGCCTATCTGTTAAGGCTTAGGGGTCTTTTACAATTCCCCCTTCTGTACTGTTTTACTGTTCTGTATAGACTGAGTGTTACTGTACTCTTTTATAGGGTCGAGTCCCTAGTCTGAATGATTGTAAATATTGTGTATACTGTTCTGTACTGTTTATGTATAAATGTATGAAAAGTTTTTTTTTGCATACAGAATGTCACAGCTCAATGGACACTATTTATTTACTGTATTGGCTTCCGCCAGGCCCTGTACTCTGTTTTACTGTATTACTGTTCTGCAGGCCTTCGGTAATCTCGGATTACTGGCCGGTTACGGTGCTAAACCCATAGGGCCGGGTTTGGGTCGTGACAGAGTGGTATCAGAGCGATACTTACCACGAGTTATACCGCACACACGTGTCCAAATGAGCTATAGGGTGTCCTAGAAAAGTGATTAGGGCATCTCATGAGCATGATAAGTGTGTGGTTATGTTACGACTGAATACAGGTTAATGTGTTAAACTGTTAAACAAATGACTGCTTATGTTTAAAACTGTTATAACTGCTTATAGTGAAATGGACAATGCAAATGAACCTGAGTCCTCATCTATTGAGGCAAGAATGGAAAGAATGGAAAGAATGATGGAACTGATAACTGCTAGACTTGAACAACAACAGAACCAACTGCCCCCACCTCCTCCTCCTCCGGTACAGCCGGAACCTAATGTGAATGTGAATGATGGGGATATAATTGCCCTGACCCAGAAGTTCAGCAAAATGAAACCGCTATCCTTTCAGGGAGGCCTTGAACCGTTAAAAGCTGAAGCTTGGGTTCTGGAAACAGAAAAACTATTTGAAGTGTTCCCGTGCTCAGAAGTGAATAAAGTACTGTTAGCTACCTTCACCCTACAAGAAGAGGCTAGAAGGTGGTGGATGTTGATCCGTGACACAAATACTGTTATGACTTGGGCTCAGTTCAAGGAGTCCTTCTTTGAAAAGTATTTCCCTCAGTGTGTCAGGGATAGAAATGTGACTGAATTTGAACAACTGAAACAGGGCACCACATCGGTTGCCGAATATGAAACCAAATTTACTGAACTTGCCCGTTATGCACCGCACATGGTGGATACTGAATACAAGAAGGCCAGAAAATTTGAAGGTGGCCTTAATGTGGCAATACTTGACCGGATAAATGTTTTGAAATTGCCGACTTTTGTGGGTGTTCTCGACCGGGCATTGATGGCTGAGTCGAACATTGCAGCGGTGAAGCAATCTGAAACACCAACAACTGAATGGCATGGTAAGAGGCAGGGTTTCAAATTCAAGAAAGGCAAGCACAACCCGGCCAACAAGAAACAGAATACGGGGTCGACAACTAGCCCCAGCCAAGGGAGTGGATTCATACCGCCCTGCTCTGTATGTGGCAACAAGCACAAGGGGGTTTGTCACAAATTATCTGGAGCCTGTTACAGGTGTGGCAAGGTGGGCCACATGGTTAAAGACTGCCCCTCTGCTCCACAAGCCAGTAGTAAAGCTGCACCAAGCGCAGCAGCATCAACTGTAGCACCAAAGCCTAACCCCAGGGCTACCGGGAAAGAGCCTGTGAGGCAAGGCCGAGTGTTCGCACTAGTACCGGGAGATGTGCAGAATACTGAGACCGTTGTGTCAGGTATTCTCTCAATTTGTACACAAAATGCATATGTATTGATTGATTCGGGGTCTACACATTCTTATGTATCGCATGCTTTCTCACGGAAATTGAATAGACCCTTAGAACCTATGAACTATCTGCTAGCCGTATCATCACCCGTAGGGGGATCCATGACATGTGCTTATATGTACCCCGCATGTGAAATTATTGTTGGGGATATGCATCTATTTATTAATTTACTGCCATTGAACATTGATCATTTTGACGTAATATTGGGGATGGATTGGTTACAAAAATATCATGCCACTATTGACTGTGTGACCAAGCAAGTTGTTTTCCGTCCACCTGGTTTGCCTGAATTTGTGTTTAATGGGAGTGGAGTAGTACCTCCTCCGTATTTGATTTCGTCAGTGAAAGCTGTTAAATTAATTAGGAAGGGGTGTAAAGGGTATCTGTGTTCTGTATTGACTGTGTCTACTGATGATAGTGTTAAGACTGATGTGAATTGTATTCCTATAGTCAGAGAATTCCCAGATGTATTTCCAAATGATCTTCCAGGGGATTTGACTGACAGAGAGATTGAATTTACCATTGATGTAATTCCGGGTACACAACCGATTTCTAAAGCTCCTTACCGAATGGCTCCAACTGAACTGAAAGAACTGAAAGTGCAATTGCAAGAACTGTTAGACAAAAAGTTCATCAGACCTAGCACTTCGCCATGGGGTGCTCCTGTTTTGTTTGTCAAAAAGAAAGATGGCTCACTGAGACTGTGCATTAACTACCGTGAACTGAATAAGGTAACTGTAAAGAATAAATACCCATTACCGCGTATTGATGATTTATTTGATCAGTTACAGGGTGCACAAGTGTTTTCCAAAATCGATCTCCGATCGGGGTATCATCAACTGAAGGTTAAACCAGATGACATTGATAAAACTGCTTTTAGAACAAGGTATGGACACTACGAATTTTTGGTTATGCCTTTTGGAGTCACGAATGCCCCTGCTGCCTTTATGGACCTTATGAACAGAATTTTTAAACCATACCTTGATGACTTTATTGTTGTATTTATTGATGACATATTGATTTACTCCAAGAGTATAGAAGAACATGAACATCATCTGAGACTTGCCCTGCAAACCTTAAGAGAACAGAAACTGTATGCTAAACTGTCTAAATGTGAATTTTGGCTTGACCATGTTATGTTTCTGGGGCATGTTGTTAGCAAAAATGGAATTTCTGTTGATCCGCAGAAAATTGAAGCTGTAGTGAACTGGCCTAGACCGACCAATGTGACCGAAGTCTGAAGCTTTTTGGGACTGGCTGGATATTACAGAAGATTTGTCAAAGATTTCTCCAGAATTGCCCTACCATTGACTCAGTTAACTCAGAAGGGGACATCATTTGACTGGACTGACCAAAGAGAATCTGCTTTTCAGGAGTTGAAAACTCGATTAGTGACTGCACCGGTTCTTACCTTACCTTCAGGTACGGATGGTTATACTGTATTTAGTGATGCTTCTCATAAGGGTCTGGGGTGTGTTTTAATGCAGAATGGGAGAGTTATTGCTTATGCTTCCCGACAACTGAGACCACATGAAAAGAACTACCCAACCCATGATCTGGAACTTGCTGCAGTAGTATTTGCACTAAAAATCTGGCGTCACTATCTGTATGGGGTGACATGTGAAGTATACACCGACCACAAGAGCTTAAAGTATTTCTTCACACAGAAAGAACTGAACATGAGACAGCGGAGATGGCTAGAACTGATTAAAGATTATGACCTACAGATACTGTACCACCCGGGAAAAGCCAATACCGTTGCCGATGCATTGAGCCGGAAATCGATCGGAAACTTAGCATGTTTGCTTACCGGACAGACAGAATTGCTTTGTGACCTTGAAAAATCTGAAATTGAAATTGTTCTGAGAGAACAAGGTGGAACCTTAGCTGCTATTCCTGCCCAACCGGCACTGATTGAAGAGATTAAAGAGAAACAACAACTGGATGACTTCTTGAAAAAGATCATCGAAGAAAGAGAATCTAAGCCGAGACCGGGATTCAAATTTGAGAATAATATACTGAAGTTTCAAGAAAGACTATGTGTACCAGATGATACTGAACTAAAAAGAAGAGTTCTGTAAGAAGGCCACAATTCGAAATTGTCTATCCATCCGGGGAATACAAAAATGTACCAAGATCTGAAACAGAATTTCTGGTGGCCGGGAATGAAGAAAGGAATTGCTGATTTTGTATCCAAATGTCTTCATTGCCAACAGGTCAAAGCTGAACATCAACGACCTGCCGGACTATTGCAACCCCTACCCATACCAGAGTGGAAATGGGAGCATATCACCATGGATTTTATCGTGGGATTACCTCGCTCCAGAAAAGGTATGGATTCAATTTGGGTTATTGTTGATAGACTAACCAAATCTGCTCACTTCTTACCTGTCAAGACAATCTATAATGCGGACAAATTGGCCGTTATCTATATTGATGAGATTGTAAGACTGCATGGAGTGCCTGTGTCTATTGTTTCTGACAGGGATTCGAAGTTTACATCGAGGTTTTGGCAAAGCCTACAAACTGCACTGGGTACTAAACTGAGACTGAGTAGTGCCTATCATCCTCAGACAGATGGCCAATCAGAAAGGACCATCCAAACTCTGGAGGATTTACTGAGAATGTGTGTCCTTGATTTTCAGGGAGACTGGGAAAGTCATCTGCCATTAGTTGAATTCGCCTACAACAACAGCTACCATTCGAGTATTGGAATGGCGCCTTTTGAGGCATTGTATGGCAGAAAATGTAGATCTCCAATCTGTTGGGCAGAAGTTGGAGATGGGCGTTTGCTTGGACCCGAGATTGTGTATGAAACAACTGAAAAAGTGAAACTGATACAGCAAAGACTGAAAACTGCACAGAGTAGACAGAAAAGTTATGCAGATGTCAGAAGACGGGACAGAGAGTATGAAGTGGGTGATCACGTTTTTGTGAAAGTGACACCAATGAAAGGCCAGACTCGTTTTGGAGTCAAAGGCAAGTTAGCACCGAGATACGTCGGACCATATGAGATCATTGAGAAAATCAATCCGGTGGCGTATCAAGTTGCGCTTCCTCCTGAAATGGAGCATATGCATAACGTCTTCCACATTTCTATGTTAAGAGATTACCTCCGGGATCCCTTCCATGTGATTGAGCCTACTCGGATAGTGTTGAGTGATGACTACACTTACGAGGAACGGCCTATACAGATTGTAAACCGACGAATCAAGAAACTGAGGAACAAAGAGATCCCGTTAGTGAAAGTTGATTGGCAAAACCACGGTGGCGTGTATGCCACTTGGGAAAGGGAAGATGACATGGCCAAACGATATCCTGAACTGTTTCCACTGAATCCTGTTTTCTTCCAGAATGAAGGTAACTCGAGTTTAGAGGACTAAACTCTTTATAAGGAGGGGAGACTGTAACAACCCTCATACTGTTTACCGACTGATGACTGATTGATTACCGTTAATCGTCGATTACTGCTAAATGGAACTGATTATGACTGATAATTGAACTGATCAAAGTACTGAACTGACTGACTGAAATTGGAAACCGAATTGATTGAGTATATGTTAGTTAAATTGCATTCTATCTGTTTGACTGTATGATTATCTGTTCATGCTTATATGTTTAAACTGCTAATTGAAACTGCTAATTGAAGGCCATATCGGCGGCCGAATTAGAAACCGATTGATGTTCCATGATCCTCAGAATTAATGTGATTTTATGGTATATTTATCCGAAAATTGATTGGGTACGATTAAATTAGATTAAAATAAGCTAATTAAAGAGTTGGACTTATTTACCATTTTGCCACATGAGTGGCCCACTACTTGAGTCATCTTTGATTCTCATTTCACTCACATAACACATTTTCATCAGTCCTTGTGTTGCCTCTAACCGACCAAGAAGAGAGTTAGAGAGAGAGAGAATGGTTCTTGTTGATTTAGCTTGAGAATCTTGAAGAATTGAAGGAGTTTTGTACATTTGAGCTTCCCTATCCTAAATACAAGACTAAGGTAGGAAACTCACCTTCTTATTGTTGCCATTGAGCTAGTTCTTGCATGATTTATGTCATATTGATGGAGTTTAGAGCCAATCATGGGTTAGATGGTGAATTGAAGCTCAATCTTTGCATGCATGTTAGTATTGTTGAAGTTTTGAGGTTGTAGTTCATAATGCCTCACATGCATGTCCATCTTTTGGTCATACTCCATGAGTTCATCTTGTTTTTGAAGGTTTGAGCTCTTTTGAAACAGCATTGAAGCTTTGAAAGTGATTTAAGATCATGCATGTCATGTTTGAGGATTGTTCTTGGAAAATGGTTTGAAATTGGGTTTGAATAAAACACCCTTGGGCTTTGATTTTTCAAATTGAGTTTTGAACCATGTCTAACTATGAGTTTACATGTGTTTTCTGGAAAGTTAGCCCAAGAGGTCGAGTTTTGATGCTTTTGAACTTGGTTTTGAGCTTGGAGGTGCAATCTGGGTTTTCCAGATTTCGCACTTCCGCTCGAGCGGGGGAAATGCCGCTCGAGCGTAGAATCCGAGCATCCAGCATCTCTCTGCACTGTTTTACTGTCCGCTCGAGCGGATGATTGGGCGCTCGAGCGGAGTTTGTCTCAAGCTCGAGCGTGCGTCGAGCGGAGATTTCACCCATCCAGTACTTTTACAGTACGCTCGAGCGGGAAAGTTTACGCTCGAGCGTGTACCTTTGTTGCATGACCGCTCGAGCGGGGAAACCTGCGCTCGAGCGGGACTCTGTTTTACTGAAAATTCTGTAACTGTTTTCTGATCGCATTTTTGCATCCTCATCCCATCCTAGGCATTCTTAGGCCTAGTTTAAGACATCTTATTGAGGATATAGATGTAGAGCACACCGAGGCATCTTAGGGATTAAGTTGTTATCTTTCCCAACTGTGTAGCTTAGTGTGTGTTCAACCTGTGAACTGTGTAGGGTTGGCGACTGGGGAGACACGCTCTAGCATACTGTAGCCCAGAACTCTGTGAGTAACAATTGTGTAAAGATATGTTCAACTGATATCTTTTGAATACTGAACTGAACTGTTTACTGAACTGGTATTACTGAATGAATGTATGTACTTTATTTCTGAACTGTACTGTGGCATCCTTAGTACCTACTGTTTACTGTTACTGTTACTGTTATAGAGATCTCTGTCGGTTCCCTCGTGGAGCCACTACTGTTTACTGACTGATGGCCATCATTACTGTTCGGTCTTTTAAGACCTACTGTTACTGTTATGCTAATGGATGTACCACATATGACTGTTTACTGTACTGAACAACTGAAATACTGATTGAATTGAACTGTTTTCATTACTGTAAGGACATTCATTCTAAACCCCTTTACGCTTTATGTTATTCACTGGGCTTTAGCTCACTGTTTATATATATATGTAGGTGCTCAGCCACCAGATCGGAGCTAGGAGCGTGGGTTAGACTCCAGTTTTGTCAAGCCAGCCTTTGTGCCTCACTGCGAGGTTCCGAGCCTATATGTTAAGGCTTAGGGGTCTTTTACAATTCCCCCTTCTGTACTGTTTTACTGTTCGGTATAGACTGAGTGTTACTGTACTCTTTTATAGGGTCGAGTCCCTAGTTTGAATGATTGTAAATATTGTGTATACTGTTCTGTACTGTTTATGTATAAATGTATGAAAAGTTTTTTTTTGCATACAGAATGTCACAGCTCAATGGACACTATTTATTTACTGTATTGGCTTCCGCCAGGCCCTGTACTCTGTTTTACTGTATTACTGTTCTGCAGGCCTTCGGTAATCTCGGATTACTGGCCGGTTACGGTGCTAAACCCATAGGGCCGGGTTTGGGTCGTGACAATTAGGGCTTCACTTCTTTCTCAACACAAACATATTAAACCACTCCCCTCCCCCCTCCCAAAAAAAAAAAAAAAAAAAAAAATCAAGCCAAAGCAACAATCAATTTCATAAAAATCTCAATCTCAAACATCAAGCCTTAGATCCCCTATCATGATTTTCGAAAAAAAACCCATAACAACATGGTTTTTATGCAATAAAACCTACCACATGTCTATTTATAGACGAGGTATTGAAAAAGGTCAAAGAAATCCCTATCTCAAAGAGAGAAGAGGAGAAAAGCCCAAAAATCAACTTCACAAGAATTAGATCTCCACCTGTCAAAACGAAGCTCTCGGTATGCTCGTCATTTTGATATAAGGATCTAGTACCAAAATGTCAATGGATTCTTGGGATCAAAACAAAATGTAAAGTTTTGAGGGTTTGGGTAGAGAGAGAGAGAAAAAGAGAGAAAAGATTGTAGAGAGACAGAGAGACATTCTTAAAATGAAAGGAAAAGGGACCAATGATCAAAACATAACTGAAAAGCATGAAAAATGAGGCAGTTTCGCGCGCCTGGCGGTACGTGCGGTGACCTTCCTGCACGTGCATAATTTTCCACCCAGCTCACTTCTACACATGTGGCTAAGTCCCCGCACGTGCGGTTCCACCAAACTTAGCCCGTACTTCTCGAGGTGACCCCACTCCCTTCAGTTTCATCCTTACACCTGAACTTGAAAGAATTTAACTGGCTCTAATGCGAAGTAGATTAAATAAGTTTGAACTGTCAAACTTCAACACAACACAAACCAACAAGGTACTGAATAGGAAAAGATAGGTCTAAAGGGCACGTTCAAGTCGGGTCCAAGACCCGGGACATCACTTTTTTTCTTTTTTTTTTTTTTTGGGTGGGTAAGCCATAAATTAAAAACAAAGAATTACACATTTACAAGGGGCATACCCCAAGTAATACAAACATATCTAATTGTTGCCCCCCAAAAAGAGGGAGGGGAAAGTAAAACAAATATCTAACTAAAAACTGAACTCCAACTTTGCCCATATATCATTTTTGTCCCCAAGTAACCCCTACCATCAGAGATAATAGAAGGAAACTTCAGGAAGATATATGGGCAAAACATAAGAACAGACCCGGGACATCACATTCTTCTTGACATCAAAGGGAATTCAGATTCATCCTTTTGGATTTGAGAATTGAACACTTAGTTGATTTAGAAAACATAAAATGAGGTGCTTAAGTTAAACTAATATTGTTAAGCTACAATTACTCAGTAAATTCTATTTATTAGAGGCTAAGCAAGATTAGTTTGAGTTAAACTTTGCCAATTAAGCTCATTTAGTGGTTTAAGCTAATTAGTTCCTATGGAAAAGGATGGAGAAGGTTAGAGAGAAACTTTCATCTTGAGAGCTAGAAGAGAAAGTTAGAGAAAAGAATGAGAAATAGGAAGAAAATCAAAGGCAATTCAAATTTATCATTTTAGATTTGAGAATTGAACACTTAGTTGATTTAGGAATCCTAAAATGAGCTCCTTAAGTTAAACTAATATCGTTAAGTTACAATTATTCAGTAAATTCTCTTTTTTGAGGCTAAGCAAGATTAGTTTGAGTTAAACTTGGCCAATTAAGCGAATGAAACAATTAATGGTTTGTGCTATTTAGTTTCTAGAAGAAAAGAGAGAAGGATGGACAAGGACGGAGAAGCTTGCAAAGAAACTTTCTTCTTGAGAGCTAGAAGAGAAAAAAAGAAAGAGAAATAGGAAGAAAATCAATGGGAATTAAAATTCATCCTTTTGGACTTGAGAATTGAACACTTAGTTGATTGAAAAAAAATCTACAATGAGGGTCTAAAGCTAAACTAATATCGTTAAGCTACAATTACTCAGTGAATTCTATTTTTTAGAAGCTAAGCAAGATAAGTTTGAGTTAAACTTTGCCAATTTAGCAAAGGAAACAATTAGTGGCTTAAGCTAGTTAGTTCCGAAAAGAGCAAGAGAGAAGGATGGAGAAGGATGTAGAAGGTTATAGAGAAACTTTCTTCTTGAGCGCAAGGATAAAAAAAAGAATGTGAAATAGGAAGAACATCAAAGTGAATTCAAATTCATCCTTTTTGATTTGAGAATTGAACACTTGGTATAGAAAACATAAAATGAGGTGCTTAAGTTAAACTAATATTGTTAAGCTGCAAATACTATGTAAATTCAGTTTCTTAGAGGCTAAACAAGCTTAGATTAATTAAGTAAATGAAACAACTAGTGGCCTAAGCTAATTAGTTTCTCGAACAAAAGAGAGAAGGACGGAGAAGGACAGAGAGGCTTAGAGAGAAACTTTGTTCTTGAGAGCTAGAAGAGAAAAAAGAATGTGAAATAGGAAGAAAATCAAAGGAAATTCAAATTTAACCTTTTGGATTTGAGAATTGAACACTTGGTTGATTTAGAAAACCTAAAATGAGGTTCTAAATATCGTTAAACTTCAATTACTCAGTAAATTCTGTTTCTTAAAGGCTAAGGAATATTAATTTTAGTCAAACTTGGCCAATTAAGCTAATGAAACAATTAATGGCCCAAGCTAGAACAAAAGAGAGAAGGATGGAGAAGGTTAGAGAGAAACTTTCTTCTTGAGAGCTAGATGAGAGAATTCAGGAAAAGAATGAGAAATAGGAAGAAAATCGAAGAGAATTCTAATTCATCCTTTTGGATTTGAGAATTGATCACTTAGTTGATTTAGAACACCTAAAATCAGGTGCTTAGGTTAAACTAATATCGTTAAGCTACAATCACTCAGAAAATTCTATTTCTTAGAGGCTAAGCAAGATTAGTTTGAGTTAAACTTGGCCAATTAAGCTAATGAAACAATTAGCAGTCTAGCTAATTAGTTACTAGAACAAAAGAGAGAAAGGTGGAGAAGGAAGAAGAAGGTTAGAGACAAACTTTCTTCATGAGAGCTAGAACAGAAAGTTAGAGAGAAGAATAAGAAATATGAAGAAAATTGAAGGGAATAATTCACCCCTTTGGATTTGAGAATTGAACACAAGTTGATTTAGAAAACCTAAAATAAGGTGTTTTAGTTGAACTAATATCGTTAAGCCACAATTACTCAGTAAATTCTCTGTGTTAGAGAGGTTAAGCAAGATTAGATTGAGTTAAGCTTGGCCAATTTAGCTAACGAAACAATTAGTGGCCTAAACTAATTAGTTACTAGAACAAAAGAGAGAAGGCTGAGATGGATGGAGAAGGTTGACAAACATTCTTCTTGAGAGCTAGAACAGAAAGTTAGTGAGAAGAATGAGAAATAGGAAGAAAATTGAGAAATAGGAAGAAAATCGAAGGGCATTCTAATTCACCCCTTTGGATTTTAGAATTGAACACAAGTTGATTTGGAAAACCAAAAATGAGCTTCTTAAGTTAAAATAATATCGTTAAGTTACAATTACACAGTAAATTCTCTTTGTTAGAGAGGCTAAGCAAGACTAGAGTGAGTTAAACTTAGCCAATTACGCTAATGAAACAATTAATGGCCTAAGCTAATTAGTTCCTAGAACAAAAGAGAGAAGGATGGAGAAGGATGGAGAAGGATGGTGAAGGTTAGTGAAACTTTCTTCTTGAGAGCTAAAAGAGAAAAAAAGAATGAGAAACAGGAAGAAAATCAAAGGCAATTCAAATTCATCCTTTTGGATTTGAGAATTGAACACTTAGATGATTTAGAAAACCTAAAATGAGCTTAAGTTAAACTAATATTGTTAAGCTAAAATTACTTAGTAAATTATGTTTCTTAGAGGCTAAGCAAGATTAGTCTGAGTTAAACTTGGCCAATTAAGTTAATGAAACAGTTAGTGGCCTAAGTTAATTAGTTCCTAGAACAAAAGAGAGAAGGATGAAGAAGGAGGAGAAGGTTAGAGGGAAACTTTCTTCTTGAGTGCTAGAATAGAAAAAAAGAATGAAAAATAGTAAGAATATCAAAGGGAATTCAAATTCATCCTTTTAGATTTGATAATTGAACACTTGGTCGATTTAGAAAACCTAAAGTAAGGTGCTTAAGTTAAACTAAAATCATTAAGCTATAATTACCCAATAATTTTTTTTTCTTAGAGGTCATGCAAGATTAGTTTGAGTTAAACTTGGCCAATTTACCTAATGAAACAATTTGTGCCCTAAGCTAGTTAGTTCCAAGAAAAAAAGAGAGAACGACGGAGAAGGAACGTAGAAGGTTAGAGAGAAACTTTTTTTTTGAGAGCTAGAAGAGAAAAAAATAATGAGAAAAATGAAGAAAATCAAAGGTAATTAAAATGAATCCTTTTGGATTTGAGAATTGAACACATAGTTGATTTAGAAAACCTGAAATGAGGTGCTTAAGTTAAACTAATATCGTTAAGCAACAATTACTCAGCAAATTCTACTTCATAGAGGCTAAGCAGCATTAGGTTGAGTTAAACTTGGCCAATTAAGCTAATGAAACAAGTGTTGGCCTAAGCTAATTAGTTCCTAAAACAAAAGAGAGAGAAGGACGGAGAAGGTTAGAGGGAAACTTTCTTCTTGAGCGCTAGAATAGAAAAAAGATTGAAACATTGGAAGAATATCAAAGTGAATTCAAATTCATCCTTTTGGATTTAAGAATTGAACACTTAGTAGATTTAGAAAACTGGATGGAGATGGACGTAGAAGGTTAGAGAGAAACTTTCTTCTTGAGAGCTAGAAGAGAAAAAAGAATGAGAAATAGGAACAAAATCAAAGGGAATTCAAATTCATCTTTTTGGATTTGAGAATTGCACACTTAGTTGATTTAGAAAACTAAAATGAGATGCTTATGTTAAACAAATATTGTTAAACTGCAATTACACAGTAAATTCTTTTTCTTTGAGGCTTAGCAAGATTAGTTTGTGTTAAACTTGGCCAATTAAGCTAATGAAACAATTAGTGCCCTAAGTAAATTGGTTCCTAGAACAAAAGAGAGAAGAATGGAAAACATCGAAGAAGGCTAGTGACAAATTTTCTTCTTGAGAGCTAGAACAGAAAAAAGAATCAGAAATATAAAGAAAATCAAAGGGAGTTCAAATTCATCCTTTCGGATTTAAGAATTGAACACTTAGTTGATTTAGAAAACCTAAAATGAGGTGCTTTAGTTAAACTAATATGGTTAAGCTACAATTTACTAAGGAAATTATCTTTCTTAGAGGCAAAGCAAGATTAGTTTGAGTTAAACGTTGTAACGCTCCAAATTTCTAGCCCAAGTGATAATACAACAATCATGGTTCTTTCAAGGAAAACCGAATGTAAATCTCTAAACTTACATTACATGATACAGTAGTTTTTCATGCAACAATATATTAATCCAACAATAAGTAAATAAACAAATAAATACCCTAATGGTTTATAAGTTTCCAAGGCTTGAGCCTGCTTACACAAAATGGTTATTCAAATCCACACACATACAGCCCTTGGCTTACACACAGAGTCACAGCAAAATGAGAGTCTCATACTCTCAACACACATTTCCTTGCCTTTAGTTAGGCGGCATCACCACATCTTTTCATGCACAAAAATCCCGTAGGGTGAGTATAAAGCCTAGTAGAAATCCTTAACAAAGTATATACATTTTATACAAGTCTCAGGAGATGAAATGTACATGCCATGTTATGCTCTTTTGAAAGAAAATCACATCTTCATCTTTGAAAACCCTCATGCTCAATGATGTCATGCAATTTCAATTCTTCAAAACTTAACAATTCATTTCAAGAGCGATAAATACAACTCTGGTAATCCCTAGGTCGGTGTTTGCAAGTAGACTATACAAGTACTACCAATTTGCCATTTTTACCGGTATTAATCGGAAGGCTCGACACCTATCTGTGCGGGTTTTCAGTCTTTCACCCCAGACTCTCAGGCCAACTTATTCAATATTATTACACCACCTATCAAGACTTACCAACGTATTTACCCCAAAACCATTTCATGAAAACTTGTTTCTCAACATTCTTTTCTCAATGCAAGTTTTCAAATCAACTTTCAAAGTTTAATGCAATCAAATGAATTGATATGCCAATAACACAAGATGAATATAAATACTTTTATTCCAATTCATCATCCAAGGAATAACACAATTCTCTCTTTTCAAGTATCCTCAACAATTAGCCATTTCAAGACTATTTCAACGTTTTGAACCATAATTTTCAAAATGAACAATAATTCTCATATTTCCTGAAATTCATCATTTATATAAATATAAATAAGAAATTTTCCAAACATCCATTTATTTTGACGCACTAAATAAATATAACAATATCATTCATGGATTTTCAGTCTCTTAAAAAAATTCCCAATTTCTAGGTTTTCTCACCAAAAAAACTACACAACTCAAATCTTTTGAAAGAAAACTTTCCAAAATCATCTTTTCTTCAATCAACGAAGATCAAAACCCATAAGATCATTTTACAAGAACAAGAGACAAACCCACTTTCAAAATCGTTCAACTTCTTGAATCAACAATCAATTTTCAAAGCTATCGAAACATAATTTCAAAAATCATATAGATCTTGCAAAAACATATATATAATTCTAAGAAAATCCCTACCTTAAGTTTTGAAGAAGAAATGAGATGAAACCCCCAAAATCAACGGTGACGAAACTCGATCTTCACTGCACACAACGAAGCCCTCGAGAAGTTAACCAACTTTAATAAAGAAACTATGGCAGAACTCTAATGGATCTTGAGAAATCAAGGTTTTGATCCTATTTGGCGTAGGAAAATGTAGAGAGAAGGGAGAGGAAAGGGTTTTTAGAGAGAGAGAGAGACCTAACAAGAGTGAGATACCCTTAGCCTAAAGAGAAGAAAAGACTAAAATTTCAGATTCACCTACCACCGCACGTGCGGCGCTTCTCCCGTACTTGCACTCCCGCACCTGCATTTATTGCAGTGGCCAAACAAGCCCTCCCCTGTTTTTCGCATGTGCGGCTCAAGAAACTTTGAATGTAGTTTGTATTTTTGCTTCGGGGGCACTGCCCCTCGACCCCACCAGGGCGCTGCCCTCGGGCTCGCCAAGGGGCGCTGCCCCCTCGACCCTCGCGAGCTGATCGGGCAGCTCGATCCCCGACCTACCCAGTGGAAGTGGCAAAACATGAAAGAAGGGTCGAAATCGAGATCGCTACAAACTTGGCCAAGTAAGCTAATGAAACAATCAATGGCCTAAGTTAATTTGTTTCTATAATGAAAAAGAGAACAACGGAGAAGGACGGTGAAGGTTATAGAGAAACTTTCTTCTTGAGAGCTAGAAGTTAAAAAAGAATGAGAAATAGGAAGAAAGTCAAAGGGAATTCGAATTCATCGTTTTGGATTTGAGAATTGAACTCTTAGTTGATTTATTAAATCTAAAATGAGGTGCATGAGTTAAAGTAATATTGTTAAGGTACAATCACTCAGAAAATTCTCTTCCTTAGAGGCTAATCAAAATTTGTTTGAGTTAAACTTGGCCAATTAAGCTAATGAAACAATTGGTAGCCTAGGGTAATTAGTTTCTAGAATCAAAGAGAGAAGGATGGACTAGGATGGAGAAGCTTAGAGAAAAAGTTTATTCTTAAGAGCTAGAAGAGAAAGTTAGATTGCATATATTTATATGATTGGTGAGTGTATAAATTTCTGTTTAGCCATAATGCAGCGGACCATTTATAGTCGATTTTCTCATGTTGACTGATCGTGTGATCCTCATGTGACTCGATATGAGGTTAGTTTTGAGCCATCTCTACCAAGAATGATTAAGGAGTCATTGCTATGGAGAATAGTGGTTCGATGAATAGCTGAGTTAGAAACTGGGAGATGAGCGAGAGGTTAGCTACCGGTTATCTGGTTACTTCTTGTCTTCATGTGACCCATCCTACTTGATCATATTGCTACACCTGACATGGAGTCAAGGGCACACTACCGTGGGGTTTGAGACTTGTGATCTACCATGGAAGGGATTGGGGGATGTGATGATTGCTCTCATGCTATTTTTGGCCATGTATTGATTTGTTGTTGTAAGGCTATTATTTTTTGCTACAACTCCCAATACTGTTGCTTATGGTTACTGATCGTGCTAGCTTCATTTGACTCTGTCGGGATTTCTCATGGGATAGATTTTTTCCTCTATCATGGCTTTGGTTAGTGGTTAGGATGTCACGGCTGTGAGGAGTGAGATGCTTATTGGATTCCATGTGTTTGTCTGCGGTAGAGACTGGGGGCATGTGGGGTTAGTTATCATTTTTGATTTGGCTTGAGGGTTGTTGCTTTGTGAGTATGTCGGTTATGATTATAAGCTTTGTGGTGTCTATTTGTATCTTTGCCCATATATCCACCCCAAGTTTCCATCTATTATCTCTAATGATAGGGGTTACTTGGGGACAAAAAGGATATATGGGCAAAATGGGGTTATTGTGTTTTCTATTGTTTTTATGTTTCTTCCACCCAACCCCCCTTTCTTAGGGGGGTATAGTGGTAGCTTATGTTGGTTATGTAATCATTTATTTATTTGTTGTTGGGCGTGCCTGGGGTGTATGTCCCTTGCAAACGTGTAAATTTCAATGTCTTTATTTTATGACTTACTTACCCAAAAAACAAAAAAGAAGAGAAAGTTAGAGAAAAGAATGAGAAACAGTAAGAGAATCGAAGGGAATTCAAATTTATCCTTTTGGATTTGAGAAATGAACACTTAGTTGATTTGGAAAACGTAAAATGAGGAGCTTAAGTTAAACTAATATAGTTAAGCTAATATTACTCAGTAAATTCTCTTTCGTAGAGGCTAAGGAAGATTAGTTTGAGTTAAACTTGACCAGTTAAGCTAATGAAACAAATAATGGCCTTAGATAATTAGTTCCTCGAATAAAAGAGAGAAGGATGGAGAAGGACGGAGGAGGTTAGAGAGAAACTTTCTTCTTAAGAGTTAGAGGTGAAAAAAGAATGAGAAATATGCAGAAAATCAATGGGAAAAATTCATGCTCTTGGATTTGAGAATTGAACACTTAGTTGAGTTAAAAAACCTAGAATGAGGTGCTTAAGTTAAACTAATATCGTTAAACTACAATTACTCAGCAAACTCTCTTTCTTTGAGTTTGAGGGCCAAACAACATTAGCTTGAGCTAAACTTGGCCAATTTATCTAAAGAAACAATTAGTGGCCTATGCCAGTTAGTTCCAAGAAAAACATAGAGAAGGATGGAGAAGGGACATAGAAAATTAGACAGAAACTTTCTTCTTGAAAGCGAGAAGAAAAAAAGCAATGACAAATAAGAAGAAAATCAAAGGGAATTCAAATTCATCATTTTGGATTTGAGAATTGAACACTTAGTTGATTTCGAAAACCTAAAATGAGGTACTTAAGTTAAACTAATGTTGTTAAGTAGCTATAAATCTGGAAACTCTGTTTCTTAGAGGATAAGCAAGATTAGTTTGAGTTAAAGTTGGCCAGTTAAGCTAATGAAACAATTAATGGCCTAAGCTAATTAGTTACTAGAACAAAAGAGAGAAGGATGGAGAATGACGGAGAAAGTTAGATAGAAACTTTTTTCTGGAGAACTAGAAGAGAAAAAAGAATGAGAAATAGGAATAAAATCAAGGGGAAGTTGAGAACTTAGTTAATTTAGTAAACCAGACGGAGAAGGACGGAGAAGGTTTGAAGGAAAGTTTATTCTTGAGAGCTAGAAGAGAAAAAGTAATGAGAAATAGGAAGAAAATCAAAGGGAATTCAAAGTCATCCTTTTGGATTTGAGAATTGAACACTTAGTTGATTTAGAAAAGTAAAATGAGATGCTTAAGTTAAAGTAATATCGTTAAGCTACAATTACTCCATAAATTCTCTTTCTTAGAGGCTAAGCAAGATTGGTTTGAGTTGAACTTGGCCAATTAGGCGAATAAAACAATTTGTGGCCTAAGCTAATTACTTCCTAAAATGAAAGAGAGAACGACGGAGAAAGAGGGTGAAGGTTAGAGAGAAACTTTATTCTTAAGAGCTAGAAGTGAAAAAAGAACAAGAAAATGGAAGAAAACAAAGGGAATTAAAATTCATCATTTTGGATTTGAGAATTGAACGCTTTGTTGATTTACAAAACCTAAAATGAGGTGTTGAAGTTAAAATAATATTGTTAAGGTACAATCACTCAGAAAATTCTCTTTCTTCGGGGCTAAGCATAATTAGTTTGAGTTCAACTAGGCCAATTAAGCTAATGAAACATTTGGTGGCTTAAGCTAATTAGTTTCTTGAACCGAAGAGAGAATGATGGAGAAGGATGGCGAGGTTGAGAGACAAACTTTCTTCTTCAGAGCTAGAAGAGAAAGTTATGGAAAAAACAGAGAAATAGGATGAAAATCGAAGGGAATTGAAAGTCATATTATTAGATTTGAGAATTGAACACTTAGTTGATTTAGAAAACCTAAAATGAGTTTCTTATGTGAAACTAATATCGTTCAACTACAATAATTACTCAGTAAATTCAGTTTCTTAGAGGCTAAGCAGGATTAGTTTGAGTTAAACTTGGCCAATTAAACAAATGAAACAATCAATGGCCTAAGCTAATTTGTTCCTAGAACAAAAGAGAGAAGGTTGGAGAGGGACGGAGAAGGTTAGAGGGAAACTTTCTTCTTGAGAGCTAAAAGAGAAAAAAGAATGAGAAATAGGAAGAACGTCAAAGGGAATTCGAATTCATCCTTTTGATTTGAGAATTGAACACCTAGTTAATTTAGAAAACTTAGAATGAGGTGGTTAAGTTAAACTAATATCGTTAAGCGATAATTACTCAGTAAATTCTCTGTCTTAGATAGCCAAGGAAGATTAGTTTGAGTTAAACTTGGCCAATTTATCTAATGAAACAATTAGTGGCCTAAGCTAGTTCCAAGAAAAATATAGAGAAAGATAGAGAAGGGGCGTAGAGGGTTAGAAAAAAACTTTGTTCTTGAGAGCGAGAAGAGAAAAAACAATGAGAAATATGAAGAAAATCAATAGGAATTCAAATTCATCCTTTTCGATTTGAGAACTGAACACTCAGTTGATTTACACAACCTAAAATGAGGTGCTAAAGTTAAACTAATATCGTTAAGCAGCTATAACTTCAGAAACTCTGCTTCTTAAAGGCTACGCAAGATTAGTTTGAGTTAAACTTGGGCAGTTAAGCTAATGAAACAATTAATGGCCTAAGCTAATTAGTTACCAGAACAAAAGAGAGAAGGATGGATAATGGCGGAGAAAGTTAGATAGAAACTTTTTTCTGTAGAACTAGAAGAGAAAAAAGAATGAGAAATAGAAATAAAATCAAGGGGAAGTTGAGAACTTAGTTAATTTAGTAAACCAAACGGAGAAGGACGTAGAAGGTTAGAAGGAAAGTTTATTCTTGAGAGCTAGAAGAGAAAAAGTAATGAGAAATAGCAAGAAAATCAAAGGGAATTCAAAGTCATCCTTTTGGATTTGAGAATTGAACACTTAGTTGATTTAGAAAACTAAAACGAGATGCTTAAGTTAAAGTAATATCGTTAAGTTACAATTACTCCATAAATTCTCTTTCTTAGAGGCTAAGCAAGATTAGTTTGAGTTGAACTTGGCCAATTAAGCTAATAAAACAATTTGTGGCCTAAGCTAATTAGTTCCTAGGACGAAAGAGAGAACGACGGAGAAAGAGAGAGAAGGTTAGAGAGAAACTATATTCTTAAGAGCTAGAAGTGAAAAAAGAACGAGAAAAAGGAAGAAAACAAAGGGAATTAAAATTCATCATTTTGGATTTGAGAATTGAACGCTTAGTTGATTTACAAAACCTAAAATGAGGTGTTGAAGTTAAAATAATATTGTTAAGGTACAATCACTCAGAAAATTCTTTTTCTTTGGGGCTAAGCAAGATTAGTTTGAGTTAAACTAGGCCAATTAAGCTAATGAAAGAATTGTTGGCTTAAGCTAATTAGTTTCTTGAACCGAAAAGAGAATGATGGAGAAGGATGGAGAGGGTGAGAGACAAACTTTCATCTTCAGAGCTAGAAGAGAAAGTTATAGAAAAAACAAAGAAATAGGATGAAAATTGAAGGGAATTCAAAGTCATCTTTTTAGATTTGAGAATTAAACACTTAGTTGATTTAGAAAACCTAAAATGAGTTTCTTATGTTAAACTAATATCGTTAAACTACAATTACTCAGTAAATTCAGTTTCTTAGAGGCCAAGCAGGATTAGTTTGAGTCAAACTTGGCCAATTAAACAAATGAAACAATCAATGGCCTAAGCTAATTTGTTCCTAGAACCAAAGAGAGAAGGTTGGAGAGGGACAAAGAAGGTTAGAGGGAAACTTTCTTCTTGAGAGCTAAAAGAGAAAAAAGAATGAGAAATAGGAAGAACGTCAAAGCGAAATCGAATTCATCCTTTTGATTTGAGAATTGAACACCTAGTTAATTTAGAAAACTTAGAATGAGGTGCTTAAGTTAAGCTAATATCGTTAAGCGATAATTACTCAGTAAATTCTCTATCTTAGAGAGCCAAGGAAGATTAGTTTGAGCTAAACTTGGCCAATTTATCTAATGAAAAAATTAGTGGCCCAAGCTAGTTCCAAGAAAAATAAAGAGAAAGATAGAGAAGGGGCGTAGAAGGTTAGAAAGAAACTATGTTCTTGAGAGCAAGAAGAGAAAAAACAATGAGAAATATGAAGAAAATCAATAGGAATTAAAATTCATCCTTTTTGGATTTGAGAACTGAACACTCAGTTGATTTACAAAACCTAAAATGTGGTGCTCAAGTTAAACTAATATCTTTAAGTAGCTATAACTTCAGAAACTCTGCTTCTTAAAGGCTACGCAAGATTAGTTTGAGTTAAACTTGCCTAGTTAAGCTAATGAAACAATTAATGGCGTAAGCTAATTAGTTACTAGAACAAATAAGGGAAGGATGGAGAATGACAGAGAAAGTTAGATAGAAACTTTTTTCTAGAGAACTAGAAGAGAAAAAAGAATGAGAAATAGGAATAAAATCATGGGGAAGTTGAGAACTTAGTTAATTTAGTAAACCAAACGGAGAAGGATGTAGAAGGTTAGAAGGAAAGTTTATTCTTGAGAGCTAGAAGAGAAAAAATAATGAGAAATAAGAAGAAAATCAAAGGGAATCAAAGTCATCCTTTTGGATTTGAGAATTGAACACTTAGTTGATTTAGAAAACTTAAATGAGATGTTTAAGTTAAAGTAATATCGTTAAGCTACAATTACTCCATAAATTCTCTTTCTTAGAGGCGAAGCAAGATTAGTTTGAGTTGAACTTGGCCAATTAAGCTAATAAAACAATTTTTGGCCTAAGTTAATTAGTTCCTAGAACGAAAGAGAGAACGACTGAGAAAGAGGGAGAAGGTTAGAGAGAAACTTTACTCTTAAGAGCTAGAAGTGAAAAAAGAATGAGAAAAAGGAAGAAAACAAAGGGAATTAAAATTCATCATTTTGGATTTGAGAATTGAACTCTTAGTTGATTTACAAAACCTAAAATGTGGTGTTGAAGTTAAAATAATATTGTTAAGGTACAATCACTCAGAAAATTCTCTTTCTTCGGGGCTAAGCAAAATTAGTTTGAGTTGAACTAGGCCAATTACGCTAATGAAACAATTGGTGGCTTAAACTAATTAGTTTCTGGAACCGAAGAGAGAATGATGGAGAAGGATGGAGAGGGTGAGAGACAAACTATCATCTTCAGAGCTAGAAGAGAAAGTTATAGAAAAAATAGAGAAATAGGATGAAAATCGAAGGGAATTCAAAGTCATCTTTTTAGGTTTGAGAATTGAAAACTTAGTTGATTTAGAAAACCTAAAATGAGTTTCTTATGTTAAACTAATATCATTAAACTACAATTACTCAGTAAATTCAGTTTCTTGGAGGCTAAACAGGATTTGTTTGAGTTAAACTTGCCCAATTAAACAAATGAAACAATCAATGGCTTAAGCTAATTTGTTCCTAGAACCAAAGAGAGAAGGTTGGAGAGGGATGGAGACGGTTAGAGGGAAACTTTCTTCTTGAGAGCTAAAAGAGAAAAAAGAATGAGAAATAGGAAGAACGCCAAAGGGAATTCGAATTCATCCTGTTGATTTGGGAATTAAACACCTAGTTAATTTAGAAAACTTAGAATGAGGTGTTTAAGTTAAACTAATATCGTTAAGCGATAATTACTCAGTAAATTCTATGTCTTAGAGAGCCAAGCAAGATTAGTTTGAGCTAAACTTGGTGTAGACGTCCCCCGAATGCCCCGGGAGGATGAGTCCCGTTTTGTTCGTTTTGGGCTCACTACAGTTCAGGACTCTCAAATTGTCACGGTTCTTAATCTGAACCAAAGAGTCCAAATCCGGCAAATCGTTTTGAAAAATAAATTTTTGTAAGGAAGTGCCAAACATGGACTGCTTTGCCAGATACATAGTCGCCACCTAAATATTTTATTTTGAGAGAATTTAGGAAACCTTGACTCATTTGCCTAAGGCCACGTGTCCGTCATCACCAGAGATGCCTCGGCTCGGGAACTTGGGTATGACTGCGGAAGGTCAGCTATGAGCACCCCCTCTCACCTGATCCGAAGATCGGCCTCTACTAACCATGATATCTTGTTTTGAAAACACCATGCGTTCTTATTCCAGTTATTAGCCTAGATTTACTATGTGATGCGCACAACATACAAGTATAGACTGAATCGCCTGAGTTAGAACAAAACATTTCATGTTTGTTTTTTAAAGCGGTTTGCTACTCGTAAGTAGGCTAAAGTGCAAGTTTTGCCACCCTCAAGTAGGCTTTAGAAAAGATGGTTTTTGCCACTATCAAGTGGGCTTAAGACTCACGGTTTTAATGCATTATTCCAATTCAGGTAATTCTACCTCTATTCACAGGCATTCAAGCAGTTATATCATATAAGCAAATAACCTCATGGTAATCATGCTGTCATGGCAACACTCACACGCATGCAAGGATGCTAAAGCGTAAAAAGCTTACCGAGTACTCCAAGCCAAAACAAAAGCTATGTTAGAAATCCATGCATGATCCTAAGTATACAGAAATGCCTAATGCAACATATGCAAGAATGCGAATACAATAGGCTCGGCTATGCGAAATGCTACAACTAACACGTATTCAATGTGGAATTGAAACACAAATGCAGTTAGTATGATGCGTCGAGCCCGATACATGCAAGACAAATGTATGAATTCACGCATGCATAACATAAGGTATGCTAATTTAAATATGTCCTAATACTAACCATCGAAAGCCGGTAAATAAAAGGGAAGAAAGAAGTGGGGTTAGATGACATACACACACTTATTACACAATTGCCCTCGCGCGGAGGGTCCAAAAGAATAACACAGTCCGAATAATGAATCAACTATCCTAGCTAATTAATTATTATAGACCCTCTTAATTAATTAACAAATTAATCACAAAAATAATTTAAATGTGAAGCTAAAGAGACTGCCACAGCTCTGCCTCGGAATGCGCGAATGATGCATGCTTGACTCGCCCCGCTCAGAAACTCGCTGCCATAGCACTGTTGCCTTTGTTTACACTGCCCTGCTCCTCTGAAAATTTACACAAGTCCCAAGGATGCTTCTCTGAACACTGGGGAGCATCACCGACCAAGTGGGAACACCACCGGCCGAATGGAATGGTCATTGACCATTAGTTGAGCCACCGGCTAATTGTATTTGGTCGGTCGGCACTCCAAGCAGTCGGTTGGCTATTTCTTCCTACAGAATCCTGCAGTTGACAGCAGCAGAGGGCAAGCAGTGTATGGCATGGAATTTTTAAGCAAATGTGAGCATGGCTACACTCCCCATCATGCAATGGACTCAAGGGAGCATGACTCTCGGCCCTTGGGCCATCAATTATGCATTTTGATGCATGATGGCCTAAGAGGCCAAGTTTGCCATTCAATGTAAAAGACATGCAACAAAAGAGATGAATGCCAACACCCTATCATATTGAGATCAAGGGCGTCGGCGACCGAGGATTGAGACCTGTTACGTCACTTGCAGTATGAACACTCTCAATCCTCATGCTTGGTTTGACATCCCAAACCAAGCAATGCAATGCATGTATACAAACATGGCTCAAGAATGCAACATGAGGCTAAGAAGAAAAAACATGCCAAATGCAATGCAATCTATTACGCAAGCATGCAATGTGCTAATCATGCAAGAGGCAATACAATGCAATTTAACATGTGATGCAAACATGGTACAATGCAAGCATGCAACGAGAGGCAACAAGTCAAACATACAACTATGTACAAGAATGGACTTAGACTGAAATGGGAGGCCTCAGCCACACCCTAAAACAGTGGCCAAAAGGGTAAAAAATGGCACAACTTATGCATGCAAGTATGTACACACCAAGGCCTATCATTTAAGCATGGAAGGAGACAACTCTAAGCATAATTAAAGGCAATATGCTTGGACATTAAACACTCATGTTAAACTTTGAAAAGCATGTAAAAGATGACACCAAGACATGCTAGGGAATGGATGCAAAATAGAAGGTATTCAAGGCTACAAAAGAGAGCATTGCTCAACACCTACCCCAAGCAAACATGGCATGAACTAAGCAACCCAAAACAGAGTTTTCATGCATCAAAATATGCCCCAAAACCCATTGATATGGCAGCCCCAAAAACTTAAATACATAAGCATGCACAATGCTCATTTCAAGGCACAAAAGGACACCTCTTCAAGGCATGAAAAGGGTGATGGATACATGCATAGGAACATGGATTAGGGACTGATATGACCTGTGAAATGACTCCAAATCATTGAAACAACCCAACTAAAACATGCTCATGACTCACACCCTAAAGGCTCACAAGCCAAAATACAAAGGGGCTATACCAAACATGGTAAATATGATCAGATAAGCTCCCAATAGACCTTAAGCATGGTAAGACATGGCTAAGAACTTCACAAAGTTAGGCCAAAACATGAGAGCATAGTAGGTTAAATGCATGATGGACTTCTAGGCATAATGGGGGAATACATAGCAAGTATATTATGCATGCAAGGGACCTTTAATCCGACCAAAAACAGAGGCATAATATAACCCAATAACACCCAAAAACCTCTAGAATGAAGCTAAGAACAACTAATCATACATGCTACCCTTACGGGCCAAAAATGCAAACAAAAGAGACACCAGGGGAGAAGGGTGTCCCTCCCCTATGCAAGAACTCAAAACCCCTTCCTCACCAATAAAAATCCACTGGATTTCAGTGGTGAGAAGGCCAATACACAAGAGGTTCCAAAACTTAACAAAGAGAGTACAAAAAAGGTCCAAACAAGGCCTAAGAGGGGGAGATCGACCCCAAACAACAAAATGACCTTAATGAAGTATCTTAAGCATGCAAATACGAGACTTTTTTCAGTTATACACAAAGCTCAAATCAGTATGCAAAGCAAGTCAAAAGCTAGTGCAAGATTGGAAAATCTAAAGCAAAAATGTTACCCTTGAAGAACATCTCAAGAACAGCAAGTCCAGCCACCTTCTGCTGATCAAAACCAGCTAAAAACCTCAAGACTAAACCCTCAACACCTCCCAAAGCCAAAGTATGGTGTAATGGTGTGTGTTTTAGTGCAAAAGTAAGAACAAATCACCCTTTTAGGCCCTCAAACACACACAAATGAAGAGAGAGAGGGAGATATAGAGAGAGAAGATGTATGTATCAGAATATATATGTTCTAGGTCTGATTTTGCTGAACCAAAAACAAGGAGAGGGTTTGTCTCCTTATATAGACCCTCAAAGGTGCTAAGCTTCCAAGAGAAACTAAATAAAAGGATCAAGGCTTCTTCAAGAAGCCAAGGCAAAGGGGCTAAGGCATCCTGAGGAAGCTGAGGCAGGGTCCAAGCTTCTTGAGGAAGTTAAGACAAAGGTCCAAGCTTCCTCAAGAAGCTAGATCAAAAGGGTGCAAAAGGGGCAAAACAGCCACAGATGTGCACGGGGGCAGGGTTTGGGCATTCCACCTGGCACAGCTGGCATACACCATCCTAAAAAAGGCAAAAAGGTGGTACCGGCCAGAAAAGGAGGCCATCGGCCAAACAAGTGGTCGGCCGGCCACACAAAATGCCGACCGGCCAATGGACTATTTCACCAATGGCCGGTAGCCTCAAAACATGGCCGGTGGCCTCAAGCCATGGCCTGTGGGTATTAGGGGTAGCTAGCAAGCTACTCTCTACCCTTAGGTGCAAAAACAAACAAGTCCTTGGTGTAAAACCAAGCACAGAACATGCAAGTCGAGAGATCGTGAGGCAAGGCGCGTAGCCAAGACCTCCGGGAACTCCAAACAAACACGAACATGGATGATCACCGTGTGTTCAAGCGGTGACGTCCAAGTCTTGAGGACTGTCAAAAATGGGGTGTCTACAGTTGCCCCTCTTTGACAGAACTCGAAAGTAATAACAATGACGGGAGTGAGTGTCAAAGCCTAGAGACGACACATTTTTGACAAGGTCGAAGACTTAGACAAACATACAAGCTACAGATAAGACATACGCCTGAGGGCAGGAGCAAAATGCAACTGACAATGCAAGAAGCTGAACATAACTTATGATCATGCAAAGAAAGCTTGTAACGAAGCATATCATGCAATAGTTTTAAGCTAGCAAACACAAATCCAACTATACTACAATGCAGAAAGGATGTAAGAGAATTATGCAATTCTCGATGTGTCTCACTCGGAGAATACAATACCTGTGCGGTTCGTCTGGTTGCACCCGCTTCAAATGAACCGTACATACAACATCGTGCCTGAAAGAGAAAGAAAACTTAACATGTACAATATCGTTAGCAATATGCATAACAATGCAATTGAAAGTGCATGACAATGCAAGTCGAATAGAACGCATGACAATACGATTTGAAACAAGCATAACAATGTTATGAAGGTAAACACATGTAAGTAAAGCATAACGCGACAACGCATGCAATGTATATAAGAAGAACTTGAACACATGTAAGTAAAGCATAACGCAATAACGCATGCAATGTGTATAAAAGGAACTTGAACACATGTAAGTAATGCACAACGCGACAACGCATGCAATGCGTATAAAGGGAACTTGCACACATGTAAGTAAAACATAACGCGACAATGCATGCAATGTGTATAAAAGAAACTTGAACATATGTAAGTAAAGCATAACGTGACAACGCATGCAATGTGTATAAAAGGAACTTGAACACATGTAAGTAAAGCAATGCACGTATGCATGCAATGTGTCTAAGAAGAACTTGAACACATGTAAGTAAAGCATAACGCGACAACGCATGCAATGTGTATAAAAGGAACTTGAACACATGTAAGTAAAGCATAACGCGACAATGCATGCAATGTGTATAAAAGAAACTTGAACACATGTAAGTAAAGCAATGCACGTATGCATGCAATGTGTATAAAAAGAAAAGAGGGGCAGATTCAACTTGAAGCATGGTAAAGACATGTTATTCATGATGTTGAAATGCAAAGCACTGCAACACAGTATAATTGAAGCGATTTGCGGAATTCGCAAGAGACAAAAAGGATACAGGGAGGGGTGCTCTTCGCACGCACCGGGCATCGCTCATAGAAGTCATGGCCTGAGGTCAACTCGAAGGTCTACTAACGTTCCAAAAGTGCACTTCCTTGCATTGTCTTGAGTAATGAAGGTGCCAAACCACATAGTTGACCCGAACAAGGGCGCGGGAGGTGCATTGACCGCAAGGGGAGGTTACCGGTATCAATTCCGATACTCTGCTGCCTTGCTCTCCTTTTGCTTTACTTTTCTTTTTACTGGTAGTTTAAGCACATTGTACTGCCTCAGGCAGGTTTTTACTCTTCTTTTTTTTTTTCAAAACTGTGTACTCTTTGCAAAATACATGATGAAAATGAAACAACCATTTTGTTCAAAAAGGTGTTACATTTGTACGTTCTATGCATCGCATCACGTGGCATCACATAACAATGTGAATGAAATTGACATTCGTTTGAAAATTAAGCACTTGCATCGTAATAATCAGGTAGTGAGCTGACCAACGACAAAATAACTCGATAAGCAACAACAAAGAACTCGATGAGCTGACCAAGGGCGAGAACAACTCCATAAGCAAATCAAAGACTTAAAGAGAGTGAAATACAACTCGATAAGCAAATTTACAACAACTCGATAAGCAAATAGGCGTGACGTTGCAAAAATCATCATCGGAGGGCATTGAAAGTGGTGGCATTCCCCAAATTCTCAGCATGTTCAATCATATAAACAGCTCAGGGGACAAGAAGGAAGACCACCGACCACCAGGGAAATCCTTCGGCCTCATGAAATGGCCATCGGCCAGCAGATCTGATCAATCGGCCAAAAGTGGTGGTCGGTCGGCACTATATTTGGCCGGCCGACCATAAATGGCAAAGACCAGCAGAATACTGACATTTGTCCTCCACTCAACCTTATCCCCTACAAAAGGCTTCAGCTTCGTAGTTTTTCTCAATTCCACACTGATTTGATCCAAATGGAAGAGTTTCTTGCCCAAAATCTCACAGCTTGGATTGCCAACTTGGACGGCTCGGAAAGGCTGAACTTCCAGGGTTTCGGCATAAATGCACTATTTCTTCTGAGTCGCACTCCGCTGCACTTTCCATTTCTTCATGCTGCGGCAAGGTTTTGGAATCTGGTAACACATGTCTTTAGCTTTAGCGGGCAAGAGGTATGTCCTACCTTCAGCTTTAATGGAGTCTGAACGCGACGAGAAAATCTTGCCCTAACTTCGCTTCGGCCACGCCCAAGCCTTTGGTCAAATGTATGGGCTTTCAATACCCGACGCTCGCTCTTTGATTTGTGACGGGGCGTTGGATGTTCCGAGTTTAATTTGCCGATTTTCTGACGTCGGTGACCGTGGTGACCATCATTGGAAAGGCTTCTGACGACATGCTCTTTGTTTGTGCATGCTATCCCATTTCTTGTTTGCCTCGGGCTCCAGAGGATCTAACGTCCGGTTGATTGAGGTTGCCCAAGGCTTGAAGGAGGGCAAGGGCTGCATTGCCATGACTTTGGCTGAGACGTTGATGGGCTTGGATGCCTTTTATCGCCGAGAGACAACCAGATTTGTGGGGAGTCCACTACTGCTGTAGGTAATGTTTCCCACCCAATCTCACATTTGTATGGCTTAAATCACTCGGCCCTCAAGCTCGATTTTTCTCACAAAACCCTTTTCTCACTTTTCTCACATCGTACATCTCTCTATTCTTTATTCTCTCGTTTTTCATCCCTTCCCAGGTGTGGTTGATGAACAAGTTGCAGGTTGTGGACTCTTGCCTAGCATACTCAGCTCGCGGCTACTTCTTTCAACAACGCCTAGTTGATGCCCTTGATAAGGGATGGTGGTTTGATTGGATGTGTAGCTTGTCTGCAGACCGCATTTCTTGGCGGTGCCCTTAGCTCAACCTACTGGTGATAAGCTACAGCATGACCCGTCAACCTGGGATTCAATTGATTGGCATGACACATTGTGTCTTCTATTTTTCGTTCCGGATCCGGCGCCAGTTCGGTCATCATCAAACTTGTCCACCAGAGGGGATAGAGTACCCGGCTACATTCCCGGTCCGAGGCACACAGCTCGCCCGGTATGCTACAGCATGGAGGACTAGAGAGCTCCTAGCCCCCCGCTCCCACTTTCAGTTACACTTTGTCTGATGAGTGCATAGATTGGCTCAATGAAGAGGCACAGATTGGGTCCAGCTTGGCATCAGTGGCTTTGACCAGCTCTGGGAGGGGGCACAGGAGCACCTGACTCATCTATGCCCCAAATTTATTGATTTATTAGAACTTTCAAGTTTTCTTTATGAATGTAATAAAAAAAGCAACTTCAATTTGTATGCAAGAGCAGGAGAACTCTGTATTGAAATCAATGAAATTGAAGGCTGTGGGTACTGAAATTTTTTCGCTTTGGTCCAAAAATGGTCTAAATTGTAAAAAGATTAATTTGAACAAAGTCAACTTTTATCAAAACTTTTCAAAGTCATTTTCAATATGGATCAGAACTGGACATGCCTGAAATCTGTTCTTGAGATGCACAACCTTGGATCCTAGCAACTGGAAAGTTGGCTCTAGTCTGAAAAGCACTGCACCGGAGATCATAACCGAACTCTTGAATGCTGAATAGACAAAGATGGCCGAGGTGATCAAATGGACAAAGTTGATCGGGGAAAAGTTTATGGCTGAACTTTAGGATGAAGTTGCCTACGTATCCCAAAGATGGAAATCAAGCCTTACGTAGTTCAGGCTTGGGTTCACTCGAGTATTTTCACTCTCCTTTTGCGCTCTAACTTTTGCCAAGGCCGCCCTTTGCGGGTTTTTAACCTTGTGAGCTCAGTTTTTCTAATTTTAAATTTTCTATGCTTTAAATTTTTCCTAGGTCGCCCTTTCGAGTTTTCGGCCTAGCGAGCCTCTCAGGGGTAATATTTTTTCAACTTGTCCATGTTGATCGGTTGTGAAAATTCTAGGCCATCTAGGTCCATCAGAACCATAGCCCCACCTGACCAGATCGACTTAATGATGTAGGGACCAATCCAATTGGGCCTGAACTTGCTTCTTGGGTCATGGATGGGAGCTCGGTTGTCCTTGAGCACCAAATCTCCATCTTTTAGATTCTTGGACTTAACTTTCTTGTTGAAAGCCCGGGTAATTCTGTGCTGATAACTTTGAACATGGTACAGTGCTTTTAGTCCTCTCTCATCAAAGAGCATGAGTTCTTCAAATCTGCTCTGCTGCCAATCTGCCTCGGCTATCTAACACTTAGCCAGCACCCTCAAAGACGGAACCTCAATTTCAATAGGTAGAACAACCTCCATCCTATAAACCAATGAGTACGGAGTCGCCCCAGTCAAAGTTCTAATTGAAGTCCGGTAGCCCCACAGAGCGAACAACAACTTATCTGGCCAGTCCCGGTAGGTTTCCACCATCTTCTGTAAAATGCGCTTGACATTCTTGTTGGCGGCCTCAACCGCTCCATTGGTCTGAGACCGGTACGTGGATGACTTGTGAAAAGCCACATTGTATTTCTCCAACAAGTCAATCACTTCCTTCTTGAAGTGAGAACCGTTATTTGATATTATCTCATTTGGGACCCCATAGCGACAGATGATGTTGTTTCTGATGAACTTCGTAACATGTGAAGCCTTCAACACCGCATAGGATTGGGCCTCAACCCACTTTGTAAAGTAATCTATCGCGACCAGTATGAAATTATGCCCGTTTGACCCCTTCGGAGTGACAGCCCCGATCGCATCGATTCCCCAAACTGAAAATGGCCATGGCGAAGTCATGTTGTACAGCTTTGATGGCGGGATGTTCATGCGGTTTGCATGGATCTGACATTTGTGGCATCGCCGAACAAAGCCGATACAATCGTCCTCCATGGTGGACCAGTAGTAACCCTGTCTGAGGATCTTCCTGGCTAGCATTACCCCGTTCATATGTGCACCGCATTCCCCTCCATAGATGGCCCCCATCAGGCGCTTCGATTCTTCAGCTTTAACGTATAGCTTATGCATTCCCAGATGACCTCTCTTATACAGCTTACCCCCACAGATGATGAATTGAACGACCATTCTTCTGACTGCCCATTCTTCCAAATGTCATAATACTAGGGGTTCTCGTCCTGAACCTCATCTATAGTTGCAATCGACTCGTAGGCTGGCGCAAATTTCTAGTCAATAATGACTGGACGCATCTAGACTCCAAACGGGATGTCTATCATGGAAGATAGAGTTGCTAATGAATCTGCGAACCTGCTGTTGTCTCTTACTAGATGAGCAAAGCTTAACTTCTCAAACCGAGGAATCAACAAGTCCAAGGTCTGGTGATACATTATCATCTTTTCCTCTTTGACTTTCCAATCTCCTTTTGCTTGAGACACAACAAGGTTTGAGTCCCCGATGATGTCCAACCGTTTTGCCCCTAGTTCCAGGGCTGCTTCTAAATCGGCAATGCACACCTCATATTCTGCTTCGTTGTTTGATACTTTTAATCGGAGTATGAAGGCTAGAGGGATACGAGAATTGTCGGGTGCTATCAGCAATACCTCTATCCCATACCCGTACTGGTTTGACGCTCCGTCAAAGTACATCGTCCAAGTTTCATCGTCGATATGCAAAATGGCCTCATCTGGGAATAAATACTCAACTGCTTCACCCCCTCCCACCGGGTGATCGGCTAAGAATTTTGCCACTGCTTTTCCTTTAACTAACTTGCGCGTCACATATTTCAGATCGAATTCAGAAAGCAACAACAACCAACGAGCCAGCCTACCTGTAAGTGCTGGTTTCTTGAAAAGATATTTGATGGGATCCAGTTGTGAAACGAACATTACGGAGTGAGCTAACAGGTAGTGCCGCAGCTTCCTGGTAGCCCATACCAAGGCTAAGCAAGCCTTTTCCAACGGTGTGTAACGGGTCTCATACCCTAACATCTTCTTGCTCAGGTAATAGATGGCTCGCTCTACCTTGTCCTCTGATTCTTCTGCGAGCATGCAACCCATTGTAGTCTTAGTCACTGAAAGGCACAATATCAACGATCTCCCCGGCTCTGGCAGTGACAACACGGGTGGGTTCTGTAAGTATTCTTTGATTTGTTCAAAAGCAGCTTGGCATCGGCCGTCCCACTAGAACTTCGTTCCTTTCTTCAGGAGACCAAAAAGTGGTTCACAAGTCAAGGTTAATTTTGAGATAAACCGCCTTATGAATTGCACTTTACCCAGAAAGCCTCGCACCTCCGTTTCAGTCCTTGGTGGTGGCATTTCTAAGATGGCCTTGATTTTGGAAGGGTCGACTTCGATACCTCTCTGTGTAATCAGAAACCCCAACATTTTTCCCGCTGTAACACCAAACATACAATTCTGAGGATTCAGCCGCAACCGAAATTCTTTGATCCTTTGAAAGAACTTTTGCAAGGCGGTGTAGTGGCCCTCTCTTTCTTTGGATTTGACAATCATGTCGTCCACGTACACCTCAACCTCTTTGTGAATCATGCTATGCAATATTATGGTCGCAGCTCGTTGATATGTAGCTCCAGCATTCTTTAACCCAAACGGCATCACTCTGTAGCAGTAAGTCCCCCACGGGGTGGTGAATGCAGTCTTTTCCCGGTCTTCAGGTGCCATCACTATCTGATTATAGCCTGAGAAGCCATCCATGAACGAAAGCAAAGCATGCCCCGTTGTGAAGTCCACCAACTCATCAATATGGGGCAAGGGAAAGTCGTCCTTCGGACTGGCTCTGTTTAAGTCCCTGAAATCCACGCATGCCCGGATCCTGCCATCCTTCTTCGGCACTGGAACAATGTTGGCCAACCAAGTTGGGTATTTGGATACCAGTAGGAAACCTGCGTCAATTTGCTTGGTGACCTCTTCCTTAATCTTGATTGCCCAGTCGAGGCGGATCCTTCTGAGTTTCTATTTGATGGGTCGGCCCTCGCGGTGAAGAAGGATCCGGTGCTGTACAATCTCAGGATCAATTCCAGGCATGTCTTCGTAGGACCACGTGAAAACATTTTTGAAATCTTTTAATAAAGCGACTAAGCGCTCGCGTTCCTCCAAAGACAACGTGGACCCGATCTGGACCAGCCGCGGGTCCTTCTCAGTACCAACATTCACAGTAGTGATTTCATCCATTAAAGGTTTAACAAATCTCTCCTGCTCTTGCTCAATTAAGCGTTCCAAAACCGGAGGAATTTCTTCCTCGTCGTTTTTATCAAAATTTTGAAAGTCCTGATTCAAGCAATAAATCAAAGGTACAGAAAAGTACTCAGAAACCACATCCACATCGTTCTCATTATGCACATCCAAACCGTCCTATTTTTCTGTTACAATATACTAAAAAGAGAAAGAAAAAGACGACTTGGACAGGACTGTGGCATCTGGGTTGTCACCCATAGGAATACCGAACTCAGATTCAGTCGAGCTGGAACCTGATTCTGACTCACAAGACTCGGTGGAATCAGATTCCAGCTCACTACCTGACCCGGTGCTGCTTGACAAAAATCCCTCCTCGTACTGCCAAATGAGAGAAGGTGTGATAGATGCATCCAGAATGTTTGCTGGTAGGTCCGTAGCCGTTTCATTCCCGATCATGGACACCGAGAAGTTATCCCCCAAGCACTTCTGTTCGATCGGAGGATCTAAAAGTAGACAAGCCAGTGCTACCCCCATTTCGATTTCAACATCCTCAGACTCCACTTTCTTGTTCTGCTCAGCCTCAGCTAATGGGTCTGTCTCCTCTTCGGCAACGTCACCCCCGGATAACTGCAGGTCGAAGAAGATCTCAAACCCCGGCACGCGCTTCCTCGTCGCGTTCAACCATGCCTCTAGGAAGCCACAAAATGAAAAGTCGTCTCATTCCCGGACGAAGCGTCCGTTTAGGGTACTCTAGATGGGTCGGTGCATTAACTCAAAAGGCTTCCCTGCCTGCTTTGCTATGGCTCTCCCAGCCATCTCCTTGCCTTTCCTTATCCAATCCTCTTTGGTGGGTAGATAACCCAAACTAAAGGTATGTGGGCTGTGTGCCACTTCGGCCAATGCTGCGACGCCCTGCCAGCCACTCTTTCCTAATCCCATCCCAGGGATGTGTTGAAGCTTGTTCATGAGGTATACTGATTGAGCACTAACATACACCCCCTCATTAACAGCCAAAATGTTCTGCACGACCCGGGCCTCAGCCAGAGTGAAACCGGATAAGAACACGTCCTCCATACCGTGCTCAATTTCTAGGACTGGTGTAGACACCTCCGGTGGTGGATGGATTGATGAATTTCCAAAAACAATGGCTACTCCCTTTCCATGGGGGTATTTCACCATCTGATGCATGGTAGAAGAAACTGCCTTCACTTGATGCAGCCACGGCCGCCCCAAGAGTAGATTGAAAGTGGCGGGAACCTCTAGGACGTGAAAGTCAATTTCATGCTGCCCCGGCCCAACCTTGATCTGAATTTTCACTGTCCCTATGACTTCTCTGCTTGTGTTGTCGTATGCCCGAATCACCTGGGCTGTCGGCACAAAGTCCGCGGTCTTTAAACCGATTACATAGTGTAACAAGCCCGCGAGGAACCCTCGCTACAGTTCGGACTCTCGATTTGTGTCACGGTTCTAAATCTGAACCAAAGAGTCCAAATCCGGCAAATCGTTTTGAGAAACAGATTTTTGAAAAAGTAGTGCCAAACATGGACTGCTTTGCCAGATACAGAGTCGCCACCTAAATATTTTTTTAAAATGGGGAAATTTAGGAAACCCTGACTCGGTGCCGAAGGCCACATGTCCGTCATCACCGGAGTTGTCTCGGCTCGGGAGCTTGGGTACGATCGGGGAAGGTCAACTATGAGCACCCCCTCTCGCCCGGTCTGAAGACCGGCCTCTACTAACCGTGATATCCAATTTTGAAAGCGTTATGTGTTCTCAAACCGGTTATTAGCCTAGAATTACTATGTTGTGCGCGCAGCAAACAAGTATAGACCAAATCGCCCAAATTGGAACAAAAACATTTCATATTTGTTTTGAAATTGGTTTGCTACTCGCAAGTAGGGTAAAATGTGGATTTTGCCACCCTCAAGTGGGCTTTTTAGAAAAGATGATTTTGCCACTATCTAGTGGGCTTAAAACTCACAGTTTTAATGCATTATTCCAATTTAGGTAATTCAACCTCCATCCACAGGCATTCAAGCAGTTATATCACATAAGCAGCTAGCCTCATGGTAATCATGCTATCATGGAAACATTCACACGCATGCGATATGCTAAAGCATAAAAGCTTACCTAGTACTCCGTGCCAAAACAGTAAACTAGTTAGCAAAATGTGCGTGTCCTAGTTCATGTTAATTTGCCTAATGCAACACATACAATATGTAATTTAGATAGGCTCGGTTAACCTAATCATGGCATATGTAATGCGATCAATTATCACATATTCGATTTGTAAATTGAAGTACAAATGCAGTTAGCGTGATGTACCGAGCCTAATACATGTAGCACAAATGTATGAATGCACGCATGCATAGCATAAGGTATGCTGAATTTAGACATGCCCTAATCTACCATCGTAAGCAGGTAAATAAAAGGGAAGAAAGAAGTGAGGTTGGAAGACATACACACCACCCACACACACTTATTACAGATTCGCCCTCACTCGGAGGGCCCAAATAAATATTACAGTCCCAAATAATAAACAAATAAAATTATTACAGAATTTCCTAATTAATTAAAAGAAAGGATGCAAAAGAAAGAAGAGGGTGGCCATAGCCTCTGCCTCGGGATGCGCAGATGATGCATGCTCGGAACTCGGCTCGCCCGAAAAACCCGTACCGTACCCCTGCCACTTCTGTTTGTACTGCTTTGTCTCTCTGAAAATTGCCCAAGTCCTGGAGCAGGCTCCTTACACACTGCAGAGCACCACCGGCCAGACATAATTCCTACCGGCACTCCAGAATTTCCATTGGCTGCTGAGTTTATAATCGGCACTTAAAATATTGCCGGCCGGCACTGAATTATGCCGGTCGGCAGAAACTTCCTGCAGAGACAGTTTTGACAGCAAACAGAGAATAGACAGTGCATGGCATGGAGTTTTCAGGCACATGTAAGCATGGTCATACTTCCTATCATGTTTTGAACTCAAGGAAGCATGTCCTTCGATCTTCGAACCATCAATGGTGCATGGTGGCTCAAAGAACCAAATTTGCCATTTGATATAAAGATTCATGCAACAAACAAAATGAAAACCGAGGCCTTATCAAGTTGGAGTCAAAGGCCCCGGTGACCGGGAATCGAGGCACATTACATCACTTGAAGTATGAATGTTCCTTAATTCCCACACATGGTTTGACACCCCAAACCAAGTAAATGCAATGCTTGTCATGGAAACATGGTTCAAAATGCGACATGATGCTAATTATGCGAGACATGCCCAAATGTCATGCAACAAATATGACAAGTATGTAATGCTAGCATGTAAGATGCAAGTGTGATACAAAACACGGACCAATTTGACAATGGGATTAATATACCACAAAGCTTAATGGAGCAACCATGCAATGAACATGAAGTAAGCATGCAATGGGACCTTGAAGTGATAAAGATGCAGGCCTTGACTCACCTCAAAACAGCACAAAAGTGCTCAAAATGATGGACAAACTCTCATGTCAACATGCAAGCCAATAGACCCAAGGCTAAGGCACCAAAAGGGCCACTTCATTTCCAAGAACAAGACCAAATCATGGCATGATTTAGACAAGTAAAAACAAAGTTTTTACATGCAAAATGGGACTCCAAAACCTCCTAGTATGGCAGCTACAATACCTCCCATGAAATGCTACCACCAAGACTCATTCCTAGGCACAAAAGAGTACACCCTCAAGGCATAAAAGAGGTCAAGCATGCACACATACAAACATGATTCTTGGACTAAAATATCATGGCAAACAACTTCAACTCATTAAAGTGGATCAACTAAGGCATACTAGTGACTCATATACTTGAGGGCTCACAAGCCAAAATGCATGGCAACCATATCAAACATGTCAAGCATGACCAAATGGATAACCAACAGACTTTAAGCATGGAAAAATAGTGCTAACATCTTCATGGAACCAAACCAACACATGCAAAAATCATGGTCTAAACACAAGGGACATTTCTAGGCCAAATGGAGCAATACAAAGCAAGTACTACAAGCATACAAGGAGGCACAAATCCGGCCAAAAACAGAGATCCCACATGACCTAAAAACACCCAAAAAGTTCTGAAATGAAGCAAAAACCAAGCAAGCATGCACGTCACCCTTTTGGGCCACAACTCAAGGAAACAAGACCATAAAGGGAGAGGGGTGTCCCTCCCCTATGCAAGACTTCAAACCGACCTTTTTAACACTAAAAATACACTGATTTTCAGTGGTGAAGAGATCAAAATACAAAGATGACCAAAGCTTAACCAAAGAGGCAACAAAAGTGGCCAAACAAGGCCTAATAGAGTGAGTTTGCACTCAAAACACCAAACCACCTTAATGAAAGTTCTAAAGCATGAAAATATAAGCCTTATTCATGTTATACACAAAAGCTAAATCAAAAAGCAAAATAGATAAAAAATGATTGCAAGTTTGGGGAATATAAAGCAAGATGCTCACCCTTGAAGAACCTTTGAAGAACAAATGGTCTAGCCCTCTTCTTTTGATCAAAATCAGTCCAAAAACTCAAGAAAGAACCCCCCAAGTCCCTAAATCTCGGAGCAAGGTGTAATAGTGTGTGTAATGGTGCAAAAGTAAGGTAAAAACACACTTTTGAGCTAAGAAACACACACAAAGGAGGAGAGAGAGGGAGATATAGAGATAATGTGTATCTATATCTCTAAGCTCTGGTTTTTGGTTCCAACTTTCTAACCTAGATCAAAGAGGAAGGCCCTCCCTCTTATAAGACTCCCTCTTGCAAAGCTTATACAACAAGCTTGCTTAGAGGGAGATCCCTCCATACACGTGTATGGAGGGAGGCAGAGTTGGTGCCAGCTATCACAGCTGGCACAAAATATCTCCATAAAGTAGATGAACAGTGGTCGGCTGCCCAAAAAAGTTGTTTCGACAAAAAAAAGTGCCGACCGGCAACAAACTATGCCGACCGGCAACAAAATGTGCCGATGGAAGCAAAAGACCGGCCGGTGGCCTCTAGCCACTGCCGGTGGTGTGTGGGGATGCCTCACAAGGCATTCCCTGTCCTTCCAAGGCAAAACACAAGTGTTCGGTGTGAAACCAGACACTAAACGGTCAAGTTCGGAGATCCTGAGGTAGGGCGCGCGAGCCAAAACCTCCGGGAACTCTAAACGAACACATACATGAATAATTACCGAGTGTTGCAAGTGGTGACGTCCAAGTCTCAAGGACGGTCAAAAATGGGGTGTCTACAGTTGCCCCTCTTTGACAGAACTCGAAAGTCATAACAATGACGGGAGTGAATGTCAAAGCCCAGAGACGACCCATTTTTGACAAGGCCGAAGACTTAGACAAACATGCAAGACAAACAACATATGCGCCCGAAGGCAGGGGCTAAATGCAAGACAATGCAGAGAGCCAGACATAACTTATGATCATGCAAAGAAAGCTGTAATGAAGCATACATGCGACAGTTTTAAGCTAGCACACATCAAACTACACTATAATGCAGAAAAGGATGTAAGAGAATTATGCCATTCTCAATACGTCTCACTCGGGAGATACAATACCTGTGCGGCTCGTCTGGTTGCACCAACCTCAAATGAACCGTACATACAATATCGTGCCTGCAAAGAAAACAAACCTAACAGGTACAAAATTGTTAACAACATGCATAGTAGTATACTCGAAATGCGTGACAGCGCAAAGCAAGTGGGGAGCATAACAATGCTGTGGAAATACGAACATGTAAGTGGAGCATGCGGTCTATGCTGGTAATGAAATTGATCATAAACATGCGGTCTACGCAAGCAATGAAATTAACGAGAATGCGGTCTACGCAATCAACACATGCGGTCTACGCAGGTGATGAAATTAAAATAATCATGCGGTCTACGCAATCAAAACATGCGGTCTACGCAGGTAATGAAGTTAATCAAGATGCGGTCCACGCAATCAAGACATGCGGTCTACGCAGGTAATGAAATTAAGATGCGGTCTACGCAATCAAAACATGCGGTCTACGCAGGTAAAGAAATAAATATGCGGTCTATGCAAGCAAAGTATGCGGTCTACGCAGGTAATGAAATTAAGATGCGGTCTACGCAATCAAAACATGCGGTCTACGCAGGTAATGAAATTAAGGTGCGGTCTACGCAATTAAAGCATGCGGTCTACGCAGGTAAAGAAATTAAGGTGCGGTCTACGCAATTAAAGCATGCGGTCTACGCAGGTAAAGAAATTAAGATGCGGTCTACGCAAGTAATGAAAGGTATTGTTACACAACATGATTGAAACAATTTGAGGAATTCACGAGGTATGAAAAGGATACAGGGCGGGACATTCCTCGCACGCATCGAGCATTGTTCGCAGAAGTTGTGGCCTGAGGTCAACTCGAAAGTTCACATTTCAAAAGTGCGCGTCCTCAAATGGTTTAAAGTAACGAAGGTGCGTAAACGCGTCGTTGACCTGAACAAAGGTACGGAAGGTGCGTTGACCGCAAGGGGAGTTTTACTGGCATCAATTCTGATACTTTGCTTCCTTGTCACTCTATGCTTTACTTTCCTTTTTACTAGTAATTTGAGCACATTGCACTGCCTCGGGCAGGTTTTATTCTTTTTCAAAGTTACACTTTTTGCAAAACACGTGATGGGAATGAAACAATCCATTTTGTTCAAAAAATGTTGCATTTGTAAACTTCTTATGCATCGCATCGCAAGGTATCACACCACAATGTGAACGAAATTGAACTCATTTTGGAAATTTGCATCGTAATAATCAGGTAGTGAACCGATTTACAACTCGATAAGCAAAACAAAGACATAATACATCCAAACAAGCATGAGTACAACTTGATAAACAGATCAAAAAGCTCAAAGAGGGTGAAAATACAACTCGATAAGCAAATGCACAACAAGTTGTCAATCGGACCGGCGTGCCCCCGCAAGGATCGATCACTGGGGAGGGGTTGGAGGTGGTAAAATTCCCCGATGCGTAGCATAAACAGCTTAGGAAACCAGAAGGAAGCTCATCGGCTTGGGGGAGAGACCATCGGCTACAAAGAATGGCTACCGGCTATAAAATTTCCTTGTCGGCAAACTATTATGGCCGGTCGGCAAACAGTTTGGCCGGCCGGCACTAAATGAGGGGATCAGCGGAATGTTGACACCTGTCCCCCACTCAACCTTATCTCCTACAAAAGACCCCAACTTCGTAGTTTTTCTCATTTTCACACTGATTTGCTCCAATGGAAGAGTTTCTTGCTCAAAACCTCACAGCTTGGATTGCTAGCTTGGATGGCTCGGAAAAAGTGAATTTCTGGGGTTTTGGCATAAATGCACTATTCACTCTGGGTCGCACCCCCTTGCACTTCCCATTTCTTCATGCCGCGGCAAGGTTTTGGAATCCGATGACACATGTCTTTAGCTTCGCCGGGCAAGAGATATGTCCTATCTTTGAAGACTTCCGAGCCTTAATGGAGTCCGAGCGTGACGAGGAGCTCCTGCCCCAACTTAATTTTGGTCATGCCCAATCCTTAGGGCGCATGTGTGGACTCAGCATGCATGACGCTCGGTCCCTGATTTGTGACGGGATGCTAGACATTCCGAGTTTGACCAATCGATTTTCTGATGCTGGTGATCGCAGCAACCATTACTGGCAAGGCTTCCGGCGACACGCCCTCTGTTTGTGCATGCTATCCCATTTTCTATTTGTCTCAGGCTCTGGAGGGGCTAGTGTCCGGCTGATTGAGGTTGCCCAAGGCTTGAGGGAGGGCAAGAGCTGTATTGCCATGACTCTGGCCGAGACGTTAATGGGCTTAGACGCCTTTTATTGCCATGAGACGACCAGATTAGCAGGAAGTCCACTACTACTACAGGTAATGTTTCCCACCCAATCTCGCATTCATGTATTGCTCACATCACTCGGTCCTCAAGCTCGGTCTTTTCTCACAGAACCCCATTCTCACTCTTCTCTCCTCGTACATCTCTCTATTCTTTACTCTCTCATTTTTCAATCCCTCCCCAGGTATGGCTGATGGACAAGCTACAAGTTGTGGACTCTTGCCCAGCATATTCAGCTCGCGGCTACTTCTTCCAGCACCGTCTAGTCAATGCCTTGGACGAGGGATGGTGGTTCGCTTGGATGTGCCGTTTGTCTGCAGACCGTATTGCTTGGCGGTGCCCTTGGCTGGACCTTCCGGCAATGAGTTACAACATGCCCCGGCAGACTGGGATTCAATTGATTGGTCTCACTCACTGCGTATTCTACTTCCCATTTCGGATTCGACGCCAATTTGGCCATGATCAGACCTGCCCGCCAGAGGGGATAGAGTATCCTGCTGCATTCCCGGCCCGAGGCGCACAGCTTGCTTGGCAGGCCACCGCATGGAGGATGAGAGAACTCCTGGCCCCTGCTCTTACTTTCAGTTGCACTTTGTCTGACAAATGCGTGGTTTGGCTTAACGAAGAAGCACAGATTGGGCCCAGCTTGGCATCAGAGGCTTCAACCAGTTCTGGGAGGGGGCGCAGGAACACCTGACTTGACTATGCCCCAGATTTATTGCTTTATTAGTACTTCCAAGTTTTCTTTATGAATGTAATAAAAAGCAACTTCAATTGTATGCAAGAGCAGGAGAACTCTGTTTTGAAATCAGTGAACTTGAAAGTTGTGGCACTGAAAATTTTCCGCCTTGGTCCAAAAAGGGTCAAAGTTGTAAAAAGATTATTTGAACAAAGTCAGCTTTTATTAAAACTTCTCAAAAACATTTTTGATGTGGATCAGAACTGAACACGCCTGAGATCTGTCACTGAGATGCACAACCCCAGATCCCTGCAACTAGAAAGTTGCCCCTAGTCTGAAAAGCGCCGCAGCACTGCATATCAACAGAAAGTTGCCCCTAGTCTGAGTAGCACTGTACTGGGGATTCCAACGAATGCTGATAGACAGAGGTGACCGAGATGATCAAATGGACAAAGTTGATCGGGGAAATGTTATGGCTGAACTTCATGATGAAGCTGCCTACGTATCCCGAGGATGGGAATCAAGCCTTACGTAGTTCCGGCTTAGGTTCGCTCGAGTATTTTCACTCTCCTTTTGCGCTCTAACTTTTGCCAAGGCCGCCCTTTGCGGGTTTTCAGCCTTGCGAGCTCAGTTTTTATATTTTCTAATTTTTTGTGCTCTGACTTTTGCCTAGGTCGCCCTTTCGGGTTTTCGACCTAGCGAGCCTCTCAAGGGTAGTATTTCTTCAACTTGTCCATGTTGATCGGTTGGGAGAATTCCAAGCCATCTAAGTCCATCAGAACCACAGCTCCACCTGACCAGATAGCTTTGATGATGTAGGGACCAGTCCAATTGGGTCTGAACTTGCCCCTCGGGTCGTGGATGGGAGCTCGGTTGTCCTTGAGCACCAAATCCCCTTCCTTTAGATTTCTGGACTTAACCTTCTTGTTAAAAGCTCGAGCAATTCTGCGTTGATAACTCTGAACGTGGTACAGTGCTTTCAGCCTTCTTTCGTCAAAGAGCATGAGTTCCTCAAACCTGCTCTGTTGCCAATCTGCCTCAGCTATCTGACACTCAGCCAATACCCGTAAAGACGGAACTTCAATTTCAATAGGTAGAACGGCCTCCATTCCATAAAATAACGAATACGGAGTCGCTCCGGTAGAAGTTCTAATTGAAGTCCTGTAGCCCCACAGAGCAAACGACAACTTATCTGGCCAATCTCGGTAGGTCTCCACCATTTTCCGCAGTATGTGCTTGATGTTCTTGTTGGCGGCCTCAACTGCTCCGTTGGTTTGCGGCCGGTAAGTAGATGACTTATGAAAAGCCACGTTATAGTTTTCCAACAAGTCGACCACTTCTTTCTTAAAGTGGGATCCATTATCCGAAATAATCTCGTTTGGCACCCCGTAGCGACAAATGATGTTGTTTCTGATGAACTTGGCGACGTGCGATGCTTTCAACACCGCGTATGATTGGGCCTCGACCCACTTTGTAAAATAATCTATCGCTACCAAGATATACTCATGTCCGTTCGACCCCTTCGGGGTAACAGCTCCGATCACATCAATTCCCCAAACAGAAAATGGCCACGGGGATGTCATGTTGTATAGCTTGGACGGTGGGATGTTCATACGGTTTGCATGGATCTGGCATTTGTGGCATCGCCGAACAAAGCCGATACAATCTTCCTCCATGGTTGACCAGTAGTAGCCCTGTCTGAGGATCTTTCTGGCCAACATTACTCCATTCATGTGTGCACTGCACTCCCCTCCATGGATGGCCTCCATTAGGCGCTTCGACTCTTCAGCTTCTACACAGAGCTTATGCATTCCCAGATGACCCCTTTTGTACAGCTTACCCCCGCAGATGATGAACTGAATAGCCATTCTTCTAATGGCCCTCTTATCCTTGGCGCTTGCCCCTGGTGGATACGTCTCCTTTTCTAAGAAGTTCCAAATATCGTAATACCAGGGGTTGTCGTCTTGAGCCTCATCTATGGCGGAAATCGACTCGTATGCCGGTGCAAACTTCTGATCAATGATAACTGGACGTATCCGGACTCCGGACGGGATGTCTATCATGGAAGATAGAGTTGCTAATGAATCGGCGAACCTGTTGTTCTCTCTTACTAGGTGGGTGAAATTTAGCTTCTCAAACCGAGGAATTAACAAATCCAAGGTTTGGTGGTAAATTATCATCCTTTCCTCTTTGACTTTCCAGTCTCCTTTTGCTTGAGACACAACAAGGTTCGAGTCCCCAATGACGTCCAACCGTCTTGCCCCTAGTTCTAGGGCTGCTTCCAAACCAGCAATACATGCCTCATACTCTGCCTCATTGTTCGAGACTTTGAACTGGAGCTTGAATGCTAAAGGGATACGAGAATCGTCAGGTGCTATCAGTAACACCCCTATCCCATACCCATACTGGTTTGACGCTCCGTCAAAGTACATCGTCCAAGTTTCATCCTCGATGTGCAGAATGGCTTCATCTGGGAATACGTACTCAACCGCTTCATCCCCCTCAACTGGGTGGTCGGCAAGGAACTCCGCTACCGCTCTTCCTTTCACTGACTTGTGCGTTACATACTTCAAGTCGAATTCAGAAAGCAATAGCAGCCAACGGGCTAGCCTACCCGTAAGTGCTGGTTTCTCAAAAAGATATTTGATGGGGTCCAATCGTGAAACCAACATTACAGAGTGAGCTAACAGGTAGTGCCGCAGCTTCCTGGTAGCCCATACCAAGGCCAAACAAGCCTTCTCCAGTGGTGTGTAGCGGGTCTCGTAATCCAGCATCTTCTTGCTCAGATAGTAGATGGCCCTTTCCACTCTGTCCTCTGACTCTTGCGCGAGCATGCAGCCCATGGTGGTCTCAGTTACCGAAAGATACAATATCAACGGTCTCCCCGGTTCTGGCGGTGACAACACGGGCGGGTTCTGTAGATACTCTTTGATCTGTTCAAAAGCTGCTTGACATCGGCCGTCCCATTGGAATTTCTTTCCTTTCTTCAGGAGACCAAAAAGTGGTTAATTTAGAGATAAACCGTCTTATGAATTGCACATTACCCAGAAGCCTCGCACCTCCTTTTCAGTCCTTGGTGGTGGCATTTCTAAGATGGCCTTGATTTTGGAATGGTCGACCTCGATGCCCCTTTGTGTAATCAGAAACCCTAGCATCTTCCCTGCTGTAACACCAAAAGTACACTTCTGGGGATTCAACCGCAGCCGAAACTCTCTGATCCTTTGGAAGAATTTTTGTAAGGCGGTGTAGTGGCCTTCTCTTTCTTTGGACTTGTCAATCATGTCGTCCACATACACCTCGACCTCTTTATGGATCATATCATGCAATATTGTAGTTGCTTCCCGTTGATAGGTAGCTCCAGCGTTTTTTAGCCCAAATGGCATCACTCTATAACAATATGTACCCCACGGGGTACTGAATGCAGTCTTCTCCCGGTCTTCGGGTGCCATTACTATCTGGTTATAGCCTGAAAAGCCATCCATAAACGAAAGCAAGGCGTGTCCTGCCGTGAAATCTACCAATTCATCAATGTGCGGCAAGGGAAAGTCGTCTTTCGGACTGGCCCTGTTCAAATCTCTGAAGTCTATACAGACCCGAATTCTGCCGTCCTTCTTCGGCACCGGAACAATGTTGGCCAACCAAGTAGGGTATTCAGACACCAGCAGGAAGCCTGCATCAATTTTCTTGGTGACCTCTTCCTTGATCTTAAGGGCCCAATCAGGGCGGATCCTTCTGAGCTTCTGTTTGACAGGTCGGGCCTCGGGATCAAGAGGGATCCGGTGCTGTACAATCTCAGGATTGATTCCAGGCATGTCTTCGTAGGACCATGCGAAAACATCTTTGAAATCTTTTAATAAAGCGACTAAGCACTCGCGTTCCTCAGAAGACAACGTGGACCCGATCTGGACCAGCCGTGGGTCCTTCTCAGTACCAACATTCACAGTAGTGATTTCATCCATTAAGGGTTTAACAAACCTTTCCTGCTCTTGATCAATTAACCGTTGCAAAACCGGAGGAATTTCTTCCTCGTCGTTTTCATCAAAATTTTGAAAATCCTGATTTAAGCAATAAATCAAAGGCACAGAAAAATACTCCGAAACCACATCCACGTCGTTCTCATTAAATACTTTCGAGCCGTCGGATTCTTCTATTACAACAGACTCAAAAGAAAATGAAAAAGACGACCTAGACAGGACTGTGGCATCCGGGTTATCACCCCCAGGAATACCGGACTCAGACTCAGTTGAGCTGGAATCTGATTCCGACGCACAAGATTCAGTGGAATCAGATTCCGGCTCACTACCTTACCCGGTGCTGCTAGATAAAAAGCCTTCTTCATATTGCCAGATGAGAGAAGGTACGATGGACGCATCTAAAATAGCTGATGGTAGGCCCACAGCCGCTTCATTCCCAATCACACATACCGAGGAGCTATCCCCCAAGCACCTCTGTTCGTTCGGAGGATCTGAAAACAGACACGCCAGCGCTGCCCCCACTTCGTTTTCATCGTCCTCAGACTGCACTTCCTTACTTTGCTCAGCCTCAGCCGATAGATCTGCCTGCCCTTCGGCGATGTCATCCTCAGGTAACTATAAATCAAAGAAGATCTCAAACCCCGGTACACGTTTCTTTTCCGCGTTGAGCCACGGCTCTGGGAAGCCACAGAACGGAAAGTCCTCCCCCTCCCGGACAAAGCGTCCGTTTAGGGTTCCCCGAATGGGCTGGTGCATCAAGTCAAAGGGCTTCCCCATCTGTTTCGCCCTGGCCCTGCCGGCCATTTCCTTTCCTTTCCTTATCCAATCCTCTTTGGTGGAAAGGTAGCCCAAACCAAAGGTATGGGGGTTATGTGGCACTTCGGCCGATGCTGCGACACCTTTCCTGCCGCTCTTGCCCAATCCCATCCCGGGGATGTGCTGGAGTTTGTTCATGAGATAGACTGCTTGGGCACTGACATATACCCCTTCATTAGTTGCCATGATGTTCTGTACGATCTGAACCTCAGCCAAGGTAAAGCCTGATATGAATACATCTTCCATACCGTGTTCAATTTCTACGACAGGCGTGGATACTTCTGGCGGCGGATGAATTGATGAATTCCCGAAGACAATGGCTACTCCCTTCCCATAGGGGTATTTCACCACTTGATGTAGGGTAGAGGAGACCGCCTTTACCTGATACAGCCACGGCCGCCCCAAAAGCAAGTTGAACGTTGCAGGAACCTCCAAGACATGGAAATCTATCTCGTGCTGTCCCGGCCCAACCTTTGTTTGAATCTTAACTGTTCCCATTACTTCCCGGCTTGTGTTGTCATACGCCCGAATTACCTGGGCCGTTGGCACGAAATCCGCGACTTTCAAACCAATCGCATAAGCTGTCCTTACCGGGCAGACGTTGATGGCGGACCCTGTGTCGACAAGCACCACAGGTATCCATTTATCCCTGCACTCCACAGAGATGTAGAGTGGCTTGTTATGGTTCGCACCCTCGGGAGGCAGTTCTTTGTCAGAAAAACTCAATGCTGGGGAACTTCCTCCCGAAAAGACTAAGCCCACCAGTTGTTCGGGCGTGGTGTCTATGGAAAGCTTGGCTTTGTCCATGGCTGAAAGGACGGCTTGTCTATGTACTCGAGAAGCCATAAGCAGTCCCTAGATGGAGATGTCTGCTTGTATCTTTTTCAATTGTCTCAATACGGCCTCGTCTTCGAGTTGCTTCTCCTTTTGTTTCTCTGCTTCCTTATCTTTTCCAGACGCCTCTGGTTGATCTAGGTGTGGGGGCTTGAAATACCGTCCACTCCTAGTCATGTGATCGACTTCGCCGATATACCAGGTATCATCCGGTTGGTTACCTTCCCAATCCTCGTCCGTGTGGGCAAGACATAGATCATCGTCTTCCCACCACACACCATCTGCAGCCGATAGGCATCTGTCTGGTTCTGTCACAACTGTCCCGATACTTGCAGTGCCTTTTATCCCTATGCTCGCAACATTCTCCATTTCCGTACTTGTGGCAGCCTCGATCCCCACGTGGCCTTTTGCCTTCCTGATCCTTTCAGAATCTTCGAATCCTCCTCGTTCTGACTGTGTCAACGCAGTAGATTGCTCAATGATCCCTGTACTCAAAATGCTCCATTCCCGAGCGAAACTCTCGACACCGGCGTTCTCCAGCGATGTATTCTGTTCTTCGACCTCCCCGGCTGTTATTGACGCTTCTGCCCCTGCCGGGCCTTGTTCTGACTGAAACTCCCCTACCACATCTGGCTGATCGTCCAACCATCCCGTGGCCTCAGCTGATTCCTCATAATCGAACCAGTTGACGGTTGGGTCTTCTGGATCTTGATTATCGTAAAACTGGAACTTGGCAAGATCCTCTTTCACAGCTGTCAAATCATCCATTCCTCGTCCTGGGCTGTCCCCTTGGATTGCACACAGCTCTCCCCCGGCTGGAAATTCGACATCTGGTCTATTCTGGCCCACTGGTGAAATGTAGTCACTCGGACTGTAAGTGTTCCCAACATCACTCTCAGATTCCGCAGACTCTGGTTTGACAACCTCTTTCCTGTTCTTGATGGTCACCACCACTGGCTTGGGTTGGGTTATAGAGACGTCCGTCATGCACAAATCGGTGCAATCAGGGAGGAAAACTTTCGGCTTAGGCAGGTAGGAGGGTGTGATATAGATACTAGGATCGTAGGATGCGACCCCAGTGTGGATGAAATTGATTCTTTTGGGTGGTGGAACCTGGTTATGTGTGGGGAGAGGATTTGTAGTAACATTGGGTTTCTCAGGGGGTAAAATAACCCCATTATCAATGAGATCTTGACTCTCATGACGCAACCGAAAGCACAGGTCGGTGTCGTGACCGTGCTGCTGGTGGAACGCACAATACTTGGCTGGATTGTGGGTGGCGGGCAGTCTTTCAGGTAAGGGCCGTGGCTCTAGGGGCTTCAGATGCCCTTTTCTGATCAAAACCCCCAAAGCTTTGGATAGGGGCATATAAAGTGGAGCGAAGGTTCTGGTATTTCTGGGAGGGTATTTGGCGGTTTGAGGGTTGCTTCCAGACGCACCAGAGAATGGTGTGGCTGCTGTAGTTCTTGGGGAAGGGTTGGTGGTGACCATACTCACTTCAGAAGTCCCGGTAGTTGTAGCGCCACTCGGGCCTGCATTAGTATTACGATTGAAATTTCTGCGGGGTTGCTCCCGGTCATTATCAATCCATCCTTGTCTTAAGGCGTCCTCGATCTGCACCCCCATTTCATGCAGATCAGCAAAGGTGGGAAAGGGGACTACAATCATCTTTTGCATTAGCTTCGGCTGAAGATTGCGCACAATCATCCGAATCTGGTCTTTGTCTGTGGGTCTCAAGGTCATCATCGAAGCCTTAGCCCGCCATCTGGTTACAAATTCTGAGAAGCTTTCCTTGGGTTCTTGCCTTGTTGTCTCGAGATCCCGGGTCGTGATCTCGATTTGTGTGTTGTATGAGTACTGCAGGATGAAGGCCTCAGCCATCTCGTCCCAACTTCTCTTGACGTCATCTTCCAACTTGGCATACCATGCGGCCGCCACACCTGACAGGGTCCGACCAAACAAAGACAACTTCTGCAATCTGGTGAGGCCCATTGGCCTTAGGACATCCGAAAATAGTCACAGGTGTACCATGGGATCCTCAGATCCGTCAAAATGATCAATTTGTGGCATCTTAAACCGATCTAGCAGCGTCACGGCTGTGTCGATGTATCCGTCTCCAATGTCCGGAATGGACTTCGCACCTTGAGATTTCTTGAACAGCTTTTCAAGCTTGTGCATTTTCAATGTTACGGGGTCCACCTCGGACTCGAAGGGGGAATCCGATAGATTGACAGGAGTGGGCGCCTTGGATTGTTGAGGCGGAATCGGGGGTGGAGCTAGCCCCGTTGGGATGTCCATATCTTCTTGGACATTCCGGGCGTTTGGCGTCTCTTCGAGTATCGAAACCCTTAGTGGGGGAGGGACTTGTTGTGAAGCTGACGCCTCAGGTTGCTGCCGCAATCTCACAATTATCCGCTTGCTCACTCATAACTGTGGCTTGTTGTCTGGCGAATTCTGCCTGTCGGACAGCATCCTGCTGTATCATTTTCATGCTTTCTTGAAGTTGGCGCACCATCTCCTCTAAGCTAGCCATACTATTCTGCTCTGGTTGAATTACTGGTATGCTTTCCCTCGCTACAGGTGAAACAGGACCCTGATCCCTACTGAACTCAGGTAGGGTAGATAAGGCCCTCTGAACTGACTGTTGAACCGATGTCCTTTGCCTAGTTGCCTTCTGTTTAGTAACCGGGGGTAGAGAATGGTACACCGGTTGTCCCTCTATCAGATCCTCAGATCGATGGAGTCGGCGACCTCTGATCCAGAGTGCTTGGGGAATGTCTACCGGGTTGGAAGCAATGATGCTAAACTACCTAGGAAAAAGATAAATAAAGCAATAAATAAACCAACAACTAGACAGCATAACGGCATAAAATAAACAGATAATATACAGTTGGATATTCAAAATACATAGTCGGTAAGCCGAACACACTGTCCCTTAATACTGATCACTGTTCCCCAAAATCTCTGTTCCCAAAACTGAACCTGATACCCGCAGATAACTAATTCATAAACTGATACTGATGCCCTCAGGCCTACTACTCAGTCCTGCAAACTAACATGCGCGTTCCTGTAGAACCACACTCTAAAAAAGCACATAGCAAGCAAAGAGAGCCAAAACACCCCTATGTTGGGGTAGGGTTTCCCTGTCCTATTTTGTCAGGAGCTAGGGTTTCACTATGCACACAGCAGTTTCAAACAACCTAACCTCGGGTAAGCAACCTGTCCTAACTTGGAATGGCCACTATGGATCCGAATATGCACTAGGTCGAATGGCCGAAAAGGGTGCCCCGGTAAACCGGGGTTTGTGTTCCCATGCTGTCAGAGCCCATAGCCGGTCAGCCTTATGGACATGCCTTGACAAGACAAGCCTCCGGCAAACCGTTCAGGAATGGCAGATGGCAAACACTGTGTTCCTAGGCGCACCAATGCACATGCAATGCAAAGAAACACATAAGCGAAATCAAAATAGGATATCATGAGTTCGAGTCAAGCTCTCTAAATTCCCCATCAGAGTCGCCAGAAACTGTAACAAGACCGCGAGGGACCCTCGCTACAGTTCGGACTCTCGATTTGTGTCACGGTTCTAAATCTGAACCAAAGAGTCCAAATCCGGCAAATCGTTTTGAGAAACAGATTTTTGAAAAAGTAGTGCCAAACATGGACTGCTTTGCCAGATACAGAGTCGCCACCTAAATATTTTTTTAAAATGGGGAAATTTAGGAAACCCTGACTCGGTGCCGAAGGCCACATGTCCGTCATCACCGGAGTTGTCTCGGCTCGGGAGCTTGGGTACGATCGGGGAAGGTCAGCTATGAGCACCCCCTCTCGCCCGGTCTGAAGACCGGCCTCTACTAACCGTGATATCCAATTTTGAAAGCGTTATGTGTTCTCAAACCGGTTATTAGCCTGGAATTACTATGTTGTGCGCGCAGCAAACAAGTATAGACCAAATCGCCCAAATTGGAACAAAAACATTTCATATTTGTTTTGAAATTGGTTTGCTACTCGCAAGTAGGCTAAAATGCGGATTTTGCCACCCTCAAGTGGGCTTTTTAGAAAAGATGATTTTGCCACTATCTAGTGGGCTTAAAACTCACAGTTTTAATGCATTATTCCAATTTAGGTAACTCAACCTCCATCCACCGGCATTCAAGCAGTTATATCACATAAGCAGCTAGCCTCATGGTAATCATGCTATCATGGCAACATTCACACGCATGCGATATGCTAAAGCATAAAAGCTTACCTAGTACTCCGTACCAAAACAGTAAACTAGTTAGCAAAATGTGCGTGTCCTAGTTCATGTTAATTTGCCTAATGCAACACATACAAGATGCAATTTAGATAGGCTCGGTTAACCTAATCATGGCATATGTAATGCGATCAATTATCACATATTCGATTTGTAAATTGAAGTACAAATGCAGTTAGCGTGATGTACCGAGCCTAATACATGTAGCACAAATGTATGAATGCACGCATGCATAGCATAAGGTATGCTGAATTTAGACATGCCCTAATCTACCATCGTAAGCAGGTAAATAAAAGGGAAGAAAGAAGTGAGGTTGGAAGACATACACACCACCCACACACACTTATTACAGATTCGCCCTCACTCGGAGGGCCCAAATAAATATTACAGTCCCAAATAATAAACAAATAAAATTATTACAAAATTTCCTAATTAATTAAAAGAAAGGATGCAAAAGAAAGAAGAGGGTGGCCACAGCCTCTGCCTCGGGATGCGCAGATGATGCATGCTCGGAACTCGGCTCGCCCGAAAAACCCGTACCGTACCCCTGCCACTTCTGTTTGTACTGCTTTGTCTCTCTGAAAATTGCCCAAGTCCTGGAGCAGGCTCCTTACACACTGCAGAGCACCACCGGCCAGACATAATTCCTACCGGCACTCCAGAATTTCCATCGGCTGCTGAGTTTACAATCGGCACTTAAAATATTGCCAGCCGGCACTGAATTATGCCGGTCGGCAGAAACTTCCTGCAGAGACAGTTTTGACAGCAAACAGAGAATAGACAGTGCATGGCATGGAGTTTTCAGGCACATATAAGCATGGTCATACTTCCTATCATGTTTTGAACTCAAGGAAGCATGTCCTTCGATCTTCGAACCATCAATGGTGCTTGGTGGCTCAAAGAACCAAATTTGGCATTTGATATAAAGATGCATGCAACAAACAAAATGAAAACCGAGGCCTTATCAAGTTGGAGTCAAAGGCCTCGGTGACCGGGAATCGAGGCACATTACATCACTTGAAGTATGAATGTTCCTTAATTCCCACACTTGGTTTGACACCCCAAACCAAGTAAATGCAATGCTTGTCATGGAAACATGGTTCAAAATGCGACATGATGCTAATTATGCAAGACATGCCCAAATGTCATGCAACAAATATGACAAGTATGTAATGCTAGCATGTAAGATGCAAGTGTGATACAAAACACGGACCAATTTGACAATGGGATTAATATACCACAAAGCTTAATGGAGCAACCATGCAATGAACATGAAGCAAGCATGCAATGGGACCTTGAAGTGATAAAGATGCAGGCCTTGACTCACCTCAAAACAGCACAAAAGTGCTCAAAATGATGGACAAACTCTCATGTCAACATGCAAGCCAATAGACCCAAGGCTAAGGCACCAAAAGGGCCACTTCATTTCCAAGAACAAGACCAAATCATGGCATGATTTAGACAAGTAAAAACAGAGTTTTTACATGCAAAATGGGACTCCAAAACCTCCTAGTATGGCAGCTACAATACCTCCCATGAAATGCTACCACCAAGACTCATTCCTAGGCACAAAAGAGTGCACCCTCAAGGCATAAAAGAGGTCAAGCATGCACACATACAAACATGATTCTTGGACTAAAATATCATGGCAAACAACTTCAACTCATTAAAGTGGATCAACTAAGGCATGCTAGTGACTCATATACTTGAGGGCTCACAAGCCAAAATGCATGGCAACCATATCAAACATGTCAAGCATGACCAAATGGATAACCAACAGACTTTAAGCATGGAAAAATAGTGCTAACATCTTCATGGAACCAAACCAACACATGCAAAAATCATGGTCTAAACACAAGGGACATTTCTAGGCCAAATGGAGCAATACAAAGCAAGTACTACAAGCATACAAGGAGGCACAAATCCGGCCAAAAACAGAGATCCCACATGACCTAAAAACACCCAAAAAGTTCTGAAATGAAGCAAAAACCAAGCAAGCATGCACGTCACCCTTTTGGGCCACAACTCAAGGAAACAAGACCATAAAGGGAGAGGGGTGTCCCTCCCCTATGCAAGACTTCAAACCGACCTTTTTAACACTAAAAATACACTGATTTTCAGTGGTGAAGAGATCAAAATACAAAGATGACCAAAGCTTAACCAAAGAGGCAACAAAAGTGGCCAAGCATGGCCTAATAGAGTGAGTTTGCACTCAAAACACCAAACCACCTTAATGAAAGTTCTAAAGCATGAAAATATAAGCCTTATTCATGTTATACACAAAAGCTAAATCAAAAAGAAAAATAGATAAAAAATGATTGCAAGTTTGGGGAATATAAAGCAAGATGCTCACCCTTGAAGAACCTTTGAAGAACAAATGGTCTAGCCCTCTTCTTTTGATCAAAATCAGTCCAAAAACTCAAGAAAGAACCCCCCCAAGTTCCTAAATCTCAGAGCAAGGTGTAATAGTGTGTGTAATGGTGCAAAAGTAAGGTAAAAACACACTTTTGAGCTAAGAAACACACACAAAGGAGGAGAGAGAGGGAGATATAGAGATAATGTGTATCTATATCTCTAAGCTCTGGTTTTTGGTTCCAACTTTCTAACCTAGATCAAAGAGGAAGGCCCTCCCTCTTATAAGACTCCCTCTTGCAAAGCTTATACAACAAGCTTGCTTAGAGGGAGATCCCTCCATACACGTGTATGGAGGGAGGCAGAGTTGGTGCCAGCTATCACAGCTGGCACAAAATATCTCCATAAAGTAGATGAACAGTGGTCGGCTGCCCAAAAAAGTTGTTTCGACAAAAAAAAGTGCCGACCGGCAACAAACTATGCCGACCGGCAATAAAATGTGCCGACCGGCAACAAAATGTGCCGATGGAAGCAAAAGACCGGCCGGTGGCCTCTAGCCACTGCCGGTGGTGTGTGGGGACGCCTCACAAGGCATTCCCTGTCCTTCCAAGGCAAAACACAAGTGTTCGGTGTTAAACCAGACACTAAACGGTCAAGTTCGGAGATCCTGAGGCAGGGCGCGCGAGCCAAAACCTCCGGGAACTCTAAATGAACACATACATGAATAATCACCGAGTGTTCCAAGCGGTGACGTCCAAGTCTCAAGGACGGTAAAAAATGGGGTGTCTACACATAGGCAGTCCTTGCTGGATACACATTGATGGCGGACCCTGTGTCGACAAGCACCACGGGTATCCATTTGTTTCTGCACTCCACAGAGATGTAGAGTGGCTTGTTATGGTTCGCACCCTCAGGTAGCAGTTCTTTGTCGGAAAAAGTCAACATCGGGGTAGCTTCTCCTGGAAAAACTAAGCCCACCAGCTGTTCGGGCGTGGTGTCTATTGAGAGCTTGGCCTTGTCCATGGCCGATAAGACAGTTTGTCGATGCACTCGCGATGCCATAAGCAGTCCCCAAAGGGAGATGTCTGCCTGTATCTTTTTCAATTGTTTGAGCACGGCCTCGTCTTCAAGTTGCTTCTCTTTCGGTTTCTCAGCCTCCTTATCCTTCCCAGACGCCTCTGGTTGATCTAGGTACGGGGGCTTGAAATACCGCCCGCTCCTTGTCATATGATCGACCTCGCCGATGTATTAGGTATCGTCCGGCTGGTTACTTCCCCAATCCTCATCCGTGTGGGCAAGACATAGATCGTCGTCTTCCAACCACATTCCATCGACAGCCGACAGACACCTGTCCGGCTCTGGTATGATCACACTCGCAGTACTTTCCGTCCACATGCTCGCAACATTCTCTATCCTTGTACACGCAGCACTTTTAGTTCCCACATGGGCTTTAGCTTTCTTGATTCTCTTAGAATTCTCAAACCTTTCCTGTTCTGACCGTGTCAGTACAGCTGGCTGTCCAATAATTCCCGCATTCAAAATGCTCTGATCCTGAGCGAAATTCTCGACACCAGCGCTCTCCGGCGATGTACTCTGCTCTTCGGCCCTTCCAGCCGTCACTGACATTCGCGCCCCTGTCGGGCCTTATTCTGGTTGGAATTCTCCCACAACATCCGGTTGATCATCTAACCACCCGGTAGCCTCTACCGATTCCTCATAATCAAACCAGTTGACTGCTGCGTCCCCTGGGTCTTGGTCATTGAAAAACTAGAGGTTGGCAAGGTTCTCTTCCATAGCCGTCAAATTATCTGTCTCCTGCTCAAATGCACCCCCTCGGATCATACATAGCTCTGCCCTCTTCGGCAATTCTATAATGGGCCGAACCTGGCCTACTGACAGAATATAATCACTCGGATTGTAGGCTTCCTCAGTAGAATTCCTAGATTCCTCAGATTCTGGCTCAACAATCCCATTCTCCTCTGAAATCATCCCTGTCCCATCTTCGATGGTCATCACCATTGGCTCTGGTTGGGTTCTGGAGATGTCCAACATGCACAAGTCAGTGCAGTCAGGAAGGAACACCTCCGGCTTAGGTAGGTGGGAAGGAGTGATATATATGCTAGGATCGTAAGACACGACCCCAGTCTGGATAAAATTGATTCTTTTGGGAGGTGGAGCTTGGTTGTGTGGTGGGAGAGGGTTTGTTGTAACATTAGGTTTCTCGGGAGGCAAAACCACCCCGTTATCGATGAGATCTTGAACCTCATGACGTAATCGGAAACACTGGTCGGTGTCATGACCGTGCTGTTGGTGAAATGCGCAATATTTGGCTGGGTTGTGGGTAGGGGGAAGTCTTTTCGGCAATGGCCACGGCTCTAGGGGCTTCAAGTGCCCTTTTTGATTAAAACCCCCAGAGCTTTGGACAAGGGCATATATAGTGGAGAGAACGTTCTTTGGTTTTTAGGTAGGTATCTGGCTGTTTGTGTATTGCTTCCGGACGCACCGGAGAAAGGCGTAGCTGCCATGGGTCTTGGAGGGGGAGGGGGAGGGGGAATGGTGGTGACCGTGCTCACTTCTGAGGCTCTTACAGTTGTAACGCCGCTCGGGCCTACATTGGTGTTGCGATTGAAAGTTCTTTTGGGTTGCTCCCGATCATTATTAATTAAGCCTTGCTTCAAGGCATCCTTAATCTGTACTCCAATCTTATGCAGATTAGCAAAGGTAGGGAAGGGGAGCACGATCATTTTCTGCATTAGCTTAGGCCGGAGAATGTGCACAATCATCCGAATTTGATCTTTATCTGTGGGCCTTAGGGTCATCATTGAGGCCTTAGCCCTCCATCTGGTCACGAACTTCGAAAAGCCCTCTATAGGCTCCTGCCTCGTTGTCTCAAGATCAAGGGTCGTAATCTCAATTTGCGTGTTATACGAGTATTGCGCAATGAAGGCCTCAGCTATCTCGTCCCAGTTTCTCTTGACATCATCTTCTAATTTGGCGTACCAGATGGCCACCACACCTGACAGTGTCTGGCCGAATAGAGACAGCTTCTGCAGTCTGGTGAGGCCCATCAGCCTTAAGATGTCTAAAAACAAACGCAGGTGTACCATAGGATCCCTGGATCCATCAAACCGGTCGATGTGCGGCATCTTGAATCGGTCCGGCAGCGTCATAGCTGCGTCGGTGTACCCATCTTCAATATCAGGGATGGTCTTGACTCCCTGGGATCTCTTGAACAGCTCTTCAAGCTTGCTCAACTTCAATGCGGTGGGATCTGTCTCGAACTCAAAGGGAGAGTCCGGTAGGTTGGTGGGTGTTTTGGATAACAGGGGTAGGATTTGGGGTAGGATTAGGGGCGGAGGTGGCCCTGTGAGAATGTCCGTATCATTCTGAACATTAGCTGTCTCTCTGTGTATTGGAACTCCTAGTGGTGGAGGAGCTTGATGCGAAGCAGATGCTCCGACTTGCTGTTGTAGCCTCACGATTAACTCTACTTGTTCAGTCATAACCGTGGCCTGTTGCTTGGCAAACTTTGCCTGTCGGATAGCGTCTTGCTCTATAGTTTTCATGCTCTCTTGGAGCTGGCGCATCGTCTCCTCTAAGCTCGCCATACTACTCTGATCTGATTTAATTTCTGGTATATATTCCCTCTCTACGGGAGAAACAGAACCCTGATCTCTACTGTACTCAGGTGGGGTAGATAAAGCCCTCTGTACTGATCGCTGAACTGATATTCTCTGCCTGACTGGCCTCCGTCTAGGAACCGGGGGTAATGAGTAGTACACTGGTTGTCCGTCTACTAGATCCTCAGATTGATGGAGTCGGCGACCTTTAATCCAGTGTGCTTGGGGAATATCTACTGGGTCAGAAGCAATCTTGCTAAACTACCTAGTAAAAAGATAAATAAAGCGATAATAAGGAAATAAACGACCAGACAAACGGACAACATAATAGCTTAAATAAACATAACATATGGTTTGGCATGACAACATCCTGTCGATAAGCTGAACACACTGTTCTCAAACATTGATCATTATTCCCCAAATCACTGTCCCCAAAGCTGGATCTGATACCCGTAGATAACTGATTAAAATACTGGTGCCTGCAGGCCTGATGCCCAAACTTCCAAACTGATACGTTCAGTCCTGTAGAGGCCAACTCTAAGAGCACATAGCAGATAAGTGAGGGCCAAAACACCCCTATGTTGGGGTAGGGTTTCCCTGTCCTATTTTGTCAGGAGCTAGGGTTTCACTACGCACGCAGCGGTTTCAAACAACCTATAATCGGGTAAGCAACCTGTCCTAGTTTGGAATGGTCACTATGGATTCCGAATATGCACTAGGTCGAATGGTCAAAAGGGTGCCTCGGTAAAAATCGGGGTTTGTGTTTCCATACTAGCAGAGCCCGCAACCGGTCAGCCTTATGGCACGTTTCTGAAAGCGAGCCTCTGGCAAACCGTTCAGGAATAGCAGATGGCAAAGACGGTATCCTAGGCGCAGCAATGCAAATGCAATGCAAAGAGACATATAAGTGTAGTCAAAACAAGATATCATAAGTTCGAGTCAAGTTCTCTAACTCCCCAGCAGAGTCGCCAGAAACGTAGACGTCCCCCGAACGCCCCGGGAGGATGAGTCCCGTTCTATTCGTTTTGGGCTCACTATAGTTCAGGACTCTCAAATTGTCACGGTTCTTAATCTGAACCAAAGAGTCCAAATTCGGCAAATCGTTTTGAAAAATAGATTTTTGTAAAGAAGTGCCAAACATGGATTGATTTGCCAGATACAGAGTCGCCACCTAAATATTTTATTTTGGGAGAACTTAGGAAACCTTGACTCGTTTGGCTAAGGCCACGTGTCCATCATCACCAGAGATGCTTCGGCTCGGGAACTTGGGTACGATTGGGGAAGGTCAGCTATGAGCACCCCCTCTCGCCCGATCCGAAGATCGGCCTCTACTAACCATGATATCTTGTTTTGAAAACACTATGCGTTCTTATTCCGGTTATTAGCCTAGATTTACTATGCGATGCGCACAGCATACAAGTATAGACTGAATCGCCTGAGTTAGAACAAAACATTTCATGTTTGTTTTTGAAAGCAGTTTGCTACTCGTAAGTAGGCTAAAGTGCCGGTTTTGCCACCCTCAAGTGGGCTTTAGAAAAGATGGTTTTTGCCACTATCAAGTGGGCTTAAAACTCATGGTTTTAATGTATTATTCAAATTTAGGTAATTTAACCTCCATCCACAGGCATTCAAGTAGTTATATCACATAAGCAAATAGCCTCATGGTAATCATGCTGTCATGGCAACACTCACACGCAGGCAAGGATGCTAAAGCGTAAAAAGCTTACCGAGTACTCCAAGCCAAAACAAAAGCTATGTTAGAAATCCATGCATGATCCTAACTATACAGAAATGCCTAATGCAACACATGTAGGAATGCGAATACATTAGGCTCGGCTATTCTAAAATGACATGCGAAATGCAATAACTAACACGTATTCAATTTGGAATTGAAACACAAATGCAGTTAGTATGATGCGCCGAGCCCGATGCATGCAAAACAAATGTATGAATGCACGCATGCATAACATAAGGTATGCTAATTTAAATATGTCCTAATACTAACCATCGAAAGTTGGTAAATAAAAGGGAAGAAAGAAGTGGGGTTGGAAGACATACACACACTCACACACACTTATTACACAATTGCCCTCGCTCGGAGGGTCCAAAAGAATAACACAGTCCGAATAATAAATCAACTATCCTAGCTAATTAATTATTACAGACCCTCTTAATTAATTAACAAATTAATCACAAAAATAATTTAAATGTGAAGCTAAAGAGACTGCCGCAGCTCTGCCTCGGAATGCGCGAATGATGCATGCTTGACTAGCCCTGCTCGGAAACTCGCTGCCATAGCACTGTTGCCTCTGTTTACACTGCCCTGCTCCTCTAAAAATTTGCACAAGTCCCAAGGATGCTTCTCTGAACACTGGGGACCATCACCGACCAAGTGGGAACACCACCCGCCGAATGGAATGGTCATCGACCATTAGTTGAGCCATCGGCTAATTGTATTTGGTCGGTCAGCACTCCAAGTAGCCGGCCGGCTATTTCTTCCTACAGAATCCTGCAGTTGACAGCAGCAGAGGGCAAGCAGTGTATGGCATGGAATTTTCAAGCAAATGTGAGCATGGCTACACTCCCCATCATGCAATAGACTCAAGGGAGCATGACCCTCGGCCCTCGGGCCATCAATTATGCATTTTGATGCATGATGGCCTAAGAGGCCAAGTTTGCCATTCTATGTAAAATGCATGCAACAAAAGAGATGAATGCCAACACCCTATCATATTGAGATCAAGGGCGTCGGCGACCATGGATTGAGACGTGTTACGTCATTTAGAGTACGAACACTCTCAATCCCCATGCTTGGTTTGACAGCCCAAACCAAGCAATGAAATGCATGTATACAAACATGGCTCAAGAATGCAACATGAGGCTAAGATACAAAACATGCCAAATGCTATGCAATCTATTACGCAAGCATGCAATATGCTAATCATGCAAAAGGCAATACAATGCAATTTAACATGTGATGCAAACATGGTACAATGCAAGCATGCAAAGAGAGGAAACAAGCCAAACATACAACTATGTACAAGAATGGACTTAGACTGAAATGGGAGGCCTCAGCCACACCCTAAAACAATGGCCAAAAGGGTAAAAAAGGGCACAACTTATGCATTCAAGCATGCACACACCAAGACCTATCATCTAAGCATGGAAGGAGACAACTCTAAGCACACATAAAGGCAATATGCTTGGACATTAAACACTCATGTTAAACTCTGAAAAGCATGCAAAAGATGATACCAAGACATGCTATGGAATGGATTCAAAATAGAAGGTATTCAAGGCTACAAAAGAGAGCATTGCTCAACACCTACCCTAAGCACACATGGCATGAACTAAGCAACCCAAAATAGAGTTTTCATGCATCAAAATATGCCCCAAAACCCACTGATATGACAGCCCCAAAAACTTAAATACATAAGCATGCACAATGCTCATTTCTAGGCACAAAAGGACACCTCTTCAAGGCATGAAAAGGGTGATGGATACATGCATAGGAATATGGATTAGGCACTGATATGGCATGTGAAATGACTCCAAATCATTGAAACAACCCAACTAAAACATGCTCATGACTCACACCCTTAAGGCTCACAAGCCAAAATACAAAGGGGCTATACCAAACATGGTAAATATGATCAAATAAGCTCCCAACAGACCTTAAGCATGGTAAGACATGGCTAAGAACTTCACAAAGTTAGGCCAAAATATGAGGGCATAGTAGGTTAAATGCATGATGCACTTCTAGGCATAACGGCGGAATACAAAGCAAGTATATTATGCATGCAAGGGACCTTTAATCCGACCAAAAACAGAGGCATAATATGACCCAATAACACCCAAAAACCACTGGAATGAAGCCAAGAACAACTAATCATACATGCTACCCTTATGGGCTAAAAATACAAACAAAAGAGAGACCAAGGGAGAGGGGTGTCCCTCCCCTATGCAAGACCTCAAAACCCCTTCTTCACCACTGAAAATCCACTGGATTTTAGTGGTGAGAAGGCCAATACACAAGAGGTTCCAAAACTTAACAAAGAGAGTACAAAAAAGGTCCAAACAAGGTCTAAGAGGGGGAGATCGACCCCAAACAACAAAATGACCTCAATGAAGTATCTTAAGCATGCAAATACGAGACTTTTTTCAGTTATACATGAAGCTCAAATCAGTATGTAAAGTAGGTCAAAAGCTAGTGCAAGATTGAGAAATCTAAAGCAAAAGTGTTACCCTTGAAGAACACCTCAAGAACAGCAAGTCCAGCCACCTTCTTCTGATCAAAACTAGCTCAAAACCTCAAGAATAAACCCTCAACACCTCCCAAAGTCAAAGTATGGTGTAATGGTGTGTGTTTTAGTGCAAAAGTAAGAACAAATCACCCTTTTAGGCCCTCAAACACACACAAATGAAGAGAGAGAGAGGGAGATATAGAGAGAGAAGATGTATGTATCAGAATATATATGTTCTAGGTCTGATTTTGCTGAACCAAAAACAAGGAGAGGGTTTGTCTCCTTATATGGACCCTCAAAAGTGCTAAGCTTCCAAGAGAAGCTAAATAAAAGGATCGAGGCTTCCTCAAGAAGCCAAGGCAAAGGGGCCAAGGCTTCCTGAGGAAGCTGAGGTAGGGTACAAGCTTCTTGAGAAAGCTAAGACAAAGGTCCAAGCTTCCTCAAGAAGCTAGACCAAAAGGGTGCAAAAGGGGCAAAACAGCCACAGATGTGCACGGGGGCAGGGTTTGTGCATTCCAGCTAGCACAGCTGGCATGCACCATGCCTAGAAAAGGAAAAAAGGTGGTACCGGCCAGAAAAGAAGGCCATCGGCCAAACAGGTGGTCGGCCGGCCACACAAAATGCCGACCGACCAATGGACTATTTCACCAATGGCCGGTAGCCTCAAAACATGGACGGTGGGTATCAGGGGTAGCTAGCAAGCTACTCTCTACCCTTAGGTGCAAAAACAAACAAGTCCTTGGTGTAAAACCAAGCACAAAACAAGCAAGTCGAGAGATCCTGAGGCAAGGCGCGTAGCCAAGACCTCCGGGAACTCAAAACAAACACGAACATAGATGACCACTGAGTGTTCAAGCGGTGACGTCCAAGTCTTGAGGACGGTCAAAAATGGGGGCTCTACACTTGGCCAATTTATCTAATGAAACAATTAGTGGCCTAAGCTAGTTCCCAGAAAAATAGAGAGAAAGATGGAGAAGGGGCGTAGAAGGTTAGAAAGAAACTTTGTTCTTGAGAGCGAGAAGAGAAAAAACAATGAGACATATGAAGAAAATCAATAGGAATTCAAATTCACCCTTTTTGGATTTGAGAACTGAACACTAAGTTGATTTACAAAACCTAAAATGAGGTGCTCAAGTTAAACTAATATCGTTAAGCAGCTATAAGTTCAGAAACTCTGCTTCTTAAAGGCTACGCAAGATTAGTTTGAGTTAAAGTTGGCCAGTTAAGCTAACGAAACAACTAATGGCCTAAGCTAATTAGTTACTAGAACAAAAGAGAGAAGGATGGAGAATGACGGAGAAAGTTAGATAGAAACTTTTTTCTTGAGAACTAGAAGAGAAAAAAGAATGAGAAATAGGAATAAAATCATGGGGAAGTTGAGAACTTAGTTAATTTAGTAAACCAGGGGGAGAAGGACGTAGAAGGTTAGAAGGAAAGTTTATTCTTGAGAGCTAGAAGAGAAAAAGGAATAAGAAATAGAAAGAAAATCAAAGGGAATTCAAAGTCATCCTTTTGAATTTGAGAATTGAACACTTAGTTGATTTAGAAAACTAAAATGAGAGGCTTAAGTTAAAGTATTATCGTTGAGCTATAATTACTCCATAAATTCTCTTTCTTAGAGGTTAGGCAAGATTGGTTTCAGTTAAACTTGGCCAATTAAGCTAATAAAACAATTTGTGGCCTAAGCTAATTATTTCCTAGAACGAAAGAGAGAACGATGGAGAAAGAGGGAGAAGGTTAGAGAGAAACTTTATCCGTAAGAGCTAGAAGTGAAAAAAGAACGAGAAAAAGGAAGAAAACAATGGGAATTAAAATTCATCATTTTGGATTTGAGAATTGAACGCATAGTTGATTTACAAAACCTAAAATGAGGTGTTGAAGTTAAAATAATATTGTTAAGGTACAATCACTTGGAAAATTCTCTTTCTTCGGGGCTAAGCAAGATTAGTTTGAGTTGAACTAGACCAATTAAGATAACGAAACAATTGATGGCTTAAGCTAATTAGTTTCTTGAACCGAAGAGAGAATGATGGAGAAGGATGGATAGGGTGAGAGACAAACTTTTATCTTCAGAGCTAGAAGAGAAAGTTACAGAAAAAACAGAGAAATAGGATAAAAATCGAAGGGAATTCAAAGTCATCTTTTCAGATTTGAGAATTGAACACTTAGTTGATTTAGAAAACCTAAAATGAGTTTCTTATGTTCAACTAATATCGTTAAACTACAATTACTCAGTAAATTCAGTTTCTTAGAGGTTAAGCAGGATTAGTTTGAGTTAAACTTGGCCAATTAAACTAATGAAACAATCAATGGCCTAAGCTAATTTGTTCCTAGAGCCAAAGATAGAAGGTTGGAGAGGGACGGAGAAGGTTAGACGGAAACTTTCTTCTTGAGAGCTAAAAGAGAAAAAAGAATGAGAAATAGGAAGAATGTCAAAGGGAATTTGAATTCATCCTTTTGATTTGAGAATTGAACACCTAGTTAATTTAGAAAACTTAGAATGAGGTGCTTAAGTTAAACTAATATCGATAAGCGATAATTACTCAGTAAATTCTCTGTCTGAGAGAGCCAAGTAAGATTAGTTTGAGCTAAACTTGGCCAATTCATCTAATGATACAATTAGTGGCCTAAGCTAGTTCCAAGAAAAATAGAGAGAAAGATGGAGAAGGGGCGTAGAAGGTTAGAAAGAAACTTTCTTCTTGAGAGCGAGAAGAGAAAAAACAATGAGAAATATGAAGAAAATCAATAGGAATTCAAATTCATCCTTCTTGGATTTGAGAACTGAACACTCAGTTGATTTACAAAACCTAAAGTGAGGTGCTCAAGTTAAACTAATATCGGTAAATAGATATAACTTCAGAAACTCTGCTTCTTAAAGGCTACGCAATATTAGTTTGAGTTAAACTTGGCTAGTTAAGCTAATGAAACAACTAATGGCCTATGCTAATTAGTTACTTGAACAAAAGAGAGAAGGTTGGAGAATGTAAGATACAGTTAGATAGAAACTTTTTTCTTGAGAACTAGAAGAGAAAAAAGAATGAGAAATAGGTATAAAATCTTGGTTAAGTTGAGAACTTAGTTAATTTAGTAAACCAAACGGAGAAGGACGTAGAAGGTTAGATGGAAAGTTTATTCTTGAGAGCTAGAAGAGAAAAAGTAATGAGAAATAGGAAGAAAATCAATGGGAATTCAAAAGTCATCCTTTTGGATTTGAGAATTGAACACTTAGTTGATTTAGAAAACTAAAATGAGATGCTTAAGTTAAAGTAATATCGTTAAGCTACAATTACTCCATAAATTCTCTTTCTTAGAGGCTAAGCAAGATTAGTTTGAGTTGAACTTGGCCAATTAAGCTAATGAAACATTTGGTGGCTTCAGCTAATTAGTTTCTTGAACCGAAGAGAGAATGATGGAGAAGGATGGCGAGGTTGAAAGACAAACTTTCATCTTCAAAGCTAGAAGAGAAAGTTATAGAAAAAACAGAGAAATAGGATGACAATCGAAGGGAATTCAAAGTCATCTTTTCAGATTTGAGAATTGAACACTTAGTTGATTTAGAAAACCTAAAATGAGTTTCTTATGTTGAACTAATATCGTTAAACTACAATTACTCAGTAAATTCAGTTTCTTAGAGGCTAAGCAGGATTAGTTTGAGTTAAATTTGGCCAATTAAACAAATGAAACAATCAATGGCCTAAGCTAATTTGTTCGTAGAACCAAAGAGAGAAGGTTGGAGAGGGACGGAGAAGGATAGAAGGAAACTTTCTTCTTGAGAGCTAAAACAGGAAAAAGAACGAGAAATAGAGGAATGTCAAAGGGAATTTGAATTCATCCTTTTGATTTGAGAATTGAATACCTAGTTAATTTAACAAACTTAGAATAAGGTGCTTAAGTTAAACTAATATCGTTAAGCGATAATTACTGAGTAAATTCTCTGTCTTAGAGAGCCAAGTAAGATTAGTTTGAGCTAAACTTGGCCAATTTATCTTAATGCAACAATTAGTGGCCCAAGCTAGTTCCAAGAAAAATAGAGAGAAAGATGGAGAAGGGGCGTAGAGGGTTAGAAAGAAACTTTCTTCTTGAGAACGAGAAGACAAAAAACAACGAGAAATATGAAGAAAATCAATAGGAATTCAAATTCATCCTTTTTGGATTTGAGAACTGAACACTCAGTTGATTTACAAAACCTAAAATGAGGTGCTCAAGTTAAACTAATATCGTTACGCAGCTATAACTTCAGAAACTCTGCTTCTTAAAGGCTACACAAGATTAGTTTGAGTTAAACTTGGCCAGTTAAGCTAATGAAACAATTAATGGCCTAAGCTAATTAGTTACTAGAACAAAAGAGAGAAGGATGGAGAATGACGGAGAAAGCTAGATAGAAACTTTTTCTTGAGAACTAGAAGAGAAAAAAGAATGAGAAATTGGAATAAAATCATGGGGAAGTTGAGAACTTTGTTAATTTAGTAAACCAAACGGAGATGGACGTAGAAGGTTAGAAGGAAAGTATATTTTTGGGAGCTAGAAGAGAAAAAGTAATGAGAAATAGGAAGAAAATCAAAGGGAATTCAAAGTCATCCTTTTGGATTTGGGAATTAAACACTTAGTTGATTTAGAAAACTAAAATGAGATGCTTAAGTTAAAGTAATATCGTTAAGCTACAATTACTCCATAAATTCTCTTTCTTAGAGGCTAAGCAAGATTGGTTTGAATCAAACTTGGCCAATTAAGCTAACAAAACAATTTGTGGCCTAAGTTAATTAGCTCCTAGAACGAAAGAGAGAATGACGGAGAAAGAGGGAGAAGGTTAGAGAGAAACTTTATTCTTAGGAGCTAGAAGTGAAAAAAGAACGAGAAAAAGGAAGAAAACAAAGGGAATTAAAATTCATCATTTTGGATTTGAGAGTTGAACACTTAGTTGATTTACAAAACCTAAAATGAGGTGTTGAAGTTAAAATAATATTGTTACGGTACAATCACTCGAAAAATTCTCTTTCTTTGGGGCTAAGCAAGATTAGTTTGAGTTGAACTAGGCCAATTAAGCTAACGAAACAATTGGTGACTTCAGCTAATTAGTTTCTTGAACTGAAGAGAGAATGATGGAGAAGGATGGAGAGGGTGAGAGACAAACTTTCATCTTCAGAGCTAGAAGAGAAAGTTATAGAAAAAACAGAGAAATAGGATGAAAATCGAAGGGAATTTAAAGCCATCCTTTTAGATTTGAGAATTGAACACTTAGTTGATTTCGAAAACCTAAAATGAGTTTCTTATGATAAACTAATATCGTTAAACTACAATTACTCAGTAAATTCAGTTCCTTAGAAGCTAAACAGGATTAGTTTGTGTTAAACTTGACCAATTAAACAAATGAAATAATCAATGGCCCAAGCTAATTTGTTCCTAGAACCAAAGAGAGAAGGTTGGAGAGGGATGGAGAAGGTTAGAGGGAAACTTTCTTCTTGAGAGCTAAAAGAGAAAAAAGAATGAGAAATAGGAAGAACGTCCAAGGGAATTTGAATTCATCCTTTTGATTTGAGAATTGAACACCTAGTTAATTTACAAAACTTAGAATGAGGTGCTTAAGTTAAAGTAATATCGTTAAGCAATAATTACTCAGCAAATTCTCTGTCTTAGAGAGCGAAGTAAGATTAGCTTGAGCTAAACTTGGCCAATTTATCTAATGAAACAATTAGTGGCCTAAGCTAGTTCCAAGAAAAATATAGAGAAAGATGGAGAAAGGGCGTAGAAGGTTAGAAAGAAACTTTCTTCTTGAGAGCGAGAAGAGAAAAAACAATGAGAAACATGAAGAAAATCAATAGGAATTCAAATTCATGCTTTTTGGATTTGAGAACTGAACACTCAGTTGATTTACAAAACTTAAAATGAGGTGCTCAAGTTAAACTAATATCGTTAAGCAGCTATAACTTCAGAAACTCTGCTTCTTAAAGGCTACGCAAGATTAGTTTGAGTTAAAGTTGGCTAGTTAAGCTAATGAAACAATTAATGTCCTAAGCTAATTAGTTACTAGAACAAAAGAGAGAATGATGGAGAATGACGGAGAAAGTTAGATAGAAACTTTTTTCATGAGAACTAGAAGAGAAAAAAGAATGACAAATTGGAATAAAATCATGGGGAAGCTGAGAACTTAGTTAGTTTAGTAAACCAGACGGAGAAGGACGTAGAAGGTTAGAAGGATAGTTTATTCTTGAGAGCTAGAAGAGAAAAAGTAATGAGAAATAGGAAGAAAATCAAAGGGAATTCAAAGTTATCCTTTTGGATTTGAGAATTGAACACTTAGTTGATTTAGAAAACTAAAATGAGATGCTTAAGTTAAAGTAATATCGTTAAGTTACAATTACTCCATAAATTCTCTTTCTTAGAGGCTAAGGAAGATTAGTTTGAGTTAAACTTGGCCAATCAAGCTAATAAAACAATTTGTGGCCTAGGCTAATTAGTTCCTAGAACGAAAGAGAGAACGACAGAGAAAGAGGGAGAAGGTTAGAGAGAAACTTTATTCTTAAGAGTTGAAAGTGAAAAAAGAACGAGAAAAAGGAAGAAAACAAAGGGAATTAAAATTCATCATTTTGGATTTGAGAATTGAACGCTTAATTGATTTACAAAACCCAAAATGAGGTGTTGAAGTTAAAATAATATTGTTAAGGTACAATCACTCAGAAAATTCTCTTTCTTCGGGACTAAGCAAGATTAGTTTGAGTTAAACTAGGCCAATTAAGCTAATGAAACAATTGGTGGCTTATGCTAATTAGTTTCTTGAACCGAAGAGAGAATGATGGAGAAGGATGGAGAGGGTGAGAGGCAAACTTTTATCTTCCGAGCAAGAAGAGAACGTTATAGAAAAAACAGAGAAATAGGATGAAAATAGAAGGGAATTCAAAGTCATCTTTTCAGATTTGAGAATTGAACACATAGTTGATTTAGAAAACCTAAAATGAGTTTCTTATGGTAAACTAATATCGTTAAACTACAATTACTCAGCAAATTCAGTTTCTTAGAGGCTAAGCAGGATTAGTTTGAGTTAAACTTGGCCAATTATATAGCGATCCCGGTTTTCCCTTTTGTGTTTAACTGTAATTCGGACTCGGTTCCGTAAGGGTGCTGTTGTCTTATCCTCTTTCTATCCCTTACTCTTTGTGTTCGAGTTTTGGGTTGTGTTGGGCAAGTTGGGAATAAGTTGGTTGTGTTTTAAAATGTAAAATCCTTGCCCAGTTTTTGGTTTTTCCGCTCGAGCGACGCTTCTGACGCTCGAGCGGGCCTTGTTGTTGTTTATCCGCTCGAGCGGGGGTGTTGGCGCTCGAGCGGGGAAATCACCCGTCTAGTATTTCGTCTGCAGTGGTAGACGCTCGAGCAGGGAATTGGCCGCTCGAGCGGGAGTTTGTGTCTGACGCTCGAGCGGAGAGTTTTACGCTCGAGCGGGGACCATGTCTGTAAAAGTTCTGGGAGTGTGCATCCGCCGCTCGAGCGGGAGTTTGGACGCTCGAGCGGGAGTCTGTGAGTGACGCTCGAGCGGGGGGTTTCCACGCTCGAGCGGGGCGTCTTTTATATAAAGCCGAGATCTGACTTTTTTGTTCACTTTTCAACATCCTTTCTCTCTCTTACTTTTCCAGAAAGCTATTTTGAGAGTTCCTCTCACTAAAACCCTAACTTCTCTCTTAGGATTGATCTAGTAGGAGTTGTTTTCTCACCTCCAACCTTCACAAAAGTTGTGTTGATCGTCGAGGGCTATCTTTTAATCTGAAAATTTCGGGATGTGGAGCATTTTCGTTTTCTTCGTCTCCTTCATTGGGATTCATCACTCGAGGTAGGGATATCCTACTCCTCTTTATGAGCTTTGTCGTTAAATTTTAGTATTTTGATACGTTAGGGGTTGTTGGGTAATTTTGAGAAAGTTTGGGCCTTTGTGTAATTTTACAAAAGTTGGGGTTTTAAATATATAAAACCTATATGCATGTTTGGCATAGAGAAGTGGAATTAATGTTGAAATATTGATGAAAATGAATCCTTAGGGTTGCAATATTAATTATGGAAAATGCCCTAATTACATTGATTAATTAATTTGTATAATTAATTGTGAGAAATGAGGAATTGAAATGAGAAAATCGAGATTGGGAATGCATGGGATTAAAGGGTGTAGTTGAATCATTTATCGCTCACCAAATTGAAATGTTGACTACAATATCCGTTGGATGCATTTATTTTTTGTTTAGAAATAATTGCTTTGGGCTACCGGTGGAGGGTAGTTTTGATTTTTGTGGACAATGCATGATGATTAGGCAAACTAAAACTAATCAATTGGCTGTGTCATAGAGTATGACGGTTGAAAGAATACATTAACTTTTTGTATTGATTGATTATGTATACTACCGATGTGTATATATATATATATATATATGGTGCTTTGTGCTCACGGTTTATTGGAAGAAACGGGCTGGACCTCTAAACCAAACGGTTTATTGGAAGAAAGGGGCTGGACCTCTAAACCGGAAATTGATACAACTCATATGCTTATCTTTTGAAGTATTGATACAGCTCATATGTTTATCTTTTGAAGTATTGATACAGCTCATATGCTTATCTTTGAAGTGTTGATTTAGCTCATATGCTTATCTTTTGAAATGTTGATATAGCTCATATGCTTATCTTTCGAAGTGTTGATATAACTCATATGCTTATCCTTTGAAGTGTGGATGCAGCTTGTGTGTTTATCTGTTGAAGTATTGATATGGCTAGTAAATGAAAAAAAATGTTAAAGATGAGTTATTGTCTCATACAAGTTGTTTGGCTGGGTTCAGAACTATGGTATGAATTGAGAATTGGATAAGAAACGGAAAGTGAAATGTAACTTGGACATGATTGTCATGAAACTGTAACACGGTATAAGTGGGAATATAAGTGTGGACCATCTGTTGAATGCTATTATTTTAGTCATTGTTTATAATTGGTTTAGTACATTTCTACTGGGCTGTGGCTCACCCTATATGGGAACATCATTTCAGGTACAGGTAGCATGCCACCTCCAAGGACATAGCTTGGAAGGCTAGAGGCGGACAGACATTTTTGTTGTCTATTTTCTTGATGTATTACATGTAATTCAGGCCAAGGGCCTAATATGTATTTGAGTTAGCACTCTATTTTCTTGTAACCAAGTGTTGACTTGGAAAGCTGTAAGCCCGTAAGGCATTTGCTTTGTTAATAACATGTAATACTGTTGTAAGAACTACTTTGATGAATAGAAGAATGTTGGTCTTTTGTATATCAATACATTTCAATATAGATGGTCTTTTGAGGGCGTTACAACTTGGTATCAGAGCGTACCGGGTTCGAATACTTCGGGTACGTGGGAAGTGATTATTATCACAATGGGTTTGTCTCGCTTGATTAGAGACTTAGATGTAATGTTATGTGCTTATTTGATAACATGTTTATGTGACTACTTGGGTATGGGATTTAATTTCTAAGATGTTGATTGGACCCTTGGGTTTCGTTGAGTCCTGTTGGAAAAGCACTTGATCAATGCTGTTTCTAACCGGGACTCTAGTAACGCCTCGGGACTATCATTATCCAGAAATGAAATTCGTAAGTGCTTATGTGTTTATGTGCTTACGTGGAATGAATTACTGGTGTCCATCGTGTTAGGATGCTAGTGAAATAATTTTGGCACCACTGTCGTTGTGCTAATACCTTTGTTACTTTTATTAGGATGCCTAAACGAGGAAGTTTTGATTTCCCTCCTTCCACACGGGAAGAGTTGCGAAAACAGTTTGTGGAGTTGCGCCAAGGTACTACTCCTTTGGTGCAGTTTGAGGCATAGTTTGCTAACTTGTCGAGGTTTGCCCCAGAGTTGGTGGAAACGGAGGAATTACGTTGTGCGGAGTTTGAGAGTAGGCTGTGTGATGGCATCCGAGGAAAGATTGCGGGGTCTTGGCGTAGGAGCTATAGTGTGCTTGTTGGTGTCGCGGCTCATATTGAGGCAGCGGTGCTAGCTATGGGGCAGAGTGGGGAGGAAGCCATCTCGGCGACTCCTGTAACTCAGGGTATTGGTAGGCCTTTTAAGAGGCAGAGGGTTCTAAACCTGCAACATGGAGGTCGGTCTAGAGCTACCTTTTCAATGTCGGATTTGGGTTCGGGAGGAAGTAAACAGAGGAGTGTTACTTGTTTCAAGTGTGGTCTGCTGGGCCACAAGTCTTCGGTTTGCCCACAGAGGAAGAGGGCAGGTTCAGCAGTTCAACCAGTAGTTGTGCCACCAGCATTACCTAACCAGCCAGGTTTTGGGTCGACTGGAAGTTCAGTGGGGAGGCAGTTGTTGGGGCCTCCATCAGCTCAGACTTTGAATCAGACTCGTGCTTGGGAGCTATTACTTGTTGGGTGTGTAATCAACCAGGGCATATCAGACATTTCTGTACTCAGCCAGGGGCTTCTTCGGGAGTCTTGTAACCTAGTCAAGTCCAACCTTATTCGACTGCGCAGGAGCAATACCGTTTTGGGGAACAGTCAGGCCAAATTTTGAGGGCCTCGGGTGAGTCGAGTTCCCAAATCCCAGTTGGGGAAATTAGTGGTTGTTCCAGGTGTGGCCAGATAGGGCACGCCAGTAGTTCGTGTCCGTGGCTTGTAAGCTCGTAGGCGATCCTGTGTTTGGAGATGACCAACTTTGGCGGTCTAGTGAGGGACAGTAGTGGTGGTAATACCAATGGGATAGTTTTGTTTTGACTAATCCGTTTTGTAATCGGTGAATTATCGTTTTGAAATCATTGGGTTCTGTTGTGTAATCAATGTGTTTTGGAAATGTTGGAACATCAAGGTTGTTTGTTTCTATATATATGTTTATATAGTTGTGTGTGCTAGTGCTTATCTATTTTCTTGAAATGGGCAAGTTAGAGCTTGTGGTGGCCCTAAAAGTTTTACTAATATAATAGGTTGTGGTGAGACCATAAAATCTTTGGTAATAATGCATTTATATGCGTGCGTTTTGGTTTGGGAAAAATGAGGGCTGATGAGCCATGTTTTCAAATTTGAAAGGATTACTGAGAGATGTTTATCTTAATCAGGATTACAAAGAGGCGAGAACAATTATACTTACCGGGTGTTCGAAATTTCCTTAGTGTTATCTAATTGACCTTATGTGCGTGAAAGTAATGTTGATCTACTGTCGTGAGGACTCCTCGAGGGGATGTGAAGTGTGCGAGTAATACTAGGTGTAGTATGTATTTAACATGGTGCTTTACGAGGGCATAGTGCACAATCTTATTAGGAATAGACTTGTACCTTCGTGGTAAGTAACGTTGCCGAATTGGCATATGTACTGGTTGGTTGTTTTGATTGAGGGAGTGTTAGCCCCTACATGGGGGTATGGTTGTTGGCATCGGGGAGTGATGAGTTGTAAGCAGATGGTGCTATATCTCGGGTAGTAGTATATGGGTGTTTACTAAGTTTTTGGGCTCTTTCATTACGATCGAATGTGATAGGTTTGACCTTAACACTGGTTAGGTCGGGAGATACTGTCGTAAGGGTTGATTGGGTGTACAGCCCATAGTTAGGGTGTGACCCGTGGATGGAGTCACAGTGGTATGGTGGTTGCGGATAGAGGTGTGGGATAATAGTGAGGAAGGTGAGGACCTTTACTTTGCTGGATAGTTAGGATGGTGAGTCTTTGAAAGCCTGGTCGGCATCATGCTTTGGTGTCGGGGTTTGGTGCAAGACAGTTGTTCAGTTGTAGTAATGGCGGATGGTTGGGCACGTAGACCTAGTGTCTTGGTTGTACTCTCGGAATGAGTGACAAATAGAATGAGGAATAAAGTATGGACCCTATAGGTCAGTGTTGGATGAAGATACTATGATTGATTGTGTTCGGTACGAAAGGTTGATGGATAATGTTAAATGTTGTGTTGTAGCAAACCCTGTCAGTTAACTCAGTACGAGGGAAGGGGTAAGCAAATTCTGTTACTTTGAGTTCAGTCGAGGTAGTGGGTGAAATCTCTAAGTGAAGAAGTTTTGCATAGTACGATGCGTATTAATGTGTGGGTCATATGTTGTTAGTAGATGATGTGTAGAAGGGGATTGATCTTAGGGAATCCCTGGCGGATACCTTGGTAAGGCTATAATATGGTTACTGATGGAAGTATGGTTTGAAGTTTGAAGTTTGGTAAAGCTAGGTCACTTTGGCACGAGTGCCCGTCGTTCAGTTTGGATAGTGGTAAAACGAGTAAGGGAGTGAAAGTGTGTGGAGTAAGTGTGGCACACTGTTAGAGTCGTTTCGACTTATTCAGTCATGTCTGAGCGGTGGAAGGCGTGGGGGTGTATAAAGTTATCCTTCATGTTGCTGCGTTGTTGGGAACTTCAAACGTTTAGGAGTCCCTAGTGTGATAGCATTGTTTTGGGGAATTGCGTCATTACGGTGAGTATGGGTTGGTCAAGTGGTCCTTCGTGTTTGGGTTGTCGTGATTGAGGTTGACCATGTCGGTCTTCAGTCAAAGAAGTGGGCAGGCTTGCTAGATAGCCATGGCGGGGGATAGTGATTCCCTTAGACGCAGTGTTGATACGGTTCAATTTTAGGAGATCCGGTGAGATTCCAAAATTTGTGGTGTGTGTAGGGAACTCCGTGTTTGGGGTTGGTGGTTTGAGTGACACATCAGTGTATGGATTACTGAGTGTAGAGTTTATTGAGTTGATTAGTCAGCTTGTCGGTATCGGGTTTTGGGTTGGCATTGGTCACCTTGAGTTTAGTCTCGTTTGTTGTAGACTTTGTATGTTGATTAGGGAAAACTGAAACTAATCGAACATGTTTTATCGTTGAATTTGACGGTTGGAATAATACATCTAATATGTGTATTGATTGATCATTGTGAATGATTGGCTTTTTATACATTATGTATGTATGATGTTTGGTTTGATATTGATACAACACTAAAATGTGTATCATTTGTGTATTCAAGGGGGTATTGTTGAGATGAGATGTGCTCTCATTTGGTTGTTGGCCAGGTCCTGAACCGTAATTATGATATTTTTTTTTTAGTAAAGGGAGGCGGAATGAAATTGCAAAACCATGAATCTCTTATACCTTATGTGCTGTTAGTACTGTTGTTATTTCTATTAACTATCATTATAGAAATGTTATATTTTGTGTCGGTTGTGGCATCACTGTGTGAATGATGGTGGTGGATAGTGCTGTTTTGGAAAGAAATGGAAAACAAAATTTTTCCAGTATTTGGGCCATCTAAAGGCATTGTTGAAGAGTTGATCTAATTCAAAGATTTTAAAGAATTCCAGATTAATCTTCTTGGCAAATAAACTGTGGATGACTCTGTGTTTTGGGTAACACCGTATTTGTGAAAAATGTTTACAAAGCTTTTGAGTTTTCGTATGGAAAATGCAAGATTTATTCCGGAACGTTAACGTTGAAAATTTAAACATCTTTGAGAAATGCCTCTTGAACAAGAAAATGTTTTCTAATTATCTACTCTAAAGATTTGCTTCGGTGGTGTTGTTGAGTGGTGACTTAGCTTGAAGCACTAGTCGGTTGTTGGTGAATTGTTTCGGGGGAGGTTTGGTTTGTTGAGGCTTGCGTGCCTAAGGCGTTGTCATTTAGAACGTGTCCCCCTGGTTAGTCTCTTCCTTGGTAAGAGTGAGTCGGAGGTTTGTTATGAAAATAATTTCTTTCCTTGGGGCTCGAATGTTGAATGCTTTGTGATCTGTTAACCCTGTGTTTTGGCGTATCCTTAATTTCAGGGATGAAATTCTTTAAGGGGAGGAGATTATAGCGATCCCGGTTTTCCTTTTTGTGTTTAACTGTAATCCGGACTCGGTTCCGTAAGGGTGCTGTTGTCTTATCCTCTTTCTATCCCTTACTCTTTGTGTTCGAGTTTTGGGTTGTGTTGGGCAAGTTGGGAATAAGTTGGTTGTGTTTTAAAACGTAAAATCCTTGCCCAGTTTTTGGTCTTTCCACTCGAGCGGCGCTTCTGACGCTCGAGCGGGCCTTGTTGTTGTTTATCCGCTCGAGCGGGGGTGTTGGCGCTCGAGCAGGGAAATCACCCATCCAGTATTTCGTCTGCAGTGGTAGACGCTCGCGCGGGGAATTGGCCGCTCGAGCGGGAGTTTGTGTCTGACGCTCGAGCGGAGAGTTTTACGCTCGAGCGGGGACCATGTCTGTAAAAGTTTGGGAGTGTGCATCCGCCGCTCGAGCGGGAGTTTGGACGCTCGAGCGGGAGTCTGTGAGTGACGCTCGAGCGGGGCGACTTTTATATAAAGCCGAGATCTGACTTTTTTGTTCACTTTTCAACATCCTTTCTCTCTCTTACTTTTCCAGAAAGCTATTTTGAGAGTTCCTCTCACTAAAACCCTAACTTCTCTCTTAGGATTGATTTAGTAGGAGTTGTTTTCTCACCTCCAACCTTCACAAAAGTTGTGTTGATCGTCGAGGGCTATCTTTTAATCTGAAAATTTCAGGATTTGGAGCATTTTCGTTTTCTTCGTCTCCTTCGTTGGGATTCATCACTCGAGGTAGGGATATCCTACTCCTCTTTATGAGCTTTGTCGTTAAATTTTAGTATTTTGATACGTTGGGGGTTATTTGGTAATTTTGAGAAAGTTTGGGCCTTTGTGTAATTTTACAAAAGTTGGGGTTTTAAATATATAAAACCTATATGCATGTTTGGCATGGAGAAGTGGAATTAATGTTGAAACATTGATGAAAATGAAACCTTAGGGTTGCAATATTAATTATGGAAAATGCCCTAATTACATTGATTAATTAATTTGTATAATTAATTGTGAGAAATGAGGAATTGAAATGAGAAAATCGAGATTGGGAATGCATGGGATTAAAGGGTGTAGTTGAATCATTTATCGCTCACCAAATTGAAATGTTGACTACAATATCCGTTGGATGCCTTTATTTTCTATTTAGAAATAATTGCTTTGGGCTACCGGTGGAGGGTAGTTTTGATTGTTGTAGACAATGCATGATGATTAGGCAAACTAAAACTAATCAATTGGCTGTGTCATAGAGTATGACGGTTGAAAGAATACATTAACTTTATGTATTGATTGATTATGTATACTACCGATGTGTATGTATATATATGTTGTTTTGTGCTAACGGTTTATTGAAAGAAAGGGGCTGGACCTCTAAACCAAACGGTTTATTGGAAGAAAGGGGCTGGACCTCTAAACCGGAAATTGATACAGCTCATATGCTTATCTTTTGAAGTATTGATACAGCTCATATGCTTATCTTTGAAGTGTTGATTTAGCTCATATGCTTATCTTTTGAAATGTTGATATAGCTCATATGCTTATCTTTCGAAGTGTTGATATAACTCATATGCTTATCCTTTGAAGTGTGGATGCAGCTTGTGTGTTTATCTGTTGAAGTATTGATATGGCTAGTAAATGAAAAAAATGTTAAAGATGAGTTATTGTCTCATACAAGTTGTTTGGCTGGGTTCAGAACTATGGTATGAATTGAGAATTGGATAAGAAACGGAAAGTGAAATATAACTTGGACATGATTGTCATGAAACTGTAACACAGTATAAGTGGGAATATAAGTGTGGACCATCTGTTGAATGCTATTATTTTAGTCATTGTTTATAATTGGTTTAGTGCATTTCTACTGGGCTGTGGGTCACCCTATATGGGAACATCATTTTAGTTACAGGTAGCATGCCACCTCGAAGGACATAGCTTGGGAGGCTAGAGGCGAACAGACATTTTTGTTGTCTATTTTCTTGATGTATTACATGTAATTCAGGCCAAGGGCTTAATACGTATTTGAGTTAGCACTCTATTTTCTTGTAACCAAGTGTTGACTTGGAAAGCTGTAAGCCCGTAGGGTATTTGCTTTGTTAATAACATGTAATACTGTTGTAAGAGCTACTTTGATGAATAGAAGAATGTTGGTCTTTTGTATATCAATACATTTCAATATAGATGGTCTTTTGAGGGCGTTACAAATTGAACATATGAAACAATCAATGGCCTAAGCTAATTTGTTCCTAGAACCAAAGAGAGAAGGTTGGAGAGGGACGGAGAAGGTTAGAGGGAAACTTTCTTCTTGAGAGCTAAAAGAGAAAAAAGAATGAGAAATAGCAATAACGTCAAAGGGAATTCGAATTCATCCTTTTGATTTGAGAATTGAACACTTAGTTAATTTAGAAAACTTAGAATGAGGTGCTTAAGTTAAACTAATATCGTTAAGCGATAATTACCCAGAAAATTCTCTGTCTTAGAGGGCCAAGCAAGATTAGTTTGAGCTAAACTTGGCCAATTCATCTAATGAAACAATCAGTGGCCTTAGCTAGTTCCAAGAAAAATAGAGAGAAAGATGGAGAAGGGGCATAGAAGGTTAGAAAGAAACTTTCTTTTTGAGAGCGAGAAGAGAAGAAACAATGAGAAATATGAAGAAAATCAATAGGAATTCAAATTCATCCTTTTTGGATTTGAGAACTGAACACTCAGTTGATTTAAAAAACCTAAAATGAGGTTCTCAAGTCAAACTAATATCGTTAAGCAGCTATAACTTCAGAAACTCTGCTTCTTAAAGGCTACGCAAGACTAGTTTGAGTTAAAGTTGGCCAGTTAAGCTAATGAAACAACTAATGGCCTAAGCTAATTAGTTATTAGAACAAAAGAGAGAAGGATGGCGAATGACGGAGAAAGTTAGATAGAAACTTTTTTTTTGAGAACTAGAAGAGAAAAAAGAATGAGAAATACGAATAAAATCATGGGGAAGCTGAGAACTTAGTTAGTTTAGTAAACCAAACGGAGAAGGATGTAGAAGGTTAGAAGGATAGTTTATTCTTGAGAGCTAGAAGAGAAAAAGTAATGAGAAATAGGAAGAAAATCAAAGGGAATTCAAAGTTATCCTTTTGGATTTGAGAATTGAAGACTTATTTGATTTAGAAAACTAAAATGAGATGCTTAAGTTAAAGTAATATCGTTAAGTTACAATTACTCCATAAATTCTCTTTCTTAGAGGCTAAGCAAGATTAGTTTGAGTTAAACTTGGCCAATCAAGCTAATAAAACTATTTGTGGCCTAAGCTAATTAGTTACTAGAACGAAAGAGAGAACGACGGAGAAAGATGGAGAAGGTTAGAGAGAAACTTTATTCTTAAGAGCTGGAAGTGAAAAAAGAACGAGAAAAAGGAAGAAAACAATGGGAATTAAAATTCATCATTTTGGATTTGAGAATTGAACGCTTAGTTGATTTACAAAACCTAAAGTGAGGTGTTGAAGTTAAAATAATATTGTTAAGGTACAATCACTTAGAAAATTCTCTTTTTTCGAGGCTAAGCAAGATTAGTTTGAGTTAAACTAGGCCAATTAAGCTAATGAAAAAATTGGTGGCTTCAGATAATTAGTTTCTTGAACCGAAGAGAGTATGATGGAGAAGGATAGAGAGGGTGAGAGACAAACTTTCATCTTTCGAGCAAGAAGAGAACGTTATAGAAAAAACAGAGAAATAGGATGAAAATCGAAGGGAATTCAAAGTCATCTTTTCAGATTTAAGAATTGAACACTTAGTTGATTTAGAAAACCTAAAATGAGTTTCTTATGTAGAACTAATATCGTTAAACTACAATTACTCAGCAAATTCAGTTTCTTAGAGGCTAAGCAGGATTAGTTTGAGTTAAACTTGGCCAATTAAACTAATGAAACAATCAATGGCCTAAGCTAATTTGTTCCTAGAACCAGAGATAGAAGGTTGGAGGGGGACGGAGAAGGTTAGACGGAAACATTCTTCTTGAGAGCTAAAAGAGAAAAAAGAATGAGAAATAGGAAGAACGTCAAAGGGAATTCGAATTCATCCTTTTGATTTGAGAATTGAACACCTAGTTAATTTAGAAAACTTAGAATGAGGTGCTTAAGTTAAACTAATATCGTTAAGCGATAATTACTCAGTAAATTCTCTGTCTTAAAGAGCCAAGTAAGATCAGTTTGAGCTAAACTTGGCCAATTTATCGAATGAAACAATTAGTGGCCTAAGCTAGTTCTGAGAAAAATAGAGAGAAAGATGGAGAAGGGGCGTAGAAGGTTAAAAAGAAACTTTCTTCTTGAGAGCGAGAAGAGAAAAAACAATGAGAAATATGAAGAAAATCAATAGGAATTCAAATTCATCCTTTTTGGATTTGAGAACTGAACACTTAGTTAATTTACAAAACCTAAAATGAGGTGCTCAGGTTAAACTAATATCGTTAAGCAGCTATAACTTCAGAAACTCTGCTTCTTAAAGTGTAATAACCCTCACGCTGTCCTAGCCATACTCATATGCATTCGTGTGAGTCAGTCTTGTAAGCTTGCGCTTCTAGTCTTGTCCTTGTTCGTTTAAGTGTTACAGCATGTTTTGTACCTTGCTTGGTGAGAGATTAGCCGAGGTCGTCTTCACACCTTTGCCCCGACATATTGGCCGAGATGTCATTATCTAGGTCGAGGTGTTCATCACCAAGGCCGAGGTGTGAATCATCTAGGCCGAGATGTTACCTTTGCACCCAAGTGATCTTGTCCCGGAGTGGTATGACCTAGACCGAGGTGTGGTACATCTAGGCCAAGGTGTGTCACAGCTTAGTCAAGTGTTGTCCTTTCCAGCCGAGATCATTGTTCCCCTACTTGCCGTTGTCTTGTTATTAGCCGAGATCATTACCCGCCAGAGTGCCCATGCCATCTTGCTTGTTGAACACACTTTGTCATAGTTTTGTCTTGTCACTCAGCCACCTTTTTGTGTAGCACCAACCAGCCGCTACCACGTGCTCCTGTAGAGGGTTAAGTCAGCCAGCAGACCTAAAAATGTATCATTTTGCGGTATGTCTTTGTTTGTGAGGAGAGAGAAGCTCTAGAAGAAAAAGAAGAAGATTTAGAGTGAGAGAGTGGGCTTCGAGCTTGATTCCTAGAGATCAAACCGTTAGATTCGTGTATTGAGGTTAGATTCTTGATTTACCCTTGTCGTTCTTATTGATCATCTAGCTACATTGCACGATCGAACATGTTCTGCATGTCATGCATCGGTTTAAAGTTGGCTTAGAAAGAGAAAATAGTGTTCATGCGTTCTTGAAGAAAAAGTCTTGTTTGATCTGAAAGTCTGCGTTAAGATTCATGTTTTTGTGTTTGTTCCCACAAGATCCTTGAATATGGGTACCCAGGTCCATGTTTTTGAACTCATAGCATGTAATCTCAGATTTGTAATAGCAAATTATGACCTTTGCATTCATCTTCCTCATGTTCATGTTCTTCATGTTCTTCTAGAGAGGGAAACCCAGATTTTTCCAGATCTCATTTCCTTGAATGTGGCCATCGAGGCAACACCTCGGCAAGGAGGTGTGGGACCTCAGCCTAGACCTGGTAGTTGCCCAGCACGTTTGAAAGTGCATTCAACAGACTTTGCCATGTGTTTGTAGGGTTTGGACTTGCTTTCACCCCGACGCTTGAAGAACTAAGTGAGTGGTATTTTTAATAAAGCTATGTTATAATGCTTTGATAAAGGTCTTGTTTTGCTTCGTTTTGGAAAGTATTTGTAAGCATGAATGGTTATTCCTAATTGGAAAATATATATATATTCTTGTTTTGATGACATTCTTGGAAGTCCATACGTGCTAAGGGACTATAAGGATTTGTAGCACAAAGTTTGGAAGTCCGTACGTGCTAATGGACTATAAGCATTTGTAGCACAAAGTTTGGAAGTCCGTACGTGCTAAGGGACTATAAGCATTTGTAGCACAAGTCCTTAGTGTCCGGGGACTATAATGCAACGACACCATCGAATTGAGATATCTCCCTTGTCTTGCCTTGTCTTGTCTTGTTTGCCACTGACGGTTTACCACGTGGGCTTTGTTTGCCGAGATGTCATCACTTGTCTTATAATGATGTTAGTAAGCATCCTTTGAAACTTGGCAGATTTGGAAGATGGACTTGGTTCATCCCTTGACTTGCACTAATTATGTTATGTATTGTTTGATAAAGATCTTGAATACCAGTCATGCAAACCCCTTTATTTCTTATACCATTCACTGAGTATCCAAGCTCACCCTCTGTATATATATGTAGGTGATGAGCAAGAAGCGGTGACGCCTAGGTGTGACTCGCAAGCTTGTTTTGGGTTTTTGTTATGTCGGCTTAACTTGTATACATGTCGGCAGTCTTGAAAACTATGCTTCTCGGCTTATAATGTCTGCAATTTACACATGTCGACTGGAGAAGCCTTTTGATCAAGATGTAAAATGTATTTTGTATCTCATTGTATTTGTATTCAAGTTGTAGTACTATGTAAAGTTGTATGCCATTCCATGTAACTTACGCACTGCTCTTCTGGACCACTTGTATTTTTAAATTATTGCTTCCGCACTTGTGAGCCCCATATATATGTTTATACTCTGTTTGTGTGTGAATTTTGGAAGTTGGCCTTCGGTAATCTCGGATTACTGGCCATCACGGCACCAAACTACTAGGGGCGGTTTAAGGTCGTGATAGATTGGTATCAGAGCACGCATTTCTTATAGTACGTTATTCACACACTTTGAGTCCTAAAGAGCATAGGATGTCCCTTAGAATGGTTTTGGGATTGCATCATATTGCTTGTTACTTGACAAGGTGTGCATCATCTCGGCATAACCATTTGTTATTTGCATGCATGGTTCTTGGCTCAGTTTGTTTTAAGGTTGCATTTTGCCTACTCATAGCATCATGAGGAGAGGTAGACCATCAGTTGGCCGAGATCAATCAGAGGATAGATTGGACAGACTAGAAAGACTAGTTGAAGGTTTAACCCGTGAGTTGAGGCAGATGAGGCAACAGAATGCAAGTGCTACATCTACCCCGGCCGAACAGACGGATGGCCGACATGCAGCTCCACCTCTTCCAGTGCCCCAAGTGCCTCCACAGCCAGCCTTGTATGGGGAGGGGACAATGACATTGATTAAAGAGTTCAAGAAGATGAACCCACCAAGATTCGTAGTGGGCATAGAGCCGATGAAGGCGTGGGTTTTGGAAATGGAGAAGCTGTTCGAGATCTTTCCCAGCACCGACACTCAGAAGGTGACATTAGCAGCATTCACATTAGACGACGACGCTCGAAGGTGGTGGATGATGATCCGGGAGGCTAATCCTGGTTTAACTTGGGCTAGATTTTTAGAACTGTTTTACAACAAGCATTTTTCGCTTAGCGTTCGAGATCGGAAGACCACAGAGTTCCAGACTCTGACACAAGGCAACAGAACAGTGGCAGAGTACGACCGTGCCTTCACCGAATTGGCGAGATATGCGCCTCATATGGTCAGTGATGAGTATAGGAAAGCCAGGAAGTTTGAAAGTGGACTACGTGGACCAATTCAGGATCGGGTCAACATGCTCAACATGCCGACTTACGCCGTGGTGTTAGACAAGGCCATCTTGGTGGAAGCCAACTTAAACCGATATCAAAGTTCAGGAGAGAGTCGGAGGAAGAGACAGAACTATGAAGGTCGTCAGATGCCGTTTAATGCCAAGAAGAAGGCGAATGTGGGCAGTTCCAGCAACTCAGATCGGGATGGAAATGCTAAGCTGACGTGTGCGAGTTGTGGGAAGCCGCATCTCGGGGTTTGTCGCTGGGCGACAGGAGCCTGCTTCGAATGTGGCGAGATAGGCCACTGCGTGAAGGACTGTCCAAAGGCAAGAGCTGGTGATGGTAAGAAAAATGGGAGCACCTCGGGCTTTGTACAAGGAAGCAACGTTGGAAGGACACAGATGAGACAGGGCAGAGTTTTTGCTCTAGTGCCAGGAGACACCCAGAATGCTGAACCGGTAGTGTCAGGTACACTCTCAATTTGCTCTCAAGTTGCATACGTCTTGATTGATTCGAGTTCTACACATTCTTTTGTATCTGTTAAATTTAACAAGAAGTTGAACAGACCATTAGAACCCCTTGATTATGTGCTATCTGTATCTACTCCATCTGGGGGAACTATAATTATTGCATCGATATATAAGGCGTGTGTTGTGGTGATTGAGGACGTAGAATTATTAGCTGATTTGATGCCGTTAAGTATGACCCACTTTGATGTCATATTGGGAATGGATTGGTTAGTAGCGCATCTTGCATCCATTAACTGTGTCACTAAGAGCGTTACGTTGAACACCCCAAACAAAGCCGAGGTCTTTTTCCAGGGTAAGGGAGTAATACCCCCACCCTACTTAATCTCATCCATGAAAGCCTATAAATTGATCCAAAAGGGGTGTCAAGGGTATTTGTGCAGTATACTAAGTGATTTGAATGGAAGTGTTGAATTAGCCAGCATACCAGTTGTTAAGGAATTTCCGGACGTCTTTCCAAATGAGCTGCCTGGTCACTTAGTCGATAGAGAAATAGAGTTCACTGTGGACCTCGTGTCGGGAACGCAACCTATCTCCAAAACACCCTATAGGATGGCCCCTGCTGAACTTAGAGAACTGAAACTGCAGTTACAAGAATTGTTGGATAAGGGATTCATTAGGCCGAGCACTTCACCGTGGGGAGCACCCGTTTTATTTGTTAAGAAGAAGGATGGCACCCTTCGCCTTTGCATTGATTACAGAGAACTTAATAAGGTAACCATCAAGAACAAGCACCCATTGCCTAGGATTGACGATTTGCTTGATCAATTACAAGGGGCACGAGTCTTTTGCCAAGATTGACCTCAGATCGGGCTACCACCAGCTGAAGGTTAAAGCCGATGACATTGAGAAGACTGCTTTTCGGACAAGGTATGGCCACTACGAATTTTTGGTAATGCCTTTCGGAGTGACCAAGGCTCCTGTAACGTTCATGGACTTGATGAACAGAGTCTTTAAGCCTTATTTAGATGAGTTCGTAGTTGTTTTTATTGACGACATATTGATCTATTCCAAGAGTACAATTGAGCACGAGAATCACCTGAGGCTTGCCCTGCAAATCTTGAGAGACAAGAAGCTGTACGCCAAGTTGAGTAAGTACGAGTTTTGACTTTCCAGCATCTCATTTTTAGGGCATGTGATTAATGAGGAGGGTATATCAGTTGATCCGAGCAAGATTGAAGCCATTGTGAATTGGCCAACGCCGACCAACGTGTCCGAGGTTCGTAGTTTTCTGGGCTTGGCGGGTTATTACAGAAAGTTTGTGAAGGACTTCTCAAGGATAGCAGTACCATTGACACAACTAACTAAGAAAGGAACAGCATATGAATGGACCGATGATAGAGAATCAGCCTTCCAAGAGTTGAAGACGAGGTTAGTTACGGCACCAGTCCTTGTACTCCTGTTAGGTAATGAGGAATTTCAAATTTTCAGCGATGCTTCACATAAGGGTTTGGGTTGTGTGTTAATGCAAGGGGGCAGATAGCATATGCATCCCGTCAGTTGAAACTTCATGAGAAGAACTATCCAACCCATGATCTAGAGCTAGCAGCCGTGGTGTTTGCTTTGAAGATTTGGCGCCACTACTTGTATGGCGCCTCTTGCCAAGTTTTTACGGATCACAAGAGTTTGAAGTACTTGTTCACCCAAAAGGAACTAAATCTGAGGCAGAGAAGATGGCTTGAATTATTGAAAGATTACGACATGCAGATTCAGTATCACCCAAGTAAAGCGAACTCGGTAGCTAATGCGTTGAGTAGGAAGTCAGTGGGAAGTTTGGCATGCCTAGCCATGATTTCAGTGGAGCCGACTACCATCGGGGAGGTAAAGGCAAGGCAAATGGAGGATGGATTCCTGAAGAAGGTAGCCGACGAGATCACCAGCAGGCCGAGGTCGGGTTACACCCTTGAGAATGGAGTGCTTAAGTTTGAAGGAAGATTATGCGTGGCCGACGTCCCAGAATTGAAAAAAAAGGATTTTGCAAGACTCTCATGGATCCAGATTTGCAGTTCATCCAGGGAACACCAAGATGTATCAAGATGTAAAGCAAACCTTTTGGTGTCCAAACATGAAAAGAGAGATAGTCGAGTTCGTGTCTCAGTGTTTGTATTGTCAACAGGTGAAAGCGGAACATCAGAGGCCGGCAGGACTTCTCCAACCTTTGCCGATTCTTGAGTGGAAATGGGAGGACATCTCCATGGACTTTGTGATTTGTTTGACGAAGACATAGAAAGGAATGGATTCGATCTGGGTTATAATCGACAGGTTAACTAAGTCAGCGCATTTCTTGCCGGTTAGGACTTTGTTTAGTGTTGATCGACTTGCTGTGTTGTATATGAACGAGATCGTTAGACTTCATGGTGTACCGATGTCCATCGTGTCGGACAGAGACCCGAAATTTGTTTCCAGATTTTGGCAGAGTTTACAAAGGGCTTTAGGGACCGAATTGAGGTTTAGTACAGCTTTTCATCCCCAGACCGATGGCCAAACAGAGAGAACAATTCAAACACTTGAAGATATGGTTAGACTGTATGTATTGGACTTCAAGGGAAGCTGGGAAGAGCATTTGCCATTAGTAGAGTTCGCTTACAACAACAACTATCAAGCTAGCATTGGCATGGCACCGTACGAAGCTTTGTATGGAAGGAAGTGCAGATCGCCGATATGTTGGACTGAAGTGGGAGATAAAGCTTTGATTGGTCCTGAGCTAGTCCAGGTTACAACCGAGAAAATTAAGCTCATTCGACAAAGGATCAAGACTGCTCAAAGTCGACAGAAAAGTTATGCCGACCAGAGAAGAAGGGAGTTGGAATTTGAAATTGGGAATCATGTATTCCTGAAGGTTTCACCAATGAAAGGAGTTTCAAGATTTGGGAAGAAGGGTAAATTAGCACCCCGTTACATTGGACCATTTGAAATTCTTGAGAAAGTTAACCCGGTTGCCTACAGACTTGCTTTACCACCGAGATTATGTCAAGTTCATAATGTGTTTCATATCTCGATGTTGAGAAAGTATATACGGGATCCACTGCACGTGATCGATCATTTCGGGATTGTGGTAGATGAAGGTCTAAGCTATGAAGAAGAGCCGATACGCATCAACGATAGACAAGTGAGGCGATTAAGAAATGAAGCAATACCGATGGTGAAGATTGAATGGAAAGAGCATTACGGCAAGGATGCTACATGGGAAATGGAAGAGGAGACGAAAGTCCGATACCCGGAGCTATTCTCGAATCAAGGTAACTCAAGTTTGGGGACCAAACTTCTTTAAGGGGGGTAGGATGTAATAACCCTCACGCTATTCTAGCCATACTCATATGCATTCGTGTGAGTCAGTCTTGTAAGCTTGCGTTTCTAGTCTTGTCCTTGTTCGTTTAAGTGTTACAGCATGTTTTGTACCTTGCTTGGTGAGAGATTAGCCGAGGTCGTCTTCATGTCTAGAATTATCGTGGAACCACTTTGTTTGACCTCCACCTTTGCCCCAACATATTGGCCGAGATGTCATTATCTAGGCCGAGGTGTTCATCACCAAGGCCGAGGTGTGAATCATCTAGGCCGAGATGTTACCTTTGCACCCAAGTGATCTTGTCCCGGAGTGGTATAGCCTAGACCGAGGTGTGGCACATCTAGGCCAAGGTGTGGCACAGCTTAGTCAATTGTTGTCCTTCCAAGCCGAGATCATTGTTCCCCTACTTGCCGATGTCTTGTTATTAGTCGAGATCATTACCCGCCAGAGTGCCCATGCCATCTTGCTTGTTGAACACACTTTGTCATAGTTTTGTCTTGTCACTCAGCCACCTTTTTGTGTAGCGCCAACCAGCCGCTGCCACGTGCTCCTGTAGAGGGTTAAGTCACCCAGCAGACCTAAAAATGTATCATTTTGCGGTATGTCTTTGTTTGTGAGGAGAGAGAAGCTCTAGAAGAAAAAGAAGAAGATTTAGAGTGAGAGAGTGGGCTTCAAGCTTGATTCCTAGAGATCAAACCGTTAGATTCGCGTATTGAGGTTAGATTCTTGATTTACCCGTGTCGTTCTTATTGATCATCTAGCTACATTGCACGATCGAACCTGTTCTGCATGTCATGCATCGGTTTAAAGTTGGCTTAGAAAGAGAAAATAGTGTTCATGCGTTCTTGAAGAAAAAGTCTTGTTTGATCTGAAAGTCTGCGTTAAGATTCATGTTTTTGTGTTTGTTCCCACAAGATCCTTGAATATGGGTACCCAGGTCCATGTTTTTGAACTCATAGCATGTAATCTCAGATTTGTAATAGCAAATTATGACCTTTGCATTCATCTTCCTCATGTTCATGTTCTTCATGTTCTTCTAGAGAGGGAAACTCAGATTTTTCCCGACCTCATTTCCTTGAATGTGGCCATCGAGGCAACACCTTGGCAAGGAGGTGTGGGACCTCGGCCTAGACCTGGTAGTTGCCCAGCACGTTTTCCGAGATAAAGAATTGTGCTTGTTTCGATTTGACATAGTCTTGAGGAATACCGAGATCATCTGCATGCATGTGAAACTTGTTTGAAAGTGCATTGAACAGACTTTGCCATCTGTTTGTAGGGTTTGGACTTGCCTTGACCCCGACGCTTGAAGAACTAAGTGAGTGGTATTTTTAATAAAGCTATGTTATTATGCTTTGATAAAAGTCTTGTTTTGCTTCGTTTTGGAAAGTATTTGTAAGCATGAATGGTTATTCCTAATTGGAAAATATATATATTCTTGTTTTGATGACATTCTTGGAAGTCCGTACGTGCTAAGGAACTATAAGCATTTGTAGCACAAAGTTTGGAAGTCCGTACGTGCTAATGGACTATAAGCATTTGTAGCACAAAGTTTGGAAGTCCGTACGTGCTAAGGGACTATAAGCATTTGTAGCACAAGTCCTTAGTGTCCGGGGACTATAATGCAACGACACCATCGAATTGAGATATCTCCCTTGTCTTGCCTTGTCTTGTCTTGTTTGCCACTGACGGTTTACCGCGTGGGTTTTGTTTGCCGAGATGTCATCACTTGTATTATAATGATGTTAGTAAGCATCCTTTGAAACTTGGCAGATTTGGAAGATGGACTTGGTTCATCCCTTGACTTGCACTAATTATGTTATGTATTGTTGATAAAGATCTTGAATACCAGTCATGCAACCCCTTTATTTCTTATACCATTCACTGAGTATCCAAGCTCACCCTCTCTATATATATGTAGGTAATGAGCAGGAAGGCGGTGACGCCTAGGTGTGACTCGCAAGCTTGTTTTGGGTTTTTGTTATGTCGGCTTAACTTGTATACATGTCGGCAGTCTTGAAAACTATGCTTCTCGGCTTATAATGTCTGCAATTTACACATGTCGGCTGGAGAAGCCTTTTGATCAAGATGTAAAATGTATTTTGTATCTCATTGTATTTGTATTCAAGTTGTAATACTATGTAAAGTTGTATGCCATTCCATGTAACTTACGCACTGCTCTTCTGGACCACTTGTATTTTCAAATTATTGCTTTTGCACTTGTGAGCCCCATATATATGTTTATACTCTGTTTGTGTGTGAATTTTGGAAGTTGGCCTTCGGTAATCTCGGATTACTGGCCATCACGGCACCAAACTACTAGGGGCGGTTTGGGGTCGTGACATAAATGCTACGCAAGATTAGTTTGAGTTAAAGTTGGCCAGTTAAGCTAATGAAATAATTAATGGCCTAAGCTAATTAGTTACTAGAACAAAAGAGAGAAGGAAGGAGAATGACGGAGAAAGTTAGATAGAAACTTTTTTCATGAGAACTAGAAGAGAAAAAAGAATGAGAAATAGGAATAAAATCATGGGGAAGCTTAGAACTTAGTTAGTTTAGTAAACCAGACAGAGAAGGACGTAGAAGTTTAGAAGTAATGTTTATTCTTCAGAGCTAGAAGAGAAAAAGTAATGAGAAATAGGAAGAAAATCAAAGGGAATTCAAAGTCATCCTTTTGGATTTGAGAATTGAACACTTAGTTGATTTAGAAAACTAAAATGAGATGCTTAAGTTAAAGTAATATCGTTAAGTTACAATTACTCCATAAATTCTCTTTCTTGGAAGCTAAGCAAGATTAGTTTGAGTTAAACTTGGCCAATCAAGCTAATAAAACAATTTGTGGCCTAAGCTAATTAGTTCCTAGAACGAAAGAGAGAACGACGGAGAAAGAGGGAGAAGGTTAGAGAGAAACTTCATTCTTAAAAGCTGGAAGTGAAAAAAGAACGAGAAAAAGGAAGAAAACAAAGGGAATTAAAATTCATCATTTTGGATTTGAGAATTGAACGCTTAGTTGATTTACAAAACCTAAAATGAGGTGTTGAAGTTAAAATAATATGGTTAAGGTACAATCACTCAGAAAATTCTCTTTCTTCGGGGCTAAGCAAGATTAGTTTGAGTTAAACTAGGCCAATTAAGCTAAGGAAAAAATTGGTGGCTTCAGCTAATTAGTTTCTTGAACCGAAGAGAGAATGATGGAGAAGGATGGAGAGGGTGAGAGACAAACTTTCATCTTCCGAGCAAGAAGAGAACGTTATAGAAAAAACAGAGAAATAGGATGAAAATCGAAGGGAATTCAAAGTCATCTTTTCAGATTTGAAAATTGAACACTTAGTTGATTTAGAAAACCTAAAATGAGTTTCTTATGTTGAACTAATATCGTTAAACTACAATTACTCAGTAAATTCAGTTTCTTATAGGCTAAGCAGGATTAGTTTGAGTTAAACTTGGCCAATTAAACAAATGAAACAATCAATGGTCTAAGCTAATTTGTTCCTAGAACCAACGAGAGAAGGTTGGGGAGCGACGAAGAAGGTTAGAGGGAAACTTTCTTCTTGAGAGCTAAAAGAGAAAAAAGAATGAGAAATAAGAAGAACGTCAAAGGGAATTCGAATTCATCCTTTTGATTTGAGAATTGAACACCTAGTTAATTTAGAAAACTTAGAATGAGGTGCTTAAGTTAAAGTAATATCGTCAAGCGATAATTACTCAGTAAATTCTCTGTCTTAGAGAGCCAACTAAGATTAGTTTGAGCTAAACTTGGCCAATTTATCTAATGAAACAAATAGTGGCCTAAGCTAGTTCCGAGAAAAATAGAGAGAAAGATGGAGAAGGGGCGTAGAAGGTTAGAAAGAAACTTTCTTCTTGAGAGCAAGAAGAGAAAAAACAATGAGAAATATGAAGAAAATCAATAGGAATTCAAATTCATCCTTTTTGGATTTGAGAACTGTACACTCAGTTGATTTATAAAACCTAAAATGAGGTGCTCATGTTAAACTAATATCGTTAAGCAGCTATAACTTCAGAAACTCTGCTTCTTAAAGGCTACGCAAGATTAGTTTGAGTTAAAGTTGGCTAGTAAAGCTAATGAAACAATTAATGGCCTAAGCTAATTAGTTACTAGAACAAAAGAGAGAATGATGGAGAATGACGGAGAAAGTTAGATAGAAACTTTTTTCATGAGAACTAGAAGAGAAAAAAGAATGAGAAATAGGAATAAAATCATGTGAAAGCTGAGAACTTAGTTAGTTTAGTAAACCAGACGGAGAAGGACGTAGAAGGTTAGAAGGATAGTTTATTCTTGAGAGCTAGAAGAGAAAAAGTAATGAGAAATAGGAAGAAAATCAAAGGGAATTCAAAGTCATCCTTTTGGATTTGAGAATTGAACACTTAGTTGATTTAGAAAACTAAAATGAGATGCTTAAGTTAAAGTAATATCGTTAAGTTACAATTACTCCATAAATTCTCTTTCTTAGAGGCTAAGCAAGATTAGTTTGAGTTAAACTTGGTCAATCAAGCTAATAAAACAATTTGTGGCCTAAGCTAATTAGTTCCTAGAACGAAAGAGAGAACGACGGAGAAAGAGGGAGAAGGTTAGAGAGAAACTTTATTCTTAAGAGCTAGAAATGAAAAAAGAATGAGAAAAAGGAAGAAAACAAAGGTAATCAAAATTCATGATTTTGGATTTGAGAATTGAATGCTTAGTTGATTTACAAAACCTAAAATGAGGTGTTGAAGTTAAAATAATATTGTTAAGGTACAATCACTCAGAAAATTCTCTTTCTTCAGTGTGATACCCCTGTTTCGTAGTATGCTAATTGGTCCTTAATTTGAGTATGATTATGTGTTTAGCATGATTTTAGGTACCATTATGTGAATATATGTGATTTTGAAGTTTTATCTGTTCACCGTAGGAATATCTGTTTGAATAATCCACTTCGAAAATTAAATTGAGGGCCTTATCGGCCACAGGATCCAAAATTGATTGCGCCATTGTGATTGACATTATTTCTAGAGCCTACGGTGAAATTTAATTGAAAAATTGATTCTGACCAGATTAAGTTGATTAAATTGGTGATTTGGTGCCCAATTATTTGTTATTATTAAATTGAGCTAGTGGGAAATTATGGAAAGGGCTATACACTCAACTTCCCTCCTCCTTATCTTCATTTTGGGCTGACCAACTCTCTAAGAAAGAGAGAGAGAGAGCCGGCTGTGAAGAGAGAGAGGAGAGAATTGTGCGTTTGTGGTTCAAGACTTGGATCTTTTGGAGATTTAGCTCAAGTATTGCTAAATTGGGGAGATTAAAGCTCCTTGGTAAGTGAATTCGTAGGTATTAAGTTGAAATTTTGTGAATTCAAGTTGGAATAATGGTCAAGAACATGATTTAGTTTAGTCATGAGGAAAATGAATTGGTTTGGTTGAATTGAAGGCCATTATGTGCATGCATGTAAGTAAGTACCTTGAATTTGCATGTTTGAGCATGAGAATGTATAATCCATGTACAATTTCAATTGAAGCTCATGTTATACTCATCATTTGTGCCATCTAAGTTGGGAATGTGGCTAATATATCACATGCATGTACAATTTGAGAAGATATGAGCTTGAATGCATGAGTTTGTTATGTTGATGTTGAGTTTGACCTGTTTTGAGACATGCATGTAGATAAATCAAGAAAATGAGCTTCCTAATGTTGTAATCTTACATTGGTGTCATGTTAGCATGATTAATTTGAGATTTGGGCCATTGCATGCAAGTAGTGTTGCTGGGAATTCGAATGGGAGCTCAGGAACACAATTTGGGTTTTCCAGAATTTTGATGTCCGCTCGAGCGGGGTAATGGCCGCTCGAGCAGGAAATCGTGCTCCCAGCACTTTTTGCAGGATTGGTGTCCGCTCGAGCGGGGAGCTTTGTAGACAGGCCTTCCGCTAGAGCGCTGTACTCCACGCTTGAGCGTAATTTTCATGCAACCAGTACTTTTGCAGGCCTTAAGGGTCCGCTCGAGCGGGGAAGTTGACGCTCAAGCGAGAACCCTGTTTTCTGAAATTCTATTTTTGCATTCTGTATTCTGCTTTCCGTTCTCTTTCACGTGTAAGCACTCTTAGGCATGTGTTAAGCATCGTAAATGAATTGATGAGATAACGATAAAGCCTAAAGATGAATATGTGAATTAAAGAACGGATTGAACTGTTAGTGACCCTTTTTGTGTTCATGAAATGTGTAGGGTCAAGCTCCAGGGCAAATTCATAAGCCGATCACTGTGAGTAATATCGATGTTTGAATACTTGTAAATGTCCAATGGTTTACTTCCTTATAAGCTGTATGAGTGGCTAATTGGGATTCTGGACAAAAGTCTGACATGAATAGATAAATGAACCAAAGGTCGTTCTGATAAACATAAATGGAGCAAAGGTCGTTCTGATGAACATAAATGGACCAAAGGTCGTTCTGATAGAAATGAGTGGACCGACGGTCGTTTTGACATGAATGAGTGGGCCGAAGGCCGTTTTGATAGAAATGAGTGGACCGAAGGTCGTTTTGACATATATGAATGCACCTAAGGTCATTTTGACATGAATGTATGGGCCGAAGGCCATTTTGACGTAAACGAATGGGCCGAAGGCCATTTTGATAGAAATGAATGGGCCAAAGGCCGTTTTGACGTAAATGAACGGGCCGAAGGCCGTTTTGACATGAATGGAAATCTAAATGGGCCAAAGGCCAGAATGTTTGGACCTACAGTCACTTGATTTGAATTTCGTATAGTTATATAGCTGTTAAATAGAAATAGGAATTGGGCCTAAAGCCGTTTGGAACATGTTGTTCTACATTGTTATGTAACTTCTGTATTTGATTTGATATTATTCACTGGGCTTTCGCTCATGCTCATTCATGTGTTTGTAGGTAAGCCAAGAGAAGTCCAGACCCAGCCTCAATGAAGTCTGTATGGAGGAACTAAGGTTTTGAGAGAGTCAGCCCTTGTGTCTCACGCACGAGACCCGTCTTCACCCTTTTGTTATATATTTACATTTTGTCAGGTTGGCGAAGTTTTGAATACGTCTGTATATAGTTTTCATGGGTTGACTTAGTTTGGATGATCCTATCTGTATAGAATCTTATGTCATTGCACTTTCTGTTGTGAGTTATTAACATATGTACATATGGAATGCTACGGTGTGCATATAGGCACGACTCTATGGCCAAAGTTTTAAATTTGCTTCCGTTTGGCCCCTTTTACTATGATGAGTCTTATCTTATTTGGTTTGAGGCCGTAGGTAATCTCGTGATTACTAGCCGGTTATGGCCTTAACCCATAGAGGCGGGTTTGGGTCGTGACATTCGGGGCTAAGCAAGATTAGTTTGAGTCAAACTAGGCCAATTAAGCTAATGAAACAATTGGTGGCTTAAGCTAATTAGTTTCTACAACCGAAGAGAGAATGATGGAGAAGGATGGAGAGGGTGAGAGACAAACTTTCATCTTTAGAGCTAGAAGAGAAAGTTACAGAAAAAACGGAGAAATTGGATGAAAATCGAAGAGAATTCAAAGTCATCTTTTCAGATTTGAGAATTGAACACTTAGTTGATTTAGAAAACCTAAAATGAGTTTCTTATGTTCAACTAATATCGTTAAACTACAATTACTCAGTAAATTCAGTTTCTTAAAGGCTAAGCCGGATTAGTTTGAGTTAAACTTGGCCAATTAAACTAATGAAACAATCAATGGCCTAAGCTAATTTGTTCCTAGAACCAAAGATAGAAGGTTGGAGAGGGACGGAAAAGGTTAGACGGGAACTTTCTTCTTGAGAGCTAGAAGAGAAAAAAGAATGAGAAATAGGAAGAACGTCAAAGGGAATTCGAATTCATCCTTTTGATTTGAGAATTGAACACCTAGTTAATTTAGAAAACTTAGAATGAGGTGCTTAAGTTAAACTAATATCGATAAGCGATAATTACTCAGTAAATTCTCTGTCTGAGAGAGCCAAGTAAGATTAGTTTGAGCTAAACTTGGCCAATTCATCTAATGATAAAATTAGTGGCCTAAGCTAGTTCCAAGAAAAATAAACAGAAAGATCGAGAAGGGGCGTAGAAGGTTAGAAAGAAACTTTCTTCTTGAGAGCGAGAAGAGAAAAAACAATGAGAAATATGAAGAAAATCAATAGGAATTCAAATTCATCCTTTTTGGATTTGAGAACTGAACACTCAGTTGATTTAAAAAACCTAAAATGAGGTGCTCAAGTCAAACTAATATCGTTAAGCAGCTATAACTTCAGAAACTCTGCTTCTTAAAGGCTACGCAAAATTAGTTTGAGTTAAAGTTGGCCAGGTAAGCTAATGAAACAATTAATGGCCTAAGCTAATTAGTTACTAGAACAAAAGAGAGAATGATGGAGAATGCCGGAGAAAGTTAGATAGAAACTTTTTTCATGAGAACTAGAAGAGAAAAAAGAATGAGAAATACGAATAAAATCATAGGGAAGTTGAGAACTTAGTTAATTTAGTAAACCAGACGAAGAAGGACGTAGAAGGTTCGAAGGAAAGTTTATTCTTGAGAGCTAGAAGAGAAAAAGTAATAAGAAATAGGAAGAAAATCAAAGGGAATTCAAAGTCATCCTTTTGGATTTGAGAATTGAACACTTAGTTGATTTAGAAAACTAAAATGAGATGCTTAACTTAAAGTAATATCGTTAAGCTACAATTACTCCATAAATTCTCTTTCTTAGAGGCTAAGCAAGATTGGTTTGAGTTGAACTTGGCCAATTAAGCGAATAAAACAATTTGTGGCCTAAGCTAATTACTTCCTAAAATGAAAGAGAGAACGACGGAGAAAGAGGGTGAAGGTTAGAGAGAAACTTTATTCTTAAGAGCTAGAAGTGAAAAAAGAACAAGAAAAAGGAAGAAAACAAAGGGAATTAAAATTCATCATTTTGGATTTGAGAATTGAACGCTTAGTTGATTTACAAAACCTAAAATGAGGTGTTGAAGTTAAAATAATATTGTTAAGGTACAATCACTCAGAAAATTCTCTTTCTTCGGGGCTAAGCATAATTAGTTTGAGTTAAACTAGGCAAATTAAGCTAATGAAACATTTGGTGGCTTAAGCTAATTAGTTTCTTGAACCGAAGAGAGAATGATGGAGAAGGATGGCGAGGTTGACAGACAAACTTTCTTCTTCAGAGCTAGTAGAGAAAGTTATAGAAAAAACAAAGAAATATGATGAAAATTGAAAGGAATTCGAAGTCATCTTTTCAGATTTGAGAATTGAACACTTAGTTGATTTAGAAAACCTAAAATGAGTTTCTTATGTTGAACTAATATCGTTAAACTACAATTACTCAGTAAATTCAGTTTCTTAGAGGCTAAGAAGGATTAGTTTGAGTTAAACTTGGCCAATTAAACGTATGAAACAATCAATGGCCTACGCTAATTTGTTCCTAGAACAAAAGATAGAAGGTTGGAGAGGAACGGAGAAGGTTAGAGGGAAATTTCTTCTTGAGAGCTAAAAGAGGAAAAAGAATGAGAAATAGGAAGAACGTCAAAGGGAATTCGAATTCATCCTTTTGATTTGAGAATTGAACACTTAGTTAATTTAGAAAACTTAGAATGAGGTGCTTAAGTTAAACTAATATCGTTAAGCGATAATTACTCAGAAAATTCTCTGTCTTAGAGGGCCAAGCAAGATTAGTTTGAACTAAACTTGGCCAATTCATCTAATGAAACAATTAGTGGCCTTAGCTAGTTCCAAGAAAAATAGAGAGCAAGATGTGAAGGGGCGCAGAAGGTTAGAAAGAAACTTTCTTCTTGAGAGCGAGAAGAGATAAAACAATGAGAAATATGAAGAAAATTAATAGGAATTCAAATTCATCCTTTTTGGATTTGAGAACTGAACACTCAGTTGATTTACAAAACCTAAAATGAGGTGCTCAAGTTAAACTAGTATTGTTAAGCAGCTATAAGTTCAGAAACTCTGCATCTTAAAGGCTACGCAAGATTAGTTTGAGTTAAACTTGGCCAGTTAAGCTAATGAAACAATTAATGGCCTAAGCTAATTAGTTACTAGAACAAAAGAGAGAAGGATGGAGAATGACGGAGAAAGTTAGATAGAAACTTTTTTCTTGAGAACTAGAAGAGAAAAAAGAATGAGAAATAGGAAAAATATCATGGGGAAGTCGAGAACTTAGTTAATTTAGTAAACCAGACGGAGAAGGATGTAGAAGGTTAGAAGGAAAGTTTATTCTTGAGAGCTAGAAGAGAAAAAGTAATGAGAAATAGGAAGAAAATCAAAGGGAATTCAAAGTCATCCATTTGGATTTGAGACTTGAACACTTAGTCGATTTAGAAAACTAAAATGAGATGCTTAAGTTAAAGTAATATCGTTAAGTTACAATTACGCCATAAATTCTCCTTCTTTGAGGCTAAGCAAGATTGGTTTGAGTTAAACTTGGCCAATTAAGCTAATAAAACAATTTGTGGCCTAAGCTAATTATTTCCTGGAACGAAAGAGAGAACGACGGAGAAAGAGGGAGAAGGTTAGAGAGAAACTTTATTCTTAAGAGCTAGATGTGAAAAAAGATCGAGAAAAAAGGAAGAAAACAAAGGGAATTAAAATTCATCATTTTGGATTTGAGAATTGAATGCTTAGTTGATTTACAAAACCTAAAATGAGGTGTTAAAGTTAAAATAATATTGTTAAGGTACAATCACTCAGAAAATTCTCTTTCTTCGGGGCTAAGCAAGTTTAGTTTGATTGAAACTCGGCCAATTAAGCTAATGAAACAATTGGGGCCTTAAGCTAATTAGTTTCTTGAACCGAAAAGAGAATGATGGAGAAGGATGGAGAGGGTGAGAGACAAACTTTCGTCTTCAGAACTAGAAGAGAAAGTTATAGAAAACACAGAGAAATAGGTTGAAAATCGAAGGGAATTCAAAGTCATCTTTTCAAATTTGAGAATTGAACACTTAGTTGATTTAGAAAACCTGAAATGAGTTTCTTCTGTTGAACTAATATCGTTAAACTACAATTACTCAGTAAATTCAGTTTCTTAGAGGCTAAGTAGGATTAGTTTGAGTTAAACTTGGCCAATTAAACATATGAAACAATCAATGGCCTAAGCTAATTTGTTCCTCGAACCAAAGGGAGAAGGTTGGAGAGGGACGGAGAAGGTTAGAGGGAAACTTTCTTCTTGAGAGCTAAAAGAGAAAAAAAAAATGAGAAATAAGAAGAACGTCAAAGTGAATTCGAATTCATCCTTTTGATTTGAGAATTGAACACTCAGTTAATTTAGAAAACTTAGAATGAGGTGCTTAAGTTAAATTAATATCGTTAAGCGATAATTACTCAGTAAATTCTCTGTCTTAGAGGGCCAAGTAAGATTAGTTTGAGCTCAACTTGGCCAATTTATCTAATGAAACAATTAGTGGCCAAAGCTAGTTCTAAGAAAAATAGAGAAAAAGACGGAGAAGGGGCGTCGAAGGTTAGAAAGAAACTTTCTTCTTGAGAGCAAGAAGAGAAAAAACAATGAGAAATATGAAGAAAATCAATAGGAATTCAAATTCATCCTTTTTTGATTTGAGAACTGAATACTCAGTTGATTTACAAAACCTAAAATGAGGTGCTCCAGTTAAACGAATATCATTAAGCAGCTATAACTTCGAAAACTCTTCTTCTTAAAGGCTACGCAAGATTAGTTTGAGTTAAAGTTGGCCAGTTAAGCTAATGAAACAATTAATGGCCTAAGCCAATTAGTTACTAGAACAAAAGAGAGAATGATGGAGAATGACGGAGAAAGCTAGATAGAAACTTTTTTCTTGAGAACTAGAAGAGAAGAAAGAATGAGAAATAGGAATAAAATCATGGGGAAGTTGAGAACTTTGTTAATTTAGTAAACTAGACGGAGAAGGACGTAGAAGGTTAGAAAGAAAGTTTATTCTTGAGAGCTAGAAGAGAAAAAGTAATGAGAAATAGGAAGAAAATCAATGGGAATTCAAAGTCATCCTTTTGGATTTGAGAATTGAACACTTAGTTGATTTAGAAAACTAAAATGAGATGCTTAAGTTAAAGTAATATCGTTAAGCTACAATTACTCCATAAATTTTCTTTCTTAGAGGCTAAGCAAGATTAGTTTGAGTTAAACTTGGCCAATTAAGCTAATAAACCATTTTATGGCGTAAGCTAATTAGTTCCTAGAACGAAAGAGAGAACGACGGAGAAAGAGGGAGAAGGTTAGAGAGAAACTTTATTCTTAAGAGCTAGAAGTGAAAAAAGAACGAGAAAAAGGAAGAAAACAAAGGGAATTCAAATTCATCATTTTGGATTTGAGAATTGAACGCTTAGTTGATTTACAAAACCTAAAATGAGGCGTTGAAGTTAAAATAATATTGTTAAGGTACAATCACTCAGAAAATTCTCTTTCTTCGGGGCTAAACAAGATTAGTTTGAGTTAAACTAGGCCAATTAAGCTAATGAAACAATTGGTGGCTTAAGCTAATTAGTTTCTTGAACCGAAAAGAGAATGATGGAGAAGGATGGAGAGGGTGAGAGACAAACTTTCATCTTCAGAGCAAGAAGAGAAAGTTATTAAAAAACAGAGAAGTAAGATGAAAATCGAAGGGAATTCAAAGTCATCTTTTTAGATTACAAGTTTGTATCCTTTCTCTCTCTCTCTTTCTCTCTCTCTCTTTCTCTCTTCCAGTGTGTAATAGTTTGCAGTGGGAGGTATAATAAAAGTTTGAAGAACTGGTTGTAAGTAATTCCTACTTTTCTTTTAATGCATGACTTTTATACTCTTGTTATTTTAAATGATATATTAGCTTTTCATATTGAAACAAGAAATATTTTTTTAAGAAACTTTTTATCTATTTGGCCAAATGACCCTTGGGGTCTCCAGCAAGTAGAAGAAATTAATCGCCAGATTAATCAAGTCCAGTTGCAAATCTAGGAACAAATCTGCCTCTGGGCTACGGCCGTTAGGCCTCCCCCTCCCGCACAGTAGACCATGGGACCATATATAGCGATCCCGGTTATCCTGTTACTGTTCTGTTGTTTTCCGGACGCGATTCCGTGGAGTTGGAAGTTGTACCTATTGTATTGTCAACCTTTAACCTCTTTTGTTTGAGTTTTAGAATGTGTTGGGCTTGGTTGTTACAGGTTGGTAGAGCTTTAGCTCCCATTGTTGTTGCCCAGTTTTTGAACGGTCCGCTCGAGCGGGTCTTCTTGCGCTCGAGCGGGGTTTACACACTTCCAGTATTTCGTGCCTCTACAAAACTTCTGCAGATGTGTTTTCTACGCTCGAGCGGATTTCTTTACGCTTGAGCGGTAGCGCTCGAGCGAGTACTCTGGCGCTCGAGCGGGTAGTACTTTTTGGTGTAAGTTCTAGGAGGGAGAAATCTACGCTCAAGCGGACTGGTTTTCGTGCTCGAGCGGATGTACTTTATTCTTGTGTCTTGGCGCTCGAGCGGGCCTTCTTGCGCTCGAGCGTACCTAGATTTTTGTTCTTGACGCTCGAGCGTTGTGTTCTCCGCTCGAGCGGGAGAGTCGTATATCAGTTGACAGCTAGGCTATTTTAAATCACTTTTTACATTTCCTTTCTCTCTCTTACTTTCCCAAAACCGATTTTTGAGAGCCCCTCACTCTAAAACCTAACTTCTCTCTAGGGTTTGATCTAGTAGGAGTGTTTTCCTCACCTTGAGCCTTTGTAAGAACTGTGTTGATCATTGAGGGCTACTTTTTTATCCGAGAAATTTGGTGTTTGGAGCACTTCCGAGTTTAACTCTTCTTCTCCTTGGGTTCTACATTTGAGGTAGGGATTTCCTTGTTCTTTTTCAATACTTATAGATAGACATGTGGTAATTTTTTATTGCATGAAAATCATATCCATGTTGGATTTGTTTGAAATCATGAGAAGGAACCTAGGGTTGGGTGTTGAAAAATGGTTATGTTATCATTGATGGTTGTTTTGGGCTAATTGGAGTGTGAAGTAGCATGTTGTAGTTGATAGAAGAAAAAGCCCAAAATCATATTTTGATTGATAAATTAAAATGGAGGATAGTGAATCCTTTTTTGTAAATCTCTATTGTTGATGTGGGTTGGGTGAAGGTGTTAATGCCTAAGGGGTTAACTTTGGCTTTGGAATGGTTTGAAATGAATGTAGTCGACTAATGTGAGTTATGGCTTTATTATCAATGGAATTGGTTTTGTAAAACAAAAGGAATGGATTTGGTTTTGTGACAACAAAAGGGACGGAGTTGGTTTTGTGAAAACAAAAGGGAAGTGGAACTTGTTTTGTGAAATGAGAAAAGTATTTTTGAAATACGTATGAAAATTGGATTGTTGTTTCTTGAGTGTTGAACACACACTTGTGTGGGATTGTATCTTTAACTACCATGTTAATGTTGTTGTTGGGTTTGTGGTCTCATAGTAATTGAGTGTTTAATAGATGTACTAAATGTTTGCATCTAGAGGTTTTGTCCTTGGTCATCGGTGGAGGATGACACGGTTGTGTTGAATTGTCGTGTATGCATCATACCATTATTGATTAAACATCGTATGTGATGAAGTGTTGAGATACATTATATATGTATGCTTGCTCGGGAGGAGGTAGTTATGTGCTCATATACTTTAACACATTGCTTGTGTCTTGATGGTTTGTGTATATGTGTTATACATGTTGAATATGCCCTGTTGTGTTGGATTGGTGGTGTTATACCTTGCGCTAAGAATCAGAGGTACCGTGACCTTCCAGCTAGCGCCTGGAGAACTGATTGCGCTGAGAATATAAGGCACCATACCCTTCCAGCTAGCGCCTGGTAAACTGGCATGTTGTTGTGATAGGTGTATCTTTGGCTTACTACGCACATAGCTAGTAGAGCGAAGTTTTGTTGTTGATATTTCAGTGTGTCTGGGAATATCATGGATTGTGTCAGTTACAGTTTTGGAGGGCCGAGTTGCCTCATTGTTTTATCTTATGCATGTTGGTGAGTTGTTATCCCCCTTTTTATAACAGTGCATGCATAGATTTGATTGTATCGGGAAGAAGCCAAAATGTCATATTTGTCTTTTGGAAAGTGTGAAGGAGAATGGATTTTTTTAAAGAAAATATATATTTTCAAAAGGTATATCTGTGTATGTTTGGAGAATGGAAGAGAGTAGTGGGTTTAGTGAAATCATTTCCTAAGGTATTGTTAATGTTATGAAAGATTGGGAACGGGGATTAAAGAAAAGAAAAGGAAAGAAGAATCGCCTATGGCGTTGATTGAAATGGTTGTTTTCAAGAAAAGTTCATACTTATGATATTTTGTACAAATTGTCACATTACTATTCTAGTGTGAGATTGGGTGTTCATGATCATAGTTATCTGTATGTTGTTATTGTTGAGGGCAATGTTGAGATCCCTACTGGACTATATGTTCATCCCACGTTGTTGAATCTTTTTCAGGTGTTGAGCTGAATGTGTTGCAAGATTTGGATCTTCTTATTTGTTGGCCACGGGGCCTCCCTTGTATTGGCGGAATGCCATATGTGTAAAAGGGTTGCACCCTTCTTCTTGATTCATTAATGATGTAAGCCCAAGGGCAATTTATTTGTTATACTCATGATGTATTTATTTGCATACGAATGAAAGCAATGTTATTCACTTCTACGAGTTGAATATACGAGTTTATTTCCGCATGTTATCTCTAAAATGGAACTAAGTAAATGAAATTGGTAATACTTCGAGTAATAAAAAGTGGGGTGTGACACCATAGATGTCATAATTGGGATAAAATAAAATACAACTATAGTTAATAGTATTCTTGGGTTTGTGCTTAATGATGGATAGCACAGTGCTAGGGTTAGTGAGACGTCACCCAAGTTGCGTAGAGTCAGACAGGTAGCAGTGATTGTGGTTAGGTCATTCTCGTAAGCCGTTGACAGACGTGCTAGTTTTATCCTATGTCAAGCACCCATATTTGGTATCAGAGCCAAGTTTAATGCTAATTATAGTTAGTTTTATTTTATTTTAATTATACATTTATGGTCATCTTACAACTTTATGTCTACCGTTCCTACAGAGATGTGACATCTATAGTAGCCAACACAGTGGCCAATACAGTAGCTTCTACATCAGAAGCCAGGGAATTAGCTGCTTATCAAGATGTCAAGGAGGCACTTAACAAGTGGACCATACCGAAAGTAAAACCAGATACCATCTATAAGATAGGTAAGCTTCATTTCTCCAGTCGAAGAATTATTAAAACTTTTGAACATGCAGCTTCAGTTCAGAATAATGATGAACTTATGCATTTAATACAACTTCAGGATCTTTATCCTTTCTTCAAGAAATACAAATATGTTCACATAGGACTTTTCCAGGTTGCTTTTAAGCCTCTGACTCTTTTAGGTCAAAATACCAGTATCCAGTGTACACTACGAGATGGTAGGTGTACCAATTGGAGAGCTTCGCTCATGGGAGCTATAGAAACTAGCCTAGCACATGGACCAGTATATTTTGACATATATCCTAACCTGAGTGTAGCCCTATCAGATCAAAACCTATCTAACGTTTTAGAACTGAGAATCTTATCTCATGGTTATGAGTATCTTCCAGGATCACCACCTTTCACAGTAATATCCAGAATTTATTTAAAGGTTTTATCAACTTTAAATCCTTATATTAGAAAGCAGAGTGATCAAGGTCACACAATGCTTATTGACACCAATCTTTACAGTAGTCAAGTTGCTGTTCCCAAAATGATTGAATAGGGAAAAATTACTTTCCCAGAAAAATGGCAAATAACTAATGTTGTTCCTTCCAGACCAATTATTTGCCACAATTTGGATGATGTTATACAGACAGAAAGATGTAATGTTTACCTTTGTTTCCAAAGACCCCAAAGGCAATTATCCAGAAGTATGTCAACTGCTAGTATCAGATCTATACCTTCTTTTAGAGAAGCTTATAGGGTAGACTTTCCTGAGTCATCTAGACACTCTAGTGCTAAACCAGTAGAAGCTGTCATACAAGGTATGCCATCCAGACCACCGAGTAATCCAGATCACTTGGACCTAACCGCAATGACCTAACCACTATCAGACAGAAGGAGGTAATGTTTACCTTCGTTTCCAAAGACCTCAAAGGCCATTATCCAGAAGTATGTCAACTGCTAGTATCAGATCTACACCTTCTTTTAGACAAGCTTATAGGGTAGACTTTCCTGAGTCATCTAGACACTCTAGTGCTGAACCAGTAGAAGCTGTCATACAAGGTATGCCATCCAGACCACCGAGTAATCCAGATCACTTGGACCCTATGGATCCAGTCGTACAAGGATTACAATTTTCAACCAATAGAATCCCACATGGTATTTATGAACCAAGGGAATCCAGTAGCAAAGGACCTTATAGTCCTACTGCCAGTGACATGAATTTTGAAGTTTAATGGATTTTAGTCCAGGAAGTGAAAATAGGAAAATCCTAAATCAGGGTTTTTACCAGGAAAAATATGCAAAATTCTAAGAATGGTATTTTGCAAATCATACTCCAGAACAACTAACAGAAATCAAAATCCAGTACTATAAATTCTTGGAAGAAACCCAAAAACTTCAATCTTTTCCATTATGGTATATGGAAAGTGGTAATATATCCAATTCGCAAATCAATGTTTTAGAAAATATCCAGAAAAATTGGGTAACTACTGATGGTAATATTATTACCTCAGTACACCCTCCTGCAAAATCCTTAGAATTACTTCCTAGTGATTCTACTACCAGTCAACCCATAGTTATTACTGCTTTTATAGAACCTCCTGCAAAAAGCACTAATGCTGTGACAGTTAAGGAAATTATTCCTATTTTAAAATAGAATAATTATACTAATCTTTTCTGTCAAACTATGGGAAAACAGTTAACCAGAATTGAAGAAACAGTGGTTCATATTAAGGACACCTGTCATCTCCAACCCAAGATTCTAGACATTCAACCTGTAGCTTTTAAGCCTACTCCTACAGTAACAAATTTTAATTTAAAATCTAAAAAAGATAATACATAATTTATGATACTTTACTTAACAAGATAAAAGATCTTCATATAGGAGAATCTTCTCAAGTTAATATGTTATCCAGAAATCATTTCCCGGAAATAGATGAAAATTATCAAAATTTGGAACCACACCAAATATCTGAAATCCATGCTAATTTCCATAATGAACCATCTTCTGTTAATAAGGTTTATTATGGAACAAATATTGATAGGACTGCTTATACCGCACTAAGCAGATATTATTATTCCAGACCTAGTCCTATTGATCTTCTTTATGAAGAATATTTCCTTCAACACCAGAAATCCTATCATAGTAGAACCATTTATGAATGGAATATAGATGGTCTTTCAGAATATCAAATATTTGAAGTACTTCAGCATATGCTTATGTTTGCTACTGTATGCAAACAAAATGAGAATACTGACCACCAAGTTGCCCGATTTGTAGTCAGTGGCTTTACCGGGTTACTCAAAGGATGGTGGGATAATATTCTCACTACTGCACAAAATGATGAAATTTTAAATTCTAATCGTATAAAAACTGATCCAGACACCAGAGCTGAAAGTACAGAACAAGATGTTGTTTACACTTTAGTAAACACTATAGTTCTCAATTTCATTAGTGCCGTTACCGGTAATGAAGATCGAAGTAGAGAACTCTTACAGAAGTTAAGATGTCCATCCTTATCCCATTTTAGATGGTATAAGGATGTATTCCTGATGAAAGTACATCGTCGAGCTGATGCTAATTCAGATCATTGGAAAGCCAAATTTATTAACGGTCTTCCTATCTTTTTTGCTGAAAGGGTCAGAAAGAAGTTAAGGATCGCCATAACCAATTAGCTATTCCATACAATAGGTATACCTATGGACAACTCGTAGCGATAATAACTGATGAAGGTCTTGCTTTATGTAATGATCTCAAATTACAGCAACAGATGAAACATCAACATCTTACAGGAAAGAAAGAATTAGGTGAATTTTGTAAACAATTTGCCTATGATACAAAATTACAGTATCCTCCCAAACAAAAGAGACATAAAATTGGAAAATCCTCAAAGTATTCTTCCAAAAAATCCAGAAAACATAAATATGTTAAAAATCCTATTCAGCCACGAATACCTTCCAAATATAAACGAAAGCATTCCAGAAAAACATCTAAATCCACAATTAAATGCTATAAGTGTGGACAAATAGGTCATTATGCCAATCGTTGTAGATCTAAAATACAACAGAAGCTTAATGAACTATCATTAGATGATAACATCCAGCAACAGATTCTTAGAATGCTCTCTGATGAATCAGATACTTCTTCTGATAATGAAGATGAAATTGCAGCTTTACACACTTCAGGAAGTGACAACGAGTCTGATGACTCTCCAGAAATTTGTGAGTGTAAAAATCACATAAATCAGATATCTGATGAAGTCAACTATTGGAAAGCCATAGTTGAAATGAATGGACTTGATATTGGAAGACCCAGTATCAATGTTCTTACCGAAGAAGAACAAAATATGATTACTATTGCTGATCAAATTTCTAATCCATAAATGAAATTAAAGTTCTTAGAATTATGCTTACAGCAACAAAAGAAGGAAGAAATTCTTCCTCCACAACATTACAGTATGAAAGAAGTTTTTCAGCGACTTCAACCAGTTACAGAAGAAAAACCTTTAACTATCCAGGATTTAAAAATGGAAGTAAATGCTTTAAAAATTGAAATTAGACATTTACATACTTCTAATATTGCTATTAATTCTGAGATTAAAAAGATTAATAGTAAAATACAAAATAAAGAAAAAATAATGGTTCTACTTCAGAATCCATAACCATTCCAGAACCTAACGAGCCTGATTATCTTATGCTCATGAATACCGTTACTTTCCAGAAATGGTATATTCGTATAACCTTTATGATAAAACCCGATTTTATCATAAAAGATGCCATTGCTCTTGTTGATAGTGGTGCTAATATGAATTGTATTCAGGAAGGATTAATCCCTACTAAGTACTTTCATAAAACAACCCAATCACTTACAAGTGCAAGTGGTAATTCGTTATGCATCTAGTATAAACTTCCAGAAGTTTTAATCTGTAATTAAGGATTATGCCTTCCCACTTCCTTTGTTCTTATTAAGAACATGTCTCAAGCCATAATTCTTGGTACTCCATTCCTGTGTTTATTGATGCCAATCTCTAAAATTGATTCTGTTGGCATACATACAACCTTAAACAATCAGCCGATTATTTTTGAGTTTATTACAGAACCCTATACAAAAGAATTAGATCAAATCAAGGATCTAGTTAATTTCAAAAAAACACAAATTAATTTTCTTCAAAAAGAAATTAGTTTTTTAACTACAGAACAAAGACTTCAACAGTCTTCTTTCCAGCAAAAGATAAAGTCACTAGAAAAAGAATTTCAAATTGAAATTTGTAGTGATGTTCCTAATGCATTCTGGAATCGTAAGAAACACTTAGTTTCTCTGCCCTATGAACTAGGTTATGATGAGTGGAAAATTCCAACTCGCGCGCGACCCAGTCAAATGAAAAAAGAGTATTTAGAACTCTGTAAAACAGAAATTAATACTCTCCTCCAGAAAAAACTCATCAGATCTAGTCGATCTCCTTGGAGTTGTACAGCCTTTTATGTAAACAAAAATGCAGAAATAGAAAGAGGTGTGCCAAGATTGGTTATTAATTATAAACCTCTTAATGAAGCCTTACAATGGATAAGGTATCCAGTTCCCAATAAAAAAGATCTTTTAGATCGCCTCCAGGATGTAGTCATATTTTCCAAATTTGACATGAAATCAGGATATTGGCAAGTCCAAATCGCTGAAAAAGATAGATACAAAACTGTTTTTACAGTACCTTTTGGGCATTTTGAATGGAATGTTATGCCATTTGGTTTGAAAAATGCACCATCTGAATTCTAGCATATTATGAATGATATTTTCATTCCTTATACAGAATTTTCCATTTGCTATATTGATGATGTTTTAATTTTTTCTTCATCAATTGATCAGCATATGAAACATCTTAATATATTTAAGCATGTCATCATCCGAAATGGGTTAGTTGTATCTGCATCAAAAATGTAACTTTTTCATACTACAATCAGATTTTTGGGACATAATATTCATAATGGCACTATTATTCCAATAAATAGGAGCATGGAATTTGCATCCAAATTTCCAGACGAAATAAAAGATAAAACTCAATTACAGAGATTTTTAGGAAGCTTGAATTATATTCATGATTACTATCCTAATCTTGCTACTGATGCAGCCATCTTGTATTCTCGACTTCATAAAAATCCTCCTCCATGGGGACCAGAACATACAGAAGCTATTAAGAAAATAAAGGCTAGAGTTAAAACTCTTCCCTGTTTATCTTTACCCAATCCAGCATGGAAGAAAATTGTTGAAACAGATGCCTCTAACATTGCTTTTGGTGGCATACTTAAACAATTTAATCCTATCACCAAAAAAGAACTTTTAAGGTTTCATTATGGTATTTGGCATACAGTTGCCAAAAATTATCCAACAATTAAAAAAGAATGTTTAGCCATTATTAAATGTGTGCTAAAATTTCAGGATGATTTATTAAATCAACATTTTCTAATCCGAGTTGATTGTTCTGCAACTAAACAAATTTTCTAAAAAGATGTTGAAAATCTGGCCCAAAAACAAATTTTTGCAGCATGGCAGGGCCAACTCCGTGTTTGATTTCAATATTGAATATATCAAAGGAGAACATAATTCTATTCCAGATTTTCTAACCCGTGAATATTTGCAGGGTCCTAATGCAGAATAGGGGCCGAGGCTCTGGTCGTCGAGGTCGCAGTAGGGGCAATCCCTACACTACATAATTTCCAGGGCTTAATGCCTATTCCAGTAAAAAAGGAGAATCTAGTCGTTCGGCTAAAGATGTCTTCCTAGCTCCAGATACATCTTATTTCCAGAATACTATCCGAGAGGAAACAGTCCTCTACATTAATACAGAAGATATCCAGTGGATGAGTGACCCTTGGGAAATAAAAAGGCGGCATTTGACTACTCAAAATTCTCCACCGCACTTTGACCAATACAGATACATTTTTGAGCAAATTCTTACCGAACTTGCGTCGGTTGATTTTAAGCATACACTGACTGAGCCCAATCATACTGCTAGTCCAATTAATTATAGTAAAGCTACTATTCAGCAAATTTTGCCTATGCAGGCTTGGGGTTTACACCCCCATGTTACCCGTACTATTGACATTCGCAATAAGGAGTCACGATATAGTTATTGGGATTACATCGATGCTTTTACACAAGCATTTTATTACATGAATCCCCCACGGAGCCATTCTTGGTTTTTCCGTGTCCTTCCTGATCTTCTCAAAAATGATCTCCCAAACTGGTTTCTCGTTTGGTGGCATAAGTTTGGCCTACAGTTAGATGCTTTTCCTGAACCTATTCGTCTTGCATTCAATGAATGGCAAGTGGCATTTATCCATATTCCAATTAATAAGGGCGTTTCTATGTCCAAATCTACAGCTTATTTTGTTATTCGATTTGGAATCCCATGGATATGGAAATGGGATTTCCGATGCGATTTCCAGAACAAAATTCCCCGTTTAAAAAGAATTTTCTTTTATAAATGGTGGACTAAAATGGACGATACTAAGCCTCGCCAAGAACTTCTTCAGAAAATCAAAGAGCATACACAGGCTTGCTGGGATGCCACTCCTAAACTCATCCCAGCTGCTCCAGTCCAGAATCCTTTTGTTCAAATTCAAAATGAGTTAAGACAAAAATATCCAGCACTTTCCGAACAAGAATTAGTCATTAAAAGTATGGACTATATGAAAGAACAATTTCTCCAATCATTATCCAAAGATGATACCAGTATGAAATCTGGTAATAGTCAGGAAGATCCAGAAGATGAAGGCCATACTGATCCGTATGAAGATGAAAATGAATTTACAGTATTGGCAGGAGAGTCACAAGAACCTACAGAAGCTGATCCCAACTTTGGAGATTTTTGGGATTCTCTCACTGGCTTGATTGCAGAAAAGATGAGTGAGGACAAACAGGATAAAGGTAAAGGAAAAGCTGATTGATGCTTTGTCCCCCATTACTTTCCAGCATGACAAAATGCCAAATTTGCTTTCGGCCAAAAGCAGATGCTCCAGCTGTCTTCCTACAGACACTATTCATAAGGGAATCACGAGGAGATAAGATGCTTGACTCCAAACCATTCAGGACAAGCCACTTGTCTACCTTATCCCTATCTTCTACTTTTTATTTTCTATTTAAGGCAGGCCTCACCCTTGTTGAAGGCACTATTAAATTTTTAGTTTTTCCGTTTACAAGTTTGTATTCTTTCTCTCTCTCTCTTTTTCTCTTCCAGTGTGTAATATTTTGCAGTGTGAGGTATAATAAAAGTTTGAAGAATTGGTTGTAAGTAATTCCTACTTTTCTTTTAATGCATGATTGTTTATACTCTTGTTATTTTAAATGATATATTAGCTTTTCATATTGAAAGAAGAAATAATTTTTTACGAAACTTTTTATCTATTTGGCCTAATGACCCTTGGGGTCTCCAGCAAGTAGAAGAAACTAATCGCCAGATTAATCAAGTCCAGTTGCAAATCTAGGAACAAATCTTCCTCTTGGCTACGGCCGTTAGGCCTCCCCCTCCCGCACAGTAGACCATGGGACCATAGATGTCATAATTAGGATAAAATAAAATACAACTATAGTTAATAGTATTCTTGGGTTTGTGCTTAATGATGGATAGCACAGTGCAAGGGTTAGTGGGACGTCACCCAAGTCGTGTAGAGTCAGACCGGTAGCAGTGATTGCGGTTAGGTCATTCTCGTAAGCAGTGCTAGGGTTAAAGTAATATCGTTAAGTTACAATTACTCCATAAATTCCCTTTCTTAGAGGCTAAGCAAGATTAGTTTGAGTTAAACTTGGTCAATCAAGCTAATAAAACAATTTGTGGCCTAAGCTAATTAGTTCCTAGAACGAAAGAGAGAACGACGGAGAAAGAGGGAGAAGGTTAGAGAGAAACTTTATTCTTAAGAGCTGGAAGTGAAAAAAGAATGAGAAAAATGAAGAAAACAAAGGGAATTAAAATTCATCATTTTGGATTTGAGAATTGAACGCATAGTTGATTTGCAAAACCTAAAATGAGGTGTTGAAGTTAAAATAATATTGTTAAGGTACAATCACTCAGAAAATTCTCTTTCTTTGGGGCTAAGCAAGATTAGTTTGAGTTAAACTAGGCCAATTAAGCTAATGAAACAATTGGTGGCTTAAGCTAATTAGTTTCTTGAACCAAAAGGAGAATGATGGAGAAGGATGGAGAGGGTGAGAGACAAACTTTCATCTTCAGAGCTAGAAGAGAAAGTTATAAAAAAAATAGAGAAATAGGATGAAAATCGAAGGGAATTCAAAGTCATCTTTTTAGATTTGAGAATTGAACACTTAGTTGATTTATAAAACCTAAAATGAGTTTCTTATGTTAAACTAATATCGTTAAACTACAATTACTCAGTAAAATTCAGTTTCTCAGAGGCTAAACAGGATTAGTTTGAGTTAAACTTGGCCAATTAAACAAATGAAACAATCAATGGCTTAAGCTAATTTGTTCCTAGAACCAAAGAGAGAAGGTTGGAGAGGGACGGAGCAAGTTAGAGGGAAACTTTCTTCTTGAGAGCTAAAAGAGAAAAAAGAATGAGAAATAGGAAGAACGTCAAAGGGAATTCAAATTCATCCTTTTGATTTGAGAATTGAACACTTAGTTAATTTAGAAAACTTAGAATGAGGTGCTTAAGTTAAAGTAATATCGTTAAGCGATAATTAATCAGTAAATTCTCTGTCTTAGAGGGCCAAGCAAGATTAGTTTGAGCTAAACTTGGCCAATTTATCTAATGAAACAATTAGTGGCCTAAGCTAGTTCCAAGAAAAACAGAGGGAAAGATGGAGAAGGGGCGTAGAAGGTTAGAAAGAAACTTTCTTCTTGAGAGCGAGAAGAGAAAAAACATTGAGAAATATGAAGAAAATCAATTGGAATTAAAATTCATCCTTTTTGGATTTGAGAACTGAACACTCAGTTGATTTACAAAACCTAAAATGTGGTGCTCAAGTTAAACTAATATCGTTAAGCACCTATAACTTCAGAAACTCTGCTTCTTAAAGGCTACGCAAGATTAGTTTGAGTTAAACTTGGCCAGTTAATCTAATGAAACAATTAATGGCCTAAGCTAATTAGTTACTAGAACAAAAGAGAGAAGGATGGAGAATGACGGAGAAAGTTAGATAGAAACTTTTTTCTTGAGAACTAAAAGAGAAAAAAGAATGAGAAATAGGAATAAAATGATGGGGAAGTTGAGAACTTAGTTAATTTAGTAAACCAGAAGGAGAAGGACGTAGAAGGTTAGAAGGAAAGTTTATTCTTGAGAGCTAGAAGAGAAAAAGTAATGAGAAATAAGAAGAAAATCAAAGGGAATTCAAAGTCATCCTTTTGGATTTGAGAATTGAACACTTAGATGATTTAGAAAACTAAAATGAGATGCTTAAGTTAAAATAATATCGTTAAGCTACAATTACTCCATAAATTCTCTTTCTTAGACGCTAAGCAAGATTAGTTTGAGTTAAACATGGCCAATTAAGCTAATAAAACAATTTGTGGCCTAAGCTAATTAGTTCCTAGAACAAAAGAGAGAACGACGGAGAAAGAGGGAGAAGGTTAGAGAGAAACTTTATTCTTAAGAGCTAGAAGTGAAAAAAGAACGAGAAAAAGAAAGAAAACAAAGGGAATTAAAATTCATGATTTTGGATTTGAGAATTGAATGCTTAGTTGATTTACAAAACATAAAATGAGGTGTTGAAGTTGAAATAATATTGTTAAGGTAGAATCACTCAGAAAATTCTCTTTCTTTGGGGCTAAGCAAGATTAGTTTGAGTTAAACTAGGCCAATTAAGCTAATGAAACAATTGGTGGCTTAAGCTAATTAGTTTCTTGAACCGAAGAGAGAATGATGGAGAAGGATGGAGAGGGTGAGAGACAAACTTTCATCTTCAGATCTAGAAGAGAAAGTTATAGAAAAAACAGAGAAATAGGATGAAAATCGAAGGGAATTCAAAGTCATCTTTTCAGATTTGAGAATTGAACACTTAGTTGATTTAGAAAACCTAAAATGAGTTTCTTATGTTAAACTAATATCGTTAAACTACAATTACTCAGTAAATTCAGCTTCTTAGAGGCTAAGCAAGATTAGTTTGAGTTAAACTTGGCCAATTAAACAAATGAAACAATCAATGGCCTAAGCCAATTTGTTCCTAGAACCAAAGAGAGAAGGTTGGAGAAGGACGGAGCAAGTTAGAGGGAAACTTTCTTCTTGAGAGCTAAAAGAGAAAAAAGAATGAGAAATAGGAAGAACGTCAAAGGGAATTCAAATTCATCCTTTTGATTTGAGAATTGAACACTTAGTTAATTTAGAAAACTTAGAATGCGGTGCTTAAGTTAAAGTAATATCGTTAAGAGATAATTACTTAGGAAATTCTCTGCCTTAGAGGGCCAAGCAAGATTAGTTTGAGCTAAACTTGGCCAAGTTATCTAATGAAACAATTAGTGGCCTAAGCTAGTTCCAAGAAAAATAGAGAGAAAGATGGAGAAGGGGCGTAGAAGGTTAGAGAGAAACTTTCTTCTTGAGAGCGAGAAGAGAAAAAACAATGAGAAATATGAAGAAAATCAATAGGAATTCAAATTCATCCTTTTTGGATTTGAGAACTGAACACTCAGTTGATTTACAAAACCTAAAATGAGGTGCTCGAGTTAAACTAATATCGTTAAGAAGCTATAACTTCAAAAACTCTGCTTCTTAAAGGCTGCGCAAGATTAGTTTGAGTTAAACTTTGCCAATTAAGCTAATGAAACAATTAATGGCCTAAGCTAATTAGTTACTAGAACAAAAGAGAGAAGTATGGAGAATGACGAAGAAAGTTAGATAGAAACTTTTTTCTTGAGAACTAGAGGAGAAAAAAGAATGAGAAATAGGAATAAAATCATGGGGAAGTTGAGAACTTAGTTAATTTAGTAACGGAGAAGGTTAGAGACAAACTTTCTTCTTGAGAGCTAGAAGAGTAAGTTACAGAAAAGACTGAGAAATAGGATCAAAATCGAAGGGAATTCTAAGTCATCTTTTTCGATTTGAGAATTGAGTACTTAGTTGATTTAGAAAACCTAAAATGAGTTTCTTATTTTAAACTAATATCGTTAAACTACAATTGCTCTGTAAATTATGTTTCCTAGAGGCTAAGCATGATTAGTTTGAGTTAAACTTGGCCGAATAAGCAAATGAAACAGTCAATGGCCTAAGCTAACTAGTTCCTAGATGAAATGGGTTAGAGTGAGAAGCTCTCGCATCTCTCTAGAAACTTGCGTTTCTAGGGTTTCAATCCGTCATTGAACACTATGTTAGTAGTAAATGCTTTGACTATTTTTGAGAGTCCTTCGGGTGAAAGGGTGAGCGATACTAATGTGGTAGATCTAGAGTTGGGGAAGTTGTGTGGAAATCTAGGGTTTGTGAGCAACAAGTTTGAAATATTGAGTATGGAAAATATAGATCAGTCAGAGGTTAACACCGAAGATCTTGATCTAGTACTAGAGCAGTCTAACGCCGTTGAGCGTTTAGGGATAACCCTAAATCAAAAGGATCGAAGGGCTGAAACTGCCAATTCATCAGATTTCCAAAGAGTAGCCTATCGATTGGCGAGATTAAAAGCTCCTTCTCCATCGGTAATAACCTCGCCTACCCTAAATGTTTCTCAATCGACATCTCAATGGTCAGTTCGATCAGAATATGAAACTCCTATGTTTCAAAACCTTCCAGATAGCGTTTTGGTTGCTCGAAACAGGAACGATGCTAAGGCTCGTGGTGAACAAATGGTCCTACAATCAGATCTATCATTAGATAAGGAGAATGATGGAAGCCTTGTCCCTCTCGAAGTTGTGCAAATAACCAATGAGACACACTTTCAGATCCCTGAGATCAGTGATGAAGGTGGTCGAGAGGAGATGCTCTCTCGGAGGGGGGGAACTTCAAACTAGAGAGGTGGTAGAGGTGGTAGAGGGCAAGGGGGAGGTAGAGGTCAAGGCAAGGAGTCATCCACAAAATCCTGGGCTGAAGTGGCTGCTCCATCTACTCGATCTAGCATCCCTCTGAGGTATGTTCCTCCTGTCCGTAGTGAAGGCTATGTCAGTGTTGAGTTACCTCCGCGGCCTAACCCTTTAGAAAAATGGGATTGATGTCTGGTTGGGTATTTTCTTGATAAGGGCGTTCCCTATAACTACCTGAGGAATAGTGCCTTCAGTTTGTGGAAAAATAAGGGTTTGAAAGAATTGTTAGCCAATGGTGATGGTTTTAGTTTTTTCATCTTTGAAAGCCCAGATTGTTGTAGTTCTGTTCTTGAAGGTGGGCCCTGGTACATTGGTGGATCTAATTTATTTCTGAAAAAGTGGACTCAAATGATGAAGTTGACTAAGGATAAGGCTACTAAAGTTCCAGTGTGGCTGAAATTCTTTAATGTTCCTTTCGAGTATTCGGATAGCAATGGATTAAGTCGTATTGCAAGTGTTGTAGGTATCCCATTATTCATGGACCAACTTACAGAAAAGGGTAGTAGAGTGCCTTTTTGCAAGAGTTTGTGAGGAGGTAGAAGCCACTTCCACTTTACCATCGATGTTCAAGGTGAGCTGTGAAGAGGAAGATGTGGTTGTTAAGGCAGAATATCAAGGATTACCCCTTAAGTGTGAGCATTGCATGGCTTTTGGGCATGACACTACCAAATGTGTGAAAACTCAAGTTGCAGCTCTAATCAAAATCCAAAAAGAAACAGAGAATAATCCCGATCCACATTGGGAAACAATTAAAGCTAAGGATAAGAGGAAGGTGGATGATTCAGACATGCTTACGGTGTCAGAAAGCCATGCAGAGCCGGAGGAAGATGTTTTACAGAATCTAGAAGTTGGGCAGAGTCAACAACCAGTACCAGTTCAGGTTGATTCTGAGGAGAGCTTATCTAGTCAAGCCCATAAAGATGTATCCAGTCCAGCTGGCGGAGAGTTAAAGTTACTCAATATTGATGGTCTGGAGGCCTTGCAGAAGGAATTGGTATAGATAACTAGTTTGGCTCTTCTAAAGGATGCAAAACTGCTTGCCAAAGTGGAGGATCTAGTGGGATCCACTCCAAGCAACCTTAATCCAGCCAACAAGAAGGTCCAACATGGCACTAATGCAATACGTAACTCCTCTGGCAAGGGCAACAAAAGCCAGAGGAAGAAACACGGGTAAATCCCAGTTTTAGCTGGTTATGGGTTTCTAAATTTTTGTTGTTTCCAATGACTTTAAAAATTGCATCTTGGAATGTCAGAGGGTTTAATAACCCTCATAGACATAAAGAAGTAAAGAAATTTTTGGTGCATGAAGACATTAAACTTTTGGGCATTCTGGAGACCAAAATAAAAGCTTTAAATGAACATCAGATTTTCTCTTCTGCTATAAATAATTGGCCCTATTTGACAAACTCACAACCTTCTAAATCTGGGTGGATATGTGTATACTGTGACTCAGCATTTTGTAAGATAAAATTGTTAAATGCCTCTGATCAATACATTTTTTGTGAAGTACATGATTTGTCGAAAGATAATATCTTCAAAGTTTGTTTTGTATATGCTGATAATAAACATGACGTTAGAAAGGAACATTTTGAGTACATGGTTACTATATCCCAATCTCAGTCCAAACTTCCCCTTGTTTTTCTAGGGGATTTTAATGCTATCAGGTTTCCTTTTGAGAAATTTGGGGGCTCTGTTGGTTGGTCTAAGGATAAAGAGGATTTAAACTCCTATAACCTGCAATCTGAATTGGTTGATCTCTCCTATGGAGGTTGCCAATTCACTTGGGCTAACAAGAGAAATAGTGGGGATTATATTGCTACCAAAATTTATAGAGTCTTAGTTAATGAGGCTTGGCTTGATGCTTTCCCTGCCTCATTTGCTACATTCTTGCCTTGTGGCATATCTGATCATTTCCCCATAGTGGTTAATGTTTCTGATGAGTTGACTTCTTTTAAGAAACCTTTCAAATATTTTGACTTTTGGGCTAATCATGAGGACTTTGGTCCTATGGTTTCTAAAGTTTGGAACCAGTATATTCAGGGTGTCCCTATGTTTAGAGTGTGCCAAAAATTAAAGAATTTGAAACTTGCCCTTAAGGCCTTGAATAAGAAAGACTTTAGTGACATTACTACTAGAGTCTAGACTTCTAAGTCTGAGCTTTACTCTGCTCAACGGAAGCTGGATAAGGATCCTAGTAATGTTGATCTGCAAAAGCTTGAGAGGACTATCTATAAACAGCATGTTGATCTTCTGGCTGTTGAAGAGAGTCTGGCCCATCAGAAATCTAGAGTCTAGTGGCTTAGTCAAGGAGATAGAAATAGTAGCTTTTTCTTCAAAACTATTAAGGGTAATATCAATAGGGGTAAAATCTTAAACCTTGAGATTATGGATGGCCAAAAATCTTCTAAACCTGAGGACATCCAAAATACTTTTACAAATTTCTTCTCTGGTTTATTTGGTACTCCTATTGATGACCAGTATAATGATTATGATAGAATTAGGGCTCTTGTTAAGTCTAAAATCTCTACTAACCAATCACTATTACTTGCCAGCCCTGTTACTGATAAAGAGATCAAGGACACATTTTGGTCTCTGAAAGCCAATAAGGCCCCTGGCCCGGATGGCTTCTCTGCTGGCTTTTTCAGAGGTTCTTGGGATATTGTGGAAAGAGATGTTCTGCAAGCTATTAGAACCTTTTTTTTGAATCTGGTAGGCTTCTCTCTGACGTCAACAGTACCATTATTGCTCTTATCCCCAAGGTTCCTAACCCTGCTAAAGTTGGGGACTTTAGACCTATTTCTTGCTGCAATACTATTTACAAATGTATTGCCCAGATCATTGCTAATAGGATCAAAATTGTTCTCCCTGATTGTCATGCCCCAAACCTGCCCCTAAAAGTTTGGGCATGACCCAATCAAAACGGACACTTAACCTGATATACATAACATACGGGGCATGAACGGAAGCATAAATATTATAGTTTAACAAAAAAAAAAAAAAACAAAACAAAACAAAACAAAACTACTTCCACTGACTGACCATCAACATGCCAGGATCACAAACAGAACATAAGGCAGATAAATGCATCAGAGAATTTAGCTATGTACAAATGCATATATAAACCCAACCCTCCAGATTGGCGTATAACAAAAACATTGAAAGGTAAAAGGATTAAGTACACTTCTACCTTAGATAGACAATCAGGGTACAAAACCAAAGCTTAGCAAAACTCTATAAAACGAGCTACTTTCATTTAAGTGCCTGGGCATTCTGAGGTTGACAAAAGCGGAACGGACGCCATGGGTTAAGACTGACCTCCAGGTGAATTGCCTACAAAAACAGACATAACATAAAGTGAGCCAAGCTTAGTGAACAATAGTATGTAAAGAATTTAATTACAATGTACATATATATAAGTGCAGAGAACATGTAGTTAACTTTATCGTGTAATTATTTTCAGAATGGCCTTAGGCCTAAACTTAAACAGAATGGTTTTCAGCCCTTAAACATAACGACATTAAGCCCTTAAACAGACGGCATTAAACCTTTTTCATGCATGTATGAACTTAAGAGGTGGCTCGCACGGATTCTAGAGGTGACTCGCATGGCAGCACTTAGTTCCGTGCAGCACTTTGTTTCATACTAACAGATCACACAGAATGGCCATGGGCCTCATAACTTTCACAGAACGGCCGAAGGCCTCATAACTTTCATAGAACGGCCAAAGGCCTCATAACTTTCACTGAACGGCCATAGGCCTCATAACTTTCACAGAACGGCCATAGGCCTCAGTTCACATATGTATGGACTCAAGAGGTGGCTCGCATTGCAGCACTTAGTTCCGTACAGCACTTTGTTCCATACCAGAAATCATTAGGTCTTAAAGACCAATCAAATCAAATCATGTCATAACATAGCATAAACGAAATAGACAAACAGAAACTACTTCATACATAATCTTAATTATGCTTGAATCATAAACAGAAATTAGAGTTCATGCTTGATTATACATGGTACATCCAATAGCGCTAACAAATCAATACAGTGCATATATGTTAGTTCCATAACGGAACCTTCGGTACTAGGAACTTGTAACATACTTGAACCACGGTATTATTACCCCTGGGCAAGGGCCATAGACCACGGTATTATTACCCCTGGGTAAGGGCCTTATGCTAAGGATGCCACGGATACTTTTACATATATGGACAATCATTCATTAGTTCAAAACGTAACATGTCAGAAAATAAAGCATTTCTTGTTATATCATGTCATTACAGTACACTTAACAAAGACAGAACAGTTTACATCATAATGTGAGTTGCATAACAATGTCATTGATATTTAATTCTGTCTTCAGGTTGAGTCATTCGTAAGTCAATCTGACGTTTATCATAATTCTTAGCAGTTATTAACGTATAACGTATAAAACTATCCATGGTCTTACCTCATTATTCATTCTGATGATCCACTTTGGGTAGATATCTATGCCATAAAACGTGTGTTGAACCAAATAAAACTGTACAAGTTCATGATAGGTCATTCAGAACATCATGTTCCCGTTCAAAATATCATGTTCCCATTAAGTGGGATTTACATTCATAATTTCTTCCCGTTAACTAATTGCATAGTATTAATATTCGTATATAATTCTTGTGTGGAGTTCATAGGTAATTTACGGTTATAGTACACTAATGATAACCATTAACTGTAACCGGAATACCGAGTAGGTTCAGAGTCATACCGATGTACACCAAAATCTTTTAACGTTCACATAACTTCACACAGCTTTCCAATCAACATAATGTTAACGTAACATAACTACTTGTGAAGGACAGAGTGTTAATAGGAATTATTAACGGTAAAGATATGTGCCATTACAGTACTACTACTCACAGTGCCATAGCGGAGCGCTTGTCCTCCCGGGTTAGGACCTAGACATGTGCATAACGTATACATTAGTTCTTTTTTCTTTCTTTCATTATTTCCTACACCATTTACTTCGAACGAATTTACAGGCATCTTAGAAACATCAAACACATATTTCAAAAATACCCGAGGGTTAAGCACGCAAAATGGAGCGAATAAAATTTTACAGCTTGGGCCACACGTGCGGCTGTGAGCCCCGCACGTGCGGCAAGGCTTCCTGCACATGCGGCAGTGATCCCCGCACGTGCGGCGATTCTGGGCAGAATGCAGTTCGAAAATTCAGCAAAATCCAATTTTTGGTACACTTTTTCAATGCTCAAAATCGGTTCTTTAATTGTTAGAATATGGTTCAAAAATCATATACATAAACATTACAAACATAAATCAATCTCAATATGAATTGGATCTTCTTCTTTCAACTCATAAACATAGCTTACCTTGACAATATTTCCAATCAACCAAGTGACAAGAGCATTTTCTCAATTCAACAATTAACACACACAACTTCAATTACAACCCCAAATCTTACAAATGAAAGGGGGAATTCTTACTCAAATTTAAGAAAAGACTTAATTAAAGTAAAATTCACATGCCTTAAGCCTTAAACCCTACAACCCCTCTCAATTCCCCAACCTTTCCTCTTGAAGAAGTTCTCATTTTCCTTTCATTCTCCTCTTCTCTAAACTTTCCTCTCAGGAGATAATTTGAGCTAAAGGCCCCTAAGTCAAAATATCTAGGGAAAGTAATTATATAAATATAAAGTTACATAAGACAAAACTTAATCAATTTAATCACCCCAAATCAAATTTCTACAAAAATGCTTATTAGTATTCAAAAATTATGCCGATCTCAAATGTAAATAAATTTCAGATTATCAAGCCTCTAAGGCGTTCAATTTCTGATCCAAACACCGTAATTGTGACAGATATTTTTCTTATCATACAGATATACATCCATAATCATAGGGTTCACTTAATGAAACTTAATTTCACATAAAATTTCACAGTAAGCATTTAAATACTCAGAATAAGGAACTGAAAATATACCAGAAACAGATACGAGGATCGTGTTATTACACTTTCCCCCCCTTAAAATAAGTTTGGTCCCTCAAACTTGTTTTACCATGTGACAGATTAGCAATCTCAATCCCACATTATTGTTCGGTTCTGTCAGAGATGCTCACATTCTTCGGTTCGAACAATCCTCAGGTTAACCCAATACTTATCACAAGTATTCCAAAGTTCTTAACATAAGAACATCTCATGATTGATCCAATTAGTCGCTTCAGTGTCTACTCCTGCATGCAGAAATAAAAATAACCACTCCATACATTTATTTCATAGTATCATGCGTCAAGTAATAAGACTACAAAAGTCCATTGCAGGATATTTAAGGCATAAAACCCTCAGTAGGCAGGGTCGATAATCACAATATTTCCCGATCAAAGTTTCACGATTTTCATTCCCAAAGACAAAACATACAATTCGTAAATACAGAAATATAGTAGAATCCGTTTCTCTAGGCACAGAATTCACACATTCAACGGCATATAGTAATTCCAATCACAATATGTTCTTTACTATGTTCATACCCCAAGTTGACCCGGTATTACTAGTTGATGGAATTCTTATTATTTGGGAAATCCCATGTTAGAGGTCACTTAGAGATAAGCTGGTAAAATTCAATTATGTAGTTAAGTTCAAATTATATAGTACATAAGGAAATTGGGTATCAGAGCCCACCAACAGGATCTTGCCTATTTACCAAAACGGGCATAAATAAGTCGTACAGGCATGTAGTCACTAGCTTTACAATTGAGTATTCTCCATTCCAAAAACACATCAAAATCATATCGTTATATGGATCCAAAACCTTATATACTAATTCTTGACAAGGTTAGAACAATGGGAAGAAGAATCCCAGTCAATATCGTTAATGCTTGACAGTTTCCCTTCTAAATATATTAACCCAAAGAGAACCATATTCCAAATCAAATAATTATGGTGATATCCAAACAAATAACATACAACTTTGTAAATTCATGCAGATATACCATCGTAGACACTTAGTCATGCCATCACAAATCCAAATCTGAACAATAAATACAACTATAACAGCCATTATTTTGAGCAAAGGGAACCACTCAAAACCAAAACCAAAAATCGAATTCAAAATCATACTTAACTAATTAATCATAACCATAAGGTGTAACATCTTTCTTTAATAAGCATTTCTTCTTGTTACCGCACGAATTAATTTGGCCTCCTAATATCAGAGTTAAAATTCTTAGACAGATCAGTTCAATCAGATAGTAAGTCAATTCAGAATCACGTCGCGCATATTATACAAATCAGTATAAGCATACCGAAGGAGATACATGTCCAGTACATATCATTAATTCAACATCAATATAGAATACTTCCATGTCCACTGGGTTTTTTTTTTTTTTTTTTTTTTTTACAGTTTACAGTGTCGTGCAGAACAGTTTACATTATATCCTTCAAATACGGAATAGGGATTAATTTAACAATTTTCAATATCTAACATACACAGAAATATTTCACAGAAATGGTTTCTCAATCTTAAGTCATTAGTATAAAGGAACAGGATTTTACTTCTTACAGTAACTTATCAGTTTATCACTCATTTAGATTGATCTCGACGTCGTCCATAATTTTCTATCTTTGTACAAGTCATGTAAACAGACATGTAATATGGGTAAGGTCCTTCATGTCGTTTAACCATTCTTTATAAGAAATCCTGATTATGACTTACAATTTACACATAACAAAACAGATTACAGATGACAGAGTTAGATTTCCAATTTCAAATTTCAAATTTCAGAGCACAGGTTTCCATAAACAAATTACACATTCTAAGAGAGGTCATTATATGCATAACTTCTTCTTACAGCCACTCGTACTCAACACAATTTCAATTAGTACACAAACACATCTTATCAAAATACTCAAATGCGGTAATTTCTCAAAATCACAGATCTAACATTGTTATGGTAAGAAAGACATAACTCTAGCTTAAAGTTAGAGTATCGCATATAGCATTTCCTTTGATCTTAGAACTATCCCATGCTTAGAGTTTAATCAATTCACTTAAAGAGATGCTAAAAAGCCTAATTATATCATCATCATTTCTCACAGATGACTAACTACCAATAACACACATTTCATTTACTCATTTACATATAAATTGTCTTACCGACTAGTTCGAACCCTCACCACGCTTCTGCTGCGCAACTTTATTGATTTAATTCCTTCTGCAAGTCTTACCATGTTCTGCATAGCAATCAATCCCAATATATACAAGAAATGTACAACAGACATAAATAGTAACCATTGCGGTTAGCGTTAATACATGTACCATTATCGTTGCTATCAATTCCTTCATATGCACTAAGGATGTCACGCATGATGCCTAAGTCTTTTCTAGACATCCTAAAGCTCAATGGATTCGTGTGTGAGATAGCAACTCGTCCTCTGATACCACTTGTCACGTCCCAAACCTGCCCCTAAAAGTTTGGGCATCACCCAATCAAAACAGACACTTAACCTGATGTACATAACATACGGGGCCTGGACGAAAGCGTAAATATTATAGTTTAACAAAAAAAAAAAAAACAGAACTACATCCATTGAGTGACCATCAACATGCCAGGATCACAAATAGAACATAAGGCAGATAAATGCATCAGAGAATTTAGCTTTGTACATATGCATATATAGACCCAGCCCTCCAGATTGGCATATAACAAAAACATTGAAAGGTAAAAGGATTAAATACACTTCTACCTTAGATAGACAATCAGGATACAAAACCAAAGCTTAGCAAAACTCTATAAAACGAGCTACTTTCATTTAAGTGCCTGGACATTCTGAGGTTAACAAAAGAGGAACAGACGCCATGGGTTAAGACTGACCTCCAGGTTAATTGCCTACAGAAACAGACAGAACATAAAGTGAGCCAAGCTCAGTGAACAGTAGTATGTAAACAATTTAATTACAATGTACATATATATAAGTGCAGAGAACATATAGTTAACTTTATCCTGTAATTATTTTTAGAATGGCCTTAGGCCTAAACTTAAACAGAATGGTTTTCAGCCCTTAAACAGAACGACATTATGCCCTTAAACAGACAACATTAAGCCCTTTTCATGCATGTATGAACTCAAGAGGTGGCTCACACAGATTCTAGAGGCGACTCACGTGGCAGCACTTAGTTCCGTGCAACACTTTGTTTCATACTAACAGATCACACAGAATGGCCATAGGCCTCATAACTTTCACAGAACGGCCAAAGGCCTCATAACTTTCACAGAACGGCCAAAGGCCACATAACTTTCACAAAATGGCCATAGGCCTCAGTTCATATATGTATGGACTCTAGAGGTGGCTCGTACGAATTCTAGAGGTGGCTCGCATCGTAGCACTTAGTTCCGTACAGCACTTTGTTCTATACCAGAAATCATTAGGTCTTAAAGACCGATCAAATCAAATCATGTCGTAACATAGCACATATGAAACAGATAAACAGAAACAACTTCATACATAATCTTAGTTATGCTTGAATCATAAACAGAAATTAGAGTTCATGCTTGATTATACATGGTACATCCAATAGCGCTAACAAAACAATACAGTGCATATATGTTAGTTCCATAACAGAACCTTCGGTACTAGGAACTTGTAACATACTTGAATCACGGTATTATTACCCCCGGACAAGGGCCATAGACGACGGTATTATTACCCCTGGGGAGGGGCCTTGTGCTAAGGATGCCATGGATACTTTTACATATATGGACAACCATTCATTAGTTCAAAACGTAACATGTCAGAAAATAGAGCATTTCTTGTTATATCATGTCATTACAGTACACTTAATAAAGACATAACAGTTTACATCATAATGTCAGTTACATGACAATGTCATTGATATTTAATTCTGTCTCCAGGTTGAGTCATTCGTTAGTCAATCTGATGTTTATCATAATTCTTGGCAGTTATTAACATATAACGTATAAAACTTTCCGTGGTCTTACCTCATTATTCATTCTGATGATCCACTTTGGGTAGATATCTATGCCATAAAACGTGTGTTGAACCAAATAAAACTGTAAAAGTTCATGATAGGTCATTCAGAACATCATGTTCCCGTTCAAAATATCATGTTCCCATTAAGTGGGATTTACATTCATAATTTCTTCCCGTTAACTAATTGCATAGTATTAATATTCGTATATAATTCTTGTGCGGAGTTCATAGGTAATTTACGGTTATAGTACACTAATGATAACCATTAACCGTAACTGGAATACCGAGTAGGTTCAGAGTCATACCGATGTACGCCAAAATCTTTTAACGTTCACATAACTTCACACCGCTTTCTAATCAACATAATGTTAACGTAACATAACTACTTGTGAAGGGCAGAGTGTTAATAGGAATTACTAAGGGTAAAGAAATGTGCAATTACAGTACTACTACTCACAGTGCCATAGCGGAGCGCTTGCCCTCCCGGGTTAGGACCTAGACATGTGCATAACGTATACATTAGTTCTTTTTTCTTTCTTTCATTATTTCCTGCATCATTTCCTTCGAACGAATTTACAGGCATCTTAGGGACATCAAACACATATTTCAAAAATTCCTGAGGGCTAAGCATGCAAAACGGAGCGAACAAAATTTTACAGCTTGGGCCGCACATGCGGCTGTGAGCCCCGCACGTGCGGCAAGGCTTCCCGCACATGCGGCAATGATCCCCGCACGTGCGGCGATTCTGGGCAGAATGCAATTCGAAAATTCAGCAAAATCTAATTTTTGGTACACTTTTTCAAGGCTCAAAATACGTTCTTTAATTGTTAGAATATGGTTCAAAAATCATATACAAAAACATTACAAACATAAATCAATCTCAATATGAATTGGATCTTCTTTCAACTCATAAACATAGCTTACCTTGACAATATTTCCAATCAACCAAGTGACAAGAGCATTTTCTCAATTCAACAATTAACACACACACAACTTCAATTACAACCCCAAATCTTCCAAATGAAAGGGGGAATTCTTACTCAAATTTAAGAAAAGACTTAATTAAAGTAAAATTCACATACCTTAAGCCTTAAACCCTACAACCCCTCTCAATTCCCCAACCTTTCCTCTTGAAGAAGTTCTCATTTTCCTTTCATTCTCCTCTTCTCTAAACTTTCCTCTCAGGAGATAATTTGAGCTAAAGGCCCCTAAGTCAAAATATCTAGGGAAAGTAATTATATAAATATAAAGTTACATAAGACAAAACTTAATCAATTTAATCACCCCAAATCAAATTTCTACAAAAATGCTTATTAGTATTCAAAAATTATGCCGATCTCAAATGTAAAATAAATTTTGGATTATCAAGCCTCTAAGGCGTTCAATTTCTGATCCAAACACCGTAATTATGACAGATATTTTTCTTATCATACAGATATACATCCATAATCATAGGGTTCACTTAATGAAACTTAATTTCACATAAAATTTCACAGTAAGCATTTAAATACGCAGAATAAGGAACTGAAAATATACCAGAAACAAATACGAGGATCGGGTTATTACAGACTGTATACTGGTGATAGGTTACAAATGTTTGGTTTGGCTTCTCGTTCTCAATGCCCTTTCTGCCACAATCCTGGGGAAAGCCACTCCCATCTCTTCTTTAAGTGCATCTTTTCCAATAGAATTTGGTGCGCTATTGAAGTTAATTGTAATGTGAAGTGGCCCGATTTGAATTGGCCTGACATTGTCACATATGCTACGAAGGAGGCTAAGTGTAATTCTCTTAAGGCTAATATCCTTAGCCTTACTTTCTTGTGTTCTGTGTATTATATCTGGATTGAGAGAAATAATAGATTTTTTAACAAAGAATTTAAACCCGAAGAGGTGGTTATTAAATCTATTATCCAGATGGTAAGAAATCGAATGTTGTCTATTAAGAATCTGCCTAGATCCGCAGGTGATAGTTGGTTTCTAGCCCAGTGGAACCTGCCAGAGACAATTCCGAAGCCCCATATCATCAGAAATCGGAGGGCTGCTGAGTGATGTGAGTTCTCTATATGAGGGTTGAGTGAAGGTGAGCGAAAATGAGTGTTCTAATGGTTTGGGCTTTTGCAGGTAATGTTTGATGATCATTGTGGAGTCATCTGTTCTTAAATGAGGGTTCAATGATGAGAGGAATAATTAAAATGTTTCCTTGACAAGTGGGTCGAGTGAATTTAACCATTATAAACTTTTGCTAATGATTATATATATTGTATATCTTTATGTGCAGGTTAAGGAAGCAAATTTTGAGCGGTGTGAGTTTCTAAATTGTGGGTCGAGTGATGTGAGAGTCTACAATGAGTGTCTTGTTTCTGTGTTAAGTTCCAGTTGGTATTATTATATGTGTGTAGACACCCCATTTTTGACCGTCCTTAAGACTTAGACGTCACCGTTTGAACACTCGGTGATCATCCTTGTTTGTGTTCGTCTTGAGTTCTCGGAGGTCTCGGCTACGCGCCTTGCCTCAGGATCTCTCGACTCGACTATTTTGTGTTTGGTTTTACACCAAACACTTGTGTTTTTGCTTTGGATGGCAGGGAATGGCTTGTTGGCCATCCCCACACTCCACCGGCCATGGATTAAGGCCACCGGTTGTGTTTTGTTGCCATCGGCCAAATGTTTGGCCGACCGGCACTCTAGATGGTCGACCGGCCATCTGTTTTGGCCAAATTGCATTTTTGGCTGGCCGACCACTGTTCATCTGCTTTTGCAGATATTTTTATGCTAGCTGTGCTAGCTGGCATACACTTTGCTCCCCTTCATACACGTGTATGGAGGGATCTCCCTCTTGACTAGCTTGTTTGGAAAGCTTTACAAGAGGGATTGTCTATAAGAGGGAGCCTCCTCTCCCTCCATTAGGGTTACAAAATTTTTCAGAGCTCTGATATTAGGGTTAGGGTTTGCATATCCCCTATCTCTATATCTCTCTCTTTTGTGTATAAGTGTGTGTTTGGTCTTATTATTGCACACAAACACCCACCATTACACCTTACCTTGGCTACTGAGGTGCCAGAGAGCTGTTCTCGGTGTTCTTGAGTGGATTCAAGCTTGAAGAACCAACTGGAACATTGTTTGTGAAGAGGGTCTACAAGGGTAACAATTTTACCCCTTTTTTCCCATTTTTGCATAGCTTTTTCACCTATCTTGTAACTGTTTTTAGACTTTGTGTATAACATATAAAAGTCTTGTTTTTTCCTACCCTAAATAGTTGTTTAAGAGTGTTTTGAGTTTTGGGGTTGTTTGACCCCTCTTAGGGCTTGTTTGGCCCCATTTTGTGCCATTTTGGTTGAGCTCCGGGACCATATTGTTTGGGCCTCCTCACCACTGAAATCTTGAGGGATTTCAGTGGTGATGATGGTGCCTTGAGGTCCTATGAAGGAGAGGGCCACCCCCTCTCCTTGTTGTCCTTGAAACGGGCCATTTTAGCCTCTTGAGTGAGCATCTTATTTAGGTTCATGTTGGCCATATCTTAGCTGCTATTTAGTGTTATTTTGCCATGCTATAGCACTGTTTTATGTTGGTTTAGGCACACCATGCTTGTTTAGCATACATGTCTTGTAATGCCATCATTTCTCTTAACATGTACTTAGCATGTAGATTACCATGCTTGCTTGTTTTGGCCAAGCTTTGTGAAGCTTTTAGGCTTGTTTTTCTATGCTTAAGGTCTAATGTAGGTTGTCTTAGCCATGCTTGCCATGCTTTGTTTAGCCTCTTTGCATTCTTGGCTTGTAAGCCTCAAGTGTATGAACCATGAGCATGCATTACTTGCATTATTCCAGTGGTTTGGAACCATTTAACATGTTATTTCAGTCCTCATTACATGCTTGCATGCTTGCATTTGATGCCCCTTTAATGTGTTAAAAGGTTGTTGTCTTATGCCCCTTGTTTAGGCCCTTGTGCATGCTTGCATGTTTAAGCCATTTAGATGCCATCTAGATGTGTTATTGGCTTTGTCTTAATATGCTAAAACTCTGATTTTGGTTGCTTAATTCATGCCATGTTCGATTTTGCTAAGTGTAGTTCAATACACCTTTGGCTTGCCTTGAATTTTGGCTTTGCTTGCATGCCTTGTTTGTCTTGTCTAGTTGGTTTGGCACCTTTCATGACTTGATTTTAAGAGCTTATAATGCACGCCATTTGGTCCTTGTGTGCATGCATGCTTGCATGTTATTTGGTCCTCATTCTCTTAGCAATTGGCCACTATTTTGGGCTTAGTACAGAGCTGCCCAAATTAGTTTAAGTCCATTATTCGCATGTTGTTGCATGCTCACCTTGTGTGTTGTTGCATACTTGTGTGTTGTTACATGTTTAACATGCTTGCTCCATGTGTTGTTGCATGCTTGAACATCCACATTGCATCTTGTACACTTGTTGGTTTGCATTGCCTCATGCCTTGCATGCTTGCTTGCATAGGTTGTATGCCTAGTATGCATTGTGCATTGCATGCCCATGTTGCATACTTAGTTAACATGCTTAGGTTGCATTGCATTGGCATGCATGCTTTGCCTCTTCAATTGAGTATGATAGAGGTTGAGCCTCACTTGTTTGTTTGATGTGCATCTCATTTGAAATCAAAGTGCATACTTGGTTTCTTCGGCCATTACGCATTGAAATGCGCGATTGGTGGTCCGAGAATCGAGAACCATGTCCCTTTAAGTCACAAACATGATAAGGGATGTGTTGGTGCACACATTTGCTTGAAATGCATTTCCATGCCATGTTTTGCCCTCTGCTGCTGTCAAAACAGGTTCTGCAGGAAGTTTTGGCCGGTCGGCTACATACAGTGCCGACCGACAAACAATTTGTGGCCGATATCTCCACAGGTGGTCGATGACCATTCCCCATGGCCGGTGACCATTCCTCATGGCCGGTGGTGTTCCACAGCACTCAGAGAAGCAACCTTGGAGTTTGTGCAACTTTTAGAGGTGCCAAACAGTAAAAACAGAGGCAACTTGTGCATGACAGTGGACTTCCGAACGGAACCAAGCATGCATTACATTGGGCCCTCTTCCCGAGGCTGTTTACTGTTTCATTAGATTAGTTAATTTGCTTAACTAGTTTAATTTGTCTGTAATAATTAATTAGCTTATAGGTTAATTAATTGTATTATTCTTTTGGTCCCTCTGAGCGACGGCGAATTTGTAATAAGTGTGGGTGCGTGTGTGCATATTTTCCAACCCCCACTTCTTTCTCCCTTTTACTTACCTACTTTGATGGTTAGTATTAGGGCATATTTAATTTAGCATATCTTATGCTATGCATGTGTACATCATTCATCAGTATTGCATGCACCGGGCTCGGCGCATCATGCTAATTGCATAAGTATTTCAAATCTAACTTGAATATGTGCATCAAATGGTTGCATTTCACATGCCATCCTAGGATTAGCCGAGCCTATCCTAATTGCATTCTGTATACGTTGCATTAGGCACTTAACATTGACTTGGATCATACATTGATTGCTAACGAGTTCTTTGTTTTGGCTTGGAGTACACTGTAGGTATTTTGTGCTTTAGCATCTCGCACGAGTGTGAATGTTAACATGACAGCATGCTTACCATGTGGCTAGATACTTATGTGATATGAACTGCCTGAATGCCTGTGGGAGAAGGTTGGATGGCTTGAGTTGGAACAACTCATCAAAATCCGTGTTTCAGCCTACTCGCGAGTAGCAAATTTCAAAACATTTTCCAAACAAATGGATATGCGATGCTTTGTTCCAAATTAGGCGATCTAGTCTATACTTGTTTTGCTGTGCGCATCACATAGTAATTCTAGCTAATTAACCGAAATAAGAACACATAACGTTTTCAAAATTGGATATCATGGTTAGTAGAGGCCGATCTTTGGATCGGGCGAGAGGGGGTGCTCATAGCTGACCTTCCCCAATCGTACCCAAGTTCCCGAGCCGAGGCAACTTTGGTAATGACGGACACGTGGCCTTAGGTAAATGAGTCAGGGTTTCCTAAATTCCCCCATTAAAAAATATTTAGGTGGCGACTCTGTATCTGGCAAAGCAGTCCATGTTTGGCACTTCTTTTCTAAAAATCTATTTTCTCAAAACGATTTGCCGGATTTGGACTCTTTGGTTCAGACTAAGAACCGTGACACAAAAGGGAGTCCGAACTGTGGTGGCATAAAGCCCGAGGGCGCGTCCACAATGTGCTGGAAGTACTCATTCACGGCTGTTTTGATAGGGTTTATTACAATGTTTAAACTCTAGTTGGGATGCATGGGATGGCAGCAGAGTACCTTCCTGGGTGGTTGTTGTTTTGGTGTGACAAACAATTATGCTCTTTCGAGTTTTAGAGCTGGCTATTTCATGGTGATGGCTGCTAGAGACGCCTCTTGTGTAAAGATTGCCTTTCTCTTGTTTTTATTTTAAATCACTGTGTTTGGATTTACTAGATGTTTTACTTCGTTTTCTTGCTCCAGCTGGCCTACCCGTGCGGGATGTGCATGGGAATATAAGTAATGTTGATTGCATCTGGGTTTTGCGGGCTAGTTGTTAGGTGTGTTCATGCTCCTCATTCAAATGCATGCAGCCCATGAACACATTTTTGGGTTAAACTTTGCTTCTATGTCTGTGATCTAGTTTTATTTTTGTTTCTTCTTAAGTGTCCAATTAGTTTTGTTTATGGTTTATTTTGTGTTGGCTAGGTTTTTGCTGGTTGTCTGTTTATTTTGGCTTCACTAATTTTGTCTTCTTGTAAGTTGGCTAGGGCCTGGGGTATGCCGCTTGTACTAGTGTAAGTTTTGTCTTTTATTTTATGTCTTATTCACCCAAAAAAAAAAAAAAAAAAAAAAAACTCGTTCCTAGAACCAAAGAGGGAAGGCTAGAGGGGGACAGAGAAGGTTAGAGGGAAAGTTTCTTCATGAGAGCTAGAAGAGAAAAAACAATGAGAAATAGGAAGAACATCAAAGGGAATTCAAATTCATCCTTTTGGTTTGAGAATTGAACACTTACTTGAATTAGAAAACCTAAAGTGAGGTGCTTAAGTTAATATCGTTAAGCTACAAATACTCAATAAATTTTGTTTCTTAGAGGCTAAATAATATTAGTTTAAGTTAAACTTGGCCAATTAAGCTAATGAAACAATTAGTGACCTATGCTAATTAGTTCGTAGAACAAAAGAGAGAATGATGGAGAAGGACGAGACTCCTCAGTAAGGAGGTTTGCACAAGGGGAAAAAAGTAGAGCTTCTCTCTCCCCCCATTGATCCGGCTAAGCTTTGTTGCCGCCAGTGGTTTATGTATGAGATCTGTTTCTGTCTAGCACCTAATCTGGTTCAATCAGATTGTGTTAGAGAGAGGGAGAATTTGTTTATCATCTGTGTTTAATCTTGTAAAGTTGGTTTCATTTGTGTGAAAGTGTATCAATATGTGTTTTGTTTTGGTTCATCATCCATTTCTCATAGCTAGTGGAAGTATACTGGCTGGTTCGGTCCTGCCGGCGTATAGGTGGTTTGCTTTCAGGTGATGTCAAGGCTGGATGTGCTTGCTCAATCTCTGGTATCCTGTGTGTGTTCACCGGTTCATGGTGGATTGTACCGCAATGTAAGTTTGCTGAGAGTGTTATCACCGATTGCACTGGTTCGGCGGTGTAGATGGAACCGATTTACAAGGTAGGTGGGTTTGGCTTCACGACGGATGCAAGTTTGTCTCTTCTCTGACGTAGCCTTGCCTTTTCTCCGATGCTGGTTGTTCTACTCCGGCTAGGGTATGTTCTGGTTCGGTTTCCAAGCTGCCTTGCTAGCTTTTTCTAGCATGAGGTTACGTTTTGCACCGGTGGTGTGGTGGTTTGGGTTCCGTACTGGGTCATTAACTGGTTGGTGCTCCAGCTGTTGGGTTCTCCATTCTGGGTGTCCAGCGACTGTGACGGAACTTTGTATTGAAGATAACAGAGAGGTTAGCCGTAGATAAATGGCGAGTCGACGTTGGGTTTTGGTGCTCTTGTTAGGAGTTGTAAGCTTCTTCGGTAAAGGTTATATTTCTTCTGGCGCCGGTATGTTGCTAAGTGTTCTGGGTAGTTGGTTTTATAAATGGTTTGGTGCCGGAGGGGTTGGGTTGTCACTTTCATCATGCTCGAGGTTCTCCGGCAACCACGTTTCTTTTTTTTCGGCGTTAGCTGGGTCTTTTCCGACGTAAGGTCATCGGTGCTGGTTTTCTAGTGATGGTTTCTGCCGACGTTGTTTGGTTAAGCTGTAGAGTAGTCGGGTGTGTACCTCACGGGCTAGCAAAGACGTGAGTTTGAAATGGCGTCAGTTCAAAGCTGGTGTTGCAGAGCTGAGGTCATCCACATGGTGTACATAGACCACGCGTGTGAGTCTCTATAAAGGTGTTCCCGCCTAGTCAGTGTCATTCGGCTGAGGCTTGAACAAGTTTGTGGAAGAAGTTTGGTAGTACTTAGGGAAGTGGAGCACGTGGGTATTCATGCCCCACCGTTTTGGTTAAACCAGCAATGGTTTTGTATTGTATAATTATAAAAATATTAAATTATGTTACATGTGGCGCAAAGGTATGGGCCGAATTTTGCACCTAGTTTTTATGGGCCATTAATTTGTGGGTTATATAGGCTACAATTGTGTACTAACCCGACCCTCGTACATGTTTTCTAAGATATTTTCAGTCCCTTATCCTGCACATTTAAATGCTTATTGTGAAATTCCATGTTAAATTAAGTTAAGTAAGTGAATCCTATGTTTATGAATGTATATCTGTTTCATAAGAAAAAGATCTGTTACAAGTAGAATGTTTGGATCAGAAATTGAAGGTCTTAGAAGCTTAATAACCCGACCCTCGCATGTGCTTCTGACATGTTTAAGTCTCTTATTTTGTGCATGGAAATGCTTAATGGAAAATTTTATGTTTATATTTGTTGGATAGGAAAAGTATCTGTTACAATTAAAATGTTTAGAACAAAAATTGAGAGCCTTAGAGGCTTGATAATCTGGAATTGTTTTGACATTTGGAATCTGCATGATTTTTAAGCTATAATGAGATTCTCTGTGAAATTTGAATTTAGGATGATTAAACAATTGATATTTGTCCTTATTCACATTATATATATATATATATATATATATATATATATATATATATATAACTATGTAATATGTCCCTTAAAACACTTTGACTTGGGAGGCAACTATCTCTTGATAGAAAAGATTGGGTTAGAGTGGGGTTTGAGAAGTAGGGTGAAGAAGATTCTCAAGGGGGTTGAGAATTTGAGAGACTTAAACTCAAGGTATGTAAAAGTTTAATTACCTCATCTCTTGTCTTGGATGGGAATTTTTGGTGTATGAGTAGAATTTTCATTGATATGGGATGTGTATGGATTTAATTGAGAAGATGTGTTGATGTTAGATTGATTTAGAAATTCAATCTCATCCTATCCCTTATCTATGCATGATCATGCTCAATTATGAACTTGGATGATCTTATGGTATAAAATTCTTCATGGTTATGTTATGCTCATGAAGTGCAAGAGACAAGAATGAATATATGTTTGTAATAATTTGTATAAGATGTATGTTGACTATGGAATCATGTGTCGACATGTTGTGTCTCCTAAATTACATGATGTTTAAACCATATTTTATGAATTAAAGGATCTATTTTGGACCTTGTTGATGTCACCAAAGAATTAGATTTTTGGAGAATTTCGGACAAGTTTTTGGCAGAATCGCCGCACGTGCGGAAGTCACTGCCGCATGTGCGGCAAATGGGGCAAATTTTGGACTTGAACACTGTCTAAAAAGCACGTGCGGGGCATCACTGCCGCACGTGCAGGGCTCACAACCGCACGTGCGGCCCAAGGTGGAAAAAGTGGTTTGCTTCTTTTGACTTGTTTGACCCCCTGGGACAGTTGAAAATAATATTTGAAATGCTTAAAGTGCTTTTTAATTTACTGGAAGTTAACGACTGAAATGCGAATGTAAGAAGAATTTGATCTAACTTGTGAGTTCTATATGTGTGTAGGGCACACTCCGGAAAGAAGTAGCATTCTGCCACAACACTGTGAGTAATAGTACTATAAATGTACATTATTTTCGTTAATAATTATTATTATTAACATTCTATTCTCTGTGGTCAATTAAGTTAACATGTATGTGGAGTGAAAATTGGTGTGAACTTATGTAAACATTGAAGAATTTGGCACACACCGATATGATACAGATATCTATCTAGAGTGGATCATCAAAACAAATAATTGGATAAGACTACAGGTTGTTTTGTACATTAATAACCGTTGTGAAATTATGTTAAGTATCAGATTAACCTCTGAATGACTCAAGCCGGTAGAAGAATTAAATGTCAATAACACGATTATGTGACTCACGTTATGATGTGAATGGCTCCACTCTTATTAATGTAATGGAGCATTTACCTTATGTTCGTCATTAATATTATTGTTCTGTTATTGTGGGACAATTATGTCACTTTTTGAGAAAACATGGGGAAACTCCAAGAGCATTATTGGGTACTACGTTCTGTTTATTATTGATAATGGATACTAACATACTATTATCTCTAATACAGTTGTATGAATTCATGACAAACAAGTGGAACGTAAGTGCATTACGAGACTACGGTATCTACGTATCTCTGGACTCGTTTAATCTGTAATACGCTCTTACCTTTATTGGTACATAACAATAGCACTCAATTACATAAATTAGTTATGTTGTCTCATGTGAATGAATGAAAGAACCTGTATGTCTCTGTATAGCTCCGGGACTAGTCCATTCTAATAATTTCTGGTATGGAGCAAAATGTTGTACGGAACTAAGTGCTGCAAAGCGAGTCACCTCTAGAATCCGTACGAGCCACCTCTTGAGTCCATACATATGTGAACTGGGCTTAAAGCCGATGTGAAAGTTATGAGGCCTATGGCCATTTTGTGCAAGTTATGAGGCCTATGACCATTTTGTGAAAGTTATGAGGCCTACGGCCATTCTGTGAAAGTTATGAGGCCTATCGTCGTTGTGTATGATTTGTTAGTATGAAACAAAGTGCTATACGGAACTAAGTGCTGCAATATGAGTCACCTCCAGAATCCGTACGAGCCACCTCTTGAGTTCATACACGCATGATAAGGGCTTTATGCCGTTCTATATAAGGGCTTAATGCCACTCCGTTCAAAGGCTTAAAGCCATTATGTTTCAAGACTGGGCCTAAGGCCGTTCTGGAATTAATGCAGAATCAAATTAACCATATGTCTCTCTATTTATATACACACTGATATATATTATAATTCAAGATGAGCGTTAAATTGTTTATGTACTATTATTCACTAAGCTTCGCTCACTTTGTGTTATGTCTGTTCTGTAGGTAATCACTTTGGAAGTCCGTCTTAACCCTTGATGGTCGCCCTTTAGTTATCAACCTCAGTGTGTCCAGGCACCCAAACCAGGCCATGTATTTCTGTGAAGTTTTGTTAAGATTTCGGCTTGCACTTTTTTCACTATAATTGTTATCTAAAGTTTAAATGTACGTATATGACCCCCTTTCTTTACCAACATTTGGTCATACACTCAGAAAAAGGGGCTGAGTATGTGTATGTGATCCTGGCATGTTAGTATAGCTCAATGGCTGTTAATCTGTTTGTTATTTTTTTTAATATTAAATGCTTCCACTCAGGCCCCATACGTTGTATACATTAGGTTTTATGTCCATTTCTGAGGTGGTCATGCCTAAACTTCTAGGGGCAGGTTTGAGGTGTGACAAGTGGTATCAAAGCACGAGTTGCCATCTCAGGCACGAATCCATTGAGCTTTAGGATGTCTAGAAAGACTTAGGCATCATGCATAATATTCCAAAAGTACATGGAAAGATTGATGGCAACGTTAAATGTATATGTTTTACCTGCTAACTCTGATGGTTATGATCTATGTCGATTGTAGATTCTTTTATTGCCTCTATTTATCTTACATAGATTGGTGAATAAGGCAAGACATGCAGATGGGATTAAATCAACAACATTGCACTGCAGAAGGATGGTAAGGATTTGAGTTGATTGGTAAGACAGTTTATATGAAAATGATTAGACGAAATGTGTGTTATCGGTTGATAGATATCTGTGGGAAATGATAACGGTATAATTGAGCTTTTGAGCATCCATTTAAGTGAATTGATCAAACTTTAAGTATGAGGTATTTTTAAGATCAAGGAAATGCTATATGTGATACTCTAACTTGGTGCTATAGTTATGTCTTCTTTACTATAACAATGTTTAGACCTGTGACTTTGAAAAGTTACTGTGTGTAGATATTTGATAAGATGTATTGCATGATAGCTCGCATTGTGCTGAGTCTAACCGGCTATGTTAAGCAATGGCGGATATAGTGACCCTCTTAGAATTGTGTAAAAGGTTAATTGAATGTAATTTTGTTCTACTAATTGTTAAAAGGGATTAGGAAACTAACTATGGACCTTGGAACCACATAAAATTAATGTGGTTTTGTGAACTAAGAAATTATTGACGATTCCTGATGGGGAACCGAAGAAATTATTGATGGTGGTGAATGGATTATGTATATGTGTAATTGGGATCTGTTTGTGGGAATCTATAATCTGAAATCTGTATTTATAATTTGTTGTGCTATGTGTAATCTGAAATCTATAATCAAGATTTCTTGTAAGGAATGGTTGAACGACATGAAGGACTTCACCCATGTTATGTGTCTGCTCACATAATACTTGTAAAGAGAAGATGGATCGTTATTGACTACTTTGAGATCAATTGAATGCTTAGAATCTGATAATTTTCCACAAGAACGAAAACCCTGCCTATGGGTATTAATGATATAAGATTGAGAAGTCATTTATGTGCTATATTTCTGTGTAGATATGCAAATGTTAGATGTTGCAATTGTCAAGTTAATTCCTATTTTGTAGTTGAAGGTTACAATATGAACTGTTATGTATGACATTGTGAACTTTGATAGAAACAAATAGAAATGGAATACACTAAATTAATGTTTGATTAAGGGTATGCACTGGGCGCTTACCTCCTATTGCAGGTTTATACGGATTTGAACGGTATTCATTACGTGGTTACGAATTGATTTATTATCATAAGGAACTAATTTACCCACAAAGTACTAACTGAGGAATTAGTTGGATAAATGATCCTTTTGTTATATCATTGCATATTTTGTTTTGACATTATGAAGTCTGAAAGAATGTGGTTCTTATAGTTATGGCCCGACGAATGAATCTGGTAGGATCTATGTATGCAAAGTAACTGGACACTCTGTCTGTGTTAATTAACTGGGCTAGATCATTGGTCTCTAAGTTATGTATGGTGGCTTACTAACCCGCTGTAATTATAAATTGTGAATACAAACCATGTGGAAGATCTCGTACCCTATAGTAGGAAGAGAAAGAATTAACTGAATTGTGGAATACTAAAATGATTAAAGAGAGGCCAAATTAATGCGTGCTGTAGCAAGAAGAAATATTTATTGAGAGAGAATGCACATCTTATTATTGTGACTGATTAATTAAACATGACTTAAATTCAATTCATGCCCTTATCTTGGGATGGTTTCTCTTGCTTGAAAAGATGGTTGTTGTATTTGTTTTTATTGCTCGGATCCGAACTTATGATGGTATGACTAAGTGACTATCATGGCACATCTGTATGAATCTGCAAAAGTATATGCTACTTGCTTTGGTATTATCGTAACGGTTTGATTTAGAGCATGGTTCTTTTTGTGTTACAAGACTAGACATAATGCCATGAGAAATTAATGATGTATACTGTGATTCTCCTTTTTATCCTACTGACCTTGCTAAAAACTATTGCATATAACTCTGAACCAATGTAAAGGTATGACGTTGAAATACTTTCGAAAATAAGGGGATATATGAATTATGTGCTTAAGGGAAACGATAGCTATTATATTCCTGTATTAAAAAATTGTATGCTTCTATATCTGAAAATTTATGCTATGGGACTTATTGACAGGAAAATATTGTGATTATAAACTCGACTGTGGATTTTATAGTAATCCCATGGAATAAGTATATGAGGTTGTTTTCTTTTATTATACGTGCCTGAAATAGACATTAAAACAACTAGTTGGATCAAATTATGAAATGCTTATGATGTTAAGAACTTTGGGATAACTGTGATAAGTGTTGGGCTAGCCTGTGAATTGTCGAACCGACAGATGTGAACATCTATGCCAGCATTGGACGTTAATGCGAGACTAAGATTTTTAATCTGTTACATGGTAAAACAAGTTTGAGGGACCAAACTTATTTAAGGGGGTGAGAGTGTAATAACCTGACCATCGTACATGTTTTCTGAGATATTTTCAGACCCTTATCCTGCGCATTTAAATGCTTATTGTGAAATTCCATGTTAAATTAAGTTAAGTAAGTGAATCCTATGTTTATGAATGTATAACTGTTTCATAAGAAAAAGATCTGTTACAAGTAGAATGTTTGGATCAAAAATTGAAGGTCTTCTAAGCTTAATGACCCGACCCTCGCATGTGTTTCTGACATGTTTAAGTCTCTTATTTTGTGCATGGAAATGCTTAATGGAAAATTTTGTGTTTATATCTGTTGGATAAGAAAAGCATCTGTTACAATTAAAACGTTTAGAACAGAAATTGAGAGCCTTAGAGGCTTGATAATCCGGAATTGTTTTGACATTTGGAATCTGCATGATTTTTAAGCTATAATGAGATTCTCTGTGAAATTTGAATTTAGGATGATTAAACAATTGATATTTGTCCTTATTCACATTATATATATATATATATATATATATAACTATGTAATATGTCCCTTAAAACACTTTGACTTGGGTGGCAACTATCTCTTAAGAGAAAAGATTGGGTTAGAGAGGGGTTTGAGAAGTAGGGTGAAGAAGATTCTCCAAGGGGGTTGAGAATTTGGGAGACTTAAACTCATGGTATGTAAAAGTTTAATTAGCTCATCTCTTGTCTTGGATGAGAATTTTTGGTGTATGAGTAGAATTTTCTTTGATATGGGATGTGTATGGATTTAATTGAGAAGATGTGTTGATGTTAGATTGATTTAGAAATTCAATCTCATCCTATCCCTTATCTATGCATGATCATGCTCAATTATGAACTTGGATGATCTTATGGTATAAAATTCTCCATGTTTATGTTATGCTCATGAAGTACAAGGGACAAGAACGAATATATGTTTGTAATACTTTGTATAAGATGTATGTTGACTATGGAATCATGTGTCGACATGTTGTGTCTCCTAAATTACATGATGTTTAAACCATATTTTATGAATTAAAGGATCTATTTTGGACCTTGTTGAAGTCACCAAAGAATTAGATTTTTGGAGAATTTCGGACAGGTTTTTGGCAAAATCGCCGCACGTGCGGGAGTCACTGCCGCACGTGCGGCAAATGGGGCAAATTTTGGGCTTGAACACTGTCTAAAAAGCACGTGCGGGGCATCACTGCCGCACGTTCGGGAGGATTTGCCGCACGTGCAGGGCTCACAGTCGCACCTGTGGCCCAAGGTGGAAAAAGTGGTTTGTTTCTTTTCGCCTGTTTGACCCCCTGGAATAGTTGAAAATAATATTTGAAATGCTGAAAATGCTTTTTAATTTACTGGAAGTAAACGACTGAAATGCGAATATAAGAAGAATTTGAACTAACTTGTCAGTTCTATGTGTGTGTAGGGCACACTCTGGAAAGAAGTAGCGTTCCGCCACAACACTGTGAGTAATAGTACTATAAATGTACATTATTTCCGTTAATAATTATTATTATTAACATTCTGTTCTCTGTGGTCAATTAAGTTAACATGTATGTGGAGTGAAAATTGGTGTAAACTTATGTAAACATTGAAGAATTTGGCACACACCGATATGATACAGATATATACCTAGAGTGGATCATCAAAACAAATAATTGGATAAGACTACAGGTTGTTTTGTACGTTAATAACCGTTGTGAAATTATGTTAAGTATCAGATTAACCTCTGAGTGACTCAAGCCGGAAGATGAATTGAATGTCAATAACACGATTATGTGACTCACGTTATGATGTGAATGGCTCCACTCTTGTTAATGTAATGGAGCATTTACCTTCTGTTCATCGTTAATATTATTGTTCTGTTATTGTGGGACAATTATGTCACTTTATGAGAAAACATGGGGAAACTCTAAGAGCATTATTGGGTACTACGTTCTGTTTATTATTGATAATGGATACTAACACACTTTTATCTGTAAGTCAGTTGTATGGATTCATGACAAACAAGTGGAACGTCAGTGCATTACGAGTATAGCGATCCCGGTTGTCCCCTGACTGTTCTGTTGTATTCCGGACTCAGTTCCGTGGAGTTGAGTGTTGTATCTATCTTGTTGTCATCCTATAATTCCGTTTGTTTGAGTTATAGGATGTGTTGGGCTTGTTTCGAACAGGTGGGTTGAACCTTGGTCTGAAATCTTGTTGCTGGGTTTTTGGTCGTTCCGCTCGAGCGGGTCTTTTTGCGCTCGAGCGGATATTGCACACTCCCAGATTTTCGTGTCCCTGCAAAACTTCTGCAGGTGTGATTTTTACGCTCGAGCAGGTTTCTTTACGCTCGAGCGGGTACTCTGGCGCTCGAGCGGGTAGTACCTTTTCGGTGTAAGTTCTGGGAGGGGGAAATCTACGCTCGAGCGGACTGGTTTTCACGCTCGAGCGGATGTGCTTTATTCTTGTGTCTTGGCGCTCGAGCGGGCCTTCTTGCGCTCGAGCGTGTCCAGATTTTTGTTCTTGACGCTCGAGCGTTGTGTTCTCCGCTCTAGCGGGAATGTCGTATATCAGTTGGCAGCTGGGTGTTTTAAATTCACTTTTTACATTCTCTCTCTCTCTCTCTTACTTTCTAAAAAGCCATTTAAGAGCTCCTCTCTCTAAAACCATAACTTCTTTCTAAGTATTGATCTAGCTAGGGTGTTTTCCTCACATTTGGTCTTCACAAAAGTTGGGTTGATCGTCGAGGGCTTTACCTTGATCCGAAAATCTCAAGTTTTGGAGCACGTTGCGTTTCGTCATCTTCTTCCCTTGAGCTCCGAATTTGAGGTAGGGATTCCTACTCACTATTATGGTCTTCGACATAGACTATTGGTAGTTTTGATAAAGTGTTGAAGTTGGTTGATTTTGGGACTTAGGGTTTCAAAAGGGTATAAACGAGGGTTTGATATTTTGATCCTTAAACATGTATTTTGGGTTTCAAAATAATGATGTTGTTGTTGGTTGTTGATATATAGGCCATTGGGTCAATATTGGGAAATGGGGTAGAAACCCTAATTCGTTGAATAAATTAATTGGTATAACTAATTTAGAGAAAATTGTGGACTTATGGAATTGAGTTGGAAATAATGAAATTGGCTCATTATGTTGTGAAATGATGGAGTTGGATTTATAAATCGCTCACTTTTGAAAACATTGGGAAATGGGGTAGAAACCCTAATTCGTTGAATAAATTAATTGGTATAACTAATTTAGAGAAAATTGTGGACTTATGGAATTGAGTTGGAAATAATGAAATTGGCTCATTATGTTGTGAAATGATGGAGTTGGATTTATAAATCGCTCACTTTTGAAAACATTGATATTTTATCTGTTGGAGTTTTTATTATCTGTTTAGAAATAATTGCTTGGGCTACCGGTAGAGGGTAGTTTTGATTGTTGTAGACAATGCATGATGATTAGGCAAACTAAAACTAATCAATTGGATATGTCATAGAGTATGACGGTTGATAGAATACATTAACGTTATGTATTGATTGATTATGTATATGACCTGTATGTATATACATTGTGTGTGTGGGAGGAGATAGGGGATGTACTCCACAATTTAGGGGAAGATAGGGGATGGACCTCTAAACCGGACGTTGTTTGGGAGGAGATAGGGGATGGACTCCACTAATACAGCTCATATGCTTGTCAGATAATGTGTTGATATAGCTCTTATGCTTATCCTCGGAAGTGTTGATACAGCTCATATGCTTGTCATTGGAAGTGTTGATATAGCTAATATGCATATCTGTTGAAATGTGGATACAGCTTGTATAGGTATCTGTTGAGATGTTGATACAACTTGTATGTTTATCTATTGTAAAAATGGGAAATGTTTAATATGAGTCATTGTCTCATATAAGTGATTGGCCAGGTTCTGAGCCGTTGATGTAAATATTGAAATTGATATGAAATGGAAACTAAAGTGAAATGGAAATGGGTTATGAATTGGTTTATGGAAACTGAACATTTATTAATTGCTAATGTCGTAGTCATTGCTCATACTGTGTTTAGCATATCTCTACTGGGCGTTGGCTCGCCCTTTATGGGACATTATTTTCAAGTACAGGTAGTATGCCACCTCCAAGGACATAGCTTGGATGATGATGAGAGTTGAAGACTCTTTTTTTTGTTTATTTTGATGTATTACATGTAAATTCAAGCCAAGAGCTTAATATGTATTGAGTTAGTACTCTTCTTTTTTGTAACCAAGTGTTAACTTGGAAAGCTGTAAGCCCATACGGCATTTGCTTTTGTTGTTAACATGTAATACAGTTGTAAGAATTACTCTGATGAATAGAAATGGTTGATTTCTTTTGTATCAATGCATGTCTAAAATGTTGGGTATTATGTATTATTTTGAGGGCGTTACAACTTGGTATCAGAGCGTACCGGGTTCGAATACTTTGGATACGTGGGAAGTGATTAGGATCACAATGAGTTTGTCTCGCTTGATAGAGACTTAGATGTAGTGTCATATGCTATGTGCTTAATTGATAACATGCTTATGTGACTATGTGGGTATGGAATTTAGTTTCTAGGATGTTGATTGGATCCTTGGGTTTCTGGGAGTCTTGTTGGAAAAGCACTTGATCAATACTGTTTCTAACCGGAACTCTAGTAACGCCTCGGGACTATTATTATCCAAAAATGAAATTCGTAAGTGCTTATGTGTTTATGTGCTTACATGGAGTGAATTATAGTTGTCCATGCATTAGGACGCGAGTGTTATAGCTTCGGCACATTTGTGAATGTGCTAATAGTCTTGGTTACCTTTATTAGGATGTCAGGACGAGGGCGTGGTAGGCATGGCAGGCATGGTAGGCAGGAGGTACCTTTACCGGATGACGTTCCGGCAATGCAGGAGGGAGTTGGTCAAGCCAACGTGGCCGAGCCAGCGGGTCAGCAGGCTATGGACGCCTTGGCCCGAGAGATAACGGGAGCTTTGGGTATTCTCAGAGCTAAGAATCAAGTTGCTGAGGCAGGGACTTCTTTCTTGAAGAGGGAATTCTTCCGGTCCAATCCGGACGAGTTTGTTGGGGATCTGAAGGAGCCACTTCAGGCTGACGAGTGGTTGGAACAGATGGAGAAGACGTTCGAGATGCTTGGCATCGAGGATGGGACTTTGAAGGTGACCTTGGCATCCTTCCAGCTGAAGGGAGATGCGGGTCAATGGTGGAAGTACGAGAAGGACAGTGTTGGTGGTGCATGAGAGGCGTTTGTGAATGCTTTCCAAGAGAAGTTTTTATCTTCAGCTGCAAGGGAGAAGCTGAGGGAACAGTTTTGCCAGCTTAAACAGTAGGGCTTGTTAGTGGCCGAGTTTGAGGCTACTTTTACTAGCTTGTCCAAGTTTGCACCTGAACTGGTGGCGTCCGAGGAACGTCGTTGCTTTGAGTTTGAACGGAAGTTGAGGCGTGGGCTCAAGCTGAGGGTTGGAGGGTCATTTATCCGGGAGTATAGACGTTTGGTGGATGCTGCTGCTCATATGGAGATTATGATGCAGGAGGAAGACGAGGGGTAGAGAGGCTCCAAGAGGAGCCAAGATGGTCAGGGTGACGGCAGGAGACAGAGGGGTTCTAACCATCAACAGTCTCAGGGTGGTTTGGCCAGATCGACCTTTCCAGTGCCGGGTGCGGGCTCTGGGAGAGGTAGTCTGGGAGGCTTGACTTGTTTTGCGTGTGGCCAGCTGGGTCACAAGTCTTCGGTTTGCCCGCAGAGCTGCTTCTTCTTCAGCTAGACCTCAGGGCCAGAGTCAGGGCAGGGGCCAGCCTTTGTCTTGCTATCAGTGTGGTCAGCCTGGGTACCTGAAGTGGTTTTGCCCACAGTTGAGTGCCACTTCGGGCGCGTCTGGTTCCAAGCAGACACAGGGTTATCAGCCAGCTCAGTCTGTTCAGGCCTCAAGGGCCAATCCGGGAGCTTCATCGTCCCAGTCTGTGCAGCAGTCCTTTGCTCCTAGAGGTGAGCAGGTGGATCAGGGGCCTACAGGGCGCGTGTATGCTGTTACCGTGCAGGACCTAGTACCGGCTCCATCAGTAGTGAGAGGTACTTTTCTGTTTTGCAACTCGGTTGCTAGTGTATTGATTGATACGGGTGCATCTCATTCATTTGTATTTGCTGCATTTGCATCTGTTTTGGAATTGGAGTTGGCACAGTTAGCATCTCTTATATGTGTAGTATCGCCTGTTGGTGGTGAGTTGATCTTGAAACAAGGAGTTAGAGGTTGTGATATAGAGGTCGCCGACCATAGGCTTCCTTTTCCTTTTGTTGTCATGCCCATGAAGGGTTTTGATGTTATTTTGGGTATAGACTGGCTATCGTCATACCGGGCTGTTATTGATTGCTACCGCCAGAGGGTCACGGTTTGTACCTTGAGCGGGGAGTGTTTCCATTTCTTGGGGGATCGGGTTGGTAGTGTGTTGCCACCGATGTATGATCCGCGAGGGCGGAATAAGCTTAGTGGTCTACTTGCCAGCTTTTTGAGTAGTGAGTGCGATGAGACCCCGACTGTATTGCCGAGAGTGGTTTGTGAGTACTCGGACGTTTTTCCCGAGGATCTCGTTAGTTTGCCACCTCACCGAGAGATAGAGTTCTCTATTGATTTAGTGCCCGGCACAGCGCCGATTTCTATGGCACCTTATCGTTTTGCCCCAGCCGAGTTGAGTGAGTTGAAGATCCAGCTCTACGAATTGCTAGATAAGGGTTTTGTTCGCCCTAGTGTTTTGCCGTGGGGAGCACCGGCCCTCTTTGCTAAAAAGAAAGATGGTGCCTTGAGATTGTGTATAGACTACCGGAAGTTGAATCGGGCTACGGTCAAGAATAAGTACCCTATGCCCCGTATAGATGATCTGTTTGACCAGTTGAAGGGTTCCCGTTGTTTCTCTAAGATAGACTTGAGATCGGGTTACCACCAGTTGAGGGTCAGGGAGGAGGATATTCCTAAGACGGCATTCCGTACGCGGTGTGGCCATTATGAGTTTCTAGTGATGCCATTCGGGCTTACCAATGCACTGGCAGTCTTTATGGATTTGATGAATCGGATCTTTCGGGAATTCTTGGATCGATTTGTAGTCATTTTCGTGGACGACATTCTTGTCTATTCGCCTTCTGAGGAGGAACACGAGGAACACTTGAGAGTGGTGCTTAAGTTGCTTAGAACCCATAGGCTATATGCCAAGTTTGGGAAGTGTGAGTTCTGGCAAGGAGAGGTGAAATTCTTAGGCCATGTGGTATCTGGGGAAGGGGTGTCTGTTGATACATCCAAGGTAGAGGCAGTGCAAGATTGGGCATAGCCTAAGAGTGTGTTTGAGATCCGCAGTTTTCAGGGATTAGCTGGGTATTACCGTCGGTTTGTGAAAGATTTCTCCAGGCTAGCTTCGCCGTTGACTAGGTTAACGCGGAAAGGGGTCAAGTTTGTATGGAATAAGACCTGTGAAAAGTCGTTCCAAGAGTTAAAGGTTAGATTGACCACCGCTCCGGTTTTGATTATTCCGGAGAGAGGGTTGGGTTACGCGGTTTATTGTGATGCCTCACGAGAGGGTTTGGGTTGTGTGTTGACGCAAGAGGGGAAAGTGGTAGCTTATGGCTCACGTCAGTTGAAAATACACGAGAAGAACTACCCTACACACGACCTAGAGTTAGCAGCAGTGATCTTTGCCTTGAAGATTTGGAGGCACTACCTTTATGGTGAGAGGTTCGAGGTGTTCTCGGACTAAAAGAGTTTGAAGTATCTGTTTACACAGAGAGACTTGAACTTGAGGCAGAGGAGATGGATGGAGTTCATTGAGGACTATGATTTTGAGTTGCACTATCACCCGGGAAAGGCCAATGTTGTGGCCGATGCCCTTAGTAGGAAATCCATTAGTGATGTAGCTTGCATAGCCATCCGGGCATGGGAGATGTTGGGTGCGCTTGGCGAGTTTGATTTGCTTCTGGGGGAATCTGTTGAGGCTGCGGCCTTGTTTTCTGTTGTTGCGCAGCCTACACTTATGACTCGAGTGTTAGAGGCACAGAGAGGTGACCTTGAGGTGGAGTCCTTCCGAGAGAAGATCTCCAGTGGGAAAGTCGAGAAGGGTTTGACGGTGTATCCCGACCTGAGTGTGAGATACCGAGACCGTTTGTTTGTGCTGGAGTCTTGCCGAGAGAAAGTACTCCGAGAGTTCCATCATTCACGTCTTGCGGTGCATCCGGGAGGCACTAAGATGTATCGGGATTTGGGTCGCCAGCTTTGGTGGCGGGGTATGAAGAGAGATGTGGCTGTTTTCGTATCGAAGTGCCTTACTTTCCAGCAAGTGAAGGCTGAGCATCAGAGGCCAGCGGGTTTGTTGCAACCCTTGCCTATTGCCGAGTGGAAGTGGGAGCATGTCACTATGGACTTCGTTGTAGGTCTTTCGAGAACTCAGCGCAGTAGTGATGCCATTTGGGTGGTTGTAGACCGGTTAACTAAGTCGGTGCACTTCATTCCTATTCGCGTGAGAGATTCGGTAGATCATCTTGCCGACTTGTATATTCGGGACATAGTGAGATTGCACGGGGTCCCAGTGACGATCGTCTCAGATAGAGATCCTTGATTTACTGCTAGGTTGTGGCAGAGTTTGCAGAATGCCTTGGGCACTAAGTTGACCTTTAGTACGGCTTATCATCCTCAGACTGACGGGCAGTCCGAGCGTACTATTCAGATTCTTGAGGATATGCTTCGAGGTTGTGTCCTTGACTTTAGTGGGACGTGGGAGAAACACTTGCCCTTGGTGGAGTTTGCCTATAACAACAGTTTTCAATCTAGAATCGATATGGCACCGTTTGAGGCCTTGTATGGCCGACCGTGTAGGTCTCCAGTGTGTTGGGCCAAGGTGGGTGATACACCTTTGTTGGGCCTGGAGTTGGTTAGGGAGACGACGGAGAAAGTTGAGCTTATCCGTAGGAGGCTTGTTACAGCCCAGAGTCGCCAAAAGAGTTATGCCGACCGTAGGAGGAGGCCTTTGGCGTTTGAGGTAGGTGATCATGTCTTCTTGAAAATATCACCTAGGCGAGGTTTGATGAGGTTCGGAAGAGTGGGAAGTTATCCCTTCGGTTTACTGGTCCCTTTGAGATCCTCGAGAGGATTGGGGAAGTTGCTTACCGTTTGGCTTTGCCACCGCAGTTGTCTGGGGTTCATGACATCTTTCATGTTAGTATGCTTCGGAAGTATGAGCCGGATCCATCCCACGTGTTAGATTGGACCGACTTGGAGGTAGATGAGGATGCCTCGTATGAGGAGAGACTGGTTCGGGTCTTGGATAGGCGGGATCAAGTCTTGCGAGGAAAGACCATTCCCATGGTGAAGGTTTTGTGGAAACATCACGGAGTGGAGGAAGCCACTTGGGAACGTGAGTTGGAAGTCTGCGAGAAATATCCGGACATGTTTGTTGATGTGTAACCATATATTGGTAATTTTGTAATATCGTTCAACTTTAAGAACATTGTTTGTGTCTTAAGTTGTAAAACATTGTGAATGTTTTGGGTAATGGAAGTTCGTTTTAACATTGCTTATGTTAAATGTATTGTGGAAATGCAAGCATAATGATAATGTTGCATGTATTATGGAATTGTGGAAAATGAGTTGAAATTAGTAAATTTCAAAGGAATGCATGTTGATAATGCAAGTTGTTATGAATAATGTGTTATGCCTCTTGAAAAGAGATAGGATTGACTGGTAATGGGTCGGGTTGTTTAATAAATGTTGTAACACCATTGGAATTGAGAAAATCTTGTTTTTGAAAACTTGTGTTTAATTTCGGGGACGAAATTCTTTAAGGGGGGGAGGTTATAGCGATCCCGGTTGTCCCTTGACTATTCTGTTGTATTCCGGACTCAGTTCCGTGGAGTTGAGTGTTGTATCTATCTTGTTGTCATCCTTTAATTCCGTTTGTTTGAGTTATAGGATGTGTTGGGCTTGTTTCGAATAGGTGGGTTGAACCTTGGTCTGAAATCTTGTTGCCGGGTTTTTGGTCGTTCCGCTCGAGAGGGTCTTTTTGCGCTCGAGCGGATATTGCACACTCCCAGATTTTCGTGTCCCAGCAAAACTTCTACAGGTGTGATTTTTACGCTCGAGCGGGTTTCTTTACGCTCGAGCGGACTGGTTTTCGCGCTCGAGCGGATGTGCTTTATTCTTGTGTCTTGGTGCTCGAGCGGGCCTTCTTGCGCTCGAGCGTGTCCAGATTTTGGTTCTTGATGCTCGAGCGTTGTGTTCTTCGCTCGAGCGGGAATGTCGTATATCAGTTGGCAGCTGGGTGTTTTAAATTCACTTTTTACATTCTCTCTCTCTCTCTCTTACTTTCTAAAAAGCCATTTGAGAGCTCCTCTCTCTAAAACCATAACTTCTCTCTAAGTATTGATCTAGCTAGGGTGTTTTCCTCACCTTTGGTCTTCACAAAAGTTGGGTTGATCGTCGAGGGCTTTACCTTGATCCGAAAATCTCGAGTTTTGGAGCACGTTGAGTTTCGTCATCTTCTTCCCTTGAGCTCCGAATTTGAGGTAGGGATTCCTACTCACTATTATGGTCTTCGACATAGATTATTGGTAGTTTTGATAAAGTGTTGAAGTTGGTTGATTTTGGGACTTAGGGTTTCAAAAGGATATAAACGAGGGTTTGATATTTTGATTCTTAAACATGTATTTTGGGTTTCAAAATAATGATGTTGTTGTTGGTTGTTGATATATAGGCCATTGGGTCAATATTGGGAAATGCGATAGAAACCCTAATTCGTTGAATAAATTAATTCGTATAATTAATTTGGAGAAAATTGTGGACTTATGGAATTGAGTTGGAAATAATGAAATTGGCTCATTATGTTGTGAAATGATGGAGTTGGATTTATAAATCGCTCACTTTTGAAAACATTGATAGTTTATCTGTTGGAGTTTTTATTATCTGTTTAGAAATAATTGCTCGGGCTACCGGTGGAGGGTAGTTTTTGTCACACCCAAATCCGAGTATGACCGGCCGTGGCCCACAGGGACTCAGCCCATGGCACACGTAAGCTTAACCACTAATCCATAATCACATTGAGCAACTATACAAAAGTCTAGTAATAAATAACCAAACTCAATCCAGTGACATGCCACGAGTATAAACGGAAAAACCAACCGTAATCAAAACCATCCAAACTTATGGGATATAAACAACCCACATATCAAAATAATCCTAAATGAATCTCAATAAAAATAAAAAGAAATATGCACAAATTTGACATAACAATCTAAAATAAAATAAATGAATTTCCTAGAGGTCCATGCAATCGAGTCCCCGCTATGCCATGAGTCCACTCTAAGTCCTTCTAACACCTGGAAGTGATAAAAAACTAAGTCAGCTGATAGCTCAGTGAGTAGCAACATGGATAGTAAATACAGTTTTGAAAACAGGGTTCAATTCCAAAATAAGATATATATCACAAAAACTAGATTGGCATACAGTTTGGTAAATATAATCTGTTTCAAAAAGAAGGTTCCACAATTCAACACTTAAAATACTCATGTCTCGCAAGAACATGATAAACGACATTTTCCACTTAAAATGGATTATAACATGAACACCAATAATTTTTTAGGTACCAATAAAAACAAATAATCTGCCACACATTTCTCAGGCTATAAGCCCCGTTGGATCCAATACCGAACTAAGAGTCATCCGCAGGGTGGCACCTGGGCCTTTTCTCAAAGACGATCCGATTGAAGGTCACCTAGTTGTTTTTAAAGGTCTTTTCCTTACAATCGTTGAGCACTAGAGTCATCACGGCCCAACCCGGATCTGTTCCCTAGTGGCCAGAGTCACCACACACAGTGGAATAATTTCCCTGGACTAAATACACACATGGTCTCAATAATCAATACACATCAGTTTCGCAAAACATGGTAGTTCATCATTATAAACATGAGACCAAAACAAATAGTTTACAGTATGCCAAGTTCACACATGTTTCAGAAATAATTTGATTCAATTGATAATATAATAATTTATCAAAACAGTTTAATCATGAAACAACAATTTAATTTTCCAACAGTTCAGGGTAGGGGAACATTTATAAAAATATGTAGCATGAAACTACTCACCTAGAAACGAAATAATATAATCCTCGAATAGAGCATGAAAGTCCAACTAGTGCCCTGAACCAATATGAAAACTACACGTCACTACGAATTTAAAAATACTAAAGAATACGAACTAAGTAACCCCAAACTAAAGTGCACTAACACGGCTCAACCCAACTCACCGTTACTCTTAAATATTACCTAAGTTTATGTTCTTCAAGGTCTAAAATCACCCAAGACATAGGTTCTGATAGAAACTTAATTAATTGTGACTTTAAGATAAAACAAAATTTCAAACAAGGCTTCCCAACCTATTCGCTAACTTTGAAAATTACAAAACCCACTCCACGCTATTCGAAAAATTCCAATAACCTCCAGATATGATCTAATATATCCTAAGTTTCAAACCCAATTGGTTTCACTTGATTTGCTTATCAAATAATTATCTACAATTTATTATATCCAAACAGGTTGTTTTCTGCAGCACTTTAAAGAAATTGACGGTTCTCTTAATATACATGAGCAACCAATGGAAGGATAAAAACGTACGAAACTAGTCTCGTAACCGGTTCTAATGACACTAATTTGATAATTTTTGGATGTATACCCAAAGAGAACAACACTCCCGAATTTACTGTTTCGAACTGGTTTCCTGGACAGATTTGAATACCTCAATTTATATGGATTTCGACTCCCAAAAATTATGAAAAAAATCAGATATGCAATTCAATATGTAATTGATCTACTGTAAAAATTTCAGATTAAAATTCATCCTTTTGATATGGTTTCTTGATTTTTAAAGTTCGTGATTATGCGCAGAATTTTTTAACTAAGGATAATACCCATTCTTTATACATGAATTTAACTCCTCAAATTTCTTAACAGTATATATATATACAAAATATATAAACCTACAACTTCCATGAATGAATAAAATAATAATGGAATAAGGATAAAAACAAAACCAAAAGGAAGAAGAAAGATAAAGACCTACCACATATCCAAAAATTACTCCTTGTTTGCAATCCCCTTTTCTTTTCTTCTTCTTTTCTTCTTCTTTTCTCTCAAACTCTCTCTCTCTCTCCCCGTGGCTACTGTGGCTGCTGTTATAGTGTTGATTAGGAACCCTAGTGTTGTTATATATTGTATTAGGCAACCTAGGGTTACTTTATATATCTAAACAAAAGGCCCTAAATTATTATCTCTTAATATTATTTTATTTTCTAACCCATTAATTTAAATAAAATATAACTATTAGTAGATCAAAATATGCTTACTAATTTGGCACTTAAATTTATTTATTTATTTATTTTATATAATAAATCTTGCATCTAAATTGAAGACTTTCACCATAAATTTATTTTAAGTTTAAAATTAATTAAAAGATCCTCCAATAATATTTAATTTGCACCTTAGAATTCACCACCAAAATATTTGAGATTGTAATATTATTATTTAATTATTTACTTAATTTTTATATTCGGGTTCTCACATTCTCCCCCCTAAAAGAAAAGTTTCGTCCTCGAAACTAACCCGAGTAAATCATGAGAATAGATGTGGGTACTTCTTGCGCATCTCATCCTCGCGTTCCCAAGTCGCCTCTTCAACTAGATGATTACGTCACAGTACCTTAACCAATTTAATGACTTTTGTATGCAACATTTTCTCTTTCGAATCCAAAATCTGAACAAGCATCTCTTCATACGAAAAAATCCTTTCTAATCTGAAGCGGCTCATAATCTATCACATGCGAAGGATTGTGCACATATTTCCTCAGCATAGACACGTGAAACACATTATGCACTCCTGCCAACCTAAGGGGTAGAGCAACACGGTACGCAACCTCACCAACCTTCTCCAATACCTCAAATGGACCAATGTATCTAGGACTCAACTTTCATTTCTTTCCAAACCTGATCACTCCTTTCCATGGTGATACTTTCAAGAATATCATATCCCCCACATGAAACTCTAAGTCTCTCATACGATGATCAGCATAACTTTTTGGTCTACTCTGAGCAGTCAATAATCTCTCTCTGATGGTGATAATTTTAATTTTTTTTTTTGTTGTAGCATCCTCTACCAAATCAGGTCGCAACAATTGCCTTTCACTAACCTCATACCAACACAAAGGAGACCTACACTTCCTCACATACAAAGCCTCATAAGGAGCTACTCCCAAACTAGAATGATAACTATTATTATACGCAAACTCCATAAGCGGCAAATAATCATCCCAATTACCTCTCCACTCCAAAGCACAAGCCCTCAACATATCCTCAAGGGTTTGAATAGTCCTCTCTGATTGCCCATTTGTCTGAGGGTGATAAGTTGAACTAAAATTTAACCGAGTACCCATAGCTGATTGTAACGTACCCCAAAACTTAGACACAAAGAGAGGGTCCCGATCTGACACTATTGACACAGGTGCACCATGCAATCTAACAATCTCCTTCACATATAACTGTGTAAATTGAGCTACAGAATAGTTCATCCGAATTGCAATAAAATGTGCTGACTTGGTTAATCTATCAACAACAACCCAAACTGCATTATGATTACTACTAGTACGAGGTAACCACACACAAAGTCCATGGTATCATGATCCCACTTCCACTCTGGTATAGGTAAGGGTTGTAGTTTCCCCGCAGGTTTCTAATATTCTACTTTAACTTGTTGACACACCAAACACTGAGCCACAAATTCTGCATTATCTCCCTGTATACCATTCCACCAAAAATGTTCATAAAGATCCCGATACATCTTAGTACTTCCAAGATGAATGCTATAACTATAACTAGAACTATGTGACTCTACCATAATCTCCTTCCTCAAATCACCACCAACAGAAACACAAATTCGGCTACGGAATCTAAGCAACCCGTCATCACTAACCACAAAGTCTACATTCTTACCCTCTGCCATCTCTCCTTTAATACGCTCACACTGGGGGTCAATCTCCTGTGCTAAACGAATCCATTCTCTCAAGGTTGGCTGAACTGTCAATTGACTACAATAAGCCATATCACCAGGCGTAACAACCTCAAGCCTCAAACGTCTCATGTCTTCCACAAAACAACTCTTAATACACAAAGCAGCTGTATCTCCAATTGCGACCTTCTTACTCAAGGCATCCGCCACCACATTTCCTTCCCTGGATGATACAAAACATTCACATCGAAATCTTTTAGTAACATAAGCCATCTTCTTTGCCTCAAATTTAGTTCCTTCTGTGTGAAAATATACTTCAAACTCTTATGATCAGTGTAAATCTCACATGACTCTCCATACAAATAATGTCGCCAGATCTTAAGAGCGAAAATCATTGTTGCTAACTCCAAGTCGTGCGTAGGATAATTTCTCTCATGTACTTTTAACTGTTGTGACGTATATGTAATCTCCTTCCTATACTGCATGGGCACACATCCTAAACCCTGTCGTGAAGCATCACTATAAATGTAAGGCCCTGGTGTCCCACATCGGGAATGGAGGGGGAGTTCCTGGGCTATAAAAGTAAAAACTTGGACCCTTATATAGCATCGAGGCCTTTTCCCAAGTGATGAAATCCCTATTAGAACTCCCCAGTTAAGCGTGCTTAGGCTGGAGTAGTTCTAGGATGGGTAACCCACTGGGAAGAACAAATTCGTGCGGGCGTGACCCAAAGCGGACAATATCGATGACGAGTAAAGGGTCAGGGCGTTACAAATGGTATCAGAGCCGACTCTCCGGAGTACCGAGTGTGGGCCCCTGGCGTCTCTCGGTGCATGTGGGCGGGCTTGCGAGCTGGTAGGCTACTGCACGGGGATGTGCAACCTTACAGCCTTATAGGGGGTGGATTGTAAGGCCCCGGTGTCCCACATCGGGAATGGAGGGGAAGTTCCTGGGCTATAAAAGTAAAAATCTGGACCCTTATATAGTATCGAGGCCTTTTCCCAAGTGGTGAAATCCCTATTAGAACTCCCCAGTTAAGCGTGCTTAGGGTGGAGTAGTTCTAGGATGGGTGACCCACTGGGAAGAACAAATCAGTGCGGGCGTGACCCAAAGCGGACAATATCGATGACGTGTAAAGGGTCAGGGCGTTACAATAAATCACAAAACCACCACCATCTGTAGGTAAGGCAAGGATTGGCGTTGATGGCAATCTCTGTTTAAACGCTTGGAAGCTACGCTCACAATCATCATTCCACTCAAACTTTACCCCTTTCCTAGTGAGATTGGTAAATGGCAAAGCAATATGGGAGAATCCTTCCACAAACTGCCTGTAATATCCAGCAGGTCCTAAAAAGCTACGTACCTCCGTCACAGAAGTAAGTCGTTGCCAATCAACAATTGATGTCACCTTCGTGCTATCCACAGATACCCCATCTTTACTCACTACATGACCCAAAAAGGATACAATGCTCAACCAAATTCACGCTTCTTAAATTTTGCATACAGTCTCTTCTCCCTAAGGATCTAAAATACTACCCCAAAATACTGCTCATGCTTCTCTTTACTCGAATAAATTAGGATGTCATCAATAAACACTACCACAAATTTATTTAGTTGGGGTTTGAATACTCTGTTCATCAAATCCATGAATGCGGCTGTTGCATTTGTGAGACCAAAAGGCATCACCAAGAACTCATAATGCTTATAACGGGTTCTAAAAGCGGTCTTAGGAGCATCCTCATCCCTTACTTTCAACTGGTGATAGCCTGACCTCAAGTCCATCTTAGAGAATATCTAAGCTCCCTACAATTGGTCAAATAGGTCATCAATACATGGCAAAGGATACATATTCTTCACTGTGACTTTGTTTGGTTCTCTATAATCAATACCCAACCTCATAGACCCATCATTCTTCTTCATAAACAACACAAGTGCTCCCCAAGATGAAACACTAGGCTTAATAAAACCTTTCACTAACAACTCTTGTAACTGAGTTTGTAACTCCCTCAACTCCAATTGTGCCATTATATAGGGGTGCTTTATAGATAGGTGTTATATTGGGGACCAAGTCAATGGAAAATTCAATCTCATGGTTTGAAGAAAGACCAGCTAGATCCTCTAGAAAAACATCAACACATTCACTCACTATAGGCAGCTCCTCTAACTTTGATTGTAGAAGTTCGATACTCACCACACAAGCTAAGTAACCATGACACCCTTTTCTCAACATTCAGTTAGCCTGAAGGTAAAAAATAAACCAAATAGAAGACCCTTTCCTATCTCCCTGAAAGAAAAACTCAAGTTGTCCTAGCATAGCAAAAACTACTCCCATTCTAAAACAATCAATAGAAGCATAATGCTTCGTCAACAAATCCATCTCCAAAATCACATTAAAATCCTCCATCTCTAAAGAAATCAAATCCACTAGAAAAATCCTACCATCCGTCTTTATCTGACAAGATCTACAGACATCTCTCAACACTACTGTTTCTCCTAATGGATTACACACGGTAATACAAACATCAAAGGCTCACAAAGAATCAAAAATCCGTGTAAATATCTAGGTACCAACTCTTAACTTTCAAAATGAAATCAAGAAAGATTCAACATAAGCTTAAAAAAAACTAACTTAACCATACAATACTAAGGACTATAGGGACTCGGACCTCGTCTAAATGATGAAATGCAAGATATGTAACTCAATAAACCTATTGCTCTGATACCACAATTGTCACACCCCAAATCCGGGTATGACCGGCCGTGGCCCACAGGGACTCAACCCAAGGCACACGTAAGCCTAACCACTAATCCATAATCACATTGAGCAACTATACAAAAGTCCAGTAATAAATAACCAAACTCAATCCAGTGACATGCCACAAGTATAAACGGAAAAACCAACCGTAATCAAAACCATCCAAACTTATGGGATATAAACAACCCACATATCAAAATAATCCTAAATGAATCTCAATAAAAATAAAAAGAAATATGCACAAATTTGACATAACAATCTAAAACAAAATAAATGAATTTCCTAGAGGTCCATGCAATCGAGTCCCCGCTATGCCATGAGTCCACTCTAAGTCCTTCTAACACCTGGAAGTGATAAAAACTAAGTCAGCTGATAGCTCAGTGAGTAGCAACATGGATAGTAAATACAGTTTTGAAAACAGGGTTCAATTCCAAAATAAGATATATATCACAGAAACTAGATTGGCATACAGTTTGGTAAATACAATCTGTTTCAAAAAGAAGGTTCCTTAATTCAACACTTAAAATACTCATGTCTCGCAAGAACATGATAAACGACATTTTCCACTTAAAACAGATTATAACATGAACACCAATAATTTTCTAGGTACCAATAAAAACAAATAATCTGCCACACATTTCTCAGGCTATAAGCCCCGTTGGATCCAATACCGAACTAAGAGTCATCCTCAGGGTGGCACCTCGGCCTTTTCTCAAAGACGATCCGATTGAAGGTCACCTAGTTGTTTTTAAAGGTCTTTTCCTTACAATCGTTGAGCACTAGAGTCATCATGGCCCAACCTAGATCTGTTCCCTAGTGGCCAGAGTCACCACACACAGTGGAATAATTTCCCTGGACTAAATACACACATGGTCCCAATAATCAATACACATCAGTTTCGCAAAACATGGTAGTTCATCATTATAAACATGAGACCAAAACAAATAGTTTACAGTATGCCAAGTTCACACATGTTTCAGAAATAATTTGATTCAATTGATAATATAATAATTTATCAAAACAGTTTAATCATGAAACAACAATTTAATTTTCCAACAGTTCAGGGTAGGGGAACATTTATAAAAATATGTAGCACGAAACTACTCACCTGGAAACGAAATAATATAATCCTCGAATAGAGTATGAAAGTCCAACTAGTGCCCTGAACCAATATGAAAACTACACGTCACTACTAATTTAAAAATACTAAAGAATACGAACTAAGTAACCCCAAACTAAAGCGCACTAACACGGCTCAACCCAACTCACCGTTACTCTTAAATATTACCTAATTTTATGTTCTTCAAGGTCTAAAATCACCCAAGACATAGGTTCTGATCAAAACTTAATTAATTTTGACTGTAAGATAAAACAGAATTTCAAACAAGGCTTCCCAACCTATTCGCTAACTTTGAAAATTACAAAACCCACTCCACGCTATTCGAAAAATTCCAATAACCTCCAGATATGATCTAATATATCCTAAGTTTCAAACCCAATTGGTTTCACTTGATTTGCTTATCAAAATAATTATCTACAATTTATTATATCCAAACAGGTTGTTTTCTGCAGCACTTTAAAGAAATTGACGGTTCTCTTAATATACACGAGAAACCAATGGAAGGCTAAAAACGTACGAAACCAGTCTCGTAACCGGTTCTAATGACACTAATTTGATAATTTTTGGATGTATACCCAAAGAGAACAACACTCCCGAATTTACTGTTTCGAACTGGTTTCCTGGACAGATTTGAATACCTCAATTTATATGGATTTCGACTCCCAAAAATTATGAAAAACATCAGATATGCAATTCAATATGTAATTGATCTACTGTAAAAATTTCAGATTAAAATTCATCCTTTTGATATGGTTTCTTGATTTTTAAAGTTCGTGATTATGCGCAGAATTTTTTAACTAAGGATAATACCCATTCTTTATACATGAATTTAACTCCTCAAATTTCTTAACAGTATATATATATACAAAATATATAAACCTACAACCTCCATGAATGAATAAAATAATAATGGAATAAGGATAAAAACAAAACCAAAAGGAAGAAGAAAGATAAAGACCTACCACATATCCAAAAATTACTCCTTGTTTGCAATCCCCTTTTCTTTTCTTCTTCTTTTCTTCTTCTTTTCTCTCAAACTCTCTCTCTCTCTCCCCGTGGCTACTGTGGCTGCTGTTATAGTGTTGATTAGGAACTCTAGTGTTGTTATATATTGTAGTAGGCAACCTAGGGTTACTTTATATATCTAAACAAAAGGCCCTAAATTATTATCTCTTAATATTATTTTATTTTCTAACCCATTAATTTAAATAAAATATAACTATTAGTAGATCAAAATATGCTTACTAATTTGGCACTTAAATTTATTTATTTATTTATTTTATATAATAATTCTTGCCTCTAAATTGAAGACTTTTACCATAAATTTATTTTAAGTTTAAAACTAATTAAAAGATCCTCCAATAATATTTAATTTGCACCTTGAATTCACCACCAAAATATTTGAGATTGTAATATTATTATTTAATTATTTACTTAATTTTTATATTCGGGTTCTCACAGTTTTGATTGTTGTAGACAATGCATGATGATTAGGCAAACTAAAACTAATCAATTAGATATGTCATAGAGTATGACGGTTGATAGAATACATTAACGTTATGTATTGATTGATTGTGTATATGACCTGTGTGTATATACATTGTGTGTGGGAAGAGGAGATAGGGGATGTACTCCACGCTTTAGGGGAAGATAGGGGATGGCCTCTAAACCGGACGTTGTTTGGGAGGAGATAGGGGATGGACTCCACTGATACAGCTCATATGCTTGTCAGATAATGTGTTGATATAGCTCTTATGCTTATCCTTGGAAGTGTTGATACAGCTCATATGCTTGTCATTGGAAGTGTTGATATAGCTAATATGCATATTTGTTGAAATGTGGATACAGTTTGTATGCATATCTGTTGAGATGTTGATACAACTTGTATGTTTATCTATTGTAAAAATGGGAAATGTTTAATATGAGTCATTGTCTCATATAAGTGGTTGGCCAGGTTCTGAGCCGTTGATGTAAATTGTGAAATTGATATGAAATGGAAACTAAAGTGAAATGGAAATGGGTTATGAATTGGTTTATGGAAACTGAACATTTATCAATTGCTAATATCTTAGTCATTGCTCATACTGTGTTTAGCATATCTCTACTGGGCGTTGGCTCACCCTTTATGGGACATTATTTTCAGGTACAGGTAGTATGCCACCTCCAAGGACATAGCTTGGATGATGATGAGAGTTGAAGACTCTTTTTTTTTTTGTTTATTTTGATGTATTACATGTAAATTCAAGCTAAGGGCTTAATATGTATTGAGTTAGTACTCTTGTTTTTTGTAACCAAGTGTTAACTGGAAAGCTGTAAGTCCATAGGGCATTTGCTTTTGTTGTTAACATGTAATACAGTTGTTAGAATTACTCTGATGAATAGAAATGGTTGATTTCTTTTGTATCAATGCATGTCTAAAATGTTGGGTGTTATGTATTATTTTGAGGGCGTTACAACGAGACTACAGTATCTACGTATCTCTGGACTCGTTTAATCTGTAATACGCTCTTACCTTTATTGGTAAATAACAACAGCACTCAATTACGTAAATTAGTTATGTTGACTCATGTGAATGAATGAAAGAACCTGTATGTCTCTGTATAGCTCCGGGACTAGTCCATTCTAATAATTTCTGGTATGGAGCAAAGTGCTGTACGGAACTAAGTGCTGCAAAGCGAGTCACCTCTAGAATCCGTACGTGCCACCTCTTGAGTCGATACATATGTGAATTGGGCTTAAAGCCGATGTGAAAGTTATGAGGCCTATTGCCATTTTTGTGAAAGTTATAAGGCCTATGGCCATTTTGTGCAAGTTATGAGGCCTATGGCCATTTTGTGAAAGTTATGAGGCCTATGGCCATTCTGTGAAAGTTATGAGGCCTATCGCCATTGTGTATGATTTGTTAGTATGAAACAAAGTGTTATACGGAACTAAGGGCTGCAATGTGAGCCACCTCTAGAATTCGTACGAGCCATCTCTTGAGTTCATACACGCATGATAAGGGCTTTATGCCGTTCTGATAAGGGCTTTATGCCGTTCTGTATAAGGGCTTAATGCCACTTCGTTCAAGGGCTTAAAGCCATTATGTTTCAAGACTAGGCCTAAGACCGTTCTGGAATTAATTCAGAATCAAATTAATCATATGCCTCTCTATTTATATACGCACTGATATATATTATAATTCAAGATGAGCATTAAATTGTTTATGTACTATTATTCACTGAGCTTCGCTCACTTTGTGTTATGTCTGTTCTGTAAGTAATCACTTTGGAAGTCCGTCCTAACCCTTGATGCTCGCCCTTTAGTTATCAACCTCAGTGTGTCCAGGCACCCAAACCAAGCCATGTATTTCTGTGAAGTTTTGTTAAGATTTCGGCTTGCACTTTTTGCACTTTAATTGTTATCTAAAGTTTAAATGTACGTATATGACCCCCTTTCTTTGCCAACATTTGGTCATACACTCAGAAAAAGGGGCTGAGTATATGTACGTGATCCTGGCATGTTAGTATAGCTCAATCGCTGTTAATCTTCTTGTTATTTTTTTTAATATTAAATGCTTCCGTTCAGGCCCCATACGTTATATACATCAGGTTTTATGTCTGTTTCTGAGGTAGTCATGCCAAACTTTTAGGGGCGGGTTTGGGGTGTGACAGGTTGGCTCTCTTATTGGGCTGGTTGTTATTCATGTGGGTTTTACCCAGGGTGTTTTTCACTATCTTCTTTGTTATTGGGCCGTATTTGGGTTCATTTTGGAAAAGTCTTGTTGTTTAGCCTCTTTGTAGCGGATCCTTTATAGTTGATTATTTCATGATGTTTGGTCGTGTGATCCTCATGTGACTCGATATGAGGGTGGTTTTGAGCCATCTCCGCCAAGAGTGATTAGGGAGTCACTACTATGGGGAATAGTTGTTCATTTACTAGCCGAGTTAGAGACTGGGAGATGAGCGAGAGGATAGCTATCAGTTTTTTTGTCGCTTCTTGTCTTCTTGTGACCCATCCAAATTGATCGTATTGCTATGCCTGACATGGAGTGAAGGGGATACTGTCGTGGGGTTTGAGGCTTGTGATCTACCAAGGAAGGGACTCGGGGATGTGATGATTGCTCTCATGATTTTGTTGGCTATGTATTGGTTTGTTGCTGTGGGGCTATTATTTTTCACTACAACTCCCAAGTACATGGCTTATGGTTTCTGATCGTGCTAGCTTCATGTGACTTTGTTGGGATTTCTCGTGGGGTAGATTTTTTCCTCTGCCACGGTTGTGAGGAGTGGGACGCTTATTGGAGTCAATGTGTTTATCTGCAGCAGAGACTGGGGGCATGCAGGGTTAGTTATCATCTTTGATTCGGCTTGAGGGTTGCCTTGTGTTTTGTGCATGTTGTGTTTATAAGCTTTGTGGTGTCTTTTTGTTTCTTTACCCATATATCCACCTCAAGTTCTCATCTATTATCTCTAATAGTGGAGGTTACTTGGGGGACATATAGGATATATGGGCAAAGTTGGGTTTTTTGTGTTTTCTATTATTCTTGTTTACCCCCCTTTCTTAAGGGGGTGTAGTGGTAGTTTATGTTGGTTATTTCTTCTTTTTTTCTTTGTTGTTGGGCGTGCATGGGGTATGCCCCTTGTAAACTTGGATAATTTCATTGTCTTTATTTTATGACTTACTTACCCAAAAACAGGATGGAGAAGGACGGAAAAGGTTAGAGAGAAACTTTCATCTTGAAAGCTAGAAAAGAGAAAAGAATTATAAATAGGACAAAAAATCAAATGGAATTCAGTTTCATTCTTTTATATTTAAGAATAGAAAACTTAATTGATTTAGAAAACATAAAATGAGGTGATTAAGTTAAACTAATATGATTAAGTTACAATTACTTAGTAAATTCTCTTTCTTAGAGGCTAAGGAAAATTAGCTTGAGTTAAACTTGGCTAATTAAGCTAATGAAACAATTAATGGCCTCAGTTAATTTGTTCCTAGAACAAAAGAGAGAATGATGGAGATGGATAGAGAAGGTTAGAGAGAAACTTTCTTCTTGTGAGCTAGAAGAGAAAAAAGAATAAGAAATAGAAGGGAAAGAAAGCAGAGCCTCTCTCTCTAGAATCTAGAGAGAGAAAGCTCCCCCCAGAGGTGGTGGTCTGGTGCAACTATGGCCAGTATGTTTAGCTCCTCTACCTATTTCTGTGGGAGAGTGAGTGTGTGATTTCGACGGAGGTTATAGTCACTAGTTGTTTACTTGAGTTTTGGTTACGTACATCTTGGGTGCTGCGTGGAGGTGGTTTCGCCGTCTATGGTGACAGTTTCTTTCGTCCACCATGGTACTCTGGGGTTTCATCCGTTCATGATTGTTTTCTTTCTTGAGAGAGAGAGAGAGAGAGAAGATGTCATAGGTGGAATCTGGGTGGGTGCGGTGAAGGTGGAGTTTTGGAATTGATGGTATAGAGTTTGCTACTCACATTTTTGTACGTGTTTGTTTCTCCGGTTGGCAATGGTGGTTGCGTGGGCAACCTTTTGTTTCGGAGTGGTTTGTCTTGGACTCTATTGTGTTATCCTTTCTCTCTAGTTCTAGAGTGAGAATTTTAGCGGATTCGGCGATGGTGGGTTTCTTCGGCACTAGTCTAGTTGTTGGTGATGCCTGTTGGGCGCTGGATGGTTTTTCTGGGTTCGCTGGTACTAGTGTTGAGCAGTGTAGGTCGCTACAGTCACGGTGTTCTCTAGGTTTGTTTCTTCTCTGGTGGTGGCAAAGCTGGTTTTGGAATGCATAGATGGTTTCAGCTGGGTTTTCCATCTCGGTTTACGTCGGCCACATTTGGTATGCATATTGGGTGCTACGGTGCTGAGTGTGTCCAAAGCTGGTCGTTGGTCTCAGCAACGATGGTAGTCGCGGTGAATCAACGAGTGGTTCTGTGGTCAGCTTCTTTTCCGACGTTGGTTGGTTGTCAAGGTGGTCTACGTCTACGGAAAGTGAGGCGAGTGTAGTGCCCGTCAACGATGGCGTGTATGGAAATGAATCATTGTGTTGTCTACCGTTTGCCGCCTAAAATTTGGGCTGGTTCAAAAACCGGCCTCAGGATCCTCTCGAGTGTGAATCCTACGGTGATCTCCTAAAGTGGTTCATCCAAGGGTTGATATTAAGCGTAAATTGAAAAAAAAAATTCACAATTTCACATTTCACTCAGTTTCTGGGAAAGAGATGAGAGAGAGGGAGAGAGAAAGGGCTGAGAGAGGAGAGAAGAGGAGAAGCTGCCCCCACCCCGCCCTTTCCTACCCCGACGCTCGGTCGCCGGCACTGCCATCCCATCGCCGACCTTCCCTGCCATACTCTAACAGTTTTACTTTTCTTTATTTTTTTCTCTGATTTGTGTTTGTGTTCATATATATATATATATATATATATCCTATTTAGGAGTTGGGTTTGTGAATATTTCCTTTTATTTTTTGTATTTGTTTTTAATTTCTTTGGATTTTTCGAGCTGGGTTTGTTTGAATTTCTATATATATATATATATATATCCTTTTTTATTCCTTTATGATTTCTTTGGATTTTTTGTGAATGTATCCTATTTAGAAGATAAACCCATCTCCATGCCTTCTCTCTTCAATTTGATGCCCAAGTTACCAAAAGAGAGAGAAGAAGATAAACTTGTAACTTGATGCCTTCTCTCCAATGCCAGCTATAGTGTTTTCTTCCTCCAAAACCCACCTCCATGCCTTCTCTCTTCAATTTGATGCCCGATAACTTGCTAGGAAAAAAATACAAATACAAGCATAGATCCACAGAGGTGGGTTTATCTTCTTGTCACTCTCTCACTCTATTTTTTCAAAGCCCTAATATTTTCAGTTTCTTCTTTTCTCTCTCTCTCTGTAATGCTTCACAGGAACAATCGATATTTTGAATTCTGATTTTTTTTTTTTTTAAATTACTCATCAAAACGACGTCGTTTTAGTGAGGCTTAATATCAGCCCTTGGATGAACCACTTTAGGAGATCATTGTAGGATTTACACTCCAGAGGATCCTGACGCCAAAAAACGGAGGGCTGGTTTTTGGTTTTGTTTTGTTTTGTTTATCCCTTATGCTAAAATGGCATGCTGCAGTGTTGTATAGCCAGCTGTAGACCTGTTGTTTCAAACGTGGGCCAGAGTGTGATGTGTGTATATGTGGATGTTTGCAAGTTCCAGCACGTTTCTTAGCACGTAGTGGATTTGTGGTTGCTCAGCTTGGTTTGGTTACACAGACGGCGGGCGTCTAATTTGGTCTTCAAAAAGTTGAGTTTTGTATATTATATATATAACTTAACTGATGCATGGCTGCATATTGTGGTTTGCAAGTGGGGTCCGACATTATTCTCCTTGTGGGTATTTTTTGTTGGCCCACGTTGGTTATTATGGCCGTCTATGGGCCACATTGTTTTGGGATGATTTTTGGTCAAAATAGTGGGTTATTTTTGTGGGACCCATTTCTTTTGATGGGGTTTAATTTTTGAGTTGTGAGTTTGGGTTGGTTGAGTGGGACAGCCGTTGGGTGGTTTATTTGGGTCATTGATTTTTTGATTGGTGGGCCCATATATTTTTGTTTAGCCACAATGCAGCAGATCATTTATAGTCAATTTTCTCATGTTGATTGATCGTGCGATCATCATGTGACTCAATATGAGGTTAGTTTTGAGCCATCTCCGCCAAGAGTGATTGAGGGGTCACTGCTATGGAAATAGTGGTTCGATAACTAGCCGAGTTAGAGACTGGGAGGTGAACAGAAGGTTAGCTACTGATTTTTTGGTGGCTTTTTGTCTTCATGTGACACATCCTAGTTGATCGTTTGCCGTGGGGATCGAGGCTTGTGATCTACCAAAGAAGGGACAGGGGAATGTGATGATTTCTCTCATGCTATTTTTGGCTATATATTGGTTTGTTGTTGGGGGGGAGGGGCTATCGTTTTACGCTACAACTGCCAAGACCATTGATTAGGGTGACCAATCTTGCCTGCTTCATGTGACTCTGTCCGGATCTCTCATGGGATAGATTTGTTTCCACCGTCATTGCTTTGGTTAGTGGCTAGGATGTCACAGCAGTGAGGAGTGGGATGCTTATTAGATTCCATGTGTTTTATCTGTGGTAGAGACTGGGGGCATGTAGGAGAGTTTATCTTTTTATTGGGCTTGTGGGTTGTCGCTTTGTGAGTATGTCTGTTGTGTTTATAAGCTTTGTGGTGTATGTTTGTATCTTTGCCCATATATCCACCCCAAGTTTCCATCTATTATTTCTGATGGTAGGGGTTACTTGGGGACAAAAAGGATATATAGGCAAATTTGGGGTTTTTTTTTGTTTTTTTCCTGTTTGTTCTCTTGCTTCTGCGGGATTGGGTTATGTTGGTTTTGTAATCGTTTATTTATTGTTGTTGGGCGTGTCTCGGGTATGCCCCTTGTAAACTTGTAAATTTCTTTGTCTTTAATTTATGACTTACTCACCCAAAAAAAAAAAAGGAAATAGGAAAAAAAATCAAAGGGATTTCAAATTCAACCTTTTGGAGTTTTTTTTGGCTAAGTTTAAATTTTTTTGGGGGTAAGTACCTTTTGCAATTGAGAATTGAGCACTAAGTTGATTTAGAAAACATAAATTGAGATGCTCAAGTTAATATCTTTATTTTACAATTACTCAGTAAATTCTGTTTCTTAGAGGCTAAGCAATATTAGTTTTAGTTAAGCTTGGGCAATTATGCTAATGAAACAATTAGTGGCCTGAGCTAAAGTTCCTAGAACAAAAGAGAGAAAAGGATGGGGAAGGACGGAGACGTTTATAGAGAAACTTTCGTCTTGAGAGCTAGAATAGAAAGTTAGAGAAGAAAATGAGAAATAGGAAGAAAATCGTAGGGAATTCTAATTCATCCTTATGGATTTAAGAATTGGCCCAATATCATTAAACAACAATTACTTAGAAAATTCTATTTCAAAGAGGCCAAGCGAGAATAGTTTGAGTTAAACTTGGCCAATTAAGGTAATGAAACAATCAACGGCCTAAGCTAATTAGTTCCTAGAACCAAAGAGAGAAGGTTGGCGAAGGACGGAGAAGATTAGAGAGAAACTTTCTTCTTGAGAACAAGAGGGGAAAAAAAAGAGAGGAATGGGAAGAACATCAAGGGGAATTCAAATTCATCCTTTTCAGTTGAGAATTGAATGCTTAGTTCATTTAGAAAACCTAAAATGAGGTGCTTAAGTTAATATCGTTAAATTACAATTACTCAGTAAATTCTGTTTCTTAGAGGCTAAGCAATATTAGTTTTAGTTAAACTTGGCCAATTAAGCACTTGAAACAATTAGTGGCCTAAGCTAATTAGTTCGTAGAACAAAAGAGAAAATGATGGAGATGGACAGAGTAGGTTAGAGAGAAACTTTCATCTTGAGAATAAGAACAGAAAAAAGAATGATAAATAAGAAAAAAATCCAAGAGAATTCAGTTTTGCCCTTTTAGATTTGAGAATTGAACATTTAGTTGATTTCGAAAACCTAAAATGAGGTGATTAAGTTAAACTAATATTATTAAGCTACAATTACTCAATAAGTTTTCTTTCTTAGAGGCTAAGCAAGAATAATTTGTGTTAAACTAGGCCAATTAAGCTAATGAAACAATTAATGGCCTAAGCTAATTCGTTCTTAGAACAAAAGAGAGAAGGATGTAGAAGGACGAAGAAGGTTGGAGAGAAACTTTTTTCTTGTGAGCTAGAAGAGAAAAAAATATTAAGAAATTGGAAGAAAATCAACAGGAATTCAAATTCAACCTTTCGGATTTGAGAATTGAACACTTAGTTGATTTAGCAAAACCTAAGGCGAATGCTTAAGTTAAACTAGTATCGTTAAGCTACGATAACTCAGTAAATTCTCGTTCCTAGAGGCTAAGCATGATTAGTTTCAGTTAAACATGGCCAATTTAGCTAATGAAAAAATTGGTGGCCTAAGCTAGTTAGTTCCAAGAACAAAAGAGAAAATGATGGAGATGGACAGAGTAGGTTAGAGAGAAACTTTCATCTTCAGAGCAAGAACAGAAAAAAGAATGATAAATAGGAAGAAAATCAAATGGAATTCAATTTCATCTTTCTCAGAATTGAACACTTAGTTGATTTAGAAAACCTGGAATGAGCTGATTAAGTTAAACTAACATTATTAAGTTACAATTACACAGTAAATTTTCTTTGTTAGAGGCTAAACAAGATTAGTTTGAGTTAAAGTAGGCCAATTAATCTAATGAAACAATCATTGACCTATGCTAATTCACTTCTAGAACAAAAGAGATAAGGATGGAGAAGGACGGAGAATGTTAGAGAGAAACTTTCTTCTTGTGAGCTAGAAGAGAAAAAAGATTAAGAAATAAGAATAAAATAAAAGGGAATTCAAATTCAACCTTTTGGAGTTGAGAATTGAGCACCAATCTGATTTAGAAAACCTAAAATGAGGTGCTCATGTTAATATCATTAAACTACAATTACTCAGACAATTCTGTTTCTTAGCAGCTAAGCAATACTAGTTTTAGTTAACTTGGCAATTAAGCAAATGAAACAATTAGTGGCCTAAGCTAAAGTTTCTAGAACAAAGAGAGAAGCATAAGGAATGACGGAGAGGTTTACAGAGAAAGTTTTGTCTTGAGAGCTAGAATAGAAAGTTAGGGAAAAGAATGAGAAATATGAAGAAAATCAAAGGGAATTCAAATTCATCCTTTTGAATTTGAGAATTGAACACTTAGTCGATTTAGAAAACCTAAATGAGGTGCTTAAGTTAAACTTATATTTACTCAGTAAATTCTTTTTTTTTTTGGGTGAAAAAGAAATAAATAAAACGGAAAAATTTACCCGAATACAAGGGGCACACTCTAGGCCCTAACAACTAAATACAATAGGAGCCAAAGGCCAAGGCCAAAATCGGGGGAAAAAAAAAAACCCAAAACAAACTAACAACTGACAAATCAATAACAAACCCGAACCAAATATATGTTCAAAGGCCATATCCGAGTAAGATAGGGATCTTGCACAAACATCATAACAGTTCGAATCCATACTAACCAGTAGTTGTCTAGACAAATAAAAACCATTAAGAGAGCCAACTTCATAGCCCTGTTCTTCATCTCAAGCCCAAACAATTATAGGAACAAAAAACCAACAGAACTCGCCAAGGAGGTAGCATTTTTACAGTAAACAAAAATAACCAGCTTTACATAGAGGATTACATACAACCAGAAATTAAAACAACCAATAAGCCCACACAAATGTCTTAACAAGGAGCACAATGCAGCCGTCACCAAGTAGCATTTCCAATCAATATGCCGCTGCCAGGAAGGGCGCAAATTGCAGCCACCACCTCTCCACCCATCGATAATTATGTAAACCTGTCCAATTTGCAACTGCAGGTAAGTGTTGGGTAGATATAGATGATCATAAAGAAGCAAAAAAAGCATACACAGAATATGAGCTCCCATCACTCAACCCACATCTAAAAATGACACTCCACACATTATATGACCTCACTTCACTAGGCCCACATCTCACAAACTCATATACTAACAGCGATGTAATCAATTATGTATGAGCTTCCTTAACCTGCACATAAAGAGTATAGTATATAATAAGAATTAGAAAAACTTTTATATATGCTCTCACACCCCTCAACCCACAAGTTTGAAAGTGGATGTCCTAGTTCACATCACTCAACCCACAAAGAAGACTGTCCAGATATGCTACTTGGAGGTGGATCATCAATATTTTGGAGGATAGGTTCCATCTACAAAAGAATACCTACATAAGAATACCCACATAAGAAGACTGTAAATTCTTTTTCTTACAGGCTAAACAAGATTAGTTTGAGTTAAACTTGGCCAATTAAGTTAATGAAACAATCAATGACCTAAGCTAATTAGTTCCTAGAACAAAAAAGAGAAGAATGGAGAAGGACGGAGAATGTAAGATCAAAACTTTCTTCTTAAGACCTAGAAGAGAAAAAAGAATGAGAAATATGTAGAAAATCAAAGGGAATTCAAATTCAACCTTTTAGATTTGAGAATTGAACACTTAGTTGATTTAGAAGACCTAAAATGAGGTGCTTAACTTAAACTAATATCATTAAGCTAGAATTACTCAAGAAATTCTCTTTCTTAGATGCTAAGCAAGGTTACTTTGTCTTCAACTTAGCCAATTTAGTTAATAAAACAATTGGTGGCCTAAGCTAGTTGGTTCCAAGGAAAAAAGACAAGGATGGAGAAGGACGTAGAAGGTTTGACAGCAACTTTCTTCTTGAGAGCTAGAAGAGAAAAAAGAATTAGAAATTGGAAGAAAATTGAAAGGAAATCAAATTCAACCTTTCGGATTTGAGAATTGAACACTGAATTGATTAAGAAAACCTAAAACGAGATGCCTAAGTTAAACTAATATCGTTATGCTACAATTACACAGTGAATTCTCTTTCTTACAGGCTAAACATGATTAGTTTGAGTTAAACAAGGCCAATTTAGCTAATGAAAAAATTAGTTGCCTAAGCTAGCCAGTTCCAAGAACAAAAGAGAGAAGGATGGAGATGGACGGAGTAGGTTAGAGAGAAACTTTCATCTTCAGAGCAAGAATATAAAAAAAAATTATAAATAGGAAGAAAATCAAAGAAAATTCAAAATCAACCTTTTGGATTTGGGAATTGAATACTTAGTTGATTTAGCAAACCTAAAATGAGGTTAAGCTACAATTACACAGTAAATTCTCTTTCTTAGAGGCTAAACAAGATTAGTTTGAGTTAAACTAGGCCAATTAAGCAATTGAAACAATCATTGGCCTAAGCTAATTCATTCCTAGAACAAAAGAGATAAGGATGGAGAAGGACATAGAAGGTTAGAGAGAAACTGTCTTCTTGTGAGCTAAAAGAGAAAAAAGATTAAGAAATAGAAGGAAAATCAAAGAGAATTCAAATTTATCCTTTTGGAGTTGGGTATCGAACACTAAGTTGATTTAGAAAACCTAAAATGAGGTGCTCAAGTTAATATCTTTAAACTACAATTACTCAGAAAATTCTATTTCTTAGAGACTAAGAGATATTAGTTTTAGGTAAACTTGGGCAATTAAGCAAATAAAACAATTAGTGGCCTAAGCTAAAATTCCTAGAACAAAGAGAGAAGGATGGGAAAGGATGGAGAAGTTTAGAGAGAAAGTTTTGTCTTGAGAGCTAGAATAGAAAGTTAGAGAAAAGAATGAGAAATAGGAAGAAAATCGAAGGGAATTCAAATTCATCCATTTGGATTTGAGAATTGAATACTTAGTTTGATTTAGAAAACCTAAAATGAGGTGCTTTAGTTAATATCGTTAAGCAACAATTACTCAATAAATTATGTTTCCTGAAGGCTAAGCAATATTAGTTTTAGTTAAACTTGGGCAATTAAGCAAATGAAACAATTAGTGGCCTAAGCTAAATTCCTTGAGCAAAGAGAGAAGGATGGGGAATGATAGAGAAGTTTAGAGAGAAAGTTTCGTCTTGAGAGCTAGAATAGAAAGTTAAAGAAAAGAATGAGAAATAGGAAGAAAATCGAAGGGAATTCAAATTCACCCTTTTGGATTTGACAATTGAACACTTAGCTAATTTAGAAAACCTAAAATGATGTGCTTATGTTAAACTAGTATCGTTAATTTAATATTACTCGGTAAATTCTCTTTCTTTGGGGTTAAACAAGATTAGTTTGAGTTAAACTTGGCCAATTAAGCTAATGAAACAATTAATGGGCTTAGCTAATTTGTTCCCAGAACAAAAGAGAGAAGGATAGAGAAGGACAGAGAAGGTTAGAGAGAAACTTTCTTCTTAAGAGCCAGAAGAGAAAAAAGAATGAGAAATATGCAAAAAATCAAGGGGAATTCAAATTCATCCTTTTGGATTTGAGAACTAAAACACTTAATTGATTTAGAAAACCTAAAATGTGGTGCGTAAGTTAAAAAAATATCATTAAGCTACAATTACTCAGCAAATTCCCTTTCTTAGAGGCTAAGCAATATTAGTTTGAGTTCAACTTGGCCAATTTAGCCAATGAAACAATTAGTAGCCTAAGCTAGTTAGTTCCAAGAGAAAAAAAAAAAAAAGGAAGAAGAAGGATGGAGAATGACGTAGAAGGTTTGAGAGAAACTTTCTTCTTGAGAGCTAGAAAAGAAAAAAGAATGAAAAATTGGAAGAAATTCAAAGGGAAGTCAAATTCAACCTTTCAGATTTGAGAGTTGAACAATGAATTGATTTAGAAAACCTAAAATGAGGTGCTTAAATTAAACTAATATCGTTAAGCTACAATTACTCAGTGAATTCACTTTCTTAGAAGCTAAGCATGATTAGTTTGAGAAACATGGCCAATTTAGCTAATGAAAAAAATTATTGGCCTAAGCTAGTTAATTCCAAGAACAAAAGAGAGAAGGATGGAGATGGACGGAGTAGGTTGGAGAGAAACTTTCATCTTGAGAACAAGAATTGAAGAAAGAATGATAAATAGGATGAAATTAAATGGAATTCAATTTCATCCTTTTAGATTTGAGAATTGAACACTTAGTTGATTTAGAAAACCTAAACTGAGGTATTAAGTTTAAACTAACATTATTAAGCCACAATTACACAGAAAATTCTCCCTCTTAGAGGCTAAACAAGATTAGTTTTAGTGAAAGTAGGCCAATTAAGCTAGTGAAACAATCACTGGCCTAAGCTAATTCATTCCTAGAACAAAAGAGATAAGGATGGAGAAGGACGGAGAAGGTTGGCGAGAAACTTTCTTCTTGTGAGCTAGAAGAGAAAAAAGATTACGAAATAGGTATAAAATCAAAGGGAATTCAAATTTATCCTTTTGGAGTTGAGAATTGAACACTAATCTAATTTAGAAAACCTAAAATGAGGTGCTCATGTTAATATCCTCAAACTACAATTACTCAGAAATTTTAGTTTCTTAGCGGCTAAGCAATATTAGTTTTAGTTAAACCTGGGCAATTAAGCAAATGAAACAATTAGTGACCTAAGCTAAAGTTCCTAGAACAAACAGAGAAGGATGGGAAAGGACAGAGAAGTTTAGAGAGAAAGTTTTGTCTTGGGAGCTAGAATAGAAAGTCAGAGAAACGAATGAGAAATAGGAAGAAAATCGAAGGGAATTCAAATTCATCATTTTGGATTTGAGAATTGAACACTCAATTAATTTTAAAAACCTCAAATGAGGTGATAAGGTAAACTAATATTGTTAAGCTAATATTACTCAGTAAATTCCCTTTCTTAGAGACTAAGCAAGATTAGTGTGATACCTCTGTTCCGTAGTATGCTAATTGGTCCTTAATTTGAGTATGATTATGTGTTTAGCATGATTTTAAGTGCCATCATGTGAAAATATATGTGGTTTTGAATTTCTATCTGTTCACCGTAGGAATATCTGTTTGATTATTTGCTTTGGAAATTAAATTGAAGGCCTTATCGGCCACAGAACCCGAAATTGATTGCGCCATTGTGATTGGCATAATTTTTAGAACCTACGGTGAAATTTAATTGAAAAATTGATTCGGGTCAAATTAAATCGATTAAATTGATGAATTAGAACCCAACTACTTTATTACTATTATATTGGCCTTAGTAGGTTTTGTTGTAAAGGCTTTATACACTCAAACTTCCCTCTTTAGTTTATTTTGATTGAATCTAACTCAAGAGAAGGAGGAGGGGGTCGGCTAGAGAGAGGGAAAGAGGAGAGTTGGGTGTTTGGCTCAAATTGTGAAGAATAGAGGGATTAAACTCAAGAAATTGCCATAATTAGAAGAATTGAGCCTCTAGGTAAGCTTTGATCTTTGAATTCATGAGATTTAACTTGTGATTTTGTGAATTAAAGATTAATTGGTGATCAAGAACAAGAGTTGTGCTATAATTGATGAATTTGAAGCTAATGTGCACGCGCATGTGTAGGATCACCATGATTTTGCATAATCAAGCATGTTTTTGTTGTGTTCCATGAGAATGATCACCATTGGTGTTATCTAAGTTGAGAATCTGGCTAATTCATCACATGCATGTACAATTTATGGAGATAAGAGCTTTGAATGCATGAATATGTATGTTAGAGTTGAGTTTAGTGTCAATTTGGGACATGCATGTGGTTGATTCATGAAATTGGGCTCCATGATGTTGTGTTTTGGTGTTTATATCATGTTAGTGCAAATATATGTGAAGTTGGAGCCATATTATGCAGGAAATGTGGTTGGAAGGTCAAATTTGAGCTTAAGAACACATTCTAGGTTTTCCAGAATTTTAAGGTCCGCTTGAGCGGGAGAACCTCCGCTCGAGCGTAAATTTCGTGCTCCCAGCACTTTTTGCAGAGTTGGATGTTCGCTCGAGCGGGATATTTCACGCTCGAGCGGGGAGCTTTTGTAGACAGGCCTTCCGCTCGAGCCCCCTAATTCACGCTCGAGCGTAATTTTGAGGTAACCAGTACTTTTGCAAGCCTCTTGGGTTCGCTCGAGCGGGGAAGTCCACGCTCGAGTGGGGACCCTGTTTTCTGAAATTTTGTTCATGCATTCTGTGTTTCATTTTCCGTTCTCTTTCACTTGTGAGCACTCTTAGGCATATATTAAGCATTGTATGAGATAAGAATAAAGCCTAAAGAGGAATAGGTGAATTAAGGAACGGATTGAATTGTTAATGACCCTTTTGTGTTCATGGAATGTGTAGGGTCAAGCTCCAGGGCGAATCCACAAGCCGATCACTGTGAGTAGTATCAATATTCAAAAGCTTGTCAATGTCCAATTGTTTATTCCCTTATAAGCCTTATGAGTTGCTAATTGGGATTGTGGACAAAAGTCTGACGTGAATGAATGAATGGACCGAAGGTCGTTTTGACAAAAATGAATGGACCGAAGGTCGTTTTGATAGAAATGAATGGACCGAAGGTTGTTTTGATAGAAATGAATGGACTGAAGGTCGTTTTGACCAATATGAATGGACCGAAGGTCCTTTGACATGAATGAGTGGGCCGAAGGCCATTTTGACACGAATGAATGGGCCAAAGGCCATTTTGATAGAAATGAATGGGTCGAAGGCCGTTTAGACATAAATGAATGGGCCGAAGGCCGTTTAGACATGAATGGAAATCTGAATGGGCCAAAGGCCAGTATGTTGAAACTACAGTCACTTGATCTATATTTTGTGTAAGTGTATATATGTTAAGTAGAAATGTGAATTGGGCCCAAGGCCGTTTGGAGCATGTTGTTCTACACATTGTTATGTAACTTCTATATTTGATATTATTCACTGGGCTATTGCTCACGCTCATTCATGTGTTTGTAGGTGAGCCGAGGGAAGTCCAAACCCAGCCCCAGTGAAGTACCTGAGGAACAACAAAGGTTTTGGAGAGTCAGCCCTTGTGTCTCATGCACGAGACCAGTCTTCGCCACTTTTGTTATGTATTTATATTTTGTCTTGCTGGCGAGGACTTTGTGTATATCTGTATATAGTTTTGTTATGGGTTGACTTAGTTTGGCTGATCCTGTCTATAAAGGATTTCATGGTATTGTACTTTGTTGTGGGTTATTAACGTTTATGTGTATGGTTTGTTTTGAAGTGCATATAAGCACGGCTCTATGGACAAAGTTTTTAATTATTGCTTCCGTTCGGCCCCTTTACTCTGATGAGTTATGTCTGTTTTGGTTTGAGGCCGTAGGTAATCTTAGGATTACTGTCCGGTTATGTCCTTAACCCATAAGGGCGAGTTCGGGTCATGACAATTAGTTTGAGTTAAACTTGGCCAATTAAGCTAATGAAACAATTAATGGCCTTAGCAAATTAGTTCGTAGAACAAAAGAGAGAAGATAGAGAAGGACGGAGGAGGTTAGAGAGAAACTTTCTTCTAAAGAGCTAGAAGAGAAAAAAGAATGAGAAATATGCAGATAATCAGCGGGAATTGAAAGTCATCCTTTTGGATTTGAGAATTGAACACTTAGTTGATTTAGAAAACCTAATTTTAGGTGCTTAGGTTAAACTAATATCACTTACCCCCCAAAAAAAAGTTAAACTAATATCGTTAAATTATAATTACTCAGTAAATTCTCTTTCTTAGAAGCTAAACAAGATTAGTTTAAGTTAAACATGGCCAATTAAGGTAATGAAACAATCAATGGCCTGCGCTAATTAGTTCCTTGAGCAAAAGAGAGAAGGATGGAGAAGGACGGAGAAGGTTTAGAGATAAACTTTCTTTTTAAGAGCTAGAAGAGAGAAAAGAATGAGAAATATGTAGAAAATCAATGGGAATTCAAATTCAACCTTTTGGATTTGAGAATTGAACACTTAATTGATTTAGAAAACCTAAAATGAGGTGCTTAAGTAAAACTAATATCATTAAGCCACAATTTCTCAGCCAATTCTCTTTCTTAGAGGTTAAGCAAGATTAGTTTCAGTTCAACTTGGCCAATTTAGCTAATGAAAAAATTAGTGGCCTAAGCTAGTTAGTTCCAAGAAGAAAAAAAAAATGAAGGATGGTGACGGACGTAGATGGTTTGAGAGAAACTTTCTTCTTGAGAGCTAAAAGAGAAAAAATAATGAGAAATAGGAAGAAAATCAAAGGGAATTCAAATTCAACCTTTCGGATTTGAGAATTGAACACTTACTTGATTTAGAAAACCTAAAATGAGGTGCTTAAGTTAAACTAATATCGTTAAGCTACAATTCCTCAGTACATTCTCTTTCCTTGAGGCTATGCATGATTTGTTAAACATGGCCAATTTAGCTAATGAAAAAAAATTAGTGGCCTAAGCTAACTAGTTCCAAGAACAAAAGAGAGAATGATGGAGATGGATGAAGTAGGTTAGAGAGAAACTTTCATCTTCAGAGCAAGAATAGAAAAAAGAATGATAAATAGAAAGAAAATGAAATGGAAGTCAATTTCATCCTTTTAGATTTGAGAATTGAATAGTTGATTTAGAAAACCTAAAATTAGGTGATTAAGTTAAACTAACCTTATTAACTTACAATTACACAATAAATTCTCTTTCATAGAGGCTAAACAAGATTAGTTTGAGTTAAAGTAGGCCAATTAAGCTAATGAAACAATCGTTGGCCTTGGCCTAAACGAATTGATTACTAGAACAAAAGCGATAAGGATGGAGAAGGACGAAGAAGGTTAAAGAGAAACTTTCCTCTTGTGAGCTAGAAGAGAAAAAATATTAAGAAATAGTAATAAAATCAAAGGGAATTCAAATTCAACCTTTTGGAGTTGACAATTGAACACCAATCTGATTTAGAAAACCTAAAATGAGGTGCTCATGTTAATATCTTTAAACTACAATTACTCAGAAAATTTTGTTTCTTAGTGGCTAAGCAATATTAGTTGTAGTTAAACTTGGATAATTAAGCAAATGAAACAATTAGTGGCCTAAGCTAAAGCTCGTAAAACAAAGAGAGAAGGATAGGGAAGGACGGAGAAGTTTAGAGAGAAAGTTTCGTCTTTAGAGCTAGAATAGAAAGTTAGAGAAAAGAATGAGAAATAGCAAGAAAATAGAAGGGAATTCAAATTCATCCTTGTGAATTTGAGAATTGAACACTTAGTTGATTTAGAAAACCTAAAATGAGGTGCTTAAGTTAAACTAATATTACTTAGTAAATTCTTTTTTTTGGGGGGGGTGAATTGTAAATTCTTTTTCTTTTTTTTCTTTTGGATGGGTAAGTCATAAATTAAAAACAAAGAATTACAGATTTACAAGGGGCATACCCCAGGTAATACAAGATATCTTACTTGACCCCCCAAAAGGGGGGAAAGAAAACAAATAAATCATACTATAACAAAAAGAACAAGAAAATCCAATTTTGCCCATATTTGTTTTTTTCCTCCAAGTGACCTCTACTCTCAACGATAAAAGAGAGAGACTTGGGGAAGAAATATGGGCAGTTAAGCAAGATTAGTTTGAGTTAAACTTGGCCAATTAAGCTAATGAAACAATTAATGGCCTTAGCTAACTTGTTCCTAGAACAAAAGAGAGAAGGACGGAGGAGGTTAGAGAGAACCTTTCTTCTTAAGAGCTAGAAGAGAAACAATAATGAGAAATATGCAGAAAATCAGTGGGAATTGAAATTCACCCTTTTGGATTTGAGAATTGAACACTTAGTTGATTTAGAAAACCTAAAATGAGGTGCTTAAGTTAAACTAATATCGTTAAACTACAATTACTCAGTAAATTTCCTTCCTTAGAGGCTAAGCAAGATTAGTTTGAGTTAAACATGGCCAATTAAGCTAATGAAACAAAAAATGGCCTAAGCTAATTAGTTCCTAGAACAAAAGAGAGAAAAAAGAGTGAGAAATTGGAAGAAAATTGAAAGGAATTCAAATTTAACCTTTCACATTTGGGAATTGAACACTGAATTGATTTAGAAAACCTAAAATGAGGTGTTTAAGTTAAACTAATATCGTTAAACTATAATTACTCAGTGAATTCTCTTTCTTACAGGCTAAGGATGATTAGTTTGAGTTAAACAAGGACAATTTAGCTAATGAAAAAATTAGTGGCCTAGGCTAGTTAGTTCCAAGATCAAAAGAGAGAAGGATGGGGTTGGACGGAGTAGGTTAGAGAGAAACTTTCATCTTCCGAGCAAGAACTGAAAAGAAATGATAAATACAAAGAAAATCAAAGGGAATTCAGTTTCATCCATTTAGATTTGAGAATTAAACACTTAGTTGATTCAGAAAACCTAAAATGAGGTGATTAAGTCAAACTAACATTATTAAGTTACAATTATCAACTTAGTGGCCTAGGCTAGTTAGTTCCAAGATCAAAAGAGAGAAGGATGGGGTTGGACGGAGTAGGTTAGAGAGAAACTTTCATCTTCCGAGCAAGAACTGAAAAGAAATGATAAATACGAAGAAAATCAAAGGGAATTCAGTTTCATCCATTTAGATTTGAGAATTAAACACTTAGTTGATTCAGAAAACCTAAAATGAGGTGATTAAGTCAAACTAACATTATTAAGTTACAATTACACAGTAAATTCTCTTTCTTTGAGGCTAAACAAGATTTGTTTGAGTTAAACTAGGCCAATTAAGCTAATGAAACAACCACTGGCCTAAGCAAATTCATTCCCAAAATAGAAGAGATAAGGATGGAGAAGGACAAAGAAGGTTAGAGAGAAACTTTCTTTTTTTTCTGGGTGAATAAGAGAAACTTTTTTCTTGTAAGCTAGAATAGAAAAAAGATTAAGAAATAGGAGAAAAATCAAAGGGAATTCAAATTTATCCTTTTCGAGTTGAGAATTGAACACTAGGTTGATTTAGAAAACCTAAAATGATGTGCTCAAGTTAATATCTTTAAACTACACTTACTCAGAAGATTCTGTTTCTTAGAGACTAAGCGATATTAGTTAAACTTGGGCAATTAAGAAAATGAAACAATTAGTGGCCTAAGCTAAAGTTCCTAGAACAAAGAGAGAATGATGGGGAAAGATGGAGAAGTTTAGAGAGAAAGTTTCGTCTTGTGAGCTAGAATCGAAAGTTAGAGGAAAGAATGAGAAATAGGAAGAAAATCGAAGGGAATTCAAATTCATCTGCTTGGATTTGAGAATTGAATACTTAGTTTGATTTAGACCTAAAATGAGGTGGTTAAATTAATATCGTTAAGTTATAATTACTGAATAAATTATGTTTCTTAGAGGCTAAGCAATATTAGTTTTAGTTAAACTTGGGCAATTAAGCAAATGAAACAATTAGTGGCCTAAGCTAGAGTTCCTTGAACAAAGAGAGAAGGATGGGAAAGGATGGAGAAGTTTAGAGAGAAAGTTTCGTCTTGAGAGCTAGAATAGAATGTTAGAGAAAAGAATGAGAAATATGAAGAAAATCGAAGGGAATTAAAATTCATCCTTTTGGATTTGAGAATAGAACACACTTAATTTAAAAAACCTAAAATGAGGTACTTAAGTTAAACTAATATCGCTAATTTAAAATTACTCAGTAAATTTTCTTTCTTAGAGGTTAGGCAAGATTAGTTTGAGTTAAACTTGGCCAATTAAGCTAATGAAACAATTAATAGCCTTAGCTAATTTGTTCTTAAAACAAAAAAGAGAAGTATGGAGCAGGACAGAGGAGGTTAAAGAGAAACTACCTCGTTTGGGAACAAGCTTTTTTAGTAACATTTTGGCTAAAATATGATGTAAAAAAAACTGGTATGTTTGGGATGACTTTTTGGCTTTTTAGGAAAATATGTGCAAAAAGTATAGAGAAAATGGGATCTTTGACTTTTTGGTATAGGTTGTTGGCTTTTTGGCTTTTTTAGTAACTTTTTGGCTTTTTCGCTAAAAGAGCGACTTGCCCAACGCACAGAAGAGAAAAAAGAATCATAAATATGCAAAAAATCAATGGAAATTCAAATTCATCATTTTGGATTTGAGAATTGAATACTTAGTTGATTTAGAAAACTAAGCTACAATTACTCAGCAAATTCTCTTTCATAGAGGCTAAGCAATATTAATTTGAGTTCATCTTGGCCAATTTAGCCAATGAAACAATTAGTGGCCTAAGCTAGTTAGTTCCAAGAAAAAAAAAAGAAGAATGGAGAAGGACATAGAGGGTTTGAGAGAAACTTTCTTCTTGAGAGCTACAAGAGAAAAAAGAATGAGAAATAGGAAGAAATTCAAAGGGAATTCAAATTCAACCTTTCAGATTTGAGAATTGAACACTAAATTGATTTAGAAAATCTAAAATGAGGTGCTTGAGTTAAACTAACATTGTTAAGCCACAATTACTCAATGAATTCTCTTTCTTACAGGCTAAGCATGATTAGTTTGAGTTAAACAAGGCCAATTTAGCTAATGAAAAAATTAGTGGCCTAAGCTAGTTAGTTCCAAGAACAAAAGAGAGAATGATGGAGATGGACAGAGTAGGTTAGAGAGAACCTTTCATCTTCAGAGCAAGAAAAGAAAAAAAATGATAAATAGGAAGAAAATCAAATGGAATTCAATTTCATCCTTTTAGATTTGAGAATTGAACACTTAGTTGATTTAGAAAGCCTAAAATGAGGTGATTAAGTCAAACTAACATTATTCATCTACAATTACATAGTAAATTCTCTTTCTTAGAGGCTAAAGAAGATTTGTTTGAGTTAAACTAGGCCAATTAAGCTAATGAAACAATCACTAGCCTAAGCTAATCCATTCCTAGAACAAAAGAGATAAGGATGGAGAAGGACAGAGAATGTTAGAGAGAAACTTTCTTCTTGTGAGCTAGAAGAGAAAAAAAATTAAGAAAAGTTGTACAATGGTTGTTTTGTGTGTTTTTTTTCCCTATGGCTGCGGGTTGTGTAAGGAATTTTATAGTTTCTTTGGTATTTTTTTTTTTTGATTGGGGCTACATGCACGTGCTGCTATGGAATATTATACATATAAGGTTGTTTTGATGCTACAGAAGCTGGATTATGTAGGCTCGCCTAATTGCGATCCTGCTATTGCGGAAAATAGTTTAAGAGCCTCTATCTTGCTGTCAAGGGCATGTTTTTTCCCTGGAACAAATTGCTTCTGATTGTTCTTGTGCTAGGCTGCTGCGGCTTGTTCTCTCTCCCTATCTGTAGTTATATATGGATAGTGAACAGGTTATATAGGGTCCTAGTTTTTTTGTCTTTCGATTTTAGCCTTCTGGCATTCTTCTGGTTTTGTGAAGTTGAAGCTTTGTCTTTAATTTTGTTTGGGGCTCTAGTTCTAGCTGTGGTAGGGCCTGGGGCATTCCCCATGTAATCTTGTAAATTTCCTTGTTTTATTTATGTCTTATTCACCAAAAAAAAAAAAGATTAAGAAATAGGAAGAAAATCAAAGGGAGTTCAAATTTATCCTTTTCGAGTTGAGAATTGAACACTAAGTTGATTTAGAAAACCTAAAATGAGGTGCTCAAGTTAATATCTTTAAACTACAATTACTCAGAATAATATGTTTCTTAGAGACTAAGCGATATTAGTTTTAGTTACACTTGGGAAATTAGGCAAATGAAACAATTAGTGGCCTAAGCTAAAGTTCCTGGAACAAAGTGAGAATGATGGGGAAGGATGGAGAAGTTTAGAGAGAAAGTTTTGTCTTGAGCACTAGAATATAATGTTAGAGAAAACACTGAGAAATAGGAAGAAAATCGAAGGGAATTCAAATTCATCCATTTGGATTTGAGAACTAAATACTTAGTTTGATTTAGAAAACTTAAAATGAGGTGCTTAAGTTAATATCGTTAAGTTACAATTACTCAATAATTTATGTTTCTCAGAGGCTAAGCAATATTAGTTTTACTTAAACTTGGGCAATTAAGAAAATGAAACAATTAGTGGCCTAAGCTAAAGTTCCTTGAACAAAGAGAGAAGGATGGGAAAGGATGGAGAAGTTTAGAGAGAAGGTTTCGTCTTGAGAGCTAGAATAGAAAGTTAGAAAAAAGAATGAGAAATAGGAAGAAAATCGAAGGAAATTCAAATTCATCCTTTTGGATTTGAGAATTGAACACTTAGTTAATTTAGAAAACCGAAAATGAGGTACTTAAGTTAAACTAATATCGTTAATTTAATGTTACTCAGTAAATTTTCTTTCTTAAAGGTTAAGCAAGATTAGTTTGAGCTAAACTTGGTCAATTAAGCTAGTGAAACAATTAATGGCCTTAGCTAATTTGTTCCTAGAACAAAAGAGAGAAGGATGGAGAAGGACAGAGGAGGTTAGATAGAAACTTTCTTCTTAAGAGCCAAAAGAGAAAAAAGAGTGAGAAACATGCAAAAAATCAAGGAGAATTCAAATTCATCCTTTTGGATTTCAGAATTGAACACTTAGTTGATTTAGAAAAACTAAAACGAGGTGCTTAAGTTAAAGAAATATCATTAAGCAACAATTACTCAGCAAATTCTCTTTCTTAGAGGCTAGGCAATATTAGTTTGAGATCAACTTGGCCAATTTAGCTAATGAAACAATTAGTAGCCTAAGCTAGTTAGTTCCAAGAAAAAAATAGAAGGATGGAGAAGGACATAGCAGGTTTGAGAGAAACTTTCTTTTTGAGAGCTAGAAGAGAAAAAAGAATGAGAAATAGGAAGAAATTCAAAGGGAATTCAAATTCAACCTTTCGGATTTGAGAAGTGGATATTAAATTGATTCAAAAAACCTAAAATGAGGTGCATAAGTTAAACTAATATCGTTAACCTACAATTACTCAGTGAATTCTCTTTCTTAGAGGCTAAGCATGATTAGTTTGAGAAACCTGCAAATTTAGTTAATGAAAAAATTAGGAAGAGAGAAGAATGGAGATGGATGGAGTAGGTTAGAGAGAAACTTTCATCTTGAGAGCAAGAATAGAAAAAAGAATGATAAATGGAAGAAAATCAAATGGAATTCAATTTCACCCTTTTAGATTTGAGAATTGAACACTTAGTTGATTTAGAAAACCTAAAATGAGGTGATTAAGTTTAAACTTACATTATTAAGCTACAATTACACAGTAACTTCTCTTTCTTAGAGGCTAAACAAGATTAGTTTGGGTGAAAGTAGGCCAATTAAGCTAATGAAACAATCACTGCCCTGAGCTAATTCATTCCTAGAACAAAAGAGTTAAGGATAGAAAATGACGGAGAAGGTTGGAGAGAAACTTTCTTCTTGTGAGCTAGAAGAGAAAAAAGATTAAGAAATAGGAATAAAATCAAAGGGGATTCAAATTCATCCTTTTGGAGTTGAGAATTCAAAACCTAAAATGAGGTGCCCATGTTAATATCCTTAAACTACAATTACTCAGAAAATTCAGTTTTTTAGCGGCTATGCAATATTAGTTTTAGTTAAACTTGGGCAATTAAGAAAATGAAACAATTAGTGGCCTAAGCTAAAGTTCCTAGAACAAAGAGAGAAGGACGGAGAAGTTTGGAGGGAAAGTTTTCGTCTTGAGAGTTAGAATAGAAAGTTAGAGAAACGAATGAGAAATAGGAAAAAAATCGAAGGGAATTTAAATTCATCCTTTCGGATTTGAGAATTGAACACTCATTTAATTTAGAAAACCTAATATGAGGTGATAAGTTAAACTAATATCGCTAAGGTAATATTACTCAGTAATTTCTCTTTCTTAGAGGCTAAGCAAGATTAGTTTGAGTTAAACTTGGCCAATTAAGCTAATAAAACAATTAATAATGGCCTTAGCTAATTAGTTCCTAGAACAAAAGAGAGGATGATAGAGAAGGACAGATGTGGTTAGAGAGAAACTTTTTTCTTAAGAGCTAGAAGAGAAACTTGTCGAGAATACTTGAGATGAGGGAATTGTGTTATTTCTTGGTTGATGAATTGGAATAAAAGTATTTATATTCATCTATTGAAATTGGCATATCAATTCATTTGATTACATTAAACTTTGAAAGTTGATTTGAAAACTTGCATTGAGAAAAGAATGTTGAGAAACAAGTTTTCATGGAATGGTTTTGGAGTAAATACGTTGGTAAGTCCTGATAGGTGGTGTAGATGATATTGAATAAGTTGGACTAAGAGTCCGGGGTGAAAGACAAAAAACCCGCGCGGATAGGTGTCGAGCCTTCCGGTTAATATCGGTAAAAATGAAAATTTGGTAGTACTTGTATAGTCTACTTGCAGACACCAACCTAGGGATTACCAAAGTCGTATTTACCGCCCTTGAAATAAATTGTTAAGTTTTGAACAATTGAAATTGCATGATATCATTGAACATGATGGTTTTCAAAAGATGAAAATGTGATTTACCTTCAAAAAGAGCATAGCATGGCATGTGCATTTCATCTCTTGAGACTTGTATAAAATGCATATACTTTGTTAAGAATTTCCTACTAGGCTTTATGCTCGCCCTACGGGATTTTTGTGCAAGAAAAGATGTGGTGATCCGATCCAACTAGGGGCGTGGAAGTATGTGTGTTGGGAGTACAATGCTATCATTTTGCTATGACTCTGTGTGTAAGCCAAGGGTTGTGTTTGTGTGGGCTTGAATAACTGTTTTGTGTAACCAGGCTCAAGCCTTGGAAACTTGTAAACCCTTGGGGTTATTTATTTGTTTATTTACTTCTTGTTGGATTAATGTATTGTTGCATGAACAACTATTGTATCACGTAATATAAGTTTTGAGATTTATAATTGGTTTTCCTTAAAAGATCCATGATTATTGTCTTATTATTTGGGCTAGAAATTTAGGGCATTACACGAGCCTTCCAGTTTACTGGTAAAAATGACAGTGGTAGTGCATTAGAGCCTACTTACAGACACTCACCTAGAGATTCACAGAGCCTGTATTCATGTAACAGATATGGTTTAAAATAGAAATGGTTTTATATCTGTTGTTGCATCTCAGCATTGCATGCTTTATAAAAAGAGAGATAAAATGTTTTATCATGAGCATGGCATGAGCATACTCTTCTTTAGTCTTGCCATGGTCCATATGTTGTGTAGTATATCTCTACTGGGCTGTAGCTCACCTTTTAAGGGAAACCATTTCAGGTACAGGTGACATACCTCCACCAAGGTACAGACTTAGGAGGACTCGAAGCTGAGGCCTCATTTTTGTTTTATTGTTATTTGTTGAATGTAAACCTAGGGTTGTATTTGCGTTGAGTTGAAACTCTATATTGTATAACCAAGAATGTTCTTGGATAAATTTGTAAGCCTGTATGTTTGGCTTCCATTTCATACTTGTAAAATGCATGCTTGGGATTGGAATTGGGGCATTGAGATGTGAATAGCATGTATTTGGCATTTGGGATTTAATGAAAATGGACATATAGAATAGTTAGCTATATATATGTGTGTTTCTCTATCAGGTGGGTTTTGTTGCATAAATAGATATACCCTGCCCAATTTTCGGGGCATTGACATCATGGAAAAGTTAAGAAGAGTAGGAGCAGGGGCATTTTGTTAAGGAAGGTTAAGAAGAGTAGGAGCAAGGGAAGCCTATCCAGGAAGGTTAGGAAAAGTAGGAGCAGGGGCACTCGGTCTAAAAGAGCTTGGATCATTGAGGTCCAGAAAGAGAGTGAGGGGACGAGATGAAGCCATGTGTGGTGAGAGGTGTAAAAAGAAAGAAAGGAGAGATAGAGAAATAGCAGAGAACAAACTGAGTTTTGGGGTAGCTTTTCTCCTCCGTTCAGTCTCGATGTTCTGTCTCTCTCAAGGGGAATGAGGAAGAAAAAGGAGAAGAGAGTGATTAAGTAAACGAAAGAGAGTGATGAAGAAGAAGAAGACGGAATAGAAGAAGAAAAAAAGAAAGAGAGAGCCAAGGCGAGCTTACAAATTGAGGAGGTTTGCTTTTGTCGGCCAGCTGACGCAAAAGCAAGGACGCGTGTCAGACGCAGTTTTCGAAGGAAGAAAGAGAAGCGGGAAAGTTGTATACATATATGTGTATATGTTGTATATTTATGTATTATATACATTTATCCGGCTATTTTTGTCACAAGAGTAGCTTGGCTTAGTGGTTTGGGCTAAGGGCCTAAGCTTGAGATCGGGGGTTCAAAACCCCATATCCCTACATTCATGCGTTTCTCTCCTTTTTGTGTGTTTTGCTTACGCGCGATAACGTCAGCTAACGGAATATTCCGTCGTAGTAACGGCATATGCTTGCTGACATCCATAGACAGAATATTCCTTGTCAGTAACGGCATATTCCCTAAATGTGTCTGTGTATATGTATGTATCTATGTATTTTCTCTGTATTTGTCCGTATGTGTATCTTTTGTTCGTATTTGTCCCTTGGTGAAAATGTTGTGGAGACACCGGTTGAGGAGGCGACTTGGGAACGTGAGGCTGAAGTCCGTGAGAAGTATCCAGACCCTTTTATCGATGTTTGAGAGTTGTGATAGAAATATTATTTTGATATTAGGATGTACATTGTATATGTTATGGAGTAGGGTGAATTTCTTATGTTTAATTGGGAGGTTGTGTTATCATGTCATGATTTGGTTTGTTACCGGTGTGACTTGTTGAGGCTCATGTAGTAGTCAAAGAAATTTTGTTGATGCATTAGTAAGTACCTGAGTGAGTTTGTGGGTGACTGTAGAATGTATTACATTACTTGAGTTTAATTTCGAGGACGAAATTTTATTAAGGGGGGTAGGTTGTAATGACCCAAATTTTTTATAGCAGGCCTTCTCTGAAACGCTACGGGACAGTGATGAGTGGATATTATTTGCTTGCAAGGCAATTGGAATTTTTTTTAGAAGGAGGAATAAAATAGGACCCACTGCATACACTTTAGCTGATGCTTTGGCAATTGCTCAACATCATGATGAAGTTAGTGGCACTGAAAAGCAGCATGTGGCTGATGATTACATGACACAGTTGTCAATAGGCTACAAGGAGTTTGAGGAGTTAGTTGCAGCTTCACTCGCTTGTATAGTAAAATCAACATCTTTTTTGACCGTTAAACACACACCTCGTGTAACACGCTACAATCACAACTGATAAACACACATGGCTGAAACATCTATGCTCAGCAAAGAGCATGTTACTCACACCACTTCAATCCACAGTAGCAGCGGCTTTGCACACAGCCTATCGCTTGAAACAATTGGTCCCCCTCGGACAACACCGGAGCTAGCACAACTCTGCACAACCATCATCCAAACCCACCGGCAACCTAGAACCAGTTGAAATCACTAGAGGCAGGAGAAAAACCACTTGGACACAACCTAGCACACCATCAACACCCACTGATCAAATACGTATCAATCCCCAGCGAGAAACCGAAAACAGAGTTTGAAACAGTCAATGAAACATAGCACCACCAGCGTTACACCACCCGTGATCTTCTCATCTATGTCGAACAAAATCCTGACTCTCATGAAACCAAGCGCGAAGAGAAGATGTAGGAGTTAAATAAGCTTATTCGGGAGTTAAAGTCAATTCTTTATGGAAATGGTGAAGCTAAACCAGTATCCGAAGCTTGTGCACAATTGACCTAGGAGTTTTTTTTTTTAGAAAACACACTGTGTCTATTAATTTTGTGTCTTCCAAAATTGAACTTAGATGTAATGACCCAATTTTTTTTTCTTTTTTTTAAATAGCCAGTGCATAATTTAATTGACAAATTTTCGAATTTGATTGCCGTGTAAATTCTGTGCGAAAACAGTTCGGTTTTGTATTTTTTAAAAATAGTTCCTGATCTCAGAAAATTATGAAATTTTTATATGTTGTTCCCATATGAGTCTATCACGTTGGATAAAAATTATAGAATTTAATGATGAATATTTATTTTATGAAAATTCACGGACTGATTAGTGTTCAGTTTAATTTATAGCAGAATTTAAAATTGAGTTTTGGGTGTTCGGACCATGATTTGAGATAAATTTGTTGGGTCTATTTTGGTATATAATTGGACCATATTTGACTTATGGATGAGACCCATGACTTAGATTTAATTTAAATTGAGTTTGTTTAATGACTCACGTTTAATTGTTTGCTCCTTTTAAAATGTGATTGATAATAACCACCTTAGGAGTTGTTATTATTTATTATATAGGATTATAATGAATATTTGATAATTTATTTTATGGTGTGTACAATTAAACGAAATATATTTTGTGGTGAGAAAATATTATATCTTTTTATCATTAATGATGTTAAAATATACTTTTAATTGATATATATATATATATATATATATATATATATATATACATATGTAGATTCATAGACGTTTTAATATAATAAAATAAAGTATAATAATGATGAGAGAGCCCACGTGGGGCTACCCCCATTCCCCCTTGCTTTTAATTGTTTCCTCTTTGTTCTTGGCAGAGAACATATATCTCTCCCTCTCTCTCTCTTTCTTTCTACTCCCTCATTTCTCTTATCTTTCTCTAAATACCACCACAAACCCTTAATTCTTTTCTTGATCTAGCAAGATCCATTGAGTTTTTGACCTAGTTCTTGAGGCCAAAATGAAGAGCTTGGCGAGAGCAACATTTTGACCCGTGGAGATCAAAATTTGAAAAAAATCAAAAATTTGGATTTTTGTTTGTTTCCTCTTCAAGCTTGAGGTAGGGATTTTTCCTACACTTCTTTATGCACATTTAATTGATTATAGGGAGCATAAAGTCATATATAATTTAATTAGAATTTTTGAAATTTTTTTGATTTAATTGCTTAAAAGAGAAATTTTGAGAAAAATAAAAAGTTGATGTCCAAATTGCGAGAGTGTAAACTTGGAATATGTTTGTAAGGTTATGAAAGAGTTATGTTTTAAATTTGAACAAAAACGGACTTCGATTCGATTGATTTTGAAATTTTTACCAGTTTGTGGCCAAAAGAGCATTTTAAAAAAAACAAAGGAATTACATTTAACTTTTGGGGCTTCGGATCAAAATAGGATGTCATAGTTGAATAATGCTTAGAGAATGAGTTTGGAAAGAAAATGATGTTTTCTTGGGCATTTGCGGTATTATTTTGCTTAATGTATCCGTTGAAATAAAACCGACACGATTAGAAATGGACCTTCAGATGTTACCAGACGTGATTGTGATATGAAAACTAGTGTAGTTGTTCATATTTGATGGGATGTGGAATAGATTATATTTATCAGAATTTTTAGAATTTAATAATTTAAATATATGTTTAGAAATGCATGAGACTTAGGTAAATTGAACCACATTCCTCATTTGTTGCATTGGACATTGCATTACATTCGTTTCATTGTTAATGTATCTGCATTTGAGAAATATTTGAAAATGTATCTGTTTGCGAAAAGATGAATACTTAGTGAATCTGGGTAGGGGGTGTAGAACCACGTGGTTAGGTGTCGAGCCTTCCAGTTTACTGGTAAAAATGGCAGTGGTAGTGTATTAGGACCTACTTGTAGACACTTACCTAGAGATTCACAGAGCCTCTATTCATGTAACAGATATGGTTTAAAATGGAAATGGTTTTATATTTGTTGTTGCATCTCAGCATTGCATGCTTTATAAAAAGAGAGATAAATTGTTTTATCATGAGCATGGCATAAGCATACTCCTCTTTAGTTTTGTCATGGTTCATATGGTGTGTAGTATATCTGTACTGGGCTGTGACTCACCCTATAAGGGAAACTATTTCAGGTACAGGTGCTATGTCTCCGCCAAGGCATTGACTTGGGAGGACTAGGAACTGAGGCTACATTTTTGTTTTATTGTTATTTGTTGAATGTAAGCCCGGGGTTGTATTTGCTGTGAGTTGAAACTCCATTTTTTTGTAACCAAGAATGTTCTTGGATAAATTTGTAAGCCTGTAGGGCAGTTATTATCTGTTTGGCTTCCATTTCATACTTGTTGTAAAATTTATGCTTAGGATTGGAACTGGGGCATTGAGATGTGAATAGCATATATTTGGCATTTGGGATTTAATGGAAATGGATGTATGGAATAGTTAGCTATATATATGTGTTTGTCTATCATGTGGGTTTTGTAGTACAAATAGATATACCCTGCCTAATTTTTGGGCTGTGACAACTTGGTATCAAAGCTACCGGGTTTGAATAATTGGGGCTCGTGGGAAGTGATTTTTATCACAGTGGGTTCATTTCGCTAGTGAGAAATGTTGCATATCTTATGTGTTATGTGATAACATGTTTATGTGACTATGTGGGTATAGGGTTAAACTTCTGAGATATGATTTGCGTCCATGAAATTTTTTGAGGTCCTTTTAGAAAAGCACATGATCAATGCTATTTCTATTTGGAAGTTTTTGAATGTTTGTGGAACGAGTCAATATCTTGGAGGGGTAACTCGTATGTGCTCTATGTGACTGTGTGCTTATATGGTTTGCCTTATCTGATGTAGATACATGTGTAGGTTTATGTTTAATCCGTATGCAGCGTGTTAGAACTAGTGTGGAGCACTTACTTCTGAGCTAAATTTTGTCTCTTGTATAAGATGTCATAAAACAGGAGGGGCTATAATAGAGGCACTTGGGGTGCCCGAGATGTTCTCATGTAGGAGGATACCTTTTCCCCAGGAAAAAGGTGTAAGCTAGTGTAATATGGCCGGGATGATTGGTCAAGATGTTGTGGAATTAGTATTAAAGCGTAGGTTAACCGATTTGTATGGTTGTGGGTGTAAATGTGACCTTAAAATAGTAGAGTTTGTGTTGTGTAGCGACTGGTTTGTTGTTATGAGGAGTTAATTATTTTTCAATTTTATATCAAGTTTGTGGAAGTGGACTGGATGAAAAAGCTTAGAAGTAGAATGATTTAGAGATTAATCTTATTGTAATAGTATGGTTTGGTTCTGACTTTAATGATGATTAAAGTAATCTAAGATAATATGCTTTGGATTGTTGACATTAGAACATGTAAAACTAGTTCTAAATTTTCTTGGGATAGATGAAGTCAGTTATAGTTGGATTGTTTCACTTGCTTGATGGACTACTTGTGAGGTTAGTGATGGGCCCTAGGCCAATTATTTTGTATGTGTTTGGGAATAAACGTAATCTTAGCATGATAGAAATTATAGCGTGTAGTAAGAAATGTGTTTCTTAGAGAGTTTGTTTAATTCATAATTTTACTGTAAATCCTAAGAGGACAAATGAGATGAATAATTTTGAGATAGATTGGAATGAGATTAAATTTGATTTGGGTTACACTGTTTGATGGGATTATTAGTAGTAACAACATTGACTCGTGAGTCGATATTTTAAAACATGTAGGCGAGTTTCGAGTGCCTTCAAGATTGGTGGAGTCCATTGTCTCAGAGTTAGTTGTTGATTGTACACAGGTGCAATAAGTACATAGGGATATGATGTAATTGATGTCTCAAGAGTTGTCTTAGCAAACCAATGTCTTTAAAGAAATTTTTGAAATGATCATGTGAGGTTGTTGTGATTCTATGGAGATTATGATTAGGTGTCCTTTATTTAAATATATATTTTCTGTAACAAAAAAATGATTAGGTGCCATGAGATGGTTGATGTGACTATGATTTCAGTATTTTCATCAAAATTAGTGCTTGCGTCCATCGCGAGTGATTGATGTTAATTTATGTAGTTACTCTTACTTATGGATTACAAATTGTGAATATGAGAAGTATACATGAGCATTTTGGGTTAAGTTTGGCATGTGTAGTGACGGTGCTTTTCATGCAATTAAAATGGAGGTTATTTTGTTTCCCTTATCCTTTAGCTATAAGATTATTTTGTATTCTCGGTGTAAGAGTTATGAACCCCTTATATTGATCCTTCGTTTTGCTATAAGTGTAGTGAAAATTTGTGCTATTGGTATGTTGATCTAATATTATTATTGGGTTTAATTTGGCTGTATTTGATCTTAAGTGGTAAGTGTTTTCTTAATTAAAATGTATTTAGTTTTTGATAATAGAGGATGATTCCTTATTTTAATTTTGTTTCATCTTGTTTTGTGGTGATATTACCCTAGAAAAAGTTATTCGGTAGACCCCTCGTCAGGGAATAAATTAGTATGAAGTACTTTTGTTATTTTGTTAGTCTTGGAAATTGTTTTTTTTTTTTTAATGAATAAGACAAATAAAACAGAAAAATAAACAAGATTACAAAAGACATGCCTCAGGCCCTACATTAGCTATACACTATAAAGAAGAAAAACCAAAACAAAACAGTCAAAAGACCACATATACAGATTTGTAATAAGGTCCAGGCTTGCCTCCAGTTCATGTTGAATTGGAGGGTTTAGTTTGCATTGTTTGGAGCCCACTAAGGGCTCATCTCAGGGAAGAAAGTAGAGCTTAAACTCCCCCCGGTGGTGATGTTCTGGTGTAGTATTAGCCAGTTGTTTTGCTCCTCTACCCATTTATGAGGGAGAGTGAGTATGTATTTCAGATTTAAAACAGTTTAGGTGCTGCCGTTCAAAGGCTTTGGACGACCGTCTGCTGATGGGTCTACAGCGTTGGTTATTTCAGTGCTTCTACATGTGTGTGGTTTATGGTGAATGACCAGGTGGCGTCTGGTTTGGTGGTTCTACAGGTGCATTATCACCGGTGGCCATGGTGTTACAATTTGATGAACAGGTTGCTGCTTACACGCAACTGTTGGCGCGTGCAATGGTCATTAGGAGTTGACCCATTTGGGGCAATGTGATCAGCTACAAAGCTGCTTGCTTGTGCTATCACCCAGGTTTTGTTGTGATCTAGGACAACACGTGGGTATGAGGGGATATTTTTATTGAATTTATGAGAAGTGTATATACAAGTGGGTATGGGGGGATATTTTTATTTGATTTATGAGAAGTGTACATACAAGTGGGTGGTAAGTGGGCCCACTTTTTGTTCAGACCAGCACACAGTTTGTGTTGGGGGCGTGTTTTGAGTTTGTAGTTAGTCATACGTGGCCGACGTGGTTATTGTGGGCTATCCATGGGCTTGTATATTGCTGAAGAAAGTGGGCTTATTCTTGGGCTCACTATTTTTGTGTGTTTTATTAGTAGCCCATTTTTATTATTCTCAGCAGATTGGGCTATGCAATATTGGGTTTGATTAAGTGGGTTTTTCTTGGTGAGCTTATTTATTTCTGTTTAGCCACTTTACTGCGGATCATTTATAGTTGATTTTTTCATTTTGATTGATTGTGTGATCCGCACGTGACTCGATACGAGGTGAGTTTTAAGCCATCTTCACCAAGAGTGATTGAGGGGTCACTACTATGGGGAATAGTGGTTCGATGACTTGCTGAGTTAGAGACTGGGAGATGAGCGAGAGGATAGCTACCGGTTTATGGTTGCTTCTTGTCTTCATATGACCCATCTTAATTGATTGTATTGCCACGCCTGACATGGAGTGAAGGGCACACTATCGTGGGGTTTGAGGCTTGTCATCTACCCAGGAAGGGACTGGGGGATGTGATGATTGATCTTATGCGATTTTTTGCTATGTATTTGTTGATTATGGTTACTGCTCGTGCTAGCTTCATGTGACTCTGTCGGGATTTGTCGCGGGGTAGATTTTTTCCTCCGTCATGGATTTGGTTAGTGGCTAGGATGTCACGACTGTGAGGAGTGGAAGACTTATTGGACTCCATGTGCTTATCTTCAGTAGAGACTGGCGGCTTGTGGGGGTGGCTATCCTTTTGGATCGGGCCTGTGGGTTGCAACTTTGTGTGTATGTATGTTTTGTTTAACTAGCTTTGCGGTGTTTAATTGTATCTTTGCCCATATATCCACCCCAAGTTACCATCTATTACCTCTGATGGTAGGGGTTACTTGGGGACAAAAAAGATATATAGGCAAAGTTGAGTTATGGTGTTTTGAGTTATGCTATGTTAGTTTTTTGTAGATTCTGTAATTTTCAATTATTTGTCGTTGGGCGTGCCTGGGGTATGCCCCTTGTACACTTGTAAATTTCATTGTCTTTATTTTATGACTTATCCCCTCCTCCCCCCCCCCAAAAAAAAAAAAAAAAACAAAACAAAACAGCCAAGAAAACACAGCTAACCAACCCAGACACATATTGTTCAGAACCTATATCAAGGAGAAATAGCTTTTGAACAACAACGAGGTAAACTAACTAAAACACCAACAAGGAAAACAAAACAACAAACAAAATAACCCACACAGAAAATCATCAAAATCTAAACCAGCATAGTCTTGAAACACAACCCACACAGAATGTAACAGACCCAGGCAATCCCAAAGCGCGTTAGAGAAGAAACCAGCATTTTGATCTATATGTCCAGCATAGTATCTATGAGTAACAAAACATAGTCCCTAGTACATCCCACTAGGGTAGGCAAAATAGATATGTAGTCATAGTAGGTGTAGAACGAAAAAAATAAAAAATAAAATAGCTTTTGAACATTCTGATGTACCTGGAAGGCGCATCCAACAGCCATTTCCATAGACCAAATTCCCATACTTGCCAACTTAGAAATTATCATCGGCAACTTGAATTTGTAATCCCTGGTTGAACATTGTTGACATACATGTCCTAGACAATATAAAAGGTCCACACTCAACCCACAGATAATATCAAACTCCTTGAGAACACAACTACACAGGCAGCAAATAATTAGAAAAACACTCAATATCATGCTCACAATCACTCAACTCTCCCTTTAAGGAACTCACATCGCTCAGTAGCCCTCCCATCACTGTGAAGATGGGGCTTTAGTATGGAATTAGGAAGGTTCCATTGAGAAAGGAACCAGTTATCAGTTGTAGCAATAGGAATGTTGCTAACAGACAACATCTCACTTCTCACCATTAGCACAATAGAGTTAATAATCACCTCAACAGGTTTACATTCTTTGTTAAAAATTCTATTATTCCTTTCAATCCATACATGGTACACAGTACAAGAAAGGAGAATCTAGTGATGATTGATTTCAGAGACTTCCCTTTACTCTCTTGGTTGACAACTATAACAATCTCAGGCCAAGGCACATCATTCCATTGAACATTACATTTACATTGCATAGCATAGCAAATTCTGTGGTGGAAATGCAGTCAAAGAAAAGATGAGAATGGCTCTCATTAGGATCTAAACAGAAAGGACAAGTTGAACTAGAAGAAATACAAAACAATTGGAGTCTATCACTAGTATTCAACCTACCAAGAATAGCCATCCAAACAACAAAACTGACTTTGGGAATAATGTAAGGGCCCCAAATCAAATTGTACCAAGGAACAATATCCTGCTTTTTCCTCTATAAATTCCACACATATTTGATAATGAATTCACCATCAGGATTTAAAGCCCAAACAGATTTATCCAACTCTAAAGGATTAGGAAGACAACTGTTAGGAGCTTGGGAGGTTAATTCCCTAAGTTCCCAAGAGTTAGGGAAAGGCCACTTCCAAGAACTCCCTTCAATAATCTGACTAACTTTAGTATCCCCATTTAAACCACAGTCATACAAGATTCTATCACCATATCTGTCCCAAAGAGGGCCCAAAGGATGCCAGTTATCATACCACAAAAATGCATTCTGACCATTACCAATTCTATGTCTAATAATACAAAAATGTATTATGGGATGACTATTGTTGACATAGAAAATTTCTTAGAGTGAATGAGAGGCTTTATAACTTGTGGTTGTATCTTTTAAAGTTTAGGTGGAGGTGAGTTGGCTAGAGACTTCATAGAAGATTTCAAAGTAACTAAAACTATTATTTGTTGGTGTAACCTTTTGTCTTGAGTTGTGTAGGTTTTTTGTGGTGGGTTTAATATGATAATTGGTGTTGTTATTTGTGACATGAGCAGTTATGAGGATTCAATTTTATTTCTTTGTACCTTAGTAAGCTGTGGTGGATTACTTCTCGAGTTAAATTGTTTATTTTTCAGGTGTGGAGCAAATTTCGTAGTGACTGAATTGAAGTACTGAAAATATTATTTTAATTAGAATTTTGAATCAGAAATGTAGAATTATTTCTTTTGGCAAGGGATGCACATGGAATTTCCTTGGAGAGATTTTATTGTAATTTGAGGTTAATCAATTTATTAACAATTCAGGAATTTTAGAGTCATTTCAGTGTTAATCTTTATAGGTGTCTCATTGTGATTGGTTCGGGATGCTTCTAGGGTGAGAGATAAAATATTCTGTTAATTAGCCTCAATATCAGTATTAGTACTTGTCGATAAGTACTGGTACAGTAAGAGTTATTCAATTTGGGTTTGATCTCGTGGGTTATCGTAATATTAGTGTGATGTAGAATCATGTTGTAACTTTGGAGTTAGTGTCATGGCTTGAGTTTTAAAGAATGAGAGTGGCTTTGAGTTAACTTTTGTTGGGAGTACCTTAGTATTGTTAGAATGTGTATCTAGTTTTGATGAATTCTATGTGGACTTGAAGTGCATTGTGTGAGCGTTTGGGTAAATTCTATGTTGGAGTGAAAATGTGTGGGTGGATGTAGACAAGTTTGCGTAAATTGTTAGTCAGTTCGTCGAGTGAAAGAAATAGAGTGGATAGGTAAAAATAATACAAAAATTGCTTGGTTGGGCAATTAAAGTTATGGTTGAGAATTTTCGAGTACTGTGTTTGGCATGATTGCATTATGTTTCATAAGAGTTGGTGGTTAGTGCTTTTGAGGAGTTTTTTTGGGTGAATAAGAAATAAAATAAAGCAGAAGAATTTACACAAATACAAGGGGCATACCCCAGGCCCTACCCACTAAATAGAAATGGAACCAAAGACCACCATGCCCAAATCGAAAAAACAACACAAAGCTAGCTAACGACTAACAAATCCTGTCGATCATCAAGTACAAATCGAACAAAGTATTTGTTCAAGAGCCATGTTCGAATAGGATAGGGGACTTGCACAAGCACCATGACAATTCGAAACCAATCTGAACAGAAGCTGTCTAGACAAATTAAGACCATTGAGAAATTCAACTACACAACACTATTCATCATCTTTAGCAAAAACATATTTAGGAAGATAACACCAACAGAACTCGCCATAGTGGTAAGATATTTACAAGGAATAAAATTACCAGCATTACAAAAAGGACTTATATACAACCAGAAATTAAGACAAAGAATTAACCCACTCAAGTGCCTTAACACGGCGCACAATGCAGGCGTCGCCAAGTAACATTTCCAAACTATCTGTCGCTGCCAAGAGTGGCGCAAAGAGCAGCCACTTCCTCCCCACCCATCAATGATTACATAAACCTGTCCAATTTGCAGCAGCGGATGAGTACTAGATTTATATAGATAATCATATATAAGCAAAAATAGCATACACAAAATTTGTGAACTCCCATCACTCAACCCACATCTCAAAATGACACTCCACACATTATAGGATCTCACAAACTCATGTCCAATCAACGAAGAAATCATATATGTAGGAGCTTCCTTAACATGCACATAAAGATTATAGCATATAATAGATGTTAGAAAGACTATTTTATATGATCTCACACCCCTCAACCCTCATACTTGTGGGTATCCTGGCTCACATCACTCAACCCACAAAGGAGACTATCCATACATACTAAATGAATGGAGATCATTAAGGTATCGGAGTACTGATAGTTATTTTGGCTTTGGGATGCATTGTGCATTATGCGATGGAGATAGTTCGTTGAAGTTGGGCTATCACCAATAAAGTATGGTGTCTTGGTATTCTGGAGAGTCGTTTCGCCAAAATTTTGTTATGCTTAACGGATTAGATCATATTTTGTTAATGTGGGTTATCGATGTGGATAAAAGAATCACTTAATGGTTTATACTAATAAGGGTTTTATAATCAATTATTGTGCAAATGTCATGATTTGGTTTGTTACCAGTGTGACTTGTTGAGGCTCATGTAGTAGTCAAAGAAATTTTGTTGATGCATTAGTAAGTACCTGAGTGAGTTTGTGGCTGACTGTAGAATGTATTACATTACTTGAGTTTAATTTCGAGGACGAAATTTCTTTAAGGAGGGTAGGTTGTAATGACCCAATATTTTATTTCGTTTATTAAATAGCCAGCGCATAATTTAATTGAGCAAATTTTCGAATTTGATTGCTGTGTAAATTATGTGCGAAAACAGTTCGGTTTTGTATTTTTTAAAAATAGTTTACGATCTCAGAAAATTATGAAATTTTTATATGTTGTTCCCATATGAGTCTAGAACATTGGATACAAATTTCAGAATTTAATGATGAGTATTTATTTTATAAACATATACGGACTGATTAGTGTTTAGTTTAATTTACAGCATAATTTAAAATTGAGTTTTGGGTGTTCGGACCATGATTTGAGATAAATTTGTTGGGTCCATTTTGGTATATAATTGAACCATATTTGACTTATGAGTGAGACCCGTGACTTAGATTTAATTTAAATTGAGTTTGTTTAATGACTCACGTTTAACTGTTTGGTCCTTTTAAAATGTGATTAGTAATAACTACCTTAGGAGTTGTTATTATTTATTAAGAGGAGATTTACTAATAAATCCCAAATGTCAAACTTATGAACCAATTGGTCCCAATTCTTTTCTAATAAACCATTTAGTCCTTGGATATTTTGAGGGACCTTAATGCCCTCATTTAGATGTTATTAGATGCATGCTCTTTATGAGGGTGTGTCACGTGACACACAATATGTCATGTGACACACACAATGGGTGCCACACATCAACAAAGTACACTAAGGCTCTTTATGCTTTTTGCCTTGGAGTGTCATGTGACACACACAATGGATGTCACACATCAACAAAGTACACTAAAGCTCTTTATGCTTTTTGCCTTGGAGTGATGTATATCACGTGTCACACACAATGGGTGCCACACATCAACAAAGTACACTAAGGCTCTTTATGCTTTTTGCCTTTGAATGATGTATGTCACGCGACACACACACGAAAGGGTACAATTGACCACTCAATGTTACTAAACAAAGGAAATAGGATTAACTGGTAGAATATTTCCCCACTAATAGGACTAATCAGAACAATAGAAATAACCTTAGAACCAATCGGTAAAACTCTTTGTGAGATAGGATTTATTGGTAAATATCCCTTTATTAAGTAGAATTATAATAAATATTTGATAGTTGATTTTATGGTGTGTACCATTAAACGAAATATATTTTGTGGTGATAAAATATTATATCTTTTTATCATTAATGATGTTAAAATATACTTTTAATTGATATATATATACATATGTAGATTCATAGATGTTTTAATATAATAAAATAAATTATAATAATGATGAGAGAGCCCACGTGGGGCTATCCCCATTCCCCCTTGCTTTTAATTGTTTCCTCTTTGTTCTTGGCAAAGAACATATCTCTCTCTTTCTCTTTCTTTCTTTCTACTTCCTCACTTCTCTCATCTTTCTCTAAACACCACCACAAACCCTTAATTCTTTTCTTGATCTGACAAGATCCATTGAGTTTTTTACCCTAGTTCTTGAGGCCAAAATAAAGAGCCTGGCGAGAGCAACATTTTGACCCGTGGAGATCAAAATTCGAAAAAAATCAAAAATTTGGATTTTTGTTTGTTTCCTCTTCAAGCTTGAGGTAGGGATTTTTCCTACACTTCTTTATGCACATTTAATTGATTATAGGGAGCTTAGAGTTGTATATAATTTAATTAGAATTTTTGAAAAATTTGTGATTCAATTGCTTAAAAGAGAAATTCTGAGAAAAATAAAAAGTTAATGCCCAAATTGCGAAAGTGTAAACTTGGAATATGTTTGTAAGGTTATGAAAGAGTTATATTTTAGATTTGAACAAAACTAGACTTCGATTCGATTGGTTTTGAAATTTTTACCAATTTGTGACCTAAAGAGCATTTTTAAAGAAAACAAGGGAATTGCGTTTAACTTTTGGGGCTTTAGATCAAAAAGGATGTCATAGTTGAATAATGCTTGGAGAATGAGTTTGGAAAGAAAATGATGTTTTCTTGGGCATTGATGGTATTATTTTGCTTAATCTATTCGTTGGAATAAAATTGACACGGTTAGAAATGGACCTTGAGATGTTACCGAACGTGATTGTAATATGAAAACTAGTGTAGTTGTTCATAATTGATGAAATGTGAAATAGATTGTATTTATCAGAATTTTTAGAATTTAATTGTTTAAATATATGTTTAGAATAATCTATTTTGGGCTATCGGTGGAGAATAGCCATGATGGTTGTAGAAATGCATGAGACTTACGTAAATTGAACCACATTCCTCATTTGTTGCATTGGACATTGCATTACATTCATTTCATTGAAAATGTATCTGCCTTTGAGAAATGTTTGGAAATGTATCTGTTTGCGAAAAGATGAATACTTGGCGAATCTGGGTTGAGGGTGTAGAATCGTGCGATTAGGTGTCGAGCCTTCCAGTTTCCTGGTAAAAATGACAATGGTAGTGTATTATGGCCTACTTACAGACACTCACCTAGAGATTCACAGAGCCTGCATTCATGTAACAGATATGGTTTAAAATGGAAATGGTTTTATATCTATTGTTGCATCTCAGCATTGCATGCTTTATAAAAAGATAGATAAATTGTTTTATCATGAGCATGGCATGAGCATACTCCTCTTTAGTCTTGTCATGGTTCATATGTTGTGTAGTATATCTGTACTGGGCTATGACTCACCCTATAAGGGAAACTGTTTTAGGTACAGGTGCTATGTCTCCGCCAAGGCATTGACTTGGGAGGACTCGGAGCTGAGGCTTCATTTTTGTTTTATTGTTATTTGTTGAATGTAAGCCCGGGGCTGTATTTGCTTTGAGTTAAAACTCTATTTTGTGTAACCAAGAATGTTCTCGGATAAGTTTGTATGCCTATAGGGCAGTTATTATCTGTTTGGCTTCCATTTCATACTTGTTGTAAAATGTATGTTTGGGATTGGAACTGAGGCATTGAGATGTGAATAGCATGTATTTGGCATTTGGGATTTAATGGAAATGAATGTATGGAATAGTTAGCTATATATATATGTGTTTGTCTATCAGGTGGGTTTTGTTTCATAAATAGATATACCCTGCCCAGTTTTCGGGACATGACATTAGAGGCCCGTAAAGATGCCACTCAAGTTGTTGCGAATTTACAGAGGCAACAAGTTCAGTTTCGGCTGATTGATTACTTAGAAGCAAACATAGATCTAATGGATATTTTGGTATTAGACCATCATTCTTAGGATCAATATGAAGAGCTTGGTGAGAGCAACGTTTTGACCCGTGGAGATCGAATTCCAACAAGGTCGAAAATTGAGGCTTTTGCTTGTTTGCTCTTCTAGCTTTTGAGGTAGGGATTTTTCCTACACTTCTTTATGCACTTTTACTTGATTATAGGGATCTTAGAGTTGTATATAATTTAATTGGAATTTTTTAAAAATTTGGGATTTATTTGCTTCAAAGAGAAATTTTGAGAAAAATAAAAAAAGTTGATGCCCAAATTGCGAAAGTGTAAACTTCGAATATGTTTGTAAGGTGCTTAAGTAAAACTAATATTACTCAGTAAATTCTTTTTCTTACAGGCTAAACAGGACTAGTTTGAGTTAAACTTGGCCAATTAAGCTAATTAAACAATTAATGGCCTTAGCTAATTAGGTCCTAGAAGAAAAGGGAGAAGGATGGAGAAGGACGGAGGAGGTTAGAGAGAAACTTTCTCCTTAAGTGCTAGAAGGAAAAAAAAAATAATGGGAAATATGCAAAAAATCAATGGGAATTGAAATTCATCCTTTTGGATTTGAGAATTGAACACTTAGTTGATTTAGAAAACCTAAAATGAGGTGTTTAAGTTAAACTAATATCGTTAAACTATAATTACTGAGTAAATTTTCTTTCTTAGAGGCTAAGCAAGATTAGTTTGAGTTAAACATGGCCAATTAAGGTAATGAAACAATCAATGGCTTAAGCTAATTAGTTCCTAGAACAAAAGGGAGAAGGATGAAGAAGAACGGAGAAGGTAAGATTGAAACGTTTTTCTTAAGACCTAGAAGAGAAAAAAGAATGAGAAACCTGCAGAAAATCAAAGGGAATTCAAATTCATCCTTTTGGATTTGAGAATTGAACACTTAGTTGATTTAGAAAATAAAAAATGAGGTGCATAACTAAAACTAATATCATTAAGCTAAAATTACTTAGGAAATCCTCTTTCTTAGACGCTAAGCAAGGTTAGTTTGTGTTCAACTTAGCCAATTTAGCTAATGAAACAATTTGTTGCCTAAGCTAGTTAGTTCCAAGAAAAAAATGGAAGGATGGAGAAGGACGTAGAAGGTTTGAAAGAAACTTTCTTCTTGAGAGATAGAAGATAAAAAGAATGAGAAATTAGAAGAAAATCAAAAGGAATTCAAATTCAACCTTTCGGATTTGAGAATTGAACACTAAATTGATTTAGAAAACCTAAAATGAGGTGCTTAAGTTAAACTAATATCGTTAAGCTACAATTACTCAGTGAATTCTCTTTCTTACAGGCTAAGCATGATTAGTTTGAGTTAAACAAGGCCAATTTAGCTAATGAAAAATTAGTGGCCTAAGTTAGTTAGTGCCAAGAACAAAAGAGAGAATGATGGAGATGGACGGTGTAGGTTAGAGGGAAACTTTCATCTTTAGAGCTAGAATAGAAAAAAAATGATAACTAGGAAAAAACTTAAAGGGAATTCAATTTCATCCTTTTAGATTTAAGAATTGGACACTTAGTTGATTTAGAAAATCTATAATGAGGTGATTAAGTCAAACTAACATTATTAAGCTACAATTACACAGTAAATTCTCTTTCTTAGAGGCTAAACAAGATTAGTTTGAGTTAAACTAGGCCAATTAAGCCAATGAAACAATCGCTAGCCTAAGCTAATTCATTCCTAGAACAAAAGAGATAAGGATGGAGAAGGACAGAGAAGGTTAGAGAGAAACTTTCTTCTTGTGAGCTAGAAGAGAAAAAATATTAAGAAATAAGAAGAAAATCAAAGGGAATTCAAATTTATCCTTTTAGAGTTGAGAATTGAACACTAATGCTGTGTTTGGTTAGGAGATTTGGGAAGGGATTGGGAAAGGGAAAGGGAAAGGGAAAAGGTGTGTGAAACTAGGTGAAATGTAGGTATATTTTATTCACATTTCACCTAACTTTTCCCTTTCCCCTTCCAAATCCCTTCCCAAATCCTCCAACTAAACACAACGTAAGCTGGTTTAGAAAATCTAAAATGAGGTGCTCAAGTTAATATCTTTAAACTACAATTACTCAAAAAATTCTATTTGTTAGAGACTAAGTGATATTAGTTTTAGTTAAACTTGGGCAATTAAGCAAATGAAACATTTAGTGGCCTAAGCTAAAGTTTCCAGAACAAAGAGAGAAGGATGGGGAAGGATGGAGAAGTTTCGAGAGAAAGTTTCATCTTCAGATCTACAATAGAAAGTTAGAGAAAAGAATGAGAAATAGGAAGAAAATCTATGGAAATTCAAATTCATCCGTTTGGATTTGAGAATTGAATACTTAGTTGATTTAGAAAACCTAAATTGAGGTGCTTAAGTTTAAACTAATATCGTTAAATTACAATTACTCAGTAAATTCTCTTTCTTGGAAACCAAGCAAAATTAGTTTGAGTTAAACATGGCCAATTAAGGTAAAGAAACAATCCATTAAGCTAATTAGTTCCTTCAACAAAAACAGAGAATGATGGAGAAGGACAGAGAAGGTTTAGAGAGTAACTTTCTTCTTAAGAGCTAGAAGAGAAAAAAGAATGAGAAATATGAAAAAAATCAATGGGAATTCAAATTTATCCTTTTGGATTTGAGAATTGAACACTTAGTTGATTTAGAAAACCTAAAATGAGGTGCTTAAGTTAAACTAATATCGTTAAGCCACAATTACTCAACAAATTCTCTTTCTTATAGGTTAAGCAAGATTAGTTTGAGTTCAACATGGCCAATTTAGCTAATGAAAAAATTAGTGGCCTAAGCTAGTTAGTTCTAAGAAGAAAAAAAAGAAGGATGGTGACGGACGTAGAAGGTTTGAGAAAAACTTTCTTCTTGAGAAATAGTTTCAGTTAAACATGGCCAATTTAGCTAATGAAAAAATTAGTGGCCTAAGCTAGTTAGTTCCAAGAACAAAAGAGAGAATGATGGAGATGGACAGAGTAGGTTAGACAGAAACGTTCATCTTCAAAGCAAGAACAGAAAAAAGAATGATAAATACGTAGAAAATCAAATGGAATTCAATTTCATCCTTTTAGATTTGAGAATTGAACACTTAGTTGATTTTGAAAACCTAAAATGAGGTGATGAAGTTAAACTAACATTATTAAGTTACAATTATACAGTAAATTCTCTTTTTTAGAGGCTAAACAAGATTAGTTTGAGTTAAAGTAGGCCAATTAAGCTAATGAAACAATCATTGGCCTTGGCCTAAGCTAATTCATTTCTAAAACAAAAGAGATAAGGATGGTGAAGGACGAAGAAGGTTAGAGAGAAACTTTCTTATTGTGAGCTAGAAGAGAAAAAAGATTAAGAAATAGGATTAAAATAAAAGGGAATTCAAAAACATAAAATGGGTAAGAGTGAGAAGCTCCTCATTCTCTCTAGAAACTTTCGTTTCTAGGGTTTCCACATTCAATACATCATTGAACTGCGAGTACTTCCTGAAATGGAAACAAACAACTTAAATTTAGTGTCTGATGATTTGGGGTCTGATGGAACTATTAGATCAAGTATAGTAAATGAAGTGAGAGATAGCGAGTTGTGTGGGTTATACGGCGCTGTAGACGTTCCCGAACGTCCCGGGAGGAAAATCCCGTTTTGTTCATTTAGGCTCACTACAGTTCGGACTCAAATGTCATGGTTCTTAATCTGATCTCACAATGTGCGATGTGAGATTGATAAATCACCAAAGAGTCCAAATCCGGCAAATCGTTTTGAAAAACTGATTTTTTAGAAAGAAGTGCCAAACATGGACTGCTTTTCCAGATACAGAGTCGCCACCTAAATATTTATTTTGGGGGAATTTAGGAAACCCTGACTCGTTGCCAAAGGCCACGTGTTCGTCATCACCAAAGTTGCCTCGGCTTGGGAACTTGGGTACGATTGGGGAAAGTCAGCTATGAGCACCCCCGCTCGCCCGATCAAAGATCGGCCTCTACTAACCATGATATCGATTTTTGAAAACATTATGTGCTCTTATTCCGATTTATTAGCCTAGAATTACTACGTGATGCGCACAGCAAAACAAGTATAGACTGGATTGCCTAAGTTGGAACAAAGCATCGTATATCCGTTTGTTTCAAAAAACGGATTGAAGTTTGCTACTCGCAAGTAGGCTAAAACACGGGTTTCGACGAATTATTCCAACTCAAGCAACCCAACCTTCGCCCACAGGCATTCAGGCAATTATATCACATAAGCATATAGCCTCATGGTAAGCATGCTATCATGGCAATCACTCACAGACATGCAAGGATGCTAAAGCATAAACACTTACCGAGTACTCCGAGCCAAAACAAAAACTAGTTAGTAATCAATGCATGATCCTAGTTCATGTTAAGATGGCTAATGCAACACATGCAAAATGCAACTAAGATAGGCTCGGCTATTCTGAGATGGCATGTGAGATGCTACAACTAACACGTATTCAACTTGGAATTGAAATGCAATACAGTTAGTATGATGCGCCAAGCCCGGTGCATGCAAGACATATGAATGATGCAAACATGCATAGCATAAGGATGCTAATTGAAATATGTCTTAAATCTAACCATCGTAAGCGGTTAAATAAAAGGGAGAAAGAAATGGGAGTTGGAAGACATGCATCACACACACGCACACTTATTGTGACATTACCTTCTCTCGGAGGGTCCGAAAGAATAATACAAATTAACTAACTAACAAGCTAATTAAGTATTACAAAATCGTAATTAATTAATAAATTAATTAAACTACTAAAGCAGTAAAGCTGCCTCAGGAAGAGGGTCAAATGCTTGCATGCTCGATTCGCCTCGCTCGAAAATCCGTCGCCATGCCACATGTTGCCTCTGTTTACACTGCTCTGCACCTCTGAAGACTGCACAAGTCCTAAGGCTGCTTCTGGACCGCCTTCTGAGCACTGTGGGAGGTCACCGGCCAAGAGGAATAGTCACTGGCCAAATGAATAGCCGGCCGGCACTGAATGTGGTAGGTCGGCCAACTCTTCCTACAGAATCTTGTTTTGCAGCAGCAGAGGGCTAATAGAGCATGACAATGCATTTTCAAAAGCAATGTGTGCACGACTACCCTCCTTATCATGTTATGAACTCAAGGGAGGATGGTCCTCGACCCTCGGGCCACCAATCACGTATTTCCATGCATGATGGCCAAAGAGTCAAGTGTGCAACTCATTATGGAATGAAATGCACAAAACACATAAAGGGGCCCAACCTCTATCATGATTGATCAGGAGGCAAGAGATGCACACACAATGCAATGCAACCTATGCAAGCAAGCAAGCATGCAAATAACTCAAGTGTGCAACAAATCCAATGCAACATGAGCATGTTAACAAGTAATATGCAATAGGCATACAACCTAAACATGTGGACATGTATAGCATGCAACAACATGCAAAATGAGACAAGCATGCAACAACAAGGTAAGATGGACTTACACTAACATGGGTAGCTCTCAAGCATGCCAAAATCAGTGGCCAAAAATGATGGAATCAAAGCACCAAAACTCATGCAAACATGCACAATGCAATGGCCCCATGACTAAGGCACAAAATATAACTCTCCAAGAGCATGGCAAGGATGAAACATGAGGTACAATGGCATACACTCCAGCTTTGAAATAGCATACAAAATGACTCCGAAATGATGCAACGACTCGTGCAATGCATGTAGGAAGGCTCAAATACCGAAACCAGTGAAGCACATCACACTAGAGGTACGCAAAGCAATGCACAAATGATGAAACCAACTCCTAATAGACCTCATGCAGTCCCTAAACAGTGGCAAAATGAGCTAAAATGAGGGCTTGACATGCACCAAAATGAATCTCATGCAAAGGCTCATTCATAAACAAGGCATAATGATACAACTCTCAAACGCATCAAAGGCATGCTAAACATGAGAATATGGCACACATATAAGCTCTGAAATAGCATTCCAGATGATACCAAAACATGCAAACACCTCAAGCAACGCACGCAAGGGGGCTTTAAAACTCAAAGGTAAGCAAGCCTATTACACTACAACCATGCATGGAAAGCACCAATCGACCAAGAGGCCTAAAAATAGAGCTAAGGCAGCCCAAAATATGAATAAAACATGTTTGAAACATGGCCAAAATATGCTAGGATGGCGGGCCAAAACAACATGCAATGTGAGCTAATAAGCATGGTTTACACTACAAGCATGCGAAGCAAATGAGGGACCACCAAACCAGCCAAAAACAGATTCATGGCATGCCAAAATATGACTAAAAACCCACTGAAACATAGTCAACACATGCTAGAATGGGGTGCTCCTTTGATAAGCCAAGAAAGGGGTTACTCTACACATGCAAGAAGCAAACAAAAGGGGACCAAACCAGCCATGGACAGAGGCTAGGCAGGTCCTAAGAGTCGCCAAAAAGGGCCTGAACCAAGATTAGGATGCATGCAAATATGGGCTCCTTTGTAAGGCCAAAAAATACAAGTAAACAAGACAGTAAGGAGAGGGGATGGCCCTTTCCTTCTTAGGACCTCAAAATACCATCCCCACCACTGAAATCCCTCTAGATTTCAGTGGTGAGAAGGCCAATACAAGGTGGTCCCGAAGCTCACAAAAAAGGCACAAAAATGAGGCCAAACAAGGCCTAAAAGGGGGTAAAGAAACCCAAATATGAAAGTGACCTTAAACAAAGATCAAAATCATGCAAAAATAGAACTTTTATCAGTTATACACTAAGCTCAAAACAGCATGCAAGACAAGCTAAAAGCTTGTGTAAAAATGGGGAATAAAAGAGGGAAAATGAGTGTTACCCTTGTAGCCAAGAACTCCAGCAGTTCTGGACCCAAAAACAAGTCCCTTAGCCTCGGAAAATGGCCTCCAAGATGCTTAGACCAAAGGTGGAAGGGTTAGGCTAAGAGTTGTAGTGCAATGGGGCCAAGAACCTTACACTTTTGAGCTAAAATGAAGGAGATATAGAGAGATATATGTGTATGGAGCCTTGGCCAAAAATCTGAACCTTTGCTAACGAGGGAGAGGGTCTCTCTTATAGAAGAACAAAGGTCCAAGCTTCTCTTAGAAGCTTGGAGCAAAGGGCCAAGCTTCTTAAGGAAGCTAAAGCAAAAAGGGTTAAGCTTCTTGAGGAAGCTAGAGCAAAGGGGTCAAGCTTCCTCAAGAAGCTAAGAAAGGTTCAAGCTTCTCTTAGAATCTTGGAAGTTTGGACGTGATCAGATCTGTCCAGATGAGGGAGTGGAATATCTTGATCCAATCCAATTCGTGCTTCGCACCTAGTTTGATACCTCGTTGTTTGAAGGATAAGAGAGCTTTCAGCCCTTTATTGTTAGCTTCAATTGTGCCGTTTCTTGGTAGGTAGAGTGCCCTTCCTGGCAAGTGGAGTGCCCTTTCTGGCGAGTATGTTGACAATGGGGAAAAAACAGAACACCTAACTCAGCTGTGCCCCTAGTTCATCATTTTGACCATTTTCTGTTTTTGACGTTCTGCTAAAACAATTTTGATCAACATGAGAGTTAGATTAACATGCTTGTTCGATTTTCTGATTTAAAATCATGCAAGTTAGGTTATGAGCACTGAAAATTTTCCTTTTTGGGTCTAAGAAAAGGTCCAATTTTGGAAAAAAAGGAATAATTTTTGAGAAAATTAGTCAACCTTAGTAAAAATTCTAAAAAATTGTTTTGGCAAACAGCCACTGCTCAACGAGCATAGAACTTACTCTTGAGATGCACAACCTCAGATCCATAACAATGGAAAATTGCCCCTGGTTGAAATGGCACTGCATGGCAACAAAAAGTTCCCCCTTGCTTGAATAGCACCGCAGCACACTGTATGGCAACGGAAAGTTGTCTCTTGTCTGAATGGCATTGCGGCGCATTGTAGTCAGTTCTCAGAGTGACGAACACAACCAAATTCTCGGATACAGAGAAGGAAAAGATGATAAAAACCATTATATGGACATAATCGATTTGGAAATGTTTGTGGCTGGACTTCAGGATGAAGTTGCCTACGTATCCCAAACATGGGAATCAAGCCTTACGTAGTTCAGGTTAAGGGACACTCGGGTATTAAGCTCTTCTTTTGCGCTCTAACTTTTGCCAAGGGCGCCCTTCTGGGTTTTCAACCTTGCGAGATATGTTCTTCTTTTCTTTTCAATTCTTTTCATTTCTGCCCTTCCGGGTTTTCGGCCCAGCGAGTCTCTCAAGGGTAAAAGTGTAGCTTTGTCCATGTCAAATGGTTTTGAGATCCTGAAGTCATCTGAATCCAGGCGAATGGCTACTGTTCGCTGACGATGCAGGCGTCCATCCAATGGGGGGTTGAGTTTGCCTCTAGTGTTGTGGATACGAACTTGGTTGTCCTTCAGCAATACTTTCTTCTTTCCCCCAGTCTTCCCTTGTTTGCCGAAAAAGACTCATCTTTGACTTTTTGAGCGTATCTGACATTTTTTGCCCCTAGTCCGTGGGGTGTTCTTGGTCTAGCTTCACAAGCTTCTTTTGAGGAGATCTGATCTTCTTGATCTTTTCTTGCCCCTAGTTCGTGGGCTGCTTCAAATTTGGCCACGCAGGCCTCACATTACGGTTGACCTTTGAACTTTCTGAGTCCGAGTTCAAGGTTTTGAAAGCAAGGGGTCGAGCCTCGAGCTGAGAGCGATCCTAAGCTGTACAATCTCAAGAGCGATTCCACGCAGGTCTTCGGAAGACAGCGCAAAACATTTTTTTTGAAATCTTTTAAGAGAGCAACTAATCGCTTGCATGGAAGACGATGTAGAACCAATCTGGATCAAGCAAGGATCCTTCTCAGTACTCACACTAACAAGCATGATCTCATTCATTAATGGCTTAGCACGCCTCTCTTTCTCTCATATTATCAAATTTTTCAAAACCCGAGGAATTCCTTCCTCTTCGTTTTCATCACAATGTTCAAAAAGTTTTGAAAAACTCAGGTCAATTTAATGATTTCAAAGCACAGAAAAGACACAGTTTTTAGTCAAATACTGCCATCTCATTCAGAACTTCTGGCACAACAGGCTCAAAGTAGAAATAAGCACGAAATATGAAAACCACTGCTGCTTCATTCAGATCTTTCTAGCGTAACTGGCTCCATGGCAGAAATAGACTCAAAAAGAAAGCAAAGAGACAAACACAAAACAAAATAGCGACATCCGAGGTAACATCCCTGGAATCACCCGACTCTAACAAAACAGGACTGACTCGATACAACAAGACAGACCCAACTGACTCAGTATGAAAAGACAGACTCTATACAATGGGATAGACTCAACAGGACTGACTCGATACAACAAGACTGACTCAATACCCAAGTCAGAAAGTAGAATAAACAGCATTCGCAAATGCTCAAAATAGTGCGTGTCATCCATCACATCTGGAGTAAACTGAGCACCAACAATAAGTGGTTCATCCCCTGATCACATAACAACACAGGTCCAGAGTACCCGAGGGATATCAGACCCTTCTGGAGCTATGGTTCCAAGACTTCTTAGCAAGAGAGAAAATAGACAGCACCTCAGCCTGATTTCACCAAAACAGATATGAGCAAAGCTAAATAACTGTGCTCTCTACTGAATTCTGCCCAAAATTCTGCCTGTAAACTGATACCCTCAGGTAAAACTAATTCTACCAAATACTGATGCCCGCGGGCCTGATACTCAGACTTGCGAACTGATACATGCATTCCCTGTAGAGACACACTCTAAAAGCACATAGCAAGCAAGTAAGAGCCAAAACACCCCTATGTTGGGGTAGGATTTCCCTGTACTATTTTGTCAGGAGCTAGGGTTTCACTACGCACACAGCGGTTTCAAACAACCTAGAATCGAGTAAGCAACCTGTCCTAGTTTGGAATAATTATTATGGATTCCGAATATGCACTAGGTCGAACGGTCAAAAAGGGTGCCCTGGTAAAAATTGGGGTTTGTGTTCCCATCGTGGCAGAGCCCGTAACCGGTCAGCCTTATGGCACACTTCTTAAAGCGAGCCTCCGGCAAACCGTTCAGGAATAGCAGACGGCAAACACGGTGTCTTAGTGTAGACGTCCCCGAACGCCCCGGGAGGGTGAGTCCCGTTCCGTTCATTTTGTGGGCTTACTACAGTTCGGACTCTCGATTTGTCACGGTTCCTAATCTGAACCAAAGAGTCCAAATCCGGCAAATCGTTTTGAGAAAAATAGATTTTTGAAAGAAGTGCCAAACATGGACTGCTTTGCCAGATACAGAGTCGCCACCTAAATATTTTTTAATGGGGAAATTTAGGAAACCCTGACTCGGTGCCGAAGGCCACGTGTCCGTCATTGCCAAAGTTGCCTCGGCTCGGGAGCTTGGGTACGATTGGGGAAGGTCAGCTATGAGCACCCCCTCTCGCCCGATCCGAAGATCGGCCTCTACTAACCGTGATATCTAGTTTTGAAAACCTTATGTGTTCTTATTATTTATTAGCCTAGAATTACTATGTTATGCGCACAGCAAACAAGTATAGACTAGATTGCCTAGTTTGGAAATAAGCATTGCATATCCGTTTGTTTTGGGAAAATGTTTTGGAATTTGCTACTCGCAAGTAGGCTAAATACGGATCTCAACGAGTTTTCCCAACTCAAACAATCCAACCTTCACCCACAGGCATTCAAACAGTTTATCTCACATAAGCATCTAGCCACATGGTAAGCATGCTGTCATGATAGCATTCACACTCATGCGAGATGCTAAAGCAGGAAAATACTTACATAGTACTCCGTGCCAAAACAATAAACTACTTAGCAAACATGCATGGTCCTAGTTCATGTTAAATTGACTAATGCGACACATACAAGATGTACTTAGAATAGGCTCGGCTAACCTAAGCATGGCATGTGAAATGCAGTCAATTGATGCACGTATTCAATTTGGAATTGAAGTGCAAATGCCGTTAGCATGATGTACCGAGCCCGGTGCATGCAAGACAAATGTATGGATGCACGCATGCATAGCATAAGGTATGCTAATTTTAAATATTCCCTAGTCTACCATCATAAGCAGGTAAATAAAAGGGAAGAAAGAAGTGGGGATTGGAAGACATACACACACACGCACCCACACTTACTACAGATTTGCCCTCACTCGGAGGGACCGAATAAATAATACAAATTAATTAACTACGCAAGCTAATTAAATATTACAAATTGCCTAATTAGCTAAGCAAATTAACTAATCTAGGGAAAACAGATAAACCGCCTCGGGAGAAGAGCCAGATGCAGCGCATGCTCAGGTCCTGCTCGGAAGTGCACCGCCATGCATAGGCTGCCTCTGCTTTCCTTCCTTTACTCCTCTGGAGGCTGCCAAAACCTCAGGATTGCTTCTCTGGATACTGGGGGACATCGCCGGCCGAGTAGGATTACCACCGGCAGTGTTATGTGGCCACCAGCCATTGGTGACGCTATCGGCAGAGAGAGGATTGCCGGTCGGCACATGGCACTGCCGGTCGGCAGAGTGTTCCTGCAGAATCTGTAATTGATAGCAACAGAGGGCAAGGCAGAGCATGGCAGTACAATTCAAGGCATATATGCACCAATCATGTCCCTTATCATGGTAATGACTCAAAGGAACATGTGTCTCAATTCTCGGACCACCAATCACGCATTTCCATGCATGATGGCCCAAGTGACCAGGTGTGCTCATTTTGATGTTAAGTGTAATGCAAACCAACAAACCAAAGGGGTCCAATCCCTATCACTAAATCAAGGGACAAGATATGCATGTTCAATGCAACCTAGGCATGTTAGCTAGGGATGCAACATGGCAATGCAAACAAGCAAGCAATGAACAAGCATACAAGCTAATGGTCATGCAAGACACGGTGTAATCAAAGCATGCGAAGTGTAAGACATGTAACAACATGTAAAGATTGGACTTAAACATGATTTGGGCAGCTCTAATTAGGCCCAAAACAGTGGCCAAAACCTTAAGAAGATGGAACCAAACACACATGCACGCATGCACATTTTAAGGCCTAAATGCTTAAGCATCAAAGGGCTACTTCTAAGCACATTTAAAAGGGAATAATCATGGACATATGACATGCATTATAAGCCTTGAAAACATGTAGGAAATGATGCCAAATTAACCTACCAATGCAAGCTATGCATGCAACGAGACCCAAGGACCTAAAGCATGATCATATGACTCATGAAGCAAATGACCAAATTGAATCAAAACAGTCCCAAATCATGCAAAAGCAAGCCTCAAGAACCACTTAGATGGCATCCAAGTAACCTAATCCTAGAGGCATACACCATGGCATAAACATGAAGCATGAAACATCAACTCTTGAAACATCAAAAGGGTCATGGAATACAAGCATATAAGCATGCTAAGTGGACTGAAATGACATGGTGGATAGTCCCAAACCACTAAATCAATGCAAGAATGGCATGCTATACACTCAAATACTTAAGGCCAACAAGCCGGAATGCAAAGGGGCTATACTAAACATGCCAAAGCCGACCCAAACAACTATGGACAGACCTTAATCATGGAAAAATGAGCACAAAACCTTCACAAGACTAAGCCTAAAACATGCTAGAGCAAAGGCTAACAACCTAAGGCATATTAAGGCAATAACAAGGCATTACATGGTAGGTATGCTAAGCATGCATGGTGTACCAAAACCAACACACAACAAGGTTATATCATGGCATACTAAGCATGGAAAACAGCCAAGACATGATCAATACACACTCTAACATGATGCTCCCTCAAGAGGCCAAAAAGGGTCCCTTTCAAGGACAACAAGGAGAGGGGGTGGCCATCCCCTTTTGGAGACTTCAAGGCACCATCTTCGCCACTGAAATCCCTCAAGATTTCAGTGGTGAAGAGGCCCAAACACCAAAGTCTCGAAACTTGCACAAAATAGCACAAAATGGGGCCTTACAAGGCTTAGGAGGGGTCAAACAAACCCAAACCACAAAACACTCTTAATAAAAAATGAAGAGGGCTAAAAAATAGAACTTTTTTATGTTATACACTAAGCACAAAAATAGTTCAAAGGTGGGTAAAAATACAAGGCAAAAATGGGGAATAAAGGGACTAGTTTCTTACCCTTGAAGACCCCTTCAACAATGGTGCTCCAACAGCCCTCCTTGGCTTGAATCCAGCTCCAAAACACCAAAACCAGCCCCTTAGAACCTCAGTAGCCAAAGGAAGGTGAAACACTAGGTGTTTGTGTGCAATAGTAAGAACAAGTGCACCTAGAACACTCAAGAGAGGGAAAGAGAGATAGAATATGTATCAAACCCTAACCCTAAAACCAGAGCTCTCCTCTGTGTTTTCTATCTCTAAAAATGTCTAAAAAAATCTAACCCTAAACAAGGGAGAGAAGGGCTCCTCTTATAGAGCTTCTTGTCTTGTAAAGCTTACAAGACAAGCTTCTCAAGAGGGAGATCCCTCCATACACGTGTATGGAGAGGAGCCAAATGCAAGACAGCTGTGATAAAATATCTGCAAAAGCAGATGCACAGTAGTCGGCCGGCCAAAGATGCCATTTTGGCAAAAGTGAGTGCCGACCAGCAATATACATTGCCTGTGGCAGCAAAAACCAGCCGGTGGCCTCTGGCCATGGCCGGTGGTGTGTGGGGATGCCTCACAAGGCATTCCCTGCCCCTCCAAGGCAAAATGCAAGTGTTTGGTGCAAAACCAGACACTAAACGGTCGAATTCGGAGATCTTGAGGCAAGGCACGTAGCCGAGACCTCCGGGAACTCCAAACGAACACAAACATGAATGATCACCGAGTGTTCAAACTGTGACGTCCAAGTCTTGAGGACGGTCAAAAATGGGGTGTCTACAGTTGCCCCTCTTTGACAGAACTCGAAAGTTATAACAATGACGGGAGTGAATGTCAAAGCCCAGAGACGACCCATTTTTGACAAGGCCGAAGACTTAGACAAACATGCAAGACAAACAAGGTATGCACCCGAAGGCAGGGGCAAAATGCAAGACAATGCACGAAGCCGAGCATAACTTATGATCATGCAAAGGAAGCTGTAATGATGCATACATGCGACAACTTTAAGCTAGCATACACCAAACTACACTACAATGCAGAAAGCATGTAAGAGAATTATACAATTCTCGATGCTTCTCACTCGGAGGATACAATACCTGTGCGGCTCGTCTGGTTGCACCAGCCTTAAATGAACCGTACATACAATATCGTGCCTGCAAAGAAAACAAGCTTAACAGGTACAATATTGTTAGCAACATGCATAATCATGAAAAATGGATGCAAGACAACGCAAGCCGCACGAAATGTAAGATGATGCAAATGAGGCACGCATGCCGATGCGAATGAGGCACGCATGCCGATGCGAATGAGGCACGCATGCCGATGCGAATGAGGCACACGTGCCGATGCGAATGAGGCACACGTGCCGATGCAAATGAGGCACACGTGCCGATGCAAAATGATACAAATGAGACACGCATGCCCCATAGGATGCAAAATAATACAAATGAGACATGCATGCCTCATAAGATGCAAAATGATACAAATGAGACACGCATGCCTCATAAGATGCAAAATGATACAAATGAGACACGCATGCCTCATGAGATGCAAAATGATACAAATGAGACACGCATGCCTCATGAGATGCAAAATGATACAAATGAGACACGCATGCCTCATCAGATGCAAAATGATACAAATGAGACTCGCATGCCTCATCAGATGCAAAATGATACAAATGAGACACGCATGCCTCATAAGATGCAAAATAATACAAATGAGACACGCATGCCTCATAAGATGCAAAATGATACAAATGAGACACGCATGCCTCATGAGATGCAAAATGATACAAATGAGACACGCATGCCTCAAAAGATGCAAAATAATACAAATGAGACACGCATGCCTCATAAGATGCAAAATGATGCAAGCGTAACACGCATGCCACACGGAATGTAAAATGATGCCAAGTGTGACACGCATGCCACACGGAATGTAAAATGTAAATGAGACACGCATGCCTCGGGGAAATGCAAAATGATGTAAGTGTAACACGCATGCCACACGGAATGTAAAATGATGCCAAGTGTGACACGCATGCCACACGGAATGTAAAATGTTGCGAACGGACTTAAATGCGTAACAACGCACGTGTTTCGGAATGCATGACAATGAATGGTAAGGGAATGCACGACAACGCGAACGATGCGTGAGGCGACGTATGTATTAAAATACATGAAAATGCTTGTAATAAAAATGCAATGACAATGCATGAGAGATGTGCATGACAATGCAAAGGGTGCGTGTTACAACGCATGTAGTATGTGCATAACAATGCAACTGTGAGGCGCATGATAGCGCGATGTAATGCACCGAAATAGTGCGATGAATGCGTGCAACGCACACGGGGTAACTTTTGGATCTTGTAAAAGGCAAAAAGGATACCAAAGGATACAACATTGTATGAGTTGGAGTGCTACGCACAGAAGACGCGGTCCGAGGTCAAAACGGAGGCCGGTTGAGCGTCGAAGATACACTTTCTTGCACTTTCTTGAGCTATGAATACCAAAAACTACTCATATGGCCTAAACAAGGTTGTGGGAACACCACCGGCCGGGAGGGGAAGCCACCGGCTGTCCACCGGCTGAAAAATAATTCCATCGGCATAATATTCTGCCGGCCGGCACAAAATGTTGCCGACCGGCAAAAAGTTCCTAAGTCGGGGCAGATTCGACATTTCACCATGGGTGTTTTAAAATAGGGTTTCTAAACCCTATTTCTCACTTCCTCTTCCGCCGAAATTCCGCACCCTCTCTCTTTAGAGTGTTTTCCTCTCCTCTTTTCTCTGTTTCTACGCGTTCTACGCCCGTTTTGTCGTCGGATTCGCGATTTTCTTCTCGTTTCGGACATTTTCAACCGAACAAATCTTTGTTTCGGTGCCTCTTTTGGCGTTCCCACCTTTTTGGGGTTTGTTCCCCTCGCTTTCCTCTTGATTTCCGTACCCTTTTCACATCCCGGCCTTTTCGGCCATTTTCGACCTTCTCAGGGGTTGACTTTTCGGTTGACTTTTCATATTCTAGCCCAGTTTTCCTTCCTCCGGCTATTTTCTCACCATTCTTGACATGGCCGACGATATTCCACAGGGCGGGACTCCCCCGGATCATGAGATGGATCCCGGGGTCGAGCTCCTACCTTTGAGCGAGCGCCCGTTCGACCCGGCGACTTACCGGCCGGCGATTCATGTTCTGCCCCCTGACGGACTTTGCCAGTTTCGGAGCTTCGAGAGGCACGTGCCACCCGAGCTATTACTGTGTGAGCGTACCTCTCACCTGTCCTTCGGCGCTTCCGAGGTAACTCTCTTTTTTTTTTTTTGCTTTAGTTTCTGCAATGTAGGATACAAAACTGTCGTAGCTAGTTGTGCTCTTTAACTGCTTTAGCTCAGATACCTTGTATACTGTAGTTGATTGTAAACATCCGTACAACTGATATCTGCTTGAGACTGACACATGCACACACACTGCACTAGCCCTGAATCACCTGAACACACGGCGCTCACTGTATTTCATTGCATACACACTGGTACCCAGCATTTGCTTGAGTCTGAAAATACGCACACATGCTATACTGTACTGAACCACCTGAACACGCTGACGCATCACACGTTGTAGTTCACTGTAAGCACATCGCCACCCGGTATTTGCTTAAATCTGTCAAACTTGCACACATGCTACATCTGCTCTGAACCACCCAAACACGCTGACGCATCACACGCTGTAGTTCACTGTAAGCACACCGGCACCCGGTATTTGCTTAAATCTGTCAAACTTGCACACATGCTACATCTGCTCTGAACCACCCAAACACGCTGACGCATCACACGCTGTAGTTGACTGTAAGCTTCTTAAAACTGCATTTTGAATATTGCCTTGCAATTGTTGTTTTTGATTATAGGGGGATTCCCATACCATCCGTGGGTATGGGAATACTGGCGCTCGGGACTGGTATGTCGAGCTTCCCGATGCGGTCCATCGCATCGTGGACCAGGCGGGCTTCGGCGCTTTCTGCAGGGGACTCTCCAGGCTCACTACATGCAGACCTCTTCTCGCCGTTCTGGTGGAGAAGTGGTAGGACACCACCGATTCATTCCATTTCTCCGCGGCAGGGGACATGACGATGACCCCTTACAATTTCTCGATGCTCACAGGCATCGGGGTAGGGGGTGATCCGATCCCCTTTGATACTGACATGGACGAGTGGACTGCCGCCCAGATTTACTTGCTCGGCGAGCTGCCACCTTTGGCGCGTCCTGGCTACGTCCGATATTCCTGGTTCGAGGTGCAGTTCAGGGTCCAGCCCACCCTTGTTGATGCAGCCCCGATGACCCCGGAGGCCGTGGAGAGATACGCACGCGGCTTCCTCATGTTCTTGTTTGGGACAACCATTTTCGCCGATCGGGCGAACACCGTGCCTCTCTGCCTGCTCAGCGCACTGGTGGACGTCAGAGACATCTTGCATTATGATTGGGGTGGCGCCGCCCTGGCCACACTCTACGGGTATATGAGCTCGGCCTCCCGCGGCAGCACACAGTTGCTCGGGGGCTATTGGCGTGTTTGGGAGGTACATTTCTTTTTCTGCCTTTCATTTCTGTCCTATATTTTCGGTACACTGTACACTGCACACACTGTAGTATACTTTTCACTAACTGTATACTGCACACACGGCACACACATACTCTGCTTTGCACTGACTGTACACTGCTCACACTACACAATACACTGCACAACACATGGCTCTACTATTTCTGCTTTTACTCCATATTCTGTTTTATCTGATAAATGCACTGGTATTTACCTTGCAGTTGTGGGTTTACGCCTACTTTCCTAGGCTCGCTCCCATACCGGCGACGGAGACTCCTCTGGTCGTCCCTTTTTCGCGTCGCTTTGACGGGAGATGCACTCGGAGGCCGCGAGAGACTTTTAGCTTCTTCCGCCGCTTCTTCGACACCATCACCCCTGCAGAGGTATGTTTTTATTTCAGAATTTATCTAAGCTTTGCTTTTCACTGCATACTTCAATAGCGATTGATAACAAACTGTATGTTACTTTCAGATCACGTGGCAGCCTTGGGCTCCGTTGCCAGCGACGATGCGGGACCGATTTGCCGGTGCTGAGGAGACCTCGCGTTTTCGGATCTTACTGGAGGGCCCGGTCTGTCGGGCTTGGTACCTGGGTGAGCGTTTCCTACGCCAGACCCTAGGGTTACCAGAGCAGATAGTCCCGGCTCACCCTCCTGAGGCTATGAGGGAGACCGAGAGGCTCACTACCGAGCAGATGGCCGATTACACTATCGGCTGGGAGGCGACCCGCTTCAGAGGCATCGACGACTACAGAGAGTACGTGCAGACGTACATTATGCGGTCTCTGAGCGGCGGCCGTCAAGCTGAGGGAGCCAGGCTCGTGGCACCAGCAGTTAGGGCAGGAGCGGGAGCTGGAGCAGGAGCTTCGAGGAGGGCTCGAGTCCGTGGCAGGAGCGGAGTTCAGGGAGGACGGGGGACTGGTTGGCCTGTTCTGCCCACTTCATTGACTTTCTGAGGGCAGGGTGGGGCGACCTATCAGGTCCCCTTCGCCCCTCCGCCGGCTGATCACGAGTTTGTCGGTGTCCCCGACTTGCCTCTGGTATGTATTACTGCATTTTTGTACAGTCATTTCATTTCAGTTTATTTGATATTCCACAGAATATTGATGCATCTGATACTTTTGCAGGCTTCTTCTGAGTACACCCGGCAGTCATTGGAGATGAATGCCTCCATGATGGGGATGCTACAGCGGACCTTTGATCTCCTGGCTCTCTACAGCATTCTGGTATGTTCTTCTGATCACGGCCTCAAATCACTCACAAGCTGATTCATGTAATCTGATGCACGGCACAACACCTGATACACTGATCTCACAGCATCTGATACACTGCATATACTGCATTCTGCACTGTACTCTGCACTGATAACCTGTTCACGGCATTCACACATTGTACTCATACACTGCATTCTGCACTCATAGACTGCTCACGGCATTCACACACTGTACTCATACACTACATTCTGCACTCATAGACTGCTCACGGCATTCACACACTGTACTCATACACTACATTCTGCACTCATAGACTGCTCACGACATTCACACACTGTACTCATACACTGCATTCTGCACTGATGAACTGCTCACAGTATACTAATGCATTTGCCTTTTATGTACTTTTTCAGCCTCCCTTCCAGATTCCCGCTGTAGGAGGTATTCCAGCTGGTCCTTCCGTCCCCGCCCGAGGGAGAGTTGAGGAGGGCAGAGCATTCCCCCGCACCAAGGTGGGGTGCACTCATATCGGGAGTAGTTCGCGAGCTCCAGTCCCTGATGATGATGATGACGAGGAGTCAGAGGCGGAGGCAGAGTCAGAGGCGAAGTCATCGAAAGAGGAGATCGGAGGCGGTTCTAGCTCGGGCTCTGATGACGATGCTGATGATGCTGCTGGACCTTCGTCCAAGAAGAGGACTAGGGTAGACCGATAGCCCTCGGAGCCGCTTGACATGGATACGGATTTTTGTTATTTTTCTTCTTTCTTGTACTTTTCTCTTTTGTTGGTAGTCAGGATACTTTGTACTGCCGCAGGCAGATTTTTGTTTTCCAAAACTTGTGTATTTGAAAAGATGATGAAATGAAACAGGCTTTTTATCTGAAAAAGCGTTTACATCCGTATATCTTTACATTTCATACTTTGCATCGCATCACACCATATTACACCTCAATGTAAATGAACTTGATTGGTTGTCTGAAAATTAAACACTTGCACTGTAATAATCAGATAACTAAACAGCCAACAGCAAAATAACCCAAGCAACCCACTGCCTGATTCTGGACACACAACCCTTACTCTACTGGGGATTAATCTGCATACAGCCCGTAACACAGCATTTGGTTCATTTTGCACACAGCAAATCCCAAACGAACGGCCCAATCTGACAAGACGGAGCTCAAAGATGGAACCGGTTGGAGTTGAAACACAATCAAATATAGAGAATGGCACAACATTCTGAGTATGGATGATTTTTGAAATTAAATAAGGGTTTTTCAAACCGGGGTATCGAGCCTACAACTGAACACAGTGGGGAGGACTCAAACAAAAAGGGTACACGACCTAAACACAACGAGACACGCTCAGGAGAAACCTAAAACAAAGGTTGAGGTAAGACAAAGACACGACACACAGACGTGTTAACGACGACGGGGGACCTCAGATCACGAGGAGCCAGTTTCTCTGGGTATTGCTTCCCACCCTTTTCTCATTTGTGATTCTCACATCACTCTGGCACTCAAGCTCGGTTTTTCTCTCAAAACCCTCTGGCTTGCTTTTCCTCTCAACTTACACCTCTCTATTCTTTACTCTCTCATTTTTCGTCCCTCCCCAAGGTGATTAATGGATGAATAGAAAGTTGCGGGTTCACACCCGATGCCGTTAGCTCACAGCTATTTCTTCTGGCGAGTAGAGTGCCCTCCTGGCAAGTACGTTGACGACGGGGGAAAGACAGAACACTTGACTCAACTGTGCCCCTAGTTCATCATTTTGACCATTTTTTGGTTTTCAACTAAAACAGTTTCGATCAAGATGAGAGTCGGATTAACGTACTTGTTCGATTTTTGATTTGAAAACCATGCAAGTCAGGCCATAAGTACTGAAAATTTTCCTTTTTGGGTCCAATAAAGTGGTCCAGTTTTGGAAAACGAAATAGTTTTCTAGAAAATAGTCAACCTCAGTAAAAATTTTCAAAAACTATTTTTGCAAACGGCTGATGCTCAACGAGCATGGAACTTACCCTTTGAGATGCGCAACCTCGGATCGGAGGCAATGGAAAATTGCCCATGGCTTAAAAGGGGGTGGATGGCAATGGAAAGTTGCCCCTGGTTTGAATGGCGGCTCGCGACGACTCGTGGCAACGGAAAGTTGCCCCTTGTTTGGAGGTGCCGCAGCAGTCCGCAGACAGTCTTCATTGGTGGTGGTCGAACTCTTGGATACAGAGATGACGAAGATGGTTATAACAGATACATGGACACAATCACCTTGGAAGGTGTTGGTGACTAGACTTTGGGATGAAGTCGAAACCATTGCATGGACCGAGACGCTATGAAAGCGTTGGGGGCTGGACTTTAGAATGAAGTTGCCTACGTATCCCGAACATGGGAATCAAGCCTTACGTAGTTCCGGTTAAGGTACACTCGGGTATTTTAACCTTCACTTTTCAGGCTCTAACTTTTGCCAAGGTGCCCGATGCGGGTTTTCGACCTTGCGAGCTTCTTTTTCATTTATTTTCTCCTTTTTTGTTCATTTCTTTTTCTTTTCTTTTCCGTATCTTTTCTTTTCTTTTCTTTTCTTTTTGCTTCTTTTTTTTTGCTTCTTTTTTTCTTTTTGTATTTTTTGCTTTTTTGTATTTTTTTCTTGCTCTAACTTTTGCCTGGGTCGCCCTTCTGGGTTTTCGGCCCAGCGAGCCTCTCAAAGGGTAAAAGTGTAACAAGTCCATGTCAAATGGTTTTTGAAATTGAAGCCTCTCTGTATCTAGGAGAACGGCTATTGCAATGATTTGCAGAAGAATCCGTCATGGTTGCTTCACGAGCTTCTTCTGGTGAGATCTAATCTTTTGATTCGACTTCGGTGCCTCTAGCTCGAGGGCTGCTTCAGAACTGGCCACGCGGGCCTCCTTCGACAGTTGACCGTTGAATATTCCAGATGAGTTCGTGTTTCAAAACAAACAGGTCGAACCTTGAGGCTGAGAGCGATCCTATGCTGCACAATCTCAAGAGCGGTTCCACATAGGTCTTCACAGGGCCGTGTAAAACAGTTGTTTTTGAAAGTTTTTAAGAAAGCGACGGATCGCTCGTGCCGAAGATAGTGTGGAACCAATCTGGATCAAGCTAGGGTCCTTCCCAGTACTCACGCTGACAAGCATGGTTTCATTCATTAAGAGCTTAGCGCGTCTCTCTTCCTCTTAAAATGATCAAAATTTTGCAAAACCTGAGGAATTCCTTCCTCTTTGTTTTTATCATCGCAGTGTTCAAATGGAGTTTTTGAAAAACTTAGGTTAATGCAATGAGATTGGCGCGCAGGAGAGCAGGCGAGATGTACTGTCAGCTCGTTCAAATCCTCTGGCACTTATACTGAAAGCAAGCACGAAAGTGAGATAGCAACAGTTGTTTCATTCAAATTTGTTGGTATAACTGGCCCCTCGGCAGAAACAGACTCAAAAACAAAGACGAGTAATTTACAAGACAAAATGGTGTTCGAGGCAACAACCCCAGAATCACCTGGTATTCTATACAAAGGGGACTGACTCGCTACAACAAGACAGACCCTTAAGCAAAAGACTGACTCAAGACGGAGAGACAGACTCAAAACGAAAGACTGACTCGATACCCAAGCCAGAATTTGCAAAACTGGGTTTCACCGATGCTCAAAAATGCGTGCCAGACGCTACATCCAAAATATACCGAATGCCGCCCGCAGGTGGTTCACTTTACATACTTGCAGTATCTGTGTCCTCAAAATCCAATAACTTGGTCGTAACGGACTTGGCTGAGGTGGGCGGGAGGATAACCTCATTGTCAATCAAATCTTGCACCTCATGACGGAGGCAGAAGCAATTGTCGGTAGCATGGCCTATCTGCTGGTGGTACGCGCAGTACTGAGCAGCATCATGCGTAGCAGGGAGATTCTTCGGGAGAGGACGAGGCTCCAAGGGTTTAAGGTGCCCCCTCTCGGCAAGGATCTGAAGTGCCTTGGATAGAGGCATGTAGAGAGCATGAAAGGTCCTGCGCCCCCGGGGTAGGTACTTTGGAGTCTGAGCACTCTTACTAGCCGCACAAGCGAAAGGGTCGGCAGGCTCCACCTTAGCTTTCTGATCTTTCCCAGGTGCAGGGGCGGGAATAGGAGAAACTGTTCTGGCATGACGGGGCCCATCCCGATTTTCCGACTGACTTGAACTACCCTCAGGTGGAGTGGGGAAAACATCCTCCATAGGTTTTGCCACAACTGCGCATACCCGTTGCTTGTTCATCCCCCCGGCTTTCAAAGCCTCGACTGCCCACAGCAGTTGTTCAATAGGATCGGCATCTGCCTTCATTTTGTCTTTTCCTCTGGCCTCAGCCTGATCGAGGGTTTGAGTTGATGTTGATATGTCGTTGCCATAGCTGGAGGCCATCTCCGGTTGGCTAAGTTCAATCACAATTCGCCCCAACAGCGGGGACTCCTAGGGTATAAAACTCCCGGCATACGGTGCGGCTGGTGGTGAAGCTGACATTCCATAGGCGAGATCCACCACAGACCTCTGGAGATCACCTATCATCCCCATTAGCTCAAATGTAGTAGGCTCGCAAGCCTGGTATAGCTGGGGGGCCCAAACCGGGTGCACAACAGGCGACCTGGGTGGATGTGACACATCAGTGTTGGCCTCACTTTGCAGAATGCTCCCTTGCTCTAATGTAGCTGTCATAACCACGATCTCTTCTGAATTCTGTGCTGCCATAAGTCCTGCCTCAATCAAAGGGGAACACTAGCTTTTCTGCACCAATCCTTTGAACTCTCTGAACTGAAAGGGAAAACAAACAGCATTTCAGCCCCAAACGGATCAAACACAGGTGTAGCCGAACAACTGTACTCCACTACTGATCACTGTTCCCCAGAATCACTGTTCCCAAAACTGAACCTGATACCCGCAGATAACTGATTCTCATAAACTGATACTGATGCCCTCAGGTCTAATACTCAATCTTACAAACTGATATGTACGTTCCCTGTAGAGATACACCCCTAAAGCACATAGCAGATAAGTGAGAACCAAAACACCCCTATGTTGGGGTAGGGTTTCCCTGTCCTATTTTGTCAGGAGCTAGGGTTTCACTATGCACACAGCAGTTTCACACAACCTATAATCGGGTAAGCAACCTGTCCTAGCTTGGAATGGTCACTATGGATCCGAACATGCACTAGGTCGAATGGTCGAAAAGGGTGCCCCGATAAAACCGAGGTTTGTGTTCCCATGCTGTCAGAGCCCATATCCGGTCAGCCTTATGGTCATGCCTTGACAAGACAAGCCTCCGGCAAACCGTTCAGGAATGGCAGATGGCAAACACGGTGTCCTAGGCGCACCAATGTACATGCAATGCAAAGAGACACATAATATGAAATCAAAACAAGATATCATGAGTTCGAGTCAAGCTCTCTAAAAATCCCTAGCAGAGTCGCCAGAAACTGTAGACGTCCCCGAACGCCCCGGGAGGGTGAGTCCCGTTCCGTTCATTTTGTGGGCTTACTACAGTTCGGACTCTCGATTTGTCACGGTTCCTAATCTGAACCAAAGAGTCCAAATCCGGCAAATCGTTTTGAGAAAAACAGATTTTTGAAAGAAGTGCCAAACATGGACTGCTTTGCCAGATACAGAGTCGCCACCTAAATATTTTTTAATGGGGAAATTTAGGAAACCCTGACTCGGTGCCGAAGGCCACGTGTCCGTCATTGCCAAAGTTGCCTCGGCTCGGGAGCTTGGGTACGATTGGGGAGGGTCAGCTATGAGCACCCCCTCTCGCCCGATCCGAAGATCGGCCTCTACTAACCGTGATATCTAGTTTTGAAAACCTTATGTGTTCTTATTCCATTTATTAGCCTAGAATTACTATGTTATGCGCACAGCAAACAAGTATAGACTAGATTGCCTAGTTTGGAAATAAGCATTGCATATCCGTTTGTTTTGGGAAAATGTTTTGGAATTTGCTACTCGCAAGTAGGCTAAATACGGATCTCAACGAGTTTTCCCAACTCAAACAATCCAACCTTCACCCACAGGCATTCAAACAGTTTATCTCACATAAGCATCTAGCCACATGGTAAGCATGCTGTCATGATAGCATTCACACTCATGCGAGATGCTAAAGCAGGAAAATACTTACATAGTACTCCGTGCCAAAACAATAAACTACTTAGCAAACATGCATGGTCCTAGTTCATGTTAAATTGACTAATGCGACACATACAAGATGTACTTAGAATAGGCTCGGCTAACCTAAGCATGGCATGTGAAATGCAGTCAATTGATGCACGTATTCAATTTGGAATTGAAGTGCAAATGCCGTTAGCATGATGTACCGAGCCCGGTGCATGCAAGACAAATGTATGGATGCACGCATGCATAGCATAAGGTATGCTAATTTTAAATATGCCCTAGTCTACCATCATAAGCAGGTAAATAAAAGGGAAGAAAGAAGTGGGGATTGGAAGACATACACACACACGCACCCACACTTATTACAGATTTGCCCTCACTCGGAGGGACTGAATAAATAATACAAATTAATTAACTACGCAAGCTAATTAAATATTACAAATTGCCTAATTAGCTAAGCAAATTAACTAATCTAGGGAAAACAGATAAACCGCCTCGGGAGAAGAGCCAGATGCAGCGCATGCTCGGGTCCTGCTCGGAAGTGCACCGCCATGCATAGGCTGCCTATGTTTTCCTTCCTTTACTCCTCTAGAGGCTGCCAAAACCTCAGGATTGCTTCTCTGGATACTGGGGGACATCACCGGCCGAGTAGGATTACCACCGGTAGTGTTATGTGGCCACCAGCCATTGGTGAAGCTATCGGCAGAGAGAGGATTGCCGGTCAGCACTTGGCACTGCCGGTCGGCAGAGTGTTCCTGCAGAATCTGCAATTGACAGCAACAGAGGGCAAGGCAGAGCATGGCAGTACAATTCAAGGCATATATGCACCAATCATGTCCCTTATCATGGTAATGACTCAAAGGAACATGTGTCTCGATTCTCAGACCACCAATCACGCATTTCCATGCATGATGGCCCAAGTGACCAGGTATGCACATTTTGATGTTAAGTGTAATGCAAACCAACAAACCAAAGGGGTCCAATCCCTATCACTAAATCAAGGGACAAGATATGCATGTTCAATGCAACCTAGGCATGTTAGCTAGGGATGCAACATGGCAATGCAAACAAGCAAGCAATGAACAAGCATACAAGCTAATGGTCATGCAAGACACGGTGCAATCAAAGCATGCGAAGTGTAAGACATGTAACAACATGTAAAGATTGGACTTAAACATGATTTGGGCAGCTCTAATTAGGCCCAAAACAGTGGCCAAAACCTTAAGAAGATGGAACCAAACACACATACACGCATGCACATTTTAAGGCCTAAATGCTTAAGCATCAAAGGGCTACTTCTAAGCACATTTAAAAGGGAATAATCATGGACATATGACATGCATTATAAGCCTTGAAAACATGTAGGAAATGATGCCAAATTAACCTACCAATGCAAGCTATGCATGCAACGAGACCAAAGGACCTAAAGCATGATCATATGACTCATGAAGCAAATGACCAAATTGAATCAAAACAGTCCCAAATCATGCAAAAGCAAGCCTCAAGAACCACTTAGATGGCATCCAAGTAACCTAATCCTAGAGGCATACACCATGGCATAAACACGAAGCATGAAACATCAACTCTTGAAACATCAAAAGGGTCATGGAATACAAGCATATAAGCATGCTAAGTGGACTGAAATGACATGGTGGATAGTCCCAAACCACTAAATCAATGCAAGAATGGCATGCTATACACTCAAATACTTAAGGCCAACAAGCCGGAATGCAAAGGGGCTATACTAAACATGCCAAAGCCGACCCAAACAACTATGGACAGACCTTAATCATGGCAAAATGAGCACAAAACCTTCACAAGACTAAGCCTGAAACATGCTAGAGCAAAGGCTAACAACCTAAGGCATATTAAGGCAATAACAAGGTATTACATGGTAGGTATGCTAAGCATGCATGGTGTACCAAAACCAACACACAACAAGGTTATATCATGGCATAATAAGCATGGAAAACAGCCAAGACATGATCAATACACACTCTAACATGATGCTCCCTCAAGAGGTCAAAAAGGGTCCCTTTCAAGGACAACAAGGAGAGGGGGTGGCCCTCCCCTTTTGGAGACTTCAAGGCACCATCTTCGGCACTGAAATCCTTCAAGATTTCAGTGGTGAAGAGGCCCAAACACCAAAGTTTCGAAACATGCACAAAATAGCACAAAATGGGGGCCTTACAAGGCTTAGGAGGGGTCAAACAAACCCAAACCACAAAACACTCTTAATAAACAATCAAGAGGGCTAAAAAACAGAACTTTTTTATGTTATACACTAAGTACAAAAATAGTTCAAAGGTGGGTAAAAATACAATGTAAAAATGGGGAATAAAGGGACTAGTTTCTTACCCTTGAAGACCCCTTCAACAATGGTGCTCCAACAGCACTCCTTGGCTTGAATCCAGCTCCAAAACACCAAAACCAGCCCCTTAGAACCTCAGTAGCCAAAGGAAGGTGAAACACTAGGTGTTTGTGTGCAATAGTAAGAACAAGTGCACCTAGAACCTTTAAGAGAGGGAAAAAGAGATAGAATATGTATCAACCCTAACCCTAAAACCAGAGCTCTCCTCTGTGTTTTCTATCTCTAAAAATGTCTAAAAAAATCTAACCCTAAACAAGGGAGAGAAGGGCTCCTCATATAGAGCTTCTTGTCTTGTAAAGCTTACAAGACAAGCTTCTCAAGAGGGAGATCCCTCCATACACGTGTATGGAGAGGAGCCAAATGCAAGACAGCTGTGATAAAATATCTGCAAAAGCAGATGCACAGTAGTCGGCCGGCCAAAGATGCCATTTTGGCAAAAGTGAGTGCCGACCGGAAATAAATAGTGCCGACCGGCAATATACATTGCCGGTGGCAGCAAAAACCAGCCGGTGGCCTCTGGCCATGGCCGGTGGTGTGTGGGGATGCCTCACAAGGCATTCCCTGCCCCGCCAAGGCAAAATGCAAGTGTTTGGTGCAAAACCAGATACTAAACGGTCGAATTCGGAGATCCTGAGGCAAGACACGTAGCCGAGACCTCCGGGAACTCCAAACGAACACAAACATGGATGATCACCGAGTGTTCAAACGGTGACGTCCAAGTCTTGAGGACGGTCAAAAATGGGGTGTCTACACTTAGGCGCACCGATGCAAATGCAATGCAAACAAACATGTAAGTGTAGTTAAAACATGATATCATGAGTTTGAGTCAAGTTCTCTAACTCCCCAGCAAAGTCGCCAGAAATTGTAGACGTCCTCGAACGTCCCGGGAGGGAAATCTCATTTTTTTCTTTTGGGCTCACTACAGTTCGGACTCAAATGTCACGGTTCTTAATCTGATCTCACAATGTGCGATGTGAGATTGATAAATCACCAAAGAGTCCAAATTCGGCAAATCGTTTTGAAAAATCGATTTTTTAGAAAGAAGTGCCAAACATGGACTGCTTTGCCAGATACAGAGTCGCCACCTAAATATTTATTTTGGGGAAATTTAGGAAACCCTGACTCGTTGCCTAAGGCCACGTGTCCGTCATCACCAAAGTTGCCTCGGCTCGGGAACTTGGGTACGATTGGGGAAGGTCAGCTATGAGCACCCCCGCTCGCCCGATCAAAGATCGGCCTCTACTAACCATGATATCGATTTTTGAAAACATTATGTGCTCTTATTTCGGTTTATTAGCCTAGAATTACTACGTGATGCGCACAGCAAAACAAGATGGCTAATGCAACACATGCAAAATACAACTAAGATAGGCTCGGCTATTCTGAGATGGCATGTGAGATGCTACAACTAACACGTATTCAACTTGGAATTGAAATACAATGCAGTTAGTATGATGCGCCGAGCCTGGTGCATGCAAGACATATGAATGATGCAAACATGCGTAGCATAAGTATGCTAATTGAAATATGCCTAAATCTAACCATCGTAAGCGGTTAAATAAAAGGGAGAAAGAAATGGGGGTTGGAAGACATGCATCACACACACGCACACTTATTACAACATTGCCCTCTCTCGGAGGGTTTGAAAGAATAATACAAATTAACTAACTAACAAGCTAATTAAATATTACAAAAGCGTAATTAATCAATAAATTAATTAAACTACTAAAGCAGTAAAGCAGCCTCGGGAAGAGGGTCAAATGCTTGCATGCTTGATTCGCCTCGCTCGAAAATCCGTCGCCATGCCACATGTTGCCTCTGTTTACACTGCTATGCACCTCTGAAGACTGCACAAGTCCTAAGGTTGCTTCTGGACCGCCTTCTGAGCACTGTTGCAGGTCACCGGCCATGGAAAAGTGGTCATCGACCAGTTGTATAGCTCTCGGCCAGAAATGAATAGCCGGCTGGCACTGAATGTGGTCGGTCGGCCAACTCTTCTTGCAGAATCCTGTTTTGCAGCAGCAGAGGGCAAACAGAGCATGGCAATGCATTTTCAAAGCAATGTGTGCATGACCACCCTCCTTATCATGTTATGAACTCAAGGGAGGATGGTCCTCGACCCTCGGGCCACCAATCACGCATTTTCATGCATGATGGCCAAAGAGTCAAGTGTGCAACTCAATATGGAATGAAATGCACAAAACACATAAAGGGGCCTAACCTCTATCATGATTGATTAGGAGGCAAGAGATGCACACACAATGCAATGCAACCTAGGCAAGCAAGCAAGCATGCAAATAACTCAAGTGTGCAACAAATCTAATGCAACATGAGCATGTTAACATGCAATATGCAATAGGCATACAACCTAAACATGTGGACATGTATAGCATGCAACAACATGTAAAATGAAACAAGCATGCAACAACATGGTAAGATGGACTTACACTAACATGGGTAGCTCTCAAGCATGCCAAAATCAGTGGCCAAAAATGATGGAATCAAGGCACCAAAACTCATGCAAACATGCACAATGTAATGGCCCCGTGACTAAGGCACAAAAGGCAACTCTCCAAGAGCATTGCAAGGATGAAACACGAGGTACAATGGCATACACTCTTGCTTTGAAATAGCATACAAAATGACTCCGAAATGATGCAACGACTCGTGGAATGCATGTAGGAAGGCTCAAATACCGAAACTAGTGAAGCACATCACACTAGAGGTATGCAAAACAATGCACAAATGATGAAACCAACTCCTAACAGACCTCATGCAGTTCCTAAACAGTGGCAAAATGAGCTAAAATGAGGGCTTGACATGCACCAAAATGAAGCTCATGCAAAGGCTCATAAACAAGGCATAATGATGTAACTCTCAAACGCATCGAAGGCATGCTAGACATGAGAATATGGCACACATATAAGCTCTGAAATAGCATTCCCTATGATACCAAAACATGAAAACACCTCAAGCAATGCACGCAAGGGGGATTCAAAACTCAAAGGTAAGCAAGGCTATTACACTACAACCATGCATGGCAAGCACCAATCGACCAAAAGGCCTAAAAACAGAGCTAAGGTAGCCCAAAATATGAACAAAATATGTTTGAAACATGGCCAAAATATGCTAGAATAGAGGGCCAAAATGACATGCAATGTGAGCTAGTAAGCATGGTTTACACTACAAGCATGTGAAGCAAATGAGGGACCACCAAACCAGCCAAAAAAAGATTCATGGCATGCCAAAATATGAGTAAAAACCCACTGAAACATAGTCAACACATGCTAGAATGGGGTGCTCCTTTGATAAGCCAAGAAAGGGGTTACTCTACACATGCAAGAAGCAAACAAAAGGGGACCAAACCAGCCATGGATAGAGGCTAGGCAGGTCCTAAGAGTCGCCAAAAAAGGCCTGAACCAAGCTTAGGATGCATGCAAATATGGGCTCCTTTGTAAGGCCAAAAATGCAAGTAAACAAGACAATAAGGAGAGGGGATGGCCCTCTCCTTCTTAGGACCTCAAAACACCATCCCCACCACTAAAATCCCTCTGGATTTCAGTGGTGAGAAGGCCAATACAAGGTGGTCACGAAGCTCAAGAAAAAGGCACAAAAATGAGGCCAAACAAGGCCTAAAGGGGGTAAACAAACCCAAATACAAAAGTGACCTTAAAAAAAGATCAAAATCATGCAAAAATAGAAATTTTATCAGTGATACACTAAGCTCAAAACAGCATGCAAGACAAGCTAAAAGCTTGTGCAAAAGTGGGGAATAAAAGAGGGAAAAGGAGTGTTACCCTTGTAGCCAAGAACTCCAGCAGCTCTAGACCCAAAAACCAGTCCCTTGGCTTCTGAAAAATGGACTCCAAGATGCTTAGACCGAAGGTGGAAGGGTTAGGCTAAGAGTTGTAGTGCAATGGGGCCAAGAACCTTACACTTTTGAGCTAAAATGGAGGAGATATAGAGAGAGTGGTAAATATGATATATATCTCTGATTTTTCTAACCCCCCAAATGGAAGGCGAGGCCCTCTTTTTATAGAGGAACCAAGGGGCCAAAGCTTCTTAGAGAAGCTTAAGGCAAAGGGGTCAAGCTTCCTCAAGAAGCTAGAGCAAAGGTTCAAGCTTTTTGAGAAAGCTAAGACAAAGGGTCAAGCTTCTTGAGGAAGCTAAGGCAAAGGGGTCAAGCTCCCTCAAGAAGCTAGAGCAAAGGGTGCAAAGGGTGCAAAGGGTACAAATCCTCCATACACGTGTATGGAGGACAAGTCCGTGCACTCCAGCTGGCACAACTAGCATGCACAATGCCTAAAAAAGGCAAAGAGGAGGTCCCGACTAGAAAATATGGCCGATTGACCAAACAAACGGCCGGCCGACCAAAAAGAGTGCAGGCCGGCCATCACCAATGGCCGGTAGCAACAAAATAGGTCCGGTGGTCTCTAGCCATGCCCGGTGAGGTGTGGGGATGGCCAACAAGCCATTCCCTGCCCTCAGAAGCAAAACAACAAGTGTTTGGTGCAAAACCAAACACAAAACAAGCAAGTCGAGAGATCCTAAGGTAAGGCGCGTAGCCGAGACCTCCGAGAACTCAAAATGAACACGAACATGGATGATCACTGAGTGTTCAAATGGTGACGTCCAAGTCTTGAGGACGGTCAAAAATGGGGTGTCTACAGGCGCATATAGCCCTAAGAGTCTGAAACTCTCTGAGCAAGAATTAGAAACCTTAGTTGTTCTTGCAAAGAATAGTGAGACTAAAGTGAAGGGGGTCACGGCGAAATCTATTCAAGAGATTTCCGATCGTCTTGAGACTATTAAGGCTAGATCTGCTATAGAAGAAGGTCCTCAGATCAGTCGTCAATCTGCTTGTTCCAAACCTGCAGACATATCGACACTGTTGGTTCAATCAACCAGATGGTCAGATATGGTTGATGGAGTACAGCGATCTAAGTTTATGTATCTACCAGATAGCTTTGAGGTTACCAAAACTCGTGGTATTGCTCATCAGCGTGGAGCGATTGTAGAAACGATGGAGAAACCAACCTCTCTCCCTATTGATCCAAGGGAGATATGTATTTCTGATATGGGAGATCAAGCCTTTGGTGCTGATGGTAGCCCTAAAGTGACAAAGGTCCAAAATAACCATTTATCTGATGAATCGGGCCCCAACCCTAGAGGGTTTGAGGGTAACCGTAGTGGCTTTCAGGGTCGTAGTCGTGGCTGTGGTTCAAACTCAAACAATAAAGGAGGTTGTGGGGGTAGAGGACAGTATAGAGCCCCTAAGAATAGATCATGGGCAAACGTGGCCTCTACTTCAGTCAGATCTGAGGTAAATCTCAAATATTATTTGCCTAAACTGGATCAAGATAAGATTGTAGTTGAAATGGCCCCATCTTCTCCAGTGGCTAAATGGGAAGCATGTTTGGCGGGGTATTTTATCGATAAGAATCTGCCCTACACCCTTATTAAAAATAATGCTTTTAATATGTGGAAAAATAAGGGGTTGATAGATATTTTGAAGAACGATGATTGTTTTATCTTTTTTATGTTTGAGAATTAGGATTGTTGTATAGATGTTTTGGAGGGAGGGCCATGGTATGTGGGGGGGGGGGGTTTCTACTTATTTTGAAGTAGTGGCACTGTATGATGAAGCTGTCGAAGGAAGATAAGAAAAGCATCCCAATTTGGGTGAAATTTTATAATATTCCACTCGAATACTGGGATGGGAATGGTTTAAGTAGGATAGCTAGTGCAGTGGGGGTCCCATTATTCATGGACCAACTTACATCATTAGGAAGCAGAATTTCTTTTGCCAGAGTATGTGTTGATATTCTAACTGATTCTGTTTTTCCTGATAGTTTTGTCATTACCAGTGGTGATGTATCCATTAATATCCGTGTGGAGTATCAAGGTGTACCTTCTAGATGTGAGCACTGTAATGTTTTTGGTCATGAAACTAAGAATTGTTTATCTGCTCAAGTGACTAAACTAATTAAGTTACAGAAGAACAATGAGGACATGGTTGAATCTGATGCGGGATGGACAAAAGTAAAGGATAAGGGTAAAAGGAAGGCAGGTGAACAACCCACCTCTGGCCACACTGATCCTACTGAAGTTACTAGCTCTTCTGCAGAAATAAGGGATGATTTAGAAGCTGATAATGTTGCCTTTATAGCTGCAAAGACGACTGACCATGTGGCTGCTTTTCATTCTGGGGTCGTGGAGATTGCAAAAATCATAAATCTAGCGACAGAGGAATTTATCAAGAGCATTGAGCATGCAGAGAAAGAAGAAGTGTGTGCTGCCTCCTCTGAAATGCAGGAGAAAAAGATGGACAGTGGAATAAATGCTGGTTGTTCTTTTTTTTGGGTGAATAAGACAAAAATAAAACAAGAAAATTTACATGATTACAAGGGGCAAACCCTAGGACCTAACACAGCTATACAGGAAACCAAACAAACAGAACAAACACGCACACAACAAAAGAAAAGATGAATGAAACGGGACAGAAAATAAAACCGATAGACAGAACTATGGCCCTACAACCTATTCACCATCCATATGTACTAGAGATAGGGAGAGTGAACAAGAAGTTAAACAACTACAGCAACCTAGAAAAACGATTTGAAACATTTGATCCAGGAGGATACATCATTGACAACACGAAGCCCCAGCTACTATGGCACCAAACCAGATTGTTAAACCTGGAATTCTGTAGCCGCAAGTGCAAATACAAAAATAGAATAAGCCCAAAGAAACTATAGGGCACCCTGCAAAACCCGCAGGGGTAGGAAATAACACGCAAAAACCAACCAGTTAACATCTGTGCAAACCAAAACAAAACCAAACTATTACAATGTAGAAAATAAAGACAAGGGGTTTCCACAATGAAGATTCTCCACGTAGACTGGCGCAGCATGTAGCCTGGTCCTTGTGTCATCATGACTCTTATCATAGCATACCATATTAGTAACAAAGCCTCAACATCCAATGATGGTAGTTCACCATTGCAGATAAGCCACACAGCACAACAGATCTGCCTAGTGCACATAGTAGAAGGATCTATCACCAGAAATGAAATGCAATTGTTACCCATCATTACATAATTGAAACCACAATGTAGCATGCAATGAAAACACACAATATATGGTCTCACATCACTAAACCCACAATTTCGGAACTCACAACACTCTATAATAGCATCCTTAGCCTGCAAATACAAATATACCATATATATATATTCATTAGCTCAAAACATAAATATTTCAGATGAACACTCATTCCTCACAGGATTTCTAAATATATTCTCACTACACTGAACTCTCAATTTGGGCACTCAATTTAGCTCCAAATTCCACTGCACAAGAGAATATAGTTAGAGAAACACACAAAAAATAAGAAAAGATAAAACAGCAAAGAACGCATCAGAATCCTTGCTTGAAGCTTCCCTCAAGCTTTGGTTTGACTTTAGTTACTTTGTTTCAACCTTAGATTTACTCTAGGATTACCAAAAACTGCTGTTTTGGGTTTGTTTATCTTGGATTTAGGAGTGACAGTTGAAAGGAGAAGGTGTTTTCTCTCTAAATCTCACAAAACATAGCAAAAACTTGATCTCCCTCAAAGAGGGAAGGAAAAAGGGTATATACAGGCTTAGGGGGGAAGGTTCTAGAACACCCTAGGTCATCCTAGGGTAGCCAATCACTTTCTCCTTGCGCCTCCCGAACAATTCAGAGCTAAAACTTACTCAGCACTACCGTTTAGGACGTGCAGCCACATATCCTACTCACGTAGCATGTGTGGCCGTGCGAACCCTGTGCAGCTAGGCATACAACCTAGCCTCCAGATGTGGATGCACGTGCTCCCAAAGTGTGCCAATCATGCATGCATGCACAAGTACATGGTCCTACGCTTTTGGACTATTCTTTTGGCTAAGTGGGTCCGTTTGACATTTAATTGACATTTTTGTGTAAATAAGTCAATGTTTTGAAAATATCTATCAATCCAAACTCAACTAGACCTCTACTTCCTTAGAGGGAATAAAAAAAAAAAGTTAGTTTTGGATGAAAATGTGTTCACTGACAAAATGGTCATTTTTACAAAAAGATGATATTTGGCTAAAACGGGGTTACATAGTAGTTCTCATCAACCTTGAACATCTCTAAGGAAGAAATAATTACCATTTCATTATCGGGAAGCTTACAACCACCCGAAGTCTTTGGGTCTGTAAAAATTAAAGTGTCACCACTAGCATAAAATTTGTATGGTTGGCTCTTATTTTGTATGACTAAGCGAATTTTGAAGAGAAAATAGGGTTTTTTTTAGGGGATTCTCCTCTCCATTCATTCGTACTTTGTCCTCGCTCGTTTACCAAAAAATACAATTTTTTTTTATTGAAAAGTGAGCTTGAACATCACGGTAGTGATTGGGTCTATACATGGCTTAAAACATTTTGAAAATTGGTTTTAACGGGCTAAAAAAAATTTGGCCAAAACGGGTGAAAGGTTAGGATCCACCTTAAGATTAAGCTTTCTGCTAGGGAAATTTGAAGGATTACGCACATTTCAAGTTTTCATCATCAGGTGCTAAGAGTAAAGTGTCACGATCCCAACCCGCCCTATATAGGATGGTGAGATTACCAGCCAGTAGTCATGGACTACCAAAGGCCTAGCTGACAAAACAAGTTGGACTCTTAGAATAATTTGGGCAAATTTTCCAATTTTAAATTCAGAAGTCATTACTTGCTTATATTGAGTCCATTTGAAACATCCATTCAAAGAAGTGCATAACTATACGAAATGAAAGCATACATTCCTCTTGGATTATTATCTTGCTTCATTACATGAACCATACAACAAAAGTAAAATACAATACTTATGACAAAGCTTATACAAAACCATCACAAGCATTCAAGACCACTCTTAATCAACCTCTTTTCGTAACCAAGCTCTTCGCCACCTACATATATCTATATAATAAAGCATGATGGTTTTTGAATTTGTCCTATACACATTTGTCCTACTAGGACATTTGGATGGCTCAGATCTATTCAAATTATAAAACAATGGCTGAGATATATTTTCCAAAAAATATCCTACATGTACATTTTCTATTTTCCCGCTTCTCCCTCTTACCTTTTCCTTTTCTCACCCATCCTTCCATGATTCCATGATCCCATCTTCCTCTCTATTTTCTTTTTATTTTTTTATTTTCTCCCATTTTTATTTTTCTCTCTATTTGTTTTTTTTTTCCTCCTTTTTGTTCACTTATTTTTATTCATATTATATGGAAAGATCTATTCAAATTACAAAACAACCGCTGAGATATATTTTCCAAAAAATATCCGACATGTACATTTTCTATTTTCCCGCTTCTCTCTCTTACCTTTTCCTTTTCTCACCCATCCTTTCATGATTCCATGATCCCACATTCCTCTCTATTTTCTTTTTATTTTTTTATTTTCTCCCATTTTTATTTTTCTCTCTATTTTTTTTCTCCTTTTTGTTCACTTATTTTTATTCATGTTATATGGAAAAGTCTGCGATCCCAGAATTAGGAGCCAGATTTTACTGTGTATAATGGAGATTAAATTAATGAATTTTATAGTCCACAAATTAAATGAATTTGAACAATTAATTATTATTTTTAAATATATTGAATACCTGATAGACTTCATAAATTTAGACCTTATATGAAACTTCAACATCTATATAATAAAGCAAGATGGTTTTTGAATTTGTTCTACACACATTTTCCCTACTAGGACATTTGGACAGTTTAGATCTATTCAAATTATAAAACAATGGCTGAGATATATTTTCCAAAAAATATCTTACATGTACATTGTCTATTTTCCCGTTTCTCTCTCTTAGTTTTTCCTTTTCTCACCCATCCTTCCATGATCCCATGATCCCACCCTTTTCACTCTTTTCTTTTTATTTTCTTCAATTTTTATTTTTCTCTCTATTTGTTTATTTTCTCCTTTTTGTTCAATATATTTTATACATATTTTCATACAATGTATGTATGCCTGTAATACACTAGGATATTATGGGCATTCATACAATTTCCATATAATTATATAAGCAAAAGCAATACTGTATATATGCTCATGGAAATTGTATGTATACCAGGCACATTTATCTATTTAGCTATTATATAAGCAAAAGTGAGTTTTTGTGAGGAGTTTTGTGAGAACTCCAAAATTGTATAATAAATTTGTGATTTTTTCAAATTAAAAAATAAATTTAAATAGTGTTGGGATTACAATTATATTCTAATACTAACATTATTTACATCGTGCCTTCGGGTACAGGCATACGCTAGTATATATATAAGGGAGAAGGGTGAGCCATTGACAGTAAATAATATTACAGTAAAGTGGTAAATGAATGAATTCCAATAAGATTTGCAAAGCGTAGTTTCATATCATATTTCGAAAAGCATTCAAACATTTCATATGAATAGCTTATAGTCAAAAGCATGATAACATCTCAGGTTGTGAGTGAAACAATCCTATGGGTTGTCAAAATAGAGTCTCTGTATGGCCATGGCACATATACGTCCCCTAATGGCTATGACGCACTAAAGGATGCCACTGATAGATTTATCAAAATATAGGATATTCATTCATTCAAAAACAAAATAAGGATTTCATAAAATCATAACATAACATCAATGTTTTAAAACAACTAATTTTCAAACATAAATTTACAATCATATTACTCACAAATGGTTCATTGAATAAAGGGTTTCCTTGTACGAGTGCTTGACCTACACAAAGCATAAGCAAGACATTGAAAACACTCAAATTAGCAAGTTTCGAAATTCACTTCAAGTGTTCTAACTTAACTTAGTGTTTCTTAATATTTTTTGAGATTATCCCAAACTTTTCTAAGCCTAACTCAAGTCTAAATCAAGTGTCAAATATGTATCAAATGCATGCCTAGAAGCATCCTAGGTGATTAAGGTTTTAAAAATGTCGAAATGTGCTAAAAACATACGTTGAAGGGTCCTAAGTATTCTACAAAAATTTCATATGTTATCTTTTTTAAAATATCATGTTTACATATTTAAGGTTTAATGAAATAAGAAGTTATGATAGAAAACTAAGTTAGGAGAGAAATTAGCATGAAACGATTAGGAAGAAAGTGACCGACCTTCACTAATTTAAACATATATCTTTTTGTACTTATAATTTAGATGTGACACCATCACCATTGGAAAGTAGACTTTCAGGGCTTAAATTTAGACTCAAGAATCGCTTAAAATCGAGTCCAGACGACAAAGATATGCCCATTTAAATTTGGGCTGAAACAAGGGTTCTGGACGTGCGAGAAATTTGAGGGCACGTGTGGGAAGAGTTCCCACGCATGGGAAATCTAAAGGCATGTATAGTTATTTCAGTAGCAAAAATTGGTTTCTGGAGGTGTTGGCCGCATGTGCTGAAAAGCTAGGGCGTGTGCGGGAAATGTTGAACCAACTTGTTCGAAATTCTACTTTTGCTTTAGCTCACCTCCTCTCATTTCTTCAACTTGGGGCCTTGCAAACTCATTGAATAACATCCTAAACTTGAGGAAAAATATGATAAAAATGTTATTTTTAGTGCTACAAGATCAAAACTCAATTTTTTTTTCTTTTCAAGATTTACGGATTAAAACTCAAGTTTCATTAAGGAGTTCATCAAGTCTAATTTCTTGTTCAAAGCTTTCGTTTATTCTTTCCAAACATGAATTCAAACTCATAAAAATCTTGGAATTCTTATGAAAACATGAGGGTTAAACCTCTTATGCAATAAGAACATCAAAATTAAGATTCAAATGCCAAGAATCTAAGCTACCTAGCTTGTTTCCCAAATTTTCTATCTCTTTTCTATTATTTTCTTCATAACACCATTAATAACCCAAATTAATCCTATCTTTTCCTCAATCTTAGAGTGTAGGAAGAATCTCTATAAGGATTAGGGTCCAAATCTTATGTTAGAATATTCAAAGTACGGATTGGATGAGTTTCTTGAAGCTCTCTCCTTTTCTTCTTTCTCCGTTCCTCTAATTTCTTGTCTTTTCTTTTCCTCTCTTCTAGCTCTTTCTACCTCCAGCAGATTTTTATCCCTTTAATTCTTTGATTTGATCCTATTTAAAGGTAAAGCAAAAGGTAGCAAAGACAAAGGCAAGGTGGGGCAAAAAGAGAGGTGTGTGTTTGTGTGACACCCTAAAAACACCACATCTTATAACTATATCATTGTTCATAATTGAATACCCTAGATTAAAATACGAAATTATAAGATGGAAACCTTAGAAGATTTCTATAGAAATTTAGAAATGACAGTATGCCCTAATGGAAGCATAAGGTGTAAATAGTTGAAGATTATTAAGAGATAGAGGAATACATTAAGCTTCAATTTGTGAACACTAGGATGTGCCTATGCACTAATTGAGGAGCTTAAAGATCTTAAACTAATGTACTCGTCATTTTAATACCATATGTCATTTTGCTAATCGGGATATTAGTATTAACTAAGCAGGATTAGTAAACCTTAATCGAGATTAATTAAGTTAAGCAAGATTAAGTTAAAACTTGATTAATCAGAATATAAACATGGTTAATTATAACTAAGATTGGTTAATTAAACAAACATAGAAATTTAGGACCAAACATAATTAGTTAGAACTAAGCATCGTTAATTAAGCTAAAGGAAGAGAATTAACCAATTAATGAAGTTTGCAACCTTTGCCCCACTTTACCAAATAAAAGTTTATGCTTATATCCAACAAAGAGAAGAAAAAATCTGGAGAAAGGTGGAATCAACGGAAGAGAAGAAAGAAAGGAGAAGAAAAGGAAAAAAAGGGAGAAAAAGAAAGAAAAATTCAAAGGAGCTAGAGATTCAAGCCTAAAAATCCTAAGAAAATCACTACAAGGTAAGAAACTCGACCCTCTTCTATAATCCCATGTCAAAACTTAGTTAAAAATTCATTAGGAATAAGTTTTGGTGGATTGAAATGGGAAGCAAATAGAAAAGTTTAGAAACTTGAAAAGTGTTCGAAGAATTCTTAAAAAAATCATGTTTTGAATTAATTTTATACAAGATTTGAGCAAAACAACTGTTGTACTATGAACTAGCATCACTTATCCATGATTAGGAAGCTTTAGACCTTGATTTTGAAGGAAACGTTCAAAAAGATTTAAAACTTGAACTTAATCTATCTTTTGTATGTTTAATCTTCAAATCAAGGCATATTCATGAGTTTTTCTTAGTTTTCCATCATATATATACATATTAGGATGTCATAGAATAAGATTTGAGTTTTGAGGATGTAAAAAATGAGTTTTGGAAGCTGAAAACTACCAGAAACAGTAGCAACCACGACTGTGTTCTTCTCTCTGGACGTGCGGCAAGAAGCACCACACATGCAATTTTCCCTCTAGACTTGTGGAACTTATCCCCTCATGTGTGGCAACCTAACTCAGAACCAAATTCAATACTAAGATAAAGGCACGTGCAACCACACATGCAATTTCGGTCCCGCACGTGCAGAATCTGCCTGTTTCAGTCCAACTTTAAATAGGCGTATCTCTCTTATTCGGACTTTGTTTTAAGCTATTCTTAAGCCTAAATTCAAGCTCCATAAGTCTAGTTTCCAATGGTAATGGTATCACATCCACATTATAAGTATATAAAAAGATATGTTTAAATTAGTGAAGGATTCTCACTTTCCTTCCAACCGTTTCACACTAATTCCTTCCTAACTTAGTTTCCTTTTGTTTCATGCTATTTCCTTAAACCTTAAATATTTGAACAAGATATTTTCAATGAAAACATATGAAATTGTTGTAGGATACCTAAGGCTTTTCAACATGCATATTTAGTACACGATTAACACTTGAATTGTGCTTGAAAGGATTAGGAAACATTAATATAAGTCATGAACAGTTTGGGCCATCCAAAGCACATCTTTGGCTGACGCTTTATACGTGATTCACATGTTGAAAAGATTAGCACTAAATAACTTGAATATGAATTAGAAATCATTAGGCACATAGAACAATTTAATTAATCTAAAACCTTATAAGCTAAGTTATGACTTAGCCACGCTCAAGTTTGACAAGAAGTTAGAAAATAACTAACCAAGTAATTAGACAACCAATTTGTTATATGTACACGTATGAGTTAGGGATTTCAATGCTTTGCTCTTGTTTTGTAGGTTAAGCTTTGAAGAAGTTACACCCTCATTCTTGTAGACATTTGTGAGTAGCAGTATAGTAAAGTTATGTTTTTAAACTATGATTTGAAATGCAAACATATGATATGTTTAGAGAGTTATATTATGTTTTGTTATGAATGAACATCATATGCTTTTGTATCAAGTAATGCGATGACATCTTGAATTATGCCAATTATTGGGAATCATGCCAATAACTCTTTTACTAGCTGAGCTCTATGCCACTGGCTGTGGATCACTTGGCAAGTTATGAGAATGTCCATCGTTATGTAAATGTATGCAAGTTATGTTTTGTTAACATATGAAAATTATGCTATATTCAAAATGAGCTTGTGTTCAGTTTTAATGAAATTCCTCGGTGTTCATTCATTAACCATTTTACTATATTGTTATTCACTGGGCTTTGGCTCACCCCTCTCCCTTGTATATATATATATATATATATATGTAGGTGATGAAGAGTTCAAGAACCATGGAAAATTTCAGTTAGAATCCGGTTTTTTATGCTTGCATCAGATTTGTAAAGTTATATTGCAAGCAATGTATTTTATTATTTGGTCATTTAATAGTATAGTTAATAATTTTAGAAGAATGTATGCTTTCATTTCATATAGATATACATTGCTCTAAATGGATGTTCTAAATGGACTCAATATAAGAAACTTAAAGGCTTTCGCACTCACTTAGTTAATTTTGCCCCAATTATGTAAGAGTCCTACTTGTTTTTGTTTAGTGGGCCTTTGGTAGTTGTAGACGCGCCCGCGTGGGGGGCCCTCGCTACAGTTCAGACTTGATTTGTGTCACGGTTCTTAATCTGAACCAAAGAGTCCAAATCCGGCAAATCGTTTTGAGAAACAGATTTTTTGAAAAGAAGTGTTAAACATAGACTGCTTTGCCAGATACAGAGTTGCCACCTAAATATTTTAAAATGGGAGAATTTAGGAAACCCTGACTCGGTGCCAAAGGCCACGTGTCTGTCATTACCAAAGTTGCCTCGGCTCGGGAGCTAGGGTACGATTGGGGAAGGTCAGCTATGAGCACCCCCTCTCGCCCGATCCGAAGATCGGCCTCTACTAACCATGATATCCGTTTTTGGAAACGTTATGTGTTCTTATTCCAATTATTAGCCTAGAATTACTATGTTATGCGCACAACAAACAAGTATAGACTAGATTGCCTAATTTGGAAATAAGCATTGCATATCCGTTTGTCTTAAAAAGTACTTTGGAATTTGCTACTCGCAAGTAGGCTAAAATACGGATTTCAACGAGTTTTTCCAACTCAGACAATCCAACCTTCACCCACAGGCATTCAAACAGTTTATCACATAAGCATCTAGCCACATGGTAAGCATGCTGTCATGATATCATTCACACACATGCGATATGCTAAAGCATGAAAATACTTACATCGTACTCCATGCCAAAACTATAAACTAGTTAGCCAACATGCATGGTCCTAGTTCATGTCAAATTGACTAATGCAACACATACAGGATGCACTTAGAGTAGGCTCGGCTAACCTAAGCATGACATGTGAAATGCAATCAATTGATGCACGTATTCAATTTGAAATTGAAGTACAAATGCAGTTAGCATGATGTACCGAGCCCGGTGCATGCAAGACAAATGTATGGATGCACACATGCGTAGCATAAGGTATGCTAAATTAAACATGTCCTATTACTAACCATCAAAGCAGGTAAGTAAAAGGGAAGAAAGAAGTGGGGATTGGAAGACATGCGCACACACGCACCCACACTTATTACAAATTCGCCCTCGCTTGGAGGGACCAAATAAATATTACAGATAATTAACCTACAAGCTAATTAATTATTACAAATCACCTAATTAATTAACAATTTAACTAAGCATAAGAAAAGCAATAACAGGGGCCTCGGGAAGAGGGTTCGATGCGCGCGTGCACGAGTCTTGCCCGGAAGTGCACTGCCATGCATAGGCTGCATCTGTTTTCCCTGCTCTGCCTCTTTGAAGACTGCCAAAGTCTCAGAATTGCTTCCCTGGACATTGGGAGACACCACCGGCTGAGTAGAATGGCCACCGGCAGTGGTGTGTGATCACCAGCTGTTGGTGAAGCTATCGGCCCAGGAAGGATTGTCGGTCGGCACTGGATACTGCCGGTCGGCAGAAAGTTCCTGCAGAATCTGCAATTGACAGCAACATAGGGCAAGGCAGAGCATGGCAATGCAATTCAAGCCATATATGCACTAATCATGTCCCTTATCATGTTAGTAACTCAAAGGGACATGCTCCTTGTTTCTCGGACCATCAATCGCGCATTTCCATGCGTGATGGCCCAAGGGACCAAGTGTGCACATTTTGATGTCAAATGCAATGCAAACCAACAAACCAAAGAGGCCCAATCCCTATCACTAAATCAAGGGACAAGGCATGCATGTTCAATGCAACCTAAGCATGTTAACTAACATGCAACATGGTATAAAAGGGAGCATGCAAAAATGCAATGCACATTAGGTACACAACCTAAGCAACAAGGCAAACAAGCATGCCACAATTATGCAAACTACTTAGAGCATGCAAGATGTAGTGTAATCATGCCACATGCTAGTAATTTGACCAAAGGGAATGCATGCCAAATGCGAATGATTTCAAGCACGCAACACATGCAACCAAAGCATGCAAACATGGGATAATGTAACAACACTTGAATGGCATGCAAGGGATGGACTTATACTAATTGGACAGCTCTAAATTAGGTCCAAAACAGTGGCCAGCATGCTCAAGAATGAAGGCAAAATGACATGCAAACATGCATGCACACAAGGACCAACACTTAAGCATTAAAGAGCAATTCTCGAGCACACTCAAGAGGGTGCAAACATGGACAAATGACATGCATTAAGCTCTGGAAATCATGCAAGAACATGGTGCCAAACCAAGCAAACAAGATAGGCTAAGCATGTGACAATGGTCCAAGATTCAAGACAAGCTAAAGGGGTATTGAACTACACTTAGCAAGACCAAACATGGCATGAATTTAATGACCAAAAACAGAGTTTTAGCACATAAAACAAAGCCCAAAAGACCACTTAGATGGCATCTAAATGGCTTGAATTCAAAAGCATGCACAATGACCAAAACATGGAGCATGCAAGACAAGCTTTCAAAGCTTCAAAGAGGCATCCAAGGCAAGCATACAAGCATGTTAAAGGGACTGAAATGATGCTATAAACGGCGCCAAATCATTAAAACAAAGCAAGTAATGCATGCTACACACTCGCACACTTAAGGCCAACAAGCCGGAATGCAAAGGGGCTATACTAAGCATGCCAAAGTCGACCCAAACGACTATGGACAGACCTCAAACATGGAAAAATAAGCACAAAAGCTTCACGAAGCTAGGCCTAAAACATGCTAGAACAATGGTTTACAACCTAAGGCATGTTAAGGCCTAAACATGGCATTACAAGGTAGGTGTGCTAAGCATGCATGGTGTACCAAAATCAACAAAAAACAGAGGCATATTATGACATAATAAGCACAAAAATCAGCTAAGGCATGGTCGACATGAAGCTTAGCTAGGTGCTCCCTCAAGAGGCCAAAAATGGTCCTTTTCAAGGACAACAAGGAGAGGGGGTGGCCCTCTCCTCCCTATGACCTCAAGGCACCATCCTCACCTCTGAAATCCCTCAAGATTTCAGTGGTGAGGAGGCCCAAACACCAAGGTCCCGGAGCTCACTCAAAATAGCACAAAATGGGGCCTCTCAAGGCCTAGGAGGGGTCAAACACCTCCAAACCACAAAACACTCTAAACAAACTATTTAGAGGGCCCAAAAAAATAACTTTTTTATATTATACACTAAGCTCAAAAACAGTTTTAAGATAGGCAAAAATAGTATGCAAAAATGGGGAATAAAGGAGTAAGATTGTTACCCTTGAAGACCCTCTTCACAAATGAAGCTCCAGCAACTTCTTTGAGCTCAAAACAGCTCCAAAGCTTCAAGAACAAACCTCTGGCCCTTCAAGAACCAAGAAAAGGTGTAACACGTGTTTGTGTGCAATAGTAAGACACAAACACACTTATACACACACAAAGGCCAAATGAGAGAGAGATATAGAGATAGAATATGTATAAAACCCTAAACCTAAAACCAGAGCTCTCACACAACTTTTCTCTCTAAAATGTCTAACCCTAAGCAAGGGAGAGGGGAGCTCCTCTTATAGAGAAGCCAATCTTGTAAAGCTTACAAGGTAAGCTAACAAGGAAGCCATCCCTCCATACACGTGTATGGAGGGGAACAAAATGCCATACAGTTGTATTAAAATATCTGCAAAAGCAGATGAACAGTAGTCGGCTGCTCAAAATTTTCATTTTGACAAAATGGACTGCCGACCGGCAACATACATTGCCGATGGCAACAAGACACCAGCCGGTGGCCTCTGGCCATGGCCGGTGATGTGTGGGGATGCCTCACAAGGCATTCCCTGCCCTTCCAAGGCAAAACACAAGTGTTCGGTGCAAAACCAGACACTAAACAGTCGAGTTCGGAGATCCTGAGGCAAGGCGCGTAGCCGAGACCTCCGGAAACTCCAAACGAACACAAACATGGATGATCACCGGGTGTTCAAATGGTGACGTCCAAGTCTTGAGGACGGTCAAAAATGGGGTGTCTACAGTTGCCCCTCTTTGACAGAACTCGAAATTCATAACAATGACGGGAGTGAATGTCAAAGCCCAGAGACGACCCATTTTTGACAAGGCCGAAAACTCAGACAAACATGCAAGACAATCAAGATATGCGCCCGAAGGCAGGGGCAAAATGCAAGATAATGTACAGAGCCGGACATAACTTATGATCATGCAAAGAAAGTTGTAACGAAGCATAACATGCGACAGTTTTAAGCTAGCATACACCAAACTACACTACAATGCAGAAAGGATGTAAGAGAATTATGCAATTCTCGATACGTCTCACTCGGAGGATACAATACCTGTGCGGCTCGTCTGGTTGCACCAGCCTCAAATGAACCGTACATACAATATCTTGCCTGGAAAGAAAGCAAATTTAACAGGTACAATATTATTAGCAACTTGCATGATGATGCAAAAATGGATGCAAAATGATATGCAATATATACAAAACAATGTATAAATAATGCAAAAGAAGATGCAATGTAATTGAAACAATGCGAACTATATGCAAAGCAATTGAATCATGATCCAATCATGAGCGGTTCGAAACCACACAAATGTCAAATAGATTGATGGAGGTAACAAGTCCGTCTACTATAGAACAGTCTACTGAACTATGAGTAATGTAGACGGACACAAGAACAAGTATAGGGGGGGATTGACACAAGTGGGGAAACGACCCGCTGAAGAAAGGACAATGATCCTAAAGCCGGATGCAAAGATTACACTACAATGTAATATATATGTGGATATGCTAGGAAGACGGCAATGGATATGGCACGCGGGCCAAACCAAATCTTGCCTAGGAAAGGCATGTACGCATACAAGCCATGTTTAACATAGAACGGTTTACTGAACTATGTTTCGACACGAGAAGTATGGGCACATACCAGACCAAGCTCAACATGGAAAGGATATTTTGTGCTCATCTCTATGTTTGATTAAGTGTCTTTCTCTGTTTGAGGTTTCCTCCTCACCCTTTGTGTTTAAACTCTCTTTTAGGCCTATTTTTGCATGATATTTTAGGCTTATTTGTGAGCTGTTTCGGACTTGGTCATAAACTGTGAAATGTCTTTTCTTGAGCCCCTCTTCAACTTTGTTGAAGGGCTCTACTCTGTTTGAGGCTAGCAGCTATCACTTGTCTCTTTATCCTTCTTTTAGGCCTTTTTCTTGCATGATATTTTAGGCCTACTTGTGATTATTTTAGAAGCTTTACATAAACTGTAAAATGCCTTTTTTTGAGCCCCTCTTCAACTTTGTTGAAGGGCTCTTTACTGTTTGGGGCCAGCTGCTGTCCCTTATCTCTATTCCCTCTTTTAAGGCCATTTTTGCATGATAGATTAGCCCTACTTGTGTTTGTTTTTGAGAGTTGTCATAAACTAAAAAATATCTTGTTTTAATCTCATCTTCAAGTTTTTTTAAGGTTCCATTTTTGTTTGAGGTCATATGCTTCCTTGTATGCTTGATTGTCTCCTATTTTGAGCCTTACACCTAAGCCCTTGTTGCATGCTTTGTTTGGCCTTCTAGCCACTAAAATCCAGTGGATTTTCAGTGGTTGAGACACTATTTTGAGCTCCCAAATCAGAGGGGGGTGACCCCCCCTCTCACCTTGACTTGTTTGGTGGTCACTTTGGCCTTCCAAAGAGACCCCATCTCGCATGCTTTGGAGTCACTTCCTAGGGTCAATTTAGTGAGTTTTGGGACTACCATATTTGATTTTCAGAGTTTTTTGTGCCATGCTAAGTGTCCACCTTGTATGTGCTTAAGAATCCCTTGCATAGTCCTCTAAAGGAGCTCATCATTTTTGCATGCCATGGTTGCATATTAGTGGTTATTTGGGCCTATTTACATATGTTTTGTTCACTGATTTTTTCTGGTTTGGTGAGATTCCATGTACATCCTATACTTGCCATGTAAACCATGTTTGCTAGTCAAAATTGCATGCTATTTTAGTCCATCTTGCTAGCATCTTTTGGCCATGCTTTGAACTGAAAATGTCCATGTTTTGGGACTACCTTGGCTCTGTCTTCATGCTTCATGATCAAATAATGCATGCTTTGTATAGCTACAAGTCATTCCATGTGCCTAGTTTCAAGTTTCGGGGTTCATCTCATGCATCGGGTGCCATATTTCCATAATTCGGGACCATTTTGCATCATATTTCAGTGCTGGAATCTACATGCTTGTATGCCATATTCCATGCCTTGCCATGCCTTGATAGAGTTGCATGTTATGCCTAGGATCGGTCCTCGGTTTGCGTGCATGTGTGCACGTATTTTGATAGTCTTATTTTCACCTAATGGCTACTGATGTGAGTGTGGCTGAGGTCCGCTCATGTTAGTGTAAGTCCATTATGCATTGTGTACACCATTTCATTTCATAGCATTGCGTATGCTAGGTTGTATGTTAGAGCATTGTGCATGCCTCGTTACATCATGCATTGTGTATGCCATTTCATAGCATTGTGTATGCTAGGTTGCACGTTAGGGTTGCATTCACGCATATCATGCATATTGCATAGTGTTTGGGATAGGAGTTAGCCCCAGCACGGGAAACGAGGGACGTTTCGTACTCCGAGTGAAGAAACATGTCTCAATTCCCGGTCGCCGACACTCCAGATTATCCATGATGGAGTCTAGGCCTTGTTGTGTCCATATGTGCATTCATTTCATATTGAGTCATGCAATTCGACTTCTCGGCCATCATGCATCGAGATGCGTGAGTGGTGACACGAGGATTGAGGACTACACTCCCCGAAGAGTAGTCATGCATACATATGTGAAAATACTTTGCCATGCCCCTTTGTTGCTCATTGTTGCAGCAAATCAGAAATCAGCAGTCTTCTAGAGCTTGGTACGCATTCCAAGAAAAATTGTAAACAGAGGCAAACCGGGGCATCGCAAAGGATTTTCGCGCAAGGCAAATTCAAGCATACATCATTCATCATCCGGAACAGAGCTGAGGCGGTCCACGGATTTGCGTGCAATTTATTGCTTTCCTAGATTAATGTGTTAATTAATTAGGATTTTGAATTTATTCAGGACTGTATTATTTATTCATTTGGGACTGTATTATTTATTCGGACCCTCTGCGCGAGGGCAATGTTGTAATAAGTGTGCGTGTGTGTGATGTATGTCTTCCAACCCCACGTCTTTCTCCCTTTTATTTACTCGCTTATGATGGTTAGATTAGGGCATGTTTCAATTAGCATACAGTATGATAGCATGTTTGCATTCATTCATCTGTCTTGCATGTACCGGGCTCGGCGCATCATACTAACTGCATTTGTATCTCAATTCCAAGTTGAATACATGTTAGTTGTAGCATTTCACATGCCATCTTTAGAATAGCCGAGCCTATCTTAGTTGCATTTTGCATGTGTTGCATTAGGCATTTCTGTATAGTTAGGATCATGCATGGATTTCTAACATAGCTTTTGTTCTGGCTTGGAGTACTCGGTAAGTGTTTATGCTTTAGCATCCTTGCATGTGTGTGAGTGATTGCCATGATAGCATGCTTACCATGAGGCTATATGCTTATGTGATATAACTGCCTGAATGCCTGTGGGTGAAGGTTGGACTATTTGAATTGGAATAAATGCATTGACTATGAGTTTTAAGCCCACTAGATAGTGGTAAAATCATGTTTTTCTAAGCCCACCCGAGGGTGGCAAATCCACGTCTTAGCCTACTTGCAGGTAGCACCATCAAACCACTTTCAAAAATAAACATGAAATGTTTCGTTCCAATTCAGACGATCCAGTCTATACTTGTATGCTGTGAGCATCACATAGTAAATCTAGGCTAATAACCGGAATAAGAACGCATAAAGTTTTCAAAACTAGATATCATGGTTAGTAGAGGCCGATCTTTGATCGGGCGAGCGGGGGTGCTTACGAAGTGACTTTCCCCAATCGTACCCAAGTTCCCGAGCCGAGGCAACTTTGGTGGTGACGGACACGTGGCCTTAGGCAACGAGTCAGGTTTCCTAAATTTCCCAAAAATAAAATATTTAGGTGGCGACTTTGTATCTGGCAAAGCAGTCCATGTTTGGCACTTCTTTCAAAAAATCTGTTTTCTCAAAATAATTTTCCGGATTTGGACTCTTTGATTCAGATTAAGAACCGTGACAATTTGAGAGTCCGAACTTGTAGTGAGCCCAAATGAACAGAACGGGACCTCATCCCTCCCGGGGCGTTCGGGGACGTCTACACACAGGGACGAGGGTGCCCAATGTATGTGTTGAGGCACCTAAACCCGCGGCAATAGCTGAAGCAACTAACCCTATTCCATTTCTTGTCTGCATGACAAAGGAAACTTCACATAAGTACAAAAACCAATGACTCAAGGACAAAAATATATCTTGGGGTATTAAGAAATGATCAAGAAATTTTAAAACATCAACAAAATATTTCCAAAATTAATAAGATAATTCAATATCCCCATAAAAGCAATGTCATAATGAAAAATTAGGAAAAATTCAAGATCTTAGTAGTCTCAACATATATGCAAATAAAATCTACATAAAGTAAAACCTTTTCTTTCATACCTCAAATGAAGTTACCTCTTTTGTTGCAATGTTTCTAGAGGGAAATGAGTAGGAATCTTCAAACAACCCATTAAGTTTGTATAGGAAAATATAGTTTGGTACAAAATCCAGGCCATAAGAAACTCAGGAGAAAAATTAAATTTAAAAAGAGAAAGAGGTGGAATTAATCAACTTCAATGCAACACCTACTTTAGGACTTGCATAATTATGTTAAAGGATCTCTATGTATGAGGTTTAGGTTTGTATAGGTTTTCTCCATTACCATTGTAAGTTCCAAAATAAAGAGTCCAAGTCAAATTAGAGTCTATATTATTTACAAATTTAAAAAGAAACTTTCAATCCATTAATGACATTGAAATTGATAACAAGTATGCCAAAAATTTTGCTACCATAACAAAAATTTCCATGAATATTTAAACCACTATGAAGTGCTCTTGTCTATATACAAATAGATTTTTTTTTATAAAAAAAATGAATCACATTCTTCTCGTTACCTCAATTTATTGAAATTATACCCTAGGTTAATGTTCTAGTGTTAGTGCTCTAGAGTGTAGAGGAAAGAGATAAAATCCACTTGATCTGAGCCTTTTGAATTCTTCTGGTTTGCAATAGATATCATTGTTTGGCCATGAGTCCCTACTACTACAACTAACACCAAGCCATAGTTAAATTTTCAATTATCAATTTAGTGCATACATTCTATGTGGCAACTTCAATTATCGGCAGGAAGAAACAAGCTCTAATATTCATAATCAACAGTTGGACATGAGTAATACTATGCACCCTTGGGTAATTCCTGTTGTATGTGTGGCATCAACATATTATTCAAAAATAATTCCACTTCAACTAAATATATTCATGCATAAACATAATAAAGACGTACAAAAAAAAAACAAAAAAAAAAAAACATATAGGATGAAATGAAGTTATACAATCTGCAGACCTTTAGATCATCCATTTTATGCTCCTTTAAACAGCCAATGTGATACTCCTTTTCACACTAAAAGCAAAAAAGGCAGCACGCAAGAGAGAGAGGGAGAAAGAGAGAGAGAGAGAGAGAGAAATTAATATGTTTGTTAAAATCATAAGTCTTTAAGAACCAAAAAAAGAAGATGGAATCTCAAACATGGCAAAGCAAAGACAAGAATATCAACGAAATACCCGGTCACACAGTATAACTGTCTGAGGGCCAAATATTGATTTGCTAAAACCATGGCCCCTGTATCCATCATCAATATGTAGAAAAATATAAGCTCACAAATGCAGATTACGAAAGAAATAAATAAATAAAAGAAAAAGAGACAAAAGTTAATTGCAGAATTTAGCAAAAAGACACGGCACAACAAAGTTTTTGCATGCATTTGGTCCATAGGAGGCAAGAATTTCTATAACCAAATTGAAAAATGTTTCAGTTTAGTGGAACCACTTTCAAGAGTCTTCTATTGGTGAAGGCTTATGTAAACTATTAGGACACAACTTAAGCTTCTAAAGAGAAATTATGGTGAGAGAAAAAAGACTGTGAACACAACCTACACAGTGCACATCCACCAACATCAGTCTTTGTAGTTTCAACAATGTGGATGCAACGCTTGGTTATCTGTTCTAGAGGATCTATTCCTGTAATTCTTCCTGCTGCCAAGACATTTGCATTGTGTTCCACAAATTTTTCTTTCTGGAACATGTTTTCGCAATATTTGCAGTACCAAGTACCACTGGGGATGCTAGGTAGAGAAACACTCTACAATTGAACAAAACGAGTATTTATACAATGTTGTCAATAAGTGGTTTGAATGCATTAATTAAGAAATGGATAAAGATAAACAAAGCACCGGTCAACCACTCTACACTAGCGCAATTTAGAAAATTGACCAAACAGCAAAAAGGTTTGAGTACTAAATAAAGAAAAAAAACATACAGACAAGACATTAGCACAAGAAAAGACAGAGGCAAGCATCCAGGGTATTGGAGCTACAAAACCAGAAAAGAAATGAAAGGACTTAAAAGGAATTCATTCAAGAAACTTGAATCACCTATGTGAAAAGCCCTTGGGAAATTATCACAACATAAAAGATCTCATCCATTTGCACAGATTGAGCAAAGATCATCGCTTTCCTCAGCGGATAACTTCCGCAGTTGTTACAATTTCATAGACAACTCATGGGGAGACACTCCATTTGATGTATAGATGTGTAGGTAACTGCATTAGGGGAAAAAAGTTATCTAATGATGTATAAGTGGTCACAGAAACCACATGTTCACTAAACCTCCCAAAAACATCAAAGGAACACTCACGGCTTGCGATGAGAAGCCTAACCAGCATGTGCTTCAAACTGAGAAGGGCTGACCTGCTCACAAATGTTGAAACAGTAAACACCTCAATGAGAATCAACAAAGATGTAACTCGAGTGGCAAAAAAAAAAAAAAAAGTATCTCACTTTCGCAGCAAAAAAAAAAATATTCCAAAACCCTTCTTATATCATTCTGCACATTTTTGTAGATGACAAGTTATCAGAATACAAATACATATCACAATAAGGTGCTTTACAGGGAAAGCGTTGCTTCCACAAAAATATAAAATATGTTAATTGTTTAATACATTAGATCTTTATGAAAGCAACATAAACATTTCCTTAAACCAAAATAATAATATGAATGTGCTAATCTCAACAACCTGCCCACGAACAAAATAAGCTAGTTCAGTTCCATCAGCCAGCGCATCATCCTAAAATACCAACTTGTGGAACCGCAGATCTCTTCAGAAAAAGATAAAAACCAAGTATTTAGTCAACTAAATCAGCCAACTTGATTAATCAAACCAGAAATGATGACAAAGATACATCCACCCAGGACACAACTTAACAACTTCAAGAACATATACTAACTTTCGAGTTAACCTAGCAATGAATAAGAACTCAAATTCAAAACATTACGGTGACAACAGTGACAAAGGGCTAACCTTAATTGATTAAGTGCTATGAAAGGAGAAAAAAAAAATTAGTTCTTTCATGAGGGTTAATCCCTTAAGACTTAAAAGATTCATCAAAATAAACACAAACCTTGAACCCAAAAAGTCTTGTATATTTACATCATGGTCTAACTTCTTAAAGGTTTTCTTCAGTGCCTACATTCTCAAATAGAGCACCAAAAGGCTTGAATGAATATGATATGTCTATCATTTCATATTTAATGAAAACAGAGAAAGAAAGAATGAATTGGTGTACTAGAGAACGGGCAGTATTAATCTTACTTCAAGGCTCTCCAACTTCCTGGTCATTCAAATAAAAATTATTTAGCTTTCTTCAAGATTCCATTCCTTCTTCTCGAATAGGTCACTTGTTGATTGCTAGTGCTCTCTAATCTCTTTATCTTTAACTTAACCCTCCCCATATTGTAAACAAATGAGAAAGCCCCATAAAACACCAATGTCGCTGGTGCATCTATGTTTAGCCAATCCTAACCTACTTCAATTCTCCAAGCCAAACACTTGTCTAACAATAGAATGAATTAATTCCAAGAAGCTCCAAAATGACCATGAACATAAAGGTCTGAGATAAATTTTTTATCAACAATAAAAATTGGTCAAAAACTATAAGACCTTAAAATGATTCAATTGTGTTGTAACTGTTAACCATTATTCTCTGTTTCCACAAGATCAAAACAGAACCTAAATCTAACTTTAAATTGTTTTTTTTCTTTTTTAAAATGATAATTGGAAACTCAAAACCAATTGGAAAGTGAGTGAATTTGGTGGCACCAAGAAAAAGAAATTATAGGAAAGAGCTAAATAAATAATACCCAAGTGAAGATTTCAAGTTTCGAATAGATTCAAAACTGTGAAATCCCTAGAATGTATAACTCAGAACAAAAAGATAGATATAACGAAAGAAAACTTTGAGAAAGGCTAAAACAAGTAAAAACCCATATGAGGAAATGGGTTCAGATGAGAAGAGGAAAGTTGAGAGAGGAATTAGTAGAGAGAGAGAGAGAGAGGGAGGAGATGAGAGATTACGATTGGATGACGGGCTATGCCATGATTGAGGCTGGAGAATCGGTGAGCTATCAAAAATTTCACAAACTACCTCGTACAAAACAGGGAGGGATAACATAATCAATCAATTATATTAGGAGAAAACTATGGTATAAAGAAGAATGCTAACCCAACACAACAAAAATGCTAACCCAACACAGTAAAAAATGCTAACCCAACACAGTAAAAAACAAAAACAGCCATCAGCTGAGTTCGAAGGAGGAGAGAGAAACAACATAATCAACGACAACGACTCGAAATTGCCTTGTGAGTTCAAAAGAAGCAGCGTCGGTACAACAACGACTGCGTACAAATCTTACCCTTTGCGAGTTGTAAATTGAAATCCGAAAGGTTGTAAGGGATGTAAAGGAACATAGAGTGGGTTTTTCTAGGTAGTGTTTTTTGGCTCTGCTCAAGAAGAGCAGAGAGTGTGAGAGAGAGAGAGAGAGAGAGAGAGAGAGATGGATTTTTTGGTTCTGTTCAAGATGAAGATGAAGACCTAGAAGAAGAAGGGGTGTCCATAGAGAGATTAAAACCTTCCTTTGATTTCAGATTCACAGCTAAAGAGGAGATGAGATGAGCATAGTAACCCTCAACAATTCATTCGACCTTCATCATCACAGAGAGAGAGAGAGAGAGAGAGAGAGAGAGATTAAAACCCTATGTTCCCTTTCTATTTGGGCAAATTAGAAGGCAAAAGAGTTATTTTGTAAAAGCTCAAAATTTTAATATATATATATATATATATATTTGTGATTGGCGCTCAAATTTTTATTTTGGCACCTATTTTTATTTTAGTTATACTACTCACGACAGAAATTGCGTGTCGTGAAAAAAAAAATATTTTTAACGGCTAGCATATGAGCGTCATGGAAAGTGTACTTTTTAATGGCTGACTTTTTGTGCATCGTAAAAAGTCTGATATTTTTAACGGCTGGCTTTTTGTGCACCGTGAAATGTTCAATATTTTTAACGGCTAGTGTACGCGTGTCGTATATAGTTGATGTATTAATGGCATGCCATATGTACGTCATAGAAAGTTTTATTATTTACGGCTAACATTGCAAGCCGTAAGAAAATCATCATTATTAGCATTCATGGCCTATGCAATAGACACACCGTGGTTGGAAAATTATTTACGACATGGAAAAAATGTAAGTCGTAAGATTGAGAAACTACGGCTTGCATTTACTGTATGTCGTTAATGTGGAGCCGTAAAAACTCAGTTTTGCTGTAGTGATTAGTGTAACTAATTAATCTTAGTTATTATTAATCAAAATTAATCTATGACTAATCAAGGTTTAACTTAATCTTGCTTAACTTAATTAATCATGATTAAGGCTCACTAATCTTGCTTAATTAGCACTAATCTTGATTAGTAAAATTTCACATAACACTGAAATGATAAACACATCAGTCTAAGATCTTTAAGCTCCTCAATTATTGTATAGGCACCTCATAGTATTCACAAATCTAAGCTTAAGGCATTCTCCTAACTCTTAATATTTTTCAAATGTTTATATTCTTAAATTGGTTTTATCACGGCATGTTTCTCAGTTCTAAATTTCTTAACGAGTTTTGATGAAAGTAGGCATATAACATAAGGTAGGGCTTAGGGTATTTAAAGATAGATGATAGTGTTGTTGTAACATGTGGCATCCTTTGGGGTGTCACATAAAGTATCCAAGTCCTAGAGCCAGCCAAAATGGGGTGTCTACACTTGGCCTGGATGAGTAGATCCAAGAAGACAAGAGCTCGACCTAGGTAAGCAGGTCCTTGATGAACAACTCACCTAGGTGAGCAGATCCAAGAATATAAGACCTCGACCTAGAAGAGTAGGTCCGAGAAGATTATATATCAACCTAGGCAAGTATATCTAGAAGAACGAACTCACCCTAGGTAAGTAGATCCAAGAAGACAAGGCCACGACCTAAATAAGTACATCCATAAAGAAAATCCCTCTGCCTAGGTAAGCATGTCCAAGAAGTGAAAAGCGTGACCTAGGTAAGTAGATCCAAGAAGAAAATGGCTCAACCTAGGTGTGTAGATTCAAGAAGAGAATGCCTCAGACCAGGTTAGCAAATTCGAGATGAAAAGAGCTCGACCTAGGTAAGCAATTTCGAGAAGATCAGAGCTTACCTGAGGTGCACAGAGTTGAGATAAACAAAGCCTACTCGAGAATAGAAGATCTTGTTGGCAAGGGATTGTTGAGGCCTTACAATGTGGCTTGACAAAATTTGGAGCTCGGATCTAATGATATTGAAAACCTTAGTCGATGTTAAGAATAAGTTGAAGGGAATGAGCATGAAAATGAATCGAAGGGAATGACCCTTGATCGAATGAAATGACCCTTGAGGGGAGAACAACCCTTGAGCAAGTTAACTTAGGCTTGCTAAGAAGGCAGAGTTGAACTAAGTTAAAATGATGTTCTAGTGAGGAACCGTATGATAAACCTAGGCTTGTCGAGAAGGTAGAGCTAAACCAAGTTAAAGTGATGTTCCAGTGATGAACTGTGCATTTAACTTAGGCTTGTCAAAAAGGCAGAGCTGAATTAAGTTAAAGTGATGTTCCAACAAGGACTATGCGATTGCTGAGAAGGCAGAGCTGAACTCAGTTAAAGTGATGTTCCAGCGAGAAACTGTGCATTTAACTTAGGTTTGTTGGAAAGACAGAGCTGAACTAAGTTAAAGTGATGTTCCAGTGAGGAATTGTGCGATTAACTTAGGCTTGCAAAGAAGGTAGAGTTGAACCATGTAAAAGTGATGTTCCAGCAAGGCACTGCGCGATTAACTAGGGCTTGCCAAGAAGGCAGAGCTGAAACTAAGTAAAAGTGATGTTCTAGCATGGAACTATGCGATTAACTAAGGCTTGCCAAAAAAGCAAAGCTAAACTAAGTTAAAGTGATGTTTCAACGAGAAATCATGCAAAGTTTAGCCAAGCTAAACAAATGGCTAAAGAAAAAGTCGAGGTAACGAATACTAGGAATTATGCCCACTTAAGGCAATAAGAGTTAGCCTTAAGTGTTAAAGTTTAGTCGAGCTATACATATGGCCAAAGTCATGAACGTCGGTCAAGGATGCTAAAGTCTGAATTGTGATTGTTGATCCTAGCAAAGTTGCTTAAGAGGTCAACGATTGGCTCTAGTTAGTTCCACGTTGTCATGGAAGTTGGGACGACAAAGTTGGAATTTGAGAAGATAAACATTGAAGCCAAGTGCTTTGAAGTCGACGTGTCATGATCTCGATCAAAAGTGCAGTTATTGTTGTGATGTTTTAGCCGACATGTCATGACATTGGTCGACGTACGTCCCATCACCTCAATATTTCTAGGGTAATAAGACCTAGGGCAGTTAAGGGGACATAATTTATGAGTTGTCCAAGTGGCCTAGGCTGTTAGCCGAGGTTACACGTGGATGGTGGTGATTGGCTGTGGTGTGCTGTGATCACACCAAAATCTGAGATATTCAGAGAATGACTAGAGTCCTAAATGATGACAAACTCCTAGATTGGATGAATTAGGATTCTTGTGAGAGGTGTATCCTAATCCAATTAGGAGAGATGAGTCCAAGGTAAGTATTATACTAGTAAAGGATAAAAGTCCTGTTGAAGTAAGACTTTTAAGATGAGGAGGATACAAGTTATATAAGGCAGACTCCCCATGGGTCAGAGGTGTGTTTTAACTTGTGAATTATTGCTTGAGTTATGATCTTGTTTGATTATCTAGTGGGATAAAGTTACTGACTTCATTGTCGGAGTGCCCTCCCGGTTGGCAGCAATTAGGATAGTTATTTTGTTCATGTTTGTTGGTGTTGATTCCATCTAGTACACGTGCTTTTCAACTTTGTTCCCGGGATCTAGGAGAAAATTCAGAGTTTGGTTGTATAGTCGGATTTTAACACCCACAATTGATATATCTTAGAGTGAGCAAATTAAAAAATAATAATAATAAAAATTATACAAAAAAATAATTAAAAAAAAAGAAATTCATGGTAGTGAAATTGTATAAATTACATGTCCAAGAAGATCTATCTATATATATAGTTGCATACTTGAGCTAGTGTATACATACATACATATATATATATATATATATATATATATGGTTACATTACAATGCATTACATGAGGCAGCAAGCATTGATATTATCGTCGTTGAACATTACAATACATTACATGAGGCAGCAAGCATTGACATTGTCATCGTTGAACATATTGCTAACTTTGTCATCTCCCCTGTGATTAACTGGAATGGTACCATGCAAGTCCCCGACATTGTATCCGTGCCTCCAATAGTTGTAGCTCTCTTTGTAATCGTTAGTGAGGTCTTTGAAATAGTTGTTAGCAGATGTGAAATACAAAGGTGGGTTTGGGTATGGCCAAAACTCGGCTCTCTTCCCAGCCCTCCTCACTGCTTTCAGCACTTTGTTGCGATCAACATACCCTATCGCTGTCACCTTCTCCATCTCTAGATTCACTTCAACTGAATCTACCCCTGCATCACCCACATATATAGAGCCATACACACACTGAAAAATATATATGACATTTGTTTTGTCTTTCACTTAGTATATATAGTTTTAGATTGTTATTGAAAATAAATTATTTTTATTTTGGTAAATTACATTGATATCCCTGAAGTTTGAAAATAATATAATAATCCCCTTAGTATTTTTTTTTCATAATTACACCAACCTCTCTTGTCTCTTACTAGTTAAATAAAATGAACCAAAACTTGTATAGATAATGTGAAGACGGCAATAAGTAGTGATGAAAAGTAGCGAGCAAGGTTCTAAATTGTAGTATCGGGTAACGTAATGGTATCGGTCGTGGAGTATCGGTATCGGTAGTATCAATCGGTATGTATCGAGAATCGGGTGTCGCGGCAGTAAAATTTTAAAAATCATTTTACAACTTTTTCAACTTTTTCAGTCCCGTACCGGTTTGAACCGGTGAGTATCGGCCTATCGCGGCTTGTATAATGGTTATAGGCCGATACGTATCGGGACTCGGCTGATACTCCTGGGAGTTTCAATCTCAACGGTATACCAGCCTGCATCCGTTGCGGCACCCTATTTTTCCGATATGTATCAACAGATACGTAGCGTATCGGCCAGTATTTAGAACCATGGTAGCGAGTAATTATTATGTAAATTAAAACTTGATAAATTTGTGAAAATTATTATATTTTTTCTAAACTTTAGAGATGGTCAGTGTGACTTACGATTTTTATTTATTTAAAAAAAAAAAAACTCTTTAATTTAAGGGTAATATTAACACACCTCTAAGTTTGTAGATGGCGTTCTTGACAACTCTCTCGCAGCCAGTGCAGCACATTCTGACTTTGAGTTCCACAGTCTGTAAAAGTAAACACGGACAATAAGTGAGATGCTCTGTTTCTTCAAAAGTGAACACGGTTTTCCTCTTTCTACTTATTCCTTTGTTCCTTTTGTTCTTCTTTGACAACCTTTCTAACTCCCACCCTAGGCGGTTGCAATAACAAATTAAAAGGGATTAAGAAAAGCTATTTTCTGTGCCTTTTTATTAAACTTATGAGTCTGTCAATCACAGCACAAAAGCATGGAACATTATCTTAGTGTCTCCTACATCTGTTTCAATACCCCAAGCTCATATAAGAAACTTGAACCATTAAAAGAATTCTGATGGTAGAATATGCCAGTTTGGGCTCAAAAATAAAATAAAATTCTTCTTTTATGCTTTATATATATTCTGTACAGTAGACTTGTGTATTATGCCTTTTGTGTCGGATTAATAATTGAGATTCACTTATCTCCAGTTAAAATTTTAGTCCCGTGCACAATATTATGCCATGTTAGTTATTTTTTTATTTTTTTACAATTAAAAGTCCAAATTTTATCACCACACAAATAAATTTAATTTGAATAAAAAATTTAAAACAATATTAATTGGGTCAATAAATTTTGTGAAAGAAAAAACAAACTGATGCCTTCAGTTTATAAATATATATATATATATATATATATTAACTTAACATTGTCTAATACTCGTGATTAAACTTTTCTCATTCAACGTCTAACTGAAAAATAGTAATTCTCTTAGTAGTAATCATGGGCATAGCATGATTGTGAGCCCACATATAATCTTTTCTTGAATTTGTGTTGATCCTGGAGCAACATGTTAAAAAAAAAAAAGAAAATCGAACAATTAATTGATAAATAACCTAGCTTTCACCCTTATAATCTACTGATTTTTTTTTTTTTGGCAACTTGTCTAGGAAAATCCATCCCTTTTTTTTATATGGGCTCCAAAACAAAAAATATATCTAGAAGTTTTACTCCTAATTTTATTTAAAAATATTGAGCCGTCCAAATTTACGCTGTGCGTGAACACTGTAATACACTATTTTTTTGTTTTTAGATGACTGTAATACACTAATTGAATGTTATTGTCAAACCACAATTTACAATTCTGAATACTAATTCTACTTATGTATCGATTACTATCTAAAAATGTGTTCTACTTTTAGCATCTCTTTGTTTTCCTTAGGTTGACACTTGGCATGGTTAAGATGGATTGTATGTTTAAACAGGTGGCATATATAAAACATCATTTTCATTTCAACCTCAAAATAGTAAGACTATCGCATGCCATAGCCTCAATACAGCCAACAACTCCATGTTTGCATAATTTATTTCCGTGCTCATATTTTACAGAAGGCCGATAGTAATTAAATGTTTTAACCTTAACTTAAAAACAACATATATTTATGTATATATTATAACCTTAGTATGCAAAAAAAACAAAACAAAACTACATAGGATGTGAAAGCCAACCTGCAAAGAAAGTGGTCGACCCTTGGGCATGTTGTGGTGGGTATGTTTGATGCTTTTGTGGTGGGTGTGTCCACGATGATCGAAACAGTATGCGATAGCTGAAATCAAAGAGGAGAATACTCTCTCTGGTTGGCTAGCCATTGGCAATTGGATCGTTGGTTATATAAAGACTTCAGAGAGAGAGAGATAGAGATAAGAAGATAAGACAAACCCAGGCCTAGAAGATATTCCCTAGAAGGCATAGCTTTCTTTAAGTTTTCAGCCTCTTTAAAATTGAAAAATATTCTAGAGAACCAACGAAAAAGTTGTTTATAATACTATCCGGGAAGGCAAATTAGTTTCTTGTGCTTAAATTCAATGGACTTGGTTGGGATAGGGGCGTGGGTAATCAGTACCCCTTCAAATAATTTTAGAAGAACCCTTTCGACAGGGAATGGTATCTAAAACCCTTACATTAATGCTTGCAATGTGGGTCAAGCTAAGCCGACATGACTCTGCTGACAACTCCAAAGCAACCCAGAATATATATCATATCTATCATATGTGTGGGTCAGATTGATGAGCTTAAGGAAGTTAAAGGTGGGTTTTGCAGGTAAAGGAAGCAAAATATTCTAACAATCTCCTTTTATTTTATTTTATTTTTTAAGTTTTTTCTCTATTCTTTAACTTCTTTGCAAATCACCACACAATGACTTGTGCCATATATCAGCAAAGCAAAGCCCAATAAAACATGAAAAAAGAGAACCTTTATTTCAATACTTTTGTTGCTGATATATTCCGGCACTGCCATAAGTTGGGCTTTATTTCTATACCATGGATGTTTCACATATTATATACAGAGACATTAGAAAAGAGAACCTTTTGGTGGTTCTATGCCTTTAAATGCAATAATACTACAAACTCATAATTTTTACTAATAGTTTACTCAAAAACATCAATATGTGATCCAAATTAACATTGTATATTGAACCACAAAACACACATTAAATCTCCATCACAATTTTCGGATATGTTTGGTTTGTCTCTCAAAATATATTTTTGAAGAAAAAAAATTCCAAAAACATGTTTGGTTGAATTTTTTTAAAAGGAATTTCAAAATCACTTTCTTCTCCGTTATATATCAATCAATTAATTATTTTTTCTTTCTCCTCTCTCATTCTCAATCACTTTTTTCCTTACACTCATTTATTCAACTACAAAAAAATTATCAAATCATCCAAAACTCTAAAACTCCAAAATTATTTTCAAAATATACAACAAAATAAATTTTCAAATTTTTTGAACTCTCTAAAAAAATTACTTCCCAGAACACAAATCAAACTAGGCCATCAATTCTGCACGACTTTCCGGTAATATTTTTGGGATCGTAGTTGTACTATAGTCTTAAAGCATCTTTCATATTTGCCTACATAATACTGCAAACTAATTATAAGTAGCTGAAAATTTTATAAAATTAAATATACTGATTCATTTTTATTAAGTAATCAGAAGATAAAAGATAATCCACTTCCTATGTGTTGTACCAAGTAGACAATACTAGGGATTTTTGGAATAATATATCCCATTCTTAACCACTAAGGACAACACAATGGTTCCTTCACGCGTTCACACCAAAGTAGCTTTGGAAATTTTCGAAAGTACAGTAAAGGAATAAAGTCCTACAATGGATCACTAAATTTACCTAGTAACTATCAAATTTGTCAAAAATATATCAATTAGGCATATTATTCGGGGATTAGAATTTTTAGCAGTAATTTTGCAATAGTGGTTTATTGATGGTCTGACTTCCAAAATACAATTAACGGCATGGTTTAAGGGTGGTTTAAAGTCACCACTATTGAAAAGGACACAACTTCTCTCCAGTAATTAGAGGGTGCTGTTTGACACGGGTGGGTCTTGATTCGGGCATATATTGATAATTCAAACCGTTCAATATACAAAATCAGTCAAGTACATCATTCTTGTAAAAAAATTACGTTGATTGAATATTGATAATCATTTGATTAGATCTCATTTCATAATAATTTTCAAATAGAACTTTCAAAATAAATTGTGACAAAAATGTGATCTAATCAAGTGGTTACCGATATCTAATCAACGTGATTTTTTGAAGGAATGACGAACTTGACAGGTTCTAAATATTAAACCGTTTGGATTATCGTCATAGTTCAAGATGTTAATTAGAATAGATTTAGCTTTATAATTGTTAATTGTATAGCTTTACTTTATGCTTTCGGTGGTAGTGGGTTTTTTGGTATCCAATGCCCATATTTCTCTCTATAAAGAGAGACTTCATTCTCTTTGTAAACATAACAAATATAGAAACATTTCAGAGTCTCTCTCTCGCTCTCTAGCTTCTCTCACTCTCTCAAACTAATCTTTCATGGTATCAGAGCCCAGTGTTACATTTCTGGCAATTTTTTAGTCCCGTATACAGTGGCACACTACATCAAACTGTTCAAAATTTTCTTCTGATTCCAACGGCACCAAGCTCGTTCTCAGAAACCCTAACACGCGCCCCCACGCGCCTCCCTTATCCTCTGCGCGTCAACACTTCCGCCACCACTCTCACACGCGCCCACACGCGCCATCTGCTGTCGCTCACTTCCGCCACGCGCCCACACGCGCCCACACGTCCGCGGCTCCCATACGCCGCGCCTGCTACCGTACGCGTCTCGTGCGCCGCTTCGCTAGTGTGCACCCGCGTGCGCCAAACCAGCTAACGTGCGCCGCGCCTGCGCCTGTCTGCTACCGTGCGCCTTTGCCTACCTGCTAACGTGCTCCTCCCTGCACTCTGCTAACATGCGCCGCTGACATCACTGCTGACATCATCTCTGTCCAGCATTCCTTTCCTTGCTATTTTCGACCTTCCGGACTCACTGGTACACTCTGTTTTACCTAATTTTGCTCTTACGGGTCTATTCCTATTACTTTAACCCTACTCAACTAGTATTATGGATCGTCATGATGCCTCCCATCCCATTTCCGTCATTTTAAATGGTTCAAACTATGTTCTGTGGGCCCAAGCCATGTCCTCTTTCCTCAAAGGCAAGAAGCTCTGGCGAATTGTCACCGGGGATGTGGCTAAACCAGTAAAAGACAGTGCCACTACTGAAACTCCTGTTCATACTGCTACATATGAAGACCGACTTGAGGAATGGGACAGTAAGAATTACCAAATCATTACCTGGTTTCGTAATACCTCTGTTACCTCTATCAGTCTTCAATTTGGCCGCTTTCAGCTTGACTCTGTAACTACTCCTGCGAAAGACATCTGGGATTTTTTGAAAGAACGATACCAGACTACTGGTCTTGCCCATCAATATCAACTTCAGAACCAACTTCACCGCATGCGCCAAGAATCCACTCAGTCCATTAATGACTTCCTTTCTCAAATATACTCTGTTTGGGATCAGCTTGCTCTTTCAGAACCAGCCTGGCATGACCCCGAAGATGCCGTTTTATTTACTATCCATCGCAACCAGCAAAGGTTGGTGCAATTTCTCATGGCTCTTACCCCCTCTTTTGAGCTCGTACGTGCCTCTCTGCTTCATCGCCATCCCTTGCCCACTCTTGAACAAGCCATTTCTGAGTTGCTATCAGAGGAGACTCGTCTAGGTACTCTTCAAACTCATCATGTGGACTCTGTTCTTGCCACTCCTCCGTCCCGGCCATCATTTACCCAGCGGACCACTGCTTGCCTCTATTGTCAGAATCGGGGCCTTCCTTCAACCCATCTCCTGGTCAATTGCCCCGTCAGATCCTGCCGCTACTGCAACAAACTTGGTCCTGGTCATCTGCAACAGGATTGTTTTCGCAATCCATCCCGCTCATCCTCCAATAGCCACTCCTCTCGCGGTGGCTCTTCCCGGGAAAGCTTTCATCGTTCCGGCAACCAGTCTCATCACACTGCTACTTCTGCTTCCGGGAATCAGTCTTATCACACTGCTGCTGCTGCTTCCGGGAATCAGTCTCATCACACTGACACTGCCACCTCTGCAGGGTTCTCTGAGTCACCTGCTCCATCTACCCCTCGCTTTTCTCCAACGGATGTAGAGGCCATGCTCAAACAACTTCTCTCCTCATCTGGTACACCTCCTTCTACTGCTTTGTCTGTAATCCCAGGTAACTCTTCTTGGTATTTTGACTCTGCCTGTTGTAATCATATGACCTCCAGTTCTACTATCTTTTCTTCCTTATCTTCATCTCCTCATATTCCCTCAATACATACTGCTGATGGTTCCCTCATGTCTGTTCGTCATGTTGGTACTGTTTCCACCTCTTCTTTATCTATACCTCACCTTTATCATATCCCTGCTCTTACCTTAAACCTTATTTCCATTGGTCAATTATGTGAACTTGGTCTAACTGTCACATTTTCTGCTACTGATTGTTTGGTACAGGACCCTCAGACGGGGCAGACTATTGGGATCGGCCGTAAGCGTGGACGTCTCTATGAACTCATTCACCTTCATGTTCCTGCCTCTCCTCAGATTGCTGCTCCTACATCTACTTCCTCATTATCTCCCTTTCATCTTTGGCATTGTCGCTTAGGGCATATTTCTGTTACTCGCTTAAGGTCTTTGGTTTCTAGTAGACAGTTGGGTCATGTAATTCCCGATAATTTTGATTGTATACCCTGTAAACTTGCCAAACAACCTGCTTTATCATTTAATAAGAGTACTTCTGTTTCTCTTGCCCCTTTTGATCTATACATTCGGATATTTGGGGGCCCTCCCCTACTACTACTATGGGGGGATCCCGCTATTTTGTTGTTTTTATTGATGATTTTTCCCGGTTTACTTGGCTTTTTCTCATGAAAAATAGGTCTGAACTTAAACACATTTATTATCGATTTGCACAAATGGTTCACACCCAATTCTCCAAAGCCATCAAAATTTTTCGCTCTGACAATGCTATGGAATATCGGGATTCAGATTTCCTTTCCTTTCTTCAGCATCATGGTACACTGCCTCATCGTTCCTGTGCTGGCACGTCCCAGCAAAATGGCCGCGCTGAACGGAAATATAGGCATATTCTTGACACTACTCGCGCTCTCCTTCTCTCTTCTTCCTGCCCTGAAAACTTTTGGGGAGAAGCTGCCCTCACTGCTGTTTACACTATCAACTGTGCTCCTACCCCTGTCATCCATAATCAAACTCCCTTTGAACGTCTGCATGGCACTCCCCCTCCTTACGCCAATCTCCGGGTTTTTGGCTCTGCCTGTTTTGTTCTACTTCAATCCCATGAACACACCAAGCTTGAACCTCGCTCTCGTCTTTGTTGCTTTCTTGGGTATGGCATTGAACATAAAGGCTTTCGCTGTTGGGATCCTCTCTCTAAACGTCTTCGTATCTCCCGCCATGTCGTTTTCTGGGAACACCAAATGTTTTCCTCGCTATCCTCCTTTCACTTACCCGGACTTTCCACTACTGCACTGTTTACTAATCCTTCCATCGATCTTTTCTCTGCTGATTTTGATACAGGTTGCTCCTCCATCGAGACGCCCTTGCTCACCCCTGATCCTGTCCAGCCTGCTCTACCTGAAGGTCTACCTCTTGTTGCCACACCTCCTTCTCCACCGGCTCTTCCTCCCACCGATCCTCCTACGGGTCGACCACGCCGGGTAACTCAACCTCCTATCCATCTTCGTGATTATATTGTTGGATCTGCTGCCTTCTCTACTTATGAACCTACCTCCTATCGTGAGGCTTGTACTAATCCTCTTTGGCAGCAAGCTATGACTGATGAACTCCATGCCTTGGACAAAGCTCATACTTGGGATCTTGTTGATCTTCCTCCTGGCAAGACTGCGATTGGCTGCAAATGGGTTTACAAAATCAAAACACATTCTGATGGTTCTATTGAACGCTACAAAGCTCGTCTTGTTGCCAAGGGTTTCAACCAAGAATATGGCATTGATTATGAGGAGACATTCTCTCCTGTTGCTCGGCTTACCTCTGTTCGCAGTTTACTTGCTGTTGCTACTGCTCGCCACTGGGGGCTCTTTCAGATGGATGTCAAAAATGCTTTCCTCAATGGTCATCTTCTTGAGGAGGTCTACATGCAACCTCCACCTGGGTCCACTTTTCAACCTCATCAGGTTTGCAAACTACAGCGTGCTCTCTATGGTCTCAAGCAAGCGCCTCGTGCTTGGTTTGCTAAGTTCAGTTCTACCATTCATGACTTCGGATTCACCTCTAGCTCCTATGACTCTGCTCTTTTTATACGGACTACTTCTCATGGTACTACTCTTCTTCTTCTGTATGTGGATGATATGATTATCACTGGTAATGATAAAGCTGGTATTCTCCACCTCAAACAATTTCTCCACCAACAGTTTGAGATGAAGGACCTTGGTACTCTTAACTACTTCTTAGGCCATGAAGTCTCTCATGATTCTACCGGTTCCTATTTATCCCAGGCCAAATATGCATCCGATCTTCTGGCTCGTGCTGGTCTTTCTGATTGCAAATTGCCTCTACTCCGGTTGATCCTCAGATTCGTCTCACTCCTCTCGATGGGACTCTTCTCTCTGATGCTACTCTTTATCGCCAGCTCGTCGGCAGTCTTGTCTATCTCACAGTCACTCGTCTTGACATTGCCTATGCTGTTCACATTGTCAGTCAGTACATGTCGGCTCCTCGCACTCCCCACTATACTGCTCTACTCCGCATCCTTCGCTACCTCAAAGGCACTATGTTCCATGGTCTTCACTTCTCGGCTTCTTCCTCTCTTGACCTACGTGCCTTTTTCGATGCTGATTGGGCTGGGGATCCTACGGATCGACGCTCCACCACGGGATTCTGTTTCTTCTTAGGGGATTCTCTTCTTGCTTGGCGTAGCAAAAAACAATCCCTCACTGCCCGCTCTAGCACCGAAGCTGAATACCGAGCTCTTGCTGATACTACTCATGAACTTCTCTGGCTTCGCTGGTTCCTTGCTGATATGGGTGTTTCTTCATCTGCTCCTACCCCTCTCTACTGTGACAATCAGAGTGCCATTCAGATTGCTCACAATGATGTTTTTCATGATCGCACCAAACATATTGAGATTGATTGTCATTTCATTCGCCAGCATGTTACCTGTGGAACTGTTCATCTTCTTCCTATTGCTTCAGTCGATCAACCCGCTGATATCTTCACTAAGGCTCATCCTCCTGGCCGCTTCAATGATCTTGTTTCCAAACTCAACTTGGTTGATGCTTTCCCTCCTTGAGTTTGCGGGGCGCTGTTAGTATATACTTGTTAATTAGAATAGCTTTAGCTTTATAATTGTTAATTGTATAGCTTTACTTTATGGTTTCGGTGGTAGTGGGTTTTTTGGTATCCAATGCCCATATTTCTCTCTATAAAGAGAGACTTCATTCTCTTTGTAAATATAACAAATATAGAAACATTTCAGAGTCTCTCTCTCGCTCTCTAGCTTCTCTCACTCTCTCAAACTAATCTTTCACTAATTATAAGTAGCTAAAAATTTTATAAAATTAAATATACTGATTAATTTTTATTAAGTAATCAGAAGATAAAAGATAATCCACTTCCTATGTGTTGTACCAAGTAGACAATACTAGGGATTTTTGGAATAATATATCCCATTCTTAACCACTAAGGACAACACAATGGTTCCATCACGCGTTCACACCAAAGTAGCTTTGGAAATTTTCGAAAGTACAGTAAAGGAATAAAGTCCTACAATGGATCACTAAATTTACCTAGTAACTATCAAATTTGTCAAAAATATATCAATCAGGCATATTATTCGGGGATTAGAATTTTTAGCAGTAATTTTGCAATAGTGGTTTATTGATGGTCTGACTTCCAAAATACAATTAACGGCATGGTTTAAGGGTGGTTTAAAGTCACCACTATTGAAAAGGACACAACTTCTCTCCAGTAATTAGAGGGTGCTGTTTGACACGGGTGGGTCTTGATTCGGGCATATATTGATAATCCAAACCGTTCAATATACAAAATCAGTCAAGTACATCATTCTTGTAAAAAAATTACGTTGATTGAATATTGATAATCATTTGATTAGATCTCATTTCATAATAATTTTCAAATAGAACTTTCAAAATAAATTGTGACAAAAATGTGATCTAATCAAGTGGTTACCGATATCTAATCAACGTGATTTTTTGAAGGAATGACGAACTTGACAGGTTCTAAATATTAAACCGTTTGGATTATCGTCATAGTTCAATATCAAATTCTACTCATGCCAAACAATACCCTCCAGTAACTAGTGAGGAAGGGGTACCTGCTGTGCTTTGAGTACAACGATGTGTGTTGTGCGAGGAAACGGCACAGTATTGACATTTTATTTTATTTTTTATGTTTTGAGAAAGAGTTGTTGGTTTTATTTTTTAACGAATTAGTTTTTGATTTGAAACCCAAAAAAAAAAAAAACTGATAAATCTTCAAAGTCATTTACTGTAGTAAGGAGTGAAATGTACTAGCATATTTTTTATTTTATTTTGAAAATTCACATGAATTGAGAGATTTAATGTATATTTATTAGTTATTATATTTTTTATGCTTGTAAAAATCAAATGAGACGTTTTTTTTTTTTTTTTACATTGGTATTTATTAAAGTATAATTGCTTATATTTTATTCTTCACACATAAATATAAGTCATCTGTTATATATTTAGTGTTTTCAAAATATCATTTCTAAATATATCTGCATCGATATGGCAAGTAATTATGTTTTTTTATTATTATTTATTTATTTATTTATTTTTTATAACCAAGTTGTCATGACCCAAACCCACCTCTAGAGGTTTGAATCATGACTGACCAGTAATCCTCAATTACATTCAGCTTCAATAACAAAATCAAATTAGATAATTATACATGGGGCTTAGCGGAAGCAAAATCAATATAAATAAGTCCATTGAACGGTGCATACGTCGCAAATTTCATAAATATTTTAAATTTCATTCTTCATACATGTACAATAAGCTTAAACTTGTTTTACATCCATTTACAAAACGAGTTTCCCAAATATAACAAAGACCAAACCTAAACAAAGGATTGACAAGCTTGGCTTCTCTCGAGACCAAGTACTGCCCCATCACGGAAGCACTTCTTGTATGGCTTCATGAAAGGATGGATTCCCGAGGCATCTAGACTTAGCAATCTACTTGCTCACCTACATACATATATAAGGGATAAGGGTGAGTTGGAGCCCAGTGAGTAACATCAATATAAATGATTTAATGAATAAAGTCCAACATTTCATAAACATATCCATTCAAGTCCAAGAGGAATCATATATCAAATTTATACCAACCATCTATTTTAACAATATCCATTGCAAATCATTATACGTGATAACATCCAATAGAGGATAACATCCAAAAGAGTAACAATATCGATATGCCAAAGCCAATGGGACCATTAAGGTCAATTCGATGGAACCACAAATTGCTTTTCCTCTAATCTACATAACTCTTCTGTCGGCTCTGAGCAATCTTGAACCTCTGGTATATGATCTTTATCTTTTTAGTTGTTACTTGCACAAGTTCTAGTCCATATCAAGCTCTATCTCTAACCTTCATCCAACAAATTGGAAACCTACACTTCCTCTCATACAATACCTCATATGATGCCATGCTGATACTAACGTGGAAACTGTTATTATATGCAAATTCAGCTAAAGGTAAGTGCATTTTCTAACTACCTTGAAATTCCAAAACACACATATGAAGCAAGTCTTCTAAAGTTTGGATGGTCCTCTTGGTTAGCCCATCGGTTTGTGGATGAAGAGCAGTACTGAATCTCATCTCGATTCTCATTGCCTTCTGAAGAATTTGCCAAAATCTATAAAAAAAATAACTTAGAATCCCTATCTGAAACAATCAATAATGGAACTCCATGTAGATGAATAATTTCATCAATATGTATATAGTAACAAGTCAATAGGTACAGACACCACATTTTGACCGACCCTAAGACTTAGGTGCTTTCTTTTGATTACCTGATAATGAAAATTAGAATTTGTTTCTCACATAATTCTCAGTAAGAAATATGAAATTTGTGCTTCATTTCCAAACCATAAGCTTGTTTTGGCCAAATGTTTAAATCTCGTTCACAACTCTCTTTTGAAACATTCTTTCCACGATTCGCTCCGAATATTTTCGTAGTGTTCCGAGGGTCGCTTTCAAACTTAAAAATGAAGCATTTTCTGAGAAAACTGAACAAAGAACAATGTCAAAGTAAGACAAAATGATGAGAATTCTATCGAAAAATCTTGTTTCATGTAGTTGGGCCTTGTCTAATGTTTTGGTCGGCTAGCCAACTTTTTGGTTGGGCAGCTAAGATTTTGGCCGCGCTAGTCAAGGTTTTGGCTGACCCACCAATAAATTGGCCGGCCAGCTATTTTTTCCATAAACAAAGCAATTTCCGTAGAATTCTTGCTAGAAGTCTATGGAACATGTTATTCCAGATATTTCTTGGTACAGTCATGCACGAGATATACAGTCTCTCACCCTCCATTATCTTCATTTGATCTCCGTTGTCAAAAGGGAGTTTGTCCTCTTCCTTAAGGTTGATTTCATTTCAACTACCCTTATCACCCAATCATTCTTGTCTCTCACCTTGTCTCCCACCTCATTGACTTTGCATTCCATTCATTGTCTACATCAAGAGGTTCAGAATGTATCAATAATGAGAATAGAATTGAATTGAAAGAGAAAAGAAAAAGTTAAAGGTAAAAAAAGAGAAAGCTTAAGATTGTGTTTAGAGGAGCTCTAGAAATATGATTCTAGTGCATATTTAAATACTTCAATTGGTGCAAGTTTTCAAAAATTGATTCCAATGTCACATTCCAAAACTCATTTCAGATTATGTTTGGAGAGCAGAGAATTTTTTGAATTTTTACTCTACCCTATCATTCTCACAAACGTCCGGCCTGTCGTCTGGCTAGTTGACTAGAACAATACTCTCTTTTTTTTTGGCCAATCGCCATATGTTATTTGGACAAAAAAAAAATATATATATATATATTTGTTTTTTATATTTTTTAAATATAGAATTATTTTTTTAGACCAAAATGACAAATTATTTTTTTGAATTGAATTTTAAAAAGAGTTTGGCTATGAGTTTTGAATAGAATTTTTAATAGAGTTTTGAGTTGTGTGTTTGGTTATGAGTTATAAGTTTTGAAAATTATTTGCAAAACTCATAACCAAACAAATTTTCTCATTTCATATGTTACATCAAAAATTCAAAACTCAATTCAAAACTCATAACCAAACAAATTTTCTTTTTTCAAATCATAATTCCAAAACTTACAAACTCAAAATATAAGTCTATTCTGAAATCATAATTCTAAAACTACCAAACATTACCTAAGTTTTGAGCCAAAACTTCAAACATACACTGATATTCCATCTATCACCATATCAAACCAAGCCCATAAATTCTATTAGAGACATAATCAAGTAGCTTTGATCAAAAGAGAGTGAGAGCTCTTGAAATTGAGAGAAAAATAAAGAGTTGGAACAACTCCCCCCTCCCACAAACACTGTTAAATAGCCTAAAAATACCATTACAACTTGAATTTTGAATTTTCAATCTGAGAATTGAGAACACTCTTCCTAAGCTTGAGAGTGATCAAAAGGAAATTTGAAAATTAAATCCTTCCTTGGAAGGTAAATTTTGCACACCATTCATTTTCTAGTATTTCTTGCTTTTTCTTTCTTGTATTGCTTTTCTTGCTTCAATTTCATATTGTAAACCTATTGTATGCTAACTGGAAGTGGTTAGTTCAGTCACTTGCATATTTCAGTTTGTTTTTCTGGTGTTTCAATAAAACAGAGCTTTCGGCCTTGCCTTATTGGCTGGCTAGCTCATCTTTTGGCCGGTCGGCTAGTTTTACCCTGGACCGAACCCAACAGCCTCTGGCGATGAGCAAAATAGTTTTCGACGGTCTCTGAGGACTTCTGCAGGTTTTGTTTTTATTGTTTTTCTTTTAATTAGAGAGTGTATGTGAGGTTTTTAATTTTGTTGTAATATGCTTCCTCTCCCCCCCTATTTGGATTTGTAATATTTGAAAGCAATGTAATAATTCTCCATCCCCGCTTATTTCTGTCCCGTTCTTTCAATTGCTTTCGTTATCTATAAATATGTAATATATCATGCTTTTCATCATATCCATTCTTTGCATCCATGCTTTACACCTTAAGATCCTGCTAAATTTGCATTTATTAGTTTAATCGATTATTATATGATTTTGTACGCTACGTCATGTTTTGAGATGTTTCACATGTCATACATTACAGGCCAGATCTGTAGTTGCATTTCATGAGTGAATTGCATTATGATCTTATATATAGAATCATGCATATTTGCTAATTTTGTTTTTATGCCTATTTGCGGGACGTCAGTAAATATATAAGTTTTTATGATTTAGCATCCATCCTGTGTGTGATTTTCTACCATGTCTAGCATCCTACCATGTGACTATGTGATTATTTGATATAACTCTATACATGCCAGTAGGTGAAGGTTGTGTTATTTAATTTGGAATAAAATTGATTTTCATTATTGCACTATTCAAAACATTTTCAAGATAATGAAATCAAATTGTTCCAAAATGGACGACACAATCTATATTTGTTTGTTTCACATAGTAAAATTTTAGGATTTAATAAATAATTGGCATATGAACATATGAAGTTAATAAAAATCATTTCATGGTTTTTATAAAGGCCGATCTTTTGACCGGGTGAGCGAGGATGCTCAATTAATGACCTTCTACCTTCATACCTAAGGTTCCGAGCCAAGCTTCCTTGGTTACGATGAATAATGGCCTTGGCACTTGGCATGAGTCACGGGTTTTCTAATTCTCCTAAAATAAATATTAGGTCGCAACTCTGAGATCTGATGATGCAATCTATTTCTGGCAAATATTTTTGCAAAAAAAATGGATTTTCTAATAGTTGCCAAATGTGGACTCTCATCTACGTTTCACATTACACTCATGAGACTAGATCAAATAGATAAAGAGTCTGAACTATTTAACATGCATGGATAACCCCTGAGTGATGTTACAGTTTCTAGAGACTCTGCTAGGGATATTAAGAAACCTTAACTCGAACTCCATGATATGCTTTTTATTTTCAATTATATGTTCATTGCATTGCGTGCATGGTACGTTTAAGTCCTATGCTAATCACCTGTTATCCTGGACAACTATTCTTCTTCGGGTGGATAAATGGACATGGGCTCTAATACGGTGGGAGCACAAGCCTTGGAATCGGGATCGCCACGTACCGCTTGATCCACCAGATTGGGTTGGTATATCGGTATCCTGTTGAGGTACCCCTTTTGCACAGATTGACCTAGTGCATATAGTAAACTCTAGCAACTTCCAAAATTAGGGCAAGATGCTACCTTATGCTAGGATGTATGATGCCACTTGTTCGAATAGTGGAACCCTAAATCATTTCAAAGCTAGGACATGATAACCTTACCCTCCATAGGGGTGTTTGTTCTCTTTCTTGCTATGAGCAATGTATGAGATCTGGGGTTCTCAAGTTTGATTAGTGGGTCAGGCATATCATTTTGAGGGGTAGAGTTCAGTGTGTATAATAATCAATTAAGCCAAAATGCTGCCAAAATTCTAATTTGGAGTTCCGTTTTGTTTTTGGAAGGTTGTTGTAACACCATAGCTTCAAAACGGTCTAATATCCCCTAAGTTATGTGGATTTGCGCTAGTAGACTTTGTAAAACTATGTATTTGGTTCAGGGGCAACCGGTGTTAGTTTTATAACCACCGGATACATATAGAAGAAGAGCGAAAGCTTCATCAATTGTCCAGAGTACCCCTTCTTCACCAGCCAGATCATCCTCACTCAATTCACCAGAATCAACAATGGCTTAGGTCTCGAAAAATATAGTAGACATGTTTTTGGCTCTTCAACAAAGCATGGATACTATTGCTCATGTGGTGGCCAACCAGGGTGACGCTCTCATCGAATTGCAACACCCAATTCAAGTCCAACCACTCCAAAGAGCCTATCCTAACCAATTCATCAAGACCAAGTCGGTTTAAATACACCACCTCACCAATGACCGAATCCACTACTTCTGAGATATTGAGCACGATTGACGATCTTCAAAGAACTGTGGCAGATTTAACTTTTGTAATCCTGACTCCGACACTAACCACATCTTAAGCCAAAAATTTCTCATCAAAAAGCTCCCCAATGTTAAGGCAAGCTACAATTGGAATGGGCCAACCAGATGCCATCTCAATCCTAGATGATATCATAGCCACCCAATCCCTTAGCAAAGCTATTGAAAAGACCATGGATGAAACTTTTGTCTCTCAGGTTGTAGGCATTTTGAATCAGGGGTTAAGCCATAAAAGGGGATGCCTTACTAGAAACACCCCTCCTAGCTCCAATCCTAAACCTATGAAAGATCTCCAAACCTAGTCAACATCCACCAACCCCTCTGTCAATACTTCCAAGACTAGTAGTCACACCTTCAATCTCCTTTACATGCTTCTGTCCAAAGATCTCCAAATCCTCATAGGACAAGGCCATGTTAAACCCCTTGACTCTCGGCCTCTCCTTGATTGCCTTCTAGCCAGACATGACTCTGATAAGTATTGTTCCCTCCATCGGTAACATGGCTATGATACTGACCGTTGTTTTCACCTTGGCCATGAAATTCAAGACCTAATTGACAACAAGGTCATCACACCACCAGGTCCTACAAAGTCTATCGGCGCTTAATCAAGGGACTTGGGAGATAATACGACTAACTCTATGATTGGGGATGGACCACCTGCTGATTGCACACATTTTGCTCCAGTCGTGGGGAATGGCACGCATTGATTTTAGCAATTTTATAATGTTTTCATTTTATTTTCTAAATTGGGTATTGAGCCTGAACTTGATTCTGCCAAGTCTGTGGAGCTGGAATTAGGATCGAGTCAGTCTTGTGAGTCAGAGTTTGGTGATTTCGGGGGTGACAACCCAGACGTCATTGTCCTTTCTGTGTTTGTATTTTCTCTTACTTATGAGTCCATTTCAATCATTGAGCTAGAAGTTCTGAATGAAAAATGCAGTAATTTTCACCTACTTCTCTATGCCTTTAAATCATTACATTGACCAAGATTTTCGAAACTTTTTCCAAACTTTTGATAAAAACAGAGAGGAAAGAATTCCTCGGAAATTATAAAATTTGATCGACTGAGAGAAAGAGAGGCGCGTTAAGCCCTTGATGGATGCGATCATTTTTGTTAATGTGGATATTGAGAAAGATCCTGGCTTGGTCCAATTTGGTTCTACATTGTCTTTACAGGAGCACGAGCGACTAGTTGCTTTGTTAAAAGATTTCAAAAAAAAGTTTTGCGTTGTCCTACGAAGACATGCTTGGAATTGATTTTAAGATTGTACAACATAGGATCCCTCTCAACCTGAGACCCGACCCCTTAGCTTTCAAACCTTGATTCAAAATGTTCAATAATTAACCAGAGTGTGAGGCTTGCATAGCCAGATCAGAAGTAGCCGTTCAACTAGAGGCAATAAGGTTGAATATGATGGATAGAAGGCTTGCATAACCGGATTGAAAGCAGCCCTCAAAATAGGAGCAAAAAGGTCAGATGTGATCGAAGATTCGAAACTGGATCATTTCTCAAGCCAATAGGGGCTGGAAAGAAAGTCAAATCCCAGAATTTGAAATAAGGAGATTTATTACTGAAAGACGATCGAGTTCCTTTCCACGACACTAAGGGAAAATTCAAACTCAATTGGACGGGTCCCTGCATCATCATCAAATTTATCTGGTTAAGGGTAACAACCATTCTCATGGATTTAGATGGCCGAAAGATCTCACAACCAACCAATATGGACACATTAAATTTTTTTATCTCTGAAAGGCTTGTTGGTTGAAAACCCGAAAGAGAGACCCAAGCAAAAGTTAGAGAAGAAAAACAAAAATGAAAAAAATAAAAAAATGAAAAAAATGAAATAACGAAATAAAAAAATAAAAATAAAATAAAATAAAAAATGAAAAATTTTTGAAAAAAAAAAAGTTCGCAAGGTTGAAAACCCGAAAAGGTGACTCTGGCAAAAGTTAGAACATAAAAGGAGAGTGTTAATACCCTAGTGAGGCTTGATTCTATCTGTGGGATACCTAGGTAGCTTCATCCTGAAGTTTGGCCCCAACTATGCTCAACTCATTCGTCCCGTCCATGTTTGATTGGTATATTTTTACTTGATTTGGCTGTCTTGTCCATGTTCAATTGGCTCATCTTCATTCAATTCAGTTGTCCTATCTCTTTGTTACGGCAGATTCAGCTGCAAGAAAAATCAAGTTTGGATTTGAGATTGTGGATCTCAAGGGGTTGATTCCATGTAGGTTAGGTAATGGTTATTTGCGAAAACAGATTTTGATGATTTTTTGTAAAATTGACTGATTTTCTCAAAGATTATTCCATTTTTCCAAAGTCAGACCATTTCTTGGACCTAAAAAAAGGAAAATTTTCAATGCTCATGACTTGACTTGCGTGATTTCAAAACAAAGAGTGGAACAAGCATGTTAATCTAACTCTCATGTTGGTCAAAATCTTTATAGTAGAAAACCAAAAAGAATTAGTCAAAACGATGTACTAGGGGCACACTCGAGTCAGGTTTTTTGTATTTTTCGTATTCTCAAAACTCTCCATTGTCAACTCACTCGCCGAAAAATGCGTAATAGTTGTATCCGGCAATGTATCGCGCCCGCAATATTCTACACCACGCCCGTAATCGCCACACCTGCGGTGTTTCTAGTTGCGCCCGTATTGAAGTTTTGTGTCCCTTCTATTCTGGCAAGTGTTAGTATGTGTTTTTATAGTATTTTTTTTTTGTTTGAGTCATTTTTTTTTAAATTTTTGGCCACTTGTTTAGCCATCCGGCCAATTTTCTGGCTAGTTCATTAGTTCATTTAGCCGGGAGGTTCATAAATCAGCCGGCTCATCAATCTTCCAGCTGGTTAGACAAGAAATCTGCCAGCTAGCTAATCAATTAACCTACCAGTCAATTTATAAACCCAGAATAGAAAACACTGCAGAAGTTGCATAAGCTTAATGGTGTGTCCTTTTGAGTCGTGTTATCGGTGTCTTTCATTCTAGTAAGTGTAAATAGGTGTGTTTGGATTGTTTTTGCTTTCTTTTTCTTTCACTGAGTAATTCTTCCAGTCAGTTGAGGGCTTGGTAAACAATTCAGAATTCCTTAAAATTCAAGCATTCCAAGATTCAACTTCAAAAGGAAAATATTTCCAAGCTCATGTGTTGTGTCATTCACACCATGATGTGCAAAGGGACAAAAAATGAAATTTGTTTTATTAGACTTCAGGGTGAAGCCCAGATCAGCATTACAAAAAAGAAAAGAAAATTAAAAAAAAAAAATAATTTTGAAGTATTAGTGATCCTTCCTAAGGAAAGTAGAAAACAAAAAGAGAGGAAAAAAAAGGAGAGAAAAGCAAAAAACAAAAAGAAATGGAAAAAAATTGAAAATACAATAATAATAATAATAATAATAATAATAATAATAATAAGAGTGAGGGATCATTTTCTCAATTTCTGGCAGCAGCCTGGCAGTGAAAGTTACAAATCAACTTCATTTGCAGACAACTTTGTCGCTCAGCTCTATCGTCAGTTGCTTCACAGCATCACTCTCGGGAAGCCCTTAAAGACACTTCCTCAACATTGGCAGAACTCCCAAAAGAAATCACTCCCCTCTGGCCATCAAATATAGAGTACGAAGGGCCTCTGAATCGGGCCGCAGAGGTCGATTGCCGTTTCAGCTTCTTGTTTTACTTCTTCATTGCGCTAATCTCTACTCGAGCATCCTTGTACATACTCTAGAGTAGAGAGAGTTGGGCGTTTAATCAATGTACCTCACTTGTCTTGTTCTGCAGCTAGCGGGACAAATTGGAGACCGCAGTCACCGTCTCCACATATGACTTCAATGTGAAGTGCTTGGCATTACTATCAGACTATGCTTCCATTGTTTGCTCGACTAACAGCGCATGGTAATTAAGAACAAGGGCAGGGGTAGAGGCAGGAGTAGGGGCACTCTACCGAGGCTAAGAGGAACTAGCCCTAGAATTGTTAATCGGGGAAGTGTTAAGGTCTGGAAAGAGAGTAAGGGGACGGCGAGAAGAAGCCATGACAGGGGAGTGTACTACCTTCAAAGGAAAGTCGGCAAAGTAATGGTAGGGGGCGTTTTGCAGCTCTCTACTCTGTCTCTCGCAGTCCTCATTTAAGAAGAAAATGGAAGAGAAGAAGGAGCCAAAGAAGAGTTGATTGCCGAGGAAATCTTTGACAAATGACGGCCCGTCCAGCTGCTGTCGGTCAGGTGCGCTGTGATTGTTAAAATCGTGCGCTAGACATGGCACTTGACAAAGATGAACAAGGCAAAGGAGATAGAAACAGTGGAGAGAGAGGGGTATGTATATGTATTTGTATATATTTGTATATATTCTACATATATACATATGTATATGTATACCGTATATGTATTTGTATGTGCGTATATGCATATATATGTGCATGTTGGTGTGTATCCGTATGTACACCATGTATGTACCTGTATATATGTTTCTATATATATATGTGTGTATATGTAAATTGTATACGTATATAATGCATATGTATCCATCTGTATATATGTATATGTATACCGTATATACATACGTTTTGTATATAATATGTATTTATCCATTTGTATATGTATGTATCCTATATGTATATAGCTTGTCTGTTTATATGTATATGTGTGTATACGTATATGTATCCATATGTTTATTTGTATCTATATATGTATATATGGTCTGTATACGTATATATGGTATGTAAATACATTTTAAAAATTTTTTAAAAAAAAGAAAAAAGAAGAAAAAAAAAGGAAAAAGGAAACTTTCGAGAAAGAAAAAACAAAAAGCAAAAAAAGAAACAGAAGAGAAAATTTTCAAAAAAGAAGGGGGAAAAAAAAGAATCAAAAAAAGAAAAGAAAGATTTTGAAAACAAAAAAAAAAATTCATGTTCGTTTGTTTTGCATCCATCAAACTGTCTTTGTGCATCCATCAAACTATTTTTATTCATCGATTGTATAATCAGACCGTTTGTTTGCATCGATTGTATAATTAGATAGTTCATATGCATCTATCATGCAATCTCATCATGTTCTTTGCATCTATCGCATAATTGCACCGCTTCCGATATATTCATCACATCATCGCGTTGTTCTTATGCATCTGTCGCATCACGTTCTCTTTGTATTCAACCTTTTCACGTAAAACGTGTTCAAGCTTGTCATCGTTTCGTCACCACTCTTCCTCCTCTCATGATTTCAACATGGTTGAAGTATGTTCCTCTTTTCACGATTTCAACGTGGTCAGAGTGTGTTCTTCCTCACACGATTTCAGCGTGTTTGGAATGTGCTCTTTATCCTCTCATGATTTCAGCATGGTTGAAGGATGTTCATCTTCTCACGATTTTAGCGTGGTTAGAGTGTGTTCTTCCTCACACAATTTTAGCATGTTTGGAATGTGCTCTTCCTCTCATGATTTTAGCATGGTTAGAGTATATTTCTCTTCTCACGATTTCAGCATGGTTGGAGTATGTTCTTCCTCACACGATTTTAGCATGTTTTGAATGTGCTCTTACTCTTCTCATGATTTTAGCATGGTTGGATTATGTTCCTCTTCTCATGATTTCAGTGTGGTTAGAGTATGTTCTTCCTCACATGATTTTCAATGTGTTTGGAATGTGATCTTTCGCCTGTCATGATTTCGACATGGTTGGAGTGTGTTCCTCTTCTCACAATTACAGCGTGGTTAGAGTGTGTTATTCCTCACACAATTTTAGCATGTTTGGAATGTGTTATTCTTGCTCTCATGATTTTAGCAAGGTTGGAGTGCATTCCCCTTCTCACGATTACAGTGTGGTTAGAGTGTGTTCTTCCTCACACGATTTCAGTGTGTTTGGAATATGCTTTTTCTCCTCTCATGATTTCAGCATGGTTGGAGTATGTTCCTCTTCTCACGATTTCAGCGTGGTTAGAGTTTGGTCGTTCTTTCACGATTCCAGCGTGATTGGAGTTTGTTCCTAGTCTATTCCTCCTCTCATGATTTAGCATGGTTGGAGTGTGTTCATCTTCTCACGATTTCAGCGTGGTTAGAGTATAGTCCCCCTTTCACGATTGCAGCATGGTTGGAGTATGTTCCTTCTCATACAATTTCAGTATGTTTGAAGTATATTTGGATTTGCATTTCTCACATTCGTGTAGAAAACATGTTTGCATCATTCATGTAGAAAGCATGATTGAACAATATTATTTACTATACTCACATCAATTAGCACGCATCGTGTTGTTTGCTTCTTTCATATGCTATCTTTACAGCTTTATCATCATTGCATCACATTGCATTGATCCTGAACTTTTACAACAATCCGCTGTGCAGTAGCGAGTAAGTCCAACTTTTAATCAACTGTGATGTAGCATGTATGTCCAACTGTTACTGGCTGTGCGGTAGCACATAAGTCCAACTTTCACCGGCTGTGCAATAACTATAATCGGTGGTACGGAAGCGTGTAAATCCAACTTTTATCTAGCTATGCAATAACACATATGTCCAACTTTCAACCGGCTATGCGGTAGCATGTAAGTCCATCTATCATCGGCTGTGTAGTAACACATAAGTCCAACTTTCAATTGGCTGTGTGGTAGCACGTAAGTCAAACTTTGAATTGGCTGTGCGGTAGCATGTAAGTTCAACTATGATCGGCTATGTAGAAACATGTAAGTCCAACTATCAACGATGGTGTGGAAACGCGTAAGTCCAACTTTTAACTAGTTATGTGGAAGCACGTAAGTCCAACTACCACCAGCGGTGTAGAAGCACGCAAGTCCGACTTTCAACTGGCTATGCAGTAGTGCATAAGTTCAACTTTCAATCGGCTAGGCGGTAATGCATAAGTCCAACTTTGAATCGGCAGTGAGAAAGCACATAAGTCCCACTTTTAATTACATTTCGAGCATTGTATTTGCACAAGGTTTGCCTCACATGCTGCAATCTTTACAATTTTATCATCATTGCATTGTATTGCATCAATCGTGATTTTTTTAAACAAAAATTGGCCTCGTGAAGCGTGTAAGTCCATCTTTCAAATTGTATTTTGAGCACATCGTTTGCATTCTTTTCCTGAACTACGCTGGTTTGATTCCTTTCAAAAGGGATACGTAGACAACCTTCGAGTTCAACCAACCTGCATTGCATCTTGCTTGTTTACCCAAGTCTTACGCCTTGTCAAAAGGGTTGCCTTCGGGTTTTAACATTCACTCATGTCAAGAAATGAGTTCGAATTCTGTCAAAGAGGAGCAACTATAAACACCCCATTTTGACTGGCCCTAAAACTTGGGCGCTTTTTTTTTTTTATTACCCGATGATGAAAACCAAAATGTGTTTCTCACAAAATTCTCAGTTAGAAAGATGAAATTTGTACTTCATTTCCAAACCCTAAGCCTGTTTTGGCCAAATGTTCAAATCCTGTTCAAAAATCTCTTTTGAAACTTTCTTTCTGCACTTGGCTCCGAATATTTTCGTAGTGTTCCGAGGCTCGCTTTCAAACTTCAAAATGAAAATTTTTCTAAGGAAATTGAGCAAAGAACTATGTGGATATAGAAGGAAATGACAAAAATTCTATCAAAAAATCCTACTTCATGCAAAATAGTAGGGCCTTAGCCAATGTTTTGGCCAGGCAACCAAGATTTTGGTCGGACTGGTCAAGGTTTTGGCAAGCCAGCCAATAATTTGGCTGGCCAGCTAGTTTTCTAGAAATAGAGGAGTTTCAAAAGAATTCTTGCTAGAATTGTATAATATTTTTTGGTAAATTCATGCACGAGATACACACCCCTCACCCTCCATTATCTTCATTTGATCTTCATTGATAAAAAGGTAGTTTATCCTCTTCCATAAGGTTGATTTCATTTCAACCACCCTTATCACCCCTTCATTCTTGTCTCCCACCTTATCCCCTACCTCCTTGACTTTGCATTTCATTCATTATCTATATTGATAGGTTCAGAATGTATCAAGAAGAAAAGAATTGAATTGAGACAGAAAAGAGAGAGTTAGAGGAAAAAAGAGAGACAGCTTAAGTTTTGAGCCAAAACTTCAAACGTACACTGATATTCCATCTTTTAACATATCAAACCAAGCCTATAAATTCTGTTAGAGACATAATCAAGTAGTTTTGATCAAAAGAGAGTGAGTGCTCATGAAATTGAGAGAAAAACAAAGAGTCGGAACAGCTCCCCCCATCAACACTGTTAAATAGCCCAAAAACACCATTCCACTTGAATTTTGAATTTTCAACATGAGATTTAAGAACACACTTCCTAAGCTTGAGAGTGATCAAAAGAAAGTTTGGAAATCAAATTCTTCCTTGGAAGGTAAATTTTGCACACCTTTCATTTTCTAGTATTTTTTGCTTTTTCTTTCTTGTATTGCTTTTCTTACTTCCATTTCGTGTTATAAACCTGTTGTAAGCTAATTGGAAGTAGTTAGTTAAGTCACTTGCATATTTTCCGTTTGTTTTTCTTGTATTTGAACGAAACAGAGTTTTTGGCCTGGCCAACTGTGGACGCGCCCGAACACCCCGGGAGAGTCCCGTTCCGTTCATTTGGGCTTATCGCAATTTGGACTCAAATGTCATGGTTTTGAATCTAATCTCACAATGTGCGATGTAAAATCGATAAATCACCAAAGAGTCCAAATCTGGAAAATCGTTTTGAAAAACTGATTTTTAATAAAGAAGTGCCGAACATAGACTGCTTTGCCAGATACAAAGTCGCCACCTAAATATTTTATTTTGGGAGAATTTAAGAAACCCTGACTCATGCCTAAGGCCACGTGTCCGTCATCACCAAAGTTGCCTTGGCTCGGGAACTTTGTTACGATTGGGGAAGGTCATTTAATGAGCACCCCCGCTCGCCCGATCAAAGATCGGCCTGTACTAAGCATGATATCTTGTTTTTGAAAACACATGTGCTCTTATTCCGATTAATTAGCTAGTCTTACTATGTGATGCGCACAGCAAACAAGTATAGACTAGATCGCCTAATTTGGAACAAAGTATCTCACATCCGTTTATTTAGAAAATGGTTTGAAGTTTGCTACTCGCAAGTAGGCTAAAATGCGGATTTCAATGAATTGTTCCAATTCAAGTAATCCAACCTTCACCCACAGGCATTTAGGCAGTTAATCACATAAGCAGTTAGCCTCATGGAAAGCATGCTAACATGGCAACATTAACACACATGCAATATGCTAAAGCGTAAACACTCACAGCGTACTCCGAGCCAAAACAAAGAGCTAGTTAGAATTCATGCATGATCCTAGTTCATGTTAAGATGGCTAATGTAACACATGCGAAAATGCAACTAAGATAGGCTCGGCTATCGTAAGAGTGTCATGTGAGATGCAACACGATACATGTATTCAAATTGAAATTGAAATACAATGCAATCAGTATGATGTGCCAAGCCTGGTGCATGCAATACAGATGAATCGATACAAACATGCGAGCATAAGGTATGCTAAATAAAATATGTCCTAAAACTAACCATTGCAAGCAGTTAAGTAAAAGGGAGAAAGAAATGGGGGTTGGAAGACATTCATCACACACACGCACGCTTATTACAACACTTGGCTTTCTTGAGGGAGAAACCGAATAAGAAGCTAACAAGTTAATTTAAGCTAATTAAACTAATTATTACAACACAATTAATTAACTAATCCTAGTTAACTAATTATTACAAAATGAATTGAATAGCTAACGCATTAACTATTAAAGTACAAACCAAAACAAAAGCTAGCTATCTAAGCATGGCAGCTAAGGAAAGCAGTAAATCAGGAGTCTCAGAGGGAGAGGAATGCGTTCAAGCCCGGTCGCCTCGTTCGAAAATTCAATGTGATGCCCCGATTTGCCTCTGTTTTCATTTATTCTCAGAAACTTGCATCAAGCTCCAGAAAGCTGAAACTTCACCTTGGGAGTCTTGTGGGAGGGTGGCCGACCACTTTTGGTCTTTCCAGACACCTGCCGACCACTTTTGGTTGTTGAAAAACTAGAAAAGTGGTCGGCCAGCTAGTTTTTCAGGCTGGCCGGCTAGTTGTTGCTGCTGAACTGTAATTTGCTGCAACAGAGAGCAGGAAAGGGCATAGCAATGTATTTGCAAGATATGTTTGCACAACAACCCTCCCTATCATGTCATGAACTCAAGGGAGTGTAGGTTCTCGACCCTCGGGCCACCAATCGTGCATTTCAATGCATGATGGCCGAGAGGCGAAGTTCCACAATTCAATATGAAAATGAATGCACAAGTAAACACATAAGGCCTAGAACTCTATCATGTATGATCAAGAGTGTCAGTGACCAGGGATTGAGGCACGTTTCATCACTTTAAGTATGAAACGTCCCTCGTTTCTCGTGTTTGGACTAGCACCTATTCCAAACACGATGCAAGCAAGAAACATGGCATGCACAATGCTATGTAATGCAACCTTAGCATGTGAACATGCAACTACATGGCATACTCAATGCAACTAGCAACCTAGCATACACAATGCAAGGCATAACATGGCATACACAATGCTAAATGCTAAGAACTAGATGGCATACTCAATGCAAGGCAATCGTGAGGGTTCTTAACACAATGTAAAGCATGCGTGCACAATGCAATGCAACAAGGGCAACAATGTGTAATGCACCAAACATCCTACAACATGCAAACCATATACTCAATGGACTTAAACTGAAATGGACAGACCTCAGTCATGCCAAAATAGTGGCCATAATGCTAAAATAAAGGCACCGAAAACACGTACAAGCATGCATGCCAATTGGCTCACCAACTAAGGCACTAACGTGCAACTCTCAAGAACACTTAAAGAGTGAAAAGCATGGAAGTGTAGCAACACTAAGTGCACTGAAATTAGACAAGAAATGATGCCAAATTATTCAAACAACACAAGTATGGCATGCTGGGGTCCTTAAAGCATGAAAGCTAACAAGAAGGATTACTCTAGGGACATGGAATACATGGCACAAATGCATGAACTAACCATGGAAATAACTTAATTTGGTCAAAACAAGGACCTAAACATGCTGAGATGAGGGCTCAAATACCTAGGCATGCAAGCATACAAGCTAAGGCATAAGCTAGGCAACAATGCATAACACTCAAAGGTACTTAAAGCATGATTGAGGTAGGAACATGGCAATGCTAAATGCTCTGAAATGTCATGTTAAGTGATGCCAAATCATGTACACAACTATACAAAACATGAAGCATGTGATCAAGGCAACCCAAAATAGTCCTAGAACATGTTAAAATAAGTCTAAAACATGTATGGAAGGAAGCCAAAATAAGCTAGCATGGAGGGCATAAGGCATGGTGCATAAAGGCGAATAAGGTGGATTACACTACACCTATTAAGACCAATCATGGAATGACTTAACCAGTAAAAATCAGAGTTATATCATGGCATAATAACCCCAAATAAGCACTGAAATGAGAGCTCGTAAGCTATGGCATGAAGGCATACACAATGGTTCATGTTAAGGTATAAAGGGGCAAACCCTCCAACGCATTGAATAAGTGATAAATGCAAGTGTGTGACCATGAAACATGGACTGAAATCACATAACAAGTGATGCCAAATCATACAAATAATCCAAGTAATGCATGCTAGAGGACTCAACACACAAAGCTAACAAGCTAGGTTGAACCATAGCTATACAAAGTAAGTCATGCATGGCCAAGACAACACAAATCAAACCTTAAACATGCTAAAACATGAACAAAGTCTTCCCAGAGCTAAGCCAAAAGCATGCTAAAATGACATGTCAAAGCATGAAGCATGTTAAGCTATTTCATGGAATTACACTACAAGTGTATGGAGCATGCAAGGGCCAACCAAACAAAACCAAGACAGAGGTATGACCTGGTATAACATCACCTAAAACACACTGAAATAGACTCAAATCAAGCTAGAATGACATGCTACCTCATGAAGCATACAAAGCTAGTTTAAGAGATTTACACTACAAGTGTATTAACCATGCATGGAGTGACCAAACTAAGCAAAAACAGTGGTATGCCTCAGCAAAATAACCACAAATAAATGCTAAGAACAAGCCAACACATGCTTAACAAATGTGCTCAAACATGAGGCATATGAAGCTAGTATACACAATACATGGAGAGGGGATGACCCTCTCCTATTTAAGACAGCAAAACCACCTTTCCACCACTGAAAATCCTCTGGATTTCAGTGGTAGAAAGGTCATAAAAATGCTTCAACAAGAGCCTAAAGGGATGGCTCAAAATAAGGCCTAATAAGGCCTAAGAGGGGGTAAATCACCCCAAACAAAAATGTGACCTTAAACAACTATTTTAAGCATGCAAAAGCAGAACTTTTATCAGTTAGGAGTTAAGCTTAAAACAACATGCAAGATAGGCTAAAAGCTTAAGCAAGAAAGAGGGATTTAAGGCTTAGAAACTCACCCTTGAAGACCTTCTTTATAACTGCAACTCCAGCTGATTTTTCAAGCTTAAAGCCACCCAAGAACACCAAAACCAGGCCCTAAGCACCTCAGTAGCAAAAGGAAGGTGCTTGAGTGTGTGTTAAAGTAAGACAAAACAACACTTTAAGGCACAAAAATGAAGCAAACAAGGCAATATAGATACAAAGCTATATCTATCTCTCTAGCCTCAAGTTTCTAAACCTGGAGGAGGGAGGCCTCCCTCTTATAGAAGAGGAAAGGCAAAGCTTCTAGGAGAAGCTAAGCACCAAGGCAATCCCTCCATACATGTATGGAGGATGGCCCTAATGTCCTCCAGTTGTGCCAGCCGGAGGAAAATATCTCCAAAAAAGGTGTCAAAAAGCTGCCGACCACTTGAAGTGGTCGGCCTACTACTTAAAGTGGTCGACCAACCACTTCAAGTGGTCTCTGAGAGCAAAAACTGGTCGGCCGTGGTGGGAGAGAGTCCAGTGCATGAAAACATTGCAGTAGTGTAGTGGCCGACCAGAAAAGATGCCCCAAAGACCAAGAAAGCCAGTTGTCCGACCAGAAAATTGGCTGGCAGAGGAAGAAGTGGTCGGCCAGAAAAAATACTGGTCTCCTACCCTTGTACCACCTTCCAAACAAGGAAAAAAAGGTTTGTACCAAAAACAAACCAAAACGGATGCAAGACGAGATCGAGAGGCAAAGCACGCGGCCGAAAGCCTCAAAAACTGGTTTACGAGCATCAAAAGTGGTATGCAACCACAAAAGTGGTCTCTCGGGCCACAGTGTTCCTCTAGGCAGAGGCAACAAGGTGTGGCTCAAAAACCACGCCAAATGGAGAACGTTAAGCAGTCCCGAGACAAGGCGCGAGGTCGAAGGCTCCGAAAATCAGAAATTAGTCTCCAAACAGGAAAAGTGGCCTACGAGCACAAAAATTGGTCTATGACCACAAAGAGATGGTTTACAAGACCTCTCCCTCCATCCGGGGAAGAGAAACAAAGTTCGGTCCACAAACCGAGCCGAAGCACAAAAGAGTTCAGAGGCCAGGAGGTAAGGCTCTTAGCCAAAACTCTGAAACCTCTAAATGAGCACAACATGCACCATCACCGAGCGCTCAATCGATGACGTCTGAGTCTTAAGGTCGGTCAAAAATGGGGTGTCTGCAGTTGCCCCTCTTTGATAGAACTCGAAAGTCACAAGTGACGGGAGTGAATGTCAAAGCCCAGAGACGACCCATTTTTGACATGGCCGAAGACTTAGACAAACATCTAAGATAATAAAGAGATGCGCTTGCAGGCTGGGGGCAAGATGCAAATGACATGCACAAAGCCGAACATAACTCATTATCATGCAAAGAAAGTTGTAACGAAGTAAATATACGTAATAAATGCAACAGTTTAAGCAAGCGAATGCGAACCAAACTACATTACATACAGAAAGGATGTAAGAGAATTATACAATTCTCGCTACATCTCACGCGGAGAATACAATACCGTCGGGTTCGTCTAGTCGTGCCAGCTTCAAATGAACCGTACATACAATATCGTGCCTGCAAAAGAAAGGAACTCAATAGGTACAATATCGTTAGAAACATGCATAGCAATGCGAGTGAAAAGTGCGTGACAACACAAGTGGAGGGGTGCATGACAATGCAACCTAAGTGTGACACATAACAATGCGGAAGGGATGCAAAACAATACAACCTAGGTATGACGCATAACAATGCGGGAGGGATGCAAGACAATGCAACCTAAGTGTGACGCATAACAATGCGGAAGGGATACAAGACAATGCAACCTAAGTGTGACGCATAACAATGCGGAAGGGATGCAAAACAATGCAACCTAAGGGTGACGCATAACAATGCGGGTAAAACAAACATAACAATGCAAGTGAAGTGTGCATGCATAACAATGCAACAGGAGTACGTATAATGATGTAAGTAAAACGAGCGTGACAACAAAATTAATGAGTGCATAAGAATGCGACAAGTGGTGTGCATAACAATGTAGGTGAAACGTGTGTGACAACGCGTGTGGAGAGTGCAAGGTAATGCAAAAAGAAATACGCAACTTCAAATGTGTGTTTGAAAGGAAATGCCAAAAGAGAAATGCGTAATTCAAACGTAACCCCCGATTTACCTCTCGGAGGGGTCACAACATACTCAAAAAGGATACACCTTGCTCTTGACGAGTAACGATGAACTACGCATCGAAGACTTGAATTGAAGTTCCTGCGGGGACATTCTTGAGCCGAAAAGTGTACTTTTCTTGTATTTTCCCGAGGGCCGAGGACTCAAATCATCACCAAAATGCATAGGGAGAACAATGGAGCCCTGAGGATCATCCAGGAGGGTGGCCGACCAGTTATATTAGTGGACGACCAGTTGTTGCCCATAAAAGTGGTCGGCCGACTAGAAAAATTGGCTGGTCCACCAGTTTACAGAATTTCGGGGTAGTTTGGTCATTTAGCTTCGGTTCTTTAAGTACACAACTCCAAATCAGTTTGTATCACACCTCCAAGGCTGAAATACATTCTTCTTTGCTCCCAGACTCTTTTCTCTCTCAGATCTGCACTTTATACGCGTTTTCCCACGCCCCACGCGAAGTTGTTTCGCGAAAACTTTGGATTCTCTTCATTTTGAACCGATTAGAATTTGTTTTCAGAGTTTCTTTCTCCATTTTCACCACTTGAGGTATGTTCGTCTCAAAGTTTAGCATCTTTTCTCGGGTGTTGACTTTTTCTCTTCCCGAGAGTTGACTTTTGTTGACTTTTCACAATTTTGGCTCGTTTCGCTCGTTTTTGCTCATTTTTCCATACTTTGAAGATTTCTTCAGATGGCCGACGATATCTCATATGGCGGAGGCCCTCCATATGCAGAGGACGAGCCCGATATCATACCGTTGCCTCCTAGGATATGGCCATTCGTCCTAGAGGAGTACGACTCGGAGGAGCACATCCTACCTCCAAGCACCTTCTACCACTTCACGGACTTCGCGCGGCGGGCACCTGCAGACTTGCTGCTACGGGAGCCGGAGTCCCATCTATCTCATCACGCGCATGAGGTACGTACTTCACTTTTGCATTTTCTGCGATGTATTTTGCACTTCTTGCACATTTACATACACAACACTTCACTTATTCTGAACACACAATTCATACACAACACTCTGCTAACTTGGCACGCGGCTCATTTTGGGCACACAGCACACCTTGGGCACACAGCTCATAACACTGCTCAATCTGAACACGTAGTTCATAACACAGCATTTGATTTTAGTTGGCACATAGCTCATTACACTGCTCAATCTGAACACGCAGTTCCAAACACATCATTCCGTTTAGTTGGCACACAGCTCATAACACTGCTCAATCTGAACACACAGTTCATAACATAGCATTCGGTTTATAGCACACTGTTCAATTTGAACATGCAGTTCATAACGTAGTACACTTTTTTATAACATAGCACACCGCTAAATCTGAACACGCAGTCCATAACACGGTATTCGTTTATAGCATACTGCTAAATCTGAACCCAACATCCATAACGCAGTACACTTTTTCATAACATAGCACACCGCTCAATCTGAACACGCAGTCCATAACACGGTATTCGGTCATAGCATATTGCTCAATCTGAACCCATTTGTCCATAACGCAGTACACTTTTTAGTAACATAATACATCGCTCAATCTGGACCCATTTGTCCATAACATGGTATTCAATTTTTAGTATACTGCTCAATCTGAACCCAATGTCCATAACACAATACACTTTAAGTTAATATAGCACACCGCTCAATCTGAACCCATTTGTCCATAACATGGTATTCGGTTTATAGTATACTGCTCAATCTGAACCCAACGTTCATAACACGGTATTCTGTTTATAGTATACTGCTCAATCTGAACCCAACGTCCATAACGCAATACACTTTTTAGTAATGTAATACAACATTCATAACACGGTATTCGGTTTACAGTATACTGCTAAATCTGAACCCAACGTCCATAACGCAGTACACTTTTAGTTAATATAACACACCGCTCAATCTGAACCTAACGTTCATAACACGGTATTCGGTTTATAGTATACTACTCAATCTGAACCCAACGTGCATAACGCAGTACACTTTTTAGTAACGTAATACACCACTTAATCTAAACCCAATGTTCATAACACGGTATTCGGCTTATAGTATACTCCTCAATCTGAACAAAACGTCCATAACGCAGTACACTTTTAGTTAATATCACACACCGCTCAATCTGAACCCATTTGTCCATAACACGGTATTCAGTTTATAGCACACTGCTAAATCTGAACCTATTTGTCCATAACGCAGTACACTTTTTAGTAACATAACACACTCCTCAATCTGAACCCAACGTTCATAACACGGTATTCAGTTTATAGTATACTACTCAATCTAAACCCAACGTCCGTAACACAGTACACTTTTAGTTAATATAACACACCGCTCATCTGAACCCAACGTTCATAACACGGTATTCGGTTTATTGTATACTGCTCAATCTGAACCCAACGTCCATAACGCAGTACATTTTTAGTTAATATAACACACCGCTCAATCTGAACCCATTTGTCCATAACACGGTATTCGATTTATAGCACACTGCTCAATCTGAACTCATTTGTCCATAACGCAGTACACTTTTAGTTAATATAACACACCATTCAATCTGAACCCATTTGTCCATAACACGGTTTTCGGTTTATAGCACACTGTTCAATCTGAACCCAACGTTCATAACACAGTACACTTTTTAGTAACGTAATACACCGCTCAATCTGAACCCAACGTTCATAACACGGTATTCGGTTTATAGTATACTGCTCAATTTGAACCCAACGTCCATAACGCAGTACACTTTTAGTTAATATAACACACCGCTCAATCTGGACCCATTTGTCCATAACACGGTATTCGGTTTATAGCACACTGCTCAATCTGAACCCATTTGTCCATAACACAGTACACTTTTTCATTTTGAACACACAACTCATACTTTTCGCTTTGAACACATAGCTCATACTTTTCGCTTTGAGCACATAGCTCATCATACATTTCATTCTGAACACGCCGCTCATACATTTCATTCTGAACACGCAGCTCATACATTTCACTTTGAACACACAGCTCATCATACATTTCATCCTGAACACACAGCTCACACTTTTCACTTTGAACACACAGCTCATCATACATTTCATTCTGAACACGCAGCTCATACATTTCATTCTGAAACTGAATAGATCTGTTCATTCTGAATGCAGGTATCCTCCTATTTCACACGGGGTTATGAATCTATCCTCGCAAGGGATTAGTACATGGAGCTCCCAAACGTTGTCTGACATATAGTGGACGAGGCAGGGTTCGGCCTATTCTGGGCAGGATTGTCACGTCATCCAGCGAGTAGGACCCTCCTGGGTGCACTTGTAGAGAGATGGTAGGACACCACCAACTCCTTCCATTTCTCGGCCACCGGGGATATGACGATGACCCCTTATGACTTCTCCATATTGACGGGCCTTGAGGTGGGAGGCTGGCCGATCCCATACGACGCAGATATGGGTGAGCGGGAGACCGCTTGGATTTATTTTCTTGAAGCCCGTCCGCCGATCGACAGATCATCAGGCCAGGTCAAGTACACCTGGTTCTCTGACCAGTACAGGCGAACTTCGCCCCATACCATTGAGACCGTACAGCAGTACGCTCGGGGATTCTTGATGTTCCTCCTCGGGACCACACTGTTCTCTGACAGGGGAAACACAGTTGGGCTTTATCTGGTCAGTGCTCTGGTGGACCTATCACGGGTCCAGCTTTTTGATTGGGGTGGTGCTGCCCTCACTACCCTTTACTGCTACATGAGCGCGACCTCCCGTGAGCGGGGGACCATAGTTGGAGGCTACTGGCGAGCCTGGGAGGTACATTCTGACCTCTTGATTTACAGTTCTGCTTTTCATTATCTGTACACCGCACACTGCACACATCACATTCTCTATTCTATATTCTGCATTTCCTGTATTTTTTGTATATTGTACACTGCACCTAGCATTCTGCGCTCAGCATTCTGCACTCAGCATTCTGTGTACTGTACACTGCACACAGCATTTCGTATTCTGACATTCTGCGCTCAGCATTCTGTATGTTGTACACTACACACAACATTCTGTATTCTGACTGTCGTTGTCTTGCCTTTCACAGCTGTGGGTTTATGCGTACTTCCCGACACTGGCCCCTGAGCTGGAGGTCGAGGCACCCCTTGAGATCCCTTACTCGCGCAGATTTGAGGGTCGGTGTCGGCCCAGGCCCCGGGAGACTTTGCCCTCTCTCGGACAGTTCTTTGATACTGTATGGGCGACGGAGGTAATCCAGAACTCTCAGTTCTTCACACTTTCCGCTTTGATTTATCTTGCATATTTATGACATCTAATCAATTTATGCGCTTGCTACCCACAGGTGTCCTGGCAGCCTTGGATAGCCATGCTAGGGAATCCTCGATTTTTGTTTGCTGGGGCATGGGGCACTTCGTGATATAGGGTTTTGCTTGAGGGACCAGTCGGCAGAGCCTGGTTTCTCAGAGAGCAATTCATGCGGCAGACGATGGGCAACTCCAATCAGGACATTCCCTCATTGCCTCCACCAGAGATGCGATTCGCAGGGGATCTTACGCCCCGGAAGACGGAGGACCTCATACTGGGTATTGATGCAGCCCTTTTTCTGGAGGAGGAGGATGACGCGACATATCGCCATACGTACCTGATGCCTCCGCTGTCAAGTGTCCGTATCCCCAGGAGAAGAGCTGTTGACATGCCTTCCTCGAGTCGCGCCCGAGCTGGAGGCGCTCCTTCGACCAGCGGGGCAGGCTCATCGAGCGGCGGGACCGGATGGATGCCCTTGACTCGCAAGTATGTTTGATGACCAGATCTTCTGACCGAGCTGATGGGCTGGCAGTATGGGACTTCTTACCCGATGCCATTGGAGCCTTCGATGCCCGACCATCGATACGTCAGTGACCCTGACTCACCACCAGTATGTTTTACAGTTTTCATTTATCACTCAGATATTTAGACATTCATTCATTCACTGATGACTTGAACTTGTGTGTGCAGCCTCCCAGAGAGTATACTTAGGGGTTACTCGGAGTGGTGGCTTCACTCGAGGGCATGGTTCTGCAGAGGGAGACGATGCTTTGTGCCTCCGGCGTTCAGGTACTTTTCAATTTCCTCGCATTTATCATGTTTCTGATGACATATGGAACCTTAACATTTCATTGTATTGATTCATTCCATGTGTAGAGCACATCTGACACATCGCATTCACACACTATATCTGCATGCACCCACTCTATGTAATTCTTGTATCTGCATCTGATATACATACTGGCTGACGCATTCAAATTCTCCTTTTCAGGTCCTGCCTCGGCAGACTGGGCCATCTGTAGACGCGCCCTTGGGCCTCATGCTACAATTCGGACTCAAATGTCACGGTTCTGAATCTAGTCTTGCAAAGTGCAATGCAAGACCGATAAATCACCAAAGAGTCCAAATCCGACAAATCATTTTGGAAAACTGATTTTTGTAAAGAAGTGCCAAACATGGACTGCTTTGCTAGATACAAAGTCGCCACCTAAATATTTTATTTTTTGGGGAAATTTAAGAAACCCTGACTCGTGCCTAAGGCCACGTGTCCATCATCACCAAAGTTGCCTCGGCTCAGGAACTTGGGTACGATTGGGAAAGGTCAGCTATGAGCACCCCCGCTCGCCCGATCAAAGATCGGCCACTACTAAACATGATATCTAGTTTTTGAAAACACATGTGTTCTTATTCCGGTTAATTAGCTAAAATTACTATGTGATGCGAACAACAAAACAAGTATAGACTAGATCGCCTAATTTGGAACAAAGCATTGCGTATCCGTTTGTTTGGAAATAGTTTGAAGTTTGCTACTCGTAAGTAGGCTAAAATGCGGATTTCAATGAATTGTTCCAATTCAAGCAATCCAACCTTTACCCACAGGCGTTCAGGCAATTATATCAACTAAGTAGTTGGCCTCATGGCAAGCATGCTGTCATGTTAACATTCACACACATGCAAGATGCTAAAGCATAAATACTTATAGTGTACTCCGAGCCAAAATAAAGAACTAGTTAGTAATCAATTCATGATCCTAGTTCATGTTAAGATGGCTAATGCAATACATGCAAAATGCAACTAGAAATAGGCTCGGCTATCCTAAGATGGCATATGAGATGCAATTAGATAACATGTATTCAATTTAGAATTTTGAAATACGATGCAATTAGTATGATGCGCCGAGCCCGGTGCATGCAATGTAGATGAATGATGCAAACATGCAAACATAAGTATGCTAGACAAATGGATGGATGCAAACATGCAAAGCATAAGGATGCTAATCGAAGAATGACCTAAAACTAACCAACAAAAGCAGGTAAGTAAAAGGGAGAAAGAAATGGAGGTTGGAAGACATGCACGCACGCACACACCCTTATTACAAAATTGGCCCTCTCAACGGAGGGTCTGAATAAATAGTACATGCAAACTAATTAACTAACTAACAAGCTAATTAATTATTACATAACTGAATGAATAACTGGCTATAACTAATTATTACAAAGCTTAATTAATTAACAAATTAACTAATTACAAATGAAAAACGACAACTAATGCTGCTCCAGCTCTGTTCATAGAAGCAGAAGGGTATGCATGTTCGCGCTCGGTTTCTCGCCTCGAAATGCCTTCTGGTTACTCTTTAGAGGCTCTGTCTGCAGGGTGTCCTCAAAGAATTCCTGCTAAACCTTACCAAAACCAGTCTGGGGGAGTGCATCAGTGGCCTGCCGGCCATTGTAAGCCACTACCGACCACATGCCGGCCAAGGGTGGGCACTGCCGACCATCAATAAGAGGGTGCCGGCCATCTACAAGGCACTGCCGGCCACTGATGTGCTGGGACACCAAGCTGCAACAGAGCACAAAATAGAGAAAATGGAGGGTCTCCCAAGGGTATGTGTACACTATGCCACCCCATATCACCTCGAAACATCAAGGGAGTGGCATAGTTGGATCCACGACCATCAATCATGCATCCCGATGCATGATGTCCAAGGATCCAACTTATGCAAATCGATATGAAATGAATGCACAAATAAACACATAAGTGCCTAGAACTCTATCATGGATAATCAAGAGCGTCGGTAACCGAGAATTGAGACACGTTTCATCACTTGAAGTATAAAATGCCCCTCGTTCCTCGTGTTCAGATTAACACTTAACCCAAACAATAATGCGATACAAGCATGCCAAATACAATACAATGTATGCAATCAAGGTAATGTGACCTAAAACATGTAAACATCGTGGCATGCAACAAGTATGCAATCATGTATCAATACATGCGACAACATGTGATATAACAAGCATGCGACAAGACGCAAAATGGCTAAGCATGTAACAACATGCAAACACGCAAGCATGCAATAACATGCAAGGGGGATGGACTTAAACTAAAATGGACGGCTCTCAAATAGGTCCAAATCAGTGGCCAAAACACCGAAACAAAGGCACAAAATACAAAGCATGCATGCATAATGCATTGGCCATTCAAGTAGGCCTAAGAACACAACCCTGAAGAAGGCTCGAAGAGTGATAAGTGTGCAAGTGTAACAACACTAAGGGTGCTGAAATGAGGTAAGAAATGATGCCAAATCATTCAAACAAAGTAAGCATAGCATACTAGAGTCCCTAGAGCATAAGGCTAGTAAAGAGCAACACATAGGAGGCATGCAATACATGGCATAAATGCATGAACGAAGCATGGAAAGAGCATCAGTAGGTCAAAACAAGGACCTAAACATGCTGAGATGAGGGCCCAAAGACCTAGGCATGCAAGCATACAAGCTAAGCCATAAACTAGGCAACAATGCACAACACTCAACGACATTCAAAGCATAAACGAAGTGAGAACATGGCTATGCTATAAGCTTTGAAATGAAGTATTAAGTGACGCCAAATCATCTAAATAGCTCAAAGATAGCATGCATGAGTCAACAAAACACAAAGCTAGCAGGGTCAATTGCACTACAGCTATACAAAGCATGAATGATATGGCAAAGGCAACCCAAAACAGTCCTATAACATGTTAAAATGATACTAAAACATGCAAGGAAGGAAGCCAAAATATGGTAGCACGAAGGGCATAAGACATGATGCACACAAGGCAAATAAGGTGGATTACACCATACCTATTGGGACCAAGCATGGAATGACTTAAGTGACAAAAATCAGAGCTATATCATGGCAAAACAAGACCAAAAATGCACTGAAATGATGAGCCAAGGGCTTAGGCTTAATGGCATGCACAAAAGTTCATTCTTGAGGCATAAAGAGCCAAACCCCCAAGGCATTAAAAGCATGTCAAATGCAAGTGGATGGCCACATTTTATGGACTAAAATAACATTTAGAATGATGGCAAAGCATGCAAACATCACATGTATGGCATGGTAGGGGCTTCAAAACCCAAGACTAGCCTAAGCATTTACACTATAGCTATATAAAGCATGAGTAATATGGCCATGGCAGCCCAAAATAGTCCTGTGACAGCCTAAAACAAGGACAAAATCATGCTGGAGCAAAGCCAAAACATGCTAGGATGATGAGTAAAAACATCATGCACATGAAGCTAGGAAGCAAGATTTGTTCTACAAGTATATGGAGCATGCAAAGGATGACCAAACCCACTTTCGACAGAGTTATGAAATGGCAAAACACCACCAAAAACATGCTGAAATGGGCTCAACATAAGCTAGAATAACATGCTAAAGCAAGAAGCATATAAGACTAGTTTATGGGATTTACACTACAAGTGTAAGATGCATACATGGAGTGGCAAAACCAACCCAAAACAGATCTGAGGAATGGTAAAACATCACCAACCTACTAAAATGGAGCCAACACATGCAAGAAGAACATGCTACTTTGTAAGGCTATGAATGGGATTACACTACAAATGTAAGATGCATGCAAAATATGACCAAACCAGCCATGGACAGACTTAAGGCAGGTCCTAAAAGTCACAAAAAATGGCCTGAACTGAGCCGCAAAAATACATAGAGGCATGCTCCTTTGGAAGGCCAAAAATGCAAGCAAACAAGAACCAAAAGAGAGGGGGCCACCCCCTCTGATTTGAGGCCTCAAAACCACATGCCTACCACTGAAAATCCACTAGATTTCAGTGGTTTGAAGGCCAAACCAAGGCTAGCTCAGAGGCCTTAAGGCATGGCTCAAACAAGGCTAAACAAAGCTAACAAGAGGGTTGATGACCCTCAACAGCAAAAAGACCTCAAACAAACTTCAAAAGAACTTAAATACAAGACTTTTTTCAGTTGAAAGAAAGGCCTAAAACAATATGCAAGGATGGCCAAAATGAGGTACACAAAAGTGCTAAAAAGGGGAAGAAACTCACCCTTGAAGGTCAACTTCGAAACCAGCAAGTTCAGGGGGGTAAAACCTCACTTTCTGAGTTCAAGAAGTCCTCCCAAGAACCTCAATCCAATGGTGGTGGTGTATCTCCAAGTGTTGTAGTGTAAAAGTGCAAGGAAAATAGACTTCTAGGCACAAATCAACAACAAAATATAGAGAGAGAGAGAGGGATATTTCTTCTCCAAAGAGCTGAACCTCTGCTAAGGAGAGAGGCTCTCTCCTTATACAGAAGAAAATCAATGCAAAGCTTCTTCAAGAAGCTTGGCAAGAGCTCCATCCCTCCATACACGTGTATGGAGGGCAGATAAAAGGATTTCAACTGGCTCAAAAGATCTGGACTAAAACCAGCTGAGACAGGGGTTCTGTCGACCATCAATGATGGTCGGCAGTGGCTCATTGATGGCCGGCAAGCTCACTCAATGGCTAGCAGAAACATATCCATGGCCGGCAGTGCCAGACCATGAGAAATATGCTAAAAGGACCAAGTCATGGTCCAAGAATGGGGCATAAAGGATACAGGGTCTGGAAAGTTCGAACCTGTGACGTTCCGCCGCGAAAGTCGAATGCCCGACGAGCAATCAAACTTGTGTTTGGATGTACCTGCAAGCATAACCAAGTCTTGAGGACGGTCAAAAATGGGGTGTCTACACCATCCAGGCCTTCTCGAGCGGCTAGGAGAGAAGTCCCAGCATGCGGTTGAGGCGGACACAGAGCACCTGTCAAACAGGATGACAAGTCTAGCGAGGAGGAGGAGTCAGCACATCCTCAGTCTAAGACATCTGCAGGTAGGGACAATGACTCAGGTTTTGGTTCAGAGGACGGTGGCGACACTGAGGAGGCTTCCGAGGACGGTGACTCCGACTCAGATGATGGTGCCGGTGGCGCGGAGGCTGCTCAGCTGAAGAGGGTAAAGAGGACCTCTCGGTCTTGAGCTTGATGGCACTGTTGCAGATGTTCCTGCTTTATTTTTCTTTTTACATGTAGTTGTAGCACATTGTACAGCTTAGGCAGTTTTATTTTTCTTCCAAAACTTGTACCCTTTTGTAAAATGTTGTAAAAAGAAACTGTGATAGAATGAAAATGACTTTTCATTCAAAGAGTGTTGTATTTGTATTCTGAGCATCGCATCACACCATTTTGCACAAAATGAAATTTGAATAAAAATAGAACAACGTGTATTGCCAAGTTAGGTAGTGAACTGACACAACAAACTAAACAACTTAACTTAAAAACAATTCATTAAACGAATTCACAACTCGACAAACAAATAAGCAACAACTCGGTAAATAAATGAGCAACAAGTCGATAAACAAAGCGACGGAATGCATCCAAAACAGAGGTAAACTCGAAATTTCATCACTCCTAGCACACGGGGAAGTTAGAGACTCACTCCTGGAGGCAAGAAATAGGTGTAAACCACTTTTATGCTCATGGCCGACCACCGAAGGAGCTTGCCGACCAGTTTTTCCGTTTGCAGCCCAAAAAAGAAGCTGGCCGACCAGAAAAAGTGGTCGGCCGACCACTTGATCTAGGAACCTTCAGTTTTCTGACACTTGTCCTCCAAACAGTGTCTTATCCTTTATAAAGGTTCCAGCTTTGTGGTTCCCTCATTCTAACTCAGTTTTGCACCAAAATGGAGGCGTTTCTTATCCAAAATCTCACAAATTGGATTGCTTCCATGGATGGCTCGAAAAAGGTGAATTTCCGGGGCTGTGGCATAAATGCACTATTCACGCTGAGCCGCAACCCGCTGTGTTTTCCGTTTCTTCATGCCGCGGAAAGGTTTTGGATCCCGGTAACACACGTCTTTAGCTTTGGCGGACAAGAGATGTGTCCCACATTTGAAGACTTTCAAGCTTTAATGGAATCTGAGCGTAAGGAGGAAATTTTACCACAATTCTGCTTTCGCCACGTCCAAGCCTTAGGATGGATGTGTGGGCTCACTTTGCATGACGCTCGGTCATTTATTCACGATCGAGTACTGGATATCCCCAGCTTAATTCGTCGATTTTATGATGCCAGTGACCGCGGCGATCATGACTGGCTGGGTTATTGGCAACATGCACTTTGCTTGTACATGTTGTCTCATTTCTTGCTTGTGCAAGGCTCTGGTGGGTTTAGCACTCGTCTTTTTGAAGTCGCGCAAGGCTTAAGAGAGGGCAAGAGCTGCATCGCCATGACATTAGCTGAGACATTGATAGGTTTTGATGCTTTTCATAGCCGGGAGACGGGTAGCTTGGTGGGGAGTCCACTACTATTGTAGGTAATGTTTCCCACCCTATCTCACATATATTTCTCACATCACTCGGCTCTCAGGCTCGGTTTTTCTCTCAAAACCCTTTTCTCACTTTTTCTCTCAACGTACACCTCTCTATTCTGTAATCTCTCATTTTTAATCCCTCCCCAGATATGGTTGATGGGCAAATTGAAGATTGTGGACTCCTGCATCGCATACTCAGCTCACAACTATTTCCTCCAACGACGTCTAGCCGATGCCCCTGACGAGGGATGGTGGTGCAACTGGATGCGCAGTTTACCCGCAAACCGCATTGCTTGGCGTTGTCCTTGGCTCAATCTACCAGCAATGAGCTACAGTATGACTTGCCAGCCAGGGATTCAGTTAATTGGCATGACACACCGTGTGTTCTATTTTCCTTTCCTATTCTAGTGTCAGTTCGGACATGATCAGACTTGCTCGGTAGATGGGATAGAGTACCCCATTGCGTTTTCGGTTCGAGGCACTCAGCTGGCTCGGTATGCCACGGCATGGAGGACTAGAGAGCTTCTGGCCCCCACTCCCACTTTCAATTGCACTCTCTCTGATGAGTGTATAGCTTGGCTTTTTGAGGAGGTACAGACTGGGCCTACTTTAGCATCAGAGGCTTCGACTAGCTCTGGGAGGGGGCGCAGGAACATCTGACTTGTCCATGCCCCGAATTTATTGCTTTATCAGTACTTTCAAGTTTTCTTTACGAATGTAATAAAACGCAACTCCAATTTGTATTCAAGAGTAGGAGAACTCTGTGCTGAAATCAATGAAAGTGAAGGTTGTGGGTACTAAAAATTTCCCTCTTGGTCCAGAAATGGTCTAAGTTGTAAAAAGGTTAATTTGAACAAAATCAACTTTTATTAAAACTTTTCAAAACCATTTTCGATAGTTTTACAAAACTGGACACGCCTGAGATCTATCACTGAGATGCACAATCCCAGATCCCAGCAATTGGAAAGTTGTCCCTAGTCTGAATAGCACTGCACCGGAGATCACAACCGAGCTCTTGAACGTAAAGTAGCCAAAGATGACCAAACATGATTACATGGACAAAGTTGATCGGGGAAGTGTTTATGGCTGGACTTCAGAATGAAGTTGCCTACGTATCCTAAAGATGGGAATCAAGCCTTACATAGTTCGGTTCAGGTTCACACATGTATTAACACTTTCCTTTTGCGCTCTAACTTTTGCCAAGGCCGCCCTTTGCAGGTTTTCAACCTTGCGAGCTCAGTTTTAATAGTTTTAAATTTTCTGTGCTCTAACTTTTGCCTAGGTCGTCCTTTCGGGTTTTCGGCCTAGCGAGCCACTCAGAGATAATGTTTCTTCAACTTGTCCATGTTGATCGGTTGGGAGAACTCTAGGCCATCTAGGTCTATCAAAACGACAGCTCCGCCCGACCAGATAGACTTGATTATGCAAGGACTAGTCCAATTGGGTTTGAGCTTGCCCCTAGGGTCATGGATAGGAGCTCGGTTGTCTTTGAGCACCAGATCCCCTTCCTTTAAATTCTTGGACTTAACCTTCTTATTGAAAGCCCTGGCGATTCTCCGTTGATAACCCTGAACATGGTACAGTGCTTTCAGCCTTCTTCCATCAAAAAGCATGAGTTCTTCGATCCTGCTCTGCTGCCAATCTGCCTCAGCTACCCGACACTCAGCCAATACCTGTAATGACGGAACTTCAATTTCGATAGGCAAAACAGCCTTCATCCCATAGACCAAGGAATACGGAGTCGCCCCAATAGAAGTTCGAATTGAAGTCCGGTAGCCCCACAGAGCAAATGGCAACTTATCTGGCTAGTCCCGGTAGGTTTCCACCATCTTCTGCAGAATGTGCTTGATGTTCTTATTGGTGGCCTCAACTGCTCCGTTGGTCTGTGGCCGATACGTAGATGACTTATGGAAAACCACGTTGTACTTATCCAACAAGTTGACCACCTCCTTCTTAAAGTGGGAACCATTATCTGAAATGATCTCGTTCGGGACCCCATAGATGATGTTGTTCCTGTTAAACTTTGCAACGTGCGATGCCTTCAACACTGCATAAGATTGGGCCTCAACCCACTTTGTAAAATTGTCTATCGCGATTAGAATGAACTCATGCCCATTGGACCCCTTCGGAGTGATAGCCCCGATTACATCAATCCCCCAGACTGAAAACGGCCATGGCAAAGTCATGTTGTACAGCTTTGACGGTGGAATGTTCATGCGGTTGGCGTGGATCTGACATTTGTGGCATCGTCGGACAAAGACAATACAATCCTCCTCCATGGTCGGCCAGTAATAACCCTGTCTAAGGATCTTCTGGGCTAGCGTTACCCCGTTCATGTGCGCTCCGCACTCTCCTCCATGGATGGCCTCCATCAGACGCTTCGATTCTTCGGCATCAACACACAGCTTATGCATCCCAAGATGACCTCTCTTGTACAGTTTACCCCCACAGATGATGAACGGAGCAGCCATTCTTCGAATTGCCCTCTTATCTTTGGCGTTTGCCCCTGATGGATACGCTTCCTTTTCCAAGAAGTTCCAGACATCGTAATACCAGGGGTTCTCATCTTGTACCCCTTCTATGGCAGCAAGCAGCTCGTAGGCTGGCACAAATTTCTGGTCAATGATGATCGGACGCATCCGGACTCTGAAAGGGATGTCTATCATAAAAGATAGAGTTGCTAGTGAATCTGCGAACCTGATGTTCTCTCTTAACAGATGGGCAAAATTCAGCTTCTCAAACCGAGGAATTAGCACGTCCAAGGCTTGGTGATAGATTTTCATCTTTTCTTCTTTGATTTTCCAATCTCCTTTAGCTTGAGATACAACAAGGTTCGAGTCCCCGATGACATCCAACCGTTTTGCACCTAGTTCTAGGGTGGCTTCTAAACCAACAATACATGCCTCATATTCTGTCTCATTGTTCAAGACTTTGAACCGGAGTTTGAATGCTTGGGGTATGCGAGAATTGTTTGGTGCTATCCCATATTGATTTGACGCTCCGTCAAAGTACATCGTCTAGGTTTCATCTTCGATATGCAGAATGACCTCATCTGGGAATAGGTACTCAACTGCTTCATCCCCTTCAACTGGGTGATCGGCTAGGAACTCCGCTACCGCTCTCCTTTTTACTGACTTATGTGTCACATGCTTCAAATTAAATTCTGAAAGCAAAAGCAACCAACGGGCTAGACTACCCGTAAGTGCTGGTTTCTCAAAGAGATATTTGATGGGATCCAATCTTGAAACCAATATTACAGAGTGAGCTAACAGGTAGTGCCGCAGCTTCCTGGTAGCCCATACCAAGGCTAGATAAGCCTTCTCTAGCAGAGTGTAGCGGGTCTCGTACTCCATCATTTTCTTGCTCAGATAGTAGATAGCCCTCTCCACTTTGTCCTCAGACTCTTGCGCGAGCATGTAGCCCATTGTAGTTTCAGTCACTGAAAGGTATAGAATCAATGGTTTTCCCGGCTCAGGTGGTGACAACACAGGTGGGTTCCGTAAATATTGTTTGATATGTTCAAAAGCAGCTTGGCATTGGCCGTCCCATTAGAATTTCTTTCCTTTTTTCAGGAGACCAAAGAGTGGTTCACAAGTCAAGGTTAATTTTGAAATAAACTGTCTAATGAATTTCACTTTACCTAGGAAGCCTCGCACCTCCTTTTCAGTCCTTAGTGGTGGCATTTCTAAGATGGCCTTGATTTTGGAAGGATCGACCTCGATACCTCTCTGTGTGATCAAGAACCCCAGCATTTTCCCTACTGTGACACCGAATGTACACTTCTAAGGATTCAACTGCAGCCTATACTCTCTGATCCGTTGAAAGAATTTTTGCAAGGCGGTGTAGTGGCCCTCTCTTTCTTTGGACTTGACAATCATGTCGTCCACGTACACCTTAACCTCCTTGGAGATCATGTCATACAATATTGTGGTCGCAACCCATTAATACGTAGCTCCAGTATTCTTCAGCCCAAACGGCATCACCCTATAACAATAGGTTCCCCACGGGGTGGTAAAAGTAGTCTCCTCCCGGTCATCGGGTACCATCAATATCTCATTGTAGCTTGAAATCCATCCATGAATGAGAGCAACGCATGCCCAGCAGTAAAATCCACTACCACATCGATATTCGGCAGAGGAAAGTCGTCCTTCGGACTGGCTTTGTTCAAATCCTTGAAATCCACACATACCCGAATGCTGCCTCTTTTCTTCGGCACTAGAACGATGTTGGCCAACCAAGTTGGGTATTCAGATACTAGCAGGAACCCTACGTCAATTTTCTTGGTGACCTCTTCTTTGATCTTGAGAGCCCAGTCTGGGTGGATCCTTTTGAGCTTTTGCTTAACAGGTCAGGCCTTTGGGTCAAGAGGGATCCGGTGCTGTATGTTCTCAGGATCGATTCCAGGCATGTCTTTGTAGGACCACGCGAAAACATCTTTGAAATCTTTTAACAAAGCGACTAAGCGCTCGCGCTTCTCTGAAGACAACGTGGACCCAATCTGGACCAGCCGTGGGTCCTTCTCAGTACCAACATTAATTTGGGTGATTTCATCAGCCAAGGGTTTAACGAACCTCTCTTGCTCTTGATCAAGCAAATATTGCAAAATCGGAGGAATTTCTTCCTCATCGTTTTCATCAAAATTTTGAAAATCCTGGTTCATGCAATAAATTAAGGGCACGGAAAAGTAATCGAAGGCCACAGCCGCACAATTCTCATTAAGACTTCTAAGTCGCCTGGTTCCTGTGTTACAACAGACTCAAAGGAAAAAGAAAAAGACGACCTGGACAGGACTATGGCATCCGGGTTGTCACCCCCAGGAATACCAGACTCAGACTCAAACGAGCTGGAACCTAATTCCGACTCACAAGACTCAGTGGAATCAGATTCCAGCTCACTACCTGACCCGGTGCTGCTCGATAAGAAGCCTTCCTCGTATTACCAGACGAGGAAGGGTGCAATGGATGCATCCAAGTTGTTTGAAGGTGGGCTCACAGCCATTTCATTCCCAATCATGGACACTGAGAGGTCATTCCCCAAGCACTCATATACGATCGGAGGATTTGATAATAGACAAGCCAGTGCTACCCCCATTTCAATCTCGGTACCCTCGAAAACCTCATCTTTGTACTGTTTAGCCTCAGCTAATGGGTCTGTCTGCTCCTCGGCAACATCATCCCCGGACAATTGCAAGTCAAAGAAGATCTCGAACCCCGGCAAGCATTTCCTTTCTACATTCAACCATGGCTCTGAGAAGCTGCAGAACGGGAAATCCTCCCCCTCCCAAACAAAGCGTCCGTTCAGGGTACCCTGAATAGGTCGGTGGATCAATTCAAAATGCTTCCCCGCCTGCTTAGCTCTAGCCCTTGCGGCCATTTGTTTTCCTTTCCTCACCTAGTCCTCCTTGGTAGGCAGGTAACCTAAACCAAAGCTATTTGGGTTATGCGGCACTTCGGCCGATGCTTCAATGCCTTTCCGGCCGCTTTTCCCTAATCCCATCCCAGGGATGTGCTGGAGTTTGTTCATGAGGTATAGCGATTGCGCGCTGACATATAACCCCTCGTCGATAGTCAAGATACTCTGTACAACCTGAGCCTCGGCTAAGGTAAATCCTGACAGGAACACATGTTCCGCACCATGTTCAATTTCCAGGACTGGTGTAGAAACCTCTGGCAGCGGGTGGATTGATGAATTCCCCAAAACTATGGCCACCCCCTTCCCATGGGGATACTTCAACATCTGATGCAGTGTGGAAGAGACCGCCTTTACCTGGTGTAGCCACGCCTGCCCTAGGAGTAGATTGAAAGTCTCAGGAACGTCCAAGAGATGAAAGTCAATATCGTGTTGTCCTGGACCGACCTTAGTCTGAATCTGCACAGTCCCCATCACTTCTCGGCTAGTGTTGTCATATGCCCGAATCACCTGGGCAGTGGGTATGAAGTCCACGGGCTTCAACCCGATTGCATACACCATCCTCGACGGACATACATTGATGGTGGATCCTGTATCGACAAGAACTACTGGTACCCATTTGTCTCTACACTCCACAGAGATGTAGAGTGGTTTGTTATGGTTTGCGCCCTCAGGCGGCAACTCTTTATTAGTAAAGGTTAACGTTGGGGAAGCTCCTCCCGGAAAGACCAATCCTACCAGCTGCTCAGGCGTGGTGTCGATTGAAAGTTTAGCCCTGTCCATTGCAGAAAGGACAACTTGTCTGTGTACTCTTGAAGCCATAAGCAGTCCCTAGATAGAGATGTCTACTTGTATCTTCTTAAGCTGCTTCAACACAGCCTCATCTTCGAGTAACCTTTCTTTCTGCTTCTCCGCTTCCTTGTCCTTTCCGGACGCCTCTGGTTGATCTTGGTGTGGGGGCTTGAAATATCGCCCACTTCTAGTCATGTGGTCAACTTCTTCAATATACCAGGTATCATCCGGTCGGCTGTTCCCCCAATCCTCGTCTGTGTGGGCAAGACATAGGTCATCATCTTCCCACCACATCCCGTCGGCCATCGACAAGCAACTATCTGGTTTTGTTACAACTGTTCCTGTGCCCACAACACATTCAGTTCTCGTGTTCACGGCACATTCCGTCCCCTCGAGGGCTTTGTCCTTCCTAACCCTTTCCAAATCTTCGATCTTTTCCCATTCAAACTACTTCAGCACAGCTTGCTGTTCAATATCCTCTGTACTCAAATTGTTCTGATCCTGAGAAAAATTCTTAACACTGGTACTCTCCGGCGGTTGCTCCTGATTCCCGGCCATTCCGGCCCCTACTGATGATATTCCAACCCCTGATTGCCCCTGGTCTGGCTGAAGTTGTTCAATAGCATCCGGCTCGTCACTGAGCCACCTGGTAGCTTCTGCTGACCTTTCAAGATCGAACCAGTTCACAGTCACGTCCCATGTATTCTGTTCTTCAAAGAATTACAGGTTTGTAATGTCTTTCTCTAGTTCTGCCAGGTCGTCTAGCCCTTGATTAGGTCTATCCTCCTGTACGACACTGATCTCTGTCCCTACTAGGAAGTCCACCCTTGGCTTAGGGTGACCTGTTGGTGTGATGTAACCGCTCGGGTTGTACACATATCTCGCAGACTCCTCAGGCCCTGAAAAATCATTTCCATCTGTTCCTATAATCATCCCGGTTCTATCTTCGATGGTCACCACCACTGGCTCAGGTTGGGTTTGGGAGATGTCTAGTATGCCCAAATCCGTGCTTTCGGGAATGAACACCTCCGGCTTGGGTAGGTGAGAAGTGGTGATATATATGCTGGGGACGTAGGTCACAACCCCAATTTGGATTAGGTAAATGCGTTTGGGAGGTAGAGCTTGGTTATATGGTGGGTGTGGGTTGGTTGTGACGTTTGGTTTTTCTGACGGTGCGATCACCTTATTGTCAACGAGATCTTGGATATCGTGACGCAGTCTAAAGCACTGGTCGGTGTCGTGACCATGCTATTGGTGATAGGCACAGTAAGCTGGGTTATGGGAGGGAGAAAGTTTTTCTGGCAAGGGCCGCGACTCTAGGGGCTTCAAGTTCCCTTTCTTGATCAAAACCCTCAAAGCTTTGGATAAGGGCATTTATAGTGGGGTGAAGGTTCTTTGGCCTCTGGGCGCATATCTAGCTGGTTGTGAGCTACTACTGGACGCACCAGTGAATGGGGTAGCTGTGAGGGTTTTTGGAGTGGTGGTGGGGACTATTCCGACATCTAAAGTTCTGCCAGCTGCAGCATTGCTTGTGCCTGCATTTGTACTGCGGTTGAATGCCCTCTGGGGCTGCTCTCTTTCATTATTAATGAGGCCTTGTTTCATGGCGTCCGCTATTTGCTCCCCAATCTCATGTAGATCTTCAAAGGTGGCCAGGGGGAGGACGATCATCTTCTGCATGAGCTTGGGCTGGAGGTTGCGCACAACCATCCGTATCTGGTCTTTGTCCACAGGCCTGATGGTCATCATCGAGGCTTTGGCCATCCAACGGGTTACGAAGTCGGTGAAGCTCTGCTTTGGTTCTTGCCTGGTTTTCTCGAGATCACGAGTTGTGACCTCGATCTGCGTGTTATAGGAGTATTGAATAAGGCCTCAACCATCTCCTCACAATTTCTATTCACGGAATCCTCCAATTTTGCATACCTAATAGCCGCTACACCCGACAGGGTCCGACCAAACAGAAAACGCTTCTGTAATCTAGAGAGGTCCATCGGCCTTAAGATGTCTGAAAACAGCCGTAGGTCCACCATAGGATCCCCAGACCCATCAAAGTGGTCTATGTGCGGCATTTTAAATCAGTCTGGTAGAGTCATGGCCGAGTCGGTGTATCCATCCTCAATATCCGGAATGGATTTAGTGCCGGCATTTTGAAAAGCTTTTCAAGCTTGCTCAGTTTTAGTGTCGTGGGGTCCACCTCGAACTCAAACGGTGAATCCACTACGTTAGTGGGCGTTTTGGATAGCTAGGGTAGGATTGGGGGCAGAGCCGACCCTATGGGGATGTCCGTATCTTCCTGGACATTAGCTGTCTCCCCGGGTATTGGAACTCTTGGTGGGGGAGGAGCTTGATGTAAAGCAGATGCTCCAGTCTGCTGCTGTAGCCTGGTAATTACCTCTGCCTGTTAGGCCATAACCTCAGCCTGGCGTGTAGCAAATTCTGTCTGACGGGTAGCGTCCTGCTGCATGGTTTTCATACTTTCCTGGAGCTGACGCATCATCTCTTCCAGACCTGCCATATTGTGCTGATCTAACTGAATAACCGGTATATCTGCTTCTATAATAGAAACCGAGACCTCAGCTTGACTATTCAAGGACCACTGATCTAGCGACCTCTGTACTGATACACTGCGCCTTTTTGACCTCCACCTAGTAACCGGGGGTAAAGAAAGAAACACTACTTGTCCGTCTATCAGATCCCTGGATCGATTGAGTCTTCGGCCTCTAACCCAGAGTGCTCGAGGAATATCTGCCTGGTCGGATGCAATTGAGCTATACTACCTTGCAAAAAGATAAATAAAGCATAATAAGGAAATAAACAACCAAAACGCTCAGTGTGCTATCTTATGAGCTGAATAAATTAAAGAGAACACACAGTTGGCCTGACCACACACAGTCGACATAGCAACACATAGTCGGCATTTGTAAGCAGAACACACTGCCCTTAACTCTGATCACTGTGCCCCAAATTACTGTCCCAAAACTGAATCTGATTCTCTCAGGTAAAACTAATTTTCCAAATATTGATGCCCGCAAGCGTGATACCCAGACTTGCAAACTGATTCACGCAATCTTGTAGAGACACACTCTGACAGTAAATAGCAAACAAGTGAGAGCCAAAACACCCCTATGTTGGGGTAGGGTTTCCCTGTCCTATTTTGTCAGGAGCTAGGGTTCCACTACGCACATAGCGGTTTCAAACAACCTACAATCGGGTAAGCAACCTGTCCTAGTTTGGAATAGTCACTATAGATTCCGATATGCACTATGTCGAATGGTCAAAAAGGGTTGCCTCAATAAAAACTGAGGTTTGTGTTCCCGTCGTGGCAGAGCCCGTAATCGGTCAGCCTTATGGCATGCTTATCAAAGCGAGCCACCGGCAAACCGTTCAGGAATAGCATACGGCAAACACGGTGTCCTAGGCGCACCAATGCAAATGCAATGCAAAGAAACACATAAGCGTAGACAAAACAAGATATCATGAGTTCGAGTCAAGCTCTCTAACTCCCCAGCAGAGTCGCCAGAAACTATGGACGCGTCTTACTTCCATTTCGTGTTATAAACCTGTTGTAAGCTAACTGGAAGTAGTTAGTTAAGTCACTTGCATATTTTCCGTTTGTTTTTCTGGTATTTGAATGAAACAGAGTTTTTGGCCTGGCCAACTGTGGACGCGCCCGAACGCCCCGAGAGAATCCCGTTTCATTCATTTGGGCTTACCACAATTCGGACTCAAATGTCACGGTTCTGAATCTAATCTCACAATGTGCGATGTAAGATCGATAAATCACCAAAGAGTCCAAATCCGACAAATCGTTTTGAAAAACTGATTTTTAATAAAGAAGTGTCAAACATGAACTGCTTTGCTAGATACAGAGTCGCCACCTACATATTTTATTTTGAGGGAATTTAGGTAACCCTGACTCGTGCCTAAGGCCACGTGTCCGTCATCACCAAAGTTTCCTCGACTTGGGAACTTGGGTACGATTGGGGAAGGTCATTTAATGAGCACCCCCGCTCGCCCGATCAAAGATCGGCCTATACTAAGCATGATATTTTGTTTTTGAAAACACATGTGCTCTTATTTCGATTAATTAGCTAGTCTTACTATGTGATGCGCACAGCAAACAAGTACAGACTAGATCGCCTAATTTGGAACAAAGCATCGCACATCCGTTTATTTGGAAAATGGTTTGAAGTTTGCTACTCACAAGTAGGCTAAAATGCGGATTTCAATGAATTGTTCCAATTCAAGTAATCCAACCTTCACCCACAGGCATTTAGACAGTTAATCACATAAGCAGTTAGCCTCATGGCAAGCATGCTAACATGGCAACATTAACACACATGCAATATGCTAAAGCGTAAACACTCATAGTGTACTCTGAGCTAAAACAAAGAACTAGTTAGAAATCATGCATGATCCTAGTTCATGTTAAGATGGCTAATGCAACACATGCGAAAATGCAACTAAGATAGGCTCGGCTATCCTAAAAGTGTCATGTGGGATGTAACTTGATACATGTATTCAAATTGGAATTGAAATACAATGCAGTTAGTATGACGTGTCGAGCCCGGTGCATGCAATACAGATGAATGGATGCAAACATGCGAGCATAAGGTGTGCTAAATAAAATATGCCCTAAAACTAACCATCGTAAGCGGTTAAGCAAAAAGGAGAAAGAAATGGAGGTTGGAAGAATGCATCACACACACGCATGCTTATTATAACACTTGGTTATCTTGAGGGAGAGACCGAATAAGAAGCTAACTAGCTAATCTAAGCTAATTAAAGTAATTATTACAACACAATTAATTAACTAATCCTCGTTAATTAATTATTACAAAACAAATTGAATAGCTAACGCATTAACTATTAAAGTACAAACCAAAACAAAAGCTAGCTATCTAAGCATGGCAGCTAAGGAAAGCAGTAAATCAGGAGTCTCAGAGGGAGAGGAATGCATGCAAGCCCGGTCGCCTTGTTCAGAAATCCAATGCGATACCCGGATTTGCCTCTGTTTTCATTTGTTCTCAGAAACTTGCATCAAGCTCCAGAAAGCTGAAACTTCAGCTTGGGAGGCTTGTGGGAGGGTGGCTGACCACTTTTGGTCTCTCCAAACACCTGCCGACCACTTTTAGTTGTTGAAAAACCAGAAAAGTGATCAGCCAGCTAGTTTTTCTGCCTGGCCGGCAGTTGTTGCTGCTGAGCTGCAATTTGCTGCAGCGGAGAGCAAGAAAGGGCATAGCAATCTATTTGCAAGATATGTGTGCACAACACCCTCCTTATTATGTCATGAACTCAAGGGAGTATAGGTTCTCGACCCTCGGGCTACCAATCACGCATTTCAATGCATGATGTCTGAGTGGCGAAGTTGCACAATTCAATATGAAAATGAATGCATAAGTAAACACATAAGGCCTAGAACTCTATCATGTATTATCAAGAGTGTCGACGACTGGGAATTGAGGCACGTTTCATCACATTAAGTATGAAACATCCCCCGTTTCCCGTGTTTGGACTAACACCTATTCCAAACATGATGCAAGCAAGAAACATGGCATGCACAATGCTATGTAATGCAACCTTAGCATGTGAACATGCAACTACATGGCATACTCAATGCAACTAGCAACCTAGCATACACAATGCTAGGCATAACATGGCATACACAATGCTAAATGCTAAGAACTAGATGTCATACTCAATGCAAGGCAATCATGAGGGTTCTTAACACAATGTAAAGCATGCGTGCACAATGCAATGCAACAAGGGCAACAATGTGTAATGCACCAAACATGCTACAACATGCAAACCATATACTCAATGGACTTAAACTGAAATGGACAGACCTCAGTCATGCCAAAACAGTGGCCGTAATGCTAAAATGAAGGCACCGAAAGCACGTACAAGCATGCATGCCAATTAGCTCACCAACTAAGGCACTAAGGTGCAACTCTCAAGAACACTTAAAGAGTGAAAAGCACGGAAGTGTAACAACACTAAGTGCATTGAAATTAGACAAGAAATGCTGCCAAATCATTCAAACAACACAAGTATGGCATGCTAGGGTCCTTAAAGCATGAAAGCTAACAAGGAAGATTACTCTAGGGACATGCAATACATGGTACAAATGCATCAACTAACCATGGACAAAACTTAATTAGGTCAAAACAAGGGCCTAAACATGTTGAGATGAGGGCTCAAATACCTAGGCATGCAAGCATACAAGCTAAGGCATAAGCTAGGCAACAATGCATAACACTCAAAGGCACTTAATTGAGGTAGGAACATGGCAATGCTAAATGCTCTGAAATGTCATGTTAAGTAATGCCAAATCATGTACACAACACAAGTGAAGCATGCAATGGTGCTCAAAGCTTGAGGCTAGCAAGAGCATTTGTACTACGACTATACAAAACATGAAGCATGTGACCAAGGCAATCCAAAACAGTCCTAGGACATGTTAAAATAAGTGTAAAACATGCATGGAAGGAAGCCAAAATAAGCTAGCATGGAGGGCATAAGGCATGGTGCATACAAGGCAAATAAGGTGGATTACACTACACCTATTATGACCAAGCATGGAATAGCCTAACCAATAAAAATCAGAGTGATATCATGGCATAATAACCCCAAATAAATACTGAAATGAGAGCTCGCAAGCTATGGCATGAAGGCATACGCAATGGTTCATGTTAAGGCATAAAGGGGCAAACCCTCCAATGCATTGAATAGGTGATAAATGCAAGTGTGTGACCATGAAACATGGACTGAAATCACATAACAAGTGATGCCAAATCATTCAAATAATCCAAGTAATACATGTTAGAGGACTCAACACACAAAGCTAACATGCTAGGTTAAACCATAGCTATACAAAGAAAGTCATGCATGGCCAAGACAACACAAATTAGACCTTAAACATGCTAAAACATGAACAAAGTCTTCTCAGAGCTAAGCCAAAAGCATGCTAAAATGACATGTCAAAGCATGAAGCATGTTAGGCTATTTCATGGAATTACACTACAAGTGTATGGAGCATGCAAGGGTTAACTAAACCAAACCAAGAGAGAGGTATGGCCCGGTATAACATCACCTAAACCACGCTGAAATGGACTCAAATCAAGCTAGAATGACAAGCTACCTCATGAAGCACACAAAGCTAGTTTAAGAGATTTACACTACAAGTGTATTAACCATGGATGGAGTGACCAAACTATTCAAAAATAGTGGTATGCCTCAGCAAAATAACCACAAATAAATGCTAAGAACAAGCCAACACAAGCTTAACAAAGGTGCTCAAACATGAGGCATATAAAGCTAGTATACATAATACAAGGAGAGCGGATGACCCTCTCCTATTTAAGACACGAAAATCACCTTTCCACCACTAAAAATCCTCTAGATTTCAGTGGTAGAAAGGTCATGCAAAGGCTTCAACATGAGCCTAAAGGGATGGCTCAAAATAAGGCCTAACAAGGCCTAAGAGGGGGTAAATCACCCCAAATGCTTAAATAACTATTTTAAGCATGCAAAAATAGAACTTTTATGAGTTAAGGGTTAAGCTTAAAAAAGCATGCAAGATAGGCTAAAAGCTTAAGCAAGAAAGAGGGATTTAAGGGTTAGAAACTCATCCTTGAAGACCTTTATAACTGCAACTCCAGTAGGTTTTTCAAGCTCAAAGCCACCCAAGAACACCAAAACCAGGCCCTAAGCACCTCAGTAGCAAAAGGAAGGTGTTTGAGTGCGTGTTTGTGTGTTAAAGTAAGACAAAACAACACTTTAAGGCACAAAAATGAAGCAAACAAGGCAATATAGATACAAAGCTATATCTATCTCTCTAGCCTTAAGTTTCTGAACCTGGAGGAGGGAGGAGGAGCCTCCCTCTTATAGAAGAGGAAAGGCAAAGCTTCTAGGAGAAGCTAAGCACTAAGGAAATCCCTCCATACACGTGTATGGAGGATGGCCCTAATGTCCTCCAGCTGTGCCAACAGGAGGAAAATATCTCAAAAAATGTGTCAAAAAGCATCTGACCACTCGAAGTGGTCGGCCTGCTACTTAAACTGGCCGGCCGACCACTTCAAGTGGTCTCTGAGAGTAAAAACTGGTCCGCCATGGTGGGAGAGAGCCCAGGGCATGAAAACAATGCAGTGGTGTGGTGGCCGACCAGAAAAGATGCCCCAAAGACCAAGAAAGCAAGTTGCCTGACCAGAAAATTGGCTGGCAGAGGAAGAAGTGGTCGGCCAGGAGAAATACTGGTCTTCCACCCTTGTACCATCTTCCAAACAAGGAAAAAAAGGTTTGTACCAAAAACAAACCGAAACGGATGGAAGACGAGAGATTAGGAGGCAAAGCATGCGGTCAAAAGCCTCGAAAACTGGTCTACGAGCATCAAAAGTGGTATGCAACCACAAAAGTGGTCTCCTGGGCCACAGTGTTCCTCTAGGCAAAGGTAACAAGGTGTGGTTCAAAAACCACGCCAAACGGAGAACGTTAAGCGGTCCTGAGACAAGGCGTGCGACCGAAGGCTCCGAAGACTGGAAACTAGTCTCCAAAGGGGAAAAGTGGCCTACGACCACAAAGACATGGTCTACAAGACCTCTCCCTTCCTCCGGGGAAGAGAAACAAAGTTCGGTCCACAAACCAAGCCTAAGCACAAAAGAGTTCAGAGGCCCGGAGGCAAGGCTCTCAGCCAAAACTCCAAAACCTCTAAATGAGCACAACATGCACCATCACCGAGTGCTCAATCGATGACGTCTGAGTCTTAAGGTCGGTCAAAAATGGATTTCCGATTTGCCTCTGTTGGATTTCCGATTTGGGCATCGCGTTGGATTTCCGATTTGCCTCTGTTTGCAACTGTTCTCAGAACCTTGCACCAAGCTCCATATAGCATCTAACTCACCTTGGGGACCCTCAAGAGGGCTGCCGACCAGTTATTGGTGTTGCCAACCACCTGCCGACCACTTGCCATTGCTGCAGACCAGAAAAAGTGGTCGGCTAGCTAGTTTTTCTGGTTGGCCGACCAGTTTTGCTACCATATTTCCAGTTTGCTGCAACAGAGAACAAGAAGGGGCATGGCAATGTATTTGCAATGTATGTGTGCACAACCACCCTCCCTATCATTTCATAAGCTCAAGGGACTGCGGTTCTCGACCCTCGGGCCACCAATCACGCATCTTGATGCATGATGGCCGAGAAGCAAAGATTGCACGAATCAATGTGAAATGAATGCACACATAACACATAAATGCCTTAACCTCTATCATGCATGATCAAGAGGGTCGGCAATCGAGAAATGAGACACGTTTCATCACTTCAAGTATGAAATGTCCCTCGTTTCTCGTGTTTGGACTAACACCGAATCCAAACAAATGCAATGCAACAAGATTAACTTAACAAAGCTAATAGCATGCAAACAATGCTAATGCAGCATAAGCATGCAAGCAAAATACGATGCAACATAAGTAACCTATCAATACTGATGGCATGCATACACAATGCAAGGCAACATAAGCATGCAAAAAACATGCAAACAAATCATGCTCAATGGACTTAAACCGAATATGGACGGACCTCAATCATGCCAAAACAGTAGCCATAATGCTAAAATGATGGCATGAAATACAAAACAAAGCATGCACATGCATTGGCCCATTAACTAGGCCTAAGAGCACAACTCTCAATAGCGCTCAAGAAGTGATAAACATGGGAGTGTAACAACACTATAAGCTCTGAAATTAGATATGAAATGATGCCAAATCATTCAAACAATACAAGCATAGCATGCTAGGGTCCTTAAAGCATTAAAGCTAGCAAAGAGGACTATAGAAGAGGCATGCAATACATGGCACAAATGCATGAACCAACCATGGATAGTGCTCAAATACGTCAAGACAAAGACCAAATTATGCTGAGATGGGGGCTCAAATGCACCAAGCATGCATGCATATACACTAGGCCACAAACAAGGCAACAATGCACAACCCTTAGAGACACTCAAAGGGTGAAAGAAATGGGAACATGGCAGTCCTATATGCTCTGAAATGTCATGGTAAATGATGCCAAATCATGTCATGATACAAATGAAGCATGCAATGGTGCCCAAAGCTTGAACCTAGCAAGGCCAATTGCACGACAGCTACGTAATACACGAAGCATATGGCAAATACAACCTAAAACAGTCCTAGAGCATGTCAAAATGAGGACAAAAGATGTATGGAAGGAAGCCAAAATAAGCTAGCATGGTGAGCATGAAGCATGAAATATGCAAGGCCAAAAGGGAGGATTACACTGAAATGATAGCTCGCAAGCTTAGGCATGAAGGCATGCACAATGGCTCATGTTTAGGATGTAAAAGACCAACTCTCCAATGCATTGAAAGAGTGGAAGATTTGAGTGTATGACCACATTACATGTACTGAAATCACATTTCAAATGATGCCAAATCATGAAAATAGTCCAAGTAATGCATGCTAATGGACTCAATACACAAAGCTAGTGCAAGATTGGACCATGGCTATACAAAGCAAAGCATGCATGACTAAAACATCACAAATCAGAGCTTAAGCATGCTAAAACATGGACAAAAGCTTCTTAGAGTTGAGCCTAAAGCACGCTAGAATGATGATCAAAAGCATGATACACGTTAGGTTAGTAACTGGAATTGCACTACAAGCGCATGGAGCATGCATGGGGCTATCAAACGAAGCCAAAATAGATCTAAGGCATGCTAAAACAACGCCAAAAACCTACTGAGATGGACTCAAAACATGCTAGAAAGACATGCTACTTCATGAAGCACACAAAACTAGTTTGTAAGGATTACACTACAAGTGTATAAAGCATGCATGAGGTGACAAAACCAAATCAAAATAGTGGTATGCCATGTCAAAATAACCCCAAATACATGCTAATATGGAGCCAACATAAGCTTAACAAACATGCTCAAACATGAGGCAAATGAAGCAAGTAACCCAAACACAAGGAGAGGGATGACCCTCTCCTATTTAAGACCTCAAAACACAAGCTTTACTATTGAAAATCCACTGGATTTCAGTGGTTAAAAGGCCAAGAGAAAGTGATCTCAAGGGCCTAAAGTGATGGTGTAAAACAAAGCCAAACAAGGCACAAGAGGGGCTAAACCACCCCTAACACAATAGAGACCTTAAACAAACATTACAAGCATGCAAAATCAGAGCTTTTTGCAGTAGAAAGATAGGCCTAAAACAACATGCAAGTACGGCCAAAAGCTTAATCCAGAACAAGGGATTAAGAGGTTAGAAGCTCACCCTTGTTAAACCACTTTAGAGCAACAACTTCAGCAACTATTTTGGATCAAAACTAGTCCAAAAACTCCAAAACCAACCTCAAGGAGCCTCAGCAACAAAAGAGTGGTGTTTCACTATGTGTTTGTGTGAAAAAGTGTGAAGAAACTACACTTGAAGGCACAAAAATGAAAGAGATGGAGAATTATAGAGATAGAGTGATATGTATAGCTCAAGCACTAAAATCTGAACCTAAGGCAAGAGGGGGGAGGTTCTCTTTTATAGAGAACCAAAGGTTAAGCTTGTTGAACAAGCTTAAGGCCTAAAGCCATCCCTCCATACACGTGTATGGAGGGCGGTTTCTGTGCCCTCCAGCTGTTACAGCTGGCTAGAAAATATCTCCAGAAAGATAATGAAAGATGCCGACCACTTGAAGTGGTCGACCAGCTACTTGTGGTGGTCGGCCGACAACCACAAGTGGTCTACCAAGGTAAAAAGGGGTCGTCCATGGGGGAGGAGTGGCCTGCACATTGAAAGCAAGGTGGTGGTGTGGTGGCCGACTACTTTTGGTTGTCCAAAGACCAAGAAAACCAGTTGACCGACCAGAAAACTAGCTGGCAAGCAGGAAAAGTGGTCTCCAAGGGAAGAACTGGTCTCCCACCCTCATTCCACCCTCCAAGCAAGGAAAACAAGGTTTGTGCCAAAAATAAACCAAAAAGGATTTAAGACAAGAGTCCGGGAGGCAAGGCACGCAGCCGGAAGCCTTGAAAACATAGTCTACGAGCACCAAAAGCGATCTACGAGGGAAAAGTGGTCTATGAGACCACAGTGTCCCTGTAGGCAGAAGCAACAAGGCATGGTTCAAAAACCAAGCCAAGCAGAGAACGTTCAGCGGTCCCGAGACAAGGCGCGCAACCGAAGACTCCAAAAACTGAAAACTAGTCTCCAAGCTAGAAAAGTGGTCTACAACCACAAAAAGTGGTTTACGACCACAAAGAGGTGGTCTATAGACCTCTCTCTCCCTCCAGGGAAGGGAAACAAGGCTTGGTCCACAAATCGAGCCAAAGCACAAAGAGTTCAGAGGCCCGGAGGCAAGGCACTCGGTCGAAAACTCCGGAAACTCGAAACGAGCACAACATGCATTATCACCGAGCGCTCAATCGATGACGTCTGAGTCTTAAGGTCGATCAAAAATAGGGTGTCTACAACATTCCATTCAAACAAGTATTTACACAAATATCTACTTTCGCATAAGACCATCAACATTATCATGCAATCACATATGGCATATACGGGTTACCCTGCTAAGATACTGACCAGACCTACGGTAATCAAGGACCTCCAAGTGGAAAAAAACATTGATCAGATGCTTTTCCAAAAGGAGCTCGATGACTGCAATGGATAGAAGCTATATCTCAGAAGTTAACCCCATACGCATATAACCACATATATACACAAGGCACGTAAACATCCCATCCTAGCCTAGGAATCCCATTGTGACAAAAGTCACTTCCCATGAGCCTAAGGTGTTCGAACCTAATGCTCTGATACTAATCTGTAATGCCCTGCTATTTCCTACGTGAATCCATCGCAACCAATACAACAATTTACTCCAAAAACCATCTTGTCCACTGAACTAAGATTTAAATTTACAATTTCCATGTGTTACATGACCATGAAACTTTGTACCCAACTCCAAGTTTAACAACAAAATGACAGTTACAAAAGAAGAACCCCTTTTGGATATACAACACAACACCAAAATAGATCTGGCAGTCTTGGTACAGAACTATAAGTCTTTATAGCTAAATATTATCAACTGTCAATTCCAACAAAGCTTACTTCTAGTCACCACTGTGGTTGTACAACATTATTTCCTGAAAAATAAAATAGGGGTGAGCTATATACCCAATAGCTATATATTTAACCAAGTATTTAATTATTTGAGCAAGCTTATGGCATCATCGAGAGAAAATAATCTAAGGAGTTTAGGTATACTCGTTATCCTCATCAATTATGTAAATAACATGACAACATCAATCACATTTCAGGTCCTCACAACAAACAATTAAACAATCACATCAATAGCAAGCAAACCACGAGTCCCCTGTAAGAGTCCAACACCAGTTGCTTTTGTTTTAAAAACCATCCCCACATTTGCCGACTATTATACTGCAGGAAGTGGACACCCAAGAAAACCATCCGTTTTTTTACTTTCGCCAACTACAATATGGCAGGACTGTGTGGACACCCAAAAACATATTTTATACATTCGTCCAGCGATAAGCCTATACAGGGCATTTGGGTACCTTTTAAACTCCCCGCGCAGGTACCAACACAACACCACATTTCCAAAACTGACTTTTACCTAGACTCATGCACAATTAACAATTCAATCACATTTTTCCATTCCATCAACAAGCATCCAACATCACAATAGATTAAACACTAACATCCAAGCCACAATTCCTTGACTATATCAATATCCATATCTTTCATCTCTTTATTATTCACAATATTCCATGAATCAAAGGAAATTTCATTCAATTTAGCATTTTCTACCCAAATTGAAAATTTAGGGTTTTACCAAATTTGGGGGTTTTTCTCCTTCATCATAGATATAGGTTTTAACAACATTTATATACATGTTTTTTTTATAAAAAAAAAAAAAAGAGTTAAGAAATTTCAAGCAAAATTCAAGCAAAATGATTTATTTATGTAAAACATGGGTTTATTCTAACAAGACCCTCAAATTAGCTCATAAGTCACAACAATACCATGAAATTTCTTCAAAATAAAGAAACACTAGGGTAAAAGTATCCCTACCTAATGATTGGAAGCTAAGGATGAAGGCCCATTTTGACACTCCAATGAAATCGCAAAACAATTGGTAAAAGTCTTGATCCATGCTTGTTGTTCAACCTTTTTGAAAGTTTTGGGGTGAATCTTTGGTAAAAAGAAGATAAATCAAGAGTTTGGAAGGTTAGGGTTTCGGGTTTGGAGGATGGAAGGAGAAGAGAGGGAGAAAACTAAAGTTTTTGGGCCAAAAACTCACTTTATAATGCCTGTTAGCGGCCTGGTCGCTCGAACAAAGGAAGCTTGACTCGAGTGTAGAAAAGAAGCTCCCAAAATCTCTGAAAATCACTCAGTTAGCTTGACTGAAGAAAAACTCGCTTGAGCGAGCATGCTTCTAACACAGAAACTCAAAATTCAAACAGGTATAGCTCTCTCGTTCGTACTCCATTTTAGGTCATTCTTCTATCCAAATCGAAGCACCGGAAACAAACTTTCCAATGGTTCTGGCCTCACATTCAAATTCAAAGTACAAAAGGAGAAAAGGGCTAAAGAGTGGAGGTTGGTCAAAAACAAAAACTCAAATTTGGGGCTTTTGATCTAATCTTGCCTAAATACCGTTTTAAGGCTTCAATTAAGGTTCCAAACATCAAGGATCCTCAATTATAATATTTAAAGTTCACTTGCCAACCCATCAATGTTAAGAGTCCGACAACCATACAAGTTTTAAGCTGATGAGCACCAATTTACACCAATTCGATAAGAATTAGAATTTGAGTCATTACAGGAAAAACTGCAAAATTGTGTATTATTTTCCTATCAATTTATGTTCAATACATATCACACAAACAAGCATCCACAACAAACACTTTCAATAACAAATCAAGACTTTGCAAAACACCTCCATCACAACAATAATCGTATTTTTTTTCCCTCACAAAAAAAAAAGAAAAAAGAAAATCACATTATTGAGGAAAAATGAATTTTGAAATTCATAACAATATGATATCACCTCAAACTCTTACTCATTAAAATATTTTTCCAACAACGAGTTATAGTGGTTAGCAAGAAAAAAAACAAGAAGATGGTGAAACTAAAAGTACAGAAGATCTATTGTAACATGTTCTCCGACTAAAGTTAGATGAGCTGAAGTAGGAATTGTCCTATCTGTTGTGAAGTTCAAGAAAAATAATGTAACTCATATACACATTTTAGTAAAATTACAAAGAAAAAAAAATGAAATGATGCCTAAACATTATCACAGGAACTCAATGACGCAAAAAGTAAGTACATCAAATAAAAAGTTTTGATCAATTTTTGTTATATGCTGATTACTTACAGATGCCATAATAAATTATGTAACTCAATAATTTCATGAAAGTAACCCTGCAAACACTTATAAGCATAGATTTATAAACATTGAAACTTATGAAATTTCTATATCGATCGAAATATTAAGTTACAATATCATTCAATTTTCTTAAAAACAATATTTCACATTTTCTACATAAATGAAAATATACTAATGACTAATGTTATATATTTCATCATGCAAGATATTCACGGCACAGGAAACGAGACTTAACAACTCTTAATGTATAAAAATTTATTAAATATTGATATTAATAAATTCTTACACTAATAGTATGCAAATAATATGCAATAGTGAATTAGATGAATTTGTATTATGAGATGAACTATTAAATAAAATTGTGTAATTTTCAATTGTATTGTAGGTACAAATTATGAAAAATTGAAGTGAGAAGTTGATAGAAAAAAATTTGTGTAATACTATATATTTAAAGGACCTGCTTATTGTTTATTGTTTTAGATAAGATTGTGATCTCAACAATTTATCTATAAATTAATGTTTATATTTATAAAATTTCTCATTTATTACGTAAAATTTTCAACTGTGTATGTGTTCATTTCTTACTTAATTTTATTTTGAATATAGATCAATTTATCCATTCAAGTCTCCATACTTTGTATACATATCACATACCAAAGCGCCAAAGTTGTGCCGTTTTGCCACACATCACAACATGCTCTACAGCAGGTACCCTTCTTCAGAAATTATTACACAAAAAAATAAAATAAAATGAGTAGTACTAGAGATTATAACAGTTTTACTAAATGTTTTATCAAATAGCTTACATGAGTGTAGGATCCACATGAACCACATCATGTGAAACATTTGATAAAAAAATTTGATAAATATTTTGGGATCTCTAGTATTTTTCAAAAAAATATTACACAAAAAATCTTCATTAAATAATAGATGGGTTGTTCAAACTCACATTCAACTCTCATATCTTAATTGGTTTATTTGTTAGTAAAATACGTTGAAGGACAACAAAAATCAGTCATGAAAATCACAATGATGCCATGCTAGCATGTAATGACGACTTTACAACCAATATTTGAACACCCTGAATTATATATATATATATATATAATACAACTCAAAACTTTAGATTGAACACCCTAACCTAGATTGAGATGCTATTTTGCATAAAATCTTGTACCTTATACACAATTGTGCTAATGGGATTCAACAAGCTTTTCTTATGTTTGTTACCTTCACTTTACACTCACCCAAACTGATTAAATGGTCTCCTCCATCTACAGGGAAAATTAAACTCAATATGGATGGGTGTGCTAGTGGAGATTCTGGGGAAGGAGGCTTCAGAGGAGTCTTTTGTGATGAAGAAGGCGTTTGGTTGTGTGGTTTCTTTGGAAAGCTAAAGAAGTGTTACAATCTTCAAGTTGAAAAATGGGGTATCTATTGTGGACTTACAATTGTGCTGAAAAAGGTCTTTGTGAAGTTATCATTGAGACAGATTCTTCTATGACTGAAGAGTTGCTCACGAAGGGCCCTTCCCAAAACTACCCTTATAAAAGCATTGTGAATGATTCTCGCCATCTGCTCCAATGTTGTAATTGTTCAATTGAACACATCATGTGCGAAGCCGATCAATATTCAAACAAGCTCACAAACATGGGAGTTGATTAATCGAAAATGTTGGTGGTGGTAGAAGAGCCACCTTTTGAAAATGCAAGTTGTGGGAGCCGAATAGAAATAATCAACTTCAAACTAAACCTGTCAATTGGTCCATGAGGTCAAAGCTTATTGGGCTATGCATTGCTACCGAATATGTGTTAAGGTCCACATGGAATGTCGAGTAAGAGATATTCACGTGCCGAAGACAAGTAGTCCAGGGTAATCGGAAGGGTCCCATTGGACAGCTGTGTTGGCTTATCCCAAAAAAAGCATGACAAGAAAGTGGCACCAAAGAAAGACTCTATAAAAGAGGAAAGGAGCCTGAGGAAAGAGGCATGTAAAAACATGCACCAAGAAATATACAATATCAATGACCCAGAGATAGAATAGACTAGACCGTCAGAGTGTTAATTCCGACACCACCGACTGGAGTTGTTTATCTGTTTCCAGTGACAATGCAAAGATCTTTCAGGCCGTTTGGATTAGAGGAGTATTTATGAAATTCACACCCCCACTACTGGCGCCATCTGTGGGAATACTCAAACTCGTCCATGGCAAACCCAACTCAAGATCCTTCGCTCATATAAAGACGATATTGTACCAGAAACAGTATTTGGTCTGGAAAATACTCCAGCGTAAAGATTGTTGAACTTGGACCTAATAACTCATTTGCTATCAACCTTAGGGGAAAATACCAGGCAGACTGTGAGAGACCAAGCAAGATGAAACAAATAATGGCTGGAAGGCATGGCAGCTGATAATCAGCATCTGCACCAAGAGGTGGCAAAGTCCCAACAGAATGCATCCCGCCACAATCGGGGCCGATCGCCAGAGAAGAGAGTTAAGAAACAACACCGGCATTTGAGACATGACACTAGCAGTACATTAGACTCATCACCTGACTCATCACCCGAAGGGCCCACAAAGAAGGGTCAAGTGGACACTTCAAGCTCATCCGAAGGAAGACCACATATGCAACACGGGCGTAAGAAAAGAGGCAACGATTCGGATTTAGAAGACAAACACGATCCCCTCATGCAACGTATTGCCAAAACCGTTTTACCTAAAAAGTTCAAGTCACCAACGTTTACTCTGTATGACAACAAGTCGGACCCTACAGACCATATTCATCATTACAAACAAGCAATGACATTACATGTAGACGATGAAGCACTCATGTTCCGGATATTTCCCAATAACTTAGGACCACTAGCTGTCAGGTGGTATTACAAACTTGAACCGGCTTCAATCAAGAGTTTCCATCCACTCCAAAAGTTTTTCAGGGCAAGATTCATCACCAATGAGACCCAGCCAAAGCAAGCAGACTCGTTGTGGATAATGAAAATCAGGCCAAATGAAACTTTATGAGAATATTCAGAGCACTCTTGAGAGTGCTTTAATCTGGTTGATGATCACTGCAACAATTCCATGGCCATTACTGCTTTTAAGATGGGATTGCACCATGACAACCCACTCAGAAGTTCATTGACCCGAAGACCTCCCAAGATAGTCTAGGCCTTGATGAAGAAGATTGAAGAGTTTTACAAGGTAAAAGATGATGTGTAGACACCCCATTTTTGACCGACCTTAAGACTCAAATGTCATCGTCTGTGCACTCGGTGATTGTGCATGTTTGTGCTCGTTTCGAGTTTTCAGAGCCTTCGGCTGAGCTCCTTGTCTCGGGACCTCTTAACTTCCTCCTCTTGGCTTGGTTTTTGGACCATGCCTTGTTGCCTTTGCCTAGAGGGAGACAGAGGTATGTAGGCCACTTTTTGTAGTCGTAGACTACCTTTCCCTCTCGTAGGCCACCTTTTTGTACTCGTAGACTAGTTTTTGGGGTTTCCAACTAAGTGCCTCGCCTTGCGAAGTCTTCTCTTGCTTCCTTTTTGGTTTGTTTTTTAACCAAACTGTGTTATCCTTTGTCTGGAGAGTGGAACAGGGGTGTAGACCAGTTTTTCCCTCTGTAGACCACTTAAGGTGGTCGGCAGCCTGCCACTAACTTCTACTCTCTGTGTAGACCCTCTCTCTCCCTTGCTGACCACTTTTCATCCCTGTAGACTGCTTTTTCTGGTCGGTGGCCATCCTGCATTTTCTGCAGATATTTTCCTTGCCGACTGTTGGGCACAGAAGGAATGATAACCCTATTCCATTTTGTGTAATTGGTCCTTAATATGAATATGATTATGTGTTTAATGTGATTTTGTGTGCCATTATCTAAAAATATGTGGTTTTGAATTTCTATATGTTCACCGTAGGAATATCTGTTTGATTATCTGCTTTGAAAATTAAATTGAAGGCCTTATTGGCCAAAGAACCCGAAATTGATTGCGCAATTGTGATTGGCATAATTTTTAGAGCCTACGGTGAAGTTTAATTAGAAATTGATTTGGATCAAAATAATCAGATTAAATTAATGAATTAAGTGCCCAATTGTTTTATATTAATAAATTCGAATTATTGGGACTTGTGAAAGGAAAGGCACTGCACCCAATTCACTCACTTGAGCTCAAAAATCAGAATTTGTGTCTTAGAAAAGAGAGAGAGCCGACATTGAGAGGGAAATGAGGCATCTTGGTGTATTTTGGCTTATAATTTGTGAATTGGGAAGGCTAGGTTCAAGACTTGGCCACAATTGTGAGAATCAAGGCTCCTAGGTGAGTAACCAACCATTGACTCATGGATTTTTATTTGTAAATTGTGAATTTGAGATTGATTAATGGTCAAGAACATGATTTAGTTTGATCATAAGGAGATTGGGTTGATTTTGTTGTATTTGAAGTCATGGAATGCATACATGTGCATAATAACCATGAATTTGCATAATTGAGCATGAAAAATATGATCCATGTAAAATTGTGGCTAGAATCCATGCTTGTGACCACCATTTGTACAATTTGAGTTGAAATGGAAGCCATATCTCACATGCATGTACCATTCATAAGAGGTATGAGCTTAAATGTATGAAATTGTTATGTTGAAATTGAATTTGGTATAGATTGGGACATGCATGTGATTAATTTGTGAAATTGAGCTCCATTGTATTGTAATTTGGTGTTTGTACCATGTTAGTACATGTATATACGAAGTTTGAGCCAAAAATTATGAGTTTGGAACCTTTGGAGGTCGACTTGAGCTCAAGAACAAATTCTGGAAAACCCAAAATTCTTGATGTCCGCTCGAGCTGGGAAACCGCCGCTCGAGTGTGAAATACGAGCTCCCAGCATATTTTGCAGACATGGCTTCCGCTCGAGCGGGGAAGTTCACGCTCGAGCGGGGAGCTATGTAGACAGACCTTCGGCTCGAGCGGCCGAGTTCGCGCTCAAGCGTGAAATTTATGTAACCAGTACTTTTGCAGACCTCATGGGGCCGCTCGAGCGGGGACCCTGTTTTCTGAAGCTTTGAAAAGACATTCTGTGTTTCATTTTCTATTCTCTTTCACTTCTAAGTACTCTTAGGCATACATTAAGCATTGTAATTGAGTTAAAGAGATAAGAATGAAGCCTCAAGAGGAAAATGTGAATTTAGAATGGATTGAATTTTTTGTGACCCTTTTGTGTTCATGGAATGTGTAGGGTTGAGCTCCAGGGCAAACCAACCAACCGATCACTGTGAGTAATGTCTTAACAAGATATTTGAGATATGTTATTGTCCATTTGTTTACTTCAATGTATGTTTTGTAAGTTCATTAATTTGAATAGTGGACAACGATTGATATAAATGATTGGGCCGAAGGCCGATTGATATAAATGATTAGGCCGAAGGTCGATTGACATGAATGATAGGGCCGAAGGCCGATTGATATAAATGATTGGGCCGAAGGCCAATTGACATAGATGATTGGGCCGAAGGCCAATTGACATGAATGATTGGGCCGAAGGCCGATTGACATAAATGATTGGACCGAAGGACGATTCATACAAGTGATTGGGCGAAAGGCCATCTACTGTAATTGTTTCAAAGATTGCTTATATATCTTTCTTATTCGATATTATTCACTGGGCTTTCGCTCACGCTCATTCATGTACATGTAGGTGAGCCAAGGGACGTCCAGAACCAGCCTCGGTGAAATTGTGAGAAACAATCAAAGTTTTAGAGGAGTCAGCCCAAACGTCTCACGCACGAGACTGTCTTCACCTTTGTCCTTTGTTCATAGTTTTGTTATGTTGGCGAAAGCATTGGACTATTTTTGTATATAAGTCTTGGGTTCGACTAACTTAAACTTGTATGATCCTGTATGTACAATATACTGTGGTAGTACACATTTTGATGTGAGTTATTAACATATAAATGTTTGGAATGTTATGGTGTGCATATAAGCACAGCTCTATGGACAAAGTTTTTAATTTGCTTCCGTTTGGCCCTTTTACTCTGATGAGTTTTGTTTTATTTGGTTTGAGGCCGTAGGTAATCTCGCGCTTACTGGCCGGTTATCGCCTTAACCCAGAGGGGCGGGTTCGGGTCGTGACAGAGTGGTATCAAAGCACGAGTTAATAACTCACACACTTGTCCAAAAGAGCAATAAGCGTCTAGAAAAGATCTAGGATGCATTCATGTGATAAGTATGAATCTGAAAGCATCAAGAATACACTTAACTGTTAAATGTGAACAACTATGTGTTATAAGCTTGTGAACTGCTTGCATCTCAAATTGTTTGATTATGTATGCTCTTTAGTATATGCATACCGGTGTATCTTTTGTATAAAGTATAATGTAAGTTTAATCAGATAGTAAGAACAAAAGGTGATGAGATAGAGGAATCTTCTATTGCCAGACTGGATAGAATGGAAAGACTGATTCAGGAAATGGCGGGGACATTGAGGCAACAACAGGAATGGCAACAACAGTGGCAGCAGCCACATCCCCCACCTCCGCCTTCGGCACCTCTTGTGCCAGATAATCAGAATGATGACCGAATCATAGCTCTCACCAAAGAGTTCAAGAAAATGAAACCACCACAATTCCATGGTAGATTAGATCCTTTAAAAGCTGAAGCTTGGGTCCTCGGCATCAAAAAATAGTTTGAAGTGTTCCCGTGTTCGGAGACACAGAAAGTGCTTCTAGCCACCTTTATGCTAGAAGACGAAGCAAGAAGATGGTGCATGTTAATGCGTAAGAATTACAAAGATGCTGATTGGGCAAAATTTTTGGAAATTTTTTAGGACAACTACTTCCCGCAGTGTGTCCGGGACAGGAAAGTGGCAGAATTCATGGAACTAAGGCAAGACAGTATGACTGTAGCCGAGTATGAGGCCAAATTCAATGAATTGGCTAGGTTTGCGCCACACGTGATTGATACAGACTATAAGAATGAGAGACATTTCGAAGGCGGGTTTCGAAGCAACATTCTAGAGAGGGTGAATTTCTTGAAGTTGGAAACATACATCAGGGTACTAGACAGGGCCATAATATCAGAAGCTAATATAGCTAGACAAACTAAACTGACAACTGACTGAAAGGGTAGTAAAAGGCAGGGCTTCTTTCAAAGAAGAAGTTTTCAAAGAAGCAAAAACGGGCTCCTCGAATACTTCTAATTCTTCCCGAGATACAACCCCGTTGTGTACTACTTGTGGTAACAGGCATCGTGGGGTTTGTTACCGTGTGTCAGGAGCTTGTTTTAATTGTGGTAAACAAGGGCATATGGCCAGAGATTGCAAACAAAATAGTGGAAAATTTGCTGCTAGTTCGACAGCATCAGTCCCAAAACCAAGAAATGTTACGAGATCTACTCCCGCCGGAGATACCGTGACACAAAGGAGAGTTTTTGCGCTTGTTCCGGGCGATACCCGGAATGCCAACGCAGTTGTCTCAAGTACCATTCCTATATGTAATCAGGATGCTTTTGTGTTAATTGACTCTGGATCAACACACTCATTTGTAACATGTGCATTTGCATCTAGACTAAGTAGACCTCTAGAATTATTGCCATATCTACTATGTGTGTCTGCTCCATCTGGGGAATCGGTATTGTGTGAATCTGTCTATCGTTTTTGTGACATACGAATTGGGAATGCCATTCTATATGTGGACTTGTTACCCTTGAACTTTAGGCACTTTGACATAATTTTGGGCATGGACTGGTTAACTAAATATTGTGCCACCATTGACTGTGTGACAAAACGGATTGTGTTTAGACCACCAGAACAAAAAAAAAAATATGTTTGTGGGTAACGGGGTAGTGCCTCCACCTTATTTGATATCTGCAATGAAAGCATGTAAATTGATCAGGAAACGGTGTCAGGGTTATTTGTGCTATGTGTTGTCTGAACAATCTGTAAATGCTGAATTGAATGATATCCCTATTGTTAGAGAATTCCCAGATGTGTTTCCAAATGAACTACCAGGGGAATTGGTGGACAGGGAGATAAAATTCACTATTGCAACTGTATCAGGCACCCAGCCTATTTCTAAAACTCCCTACAGAATGGCTACAGCTGAAATGAAAGAATTGAAAGAACAGTTACAAGACCTGCTTGACAAAGGATTTATCAGACCTAGCACTTCACCATGGGGTGCACCGGTGTTGTTTGTGAAAAAGAAAGATGGAACCCTACGCTTGTGCATTGACTATCGGGAATTGAACAAGGTAACAATAAAGAATAAATATCCCTTACCCCGTATTGTTGACCTGTTTGACCAGTTGCAGGGATCACAAGTGGTTTCCAAGATTGATTTGAGATCCGGGTATCATCAGTTGAAGGTAAAGGCGGAAGATGTTGAGAAAGCCGCATTCAGAACGAGGTATGGACATTTTGAGTTTCTTGTTATGCCATTTGGAGTGACTAATGCTCCAGCAGCATTTATGGACCTAATGAACCGAATTTTTAAAACCTACCTTGACAAATTTGTTGTGGTTTTATTGATGACATTTTGATATACTCTAAAGATAGACTTGAACATGAACAGCATTTGAGAACTGTCCTGCAAATACTTAGGGAAAGGAAATTGTTTGCTAAACTAAACAAATGTGAGTTTTGGTTGGATGAAGTTGTGTTCTTAGGGCATGTGATCAACAAGGAAGGGATTTCAGTGGACCCACAGAAAATAGAGGCAATTGTGAATTGGCCTACACCGACCAATGTAACAGAAGTCTGCAGTTTTATGGGTTTAGCTGGGTACTACAGGAGGTTTGTGAAAGATTTTTCGAAAATAGCTATGCCTCTTACCCAACTGACACGCAGAGGGTAACCTTTTGAGTGGAACAATGAAAGAGAATCATCCTTTCATGAATTGAAGACAAGATTGACCACTGCACCGATTTTGACAGTACCATCAGGTATGCAAAATTTTGTAATTTTTAGTGATGCGTCTTATAAAGGTTTGGGTTGTGTGCTAATGCAGAATGGAAAGGTTATTGCTTATGCCTCCCGACAGTTGAGACAAAGAAAAACTACCCAACACATGACTTAGAACTAGCCGCAGTTGTTTTTGCTTTGAAAATCTGGCGGCATTATTTGTACGCGGCAGAGTGTGAAGTCTACACGGATCACAAAAGTCTGAAATACTTTTTCACACAGAAGGAGTTGAATATGCGACAGAGGAGATGGCTGGAATTAATAAAGGATTATGATTATCAGATTCAGTATCACCCCGGGAAAGCTAACACAGTTGTTGATGCCTTGAGCAGAAAATCAACAGGAAGTATAGCTTGTTTGCTTACTGAACATAAAGAGATCTTACAAGATTTTGAGAAGTCTAAAATTGAAGTGGTAATGTGTGAACAGGGCTGATTGATAGCCGTTATTACAACCGAGCTGGCAATCATTGATGAAATCAAACGAAAACAGAAAGAGGATGAATTCCTCAAGAAGGGGATTGATGAATTTGAGACAAGTCCAAAGGCAGAGTTCAGTATTGAAAATAAAGTGTTGAAATTTTGAAACAGAACGTGTGTCCCAGATGTACCAGAACTAAAAAAGAGGATTTTAGATGAAGCCCACAAATCAGTGTTTGCTCAACATCCGGGCAATAATAAAATGTATCGGGATTTGAAACAAACATATTGGTGGCCTAAAATGAAGAAAGAGATTGCAGAATATGTGTCCAAATGTCTTCAGTGTCAGCAAGTTAAAGCTGAACATCAGAAACCAGGCGGTCTACTGTAACCTCTCCCTATTCCTGAATGGAAGTGGGAACATGCGACTATGGATTTCATTGTTGGGCTACCTCGAACTCCTCGAGGTTGGATTCTATTTGGGTTGTAGTTGATAGACTGACTAAATCTGCACATTTTCTAACTGTTAGAACTAAGTTTAATGCTTATAGACTAGCTACCATATATGTGGGTGAGATTGTCCGTTTACACGGAGTTCCAGTATCTATTGTGTCGGATAGAGATCAGAAATTTGTATCTAGATGGTGGAAAAGTTTACAAGAAGCTATGGGGACAGAACTAAGGTTCAGTACTACATTCCACCCACAGACAGATGGGCAATCAGAACGAACAATACAAACTTTGGAAGATATGCTTCGAATGTGTGCTTTAGATTCTCAGGGGAGTTGGGAAGACTATTTGCCACTTGTAGAATTTACATACAATAACAGCTTCCACTCCAGCATCGGTATGGCACCGTACGAGGCTTTTTATGGTAGGCGGTGTAGATCACCAATTTGTTGGACAGAGGTCGAGGATAAAGCTTTGCTTGGGCCTGAAATTATGCAAGACACTTCTGAAAAGATCAAGATCATTCGGCAAAGGCTCAAAATAGCTCAGAACCGACAAAAGAATTATGCAGATGTTTGGAGAAGACCTCTTGAGTATGAGGTTGGTGACCATGTGTTCATCCGTGTATCTCCGATGAAAGGCCAAGTCAGGTTTGGAAAGAAGGGCAAGTTGTCGCCCCATTATATTGGCCCGTTTCAGATTCTGGAAAGGCTTGGCCCAGTTGCCTATAGAGTTGCTTTGCCACCGGGATTCAAACAAATCCAAAATATGTTTCATGTGTCGATGTTGAGGGGTTACCTCCGAGACCCGTTTCATGTGATTGATTATCACCGGGTAGCTATTAATGAAAATATGGAGTACGCCGAATGGCCAGAGCGAATCGTCGACCGGCAAGTGAAATAGTTGAGAAGCAAGTCCATCAAAATGGTGAAAGTGGAATGGAAAGAACACTATGGGACGGATGCTACGTGGGAAAAAGAGGAGGAAATGCGACTAGGCTATCCACATTTGTTTCTCGACGAAGGTAAAATAAGTTTAAGGGAGCAAACTTCCTAAAGGGGGGAAGACTATGATAACCCTGTTCCGTTTTCTAGTAATTGGTCGTTAATATGAATATGATTGTGTGTTTAATGTGATTTTGTGTGCCATTATGTGAAAATATGTGATTTTGAATTTCTATCTGTTCACCGTAGGAATATCTATTTGATTATCTGCTTTGGAAATTAAATTGAAGGCCTTATCGGCCAAAGAACCCCAAATTGATTGCGCCATTGTGATTGGCATAATTTTTAGAGCCTACGGTGAAGTTTAATTAGAAATTGATTTGGATCAAATTAATTAGATTAAATTAATGAATTAAGTGCACAATTGTTTTATATTAATAAATTGGAATTAGTGGGGCTTATGAAGGAAAGGCACTACACCCAATTCACTCACTTGAGCTCAAAAATAAGAATTTGTGTCTTAGAAAAGAGAGAGAGCCGACCTTGAGAGGAAAAGGAGGCATTTGGGTGCATTTTGGCTTATAATTTGTGAATTGGGAAGGCTAGGTGCAAGACTTGGCCACAATTGTGAGAATCAAGGCTCCTAGGTGAGTAACCAACCATTGACTCATGGATTTTTGTTTGTAAATTATGAATTCAAGTTTGATTAGTGGTCAAGAACATGAATTAGTTTGATCATAAGGAGATTGGGTTGATTTTGTTGTATTTGAAGTCATGGAATGCATGCATGTGCATAACAACCACAAATTTGCATAATTGAGCATGAAAAATATGATCCATGTAAAATTGTGGCTAGAATCCACGCTTGTGACAACCATTTGTTCAATTTGAGTTGAAATGGAAGCCATATCTCACATGCATGTACCATTCATAAGAGGTATGAGCTTGAATGTATGAAATTGTTATCTAGAAAGTGAATTTGGTTTAGATTGGGACATGCATGTGATTAATTTGTGAAATTGAGCTCCATGGTGTTGTAATTTGGTGTTTGTACCATGTTAGCACATGTATATATGAAGTTTGAGCAAACAATTATGAGTTTGGAACCTTTGGAGGTCGAATTGAGCTCAAGAACAAATTTTGGAAAACCCAGAATTCTTGATGTCTGCTAGAGCTGGGAAACCGCCGCTCGAGCGTGAAATATGAGCTCCCAGCATATTTTGCTGACATGGCTTCCGCTCGAGCGGGGAAGTTCATGCTCGAGTGGGGAGCTATGTAGACAGATCTTCTGCTCGAGTGACCTAGTTCGCGCTCGAGCGTGAAATTGATGTAACTAGTACTTTTGCAGACCTCATGGGTCCTCTCGAGCGGGGAAGTCCACGCTCGAGCGGGGACCCTGTTTTCTGAAACTTTGAAAAGACATTATGTGTTTCGTTTTCTGTTCTCTTTCACTTCTAAGTACTCTTAGGCATACATTGAGCATTGTAATTGAGTTACAGAGATAAGAATGAAGCCTTAAGAGGAAAATGTGAATTTAGAATGGATTGAATTATTTGTGACCCTTTTGTGTTCATGGAATGTGTAGGGTCGAGCTCCTGGGCAAATCAACCAACCAATCACTGTGAGTAATGTCTTAACAAGATATTTGAGATATGTTATTGTCCAACTGTTTACTTCAATGTATGTTTTGTAAGTTCATTAATGTGAATAGTGGACAACGATTGATATAAATGATAGGGCCGAAGGCCGATTGACATGAATGATAGGGCCGAAGGCTGATTGATATAAATGATTGGGCCGAAGGTCGATTGACATTGATGATTGGGCTGAAGGCCAATTGACATGAATGATTGGGCCGAAGGCCGAATGACATGAATGATTGGGCCGAAGGCCGATTGACATAAATGATTAGACCGAAGGCCGATTGATACAACTGATTGGGCCAAAGGCCGTCTGCTATAACTGTTTCAAAGATTTCTTATGTATCTTCCTTACTCGATATTATTCACTAGGCTTTCGCTCACGCCCATTCATGTACATGTAGGTGAGCCAAGGGACGTCCAGAACCAGCCTCGGTGAAATTGTGAGAAACAGTCAAAAGTTTCAGAGGATTTAGCCCAAACGTATCACGCACGAGACTGTCTTTGCGTTTGTCCTTTGTTCATAGTTTTGTTGTGTTGGTGAAAGCATTGGACTACTTTTGTATATAAGTCTTAGGTTCGACTGACTTAAACTTGTATGATCCTGTATGTATAGTGTACTGTGTTAGTACACATTTTGATGTGAGTTATTAACATCTAAATGTTTGGAATGTTATGGTGTGCATATAAGCACAGCTCTATGGACAAAGTTTTTAATTTGCTTCCGTTTGGCCCCTTTACTCTGATGAGTTTTGTTTTATTTGGTTTGAGGCCGTAGGTAATCTCGTGATTACTGGCCGGTTATGGCCTTAACGCATAGGGGCTGGTTCGGATCGTGACAGAAGGCATCCTCCATACATATGTATGAAGGGATTGCTTCAAGTCTCTAGCTTGTTCAACAAGCTTGAGTCTTGAATTTCTATAAGAGGGAGGCTCTCTCTCCCTTTTCCAGGTTGAGAAAATTTGCATAGGGCTATACATATATCTCTCTCTATATTTGCACTTGTTTGTGCTTAAAAGTGCCATTTCTTCACACTTTTGCACACAAACACCTAGTGAAACACCATCACTATTGGGCTGAGGTTCTTGGAGGTTCCATTTGAGTGGTTTTGGTTTGGTTTTTGCCTCTAAAGTTGCTTTTCTAAAGTTGTTCTTCAAGGGTGAGTCTTTATCCTTTTTAAAGCTTTGTTGTAGTTGCCTATTTAGCCACCTTTGAATGCTTCTTTTGGCTTAACTTTCAACTGAAAAAAACTCTTGTTTTTAAGTCCTTAAAGTGTTTGTTTGAGGCCTCTTTGGTATTGGGGGGGGGGGGGTCTACCCCCTTTTGTGCCTTATTTGGCCTTGTTTTGTGCCATTACTTTAGGCCTTTGAGATCACCTTTGTTTGGCCTCTTCACCACTGAAATCTAGAGGAATTTCAGCAGTGGAAAGTGTGTTTTGAGGCCCTAAATAGGAGGGTGTCATCCCCTCTCCTTGTGTCTTGGTTGCTTGCCTTGTTGGCCTCATGTTTCAGCTTGTTTTTCTAATAAGTGTTGGCTTGTTCTCAGCCTATTTTTGGCCCTATCTCAGCATGACATAACTCTATTTTAGCTTTGTTTCGTCACCTCATGCATGTTTTCTACACTTGTAGTGTAATCTTGCCATTTAGCCTTGTATGCTCAATGCTTTGATCCATCATGCTAGCCTATTTTGGTCCTATCTCAGCATGTTTTTGGTGTTATTTTAGCATGCCTTGGCTCTATTTTGGGTCGGTTTGATTACCTCTTGCATGCTTCATAACCTTGTAGTGCAATCCTCTCTATAGCCTTAACATGCATCATGCTTTGGACCATCATTTTAGCATGCTTTTGTCTCTACTCCAGCAAGCTTTTACCCATGTTTTGCCATGCTTAAGCTCTGTTTTAAGTGTTATTGGTCATGCATGCCTTGCTTTGTATAGCCATAATGTAATCTTGCTCACTAGCTTAGTGTTTTAAGTCCAATAGCATGCATTGCTTGAGTTGTTTGCATGCTTTGGCCTCATCTCTAACATGGTTTCAGTGTGTGTAATGTAGTCATACTCACTCTTTCAATGCTTTTGGAGGGTTATGATTTATGCCTCAATCATGAGCCAATATGTATGCTAGCTTGCCTAAGCCTTTGGGCTACCATCTCGGTGTGTTTTTGGTGTTATTTTACCATGTTACAACTCTGATTTTTGTTGATAAAGTTATCTCATGCTTGGTTTTGGTAGGTGTAGTGTAATCCCCCTCATTGGCCTTACATGCGTCATGTTTTATGGCTCCCATTCTAGCATATGTTGGCTATGTTCAAGCATGTTTCAAGCATTGTTTTGACCTGCCTTGGGGCTATTTTGAGTCACCTTGGTCGTATGGGGCTTTCTTGATAGGGCTATGGTACAAGTGCCTTTGCTAGCCATAAGCTTTGAGCCTCCTAACATGCTTTATTTGTGACATGTGCATGATTTGGGATCATTTCTTACATGATTTCAGAGCATGTTTCATTGTCACACTCTCACATTTGTCAGTTCTTCATTATGTTTGAGAGTTGTGCTTCATGCCTTGTTTGTGAGCCAATGTGTATGTGTGCTTGTATATGCTTTTGGACTTCATTTTCGGCATGTTTTGGCCATTGTCTTGGCATGCATGAGGCTTGTTTGAGGTTGGTTTGGTCCATTGAGTATTGCATTACATAGCCCTTGTGTTGTGTCCTTCACTAGTTTCAATGCTTAAAGACTCTAACTTGCCATGCTCATGTTGTTTGCATGTTGTTGCATTGCATTGTGTTTTCATGTTGTTGCATTACATGGTGTTTGCATGTTGTTGCATTGAATTGTGTTTGCATGTTGTTGCATTGCATGGTGTTTGCATGTTGTTACATTACATTGTGTTTGCATGTTGTTGCATTGCATGGTGTTTGGAATGTTGTTGCATTGCATTGTGTTTGGATCAAATGTTGATCCAAACATGAGAAACGTGGGGCGTTTCATACTTGAAGTGATGAAACGCGCCTCATTTCTCGGTCGCCGACCCTTTTGACCAAGCATGATAGAGGTGGAGGCCCTTACGTGTTATTTCTGCATTCATTGACATTAAATTGTGCAAACTCGGCTTCTCGGCCAGTGTGCATTGCGATGCTCTGTTGGTGGGCTGAGAGTCGAGTATCGCACTCCCTTGTGCTTGAGAAATTATAGGGAGGGTGCTATGCACACATATCTTGCAAATACACTGCTATGCCCCTTCTTGTTCTCTGTTGCAGCAAAACTGGAGTTTGGCAGATTTTCTAGTTGGCAGACCAGTAAAGGTGGTCGGCCGACCACTTTTTCTGGTCTACAACCAATTTTTCTGGTTTATAGGTGGTCTACACCACCCTTTTCTGGTCGACAGCCCACCAGGAGGTCCACATGTTGGAGCAGAAGCATTTTGGAGGTTTGTGCAATGTTCCGAGATCAAATGCAAACAGAGACGATTCTGGGCATAGCAATGGATTTCCGAACGAAGCCGATCGAGCATGCATGCACCCCTTGCCCCGAGGACCTCTTTTAACTGCTTTACTTAGTTAGCTAGTTTGTCGATTTTGTACTTAATTAGTTAATGCACTTAATTAATTGATTTATGTTGTGTAATAATTAGTCTAATTAGATTATTAGATTAGTTAAGTAGCTTAGCTTAGCATAGCTAGCTTGTATTATTTATTCGGACCCTCCATCGAGAGGGCAAATTTTGTAATAAGTGTGCGTGTGTGCATGAATGTCTTCCAACCCCACGTCTTTCTCCCTTTTATTTACCAACTTTTGATGGTTAGTTTTAGGGCATATTTCAATTAGTATCCTTATGTTTTGCATGCGTGCATCATTCATTTCTCTTGCATGCACCAGGCTCGGCGCATCATTCAAACTGCATTGTATTTCAATTCCTATTTGAATACATGTATCAAATTGTCGTGTTCATATGCCATTCTAGATAGTCGAGCCTATTTTAGTTGCATTTTTGCATGTGTCGCATTAGGCGTTGTTGACATAGCTAGGATCATGCATTGACAACTAACTAGCTTCTTTTTTGGCATGGAGTACACTGTGAGTGTTTACGCTTTAGCATCCTTGCACATATGTAAGTGACTGCCATGATAGTATGCTTGCCATGGGTCTATGTGCTTAAGTGTTTAACTGCATGAATGCCTGTGGATGAAGGCTTCATTGCTTGCATTGGAACAATTCATCAAAATGTGCGTTTAAAGCCCACCTGAAGTGGCAAAATCATGTTTTTCTAAGCCCACTTGAGGGTGGCAAATCCGCGACTTAGCCTACTTGCAGTAGCAACTTCCAAACCATTTTCGAAAAAAACAAACATGAAATGTTTTGTTCCAACTCGAGTGATTTAGTCTATACTTGTGTGTTGTGCGCATCACATAGTAAAGTTAGCTAATAAACTGGAATAAAAATGCATGTGTTTTCAAAAACAACATATCATGTTAGTAGAGGCCGATCTTTGATCAGGCGAGCGGGGGTGCTCATTTCAGGACCTTCCCCTCTCGTACCCAAGTTCCCGAGCCGAGACAACTTTGGTGATGACGAACGCGTGGCCTTAGGCACGAGTCAGGGTTTCCTAAATTTCCCAAAATAAAACATTTAGGTGGCGACTCTGTAATATGACAAAGTTGTCCATGTTTGGCACTTTTTGATTAAAATTGATTTTCCAACACGATTGTCGGATTTGGACTCTTTGGTGATTTATCAATTTTACATTGCCCTTTGTGAGATTAGATTCAGAAACATGACAGGAGTCCGAACTGTAGTAGCTAAGAACTACATTTCGCGCCCTCGCGCACGGTGCGGAGTTCGGGCGGTCTACAGTTTCTGGCGACTCTGCTAGGGATTTAGAGAACTTGACTCGAACTCATGATATGTTGTTTTGTTTACACTTATGTGTTTCTTTGCATTGCATTTGCATTGGTGCGCCTAGGACCTCGTGTTTGCCATCGGTTATTCCTGAACAGTTTGTCGGAGGCTTGCTTGGAAAAGCATGTCATAAGGTTGACCGGTTATGGGCTCTGCCACGATGGGAACACAAACCTCGGTTTTCACTGAGGCACCTTTTTTGACCATTCGACCTAGCTGCATATCGGAAACTATAGTGACCATTCCAAACTAGGACAGGTTGCTTACCCGATTGTAGGTTGTTTGAAAATGCTGCTTGTGTAGTAAAACCCTAGTTCCTGACGAAACTAGGACAGGGAAACCCTACCCCTCCATAGGGGTGTTTGGGCTCTTACTTGCTTGCTATGTGCTTTTAGAGTGTCTCTATAGGGAATTCATGTATTAGTTTGCAAGTCTAGGTATTAGGCCTTCGGGCATCAATATTTAAGGGAATTAGCTTTACCTGAGGGTATCAGATTTGAGGAAGTGATTTAGGGGCAGTGATCAGTGTTGAGAACAGTGTGTTCAGCTTACAAATGTCAACTGTGTGATGTGTTTATTTTTAAGCCGAAATGCTGCCTGTTTTTTTCTGGTTGTTTGTTTCCTTATTTTTGCTTGATTTATCTTTTTGCAAGGTAATATAGCATCATTGCTTCCGAAGAGGCAGTTTCCCCTAAAGCACTCTGGCTTAGACGTAGAAGGCTTCATCGATCCGAGGATCTAGTTGATGGACAAGCAGTATTCTGTTCATTACTCCCGGTTACCAGACAGAGGTCAGTTAGGCGGAGTTCATCAGTACAACGATTACCAAATCAATGGTCCTTATCCACCCCACCAGTGAGTAGTCAGGCTGAGGTTTCCGTTTCTATCGCAGAGAGAGATATACCTATTGTTCAGTCGGATCAGCACCTTATGGCAAGTATGGAGGACATGATGCATCAGCTCCAAAAGACTATGCAAGCCATGCAGCGGGATGCTGCCCGCTAGGCAGAGTTTGCCACGCGCCAGGCAGAGGTTGTGGCTCAACAGACAGAGCTGATTGCCAGACTTTAGCAACAGCAGCAACCATAACAAGCCAGAGCATCATTTTCACATCCACCCCCACCCCCACCTAGGGTTCCGATGCCCGGGGGTGCAGCTCACGTCCAGGAAAATACGGACGTCCCAACGGAGCCAGTTCCACCCTCGATCCTACCTTAGTTGTCCAAAGCACCGGCTAATCCAGTGGATACACCGTTTGAATTCAAGGTGGATCCAACAGAGGTAAAAGTGAGCAAGTTAGAAAAACTGTTCAAAAAAGCTCAAGGCATTAATTCCATTCCGGACATAGAGGATGGATACACCGATTCGGCAGTGACTTTGCCGGGCCGGTTCAAGATGCCGCATATAGACCGTTTTGACGGTTCTGGAGATCCCATGGTACACCTATAGTTGTTCTCAGATATCCTAAGGCCAATGGGCCTCCCCAGACTGTAAAAGCTTTCCCTCTTCGGCCGGACCCTGTCGGGTGTCGCAGCCATCTAGTATGCGAAGTTGGAAGATTCTATCAAGAGAAGTTAGGAAGAAATGGTTGAGGCCTTCATTGCCCAGTACTCATACAACACACAAATCGAGATCACAAACTCGTGATCTCGAGACAACGAGGCAAGAGCCAAAAGAGGGCTTCTCCGACTTTGTAACCCGTTGGAGATCCAAAGCTTCTATGATGACCACCAGGCCAGTCGAGAAGGATCAGATACGGATGGTTGTGCGCAACCTCCAACCCAAATTGATGCAAAAGATGATCGTCGTACCCCTCCCTACCTTTGTTGATTTACACGAGATTGGGGTACAAATTAAGGACGCCATGAAGCAGGGTCTGATTGACCACGAGAGAGAGTAGCCAAAGAGGGCATTTACCCACAGTTCGAATGCAGGCACGAGTAATGCTGCAGCTGCCAGAACTTCCGATGTGGTCATGGTCACCACCACCACACCAAAAACAGCCACCCTATTCACCGGTGTGTCCGGTACCAGCTCACAAACAGCCAGATATCCACCCCGAGGCCAATGAACCTTTACTTCATTGTACATGCCTCTGTCCAAAGCTCTAGGGGTTTTAATTAGAAAAGGGCATTTGAAGCTCGTAGAGTTGCGGCCATTACCAGACAAACTTCCTTCCTCCCATAACCCGGCTAAATACTGTGCCTTTCACCAATAGCATGGTCACGACACCGACCAGTGCTACAAACTTCGTCATGAGATTCAGGATCTCATTGACAATAAGGTGATTGCAACTCCAGAAAAACCAAATGTCACAACCAACCCACTCCCACCACATAACCAAGCTCCACCACCCAAACAAATCAACCTAATCCAAACCATGGCCATTTCATATGACCCAAGTATATACATCACGCCCTCCCACCTAGCCAAGCCTGAGGTGTTCATCCCAGATAACACAGACTTGTGTATGTTGAGCACCTCCCAAACCCAACATGAACGGATGGTGGTGACTATCGAAGATAGAATTTGGATGACTTTGGAGGCAGATAGGAATGTTGATTCAGAGCCTGAGGGGTCTGGGAGCTTTGCATACAACCTGAGTAGTTATATCACAATAGATCAGGTTAAGCAGAGGGTAGAGTTGCCGGTTGGGGCAGAGATCAGTGTGGTTTGGGAAGATAGACCAAGTCAGAGGTTAGATGACCTAGTAGAGCTAGAGGAGGACATTGCAAATCTGCAGTTCTTTGAAGAGCAGGACTCAGGAGATGTGAATATCAACTGGTTCGACTTGGATGGATTGGCAGAGAATACGAGGTGGCTCAATGACCAGCCAGATATTGTCAAAGAACCTCAGCCAGAACAAGGACCGTCAGGAATAGGAACATGAGCAGTGGCCGGAATGGTCGAGGATCAGGAGAAATCGCCAGAGAGAACCGGTGTGGAGAATTTTGCTCGGGATTCGAGCAGTTTGATTATGGTAGATACTAAACAGGAGACTGCATTGAAGCACCTTAAGCGAGAAAAGATCGAGGATCTTGAGAGGGCTAGAAAGGCCAAGGCCCCTGTGGGGACGGAACGTGCTGTGAGCACCAAAACAGTTATAACAGAATCGGACAACTGTCTGTCAGTTGCCGACAGGATGTGGTGGGAAGACGACGTGTAACAACCCGACCCTCGTACATGTTTTCTGAGATATTTTCAGTCCCTTATCCTGCGCATTTAAATGCTTATTGTGAAATTTCATGTTAAATTAAGTTAAGTAAGTGAATCCTATGTTTATGAATGTATATCTGTTTTATAAGAAAAAGATCTGTTACAAGTAGAATGTTTGGATTAGAAATTGAAGGTCTTAGAAGCTTAATAACCCGACCCTCGCATGTGCTTCTGACATGTTTAAGTCTCTTATTCTGTGCATGAAAATGCTTAATGGAAAATTTTGTGTTTATATCTGTTGGATAAGAAAAGCATCTGTTGCAATTAAAACGTTTAGAACAGAAATTGAGAGCCTTAGAGGCTTGATAATCCAGAATTGTTTTGACATTTGGAATCGGCATGATTTTTAAGCTATAATGAGATTCTCTGTGAAATTTCAATTTAGGATGATTAAACGATTGATATTTGTCCTTATTCACATTATATATATATATATATATATATATATATAACTATGTAATATGTCCCTTAAAACACTTTGACTTGGGAGGCAACTATCTCTTGAGAGAAAAGATTAGATTAGAGAGGGGTTTGAGAAGTAGGGTGAAGAAGATTCTCCAAGGGGGTTGAGAATTTGGGAGACTTAAACTCAAGGTATGTAAAAGTTTAATTACCTCATCTCTTGTCTTGGATGGGAATTTTTGGTGTATGAGTAGAATTTTCTTTGATATGGGATGTGTATGGATTTAATTGAGAAGATGTGTTGATGTTAGATTGATTTAGTAATTCAATCTCATCATATCCCTTATCTATGCATGATCATGCTCAATTATGAACTTGGATGATCTTATGGTATAAAATTCTTCATGTTTATGTTATGCTCATGAAGTGCAAAGAACAAGAATGAATATATGTTTGTAATACTTTGTATAAGATGTATGTTGACTATGGAATCATGTGTCCACATGTTGTGTCTCCTAAATTACATGATGTTTAAACCATATTTTATGAATTAAAGGATCTATTTTGGACCTTGTTGAAGTCACCAAAGAATTAGATTTTTGGAGAATTTCGGACAGGTTTTTGGTAGAATCGTCGCACATGCGGGAGTCACTGCCGCACGTGCGGCAAATGGGGCAAATTTTGGGATTGAACACTGTCTAAAAAGCACGTGCGGGGCATCACTGCCGCACGTGCGGCCCAAGGTGGAAAAAGTGGTTTGCTTTTTTTGACCTATTTGACCCCCTAGGACAGTTGAAAATAATATTTGAAATGCTTAAAATGCTTTTTAATTTACTGGAAGTTAACGACTGAAATGCGAATGTAAGAAGAATTTGAACTAACTTGTGAGTTCTATGTATGTGTAGGGCACACTCCGGGAAGAAGTAGCGTTCCGCCACAACACTATGAGTAATAGTACTATAAATGTACATTATTTCCGTTAATAATTATTATTATTAACATTCTGTTCTCCGTGGTCAATTAAGTTAACATGTATGTGGAGTAAAAATTGTTGTGAACTTATGTAAACATTGAAGAATTTGGCACACACCGATATGATATAGATATCTACCTAAAGTGGATCATCAAAACGAATAATTGGATAAGACTACGGGTTGTTTTGTACGTTAATAACCGTTGTGAAATTATGTTAAGTATCAGATTAACCTCTGAATGACTCAAGCCGGAGGAAGAATTGAATGTCAATGACACGATTATGTGACTCACGTTATGATGTGAATGGCTCCACTCTTATTAATGTAATGGAGCATTTACCTTCTGTTCATCGTTAATATCATTGTTCTGTTATTGTGGGACAATTATGTCACTTTATGAGAAAACATGGGGAAACTCTAAGAGCATTATTGGGTACTACGTTCTGTTTATTATTGATAATGGATACTAACATACTGTTATCTATAAGTCAGTTGTATGGATTCATGACAAACAAGTGGAACGTAAGTGCATTATGAGACTACGGTATCTACGTATCTCTGGACTCGTTTAATCTGTAATACGCTCTTACCTTTATTGGTAAATAACAATAGCACTCAATTACGTAAATTAGTTATGTTGACTCATGTGAATGAATGAAAGAACCTGTATGTCTCTGTATAGCTCCGAGACTAGTCCATTCTAATAATTTCTGGTATGGAGCTAAGTGTTGTACGGAACTAAGTGTTGCAAAGCGAGTCACCTCTAGAATCCGTACGAGCCACCTCTTGAGTCCATACATATGTCCACTGGGCTTAAAGCCGATGTGAAAGTTATGAGGCCTATGGCCATTCTGTGAAAGTTATGAGGCCTATCGCCATTGTGTATGATTTGTTAGTATGAAATAAAGTGATGTACGGAACTAAGTGCTGCAAGGCGAGTCACCTCTAGAATCCGTACGAGCCACCTCTTGAGTTCATACATGCATGATAAGGGCTTTATGCCGTTTTGATAAGGGCTTTATGTTGTTCTGTATAAGGGCTTAATGCCACTCCGTTCAAGGGCTTAAAGCCATTATGTTTCAAGACTAGGCCTAAGGCCGTTCTGGAATTAATGCAGAATCAAATTAACCATATGCCTCTCTATTTATATACTCACTGATATATATTATAATTCAAGATGAGCATTAAATTGTTTATGTACTATTATTCACTGAGTTTCGCTCACTTTGTGTTATGTCTATTCTGTAGGTAATCACTTTGGAAGTCCGTCTTAACCCTTGATGCTCGCCCTTCAGTTATCAACCTCAGTGTGTCCAGGCACCCAAACCAAGCCATGTATTTTTGTGAAGTTTTGTTAAGATTTCGGCTTGCACTTTTTGCACTTTAATTTTTATCTAAAGTTGAAATGTACGTATATGACCCCCTTTCTTTACCAACATTTGGTCATACACTCAAAAAAAGGGGCTAAGTATGTGTATGTGATCCTGACATGTTAGTATAGCTCAATGGTTGTTAATCTGTTTGTTATTTTTTTAATATTAAATGCTTCCGTTCAGGCCCCATACGTTATATGCATGAGGTTTTATGTCCGTTTCTGAGGTGGTCATGTCCAAACTTTTAGGGGCGGGTTTGGGGCGTGACACGACAACTTACGTCTTGCCCACACTGACAAAGATTAAGGGCAGAACCAACCGGATGACACCTGGTATGTTGAGGAGGTTGACCATATGACTAGAAGTGGGCGGTATTTGAGGCCCCCACACTTGGACCAGCCAGAGGCGTCCGAGAAGGAAAAAGAAGCGAAAAGGCAGAAGGAAAAACTGCTGGAAGATGAGGCTATACTGAAATAGCTTAAGAAAATTCAAGCAGACATCTCCATCTGGGGACTGCTTATGGCCTCGAGGGTTCACAGACAGGCCGTCCTTACAGCCATGAATAGGGCCAAGCTTTCAATCGATACAACTCTGGAGTAGTTCGTAGGGCTGGTTTTTCTAGGATGAGCTTCCCCGACCTTGACCTTTACTGACAAAGAGTTGCCGCCTGAGGGCTCAGATCATAACAAACCACTCTACACCTTTGTGGAGTGTAGAGAGAAATGGATACCGGTGGTCCTTGTTGACACAGGATCTGCTATCAATGTATGTCTGTCGAGAACGGCGTATGCTATCGGGTTGAAGCCCGCGTATTTTGTTCCTACAGCCCAGGTGATACAGGCCTATGATAATACTTGCTGAGAGGTGATGGGGACCGTACGGATTAAGACTCAGGTTGGTCCGGGGCAGCAGGACTGAGTTTCATGTCTTGGATATACCGGTAACCTTCAATCTAATCATTGGGCGGCCATGGCTGCACCAGGTGAAAGCCGTCTCCTACCTTGCACCAAATGCTGAAGTACCCCACGGGAAGGGGGTGGCAATCGTTTTTGGGAATTCTTCGATACATCCACCGCCAGAGGTTTCTACACCAGTCCTAGAGATTGAGGATGGCGCGGAGGATGTATTTTTGTGAGGATTGACCCTAACTGAGGCCTGGGTTGTACAATATATGCTAGCTGTTGATAAGGGGCTATACGTCAGTGCACAGTCTGTCGTCCTTATGAACAAGCTTCAGCACATGCCTGGAATGGGATTAGGGAGAAGTGGCCGAAAGGGCGTTACAGCATCGGCCGAAGTGCCGCATAACCCATTTACCTTTGGATTAGGTTATCTACCGACCAAAGAGGATTGGGCGAGGAAAGGAAGAGAGATGGTCAAAAGAGCCAGAGCCAAACAAGCCAGGAAGCATTACAAGTTTATGCACAGACCTATCTGGGGAACCCTGAATGGACGCTTTGTCTGGGAGGGGGAAGATTTCCCGATCTGCGGCTTTCCAGAGTCATGGCTAAATACAAAGAGGCGGCACTTGCCGGATTTGAGATTTTCTTTGACTTGCAATTATCCGGGGATGAAGTTGCCGAAGAGCTGACAAACCCACCAGCTGAGGCTGAGCAGTGCAAGGAGGATGGTTCCAAGAGCACAAAAATTGAGATGGGGTTAGCACTGGCTTGTCTCGTCTCAGATCCTCATATCGTACTAGAGTGCTTGGGGTATTACTTCTCAGTTTCCATGATCGGGGATGAAGCGGCTGTGGGCCCATCTTCAAGCATTCTCGATGCATCCATCGCACCCTCCCTCGTCTGTCAATACGATGAGGGCTTTTTATCGAGCAGTTCCGGGTCAGGTAGTGAGCCGAAATCTGATTCCACTGAGTCTGTGGAGTCAGAATCAGGTTCCAGCTCGTCTAAGTTTGAGTCCGGTATTCTTAGGGGTGATAACCCGGATGCCACTGTCCTGTCCAAGTCGTCTTTTTCTTTTTCCTTTGAGTCTGTTGTAACAGAGGAATCAGGCAGACTAGATGTTATTAATGAGAATGGTACGGCTGTGGCTTCCAAGTACTTTTCTGTGCCTTTAATTTATTGCATTAATCAAGACTTTCAAAATTTTGATGAAAATGACGAGGAAGAAATTCCTCCGGTTTTAGAACGTTTGATTGATCAAGAGCATGAGAGGTTTGTAAAACCTTTGGTTGATGAAATCACCACAATTAATGTTGGTACTGAGAAGGATCCACGGCTGGTCCAGATCGAGTCCACGTTGTCTTCGGAGGAACGCGAGCGCTTAGGAACTTTATTAAAAGATTTTAAAGATGTTTTCACGTGGTCCTACGAAGACATGCCTGGAATCGATCCTGAGATTGTACACCACCAGATCCCTCTTGACCCAGAGGCCCGACCTGTTAAGCAGAAGCTCCGAAGGATCCGCCCGGACTGGGCTCTGAAAATCAAAGAAGAGGTCACCAAGTAGATTGACGCAGGGTTCCTGTTGGTATCTGAATACCCTACTTGGTTGGCCAATATAGTTCCGCTGCCGAAGAAGGACGGTAGAATTCGGGTATGTGTGGACTTTAGGGATTCTAACAAAGCCAGTCCGAAGGACGACTTTCCTCTGCCGCATATCGACGAATTAGTAGACTTCACTGCTGGGCATGCGCTGCTCTCGTTCATGGATGGGTTTTCAGGCTACAATCAGATTTTGATGGCACCCGAAGATAGGAAGAAGACTGCTTTCACTACCCCATGGGGAAACTATTGTTATAGGGTGATGCTGTTTGGGTTGAAGAATGTTGAAGCTACGTATCAACGGGCTGCGACCACGATTTGGCACAATATGATCCATAAAGAGGTTGAGGTGTACGTGGACGACATGATTGTCAAGTTCAAGGAAAGAGAGGGCCACTATACTGCCTTGCAGAAATTCTTCCAACGAATCAGAGAGTATTGGTTGCGGCTGAATCCTTAGAAATGTACATTTGGTGTTACAGCAGGGAAAATGCTGGGGTTCTTGATCACACAAAGGGGTATCGAGGTCGATCCTTCCAAAATCGAGGCCATCTAAGAAATGCCACCACCGGGGATTGAAAAAGAGGTGCGAGGTTTTCTGGGAAAAGTGCAATTCATAAGACGGTTTATTGCAAAATTAACCTTGACTTGTGAACCACTGTTTGGTCTCTTGAAGAAAGGAAAGAAGTTTCAATGGGACGACCGATGCCAAGTTGTTTTCGAGCAGATCAAGCAATATTTACAGAACCCACCTGTGTTGTCATCGCTTGAGCTGGGGAAACCGTTGATTCTGTACCTATCAGTGACTAAAACGACAATGGGCTGCATGCTTGCACAGGAGTCTGAGGACAAAGTGAAGAAGGCTATCTACTACCTGAGCAAGAAAATGCTGGATTACGAGACCCGCTATACGCCGCTGGAAAAGGCTTGTCTGGCCTTGGTATGGCTACCAAGAAGTTGAGGCACTACTTGTTAGCTCACTCTGTAATACTGGTTTCGAGATTAGATCCCATCAAATCTCTTTTCGAGAAACCGGCACTTACGGGTAGGCTAGCTTGTTGGTTGCTTCTGCTTTCCGAATTTGATCTGAAGTACATGACACGCAAGTCAGTGAAAGGGAGAGTGGTAACGGAGTTCCTAGCCGACCACCTAGTTAAAGGGGATGAAGCATTTGAATATTTGTTCCCAGATGAGGCCATTCTGCATGTTGAAGAAGAAACTTGGACTATGTACTTTGACGGAGTGTCAAACCAGAACGGGTATAGGATAGGGGTGTTGCTGATAGCACCCGACAATTCCCGCATACCCTTAGCTTTCAAGCTCCGATTCAAAGTATCGAACGATAAGGCAGAGTATGAGACATGTATTGCTGGACTAGAAGCCACCCTGGAACTAGGAGTAAAGCAGTTAAATGTCATCGGGGACTCGAACCTTGTTGTATCTCAAGCTAAAGGAGATTGAAAAGTCAAAGAAGAAAAGATGAAGATCTATCACGATACCTTGGACGTTCTGATTCCTCGGTTTGAAAAACTGAACCTCGCTCATCTGTTAAGAGAGAACAATAGGTTCGCTGATTCATTGGCAACTCTATCTTCTATGATAAACATCCCTGTTGGAGTCCGGATGCGTCCAATCATCATTGAACAAAAATTCGTGCCGGCCTACGAGCTGATTGCTGCCATAGATGAAGTACAAAATGAAAATCCCTGGTATTACGACATCTGGAACTTCTTGGAAAAGGAAGCGTATCCACCAGGGGCAAATGCCAAAGATAAGAGGGCAATTCGAAGAATGGCTGCTCAGTTCATCGTTTGCGAGGGTAAACTGTACAAGAGGAGTCATCTCGGGATGCATAAACTGTGTGTTGATGCTGAAGAGTCCAAGCGCCTGATGGAGGCCATCCATGGAGGAGAGTGCGAAGCGCACATGAGCGGGGTGATGCTAGCCTGGAAGATCCTTAGACAGGGTTATTACTAGTCAACCATGGAGGAGGATTGTATTGGCTTTGTTCGGCGATGCCACAAATGCCAGATCCATTCAAACCGCATGAACATTCCGCCGTCGAAGCTATACAACATGACTTCGCCATGGCCATTTTCAGTCTAGGGGATTGATGTGATTGGGGCTGTCACTCCGAAGGGGTCCAATGGGCATGAGTACATTTTGGTAACGATAGACTACTTCACGAAGTGGGTTGAGGCCCAATCTTACGCGGTGTTGAACGCATCGCATGTCGCTAAGTTCATCAGGAACAACATTATTTGTCGCTACGGGGTCCCGAATGAGATTATTTCAGATAATGGTTCCCACTTCAAGAAGGAGGTGATCGTCTTGTTGGAGAAGTACAATGTGACTTTTCATAAGTCATCTACATATTGGTTGCAACCCAACGGAGCGGTTAAGGCCGCCAACAATAACATCAAGCACATTCTACAGAAGATGGTGGAAACCTACAGGGACTGGCCAGATAAGCTACCATTTGCTCTTTGGGGCTACCAGACTTCAATTCGAACTTCTACTAAGGAAACTCTGTATTCCTTGGTAAATGGGATAGAGGCTGTTTTGCCTATCGAAGTTGAGGTTCCGTCATTACGGGTATTGGCTGAGTGTTAGATAGCTAAGGCAGATTGGCAGCAAAGCAGGTTCAAAGAACTCATGCTCTTTGATGAAAGAAGGCTGAAAGCACTGTATCACTCCAGGGTTATCAACGAAGAATTGCCAAGGCTTTCAACAAGAAGGTTAAGTCCAGGAATTTGAAAGAGGGGGATCTAGTGCTCAAAGACAACCAAGCTCACATCTACGACCCTAGGGGCAAGTTCAGACCCAATTGGATTGGCCCTTACATCGTCAAGTCTATCTGGTCGGGCGGAGTTGTTGTTCTGATGGACCTGGATGGCCTAGAGTTCTCCCAGCTGATCAAGATGGACAAGTTGAAGAAATACTATCCCTGAGTGGCTCGCTAGGCCGAACACCCGAAAGGGCAACCTAGGCAAAAGTTGGAGCATGAAAATTTTGAAATAATAAAAATTGAGCTCGCAAGGTCGAAAACCCGGAAAGGGCGGCCTTGGCAAAAGTTAGAGCTCAAAAGGAAAGTGTTAATACACGAGTGAACCTGAACCGAACTACATAAGGCTTGATTCCCATCTTTGGGATACGTAGGCAACTTCATTCTGAAGTCCAGCCATAAACACTTCCAAATCAACTTTGTCCATGTGATCATGTTGGTCATCTTTGTCTATTCAGCATTCAAGAGCTCAGTTGTGATCTCCAGTGTAGTGCTATTCAGACTAGGGGCAACTTTTCAGTTGATGGGATTCGGGGTTGTACATCTCAGTGATAGATCGCAGGCGTGTCCAGTTGTGATCCATATCGAAAATGGTTTTGAAAAGTTTTAATAAAAGTTGATTTTGCTCAAATTAATCTTTTAACGACTTAGACCATTTTTGGACCAAACGAAAAATTTTCAGTACCCACAACCTTCAATTACATTGATTTCAGTACAGAGTTCTCCTACTCTTGAATACAAATTGAAGCTGTTTTTTATTACATTCATAAGAAAACTTGAAAATACTGATTAGAGCAAATAAACTAGGGGCATGGTCAAGTCAGGTGTGCCTGCGCCCCCTCCCAGAGCTTGTGGAAGCCTCTGATGCCAAAGTAGGCCCAACCTATGCCTCTTCATCGAGCCAAGCTATGCACTCATCAGAGAGGGTGCAACTGAAAGTTGGAGCGGGGGGCCAGAAGCTCTCTCGTCCTCCATGCAGTAGCATACCAAGCTAGTTGTGCCCCTCGGACTGGAAATGCGGCAGGGTACTCTATCCCTTCTTCTGGGCAAGTCTGATCATGACCAAATTGGCGCCAGAATCAAAATGGAAAGTAAAAGACACATTGTGTCAAGCTAATTAGCTGAATGCCCGGCTGGCGAGACATGCTGTAACTCATCGCCGGCAGATTGAGCCAAGGATAACGCCAAGCAATGCTGACAGCGGACATACTGCACATCCATTCGCACCACCATCCCTCATCAGGGGCATCGACTAGACGTCGCTAGAAGAAATAACCGCAAGCTGAATATGCTGGGCATGAGTCCACAACCTTCAACTTATCCATCAACCATATCTGGGGAGGGATAAAAAATGAGAGATTAAAGAATAAAAAGGTGTACATAGAGAGAAAAGTGAGCAAAGGGTTTTTGAGAAAAAGAAACAGAGCCTAAGAGCCGAGTGATGTGAGAAATATATGTGAGATGGGGTGGGAAACATTACCTGCAGCAGTAGTGGACTCCTTGCGAATCTAGTCGTCTCTCGGCGATGGAAAGCATCCAAACCAATCAATGTCTTAGCTAGTGCCATGGCAATGCAGCTCTTGCCCTCTTTTAAGCCCTGGGCAACCTCAATCAAATGGACACTAGACCCACCGAAGCCTGGGGCAAGCAAGAAAGAGATAACATGCACAAGCAAAGCGCATGTCACCAAAAACCCCACCAATGATGATCGCTGCAGTCACTAACATCAGAAAACCGGCGAATCGGGCTCGGAATGTCCAGTTCTCTGGTTACTGGGCCCGACGGAAGAATTCGGAAAAAACCAAATATATAATTGATGGTGTTTTGACAAAAGTTTTGGAAAAACCAATTATATTTCGGAAAATAATTGATGGTGTTTTGACAAAAGATAAAGGGCCCAGTAATCGGAATCGGGCTCGCAAATCAAAGACCGAGCGTCACGCAAAGTGAGCCCGCACATCCATCCTGAGGCTTGGATGTGGCTAAAGCGGAATTGAGGCAAGATTTCTTCCTCACGCTCGGACTCCATCAAAGCTTGGAAGTCTTTAAAAGTGGGACACATCTCTTGTCCGCCGAAGCTAAAAACATGAGTTACCGGATTCCAGCACCTTGCCGCGGCATGGAGGAACGGAAAACGCAGCGGGGTGCGGCTCAACGTGAATAGTGCATTTATTTCGAAGCCCCGGAAATTCAACTTTTCCGAGCCATCCAAGTTTGCAATCCAATTTGTGAGATTTTGGACAAGAAATGCCTCCATTTGGTGCAAAAACTGAGTTAGAATGAGGAAACCACGAAGCTAAAACCTTTATAGAAGATAAGGCACTGTTTAGAGGACAGGTGGCAAAAATTTGGTGACTCCCTGAGTGACTGGTCGACCGACCACTTTTCGTAGTCTACAGATCACAAAAGTGGTCAACAGTCCTTTTTGGTGGTTGGCAATGAGCAAAAACTAGTCTACAGCTACTTCCTGTCTCCAGCATAGAGTCCCTAGCCTTCCTATGTGCTAAAAATGCTGAGGTCTGAGTTTATTTCTGCTTTGGATGCGTCCTGCTGTTTTGTTTGTCCAATATGCATTTGCTTATCGAGTTGTTGCTCTTTGATTATCGAGTTGTTGCAATTTGTTTATTGAGTTGTTGCTCTTTGCTTATCGAGTTGTTATAATTCGTTTATCGAATTATTCTTTGAGTTGTTTTGTTTGTTACATTGGTTCACTACCTGACTTGGCAATAAACGAGTGTTCAAACTTCCAACAATCTCATTTTTGTGCAAAATGATGTGATGCGATGCTCAAAATATAAAATGCAACACTTTTTGAACAAAAAGCTATTTTCATTCCATCTTGGTTTCTCTTTACAAAGTACAAAGTTTCAAAGAAAATAAAACTGCCTAAGGCTATACAATGTGCAAATACTAAAGCAAAAAGAGAAATAAAGCAAAAAGCAAGAACATCTGAGTCTGTGCTATCTAGCTCAGGACCGAGAGGCCCTCTTCACCCTCTTCAGCTGAGTAGCCTCTACACCACGGCCGTCAGCACCCCCGTCTGAACTGGAGCCACCATCCTCAGAATCCTCCTCGGCGTCGTCTCTGCCCTCAAAACCTAAACCGATGTCACCACCTCTGCCGTCGAATGTCTCTGACTGAGGATTTGCTGGCTCCTCCTCCTCACTACACTCGTCATCACCTCTGGCAAGTGCTCGACGTATCCCTCGGCCGCGTGTCGGGATCCCTCTCCCAGCTACTCGAAAAGGCCCAGGTGGCCCGGGCTGTAGAGGTGTGACCTGAAAAGGCAGTTTGAATACATCAGCTAGAGTACGTATATCAGATGCAAGTATGGTGCATGGAGTGAGTGCAAGTAGATATAGTATGTGAATATGATGTGTCGGATATGATCTATATATGCAGCGAATCAGTGCAGTGAATCTTCAGTTTCGATATATCAGCAAAAGTATGATAAATGCAAGGAAACTGGAAAGTACCGGGATGCCGTAGGAGTGCAGTATCGTCTCTCTCCTCAAAACCATAAACTCAAGTGAGGCCATCGCCTCGAGCAATCCCTCAACATATCGTGTGGAAGGCTGCAGATGCAAGTTCAAGTCATCAGTGAATGTCTAAATATCTGAATGATAAATGAAAGTTGTAATGCATACCGGTGTTGTGTCAGAAGCCCTGACATATCGATGATTTGGAAATAGGGACTCAAGCGGAATCTGATAAGGCGTACCATACCGCCAACATGTCAGCTCTGTCGGAGGATCTGGCCATCTAGCACACTACCTAGTGGGGGGCATCCTCCTAGTCCCACCTCTCGATGTGCTGGCCCTACTAATCGAGGGAATGTCTATGGCTCAAACGCAGCTCGATGAAGGAATGTCAGTAGCTCTCCTTATGGGGACACGAACACCTGTCAGCGGGGACATCAAGTATGTGTGGAGGTATGTCGTGTACTTCCCATCCTCCAGGAAAAGGACTACGTCAGCACCTTGCACAAGGTCGCTAATCTCCCGAGGAGTGAGGTTCTCTATGGTCCGCATATCTGATGAAGGCGGTGAAAGGATCTCCTGAGTGGGATTACCCAGTGTCTGGCTCATGAAGCGCTCCCCGAGAAACCAAGCTCTACCAAGTAGCCCCTCAAATAGAATCCGGTATCGGGAGGCGCCCCATGCCCTAGCCAACTGGAATCGAGAAAACCCTGGCATCACTACCCAAGGCTGCCAAGTGATCTGAGGGTAGCAAGTGCATGAATTGATTAGTTGTCATAGATATGCAAGATGAATCGAAGCTGAAAACATAGAGAACTGAGAGTTCTGGATTACCTCGGTTGCCCGTACTGTGTCAAAATAATGCCTGAGATATGGCAAGGTCTCTCGGGGTCTGGGCCGGCATCGACCTTCAAATCTACACGAGTACAGCACCTCAAGTGGTGCCTCAACCTCCGGATCAGGAGCAAGCGTCGGGAAATAGGCGCATACCCACAACAGTGAAAGATAAGACAGTGGCAATGAGAATACAGAATACACAGTTAATGCAGAAAGCAGAGTATGCAGTGTGCAAAAAGTACAAGTGCAGAACAAAAATGAGACTACGTACGCAGTGTACAGGTAATGAAAAGTAGAAATGTAAATCAAAAGGGCAGAATGTACCTCCCAAGCTCTCCAATAGCCGCTTACTATGTTCCCGCACCTGTGGGAGGTCGCGCTCATATAGCAATAAAGGGTAGCAAGGCCAGCGCCGCCCCAATCGAAGTGTCGAACCTGAGATAAGTCTACTAGAGCACTCAGAAGATGTAGCCCAACCATGTTCCCCTTGTCGGAGAACAATGTGGTCCCAAGAAGGAACATTAGAAATCCCCGGGCGTACTGCTCCGTGGCCTCAACAGTCTCGGGCACAATCCCTCTGTACTGCTTTATGAACCAAATCTATCTGACTGCGCCTGATGATCAGTAGATCGGCGGATGGGCTCCGAGCAGATAAGTCCAGGTTGCCTCTCACTCACCCATATCCAAGTCATATGGGACCGGCCGACCTCCCACATCGAGGCCCGTCAGCATGGCAAAGTCGTATGGGGTCATCGTCATGTCCCCGGTAGCAGAGAAATGGAAGGAGTTGGTGGTGTCCCACCATCTCTCTACTGGTGCACTCAGGAGGGTCCTACTCGCCGCAAGACGCGATAACCCCATGCAAAATGGGCCGAACCCTGCCTCATCAACAATATGTCGAACACCGTCTAGGAGCTCCGTGTACCACTCCCTCGCTATAATCGACCCATATCCCTGGGTAAAATGGGAAGCTACTTGTGTTCAGAATGAGCAGAAATACAGTGTGAGCTGTGTTCAGAATGAGCAAAAATGCAGTGTGTGAGCTGTGTTCAGAATGAGCAGAAATGTAGTGTGTGAACTGTGTTTAGAATGAGCAAAAATGCAATGTGTGAGCTGTGTTCATAATGAGCAGAAATGTAATATGTGAGCTGTGTTCGGAATGAGTAGAAATGCAGTGCGTGATTTGTGTTCAGAATGAGCAGAAATGCAGTGTGTGAGTTGTGTTCGGAATGAGCAGAAATGCACTGTGTGAACTGTGTTTAGAATGAGCAGAAATGCAATGTGTGAGCTGTGTTAGGAATGAGTAGAAATGCAATGTGTGAGCTATGTTCGGAATGAGTAGAAATGCAGTGTGTGAGTTGTGTTCAGAATGAGCAGAAATGCAGTGTGTGAGCTGTGTTCAGAATGAGTAGAAATGTAGTGTGTGAGCTGTGTTCAGAATGAGCAGAAATCCAGTGTGTTAGTTGTGTTTAGAATGAGTAGAAATGCAGTGTGTCAGCTATGTTCAAGATGAGCAGAAGTGCTGTGTATGTAAATGTGTTCAGAACAAGCAAATAAAAAAACAGAGCGAAAGCATGAAGTGTCCAGGAAATACAAAATACATCGCAGAAAATGCAAGAGTGCAGTATGCACCTCAGGAGCGTATTAAGACAGGTGAGACTCTCGCTCCTGTAGTAGCAAGTCCCCGGGTTCTCGTCGCGCAAAGTCTGTAAAATGATGAAAAGTGCTGGTTGGCAATATGTGCTCCTTGGGACGGTATGTCGTAGGGTCGAAGGCTCTGATCCTAGGTGGCAGTGGAATGATGTCGAGCACCTCCTCCGTCCCCGGAGGACCCTCGTCGTATGGAACATCATCATCCATCTAAAAAGAAGGTGCAAAATGAGCAAAAATGAGCGAAATTAGCTAAAATTGCCAAAAGTCAACAAAAGTCAACTCTCGGGAAGAGAAAAAGTCAAAGAAAGTCAAAACCTAGGAAAAGGTGCTAAACTTCGAGAGAAACATACCTCAAGTGATGAAAATGGAGAAAGAAGCTCCGAAAACAAATTATGATCGGTTCAAAACGAAGAGAATCGAAAGTTTTTCGCGAATCAACTTCGCAGGGGGCGTTGGAAAATGCGTGCAAAGCCTGGATCTGAGAGGGAAAAGGGTCTAGGAAGGAAGAGGAGTGAATTTCGATCTTGAGGGTGTGAGTATTTGTGTTTTGCAGTTTTGTACTTAAAGGGCTGAACCTCAAAAGACCAAACTGCCCCAGTTTTACTAAACTGGTCGACCGACCAGTTTTTTAGGTCAACCGACCACCTAGCTGGTCTACAGGTAGTCTACAGCTAGTATAGGTGGTCAGAAGCCCTCCAGGGTGGTCTTCAGGGTTCCATTGTCCTCTCTGTGTATTTTTATGCTGATTGGAGTCCTTGGCTCTCGAGAAAGTGCAAGAAAAGTTCACTATTTTCGGCTAAAAATGTCCCCGCGAGAACTTCGATTCACGTGTTCGTCGCATGGCTCATCGTCACTCGTCAAGAGCAAGGTGTACCCTTTTTAAGTACATTGTAGCCCCTCCGAGAGGTAAATCGGAGGTTGCACTGGAATTGATCTCATTAAGGCGTGTATTTCCTTATTCGATGTTTTACTTCAAACATGCTGTTGATATTGCATCAAAAATGTATTGTTATTGTGCACAAAATGTGTATGCCGCGTTGTATTGTTATGCACAATTCTAGTTGCATTCTTATGCACACTCTAGCTGTATTGTTATGCACATTTCAGTTGCATTGTTATGCACACTTCCCTTGCATTTTTATGCACACTTCAGTGGCATTGTTATGCGCGGATCTACTTCCATTGTTATGCACACTTCACTCACATTGTTATGCACATTCCAGTTGCATTGTTATGTACACTTTACTCGTGTTGTCACGCACGTTCCAATTGCATTGTTTTGCACACTTCAGTTGCATTATTATGCACCTCTTCACTTGCGTTGTCATGCACAGTTCCAGTTGCATTGTTTTGCACACTTTAGTTGCATTGTTATGCACCTCTTCACCTGTATTGTCACGCACATTCCAGTTGCATTGTTTTGCACACTTCAGTTGCGTTGTTATGTGCTTCTTCACTTGCGTTGTCACGCAAGTTCCAGATGCATTGTTATGAACACTTCATTTGCATTGTTATGCACTGTTACACCTGCATTCTTATACACCCTTCCACTCGCATTGTTATGAACACGACACTTGCATTGTCACGCACGTTCCAGTTGCGTTGTTATGCACCTTTTTCACTTGCATTGTTATGCACGCTTCAGTTGCATTGTTATGCACCTCTTCACTTGCATTGTCACGCACGTTCCAGTTGCATTGTTATGCACCTTTTCACTTGCATTGTTATGCATCGTTCCCCCTTGCATTGTTATGCACGCTTCACTTGCATTGTTATGCTTGTTCCGGTTGCATTGTTATGCTTGTTCCGGTTGCATTGTTATGCACATCTTCCATGCATTGTTATGCACCTTTCCATTGGCATCATATGTGCACGCATTTATCTTGTATTGAAATTGTATTTTATATAGTGTTGATCGTGTGTTCTTATTACATTGTACCTGTCAAAATCTCTCTTTTGTGCAGGCATGATATTGTATGTACGGTTCATTTGAAGTTGGTGAAACCAGGAAATATTGTATGTTCAATTCATTCAAGAGAAGTTCCGGCTTAGTTTGACTGCTACCCTTCTCCTTTCGCGTTTGACACACGTTTGGATGACCTTCTCCTCTCGCACTTGACACGCGTTTGGATGACTGTGCTTTCTTGCACAGTCCTTCTCCTTTTGCGTTTGATACGCTAGAGGGAGTTTTGTTTGAGACTTTGGGTGTTCCCGAGATTCACTTTTAGTATTTCCTGTGTGAGCCATAGTTAAGATCGCATAATTTTCATGCATCCTTTCTGCATGAGATGTAGTTTGGTTTGTGTTTACTTGCTTATGTACGAGTTCGCTGTAGCATTTCTTTGCATAACATTCGCTTAAAATGTTGTATTTATTTTGCATAAATGCTTCATCACAGTCCTCTTTGAATAATCATAAGTTATGTTCTGCATTGTGCATGTCATTTGCATTTTGCCCTGCCTGCGGGCGCATCTCTTTGTTATCTTGCCTGTTTGTCTAAGTCTTCGGCCTTGTCAAAAATAGGTCGCTTCTGGGCTCTGACATTCACTCCCGTCATTTCATGACTTCTGAGTTCTGTCAAAGAGGGGCAACTGTAGACACCCCAATTTTGACCAACCTTAAGACTCAAACGTCATAGTCTGTGCACTCGGTGATTGTGCATGTTTGTGCTCATTTCGAGTTTCCGAAGCCTTTGGCTGAGCGCCTTGTCTCGGGACCTCTTAACTTCCTCCTCTTGGCTTGGTTTTTGGACCATGCCTTGTTGCCTTTGCCTAGAGGGAGACAGAGGCCTGTAGCCCACATTTTGTAGTCGTAGACTACCTTTCCCTCTCGTAGAACACCTTTTTGTACTTGTAGACTAGTTTCTGGGGCTTCCGGCCGAGTGCCTCGCCTTGTAGACTCTTGTCTTGCTTCCTTTTTGGTTCATTTTTGAACCAAACCTTGTTATCCGTTGTCTGGAGATTAGAACAGGGGTGTAGACCAGTTTTTCTCCCTGTGGACCTCTTTTTGTCCCTGTAGACAACTTTTGGTGGTCGGCCAGCTAGGGTGGGTGGTCTGTGGACCACCTAAAGTGGTCGGCAGCCTGCCACCACCTTCTACTCTCTGTGCAAACCCTATCTCTGCCTTGCCGACCACTTTTCATCCCTGTAGACAACTTTTTCTGGTCGGTCGACTAGTGGGAGTGGTCGGCCGACCACTTTAACTGGTTGGCGGCCATCCTGCATTTTCTGCATATATTTTCCTTGCCAGCTATTAGGCACAGAAGGCATGTGTATGGAGGGATTGCTTCAAGTCTCTAGCTTGTTCAACAAGCTTAAGGCTTGAATTTCTATATGAGGGAGGCTCTCTCTCCCTTTTCCAGGTTGAGAAAATTTGCATAGAGCTATACATATATCTCTCTCTCTATATTGCTCCCTCTATCTCTATATTTGCACTTATTTGTGCTCAAAATTGCCATTTCTTCACACTTTTGCACACAAACACCTAGTGAAACACCTTCACTATTGGGTTGAGGTTCTTGGAGGCTGCATTTGAGTGGTTTTGGCTTGGTTTTTGCCTCTAAAGTTGCTGTTCTAAAGTTGTTCGTCAAGGTGAGTCTTTATCCTCTTTAAAGCTTTGTTGTAGTTGCTTATTTAGCCACCTTTGCATGCTTCTTTTCGCTTAACTTTTGACTAAAAAAACTATTGTTTTTAAGTCATTCAACTGTTTGTGTGAGGCCTCTTTGGTATTGGGGGTGGTCCACCCCCTTTTGTGCCTTATTTGGCCTTGTTTTGTGCCATTACTTTAGGCCTTGGAGATCACCTTTGTTTGGCCTTTTCACCACTGAATTCCAGAGGAATTTCAGCGGTGGAAAGTGTGTTTTGAGGCCCTAACTAGGAGGGGGTCGTCCCCTCTCCTTGTGTCTTGGTTTCTTGCCTTGTTGGCCTCATGTTTGAGCTTGTTTTTCTAGTAAGTGTTGGCTTGTTCTCAGCCTATTTTTGGCCCTATTCCAGCATGGCATAACTCTTTTTTAGCTTGGTTTCATTACCTCATGCATGCTTTCTACACTTGTAGTGTAATCTTGCCATTTAGCCTTGTATGCTCAATGCTTTGATCCATCATGCTAGCCTATTTTGGTCCTATCTTAGCATGTTATTAGTGTTATTTTAGCATGCCTTGGCTCTGTTTTGGGTCGGTTTGATTGCCTCTTGCATACTTCGTAACCTTGTAATGCAATCCTCCCTATCATGCTTTGGACCATCATTTCAGCATGTTTTTGGCTCCACTCCAACAAGCTTTTACTCATGTTTTACCATGCTTAAGCGCTGTTTTAAGTGTTTTTGGTCATACATGCCTTGCTTTGTATAGCCATAGTGTAATCTTGCTCACTAGCTTGGTGTTTTGAGTCCACTAACATGCATTGCTTGAGTTGTTTGCATGCTTTGGCCTCATCTCTAACATGATTTCAGTGTGTGTAGTGTAGTCATACTCTCCCATGCTTCACTCTTTCAATGCTTTTGGAGGTTTATGCTTTATGCCTCAATCATGAGCCAATTTGTATGCTAGCTTGCCTAAGCCTTTAGGCTACCATCTCAGTGTGTTTTTGGTGTTATTTTACCATGTTACAACTCTAATTTTTGTTGGTAAAGTCATCTCATGCTTGGTTTTCGTAGGTGTAGTGTAATCTCCCTCATTGGCCTTACATGCGTCATGTTTTATACCTCCCATTCTAGCATATGTTGGCTATATTCAAGCATGTTTCTAGTGCCTTGGGACTATTTTGAGTCACCTTGGCCCTTTGGGGCTTGCTTGATAGGGCTATGGTACAAGTGTCTTTCCTAGCCTTAAGCTTTGAGCCTCCTGGCATGCTTTATTTGTGATATGTGCATGATTTGGCATCATTTCTTACATGATTTCAGAGCATATTTCATTTCCACACTCTCACATTTGTCACTTCTTCATTATGTTTGAGAGTTGTGCTTCATGCCTTGTTTGTGAGCCAATGTGTATGCCTACTTGTATATGCATTTGGACTTCATTTTCAATATGTTTTGGCCAGTGTCTTGGCATGCATGAGGCTTGTTTGCGGTTGGTTTGGTCCATTGAGTATTGCATTACATACCCCTTGCATTGTGTCCTTCACTAGTTTCAATGCTTAAGGACTCTAACTTTCCAAGCTCATGTTGTTTGCATGTTGTTGCATTGCATGGTGTTTGCATGTTGTTACATTGCATGGTGTGTGCATGTTGTTGCATTGCATTGTGTTTGCATGTTGTTGCATTGCATGGTGTTTGCATGTTGTTACATTGCATTGTGTTTGCATGTTGTTGCATTGGATGGTGTTTGGAATGTTGTTGCATTGCTTTGTGTTTGGATCGGATGTTGATCCAAACACGAGAAACGAGGGGTGTTTCATACTTGAAGTGATGAAACGCGCCTCATTTCTCGGTTGCCGACCCTCTTGACCAAGCATGATAGAGGTGGAGGCCCTTATGTGTTATTCATTGACATTGAATTGTGCAAACTCAGCTTCTCGGCCATCGTGCATTGCGATGCTCAGTTGGTGGCCTGAGAGTCGAGTACCGCACTCCCTTGAGCTTGAGAAATGATAAGGAAGGTGGTTGTGCACACATATCTTACAAATACACTACTATGCCCCTTCTTGTTCTCTATTGCAGCAAAACTGGAGTTTGGCAGATTTTCTAGTCAGCAGACCAGTAAAGGTGGTCGGTCGACCACTTTTTCTGGTCCACAACCTGTTTTTCTGGTCTACAGGTGGTCTACACCACCCTTTTCTGGTCGGCAGCCCACCAGGAGGTCCACATGTTGGAGCAGAAGCATTCTAGAGGTTTGTGCAGTGTTCTGAGATCAAATGCAAACAAAGACAATTCTGGGCATAGCAATGGATTTCCAAACGAAGCCGATCGAGCATGCATGCACCCCTCGCCCCAAGGACCTCTTTTAACTGCTTTACTTAGTTAGCTAGTTCGTCGGTTTTGTACTTAATTAGTTAATGCGCTTAGTTAATTGATTTGTGTTGTGTAATAATTAGTCTAATTAGATTATTAGATTAGTTAAGTAGCTTTGCATAACGTAGCTAGCTTGTATTATTTATTCGGACCCTCCGTCGAGAGGGAAAATTTTGTAATAAGTGTGCGTGTGTGTGTGAATGTCTTCCAACCCCACGCCTTTCTCCCTTTTATTTACCAGCTTTTGATGGTTAGTGTAGCGACCCTCACCTTATTCTTGCCATACTTGCATACATTCTTGCATGATCTTGCTTTGATATGTTAATTTGAAGGTTTTGTCTTGCCTTGATTTGCTTAAAGTTACTTGCACGATTTTGTTCTTTGCTTAGTGTGTGTGTGGCCGAAGTCACCTTGAGCTTAGTTCGCCTTTGAACCCTTGTACTTAGACTTGTTTTGAGATCTTGTTCAATCCCATCTTCACCTCGGGCATTCATTGCCGAGATGTTTCGCACCTGAACCTTGTCCTTGGGCAGGTATGGCCTAGGCCGAGATGTGGCACACCCCGGCCAAGGTATGGCACAGCTTAGTCAAGTGTCGTCCTCCCTAGCCGATGTTTTGTTATCCTGTTTCTGGATTCTTGATTTGAGCCGATGTCATCTTGTTGCCGATGTGTCTTACCCGAGCTTGCCGCATAAGCTTTGTCAGAGACTTGTCTTGCCCATCAATCACCTTTTTGGAGCAGAACCAATCCGTTAACGCCACGTGCCCGAGCTGATTGTTAAGGCAGCCGGCAGACCTTGAAATAAATCATTTCCTTGTCTCAATCTTTGTTTTAGAGAGAGAAGCTCTAGAGAAGAGTTCTTGGGTGAGAGTAGCCTTCCAAGCTTGATCTTCGTGGTTTGAACCGTTGGATCCGAGTTTTGAGGTTAGAATCTTGATCTCCTTTGGTTGTTCTTGCTGATTACCTAGCTGCATTGCATGATCGAGTTTGTGTTGCATGTCATGCATCGTTTTGAAGTTGGTTTGGAAAGAGAAAATGGTTTTTCATGTGTTCTTGAAGGAAGATCTCGTTTTGATCGAAAAGTTTGGAACGAAAATCATGTTTTGTGTTTGTTCTTGCATGCCTTTCTTTGATGGGTACCCAGGTCCATATATTTTGAACTCTTGGCATGAAAACTCAGATTTTTGTAACAAGTCGTGAGCTTGCATCCATCTTTCAATGATCATGTTCTTCATATTCTTCAAAGGAAAACCCAGGTTCTTCCTGACTTCGTTTAGCGGAACCTCGGCTTAGCCCTGGATGGTACCCAGTGTGTTTTCGAGAAACGGGAGCAGTGATTAAGCTCCCAGCTTGTTTTGTTTTGTCTTTGACTTGGATCTGGCAAGAATGCCGAGATCATTTGCATGTATATATAGAGCTTGCTTTGAGAATGTGACTTGCCATGTGATTGTAGGTCCTTGATATTTGCATGAGTCTACACCTGAAGAACTAGGTGAGTGGTATTTCTAATAAAGCTATGTTATACTTGTTTTGATAAATCTTGCTTGCTTTGTTTTGACAAAAGTGTTTTGTTAAGCATGAATGAATAGCTCTTGTTTTGATATGACAAGTATAATCCTTGTTTTGATGACATCTTTGAAAAGGATACGGTCCTCTCTTGGAAAGTCCCTTGTACTGAAGGACTCTAAACTTTCGCAGTACTAAGTGTAAAAGGATACGGTCCTTGTTAAATCGGGCTACGGGCCTAAGTAACACAAGTCCCTTGTACTGAAGAACTCTAAACTTTCGCAGTACTAAGTGTAAAAGGATACGGTCCATTCTTGAAAAGATTACTATGTTAAATCGGGCTACGGGCCTAAGTAACACAAGTCCCTTGTATTGGAGGACTGTAAACTTTCGCAATACTTTAGACCAAACGATTACGGATCGTACAGCTTATGAAACTTGAATGATGAATACGGTTCATCCCTTGCTTCGCCGATGTTATGATACTTGAATTATGTTATGATTCTTGAATGATGAATACGGTTCATCCCTTGCTTCGCCGATGTTATGAAACTTGAATGATGAATACGGTTCATCCCTTGCTTCGCCGATGTTATGAAACTTGAATGATGAATACGGTTCATCCCTTGCTTCGCCGATGTTATGATACTTGAATGATGTTATGATTCTTGAATGATGAATACGGTTCATCCCTTGCTTCGCCGATGTTATGAAACTTGAATGATGAATACGGTTCATCCCTTGCTTCGCCGATGTTATGATACTTGAATGATGTTATGATTCTTGAATGATGAATACGGTTCATCCCTTGCTTCGCCGATGTTATGAAACTTGAATGAGGAATACGGTTCATCCCTTGTTTTGCTTATGTCAGTGAACATCTTTGGTTACTTGTAATATTTGGTTGATGAATACGGTTCATCCCTCCCCTTGCTAAAGTTTAATGTGTTTCGTTTTGAAGGACCTCGGCTATATTCATGCAAAACCTTTATTATTAGTACCATTCACTGAGTTTTGTACTCACCCCTCTATATATATGTAGGTGATGAGCAGGACGGCGGCGACGCCTAGATCGTTTGGATGCTTGTTTTGGATTTGTACTTACGTCGGCTTTGCTTTTGTATTTACGTCGGCGATGCCTGTTTTGCATGTCGGCAAATCTTGAAAATCATGCTTCTTGACTTGTATTAGCTGTATTTTGTATATGTCGGCTCGAGAAGCCTTTTGATCAAGATGTAACATGTATTTTACCTTGTTGTATTCAAGTTGTAAGTTAATTGGAAATGTTTGGCATTGCTTTTGATCTACGCACAGCTCTTATGGACCACTTGTAATTGATTTATTGCTTCCGCATTTGTGAGCCCCTATATTCATACTCTGATTGTGTTAAGTTTTGAAAAGTTGGCCTTCGGTAATTACGGATTACTGGCCATCACGGCACCAAACTACTAGGGGCGGTTTGGGGTCGTGACAGAATGGTATCAGAGCACAAGTTCCTCGGTATACGTTATTCACACACTTTGAGTCCTGAAGAGCATAGGATTTCCCTTAGAAAGATGTTAGGGTTGCATCATGGTATTTGTTGTTTGAGTGAAGTGTGCATTGTCTTGATATACCCATTTGTTGCTTGCCTACGTGGTTATTTGCTTATTTGTTTAAAAGTCATACTTTGCACGCTCATAGCATCATGAGGAGAGGTAGACCACCGCTTGGCCGAGATCAGCCCGAAAACAGAATGGACAGATTGGAAAGATTAGTTGAAGGTTTGGCCCGCGAGTTGAGGCAAACCAGACAGCAGTTCGCGAGTGCTACGTCGACTCAGGCCGAGCAGACCAATGGCCGAAATGTAGTTCCACCTCCTCCAGTGCCGCAGATTCCCCTACAACCAGCCTTGTATGGGGATGGAACAATAGCTTTGATCAGGGAGTTCAAGAAAATGAGACCACCGAGATTCTCTGGGGGTATAGAGCCGATGAAGGCTGAGGCATGGGTTTTGGAAATGGAGAAGTTATTCGAGATTTTCCCTAGCACCGACGCTCAGAAAGTGACGTTGGCAGCATTCACATTAGATGATGACGCCCGCAGGTGGTGGATGATGGTTAGAGGGAGCAATCCAGATTTGACCTGGACCCGATTCTTAGAGTTGTTCTACAAGAAACATTTTCCCCTAAGTGTTCGAAACCGTAAAGCTACCGAATTTCATACTCTGACGCAAGGCAACAGAACAGTGGCTGAATATGACCGCGCTTTTACTGAATTGGTAAGGTTTGTACCTCACATGACCAACGATGAATATATGAAGGCCAGGAAGTTCGAGTGTGGGCTTCGTGGACCGATTCAAGACCGGGTCAACTTGCTTGATATGCCGACCTATGCCGAAGTATTGGACAAAGCCATTCAGGCCGAAGCTAATCTGAACCGATACCAGAGCTCGGGAGAAAACCAGCGAAAGAGACAGAACTATGACAGTCGCCGAGGACAACTGAGCACCAAGAAGAGAATGAACATGGGCAGTACTAGTAACGTAAGGCAGGAAGGGAGTGCTAAACCGATGTGTTCGGATTGTGGGAAACAGCATTTCGGGATCTGCCGACGAACGTCTGGAGCCTGTTATGAATGGTGAGATGGGCCATTATGTGAGAGATTGCCCCAAGACAAAGGCTGACAACAACAAGAAAGGAGAGAGTACCTCGGGTCCCGTTCAGAAGGGAAATGCTGGGAAAGGACAGATGAGACAGGGCAGAGTGTTTGCATTAGTACCAGGAGACACTCAGAATGCTGAGGTAGTAGTGTCAGGTATACTTCTAATTTTCTCCCAAGATGCTTATGTGTTGATTGATTCGGGTTCTACTCATTCGTTTATATCTACTAAGTTTGCCGAGAAAATTAATAGAGAACTAGAGCCCCTTGGTTATGTGTTGTCTGTATCTACTCCATCTGGGAGATCTATGCTTGTTACATCCATTTACAGAGCGTGTGTTGTTGTGATTGAGAATGTTGAATTGCTAGTAGATCTAATGCCTCTAGACCTAGCTCATTTTGATATCATACTGGGAATGGACTGGTTAGTTGCAAACGACGCATCTATTAATTGTGTTTCGAAAAGTGTCACACTGAGACCCCCAAACCTAGCCGAGATTATTTTCCAGGGTAAAGGGATAGTGCCCCCACCATACTTGATTTCATCCATTAAGGCCTATAAGTTAATTCAGAAGGGGTGTCGAGGTTACTTGTGTAGTATACTGAGTGATCAGAATGGAAATGTTAACTTAGCCGACATCCCAATTGTTAATGATTTTCCCGACGTCTTTCCAGACGAATTGCCTGGCCACTTGACCGATAGAGAAATAGAGTTTACTGTTGACATCATATCGGGAACGCAGCCGATCTCCAAAACACCTTATAGGATGGCCCCCGCTGAACTTAGAGAATTGAAATTGCAATTGCATGAGTTGTTAGATAAGGGATTTATTAGGCCGAGCACTTCACCATGGGGAGCACCTGTTTTATTTGTTAAGAAGAAGGATGGCACACTCCGTCTTTGCATTGACTATAGGGAACTTAACAAGGTCACCATTAAGAACAAGTACCCGCTACCTAGAATTGATGATTTGCTTGATCAGTTACAAGGAGCACGAGTCTTTTCTAAGATCAACCTTCGGCCTGGTTACCATCAGCTTAAGGTTAAAGCCGAAGATGTTGAGAAGACTGCTTTTCGAACAAGCTATGGCCACTACGAGTTTTTAGTAATGCCTTTTGGAGTGACTAATGCCCCTGCTGCATTTATGGATTTAATGAACAGAATCTTCAAACTGTATTTAGATGAATTTGTAGTTGTTTTCATTGATGATATATTGATCTATTCCAAGAGTGATGTTGAACATGAAAACCATTTGAGACTTGCCTTACAGATTTTGAGAGAACGGAAATTGTATGCGAAGTTTAACAAGTGTGAGTTTTGGCTTTCTACCATCTCATTTTTGGGTCATGTAATTAATGAAGAGGGTATTTCAGTAGATCCTAGCAAAGTTGAAGCCGTAGTAAATTGGCCGAGGCCGACTAATGTGTCCAAGATTCGTAGTTTTCTGGGTTTGGCAGGTTATTACAGAAAGTTTGTGAAAGATTTCTCAAGGATTGCAATTCCGTTAACGCAACTGACTAAGAAGGGAACACTGTACGAATGGACTAAAGATCGAGAGTCAGCTTTCCAGGAACTGAAGACGAGGTTAATTACAGCACCAGTACTTGTACTACCATCAGGTAACGAAGAATTTCATGTCTATAGTGATGCATCACATAAGGGTTTGGGTTGTGTATTAATGCAAAAGGGTAAGGTTATAGCTTATGCATCTCGTCAGTTGAAACCTCATGAGAAAAACTATCCTACCCATGACTTAGAATTGGCGGCCGTAGTGTTTGCTTTAAAGATTTGGCGTCACTATTTGTATGGAGTGACTTGTCAGGTTTTTACAGATCATAAGAGCTTAAAGTATCTATTCACTCAGAAGGAATTAAATTTGAGACAGAGACGGTGGCTTGAGTTGTTGAAAGACTATGATATGCAAATTCAATATCACCCCGGGAAAGCTAACAGTGTGGCCGACGCTTTGAGCAGGAAGTCAGATGGAAATTTGGCGTGTTTAACCGTGATGTCAGTGGAGCCGACTATTGTTGATGAGGTAAAGACAAGACAGATGGAGGATAGCTTCCTCAAGAAAATAGCCGAAGAGATTGGCACAAGGCCGAGACCAGGATACACCATCGAGAACCAAGTACTCAGGTTTGAAGGAAGGTTATGCGTGGCCGACATTCCAGAGCTGAAGAAAAAGATTTTGCAGGAAGCTCATGGTTCTAAGTTTGCTGTCCATCCAGGGAACACCAAGATGTATCAAGATGTGAAACAGACCTTCTGGTGGCCAAATATGAAGAGAGAAATAGACGAATTCGTGTCCCAGTGTTTACATTGTCAGCGAGTGAAAGCAGAGCATCAAAGACCAGCGGGACTTCTTCAACCCTTGCCGATTCCTGAGTGGAAATGGGAGCACATCTCCATGGATTTTGTGATTGGTTTGCCGAAAACACCTAAGGGTGTGGATTCAATTTGGGTTGTTGTCGATAGGTTAACTAAGTCAGCACACTTTCTACCTGTTAAGACTACCTTCAACGCCAATCAACTTGCCTTGCTATATGTGAACGAGATTGTCAGACTTCATGGAGTGCCGATGTCAATTGTTTCAGACCGAGATCCTAAATTTGTTTCTAGATTTTGGCAGAGTCTACAGAGGGCTTTCGGAGCCGAGCTGAGATTTAGTACAGCCTTTCATCCCCAGACAGATGGGCAAACTGAGAGGACAATTCAGACGCTTGAGGATATGCTTAGACTTTGTGTATTGGACTTCCAAGGAAGTTGGGGAACACATTTGCCCTTAGTAGAGTTCGCTTACAATAACAGTTATCAAGCTAGCATTGGCATGGCGCCGTATGAAGCCTTGTATGGAAGGAAATGTAGGTCGCCGATATGTTGGACCGAAGTCGGAGACAGAGCTCTGCTTGGTCCCGAACTGATTCAAGTGACAACAGAAAAGATTAAACTTATCCAACAGAGGATTAGAACTGCCCAGAGCCGACAAAAGAGCTACGCCGATCAGAGAAGGAATGAGATTGAGTTCGAAATTGGGAATCATGTATTCCTGAAGGTTTCACCAATGAAAGGAGTTTCCAGATTTGGGACGAAAGGTAAGTTAGCACCTCGCTATATTGGGCCATTTGAAATTCTTGAGAGGATTAACCCCGTTGCCTACAGACTTGCTTTGCCACCAGATTTGAGCCAAATCCACAACGTGTTTCATGTTTCGATGTTGAGGAAGTACATCCGAGACCCACTGCATGTAATTGATCATTCAGAGATCACAATTAATGAAGATTTGGGCTACGAGGAGAAGCCAATGAGGATTATTGACCGGCAGGTGAGGCAATTGAGGAACAGATCGATACCGATGGTAAAGGTCGAATGGAAGGAGCATTATGGCACAGGAGCCACGTGGGAAAAGGAAGAGGATATGAGAATCCGTTATCTGGAGTTGTTCTGGGAACAAGGTAATCTAAGTTTGGGGACCAAACTTCTTTAAGGGGGGGAGGATGTAGCGACCCTCACCTTATTCTTGCCACACTTGCATACATTCTTGCATGATCTTGCTTTGATATGTTAATTTGAAGGTTTTGTCTTGCCTTGATTTGCTTAAAGTTACTTGGACGATTTTGTTCTTTGCTTAGTGTGTGTGTGGCCGACGTCACCTTGAGCTTAGTTCGCCTTTGAACCCTTGTACTTAGACTTGTTTTGAGATCTTGTTCAACCCCATCTTCACCTCGGGCATTCATTGCCGAGATGTTTCGCACCTGAACCTTGTCCTTGGGCAGGTATGGCCTAGGCCGAGATGTGGCACACCCCGGCCAAGGTGTGGCACAGCTTAGTCAAGCGTCGTCCTCCCTAGCCGATGTTTTGTTATCCTGTTTCCGGATTCTTGATTTGAGCCGATGTCATCTTGTTGCCGATGTGTCTTACCCGAGCTTGCCGCATAAGCTTTGTCAGAGACTTGTCTTGTCCATCAATCACCTTTTTGGAGCAGAACCAATCCGTTAACGCCACGTGCCCGAGCTGATTGTTAAGGCAGCCGGCAGACCTTGAAACAAATCATTTCCTTGTCTCAATCTTTGTTTTAGAGAGAGAAGCTCTAGAGAAGAGTTCTTGGGTGAGAGTAGCCTTCCAAGCTTGATCTTCGTGGTTTGAACCGTTGGATCCGAGTTTTGAGGTTAGAATCTTGATCTCCTTTGGTTGTTCTTGCTGATTACCTAGCTGCATTGCATGATCGAGTTTGTGTTGCATGTCATGCATCGTTTTGAAGTTGGTTTGGAAAGAGAAAATGGTTTTTCATGTGTTCTTGAAGGAAGATCTCGTTTTGATCGAAAAGTTTGGAACGAAAATCATGTTTTGTGTTTGTTCTTGCATGCCTTTCTTTGATGGGTACCCAGGTCCATATATTTTGAACTCTTGGCATGAAAACTCAGATTTTTGTAACAAGTCGTGAGCTTGCATCCATCTTTCAATGATCATGTTCTTCATATTCTTCAAAGGAAAACCCAGGTTCTTCCTGACTTCGTTTAGCGGAACCTCGGCTTAGCCCTGGATGGTACCCAGTGTGTTTTCGAGAAACGGGAGCAGTGATTAAGCTCCCAGCTTGTTTTGTTTTGTCTTTGACTTGGATCTGGCAAGAATGCCGAGATCATTTGCATGTATATATAGAGCTTGCTTTGAGAATGTGACTTGCCATGTGATTGTAGGTCCTTGATATTTGCATGAGTCTACACCTGAAGAACTAGGTGAGTGGTATTTCTAATAAAGCTATGTTATACTTGTTTTGATAAATCTTGCTTGCTTTGTTTTGACAAAAGTGTTTTGTTAAGCATGAATGAATAGCTCTTGTTTTGATATGACAAGTATAATCCTTGTTTTGATGCCATCTTTGAAAAGGATACGGTCCTCTCTTGGAAAGTCCCTTGTACTGAAGGACTCTAAACTTTCGCAGTACTAAGTGTAAAAGGATACTGTCCTTGTTAAATCGGGCTACGGGCCTAAGTAACACAAGTCCCTTGTACAGAAGGACTCTAAACTTTCGCAGTACTAAGTGTAAAAGGATACGGTCCATTCTTGAAAAGATTACTATGTTAAATCGGGCTACGGGCCTAAGTAACACAAGTCCCTTGTATTGGAGGACTTTAAACTTTCGCAATACTTTAGACCAAACGATTACGGATCGTACAGCTTATGAAACTTGAATGATGAATACGGTTCATCCCTTGCTTCGCCGATGTTATGATACTTGAATGATGTTATGATTCTTGAATGATGAATACGGTTCATCCCTTGCTTCGCCGATGTTATGAAACTTGAATGATGAATACGGTTCATCCCTTGCTTCGCCGATGTTATGAAACTTGAATGATGAATACGGTTCATCCCTTGCTTCGCCGATGTTATGATACTTGAATGATGTTATGATTCTTGAATGATGAATACGGTTCATCCCTTGCTTCGCCGATGTTATGAAACTTGAATGATGAATACGGTTCATCCCTTGCTTCGCCGATGTTATGAAACTTGAATGATGAATACGGTTCATCCCTTGCTTCGCCGATGTTATGATACTTGAATGATGTTATGATTCTTGAATGATGAATACGGTTCATCCCTTGCTTCGCCGATGTTATGAAACTTGAATGAGGAATACGGTTCATCCCTTGTTTTGCTTATGTCAGTGAACATCTTTGGTTACTTGTAATATTTGGTTGATGAATACGGTTCATCCCTCCCCTTGCTAAAGTTTAATGTGTTTCGTTTTGAAGGACCTCGGCTATATTCATGCAAAACCTTTATTATTAGTACCATTCACTGAGTTTTGTACTCACCCCTCTATATATATGTAGGTGATGAGCAGGACGGCGGCGACGCCTAGATCGTTTGGATGCTTGTTTTGGATTTGTACTTACGTCGGCTTTGCTTTTGTATTTACGTCGGCGATGCCTGTTTTGCATGTCGGCAAATCTTGAAAATCATGCTTCTTGACTTGTATTAGCTGTATTTTGTATATGTCGGCTCGAGAAGCCTTTTGATCAAGATGTAACATGTATTTTACCTTGTTGTATTCAAGTTGTAAGTTAATTGGAAATGTTTGGCATTGCTTTTGATCTACGCACAGCTCTTATGGACCACTTGTAATTGATTTATTGCTTCCGCATTTGTGAGCCCTATATTCATACTCTGATTGTGTTAAGTTTTGAAAAGTTGGCCTTCGGTAATTACGGATTACTGGCCATCACGGCACCAAACTACTAGGGGCGGTTTGGGGTCGTGACAGTTAGTTTTAGGGTATATTACAATTAGCATCCTTATGCTTTACATGCGTGTATCATTCATTTGTTTTGCATGCACTGGGCTCAACGCATCATTCAAACTGTATTGTATTTCAATTCCTATTTGAATACATGTATCAAATTGTCGTATTCATATGCCATTCTACATTGCCGAGCCTATTTTAGTTGCATTTTTGCATGTGTCGCATTTGGCAATGTCGACGTAGCTAGGATCATGCATTGATTACTAACTAGCTTCTTTTTTTGCTCGGAGTACACTATGAGTGTTTAGGCTTTAGCATCCTTGCATGTGTGTAAGTGACTGCCATAATAGCATGCTTATCATGAGGCTATGTGCTTAAGTGTTTAACTATATGAATGCCCGTAGATGAAGGCTTCATTGCTTGAATTGGAACAGTTCATCAAAATGTGCGTTTAAAGCCCACTTGAAGTGGCAAAATCATGTTTTTCTAAACCCACTTGAGGGTGGCAAATCCGCGACTTAGCCTACTTGCGAGTAGCAACTTCCAAACCATTTTTAAAAAAAACAAACATGAGATGTTTTGTTCTAACTCGAGTGATTTAGTCTATACTTGTGTGTTGTGCGCATCACATAGTAAAGATAGCTAATAAAACGGAATAAGAATGCATGTATTTTCAAAAACAACATATCATGTTAGTAGAGGCCGATCTTTGATCGGGTGAGTAGGGGTGCTCATTTCAGGACCTTCCCCTCTCGTACCCCAAGTTCCCGAGCCGAGGCAACTTTGGTGATGATGGACGCGTGGCCTTAGGCACGAGTCAGGGTTTCCTAAATTCTCCAAAATAAAACATTTAGGTGGCGACTATGTAATCTGGCAAAGCAATCCCTGTTTGGCACTTCTTGATTAAAATCGAATTTCCAAAACGATTTTCAGATTTGGACTCTTTGGTAATTTATCAGTCTTACATTGCACTTTGTGAGATTAGATTCAGAATCGTGACAGGAGTCCAAACTGTAGTGGCTAAGAAGTACAATTCACGCCCTCGCGCGTGGAGCGGAGTTCGGGCGGTCTACATGATGCAATCTAAGTAAAGGCCGACCAGCAAGCTGTAGAAATAACAACACCTATTTCGGTACAGCCATTAAGTATCGTACCTCCAAAAAGAACAAGTAGTCTGGAATCAAGAGGTCGGTCAAGAAGAGAAAATCATTGAGAATCACGTTGGCCGAGTGAACAGTATCAGGTAGAAAGCAGGCAAGCAATGCGGTCAAACAAGAAATACGCAAAGTTGTCCGAGCCGATCAGCAATATCTTGCCTAAAATCCAGCACCTACCCTCCTTTAAATGGCCAGCTAAGATTATTGGACCTCCTGACATGAGATGAAGAGATCAGATGTGTGAACATCATAAAGGTCATGGACATGAGACCAATAGATGCTATGCCTTAAAGGATCACCTAGAGGAATTGGTCTAGGGTGGCCGATTGACTGAATATCACAAAACTAGTCTGTCGAACGCAATGGCTCTATGCCCAGATTCCCCTCTGCTCGGCGTAATTCATATGATATATAGCTTGCCACATCCAAACAGAGTAAACACAATCCAGCTACAACAATCAACCCCATCTAAACCGTATATGGTAGCCAAACGGCCTTGGTTGTAAAACAAGATTAGTTTCTCTGATGCTGATCTTGAAGGAGTGACCCTTCTACACGATGATGCCCTTGTGATCGAATTGCGGGTAAATAAATTCACTGTCAAACGTGTGTCCTAATTGATCAAGGGAGCACTTCCGAGATAATGCATTACAAGAAGTTCCATAAACTCGGCTTCAATAATTCAAATCTTCTACTGGCTAATTATTCTCTATTCGACTTCAACGCCAATGTAGAGTACCCCCTAGGGAAGATTATATTACCACTGGATGTGGAATTCCTAATTGTGCAGCTTCATCACCTTACAACGTGATCATGGGACGAACCTGGTTGCATACAATGCAGGTCATACCAAGCACTTATCATTAGCTTCTTCGTTTCCCAACTCAATATGGCATCAAATAGATCTGGGGCTCTCAAAAGTTGGCAAAGGATTGTTGTCTTCAGGGAAGAAGCCTAGGGAACTGGAAGTAAACTCAATAGAAGTCCCAGACCGGAAGAGCCTAGAGTGTGTCGACAAAACCCCAGCTGGAAAGGTAACTGAGGATCTGGATCGAGTAGAAATCAATCATGATCTAGAAAAGTTCTTCTTAGTCGGCACCTATCTTAGTATAGCCAAGCAACAAGAGCATGTTTTCTTACTTGGCAACATTAATGTTTTTGCATGGACACCTTATGAGATGCTAGGAGTGGACCCCAACGTAGCCATGCACAGCTTGAATATTGACCCTAAAGCCAATTCAATCGTTCAGAAGAGCCGCCGATCAGCTGCTGAGCATGCCTTAGTCGTAGTTGACGAAATCAACAAACTCTTAGAAGCTAGGGCAATTCGAGAAATAACTTATCCTAAGTGGTTGTCCAATACCGTGGTAGTAAAGAAGAAAAATAAATCATGGCGTATTTGTGTGGACTTCACTGATTTGAACAAGGACTGCTTTTCCTTGCCCCCGAATCGATTAACTCATGGATGCAACAGCTCAACATCAGCGTATGAGCTTCTAGACGCTTACAAGGGCTATCACTAAATCGCCATAGATCCAGCCGATCAAGATAAAACAACATTCCTCACCCTGAGGGGAACCTATTATTATAAGGCCATGCGCTTTGGACTGAAAAATACCAGGGCAACATATCAAAGACTGGTCACCACTATGTTCAAAGAAAAAATCGGCGGAACCATGGAAGTGTACATCGACGATATGGTGGTGAAATCCAAAGAAATGAATGCCTATTTAGCTAACTTAGCCATAACCTTTGACATTCTTCAAAAATACAAGATGAAGCTCAACGCCTCAAAATGTGAATTTGGCATCAGATCTAGCAAGTTTCTTGGCTACATCATGAATCATCGTGGGATAGAGGCTAATCTAAAGCAAATAAAGGCCATCCTAGAACTCAACTCACCAAGATCAGCTAAGGAGGTACAGAAATTGATAGGGATGATTACAATCCTTAACAGATTCATCAGCTTCTCTTCAGACCGGTGTAGACCATTCTTTCACACACTTCGATAGTGAAAAGCATTTAACTTGATCCTTGAATTCCAGCCGCTCTAGATGGGTTGAAAACATACCTCAGCTTCGTCCTACTTTTGACAACCCCATCTCCAGGCGATGTGCTCATTTTATATCCAGCAGTGTCCGATCAAACGGTAAGTGTGATATTGTTGAAGGAAGAACTCGGTGAGCAGAAGGCTATCTTTCATGTTAGTAAAGCGATAGTGGATGCCAAAACCCAATATCTACCTCTGGAGAAGCTTGTCTTGGCTCTTGTAATTTCTGTCAGAAAACTGATGCATTATTTTCAAGGTCACACCATTAAGGTGTTAATGGATTATCCTCTCCGTTCAGTACTTCATAACGTAGAATCGTCAAGGCAAGCCTCAAGGCGGCCATTGAAACTCGACCATTATGACCTCCAATTTTCACCAAGAACAACTATCAAAGGGCAAGTTTTGGTCGACTTTGTTGCCCAATTTACGGGGTGTCATGAAGCCTTAAGCCCCAAGCAGTTGGCCCTTAAGCTTCATCCAGAATGGAGAATGTATGTTGAGGATGTTTGGTAGATGTATTATGATGGGTCATCCAATCAGTGCGGCTGTCAGGACCCAAACCCGCCCCTATAGGTTTAGCCTCATGACCGGACAGAAATCATAGATTACCTACGACCTCCGTAAACAAAATCCATTAAATATAAAGTATGGGGCCTAGCGGGAGTATAACATAACATAAAAATTATCCATTGAGCCATGCATATATGAAAAAGAACTCACATTAACATTGTATAACCATTCTATAGGTAAGTGCATACATCACAAAAGTTTTTAAAACAACATTTAGCCCACAATTTCAAACTTATCAAGTCTTACATACATGAAACCCCTATACCAAAACCAAGCTAAGAGTTCATAAAATTCATAGCAAAAAGGGATTTAGACTTTGCTTGGCTCCACATGAGTCCAAGTTGGCTCCTTCTTGGGAGCTCCAAAACAAGGCTAACCACTGGGTGACTGTGAGGCAACCTCAATCCTTGATGTTCAACTTGCTCACCTACACACATATATATATATATATAAATAGTGAGTTAATGCCCAATGAGTAATAACAGAATAAAGAGGCTAAACAGATGAAGTTCAATATCATTACAAATGTTATTATCACATTTCTAGTCAATCTTTGCATCGATAACCATTTCATTCAAATCATGTGGCACATTCAGTAGAATAATAATACTTTAATAACAATAGGACCGCGAGGGTCAATCAATGTTCAACATTCAATGTAACCATAAGGGTCTAACATCAGAGATCTCTGTGTTTCAATTATCCGATGGGCCACGGTATTGTTTCCCCCGGGCGAGGGCCAATGGGCCATGGTATTAATTTCCCTCCAGGCAAGGGCCTCTTTATCAATTTAGCCATGGTATTAGTTTGCCCCCAGGCAAGGGCCTTTTTATCAATTAAGCCATGGTATTATTTTTCCCCAGGCAAGGACCTATTCAACAATGGGCCATGGCATTATATCCCCCAGGTGAGGGCCTCACTAAAGGATGCCACGAATATACTTTCAAAAGTGAACTTCATTCATTAGTAACAAATAGTATTTCAATAAACCATTCATCCAATCATATATTGACTTTGATAACAATAACAATAACATTTTCAAAAATAAATATAACTTAAACATATCTTTATAAAGTCATTACTCACTGTGGGTTATGTTGACACTAGGCCTCAGACATCCACCTATAAAAAACACATAAAAAAAATACAATTTAAGTACCGTTCGATAACCATTCCTCTTTAATTAAATTTTTCTCATGTGTTTCTAACTCATTCCATGTTTTTATGAGCTCAATTGGTGCCTAGGAGCACTTGAAATGACATGAGGATGCAAGTATGCACTTAAAAGAGTTAGTCAAAATTTGCTAAAAATAGGGTATCCGCTTGAGCACAACTTCCTTTACTCGAGCGGAGGTTCAAAAATAAGCATGGTCACCCGAGTGCAGCTTCTGCCGCTCAAGCGGTCTGTAAACTCTACGAAAGTACTGGTTGCATGAATTTTTCACTCAATAGATGCTCGACGATCGCCCGAGCGGAGGACTGAGTAAAAGGGGTCCTCGCTCGAGCGCAAATTTGCTCACTCAAGCAGTTTCCAGAACTATGTTTGAAGTTCAAATTTGTTATTCAAAGGTCCAAAACTTGTATTTTTGGTACAAAAACATGGAAAAACATTTTAGAACTTGGAAATATAGTCAATTTGAAACCAATTGCTCAAAATCATGGACCCAATTCTCAAAATCAAACCTAAATCATGAAGTTGGAACCATACATGACATGTATTGCTCTCATTTCTTTTCAAATCTTTTCAAAACTTGATCAAATGGCATGACCAGTGTAAAAACATGTAGAACTCTTCAAATAAATGTGTAAAAGTCCCACGCATGTAAGAATTCATAGAAAATTGAATCAAAGATGAAGGATTATGCATGCAGGTATGCAATTATACTCAATTCTTTCATAATCAAGTCAATTCTTTCTACTTACATGCAAATAGACTCATAACTTCTTGAATTCATGACCTACATGTTTTATTTTTCAAGATTTAAGGAGGAATTCCATACCTAGGATGTGAATTCAAGTGTGTCGTAGCTTGATTGTTCATGTTCTCTACTCATTCCCTTCAATTTCTCTTTGCTCTCTCTCTCTCTCTCTCTCTCTCTCTCTCTTTCTCTCCTAAGTTGAGTTCTTCTTCTCCCTATCTTAAAATCTCAACCAAATTATGTATTTGAGTCCAAGTAAGGATTATATCACTTATATATACATGTGATTAGTTTAGCCTAATCATATGTGATTAAGGTTGGTTAATTGAGAGCAACTCGAATTAAGTTCAAGCAATTTATTCTAATTAGTTTGGTCCGAATCAAATTTTGATGAAAGTTACCATAAAATTCTAAATATTCTGATTAGTCTATTGAGTTAGTCAATTTTAGCTTCTACAGCCATTCAGGCTTTCAATTTTTAATTCTAAGTCAATAAGTGAACAGATATTCCAAGTAATAATAGATAACTACAAAAATTAAACATGTAATGACACAATTAAACACACAATCATGCAATTAAACTTATCGAATCAATATAATATAATAGTTCAGAGGTCGGGGTAGTCACAACGGTAGTGGGGCAGGAGTAGTGATTATGACCCTTGAAGACGCCATAATCAAGTAGTTAGTCAAATCAGGCTTCAACGCTTCAAATAACGAGGTCGAGTATGAAACATTATTAGTCCGCCTCAAAAATGCCCTCCATCTAGGAGCCAGGCGCTTGCAGGTTTGTTGCGACTCCAAACTGGTCATCAATCAATTAAAGGATGAGTATGCAGCTAAGAACGACTGCATGACAACTTACATGAAAACAGCCTGTTTCGTCCTCACGAAGTTCGACCACAATGAATTGAATCAGATTACCCGCGATCAAAGTACACATGCCGATGCCCTCGCCTGTTTGGCTCCGGCTGTAAATTCAAAAGATAAGCGAATCATTGAAATGGGTTTTATTCTAAAGCCACATATCAACCTCCTTGAACCCCTCATCGTAGCTACCATTGAAAGAAGGCCAAGTTGGTTGGATCTTATTACTGCATTTCTTTCTTCAGAACAGCTGCTAGAGGATAAGAAGGAAACCCACAAACTGCGAAATAAAGCTCTACGATATTACTTAGACCTCCATGAAAAAATTTATAAGAAATCTCTCTTCGGGACCTATTTGGAATGTGTCCATCCGAACCAAGTCAAAAATTTCCTTGCTGAAATACATGAAGACAGTTGTGGCGCTCATTCCAAAGGATGCTCATTGGCCCATTGAGCAGTCACTCAAGGGTACTGCTAGCCAACTATGCGTATTGACGCTGAGGGCTACATAAAAAAATTTGAGCAATGCCAGAAGTTTTCTCCCCTTACTCACTTGTCCTCCAAAGAACTGAATTCAATCACCAGTCCTTGGCCTTTCGCCCAATGGGGCATAGACATAGTTGGATAGCCAGCAAGAGCTCAGGGAAATAAACGGTTCTTAATTATTGCGACAGATTATTTCACAAAGTGGGTTGAAATAGAACCATTAGCACATATACGGGATGCGGATGTCAAGCATTTTGTCTGGAAGAATATTATTACTCGATTCGACATACCCAGGGCACTTATTTCAGATAACAGCACTCAGTTTGATTGCAACGTCTATCAGGACTTATGTGACATGTATGGTATTCGACCCTATTTTTCTTCACTGGCTTATCCTTAGAGTAATGGCCAAGCAGAGGCTTCCAACAAAGTAGTCTTGGATGGCATCAAAAAGTGATTGGAGAAGGCCAAATGGAAGTGGGTTGAGGAATTGACAAGCGTATTATGGGCTCATCCACCACACCTCGGAGATCCACTAGGAAAACACCATTCACCTTGTGTTTTGGAACAGAAGCTATCATCTCCCTCGACATTGGCTTGCCGACCCTTAGATCAAAAGCTTTCGATACAGGCCGAAACGATATGATGCTAGCCTTAGACCTGAATCTACTTGAAGAGCGCCGAGACTAGGCCCTCGTGAATATGGCACGATATTAGCAACAACTTGCCAATTCATATAATCAGAGAGTGCATTTATGCCAATACACCCCTGGAGAGTTGGTCTTGAAAAAAGTACTTTTGGTTACTAAAAATCCTAGGGATGGAAAACTCGGCCCCAATTAGGACGGCCGACGTAGGGGAATACTGACTCTCTGACATAAGGGGGAAGAAATTACTTTGACCCTAGAATTTGACTCATTTGCTCAAATTTTATCACTAATATCTCTAGCCATTTTTGTTTTTTCCTTATTTGTGCGATTGTGCACTTGGGTTTACTACTTCACTTTGTATATGTATATATTTATCCAATGATGCAACTCATCATGTCATTTCTGAATTTTTATATCTTTTCTTCAATCACCATATGAAACAGCCTCTGAATTCGGAACGTCTTGCGTGCTCGGTGCAATTGACCATTGAAAAAAGCCTTCGAATTCGGAGCGCCCTTCATGCTTTGTGCAATTGGCCGTCAAAAAAAGCCTCCAAGTTCGTAGCACCCTTCATGCTCGGCGAGATTTTCCATCAAAAAAAAAAAGCCTTCTAATTCAGAGCTCCCTTCGTGCTTGGTGCGATTGGCCATCAAAAAAAAAAAACAGCCTCAAAATTCGGAGCGCCCTTTGTGCTCAATGCAATTGGCCATCGAAAACATCCTCCAAATTTAGAGTGTCCTTCATGCTCGGAGCACCTTTCGTGCTCGGCGCAATTGGCCATTGAAAAAAAAAAAGCCTCCGAATTCAGAGAGCTTTTCGTTCTCGCCGCGATTGGCCATAAAAAAAAAAGCCTCCGAATTGGGAATGCCCTTCGTGCTCGATCCGATTGGCCATCGAAAAGGCCTTCAAATTTGAAGCACCCTTCATGCTCGGCACGATTGGCCATCGAAAAAGCCTCCAAATTTGGAGCACCCTTCGTGCTTGGCGCGATTGGCTATCAAAAAAAGCCTCTGAATTCGAGGCGCCATTAAAAAGGGTAATTCAATATTCATTATAGTAATATTGAATTTAGATACATTTAATCTATAGCCGATTGACGCCCTAGTTACAAACTTTAAAGCTCAAATCAGATTACTCCACCAATGGTACATTTGGAGGATCATTAGTCCCCTCCTCGTCATTCGACTTCTTACCATCGTAAGTCTCAAACGGTATTACATAACTTTGGTACGATAGTGAAGCTGAATCCATCTCCCCTTCCTGAAGTGCCTTGATCCATCCATGTTTGAAGCCACGATTTTCACATCGGAATATGTCGTCGGCCAGTTTCTAAACCATCTTATCGATACCAATCTTCCTCCTGTCGAAAAAGCCCTTGTTATAGGCTTGGCTTTCTATGGCCTCCCTCACAAAGATGCTGGCCGTACCTTGGTCAGCAATCACATGGTCCATCAAACGCTTTGAAACCGTGTCCATCAATGTTGACCCTGCTACTTTGAGTTCGGTCATCGTTGTTTTGCAAGTCTCATTTTTCGCCAACTCTTTCGCTTCCTTCAACTAGCGTTCTAAATTTTGAATCTGCCCATCTTTGTGATCAATTTCTTTTTGGGTGGTCCGCAAGTGTAGACACCCCATTTTTTACCACCCTTAAGACTTGGGTGCTTGATTCCGAACACCCGATGATTAAAATTACATTGTGCAATCTTTTGAATTCTCAGAGAATAAATTTGGATTCAAGCTCTAATCCCAAACCTTGAACCCCAATTTGGCCAAAATTATATTAAACCTTAAAACCCTTCTTTCAAAATATTTTTGAAAATGTTTCTACGATGTTCCGAAGCTCGCATTTCGTTAAAAATTGCATTTTTCGGTAAACCGAGTAAGGACAAAGTGGAAATAAATGGAAGGGAGGTGAACTCTTTGAAAAAACTTTAAAACATCTCATTTACAAGTTTGGAGTTGAAGAAAATTGGAAGAGACGAAAGAAAACCAGTTTAGAAAAGGTTGAGCATCAAATCGTTGAGAGAGAAGCTGAGCAGCCTTAACTAAATTAAGCGTATCCTTTTGTACACTTGAAATTTTGATATTAGACTGCCACCATTGGAAAATAGACTTCTAGGGCTTCAATTTAGACTCAAGAATGATAGGCAAAGGAGTCCGGATGAAGGAGATATGCCCGTTTGAAGTTGGGCCTGAATGCAGATTTTGAGCGTTGGCCGGGTCTATGTATAACCGGCCGGGCTTCATCGATGCCCGGCCGGGCCTTGATGAAAACTTTTCCTGAGCACCTCCTCTAGGCTCGGCCGTGTGTTTGGAGGGCCGGCCGAGTCTCGGTGGCGCCAGATAGATAGCTGGCGGGAATTGAACAAATATCTTGGTTTAAAGAAATTTTTTATATTTTTGGCTCAAATCCTATAAGTAGAGCTCCTGCATTCAGAATTCAAGATTAGAAAAATTTCCCAAAGGCTTTGGAGTGCTAAAGAGACCCTCAAACCTCTTCCTTCTTCCTTGGACCCTCAAACCTCTTTTTAGCTATACATACACAATACATACACCATTGGAACTTGTTCTTGGAGCTTTTTGCTGAGATTTCAACCTAAGTTTCATAAACTTGAGGGTGTTGGAATCAAGCTTATTAACTACAAGCATCCTCTCTTTCAAGAGGTATAACTTTTGCATCTTCTTCCTTACTTTTCTCTCACTCTTTTCCTTTTAGACACTATTTTTGGGCTGTTTTGGATTGTCTCGGGACTGTTTTGGACTGTCTCTATGGGCTGAAGCTTGTGGCTTAAAGCTATCGAAAGGTGGAGGAGTTAACCACCCTTATTTGAACATTTTTCTCTAAGCTTTTGCTGTTGTGTTTCCCACTTCTTGCTCAACTTTTGGCCACTGATTTTCAAAGTTTTGAAAGGCTAAAATATATGGTTTTTAGGTTCAAAAAGTGGAGGGGTTAGCCACCCGTCCTTAGGCTTGCTTACTAGCTTTAATTCTCTCCTATTTTGCTTACTTTTTTTTTGGCTTTTGTAGTGCAATTTCAGCACTATTGTTATCCTTTTAGGGGTTGTTTTGGGGTTGTCGTGGCCTTTAAAATTGTTCCATGCTTTGGTTAGTTCATGTGTTATCTCATAAATTGCATACGTGGCTTTTATTGTATTGTTCTAAGCTTTACTGTTATAAGCTTTACTTTGCTTTATTTCCATATTAAGAGTCTCACTCTAACTAATCAATCAACCACCTATCACTTGTATTTGAGAATGGTTTCAACCAATTGAGGTTGTTCAATACATGTAAGGGAGACCTACACTTAATGGCTTAATCTCTTTGGAGATTCATCGTCAACGGTGTAGTCTCTCTCTCATGTCTTAGAAAAACCTCTTGTTTGACATTATTTCTTGCTTAGAGGACTTTAACATCACCATATACAAATGGACTAATGAACAATGAGGCCTAATAAAATTGGCCTAAAATTTGGTTTAACACACTTAAAGAAAATGGCTTAAAATTGTTTGAACTTGGTCGGACGTTATGCCAAGTTCCTTGTGTCAAGGGTCATCAATCATCAATTCATGGTGTTTTTGATGTCCTTGAAGCGTCTCAACTTCCTTTTCTGAGTTCATTCTATGACAAAAAGGGAGGGGTGGTCCATTTGCATTACATTTATTGATTGTTGGTCCAAAATTAAACCCGAGATCATCAAGCAATCATATTGCTCATTAATGGTTTTAGAGTCAATTCCATTCTTCTCTTGAGGATTTCCCATGTTAAAAAGGGAAGGAAGGACAAACAGAGCTTGAAAATGCTCTATCTGCACTGATTTCACCTCAGAGCACAAAAACAGAGTTTTGCACCAATCAATGCACGACCGGCCCTCTGTAGGCCCGACCGGTCATCAGTAATGCACGGCCGGCCCTTGGTGAGTGGCTAGCTATGCAATTTTGCAAAAACAGAGGCAGTGGCTGAAGGTGAAACAGAGGCAGTCTGGGCCAGACAGAATAGCTTTCGAGCGACGCGTATCTTCCTCGGTGCGCTCACATCAAATGCGTTGTTATTTAATTGTTTCATTAGCATAATTAATTGTGTTGTAATATTTAATTAATCTAATTAGTTGTAGCTAATTATTTGGAATTGTAATAATTAATTAGCTTAGATAGTTAGTTAATTATTCATTACAAGAGTTGTAACTATTTAGTTAATTAATTCATTTTGTAATTAATTAGCTTAATTCAATTTGTAACAATTAATTAGCTTAGAATGGGTTAGTTAATTTGTTTCAATTGTTGTAAATAGTTAACTAGAATTCGTTAATTAGTTTCATTTTCTAATAATTAGCTTAGCGTAGCTAGTTAGTGCTTATTCATTCGGACCCTCCTTCGTGAGGGCATAATGTTGTAAAAAGTGTGCATGTGTGTGTGCATGTCTTCCAACCCCACGTCTTTCTCCCTTTTATTTACCCGCTTTTGATGGTTAGATTAGGGACATTTTCAATTAGCATACCTTATGCTCGTATGTTTGCACCCATCATTTGTCTTGCATGCACCGAGGCTCGGCGCATCATTCAAGCTGCATTGTCAAATTCAATACTTCTTTGAATATGTGTTTCAAAGCATGCTATCAAGGTGTTGCAAATACCATGATTAAGCAACCGAGCCTATTTAGTTACATCATAGTATGTGTTGCATTAGGCATCTTAACATAGTTAGGATCATGCATTCTTTCTAACTAGTTTTTGTTTTGGCTTGGAGTACTCGGTAAGTTTTTATGCTTTAGCATACTTGCATGAGTGCGATTGCCATATTACCTTGTTTTGCATGCTTGCCATTAGGCTATGTTGCTATAATTGCATGAATGCCTGTGGATGAAGGCTTTGTTGTTTGAATTGGAACGATTCAATGAATGTGAGTTTTAAGCCCACTTTGTTGTCGCAAAATCATGTTTTAAGCCCACTATATTTGGTGGCAAATCCGCATCTTTAAGCCCACTTGAGGGCAGCAAATTCAAACCATTTTTGCAAACAAACATGAGTTGAATTGTTCCAAGTCTTGCGACTAGTCTATACTTGCATGTGCGCGTCACATAGTAAAGCTAGTTTAATAATTAGAACAATAGCACACAATGTTTGTAAAATGTCATATCATGATTAGTAGAGGCCGATCCTTGATCGAGCGAGTGGAGGTGCTCAATTCATGACATTTCCCCCCTCGTATCCAAGTTCCAGAGCCGAAGCAACTTTGGTGATGACGGACATGTGCCCTTTGGCACGAGTCAAGGTTTCATAAATTTTCCCAAAACAAAATATTTAGGTGGTGACTTTGTATCTGACAAAGTAGTCCAATTTTGGCATTATTTGATTTAAAATCAATTTCCCAAACAGGTTTGCCGGATTTGGACTCTTTGGTGATTATTAGTTTCACATTGCACTTTGTGAGATTGGATTCAGAACCACAGGCGGGAGTCCGAACTGTGAGGCCTTTCTTTTCAAACCCTTTCCGAAAGGCGGAGCATGGAAAAAAGGCGAGTCCACAGCAAGCGCATGTTGATTTCATAGGAACTATAAACACCTCTAATTGTTCGGTGGACTCCCTCTCTGAAGACTTCATAGTCGCCCCAGTTGGCCATTAACTACTGCACTTTAGGAGAGAAGATTTGCCAAGTAAACTCAATTGCCACATTTAGGTCACAGATGATCGATTCGGCTTCAATCATGGGTTTGTTCCCAATGAAAATAAAAAAAACTCAAAGGGCGTGGCATTCTGTTCGGCTCATTTCAAACAGGAGCCTAAGCACTCGTAGCTCGTGTGCTTCCTCTTCTTTGGATCCCAACCCTATTTCTGGGAGATCTATTTTCCTCGTCCCTCCTTGGTGATCTACTTTGATACCTGGGCGATCGATGTCCCTCTTGTTCCTCAAACCTCGTGTTTCCTGTTTGTACAGGTTCGCCACCAGCTCCTTGGTGCATCTCTGTGTCTAGCTCTGCCAAACTTTTCCCTTCTTCTCTGTTGTTGAAGAACAACCTACCAGGCATGCGAACTTGTTCACCTCGACGAATATTAGCCTCAAGTGAATTTTTTTGCGAATGCTGCCTCTTCGGTTCATATGTAGCATCTATTTAAAGTAACCAAGCCATTAATTACGGATGTGGCTATGTTATTCATTAATTATGGATGCACCATTCGTTGGATGCAACACCGATTCTGAATTTCCTCTTCGGTGTTATCCTTGTCAATTGGGGTGGGAGCAAATATATGAATCTATTTGGCTATAGATTATGAATGATCAATGTGATGCCGAATTGCTAAATCATACCCCACATGAGAACTTAGTAGTGGTGCCTCCTCTATTAGATGCATTCAACATAATCCACACACGTCTCAACTGGAGCAGGAGCAACTATATGAATCTATTCAACTAAAAATATTACGAATGATCAATGCAATGCCGAATTGCCACATCATACCCCACTTGAGAACTTAGCAGTGGTGCCTCCTCTATGTGATGTATTCGACCTAATCCACACGAGTCTCAGCTGGGGCAGGGGCAGATATATATGAATCTATTCATCGTCATCAATTACGGATGATCAATGTGATGCCGAATTCTCACATTATAACCCACTTGAGAAAGTGGCACTTGTTTTTTGTACTAGAAGTACGAAACCATGTCCCAATTGCCAAGTACATTAAGTTCACTACTTTACACAACTGCCAGTTATATAAAGCATGCCATCAGGTTACCATTATTTGGACACTATTATCTAACCAAAAACTCTACTTTAATACACATTAAGCATCAATAGGAATATTTTCAATTATAAACTGAACGGGTACAAACGTTTCACCTTATACATGAAAACAAACCTATTACAACACTTGCTACAAAAAATTAAAACAACAAAAAAAAATTTTGATTAACTGCAAAACATGGATAATTCGGCTTTAGGGTTCCTCGGGGTCTAATTCCAGCGGTTGTACTTCTTGTTGCTCATACGTAGTCGGCATATCTAGCGTCATCTTCGTAGCCGCCAAAGCTTTGACCTAGCTGTGTTTGAAGCCTCGATTTTCAAATTTCAAGGCTTCATCAGCATATTTCTCCATGGTCAACATCTCTTCAGTGGCAAATGCTTTGGACCACTCTAATTCCGCTTGTTCCTTTGCCTTCTTGGCTTCCTAGAGAGCAGCCCCAAGTTTTTCAATTTCCTATTTCATCGTTGCTAGAGTGACGCCAGTAATACTAGCCCTTTCTTCGGCGGCCTGACGAAACAAATCTAGATGTTTTTTCTTCTCTTCTTCAACAATGGCTTTTGTGTGCTCTTCATTGGCCCTCCTTGCCTCAGCCTCGACTTTTTTCGTTGCAACCATGTCCGCAATGGCCGACTTGGGCTTGTTTTTGTCGACTGCAACCGCCAAGTCGTGATGACGGCAGCCAATTTAAGTGATCCGCTCTGCTGCCCAAAGAAAAAATGATATATATAAATATACATATATGTAATAAAAACAGTAATATTGTATACTTAGGTAAGCGATAATAACACTTAGACAAATGCTAAACTCATCAAAATAGCCGATTGAACAGCTAGGCAATTGAAATTATGTCCGGCTCTGCACGAAATGTTGTATTGTGTGTAGGGAAAGCAATCACAACGCTACACTTAGCACCACGGTAGGACCTTTGGCTGCCGAACCACCAGCTGGGACTAAAGATCCCTTCATCTTTGCTTGTATCGTAAACGGTACAACAAGATCAAGAGAAGGTGAAACTCTTGGCCGTTTTATCAATTGACTGTTCCGTTAATTCGGCGGCATCCTTAGAGGGTTTGGCGGGTCGCCTCTCCCTTCTTTGTTCAGTCTCCGTTTCCTTATTTGTTGACTCCTAAAGCTCGGCCAATTCTTCAAGAGTGGTTTTGACGACCACCTCTATCTGAGCCACAATCGACGAAGGAACCTCCTGGCTTTTCCCAACACCCTCCACTCTTTTCTTTGCTGTTATCTTTTTGCCATTTCTCCTCCTCACAAACTGGGCAAGCTATTCGCCATCCATATTTTCAGATCCTGTCCCAGGCAAGCGTTCTAAATCAATGAAAATGTCCTCTTTGCGGGAGTTTATATCTATTCGGCCAAAAGGAGGTGGGCTACTTCTTTCGTCGAGGCCGATTTGGTCGAAAGCTATACCAACTTCTCTAACTAGCTCTTGTTCCTTTATCAAACCGACATCCAATTTTGCAGAAAGGTACGGGTTAGCACGATACGATTGGACTTCTTCAACATCCTGTTTGGCTTCTTATCCACCTTGATCGCCGATCTCTCCACTCTGCTCGCTGGCTGGAGACTCTCTAAGTCCAATATCCCTTAGATTAGTAAAGTTAGGAAATATTAGGGCCATGAGCTTCTATTCGCCTCTCGAAATTGAAATATGACGTACTGTCGCGAAGGTTGAATAAGTAGGGTCGTATCTTAATAGCGTGTGGGTGGCGTGTCCCTATCCTTGAAGATTCGGATGACCAGTGTAATCAAGAACGACCTTCACTTGCATAAGCGCAGATTCGTCCCCCGAAGTAAGGGATGTTTTGAGGTCGTTGCCTGCACAAATAAGAAACGATCAAATACAGATCTCAAGCCGAATAAAATCAAACTGGTAAAGGATCTATTAGGCCACCTACTTCGCCTTTCCGTCTAGACACCGGGTCCACACGATTTTCATCCTCGCCAATTTCCTTGGACGGCGACCATAACATCGTCAACCCTCTTTCCAGAGCTAGCAAACATATTACTAAATGGTAGTCTATGTCGACCGTGCCAACCAGATGATTTAGCCAGCATTTAGCAATGCCGAATCACAGGAATCCCTAGGTTGAATCTAAGTCGACGGTTTAGTACAATTACACTCATTATTATTCGATAAAAGTTTACGTTAGGCTGGGAAGGGATCAAACCCCAGTAACAAAGAACAGAGAAGGCAATGGAGGGGAAAGCAGACTCCACCCTCTGCGATTGACAGCAAAGGGAAGACGATTGTGTTTACTTCACCCCTTTCTATATCAACCACGTCATCCCCAACGAAGGACAGTTGAATGTCATCTAGGATCGAAAAGTGACGACGAAAGACGGCGACTCAATCTTCAGAGAGGAGTGCTTTTAAATGTTTCGCCATGGCAACGGAATGGAAAGACTAGAGCAGAAGCAAGAAGAAATAGAAGATGGTTGGTTTAAAACTATGCGAGAAAAATAAAGGGAGGGGTTTAGAAGGCTTACAAATTAAGACGGAAGAGACACGAGCTACAGAGAAAGCGGAATACATGTGAGAAGTCTTGGAGATGAAGAGTTGCAGAGATAGACCAAAGATAAAAATGTTTCAAATAACGGAAAGGCAGAGAGTTTCAAATCACATTAAATAAATGGCAAGCACGAAGGGACAAGAAGCTGCAATTATGTCATATCACATCTCCTCTAACGTGTCAGCATAAAATGGGCGCGTAACTCGTATTCTCGAATTTCAAGATGTCTTGACAATTTCAGCTGAACGAAACTCCCACTCAATGGCCAAGAATGCCGACTACCTAATACAATCAGATACTCGGGGGGCAATTGTGGGAGACGAATAGAAATAATCAACTTTGAACTGAAGCTGTCTATTGGGCCATCAGGCCAAAGCCCATTAGGCTATGGATCGTTGCCGAATAGGTGTTAAGGGCCACATGGGATACCGAGTAAGAGATATTCATGCCACATGTCGAAGCCAAGTAGTCCAGGGTAGTTGGAAGGGTCCCGTTGGATAACTGTGCTGGCCCATACCAAAAAAGAATGATAAGAAAATGGGACTAGAGAAAGACTCTATAAAAGAGGAAATGTGCCTAAGGAAAGAGATATGTAAAAACAACTTATGCTCCAAGAAATATACAATATTAATGACCCAAAGATAGAGCTGACTAGATCGTCAGAATGCTAGTTCTGGCATCACCGACCGGAGTTGTTTATCTATTTTAGGTGATGGTGCAAGGATCTATAAGGCCCGTTTGGATTCGAGGAGTATTTCCAAAATTCACATCCCCACACAAGTCAAATTATTGCTTATATGGGAGTGGAATACAAGGGGATCTAGATCTTGTGCTCCTTTCACTTTTTGTACTTTGTTTGTTGTTGTTGCTTTTTTCTTTTCTTTTTTTTTTCTTTTTTTTTTTGGCCTTTTCGATGCAACCCCTCCTCCCCCAAAAAATTAAAAACAAAAAAAACACCCACACAGTACCCAGCTCACTTTCTTTAACATTCAACTCAATCCATAACCCTTTACTCAATATATATGTTTTGCGAAGTGAACACACGACATGTTTTTGGAGCTTTACTTCCTTAGTTTGTGCAAAGTACCTTTCTGACAAAATTGTGTGATTTTGCAATTCCCAACAAATATATCACTTAAATATTAATGTTGATCAACAGATTTATAACTTATCTCAAATTAAAGGAGTTTCGCTCATTTTTTTATTTACTTATTATCATGCTAATGATAAAAACAAAATATATTTATGTAAATCTTGTATCTACATTTTATTTTTTAAAACAATGATATCAGGATATTAAAATTTTATTTTATTTATTTATTTATGGGTGATTTGAATCTATAAAAATTAAATTTTTGAATGTTTACTCTCAAAAAAATTTCTGAAGCAATCACTGTAAACAACCCTGAAAAAAATTGTGTCGCCAGTGTTGGCATGTGTGGCTTCCACAGAAGACAGCTCTTGAGTCCGTTCAAACAAAATAGGCTGAAAAACAACTTTCTCTCTGCCTCAACACTCAAACTCAAACAAAATAGGCTGAACAACAACTTTCTCTCGCCCTCAACACGACTTGCGCTCTCTCTCAATTGCTGTTGCCGGGACTGAGGTAGTCGGCGGAATGAGTTATACTACTAATTTTACATCCTGATTTTTCAAACTATACATTGATGAATTTACGTCACCCATATTTTGATTTTGTCCAAAACCCATAATTTTAGATCCAAAATTTTCAGAATTTTAGGATTTCATAAAAATATCCAAATTTCATAAAACATGGGTAATAATTTGGAAAAAAAAAACTATTACACTGCCATGTGTGACAATACAGTGAATGGGTGCAACACTATTTGGCCAGGTTTGTTCTGGCTCTTTGGAAAGAAAGATTGAACTAATAGTCAGGTGGAAATTTGGTTGGGGACATGGGTGAGGGATTAACTATACTCTTGGCTATGTTTGATTCACAAGACTAATAGTAAAAGTATCAATAATCCCATCAAATTAGTGTAGTATTCACTATTTAATTGGATTAGTAAGATAAATTATCCCCTTATTTATTGTTTGATTTACATTGGATAAGAAAACATGTGAATGTGGGATTACAACTATATTTAACTTTTTTTCCAATCTTACCATCTGTTAATGTTTCTTCACAATCTTTACTTTATCAAAATTTATTTATAAACGTGGTTTTGAAAAAAAAAATATAGATAAATAGATAAAAGCAAAATAAAAATACAAAATACAAAGTAATGTTTGGTTTGTTTTTTAATTTTTTTTAAAATATAAACTAATTTGATAAAATAAATATCAAAAAATATTTTTTAACTTTTAAAAATTATTTTTAGCCTTCTAAAATATAAAATTATATAAAAATAATAAGTGTTTTAATTTTTAGTCAAGGGTAAAAGAGTCTTTTTAATTTATTTCTCAACTCAGGATTTTTAATCTCACCTCTACCACATTACTATAATAATCCTACAAATTTATTGGATTCATTATCCATTGGATTAATAATTCTGAAACAAAATTTTAAAACAAACACGAGATTATTGGACTCATAGATTAATAATCATAATCCCATAATCTAATCCTGTCAATCAAACATGTCATTGGACTACTAATCCCTCATTTATGGTAGGAGTAACAAAGTCGTGGGAGGGTTTAGATTATAAATTGAGTGAGGGCATTAGTGAAATTTTAAACGATTTTTAACTAAAAAAAATTAAAAACAAAATATATATATATATATATATAATATTAAATGAATACTAAAAATTAGAATATATATATATACTAATTTTATAGATTAATACTATCTATAGTATTAGTATTACCAATCAGTGATATACAAATAAATACTCTTTACCTTATGTTTCTAACTTAATACTACCACACTAATAATTTTTTCATTACATCCCACCGTACTCTTAAACCGCTTCATCCTATAAAACCAAACAAACATGGCCTTTTATAAGTACTGAAGTCTCAAATTCTCACATGGGCCCTATGCCAATGAAGGGTGTTATCTGTTTGTGGGTAAATAATTGCTCGATTATGCATTAATTGGTGTGTTTTGTTTCAGTTTTTTGAATTTAATTCTTTAAAAATTGAATTTTTTTGTGCTTTTTTTTTTTGTTTTTCATGAATATTTTTAAAAATTTTAGGCATTTTTTTTCTAGTTTTTTATATGCACCTTACTTAGATGTATTTAAAAAGTAAAATATTTGTGAAAAAAATATTTTAAAAAATTAATAAATACACAAAAATACGAAAAATATATTGAATTTTCATTTTTTTGTATTTTTGGTATTTAGTGAATTTTTTAAAGATTTTTTTCACAGAAATTATATTTTTTAAATGTATTTATGTTAGGAGTGTTTAAAAATTTTATAAAAAAAATGCTTAAAATATTAAAAAAATTCAGTAAAAATAAAAAAAAATACGAAAAATAAGAAAGTAGAATTTTCTGAAAAGTGTATTTAAAAAACTAGAAACAAACATAGTGAATATTTTTCAGATGAGAAATTTATTTAGATTTATAACTCAATAAGTTTACAAAGTTTTTTTTTTTTTTATTTCACTTAGTTGCATAGATTTGAATTTATATTTTAATAGAATTTTTTTTTCCCCATATTAGAAGTATTATGTAAACTATTTTTACTTTATAAACTTTTATAATAATAATATATATAATATATCATATATCTAGGAGAAAGAAAATCATTTGTTAGATATATTTCATTCATAATATATACAAAATATTGTATATAAATATAGAAAATTATTATCCTTAGTATTTTTTATTTTTATTTTTTTGTGAGGGATTCAGTTTGCCAATTAAGATCTTCTTTCACCATTATTTTACAGTAAGCATCTACCATAAAGAACATTTAGAAGAGAATGTTACTTGTACTTGTAGACCAATGATAAAAACAATGATTGATTAACAATAGAGATGATGGTAAATCGGCGGTGAACAATTATTTTTTGCTATTGTTATACACAAACCGTAAACTCTTTATCAGTTTGTGTAGTTATCAATTTTGTATAGTTTATTCACCAGTATTATACCGGGGTTGATTATATATAGATTTTTCTAAAAATGTGCATCAATATATATGAACTATTTGATATCTTTTTGTATATTGTTTGATTATTTGTTGTATATTATCTGTTACTATGCTTGTTGGTTAAGCAATCATTTTTATTGTCATTGAACAATCAAAATAGTTGATTTTCACTTTTTCAATTTTGCTTCATGTTTTTGCGTTGTAGTATGAATGTTCACATTGGTAGGAGTTTAGCTTTTTTAATGCTAGTAATGTGTTAATTGTAAATTGTGAACATTCACATTGTATTTTGATATAAATTTTATTTTTTCGAAGGTTATCTGTATGTTTGTTATTTATGTTACTATGTTTGTTTGCTAAACAATCATTTTTTTTTTGTTACCATTAAACAATCGAAATAGTCAATTTTTACTTTTTTTTTTCAATTTTGTTTTATATTTTCACGTTACAGTGTGAATGTTCATATTGGTATGAGTTTAATTTTTTTAATGATAGTTGTATGTTAATTGTAAACTGCGAATATTCATATTGTATTTTAATATGAGTTGTATTTTTTGGAAGGTTAATTGCATATTTGTTGTTTATTGTGAATATTCACTCTGTACTTTAGCATATGTTTTGTTTTTTTAAAAGTTAGTTGTATAATTGTTATTTACTATGAACATTCACATTGTATTTTAGTTGTCATTTAGATTTTCTGTTGCGTTATTTTAAAATTTTCACATTATACAAAAGTGTGAAAATAGGATATTTATTAGCTTCCATAATTTTAAAAGAGTAACATTTTAAATAGGATATTTATTAGCTTCATTGAATTTCTCCAAATATATAAATTCTAATTCAACTGGAGTAAGTATTCAAACTAGAGTGATTTTCTCTTAAAATATAAATTTAGTTTTCATGTTTTGTGCTAAATCTAATGTTGGGGTTTTTGGTCTTTTGGTTAGTAGTAGCACTAATGGGTTATTAGAAATCATCTTGGACTAATTGGTATATAAGTATTAGAAATAGGATTTTTAAAAAAATCTCCATTCATAAATAGAAATATACAAATAAATATATTTTAGGGCACTCGATCCATAAGGACAAGCTATCACAAAATTACCAAACTGCCCATGTATATATATGCATATCCTTTCCCAAACCAAACCCTAACCTAACCAAACCGGCCATCTCTCTCTCTCTCTCTCTCTCTCTCTCTCTCTCTCTCTCTCTCTCTCTCTCTCTCTGTGTGTAGGAACCCCAATATAAAAATTAAGTAAATAATTAAATAATAATATTACAATCTCAAATATTTTGGTGGTGAATCCTAAAATGCAAATTAAATATTATTGGAGGATCTTTTAATTAATTTTAAACCTAAAATAAATTTATGGTGAAAATTTTTAATTTAGAGGCAAGATTTATTATTAAAAAAAAATAGAATAGAGGGTGTGACTTGAACTCTAGACCACAAAATTATTAAATAAGGCTCTTACCATTTGTATCCCATTTAGTATATATTTTTGGAAGTTGGTTATGGCTAGTTTTACCATTTATACTTGTGACATGTCAGTGGATTGGATTTTGATTTATTTATTCCTGGGCTGTCGTCACATTTATTCTTTGTGATTTTGGATTCATGTTTAGGCTTACGTGTGCCTTGGGCTTAGTCCTTGTGGCCCACAAACAGTCATACCCGGGTTTGGGGTGTGACAATTGTGGTATCGGAGTTGCAATTTATCGAGTTACATATATTGCATTTTATCATTTAGACGAGGTCTGAGTCCCTATAGTCCTTAGTGGTGTGTGGTTGAGTTAGTTTTGTTTAAACTAGTATTGAATCTTTCTTGATTTCAATTTGAAGGTTAAGAGTTGGCACCTAAATATTTACATAGATTGTCTATTTCTTGTTGGCCTTTCGACGTTTTTATTACCGTGTCTACTCCATTAGGAGAAACAATAGTATTGGGAGATATTTGTCGATCTTGTGAGGTAAACTTAGATGGAAGGTGTAGACACCCCATTTTTGACCGACTTTAAAACTCAGACATCATCAATTGAGCGCTCGATGATTGCGCATGTTGTGCTTGTTTCAAGTTTCGGAGTTTTGGCTGTGAGCCTTGCCTCCAGGTCTCCGAACTCTTTGTGCTTCGGCTCGGTTAGTGGACCAAGCCTTGTTTCCCTTCTCGGAGGGAGGGAGAGGTCTTGTAGACCATCTCTCTGTGGTCGTAGACTACTTTTCGTGGTCGTAGGACACTGTTCCCGTTTGAAGACTAGTTTCCGATTTTCGGAGCCGTCGGTCGTGCTCCTCGGTTCCGGACCGCTTAACATTCTCTGTTTGGCACGGTTTTTGGAACACACCTTGTTTCCTCTGTCTAGAGGGACACTGTGGCCCGGGAGACCACTTTTGTGGTCGCACGCCACTTTTGGTGCTCAATAGCCAGTTTTCAAGGCACCCGGCCGCGCACTTTGCCTCCCGAACTCTCGTTTTGCATCTGTGTTGGTTCATTTTTTGCATGAACCTTGTTTTCCTTGTTTGGGAGGTGGTACAAGGGTGGGAGACCACCTTTTCTCCTTGGAGACCACTTTCTCCCCGCCAGCCAGTTTTCTTGTCGGGAAGCTGGTTTTCTTGGTCTTTTGGCCACATTTGCTGGTCTCCTACCACACCACTAGCGTGCTTTCAAAGTGGAAACCACCAAATGGAGCCACCGACCACTTTTTTGTATGGGAGACCACCTACCCTGGTCGGTCGACCAGGGGAAGTGGTCGGCCGACCACCTTTTCTAGTTGGCCAGCTCCCTCATGTTTTGTCTGTTTGAGTAGGTGCCAGCTGTGCCAGCTAGAAGGCATAGACTGTATCCTCTATACACGTGTATGGAGGATCTTGAGCCTTGTTTTTAGCTTCTTGAAGAAGCTTTGGCCTTGTTTTTCTATAAGAGAGGCCCTCCCCCTCCTTGAACCAGGTTCAGAATTTCTCTAAGGCAAAACAATACATATCTCTCTATATCTCTATATTTTGGCTCATAAGGTGCTTTGTTCTTGACCCTTTTACACTACACCTCATAGCCATACACTTCCACCATTGATTTGAGGTTCTTGGAGGTTGTTTTCAGAGGTTAAAGAGCTGGTTTTTTGTCCCAAAGTTTGCTGGTTTTGCTAAGTTTCAAGGGTAATCACTTTTCCCTCTTTTAAACATTATTTTGATCCTTCTCTTAGCCTTATTTGCATGCTTATTTGAGCTTTGTTGTCAACTGAAAAAAGGTTCATATTTAAGTGATTTTCATGTTTGTTTAAGGCTCTTTTGGTGCTGGGGGTCATCTACCCTCTTGCATGCTCTATTTAGCCTTGTTTTGAGCCATGCCATGAGACCTTTGTATTGAGCTTTGCTTGGCCCTTTAGCCACTGAAATCCAATGGATTTTTAGTAGTTGGCATGTGGTTTTGAGGACCAAAATCAGAGAGGGGTGACCCTCTCTCTTTTGGCCTTGTTTGCTTCCATTTTTGGCTTTCCAAGGGAGCATATACTTCCACACTTCATAGCCTTGGTTCAGGCCCTTTTTAGTGAATTTTAGGACTTGCCTAGACTCTATCTATGGCGGGTTTGGTCACCTTTTGTTTGCCTCTTGCATGTGCAGGACAATCCCTTGCATAGCCTATCAAAGTAACACCTCATTCTTGCATGTATTGGTCATGTTTCAGTGGGTTTTTGGTCATCATTTGGCATGCCATGATTCTATTTTTGGCTGGTTTGGTAGCCTCTCATATGCTTCACATGCTTGTAGTGTAAATCATGTTCAGTAGTTTATAATGCATGTTGTTTTGGCCCTCTATGCTAGCATATTTTGGCCATGCTCCAAACTGATTTTGTTCATATTTTGGGCTGCCATAGCTATGTTTTGAGGTTCCTTAGTTGAATGATGCTTTCCATGTATGGTTGTAGTGTAATAGCCTTTCTTAGCCTTGAGTTTTGAATCCCCTTGCATGCTTAACTTGAGGTGTTTGCATGTTTTAGCATCATGGAGCATGATATTTCAGAGTTTATTTCTTGACCGTATTCTCATGTTTGTCACTCTTTCAATATGTTTGAGAGTTGCATCATTATACCCCATTTATGAGCCTTTGCATTGAGCTTTATTCTTATGCCTTTCAAGCCACCATCTTGGCTCATTTTGCCACTGTTTTGAGCCTACTTAAGGTCTGTTTGGAGTTGGTTTTGTCATTTGAGCATCGCCTTGCATGCCTCTAGTGTAATGTGCTTCACTAGCTTCAGTACTTGAGCCTTTCAACATGCATTGTGTGAGTTGTTTGCATGATTCGGAGCCATTTTGTATGTCATTTCAGAGCTGGAACATGTGTCATTGTATTCCATATTTCATCCTTTCAATGCTTTTGTAGAGTTGCATTTTGTGCCCTTGGGCTCAGGTCCTTGTATTGTGTATGCTAACATGAGTTTTGGAGTCTTGTTTTCATCATGTTCGACCACTGATTTGGGTGTGGTTGAGGCCCAACCATTTTGGTTTAAGTCCATTTTGCATTGAGTATGCCATTGTAGTTCATAGCATTGAGTATGCCATGTTGTCGCATGATTGATCATTGCATTGTGCATGCCTTGTTCATCTCGTTGTGTATGTTAGTTTCTATGTGCATTGTGTATGCTAAGTGTCATGTGCATTGAGTATGCCATTGTTAGTTCATAGCATTGTGCATGCTAATTGCATGTTTGCATGTTATCCTTTGCATGTTTGCATCACTTAGTTGCATTGCATTGAGATTACATGCTAAAGTCGCATCGGTGCATGCCATGTTATGTGTTGCATTGTGTTTGGAATAGGAATTAGTCCAAACACGGGAAGCAAGGGACGTTTCATAATTGAATTGATGAAACGTACCTCTATTCCTGGTCGCCAACACTCTTGACTACCCATGACGGAGTTATTGGCTTTAGGTGCTTGTGTGTGCATTCATTTTACATTGAGTCGTGCAATTCGACTCCTCAGCTATCATGCATCGAGATGCGCTACCAGTGGCCCGAAGGTCGAGGACTACACTCTGTTGAGCTAATGTAATGACGGGGAGAGTGGTCATGCACACATGTGTTGCAAATACCTTGCCGTGCATCTCTCTTTCCCTTTGTTACAGAAATCCAGAATCTAAGAGAGGAAACTGGTCGGCCGACCAGGTTTACTGGCAGGCCGACCACCTTTTTCGGTTTCCACCACAAAAGGTGGTCGGCAGGTGTTCTCCCATGCCCATAAGTTGGTCGGCAGCCTTCCCACAGTCCCCTGGGGTGGAGTTTCATCTCTCTGGAGCTTTGTGCAAATTTCTGAAATCAATTGCAAACAAAGGTGAGTTAGGGCGTCGCGAAGGATTTCCGAATGAGGCAACTCGAGCATGCATGCATCCTTTGTCATCCAAAGCAGAGCTGAGGCAGCCTATTTCATTTGGTTTGCATGCTTATTTAAATTGCTTACTTAGTTAATTAGTTGATTAATTAGAGTTGTGTAATAATTAGCTGTAGCTTGTTATTCCTTTCGTGTGTAATAACTAATTTCATTAGATTAGCTTAGGTTAGCTAGTTGGTTTTGTATTATTTATTCGGACCCTCCGTCGAGAGGGCGAATTATATAATAAGTGTGCGTGAGTATGTGATGCATGTCTTCCAACCCCCATTTCTTTCTCCCTTTTACTTAACCGCTTATGATGGTTAGTTTTAGGGCACATTTCGATTAGCATGACTTATGCTTGCATGCGTGCATCCATTCATTTGTATTGCATGCACCGGGCTCAGCGCATCATACTAACTGCATTGTATATCAATTTCTATTTGAATACATGTATCAAGTTGCATTTTCACATGACATCTTAGGATAGCCAAGCCTATTTCTAGTTGCATTTTGCATGTGTCACATTAGGCATCTTAACATAGTTAGGATCATGCATTAATTACAAACTGGCTATTGTTTTGGCTTGGAGTACTAGGTAAGCTTTTATGCTTTTGCATCTTGCATGAGTGTGAGTGTTAACATGACAGCATGCTTGCCATGAAGCTAACTACTTATATGATATAACTGCCTGAATGCCTGTGGGTGAATGTTAGATTACTTGAATTGGAACAATTCATTGAAATGCAAGTTTTAAGCCCACTTGATTGTGGCAAAATCATGCTTTCTAAGCCCACTCGAGGGTGGCAAATCCACGTCTTAGCCTACTTGCGAGTAGCACCTTCAAACCATTTTCAAACAAGCATGCGATGCTTTGCTCCAAATTAGGCGATCTAGTCTATACTTGTGTGTTGTGTGCATCACGTAGCAATTCTAGGTTAATAGCCAGAATAAGAACACATATGTTTTCAAAAACAAGATATCATGTTAGTAAAGGCCGATCTTTGATCGGGTGAGCGGGGGTGCACATTGCATGACCTTCCCCTCTCGTACCCAAGTTCCTGAGCCGAGGCAACTTTGGTGATGACGGACACGTGGCCTTCGGCATGAGTCAGGGTTTTCTAAATTTTCCAAAACAAAATATTTAGGTGGCGACTCTGTATCTGGCAAAGCAGTCCATGTTTGGCACTTCTTTCTTCAAAATCAGTTTTCCAAAACGATTTGTTGGATTTGGACTCTTTGGTGATTTATCGGTCTCGCATTGCACTTTGCAGGATTAGATTCAAAACCGTGACATTTGAGTCGGAACTGTAGTAGTGAAGCCCGAGGGCACGTCTACAGTAGGATTTTTCCAGTGGACTTGATTTCCTTAGAGTTGAAGGATTTTGACGTGATTTTGGAGATGGATTGGTTGACGGCGCATCATGCCTCTGTTGATTGTTTAGAAAGGGGGTAGTTTTTGCTATGCTGGGGCAACATGAGTTTTTCTTTCAGGGAGATGGGAGAGGGTCTTCTATTTGTTTTATTTCTTCCCTTCAGGCTAACCGAATGTTGAGAAAAAGGTGTCATGGTTATTTAGCTTTTGTGTTGAGTACCGAACAGCCAGGGAAGAAGTTAGAGGAGTTGCTTATAGTGAGGAAATTTGTTGATGTTTTTCTAGAGGATCTACCTCGACTTCCTCCAGATCGTGAGGTAGAATTTTCCATTGACTTGGTTCCCAACACAACACTTTTTTCTAAAGCGACCTATAGAATGGCACCGTTGGAGTTGAGGAAGTTACAAACTCAATTACAGGAATTGCTAGACAAAGGTTTTATTAGGCCTAGTGTTTCACCTTAGAGAGCACCTATGTTGTTTGTGAAGAAGAATGATGGGACTATGAGATTGTGTATTGATTATAGAGAACTGAACAAAGTCATAGTGAAGGATAGGTATCCTTTGCCACGCATTGATGACCTACTTGACCAGTTACATGGAGCTCAAGTATTCTCTAAGATTGACTTGAGGTTAGGCTATCACCAGTTGAAGGGAAGGGATGAAGATGTTTCTAAAACCGCTTTTAGAACCCGTTATGGGCATTATGGGTTTTTGGTGATGCCTTTTGGTCTCACAAATGCACCAGCCGCATTCATGGATTTGATGAACAGAGTATTCAAACCCCAACTGGATAATTTTATGGTAGTGTTTATTGATGACATCCTAATTTTTTCCAGGAGTAAGGAGGAGCATAAGCAGCATTTGAGGGTAGTACTGCAGATCCTTAGGAAGAAAAGACTATATGCAGAATTTAAGAAGTGTGAATTTTGGTTGAGCAGTGTACCCTTTCTGGGTCATGTGGTGAGTAAAGATGGGGTATCTGTGGAGAACACAAAGGTGGCAACAATTGTTGATTGGCCACGACCTACTTCTATGACAGAGGTACATAGCTTTCTAGGGCTTGCTGGATATTACAAACGGTTTGTGGAAGGATTCTCCCGTATTGCTTTGCCACTTACCAATCTCATCAGGAAAGGGGTGAAGTTTAAGTGGAATGATGATTGTGAGCGTAGCTTCCAAGAGTTTAAACAGAGATTGACATCAGCTCCAATCATTGCCTTACCTACAGACGGTGGTGGTTTTGTGATTTATAGTGATGCTTCATGACAGGGTTTAGGATGTGTGCTCATGCAGCAAGGGAAGGTGATTGCTTATGCGTCATGACAGTTGAATGTACATGAGAGAAATTATCCTACGCATGACTTGGAGTTAACAGCAGTGATTTTCGCTCTTAAGATCAGGTGACATTATTTGTATGGAGAGTCATGTAAGATTTATATTGATCATAAGAGTTTGAAGTATATTTCCACACAAAAGGAACTAAATTTGAGGCAAAGAAGATGGCTTGAGTTACTAAAAGATTACGATGTGAATACTTTATATCATTCGGGGAAGGCAAATGTGGTTGCAGATGCCTTGAGTAGGAAGGTCACAATTGGAGATGTAACTGCTTTGTCTATTGAGAGTTGTTTCGTGGAAAACATGAGACATTTGAGGCTTGAGGTTGTTACAGCTGGTGATAGGGCTTATTGTAGTCAATTGACAGTTTAGCTGATCTTGAGAGAACGGATTCATTTCACACAGGAGATTGACCCCTAGTGTGAGCGTATTAAAGGAGAGATGACAGAGGGTAAGAATGTAGACTTTGTGGTTAGTGATGATGGGTTGCTTAGATTTTGTAGCCGAATTTGTGTTCCTGCTAGTGGTGATTTAAGGGAGGAGATTATGACAGAGGCATATAGTTCTAGTTACAGCATTCATCCTGGAAGCACGAAGATGTATCAGGATCTTCATGAACATTTTTTGTGGAATGGTATGAAGAGAGATATTGTAGAATTTGTGGCTCAATGTTTGGTGTGTCAACAGGTTAAAGTAGAACATCAGAAACCCGTGGGGAAACTACAACCCTTACCTATACTAGAGTGGAAGTGGGATCATGTTACCATGGACTTCGTGTGCGGATTACCTCATACTAGTAGTAATCACGATGCAGTTTGGGTAGTTGTTGATAGATTAACCAATTCAGCACATTTTATTGCAGTACGAATGAACCATTCTCTAGCTCGATTTGCACAGCTGTATGTAAAGGAGATTGTTAGATTGCATGGTGCACCTGTGTCAATAATGTCAGATCGGGACCCTCGTTTTGTGTCTATGTTTTGGGGTGCATTACAGTCAGCTATGGGTACTCGGTTAAATTTTAGTTCAATTTATCACTCTGAAATAGATGGGCAATCAAAGAGGACTATTCAAACCCTTGAGGATATGTTGAGGGCTTGTGCTTTGGAATGGAGAGGTAATTGGGATGATTATTTGCCACTTATGGAGTTTGCATATAATAATAGTTATCATTCTAGTTTGAGAGTAGCTCCTTATGAGGCTTTGTATGAGAGGAAGTGTAGGTCTCCTTTGTGTTGGTATGAGGTTGGTGAGAGGCAAATGTTGAGACCTGATTTGGTGGAGGATGCTACACAGAAAGTTATCACCATAAGAGAGAGATTATTGACTACTCAGAGTAAATAAAAAAGTTATGTTGATCATCCTAGGAGAGATTTATAGTTTCATGTGGGGGATATGGTATTCTTGAAAGTATCACCATGGAAAGGAGTCATCAAGTTTAGAAAGAAAGGAAAGTTGAGTCCCAGATACATTGGAGCATTTGAGGTATTGGAGAAGGTTGGTGAGATTGCGTACCGTGTTGCTTTACCCCCTAGGTTGGCAGGAGTGCATAATACGTTTCACGTGTTTACGCTGACGAAATATGTGCACAGTCCGTCACATTTGATAGATTATGAGCCGCTTCAGATTAGAGAGGATTTTCGTACGAGGAGATGCCTATTCAGATCTTGGATTCGAAAGAGAAAATGTTGCGTACAAAGGCCATTAAATTGGTTAAGGTACTGTGGCGTAATCATCTAGTTGAAGAGACGACTTGGGAATACGAGGAGGAAATGCACGAGAAGTACCCACATCTATTCTCATGATTTACTCAGGTTAGTTTCGAGGACGAAACTTTTCTTTTAGGTGGGAAAAATCTAAGAACCCGAATATAAATACTAAGTAAATAATTAAATAATAATATTACAATCTCAAATATTTTGGTGGTGAATCCTAAAGTGCAAATTAAATATTATTGGAGGATCTTTTAATTACTTTTAAACCTAAAATAAATTTATGATGAAAGTCTTTAATTTAGAGGCAAGATTTATTATTTAAAAAAAAAAAAATAGAATAGAGGGTATGACTTGAACTCTAGACCATAAAATTATTAAATAAGGCTTTTACCATTTGAGTTTCATATAACTTATATATATATATATATATATTTGTATACTTATCAATTTATTTGACTTATGTGTGCCCACCACTAGTATAAAATAAAATAAACACAAACCCTAACAGCAGCAGCTTTGAGCTCCTATTCATAGCAGTCGTAACCCTTAAGAGTGGGGCAAGAAGAGAGAGACGGAGAGAGAGAGAGAGCAGCCGCTTAACTTAGTCTAAGTGGACTAGCAGGTACTCAATCTTTGTTCATCTTACTTCCAGTAGCATGCTAAAACTTTATCTATGTGGTTTAATTTGGAGATTTCATGGTTAGTGTGGTGGGTTTTTGGGTTTGGCTATGAGGTATTGTGTCAATGAATAAGTGGGTTTGGTTTTGATTAAGGATTTGTTTATATATTATGAAGAGCAGACTTACATAAGTCTATATTACATTGAGTTAGCACTGTTTCCATTATTGATATTTAAAAGTTATGATTAATATTCTATTAGAAGTTGATGTGGAATTAAACGGGTACATGGAGTTGAGGGTGTAATTTCTGAGTATGAAATTCTGTACATAGCTATAAACTTTCAAAATCAAAAAATTATATCAGACAGATGAATTTTGAATTGAAATTTTTATAGTAGATTAATTACAAATTGAATTTCATATCTGAATTTTCTCATAATTTTTGGGAATCAGATAGAAACTAATGCATTCAAATCTGTCCAGAAAACTGATTTAAAACGGTAAGTTCGGAAGCATCGTTCTCTTTGGGTATAGATCCGAAAATTATCAAATAGTGTCATTAGAACCGGTTATGAGTCTAGTTTTGTACATTTTTTGCCTTGTGTTGATTGCTCATGTATACTAAGGGAACCATTAATTTCTTTAAAGTGCTGCAGAAAACAACCTGTTTAGATATAATTAATTGCAGATAATTATTTTGACAAGCAAATCAAGTGAAACCAATTGGGTTTGAAACTTAGGATATATTAGTTGATAGCTGGAGGGTTTTGGAATTTTTAGAATAGCGTGGAGTGGGTTTTTAATTTTCAAAGTTAGCGAATAGATTGGGAAAAACTTGTTTAAAACTCTGTTTTATCTTAAAGTCACTTTTAGTTAAGTTTCAATCGGAACCCATGTCTTGGGTGATTTTAGCCCTTGAAGAACATGAATTTAGGTAATATTTAAGAGTAACGGTGAGTTGGGTTGAGCCGTGCTAGTGCACTTTAGTTTGAGGTTACTTAGTTCCTATTCTTTAGTATTTTTAAATTAGTAGTGACGTGTAGTTTTTATACTTGGTTCAGGGCACTAGTTGGACTTTTATACTCTATTTTAGGATTACATTATTTCATTTTCAGTTGAGTAATTTCATGCTACATATTTTTTATAAATGTTCCCCTACCCTGAACTGTTGGAAAATTTAATTGTTGTTTTAGGACTAAACTGTTTTGATAAATTATTATATTATCAATGGAATCAAATTATTTATGAAACATGTGTGAACTTGGCATATTGTAAATTATTTGCTTTGGTCTCATGTTTATAATGGTGAACCACCATGTTTTGCGAAACTGATGTGTATTGATTATTGGGACCATTTGTGTATTTTAGTCCAGGGAAATTATGCCATTGTGTGTGGTGACTCTGGCCATTAGGGAACAGATCCGAGTTGGATCGTGATGATTCTAATGCTCAACGATTGTAAGGAAAAAACCTAGGTTAGGCTAGGTGACCTTCAATCGGATCGTCTTAGAGAAAAGGCCCGGGTTGCCACCTTGAGGATGACTCTTAGTTCGGTATTGGATCCAACGGGGCTTATAGCCTTGAGAACTGTGTGGCATATTACTTGTTATTTCTTGGTACCCAGAAAATTATTGGTGTTCATGTTGGAATATGTTTTCAGTGGAAAATGTCATTTATCATGTTCTTTAGAGACATGAGTATTTTAACTGTTGAACTGTGGAACCTTCTTCTTGAAACAGATTGTCTTTACCAAACTATATGCTAATCTAGTTTCTGTGATATATATCTTATTTTGGAATTGAACCCTATTTTCAAAACTGTATTTATTATCCATGTTGTTACTCACTGAGCTATCAGCTAACTTAGTTGTTTATCATTTCCAGGTGTTATAAGGACTTAGAGTGGACTTATGGCATAGCGGGGACTAAATTGCATGGACCTCTAGGACATTCAATTATTTTGTTTTAGCTTGTTATGTTTGGTTTTATGCATACATTGTGGTTGAGTTTGATTTAGAATTATTTTATTTTGTAAGCAATTTGTGTCCCATTTAGTATATATTTTTGGAAGTTGGTTATGGCTAGTTTCACCATTTATACTTGTGACATGACAGTGGATTGGGTTTTGATTTATTTATTCCTGGGCTATTTGTGATTTTGGGTTTATATTTAGGCATACATGTGCCTTGGGCTTAGTCCTTGTGGGCCACGGCCGGTCATACCCGGGTTTGGGGTGTGACACACACACACACACACACACACACACTCTTTCTCTCTCTCTCTCTCTCTCTCTCTCTCTCTCTCTTACTGCTCCATCTCCCATCTCCACTAATCTCCATCATTTTCCTTATTCAGCTACTGATCTCCCTCCCTCGTCATCGCGTCACCCCCTCTCTCTCTCTCTCTGCACTAAACACTACCCTCATTTTAGAACTTTGGCCATGGCTCCCAAATCATTGGGTGGTAACAACTCTGGTTTGAAAGGGTTCAATATCGCCACCGATGACATTCTCTAGGTCTCCCTCACCACTGATCTTACTCTACTGACTACCTTCTCCGACTAAGGTAACTATGAGAAATCGCCAATTTGATGAGTAAGTTGTTGATGTTGATCGGTTCCAAGAACTTATTGATGCTTATGTTCAAATTTGTGTCGCTTCTCTTTCCGATATATTAATTTTTAACTTTTTGTGTTTATTTTTAGATTTAAAATATTACACTTTTCATCATCTTGGTTAGATTGGTGCAATCAATTCAGATATTAGATTGGTGCAATCAATTCAGATATAGTGCGTTCTTTTTTTTTTTTTTTTTTTTTGTGTGTTGTTGTTTAAATTTTGAACATATCGTATTATTTAAGATATGTTTTTTTTTTTTTTTTTTTTTTTGTAGTTGTTGTTGATGATGATAATGATGAAACTATTTGCAATAGATTAAAATTTATTCTGTTCTTGTGTTGAACATATGAAGAGGAGGGGAAGAGAGAGAGAGAGATTTGAGCAGGTATATATATATATATATTTTTTTTTTAAATAGATAGGGGTTTGGTTTGGCTTGGTATTGTAATAGATAGGGATTGGTTTGACTCTACATTTCAACATATTGGATTTTGGTTCGACTTTGGTTTGACTTGGTATTTCAACAGATAGGAAAAAAAAAATAAACAAATAGAATTTCAACACATATGATTTAGGAAAAAAATTGAACAGATAAGAAAAAACAAATTGAACAAAAAATATATTAAAAAAATAAACAAATAAAAAATATTTGAACATACGGTCAAAATAAATTAAATAGATTGATTAAGTGTAAAATTATAAATAAAATGTCTTCCAAAATAAGAAAATGACTTCTCACCAAACTATTTCACAAATGATAGATCACTCATGTTAATTTAGTGGATTCCACCTAATTTGAACTTAAATAAATAAATATTTATATTACATTTTCCTTCGCAATCGACTCTATTTTTCACCATGAATAGTTGGAATTGTCACAACTTGACTATTCTATGGGCAACATTATACAAATAAAAAAAAAGAAAGAAAGAAAAAAAAAAAGAATTGTTCAATATACTTTTTTTATCTTCAATAAAGATTGGTAGCTCGAGTTGAGCTTGCCCGAATGACTCAAATTTGTGCTTGTCGATCGATAACCTAGACGACTGGCCAGACGACCACCTAGACGACCGGTACAACACTTGTTTACAGCGGTTGTTAGTTTGACAACCGCAACTGTCAGCCTTCTGACTGAACGACCAGCCGGATGATCGGCAAACCAAAATTCAAGTCATTAGGGATAAGATGAAATTCAAGCTACCAATCATGATTCTTTTGTCTTTATAATTTGATCTAAATTTCACTTTAATTCATACAATTTCATTATAGTCCATACACTTTTAAGTCCAATTTCAATTTGATTCTTCTATCTAAATTTTCATTAAACTTACATATCACCTTAGGAAATTGCCCAAATGTTCTGAAATTATTAATTTTAACATCAAATTTAGAAGGAATAACTAAATTGAAATTGACTTAAAGTGTAAGGACCAAATTATTTAATTTAAAATTGTAAAGACAAATGAAATTTGGATGAAACTCCAAGATAAAAAGTGTAATTAACCCAATATATATATATATATATATATATATATATATATATATATGTTATAAAAATAAAAATACCATTTCATATAGAAATAAAACGGAAATGATGTTGTAGATTTGTGTTTTGTCATTCAACTCGTTATAATGACATAATTTCCATAAAGTCATTGTCACATTATTCTGCATAAACTCTGTTTGGGAATAGATTATTTTCATTAATTATTTTAGTTTGGTCAAAAAAAGTTGTGTTTGAAATGATAATTTATTTATTTATTTATTTATTTATTTATTATTATTATTATTATTATTATTATTATTATGTAGTTGATTTAATGGTTGTGAGAGAAAAAGTAAAATGATTATGAGTTTGATGTAACATTTTATTTTATTGACTATTTTAGTCTATTTTATCATTACTACTGTTTTAGCGAAATAACCTCTAGACAAATAAGGCTTTAGTATTCTATTTTAATAAAAAAAAAAGATTATAATTTTACTTATTTAAATGGTGTTCAAATATCACCTATCATCTTGAAAATAGAATGAGAAAACGAAAAAGTAGATAGAACCATTTTTTACATTTATTTTGAATTAGTCAAAAAATTTCCAATCATGACATGTCAAGCATATGACATTATAGTAAGGTTATATTCAGCACATAGATGTAGGTAAATATTTAGAAAGGAAAAGGAATGTGTAATAATGTAGATTTCTTAAATAATTAAAAAATATTATTTTCACTCTCTAAATTATAAAATTGTACAAATGAATCTCATAAACTATTAAGTATCATTTTGTTCCATAAATTATAAAAGAATAAAAATGGACCTCCTAAACTGTTGGTGTATTTCATTTTTACTCCTTCCGTTAGGGGTTCAATTGGTACACTTTTATAATTTAAAAGATCCATTTGTACAATTTTCTAATTTATGGAGTAAAGTGATTGTGGCAACATATTTTTGGGGTGGTCCACGTAGCCTAGGTTGTTGGCCGAGGTGCCACATGGGGAACCTAGGGATGCTGAGGTGCCATGTGAGGAACCTAGGAATGCTGAGGTATGATGCAATTATATCGTAATTCGAGATATTCGGATAGAGGACAAGAGTCCTAAATGATGTAAGATTGCTTGTTTGGGTTAGACTCTTGAGAGAGTTGATCTTAATCCAAATAGGAGAAGTATTGGATAAGTGATATCCTTGTAAAGGATAGAGTCTTATAAAGTAAGACTTCTAGGGGAAGTGAACACTACTGGCTATAAAAGTAAGGCATTCCTGTGGGTCTAAGGTATGCTTTTGATTGTGAGTTGTGTACTTATGTTGATATCTTTGAGAGATAAATTGATTGACTTGATCGTCAAAGTGCCTTCGGGTGGACGAGTCACCACAGTATTTAATGTTTTCTTGTGTGCAGGTGTAGAGCTTAATTTATTCCACGTTGTGCTCTCTAGCTAAGTTCCTTCAACCTCAGTAAGGAGATCTATTTAGTTATGATGTCAGAAATCAGCACCCACAATTTGGCGCCGTCTGTGTGAACTTAGTTAGAATATATGGCTATCATCGTGCAAGATCAACGTGTCGGCGATGACAAGTTTAGCGAAGATGGAGAACGCGTCGATATTAACAATTGAAGACCATTCGCGAAGGAATGAATGCAAAGATAGAGAGCATAAGCACTATTGAAGAGATGAAGACGACATTCAAATATGGAAGGATCGAGTTAGGTGAGCAGACCCCAGATGGAAGACGTCAACCTCGATGAGCAAATCCTAGATGAATGACCTCATCTAAGGTGAGTTGAAGACAAGATCTTGACCTAGATGAGTATGTGTGAGAAGACAAGGACTCAACCTAGGTAAGTAGATCCCAGATCCCAAAAGACAGGATCTCAGCCTGGATGAGTAGGTCTGAAAAGACGAGCTGATCTCGGCCTAGATGAGTAGGTCTGAGAAGAGAAGATGACAACCTAGGTGAGCAGATCCCAATCCCAGAAGACAATATCAAGGCCTAGATGAGTAGGTTCGAGAAGACAAGAGCTCAACCTAGGTGAGCAAATCCCAAATCCCAGAAGACAATATCTCGGCCTAGATGAGTTTGTCCGAGAAGACAAGAGCTCAACCTAGGTGAGCCGATCCCAAATCCCAAAAGACAAGATCTCGCCTTGATGAGTAGGTTCGAGAAAACAAGAGCTCAACCTAGGTAAGTAGATCCCAGATCCCAGAAGACATGATCTTGGCCTAGATGAATAGGTTTGAGAATACAAAAGCTCAACCTAAGTGAACAGATCCCAGATCCTAGAAGACAAGATATCGGCCTAAATGAGTAAGTCTGAGAAAGGAAGACGTCGACCAAGGTTAGCAAATCCCAAATGAACGACCTCACTCTAGGTGAGTGGATCCTAGAAGGCGTGACCTCGGCCTAGATGAGTAGGTTCGAGATGTGAAGACATTGGCCTAAGTGAGCAGATCCTAGATGGAATAACATGACCTAGGTTAGCAGATCCTAGATAAAAGACCTCACCCTAGGTGAGTGGATAAAATAAGGCATGACCTCAACCTATATGAGTAGGTCCGAGAAGACAAGAGCTCAACCTAGGTGAGCAGATCCTAGATCCCAGAAGACAAGAACTCGGCCTAGATGAGTAGGTCTGAGAAGACAAAAGCTCAATCTAAGTGAGCAAATCTCAGATCTTAGAAGACAAGATCTTGGCTTCAATGAGTAGGTCCGAGAAGAGAAGACATCGGCCAAGGTTAGTAGATCCTAGATGAATGACCTCACCCCAGGTGACTGGATCCAAGAAGAGAAGACGTTGGCCTAGCTGAAGTAGATCCCAGATGGAAGAGCTCAATCTAGTTGAGCATATCCTAGATAAACGACCTCACCCTAGGTGAGTGGATCCAAGATGGCATGACCTCAGCCTAGATGAGTATGTCCTAGAAGAAAAGACCTTGCCCTAGGTAAGCATGTCCAAGAAGTGAAAAGCATGACCTTGGCAAACAGATCACAAAAGAAAAGATCTCAACGTAAGTGTGCAGATTCAAGAAGAGAACGCCTCAGCCTATGTTAAATGATCCGATAGGAAAGGAGTTCGACCTAGGTGAACAATTTGAAAGGATCAAAACATAGCGAAGGCGAACAAAGTTGAGATAAAACAAAGCCTAACCCTCGATTAAAAGATCTTGATGCCGATGTTAACGATAAATCGAAAGGAATGACCATCGAAATGAAATCGAAGGGAACGGCCCTTGATCAAATGGAATGACCCTTGAGTGGAGAATGACCCTTGAGTGAGTTAACTTAGGCTTGTCGAGAAAGAAAAGTTAAACTAAGTTAAAAAAGTTGTTTCAATGAGAAATTATGCGATTAACTTAGGCTTGCCAAGAAGGTAGAGTTAAAACTAAGTTAAAGTGATGTTCCAACAAGGAACTCTGCGTTTAACTTAGGCTTGTCGGGAAGGCAGAGCTGAACTAAGTTAAAGTGATGTTGTAATAAGAAACAAGATGAAATTAACCAAGACTTTGCCCAGGGGGCAATAATGTTAGTTTACCGAGTTGGTTAGTTTGTGGCAAAAAGCCGAGGTTGTTAGTACTGGGAAATCAGTGCACCAAGGTTAAGCTTTAAATGTTTTGTTTAGATGAGCTAAACACGATGACATCTGCCATGGATGTCTAGGTCCGCAAGATTTAGGCAAGAACGATATGCCGTCTCATTAATGTGAATGTAATTTGTGCTTACATTTACATTAGGGAGCAGAGAGCAGAGATAAATTAATGAAGACTGAGCCAGTGATTTGAAAGTGATACTTGGTGAAATTTTCAAACAAATTTGATGAAATTAAGGTATTCAAGATAGCACTTATACCCGAGATAACCCGAGATGATGGTTTTATTTGAGATGTTGGCCTGCTCCTTATATTTATCTCAGACGGAGTCTTAGCCTTCTTGATAAGCCCTAGTGTCAGCTCCCTTGATCTCTTGCTCCTTGTTGGTTAGTGCCTCTGTCAGTTTCTTCTCAACTTCAACAACTTTCTTTTCAGCGGCCTTAGTAATGGTCTAGGCTTTCCATGCCTCGACTTTGGCAGCAGTAACTTGGTCCTTTCACTTCATATACTTCTCTTTCGAGATGTTAAGTTGTTGGACAGGGATAAACATGTTGGATTGACTGTAAGGAGATGGAGTGGATTGCATAGTCCTGACATCAAGGCTGTTAGCGAGATGGTCTTCTATGACAAGAGGTTGGCAAGACATGTCGTCATTGGTTACGGTAATGGTTACTCGTTAGTATGCAGCAAATAGGGAGATTAGAGGATTGTCAAGGTCATAGGCTGGAAGCTTAGGCCCTCTGTGTTTTATGCTCCTAGTTCTAGTAGTAGGATTGTTGCTATGTTGGCGTATGCACTGCAATTGAGATGGTGGGTTAATGCGTGGAGCAGCTGATAAAGTGCTTGGCTGCTAGTCTGGTTCAACTAGTAGAGTTTGAACCGCAGGCATGAACAGAGTATTCACATCAATGAAAGCTTCAAGAACAATGATGATGGTTTGCAACTGCAAAGAGAGAGTCTGGGGGCATAGAGAGAAACAAAACGAGAAAGTGAAAAGGTTTTGATGGAATCAGAAGAGGTGACAGATTGTAATGATTTAAGTTTCTTGGAAGATGTGTAATGGTTGATGTTAGGTGATATTAGATAGGGCGATGAGTGTTAATTATGGGACGTGTTAGAAACCAATGAAGAGGTGACAAGTCATGATGTTGGTGTGAAGGTTGAGTTTGTTTTGAGATAACAGATTTTGAATCTTGACGTTCTTGAACTAGCAAGTTACGATCTCGCCTAGTGGTGCGATCTCGGTTGAGACATTGGATGAGAAAGAATATGTTAGTTCTTGATCCTTGATGAGTAGACACTTGAGTTCTTGTTTCTAGAAGTTGACAAGTTATAATGTCGGACGGAGGAGTATCTCTAGCATGTTGTTTAGCCGACACGTTGAGAGAACAAATGATGTAAGTTTCATCACCTCAGGTTGCCAAGGTAATAGACCTAGGGGTAGTTGTGGGGACATATTTTTATGGTTGTCCACGTAGCCTAGGTTGTTGGCTGAGGTGCCATATGGGGAACCTAGGGGTACCGAGATGCCATGTGAGGAACCTAGGGATGCAGAGGTATGATGCAATTATATCGGAATCTGAGATATTCAGATAGAGAGTAAGAGTCCTAGATGATGTTAGACTACTTGTTTGGGTAAGGTTAGACTCTAAAGAGAGTTGACCTTAATCCAAGTTTAGATAAGATTAGACTCTTGAGAGAGTTGATCTTAATCCAAATAGGAGTCGTCTTAGATAAGTGATATCATTGTCAATGATAGAGTCCAATGAAGTAAGACTTCTAGGGGAAGTTGGACACTGCTAGCTATAAAAGTAAGGCATTCATGTGGATCTAAGGTATACTTTTAATTGTGTTGATATCTTTGAGAGATAAGTTGATTGACTTGATCATTGGAGTATCCCCAGATGGACGAGGCAACACCGTATTTCTTGTCTTCTTGTATGTAGGTGTTGGGCTTAATCTATTCCGGCACATGCTCTTTAGCTAAGTTCTCTAAATCTTGACAAGGATATCTGTTTTGTTGTTAGATCAAAAATCAACATTTCTCAATAGTTTAACAGTCCACTTGAACGGTTCTGTATTTTTTTCTATTTTTATTATTATTATTTTTTATCTAACAAAAAAAAGAACCTTTATTAATTGTAATGAAAGTTCAATATAAATGATGTACATCAATAAAGAGAGTGAGTACATATAGCATTATAACAAAACTAAATAATCTCAACTAAGTTGATACCGAATAACAAAGCCTATCATTTGCTAGAGCACACCAAATTGGTGAGACACCAACCGACAAAACAACCCAAAGAAGATAAAGGAAGCAAAAATAGCGGCCACTAAACCAGCAGATGCATACCAGACTGCCCTTCAACCCATCCAACGTCAATCTTGCAAAACCAGCTGCAGCCGTCGGTGAATCAATAGTTTAAAATGTTTTCGTGTAAATAATCTAATAAAATATTAGTTAAATTTGTTTTCTCTATTTTTTTCCTATTTTTCTTTTCCTCTTTAAATTTTTATTCGAATTTATGACCCAAATACAATATAAGAGTCAATAATTAGATGCAGCGAAGTTACCTTTAAATATTAATAAAATAAATAATCACCTAAAAAATTATAGTGATAGAAGAACCACATTCGCATTCATATATATATTATTATATTTTCTAGATTTTATGGACAATACCATGGTTGTGCCGCTCTAGCTAACTTTTTTTAGTTATTATTATTATTTTAGCCTTATCCGTTAGGTTTACCACAAATGAATATATGCTATATTCATAATTCATGTCACCGATGCAAATGAATTCTTTTATAAGGAATGTTCGGTTACATATTGTTATTGTGGTTATTATTATTATTCCCACTCAACAGAAGGTTCGGATTTGTCCCAGCTTTTCTTATATTCCCTTTGTGCATAATTGGGCTGTCTGTGCCTTTGCTCTCTTCTCTACTGTTTCCAAATAATAATATTTAATTAAGGCCACCCATGAGAGGTAAATATTTGTTGATCTCGATCGATTATTATGTATGAACGCAGGTTTTGAATTAGACAACATGTTCTAAGAAGATAAAAAGACAATATGTTATTTCTCCTAAGTGGGATAACTAGTCTTATTCTTCCTTCCAATCACATCGGTTCAGATATTCTCCATTAATGCGAATTAAGATGTTCATTCATTATGTTTTATTATGGAAGAGTCAGAAAAAAATATTTTATTTTGAAAAATTAAGAATATATTGCTACATGTTTTTGTTAGAATTTTAAATTACTTAAAAGTTTGCTTCTTAATTAAAATTCAGGGCTTTTTTATTCATCACCATAGAAAATATTTTGTATTATTTTAAAAACAACTAAATATGTTTGTTAATTTAAGGATATTAAGCCTCCGTTTGGGAATTGGGTTAGTTTTTTAGCTTTTTGACTTTTTTGGCTATTTTAACCTGGGCTAAAAAGCTTGGTTTGGGAAGAGCTTTTTGACTTTTTGGCGTTTTTGACTTTTTTTGTGAGAGAAGAGTGTAATGATTATGGATTAGATGTGATGTTTTGTTTTTTGTGGCTAAAATAGCCTATTTTGTCTTTTGTGACTAAAATAACTAAAAAAACCTAGAATAGCTCTTCCCAAACGGACCCTAAGATTTTTTTGGACAATAACTACTCAAAGTGTCATTACCCCATCAACTTTTGAATGTCTCCACCACCGCCGATCATTGGCAACCACCTGCCAACGACCGATAACAATTTTCCGAGGACGACCACAAGTTGTCAGCCACCATTTTTCAGCGACTTTTCAGTGAACACCAATGATATGGAATTTGACTGACATAGCATAGTCAAATTTCACTTCAAAGAGTCAATGAAATTTGTAATTGTTGCAGGAAAATTTTGCTATGATCGTTTGAAAAAAAAAAAAAAGACTTTTGGCAATTTCAGAAAATTTAGTAAGCGAAACTTTTACCAAATCTACTAATGAGAACTTTTTGAGATTTTAATATTTTAATGGGAGTAATTGGTGATTTATTTTAGTAGTTTGGTGGTGAGATTTTTAAATGAGAAGTTTACTTAATTTATCTCTTTTTATCTCCATCTCATCATTTTATTCATCTCATAAGTTTTCTGTTATATTTTATTTTGCTTGAATTCCAAACAAAATTCACATGGGTGCCATCCCATGTTTCTTTGCTTTCCCTCCAAGCAAATGTTCTTTTCTTTCCCTTCAAACAAGTTTTTTTTTGCCTCTAAGTAAATTATTTTTTCTTTCCTTCAAAGTTTACTTAAAGGCTACTATTTATTTTGTTTATAAATTTGGGCTCACCCTCTTAACTAACTCTCTCTCTCTCTCTCTCTCTCTCTCTGTTAGGAGTGTTTAGAGTGAGAGTTAGCATTTTTACATAAGAGGAGAGTTGTAGATTTTGTCAAATCTTACATATCTTAGAATTTTAATGAGAGCCATTTTTTGGGATTTATGGTGAATAGTAGATTATCAAAGTGTTGGTGATGGAGGGATTTAGTGTCAAGTGATCATGAAATTGTTTTATGATGTGTTTGGTTGGGGGATTTGGAGAGGAATTTGGAAAGGGAAATAAAAAAAGGTAGGTGAAATGTGAATAAAACATGCTTATATTTCACCTAGTTTCACACACCTTTTCCCTTTCCTTTTCCAAATCCCTCATCAAATCCCCCAATCAAACACAACATTAAGGTAATTCAGGAAGTATACAATATGACAAGAATTTTAAAGCTCGGATAGAGAATAAATCAGCAAGAATCCAACAATCTACGACATTGCACAAACGATTCGATATTACTAAGGAATTTATCGAATTGCACAAATAGACAAACTTACATATGATAAATTATCCATGACCAAATACCAAATCCTACTCATTGCATGACCAGTGACCGGTCTCTCCCACCTTACCCAAGCACAACCGCTTATTTGGACATATTATTGCAAGCCAATGGCAAGGTCCACCCGATCCATGTGCAGAGTATTTTCACGTCATTTAGTCAGACAAATTAATATTGCTAATACAAAATAACTCACATAATTTATCAAAAGATCAATATAAACAAATGGAGTACAAATTAAAAGTAATTAAAATAAAAACTCGTTGCAAAGAGATTTAGAGGAAGTATTTTGTATACCACCTGGATTATCTCAAAATAGTTCCATGACCACTTGATGCTAAATCCCTCCATTACCAACACTTTGATAATCTGCTATTCACCATAGGTCTCCAAAAATGGCTCTTATTAAAATTCTAAGACATGTAAGGTTAGACAAAATCTACAACTCTCCTCTTATATAAAAAGCTAACTCTCACTGTAAACACTCCTAATCTAAACTCTAAATTTTGATCACACACACACACACAGAAAAATGGACCAAGACAAAGAAGAATATAAAGAAGTTGAGAGGCTGAGCTCAAATTTATAGGCAAAATAAATAGTAGCCTCTAAGTAAACTTGGAGGGAAAGAAAAGATAACTTACTTAGAGGCAAAGAAAACTTGCTTGGGGGGAAAGAAAAGAATATTTGCTCATGTGAATTTTGTTTGGAACTCAAGCAAAATAAAATAGAATAGAAAATCTAAGAGATGAATAAAATGATGAAGTGGAGATAAAAAGAGATAAAATAAGTTAAGTTCTCATATAAAAATCTCACCACCAAACTACTAAAATAAATCATCACTTCCTCCCATTAAAATATTAAAACCTCAAATATATGAGATTTTACAATCTATCCACCTTAAACAAATTTCATCCTCAAAATTTATAATCTCTAATACTCCAAAATTTAATAACGACTAACTCCTCAAATAACACGATTCCACTACGCACTTTGATATAAAAAATTTAACGACTCGAGTTAGATCCAACTCTTTCATGTTCTTGGATTCAGGATACGATACTCTTTATCATTGTCTATACTCCTTGTCTTGTTGTTGTTGAGTTTGGTTGTTTGGAGTTGTTAGTTGTGTTGTGAACATGTTAGTAGTTCATTTTTCAAAGTCGTTCATCTTTGTTTTTTCAAGTTAACTTGAGCGGTCTTTGGATTCTCTCAGTATTTTTGCAAGTCTGCAAAACTTCTGGGAGTAGGGTGATCTTTGCTCGAGCGGTCTTCTGTAGTCTGCAAAACTTCTAGAAGGGTGTCATTGTGCGCTTGAACCATGTTTTGGTTGCTCAAGTAGTGTCACTTACTTGTGTCTGACGCTCAAGTGGTGGTTTGCTTGCTCGAGCAGTCTGTGAGTATATCAGATCGGGAAAAAGACTTTTTTTTGTTACTTTTTCATTCTTCTCTTTCTCTAAAACATTTATAAACCTAATTTGTTTACTCTCTCTCTCCCTCTCTCTCTAGTTCTTAACTAAACCCTCTCATACACCCTAATCTATTGCTTCCACCACCATAGTGCTTTAGAGTAAAATGTAGAGCATGTAGAGGAGGTCAATCTAATTAGAGAAGATTTTGTTTTCAGCTCTATCAAACTTCAACACTTCTTTTCTTCTTCTTCTAATCATGAGGTAGGGATTTCTCCAACATTTTCGTATGATTCTTAACTTCATTGTGTGTTCCTTGTAAAATATTGTGATTTGGATTTAGGGTTTTGAAAAGGGAAAATGAATGTATCTATTAATGATGAGAGTAGAGTTGGATATGTATTATCACTTCCATTTTGAAATTTTACTTGTTATTTGAAAATTTATTTTGGTATAGAGATATCTGTTTTGGGCTATTTGTGGAGGATAGCTTTGATTATTGTAAAAATTGCATGGGGATTATGTTAATTAAAACCAACCACTCATACATCTTGCATTGAACATTGTTGTGTACTTAATCATCGGAAGTTTTGAGAAAAATGGGTGAATATCTTGGTGAATCTGGTTAGGATGTGTCATTGTGGTTTTATTATATTGGCATGTGTGTCCTTGGTGAAAGTCTAGAAACCCATGCGATTTGGTGTCGCTCCTTCTTGTTAGTACTAGTAAAATGGATTGGATATTGCTTTTATAGCCTACAGACAGACACGTGCCTAGAGATTCCCAATATTTTGTATCCCTTGTCTTGTTTTATGGTTTAAAAATTATTGTTTTATGAATTGAATGTGTATATAATATGGGCATCGCATTGTTTTGAAAGAGAAAGTATAGCGTTTTGGTAAATGGCATGCATGTGCATTCACCATACAACCTTGTTAAGCATTATACATTGTGTTGGAGTGTCCCTATTGGGCTTTGGCTGACCCTATGTAGAAAATAACTTTCAGGAACTGATGACATACCTCTACCAATGATGGAACTTGTGAGAACTTAGGATTGATATCTTCTTTTGTACTTTTGTGTAAATATTTTGTACAAGCCCCATTTTGTACAAGCCTAGGGCTTTATGTGTATTGAGCTTGACTCACTTTTGTTATACCCAAGCATCGACTTGGAAAGATGTAGACATTAAGACATAAGCTCATACATAGTTATTTTCATTTCATGTTGTTTCTACATGTCATATATTATAGATTCAGGATCCAGGATTTATGAATGTATATATGCATATGTTATCTTTTATATGAGAAAAGAAAATTAATGAAAGGGTATTATTGTGTAAGTTTCTTCTATTTTTGGGACATTATGAATGTGGGTCATGGCTATTATTTAGGGCGTTACAACTTGGTATTAGAGCTACCGGGTTTGAATACTTTGGGATTGTAGGACGTGATTTTTACCATAATGGTTTTATCTCGCTAGATAATATTAGAAGTGGACCTGATATGCCATGTGATAACATGTTTATGTGACTAGATGGATATGGGATTTAGTTTCTGAGATATTGATTGTGTCTGCGAATTTCTAAAGCCTTGTTAGAACAACACTTGATCACTACTAATTCTAACTGGAACTCTGGCAATGTCACGAATGATTATTATCTAGAAAAGGAATTTGTTTGTGACTATGTGACTTGGTGCTTCTATGGAATGAATTATTTGTTGTCCACTACGCTAGGACATGAGTGAACTAGTTTTGGCACATTTGTAATTATGCTAAATTTTGTGTTACCTTTTTTAAAATTCAGGACGTGGATGTGGTAGTGGTAGGTGTAGCAGGCCTAGACGGCAAGAGGTACCCATACCAAATGAAATTCTGGCACAAGAAAAGGGAGTTGGTGAGGCCAATATGGCAAAGCTAGTAGGTCAGCAAGCCATGGGCGCCTTAGCCCAAGAAATAGCAAGAGCGTTGTGGGAATCCATGGACATTCTTAGGGTTGAGAATCAAGTCCAGGCCTATGTTGCAAAGCAGGGCCTTCTTTTCTAAAAAGAGAGTTCTTTTGGTCGAATCCAGATGAGTTTGTAGGGGATCCGAAAGAGCCATTGAAGGCCAACGAGTGGCTTGAGAAAATGGTGAAGACGTTAGAGATACTTGGCATCGAGGATAACGGTTTGAGGGTGACCTCGTTGTCTTTTTAGTTTAAAGGCGATGTAGGTCAATGGTGAAAGTATGCGAGGGAATGTATTAGGGTGACTTGGAAAGATGTTGTTAATGCCTTTCAGGACAAGTTTTTGCTACCCACTGCTAGAGAGAAGTTAAGGGAGCAATTTTTGAAGCTCAAACAGTTAAACAAACTAGTCGTCGAGTTTGAGGTGGCTTTCACTAGTCTTTCGAGGTTTGCACTGGAACTTATGGCGATGGAGGAATGCCATTGCAATGAATTCAAGAAAAGGTTAAGGATTGAGCTCCTTTTGAAGGTGGCCAGGTCCATGATTAAGGATTACAGCCATCTCGTGGAGTCAGCAGCCCACCTAGAGAAAGTGATCCAAGAAGAGGAAGAGCGGATGAGGAGCTCCAAGTAGAGGAGTCAGGATATTCAGGGTGATGCAAGGGAGAACAAACAACAAAAGGGTCCCACCCCGCAGCAGTCCCATGTTACGCAGTCTAGATCCACCTTTCCAGTGCTGAGTGCGAGTTTAGGGAGACGTAACCAGGGTGGGTTCACTTGTTTCAAGTGTGGTCAATTGGGCCACAAGTCTTTAGTTTCTTGTAGAAAAGAGAAGGGCAACAGTCTATACCGTCCTTGACTTGTTCTCAGGTTAAGGGCCAGGAGGGAAGGCGCCTAGTTGTTATCAGTGTGGGTAGTCGAGGCACTTGAGGAGGTTTTGCCCTCAGTTTGGGAGCACATCTGGTGTGTCTGGTTCGAGGCAAACATAGAGCTATCAGCCAGCACAGGCCTCAAGGACCAATCAAGGAGCCACTTCAGCTTAGTCCATGTGTTAGGCCTATGCTCTAAGGGGTGAGCGGGTGGATCAGAGGCCTTCAACGGGTGTGTATGTTATTACCACACTATGTCAGTTGCCAGTACCTTCTATTGTGAGAGGTAATTTCTTGTTGGTCAACTCTATTGCTAATGTGTTGATTGATACTACTACGTCTCATTGCTCCATATCATCTTTTTTTTTGCATTCGCCTTAGGATTGGAGTTTGATCAGTTGAAGTCTCCTCTATTTGTTGAGACACCTATTAGGGGCAGAGTGGCATTGAATCAAGTATTCCGCTTTTGTGAGATTGAGGTCGTAGATCATTGGCTCTCTTTTAATTTTGTTGTTCTTGATATGCATGCTTTCGACGTAATTCTGGGCATAGATTGGTTGAGTTATTATGGGGTTTTGATAGATTGCCATCATAGGAGGGTGTTGGTATGTACACCATCAGGAAAGTGCTTCTACTTTATGTGTGACCAGGGTGATAGTCTTACTCCTCCGTAGTATGTCCTTAAGGGTCAAGGAAAATTGAGTTTTCTTTTTGCCATCACGATAGCTGATGAGGGTAGTACAGTTCGGGGTGAATTGCCGAGAGTAGTTCGAGAATATCTAGCTGTCTTTCCGGGGGGTTTCACAAAGTTACCACCACATAGAGAGATTGAGTTCTCTATCAATTTAATGCTAGGCACGACTCCAATTTCCATAGTACCATATCGGTTTGTGCCAACCGAGTTGTGTGAGTTGAAGGTGTAGCTTTAGGATTTGTTAGATAAGGGTTTCATCTGCCCTAGTACCTTGCCTTGGGGAGCACCATCTCTCTTTGCAAAGAAGAAAGTTAGTATGTTACGACTGTGCATCAATTATCGAAAGTTAAACGGTAACAATTAAGAACAAATACCCATTATCGCGAATAGATGATCTGTTTGATCAGTTGAAGGAGTCGCGTTGCTTTTTGAAGACTGATTTAAGAAGGGGTTGTCACGAGTTAAAGGTGAATGAGGAGGATATTCAGAAAATGGCCTTCCGTATGCGGTATGGCCATAACGAGTTCTTAGTGATGCCTTTTGGGCTGACAAATACATTGGCTTCATTTATAAACTTGATTAATTGAGTCTTTCGTGAGTTCTAAGATCGATTCATGGTTGTCATCATCAATAACATCTTAATCTACTCATTCTCTGATGGGGAACATGAGGAACACTAGTGGGTTAAACTTGAGTTACTTAGAGCACACTTGTTGTATGCTAAGTTCGGGAAATATGAGTTTTGGCCCAACGAAGTTAAGTTCCTAGGCAATGTGGTGTCCAAGGAAGGGGTGACCGTGGATTCATCTAAGATAGACGCAGTGCAAGGTTGGGAACAACTAAGAATGCCTTTGAGATCCAGAGTTTCTTGGGCCTAACTGGGTATTGATGATGTTTTGTGAAAGATTTCTCTAGATTGGCTTAACTTTTAACTAGATTGACGAGGAATGGAGTTAGATTTTTGCAGAGTGATGCGTGCGAAAAGTCGTTCCAAGAGCCTAAGGTTAAACTCACCACTGCTCTAGTTTTAATTATTCTAGAGAGGGGCTTGGGTTATTCTGTATATTGCAATGCATCTCGGGAAGGTTTGGGTTATGTATTGATATAAAAAGGAAAGATTATGACTTATGGTTCACGATAATTGGAAACACACGAGAGAAATTATCCTACACATGACTTAGAGCTAGCGGTGGTAATTTTTATCTTAAAAATCTGGAGGCATTACCTGTACGGGGAGAGATTTGAAGTGTTTTTTGACCACAAGAGTCAGAAATATCTATTATCACAAAAGGACTTGAATTTGAGGCAGAGGAGATAGATGGAGTTTATGGAGGATTATGATTTTGAGTTGCATTATCATCTGAGAAAGGCCAATGTAGTGGCCGATGCTTTGAGTAGGAAGTCCATAAGTAGTGTAGCTAGTGTTGCCATTCGGAAGTGGGGGATGTTGGCCACTATTGGTGAGTTTGACTTGTGTCTTGGGGAGTCCGTAAAGTTGGCCACTTTATTTATCGTAGTTGCACAACCTACCTTAGTTAATTGAGTTATAGAGGCATAGCAGAGTAATCAAGAAATAAAAGTTATCTGAATGAAGATCTCTAGTGAGAAAGTGAAGAACGGTTTGAATGTCTATTTGGACTCGAGTGTGAGAGATCTAAACTGCCTTTTTGTGCTAGAATCTTGTAGAGAGGAGGAACTCCGAGAGTTTCACCACTTACACCTTGTTATACACCCGGGAGGTACAAAAATGTATCATGACCTTCGTCGCTAGTTTTGGCAGAGAAGGATGAAGAGAGATGTAGCCTTATTTGTTTTAAGGTTCCTTACTTCTCAACAAGTGAAGGTCGAGCATTAGCAACCAACAGGTTTGTTACAACCCTTACCTTCAACCGAGTGGAAGTGAGAGCATGTCATGATGGATTTTGTAGTGGGTCTTCTAAGGACTTAACGAGGTAATGATGCCTTATGGGTAGTAGTCAATCGGTTAACCAAATCTGCACACTTTATACCTATGCGCACAAGTGACTCAGTAGACTACCTTGCAAATCTGTATGTTAGAGATATAGTGTGACTTCACAGGATCCCGGTGACAATTGTCTCAAATAAGGATCCACATTTTACAGTTCAGTTGTGGCAGAGCTTACAGAGTGCATTGGGCAAGTTGACTTTTAAGACTGTCCATCATCCTCAGACTAACGGGCAGTCCGAGCACACCATTCAAATTTTAGAGGACATGCTTCAGATTGCGTTCTCGATTTTAAGGGGTCGTGGGAGTGGCATTTCCACTTGGTGCAATTTTCCTATAATAATAGTTTTCATGTGAGTGTTGGTATGACATCTTTTGAAGCCCTATATGGCCGACTGTGTAGATCTCCTGTGTGTTCAGCCTTGGTGGGTGATCCACTTGTCCTAGGTATAGAATTAGTTTGGGAAATGATGGAAGAAATTCTGTTATAGCCAAATTCGTGAGCTTTGATCCAAAAGAGAGTGGGTGTTGTTGAAATTAAGAAAATCAGAGAGTTGTAACTCTTCCCCCACACACACTGTTGAACCACCCAAAACCATTCTAACTAGAATTTCAAATTTTCAAATTGAGAATCGAGAACACACTTCCTAAACTTGAGTGTGATCAAAAGGAAGTTTAGAAATCAAATCCTTCCTTGGAAGGTAAAATTTGCACATTTTTCATTTTCTTTTGCTTTCTTGCATTTTCGTTCTTATATTGTTTTTCTTGCTTTAATTTCACGTTATAAACCTATTGTAAGCTAACTAGAAGTGATTAATTGACCAATTGCATATTTTCCATTTGTTTTTCTGGTGTTTGAACAAAACTGAGTTTTTGGCCTGGCTTGATTGGTCGGCTCATCTTTTGGCTGGTCAGCCACTTTTTCCTAGATAGAACCTAGCAGCCTCCGATGATAAGCAGAACAGTCTTTGACAGTCTCCAAGGCCCCCCAAAAGCTCATATTTTATTGGTTTTCTTTTAATTAGAGAGTGTTTGTGAGGATTTAATTTTGTTGTAATATTTTTTCTCTTCCTCTCTATTCGGATTTGTAATATTCAAAGCAGTGTAATAATTCCCAATCCCTGGTTCTTGCTATCCCATTCTTTCATTTTCTTTCCATATTCTGTAAATATGTAGTATATCATGCTTGCCATCATATCTGTGCTTTGCATACATGTTTCATGCTTTTAGATCTTGCTAAATTTGCATTTGTGATTTTAATCGATTATTATTTTATTTTGTGGGCTACTTCATGTTTTGAGATGATTCACATGTCATATATTTTAGAAGCCGAATCTTTAGTTGCATTTCATGAGTGAATTGCATTAGGATCTTGTATATAGGATCATGCATGTTTTACTAACTTTGTTTTGTAATTGTTCGCGGGAAAGTGGTAAATATGTAAGTTTTTGTGCTTTAGCATCCTTCATGTGTGTGTTTTTCTACTATGTTTAACATCCTACCATGCAGCTATGCGCTTATTTCATATAATTCTATACATGACAGTGGATGAAGGTTGCGTTATTTAATTAGAAATAAAATTGATTTTCATGATTGCACTATTCAAAACATTTTCAAAATAATGAAATCAAATTGTTCCAAAATGAACGAAACGACCTATATTTGTTTTCTTCACATAGTAAATTTTAGGATTAATTAAATAATCGGAATATGAACATATGACGTTAATAAAAATCATATCATGTTTTAGTGAAGGTCGATCTTTTGACCGGGTGAGTAGAGGTGCTCAATTAATGAGGCTCCCCCTTCATACCTAAGGTTCCAAGCCAAGTATCCTTTGTTACAATGAACAATGGCCTTGGCACGAGTCATGGGTTTCCTAATTTTTCCAAAACATTATGTGGCGACTCTGAGATCTGAAACACAATCCATTACTAGCAAATGTTTTTGCAATAAAAATGGATTTTCTATTAACTTGCCGGATCTAGACTCTTATCTATGTTTCACATTGCACTCGTAAGATTAGATTAAAGAAATCGAGGGTCTGAACTATTTAACACACGTGGGTAGCCCTCGAGCTTGTTACAACCGCTATTTCTGAGATGTTAAGCATGATTAAAGATTTTCATAAAGTTGTGGCAGATTTAACCTTTGGCACCTTGGCTCCATCATTGGCCACATCACATGCCAGAAATTTCACAACAAAAAGCTCTCCAATCTTGGGGCAAACTAAAATTGAAATCAGCCAACCTGAAGCCATCTGAAGCCTGGGTGATATCATGTCTTCTCCGGAAATAGCCACCCAATCCCTTGACAAAGTTGAAGCAAGTAGCAAGAATGAGGTCGGGCCAAGTATCAATCCTTATGCACATCTTTGATGGGATATTGAGACTTTGAAGATCAAAGGCCTGAACAAACAGCAAGTCCTTGCAGTTATTAAAAAGACTGTGGATGAAACTTTTGTCGCCCAAGTTGAGGGCACTTGGAATCAGGGGTTAAGTCATGAAATGGGATGCCTTACCAAAAACACCCCTCCCAGCTCTAATCCTAAACCTGTAAGAGTTCTCCTAACCCAGTCAACACCCACTAACCCCTTCAATCCCCTTTACATGACCTTGTCCAAAGTTCTTCAAATCCTCATGGAAAAAGGCCATCTCAAACCTCTTGAATCGAAGCCGCTCAAATATCCACTCCCAACTAGACATAATCCCACCCAGTACTATGTCTTCCATCAGCAATACAACCATGATACTAACCATTGCATTTCCTTTGCCATAAAATTCAAGACTTGATTGATAAGAAGGTCATCACCCCGCCCAGAAAACCCCACAAAGGCTACCAACGCTGGATAAATGAACTTGGGGGATAATGTGACTAATTTTGTGATCGGGGATGGACCATCTATTGATTGCACAAATTTTGTTCCAAATGTGGTGAATGGCACACACTGTAATTAGTAATTTGAGAATGATTTCATTTTGCTTTCTGAAATGAGTGTTGAGTCTGAACCTGATTCTGCTAAGTTTGTGGAGCTGGAATTAGGATCTAGTCAACCTAGACATCATTGTCATTTTTGTGTCTCTCTTTTCTTTGCTTCCGAGTCTATTTTCATCATTGGGCTAGAAGTTCTGAATGAAAGATACAGTAATCTTCATGTACTTCTCTGTGCCTTTAAATCATTGCATTGACCAAAATTTCAAAAAAAAATTCCAAAACTTTGATAAAAATGAAGAGGAGGGAATTCCTCGGGATTTGAAATATTTAATCGATTGAGAGGAAGATATGCATGTTAAGCCCTTGATAGATGAGATCATTTTTGTTAACATGGGTATTGAGAAGGATCCTGGCTCGGTCCAAATTGGTTTTACATTATCTTCAAAGGAACATGAGTGATTCGTCAGTTTATTAAAAGATTTCAAAAAAAATATTTTTGTGTGGTCCTACAAAGACATGCCTGGAATTGATCCTGAGATTATACAGTATAGGATCACTCTCAACTTTGGGACTGGACCCACCCTATCTATCAAACCATGATTCAGCATGTTCAACGATCAACCAAAGCACTAGGCTTGCATAGCCAAATTGGAAGCAACCCTGTAACTAAGGGCAATGAGGTTGGATGTGATCAGGGACTCAAACTTAGTCACCCTCCTAGTCAGAATGAATAACTGGTTTGTTGACTCTTTGGTAACCCTAGCTTCAATAGTGGATATACCGATCAGGGTCAAGATGCATCTAATCCTCATTGAACAGATGATAGCCCAATAGAAGAAGTTTAAGAAGAAAATCCTTGGTATTACAACATTTTGGAAAATGAACTATACCACGAGGTGCAAATGCTAAGGATAAGGTATCAAAGCATGATTTCCAAATCTCGGAATTTGAGAAAAGAAGATTTAATTCTTAAGGACAATCGAACATCTATCTAAGACCCTAGAGGAAAATTCAGACCCAATTGGATGACTCCTTACATTACAAAATTTATTTGGTCAACAGTAACAGCTGTTCTCGTGGATTTAGATGGCCTAGAGATCTCACAACCAATCAACATGGACAAGCTAAAACAAAGTACTATCCTTAAGAGGCTCGCTGGGCCGAAAGCCAGGAACAGAAACCCAGCCAAAGTTTAGAGCAGAAAAAAAATTAGAAAATGAAAAAATAGAAAATAAAAAGTGAAAAAAGCTCGCAAGGTTGAAAACCTAGAAGGGCAGCTTTAGTAATAGTTAGAGCACAAAATGAGAGTGTTAATACCTATAGACACCCCATTTTTGACCGACCTTAACACTCAGACGTCATCGATTGAGCGCTCGGTGATGACGCATGTTGTGCTCGTTCTGAGGTTACAGAGTCTCGGTTGAGAGCCTTACCCCCGAACCTCGGGACCCTTTTGTGCTTTGCCTCAGTTTGCGAACCAAGTCTTGTTTTCTCATCCCAAAGGGAGGAAGAGGTCTTGTAGACCATATCTCAGCAGCCGTAGGCTACTTTTTGTGGTCGTAGACCACTGTTCCCATTTGGATACCAGTTTCCGATTTTTGGAGCCGGTGACCATGCGCCTCGGCTCGGGACCGCTCAACTTTCTCCATTTGGTCTGGTTTTTGGGACACACCCTGTTTCCTCTCTCTAGAGGGACACTGTGGCCCGGGAGACCACCGTCGTGGTCGCACGCCATTTTCGATGCTTAACAGTTAGTTTTCAGGGCCTCCGGCCGCGTGTTTTGGCTCCCGAACCCTCGTTTTGCAGCCATCTTGGTTCATTTTTGGCATGGACCCTATTTTCATTGTTTGAAAGGTGGTACTAGGGTGGGAGACCACCTTTTCTCCTTGGAGACCACTTTTCCCCGGTCGGCCAATTTTCTTGTCAGGTAGCAGGTCTCCCTCACTTTTGGGCCATAATTGCTGGTCTCCCACCACACCACTAGCTTGCACTCACTTGGGAGACCACCAATCAGGGTTGCTGACCACATTTTGCTCACTTAAACCTTTTGAACTGGTCGGCCGACCAGGGGGAGTGGTCGGCCGACCACCTAAACTAGTCGGCCAGCTTTCTCCTTTTCTATCTCACTGAGTTGGTGCCAGCTGTGACAGTTGGAAGCCACAAATTGCATCCTCCATACAAGTGTATGGAGATTGTTTAAACTTGGTTTTAAGCTTCTAAGAGAAGCTTTGGACCCTTGGCTCTATAAAGGAAGGCCTCCCCTTCATTGTAGGGGGTTCAAATTTTGTTGGAAGGCGTACATATATCTATCTCCATATATCTCTCCATTTGGTGTTCAAAAGCCCCTTGTTCTTGCACCATTGCATATCACCTCTTAGCCTAACACCTCCAACATCAACCTAAGCACCTTGGAACTAGTTTTCAGAGGTTGAAGGTGTGCTATTTTGGTCCAGAAGCTGCTGGTCCCTTTGGCTACAAGGGTAACACTCTCTTTCCCTTTTCTTAGCATTGTTTTGCTTTATCTTTTAGTCATACTTTCAAGCATATTTGGGCTTTGACATAAGGCAAAAAAAGTCTTATTTTGAGGTCCTTAACATGTTTGTTTCAGATCATTTTTCTGTTGGGGGTCATCTACCCCCTTGCATGCTTCATTTCCCTTTGTTTTGAGCCATGCATTAGGGCCTTTATGTTGAGCTTTGTTGGCCCTTTTGAACACTAAAATCCACGGATTTTCAGTGGTTATTATGTGTTTTTGAGCACCAAAATCAGAGAGGGGTGACCCTCTCACCCATTGTTTTGTTTTCTAGCATATTTGGCCTAACAAGGGAGCCCATGTGCGCATGCTTCCAAGCCATGTTTCAGGACATTTTTGGTGAGTTTTATAACCTGCATAACCTCTGTCCAAAGCTTTTTTTTCCATATTAGGTGTCCCTCTTGCATGTGTAGATTAACTCTCTTCATAGCATATCAAAGGAGCCTATACTTGCATGCTTCGTAGCCTTATTTCAGTCCCTTTTCAGTGAGTTTTAGGGCTTGCATAACTTCTGTGAAGAGGTGGTTTTGTCATTTTGGATGTCCATCTTGCATGTGTAGAATAACCCTCTTCATAGCCTATCAAAGGAGCCTATCATTCTTGCATGCATGGACCATATTTCAGTGGGTTTTTTGGTTTTATTTGGCATGTCATACCTCTGAATTTTGCTGGTTTGGTGGCCTCTTGAATGCTTCATATACTTGTAGTGTAAACCCTCTTCACTAGCTTGTGTTGCATGCTATTTTGGCCTTTGATCCTAGCACTTTTTGGCCATGCCCTAAACTAATTTTGTGCATGTTTTGGACTGCCTTAGCTCTGTTTTTATGCCTCACAGTTGAATGATGCTTGCTATGCATGGTTGTAGTTCAATACCCTTACCTAGCTTTGAGTTTTGGAGCCTATTGCATGCTTATGTTGAGGTGTTTCCATGTTTTGGGGCCATTGGGCATCATATTTCAGAGCATATAAGGTTTCCATATTCTAATGTTCATCATTCCTTCAATATGTTTGAGAGTTGTGCTTGTATGCCTTATTTTTTAGCCTTAGCATGAGCTTCATTTCTATGCATTTTGAGCCATCATCTTAGGCCATTTTCCCACTGTCTTGGACCTTCCTAGGGTCTGTTTGGGCCTAGTTTTGCCATTTGTGCATTGCTTTGTATACCTCTAGTGTAACGCACTTCACTAGTTTCGGTATTCGGGCCATCTAGCACGCATTGTGTGACATATTTGCATGACTCGGGACCATCTTGCATATCATTCCAGAGGTGAAAAATGTATGATTGTATGTTATATTTCATCCCTTGCCATGCTTTGGTAGAGTGGCATTTGATGCCTTAGGTTCGAGCCTTTGCATTGTGCATGCTTATGTGTGTCTTGTGGCTTTGATTTCATCATGTTTGGCCACTGAGTTGGACATGGCAGAGGCCTATCCATCTTGGTTTAAGTCCATTTAGCATTGCGCATGCCATGTAATTCGTCACGTTGAGTATGCTATTTGACATTCGCATTGTGTATGCCAGTCTCATTTTGTCATATTGTTGCATGCTTATGATTGTCTCGCATTGAGTATGTGTACATTAGCATTGTGCATTGTGTATGCCATTAGCCTTGAAAGGTTGTTCATGTTGTGTTCCATATTGACATTGTGTATGCTAGGTGCATGTTGGCATGTTCCACCCCTTGCATGTTTGCATGACCAAGTTGCATTGCATTTAGCTTGCATGCTAGAGTTGCATTATGCATGTCATACTTGTTGCATTGTGTTTGGAATAGGAGTTAGTCCAAACACGGGAAACGAGAAGCATTTGTACTCAAAGTGACGAAACGTACCTCAATTCCTGGTCGCCGACCCTCTTGACTAACACATGATGGAGTTTAGACATTTATGTGTTCATAGGTGCATTCATTCCATATCAACTCCTGCAATTTGGCTCCTCGGCCATCATGCATCGAGATGCGTGATTGGTGGCCCGAGGGTCGAGGACTACACTCCATCGAGCTTGTGCAATGACGAGAGAGTGGTCGTGCACACATTTGTTGAAAATACCTTGCTATGCCTCTCTCTTGCTTTGTGTTGCAGAAAACCAGGAACATGAGGCAGAAACTGGTCGGCCGACCAGCTTTTCTGGTAGGCTGACCACCACTTTTGGTCTCCACTACAAAAGGTGGTCAGCAGGTGGTCTCCAAGGCCAAGGGCTAGTCGGCAGCCTTCCCACAGCTTCCCAGGGTGGGGTTTCAGCCTTCTGGAGCCTTGTACAGTGTTCTGAGGTCAATTGCAAACAAAGGCAAGTCGAAGCATCGCGATGGATTTCCTGACAAAGCGATTCAAGCATGCAAGCATTCATTGCCATCCAAGGCAGAGCTGAGGCAGTCCATTTCATATAGCTTGCATGATAGTTTTATTGCTTGCTTAGTTAAATTTGTTAATTAGTCAGCGTTATGTAATAATTAGCTATAGTTAGTTATTCATTCGGCTGTGTATTATTTATTCGAACCCTCCGAGGAGGGCAATGTTGTAATAAGTGTGCGCATGTGTGATGTATGTCTTCCAACCCCACGTCTTTCTTCCTTTTATTTACTAGCTTTTGATGGTTAGTTTAGGGCATGTTTCAATTAGCACACTTCTGCTCACATTTTTGCAACATTTATCTATATTGCATGCACTGGGCTCGGTGCATCATGCTAACTGCATTATATTTCAATTCCAAGTTGAATACATGTTATCTGTTGCATTTCATATGCCATGTTTAGAATAGTCGAGCCTATCCTAGTTGCATTTTTGCATGTGTTGCATTAGCCATCTTAACATGAACTAGGATCATGCATTGATTACTAACTAGTTTCTGTTTTGGCTTGGAGTACTCGGTAAGTATTTATGCTTTAGCATCCTTGCATGTGTGTGAGTGACTGCCATGATAGCATGCTTACCATGAGGCTATGTGCTTATGTGATATACCTGGCTGAATGCCTGTGGGTGAAGGGTGGGTTGCTTGAGTTGGAATAATTCGTCGAAACTCGTGTTTTAGCCTACTTGCGAGTAGCAAACTTCAATCCATTTTCAAAAAGAAACGGATATGTGATGCTTTGTTCCAACTTAGGCAATCTAGTCTATACTTGTTTTGTTGTGCGTATCACATAGTAATTCTAGGATAAATAACCGAAATAAGAGCACATAATGTTTTCAAAACTCGATATAATGGTTAGTAGAGGCCGATCTTTGATTGGGCGAGTGGGGGTGCTCACGAAGTGACCTTCCCCAATCGTACCCAAGTTCCCGAGCCGAGGCAACTTTGGTGATGACAGACACGTGGCCTTAGGCACGAGTCAGGGTTTCCTAAATTTCCCCAAAATAAAACATTTAGGTGGCGACTCTGTATCTGGCAAAGCAGTTCATGTTTGGCACTTCTTTCTAAAAATCAATTTGTCAAAACGATTTGCTGGATTTGGACTCTTTGATGATTCATCGGTCTTGCATTGCATTCTGCGAGATTAGATACAGGACCGTGACACATTGAGTCCTGAACTGTAGTGATCCCCAATGAACAAAACGAGATTCCCTCCCTGGACGTTCGGGGATGTCTACAGTTTCTGGCGACTCTGCTGGGGAGTTAGAGAACTTGACACGAACTCATGATATCTTGTTTTGACTACACTTATGTGTTTCTTTGCATTACATGTGCCTTGGTGCGCCTAAGTCACAGTGTTTGCCGTCTGTTATTCCTGAATGGTTTGCCGGAGGCTTGCTTTGAGAAGCCTGCCATAAGGCTGACCGATTACGGGCTCTACCACGATGGGAACACAAACCCCGGTTGTCACCGGGGCACCCTTTTTGACCATTCGACCTAGTGCATGTTTGCAATCCATAGTGACCATTCCAAACTAGGATAGGTTGCTTACCCGATTTTAGGTTGTTTGAAACCGCTGCGTGCGTAGTGAAACCCTAGCTCCTGACAAAATAGGACAGGGAAACCCTACCCCTCCATAGGGGTGTTTTGGGTATCACTTGTTTGCTATGTGCTTTTAGAGTGCGTCTCTACAGGAATGCATGTATCAAGTTTACAAGTTTGGGCATCAGGCCTGAGGGCATTAGTGTTTTGTGAATCAGTTATATCTGCGGGTATCAGATTCAGTTTTGGGGCAGTGATTTGAGAATAGTGATCAGTGGTCGAATACAGTTATTCAGCTATGCTTACATCTGTTCTGGTAAAATTGGGCTGAGATGCTGCCTATTTTCTCTTTAGGGGGGGTCAGAGATTCAGTTCAGAGCAACCAGTGTTCTCCTTTGCTGAGGCAGGGCAGAAAGAGGCCAGTCGAGGCACACCGGTCCATCAGATCTGTCAGTCACCAGTCTAGTCCATCTGGTCCGTCAGTCACCAGTCCAGTCCATCTGGTCCGTCAGTCACCAGTCACATCACCTCTGTTCAGTTCAGCAGATTCGTGATGACGCAAAGTCCAAAAGAAATTGTGGTCATGACAGCAGCATTAAGCCAGGGCTAGGGAATCACCATGCAGGGTGAGGCTGATGTTGAAATGCAACGTCCACCCAGGTCACCTGCCGCACATCCGATCTGGGAACCCCAGTTATCTCAAACCCATGAACCCACTACTTCTGAGCTGATGAGAATGATCGAAGATCTTCAGAGAACTGTGGCAAACCTGGCCTTTGGAATATTGGCTCTGTCATCGACCACATCGCATGCCGGGAATTTCATGTCAAAAGGCTCCTCAATCTTGGGACGTGCTACATTTGAAAAAGGCCGATCCCTTGACGAAGTGGAGGCCAGTGGTAAGAACAAGGTAGGGGCAAGCATTGATCCCCATGAACACCTTCTGTGGGCTGTGGAGGCTTTGAAAGCAGAAGGGCTAAACAAACAACAAGTGCTTGCAGTTGTTGCAAAGATTATGGAGGATACTTTCATCACTCAGAATGAGAGCAGTTCGAAGCAAGGGGAAAACTGGGAGAAAGGTCGTCGCACCAGAAATGATCTTTTGAGCTCTAATCCTGCACTCGGAAATTATCGGCAAACCAGGCCAGCACCTGCCAATCCCTTTACCGGTGCGTCCAGTAAAAATATAGAAACTTTAAAGTACCAACCTCGAGGTCAGAGGGTCTTCCATGGCCTCTATATGCCTTTGTCCAAAGCTCTCCAAATCCTTGTTGGACAAGGCCATCTCAAATCCCTTGAGCCACGGCCTCTCCCGAATCCTTTTCCGGCTACGCATGATGTTGCCCAGTACTGTGCCTTCCATCAACAAGCCGGTCATGGCACCGACAATTGCTTTCGTCTTCGCCACGAAGTGAAAGATTTGATTGACAACCGGGTCATTGCCGCGCCAAGCTCAGCAAACTCTATCGGCACTGGATCAGTGAACTTGGGGGATAATGTGACCATGTGATCGGGGGATGAACCAGTTGCGGGTGGCTCTCAGTTTACTCCAGATGTGGCGTATGGCACGCACTGTTTTGAGCATTTGTGAATGCTAGTTTTGTACTTTCTGACTCGGGTATTGGGGATAGTCTTGTTGTGTTATCTGTAGTCAATCTTTTTCTACTAAGTCCGTCGAGTCTGTCTTGTTGTATCGAGTCAGTCCTGTTGCGTTGGAGTCAGGTGATTCTGGGGGTGTTACCTCAGACATCACTATCTTGTTTTGTGTTTGTCTTTTTGCTTTCTCTGCCGTGGAGCCAGTTGTGCCAACAAATTTGAATGGAACAACAGTAATTTTCACACTCTTGCATTTACTTCCGCCTTGTGCCGGTTATGCCAGAAAATCTAGGATGAATTGGCGGAGCATCTCACCTGCTCTTTTGTACGGTTAAATCATTTCATTGACCTGCATTTTTGAAAACTTTTTGAACATCGTGATGAAAACAAAGAGGAAGGAATTCCTTGGGATTTGTAAAAAATTTGATCAATTGAAAGAAAGAGAGGCATGCTAAGCCCTTAATGAGTGAAATCGTGTTTGTTAATGTGAGTACTGAGAAGAACCCTGGCTTGATCCAGATTAGTTCTACACTGTCTTCAGGGCGAGCGAATTGTCGCTTTCCTAAAAAAAAATAAAAATAAAAATAATAATAATAATAATAATAATAATAATAATAATAATAATAATAATAATAATAATAATAATAATAATAATAATAATAATAATAATAATAATTTCAAAAAATGTTTTGCGCGGTCCTGCGAAAACCTGTGTGGAATCGCTCTTGACATTGTGCAGCTTAGGATCGCTCTCAGCCCCGAGACTCGACCCCTCACTTTCAAACCTTGCAGCTTAGGATCGCTCTCAGCCCCGAGACTCGACCCCTCACTTTCAAACCTTGAACCTTAATTCAGAATGTGCAAAGGTAAACCACAATGTGAGGCCTATGTGGCCAGATTCGAAACAGCCCTCGAATTAGGGGCAGGGAAGTCAGATCAAGAAGATTAGATGTCGTCAAAAGAAGCTTGTAAAGCTAGATCAAAAACACCCCTCAAACTAGGGGCAAAACATGCCACATTGTGCTCGAAGAGCCGAAGATGGATCATTCCACAAATCAATGGAGATCGGCAAGAATGCCAAACCCCAGAAGGGAGGAAAGAAGAAGACATTGCTGAAGGACAACCGAGTTTCCATCCACAACACTAGGGGCAAATTCACCCCCCATTGGATGGACTTCTACATCATCAGGGAACAACTGCCATTCTTCTAGATTCAGATGGCTTAGAGATCCTGTGACCGATCAACATGGACAAAGCTACACTTTTACCCTTGAGAGGCTTGCTAGGCCAAAAACTCGGAAGGGCGACCCAGGCAAAACTTAGAGCAAATGAAAAAAAAAAAGGAAAAAGAAAAGAAAAAAAAGAGAGAAAAATAAAAATGAAGAAAATGAAAATTTCTGAAAAAGCAAAAGAATTGAAAAGAAATGAAAAGAAAAGAAAAATAGAGCTCGCAAGGTTGAAAACCCAGAAAGGGTGGCCTTGGCAAAAGTTAGAGCGCAAAAGGAGAGGTTAATACCCGAGTGTACCTTAACCCTGAACTACGTAAGGCTTGATTCCCTTGTTTGGGATACGTAGGCAACTTCGTTCTGAAGTCCAGCCGTAAAACACTTCAAATTTGACTGTGTCCATGTAATGGTTCTGATCATCGTTGTCTTCTCTGCATCCGAGAGCTCGGTTGTGATCGTCACCTTGAAAACTGGTTACAGTGTGCTGCGGTGCTATTCAAACAAGGGACAACTTTCCGTTGCCATACAGCGCGCTGCGGTGCTATTCAAACAAGGGGTAACTTTCCGTTGCCATACAGCGCGCTGTGGTGCCATTCAAACAAAGGGGCAACTTTTCGTTGCCATGCAGTGCCGTTCAGACAAGGGGCAATTCTCCTTCGGATCTGAGGTTGTGCATCTCGAGAGTAGGTTTCGTGCTCGTTGAGCAGTGGTCGTTTGCAAAAATAGTTTTTGAGAATTTTTACTGAGGTTGACTAATTCTCTAAAAAATTATTCATTTTTTTTCTAAAATTGGACCATTTCTTGGACCCAGAAAGGAAAATTTCCAGTGCTCATAACCTGACTTGCATGATTTCAAATCAGAAAATCGAACAAGCATGTTAATCTAACTCTCATCTTGGTCAAAATTATTTTAGTAAAAACCAAAAACAAAAAATGGTCAAAATAATGAACTAGGGGCACAGTTAAGTCAGGTGTTCTGTCTTCTCCCCGTTGTCAACATACTTGCCAGAAAATGACACTCTACCTGTCGGAAAAGGTCACAACTGAAGCTAACAACAAAGGGCTGAAAGCTCTCAACATCCGCCAAGCAACGAGGTATCAAGCCATGTGCGAAGCATGAACTGGAATGGATCAAGATATTCCACTCCCTCGTCTGGACACATTTGATCATGTCCAAGCTCCCCAGCAGAACATCGTCAACCGATGTCAGCTGTAGATTTGCTCCACACCTAGTTGTAGCGCAACCCCTCTGCGGGAAAGTTCACTGTTGTAAGCAAAAGAAGAGAATCTAGCAGAATGCTAGGGAGCAAGAACCCGCAACTTTCTGTTTATCCATCAACCACCCTAGGGAGGGATGAAAAATGAGAGACAAAAGAATAAAGAGATGTGCGTTGAGAGGAAAAGCGAGAAAAGGGTTTTGAGAGAAAAACCGAGCTTGAGGGCCGAGTGATGTGAGAATCATAAATAAGAAAGGGAGGGGAATAATACCCGAAGAAACTGGCTCCTCGCGCACTGAGAGGTCTTTTGCCATTGGAACACGTCTATATGTCGTGTCAGTCGTTTTGTTTGTCTCGATTCTTGTTTTGAGTCGTTTCGGGTGTCTATAGATGTGTTTAGGTTATCTTACCTTGTCTTTCTCTTTGTTGTTGAGTCATGGTGTGATGTGTTCAGTTGTAGGCTCAATACCCAGTTGAGAACTTATTCTCACTCTCAATTTCAAAAAATCGTTTTGTGCTCAGAGTACCGTGCCGTTCTCCACATTTGTGCAAAATAAGATTTTGTTCTTTCCAAAACCGCAGGGTTCAACCCAGGTCATGTAGGAACAGTAAAACCAAGACCTATCTGAAACTATATAGGTTCCAGACTTCGAAGCAAAAGAAAAAGCGAAAATGTCGGGCAACTGAGTTTGTTTCAACTTCTGCAAGTCCCGTCATCGCATCATGTATGTTCTGAATGAGCTGTGTGTTCAAAATTAAAAGAATACTGTGTTATGAGCTGTGTGTTCAGATCGAGTAGTGTTGTGTTATGAGCTGCGTGCAAATGAAAATGTATGAGCTGCGCGTTCAGAATTGAAGTGAATGAGCTGTGTGTTTAGAAATGAAAATTTATGAGTTGTGTGTTCAGAATTAAGAATGAGCTGCGTGCAAATGAAAATGTGTGAGCTACGTGTTCAAAGTGAAGTGAATGAGTTGTGTGTTCAGAATGAAAAAATACTGAGCTGTGTGTTCAGAATGAAAAATGAGTTGTGTGCCCGAAAAGTGAGCTACGTGCCCAAAGGAGCTGTGTGCCCGAAAAGTGAGCTGCGTGCCCAAAGAACGAGTTGTGTGCCCAAAAAGTGAGCTGCGTGCCCAAAGAAGGAGCTGTGTGCCCAAAAAGTGAGCTGTGTGCCCGAAAAGTGAGCTGCGTGCCCAAAGAAAGAGCTGTGTGCCCGAAAAGTGAGCTACGTGCCCAAAGAAGGAGATGTGTGCCCGAAAAGTGAGCTGCGTGCCCAAAGAAGGAGCTGTGTGCCCGAAAAGTGAGCTGTGTGCCCAAAGAACGAGTTGTGTGCCCGAAAAGTGAGCTACGTGCCCAAAGAACGAGCTGTGTGCCCGAAAAGTGAGCTGTGTGCCCAAAGAAGGAGCTATGTGCCCGAAAAGTGAGCTGCGTGCCCAAAGAACGAGCTATGTGCCCGAAAAGTGAGTTGCGTGCCCAAAGAATGAGCTGTGTGCCCGAAAAGTGAGCTGCGTACCCAAAGAACGAGTCGTGTGCCCGAAAAGTGAGCTGCGTGCCCAAAGAAGGAGCTGTGTGCCCGAAAAGTGAGTTGCGCGCCCAAAGAAGGAGCTGTGTGCCCAAAAAGTGAGCTGCGTGCACAAGAATGAGTCGTGTGCCCAAAATGAGTCGTGTGCCCGAAAAATGAGCCGTGTGCCCGAAATGAGCTGTGTGCTTGAAAAATGAGTTGTGTGCCCAAAAGGAACTGTGTGTTCAGAATGAGCTACGTGCCCCAAATGTGCTGTGTGCCCCGAAATGTGCTTTGCGCCCGAAATAAACTGTGTGTTCAGAATAAGCTGTGTGTCTGAAATGAGCTGTGTGCTCGAAAAATGTGCTGTGTGCCCTGAAATGAGTTGTGTGCCCGAAATGAGCCGTGTGCCCCCAAGATGAGTTGTATGCTCAAAAAATGAGCTGTGTGCCCAAAATGAGCTGTGTGCTCGAAAAATGTGCTGTGTGCCCAAATGAGCCGTGTGCCCAAAAAATGAGCTATGCGCCCCCAAGATGAGTTGTGTGCCCGAAATGAGCTATGTACTCGAAAAATGAGCCGTGTGCCCGAAATGAGCTGTGTGCTCGAAAAATGAGATGTGTGCCCGAAATGAGCTGTGTGCCCGAAAAATGAGCTGTGTGCCTGAAATGAGGTGTGTGCTCGAAAAATGTGCTGTGTACCCTAAAATAAGCTATGTGCTCGAAATGAGCCGTGTGCTCGAAAGATGAGCTGTGTGCCCGAAATGAGTTGTGTGCTCGAAAAATGTGTTGTGCGCCCTGAAATGAGCTGTGTGCCCCCTAGATGAGCTGTGTGCCCGAAATGAGCTGTGCGCCCGAAATGAGTCGTGTGCCCGAGAAATGAGGTGTGTGCTCGCAAAATGTACTGTGTGCCCGAAATGTGCTGTGTGCCCAAAATGAGCTGCGTGCCCGAAATAAGCTGTGTGCCCAAAAGCGTTGTGTGCCCAGATAAACAGAGTGCTATGTTTCAAGCTGCGTGCCGAATGAACAAAATATTGTGTTGTGAGCCGCATGCCAAACAAACAAAGTGTTGTGTTGTGAGTTGTGTGTCGAATAAACCGAATACTGTGTTATGAGCTGCGCATTCAGAATGGGCAGTGTGCTGATCCGAGCTGTGTGTTCAAAGTGAACAAAATACTGTGTTGACTGTTTCACTATATCAAAGCCAGAATGGCAATCAGATGTGCTCTTCCTGAGTACCATTCCCTGCCGGAGGCATCTTGGCTGTGTTTGCAACGAGTTCCTAGGGAAAGTTATGAATATGATCAGGCTGAAAAACGGCATTTGTGGTTTCTACATGCAGATGTTGCTCCTTGTCAGTATTTCAGAACCTTTATACTGTGAGTTGAAGGTAAGTATTCGAAGAATACAAGAAGAGATCCCCGTCAGAGTAAAGCGGTTTACCGCCACTCATTCCATGAGGTGCTTTCTAAAGTGCCGCTTTGTTTGTTTATTGGATTCCCTAAACATCATGTTGTACATTGCTTGTAACATGTACTGTATCATCGCACTTATTGCGTTTATTTGCATCTTGTGTTATCTTGTATCATTTATCCTTTTACGTCGAGCTGCGTTTAGGATTGTTGTCCTCTAGGACTTTCTCAGGTTGCGCCGAGCACGCATCGGATAGGTTGTTGGACCTCCTCTCACGATTTCAGCGTGGTTTGAGTGTCCATTTTCTCACACGATTTCAGCGTGTTACCCGGGCGGTTGTTTTCAGACCTCCTCTCACGATTTCAGCGTGGTTTGAGTGTCCTGTTCCTTACACGATTTCAGCATGTTTGGAATTTATCTCAGGTTGCGTTGTAGACGCGCAGGGCGGGTTGTTGGATCTCCTCTCACGATTTCAGCATGGTTTGAGTGTCCCGTTCCTTACGCGATTTCAGCGTGTTTGGAATTTATCTCAGGTTGCATCGTGTACACACCTGGGCGGTTTGTTGTTGGACCTCCTCTCACCATTTCAGCGTGGTTTGAGTGTCCCATTCCTTACGCGATTTCAGCGTGTTTGGAATTTATCTCAGTTTGCGTCGTGTACGCACCTGGGTGATTTGTTGTTGGACCTCCTCTCACGATTTCAGCGTGGTTTGAGTGTCCCGTTCCTTACGCAATTTCAGCGTGTTTGGAATTTATCTCTGGTTGCGTTGTGTACGCTCCTGGGCGGTTTGTTGTTGGACCTCCTCTCACGATTTCAGCGTGGTTTGAGTGTCTCGTTCCTTACACGATTTCAATGTGTTTGGAATTTATCTCAAGTTGCGTCGTGTACGCACCTAGGCGGTTTGTTTTGGACCTCCTCTCACAATTTCAGTGTGGTTTGAGTGTCCCGTTCCTTACGTGATTTTAATGTGTTTGGAATTTATCTCAGGTTGCGTCGTGTATGCACCTGGGTGGTTTGTTTTTGGACCTCCTCTCACGATTTCAGTGTGGTTTGAGTGTCCCATTCCTTATGCGATTTCAGCGTGTTTGGAATTTATCTCAGGTTGCGTCGTGTACGCACCTAGGCGGTTTGTTGTTGGACCTCCTCTCACGATTTTAGCGTGGTTTGAGTGTCCCGTTCCTTGTGCAATTTCAGCGTGTTTGGAATTTATCTCAGGACGCGTGATGCGCGGGCCTGGGCGGCTTTTATCTCAGGTTGCGCTGTAGAAGCGCTTGGGCGTTTTGTTTTCGACCTCCTCTCACGATTTCAGCTTGGTTTGAGTGTCTCGTTCCTTAAGCGATTTCAGCGTATTTGGAATTTATCTCAGGTTGCGTCGTGTACGCACCTGGGCGGTTTGTTGTTGGACCTCCTCTCACGATTTCAGCGTGGTTAGAGTGTCCCCTTCCTCACATGATTTCAGCGTGTTTGGAATGTATCTCCGGTTGCGTGGAACGCGCTCCTGATTGGTTTTGTCTGGTCTTCCTCCTCTCACGATTCCAGCGTGATTGGAGTGCGTTACCCCATTTGCATCTATTGCTCTATTCGTTACATCCATTGCATCATATCTATTTTATGCTGGTCTAGGAGACCTTAAATCCTCTGGTCTAGGAGACCTTAAATCCTTCATCTTTATTCGCACTGTCTTGTGCACTTTCTGGTCTAGGAGACCTTAAATTCTCTAAAGGTGCAATTCCTTTGGTGTTTGTCGTGCCCGAATGACTTCCGGTGGTCTAGTATAGCCACCTGCCTGTGTTAGCGGTGAGTTCCTAGGAGATCAACTGAGACGGTTTAAACTAGAGTTCGAATGGCTTATGCCTAGAACGCAAAGGTTCGGGATTTCCAAGACTAAAGTCTGGTTTAAATACCTAGGGGTATATCCTCGGCTTGAAATCTGTATGGCAGATTGAGATAGCATGTGTATGCGCCTCAATTCTGGATACTGAACCATCCTAGTCTGTCACCCTGTTGGAGAATAGGAAAAGCTACGACCATGGTCAGGGAGAAAAGTAGTACCTACGGTTCAACCAAGGAGAAGGAGAAGAATCCCACACCAACATGAGGTAGGACATTGCTGAGGTAGGTCATTGCCAAGTGCCCCTGTAAGGAACCTTCACTTCCTAACTATCGCATTCTAGTATCTACATTGCATCGTACATAGTATATATTGCATACATTTACCGCATTTCCATTGTATCACCTCCATCTGTCGCTTGCGCCTTTCCATGTTAAGCCTAGTCTGGCATGTGCCCATACTTTCCGCGCCAAAGCATGGTTATGATATTTTGTGTACGCACCTATTCCACTAATGGAATTGTGGTTTGAGGGTGACGGCACCATTTCCGTGTTAGACGTGGTCTGTTTGTGTCCATACCTTTCCTAGGCAAGATACGATTTGGCCGCGTGCCTTATCCGCTCCATCCATTGCATATAGAATATATATATTGTATTGTAGTTTTCATGCATTCACTGCATTATCCATCTATGGCTTGCGCCTTTCCATGTTGAGCTTGGTCTGGTATGTGCCCATACTTTTCACGTTGAAGCATGGTTATGAGATTTTGTGTACGCACCTATTTCACTAAAGGGATTGTGGTTTGAAGGTGACGGCACCATTTCCGTGTTAGACATGGTTTGTTTGTGTCCATGCCTTGTCTAGGCAAGATACGGTTTGGCCGCGCGCCTTATCCATTGCATTCATTGCATTGTAGTGTAATGTGTTGTATCCAGTATTTAGGATCATGATCTTTTCTTAGCAGATCATTCATCACTTTATCATGCCACCCAATTACTTGTATTTTGTGTTCCGTCTACACACACATAGTTCTGCATGTGTACGCGCCTATTCCACTGATGGGATTGTGGTTTGAGGGTATCAGCACCTTTTCTATGGTAGACGGAGTTTTATTGTTGTATCTCCATCCTTTTCGTGATATTTGTGAGGTTTTGTACTGCTTGTGGTTTGATTATCTCAAACACATTGCATATCATTTGCATTGTTTCAATACATTATATATTATTACATTGTTTTGTAATATTGCATATCATTTTCCATCTTTTATCCGCATTGTTATACGGCACACTTAGGTTGCATTGTCATGCATCCACACTCCACTTGCGTGGTCACGCACTTTTCACTTGCATTGCTATGCATGTGTCTAACAGTATTGTACCTGTTAAGTTTCTTTCTTTTACAAGCACGATATTGTATGTACCGTTCATTTGAGGCTGGCGCGACCAGACGAACCGGACAGGTATTGTATTCTCCGAGTGAAACGTAGCGAGAATTGAATAATTCTCTTACACCCTTTCTGCATGAAATGTAGTTTTGCTTTGCATTTTTGGTTAAAACTGTTGCATTTATTGTGAATATTTGCTTCATTACAGTTTGATGCTTTGCATGATCATGAGTTACGTTCGGCTTTGTGCATGTCGTTTTGCATTTTGCCCCTGCCTGTGGGTACGCCTGCGTGCCCATTTCTTGTTCATCTCGTCTATTTGTCTAAGTCTTCGGCCTTGTCAAAAATGGGTCGTGTCTGGGCTTTGACATTCAATCCCGTCACTTCTGTCTTCTGAGTTCTGTCAAAGAGGGGCAACTGTAGACACCCCATTTTTGACCGATCCTAAGACTCAGACGTTATCGATTGAGCGCTTGGTGATGACGCATGTTGTGCTCGTTCTGAGGTTACAGAGTCTCGGCTGAGAGCCTTACCCCCGAACCTCGGGACCGCTTTGTGCTTTGCCTCGGTTTGTGAACCAGGTCTTGTTTTCTCTTCCCGAAGGGAGGGAGAGGTCTCGTAGACCATCTCTCAGTGGCCGTAGGCTACTTTTCGTGGTCGTAGACCACTGTTCCCGTTTGGAGACCAGTTTTTGGTTTTCGGAGCCGTCGGCCGTGCGCCTCGGCTCGGGACCGCTCAACTTTCTCCGTTTGCTCCGGTTTTGGGCACACACCTTGTTTCCTCTCTCGAGAGGGACACTGTGGCCAGGGAGACCACCTTCGTGGTCGCACGCCACTTTCGATGCTTAACAATCAGTTTTTGGGGCACCCGGCTGCGCGTTTTGGCCCCCGAACCCTCGTTTTGCATCCGTCTTGGTTCATTTTTGGCATGGACCCTGTTTTCATTGCTTGGAAGGTGGTACAAGGGTGGGAGACCACCTTTTCTTCTTGGAGACCACTTTTCCCCGTCGGCCGATTTTTCTTGTCAGGTAGCTGGTCTCCCTCACTTTTGGGCCATAATTGCTGGTCTCCCACCACACCACTAGCTTGCACTCACTTGGAAGACCACCAATCAGGGTTGCCGACCACATTTTGCTCACTTGAACCTTTTGAACTGGTCAGCCAGCTTTCTCCTTTTCTGTCTCACTGAGTTGGTGCCAGTTGTGCCAATTGGAAGCCACAGATTGCATCCTCCATACACGTGTATGGAGGATGTTTAAACTTGGTTTTAAGCTTCTAAGAGAAGCTTTGGACCCTTGGCTCTATAAAGGAAGGCCTCCCCTTCCTTGTAGGGGGTTCAGATTTTGTTGGAAGGCATACATATATCTATTTCCATATATATCTCTATTTGGTGTTCAAAAGCCACTTGTTCCTGCACCATTGCATATCACCTCTTAGCCTAACACCTCCAACATCAACCTAAGCACCTTGGAGCTGGTTTTCAGAGGTCGAAGGTGTGCTATTTTGGTCCAGAAGCTGCTGGTCCCTTTGGCTACAAGGGTAACACTCTCTTTCCCTTTTCTTAGTATTGTTTTGCTTCATCTTTTAGCCATACTTTCAAGCATATTTCGGCTTTGTCATAAACTGAAAAAGTCTTATTTTGAGATCCTTAACATGTTTGTTTAAGATCATTTTTCTGTTGGGGGTCATCCACCCCATTGCATGCTTCATTTCCCTTTGTTTTGAGCCATGCATTAGGGCCTTTGTGTTGAGCTTTATTGGCCCTTTTGACCACTGAAATCCAACAGATTTTCAGTGGTTATTATGTGTTTTTAAGCACCAAAATCAGAGAGGGGTGACCCTCTCACCCCTTGTTTTGTTTTCTAGCATATTTGGCCTAACAAGGGAACCCATGTGTGCATGATTCTAAGCCTTCTTTCAAGCCATTTTTGGTGAGTTTTAGGACCTGCATAACCTCTGTCCAGAGTTGTTTTTGCCATATCAGGTGTCCCTCTTGCATGTGTAGAATAACCCTCTTCATAGCATATCAAAGGAGCCTATACTTGCATGCTTCCTAGCCTCATTTTAGGCCCTTTTCAGTGAGTTTTAGGGCCTTCATAACCTCTATCCAGAGGTGGTTTTGTCATTTTGGATGTCCATCTTGCATGTGTAGAATAACCCTCTTCATAGCCTATCAAAGGAGCCTATCATTCTTGAATGCATGGACCATATTTCAGTGGGTTTTTGGGCTTTATTTGGCATTTCATGCCTCTGACTTTTGCTAGTTTGGTGGCCTCTTGAATGCTTCATATACTTGTAGTGTAAACCCTCTTCACTAGCTTGTGTTGCATGCTATTTTGGCCTTTGATCGTAGCACTTTTTGGCCATGCCCTAAACTGATTTTGTGCATGTTTTGGACTGCCTTAGCTCTGTTTTTATGCCTCATAGTCGAATGATGCTTGCTATGCATGGTTGTAGTTCAATACCCTTGCCTAGCTTTGAGTTTTGGAGCCTATTGCATGCTTATGTTGAGGTGTTTCCATGTTTTGGGGCCATTGTGCATCATATTTCAGAGCATATAAGGGTTCCATATTCTCATGTTCATCATTCCTTTAATATGTTTGAGAGTTGTGCTTGTATGCCTTATTTTTTAGCCTTAGCATGAGCTTCATTTCTATGCATTTTGAGCCATCATCTTAGGCCATTTTCCCACTGTCTTGGACCTGGCTAGGGTCTGTTTAGGACTGGTTTTGCCATTTGTGCATTCCTTTGTATACCTCTAGTGTAGCGCACTTCACTAGTTTCGGTATTCGGGCCATCTAGCATGCATTGTGTGACATATTTGCATGATTCCAGACCATCTTGCACATCATTCCAGAGCTGGAAAATGTATGATTGTATGTTATATTTCATCCCTTGCCATGCTTTGGTAGAGTGGCATTTGATGCCTTAGGTTTGAGCCTTTGCATTGTGCATATTTATGTGTGTCTTGTTGCTTTGATTTCATCATGTTTGGCCACTGAGTTGGACATGGCTGAGGCCTATCCATCTTGGTTTAAGTCCATTTAGCATTGTGCATGCCATGTAGTTCGTCGCATTGAGTATGCTATTTGACATTCACATTGTGTATGCTAGTCTCATTTTGTCATATTGTTGCATGCTTATGGTTGTCTCGCATTGAGTATGTGTACATTAGCATTGTGCATTGTGTATGCCATTAGCCTTGCTAGGTTGTTCATGTTGCGTTCCATATTGACAGTGTGTATGCTAGGTGCATGTTGGCATGTTCCACCCCTTGCATGTTTGCATGACCAAGTTGCATTGCATTTAGCTTGCATGCTAGAGTCGCATTATGCATGCCATACTTGTTGCATTGTGTTTGGAATAGGAGTTAGTCCAAACACGGGAAACGAGAAGCATTTGTACTCAAAGTGATGAAACGTACCTCAATTCCCGGTCGCCGTCCCCCTTGACTAACACATGATGGAGTTTAGGCATTTATGTGTTCATATGTGCATTCATTCCATATCAAGTCGTGCAATTCGGCTCCTCGGCCATCATGCATTGATATGCGTGATTGGTGGCCCGAGGGTCGAGGACTACACTTCCTTGAGCTTGTGCAATGATGGGAGAGTGGTCATGCACACATTTGTTGAAAATACCTTGCTATGCCTCTCTCTTGCTTTGTGTTGCAGAAAACTAGGAACAGGAGGTAGAAACTAGTCGGCCGACCTGATTTTCTGGCAGGCCGACCACCTCTTTTGGTCTCCACTACAAAAGGTGGTCGGCAGGTGGTCTCCAAGGCCAAGGGCTGGTCAGTAGCCTTCCCATAGCTTCCCAGGGTGGAGTTTCAGCCTTCTGGAGCCTTGTGCAGTGTTCTGAGGTCAATTGCAAACAAAGGCAAGTCGGAGCATCGCGATGGATTTCCCGACAAAGCGTTCAAGCATGCATGCATTCATTGCCATCCAAGGCAGAGCTGAGGCAGTCCATTTCATATAGTTTGCATGATAGTTTTATTGCTTGCTTAGTTAAATTTGTTAATTAGTCAACGTTATGTAATAATTAGCTGTAGTTAGTTATTCATTCGGTTGTGTATTATTTATTCGAACCATCCGAGGAGGGCAATGTTGTAATAAGTGTGCGTGTATGTGATGTATGTCTTCCAATCCCACGTCTTTCTCCCTTTTATTTACTAGTTTTTGATGGTTAGTTTAGGGCATGTTTCAATTAGCATACTTATGCTCACATGTTTGCATCATTCATCTGTATTGCATGCACCGGGCTCTGCGCATCATGCTAACTGTATTGTATTTCAATTCCAAGTTGAATACATGTTATCTGTTGCATTTCATATGCCATGTTTAGAATAGCCGAGCCTATCCTAGTTGCATTTTTCCATGTGTTGCATTAGCCATCTTAACATGAACTAGGATCATGCATTGATTACTAACTAGTTTCTGTTTTGGCTTGGAGTACTCGGTAAGTATTTATGCTTTACCATCCTTGCATGTGTGTGAGTGACTGCTATGATAGCATTCTTACTATGAGGCTATGTGCTTATGTGATATACCTGCCTGAATGCCTGTGGGTGAAGGGTGGGTTGCTTGAGTTGGAATAATTCGTCGAAACCCGTGTTTTAGCCTACTTGCGAGTAGCAAACTTCAATCCATTTTCAAAAAGAAACGGATATGCGATGCTTTGTTCCAACTTAGGCAATCTAGTCTATACTTGTTTTGTTGTGCGCATCACATAGCAATTCTAGGGTAAATAACCGAAATAAGAGCACATAATGTTTTCAAAACTCGATATCATGGTTAGTAGAGGCCGATCTTTGATCGGGCGAGCGGGGGTGCTCACGAAGTGACCTTCCCCAATCGTACCCAAGTTTTCGAGCCGAGACAACTTTGGTGATGACGGAAACGTGGCCTTAGGCACAAGTCAGGGTTTCCTAAATTTCCCCAAAATAAAATATTTAGGTGGCGACTCTGTATCTGGCAAAGTAGTCCATGCTTGGCATTTCTTTCTAAAAATCAATTTTTCAAAACAATTTGCCGGATTTGGACTCTTTGATGATTCATCGGTCTTGCATTGCACTCTGCGAGATTAGATACAGGACCGTGACACATTGAGTCCTGAACTGTAGTGAGCCCCAATGAACAAAACGGGATTCCCTCTCGGGACGTTCGGGGACGTCTACAATACCCAAGAGAGCCTTACCCCATGAACTACGTAAGGCATGATTCCTATCTTTGGGATATGTAGGAAGCTTTATCTTGAAGTTCGGCCCTAACCATTTTAAACTCACTTGTTCCATTCAAGTTTGATTGGCCTATCTTTACTTGATTGGTTGTCCTATCTATGCTTAATTGGCTCATTTACGTTTGATTCAGTTGTCCTATTCCTTCTGCATGATGAATTCCGTTGTAAGACAGATTCAGTAGTAATGAGGTGTATCCTACTTGGGTTATTTGACTTGAGGTTGTGCATCTCAAGGGTTGATTCCATGTTAGTCAAGTAGTGGCCATTTGTGAAAATAGATTTTGAGGACCTTTAATGAAATCGACTAATTTTCTTGAAAATTATTCCATTTTTGCAAAACCAGACCATTCTTTGGACCAAAAAGGAAATTTTCATTGCTCACACCTTGACTTACATGATTTCAAAACAAAGAGTGGAACAAGCTTGCTAATTTAACTCTCATGTTGTTCAAAAAAAAATTTACAAGAAGATAAAAAAGAAAAAAAAAATCGAAGCAATGAACTAGGGGCATAGTCGAGTCAGGAAATCTATCTTCTCCATGCACTCTTGAGTCTCATGTTCATGTTTTAACCGACTAGCTAACAATTCAATTGGTTGTCCAAGTTGTTAGTTGACTCTAGGTGCTTCTTGTTTGTTTTAGCCGGTCGACCACACGTGCCAGTTCATCAGTTCATTCAGCTGTCTGGTTAATGAATTAGCCGGCTTGTCAATTTTTCAGCTAGTTGGACAACTAATCAGTCTGCCGCCCAATCAATTAGCTAGTCAGCCAAGTTTTGCTATCCAGAATGGAAAACTGTAAAATTTGTATAGGCTTAATGGTTTGTCTTTTAGAGTTTTGTTATGAGTGTCTTTCATTCTGACAAGTGTGAACAAGTGTGTTTGGATTGCTTTTGCTTTGTTCTTAGTTATTCTTTGATTTTTGGTCAGTTAAGGGCTCAATATCCAATTCAAAATTCGTTGAAATTCAATCATTCTTAGATTCAAATTTGAAACAAAAAATTTTCATGCACAAGTGTTATGTCATTCACGCCATGATGTGCAAACAACAGAACTTATTTTATTAAACCCCAGTGTGAAGCCCCGATCAGCATTACAAAAAAAAAAAAAAAAGAAGAAGAAGAAAATTTAGAAACAAAAAAGGAAATTCTGAACCATTAGTGCTCCTCCCTAAGCCAAAAAACAAAAAACAAAAAAAAAAAAAACAAAAACAAAAACAAAAAACAAGAGAGAAAAAAAAAGAACAAAAAGAAAAAAAAAATAACAAAGAGAGGGTTTTTTCTTGGATTCGGGCAGCAGCTTGGCGGCGATGATTATAAGCCGACTTCATCTGTAGACAACTTTGTCGCTCGACTCTACCATCAATTGCCTCACCACATCTTCACTCTTGAGAAGCCCTTGAAGACTCAGCCTCAACATTGTCAGAACTCCCAAAAGGCATTACTCCTTGCCGCCCATCAAATAAGGAGCACCAAGGAGCTCCGAATCAGGCTACAGAGGTCATATGTCGTTTTAGCTCCTTGTTTTGCTTATTCAAATTGCTAATCTTTGTTCGAGCATCTTTGTACATACATTAGAGAAAAGATAGTTGGGTGTTTAATCGATAAACTTCACTTGTCCTATCCTACAGGCAACGAGATAAATTAGAGACCGCAGTCACAATCTCCACACAGAACTTCAATGTGTAGTGGTTGACATCAATGTCAAACTACGCTGCTATCAGTTGCTCGACTGATAATGCAGGAAAGTTGAGAACAGGGACAGGGATAGGGGCACTCTATCGAGGTGTATAGGAACTAGTGTTAGTGTAGACGCGCCCTCGATGGCCTTGCTTCTACAGTTCGGACTCATTTCTCACGGTTCTGAATCTAATCCCGCAAACATGGACTGCTTTGCCAGATATAGAGTCGCTACCCAAATATTTATTTTGGGGGAATTTAGGAAACCCTGACTCGTTGCCTAAGGCCACATGTCCGTCATCACCAAAGTTGCCTCGGCTCGGGAACTTGGGTACGATTGGGGAAGGTCATCTATGAGCCACCCCGCTCGCCCGATCCGAATCGGCCTGTACTAACATGATATCTTGTTTTTTTGAAAACACATGCATTCTTATTCCAGTTAATTAGCTAGAATTACTATGTGATGCGCGTAACACACAAGTATAGACTAGATCGCTTAATTTGGAACAAAGCATCGCATATCCGTTTGTTTGAAAATGGTTCAGAGTTTGCTACTCGCAAGTAGGCTAAAACACGGATTTCAATGAATCATTCCAATTCAAGCAATCCAACCTTCACCCACAGGCATTCAGGCAGTTATATCACATAAACAATTAGCCTCATGGCAAGCATGCTGTCATGTTAACATTCACATACATGCAAGATGCTAAAGCATAAACACTCACAGTGTACTCCGAGCCAAAATAGGAAACTAGTTCGTAATCATGTATGATCCTAGTTCATGTTAGCAATGGCTAATGCAATGCATGCAAAATGCAATTAAGATAGGCTCGGCTATCCTAAGAATGGCGCGTGAAATGCGACAACTCGATACACTTATTCAAGTTGGAATTAAAATACTATGCAATTAGTATGATGCGCCGAGCTTGGTGCGTGCAATACGAATGAATGTATGCAAATATGCAAGCATGCTAACATAAGTATGCTAATTGAAACATGACCTAAAACTAACCATCAAAAGAGGTAAGTAAAAGGGAGAAAGACGCGGAGTTGGAAGACATTCACACACACACGCACACTTATTACAAATTCGCCCTCTCGACGGAGGGTCCCAATAATACAAACTGAATAATGAATCAACTATCCTAGCCAATTAATTATTACAAACTCTTAATTAATTAACAAATTAATAACAAAACAATCTAAGTATGAAACTAAAGAGGCCGCCGCAGCTCCGCCTCGAGATGGTTGAATGATGCATGCTCGGTCGCCTCGCTCGGAAACCCGTTGCCATGCCACATGTTGCCTCTGTTTGCACTGTTTTGCATTTCTAAAAATTGTGAAAATCCTTGGGATGCTTCTGAACCACTACCTGAGCACTGTGGGAGGTCACCGGCCAAGAGATGAAGCCACCGGCTATGGGAAGATGAGCATCGACCAAAAGTGGAGCTCTCGGCCAGGTTAAGTTAGCCGGCCGGCTGGCCATCCCTTTCTGCAGAATACTGTTTTTGCTGCAGTAGAGGACAGACAGTGCATGGCAAGGCATTTACAAGACAATGTGTGCACGATCACCCTCCCTATCATACCATGGACTCAAGGGAGTATGGCTCTCGACTCTCGGACCACCAATCACGCATTTTAATGCATGATGGCCAAAGGTGCCAAGTGTGCAAATCAATTTGGAATGAATGCAACAAAACACATGAATGCCTAGAACTCTATCATGTTTGATCAAGAGCGTCGGCGACCAAGGATTGAGGTACGTTTCGTCACTTCAAGTATGAACGTCCCTCATTCCTTGTGTTTGGTTTGACACCCCAAACCGAATACAATGCAATGTATGTATGCCAAATACAATGCAATATGGAAAAGCAATGTTATGCAACCTAAGCATGCCAAATGCAATAGGACTCAAGTATGCACACAAGACCAAGGTAGCAAGCATGCCAAATGCAATGCAACCTAAGCATGCAATTTAGGCTAATGTAACATGGGCATGCCAAGTATACAACAATGCTATGTAATGCAATTAGCTAAATATCATGCGAAACTAGCCAAAACAAGCTAGAATACAATGCCAAAACAATGGGGCATGCAATGTTATCAAAGAGGTGTTATACTACGCCTAATACAACCAAACATGGCATGATTTTAGCAATGGAAAACAGAGTCATGGCATGTTGAAACAAACTAAAAAACCCACTTAGATGGTATCTAAATGGTCTAAGCATAGAGGTATGCACAATGGTCCAATCTTGAAGCATAAAACACAAACCTTCTAATGCATGGAAAATGTTATGAATGTGAATGCATGGCCACAGTATATGGGCTGAAATCTCATGTGAAATGATGCCAAATCATGAAAATGAGCCAACTAATGTAATCATGCGACTTAGGCCTTCAAAGCTACCAAGCTAGGATGAGCTAAGGCTATACAAAACATGACATATATGATCAAAACGACACCAAACAGAGTTTTAACATGCTGAAATATGACTAAAAGTTCCTTGGGTCGAGTCAAAATATGCAAGCATGATAGTCCAAATGCAAGATACATGTTATGGAAAATGAGAGGATTGCAAGACAAGTGTATGGAGTATGCATGAGGCCATCAAACCAACATGAAACAAAGGTACAACATGACCAAACGACACCAAATACTTGCTAAAATGGAGTTAAAACAAACTAAGTAAATATGCTACCATTACAACCCCTTTAGGGCAAGCAAATGAGACATAAGGAGAGAGGGGTGTCCCTCCCCTATACAAGACCTCAAAACCACTTCTCCACCACTGAAAATCCTTTGGATTTTAGTGGTGAGAAAGTTGAAACAAGAAAGGTTCCAAAGCTAAAAGGAAGAGGCACAAAATGAGGCCAAACAAGGCCTAAGGGGGGGTAGACAACCCCCAACACAAAAGTGACCTTAATGAAACATCTCAAGCATAAAAATACAGAAATTTTTTATGTAGGACACTAAGCTTAAAACAGCATGCAAGTATTGCAAAAAGCTTAAGCAAAAATGGGAAATAAAAGAGTAGTTTCTCACCCTTGAAGAACACCTCAAGAAGACCAACCCCAGGACCTCCTTTTGATCAAAACCAACTCAAAAACTCTAAAAACAACTCCTTAGCACCTCAGTAACTAAAGGAAAGTGTAACACTAGGTGCCTTAGTGCAAAAATATGAACAAAAACACCCTTTAGAACACTATTACACACACAACTATCTAGAGAGAGGAGATATAGATATATATATATATATATATATATATAAATGCTCTATATCAGATTGCTCAACCTCTGAAAGGGGAGGGGAGGCCCTCCTCTTATAGAAAATCAATTTCTAAGCTTCCTAGAGAAGCTAAGTGTAAGGATGAAATCCCTCCATACACGTATATGGAGGGCAGAGTCTGTGCTCACTAGCTGGCACAGCTGGCATGCACAATGCCTGAAAAAGGAAAAGAAAAGGCCTTGACCAGAAAATGTGGCCGATCGACCAAAACAATGGCTGGCTGACCAAATACAGTGCCGATCGACCAATACATTTGGCCGGTGGAAAGAAAACAAGGCCGGTGGCCTCAGGCCATGGTCGGTGGGTTGAGGGGCAGCCAACAAGCCACTTCCTACCCTTAGGTGCAAAAACCACAAGTCCTTGGTCCACAACCAAGCAAAAAACATTCAAGTTAAGAGATCCTAAGGCAAGGCGCGCAACCGAGACTTCCGGGAACTCAAAATAAACACAAACATGGATGATCATCGAGTGTTCAAACAATGACGTCCAGGTCTTGAGGATGGTCAAAAATGGGGTGTCTACAGTTAGCATTCTTAGTCTGGCATCATTAACGTCTAGGAAAGAGGAAAGAGGATGGCAGGAAAGAGCCATGTTAGGACTGAAGAAATTTAGGCTATGGCACAGGTGTATTTTTGCAACTTTTCATCTCTGCTCTATCTCCCTCGTGAGCTGTGGTTAAGAAGAAAATAGAGAAGAAGAAGAAGAAGAAGAAGAAGAAGAAGAAGAAGAAGAAGAAGAAGAAGAAGAAGAAGAAGAAGAAGCCAAGAGAAGAGGGATTACCGAGGCAATCTTTGACAAGCAAGGATGATCCAGCTACTATCGGTCAGGTGTGCCGTGATTGTTGAAATCGTGCACCAGATACGGTGCTCAATGAAGTCGAAAGAGCCAGAGAGAGAGAGAGAGAGACACACAAAACATGGGAGAGAGAGTGATATGTATATAATCTGTTATGGGGATGTGGTTTTTGGAAATACTCTTCTGATCCTGGGGGATGCTCGTGATCCACCGTGGAAATACTCCGGTCGGGGGTGCCGGAATTAGCACTCCGACGGACAAGTCAGTCTCTCGTTCTAGATTACTTGTATTCTAAGTTAAACACCACAATTATCACATCCCTTTCTCAGTCTGCTATTCCTTTATTTATACTCGTTCTCTGGGCCTCGGGGCCAGGTCCACTTTTCGCTCATTATGTTCATATTTACCCGGCTCCACAACTTAGTGCCTATTCGGCATATTTTGTAATAAACAGATCTTCACTTGGCCCCTTACCTAATCGACTATCTAGCTGAATAAGGTTGGGTCCGAGTTTTCGCGGCAAAGGCCGAATGTTTCCAATCTTGATTCTTCAATGTTCGACTCTCCGGAATCTCTACGACTTCCAATATCCGGCCCCCACATCTGTATATATGTATACCATATATGTATTTGTATGTGTGTATGTGTTCGTATGTATATGTATCTATATATACTGTATGTATCTATATGTCCGTATGTATGTAATCTGTATATATGTATACCGTATATGTATCCATATATACCGTATGTATCTATATGTCCATATGTGTCTGTATGTATATGTATCTGTATATACGCATGTATTTGTATGTTCGTATGGGTCCGTATATATGTATATGTATGTATCTATATATGTATATAGTTTGTATGTATATATTTTGTCTATGTATGTAGTACGTATTTTGTATATTGTTTGTATCTGTATATGTATATATGGGATATATAAATTTTCAAAAAAAAAAAAATTCAAGATCAAAATCAAAATCAAAATCAAAAAAGAAAAAAACAAATAAAAAATTCAAAAAAATAAAATAAACAACAAGAAACAAGAAAATTTTGAAAACCAAAATAAGAAAAAAACCATTTTGTGTATTCATCTATTGTGCATCCATTATCTTATTGCTGTACATTCATTCCATTGTATATTGTATGTCTCACATTGCCCTTTTGTGGTTTTGCATTCACTATCATACTTGCACTATCTATTACATATGTCATGCATGATTATAATACATTCACATCACTTTAAACATTTTGGTTGCAATTTTCTCTTTTACCCGATTGAAACCATCACCCTATTTCGTATTGTTAGTTAAGACCCCTTTCTCTTTTACCCGGTTGAAAACCATCGCCCTATTTTCGTATTGAGGTACGGTCTAGGTCTAGTATATTGGTTAAGACCTCTTTCTCTTTTACGTGGTTGAAACCATCACCCTATTTCGTATTGAGGTATGATCTAGGTCTTGTGACCCTTTTCTCTTTCATCCGATTGAAATCAATCCCTATTTCATATCGAGGTACGGTCTAGGTCTCACTGTTTGATTAAAACCTTTTTTTCTCCTCTCATGTGAGTGTGTTTGGATTGCACCCCTTTGTTTTGCATCATTTGCATGAGGCTTGCCTCACCATATATTACATCTTGCATTGCATAATTTGTGCACTTTCAAAAAGAAAAGAAGAAAGAAGAATTCAACTTTCAATTGCATTAGCATATCATTTACATGGTTACAACTATCACATTGCTGCATCACTTGGCTACAATCTATTCATATCAACATTTGATTACAACATTTTTTTTCATAAGTTAATGCTAGCCCCCTCTTTGGGTTGTAGGTTAAAACCACTCGGTTAATACTGGCCCTTTTTCGGGATGACGATACTATCATTTTTCTCGAGTTGACGGTTCAAACCACCTCCAGTTAATACCTCCCTTTTCTTGGGTTGTTAGTTGAGACTATTCTTCAGTTAATACCTTCCATGTTTTGGATTGTAGGTTAAAATTATCCATCGATTACATTTCCTTCTCTTATGTGAGTGTGTTTGGATTGTATCCCTTGTTATATGCTTCATATCATTTGCACGAAGCTTACCTCGCATATTACCTGTTGCATTGCATTGTAAATTACGAATTTTCAAGAAGAAAAAAAAAACTGGCTTCGTGGAGCATGTAAGTCCAACTTTCATTTGTATTTCGAGCATATCATTTGCATCTTGCCCTTGAACTATGTTAGTTTGATTCCTTGCAAAGGGATACGTAGGTAACCTTTGGGTTCAACCAACCGCATTTGCATCTTGTTTATTTGCCCAAGTCTTATGGCCTTGTTAAAAGGGTCATCTTCAGGCTTTGAAATTCACTCACGTCAAGAGATAACTTCGAGTTTTGTCAAATTCAGGGCAACTGTGGACACCTCATTTTGACCGGCCTTAAGACTTAGTTGCTTTCTTTTGATTAGCCGATGATGAAAACAAGAGTGTGTTTCTCATAGACTCCTCGGTAAGAAATATGGGATTTGTGCTTCATTTCCAACCCTAAGCCTTTTTGGCCAAGAGTTTAAGTCTCGTTAGCCACAGCCTCTCTTTCAAAACTTTCTTTCCATGCTTTGTTTCAAATATTTTTATTGTGTTCCAAGGCTCATTTTTAAACTTTAAATTGAAAAATTTTCTCAAGAAATTGAGCAAAGAACAGTGTGGAAATAGGAGGAATTAATGATAATTCTGTCGAAAAATCCTGTTTTGTGCAAACTAGTCTGCCACGACCAACTTTTTTGGCCAATCGGCCATCTTTTTGGCCGGCCGACCAAATAATTGGTAGGCTAGCTAAGAAATTGGTCAGCCAGCTAAGTTTTTGGCCAACCAACCAAGGTTTTTTGGCAAACAGCTAATTTACCCAAAAGCATAGCAGTTCCGGCAGAAATCTTATCGAATGTGTGTGGGTCAAGCCATTATAGCTCTTTCTTGATATATTCATGCATGAGGTGCACACCTACCCCCCTCCCCCCCCCCCCCCCCGATTATCATCCATTATCCTCCATTGTCAAAAGGGAGATTGTCTTCTTTCCAAAAGGTGGCATCCATTTCAACCACCCTTGTCACCCCCATCAACCTTGTCCCCCACCTCCTTGACTTTGCATTCCCTGATTGCTTATAGAGAGGGAGGATCAACTTGTTAGAGATAGATTGAGAAGAGAAAAGAGAGGAATGAATTGAGAGAAGAGATATAGAGAGAGAAAGAGAGAAGCCTTAAGCTTTGAGCCAAAACACTTCCATTTTCCATATACAATGATATTCCATCTTTCATATATCAAAACCATCCTAGAACTTTTGTGAGAGTTATATTCAAGTAGCCTTGATCAAAAGAGAGCGAGTGTTCTTGAAATGGAGAAAAACAGAGTGTTGGAACAACTCCCCCCCCCCCTCCCCCTCTGCGCACACACACACACATTGTTAAAGAACTCAAAAATACTATTCTGACTAGAATTTTGAATTTTCGTACTAAGCATTGAGAACACACTTCCTAAACTTGAGAGTGATCAAAAGGAAGTTTAGAAATCAAATCCTTTCCTTGGAAAGTGAATGTCGCACACTTTTCATTTTCTTATATTTCTTACATTTTTTTTCTTCTATTGTTTTTCTTGCTTGAATTTCATGTTACAAACCTATTGTAAGCTAACTGGAAGTGGTTAGTTGAGCCACTTGCATATTTTTCATTTTTTTTCTGATGTTTGATGCAAAACACAGCTTTTTGCCTAGCCTAATTGGCCGGCTGGCTAACCTTTTGGCCGACCAGCTCATCTTTTGGTTGGATAGCCAATTTTTCCTAGACAAAACCTAGCAGTCTCCTGGATGTCAAGCAAAATAGTCTGCGGTGGTCTCCGGGAGCCCCTGAAGTTTTTGTTTTTATTGTTTTTATTTTAGTTAGAGAAAGTTGTAAGGATTTAATTTTGTTGTAATATTATTATTCCTCTCCTACCTTTATTCGAATTTGTAATATTTAAAGTGATGTAGTAATTTCCCATCCCCGCTTCTTTCTATCCTATTCTTTTATTTGCTTTCCATATCTTTACATATGCAATATGTTTTAATTGCCATCATATCCATGCTTCGCATCCATGTTTCATGCTTTAAGATTTGGCTAAATTTTCATTTGCGAGTTCAATTGATTATTATGTGAATTTGTGTGCTACCTCATGTTCTTGAGATGATTCACATGTCATATACTAGAAGCCGGATCTTTAGTTTCATTTCATGAGTGAATTGCATTAGGATCTTGTATATAGGATCATGCATATGTTTACTAACTTTGCTTTTGTACCTATTTGTGGGACGTTAGTAAATATGTAAGTTTTTATGCTTTAGCTTCCCCTATCTATGTTTTTCTACTATGTTTAGCATCCTACCATGTGGCTATGTGCTTATTTGATATAACTCCATTCATGCTAGTGGGTGAAGGTTGTGTTGTTTAATTTGGAATAAAATTAATTTTTCAAGATTGCGCTATTGAAAACACTTTCGAACTATATGAAATCAACTTGTTCTCAAATAAATGACACAGTCTATATTTGTTTGCTTCACATAATAAATTTTAGCATTTATTAAATAAATTAGAATATGAACATATAAAGTTAATAAAATTCATATCATGATTTAGTAGAAACCGATCTTTTGATCGGGTGAGTGGGGGGTGCTCAATTAATGACCATTCCCCCTCATACCTAAGGTTTCGAGCCAAGCAGCCTTGCTTACGACAAATAGTGGCCTTGGCACGAGTCACGGGTTTCCTAATTTTTTTAAAACATTAGGTGGGACTGAGATCTGGTGATGCAGTAGCAAAGAATTTGTAATAAAATGGATTTTTGATAAAAGTTGCCAAATCTAGACTCTCGTTTACATTTCACATTGCATTCGTGAGACTTGATCGAAGAAATCGAGGGTCTCAACTATTAAAGCGAGCAGGTACCACCCGAGCGGTGTTACAATTTCTAGTGATTGTAGACACCCCATTTTGACCATCCCTAAGACTTGAGCGCTTTCTTTTGATTACCTGATGATGAAAACAATAGTGTGTTTCTCACAGAATCCTCAATAAGAAATATGGAATTTGTGCATCATTTCCAACCCTGAGTCTATTTTGGACAAGTGTTTAAGTCTCGTTCAAAACTCTCTTTCGAAAATTTCTTTCCGCATTTGTTCCAAATATTTTTGTAGTGTTCTAATTCTCATTTTTAAACTTCGAAACATATCATTTTCTCAGGAAATTGAGCAAAGAATAGTGTGGAAATAGGAGGAAATGATGATAATTCTGTTGAAAAATCCTGCTTCATGCAAAATAATCAACCACGCCCAACATTTTTGGCCGGTCGGCCAGCCAAGAAATTGACCGGCCTGCTAATTTGCCCAAAAGCAGAGCAATTTCGGCAGAGTTCTTGTTGAATGTGTGTGGGTCATGCCATTACAACTATTTCTTGATATATTCATGCACGATGTGTACACCTACCCCCTTCTCATTATCCTTCATTGTCAAAAGAGAGATTGCCTTCTTCCCAAAAGATGGCATTCGTTTCAACCACTCTTGTCACCCCATCAACAGTGTCTCTCATCTCCTTGACTTTGCATTCCCTGATTGCTTATAGAGAGAAAGGATTAGCATGTTAGAGATAGATTAAGAAAAGAAAAGAGAGGAATGAATTAAAAGAAGAGATATAGAGAGAGAAAGAGAAATTCTTCTTAATCTATCAAAATTTTCAAATCCTAAGGAATTCCTTCCTCTTCATTTTTATCAAAGTTTTGGAAAAACTTTTGAAAATTTTTGTTTTCTTGTATTTCTTAGATTTTCTTTCTTCTATTATTTTTCTTTCTTGAATTTCATGTTATAAACCTGTTGTAAGCTAACTGGAAGTAGTTAATTGAGCCAATTGCATATTTTCCATTTTTTTTTCTAGTGTTTGAAGCAAAACAAAAATTTTGGCTTGGCATAATTGGCTGGTCAGCTAATTTATTGGCTGGTTGGCCAATTAATTGGACGACCGACTACCTTTTTTGGCCAGCCAACTGCTTTTTTGGCCAGTCTACTCATCTTGTGGCCAGCTAGCCACTTTCTCCTGGACATAACCCAGCCGCCTCCCGGCAATAAGCAGAACAGTCTCCGACAGTCTCTGAGGTCCATTGAAGCTCCAGTTTATCTTTTGTTTTAGTTAGAGAGAGTTGTAAGGATATATTTTTGCTATAATATTTTTATTACTCTCCTTTCTTATTCGGATTTGTAATATTCAAAGTGATGTAATAATTCCCTGCCCCGCTTCTTTCTATCTGGCTCTTTTACTTGCTTTCTTTATCTGCACATATGTAGTATATATGCTTGTCGTCATATCCATGCTTTGCATCCATGTTTCATGCCTTCAGATCCAGTTAAATTTACATCTGTGGGTTTAATCGATTATTATGTGATTTTGTACGCTACCTCATGTCTTGAGATGATTCACATGTTATATAATTGAAGCCAGATCTTTAGTTACATTTCATGTGTGAATTGCATTAGGATCTTGTATATAGGATCATGCATGTTTTTACTAACTTTGTTTTGTAATTGTTTGTGGGACCTCGGTAAATATGTAAGTTTTTGTGCTCCCGCTTGTGCGTGTTTTCTACTATGTTTAGCATCCTACCATGTGGCTATTTGCTTATTTGATATATCTCTATGCATGCCGGTGGGTGAAGGCTGTGTTGTTTAATTTGGAATAAAATTGATTTTCTTGATTACACCATTCAAAACAATTTCAAGATAATGAAATCAAGTTGTTCCAAAATGGATGACACAGTCTATATTTGTTTGCTTCACATAGCAATTTTAGCATATACTAATAACCGGAATATGAATATATAAAGTCAATAAAATTCATATCATGGTTTAGTAAAGGCTTATCTTTCAATCAAGTGAGCGAGTGGTGCTCAATTAATGACCTTTCCCCCTCATACTTAAGGTTCTAAGCCAAGAATCCTTGGTTATGATGAACAATGGCCTTGATACGAGTTACGAGTATCCTAATTTTCTCAAAACATTTGGTGGCGAATCTGAGATCTGATGACGCAATCCATTTCTGGCAAAGGTTTTTGCAGTAAAATGGATTTTCTATAAAAGTTGTCAACTATGGACTCTCATCTACGTTTCACGTTGCACCCATGAGACTAGATCGAAGAAACCCATTTTGATCGGCCCTAAGACTTTGGTGCTTTCTTTTGATTATCCGATGATGAAATCAAAATGTGTTTCTTGCACAATACTCAGTAAGAAAGATGGAATTTGAGCTTTTATTCCTAACACTGAGCCTATTTTGGTCAAGTATTTGAGCCCCCTTGGACACCTGGAGCGAAGGTGGACTAAACTAAAGCGAAACCGGGCTGAACAGAGCAAAACAATTTTTTTTCCTCTCTGGCAGGTCGATTTCCTAGTCGTCCTGCTGGTCAAGTATCTTCACTAATGCTCCATTCCTGTATTCCACCATTTCTCCACTAGCGACACTGGGCTGAAGGTAATGCTCCACTTTTGTCTTCCATTAGCTCCATTAGTGCTTCATTAGTGCTCCATTTGCTCAAGTATATTCATTAATGCTCCATTCTTGTCTTCCACCATTTCTCCACTTGCATTTCCTATATGTATACATCAGATTGTTAAGAGGAGGGAGAGGATAGATTGAGTAGAGAAGTCTAGAGATAGACAAGAAAAGAGTTTAAACTTTGAATTCAAGAGTTAGCCAAAGTTAAGTGCTATACACCGTATCTCATCTCCTATTACAAAAGTCATTCGACTCATGTTATTATAGTTAAATTCTAGAGTTTTGATCAAAGAGAGGGTAGTCTTTGCCAAGACTGACCACTCATTTCCTACACTTGTCCGAAACCACCATTCTAGATCATATTCCAAAATTTTGAATTGAGGATTAAGAACACAAGTCATAACCTTGAGCGTGATCAAGAAGAAGTTTGGAAATCAAAAAATTTAATCTTTCTTTGGAAGGTGAATTTTCAATTCTTTCATTTTCCTTACATTTTCTATCTTGTATTCATTTTCTTGCTTTCATTTCATATTGTTTTGTTGTAATCTAACTAGAAGTAATTAGTTTTCAATTCTTTCTTTTCTTGTGCTTTTTATCGTATTTTGTTTTCATATTTTAGTTTCATATTACTTTTATTGTAATCTAACCATGAGTGGTTAAGTTGAGCCACCTACATATTCCTTATTTGTTATTTTCTCGGTGTTGCAACAAGACAGGTTTTGCTAGGCCTAGTTGGCCGGCTAGCTAACTCCTTTTAGATGGAATGGAGTAGTCTTCCAGCGTTGAGCATACCAACTTGCGATGGTCTTCCAGGCACTTAAAGCTATTGTTCTTATTTTCATTTTAGAGTTTTGTGAGGTTTTCACTTTGTTTGTAATACTCTCTCTCTCTCTCTCTCTCTCTCTCTCTCTCTCTCTCTCTCTCTCTCACATTTGGTTTGTAATTATTCTTTCAAGCAGTGGCGACTCCATGAATTTTTGTCAGTGGTGTCAATCAAAAACTTAAATACCATATATCTTATAGAAAATTCACATTAATCATTATATCACATATGGAGAAAAAAATCAACAAATTAATTTAAATTCTAAAATTATAAATAAAAATATTTCAATATATTGATACTATTATTTAAGCAAAAAGACATGCTAATACATGAGCTTCTACAATTGACCACGACGAGATTTCATATTTTGAAATCGTTGCATAATAAGCTCATTATCAACACTATCAAATAGTGGGTTCAAAAGAGTAGGATTCAAAACTATGGGTTCAAAGTTGTATTTTAATGGGTTCAATTACTAATTTTTTTCCTAAAATCTAATATTTATATAATAATAATAATAATAATAATAATAATAATAATAATAATAACAACAACAACAATAATAATAATAATAATAATAATAATAATAATAATAATAATAATAATAATAAATTCAGCCAGGGGGTTCGGGTGACACCCCTGGCCAAGCCTTGGAGCCGCCCCTACTTTCAAGTGTTGTAATAATTCCTCGCCCCACTTCTTTCTATCCCATTCTTTTACTTGCATTATGTATTTGTGCATAAGCATCATATTTTGTTTTTCATCAAATCCATGCCTTGCATCCATGTTTCATGTATCATGGTTCAGCTAAGTTTGCATTTGTGGATTTAATCAATTCATGTGTGATTATGTGTGCTATCTTATGTTCTTGAGATGATTCACATGTCATGAGTGAATTGCATTTCATGAGTAAATTGCATTAGGATTTTATATATAAGATTATGTATATTTTGCTAACTTAGTTTTGTAACTGTTCACGGGACGTTAGTAAACATGTAACTTTTTATTCTTTAGCATCTCGCTTGTATGTGCTTTTCTTACTATACTTAGTATTCTACCATGAGGATACTTGCTTACTTGATATAACTGTATGAATGCCGGTGGATGGAGGTTGTCGCTTAATTTGGAATGATATTGATTTTTATGTTTGTAAACTCAATTTCTTGGATTTGTACATCTTCAAAACTCTTTCAAACTACATGAAATCAAGTTGTTTCAAGGTGGATGGCATAGTTTATACTTTGTATGCTTCACATAGTAAATTGTGGGATTTATTTAATAGCCGGAATATGAACATATAAAGTTAATAAAACACATATCATGATTTAGTAGAGGCCAATTTTTTTTGATCTGGTGGGCAGGTGTGCTCAATTAATGACCCTTCCCTCTCATACTTAAGGTTCTGAGTGAAGCATCCTTGGTTACGACGAATAGTGGCCTTGGCACGAGTTATGGGTTTTCTAATTTTTGCAAAAATATTAGGTGAAAACTCTAGAATCTGGTGATGTAGTACATTTTTGGTGAAGATTTTGAATTAAAATGGATTTTCCATAAAAGTTTCCCAATCTGGACTCAATGTGAGACTAAATCAAAGAAGTCGAGAGTCCGAACTGTTTAACGCACACGGGGTACCCCCAGGGCATGTTACAGTTTTTGGCGACTCTGCTGGGGATTATATGAAACCTTAACTCAAACTCCATGATATGATATGACTTTTATTTTTAATTATATGTTCATTGCATTGCATGCATTGGTGCACTTAAAGTCTCTGTATTGCCCAGATACTAGTGGGAGCACATGCAAACTTTTTGTGACACTATACCTATCTTTACGTTACTTTTGAGGCCTTGTGTTATAACCTTTTGAGATCTGTCAAAAAGGTAGCTCTGCCATCTAAGGTTCTCAGACTGCGAAAAAAGGATATATTGACTATTCTGACTTCCTAGTATCTTCATTGGTTATTACCCAAAGGACTCTTTGGTAACGTCAACTTGACTTCAACTCCTAGATTAGAGCCAACCTTGTACACATAGTGAGCTATAGTACCTTCCAAAATTAGGATAAGATGCTCTCTCATTTCTAGGATGTATGATACCACTTGTTTGAATAGTGAAACCCTAGATCATTTTAAAGTTAGGACAGGGTAATCATAGCCCCCATAGGGGTGTTTGTTCTCTTTCCTGCTATGTGTTTTGTGCAATGTATGGAGATTCTCAGATTTAGATGAGTGATTCAGGCATTTCAGTTTATGGGGTTGTTTAGTTTTTCAGCATGAATTAGCAGTAATCAGTTGAGTCTGAATACTACTGAAATTTGATTGGCGGTTTTGTTTTATTTTTGCAAGGTGGTTAGGCACCATAGCTTCAGAACAGTCAAATATCCCCAAAGTTCTGTGGACTCACGTTGGTAAACTCTGTAAAACTACATATTTGATTCAAGGACAATCAGTGTTAGTTTCTTTCCCACTAGTTACATGAAGAAGAAAAAGCAAAAGCCTCATCAACTGTTCAGCATACCCCTTCTTCACCAGCCAGATCATCCCCACTTAGTTCATTAGCATCAGTGATGGCTCAAGTTCTAGAAAATATAGTGGACATGTTGTTGGCCCTTCAATGCAACATGGATGCTATTGCTAATACAATTACCACCCATGGTGATGCTCTTATTGAATTGCGATGCCCATCTGGAGCATTTACTACTCAACCACTTCTGGTGACTCATCCAATACCACCTCCACCATTTGAGGAATTTCCTAAACCCAACTTACCAGAAGACTTGAGCGTTCTTGTGCAATCATCGGGAAGAGCCTTTCCCATTCCACAACCAACATGATGGCAATTTTCCCTGGAAACAAATGAGTTTTATCTGACTATGTTGAAACTTGCCAAGTTGGAGAAAATGCTTAAAAGGTCGCAGAGAGTCAACTCTATCCCAGACATCGAGGATGGGTGTATAGAAACAAATGTCAAGTTGCTTGAACAATTCAAGATGCCACAGATTAACAGATTCGATGGATTTGGTGACCCCATGGTGCATATGCACTTATTTTATGATGTTCTAAAGCCTATGGGTTTAACATGTCCACAAAAGCTATCTTTGTTCGAATGAACACTGCCGGGAGTGGCTACCATCTAGTATGCCAAGCTAAAAGATTCAGTGAAACAAAGTTGGAAAGAATTAGTTGAGGCTTTTATCACCTAATATGCTTACAATACTCAGATTAAAGTAACCACTTGGGAATTAGAAGCAACACGATAGGAACCAAACGAGGGTTTTGTAGCCTTTATTACCAGATGGAGGGCCAAGGCGGCAATGATGACTAACAAACCACCGGAGAAAGATCAAATTTGCATGGTAGTAAGAAATTTGCATAGGAAAATGCTACAGAAAATGATAGTCCTCCCATTTTTCACTTTCAAAGAATTGTATGAAATGAGAGTTCAGATAGAGGACGCCATCAATTAGGGAATTGTAGTGGATAACAAAGAACTGGTACGGAAGACCTTTGGCCACAATCCAAACACTGCCACCAGTAGTAGCATGGCACAGAAACCTTCTGAGGTCAACTCAGTCACTACCACCACCACCAAAATAGCCGACCCCTTTGCCAATGCCAGTCCACAGACAACAAACTCAACCCGAGCCTCAACCAGAACCTTCAATCCACTCCATATGTTCATTGCCAAAGCCATGAAGATCTTAGTAGAAAGAGGGTATCTCAAACCTTTTGACCCACGACCTCTTCCAGATCCTCTTCTAGCCAAACATAACCCTGCCAAATACTGTGCTTTCCATTAACAGCCTAGACACGATACTGATAGTTGTTTCTGTCTTCGTCATGAGATTCAAGATCTCATTGACAACAAAATCATAGCTCCCCCACAGCCACCAAAACCCAATGTCATTACTAACCCATTGCCACTCCATGATAAAGTCCCACCACCTCATTGTCTTAACTTTATCCATACACTATCACCCACTTTTGACCCCAACATCTACATCACACCCTCTCATCTACCTAAACCAAGGTACACATTCTTGAGAGCACTGATCTGTGCATAATGGATCCACCTCCAACCCAACCAAAACCTGAGAACCCTATAGTGGTAGTAGTAAAAGCCAAAGAGGAGACATTCAAAGTACCTATGATTAAGACTGGGAAATTACCAGAGGAAGGATATGATCCTAGAAAGTATATTGTACCCATTAGTCTACTGAAGCCTAAGGTTGTTCTTCCTAACTCATTTTTTTTATCAATGTTGTTAGAGAAAATGTACCTGAATAAGGGTTAGATGGCTTGGCCGACCTAGAGGAGGACTTGGCCAATTTCCAGTTCTTTGAAGAATTAGACCTTGGGAATGCGCAGATAAGATAGGATGGTGGGATTCGAGAAATTCTAATGCCAGTCACGGTTGGTCAAGTAGTGGCGAAGTTTCTGATGAGAAAATCGAGAGAAAATGGGATGAATTGAAAATCAACACCGAAAAATCTAAAGACTAGTAAAAGAAAGGGTTCCAGAAAGAAAGAAGAGAACTAGAAAACCAACCAGAGCATACCGTGGGGATGATTTGAGCAGAGCTTGATAATTGTCTTTTGATCAATGAAGGCGAATGGTGGGATGATAACGACCCGTAGCTTGCCCATACTGACGATGAATTGACAAACAATGTGCCTAATAAAACTCGGTACTCAGAAGCAATTGATTATTTGACTAGGAGTGAGTGCTACTTCAAGCCTCCACACCTAGGCCAAGGAGAGTCCTCGGGCAAAGACAAAGAAGTTGAAAAGGAGAAAGAAAAAGATAAAGAAGTGGAAGAAAACCTAGTTCTAAAACAGTTAAAAAAGATCCAGGCAAACATATCTATCTGGGGTCTTCTCATGGCTTCCTGAGAACACCAACAAGCGATGTTATCAGCTTTGAGCAAAGCTAAGCTGTCAATTGACACAACTCCCAAACAATTGGTGTCACCAATCACCCCAAGAGAAATAGTCCCAGCAATAACCTCTGCTGACAAAGAGCTACCACCAAGAATCAAGACAAAATAAGCCTCTATATGTGCCACTGGAGTGCAGAAAGAAATGGATCCCGATTATTTTGATTGACACTGAATCAGCCATCAATGTCTGCCCTACACGGACTACTTATGCGATAAGGCTAAAGCCAACAGATTTCACACCCAATATTTAATTGATCTGGGCTTATGATAATACTAGTTGGGAAGTTATGGGGGTAGTCAAAGTACGAATAACAGTGGGTCCATTTGAGCACGAACCTAAATTTCTTGTTATGGATGTCCCCACAATATTCAAATTGCTATTGGGAAGGCCCTGTCTCCATCAGATGAAAGTTGTAGCATCCACAATGCATCGATTGGTAAAATACTCATATGATGGAGGAATTACCACTGTCTTTGGAAATTCATCCATTTATCCTCCCTCAGAAGTCACAACGACGTTGCTAGAAATACAACATGGGGAGGAGGATGTAGTCCCCTTAGGTTTTACAGCAGAAGCCCGGCTAGTTCAAACACTTATGGTAGAAGACAAAGGTGTATTCGTTAGTGCCCAATCAATCTACTTCATAAGTAAACTGGGTTACATTCCAGGGATGGGGTTAGGACAAAGTGGCAAGAAAGGTATTGCTACAGCTGGTGAAGTACTTCATAACCCGCATGCATTTGAACTAGGGTATGTACCTACAGCAGATGACTAAAAAAGGAAAAGTGAAGAGATTAAGGAAAGGATCAAAGCAAAGAGAACAGGGCGATAGTTTGAGTTGGTCCATAACCCAGTTCATGGAACCTTGAACAGGTGCTATGTCCTAGAAAGAGAGGATTTCTCTTTCTGTGGGTTTCCGGAGCCATGGATTGACCAAGAGGAAAAAAAGAGATATCTCGGGTTTGAAATCTTCTTCGATCATTAACTTCCTAATGGCGACGAGGAGACGAGGAGCAGGCAGATTCAAGCATCGACATCAGTCAAGATAGTGATATCAATTCTGAAAATGGTATAGAGGACGTCGTAGGTCTAACACTTATGATACTAGTGTTGAACCAATGAACGTAGGGGATATGACTATTTCTATGATTAGGGAAGGACTACCTCTCGATTACTCAAGCATCATCGTGGATGCGATGAATGGGACGTAAACAAATTGGCATGTTGAAAAAAGTTTTATTGAGAGTTTTGAATTTGTTATTAAGTCTGAAACTGTTGGTCATGTGGGGTTGGCGTCAGATTCGAGTTTGCTTGGGATGTCAGAGTCTTCTTTTTCTTTTTCTTTTTCTTTTGAGTCAGTTGCAATTGTTGAAGATATTGTGATTTTTGCTTACTTCTCTGTACCTATAGTTCATAGCATTGATCAAAATTTTCAGAAGTTTGATGAAAATGAAGAGGAAGAAATTCCTTGGGCTTTGAAATTTTAATCAACCGGGAGGAAGAAAGGCATGCTAAGCCATTATGTAGACGTCCCTGAACGTCCTAGGAGGGAATCCCGTTTTGTTCATTGGGGTTTACTACAACTTGGACTCAATGTCACGATCCTGTATCTAATCTTGCAGAGTGCAATGCAAGTCCAATGAATCATCAAAGAGTCCAAATCCGGCAAATCATTTTGAAAAATTAATTTTTAGAAAGAAGTGCCAAACATGGACTGCTTTGCCAGATACAGAGTCGCCACCTAAATATTTATTTTGGGAGAATTTAGGAAACCATGACTCATTGCCTAAGGCCACGTGTCCGTCATCACCAAAGTTGCCGCGGCTCGGGAACTTGGGTACGATTGGGTAAGGTCAGCTATGAGCACCCCCGCTCGCCCGATCAAAAATCGGCCTTTACTAACCATGATATCGAGTTTTGAAAACATTATGTGCTCTTATTCCGGTTATTAGCCTAGAATTACTATGTGATGCACACAACATACAAGTATAGACTGGATCGTTTGAGTTGGAACAAAACATTTCATGTTTGTTTATTTGAAAGATGGTTTGATGGTGCCACTCGCAAGTAGGCTAAGACGTGGATTTGCCACCCTCAAGTGGGCTTAAGAAAACATGATTTTGCCACCCTCAAGTGGGCTTAAAACTCTCAATTGGTGAATTGTTCCAATTCAAATAACCCAACCTTCACCCACAGGAATTCAGGCAGTTATATCACATAAGCAAATAGCCTCATGGTAAGCATGTTATCATGGCAATCACTCACACGCATTGTAATACCCTTGTTCCGCAGTATGCCAATTGGTCCTTAAATTGAGTATGATTACGTGTTTACTATGATTTTATGTGCCATTATGTGAATATATGTGATTTTGAAATTTTATCTGTTCACCGTAGGAATATCTGTTGAATAATCAGCTTTGGAAATATAATTGAGGGCCTTATCGGCCACAGAACCCGAAATTGATTACGCCATTGTGATTGGCATAATTTTTAGAGCCTACGGTGAAATTTAATCGAAAAATTGATTCGGGCCAGATTAAATTGAATTATTTAATGGCATTGTGCTCAAATTGTTTAATATCTTAAATGTGGCTAGTGGGGCTTCTTGTATTTGAGCACTACACTCCTCATTGTCTCATATACCTTCATTTTTGGCTGATCAAACTCTAAGAAAGGGAGGAGGTCGGCTGTTAGAGAGAGAGTGAGGGAGAAAGTTGTGTAATTTTGGCCCAAGGTTATGAATTTGAAGTCCAACTCAAGAACTGACCATAGATTGAGCTTCTAGGTAAGTGATTGTTTATGAATTCATGAGTTTGAACTTGTGATTTTGTGAATTAAAGGTTAATTGGTGATCAAGAACAAGAGTTGTACTCTACTTGATGAATTTGAAGTTAAAATGCACATGCATGTATAGGATCACCATGTTTTTGCATAATCAAGCATGTATTGGGATGACTATGGAAATATGAGTGTTAAATCCTACATGCAAGCATGTTTTGTTGTGTTCCATGAGAATGAACACCATTTGCATTGATGGAGTTAAGAATTGACATGCATGCACAAATTGAGAAGAGATAAGCATGAATTTGTTATGTTAATGATTGAGTTTGACACATTTTGGGACATGCATGTAGATAAATTATGAAATTGAGCTTCAATATGTTGTAATCCTATGTTTGTACCATGATAGTATATAATTTTGTGAAGTTTGGACCGAAATCATGCATTTAGAGCCTTTGAATATCAAGATGAAGCTCAAGAACTCAATCTGGAAAACCCAGATTTTCGATGCCCGCTCGAGCGGGTGAAGTTACGCTCGAGCGGAGAAATCGAGCTCCCAGCATTTCCTGCAGACATGGTTTCCGCTCGAGCGGGAAAGTTGACGCTCGAGCGTAGGAGCTATTTTGACGGGCCTTCCGCTCGAGCGACCTATTTAACGCTCGAGCGTAATTTTCAGGCAACCAGTACTTTTGCAGGCCTATAGTGTCCGCTCGAGCGGGGAAGTCTACGCTCGAGCGGGGACCCTGTTTTCTGAAATTTTGTTCATGCGTTCTGTGTTTCGTTTTCCATTCTCTTTCACTTATAAGCACTCTTAGGCATATGTTAAGCATTGTAAATGAGTTGATAAGATAAGAATAAAGCCTAGAGGAATATGTGAATTAAGGAACGGATTGAACTGTTAATGACCCTTTTGTGTTCATGAAACGTGTAGGGTCAAGCTCCAGGGCAAATCAACAAGCCGATCACTGTGAGTAATATCAACATTCGAAAGCTTGTCAATGTCTAATTGTTTATTCCCTTATAAACCTTATGAGTTGTTAATTAGGATTGTGGCTAAAAGCCGTTTTGATATGAATGAATAGGCGAAAAGCCGTTTTGATATGAATGAATAGGCTAAAAGTCGTTTTGAAGTAAATGAATGGACCAAAGGTCGTTTTGATGTAAATGAATGGACCAAGGGTCGTTTTGATAAGAATGAATGGACCAAAGGTCGTTTGATAAGAATGAATGGACCAAAGGTCGTTTTGATGTAAATGAATGGACCAAGGGTCGTTTTGATAAGAATGAATGGACCAAAGGTCGTTTTGATAAGAATGAATGGACCAAAGGTCGTTTTGATATAAATGAATGGACCAAAGGTCGTTTTAACATGAATGAGTGGGCCGAAGGCCGTTTTGACATGAAAGAGTGGGCCAAAGGCCGTTTTGACATGAATGAATGGGCCGAAGGCCGTTTCGATATAAGTGAATGGGCCGAAGGCCGTTTTTCCATGAATGGAAACCCGAATGGGCCAAAGGCTAGAATGTTTAGAGTTACTTGATTTGCATTTCGTATAGTCATATATCTTTGTTAAATAGAAGTATAAATTGGGCCCAAGGCCGTTTGAAGCATGTTGTTCTACAAATTGTTATGTAACTGTCATGTTTGATATTATTCACTGGGCTATCGCTCACGCTCATTCATGTGTTTGTAGGTGAGCCAAGGGAAGTCCAAACCCAGCCCCAGTGAAGTCTGCTAGGAAAATCCGAGTTTTGAAGAAGTCAGCCTTGTGTCTCACTCTTGAGACCTACCTTGCCTTTTTGCTACGTACTTATGTTTTGTCTTGTTGGCAAGGGCCTTGTGTATATCTGTAAATAGTCTATTATAGGATGGCTCATTTTGAATGATCCTGTCTGTAATGAATTTTGTGAAACTGTACCTTTGATGTGGGTTATTAACGTATCTGAATATGGTTTGTTTGATGTGCATATAAGCACGGCTCTATGGACAAAGTTTTTAATTATTGCTTCCGTTTGGCCCCTTTACTCTGACAAGTCATCATGTTTTGTTTTGAGGCCGTAAGTGATCTCAGGATTACTGGTCGGTTATGTCCTTAACCCATAGGGGCGGGTTCGGGTCATGACACACATGCGAGGATGCTAAAGCATAAATACTTACCGAGTACTCCAAGCTAAAGAAAGAAGCTAATTAGAAATCATGCATGAATCCTAACTATGCTGAAATGCCTAATGCAACACATGCAAAAATGCAACTACAATAGGCTCGGCTATTCTAAGATGGCATATGAGATGCAACAATCGCTACATGTATTCAATTTGGAATTGCAATACAATGTCGTTAGCATGATGCGCCGAGCCCGGTGCATGCAATACAGATGAATGAATGCAAACATGCGAACATATAGATGCTAATTGAAACATGCCCTAAAACTAACCATCATAAGCTGGTAAATAAAAGAGAGAAAGACGTGGGGTTGGAAGGCATGCATCACACACACGCACACTTATTACAACATTGCCCTCTCTCGGAGGGTCCGAATGAATAGTATAGAACAAACTAGCTAATCTAAGCTAATTAAACTAATTATTACACAACATTAATTAATTAACGAATTAAGTAAGTAAGTAAAGAAACTAGCATGCAAATTAAACAAAATGGACTGGCTCAGCTCTGTTCCGAATGATAGGGATGCATGCATGCTCAAGTCGCCTTGTCGGGAAATCCATCGCGATGCCCCGATTTGCCTCTATTTGCAACTGGTCCCAAAACGCTGTACAAAACTCCAAAGGGCTGAAACTCCACCATGCTGTAGGGACACTACCGACCAGTTTTTGCTGCTGGTTTCCGGTTTGCTACAATAGAGAGCAAGAAAGGGGCATGACAAAGTATTTTCAACATATGTGTGCATGACCACTCTCCCCGTCATTGCATGAGCTCTAGGGAGTGTAGTCCTCAATTGTAACAACCCACATTTTATGTCCTAGTCATGTTTGCATGCATTTGTATGTTTTGCCATGATAAGATGCTGTAACAACCCGAATTCATGTCATGGTCATGTTCATGTTCATCTACATAACCTTGTCTTGTTAAGTTGCATTTATGAATCTTGTCTTGTTTGCTTAAGTTTTGTATGCATGTTTTGTTCTTTCCCTACTAAGTTAAGCCTAGCTTATGTTAAGCATAGGTCATGCCAAGCCTAGGTTATGTTAAGCCTAGATCATTCCAAGCCGAGGTCATCTTCAGTCTAGAAGTATCTTGGAACCCCTTTGTTTGACCTCCACCTTCGCCTTGACATATTGGCCGAGATGTCATTATCTAGGCCGAGGTGTTCATCACCAAGGCCGAGATGTTACCTTTGCACCCAAGTGATCTTGTCCTGGAGTGGTATGACCTAGACCGAGGTGTGGCACATCTAGGCCAAGGTGTGGCACAGCTTAGTCAAGTGTTGTCCTTCCTAGCCGAGGTCATTGTCACCTTAGTTGCCGAAGCTTTGTCCTTAGCCGATGTCATCACTTGCCGGAGTGCCTTACCGAGTAGCTTGTTAGATACACTTTGTCATAGTCTTGTCTTGTCAATCTATCACCTTTTTGAGGAGAACCAACCAGTCGTTACCACGTGTCCGAGCTGAATGTTAAGCCAGCCGCAGAGAGAGAAACCTATCATTTGTTATATCCTTGTTTTTGAAGAGGAGAGAGAAGCTCTAAAAGAGGGAGAGGAGTTCTTGAGAGGAGGTAGATTTCCAAGCTTGATCCCTAGAGATTGAACCGTTAGATCTGTGTTTTAAGGTTAGATTCTTGACTTGCTCTTGTCATTCTTTATGTTTCTGTTATTGCATTGCATGATTGAATATGATTTGTAAGCCATGCATTGCTTTGAAGTTCGGTTTTGGCAGGAGAAAATAGTATTCATGTGTTCTTCAAGAAAAGTCATATTTTGATCCGAAAGCTCATGCCTAGATTCATGTTTTTGTGTTTGTTTTCACATGATTTTCAAGTATGGGTACCCAGGTCCATGTTTTCGAACTTATGGCATGAAATCCCAGATTTTGTAATTACGAAGTTATGATTTTAGCATTCATGTTCTTCATGTTCTTCATGTTCATGTTCTTCCTGTTCTTCATGTTCATGTTCTTCCTGTTCTTCACGGGTGGAAATCCAGATCTCCAGACCTCACTTCCCGAGGTGTAGTCGCCGAGATCAATCTTACGTAGACCTCACACTTAGGCCAAGCATCGTATCTCACCTTGGCCTACCTTGCATGATCACTTACACCTTGAGTTTGTCTTGTGCGCACCTCGGCATGCAGCCGCACGCCGAAGCTTAGGTAACCACACCTCGGCCAGGAGGTGTGGGACCTCGGCAAAGACCTAGTTGGTACCCAGCATGTCTTCCTGACACGTAAAACAGTGTTTTGACTCCCAACATGTTTTTTCAAGATCATTTGCATGCATGTAAGACTTGTTTTGAGAAGTATGTTCAGTATGCTTTGCCATGTGTTTGTAGGACTTGGACCTTTGCCTTGATCCTGACGTCCCAAGAACTAAGTGAGTAGTATTTTTAATAAAGTTATGTTATAAAGATTTGATAAAGCCTTGTTTCGTTTTGATAAAAGTATTTGATCAAGCATGAATGATTACCCCTATTTTTATGTATCAAGTAAGCTTTGTTTTGATGACATTCTCGGAAAGTCCTTAGTGCCAGGGGACTATAATGCAACTACACATCTTGTTTTGAAGGTCCCTTGTGCTGGAAGACTCTAAACTTTCGCAGCACCCTTGATTAGTACTCTAGTGTTAAAGGGCTACGGGCCTTTGTAACATAGGTCCCTCGTGCTGGAAGACTCTAAACTTTCGCAGCACCCTTGATTTGTACTCTAGTGTTAAAGGGCTACGGGCCTTTGTAACATAGGTCCCTCGTGCTGGAGGACTCTAAACTTTCGCAGCACCCTTGATTTGTACTCTAGTGTTAAAGGGCTACGGGCCTTTGTAACATAGGTCCCTCGTACTGGAGGACTCTAAACTTTCGCAGCACATCTTGTTTTGAGGGTCCTTTCGTGCTAGGGGACTTTAAGCCTAGGTAGCACCGTCCTTACGTGCTAGGGGACGTTAAGCCTAAGTAGCACCCTTGTTAAGATATCGGCCACCTACGGACTATGTACGAGTGTGCTCGATGCCGAGGTTATGCTTTTGTTTTGAAGGACCAAGGTTATGCCGAGGTTATGCTTTTGTTTTGCCGGAATGTCATCAACCCATGTTTTAAGATTTGACGTATGTTAAGTAAGTAAGTAAGTAAGTTTTGAAAGACCAAGGTTTGAATGATGTTTTGTTTCAAGTCAAGTTAAGCTATGTTATGTATGATTTTGACAAAGATATACTATGTATTGTTTTGAAAAGACCTCGGGAATCATTCATTTAACCCCTTTATTACTTATACCATTCGCTGAGTATCCAAGCTCACCCTCCCTAGGTATATATGTAGGTAACAAGCAAGAAGTCAGCTACGCCGAGATGTATGTTTTGTGTGCATGTTATGTCGGCAATGAGGATGTCGGCAATCCTGAAGATTATGCTTTTAGTTGTATTACATGTATTTTGTTTATGTCGGCTTGAGAAGCTCTTTTGTTAAGATGTAATATGTATCTTTGTACATCACTTTATTTATATTCAAGTTGTAAAGCTATGTAAAGATGTATGCCATTCCATTTGACTTATGCACTGCTCTTATGGACCACTTGTATTTAAAATTATTGTTTCCACACTTGTGAGCCCTATATATTTATACTCTGATTGTGTGTGAATTTTTGAAAGTTGGCCTTCAGTAATCTCGGATTACTGGCCATCACGGCACCAAACTACTAGGGGCGGTTTGGGGTCGTGACATCAATCCTCGTGCCACCAATCACGCATCTCAATGCATGATGGCCGAGGAGTCGGATTGCACGACTCGATGTAAAATGAATGAACATATAAACATAACAAGGCCTAAACTCCATCATGGGTAATCCGGAGTGTCGGCGATCGAGAATCGAGGCACGTTTCGTCACTTAGAGTACGAAACGTCCCTCGTTTCCCGTGTTTGGACTAAACCCTATTCCAAACACAATGCAATATACATGGCATGCACAATGCGACTCAGACTTTGCAACCTAAATGCAATGCAACTAAGTAATGCGAACATGCAACTAGCATACACAATGCTATGAACTAAGAATGGCATACTCAATGCACATGGAAACTATATGGCATACGCAATGCACACATGGAGACTAACAATGAAATGATCAAGGCATGCACAATGCAATGGTCAAACATGCAACAACATGGACTAAATGGCATATACAATGCAAGATGGACTTAAACTAAAATGAATGGGCCTCAGCCACACCCATATCAGTGGCCAAACATGATGAAATTAAAGGCAAGAACACTCATGCAAACATGCCCGATGCAAGGGACCGAACCTAAGGCATCAAATGCCACTCTACCAAAGCATGGCAAGGGGTGAACTATGGCATACAATCATGCATTTTCCAGCTCTGAAATGACATGCAAGATGGCCCCGAATCATGCAAACACTTCATACAATGCATGCTAGATGGCCCAAATACCGAAACTAGTGAAGCGCATTACACTAGAGGTACACAAAGCAATGCTCAAATGACCTAACCAGCCCCAAAAAGTCCCTATGCAGGTCCTAAACAGTGGGAAAATGGTCTAAAATGATGGCTCAAAATGCAAGGAAACGGGGCTCATGCAATGGTCCAAAAACGAGGCATACAAGCACGACTCTCAAATGCATTTAAAGAGTGGAAAACATGGGAATAGGGCATATATGTAAGCTCTGAAATATGATGCACAATGGCCCCAAAATATGGAAACACCTCAACATAAGCATGCAATAGGCTCCAAAACTCAAAGCTAGGCAAGAGTATTGAACTACAACCATGCATAGCAAACATCATTCGACTATGAGGCATAAAAACAGAACTAAGGCAGTCCAAAACATGCACAAAATCAGTTTAAGGCATGGCCAAAAAGTGCTAGGATCAAAGGCCAAAATAGCATGCAACACAAGCTAGTGAAGAGGGTTTACACTACAAGTATATGAAGCATTCAAGAGGCCACCAAACCAGCAAAATTTAAAGGTATGAAATGCCAAATAAAGCCCAAAAACCCACTGAAACATGGTCTATGCATGCAAGAATGATAGGCTCCTTTGATAGGCTATAAAGAGGGTTGTTCTACACATGCAAGATGGACACCCAAAATGGAAAAATGGGCTCTGGACAGAGCCTATGCAGGTCCTAAAACCCACCAAAAATGGCCAGAAACATGGCTTGGAAGCATGAAAATAAGGGCTCCTTTGTTAGGCCAAATATGCTAGTAAACAAGACAAGGGGTGAGAGGGTCACCCCTCTCTGATTTTGGTGCTCAAAACAACATAATAACCACTAAAAATCCGCTGGATTTCAGTGGTCAAAAGGCCAAACAAAGATCAAAACAAAGGCCTTAATGCATGGCTCAAAACAAAATGAAATGAAGCATGCAAGGGGGTAGACGACCCCCAACAGAAAAATGGTCTTAAACAAACATGTTAAGGACCTCAAAACAAGACTTTTTTCAGTTTATGAAAAAACCCAAATATGCCTGCAAGTATAGCTAAAAGATGAAGCAAAATAAAGGCCAAAAGAGGGAAAGAAGTGTTACCCTTGAAGCTCAGCAACTCTAGCAGCTTTGAGGCCAAAAACTCATACCTTAGGACCTCTCAAGACCTTCCAAGAAGCTTAGGTTGGTGTTGGAGGTGTTAGGCTAAGAGGTGTAGTGTAAAGGTACAAGAACAAGGGACTTGGGAGCTTGAAATAGAGAGATAGAGAGGGGTGTATGTATATGCCTTAACCAAATTTTCTAAACCTTTGCCAATGAGGGAGAGGGTCTCTCTTATAGAGGAACAAAGGTCCAAGCTTCCTCAAAAAGCTTGTGCAAAGGTCCAAGCTTCTTGAGGAAGCTAGAGCAAAAGGGGTCAAGCTTCTTGAGGAAGCTAGAGCCAAAGGGTCAAGCTTCTTCAAGAAGCTAAAAAAGGTTCAAGCTTCTCTTAGAAGCTTAGAGCAAAGAGCCAAGCTTCTTTAAGAAGCCAAAACAAGGTTGCCAGTCCTCCATACACGTGTATGGAGGATGCAGTCTGTGCCTTCCAGCTAGCACACACTCACAGAGGTAGAAAAGGAGGAAGCTGGCCGACCAGTTTAGGTGGTCAGCCGACCACTCCCCTTGGTCGACCGACCAGTTCAAAAGGTTCAAGTGAGCAAAATGTGGTCGGCAGCCCTGATTGGTGGTCTCCCAAGTGAGTGCAAGCTAGTGGTGTGGTGGGAGACCAGCAATTAAGGCCCAAAAGTGAGGGAGACCAGCTACCTGATAAGAAAACTGACCAACCGAGGAAAAGTGGTCTCCAAGGAGAAAAGGTGGTCGCCCACCCTAGTACCACCTTTCAAACAATGAAAATAGGGTTCATGCCAAAAATGAACCAAGACGGCTGCAAAACGAGGGTTCAGGGGCCAAAACGCGCGGCCGGAGGCCCTGAAAACTGACTGTTAAGCATTGAAAGTGGCGTGCGACCACGAAGGTGGTCTCCTGGGCCACAGTGTCCCTCTAGAGAGACGAAACAAGGTGTGTACCAAAAACCAGAGCAAACGGAGAAAGTTAAGCAGTCCCGAACCGAGGCGCACGGCCGACGGCTCCGAAAACCAGAAACTGGTCTCCAAACGGGAACAGTTGTCTACAACCACGAAAAGTAGCCTACGGCCACTGAGAGATGGTCTACGAGACCTCTCCCTCCCTTCGGGAAGAGAAAACAGAACCTGGTTCGCAAACCGAGGTAAAGCACAAAAGAGTCCTGAAGTCCGGAGGCAAGGCTCTCAGCCGAGACTCCGTAACCTCAGAGCGAGCACAACATGCACCATCACCGAGCGCTCAATCGATGACGTCTGAGTCTTAAGCTCGGTCAAAAAAGCGGTGTCTACACATTAATAGATGAAATTATTTCCGTAAATGTGGGCACTAAGAAAGATTCTCGCTTAGTCCAGATTGATTCCACTTTATCTTTGAAGGAACGCGAGTAATTAGTTTCTTTACTAAATGAATTCAAAGATTTTTTGCATGGTCCTACGAAGATATGCCTGAATTAATCATGAGATTGTACAACATAGAATCCCTCTTAATCAAAAGGCCCGTCCTGTCAAACAGAAACTTCGCAAAATTCGCCCAGATTGGGCATTGAAAATCAAAGAAGAGGTTGCTAAACAAATCAATGTCGGGTTCTTGCTTGTATCAGAGTATCCGACTTGATTAGCCAACATTGTGCTAGTCCCGAAAAAAGATGGCAGAATCAGGGTTTGTGTTGACTTCTGGAATTTGAACAAGGCTAGTCTGAAAGATGACTTTCCATTGCCACATATCGATGAATTGGTAGACTTCACTGCAGGGCGTGCCTCACTGTCATTTATAGATGGTTTTTCGGGGTATAACTAGATTCTTATGGCTCTAGAGGACAAAGAAAGGACTGCATTTACCACACCATGGGGGAAATATTGTTGCAAGGTCATGCCATTCGATTTGAAAAATGTCGGGGCCACTTATCAGCAAGTCGCTACCACATTGTTGCATGATATGATCCACAAGGAAGTTGAGGTGTATGTGGATGACATGATTGTCAGTCCAAAAATTGGAAAGGCCATTATACCACATTGAAGAAATTCCTTGACAGAATCAGGGAACACATGCTGAGGCTGAATCCATAGAAATACACCTTTGGGGTAACTACGGGCAAGATGTTGGGATTTCTGATCACACAGTGGGGAATTGAAGTTGATCCATCCAAAATTAAGGTCATCTTAGAAATGTTGCCACCAATGACTTAAAAGGAGGTGCGGGGCTTTCTGGGTAAAGTGTAATTCATAAGGAGGTTTATTTCTAAATTAACCTTGACTTGTGAACCATTTTTTGGTTTGTTAAAGAAAGGAACGAATTTCCAATGGGATAATCGGTATCGGCTCACCTTCGAGTAAGTTAAGCAATATTTGTAGAATATGCCTATGTTATCACCACCTGAACTAAGAAAATCGCTAATTTTGTATTTATCAGTGACTGAATCAACCATGGAATGCATGTTTATGCAAGAGTCGGGCAAGAAAGTGGGGAAAGCCATCTACTACTTGAGCAAGAAGATGATTGAATATGAGACCCGCTACACTCCCTTGGAAAAGGCTTGCTTGGCTTTGGTTTGGGCCACCAAGAATTTGAGACACTACTTGTTAGCTCACTCGGTAATTCTAGTTTCAAGATTGGACCCCATCAAATATCTCTTTGAGAAACTAGCGCTTAACGGTAGGCTAGCTCGCTGATTACTTTTGCATTTTGAATTTGATCTCAAGTATGTCGCTCTCAAATCTGTTAAAAGAAGGGTCATGGCAGAATTTTTGGCTGATCACCTGATTGAAGAAGAAGATGATATGGATTATTCATTCCCAAATGAGGAGGCCATGCAGATGGACAAAGACACTTGAAAATTGTACTTTGATGGAGCATCCAACCAATTTGGTTACAGGATAGGTGTTTTGCTCATAACGCCAAATCATTCCCATATCCTTTTAGCTTTGAAACTCCGATTCAGGGTATCCAACAACCAAGCAAAGTATGAGGCGTGCATTGCCGAACTGAAAGAAGCTCTAAAACTAGGGGCAATAAGGTTGGATGTGATTGGGGATTCGAACTTGTCTTTCAAGCCAATGGAGATTAGAAGGTTATGAGGAGAAAATGAAAGTATATCATCAGACCTTGGACATGTTGATCCCGAGGTTCGAAAGACTCACATTTACGCATTTGGTGAGAGAGAACAACCAATTTGCTAATGTGTTGGAAACCCTGGCCTCCATGATAGATATACTAGTTGGGGTTAAGATGCGCTTAATCTTGATAGAACAAAGATATACGCCCGTATGTGAAATGGTAGTTGCAATAGAAGAAATTCAAGATAAAAACCCCTGGTACTTTGATATTTGGAACTTTTTTGAAAGCAGTACATACCCACAAGGGGCAAATGCCAAGGACTAAATGGGGATACGACATCTAGATGCTTAGTTCATCATCTGCAAAGATAAGCTGTATAGAAAAGGACATCTGAGAATGCATAAACTATATGTACAGGAACAAGAGGAAAAGCATATCATGGAAGCCATCCATGGAGGAGAGTGTGGAGCTCATATGAATGGTATAATGGCTATAAAGATCCTTAGACATGGATACTACTGGTTACCCATGGAGGGTGATTGTACCGACTTCATTAGGAGATGCCACAAATATCAAATACACGCCAATCGCATGAATATCCTACCATCAAAACTCTATAACATGACTTCACCATGGCTTTTCTCAGTTTGGGGCATAGACGTTATCGGGGCGGTCACGCCGAAATGTTCAAATGGGCATTAGTTTATCTTGGTTGCCATTGATTATTTTACCGAATGGGTTGAAACATAGTCATTTTCAGTGTTAAAAGCATCACATGTGGCCAAATTCATCAGGAATAACATCATTTGCAGATATGGGATCCCAAATGAAGTAATTTCAGACAATGGCTCACATTTCAGAAGAGAAGTGGCAATTCTACTTCAGAAATATAACGTTTCTTTTCACAAGTCATCAACTTACAAGCCACAAACCAATGGAGCCGTTGAAGCTACAAATAAGAACATCAAGACTATCTTGCATAAGATGGTGGAAACCTACCAAGATTGGCCAGATAAACTGCCTTTTGCGCTTTAAGGATACAAGAAATCAATCCAAACGTCTACATGGGCAACCCCTTACTCTTTGGTGTATGGAATAGAGGCTATTTTGTGAATCGAATTAGAAATGCCTTCATTGAGAATTATGGATGAATGTTGGAGAGCAGAACTTGATTGGCAACAGAACCGATTTGAGGAGTTGATGTTGTTTGATGAGTGAAGATTGAAGGCGTTATACCATGTTCAGGGGTATCAACTCAAGATTGCCAGGACATTCAACAAAAAGGTCAGATCCAGGAATTTGAGAGAAGGAGACTTAGTGCTGAAGGATAATCAAGCTCTTATCTACGACCCTAGGAGCAAGTTCAAACCTAATTGGACTGGTCCCTACATCATCAAGTCAATCTGGTCAAGGGGAGCAGTCATTCTCATAAATTTGGATGGTTTGGAGTTCTCGCAACCAATTAACATGGATAAGTTGAAGAAATATTATCCTTGAGAGGCTCGCTGGGCTAAAAACATGAAAGGGCGACCCAAGCAAAAGTTAGATCATAAAATAAAAACAAAAAAATGAAAAATGAAAAACAAAAAATCATAAATGAAAAAAGCTCGCAAGGTCGAAAACCCAGAATAATGGCTTTGGAAAAATTAGAGCACCAAATGAGAGTATTAATACCAAAGTAAACCTTAGCCTAGAACTTCGTATGGCTTGATTCCTATCTTTGGGATACATAGGCAGCTTCATCTTGAAGTTCGGCCCTAATCATTTATCAATTCACTCATCTCGTCCATGTTTGATTGGTGTATCTTTATTCGACTTGGCTATCCTATCTATGTTTGATTGGCTCGTCCCAGTCGATTCAGTTGTTCTATTTCTCATTCATGACAGGTTCAATTGCCAAGACAGATTCAATTGTGCATCGCAAGGGTTCATTTCATGTTGGTCGGGTAGTGGCCATTTGAGAAAACATATTTTGAGGACTTTTAATGAAGTTGAATGATTTTCTCGACAATTATTCCATTTTTTCAAAACCCAGACCATTTTTTGGACCCAAAAAAGGAAAAATTTTCAGTGCTCGCAGCCTAACTTACATGATTTCAATATGGAGAAGTAAAATAAGCATGCTAAAAAAACTCTCATGTTGATTAAAATCCTTTTAGTAAAAAACCAAAAGACAAAAGTAAAAGTGATAAACTAGGGGCACATTCAAGTCAGGTTTTATGTCTTTCCCCTGCACTCTCGAGCCCTCGTTGTCTTAACTTGTACTTTTTCGTTAAGTTGAGCACTCGCCGAAAAATGCATATTAGTTGTCTCCGGTGATATTCTTCAATCAGGTGGTTGACCGGAAGGTCGATCGGTGATGTATTGTTTTGTGTCCATTTTATTCTGGCAAACGTAAAAGGGGTGCATTTGGGATGATTTTTGCTTTGTTTTCCTTTCATTGAGTTATATTTTGTGTTTTGGTCAGTTAGAGGCTCAATATTCAGTTCAGAACTCATTGAATTACAGCCATTTTGAATTTCAAAATTCATTGTTTTCATGCTCAAGTGCCATTCATGCCATTCGGATTGGCAGAACAAAACTCTTTTTATTAAATGTTAGGGATTAAACCCCAATCAAAGTGGTACAAAAGAGAGTTGAAGCTATAAGTGCCCACTCCTAAGCAAAAATACACACACACACAAAAATAATAAAATAAAATAAAATATATAAAAAAATAGAAAAAAAAAAGATGGAGGAATGTTCTTGGATCACTGGTAGCAGCCCGGCGATTGCAAACCGATGTCATTTGCAGATGGCTTCATTTTTCGATTCTTCGTCAGTTGTCTGACCACATCTTCACTCCTTGGACGCTCTTGAAGACTCTGCTTCAACATTTGCAGTGCTTCCAAAAGAGATTACTCCCTATCGTCCATCAAATGAGAAGCATCTAGGTGCTCTGAATCGAGCTGCAGAGGTTCCCTAACATTTAAGTTCCGTATTTCATTTTTTTAATTGGTTAATCTCCTTTCAGGCATCTTGAAACACGCTGTGGAGAAGAGAAAGTTATGTTTTCAACCATTGCAACCCATTTGTCCTGCTATGCAGCCGATGAGACAAATTGGAGACCGCGGTTACGGTCTCCACACAGGATTTTAATGTATAAGAGTTGGCATCATTGTTATACTGCGCCACCATCAACTGCTCGACTGACAATGTAGGAAAATTGAAAACAATAGCAGGAGTAAGGACACTCTATCATGGCTCAGAGGATTGGAGGCAGTAATCTCTATCGAGGATTCATTAAGGTTTAGGAAAAGGAAAAGAGTACGACAGAAAGATGCCATATTATATGGAAGTAATACCAAAGAGATAGGTGGTAAAGTAATAGCAGAGAGGGAAATAATGCCAAAGGGAGAGATAGCTGAGTAATGGCAGATAGAGTTTTGTTTAGCAGCCTTCTACTCTGTTTCCCTTGTAAGTTGGGGTTAAGAAGAAGACGAAAGGGAAGAACAAGACAATGGAGAGATCAAGGCAATCATTGAAGATCAGGATATGTCTAGCTCTGTCGGTCAGGCACCGTGATTGTTGAAATCGCACACCAGATGTGACAGTCAAAGAAGACGGATGAGAGATAGCGAGACTAAAACATGAGAGAGAGAGAGAGAGAGAGAGAGAGAGAATTGTGTATATTGTATGTGTATATTGTGTATATATATATGTCATGTATTGTATATATGTTATGTATATATATAGGTATATATGTATATGCGCCCGTATATATATATATATATATATATATATGTGTGTGTGTGTGTGTGTATCTGTATGTCTGCCTAAATATGTATATATATATGTGTCTGTATATGTGCATGTATGAATATATTTTCTATGTATATATATGTATGTATATATAATGTATGTCTATGTACAGTAATGTATGTATATGTATACTAATGTATGTCATACGTATATTGATGTATTTGCACATCACTTAAATATGATTAAAACCTTCCCTACTTCCGTATGAGATACAGTTAGGTATGCTTGTTGGTTACACCACATTTACTCCTTTCACGTGAAATGTGCTAGGATTTGCAGTTTATTCGGTTAAAACCGTCTCCATTTTCGAATGAGATACAGTTAGGTTTGCCTATTCATTACACCACATTTTCTCCTTTCACATGAAACGTGTTAGGATTTGCAGTTTACTTGGTTAACACCTTCTCCCTCTCCATATGAAATATGGTTAGGTACACTTATTGGTTACACTACATTTCCTCCTCTCGCATGAAATTCTTTAGGATTTTAAATTAGTTGGTTAACACCTTCTCCCTTTCTGTATGAGATACGGTTAGGTATGCCTGTTGGTTACACCACCTTTCTTCCTTTCACGTGAAACGTGTTAGGATTTACAGTTTATTCGGTTAAAACATTCCCCCTCTCTATATGAAATACGATTAGGTACACCTGTTGGTTACACCACCTTTCTTCCTTTCATGAGAAACGTGTTAGGATTTGAAGTCTGCCCGGTTAAAACCTTCCCCCTCTCTGTATGAAATATGGCTAGATATGTCTGTTGGTTATACCACTATTTTTGCTCTTGCATGAGAGGCGTTTAGATTTTGAGTTCACCTTTTCCCTCTATTATTTTTGTTGTGGCACATTTGTATGCAATGCACTCCATTTTATTGCTTGTGTTGTGGCACATTTATATGCGATACACCTCTTGTTATGCTTCATATCATTTGCACGAGGCTTGCCTCTCGGGTTTCCATCTTTATATCTTTATCATTATTCCATTGCATTGCATTGCATTGCATAATCATAAATTTTTGGGAAAAAACTAGCTACGCGAAGCGTGTAAGTCCAACTTTCAAATTGTAATTCAAACATGTCATTTGCATTCTGCCCCTAAACTACGCTAGTTTGATTTTTTGCAAGGGGGTACGTAGGCAACCTTCAGGTTCAACAAACTACAGCTGCATCTTGTTTGTTTATCCAAGTCTTACAGCCTTGTTAAAAGGGTCATCTTCGAGCTTTGACATTCATTCACGTCATGAAATGACTTCGAGTTCTGTAAAAGAGGGGCAACTGTAGAAACCCCATTTTGATCGGCCCTAAGACATGGGCGCTTTCTTTTGATTACCCGATGATGAAAATCAGAATATGTTTCTTACACAATCCTCAGTAAAAAAGATGAAATTTGAGCTTTATTCCTAACCTTGAGCCTATTTTGATCAAGTATTGGAGCGCCATTGGACACCTGGAGCAAAGTTGCACCAAACTGGAGCGAAACTGGACTGAACGGAACAAAACAATTTTTTTCCTCTCCAGCCGGTCGACTGAACCAAAGACAAATTGCACCGGTTTTGTGTTGGTTCGGGTGGGGCATATCACAACCCATTTTTCTGAACCATTATGCATAGAATGCATATATTCTCATCCTACATTGCCTAGTGCTTAATCCATTGAAGGTAATGTTCCACTTTTCTCTTCCATTTTCTCTATTTATGCTTCATTAGTGCTCCATTTGCTCCATTATCTTCATTATTGTCTTCCACCATTTCTCCACTTGCATTGCCTGTATGTATACATCATATTGTTAAGAGGATAGATTGTGTAGTGAAGGCTAGAGATAGAGAGGAAAAGAGTTTAAGCTTTGAATTCAAGAGTTTGCCAAAATTAAGTGTTAGTTGTAAACTTCCATTTTCTCAATCTATACACCAAATCTCATCTCCTATTACAAAAGTCATCCAAGTCATGTTATTATAGTTAAATTCTAGAGATTTGATCAAAGAGAGAGTAGTCTTTGCCAAGTTGAAGAACCGGCCACTCATTTCCTACACTTGTCTGAAACCACCATTCTACGTCACATTCTAAATTTTTGAATTGAGGATTAAGAACACAAGTCATAACCTTGAGGGTGATCAAGAGGAAGTTTGGAAATCAAAATTTTGAATTCTTTCATTTTCCTTATGTTTTCTATCTTGTATTCGTTTTCTTGCTTTCATTTCATATTGTTTTGTTGGAATCTAACCAAAAGTAATTAGTTTTCAATTCTTTCTTTTCTTGCACTTTCTATCCTATATTTGTTTTCTTGTTTTAATTTCATATTACTTTTATTGTAATCTAATCGGGAGTGGTTAAGTTGAGTCACCTACATATTTTTTGTTTGTTCTTTTCTCGGTGTTGCAACAAGATAGGTTTTGCTAGGCCTAATTAGCCGATCAGCCTATTTGGCCAGTCGGCCAGCTAACTCCTTTTGGATATAATGGAGTAGTCTTCCGGTGTTGAGCATACCAACTTCTGATGATCTCCGAGGCACTTGAAACTATTGTTCTTACTTTCATTTGAGAGTTTTGTGAGGTTTTCATTTTGTTGTCATATTCTCTCTCTCTCTCTCTCTCTCTCTCTCTCTCTCTCTCTCTCTCTCTCTCTCTCTCCTTTGGTTTGTAATTATTCTTTCAAGAGTTATAATAATTCTCTGCCTCGCTTCTTTCTATCCCATTCTTTTACTTGCTTTCCTTATTTGTGCATAAGCATCATATTTTTTTTTTCATTAAATCCATGCTTTTCATCCATGTTCCATACATCTTGATTCGGCTAAGTTTTTCATTTGTGGATTTCATCAATTCCTATGTCATTATGTGCGCTACCTCCTATTCTTGAGATGATTCACATGTCATATACTAAAAGTCGAATCTTTAGTTGCATCTCATGAGTGAATTGCATTTGGATTTTGTATATAAGATCATGCATATTTCGCTAACTTTGTTTTGTAGCTGTTCATAGGATATCGGTAAACATATAAGTTTTTATGCATTAGCATACCACTTGTGTGTGTTTTTCTTACTATGTTTAGCATTCTAAGATGAGGTTACTTGCTTACTTGATATAATTGTATGAATGCCGGTGGATGGAGGTTATGTCACTTAATTAGGATTGATGTTGATTTCCATGTTTGTAAACTCAATTTTTTTGAATTGTACATCTTCAAAACTCTTTCAAACTACATGAAATCAAATTGTTCTAAAGTGGATGGTATAGTCTATACTTGTATGCTTCACATAATAAATTATGGGATTAATTTAATAATTGGCATATGAACATATAAAGTTAATAAAACTCTTATCATGATTTAGTAGAGGCCGATTTCATTTGATCAGGTGAGCGGGGGTGCTCATACTTAAGGTTCCAAGCCAAGCATCCTTGGTTATGACGAACAGTGGCCTTAGCACGAGTCACGGGTTTCCTAAGTTTTTCAAAAATATTACGTGGCGACTCTAAGATCTGGTGATGTAGTCCATTTTTTACAAAGATTTTGTATTAAAATAGATTGTCCATAAAAGTTGCCAAATCTGGACTCAATGTGATACTAGATCAAAGAAGCCGAGAGTCTGAACTATTTAATGCACACGAATATCCCCTGGGTATGTTATAAAGGGTCCAAACTATTAACGCGTGCGGGTACCCCTCAGGCGGTGTTACAGTGACCCACTGGAAAGCGATTATTAGGGTATTACATTACATGTCGGTATACTCATGACTATAGATTGCACTATACCCAATATCCAGCTGTAATTGAAGGCTATAGTGATGCTAACTAGATATCTAATATTAAACACTCAAAATCCACAAGTGGATATGTCTTTACTCTTAAGGGTGTAGCTGTCTCTTGGAAATCTTCCAAACGGACTTGTATTTCACGTTCCACAATGGAATCTGAGTTCATTGCCTTGGACAAAGCAACTGAAGAAGTTGAATGGCTTAGGAATTTTGTGGAAGATATTCCAAGATGGTCAAGACCTGTGCCGGCAATCTGCATTCATTGTTATAGTCAATCAGCAATCGGTCGGGTACATAGTAATATGTATAATGGTAAGTCTTGACATATCCGTCGTCGACACAATACCATTGGAAAACTACTCTCGAGTGGCATTGTTATTATTGACTATGTACAGTCTTAACATTGTTGATAAAGCATCTAAGGGAATGATGCTTAAGCCTTTGAAATAAAATTTATCACGAAGGAAAACCCTATCTAGCTAACTGGAGATCCCAAGATATAGGTTCAAAGGGACAATCTAATTGAATATAATTAGGGAACATCACTGAGTAGTTAATCTCCTAACCATTCCTAGGGTACGAGAATGGTGATGCTGCATGAGGTAAGGTTAAGCTTTGCTTTTAATGTCCTTTATGTATAAAGACTTGACAATATCTTTAAAATAAAAAGTCACCTATGAATGCGCGAAGTGGGGCTACTTCAATGAAGATTTGTGAAGGCAGAATCTTTTAAGCACACATAAGACTAGGCGGTGTTCAGGGCCATATGGACACAATAACTGAACTATATTTGGAGAAGTTATAGTGTGAATTATATTGTCTCGATTTACAGTAATGGTAGGATAGTTCAAGGCGATACATCCACTGGACAACTGGTAAATCCGATAAGTTTTCACAAGGGAAGATGCTGAAATCATCCGTTGTAATCCCTTTCAAAGTCAGCCTTGTATTTTGCGTCATATATACAACTAATTTCATTCATGTGGAGAATTGTTGGAAATGAATGAAATTTCATTAATGAATAATATGAATTTTAGTCAATTTCGGACTTAAATTTGTGTAGGACCTAAATGTTATTATATGCGGGTTAAAGTTGGAACGCATTCTTGGCCGCATATGCTTTAATACTTTGACAACGACATGCCAAAATGATTTCTGGATAAATGGGAAATTGGTGTTTTTGTTGGCTTCCTCAAGTTGGAAGAGTCAAGGTAGCTAATGAAGACTTGTCTCACCTTGGAAAAATGAAGTGAGCTTGTGTAACGACCCTAAAATACATATCATGATTATATTAATTTGATTATGTGTTTAATTTTAGTTGTGATATGTGCCATGTGATTAATATGTGCATATTTGTCTGATCTAAAAATTATCTGTCATGAATTTTATTTTGATATGGAAATTGAAGGCCTTAACAGCATCAGAAACCGAAATTGGCTACATGAATGAACTAATTGGAATTTTTAGAACCATTTGGTAAGTATAATTAAAATTTGATTCAGTTCAAAAAAATTAAGATTTGTTTAATTATCTTAAGATTTGATTAGTTAAGTTAAGCTCAATTAGTGCAAATCTAATTCCATGTATCAATATGTGTGTTATAAGAGCATGGAGCTCAATTCCCTTCTCATTTTCTGCTAGAGAGGTTTTTGGAGAGAGAGAGAGAGAGAGAGAGAGAGTCCATCTAGAAAGAGAGTGTGTAATTGAAGAAGAACTTGAAGATTTTTGCTAGAGGAGGCAAGATTATGCAATACACTACAACAAATATCATTTTTTATAGCATGCAATGAATGCTATCAAAAGTATATAATAGCATTTGTTGGCATGCTGTGTTAACCCATATTATTAAAAATTTATATTTTTTATTAGCATTTATTAAATGCAATAGAAGAACACTATAAAATAATATGTTATAGTGTTCTAGGAATGCTATTATATTGTTGGACTTTACCAAAAAAAAACTTTGGCACAATAGTTTGTGAGTGCAATAAAATTTCTTTGATCGCATTTTCTAAAAGCTCTCATGTTACTCTTTTTAAAAAATTCAAAAAAATTATATATAATAGAAAAATTAGTCTAAATGCTATTTTCATTCAAATATATAAAGAAGTAAATAACGAGTATGAAAATTCAATTCATTTCACACAAGCTTCATTGAGGATTAAATAATTACATCATACGAACAATATAGCATATAAGAAGAGACACTTTTGAGAGTAAAAACACATACAAGAAGGACCAACATAGATTCTGATAGAGAGTCAACTTGGGGAGACTGAGCATAGTTAAAGAGGGAAAAATCTTCTGGTTAACAAAACCCAGTGCACTATTTTTTTTTTTAAAAAAAAAAATTGAGTGAATTTTTGTAAAATAACACAAATCTTGATTTCCATATACAAGTTTCCAACAAGAATTTCCCAGTAAGATTGAAATTCACAATAACAAGGTTAGAACTTAGCTTATACAAATTTGTCTAACACAAAAGAAATTGAAAGAACAGCAATACCTTGATAGATGAACTGTCCCACACAAATATGCTCTCAAGCCCTCAGTAATCTGGAAAACTACACAAGAAATAGAAGATAGAAAGAGATAGATGGACATGAGAGGTTATCAAATCGTGGGAAAGCAGGAAACTGACCCCAAAAAAATAGAGCCAGATTTTGGAAGGGAAACTACACAAGAAATAGGAGATAGAAAGAGAATGGATGGAGAGGAGAGGCTATCAAATTGTGGGAAAATAGGAAACTGACCCCAAAAAAATAGAGCCAGATTTTGGAGGAGAAATTTTTTTAGCCATATGTAGCATTGTTCCTCTAATGCAATAATAACTATGATTATTCTTTAGATTAATGACTTATTATAACGTTTTTAAATTGCTACTGTATTAAGCATTGACAAAATATCTATGAAAAATAAAATGTTTTATGGTTTGAAACTTTTTTATAGCATTTTATTAGAAAATGCTATTAATGTCTGTTATTTATAACACATTTTACAAAATGCTATAAATTAATTCTATTAAATATATTTTTTGTTATAGTGATATTAGGTGTAATTCAAGGCTCTAGGTAAGAATTCTAAGTCTTAATTTTGTAGAAGGCCCTCCATGCATCATGTATTAAGAGAATTGTAGAATCATCTAATGGAATTTGAAATAGAGGTGGGTTTTGAGCAAGAAAATGGCTTGCATGCATGTTTATGGAAGATTATACCTTCTTCATTCATGTTTTGGATTTTGGTCTTGAAATCTTTGCATGCATGTAAGTTTTACTTGTCATCTTTAAGAGATTATCATGTTTAATGTTTCAAAAATTCATGAGCTTGTGGTTTTCATTGCATGTTTTGAAGAACAAAATAAAAGAGTTTGAAAATCTTACGTGCAAGAGCTTTTGAGTTTAATTTTGGTAAATTCATGAGATTTCAAAGCAAATGGTTTTTAAGTGGTCATGTATATATGTTCTCTAAAGTGATTTTGTGTTTTTAAATGAGCTGTGCATGACCCAAGGCTTTGAATTTGTGTTTAGAGCTCAAACTTTCTGTTTTAAAAACCTAGAATTTCACAAATGGCTCGAGCGACCAAGTGGTGGCTCAAGCCAACATTGCGAGCTCCCAGTATTTTCACTCTGCAAAAGTTAGCTCGTAACGACTAAATGGTGGCTCAAGCGAACTCAGTTTATGTCTTCAAATGGCTCTAGTGATCAAAAGTTGGCTCTAGCCATCAGCTTATTTTCAGCATGCTTTCAAAGAAGTTTTAAGTTCATATCTTTGTTCCCATCTCTTTTCGGGCATTCTTAGGTATGATTTATGAATCATTCAGGCTTAAGAAGTAAGAAACCAACATGAGTAATTGAATTAGAAAAGATAAGAAGAATTATTCGATCCGAATATATTGTTCAATGTGAACAAATTAAGAGATATGGAGTGAATAAGAAGTTAATGTAAGGAAAGCTAAGTCATGTTGGCCATATGAATGAGTAATGATAAGACATGTTTTATGCTATATACATTTGTGATTGTAGGTCGAGAACTGAAGACCGATCAACCGTTTCTGGAAGCCCACTGTAAGTAACGTTATTGTAAAGATATGATCATATGAATTATATTTGAAATGTTATCGGATATGTTATGATTTCTAAAATGATATTTGTTTACGTGAACGAATGTCCTATTTTCATCTATTATGGCATCCAAAGGAAGTCCCAAGTCATGGGGGACAACATGTTAATGCGGGTTCATGACATATATGTGATTACAAGATCTCACTAGCCACTTGACAAAGTGGTGTTATGTTTGATAATCGATGTCCCGGACTGATTACTCTAGTCGGAAGATGATATGTTATGTTCTGTTGGATGTACCATTATTATGTTCAGATATGAGAATGATTATGTTATGATTTGTTTTATGATTATGAAATGTTTGGAATTGGTTCACTAACTTCTTTACCTTAATATTCTTTACTGGACTTTAGCTCACTGTTTATATATATATATATATGTAGGTGAGTGAGTGCAAGACTGAGTCTAATGGCACCTGTCTGGACTTTTGTTTTGTTAGCTAACCTAAGTGCCTCACGTAGAGGTTCCGAAACTGCCAAGTGATCATGGTTCTGTGATTAAGGCTTCAACCTTTGTTTCTTTTGTTAAAGATGTAAAATTTTAAGACAAGTTTTTGTATACTAGGTATAATCCCTTTTGACTTATCTATACAGTGTGATGACGTAATGATGATGTTATGATATATATACATATATATATGTGTAAATGTTTAAAGTTTTCTGTCTCATATAAGTTTGCACAACTCAATGGATGATGTATGTTTATTTGTTTTCTTCCGCTAGCCTCTTATATTGTGATTCTGTTTAAGAGGACTTCAGTAATCTCAGGATTACTAGCCGGTCATAATGCTAAACCTATAGCGCGGGTTTGGGTCGTGACAGCTTGCTTGTGTATTTAAGTTCAATTTTGGGCTTGAACTTAAATTGTTTTGGGCCTGTTAAATTCTGTCTAGCCCAAGGGCTAAAAAAACTTTTGGTCCAGTCGAAATTGCTTAGTCCAAAACATTCTTGAAGCTTGCATATTCATTTCTACTTACGTTCATTGAACTAGAGAAATGACTGTTCATTAAACTAGGAGATGAATTTGGTAGATTCATCAAGTTCATGTACGATGAACTGGCTAAGTTTTTTTTATTTTTATTTTTTTAACTGACCTGGTTAAGTTCAACTCACTTTTTTATGACATCTCATCCATGACTATATACTCTACTCTCCATGTCTCAAATCATTCCATATAAAAATTCCAAAACCTTCTCTTTTTTCCTAATTTGAGTTCTCCTTTGGTTCATAGATTTTTCGCGACAGAACAACTTGGTACTACCGTTGTTGTTATCTAAGTTGTTTTATCATGGGAGACATGCGCCAACGAGGACCTCCAGTACCCTCCGATGAGGCGGTGAAAACGTCTTAAGGAGGCTGTGTGATACATAGGACTCAGCTTTTGCTTTCAGTCTTGATTTATGATTTTGATTTAATTTCTGCTTTTTATTATATAATTTAAAATTGGTTCGGGATATATCATTTTCAACAATTAATTCACTATTATGCGAGTTATCCATATTTAACTTCATATTATGCGGGTTCAACAATGACCTAACCTCTTTATTTATGGTTTTGGCAATTTCAAACCAACAAATTTGATGAGTTAAAAAATATAAAATGAGAAAAAACATTAATGATCGTATAGTCTTCATTTTTTACAATTTAAAATATATATATATATATATATATATATATATTATTTATTTAGATTTCCAACACAACCATAAATAAATTCAATGCATTATGCTATTCGAAATTATATCTTACAAAATGGTATACAAAACAATCAAATTAATAATTAAAAAAATGCAACGAAAATAAGGAATGAATGTCATTTGATTTGTAATATTAGGATTAATAAGAGATTGTGTAGACAAGTGCCATAGAATTTTGTGCATATATATATATATATATATATTAACAAATTGAATCAGTTTGTAGGTGGATTTTCAAATTTTAACAATAGATTAATTGATTTGTAAAACTTTAACATAAATAAATAAAGATTACATTGATCTTTTCTGAAATTGAAAGAAAATATAGTAAAATTTACATTGTAACATAATTACAGTGACCTCTTTTTTAATAAGTTTAAAGAGATCAATACTAATGCATATAATCTGAAAACAAAAGATATAGAATGTAAAATATACATTTTTATGTAAAAAATATAAAAATATCATTTTTTCATTCATACAACTAAAGAATTTCTGATAAAAATGAGGCCAAGTGATACATGAACTAAAACCTTAAAAGAGCCCATTATAATTACATCAAACTTGTGAAATGTATTATTTTTTTTTCAAACCACAGAAGATTTCAGCATAATTTATCCATAAAAAAATTACAATATGAAATAAAGGTTAAATTTTTCATTTAGAAATAAAAAAATAACGACACAGAATAGTTTAGGTGTCGTTTGGTAACACTTACGTTTTTAGTTTTTTATTTATATTTACAAAAATTTAAAAAACTCAAATAAAAACTTGTTTGGTAAATTTTTGATTTATAAATCAGTGGTCTCAATTTATAAATTTGGCCAAAAAATGTGTTTCCGTTTTGAATTTTCAGTTTTTTTTTTTTTTTATCACCCAACAATAGCCACCACCCGTCACCGTCTTCCGCCACCGTCTTCCGCCACCAACCCCCACCACCCACCCCCCACCACTAATCACCACCCACTTGCCACCACCACCCACCACCCGCCACCACCACTTATCCCTTGCCACCACCACCACCTGCCATCCACCCGTCACCACCCGCCACTACCATCCACCGCCCGCTACCACCAGCCGCCACCATCACTCACCACCTACCCGCCACCACCATCCACCTGCCACCTGTCACACATCCGTCCCCGCCACCACCACCACCGCCACCACTACCCATCCGCTACCCACCTGCAACCACCACTCACCGCCCACCACTACCACCACCACCACCCACTCGCTACCACCCGCCACCATCACCCACCCATCCACCACCACCACCACCACCACCCGCCATCCGCCACTCACCTGCCACCACCACCAACCACCACCCACCACCCGTCACCGTCACCCACCCACCCACTCACCCGCCATCACCACCACCGTCACCCACTCGCTACCACCCATCATCTGCCACCGTCACCCACCCACCACCACCCGCCATCCACCACCCACCTGCCACCACCACCCACAACCGCCACCACCATCCACTCGCTACCACCCACCACCCACCACCATCACCCACCCACCCACCCACCCACCACCACCACCACCCGCCATCCTCCACCCACCTGCCACCACCCGCCGCCACCACCACCCACTCGCTACCACCCACCACCCGCCACCGTCACCTACCCACCCACCACCACCACCCGCCCGCCACCACCCGCTACCCACCACCCACCGTCACCACTTTCCACCACCGTCTTTCGCCGCCACTTGCCACCACTTGTCATTTCTCAATCTTTTTTATACTTTTAAATTTTTTTAAACATTTTGTCAATTACCAAACGCGTTTGTTGTTTATGTTTTTATAAAAATAAACAAAAATCAGTTTATAAAATTTTTGTAAATATAAATTGAAAACATAACCGTTACCAAACAGACCCTTACCATTTTCGAAAGTTTGCAAAAAGTAGATGGAGTGCAAATTTATTAACGCTGTGAACAATACACATTTCGAGTTTTTGATGGGGCAACCTTATTGATATGAACAATGCCTAACAGTTAGGCCCTGTTTGGCAAGACTTTTTTTGGCTTCTTTTTAGTTAAAATTTACAAAAAAAATAAAATAAGTTAAAATAGTCAATAAGATAAAATGTCACATCAAATCCATAATTTTTCACTTTTTCTCTCACAAACATCACATCTACTGCAAAAAAATTCAACCATCTTTCCAAATACAAAAATTTTAACCTACTAAAATAACCAAAAATTAAAATAGCCTACTAAAATAGCCAACTTCCCAAGCAATGCCTTAATTGGTTCATTTTGGGCTTTTTGGTGAGACTACCTCATTGATCATTGGTTCAATGGTAAATTTTTGAGCTTGTAGTCTTGAGATTATAGATTCAAGTCTCGGAGTAACTATTTTGTGCACTCTGTTAAGGAAAATGTTATAAGACCCAAATTTTCTACCAAATAAATGACCAAATGTCTCACATGGGTGTGAGGTCCACAACACTCATCTGAGATATTTGGTCCTTTATTTGATAGAAAATTTAGTATCCCTAGCATTGTCTCTATGCTAAAGATTAGGTGTGTACTGAATCTTTCTCCTCCTAAAAATATATTAATGTGTACTAATTGGGTTTTGGTTTTTTTGGTGAGACCACCTCATTAGTTCAACTAATAATATATTAGTGAGTGGTACACGCGATACGTGTGTAATTCAAATAAGTAAGAATAAAAATAATAATAACAATAATAATAATAATAATAATAATAATAATAATAATAATTAGCATGTAAACCAAGTGGTAAGAGTGTTTTTAATAAAACTCAAGATCTTGGGTTCAAATCTTCTCTACCTCTATTTATAATTTTTTTTTTTAAAAAAATTTAAGGCTAGAAAAAATTGCTAAGTGGCCGGACGGGAAGACACCAAGGCCAAGTTTGGGGACTTCAAAAAAAGCCAAAAAGTCAAAAAGTTACTCAAAAAGTTAAAAAGTTAACACTATTCACCAAAAGTCAACAATTACGGCTGCATAACTCCCAATTCAAATTTTTCCCTACAAATCAATTTTTACAATTTTTTATTACACATTTTTCAATAAAAAGTCAAAAAGTTAACCCAAACATCCATATTTTCAACCTCAATTTTTTAGTCCAAAAAGATAAAAAGTGCATTTTTTTAGTCTTCCCAAACTTGGCCCAAATCTTGCATTCATTTAATAAAATAGTATGGATAGAAGATATAGATAGATAGAAAAAATTGCTACATGGCATGATGTGAAGGTTTGGACACTAAGTCTAGCCTTCAGTTAATAATAGTATAGATATAAATATAAATAAATAGATAAAAGAAGAAGATAGATAGATAAAAGATAAAGAAATTAATATTATAATAGAAAAACAGTCACATGGCATGACTTGAAGATTTTGACACCAAGTCTAGCCTTTTCGTAGTAATAGTATAAAAGATAGAAGATAAAGAAATTAATGTTATAATATATGTTTTCCAAGTGGTAAGGGTGTTATTAATTAAAACAAAGACCTTGCGTTCAAACCTTCTCTTCCTCCATTTATTACTTTTTATTTTAGGTTAGAAAAAACTACCACATGGCATGACGTGGAGGCTTGAACACTAAGTCTAGCCTTCACTTAGAAGATTTTATAATGGGATTGCATTATCTGAAGTTAGCCATCTAACTTGAAAAAGCATTTAGACTTGGTGAGTCGATTTTGGAGTCGACATTAGTAATTCAAACCACTCACTTTTTAGGACTTGTTGAGTAAATTATTCTTGCAAAAAATAAAGATTATCGAAGATTGATATCCATATGTTTATTTTTATTTTTTTTTTTAAAAAAATGGACGACAATTATAATTTCAAGAATAACTATTTATTTTTTATACTACAAATGTGATTCAAACATATATCTAGCAATAACCGATCTTAATTTTTTGCATAAATATTCCACTCAACAAGTACTAAAAAGTAAACAATTCGAATCACCAAGATCACTCTCAAAATGAGGCCACCAAACCCAAATACTATCTCAAGTGAATATGGTCAATTTAAAATAATCTAAATCCTTATATAATATTCACACTTGTGTGAACAAATTTGCACTCGAGATAATGGTCGTATCGTATAAGGATGAAGGACAACCAATGCCCATAGGCCATTTGTAGCACCACCCTTATTTTTATGGGATAAACTCCTTTCCATATTTCATCTCTCCATATTTATCTATACACTTCTTGTGAGTTCCAATTCGAACCCACATCGATGATCCAAATCATCTACTCTAGTGGTCTTGGAGTAAAGACTATCTATGCAAAAAAATCAACTTTATCGAACAATTATGAATGAAAACAAATCGTATTTTGCTTTATAAAATAGATGGTTTAAGTTTACAATCATATTTTCCATTCATTTTATAAAAATAAAATGTGATTTGTTTTTGTGCTTATAGATGTCTCATTAAATTGAATTTTTGCATTGAAGGCCTTTATTACATGACCTATGAGGTAGACGGTTTGAATCATCAATATGAGTTTGAATTGGAGACCACAAGAGGGGTATGGATGAATATAAATAGATGAAAGTGTAGGGTGGAGCTTATCCCTATTTTTTCCGTTTGAGAATTTGGTTATTTTAGTTGACTTTTTAGCTTTTAAGCTATTTTATGAGATGAAAAAGAGTTTGTGTTTGGGATGATTTGTGAATTTTTTTTGAAGTTGAATAGGTGATTGTAATAGAAAAATAATTGATTAATGTGTGCGATATAACATTTTGTCTTATTAACTATTTTAACTCTTTTTTTTTAATGTTTGTTGACTATTTTAGTCAAAATTCTTAATGCCGAACATGAATGATTTTTTTATTGAGAGTAACAACATGTTGGTCATTTGTGCAGGGGTGTGCGCGGTGCAGTTGAGCAGTTTGAGAGTAAAATTATAAATTGAATGGCGGATTGGCGGATTGGCAGATTGACAAATTGCGATGTGAGCAGTTCTGAACGGATTGGCGAATTGAAGAATATTCTAACAAATTATCAAGTCTTTGCATAATATACAACACTAATTTGCATAATATTTTTCATATATATAACGCAAACTAAGGCCAAGTTTGGCATGTGGCCAAAAAGTCAAAAAGTTACTCAAAAAGTTAAAAAGTTATCACTATTCACCACAAGTCAAAAATTACGGCTGTACAACTCTCAATCCTAATTTTCCCCTACACACTAATTTATACAATTTTTTAATACACATTTTTTCATAGAAAGTCAAAAAGTTAACCCAAACAACCATATTTTTTCCTCAACTTTTTAGTCTAAAAAGTCAAAAAATGCACTTATTTAGGACATTCCAAACAATCCCTAATCTTACATAATATTTTTCATATATATAACTACTACTTTGTAATAAATTTCACATATTAAATCTCTCTTACACTCATTTCTCCTTTGATATTTCATTATAGGTTAAAAAATATATATGTGTTAACTATAGAAGAGGGGAGTGGTTTCGAATATAGATTATAAATTTTAAAGTTTAAACTACAATTAGCATATAAAGTAATACGGATTGATGCAAATCGATGTAATTTTTATGGATTGAACTATATTTTACACAATCCTACTTCTGTGTCTCAGAGACCGTCCCTACTTGGGAACTCAATGCTATAATTTTGGATATCCAAGGAATGTCGGATGAGAACCAGATCTCCTTTACTTGGACAGGTTGTCTTAACAATAGGGCGGCACACTGGGTTGCTAAAGCTAAATCGTCTAATACTCTACCTGTTAATTGGGTATGTTGTTTTTTTTGGCTTCAATGGTTAATTATGTAATTTTAAGCATGCCAGTAAGGATCAATAAGCCCTTACAGAATTTTAATTACCAACCAATTATCAAATGATTATATTGAAGTTCTTTCAACCTCAATGAATGGGACTTTTACTGGTGGCTTGCTTAGGAGAAACTTATAAATAATAACAAGTACAACAAACAATTTAGCTACTGAATTTCATTGAGTAAATAAGAACTTACAATGAGCTTACAATGACCCAACCTCGAAAGGTTTACAGCAACAAGCTACTTGAAATTATACCTAGGAAATGTGGTGCAATATAGGAATTGAAGAACTGGAAATGTAAAGAACTGGAAATGTAACAACTGGAAAGAAAACTATGAAGTAAATAACTGGTTTTGGATCTGAATATGGGCCTTCTTCTATTGGCCTTCTCTTCTATATATACTTTTTGATGGTAACCGTCAAAATGGGCTTCTAACCGTCGAAATTCCCTTCCATGATCACTGACCATGGCCTCACACAATTAGCTTCCACTACGCCATTCTTGTAATTAGGCTGCCCTCCTGAATTTGAATTTAAGCTATGAGTAACCGTTGGGCCACGTCATCCTACACCTCTTAGCTACTCCAATGCTACGCAGATCCATTGTTACCAATATGAACTGCCACGTGTCTGTTGTTGATTGGGGACTTGCATTAACTCCCCAACTTACCCTTTACGAGCCTCGAGTCAAGCCATGATTGGCTTATACAAAATATACAGCCAACATTACCCCCCGCACTAATATACCTAATACTTGGTGATATTAGGGGACTAGTGCACTTTTGCCTACATCCTAGGACGTGCATGGACTTTGCTTCTTTTGGAAGTGTAACTGTTTTTCAAGTAATGAAGCACTAAACTTCATTAAATTCTTGCGCTTTGAACCTCCATTATCTACGGAGACAAAAAGGATGATACCTCTTCTGATGGCTAGCCAAACCATCTCTCTTATTGATCAAGCGTATGAAGAGTTCTTGGACAATGATGATCAATCTCGTAAAAACCTTCATGCATTTATTAGCCATATTTATCTACCTTTATTTATACAAGTTATGGAAGCTTTTGCGAAATACGAACCTTTGGACCAAGAATTTGCCAAAATGGATCTTGGAAGCTCTTCCTCTTCCTCTACTCCGAAACCCTCTGCATGGAATGAAGCTGCCTCCTCTTCTTCTCGAAACACCGGCTGGGATGCTTGGTTAACACCAGCTCAACTGCAAATAAGGGAGCAGATTCATCACAGAATTGTTGAATTCAATGATCCTCATTTAGTTCCTTCTTGTTCCCGCAGCTCAGTGGTATACCCCTACATGCCCTTCGATCGCCTTCGTTATCTAGAGGACAATTTACTTTCAGCATGGTATGCCTCCTCCCTGCCAACAAGGATAGTGCAAAAGACTCCTAACCCAATCGAAGCATTGGAATTCAATTCTTCATTCTTGGCTAAGAAGGAAAAATTTCACTCTTTTGACTGGCTAGAGTGTGTGAATGACCCCTAATTCCCTTCTTCTTTTGGGATGGACCCCTCTGCACCCTCTCTCCCTCAAAATCCTAGCTGGATGGAGGAACTGAAACTCACTCTCTTCAAGGGTCAACATTTTTCTTCCTACCAACCTCTAGTTCTTTCAATTGCATTCCAATAATATAAAGCTCAATTTCTGCTTGCTGCATTCTCTCATCTGCCTTTCAAAGTGCTTAGGGATGATATTCCTCACAAAAACTTTTTGTGGGCTTATGACATTGTGTCTCAAGGTCATGCTCTTAACCCCATAGCCCAAACAAAAATACATGCCTTCTTGGACCAGCTCCTTTTCCTACCTAACTAGCATCAAAACTCCTTGGCCACTAGTGCTTCATTGGATGAAATCGCTATCATTCGAATTCATACTCAGTACGAAGCAGAGAACCTTCTCGAAGAATATGATTCCTTCAAGAACAAGGGCTCAGTGTACTGGGATGATATGGATATGGACAAGATGGAGCAAAGTTTGAAAGAGACTGAGTTCGAAGTGAAGGCTAAGTAGCTTTTCCACCAAACACGAGCACATCAGCTGCAAAACCTAGCCTAGATAGAATTGAAGATAGGATAAAGAAATAGCACAAGTTTATAGAACATTGTTGGGCTAAACTCAATGAACTTGTTACTTTTTTTATTCCTTATTATTATGAGATTGAATTTGTAGCCAAATAGGCCCTCCCAATGTGAATGTTTTATGAATAAAATCTAGTTTTCATATTCCAATTGTATGGTTAATATGACCTTATTCCTTGCTTTGCTCACATAATCTTTGTAAATAACAGCTTCGAATTAACCACTATTGCTTCGAAGCCTGGTTTTAGTGTTTTCGAATCATGGAGTTTCTTCTACAAAATGACAACATCTGTCTTCGAAGGGATTTATTTAGCAGACAGTTCAAGAAAGTACTTTCATATATGTGTAAATCCTCTAGTCTTTGAAATTTCCACATTGCTTGACCAAGTATTGGCTTCATAGTGCTTACTTATTTTGAAATCCAAAAAATCAAGCAAGAACCATATTCTAATCACAGAATGTTACAAAGACTCCTTCGAAGGAAATTTCTTTTTATGGAAAACCTAAGAGAATATCCTCAAAACCTTCGAAGTAAACATACCCCAGCTACACTTGAGCTTAAGGTATAAAACTGGCTTCGAAGCCAACTACCTGCTTTCGAAGCCAAGCTGAGTATTTGGAAAATTGGCTTCGAAGCCAACTATATGTTTTCGAAGCCAAACTAATTATTTGAAATGTGTTTCCCTCTTAAAATGTTGCTCTGAAAGGAAACTCTCTTTGTTGTGTTTTTAGGACCGTCTTTTGTATTAAAATAAAGACCCTAATCCCACTTGGATCAAGAATAACCAATTAATTAACTTGGGTCTATTTGACCCGTTAGGCTGAACGGGTAAGTTTTGGACAGAAATGTTTGAAACCCCAATTTCTCGCGATTTTACCTACTCACTTGTCCAATATTCCCTATTCACTCCCACTATTATCGACTTCAAGTTCTTACCCTTCTCATACTCACTATTTACATCTTCCTTCTAACCTCTCCCTAAATAGCTTCTTCTTCCTTGAAAGTACCAGTTATTGAGCGCATAAGCCCGTCTATGGCTTTGAGAAGGTACATCAGTGACAAGATAGAAAAATACAAAGCTAGTGGACCAAGCACCATCGATGGGCGCATTTTCATCCCTCGCCACCATGCTCAAGGAGAATACATCCTTGGACCTATCTTCAAGGAAGCCCCTACCCCACTTCCTGCTCTGTGTTCGCATTTAGAGGGTCACTGCCTTCTTTACGAGAGGGGCCTTGACTGGCGGAGCTAGAGGCTGAACCGCCCTCACCGCTGTTGGCCCACAATAAGGACAGAATAAGAGGAATGGTATGACAGAGTGGTCTATGCTAGAGAATGGGACTTGTAAGAGCTCTGCATCCTCGATGCTCTTCGCCTCTCCAGGTTCATTATCCCTGAAGACCCCTTTTTGATCCCTTCTGCTCTTTGTTTTTGGAACTCAACTTTTAATTTTTTTCCAATTCTGATGCGGTATGATAGCTCTCACTGTCCTCAATATCTGTCATCTCTTAGGGCTCTCACCAATTCGTGATCCCTTCACACCCTGATTATCCAAACCCTTCGGTCAATTTCATCATTTCATATTTAAACTCTTCCTTCAATGATTTTGTAAAAGCTAAAAATAAGAAGGAAGGTCTTGTGACCGAATGAGAATTCTTTTCATTTATTCTATATTGGCTATGCAAATTCCTCTTTTGTACTTCATCTTAGAGGATCATGCCTAAGTTTGCCCCTCTTGCCAAGGCTCTTGCTTCGAAAAATAAGATAGCCTTGGCTTCTTATGTTTTATGCCATGTTTATAGGGCCTGTTCCCAATTTTGTGAGAAACCTCTGGATATTAATCAAGGAGGCCCACTCTGGGTGTCGCAACTTTAGCTTTTTGCATATTTCACTAATTTACACCCCAAGTGCTTGAGATTCTTAGTGCAAAACCCTTCTACATATGGAGAGAAATATGCCAAGGTTTCCCTCTATCTCTCGAGCTTCGCTTATTACTTCACCTTCTTCTATCAACTTCCAATTTCTCCTCTTTCCACCTTCTTCTGCCCCTTCGAAGCCAACACAGGGCTAGCCTGGCTGAGGACCTTCTTGGCTGACAGAAACTGCTCTAGACCCCTACACAGAGACATGTAGGCCTCCATCCTAACTCCAAGGGAGCTCTTTGTTGGCACCTTGAATCCTCGAGCTTACAAATGCATCTCTGAAGTTTATTGCCCTTCCCAATATGCCATGCAATTTGGGCTTACTTAGGGGATTCTTATTCCTCTCTGCAGCCTCTCTAATTTAAATTTTGCAACCAAAGAGCTGAAAGTGCCCTAAACCAGGTTGTATAAGGAAACCTCTAAACTTCTACAAGACTTGGATTCATTTGAATTATGTCCCTTCATTCCATACAGTAATGCACTTAAGAGATGTCAAAATTGGTGGACAGACAACCTGGAGGTGCACTTGTCCATTCCCCCTAAGGATCTACTAGAAGGGCTAGATGTACCCTCTCAAGTCAAGCCCAAGGAGACTGGAAGGGCCATCACCTCCTCTGCTACTCTAGCCACTTCATCCCCTCCTCCAAGAATCACCAAGGCTACCTCAAAGAAAGGTACAAACTTTGCCTCCTTTTACCCCTTTCCTTTTTATGATGCCTTGTCCATTACTTATGGCCTCAATATTTGGTGCAGGAGTTTCGCAGGAGGACTCTCCTCAAAGGAATCAAGCCTTGAACATCCTCAACGGCAAGTAGCAACAAAACAAAAGAAAGTTCATACTGCAACCTAACCCTATGGAGACAATACTTGAGGAGGAAGAAGAAGAAGTTCCACTGAAGAGAAAAAAGAAGACATTCTCCCCTAGTGAGCTTGTCATTGACCCCACTCATGAGGCATCTGTCAAAGCAGTAGAGAAAGAACAGATCAAATAAATTATTGTATTTCAAAGGTCCAAAAAAAGGAGGCAACAACAAATACTAAGCGAAAAAGCTACTGTTGCTGATGCACTACAAAAGGAGACTGCAAGGAAGAGTAAAACTGCTGAGCATTATGCCCTTTGTAGCTCTGCAACTATTACCAATACAACCACTAAAGATGGTAATCTCCCTCATTCCCTTTTGACAATTTCCTTTTCCAAGACTTAGCATAAATTTAACATTTTTCTCTTTGTTTTCTGAAATGTAGCAACAGTCATTTCAGTCCCTCCTCCTTCGACACTACTTTCTTCTATCTTATCTGGGAAGGAGGGGCCCTTCTTGACCTCGTCAAAACTAAGGGAAGCTTTAAAAAGAAAAGGGGAGGTTGACCTTGGAGTGCCGATGAGTGTAGAACCCCTCCAGCTAATACTTCTGCTTACTGGCTCTACACTCCCTATGTCTTCTTCCCTTTTTTCCTTAACGCCAAGCATTCCATCTTTCCTCTCTCCTGGCCTTTTCAATCCCTCGAACTTGTCCCTGATCTCAATTGCCTCACCTCTACAGACTTCTCCTAGAGTCCTAGCTACCCCACTAGCACCTGAGAGAACCCCAGTTGTCATTTCTTCTTCAATGACAGCTGGTACTTCCGAAAATGACACTGGCAGCTCGCTAATTTCCTCCCCACCATCCAGCTCCAGTCCCTCTTCACTTGACTTACTGGTAGCCCAGACCATAGATACTGCTGGGGAATCCTTAACTCCTTATCATATATCCACATGCTTCTATCTTGTCCATTAACTAGTGATTCCTTTGTACTGCCATTGTCATAGGAAGATATGGACATTTTTCAAACCCAGTTGGCTAGCATATTTGACATATCTTCCCTAACTTGAGCAACAAACAATGAAACTGAGCCATTGATCCTTGCTGACTCTCTTTTAGAGATTATTAAGAGCTCTTCCACTGCTAGAGAAACTTCTTTGCCTTGGGTAGACTTAGGCACCTGCTTGGACTTGCTAAAATCATTCTCAAGGATTCCATTCAAAGCCCTACAAAAGGCTATTATCAAAAATGGTTTCCTCCAATGCTGTAAAATCTTGGAGCAATCCAACATGGCCTTCTCAAGCCACCTATCCCAAGCAGCAGCCACCATTGATTTTTACATCAATATTTGTCGTATGGCCAAGGCTGCAAAAGAGGAGTTGCTGAAGAATAAACAGTTTGTCTCCCAAATACAAGCTGAAGTGTTTGACTTGAAGGGACAACACTTTTATACCTCTCAACTTCAAACCCAACTCTTGCAAAGGAAAGCACAACTAGAAGAGGAGCTAGCTGTAGTCAACCTAGCCTTGGATCGAAATACTGAAAAATTACAGACTACCAATCAAGGGATAGCTAACAGGAAACAAGAGATGGCTACAGTTATGCAGTTGTTCTCATCCCTTAGGAGTAGAGAGTCAATACAGCTGAGACATTGTACTGATTTTTGGGCCAATTTATGGCCTCGTGTACTTAAATCTTTATGGAATGAAAGTCCTTATTATTTTATATTTTTCTTATCGATGCCCATTTATTACGCCTTCTTAGCATTTCTTACACTCCTTGTGTTTCCCACACAGTTGGATAATAAGGCTTCAAATACCTGCCATTGATTTTCTTGGGATGCACATAGCCATTTAGACTTCTCAGATGGTAGGCTCTCCCAGGCAGAATTCTATGAATTTGGTATGGTCCCTCCCAATTAGGTAACCATTTGCCAAATTTATGACTCTTATTTCCTATTGGCAGAATTGTCTTCCATACCAAATCACCCTCATCAAAGCTAATATGTTTGAATTTCTTATTATAGCTTTTGGCTGCCCTTTTCTTTTGGAAAATGATATTATTTAATGCCAAAATTTTAGCTTTATCCACATTTTCTAACCCCAAGAACATGCTTTGATGATACTGCTTAATAGTTAACTGGTCTTGGCATTTTACCCCCAAGGATTTGATATTAATTTTCACTGGCAATACTGCATCATATCTATATACTAAGGCATAAGGAGTGATTCTTGTACTTGGCCTTGGGGAAGTCCTGTAGGCCCATAACACATCTAACACCAAGTTATGTCAATCCCTAGGATTTTCTTCCACAACTTTTTGTATTCCTTTTTTCAAGGATTTGTTAGATGATTATGCTTGACCATTTTCTCGTGCATAATAAGGAGTGGAATTAATAAGACTAATTCCAAATTCTGCTGCAAAAGATCTTTCCATCTTTCCATCAAACACAGTCCCATTATCCACAGTTATGGTCTGTGGGATGCCAAACCTATGGATTAATTCTTTGATAAACCTAATAACTTCAGTCTGATCCATAGGCTTATAAGGCTTAGCTTCAACCCATTTAGTGAAGTAATCTATGGCCACTAGAATGAAACAATATTGCCTCGAAGAGGGTGGATATATTTTTCCCATCATATCCATTGTCCAACCTCTAAACGGCCAAGGCTTCACAACTACATGCAAATCAGTTAGTGGCACATGTCTTATCATGCCATGCTTCTAACATGCCTAACATCCCTTTGCATATTCTATACAATCTTTAAGGATAGTTGACAAATAATAGGAATGTGTTCGAAGCAACGATCTCATCTTCACACCAGATTGATGGGCACCATAAATGCCTTTATGCACCTCAGCCATGGCAGTCAATGCCTCTTTTGGTCCTAGACATTCCAATAACAACCAATCTGCTCCTCTTTTGTAAAGGGCATTCCCATACACTATGTACTACATAGACTGCAGTTTAAGCTTCCTGCTAGCCTTCGAAGATGGGCTAGTTAAATATTGAATAATTGGATGCCTTTTAGATGCGCCCTTGGGCTTCATGTTACAGTTCGGACTCAATGTCACGGTTCTTAATCTGATCTCACAATGTGCGATGTGAGATTGATAAATCACCAAAGAATCTAAATCCGGCAAATCGTTTTGGAAAATTGATTTTTGTAAAGAAGTGCCAAACATGGACTGCTTTGCTAGATACAAAGTCGCCACCTAAATATTTATTTTGGGGGAATTTAGGAAACCCTGACTCGTGCCTAAGGCCACGTGTCCGTCATCACCAAAGTTGCCTCGGCTCGGGAACTTGGGTACGATTGGGGAAGGTCATGCAATGAGCACCCCCGCTCACCCGATCAAAGATCGGCCTGTACTAAGCATGATATCTTGTTTTTGAAAACACATGCGTTCTTATTCCGGTTATTAGCTAGTATTACTAAGTGATGCGCATAACACACAAGTATAGACTAGATCGCCTAATTTGGAACAAAGCATTGCATATCCGTTTGTTTGGAAAATGATTTGAAGTTTGCTACTCGCAAGTAGGCTAAAATGCGGATTTGATGAATTGTTCCAATTCAAGTAATCCAACCTTTACCCACAGGCATTCAGGCAGGTATATCATATAAACAATTAGCCTCATGGCAAGCATGTTTTCATGGCAATCGATAACACACATGCAGTATGCTAAAGCGTAAACACTCACAGTATACTCCGAGCCAAAACAAAGAACTCGTTAGTAATCATGTATGATCCTAGCTCATGTTAAGATGGCTAATCTAACACATGCAAAATACAACTAGAAATAGGATCGGCTAATCTAAAATGGCATGTGAAATGCGACAATTGATACATGTATTCAACTTTGGAATTGAAATGCAATGCAGTTAGTATGATGCGCCGAGCCCGGTGCATGCAACACAGATGAATGGATGCAAACATGCAAGCATAAGGATGAAATATGCCCTAAGACTAACCATCGTAAGCGGTTAAGTAAAAGGGAGAAAGAAATGGAGGTTGGAAGACATGCGTCACACACACGCACGCTTATTACAAAATTGTGCCCTCTCGACGGAGGGACCGAAACAATAATACAAATCATCTAATTAACTAACTAACAAGCTAATTAATTATTACACAACCCTTAACTAATTAAAAAAATTAATTAAGCTATGAAAATAGTAAAACAGCCTCGGGAAAAGGGACGAATGCATGCTCGGTCGGCTTCGCTCGGAAATCCGTTGCCATGCTTCATGTTGCCTCTGTTTGCACTACTCTGTACCTCTGAAAATTGTGCCAACTTCTGTGACACTTCGGAACCATCTTGTGTACACTGTGGGAGGTCATCGACCAAGAGATGATGCCATCGACCAAGATAGGAAAGTCATCGACCAAATATAAGGCTCTCGGCCAAGTGTTTGTTGCCGATCGGCACTGAATATGGTCGATCGACCATTTCTTCCAGTGAAAAGCTCTTGTTGCAGTAGCAGAGGACAAACAGAGCATGGCAATGCATTTGCAAGAAAATGTTTGCAACCACACCCCTTATCATGTTTAAGACTCAAAGGTGTGTGGCTCTCGACCCTCGAGCCACCAATCACACATTCCAATGCATGATGGCCAAAGGAGCCCAGTGTGCAATTCAATATCAAATGAAATGCACAAAACACATAAGGGGCCCCAACCTCTATCATGCTTGATCAAGAGGCAAGGGATGCACACATAATGCAATGCAAACATGCAAGCATGATGCGAACAACTCAAGCATGCAACAAGTAAACATGCAACAACATGAAATCCAAGCATACATGCATACAATGTAATAGGTATGTAACATCAATACCAACAACAAGCATGCAATGACATGTAATCTAACAAGTATGCAAGGTGGTTGAGCATGTAACAACATGTCAATTAGTAAGCATGTAATAACATGTAATGGACCAAGTACGCGACAAACATATAAGCATGATCTAAAGTAACAACTTTGAACAACATGGTAAGATACAACATGAACATGCAAGGCATGTAAAGGTGGACAAGTATGCAACAACATACAAAATGAGACAAGCATGCAACAACATGGTAAAATGGACTTCAACTAAAGATGGATAGACCTCAGCCATGCCCAAAATCAGTGGCCAAAATGCTATGGAAATGAAGACAAAGGTACATACAAACATGCATGCCAATTGCCTATCACCTAAGCATAGGAGAGCAACTTTCAAGAACACTTAAAAGAGGACAAACATGGACATGTGGAAAACATGGTAAGCTCTGAAATCACACATGGAAAGGTGCCAAGCCAACTAAATAATGCAAGCATATTATGCAAGAAAGCTCAAAGCTTGGAACTAGCCAAGGGACTCAAACCATGGCCATGCAAAACATAAAGCAAATGGCAAGTATAATCCAAAGCAGTCCTAGATCATGTCAAAACGAGCCTAAAACATGCAAGGACCAAAGCCAAAATAAGCTAGAACAAAGGGCCAAAAACATGAGGCATGCAAGGCTACAAAAGGGGTGTTACACTACACCTATCAAAACCAAACATGGCATGACATAAATCAATAAAAACAGAGTTATGGCATGGTAAAACAAGACCAAAAATCCACTTAGATGGCATCCAAAAGACCTAAACATGATGGCACACACAATGACCCATTCATGAGGCATAAAACATCAACTTTTTAAAGCATTAAAGGAGTGACAAGTGCAAGTGTTTGAGCATGAAACATGGACTAAAATAGTATAACAAATGATGCCAAATCATTGAAATGGTCCAAGTAAAGCATGCTAGTGACTTGGACACTTAAGGCTAACAAGCTAGAATGCCTTATGGCTATACAAAGCATGGCATATATGGTCAAAACAACTCAAATCAGAGCTTAATCATGTTACAACAAGGCTAAAAGCTTCATGGAGTTGAGCCAAAATCATGCTAGAAACATGGCTTAAAGCATGATGCATGTTAAGGCAAATGAAAGGATTGCAAGGCAAGTACATGAAGCATACATGGTATGTCGAAACCAAGTCAAAACAGTGTTATATCTTGGCAAAACAAAGCCTAATACATACTAAAATGAAGCTAAAACAAGCCAAGCAAACATGCTACCAATATAAGCCATTTATATTAGCATTCAAGACAATAATGAGAGGGGATGACCCTCTCCTATTTAGGACTCCAAAACCACATTCCCACCACTGAAAATCCTCTAGATTTAAGTGGTAGGAAGGTCATGCAAAGCCAAGAACAAGGACCAAAAGGGTTGGCCTAAAACAAGGCCTAACAAGGCCTAAGAGGGGAGAAACAACCCCAAACCAAAAAGTGATCTTAAACAAACATCTAAAACATCAAAAATCAGAACTTATTGTAGTTTAGAGTTAAGCTTAAAACAATAAGCAAGAAGGGAAAAAAGCTTAAGCAAGAAAGGGGTATTAAAAGCAAGAATGCTCACCCTTGAAGAACACTTTCAAGAACAAAGCTCCAGCAGGTTTTCCAAGCTTAAACCAACCCAAGAACTCTGAAATCAACCTCAAGGGACCTCAACTCCAAGAGGATGGTGTTCTAGTGTGTGTTTGTATACAATAGTAAGACAATACTACACTTTTGAGTACAAAACAAGGCTAAACAAAGAAGAATAGATACAAAAGTATATCTATCCCTCAAGACTCAATTTTCTGAACCCTTGAGGAGGGAGGAGATGGTTCTCTCTTATAGAGAACCAAAAGCAAAGCTTCTTGAGGAAGCTAAGGAAAGGGGCAAATCCCTCCATACGCGTATATGGAGGGGGTGAATTGTGCATGCCAGCTGTGACAGCTGGCATAAAATATCTGTATAACGCAGATGAACAGGGTTCGGCCAGAAAACATAGCCGATCGACCAACATAAGTGCCGATCGACCAAAAAGAGTGCCGATCGGCCAAAACTTTTGGCCAATGGAAAAAAAACAAGGCCGACGACATCAAGCCTTGGCCGCTGGGTTCAGGGGATGGCAAACAAGCCACCCTCTTCCCTTAGAAGAAAAAACACAAGTGTTTGGTCCACAACCAAGCACAAAACAGACAAGCTGAGAGATCTTGCGGCAAGGCGCGCGACCGAGGCCTCCGGGAACTCAAAACGAACACAGGCAAGGATAATCATTGAGTGTTCAAACAATGAAGTCCAAGTCTTGAGGACGGTCAAAAATGGGGTGTCTACAGTTGCCCCTCTTTGACAGAACTCGAAAGTCATAACATTGACTGGAGTGAATGTTAAAACCTAGAGACGACCCATTTTTGACAAGGCCGAAGACTTAGACAAGCATACAAGAAGCGACGATATGTGCCTGAAGGCAGGGGCAAGATGCAAATGACAATGCACGATGCCGAACATAACTTATGATCATGCAAAGGGAGCTGTAATGAAGCATAACTTCCAACAGTTTTAAGCAAGCAAATAAAAACCAAACTACATTATATACAGAAAGGATGTAAGAGAATTATACAATTCTCGCTACGCCTCACGCAGAGAATATACAATACCGTCCGGTTCATCTGGTTGTGCCAGCTTCAAATGAACCGTACATACAATATCGTGCCTGCAAAAGAAAGAAACTTAACAGGTACAATATCGTTAGAAACATGCATAGCGATGCAAGTGAAAAGTGCGTGACAACGTGAGTGAAGTGTGCATAACAATGCAAGTAGAACGTGTGAAACAACGCATGTTATAGATATGTACGAAACAACGCATGTTATAGATATGTGCGAAACAATGCAAGTTATAGATAGATTGCAAAACAATGCAAGTTAGATAGGTTACAAAACAATGCAAGTTAGATTTGCAACGCAAGTTAGATAGATTGCAAATCAATGCAAGTTAGATAGGTTGCAAAACAATGCAAGTTAGAGAGGTTGCAAAACAATACAAGTTAGAGAGGTTGCAAAACAATACAAGTTTGATAGGTTACAAAACAATGCAAGTTAGATAAGTTGCAAAACAATGCAAGTTAGAGGGGGTGCAAGACAATGCAGAAGTTACTAGGGTTGCAATGCACAAGTTAGTAGGGAGTGCAAGACAATACACAAGTTAGTAAAGGGGTTCAAGGCAATGCACGAGTTAGTAGGGAGTGCAAGACAATGCACAAGTTAGTAGGGGGGTGTAAGACAATGCACAAGTTAGTGGGAGTGCAAGACAATGCACAAGTTAGTAGGGAGTGCAAGACAATGCACAAATTAGTAGGGAGTGCAAGACAATGCACAAATTAGTGAGGGGGTGCAAGACAATGCACAAGTTAGTGGGAGTGCAAGACAATGCACAAATTAGTAGGGGTGCAAGACAATGCACATAACAAGCAAGACAATGAAAGTTATAGGGGGTGCAAAACAATGCAGATAACGAGCAAGACAATGCAAGTTATAGGGGGTGCAAAACAATGCACATAACAAGCAAGACAATGCCAGTTATAGGGGGTGCAAAACAATGCACATAACAAGCAAGACAATGCCAGTTATAGGGGATGCAAAACAATGCAAAAAAGGCATGCATGACAATGCAAAAGAGACGTGCAAGACAATGCAAGGTGAGAAAATGCATGACAATGCAAATGAAATATGCGACATGACGCAAGGTGAGGAATGCATGACAATGCAAATGACGTGCATGACAATGCAAGTATGGAAATGCATGACAATGTAAATGAAACGCGCAAGACAATGCAAGGTGAGGAATGCATGACAATGCAAATGACGTGCATAACAATGGAAGTATGGAAATGCATGACAATGCAAATGAAACGTGCATGACAATGCAAATGAGATATGCAAGCTAGGAATGCATGACAATGCAAATGGCGTGCATGACAATGTAACCATGTAATGCATGACAATGCACATCACGTGCGAGACTATGCATGTTAGGAATGCATGACAATGCAAATGACATACATGACAATGTAAGCATGTAAGAGGTACGCTACTCGCGATGTTGAGGTACAACTTCAAAACAAGATAAGGCGTACTAAATGCAAGAACGACACGACGTATAACTAATGCGCGCATATTATAAACATGACAATACATTGTAATGCAATATATTTAAAGCGATCTGCGAAACTCGCAAGATACAAAAGGATATGAAAAAAAAGGTACACCTTGCGTGTACCGAGCATCGCACACGGAAGACACGGTTCGAGGTTAACTCAGAGGTCGGTTAAGCTTCAACAGTGTGTTTTCTTACACTTTCTTGAGAGATGAAGGTTCCGAACAACATAACTGACCCAAACAAGGGTGTTGGAGATGCATCGACCACAAGGAGAGTCCATCGGCCACCCATCGGTCCCAAAATGAGCTAATCGACCAAATACTTAGCCGATCGGCCAAAAATGACAACTTCAGGGCAGTTTTGTCTTTTAGCCTCGGGTCTTTAAATATGGGGTTCCAAACCCCATACCCTTAGTTCCTCAAACTTGAAAAATATTTCTCTCTCCCTCTAGGTGATTTTCTTCGCTTCGATCTTCATTTTTCTCTTGTTTTCGGGCCTTTTCCATCGTTCGATTCGCGAAATCCTTCCCTCTTCGCACACTTTGAACCGATCGAAATTCGATTTCGGTGTCCCTTTCTTGGTTTCCACCTCTTGGGGTTTGTTTCCCTTGAGTTATACCTCGGTCTTCGTGCCTTTTCCACACTCTAACATTTTCTCCCATTTTTCACCCCTAGGGGTTGATTTTTCGCATTCCCACCCATTTTTCACATCCTTGGCCATTTTCGTACTCTTCTTGAGATGGCAGATGACATTCCACGAGGTGGGACTCCCCCGAAGCTGGACATGGACCCTGAGGTCGAGCTCTTGCCTCTCCGTGTCCGACCATTCGACCCGACGACCTACAAGCCGGCAGTACATGTGTTGCCTCCCGATGGCATTCGCCACTTCAGGGGCTATGCGAGGGGCGCTCCACTGGAGCTTTTATTGCGCGAGCCAGAGTCACATCTATCCTACGGCGCTTCTGAGGTACACTCTTCCTCTGTTTCATTTTTCGCAATGTAGAACAATGACTGCGATAGTCAATCCTGTTCTTTAACTGCTTAACCCAGATACACTGATACATCATATGTGTAGTTCACCGCGAGCACACCTGCACCCGATATCTGTGTAATCTTGAACACATTCACACACACTGCATTTTCAACTGAATAACCCAAACACACTGATACATCATATGCTGTAATTCATCTGTGAGCACACGCACACCCGATATATGTATAATCTTGAACACATGCACACACACTACATTTTCATCAATTCTGAATGCTTTTCAACACTGTATTTCCAACATTGTTTTGCAACTGTTTGTTTTGAAAGCAGGGAGACTCCCATGCCTTCCGGGGGTATGGGAACATCATCGCCCGCAGTTGGTACATGGAGCTGCCCGATGCATTCCATGACATCGTTGATCATGCCGGCTTCGGCATTTTCTGCAGGGGACTCTCGCGCCTCACTGCGAGTAGGCCTCTTCTGGGCGCACTGGTGGAGAGGTGGTGGGACACCACCGACTCCTTCCACCTTTCTGCTACCGGGGAGATGACGATGACTCCCTCTGACTTCTCCATGCTCACAGCCATCGAAGTAGGGAGTGATCCGATCCCTTTTGACACTGATATGGACGAGTGGGACGCCGCCCAGATGTACTTGCTCGACGATCGACCTCCTCTCTCCCGTCCAAGATTTGTGAGCTACTCTTGGTTTGAGGACCACTTCAGGATTTAGGCGCCCATGACTTGGGAGGAGATGGAGCAGTATGCTCGCGGCTTCATCATGTTCCTACTGGGGACCACACTCTTCGCTGACTGGGCGAACACTGTCGCCCTCTACCTGCTAAGTGCACTAGTGGATGTGACACGAATCAGCCGGTATGACTGGGGTGGCGCAGGCTTGGCCACGCTCTACAGATATATTAGCTCATCTTCCCGCCACAGCGGACAGTTGCTTGGGGGCTACTGGCGAGCCTGGGAGGTATATTTTCCCCTTACTGTCTTTTCAATTTTTCTTTACATTATCTGTACACTGCACACACTACAAACATGCAATCTGCTTTACACTGACTGTACACTACACACACTGCACAATCTGCACACTACTGCGAACATGCAATCTGCTTTACACTGACTGTACACTGCACACTCTGCACACTGTTCTGTGATTTCTGCTTTATCTGCATTCTGTTTTATCTGATAAGCGTACCCACTGTTGCTTGGTTGCATTCTGTAGTTGTGGGTGTATGCCTAGTTCCCTAGGCTTGCCCCAGTGCCTGATGTGGAGACGCCCCTCATGGTTCCCTTTTCTCACCGATTCAACGTAAGGTGCGAGGGGAGGCCTAGGGAGTCTTTCCTGTTCTTCCGCCGTTATTTCGATACCATCACCGCAACTGAGGTATTTCGAACCTTTCAGCTCATTTAAGCTTCATTTTACGTTATAATTTCAATATCAGATTAACAAATTGTATATTTTGTCATTTGTAGATCACCTGGCAGCCCTGGGCGGTGTTGCCCGATAGAGTGAGAGATGGGTACGGGGGTGCTCGGGAGACTGCCCGTTGTAGGATTCTGCTAGAGGGCCTGGTCTGTCGGGCTTGGTATTTTGGAAAGCGTTTCTTTGCGGCAGACCCTGGGCTTACCAGAGCAGACAGTTCCAGCGCCTCCTCTTACCCACGTGAGGCATACCGAGAGGTACACCTTAGAGGAGATGGTGGACTACACGATTGGCTAGGACCCTGAGCCCTTTAGAGACGAGGGAGACTACACCGAGTTCATCCAGGCCTATCTGATGCAGCCTTTGACCGGTGCTCACCGAGCTGAGAGAGAGAGGCCTGCAACGCCAGTGGCAGGAGCAGGAGCATCGAGGGCACCTCAGGCCCGTGGCAGGAGTGTGTCCTAGAGAGGACAGGGAGCTGGATGGCCAGAGCTGCCCACCACCATGACATGACGAGGGCAGCGTGGAAATATGTACCAAATACCCATCGCTCCTCCTCCGGCTGATCATGAGCTTGTCGGGGTTCAGGGCTCTACCCCGGTACGTACTATACTTTTCATTCTGTACAATTATTTCACTTCATTTCATTTGATATCCAGCAGAATACTAATGATTTCAACGCTTTTGCAGGCTTCCATCGAGTACACTCTTCAGTCTCTGGAGCTGACGGCCTCCGTGATGGGGATGCTGTAGCAGGGCATCGACCTGTTGACCATCTGTGACATCCCGGTAAGTTCCTTCAACCGCAGTCTCAAACTTTGCATAATCTATTCCATACTGATCTGATGTGCCACATTGTCGATAAGGCACTCAATACACAGCACTCACGACACTGATACGTTGTAACTCACATATTGCTCACAGCATTGCTCACGGCATTCGTACACATACACTGCATTCAGTACTGATACACTGCTCACAGCATTCACACACTGTACTCACACACTGTATTCGGTACTGATACCTGACTCTGTATAGTATGACTGATGCATTTACCCACGGTTCTTTTCAGGCCACATTCCAGATTTTGGCCGCGAGAGGTGCTCCAGGTGGACCTTCTGTACCTGCTCGAGGAGGAGGCGGTGTCAGGCGAGGGATGACGATCCACAGCCGAGGCAGGCACAGGCGAGCCCGTGCTGAAAGCAGTTCGCGTGAGCCTACTCCAGATGACGATGAGTCAGATGAGGAGGTAGAGTCATCTTAAGGTGAGGCTGGAGATAGCTCAGATTCATACTACGAAGCTGGCAACGGTGATCCTGGACCCTCGTCCAGGAAGAGGACCAGAAAGGATTCTCGCTCTCAAGATGACTGATATTGATCCAGACTTTTGCTGTTTTTCTTCTTTTTAGCTTTGTTCAGACATTTTGTTGTTTTTCCTTTTTTGTTTTACTTTTCTTTTTACTAGTAGTTTGAGCACATTGTACTGCCTCATGCAGGTTTTATTTTCTCAAAACTATGTATTTTTTGCAAAAGAAGAACATGAATGAAATGAAACTGCTCTTTTGTTCAAAAAGTGTTACATTTGTACATTCTACGCATCGTATCACATTACATCGCATTACATTACAATGTAAATGAGATTGAACTTTGTTTTGAAAACCAAACTCTCGAATTGCATCAATCAGGTAGTGAACCAACTAACGACAAAACAATTCGATAAGTAAAACAAAGAACTCGACAAGCCAACCAAGTGTAAATACAAAGCAAAACAAAGACTTAAAGAATGCAAATTACAACTCGATAAACAAATGTACGACAACTCGATAAGCAAATAAGCGCGACTTTGCAAAATCAACACCGGAAGGCATTTGAAGTGGAACCAATCACAAGTTCCCAGCATGTTCAACACATAGACTGCTCATAGAACAAGGGAAGAGGCCATCGGCCATAGGGAGAGGCCATCGGCCACAAGAAATGGCCATCGACCAACATTTTTAGCCAATCAGCCAAAAGGGATGGTCGGTCGGCACTATATTTGGTTGATCGGCCAAAAATGGTAAGGACCTCCAGAATGTTAACACCTATCTTCCACTCAACACCTTATCTTCTACAAAAGCCTCAGCCTCATAGTTTTCCTCATTTCAGCTCTGATTTGCACCAAATGGAAGAATTTATTGTCCAAAATCTCACAACTTGGATTGCCAACTTGGATGGCTCGAAAAAGCTGAATTTCTGAGGCTTTGGCATAAATGCACTATTCACGCTGGGTCGCACCTCGCTGCGTTTTCCATTCCTCTATGCCGCGGCAAGGTTTTGGAATCTAGTGAAACGTGTCTTTAGCTTTGGTGGTCAAGAGATGTGTCCCACTTTTGAGGATTTCCAAGCTTTAATGGAGTCCGAGCGTAATGAAGAAATCTTGCCTCAACTCCGGTTCGGCCACATCCAAGCCCTAGGACGGCTGTGCGGCCTTACTTTGCATGACGCTCGGTCATTGATTCACCACAGGGAGCTAGATATTCCAATCTTGGTTTTTCGGTTTTCTGATGCCGGTGACCGCGGCAATCATGATTGGTAGGGTTATCGGCGACATGCGCTTTGCTTGTGCATGCTGTCTCATTTCTTACTTGCCCCAGGCTCCGGTGGGTTTAGCACTCATTTGATTGAGGTCGCCGAGGGCTTGAAAGAGGGAAAAAGCTACATTGCCATGATGCTAGCCGAAACGTTGACGGGATTGGATGCTTTTCATCGCCGGGAGACGGCTAGGTTTGCGGGGAGTCCACTACTATTGCAGGTAATGTTTCCCACCTCATCTCACATATATATTACTCACATCACTCGGCCCTCAGGCTTAGTTTTTTTTTTCTCAAAAACCCTTTGCTCACTTTTTCTCTCAACATACACCTCTCTATTGTTTAATCTCTCATTTTTCATCCCTCCCCAAGTATGGTTGATGGACAAGTTGAGAGTAGTGGACTCGTGTCCGGCATATTTAGCTCGCAGCTATTTATTCCGACGATGTCTAGTCGATGCCCCTGATGAGGGATGGTGGTACAACTGGATGTGCAGTTTGTCTACGGACCACATTGCTTGGCATTGCCCTTGGCTCAATCTGCCGGCAATGAGCTACAACATGACCTGTCAGTCCGGGATTCAGTTGATTGGCATGACACACTGTGTCTTCTATTTTCCGTTCCAGTTCTGACACCAGTTCAGACATGGTTAGATTTGCCCAGAAGAAGGGATTGAGTACCCTGCTACATTTCCGGTCCGAGGTGTGCAGCTAGCTCGGTATGCCATGGCATGGAGGACAAGAGAGCTTCTGGCCCCCGCTTCTACTTTCAGCTACACCCTCTCTGACGAGTGCATAGATTGGCTCAATGAAGAGGCACAAGTTGGGCCCTATTTGGCATCAGAGGCTTCAATTAGCTCTGGGAGGGGACGCAGGAACACCTGACTATGCCCCGGATTTATTTGATTTAATCAGAACTTTCAAGTTTTCTTTATGAATGTAATGAAAAGCAACTTCAATTTGTATTCAAGAGTAGGAGAACTCTGTATTGAAATCAATGAAATTGAAGGTTGTGGGTACTGAAAATTTTCCGTTATGGTCCAAAAATGGTCTAAGTTGTAAAAAGATTAATTTGAACAAAATCAACTTTTATTAAAACTTTTCAAAACCATTTTCGATATGGATCAGAACTGGACACGCCTGAGATCTGTCACTGAGATGCACAACCCCGGATTCTAGCAACTGGAAAGTTACCCCTAGTCTGGATAGCACTGCACTGGAGATCACAACCGAGCTCTTGAATGCTGAATAGACAAAGATGACCAAACATGATCACGTGGACAAAGTTGATCGAGGAAGTGTTTGTGCCTGGACTTCACGATGAAGTTGCCTACGTATTCCAAAGATGGGAATCAAGCCTTACGTAGTTCGGCTCGGGTTCACTCGGGTATTTACGCTCTCTTTTTGCGCTCTAACTTTTGCCAAGGCTGCCCTTTGCGGGTTTTCAACCTTACGAGCTTAGTTTTTATAATTTCAAATTTTTCATGCTCTAATTTTTGCTTAGGTGGCCCTTTCGTGTTTTCAGCCTAGCGAGCCACTCAAGGAAAATATTTCTTCAACTTGTCCATGTTGATCGGTTGGGAGAATTCTAGACCATCTAGGTCCATCAGAACGACAGCTCCACCCGACCAAATAGACTTGATGATGTAAGGACCAGTCTAATTATTTCTGAAGTTGCCCCTAGGGTCGTGGATGGGAGCTCGATTGTCTTTGAGCACCAAATCTCCTTCTTTCAAATTCCTGGACTTAACCTTCTTGTTGAAAACCCTGGCAATTCTGTGTTGATAACCCTAAACATGGTACAGTGCTTTCAGCCTTCGCTCATCAAACAGCATGAGTTCTTTGAACCTGCTCTGCTGCCAATCTGCCTCAGCTATCTAACACTCAGCCAATACTCGCAATGACGGAACCTCAATTTCGATGGGTAGAATGGCCTCCGTCCTAAAAACCAATGAATACAAAGTCGCCCCAGTAGATGTTCTAATTGAAGTCCGATAGCCCCATAGAGCAAATGGCAATTTATCTGGCCAGTCTCGGTAGGTTTCCACCATTTTCTGTATTATGTGTTTGATGTTCTTGTTGGCAGCCTCAACTGTTCCGTTGGTCTGTGGCCGATATGTAGATGACTTATGAAAAGCCACGTTGTACTTGTCCAACAAGTCAATCACTTCCTTCTTGAAGTGGGAACCATTATTTGAAATGATCTCGTTCGGGACCCCATAGCGACAGATGATGTTGTTCCTTATGAACTTTGCAACATGCGAAGCCTTCATCACCGCATAAGATTGGGCCTCAACCCACTTCGTGAAATAGTCTATCACGACCAGAATGAACTCATGCCCATTGGATCCCTTCGGAGTGACAGCCCCGATTACATCAATCCCCCAGACTGAAAATGGCCATGGCGAAGTCAGGTTGTACAGCTTCGACGGCGGAATGTTCATGCGGTTTGCATGGAACTGACATTTATGGCATCGCCGGACAAAGCCGATACAATCCTCCTCCATGGTAGACCAGTAGTAACACTGTCTAAGGATCTTCTGGGCTAGCATCACCCCATTCATGTGCGCTCCGCACTCTCCTTCATGGATGGCCTCCATCAGGCGCTTCGACTCTTCAGTATCAACCCACAATTTATGCATCCCAAGATGACCTCTCTTGTATAGTTTACCCCCGCAGACGATGAACTGAGCAGCCATTCTTCGAATTGCCCTCTTATCTTTGGCATTTGCCCCTGGTGGATACGCCTCTTTTTCCAAGAAGTTCCAGACATCGTAATACCAAATGTTCTCATCTTGAACCTCATCTATGGTAGCAATCAGCTCGTAGGCCGGCACAAATTTCTGGTCAATGATGATCGGACGCATCTGAACTCCAAAAGGGATGTCTATCATAGAAGATAGAGTTGCTAATGAATCTGCAAACCTGTTGTTCTCTCTTAACAGATGAGCAAAATTCAATTTCTCGAACCGAGGAATCAGCAAGTCCAAGGTCTGGTGGTAGATTCTCATCTTTTCTTCTTTGACTTTCCAATCTCCTTTAGCTTGAGATACAACGAGGTTCGAGTCCCCGATGACATCCAACCATTTTGCCCCTAGTTCTAGGGTGGCTTCTAAACCGGCAATGCATGCCTCATACTCTACTTCGTTGTTCGATACTTTGAACCGGAGTTTGAATGCTAGAGGTATGCGGGAATTGTCGAGTGCTATTAACAACACCCCTATCCCATACCCGTAATGGTTTGACGCTCGTCAAAGTACATCGTCCAGGTTTCGTCTTCGACATACAAGATGGCCTCGTCTAGGAATAGGTACTCAATTGCTTCATCCCTGTCCACTGGGTGATCGGCTAGGAACTCCGCTACCGCTCTCCCCTTTACTGACTTGCGCGTCACATATTTCAGATCGGATTTGGAAAGCAGAAGCAACCAACAGGCTAGCCTACCCGTAAGTGCTGGTTTCTAGAAGAGATATTTGATGGGATCTAATCTCGAAACCAGTATTACAGAGTGAGCTAACAGGTAGTGCCGTAGCTTCCTGGTAACCCATACCAAGGCCAGACAAGCCTTCTCCAACGGAGTGTAGCGGGTCTTGTAATCTAGCATCTTCTTGCTCAAGTAGTAGATAGCTCTCCCCACTTTGTCCTCAGACTCTTGTGCAAGCATGCAGCCCATTGTAGTTTCAGTCACTGAAAGATACAAAATCAACAGTTTCCCTGGCTCAGGCGATGACAATACGGGTGGGTTTTGTAAATATTGCTTGATTTGTTCAAAAGCAGCTTGGCATCGGCTGTCCCATTGGAACTTCGTTCCTTTCTTTAGGAGACCAAAGAGTGGTTCACAAGTCAAGGTTAATTTAGAAATAAACCGTCTTATGAATTGCACTTTACCCAGAAAGCCTCGCACTTCCTTTTCAATCCTTGGTGGTGGCATTTCTAAGATGGCCTTGATTTTGGAAGGGTCGACTTCGATACCTCTCTGTGTAATCAAGAACCCCAACATTTTCCCTGCTGTAACACCAAATATACACTTCTGAGGATTCAATCGCAACCGATACTCTCTGATCCGTTGAAAGAATTTCTGCAAGGCAGTGTAGTGGCCCTCTCTTTCCTTGGACTTGACAATCATGTCGTCGACGTACACCTCCACCTCTTTATGGATCATGTCGTGCAAAATTGTGGTTGTAGCCCGGTGATACGTAGCTCCAGCATTCTTCAGTCCAAACGGCATTACCCTATAACAATAGGTTCCCCACGGGGTGTTGAAAGCAATCTTCTCTCGGTCTTCAAGTGCCATCAATATCTGATTGTAGCCAAAAAACCCATCCATGAACGAGAGCAACGCATGCCCTGCAGTGAAGTCTACTAATTCATCGATATGCGGCAAAGGAAAGTCGTCCTTCAGACTGGCTTTGTTCAAATTCCTGAAATCCACACATACCTGAATTCTGCAGTCCTTCTTCGGCACTGGAACTATGTTGGCCAACCAAGTTGGGTATTCAGATACCAGCAGGAACCCTTGCGTCAATTTTCTTGGTGACCTCTTCTTTGATCTTGATAGCCCAGTCTGGGCGGATCCTTCTGAGCTTCTACTTGACAGGTCGGGCCTCTGGGTCAAGAGGGATCCAATGCTATACAATCTAAGGATCGATTCTAGGCATGTCTTCGTATGACCATGTGAAAACATCTTTGAAATCTTTTAATAAAGCGACTAAGCGCTCACGCTCCTCCGAAGACAACGTGGACCCGATCTGGACCAGCCGCGAGTCCTTCTCAGTACCAACGTTAATTTGGGTGATTTCATCAACCAGCGGTTTTACAAACCTCTCCTGCTCTTGATCAAGCAAATATTTCAAAATCGGAGGAATTTTTTCCTCGTCGTTTTCATCAAAATTTTGAAATTCCTGATTAATACAATAAATCAAGGGCACAGAAAAATACTCAAAAGCCACAGCCATTCCATTCTCATTAATCTCTTCCAAGTCGCCTGGTTCCTCTGTTACAACTGACTCAAAGGAAAAAGAAAAAGACGACCTAGACAGGACTGTGGCATCTGGGTTGTCACCCCCAAGAATACCGGACTCAGACTTAGACGAGCTGGAGGGTACGATGGACGCATCCAAGATGCTTGAAGATAGGCTCACAGCCGTTTCATTTCCAATCATAGACACTGAGAGATTATCCCCCAAGCACTCATGTATGATCGGAGGATCTGATAGTAGACAAGTCAGTGCTATCCCCATTTCGATCTCGGTGCTCTCAGAATCCATTTCCTTATACTGCTCAACCTCAGCTGATGGGTCTGTCTGCTCTTTGGCAACATTATCCCCAGATAACTACAAGTCAAAGAAGATCTCAAATCCCGGCAGGCGCCTCTTTTCTGTGTTTAGCCATGGCTCTGAAAAGCCACAGATTGGAAAGTCTTCCCCCTCCCGGACAAAGCGTCTGTTCAGGGTGCCCTGAATAGGCCGATGCACCAAATCAAAATGCCTACCGGTCTGCTTGGCTCTGGCTCTTCCAGCCATCTCTTTGCCTTTTCTCACTCAGTCCTCTTTGGTGGGCAAATAACCCAAGCCAAAGGTATGCGGATTATGCGGCACTTCGACCGATACTGTGATGCCTTTTCGGCCACTTCTTCCTAGTCCAATCCCAAGGATATGTTGGAGCTTGTTCATGAAGTATACTGACTGTGTGCTGACATATAACCGCTCATCAACAGCCAAAATGTTTTGAACGACCCAAGCCTCGACTAGGGTAAATCCTGACAGGAACACATCCTTCGCGCCATGCTCGATTTCCAAAACCGGTGTAGACACCTCTGGTGGTAGATGAATCGACGAATTCCCAAAAACTATGGCCACCCCTTTCCCGTGGGGGTATTTCAACATTTGATGCAGAGTGGAAAAGATCGCCTTTACCTGGTGCAACCATAGCCGTCCTAGGAGTAGATTAAAGGTTACAAGAATGTCTAAAACATAAAAGTCAATCTCTTGTTGTCCTGGACGGACCTTGGTTTGAATTTGCACAGTCCCCATCACTTCTCTGCTAGTATTGTCATATGCCCGTATTACTTGGGCAGTTGGCACAAAGTCTGCGGGCTTCAACCCGATTGCATATGATGTCCTTGACGGGTATACGTTAATGGTGGATCCCGTGTCGACAAGAACTACAGGTATCCATTTGTCTCTGTATTCCACAGAGATGTAGAGAGGTTTGTTGTGATTTGCGCCCTCAGGCGGCAATTCCTTGTCGGTGAAGGTCAACGTCGAGGAAGCTCCTCCCGGAAAGACCAATCCTATCAGCTGCTCAGGAGTGGTATCTATTGAAAGTTTGGCCTTGTCCATTGCTGAAAAATAGCTTGTCTATGAACTCTTGAAGCCATAAGCAGTCCCCAGATGGAGATGTCTGCTTGTATCTTCTTGAGTTGTTTCAGCACAGCCTCTTCTTCGAGCAGCTTTTCTTTCTGCTTTTCCGCCTCCTTGTCCTTTCCGGGCGCCTCTGGTTGATCTAAGTGCGGGGGTTTGAAATACCACCCACTCCTAGTCATGTGGTCAACTTCACCAATATACCAGGTATCATCTAGCTGGTTATTCCCCCAGTCCTCATCCGTGTGGACAAGACATAGGTCATCATCTTCCCACCACATACAATCAGCAGCAGACAGACACCGGTCCGGCTCCGTTACAACTATTCCTGTGCCCACAGCACCTTCTATTCCTGTGCTTGCAGCATGCTCTGTTCCCGCAGGGGCCTTGGCTTTTCTGACCCTCTCAGAATCTTCGATCCTTTCCTGCATAAACTGCTTCAGTGTAGCCTGCTGTGAGGCCCCTGACTTTTTTTTGTAAACCTTATTAGGTTCCTAAATTTTGAATTATTATAATAAAGCTCTTAGTTCGTCGATTAATCGCAAATCAAGCCCTAGGACTGAAAACGCATCACGGGTGAATCCATACAAACCCTAATCTATCCTGGAAGCTTAGAAATCACTTATAACACTCTAATATTAATTACTTAACTCTCAAATTTTAGATTAATCGCTCTAAACCTTAACTTTCAATTTTTACAGTCATCGTTCGGTTATTTACCTTTAAATTCAAAGCAAGATAATATAAACTGAATTATTTTACACTGGAAATAGATACTTTGATTGAACCCAAGCCCTCACATTTTTATTAAATCACAAATTGACCCCAAACAAGTACTATTATATTTATATATATATATGCACTTATACCCAAAAATCTTTTTTTAATAATGTATTTTGCAATTTTCAAGATTTGTACAAAATATATATAAATATATATATATATATATATATATATATAACATGTCCATCAATTCACCATCACATGGCTAGCCATCATACCCCCTAGACTATAATCATTGTACTTTAAAATATCTTGAAATCTTGGAGCAATAATGACTTTGGTACCTATAAAGATTTGCTATATATATGTGTGTACTTCTAACTAGAAGATATTTACATTAGTCCTGGACCTAATTAGATCATAATTAAATACATCAGTAAGGTTCTAATCCTCCTCATTTCATTACATTTAATGTGAAGCCCCGGAAAAATGTATTTGAATTATTTTCTTAAAGCCCCTCGGTTATTTGAATTATTTCAGATCTTGTCGGTTAGCATTTTATTTTTATTTTTCTAAAACAGGAATTTTTCTAGCTAGATTAGATTCCCTAACCTAATTCAATTCTACATAAGTTACATGTATTTAACTCCAAGCCCTCACTCTTTATTTAAATTCTAAACTTACCCAAGAACTAGTACTTGTACCTTGTACCTTGAAGTACCATCAATCTTGTAATATATATATATATATATATATATATATACACCTTGTGTCCTAGAGCCTAAAATTAATAGATAAATAAAAAATAGCCCCTTCTAGGAGAAAGTGAGGAAACCATTTTTCAAAGCACATCATCATGAGATTCTAGGAAAAAAACAACCTAGTGACCTAGACCTAGGATGCAAAATCCAAGAACTAATTTCATTACAACTAGGAGTTGCCTAAACCAATGAAAAAGCCTCCCAAATCCCTTCCATTCCTTTAGAATTCAAACAAATCCCAACCTTTCCATCCATATCCAACTAAGGGGCTTTTAGGACTTTTTGCCTCAAAACCTTGTCTATAAATACCAACACACCCCCTAGCTTGCAAATACACACAACACACTCACTCACACACACATTTTGGTTAGAGAGAGGGAGGAGAGCAAGGAAGAGAAGTCTAGAGGAGGAGAGGGAAGAAGAAGAGAGTTTCTTGTGCAAAGCTTAGTAGGTAAGCCACCAACACAACCTTCTCTTCATTTTCTTTTCTAATGCATGTTCTTTTTAAAGATTTTAAGTGATGTTTCATATCTGTTATTATCATGTTCTCATGTTAAAAATACCAAGATTTGAGTATTGATTCCATCTCTCTTGTATTTTCCCCATTTTGGCACAAACCATCTTTTTTTTGTACGAATCTCTCAACTTTTCAAGGGCACTCTTTCAAACAAATTTTCTGAGTTAAACATGTGATAGTTAGCATATTTTCCTCACAAAAGAAATGAAAATTTCCCATGGTGGAACCCCCTTTTTATAAATTTTCTTGTTTTGGGCATTCTACCTTGAAACCTGTTTTTGCAGTCAACTTTCAAAACTTCCAGAAAAATGTACAAATATATTATGAACCTCTATTTTATGTCAAAACCTTCCTTAAGGAGTTAGATTTCAACTAAAATTGGTTTCATCGAAAAACATTGAGCGGTTTGCAAGAAAATCAAGTTTTCGTAACAGTCGACAGATCTGGGCAGATTCTGGACAGATTCTGGAACAATGCTGGACTATTTTCTAAATAACTTAAAATCGGGAAAAGCAATCCCATTTCCGAAAAATGTTCTAGGAACTAGATCAAATTCTCTACGAACCATAGGAAAACCGAGTCTGGTGGATGAACCTAAGTAGTTCTTCCATATTAACCTTCATGTGATGTTAAATCTGGAAATTTGTTATGTTTGGATGTTTTATACCCTTGTATTCATGAAAATGTTTAATGGCCTATTATCATATCTTGGCATAATGTTGTATGGGTATGTTATGTTATTTATCTTCTTGAGGAAGCATGCTTATGTGAATTTCATTTTATTGTTTAGTTGGACTAACCTTGACTTAAAACACTTAATTCAACGGGAAACCTAATTGGGTGGGTATTGGGTTTTCGAGCATTTGAGTAATGAAAAGATGAGAATATGTGGTATATGGTATGTTGGGATGCGTTCCCTATTTAAAGGTTAAAGTCTTGCGCAAGTGGTTTTCGGGACCCTTGAACGGAGCGGTTGTATTCGGACCCTAGGTGGTTTGGTGTAAGGAGGGATTCGGGCAAGGCCCTATTTTTACCGTCTCTTTTGAGGTCCTGCGGTTGGCGCTACGCGGTATATAACCATTGGTAAGCATCCGTGGTTAGGTCTGCAACAAAGCAGCAAAAGAGGGGGCATACCGAATAATCCGCGTCCGATTCTTGTGGTCGGGAGGACGAAATCTCTTTGGGGGATTTCTAGTTTACTGACATCTAACTTAACTATTTGTTTATTTATTGATTTATTTACTGGAATATCATGCTTTACTACTTGATATTATAATTGTGATTGTGTATTGGACTGGGAAAAAGGGGTAGGGTGTGTGTGTGTTTACTGGGCATTCAAAGCTCACGGCGTATCATGCCAGGTGACGAAGCGGAACTCATAGCGGAAGACGACAAGCCGGAAACCTTCGAAGACTTTTGGCTATCTTAGGAATACTAGAAATTTCCTTTTTGTTAATTTGTAATACTCATATGAAGTTTAAAACCTTCTTTTTGGGATGTAATGTAATGGAACAAACTTAGTAATAAAAGATATTTGTGGCTATTATGTTCTATATATGTATTAACCTTATCGTTGCTTATGAGACCTTGTGTCAATACCTTTTAAGATCTGTCAAAAGGGTAGTGCGCTACCTAAGAAAGCTGGACTTAGAAGGGAGGCTATTTTGACTCCTCCGGCGATCTGGGATCTTACTTGGCTATTGACCATAGGACTCATTAGTGACTCTCCTTTGTCTGCAACCAATAGTGTAGAATCGGGGCGTCACACCTGCTGTTAGTATCTTTTGTTCACAAACTGCCTATATTCTGAGAAAAATTCTTTACACCGGTGCTCTCCGGCGATGTACTCTGATCTTCGGCTCTTCCGACCACTGTTGATGTCTCCGTCCCTGACGGACCCTGTTCTAGTTGAGGTTGTTCAACAACATCCGGCTAGTCGTCAAGCCACCTAGTAGATTCTGCTAACCCATCCAAACCAAACCAATTGATAGTCACGTCCCCTGAGTCTTGCTCTTCAAAGAACTACAGATTTGCAATGTCTTCTTCCAGATCCGCTAGGTCATCTAGCCCCTGATTGGGTCCATCCTCTCGTACTACACAAATCTCTGCCCCCACTGGTAATTCCACATCCGACCTAGCCTGGCCTGCTGATATAATGTAACCGCTCAGGTCGTACATGAAACTCTCAGACCCCTCAGGCTCTATATAATCATTCTGATCTGCACCCGCAGTTGACCCACTTCTATCTTCAATAGCCGCCACCATCTCAGGTTGGGTTTGGGAGATGTCCAATACGCACAAGTCAGTGCTGTCGAGAATGAACACCTCCGGTTTGGGTAAGTAAGAAAGGGTGATATATATACTAGGGTCATATGACACAACCCCAGTTTGGATTAGATTGATGCGTTTGGGAGGTGGAGCTTGGTTATGTGGTGGGAGAGGGTTGGTTGTGACATTCGGTTTCTCCGGAGGCACGATCACCCTGTTATCAATGAGATCCTGAATCTCATGACGAAATCTAAAGCACTGGTCGGTGCCATGACCATGTTGTTGGTGAAAGGCGCAATACTTGGCTGGGTTATGGGAAGCATGGAGTTTATTTGGTAGTGGTCACGGCTCCAGGGGCTTCAAGTTCCCTTTTCTGATTAAAACCCCCAAAGCTTTGGACGGGGAATGTATAGTGGAGTGAAGGTTCTTTGGCCTCAGGGTGAATACTTGGTTGTTTGTGAGCTACTTCCGGACATGCCGATAAATGATGTAGCTGCAAGGGTTCTCAGGGTGGTGGTGGTGACCATTCCCACATCTGAAGATCTACTAGCTGCAGCACTGCTTGTGCATTCATTTGTACTGCGATTGAATGCCCTCTTGGGCTGCTCTCTATCCTGGTCAATCAGACCCTGTTTCATAGCATCCTCAATCTGCACCCCTATGTCATGTAGATCTGCAAAGGTGGGTGTCATGCCCCAAACCCGCCCCTAAAAGTTTGGGCATGACTTCTTTAGAGACGGACATGTAACCTGGTAATTTAACATACGGGGCCTTATCGGAAGCGCAAAACTAAATAGATAAATAATAATGAACAATTAAACTCCATTGAGCTATTCCTACATGCCAGGATCTCATTCATCACATGCATTATACTGGATAAGTAAAGTCTCAACTATATCCCAGAATATGTACATACGCATTTACAGTTCTAGCCCTAAAGTCGGGCATATACAAAAACAAACATGAAAGGTATATACAACCACTTTAGATGGACACTCATAAGCAAACCAACATCTTGACAACTTTAGAAATTAAATGACTTAAACAGTGCCTGGACATATGGAGGTTGACAAAAAGGAAGCAACGTCTTGGCTAGGACTGACCGCCTGTTTGGTGACCTACAGAAACAGACATAACAGAGGGTGAGCCAGGCTCAGTGAATAGTATGATACATAAATGCACAATTTAAACATAGTACATAACAATGCATAAGTAAATGCGAAGATCATGTAGTTAATCTGTTCCTGTTCTCATTTCATATGGCCTTAGGCCCAATCCTGCAACATAAACATAATGGCTATAAAGCCTTTGAAACATGGTGGCACGAGGCCCTTGAAACGTATGGCACGAGGCCCTTGTAACTTGTGGCACAAAGCCCTTGTAACATATGGCACTAAGGCCCTTGAAACGTGTGGCACGAGGCCCTTGTAACTTGTGGCATAAAAGCCTCATAACTTGTAATGGCATAAATCCCTTGTAACTTGTAATGGCATAAAAGCCTCATAACTTGTAATGGCATAAAGCCCTTGTAACTTGTAATGGCATAAAGCCCTTGTAAACATGTTGGCATTAAAGCCCTTGAAAATGGCATGAAGCCCTTGTAAACATGTTGGCATTAAAGCCCTTGAAAATGGCATGAAGCATACTTAAACTTGTAACATATACATGAAACATACCTGAAACATCCTTGAACTTGTAATATACTTGAAACCATACTTGAAACATACTTGAACTTGTAATTTACCTGAAATCATACTTAGACCATACTTGAAATATACTTGAATTTACAACATGCGTGAACTTGTAACAGGCGTATACTTGTAACATATTTGGACTTGTAACATACATAGACTTATAGCATACTTGGACTCGTAGCATACATGAACTTATAACATACTTGAACTTATAACATATTAAACTTGTATATACTTGAACTTATAAACTTACTTAAACTTGTGCATACTTGAACTTGTCACATATATTAACTTGTGACATTCTTGACTTATAACATACGTAATCTTGTAACAGACTTGAGCTTAGAACATACGTAAACTTGTGAACATTCATTACGTCATAACGTAACATATCAGAAAACAGGGCCTTTCTTGTCATATTATGTCATTATTGTGCACCTAACATAATAGAATAATTCATATTCTTATGTAGTCACATAAGGATGTTAAACCTTTGCATTCATGTGTAACACAACCAAACAACTTCAGATTCATATGGATTCACATAGTTTTTTCCAATTATTCTGATTCTTCGAAGATGAACATCAGTTCCACTTATCCTTTAAGAAATCACAAAGGATGCTTATAAATAACAAAGGGTTAATATTTGTCATTAACAGAATAAAGGATTCCAAAATCATACCGACGTACGCGAATCTTTCAGTGTTCATGTCAGTTCATATTGAATTCCAATTGTCATAGATGTTCGTATAACACTTACAAAGAACAGAGCATTAGTAACAATAATTATCAACAATAGATAAAATATACATTTTTGTACTACTACTCACAGTGTTTAGATGCTAGGTCCGTCCCTGCAGATAACCCTATACAATTCAATTCAACAACATTTAACACAATTCGACATAATCGACATAACCCCACATAATTATTACTATCCAAGATAATCCACATTATTTAACATTATTCAACTCAATACTACCAATTATAATTCCACATAATTCAAATTAATTTGCTAAGACTCAATTCAATATTCCGTAGCCAAGTTTACATCATCCACATCGTCAACAAACCCTTCCTCCCAATCTCCTTTCTCATTAAGACATGATTCACCATGCTCATAACAAAGTTCATTCGCAATTTTAAACATAATTTCCAAGTATCACCAAATTCCAATTAAATTTGCATATACATGATTCAATACCTCAATTTCATTATTCTACTTTCAATTTGGGTTAAATCTTTAGTTATCATCTTTAATTAACCTAGGGTTTCAAGAAAATATGGAGATTTCAAGAAATAATCAAACTTATTAACCCAACACTTTTTATTCCAACTTTTCCATTGATTATACACCTAGGACTCATAATTCACCATTTTAACCCATTAATTAACTCCCAACATCTTCAAATGAAGAGTATTCAAACCCTTACCTCAATAATCAAGCAAAGAAGTGAGCTTGAGAAGAAGCCTTCACAAATCCAAGTTCTAATCGGGTAAAATCGTCGATCCTCCCTTGTTCTCTATCCTTGATGCCAAAAACCATGGTGGATCGTGAGCAAAGTAAAGGGATTCAAGGATTTGGGGCTAGGGTTTCGGACTTAGGCAAAGAGGAAGGAAGAGGGAAGAAGAAAAATATGAGAAATGATCCAAAATCCCGTTTTTAAAGCTGCTGTCCCGAAAAACCTGCTATTCCCGCTCGAGCGTCCCAATTCCCGCTCGAGCGGACCTGCTCCCAGCACAGATTTCAAAACTTCAAACAGGTATAACTCCCCCATCCGGACTCCGTTTTAGGTCGTTCTTGTGTCCAAATTGAAGCCCCGAAAATAAGCTTTCCAATGGTTTTAACCTCACATCCAAATTCCAAGTGTGGAACAAGAAAACGGCAAAAGAGTGACGGTTGGTCATAAACGAATTATTCAAATTAAAGTTTTTGATCCAATCTTACTTTACCATCATATTATCATCTCAATCAATACTCCAACATAAGATAAGGAGGTTCTAAATACACTAATAAAAATGTCCAAAAACGAACCTACGTGCCTCAGAAATTTAAACTTGACCAAGAGACCCGCTCGAGCGCCCAACCTTGCGCTCGAGCGCGCAGACCAACAAGGTAGTCTGCTCGAGCGTCTAATCCCCCGCTCGAGCGGGAAATCACAACTCGCAGAATCTCAGGCCGCCTGAAAAATTTGCTGGGAACCCCAAAATTACGCTCGAGCGCCAACTATTCCGCTCGAGCGGAGGGAAAATTTTCAGGTTGCTTGGTAGAGGTCACCAATCTAGTTTCAAAGGCATAATCCAACGGATAATTCTTCATTTCCAATGGCAAGCACATTAACCCCTAATTAAATAAGGATAACTTTCTATACGCACTTTGGGGGCATTACAGTGGGAATGGGGAGAACGATCATCTTTTGCATAAGCTTGGGCTGGAGGTTGCGCACAACCATCCGTATCTGATCCTTGTCAATAGGCCTGATGGTCATCATCAAGGCTTTGGCCCTCCACCGGGTCACAAAATCGGAGAAACTCTCCTTAGGCTCCTGCCTAGTTGTCTCGAGATCACGGGTTGTAATCTCAATCTGTGTATTGTAGGAGTATTAAGCTATGAAGGCCTCGGCCATCTCCTCCCAGTTCCTCTTGACGGAATCTTCCAGTTTTACATACCAAATAGTCGTTACACCTGATAGGGTCCGGCCAAACAAAGAAAGCTTCTGCAATCTAGAGAGGCCCATCGGCCTCAGTATGTCCGAGAACAGCCACAAATGCACCATAGGATCTCCAGACCCGTCGAAACGGTCTATGTACGGCATCTTAAATCGGTCCGACAGCAACACGGCTGAGTCGGTGTACCCATCCTCAATATCCGGAATAGACTTCACACCTTGGGATTTCTTGAACAGCTTTTTAAGCTTGCTCACTTTTAACGCTGTGGGGTCCACCTTGAACTCAAAGGGGGAATCAGGTAGGTTGGTAGGTGCTTTGGATAGCTGGGGTAGGTTCAGGGGTGGAGCCAACCCTGTCGGAATGTCCGTATCCTCCTGGACATTTGTTGTCTCCCCGAGTATTGGAACTCTTGGTGGGGGAGGAGCTTGGTGTGAAGCAGATGCTCCAGTTTGCTGCTGTAGCCTAGCAATTAACTCTGCCTGTTAGGCCATGACCTCAGCCTGTTGCTTGGCAAATTCTGTTTGACGGTCAGCGTCCTGCTGCATGGTTTTCATACTCTCCTGGAGCTAGCGTATCATCTCCACTAAGCCTGCCATATTGTACTGATCTAGCTAAATAACTGGTATATTTGTCCCTATAATAGAAACTGAGACCTCAGCCTGACTGTTCACTGGTGGGGTAGACCACTGATCTGGCAACCGTTGTACCGATACACTGCGCCTTTTTGACCTCCGTCTAGTAACCGGGGGTAAAGAAAGGAACACTGTTTGTCCGTCTATTAGATCCCTGGATCGATTATGTCTACGACCTCTAACCCAGAGTGCTTGGGGGATATCTACCTGGTCGGATGCAATGGTGCTAAACTACCTTGCGAAAAGATAAATAAAGCATAATAAGAAAATAATGAACAGAAAAATGGACAACATAACAGCTTAAATAAAGACAACACACAGTTTGGCAAACACAAGCTGACTGAACCGTTCTCAACCACTGATCACTGTTCCCAAAAATCACTGCCCCAAATTTGAATCTGATACCCGCAGATACGACTGACTCACAAAATACTAATGCCCGCAAGCCTGATACCCAGACTTGCAAACTAATACGTGCGTTCCTATAGAGGCCAACTCAAAAAAGCACATGGCAAGCAAATGAGAGCCAAAACACCCCTATGTTGGGGTAGGGTTTCCCTGTCCTATTTTGTCAGGATCTAGGGTTTCGCTACGCACACAGCAGTTTCAAACAACCTACAATCGGGTAAGCAACCTATCCTAGCTTGGAATAGTCACTATGGATTCCGAATATGCACTAGGTCGAATGGTCAAAGAGGGTTCCCCAGTAAAATCGGGGTTTGTGTTCCCGTCGTGGCAGAGCCCGCAATCGGTCAGCCTTATGGTATGCTTTTCAAAGCAAGTCTCCGGCAAACCGTTCAGGAATAGCATACGGCAAACACGATGTCCTAGGCGCACCAATGCAAAGAAACACATAAATGTAATCAAAACAAGATATCATGAGTTCGAGTCAAGTTCTCTAACTCCCCCGCAGAGTCGCCAGAAACTATAGACGCGCCCTTGGGCTTCATGTTACAGTTCGGACTCAATGTCACGGTTCTTAATCTGATCGCACAATGTGCGATGTGAGATTGATAAATCACCAAAGAGTCCAAATTCGGCAAATCGTTTTGGAAAACTGATTTTTGTAAAGAAGTGCCAAACATGGACTGCTTTGCCAAATACAGAGTCGCCACCTAAATATTTATTTTGAGGGAATTTAGGAAACCCTGACTCGTGCCTAAGGCCACATGTCCATCATCACCAAAGTTGCCTCGGCTCGAGAACTTGGGTACGATTGGGGAAGGTCATGCAATGAGCACCCCCGCTCGCCCGATCAAAAATCGGCCTGTACTAAGCATGATATCTTGTTTTTGAAAACACATGCGTTCTTATTCCGGTTATTAGCTAGTATTGCTAAGTGATGTGCACAACACACAAGTATAGACTAGATCGCCTAATTTGGAACAAAGCATTACGTATCCGTTTGTTTGGAAAATGATTTGAAGTTTGCTACTCACAAGCAGGCTAAAATGCCGATTTGATGAATTGTTCCAATTCAAGTAATCCAACCTTCACCCACAGGCATTCAGACAGTTATACCATATAAGCAATTAGCCTCATGGCAAGCATGCTTTCATGGAAATCGATAACACACATGCAGTATGCTAAAGTGTAAACACTCACAGTGTACTCTGAGCAAAAACAAAAAACTAGTTAGTAACCATGAAATGGAGGTTGGAAGACATGCATCACACACACGGACGCTTATTGCAAAATTGTGCCCTCTCGACGGAGGGACCGAAAGAATAATACAAATCATCTAATTAACTAACTAACAAGCTAATTAATTATTACACAACCCTTAACAAATTAAACAAATTACTTAAGCTATGAAAATAGTAAAACAGCCTCGGGAAGAGGGACGAATGCATGCTCGGTCGGCTTCGCTCGGAAATCCGTTGCCATGCTTCATGTTGCCTCTGTTTGCACTGCTTTGTACCTCTGAAAATTGTGCTAACTTCTGTGACACTTCTGAACCATCTTGTGTACATTGTGGGTGGTCATCGACTAAGAGATGATGCCATCAACCAAGATAGGAAGGTCATTGACCAAATATAAGGCTATCGGCCAAGTGTTTGTTGCCGATCGGTACTGAATATGGTCGATCGACCATTTCTTCCTGTAAAAAGCTCATGTCGCTGCAGCAGAGGACAAACAGAGCATGGCAATGCATTTGCAAGAAAATGTTTGCAACCACACCCCTTATCATATTTAAGACTCAAAGGTGTGTGGCTCTTGACACTCGGGCCACCAATCACGTATTCCAATGCATGATGGCCAAAAGAGCCAAGTGTGCAATTCAATATCAAATGAAATGCACAAAACACATAAGGGGCCCCAACCTCTATCATGCTTGATCAAGAGGCAAGGGATGCACACATAATGCAATGCAAACATGCAAGCATGATGTGAACAACTCAAGCATGCAACAAGTAAACATGCAATAACATGAAATCCAAGCATACAAACATACATGCGTACAATGTAATAGGTATGCAACAACAATACGAACAACAAGCATGCAATGACATGTAATCTAACAAGTAAGCAAGGTGGTTGAGCATGTAACAACATGTTAATTAGTAAGCATGTAATAACATGTAATGGACCAAGTACGCGACAAACATATAAGCATGATGTAAAGTAACAACTTTGAACAACATGGTAAGATACAACATGAACATGCAAGGCATGTAAAGGTGGACAAGTATGCAACAACATATAAAATGAGACAAGCATGCGACAACATGGTAAAATGGACTTAAACTAAAGATGGATAGACCTCAGCCATGCCCAAAATCAATGGCCAAAATGCTATGGAAATGAAGACAAAGGTACATACAAACATGTATGCCAATTGCCTATCACCTAAGCATAGGAGAGCAACTTTCAAGAACACTTAAAAGAGGACAAACATGGACATGTGGAAAACATGGTAAGCTCTAAAATCATACATGGAAAGGTGCCAAACCAACAAAATAATGCAAGCATAGTATGCAAGAAAGCCCAAAGCTTGGAACTAGCCAAGGGACTCAAACCATTGCCATGCAAAACATGAAGCAAATGGAAAGTATAATCCAAAGTAATCCTAGATCATGTCAAAACGAGCCTAAAACAAGCAAGGACCAAAGCCAAAATAAGCTAGAACAAAGGGCCAAAAGCATGAGGCATGCAAGGCTACAAAAGAGGTGTTACACTACACCTATCAAAACCAAACATGGCATGACATAAACCAATAAAAACAGAGTTATGGCATGGTAAAACAAGAACAAAAACCCACTTAGATGACATCCCAAAGACCTAAACATGATGGCACACACAATGACCCATTCATGAGTCATAAAACATCAACTCTTTAAAGCATTAAAGAAGTGACAAGTGACAAGTGCAAGTGCTTGAGCATGAAACATGGACTGAAATAGTATAACAAATTATGTCAAATCATTGAAATGTTCCAAGTAAAGCATGCTAGTGACTTGGACACTTAAGGCTAACAAGCTAGAATGCCTTATAGCTATACAAAGCATGGCATATATAGTCAAAACAACTCAAATCAGAGCTTAATCATGTTACAACAAGGCTAAAAGCTTCATGGAGTCGAGCCAAAATCATGCTAGAAACATGGCTTAAAGCATGATGCATGTTAAGGCAAATGAAAGGATTGCAAAGCAAGTACATGAAGCATACATGGTATGTCCAAACCAAGTCAAAATAGTGTTATATCATCGCAAAACAAAGCCTAATACATACTGAAATGAAGCTAAAACAAGCCAAGCAAACATGCTACCAATATAAGCCATTTATACTAGCATTCAAGACAATAAGGAGAGGGGATGACCCTCTCCTATTTAGGACTCCAAAACCACCTTCCCACCACTGAAAATCCTCTGGATTTCAGTGGTAGGAAGGTCATGCAAAGCCAAAAACAAGGGCCAAAAGGGATGGCCTAAAACAAGGCCTAACAAGGCCTAAGAGGGGGGAAACAACCCCAAACCAAAAAGTGATCTTAAACAAAGATCTAAAGCATAAAAAATCAGAACTTCTTGTAGTTTAGAGTTAGGCTTAAAACAATAAGAAAGAAGGGCAAATAGCCTAAGCAGGAAAGGGGTAATAAAAGCAAGAATGCTCACCCTTGAAGAACACTTTAAAGAACAAAGCTCCAGCAGGTTTTCCAAGCTCAAACCAACCCAAGAACTCTGAAATCAACCTCAAGGAACCTCAGCTCCAAGAGGATAGTGTTCTAGTGTGTGTTTGTGTACAATAGTAAGACAATACTACACTTTTAAGTACAAAACAAGGCTAAACAAAGAAGAATAGATACAAAAGTATATCTATCCCTCAAGTCTCAATTTTCTGAACCCTTGAGGAGGGAGGAGATGGTTCTCTCTTATAGAGAACCAAAAGCAAAGCTTCTTGAGTAAGCTAAGCAAAGAGGCAAATCCCTCCATACACGTGTATGGAGGGGGGAATTATGGATGCCAGCTGTGACAGTTGGCATAAAATATCTGTAAAAAGTAGATGAACAGGGCTCGACTAGAAAATATGGCCGATCGACCAACATAAGTGCCGATCGGCCTAACCTTTTGGTCGATGGTAAGAAAACAAGGCCGATGGCTTCATGCCTTGGCCGACGGGTTGAGGGGATGGCTAACAAGCCACCCTCTTCCCTCAAAAGAAAAAATAGACAAGTTGAGAGATCTTGGTCCACAACCAAGCACAAAACAGACAAGTTGAGAGATCTTGAGGCAAGGCACGGGGCTGAGACCTCCGGGAACTCAAAACGAACACGAACATGGATGATCATCGACTGTTCAAACGATGACGTCCAAGTCTTGAGGACGATCAAAAATGGGGTGTCTACAGTTGCCCCTCTTTGACAGAACTCGAAAGTCATAAGATGACGGAAGTGAATGTCAAAGCCCAGAAACGACCCATTTTTGGCGAGGCCGAATACTTAGACAAGCATACAAGACAACGAAGATATGTGCCCGTAGGCAAGGGCAAAATGCAAAGGACATGCACGGTGCCGAACATAACTTATGATCATGCAAAGGGAGCTGTAATGAAGAATAAAATGCAATAGTTTTAAGAAAGCAAATAAAAACCAAACTACATTACATGCAGAAATGATGTAAGAGAATTATACAATTCTCGCAACGTTTCACGAAGAGAACATACAATACCGTCTGGTTCGTCTGGTGGCGCCAGCTTCAAATGAACCATACATACAATATCATGCCTGCAAAAGAAAGAAACTCAACAGGTACCATATCGTTAGAAACATGCATAGCAATGCAAGTGAAAAGTACGTGACAATGCAAGCGGAGGGGTGCATGACAATGCAACCTAAGTGTGACGCATAACAACGCGGAAGGGATGCACGACAATGCAACCTAAGTGTGACGCACAACAATACGGAAAGAGGTGCACGACAATGCAACCTAAGTATGACGCATAACAATGCGGAAGGGATGCAAGACAATGCAACCTAAGTGTGATGCATAACAATGTGGAAGGGATGCAAGACAATGCAACCTAAGTGTGATGCATAACAATGCGGAAGGGATACAAGACAATGCAACCTAAGTGTGACACATAACAATGCAATGAAAACAAGCATAACAATGCAAGTGAAGTGTTCATGACAATGTAATGCACTAACAAGTGCAGGTAAGGTGCGCAGATAGTGCGACGCAATGCACAAAATAGTGCGATGTGCAAGATAGCCCGAATGAAATGCAATGCACAAAATAGTGAGATGTGGTGCGCACAATAGCGCGATGCGCAAAATAGCGCGAATGAAATGCAAAATGCAATGCACTAACAGATGCATATGAGGTGCGCAAAATAGCACGATGCACAAACTAGCGCGAATGAAATGCGATGCACTAACAGGTGCATATGATGTGCGCAAAATAGCGCGAATGAAATGCAAAATGCAATGCACTAACAGGTGCATATGAGGTGCGCAAAATAGCGTGAATGAAATGCGATGCACTAACAGGTGCATATGATGTGCACAAAATAGCGCGATGCGCAAAATAGCATGAATGATGCAAAATGTAATGCACTAACAGGTGCATGTGATGTGCACAAAATAGCGCGATGCACAAAATAGCGTAAATGAAATGCAATGTACTAACAGATGCATATGAGGTGCGCAAAATAACATGATGCGCAAAATAGCACGAATGCAATGCGATGCACTAACAGGTGCATATGATGTGCGCAAAATAGCGGGATGCGCAAAATAGCGCGAATGAAATGCAAAATGCAATACATGCAGAATGCAAGTAAGGTGCACAAAACAGTGCGATGCAATGATAGTATAGTAGATACAAAAAAGGGTGACATACTCCAACCATGCTGGAATCATGAGAGGAGGAAAAACAAACAATCAGGCATGCATACAATGCAACCTGAGTCAAATTCCAAACACGCTGAAATTGTGTGAGGAAAGGGACACTTAAACCACGCTGAAATTGTGAGAGAAGGTCCAGAACAACCCGCCCAGGTGTGTTCAAAACACAACCTGAGATAAATTCCAGACACGCTGAAATCGTGTAAGGAATGGGGACGCTCAAACCACACTGATATCGTGAGAGGAGGTCCAAAATAGCCCGCCCAAGTGTGTTCAAAACACAACCTGAGATAAATTCCAGACACGCTGAAATCGTGTAAGGAATGGGGACAAGGAGAAACATAGGGACATATCCCCACTGTTTTGGAAAAAGAAGGAAACATAAGGATATATCCCCATGTTTCGGAACGGTACGGGCATTGGAACGTATTCCAAATGCTCTAAACCAGAAAATGAGAAACATAGGCAGACATCCCCGTGTTTCGGAAAGAATGAGAAACATAGGGACATATCCCCGTGTTTCGGAAAGAAGGAAAACCTCTCAGCGTGTCACACGTAAGAGAGGGAAGAGAAAACCTCTCAGCGTATCACATGCAAGAGAGGAAAGGACTGTGCAAGAAAGCGCAGTCATCTAAATGCGTGTCAAACGCGAGAGGAGAAAGATAGGTCCAAACGCATGCCAAATGCGAGAGGAGAAAGGTATTAGTTAAACTGAACCGGAACGTCCCTGAATGAACAGTACATACAATACTGTGCAAGAACGGGAAAGAAACTAGATAGGTAAAAATGCAACACAATGCATGATCTTTAAGGAATGCAATAAACAAACAAAGCGGCGCTTCAGCAAGCACCTCACGGGGTGAGTGGCGATAAACCTCTATACTCTGACAGGGATCCCCCCCTCATGTTCCTCGAGCACTTACCCTGAACTCACAGTAGAAAGGTCCTGAAATGCTGACAAGGAGCAACATCTGCTGGTGAAGCTACGGATGCTGCTTTTCTTCCTGATTATATTCACAATTTTCCCTACTCTGCAACGGGGTGACAGACTAGGTTGGCTCAGTTTCCAGAATCGAGATGCATACCCGCTACCTCAACCTATGGGGCTTCCATACAGATTTCAAGCCGGGGATATACCCCTGGGTATTCAAACCAGACTTTAGTCTCGGAAATTCCAAACCTTTGTGTTCTAGGCAACAACCATTCGAACTCTAGTTTCCACCATCGCAATTGATCTCCTACGAACTCATTGCAAACACAACCAAGATGCCTCTGGCACGGATCGGTACTCCAGGAGAGCACTTCCGATTGCCATTCTGGCATGAAAATAGTCGACACAGTATTCAATTCATTTTGAACACACAGCCCGTAACACAGTACTCAGTTTATTCTGCACACGGCTCATTCTGAACACACTGCTCACTCTGAACACACGGCTCATAACATAATACTCAGTTTATTCTGCACACGACGAATTCTGAACAAACTGCTCATTCTGAACACACGGCTCATAACATAATACTCAGTTTATTCTGCACACGACGAATTCTGAACAAACTGCTCATTCTGAACACACGGCTCATAACACAGTACTCAGTTTATTCTGCACACGGCGAATTCTGAACAAATTACTCATTCTGAACACACGGCTCATAACACAGTACTCAGTTTATTCTGCACACGACGAATTCTGAACAAACTGCTCATTCTGAACACACGGCTCATAACACAGTACTCAGTTTATTCTGCACTCGGTGAATTTTGAACAAACTCCTCATTCTGAACACACAGGATGCGAAAACAAAACATGCAAAAGTTGAAACAAACTCGGATGCTCCAAATTTTCCCTCTTTTCTTTTGCTTTGCAACCTAGAACCTATAGCTTCAGATAGGTCCTGATTCTACTGCACTAAGATGACCTGGGCTGAACCCTACGATTTTATGAAAGAACGACTTCTATTTTGCACAAATGTAGAGAATGGCACAGCACTCTGAGCACAAAACGATTCATTTTTGAAATTGAAATTAGAGGTATTAACAGGATATTGAGCCTACAACTGACCACAGTTAAAATGACTCAACAATGAAAAACAAAAGGTAAACAACCTAAACACATCGAGAAACACTCAAAACGACTCAAAAACGAGAATCGAGACAAAACAAAAGACATGACACACAGACGTGTTTCAATGGCAAGAGACCTCTCAGTTCACGAGGAGCCAGTTTCTTCGGGTATTGGTTCCCACCCTTTCTCATTTGTGATTGTCACATCACTCATCCCTCAGGTTCTGTTTTTCTAAAAAAAGCCATTTTCTCACTTTTTCTTTCAGCGCACATCTCTCTATTCTTCAATCTCTCATTTTGTTATCCCTCCCCTGGGTGTTTGATGGATAAACAAGAAGTTGCGGGCTCTTGCCCCTAACATCCTGCTAAATTCTTCTTGTTCTACTCACAACAGTGAACTCCCCCCACAGAGGGGTCGCGCCACAACTGGGTGTGTAGGGAATCTGTAGCTAACACCGATTGATGATGCTCTGCTGGGATGTTTGGACGTGATCAAATGTGTCCAAACGAAGGAGTGGAATATCTTGATCCAATCTAGTTCGTGCTTCGCACTTGGCTTGATACCTCGTTGCTTGGAGGATGAGAGAGCTTTCAGGCCTTTACTGACAGCTTCAGTTGTGCCCTTTCTGGCGAATACAGTGCCCTTTCTGGCAAGTAGAGTGCCTTTCTTGGCAAGTATGTTGACAATGGGGAAAAGACAGAACACCTGACTCAACTGTGCCCCTAGTTCATCATTTTGACCATTTTTTTGTTTTGGCTTTCTACTAAAACAATTTTAATCAATATGGGAGTTTGATTAACATACTTGTTCAACTTTCTGATTTGAAATCATGCAAGTTAGTCTGTGAGCACTGAAAATTTTTCTTTTTGGGTCCAAGATATGGCCCAGTTTTGGAAAAATGGAATAATTTTTTGAGAAAATTAGTCAACCTCAGTAAAAATTCTCAAAAACTATTTTTGCAAACGTCCACTTCTCAACGAGCACGGAACCTACTCTTTAGATGCACAACCTCGGATTCATAACAATGGAAAACTGCCCCTTATCTGAAGGACACTGCATGGAAATGGAAAGTTGCCCGTTGTTTGAATAGCACCGCAACACATTGTAGGGCGATGGTGAGTTGCCCCTTGTCTGAATGGCAGCGCAACGCATTGTAGTCAATCCTTAGAGTGACGAACACAACCAAACTCTCTCGGATATAAAGAAGGCAAAGATGATCAAAACCAATACATGGGCACAATCAATTTGGAAGTGTTTGTGGCTGGACTTCAGAATGAAGGTGCCTACGTATCCCAAACATGGGAATCAAGCCTTATGTAGTTCAGGTTAAGGTACACTCAGCTCGGGTATTAACCTCTCCTTTTATGCTCTAACTTTCGCCAAGGCCGCCCTTCCGAGTTTTCAACCTTGCGAGCTCTGTTTTTCTTTTCTTTTCATTCCTTTTCATTTCTTTTTTTTTTTTTCATCTTTTCTATTTTTTTTTTTTTCATTTCTTTTCATTTGCTCTAACTTTTGCCTGGGTCGCCCTTCCGGGTTTTTGGCCCAGCGAGCCTCTCAAGGGTAAAAGTGTAACTTTGTCCATGTCAAATGGTTTTGAGATCCTGAAGTCATCTGAATCCAGGAGAGTGGCTGTTGTTCGCTGATGATGTAGGAGTCCATCCAATGGAGAGCTGAATTGCCCCTAGTGTTGTGGATAGGAACTCAATTGTCCTTCAACAATACTTTCTTTCTTCCTCCCTTCTGGGATTTGGCATTCTTGCCGATCTTCGTTGACTTGAGAAATGTCCCAATTTTGACTCTTCGAGCACATCGGACGTTTTTGCCCATAGTTTGAGAGGGGGGGCTTCTGATCTAGCTTCGCAAGCTTGCTTTGACGACGTCTAACCTTCTTGATCTGACTTTGTTGCCACTTATTCATAGGCTACTTCAAATATGGCCACACAAGTCTCACATCATGATTGATCTTTGAACATTCTGAATCCAAGTTCAAGGTGTGAAACGAGAGAGATCGAATCTAGAGGCTGAGAGCGATCCTAAGCTGCACAATCTCAAGAGTGATTCCATACAGGTCTTCACAGGACCGCGCAAAACATTTTTTTGAAATCTTTTAAGAAAGCGACTAGTCGCTCTCGCTGAAGACAAAGTAGAACCAATCTGGATCAAGCCAGGATCCTTCTCAGTACTCACATTAATAAACGTGATCTCAATCATTAAGGGCTTAGCATGCCTCTCTTTTTCTCAATTGATCAAATTTTTACAAAACCCGAGGAATTCCTTCCTCTTTGTTTTTGTCATAATGTTCAAAAAGTTTTGAAAAACTTAGGTCAATGCAAAGACTTGAAGGCACAGAAGAAGTAGGTGAAAATGCATTACCGTTTCATTCAAACTTTTGGCACAATCGGCGCAAGGCAGAAGCAAGCACAAGAGTGTGAAAATTACTGCCGTTTCATTCAGATCTGTTGGGACAACTAGCTCCAATGAAGAAACAGACTCAAAAGAAAGTGAAAAGACAAACACAAAAAAAAATAGTGATATTCGAGGTAACGCCCCTGGAATCACTCGACTCCTATGCAACAGGACTGACTCGATACAACAAGACAGATCCAACTGACATAGTACAAAAAGACTGACTATATACAAGACAACAAAACTGACTGAATACCCAAGTCAAAAAGTACAAAAACTAGCATTCACAAATGCTCAAAATAGTGCGTGCTATACGTCACATCTAAAGTAAACTGAGTGCCACCCGCAGGTGGTTCATCCCCTGATCACATCACATTATCCTCCAGGTTTACTGATCTAGTGACAATAGACTTTGCTGAGCTTGGTAGGAGGACGACCCCGTTGTCAAACAAATCTTGTACTTTGTGGCGAAAACGGAAGCAATTGTCGGTGTTATGACCAATTTGTTGATGGTACGCACAGTACTGAGTAGCGTCATGACCAGATGGAAGACAACTAGGGAGAGGCCGAGGCTCAAGGGGTTTGAGATGTCCCTTTTCAGCAAGGATTTGAAGAGCCTTGGATAAAGGCATATAGAGGGCATGGAAGACCCTGCGACCTCGGGGTAAATACTTCGAGGTTTGTGGATTTTTGTTGGATGCACTAGCAAAGGGGTCGGCAGGTACTGGCTTGGTCTGCTGATCTTTCCCGGGTATAGAATTAGGGTTGGAAGGAACAGTTCTGGTACGATGGCCCTTCTCCCGATTTTCCCCTTGGCTCAAACTGCCCTCGTTCTAAGTGACAAAAGCATCATCCACAGTTTTTGAAGCAACTGGGAGCACTTGATGTTTGTTCAATCCCCCGACTTTCAAAGCCTCAACAACCAACAGAAGTTGTTCATAGGGATGAGTGTCTTCCCCCACCTTGTCTTTACCACTCGCCTCAGCTCGGTCGAAGGCTTGGGTCGCCACATCAGTGCGAAGTCCTGTTATTGTCGACACGTCATAACCGGAACTTGGGATGGCTTCGGGTTGACTGAGTTCGATTACAATTCACCCCAATAGCGGGGGCTCTTCTGGCATGAAATTTCCGGCATACGACGTGATCGATGGCGGAGCCGACATTCCGAAGGCTAGATCAACCACAGACCTCTGAAGATCGCCGATCATTCCCATCAGCTCAAAAGTGGTAGGCTCACGGGTTTGGAATAATTGGGGTTCCCAGATTGGATGTGCGGCAGATGACCTGGACGGGCGTTGCATTTCAACATCGGTCTCATCTTGCATGGTGATTTCCTGGTTCAATGCTACTACCATGACCACAATTTCTTCTGAATTCTGCGTCATTACGAGTCTGCTGACCTGAACAGAGATGATGCGACTGGTGACTAACGGATCAGATGAACTAGCAAGCCTTGATTGGCCTTTCTCTGCCTTGCCTCAGCGAAGGAAAATACCGACTGCTCTGAACTGAATCTCTGACCTGACAAAGTCTCTCAGCAAAAGTTCAATGTACCCGGGGGATATCAGAGCCTTCTGAAGCTATGGTTCCAAGACTACCTAGCAAAAGAGAAAATAGGCAGCATCTCAGCCCAATTTCACTGGAACAGATACGAGGATAGCTGAATGGTTGTACTCTCTACTGAATTCTGCCAAAATTTTGCCTGAAAAGCTGATACCCTCAGGTAAAATTGATTCCCCAAAATACTGATGCCCTCAGGCCTGATACCCAGACTTGCAAACTGATATACGCATTCCTGTAGAGACACACTCCCCAAAAGCACATAGCAAGCAAATGAGAGCCAAAACACCCCTATGTTGGGGTAGGGTTTCCCTATCCTATCTTGTCAGGAGCTAGGGTTTCACTACGCACACAACGGTTTCAAACAACCTACAATCGGGTAAGCAACCTGTCCTAGTTTGGAATAGTCACTATGGATTCCAAATATGCACTAGGTCGAATGGTCAAAAAGGGTGCCTCGGTGAAAACTGAGGTTTGTGTTCCCGTCGTGGCAGAGCCTGCAACCGGTCAGCCTTATGACACGCTTCTCAAAGCATGCCTCCGGCAAACCGTTCAAGAATAGCATACAGCAAACACGGTGTCCTAGGCGCACCAATGCAAATGCAATGCAAAGAAACGTATAAGTGTAAACAAAACAAGATATCATGGGTTCGAGTCAAGTTCTCAAATTCCCCAGCAGAATCACCAGAAACTGTAGACGCGCCCTTGGGCTTCATGCCACAGTTCGGACTCAATGTCACGGTTCTTAATCTGATCACACAATGTGCGATGTGAGATTAATAAATCACCAAAGAGTCTAAATTCGGCAAATCATTTTGGAAAACTGATTTTTGTAAAGAAGTGCCAAACATGGACTGCTTCGCCAGATACAGAGTCGCCACCTAAATATTTTATTTTGGGGAAATTTAGGAAACTCTGACCCGTGCCTAAGGCCACGTGTCCGTCATCACCAAAGTTACCTCGGCTCGAGAACTTGGGTACTAGAGGGAAAGGTCATCTATGAGCACCCCCGCTCGCCCGATCAAAGATCGGCCTGTACTAAGCATGATATCTTGTTTTTGAAAACACATGCGTTCTTATTCCGATTAATTAGCTAGAATTACTATGTGATGTGCACAACACACAAGTATAGACTAGATCGCCTGATTTGGAACAAAGCATCACATATCCGTTTTTTTGGAAATGGTTTGAAGTTTGCTACTCGCAAGTAGGCTAAAACACGGATTTCAATGAATCGTTCCAATTCAAGTAATCCAACTGTAATAACCCTCACCACTGTTTACCGATAAACTACTGATTACTGCTAAACTAAGACTGATTATGATAAGTAATCGAACTGATTGAAATACTGAACTGACTGACTAAAATCTGGAACTAAATTGATTAAGTATATCTGTTTAATTGTATGTCTATCTGTTGACTATTTGATTATCTGTTCATGCCTTTGTATTTAACTACAAATTGAAGGCCTTATCGGCGGCCGAACCAGAAATTGATTAGTGTTTCATGATCAGTAGAATTTATGTGATTTAATGGTGTATTTATCTAAAATGTGATTTGGTATGATTAAATTAGATTAAAATAAGCTTAATGTCAAGAGTTGGCGTAATTACCATTTTGCCACATGAGTGGCCCACTACCTAGACTATATTTGAGCCTCACAACACTTTAACAAAACATTTCATCAGTCCATTTCTTGTTCTTGTCGACTTGAGAGAGTGAGAGGTAGAGAAAGCTTGAGTTCTTCACAATTTGGCTTAGAGTCTTATAGAGATTGAAGGATTCTTGCATATTGAGCCTCTAGACTTGTAATTGAGGAACCTAGGTATGAATTTCATCCTCCTTATTGTGTATTTAAGTTCCTTCTAGCATGGGTTACGGTAGTTTAAAGAGTTAAGTCAAGAATTGGTTCAATAGTGTTGAATTAGAGCTCAATTGTTGCATGCATGTATATGTATTGAAGTTTTGAGGTTGTAGTCCATAATTCCTCACTTGCATGTCCATGTTTTGAGAGTAGACCATGATTTCATCATGTTTTTGTAAGAGTTAGCTCATTTGAGCTTGTATTGAAGCTTTGAATTGGTTAGATTCATGCATGTTTGCATGTTTTTCATATTCTTGAAAATTGGTTTGAAATTGAGTTGTTTGAAACACCCTTGGGCTTTGATTTTACAATTGAGCTTTTGAATCATGTTAAACTTTGAGTTTTGGGATGTTTTTTGGAAAATTGGCCCAAGAGGATCGAAATTTATGTTTTAAAAGTTGAATTTGAGCTTGAGGTTCAAATCTGGGAATTCCAGATTTTGAACTCACGCTCGAGCGGGGTGACTGGCGCTCGAGCGTGAAATTCATGCTCCCCGTACTTTGCACTATTTTGAAGTCCGCTCGAGCGGAATAATTGACGCTCGAGCGGGACATTGTGTCTCATGCTCGAGCGGGTGTCGAGTGCCCAATCGAGCATGATTTTCACCTATCCAGCACTTTTGACTGTTTTGCAAAATGCTCGAGCGGGTAAGTCTACGCTCGAGCGGAAACCTTTGTCTGCATGTCCGCTCGAGCGGAGTAATCTACGCTCGAGCGTGACCCCTGTTTTCTGAAAATTCTGAAAATGCTTTTAAAGTGCATCTTTGCATCATCATCTCATCCTAGGCATTATTAGGCCTAGTTTAAGGCATCTTAATGAGGATATAGATGTAGAACCACAGTGAAGCAAATTAGGGATTAAGTTATTATCTTTCCCAACTGTGTAGCTTAGTTTGTGTTCAATCTGTAACTGTGTAGGGTTGGCGACTGGGGACGCGCTCTAGCTTTACTGTAGCCCAGACTCTGTGAGTAACAACTGTGTAAAGATATGTTCAAAATAATTATCTTCTAAACAATTGAACTGTACCGCTTTCTGAACTGATACTGTTAATTGAATGAATGTATGTCCTATATTCTGAACTGTACTGTGGCATCTTTAGCAACTACTGTTTACTGTTACTGTTGCAGAGATCTCTGTCGGTTCCCTTGTTGGAACCACTACTGTTACTGATTGATGGCCATCATTTACTGTTCGGTCTTTTAAGACCTACTGTTTACTGTACTGTTATGCTAATGGATGTACCACATATGACTGAATGAGTGATATAGTGAATTAATGAACTGTTCTCATTACTGTAAGGACATTCATTCTTAACCTCTTTACGCATTATGTTATTCACTGGGCTTGAGCTCACTGCTCATATATATATGTAGGTGTACAGGCACCAGACCGTGGCTAGAAGCGTTGGGGTAAACTCTAGTTTTGTCGAGCCAACCTATGTGCCTCACTGCGAGGTTCCGAGCCTGTCAAGTTATGGCTTAGCGGTGTTTTAATTTCCCCGTCTGTCTCTGTATCTGTTTTGTATAACTGTATAGACTGTTACTGTACTGTGTAATAGGGATTAGGTCCCTGAACCGAATGATTGTATATATGTACATACTGTTCTGTACCGTTCATGTATATGTGGATGAAAGTCTTTTTGGCATACAGACTGTCACAGCTCATTGGACATTGTTTATTTACTGTATTGGCTTCCGCCAGCCCCTGTACTCTGTATTCCTGTTTTACTGTTAAGCAGGCCTTTGGTAATCTCGGATTACTGGCCAGTTACGGTGCTAAACCCATAGGGGCGGGTTTGGGTCGTGACACCAACCTTCACCCACAGGCATTCAGGCAGTTATATCAAATAAGCAGTTAGCCTCCTAGCAAGCATGCTTTCATGGCAACATTAACACACATGCAGTATGCTAAAGCGTAAACACTTACAGTGTACTCCGAGCCAAAATAAAGAACTAGTTAGTAATCAATGCATAATCCTAATCCATGTTAAGATGGCCAATGCAACACATGCAAAATGCAATTAGAAATAGGCTCAGCTATTCTAAAATGGCATATGAGATACGACAATTCGATACGTGTATTCAAATTGGAATTGAAATACAATGCAGTTAGTATGATGCGCCGAGCCCAGTGCATGCAATACAGATGAATGATGCAAACATGCATAGTGTAAGGATGCTAAATAAAATATGCCCTGAAACTAACCATCGTAAGCGGTTAAGTAAAATGGAGAAAGAAATGGGGGTTGGAAGACATGCATACACACGCATGCTTATTACAACAATTGGCCCTCTCGACGGAGGGACCGAAAGAATAATACAAATTATTTAATTAACTAACTAACAAGCTAATTAATTATTACAAAACTCTTAACTAATTAAACAAATTAATTAAGCTACAAAAACAGTAAAGCAGCCTCGGGAAGAGGAACAAATGCATGCTTGGTCGGCTTGGCTCGGAAATCCTTTGCCATGCCTCATGTTGCCTCATGTTGCCTCTGTTTGCACTGTTCTGCACCTCTGAAAACTGCACAAGTCTCTGTGATGCTCCATAATCACTTCATGGTCATGCTGAGAGAGGCCATCGGCCAAATGGAAAGGCCATCGGCCAAGAGATGAAGGTCATCGGCCAAGAGATGAAGGTCATCGACCAAAAATAAGGCTCTCAGCCAGACATTGTTAGCCGATCGGCACTAAATATGGTCGATCGACCATTTGTTCTTGCTGACTGCTCCTTTTGCTGCAACAGAGGACAAACAGAGCATGGCAATGCATTTGCAAGAAAATGTTTACAACCACACCCCTTATCATGTTTAAGACTCAAAGGAGTGTAGTTCTCGACCTTCGGGCCACCAATCACGCATTCCAATGCATGATGGCCAAAGGAGCCAAGTGTGCAATTCAATATCAAATGAAATGTACAAAACACATAAGGGGCCCCAACCTCTATCATGCTTGATCAAGAGGCAAGGGATGCACACATAATGCAATGCAAACATGCAAGCATGATGCAAACAACTTAAGCATGTAACAAGTTTGCAACTAGATCATGCAATGCAACAAATGTGCAATAGGCATACTACCTAAACATGTGAAGATACATGGCATGCAACAACATGCAAAATGAAGCAAGCATGCAACAACATGCAAGACAAGCATGCAACAACATGCAAAGATGGACTTAAACTAAAGTGGACAACTCTTAAACATGCCCAAATCAGTGGCCAAAATGCTATGGAAATGAAGACAAAGGTGCATACAAACATGCATGCCAATTGGCCTATCACTTAAGCATAGGAGCAACTTTCAAGAACACTTAAAAGGGGACAAATATGGACATGTGACATATATTGTAAGCTCTGAAATCATGTCGGGAAAGGTGCCAAACCAACCAAACAAACCAAGCAAGTCATGCAAAAAGGATTAAAGCTTGAAACTAGCCAAGGGGCTCAAACCAAGGCTATGCAAAATCTGAAGCAAATGACAGGTATAATCCAAAACAGTCCTAGATCATGCCAAAATGAACCTAAAACATGCAAGGACCAAAGCCAAAATAAGCTAGGACAAAGGGCCAAAAGCATGAGGCATGCAAGGCTACAAAAGAGGTGTTACACTACACCTATCAAAACCAAACATGGCATGACTTAAGCAATGAAAAACAGATTTATGGAATGGTAAAACAAGTCCAAAAACCCACTTAGATGGCATCACAAAGACCTAAACATGATGGCACACACAATGACCCATTCATGAGACATAAAACATCAACTCTTTAAAGCATTAAAGAAGTGACAAGTGCAAGTGTTTGAGCATGAAACATGGACTGAAATAGTATAACAAATGATGCCAAATCATTGAAATGGTCCAAGTAAAGCATGCTAGTGACTTGGACACTTAAGGCTAACAAGCTAGAATGCCTTATGACTATACAAAGCATAGCATATATGGTCAAAACAACTCATATCAGAGCTTAAGCATGTTACAACAAGGCTAAAAGCTTCATGGGGTCGAGCCAAAATCCAGCTAGAAACATGGCTTAAAGCATGATGCATGTTAAGGAAAATGAAAGGATTGCGAGGCAAGTACATGAAGCATACATGGTATGTCCAAACCAAGTCAAAATAGTGTTATATCATGGAAAAACAAAGCCTAATACATACTGAAATGAAGCTAAAACAAGCCAAGCAAACATGCTACCAATATAAGCCATTTATACTAGCATTCAAGACAATAAGGAGAGGGCATGACCCTCTCCTATTTAGGACTCCAAAACCACCTTCCCACCACTGAAATCCAAAGGATTTCAGTGGTAGGAAGGTCATGCAAAGCCAAGAACAAGGGCCAAAAGGGATGGCCTAAAACAAGGCCTAACAAGGCCTAAGAGGGGGGAAACAACCCCAAACCAAAAAGTGATCTTAAACAAAGATCTAAAGCATCAAAAATCAGAACTTATTGTAGTTTAGAGTTAAGCTTAAAACAATAAGTAAGAAGGTCTAAAAGCTTAAGCAAGAAAGGGGTATTAAAAGCAAGAATGCTCACCCTTGAAGAACACTTTCAAGAACAAAGCTCCAGCAGGTTTTCCAAGCTTAAACCAACCCAAGAACTCTGAAATCAACCTCAAGGGACCTCAGCTCCAAGAGGATGGTGTTCTAGTGTGTGTTTGTGTACAATAGTAAGACAATACTACACTTTCGAATACAAAGCAAGGCTAAACAAAGAAGAATAGATACAAAAGTATATCTATCCCTCAAGACTCAATGTTCTGAACCCTTGAGGAGGGAGGAGATGGTTCTCTCTTATAGAGAACTAAAAGCAAAGCTTCTTGAGGAAGCTAAGCAAAGGGGCAAATCCCTCCATACACGTGTATGGATGGGGGGAATTGTGGATGCCAGCTGTAACAGCTGGCATAAAATATCTGTAAAAAGTAGATAAACAGGGCTCAGCCAGAAAATATGGCCGATCGACCAACATAAGTGCCGATCGACCAAAAAGAGTGCCGATCGGCCAAAACGTTTGGCCGATGGCAAGAAAACAAGCCCGATGGCTTCATGCCTTGGCCGATAGGTTGATGGGATGGCCAACAAGCCACCCTCTTCCCTCAGAAGCAAAAACACAGGTCCTTGGTCCACAACCAAGCACAAAACAGACAAGTTGAGAGATCTTGAGGCAAGGCGTGCCGCCGAGACCTCCGGGAACACAGAATGAACACGAACATGGACGATCATCGAGTGTTCGAATGATGACGTCCAAGTATTGAGGACGGTCAAAATGGGGTGTCCACAGTTGGCTTATGGCCTTTTTGTACATCTTTGTAGTATTGTTTCCCATCACTTTGAAGCCCTCTCAGCTATTTATAACTTAGCCTGCATCTAGGACACATTCTCTGCACTACAATTGCTTCGAGGGAGTCATCATCCAATGTTTCTTCACTAGAGCCATCCTTTTGCTCTGCAAAGCTTTGTCCACTGGCTGGTGAACTTCTTGTGCCCTTCTTGAAGGCAACCTGACTAGCAACATACATCTGCACATTAACCTCTTCCAATTCCTTCAAAGAGAGATTCTGGAAATCTGGTATGCCAACATTAGCTGATGCCTCTCCAATCTCTAGAAATGGATTGATGTCAATTCCCATAGCCTTTTTAGTGTTGGTTGGAAATTCCATCCTTCCTTCCCGAATCTGTTCTTGGATCCTGTCTCAAAAAACAAAACAGTTTTTAGCTGAGTGGGACCGATAATTATGCCATTTGCAATACAACTTTCCTTTAAGTTCTTCGGAAGTTAGGATCTTAACTCCCTTGGGTAACTTTAAGAAATGTGCTGCAAGCAAATGATCAAATATGTCATCTGCTTTAGTTATGTCAAAAGAATATTTCCTATGAAGGTATTTCCTTTTAAACTACTGGTCAATTGTAGTGTTCTTCTAAATCAATACTTCACATGTCATAGGTTCTTTTCCTATGATCTTTGTTGCATCAATTTCGAAGTCAGGGTCCTTATAATAAGTCTCATAGGATGCATTATTTTGATCTTGTTCTTCTTCAAGTAAGGTTTCATATGTAGTAACTTTATTGGTTAATTCTACTAAGTCTCGAAACTAAGTGTAGACACCCCATTTTTGATCGACCTTAAGACTCAGACGTCATCGATTGATCGCTCGGTGATGGTGCATGTTGTGCTCGTTTAGAGGTTTTAGAGTTTTGGCTGAGAGCGTTGCCTCCAGGCCTCTAAACTCTTTTGTGCTTCGGCTCAGTCTGAGGAGCGAACTCTGTTTCTCTTCCTGAAGGGAGGGAGAGGTCTTGTAGATCATCTTTTTGTGGTCATAGACCACTTTTCATGGTCATAGACCGCTTTTTCCCGTTTGGAGACTAGTTTCCAGTTTTTGGAGCCCTCGGCCGTGCGCCTTGTCTCGGGACCGGTTAACGTTCTCCGTTTAGTGTGGTTTTTGAACCACACCTTGTTTCCTCTATCTAGAAGGACACTGTGGTCCGGGAGACCACTTTTGTAGTCGTATACCACTTTGGGTGCTCAACAGCTGGGTTTCGAGGCTCCTGGCTGCGTGCTTTGCCTCCCAAACTCTCGTTTTGCATCCATGTTGGTTTGTTTTTGGTACAAACCTTGTCTTCCTTGCTCGGAAGGTGGTACGAGGGTGGGAGACCAATTTTTACCCTTGGAGATCACTTTCCTTCCCGCCAACCAATTTTCTGGTCGGGAAACTGATTTTCTTGGTCTTTGGGCCACCTTTTCTGGTCTCCCACCCCACCATTGGCTTGCTTTCAGTATGGAGGCCACCAATTCTCCCTACAGACCACTTTTTTCCTGGAAGACTACTTGAAGTGGTCGGCCGACCACTGCAAGTAGCACGGCACCTCTCCCCCTGTTTTGGCAAACTGTGTGGATGCCAGCTGTGCCAACTGGAGGGCACAGACTGTATCCTCCATATGGAGGGATGGCAACCAAGTTTTAGCTTCTTCGAGAAGCTTGAACCTTTGTTTTTCTATAAGAAAGGCTCTCCCTCTCCATGGGAGAGGTTCTGAAATATTCCTAAGGCATAAGCATATATCTCTCTCTATCTCTCTATATTTGGTGCCTAAAGAGTGTGTTGTTCTTCACTTTTGCACCACAACCCTTAACCATACACCCTCACCATTGAACTGAGGTTCTTGGAGAACATTTTTGGAGGTTAAAAAGCTGATTCTTGGCTGAGAAATCTGCTAGTTTTGCAATGCTTCAAGGGTAACCTCTTTTCTCCCTTTTAAGCTTTATTTTGGTTGCTCTCTTGGTCTCATTTTCATGCTTATTTAGCCCTTTCTTTCAATTGGAAAAATTTTTGTATTTAAGTGTTTTTGATGTTTGTTCAAGGCCTCTTGGGTGTTGAAGGTCTTCTACCTTCTTGCATGCCTTGTTTGGCCTTGTTTTGTGCCATGGTTTAGGGCCTTTGAGCTAGTCCATGCTTGGCCTTCTAGCCACTGAAATCCAGTGGATTTTTAGTGGTAGGCATGTGGTTTTGAGGCCTCAAATCAGAGGGGGGTGATCCCCTCTCTTCTTGTTTTGTTTGCTTGCATTTTTGGCCTATCAAAGGAGCATGCATCTTCATACTTTCAAGGCTTGGTTCAGGCACTTTTTCATGACTTTTAGGGCCTGCCTTAGCTCTTTCTATGGTTAGTTTGGCCACCTTGTGTTTGCTTCTTGTATGTGTAGTGTAATCCCATTTTTGGCCCATCAAAGTAGCATGTCTTTTTAGCATGTATTGGCTCCATTTCAGTAGATTTTTTACCATCATTTGACATGTCATGACTCTATTTTTGGCTGATTTGGTAGCCTCTTGCATGCTTCATATGCTTGTAGTGCAAATCTTGTTTACTAGCTTTGTTTGCATGATGTTTTGGCTCATTATTCTAGCATATTTTGGCTATGCTCCAGTATGATTTTGTTCATATTTTGGGCGGTTCTAGCTCTGTTTTGGGGCTTCTTGGTCGAATGATGCTTGTCATGCATGCTTGTAGTGTAATAACCTTGACTAGCTTTGAATTTCGAGGCCTCTTGCATACTTAACTTGAGGTATTTTCATATTTTGGCATCATTGAGAATGATATTTCAGAGCATGTAGGGTTGTTATACTTCCATATTTTCCACTCCTTAAGTGCTCTTGAGGGTTGTGCCTTTATGCCCTATTTGTGAGTCATTACATGAGCCTCATTTTCGTGCCTTTCAAGCCATCATCTCAACCCATCTTTGCTACTGTTTTGGCCTACATAGGGTCTGTTTAGGGTTGGTTTGGCCATTTGAGCATTGTCTTGCATGCCTCTAGTGTAATACATTTCACTAGCTTCGATGCTTGAGTTTTTCAACATGCATTACATGGGTTGTTCGCATGATTCTAAGTCATTTTGCATGCCATTTCAGTGCTGAAGCATATGTCATCGTACTCCATGTTTCATCCTTTCAATGCCTTTGGAGAGTTGTATTTTGTGCCTTGAGCTTGGGCCAACATGCATGCATGTTTGTACAACATTTTGAGTTTCTATCTTAGCATGTATGGCCACTGATTTGGGCATGACTGAGGTTAGTCCATTTCGGTTTAAGTCCATCGAGCATTGTGTACGCCATGTGGTTCATTGCGTTGTGTATGCCACGTCCATTTGCATTGTGTATGCTAGTTGTTGTTCACATTGATTGCATGCCTGTGTTGCCTTACTTTGAGTATGTATGCATGTGCATTGAGCATGTCATTAGCCTTGTTAGGTTGTTCATGTTGCATTGCATGTTTTCATGCTTGTCCCTTGCATCTTGTTCACATGCTTGTTTCATTGCATTGTATGTTCGCGTACTTGAGCTGCATTGTGTATGCCATGACATGTTATTTGTTGCATTGTGTTTGGAATAGGAGTTAGTCCAAACACGGGAAACGAGGGGCATTTCAAACTCGAAGTGATGAAACGTGCCTCAATTCTTGGTCGCCGATACTCTCGACTATACATGATAGAGTTTTAAGCTTTATGTGTTCGTGTGTGCATTCATTTCATATTGAGTTGTACAACTTTGGCTCCTCGACCATCATGCATCAAAATGCGTGATTGGTGGCCCGAGGGTCAAGAACCATACTCCCTTGACCTTACGTAATGATAGAGAGGGTGGTTGTGCATACATGTGTTGCAAATACTTTGCCATGCCCCTTTCTTGCTCTCTGTTGCAGCAAACCAGAAACCAGCAGCAAAAACTGGTCGGCCAACCAGATAAAATGGCTGGCCGACCACTCTGGTTTTCAGCATAAAAAGTGGTCGGCAGGTGGTCTCCAATGCCAACAACTGGTCGGTAGCATCCCTACAGGTTCCCATGGTGGAGTTTCAGCCTTCTGAAGCTTTGTGCAGTGTTCTGGGACCAGTTGCAAACAGAGGCAAATCGGGCATCGCGATGGATTTCCGAGCGAGGCAATTCGAGCATGCATGCATCCCTCGTCACGAGGCCATTTCAGTACTTTTGTTAGCTTAGAATGTGTATTTGTTTCAATTTGGTTGTGTAATAATTGATTAGCTAGAATAGTTAGTTATTTAGTCGGTTCCGTATTATTTATTAGGACCCTCCGTGGAGAGGGCACAAATGTTGTAATGAGTGTGCGTGTGTGTGATGCATGTCTTCCAACCCCCATTTCTTTCTCCCTTTTATTTACCAGCTTACGATGGTTAGTTTTAGGGCATGTTTCAATTAGCATCCTTATGCTTAGCATGTTTGCATTCATTCATCTGTCTTGCATGCACCAGGCTCGGCGCATCATGCTAACTACATTGTATTTCAATTCCTGTTTGAATACATGTATCAAATTGCATTTCACATGACATTTTAGAATAGCCGAGCCTATCTTAGTTGCATTTTGTATGTGTTGCATTAGGCATTCTTGACATAGCTAGGATCATGCATTAATTTCTAACATAGCTTTTGTTTTGGCTCGGAGTACTCGGTAAATGTTTATGCTTTAGCATCCTTGCATGTGTGTGAGTGACTGCCATGATAGCATGCTTGCCATGAGGCTAACTGCTTATGTGATATAACTACCTGAATGCCTGTGGGTAAAGGTTGGATTACTTGAATTGGAACAATTCATTGATTGCGAGTTTTAAGCCCACTTGAGAGTGGCAAATCACCATGTTTTCTAAAGCCCACTTGAGGGTGGCAAAATCCGCATTTTAGCCTACTTGCGAGTAGCAAACCGCTTTCAAAAACAAACATGAGATGTTTTGTTCCAACTTAGGCGATCCAGTCTATACTTGTATGATGTGCGCATCACATAGTAATTCTAGGTTAATAACTGGAATAAGAGCACATGTGTTTTCAAAAACAAGATATCATGTTAGTAAAGGCCGATCTTTGATCGGGCGAGCGGGGGTGCTCATTGCATGACCTTCCCCTCTCGTACCCAAGTTTCCGAGCCGAGGCAACTTTGGTGATGACGGACACGTGGCCTTAGGCACGAGTCAGGGTTTCCTAAATTTTTCAAAAAATAAAATATTTAGGTGGCGACTCTGTATCTGGCAAAGCAGTCCATGTTTGGCACTTCTTTTTAAAAATCAGTTTTTCAAAACAATTTGCTGGATTTTGACTTTTTGGTGATTTATCAATCTCGCATTGCACTTTGCAAGATCAGATTAAGAACCGTGACATTGAGTCTGAACTGTAGTGAGCCCAATGAACAAAACAAGATTTTCCCGGGATGTTCGGGCGCGTCTACACTGAGTTGAATCAAAGTTCTTTCGAAGCCTAAATTCCAATCCATTTTAAACCAATCTTACAAATTAAGGCTCAGATAGTATGACCCTACATTTTTTGCATGCCCTCTTGAATCTGACAATAAACTGAGCAACCTTCTCATCAGGCCTTTGGCTCAATCTTGCCAAGTCTGCCATAGAAACCTCAGGTTCTGTTTGGAAAAACTAGGTATGAAACATTTCCTCCATTTGCTACCAAGTTTGAATAGAGGTAGGTGTAAGGTTTTCATACCATACAAAGGTTGCCCCAGTTAAAGAGTTTGGAAAAAGTCTTAGTTTCATGTAATCACTATTGGTGAATTCACCACACTGGCCTGTAAACCTAGCAATGTGTTCCGCCATTGATTGGTTTCCATTTTCATAAAAAAAAAAAAAAAAAAGCAAAAATTGGTATTCTAAACCCCCTTGGATATTCATGTACCCTATCCACCCATTTTGGGTATGGTTTTCTATACACAAGAGTCTGGACCCCCCCAGCCATGGGTCCACACATTTCTCTAACAATATCAACAATTTGGTCCCTAGGAACCATGTTTTGTGCTGGTTAGACCACAACTGGAGGAACACACACAGGGTTTAAAGGAACTCCATGTGCCTGAAGGCCTCTTGGTCCATACAGAGGTACATTTAAGACTAGTTGTCCCTGTTGTACCGATTGCTGTTGAGGGCATGGCTAGCTTCTTAGGGCCTGCCCTGCAAAAGGTGCTGTAGGAGGAGGAACTGGTGTTGTCACTCTTCCAACCGTAGAAAACCCTTCCAACCCCTCCGGTACAAATTCAAACACAGGATTAGTGAACCCCGATGTGCCAGATATGATTTCAAACATAGGATTTGAAAACATCCTCATGTCATTTCCTTGTGTTGGCCTAGATCCACAAATTTGTATGGTTTCGCTGGTGGATAATGGTACATTTTGATTTGCCAGTAGTCTCGAAGGAGCTTCATATCATGACTGAGGCACAGGTGATGGTCTCTCATAATTTTGACTACTAGTCTGCCCATTAGTTTGTCCATTATTTTGCATAGGCTATTTATCTCGAGCCAATCTTTGCTGAAGAACATTTATGTTTTCCTCAATCTACCTTATGATAGTTGGTTGATGAGAGTTCATTCAATCCATGAAGGATGTTGTCCATCTTTCCATTGTATACGATAATTGCTGCCTCATAGCATCTACTAAACCTTCCCATGGATTCATTGGTTAGGTAGAAAAGGCAGTTGATGATCCAATTTCATGGCCCTGTCCAATGTTCTGGACATATGTTGCATATTCTGAGGTACTGGTATGTTCGACCATTTGTGGAGGATCTGATGAGACAAGTGCATCCATAGGATGTGATATTACATCATCCTTTGGGTTAGGAACTTCTATCTCTCCTTTAACACCTTCTTCCAAACGTCCATTTTCTTATTGTTACCTACGTCTAGCCATTTTAAAGTGTCCCACTAGGCGTGCCAAAAATATATGTTGGATTTTTTGGCTTTTGAAGGTTAATTATGTAATTTTAAGCAGGCCAGCAAGGATCAATAAGTCCTTACAAAATTTTAATTGCCAACCAATTATCAGATGATTGTGTTGAAATTCTTTTCGGTCTCAATGAAGAGGATTTTTACTGGTGGCTTGCTAAGAAGAAACTTATAAATAATGATAAGTACAAAAAACAGTTCATGTCACGACCCAAACCTGCCCTTAAAAGTTTGGACGTGACCGGCCTAAACTTAAGCCTTAAATCCAAAATCAACACATATTATATATCATATTAGGGCCTAAACGGAAGCAATTAGTAACAAATCGAAACACCCATTGAGCAATATCTAAATGCCAAGATCTCAAAACATTTTCATCACATACCATGAAATACACATAGTCCACATGTATATACATGTGTAAATATATATAAGCCTAATACATGGGGATATAACCAAAATGTTGACAATTTAAAGTTATACATATTAACGAATTGTTTGACAAAATACCAATGACCCAGGAATGTGTGCTATAAGAAGGAACTCCACAAAAGGCAAAAGATTTTGCTTTGATCAGCTTGACACAACAGGGTAAACAAAAAGACTGCCAAAACTGAACTAGGGATGGCCCCCGGGTTGATCACCTACATAAATATATATAAATATAGAGCAAGCAAGGCTCAGTGAATAATAACAATGCAATGAGGTTCAAGTGAATAAGCATAAGACACAAACAATATAATTTCATAAGTCATGTGCTTGTCTTAATCATGAATTCATTCCAAAAGGGCCTCGGGCCCAACATCATACAGAACGGCCTTAAGCCCAACACATCAACAGTAGTTCGTAACATTATAGGGTGGATGGAATATTAGCATGTCTCCATCTCCCTTGGCCTTGGACTATAAGTCAATAATATTCCATATCCTTATAAGGTAGATGGAACATCGGCATGCCTCCGTCTCTCTCGGCCTTAAGGCCACGAATCATAATTAGTCCATATCAGAACAGCCTCGGGCCCATCATTTACAACAGAAACAAAACGACCTTGGGTCCGTCTCATCAGCCATTGTTCTCTCATTCCAAGTATTCTATCAAACACAACTTAATAACAAATGCCATTCACTAGCAAAGTAGATAAGGTATTGAATAAAACATATGAGTACAATACGTGAATAAAACATATATTACTCACAGTGATGTGGATGATGAGCAATCCTTTCATGTACATGACCTACACTGTCACGCCCCAAAATTTGGACAATTAAATATTAAATTAGGACTAAACCCCAATTAATATTCCATCATCCAAATCCTAGGGGTGAAACAAAAAAACTAAACGCAAACTAAACCATCCACCATAAATTCATAACTAACAAATACCTCAACATTAAAGTAACAATACAAAGTCAAAATAACTTAAATAAAGTATGGTTACAAACCATGCCAAATTATTCCAATACTAAAGTCATAAAAATAAATAAATACATAAACTATTACAACCCTAAGCTCAAGAAAACAAAAGAAATCTACGAGATATGCCCAAAAACTATAGTTACTTCTCGTCACCATCGTAGCCTCAACTAATCCTGCAAAGGAAGCTCAGCTGCGCTCAAACAGAACGCACCAGAGTTGCCAAGAGACAACACGGGTCAGTATACAGGTATACTGGTATGAGTACAAGATTCAACACCCACGTGTCCACCAAACACAAACAAAAATACATTAAATTCTTATTATGAGACAAGACAAGTAGTTCCAACCGCACCGAGACAAATGGGTAGTTTCTCGAGATACGGTGGCATTTAGTTTCTTGTCCGCACACAACGAAATATAAATTGATTATAAAATAGACAAAATAGAAATTAAAAAAAATATGGTGGGTTAGCCCTGCATAAAAAGTTAGTAAGACCCACCATCTTACAAAACAAATAAAGTTAGTATAATTTAATCATAAGTAACTTATTAAAAAAATATATAAAATTACACCGTTTCATACTTAAATAATTCGAATTGATCAAAACTCAAAGAACGAAAGTTGTACAGAATCAAATTTCCTATAAGACAGCGCGAACGAATTTAACAGAAACTGAACAGGTTAAGGGGAAAACTTGATATAAAGATCTAGATAGAATTCAACCGAAAAATATGAAACTGAAAATGAATAAAAACTAACCTAAGATGATTTTTTTTCGGAAAAGTTCAAAACATGAAAAGTGTGCAGAATAATGTTTTATTTCAGTTTACGCGAAACCAATAAAAATGAGCTCATTTCATGGGTTAAAACAGCCTATAAAATCTTCATTACCAAAGTGAATCGAACCGACAATAACTAAGGTCATCCGTTTATAAGTTCTAATCGATATTTTTAATAGAAAACTACAACACAAGAGTTGTCCAAAATCACGAATACATGCCTCTCCTCAAATTTCATAATTTATCAAGATCGTTTACTTTTCTTTTCTTTTTTTATCATGTACATAACAGTACCATACACGCTATACTAATAAATTCATAATTAAATTCTTTGTTCCTTAACTCCACCACTTCGGCCCTCCCCTTCCGGCCTACACATATATCCCATGTGCCTCCCGTATACCTATCACCGCTCCGAAGCCAAACTTGCACGGGGATATCGTCCCGAGTTTGACTCACACTCCCCGGATGGTTAGCATATACGTACGCGCGCAAATCAAAGCACTCGTCTACTCATGAGAACGAGGCAACAACATATATATACACAACATCTCACACATGAGAATAAACATAACAATGCCGAGCCTAAGGCATTCAAAAAATCTCATAATCCTCACTTTTTTTTATACACTCTTTCTCACCATCACTCAAATAAAACAACAATCCATGGAGTCATGATGGAGTATAAGGAATTTATCTATATGTTCTTAATTAATTTTAATTTCATATAACCATGAGTGTAATTACAATCATAAAATAAATTCATATAAAAATCCTAAACATGGCATACACAACTAATCAAACTAATTAAAATCAATTCATCATCTACATGCAAATACAAAATCAATCCAACATCAAATAAAAATAAATAAGTAAATAAAAACAATGAATCAATCCATCCTCTAACCAATATCTATGGATTCTAAATTTATTTTAATTTTATATAATCATGAGTATGATTACAATTATAAAATCAATCCATATAAAAACCATAAATCTTGCATATACAACTAATCAAAATAATTAAAATCAATCAATCATCTAAAAACCTTGAACCTTACATACAAACTAAACAAAATAATTAAATTTAATCAATCATCTAAAAATTCTAAACTTTACCTACACAACTAATCAAAGTAATTAAAATTAATCAATCATCTAAAAATCCTAAAGTTTACCTACACAACTAATCAAAGTAATTAAAATCAATTATTTATCTAATAACCCTAAACTTTACATATACTACTAGTCAAAATAATTAAAATCAATCTATCATCTATAAACCCTAAATCTTATATCCACAACTAATCAAAATAATTAAAATTAATCTATTATTTTTATGTAAAACAAAATTAAACTAACATCAAACAAATAAAAATAAATAAATAAATAAAACAGCGAATTAAACATAAATCAAGGAAAGTGAGTTTTGTACTCATACTATTTTTTTGAAGATCCAAGAAATATTTAGAAAACTAATAGAATCATCAAAACAAAACCCTAACTTTTTTTTTTTCCTCCTCTCCTCTTCTTCCATGCCATCTCTCTCTCTCTCTCTCTCTCTCTCTCTCTCTCTCTCTCTCTCTCTCTCTCTCTCTCAGTTTCCGCTGCGCCTCCGATTCACTTTTCTTTGATTGACCAATCTATTTTCTAACCTTATACACCATTATATACTATTATATTATATAATACATTAAAATATATATAAATGTAAATATAAGATTAAATATATATAAATATCCATATATAACACTTCTCTTTTTTTTATATAACAAATATAAATATATAAATATTTAGATTAATTATACATAATTAAATAACACATTAAATTAATTAATTACCACATTAAATTCATTAAATAACACATTAAATTTTCATGTGACCACACAATTAATAAAGTCAAAAATAAAATAAGATAATAATAACCTTAATAATAAAAAAATAATGACTTAAGAAAATTAGGGTCGCTACAATATACACACCTCAAAAGAATCTCGTCCCGAGATTCGATAGAAGAGAGTACTAGGCAAAAAGTTCCAGATGCATACGTCAAACTTTCTCTTCTAACTCCCAGGTAATATCATTCTTATCTTTGCTCCATTGCGCTTTCACCAAGTTCACTTTCTTGCGCCGCAATTGCTTTATATCCCGATCTAGAATAGTAACCGGTCGCACCACATACGTTAGATCATCACTAATCTCTAACACTTCTGGTGATACTACTTGGGATGGGTCTTGTACACACTTCCGCAATAAAGATACATGGAACACATTGTGAATCATAGCTAAAGCAGGTGGTAGAGCTAGTTTGTAAGCCACATTACCAATCTTCTCAGTGATTTCATATGGTCCCACAAATCTAGGTGCTAACTTTCCCTTCTTTCCGAACCGCATGATACCTTTCATCAACGAGACCTTCAAAAACACAAAATCTCCAACATTCAATTCAACCCCCCTACGTTTTTTTTATCGGCGTAACTTTTCTGACGGCTTTGTGCAGTCTTAATACATTCCCGAATAATGTTCACTTTCTCCGTGGTCTCTCTCACCAACTCTGGCTCTAACAACGGCGCATTTCCTACCTTTATGCAACAAGCAGGTGATCGATATGGCCTCCTATACAAAGCCTCAAAAGGTGCCATCCCGATACTGGAGTGATAGCTATTATTATAAGCAAACTCCACCAATGGTAAGTGTTCTTCCCAACTACTACCAAGATCGAGGACACAAGCTCTCTACATATCCTCTAAGATCTGATTTACCTGCTTAGTTTGCCCATCTGTCTGAGGATGATAAGCCGTGCTCAGGTCTAACCTAGCACCCAAAGCATGTTGAAAACTCTTCAAAACTCTACCACAAACAACGGATCACGATCTGAAACTATAGAAACGGGTGAGCCATGAAGTCGCACCACCTCCCGAATATATAGCCTAGCTGGTTTATCCGCAGTTCGGTGAACACTAATAGGAATAAAATGAGCAGACTTTGTGAGTCAATCCACTATCACCCAAATAGATTCATTGCCTCGCTTAGACCGCGGCAATCCATCTACGAAATCCATAGAGATGCACTCCCATTTCCAAGTAGGGATCTCAAGAGGCTGCAAAAGTCCAAACGGTCGTTGGTGTTCTGCCTTAACCTGTTGGCACACATAACATCGAGAAACATACTCTCCTACGTCCTTCTTCATACATTCCCACCAAACTGTTCTCTTCAGGTCATGATACATCTTAGTCCCACCAGGGTGAATGGTATATCGAGACCTATGGGCATCATCCATAATTTCTTTCCTTAATTCAATAATATTAGGTACACACAAATTGCCCTTGAATCGCAATCCCCCATCTAAGTCCACAGACCGATCAGTAGGGCAATCATCGATCAAATCCACTACAAGGTCATCGAGCTTGCTAACGAGAAACCCATCTAAATTCTGCATCTGACGAACTTTACCCACTAACGTCGGCTGCACGGTCAAACTACCAATGTATGCCTTCTCAGCATACTCTATTGGTTGAACATCATGCGTCGAAATTAACTCCAAGGACTTCCATTCTTGAATTATCAAAAAAAAAAACTATAATCCTATGTTGTCGACTAAGTGCATCAGCGACCACATTTCCTTTCCCTGGATGGTAAAGGATCTCGAAATCATAACTACTGACGAATTCAACCCACCTCTGTTGCCTCATGTTCAACTCTTTTTGAGAAAAGAGATATTTAAGGCTCTTGTGATCTGTGTACAACTCAAAATGCTCCCCAAACAAGTAGTGTCGCCACACTTTCAACGCAAAAACAACTGCTACCAACTCTAAGTCATGAGTAGGGTATCGTCTCTCATGAGGTTTTAGTTGTCAAGAAGCATAAGATACAACCTTCTGATGCTGCATCAATACACATCCCAACCCAGTTCCACTCGCATCAGTAAACACTACTAACTTTTTCCCTTGTACCGGTATAGTTAACACCAGAACTGTAGTTAACCGCTGCTTTAACTCCTGGAGAGCTTTCTCACAATCATCTGTCCATACAAACTTCACATTCTTGCAGGTCGACTTGGTCATGGGTACTGCAATAGTGGAAAACTTCTCTATAAATCTCTTGTAATAACCGGCTAGTCCTAAAAACTTCTCACCTCTGTAGGGTTCGTGGGCTGCTTCCATTCTTTGACCGCGACAACTTTTTCAGGATCTACCGCTAGCCCCTGATTGGACACAACATGTCCCAAAAATCGAACTTCTTTCTCCCAAAAGTGACACTTACTGAACTTAGCGTATAATTATTGCTTTCTCAAAGTCTGCAATACAATTTTCAAGTGTTCTCTGTGTTCCTCCTCATTCTTAGAATACACCAGGATATCATCCATGAAGATAATCACAAACTTATCTAGATATGGTTGAAAAAATTCTGTTCATCAAGTCCATGAAGTAGGCAGGAGCATTGGTCAAACCAAAAAGCATTACATGAAATTCGTACAACCCATACCGGGTCCGAAAAGTAGTAAGCGGCATATTTTCCTCTGACACACCCATTTGAAGGTAACCCGTTTTGAGATCAAATTGAGAGAACATGGCTGCCCCTTTCAACTGATCAAACAAGTCATCAATTCTAGGTACCGGATACTTATTCTTGATAATCACCTTGTTCAGCTCCTTGTAATCTATGCACATGCAGAGAGTGCCATCTTTCTTGGAGGCAAAGATCGCAGGTGCTCCCCACGGGGAGTTTCTTGAACGAATGAACCCTTTTTGAAGCATCTCTTCCAACTGCTTTTTCATCTCCACAAGCTCCTTAGATGCCATTCGATATGCCGCCTTAGAAATTGGTGCAGTTCCTAGCACTAGGTCAATGCGAAATTCTACTACCCGTCGAGGAGGAGGTCTAGGTATCTCCTGAAATACATCCTCAAACTCACGTACCGCATCTACCTCACTAATATCCTGTTTAGGAATTTCTACTGAGCACAGAAAACTCGTCATCACCGATTCTTCTCCATCGCTAGAAGTGTGGGTAAGCCGTGGCATACCGGGAATATCTATATTTACCGTCCTTCCAACACAATTTGGAGTCACAAAGTGTTTTCGCAGCTAATCCATACCCAAAATAATTGTAAACCCCTCAAACCCTAAAACAATTAGGTCCGCATACAAGACTTTGCCCGCAAAGTCAATCTCAAAATCTTTACACATCACAGAAAGAGTAACTGCCCCTTCTAAAGGGGTCTTAACACGAATAGGTCTAGACAAAGAGGTAGTTACAAGGTGTTCTCTTTCTACAAACTGCTTAGATATGAAACAATGAGAGACACCAGTATCAAAAAGTACTCTAATCGATTCTTAAAAAAAAAATTAAAGGTACCTTCCAGCCATCACCTTCAAGTTAAACACATAAGAAAAATTCGTTCTTAAATACTTATAATAAATTCAACGACCAAACTAAACCAGCTAACCCATGTTTCCACAATCCGAGGATCACCTAAACTCTCACAAGTCTAGGGTAACCTCGAGCTCTGATACCAAACTGTCACGCCCCAAAATTTGGACAATTAAATATTAAATTAGGACTAAACCCCAATTAATATTCCATCATCCAAATCCTAGGGGTGAAACAAAAAAACTAAACGCAAACTAAACCGTCCACCATAAATTCATAACTAACAAATACCTCAACATTAAAGTAACAATACAAAGTCAAAATAACTTAAATAAAGTATGGTTACAAACCATGCCAAATTATTCCAATACTAAAGTCATAAAAATAAATAAATACATAAACTATTACAACCCTAAGCTCAAGAAAACAAAAGAAATCTAAGAGATATGCCCAAAAACTATAGTTACTTCTCGTCACCATCGTAGCCTCAACTAATCCTACAAAGAAAGCTCAGCTGCGCTCAAACAGAACGCACCCGAGTTGCCAAGAGACAAAATGGGTCAGTATACAGGTATACTGGTATGAATACAAGATTCAACACCCACGTGTCCACCAGACACAAACAAAAATACATTAAATTCTTATTACGAGACAAGACAAGTAGTTCCAACCGCACCGAGACAAATGGGTAGTTTCTCGAGATACGGTGGCATTTAGTTTCTTGTCCATACACAACGAAATATAAATTGATTATAAAATAGACAAAATAGAAATAAAAAAAATATGGTGGGTCAGCCCTGCATAAAAAGTTAGTAAGACCCACCATCCTGCAAAACAAATAAAGTTAGTATAATTTAATCATAAGTAATTTATTAAAAAAAATATATAAAATTACACCGTTTCATACTTAAATAATTCGAATTGATCAAAACTCAAAGAACGAAAGTTGTAAAAAATCAAATTTCCTGTAAGACAGCGTGAACGAATTTAACAGAAACTGAACAGGTTAAGAGAAAAACTTGATATAAAGATCTAGACGGAATTCAACCGAAAAATATGAAACTGAAAATGAACAGAAACTAACCTAAGATGATTTTTTTTCGGAAAAGTTCAAAACATGAAAAGTGTGCAGAATAATGTTTTACTTCAGTTTACGCGAAACCAATAAAAATGAGCTCATTTCATGGGTTAAAACAGCCTATAAAATCTGCATTACCAAAGTGAATCAAACCGACAATAACCAAGGTCATCCGATTATAAGTTCTAATCGATCTTTTTAATAGAAAAGTACAACACAAGAGTTGTCCAAAATCACGTATACATGCCTCTCTTCAAATTTCATAATTTATCAAGATTGTTTACTTTTATTTTCTTTTCTTTTTTTATCATGTACATAACAGTACCATACACACTATACTAATAAATTCATAATTAAATTCTTTGTTCTTTAACTCCACCACTTCGGCCCTCCCCTTCCGGCCTACACATATATCCCATGTGCCTCCCGTATACCTAACACCGCTCCGAAGCCAAACTTGCACGGGGATATCGTCCCGAGTTTGACTCACACTCCCCGGATGGTTAGCATATACGTACGCGCGCAAATCAAAGCACTCGTCTACTCATGAGAACGAGGCAACAACATATATATACACAACATCTCACACATGAGAATAAACATAACAATGCCGAGCCTAAGGCATTCAAAAAATCTCATAATCCTCACTTTTTTTTATACACTCTTTCTCACCATCACTCAAATAAAACAACAATCCATGGAGTCATGATGGAGTATAAGGAATTTATCTATATGTTCTTAATTAATTTTAATTTCATATAACCATGAGTGTAATTACAATCATAAAATAAATTCATATAAAAATCCTAAACATGGCATACACAACTAATCAAACTAATTAAAATCAATTCATCATCTACATGCAAATACAAAATCAATCCAACATCAAATAAAAATAAATAAGTAAATAAAAACAATGAATCAATCCATCCTCTAACCAATATCTATGGATTCTAAATTTATTTTAATTTTATATAATCATGAGTATGATTACAATTATAAAATCAATCCATATAAAAACCATAAATCTTGCATATACAACTAATCAAAATAATTAAAATCAATCAATCATCTAAAAACCTTGAACCTTACATACAAACTAAACAAAATAATTAAATTTAATCAATCATCTAAAAATTCTAAACTTTACCTACACAACTAATCAAAGTAATTAAAATTAATCAATCATCTAAAAATCCTAAAGTTTACCTACACAACTAATCAAAGTAATTAAAATCAATTATTTATCTAAGAACCCTAAACTTTACATATACTACTAGTCAAAATAATTAAAATCAATCTATCATCTATAAACCCTAAATCTTATATCCACAACTAATCAAAATAATTAAAATTAATCTATCATTTTTATGTAAAACAAATCAAACTAACATCAAACAAATAAAAATAAATAAATAAATAAAACAGCGAATTAAACATAAATCAAGGAAAGTGAGTTTTGTACTGACACTATTTTTTTGAAGATCCAAGAAATATTTAGAAAACTAATAGAATCATCAAAACAAAACCCTAACTTTTTTTTTCCTCCTCTCCTCTTCTTCCATGCCGTCTCTCTCTTCTCTCTTTTTTTTTTTCTCTCTCTCTCTCTCTCAGTTTCCGCTGCGCCTCCGATTCACTTTTCTTTGATTGACTAATCTATTTTTTAACCTAATACACCATTATATACTATTATATTATATAATACATTATAATATATATAAATATAAATATAAGATTAAATATATAGAAATATAAATATAAGATTAAACATATATAAATATCCATATATAACACTTCTCTTTTTTTTATATAACAAATATAAATATTTAAATATTTAGATTAATTATATATAATTAAATAACACATTAAATTAATTAATTACCACATTAAATTCATTAAATAACACATTAAATTTTCATGTGACCACACAATTAATAAAGTCAAAAATAAAATCAGATAATAATAACCTTAATAATAAAAAAATAATGACTTAAGAAAATTAGGGTCGCTACATACACATAGCATACAACTCACTAGTAAGTCACTTTCCTTTGGCTTTCTCTTTCTATTCAATGTCCGATTCGTTAATTCGTGTTAAATTGTAAGCATTTTAGAAGGATCAAATGTACACATTAATAATTTTAGAGAGTCAAACAAAGGCAAAGAAGCTGACAGAAATCTTCCCCATGAGCCGCACGTGCGGAAGTCTCCCACCGCACATGTGGGAAGGTATGCCATACGTGCGGCTGTGCATCCTACACGTGTGGCCATGGGTCCCACACGTGCGATCGTATACTCTGCTTGAGCAGTTCAAAATTCATCAAAGATCCAACTTTTCAAAGGTATCTCAAGGCTCAATTACAAGCAAAATTCCTTTCAATAACACAACATAGGAACATAATAAACATGATTCTCAAACTTAAATAGATCATAATTCTTTTTTAGTAAAACATGTACAACTCAAACAATCATATTTCTTCCAATTCCTTATCTTCTCATGGGTAAGCAAAATAGATACAAACATGTATATATATATATATATAGGAGTTCAAAATTTGCAAGCATTAAAGATAAGAAGATAAGTCCTCTAAAGCTAACTTGAAATACTCTTAAAATACAAGAATCAACTCCCAATTAGATCAAAACAATGAATCTTGATGATTTTTATGGATACTCCCCAAACAAGTGATTATTTCCATAACCCTAAGTTAGATGAGTGGAAAACTCCATTTCAAAACTTGATGCTAAACAATTGAAGTGAGATTTAGAGTATTTCAGTTGATTTGCACATACCTTGAACCCTACTCTTTGAATCTTGTTCTAATCTCCTTAAGCTTCAAGCCTTGGTTGATCTTCTCTCCTTCTCTCTCTTTCCTTTCTCGAGAACTCTCCCAGGAGATATGTTTTGTGTGACTAAGTCTCCTAGGGCTCATATATGAGCCTAAAGAAGTATAATTAGAATTGAGCTTAAATAATCCCAATTAATATGTTATGAATCAAATTTTTACAAAAATTTATATTATGTCCTAAAAATCATGGTGATCATAACTGTAAAGTCAATTTCGTGTTATCACGTTCCTAAGACTTCCAATTTCTAGTCTAAGTGTCTCAACTTCAACAAATTTTTCTCACAACCGACAGATATGATTCCATAATCATAGAATTCACTTAATTAAACACAATTTCACATGGAATTGCACATCAAGCATATAATTACACATATAATTAAAGACTTAAAGCATATAAGGAGGTCGGGTTATTACAGTTCAGAAAATGAATTTCGATGAGTAAATAAGAACTTACAATGAGCTTACAATGACCCAGCCTCGAAAAGGTTTACAGCAACAAGCTACTTGAAACTACTCCTAGGAAATGAAGTGCAGTACAGAAATTAAAGAACTGGAAATGTAACAACTGGAAAGAAAATTATGAAGTAAATAACTAGTTTCTGAATCTGAGTCTGGGCCTTTTTCTGTTGGCCTTCTCTTCTATTTATACTTTTTGATGGTAACCGTTGAAGTGGGTTTCTAACCGTCGAAATTCCCTTCCACAATCATTGATCATGGCCTCGCACAGTTAGCTTCCACTACGTCATTCTTACAATTAGGCTTCCTTCCTTAATTTGAATTTGAACTGTGAGTAACCATTGGGCCACATCATCCTACGCCTCCTAGCTACTCCAATGTTACGCAGATCCATTATTGCTAATATGAACTGCCATGTGTCTATCGTTGATTAGGGACTTGCATTAACTCTCCAACTTACCTTTTATGAGCCACATGTCAAGCCATAATTGGCTTAAACAAAATATACAGTCAACAGTGGTTTATCCTCTTATTTGTTTAGCTTCAAGTTACTTATTTATTTATTTATTTATTTATTTATTTATTTATTTATTTATTTTTAATTGAAGGATTTTGGCTATTGATTGATTGGTATGAAGGATTGTCTTATTAACTATTTTTATTTTTTTATTTTTTATCATTACTAGTATTCATTGATTGACATGAAGGATTTTGGCTAAAATAGCCAATAAAGATTTTAAAAAAAAAAACTACGGTAGTTAATAAAATAAAATAGGGTAAATTACAAATATACCCCTTGAGATTTGCTTAAAATATGGATTGCCCCCTGTGGTTTGGAAAATTACAAATACCTTCCTATCAGAATTTTTTATTTAACAGAATTAATTGAAAAAGTGAAATTTCCAACTATTCACCTATACAATAATAAAATTATCTGAATTATTAATTGAAATAAAAATTTAACATTATTAAAAACAGTTAATTAACTTAATGATTTATTAATAAAATGATCTATTTGTTATGAAATTAGAAACCTTATGGGGGCATAATGTAATTTCTAGAAGCACATGAGGTAATGTGTAATTTAAGTAAACCTCAGGGGTATATTTGTAATTTAACCGTATCATACACATCAATCAATTACTTTTTCTCTCACAATTATCTGCTCAACTACAAAAATAAAATAAAATAAAATAAAAATTATTCCAAATACAACATTTTATCATCTAATAAAATAACCAAAAAATCAAAAGATCAAAAATCCAATTAAAATAACCAAGTACCAAAACGGGGCATTATCCTATTAAACATAGTTTGTTTGTGCCCCTTCCACTTTTGCACCCTCATGCTATGTTTGTTTCAACAAAATATTTGATGAGATTAGCATTTTTATTAATCCCTTTGATCGTGTATTATACTTTATGTTTGAATTGGAGTAAAATTATGAAAAAAATTTGACAAAATCTTATCAATTTTACAATTTAAGTAATTTAGTCTAAACTTCTCTCTAATCCTTAGGAGATTTGAACCCAAAATATATCTCAGTACACTCAATTTAAATTCATAAATTTAATTCCTATTGCATCCTAATATGAATTTACTAATAAAAACAACACATATTAAATCCTAAAATAATTTTTTTTTTGCCCTCATGGTATACCCTGATCAACTATTCCTATTCAAATCTCTGTATCTTCTTTTCCAAGAAATCAAAATTATTTCTTCTTCTTCTTCTTCTTCTTCTTCTTCTTCTTCTTCTTCTTCTTCCCTCCAAAACTCCAATCGACCCTACCAAAACTCACCATCATTATCAACATTATTGTTTTTTATTATTTTAAGAAAGTTTGAACAAAATCATTTTTGAGTGATAATTAAAATAGTTTTTTGAAGTAACCCATAAAAACAGAAGTAAGTATTCATATAAAAGAGTTTCACAATTTTTGCAGAACACCATCAATTATTTTCGATATCTTTTTTTTGAAAAAAATTAAAGGGCCCAGTAGTTAGATTAACAATAACATATTCTTGGAGTTTGTTCTTATTTTGTCATTTAAATAGTACATTATTTGAGAACTACTCTTTCTTGCTAGTGCTTGATGCTTATGTGCTTGTAAGTTGGTTTTTACTTTTCCACGAGCATTCTTATAGATAATTTATAATGTAAAGGTTTTTTTCTGTATTGAAAAGTTTTATAATGCTTATGTAAAAGTTTGATTTTTCCGTATTTATAATGCTTATGTGCTTATATATTTGGTTTTTTTCTGTATTTGAGAATTATTTTCTGTATTGAGAAGTTTTTGAAATAATTTAATTTTTTTAGTTTGTTTATTCTTTATTATTTGGATTTACTTTGAGGGTAATTTGGAAAAAATAATAAGGTGTAATGAAAGTAAAATAAAATTTTAAATAATTAAACATAATATACTTAGAAATTGAGAGTACTTAATGATTTTTTGAGTGTAAATAGAATCCCCCAAATCCTTCATTTTGTATCTCATCCCTCTTAAAATTTAATAATTTCTCAAATAAGGAATACTGTGTCCATATCAACTATTAGTTCCGACTCTAATTTTTTAGTACCAAATTATACATTTTAGTATATATTATTAGGGAAAATGTTTGGAACCCACTTTGGGGTTGATTCTCACATTCCTAAAGTAATATTGGTCCTCTATGCATGTATGGGATCTACTCACGTGTGGAGGATCTATATTATGAGTGATTAAAATTTGTAAAGGTTTTATGAAGCTCTTGTTAAGTGAGAGTCTCAATCATTATTCATATTATTAGTCCGACTCTAGAGTCATATGTCGGCCCAAACGGAGAGTGCTACACTTATTTTATTAGCACAATTATAAAGTCATATCTGCCCAAACCAACAGAGCGCTATACTCATTTAAAAAAAAAAAAAAAATTTGCGTGTTATTTAAAATTCGGATAATTTTAAATACTGCCATACCTATTGTAATATTAGGAGGATAAGGCTCTCAAAAAAAAAAAAAAAAAAAAAAAAAAAAAAAAAAACATATGTTTTGTTTCATCTTAATCAAACATGTTTGATACGTAGAATGAAATGAATGTAGAATGGAATGAGAGTGGGAATGAAATAAAAAGTTGAATAGAATGAAATGCTCATTTTCATTCCATTATATGGGTATTAACATAGTTTGGCATACGAATAAAATAATAATTCTCATTTTTATATTTGGTTGTACTTATTAAACTAATGGAATGAAGTAAATTTTTAAACTATATTTTGTTATCACATCAGTAACAACAAATTTAAATTTGTGCAGATCATGATAGATACTTACGTGTAAGTCCTAAGAAATGAACTTATTGTCTAATAGGTCTTATGAGAAAAATTTGTCATAAAAAAATCACTAATTGTAAGTTTTAGCGACAATTTATTAAAATCATGACAAAAAAAAGTTACTAATTGTCAATTTTTAGCGACGTATGTAAAAAATTGCCACAAAAAAAAATTTTTTAGCGACAATTTTACTAAGACTTATTTTCAACAGGACTTGATAGGAATTAAGTCTAACTATTAGGACCTATTAATAGTTTACCCTAAATTTTTTAATTGTTGTGAAAATGGTGGTGTAGTGATGACAATAGCAACAGAAATGATGATGGTTGTAGTTGGGTATGGTGTGGTGGTAGTGTTAGGATTGTGGTTACGGTGGTGGTAAGTGGTGTTTGGGACGGTAGTAGTAGGGTGGTTGTGGTGGTAGACAGTGGTAATAGGTGGTAGTAGTTGGGTGGTAGTTGTGGCAACCGTGACGGTGGTGATAGTAGGGTAGTAATAACAATAGTAGAGCGGCGGTGATAAAAAGTAACGGTGGTAGGGTAGTGGAAAAAGGTGATTGTGCTAAAGTGGTGGTTGTGGTGGCGGCGATGGTGGTAAGGTGGCGGGTGGCTTGTGGTGACAGGGACAATGGTAAGATGGCTGCGGTAGGGTGGTGGTGGTTGCGGTGATGAGGGAAGGGGATGATGGTGGTATAAAGGTAGAAGAAGGGTAACAATAGCAGTGTCGGTAGCAAATGGTGCTAGTAGTCAATTACCAATAGACACTTGTTATAAAACTGCATGATAGAATGGAATGCTTATCTTTTATATGGTTTTTGAATTCATAAAATTTAGGTCAATCATTGTATAAGGACTTTTAGATTGGTGCAATTAATTTTAATTACATAAATTTCAATTAATTTTAGCAGATTGCATTCTACACATTTCACTAATTTTAAAGTTTAATTACATTTTATTTTTTAAATATTGATTTGCTTAGTCCACTCAAGTAGGTCATCATTGGCATTTGCACTTAATATAATAAAGAGTAGAGGTGTCAAAATGGTTTGTCGATCCAAAGTTTGTCTGTGGCCCGTCCAGGTCTAAGCTCAAGCCCAGTCCAAACTCCTAAGCATGGGCCGTTTGTTTTTTGGCCCAACCCGTTGTACACCCCGTTTGGCCCGAAATTCCCCCTTCAACCCAAGCCCAACACTCAACCCCTCCAATGATCCAATTGTTTTTCAAAAACCAAGCTAACCATCATATGATGGTTTGGCCCAATTTTTCATTTTTATTTAACAAACACCCCCCCTCCAATTACTATAAATACACCCCTCCTCTCCTTTCACTTTTTACAAACAAATTTCTCTCTCAAACTCTCATTTTCTTTCAACTCTCTCAATTAACTTGAAGTTTCATTTTTAAGTGACAATTACAATTGTACAATAAGAAGTTTTTACTAAAAGAAGTTAATTTTTGTATCACATTCGCCATTTGGTAACATTAATTGTTTGAATTAATATTTATTAGTTATTGATTATTTTAATTAATTATTAGTTAATATATATTACTTTACTTATATTAATATAGATCCTAATGTTTATGTCAATGTTGATGATGAATATACACAACATGAATTAGTTGATTCTCTTGCTAACCCTCTTCTAACAGGATCATTTTATTATCTAGAGACGCGTCTAGTAGTGTTTGGGAGCATTTTAAAAGAGTATCTGTAACTAATCTCGATAATACAATTGTAACTAAAGAAAAATGTAAATATTGTCCAAATTTACTTAGTGTTGCATCAGCAAGTGGTACTAATCATCTAAAAGGGTATGATCAAAGGTAATTAGAGAGTCCATCAAATGGTAATTTAACTACATTTTCATAGTTAATTATATTGTTAAAAAAGAACAACATTTTACCGCTAGTGAATATCCCAATTTTGTTGAAATGATTCAAGGAGGTTTTATTCCTCAATGTCAAAGTTTTTTTAAGAAATACTACTAGAAACAAGATATTAAAGAAATTTTAAGATATTAAATTGGAATTATTTAAGATTTTTAAAGATTTGAATGGAAAATTTTGTTTAACATCTAATATGTGGTTAAATAGTGACTTAAAATATTAATACATTACTACACATTATTTGGTAATGATTGAAAATTAAATAAAAGAATAACTTCATTTAGATTAGTGGAACTTCCATAAATTAGTCATTCAGTTGGGATATAAATAAGGAATGTATTATTTGAGTGGAGTTTGCAAAATAAAATATTTTCCATTAGTTTAGATAATACAACATATTATAATCAGACTATAACACATCTAAAATCAACTTTATAATTACTTATTATTGGTGATTTTTCTTGTTCGTTGTTGTGCTCATATTTTAAACTTAATTGTTAAAAAAGATATGCATGTATATGTGAATTCTATATTGATAATAAAACAAGCAGCTCTTACCGTTATGTCTTCTGTTAATGGAATTTTAGAATATAGAAAAGTTTGCCAACGCATATGAAATTAAGAAAATTAAATTTTGGACATAGACATCATGTGAAATTTAACATATAATATTTTAAAAGTAGCTTGTAAATAAGCGTTGAGATCCTCTAGAGTGTTAATGGTAGAGTGATCTCCTAGAGTGAATTATGAGGGCGCGACACCTATCCCACTAATGGAACCAAGGGTTGAGATCAATCCCTCACCAAAATGACGTCGTTTTGGTGGGGAAATTTAAAAAAAAAAAAAAAAAAAAAAAAAAATTGAGAAACGAAGAAGAGAGAGAGGGGACACAACCGCCGGAGTTTTTCTCCATCTCCGGTGCACTCTCCTTCCCTCCCGGCGCACTCTCCTTGGATCATTATCGTCTACGACATCACATGGGATGAGAGAAGAAAAGCCACCTCAATTAGGGCTTCTCTCATCTTCTCTAATTAGCTCTCTGTAGATTCCAAGTGCGTTGATCTTCAACTTTGGCTTCAGACTGTCTCAGATGGACGAGGGTCGATTCTGTCAATGGACCATCTTTCGATCCATTCTCGCCATCCTTCAGTGGTGGGGCTTCAATGTTACTGTTATTATCATGAACAAATGGATTTTCCAAGTCCGTTCATTCTTTTTTTCTTTTTTTAAATCATATATGTATATATATATATATATTCCCCACACCACCTCTCTGAAGAATTATATACTAGTAATTTTATTGAATGAGTTTGCTAAAATTGCCCAACTTTTTGGGTGGGGATTTTTTATTTTTTTTATTTTTAATGTCAACTTCAATGCTGAAATTAGGATCATGATTGAATTTTGTTTTTCTACATTAAAAAAGAAAAAGAAAAAAAAAAGAAGAGGATGAATTTTGGTTGTGCTTGTGATGGATCATGAATGCTGCTGTGCCAAAATAATGTTTGACTAGGCACCCTGCTTCTCTCTCTCCAGCAGAAGAATGAGAAGAAGAAGAAGAAGAGAGGAGGAGGAGGAGAGGGGAGGGGTGCGGTGGGGTCGCCGGGAGGGAAGGAGAGTGCGCCGGAGATGGAGAAAAACTCCGGCGGCTGTGTCCCCTCTCTCTCTCTCTTCTTCGTTTCTTATTTCAATGTTTTTTTTTTTTTTCTAAATTTCTCCACCAAAACGACGTCGTTTTGGTGAGGGATTGATCTCAACCCTTAGTTCCATTAGTGGGACAGGTGTCACGCCCTCATAATTCACTCTAGGAGATCACTCTACCATTAACACTCTAGAGGATCTCAACGCTGTAAATAAAGAAAAGTAATAAATTTATTTTTGACAACAACAATAATAGGAGGAATACTAAAACCCAAAGATGTTTATTGGCTCCACGTACATTTACTTAAAAAATTTCTAAAATTTGTTTAATTGAGCAACAAAATTATTTATATATATATATATATATTGCCATTTGTTTTACATATGTTAGTAGAAATAATAAAAGTTTTCACACAATTTATAGATAATGAATATTATATCACCATTATTACTGCAATGAAGGAAAATTTTGATAAATATTTTAATCCATTGTCTTATCTTTTAAGTTTAACCATCGTAGTTGATCCTAGGTATAAAAACACATTTTTACAACTTGTTTTGGTTGATGAAGAACAATTTACTATTATGCGAACACTCAAAAAATCATTTCAAGAATATAAGAATGTTTGTAATTGTAAATAGACCACTTACACAAACTATACCAGCCTCATCTCGAGATGGAAGGTCAAGTATTTTTTTCAACAATAAAAAATAGATGAATATCTCAAAATACAAACGTAAGTAGTTTTGAATTACAAAGTTATTTGAATAACCCACCTATTGACGATGACAAGGATTTTGATATTTTGAATTGGTAGAAATCAAATGAAAATATATGACTTGTACTTTCACCGATAGCTCATGATATACTAATTGTTCCTATTTTTGTAGTAACTTTTAAAAAAGCTTTTAATTCAAGTGGACAAGGGTTAAGCGATTACCACAGCAGAATTACCCCCGAAATGGTTGAGACATTTATAATATTGAGAGATCATATACATGCTCTTACAAAAAAAAAAAAAAAAGATTGTAATGAAAAAGAGAGAATTTAAGGCGATTTGAATGATATATCATTGGGCTCTCTTGATGAATTGTCCAATTCCACTGATGATTGATCAATAATATTTTTTTTTTCACTATTTAATTTCATAATTTTTTTATTAGATTATTGAGATAGAGTATAATACAAATGCTTAGTAGGCTAGTAAATGCCAATCTAATTAAAATTATTTAACTTACAGTAATCCAATTTCTCTACCATCACAATAATTTATATCTATTTTATTTGATAATATAAATTTATAATATTTCATTTAATTTTAAATAAAAATTATTCTTTGAATCTTATAATTTTTTTTCTCAAGTTGTTCATTGTTTTGTATTGTATTTTATGGCACAAAATATAAATAAATTAATTAATTAAATTAAATTAAAAAAAGTCTAAAGAGGCCATGCCCTGCCCCAAACCCAAATTTGAGTCAGATTGGGCTTAGTCTGAGATTTTCCACACATGACTCAGCCTAATCCAAATTTTGGTAGAGCCCACAACCTGATGATGGGCCAGCCAGCTCCCGGATGGAGCGGGCCGTATTTACACCCTACAGATGAAATCAAATCCACCGAATTGGGATAGAGATTGGAAACTGGCTTTTAAAAATAAATAATGTTATATGTATTAATTAATGTATTAATTAATTTATTAACAAATGATATGATATAATTTTAAAAGTTTGAGGTATTAATAATTTGTATAATAAGTATAGTCAGTAATAATAATATAACACTAAGGCCATGTTTGTTTGAGTGGACATGAGTTTGGGATTGGACTAATAATCCAATAAAATTATTAATTCGATGTTTGGTTAAACAATTGAAGCACGGACTAACAATCCATCCGGATATGATATCCCACATATGATGGACTTCAATCTTACAGAAGAGGGTGAGATATAAATTGGAGGACTAAGCCAAATCCTAAACTACTAGTCCCTTCTTATAATTCTAATTTAATCCAAACATAAGATAGAACATACAATTCAAAAGATTCGCAGTCCTAGGACTATTAGTCATAAGAATACTAATCCAAACTAATTCAATCCGCCTAAACAAACAAGGCCTAATTGATATACTAGCGTGTATATTAATCGGTACATATGTCACCGCCATTCGAAAACAGTGACAAGAAGGTGATGAATTTTTGTTTTCTGATAGCCATTGAATCTTATCATTTTTTTTCTCAAGTAGTTCATGTTTTGTATTGTATTTTATGGCACAAAACAAAAAAATAAAAAAGTCTAAAGAGACCAAATCCAGCCCCAAGCCCAAATTTGAGTGAGATTGGACTTAGTCTAAGATTTTCCATATATGGCTCAGCCTAATCCAAATTTTGGCAGAGCCCGCGACCTGATGATGGGCCAGCCAGCGGATGGAGCGGGCTGTATTTACGCCCCTAGCCATATAACCGAATCCACCGAATTGGGATAGAGATTGGGAACTGGGTTTTGAAAATGAATAATGTTATTTGAATTAATTAATTTTTGAGTATTAATAATTTGAATAATAAGTATAGTCAGTAATAATAATATAACATTAGTTGATATATTAGTGTGTATATTAATTGATACATGACACCGCCATTTGAAAACAGTCACAAGAAGGTGATGAATTGTTGTTTTCTAATAACCATTGATGAAACAAAATAGTGCTCAAATTACTCCATACTGTAATTTTAATGGGGACAGCCATATGTAGAATAATAATATATTTACAGAATTTATATATGGTGTGGTGGTAGTGTTAGGATTGTGGTTATGGTGGTGGTAAGTGGTGTTTGGCACAGTAGTAGTAGGGTGGTTGTGGTGGTAGACAGTGGTAATAGGTGGTGGTAGTTGGGTGGTAGTTGTGGCAACGGTGGTGGTGGTGATAATAAGGTGGTAGGGTAGTAATAGCAATAGTAGAGCAGTGGTGATAAAAAGTGGCGGTGGTAGGGTAGTGGTAATAGGTGATTGTGGTAAAGTGGCGGTTGTGGTGGCGGCGATGGTGGTAAGGTGGCGGGTGGTTTGTGGTGGCGGGGACGATGGTAAGATGGCAGCAGTAGGGTGGTGATGGTTACGGTGGTGAGGGAAGGGGATGATGGTGGTATAAAGGTAGAAGAAGGGTAACAGTAGCGGTGTCAGTAACAAATGGTGCTAGTAGTCAATTACTCACAGACACTTGTTATAAAACTGCATGATAGAATGGAATGCTTATCTTTTATATGGTTTTTGAATTCATAAAATTTAGGTCAATCATTGCATAAGGATTTTTAGATTGGTGCAATTAATTTTAATAACATAAATTTCAATTAATTTTAGCCGATTGCATTCTACATAATTCACTATTTTTAAAATTTAATTACATTTTATTTTTCAAATATTGATTTGCTTAGTCCATTCAAGTAGATCATCATTGGCATTTGCCCTTAATATAATAAATAGTAGGGGTGCAAAAATGATTTGTCGATCCAAAGTTCGTCTATGGCCCATCTAGGTCTAAGCTTGTGCCCAACCCGAACTCCTATGCATGGGCCGTTTGTTTTTTGGTCCGACCCTCTGTACACCCGTTTGGCCCAAAATTCCCCCCTCAACCCAGCCCAGCACTCAACCTCTCCAATGATCCAATTGTTTTTCAAAATATCATATGACAGTTTGGCCCAATTTTTCATTTTTATTTAACAAACACCCCCCTCCAATTACTATAAATACACCCCTCCTCTCCTTTCACTTTTTACAAACAAATTTCTCTCTCAAACCCTCATTTTCTTTCAATTCTCTCAATTAAGTCTCATTTTTAAGTGACAATTACAATTGTACAATAAGAAGTTTTTACTAAAAGAAGTTAATTTTTGTATCACATTCGCCATTTGGTAACATTAGTTGTTTGAATTAATATTTATTAGTCACTCACTTTTTTACATTAATTGTTAATTAATAAATATTAATTGCTTTAATTGATATTATTAGTTACTGATTATTTTAATTAATTATTAGTTAATATATATTACTTTACTTATATTAATATGAATCGTAATGTTTATATCAATGTTGATGATGAATATACACAACATGAATTAGTTGATTCTCTTGCTAACCCTCTTCTAACAGGATCATTTTATTATCTAGAGGCACGGAGCATTTTAAAAGAGTATCTGTAACTAATCCCGATAATACAATTGTAACTAAAGAAAAATGTAAATATTGTCCAAATTTACTTAGTGTTATATCAGCAGGTGGTACTAGTCATCTAAAAAGGTATGATCAAAGGTAATTAGAGAGTTCATCAATTGGTAATTTAATTACATTTTCATATGATCTTATACGTACACAAGATATAATAATTAATTATATTGTTGAAAAAGAACAACATTTTACCACTAGTGAATATCCCAATTTTGTTGAAATGATTCAAGGAGGTTTTATTCCTCAATGTCAAAGTTTTTTAAGAAATGCTACTAGAAACAAGATATTAAAGAAATTTTATGATATTAAATTGGAATTATTTAACATTTTTAAAGATTTGAATGGAAAATTTTGTTTAACATCTAATATGTGGTCAAATAGTGACTTAGAATATTAATACATTACTGCACATTATTTGGTAATGATTGAAAATTAAATAAAAGAATAATTTTATTTAGATTAGTTAAACTTCCAGACACTAGTCATTCAGTTGAGATATAAATAAGGAATGTATTATTTGAGCGGAGTTTGCAAAATAAAATATTTTCCATTAATTTAGATAATACAACATATTATAATCAGACTATAACCCATCTAAAATCAACTTTATAATTACTTATTAATGGTGATTTTTCATGTTCGTTATTGTACTCATATTTTAAACTTAATTGTTAAAAAAGATATGAATAAAAAAACACATTTTTACAATTTATTTTTGTTGATGAAGAATATTTTAACCCTATTATGCAAACACTCAAAAAATCATTTCAAGAATATAAGAATGTTTGTAATTGTAAATAGACCACTTACACAAACTACACCAGCCTCATCTCGAGATGGAAGCTCAATTATTTTTTCAACAATAAAAACTAGATGAATATCTCAAAATACAAGCGTAAGTAGTTTTGAATTACAGAGTTATTTGAATAACCCACCTATTGATGATGACGAGGATTTTGATATTTTGAATTGGTAGAAATCAAATGAAAATATATGACTTGTACTTTCACAGATAGCTAATGATATACTAATTGTTCCTATTTTTACAATAATTTTTAAAATAGCTTTTAATACAAGTGGACAAGGGTTAAGTGATTACTGCAGCGGAATTACCCCCAAAATGGTTGAGACACTTGTAATATCGAGAGATCATATGCATGTTTTTACAAAGAAACAAGATTGTAATGAAAAAGAGAGAATTTAAGACGATTTGAATGATATATCATTGGACTCCCTTGATGAATTGTCCAATTCCACTTATGGTTGATCAATAATTTTTTTTTTCACTATTTAATTTCATAATTTTTTTATTAGATTATTGAGATAGAATATAATACAAATGCTTAGTACATTAGTAAATACCAATCTAATTAAAAATACCAATCTAATTAAAATTATTTAACTTATAGTAATCCAATTTCTCTACCATTACAATAATTTATATCTATTTTATTTGATAATATAAATTTATAATATTTCATTTAATTTTAAATAAAAATTATTCTTTGAATCTTATAATTTTTTTTCTCAAGTTGTTCATTGTTTTGTATTGTATTTTATGGCACAAAATAAAAATAAAAATAAAAATAACTAAACAAAATTAAAAAAAAAACCAAAAGTCTAAAGAGGCCAAGCCCAGCCCCAAGCCCAAATTTGAGTGAGATTGGGCTTAGTCTGAGATTTTCCACACATGACTCAGCCTAAGCCAAATTTTGGTAAAGCCCGCAACCTGATGATGGGCCAGCCAGCGCCCGGATGGAGCGGCCGTATTTACACCCTAGAGATGTAATCAAATCCACCGAATTGGGATAAGAGATTGGAAACTGGGTTTTGAAAATAAATAATACTATATTATCAAATGATATGATATATTATCAAATGATATGATATAATTTTAAAAAATTTTAGGTATTAATAATTTTTATAATAAGTGCAGTCAATAATAATGATATAATACTAATTGATATACTAGTGTGTATATTAATTGGTGTATGTGCCTGTTCGAAAATAGTGACAAGAAGGTGATGAATTTTTGTTTTCTGATTGCCATTGAATCTTATAATTTTTTTTCTCAAGTTGTTCATTGTTTTGTATTGTATTTTATGGCACAAAATAAAAAAAAATAAAAAAGTCTAAAGAGGCCAAATCCAGCCCCAAGCCCAAATTTGAGTGAGATTGGACTTAGTCTGAGATTTTCCACACATGGCTCAGCCTAATCCAAATTTTGGCAGAGCCCGTGACCTGATGACGGGCCAGCCACTGCCCGGATGGAGCGGGCTGTATTTACACCCCTAGATATATAACCGAAACCACCGAATTGGGATAGAGATTAGGAACTGGGTTTTGAAAATGAAAATAATGTTATTTGTATTAATTAATTATTGAGTATTAATAATTTATATAATAAATATAGTCAGTAATAATAATATAATATTAATTGATATATTAATGTGTATATTAACTGGTGCGTGATACCGCCGTTTGAAAACAGTCACAAGGTGATGAATTTTTGTTTTCTAATAGCCATTGATGAAACAAAACAGTGCTCAAATTACTCCACACTGTAATTTTAATGGGGACAACCATATTTCTTTATTAACTTTTAATTTTCAATCAAAATATTCACAATAATACTTAAAAAAATGTCATCGTAAAAATATTCCGGAGGCAGGGAAAACAAATGAACTCGAGTCTGTTTATACATATAAACAGGGAAAAATATTACAACCAGCGAATTGAAAATAAATTAAGCTCATCATCTCTCCTGTAATACAAAAATCTGGACAAGAACAGATAGAGAAAGAAACAAAGATTAACGAGGAGAGGGAGGGGAAAGGGGGGAATTAGAGAAGGGGAGATTGCGGAGAATGAGGAAACGAACTCGCCTTGGGAATGGCAGAGGGACTTGTTGGAACATATGCTCCGTCACCCTCGCCACCACTATTGTGTACATCTCCAACAGCTCCGTCATTATCGCCACCAGTATCATCTCTCTCTCTCTCTCTCTATCTCTTTCTACTTCTCTATTTCAATCTGATGCTATTTGTGCTCTACCGTTTGCCTGCTCTTATAAAAACACACTAAAACAATAACAAATTAATTGCGAACCACCTCTCTTTCGTCACCAAGCATCATCACTCAAATTTGTCTCCTCTTCCTTTGGTCTTCTTCGGTTTTCAGCATGTAGCACCATCCTTTTTATGGGGTGGGTTAATTGTATTTTTCTATTCTCTCTCTCTCTCTCTCTCTCTCCAAATTCCCACAGATTTTCCAGCGGCGCCCGAGGGTGTGTTCCTGTGGTTACTCATAGATCTAAGACCCAAGCCGCCAAATTGGTATATATTCTATATGTATGTGTGATATTTATAATAGGTTAATTTAGTAATTTTCTGGTTATTTAATTAAAATATGAGTTAAAAAAAATTAGTATATTTAGGATGATTTTTTAACTTTTTACGAAAAGATATGTAAAAAGTAGAGAGAAAAGAGAATTTTTGACTTTTTAGTATAGATTATTGATTTTTTGACTAATTTAGTAACTCTTTGACTTTTTGACTAAAAAAGAAAATTCCCAAACGAGGTCTTAATTATGATATACTGATATATTAATTATGATTTAATTATATATATATATATATATATATATATTTATTTATTGTGATTTTAATTATATATTATTTTAATTATGATAGAGATTCACATATTTAACATATAAATTTAAAATAGGTTTCATTTGAGAAGAAGGATTAAGTTGGATTTGGAATTTTTTTAGTTTAATAAGATAAAACACTACGTTCAATTTATAATTATTATATTCTTTTTCTCACAAAAAAATAAAAAATCATTTTTAAAAGAGATTTTTTAACCTCAGACTAAAATAATTAAAAACCAAAAAATCAACTCACTTCACAAACGAGTTCATAATGATATAGATAAGATATTGAATTATTAATGATTGTATATGTAATAAATTAAAGATTGATATACATAAAATTGTAAAACTTTTTTAGAGATGTCAAATATATATATATATATATATATATGGTTATACCGTAAGATTGATATTGTTTTAATTAGAAAAATGGGTAGGAACACTAAAATGAAAGTATTAATGATGTGGCAATGACCCTCACTCACTGCCTATGTTTTTTTTATTTTTTTCAGTATTTCCAATACATTAGTAGTACTTTTTTTTTAATGATATAAATTATTATTATTTTAATTATCAACTAATAATTATTTGTTATACCATAAAATTAAATTATGGCATATATATGACAGCGAAATTAAATACTATTATATTTGGTGATAGTAGTAGATCTATCCAGAGACTACACTAGTGTTAAAAAAGATGCCTCATCCTTTAATGTCTGCACTCACCCTCGTCCTTATCCACTTCAACAACCTCTCAAATCTCGTTTGATTTAAGGGTAATGATTGGTGGTCACAAATTCTATAATTTAAATGGTCTGAAAATGTCATTTTTTTTTATGAACAATGATTGGTGGATATAAATTTTGTGACTTAAATGGCCTGAAAATACCAAAATAATCTAGGTACAAAATAACTCTAAAAATGTCAAAATAACATCATTTTAATATTTTTAGACCATTTAAACCACAAAATTTATGAGGACCAAACATTTCCCTTGATTTAATTTGCCATATACTTCTCGTAATAATTAATTCTTGCTTTATCTCAAACTTGTAGAGACGAATACTTTATCAGACAGGAATTTCCACGGTCTAAAATTTAGATCGGAGGGACTCTTTTGATTGGTAGGATTTATTATGAATTTCGTTTTAGTAATTTAAAATATTTATTTTGTATATTTTGTTCATAAAAAAATTAGATTAATTCAATGATTGTAATTTTATTCAATCTATTATTTTTGTCATTAAAAAAATATTTTTTAAAAATATAATTATCAGCGATTTTTTAATAAAAAATATAATAAATTAAATAAATTAAATTATTGGATTGATTGGTTTGTTTACTTTTTTTTATATAAACAAAATATACGAAGTGTTTAATAAATTGAACGGTTTAAATTATCAAAATAAAATTTGTAATCACAGGCTAAAACAATCACCTCCAATCTAAATTTTGGATAGAAGAAAATCTTCTTCCTTTGTCAAATAATGCCAACAGACATAGACACATTTTGGATGTACATGAATATTTTTTATTCAGTTTTTAATTTAAATGTTCAAATAAAATAATTCTTTCAACTTTTAAAATTGATGACAACTGAACAACAGGTCATTTCATTCTATAGTATCATATATAAGTTATGATATTTATAAAATTAAATATAATAAATATCATATTTGAATCTTTTACAAGTTATAATTAAAAAGCATAAATTATAATTAAACATAATATAAGACATAATTAAAAATTCTTTTTATTATTATAAAAATAATATTATAATTAATATCATAATAAATCATAACAAACATCCTTACAAATTATAACTAAAAATTACAAGCATCGTAATCAGTTAGTCTCCCCAAGTTAGGCGAACATATCATATGAGAACGTGAGGGCTATTTAAATGATGAATTAGTAAAATCAATCTTAAAATATATTCTTTTACTATTAAAAAAAAAAAAAAAAAACCTAGGAAACGCGTGTTGGCAATGAAAAGATTGCTGATTCTACTTGTTTTCTATATTAACTTGACCATTACCCATGAAGCATCCATATGAATTATTGATAATTTACAAATTTGATAAATAAGATAATTAAAACATTATCTTTTAGAGGGTGTTTGAGTTGTTGTAGGAGATTACAACTCCCCCTCTATTCAGAGAGAATCTCTAAATATTTGATATAAAGAAAAACAATTATATTATTATTGTGTGAGTTTACTTGAAAAATCTCTTGCAAAATTTCTCTATTTGTTCTTCCCTCTTAGGTTATCATTATAGAATTTAGAAATTTGGAGTGTGGATATTGTGGGGATATATTTTCTGAGTACCAACATGTGGTAAGGTGACGCCGACGTGTCAGCCGACGTGTCACGTGTCCTGGTCGTGACGCCGAGGTGATCTCGACAAGGCCGAGGTTATCTCCGAAAATATCGGAATCCGAGATAAATGGATAAGGAACAAGAGTCCTAAAATGAAAAGGGAACTCAACCTAGATGAGGGACAAGAGTCCTAGAATGAGAGAAGACTTCAGTTTGTATTAAGATAAGACTCTTAGAGAGTTTATCCTAATTTTACTGGGAGTTCAAGATTAGCAGTAATCCTGAGTCCATAGAAGTTAGGCTTCTGTTGGGACTAGGTTTATGTTGGCTATAAAAAAAGAGGCACCCCCATAGGTTTAAGGTATGCCTTTTAGGCTCAAGCTTATGAGTTGAATAATTGATTATCTTTGAGAGATATACTGACTTGATTGTCGGAGTGCCCCCGGGTGGACGAACCACCGCGGGATTCTTATATTTCTGTTGCAGGTCAGTCAGGTGCCATCTATTCTGCCAGTGCTCTCTAGCTGAATTACTGAGTTGACAGTGTGGTCGAAAAATTTCCCACACAATTTGGCGCCGTCTGTGGGAAAGAAAAAAGAATAGATGGTCAATGACGGACAGAAGGATCATACTGGAGACAACACTCTTGCTGGGAATGGGAGATCTATCAACCTCGACGTTGAAGGGGACAATAGCAACACAGAAACTCGTGACCAGAGTCATGGAGTGAAAGACGCCGGCCAGGAAGGTGACGCACCACAGACAACAGATCGAAGCGGATACTACAACGAAGATGACCTCAAGGTATGGAAGGATAGATAACTGCGGAGGAACGAAGACCCTTCCAGAAGGGATGCAAAGACAGTGGGCATGAGCGCTCCCAAGGAGATAACATTCAAGTATAGAAGAACTCATCCTGAGTGAGCAGATCCTGAATTCCAGATCCTGGACCCCGGATCCGAGAAGACATGATCTTAGCCTAGACAAGTAGGCCCGAGAAGACGAGAGCTCAACCTAAGTGAGCAGATCCCGGATTCCAGACCCCGGATCCTTGAAGACATGATCTCGGCCTAGATGAGTAGGTCCGAGAAGAGAAGAGCTCAACCTGAGTGAGCAGATCCAAGATTCTAGCAGACAAGATCTTGGCACTTAAGTCCGAAAAGAGAAGAGCTCAGTGAGCAAATCTCAGATCCCAGAAGATAAAAAATAAAACACACAAGATTGGACTACAGTTAGCCAGGTTGATGACCTTTTATAAGGTTTGCAAAGGAATATGTGGAAGCCATGTAGGGGGCAGAGAGAAGAAGAATATGTTTACCACTTGTTGAAATTCTGTGTGAATTTACGTGTTGGTTAAACCGAGATGATGTTTACCACTTGTTGAAATTTGTAGCAATTTACAAGTTGGTTAAACCGATATGATGTTTACCACTTGTTGAAATTTGCAGCAATTTACAAGTTGGTTAAACCGATATGATGTTTACCACTTGTTGAAATTTGCAGCAATTTACAAGTTGGTTAAACCGAGATGATGTTTACCACTTGTTGAAATTTGTAGCAATTTACATGTTGGTTAAACCGATATGATGTTTACCACTTGTTGAAATTCTGTGTGAATTTACAAGTTGAAGTTAAACTGAGATGATATTTAACACTTGTTGAAATTCTGTGTGAATTTACAAGTTGAAGTTAAACCGATGTGATATTTAAAACTTGTAGAAATTCTGTGTGATTTTACAAGTTGAAGTTAAACAGAGATGATATTTAACACTTGTTGAAATTCTGTGTCAATTTACAAGTTGAAGTTAAACCGAGATGATGTTTAACACTTGTTGAAATTCTGTGTGAATTTACAAGTTGAAGTTAGATCGATGTGATATTTAAACACTTGTTGAAATTCTGTGTGAATTTACAAGTTGAACTTAAACCGAGATGATATTTAACACTTGTTGAAATTCTGTGTGAATTTACAAGTTGAAGTTAAACCGATGTCATGTTTAACACTTGTTGAAATTCTGTGTGAATTTAAAAGTTGAAGTTAAACCGATGTGATATTTAACACTTGTTGAAATTTTGTGTGAATTTACAAGTTGAAGTTAAATCGATGTCGTATCGGAAGAAAATTGGTTTAAACACTTGTTGAAATTTTGTGTGAATTTACAAGTTATAATTAGATCGAGGTTATGATAAAGGAAGATGGTTTAACACTTGTTGAAATTTTGAGAAAAATTTATAAGCTGAAGTTAAGCCGAGGTTATGATAAAGGATGATGGTTAAACACTTGTTGAAATTTTTGAGAAAAATTTACAAGTTAAAGTCAAGTTCAAGCAATATCTGCGTACTTGCCGAGACTACCAAGTTGTCAAAACTTGAAATATGGAAAACTGAAGTCTTGATAGAGGACATTGAGAAAGTGACAAGTCCTAAGCAACACTTGTGAAAATATTTGTTACAATATTTTCAAGTGTTAGGACAAGGTCGAGATGAGCAAGATTAGAAGTTGTGACAGAGGTATTTTACCCGAAGAGATTGCACAGTCAAGGTGTACTTTGAAGACATGCAAATTATAAGTATAGAATCATACAAGAGCAGAAAAAAGAAGACATACATTCAAAGAAGAAATCAGAGAAACGCATTTAAAGAAGAAAGAAGGCACTTCGGCCTGAATATTGAAAAATAAATTATTCAGACTACAAAAATGGCACGTCGGCCGGATTAAAAGCATACAAAGACGAACAAAGTACAAGGTACAAGGTACAAGGAGTAAAAGAAGGAAACAAAACTACTCGGCATCAATGGCAGGATATAGAAGACAGTTGGGAAGACTTCTCAGCAGCCTTCTCGGCCTCGAGCTCAGCATCGATCTCCCGAAGAGTTTGATCAAGGCTCTTCTCGACGATTGGCACCTCGGAGTTTGAAAGCAAGGATTGAAAGCAAGAATCTGGAAAAAGACACAGAAAATAGAAACAAGAATGTAATTCGTAATCAAGAATGGTGATGAAGCTATCAGGAAATCAAGACAAAAGGATTGCACAAATGTGTCAAGCCAAGAACAGTGGCAGAAACCAACAGATGTGTGAACAGTGTGTATTCAAGAAGATGATTTGGAAACAACGGGTAAAACAGCAATGGTGCTTAACAATGAAGCAGAGCTTCTTGGAAAGCAACAAGAAATAAAACCAGGAGGAACAGTGGCTTACCAGAAAGAGGGAAGCCGGAATGAGAATTGCCGAAGTCTGATGACAATGACAGAATGACGTAAGCTTCACCGGAGGAGATGAACGAAGATAGTTGCAAAAGCTTGAAAGCTTGGAACAATGACGGATTTAAGCAAAAGAGCTAGAAAGAAAAAAAGCCAGAGGATTGAATGAAAAAAGAGAAAAATAGTCAAGAAGACGACAAAGTTCAAGAATAAAGCCAAGTGCACAGGCACTAAGTAAGTATGTGAAGAACAAGAAAGTAATGACCCAGACACGATGCTAGCAACAGAAAGCAAATATGACAAGAACAGTGCCAGGCATTCAAATAATTCAAAACTTAAAGAGAGACAAAAGTATAAGGCAACAGATGGCAAGTAAACAGATTCAAAAGAGTTATGAAAGATTGAGCTTAATTGCAAGTAAAGAGTTTATGAACCTACAAAGTGAAATGAACGCCGATATGAAGATCGCCGGAGTCAAATAGATGACTGGAAATCGAGAACTCACCAGAGAGTGTGAGTGGAGCTGTTGCAAAGCTCTTGGAGTTTACAAATTAATGGAACCAGAACCTCGGCTAGGAGGTGCGATTTCAAGCAGCTTGGAAAGCATGAAACTTGAGCCTTGACACCAGTGGACAGTAAAGTCCAGGGAACTTTGAGGTCGGCGAGTTTGATCTCGGACAGAGGGGTACAGATGAATGAACAGTGTAGGTTCCATCACCTCCGAATGCCGAGGTAATAGAACCTAGAGGGAAGTTGTGGGGATATATTTTCTGAGTACCAACACGTGGCAAGGTGACGCCGACGTGTTAGCCGAGGTGCCACGTGTCCTAGTCGTGACGCCGAGGTGATCTCGGCAAGGCCGAGGTTATCTCCGAAGATATCGGAATTCGAAATAAGTGGATATGGGACAAGGGTCCTAGAATGAAAAGGAAACTCAACCTAGATGAGGGACAAGAGTCCTAGAATGAGAGAAGACTTCAGTTTGTATTAAGATAAGACTCTTAGAGAGTTTATCCTAATTTTACTAGGAGTCCAAGATTAGTAGTAATCCTGAGTCCATAGAAGTTAGGCTTCTGTTGGGACTAGGTTTATGTTGGCTATAAAAGAGAGGCACCCCCATGAGTCTAAGGTATGCTTTTTAGGCTCAAGCTTGTGAGTTGAATAATTGATTATCTTTGAGAGATATACTGACTTGATCGTCGGAGTGCCCCCGGGTGGACGAACCACTGCGGGATTCTTATATTTCTGTTGCAGGTCAGTCAGGTGCCATCTATTCTGCCAGTGCTCTCAAGCTAAATTACTGAGTTGACAGTGTGGTCGGAAAATTTTCCACACAATTTGGCGCCGTCTGTGGGAAAGAAAGAAGAATAGATGGCCAATGACGGACAGAAGGATCATACTGGAGACAACGCTCCTGCTGGAAATGGGAGATCTATCAACCTCGACGTTGAAGAGGACAATAGCAACACAGAAACTCGTGACCAGAGTCATGGAGTGAAAGACGCCGGCCAGGAAGGTGACGCACCAAAGACAACAGATCGAAGCGGATACTACAATGAAGATGACCTCCAGGTATGGAAGGATAGATGGAACGAAGACCCTTCCAGAAGGGATGCAAAGACAGTGGGCATGAGCGCTCCCAAGGAGATAACATTCAAGTATAGAAGAGCTCATCCTGAGTGAGCAAATCCCGAACTCCAGATCCTGGATCCCGGATCCGAGAAGACATGATCTCAGCCTAGACAAGTAAGCCCGAGAAAACGAGAGCTTAGCCTAAGTGAGCAGATCCCGGATTCCAGACCCCGGATCCTTGAAGACATGATCTCGGCCTAGATGAGTAGGTCCAAGAAGAGAAGAGCTCAACCTGAGTGAGTAGATCCAAGATTCTGGCAGACAAGATCTCGGCACTTAAGTCCGAAAAAAGAAGAGCTCAGTGAGCAAATCTCAGATCCCAAAAGATAAAGAAGAAAACACACAAGGTTGGATTGCAGTTAGCCAGGTTGAAGACCTTTTATAAGGTTTGCAAAGGAATATGTGGAAGCCATGCAGGGGGCAGAGAGAAGAAGAATATGTTTACCACTTGTTGAAATTCTGTGTGAATTTACATGTTGGTTAAACCGAGATTATGTTTACCACTTGTTGAAATTTGTAGCAATTTACAAGTTGGTTAAACCGATATGATGTTTACCACTTGTTGAAATTTGCAGCAGTTTACAAGTTAGTTAAACCGAGATGATGTTTACCACTTGGTGAAATTTGTAGCAATTTACATGTTGGTTAAACCGATATGATGTTTACCACTTGTTGAAATTCTGTGTGAATTTACAAGTTGAAGTTAAACTGAGATGATATTTAACACTTGTTGAAATTCTGTGTGAATTTACAAGTTGAAGTTAAACCGATGTGATATTTAAAACTTGTTGAAATTATGTGTGAATTTACAAGTTGAAGTTAAACAGAGATGATATTTAACACTTGTTGAAATTCTGTGTGAATTTACAAGTTGAAGTTAAACCGAGATGATATTTAACACTTGTTAAAATTCTGTGTGAATTTACAAGTTGAAGTTAAACCGAGATGATGTTTAACACTTGTTAAAATTCTGTGTGAATTTACAAGTTGAAGTTAGATCAATGTGATATTTAAACACTTGTTGAAATTCTGTGTGAATTTACAAGTTGAACTTAAACCGAGATGACATTTAACACTTGTTGAAATTCTGTGTGAATTTACAAGTTGAAGTTAAACCGATGTCATGTTTAACACTTGTTGAAATTTTGTGTGAATTTAAAAGTTGAAGTTAAACCGATGTGATATTTAACACTTGTTGAAATTTTGTGTGAATTTACAAGTTGAAGTTAAATCGAGGTCGTATCGGAAGAAGATTGGTTTAAACACTTGTTGAAATTTTGTGTGAATTTACAAGTTATAATTAGACCGAGGTTATGATAAAGGAAGATGGTTTAACACTTGTTGAAATTTTGAGAAAAATTTACAAGCTGAAGTTAAGCCGAGGTTATGATAAAGGATGATGGTTAAACACTTGTTGAAATTTTTTAGAAAAATTTACAAGTTAAAGTCAAGTTCAAGCAATATCTGCGTACTTGCCGAGACTACCAAGTTGTCAAAACTTGAAATATGGTAAACTGAAGTCTTGATAGAGGACATTGAGAAAGTGACAAGTCCTAAGCAACACTTATGAAAATATTTGTTACAATATTTTCAAGTGTTAGGACAAGGTCGAGATGAGCAAGATTAGAAGTTGTGACAGAGGTATTTTACCCGAAGAGATTGCACAGTCAAGGTGTACTTTGAAGACATGCAAATTATAAGTATAGAATCATACAAGAGCAGAAAAAAGAAGACATACATTCAAAGAAAAATTCAGAGAAATGCATTTAAAGAAGAAAGAAGGCACTTCGGCCTGAATATTGAAAAATAAATTATTCAGACTACAAAAATGGCACGTCGGCCGGATTAAAAGAATACAAAGACGAACAAAGTACAAGGTACAAGGTACAAGGAGTAAAAGAAGGAAACAAAACTACTCGGCATCAATGGCAGGATATAGAAGACAGTTGGGAAGACTTCTCAGCAGCCTTCTCGGCCTCGAGCTCAGCATCGATCTCCCGAAGAGTTTGATCAAGGCTCTTCTCGACGATTGGCACCTCGGAGTTTGAAGGCAAGGATTGAAAGCAAGAATCTGGAAAAAGACACAGAAAATAGAAACAAGAATGTAATTCGTAATCAAGAATGGTGATGAAGCTATCAGGAAATCAAGACAAAAGGATTGCACAAATGTGTCAAGCCAAGAACAGTGGCAGAAATCAACAGATGTGTGAACAGTGTGTATTCAAGAAGATGATTTGGAAACAACGGGTAAAACAGCAATGGTGCTTAACAATGAAGCAGAGCTTCTTGGAAAGCAACAAGAAATAAAACCAGGAGGAACAATGGCTTACCAGAAAGAGGGAAGCCGGAATGAGAATTGCCGAAGTCTGACAGCAATGACAGAATGATGTAAGCTTCACCGGAGGAGAGGAACGAAGACAGTTGCAAAAGCTTGAAAGCTTGGAACAATGACGGATTTAAGCAAAAGAGCTAGAAAGAAAAAAAGCCAGAGGATTGAATGAAAAAAGAGAAAAATAGTCAAGAAGACGACAAAGTTTAAGAATAAAGCCAAGTGCACAGGCACCAAGTAAGTATGTGAAGAACAAGAAAATAATGACCCAGACACGATGCTAGCAACAGAAAACAGATATGACAAGAACAGTGCCAGGCATTCAAACAATTCAAAACTTAAAGATAGACGAAAGTATAAGGCAACAGATGGCAAGTAAACAAATTCAGAAGAGTTATGAAAGATTGAGCTTAATAGCAAGTAAAGAGTTTATGAACCTACAAAGTGAAATGAACGCCGATATGAAGATCGCCGGAGTCAAATAGATGACTGGAAATCGGGAACTCACCAGAGAGTGTGAGTGGAGCAGTTGCAAAGCTCTTAGAGTTTACAAATTAATGGAACCAGAACCTCGGCTAGGAGGTGCGATTTCAAGCAGCTTGGAAAGCATGAAACTTGAGTCTTGACACCAGTGGACAGTAAAGTCCAGGGAACTTTGAGGTCGGCGAGTTTGATCTCGGACAGAGGGGCACAGATGAACAAACAGTGTAGGTTCCATCACCTCAGAATGCTGAGGTAATAGAACCTAGAGGGTAGTTGTGGGGATATATTTTCTAAGTACCAACACGTGGCAAGGTGACGCCGACGTGTTAGCTGAGGTGCCACGTGTCCTGGTCGTGATGCCGAGGTGATCTCGGCAAGGCCGAGGTTATCTCCGAAGATATCGGAATTCGAGATAAGTGGATAAGGGACAAGGGTCCTAGAATGAAAAGGAAACTCAACCTAGATGAAGGACAAGAGTCCTAGAATGAGAGAAGACTTCAGTTTGTATTAAGATAAGACTCTTAGAGAGTTTATCCTAATTTTGTTGGGAGTCCAAGATTAGTAGTAATCCTGAGTCCATAGAAGTTAGGCTTCTATTGGGACTAGGTTTATGTTGGCTATAAAAGAGAGGCACCCCCATGGGTCTAAGGTATGCTTTTTAGGCTCAAGCTTGTGAGTTGAATAATTGATTATCTTTGAGAGATATACTGACTTGATCGTCGGAGTGCCCCCGGGTGGACGAACCACCGCGGGATTCTTATATTTCTGTTGCAGGTCAGTCAGGTGCCATCTATTCTGTCAGTGCTCTCCAGCTGAATTACTGAGTTGACAGTGTGGTCGGAAAATTTCCCACACAATATTGAAAAACTTTGGTAGCTTCTCAATTGATGAAGGGTTTTCTAAACGAGACTCGTAATTCAAGCATCCAATCAAAACCATTTTTGCATCAATTAATATGATTGCCTGCATCTTTTTTTTTGTTGGTATCAGAGTCATCCTACTTGTTTTCACTTAATATGATTTGATGCCATAGATTATATTTATTCATGTTTAATTGCATATTATATGTTTAAATATTGTTGTATATCATGGCATATTTAAAAGGTTTTTTGAAAACCCTAATTTTTATAAAACTCCATTAGAGCAGATTTTTTATCAAAAAAATTAGTATAATATTTTTTTTCCAATAAATGAAATTTACATATTTTGAAAGTACTCTTCGTGAGTTTTCCATGCATATAAAATGGGTTTTAATTGGAGTTCAATTGAAAAAGTTATGACTTTTCCAAAAAATTTGAGTCAAAATCGCTGTTTTTGAGAAATTCTAGGAAAAACAGAGATTTTGAGAAGCCGGAGGATGATGTCAGAATGACGTCAGCCGAAATAGCAGCTAAGCGGAGTGGAGTGGCTTGGCGGCAGCACGACCCAGCTTGGCAGCAGCATGGCGCGACTTAGCATGACCAGCATAGTGCATCGCGATGATGTTAGTGCGGATAACGTCAACGCATTACGTACGACTAACATCATCAGTGTGCAAGGCATGGGCGTGTGGTCTCATGCCACGTGGTGCATATAGCGATCCCGGGTTTACCCTGGTTGTACAGTGATCCGGACATGTGTCCGTGGATGATAGTAGTTGGTTATTACCTGGTGTACATCCTTTATTACTTTGTATTTGGGTTATAGGATGTGTTGGGCAGGTTTGTCACAGGTTGGTTGAGTCTAGAAACCAAAACTAGTTGCCTAGATTTTGACCTGTCCGCTCGAGCGGGGGTTTCACCCATCTAGTATTTCCTGTGCAGTGTTCGACGCTCGAGCGGGGAGTTGGAAGCTCGAGCGGGAGACCTGTCTGCAAAAGTTCTGGGAGTATGTATCCGGACCTCGAGCGGGGGATTGGCCGCTCGAGCGGGAATCTGTGAGTGACGCTCGAGCGGGGCGTTGGACGCTCGAGCGGGGCGACTGGGTTAAAGCTCCGTGTTTTGACTTTTCAAATCACTTTTTCACTTTCTCTTCTCTCTCCTACTTTTCCAAAAACACCATTGTTGAGCCTCTCACTCTAGAACTCTACCTTCTCTCTAGGTTTTGATCTAGTAGGAGTGATTTGCTCATCTTTGGCCTTTACAAAAAAGTTGTTGATCGTCGAGGGCTACATTTTAATCTGAAAATTTCAGGATTTGGAGCACGATGGGTTTTGTCATCTTCTCCCTTTGGGGCTCCGGATTTGAGGTAGGAATATCCTACTCCTCTCTATGGATTTTGTCTTTAAATTTTAGTATTTTGAGATGTTGGGGTTGGTTTGGTAATTTTGTGAAGGTTTGGGGCTTTGTGTTATTTTTACAAAAGTTGGGATTTTATTTGTAATAAACCTAGATGCATGTTTGGCATAGAGAAATGGAATAAATGTTGAATCATTGATGAAAATGGGACCTAAGGGTTGAAATGTTAATTATGGAAAATGACCTAATTACATTGTTTGATTAATTGGGAAAATTAATCGTGAGAAATGAGGAAATGAAGCGGAATCGTTGAGATTGGGAATGTATGGGGTTAAAGGGTGTAGTCGGATTATTTATCGCTCACCTAATTGAAATATTGATGATATATCCATTGTTGCATGTATTTTCTGTATAGAAATAACTGCTTTGGGCTATCGGTGGAGGATAGTCGTGATTGTTGTAGACAATGCATGATGATTAGGCAAACTAAAACTAATCACTGGAATGTGTCATTGAGATTGACGATTGAAAGAATACATTAAATTTATGTATTGTGTGATGATGTGTATAATTGTTGTTTATATGCATTGTGTTGTGTTGGAGGAGATAGGGGATGTACTCCACGGTTTAGGGGAAGATAGGGGATGGACCTCTAAACCGGATGTGTTGGGAGGAGATAGGGGATGGACTCCATAGATAGAGCTCATATGCTTATCTATTAATGTGTTGACAGAGCTCATATGCTTGTCATTAGAAGTGTGATAGTGCTCATATGCATATCTGTGGAAGTGATGATATAGCTTGTATGCTTATCTATTGTTGTGTGATATAGCTAGTATGCTTATCTAATATGAAATGGGAAGTGTTTGATATGAGTTACTGTCTCATATGAGTTGTTTGGCCAGGTTCTGAGCCATGGTTGTAATTTGAGAATCGAAAGGAATTGGAAAATGAGTTGTTATATGGACTTGTATGTCATGAAAGTGTAAACTGTGATAAGGGAAAGTATCAGTGTTGACCATCTATCAACTGCTAATCTTTTAGTCATTGTCCATATTTGGTTTAGTATGTTTCTACTGGGCTGTGGCTCACCCTATATGGGAATATCATTTTCAGGTACAGGTAGCATGCCACCTCCAAGGACGTAGCTTGGGAGGCTAGAGGCGGACACACTTTTGTTGTCTTATTTTTGATGTATTATATGTAAATTCAAGCCAAGGGCTTAATGTGTAAATGAGTTAGTACTCTTTGTTGTAACCAGGTATTAACTTGGAAAGCTGTAAGCCTTTAGGGCATTTGCTTTTGTCGTTAACATGTAATATTTTTGTAATGAAACTTTGATGAATAGAAGAATGTGGAACTTTATATATATCAATGCATGTCTCTATTGATGGGTTAATGTTATTATTTTGGGGGCGTGACAGTGCACGTAGAAGCATGGCTCTGCTACATGCGTAGAATGGCTATAAAGCAAGTAAGAGCGCATGGCACAATTTTCGAGGCACGCGTTTGACACACGTGTCCTTGGAAACTTATACTATTTTTTTTGTGTAATCTGTGTGGCCACTATTTTTCAGAATTAATTTTTTTTTGAATTTTCTTTAGATATTCTCACATGTTTATATATATTTTTATTTTGAAAATCACAGAAAATTAAAAATATAAATATGAAAATTGTAGAAAAATTAAGAAAATTATGAAAAATTATTTTTCTGTTTTATTAATTAACATGCATAATTTATTAATTCATCTTGATTGTTTTAGCATTTATTTTTGTGCTATTAAATTGTGGAATTAATTTATTAATTGTTTAATATATATTAGTTGAGAATTAATATATATTTTTGAGTCCTAGATTTCATGACTATACTCTTTTCCTTAGTAAGAATTGTAGTTTGACCTCCATCCTTTGGCCATTTAGTTATTATTGATGTATGTTTGGATGGATGGAGGCAATATTGGTAACTTTTTGTGCACATGTTTATTTATTTATTTTTGTATTGTTAGAGGTAGACCCTACAAATGTATTGGTGAAGTAGCATTCCCATGTTATTTTATTTTGTTTTGTTAGAATCAATGTATTAGGATTTTTTTGAGTTGTAATTATTTATTTTTTGGATGTGTTTTTCCATAGGCATGTAAAGGAATGTGTTTCATTGTTACAAATATATTTTAAGGTTGCCTTAACATGTTGCACAATATTACCAAAAAGGCTTCTTGTGAAGCCCATGAGTAAAATGGTATGATGCATTTTTAGACTCATATATGTTATGCATGATTTAATGTTGTGGAATTAAGAAATGTTTTTGCCTCTTAAGTATTTTTTTTTCAAAATTAATTAGGTACCATATTTTAGCTCACATAGGGGGAGATGATTATGGATGTCGCAAAATTTTCGATCTCCCTATATAAGTGGAAATATTGTGTGTCTATTGTATTTTTAGGAATAAATTTTTTAAAAGTGTGCTAATGTCAAACCTTGTGCAATCAACGTAGTGACTTCTAACAATGTTATTACTGACTTCACCAAAAATGAAATCCAATATTCACTTAATTAACAAGAAGTCATAGAAAAATTGACCACTCTTAAGATCCGATCTAAAGAAAGGACCACTGCCCAACATTTTTGTGACATGGAGACCCATCAGAATTGGGTTAAGGAAGATCGATGCGAGCGCTATATTATGCTTAGCAGCATGCACAATGATTTCACAGGCGAGTTTAAGACAAAACCCATTGCTCATGACATGTGGAATCAACTGAATATTACCTATAAGACCACACCTACAACCACGCTCTATGCTCTTATTTTTGAAATTTGATCAATTTAAGCTTGAAGTAGAGCGCCTAGGGTCGCACCACAGTACTATCCTTGTCTCCCAAGCAAGGCAGCATTAGGCATTCAGGTCTAAATGCAACAGACAAGGAAAACGTAGTGGTACAGCTGGTAACCTTGGTCCTAATAGAGGTAATGTGAGGAAGTGTCGTCGAGGCAAGCACGCTGGAAATAAAAACAAGACCAAAGTCAAGTGCTATAACTATGGGAAGCGAGGTCACTTTGCTTGGGAATGCCTTGATGCAAGGAAGGTAGACCTCTCATTTAACTCTTTAAGTACTTGTTTTTGTTCACATGCTTGTGTTGCTAATTCTCTCCATTGTTGGATTGTAGAACTCAGAAGTAACCCGCCATATAGTCAAAGGAAAAGTTGAATTCATGGATTACAAAAAGATACCTATAGGCAAGCAATACGTTACTTTGGGTGATGGAACCCAAGAGGATGTCCTTGGAGTTGGTTCTTATCAACTCAAGATGCATCTGGAGCGCACTTTACTCCTCCATGATGTGCGTTATGCACCTCGTGAATGTAAGCTTTTATTAGTTATTGCTTTGCTAGGTTTTGGTTTTAGTGACAGTTAGTTGGATTTCTATTTTAAATAAAGGGCTTGTACATACAATATTTATTTATGCTAGATTTGGATTTTTCCTCAAATTCACATGTGTCTTGTGATAATAATACATTAAAATTCTGTTAGTTGGCATGCTAAACTTCGTCACGTAGGAAAAGATAGAATGACTAGTAGACTAGCTAAAGAAGGCCTATTAGAGCATCTTACCAATGTAAGTCTTCCTGTGTGTGAGCCTTGTTTGGAAAGAAGGCTATATGAAGCCTTTTGGAAAGGTACCTAAGGCTTTATATCCTCTAGAGTTACTTCACTTTGACATTTGCGTACCTATAAATGTAAAGGTATGCATGCCATAACTATTCACGGTTCAAATATGACTACTTGATCTCACATTGCTTTGAGGGATTAGATTGCTTCAAGCGTTTTATTACACTGGTTGAGAATCAGATACACAAGAAATTGAGCATCTTTTGAACGGATCAAGGGCGTGAATATTTATCACATCAGTTCCAAGAATTGTGTGAGGAAAAGAAGGTACACAAATAGTTAATGATTCCAGGCACTTCACAACAAAATGGTGTAGCAGAGAGACAAAATCACACTTTGCTTGAAATGGTTAGATCGATAATGGCGCAAGTCAACCTCTTTATATCTTTTTGGAGGGATGCCTTAATGACTGCTGCCTAGATCCTTAATCGAGTGCCTTCAAAGTCAGTTCTATTGACTCCATATGAATTATGAAAAGGCACAAAACCTGATTTGAAGCATTTGTGGCCTTAGAGTTATGCAGGTTTTGTTCACAGTACTTGTCATAAGCATGGGAAGTTAGGCCCTAGAGCAAATAAACAAGTGTTTGTTAGATACTCAGAATTTTAAAATGTAAAGTATAGTGAACATCCTTATAGTGGAATGATTGAAAGTGAGTCGCAAGATGTCCATTTCATTGGGAGTGAATTTTCTAGTATTAGTGAATTATCTAGTGGGAGCCTAAGGAAGTCACCATCTTTTGAAGAGGATGGAGAATTATAGATTCATCTTGAAATTGCAAAAGACAATGGGAGTGATTTACCTTCTCGTAGGAGTGTTTCACTAGAAAATGACTCAATAAGAATCTCAATTACATAGAGGTACACATGAAATCATTTGTCATTGTCTTATGAGATTGAGGGAAATCTTTCATGTGTGCTCCATTGGATCTTGATGAGTCTGCTTCTTATGAGGAAGCGTTAGTTTCACCGAATGCTAGTGTGTGGACGACTACTATGAAGGATGAAATGAGTGTTATGACTCGGAACCAAGTTTGGGAGTTGGTTGACTTTCTACCTTGACACAAGACCATTGGCAACAAGTGATTCTTAAAAGTTAAGCGCAAGGTTAATGGGTCAAAAGTTCGTCTCATAGCAAAGGGCTACACCTAAAGAAAGGGTATGACGAAATAGTCTCCCCCGTGGTGAGATTTTCCCCTATTCGTCTAAGTCTACCTATTGTCGAGCATTTAGATTTGAAACTTTTCCAAATGCATGTTATGACTGCATTTCTCAATGGAGAACTGGACGACGAGATCTATAGGGATCAACCAGTAGGGTTTCAGGTCAATGGACAAGAGTACAAAGCATGCCGTTTCAAATATTCCATTTATGGCCTAAAGCAATCGTCTAGATAATGGCATCTCAAACCCAATTGATTATATAATTTTGAAATGAAGGGCATGGAAGAGGCAAATTATGTGCTCAGAGTTAAGATCTTGAGAGATTGCTCTAAAAGATTTCTCTGTTTGTCTCAAGAGACTTATATTAAGAGGATCTTAGAACAATTTTGGATGCACTATTCCAAACCCATAGACAATTCGATTGAGAAGGGACATAATCTAAGCATTGATTCTTACCCTTAAAACAGATGAGGAAAAGAAACAAATGGCAAAGATTCCCTATGTGAGTACAGTTGGTAGTCTGATGTACGTTATGGTGTGTACTCAACCGGACATATGCTTTGCAGTGGGAGTGGTCAGTCATTACAAGAGTAACATAAGACTTGTTCACTGACAAGCAGTGGAGAGGATTTTTTTCGCCATCTTTGTCTATGATGGAGTAGAACTACGTTTCTTGGTCAACAACAGTGCTAAAGGCTATTTGATTGAGGAGATTCCTATAGTGCCTTAGGATCACGGCTCTTGCAGATGAAGCCATTATGATCCATATTGATAGTATGATAGTTTTGGTAGATTTTAGGGATCCTAAGTGTCTTGGTAGGACCAAACACATCGATATCCGTTTCACTTTATTCAAGGTGTGATTGCACGAGGGGAGGTAGTCTTACAGCATATCTCCTCCACTAGCAAGGTGGTGGCAAATTGACTGCTAGAGATACTTTCCAGACTCATGTTAGGAGTTTAGAACTTCGTAGGATTTGATATATTTTGGATACCTCATTGACTTTGTTGGATATTTTATGAGTATCTTATCCATAATTTTTTATTTATGTGGTTTTATGGCGTAATTGATACTATTAATACACATTTTGTATGATGTCACTAGGCTTAGATCGATCTTCTCACACTAGCAATCACCCTAGAGCTTGTAGAGCAAGCATGATGAGACATTAATTATCTTAGCGCTTAGAGAGCGAGCAAGGTAAATATTTTGTGACTTGAGAAGTGAACAAAACTGATTATTATTAGATGTTGCCTTAGCAATGGCTAAGGTGAGACTTTAAAAAGTCGAAAACATGAAGTTATCCACAGCTTTCATGAAGCCTAAATATAGCTGAATATGAGGTCTTAGATAGGTGCTTGATGAGCGAATATGCTAAGAAACTCAGGTTAGGCGCTTGTATAGCGACTAGACTAAGATTTGTATGGCGTTAGAGAGTGACAGACCCAATTTAGTAGGAGCTACGTCGTAACATACATATCATACTGTGTGTGCTACCGTCGACCTCTTAAGGGAGTAGATAGATGGATCCCTGCTCTAGCACTGTGTGAGCCCTATTAGGCCAATAATAGGCCTACACTATGCCCTTGAACCTAGAACTATGTCATGAAGTGATGACTTAATGTCACTACTTTAGTATGTCATCCAAGAGTCATGATAAATACGATCTAGAGGACCATGTCTTGAAAAGAATACAAGTTTGAGCGAATTGAGATGAGTGGCTAGGGAAGATTGTTGGGAATCATACCCTTGTATTGTAGCTCATTGCCCAGGCGATTGTGTCTGATTTGAGATCACGATATAATCATAAGTATAGATACAATGTTAAGGTCAAATATGTTTACAAGTTATAACTCGCGAGGGATTTTAAAATGCTTGATCTGGTGTGATCCAACGAATCTAGGGTGCAGATGAGATATTTCGAGTAATGTGCTATGTTAGTTTATGGTGGCTTAATATAGCACTCCTACCTTTATACACACACTTCATTTTTCAATATGAGTGAATTGAATGAGAGATTGAGAAATGACAATTGTGAATGTAACCAATGATGCAAACGAGTGAGAGATGTTAAAAATTGGGTTGGATTTGATCCGACCCATTACCCATGGAGCATCCACATGGGTTATTGATAAGTCACATAATTAATAAATAAGATAATTAAAAGATTACCTTTTAGGAGGTTGTAGACACCCCATTTTTGACCGCCCTTAAGACTTGGGTGCCACCAATTGATCACCCAATAATGAATTTTTATGCTTGTCAAATGCTCAATTTCCTCAGCAGAAAAATCTGGTTTTGAGCCTCAAAAGCCTACAAACCTTGCACCACTTTTGGACCAAAACAATAGCTTTCCAATTAGTGGCTGGTTGACCACTTGTGTTAAGAAAACCAGATATTTTTTCCAGCTATGCCAGTTGTCTCCACCGGTGCATGCACTGCACCAGCTGTTTTTGTATTGATATTTCCAAGAGCCTAACATATTTTTCTATATATACTTGACCCCCTCTCATAAAATGAGGTTAGAAAATTTTAGTGAAGCAAAATTCTTGAAAAAAATATATCTCTTTTTCTTGCAACCTATACACATCTATACATACCTTGCCTAGGCTTCTAAAACAAGTTTTTTTGAGGCCCCTTTGCTGAGGTTATTGAGCTTGAATATTAGCTCTTGAGGTTGAGAAATTGGTGATTTATAACTCAAAGGGTCACCCCTCTTCAAGAGGTATTATTCCTAGCTTATTTCCCTTATTTATTTACCATCTTTACCTACTATTTTTGGATCATTTTTGAACTGTTTTTATGGGTTGAAACTTGTGGTTAAAAGCTACCCAAGGTAAAGGGGTGGACCACCCTTCTTTATAACTTGTATTCTAAGCTTTTTCCCTTGCGTTTCCCATCTTGTCATCAAATTTTTTAAAGCTTTTTACCACTGAATTTCAGAGGTTTTAAGAGGCTAAAAATTCTATTTTGAAGTCCTAAAAATGGAGGGGGTTAGCCTCCCCTCCTTGTGCTTGTTTACTAGTTTAATTTCCTCATTATTTTAGCTAACTTTTTCAAGCATTTCTCTTAGAATTTCAGCACTGTTTTTAACTATTTTAGGACTATTTTATGTTGTTTATTTTATTTATGCTTTGTATAGCATGCTTGTAGTGTAATAGTCCTCATAGGTTTGGTGTTTTAGGTATTAGACACTAACCTATTTGAGTTGATAGCATTTATTTAGTGCTTTTCATACTTCTGTTCATCTCTAATCACCTCTACAACCTCCTTCTTTTCTTGGCTTTTTCCTTTCCTTTGAGAGTCGTTTCAACCGGTTGTTGTTTAAGCTTAAGATAGAGATCCTTGTGCTTAATAGTTTAATCTTTTTGGAGGTTCATTACCAAAGGCATGACATCTCTCTCATGCCCAAAACAACCCTTTGTTTGACACTTCTCTCCATTAGTGGACTTAATCTTCATAATTGGACTAAAATGACTAATGAATGGAAAGGTAATTAAAAGAGGTACTAAAATTAGGGCTAAGATGAAACAAGATAATAAAATTGTTTCGGGTTCAATCGGAGGTGAATTGACCCCATTGAGTCTCGAGTCGTTTCATACTTGTTAGTGATGAAAACGGTTCAAAAGTCAAGTCAACCACTTCCCTTGATCAATATCATGATAGGGAGAGGTTTTTGTTGGTCTTTTTTTAGCTCCATTTATTAAGCTTTTGTCCCTTGACTCATAAGCTATCTTGCAATGAATTTGCATTGATTGATGGCTTGCAAATCAAGCCTCCCCCTCATTTGATCTGTTTGATGATAAGGAGAGGCAAGGTGGACAAACATCCCCTGAAAATACTTTGTTTGTGCTCTGTTTTATGTCTGTTCCAACAAGGCAGTTCCAAACATTAGTGGCCAGTCGACCACCTTTACTGTACAGCCGATCACTTCTTCTGGCCGGCCGGCCATCTTTTTCGGCCAGCCAGTGTCCTTTTTCCTACAAATAGAGCAAAGGCTAAGGCAAAAAAAAAAAAAAAAAAAAAAAAATCAATTTTCTGACTGCACAACAAAAGCATTCTAGCAGTAGAACAGAGGGCATTTTCAGGTGGAAATCCACTTGCATGCATGAATCATTCCTCGCTTCTCAGGGCCCGTTACAATTATATTCAGTAGTTGCATGTTGCAATTAATTAGCCAGTTAGAATAGCAACTTAATTTGTGTTGTAAATAGTTAGTTAATTCATGTTGTGTTGTAATTAAGTAATTAGTTAGAATAGTTAGTTACTTCTTGTGTTGTAATTAATTAATTAGTTTGAATAGCTAGTTAGTTCTTGCGTTGTACTTAATTAATTAGCTAGAGTAGTTAATTTATTTGTGGCGTTGTAATAAATAGCTTAATTAGCTAGGACATTCATTCGGATCCTTCTGCGCAATGGCAACTTGTAATAATGTGTATGTCTTCTAATCCCCATTTCTTCCTCCTTTTATTTACTTGCTTATGATGGATAACGTAGAGCATCATCTCTCGTTTAGCATTTTTCATGATTTTCATCAATTTGTCTCACATGCATAAGGTTTTGTTCATCATTCTAATGGCATTGTCATTTATTACTTCCTTGAATACGTGCGCGCACCGCATGCTATTAAAAGTGATTCATATGACATATTGGACAAACTGAACCTGTTAGTTACATTTTTATATATGTTGCATTAGTCACTTGCATATGAGAGCATGCATTTTTCTAATTATTTAATTTCTTTTGGCTTGTCTTGGAGTACTAGGTGAGCATTTATTGTTTTAGCATATTGCATGCATGTGATTATTGTCATGTCAAGCATGATTACCATGAGGTTAAGTGTTTAAGTGATACACCTGTTTGGATGCTTATGGATGAAGGCTAATTGCTTAAGTTAGGATAACTTGATGAATGTACATATGAGATCACTTTTTCAAGTAGTACATATTCAAAACAATTTTTAAACAAATATAAAATCAAATGTTCCAACTTTTGCAAATTAGTCTATACTTATGTGCATCGTATAGTAAATTAGCCTAATAATCAGAACAAGAGCATATAATGTAAATAAGAATCACATCATGATTAGTCGAGGCCCATCTTTGAACGAGTGAGTGAGGTTCAATTCATGACCTTCCCCTCTCATAACTAAGTTCCCGAGCCGAGACACTTTGATGATTACGGACACGTGGCCTTTAGCACGAGTCATGGGTTTCCTAAATTTTTCAAAAATATTTAGGTGGCGACTCTGTAATCTGGCAAAGCAGTCCATTTTTGACATTTTTGATTCAAAATCGATTTTCCAAAAGATTTGTCAGATTTTGACTCATTTGTGTTTATCTATTTCACATTACATTTGTGAGATCAGATTCAGAACCATGGGAGTCCGAACTGTAGGGCTATTGTATCCGAAAGGAGCACAAAAAGTAAGATACAGTTTCTAGCGACTCTACTAGAGATTTAGAGAGCTTGACTTGAAATTCATGATGTGAAGCTTTATCTACCTATATATATTCTTCGCATTGCATTTGTATTGGTTCTTTATGTCATTGTGTTTTTCATCTGCTATTCCTAGATGGTTTGCTGGAGGCTTGCCTACAACGCTTGCCATAAGGCTAATTGGTCTTGGGCTCTGCTATGTTGGGAACATAACCCTTGGATCTGGACTACCATTGTACCGCTTGACCTCCTTTCACTTCCCAGTGATAAGTGTGAGAGGTATATTAGGTAGTCTTGCTGAGGTACCCTCTTTCACCATTTGACCTAACTGCTTGTAATAAGCCATAGTAACTGATCCAAACTAGGACAAGATGCTCACCTGCATGCAGGATTGCATGAAACCGTTTGATTGAAGTAATGAAACCCTAGTTCATCACAAAAACTAGGACAGGGTAACCCTACCCCCTCATAGAGGTGTTTTGGCTCTATGTTAACTGGTATGTGCTTTATAGTGAAACTGTGCAGGAATGTGCATAACAGTGGTACAAGTATCTTCTTTGGGGCAGAATTCAGTGTGGAGTATAATCCTACAGCTTTGATCATGTCTGTGTTGGTAAACATCTTAGTTGAGGTGTTGTGCGGTTTTTGATTACTGCTCTTTTGCTTTACTTCTTTTGCTAGGTAATTTAAACTATAGCTTCAGAAGGTTTTGATATCCCCCAAGTACTCTAGACCCATGTTGAAAGACTTTGCAAGGTTTGAGATATTGTTCTAGGATAGCTTGTGTTTGCCTCGTTGTCACCAGTTGCAAGGCAGAGGAGGATTAGACAGAATTCACCAGTCCAATTCTTACAACAGTCACCTATCAGTTCACCTGTATTCATCCCTGTTCAAGAACACTCAGCTACTTTCAGTTCAGCTCGAGAACAGTCACCTATTCCAATGGGACAGTATCCCCTGGCAAATATGGAGGACTTAATACTTCAACTGCAACAAACAGTTAAGACATTGCAGCATGATGCGACCTGTCAAGCTGAAGTTATAACTAGGCAACAGCAACCGCAGCTGGCTAGGCCTCTACGCCCCTTGTACCCACGATGGCTATCCCTATGCCCGGTGCCACTGCTAATACTGCCATTGCTCAAGATCCATAAACCTAGGGTAATCCAGTTTTTCCAGTCCCAACAGAGCGCATCCTGGCACAAGCTTCCCAAGCCCCGGTTTATCAGACCAAGGCACCATTCAAATTCAAGGATGATCCTACTGCGCTCAAAGTTAACAAATTAGAAAAGCTGTTCAAAAAAGCACAAGGGATCAATTTCATTCCAGACATAGAGGATGGATACACCGAATCTGCAGTTACATTACCAGAGTGATTCAAGATGCCACACATTGACCGCTTTAATGGTTCTGGGGACCCCATGGTTCACTTACGGTTGTTTTCAGATATCTTGCAATAAATGGGCTTAACTAGATTGCAGAAACTATCTCTTTTCGGTCACACGGCCATCTCATATGCTAAGCTGGAAGATTTCATAAAACAAAACTGGGAGGAGTTAGCCGAGTCCTTTGTCACTCAGTACTCTTACAACACGTAAATCAAGGTCACAGCTCATGATCTCGAGGTGACGTGTCAAGAGCCAAAGGAAGGTTTCTCCGAATTTGTGACAAGATGGAGGGCTAAAGCATCCATGATGACTGTTTGACCTTCAGAGAAAGATCAGATCAGAGTGGTTGTCTGAAATCTGCATAGGAAGTTGTTGCTGAAAATGATTGTTCTCCCCTTATTTACATTCAAAGAGCTTCACGAGATGGGGGTTTAAATCAAGGATGCTATGAAATAGGAGATTATTACTGATGATAAGGAACCGGGTAAGAGGCCGTTTGTTTGCAGTTCCAAAGCTGCTAGTGATAGCACAGCTGTGAGGCCGTCTGATGTAAGTGTTGTCACCACAACAAAAACTGTCGATCCCTTCGCCAACATAGGTCCACAAACATCATTCCATCCTACCCGACCTCAGGGTAGAACTTTTAACCAACTATACATGACTTTATCCAAAACCATACAGGTGCTAGTCAAGAAAGGACACCTAAAACCCTTAGAATCTTGCCCACTTCTTGATCCCATTCCACCCAAGCATTACTCCGCAAAGTACTATGCTTTTCACCCGTAACACGGTCATGATACCAACCAGTGCTTCCATTTATGTCATGAGATTTTCTCGTTGAGAATAAGGTCATCGCTCCACCCTAAAAACCAAACGTAACCACAAATCCTCTCTTGGCCCATAATCAAGTCCCCCTACCTTGAAACCTTAACCTTATCCATACACTAGCCACCTCTTATAACCCCAGCATATATATTACCCCTTCCCACCTACTAAAACCAACGCTGTTCACTCCTGAAGGCATAGACTTGTGCATGATGGACATGTCTAATCTACAACCTGAGCTTTCCCGATCAATGATGACAACACCCGCAGCAGAAGAAATGTTAAACTCGGAGGGAGGTACTAGTTTGCTATCAAAATGCCTTGGGGACTCATCTGAAAGCGAGTATGACCTGAGCCATTATATTGTTGATACTACTTAACTCAGGCCTGAGGTGGTGCTACCAACCTCAGTGGAAATTAATGTGGTGAGGGAGGATGGCCCGAACCAAGGATTGGGCGACCTTGTGGATCTTGAAGAAAATCTAGACAACCTATAGTTCTTCGATGAACATGATCAGGGAGATGTACAGATTGGGTGGTTCGATCTAAACGGATCGACTGATACTACCGGATGACAGAGTGATGAGACAGATAAGGAAGAATAAATTGGGATGAAATTGAAGGGAAAGGAAACAGAGGTAGCTGTAGTGGTCGGGAAGGCTGATGAGAAAGGAAAACTACCAAAGGGCATATGTCAACCCACCCAAGAAGTGGATGTGATGGGAACCAAAGATACTGAACAGGAAGTTGCATTGAGGCAGTTTGAGAGAGAAAGAATTGAAGACAACCTGAAAACCACAACCGATGTCGCCTTGAGAGGGACACTTGTACTGTAAAAATGATTCAAGTAGAGCCGAAAAATTGTTTGTCTGGGGCTGATGGCAAGTGGTGGGATGACAATGATTTACATCTGGCCTATACTGACAAAGACTAGGAGACTGCATCTCGAATAATACATGGTATGCTGAAGAGATAAACCATCTTACCCAAAGTGGACAATACTTTAAGCCGCTACACCTGGATCAAGCAGAGCCATCAGGAAAGGACAAGCAGGTCAAAAAACAAAAGGAGAAGCAACTAGAAGAAGAATTAGTTTTGAAGCAGCTCAACAAAATCCAAGCTGATATCTCTATCTGGGGGCTCCTTATGGCTTCACGGATGCATCGGTAGGCAGTATTGTCGGCAATGGACAAGGCTAAATTGTCCATTGATACTACGCCCGAACAACTTATGGGCTTGGTCTTTCTAAGTAGTGCCAAGCCAATGCTCACTTTCTCTGACACAGAGATGTCGTCGAAAGGGTCAGATCACAACAAGCCATTATATATATCCATGGAGTGCAAAGAGAAGTGGGTACCAGTAGTGTTGGTAGATACTAGTTCTGTCATTAATGTTTGTCCTTCCCATACTGCCTATGCGGTTGGCCTCAAACCGGCAGACTTTATCCTCACAGCCCTGGTGATACGAGCTTATGGCAATACCAGCAGAGAGGTCATGGGTATAGTGAAAGTGCGGGTTCAGGTAGGCCCGTCAGAGCAAGAGATCCAAGTTCCACGTCTTGGGTGTGCCAGCAACCTTTAACCTGCTGTTAGTGAGGCCTTGGTTACATCACGTAAAGGCTGTCTCTTCTACCCTCCATCAGATGTTGAAGTATCCCTATAAGGGAGGGGTCGCAACTATTTTTGGGAACTCATCCATTCATCCACCTCCAGAGGTGACTACACCAGTGCTAGAGATCAACCATGGAGATGAGGATGTATTCCTTTCGGGGTTCACTCTGGTGAAAGCCTAGGTAGTGTAAATAATTCTAGCTACGGACGAAGGCATGTACATCAGTGCCCAGTCCATCTACTTCATGAACAAACTGCAGCACGTTCCAGGCATGAGGCTCGGAAGGAGCGGGCAGAAAGGTGTTACGACATCAGCTGAGGTGTCACACAACCCGCATGCCTTTGGATTAGGCTACGTGCCCACCAAAGAGGACTGGATAAGAAAGGGAAAAGAGATGAGAGGTAGAGCCAAAGCCAAAAGAGCTGGGAAGCATTGTGAGCTCATCCATAAGACAATTCGGGGGACGTTGAATGGCCGTTTTGTTTGAGAAATAGAGGATTTCCCTTTTTGCGACTTTCCCGAGCCTTGGGTAAATTCCTCAAAGAAGCACGTCCCCGGGTTTGAGATTTTCGTTGATCTACAGCTACAAGACAGTGATGAGGAAAAAGCTGAACCAAGCATCAACACTGACTAGAGCATGACTAAGACAATAGTGAGGTTGACATAGAGGCAACACTAGTTGATCTCTTGACAAATCCCGCGATCGATACAGAGAACTTGGGGGATAACATTACTGTCTTTATGATTGGAGAGGAACAGGGTATGGATCCCACCAGTGGTATTTTGGATGCATCGAGGGCACTATGTCTTACTTGGTAGTTGGAGGAAGGCTTTCTTTCCAGTTCTGAATCAGGTAATGAGCCAGAATGTGGTTCCACTGAGTCTGTGAAGTTAGAATCAGATTCAAGTCAATCCGGGGGGTCTGAGTCTGGCATTCCCGGGGGTGGTAACCTGGATGCCAAAGTTCTGTCACAGTGTTCTTTTTCTTTTGTTTTTGAGTCTATTGTAACAGAAGAGTCAAAACTTATGAATGAGAACACTGCAGATTCTGTGTACTACTCTGTGCTGCTGATTTATTGTATTGACCCAGATTTTTAGAATTTTAACAAAAACAAAGAGGAAGAAATTCCTCTGGCTTTGAAAAACTTGATTAATCGAGAGAAGGAGAGGCATGCTAAGCCTTATTTTGATGAAATCATTACCATTAATATGGGTAGGGAGAAGGATCCGCGCTTGGTCCAGATCAAGTCCACATTGTCTTCGGAGGAACACGAACGTTTAATCGCTTTGTTAAAAGATTTTAAAGATGTTTTCGCATGGTCCTATAAAGACATGCCTGGAATCGACCCTGAGATTGTACAGCACCGGATCCCTCTTAACCTTGAGTCCTGACCAGTCAAACAGAAAGTGCGCAGAGTTCGTCCAGATTGGGCGTTGAAAATCAAGGAAGAGATCACCAAGCTAATTAATGCCGGATTCTTGTTAGTGTCCGAGTATTCGACTTGGTTGGCCAACATCGTCCATGTTCCTAAGAAAGACAGCCGAATTCGGGTTTGTGTCGACTTTCGAGACTTGAACAGAGCCATGAAGGACGACTTTCCATTGTCACACATTGATGAGTTGGTAGACTTTACCGCAGGCCATGCCTTGTTTTCGTTCATGGACAGGTTTTCCGGGTATAACCAGATTCTAATGGCACCAGAAGACAGAGAGAAAACTATGTTCACCACACCGTGGGGTACCTACTGCTACCAGGTCATGCCCTTTGGGTTGAAAATTGTTAGAGCTACATATCAGAGGGCTATGACCACCATTTCGCATGACATGATGTACAAAGTTGAGGTGTACGTGAATAATATGATTGTCAAGTCCAAAGAGCGAGAAGACCACTACACCGCACTAGAAAAATTCTTTTAACGGATCAGGGAATACAGATTGAGGTTAAACCTATAAAAATGGACCTTCGGCGTAACGGCAGGGAAAATGCTGGGATTTTTGATCACGTAGAGGGGAATTGAAGTAGATCCTTCCAAAATCAAGGCCATCTTAGAAATGCCACCACCAAGGACTGAAAAAGAGGTACGTGGCTTTCTTGGTAAAGTGCAATTCATAAGACGGTTTATTTCCAAACTAACCTTGACTTGTGAGCCATTATTTAGTCTTTTGAAGAAAGGGAAGAAGTTTGGATAGGACGATCGATGTCAGTTTCCCTTCGAGCAAGTCAAGCAATACTTCTAGAATCCGCCTATGTTGTCACCACCAAAGCCGGGGAAACGTCTGATTTTGTACTTGTCAATAATGGACTCGACCGTGGGGTGCATGCTAGCTCAAGAATCTGAAGATAGAGTGGAGAAAGCCATCTATTACTTGAGCAAGAAGATGGTAGACTATGAAACCCGCTATACTCCCTTGGAGAAAGCTTGCTCAGCCTTGGTATGGGCTACCAGGAAGTTGAGACACAACCTGTTAGCTCACTCTGTAATTCTGGTTTCGAGATTAGATCCCATCAAATATCTTTTTGAGAAACCAGTGCTTGCAGGTAGGCTAGCTCATTGGTTGCTTTCTTCTCTCTGAATTTGATCTCAAATATGTCACGCGCAAATCTGTTAAAGAGAGAGCTGTGGAAGAATTCCTGGCAAATCGCCTAGTGAAAGGAGATAAGGCAGTGGAATACCTATTCCCAGATGAAGATATTCTGCAAGTGGAAGAGGAAACATGGACGATGTACGTTGACAGAGCGTCTAATCAGTACGGTTACAAGATAGGTGTGTTACTGGTAGCACCTGATGATTCCCATATAAACCTAGCGTTCAAAATCTGGTTCAAAGTGTCCAACAATGAAGAAAAATATAAGGCGTGTATTACTGGTTTGGAAGCCGCCCTAGAACTAGGGGCAATAACGTTGGATGTTATCGGAGATTTGAACTTGGTTGTGTCTCAAGCAAACGGAGATTGGAAAGTCAAAGAATAGAAAATGAAGGTGTATCATCAAGCCTTGGCTATTCTGATTCTAAGGTTTGAAAAAATGACATTTACACATCTACTGAGAGAGAATAGCAAGTTCGTTGATGCTTTGGCAACTCTATCTTCTATGGTAGACATCCCATTGGGAGTGAAGATGCATCTGATTATTATCGAATAGAAATACACACCGTCCTATGAGACCATTACCGTAATAGATGAAGTTCAAGACAAAAGCCCCTAGTATTACGATATTTGAAACTTTCTGGAAAAGGAGATGTATCCACTAAGGGCAAATGCCAAGGACAAACAAGGAATATGGCGTCTGGCCGTCTAATTTATCATTTTGCGGAAATATGCTGTATAAAAGAGGGCATCATGGAATGCACAAGCTGTATGTTGAATAAGAGGAATCGAAGTGCCTCATGGAGGCCATCCACGGAGAAGAGTGTGGGGCACACATAAATGGTGTGATGCTAGCCCGGAAAATCCTAAGACAAGGTTATTACTGGCCAACCATGGAGGAGGATTGTATTGGTTTTGTACAACAATACCACAAATGCCAAATTCATGCCAATCGCATGAATATCCCGCCATCTAAGCTTTACAATATGACTTCACCACGGCCATTCTCGGTTTTGGAGATCGACATCATCGGTGCAGTCTCGCCAAAGGGGTCAAATGAACATGAGGTCATTCTGGTGGCGATTGACTACTTTACAAAGTGGGTGGAAGCTCAGTCCTATGCGGTATTGAAAGCGTCACATGCAACCAAATTCATCAGAAATAACATTATCTACCGGTATGGAGTCCCGAACGAGATCATATCAGATAACGGTTCACACTTCAAGAAAGAGGTGGCTGATCGGCTTGAGAAATATAATGTGGCTTTTCATAAGTCATCAACATATAGACCACAGACCAATGGAGCTGTTGAGGCCGCCAACAAGAACATTAAGAACACCCTGCGAAAGATGGTTGAGACCTACAAGGACTGGTCGGATAAGCTACTGCTTGCACTTTGGGGCTACAGAACATCGACTCGGACATCCATAGGGTCAACCCCTTACTCTCTGGTGTACAAGATGGAAACTGTTCTACCAATTGAAATTGGCCCTGCAAATTATGGCTGAGTGTCAGATAGTAGAGGTGGATGGGCAACAGAGCAGGTTTAAGGAGTTGATGTTGTTCGATGAAAGGAAGTTAAAGTCATTGTATCACATTTAGGGTTACCAACGCAAAATTGCTAGGGCTTTTAACAAGAAAATTAAGTCCAAGAATCTCAAGGAAGGAGACGTGGTATTGAAAGACAACTGAGCTCCCATCCATGACCCTAGGAGCAAATTCTAACCCAATAGAATGGGTCCCTACATCATCAAATCTATCTGGTCAGGAGGGGGGATCATTCTCATGGACCTAGATAGCCTAGAGTTTTCACAGCTGATCAATATGGACAAGTTGAAAAGATACTATCCTTGAGAGGCTCATTAGGTCGAAAACCTGGAAGGGCGACCTAGGCAAAAATTAGAGCATGAAAAATTAGAAATGAAGAAAAACTGAGCTCGCAAGGTTGAAAACCCTATAGGGCGACTTTGGCAAAAGTTAGAGCTCAAAAGGAGAGAGTTAATACTCAAGTGAACCTGAACCAAACTACGTAAGGCTTGATTCCCATCTTTGGGATACGTAGGCAACTTCATCCTGAATTTCGGCTATAACCATCTCCAACTTAACTGTCCTATTCGTTTATTTGATCGGACCATCTTTCTCTATTATCGGTTAGCTCGATTGTGTGATCTTCATTTCGGCAAAAGAGCTAGTATGGTGAATGCAGTTATGGGCAATTGTAATCTGATCTTCTGATTTGGGGCGGTACATCTTGAGGGCTGATTCCGTGTGTGTTAGGAAGTGATCATTTTCGAAAATGGTTTTGAAAAGTTTTAATAAGAGTGATTTTCCTCAAAATTTACCTTTTACAACTTAGACCATTTTGGGACCAAAAGGAAAATTTTTAATGCTCACAACTTTAATTCCATTGATTTCAACACAAAGTACATTCTCCAACTCTCTGATTTAAATCAAAGTTGCTTTTACATCATAAAACTTGAAAAGAAAGGTCAAAGCAATAAACTAGGAGCATAGGTGAGTTAGGTGTTCCTGCGTCCTCTGCTCGTGCTTGCAGAAGTCTTTACAGTCAAAGTTGGCCCAACATGTGCCTCTTCTTCAAGCCAAGCCAAGCACTCGCCGGAAAGGGTGCAACTAAAGCTAGGGACAAGGGCCAGCATTTCTCTTGTCCTCCAAGCAGTGAGGTACTGAGTCAGGTGTGCAACACAAATGGGAAATGAAGCTGGGTATTCCATCCCCTCTTCTGGTCGGGCCTGGTCATGTCCAAACTGGCGTCTGAACCAGAAAGGGATGTAAAACATGTAGTGTGTGATGCCAATCAACTGTATGCCCAGTTGTTGGGACATGCTGTAGCTCATCTCAGCCAAATTAAGCTAGAGGCAACACCAGGCAATATCAGCCGCAGATCTGCTGCACATCCAGTTGCACAACCATTCCTCTGTGGGAAAATCCACTAGCCGTTGGTGAAAAAAGTAAGCTCTGGCTGAATACACAGGGCAAGGGTCCACCACTTTCAACTTATCTATTAGCCATCCCTGGGAATAGATGAAAAATAAGAGAGATTAAAACATAGAGAGATGTACGTTGAGAGAAAAGTAAGGAAAAGGGCTTAGAGCGAAAAATAGAGAATGAGTGCCAAGTGATGTGGGAGCTATTTATAAGAAATTGTGGGAAACAATACCTGGAGTACCAGTGGTTTCCCTGCGAGCAGAGTAGTCTCTCACATGTAAAAAGCATCTACACCCATCAAAGTTTCGACCAAAGCCAGAGCAATGCAACTCTTACCCTCTTTCAAGCATTGGGCCATTTCGATCAACTTAGTGTTGGCTCCGCCATAATTAGGTGTAACAACCTAAACCCGCCCCTATAGGTTTAGCATCGTAACTGGCCAGTAATCATGGGATTACCGAAGGCCTCTGAGACAAATTAACATAATATTAGGGGCTAGCGGAAGCAAATAGCAATTATACAACATCCATTGAGCTATGCAGACTTACATGAGACAGAAAAAATTTAAACTATACGTACATACATTTACACATCATCATCATATATATACAGACTAGACAGGAAGGGACTTGGCCTAAATACAGAATAAACAAAAACAAGGAAACAAGACTTGAACTTTATGCATATAGCCATAACCACTTGATATATTCGAAACCTCCATGGAAGGCACATAGGTTGGCTGACAAAACAAAGTCCGGGTAGAAGCTCTAGGCCTAGTCATGCACCTGATCACCTACATACATAAATAATACGGTAAGCTGGAACTCAGTGAATAATAACAAAGTAAAGGGTTTTAATGAATGATGTCCATCACAGAGTCAGAAATCAGAATTTATATCAGAAACAGATTCTTATTAGAAACAGAGTCTTATGCATATTCAGATTTCAATCAGAAATAGATTCATATTCATATTCTTATTCAAATCATATACAGAAATTAGAGTTCATGCTTAATCTTACATAGTACATCTATTAGCTCTAACAGATCATATACAGAGCATTACGGGTCATACTTGTCAATTTCATAAGGAACCTCCGGTACTGGGAACGGATAACTTGTCAGTTCCATAAAAGAACCTCCAATATTGGGAATGGATGACTTGTCATTTCCATAAAGGAACCTCCAGTATTGGAAACGGATAACTTGTCAGTTCCATAAAGGAACTTCCAGTACTAGGAACGAATAACTTGTTAGTTCCATAAAGGAACCTCCAGTACTGGGAACGAATAACTTGTCAGTTCTATAAAGGAACCTCCAGTTCTGGGAACAGATAACATACTTGAACCACGAAATTGTTGCCATGAGTACTTGTCAGAAACTGGAAAATCATTCATCGTACAAAACATAGCATTTCATAAAACAAGTCTTATTTCATATACAGAAAATAAATAAAGTTGAACATAACTTTATTAAGTTATTACTCAGAGATGGCTCTGCTAGTAGATCAGATAAAGCAGACAGATTAGGCAGACAATAGAGTGTGGCCTACACAAATACATAACATATACACATTGATGCACAATATCGTTTCCTTGATCAAACTTGACTTTTCTTGTCTTCTGTTTAAATAATCTGAAGGTCTACTACGCTTGTTCTTTCTTTATTCAAATGAATCAGGTTCTCATTTCACATATTCTTTCATTACTAAATTATTCTTTTCTAAATAAACCAATTTCTTACTTGGCTTCTTAATCAATTATTACTAAGTCAATGACTTATTCTTTAACCAACTAATTTATGTTGATTGGTAGTTTATTAATCTTGTTGAGTCATAATTCTTGCCTAAGAATGCTTGGAAGTGAAGGAGAATGGAAATCGAAATACGAAGCGACTTTTCAAAATTTTTTGAAACAAGACTCTTCGCTCGAGCGCAACACTGGTCCCTCGAGCAAACCTCTTGGTCTACAAAAACACTAGTTGCTTGCATTCTACACTCGAGCAACAACTTCTTCGCTCGAGCGACGGTGACGAATTCTGGGTTTTCCAGAACGTTGGTTAAACTTCAATACACATTACCAAGGCTCCAAATTTATGCATGACTCACTCGAATATGCAAAAACATTCCTAATTACATATATTTGTATAATGAAACTTAAAATTGAGTCTATAAGGCCTTTTCAACAATATTTGCATGTATGAAATTTAAATCAAAATCAAACTAAGTTTTGATTCTCAAATATAAATTATAATTTATTTTCATATTTGTCCAAATTTAAATTTAATTCATTTCATCCATATCAAACCCAATTTCAATCTCATAAGTTCTAAAATATGAATTAAGCTTTCAAAATATAATTCCAAACTATAATTTCAAAACTTAGGTTTAACATGGCTTGTCTAAAATAATACAAACTCTTAAATAATTAAGAAAACTTGATCAATTTTAAACCATTGACATCAAAACTCCTTTAATATAAAATTAAATCTCATTCTTCATAAACTCATACTTTTTAACCCAAAACTTAATTGCGAATGCTTCAAAATATGTTCAATTTGAATAAAACTTTTAATTTGAATTACATGCTTGAATTACATGCATGGATTCAAAATTAAAATTAAACCAATTCCTATCTTTCATAATAAAATCAAAACGTTGTCTAACTTTAGGATTAACCCCAAATTTCCATAAACTTGATTTTTATAAAATTTCTTCATTCTTTTCTTTAAAACATGAAATTGATTATCTTAAATTCTTCAAAATCCATGATGTGTGTATAAAACACTTATCAAAATCCAACCAATTCTTCATTATCAAGCTCAAACTATAATTTGACTTCTTAATTTATATCACAACCAAACTTATAAACTTTAAAATATGAATTAAATTCTAAAATCTTGAAGATTCACAATGCATGTAAGGATAACCTTCAAATTTATGAAGGATGACAAAGATCAAACTCAAATATTAAATTACAACATCAATTTCTTAATTATCAAACCTAACTCAAATTTTCTTCATTCTTTTCCTAATTCTTTCAATTTCCATGAAATTAAACCGATTCACTTCTTGATTTTGGTTGTTAAGTAATCAATCTATAAGTATTAAGCTTGAATTTCTTACCTAAACTCTTGAATTTGATGAATCTTGATAAATTCTTGAGCTCCCCTTTAATTCCACACCTTTCCTAGCTTTTCCTTCCTTATTTCTTCTTCTTCTTGAACTCTTGAGTTGGATTTCCAGCAGCTAACTCTCTCTCTCAGTCCTTTTTTGCTTCCATTACATTCCTATTCAACATATTGAGTTCACCTTTCTTTTTTTGTTTTTCTTTTGTTCTCATTGATTCTATAACTCACCAGCACACACACACACACCTTTGTCTCAACGTCACATGTATACACACACTTGTATAACCCAAATTCTTAGCACACCCACACAGGTTTCTCTCCACACCCACGTACACTCATAATTCTAGATTCTTTCTTAATTTAATTCATGAATAAGATTAGCTTAATTTAAATAGCACTTAGTCTTAATAAATCTTAATTAACACATATTTAAATTAATTACAACTAATCATAAATTCCACATAATTTAATATGTCTAATTTGAGTTTCTTTAGATCCCAATTAATTATATTAAATCTACCATTCTGAATCAGATTTTTAATCAAACTCCCAAAAGGCTCCAAATATTAAATTAAACTTATTTCCGTCCTCAATTTTGGTTTCTTAAATCGTTTAAGCCTTCAATTTCTGATTGGACTCAAAATTTTGTCAATAGATTACATATTCAAATTAGGCACCACATAAATGAATTTAATTCATAAAAATCTTAATTCCTACTTCGTATAACTTAATTAACTCCAATTCAGACCCAATTAATCAAATCTCAATTTTATAAATCTGAATTGAATATTTAATTAAACCCCCATATAGTCCGATACTTGAAATTAAAATAATTCAAATCACCATTTGTACTATCTTGAGCCATTTAGGTTTTCAATTTCTAATTCCAAAATCAATCCTCAAAAGAATCATATATGAATTAGTCTCCATAATTTTCATAAATCTTGAATTAAATCAGAGTAATGGGCAATTAAATTCAAATCTCTTTGATTAATTAAATGCTAATTATTATACGTGGTAGGTCCATCACACTAGAGGAAAGAAGGAAGTGCGCGAGCATATACAAATAAAGGGCATGTTACCGACAACCTCGCCAGAGGAGGTCACCTCTATCGCTGATGTCAGAAAACCAATGAATCAGGCCTGGTATATCAATCTCCCTGTCGTGATCCAAAGATCAAGCTTCGTGTAAAGTGAGCCCACACATCCGTTCCAAAGCCTGGACATGGCTAAAACAAGTCCGAGGCATGATTTCCTCGTCACGTTGGGATTTCATCAATGCTTGGAACTCTTCAAGAGTTGGGCACATTTCTTGTGCCTCAAAGCAAAATACATGTGTAATTGGGTCCCAACAGCGGACCGCAGTATGGAGGAACAGAAAACAAAGTGAATTACGGCTCAACGAAAAAAGCGCATTTATGCTGAAACTTTGAAAAATTACCTTTTCTGTGTCGTCTAAAGTGGATATCCAGTCTTTAAGTGTCTCGACAAGGAATATCTTTATTTGTGGAAGAAACAGCAGCAAAAATGAGGTTCTGTCAAAGAAATTGTGCAAGAAGACCTTTTGTAGAAGATAAGGCTGTGAGTGGATGCCAGCTGCCAGCCAACTGATGAACCACCACAACTGGCCGGTCGGCCACATTTAGTGGTCGACCGTCCACTTTAGCGGCTGGCTGCTCACTATTGTGGGCCTGGTAGTTCAGCAGTCTGGTTTTGTTCCGGTCTTTGTGTGCTGAGGTCTTGTTTTGAGCCTTTTATTTTTAGTAAGTGTAAATAGCTATGTTAAGTTGTTTTCCTTTGTTTTCCATTTATCGAGTTGTATTTTGTATTTTAGCCGGTTGTTGGCTCATTCCTTAGTTAAGAACATTATTCCAATACAAGCAATTTCACTTTCAAATACCATTCCATTTTTCATTTTATGCAAGTGTGGTGCTCGTGATGCAAAAACAAATCTCTTTTTATAAAACTGCAAGGTTTTACCTCGATCATAGTTTTTACAAAGAGAGAATACAAGTTTTCAAAAACAAAAGTAAAGACCTATTTCAAGCTATACATGTACTAAGCTACGAAAAGAAAAGAAACTAAGTAAAAGAGTACAAAAATATGTGCCAGTTGTATCAAGCTCGAGAGGCCCTCTTCGTCCTCTTCCTCGGAGGGGACTCAGGGGCACTGTTTCCGTCAACACCGCTATTAGAATCAGACTCCAACCCAAAGCTAGCATCGCTATCTCCACTCTCAGAGCCGGCCTCGGAGCCCTCAACCCTTCTTGACCCCGAGCCGGCATCATCATCCTCGCTCTAAGACAGCTTAGAGCGTCAGCTTATCGTCTCCTCAGTGCTGCTGGTCTCAATATCATCCCCACTCAAATTTGACTCCGAGGAGGAAGAGGAGGAGGAGGTCTCCTCTGTCTAGGCCTCGCTGCTCCAACCCCGAGCACCTCTGCCCCTATCTCGACCTTGACGCTCATCTCAACCGCGTGCTGGGGTCTGTCTACCTCTCCTCCCTACCGCTGGAGTAGGTACTGCCGGTGCTGTCGCTGTCGCTAGTGCCCTCGATGCAGGTAGGATCTGAAAAACAAGTATCAGATATAGTATGTTGTAGAATGTATAAAGCAATATGAATATGATACAGAAAATAGATTCAGCGTAAGTGCAGTGTGTCAGTGCAGTGTACAAGGTGCAATGTATCAGTACAGTGTGAAGCAGTATCAGAATGCATGTCAGTACACAGTGTATCAGTGTGTGTTTCACATATTAGTGTCTGTTTTGGGCAGTATAGTGCATAATAATCTGAGTAAGTAATGCAATGCACGAGAGGAAGGGAAGATACCTGGATACCGTGAAGAGTGATCAACATCTCTCTCATCTGCACCATGTGAACTAGAGAAGCAACCAGCTGAAGGAGGCCCTCTGTGTACTCTGTGGGCACCGACAAGTGAATTTGACTAATCAGTATCTGAAAGGGAAAATGTGGGATGCAAGTTGTCAAGTGTGGTCCATACCTAAGGTGTGCCCAGGGCTCTGATATGTCCATGCCCCACCTCTGGTGGCTCTATCGGGATTTGATAGGCCGTCCCGCTCGACTGCCAGTAGGGAATCGTGATAGGAATCACTGGCCAATCGGTTGCATGCACGATGGGAGGGGCCTCTCCAACATCAGCCTCAGCCTTTTAGGCAGCCTCTCCGGCAAAGGGGGTACCTGTAGCATCGTCGGCGCGAACTCCAACCAAGGGTGGCATGAGGTGAGTCCTAATGAAGGCTATGGAGTCTCCGTCTCATCGAGAGTAGCCCGCATCCTACCCCGCTATGAACTGAATAATAGCCTCAACTGGGAGGCTATCGGCTGACCTCATAGATGCTGGAAGCAAAGCAGGAATAACTGGGGCAAGTAGGCCCATGGTCTGTGTACAAAACGCTCATCCATAAACCAAGCCCGGTAGAATGGGCCCTCCAGTAAGATCCGGTACCGGGAGGTAGCCCATGCCTCGGCGTACTGGTCCCTAACTCCGGCCGGCATCATCACCCACATGATCTGTAAATGTAGAAGTTACAAGTTGTTAGTTGTTGTCAGTTGTTAGAGTATGAATCAGAACAATAACAATTGAAACAAAGCAAAGCTGTAAGTTTTAGAATTACCTCGCATGCTACCACCGTGTCGAAGTATTGGCGAAAGTAAGTAAATGTCATATCGTCATAATGTCGGCACCTACCATCATACTGCTGCAAGTAGGGCACGACTGGTGCTACCACCTCTACTGGTACTAGGGCAAGGGCCAGGAAATAAACATAAGCCTAGAGCTGCAAGAAGAGATAAAGTGTGAATCCATATGTGAGAATAGATAGTAAACAGAAAGTGAAAAGCAAAAAACACAATGCATAGGCAGATATAAAGTAGAAAATGCAAAGCAGAAAGCATAAAGAAGCAAACAAAAAATGCATGGACAGATGCGTACCTCCCAGGCTCTCCAATAGCCTCCAACCTTGTTCCCCTTCATGTGGGATATGGAGCTCATATAGCCATAGAGGATGGCAAAGCTAGCGCTACCCCATTCATCAAACCAGACCCGAGACAAGGTCACAAGGGCACTCAATAGATACAAGCCCACGGTATTCCACCTGTTCGCAAACAAGGTGGTACCAAGAAGGTATATCAAGAAGCCTCGGGTGTACTGTTCTATCTCCTCTTGAGTCTCGGGCTGACTCCTGTGGAAGCACTCATAGAACCAGTTGTATCTGACCATAACTGGCCTGTGTAGAGGTGGGCTCGCTCCAAGAAGATAGATCCAAGCCGCCTCTCATTGGCCCATATCCATATCAAAGGGGATCGGATCACCCCCTACGCCCAAGCTGGTGATCATCGAGAAATCATAGGGGGTCATCGTCATCTCCCCTGCAGAAAAGAAGTGGAAGGAGTTGGTGGTGTCCCACCACCTCTCTACCAACGCTCCAAGTAAGGCCCAATTGACCATGTGACATGAGAGCTCAGTACAGAATAAGCCAAAGCTTGTCTCATCGACAAGGTCGTAGACCCGGGAAGGGGAAGCTCGTGATACCAGTCCCTGGCTGTCACCGTTCCATAACCTCTCTAGAAGCGAGAGTCCTCTTGTCATAAGGAAATAATGAAAGACAGTTAGATGAAAGGTAATGATGAAATGAATAGAAGACAGTCAGTTGAAAGGTAGTGATGAAATGGTTAAATAGGTAAATTGCATGAAAGCAAAGTTTGTACCTCAGAAATGCCATGAGAAAGATGGGAGGCTTGCTCCCTCAGTAAAACAACAAAATCATCAAACCGCATCATACCGCCAGAGGCCATCGTGTGCGTCTGTGGGTGGTAAGTGACCGGATCAAATGGTCTCAGCCTCAGTGGCAATAGCTCGGACTCGGGCCTTAGAAGAAAGACTACCTTTGCTTTGACCTCAAAATCAGCGGCGATATCCTCCGTTGCCCCACCGGCCTCGACAACTGTTGGCTCCTCTACCTCAGCTATAGGTGGAAGCACAGGTACCTTGGGAGGGGCACCTTCATGTGGGACATCATCTGCCATCTAGAAAGTGGGTAAAAAGTGGAGAAAAATGAAGAAAAATAGGAAAAAGAGGGAAAACTTGAAAAAGGTCAACCCTAGGAGAGAGAAAATGAAAGAAAAAGTCAAAACTCGAAAAAACTCACGAAGCCCAAGAAAAACCCAAGGAAAATAAGCCCAAAGTGTTGAAAACTCAAAAAAATCAACAAAAACAAAATCTTATCAGTTCAAAATGTAGAGGATCAAAGAGGGTTTACGAATAAAGTTTGCGTGGGGCGTTGGAAAACACGTACAAAACACAAATCTAGAGAGAGGAAACACCTAGAAAGAGAGAGGAAAGGATTTTGATGGTGTGGGTGTCTGCCAAATGAGGTTTATTGTTGATTTAAAGAAAACCTGAGGCAAAAGGATGAGCCTGCCTCCGAATTGCCACAAGTGGCTGGCCGTACACCCATTTGTGGGCGGCTAGCTCCATTTGTGGCCCAGTGCTAGTTTTTGCTGCTCTCTTCCCCAGACAGTGTATGGGAGCTCCTGTTTTGGGTCTGGGCAGAAGGATTGAGGTACTTGAAGTGGATTTAGTTTCCAAAAATCTTGAACTTGTGTTCTAGTTGCATCATTCTGAATCCCATTGTGTCTCCGGTGCATGAATGTGCCCCGATTTCAAAAGTGAGCAAGTTGTATCCTTTTTGTGCATTTTGTAGAACCTCTGAGTGGTAAGTTGGAGGTCATTGTCGAACATCGCTTTTGCCCATCTTTTCGATTCGCGTATCTTTTGCATAGAATGTGCATTCTCATATACCTCTTACGTTACATGCGCGCATTGCATCATAACTCATCTACCCATCATGTTTGCATAGAACGTGCATTACATCTATTATGTTGCATGGAACATGCGTTGTCATTGAACTGATTTTCAATTACGTCGCCTTGTGTCATATTCATAAGCGGTGCTTTCTAAAGCACCGCTTTGTTTGTCTATTGCACTTCCTAAGCATCATCCATTACATTTGCTTGTCAATCATACTCTGTGCATCCATCGCACAATCATATTACATCGTGCATCTATCGTACGATCGTACTACTCTGTGCATCTATCGCACAGTTTTACACTATGCATCTATTGCACAATTACATTCTCACCACATTGTGTATCCGTCGCACAATCTCACCACATTGTGCATCTATCACACAGCTCACTACTCGGTGCATCTATCGCAGAATCATACTACATCAGACATCTATCGCACGGTCATACCACTTCGTGCATCTATCACATGATTACAATCTCGTTGCTCTATGCATCTATCGCACAATCATATTACATCATGCATCTATCGCAAGGTCGTACCGCATTATGCATCTATCACAAGATTGTACTACTCCGTGCATCTATCGCACAGTTTTACACTGTGCATCTATCACACGATTATATTCTCACTACTTCGTGAATCTATCGCACAATCATACTACTCTATGCATCTATAGCACAATCATTTCACTATGTGCATCTATCACATAATCATACTACATTGTGCATTTATCGCATAATCATATCACTTTGTGCATCTATCGCACGATCATTTCATTTTATGCATTTATCACACAATCATACCACATCATGCATCTATCGCACGATCATACCACTTCGTGCATCTGTCGCACGATTCCACATTGTGTATCTATCGCTCAATCATACCACTCTGTGCATCTATCGCACAATCATACCACATCGGGCATCTATCGCACGACTATACACTGTGCATCTACCACACGATTACAATCTCATTGCACCGTGCATCTATCGCATGATCATCATACTCGTTGCATCTATCACATCATATTTCCTCTTCTCACATTTTCAGCGTAATGAGAGTATCTCAAGGTGTGCGAAAGCGTGACCCTGAGCGGTCTTTCTCTTTCTCTTCTTATGTTTTCAGCGTGAGTAAAGTGTGCTTTTTCCTTTCATGTGAAACATGTTTGGAATTGACTTTTGGTTATTTGGTTGGACCTATTTCGATTTAGGCTTTGCATATGTTGTTATCTTGTTATTTCTCGGTGCATTGTCTTGCATGATCATGAATTGTCAAAATAACCAGCTTCGTGAAGCGTGTAAGTCCAGCTTTCAACTATATTCTTTGTGCATATCATTTGCATGTTGCCTCTAAACTACGCTGATTTGATTCCTTGCAAAGGGATACGTAGGCAACCTCTGGCTTCAACCAATATTACTTTATGTCTTGATTGTTTACCTAAGTTTTACGGCCTTGTCAAAATGGGTCGTCTCTGGGCTTTGACATTCACTCATGTCATTGCATAACGTCGAGCTCTATCAAAGAGGGGCAACTGTAGACACCCTATTTTTAACTGCCCTTAAGACTTGGGCACCACCGATTGATAGCCCAATGATGGAATTTTACGCTTCTGAAACGCTTGATTTTCTCAGTAGAAAGCTCCCATATTGAGCCACAAAAGCCTACAAACCTTGCACCACTTTTGAACCAAAACAGCAATTTTCCAAGCCTGACCACCCAGACGCCTGTAGGCCACTTGTTAGCCATCCGGCTAGAAATGAGTGCACGACCATCCAATTAGTGGCTGGCTGGCCACTTGTGTCAAGAAAACTAGATATTTTTGCCAACTGTGCTAGCTGTCTCCACAAGTGCATGCACTGCACCAGTTGTTTTTGTATTGATATTTCCAAGGAACTAACATATTTTTCTATATATACTTGACCCCCTCTCATAAAATGAGGTTAGAAAATTATGGTGAAGCAAAATTCTTAAAAAAAAAAAATCTCTTTTTCTTGTAACCTATACACTATACATACCTTGCCTAGACTTCTAAAACAAGTTTTTTTAAGGTCCCTTTGCTGAGGTTATTGAGCTTGAATATTAGCTCTTGAGGTTGAGAAATTGGTGGTTTATAACTTAAAGGGTCACCCCTCTTCAAGAGGTATAATTCCTAGCTTCTTTCTCTTACTTATTTACCATCTTTACTTGCTATTTTTGGATCATTTTTCAACTGTTTTTATGGGCTAAAACTTGTGGTTAAAAGCTACCCAAGGTAGAGGGGTGGACCACCCTTCTTTGTACCTTGTATTCTAAGCTCTTGCCCTTGTGTTTCCCATCTTGTCATCAACTTTTTTTTGAGCTTTTTACCACTGAATTTCAGAGGTTTTCAGAGGCTAAAAAAGGTGTTTTGAAGTCCTAAAAATGGAGCTGTTAGCCTCCCCTCCTTGTTCTTGTTTACTAGCTTCATTTCCTCATTATTTTAGCTAAACTTTTCAAGCTTTTCTCTTAGAATTTCAGCACTATTTTTAGCTATTTTAGGACTGTTTTAGGTTGTTTATTTCGTTTGTGCTTTGTATAGTATGCTTGTAGTGTAATAGTCCTTATAGATTTGGTGTTTTAGGCATTAGACACTAACCTATTTGAGTTGATAGCATTTATTTAGTGCTTTTCATACTTGTGTTCACCTCTAATCACCTCTGCAACATCCCTCTTTTCTTGGCTTTTTTCTTTTCTTTGAAAGTCATTTCAACCGATTGTTGTTTAAGCTTAAGATAAAGATCCTTGTGCTTAATGGTTTAATCTCTTCAAAGGTTCATTACCAAAGGCATGACGTCTCTTTCATGCCCAAAACAACCCTTTGTTTGACACTTCTCTCCATTAGTGGACTTAATCTTCATTATTGGACTAAAATGACTAATGAATGGGAAGGTAATTTAAAGAGGTACTAAAATTGGGGCTAAAATGAAACAAGATAATAAAATAGTTTGGGGTTCAATCAGACGTTAATTGACCTCATTGAGTCTCGAGTTGTTTCATATTTGTTTGTGATGAAAACGGTTCAAGAGTCAAGTCAACCGCTTCCCTTGATCAATATCATGATAGGGAGAGGTTTTTGTTGGTCTTTTTTAGCTCCATTTATTAAGCTTTTGTCCTTTTCTTCATAAGTTATCATGCAATGAATTTGCATCGATTGATGGCTTACGAATCAAGCCTCCCCCTCCTTTGATCTGTTTGATGATAAGGAGAGGCAGGGTGGACAAACATCCCCTGAAAATACTCTGTTTGAGCTCTATTTTGTGTCTGTTGTTGTAGGGCAGTACCAAACATTTGCAGCCAACCGGCCACCTTTACTATACGGCCGACCACTTCTTTTGGCCGACCGGCCACCTTTTTTAGCCAGGTAGTGTCCTTTTTCCTGCAAACAAAGCAAAGGCTAAGGCAAAAAAACAATTCAATTTTTTGACTGCGCAACAGAAGCATTCTGGCAGCAAAATATAGGGCATTTTCGAGTAGAAATCCGCGTGCATGCATGAATCATTCCTCACTTCTCGGGGTCCATTACAATTGCATTCACTAGTAGCGTGTTGTACCTTTTCTTTTTCTTTTTACTTTTGCAATGTAACCGGGCTATTAGCTCCATTGCTTGTAATGACTATGAACATCAATGGAAAGTTGACTCGCCAATTGAATCTTTCTTTCCTGGTTTGAACTTATTGAGCTTTGCTATTAATGAAAAGTTGGTCAATACTGACAACCTTCTTTGGTCGAGATGACCATCTCGATCAGAGAGTTCAAAAAGTTGGTCAAATCTGCCAACCTACTCTGGCGGAGATAAACATCTCGATCAAAGAGTTCAAAAAGTTGGTCAAACTTGCCAACCTACTTTGGCCGAGATAACCATCTTGGTCAAGGAGTTCAAAAAATTGGTCAAATCTGCCAACCTACTTTGGCCGAGATAACCATCTCGGTCAAAGAGTTGAAAAAATTGTTGGTCAAACTCGCCAACCTTCTTTGGCCGAGAAAACTATCATCTTGAGCGTAGAGTTCAAAAAGTGTCGGTCAAACCTGCTAACTAGCTTTGGCCGAGATAACTGTCATCTCGGGCGAAGAGTTCAAAATGTGTTGGTCAAACCTGCCAACCTTCTTTGGCCGAGATAACCATCTCGATCAAACAATTCCAAAAAAGTTGGTCAAACCTGCCAACCGTCTTTGGCCGAGATAATCATCTTGTAGACACCCCATTTTTGACCGCCCTTAAGACTTGGGCACTACTGATGGTTTGCTCGGTGTTGAGAGATGTGCAGGGCAAAGAATCAGTTTCTTCGGCTAGAAGAGAGGCAAATCTTTCAAAACACTTTGTTTAGGGTTTTGGAGTTGAAGAAAAGAGGAAAGGAGAGGAGAAAACTAGTTTGGGAGAAGTTCAGCATGAATCCAGGTAGAAGCGAGTTGAGCAGCCCTCGCTGAATCGGGCTTATCTGTCTGTACACTTGGCGTTTAGCTATGGGGCCACCACCATCGGAAAGCTTACTTCCGGAGCTTCATTTTGCACTCAAGAATCTCCTAGAGCCAAGTCCGGGTGGGGGAGATATGATCAGTTGAAGTCGGGCATCATCCCGGTTGGATCGAATCTGCGCGGCTTCACGAAAAAGGGCATAACCTTTTGCACAGAAGGAATTTTAATGCAAGGTTTGCGTCATTGGAAAGCTAACTTCCGGGGCTTCAATTTGGACACCCACCGGCCATTTTTTGACCTTGGCATCATCTATCGGCAATCTATTTTGCCGACCGGAAAAATATTATGCCGACCGGCACTTTATTTTGGCCGACGACCAAATTTTCTGGCCGGTTTGCCCCTTTTTCATCCCTCAAGCATGGTGCATGCCAGCTGTGCCAGCTGGGATGCACAGACCCTACTCCACGTGCATATATGTGGCTATTTTGCACCCTTTGCACACCCTTTGGCCCCTTTTCTTGCACCCTTTGCTCAAGGCTTCTTGAGGAAGCCTTGACCCCTTTTCTTGGCTTCCTCAAGAAGCCTACCAGCTGTCCAAGCTTCTCCAATAAGCCTTGAACCCCTTTGACCCCTTTCCCTTGACTTAGCTTGTAAGTTAAGTGATTTCCTTGCCTTATATATGCACCTCTCCTCCTCCTTTGTTTAGGTTAGAGATTTGGAGCAAAAACCAGACCTAATACATACATATAACATATATATCACCCTCTATCTCTATATCTCCCTCTCTCTCTACATTTGGGTGTGTTAGAGTGATCAAACACCCTTGTTCTTGGGCCATTTCTTCATCAACTCATAGCACAAGGCATCCAACGCCCATTCCAGCAGCTTGAGGCTGTTCTCCAGAGCTTAGGAGCACCTAAACTTGGTCCAAGAGGTGCTGGTTCATTGGTCTACAAAGGTGAGTCATCTTCTTCCCTTTTCTAGCCTATTCTTGCATCATATCTAAGCCATAGTTTCTTGCATCTTTGGGCTCCGACCCAAACTGTAAATCATCATATTTTGAGGTCCTCTTCATGTTTGATTGAGGACCTCTTGCTGTTTGAGGACAGTAGCTTGCACTTGCTTCAATATCCTCCTTGAATGCCTTAATCTTGCATAGAATTTTTGGCTTGCGTGTGATCTGTTTTAGAGCCTGATGTAAACTGAAAATAGGCTTATTTTGAGCCCCTCTTCAACATTGAAGAAGGGCTCAACACTATTTGGGATCTCCATGTTATACTTCCCTTTATATCCTCTTTTTGGTCCCATTTTTGTATGTCTTGGCAGCCCCTAATGTTGCTGTTTTTGGACCTTGGTCTGAACTAAAAGTGGCTTTATTTTGACCTCCTGAACATGTTTTATTAAGGATATTTTCTTGTTTGGTGAATGTTTTGTATACCTCATGTTATAGCCACTTTTGAGCCTCATTTTGCATTGCATTTCTAGCATGTTTGTATACTGATTTCGGGGCTGCCATGAACTGTAAATGTGCATATTTTGGGCCCCTCTTCAATGTTGTTGAAGGGCCCTAACATGTTTGGGGACAGCAGCTGTGAGTTTCTTCATAATCTCATGTTTAGGGCCGTTTTTGTATGCCATTGTTGCCCTATCTTTGTTTGCTTTTTGGCCATGAGTTGTACTGTAAAAATGCTTGTCTCAGAGCTGCCTTGCTTCTGTCTTCATGCTCCATGTCCATATTGTGCATGCTTTGTATAGCTGTAAGCCATTTCATGTGCCTAATTTTGCATTTCGGGATTCATTCCATGCGTTGAGTGTTGTTTCGTTATGTTTCGGGGCTGTTTTGCATCACCTATCGCCTCTGAAATTTGCATGCAAATTGTCCATGTTTGTGCCTTTCAAAGGCGTCGAAAAGTTACTTCATTACGCTTAAGTCTTGGACCATGTATCTATGCATGTTTGCATGTCATTTGCCTCCATGCACTTAGCATTATGGCCACTGTTTTAGGCCTTATGAGAGCTGCCTAATTCATGTATAAGACCACCTTAGCATTAGTGTGCATTGCCATATGTATGCTTGTATGCTTGCATAAGCTTGTCACCATGCCATGTTGCATCCTTAGCTTGCATGCTTAGGTTGCATTGCATCTTGTATGCATGCCTTGTTCCTTGACTTGATGATAGGAATTGGGCCTTGTTTGGTTTGATTTGGTTTGCATGCATTTGAAATCAAAGTTGCATACTTGGTTCTTTGGGCCATCATGCATGAAAATGCGTGATTGGTGGTCCGAGAACCGAGGCACATGTCCCTTTGAGTCATTACAATGATAAAAGACATGGTTGGTGCATATATGCCTTGAAATGTGCTGCCATGCTTTGCCTTGTCCTCTGTTGCTGTGGGTTGCAGGTTCTGCAGGAATACTCTGCCGACCGGCAGTGTAAGGTGCCGGCCGGCAACAACTTTTCTGCCGACAACTTCATTTGGTGCCGATGATCATACAACACTGCCGGTGGAAATTTCATCTAGCCGGTGGTGATCCCCTCTGTCCAAGGAAGCAGTCCTGAGGTTTTGGTAACCTTCAGAGGAGCAGAGGAAAGAAAACAGAGGCAGCCTATGCATGGCGGCGCATTTCCCGAGGCGGTTTACCTGTTTTCCTAGATTAGTTAATTTGTTAATTAATTAATTAATTTGTGATATTTAATTAGCTTGCGTAGTTAATTAATTTGTAATATTTATTTGGTCCCTCCGAGCGAGGGCAAACTTGTAATAAGTGTGGGTGCGTGTGTGCATGTCTTCCAACCTCCACTTCTTTCTTCCCTTTTATTTACCTGCTTATGATGGTAGATTAGGGCATATTTATTTTAACATACCTTATGCTATGCATGCGTGCATTCATGCATTTGTTTACATGCATTAGGCTCGGTACATCACGCTAACTGCATTTGTACTTCAATTCCAAATTGAATACGTGCATCAACTGATCGCATTTCATATGCCATGCTTAGGTTAGCCGAGCCTATCTAATTGCATCCTGTATGTGCTGCATTAGCCATTTGTAACATGAACTAGGATCATGCATATGATTACTGACTAGTTACTGTTTTGGCACGGAGTACTAGGTAAGCTTTTATGCTTTAGCATATCGCATGCGTGTGAATGTTGCCATGATAGCATGATCACCATGAGGCTAGCTGCTTATGTGATATAACTGCTTGAATGCCTGTGGATGGAGGTTGAATTACCTAAATTGGAATAATGCATTAAAACTGTGAGTTTTAAGCCCACTAGATAGTGGCAAAATCATCTTTTCTAAAAGCCCACTTGAGGGTGGCAAAATCTGCATTTTAGTCTACTTGCGAGTAGCAAACCATTTTCAAAACAAACATGAAATGTTTTGTTCCAATTTGGGCGATTTGGTCTATACTTGTTTGCCGCGCGCATAACATAGTAATTCTAGGCTAATAACCGGAATAAGAACACATAACGTTTTCAAAATCAGATATCATGGTTAGTAGAGGCCGGTCTTCGGACCGGGCGAAAGGGGGTGCTCATAGCTGACCTTCCCCGATCGTACCCAAGCTCCCGAGCCGAGACAACTCCGGTGATGACGGACATGTGGCCTTCGGCACCGAGTCAGGGTTTCCTAAATTCTCCCATTTTAAAATATTTAGGTGGCGACTCTGTATCTGGCAAACCAGTCCATGTTTGGCACTACTTTTTCAAAAATCTGTTTCTCAAAACGATTTGCCAGATTTGGACTCTTTGGTTCAGATTAAGAACCGTGACACAAATCGAGTCCGAACTGTAGCATGAGTCCCACGCGGGCTTGTTACACATCTCGGTCAAAGAGTTCAAAAAATGAGTTGGTCAAACCTGCCAACGCACTTTGCCCCTAGTCGTGTAAAGATTTTTGTCTACAAATAGGCCGAAATAAATACAAGTATTGAAAAATTTTCAGAAAAAAAACTGCCTACTTGTCTTATTAAATACCAAACAAAAAGTTGAAAAAATACAAGTACAAAATGTTAAATATAGAATATCTTGAGATTGACTGTGTTTTATGGTCTTGGGATAGCTCGGTCGTCTTTATCTTCCAAGTGGTAAGCTCCTTTTCCTACAAGCCTTACAACTTTGTACGGCCCCTCTCAGTTGGGTCATAATTTTCCATCACCAGGCACCAACGTGTTTTTCATTACTTTGCGTGGTACCCAATCTCTAATCTTGAATTGCCTCAGATGCACCTCCTTGTTGTATTTTCAAGATAGGTCTTGCTGCAATATTCTCACAAACGACGCCAATTGTACGAGCACGAAATAATCCTCCTCGTATAATCCTATTGATCAGGTTTGCACTCCTCCAAAAGTCGTCGTCTTATCTTCTGAAAGTACAAATGTGAACTAGCCGGTGGATGTATGCTGAAAACCCTTCCGATGCCTAAGTCAGCGAGTTGACCAAAGACACTAAAGCTCAGTGTATTCATGAGTAAGAATTGCAATACCTGGGAATAGGCTCAATCATGAGCTTTTATAGATTCTGCGTAGCACAATCCTAGTAGGACTTTACCTCTCCGTAGTAGAGTCCTCCTAAGAGTCACTTTATTAAAGGATAATACTTATCCTTAGAACACCCTCCTCACTGCATGCCAAGTGATATGGCAACAACAATATGTTCGGCTGTAAATATCCGAACAAACTATATTACACCGGTCTGTCATTGACCAAACCGCGCAGTCCTTGACCATCAGATGGATTGTGCTGAGCTAAAGTTAGCTCGACCATCTTCTATCAGCTGGGCCTAGCTCACTGACCAGCCTATCACCGATCAGCCCAGGACCGAGCTACTTGAGCTCTTTTCTCAACCCACTGCGCGGCCCAACTTCAACAGGCACTATTACCTAGTTCAATCCAATTTCTTTACATAAATTACCCTATCAAGAACTTAGGAATTTGGAGTGTGGATATAATATTGAGAAACTCTGGTAGGTTCTCAATTGACGGATGATTTTTTAGACGAGCCTCGTAATTTAAGTATTCAATCCAAACCGTTTCTGTATCAGGTAATATGATTACTCACATTTTTTCCTTCTATATATATATATATATATATTAAAAAAATAAATTTATGATTAATTTTACTAATTTATCCTTCCATTGGACCCAAGTACTTAATGGCAGTCATGCGAGAATTCGATTGGTGATTCTTGACTGCATGGCCAATGTTGAAGTTCAAATAATTGTTTGTTTGTTTGCATTCAGCAAGTTAGTCAGTGTCTTACAATAGTATGTAGAATTTAGGGTGCTCACGGTACAGTTGCGGCTAAAAAAATTTTAATCTATTATTTGTTTGTTAGATTGGTAAATTAAAAAAATTAATCTGTATTTATCTATTGGATTAGCAGATGCGAATTGATGAATTAGCGAATGGATACGAATTGGTTTGGCGGTTTAAAATTTTATAAATTTTGAATATAATACTATAACTTGTCAATATATATATATATATATATATTTTATAACAATCCAACTCAATATAACCAAAAGATTATCAAGTAAATTGTCAAATACCAATAATAAATACATATAAGAAAATCATGCATTATCAAAACTATTTTATTACTTTTTTTTATTCAAAAATTATTTAATTTGATTTTTTTTTAAAATGACAAAATTAAGCGTTGTATTTTCCACACAAAAATACCAAATATCAACACTTGCTATTTAATAAAAAGATTTCTAAATTGAAAACACAACAGAATATCTAAACTCTTTTTTAATTGAAAGCAAAAACATAATATCTAAACAAAGTCTTACAAATTATTAGGAGTGCTCGTAGTTTAGTAGTTCGGTTGTGATTAAAGGAACCTCAAATCCGTTATCCGTCCAAAATTAGACAGATTAAAAAAAATCAATCTGTAATCGTCCGTTCGTTATCACACATCTATCTAAAATATAACGAATTGATTCAATTCATTTAATTTGAACATATTAAAATATCCGCTAAATACCCTATTAGAATTTACCACATGGTATCGCGCCTGTTATAAAGGTATAGCGATGACATACGCACTAAAGTTGCTTTAAACACAAGGAAATACAATATTTTGAGACAAATTAGTAACATAACCCTATACAATTAAAAGTCAGCCATATAAAATACACCAAATTTATTAAGGGGATATTTACATCCAAGGTCTAATTATGAATTTATATTTCATCAAGACCTCGTTTGATATGCGAGTGTTTTAGTTTAAAAGTCAAAAAATTATTAAAAAATCAAAAAATCTCCTATATCAAAAAAATCAAATATTTCATTTTCTCTCTACTTTTTATGTATTTTTTGTAAAAAACTAAAAAGTCATTTCAAATATACTATTTTTTTTATATTTTAGCCAAAAAGCTAAAAAGTTGCTAAAATAACATGTTCCAAAAGTCTTAATTAAGATTTTTTAGACCTTCAAGTTTCATTAATTTTTAATAGTCTGAATTGCCCTTCAAATAATGATTATTCATCATTTATGATTATTTATACAGGAACATTTTGATTTACAAAACTTCAAAACACCAACTTTCAAATTAAAAAAAAAAAAAAACAACTAGTGTGTATGTTTGGTTTGATTTTTTTAGATTAAATTTTTTGAAAACTGAGCATTTTGTTTTTTTTTTAGTGAATATTTTTAAAATTTTAAGTATTTTTTTTATTTTTTTAGATGCACCTTACTTAGATGTATCTAAAATATGAAAAATATTCTAAATTCTCTTTTTTTTTTTGTATTTTTATATTTTTGGTATTTAGTGAATTTTTAAGAGATTCTTTTCGCAAAAATTATACTTTTATGTGTATTTATGTTAGGTGTGTCTAAAAATTTAAAAAAAAAAATTGCTTAAAATATTAAAAAAAACAAGAAAGTAGAATTTTCTGAAAAGTATTTTTGAAAAACCAAAAACAAAATGTACAAAACTGAAAAAAAAATAAAAAATAAACTTTACAAAATAAAAAAAAAAAAACTAATAATGTTCATAGTTTTAAAACTTGAAAAAATTGTTAATATTCTCACTTTTATTGGATAGTTGAATCAAATTAATAAGTAGAAGAGCAAAAACGTTGAATCTCATACTCTGTTTTTTTTTCATCAGTTAATGAAACAATTATTTAGAACATTACTATACAAAATTGATAATGTTCTTAATTTTAAAAATTGAGAAAAATTCAAATATTCTCAGTTTTACTAAATAGGACTTATTGGTTCAAAAAATCTTAAATAAGACCGAAGCTATCATAACATTTATAAATAAGACTTTTAGGTAATTAACTCTTTATTAAATAGATCCCACTACTTCAACCAGTAAAAACACAAGTGATTTACGTGTAAGTCCTAATAGATAGATTTATTATCTAATAGGTCGTGTGAGAATTAATAACGTTTTTCATCAAACACTATAAAAAATCTTTAATACTTTTTAATTTTTAGCGACAATTTAAAAATTATCACAAAAAATGTGACTAATTATAAGTTTTAGCGACAGTTTAAAAAAATTGTCACAAAAAACATCACTAATTTTTAACTTTCAGTGACAATTTCAAAAATTCGTCACAAAAAAAATCACTAATCGTAAATTTTAATTACAATTTACAAAAATCTTCACAAAAAAAGTTACCAGTAGTCAAATTTTATTGACATGCAAAAACCATTACAAAAAATTATTTTTAATAATAATTTTACTAAAATTTATTTTTAATAAAATTTGATAAAAATTAAATCAACTATTAAAATGTGTTGATGATTTATTCTAAAAACACAAGAACCTCAAAAATAGCCCCTAGTTGCTGATTTGCTTCCTTCTAGTTTGGGAAAAGATGTTCACGCTATATCATATAAAAATCCAAAAATTAAATAATATCAGTGCACTATATAATATTTTATTTTATTTTTTCAAAATCAAGGGATCCAAATAGAAATGTTATTAATCATCTTAATGCATGAGTGGGCGTCTTGCGTTCTATATACAAGTTTTGCACAAAGTTTTAAAAGGGTAAGTTCTATATACAAGTTTTGCACAAAGTTTTTAAAAGGGTAGATGTTATGGTGCACATCCTTAAAAGGTATGTATTATATATATATATTATTATATATTTTTATGATAAATATTATTTATTTTTGTTATAAAGATTATTATTATTTTTTTTTAATATTGTGTTTGGTTGAAGGATTTGAGAAGAGATTTGGAAAGAGAAATGGAAAATATAGATGAAATGTAAATAAAATATACCTAAATCTCACCTAGTTTCACCTACCTTTTCCCTTTTCCTTTCCAAATCCCTCCACAAATCCTCCAACCAAACACAGTGTAAGAGTTACGATAATTTGTAATACATAAACAAAATTACAAAATTTGTAATAGTGTTGAGTATTTTTTTTTTATACTGTTCCATTTTTTTTTTATCCAAACATTTCTAAGCACAATGCATAATAATATCACAAAACAAAAATGCATAATTTCATTCTTGAATTACAAATTATTATAATTCCTATGAAAAAAATATGTAATATTTAACACAAATAATAACGAAGTACATATGATACACACCCTTAAAGGGGTGTGCACCGTAGAATTTCCCATTTCAAAAATCCATGACCCTAGATGTCCAATTTTTGAAACAACGAAGAAATTTATTTTATTAACGAAGAAAGAAAGGAGGATGAGAAATACTCACACAGAGAAAAGGAACATGATGAAAGTAAAACACGGCCATCATAGAAAGAGAAAAAAAAGAGAAAAAACAAGCAAACCCAAACACTAATGGTGTGTTTGGTTGGGGGATTTGGAGAGGAATTTGGAAAGGAAAAGGGAAAAGGTGTGTGAAACTATGTGAAATATAGATATGATTTATTCACATTTCACCTACCTTTTCCATTTCCATTTCCCTTTCCAAATCCTTTTCCAAATCCCCCAACCAAACACAGCATAAGGGTTACAAAGAGCAACCCAATCCCTAAAAATCTAGAAAATAGGGATTCCCTAAAAAGAAGAGACACAAAGGCCCAAAAAGATGCCAATCCATGACCCTAGATGTCCAATTAACCACAACACATTTCCAAACCATTCAACCAAACAGAAAACAACTACAAAATAACAGACCATTCAACTAAAAATTTTGTACAGAAAATTCTAAACCAATAAAAATTTTGCCAAAAAAAAAAAAAAAAACACTTAAAAATATGATATTTCAACTCAAACAGAGAAACACAAATCAATCAAAAGATAATTCAACTGGTTTTTAGTAATTTAAGTTGACATACACTCAAATCTCTCAACTATTATTGAATATTAGTCTACTCAGATTTAATATCATTCATTTGGACTTCAATTACAAATAGAATGGGAAGGGTATAGATAGGATATTTGCAAATTCACTGAAAACGGCCAAGTTTAGTGAATATATTACATGAAAAATGTTATTAACAAACACTTTTTTTGACACAAATTTTGTAAGAACTGTTTTGTAACGACATTTTCATATTTTCCTAGAAGGCATATATTGCTGACAATCACACTTTTTTTTTTGTGGGTTCAGTAATAACAATCACAATCAATCAATAATCACATTTGCGCTGAATAATTTACATTATTTTTTGGAACCATTTAATTATTATTTTGTTAAGCCATTAGCTAAAAAGAGCGAATGCTACCATGCTTAAAAATAAAAAATAAATATAAATAAATAAACTGGTTGCAAGTTTTAATATAATTTGGAAATTAAGTTCTGCCATATACCCTAGTGCTCAACAAGGTGAGGGTCAGTTAAAGTCCATGCATCGGAGGAGCAAGGGTTTAGGGAGAAAGTGAAAACAACACCAAAAGAGGGATCACCCATTTCAGTGACGAGCACACAAATGATTTGCACTCTTCACAGACAAGTATGACACCAAATGAAGGTTGATTATAGAGGGAGGAAAAGCAAAAATAATATGGGTCTGGCGATTGAGAAGTATCTCCAGATCTTGGCATGAGAACCACTTAATAAGAACATATTCATTAGAGGGTTTGCACAACATCCTATCCTACTTGGGACACAGTAAACTAGCACCACCCAAATTTGCACAAGTTATTTCAGCACTTGTGACGGTTCAGCAATTCCAGTTTCACGTCGTGTGCAAAAGTTACACGAGTGATCTTCACATTAGAGCATTGCGTCAGTGTCATAGAATACAAGGATAAATTGTTAATCAAATCTAACTCTTAAGTTGCTATAAGAATGACTCCAGAATATAAAATATTTAATCGCAAACTCAAAAATATCTCAATGTGTGTTTCAGAGTTGTTCAAATGCACCATGGTGAGCATGATGCTCACCTCAGAAAGCAAATAAATATATTGAACATCTGTAACATTGCAAAACAAATCAAGTATGCATTTGTATGTTTTCTTTTATGTACAAATTTACCTATAGTGCAGGATGGTACCCGAGATTCACATTCGTTTCCACCCTTTGCACTACTCGTCTTATACTCCATTCATGGCAGAATTCCAGGGCAAGCCGAAGAGCAGTTCCAAGTCCCAACACAACGATAACACCTGTATAATTAAATATCAGGAGGCACATTAACAAGTTCAAAACTCCATGATCTTCAATCCCACAGGCACTATACAAATGTAAAAAAATAATGTGAAACGTATGTACCAATTATGATGTTAACGGGCAATGCAGATACACCAAGGGTAATGGATATTAGAACATCCAACAAGAGACCACCAATAAGGATTGAGAATGCCACCCAAAGAGGTCTAAAACAACCCTGTTAATTTAGTAATATTAAAAATGAAAAATTCACTAAAAATAGCAAGTTTGAATGAGAAAGATCGTAGTATCTTGGCTACATAAACCATCTTACCCTTTCACGTTCTTGTGCCATAGTGGACCCTCTCAAGGCAGGGTCGACCCTCCAAATCCAGTAACTTGTCTGCTATACATTTGAAAAAATCAGAAGTCAGGCATATCCATGAGATACAACAAAGAAAAGCTAACACAGTAAGATCATTTACTTAGAGCCATTTTTGTGTTTTTATTAGCTGTAACAAGTCATAATCAATTGCTGAAAGACTTTTACATTACCACATTAAAATAATACTGTCCCACAACTTTACATAAGTTTTTCCAACATTACAATAATTTATTCTGTTTAAAACACAGCTAATTTTAATTATAAGATACGCTGTCATGTCTTGGCAAGAAGTTCAATGCTGATATCTGTGATCCAGTTCTGCCAACCACTCAAGCAAGCTAAAAGAACAAAGGAGAAAGAGAGGATAAACGTATAATGAATCAGTGGATATTTGTGTTTTTGGAGGGACTTCCAAAGAAACCAGGCAAGAAATGAAACAGAAACTCAGTTTTTATCAAACGTACCCATAACATATAGCTTGATTACATAGAAGAACACTACTTTTGTATGAAAATTTTCTGGTATTTATTATACTTGTTATATTTGTGTAATTATAGCATCGCAGCTAGGATGGGCAAGTCAGATAGTCGGAGTCAAACCATTAGACTTGTGAACTCAACCCTAGTTAGCTTTGGACACACTATACCCAAAATTAAATGAATGAACAAACTACAAAGGAAAATTACGTTGAATGGGCTGCAACTGGATGCATATTCAAGGCTTATTAAGACTAATTTCTATCTTCTAAATGTTTGCACTAAGATACAAAATACCTACACTTGGCTGCAACTCAGGAGGTGGCACATTTGCAGCTACATGTCTGTACAAAAAATTGTTAAATTACAGTCTCATACCATGAAAAACTGACCCAAGAATATGAAACAATTTAGAGGATGACTTACTGGCATATCTCACATTTATTTGAACCTCTTGTATGAAACCAAGTGTTTATACATGACTGGTGTGCTTTAGCAAGCCCACCTCGACATTGGCATCCAAGATCTATCAAATCTTCTTCCTTTTCCTGCTGACAAACTCTGCAACACAATGTGTAATAGAACTATTACTTTCATAGTTTAATATAACATTCAATAGTTTGTCTACTCCAAAAAAAAAATTAAACAAATGAAAAATAGATAGTCACTGAACGCCATATTGATTTTATCCTTCCATATTATGATGTAAAAATATTGATGCCTAAAAAATATTGACGTAAATAGATGTTTAACAAACTTCTGAGTCTCTGACAATAAGTGGAAATTGCAAGAGAAGTCTGAAACCGAAAACCAAGACGTAATCCATCTATATTTTGTAGGAGAGTCTAGCCAAGGAAGCAACTTATTGAAAGAATAATAGAAAGTGGAAAATTATATTCAGCAAATACAAGAACAATTTTACCTTGTGCATACATGATTATTGTTTATGATTATTCCTTCGAAATTTCTTGAAGTAACTTTTTTACATATAATTTCATTTTATATAAAAGTAAGCTATGAAGCACGGACACTTCAAAATAGGCATCGTAGCTGCGTGACACACCGTGTGACACCCCAAATGTTTAATTAGTTTTAACACCGCATTAATATCAACTAATCGTGGTTCGAGAAAGTAGATTTAATATTTAAAGTGTAATTTAATTTGGAATTAGGGGTCATTGTGTATTACCAAAAAGATGATAAAGTAATTATTATTTGTATGTTGGTCAAAATGTAATTAATTAGAGGTTGCAAGGTAGCATTTAGTTGTGGTGATCTGTTGTCGATGAGAATAAAACATGGCAATCATTTGTGGTCTAGCTGCTGTGCTTAGGCCCTCCTATATAAAGGAGATTTGTTGGTTAGAAAATGCATAAGCAAACAAACAACCTGCAGAAAAATGAAAGTTTCGGTGGAAATGGAAAAAGTAAACAATAGAAATCGATATTAAACTAATCACCACTATATATATGTATAGTTAGTGCTTAGGCTCAAGACATTGAGCTCATTTCCATTACTTGGCTGAGTTTATACACCATAGAGAGAGAAAAGTGAGAATTAGAGAGAGAGGGAGCCTGTTCTTGAAGAATTGAACTCAAGCTTGGCAAATTCAAGAGCTAGATTCAAGAATTAACTAGAATTGAAGGAATTGAAGGCTCTAAGTAAGTGATTGAGCTCAAATTCATAAGTTTAGGTTCATAATGATGTGAATCCAAACATAATATATGACTAAGAACAAGAATTAAGTTGAATATGTTGACCTTGAAGTTAATATATGCATGCATGTAAGAGTTTGCCATGATTTTTGCATATTTGAGCATAAAGTATGTTAATCACGTTGAACTGAGGGTTGATTGACACATGCATATAAGAATTATCATGTATTGAAGTCTAATTTTAAGTCTTGAAGCTTACATATGCATGATATACAAACATGGGCGTTGCTTACATGTAGTTCAAAGTTTGAATTTGGTTGAATTCATGAAATTTTGAATCATGGGTTAAAGTTAGCTTCAAATATATATAATTGAGAATGTTCTTGCATATTTGAGTGCATCATGCATGAATTTGGACCCTTGAATGTGGGTTTGAAGCTCAAACAAACTTTTAAAATTTCAGAATTCGACCTCACAGCTCAAGCAAAGAAGTTACCGCTCAAGCGTAGAATGCGAGCAACCAGTACTTTTGCAGACATAGGAGGTTGGCTTGAGCGACAAAAGTACCGCTTGAGCTACCACTCACATTGTTTAGCATTGGCTCGAGCGACCAAAATTGAGCTTGAGTATAAAAATGAGGCATCCAGTACTTTTGCAGACTAAAGGGTCTGCTCAAGCAACTAATGTTGCGCTCTAACGAAGTGCCCTGTTTTAAGAAATTTTGAAAAGTTGTTTTATGTTCCAATTTTCATTCTCCATTTCTGAGCATTCTTAGGCATACATTGGGCATTTCAAATGAATTAAAGAACATGAGAGAAGCTTAAGAAAATTAAGCAAATTAAAGAACGAATTGAATTATATTATGACCCAATGTGTTGTGAATTATGTAAGGTCAATTGCAAGGACGAATCAAGCATCTAAACGCTGTGAGTAATATCTTAGTAAAGATATTTTTGTGTATGCATTATTTTCTAAATGTTACCTATGTTGTAAGTTTCTGAACTTATGAATTTGTACTATGAATAAGTATTCTATCTGTTTGATTCATAATGGAATCTGTAAAGTGATTGATGTATGAATATGAAATGGGCCAAAGGCCGTTCGGTATATTTGACAAGGATACGGATTGGGCCTAAGGCCGTTTGGTATATTTGACAGGATACGGATTGGGCCTAAGGCAGTTTGGAATGTTTAACAAAATAGACTAAAGGTCATCTTATACATGAAATGGACTGAAGGTCATTTTGTATGATTGTTAAATGGGCCAAAGGTCGTTCTAAATAAGGAATTAATTGGACCAAAAATCGTTTTGAATATGAATACGAATGTGATCATGATCATGAATATGAATATGCGCATGAATATGAATATAAGAATGTTGGACCCAAGGCCTTTTTGCCCCCTTGATATGCCTTGAGCATAATGGAATAGACCCGAGGTCGTTTTGCTTTGACAATGATTTATATAGATTACATATGAATTTGGACTACTTATTTGAGAATCTCATACATACAACTTCTTTACTCTAGTATTATTCACTGGGCTATACCTCACTCTGTATTTATATGTATATAGGTAAGCAGCGGGATTTCCAGCCCCAGCCTTAGTGGAAATGTGAAAAGAGTACCGAGATTTTGGAGTCAACCAAGGTCGCCTCACAGATGAGCCTTTTGTTTTTTGATTTTCGCTTTTGTGGTCTTGTGTAACCAAATCTATATGTATAACCTTGGTTTTTGATAAGACTGTTTTGAATGATCTTGGATATATGTATGTTTATATTAAACAGTATGGTGTGAGTTACTATACGAATGAGAAAAGTTTTTATTATGCCATGTATACAAAACTCATTGGACAAAAATTAATTATTTTGCTTCTATTTATGGCCCCCGATTACTAAATATAAGTTGATTTTGGTCTGAAGCCGTAGGTAATCTCCTGATTACTGCGGTTATGATCCTAGCCTATAGGGGTGGGTTTGGGTCATGACTGCAGCGATTCTCACTGCCGTTATTTGATTAATCATCTTCTCATCCAAGTCCTTCAAAAACGAACCCCTCTTCAGGTTTTGTTCGGGTTGACGTCTTCTAGGTTCTCCATTGCCCCTAAGACCTTTGGATGTGTTTGTTTTATCCATAATCATTCATCCATTCGTGGTAAATTGAATCATCGGTCTCTTAAGTGTGTTTTCCTAGGTTACTCTGCCACCCAAAAGGGTTATAAATGTTATCATCCTCCATCTCGCAAATGGTTTGTCTCTATGAGTCTCAGTCTTACTTTCTGAGCTCCTCATTGTCATAGTCATCCCTTCAGGGGGAGCCTTGTTGTGAAGAGTTTCTTGTGCCACTACCACCAGTGATAGAACAGATATAGGATGTTGAGCTAAGCAATCGTTGTGGAAAATGAAGAAGGCAAAGTTTATGCCAGGGGCAACTTGGATGCAAGAGACTACTTTCCCTCCTCTACTGACAACTTTTTTTCTAGATAAGTGTCCAGAGTCATCCCCCTCTCCCGAGAGTCTAGGTAATTTTAATCCTAATGCTCCTATGCCTGAATTCTCCGATCTTGATGTTTCCATTGCTAATAAGAAAGGGGTTAGGTCATGTACTCAGCATCCTCTTACTAATCATGTCTCTTATTCTAATTTATCTCCCTCATATAAAGCCTTTTCGTCTAAAATTTCTTCTGTGAGTCTGTATAACAATTTTCAGGATGCTCCCTCCATTCCTAAATGGAAACATGCCATGATGGAGGAGATGAGAGTTTTCAGCAAGAATGGCACGTGGGAGTTAGTAGAGTTACCTAGAGGCAAAAATCTAACTGGGTGTAAGTGAGTGTACACTGTGAAACACAAAGCAAACAGTTCCATAGAACGATACAAGACAAAGCTGGTTGCTAAGGGTTTTACTCAGACTTATGGGGTAGATTATCAGTTTGATGTGAAAAATGCCTTCTTTCATGGAGACCTAGACGAAGAGGTCTATATGGATATTCCTCCTGGTTTTGAAGATGCTAGGTCCAAAGGTAAAGTGTGCAGGCTCTGAAAGTCACTTTATGGGCTAAAGTAATCCCCTACGGCTTGGTTTGAAAGGTTTGCTCAAGCTATACTGAGATATGGGTTCAAGCGAAGTCAAGCGGATCACACCTTATTTGTGAAACACTCCTCATTTGGTAAGATTACAACTCTTATTGTCTATATTGATGATATTGTTATGACAGGAGATGATGTTGAGAAGATCCCTCGGTTGAAGGAATACTTAGCCAAGGAGTTTGAAATTAAAGACTTAGGCAATTTAAAATATTTTTTGGGCATCGAACTAGCTCAGTCCAAGGAAGGCATCTTCATATGCCAGAGGAAGCATGTACTTGACTTGCTAAAGAAAATTAAGATGCTTGGCAGCAAACCATGTGATACACCTCTAGAACCGGGCTAGAAACTAAGTGAGGATCAAGGAGAGATCCGGTGGACAGGGGAGATACTAGAAGTTAGTGGGTAAGCTTATATACTTATCCCACTCACGTCCAAACATTGCCACTGCAGTGAGCATGGTCAGCCAATTTGTGCATGCTCCTAGAAATTCCCACTTATGAGAATCCTGAGATACCTAAAGGCTTCTCTTGGAAAGGGTCTCTATTTCTCAAAACATAAACATCTCAGTGTGGAGGCATTCAGTGATGCAGATTGAGCTGGATCAGTGGCTGATAGACGATCAACTTCTGGATATTGCACATTTGTTGAAGGCAACCTAGTCACGTGGCGAAATAAGAAACAGAATGCGGTTGCTAGATCTAGTGCTGAGGAAGAATCCAGGGCTATAGCACAAGGTGTATATGAGTTGCTATGGATTAGACTATTATTGGGAGACTTGGAGATACATCAGACTGATTCCATAAGATTGTACTGTGACAACAAGGCCACAATCAACATAACTCATAATCCATTTCAACATGACAGAACCAACCATGTGGAGATTAATAGGCACTTCATCAAGGAAAAACTCACTAGTGACACCATATGTACTCCATTTGTAAAGACTGGAGACCAACTAGCAGATGTTCTCACCAAGGGAATAGGGAACAAACCATTTCATAGCATTTTCAACAAGCTGAGCATGAGAGATATCTTCGCAGTAGCTTGAGGGGGAGTGTTAGACTAAGAAATAGTATTACTTATATTTTATTCTTATTTGATTTTATTTTCCCTTGATTGATGTTAATTGGTGTAATGGGCTGGCCCATAATTTATGCCGTATGGCACTTCTGTAATTACTCATTATTATCAATATAAAAGGGGATGAGGTTTAACTCATTCCCTATCTCTTTCTCTTCTCTAAACTTACAACCACCACTAAAACTAACTCAAACGTGTTGTAATAACTAAACTAACCGCCTTAGACCGATCGAGCGCACAAAGGACCATTCAAGTAGGTATATAGAACCTTGTAATTTGAAATGTAGCTTTAAGATACTGCAAGACGACTTAGACTATTCGAGTGCACCGTGGACTTCCAGTAGTTTATGTAACCTTCTTGTATTTTGAAAATCACCTCTTTGTACATTCAAACAGACTAACACCACTCGAGCAGTGTTAGTCTGACTGCTCGAGCCATCGTCAAGTTGTCTTTCAAAAACAAGCAAGATTACTAAAATGATGCTTGACACACATTAGGTTGGACATTGGGTTGGATTCGCAACTATGTAAACTCTCAAATACAAAAGATCAAAAGAATTACATCAAACGGGTGTTTGTCAAAAGGGATTATCAAATAAAGTACAACAAAAACTCCAAACATTGGCTTAGAGTATGGGATATGCATCCAACATCTTAGTTAAACATGCACACAACAAATATGTTTAACTACAAAGAGTTCATTTTAAAATTATGCATAAGAATCTCATTCTATGCATAAAATCCTCTATGTCAGTATGCAAACACCATGATATCGTAAATAAATGAAGAAAAAAAATTTCAAATTATAATTTAGTAGTGTCTACATGTCCTTGGTCATGAGAATTAGATGTATTTGACAATTAACACATTCCCACACCCAAGTGCAGGTAAATAAATATATGCTACGATACATGTTCTATAATTAACTAGTATGTAGTTTCTATGGTAACTTCAAGACAAATTAAGTGTATGATGGAAATAAATTTTTTGTAGTAATAGCCGAAGTACATTTATATGATTCATAATTTTTTTTTTTTTAATTTAAATATATCATTCAGAAAATTACTTGAGAATGAAGCTTCATACTCTATGCCTCATCAACATTAGGTGCCAATTGCAAATGAGCCACAATATACTGTCTACATAGTCAGCTCAGTAGCACGAATCATGTCCATGTTCATAGATACGTGTTGGATACCAAGACTTCTCGGACACTCCTACAAACATGTCCAACGCTTCTTCAACATGTCCTTAAAAATAAATTATCATAATTTTCATATACTTCAGTGACACTTCTCAGACCGTCCCAAACTTGGCCATGAAAAAGTGAATATCTTACTAGTAACAATGTTTGGGAACATAAATTATGCAACACAAATATGCCTTGAAACATTTTTTTAAACGAATACATTATGTGCAAAACCAACATGAAGAAAGGTATGTATCAGACAACTTCTAACATATGAAAAAAATTAATTATTGGCACGCGTGATGTGTGTGCAATTCAAACAAGTGAAAACAAAACAAAACAAAATATTTACTATATATTGTGTGTCACTCAATTGGTAATTTGGTAAGAGTCTTCTTATCAGACCCATGATCTTAGATTTGAATCCCAACCTCTTCTCCATCTTTTTCTTCTTTTTTTTAATTTTAATATAGAACTGGACACTTGGCATAAGGACAGAAAAAGCTTCAGAAGACCACCAAAGTTGTTCACTTAATACAATAATATAGATATAGTAATAAATATTAGAAAATGAAAACTAGTAAGACAATAAGAAATAGGAGTATAAATTATACAATTATTTAACTGGAGGTCCCATGAATGAGACTTGTACACCATTCCCATTCAAATTCCTACCACGTGCAACCAAAAGACCATAATAATATCCATGCTAAATAGATAGTCAGTGTTTAGCACTTTCCCATGCTTGGCAGGCTTAACCTGTTAAGCATCATATGAGCATGCACGTTTTGTTCTCCATAACATTTAATTAAACCAGTAGATAGATCTGCCATTCAGAATTGTACCTTAACAAATTTCATGGGCTTTAGAATGACAAAGATTATTCATGTCCCATTTACAAACTTTGAATAAAATCACAAGACAAGAGATATGCAAGCTTTATTCTTCTCTTTCAACCAAAAAATTAATGCCTTCTTGTTCATTCTATAAGTTAAATGAAATTTAAACCCACCTCTCTAGATGCCTTCACCATATTGCCAGGATGGCTTTTGGCAGATTTGGCTTATGTTGGGTTTCATAGAACTTAACATAAGCCTGGTTATTAAAAATCAAACACCCAGATCTTTTGATAGCCATAATTTGGAATGTTCCAAAACATAAAAACATCTCTCTAATCCAACAGTAGTCCTCTAATATAGACAAGTGTTTGTATTAAACATAGTGGGTGTTTGGGAAGTGGGTTTTTTTGTAAGTTTTTTTAGTTGTAGGATATTATTGGAGAACAAAAATTTTGTATTTGGGAAAATAGTTGGGTTTTTTGTGGTTGGATGTGATGTTTGTGAGAGAAAAAGTGAAATAATTATGGAGTTTGATGTGATATTTTGTTTGGATTTGCTTTTTTTTGGTTTTGTAACCAATTTGTCTTCTAGTGAAAAAAAAAACCCAAAAAACAAACTTCCCAAACAGCGCCATAATCATTTTAACTGGCTTCTAAATAGTTCATTCATACTCATAAAAAAACGACAGAACTAACAACAACAACAATGAAGAGAAAAATCCCCAATACTGAGTTGGAAATCATCATAGTTGTTAGAAAGATATATTCTTAGTGATGAGCTAACAGTCAGCTGATTCCCAAAAAACCATAGTTGCTGTTTGAAAGATATATTCTTAGTGATGAGCTAACATGAAAACTGAAGCAAATACTCATAAATTACTGAGTAGCTATCAGATGAGAGGTATATAGCATATCATCCAAGTAAAAGGGAACAAGAGTTTATTAAGTTAAGCGTAGGGTTGCACAAATGACATTAAATGCATCATAATTCATCTAATAAGAATTACATACCTGCACTGTTCATGACAACTTGCATTCCTTGATAGTTGATCTTTCTTTGGTGAAACCTCGTGCGTGTCGTTTTCTTCCTTAGTGGGCTCAACAGTCCTTGGAAACTTTTCTACTAATTCAGGAGCAATGTTGAGAGGATAGGGGGACCCCTCATTGGAGACCACAATGGTGAGAACAGTTTGATCGCAGTCATTGGCAGCTGAATCTGCCAATGAGGTGTGATCCCCAGACTCTGCCTTTTCCTGTTTCTCGAGATCCGATTGATCGTCAATTGCGACACCATTTCCAACTGATCCATTGTTCCGCATTTGAATTTTTTTTCTAGCTTCTTAGTGACTGAAGTACCAGTACCTTTCCGCAACAAAGTCCTCCAAATTTCACCAAATCGTCCACAAACACTGGTTTAAAGCAAGCTTTTCAGATGAATTCGGAGTTTAATAGATGGGTTGGTCTACACTAGGCATCAAAGTTAGGTAAAAAATAAATAAAAAAATATTTCGGCATACTGCTCAAATCCGAATGAACCCGATTTCTACATGTCAAATTAATAGCAAAATCTATGAAGCTAACTGGAGCACGGAAAAAGCAGAGTAATATCCAATACCAATAAGCAGAGACTCTTGTTGCGGAGTAATACTAAAGAAATTCATGGAAAACATTAACTGGTGTTAGTTACAGCAACAATCCACTAAAACATAGATGAGATTTGAAAAGCGTTCCATGAAGGGAGCGGGAGAGAGAGAGAGAGAGAGAGAGAACAGATCAAACCTTTTGTAGACAACACTGGAGATTGCAAAACTTGCTAAAGCACTTGTTGTCGACTCTAATAATATGCTTTGAAGAAAGAAAGAAAGATCGAGGAACACGAACGAAAAGGCACCGTGGAATCTGATGGGATGGGATGGGATGAGATGAGTAAATTTTTTATTCTATTTTTTTTTTTTTATGAATAATATTATATGGAAAGAGTTGGCCATCATGAAATTTTTTTCATGAAAATAATCATGAAAAATTTATAATTTTTGAATTATCTTAATTAATGCGTGGTGTTTTATTTTAAGTGTAATTTAAGGGTCACAATACTTTCATGATTATTTTCATAAAAAAAATTTCATGATACATAACATTGCTGATATTATATATATCAATTAATGTACTAATAGATGATATTTTATTATTTATATAATTTTAAATATTTATAACTTATATAATAAATATAGTTAATAATAATATCATAACACTACTTATACACTAATGTATATAGCAAATGATGCATATAGTAATTGGTGCATGCATCACTATTTTTTTATTTTTTTGTTTTTGGAAAGTAAATTGTTAGTTCCTCTAAAGTTGCCTGTGTACTTTAATTTTTTACAATTTAGCGCTAGGCTGGTTTTCAGATAGTTAGAAGTTAATTTTCTATTTTTTAATAAAATGTATAAAAAAATTAAAAACATAATAATATAATTTTAAAAAAAATCAAAACATTAATTTTAATCGAATTGTAAAAATAAGCCTTATATTATCCTCCCTATTAATCCATTCCATTCGACTCCCATTAAAAACAAACGGAAGTGTCACTGTGACACGTGCCAAACATTTGATTGGATTTATGTTTGGCACTTGGCAATTTGTTTTGGGAACTTACTGATAAATCTCATGTACAAAGTTTAAGACCCAGTTAATCTTCAAACAAAATATTTGTACCAATTAATCCTATATATTTTTAATTGTTACCAAAAAATTCTATTTTTTTTTTTTAAATTTACAGACACTGTTGCATCTTACTACCGTCGGACTTCCGTCAAACGGACGCTGGAGACTCGTCGGAATGTTCAACATCACTGGGAAGTCGCCGGAGTTTTGCCGGAAGTTCACCGGAGTGTTAAGAACGTTAATGGAAGTCGCCGGAATGTTCAAAACGTTCACTGGACGTTAAGAACATTACTGGAGACTCACAGGAATTTCTAGAATATTGCCAGAGAAAAAAAAAAGAATAAATGGAGAAATTAGAGTGAAAAAACATAATAAAATGTGCTAAATATTGATAAACTAAAAGGAAAAAAAATGAAACGACAAAAAACAGCAACAATGGAAAAAACATATGCTATTTTTCAATTTTTATAAAGTTTAAGCAAATAATCTCTAATATTAATCAAACTGAAAAATAAGTTTTGAAACTGTAAAATGTTACAGTTTCAAAACAAAAATTAATTAAGTATTTATCCTTATTAATCAAACTGAAAAACATGTTATGAAACTATAAAATTTTATAGTTCTAAAGAATGTTATGAAATTGTAAAATTTTACAGTTTTAAACCATGATTCATTCCAGTACCAAAAATAATTTGAAACTGCAAAATTTTACAGTTTTAAACCATGATTCATTCCAGTACCAAAAAAAAATTTAAAATTGTAAAATTTTACAATTTTAAACCATGATTCATTCCAGCACCAAAAAAAATTTGAAATTGCAAAATTTTACAATTTTCACCGCCTGTAACTAAAACTCGAAAACTACTTGTTTAGAATTTGAAAATTTTCTCCATTAGAACAGAAAAACAGAAGTGTATAGCAGAGAAAATATAAAAAAATAAATAAATAAATAAGAGATCGAAGAAGAAAGACGGATATAGAGAGAGGATTGTACTCCGACTATAGCGATCCCGGTTATCCCTTTACTATTCTGTTGTTTTCCGAACGCGGTTCCGTGGAGTTGGTAGTTGTACCTATCGTGTTGTCAACCTTTAAACTCTTTTGTTTGAGTTTTAGAATGTGTTGGGCTTGGTTGTTACAGGTTGGTAGAGCTTTAGCTCCCATTATTGTTGTCCAATTTTTTTTGAATGATCCGCTCGAGCGGGTCTTCTTGCGCTCGAGCGGGGTTTTCACAGTTTCAGTATTTCGTGCCTCTGCAAAACTTCTGCAGGTGTGATTTTTACGCTCAAGCGGGTTTCTTTACGCTCGAGCGGTCACGCTCGAGTGGGTACTCTGGCGCTCGAGCGGGTAGTACTTTTTGGTGTAAGTTCTGGGAGGGAGAAATCTACGCTCGAGCGGACTGGTTTTCGCGCTCGAGCGGATGTACTTTATTCTTATGTCTTGGCGCTCGAGCGTACCTAGTTTTTTGTCCTTGACGCTCGAGCATTGTGTTCTCTGCTCGAGCGGGAGAGTAGTATATCAGTTGGCAGCTAGGCTATTTTAAATCACTTTTTACATTTCCTTTCTCTCTCTTACTTTCCCAAAATCGATTTTTTTAGAGCTTCTCACTCTAAAACCTAACTTCTCTCTAGGGTTTGATCTAGTAGGAGTGTTTTCCTCACCTTGAGCCTTTGTAAGAAGTGTGTTGATCATTGAGGGCTACATTTTGATTCGAGAAATTTGGTGTTTGGAGCACTTCCAAATTTAGCTCTTCTTCTCTTTGGGTTCTACATTTGAGGTAGGGATTTCCTTATTCTTTTTCAATACTTCGTCTATAGATAGACATGTGGTAATTTTGTATTGCAAGAAAATCATATCCATGTTGGATTTGTTTGAAATCATGAGAAGGAACCTAGGGTTGGTTGTGTGATGATAGTTATTTTACCATTGATGGTTGTTTTGGGCTAATTGGAGTGTAACTTAGCATGTTGTAGTTGATAGAAGAAAAAGCCCTAAATTATATTTTGATTGATAAATTAAAATGGATGGTAGTTAACCTATGTTGGAAATCTCTATTATTATTGTGAGTTGGGTGAAGGTGTTAATGCCTAAGGGATTAACCATGGTTGTGGAATAGGTTTGAAATGAAGATAATGGACTAATATGAGTTATGGCTTTATTATCCACGGATTTGGTTTTGCGACAATAAAAGGGACGGTGTTGGTTTTGTGAAAACAAAAGGAAACGAAACTTGTTTTGTAAAATGGGAAAAGTATTTTTGAAATACAAATGAAAATTGGATTGTGGTTTCTTGAGTGTTGAACACACACATGTGAAGGATTGTAGCTTTAACTATCATGTTAATGTTGTTGTTGGGTTTGTGGTCTCATAGTAATTGAGTCTTTAATAGATGTACTAAATATTTGCATCTAGAGGTTTTGTCCTTAGTCATCGGTGGAGGATGACACGGTTGTGTTGAATTATCATGTATGCATTATACCATTATTGATGGAACATCATATGTGATGAAGTGTTGAGATACATTATATATGCATTCTTGCTCGAAAGGAGGTAGTTATATGTTCATATACTTTAACACATTGCTTGTATCTTGATGGCTTGTGTATATGTGTTATACATGTTGATTATGCCTTGTTGTGTTGGGTTGGTGGTGTTATACCTTGCGCTAAGAATCAGAGGTACCGTGACCTTCCAACTAGCGCCTGGAGAATTGACTGCGCTGAGAATATAAGGCACCATACCCTTCCGGCTAACGCCTGGTAAACTGGCATGTTGTTGTGATAGGTGTATCTTTGGCTTACTACGCACATAACTAGTAGAGCAAAGTTTTGTTGTTGATATTTTAGTGTGTCTGGGAATATCATGGATTGTGTCAGTTACAGTTTTGGAGGGCCGAGTTGCCTCATTGTTTTATCTTATGCATGTTGGTGAGTTGTTATCTCCTTTTTTATAACGGTGCATGTATAGATTTGATTGTATCGGGAAGAAGCCAAAATGTCTTTTTTGTCTTTTGGAAAGTGTGAAGGAGAACTGATATTTTTAAAGAAATATATATTTTGAAAAGGGATATCTGTGTATGTTTGGAAAATGGAAGAGAGTAGTGGGCTTAGTGAAATTATTTCCTAAGGTATTGTTAATGTTATGAAAGATTGGGAACGGGAGTTAATGAAAAGGAAAAGAAAATTGAATCGCCTATGGCATTGATTGAAATGGTTGTTTTCAAGAAAAGTTCATACTTATGTATATTTTGTATAAACTGTCACGTTACTATTCTAGTATGAGTTTGGGTATTCATGATCATAGCTATCTGTATGTTGTTGTTGTTGAGGGCTATGTTGAGATCCCTACTGGACTATATGTTCATCCCACGTTGTTGAATCTTTTTCAGGAGTTGAGCCGAATGTGTTGTAAGATTTGGATCTTCTTATTTGTTGGCCACGGGGACTCTCTTGTATTGGCAGAATGCCATATGTGTAAAAGGGTTGTACCCTTCTTCTTGATTTGTTAATGATGTAAGCCCAAGGGCAATTTATTTATTATACTCATGTTGTATTTATTTGCATACGAATGAGAGCAATGTTATTCACTTCTACGAGTTGAATATACGAGTTTATTTCCGCATGTTATCTCTGAAATGGAATTAAGTAAATGAAATTGGTAATGCTTCGAGTAATAAAAAGTGAGGCGTGACAACTTGGTATCAGAGCGAGCCGGGTTTGAATACTTTGGGCTCGTGGGAAGTGATTTTTACCACAGTGGGTTTACTACGTATAGTGAGGATGTTGCATATAGATATCATGAAAGTTAGGACTTGTGTGTTGTATTTATGTGAGCATGGGATTCAGTCTCTTGGGCAGTATTCATAGCCGGTGAACTTGCTTTGAGGTCCTTTCGGAAACACGCCTGATCAACGTGGTTTCTGGTAGGAATTCCTTGAGAGTTCCGGGATGAGTGGCTATCTTTGTGGACTTGATTCGATTATGTGTTTACATGTTTAGATGATTATATGCAATAGAGATGTATATTTGTGACTAAGTGAGTCTTGTGACTTAGTAGTGGAGTGTGCCTCGGAGAAGGCTATTGTGTTGTGCACTAAGCGTGGTGTTTGCTTTTGTACTTTATAGGATGTCTTCACGAGGAAGTAGAGGACGGTTGAGTAGTAGGAGTATCGGTAGGGGCATAGCAGTCCCTTTAGCACCTGCCGTTGCAGCATCGGCTGTCGGCGAGGATATCGTATGTGAGATTGTGAGAGCAGTGCAAGACTCCCTAGCTCGCACTGAGGGTGGCAGCGGGCATGCTCTCAAGCTTACTAAGGAGTTTTTCCGCTCCGGCCCACCAGAGTTTGTGGGGGAGGCTAAACCATTGGAGGCAGAGAGTTGGTTGGAGTAGATTACCAAGACTCTTGATATGCTCAGAGTCGAAGAGGAGGAGTTGAGGATTTCTTTGGCGACGTTTCAATTGAAGGGCGATGCGAGTTATTGGTGGAAGTATGCTAAGAATACCGTAGGTAGCACGTGGGTTGCTTTTACCGAGGCCTTTTGGGCCAAGTATTTCCCTCCTTCTGCTCGAGAAAGGTTGAGGGATCAGTTTTTGGAGTTGCGTCAGGATGATACTCCTGTGGCACAGTTTGAGATGCGGTTTACTAGTTTATCGAGGTTTTCTCCAAAGTTGGTGGCAACAGAGGAGCGTCGTTGTTATGAGTTTGAAAGGCGGTTGTGTTTCGATATTCGGGAGAAGGTAGCTAGATCCTTTTGGAAGGATTATTATAATTTAGTCGAGGCAGCGGCCTATGTGGAGGCCATGGTTGTGAGTGATGGTCGGGATAGGGAAGAGACCATCTCAGTAAGTCTTACGGTTCCTAAGCGCTCTAGGCTCAGTAAGGGGTGGAGGCGGAAACATGCTCAGTCAGGGGCTAATTCCTTTCCTTCGCCAGAGGTTTCAGACTCATCTGTTAGGGGGTTCGGGGAGGTGTAGGTTTCAAACCAGTCTCAGAGTAGGGGGTCTGGTGGTTGTTTTGTTTGTGGTTAGCTGGGCCATGGTAGACGTTTTTGTCCTTTGCGTGTAAATTCTTCGGGTGTTTCAAAACCCAGTCAGACTCAATTGTACCCGTCCAGTCAAGGGCGCTATCGGTACCAGAAACGGGCAGGCCAGGCTTCGGGAGCCTTGCGAGGGGCGACTTATTAGTTAGTCCTATGGTATCACCCTGGAGGGGATTTTTGTGTTATTGACCGGTCATGTATTATATGAATCATTTTGTTGTTGACCGGTGTACTGTTGGATGTTGAGTCACCATGTTTATGTATCGCTTATGTATGCATATTGTTGTTTGTTTAACCCTCATGTATTGGGGAGTATGTATGGAATTTCGAAACCCCTATAATGTCTTTTGAGAAGTTGTTAATGGGATCAATGATCCTGATGTTGTTGCTTGCTTGGTACCTGTATGTTGATTAGTGTTCTGGGCTTTGCTAGTTAAGGAGTCCGTGGTGACCCCATCGGTTGTATAGGGGTAGTGTTCGTATTGTGATTGGCTATCAGTTGTTGGGTATGGTCTGTGAGTGGATTCTGGCAGCATTCTTAAGAGGAAGAACAGGTTGTGTTCTAGGGTGACGAGATTAGCGTCGGTCAAATTGTCCTTCGTGATTGGGTTGTTGTAATTGAGGTTTACCAAGTCGGTTTTTGGTCGAGGAGATGAGCAGGCTTGCTATGTAGACATGGCGGAAGGGAGATAGTAATTCCCTTAGACACAGTGTTGATGTGGTTTGATTTTAGGAGATCCGTTGAGATTCCAAAATTTGGGGGTTTGTGTGGGGAACTTTGTGTTTGGGGTTAGTGGCCCTTCAGTGTGTGGTTCGTTGAGTTGATTAGTCAGCTTTCAGTATGGGGTTTTGGGTTGACGTCTGTCACCTTGAGGTTAGTCTCATTCGTTGTAGACTGTATGTTGATTAGGGAAAACTGAAACTAATCGAACATGTTATGTCAATGTATCTGACGGTTGGAATAATACATCAAGTTTTGTATTGATTGATTGAACTTGTATATGATAATTGCTTATATACATTGTATTGTGTGGGAGGAGATGGGGGATGTACTCTACGGTTTATTGGAAGATGGGGGATGGACCTCTAAACCGGATTAGTTTGATTTGATATAGCACTAAAATGTATATCGTTATCAATTGTGAAGTATAGAAGTGTTTCTATGTTATATTGATACAGCACCAAAATGTGTATCATTTGTGTATTAAGGAAGTATTGTTGATGTGAGATGTGATCTCTTTTAAATTGTTAGCCAGGTTCTAAGCCATGTTTATGATTGTAAATTGATTAAGTGAAGGAAGGTGGAACGAAATTGCAAAATCATGAATTTCTTATGCCTTGTGTGTTGATAGCACAATTGTTATTTCTATTAACTATCATTATAGAAATGTTATGTCTTGTGTTGGTTTTGGCCTCACTGTGTGAGTGATGGTTGTTGATAGTATTTTTCTTTGGAAAGAAATGGAAAACAAAATTTTCTAGTGGCTGGGCCACCTAAAGGCGTTGTTGGGAAATTGATTTAATTCAAGGGTTTTGAAGAATTCCAAATGAATCTTTTTGGCAAATAAACTGTGGATGGTTATGTGTTTTGGATAACGCCGTATTTGTGAAAAATGTTTACAAAACTTTTGAGTTTTGCGTTGAAAATGCAAGTTTTATTTTGAAATGTCTCATGAGTAAGAAAATGTTTTCCTTATATTAATGTAAAAGATTTGCCTTAATTATCCTTTCATTGGAAACTATGGTTGTTGAGTGGTGACTTAGCTTGAAGCGCTGGTCAGATGTTGGTAAACTGTTTCGGAAGGGTTGGTTTTGTTGTAGCTTTTGTGCCTACAGTGTTGTCGTTTGGAACGTGTTCCCTTGGTTAGTCTCTTCCTTGGTAAGAGTGAATCGAAGGTTTGTAAGGAGAATAGTTCCTCTCCTAGTACTCGGGTGTTGGTGTTGTGCGATCAGTTGGCCTTGTGTTTTGGCATATCCGTAATTTCGAGGACGAAATTCTTTAAGGGGGGGAGGTTATAGCGATCCTGGTTATCCCTTTACTGTTCTGTTGTTTTCCGGACGCAGTTCCGTGGAGTTGGTAGTTGTACCTATCGTGTTGTCAACCTTTAAACTCTTTTGTTTGAGTTTTAGAATGTGTTGGGCTTGGTTGTTACAGGTTGGTAGAGCTTTAGCTCCCATTGTTGTTGTCTAGATTTTTTTGAATGATCCGCTCGAGCGGGTCTTCTTGCGCTCGAGCGGGGTTTTCATAGTTTCAGTATTTCGTGCCTCTGCAAAACTTCTGCAGGTGTGATTTTTATGCTCGAGCGGGTTTCTTTACGCTCGAGCGGTCACGCTCGAGCGGGCACTCTGGCGCTCGAGCGGGTAGTACTTTTTGGTGTAAGTTCTGGGAGGGAGAAATCTACGCTCGAGCGGACTGGTTTTCGCGCTCGAGCGGATGTACTTTATTCTTATGTCTTCGCGCTCGAGCGGGACTTCTTGCGCTCGAGCGTAGCTAGCTTTTTGCCCTTGACGCTCGAGCGTTGTGTTCTCCGCTCGAGCGGGAGAGTCATATATTAGTTGGCTGCAAGGCTATTTTAAATCACTTTTTACATTTCCTTTCTCTCTCTTACTTTCCCAAAATCGATTTTTTTAGAGATTCTCACTCTAAAACCTAACTTCTCTCTAGGGTTTGATCTAGTAGGAGTGTTTTCCTCACCTTGAGCCTTTGTAAGAAGTGTGTTGATCATTGAGGGCTACATTTTGATCCGAGAAATTTGGTGTTTGGAGCACTTCCGAGTTTAGCTCTTCTTCTCTTTGGGTTCTACATTTGAGGTAGGGATTTCCTTGTTCTTTTTCAATACTTCGTCTATAGATAGACATGTGGTAATTTTGTATTGCAAGAAAATCATATCCATGTTGGATTTGTTTGAAATCATGAGAAGGAACCTAGGGTTGGTTGTGTGAAGATAGTTATTTTACCATTGATGGTTGTTTTGGGCTAATTGGAGTGTAAATTAGCATGTTGTAGTTGATAGAAGAAAAAGCCCTAAATTATATTTTGATTGATAAATTAAAATGGATGGTAGTTAACCTATGTTGGAAATCTCTATTATTATTGTGAGTTGGGTGAAGGTGTTAATGCCTAAGGGATTAACCATGGTTGTGGAATGGGTTTGAAATGAAGATAATGGACTAATATGAGTTATGGCTTTATTATCCACGGATTTGGTTTTGCGACAATAAAAGGGACAGAATTGGTTTTGTGAAAACAAAAGGAAACGGAACTTGTTTTGTAAAATGGGAAAAGTATTTTTGAAATACGAATGAAAATTGGATTGTGGTTTCTTGAGTGTTGAACACACACATGTGAAGGATTGTAGCTTTAACTATCATGTTAATGTTGTTGTTGGGTTTGTGGTCTCATAGTAATTGAGTCTTTAATAGATGTACTAAATATTTGCATCTAGAGGTTTTGTCCTTGGTCATCGGTGAAGGATGACACGGTTGTGTTGAATTGTCATGTATGCATTATACCATTATTGATGGAACATCGTATGTGATGAAGTGTTGAGATACATTATATATGCATTCTTGCTCGGGAGGAGGTAGTTATGTGTTCATATACTTTAACACATTGCTTGTATCTTGATGGTTTGTGTATATGTGTTATACATGTTGATTATGCCCTGTTGTGTTGGGTTGGTGGTGTTATACTTTGCGCTAAGAATCAGAGGTACTGTGATCTTCCAGCTAGCGCCTGGAGAACTGACTGCGCTGAGAATATAAGGCACCATACCCTTCCAGCTAGCGCCTGGTAAACTGGCATGTTGTTGTGATAGGTGTATCTTTGGCTTACTATGCACATAGCTAGTAGAGCAAAGTTTTGTTGTTGATATTTTAGTGTGTCTGGGAATATCATGGATTGTGTCAGTTACAGTTTTGGAGGGCCGAGTTGCCTCATTGTTTTATCTTATGCAAGTTGGTGAGTTGTTATCTCCCTTTTTATAACGGTGCATGTATAGATTTGATTGTATCGGGAAGAAGCTAAAATGTCTTTTTTGTCTTTTGGAAAGTGTGAAGGAGAACGGATATTTTTAAAGAAATATATATTTTGAAAAGGGATATCTGTGTATGTTTGGAAAATGGAAGAGAATAGTGGGCTTAGTGAAATTATTTCCTAATGTATTGTTAATGTTATGAAAGATTGGGAACGGGGGTTAATGAAAAGGAAAAGAAAATTGAATCGCCTATGGCGTTGATTGAAATGGTTGTTTTCAAGAAAAGTTCATACTTATGTATATTTTGTATAAACTGTCACATTACTATTCTAGTATGAGTTTGGGTATTCATGATCATAGCTATTTGTATGTTGTTATTGTTGAGGGCTATGTTGAGATCCCTACTGGACTATATGTTCATCCTACGTTGTTGAATCTTTTTCAGGTGTTGAGCCGAATGTGCTGCAAGATTTGGATCTTCTTATTTGTTGGCCACGGGGCCTCTCTTGTATTGGCGGAATGCCATATGTGTAAAAGGGTTGTACCCTTCTTCTTGATTTGTTAATGATGTAAGCCCAAGGGCAATTTATTTATTATACTCATGTTGTATTTATTTGCATACGAATGAGAGCAATGTTATTCACTTCTACGAGTTGAATATACGAGTTTATTTGCGCATGTTATCTCTGAAATGGAATTAAGTAAATGAAATTGGTAATACTTCGAGTAATAAAAAGTGGGGCGTGACACCGACAATTATTTTTTGTTTAGATCTAGCCAAATCTGATATAAATCTACTCAGATCTGATGTAGATCTACACCAGATCTAAGTAGATCTACTCATCTTCTTCGTCGGAAATATATCTTCTTCGCCATCGGCGAGGGTGAAGTCACGAGTTGATTTCGATGGTTGGTGGTTACCGGTGAATCCCGATCAATGGTGGTCGTCGGTCACCTGTAATTATATATTAGAAAGAGAAAGAGAATAAGAATGACGTGATCACCGGTCGTTGTCCATGACAAAGAAGATGAGAGAAAAATGCAGAAAAAAAGAGAGTGAGGCAAAAAGCAGAGAGAGAGAGGAAAAGTAGGATTTTTGGGTCTACTCAAAAAGTTATGGAATTAAATAGTGTACACATATTTCAAATAGGACCTGTGGGTAATTTTCCCTTTTTTTTTTCCGGCCTCCTAGTAGCCCACACATTTTTTTTTTATAGAAATTATCAAATAAGTTATATTATCAAAAAATAATTATAAATTAATGATAAATTTTATAAATATTAATAATTTAAATCATAAAAATTTTCACCTACGTATAATTAATTTTCTTTAAATTACACTGGCATACAGTTACCTCTTTTTTTCTTTTTCTTTTTAACTCTTTCGCCCTATCATGAAATTTTAATTTTATTATTGTCTATAATCTCAATAGCCCTAAACCTAATCCTACCCACCATTACTAGATCTGGACACTGTAACAAGCCCGCGGGGAACCTCGCTACAGCTCGGACTCGATTCGCAGTCACGGTTCTTAATCTGAACCAAAGAGTCCAAATCCGGCAAATCGTTTTGAGAAAAACAGATTTTTTTGAAAGAAGTGCCAAACATGGATTGCTTTGCCAGATACAGAGTCGCCACCTAAATGTTTTTTTAATAGGAAATTTAGGAAACCCTGACTCGGTGCCAAAGGCCACGTGTCCGTCATCACCAAAGTTGCCTCGGCTCGGGAACTTGGGTACGATTGGGGAAGGTCACTTCGTGAGCACCCCCGCTCGCCCGATCAAAGATCGGCCTCTACTAACCATGATATCTATTTTTGAAAACATTGTGCGTTCTTATTCGGGTTATTAGCCTAGGTTACTATGTGATGCGCGCAGCATACAAGTATAGACTGGGTCGCCTGAATTGGAACAAAACATTTCATGTTCGCTTTTTGAAAATGGTTTGCTACCCGCAGGTAGGCTTAAAACATTTGATGATTTATTCCAATTTAAGTAACCCAACCTTCACCCACAGGCATTCAGACAGTTATATCACATAAGCAATTAGCCTCATGGTAAGCATGCTATCATGGCATTCACTCACACGCATGCAAGGATGCTAAAGCATAAAACTCACCGGGTACTCCAAGCCAAAACAGAATTTACATTAGAAATCATGTATGATCCTAAGTATACAGAAATGCCTAATGCAACACATGCAAAATGCAACTATAGTAGGCTCGGCTATTCTAAGATGGCATATGAAATGCTACAACTATCATGTATTCAATTTGAAATTGAAAGTACAATGCAGTTAGTATGATGCGCCGAGCCCGGTGCATGCAAAACAGATGAATGATGTAAACATGCTATCATACTGTATGCTAATTGAAATATGCCCTAATCTAACCATCATAAGCGGATAAATAAAAGGGAGAAAGACGTGGGATTGGAAGACATACAACACACGCACGCACACTTATTACAGTTGTGCCCTCTCGCAGAGGGTCTGAATAAATATACAGTCCCGAATAAATAATTACAGTCCCGAATAAAAGAATAGTACAGTCCAAATAATATACAAATTCCTAATTAATTAATGAATTAACTAAGAAAGCTGTAAAACTGGCGTGCAAGCCAGGGACTATCTTGCTTCTGATGAATGATGCATGTCTGGGCTGCCTTGCGCGGAAATCCACTGGGATGCCCCAATTAGCCTCTGTTTGCACCTGTTCTTGGAAAGCGTGCCGAGCTCCGAAAAGTTGCTGATTCTTAATTTGCTGCAACAGAGAGCAGGAAAGGGGCATAGCAATGTATTTTCACAAATATATGCATGTCTCGATCCTCGTGCCACCAATCACGCATATCGAGGCATGATGGCCGAGGAATCGAATTGCACAATTTAATATGAAATGAATGCACATGAAAACACAACAAGACCTAACTCCATCATGGAAGATTCGGAGTGTCGGTGACTGGGGAATTGAGGCACGTTCCGTCACTCGGAGTACGAAATGCACCTCGTTTCCCGTGCCCGGGCTAACTCCTATCCTGAACACGATGCAAAATGCATGACATGCATGAAATGTGACTAAGATACAATACCAACATACACAATGTCATGAAAATGGGATGTCTCGAAATGCGTGCACACGGGCACGCAAACCAAGGAAATACATAAATGCGATCTAAGAAACAACCTAGTATGCACAATGCTATGAAAATGAGATGCCTCGAAATGCGTGCACACGGGCACGCAAACCGAGAAAATGACAGAATGCGATCTAAGATACAACCTAGCATGCATTATGCTGTAAAAATGGTGATGCCTCGAAATGCGTGCACACGGGCACGCAAACCGAGAAAATGGCATATGCAATGCAATATGGCAAAAATGGCACATAGAATGCAACATGGACTTATACTAACATGAGAGAGCCTCAGCCACACTCACATAAGAGGCCGATGGATGAAAATGAAGTGCCTCGAAATGCGTGCACACGGGCACGCAAACCGAGGCAATGGCATACGCAATGCAATGGCATGGAAATGACATATAGAATGCAACATGGACTTATACTAACATGAGAGAGCCTCAGCCACACTCACATAAGAGGCCGATGGATGAAAATGAAGTGCCTCGAAATGCGTGCACACGGGCACGCAAATCGAGGCAATGGCACACGCAATGCAATATGGCTAAAATGGCATATAGAATGCAACATGGACTTATACTAACATGAGAGAGCCTCAGCCACACTCACATAAGAGGCCGATGGATGAAAATGAAGTGCCTCGAAATGCGTGCACACGGGCACGCAAACCGAGGCAATGGCATACGCAATGCAATGGCATGGAAATGACATATAGAATGCAACATGGACTTATACTAACATGAGAGAGCCTCAGCCACACTCACATAAGAGGCCGATGGATGAAAATGAAGTGCCTCGAAATGCGTGCACACGGGCACGCAAACCGAGGCAATGGCATACGCAATGCAATGGCATGGAAATTACATATAGAATGCAACATGGACTTATACTAACATGAGAGAGCCTCAGCCACACTCGCATAAGAGGCCGATGGATGAAAATGAAGTGCCTCGAAATGCGTGCACACGGGCACGCAAACCGAGGTAATGGCATACGCAATGCAATGGCATGGAAAATGATATGCAAGCATGCTAATGGATTTTCAGCAATGAAATGTGGGGGAAAACAGCCCCGAAGTGAGGCGAAAACACACCCGATGCATGGAATAGTCCCGAAGCATGAATTTTGGGACCCGAAATGGCCTATAGCTATACCAAACATGCACAATATGGATATGCAATGAATAGACAGAAGCAAGGAAGCCCCAAAATTAGCATTTTACTAGTACAAAGCATGGTCAAACAGCAAGCAAAGATAGGGCAACACTGGCATGCAAAAATGGCCCTAAACATGAGGTTATGAAGCAAGTGGTATATGTAAAACCCAAACTGAAAAATTCCCTTCTACAACATTGAAGAGGGAGCAAAAATAAGCATATTTACAGAACTGTAAAATGGCCAAAACAGTATACGAACATGCTAGAAATGCAATGCAAAATGAGGCTCAAAAGTGGCTATAACACAAAGTATGCAAAATATTCCACAAACTGCCAAAGACCCTTAATGAAACATGAATAATGGGCCAAAATAAGACTATTTTCAGAACTGTAAAATGGCCAAAAACAAAAGCATGATAGGCTAACAAAACATGCAAGAATGGGGACCAAAAGAGAGATATAACATGAAGTGGCATATGGAGGTCCCAAACCATGAAAGGCCCTAAATGAAACATGAATAATGGACCAAAATAAGACTATTTTCAGAACTGTAAAATGGCCAAAAACGAAAGCATGATAGGCTGCCAAAGCATGCAAAAATGGGACCAAAAAGGGAGTATAAAGGCAAGTATAACATGGAGGTCCCAAACAGTGTTGAGCCCTTCTTCAATGTTGAAGAGGGGCTCAAAATAAGCCTATTATCAGTTTACAACATGCTCCAAAAAAAATCACACACAAGCTAAAAATGTCATGCAAGAAAATGACATTTCAGAGGGATAATGAAGCAAGTGCAAGATGGAGGGCTCAAACAGGGTTGAGCCCTTAATGAGACATGAAGATGAGCTTAAAAGAAGGCCACTTTCAGTTATGGCCGGAGCTCAAAGCAAAAAGCATAGATGGCTAAGAAATATTGCAAAGAAAAGCTCAAAAAAAAAAGGAAATGGCAACTCACCCTTGGAGACAAGTCTTTTGTTGCTTCTTGGACCAATTTGCAGCACCTTTAGCCTTTGAGAAGCCCTCCTTGTTGCTGGAAATGAAGTGGTGATGGTGGGGCTTGGTGGTGATGAAGAAAACAAGGTGTAGGACTTAAGGATTTTTAGGAAAATGAGGAAGATGGAGGGAGATATGTGTATTGAGGCTTGAAGACAATTTTTTCTAACCCCAAAATGTGATGTTGGCTGCTGGTTATAAGGACCAAAAAGGGGGTGTAAAGGTGGGGGAAAAGGAGGCCAACTTTCCCCTACAAAATATCCCCCGGATATTGATATTTTCTGGGGGATAAAGCTATACAGCTGTAAAGTGAACAGTGTGAGGATCTCGGCCGGCCAGTTATTTTGGTTGCAGGTGGCCGGCCGGCCACACCCCCTAGCCGGCCGGCTAGGGGTGAAAAGGGTCAAGCTGATTTAGTGGCCGGCCACCACATGATGGTGTCCTCCCATGTGTGTACATCACAAATATATGGTTCAAAGTTCAAGAAAGTGGCCCCAAGGTGTTCAACATTAGCTCGGAAGGAGGGGTTCAAAAGGGTCAAATGGAATTACTGGCCGGCCACCAACTTTTAGGATCCTCCCAAGTGTGTACATCACAAATATGTGGTTCAAAGTTCAAGAAAGTGGCCCCAAGGTGTTCAACATTAGCCCGGAAGGAGGGGTTCAAAAGGGTCAAATGGAATTACTGGCCGGCCACCAACTTTTAGGATCCTCCCAAATGTGTACATCACAAATATGTGGTTCAAAGTTCAAGAATGTGACCCCAAGGTGTTCAACATTAGCCCGGAAGTGTGAAAAACGGGTGCCGGAGGGCGTCGGAGGATGTATAACTGGTTGCTGCAACAATTACTGGCCTCCCACCCTTCAGTGACCTCCCCGATGATAAAACAGAGGTACCTGCCAAAAATGAACGAAAACCGTTGCAAAACGAATGTTCGGGGGCCAAAACGCGAAGTTCGAGGTCCTGAAAATGGGCTGTTAAGTACTGAAAGTGGCATTCGGCCACGAAGTGGGTTTCTCAGACTCCAGTGTCCCTCAAAAGGGAGAAAATAGGAAGTATGCCAAAAATCAAAACAAACGGAGATGGTTAGGCGGTCCCGAACCGAGGCACACGGTCAACGATCCCGAAAACTGGGAACCGGACTCCGAAATGGGCAAAATGGCCTACGGCCACCAAATGTAGCCTACGGCCACTGAGAGATGGTCTACGGGACCTCTCCCTCCCCTCGGGGAAAGAAACAGAGAAAACCGAGTCTGGTTCGCAAACCGAGACAAGGCACAGAAGAGGGTTCGGAAATCCGGAGGCAGGGCTTATGACCGCGACTCTGAAGCTTCTGAACGAGCACATTATGCAGTATCACCAAGCGCTCAACTAGTGATGTCTGAGTCTTAAGGTCGGTCAAAAATGGGGTGTCTACAGTTGCCCCTCTTTGACAGAACTCGGAAGTCACAAGTGACGGGAATGAATGTCAAAGCCCAGAGACGACCAATTTTTGACAAGGCTGAAGACTTAGACAAGCGTACAAAGTAAACAGAGATGTGCCCGCAGGCAGGCCCGCAGGCAGGGGGGCAAAATGCAAAGTGATATGCACAGAGCCGGAGGTAACTCAATGGTCATGCAAATGCAGCAAGCTGTAATGATGCAAGTATTCGCAAATAGATGCAACAGTTTTAAGCAAGAATGCAAGGTAACAACTACATTTCATGCAGTTAAGAATGCGGAGGATTATTCAATTCCCGCCACGTCTCACTCGGAGAAGATACGATACCTGCGCGATTCGTCCGGTCACACCAGCCTCAATTGAACCGTACATACAATATCGTGCCTGCAAAAGAGAGAAATTCAACAAGCACAATATGCTAATAACATATATTTAATGTGATTCCGAAAGTTTGACACACGCAATGCCGGTGAGTGAATGCATCGCAATGCAAGAGTGGAACATGCGTGACAACGCATGCTCAAACACAGAGGTATGGCAATATCAAGGAATGTGCATAATAATGCAAGTATGCGCATGAGAATGCAAATTATGTGCATGATAGTGCAAAGCGAGTATAAGTCAACGTGTCCATTTGTTACGAAACAACGAGCAATGGAAACGCGTGTTTCGGCGAAGGCAACTCGATCACGGCCTCCGATCTGCTTCCCGGAATGGCTACAACACATTCAAAAAGGATATACTTCGATTTCGATGAATGATGATGAGACATATGTCAGAACTTGAAGCCGAAGTCCCGGCGGATCATTTCGCGACAGAAAGTGCACTTTTCTTGAATTTTTTCAGGTCCCGGGAACTCCAATCTTCCTCAAAATTTGCAGAGAGCTAGGTGGGCATGTGGGGGACACCACCGGCCGTTTATCTTCCCAAGGGGAGGCCACCGGCCACTTTTGCAAAAAGGAATTGGCTGGCCGGCCGGTTTTCCAAAAAGGAAATGGCTGGCCGGCTAGAAAAGGTGGCCGGCCGGCCATATGCCCAAATCCGAGGGCATTTTGGTATTTTCACCTCCTTTCTTCATGCTCCTTCTTCCCAAGACTTGGAGCCTATATAATGCAGCCGAGATCTCTTCCTCTCTTGCCTCCTACAACACTTTCTTCTCCAGATCTAAGTTCCATACGCGTTTTCCAACGCCCCACGCAAGTTGTTTTCGCAAAAATATTCAGTTTTAAACACTTTGAAGCGATTAAATTTCGGTTTCGGAGCTTCTTTTCTCATTTTCGCCACTTGAGGTAAGTTTGTCTCAATATTTGGAAGATTTTCTCAGGAGTTGACTTTTGTTGACTTTTTCATTTCCCGAGAGTTGACTTTTGTTGACTTTTTCCAATTTTGGCTCATTTTCGCTCATTTTTACTCCTTTTGCAGATTCTTTGAAAATGGCGGGTAATTCTCCCCACGGCGGAGGCTTTCCAGGTGCCGGAGACGATTTTGATCCCATGACTCTACCCCCGAGGGTCCGCCATTTTATTCCCGGGAGGTACAATCCGCCAGCACATGTCCTCCCTCGTGCCGTCTTCCGTCACTTCACTAGCTTTGACGAGCGAGCACCTGGGGATCTGCTTCTCCGAGAGCCAGAGCATCACCTCTCTCATGAGGCCCGAGAGGTATTTACTTCCTTTTCTGCATTTTTCGTACATTTCGCACCTTTGCCATGCTTGAACACGCAGTTTAGCTTATGACATAGTACTTTGCTTGCATCCTGAACATGTAGTTTAAACACACGAATTTCTGAACACTTGGCTCATTAATTAATTGCGAACACACAGTACACATTAGTTAAGAGGTGAACACACGGTTCAAACACTGATTTGTCGAACACACAGCCCGAATTCGAAAGTGAACACACGGCCCACACTTTAAATTTTCTGAACACGCAGCCCAGATTAGAATAGTGAACACACAGCCCACACTGATAGAAAGTTGAACACGCAGCCCAAATTTTAAATTTTCTGAACACGCAGCCCAGATTAAATAGTGAACACGCAGCCCACACTGATAGAAAGTTGAACACGCAGCCCAAACTTTAAATTTTCTGAACACGCAGCCCACACTGATAGAAAGTTGAACAAGCAGCCCAAACTTAAATTTTCTGAACACGCAGCCCAGATTAGAATGGTGAACACGTAGCCCACACTGATAGAAAGTTGAACACACAGCCCAAACTTTAAATTTTCTGAACACGCAGCCCAGATTAAATAGTGAACACGCAGCCCACACTGATAGAAAGTTGAACACGCAGCCCAAACTTTAATTTTCTGAACACGCAGCCCAGATTAGAATGGTGAACACGCAGCCCACACTGGTTGAAAGTTGAACACGCAGCCCAAACTTTAAATTTTTTGAACACGCAGCCCAGATTAGAATGGTGAACACGCAGCCCACAATGGTTGAAAGTTGAACACGCAGCCCAAACTTTAAATTTTCTGAACACGTAGCCCAGATTAGAATAGTGAACACGCAGCCCACACTGGTTGAAAGTTGAACACGCAGCCCAAACTTTAAATTTTCTGAACACGCAGCCCAGATTAGAATGGTGAACACACAGCCCACACTGATAGAAAGTTGAACACGCAGCCCAAACTTTAAATTTTCTGAACACGCAACCCAGATTAGAATAGTGAACACGCAGCCCACACTGATTGAAAGTTGAACACGCAGCCCAAACTTTAAATTTTTCTGAACACGCAGCCCAGATTAGAAATAGTGAACACGCAGCCCACACTAGTTGAAAGTTGAACACGCAGCCCAAACTTTAAATTTTTCTGAACACGCAGCCCAGATTAGAAATAGTGAACACGCAGCCCACACTAGTTGAAAGTTGAACACGCAGCCCAAACTTTAAATTTTTATGAACACGCAGCCCAGATTAGAAATAGTGAACACGCAGCCCACACTAGTTGAAAGTTGAACACGCAGCCCAAACTTTAAATTTTTCTGAACACGCAGCCTAGATTAGAAATAGTGAACACGCAGCCCACACTAGTTGAAAGTTGAACACGCAGCCCAAACTTTAAATTTTTCTGAACACGCAGCCCAGATTAGAAATAGTGAACACGCAGCCCACACTAGTTGAAAGTTGAACACGCAGCCCAAACTTTAAATTTTTCTGAACACGCAGGCCAGATTAGAAATAGTGAACACGTAGCCCACACTAGTTGAAAGTTGAACACGCAGCCCAAACTAGTTGAAAGTTGAACACGCAGCCCAAACTTTAAATTTTCTGAACACGCAGCCCAGATTAGAATAGTGAACACGCAGCCCACACTGATTGAAAGTTGAACACGCAGCCCAAACTTTAAATTTTTCTGAACACGCAGCCCAGATTAGAAATAGTGAACACGCAGCCCACACTAGTTGAAAGTTGAACACGCAGCCCAAACTAGTTGAAAGTTGAACACGCAGCCCAAACTTTAAATTTTCTGAACACGCAGCCCAGATTAGAATAGTGAACACGCAGCCCACACTGATTGAAAGTTGAACACGCAGCCCAAACTTTAAATTTTTCTGAACACGCAGCCCAGATTAGAAATAGTGAACACGCAGCCCACACTAGTTGAAAGTTGAACACGCAGCCCAAACTTTAAATTTTCTGAACACGCAGCCCAGATTAGAATAGTGAACACGCAGCCCACACTGATTGAAAGTTGCTTATACTGAACACACAGTTCGTACACTTCACTTCTGAACACACGGCTACTTCATTTTATTTGCATGCAGCTTATTTCACTTCATCGGCACACAGCCCATTTCATTCCATCGGCACGCAGCCCAGTTCATTTCATTGGCACGCTGCCCATTTCATTTCATCGGCACACAGCCCATTTCATCTCATTGGCACACAGCCCATTCATTTCATTATTGACACATGCATTCATTCTGAATGCAGGTTGGTTCTCGCAGTGTACGGGGATATGGTTCCACCGCCGCGCGGGACTAGTACGCTGAGCTCCCGGAGGGTGTCCGAGATTTAGTAGACTTGGCAGGATTCGGGGCTTTCTGCATTGGGTTGTCACATTGTTCTGCCAGGAGGACTTTGATGGCAGCCTTGGTAGAGAGATGGTGGGACACCACCAACTCATTTCATTTCTCTGCTACCGGGGACATGACCATGACGCCTCTAGACTTCGCTGTGTTGACTGGCTTGGACATAGGAGGTTGGCCCATCCCCTATGATGAGGATATGGGCGAGTGGGAGGCCGCTTCGATGTATCTATTGGGGGCTCGCCCGCCTGTTGACAGGGTTTCTGGGAGAGTCCGATACACTTGGTTCTCTTCCCACTTCCGGCGGGCGGAGATGGTGCCCGAGACTCCTGAGGAGACGGAGCAGTACGCCCGTGGTTTCCTTATGTTCCTCTTCGGGACTACCCTGTTCGCCGATAGAGGGAACACCGTCGGGCTATACCTGCTGAGTGCTCTGGTTGACCTATCACAGGTTCGTCGATATGACTGGGGTGGCGCCGGCCTGGCTACCCTTTACTTTTAAATGAGCGCGACCTTCCGTGGGCGGGGAGATTTACTTGGCGGCTACTGGAGAGCCTGGGAGGTACTTTTCTGTCCCCTTGATTTACATTTCTGCTCTTCATTACTTGTACATTGCACACACAGCGCACTTTTACAGTCTGTATTTTGCTCTCGGCATTTCGCACTTACATTCTGCACTGCTTTTCTCAGCTATGGGTCTATGTATACTTCCCAGCATTAGCCCCAGAGTTGGAGGTGGCAGGGCTTCCCATGACCCCATATTCACTAGTGTTCGAGGGCCCGCACCGGCCGAGACCCCGAGAGACCCTCATTTACTTGCGACAATATTTTGACACTGTGCGGCATTCGGAGGTACTTCAGAACTTTCAGTTCCTTTCATTTTCATCTTTGATTTGCTCTGTATATTCCCGATTTCTGATTGGTTTATGCATTTATCATCCGCAGATCTCATGGCAGCCTTGGGCGCCCCTGGGTGATGGTCTCCGACTTCAGTATACCGGAGGGTCGGACACCTCCCAGTATAGGGTCCTGCTCGAAGGGCCGGTTGGCAGGGCATGGTTCCTGGGGGAACGCTTTCTGCGTCAGGTATGGGGGTATCTTTCTCAGGATCCTCCCGCAGTACCCCCAGTCAGTATGCGGACTGCTGACAGGCTCTCTTTCTCAGAGGTAGTTGGCGCTATGCTGGGTAGCGATGCTTTACTATATCTTGAGGAGGGGGACTATGCCACTTACCGTCACATATATTTGATGCCTCTATTGATGGGAGCTCGCACCCCGATGACGAGGCCTGCTGGTGTGTCATCCTCGGGCCAGGCCCGGGCTCGGGCTGCAGACGCCCCTTCTACTAGTAGGGCTGGTACATCTAGAGGTGGGGATAGACCGGTTCCTCCGATTCCGTCGACTTATCCTCATCCTGGATGGCCAGATATGCCGACTGAGTTGATGGCGTGGCAGTATGGGGCTATTTCTCCGACTCCGATCCCGCTAGAGCCTCCGATGCCCAGTGATCGATACGCCATTGATCCTGACTCACCGCTGGTATGCTCCACTGTTTTTCATTCATCATTCAGATGTTTAGACATTCTTTTGTTCACTGATGATTATGAGCTCATATTTGCAGCCACCGCGAGGGTACATGGAGGAGGTGGTTGGACTGGTGGCCACACTCGAGGGCATGGTCCTGCGTAGGGAGGCACAGTTGTCTGTCGCGGGCATTCAGGTACCCTTCAGTTTTCTGGCATTTATCATACTTCTGATGACATGCTGATTTCTACTGCATCGATAGACTACTTGTGTAGAGCACATCTGACACACACCCCACTTGTACACTGTATTTACATGCACCCACTTCACGTAGCCTTTGCTTGTATCTGCATCTGATGTATACATTTGGGCTGATGTGTTTGAATCGATCTCTTTGTTTTCAGATGCCTTCATGGTCCGGTCAGCCGCAGGCCAGGCCACTTGGGCCTCCTTGGGGAGCTGGGCCATCTGGGCCTTTTCAGGGAGTTGGGTCATCCGGGCTTTTCCAGGGGGCTGGGCCATCCTGACCTTTCCGAGGAGCCGGGCCATCTAGGCCTTTTCGAGGAGCTCAAGGAGGGCCTGTCCGCAGATGCAGGGCTCACGTTATAGAGGCGGAGCCTGATGAGGAGGAGGAGGAGGAGGATGATGAGGAGGAGGAGGAGGCTACCGACCATCAGTCAGAGACATCTGCTGAGGAGGGGGGCTCCGGTCTTGGTTCGGGGAACAGAGGTGAGGCTGAGGGGGATCCTGAGGATGACAGCTCCGACTCAGATGATGATGGTGGTGCAGAGGTTGTTCCGCAGAAGAGGATGAGGAGTGCTTCTCATTCCCGCTCCCGAGGACATTGATGCTGCTGTTTCCTGCTTTATTTTTCTTTTTGCTAGTAGTTTGTAGCACTTTGCACATTGTTAGGCAGTTTTATTTTTTGTAAAACTTGTACCTTTGTTTGTTGTAAAGCATGATGGAATGAAACAGCTTTTGAAAGGGTGTTTGTATTTTAAACTTTTAGCATCGTATCGCATCATTTTATTTCGCACAAAAATGAAATTGAATGGGAATGTGCATTGTGTAATCACCAAGTCAGGTAGTGAACCGACGCAACAAACTAAGCAACTCAACTTACTAAGATATAACAGAACCTTAGGAAGTTTACAATTCAATAAGCAAAATACAACAGTGTTGACAACGTAAATAAACAAGACTTAAACAAAGATTGTTTAATCAGAGAGTAATGACTGGAAAACACGAAACACGCCCGCTCGACAAACAACTCGATAAGCAAAACAACAACTCGATAATCAAAACAACAACTTGATAAACAAAGCTCAGCAACAACAGAGTGTACTTCGGACGATCTGGGCACCGGAACGCATCCGAAACAGAGGGAAATGAAGGCCTTTGACTCTCCCGTTGCATGGAAATGCTTGAAACTTTCCCTCGAAGGGTAAAACAGGGCCAAGGGGATACACTGCAGCATTGCCGGCCACCTTTGGGAGCCGGACGGCCAATTTTGTGGAGAGAGGGAGCCGGCCGGCCAGTTTTGTAAAAAGTAAATGGTTGGCCAGCCAGAAAAGGTGGCCGGCCGGCCACTTATTCCTGCAGCCACCTGGTTTTTGACACGTGTCCCCGTGAATAGTGTTTTTCCCTCTATAAAAGCCTCAACTTCGGGAACATTCATTTCATCTTAGTTTTACACAAAGATGGAGGCGTTTCTCGCAGAAAATCTCACATCTTGGATCTCTTCTCTAGATGGCTCGGAAAAGCTGAACTTCCGGGGTTTCGGCTTGAATGCACTATTCACGCTGAGCCGTACTCCGCTACAGCTCCCTTTTCTCCATGCCGCGGCAAGGTTCTGGAACCCAGTGACGCACGTTTTTAGCTTTGGCGGCCAAGAGATGTGTCCCACTTTCGAAGATTTTCAGGTTTTGATGGAGTCTGAATGTTCTGAAGTGATCTTGCCCCAGCTCCATTTTGGCCATGCCCAGGCTTTAGGGCGGATGTGTGGGCTCACGGCGCATGACGCTCGATCTCTGATCTACAGTGGGGAGCTGGACATCCTCGGCTTGATCCATCGTTTTTTCGACGCCGGTGACCGCAGCAACCATTATTGGCAGGGTTTCCGGCAACACGCCCTCTGCTTATGTTTGTTGTCTCACTTTCTGCTTTCCTCGGGCTTCGGCGGGGCTAGCATTCGCCTGATTGAAGTCGCCCAAGGCTTGAGAGAAGGAAAGAGCTGTATTGCCATGACCTTGACCGAGACACTGATGGGCTTAGATTCTGTCTATCGCCGGGAGGCGACTAGGTTTGCTGGGAGTCCACTGCTGCTGCAGGTAATGTTTCCCACCCGACCTTACATATATATTTGCTCACATCACTCGACCCTCAGGCTCGTTTTTTCTCACAAAACCCTTGTCTTACTTTTCTCTCATCGTACATCTCTCTGTTCTTTATTCTCTCATTTTCCATCCCTTCCCCAGGTATGGTTAATGGACAAGTTGCAGGTTGTGGACTCTTGCCCGGCCTATTCAGCTCGAGGCTACTTCTTTCGACAGCGCCTAGTCAATGCTCTTGACGAAAGGTGGTGGTTCGATTGGATGTGCAATTTGTCCGCAGACGGCATTGCTTGGCGTTGTCCTTGGCTCAACCTCCCGGCAATGAGCTATAGTATGTCTCGGCTGATTGGGCTCCAATTGATTGGTCTAACCCACTGCGTATTCTATTTTCCGTTCCGGTTCCTGCGTCAGTTTGGTCATGATCAGACCTGCCCACCGGAGGGGATTGAGTACCCAGCTGCTTTCCCGGTCCGGGGTGCACAGCTTGCCCGATATGCCACAGCATGGAGGACTAGAGAGCTCCTGGCCCCTGCTTCCACTTTCAGTTGCACTTTGTCCGATGAGTGCTTGGATTGGCTCAATGAGGAGGCACAGGTTGGGCCTAGCTTGGCATCAGATGCTTCGTCCAGCTCTGGGAGGGGACGCAGAGATACTTGATTCAACTATGCCCCAAATTTATTGCTTATTTAGCATTTTCAAGTTTTCTTTATGAATGTACTAAAAAGCAACCTCGATTGTATGCAAGAGCAGGAGAACTTTATTTTGAAATCAATGAAATTGAAGGTTATGGTACTGAAAATTTTCCGCTTTGGTCCAAAAATGGTCTTAGTCGTAAAAAGATTACTTTGAACAAAGTCAACTTTTATTAAAACCTTTCAAAACTATTTTCGATGTGGATCAGAACTGGACACGCCGAAGATCTGTCACTGAGATGCACAACCCCAGATCCCTACAACTGGAAAGTTGCCCCTAGTCTGAAGAACAATGCGGCACTTCATAGCAACGGAAAGTTGCCCCTAGTCTGAGTAACTTTGCACCGTCGCGGCAACGGAAAGTTGCCCCTAGTCTGAACAGCACTGTACCGGAGATCGCGATAAATGCTGATGGATAAAGATGACTGAGATGATCGAAATGGACAGAGTTGATCGGGGAAAAGTTTATGGCTGAACTTCAATGTGAAGCTGCCTACGTATCCCAAAGATGGGAATCAAGCCTTACGTAGTTTAGGCCGAGGTTCACTCGAGTATTTTCACTCTCCTTTTGCGCTCTAACTTTTGCCAAGGCCGCCCTTTGCGGGTTTTCAACCTTGCGAGCTCAGTTTTTATATTTTCTAATTTTTTGTGCTCTGACTTTTGCCTAGGTCGCCCTTTCGGGTTTTCGGCCTAGCGAGCCTCTCAAGGGTAATATTTCTTCAACTTGTCCATATTGATCGGTTGTGAGAATTCCAAGCCATCTAGATCCATCAGAACCACAGCTCCACCTGACCAGATAGCTTTGATGATGTAAGGACCAGTCCAATTGGGTTTGAACTTGCCCCTTGGGTCGTGGATGGGAGCTCGGTTGTCTTTGAGCACCAAATCTCCTTCTTTCAGATTCCTGGACTTAACCTTCTTGTTGAAAGCCCGGGCAATTCTACGTTGATAGCCTTGGATGTGGTACAGTGCTTTCAGTCTTCTTTCATCAAAGAGCATGAGTTATTCGAATCTGCTTTGCTGCCAATCTGCTTCGGCTATTTGGCACTCAGCCAATACTCGTAACGACGGAACCTCAATCTCAATGGGTAGAACAGCCTCCATTCCATAGACCAATGAATATGGAGTTGCTCCAGTAGAAGTTCTGATTGAAGTCCTGTAGCCCCACAGAGCAAATGGCAGCTTGTCTGGCCAATCCCGATAGGTTCCCACCATCTTCTGCAGTATATGCTTGATATTCTTGTTGGCGGCCTCAACCGCTCCGTTGGTCTGCGGCCGGTATGTAGATGACTTATGGAAAGCCACATTGTATTTTTCCAACAAGTCTATCACTTCTTTCTTGAAGTGGGAACCATTATCTGAAATTATCTCGTTGGGCACCCCGTAGCGACAGATGATGTTGTTTCTGATGAACTTTGCGACGTGCGACGCCTTCAACACCGCGTATGATTGGGCCTCGACCCACTTTGTGAAATAATCTATCGCTACTAGGATAAACTCATGCCCGTTTGACCCTTTCGGGGTAACAGCTCCGATCACGTCAATTCCCCAAACCGAAAAAGGCCATGGTGAAGTCATGTTGTACAGCTTTGACGACGGGATATTCATGCGGTTTGCATGAATTTGACACTAGTGGCATCGCCGAACAAAACTAATACAATCCTCCTCCATGGTTGACCAGTAGTAGCCCTGTCTGAGGATCTTTCTTGCCAGCATTACTCCATTCATGTGTGCACCGCACTCCCCCCCATGGATGGCCTCCATCAGGCGTTTCGACTCTTCAGCTTCTACACAGAGCTTATGCATTCCCAGATGACCCCTTTTGTACAGCTTTCCCCCGCAGATAATGAACTGAGCGGCCATTCTTCTGATGGCCCTCTTATCCTTGGCATTTGCCCCTAGTGGATACGTCTCATTTTCCAAGAAGTTCCAGATGTCGTAATACCAGGGGTTGCCGTCTTGAACCTCATCTATGGCGGAAATCGACTCGTATGCTGGCACAAACTTCTGATCAATAATGACTGGACGCATCCGGACTCCGGACGGGATGTCTATCATAGAAGATAGAGTTGCTAATGAATCTGCGAACCTGTTGTTCTCTCTTACGAGGTGGGTGAAATTTAGCTTCTCAAACCGAGGAATTAACAAATCCAAGGTTTGGTGGTAAATTATCATCCTTTCCTCCTTGACTTTCCAATCTCCTTTTGCTTGAGACACAACAAGGTTCGAGTCCCCAATGACGTCCAACCGTCTTGCCCCTAGTTCTAGGGCTGCTTCCAGGCCAGCAATACATGCCTCATACTCTGCCTCATTGCTCGAGACTTTGAACTGGAGCTTGAATGCTAAAGGGATACGAGAATCGTCAGGCACTATCAACAACACCCCTATCCCATACCCATACTGGTTTGACGCTCCGTCAAAGTACATCGTCCAAGTTTCATCTTCGACGTGCAGAATGGCTTCATCTGGGAATAGATACTCAACCGCTTCATCCCCCTCAACCGGGTGGTCGGCAAGGAACTCCGCTACCGCTCTCCCTTTTACTGACTTGCGCGTTACATACTTTAAATCAAATTCGGAGAGCAACAGCAGCCAATGGGCTAGCCTACCCGTAAGTGCTGGTTTCTCGAAAAGATATTTGATGGGATCCAAACGTGAAACCAACATTACAGAGTGAGCTAACAGGTAGTGCTGCAGCTTCCTGGTTGCCCATACCAAGGCCAAACAAGCATTCTCCAGCGGTGTATAGCGGGTCTCGTAATCCAGCATCTTTTTGCTCAGATAGTAAATGGCTCTTTCCACTTTGTCTTCTGACTCCTGCGCGAGTATGCAGCCCATGGTAGTCTCAGTTACCGAAAGGTACAATATCAACGGTCTCCCCGGCTCTGGTGGTGACAACACGGGCGGGTTCTGTAGATACTCTTTGATCTGCTCAAAAGCTGCTTGACATCGGCCGTCCCATTGGAATTTCTTTCCTTTCTTCAGGAGACCAAAAAGTGGTTCACAAGTCAAGGTTAATTTAGAAATAAACCGTCTTATGAATTGCACTTTACCCAGAAAGCCTCGCACCTCCTTTTCAGTCCTTGGTGGTGGCATTTCTAAGATGGCCTTGATTTTGGAAGGGTCGACCTCGATGCCCCTTTGTGTAATCAGAAATCCTAGCATCTTCCCTGCTGTAACACCAAACGTGCATTTCTGGGGATTCAGTCGCAGCCGAAACTCTTTGATCCTTTGAAAGAATTTTTGTAAGGCGGTGTAGTGGCCCTCTCTTTCTTTGGACTTGACAATCATGTCGTCCACATACACCTCGACCTCTTTATGGATCATATCATGCAATATTGTAGTTGCTGCCCGTTGATACGTAGCTCCAGCATTTTTCAACCCGAATGGCATTACTCTATAACAATATGTACCCCACGGGGTAGTGAACGCAGTCTTCTCCCGGTCTTCGGGTGCCATTACTATCTGATTATAGCCTGAGAAACCATCCATAAACGAAAGCAAAGCGTGTCCTGCCGTGAAATCCACCAATTCATCAATGTGTGGCAAGGGAAAGTCGTCCTTCGGACTGGCCCTGTTCAAATCTCTGAAGTCTACACAGACCCGAATTCTGCCGTCCTTCTTTGGCACCGGAACAATGTTGGCCAACCAAGTTGGGTATTCAGATACCAGCAGGAACCCTGCGTCAATTTGCTTGGTGACCTCTTCCTTAATTTTGAGAGCCCAGTCCGGACGGATCCTTCTGAGTTTCTGTTTGACAGGACGGGCCTCGGGATCAAGAGGGATCCGGTGCTGTACAATCTCAGGATCGATTCCAGGCATGTCTTCGTAGGACCACGCGAAAACATCTTTGAAATCTTTTAATAAAGCGACTAAGCGCTTGCGCTCCTCCGAAGACAACGTGGACCCGATCTGGACCAACCGCGGGTCCTTCTCAGTACCAACATTCACAGTAGTGATTTCATCCATTAAAGGTTTAACAAATCTTTCCTGCTCTTGATCAATTAACCGTTGCAAAACTGGGGGAATTTCTCCCTCGTTTTCATCAAAATTTTGAAAATCCCGATTTAAGCAATAAATCAAAGGCACAGAAAAATACTCGGAAACCACATCCACATCATTCTCATTAAATATTTCCAAGCCGTCAGATTCCTCTGTTACAACAGACTCAAAAGAAAATGAAAATGACGACCTAGACAGGACTATGGCATCCGGGTTATCACCCCCAGGAATACTGGACTCAGACTCAGTCGAGCTGGAATCTGATTCCGACACACAAGATTCGGTGGAATCAGATTCCGGCTCACTACCTGACCCGGAGCTGCTAGATAAAAAGCCTTCTTCATATTGCCAGATGAGAGAAGGTGCGATAGATGCATCCAAGATCAGCGCTGGAAAGCTCGCAGCTATTTCATCTCCAATCATAGAAACCGAAGAGTTATCCCCCAAGCACTCTTGGTCGATCGGAGGATCTGAAAGTAGATTTGCCAGTGCTACCCCCATTTCAAGCTCTGTGCTCTCAGGATCCACTGCCCTACACTGCTCAACCTCAGTTGGTGGGTCTGTCTGCACTTCGGCAACGTCATCCCCAGATAATTGTATGTCGAAGAAGATTTCAAAACCAGGCACGCGCTTCCCCTCCGCGTTCAGCCATGGCTCCGGGAAGCCGCAGAATGGAAAATCTTCCCCCTCCCAGACGAAGCGTCCGTTTAGGGTACCCCAGATAGGCCTATGCATTAACTCAAATGGCTTCCCAGCCTTCTTTACCCTGGCCCTTCCTGCCATTTCTTTCCCTTTCCTCACCCAGTCCTCTTTGGTGGGCAGATAACCCAGTCCAAAGGTGTGAGGGTTGTGTGGCACTTCGGCCAACACTGAGACGCCCTTCCGGCCGCTTCTCCCTAATCCCATCCCGGGGGTATGTTTTAGCTTGTTCATGAGGTAGATAGATTGAGCACTAATGTACATACCCTCATTCACAGCCATGACATTCTGCACCACTTGAGCCTCGGCCAAAGTGAACCCCGACAAAAACACATCCTCCGTGCCGTGCTCGATCTCCAAGACAGGTGTGGACACTTCCGGCGGCGGATGGATTGATGAATTACCAAAAACGATCGCTACCCCTTTCCCGTGAGGGTACTTTAGCATTTGATGTAGAGTGGAAGAGACTGCTTTGACCTAGTGCAACCACGGTCGCCCCAAAAGTAGGTTAAAGGTTGCAGGAACGTCCAAGATATGAAATTCAATGCTGTGTTGTCCTGGACCAACCTTGGTTTGAATTTTAACAGTCCCCATCACTTCTCTGCTGGTATTGTCGTATGCTCTGATCACTTGGGTAGTTGGGACGAAGTCCACGGGCTTTAACCCGATTGCATATGCCGTTCTGGTCGGGCAGACATTAATCGCAGACCCGGTATCAACAAGTACCACCGGTATCCACTTATCTCTACACTCCACAGAAATATAGAGAGGTTTGTTATGATTTGTGCCCTCAGGCGGTAGTTCCTTGTCCGAAAAGGTTAATGCCGGGGAACCTCCTCCCGGAAAAACCAGCCCAACCAGCTGTTCAGGCGTGGTGTCTATGGAGAGTTTGGACATGTCCATGGCAGATAGGACAGCTTCCCTATGTACTCGTGATGCCATTAGCAGTCCCCAGATGGAGATGTCTGCTTGTATCTTTTTTAACTGTTTCAGCACAGCTTCATCTTCAATCTACTTCTCCTTCTGTTTCTCCGCTTCTCTATCCTTCCCGGATGCCTCGGGTTGGTCTAGGTGTGGGGGTTTGAAGTACCGCCCACTTCTCGTCATGTGGTCAACCTCATCGAGGTACCAAGTGTCATCCGGTTGATTATTTCCCCAGTCTTCGTCCGTGTGGGCAAGACATAAGTCATCGTCTTCCCACCACATTCCGTCGGCAGCCAACAGACACCTGTTTGGCTCCGGTTTAGTTGCACTCGCAGTACTCCCTGTCCACATGCTCGCAGCATTCTCTATTTTCGTGCACACAGCACTTTCGGTCCCCTCAGGGCCTTTAGCTTTCCTAATTCTCTCAGCCTCCTCAAACTTTTCTCGTTCCAGCTGCATTAGTACAGCTGTTTGTTCAACAATTCCCGTATCCATAATGCCTATGTCTCGAGCGGAATTCTTAGCACCGGCGCTCTCCGGCGATACAACTTGACTTTCGGCCATTCCGGCCACAGCTGATACCTCTGCCCCTGCCGGGCTCTGTTCTGGTTGGGCTTCCCCCACTTCATCTGGTTGATCCTCGAGCCATCCAGTGGCCTCTGTCGATTCCTCATGGTCGAACCAGTTGATTGACGCATCCCCCGGTTCCTGGTCATCGAAAAATTGCAGGTTGGTAAAGTCCTCCTCTACGGCTGTCAGATCATCTGCCCATAGCCCAGATCCATCCCCCCGGATCATGCATAGCTCTCCTGTCTCTGGCAATTCTATACCTAGCCCAATTCGGCTCGTTGATAGGATATACTCGCTTGGATCATAGGCTCCTCCAGCAAAACTCTGTCCAGTCCCAGATTCAACAACCTCATTCTCTCCCAAAATCTGCCCTGCCCTATCTTCGACGGTCACCACCATCGGTTCTGGTTGGGTTTTGGAGATGTCCACCATGCACAAGAAGTCAGTGCAATCGGGGAGGAGTACCTCCGGCTTGGGTAGGTGGGTGGGCGTAATATAGATGCTAGGGTCGTAAGATGCGACCCCAGTCTGGATAAAATTGATTCTATTGGGAGGAGGAGCTTGGTTATGTGGTGGGAGAGGGTTGGTTGTGACATTGGGTTTATCAGGAGGCGCGATCACCTGCTTGTCAATAAGATCCTGGATCTCATGACGCAATCTGTAACAACGGTCGGTGTCGTGACCCTGTTGTTGGTGATACGCACAGTACTTTGCTGGGTCATAAGAGGGGCGGAGTGGACTCGGTAGTGGCTTGGGCTCCAGGGGTTTCAAATGCTTTTTCCTAATCAATACCCCTAGAGCCTTGGTCAGGGGCATGTATAGTGGGGTAAAGGTTCTTTGGCCTCGTGGTTGGAATCTGTTGGTCTGTGTGTTGCTTCCGGACGCGCCGGAGAAGGGTGTGGCAGCCATGGGCCTTGGAGGGGGAGGGGGAGTGGTGGTGACCATACTGACTTCCGAGGCTCTCGTATTTGCAGCGCCACTCGGGCCCGCATTGTTGTTACGGTTGAAGGTCCTCCTCGGTTGTTCCCTGTCGTGGTCAAACAGACCTTGTTTCATTGCATCTTCGATTTGCACCCCCATCTCATGTAAATCTGCGAAAGTAGGAAAGGGGACTACAATCATTCTCTGCATCAACTTTGGGTGGAGATTGCGCACAATCATCCGGATTTGATCTTTGTCAGTGGGCCTTAAAGTCATCATTGACGCCTTTGCCCTCTATCGGATTACAAAGTCTGAGAAAGTTTCCTTGGGCTCTTGCCTTGTCGTTTCAAGATCACGGGTTGTGATCTCGATCTGAGTGTTGTACGAATATTGCGCGACAAAGGCCTCAGCCATTTCATCCCAATTCCTTTTCACTTCATCTTGTAACTTTGCATACCAGTGGGCGGCCACACCCGACAGGGTTCGGCCGAATAGTGAAAGCTTCTGTGGTCGTGTTAGGCCCATTGGCCGCAAGATGTCTGCAAACAGTCGGAGATGGACCATGGGGTCGCCGGACCTGTCAAAGCGGTCGATTTGTGGCATTTTGAACCTATCGGGGAGTGTTACGGCCTCCTCGGTATATCCGTCTTCGATATCCGGCATAGCCTTGACCCCTTGGGATTTCTTAAAGAGCTTCTCCAGTTTGCTCAATTTCAGAGCTGTATGATCAACCTCGAACTCGAAGGGAGAATCGGGGCGATTGGGTGCATGGACCTTAGACAGTTGTGGTGGAAGCGGGGGCAGAACTGGCCCCGTTGGAAGATTCGTGTCCTCTTGTAAGTTTTGGACATTCGGCAGGGTATTCTGGGCATTTGGTGGGGCGTTCTGAACAGTAGGTGCCTGCTCAGGTAATGGAGCCCCTGCCGGGAGAGGAATTTGGTGTGAAGCAGATGCAGCATTCTGCTGTTGCAATCGGGTAATTAGCTCAGCCTGCTGGGTCATAATCTCGGCCTGCTGCTTGGTGAGTTCATCTCGGCGAACGGCATCCTGCTGCATGGCCCGCATGGTTTCTTGCATTTGGCGCACCATCTCCTCAACTCCTGTTGGCGTTGCCATACTGTTTTGATCTATCTGAACTACTAGCAAATCTGTCTCAATGGGGATCTCAATCCGACTGTCCACTGATGGGGGAAACCACTGTTCTGGTGATCTCTGTTCAGATACACTGCGCTTTTTCTGCTTTCTTCTGGTAACAGGGGGTAGAGAATGGAACACTGGCTGTCCGTCGATTAGATCCTCAAATCGATTGAGTCGACGACCTCGTGTCCAAAGTGCTTGGGGAATGCCTGCTGGGTTGGAAGCAATTGTGCTAGAACTGACCTAGCAAAAGATAAATAAAGCGAAAAGGAAATAAATAAACAGATAAACGGACAGCATAACAGCTTGAAATAAAATGCATGACACACAGCCGGGCATAACAACACACAGTTGATAAGCTGAATACACACTGTCCTCAAACACTGATTATTATCCCTGTATCACTGTCCCCTAAAACAGAATCTGATATCCGCAGATAACTAATTCTCAAATACTGGCTGATGCCCGCAGGCCTGATACCCATAATACTGAACTGATGCCCGCAGGCCTGATGCCCAAACTCGTATACTGAACTGATGCCCGCAGGCCTGATACTGACAATACTGAACTGATGCCGGCAGGCCTGATGCCCAAACTCGTATACTGATACATGCATTCCTGTAGAGACGCACTCTAAAGCACATAACAGATAAGTGAGAGCCAAAACACCCCTATGTTGGGGTAGGGTTTCCTTGTCCTATTTTGTCAGGAGCGAGGGTTTCACTACGCACAGAGCGGTTTCAAACAACCTATAAACGGGTAAGCAACCTGTCCTAGTTTGGAATGGTCACTATGGATCCGAATATGCACTAGGTCGAATGGTCAAAGAGGGTGCCCCGGTAAAACCGGGGTTTGTGTTCCCATACTGGCAGAGCCCACAACCGGTCAGCCTTATGGTCATGCCTTGACAAGACAAGCCTCCGGCAAACCGTTCAGGAATAGCAGATGGCAAACACGGTGTCCTAGGCGCACCAATGCAAATGCAATGCAAAGAAACACAAGTGTAGTAAAAAAAAGATATCATGAGTTCGAGTCAAGTTCTCTAAATCTCCAGTGGAGTCGCCAGAAACTGTAACAAGCCCGCGGGGGACCTCGCTACAACTCGGACTCGATTCGCAGTCACGGTTCTTAATCTGAACCAAAGAGTCCAAATCCGGCAAATCGTTTTGAGAAAAACAGATTTTTTTGAAAGAAGTACCAAACATGGACTGCTTTGCCAGATACAGAGTCGCCACCTAAATGTTTTTTTAAGGGGAAATTTAGGAAACCCTGACTCGGTGCCAAAGGCCACGTGTCCGTCATCACCAAAGTTGCCTCGGCTCGGGAACTTGGGTACGATTGGGGAAGGTCACTTCGTGAGCACCCCCGCTCGCCCGATCAAAGATCGGCCTCTACTAACCATGATATCTATTTTTGAAAACATTGTGTGTTCTTATTCGGGTTATTAGCCTAGGTTACTATGTGATGCGCACAGCATACAAGTATAGACTGGGTCGCTTGAATTGGAACAAAAAAATTCATGTTTGCTTTTTGAAAATGGTTTGCTACCCGCAGGTAGGCTTAAAACATTTGATGATTTATTCCAATTTAAGTAACCCAACCTTCACCCACAGGCATTCAGGCAGTTATATCACATAAGCAATTAGCCTCATGGTAAGCATGCTATCATGGCATTCACTCACACGCATGCAAGGATGCTAAAGCATAAAACTCACCGGGTACTCCAAGCCAAAACAGAATTTACATTAGAAATCATGTATGATCCTAAGTATACAGAAATGCCTAATGCAACACATGCAAAATGCAACTATAGTAGGCTCGGCTATTCTAAGATGGCATATGAAATGCTACAACTATCATGTATTCAATTTGAAATTGAAAGTACAATGCAGTTAGTATGATGCGCCGAGCCTGGTGCATGCAAAACAGATGAATGATGTAAACATGCTATCATACTGTATGCTAATTGAAATATGCCCTAATCTAACCATCATAAGCGGATAAATAAAAGGGAGAAAGACGTGGGATTGGAAGACATACAACACACGCACGCACACTTATTACAGTTGTGCCCTCTCGCAGAGGGTCTGAATAAATATACAGTCCCGAATAAATAATTACAGTCCCGAATAAAAGAATAGTACAGTTCAACTAATGTACAAATTCCTAATTAATTAATGAATTAACTAAGAAAGCTGTAAAACTGGCGTGCAAGCCAGGGACTGCCTTGCTTCTGATGAATGATGCATGTCTGGGCTGCCTTGCGCGGAAATCCACTGGGATGCCCCAATTAGCCTCTGTTTGCACCTGTTCTTGGAAAGTGTGCCGAGCTCCGAAAAGTTGCTGATTCTTGATTTGCTGCAACAGAGAGTAGGAAAGGGGCATAGCAATGTATTTTCACAAATATATGCATGTCTCGATCCTCGTGCCACCAATCACGCATATCGAGGCATGATGGCCGAGGAATCGAATTGCACAATTTAATATGAAATGAATGCACATGAAAACACAACAAGACCTAACTCCATCATGGATGATCCGGAGTGTCGGTGACTGGGGAATTGAGGCACGTTCCGTCACTCGGAGTACGAAATGCACCTCGTTTCCCGTGCCTGGGCTAACTCCAATCCCGAACACGATGCAAAATGCATGACATGCATGAAATGTGACTAAGATACAATCCCAACATACACAATGTCATGAAAATGAGATGTCTCAAAATGCGTGCACACGGGCACGCAAACCGAGAAAATACATAAATGCGATCTAAGATACAACCTAGTATGCACAATGCTATGAAAATGAGATGCCTCGAAATGCGTGCACACGGGCACGCAAATCGAGAAAATGACAAAATGCGATCTAAGATACAACCTAGCATGCATTATGCTGTAAAAATGGCAATGCCTCGAAATGCGTGCACACGGGCACGCAAACCGAGAAAATGGCATATGCAATGCAATATGGCAAAAATGGCACATAGAATGCAACATGGACTTATACTAACATGAGAGAGCCTCAGCCAGACTCACATAAGAGGCCGATGGATGAAAATGAAGTGCCTCGAAATGCGTGCACACGGGCACGCAAACCGAGGCAATGGCATACGCAATGCAATGGCATGGAAATGGCATATAGAATGCAACATCGACTTATACTAACATGAGAGAGCCTCAGCCACACTCACATAAGAGGCCGATGGATGAAAATGAAGTGCCTCGAAATGCGTGCACACGGGCACGCAAACCGAGGCAATGGCATACGCAATGCAATGGCATGGAAATGACATATAGAATGCAACATGGACTTATACTAACATGAGAGAGCCTCAGTCACACTCACATAAGAGGCCGATGGATGAAAATGAAGTGTCTCGAAATGCGTGCACACGGGCACGCAAACCAAGGTAATGGCATACGCAATGCAATGGCATGGAAATGACATATAGAATGCAACATGGACTTATACTAACACGAGGGAGCGTCAGCCACACTCACATAAGAGGCCGATGGATGAAAATGAAGTGCCTCGAAATGCGTGCACACGGTTACGCAAACCGAGGCAATGGCATGGAAATGACATATAGAATGCAACATGGACTTATACTAACATGAGAGAGCCTCAGCCACACTCACATAAGAGGCCGATGGATGAAAATGAAGTGCCTCGAAATGCGTGCACACGGGCACGCAAACCGAGGCAATGGCATACGCAATGCAATGGCATGGAAATGACATATAGAATGCAACATGGACTTATACTAACATGCGAGAGCCTCAGCCACACTCACATAAGAGGCCGATGGATGAAAATGAAGTGCCTCGAAATGCGTGCACACGGGCACGCAAACCGAGGCAATGGCATACGCAATGCAATGGCATGGAAAATGATATGCAAGCATGCTAATGGATTTTCAGCAATGAAATGTGGGGGAAAACAGCCCCGAAGTGAGGCGAAAACACACCCGATGCATGGAATAGTCCCGAAGCATGAATTTTGGGACCCGAAATGGCCTATAGCTATACCAAACATGCACAATATGGATATGAAATGAATAGACAGAAGCAAGGAAGCCCCAAAATTAGCATTTTACTAGTACAAAGAATGGCCAAACAGCAAGCAAAGATAGGGCAACACTGGCATGCAAAAATGGCCCTAAACATGAGGTTATGAAGCAAGTGGTATATGTAAAACCCAAAATGAAAAATTCCCTTCTACAACATTGAAGAGGGAGCAAAAATAAGCATATTTACAGAACCGTAAAATGGCCAAAACAGTATACAAACATGCTAGAAATGCAATGCAAAATGAGGCTCAAAAGTGGCTATAACACAAAGTATACAAAATATTCCACAAACGGCCAAAGACCCTTAATGAAACATGAAGAATGGGCCAAAATAAGACTATTTTCTGAACTGTAAAATGGCCAAAAACAAAAGCATGATAGGCTAACAAAACATGCAAGAATGGGGACCAAAAGAGAGATATAACATGAAGTGGCATATGGAGGTCCCAAACCATGAAAGGCCCTAAATGAAACATGAATAATGGACCAAAATAAGACTATTTTCAGAACTGTAAAATGGCCAAAAACGAAAGCATGACAGGCTGCCAAAGCATGCAAAAATGGGACCAAAAAGGGAGTATAAAGGCAAGTATAACATGGAGGTCCCAAACAGTGTTGAGCCCTTCTTCAATGTTGAAGAGGGGCTCAAAATAAGCCTATTATCAGTTTACAACATGCTCCAAAACAAATCACACACAAGCTAAAAATATCATGCAAGAAAATGACATTTCAGAGGGATAATGAAGCAAGTGCAAGATGGAGGGCTCAAACAGGGTTGAGCCCTTAATGAGACATGAAGATGAGCTCAAAATAAGGCTACTTTCAGTTATGTCCGGAGCTCAAAACAAAAAGCATAGATGGCTAAGAAATATTGCAAAGAAAAGCTAAAAAAAAAAGGAAATGGCAGCTCACCCTTGGAGACAAGTCTTTTGTTGCTTCTTGGACCAATTTGCAGCACCTTTAGCCTTTGAGAAGCCCTCCTTGTTGCTGGAAATGAAGTGGTGATGGTGGTGCTTGGTGGTGATGAAGAAAACAAGGTGTAGGACTTAAGGATTTTTAGGAAAATGAGGAAGATGGAGGGAGATATGTGTATTGAGGTTTGAAGACAATTTTTTCTAACCCCAAAATGTGATGTTGGCTGCTGGTTATAAGGACCAAAAAGGGGGTGTAAAGGTGGGGGAAAAGGAGGCCAACTTTCCCCTACAAAATATCCCCCGGATATTGATATTTTCTGGGGGATAAAGCTATACAGCTGTAAAGTGAACAGTGTGAGGATCTCGGCCGGCCAGTTATTTTGGTTGCAGGTGGCCGGCCGGCCACACCCCCTAGCCGGCCGGCTAGGGGTCAAAAGGGTCAAGCTGATTTAGTGGCCGGCCACCACATGATGGTGTCCTCCCATGTGTGTACATCACAAATATGTGGTTCAAAGTTCAAGAAAGTGGCCCGAAGGTGTTCAACATTAGCCCGGAAGGAGGGGTTCAAAAGGGTCAAATGGAATTACTGGCCGGCCACCAACTTTTAGGATCCTCCCAAGTGTGTACATCACAAATATGTGGTTCAAAGTTCAAGAAAGTGGCCCCAAGGTGTTCAACATTAGCCCGGAAGGAGGGGTTCAAAAGGGTCAAATGGAATTACTGGCCGGCCACCAACTTTTAGGATCCTCCCAAATGTGTACATCACAAATATGTGGTTCAAAGTTCAAGAATGTGACCCCAAGGTGTTCAACATTAGCCCGGAAGTGTGAAAAACGGGCGCCGGAGGGCGTCGGAGGATGTATAACTGGTTGCTGCAACAATTACTGGCCTCCCATCCTTCAGTGACCTCCCCGGTGATAAAACAGAGGTACCTGCCAAAAATGAACAAAAACCGTTGCAAAACGAATGTTCGGGGGCCAAAACGCGCAGTTCGAGGTCCCGAAAATGGGCTGTTAAGCACCGAAAGTGGCATTCGGCCACGAAGTGGGTTTCTCAGACCCCAGTGTCCCTCAAAAGGGAGAAAATAGGAAGTATGCCAAAAATCAGAACAAACGGAGATGGTTAGGCGGTCCCGAACCGAGGCACACGGTCAACGATCCCGAAAACCGGGAACCGGACTCCGAAATGGGCAAAATGGCCTACGGCCACCAAATGTAGCCTACGGCCACTGAGAGATGGTCTACGGGACCTCTCCCTCTCCTCGGGGAAAGAAACAGAGAAAACCGAGTCTGGTTCGCAAACCGAGACAAGGCACAGAAGAGGGTTCGGAAATCCGGAGGGAAGGCTTACGGCCGCGACTCTGAAGCTTCTGAACGAGCACATTATGCAGTATCACCAAGCGCTCAACTGGTGATGTCTGAGTCTTAAGGTCGGTCAAAAATGGGGTGTCTACAGACACTCCCTCATTTACTCCATTCCTCGTGATTTACTCATTTGAAGTTCCTTCTACCACTCTTGTCCCTCACCATCTTTATCATCTTCATAGTTCTTTCACCCTCGCAACTTCCATCATTGCAACTCATTACCCGAAATTATAACCACTTCAAGCCCTTCACTCTCCGACCTATTTTTTTTTATCTTCACGATCTAGCTTTCCACTTTTTCTTCTCTTCCGTGTGATTCTCTCCCTCTCCTACAGTTTCATAAAAACGGAGGCTAAGGCTTCACAAAGTAAAAATCATATGGAGACAAGAGATTAAGGAGGTCGTCTAAAAGAGAGAGAAAGAAAGCATGTTGCAATGGTTTGCAGAGAAGAAATGAATTACTAAGGGTGGTGTTAGATATAAGTTAAGGTGGATAGGGTAGCATTAGAAGTGGGAAGGGGTAGGAGACTATTAGAGAGAGAGAGACAGAGAGAGAGAGAGAGATGGATTGTCCATGGAAGAAACGGTAGATGGAGATAGATGTGGGGGGGTGGGTTGCCGAAGGAATGGGATTGCAAGGATGGCAATCCAAAGAAAGGACAATGTTAGAATTATAATGGGTGCTCAAAAAAATGGTAAGGGCAATTTTAAGTTATGAGAATCCAAAGAAATTGAAGATTCAAATAAAAAAGATGAGAACATTAAAAGCATCATTAGTTTTACTCCTCTCACAAGCTGTTGTGGGGGCCGAATAATGGAAAGATCAGATGGTGTGTATCTTTGGAAGATTGATATTAATCGGCTATATCCTACGAGAGCGGGGAGCCGAATAGAATATATGTGCCGAATAAAGTATAAGTACTTAGGGCCGAATAAAGGAAAGGACAATGATTAAAAAGTAGGCCCTGGCCCCGAGGATCAAGAAGAACAGGTATAAATACAGGAACAACGATTATAGAAAGGTATGTAAGAATCACTTCACAAAACTAGTAAATAGGCTATCCTGAGCGTCTGAACTAACTTGTCCGTCAGAGTGCTAATTCTGGCACCCCCGACCGGAGTGTTTATTTCTTTTCAGGTGACTAGTTGAGGATCACTAGCGTTTCCCAGGATTTGAAGAGTATTTCCAAACCACTTCCCCACAATTGACGCTGTCTGTGGGAATACTCAAATACATCCATGGCAGGCGTGACTAAAGATCCTCCGGTAGCCATTGACGAGACCGCACAGGGAGATGACCTCACTCCAGCAAATATGCTCGGAAAAGAAACCATCGCTACAAGACGCGCCTTGAACTTCGACTCACCAACGACCTCAGCGCAAGAGACAATGCAAGCGATCATCGAACAAGCAAAGCAGAATGAACAAAGGCTGGAGAGCATGATCGCTGAAAATGAACGTCTCCGTCAAGATTTGGCCCTCGAAGTCGCAAAATCGAGAGAAGCCATGCGCCAAGATCTCGAACGACCTCCGAGGACCGGTGGACAACGACCTCGAGCTCGACCAAAGGATACCGATAGCGACTCCAACTCATTAACCACGGAGCTCAACAAGAAGGGACGATCTGAAACTTCCAGCTCCTCCGAAAAGAGTCCGCATACAAGGAACAAGCGTAGGAGGAACAGTTCAGACGAAGAGGACCAGCACGATCCTTTTGTCCGACGGATTGCAAGGGCGACCCTGCCTAAGAAGTTCAAAGCTCCGTCATTCACTCTTTGCGATGGAAAATCAGACCCCACTGATCATATCTGTCACTACAAGCAGGCCATGACATTGCATGCAGACAACGAAGCCCTCATGTGCCGAATATTTCCTAGCAGCCTGGGGCCGTTAGCTGTCAGGTGGTATTACAAGTTGGAGCCGACCTCGATCAAAAGCTTCCATCAATTACAGAAATCCTTTAGGGCCAGGTTCATCACCAACGAGGTGCAGCCGAAACAGGCCGACTCTCTCTGGGCTATGCAGATTCAGTCAGGAGAAACACTCAGAGCGTATTCAGCGCGCTATTGGGAGTGCTTTAACCTCGTCGACGACGCTTGCAACGACTCCATGGCCATCACCACCTTCAAAATGGGACTACATCCTAACAGTCCCCTTCACAGTTCCCTGACCAGAAGACCCCACAAAACAGTCTAGGCGTTGATGAAAAAAGTTGAAGAGTATTGCAAGGTGGAAGACGATGCCTTGAGAATAAAAGCCGGCCAAATGTCCAACAAAACGGCCCCTCTTGAAATTGCTCAACCAATAAGTTCCGCGCCACCTCCTAGCCCAGAGCCTCGGCAACGCGCTAAATGACACAAAAGGAGGGATACTCGTCAATCAAGCGATCAATGCTCCCACCGGACGAATAATCAACTGCAAGTTGACAGCAGACGTTCGAGATGTGCCGACAAGAAGTACACAGAGTTGTCAGAACCGATCGCTGCAATAATGACCAAAGTCCAACACCTTCCATTCTTCAAATAGCCGTCAAAGATGGTGGGGCCGCCTGACATGCGAAGAAGGGATAGGCGGTGCGAATATCACAAAGATCACGGCCATGAAACGGAGAGTTGTTACGCATTAAAAGATCACCTGGAAGAACTGGTGCAAGATGGCCGACTGCAACAGTACGAGAGAAAGGGAAAGCCAACCACGGCACTGGCCTTGAGGCAGGACTCACCTCCACTTGGCGTGATCCATATGATCTACAGCCTACCTAAACCCCCAGTCGCGCACACAATTCAATCGCATCCAATCCCCCAAAAGTATCGTATTCCGACTGAATGGCCCAAAGAAGCTCTGACAATTACTTACAATGACTCCGATCTTAGCGGCACAACAGATTCCCACATCGATCCGTTGGTCATTAAATTACGCATAAATCGGTTCACCATCGAACGCATTCTCATAGACCTGGGGAGTACTTCAGAGGTTATGTACTACCAAACTTTCATCAAACTCGGCCTCAACAAGTCAGATCTGTCTCCGTCGCCTTACCCATTGTTCGGCTTTAATATGAATCCCGAATATCCATTAGGGAAGATCATACTACCTATTCGAGCGGGTTTAATACGAATTCCTAGTCGTAAAGCTCCCCTCACCGTATAATGTCATCATGGGGCGAACCTGGATACATATGATGAAGGCTGTTCCAAGCACTTATCATCAGCTTGTGCGCTTCCCGACAGCCCATGGCATTGATGAAATCCGTGGCTCCCCCCAATCAGCACAAGTAGAGACTTAACGAAAACCCTATCACTGACCCGATCTGTGGGCTTTGATACTTGTATATGTATCACTTCTGCAATGTAAACCATTTTTCTTCGTGGCTCCATTCTTCTCTCAAAGTCTCCGAATTCGAAGCGCCCTTCGTGGATATCACGATTGGCTAAACAAAGTCTCCGGATTCGGAGCCCCCTTTGGTGCATGACACCTTAGGGCCGACTAAGTCTCCGGATTTGGAGCGCCCTTCGTGGATATCACGATTGGCCAAACAAAGTCTCCGGATTCGGAGCCCTCTTTGGTGCATGACACCTTAGGGCCGACTAAGTCTCCAGATTTGGAGCGCCGTTCGTGGATATCACGATTGGCCAAACAAAGTCTCCGGATTCGGAGCCCCCTTTGGTGCATGACACCTTAGGGCCGACTAAGTCTCCGGATTTGGAGCCCCCTTTGGTGCATGACACCTTAAGGCCAACTAAGTCTCCGGATTCAGAGCGCCCTTCGTGGATATCACGATTGGCCAAACAAAGTCTCCGGATTCGGAGCCCCCTTTGGTGCATGACACCTTAGGGCCAACTAAGTCTCCGGATTCGGAGCCCCCTTTGGTGCATGACACCTTAGGGCCGATTAAAGTCTCCGGATTCGGAGCCCCCTTTGGTGCATGACACCTTAAGGTCGACTAAGTCTCCGGATTCGGAGCGCTATTCGTGGATATCACGATTGGCCAAACAAAGTCTCCGGATTCGGAGCCCCCTTTGGTGCATGACACCTTAGGGCCGATTAAAGTCTCCTGATTCGGAGCCCCCTTTGGTGCATGACACCTTAGGGCCGACTAAGCCTCCAGATTCTGAGCCCCCTTTGGTGCATGACACCTTAGGGCCGATTAAAGTCTCCAAATTCGGAGCCCCATTTGGTGCATGATACCTTAGGGCCGACTAAGTCTCCGGATTTGGAGCGCCCTTCGTGGATATCACGATTGGCCAAACAAAGTCTCCGGATTCGGAGCCCCCTTTGGTGCATGACACCTTAGGGCCGACTAAGTCTCCGGATTCAGAGCCCCCTTTGGTGCATGACACCTTAGGACCGATTAAAGTCTCCGGATTCGGAGCCCCCTTTGGTGCATGACACCTTAGGGCCGACTAAGTCTCCGGATTCGGAGCGCCGTTTGTGGATATCACGATTGGCCAAACAAAGTCTCCAGATTCGGAGCCCCTTTTGGTGCATGACACCTTAGGGCCGATTAAAGTTTCCAGATTCGGAGCCCCCTTTGGTGCATGACACCTTAGGGCCGACTAAGTCTTCGGATTCGGAGCGCCCTTCGTGGATATCACGATTGGCCAAATAGTCTCCGGATTCAGAGCCCCCTTTGGTGCATGACACCTTAGGGTCGAACAAAGTCTCCAGATTCGGAGCCCCCTTTGGTGCATGACATCTTAGGGCCGACTTAGTCTCCGGATTCGGAGCGCCCTTCGTGGATATCACGATTGGCCAAACAAAGTCTCCGGATTCGGAGCCCCCTTTGGTGCATGACACCTTAGGGTCGACTTAGTCTCCGGATTCGGAGCACCCTTCGTGGATATCACGATTGGCCAAACAAAGTCTCCGGATTCGGAGCCCCCCTTTGGTGCATAACACCTTAGCCTTAGGGCCGATTAAAGTCACCGGATTCAGAGCCCCCCCTTTGGTGCATAACACCTTCGGGGCCGATCAAAGTCTTCGGATTCGGAGCCCCCTTTGGTACATAACACCTTAGGGCCGATTAAAGTCTCCAGATTCGGAGCCCCCCCTTCGGTGCATGACACCTTAGGGCCGACTAAGACTCCAGATTCAGAGCGCCCTTCGTGGATATCCTCATTGGCCAAACTAAGTCTCCAGATTCGGAGCAACCTTTGGCACGAACAAAACAAAACTCACCAACATCGCAAATAAGGTGCTTAACTAAGCATATAAAAAAAATCAGAATAAGACGCAAATGTTCAAAATAAAGCTTTTTGTTCAATCAAACAGTTGTTACATAAACGCAACCCGCATTTGAGCGTTACAATTTTTATTTAATCACATAGTTATTACATAAACGCAACTTGCATTTGAGCATTACAATACCCATCTCCAAACCTAAAAGCTAAAAAAGGGAGTAGACGCATTAGTCAAGCGGCAGCATCGAATCACCTCCCGTCACCCGGAAGTCCTCCGCGGTTTACAATGCCTTGAGCCAACTGTGCCCAAGTCCTCCACTGATATCATTGACAATGTCAAGCCAAAGATCTAGGACAAGGAAGGATAAAAACCCGACGGTCGTTGCCTTTTCTTTCGGGGTGATCTGCTTCGACGACTCGAAGATTCATGCTAACATTTGGACGCCCTACTTCCCATACGGATGGGTCCTCTGCCGCGCTCCATGGCAACACCAAGATCGGCTGAACTCCAGTCTCTCTAACTAACATCCCCACTTATTCCACCACACATGAGTGATTGTTTATCTGCGCGAAGCGTCCACTCCTTTTATTTTCAATACTGGCAACGATCTCGAGGCCCCAATCCCGAGGCGATTTCACTAACTCTAAACTCCACGAGAAAAATGTCAGTTGACATTCGCCATGGTGTAGTTATCCAAATGAATTTTTGAAGCACATGCACCGTCCGAAAATCTAGGCCCCGAGCCGAGTTGAATTTGCCGCAGCCACCTTACCCACTGGCTTTTGGCTTCCTCAAGTTATAATAGCCTCATTCAGGGATAAACGGCTATCACGTATGGGTCGACCCTGCCGATCAATGTTTACACATCCATTCAAACATATACAGAAACGAAACGCATACATACCAAATACGAACTGCAACAAAATATTTATCATAGAACGCTTTTTATTTGATAAAACATGCAATATATTACATAGTTTTCAATGCGATCTGCATTTCAACCTTACAACAAGTACACTTATACGGCATCACCCTCATCCTCACTCTTCTCGACCTCAAAAGAAAAAAACGGAAAATGTTTACTGTGGTAGAATGGCGATGCCGAATCAATGCCCGACGCTCGAAGAGCTTCTGCGGCTTGAGATGCCATGATCCAACCGTGCCTAAATCCACGATTTTCACATCGGCAAACTTCTTCTGCAAGTTTTTCCTTTGTCTTTTCGATTCCAACTTTTCGGCCGTCATGAAAGCCTTTCTCATAGGCCCTCCCCTTCGCGTTCTCCAGTGCGAACATACTCGCCGTCTCACGATCGGCAAGCGCGGAACTGATGAGCCGACTAGTAACCCTTTCATCCATGATTGGGTTTCCGTGCCCGGTGGTTTGTGCCTGGGCCACCTTGGTCTTCCTTAACTCGCGCTCAGCCGCCTCCGCGCGAGCCTCCAAACTTTGAATACGTTCCTCTTTCTTCTCCATCTCTCGGCGGGCAGTGCGCAACCGCATGCCGATTTCATAGGCAGTGTAAAGCCCCTTCACTGCCCCGTGAATGCCTTCGCAAAATACTTCGTAGTCCTGACGACCTACCATCGATTGCTGAACCTCAGGAGGAAAAATTTGTCGAGCAAACTCGACCGCTACATTTGGGTCCCGCACGATCGAATCCGCCTCTGTCATGGGTCTATTCCCTATAAACACCGCAAAGCTTAATGGGCACGGATTCGAGTCAGATCCCTTCTCAACTCGAGGTTGAGAAGACTTGCCCTGTGACTACTTGTCCCCCCTGGGCGACCTGCTCCGACGTCGGGGAGACTGATGCCTCTCTCGATCCCTGGAACTCCTACCCCCGGTGCGCAAAGGGTCACCATCTCGATGCATGTTTCCACCCAGCTCAGCTAGCGTCTTCGCTTCCCCTCTGCTGTTAAAGAAAAGTCTGTTCGACATTCACACGATTCTTTCAAAAGTTGGAGTCAGTTGTTTACTGTATTTATAAAAGTTATACCTATAATCATTTATCCTTCACAGAGGCAGCACCCTCGAGGCAATTTCATTAATTGTGAAAACCTCAATCACCCAACGCCGACTGGATAGACTCGCCGATGCCTGAATGATCATGCCCGCCTGGGGCAAGGGCGGGATAGATTAATCAATCCATTCGGCTTAGGTGCCCCAGTCGGCTCACGAATCGGCTTCAGAAGGATCATGTCCCGCCTGGGGCAAGGGCGTGATAGATTAATGAATCCATTCGGTTTAGGTGCCCCAATCGGCTCACGAATCGACTTCAGAACGATCATGCCCAGCCTGGGGCAAGGGCGTGATAGATTAATCAATGCATTCGGCTTAGGTGCCCCAGTCGGCTCACGAATCGGCTTCAGAACGATCATGCCCCGCCTAGGGCAAGGGCGTGATAGATTAATGAATCCATTCGGCTTAAGTGCCCCAGCCGGCTCACGAATCGACTTCAGAATGATCATGCCCAGCTTGGGGCAAGGGCGGGATAGATTAATCAATCCATTCGGCTTAGGTGCCCCAGTCGGCTCACGAATTGGCTTCAGAAGGATCATGCCCCGCCTGGGGCAAGGGCGTGATAGATTAATGAATCCATTCGGCTTAGGTGCCCCAGCCGGCTCACGAATCGACTTCAGAATGATCATGTCCAACCTGGGGCAAGGGCGTGATAGATTAATGAATCCATTCAGCTTAGGTGCCCAGCCGGATCACGAATCAACTTCAAAATGATCATGCCCCGCCTGGAGCAAGGGCGGGATAGATTAATCAATCCATTCGGCTTAGGTGCCCCAGCCGGCTCACAAATTGACTTTAGAACGATAATGCCCAGCCTGGGGCAAGGGCAGGATAGATTAATCAATCTATTTGGCTTAGGTGCCCCAGCTGGCTCACGAATCGACTTCAGAATGATCATGCCCCGCCTGTGGCAAGGGCGTGATAGATTTATCAATACATTCGGCTTAAGTGTCCCAGCCGGCCCATGAATCGACAACAAAACTAAGTTTGCCTCCTCAGGCGCACGAATGATCATGCACCGCCTAGGGCAAGGGCAGATTAATCATGATATTCAATCATAGAAAGGTCAACAGAGTAGTCATTCTAACTAAAGTAGTGAAAGGCAAACATTCTACACCAACATAACATCACAAACTGCGCATTAGTAGTGACACAAGAAGATAATTTTCATTAATAAACTGAACGCAGACAATAGCCAATTTATACATGAAAACTACTCGGAACCAACAAAAGTCCTAAAAAAAAAAAATACATTAAAAGGGAAAGTATTTCATAAAATTCGACTAACTCCCAGATCAATTCTCGGGGTCAGACTCAAGTGGCTCAACGTCCACCTGCTCATAAGGAATTGGCAAGGCCAATGTAACCCTAACGGCACCAAGGGCCTTGAGCCACCCGTGTTTGAACCCCCAATTCTCAAACCTGGGGACTTCATCTACGTATTCTTTGAAGGTGGTGCCTTTTCTTGCTTCGAATGCGGCAGAAGCCTCAGATTCTGCCTTTTCCTTGGCTGCCTTCAACTCTGCTAAGTCAATCTCCATCATAGTAAGCGCCTCCTCGGCTAGCCTAAGCGAATCTTTGCTCACGTTCACCCTATCTTCGGCTTTAGAACGGTGCTGATCAGCAGCCCGAGCCCTTTCCGCTTCGGCTTCAGCTCGCGCAGCCTCTATAGCGGCCCTTATCATTTCAAACTCGGCCCTGCTCTTTTGATCGACCACTTCCGACTGCAAACGGTCAATCCTCTCAAGGGCGTCGTGTAGGCGGCAGCCCAAGTCGGCGATCCTGCCGACCGTCTGCAAAACGAGTTGCGATCGTTAGATGCCATAGGCAACCAAAATCAAAACAAGTCAAAGTTCACCTACCAAAAGGGCCGACTGTGCAGATAGGGCTATGGCCACCAAATCCGGCATGGCATGAAAGGACGCCTTATCAGCTAGTAGGGAGACTGACGCTGCCAGGCTCAAGGCTACCGCCGGGTCGGTAATGATGGATGCATTAGAAGGAATCGATGTGTCTCTAATCTTTGGCTGAACAATAAAATGAACAACCACGTCCGATTATTCTAAGCGAGGCCTTTTTCCGGGCGGCCATTTGCTTGGCATTTTTCTTTCGAGCCATTTGTGTGAGGCTTTCCCCAATTATACCTTCAAAAAAATCGCCGGGTAAATCTCCCAAACCTCCAAAAATCTCCAAAAGAAAACTCGGCCCGACCCGAAGTGGACGGCGAGGTAGGCTGACTACGTGTGGCTGCCTCAAACGCCGAGTTTAGGGCCTCGCCAACCTCTTCGGCCTCCTCAGCGAACTTTCTGTCTGGTTCGGCGACAACCTCTACCACTGGCTCGACGTCTTGCCCCGAGTTAGAGGCCTCGAGGCCAACTTGTCTGAGACTCTTGAAGCTAGGGAAAATAAGAGCCGCAAGCTGTCGATCACCGGATGGAATTGGAATATTGTCAGCGGCCGAAAAAGTAGTGTAAGTAGGCTCGTATCGAAGGAGTATGTGGGCCGCTCTCCCTTGCTTCTGTAAGTTCGGACGGCCGAAGTATCCGAGTGCAGTCGCAACCTGCGAAAGGACCGCGTCGTCGGCAAAAACCAGATTCTTCTTCAAATTACTGCCTGCAAAGGCAAGGGGTTAGACACAGGGGGAAAACCGAGTAAAAGAAAAGTTCAGTAAAACACAAGGAGGCACACGGCAGCCTGGTTCACCCCTCCGTCTAGGAATAGGGTCTAGGCGATCCTCGCCTTCACCAAATTCCCAGTTCCCTCGGATATTGACCATTACGTCATCCACACGCTTGCCAGAACTGGCGAGCATGGTTACCAAATGATGGTCAGTATCCTTGGCCCTAAGAAAGTACCGCCCAAGCCGGCCGGAGGATTTGGCTAAAGCATAGCAGTGCCGAATGGCCGGAACCCCAAGGTCGATCCTGAGGCGCCGGTTCAACTCTACGATCCCCATTACGATCCGAAAAAAGTTCACGTTGGGCTGAGAAGGAATCAGACCCCAATAGCGGAGGACGGCCCTAAGGAACGGGTGTAGGGGAAAGCGAACCCCGCCCTCTACAATGGATAGGAGAGGAAAGACGATTGAATTTTGATCCTCTCTCTCTATATCCAGACTATTGTCCGTCACTAGAGATAGATGAACATCGTCCGGAGACACGACCCTAAAAAAGGATGTCTTTCAAGTGTTTGGCCATTTTCACGGGGAATAAAGGGTTCACCAAAATGAAAGCGATAAACAAAAAGTAAGATTGCAAAGAAAAAAGAAGAAGACTTACGAGGAACAAGCGAGACGAGAGTAGACGGAGAAGAGTTACAGAGAATGCGAGTCAGAGAAGGGATATCTGCTAGCGGTCCAAGAGTCTCACATACTCGACAAACTGTGCATTTGAAAGGACTGAAATTTCAAATCACAATAAATGCGTGACGCAAGGTTGAGGCGGGAAAGCGTAATGATAAACAAAAAGGTGTGCCCATCCTGACATCTATATTGGGGTACGCGAAGCCGCCTGACCTATTTTAACCTTTCCAATTCAAGACCAAACATGCCGATTAACTTCCGTCAATTGGGAGTTCGGGGGGCAATTGTGGGGGCCGAATAATGGAAAGATCAGATGGTGTGTATCTTTGGAAGACTGAAATTAATCGGCTATATCTTACGAGAGCGGGGAGCCGACTAGAATATATGTGCTAAATAAAGTATAAGTACTTAGGGCCGAATAAAGGAAAGGGCAATGATTAAGAAGTAGGCCCTGGCCCCGAGGATCAAGAAGAACAGATATAAATACAGGAACAACGGTTATAGAAATGTATGTAAGAATCACTTCACAAAATTGGTAAATAGGCTATCCTGGGCGTCTGAACTAACTTGTCCGTCGGAGTGCTTATTTCTTTTCAGGTGACTACCTGAGGATCACTAGCGTCTCCCAAGATTCGAAGAGTATTTCCAAACCACTTCCCCATAGCTGTATATCAAGTTGTTCTCGTCTCTTTTTTACTCTCTCTTTATAAATCTCTTTACGTCTCTTTTCTAATCATACATTCTCCTTCAATTTAATATGTCATTTGCTTTCATATAATGATGGACATCTCACACACCTTTACATAGCACACTAAGACTTAAGGCAGTGCCAAACAATCATGCCAGTGATCGAACCTGTATGTTGCCTACATATCCTTGATGTAAGGAATTAGATCAGTGTTTTGGGGGCAGGTGTTGTACAACAATTCATTTGTGCGTGAGTTGTGTGCAACATGTGACATCCCAAAATCGAGAACATTCAGGAATATGTTAACAAGTAAATATAGTATTTTTCTATGGTTACAAGTCCAAAAATAAATAATGATACATCAAAGTTAAATTATTATAGATACCGTTGCCCTAATTTTACAAATTATAAGTAAAAATAAAATTTCAACAGCGAGATAAAAAATTCGACGTCGGTCCATGCCTGTCACAACGTCCCAAGCCTTCATGTTCTTTGCCAGTGAATTCTTCCAAAATCTGACATTAATGCAAAAGCAACGAAAATAGCCATGAGCGCTTGATGTCCAGTAAGAACACACACACACATACCAACTTTTTACACCTCCAGATAAAACAAACAAGTATAGATAATATGAACAAGTAGAAGTACAACGTATAATTTGCATAAATATAAAATTACAACAACGCGCAGTCACAAACAACAATTATAAATAATGACAACAAATCAAAGTCGGTTAGAACTGGACACTGGACTATTCAAAGCTCCCCTTTTTGCTGCTTTGCAAACCTTACCATAAATGCTTGCAAATACCACATAGCGCCATAGGTGGACCTTAAAAGGGATGACAAAAGAAAAAGATTTAATCATCTTGAGCCCAACCTTATACCTCCAAATCAAAACCACCACATAAAATCTGAATATGTTTGTTCCATCCTAGGGTACCGTGACACACCACACGCTAAATTTGGATATAGGGAAACTGGTACCCTTCCTAATCACAACCTGTCGTCCATAAGAATTCTCATTTGTATTCTGGTCTATCACAGGAATTCTCATTTGTGCCACAAGAATTCTTATTTGTATTCTATAAAACCACCTCACGGCTAACATTAAGCTAGCGTTCTAAACCTAAGCCAACTTGAGTGCCATGACACGACTTGTGCAAGACTTAACTGAAAGGGAACATGTGTAGAGCCCCCAATTTTAGTAATTTCTTTTGAAACACTAACCTTGAGATTATTTCAATTGAGATTCAGAATTTTCACCTTATCACAAATTTAACCCTAGAACCGAAAACGCATCGTAGATGAAACAGTGCAAAACCCTAATCAACCCTGGTAGCTTAGTAATCATTTCTAACACCCTAAAATTAATTATTTAACTCTCTAGTTATAAATAAATCACTCTAAACCCTAGTTTTCAATCTTTATCGTTTTCGTTCGGTAATTTGCCTTTTAATTCAAAATGAAGTAACACAAATCGAATTATTTTTCCAATCACTATACTAATCAATTCTATACTTGAAAAATGTATTTTAATTTGTAAAATCCTTCCGTGCCCTCACACTTAATAAAATTACACATTAGCCTCAAATCCATTATATATATATATATATATATATATGAATTTGTACTAAAAAAGATGATGAAAAATCCTAAAATCCTAGGGCACATGGCCAGCCACCTTGATGTATATATAGTGTACTTTTGAAACCAATTTCATGTATTTAAAGAAAAATTTTGACCAAGGACGCCTAAATCATGAATGTTTGTTTTGTACTAATGTACCAATCTAGTTCTAAACCAACTAAGCCAGGATTAGGCCTAATTGAACCACACTTAACCTTCCTAATCACCCTCAATTCCATTACATTCCGACCAAATACAACTCCATTCCATTCCATTCTAACCAAAGGGCACAATGGACCTTTCACCATAATTTTTCTATAAATAGGCCATCTCCCTTAACATTTTTACACACTCAAACACATGCACACACAAAATTGGGCTGAGATAGGGAGGGGGGCAAAGAGTGAGCTTGGAGGAAGAAAAAGAAAAGGAGAGGAGATTTTGTCCGAGCCTTAGCAGTCTAGCAAACAAGTAAGTCACAACATAACCCATCTTTTTCTTTTCTCTACTAAATACATAACCATATATTCTTAGAATATTGTTTTCAAATGTTTATGTATAGGGTCCTTGTTTTTGAATAAGAGAGGTTGAGTTTTGTTGATTACCTTGCTTGTATTCTTTCTTTGTTCAAGCAAGGTCACCAATTTCCATCCATTTCATGTGTCATTTTTAAAGGAATAACTTCAAACTAAAAATATGAGTTATTAGTATATTATTTATCATGTTTTCATCATAAGAGAAGTGGAAAATTACCCGCGGGTTCCCCCTTTTCTTATAACACTTTTTATTTCAAGTTTTGTGCACCAACAACCGGTATTTTTACCTAACTTCCAAAAATTCTAAAACAATGCTGAAAAATCTTGTTAAGCTTAATTTTACATCAAAACCTTCCTTAAAGTGTTATGTTTCAAGTAAAATTGGTTTTATTGAGAATGAATAAGTGGTTTGAGAGAAAAACTGATTTTTGTAATAGCCGATGAATCTGAACAGAGCTGGAGTATTTCATTAATAACTAAAAATCTAGAAACCTATCGCACTTGTAACACTTGGTACTTCTTGAATCCAGGAGATTGCTTGTTATACTCTTATTATCGTACTTGGAGCCTCCATGGTTCATTTTGGGATATTGATTGAGGTGGTGTCATAATGATAAAGTAGGATTGAACCATAAACTTTGATTCGAATAATTGTCCTACGAACAATCATCACTCTATTTCCCTTTTCCTTTTCCATACTTTGAATTTGGATATGAGGCTAGAACCAGTGGAAAGCTTGTTTCTGAGGCTTCGATTTGGATATGAAAACGACCGAAAACGGAGTTCGGACGAGAGAGTTAGGGCCATTTGAATTTTGAGTATGTGTACTGGAAACAAGTTCACTCGAGCGTAGGAAGTTCTGCTTGAGTGAACTGCGCGAATTTTTGAGATTCTAGGAGCTTCTTTTCTCTGCTCAAGCCAAGCTTTCTTCGCTCAAGCAACCTGGTCAATATTAGGCATTATAAACCGAGTCCAGACAATTGTTTACATTTCTCGTATCCATAACTCCTACATCATGACAAGGATGGAACATGATGGGCATGCCTATTTGTTTCCGCAAGTCAAATACTGTGATGCCCCAAATCTACACTAAGGGGTGTAGTCAAGGGAAAATCACTAATGAGTCCTATAACCAATAACCAAGTAAGATTCCAGATCGCCAGAGGAGTCAAATTAGCCTCCTTTCTAAGTCCAGCTTTCTTAGTTAGTGAACCACCATTTTGACAGATCTTAAAAAGCATTGACACAAAATCTCATAAGCAACGTAGGGAATTATGTTGGTGTTGGAATATAAATACATAACAATAGAATAATTACAAATATCCTTAATTACAAAAGCTTGTTCCATCAACATTACATCCAAAACAAAATTTAAAATTTCATATGGACTTTACAAAACAACAATAGAAAATCCTAACTTCTAGGATAGCCAAATGTCCTCGAAGGTTTCCGGTTTGTCGTCTTCTGTAGCGCACTACTCTTCGACACCTGGCATAATGCGTCGTGAGCTTTGCATGCCTAGTAAACGCACACACACTCTATCCATTTTTTCCAGTCCAATACACAATAGCATTTACAAAAAAAGAGGAAAGGATCATGGCATTTAAGTTCATAGCATATATTATATGGTTAATTGTTAGTAGTCTAGAAATCCCCCAAAGAGATTTCGTCCTCCCAACTCCAAGAATTGGATGGGGATTATTCGATATGCCCTCTCTTTTGCTGCTTTGTTGCAGACCTTACCTCGGATGCCTACCAATGGTTATATACCACATAGCACCAACCGCAAGGCCTCAAAAGAGATGGTAATGATGGGCCTCGCCTAAACCCCTCCTTACACCAAACTACCTACAGTCCGAATACAACCGCTCCATTCAAGGGTTCCAAAACAACCACTTGCACAAGATTTAATTTACCAAAGGGAATGCATCCCACTAACCAATAACTTCTTCTCATAGTAATAATCGGGTGATCAAAACCCCATTAGCTACCCCATTAAGTTTTTCATTAGATTAATCGTTGTAATTAGTTAGTACAAGCGAGAATGAAAATCAATTTGCATAAGTGTAAGCATCATCAAAGGACAAGAAAATACATAACCATGGCATTTATAATATCATACCAGAATATGATTATATATAAGTAAGCACATTTATAAAGTCAAGAGCACAAAACATCAATGTAACATAATTTCTAGATTCAGAATCACTTAAAGATCAAGATTAAAATAACTATTTCAGACTTTTTTCAAGTCTTTCCTTCCTATGGTTTGTAGAGAATTTTATCTAATTTTCATAACATTTTCAAAAATGGAATAGATTGTCCAGATTTTTAGTTATTTCAAAAATACTCCAGCTCTGTCCAGATTCGTCAATCATTACGAACATCAAATTTTCTCACAAAACCACTCACTATTTTTCCATGAAACCAATTTTCCTTGAAAGATAACTCCTTAAGGAATATTTTGACATAAAATGGAGGTCTAGAAGATTTTTATACATATTTCTAGAATTTTCATAAGTTGGCTATAAAACAAATTTTTCTAGCACAGCTCTTGAAAATAGAAATTTGGTGAGAAAAGAGGTCAACTAGGGGAAATTTTCCACTTCTCTTGTGATGAAAACATGATAAATAATATGTATTAAACTCAGAAATTTAAGATGAAGGTGTGCCTTTGGAAATTTTGAGAGATTGATATGGCAAAAGGAAGTGTTATACCAATTAAGAGAAATATAAGAAGGGTAGAATCAAGGTTCAACTCCTTTCATTTTTAACACAAGAATACCATCAAAACATATATGAAATGAATGTTTAAACTTCTAAGAGCATGTATTTGAAAGGAAAAAATAATAAGAAAGAGATGTGTTGTGGCTTACTTGATTGCCTGGTGAAGTATTTGCACAATTTCTTCTCTTTTATTGTTTCTTCTACCACCAAAGCTCACTCTTCTCTCTCTCTTTTCTCAGCAGAAAATAGTGTATGTATGTGTATTCTTGTATGAAAAAATGCTAAGGGAGGGGTTGATTTTATAGAAAAATTGGTATGAAAGGTCCAAAAGTTAATTATAGCCTCAGCTGGACTGAGCACGAAGAGCTCAGCCAGACTAAGTTAATTGTAACCGCCGCCAGACTGAGCACGACGAGCTCAGCCAGACTGGGTTAACTGAAGCCTCAGCCTGGCTGAGCACGAAGAGCTCAGCCAGACTGAGTCGATTAAAGCTTCACCATGGTAGAGCCTTCCCCCTCTTAGTTAGAACTCAAGTGAACAATTCGGCCGGTCCATTTTCATAATTTAATATTACAGCATGGTTGCCATACTTAGTTAAAATCCAACTCCGTATTACAACATTTTTTAACATTTTTTACATTTTTAACATTTTCAACAGTCGTACAAGCCCAGCTTTCATTTTTAACATTTTTAACACTTTAATGTCTGCCCATTTTTAACATTTTTTACATCATGCTTTTCTCGCAAGTTAGCCTGGTTGCCCATTTTTAAACTTTTTACATCATAATTCACCAGCAAGTTTCACAATTCACGCACAAGTCTTACTTTCACACCCATTCTTCATTGAATTCTGCTCAGCCATTTTCATTATTCCAAATTTACAACTCCAAAGAAATAACGACAATAATAATACAAAAGAAAACTCGTTGTTTTATTCACAGACTTATGCTTTCATACATTTCGTTGCAGAAATTACATATCAAAAAAAAAAAAAAAAAAACCAAACAAACAAAACAACAAAAGTAAAATTTTTACACTTAGTTACATAGATCACTCTTCCTCACTAGAGGCAAGATTTTCCTCTTCAATGCCCTCGTCCAGGGGGGTCTGGGCGACGTCGTCTTTGCCTACCTTCACAAGGCTAAAGTCGACGTTTGGGAATAGTTCATGCGCCTTATGCTTGAAGGTCATCCAGCCGCTGCCCCAAAACTCGCTCATTTCATACTTGTAGAAGTCAGACCGCTAGAAGCTCTGGATGACTTCATCTTCACTCTCACCTCCAGCGGCCCCTCTCGACAGCCTCGCCCCCCCATTCCCTTCCTTCGCCAAGCTGCTGGCGACAGCGGCATCTATGGCCATCTGGAAGTCAGCAGACCCCTTGAATTGCTCTACGGCCGCCATACACAGGTCGGGGTACGCCGCCCTCTCAGATGCCAATTCGCCCTCTCCTCTGCCAGGGCCTTCTCTAATGCCGCGATCCAACCGTCGGCCTCTTCCTTGTCCTTGACCGCCTGGTCTAGCAGATCTTCGTTGCTGGTCATGGCCTTCTCCTACCTCTCGTTGGCAGTGGTGCAGGCTTACTGGACCTCTTCTAGTTTCCTTTTCTTGCCCGCCAACTCGAACTCTAGCGATATCGCCTTGTGGCGCTCTGCTTCCAGCTCTGATTTGGTTGCGAGGAGCTCGGTACTAGCTCGCTCCGCTGAGTAGCTCTACACCAGCACCAATGCCTCCATGTTCTTGGCCTTTCACGCATATTCCAACTCCTTGGCGCATGCACTCCGAGCGGCTTTCCTCCACCCCGCTGTCTCAACCCTTAGGTTCTATAGTTGCAATTTTGCCTCTTCCAGCTGGGCCCTCAGCGGCTCTACCTCCATCTTTGAGCACGCTGCTTTGTTCATCAAGGCAGTCGCCAGGGTCGCTGCCTCCATTTGGGCTGAACAAAACCCCCTCAAGAGGTCGGCCTTTGTCAACCAGGTGCCATTGACCGTACGACCACATCCTTCACCACTCCAACAAGGCGGTCGGCTGTGACCCTGGCTTCCTCCCCTTCTGCTGAGCAACATGCTAGCGTACGTGCGTGGTACAATGCGGTCGCTAGCGCGACACTCGTCTTTAGTTTGCTGATCACTGTCTTCCCTTCACTGGGACTAGGGGTTACTTCTGGCGCAGGTACCACCGTCGTCGCCATATGGGCACTTGGGCCCAAGTGCTCTTTCAGTACTTGGGCGCTTGGACCCTTGTCTTCCTTCGCCACTTGGGCGGTCTCCCCTTCTGCAGTTGCCTCCACCCTTCCCTCCATCATCTTCTCCACCATAGGGGCAACCTCGCTCCCAACCTTCATCTTTTTCAAGGTAGGGGCGTCTTTTCCCCCGCTACAGCCGCTCTCTTCTTCCTCTTCTTCAACACTACCTCCATCTCCTGCTTGCCCCTCTCCTTCAGTAGGTTTACTAGGGGCGACAGTGGGGCACACTTAGTTAAGTCTTTATCTCCCAGCGGTTTGGGATGCGGTTGGACCTGCTCCCTCATCACCAGTTTAGGGGTAGGCCCCAACTGTGTCTTCTTGTACTTGTCCGCTATGGCAAACGCTCTCTTGTCTTTCGCCTCCCCCGCTTTCCTCCACGTCTCGAGCTCTTCCCTCGCTGGATCTCCCTCTGTCAACTGCCGTCCCAGTCTTAGGGCAAACAGGGTTGAAGGAAGGATTAGCTCATCCCACTTTACCCCCTTCTTCTCCTTTCACGCCTTCACCTTCTTCATCCTGTTTTCGGCCCCCACATCTAACTTTCGCTCCATCAATTTTGTGGGGACTTTCCATGTCGTGCGAACTCCTCTCCCAGCGTTCGCTGATAAATAAAACCATCTCAGCCACCACCCTTCACCAAAGATGGCAAGCCTGCCACTAGACCTCGGCCTGCCACTGCCTGCAAGGTCACCCACGTCTCCTATTGACTAGAGGCCTTGTAGCAGGAGAAGAATTCCTCCACCGTCATGGCCGCCCTTCTGGTAGCCTGCGGCCAGGCGCTTGCACAGGCCATTAGTATTTTCTAGGCGTTCGGCATCAACTTCCCTAGCGCCACCTCTAGCTTATTAAGCATGTCCACCACTATTTGGGGGAGTGGTAGCCTCAAACCCCCCCGCAATGCTTCCTCGTACAAGCTGAATTCGTCCAACCGTACATCTGATGCCCTCTCCTTGGACGCGGGCAGCCTCAACTCTATTTTCGCAGGAATTTGGTACTTTCTCCGTATCTCCTCCAACTCCTCCGCCGTAAACGTAGATCTGTCTAGCTTGGTGTGCCAATGGTCCGGCTCCACTTGCCTAATTGGCCTAGCGGCTGCGACCATTGTTGTCGGACGAACCCGCGCCCCTTGCGCGGCTCCCATCTCCTCCTTCCGCGCTGCTCGATATTGTTCCGCCAACCCCACTGCGTCGTCTTCTCCCAAAGAGTCTAATTTCATGGTTGGCACTTCATCACGAGCCATCCCTCCTATGTGTCTGTGTATAGCTTCGGACGTTGGCACAAGGAAGTTTGCAAAGTGTTGCAGAGGTGTATCACACGAAACAAATGAGTTCACTTCTGGGACGTGTTTGTTTTTTGCAAACAGGTAGGTAAAGCGAATAACTCCAAATGCCCACGGTTTGCCTATATTCCAAGGGTCAAGATTAAATTTCGCCAGTTTGAAAAATTTTAAAAAATTTTGCCCCTGCCTCTTCAACGCCCTATATTAGCCTATCTTTTCATTTCCTGCTAATGACTTACTTCCTTTGTTACGGGATTGCGCCACGTGTACGACCACGATCCACTGCTCTCTCCCACTTCCCTGTCTATTCCACTTCACATCATTACGTGCCACGTCGCGCCTCGAGCCCCTCGTACCGCCATTTTCCCTTCTCACTCGGTCACCCTTTGCAATCGGCCCTACTCGAGGTCGGCCTTCTCGCTCGGTCACCCTTCGCGGTCGACCCTCCTCACAGTCGGCCTTCTCACTCGTTCACCCTTCGCAGTCAGCCCTACTCGTGGTCGGCCCAACCATCTCAGTCACCCTTCATAGTCAGCCTTTTCACTCGGTGACCTTCCACAGTCGGCCCTCCTCACAGTCACCCTCCTCACTTGGCTACCCTTCACAGTCGGCCCACCTCCCAGTCGGTCTTCTCTCCGTCAACCTCTCACAACCCCTGTCTTCTTTCTTATTCCCTTCGTTGGATTGAAGCTGCACTTGAAAATGGGGGACTACTGACATAGGTGGGCCTATAGGAGCTTTTGGCCCACCACTTAGAGCCCAATACATAATTCAAACACTAAAGCCCAACGTTGCTGGAGCCCAACGTTGCACCAAGGACCAATGACATCTAAACACGTGTCAAGAGAAGAACCAGCCACATAAGTGGACAAAGATCCTGCAGAGTTATTGCACCACACATCAGCCATTAATGAGGTTCCCTGCAGCATTTATTACGATAACCCCTTCACGTCGGAACAGAACAACCTCACCATGAACAAGGCAAGCTAGAACATACACTTTTGGCCAACATGACAGGTCGAAGTGGATAAGGAAATGATGAGCAAAGGATATAAGCAGGATTCTATGACAAAGAGAAGGTAAGTTCTTTATCACCATCCTATCTCTATACTCCGTTGATCTCTCTTCCATAACTCGCTTGTCAGAGGGTTCGCTGGGGGACTCCCATTCCTCGTTGAACTCTTGTGCAGGTTTCTCAGTGGACCAGCGATCGGACAGTTGTGTTGGAGGCCTGGATCAACCCGACCCGTTGTTCAGAGACAAGTAGTCTCATCAGTTATATTTAATATATTTTTTTTATATTGATAGTGTCATGCAATACATATAGTCTTGTGGTCGTCAAATTTTTTAAAATCATCAAGGGCAAAAAATAATTTTGTTGGGATCCGACCGGCCGTATTAGCTATGAATTGGCCATAAATTCATATATATCGAAACCAGTTGATATGCGTATAGTTTTCATTTCATGTAATATACCTGATCTATTTGATATCAGAAAGATAAGTACTTGAAAGGAGAAGGATCTCCTCCAGTCCAAATTTTGGATTGGAGGGCATTGTTTGGATTCGTGGGGTTCATTGCAAGTCCTGTTTCGATAATCCGAACAGCTTATTTTATCGGGTATTTCGTATATTTCATTGTACAAAAAATTAAGTCAATCCGATAATTGTAACTTATTTAATTTTTCAATCAAAAAATCGACAACAATTGTATTTTTAAAAATAAACCATACAAAATTTAGTGACAAACCCAAAAAATTGAATAAGTTATAGTTATCGGATCGACATTTTTTTTTTTTTTTTTGTGAACGAAATACATGAAGTACCTGACAAAATGAATAGTTCATATCATCGGAACGAAACCCATAGTGAGTCTCACGGACCCAAACATCCTCCACCAATCTAGATTTTGGACTGGAGGGGATCATCCACCAATATGGAATACATACTACCTACTATTTAAAACCACGGTCATTGCATCCCCAATTGCTATTGAAGTGAATTATCATTATACATACTGATTTTTCCATCTCAATCTGACATTTTTCAATAATTAAAATTACAAATTTTGTGAAAAACATTATATATGCCAAAATTCAAATTTTGTTGTTCAGTAATTAAAAAAAAAAGGGCACTTTTTTGGGAATCAGATATGTTGATAACTAATTCATTTACATGATATAAGCCGAAATTTACAAAATGTAGGAATCATGATTTAGTAATAAATAAAATATGTTAATAAGGATTTGCAGATTGTTCAACATTATTATGGCATTATTCACCAAAAACATGCCTGTGCTTCCGTTTTCAGGGTTTCAGATTCAACATGAACGAGCAGCTTCCAAACCAAGGATTATGTCCTAGTAGTTGTGTAACACCACTTTGTGGTGTGAGATTACAGATTGAACTCTTATATGGAGGAGTTCGATACCTGTACGTAATAGTCTATTTCTTTCCCATGTTTGTGCTTGATGATTGTTGGCTTTCTAATTATTGTTGGACAAATGATCAGTTTTGAAAAACCTAAGTAATTCGTGATTAGATCAAGATTTAATTGTGCCAATTCCCAACCAATTAAAACTCACAATCTAAATCATCAAGCACGTATGAAAGTGATTTAGATTGTTGTTTCAGAAACAATAAATAGACACAAACAATTTTTACGTGGAAAAAATCACTATTGGAGCGCCTCCAATTGTGATTAAAAAACCACAGGCGAAACGTCACAAATCAATCCACTATTGAAGAAAAAAAGATTACAAATATACCAAACAAATTACCCAAACGCTGTCAAATTGTCTTCTACAATCTGTATATCTTTCACCGCAACCTTCGCCCCAGAATTGATCAGATTGATGTTGAATCCACAACATCCATTGTCGAATCAACGACTGCACACAATATCAAACTCCTTCGATTACTCTACGCTTGAATATTCGAATTCTATTGAAGAAGAACACTCTTAAAAAAGAACAACCATACTCCTTGATGTGTGTTTATCAAAACATGAGTTCAAAACTCAATCAAACATCAAGGAAAACCAGCAAAACAGCCCCAAAAGAAAACCCTAAAACCCTTAAAGATAATCTAAAAAACGTAACCCTAAATCAGACTTAAACAAGTACTTATAGAAAACAGGGGCGGCAAAGGTCACTCGATCAAAGACTCTCTCGTTTGAGCGAGGAACCAAATACGCGTGTTTTCCTTAAGTGGCGTCGCTCGAGCTAAGCTTCCTTCACTCGAGCGTACAAACTTCCTTCCCAGATTCTTTGCAGACAAAGACAATTTCTAGGAGCAAGACTTCTTCGCTTGAGCGAGCAAGGCAAAACAACCAGGAAAATTACAACTCGTTAAACAATGTTTGTTCATGGAAATTGATAAAAGCAAAAGACCTAACAATCTCCCCCTTTGTCAATTCCCAGACAAAACATTCTAACACAGTTTCATAGTAAACACACGCCCTATCAAAACAAACAACCCAACTCAAAAAAACCAACCTAACTAACGAAACAACCTTGACGAAATATCTTCAAAAATAGATAAACACCATGGAAATAGAGAGAATAGTTAATCAAAATCAAAAACCATATCAAGACATAATGAATCAAAACTATATCAAAATCCAAAAATATTATGTCCAGTATGCAAAATCCACAACCATCATGAAATAAAAATATATCCAAAACTATATACCAATAGAGCAACCAACATGGAAACAAATATATATATACCCCAACCCCAAAGCAACCATAAACATACTCTCTCTTTTTGTTCGGGAGAGTGTGGACGCGCCCTCGGGCTTTATGCCACCACAGTTCAGACTCCCTTTTTGTGTCACGATTCTTAGTCTGAACCAAAGAGTCCAAATCTGGCAAATCATTTTGAGAAAACAGATTTTTAGAAAAGAAGTGCCAAACATGGACTGCTTTGACAGATACAGAGTCACCACCTAAATATTTTATTTTGGGAGAATTTAGGAAACCCTGACTCGTTTGCCTAAGGTCACATGTTCGTCATTACCAAAGTTGCCTCGGCTCGGGAACTTGGGTACGATTGGGGAAGGTTAGCTATGAGCACCCCCTCTCGTCCGATCCAAAGATCGGCCTCTACTAACCATGATATCCAATTTTGAAAACGTCATGTGTTCTTATTCCGGTTAATTAGCTAAAATTACTATGTGATGCGCACAACAAACAAGTATAGACTAGATCGCCTAATTTGGAACAAAGCATCGCATATCCGTTTGTTTGGAAAATGTTTTGAAATTTGCTACTCGTGAGTAGGCTAAAACACGGATTTTGATGAGTTGTTCCAACTCAAGCAATCCAATCTTCACCCACAGGCATTCAGGCAGTTCATATCACATAAGCATCTAGCCACATGGTAAGCATGCTGTCATGTTAACATTCACACTCGTGCGAGATGCTAAAGCACAAAATACTTACAGTGTACTCCAAGCCAAAACAAAGAACTCGTTAGCAATCAATGTATGATCCAAGTCCATGTGAAGTGCCTAATGCAACGCATACAAAATGCAATTAGGATAGGGTCGGCTAATCCTAGGATGGCATGTGAAATGCAACCATTTGATGCACATATTCAAGTTAGATTTGAAATACTATGCAGTTAGTATGATGCGCCGAGCCCGATGCACGCAATACTGATGAATGATGCACGCATGCATAGCATAAGGATGCTAAATTAAATATGCCCTAGTACTAACCATCAAAGCAGGTAAGTAAAAGGGAGAAAGAAGTGGGGGTTGGAAGACATGCACACACGTACCCACACTTATTACAAATTTGCCCTCGCTCGGAGGGACCGAAAGAATAATACAGATTTAACTAACCTACAAGCTAATTAAATATTACAGACCAATTAAACTAGTTAAGCAAATTAACTAATCTAATAAAACAGTAAACAGCCTTGGGGAGAGGGTCCAATGCAATGCGTGCTCGGCTGCGCTCGGAAGTCCACTGCCATGCACAAGTTGCCTCTGTCCACACTGTTTTCCTTCTCTGATCATTTCAAAATTCCCAAGGTGCACTCTATGAACCCTGTGGGATACCACCGGCCAAGGGAAATGGTCACCGGCCAAAGGAAATGATCACCGGCCACTGGTTAAGCTATCGGCCACCAATTGTTGGTCGGTCGGCACTAAAGATGGCCGGCCGACCAAATCTTCCTGCAGAATCCTGTTTTGACAACAGCAGAGGGCAAAACAAGGCATGGCAATGCATTCCAAGCAAATGTGTGCACCAACACATCCCTTATCATGTTTATGACTCAAAGGGACATGGTTCTCGGTTCTTGGACCACCAATCGCGCATTTCGATGCGTGATGGCCCAAGAAACCAAGTTATGCACTTTGATTTCAAATGAAATGCACATAAACAAGCAAGGAGCTCAACCTCTATCATACTCAATTCAAGAGGCTAAGCATGCATGTCAATGCAATGCGAACAGGCATACAAGGCATGTGACGATCATGCTAACCAATAAGTATGCCAAATACAATGGGGATGTTCAAGCATGCAAGCAAGCATGTGACTTCATTCAATCATGCCACAACACATGGAGCAAACATGTTAGACAACCTAAACATGTGACAACGCACAAGTATGCAACAACACCCAAGGTGAGCATGCAACAACATGCGAACTATGGACTTAAACTAATTTGGGCAGCTCTATACTAAGCCCAAAACAGTGGCCAATATGCTCAAGAATGAAGGCAAAATGACATGCAAACATGCATGCACACAAGGACCAACACCTAGGCATATAGAAACAACTCTCAAGCACACTTAAGAGGATCAAACATGGACAAATGGCATGTATTATAAGCTCTGAAAGTCATGTTAGAGAAGGTGCCAAACCAATCTACAATGCAAGCTAGGCATGCCACCAAGCCCAAGGACTTAAACCATGGCCATAGGACATATGAAGCAAATGACCAAAATGAACTAAAACAGTCCTAAATCATGCAAAAGTAAGCCCCAAAAATCACTTAGATGGCATCTAAATGATCTAATCCTAGAGGCATACACAATGGCACAAACATGGAGCAAGAAACACCAACCTTTTAAAGCATGAAAGGGGCATCAAATGCAAGCATACGAGCATATCATGAGGACTGAAATAACATAACAAGTGGTTCCAAACCACTGAAATGATGCAAGGATGACATGCTAGAGGGGTCAATGCTTAAGGCATACAAGAGAGGTTACATGGTAGCTATACAAAGTAAAGCATGGACAACCCAAATGACCAAAAACAGACCTTTAGCATGCTAAAACAAGCATAAAAGCTTCATAAAGTTAAGCCAAAAACATGCTAGAAACAAGGCTCAAAGCACAAGGCATGTTAAGGCAATTCATGGCATTACAAGACATGTATGCTAAGCAAGCATGGTGTACCTAAACCAACTCACAACAATGCTATATCATGGCAAGATAGTCATAAAAAACAGTTAAGGCATGGCCAACATACACTTAAACAAGGTGCTCACTAATGAGGCTTAAATGGCCATTATTGAAGACAACAAGGAGAGGGGGTGTCTCCTTCTTAGGACCTTAAACCACCATCCTCACCACTGAAATGCCTCAAGATTTCAATGGTGAGGAGGCCTAAACAAGGTGGTCCCGGAACTCACCAAAATAGCACAAAGATAGGGCCTAACAAGGCCTATGAGGGGTCAAACAACCCCAAAGCTCAAAGGAACCTTAAACAACTATTTTAAGCAAGTAAAAACAAGACTTTTATATGTTATATTCTAAGCTCGAAAATAGGTGCAAGGTAGGCAAAAAGGCTAAGCAAGAATGGGGAACAAAAGGAGCATGTTCTTACCCTTGTTGACCCTCTTCAAGAATGATGCTCCAGCAGCTTCTTCAAGCTCAAAACCACCCAAAAACACCAAGAACAGACTTCTGGTCCCTCAGCAACTAAGAGAAGGTGTAGGACTAGGTGTTTGTGTGTAATAGTAAGACTAAACACACACACAAGGCAAAAAGAGAGATATAGAGATGGAATAGATACAAACTCAAACCCTAATCTCAGAGCTCCTCTGAAAAATTTGTCCCCCAATGGAGGGAGAAGACGCTCCCTCTTATAGACAATCCCTCTTGTAAAGCTTTCCAAATAAGCTAGTCAAGAGGGAGATCCCTCCATACACGTGTATGGAGGGGAACAAAGTGTATGCCAGCTAGCACAGCTGGCATAAAAATATCTGCAAAAGCAGATGCACAGTGGTCAGCCGGCCAAAAATGTAATTTGACCAAAATAGATGGCCGGTCGACTACAAAGAGTGTCGGTCGGCCAAATATTTGGCCGGTGGCAACAAACCAGTGGCCGGTGGCCTCAAGCCATGGCCAGTGATGTGTGGGGATGGTCAACAAGCCATTCCCTGCCCCTCAAAGGCAAAGCACAACTGTTTGGTGCAAAACCAGACACAAAACAATCGAGCCGAGAGATCCTGAGGCAAGGCGCGTAGCCAAGACCTTCGGGAACTCAAGACAAACATAAACAAGGATGATCACCGAGTGTTCAAGCGGTGACGTCCAAGTCTTGAGGACGGTCAAAAATGGGGTGTCTACAGAGAGACAAAAGAAAAAACATACAGTCCAAAAACAAAAAACAAACTATCCAAAAACAAACATCACTGTGAGTCTGGTAGAGGCGGCGCTGCATCTGTAGCATAGAAAGGATCTGAGTCAATAGAGTGGTCTGCTGATCGAGGCGGCCATCAAGTGTATCGAGCCAGGCATCAAGCTAATCAAGGCGCTAGGTGACAGACTGCTCGAACTACTGCAGCTGGCCACGAAACGAACGAGAACGCATCTTAGGTGCACCGGCAGTGGCTGCATCAATCTCAGCCTTCTCGGCTAGTGTATCATCACCTACATCAGACCCCCCCAACTCCTGACGAACCCCCACGACATCAGGTTGACTTAGTGAAACGGTCAACTTGGTGATTAGTTTAATGGAAAAGGCAAACTCATCATCATCAAAGATGGGGACACCAAGAGAGGTAAGAAAGCAAGTGAGGAAACATCCATAAGAGAGACCCAAAGACTTTCGACCCTCAAAAACAATAATCATTTTGGAAACGATCATCTCAGACAGGTCAATGGAAAGGCGGTGATCAATGCAATATAACACATAACCTTGATCTTAGGTAATGTGAGATGAATGAGTAGTAACATGAATGTTGGCACACACAATGATGTTTAGAAGATGAAAACGAAGAAGAAGCTCATTTTGCTGACTGAGAGCCCCGGCAATACAAGTCTGGGGAGTGCCACAAAGTTCAGTGGCCACTTGATCAAAATCAACACCGCTGTGAGTAATAAAAGGATAATGACAGTTCCAGACTTTCGGAAGATCAAGAAACCTCCTAATTACTTCATCATCTATGACCAAGGCTTTGTTACAAACCCAGGTGTGAAAAGAGTGAGTGATTTCCTTGCTAATGGAGTGCATATTACAATAAAATTCTCGGACCAAGCTAAGATTTTGAGGCCCAAAGAAAAGTAGGATTTGGTCACCCCCTAAAGCATCAAAAAAAGAACGGATGAGAATAGTTTCAAAAGCACTAGGATGGACATTGTGTTCTAAGTGAACTTTCCTAGAAGCATAGAAATCCCTAAACAGGTTGGATTTTTCCTTGGATTGAAATTTTTTAGTATTGAAATTGGGGCTAGACACGGTGGATTTATGGCGTTTAAAGGACTTAGCCATGACTGGCGAAAAAAGAAAAAAAATAAACAACCACCCAACCCAACCCACCAAAAGCCAAGGAACACCCAAAGCCCCTTAGATCCCCAAAAAATAAACATGAGAACATAGAAAAAACCATTAGTCCAACAGGATTAAAAACATCAAACTTCTCAAAACCAAAGCAGTATAACAATGACTGTAAGGGAAGAGCTAGATTAAGCCCCAAAATCAAACAAATGCAACAATAAGAGAGAGATAAGGATAGAAGATTAAGGGAATCAACATCAATGCAATTCACTTAGACATCATAAGTTAGTAATTGAAACACAGGACAATCACAAACAAAAATTAAAGCCCTAACAATGAACCAAACTGCTAATTTTAAACCCTGACTATAAACCCTAGCAAAAACCTAGCATTGAGGCACCAAACTTCGAAACAAAAAATCAATAGAGAGACAGTAATCCGTAATGTAAGAAATAAAATCAACAATGAAGAACCCTAGACACCACAGACAAAGACGAGCAACACAAATAAAGAAAGAAAACGGTAAAAACAAAAAGCAAAAGTGAGAAAGACATACCAACAATGACGATACAAGATGAATGAGAGATGCCTCCAAAATCGAGTGAAAATCGAGGGAGGAACAGTAATAGGGAGGAACAAAAACCCTAGGAAAGAGATGAAATGAGCAAAAATAGAGAAAAATGGAATGAAGAGACGCAGTGACAGTATTTAAACCACGACAGGTCACTCGAGCGAAAAGTGTTTCGCTCGAGCTAAGACACTTAAGCGCACAAGTTCGCTCGAGCCAAGACATTGTCACTCGAGCCAAAAAGACATGCTCCTAGAATTTGTTCCATCTGCAAAAATACTGGGTTGAAAGAAAGCTCGCTCGAGCACAAACTCCCTCGCTCGAGTGAAGAAGAAGAAAAAAAAACACTTAAAAACACCTTTCTAAGCAAAAACAAAAACTCACACTATTAAGTGGAACCTGAAACAAAAGGAAGTGAGCACAGTAGCATGAATGTGACACTAAGATGAGATAATCTACAAACCGTGAAGCCTACAAACGTGCAATATTGACAATATGAAGCATAATATCATGAGCAAATCAGATAAATATTAATCAATGAGCATAGGCTACATGAGAATGCACAACTCAAATTCAATCATGAGAGCTTACAAAAAAAAATATGTGTGTGCAATCCTTGAGAGGCCATAGAGCTAGAGTTAATCCTCGTAGTGATTGGATGGCTGGACCTCCGGCAAGAGTAACTAAACATTACAGAGAAAAGTCAAACAACTAGGAATTAAGGGGTATTTGTGGAGTAAACGCGGAGGCTCCCCCTCAATCAATGAGTCCCTTTTTTTTAATTATTTTTGACTTTTATTTCTTGTAGGCACTCACTGGTGGCATGCACGCTCAAGAGTATGGAGACCAATCCAGAGAAACATGAAATCAGTAAGGATGGCCTAGTTGGTGCCTCTGAGGTAGCCTTTTCCTAATGCCCTGACTTCAATGAACTGAGGGAGGAACCGTAAAAGTGAAAAACAATGGTAGATGGTTGAAAGATTCAGTATCACCCATGATATGCCAGTATAGGTAAATTCCTTTGAAAATGTATAAGAAACACTGTTAGTGGTCCATAGAGAACTTTGATCACTTGTGCAGAAACCCTTGTAACAGTTTTACTCAAGGATGTGTACAGAATGAGATCATGAAGTCAATGAGCATAGGCATTCAGAATGAGCTATGAACAAAGAAGAATGAAATCTTCCAAGCAGCATGAGAAGTGTTCATATGAATCTAAATGCAAAGATGACAGGAATCAATGACAATGAGATTATAGCGTCCAACCACATATAAAGCCAATCACTCTCACTCACTCAAGTAACAGGTAACACCCTAGTGACAGAGCACAACACCCAAGGTCTTTCTAAGGAATTCAAACCTAAGAAGATCAAGGGATTTTGTAAAAATATCAACTTTTTGATGCTCAGTGGGTACATGTTCAAGAACAACAAGGCCTTACGATCATCAGCACACCCTGCTCAGTCGGCATCAGAAAAACTAGTGATTTCAGTTGGAGGATAGCCATGATTATTGTAGAAATTGCATGAAGATTAGGCGAATTGAAACTAATCTCTTATCGGTTGGCATGGAATATGACTGTGTTATAATACATTGTATATGTATGATATTTGAAAGGAGAAATGGGATCAACTCCATTGAATTAAGTTGGCCTGTGTGTCCTGGGTGTAAGTCTCGAAAACCGCGCATATATATGGGTGCTGATTTTTGCGAACAAAATTTTCATAAAATAGCAAGTAAATGTGTTTGTATGATAATTATGTTGGTTGGAGACCTATTAGGTATACCCTCTATTTGATCGATTAAACGATGTGGGTATAGCTAATCAACTAGAATAAACTGAATTGAGATATAAGTTTGGTATAACATGGTATTAGAAAAGAGTTGTAAAGGATTTTGTCATTGGATAATGAACACGTGCATATTACTTATATCTTTGTTAAGATTCATATATTGTGATAGATTGTCTTTACTGGGTTTTGCCTCACCCTACTTGGGAAACTATTTTCAGGTGCGGGTGACATGCCTTCGCCAAGGACCTTGCTTGGGAAGATTGTGGAGCTGAGAGATCACTTTTGTTTATTTTGCATTTACTTTTGTACAAGCCTAGGGATTTATTTGTATTGAGCTTCAGACTCGTTTCGTTGTAACCAAGCATCGTCTTAGAAGGTTATAAGCCCGTAGGAAATTTACTTCGTTGATCATTTAGTTTGGTGCCACATGCTATAGATTCAAGATATAGGTTATGAATGTGTAATGCATGTGCCCCTTTTGTAAATTGACTCTGATTAATGAAAGCCTAATACTTTGTTTATGTCATTTTGTATTAGTCTTTACTGTTGAATTATTGCATTATTTTTGGGGCATTACAATTTGATTACTTGAGAAGATACAAGTCTCAATCATATGTAGGCAGTAGTAGCCTATTTAGAGCAGTCATCATATATTAAAAACAAAGAAGCTTTTCTTCTCTTTCTTATTTCACAACCAATGAACCAAAATCATCAGAACTAGTGACCCAAAACACAATCTCTCTCTCGTGCATCGTAAGTCTTTCGGCGTTCAAGATCATGATTCCTCTGACAGTACTTCGGTACTCTCTCTCTCTCTCTCTCTCTCTCTCTCTCTCTCTCAGAGTTAGGGTTTATTAATTGGGGAAAAAAATTGGACTATGAACTTGGTAATGCTGGAAATGGAACCATTTGTGTAATTCTCAGTCAACTATTCATATTTTTGTATTACATTTCTATTGACCTGTTGCTTGTTATGTTAATTTTTTTTTTTATTGTTTGTCCATTGAAAATGACATGTCCTTTGTTAGATTAAATTATATTGTTAGTGTGCTTCTTACCTAGTAAGTAACAAAAATTGTTTAATAATTTTTAGGTTCTTAAATCAAATTGAGTTGAATGTTAGGTGAATTATGGTGAACAAAAAAAAATTGATTCTTTCTTTAAGAAAAGAGGCTCTCAAGATATAGAAGTTAATGCAACTACAAAACCTTCCACTGATAATGTTGAAGCTTCAATTCCTGAACGACGTCCTTGTAAAGTGCCTAGAATAGAATCCAAAGAAGTTGATACATCTTCTTTGGTAAGGGATCTAGGACTACGACCACAAATTTGGGATTATTTGATATCTCAACGTGATGAGATTCGACGAGCTTACATCAGATTTGGACCATACCAACCTGACAACCAACCTTTCAAAGAGAAGAATGGGCGTCATTTTCTAGCTTCTTGGTACAAGTTATTTCCAAATTGGCTAGAATATTCTCCAACCAAGCATTGTGCCTTTTGTCTTTGTAAATCATAGTATTATAATGCAGCGGATGAAAAATTATGGTCATACATTTTTCTACAGAGTCTGAATTGAAAGATCTCGTGGGTAAATCACGTGCTTCCTGAATCTGATCAATCAACCCAACAATGGAGTGATATTACAGAATGAATATCACTCACACAAGTCACAGTGCAAAATGGCTCTTGATCATTGTATTTTGGGAGAGAGTCAGTATATGGGAAAAACATACGACATACGTTGTTTTTCTCTTAATCACCCATATCCCATATCATATTAGATATATAGGATAATATCTCATCTATCCATATCAGTTGATATGATAGATATGGATATCCTGAGTGGTTATCCAAGTAAGTTTTGAATTCAAATTCAAACTTACATGGATAAGGTTCAAAAGGTTCAAAGGGTCATGCCACATGGGTGCCCAATTTCTAACATCTTCCACTCAGACATGAGTTGGCATGACACTGCCACATCTCTATCTCAATCTCCCCAAAAAATGAACAATCTCATACTAGCCACTGCACCGTGCGACTGTTGAGAACACCTGCATGTGGGAGCTCTATACTAGAAACTCAAAATGAGCCAGCATAGAGACATCAACCCAAAAAGAACATAAATAGTGTCTCACATACCCCAGACCCATCTAATTACACCGGTCCAAAAAACATCTCTAATCCCTCAAAAAGAGCATGTTTGACCCTCTCAATTCTTGCAATATATTCACACTCAATCCGCCTCTCATACAGAGCGATGTGAGTTGCCAACAATGAATATACAACAGTGGTGTAATACTAGATGATCTTCCCTTTGCCCTCATGCCATTTAGTTTAAGATTGACCGCTTTCCCAGTGATGTCCCTTAAGGCCGAATCATACATGACCGCAGGCAACATACCAAAGTAGCAGAACATCAACCCCTTACCTTATGACATAGTCAAAAGTCACAAAAGGGTACATAAATGAAAGTCATATCAATAATGACATGTAAGACTCACACGGTGAGGAAACAGGGATCCATTCTCTCTCCTCATTACTCGGTCGCCAAGCACATATAGTATGAATACATGCTACGGTGGAGTAACTCTTCTATAAATAGTGACGTCATACTCGATACACCGTACAGATCTTAGTCTAGTCGCTTTCTAGCGCCTAACCTGAATTCTCTATTTGCTCGCCTTCCAGGCGCCAAATGAGATCTCGCATCTGGCTAATCATAACAGGCACAACATGGAAAGTGGGTACTAACATCCATGTTTGGTCCTTAACACGACCTCATCTTGGTTGTAACCAAGGTGACATGCATAGTGGATAATTTAAGCCTCTCTTGGCTACAAATAAAAATAAACCACTAGTCTCATCCTTGCTCGCTCTCAAGCGCCAAGGGCGATTGCTCGTGTGAGTGAGCTAATCTTGCCTGCTGACATTATCATCTGCTAATCATTATGACACAAACCATAATAGTGTCAACATCCCATCATCTCACAACAAATAAGTGATCGATTTTTAAAAAACACAACCACAGTCTGCGCAATTCTAGATTCCAAGCATAAGCCTTATCAGCACCTCTTGCGATAAGCATATACAACGGAATCTACCATTTGTGCCTCACATGAAGTGGTTCAAGATCACTACCTCTTGCGCAATAACCTTTCTAAAGATATTTTGGTAACCAATTTGCGTTTATTCTTGATACGCCCAACTAGCTCATATGCGCCCAACTAGCGCATTGAATCTTACAATGAGCAAATTAATATACTACTAGTAAAGCATTTTATCCACAATCTAATGAGCATGGCCAATGTCTAAGCAACTCAGTTGACCATTTACCAAAGATAACACTTATCATGCCGAATACGCCCACATAGCGTACTTTAGGCTCCCACAACAAAGAAAAGATCAAGGAATATAGGTCATATGTTTCTCTCAAAGACAATTCGAGGATTCACTCAATAGCTAAGGCTCTAGCTTTTACCGATAGGTAAGTCAATGGGTTTGCAATTTTGCATCTAGAATCATTCTAGGATATTCCGTATGTAAGACATCGAAGACAAAACATGAATTCTCCCAAAACAATCCCTAAGGATCGTACATCCGAGCATATAAATTACATCACCCATGTCCATCATATCTAAAACAGAGGACTACCCACCCTAGGTGGCAACAACCCTATAAATTCCTGGCTCATAATGACTAAATAAGGAAAAACTTCTTTTGGACCATTGATCATGCCTCAGTGGTCTTCATCGATCATCGTTGGCCTATCATGGCTTGACGAAATCTAAGAACCACTATTTGGATAACTGTTTTAGGCTGTAAAAGATTTATTGGAACTAGCAACCTTTTTTGCGCTCTTAACTTTTCAACATAAAAGCAGAAGGTAAATCCCTACGAATCTACTTATCCAATTCTCAAACGAGAAAGTTAGGTCACAATGTCCACAAATCAATGTTCCGAATTTATGTCAATCATAGCCTAAGTCAAAATAACCTCGCTCCCCAGGAGGAAGTCTTCTCATGGTCTACACTTTCCTCAATGGTGCAACTTTTTGGTATCTAGCGAGCCTTATGCCTCAACAATGACTATCCAAATTATGCATAACTTTAGAACAGTTTCGCGTCATAATGGAAAGTCAACCAAATTATAGAAATGGTTAATCCTCAAAGACTTTGTCTTAAACTGCACAACATTAATCTACTTTCTAAAAACAGCCTTTGGCATTATCCTAGGCTCTTTATCATCTTGAGGAGCAATCATGAATGTTTCCCTCTCAATCAACCAGTAATGACGTGGAAAATTTTCACATTCGCTACCATGCAACTAAGAATGTAGAGTATTCTTCTCTAATGGAGTAATCCATTAGTAGGCACATCGCTTCTACTGTCCCTAGGATATTGGAAATTTCTTTCCATTCTCAACTAGGCTACATAGAGCGCTATGCTTAGAATTCTTTATCTTATAGAGTTCCAAAAACTCTATTCACGTCACCTTTACTAATAAAACTTTATGTGACTTAGTTACACTTCCACAAAGCTGCTTACCTCCATGGACATGACCCGGAGGGTTTACATGACAGCATATAATAATGCGCCTTGTAACCCTATATGTTTACAAGACAACATACAATAATGCGCCATAGAACTCTAGGTCTTAACTTCGCAACCTTATGAGAAGTAAAAATAAAGATAAGCTGCTTAATGGTTACAGATCGCCAATAGATGGCTCTCCACTAACCCATTACATAAATGGAGTGTAAAATTTGATATAAAGGGCACTTAGTTAGGGATATAGGCAACAAACTAAAGTGCAATTCCCAATTAGGAAACATTTTTGCGCCATCATCCACCTAACATTAACAATACTTAATTCCTTATCTCTACTACACCATTGTGTTGTTGAGTACTAGGAATAATCAATTTTCCAAGCATTCATTTCTCTTCACAGAGCTTTCTAAAAAAAACTCAAATAGATACTCGCTGCCTTAGTCAAAACTAAAAGCACAAAAACTCTTATCTAATTGATCTCGACCTCATATGTGCAATGTCAAAAATCATCTCAAAACTTTTGACTTATGGGAGATCAAATAGTCTTGACTCAGATGCGTATTGTAATCTATAAATGTGTCGAGATTGAGGCTTAGCTATCATACACTTATACATATCAAGTCACAAAAATTGACTTGAAGGTGCAAGGGATTAGAGTCAAGACTAGGATAGTCCGTATATAAATGTGTATCGTAATCTCGCTTGACTAGATTACGATATCCTCTTGCCATCTCTGTTTCTCGCTTCATAGTTACTTGCAATTAATTCTACTATCCACAAGAAGGAGAGAATAAGCTATCAATCTATGACAGCTCCTGAAGTAACTTAAGCGCGAATTAGGCTAAAGAGTCTAATTCAACACAATGCTCTCACAAGCGATGCGTCAAATTCTTAGAGTCATAACAACCTTGTCAGCCTTGACCTTTTCATTATTATGCTGCAACATTTGCGCTTAGTGGTAAACGTTATTCAAAAAACGTTAGCCTAGCTAAGGAATCATACAAAGAAGCCCCTCCTCATGTCTCACACTCAAGTGTGGAAACAATAAGTGTCCAGACTTAGATAAGTTGGCAATGCTAATAGATTTTACAGCCACTGAGCGCTAATCTTTTCGCTTAGTGTTAATAGATTTTGCAGCTTCTAAGCGCTAATCTTTTCACATAGTATTAATAGATTTTACAGCTTCAAAGCGCTAATCTTTTCACTTAGTGTTAATAGATTTTGCAGCTTCTAAGCGCTAATCTTTTAACTTCACGTGATATTTCAATGCACACTATTATAGTGCATGAAATTTTACTCCATCCACTCCCAATAATTGGGTAGAGAGCAAAACACTGCGCATACTGGCTACTCGTCTTGCACTTAATGACTAATTTATTTAAGCTCGCATTTCTTGGATGACGTGACTCTTGAATGTTACTTCATCCAATGATGTTACATTATTTACAAGTCAAATTACAAAGTCAATCCGTGCAGCTCAATAGTCAAGATCATATACAGATCTATTGAGGGCTTACTAATTTCATAACTCCAAAACTCGCCAACCAAAACTACGTAGCACGCTGCTAACCATAGCGCACACATTAGTTTTTATTGTGCAAAACAAGGCAACAAAACCACGACGACTTTGAGTCGTGTTTCCTTACTTTGGCTCAATTAAGTTCTGACCTAAAGTCTCCAAGACTTTTGCTCATCTAAAGAATAGGATTACATTGTGTAACACGTCCGCGAGGGACCCCGCTACAGTTCGGACTCGATTTGTGTCACGGTTCTTAATCTGAACCAAAGAGTCCAAATCAGGCAAATCGTTTTGAGAAAACAGATTTTTGAAAGAAGTGCCAAACATGGACTGCTTTGCCAGATACAGAGTCGCCACCTAAATATTTTATTTTGGAGGAATTTAGGAAACCCTGACTCGGTGCCAAAGGCCACGTGTCCGTCATCACCAAATTTGCCTCGGCTCGGGAACTTGGGTACGATTGGGGAAGGTCAGCTATGAGCACCCCCTCTCGCCCGATTCGAAGATCGGCTTCTACTAACCATGATATCCGATTTTGAAAACGTTATGCATTCTTATTCCGGTTATTAGCCTAAATTTACTATGTTATGCGCACAGCAGACAAGTATAGACCAAATCGCCTAAATTGGAACAAAACATTTCATGTTTGTTTCGGAAATGGTTTGCTAGTCACAAGTAGGCTAAAATGCAAATTTTGCCACCCTCAAGTGGGCTTTAGAAAAAAATGATTTTGCCACTATTTAGTGGGCTTAAAACTCACAATTTTAATGTATTTTTCCAATTTAGGTAATTCCACCTCCATCCACAGGCATTCAAGCAGTTATATCACATAAGCAGCTAGCCTCATGGTAATCATGCAATCACGGCAACACTCACACGCATGCAAGGATGCTAAAGCAAAGAACTTACAGAGTACTCCAAGCCAAAACAGAAACTAGTTAGTAATCATATGCATGATCCTAGTTCATGTTAAGATGGTTAATGCAACACATGCAAAATGTAACTAAAATAGGCTCGGCTAATCTACAATGACATGTGAAATGCTGCAACTAACACGTATTCAATTTGAAATTAAAATACAAATGCAGTTAGAGTGATGCACCGAGCCCGATGCATGTAAGACAAATGTGTGGATGCACGCATGCATAGCATAAGGTATGCTAATTTAAATATGTCCTAGTCTACCATCATAAGCGGGTAAATAAAAGGGAGAAAGAAGTGGGGGTTGGAAGACATGCACACACGCACCCACACTTATTACACAATTGCCCTCACTCGGAGGGTCCAAATAAATAATACTAAATTAATTATTACAAAATTTCTAATCTAATTAACAAATTAAATGCAAAGAGAAGATGGCCGTAGCCCCCGCCTCGGGATGCGTAAATGATGCATGCTCGGATTTATCTTGCCCCGAAAGCCCGTACCATACCACTGCTGCCTCTGTTTACACTGCCCTGCTTCTCTGAAAACTGCAAAAATCCTGGGACAGGTTCCCTGAACCCTGTAGGACACCATCGGCTGAAGGGAATACCCACCGGCCATGGAACTTAGCCATCGGCTGGGGTTTCATATTATCGGCCACCAATCCATGGCCGGTTGGCACTCTACAGTGCCGGTCGGCAAAAACTCCCTGCAGAAACTGGTTTTTGATAGCAATAAGGACAGACAGTGTATGACATGCAATTTCAAGCAAATGTATGCGCAGGCACACTCCCTATCATGCAAGGGACTCAAGGGAGCATGACCCTCGACCCTCGGGCCACCAATCATGCATTTTGATGCGTGATGGCCTAAGGAGCCAAGGTTACAATTCAATGAAAATGTATGCAACATATAAATGAATACCAAAACCCTATCATGCCAAAGTCAAGGGCCTCGGTGACCGAGAGTTGAGACGTGTTACATCACTTGTAGTATGAACACTTCTCCCCCCTCACACTTGGTTTGACACCCCAAACCAAGCAATGCAATGCATGTTATGCAAACATGGCTCGAAAGTGCAACATATCACTAAAATGCAAAGCATGCCAAATGTAATGCAACATATCATGGCAAGCATGCAATGTTCCTAACATGCAATGCTACAATGCAACTCATCATGCAATGCTAATATGGTACAATGCAAGCATGCGATTAGAGGCAACAAGTCACGCATACAACCATGTCCGAGAAGGGACTTAGACTGAAATGGGAGGCCTCAAACACCCCCCAAAATAGTGGCCAAAAGTGTCTCAAGTGATGGACAAAATGCACTACAAGCATGCAAGTCAAAAGGGGCCCAAGGCTAAGTCATAACAACAGGGCACTCCACTACCACTAACCCAAACAAGCATGGCATGAACTATACAACCCAAAAATAGAATTTTAGCATGCAAAATAGCTCCAAAACCCGCTGGTATGGCAGCCTTAAAATGACCCAAACACATAGGCATACACAATGCACATGTCAAGGCATGAAAACACAACACTTCAAGGCATTGAAAGAGACACAAAGGACAATGTAAGACCACATTATATGGACTGGAATATGATCTCAACTAATGCCAAATGATGATAATAGGCCAAGCTAGGCATGTTAATGATCTATACACACAAGGCTCATGATCCAAAATGCAAAGCAACTATATCAAGCATGCTAAACAAGACCAAATCAGTGGCCAACAGACCTCATGCATGACAAAATATGGTCAAGAACTTCACAAAGTGAAGCCAAAATATGAGAGCATAGTAGTCAAAAGTCATGATGCATTTCTAGGCACAAACAAGAGAATACAAAGCAAGTATGTTAAGCATGCAAAGGGCCACCAATCTGACCAAAAACAGAGATAACATGTGACCTAAATAGCACCAAAAACATCTGATATGGAGCCAAAAAACAACCGAGCATATATGCTACCCTTATGAGCCCAAAACATGCACAAATGAGACACAAAGGGAGAGGGTTGTCCCTCCCCTATACAAGACTTCAAACCATCTTCTTCACCACTGAAAATCCACTAGATTTCAGTGGTGAGAAGGCTAATACAACAAAGCAAATAAGGCTCAAAGAAAAAGACACCAAAAGGGGCCAAAAGAGACCTAAGAGGGGGATTTCGACCCCCAATGCCAAAACACCCTTAATGAAAGTTCTTAAGCATGAAAATATAAGACTTTTTTTAGTTATACACAAAGCTCAAATCAATATGAAAGATAGGTCAAAAGCCAATGCAAGATTGGGGAAAATAAAGCAAGAAACTCACCCTTGAAGAACACTTCAAGAACAGTTGGTCTAGTAACTCTTTTCTGACCAAAATCAGTCCAAAACCTTAAGAATCAACCCTCAATGTCTCTCAAACTCGAAGCAAGGTGTGGTAGTGTGTGTCTTAGTGCAAAACTAAGATAAAAATGCACTTTTAGGCCACAAAACACACACAAGGGAGGAGAGAGAGTAAAATATAGAGAGAGAGGGTGTATATATCATATATATATATATATATATATATATGTATAAGCTCTGGTTTTTCTTTCAAAACCACCAACCCTTGACAATGGGAGAAGAGGGGTCCTTATATAGGCAAAGGGAAATGGTTTAAGCTTCTCAAAGAAACTAAGTGAAAGGGGCAAAGGGGGCAAAGGGGGCAAAGGAGTCAAGGCTTCTTGAGGAAGCTAGGACAGCTGGCCAAGCTTCGTCAAGAAGCTTGGCCAAAGAGTTCAACCTTCTAGAAGGAAAAGGGGTGAAAAGGCTCAAAACAGCCACTTCATGCACGGGGAGGAGTGTTGGTGCATTCCAGCTGGCACAACTGGCATGCACCAAGTCTGAAGGGTGCAAAAGGGTCACACCGGCCAGCAAAATAGGTCACCGGCCAAATAAAGTGCCGGCCGGCCATATAGAGTGCCGACCGGCCATTGGTATTAAGAAACCATGGCCGGTGGCAGCAATTAATGGCCGGTGATGCAAAGGGAAGGCCGATGGGGTGTGGAGATGGCTAACAAGCCATTCCCTGCCCCTCAAAGCAAAGGCACAAGTATTTGGTGCAAAACCAAATGCAAGATGAACAAGTTGAGAGATCCTGAGGCAAGGCGCGCAACCAAGGCCTCTGGGAACTCAAAACGAACACGAACATGGATGATCTTCGAGTGTTCCACCGGTGACATCCAAGTCTTGAGGACGGTAAAAAATGGGGTGTCTACAGTTGCCCCTCTTTGACAGAACTCGAAAGTCATAACAATGACGGGAGTGATTGTCAAAGCACAGAGACGACCCATTTTTGACAAGGCCGAAGACTTAGACAAACATGCAAGGCAAACAAGATATGCGCCCGAAGGCAGGGGCAAAATGCAAGACAATGCACAAAGCCGAACATAACTTATGATCATGCAAAGAAAGCTGTAACGAAGCATAGCATGCGACAGTTTTAAGCTAGCATACACCAAACTACAATACAATGCAGAAAGGATGTAAGAGAATTATGTAATTCTCGATACGTCTCACTCGGAGAATACAATACCTGCGTGGTTCGTCTGGTTGCACCAGCCTCAAATGAACCGTATATACAATATCGTGCCTAAAAGAAAGAAAACTTAACGGGTACAGATATTGTTAGCAATATGCATAACATGCAATCGAAAGTGCGTGACAACGCAAGTTGAGTGGGACGCATAACAATGCCGTGAAGGCACAAACACATGTAAGTAACGAACACGTGACAACGTGCACAATGTGTATGAATAAATTTAAACACATGTAAGTAAAGCGTGCGGTCTATGCAAGCAATGTGTATAAAAAGGAACTTGAAATTGAACACATGTAAGTAAGGCATAACGCAACAACGCATGCAATGTGTATAAAAGGAACTTGAAATTGAACACATGTAAGTAAGGCATAACGCAACAACGCATGCAATGTGTATAAAAGGAACTTGAACACATGTAAGTAAAGCATAACGCAACAACGCATGCAATGTGTATAAAAGGATCTTGAACACATGTAAGTAAAGCATAACGCAACAACGCATGCAATGTGTATAAAAGGAACTTGAACACATGTAAGTAAAGCATAACGCAACAATGCATGCAATGTGTATAGAAACTTGAAATTGAACACATGTAAGTAAAGCATGCGGTCTACTCAAGCAATGTGTATAAAAGGAACTTGAACACATGTAAGTAAGGCATAACGCAACAATGCATGCAATGTGTATAAAAGGAACTTGAAATTGAACACATGTAAGTAAGGCATAATGCAACAACGCATGCAATGTGTATAAAAGGAACTTGAACACATGTAAGTAAAGCATAACGCAACAACGCATGCAATGTGTATAAAAGGAACTTGAACACATGTAAGTAAAGCATAACGCAACAATGCATGCAATGTGTATAGAAACTTGAAATTGAACACATGTAAGTAAAGCATGCGGTCTACGCAAGCAATGTGTATAAAAGGAACTTGAACACATGTAAGTAAAGCATGCGGTCTATGCAAGCAATGTGTATAAAAGGAATTTGAACACATGTAAGTAAAGCATGCGGTCTACGTAAGCAATGTGTATAGAAACTTGAAATTGAACACATGTAAGTAAAGCATGCGGTCTACGTAAGCAATGTGTATAAAAGGAATTTGAAATATGGTAAGGACCAGTTATTCATGATGTTGAAATGCCAAGCACTGTAACATAGTATAATTGAAGTGATTTGTGGAATTCACAAGATACCAAAAGGATACGGGAAGGGACATTCCTTGCGCGTGCCGAGCATCGCTCATAGAAGACACGCCTTGAGGTTAACTCGAAGGCCTACTAATGTTCCGAAAGTGTACTTCCTTGCACTGTCTCAAGTAATGAAGGCGCCAAATCACATAGTTGACCCGAACAAGGGCGCGGGAGATGCATGGCTCACAAGGGGAGGTTACTGGCATCAATTCCGACACTTTGCTACCCTGCCATTCGATGCTTTACTTTCCTTTTTACTGGTAGTTTAAGCACATTGCACTGCCTCGGGCAGGTTTTATTCTTTCTCAAAATTACATATTTTGTAAAACACGTGATGGGAATAAAACGACCATTTTGTTCAAACGATGTTACATTTGTAAATTTTCTATGCATCGCATCGCAAGGTATCACACCACAATGTGAACGAAATTGAACCTGTTTTGAACATTGAGTACTTGCATCGTAATAATCAGGTAGTTAACCGACTTACAACTCGATAAGTAAAACAAAGGCATGATATAACCAATCAAGTGTGAGTACAACTCGATAAACAAATCAAAGACTTAAAGAGAGTGAAATACAACTCGATAAGCAAATGTACAATAACTCGATAAGCAGACAGGTGTGACTCCGCAAGAATCGATCACCGGGGGGGGATTGGAGGTGGTGGAGTTCCCCAATCCCTAGCATAAACAGCTCAGGGAACAAGGAGGAAGACCATCGGCCAGGGGTAGAGGCCATCAGCCACAAGAAATGGCCATCGGCCAGAAATTTGTTCGGTCGGCAAAAAGTGATAGCCGGTCGGCACAATATTTGGCCGGCCGGCCATGAATGAAGGAATCACCAGAATGTTGACACCTGTCCTCCACCCAACCTTATCTCCTACAAAAGACCTCAGCTTCGTAGTTTTTCTCAATTCCACACTGATTTACTCTAATGGAAGAGTTTCTTGCTCAAAATCTCACAGCTTGGATTGCTAGCTTGGATGGCTCGTAGAAGTTGAATTTCCAGGGTTTCGACATAAATGCACTATTCACTCTAGGTCGTACCCCGTTGCACCTTCCGTTTCTCCATGCCGCGACGAGGTTTTGGAATTCGGTGACGCATGTCTTTAGCTTCGCTGGGCAAGGGATATGTCCTACCTTCGAAGATTTCCGAGCCTTAATGGAGTCCGAGCGCGACGAGGAGCTCCTGCCCCAACTTAATTTTGGCTATGCCCAATCCTTAGGGCAAATGTGTGGACTCATTATGCGTGACGCTCGGTCTCTGATTTGTGACGGGATGCTGGATATTTCGAGTTTGATCGATCGGTTTTTTGATGCCGGTGATCGCAACAACCATCATTGGCAAGGCTTCCGGCCACACGCCCTCTGTTTGTGCATGCTATCTCATTTTCTATTTGTCTCAGGCTCCAGTGGGTCTAGTGTTCGGCTGACCGAGGTTGCCCAAGGCTTGAAGGAGGGCAAGAGTTGTATTGCCATGACTCTGGCTGAGACGTTGATGGGCTTAGACGCCTTTTATCGTCGTGAGACGACCAGATTAGCAGGGAGTCCACTATTACTACAGGTAATGTTTCCCACCCAATCTCACATATGTATCGCTCACATCACTCGGCCCTCAAGCTCGGTTTTTCTCACAAAAATCCTATTCTCACTTTTCTCTCATCGTACATCTCTCTATTCTTTATTCTCTCATTTTTCATCTCTTCCCAGGTATGGTTGATGGACAAACTGCAGGTTGTGGACTCTTGCCCAGCATATTCAGCTCGTGGCTACTTCTTCCGGCACTGTCTAGTCAATGCCCTTGATGAGGGATGGTGGTTCGCTTGGATGTGCCGCTTGTCCGCAGACCGTATTGCTTGGCGGTGCCCTTGGCTCAGCCTCCCGGCAATGAGTTACAACATGTCCCGGCAGACTGGGATTCAATTGATTGGTCTCACTCACTGTGTATTCTACTTCCCATTCCGAATTCGACGCCAATTTGACCATGATCAGACCTGCCCACTAGAGGGGATAGAGTATCCTGCTGCATTCCCAGCCCGAGGCGCACAGCTTGCTCGGCAGGCCACTGCGTGGAGGACGAGAGAACTCCTGGCCCCCGCTCCCACTTTCAATTGCACTTTATCTGATGAGTGCTTGGATTGGCTTAATGAGGAGGCACAAGTCGGGCCCATCTTGGCGTCAGAGGTTTCGACCGGCTCTGGGAGGGGGCGCAGGAGCACCTGACTTGACTATGCCCCAGATTTATTACTTTATTAGTACTATCAAGTTTTCTTTATGAATGTAATAAAAAGCAACTTCGATTGTATGCAAGAGCAGGAGAACTCTGTTTTGAAATCAATGAAATCGAAGGTTGTGGCACTGAAAATTTTTCGCTTTGGTCCAAAAATGGTCTTAGTTGTAAAAAGATTAATTTGAACAAAGTCAACTTTTATTAAAACTTTTCAGAATCATTTTCGATATGGATCAGAACTGGACACACCTGAGATCTGTCTCTGAGATGTACAACCCCGGATCTCTGCAACTGGAAAGTTGCCCCTAGTCTGAATAGTGCCGCAGCACTGCATAGCAACGGAAAGTTGCCTCTAGTCTGCAAAGCACTGTACTGGGGACCTTAATCAAAGTTCTTGAATGCTGATAGACAAAGATGACCGAGATGATCAAAAGGACAGAGTTGATCGGGGAAAAGGTTACGCCTGAACTCCAGGATGAAGTTGCCTACGTATCCCAAAGATGGGAATCAAGCCTTACGTAGTTGAGGCCTGGGGTTCACTCGGGTATTTTCACTCTCCTTTTGCGCTCTAACTTTTGCCAAGGCCGCCCTTTGTGGGTTTTCAACCTTGCGAGCTCAGTTTTTATATTTTCCAATTTTTTATATGCTCTAAATTTTGCCTAGGTCGCCCTTTCGGGTTTTCGGCCTAGTGAGCCTCTCAGGGGTAATATTTCTTCAACTTGTCGATGTTGATTGGTTGGGAGAACTCTAGGCCATCTAGATCCATCAGAACCACAGCTCCACCTAACTAGATAGACTTGACGATGTAGGGACCGGTCCAATTGGGTCTGAATTTGCCCCTAGGGTCGTGGATGGGAGCTCGGTTGTCCTTGAGCACCAAATCTCCTTCCTTCAGATTCCTCGACTTAACCTTCTTATTGAAAACCCGAGCAATTCTGCGCTGATAACCTTGAACATGATACAATGCTTTCAGTCTTCTCTCATCAAAGAGCATGAGTTCCTCAAATCTGCTCTGCTGCCAATCTGCTTCGACTGTTTGGCCCTCAGCCAATACCCGCAATGACGGAACCTCAATCTCGATAGGTATAACGGCCTCCATCCCATAAACTAAAGAATACGGAGTTGCTCCGGTAGAAGTTCTAATTGAGGTCCGGTAGCCCCACAGAGCAAACGGCAGCTTATCTGGCCAGTCCCGGTAGGTTTCCACCATCTTCTGCAGTATGTGTTTGATATTCTTGTTGGCAGCCTCGACCGCTCCGTTGGTTTGCGGCCGGTATGTGGATGACTTATGAAAAGCCACGTTGTATTTTTCCAACAAGCCAATCATTTCCTTCTTGAAATGGGAACCGTTGTCTGAAATTATCTCGTTCGGGACCCCATAACGACAGATGATGTTGTTTCTGATGAACTTTGCGACGTGCGATGCCTTCAACACCGTGTATGATTGGGCCTCGACCCACTTTGTGAAATAATCTATCGGGACCAAGATAAACTCATGCCCATTCGACCCTTTTGGAGTAACAGCCCCGATCACATCGATTCCCCAAACTGAAAATGGCCATGGTGAGGTCATGTTGTACAGCTTCGACGGCGGGATGTTCATGCGGTTTGCATGGATCTGATATTTGTAGCATCGCGGAACAAAACTGATACAATCCTCCATGGTGGACCAGTAGTAACCCTGTCTGAGGATCTTCCGTGCTAGCATTACTCCATTCATGTGTGCACCGCACTCTCCTCCATGGATGGCCTCCATCAGGCGCTTCGATTCTTCGGCTTCGACACACAGCTTGTGCATTCCCAGATGACCTCTCTTGTACAGCTTACCCCCACAGATGATGAACTGAACGGCCATTGTTCTGATCGCCCTCTTATCCTTGGCATTTGCCCCTGGTGGATACGTCTCCTTCTCCAAGAAGTTCCAAATGTCGTAATACTTGGGGTTTTCGTCCTGAACTTCGTCTATGGCGGCGATTGATTCATACGCCGGCACAAACTTCTGATCAATGATAACCAGACGCATCTGGACTCCAGACGGGATGTCTATCATGGAAGATAGAGTTGCTAGCGAATCTGCGAACCTGTTGTTCTCTCTTACTAGATGAGTGAAAGTTAGCTTCTCAAACCGAGGAATTAACAAGTCCAAGGTCTGGTGGTAAATTATCATTTTTTCTTCTTTGACCTTCCAGTCTCCTTTTGCCTGAGACACAACAAGGTTCGAATCCCCGATGACGTCTAACCGTCTTGCCCCTAGTTCCAGGGCTGCTTCTAAACCGGCAATACATGCCTCATATTCTGCTTCGTTGTTCGAGACTTTGAACCAGAGTTTGAAGGCTAGAGGGATACGAGAATTATCGGGTGCTATTAGCAACACTCCTATTCCGTACCCGTATTGGTTTGACGCTCCGTCAAAGTACATCGTCCAATACTCGTCGTCGACGTGCAAAATGGCTTCATCTGGAAATAGGTATTCAACTGCTTCACCCCCTTCCATTGGATGATCGGCTAAGAACTCTGCCACTGCTCTTCCCTTGACTGACTTGCGCGTCACATATTTTAGATCGAATTCGGAAAGCAACAGCAACCAACGAGCTAGCCTACCCGTAAGTGCCGGTTTCTCGAAAAGATATTTGATGGGATCAAGTCGTGAAACCAACATTATGGAGTGAGCTAACAGGTAGTGCTGCAGCTTCCTGGTAGACCATACCAAAGCTAAGCAAGCCTTCTCCAACGGTGTGTAGCGAGTCTCATACTCTAGCATCTTCTTGCTCAGATAGTAGATGGCTCTCTCCACTTTGTCCTCTGATTCTTGCGCGAGCATGCAGCCTATTGTGGTCTCAGTTACCAAAAGATACAATATCAACGGTCTCCCGGGCTCTGGTGGTGACAACACAGGCGGGTTCTGTAAGTATTCCTTGATCTGTTCAAAAGCAGCTTGGCATCGGCCATCCCATTGGAATTTCCTTCCTTTCTTCAGGAGACCAAAAAGTGGTTCACAAGTCAAGGTTAATTTTGAGATAAACCGTCTTATGAATTGCACTTTACCCAGAAAGCCTCGCACCTCCTTTTCAGTCCTTGGTGGTGGCATTTCTAGGATGGCCTTGATTTTGGAAGGGTCGACTTCGATGCCCCTTTGTGTAATCAGAAACCCTAGCATTTTTCCTGCCGTAACACCGAACGTACACTTCTGAGGATTCAACCGCAACCGGAATTCTCTGATCCTTTGAAAAAACTTTTGCAAGGCGCTGTAGTGGCCCTCCCTCTCTTTGGACTTGACAATCATATCGTCCACGTACACCTCCACCTCTTTGTGGATCATGTCATGCAATATTGTGGTCGCGGCCCGTTGATATGTAGCTCCAGCATTCTTCAACCCAAACGGCATCACTCTGTAACAGTATATCCCCTACAGGGTGGTGAAAGCAGTCTTCTCCCGGTCTTCGGGTGCCATTACTATCTGATTGTAACCTGACAAGCCATCCATAAACGAAAGCAAAGCATGCCTCGTTGTAAAATCCACCAACTCATCAATATGCGGAAAGGGGAAGTCGTCCTTTGGACTAGCTCTGTTCAAATCCCTGAAATCCACACATACTCAGATCCTGCCATCTTTCTTCGGTACCGGAACAATGTTGGCCAACCAAGTCGGGTATTCGGATACCAGCAGGAAGCCTGCATTGATTTGCTTGGTGACTTCTTCCTTAATTTTGATGGCCCAGTCCGGACGAATCCTTCTGAGTTTCTGTTTGACAAGTCGAGCCTCGGGGTCAAGAGGGATCCGGTGCTGTACAATCTCAGGATCGATTCCAGGCATGTCTTCGTAGGACCACGCGAAAACGTCTTTGAAATCTTTTAATAAAGTGACTAAGCGCTCGCGTTCCTCCGAAGACAATGTGGACCCGATCTGGACCAGCTGCGGGTCCTTCTCAGTACCAACATTCACAGTAGTGATTTTATCCATTAAGGGTTTAACAAATCTTTCCTGCTCTTGATCAATTAATTGTTGCAAAACTGGAGGAATTTCTTCCTCGTCGTTTTCATCAAAATTTTGAAAATCCTGATTTAAGCAATAAATCAAAGGCACAGAAAAATACTCAGAAACCACATCCACATCATTCTCATTAAATACTTCCAAGCCGTCCGATTCTTCTGTTACAACAGACTCAAAAGAGAAAGAAAATTACGATCTAGACAGGACTGTGGCATCCGGGTTATCACCCCCAGGAATACCGGACTCAGACTCAGTCGAGCTGGAACTTGATTCCGACTCACAAGACTCGGTGGAATTAGATTCCGGCTCACTATCTGACCCGGTGCTGCTTGATAAAAATCCCTCTTCGTATTGCCAAATGAGAGAGGGTGCGATGGATGCATCCAAAATAGTTGATGGTAGGCCCGCAGCCGTTTCATTCCCGATCATGCATACCAAGAAGTTATCCCCCAAGCACTTCTGTACGATCGAAGGATCTGAAAGTAGACAAGCCAGCGCTACCCCCATTTCATTTTCAGCGTCCTCAGACTGCACTTCCTTACTCTGCTCAACCTCAGCTGATAGGTCTGTCTGCCCTTCGACAACGTCATCTCCGGATATTTGCAGGTCGAAGAAGATCTCGAAACCTGGCACTTGTTTCTTTTCCGCGCTCAGCCACGGCTCTGGGAAGCCGCAAAACGAAAAATCCTCCCCCTCCCGGACGAAGCGTCCGTTTAGGGTACCCTGAATGGGCCTATGCATCAACTCAAAAGGCTTCCCAACCTGCTTTGCTCTGGCTCTTCTAGCCATTTCCTTTCCCTTCCTTATCCAGTCCTCTTTGGTGGGTAGATAACCCAATCCAAAAGTATGAGGGTTGTGTGGCACTTCGGCCAATGCTGCGACGCCTTTCCGGCCGCTCCTTCCCAATCCCATCCCGGGGATGTGTTGGAGCTTATTCATGAGATAGACTGCTTGAGCATTAACATATATCCCTTCATTAGCTGCCATGATGTTCTGTACAACCTGAGCCTCAGCCAAGGTAAAACCCGATATGAACACATCCTCCATACTGTGCTCAATTTCTAGAACAGGCGTAGATACCTCCAGCGGCGGATGAATCGATGAATTTCTGAAAACAATGGCTACTCCCTTTCCGTAGGGGTATTTCACCACTTGATGTAGGGTGGAGGAGACTGCCTTGGCTTGATGCAGCCACGGCCGCCCCAAGAGTAGATTGAAAGTGGCGGGAACCTCTAGGATGTGAAAGTCAATTTCATGCTGCCCTGGCCCAACCTTGGTCTGGATCTTCACTGTTCCCATGACTTCTCGGCTTGTATTGTCGTATGCCCGAATCACCTGGGCTGTTGGTACGAAGTCTGCGGTCTTCAAGCCAATTGCATAGGCAGTCCTTGCTGGACATACATTGATGGCGGAGCCTGTGTCGACAAGTACCATGGGTATCCACTTGTTTCTGCACTCCACGGAGATGTAGAGTGGCTTGTTGTGGTTCGCACCCTCAGGTGGTAGTTCTTTGTCAGAAAAGGTCAACATCGGGGTAGTTCCTCCTGGAAAAACTAAGCCTACTAGCTGTTCTGGCGTAGTTTCTATCGAAAGCTTTGCCTTGTCCATGGCTGATAAGACAGCCTGTCTGTGCACTCTTGATGCCATAAGCAGTCCCCAGATGGAGATGTCTACCTGTATCTTTTTTAACTGCTTTAGTACAGCCTCTTCTTCGACTTGCTTCTCTTTCTGTCTCTCAGCTTCCTTATCTTTCCCAGATGTCTCTGGCTGGTCTAGGTACGGGGGCTTGAAATACCGTCCGCTTCTTGTCATGTGGTCGACTTCTCCAAGGTACCAGGTGTCATCGGGTTGGCTGTTCCCCAATCTTCGTCTGTGTGGGCAAGACATAAATCTTCATCTTCCCACCACATTCCATCAGCAGCCGACAGACACTTGTCTGGTTCTGGCATGATTGTTCTCGCACTCGCGGTATCTTCCACCCCTATTCTCGCAGCATTCTCTGTTCCTGCGCACACAGCGATTTCAGCCCCCACATGGGCCTTTGCCTTTCTGATTCTCGCGGGATCTTCAAATCTTTCTTGTTCCGACCGTATCAACACAGCTGGCTGCTCAATAATTCCTGCATTCAGAATGCTCCAATCTCTAGTGGAATTCTTAACACCGGCGCTCTCCGGCGATGTATTCTATTCTTTGACTCTTTCGACTATCGCCGACATTCGTGCCCCTGTCAGACTCTGTCCTGGTTGGAACTCTTCCATTACATCTGGTTGATCATCTAACCACCCAGTGGCCTCTGCTGATTCCTCATAGTCAAACCAGTTGACTGCTGCGCCCCCTGGATCTTGGTCACTGTAAAACTGGAGATTGGCAAGGTCTTCTTCCACAGCCTTTAAATCATCTGTTCCCTGTCCCAGACTATCCCCTTGGATTACACACAGTTCTCCTCCTGTTGGTAATTCCACATCTGGCCCATCCTGGTCTATTGATGAAATGTAGTCACCCGGACTATATGTCTTCTCAATACGACTCCCAGATTCTGCAGATTTTGACTCAACAACCTTCTTCTCCTTTGGGATCTCCTCTCCCTTGTTCTCGATAGTCACCACCATTGGCTTAGGTCGGGTCATGGAGGTGTCCATCATGCCCAAGTCGGTGCAGTCGGGAAGGAGTACCTCTGGTTCAAGCAGGTGGGAAGGAGTGATATAGATGCTAGGATTGTAAGGCACGACCCCAGTTTGGATGAAGTTGATCCTTTTAGGTGGTGGAGCTTGGTTATGTGTGGGGAGAGGGTTTGTTGTAACATTAGGTTTCTCGGGAGGCAGAATCACCCCATTATCAATGAGATCTTGAATCTCATGACGTAATCGGAAGCACAGATCAGTGTCGTGACCGTGCTGTTGGTGAAATGCGCAATATTTGGTTGGGTTGTGGGTAGGGGGAAGTCTTTCTGGTAGGGGCTGCGGTTCTAAGGGCTTCAGATGCCATTTTCTGATTAAAACCCCCAGAGCTTTGGATAGGGGCATATATAGTGGAGCGAAGGTTCTTGTGTTTTTAGGTGGGTACTTGGCTGTTTGGGTATGGCTTCCGGACGCGCCGGAGAATGGCGCAGCTGCCATGGTTCTTGGAGGGGGGTTGGTGGTGACCATGCTCACTTCGGAGGCTCTTGTAGTTGTAGTACTGCTCGGACCTGCATTAGTGTTGCGGTTGAAAGTTTTTCGGGGTTGCTCCCGGTCATTATCAATTAAGCCTTGCTTTAAGGCATCCTCAATCTGCACCCCCATTTCATGTAGATCAGAAAAGGTAGGGAAAGGGAGTACAATCATCTTTTGCATCAACTTCGGCTGAAAATTGCGCACAATCATCCGAATTTGGTCTTTGCCTGTAGGCCTTAAGGTCATCATCGAAGCCTTAGCCCGCCATCTGGTCACGAATTCTGAGAAGCTCTCTTTGGGTTCTTGCCTCGTTGTCTCGAGATCCCGGGTCGTAATCTCGATTTGTGTATTGTATGAGTACTGCAAGATGAAGGCCTCAGCCATTTCGTCCCAGCTTCTCTTGACGTCATCCTCCAATTTGGCATACCATATGGCCGCTACACCCGACAGGGTCCGGCCAAATAGAGACAGCTTCTGCAGTCTAGTGAGGCCTATTGGCCTTAGCATATCTGAAAACAACCTCAGGTGCACCATGGGGTCCCCGGACCCATCAAATCGATCAATGTGCGGCATTTTGAATCTGTCAGGCAGCGTCACAGCTGTGTCGGTGTATCCATCTTCGATGTCAGGGATGGTCTTGACTCCCTGGGACTTCTTAAACATCTTTTCCAACTTGCTTAATTTTAAGGCTGTGGGGTCCACTTCGAACTCAAAAGGAGAGTTCGGTATATTGACAGGCGTGGGCACCTTGGATAGTTGTGGTGGAATCGGGGGCGGAGCTGGCCCCGCTGGAAGGTCTGTATCCTCTTGGACATTCCGGACATTCGGTGTTTCTTCGGGTATCGGAACCCTTAGTGGGGGAGGGACTTGCTGTGAAGCAGATGCTCCGGTTTGCTGTTGTAACCTCACGATTAACTCTGCTTGTTCATTCATAACCGTGGCCTGCTGTTTGGCAAACTCTGCCTGTCGGACAGCATCCTGCTGCATCACTTTCATGCTTTCTTGGAGTTGGCGCACCATCTCCTCTAAACTAGTCATACTGTTCTGTTCTGACTGAATTATCGGTATATGTTCCCTCTCTGTGGGTGAAACAGAACCCTGATCCCTACTGTACTCTGGTGGGGTAGATAAGGCCCTCTGAACTGACTGCTGAACTGATGCCCTTGGCCTAACTGCCCTCCATTTAGTAACCGGGGGTAAAGAATGGTACACTGGTTGTCCGCCTACCAGATCCTCGGATCGATGGAGTTGACGACCTCTAGTCCAGAGTGCTTGGGGAATATCTACTGGGTTAGAAGTAATTGTGCTAAACTACCCCTAGCAAAAAGATAAATAAAGCAATAAATAACCAGACAATCGGACAGCATAACGGCGTAAAATAAACACACACAACGCACAATTGGGTATTTATAACACACAGTTGGTAAGCCGAACACACTGTTCCTCGATACTGATCATTGTTCTCAAATCACCATTCCCAAAACTGAACTTGATACCCGCAGATAACTGATTTCTCAACAACACTGATACTGGTGCCCTTGAGGCTAATACTCAATCTTGCAAACTGATATGTACGTTCCTGTAGAGATACACTCTAAAGCACATAGCAGATAAGTGAGAGCCAAAACACCCCTATGTTGGGGTAGGGTTTCCCTGTCCTATTTTGTCAGGAGCTAGGGTTTCACTATACACACAGCGGTTTCAAACAACCTAACATCGGGTAAGCAACCTGTCCTAATTTGGAATGGTCACTATGGATTTCGATATGCACTAGGTCGAATGGTCGAAAAGGGTGCCCCGGTAAAACCAGGGTTTGTGTTCCCATACTGTCAGAGCCCACAACCGGTCAGCCTTATGGCATGCTTTGACAAAGTCAAGCCTCCGGCAAACCATTCAGGAATGGCAGATGGCAAACACGGTGTCTTAGGCGCACCAATGCACATGCAATGCAAAGAGACACATAAATGAAATCAAAGCGGGATATCATGAGTTCGAGTCAAGCTCTCTAAACTCCCCAGTAGAGTCGCCAGAAACTGTAACACGTCCGCAAGGGACCCCGCTACAGTTCGGACTCGATTTGTGTCACGGTTCTTAATCTGAACCAAAGAGTCCAAATCTGGCAAATCGTTTTGAGAAAACAGATTTTTGAAAGAAGTGCCAAACATGGACTACTTTGCCAGATACAGAGTCGCCACCTAAATATTTTATTTTAGGGGAATTTAGGAAACCCTGACTCGGTGCCAAAGACCACGTGTCCGTCATCACCAAAGTTGCCTCGGCTCGGGAACTTGGGTACGATTGGGGAAGGTCAGCTATGAGCACCCCCTCTAGCCCGATTCGAAGATCGGCCTCTACTACCATGATATCCAATTTTGAAAACGTTATGCGTTCTTATTCCGGTTATTAGCCTAAATTTACTATGTTATGCACACAGTAGACAAGTATAGACCAAATCGCCTAAATTGGAACAAAACATTTCATGTTTGTTTCGGAAATGGTTTGCTACTCACAAGTAGGCTAAAATGCAGATTTTGCCACCCTCAAGTGGGCTTTACAAAAAAATGATTTTGCCACTATCTAGGGGGCTTAAAACTCACAGTTTTAATGCATTATTCCAATTTAGGTGATTCCACCTCCATCCATAGGCATTCAAGCAGTTATATCACATAAGCAGCTAGCCTCATGGTAATCATGCTATCATGGCAACACTCACACACATGCAAGGATGCTAAAGCAAAAGAACTTACGGAGTACTCCAAGCCAAAACAGAAACTAGTTAGTAATCATATGCATGATCCTAGTTCATGTTAAGATGGCTAATGCAACAAAGATAGGCTCGGCTAATCTACAATGACATGTGAAATGCTGCAACTAACACGTATTCAATTTGAAATTAAAATACAAATGCAGTTAGAGTGATGCACCGAGCCCGATGCATGTAAGACAAATGTGTGGATGCACGTATGCATAGCATAAGGTATGCTAATTTAAATATGTCCTAGTCTACCATCATAAGCGGGTAAATAAAAGGGAGAAAGAAGTGGGGGTTGGAAGACATGCACACACGCACCCACACTTATTACACAATTACCCTCACTCGGAGGGTCCAAATAAATATTACAGTCCGAATAAATAATACTAAATTAATTATTACAAAATTTCTAATCTAATTAACAAATTAAATGCAAAGAGAAGATGGTCGCAGCCCCGCCTCGGGATGCGTGAATGATGCATGCTCGGATTTATCTTGCCCCGAAAGCCCGTACCATACCACTGCTACCTCTGTTTACACTGCCCTGCTTCTCTGAAAACTGCAAAAATCCTGGGACAGGTTCCCTGAACCCTGTAGGACACCATCAGTTGAAGGGAATACCCACCGGCCATGGAACTTATCCATCGGCTGGGGTTTCATATTATCGGCTACCAATCCATGGCCGGTCAGCACTCTACAATGCCGGTCGGCAAAAACTCCATGCAGAAACTGGTTTTTGATAGCAACAAGGACAGACAGTGTATGGCATGCAATTTCAAGCAAATGTATGCGCGGGCACACTCCCTATCATGCAAGGGACTCAAGGGAGCATGACCCTCGACCCTTGGGCCATCAATCATGCATTTTGATGCGTGATGGCCTAAGGAGCCAAGGTTGCAATTCAATGAAAATGTATGCAACATATAAATGAATACCAAAACCCTATCATGCCAAAGTCAAGGGCCTCGGTGACCGAGAGTTGAGACGCGTTACATCACTTGTAGTATGAACACTTCTCCCCCCTCACACTTGGTTTGACACCCCAAACCAAGCAATGCAATGCATGTTATGCAAACATGGCTCGAAAGTGCAACATATCACTAAAATGCAAAGCATGCCAAATGTAATGCAACATATCATGGCAAGCATGCAATGTTCCTAACATGCAATGCTACAATGCAACTCATCATGCAATGCTAATATGGTACAATGCAAGCATGCGATTAGAGGCAACAAGTCACGCATACAACCATGTCCGAGAAGGGACTTAGACTGAAATGGGAGGCCTCAAACACCCCCCAAAATAGTGGCCAAAAGTGTCTCAAGTGATGGACAAAATGCACTACAAGTATGCAAGTCAAAAGGGGCCCAAGGCTAAGTCATAACAACAGGGCACTCCACTACCACTAACCCAAACAAGCATGGCATGAACTATACAACCCAAAAACAGAATTTTAGCATGCAAAATAGCTCCAAAACCCGCTGGTATGGCAGCCTTAAAATGACCCAAACACATAGGCATACACAATGTACATGTCAAGGCATGAAAACACAACACTTCAAGGCATTGAAAGAGACACAAAGGACAATGTAAGACCACATTATATGGACTGGAATATGATCTCAACTAATGCCAAATGATGATAATAGGCCAAGCTAGGCATGTTAATGATCTATACACTTAAGGCTCATGATCCAAAATGCAAAGCAACTATATCAAGCATGCTAAACAAGACCAAATCAGTGGCCAACAGACCTCATGCATGACAAAATATGGTCAAGAACTTCACAAGGTGAAGCCAAAATATGAGAGCATGGTAGTCAAAAGTCATGATGCATTTCTAGGCACAAACAAGGGAATACAAAGCAAGTATGTTAAGCATGCAAAGGGCCACCAATCTGACCAAAAATAGAGATAAAATGTGACCTAAATAGCACCAAAAACATCTGATATGGAGCCAAAAACAACCGAGCATATATGCTACCCTTATGAGCCCAAAACATGCCCAAATGAGACACAAAGGGAGAGGGGTGTCCCTCCCTATACAAGACTTCAAACCATCTTCTTCACCACTAAAAATCCACTAGATTTTAGTGGTGAGAAGGCTAATACAACAAAGCAAATAAGGCTCAAAGAAAAAGACACCAAAATGGGCCACAAGAGACCTAAGAGGGGGATTTCAACCCCCAATGCCAAAACACCCTTAATGAAAGTTCTTAAGCATGAAAATATAAGACTTTTTTTAGTTATACACAAAGCTCAAATCAATATGAATGATAGGTCAAAAGCCAATGCAAGATTGGGGAAAATAAAACAAGAAACTCACCCTTGAAGAACACTTCAAGAACAGTTGGTCCAGTCACTCTTTTCTGACCAAAATCAGTCCAAAACCTTAAGAATCAACCCTCAATGTCTCTCAAACTCGAAGCAAGGTGTGGTAGTGTGTGTCTTAGTGCAAAACTAAGATAAAAATGCACTTTTAGGCCACAAAACACACACAAGGAAGGAGAGAGAGTAAAATATAGAGAGAGAGGGTGTATATATCATATATATATATATATGTATAAGCTCTGGTTTTTCTTTCAAAACCACCAACCCTTGACAATGGGAGAAGAGGGGTCCTTATATAGGCAAAGGGAAATGGTTTAAACTTCTCAAAGAAGCTAAGTGAAAGGGGCAAAGGGGGCAAAGGAGTCAAAGGCTTCTTGAGGAAGCTAGGACAGCTGGCCAAGCTTCCTCAAGAAGCTTGGCCAAAGGGTTCAACCTTCTAGAAGGAAAAGGGGTGCAAAGGCTCAAAATAGCCACTTCATGCACGGGGAGGAGTGTTGGTGCATTCCAGCTGGCACAGCTGGCATGCACCAAGTCTGAAGGGTGCAAAAGGTTCACACCGGCCAGCAAAATAGGTCACCAGCCAAATAAAGTGCCGGCCGGCCATATAAAGTGCCGATTGGCCATTGGTATTAAGAAACCATGGCCGATGGCAGCAATTAATGGCCGGTGATGCAAAGGGAAGGCCGATGGGGTGTGGGGATGGCCAACAAGCCATTCCCTGCCCCTCAAAGCAAAGGCACAAGTATTTGGTGCAAAACCAAATGCAAAACGAACAAGTTGAGAGATCCTGAGGCAAGGCGCGCAACCAAGGCCTCCGGGAACTCAAAACGAACACGAACATGGATGATCACCGAGTGTTCCACCGATGACGTCCAAGTCTTGAGGACGGTCAAAAATGGGGTGTCTACACATTGTTCACATTTGAACATCTTTACTAAGTCTAGGTCAACCAATTAACTTCAATAAGCTAAGTCAATTTAGAGAGAAATTCGCATTGGGATTAATTTGATTAGCATAATATAATTTTGCCACAAAAATCTAAATTAAATGGTGACAATATTACACAAGTCGCAAGATCGAAAATCCGCTATGCTCGTAATCATCTATTGTGCCACATGTGACAATTATCCAAAATTTAATTTAATTTATGCATAAAATATTGGTTTTCGGGAGTAAATCTACTAAAATTTCTCTCAACCGAATAACCTCCCACTGACTATGGCTTGTCTAAAAGCATGATAAAAATTTTTAATTCCATACAATAGCATCATAATGTAGATTCACAACTAACTTGTCATGACCCGAACCCGCCCCCATGGGTTAAGGACATAAACGGCCAGTAATCATGAGATTACCTACGGCCTCAAACCAAACCAGACGTATTTTAATGGAGTTAACGGCGGCCAAATGGAAGCAATTTTAAAACTTTGTCCATAGAGCCGTGCTTATATGCACATCATAACATTCCATACATACATATGTTAATAACTCACAACAGAAAGTATAGTAACATAAAGTTCTATACAGACATGACCATTCAAATCTAAGTCAGCCAAAACAAAGCTATATACAGACCTACACCAAAGTCCTCGCCAACATGACAAAATAACATAGAATGGCAGAAGGGCGAAGACGTGACTCGTGCGTGAGACGCAAGGGCTGACTCTTCAAAACCTTAGTTGTTCCATACAGACTTCACTAGGGCTGGGTTTGGACTTCTCTTGGCTCACCTACAAACACATGAATGAGCGTGAGTGATAGCCCAGTGAATAATATCAAATAAGGAATATACATTGGAACAATATACATCAAACGGCCTTGGGCCTAATTTATATTTCTAACTAATACATACATACATAGATATATGTAAGTTAAGTAACTGCGATTCCAAACACATCATACAGCCTCGGGCCCAATCCATTCGTATCATTCATGTCAAACTGGCCTTTGGCCCATTCATACTTTCAAGTCATGCTATTACTCATGTCAAACTATCATTCGTGTTAAACTGTTATTCATGTCAAACTGTTATTCGTGTTGAACTATCGTTTGTGTCAAACTGGCCTCTGGCCCATTCATTTATGTCAAACTGGCCTCTGGCCCATTCACTCATGTCAAACTGGCCTCTGGCCCATTCATGCATGTCAAAACGGCCTCTGGCCCATTCATCCATGTCAAAACGGCCTTCGGCCCATTCATTCATGTCAAAACGGCCTTCGGCCCATTCATTCATTCATTTGGTATAGCAAACATTATCCACCAATCGAATCAATGAACTTATAAAACTTACATAGAAGTAAGCAATTGGACAACAACATATTTCAAATATCTCTGTTAAGATATTACTCACAGTGATCGGCTTGTAGATTTTCCCTGGAGCTTGACCCTACATATCACATAACACGTATGGGTCACAAATAATTCAATCCGTTCTTTAATTCACATATTCCTCTTTAGGCTTCATTCTTATCTCTTTAATTCAATCACAATGCTCAATGTATGCCTAAGAGTGCTCAGAAGTGAAAGGGAACAGAAAACAGAACACAGAATACATTTTTAAAATTTCAGAAAACAGGCTCCCCGTTCGAGCGGACCCAATTGGCCTACAAAAGTGCTGGTTGCATCAAATTCACGCTCGAGCGTGAACTTGGGCGCTCGAGCGGAAGGTCTGTCTACATAGCTTCCCGCTCGAGCGTGGACTTCCCTGCTCGAGCAGACCCATGCCTGCAAAAAAATACTGGGAGCATGAATTCCCCGCTCGAGCATCGATTCCCCCACTCGAGCGGACATCATAAATTCTGGGTTTTCCAGAATGGTTTCTTGAGTTCAATTTCGACATTTCAACCATATTTCTTACATATTATGGCTCCAATTTCACACATACATATACCCATATGACATCAACACCAAATCATAACACAATGAAGCTCAATTTCTTGAATTACTTACATGCATGCCTCAAATTAACCCAAACTCTTCACCAACACATCAAATTCAAACATGCAAGGCTCATACCTCCATGATCTATTGTTGCATGTGAGAAATATTCATTCATATCAACTTAATTGGTGAAGAGATGATCAAATAGATGGATTCCATACAAGATTCAACATAGATTATGCACATTGTGTTCAAATATGGAAATTCATAGTAATTTCCTACATGCATGCATTTAATGGCTTCAAATACAACAAAGTCAACTTAATTTCCTTATAATCAAACTAATCCAAGTTCTAGACCATTAATCAAACTTGAATTCACAAGATTACAACTAATATTCACAAATTCACTCACCTAGGAGCTTCAATTCTCACAATCTATAGCAAATTCTTGAGCAATCTTCAAGCCTTCCAAGATTCAAGAGCAAAACTTAGATGATCTCCCTTTTCTCTCTCTAATTTCGGGTCTCTCTCTCTCTAGAGAGTTAAATCAGCCAAAATGGACAAAAAGAGGAATTGAGTGTGTATAATGGCCCCTTTTAAAAGCTCCCTCAAATACATTCTTTTAATATAAAATAATTGGGCACTATAACACTAATTTAATCCACTTAATCTGGTTTGAATCAATTTTTCAATTAAACTTTACCGTAAACTCTAAAAATTATGCTAATCATAATGGCGTAATCAATTTCGGGTTCTGTGGCCGATAAGGCCCTCAATTTAATTTCCAAAGCAGATAATCAAACAGATATTCCTACGGTGAACAGATAGAAATTCAAAACCACATATATTCACATAATTGGCAGACAAAATCATATCAGACACATAATCAAATTCATAATAAGGACCCATTAACATAATACGGAATAGGATTATCACACAACTCATGCTATGTCACAATTAATAATGGAATTTAAATAAATAACAATTAATCATGCTATTCTAATTATAACATATTAGAAACTCTAGGTAACAAATAACAATAAGCTGTATTCAGCCCCAGAAACTTAATCATGCAACACCAGATACATTTTAAAGTAGAAATAATGAATTATTATTTCAGGAAAAATATTTTTTATTTACATAAAATTTTGAAAATTTTACAGAATATAGAAAATTTAATTCTGAGTCTAATGGTCCTAACCACGCTTAAAACAAAGCTATAACGAATTAATTATGACCATTTAACGCGATTCAGAATTAAAAATAAAACAAACAGAGCCTTAACTTCAGCAACCAAGTCGGCAGAGAAAAATGGCGTGGCTCAGCGCGCGGCTCATCTGCGGCTCAGCGCGAGGCCCAGCAGGCGGCTCAGAAGCCGGCTCAGCGAGCGGCTCAGTGTGCGGCTCAGAGAACGGCCCAGCGCGCGGCTCAGCGCACGGCGCACGTGCGTGGCGCGGATGGCGCGCGAGTGGACAGGGTGGCTGACGCGCGTGTAGGCGCTTGTATTGTGCGCTTGGCGCGTGGTAGCACGTGGAATCACGTGAGAGCGCGTGGCAGCGCATGCCCGCCGCTAACGGTGTCATCTGGCGCGTGAGGCACAGGCGCCGCCTTCCGGGGTGTTTTCTGGTCCAATTTCGGTACTCCCGAACTCCATTTTCCAAAATAAATACATTTATGGCATTAAAAATGACATTTAATGAACATAAAAATGAAGTATTTTATGCTCTTAATCTAATAAGAGTGGAAGTGCAGAAACCCTGCTCTTCATTTTACTCATTCATTAATTTTCATGCATATATCATGTATATATATTTATACAAAAAAATACACATATTTTAATGCATAAAAATAAACATGAAAATACTCAATCAGGCTCTGATACCAATGTAAATCATAGTATTATAACACAGTAGATCAAAAATTATGGTCATACCTTTTTCTACAGAGTCTGAATTGAAGGATCTCGTGGGTAAATCACGTGCTTCCTGAATCTGATCAATCAACCCAACAATGGAGTGATATTACAGAATGACTATCACTCATACAAGTCACAGTGCAAAATGGCTCTTGATCATTGTATTTTGAGAGAGAGTCAGTATATGGGAAAAACATACAACATACGTTGTTTTTCTCTTAATCACCCATGTCCCATATCATATTAGATATATAGGATAATATCTCATCTATCCATATCAGTTGATATGATAGATATGGCTATCCTGAGTGGTTATCCAAGTAAGTTTTGAATTCAAATTCAAACTTACATGGATAAGGTTCAAAAGGTTCAAAGGGTCATGCCAGAAGGGCGCCCAATTTCTAACAGTCTTCCTTGCTATCTTTTTACAAAACCAAATGGACGCACTACTTCTAGCACTTTCATTTCTGATGGATTTTCTTCATGGAAGAAAGTTAATAGTGGGAAGAATTGTGCTTTCTTAACTCATATGGGAAAGGGTCTTAATTTATCACACAGAATTGTTGTTAAATCCTACCATGATTTAACAAATCAATCGCAACACATTGAGAAGATAGTTGAGAAACAAACTTCTCAACAAGTTGCAAAAAACCATTTGCGGTTGAAGACTACGATAGATGCTGTCAAATGGCTTACATTTCAAGCTTGTGCATTTAGAGGTAGTGATGAAAGTCATGATTCTAATAATCGAGGGAATGTTATTGAATTGATAAAGCTCTTGGCATTTTATAATGCGGATGTGGCAGATGTTGTGTTACACAAAGCTCCTCAAAATGCTTCATACTACTCGTAATTCAAAAAGAGATTCTTAAGATTTTCTTTGACAAAATACAAAGATTCACTCATAAGGAGATTGATGAAGCAAAATTTTGCATGATAATGGATGCAGCTCGAGATGAATCAAAGAGGAAGCAAATGGCCATTGTTCTAAGATTTGTTAATAAAGATGGTTTTATAAAGGAGTGTTTTTTTGACATAGTTCATGTATCGGATACGACATTAGCAACTTTGAAAGAAGAAATATGTATTGTCCTATCTCGTCATAATCTCAGTGTACAAAATATTCATGATCAAGGGTATGATGGTGTTAATATGCGTGGAGAGTGAACTAGGTTGTAGGCCTTATTTCTTCATGACTATCATTTTGCGTATTATGTTCATTGCTTTGCTCATCGACTCCAATTAGCATTGAGAGTGACAGCAAGAGAGGTTATACCCATTGCCCAATTTTTTTTCTTATCTGGCTCTCACAGTTAATCTATGTAGCTCTTCTTATAAAAGGCATGATCAGTTAAAAGTTGCTCAAGCTGAAGAAATTGTAACAAAACTTACCAGTGATGAAGTTGAAACTGGTAAAGGCAAAAATCAAGTTGGGACGTTGAAACGGGCTGGAGATACTCGATGGGGTTCTTACTTGGGATCTATTTCCAGTTTGATAAATATGTTTAGTGCAACTTGTCCAGTCTTAAGTAATGTCATCAATGATGGAGCCACCTCTACTCAATGTACAAATGCAGATGTAGTTTATGATAAGATTACATCTTTTGAGTTTGTCTTTATCTTACATCTTATGAGAGATATTATGGGGACTACTGATGATCTTTGCCAAGCTTTGCAACGTAAATCCCAAGATATATTAAATGCAATGCATCTAGTGTCAACTACAAAAGCACTTGTTTAAAAATATAGAGAAGCTGGATGGATTTCTTTGTTGGAGAATGTTCAACTATTTTGTGGAAAATATGACAGATATTCCTGATATGAGTGCTCGTTACACATCTGGTAGAGGTCGTGCTTGTCACCAAAGAGATCACATTATTATTGAGCATCATTTTTGAGTTGGTATTTTTACAATTATATATATGTGATTCTCAATTGCAAGAATTGAACAACAGATTCAAAGTAGATGTGATGGAGTTGCTTATTCTTAGCTCTGCTTTAGATCCTAGAGATGATTATAGTTTGTTCAAAATTGAAGATATATGCAAGCTTGCAAATCAATTTTATCCTAATGACTTTATAGAGCAAGAAAAAATACATTTGAAATTCCAATTGCAAAACTACGAGATTGACATTCTTAAACATCTTGAGTTTCAGCAGTTGTTGACAATTTCTAACTTGTGCCCACTGTTGGTAAAAACAAGTCAGTCAACAATTTATCCTCTTGTCGATAGATTAATTCATCTAGTTCTAACTTTACCAATTTCTACGGCGACAACAAAACGTGCATTTTCGGCCATGAAAATTGTAAAGACTAGATTGCGCAACAGGATGAAAGATGATTTTCTTTCAAGCTACTTGTTAACATTTGTTGAGAAAGACATTGCTTGAGATTTTGATGTAAATTTCATCATAGATACTTTTTATATTATGAAAGAATGCAGAGCACAGCTTTAGATGCCTAAGTGGATGTGTAGAGCAAATAGTTGCTTTTTTGAAAATTAATATGGATTTACTAGAACATATCCAATTGTATTTTGATAATATTTTGTAATTATATACGATGAATGGAAACATCTAATTATGTATTTTTGTGATATTTGGGTAGAAATTGATATTGTATACCACATGCTCATTACAAATTTTTTAATTGTATATACATTGCCCCTCCCCCCCCCCCCCCGGCGGACATTAGAATCCTGTGTCCGTCCTTGGATGGACTAATATTTATGTGACATGTGTACTTCTTAATGTTAACAAATTTTAAAAAAATTAAGAAACTTAGATTAACAGTTTGGAACTCATAGTCTTTATTTAAGGATAATTAGGGTTTATTATTATTATTATTATTGGTTAACCAATAGAAAGTTTTTCTAGTTATTTAAAAATATAAAAAATTAAGAAAATTAGTTTGAAGTTTTGGAGCTCACAAGACTCTTACAAGTATATAAAAAAAAAAACTAAAATTGAATAAAAATCAAAAATATAAATAAAAAAAGTTAGTTAAATGCTTAATTATATACCTCTATTCATTGCTCTCATATTAGAAGTCATACAACCTTTAAAAAAAATTGAATGGAAAATTAAAACTAAAAACTTCAAAAGTTGAGCACTCAATTACATAATTCCATTCATTACTCTCGTACTGCAATTCATACAACCCCTAAAATAAAATAAAATAAAATAGAAAATCAAAACAAATAAATGAAAAAAGTTTAAAAGTTGAACGCTTAATTACGTACATCCATTCACTACTCACAAATTGATTTTTCAGCAACTTTACACATTGTCATTGTCGAAAATAGTAAAATAAAGTTCATAATGGGGTGAGAGATTGAGTGAGCATCAAGTTATACCAAGTGAAAAGCTAAAATAGATGACTATGACAATTTTTTTAATATTCTCCTTTCATAGTTTTACTCTTCATAGTGTTGTTTTCCTCTTGCCATAATCTGTGCAACAACCCCAAATTTATAAACAATAAATAAGATAAGATAAATATACCTAACACACGATCCTTCCTCAATCAACCAACTCCCTCAAATAGTATTTCATTTCATAGAAGAGGTATACAAAAGTGTTCACATGCAATACATATTCACCCTCCTAACAGATGAATCCATAGCATGTGTAACTATATAAAAGTGGAAGAAATGAACAATAAAGTAGATGCCCTGAGGCTACAAGTTCCAAGACTTAACACAAAGAGGTGTCAAAACCAAACATATTAAGCCCTTGGCTTGCAAAACAAAATCATACAAAAGGGGAGAGCCTTTTGCCGTCAATACAATCCACACCTTCAACTAGGCGAAATCACTGTATCCTTTCCTGGACAAATCCACTAGGGGTGAGCACAAATCCCTGTAAAGATATCTTAACAAAGTGTATATGTTTTAAACAATCTCATATGTATATGCATACAATGCCATGTCATTTTCAAATGTTAAAATTCTCCATTTCTTTCAAAGTCCATGCAATATTTCATTCAAAGTTCATTTTTTCCATGAAAGTCAAATTTATACAATGGGGTGGTAAGTACGACTCAGGTAATTCCTAGATTAGTGTCTGTAAGTAGGCAAAACAAGCACTACCAATCTCCCATTTTATTAGCTCCTAACTGGACAGCACGTACTACCTCTTATGCGTGTGCTTTCGGTCTTTCACCCTGGATACTCAGGCCAACTTAATCAATACCAGTCACACTACTTAACCGGACTTACAAAACGTATTTATCCCAAAACGTAATCAATAACAATAGTTGTTTCTCAAAACAATGAATTAATTTCCGAGTCAAGACCATAAGTGAACAATATTCAAGATAATACAAATGAATGGAATGAGAAATAATTACATAAAAATATCTCATTTGTACAATATCTTCATAATTCTCACATTTGTTCAAGTAAAGCTTCCATGGTTCAATAGTTCTCAAAATCATGGTAATGTACGATTCCATGTGACATATGGCATTTCCTCATATTCACAATCAACATCAATTTTTAAAATTTCAAAATTCAAACATATACACCACATATCACCATAATTGTTCAACCGAAATTCTTATTCCTTTCATGAGTGCCTCAACAACACAACAACATAAGAAGGTTTCTTCAATTTCTCAAGGGATTTAACATCAATTTCATGAATATTACACCAGTTTCACTTTATTCCAAATTGCCCCGAAAACCTAGGGTTTGATCAAAAAAGGGTTTTTCCTTTATTTTCAAAAATGACTACAAGCATGCATCCCTAAATGGTTCATAATTCACAAGGTAATTTATCTTGGACCAAATCATGAGAAAGAAATAATTTCTCTAACATTTTCTAGGTTCAACATCTTAAAATTCAAATGCAAACCCAAAATTAGAACTTGTAGTGAAATGCGCAAGATATCTAAAACCATATATCTATAACTCAAAGAAAACGCCTACCTCAAGACCTTGAGAAGAAAAGATGAAAAGCTTCGAAAATCAACGACGTTAAAATTTGATCTCCGTCGTACACAACATAGTCCTGGATGAGCTCTTCAAAATTAACGAAGACACTACGGTCAAAATCTCAATGGATAATGAGAGATCAAGGAGTAAGTGAAGTGGGTGGAGGGTTTTTAGAGAGAGATAAGAGAAAAGAGAGTGAGAGTTAATGTAGAGAGAGATTTTGAAGTGAAAAGTGATAGAAAAGTGTGTAAGGTTCAACTTTTGAAGTGATTTGACACAATTTTGGGAGCAGAATGCAGACAGACCGCTCGAGCTATCAAACCTATGCTCGAGCGAACAATTCAAATTTGGGAGATCGCTTAAGCGATCAAACCTACGCTCGAGCAAAAAATAACCAATCTCAGAATCTCCACTTCCTTCTGTAAAAGACCGCTCGAATGATGAGGCTTCACTCGAGTGAAGAATACTTGCTCCCAGAAGTTCAGACTACAAAACAAGATATTGGAAGGTTGATTTCACCGCTCGAGCGGTCTCAACCTAAAGATGAGACAAAGTAATTTCAAAACATTACCCAACCTTTACAGTTTCTCTCTCTAACACCAAAAAGTACAAGATGACAACTCGAGACACACTAAGATTTACCTACCAGAACAATCACAAAGAAGAATGGATAACAACACAAGGCTCAAGAGGTTCAACAATGATGAAGACAACACAAAGAGACAGAAATTTCCAATTAATGCAGTCAATTTGCTTTACAGGATTCGGGACATCACAACCTCCCCTCCTTAGGGAATTTCGTCCCCGATCATAAGGAAATTTTATACAAAATCTTTGCTTTTCACAATCATAAGGAATTCAAGAACTTGTTATCTGCAATGAAATGCCCAATTTCCATAACAACATTTAAGTACACAATGACCTCAAATTAACTAAATATTGTTAAACAAATTTGGGTGTTTGGAGCAAACTTCCGCTTCCCGTTCCAAAGTTGCCTCCTTAACACCATGATGTCTCCATAACACCTTCACCAAGGGTATGGTCTTGCCCCTCAACACTTGTTCTCAGGTATTTGGACTGGTCGTTTTTCATAAGAGGTATCCTTATCTACCTCTAAATCAATCCAATCAAGCACATGCGAAGGGTCAAGTTCATACTTTCTAACCATGGAAACATGAAACACATCGTGAATCTTGGAAAGTTACGGCGGTAAAGCCAAATGGTATACCACCTCTCCGATCCGCTCTAAGATCTCAAAAGGCCCAATGAACCTTGGAGATAGTTTACCACATTTCCCAAACCTCATCAAGCCCTACCTCGGTGAAATCTTAAGAAAAACATGATCACCGATCTCAAAAGATAGAGGTTGTCTCCTCTTGTCGGCATAACTCTTTTGTCGGCTTTGAGCCGTAATCAATCTCTTTCAAATAAGAGTAACTTTCTCGGTTGTCTCTCGGACTAACTCTAGGCCCAACATCGTGCATCACTTACTTTAGCCCAACAAATCGGTGATCTACAAGGTTGGCCATACAAGGGCTCAAACGGTGCTTTCTTGATACTCGCTCAATAACTATTGTTAGAGGCAAACTCAATCAACGGTAGGTGTCTCTCCGATGCCCCTTGAAATCTAAGACACAAGCCCAAAGCATATCTTCCAAAATTTGTATAGTACGCTTGGATTGTCCATCGGCTTGAGGATGATAGGTTGTACTAAAGGTCAGTTTGGTCCCCAACGCCTCTTGAAGGCTTTGCCATAACCGGGCGGTGAAACGAGGGTCTCTATCTGAAACAATACTCACTGGGATCCTATAAATTCGAACTATGACTCTAATGTAAAAATCAGCCACATAATCAATTGAGTCGCCTGTGCACATGGGGATGAACTGTGTGGACTTAGTCAACCTATCAACAATCACCCAAACGGCATCATTACCACGTTGTGTCCTTGGAAGTCCAACCACGGTGTCCATGGTGACATTTTCCCACTTCTACTCAGCTATAGGTAAGGGTTGTAACAAACCCGCTGGTCTTTCGTGTTCGGCCTTCACTTATTGACTAGTAAGGCATTGCGATACAAATAAAGCGACATCCCGTTTCATGCCCCTCCACCAAAACTGACGACTAAGATCAAGGTACATTTTTGTGCCTCTCGGATGTATCGCAAGGCGTGAATGATGAAACTTCTGAAGTACCTATTCTCTACAAGGTTCTAGTACAAACAAACGGTCTAAATACCTCGGATTGAGATCCGAATGGATGTTCAAACCCTTCTCTTTCTTCCTATTGGAGTTTCTCTCACGGATTGTATCCACTTCATGGTCACCCTATTGTGTTTCTATGACTTTGCTAATCAAGGTGGGTTGTGTAATCAAAATAAACAAGGTAGCATCCTCACTAGACTCGCCAAGATGCAAGTCATACTCGCCAATATCACCCAACATAACGCATTCCTGAGTGGCCATACTTGCCATAATATTCACAGACTTCCAACTAAGGGCATTAACCATAACATTGGCCTTTCCCAAATGATAGTGCAACTCAAAATCATAGTCTTTCATAAACTCCATCGACCTACGTTGGCGCAAATTCAGACCTTTTTGAGAGAACAAGTATTTTAAACTTTTGTGGTCAGAATAAACGTCAAACTTCTCACCATACAAATAATGTTTCCAAATCTTCAAGGAAAAAATTATTGCTGGTAGTTCTAAGTCATGAGTGGTGGGTAGTTCTTCTCATGGATTTTTAATTTTCGCAACCTGTAAGCTACAACTTTCTCCTCTTGCATCAACACACACCCAAGCCCATCCTAGGACGCATCACATGAACAGTATAACCCAAACCCCTTTATGGAATTATCAAAACTGGAGCGGTAGTCAATCTAGCCTTAAGTTCTTGAAATGACTCTTCACAAGTCTCGTTCCATGTATACTTGAGACCCTTTCTGGTCAACCTGGTTAACGGTGCAGCTAATCTAGAGAGGCCCCTCACAAAACGTTAGTAATACTTAGCTAATGCTAAGAAACTTCAGATTTCAAAAGCGTTCTTAGGTTGTTCCCAACCCTGTATGGCATCTATCTTAGAGGAATCTACGGTTACCCTTTCCCTTGACACCAAAAATTTCACCTCTGTTAGCCAGAATTTATATTTCTCGAATTTAGCAAACAATTTGTGCACTCTAAGCAAGTCAAGTACTATGTACAAATGTTCCTCGTGTTCCTCCTCAGACGGTGAATATATCAAAATGTCATCCACAAAAATGACTACAAACCAATCTAAAAACTCTTGAAAGACTTGATTCATCAAGTCCATAAATAATGTTGGGGCATTGGTTAACCCGAATGGCATAACAAGAAACTCATAATGGCCATAACGCGTATGACAGGCTGTCTTCTAGACATCCCCCGCCTTAACCCTCAACTGATGGTACCCCAACCTTAAGTCTATCTTTGAAAAGCAACGGGACCCTCTAAGTTGGTCAAATAAGTCATGTATTTTCGGTAGGGGATACTTGTTCTTAACTGTAACTCGATTCAACTTGCGGTAATCTATATACAACCGCAATGACCCATCATTCTTCTTCACAAAGAGAGTCGGCACTCCCCAAGGTGATGTACTAGGGCAAATAAAGCCCTTATCTAAGAGGTCTTGGAGTTAGATCTTCAATTCATGCAAATTAGAGGGTGCAAATCTATATGGTGCCATAGAAATTAGTGTCATGCCTGGCACTAAGTCAATAGAGAATTTAATCTCTCGATGGGGTAGTAGACCGATGAGATTTTTAGAGAAAATATCTGGGTATTCACAAACTACCCTTGGCAAGTCACCACGGATCACACTATTTTCATTAATTAAAGAAAGGGCAAAAAGAAAACCAAGTCCTTCCTAACCTTTAAGGTTATACAACGGCGGAATGAAGCTATCAACCCGGTCACTTGTGAAACAAAAGCAATTCCCAGTAGGTGTACATACGAACACTCGGTGGTGTTGACAATCTATCGTGGCCCAATAATGTGACAGCTAATCCATACCCAATATAACATCAAAAGTGTGCATGTCGAAGATAATAAAATCAAAAGAGAGTCAGCGATCCACAACCTCAATCTCGCAAGAACGTCACGCTCACCCTAATGCCATTATACCGCTAATCGATGACTCGATCCACAAAGGAGATTTTAGTTGATTAATCTCTAATCCCAAACCAGAAGCAAAGCAGTAGATATAAATGAATGCGATACACCCATATCAATCAACACTCTAGCCATAAAATTGAATACAACAAAATTACCTCTCACAATAGAGGTTTCTGACAACTGCTTTGGCACTGTAACGGCGTATACACACCCCTGTGGCCTCTAATCAACCTGCTCATCTCTTAGAGCATAGGCCTGCTGTACCGACTGAGCTAAGGTGGCTCCCTGACTAGCTCGTAAGGCTTGAACTGAATGAGCTTGCTAGTGGCCCTAAGTCTGTCTCAACCTTGATACGGCAGATGTGCCTCCCAACTATAGGCATGTTCTCCTCATATGCCTTGACTGACTGCACTAAAAGAAAATAGGTCCCTGCCCTTACTCTGGGACTGACTCTGAGATCGGTTAGATGGTGGTGGTGATGGCATTTGCTGCCCTCCTCCCTTCTGTGGAGATGCATTGGCTTTGTGACCCAGCTGGCCATATTTGAAATAGGTGAATCCGCCTTGGACGTTCTTCCTCGCGTTGTCACTAGGCAACGAAAAAGTATATTTGGTCTATTGTGAATGGGATTGAGACGAAACAGAGCCCCTATGTTTTTTACTAGACCTGAAGTCCCCCTGTGACTCTTCTCTTTGGATCTTGAACCTCGGATCCTCTTCTCCTCAGCCTGCACTATGATTACAAAATGTGTCGCCACCTCCATTGAACAGTCATAGTTCCAGATCATATTTTTGACAACCTTGAATAAAATTTTTGTCCTGAGTCTCTTCTTAAACTCAATGCAACGGCGTTCTTTCATCGCTACCAACTCTTTTGTAAACCAGGACAAGCTAGTAAAGGCTGCTTCAAATTGGGCCATTGTTATGTTTAGTTGTTTGAGGTCTAAAAACGCTTGCCTCTGTCTCTCTCTAGCAGTGGGAGGTAGGTACCTGTCATGGAAAGTAATAACAAAGGCTTTCCACGTCGGCTCAACTCTGCCTTTGCCGTATTTCCACTATTGGCTTAGATCCCCTTTCAAATAATTGCTCACTAGAGTCACTCTGAGCTCACCATCGTCAATGTGAACAATTCAAATGTCTTCACTATTTGCTCCTACCATTCATCTGCCTTCTTAGGCTTCGAACCCCCATGAAACTCATCTGACTTAGCTCGTAAGAATTCCCAAGTAAGAAAAGCCACCCTAGTCTCTACGGCATTTTCTCGGGCTTGACTTGTGAGGCCCCTGAAAATTTTATTTTCTTAAAGGTCCCTTACTTTTGGAATATTGTAATGAAGACCCTTGATTTCCTAAATAATTTTAACTTTAACCCTAGAGGCTAAAACTCGCAAATCCTAATCGATTTTGGTAATTTAGGAATCATTTCTAATACTGTAATACTGATTAAATGACTCCCTAAGTATGGGATTACCACTTGAAACCCTAGATTTTTCCAATTTTTATCATGTTCGTTGATTGATAGCCTTTTTATTCGAAATAATAAATCTAAATCGAATTAGATTCTCTAACCCTAATTTAGTTTAATTCTACACTTAAATAAATGTTCCAATTCATAAATTAAATCCAACGCCCTCAAATTTTTATTACATTAGTAATTAACCCCTAGTTAGTACTATTATATATATATACTTGTACCTTTAAACATGTTTAAATAATATATTTTGGAATTTTCATCAATTGTACAAAAAATAAAATAAAATAAAATAATTCCCTCAAATCCACTCGACATGGCCATCCACCCTTGGGAAATGAAAGATATACATCTTTTTTCAAACAAATCCATGAATTCATGGAAAAGTGTTCTAGTACACCCCAAAACATGGAACCTCGTTTCCACCTCAAGTTCCATCCTAACTAAAGCCTAACTAGATCATGATTAATTACACAATTAAGGCCTCTAATCATCCACTATTCCATTAAGTTCAAACTAAATCCAAAATATCCAATCCATTTCCAATTAATGGGCAAATTGGACCTTTTGCACCAATTTTAGTATAAATAAAACCTCTCCCTTGGTGTTTTCCACACAAGAACACACACTCTACAACACCACACGGCTGGGAGGAAAGAGAGGGCAAGAGAGTGAGCTTGGTGAATGAAGGAGAGAAGAGAAGAGAATGTTTTGTTAGCAATTCAACCAAACCTCAAGTAAGCCACATCACCATCCCTCCTTCTATTTCCTTTTTCAAATACATGTTATTAGAATTTTAAAATCATATTTTCTGATGTGTTGTAATGGTGTTCATATGTTCAGAGTTGATGAGTTGAGCTTTGATCCTTCTTCTACTCATATTTTCTCTTAATAGATGCAAAATTACTTTTTCTTCCCATGTCTCACATTATTTTGAAAGGCACACCATCATTCTAAAAATCTAAGTTATTAATACATTATTTAGTATGTTTTCTTCACAAAATAAGTGAAAAATTTCCCTTAGTTGGTCTCTTTTCTCACCAATCTTCTTATTTTGAGTATTATGCATAAAAAACCAATTTTTACAGCCGACTTTCGAAATTTCTAGAAAAATGTATGAAAATCTCCTAGACTCAATTTCATGTCAAAAACTTCCTTAAAGAGTCATCTTTCAAGGAAATTTGTTTCTTTGAAAAAGAGTGAGCGGTTTGAAAGAAATCCAATTCCCGGGGGTGATAACCGGGATACCACCGTCCTGTCTAGGTCGTCTTTTTCATTTTCTTTTGAGTCTGTTGTAACGGAAGAATCCGACGGCTCGGAAGTATTTAATGAGAACGACGTGGATGTGGTTTCGGAGTATTTTTCTGTGCCTTTGATTTATTGCTTAAATCAGGATTTTCAAAATTTTGATGAAAACGACGAGAAAGAAATTCCTCCGGTTTTGCAACGGTTAATTGATCAAGAGCAGGAAAGATTTGTTAAACCTTTAATGGATGAAATCACTACTGTGAATGTTGGTACTGAGAAGGACCCGCGGCTGGTCCAGATCGGGTCCACGTTGTCTTCTGAGGAACGCGAGCGCTTAATCGCTTTGTTAAAAGATTTCAAAGATGTTTTCGCGTGGTCCTACGAAGACATGCCTGGAATCGATCCTGAGATTGTACAGCACCGGATCCCTCTTGATCCCGAGGCCCGACCTGTCAAACAGAAGCTCAGGAGGCTCCGCCCTGATTGGGCCATTAAGATCAAGGAAGAGGTCACCAAGCAGATTGACGCAGGCTTCCTGTTGGTGTCTGAGTATCCGACTTGGTTGGCCAACATTGTTCCTGTGCCGAAGAAAGACGGCAGAATTCGGGTCTGTGTAGACTTCAGAGACTTGAACAGGTCCAGTCCGAAGGACGACTTTCCCTTGCCACACATCGATGAACTGGTAGATTTCACGGCAGGACATGCCTTGCTTTCGTTTATGGATGGTTTCTCAGGCTATAATCAGATAGTAATGGCGCCCGAGGATCGGGAGAAGACTGCATTCACTACCCCGTGGGGTACATATTGTTATCGAGTGATGCCATTTGGGCTGAAAAACGCGGGAGCTACCTATCAGCGGGCAGCAACTACGATATTACATGATATGATCCATAAAGAGGTCGAGGTGTATGTGGACGACATGATTGTCAAGTCCAAAGAAAGAGAGGGCCACTACACCGCCTTACAAAAGTTTTTTCAAAGGATCAGAGAATTTCGGCTGCGGCTAAATCCCCAGAAGTGTACTTTTGGTGTTACAGCAGGAAAGATGCTAGGGTTTCTGATAACGCAAAGGGGCATCGAGGTCGACCCTTCCAAAATCAAGGCCATCTTAGAAATGCCACCACCAAGGACTGAAAAGGAGGTGCGAGGCTTTCTAGGTAAAGTGCAATTCATAAGGCGGTTTATCTCTAAACTAACCTTGACTTGTGAACCACTTTTTGGCCTCCTAAAGAAAGGAAAGAAATTCCAATGGGACGGCCGATGTCAAGCAGCTTTTGAGCAGATCAAAGAGTATCTACAGAACCCGCCTGTATTGTCACCGCCAGAACCGGGGAGACCGCTGATATTGTATCTATCGGTAACTGAGACCACCATGGGCTGCATGCTCGCACAGGAGTCAGAAGACAAAGTGGAAAGGGCTATCTACTATCTGAGCAAGAAGATGCTGGATTACGAGACCCGCTATACACCACTGGAGAAGGCTTGTTTGGCCTTGGTATGGGCTACCCGGAAGCTGCGGCACTACCTGTTAGCTCACTCTGTAATGTTGGTTTCACGTTTGGATCCCATCAAATATCTTTTCGAGAAACCAGCACTTACAGGTAGGCTGGCTCGTTGGTTGCTATTGCTTTCCGAATTTGACTTGAAGTATGTAACACGCAAGTCGGTGAAAGGGAGAGCGGTAGCGGAGTTCCTTGCCGACCACCCGGTTGAGGGGGATGAAGCGGTTGAGTACCTATTCCCAGATGAAGCGATTCTGCATATCGAGGATGAAACTTGGGCGATGCACTTTGACGGAGCGTCAAACCAGTATGGGTATGGGATAGGGGTGTTGCTGATAGCGCCTGACGATTCCCGTATCCCTTTGGCATTCAAGCTCCAGTTCAGAGTCTCGAACAATGAGGCAGAGTATGAGGCATGTATTGCTGGTCTGGAAGCAGCCCTAGAGCTAGGGGTAAGACGGCTGGACGTCATTGGGGACTCGAATCTTGTTGTATCTCAAGCAAAAGGAGACTGGAAGGTCAAGGAGGAAAGGATGATAATTTACCACCAAACCTTGGATTTGTTAATTCCTCGGTTCGAGAAACTAAATTTCACCCACCTCGTAAGAGAGAACAACAGGTTTGCAGATTCGTTAGCAACTCTATCTTCCATGATAGACATCCCGTCGGGAGTCCGGATGCGTCCAGTCATCATTGATCAGAAGTTTGCGCCAGCATACGAGTCGGTTTCCGCCATAGATGAGGCCCAAGACGACAACCCCTGGTATTACGATATTTGGAACTTCTTGGAAAAGGAGACGTATCCGATAGGGGCAAGCGCTAAGGATAAAAGGGCCATTAGAAGAATGGCTATTCAGTTCATCATCTGCGGAGGTAAGCTGTACAAAAGAGGTCATCTGGGAATGCATAAGCTCTGTGTAGAAACTGAAGAGTCGAAGCGCCTAATGGGGGCCATCCATGGAGGAGAGTGCGGTGCACACATGAATGGAGTGATGTTGGCCAGAAAGATCCTTAGGCAGGGTTACTACTGGTCGACCATGGAAGAGGATTGTATCGGCTTTGTTCGGCGATGCCACAAATGCCAGATCCATGCGAACCGTATGAATATCCCACCATCCAAGTTGTACAACATGACTTCCCCGTGGCCGTTCTCCGTGTGGGGGATTGATGTGATCGGAGCTGTTACCCCGAAGGGATCGAACGGACATGAGTATATCCTCGTAGCGATAGATTATTTCACGAAGTGGGTCGAGGCCCAATCATACGCGGTGTTGAAAGCGTCGCACGTCGCAAAGTTCATCAGGAACAACATCATTTGTCGCTACGGGGTGCCAAATGAGATCATCTCGGATAATGGATCCCACTTTAAGAAAGAAGTGGTCGACTTGTTGGAAAAGTATAACGTGGCTTTTCATAAGTCATCTACGTATCGGCCGCAAACCAATGGAGCAGTTGAGGCCGCCAACAAGAACATCAAGCATATACTGCGAAAAATGGTGGAGACCTATCGAGATTGGCCAGATAAGTTGCCGTTCGCTCTGTGGGGCTACAGGAAATGAGACAGCATGCACAAGCAGAGGGCATGTCGCCGGAAGCCTTGCCAGTGATGGTTGGTGCGATTACCAGCATCAGAAAATCGATTGGCCAAACTCGGAATGTCTAACATCCCATCGTCCGTCAAAGACCGAGCATCGCGCATGCTGAGTCCACACATGCGCCCTAAGGATTGGACATGGCCAAAATTAAGTTGGGGTAGGAGCTCCTCGTCGCGCTCGGACTCCATTAAGGCTCGGAAATCTTCAAAGGTAGGACACATCTCTTGCCCGGCGAAGCTAAAGACATGTGTCACCGGATTCCAAAATCTTGCCGCGGCGTGAAGAAACGGGAGATGCAACGGGGTACGACCCAGAGTGAATAGTGCATTTATGCCGAAACCCCAGAAATTCACCTTTTCCGAGCCATCCAAGCTAGCAATCCAAGCTGTGAGATTTTGAGCAAGAAACTCTTCCATTGGAGCAAATCAGTGTGAAAATGAGGAAAACTACGAAGCTGAGATCTTTTGTAGGAGATAAGGTTGAGTGGGGGGGACAGGTGTCAACATTCTGGTGGTTCTCCTCGTTTAGTGCCGACTGGCCAGAAATATATGCCGACCGGCATAAAAATATGCCGACCGGCCATTTCAGTTTGCCGACAAAACAGACATACGGCCGGTAGCCACTCCTTGCAGCCGGTGGTTCCTACACCGTGCCGGTGGGCTTCCTCCCTGGTCTCCTGAGCTGTTTATGCTAAGAATTGGGGAACTTCACCACCTCCAAATCCCCCCCGGCAATAAACTCTTGCGAAGTCACGCCCGTCTGCTTATCGAGTTTTGAACATTTGCTTATCGAGTTGTATTTCGCTCTCTTGTAGCTCTCGGTTCGTTTATCGAGTTGTATTCACACTTGTTTGGTTGTGTCATAGCTTTGTTTTGCTTATCGAGTTGTAAGTCGGTTCACTACCTGATTATTACGATGACGAATTTCCAAAATGAGTTCAATTTCGTTCACATTGTGGTGTGAAACCCTGCGATGCGATGCACAGAAGATCCACAAATGCAACACCCTTTGAATAAAACGATTAGTTTCATTCCCCATCACATGTTTTGCAAAGTGTATGAATTTTGAGAAAGAAAATAAACCTGCCTGAGGCAGTGCAATGTGCTTAAACTACTAGTAAAAAAGGGAAATAAAACGTAGAATGGCAGGGTAGCCAAGTATTAGAACTGATACCGGTGAAACTCCCTTTGCGGTTAACGCACCTTCCGCGTCTTTGTTCGGGTCAGCCGCGTTGGATGCCCTCACAATACGGGAAGTCACACCTTTGAAACGTGAACCTTTGAGTTGACCTCAGGCCACAACTTCTGCAAGCAACGCTCGATGCATGCGAAGAATGTCCCGCCCCGTATCCTTTTCATGCTTTGTGAGCCCCGCAAATTATTTCGATTATGCTGTGTAATAGTACGTTCCTTTACTTGCGTAGACCGCATGTTAAATTTCATTACTTGCGTAGACCGCATGCTTAATTCCATTACTTGCGTAGACCGCATGTTAAATTTCATTACTTGCGTAGACCGCATGCTTAATTCCATTACCTGCGTAGACCGCATGTTTTGATTGCGTAGACCGCATGCTTAATTCCATTACCTGCGTAGACCGCATGTTTTGATTGCGTAGACCGCATGTTTAATTCCATTGCCTGCGTAGACCGCATGTTTTGATTGCGTAGACCGCATGTTTAATTCCATTACCTGCGTAGACCGCATGTTTTGATTGCGTAGACCGCATGTTTAATTCCATTATCTGCGTAGACCGCATGTTTTGATTGCGTGGACCGCATGTTTAATTCCATTACCTGCGTAGACCGCATGTTTTGATTGCGTAGACCGCATGTTTAATTCCATTACTTGCGTAGACCGCATGTTTTGATTGCGTAGACCGCATGTTTAATTCCATTACCTGCGTAGACCGCATGTTTTACCTGCGTAGACCGCATGCTTAATTCCATTACCTGCGTAGACCGCATGTTTTGATTGCGTAGGCCGCATGTTTAATTCCATTACCTGCGTAGACCGCATGTTTAATTCCATTACTTGCGTAGACCGCATGTTTAATTCCGTCACCTGTGTAGACCGCATGTGTTAAATACTTAGATCGCTTGTTTGTTTCGTCACCTGCGTAGACCGCATGCTTATGATCAATTTCGTCGCCTGCGTAGACTGCTTGCTCCGCTTGCCTAGTTGTATTTCAATATGCATTGTCATGCTCTCTACTTACTTTGCGCTGTCACGCATTTCGAGTACACCACTATTCTTGCATTGTCATGCATGTCGCTAACAATATTGTACCTGTTAGGTTTGTTTTCTTTGCAGGCACGATATTGTATGTACGGTTCATTTGAAGCTGGTGCAACCAGACGAGCCGCACAGGTATTGTATCCTCCGAGTGAGACGTATTGAGAATTCCATAATTCTCTTACATCCTTTCTGCATTGTAGTGTAGTTTGGTATGCTAGCTTAAAATTGTCGCATGTTTGCTTCATTACAGCTTTCTTTGCATGATCATAAGTTATGCTCGGCTTCGCGCATTGTCTTGCATTTTGCCCCCGCCTTCGGGCGCATATCTTATTTGTCTTGTATGTTTGTCTAAGTCTTCGGCCTTGTCAAAAATGGGTCGTCTCTAGGCTTTGACATTCACTCCCGTCATTGTTATGACTTTCGAGTTCTGTCAAAGAGGGGCAACTGTAGACACCCCATTTTTGACCGTCCTCAAGACTTGGATGTCACTGTTTGAACACACGGTGATCTTCCATGATTGTGTTCATTTGGAGTTCCCGGAGGTCTCGGCTCGCGCGCCTTACCTCAGGATCCCCGAACTTGACTGTTTAGTGTCTGGTTTTGCGCCGAACACTTTTGTTTTGCCTTAGAGGGGCAGGGAATGCCTTGTGAGACATCCCATACACCACCGGCAGTGGCTGGAGGCCATCGGCTGGTCTTTTTCTTCCATCGGCAATTTTGTTTGCCGGTCGGCACACTTTATTGCCGGTCGGCATAATATGTTGCCGGTCGGCACTGTTTTTTGCCGGAATAGTTTTTTTGGGCAGCCGACCACTGTTCCTCCACTTTATGGAGATATTTTGTGCCAGCTGTGATAGCTGGCACCAACTCCTTTCCCCTCCATACACGTGTATGGAGGGATTTCCCTCTAGCCAAGCTTGTTGAATAAGCTTTGCAAGAGGGATCCTTATAAGGGAGAGGCTTTCCTCTTGGTTCTAGGTTAGAAAAACAGAAGCAAAATCAGCCTTTAGAGATATAGATACATATTATCTCTATACCTCTCTCCCTCTCCCTTCTTGTGTGTGTTTCTTGGCCCAAAAGGTGTGTTTTACCTTACTTTTGCACCATTACACACACCATTACACCTTAGTCCGAGATTGAGGGACTTGGGGGAGTTGTTTCTTGAGTTTTGGACTGGTTTTGATCCAAAGAAGGAGGTTAGGCCATTTGTTCTTCAAGGGTTCTTCAAGGGTGAGCATCTTCCCTTTTATTCCCCAAACTTGCATTGGTTTTCTACCTATTTTGTTTATTGTTTTGGCTCTTGTGTATAACATAAAAAAGGCTCATATTTTCCTGCTCTAACACTTTCATTAAGGTCACTTTGTGGTTAGATTGCAAACTCACCCTCATAGGCCTTGTTTGGCCTATTTTGGTGCCATTTTGATAAGGTTTTGTTCACTTCAGCATTTTGATCTTTTGATCACCAAAAATCAGTGTATTTTAGTGTCAAAAAAGTTGGTTTGAAGTCTTGCATAGGGGAGGGACACCCCTCTCCCTTTATGGTTTTGTTTCCTTGCTTTTTGGGCTCAAAAGGATAGCATGTGTGCTTGTTGTTTCTTGGCTTCATTTCAGTACTTTTTTAGGCATCTTAGGTCTTACATAATCTCTGTTTTTAGTCGGATTTGGGCCCTCTTGTATGCTTGTAATACTTGCTTTGTATTGCTCCATCTTGCTTAGAAATACATCCCATGATTAGGCCATGATTTTTGTGTGTGTTGGCTTGGTCCCATGAAGCATTTAGCATTGTTTTTCCATGCTTAAAATCTGTTGGTTACCAACTTGGTCATGTTTGGCATATTTGTTATGGTTGCTATGTATTTTGGCTTGTGAGCCCTCAAGTATATGAGTCATAAGTGCTTTGGTTGGTCTACTTTGATGAGTGGAGGTTGTTTGCCATGCCATTTTAGTCCAAAAATCATGCCTACATGTGTGCATGCATGGTCTTTTCCATATCTTGAGGTTGTGTCTTCCTATGCCTAAGAATGAGCCTTGGTGTATTTGTTTCATGGGGTTTATTTTAGTTGCCATATTAGGAGTTTTTTTTTGGGGTCCTATCTTGCATGCATAAATTCTGTTTTTACTTGTTTTAATCATGCCATGAATGGCCATGTTGGTGGGGGTAAGTTGTCTCCTTTAGTGCCTTAGCTTTGGGACCATAAGTTTGCTTGTTAACATGAGTTGATTGTCTATCATTTTAAGCGCTTTTGGCCACTGTTTTGAGAAGGGTGAGGGCCTGCCCCTTTGCCACTTCAAGCCCTCTTGCATGCTTGCTCCATGTTTGTCGCATATTTGTTCCATTAAGCTTTGTAGCACATCAATTCCATGGTCAATTTGCTCCATGTTTGCATCATGTTTGTATCTTGTGTGCTTGGTATCATACATTTTTGTCATGATAGTTGCATATTGCTTCTTGTTTTTTTCACCTTGGTGGCATGACACATTTGAGGCTTGTGAGCATTACATGCATTGCATTTACTTGGTTTGGGGTGTCAAACCAAGTGCGGGAGTCAAGGACCATTCATACTTCAAGTGATGTAATGTGCCTTGATCCCCGGTCATCGGGACCTTTGACTCCTACTTGATAAGGCCCCGGTTTTCATGTTGTTTGTTGCATGCATTTTCATATCAAATGGCAAATTCGATCCTTTGACCCACCATGTACCATTGATGGTTCAAGGATCGAAAGTCATGCTTCTTTGAGTTCAAAATATGATAAGAAGTAGGACCATGCTTACATGTGTCCAAAAACTCCATGCTATGCACTGTCTGTTCTCTGTTTGCTGTCAGATTGTCTTCTGCAGGAAGTTTCTGCCGACCGGCAGAATTTAGTGCCGACCGGCACTATCTGGAGTGCCGATGGATCCGATAAAGTGCCGATGAGAATTTTAAAGTGCCGGTGGCAATTCTGTCTGGCCGGTGGTGCTCTGCAGGATGCAGAGAGCTTGTTCCAGTACTTTGGAAATTTTCAGAAAGACAAGGCAGTACAAACAGAGGCGACAAGAGTATAGTACGGGTTTTCCGGGCAGGACGGATTCGAGCATGCATCATCCGCTCGCCCCGAGGCAGAGGCTGTGGCCACCCTCTTCATTCTTTTGCTTCCCTTTTTTTAATTAATTAGGAAATTTTGTAATAATTTTATTTGTTCATTATTTTGGGACTGTAATATTAATTCGAACCCTCTGAGTGAGGGTAAACATGTAATAAGTGTGGGTGAGTGTGTGTATGTCTTCCAATCCCCATTTCTTTCTTCCCTTTTATTTACCAGCTTATGATGGTAGATTTGGGCATTTTTGAAATTAGCATACCTTATGATATGCATGCGTGCATTCATGCATCTGTTAACATGCACCGAGCTCGGTACATCATGCTAACCGCATTCGTATTTTCAAATTCCAAAATTGAATACATGAATTCGTTGGTTGCATATCGTATGCCATATCTAGGTTAACCGAGCCTGCCTAGATCACATTTTGCATGTGATGCATTAGCCACTTTTAACATGAACTAGGACATGCATGTTTGCTAACTAGTTTACTGTTTTGGCACGGAGTACGATGTAAGTATTTTTGCTTTAGCATCCAGCATGCGTGTGAGTGTTGCCATGACAGTATACTTGCCATGCGGCTAAGTGCTTACATGAGATAAATTGCTTGAATGCCTGTGGGTGGAGGTCAAATTGCTTAAATTGGGATAATGCGTTAAAACTGCGATTTTTAAGCCCCTTAGATAGTGGCAAAACCATCTTTTCCAAAAGCCCACTTGAAGGTGGCAAAACCTGCATTTTAGCCTACTTACGAGTAGCAAACCATTTTCAAAACGAACATAAGATGTTTTATTTCCAATTTGGGCGATTCGGTCTATACTTTTTTGCTGCGCGCATAACATAGTAATTCTAGGCTAACAATTGGTTTAAGAACGCATAACGTTTTCAAAATTGGATATCACGGTTAGTAGAGGCCGGTCTTCGGACCGGGCGAAAGGGGGTGCTCATAGCTGACCTTCCCCGATCGTACCCAAGCTCCCGAGCCGAGACAACTCCGGTGATGACGGACATGTGGCCTTCGGCACCGAGTCAGGGTTTCCTAAATTTCCCCATTTAAAAAAAATATTTAGGTGGCGACTCTGTATCTGGCAAAGCAGTCCATGTTTGGCACTACTTTCTCAAAAAATCTGTTTCTCAAAACAATTTGCCAGATTTGGACTCTTTGGTTCAGATTAAGAACCGTGACACAAATCGAGTCCGAACTGTAGCACGAGGCCCACGCGGGCGCTGTTACAGGTGGCTAATGTGGTTTCAATCACATTAGTATTTTTATGAGATAAGGTAATGTTTAAATTGAATTGGTTAGCAGAACATGTTCCCTTTTGAAAGCTAAAGTCTTACGCAAGTGGTTATTTCGGAACCCTTGAACGGAGCAGTTGTATTCGGACCCTAGGTGGTTTTGGTGTGAGGAGGGAATGGGCGAGGCCCTTATTTACCGACTCTTTTAAGGTCCTCGGTCGACACTACGTGGTATGTAACCATTGGTAGGCATCCGGGGTAAGGTCTGTCCATAAGGCTGACCGGCTATGGGCTCTGACAGTATGGGAACACAAACCCCGGTTTTACCGGGGCACCCTTTTTGACCATTCGACCTAGTGCATATTCGGAACCATAGGGACCATTCCAAGCTAGGACAGGTTGCTTACCCGATGCTAAGTTGTTTGAAACCACTGCGTGCGTAGTGAAACCCTAGCTCCTGACAAAATAGGACAGGGAAACCCTACCCCAACATAGGGGTGTTTTGGCTCTCTTTACTTGCTATGTGCTTTCAAAATGTATTTCTGCAGGGAAATGAACACATCAGTTTGTAAGTTTGGGCATCAGGCCTGAGGGCATCAGTATCAGTTTTAAGAGAATCGGTTATCTGCGGGTATCAGGGTTCAGTATTGGGAATAGAGATTTTGAGAACAGTGATCGGTATCGGGGAACCGTGTGCTCGGCTTATCGACTATGTGTTTTGAAAATCCAACTGTATATTATTTATTTATTTTATGCTGTTGTGCTGTCCGGTTGTTGGTTTATTTATTGCTTTATTTATCTTTTTGCTAGGTAGTTTAGCATCATTGCGTCTAACCCAGTAGACATTCCCCAAGCACTCTGGATCAGAGGTCGCCGGCTCCATCGATCTGAGGATCTGATAGAAGGACAACCAGTGTACCATTCTCTACCCCCGGTTACTAAACGGAAAGCAACTAGGCAGAGGATATCGGTTCAGCAGTCGGTACAAAGGGCTTCGTCTACCCCACCTGTGTACAGTAGGGATCAGGATCCCGTTTCACCCACAGAGAGGGAACGCATACCAGCAATTCAACCAGAGCAGAACAGTATGGCTAGCTTAGAGGAGATGGTGCGCCAACTTCAGGAAAGCATGAAAGTGATGCAGCAAGATGCTGCCCGCCAGGCAGAATTTGCCAGGCAACAGGCTACCGTTATGAGTGAGCAAGCGGATTTAATTGGGAGATTGCAACAACAAACTGGGGCATCACCTTCGCAGCAAACCCCTCCTCCATTAAGGGTTCCAATACCCGAAGAAACACCAAACGCCCGGAATGTCCAAGAAGATACAGACATCCCAACGGGGCCGGCTCCACCCCCGATTCCGCCTCAACAATCCAAGGCACCCACTCCCATTAATGTATCGGATTCTCCCTTTGAGTCTGAGATAGACCCCATGACGTTAAAAATGCACAAGCTTGAAAAGCTGTTCAAGAAATCTCAAGGTGCGAAGTCCATTCCGGACATTGGGGATGGGTACATCGACACAGCCGTGACGCTGCCAGATCGATTTAAGATGCCCCAAATTGATCGTTTTGACGGGTCTGAGGATCCCATGGTACACCTGCGACTGTTTTCAGACGTCCTAAGGCCAATGGGCCTCACCAGATTGCAGAAACTATCTTTATTCGGCCGGACCTTGTCAGGTGTGGCGTCCGCATGGTATGCCAAGTTGGGGGACGACGTCAAGAGAAACTGGGACGAGATGGCTGAGGCCTTCATCCTGCAGTACTCGTATAACACACAAATCGAGATCACGACCCGAGATCTCGAGACAACGAGGCAAGAACCCAAGGAAAGCTTCTCAGAGTTTGTAACTAGATGGCGGGCTAAGGCTTCAATGATGACCTTGAGACCCACAGACAAAGACCAGATTCGGATGATTGTGCGCAATCTTCAGCTGAAGCTAATGCAAAAGATGATTGTAGTCCCCTTTCCCACCTTTGCTGATTTGCATGAAATAGGGGTGCAGATCGAGGACGCCTTGAGACAAGGTTGGATTGATAATGATCGGGATCAACCCCGCAGAAATTTCAATCGTAGTACTAATACAGGCCCGAGTGGCGCTACGACTGCCAGGACCTCCGAAGTGAGTATGGTCACCACTAACCCTTCCCCGAGAAATACAGCAGCCACACCATTCTCCGGCGCGTCCGGAAGCAACTTGCAAGCAGCCAAATACCCTCCCAGAAACACCAGAACCTTCGCTCCACTTTATATGCCCCTGTCCAAAGCTTTGGGGGTTTTGATCAGAAAAGGGCATCTGAAGCCCCTAGAGCCGCGGCCCTTACCTGAAAGACTACCCGCCACCCACAACCCAGCCAAATATTGTGCGTTCCACCAGCAGCATGGTCATGACACTGACCTATGCTTTCGTTTACGTCATGAGATCCAAGATCTCATTGATAATGGGGTGATTCTCCCTCCTGAGAAAACTAATGTTACCACAAATCCTCTCCCCGCACATAACCAAGTTCCACCACCCAAAAGAGTCAACTTCATCTACACTGGGGTCGCATTCTACGATCCCAGTATCTACATCACACCTTCCTACCTGCCTAAACCTAAAGTTTTCCTCCCCGATTGCACCGATTTGTGCATGACGGACATCTCCATAACCCAACCCAAGCCAGTGGTGGTGACCATCGAGAACAGGAAAGAGGTTGTCAAACCAGGGTCCGTGGAGCCTGAGAATGATGTTGGGAATGCTTACAGTCCGAATAACTACATTTCACCGGTGGGCCAGAATAGACCAAATGTCGAATTTCCAGTCGGGGGAGAGCTGTGTGTAATCCGAGGGGACAATTCAGGACAGGGAATGGATGATTTGACAGCCGTGGAAAAGGATGTTGTCAAGTCCCAATTTCATGATGACCAAGACTCAGCCATCAACTGGTATGATAATGAAGAATCAGCAGAGGCCACGGGGTGGTTAGACGATCAGCCGGATGTAATAGGGGAGTCCCAATCAGAACAAGGCCCGGCAGGGGCAGGAATGTCAACAACGCCTGGGAGTGTCGAAAAGCAGAATACATCGCCGGAGAGCGCCGGTGTCGAGAGTTTCGCTCGGGAATGGAGCATTTTAAGTACAGGGATCAGTGAGCAATCTACTGCATTGACACAGTCAGAACAAGAAAGATTCAAGGATTCTGAGAGGATCAGAAAAGCAAAAGGCCACGTAGGGGTCGAAACCGCCACAAGTACGGAAATGGAGGATGCTGTGAACATAGGGATAAAAGGTACTGTGAGTATCGGGACGGTTGTGCCAGAACCAGACAGATGCTTGTCAGTCGCAGATGGTATGTGGTGGGAAGACGACGATCTATGTCTTGCCCACACGGACGAGGATTGGAAAGGTAACCAACCAGATGATACCTGGTATATCGGCGAAGTCGATCACATGACTAGGAGTGGACGGTATTTCAAGCCTCCACACCTAGATCAGCCGGAAGCGTCTGGGAAAGATAATGAAGCAGAGAAACAAAAGGAGAAGCAACTCGAAGATGAGGCCGTATTGAGACAATTGAAAAAGATACAAGCAGACATCTCCATTTGGGGACTGCTTATGGCTTCTCGAGTACATAGACAAGCTGTCCTTACAGCCATGGACAAGGCCAAGCTGTCCATAGACACCACGCCCGAGCAGCTGGTGGGATTAGTCTTTTCAGGAGGAAATTCCCCAGCATTGAGTTTTTCTGACAAAGAACTGCCACCCGAGGGTGCGAACCATAACAAGCCGCTCTACATCTCTGTCGAGTGCAGAGATAAATGGATACCTGTGGTACTTGTCGACACGGGATCCGCTATCAATGTCTGCCCGGCAAGGACAGCTTATGCGATTGGTTTGAAAGTCGCGGATTTTATACCAACGGCCCAGGTGATTCGGGCGTATGATAACACAAGCCGGGAGGTAATGGGGACAGTTAAGATTCAAACAAAGGTTGGGCCCGGACAGCACGAGATAGATTTCCATGTCTTGGAGGTTCCTGCAACGTTCAACTTGCTTTTGGGACGGCCGTGGCTGCATCAGGTAAAGGCGGTCTCCTCTACCTTACATCAAGTGGTGAAATACCCCTATGGGAAGGGAGTAGCCATTGTTTTTGGAAATTCATCAATTCATCCACCACCAGAGGTGTCTACGCCTGTTCTAGAAATTGAGCATGGTATAGAAGATGTGTTCATATCAGGTTTTACCTTGGCCGAGGCTCGGGTTGTACAGAACATCATGGCAGCTAACGAAGGGGTGTATGTCAGTGCCCAAGCAGTTTATCTCATGAACAAACTCCAGCACATCCCCGGGATGGGATTAGGCAAGAGCGGTAGGAAAGGTGCCGCAGCATCGACCGAAGTGCCACATAACCCCCATACCTTTGGTTTGGGCTACCTACCCACCAAAGAGGATTGGATAAGGAAAGGAAAGGAAATGGCCGGAAGGGCCAGGGCGAAACAGATGGGGAAGCCCTTTGACTTGATGCACCAGCCCATTCGGGGGACCCTGAACGGACGTTTCGTCCGGGAGGGGGAGGACTTTCCGTTCTGTGCCTTCCCGGAGCCGTGGCTCAATGCGGAGATGAAGCGCGTACCGGGATTTGAAATTTTCTTTGATTTACAGTTACCTGAGGATGACATCGCCGAAGGGCAGGCAGATCTATCGGCTGAGGCCGAGCAAAGTAAGGAGGTACAGTCCGAGGACGCTGAAAATGAAATGGGGGCAGCGCTGGCATGTCTGCTGTCAGATCCTCCGATCGAATAGAGGTGCTTGGGGGATAGCTCCTCGGTATGTGTGATTGGGAATGAAGCGGCTGCGGGCCTAGCATCAGCTATTTTGGATGCATCCATCGCACCTTCTCTCATCTGGCAATATGAAGAAGGCTTTCTATCAAGCAGCACCGGGTCAGGTAGTGAGCCGGAATCTGATTCTACCGAATCTTGTACATCGGAATCAGATTCCAGCTCAACTGAGTCTGAGTCCGGTATTCCCGGGGGTGATAACCGGGATACCACCGTCCTGTCTAGGTCGTCTTTTTCATTTTCTTTTGAGTCTGTTGTAACGGAAGAATCCGACGGCTCGGAAGTATTTAATGAGAATGACGTGGATGTGGTTTCGGAGTATTTTTCTGTGCCTTTGATTTATTGCTTAAATTAGGATTTTCAAAATTTTGATGAAAACGACGAGGAAGAAATTCCTCCGGTTTTGCAACGGTTAATTGATCAAGAGCAGGAAAGATTTGTTAAACCTTTAATGGATGAAATCACTACTGTGAATGTTGGTACTGAGAAGGACCCGCGGCTGGTCCAGATCGGGTCCACGTTGTCTTCTGAGGAACGCGAGCGCTTAATCGCTTTGTTAAAAGATTTCAAAGATGTTTTCGCGTGGTCCTACGAAGACATGCCTGGAATCGATCCTGAGATTGTACAGCACCGGATCCCTCTTGATCCCGAGGCCCGACCTGTCAAACAGAAGCTCAGGAGGCTCCGCCCTGATTGGGCCATTAAGATCAAGGAAGAGGTCACCAAGCAGATTGACGCAGGCTTCCTGTTGGTGTCTGAGTATCCGACTTGGTTGGCCAACATTGTTCCTGTGCCGAAGAAAGACGGCAGAATTCGGGTCTGTGTAGACTTCAGAGACTTGAACAGGTCCAGTCCGAAGGACGACTTTCCCTTGCCACACATCGATGAACTGGTAGATTTCACGGCAGGACATGCCTTGCTTTCGTTTATGGATGGTTTCTCAGGCTATAATCAGATAGTAATGGCGCCCGAGGATCGGGAGAAGACTGCATTCACTACCCCGTGGGGTACATATTGTTATCGAGTGATGCCATTTGGGCTGAAAAACGCGGGAGCTACTTATCAGCGGGCAGCAACTACGATATTGCATGATATGATCCATAAAGAGGTCGAGGTGTATGTGGACGACATGATTGTCAAGTCCAAAGAAAGAGAGGGCCACTACACCGCCTTACAAAAGTTTTTTCAAAGGATCAGAGAATTTCGGCTGCGGCTAAATCCCCAGAAGTGTACTTTTGGTGTTACAGCAGGAAAGATGCTAGGGTTTCTGATAACGCAAAGGGGCATCGAGGTCGACCCTTCCAAAATCAAGGCCATCTTAGAAATGCCACCACCAAGGACTGAAAAGGAGGTGCGAGGCTTTCTAGGTAAAGTGCAATTCATAAGGCGGTTTATCTCTAAACTAACCTTGACTTGTGAACCACTTTTTGGCCTCCTGAAGAAAGGAAAGAAATTCCAATGGGACGGCCGATGTCAAGCAGCTTTTGAGCAGATCAAAGAGTATCTACAGAACCCGCCTGTATTGTCACCGCCAGAACCGGGGAGACCGCTGATATTGTATCTATCGGTAACTGAGACCACCATGGGCTGCATGCTCGCACAGGAGTCAGAAGACAAAGTGGAAAGGGCTATCTACTATCTGAGCAAGAAGATGCTGGATTACGAGACCCGCTATACACCACTGGAGAAGGCTTGTTTGGCCTTGGTATGGGCTACCCGGAAGCTGCGGCACTACCTGTTAGCTCACTCTGTAATGTTGGTTTCACGTTTGGATCCCATCAAATATCTTTTCGAGAAACCAGCACTTACAGGTAGGCTAGCTCGTTGGTTGCTATTGCTTTCCGAATTTGACTTGAAGTATGTAACACGCAAGTCGGTGAAAGGGAGAGCGGTAGCGGAGTTCCTTGCCGACCACCCGATTGAGGGGGATGAAGCGGTTGAGTACCTATTCCCAGATGAAGCGATTCTGCATATCGAGGATGAAACTTGGACGATGTACTTTGACGGAGCGTCAAACCAGTATGGGTATGGGATAGGGGTGTTGCTGATAGCGCCTGACGATTCCCGTATCCCTTTGGCATTCAAGCTCCAGTTCAGAGTCTCGAACAATGAGGCAGAGTATGAGGCATGTATTGCTGGTCTGGAAGCAGCCCTAGAGCTAGGGGTAAGACGGCTGGACGTCATTGGGGACTCGAATCTTGTTGTATCTCAAGCAAAAGGAGACTGGAAGGTCAAGGAGGAAAGGATGATAATTTACCACCAAACCTTGGATTTGTTAATTCCTCGGTTCGAGAAACTAAATTTCACCCACCTCGTAAGAGAGAACAACAGGTTTGCAGATTCGTTAGCAACTCTATCTTCCATGATAGACATCCCGTCGGGAGTCCGGATGCGTCCAGTCATCATTGATCAGAAGTTTGCGCCAGCATACGAGTCGGTTTCCGCCATAGATGAGGCCCAAGACGACAACCCCTGGTATTACGATATTTGGAACTTCTTGGAAAAGGAGACGTATCCGATAGGGGCAAGCGCTAAGGATAAAAGGGCCATTAGAAGAATGGCTATTCAGTTCATCATCTGCGGAGGTAAGCTGTACAAAAGAGGTCATCTGGGAATGCATAAGCTCTGTGTAGAAACTGAAGAGTCGAAGCGCCTAATGGGGGCCATCCATGGAGGAGAGTGCGGTGCACACATGAATGGAGTGATGTTGGCCAGAAAGATCCTTAGGCAGGGTTACTACTGGTCGACCATGGAAGAGGATTGTATCGGCTTTGTTCGGCGATGCCACAAATGCCAGATCCATGCGAACCGTATGAATATCCCACCATCCAAGTTGTACAACATGACTTCCCCGTGGCCGTTCTCCGTGTGGGGGATTGATGTGATCGGAGCTGTTACCCCGAAGGGATCGAACGGACATGAGTATATCCTCGTAGCGATAGATTATTTCACGAAGTGGGTCGAGGCCCAATCATACGCGGTGTTGAAAGCGTCGCACGTCGCAAAGTTCATCAGGAACAACATCATTTGTCGCTACGGGGTGCCAAATGAGATCATCTCGGATAATGGATCCCACTTTAAGAAAGAAGTGGTCGACTTGTTGGAAAAGTATAACGTGGCTTTTCATAAGTCATCTACGTATCGGCCGCAAACCAATGGAGCAGTTGAGGCCGCCAACAAGAACATCAAGCATATACTGCGAAAAATGGTGGAGACCTATCGAGATTGGCCAGATAAGTTGCCGTTCGCTCTGTGGGGCTACAGGACTTCGATTAGAACCTCCACCGGAGCAACTCCATATTCGTTAGTGTATGGAATGGAGGCTGTTCTACCTATTGAAATTGAAGTTCCGTCTTTACGGGTATTGGCCGAATGTCAGATAGCTGAGGCAGATTGGCAGCAGAGCAGGTTCGAGGAACTAATGCTCTTTGATGAAAGAAGACTGAAAGCACTGTACCACGTTCAGAGTTATCAGCGCAGGATTGCTCGGGCTTTTAACAAGAAGGTTAAGTCCAGAAATTTAAGGGAAGGGGATTTGGTACTCAAAGACAACCGAGCTCCCATCCACGACCCGAGGGGCAAGTTCAGACCCAATTGGACTGGTCCCTACATCATCAAAACTATCTGGTCAGGCGGAGCTGTGGTTCTGATGGACTTAGATGGCTTAGAATTCTCTCAACCGATCAATATGGACAAGTTGAAGAAATACTACCCTTGAGAGGCTCGCTAGGCCGAAAACCCGAAAGGGCGACCTAGGCAAAAGTTAGAGCACAAAAAAAAAAAAAAAAAAATTAGAAAATATAAAAACTGAGCTCGCAAGGTTGAAAACCCGCAAAGGGCGGCCTTGGCAAAAGTTAGAGCGCAAAAGGAGAGTGAAAATACTCGAGCGAACCTAAACCGGAACTACGTAAGGCTTGATTCCCATGTTTGGGATACGTAGGCAGCTTCATCCTGAAGTTCAGCCATAACACTTCCCCGATCAACTTTGCCCATTTGATCATCTCAGCCATCTTTTAGTCCATCAGCATTCGTTGGAATCTCCGGTGCAGTGCCACTCAGACTAGGGGCAACTTTCCGTTGCTATGCAGTGCTACGAGGTTCTTCAGACTAGGGGCAACTTTCCAGTTGCAGGAATCTGGGGTTGTGCATCTCAAGCGACAGATCTCAGGCGTGTCCAGTTCTGATCCACATCAAAAATGTTTTTGAAAAGTTTTAATATAAGCTGACTTCGTTCAAATAATCTTTTTACAACTTCGACCATTTTCGGACCAAAGTGGAAAATTCTTAGTACCAGAACTTTCAATTTCATTGATTTCAAAACAAAGTTCTCCTGCTCTTACAAACAATTGAAGTTGCTTTTTTATTACATTCAGGAAAGAAAATTTGAAAGTACTAATAAAGCAATAAATCTAGGGCATGGTCAAATCAGGTGTTCCTGTGCCCCCTCCCAGAGCTAGTCGAAGCCTCTGATGCCAAGCTGGGCCCGATCTGTGCTTCTTCATTGAGCCAATCTATGCACTCGTCAGATAAAGTGCAACTGAAAGTAGGAGTGGGGGCCAGGAGTTCTCTCATCCTCCACGCAGTGGCCTGCCAGGCAAGCTGCGCACCCCGGGCTGGGAATGTAGCAGGATACTCTATCCCCTCTGGCGGACAGGTCTGATCATGGCCAAATTGGCGTCGAATCCGAAATGGGAAATAAAATACACAATGAGTGAGACCAACAAGTTGAATTCCAGTCTGTCGAGGCATGTTGTAACTCATTGCCGGAAGGTTCAACCAAGGGCACCGCCAAGCAATACGGTCTGCGGACAAGTGGCACATCCAAGCGAACCACCATTCCTCATCCAAGGCATTGACCAGACGATGCCGGAAGAAGTAGCCGCGAGCTGAATATGCTGGGCAGGAGTCCACAACCTGCAATTTATCCATCAACCACACCTGGGGAGGGATTGAAAAATGAGAGATTAAAGAATAGAGAGATGTACGAGGAGAGAAAAGTGAGAATGGGGTTTTGTGAGAAAAGACTGAGCTCGAGGGCCGAGTGATGTGAGCAATACAGAAATGCGAGATTGGGTGGGAAATATTACCTGTAACAGTAGTGGACTCCCTGCCAACCTAGTCGTCTCATGACGGTAAAAGGCGTCTAAGCCCATTAGTGTCTCGGCCAGAACCATGGCGATACAGCTCTTGCCCTCTCTCAAGCCTCGAGCAACCTCAATCAGCCGGACACTAGCCCCTCCAGAGCCCGAAATGAACAGGAAATGAGACAGCATGCACAAGCAGAGGGCATGTCGCCGGAAGCCTTGCCAGTGATGGTTGGTGCGATTACCAGCATCAGAAAATCGATTGGCCAAACTCGGAATGTCTAACATCCCATCGTCCGTCAAAGACCGAGCATCGCGCATGCTGAGTCCACACATGCGCCCTAAGGATTGGACATGGCAAAAATTAAGTTGGGGTAGGAGCTCCTCGTCGCGCTCGAACTCCATTAAGGCTCGGAAATCTTCAAAGGTAGGACACATCTCTTGCCCGGCGAAGCTAAAGACATGTGTCACCAGATTCCAAAATCTTGCCGCGGCGTGAAGAAACGGGAGATGCAACGGGGTACGACCCAGAGTGAATAGTGCATTTATGCCGAAACCCCGGAAATTCACCTTTTCCGAGCCATCCAAGCTAGCAATCCAAGCTGTGAGATTTTGAGCAAGAAACTCTTCCATTGGAGCAAATCAGTGTGAAAATGAGGAAAACTACGAAGCTGAGATCTTTTGTAGGAGATAAGGTTGAGTGGGGGGGACAGGTGTCAACATTCTGGTGGTTCCCCTCGTTTAGTGCCGACCGGCCAGAAATATATGCCGACCGGCATAAAAATATGCCGACCGGCCATTTCAGTTTGCCGACAAAACAGACATACGGCTGGTAGCCACTCCTTGCAGCCGGTGGTTCCTACACCGTGCCGGTGGGCTTCCTCCCTGGTCTCCTGAGCTGTTTATGCTAAGAATTGGGGAACTTCACCACCTCCAAATCCCCCCCGGCGATAAACTCTTGCGAAGTCACGCCCGTCTGCTTATCGAGTTTTGAACATTTGCTTATCGAGTTGTATTTCGCTCTCTTGTAGCTCTCGGTTCGTTTATCGAGTTGTATTCACACTTGTTTGGTTGTGTCATAGCTTTGCTTTGCTTATCGAGTTGTAAGTCGGTTCACTACCTGATTATTACGATGACGAATTTCCAAAATGAGTTCAATTTCGTTCACATTGTGGTGTGAAACCCTGCGATGCGATGCACAGAAGATCCACAAATGCAACACCCTTTGAATAAAATGATTAGTTTCATTCCCCATCACATGTTTTGCAAAGTGTATGAATTTTGAGAAAGAAAATAAACCTGCCTGAGGCAGTGCAATGTGCTTAAACTACTAGTAAAAAAGGGAAATAAAACGTAGAATGGCAGGGTAGCCAAGTATTAGAACTGATACCGGTGAAACTCCCCTTGCGGTTAACGCACCTTCCGCGTCTTTGTTCGGGTCAGCCGCGTTGGACGCCCTCACAATACGGGAAGTCACACCTTTGAAACGTGAACCTTTGAGTTGACCTCAGGCCACAACTTCTGCAAGCAACGCTCGATGCATGCGAAGAATGTCCCGCCCCGTATCCTTTTCATGCTTTGTGAGCCCCGTAAATTATTTCGATTATGCTGTGTAATAGTACGTTCCTTTACTTGCGTAGACCGCATGTTAAATTTCATTACTTGCGTAGACCGCATGCTTAATTCCATTACTTGCGTAGACCGCATGTTAAATTTCATTACTTGCGTAGACCGCATGCTTAATTCCATTACCTGCGTAGACCGCATGTTTTGATTGCGTAGACCGCATGCTTAATTCCATTACCTGCGTAGACCGCATGTTTTGATTGCGTAGACCGCATGTTTAATTCCATTACCTGCGTAGACCGCATGTTTTGATTGCGTAGACCGCATGTTTAATTCCATTATCTGCGTAGACCGCATGTTTTGATTGCGTGGACCGCATGTTTAATTCCATTACCTGCGTAGACCGCATGTTTTGATTGCGTAGACCGCATGTTTAATTCCATTACTTGCGTAGACCGCATGTTTTGATTGCGTAGACCGCATGTTTAATTCCATTACCTGCGTAGACCGCATGTTTTACCTGCGTAGACCGCATGCTTAATTCCATTACCTGCGTAGACCGCATGTTTTGATTGCGTAGACCGCATGTTTAATTCCATTACCTGCGTAGACCGCATGTTTAATTCCATTACTTGCGTAGACCGCATGTTTAATTCCGTCACCTGTGTAGACCGCATGTGTTAAATACTTAGATCGCTTGTTTGTTTCGTCACCTGCGTAGACCGCATGCTTATGATCAATTTCGTCGCCTGCGTAGACTGCTTGCTCCGCTTGCCTAGTTGTATTTCAATATGCATTGTCATGCTCTCTACTTACTTTGCGCTGTCACGCATTTCGAGTACACCACTATTCTTGCATTGTCATGCATGTCGCTAACAATATTGTACCTGTTAGGTTTGTTTTCTTTGCAGGCACGATATTGTATGTACGGTTCATTTGAAGCTGGTGCAACCAGACGAGCCGCACAGGTATTGTATCCTCCGAGTGAGACGTATTGAGAATTCCATAATTCTCTTACATCCTTTCTGCATTGTAGTGTAGTTTGGTATGCTAGCTTAAAATTGTCGCATGTTTGCTTCATTACAGCTTTCTTTGCATGATCATAAGTTATGCTCGGCTTCGCGCATTGTCTTGCATTTTGCCCCCGCCTTCGGGCGCATATCTTATTTGTCTTGTATGTTTGTCTAAGTCTTCGGCCTTGTCAAAAATGGGTCGTCTCTAGGCTTTGACATTCACTCCCGTCATTGTTATGACTTTCGAGTTCTGTCAAAGAGGGGCAACTGTAGACACCCCATTTTTGACCGTCCTCAAGACTTGGATGTCACTGTTTGAACACACGGTGATCTTCCATGATTGTGTTCATTTGGAGTTCCCGGAGGTCTCGGCTCGCGCGCCTTACCTCAGGATCCCCGAACTTGACTGTTTAGTGTCTGGTTTTGCGCCGAACACTTTTGTTTTGCCTTAGAGGGGCAGGGAATGCCTTGTGAGACATCCCATACACCACCGGCAGTGGCTGGAGGCCATCGGCTGGTCTTTTTCTTCCATCGGCAATTTTGTTTGCCGGTCGGCACACTTTATTGCCGGTCGGCATAATATGTTGCCGGTCGGCACTGTTTTTTGCCGGAATAGTTTTTTTGGGCAGCCGACCACTGTTCCTCCACTTTATGGAGATATTTTGTGCCAGCTGTGATAGCTGGCACCAACTCCTTTCCCCTCCATACACGTGTATGGAGGGATTTCCCTCTAGCCAAGCTTGTTGAATAAGCTTTGCAAGAGGGATCCTTATAAGAGAGAGGCTTTCCTCTTGGTTCTAGGTTAGAAAAACAGAAGCAAAATCAGCCTTTAGAGATATAGATACATATTATCTCTATACCTCTCTCCCTCTCCCTTCTTGTGTGTGTTTCTTGGCCCAAAAGGTGTGTTTTACCTTACTTTTGCACCATTACACACACCATTACACCTTAGTCCGAGATTGAGGGACTTGGGGGAGTTGTTTCTTGAGTTTTGGACTGGTTTTGATCCAAAGAAGGAGGTTAGGCCATTTGTTCTTCAAGGGTTCTTCAAGGGTGAGCATCTTCCCTTTTATTCCCCAAACTTGCATTGGTTTTCTACCTATTTTGTTTATTGTTTTGGCTCTTGTGTATAACATAAAAAAGGCTCATATTTTCCTGCTCTAACACTTTCATTAAGGTCACTTTGTGGTTAGATTGCAAACTCACCCTCATAGGCCTTGTTTGGCCTATTTTGGTGCCATTTTGATAAGGTTTTGTTCACTTCAGCATTTTGATCTTTTGATCACCAAAAATCAGTGTATTTTAGTGTCAAAAAAGTTGGTTTGAAGTCTTGCATAGGGGAGGGACACCCCTCTCCCTTTATGGTTTTGTTTCCTTGCTTTTTGGGCTCAAAAGGATAGCATGTGTGCTTGTTGTTTCTTGGCTTCATTTCAGTACTTTTTTAGGCATCTTAGGTCTTACATAATCTCTGTTTTTAGTCGGATTTGGGCCCTCTTGTATGCTTGTAATACTTGCTTTGTATTGCTCCATCTTGCTTAGAAATACATCCCATGATTAGGCCATGATTTTTGTGTGTGTTGGCTTGGTCCCATGAAGCATTTAGCATTGTTTTTCCATGCTTAAAATCTGTTGGTTACCAACTTGGTCATGTTTGGCATATTTGTTATGGTTGCTATGTATTTTGGCTTGTGAGCCCTCAAGTATATGAGTCATAAGTGCTTTGGTTGGTCTACTTTGATGAGTGGAGGTTGTTTGCCATGCCATTTTAGTCCAAAAATCATGCCTACATGTGTGCATGCATGGTCTTTTCCATATCTTGAGGTTGTGTCTTCCTATGCCTAAGAATGAGCCTTGGTGTATTTGTTTCATGGGGTTTATTTTAGTTGCCATATTAGGAGTTTTTTTTTGGGGTCCTATCTTGCATGCATAAATTCTGTTTTTACTTGTTTTAATCATGCCATGAATGGCCATGTTGGTGGGGGTAAGTTGTCTCCTTTAGTGCCTTAGCTTTGGGACCATAAGTTTGCTTGTTAACATGAGTTGATTGTCTATCATTTTAAGCGCTTTTGGCCACTGTTTTGAGAAGGGTGAGGGCCTGCCCCTTTGCCACTTCAAGCCCTCTTGCATGCTTGCTCCATGTTTGTCGCATATTTGTTCCATTAAGCTTTGTAGCACATCAATTCCATGGTCAATTTGCTCCATGTTTGCATCATGTTTGTATCTTGTGTGCTTGGTATCATACATTTTTGTCATGATAGTTGCATATTGCTTCTTGTTTTTTTCACCTTGGTGGCATGACACATTTGAGGCTTGTGAGCATTACATGCATTGCATTTACTTGGTTTGGGGTGTCAAACCAAGTGCGGGAGTCAAGGACCATTCATACTTCAAGTGATGTAATGTGCCTTGATCCCCGGTCATCGGGACCTTTGACTCCTACTTGATAAGGCCCCGGTTTTCATGTTGTTTGTTGCATGCATTTTCATATCAAATGGCAAATTCGATCCTTTGACCCACCATGTACCATTGATGGTTCAAGGATCGAAAGTCATGCTTCTTTGAGTTCAAAATATGATAAGAAGTAGGACCATGCTTACATGTGTCCAAAAACTCCATGCTATGCACTGTCTGTTCTCTGTTTGCTGTCAGATTGTCTTCTGCAGGAAGTTTCTGCCGACCGGCAGAATTTAGTGCCGACCGGCACTATCTGGAGTGCCGATGGATCCGATAAAGTGCCGATGAGAATTTTAAAGTGCCGGTGGCAATTCTGTCTGGCCGGTGGTGCTCTGCAGGATGCAGAGAGCTTGTTCCAGTACTTTGGAAATTTTCAGAAAGACAAGGCAGTACAAACAGAGGCGACAAGAGTATAGTACGGGTTTTCCGGGCAGGACGGATTCGAGCATGCATCATCCGCTCGCCCCGAGGCAGAGGCTGTGGCCACCCTCTTCATTCTTTTGCTTCCCTTTTTTTAATTAATTAGGAAATTTTGTAATAATTTTATTTGTTCATTATTTTGGGACTGTAATATTAATTCGAACCCTCTGAGTGAGGGTAAACATGTAATAAGTGTGGGTGAGTGTGTGTATGTCTTCCAATCCCCATTTCTTTCTTCCCTTTTATTTACCAGCTTATGATGGTAGATTAGGGCATTTTTGAAATTAGCATACCTTATGATATGCATGCGTGCATTCATGCATCTGTTAACATGCACCGAGCTCGGTACATCATGCTAACCGCATTCGTATTTTCAAATTCCAAAATTGAATACATGAATTCGTTGGTTGCATATCGTATGCCATATCTAGGTTAACCGAGCCTGCCTAGATCACATTTTGCATGTGATGCATTAGCCACTTTTAACATGAACTAGGACATGCATGTTTGCTAACTAGTTTACTGTTTTGGCACGGAGTACGATGTAAGTATTTTTGCTTTAGCATCCAGCATGCGTGTGAGTGTTGCCATGACAGTATACTTGCCATGCGGCTAAGTGCTTACATGAGATAAATTGCTTGAATGCCTGTGGGTGGAGGTCAAATTGCTTAAATTGGGATAATGCGTTAAAACTGCGATTTTTAAGCCCCTTAGATAGTGGCAAAACCATCTTTTCCAAAAGCCCACTTGAAGGTGGCAAAACCTGCATTTTAGCCTACTTACGAGTAGCAAACCATTTTCAAAACGAACATAAAATGTTTTATTTCCAATTTGGGCGATTCGGTCTATACTTTTTTGCTGCGCGCATAACATAGTAATTCTAGGCTAACAATTGGTTTAAGAACGCATAACGTTTTCAAAATTGGATATCACGGTTAGTAGAGGCCGGTCTTCGGACCGGGCGAAAGGGGGTGCTCATAGCTGACCTTCCCCGATCGTACCCAAGCTCCCGAGCCGAGACAACTCCGGTGATGACGGACATGTGGCCTTCGGCACCGAGTCAGGGTTTCCTAAATTTCCCCATTTAAAAAAAATATTTAGGTGGCGACTCTGTATCTGGCAAAGCAGTCCATGTTTGGCACTACTTTCTCAAAAAATCTGTTTCTCAAAACAATTTGCCAGATTTGGACTCTTTGGTTCAGATTAAGAACCGTGACACAAATCGAGTCCGAACTGTAGCACGAGGCCCACGCGGGCGCTGTTACAGGTGGCTAATGTGGTTTCAATCACATTAGTATTTTTATGAGATAAGGTAATGTTTAAATTGAATTGGTTAGCAGAACATGTTCCCTTTTGAAAGCTAAAGTCTTACGCAAGTGGTTATTTCGGAACCCTTGAACGGAGCAGTTGTATTCGGACCCTAGGTGGTTTTGGTGTGAGGAGGGAATGGGCGAGGCCCTTATTTACCGACTCTTTTAAGGTCCTCGGTCGACACTACGTGGTATGTAACCATTGGTAGGCATCCGGGGTAAGGTCTGCACAGAAGTAAAAAATGGGGCATACTATGACACACCAAAAATTGAGAACATCAGATAATATATTAACAAATAAATACATGGTTTATCTAAGGTTACAAGAGTAAGAAATGTCACTAATGAGTCCTTTGGTTAATAACCAAGCAAGATTCCAAAAAGGTCAGAGGAGTCAATATAGCCTCCCTTCTAAGTCTAACCACCTTAGATAGCAAAGCTATTTTTTTGACAGATCTTGACAAAGTATAACACAAGGCCTACATGAGTTAATGGAGTATGCGGATAGGTTACAAATGATATATATAATAATTACAAAATAGGTCTTAATTACAACAAGGATTAATCACTTACAAACTCAAAACGTGTTTACATAACTAGTTCCTAACTCTCACATGATAACCATACGTCTTTAAATACTTCAGCTTTGCCTTCGACCAGTCTAATAATCTTCAATACCTGGTATGAAACAACATGAGCTTTGAATACCCAGTAAACACACACATACCCTGTCCCTTTTTCACAATCCAATACACCATCACAATTATAAAAAGCAAGTAATGAAGCATGATAATCATTCAATAATAAAGGATTACAAGGTTAGATGTTAGTAATTTAGAAATCCCTCAAAGAGATTTTAGCCTCCCAACCATAAGAATTGGACACCAGACTATTCAGAACTCCCTCTTTTGATGCTTTGTTGCAGAACTTACCTCGGATTCCTACCAACGGTTATATATCACGTAGCGCCAACCACAGGGCCACAAAAGGGACGACGAAAAGAAAAAGGTTTTATCATCCTGAATCCCACCTTATCCTTCCAAAAAAAATTTTATCCTCCTGAATGTCCCATCTGGATCCGACCTTATCTCACTAATCAAACCATTGCAAAGAGTCCGAATACGCCCGTTCCATTCTAGGGTTTACGTGATAACTGCTTGTGCAAGACTTAACCTTTAATTAGGGAGCACATCCATCAGTCCATACGTAACACATTATCATTTCTTCATTATTCATGCCATTGAAAACCCAATAGCACCCCAATTAAGGTTTCCATTGAGTTAGATGTCTTAAAATAAAGTTAGAACAACTTAACAAGATTGTAATATCCACATAAGCATGAACATCATCAATTGAAGAAGATAAGAAATATAACCATAACACATGCAATATCATACTAAGACATGATGATGTACTAATAAGCATATTCTTGAACACAAGAGCATAAAACACCCATGCAAAACTAAATTTCCAGATTAGTAACAATTTAAAGATTAAAATCAAAAGGGCTATTTCAGATTTTTCCCGAACCTAGCCTTCCTATGGCTTGTAGAGAATTTGATCTAGTTTTCAGAACATTTTTTAGAAATGGAATAGCTTTTTCTAGACTTTTAGTTATTTAAGAAACACTCCAACGCTGTCTAGATTCGTTGACCATTACAAAAATCAGATTTTATTTCAAACTACTCACCCTTTTTTAATGAAACCAATATTCCTTGAAAGATAACTCTTTAAGAAAGTTTTTGACGTAAAACTGAGGTCTAGGAGATTTTTCTACATTTTTCTAGAATTTTCAATACTTGACTGTAAAACAATTTTTTCATGCACAATACTCAAAATAAGAAGGCTGGTGAGAAAAGAGGCCAAGTAAGGAAAAATTTTCACTTCTTTTGTGATGAAAACACACTAAATAATTAATCAATAACTCATATTTTAAAGAGATGGTATGACTTTGGAAATAATGTAAGATATGGGAAGAAAAAGGTAGTTTTGCATCTATTAAGAGAAAATATGAGTAGAAAAAAGATCAAGCCCAATTCGTCAACTTTGAACACATGAACACCTTTACAACACATCTGAAAATATTATTTCAAGACTCTAATAACATATATTTGAAAAAAGGAAAATAAAAGAAAGAGTTGTGTTGTAGCTTACTTGAGGCTTGATTAGTTAACTAACAAGGCCTTCTCTTTCTTTCCTTTCTTCCACCAAGCCCACCCTCTTCCCCTCTCTTCCTCTTAGCCGAATGAAGTATTTGTATGTGTGTTCTTGTATGTAAAATGCTAAGGGTGAGGTTTCTTTTATAGGAAAATTGGTGCAAAAGGTCTAAAGTGCCCATTGGTTGGAATTAGATTGAATATTTTAGATTTACTTAGAATCTAATGAAATGGTGAATGATTAGAGGCCTTAATTATACAATTAATCGTGGTCTAGTTAGGATTTGGTTAGGAATGGACTTAGGGTGGAGGCATGGTTCCGTATTTTGGGGGTACTTGCCAATATTTTCCTTGATTTCATGAATATGGTTTGAAAAAGTTGTATAATTTTCTATTCCCTAGGGTGGCTGGCCATGTGGGCAGATTTTAGGGAATTAATTTTTTTTTTCTTGTGTACAATTGTTGGAAATTACAAAATATAGTGTATAATATAGGTTTAAAGGTACAAGTGTATATATATTAGTACTAGTTTGGGGTCAATTAGCGATTTAATAAAAAAGTGAGGGCTTTGGGTTTAATTCATGTATTGGAACATTTATTTAAGTGCAGCAGTATTTAATTTAATTAGGATCTAGAACTTCAATTCGGTTAAAGTTTCTTTGTTTCGATGACATTATTTCTATGACATCTCAGGACACTAAGATGTACCTACCGGAACAACCACAAGGAAGAATGGATAACCACACAAGACTCAAGAGGTTCAACTACGATGAAGACAACACAAAGAGACAGAATTACCAATTAATGCACTCAATTTGCTTTAAAGGATTCGGGACATCACAATCTGTTCTTGCAGTGTAGGTATAAAGTGAGAAATGATACTAAATAGTTTATGATGAAATCATAGTGTTTAAGGGTTATGGTGGTTGTGTTGAAATTATAATATTGTAGGGTTTTGAAATTGAACAAAATATGAAATGGAAGAAAGGCTAGGTAGAAAAAAAATCATAAAATAGAAAGTTTATATATTTCCTTTTCAAATTTCACAAATCATGGTATAGTATTTAATTTTAAGTAATTAATATGATAAGTTAGTCAATAGTGTTTTTTTTTATAAAATAATTTTAAAATTTTAAAAAAATAATTCCTAATGAAAAAGAGGTTAATTTGCTAGGTAATATATATATATAATATTTTTTTTATTATGGAAAGCAATTTTTTAAATCATGTGTATTTTGTTAGGTAGCAAATTTTGAAGTTTGAATCCCTAAATCATAGGTGAATATTAATTACGTGATTTGTTGACTATGATTTAAATTTTAACTTTCAATTTTTAGTAGCCAATTAATGTTTTTCTCTTTTTAAAAAATAGCCAAAAATCAAAAAAATTGGTTTTCATGCCAGTTGTCAGGTAAGTCAGGTAAGAAGTAAGTAAGGCTATCTAGAGTTTTGAAACTCCTAGAGCTCTCATAGTTAGAAACCTCATTTCCCTTAATATATATATATATATATATATATATATATATATATTTGAGACGTTCATGTGCAAAAGATATGTTAATTTTCTATCCATTTATGTAATAGATTCGTAATAGAAGGTTTACATTGATATAAATTGATGGTTCAAGAAAACAAAATATAATGCTTTTTAATTAAGACGGTAAGGTGATATTTAGTGATAATTTAAAAATACTTTTGCATAGTCATAGGAAAGTTTTTAGACTCCCTCCCATCCCCCTTACCTCCCAAGGGATAAGAGTATCTTATGTGTGACAAAAATGTAAGTAACGTTAAGGATACAAAATTTTTACCAAAGACTCGCATGATTATGAAATCCATACCCATGTGAGTACTTGATAGAAAAGTTGGGATTTTTATAATTTTTTACAAAAATGCTTGAGACCTAAATTTTCTGTCAAATACTCATATAGGTGTGTGTCTCATATGGATATGGGATGTGGGTTCCACACCCATGTAAATATTTGATAAAAATTTTGATAGAAAATCTTGTATCCCTAGAAAAGTTTCATTTCTATAACTCTTTCTATCTATCACAGTCATATACCAGCACATCATGTGTCATCTCAATTGGCAAAAACACATGAGCAATGAATGTTACATAAAGAAAGGATGATCTACAAAAACGTTAGAGATTGCCAAATACTTAGGAGTGTGGGTTCCACATTCGTGTGAGAATTAGAATAAAAATTTTGTATCACATCACTACCAAAAATACTTTTGCACAGCCATAGAAAATTTTTTAGACTTTCCCCCAAGACGTAAGAATATGCCATGTGTGACAAAAAAAATTTAAGTAATGTTAAAGGATACAAAAATTTTATCAAATACTTACATGAGTATGGAATCTACACTTATGTGGGACTCATACCCATGTGAGTATTATATAGAAAATTCGTTAGAAAATTTGGGATTTTTACATTTTATTACAAAAATGATAGAGATTCCAAATTTTCTATCAAATACTCACATTGGTGTGGATCCCACACCCATATGAATATTTGATAAACATTTTGATAGAAAATTTTGTATTCCTAACGATGCTTGATTTCTATATCTCTTTATATCTATTACAATCCTATACCAATACATCATGTGCCATCTTAGTTGGCAAAAATACATCAGTAATGAATGTTATATAAAGAAAGGCTGATTTGCAAAATTAATAGACTCTAAATTTTTTACTAAATTCTCACATGGGCGTAGGTCCCCTATGGGTGTGAGGATTTTTAGAGTACTCGGTCCATAAATCCACTTTTGGATTTTCTTTGTTCAAAGGTTCAGGCACTAAAACATTATGTTCAAAAGGACAAGCTTCTATACAATTACCAAACTACCCCTCACGCTTTTTATATCTTGCTTCCACATCTCTCTCTCCTCGCCTCATAACTCATATATCTCTCATCTCCTCTCATTTTCTCATATTTCTCTCTTTCTCTCTCTCTCTCTCTCAAGTCCCACCGTTCGAAGCCACGCCGACATAGTCCATTCCGTCGTCACCCCCTCGCTAGGATCCATCAATGATTGTATCTAGTTTCCCGTGCTCCTCGGAGGGGTTAGTCTCCTTGGATACGATAGCCCTATAGTTCGGACTCCCATAGTTCTAAATCTGGTTTCACAAGTGCAATGTGAAAAGAAAAGAAAAAAAAAAAAAAAACTCAAATGAGAGTCCAAATCCGACAAATATTTGAAAAATCAATTTAGAATCTGAAATGCCAAAAATGGACTGCATTACCAGATTTCAGAGTCGCCACCCAAATATTTTTGAAAAATTTAGGAAACCCATGACTCGTGCCAAAGGCCACTTGTCCGTCATAACCAAAGTGTCTTGGCTCGGGAACTTAAGTATGAGAGGGGAAGGTCATGAATTAAGCACCCCCTTCACCCAATCAAAAATTGGCCTCTAATGATCATGATGTGATTTTTATGTATAGTATATGTTCTTGTTCTGATTGTTAATGCTAACTTACTATGTGAGGCATACAAATATAGACTAAGTCATTCACTTTGGAATGCTTTGATTTCATGCTTTGTTTGAAAAGAGTTTTGAATATGTGTGTAGACGTCCCCCGAACGCCCCGGGAGGGTTAAGCTCCCGTTCTGTTCATTTGGGGTCACTACAGCTCGGACTCTTAAAATGTCATAGTCCCTAATCTGAACCAAAGAGTCCAAATCCGGCAAATTGTTTTGAGAAACAGATTTTTGAAAAAGTAGTGCCAAACATGGACTGCTTTGCCAGATACAGAGTCGCCAACTAAATATTTTATTCTGGGAAATTTAGGAAACCCCGACTCGGTGCCAAAAGGCCACGTGTCCGTCATCACCAAAGTTGCCTCGGCTCGGGAACTTGGGTACGATTGGGGAAGGTCACTTCGTGAGCACCCCCGCTCGCCCGGTCATAGACCGGCCTCTACTAACCATGATATCAATTTTTGGAAAACATTGTGAGTTCTTATTCCGGTTATTAGCCTAGGTTACTATGTGATGCTCACAACATATAAATATAGACCGGGTCGCCCAAATTGGAATGAAACATTTCATGCTTGTTTTTGAAAATGGTTTGCTACCTGCAGGTAGGCTTGAAACAATTGATGATTTACTCCAATTCAGATAACCCAACCTTCACCCACAGGCATTCAGGTAGTTATATCACATAAGCAATTAGCCTCATGGTAAGCATGCTATTCATGGCAACACTCACACGCATGCAAGGATGCTAAAGCATAAAACTCACCGAGTACTCCAAGCCAAAAACAGAAACTTCATTAGAAATCATGCATGATCCTAAGTATACAGAAATGCCTAATGCAACACATGCAAAATGCAACTATAGCAGGCTCGGCTATTCTAAGATGGCATATGGAATGCTACAGCTAACATGTATTCAATTTGGAATTGAAATACAAATGCAGTTAGTATGGTGCGCCGAGCCCGGTGCATGCGATACAGATGAATGATGCAAACATGTTGTCATATTGTATGCTAATTTAAACATGCCCTAATCTAACCATCATAAGCGGATAAATAAAAGGGAAGAAAGACGTGGGGTTGGAAGACATACAACACACACACGCACACTTATTACAGTTGTGCCCTCGTAGAGAGGGTCCGAATAAATAATACAGTCCAAGTATTACAGTCCCGAATGAAAGAATATTACAATCCAAAATATTACAAAATCTTAATTAATTAATGAATTAACTAAGAAAGCAAATAAAACTGGCGTGCAAGCCAGGGACTGCCTTGCTTCTGATGGATGATGCATGTCCGGGTTGTCTTGCGCGAAAATCCACCGGAATGCCCCAATTAGCCTCTGTTTACACCTGTTCTTGAAATGCGTGTCAAGTCCCAAAAAGTTGCTGATTCTGCGTTTTGCTGCAACAGAGAGCAGGAAAGGGGCATAGCAATGTATTTGCACAGATATATGCATGTCTCGATCCTCGTGCCACCAATCACGCATATCGAGGCACGATGGCAGAGGAGTCGAAATGCACAACTCAATATAGGATGAATGCACATGAAACTACAGCTAAAACCTAACTCCATCATGGATAATCCGGAGTGTCGGCGACTGGGGAATTGAGACACATTCCGTCACTCGGAGTACGAAACATACCTCGTTTCCCTTGCCCGGGCTAACTCCTATTCCGAACACGATGCAATATGCATGATATGCATGAAATGCAACTAAGATGCAATCCTAACATACACAATGCTATGAAAATGAGGTGCCTCGAAATACGTGCACGCGGGCACGCGAACCGAGGAAATGGCAGAATGCAATCTAAGATACAACCTAGTATGCACAATGCTGTGAAAAATGAGATGCCTCGGAATATGTGCACACAGGCACACAGACTGAGGAAATGATATATGTCTCGAAATGCATGCACGCGGGCACGCGAACTGAGGCGATGATATGTGTCTCGAAATGCGTGCACGCGGGCACGCAAACCGAGGCGATGATATGTGTCTCGAAATGCGTGCACGTGGGCACGTAAACCGAGGCGATGATATGTGTCTCGAAATGCGGGCACGCGGGCACGCAAACCGAGGCGATGATATGTGTCTCGAAATGCGTGCACGCAGGCACGCAAACCGAGGCGATGATATGTGCAATGCAAATGACATGGAAAATGCAACATGGACTTATACTAACATGAGAGAGCCTCAGCCACTCTCACATAAGAAGCCGGTTGATGGAAATGAAGTGCCTCGAAATGCGTGCACACGGGCACGCAAACCGAGGCGATGGCGGAATGTGATGAAATAACATGGAAATGACAAATGGGCTTACACCAACATGAGTGAGCCTCAGCCACACTCACATAGGATGCCAGCGGGTAAGAATGGAGTGCCTCGAAATGCGTGCACACGGGCACGCAAACCGAGGCGATGACAAAATGTTATGAAATGACATGGAAAAATGATATGTAAGCATACTAATGGAATTTTCAGAAGTAAAATATGGGGGAAAACAGTCCCGAAATGAGGCGAAATGACATGAAATGCACGGAATTGTCCCGAAATGCAACACTAGGCACCCGAAATGGCCTATAGCTATGCTAAACATGCACAATATGGACATGCAATGCAAAGACAGAAGCTAGACAGTCCCAAAAGATGCACTTTCACAGTTATAAACATGGCCAAACAGCAAGCATAGGTATGGCAAAAATAGCATGCAAGAATAGGGGCCAAAAGAGGGGTAATGAAGCAAGTGGTATAAGAAAAACCCAAACTGAAAAATTTCCTTCTACAACACTGAATAGGGACCAAAAATATGAATATTTACAGTATATGGAAGCCTCAAAATCAGTATAAAAATATGCTAAAAATGTGATGCAAAATGAGGCTCAAAAGGTGCTATAACATGAAGTATATAAAATAATCACCAAACAGAAAAACAGTGTTAATGAAACATGAAGTATAGGCCAAAATAAGACCACTTTCAGTTCGGACCAAGGTCCAAAAACAGAAGCAAAGGGGGCTGCCAATTTATGCAAAAATGGGGCCAAATAAGGGATATAACTACAAGTGACACATGGAGGTACCAAACAATGTTGAGCCCTTCTCCAATGTTGAAGAGGAGCTCAAAATAAGCCTAATGTCAGTTTACAACATGCTCGAAAATAAATTTCTCATGGGCCAAAAATAGCATGCAAAATCATGACACATAAGAGGATCAATGAAGCAAGTGTATTATGGAGGGCTCAAACAGGGTTGAGCCCTTAATGAAAAGTGAAGATGAGCTCAAAAGAGGGCCCTTTTCAGTTAGGGCCGGAGCTTGAAACAAAAAACATGGAGGACTTACAAATAAATCAAGAAAAATGGTCAAAAGGGTAAAAGTATTACTTACCCTTGAAGACTCAAACTTTTGTTGCTTCTTGGATGAATTTACAGCTTCTTTGACCTTTGAGAAACCTCCCTTGTTGCTGGAAATGAGGTGGTGGTGGTAGAGCTTGGTGGTGTAGAAGGAATGGAGCTTAGGGACTTAGGGTTTTTCAAAGAATTGAGAGCTATGGAGATGGAGTTGTGTATGGAGACTTGAAGGACAATTTTTCTAACCCTTGTAAGTGAAGCCACCAGCTGGTTATAAGGGTTCAAAAGGGGGTGTAAAGGTGGGGGAAAAGGAGAGCAAAATTCCCCCACAAAATATCCCCCGGATAAATATCTTGTCTGGGGGATATTGCCCCACAGCTGTAAAGTGCACAGTGCAAGGAACACGGCCGGCCTCTCACTTTTGCTGTAGGTGGCCGGCCGGCCACACCTCCTAGCCGGCCGGCTAGGGGTCAAAAGGTTCAATCATATTTTTTGGCCGGCCAGCAACTGGGGAGGTACTCCTATGTGTGTACAACACAAACATGTGGTTAAAAGCCCAAGAAAGTGGGACCAAGGGGTTCAACATTAGCTCGGAAAGAGGGGTTCAAAAGGGTCAATTTGAATTACTGGCCGGCCATGAACTTTTAGGGGCCTCTCATGTGTGTAGATCACAGATATGTGGTTGAAAGTTCAAGAATGTGGGCCCAAGGGGTTCAACATTAGCCCGGAAGAAAGGGGTCAAAAGGGTCAGGTAACCTTAATGGCCGGCCACCAACTTTTAGGGGCCTCTCATGTGTGTAGATCACAGATATGTGGTTGAAAGTTGGCAACATTAACTCCAAGGTGTTCAACATTAGCCCGGAAGTTGGAAAAACGGGCGCCGGGAGGCTCCGGAGGAGAGATAACTGGCTGCTGCAACAATTGCTGGCCTCCCACCCTTCAGTGACCTTTCCAGTGATAAAACAGAGGTACCTGCCAAAAATGAACGAAAACCGTTGCAAAACGAATGTTCGGGAGCCAAAACACGCAGTTCGGGGTCCCGAAAATGGGCTGTTAAGCACCGAAAGTGGCGTTCGGCCACGAAGTGGGTTTCTCAGACCCCAGTGTCCCTCAAAAGGGAGCAAATAAGATGTATGCCAAAAACCGGAGCAATAGGAGATGGTTAAGCGGTCCCGAACCGAGGCACACGGCCTGACGGCTCCGAAAACCGGAAACCGGACTCCGAAATGGGCAAAATGGCCTACGGCCACCAAATGTAGCCTACGGACACTGAGAGATGGTCTACGGGACCTCTCCCTCCCCTCGGGAAAAGAAATAGAGAAAACCGAGTCTGGTTCGCAAACCGAGACAAGGCACAGAAGAAGGTTCGGAAGTCCGGAGGCAGGGCTCACGGCCGCGACTCTGAAACTTCTGAACGAGCACATTATGTAACATCACCAAGCACTTAATCGGTGACGTCTGAGTCTTAAGGTCGGTCAAAAATGGGGTGTCTACAATGTGCTACTTGAAAAAGTCAACTCATATATGCATTAATCAAATCACCCCAATTCAAGTGAACTAACCTTCATCCACAGGCATTCAAGAGATATATCAAATAAGCATTTAGCCTAATGGTAATATGCTTGATATGGCAACACTAACATACATGCAATATGCTAAAGAAAGAAATGTTCACCTAGTACTCAACCAAGGCAAGCCAAAATAGAAGATAGTAGTTAAAAAAATGCATACTCTAATATGCAAGTGACTAATGCAACACATACAAGATGCAACTGCTAGGTTCAGTTTCTTAACATGACACATGGCTCAACTCAAAGTATGCGATAACACATGTTTTCAAGTAAGTAGGAAATGATAATAAAGTTAGAGTGACGAATCGAACCTGATGCATGCAAAAATGGATATTTACATATGGTAATGATATGAAACCAAAATATGATACAACCATCATAAGCAAGTAAGTAAAAAGGAGAAAGAAATGGGGGTTGGAAGACATGCACAAAATTACAAGTGTGCCCTCATACAAAAGGGTCCAAATGAATGTCCTACTTAAATTGCTTTTTACATCACCGAATGAATTAACTAAGTTAACTAGCTATTACAAATTCAAATGAATCAACTAACCAATTACAATGTACTAATATTAAAGCAGTAAATTAATGGAACGCGATATGAGAAATCACGCGCACACAAATAAGAACATCCTCCTGGAAACCTCTCTGTTTGTTGCTAGATTTTGTTCTATTTTGCAATCAAAAAATTATTCTTTTTTTGCCTCAGCTTCTGCTCTGTTTTGCAAGAAAAATACCACTATCTATACAACAAGTGGTCTGCCGGATAGAAAGGTGGCCGGCCAGCCACTATTTTTGGGTTTTACCGTGCTACCACATAATTGAAACAGAGTAAAATCAAAGTGTTTCCAGGAGATGTTTATCCTTTTTGCCTATCCCTGTCATGAAGATGATCAAGGGAGGAGTAGATTCGATTCACAAATCATCAATTATCGCATGTTTGTTGCGTGATGATCTATGAGTCGATAGGACAAAAGTTCAATAAAAGAAATGAAAGACCAACAAAATCTTTCCCCTATCATGGAGTTACCTCAAGGGAAGTGGTAGACAATGCTTCTTGAATTATTAACATCACTAAAGAGTATGTAATGATTCAAGACGCACTAGGTTCAATGTAACGTCTCATTGAACCCAACCCAATTTTATTACATTTTTTACCTCGTTTGTTCCAATTTTATTAGCCTCTTTTACATTACCTTCCATTCCTTAGTCACTTTTGTCCAAAAGTGATAATTACGTCCACTAAGTGCAAAAAGCGATAAAGAGAAGCGTCAAACAAGAAGTTGTGCTTAAAATGATAGAGATGTAATGCCTTGGTAACGAACCTTCGAAGAGATTAAACCATTAAGCATGGAAAGTCTCTTTCTCATGCCTTGAGCAACAAACTAGTGTTTAAGACAACTCTTAATCAAAGAAAGCAAAGAAAGGAGGGAGGTTGTAAAGATGATTATGCAAAGGTGATCATGACAAATATGAATATTTACATGGAAATTATGTAAAGAAAACTATCAACTCAAATATATTGGTGTCTATGACCTAAACCACCAAATCAATGAGGACTTACAACACCACAAGCATAGTATTCACAGCATAAACTAAATAAACAATTAAAACAGCCCCAAAACTAATAAAAACAGTGCTGAAATCATTTTGAAAAGCTAGAAAAAGTAAGCAAAAATGAAAGAGAATAAAGTTAGTAAGCAAGCCTAAGAAAGGGTGGCCAACCCCTCCAATTTTTGGATTTTGAAATCATATGTTTTAGCCTTCAAAAACTCTAAAAATCAGTATCTAAAAGGAAATAAACAATTGAAAAAAATAAGGATATAAGCTATGGGATAAGGTTCAAGAAAGGGTGGTTAACCCCTCGACCTTTGGTAGCTTTAAAGCACAAGTTTCAGTACTTGAAAACAGTCTAAAATAGTGTATAAAAGAGAAAAAACAAGTAGTGTAAACAAGAGAAAAGATGGCACAAGCTATACCTCTTAAAGAAAGGATGTTCTTTGGTTCACAAACCACAAAGTGATCACCCTCAAGAGTTGAAATTTTAACTCAATAATCTTAACAAGAAGCCTCAAAATTTTGTTTTAAGAAGTGTATGTATAGTATATGTATATTGCAAGATAGAGAGGGAGAGTGTTTGGCAAGTTTTTGTCTCTTGGCAAATTTTTCTACCCTAAAACCATGAGGGATGGTCATCTATTTATAGAAAAATAGGTTCCTTTGTCAGAAATATCTATATTGAGCTAGCTAGTGCAAGGCATACACATGGGGGGATAGTTGGCAGCAAAATATCAGCTGGCCGCTAGATATGGCCGGTCGGCCATGAAGAGGGATGGCCGCTAATAAAAATTGGCCTACCGGCCACTTTTTGGCCAGCAAGCCTCTGAGCGGTTAGGCTAGAAAAAATTAGGTTTTGGTTTAAAGAGGGTGCAAGGTTTAGGCTCTAAAGCTAGAAAATCAATGCCTTTTGCTAAAGAAATTGAACGATTGTACACCATAACAATTCATCATTTAGTGTTCACAATAAGGCGCCCATGTCTTTAGGGTGCTCAAAAATAGGGTGTCTACAGTTGCCCCCTCTTTTACAGAACTCATAGTCATGAAATGATGTGAGTGAATGTCAAAGTCCGAAGACGACCCATTTGACAAGGCCGTAAGACTTGGGCAAGCAATCAAAATATAAATGCAATTTGGTTGAACTCGGAAGTTGAAGGAATCAAACTAGTGTAGTTCATGGGCAAGATGCAAATGATATGCACAAAGAATACACTTGAAAGCTGGACTTACATGCTTCGCGGAGCCGGTGATTTTGAAAAATCCATGATCATGCAAGACAATGCAATAAGCAATAATTAAGATGACAATATATGAATGAAAAGCTTATATCAACAAATCTAACCATGCTTCACACGAAAAGGAGTAAGCAAACAACAATTCCAAAACATGTTTCACGTCATAGGAGGAAAAGACAATGCAACCAACAGACGTATCTCTCTGTATTTCATATGGAGAAAGGGAAGGTTGTAACCAGGCAAAGCAACGTCCTAACGCGTTTCACGCGAAAGGACAGAAGGGTGGTGTAACTAACAAGCGTATCTCACCGTATTTCATATGGAGAGAGGGAAGGTTTTAACCGAAGTGTAACAAGGGTGGTATAACCAACAGGCATATTTCTGTGTATTCCATAGAGAGAGAGAGGGAAGGTTTTAACTAGGGAACAAGAAAGGTGGTGTAACCGACATGCATATCTCTATGTATTTCATACAGATAGAGGGGAGTTTTAACTGAGAGAAAACGAAGAATGTGTAACCAACAGGCATATCTCTCTATATTTCATACAAAGAGATGGAAGGTTTTAATCGGGGAACAAGAAATGTGGTGTAACCAACAGGCATATCTCACTGTATTTCATACAGAAAGAGAGAAGGTTTTAATCGAAGTGTAACAAGGATGGTGTAACCAACATACGTATATCACCATATTTCATACGAAGAGAGTGAAGGTTTTAACTGAAGTGTAACAAGGATGGTGTAACCAACAAACGTATCTCACTGTATTTCATACGGAGAGAGAAAAGGTTTTAACTGAAGTGTAACAAAGATGATTTAACCAACAGACGTATCTCACCGTATTTCATACGGAGAGAGGGAAGGTTTTAATCGAAAAAAAGGATGCAAGCCAATCTACGTTTCACTCAGGGAGGAGGTGAGACAAAAGGTATAAGTCAAACCATGCCTCGCGTAGAAATGAAAAATGGGGGGCAAGCCAAATCACACTTGTGTAACAAGGGTGATAAAATGAAAAGTACGACGTGCATGGATGCAACATAATGCGATATAATTGCTGTAATTTATACAAAATACAATACGATGCATGTTCCATGCAACATAACATATAGCATAATTGAAAAGATAAACAGAAAGTGTTATTTTGAAAACACCTCATAAAGATCTCCGACTTACAGTTCAAAGGTCCTTAAATGCTTAAAAAGGATACAACTTGCTCAAGCTATCGGGGCACTTTCTCACTTCGGAGAAATGACGAGATTTGAAACAGTGCATCCGGAATCACATTTCGGAATTTTCTAAAGCCAAAACAAACTCAAATTCTTCTATTCTTCACTTTGGAATGAATACAGGACTCTCCATGCACAGAATAAGCAAGGCTTCAGCAAAAATACACCTGGGCAACCTGAAGGGTTAGCCGACCAAAAAAATTGGACAGTCGGCCACCCGATGCGGCAGTGGGGCAGTTTGGGGTTTTCGGCTCCGTGGGTCTTTAAAGCATAACAAGGGCTCATCTTTTCATATCTATAACATCCGAAAACACTCCCTCTCTCTTTCTAGGAGCTCTCTCTCTCTCTAGAGTTTTACCCTACGCGCGTTACCCAACGAACCACGCAAATTTTTTTATATAAAACACACGTAGCCCTCTACACTTTGAACCGATTGGATTTTGTTTTGGTTGAGTTTTTGGGCTTTTCATTGTTTTGGGCTTATTCTCATGGGTTTTTTTGGGCTTTCCACACTTTTTCTCGAGTTTGACTTTTTCTCTCTTTTTCTCTCTCCTAGGGTTTGACTTTTGGTATTTTCTACCTTTTTTCCTCATTTTTCTCTCATTTTCTCTCACCACTACTATATTTCCCTATGGCGGATGACATTCCATATGATGGGACCCCCCCACAAGGTGCCAGTGCTAGATGAGGCCGGCGAAGGAGTGGAGGACATCGCTGCTGACCTTACAACGGAGGAGATCTACCCTCCTGAGCATGAGCTTGAGCTGTCACCACTAAGGGTGAGGCCGTTCAACCCAGCCACTTACCATCCACAGACACACGCGATGGCCCCCGGTGGCATGTTGCAATTTGAGGGCTTCACCATAGGTGTGTGCCCGAGGATTTCCTTTTGAGGGAGCACGTTTCTAACATCTCCCACAACGCCACTGTGGTCAGAAACTTTCCTTCTTTTGGGCAGTTTGCTTGCTTTGATATTTCATTACAGTCTTTCACTCCGTTATGCATTTCACATATTCTTTTGTTATTTCGTCATAGGGCAATGCCCTTGCTTGGAGAGGCAACGGAGCGGTGACCGCCAAGGATTGGTACTAGAAACTCCTTGCTCGAGTCTGTGAGCTAGTTGATGAGGCGGGCTTCGACCTATTCTGCTCTGGGCTTGCACGACTTCAGGCGAGCCGAGCTTTACTTGGCACTTTGGTGGAGAGGTGGTGGGACACCACCAACTCCTTCCACTTTTCATCCACCGGAGAGATATCGATGACCCCGTATAACTTCTCTATGATTATAGGGCTATAGGTAGGGGGTGATCCAATCCCCTTTGACATAGATATGGGCTAGTGAGAGGCCGCTTAGATTCATGTGCTTGGGCTGTTCCCTTTTCTAGACAGACCGGTGATGGTGAGATACAGCTGGTTCTACAACCACTTTCACAAAAACCAACCTGAGACTTAGGAGGAGGTTGAACAGTACACCTGGGGCTTCCTGACATATCTTCTTGGTACCTCATTGTTTGCAAACAGTTGGAATACCGTAGGTCTGTATGTACTGAGTCCTTTGGTGGTGTTGCCACAAGTCCGGTTCTATGATTGGGGAAACACTGGCCTCACCACTGTATACGGGGTGCATGAGCTCCAGTTCCCCCAAGATGGGGAACAAGGTCGGCAGCTATTGGAGGGCCTGAGAGGTACACACTACGCTTTCACTTTCAAATTCTGTTTATTCATTATGCTTTCTACTTTGCACTTTCTGTCTTTATTTCTGTTTGCACATTATACTTTATGCTTTGCACTTTTTGTCTTTATTTATGTTTTTTCCTATTGACTCACAAACTGATCCTCTCTTATAGCTTTGGGTGTACGCATATTTCGCCACCCTTGCCCTAGTTCCACGAGATGAGGTAAAGGTCACTGTGCCCTACTCCCAGCGATATGATGACATGTGTCATCCCCGACATCGCGGCGATATCATCTTCGCTGACTACCGCCGATTTTTTGATACATTGGCGACTCGCAAGGCATACTCACTCCTACTTCATTTCCATTGCTACTGCTTTGATCCATACCCTGACAACTGAGACAACTGACAACTGTGAATTCTCTATTTGCAGATCATGTCGCAGCCGTGAGTGGTGATGCCAACTGGGACATGGGATGAGTATGCAAGATCTTAGGACACCTCCCAGTTACAGATCTTGCTGGAAGGCCTCTACTGTCGGACATGGTACCTAGGAGAGAGATTCGTATGCCAAATTATGGGTTCACCCGCTCTTGTTGTTCCTGCTCCGCCTCCACCACCTATGAGGACAGGTGATGGTCTACCTTTCGAGGCCATCGTACAGTTCATGGTAGGGCAAGACAAATCTGGATTCATCTGATGCCACCTATGACCTGAGCTCGCGTAGGAGATGCTGTAGGTGCACCCGCTGCCGGAGGTGTTGTTCACACTACCGAGCCTGGTGCCGAAGGGGTTCCCCCGTTGCTTATGTAGCCAGTCTGTACATGATTCTAACTGCGATCCCATGTTGGCAGCTGAGTGAGACAGCCTACCAGATTCTGATTGAGCTGCCAGAGGAGGAACATGGGTACGTTAGAGACCCTGACGTGCAGCAAGTATATACTTTGCCAAGCAGTTTGCATTTCATACTCCTTTTTCAAGATATTGATGCCCAAACTCATTTGCAGGTGCTAGTGGACTACGTAGACAACCTCATTTAGTTGGTCGACTCTTTGGTCCACATGGTGCAGAGGAGAGAGACATTGTTTACTCTTCATGGTTATCAGGTATTCCACATTTCTCATTCATTTGACCGATTTGATTCTCTTTTGCCATATTCATGCTGTTTTGCACCACACTACATTGATTTGCCCATATTCATGCTAATTCTACATTGATACTATACTGATACTCTACTTTTTGCTTTCAACCTCCACTCACACATGTGGCACCGGCGGCACCTCCTCCGGCTACAGGGAGAAAAGGCAGATAGGTTCTTGGATGTGGCAAAGGCAAGATTTAAGGTCCGGGCAGAGGTAGGGGTGCCCGGAGTTGGAGCGGGGAGTCCTAGGAGCTGGAGACTTCCTCCTCTTCGGAGCTGATTTTGAGTGGAGATGATGATGAGACTAGCGACACCGAGGAGTCGATGATGGGGCGCTCTAAGTCTGGGAGTAAGGATGATGATGTTGGCTTGGAGTTAGGGAGTGGGAAGGATGATGCTGGCTAAGAGTCGGGGAGCGGGGAGGATGGCTCTGGCTCTGGCTCTGAGTCCCACCCTTCTAACGATAGAGGCGCTGATTGTGACAATGCCCTTGAGTCCCCTCCGCGGAAGAAGACGATGAGGGCCTCTCAAACCTGACTCTGATTTTTGTTTTCTATTTGCTTTTTTTTTTTTTTTTTTTTTTTTGGCTTTGTAGTCTAGCACTTTGTATAGCTTCCGATAAGTCTGTTACTTTTTGTTTGAAACATTTGTATTTTCTCTTTTGTAAAAACTATGATCGGTGTTGAACACTAAAGTTTTATAAAATAAGGATTTTGTTTTGAATAGCATCTCGAGAATGGCACCTCACTTGCATGAAATGTTACTAAATTTGAAACTAAATGCTTACATTTTGAATGATTTTCGTAACCGGATATTAAGCCTTCAACTAACCAAAATGAAAAATACAACTCAATAAAGGAAAAACAAAGTAAAAACAACCTAAACACACCTAATTACACTTGCCAAAAACAAAAGACTCACAACAAGACTCAAAAACAAAATGGGCCAAACACAACACTGCTGCTTAGTTGCCTGGCCAGCTGTATTAGTCGGCTGGCCACTAGAATGGATGGCCGGCTATGAAAGGTGGACGGCCAGCCAGCTAATCTCTGTGGCTGGGCAACTGGCAACAGCTGTCAGCCACTCACACAACCTTGTTCTCTATAAAGGTGTTCTCTTGCTCCTTCTTCGACAGAATACCATCTTTTCAACTATTAATGGAGATCTTTCTTGCCGAAAGGCTCAAAGATTGGATGGCCACTTTAGACGGCACAAAAAAGGTAAATTTCTGCGATTTTGGCATAAACGCTTTTTTTCCGTTGAGCTGTATTTTGCTTTGTTTCTGTTCCTTCATGCTGTTGTTCGATGCTGGAACCAGGTTACACACGTGTTTCGCTTTAGAGCACAAGAGATGTGTCCTACGCTCGAAGAGTTTCAAGCATGGCTTACTTTACACAAGGCTCAATCCTTAGCTTATGACGGGGAGTTAGATATACCTGACTTGTTTCATAGGTTTTCTGGTGTCGGAGATAGAGGCGACCTTTCCTGGCGGGGTTATCGTTAACATACCCTCTGCTTATGTTTACTTGCACACTTCCTACTTGGCCCTAGTTGCAGCGGAGCTAGCATTAGGTTGATCGAAGTGGCCCAATGCCTCAAGGAGGGTAAAAGTTGCATAGATTTGGCATTGGCTGAGACTTTGATGGATTTGGATGCCTTCCATTGACGGGAGACTTTTGGGTTTGTGGGGAGTCCACTGCTTCTCCAAGTATTGTTTCCCACCCTCTCTTATTTATGATTTCTCACATCAGTTGGCACTCACTCTTTATTTTCTCTCAAAACCTTTTTCCTTACTTTTTCCTCTCAACGTACATCTCTCTTATTTTTCATCTTTTCCCAGGTATAGTTGATGGATAAGCTGAAAGTTATGAACCCTTGTTACGAGTATTCAACCAGATCCTACTTTTTTCACCCAGGGCTAGTAGACTTCCCAGAGACGGATTGTGGTGTGACTGGATATGCAGTAGATTTACAACTGACATTGCTTGGCGTTGTCCCTAGCTGAACTTGACTGAGATGAGCTACAGCATGTCTCTCTAACCGAGTATATAGTTGATTGGCCTTACGCACTGTGTGTTCTACTTTCTCTTCCAGTTCAGACACCAGTTTGGATGTGCTCAGACCTGTCTAGATGAGGGGGTGGAATACCTTGTTCCATTTTCAGTTCGTGCTTCGCACCTGGCTCGATACCTTGTTGCTTGGAGGACGAGAGAGCTTCTGGCCCATGTTACTAGCTTCAGTTATGCCCTTTTTGGCGAGTGCTTGGCTTGGCTTGAGAACAATTCACAGGTTGGGCTATCCTTGGCTGCGGAGACTTCCGCGAGCGCGGGTAGGAGGCAGAGGACTACTACCTGATTCATCTGTGCCCCTAGGTTATTACTTCAACTTTTGTTTTCAAGTTTTTATGATGTAAAAGCAACTTTGATTTAACCTGAGAGTTTGAGGATGTACTTGTGTTGAAATAATATAATTAAAGTTGTAAGCACTGAAAAATTTTCTTTTTGGTCCAAATAATGATCTGTGTTGTAAAAGGTAAAATTTTAAGAAAATCAATTTCATTAAAACTTTTCAAAACAACTTTCAGAAATGGTCATTACTTGACAAACAGGGAATCAATCCTTAAGATGTACAATCCCAAATCGAAAGATCATAAATGCCCACAACTGCATTTACCATTACTGCTCTGTCTTGTAACTAACCCTTCTACCAAATTGTGGTAACACAACCAAGTTAACCGATGACGAAAAAAGATAGACTGATCAAACAGATGGACAAGACAGTTGAGTTAGAGATGTTTATGGCCGAACTTCGAGATGAAGTTGCCAACGTATCCCAAAGATGGAAATCAGGCCTTACGTAGTTCGGTTATGGTTCGCTCGTGTATTAACTCTCTCCTTTTGCGCTCTAACTTTTGCCAAAGTTGTCCTTTTAGGTTTTCAACCTTGCGAGCTCTATTTTTCTTTATTTCTAATTTTTCATACTCTAACTTTTGCCTAGGTCGTTTTTTCGGGTTTTCGGCCTAGCAAGCCTCATAGGGATAGTATTTCTTTAATTTGTCCATGTTGATCGGTTGCAAGAACTCCAAGCCATTTAAATCCATAAGAATAATCGCTCCTCCTGACCAGATAGAATTGATGATGTAAGGACCAGTCTAATTGGATCTTGCCCCTACGGTCATGGATGGGAGCTCGGTTGTCTTTGAGCACCATATCTCCTTCTTTGAGGTTTCTGGATTTAACTTTCTTGTTGAAGGCCGTGGCAATTTTGCGCTGATATCCTTGGATATGATACAACGCCTTCAACCTTCTCTCGTCAAACAACATCAATTCTTCAAATCTGTTCTGCTGCCAATCCGTTTGTGTTATCTGACACTCGGCCTTGATTCTCAGCGACAGTACTTCGATCTCAATCAGCAAAACAACTTCCATCCCATATACTAGAGAATATGGGGGTTGCCCCTGTAAATGTTTGAATTGATATTATATATCCCCAGAGTGCAAAAGGCAGTTTATCTGGCCAGTCTTTATAGGTTTCAACCCTCTTTCGCAGGATATTCTTGACATTTTTTGTTGGCGACCTCAACAGCTCTGTTAGTCTGTGGTTTGTACATTGATGACCTGTGAAAAGCCACGTTGTGTCCTCAACCAGATCCACTACCTCTTTCTTGAAATGCGAGCCATCGTCCAAGATGATCTCATTTGGTACCCCATACTTGATGATGTTGTTTCTGATGAACTTGGCCGCATGTGATGCTTTCAACATTGAGTAAGACTACGCTTCCAAGATGAACTCGTGTCCATTTGAGTCGTTTGGCGAGATTGTCCCAATGACATCAATTCCCCAGACTGAGAAAGGCCATGGTGAAGTCATGTTGTAAAGCCTTGACGGCGGGATATTCATGCGATTAGTGTAAATTTGACATTTGTGGCATCGTCGAACAAACTTGATACAATCTTTCTCCATATTTGACCAATAATAACCCTGCCTGAGAATCTTCCTAGCCAACATCACACTATTCATGTGTGCTCCACACTCTCCCCCATGAATGGCCTCCATGAGACGCTTCGACTCCTCTTCTTCGACACAGAGCTTTTGCATTCCCAGATGGCCTCTCTTGTATATCTTATTTCCGTAAATGATGAACTGGGCAGCTAGACGTCATATTCCCCGCTTATCTTTGGCATTTGCCTCTGGTGGATACACATCATTCTCTAGAAAGTTCCAAATGTCGTAATACCAGGGGTTCTTGTCTTAAGCCTCATCTATTGCGGCTATCATCTCATAAGCAAGCGTATACTTCTGTTCAATGATGATCAAACGCATCTTAACCCTAAATGGTATGTCTATCATGGAGGATAGAGTTACCAACATATCTGCAAACTAGATGTTCTCTCTCAGCAGATGTGTAAATGTCAGTTTTTCTAACCTTGGAATCAAAATGTCCAGGGTTTGATGATAAACCTTCATTTTCTCTTCCTTGACCTTCCAGTCTCCATTGGCTTGAGAAACAACCAGATTTGAGTCTCCAATGACATTCAACCTTATTGCCCCTAGTTCTAAGGCAGCTTCCAATCCAATGATACATGCCTCGTATTCTGCTTCATTATTGGACACTTTGAACCAAAGTTCAAAGGCTAAGGGTATATGGGAATAGTCGATTGCCATCAGCAACACACTTATCCCATAACTGTATTGATTAGCTGCTCTGTCAAAGTACATCGTCCATGTTTGCTCTTTTACCTGCAGAATCTCCTCATCCCGAAATAGGTACTTTACTGTTTCATCTCCTTCCACGGGGTAGTCTGCCAAAAATTTCGCTACCGCTCTCCCTTTGATGGACTTGCAAGTGACATATTTGAGGTCAAACTCGAAGAGAAGAAGGAACCAATGAGTTCGCCTACCCATAAGTGCTGATTTCTCAAAGAGATATTTCATGGGATCTAATCTCGAAACCTGAATTACGGAGTGAGCTAACAACTAGTGTCTTAACTTCCTAGTTACCCAAACCAAAGGTAAACAAGCTTTCTCCAGCATCTTCTTGCTCAGATAGGTGGCCTTCTCCACCTTCGCTTCTGATTCTTGAGCTAGCATGCATCCTATGGTCGAATCTATTATCGATAGATACATGATCAGCGGCTTCCCCGATTTTGGCGGCAACAATACTGGTGGATTCTGAAGGTACTACTTGACTTGTTCAAAAGCGAACTGACATTGATCATCCCATCAGAACTTCTTCTCCCTCTTTCAGGATACCAAATAGTGGTTCATAAGTCATGGTTAATTTTGAGATAAACCGTCTTATGAATTGCACTTTGCCTAGAAAGTCACGCATCTCCTTTTTAGTCCTTGGTGGTGGGATTTCTAAGATGGCCTTGATCTTGGATGGATCTACTTCAATTCCCCTTTGCGTAATCAAAAATCCAATCATTTTCCCTATAGTCACCCCAAAAGTGCATTTTTGTGGGTTCAACTTCAGTCTATGCTCCTTGATCCGTTCGAAGAATTTTTCCAATGCGGTGTAGTGGCCTTCTCGTTCTTTAGATTTTAAATCATGTCGTCCATGTACACCTCAACTTCCTTATGGGTCGTGTCGTGCAAGATGGTGGTTTCAACCCTCAGATATGTAGCCTCGGCGTTCTTCAACCCAAAGGCATAACTCTATAGTAGTAGGTACCCCATGGCGTGGTGAATAAAGTTTTCTCTCTGTCCTCAAGTGCCATTAAAATCTGATTATACCTGGAAAACCCATCCATGAACAATAACAACGCATGGCCAGCAGTGAAGTCTACCAATTCGTCGATGTGCGGCAATAGAAAGTCATCTTTCGGACTAGCTCTATTCAAATCCCGGAAGTCGACGCAGACTCTAATTCAACCATCATTCTTTGGAACTAGAACAATATTGGCCAACCAAGTTGGATATTCAAACACCAACAAAAAACCAACATCAATCTTCTTGGTGACTTCCTCTTTAATTTTCAGTGCCCAATCCTGATGAATTCTGTGGAGCTTCTATTTGACAGGTTGGGCCTCAGGGTTAAGAAGGATCCAGTGCTGTACAATCTCAGGCTCGATTCCAAGCATATCTTCATAGGACCACACAAAAACATCTATGAAATTTTTTAATAAAGCGATTAAACGCTTACGTTTCCCCAAATACAACGTGGACCTGATATGGACTTAGCAAGGATCCTTCTCAATACCTACATTAATTGCAATGATCTCGTCCATGCAGGGCTTAGCACACCTCTTATTTTCTCGGTCAATCAAGTTTTTCGAATCTTCCTCTTCGTTTTCATTCGAATTTTGAAAATCTTGATTAATACAATAAATTAATGACACAGAGAAGTAAACAAAATCTGCAAATTCAGAAGTTCTGGCTCTTCGGTTACAACAGACTCAAAAGAAAATACAAAAGAGAACCTAGACAGGACCTTGGCATCCAGGTTACCACCCCTGGAAGTGTCAAACTCAGACACCTCAGACTGACTCAAATCTGATTCTAATTCAACAAATTCGTTGGAATCAGATTCCAGCTCATCATCTGATTCAGAACTGGAAATAAAGCCCTTCAGAACTGGCACCCTCGTCGTATCCAGAATCTTACTGGTGGAATTCACAACCAGTTCCTCTCCGATCATAGAGATAGTAAAGGTATCCCTTAAGTTCTCCATATTAGTCTCAGGATCTATCAAGAGGTTGGTTAATGCTGCCCCTTACTCCAGCCTCTTTGTTGTCTGAATCATCCTCTTTACTCTGGCCAACTTTGACGCTTGGATCAGCTCCCTTTTCATCACTGTCTTGGAACTGGTGGTCAAAAAAGATTTCAAATTCGGGGAAACGCTTTTTCGTTAAAGAATCCACCCAAGGCTCTGGAAAGCCGCAGCCTCTCATTCTGTAACGAAGCACCCATTTAACGTTTCCTAGATTGGCCTGTGGACCAACTCGTAATGTTTCTCTGCTCGTTTGGCCTTGGCCCTTTCTCTCATTTCTTCTCCCTTCCTTCTCCAGTCCTCTTTGGTGGGTACATAGCCTAACCCAAAGGCATGTGGATTATGTGGCACCTCAGCTGACACTGCAACACCTTTCCTCCCACTCCTTCCGAGCCCCATTCCTGGAATATATCGTAACTTGTTCATGAAGTAAATGGACTGAGCATTGATATACATGCCTTCATCCTCGGCTAAGATTGTCTATACCACTTGGGGTTCCGTCAGAGTGAATCTGAAAGAAAGACATGTTCATCATTGTGATTAATTTCCAGCAAATGCGTAGTTACCTCTGGTGGTGGATGAATAGATGAATTCCCAAAAACAATGGCCACTCCTCCCTCGTAAGGGTATTTCAGCATTTGATGGAGGGTGGAGGACATAGCCTTCATGTAATATAACCAGGGCCTCCCTAGAAGTAGGTTAAAGGTAGCAGGCATATCAAGTACATGGAACTCAACTTCATGCTCAGGCAGGCCCACTTGGACTTGTACTTTTACCGTTCCCATAACTTCTCTACTTGTGTTGTCATATGCCCGGATCACTTGGGCTGTGGGGACGAAATCTGCCAGTTTCAGGCCTATCACATAGACAATGCAAGAAGGATGGATGCTGATAGTAGAGCTGGTGTCCACTAAAACCACTGGCACCCACTTTCCTCTACACTCGACAGATATGTGCAGTGGCTTGTTGTGAGTCAATCCTTCCAGCGGTAGCTATTTATTAGAGAAGGTGAGCATAGGCTGGGTGCTACTTGGGAAGATCAGGCCAACAAGCTACTCTAGCATAGTATCAATGAACAATTTAGCCTTATCCATTACTAACAATACCACTTGTCAGTGTACTCGCGAGGTTATAAGGAGGCCTCAAATGGATATGTCAGCTTGGATCTTTTTGAGTTGCTTCAGGACCAGCTCGTTCTCCAGCTTCTTCTCATTTTCCTTCTCAACCTCCTAGTTTTTTCCTGAGGGTTCAGCTTGATCCAAATATGGAGGTTTGAAATACTGTCCACTCCTGGTGAGATGGTCTATTTCCTCTGCATACCAAGTATTGTCTGGGATATGGTCTCCATAGTTGTAACAACCCTCACCTTACTCTTGTCATACTTGCATACATTCCTGCATGATCTTGCCTTGTTTTAATAATTGGAAGGATTTGTTTGCCTTGTTTTTTTAGTATTACTTGCGTGATCTTGTCCCTCGTTCGGTCTGTGCGTAGTCGAGGTCATCTTGAGCTTAGTCCACCTTTGAACCTTGTACTTAGATTTGTTTTGAGATCTTGTTCAACCCCATCTTCACCTCGGGCATTCATTGCCGAGATGTTTTGCACTTAGTGAACCTTGTCCGCAGGCAGGTATGGCCTAGGCCGAGATGTGGCACACCCCGGCCAAGGTATGGCACAGCTTAGTCAAGTGTCGTCCTCCCTAGCCGATGTTTTGTTATCCTGTTGCTGGATCCTTGATTTGAGCCGATGTCATCTTATTGCCGATGTGTCTTACCCGAGCTTGCTGCATACGCTTTGTCAGAGACTTGTCTTGTCTATCAATCACCTTTTCGAGTTGAACCAACCCGGCAGCGCCACGTGTCCGAGCTGATTGTTAAGACATCCGGCAGACCTTGAAACACATCATTTTCTTGTCTCAAATCTTTGTTTTAGAGAGAGAAGCTCTAGAGAAGTTCTTGAGTGAGAGTAAGTCTCCCAAGCTTGATCTTCGTGGTTTGAACCGTTAGATTCGAGCTTTGGGGTAAGATTCTTGATCTACTTTGAATGTTGTTATGGATTATCTAGCTGCATTGCATGATCGGATCTGTGTTGGATGTCATGCATTGTTTTGAAGTTAGTTTTGGAAAGAGAAAATGGTTTTCCATATGTTCTTGAAGAAAGTCTCGTTTTGATCGAAAAGCTTGGAACGAAAATCATGTTTTTGTGTTTATTCTTGCATAACCTTCTTGTATGGGTACCCAGGTCCATATTTTGAACTCTTGGCATGAAAACTCAGATTTTTGTAACAAGTTGTGAGCTTGCATCCATTTTTCAAATGATCATGTTCTTCATATTCTTCAAAGGAAAACCCAGGTTTTTCCTGACTTTGTTTAGCGGGACCTCGGCATAGTCCTGGACGGTACCCAGTGTGTTTTCATGAAACGGGAGCAGTGATTAAGCTTCCAGCTTGTTTTGCTTTGTCTTTGACTTGGATCTGGCAAGAATGCCGAGATCATTTGCATGTATATGGAGCTTGCTTTGAGAATGTGACTTGCCATGTGATTGTAGGTCCTTGATATTTGCTTTGAGTCTACACCTGAAGAACTAGGTGAGTGGTATTATTGATAAAGCTATGTTATACTTGTTTTGATAAATCTTGCTTGCCTTGTTTTGACAAAAGTATTTTGTTAGCATGAATAAATAGCTCTTGTTTTGATGTGTCAAGTATACTCCTTGTTTGATGCCATCTTGGAAAAGGATACGGTCCTTGTTAAATCGGGCTACGGACCTAAGTAACACAAGTCCCTTGTGCTGGAGGACTCTAAACTTTCGCAGTACTAAGTATAAAAGGATACGGTCCTTGTTAAATCGGGCTACGGGCCTAAGTAACACAAGTCCCTTGTGCTGGAGGACTATAAACTTTCGCAGTACCTTTGACCAAACGATTACGGATCGTACAGCCCTTGATACTTGACTGATGAATACGGTTCATCCCTTGCTTCGCCGATGTTATGATACTTGACTGATGAATACGGTTCATCCCTTGCTTCGCCGATGTTATGATACTTGACTGATGAATACGGTTCATCCCTTGCTTCGCCGATGTTATGATACTTGAATGATGAATACGGTTCATCCCTTGCTTTGCCTATGTCAGTAAACATCTTTGGATACTTGTAATATTTGATTGATGAATACGGTTCATCCCTCGTCTTGCTAAAGTTGATGAGTTTTGTTTTGAAGGACCTCGGCTATATTCATGCAAAACCTTTATTATTAGTACCATTCACTGAGTATTTGTACTCACCCCTCTATATATATGTAGGTGATGAGCAGGACGGCGGCGACGCCTAGATCGTTTTTGATGCTTGTTTTGGATTCGTACTTATGTCGGCTTTGCTTTTGTATTTACGTCGGCGATGCCCTGCTTTGCATGTCGGCAAATCTTGAAAATCATGCTTCTTGACTTGTATTAGCTGTATTTTGTATATGTCGGCTCGAGAAGCCTTTTGATCAAGATGTAACATGTATTTTACCCTGTTGTATTCAAGTTGTAAAGTTAATTGGAAATGTTTGGCATTTCATTTGATCTATGCACGGCTCTTATGGACCACTTGTATTTGATTCATTGCTTCCGCATTTGTGAGCCCCTATATCCATACTCTGATTGTGTTAAGTTTTTGAAAAGTTGGCCTTCGGTAATTACGGATTACTGGCCATCACGGCACCAAACTACTAGGGGCGGTTTGGGGTCGTGACAATAGTCCTCGTTTGTCTGGGCAAGATGCAAATCGCTATCTTCCTACTATTTACCATCAGCCACCGACAAACAATTGTCCGGCTTAACTTGGATCACTCTTACAAGACAAGTATCACCCTAGAGGCAACAAGATGTTGCGATCTTCCGACTATCTTCGATCCTTTCTTGTTCAAACTGCCCCAGCACAGCTTCCCGTTCGACGTCTGTAGTTTCTATAACACCCAAATCTTGGGTTTGTTTTTCCGTACTATTGCCCTTTGGCATTTTCCCTTTCTCCTCAACTTTTTCAGCTACCTTAGTTTCCCCGACTTGTTTTTCTTCCAGTTTGACCCCGGTTTCCTCTTCTTTGTCTGATTCATCACTTAACCACCCCCAATTGTCAGTCGACAAGCTCAGATCAAACCAACTGATTTGTACATTGCCTTGGTCTTGTTCTTCAAAGAATTGTAGGTTGTCCAAATCTTCTTCCAGATATGCAAGATCATCCAACCCTTGGCTTGGGCCGTCTTCCCTAACCACATTAATGTCCACCAAGGTCAACAACACTACCTCAAGCCTGGTTTGAGTAATAGGCACAATGCAGTAGCTCGGGTCAGATGATTCCCCAAGAATTCCCTATGACAGACTGACACCTCCCTCCGAGGTCAAAACCTTACCTTCCTCAGATATTGTCACCACAGATTTGTGAGGCTTAGGTTGTGGATTGGATATGCTCATCATGCACAAGTTTGTGCTATCATGGATTAACAATACCGACTTTGGTAAGTGTGAGGGGGTGCACTCGGGTCAAATGTGGGTGGTAGTGTATGGATGAGGTAGATATTTATGGGTGGAGGGACTTGGTTGTGGGCAGGAAGTGGGTTAATGGTCACATTTGGCTTTTGGAATAGAGCTATGACTTTGTTGTCGATAAGATTTTGAATCTCATGACGTAGGCAAAAGCATCGGTCTGTTTCATGGCCATGTTGTTGATGGAAAGCACAATATTTGGTGGGATCGTGCATTGGGGGAAGAGGGTTGGGAAGTGGTCGAAGTTCTAGGGGTTTTAGATGCCCCTTTTTTATTAACACCTGGATGGCTCGAGATAGAGTCATGTAGAGCTGGTTAAAAGTTCTACCCGGAGGTCGAGTAGGGTTGGAAGTTTATAGGCCCGTGTTGGCAAAGGGATCGACAGTTTTGGTTATAGTGACAACACTCACTTCTGACGGCCTCATAGTTGTGCTACCCTCGACAGCATTGGAACTACAGACAAAAGGCCTCTTGGCTGGCTCCTTGTCATCAGTGATGATCCTCTGCTTCATTACGTCTTCGATTTGAACCTCCATTTCATAAAGTTCCTTAAAGGTAAATAAGGGGAGAACGATCATTTTCTATAATAGCTTACCATGAAGGTTCCGAACAACCATTCTAATTTGGTCTTTCTCTAAGGGTTGAGTGGTCATCATTGACGCTTTGGCCCTTCATCTAGTTACAAACTCGGAGAAACCCTAATTGTTGCATTAAAATCACGAGTTGCGACCTCGATCTGTGTGTTGTAGGAGCATTGAGCAATGAAAGACTCGACCAATTCCTCTCAATTCTGCTTCACAGAATCCTCCAACTTAGCGTACTAGATGGCAGCTATTCCTGGCATGGTTTGGCTGAAGAGTGATAACTTCTGCAATCTGGTCAAATCCATTGGTCGTAGGATATCAGAAAATAGCCATAGATGTACAATTAGGTCTCCGGCACCGTCGAAGCGGTCCATATGCGACATTTTGAACCGCTTCAGCAAAGTAACTACATATTCGATATACCCATCCTCCATATCTAGAATGGAGTTAACCCTCTGTGCTTTCTTGAATAGTTTTTCCAGTTTGTTGATTTTGAGCGCGGTCGAGTTAGCCTCGAACTCAAAAGGTGCCTCAGTCTGATAAATTGGGGCTCTAGACATTTGTGCTGGGATGGGATCTGCTTAGACGGAAAAAACCTAAACACCCTCAGTTTGTGGGTCCTGAGTTGTAGCAACATTGGCAGAGGTACCAGGTATGAGGATAGTGACATTAGGTGTATGCGAAGCAGAAGTCGTAGCTGGCTACTGTTGTTGTTGTTGTTGTAGTTTATTTGTGACCTCAACTTAACGGGTCACATCGTGTTAGAGTGAGTTGAATGACTGCTGCAGATGGAGTAGTAATTCTTCCAAATTAGATGGCGGATACTGAGCCTTTCTGGGAGTAGATGGTTGTGCTTGAGGCGAACTGAATGTAGGTGAGCTGAGGAGTGATTGCTAAAAGAACTGAACTAGTGAACTTTGCCTAACACTTCTTCGCCGTGCAACTGGTGACAGTGAGGCAAACAGTGGTTGTCCCCGAACAGGATCTCCGACCTTACAAAGTTTTTCAACACGGGTCCAGAGTACTTGGGGGATATCAGAACTTTCTGAAGCTATGTTTTTAAACTACCTAGCAAAAGAAATAAAGAAAGAGAAACAAAATCAGAAATCGGACAGCACCTCAACTAAGATTTCAATAGAACATATATGATCAAAGCTGTAGGATTGTACTCCCCACTGAATTCTGTCCCAAAATAGATACCAACTGTACCACTGATACAGAGCCTTCTTGTATAGTTTCACTATAAAGCACATACCAGGTAAAGAGAACCAAAACACCCCTATGAGGGGGTAGGGTTACCCTGCCTTGGATTTTGACATGAACTAGGGTTTCACTACTTCAAGCAAGTAGTTTCACAAAATCCTGTATACGGGTGAGCATCCTACGGGTGAACATCTTGTCCTATGTTGGAACAGTCACTATGGCTTTACTATATGTAGCTAGGTTGATTGGTCAAAATGGTACCTCGGCAAGATTACCTAATATATCTCTCACACCTAACACCAAGAAGTGAAAGGAGGATCAAACAGTATGATGGTAACCCAGATCCGAGGGTTGTGCTTCCAACAAGGCAGAGCCCACGACCAGCCAGCCTTTTGGCAAGCTTTTTAAGCAAGCCTCCAGCAAGCTGTCTAGGAATAGTAGATGGAAAACACAGTGACTTAAAGCACCAATGCAAATGCAATGCAAAGAATATATATCTGTAAATAAAATTTTACATCATGAAGTCTAAGTCAAGATCTTTAATTTCCCCAGTAGAGTCGTCAGAAACTGTAGCTGGTTTCTCGTGCTGCTCGGAGGGGTTAGTCATTTTGGATACGATAGCCCTACAGTTTGGACTCCCGTGGTTTTGAATCTGGTTTTACAAAAAAAAAAAAAAAAAAAAAAAACCCAAATGAGAGTCCAAATCTGGCAAATCTTTGGAAAATCGATTTACAATCAGAAATGCCAAAAATGGACTGCATTGCCAAATTTCAGAGTCACTACCTAAATATTTTTGGGGAATTTAGGAAACCCATGACTCGTGCCAAAGGCCACTTGTCCGTCATAACCAAAGTGTCTCGGCTCGGGAACTTAAGTATGAGAAGGGAAGGTCATGAATTGAGCACCCCTCCCTACCCAATCAAAGATTGGCCTCTACTAATCATAATATGATTTTTATGTATAGTATATGCTCTTATTTTGATTATTAATGCTAACTTATTATGTGAGGCACACAAGTGTAGACTAAGTCACTCGCTTTGGAATGCTTTGATTTTATATTTTGTTTGAAAAGAGTTTTGAATATGTGCTACTTGAAAAAGTCAGCACATATATGCATTAATCAAATCACCCAAATTCAAGCGAATTAGCCTTCATCCACATGCATTCAAGAGGTATATCAAATAAGCACTTAGCCTCATGATAATATGCTTGATAAGGCAACACTAACATACATGCAATATGCTAAAGTAAGAAATACTCACCTAGTACATGCAATAACACACGTTTTCAAGTAAGTGGGAAATGACAATAAAGTTAGAGTGATAAACCGAACCCAATATATGCAAAAATGGATATTTACACATGGTAATGATATGAAACCAAATATGATACAACCATCATAAGCAAGTAAATAAAAAGGAGAAAGAAATAGGGGTTGGAAGACATACATAATATTACAAGTGTGCCTTCATACAAGAGGGTCTGAATGAATGTCTTACTTAAACTGCTTATTACATCACTGAAAGAATTAACTAAATTAACTAGCTATTACAAATTCGAATGAATCAACTAATTAATTACAACAAACTAATATTAAAGCACTAAATTAATAGAACGAAAGACGAGGAGCCAAGCGTACACAAATAAGAACATCCTCCCAGAAACCTCTCTGTTTGTTGTCAGATTCTGTTCTATTTTGTAGTCAAAAAATTATTCTATTTTTGCCTCAACGTCTGCTTTGTTTTGTAAGAAAAATACCACTACCTATACAACAAGGTGGACAGCTGGCCTTGGAAAGTGGTCGGCCGGATAGAAAGGTGGCCGGCCGGCCACTATTTTTGGGTTCCGCCCTGCTACCATAGAATTGAAATAAAGCAAAAATAGAGTGTTTCCAGGAGAGGTTTATCCTTTGTACTTCTCCCTATCATGAAGATGATTAAGGGATGAGTAGATTCGATTCACAAATCATCAATCGTCGCAAATTTGTTACGTGATGATCTATGAGCCGATAGGACAAAAGCTCAATAAAAGAAATGAAAGACCAACAAAACCTTTCCCTTATCATGGATTTACCTTCCATTCCTTATTCATTTTTGTCCAAAAGTGATAATTGCATCCACTTAATCCAAAAAGCCATAAAGAAAAGCATCAAACAAGAAGTTGCGCTTAAGCATGGAAAGCCTCTTTCTCATGCCTTGAGCAACAAACTAGTGTTTAAGACAACTCTTAATCAAAGAAAGAAAATAAAGCAAAGAAAGGACGAAGGTTGCAGAGATGATTATGCAAAGGTGGTCATGGCAAATATGAATATTTAGATGTAAATTATGTAAAGAAAGCTATCAACTCAAATAGATTGGTGTCTATGGCCTAAACCACCAAATCTATGAGGACTTACAACACCACAAGCATAGTATTCACAGCATAAACTAAATAATCAATTAAAACAGCCCCAAAACTATAAAAATAGTGCTGAAATCATTTTGGAAAGCTAGAAAAAGTAAGCAAAAATGGAAGAGAATAAAGCTAGTAAGCAAGCCTACGGAAGGGTGGCCAACCTCTCCAATTTTTGGACTTTGAAATAGCATGTTTTAACATTTGAAAACTTTGAAAATCAGTAGCTAAAAGTAAATAAACAAATGGAAAAATAAGGATATAAGCTATGGGATAAGGTTCAAGAAAGGGTGGTTAACCCCTCCACCTCTGGTAACTTTTAAATCACAACTTTCAGCACTTGAAAATATTCCAAAACAGTGTATAAAAAGAGAATAAAAGAATAGTGTAAACAAGAGAAAAGATGGCAAAAGCTATACCTCTTGAAGCAATGATGTTCTTTGGTTCACAAACCATAAAGTGATCACCCTCAAGAGCTAAAATATTGACTCAATAATCTTCGCAAGATGTCTCAAATTTTTGTTTTAGGAAGTGTATGTATAGTGTATGCATATTGCAAGATATAAAGGAAGAGTGTTTGGCAAGTTTTTGTCTCTTGGCAAATTTTTCTAACCTAAAACCATGATGGATGGTCATCTATTTATAGATAAACATGCTCCTCTGTCGAAAATATTTGTATTGAGCCAGCTGGTGCAAGACATGCACATGGGGGGACAGTTGGCAGCTAAATATCTACTGGTTGCTAGACATGGCATGAAGAGGGACGGCCGACCAATAAAAATTGGCCTGCTGGCCACTTTTTGGCCAGTAGACCTCTGAGTGGTCAGGCTAGAAAAAATTAGATTTTAGTTCAAAGAGGATGCAAGGTTTGTGCTCTGAAGGTGGAAAATCGAAGCCTTTTGTTGAAGAAATTGAACGATTGTACAACATAACAATTCATCATTGAGTGTTCACTATGAGGCACCCAAGTCTTAAGGGTGGTAAAAAATGAGGTGTCTACAATGACGCCAGAGGGCGATCTCAGAGTTCGTTCGAGGAAATGTTGGATTCGCTCCGGTGAAGGGACGAGGAAGACCGATAGCCGAACTGCCGCGGCCATGAGGCTATTCGAGAAGTCTCTCTCTCTCTCTCTCTTTTCTTTTCTCTCTTCATCTCTGAACCACCACTATTGTCACCTTTCACTCCAGCGTCGCTGTGGGATGCTATCGCCAATGATCGGTGGCGATTTTCTGATGATACTCAAGTAGATCGCGGACAACCATATTGCAGATCGTCTCACTTCGACTATCTTAGTCCTCACCTACTCTCTCTCATTGGAGCCACTGTCCCGAAGATTCAAATACATATATATATATATATATATATATATATATATATATATCAGATTCACCAACTAGATGTATATATATGTATAATCAATGAATGAATTTGTGTATATATACATATATACATATATATATTATTTCAGCAGCACCAACTATGTATATATATACAAATGAGTGAATTTGTGCATATATACACATATATATTATTCCGACACCAACTGTGTATATTTACGTGTATATATATGTAGACTCGACCTTCTTCGCGCGCCCCCTATTTGGAGAAGGCGTGAATTAGTCTTCTACAGTTCGGACTCCTATCACGGTTTTGAATCTAATCTCACAAAGTGCAATGTGAGACTGATAAACACCAAAGAGTCCAATCTGGCAAATCATTTTGGAAAATCAAATTTTGAATCAAATAATGACAAAGCTGGACTACTTTGCCAAATTACAGAGTCGCGATCTAAATATTTTATTTTTGAGAAATTTAGGAAACCCTGACTCATGCCAAAGGCCACGTGTCCGTCATCACCAAAGTTGCGTCGGCTCAGGAACTTTGGTACGAGAGGGAAAGGTCATAACATGAGCACCCCCGCTCACTAGATCAAAAGATCGGCCTTTACTAAGCATGATATGTTGTTTTATAAACACATGTGTTCTTATTCCGATTATTAGCTAACTTTACTATGTGATGCGCACAGCATACAAGTATAGACTAAGTCACAAGACTTTGAACGAATTCGACTTATGTTTTGTTTTCAAAAATGGTTTGAAAATGCCACTCGCAAGTGGGCTAAAGCGCGGATTTGCCACCCTCAAGTGGGCTTTAAAATATGATTTTGTCACTTTGCAAAGTGGGCTTAAAACTCGCATTTATCGAATTATTCTAACTTAAGCAACAAAGCCTTCACCCACAGGCATTCATGCAGTTAATCACTTAAGCAAATAGCCTCATGGCAAGCATGCTATCATGGCAACACTCACACTCATGCAAGTATGCTAAAGCGTAAACACTTACAGTGTACTTCAAGCCAAAACAGAAAACTAGTTAGAAATCATACATGATCCTAACTATGAAAAATGCCTAATGCAACACATGCAAAAATGCAATTAAATAGGCTCAGCTATCTAAGATGGCATATGAATGCAACAATTTGATACACGTATTCAAAGAAGTATTGAAATACGATTCAGTTTGAATAATGCGCCGAGCCCGGTGCATGCAAGACAAATGAATGATGCAAACATGCAAGCACAAGGTATGCTAATCAAAACGTGTCCCTAATCTAACCATCGAAAGCAGTTAAGTAAAAGGAAAAAAGAAGTGGGGTTGGAAGACATGCACACACACACGCACCACCCTTATTACAACATTATGCCTTCGCGAAGGAGGGTTCGAATGAATAAGGTAAGCTAATCTAAGCTAAGCCAATTAACTAATCTAATTAAGCTAATTAGACTAATTATTACACAACAAATTGAATAACTAGTAAACTACTTACTAATTATTACAACACTTTAACTAATTAACAAATTAATTAATTAAATTACAGAACCAAGCTAACTAACAAGTAAAGTAGGTAAAATATGTCTAGGCTACCTCAGCTCCGCCTTGAGGACTGAAGAATGCATGCTCTTGGTTGCCGCCCCGAAATGCCTTCCAGTTTGCTCTTTCGAGGCTCTATTTGCAGGGTGTCTGTCAGAACTTTAGCTGAAACTTACCAAAACAATATTGGGGAGTGCACCGGTGGCCTGGCGGCCATGAGAAGCTGCTGTTGGCCAAGAGTGGGCCTCTGCTGGCTAACAATGAAGAACTGCCGGCCACTGGTGTGTTGTGCAACCAAACTGCAACAAAGCACAAAATAGAGAAAGATGGAGGGTCTCCCAAGGGTATGTTTGTACTGTGCGACTCTTTGTCATCTCAAAACATCAAAGGGGAGGCACCATTGGATCCAAAACCATTAATCAAGCATTCACAATGCATGATGGCCAAAGATCCAACTTGCACACATTCAATAAATGCATGACAAACAAGACTCTAGGACCACTACCTCATCATGGATAATCAAAGGCAATGGAGACCAAGGGAATTGGCTCATTTTCATCACTTTGAGTATGAAATGGGCCAATCCACCTTGTGTTCAATATAACGTCCGATTGAACACAATGCAATGCAAACAACATGCTTATCTTGACATGTTTTACTTGATCTATTCTTGTTTACACATTTTAGCTTACCAAGCCATTCATTAATTGATTTGTCCAATTGTGAAAGTCCTCTAACGAGGGGAAGGTCAATCAAAATGATGGTTTAAGCATGGGAGAAACCATGCCTTTGACTAGGAGGAACCCTCAAAAGAGGGTTAAAGCCATTTAAGCATAAGCCTCAATCCTAAGCATTAAATACATCCTCAAGACTAACCAATCCTCAAAACAAATGAAAAGATGAAGAAGTGAGTGAGGTGGCAGAATTTCAGTACTGAAATGGCATGAAACACAAGACTCTAACATGCAAACAACTCATGTACAACATGTTAGACACTTAAGCATTAAAACTAGTGAAGAGCTTTACACTAGAATCATGCAATATCGAACTCAAACAGCCAAACCAGCTCTGGACAGAGCTCAAAAATTTTAAAATAAAGGCCAAAACATACTGAGATGGAAGTCCGTGAGGCAATAAAATCATGCTCAAGTATTGGCTCACAAACAAGGCATAAGACACAACTCACAAAAACTATAAAAGAGTGGAATATGTGAGAATGTGAGTATGCTATATGCACTGAAATCATGTGAGAAATGAGGCTAAGACATGCAAACAACTCAAGCAAAGCATGCTAGGGACTTTGAAACTCAAAGCTAGTTAAGGGCCTTCATACTACAACCATGCACAAGAAGTCTCACATGGCCAAGACCACTCAAAACAGAGCTAAAGCATGCTAAAATAATGACAAAAACATGCTGAGGTAGAGCTAACACAAGCTAAGATGATAGGCTAAAGCATGAAGCATGTTAGGCCAACAAGCATGATTGCACTACAAATATCAAAAGCAAGCAAGAGGTGACCCAAACACCCAAAAATAGAGTTAAAGCATGTCAAAACAAAACCAAAAACATGCTTGAAGTAAGTCACAAAAGAGTAGAAAAGCATAAAGAGAAGAACCACCCCCCTAACCACACAAGGCTCAAATCAACATTTTTAAGCCTTTAAAACATAACTTTTTTTAGACTAAAGCCAGCTTCAAAGTTGCATACAAAGATGGCAAAGCAATGAACTAGAACAAAGCTTAAAAGGGTGAAACTCTTACCCTTGAAACACAGCAAGAAAACAGCAAGCTTCTGAGCCAAAACCAAGCCAAAACCACTCTAAGGAGCTCAAACAAGGCCTCCAAGATCCTCAACACTAAGGTGAAGGTGTTTGGCTAGGTGTTTTAGTGCAAATATGTGAAGAAAACACACTTTCAAGCACAAAATATAGAGAGAGAGTATTCTAGAGAGAGAGAGAGAAGAAGAAATATCTCAGCCAAAATTTTCTAACCCCCTTGCATGCATATAAATGAGCTCTACATATAGAAGATACAAAAGAGCCTTGAAGAGATCCAACCATCCACGCGGGTGCAGATTGTCTTACCTGTGCAAACAGTTGTCAAAATATCTGTAAAAATATCTATCGAAATAGTGGTGGCCGGCCGGCCATCAGTGGTGGCTGGTAAGGCCTCATTGACGGCCGGCAGGGCCTATTGATGGCCGGCATGGCAAAGCCCATGGCCGACAGCCCTCAATGATGGCCAGTAAGCCATCTAGGATAACACCATGCAAGGACCAACACACGGTCCAAATATGAGACAGAATGAAAATAGGGTCTGGAAAGATCAAACCTGGAGCATTCCATCGCGAAAGTCGAGTACTCGACGAGCAATCAAATTTGTTGCCAGATGTACCTACAAGAACATCCAAATCTTGAGGACGGTTAAAAATGGGGTGTCTACAATATATCAGTGAGTGAATTGAAAACACTTTGTAGTATATGTTAGGGTATATATATTTAGATCTTTGTATATATATTTGTGTACTGTGTATAGTGTATATATACATATATAAGTGAGTGGATTTGTGTATATATACATATATACTAGGGTATATATATACAATTTGAAAATAGTTTTTAATATATATTAGGGTATATATTTGGATTCTTGTATATATATTTGTGTATGATTAAAAAGACTTTGTAATGTTTAAATTTAAATATTATCAGCTCCATAACTATAATATTTATATAATATTCATTAGACAGATAAAAGATTAAAATTGAACCGGTTATAAAATTTGAATAGAAATTTGTACAGATATGGGAAAAAGCATGTAAAATTTGTTCTTCTCTTGATCAGATATGGGAAAAATTTGTTCTCCCTTCTCCTGAAAGAGTAAGTAGATATGAAATCGTGAACATTCATATCCTAGATCGTCTCACTCCGGCTATTTAATTCCTCACCCATTCTCTCTTGTCGGAGCCGCCATCCACTAACTATGTGTCTATATACGTATATATCAATGAATGCATTTGTGTATATATATTATTTCGGCACCAACTGCGTATATATAAGTGTATATATCAATGAGTGAATTTATGAATATATATATATATATATATATATATATATTCCAGCACCAACTGTGTATATATCAGTGAGTGAATTTGTGTATATATATACATATATATTAGGGTATATATATACAAATTGAAAACACTTTACAATATATGTTAGGGTATGTATATAGATCTGTGCATATATATATATATATATATATTTGTGTACTATGTATAGTGTCTAGCGTATATATATGTAGTTCAACCTATTACACTATATGTAACCACATATATTATTACAGTAATGATTTTTAGATGGCACATAAGAGATAAAGCACTTCCTTCCCAAAGATGAAGATGAGGCTGAAAGCTTCACATCACTACCAATTATAAACTGATGCATTGCTTATTGTTCACGGGAACAACTAACCAAGAGGCGATGCTGCCTAAGTATCAACCTCCATATCCCAATCCAATCCAATCCAATCCACAATGCTTAATTGTTTGCATATATCCAATTTCACGGTCATTTTCTCAGTCTCCTCTATGTTCACTTGGATTCTTTCAAATGCCACTAGTTGGTTTTTAGGTCTCGCAGTCAGCATCCCTTGTGCATTTGCCGGCTCTCAGAAGACCAATACAACATGAGTTCCATCATTTGGCCCAAGGTTTTGAAACCCGGACCGGACCGGCCGGTTCAACCGGTGGCCGGGTGAGGTTCTGGTCCGGTTGACCCTCTTAACCCGTTCAAGTGTAAAAACCGATGTATTTATTGAAAATCGGTGAAACCCGCAGTGTAACCGATGAACCGGTTGACCCGTTCCTGGGTTGATTGAACTGGGACGGTTTGCTTGTATATATATATAAAAAAAAAATTCCAGATCTACTTTCATTTTTCGTTGTTGAAGCTGATCTTCAAAGAGCAGCCATCTAGGGCTTTCTTCACTTCTTCAAAGAGCAGCCATCTGTCTCTCTTTTTTTTTTTTGCCATTACGAATCAAGTTCTCAACACAGATTCACACACCACTGCTGCAAAAGAATCTCAGCCTCCAGGTATTATTTTGATGGATCTTTGATCTCTTTTTTTGTTTTTTAGAAATTTTGGATCTACTTGAAGGAAGGCTCTGTTTTTTTTTTTTTTTTATTTCTTCACAGAAAAAAAAAAAAAGAAAATCTCAAGATTTTTTGGTTATGGAAAGCCCCAAATTTTATTAAGCACAATAGAACAAGGCATGATTTTAGTCTGAGGCCTCAAAAATTCTTGAGCCGCTACCACCAATCATGTACAGAATATCTTGGAAAGAGCATAACATGAATCAACAAAATGGTAAATAAACAACTTCGTATATGCTATATTGAATACAATGTACAGAAGTTTACTAAATAGAAACAAACTTATTTTTACTAAATTTAAATAGTTACAAAATTTCTGAAATTATCAGTTTCAAAAAATGGCAGTTCTAAACTAGTTCATTGCAGTAGCTAAACATTCCATTAAAAATAAAATAATTTATGAATTTCCTCAAGAACAGAAACAAACCAAACATTCCATTAAAAATAAAAATAAAAGTGTATATTAGAATTATTTATTTGAAAAGAATTGGTACAGAACAAGCTCATTCCTATTCTTACAAAGATGAAGATGAAGATTAAGAAATCAGTAAACTCTAATCTATTTTTTGTTTTCCTTCACAAAAATAAAAAAATAAAAAATAAAATCTTGTGTTCTTCTTGTTTGGGTCTATTTGTTTGGGTCTAAATTTGTGGTTCACCTTTATTTGGTAGAATGGGAATTATTGAATCTGATTTTTTTTTTTTTTAATAATTGAGTCTCTGGCCAGAATGGGAGTATTTTTTCATTATGATTATTGTATTGTATTGTAATGAATCTTACTTTCTGAAATTTTAATTTGAATAGGAGTATTGTTTTTTCATTTTTATTTTTTTCATTTGTTCTTATTCTACCTGGTAGTTGTGAGGGATGTCATCTGGCCAAAATTCAACAGCTAATTCCACCCAAGCCACAAGGGAAAAATCTGATATTGCATGGGCACATGTTATCGAGGGACGAGATATCAATGGAAAGAAGACTTACTCATGTATGTATTATGGGAAAACTATTAAAGGTAGAGGGATTAATAGAATGAAGCAACATCTTGTAAAGAAGTCGGGTGAGGTTGGGCCATGTAAAAAAGTTCCCCCAGATATTCAGTATCAAATGCATGAGTCTTTGAAAGCATTGGATGAAAAGAAGAAGCAAAGTGCAAAAAATTATGATGAATTAAATCCTTATGGTCCAGGTGGTTTTCAATTTGAGGGTGATGATGTTTACGTTAATGTTGATGATGAGGCTGATGAGGTTGTGGAAACAATTCCTCGGAACAATAAGGGCATTTCAATCAATGAAGGAGCTGGAAGTGGGAATAAGAGTAGAGCACCAATGACACATAAAGAGAAGGGGAAGAAACATGAACCAACAAAAATTGGTGATTATTTTGCACCAAGGACCACTCCGAGTTCTCAACCAACTATCAAAAGTGCCCTCCAAACTAAAGAAGCCATACATAGAGAACAAATGATTGTTGGTAAATTCTTTTATGATACTTGTATTCCAATCAATGCTGTGAACTCCATTTATTTTCAGCCCATGTTTGATGTCGCAATTGCCATTGGTCCAGGATATAAGGTCCCTACTTACCATCAACTTCGAGTTCCTTTATTGAGAGATTCAAAAAAAAGAGCTTCAATTGTATATTAACACTTTGAAGAGTTCGTGGGTTACGTGTGGATGTACTATTATGGGTGATGGTTGGACTGATGGTAGACAAAGAAATCTAATAAATTTTCTTGTGTATAGCCCTATAGGAATTGCTTTTGTGAAATCAATTGATGCCTCTGATGCTATCAAAGATGCTACTCTTCTTTCTAAATTGTTTCTAGAGGTTATTGAGTGGGTGGGAGTGTCGAATGTTGTTCATATGATGACAGATAATAGAGCAAATTATAAAGCTGCTGGAGGACTTGTAAATGCAACTTACAAATCTATAAATTGGTCTCCATGTGCAGCTCATTGCTTGAACTTAATCTTAAGTGAAATTTCCAAGATGAATCATGTGCATGAGCTTGCTATTAAGGCATCAACGGTGACAAGGTACATATACAACCGTTCATGGTTGTTAGCGCAATTGAGAAAGAAGAAGAATTGGACTGAAATTGTGCGCCCAGGAGCAATGCGCTTTGCCACTACTTTCCTTGCATTGCATAGCATTTATGAGCATATGCATGATTTGCAAGCTTTGGTGACAAGTAAGGAGTTTGCAAGTTCAAGGTTTGCCAAAGAGAAGAAAGGAAAGGATGCCATTGATATCATTTTAGATAAACTATTTTGGAAGTATTGCTTCATCACTGTTAAGATTGTTGAGCCACTTATGCGTCTTTTGTGTATTGTTGATGGAGATGAGAAACCGTCCATGGGATATGTTTATGAAGGCATGTATAGGGCAATCAAAGGTATTAAAGATATTTTCAAGAGAAATAAGAGGTTGTATAGGCCTTACACAACAATCATTAAAACTCGTTGGGATAATCAATTGCGGAAGAATATACATGCAGCAGCTTATTGGTTGAACCTAGCTTTTCAATATGATCAAGCTTCATTTTGCAAAAAGCCAGAGGTTATGAATAGTGTACTTGATGTGATTGAAACTAAAGCCACATCAAGTAAAACGAAGCTCATGAATGAACTTAGATTGTTTCGAGATCGACGAGATAGTTTTGGAAGAGAGCTTGCCATTACTACATCTAAGAAAACACAACCTGGTAATCGCTCTCTTTTTTTTAAATAGTAATTATCATTATTATTTGATTTTGATTGGAATATTTTATCTCATTTATCTATTTCTTGTTTCTTTTTATTTTTTATAATATTTTTCTTTCTTTCTTGATAATAAGATGAATGGTGGAAGATGTTTGGACATAGTGCTCCAAATTTGCAAAAGTTAGCCATTCGAATTCTTAGTCAAACTAGCAGCTCTTCTGGGTGTGAAAGGAATTTGAGTGTCTTTGAACGCATACATACAAAGAAAAGGAATAGACTAGAACATCGTAGACTTAATGATCTTGTGTATGTTCATTACAACTTGCGATTAAAGAATAGGTAAATTAATCTTTCTCATATAGTAACTAATGGATTCTTTATTTTATTCGTTTATTTAGTCTTACAATTGAATCAATATAAGAGGTATTACAAAACAAGAAATTATGATCCCATTGACATTGAAAGCATTGACAAAACCGAGTTTTGAATTATTGAAGAAGAAAGACTAGAACAAGAGGAGCCTCGATTGCTTGATTATGGTGAGCTCGAAAAAATGCTTTATGAAGAAGATGAGCCTCCACGATATAAGAGGCAATGTCATGGTCTACGAGATGGTTAGAAAATAATGTTTCATCACTATGCAACAATCTTTTTTATCTATCATTATCAAAATTATAGGTTAATGATTTTATTTTAACTATTGTAGATGATGTTAAGGATGATATGGAGGTAGAACTTCTTGGAGATGATATCGACTTGGGATCTTTTGGTGACGTGAGCATTGATAATAGATCAAACAACCCGAGCTCTAGTGCAAATGCGAATGAGAATGAGAATGATGATGATGATTGGCTAAATTATCGCCCCTAGGAGATTTAGGCAAAAATCAAAGATTGTTTGTGATGTTGTGTTATGTTGATTTTTATTTTTATTTTTATTTTTAAGAATGATGTCATGTTGTAAACATCTTTTTACATTTGTTGCTTGAGATTTATGTTTTATGTCGGTACACTTTGGACTTACTTTTGTCTTTTTGTTAACTTATGTTTTATGGATTGATTTAGTTGGATGCTTTCATCATTTTTATTATTACGATTGTTGTTTTTAACAGCTAAATTTTCATCTTTAATTTTATTTGTTGTTAGTATGTCAAGTGTTATGACTTATATTTAGGATTTTTTTTTTTAAAATATAGGAAAACATCACTAAAAATATTTAAGATTTTAAAAAAAAAAATGAAAATCAAATATTTATATTGTTAATTTATATTTTTTTTAAAATTATTTATGACATAATTATGACATCACGGCTGGATCCGGTTCAACCCGGCGATTGAACCGGTAACCCGTCCACCCGATCACTTTTCCAGTTCACTCACCGGTCCGGTTTTTAAAACCTTGATTTGGACCATCATTTCTTAATCCAATCACCATGTCCTAGTATAAATTATGGCACTCTAATGTAGAAATGTCGATGGAGTTGAATTAGACTATCACATTTGTGTTGTCCCTATGCCTTACAAGCACAGTCGAGGGGGTAGACATTATAAACTTTGAAAAACCTGAGTAGTTGAGTCCATGACCAAAGTCGTACATCAGTTTGCCTAAGTAGACCCGAAAAGTTCTACCTGGATAGTTTCTTGTGGAATCTTGCCTTAAGTTAATGGCCCTGTTTGGTGCAGCTTAAAAGCTGCTTATTTCAGCTTTCAGATTAATTTAAGCTATTTTGATGTGTTTGGTTTACCTTATAGCTTATAGCTTTTAGTTTTTTGGAAGTCAGAAATCAGCTTATTCTTTGAGTGGGGCAAGAGATGCTTAATTTATAAGTCAGAAATTAGCTTATGTTCATAGTTATAAGCTATATGCTGTTTAAGCATAAGTTAAAAGTATTTTCTCACAGTTCTACCAAACAGGGCCAATGTCTGTCATGGGCACTTGATCAACAAAACTTTGGGGATACCAACTAAAAGGGCACCTCCCACCTGACAATAGAAACAATTTGTTACTATAGGATTATGTTACATAGAAATATATATGTTAGTTGATTCCGTGGGTGAGAGTGATGATGAACCTAAATTGAATTTTTCAAAAATTACTTGGGCAATGGCGTCGCCTCCAGCTTATCCAGGATAGCCCACTAACAAGATCCCTCCAACCTTGGTATTATTAGCAAACAAAAATCAACAAGACCACCCGACAAAACAACAAGAACTAATGGCCCCTTAGCCGCCTTGGCAACTTCAAACACTAGCAATTCTTGGTACCCTGGCAATGTTAGGTTCAACCAGTCTACCATCTCTGCCTCAAATGATTGACTGAGTCCAACAACTACGATCACTGCATCAACTACAGTCGCTACCTCAGTTGTTGCTTTAAGTTGGTTATTATTACTACATGCCACATCACTGCACCCTGGCTCATAACTAACATTGGAGACAAACTTTTCTAGTCCTTGCAAAGGACTTGTATACTTGCAAGGTATCCCGGCGTAGCTACTAATCATAACACTATAGCATTTGCATTGAGTCCTAGGACAACAATATGCTTTGTGTTAGTTGGGGACAAAGGAAGTTATCCATTGTTCTCTAGTAAAACAATGCCCTATTTTGCTGCTTCAAGAGTGAGAAATTGATGCCCATCAATACAAACATCTGCTAGCCTTAGTTTATCTAATAGAAGGGAAGTCGGTTCAACATCGAAAAATCCAAGCTACATGAGGACCATGAAATTGGAAAACAAAGCTTGGTCAACAACAAACTCGTTGACCATGTTCAATCTGATTGCACATTTTGTGTACTTTCCCAAATGGTGTCCATAATTCATGTTTAAGCCTGTAAAGGCTGTTACTTCCTTAGGCAATGCGGCATAATGGATATCGTCATAATATACTTCAACGGAATCACAGTCTGATACAATATATCTGTGTCACAGCAAAAAAGTAATTAGCAATGCCCTATTTGACAAAAACCAAACCAAAATAATGATGCAGCTCTTTTCATGATTCAAAATGCAATTGAAATCCATGCAAAATAATATACTTAGGCAGTGAAAATGAATGATCAAACACAGGCTATGTAGTGTCTAGGGAGAGAACCAGACTTTTGAGGGAGGGGGCCCATTAAATAAGGGTATGGATTTATAGTGGTGATACAGTAATGTAAAAACATAGGTATTTTCCATGATTACATTACGTCACCCCAAAAATGCAAAAACACCTTAAAGCAATAATGTAAATCTCTGCCAATGAAAATGACATGAATTACAAACTTTCGTATGAAACTCCCTAATCACATCATTTATTATTTGCCCTTTTCAATGGAAAAGATGAAATCGTTGACCAAATACTCCTTTAGCCCTCTAAAATGACCTTACCTAACAAGTAATACATACCAAAATCACTTATGCAATCTCTCTTTGATCCGAGACATCTTTGTTGCATATCACATTAGTATCGCTAACAACAGACTCTATAATGTAACAAAAAAAGAAAGCAAACAAAATAAACATGGGAGGCATCCTCCATGATTGAATCATAAAAACATCTATATGAAGATCTCTGAGGAAGACAATGTCTTTAAATTAAAAGATCACGAGTGGTGATCCTTTTCCTGAATAGCTAACCAAGTGAAAGCTTGTACTTTATGGGGAATGAAAGATTTTCAAGCAAACCTACTTAAACCCAAAATGTATGTTCCAGAAAAGTTATGAATCATTTTGATTTTATCACAAATGAAGATAGTAAAATTACAAAAATTATTCTTTCTTGTATGATGTATATTACAGTCTTTCCCTAACAACGATTTAAAAAATATATAATTAACTCTACATTGTCCATTAACTAGAAATCTAGAAATCTATCTTCCTCCTTCACCAAACTGAAATAACTCTAATGAATGCACTGTTTAACATATGTAGTAATAACTCTAATGATATTCTGATGATACTCAAGTAGATATGATGATGCTTTATGGGCGATTTTCTGATGATACTCAAGTAGATATGAAATTGTGAACAACCATATCCTAAATCGTCTCACTTCGGCTATCTCACTCCTCATCCACTTTCTCTTGTCGGAGTCGCCATCCAAAAGATTTGAATATATATATATTAAATCCAACAATTATGTGTTTATATACGTATATATCAATGAATCAATTTGTGTATATATAAATATATATTATTCTGGCACCAACTGAGCATTTATAAGTGTATATATCAATGAGTGAATTTGTGTATATATACAGATATTAGGGTATATATATAAATCTGTGTATATATATATTTGTGTGTTGTGTATAGTGTATATATATATGTAGTACAACCCATTACACTATATGTAACCACATATATTATTACAATAATGATTTTTAGATGGCACATAAAGAAGATAAAGCACTTCCTTCCCAAAGATGAAGATGAGGCTGAAAGCTTCACGTTACTACCAATCATAAACTGATGCATTGCTTGTTGTTCATGGGAACAATCAACTAAGAGGCGATGTTGCCTAAGCATTAGCCTCTTTATCCCAATCCAATGCAATCCGCAATGTTTAGTTGTTTGCATATATCCAATTTCACAGTCATTTTCTCAGCCTCCTCTATGTTTACTTGGATTCTTTCAAATGCCACTAGTTGCTTTTTAGGTGTCCCAATCAGCATCCCTTGTGCATTTGCTAATACAACATAAGTTCCATCATTTGGCCTATCATTTCTTAATCCAATCACCACGTCCAAGTATAAATTGTGGCACTCCAATGCAGAAATGTCGATGTAATTGAATGAGATTATCATATTTGCATTGTCCCTATGCCTCACAAGCACAGTGGAGGAGGCAGACATGATGAACTTTGAAAAAACTGAGTAGCTGAGGCCATGACCAAAGTCCTACATCAATTTGCCTGAGTAGAACAAATATGTTCTACCTGTATAGTTTTTAAAGAAATCGTTCCTTAAGTTTATGTCTGTCATGGGCACTTGATCAACATAACTTTGGGGATACCAACTAAAAGGGGACCTCCCACCTAGCAATATAAACAAAGTGTTACTATTGGATTATGATATATAAAAATATATATATAGCTGACTGCGTGGGTGAGACTCATGATGAACCTGGAATGAATTTTTCAAAAATTACTTGGGTAATGGCGTCGCCTCCAGCTTGTCCAGGATAGCCCATCCACAATATCCTTTTAACCATGGTATTATTAGAAAACGAAAGATAAGCGTGACCACCTGACATACAAATAAGAACAAATGGCCATTTAGCTACATTGGCAACTTCAATCACTAGTAATTCCTGGTACCCTGGCAATGTTAGGTTCAACCGGTCTACCATATCTGCCTCAAATGATTGACTGAGTCCAAGAACTACGATCACTGCATCAACACTACATGCCACATCATTGCACCCTGGCTTATAGCAAACTTTGGAGACAAACTTTTCTAGTCCTTGGAAAGGACTTGTATACTTGCAAGGTATCCCGGTGTAGATACTAATCATAACACTGTAGCATTTACATTAGGTACTAGGATGTGGTACTTGGGAACAAAGGAAGTTGTCCATTGTTCTCACATAGAACAATGCCCTGTTTTGCTACTTCAAGAGCGAGAAATTGATGCTCATCAGTACAAACATCCGTTGGCCTTAGTTTCTCAAATGGTTAACAATTTCATTTCTTACATTGAAGAGGGCAAATAACAAAAGATGTGATTAGGGAGTTTCGTTCTTAGTTTGTAATTTGGGTCATTTTCATTGGTAAAGATTTGCATTATCGCTTTAAAGTGTTTTTGCATTTTTTGGGTGATGTAATGTAATCATGGGAAATACTTTTTACATTAGTGTATCACCACTATAAATCCATACCCCTATTTAATGGCCCTCCTCCCTCAAAAGTCTGGTTCTATCCCTAAGCATAGCACAACTCGTGTTTGATATTTCATTTTCACTATCTAAGTACATTATTTTGCATGGATTTCAATTGCATTTTGAATCATGAAAAGAGCTGCATCATGATCTTGGTTTGGCTCTTGTTAAATAAGGCACTGCTAATTACTTTTTTGCTGTGACACAAATAAATTGTATTAGATTGTGATTCTATTAAAGTATATTCTAACAATATCCATTATGCCACATTGCCTGAGGAAATAGTAGCCCTTGCATGGAATGTAGGCTTAAACATGAATTGTGGGTGCCATTGGGGAAACTACACAGAATGTGCAATCAGATTAAACATGGTCAAAGAGTTTGTAGTTGACCAAGCTTTGTTTTCCAATTTCATGGTCCTCATGCAACTTGGATTTTTCGATGGTGAACCGACTTCCCTCCCATTTGAGAAACTAAGGTCAGTGGATGTTTTTACTGTTGAGCATCAATTTCTCACTCTTGAAGCAACAAAATAGGGCATTGTTCTACTTGAGAACAATGGACAACTTCACTTGTCCCCAACTACCACAAAGCATATTGATGTCCTAGGACCCCCCAATGCAAATACTACAATGTTATGATTAGTATCTACACCGGGATACCTTTCAAGTATACCAAGTCCTTTGCACGGACTAAAAAAGTTTGTCTCCAAACTTAGTTATGAGCTAGGGTGTTGTGATGTGGCATGTATTAACGATAACCAACTCAAAGTAACAATTGAGGTAGTAGCTGCAGCGGATGCAGTGATCGTAGTTGTTGGACTCAGTCAATCATTTGAGGCAGAGATGGTAGACCGGTTGAACCTAACAATGCCAAGGTACTAGGAATTACTAGTGATTGAAGTTGCCAAGGCGGCTAAGGGGCCATTAGTTCTTGTTGTTATGTCAGGAAGTCTTGTTGATCTTTCGTTTGCTAATAATACCAAGGTTGGAGGAATCTTGTGGGTTGGCTATCCTAGACAAGATGGAGGCGACGCCATTGCCCAAGTAATTTTTGGAAAATTCAATCCAGGTTCAGCATCATTCTCACCCACGCAGTCAGCTACATATATATTTCTATATATCATAATCCTATAGTAAAACTTTGCTTCTATTGTCAGGTGGGAGATCCCCTTTTAGTTGGTATCCCCGAAGTTATGTTAATCAAGTGCCCATGATAGACATGAACTTAAGGGAAGATTCCCCAAGAAACTCTCCAAGTAGAACTTATCAGTTCTACTCAAACAAATTGATGTACAACTTTGATCATGGACTCAGCTACTTAGTTTTTTCAAAGTTCATCATGTTTGCCCCATCCACTGTGCTTGTGAGGCCTCGGGACAACACAAATGTGATAGTTTCATTCAACTCCATCGATATTTCTGCATTGGAGTGCCATAATTTATACTTGGATGTAGTGATTTGATTAAAAAATGATGGGCCAAATTATGGAACTTATATTGTATTGGTCTTTTGGGAGCCACCAAATACACAAGGGATGCTAACTAGGACACCTAAAATGCAACTAGTGGCATTTGAAAGAATCCAAGTGAACATAGACGAGATTGAGAAAATGACCATGAAATTGGATATCTGCAAACAACTAAGCATTGTGGTTTGGATTGGATTGGGATATGGAGGCTGATACTTAGGCAGCATCATTTCTTGGTTGGTTCTTCCCACGAACAACAAGCAATGCATCGGTTTATGATTGGTAGTGATACAAAGCTTTCAGCCTCATCTTCATCTTTGGGAAGGAAATGCTTTATCTCTTATATGTGCCATCAAAAAATCATTACTGTAACAATATATGTGGTTACATATAGTGTAATGGGTTAAACTACGTATATATACACTATACACAGTACACAAACATATATATACACAGTTCTATATGTATACCCTAACATATGTTACCAAGTGTTTTCAATTTCTATACATATATACCCTAATATATATGTATATATACACAAATTCACTCACTAATATATGCACTTACATATAAACAATTGGTGCCGGAATAATATTTATATGTATATATACACAAATTCATTTACTGACATATACGTATATAGACACATAGTTGGTGGATCTGATATATGCGTATATATTCAGATCTTCGAGACGGTTGCTCCAACAAGAGAGAGTGGTTGGGGAGTGAGATAGCCGAAGTGAGACGATCTAGGATATGGATGTTCGCGAATTCATATCTATATCATCAAAAAATCGCCCATAAAGCATCATCAAATCTACTTGAATATCATCAAAATATCATTAGAGTTATTACTGCATATGTCAAATAGTGCATTCATTGGAGTTATTTCAATTTGGTGAAGGAGGAAGAGAGATTTCTAGTTAATGGACAATGTAGAGTTAGTTATATATTTTTAAAAATCATTGTTAGAGAAAGGCTGTAATAAATATCCCACAAGAAAGAATACTTTTTGTAATTTTACTATATTCATTCCTGATAAAATTAAAATGATTCATAACTTTTCTGGAACATACATTTTACGTTTGAGTAGGTTAGCTTGAAAATTTTTCATTCCTCCTAAAGTACAAGCTTTCACTTGGTTAGTTATTCAGGAAAAGGATCACCACTCGTGATCTTTTAATTAGAAGACATTGTCTTTCATAGAGATCTTCATATAGATGTTTTTGTGATTCAATCATGGAGGATGCCTCCCATGTTTATTTCGTTGGTTTTCTTTTTTTGTTACATTATGGAGTCCGTGGTTAGCTATACTAATGTGATATTCAACAAAGAAGATTGCATAAGTGATTCTGGTATGTATTATTTGTTAGGTAAGGTCATTTTAGAGGGCTAAAGGAGTATTTGGTCAACGATTTCATATCTTGCATCGAAGAGGCGAAATAATAAAAGATGTGATTAGGGAGTTTCGTTCTTAGTTTGTAATTTCGGTCGTTTTCATTGGTAGAGATTTACATTATTACTTTAAGGTGTTTTTGCATTTTCGGGGTGATGTAATGTAATCATGGAAAATACCAGTGTTTTTACAATACTATATCACCACTGTAAATCCATACCCCTATTTAATGGCCCCCCTCCCTCAAAAGTCTAGTTTTATCCCTAGGCACAACACAACACAGCACAACACATCACAACTCAGCTTGTGTTTGATCATTTATTTTCACTACCTAACTACATTATTTTGCATGGATTTCAATTGCATTTTGAATCATGAAAAAGGTCACATCATGATTTTGGTTTTGTTCTTGTCAAATAAGGCACTACTAATTACCTTTTTGCTATGACACAGATATATTGTATCAGACTGTAATTCCGTTAAAGTATATTATGACGATATCCATTATGCCACATAGCCTGAGGAAGTAGAAGGCCTTGCATTGAATGCATGCTTAAACATGAATTGTGGGCGCCATTTGGGAAAGTACACAAAATGTGCAATCAGATTGAACATGGTCAAAGAATTTATTATTGACCAAGCTTTGCTATCCAATTTTATGGTCCTCATGCGGCTTGGATTTTTCGATGGTGAACAGACTTCACTTCCATTTGAGAAATTAAGGCCAATGAATGTTTGTACAGATGAGCATCAATTTCTCACTCTTGAAGCAGCAAAATAGGGCATTGTTCTACTTGAAAACAATGGACAACTTCCTTTGTCCCCAACTACCACAAAGCATATTACTGTCCTAGAACCCAATGCAAATGCTACAGTGTTATGATTAGTATCTACGCTAGGATACCATTCAAATATACAGGTCCTTTTCAAGGACTAGAAAAGTTTGTCTCCAAAGTTAGTTATGAACCAGGCTGCAGTGATGTGGTATGTAGTAACAATAACCAACTCAAAGCAACAACTGAGGTAGTAACTGTAGCTAATGCAGTGATCGTAGTTGTTGGACTTAGTCAATCATTTGAGGCAGAGATGGTAGACTGGTTGAACCTAACATTGCCAGGTGTAGACACCCCATTTTTGACCGACCTTAAGACTCAGACGTCGCCAATTGAGCACTTGGTGATGTTGCATAATGTGCTCGTTCAGAAGTTTCAGAGTCGCGGCCGTAAGCCCTGCCTCCGGACTTCCGAACCCTTTTCTGTGCCTTGTCTCGGTTTGCGAACCAGACTCGGTTTTCTCTGTTTCTTTTCTTGAAGGGAGGGAGAGGTCCCGTAGACCATCTCTCAATGTCCGTAGGCTACATACAGTGGCCGTAGGCCATTTTGCCCATTTCGGAGTCCGGTTCCCGGTTTTCGGAGCCGTCAGGCCGTGTGCCTCGGTTCGGGACCGCTTAACCATCTCCTATTGTTCTGATTTTTGGCATACATCTTATTTCATCCATTTTGAGGGACACTGGGGGCTGAGAAACCCACTTCGAGGTCGAATACAATTTTCGGTGCTTAACAGCCCATTTCCGGGACCCCGAACTGCGTGTTTTGGCTCCGGAACATTCGTTTTGCAACGGTTTTCGCTCATTTTTGGCAGGTACCTCTGTTTTATCCCAAAGAAGGTCACTGAAGGGTGGGAGGCCAGCAATTGTTGCAGCAACCAGTTATCTCTCCTCCCGAGCCTCCCGGCGCCCGTTTTTCGCACTTCCGGGCTAATGTTGAATACCTTAGAGCTAGCGTTGCCAACTTTCAACCACATATCTGTGATCTACACATCTGGGAGGCCCCTAAAAGTTCATGGCCGGCCATTAAGGTCACCTGACCCTTTTGACCCTTTTCTTCCGGGCTAATGTTGAACCCCTTGGACCTTTTTTCTTGAACTTTGAACCACATATCTGTGATCTACACATCTGGGAGGCCACTAAAAGTTCATGGCCGGCCAGTAAGTCAACTTGACCCTTTTGACCCCCTCTTTCCGAGCCATTGTTAAACCCCTTGGGCCCACTTTCTTGAAATTTCAATTACATGGTTGTGTTGTACACACATAGGGCTACCTCCCCAATACCTGGCCGGCCAGAAAAGATGGTTGACCCTTTTGACCCCTAGCCGGCCGGCTAGGGGGTGTGGCCGGCCGGCCACCTCCGGCCAAAGTGAGCGGCCGGCCGTGCTCTCCTCACTGTGCCCTTTCCAGCTGTGGGGCAATATCCCCCAGATATTTTCTGTATCCGGGGGATATTTTGGGAGAGAGTTTTCCTCTCCATTTGACCCCCCTTTTACACCCCTTTCTTGACCATATAAACCAGCTGAGGGTCTTCTTCATGAAGGTTAGAAAAATTCTTCTCCAAGCATAAACCCTAAACTCCATTGTCTTCTTCTTCAATTCTTCAAAAAACCCTAACTTTTTAACCTTCATTCCTTCTACACCACCAAGCTCCACCACCACCATCTCATTTCCAGCAGCTAGGAGGGATTCTTGAAGGCTAAAGAAGCTGCAAATCAACCCAAGAAGCAACAAAAGTTTGGATCTTCAAGGGTAAGTTACACTTTGATCCTTTTGACCCTTTCCTTTGATCTATTTCTAAGCCTCATCTCTTTTTGGTTTCAAGCTTCGGACCTAACTGAAAAGGGCCATATTTTGATCTCATCTTCACTTCTCATTAAGGGCTCAACCCTGTTTGAGCCCTCCATAATACACTTGCTTCATTGATCATCTTGTATGTCATAATTTTGCATGCTATTTTTGACCCATGAGCAATTTATTTTCGAGCATATTGTAAACTGATATGAGGCTTATTTTGAGCCCCTCTTCAATATTGGAGAAGGGCTCAACATTGTTTAGTGTCTCCATGTGGCACTTGTAGTTCAATCCCTTATTTGGCCTCATTTTTGCATGAATTAGTAGCCCTCTTTGTTTTTGTTTTTGGACCTTGGTCCGAACTGAAAGTGGTCTTATTTTGGCCTATACTTCATTTTTCATTCACACTTTTTTTCTGTTTGGTGATTATTTTGTATACTTCATGTTTTAGCACCTTTTGAGCCTCATTTTGCATCATATTTTTAGCATGTTTGTATACTGATTTTGAGGCTTCCATATACTGTAAATGTTCATATTTTTGGTCCATCTTCAGTGTTGTAGAAGGAAATTTTTCAGTTTGGGTTTAGCTTATACCACTTGCTTCATTACCCCTATCTTGGCCCCTATTCTTGTATGCTATTTTTGCCATACCTATATTTGCTGTTTGGCCATGTTTATAACTGGAAAAGTGGTTATCTTGGGGCTGTCTAGCTTCTGTCTTTGCATTGCATGTCCATATTGTGCATATTTAGCATGGCTATAGGCCATTTCGGGTGCCTAATGTTGCATTTCGGGACATTTCCTTACATTTCATATCATTTCGCTTCATTTCGGGACTGTTTTCCCCATATTTTGTTGCTGAAATTCCATTAGCATGCTTGCATATCATTTTTGCCATGTTTCATCGCATTTTAGCATCGCCTCGGTTTGCGTGCCCGTGTGCACGCATTTTGAGGCACTCTATTTTTATCCGACGGCATCCGATGTGAGTGTGGCTGAGGCTCACTCATGTTGGTATAAGCCCATTTGTCATTTCCATATCATTTTAGCATCGCCTCGGTTTGCGTGCCCGTGTGCACGCATTTCGAGGCACTCTATTTTTATCCGACGGCATCCAATGTGAGTGTGGCTGAGGCTCACTCATGTTGGTATAAGCCCATTTGTCATTTCCATATCATTTTAGCATCGCCTCGGTTTGCGTGCCCGTGTGCACGCATTTTGAGGCACTCTATTTTTATCCGACGGCATCCGATGTGAGTGTGGCTGAGGCTCACTCATGTTGGTATAAGCCCATTTGTCATTTCCATATCATTTTAGCATCGCCTCGATTTGCGTGCCCGTGTGCACGCATTTCGAGGCACTCTATTTTTATCCGACGGCATCCGATGTGAGTGTGGCTGAGGCTCACTCATGTTGGTATAAGCCCATTTGTCATTTCCATATCATTCCATCATCGCCTCGGTTTGCGTGCCCGTGTGCACGCATTTCGAGGCACTCCATTTTTATCCGACGGCATCCGATGTGAGTGTGGCTGAGGCTCACTCATGTTGGTATAAGCCCATTTGTCATTTCCATGTCATTTTTCATTGTATTTGTCATCGCCTCGGTTTGCGTGCCCGTGTGCACGTACTTCGAGGCATCTCATTTTCATTGCATTCCGTCATTTTCTCGGTTTGCGTGCCCGTATGCACGCATTTCGAGGCATATCATTTTCATAGCATTGTGCATATTACGATTGTATCTTAGTTGCATTTCATGCATATCATACATATTGCATCGTGTCCGGAGTAGGAGTTAGCCCGGGCATGGGAAACGAGGTACATTTCGTACTCCGAGTGACGGAATGTGTCTCAATTCCCCAGTCACCGACACTCCGGATTATCCATGATGGAGTTAGGTTTTAGCTGTAGTTTCATGTGCATTCATCCTATATTGAGTTGTGCATTTCGACTCCTCGGCCATCATGCCTCGGCATGCGTGATTGGTGGCACGAGGATCGAGACATGCATATATCTGTGCAAATACATTGCTATGCCCCTTTCCTGCTCTCTGTTGCAGCAAAATCAAGAATCAGCAACTTTTTGGGGCTTGGCACGCATTTCAAGAACAGGTGTAAACAGAGGCTAATTGGGGCATTCCGGTGGATTTCCGCGCAAGACAACCCGGACATGCATCATCCATCAGAAGCAAGGCAGTCCCTGGCTTGCATGCCAGTTTTATTTATTTTCTTAGTTAATTCATTAATTAATTAGGAATTTGTATATTATTCGATTTGTAATATTTGGACTGTAATATTTGGACTGTATTATTTATTCGGACCCTCCGAGTGAGGGCACAACTGTAATAAGTGTGCGTGAGTGTGATGTATGTCTTCCAACCCCACGTCTTTCTCCCTTTTATTTATCCGCTTTTGATGGTTAGATCAGGGCATATTTAAATTAGCATACAGTATGACAGCATGTTTGCATCATCCATCTGTATTGCATGCACCGGGCTCGGCACATCATACTAACTGCATTGTATTTTCAATTTCCAAGTTGAATACATGATAGTTGTAGCATTTCATATACCATCTTAGAATAGCCGAGCCTGCTATAGTTGCATTTTGCATGTGTTGCATTAGGCATTTCTGTATACTTAGGATTCATGCTTGATTTCTAATAAGTATCTATTTTGGCTTGGAGTACCCGGTGAGTTTTATGCTTTAGCATCCTTGCATGTGTGTGAGTCAATGCCATGATAGCATGCTTACCATGAGGCTATGTGCTTATCTGATATATCTGCCTGAATGCCTGTGGGTGAAGGTTGGGTTATCTGAATTGGAATGAATCATCAAAATGTTTCAAACCTACCTGCGGGTAGCAAACCATTTTCAAAAACAAACATAAAATGTTTTGTTCCAATTCGGGCGACCCGGTCTATACTTATATGCTGTGAGCATCACATAGTAACCTAGGCTAATAATCGGAATAAGAACATACAATGTTTTCAAAAATTGATATCATGGTTAGTAGAGGCCGGTCTATGACCGGGCGAGCGGGGGTGCTCACGAAGTGACCTTCCCCAATCGTACCCAAGTTCCCGAGCCGAGGCAACTTTGGTGATGACGGACACGTGGCCTTTTGGCACCGAGTCAGGGTTTCCTAAATTTCCCAAAATAAAATATTTAGGTGGCGACTCTGTATCTGGCAAAGCAGTCCATGTTTGGCACTTCTTTCAAAAATCTGTTTTCTTAAAACGATTTGCCGGATTTGGACTCTTTGGTTCAGATTTAGAACCGTGACTGCAAAAGTCGAGTCCGAGCTGTAGCGAGGTCCCCCGCGGGCTTGTTACAGTTTCTGGCGACTCTGCTGGGGAGTTAGAGAACTTGACTCGAACTCATGATATCTGTTTTTGACTACACTTGTGTGATTCTTTGCATTGCATTTGCATTGGTGCGCCTAGGACACCGTGTTTGCCATCTGCTATTCCTGAACGGTTTGCCGGAGGCTTGTCTTGTCAAGGCATGACCATAAGGCTGACCGGTTGTGGGCTCTGCCAGTATGGGAACACAAACCCCGGTTTTACCGGGGCACCCTCTTTGACCTTTCGACCTAGTGCATATTCGGATCCATAGTGACCATTCCAAATTAGGACAGGTTGCTTACCCGTTTATAGGTTGTTTGAAAACGCTGCGTGCGTAGTGAAACCCTAGTTCCTGACAAAATAGGACAGGGAAAACCTACCCCAACATAGGGGTGTTTTGGCTCTCACTTATCTGTTATGTGCTTTAGAGTGCGTCTCTACAGGAATGCATGTATCAGTATATGAGTTTGGGCATCAGGCCTGCGAGCTTCAGTTCAGTCTTATCAAAATCAGGCCTGCGGGCATCAAGATCAGTATGTAAGTTTGAGTATCGAGCCTGCGGGCATCAGTTCAGTACTGTCGACATCAGGCCTGCGGGCATCAGTTCGGTATTGTGGGTATCGAGCCTGCGGGCACTAGCCAGTATTTGAGGATTAGTTATCTGCGGATATCAGATTCTGTTTTAGGAAACAGTGATACAGGGATGATAATCAGTGTTTGAGGGCAGTATGTATTTCAGCTTATTGACTATGTGTTGATTGTGCCCGACTGCGTGTCATGCATTTTATTTTAAGCTGTTGTGCTGTCCGTTTATCTGTTTATTTATTTCCTTTTCGCTTTATTTATCTTTTGCTAGGTCAGTTTTAGCACGATTGCTTCCAACCCAACAGGCATTCCCCAAGCACCTTGGATACGAGGTCGTCGACTCCACCGATCTGAGGATCTAATCGACGGACAGCCAGTGTTCCATTCTCTACCCCCTGTTACAAGAAGGAAGCAAAGGAAGCGCAGCACATCTGAATTGAGAGCACCAAAACAGTGGTATCCCCCACCAGTGGACAGTTGGACTGAGATCCCCCTTGAGACAAATCTGCCAGTAGTTCAGACAAATCGAAGCAGTATGACAACACCGACAGGAGTTGAGGAAATGATGCGCCAGATGCAGGAAACCATGCGGGCTATGCAACAAGATGCCGTCCGCCGAGATGAATTCGCTAAGCAGCAAGCTGAAATTATGACTCAGCAGGCTGAACTGATTACTAGATTGCAACAACAGAGTACAGCATCTGCTTCACACCAGATTCCCCCTCCAGCAGGGGCCCCATTACCTGAGAAGGCTCCTGTTATTCAGGACGTCCCTCCTAACACCCAGAATACCATACCGGCTGTCCAAATTCTGCAAGAGGACACGAGTCTTCCAACGGGGCCTGTCCCGCCCCCGATTCCACCACAACTGTCCAAGGTCCACACATCCAATCACCCGGACTCTCCATCCGAGGTCGAGGTTGATCAAACAGCTCTGAAATTGAGCAAACTGGAGAAGCTTTTCAAAAAATCCCAAGGGGCTAAGGCTATGCCGGATATCGGAGACGGATATACCGAGGAGGCCGTGACGCTCCCCGATAGATTCAAAATGCCACAAATAGACCGTTTTGACGGGACTGGTGACCCCATGGTCCATATCCGACTGTTTGCGGATATCTTGCGGCCAATGGGCCTTACACGACAACAGAAGCTCTCATTATTCGGCCGAACCCTGTCGGGTGTGGCCTCCCATTGGTATGCAAGATTATCGGATGAGGTGAAGAAGAATTGGGACGAGATGGCTGAGGCCTTTGTCACACAATATTCGTATAACACTCAGATCGAGATCACAACCCGTGATCTTGAAACAACAAGGCAAGAGCCTAAGGAATCTTTCTCGGACTTTGTGATCCGATGGAGGGCAAAGGCATCGACGATGACTTTAAGGCCCACTGACAGAGATCAAATCCGGATGATTGTGCGCAATCTCCACCCCAAGTTAATGCAGAGGATGATTGTGGTCCCCTTCCCTACTTTCGCAGATTTACATGATATGGGGGTGCAAATAGAAGATGCTATGAGGCAAGGCCTGTTTGACCAGGACAGAGAACAACCAAGGAGGACCTTTAATCGTAACAACAATGCAGGCCCGAGCGGCGCTGCTAATACAAGAGCCTCGGAAGTTGGCATGGTCACCACCACTCCCCCTCCCCCTCCAAGGCCCATGACTGCCACACCATTCTCCGGCGCGTCCGGAAGTAACTCACAAAACAACCGATTCCAACCCCGGGGCCAAAGAACCTTCACCCAACTATACATGCCCCTGTCCAAGGTTCTGGGAATACTGATCAGGAAAAATCATTTAAAACCCCTGGAACCAAAACCATTACCAAATCCACTCCCCCCCTCATATGACCCGTCAAAATACTGTGCATACCACCAACAACACGGTCATGATACCGACCGTTGTTACAGATTACGTCATGAGATCCAAGATCTTATTGACAAACAGGTAATTGCGCCTCCTGATAAACCTAATGTCACAACTAACCCTCTTCCACCACATAACCAACCTCCCCCTCCCAACAGAATTAATTTCATCCAGACTGGGGTCGTGTCTTACGATCCTAGCATCTATATTACGCCCACCCACCTACCCAAGCCGGAGGTGCTCCTCCCCGCTTGCACTGACCTTTTGTGCATGGTGGACGTCTCCAAAACCCAATCGGAGCCGGTGGTGGTGACCATCGAAGACAAGGCAGGGCAGATTTTAGGAAAGAATGAGTCTGTTAAATCTAGGACTGGGCAGAATTTTGCTGAGGGAGCTTATGATCCGAGCAGGCACATCCTATCAACGAGCCGAAGTGGGCTAATTGTAGAATTTCCCGAGACAGGAGAACTGTGCATGATCCGAGAGGATGGATCTAGGCTATGGGCAGATGAGCCGACAACCATAGAAGAGGACTTTGCTAACTTGCAATTTCGCGATGATCAGGAGTTGGAGGACGCGTCCATTAACTGGAATGATTATGAGGGATCAGAGGAGGCCACTGGATGGCTTGAAGATCAACCGGATGCAGTGGGGGAAGCCCAACCAGAACAGAGCCCGGCAGGGGCAGAAACATCACTTGTGGCCGGAACGGCCGAAAATCAAGTTGTACCGCCGGAGAGCGCCGGTGTTAAGAATTCCGCTCAGGACATGGACATTACGGATGTGAGAACTGTTGAACAAACAACTGTACTGACACAGTTGGAGCAAGGAAAGTTTGAGGAAGCTGAGAGAGCCAGAAAGGCGAAGGGCCCTGAGGGGACCGAAAGTGCTGTGTGCACAAAGACAGACAATGCTGCGAACATTTGGACAGAGAGCACTGAAAGTGCGAGTAGACTGGAGCCGGACAGATGTCTGTTGGCTGCCAGCGGAATGTGGTGGGAAGATGACGATTTGTGTCTTGCCCACACCGATGAAGACTGGGGAAATGGCCAACCAGATGATACTTGGTATCTTGACGAAGTGGACCACATGACAAGAAGTGGGCGGTACTTCAAGCCCCCACACCTAGACCAACCCGAAGCATCTGGGAAAGACAGAGAAGCGGAGAGACAGAAGGAGAAGCAGATCGAGGATGAAGCTGTGCTGAAACAGTTAAAGAAAATACAGGCAGACATCTCCATCTGGGGACTGCTAATGGCATCACGAGTGCACAGAGAAGCTGTCCTATCTGCCATGGACAAGTCGAAACTTTCCATAGACACCACGCCCGAACAGCTGGTTGGGCTGGTTTTTCCGGGAGGAGGTTCCCCGGCATTAACTTTTTCGGACAAGGAGCTACCGCCTGAGGGCGCAAATCATAACAAACCTCTCTACATCTCTGTGGAATGTAGAGATAGGTGGATACTGGTGGTACTTGTTGATACCGGGTCTGCGATTAATGTCTGCCCAACTAGAACGGCATATGCAATCGGGTTAAAACCCGCGGACTTCATCCCAACCACCCAAGTGATCAGGGCATATGACAACACCAGCAGAGAAGTGATGGGGACTGTTAAAATTCAAACTAAGGTTGGTCCAGGACAACACAGCATCGAATTTCATATCCTGGACGTTCCCGCAACCTTTAACTTACTATTGGGGCGACCGTGGTTGCACCAGGTCAAAGCAGTCTCTTCCACCCTACATCAAATGCTGAAATACCCTCACGGGAAAGGGGTAGCGATCGTTTTTGGGAATTCATCAATCCATCCGCCGCCGGAAGTGTCTACACCTGTCTTGGAGATCGAGCACGGCACGGAGGATGTGTTTTTGTCGGGGTTCACTTTGGCCGAGGCTCAAGTGGTGCAGAATGTCATGGCTGCGAATGAGGGCATGTATGTCAGCGCACAATCTATCTACCTCATGAACAAGCTGAAACATACCCCTGGGATGGGATTAGGGAGAAGTGGCCGGAAGGGCGTCTCAGTATTGGCCGAAGTGCCACACAACCCTCACACCTTTGGACTGGGTTATCTGCCCACCAAAGAGGACTGGTTGAGGAAAGGAAAAGAAATGGCCGGAAGAGCCAAGGCAAAGAGGGCTGGGAAGCCATTTGACTTAATACATAGGCCCATCTGGGGTACCCTAAACGGACGTTTCGTCCGGGAGGGGGAAGATTTTCCATTCTGCGGCTTCCCGGAGCCATGGCAAAACGCGAAGGGGGAGCGCGTGCCTGGTTTTGAAATCTTCTTCGACATACAATTATCTGGGGATGACGTTGCCGAAGCGCAGACAGACCCACCAACTGAGGTTGAGCAATGCGAAACAGTGGATCCTGAGAGCACAGAGCTTGAAATGGGGGTAGCACTGGCGAGTCTACTATCAGATCCTCCGATCAGCCAAGAGTGCTTGGGGGATAACTCTTCGGTTTCTGTGATTGGAGATGAAATAGCTGCGGGCTTTCCAGCGCCGATCTTGGATGCATCTATCGCACCTTCTCTCATCTGGCAATATGAAGAAGGCTTTTTATCTAGCAGCACCGGGTCAGGTAGTGAGCCGGAATCTGATTCTACCAAATCTTCTGCGTCGGAATCAGATTCCAGCTCGACTGAGTCTGAGTCCGGTATTCCTGGGGGTGATAACCCGGATACCACAGTCCTGTCTAGGTCGTCTTTTTCATTTTCTTTTGAGTCTGTTGTAACAGAGGAATCTGACGGCTTGGAAGTATTTAATGAGAATGATGTGGATGTGGTTTCCGAGTATTTTTCTGTGCCTTTGATTTATTGCTTAAATCAGGATTTTCAAAATTTTGATGAAAACAGCGAGGAAGAAATTCCCCCAGTTTTGCAACGATTAATTGATCAAGAGCAGGAAAGATTTGTTAAACCATTAATGGATGAAATCACTACTGTAAATGTTGGTACTGAGAAGGACCCGCGGCTGGTCCAGATCGGGTCCACGTTGTCTTCAGAGGAGCGCGAGCGCTTAGTCGCTTTATTAAAAGATTTTAAAGATGTTTTTGCGTGGTCCTATGAAGACATGCCTGGAATCGATCCTGAGATTGTACAGCACCGGATCCCTCTTGATCCAGAGGCCCGCCCTGTCAAACAGAAGCTCAGAAGGATTCGCCCGGACTGGGCCCTCAAGATTAAGGAAGAGGTCACCAAACAAATTGACGCAGGGTTCCTGCTGGTATCTGAATATCCAACTTGGTTGGCCAACATAGTTCCGGTGCCAAAGAAGGATGGCAGAATTCGGGTCTGTGTAGACTTCAGAGATTTGAACAAAGCCAGCCCGAAGGACGACTTCCCCTTGCCGCACATCGACGAATTGGTAGATTTCACGGCAGGACACGCCTTGCTTTCGTTTATGGATGGTTTCTCAGGCTATAATCAGATAGTAATGGCACCCGAAGACCGGGAGAAGACTGCGTTCACTACCCCGTGGGGGACATATTGTTATAGAGTAATGCCATTCGGGCTGAAGAATGCTGGAGCTACGTATCAACGGGCAGCAACTACAATATTGCATGATATGATCCACAAGGAGGTCGAGGTGTATGTGGACGACATGATTGTCAAGTCCAAAGATAGAGAGGGCCACTACACCGCCTTACAAAAATTCTTTCAAAGGATCAAGGAGTTTCGGCTGCGACTGAATCCCCAGAAGTGCACGTTTGGTGTTACAGCAGGGAAGATGTTAGGGTTTCTGATCACACAAAGGGGCATCGAGGTCGACCCTTCCAAAATCAAGGCCATCTTAGAAATGCCACCACCAAAGACTGAAAAGGAGGTGCGAGGCTTTCTGGGTAAAGTGCAATTCATAAGACGGTTTATTTCTAAATTAACCTTGACTTGTGAACCACTTTTTGGTCTCCTGAAGAAAGGAAAGAAATTCCAGTGGGACGACCGATGTCAAGTAGCTTTTGAGCAGATCAAGGAGTATCTACAGAACCCACCCGTGTTGTCACCGCCAGAGCCGGGGAGACCGTTGATACTGTACCTTTCGGTAACTGAGACTACCATGGGCTGCATGCTCGCGCAGGAATCAAAAGACAAAGTGGAAAGGGCCATATACTATCTGAGCAAAAAGATGCTGGATTACGAGACCCGCTATACACCGCTGGAGAAGGCTTGTTTGGCCTTGGTATGGGCAACCATGAAGCTGCGGCACTACCTGTTAGCCCACTCTGTAATGTTGGTTTCGCGTTTGGATCCCATCAAATATCTCTTCGAGAAACCAGCACTTACGGGTAGGCTAGCTCGATGGCTGCTGTTGCTCTCCGAATTTGATTTGAAGTATGTGACGCGCAAGTCAGTAAAAGGCAGAGCGGTAGCAGAGTTCCTTGCCGACCACCCGGTTGAGGGGGATGAAGCAGTTGAGTATCTATTCCCAGATGAAGCCATTTTGCACGTCGAAGATGAAATTTGGACAATGTACTTTGACGGAGCGTCAAACCAGTATGGGTATGGGATAGGGGTGTTGCTGATAGCGCCTGATGATTCCCGTATCCCTTTAGCATTCAAGCTCCGATTCAAAGTTTCCAACAATGAGGCAGAGTACGAGGCATGCATTGCTGGCCTGGAAGCAGCCCTGGAACTAGGGGCAAGACGGTTGGACGTCATTGGGGACTCGAACCTTGTTGTGTCTCAAGCAAAAGGAGATTGGAAGGTCAAAGAGGAAAGGATGATAATCTACCACCAAACCTTGGATTCGTTAATTCCTCGGTTTGAAAAGCTAAATTTCACCCACCTCGTAAGAGAGAACAATAGGTTTGCAGATTCACTAGCAACTCTATCTTCTATGATAGACATCCCGTCCGGAGTCCGGATGCGTCCAGTCATTATTGATCAAAAGTTTGCGCCAGCGTACGAGTCGATTTCCGCCATAGATGAGGTTCAAGACGGCAACCCCTGGTACTACGACATCTGGAACTTCTTGGAAAAGGAGATATATCCACTAGGGGCAAATGCCAAGGATAAGAGGGCTGTCAGAAGAATGGCTGCTCAGTTCAATATCTGCGGAGGAAAACTGTACAAAAGGGGTCATCTGGGAATGCATAAGCTCTGTGTAGAAGCTGAAGAGTCAAGACGCCTGATGGAAGCCATCCATGGAGGAGAGTGTGGTGCACACATGAATGGAGTAATGCTGGCCAGAAAGATCCTCAGACAGGGCTACTACTGGTCAACCATGGAGGAGGATTGTATTAGCTTTGTTCGGCGATGCCACAAATGTCAAATTCATGCAAATCGCATGAACATCCCGCCGTCAAAACTTTACAACATGACTTCGCCGTGGCCTTTTTCAGTCTGGGGAATTGATGTGATCGGAGCTGTTACCCCGAAGGGGTCCAACGGGCATGAGTTTATCCTAGTAGCGATAGATTATTTCACAAAGTGGGTCGAGGCCCAATCATACGCAGTGTTGAAGGCGTCGCATGTCGCAAAGTTCATCAGGAACAACATCATCTGTCGCTACGGGGTGCCAAATGAAATAATTTCAGATAATGGTTCCCACTTCAAGAAAGAAGTGATAGACTTGTTGGAGAAATACAATGTGGCTTTTCATAAGTCATCTACATACAGGCCACAGACCAACGGAGCAGTTGAGGCCGCCAACAAGAATATCAAGCATATACTACAGAAGATGGTGGAAACCTATCGAGATTGGCCAGACAAGCTGCCATTTGCTCTGTGGGGCTACAGGACTTCAATCAGAACTTCTACTGGAGCAACTCCATATTCATTGGTCTATGGAATGGAGGCTGTTCTACCCATTGAGATTGAGGTCCCATCATTACGAGTATTGGCTGAATGCCAGATAGCCGAAGCAGATTGGCAGCAAAACAGATTCGAAGAACTCATGCTCTTTGATGAAAGAAGACTGAAAGCACTGTACCACATCCAAGGCTATCAACGCAGAATTGCCCGGGCTTTCAACAAGAAAGTTAAGTCCAGGAATCTGAAAGAAGGAGATTTGGTGCTCAAAGACAACCGAGCTCCCATCCACGACCCAAGGGGCAAGTTCAAACCCAATTGGACTGGTCCTTACATCATCAAAGCTATCTGGTCAGGTGGGGCTGTGGTTCTGATGGATCTAGATGGCTTGGAGTTCTCACAACCGATCAATATGGACAAGTTGAAGAAATACTATCCTTGAGAGGCTCGCTAGGCCGAAAACCCGAGAGGGCGACCTAGGCAAGATTCAGAGAACAAAAAAAAAATTGGAAAATATAAAAACTGAGCTCGCAAGGTTGAAAACCCGCAAAGGGCGGCCTTGGCAAAAGTTAGAGCGCAAAAGGAGAGTGAAAATACTCGAGCGAACCTACGCCTGAACTACGTAAGACTTGACTCCCATCTTTGGGATACGTAGGCAGCTTCGTCTTGAAGTTCAGTCATAAACTTTTTCCCCGATCAACTTTGTCCATTTCGATCATCTCAGTCATCTTTATCTATCAGCATTTACCGTGATCTCCGGTACAGTGCTGTTCAAACTAGGGGCAACTTTCCGTTGCTTTGGAGTGCCACATTGTTCTTCAAACTAGGGGCAACTTTCCAGTTGCAGGGATCTGGGGTTATGCATTTCAGTGACAGATTTTCGGCATGTCCAGTTCTGATCCACATCGAAAATAGTTTTGAAAAGTTTTAATAAAAGTTGACTTTGTTCAAATCAATCTTTTTACGACTTAGACCATTTTTTGGACCAAAAGTGGAAAATTTTCAGTACCATAACTTTCAATTTCATTGATTTCAAAATAGAGTTCTCTTGCTCTTGCATTACGATCGAGGTTGCTTATTTTAGTACAGTCATAAAGAAAACTTGAAAATGCTAAATAAGCAATAAATTTGGGGCATAGTTGAATCAAGTATCTCTGTGTCCCCTTCCAGAGCTGGACGGAGCATCTGATGCCAAGCTGGGCCCAAATTGTACCTCCTCTTTGAGCCAATCCACGCATTCAGCTGACAAAGTGCAACTGAAGGTTGAAGCAGGGGGCCAGAAGCTCTCTAGTCCTCCATGCCGTGGCATATCTCTGGCTGGCCAGCCATTCACTTTTTGCAAAAATGGCCGGCCAGCTCCCCGGGATGGCTAGCAATGCTGTAGTGTGTCTCATCGGCCCTGTTTTACTCTTCGAAGGAGAACTCCAAGCATTTCCGTGCAACGGGAGAGTCGAAGGCCTTCATTCCGGAGGCGTTCCGATGCCCAGATCGTCAGAAGTACACTTTGTTGTTGTTGAGTTTTGCTTATCGAGTTGTTGCATTTTGCTTATCGAGTTGTTTGTCGAGCGGACGTGTTTTGTGTTTTGAGTCATTGCTCTCTGTTTAAGCAATTTTTGTTAAAGTCTTGTTTATTTGCGTTGTTGCATTTTGCTTATCGAGTTGTAAACTTGCTAAAGATTCTGTTATATCTTAGTAAGTTGAGTTGTTTAGTTTGTTGCGTCGGTTCACTACCTGATTTGGTGATTACACAACGTACATTTCCTTTCAAATTCATTTTTGTGCGAAATAAATGAGGCGATACGATGCTAAAAGTTCAAAATACAAACACCTTTTCAAAAGCTATTTCATTTCATCATGCTTTACAACAAACAAAAGGTACAGGTTTTACAAAAACAAAACTGCCTAACAATGTGCAAAGTGCTACAAACTACTAGTAAAAGAAAAATAAAGCAGGAAATAGCAACATCAAAATCCTCGGGAACGGGAACGAGAAGCACGCCTGGTCCTCTTTTGTGGAACAACCTCCACACCATCATCAGAGTCGGAGTTGTCGTCCCCAGGATCCTCCTCAGCCTCGCCTCTGTTCCCCGAGCCAAAACCGGAGCCTCCCTCCTCGACAGATGTCTCGAACTGACGGTCGGTAGCCTCCTCCTCTTCCTCCTCATCAGACTCCACCTCCACAACATGAGCCCTGCGTCTGCGGACAGGCCCCCCTCGAGCTCCTCGAAAAGGCCTAGATGGCCCGGCTCCTCGGGAAGGCCGAGATGACCCCTCCCCTTGATAAGGCCCGGATGGCCCGGCTCCCTGATAAGGCCCAGATGGCCCAGCTCCCCAATGAGGCCCAGGTGGCCTAGTCTACGGCTGACCGGACCATGAAGGCATCTGAAAACAAAGAGTTCAATTCAAATGCATCAGTCCAAATATGTACATTAGACGCAGATACAAGCAAAAGCTACGTAAAGTGGGTGCATGTAAATACAGTGTACAAGTGAGGTGTGTGTCAGATGTGCTCTACACAAGTAGTCTATCGATGCAGTAGAAATCAGCATGTCATCAGAAGTATGATAAATGCCAAAAAACTGAAGGGTACCTGAATGCCCGCAACAGACAACTGTGCCTCCCTGCGTAGGACCATGCCCTCGAGTGTGGCCACCAGCTCAACCATCTCCTCCATGTACCCTCGCGATGGCTGCAAAAATGAGTTCATAATCATCAACGAACAAATGAGTGTCTAAACATCTGAAATGATGAATGACGAAAGTGGAACATACCGGCGGTGAGTCCGGATCAATGGCATATCGATCACTGGGCATCGGAGGCTCTAGTGGAATCGGAATCGGAGAGCTAGTCCCATACTGCCACGCCATCAACTCAGTAGGCATATCTGGCCATCCCAGATGAGGATGAATCGACGGGTTCGGAGGAAACGGTCTACTCTCACCTCTAGATGCGCCAGCCCTGCTAGAAGAAGGGATGTCTGTAGCTCGAGCCTGAGCCTGATCCGAGGATGGCATACCGGCAGGTCTCATCATCGGAATACGAGCTTCTGTCAATGGAGGCATCAAATATATGTGACGATAGGTGGCGTAGTCCCCCTCCGCAACATATAACAAAGCATCACTGCCCAGCATGGCGCCGACTACCTCTGAGTAAGAGAGCCTATCAGCGGTCCGCATACTAGCTGGAGGTACCGCGGGAACATCCTGAGAAAGATACCCCCGTACCTGGCATAGAAAGCGCTCCCCCAGGAACCAGACTCTGCCGACTGGCCCTTCGAGCAGGACCCTATACCGGGAGATGCCTGATGCTCCGGTATACTGAAGTAGGAGATCATCACCCAGAGGTGCCCAAGGCTGCCAAGTGATCTGTGGATGATAAATGTATAAACCAATCAGAGAACGAGAATATACAGAGCAAGTCAAAGATGAAAATGAAAAGAACTGAAAGTTCTGAAGTACCTCTGAGTGTCGCACAGTGTCGAAGTACTGTCGCAGGCGAACCAGGGTCTCTCGAGGCCTCGCCCGGTGCGGGCCCTCAAATATCAATGAATATGGGGTCACAGGAATCCCCACCACCTCCAGCACTGGGGCTAACGATGGGAAGTATACATAAGCCCATAACTGAGAGAAGCAGTGCAGAATATAAGTACAAAATGCTGAGAGCAAAATACAGACTGTAAAAGTGCGCTGTGTATGCGATGTACAAGTAATGAGAAGCAGAAATGTAAATCAAGGGGACAGAAAGTACCTCCCAGGCCCTCCAGTAGCCGCCAAGCAAATCGCCCCGCCCGCGGGAGGTCGCGCTCATGTAAAAGTAGAGGGTAGCCTGGCCAGCGCCACCCCAATCATATCTACTGACCTGTGATAGGTCGACTAGAGCGCTCAGCAAATATAGCCCAATGGTGTTCCCTCTGTCGGCGAACAGGGTAGTCCCGAAGAGGAACATCAGGAAGCCACGAGCATACTGCTCTGTCTCCTCAGGAGTCTCGGGCACCATCTCCGCCCGCCGAAAATGGGAGGAGAACCAAGTATACCTGACTCTCCCTGAAACCCTATCAACAGGTGGGCGAGCCCCCAACAAATACATCCAGGCGGCCTCCCACTCGCCCATATCCTCGTCATAGGGGATGGCCCAACCTCCGACATCAAGGCCGGTCAGTACAGCAAAGTCAAAAGGGGTCATGGTCATGTCCCCGGTGGCAGAGAAATGAAAGGAATTGGTGGTGTCCCACCATCTCTCTACCAGAGCTGCCATCAAGGTCCTCCTGGCAGGACAGCGTGACAACCCGACACAGAAGGGCCCAAACCCTGCCAAGTCTACTAAGTCTCTGACGCCCTCCGGGAGCTCGGCATACCAATCTCGCGCCATGGTGGAACCATATCCTCGCACACTGCGGGAACCACCCTGCATTCAGAATGAAGATATGTGTCAATAATGAAATAAATGGGCTGTATACCAATGATAATGAAATGGGCTGTGTGCCAATAAGATGAAATGGGCTGTGTGCCGATGAAGTAAAATAAGCTACATGCAAATCACTATCTATCTGGGCTGCGTGTTCAGGGAATTTGAATTTTGGGCTGCGTGTTCAACTTTCAGTTAATTTGTGGGCTGCGTGTTCACTATCTACCTGGGCTGCGTGTTCAGAGAATTTTGAATTTTGGGCTGCGTGTTCAACTTTCAGTTAATTTGTGGGCTGCGTGTTCACTATCTATCTGGGCTGCGTGTTCAGAGAATTTTGAATTTTGGGCTGCGTGTTCAACTTTCAGTTAATTTGTGGGCTGCGTGTTCACTATCTACCTGGGCTGCGTGTTCAGAGAATTTTGAATTTTGGGCTGCGTGTTCAACTTTCAGTTAATTTGTGGGCTGCGTGTTCACTATCTACCTAGGCTGCGTGTTCAGGGAATTTGAATTTTGGGCTGCGTGTTCAACTTTCAGTTAATTTGTGGGCTGCGTGTTCACTATCTACCTGGGCTGCGTGTTCAGAGAATTTTGAATTTTGGGCTGCGTGTTCAACTTTCAGTTAATTGGTGGGCTGCGTGTTCACTATCTACCTGGGCTGCGTGTTCAGAGAATTTTGAATTTTGGGCTGCGTGTTCAACTTTCAGTTAATTTGTGGGCTGCGTGTTCACTATCTACCTGGGCTGCGTGTTCAGGGAATTTGAATTTTGGGCTGCGTGTTCAACTTTCAGTTAATTTGTGGGCTGCGTGTTCACTATCTACCTGGGCTGCGTGTTCAGAGAATTTTGAATTTTGGGCTGCGTGTTCAACTTTCAGTTAATTGGTGGGCTGCGTGTTCACTATCTACCTAGGCTGCGTGTTCAGGGAATTTGAATTTTGGGCTGCGTGTTCAACTTTCAGTTAATTTGTGGGCTGCGTGTTCACTATCTACCTGGGCTGCGTGTTCAGAGAATTTGAATTTTGGGCTGCGTGTTCAACTTTCAGTTAATTTGTGGGCTGCGTGTTCACTATCTACCTGGGCTGCGTGTTCAGAGAATTTGAATTTTGGGCTGCGTGTTCAACTTTCAGTTAATTTGTGGGCTGCGTGTTCACTATCTATCTGGGCTGTGTGTTCAGAAAAATTTTGAATTTTGGGCTGCGTGTTCAACTTTCAGTTAATTTGTGGGCTGCGTGTTCACTATCTACCTGGGCTGCGTGTTCAGAGAATTTGAATTTTGGGCTGCGTGTTCAACTTTCAGTTAATTTGTGGGCTGCGTGTTCACTATCTACCTGGGCTGCGTGTTCAGAGAATTTGAATTTTGGGCTGCGTGTTCAACTTTCAGTTAAATTGTGGGCTGCGTGTTCACCATCTATCTGGGCTGTGTGTTCAGAAAAATTTGAAGTTCGGGCTGCGTGTTCAACTTCCATTTAAAGTGTGGGCTGTGTGTTCACTTTCGAATTCGGGCTGAGTGTTCGACAAATCAGTGTTTGAGCCATGTGTTTTAATGCGGGCTGTGTGTTCGCAATTAATGAACCGAGTGTTCGAAAATTCAAGTGTTGAAACTACATGTTCAAGATGTAAGGAAAGTACTATGTCACAAGCTAAATGTTTAAGCATGGCAAGGGTGCGAAATGTAAAAAAAAGAAGATGAGGTAAATACCTCTCGGGCCTCGTGAGAGAGATGCTGCTCCGGCTCTCTGAGAAGCAGATCCGCAGGTGCTCTCTCGTCGAAACTGGTAAAATGACGGAAAACGGCACGAGGGAGGACGTGCACTGCCGGACGATACCTCTCAGGCATGAAAGGTCGAGTCCTCGGAGGTAGAGTCGTGGGATCGAAATCATCTCCGGCACCTGGGAAACCCCCGCCGTGAGGAGAATTGCCTGCCATTTCCGAGAAGCTACAAAAGGGAGCAAAAATGAGCAAAATGAGCAAAATTGGAAAAAGTCAACAAAAGTCAACTCCCGAGAAAATTTTCTAAATATTAAGATGAACTTACCTCAAGTGGTGAAAATGCAAAAAGAAGCTCCGAAGCCGGAATTTAATCGCTCCAAAGTGTTTAAAACTAAGTGTTTTTACGAAAACAATTTGCGCGAGGCGTTGGAAAATGCGCGTAAAACTCAAAACTGGAGAGAAAAGTGTTGAAAGAGGCACGAAATGAAGTGGGGTTCGGCTGCCATTTATAGGCCTCAAGCCTTGGTTTGAAAGAGCATCAAAAAGGAGGCAAAAAGACCAAAATGCCCCCCGGAAAAGGGCATGGCCGGCCGGCCTCTAATAATAGCTGGCCAGCCATCTGCTTTTTGCAGAAATGGCCAGCCAGCCATTAGCTTTTGTGGAAAACGGTTGGACACCCCCCCTTGGGAAGATAAGTGGCCGGCCATGCTCCCCACATGCTCACCTAGCTCTCTGCAAATTTTGAGGAAGATCGGAGTTCCCGGGACCTGAAAAAGTTCAAGAAAAGTACACTTCCGGTCGCGAAATTGCTCCATCGGGACTTCGGTTTCAAGCTCTGACATGTGTCTCATCATCATTCATCAAAATCAAAGTGTATCCTTTTTGAATGAGTTGTAACCTTTCAAGGAAGCAGATCGGAGGCCGTGATCGAGTTACCTTCGCCGAAACACGCGTTTCCGTACTCGTTGTTTCACGACGAATGAACACCCTGATTCATACTCGTTTTTGTACTTTCATGCACATATCTTGCATTCTCATGGGCATACTCACATTGTCATGTACATTTCTTGTTATTTGTATACCTCTGTGTTGGAGCATGCGTTGTCGCGCATGTTCCACTCTTGCATTGCGATGCATACACTCACCGACGCCGCGTGTGTCGAAACTTTCGGAATCGCGTTAAATATTTGTTGTTAGCATATTGTACTTGTTGCAATTTCTCTCTTTTGCAGGCACGATGTTGTATGTACGGTTCAATTGAGGCTGGTGCGACCAGACGAATCGCGCAGGTATCGTATCTTCTCCGTGTGAGACGTGGCGGGGATTGAATAATCCTCCGCATTCTTAACTGCATGAAATGTAGTTGTTGCTTTGCATTTTTTTGCTTAAAACTGTTGCATCTATTTGCGAATACTTGCTTCATTACAGCTTGCTGCATTTGCACGATCATTGGGTTACCTTCGGTTTCTTGTATATCATTTGCATTTTGCCCCCTGCCTGCGGGCACATCCCTGGTTATCCTGTATGTCTGTCTAAGTCTTCGGCCTTGTCAAAAATGGGTCGTCTCTTGGCTTTGACATTCACTCCCGTCACTTGTGACTTCCGAGTTCTGTCAAAGAGGGGCAACTGTAGACACCCCATTTTTGACCGACCTTAAGACTCAGACGTCGCCAATTGAGCACTTGGTGATGTTGCATAATGTGCTCGTTCAGAAGTTTCAGAGTCGCGGCCGTAAGCCCTGCCTCCGGACTTCCGAACCCTTTTTTGTGCCTTGTCTCGGTTTGCGAACCAGACTCGGTTTTCTCTGTTTCTTTTCTTGAAGGGAGGGAGAGGTCCCGTAGACCATCTCTCAATGTCCGTAGGCTACATACAGTGGCCGTAGGCCATTTTGCCCATTTCGGAGTCCGGTTCCCGGTTTTCGGAGCCGTCAGGCCGTGTGCCTCGGTTCGGGACCGCTTAACCATCTCCTATTGTTCTGATTTTTGGCATACATCTTATTTCATCCATTTTGAGGGACACTGGGGGCTGAGAAACCCACTTCGAGGTCGAATACAATTTTCGGTGCTTAACAGCCCATTTCCGGGACCCCGAACTGCGTGTTTTGGCTCCGGAACATTCGTTTTGCAACGGTTTTCGCTCATTTTTGGCAGGTACCTCTGTTTTATCCCAAAGAAGGTCACTGAAGGGTGGGAGGCCAGCAATTGTTGCAGCAACCAGTTATCTCTCCTCCCGAGCCTCCCGGCGCCCGTTTTTCGCACTTCCGGGCTAATGTTGAATACCTTAGAGCTAGCGTTGCCAACTTTCAACCACATATCTGTGATCTACACATCTGGGAGGGCCCCTAAAAGTTCATGGCCGGCCATTAAGGTCACCTGACCCTTTTGACCCTTTTCTTCCGGGCTAATGTTGAACCCCTTGGACCTTTTTTCTTGAACTTTGAACCACATATCTGTGATCTACACATCTGGGAGGCCACTAAAAGTTCATGGCCGGCCAGTAAGTCAACTTGACCCTTTTGACCCCCTCTTTCCGAGCCATTGTTGAACCCCTTGGGCCCACTTTCTTGAAATTTCAATTACATGGTTGTGTTGTACACACATAGGGCTACCTCCCCAATACCTGGCCGGCCAGAAAAGATGGTTGACCCTTTTGACCCCTAGCCGGCCGGCTAGGGGGTGTGGCCGGCCGGCCACCTCCGGCCAAAGTGAGCGGCCGGCCGTGCTCTCCTCACTGTGCCCTTTCCAGCTGTGGGGCAATATCCCCCAGATATTTTCTGTATCCGGGGGATATTTTGGGAGAGAGTTTTCCTCTCCATTTGACCCCCCTTTTACACCCCTTTCTTGACCATATAAACCAGCTGAGGGTCTTCTTCATGAAGGTTAGAAAAATTCTTCTCCAAGCATAAACCCTAAACTCCATTGTCTTCTTCTTCAATTCTTCAAAAAACCCTAACTTTTTAACCTTCATTCCTTCTACACCACCAAGCTCCACCACCACCATCTCATTTCCAGCAGCTAGGAGGGATTCTTGAAGGCTAAAGAAGCTGCAAATCAACCCAAGAAGCAACAAAAGTTTGGATCTTCAAGGGTAAGTTACACTTTGATCCTTTTGACCCTTTCCTTTGATCTATTTCTAAGCCTCATCTCTTTTTGGTTTCAAGCTTCGGACCTAACTGAAAAGGGCCATATTTTGATCTCATCTTCACTTCTCATTAAGGGCTCAACCCTGTTTGAGCCCTCCATAATACACTTGCTTCATTGATCATCTTGTATGTCATAATTTTGCATGCTATTTTTGACCCATGAGCAATTTATTTTCGAGCATATTGTAAACTGATATGAGGCTTATTTTGAGCCCCTCTTCAATATTGGAGAAGGGCTCAACATTGTTTAGTGTCTCCATGTGGCACTTGTAGTTCAATCCCTTATTTGGCCTCATTTTTGCATGAATTAGTAGCCCTCTTTGTTTTTGTTTTTGGACCTTGGTCCGAACTGAAAGTGGTCTTATTTTGGCCTATACTTCATGTTTCATTCACACTTTTTTTCTGTTTGGTGATTATTTTGTATACTTCATGTTTTAGCACCTTTTGAGCCTCATTTTGCATCATATTTTTAGCATGTTTGTATACTGATTTTGAGGCTGCCATATACTGTAAATGTTCATATTTTTGGTCCATCTTCAGTGTTGTAGAAGGAAATTTTTCAGTTTGGGTTTAGCTTATACCACTTGCTTCATTACCCCTATCTTGGCCCCTATTCTTGTATGCTATTTTTGCCATACCTATATTTGCTGTTTGGCCATGTTTATAACTGGAAAAGTGGTTATCTTGGGTCTGTCTAGCTTCTGTCTTTGCATTGCATGTCCATATTGTGCATATTTAGCATGGCTATAGGCCATTTCGGGTGCCTAATGTTGCATTTCGGGACATTTCCTTACATTTCATATCATTTCGCTTCATTTCGGGACTGTTTTCCCCATATTTTGTTGCTGAAATTCCATTAGCATGCTTGCATATCATTTTTTCCATGTTTCATCGCATTTTAGCATCGCCTCGGTTTGCGTGCCCGTGTGCACGCATTTCGAGGCACTCTATTTTTATCCGACGGCATCCGATGTGAGTGTGGCTGAGGCTCACTCATGTTGGTATAAGCACATTTGTCATTTCCATATCATTTTAGCATCGCCTCGGTTTGCGTGCCCGTGTGCACGCATTTTGAGGCACTCTATTTTTATCCGACGGCATCCGATGTGAGTGTGGCTGAGGCTCACTCATGTTGGTATAAGCCCATTTGTCATTTCCATATCATTTTAGCATCGCCTCGGTTTGCGTGCCCTTGTGCACGCATTTCGAGGCACTCTATTTTTATCCGACGGCATCCGATGTGAGTGTGGCTGAGGCTCACTCATGTTGGTATAAGCCCATTTGTCATTTCCATATCATTTTAGCATCGCCTCGGTTTGCGTGCCCGTGTGCACGCATTTCGAGGCACTCTATTTTTATCCGACGGCATCCGATGTGAGTGTGGCTGAGGCTCACTCATGTTGGTATAAGCCCATTTGTCATTTCCATATCATTTTAGCATCGCCTCGGTTTGCGTGCCCGTGTGCACGCATTTCGAGGCACTCTATTTTTATCCGACGGCATCCGATGTGAGTGTGGCTGAGGCTCACTCATGTTGGTATAAGCCCATTTGTCATTTCCATATCATTCCATCATCGCCTCGGTTTGCGTGCCCGTGTGCACGCATTTCAAGGCACTCCATTTTTATCCGACGGCATCCGATGTGAGTGTGGCTGAGGCTCACTCATGTTGGTATAAGCCCATTTGTCATTTCCATGTCATTTTCATTGTATTTGTCATCGCCTTGGTTTGCGTGCCCGTGTGCACGTACTTCGAGGCATCTCATTTTCATCATTCTGTCATCGCCTCGGTTTGCGTGCCCGTGTGCACGTACTTCGAGGCATCTCATTTTCATTGCATTCCGTCATTTTCTCGGTTTGCGTGCCCGTATGCACGCATTTCGAGGCATATCATTTTCATAGCATTGTGCATATTAGGATTGTATCTTAGTTGCATTTCATGCATATCATACATATTGCATCGTGTCCGGAGTAGGAGTTAGCCCGGGCATGGGAAACGAGGTACATTTCGTACTCCGAGTGACGGAATGTGTCTCAATTCCCCAGTCACCGACACTCCGGATTATCCATGATGGAGTTAGGTTTTAGCTGTAGTTTCATGTGCATTCATCCTATATTGAGTTGTGCATTTCGACTCCTCGGCCATCATGCCTCGGCATGCGTGATTGGTGGCACGAGGATCGAGACATGCATATATCTGTGCAAATACATTGCTATGCCCCTTTCCTGCTCTCTGTTGCAGCAAAATCAAGAATCAGCAACTTTTTGGGGCTTGGCACGCATTTCAAGAACAGGTGTAAACAGAGGCTAATTGGGGCATTCCGGTGGATTTCCGCGCAAGACAACCCGGACATGCATCATCCATCAGAAGCAAGGCAGTCCCTGGCTTGCATGCCAGTTTTATTTATTTTCTTAGTTAATTCATTAATTAATTAGGAATTTGTATATTATTCGATTTGTAATATTTGGACTGTAATATTTGGACTGTATTATTTATTCGGACCCTCCGAGTGAGGGCACAACTGTAATAAGTGTGCGTGAGTGTGATGTATGTCTTCCAACCCCACGTCTTTCTCCCTTTTATTTATCCGCTTTTGATGGTTAGATCAGGGCATATTTAAATTAGCATACAGTATGACAGCATGTTTGCATCATCCATCTGTATTGCATGCACCGGGCTCGGCACATCATACTAACTGCATTGTATTTTCAATTTCCAAGTTGAATACATGATAGTTGTAGCATTTCATATACCATCTTAGAATAGCCGAGCCTGCTATAGTTGCATTTTGCATGTGTTACATTAGGCATTTCTGTATACTTAGGATTCATGCTTGATTTCTAATAAGTATCTATTTTGGCTTGGAGTACCCGGTGAGTTTTATGCTTTAGCATCCTTGCATGTGTGTGAGTCAATGCCATGATAGCATGCTTACCATGAGGCTATGTGCTTATCTGATATATCTGCCTGAATGCCTGTGGGTGAAGGTTGGGTTATCTGAATTGGAATGAATCATCAAAATGTTTCAAACCTACCTGTGGGTAGCAAACCATTTTCAAAAACAAACATAAAATGTTTTGTTCCAATTCGGGCGACCCGGTCTATACTTATATGCTGTGAGCATCACATAGTAACCTAGGCTAATAATCGGAATAAGAACATACAATGTTTTCAAAAATTGATATCATGGTTAGTAGCGGCCGGTCTATGACCGGGCGAGCGGGGGTTCTCACGAAGTGACCTTCCCCAATCGTACCCAAGTTCCCGAGCCGAGGCAACTTTGGTGATGACGGACACGTGGCCTTTTGGCACCGAGTCAGGGTTTCCTAAATTTCCCAAAATAAAATATTTAGGTGGCGACTCTGTATCTGGCAAAGCAGTCCATGTTTGGCACTTCTTTCAAAAATCTGTTTTCTTAAAACGATTTGCCGGATTTGGACTCTTTGGTTCAGATTTAGAACCGTGACTGCAAAAGTCGAGTCCGAGCTGTAGCGAGGTCCCCCGCGGGCTTGTTACACCAGGGTACCAAGAATTACTAGTGATTGAAGCGACCAAGGCGGCTAAGGGGCCATTAGTTGTTGTTTTGTCTAGTGGTCTTGTTGATCTTTCATTTGCTAATAATACCAAGGTTAGAGAGATCTTGTGGGTGAGTTATCCTAGACAAGCTGGAGACGACGCCACTGCCCAAGTAATTTTTGAAAAATTCAATATAGGGTCATCATCACTCTCACCCATGTGGTCAGCTACATATATATTTCTATATATCATAATCCTATAGTAATACTTTGTTTCTATTGTTAGGTGGGAGGTCCCTTTTTAGTTGGTATCCCCAAAGTTATGTTGATCAAGTACCCATGACAGACATGAACTTAAGGGAAGATTCCACAAGAAATTATCTAGGTAGAACTTATCGATTCTACTCAAGAAAATTTATGTACGAATTTGGTCATTGACTCAGCTACTTAGTTTTTTCAAAGTTCATCATGTTTGTCCCCTCCACTGTGCTTGTGAGGCCTAGGGACAACACAAATGTGATAGTCTCATTCAACTCCATCGACATTTCTAGTTTCGAATGCCATAACTTATACTTGGACGTGGTGATTGGATTAAGAAATTATGGGCCAAAGGATGGAACTCGTGTTGTACTGGTATTCTGGGAGGCAGCAAATGCACATCAAAAGTTGATTGGGACACCTAAAAGGCAACTAGTGGCATTTGAAAGAATCCAAGTGAACATTGAGGAGACTGAGAAAATGACTGCGAAATTGGATATATGCAAACAACTAAGCATTGCGGATTGGATTGGATTGGGATAAGGAGGCTAATACTTAGGTAATATCACCTTTTGGTTGGTTGTTCCCACGAACAACAAGCAATGCATCAGTTTATGATTAGTAGTGATGCGAAGCTTTCAATCTCATCTTCACCTTTGGAAATGAAGTGCTTTATCTTTCATATGTGTCATCTAAAAATAACTACTATAATAATATATGGGGTTACATATAGTGCAATGGGTTAAACTACGTATATATATACTATACACAGTACACATAGATATATATATATATATATATACACAGATCTATTTATATATATCCTAACATATATTATAATGTGTTTTCAATTTGTATATATATACCCTAATATATATGTATATACATACAAATTAACTCACTGATATATACACGTATATATACACTGTTGGTGCCGAAATATATATACACAAATTTACTCACTGATATATACACTTACACACAGTTGGTGCCGGAATAATATATATATATATATACACACAGATTCATTCATTAATATATAATATAGACACATGGTGGATCTGATATATACGTATATATTCTGATCTTCGGGAGGGCGTCTCCGACAAGAGAGAGTGGGTGAGGAGTGAGATAGTTGGAGTGAGGTGATCTAGGATATGGATTTTCGCGATTTCATATCTACTTGAGTATCATCAGAAAATCGCCCATAAAGCATCATCAGATCTACTTGAGTTTCATCAGAATATCATTAGAGTTATTACTACATATGTTAAACAGTGCATTCATTAGAGTTATTTCAGTTTGGTGAAGGTGGAAGAGAGTTTGATGAAGAGGCATGTGCAAAGACTGGTGTGGAGGATGGAGAGTGGGTTAAGGTGGCAAGTAATAACAAGGAGATTCTACAAAGGATTGATAATAAATATGGTGAGGGAATTGATGGTTGTGACAACTGGGTTTTAGTCCCAAGCATAAATGATCGGGGTAAGAGTATCGAAAACCCAAAAGGCGAAGGCAAGGATAGGGCTATAGATTGCATACTTGTTGTGAATACGAGAACACACACACACACACACACACACACACACACACACAGAGAGAGAGAGAGAGTTAGTAGGGTTGACAATGTTAAAGATAATATTTTTACTCCACGGTTTGTCAAAAGTCTGAATGGGCAAGATGAGAGGAGGCCTGGTATAAACTTAGAAGTAGTGCTAGAAGGGCCCCAAATGGGGGATATACATAATAGGCTAAACAATGTAAGTAATACTTGTTCAGCTCAAGTCCAAGGAGTTAAGAAAAGGCATAACCCAACTCATGGATCAGACACTCTTTCAAGAGAAGGAAGTAAGAAATGATTTGTGCAAATTTTCCATCTCCTCCTCATCATCATCTGATCAACAGAAGAACTAAGTTTACATGCTTTTTCCCATATTTGTACAAATATCTATTCAAATTTTATAATCGGTTGAATTCTAATCTTTTATCTGTCTAATGAATATTATATCAATATTATAGTTATGGAGCTGATAATATTTAAATTTAAACACTACAAAGTCTTTTTGATCATACACAAATATATATATATGTATATATATATACAGAGATCCAAATATATACCCTAATATATATTAAAAAGTGTTTTCAATTTGTAAATATATACCTAACATCTATTACAAAGTGTTTTCAATTTATATATATATATATATATATATATATATATATATATATATATACCCTAATATATATTAAAAAGTGTCTTTAATTTGTAAATATACACCCTAACATACATTACAAAGTGTTTTCAATTTGTATATATATCCCCTAATATGTATTATATATATAAAAATACACTCACTGATATATATACGTAAATATACACAGTTGGTGCTGGAATAATATATATGTGTATATATACAAATTCATTCACAAATATATACATATATATACACATAGTTGGTGGATCTAATATATACGTATATATTTGAATCTTCGGGACAACGGCTCCAGTGAGAGAGAGTGGGTGAGGACTGAGCTAGCCGAAGTGAGACGATTTGGGATATGACTGTTCGCGATTTCAGATCTACTTGAGTATCATCAGAAAATCGCCACCGATCATCGGTGACACTGGAGTGAAAGGCGACAATAGTGGTGGTTCAAAGATGAAGATGAAGATGAAGAAGAAAATGAAGAGAGGAGAGAGAGAGAGAGAGAGAGAGAGACTTCTCAAACATCCTTATGGCGGTGGCCGTGGCGGTTTGGTGGCCAGTCTTCCTTGTCCCTTCACCAGATTGAATCCAGCATTTCCTCTCACGAACTCCGAGATTGCCCTCCAACGTCATTGATGGATCCTAGTGAGATGGTAACGGCGGAGTGGACTATGACGATGTGGCTTCAAACGGTGGGACTTGAGAGAGAGAGAGAGATATGAGGAAAGGAGATATGAGAGATCTGAGATATGAGGAGAGGATAGAGAGAGATATGGAAACAAGATATAAATAAATAAATATTTAAAAGATTTATCAATTTTACATAATTTTATCTTTAGTAAGTAGAAATAAATTTTAAAAATTCAAAAATATTTTTTTGACATTTATTTTTGTCGAATTAATTTATATTTTATTAAATTGACGATTTTATTCTTGAAATTAAGTAATAGTATCTTCAATTGTCTTTATTTGGGACAAAGTTCAAAATTTACGATCAAATGTATCACAGTTGAAAAGTCATGAACTAAAATAACACAACTCTCAAATTATAGAGACTGTTAGTGTAATTCGCCCTATAAAAAATATTTTATCACATTATTATTCTAAGGGAATGTTTGGAGTGTCCTAAATAAATGCACTTTTTATCTTTTTGGACTAAAAAATTGAGAAAAAAAATAGATATTTGGATTAATTTTTTGACTTTTTATGAAAAAAATGTGTATTAAAAAATTGTATAAATTAGTGTGTAGGAGAAAATTAGAATTGGGAGTTGTACAGCCGCAATTTTTGACTTTTGATGAATAGTGATAACTTTTTGAATAACCTTTTGACTTTTTAACTTTTTTTTTAAGTTGTCAAACTTGACCTACGTCCAACTAATAAATAAAGGATAAAAACAAGCAAAGAGTTCTTTGATTTTGAGATAGAAAAGAGAGTTCATAGATGTTCAATGTGTGGTTTGCCGCCGCCGCCGCCCGGGTGGGGGCTCAAGCTAACAGTAATGTTCAACTGAGCAGGAGCGCCATGGCCCTCCGCTGTCTCTTCCGTGCCTCAAATATGATTGAGCATGTACAGTAAAAATAAAAAATAAAAAAAATAAAAAGCAAAAGGCAGAATCGAAATGACAAGTGAGGAGAACAAACCCATCAAGACCCCATTGGTCCTGATTATGCCATTATGCTCTGTTTAGTTAGGAAATTTAGGAAGGAATTTAGAAAGAGAAATAGAAAAGTTATGTAAAATGTGAATAAATCATGTCTATATTTTACATAATTTTACATAATTTTTTTTTTTTTTTTTTCAAATTTCTCCCTAAATCTCTCAACCAAACACAGCATTAAAAAGGTTCGGATCAGCACAAATGGCGACTCCATTGACGCGGTTATAAGAACTGGTAATGCTGGTGACGTGGCCCTCCTCTAAGTAGCTGTTGAAAGGTAGCTGATACGTGTCCTCCATGTCTTGCAATGTTACATGCGATAAACCAAACTACTAAGGTAGCGTTGGGTAATATTTACCCTTTTCTTTTTTAATAAAAATTTTATAAATTAATTTTTATTTATTTAAAAAGAAAAACATAAACTAAAAAAACATTTGGTTTAAAAAAAAATGTTTGAAAAATTTTTAAAAAATATATTTGTTCATGCATAAAATATTTATATTTATTTTTTATTAAAAAATATTTGGAAGTTCTAAATTATGAGCTCTGAATGAGCTCTAAGGGATGGGCCCCGTTTATTGAAGTTTTTTTTTTTTTTTTTTAAATTTTCATTTCATTAGAGCTCTTAAATTAGAGGGATGAATCATTATTGTTTTTTATTATTTATGACAATAGAATTATACAAATTATAATTGAAAAAAAAATTAATTAAAAAAATTATTTGAAAAAAAAAATTGTTAGTCAAATTTTTAAATTTCTGTTTAAAAACAAACGTAAGTTCATTTTTTGTTTTTTCTTTAAATTTACAAATTGAAACAACTATTTTTTTTATGATAATTTTAAAAAAAGTTATAAATATAAATTAAAAATTAAAAACAGCAACATGCCCTAAATGTCTCCTTAAGAAAAAATGTTTCGTTGTTGCAACTAACCACTAAGAGTATCTCCAACAGTGAATTTCTTTTTTCACCAAATTTGAATAAAAAATGACTCATTTTCTCAATTTAATATCAGTTGCTCCAATGGTTCATTTTCATCAAATCTACTCTGGGGACAACCGGTTGGTCGACCGGCAAGAGAAAAAATTTTTATTTTTATTTTTTTGAATTGTTTGAACCAATAAATTTGAACTGTTTGAACCTTTTAGTGGTCGACCGATAAGGCAATTTTTTTTTTTGAATTATTTGAACCCATATATTTGAACTGTTTGAACCTTTTAGTGGTCGACCGGCTGGTTGACCGGTTCCTCCCTCCAACGGTCACACACAGTGATTTGCTGAAATCTGTATTCTGTCCTCACTTTGATGATTTGTTTGATGAATTCTCAATTTGATACCAGTTTGGTGAGCATGAAAAAGTGTTTTTTTCAACAAATTTTAAATTTGATGTCAGGTTTGATGAAGCGTTGGAGATGGGTTAACAAAAAAATGTTTTGGTTACGCCTTGGCATCGAAGTGGAATCTGTCCACTATCATATGCGGTGTAGTGCTGCTTACAACAGGCCACCACTTTCAGCCTTACGACACTGAAGTTTCCATCTTGGCCAACCTCCAGGAGTCCTCGCGCATAGTTTACAGCATATTCTACAAATACAAAAGGGTCCTCACCAGCAGTCTCTTGTTCCCAACCCCACCTTGGATCTCGAAACACGTTGACATAGACACATTGTGTATGGCTCTAGCCTCGGTTGACATCACCCTGCCCATCTCGAGCCAGAGCGACCTGTTGAAACGAGCGGCCAAGAGAATGACTGCTGGAAAGCTAGGGGCATCGGGCATGGTGGCATTGAAGTTGACGCCCAGCCCCATTCTTGCCACTCTGTGCAGGGCCTCGGACCACCATTGGTATGGTGGTAGCCCAAGCCGAGGGAACCCAGTGGCATCGTTGATCAATTGTTGGACCTTTTCTTCAATGGCCATCCTAGAAATCAGTATTTTTTTAAATTTAGCCATTCATATTTAAGTTTTTCTTAATTTATGTCTAAAATTAATTTATGTTTAAAATTATATAAAAAATGATATATTAATAGTCACGTATCATATAAATATTTTATTATATATAACTCATTATAAAAATACAAACTTCAATATAATATATTTTTTATATTATATGATATTTTTTTATTTAATTTTGAACAAAAATTAATTTTAAGACTAAAATGAAAAAAAAAAATTGAAACATAATGGCCCAAAATGGAAATAAACAAACCCAAAGTGAGAAAAACACCAAACAGAAAAGGGGCAGAATGATAATTTACCGTAAAAAAAAAAAAATATATATATATATATATATATATATATGCATGAAAATATATTGAAGGAGCAAAATTTTGAAATCTCATAATTTAAACTAAACCAAACCAAACCAAATAGTATATTAACCAAACAGTGCTACATACACGCTCAGCAATGTAACTAATTTCTTTCCAAAAAAAAAAAAAATTACTCACGAACAGTAGCATTAAATGTGCCAGGAACAGACAAAAAATAAATAAATACATAAATAAATAAATAAAAACCAACATAGGAAATGAAAAGAGTTGATGAAAAATGCATTACTTACTCTGTCGCCTTCTACCATCGGCCGTGGTGACTAGGGATATAATCGGTTCGGGATAGTTGATATTTGAATGAAATTTTGTGCCGAATTGATAATGTCAATTTTATTATATTGAAAATCAATATAAATTAATTTTTTTTTATCAAACCGCCCGATTCAAACGGTTCGATTCAATGCAGTTTAATATATTTAAGTACTTTCAAAATTAAATCATTTCTTAAATTTGCAGTATAATAAATAATTTATATAAAAATATTAAATTTAACCATATCTAATCTAACCATTCACAAAAATACAAATAAAAAAATTAATAAATACAAACTCTTGAAGCTTTTACTGGATTAGAATTGAAAACAAAATATAGGCACCGTTTGGGAAGGTGGGTTGGAGGCTTTTTTAGCTATTTTAGCCACAAAAAACAAAATAGGCTATTTTAGCCATAACAAACAAAACATCACATCCAACCCATAATCATTACATTCTTCTCTCACAAAAAAACTCAAAAAAGCCAAAAAGCCAAAAAGCCCTTCCCAAACCAAGCTTTTAAGCCCAGGCTAAAATAGCCAAAAAAGCCAAAAAGCCAAAAAGCCAACCCACTTCCCAAACGAAGGCATAATCTCAGAACCAAAGTCTTAGACATCAAAACAAACCCAAAACTTAAAACAATCATCCCATAAGTCTAAACCACAAGTCTATCAAATAGAGTAAAAATATTCATTATATATTTAATATATATTATATGTAAATATATTCGGTCGGTTTCGGTGCAAATCGGTGTATAGTGTATCAAAACCGGCACCGAATCGAAAATTGAAAAAAATTAATTTTCAAAATCAATCAGACCGATTCAGATTAAAAAATCGACCAAATATGACCGATTCGATCGGTTTAATCGATTTTTTCGATTTTCCTTATATTCCTATTGGTGGCAGTGGCGGAGACGGCAGCGCGTGGAAGAAACACACCAGTTCCGCCGTACTCTCTCACAAAACCGCCGCCGCCGCGCATGCCAAGCACGGTTCTCTGCCGGTTTTCCAACACCCGGTTCTGCAAAAGCCGCTTCTGTTCTCTCTGCAAAACCCTAGCCCTTGTTTCCATAAAGCTCTCAACCTGCCAAACAAAAAATACCACCCATCAGCATTAACAAAAGCTGAAAACGCACAAACCATGAAAGAGACAAACCCAGTACTACAAACAAAACAAAACAAAACAAAGAAAAAAAAAGACAGTGGTTTTTACCTGAGGTTGTACAAGGTTTATAATCTGATGTGGGTAATAAACGGGTCTAGAACCCACCCACAGGTTCAACCCATGAAAACCAAGTCCATTACCAACCCCAAAACCTCCATCGATGGTAAGATACCCGGTCGGCAAAGAACCCATCGAATCGTACCGAACCGGTCCGAACCGCTAAAAACACACAAAAAACGAAAATCAGACCGCCATGAAAAAAGCTTAAAAACACGACAGAGAGAGATGGGTACCTGGGTTTGGTTTCGGTGACGATCAAGGAAGGCCAAGGCAGCGAAGCGACGAGCGAGGTCGGAGGGGTAGTATGGTCTGGTAAATTTGGAAGGGATTTCCTCGAGAGGGAAGATATCAGAAGGAAGCCATAGCTCTCCATCGTCCAAATTTGGAGGAAAGTCCGCCATTTCTAGAGAGAGAAAGAAGTGAGTGAGAGTAGTGTGAGTGTAGTGTAGTGTTCGATTTTGGAGAGAGAAACAAGGGGGGAATTTCAAGGGTCCAAAGCGGGATGTTGTTGAGAGAGAGAGAGCGAGAGAGAGAGAGAATGGTAGAGAGAGAAAGATGAGGTGTTTGATATCAAAATGACGTTACGAGTTTTCTCTCGCTATAGGTAAATTACACTTTCTACCCTTGATATTTGATATTTTTATTTTGGCCTTTAATTTTTTTTTTTTTTACTTTAACTTTATATATTTTTAAAAAATAATTTTTTTTACAAATAATTTTTTTTTTAAATTAGAAAGAAAATATCAAGTTAATTGTTACCTAACATATTAAAAAAAATTATGTTTGAGTTTGAGTTTGTGTCAAATAATAAAATATTTTTATATTACCTAATTGTCAATATATTATTTTCTGTCTAATTTTAAAGGGATATTTTTTCGTAAATCTCTTTTCACCTATTTATATTTCATTTGGTCCACATTATAATTTTATATTCCAATAAGTCTTATAAGTGACATAGTTACCAAAATATCCCTAATAATATTCATATTTATAGTGTGAATATTCCGTAATGTGAATGTTCGCACCGTCAATGTGAATGTTCACATCATCAATGTAAATGTTAACATATCAATGTGAATGTTCACACTATCAGTGTAAACATTTACACATCAATGTGAATATTCACAATGTAAAATATGAATGTTCACATCACCAAATTCCTAATCGTTCAAAAAATATTTGTAAGGGTAGAAATATCTATAAAATACTTTAAATATGAGAATTAGGATTTAGTAAATCAAATGTTCAAATAATAAGATTTATTGGAATACAAGAATATCTTATAAATTAATTGGAATACAAACACTTAAAAAAAGATTTTCTAATAAATCTCTCAATTTTAAACATAAGTTAGTTTGTTGGAGTAAATAAAAAATGATAGAGCTTATCTCATATTAAGATCTCAGCATGAGAGAATTTTGGAAGCCTATAAAGTCTACCACGGATTCCATTTTAATGATATGAATCCTTTATTTTGTATGACTCTCAGTGTATATTATTTATTAAAAAAAATAGTTCGATTCAATAATTATAACTTTTTTCAGATAAATGTAATAACATAAAAAAGCTACGATTATTGAAACATCCTAAATTTTTTCATAAATAATATATATTGAGGGTTTTATAAAATAACCGGTTTAAGTCATTAAAATGAGACTTGTGAGAAGTCTTATGAACCCTTCAAGTTCTATTATATCGAAATCTCAATATGAGAGAAACCTAACCTGCTAAAAAAATTAGAACGTAAAGACTAAAATGAGAAAAATAAAGTTTAACGGCCAAAGTATAAAAAAATAAAAAGAATAAGAATAAGAATTAATATAGAAGGGACAAAAGTGTAATTTACCCCTCTATATAACATGGACCGTAGTCACGAGACCACTTGCCAATGAGAAATCGGGCGTGGGCCGTATTAATCGACGCTCGTCTCCACTACTCGGCCGTTTTGGCTTCTCACACTCATATAATCCCTTCTGTCGCACTTTTCTTCTGATTTTCTTACTCTCGCGTGTATGGAAAGCATATTTACTCGCTGGTTCTTATTGACACCGTTCATGTTGGACTAGTGGGCCAAGTAAGTTTAACTTGGGATGAAAGGTGGCAGAATTAGAGAGCGAGTATAATGATTATGCGTACTTGACGAAGTAGGCCATGGTTGTGTGGAAAGGCTGCTATTATATGTTGCGTTGGCAGAAAATCAACTGATGCGGATGCTATCTGCACACTCGCCTCTCAAGCTGACACGTGTCAATCTGTAACATGCAGTAAGCCTCGATAGTAGTAGGACTGATTTTAAAAAACCCGAAAATCCAAAAATTGGTCCGATTCAAAAATTTGATTGATAAAAAAACAAAATAAAACAAAATATTAGATTTGATTTTCTTTAATTGTTAAAATAAATAAATCTTATTATGATTCTATTTTAATTGTTAAAATAAATAAATCATGTTTCACAATTCGATTTTATAATTATAATTTTAATTTAAAATTGAATTAGATGGTTTAGATATATAAATACTAGCGGCCGAAACACATGCAATACATATACAAATTAAGAAAAAAGTTATATTATGCAATTAATATTTTCTCTAATGATGTACATATGTATCATTAAGATAATATAATGTAGATTAAACATTTCTAATCATGTGCAAGGTAACATTTGATTTTAATATATATTTTATAAACAAAATATGTATAACTGTTGGCTTTTTGGCTTTTCGAAGGGTATTTTTGTGAATGTGAGCGTGCCAGAAAGGATCAATCAGTCCTTACAGAAATTGTGATTGCCAACCAATTATCAGACGATTGTGTTTTAGTTCTTTTCAGCCTCAATGAAGATGACTTTTACTGGTGGCTTGACTTAGGAGAAATTAAGAGAGAAAACAGTAATATGAAGAACAATTGAAGTATTTCATAAAAATGAACACTTACAATGGTCCGAACTCAGCCTCAGAGCGGTTTACAACAGCAATCTACTTGAATCTACTTGAAGCTACTCCTATGAATCGAAGTGCAGTGCTGGTATTTAAAGTACAGGTATTTAAAGAACAGGTAATTAAAGACTGGAAATGTAAATGACTGGAAAAGAAAATATATGAAGTAAATGACTGGTTTGTATGATCTGAGTCCGTCCTTTTTCCTGGGGGCTGCTCTGCTATTTATACTCTTCAGTGATGACCTTCGAACTGCACTTCGATCCGTCGAACTGCTCTTCCATGATCGCTGATCATGCTTCCTTAAAAGTAGCTCCATTACGCCATTACTGGCAGTTGAGCTTCCCTCTTGTACTGGATTTGAATATGAGTAACCGTTGAAGACACGTCATCTTGCATCCCGTTATTTGATCTAGTGTTACTCAGATCATGTGAGGACCAATATTTATTGCCACGTGTACGATCAGGATTAAAGGCTTGAATAATCTTCCTTTATTACCCTTACTATGCCACGTGTCGAACTGTAACTGGCTTTTACAAAATATGTAGCCAACATTACCCCCCGCACTAATATACCCAATACTTGATGATATTAGTGGATTGCAGTTTTCCCGCGCTTCCAGAACGCGTATGGAGTCCATATTCTGGAAACACAACCGTCATCCATTTGGAGATCATCTGCATTAACTCGTCGAACATCCCAATACCTTAGTATTCGAACAGGCTATGGCTGCATCAACTTCCCTTTCTATTGATCAAGCATATGAAGAGCCTTTGAGTGATGTTGTTCCCCCTCGAAAGAACCTCTACGCATTCATTAGCCACCTTTACCCGCCCTTCTATATTCAGGTAATGGAGGCTTTTGCAGATTATAAACCTTTGGACTATGAACACATTGCCTTTAATCCCTTGGTTTACAAACTTACAGATACAAAGAGTTCTTCCCCTAAGCTCCCTTTGTATTCTGACCGAACTACCCTCGAGCCTTTGCTTCGACAAGTTGCAAATATGGATCTAGGAAACTCTTCTTCACAGACCTCTGCATGGGATGAAACTGTGACCTCTTCATCCTCTGGAGCTTCTGGCTGGACAAGCTGGTCCACTCCTGAGACTTATGATCTAAGGGAGCGAATCAATCACCATTTTGTTGAGTTTACTGACCCCTTGGAGTTTCCCTCCTACGCTCGAAGCTCAGTGGTCTACCCTTACGTGCCCATTGACCTTCGACGTAGCTTGGAGGAGAATCTGCTTGTGGCTTGGTATACTTCTTCCATGCCTACGAAGATAATGCACCCTGCCCAGCGTCCAGAAGAAGTACAAGGGTACACCTCTTCCTTTTTAGCCAAAAAGGCGAAGATTTGTTCTTCTGATTGGCTTGACTACATTAATGCCTTTGTTCCATCTGCTCCCGTGCCATCTCCCATAATAGAAGCATCCACTCCTTCTTCTGCATCTGCATCCTCTGAGATAGAAACACCTGCTCCTTCCCCTTCGTCTTCTGAAGCAGAACCATCTTCTCCTTCTCCTTCTCCTTCTCCCATCCTCTCCTGGACAGAGAAACTAAGACTTGCCCTTCCCATGGACAAAGTCTTTCCACCTTACCAACCTCCATCACCCCCTTCTCCAGCCGAGCGAAAGCAAGCTCAACTTTTGCTCGCGGCTTTCTCCCATCTGCCCTTCAATGTTCTTGAAGATGACATTCCTCTTAAGAACTTTCAATGGGCTTGTGATATCTTGACTAGAGGTCATGTTCTCAACCCTATTGCCCAGGCAGAACTTCATTTGTTTTTGGACCAACTCCCAGTGCTCCTCTACTGGCATCAAAATTCTAAGATCACCATCCAGAATCTGGATCAACTCTTATCTCTCCGAATTCATGCCCAATATGAAGCAGAGAATTTTATCGAAGAGTTCGATGACTTCAGGAATAAAGATTCTGCGTACTGGGATGATTTGGTTATAGATGAATTGGAACAAAAATCAAGGGAAGAGGCCTTCGAAGCAAAGGCTGAAGAACTCTATTATGAAGTGAGAGCTCATCAGCTTATGCAATCAACTTTAGAAGAGATAGAAGAAATAATAAAGAAAGAACAGAAATTTATTGACCATTGCTGGACAAAATTTCATGACCTTGTTATTTATTCTATTCCTTATTTTTATGAGCTTGAATTTGTACCCAGATAGAGTTACTTAATGTAATCATCTTGGCTTTAATATGAACAAAGTCTTTCTGTACTCAACACTGTTTGACTCTATTTCCTTTCATCTCCAAAAGCTAACTCATAACTTCGATTTGAACAATCTCATCCTTCGAATCAACTGTTTAATGAAGAACTAAAAGAACCAATCATGTCTTTGTCCAATTCATGGAGTAAAATTGACAATTCTGGCAGATATTATTTTAGTACTTCGATTTCAATGACTTTACTTTTTCAACACTAACTGTAACCAATATATGGTCATGGTTGATATAGCCAATCAATTTTAAACTGATCTCTTTTGGCTTCGAAGGGCAAACTATGGCAATTCCTTCTTGCTCATGTAGAAACTAATAATTGGTCTTGGATGTTTCGAACAGTGCCCCTTTTCCTTAAAGAGTCCTAGGGCTTGCTTCGAATGTTGTCACTTTGACTGATAACCTTCGAACAGGTCTTTGGATTTTTGAAGTAGACCAATACTTTGAGTATTCAAGCATTTTTAAGCATGCAGTATGCTTCGAAGTCGGCTTCTGCATTTCGAAGCCGTTGTTGTTTGAAATTTTAGCGCCAAAATTTGGCTTCGAAGCTGGCATCAATATGCTTTTCCCTCCAGAAATTATCGATGTTGAAAAAGATTCCTTGTTTTCGCACGTTTTAGTACTTAACGACTTACGAGATATATTCCCGCACACAAAAGTTATTTAAAACCTTTTCACTCTGTGCCTCGGAATTGCTTACGCATTCAAACCCCCTCTAGATTTCCATTTCTCTCTACTCCCTTCTATATTTTCCGAAAACTCACTATCAATGGCTTCTTCCTCATCAAAAGTTCCGACCATAGAGCGCGTAAGCTCATCTGTGGCTTTGAAACGGCTTATTGATGCTGAATGTGAGAAATACAAGGGTGATGAGAAAAGTGCTATCGATGGGCGTATCTTTATCCCTCGTCGCCATGTGCAGCGAGAGTACGTGCTTGGACCCATTTTCAAGGAGATCCCTTCCGAGCTTCCCGCCCTATATCCTCGCTTGGAGAATCAATGTCTTCTGTATGAGGGTGGTCTCGACTGGAAAGGTTGGAAAGTCAATCGTCCTCACCGATGCTGGCCCACGATGAGACCAGAGTGGCAAGAATGGTACGACCGGGTTGTCCCTGCTAAGACATTGGACCTTCAAGAACTCTGCCTTCTTGATGCTCTTCGACTATCTAGGGTAACTATCTCAGAGGACCCTTTTCTAATCCCCGCTGCTTTATGTTTTTGGAACCCTATTTTCAATTTCTTTCAGTTTAGGTGTGGGATGATGGCTCCCACTGTTCTTGATATTTGCCATCTATTAGGAGTATCCCCCATTGGTACCCCCATCACACCAGATTTTCCTGACTTAGTAGTCCCTTTCTCCCTCTCCTCTCTTAATTTATCTTACAGTGATTTTGTTAGAGCCGAGAACAAAAGAATGGGTCCAGTAACTGATAGGGAATTCTTTTCCTTTTTATTATATTGGCTTTGCAAATTTCTTTTATGCACCTCCTCCCAAAGAATCATGCCTGAATTTGCTCCTCTTGCCAAAGCCTTGGTTTTGCAGAAAAGAGTAGCCTTAGCCCCATACATTCTGGGTCATGTATATAGAGTTTGTTCCCTCTTTTGTGAGAAACCCCTAGATGCCAATCAAGGGGGACCATTTTGGATTCTTCAACTTTGGCTCTTTGCCTATTTTACTGAACTACAATCCAAATGCCTTAAATTTTCTGGGCTACACTCTCTCACTCATGGCATAAAACTAGCCAATGCTTCACTTTATCCAGCTACTTTTGCCTTTTATTTCTCCTTCTTTCATCAACTACCAGCTGCTCTTCCTGATTATCGTTTCCGTCCCTTCGAAGCTAGCATAGGTCCAACCTGGTTGAATCACTTCCTCAGTGACAGGCTCTGTGCTTTGCCTATTCATAAAGATATGTGGGCTTCCCTACTGATCCCTAGGGAACTGTTTATTGGGACCACCAACCCCAGAGCCTATAAATGCATAGCTGAGCCTTATTGTCCTGCTCAATTTGCTAGACAATTTGGCCTCACACAAGGAGTTCCAATACCTCTTTGCAGCAACACCAATCTGAGTCTTACTAAGAGGGATTTGAAGGTTCGAAAATCAAGATTAGAAGAGGCAACCTTCAAGTTTATGGATGATTTGGCCAGTTTTGAGTTCACCCCTTTCTCCCCTCATGGTACTGAATTGAAGAGATATCAAAATTGGTGGTGAGCAACATGGAGGTTTATTTGGCCATCTCCTCTCAAAACCTATTGGAGATGCTGGATGTGCCCAAGCCCAAAGAAGCTGAGACTGTCATTTCTTCCACTATTCCAATTACAGTACCTGCTACAACTCAGTTTACTTCTGCTACTTCAATTCCTCCCAGAGTCACCCGAAGTATGTACCCCTTTTTCCTTTTCTCTAACCTCTCCACATAATGCTTGCTATCTTATCTCTAATCCTTCTTTTATGAAGGTGGTCAACAACAAAAGAAGAAGAGACTCCTTGAGCTAGAAAGGGAAAAAACTGAGCTTCCAGAGATAGAGGAAGAAGAAAACGATCAAGAACAGGAGTCTCCCTTGAAAAGAAGCAAAAGAGAACCTCAATTGGCTCAAGAGAGGATAGCCGCTAGGAAGGTAGAGGAGGAGCTCATTTTTGAAGAGTCTGGACCCCAACCTAAAAAGGTCGAGAAGACAATGGAGGAGCGAATGATACTAACTCAAAGGAAAAGGAGAAGAAAAATTACCGTTTCTCCTTCCGATTTTACCGAAGATTCTGATTCCGAGACAATTGCTCAAGTAATAGAAAAGAGGAGGAAGGTTACTGCTTTAGCTACCAGCTCGTTTGAAGACCCCATCCATGAGGCTGTAGAACAAGAATATCCCAAAGCCATAGTTGTCCTTGAAAGAGCTGAGGAGAGGCAGCAGCAACAATTCCTTGGAACAAGTAAGTTTCTTCATGCCTTTATTCTTTTCTTGTCGAATCTTCAAGACTAAGACTTGACATTACCTCACATTTTCTTCTTTTTACAGCAACGACCACTGCATTCATCTTCCCAACGGAACCTTCCCCAATTTCAGTTGAAGTTGATCAGATGCAACGCGTGAAAACCATTCAAATCACGCTCCCACTTCCTAAGCCTATATTCAATACATCTTTTCCGAGTCCAAGTATCCCTGCATCTCTTTTCCTTGGCTTAGAGCCATACCTCCCTTTCTTGACTCTTGATCTGCCTCAGTTTGCTTCTTCGATCCTCGCTCTTCCTCCTACTGCTACTTCATCTCGCATGACAGTTGATTCTCCTTCAGAGGGTGCTGATAATTCTTCAACTCATGGCTCATCACCAATGCCTACTTCCAGCCCTTCCTCACTTGATTTGCTGGTGGCCAAGACCATAGAGGCTGCCAAAGATGCTCCATCTGTTTCTCCCATCCCTATGCAGCCCTTTGCGTCTTCCACCACAACACTCTCTATGCCCTTCATGTCAAGGGATGAGGTAGACATTTTTGAAGGAAGACTAGCTAGTCTCTTTGACATACCTTCTACCTCTCCCACCTCTACTGCTGAAGCTGAGCCATTAGCCTTGGCTGACTCCCTTTTGGAAATCTTCGAGAGTTCTCCTTCCTCCAGCAACAAGCCTTTTGTACCTTCAGTAGATTTGGACACATGCTTGCAACTGTTGACTTCCTTTTCAAGGATCCCCTTCGAGGCTCTACAAAGGCCTATCATCAGGAATGGGTTCCTTCAATGCTGTAACATTGCTGAGCAGTCTGCCATGAGTGTTTCAAGTCATCTATCTCAGGCTGCAGCTACTATTGATTTTTATCTCAACATTTGCCATGCTGCTAAGGCTGCGGATGATAAGCTGGCTAAGGACCAGAGTTTTGTTTCTCAGGTGCATACTGAAGTATCAACTCTGAAAGAACAACACTCTTCTGCCTCCCACTTTCGAGTCCAACTTCTGGAGAAGAAAGCTCAGCTCGAAGAGGAGTTAGCCGCAGTAAACCAAGCCTTGGTTCGAACTGATAAGAAACTGCACATCACCAATCAAGGACTGGCTGATCGAAAAGAAAACATGGCTGCAGCTATTCAATTATTTCCTTCCCTTAGCAATAGGAAAGCTATTGTACAAAAACAATTAAAGCATTGTAATGATTTTTGGGCCAATTTGTGGCATAATGTACTTGATTCTTTATGAAAGCACACTATTTTGAATATCATTTGAACAAGCTTGTGTTTTTGCATATGGTGTTCACTCTATCCCTTGTGTTTCCCAAATAGTTGGAAAATAAGGTTTTAAATATCTGCCATTAATTTTTTTGGGATGTACATAACCATTCAAATTTCTTAAATGGTATGCTCCAAAAGGCAGAACCCTATGAATTTGATATGGTCCTTCCCAGTTAGGTGACCATTTGCCAAACTTATGGCTTTTAATCCCAATTGGGAGTATTGTCTTCCATACCAAATCACCTTCATCAAAGCCAATGTGTTTGACTTTCTTATTATAATTCTTGGCTGCTTTCTTCTTTTGGAAAAGAATGCTATTTAATGCCAAAATTCTGTCTTCATCTATGCCTTCTAATTCTAAGCACATACTTTGATGGTATTGTTCAGGATTCAATTGATCTTGACATCTTACTCTCAAAGATTTGACATTAATCTCTACTGGTAAGACTGCATCATGTCCATACACCAAGGCATAGGGAGTGACCCCTGTGCTTGACCTCGGTGAGGTTCTATATGCCCACAGCACATCCAATAATAGGTTATGCCAATCCCTAGGATTATCATCCATAACCTTTTGTATTCCTTTTTTCAAGGACTTATTGGATGACTCAGCTTGACCATTAGCTTGTGCATAATAGGGTGTGGAATTAACAAGACTAATTCCAAATTCTGCCACAAAAGCCTTCACCATCTTCCCATCAAACACAGTTCCGTTATCAACTGTTATGGTTTGTGGGATGCCAAATCTATGGATCAAATCTTTAATAAAACTAATAACCTCTGTTTGGTCTACAGCCTTATATGGCTTAGCTTCGACCCATTTAGTGAAGTAGTCAGTAGCCACTAGAATGAAACAATGATGTTTCGAAGAAGGTGGGTGTATTTTTCCCATCATATCCATGGCCCACCCTCTAAATGGCCAAGGCTTCACTACTGCATGTAGGTCAGTTATGGACACGTGCCTTATTGTGCCATGCTTTTGACATGCCTCACACCCCTTTGCATATTCTATGCAGTCTTTAAGGATGGTTGGCCAATAATAGGAATGCCTTCGAAGCAACCATCTCATTTTTACACCAGGCTGATGAGCACCGCAGATGCCTTCATGAACCTCAGCCATGGCTGTTAATGCTTCTTTCGGGCCTAGACATTCTAATAATAAGCCATCTCCCCCCCTTTTGTAGAGAGCATTACCATATATCATATATTGCATAGACTGCAATTTAACTTTTCTACTGGCCTTCGAAGATGGACCAGCCAAGTACTGCATTATTGGATGCCTCCAATCTTGTTCTTGTAAGTCATTATGATTGACTTCCAAGATCACATTCCTTTTATTCAAAGGTTGAATTAATTGCTGATATGTTGTTTGGCTTATGTCCCGTTGGGTATTATCCCTTCTCTTGAAGTTCGAAGCCTTTTGAGCCACATCATTGGCTCTACTGTTCAAGAATCTTGGAACATGAGTTACATTTACTATTTGAAACTGAGAAAACAAATGTAATGCAACAACATAATATGGCAGGATACTTATGCTTTGACATTTGAAAATTCCTTTCACTTGGTTAACCACCAATTGAGAATCTCCAAATATGTCAACTGCATGTACTTGTAATCCAATAAGAATCTCTAGTCTCATAATTAAGGCTTCATATTTAGCCTGGTTATTGGAACAGGTAGCTTCATCCACTCTAAAACCATGGGTAGTTTCTGTCCCCTGTGGAGACTTGATTACAATACCAATTCCAATTAAGCCATTGGCTTTCGACCCATCGAACCACATTTGCCATGGCTCAACACTGGCCATACCAAGTTCCATTACTTCTTGGCTCTCTGTTTGAGATGGATGGTCTGCCAAAAAATTGGCTAAAACTTGCCCTTTTACTGCCCTTTGAGGGACATATTCTAGATGAAATTCTGATAAGGCAAGTATCCATTTGCCAATTCTTCCCCTCAACATTGGTCTAGATAACATATATTTAACCAAATCTGTGGTTGCAATTACCAAGACAGTTGTAGGCAAAAGATAATATCTTAATTTTATTGCAGCAAAATACAAAGCAAGACACAGCTTTTCAACAGCTGAATATTTACATTCACAAGAATTTAAAAACCTACTAAGGTAATAAATAGCTTGCTCCTTGCCTTCTTCATTGTCTTGGGCTAAGAAAGCTCCCAATGAATCCTCTGCTGCAGCTATGTACAATTTCAAGGGCTTGTTCCCCTTTGGTGGCATCAGCACTAGAGGGTTAGCCAAGTAGGCCTTGATACCTTCGAAAGCAATTTGATGCTCTGCTGTCCACACAAATTCCTCTTCATCTTTCAGCCTTAACAAGGAAGAAAATATTTTAGTTTTCCCTGCAGTGTTAGAAATGAACCTTCGAAGAAAGTTAACCTGCCCAAGGAACCTTTGTAATTCTTTCTTACTTGATGGGGGTTTGGCTTCGATGATTGCTTTGGCTTTATTCTGATCAATCTGTATTCCTTTCTTGTGAACAACATAGCCCAAGAAATTTCCAGATGATACACCAAAAGCACATTTAAGAGGATTGAGCTTTAACTTGAACTTCCTCATCCTTTCAAAAGCTGCTTCTAAGTGAAACAGGTGCTCTTCCATGGATTGGGATTTAACCACAATGTCATCAATATAATATTCCAAATATCCTCCAATAAGATCATGAAAGATGGTGTTCATGGCTCTTTGATATGTAGCTCCAGCATTCTTTAGACCAAATGGCATTTTAACCCATTCAAAGGTGCCAATATTCCCAGGACATCTGAATGCTGTCTTGTGGATATCTTCTTCTGCAATGCAGATTTGGTTATAGCCGGAATGCCCATCCATCATTGACAAGACTTGGTGACCTGCTGAACTGTCCACCAGCAAATCCACTATAGGCATGGGGTACTCATCTTTGGGAGTTGCCAGATTTAAATTTCTGAAATCGATACATACCCTCATTTTGCCATTCTTCTTGACTACAGGCACAATATTAGATAGCCACTCGACATACCTGGCTGTTCTAATAAAACCTGCCTTGAGGAGTCTAAGGATCTCTTCCTTGACCTTCTGAATTACTTCTGGACTCATCCTCCTTGGTTTCTGCTTGTAAGGTTTGAAATTAGGCTTCATGGGGAGCCTATGTTCCACTAATGACCTATCCAATCCTGGTAGTTCATTATAAGACCATGCAAAGCAATCTTTATATTTCTTCAGAACAACCAAAAGCTGGTTTCTGTCCAGAGCATTCAAACAAGTACTTACATAAGTGGGCTGTTGTACAGAACCTTCCCCTAGATTTACTTCTTCTAAAGGGTCTTGTGCATGAGAACTCCCTCTAGTTTCTGCTGCCTTTGAAGTGATCTTCAAGCTTGGTTCTGCCCCTAAGTTCTTCAATTCAATATCTCTGTCCTCCTCCTCGTAGACAAAATCTGTCCACAAGGCTTCCTCTTCCTGTATCTCCTGGACTTTTGTTTCAATGTCCAAGGCACAGTACTTACCAAGAGTCAAGACTCTAGCCTGTTGCTGCTGCTGTTTGCAGCCAATTATCATGGCCTCTCTCTCTTGCTCCTGAACTTTCTGGACTATTGCTTTTATATCCAATACTGAAAATTTAATCAAAGCCAAGGATCTGGCTTTCTGTGGTTCCTCTCTTTGCCTATAACCAGGCATCATTGTCATCTCTAAGGACAACCTCTTCACCAGCACTTTTTTGGACTAAGTGCTTCAGGTGTGTCACCTCCTCATCAGCCGTCACTTCGGCTGAACTGTCATCTTTCATCAGTATACTGAGAGGTGTCACTCCCTCAATATACAATTTAGCCTCCGCCAAGTCTGCACAGGCTATGAAGGGTTGAGGATCTGCATCGATCTCCTCTGTCTCTCCATTGCCTAAGGCCATCATGATTTTCTGATGTAAAGAAGAAGGCACACACTTGTTAGTGTGGATCCAGTCCCTTCCAAGCAAAGCATTGTATTTAGCATTACTGTCAATTACGAAGAATGCTGTCATACAATCCCTGGTTCCCACACTTAAATTAATGGGTAGAATCCCCTGAGCCATTTGCTTATCTCCAGCAAAACCAGCAATGGTTGTGCTGGTTGGTATCAACCTGGGATTCTTTTTCCCTAGTTTCTTCAAAGAAGATTTAGGGAGTAGGTTTACTGCTGCCCCATTGTCTATCAGGACTCGGTTCAGCTGTATTCCATCAAAGAAAGCCTTGATGTACAAAGGCTTGACGTGCTGCGTCATCGAATCCGAAGGGTACTCAAATGGATACGATAGGTTGATGCTTACCACCTCCTCGCTCTCATATCCATCTTCCATCGGGATGACCATTTCGAAGTTATCTTGCACCATACTTGCTTGTGAGTCTTCACTAGAGATCTGAACTGGGTCAGCTTCCTGCCCCTCTTGATTCTCATCTCCAGCTTGAAATTCTTGTGGTAGTATGTGTACCATGTTCACTGATACTGGGGGAAACGAGCCAAACTGGATGGCTGGCTGTACTTGTTTCCCCTCTTGGTTACTTTGGTCGACTCCCTCAGAAACATCCTGCATGATGCATTCTGGTATTTCATCGCTAACTGATCCCTTCGAAGGATCTTTCTCAACTGGTTCTTCAGTCAGAAACGTTTGCTCAGCCATGAAGGCTTCGAACATCTCTTCCTCCACGACCTCTTTCTTTTGGCTTACGCTACTCTCTTCTTCAGTCTCGCTGTCTGTCTCCATCAGAGCCTTCTCCAACCCTACCAAACTAGCCTTTTCTCTGGTTTTCAGTTAAGAATGAACCTTGGCCAACTGTTCTCGGCTGCAGACCACTTTGCTCTGTGGAACTGGCTTTGGAGCATGGTCTGACTTTGGGTTCTTCCTTCCTTCCGTTTTGACTGATGAAGAATTTTCTCCACCTTCCTTCAGATCCTTTTGGTACTGGGTGTACCTGCGCTGAATTTTTCTCCTCTGTGATCTTGAGATGACTGGGATCATGTCTGGTTCCCTCGTCTTTGGGTGTTTAAGCAGCACCCAGTTGTTCGGAGCCACCATAGGAGGCTTGATCATCCTGCCTTGGTTTACAGTATCTCCATAAGCAAGCACCTCCCTAGGTTTGTTTTGCATTACAAACCAATCCGGGACCCCAGGTACCCATGAGCTTACTGATTCAGATGCTGACCTGCCTTTTTCCACCTTCGAAGCCATCTTCGAAACTGGCCGTGAAGGTAAGTGCTTGGTTTTGTCCTCATGTTTTGAATCTGATTCAGACCTTCGATAAGGGTGACCATTTTCTGTCCTGCGTGAAACTGGTCTAGGGAGCCAATCTCTGGCTTTGATTCCATGAACTGAACCTCTCTCCAGCTTTCTTTCAGAATGGCTACTCTCCATTCTATAATAGTTATGTGGCCTGGATTCATGCAAGAGCTTCTTGCCTTTGTCATGCATTCTGTTTACCACAGGCTCAACCACTGGTGGTCTCTGCCTATCACTAGCCGGATACGGCCTTTTGTTGTAAGCATTGGTTGATTTAGGACGTCTCTGAACATCCCTGTAGTATTGCTTCCCATCAGTTGGAAGCCCCTTCAACCACTTGTAACTGAGTCTGCACCTGGGGCACATTCTCTGCATCACCGCTGCTTCTAAAGAATCATCATCCAGTGATTCTTCATCAGAACGTTCCATCTGGTGTGAGGAACCCTGTTCAATAACTGGTGGTCTTCTAGTATTCTTCTTGACGTTGGTTTGATTAGCAACATGCATCTGCACATTGACTTCCTCCAATTCTGTCAAGGACAAGTTCTGGAAATCTGATGTAATGACATTGGCTGCTGCCTCTCCAACTTCTGGAAAGGGATCACTGTCAATTCCCATGGCTTTTTCTGTTTTAGCTGAGAACTTCAAACTTCCTTTCCGAATCTGTTCTTGGATCCTGTCTCGAAAAACAATGCAGTTTTTAGTCGAGTGAGACCAAGAATTATGCCATTTACAGTATACTTTTCCTTTCAGTTCATCTGGAGATGGTAGTTTTACTCCTTTAGGCAACTTAAGGAAATTAGCCGCGAGCAAATGATCAAAGATGTCATCTACTTTTGTTAAATCGAAAGAGTATTTTCTGTGAAAGTCTTTCTTTTTAAACTGCTGGTCTATAGTTGTATCCTTACGAATTAATGCTTCACAGATTACAGGTTCTTTGCCTACAATCTCTGCTGCATCTATTTCATAATTAGGATCTCTATAATATGTCTTATATGATGCATTATTTCGATCTTGTTCCTCTTCTAATAATGTTTCATATCGAGACACCTTATAGGTTAGTTCGACCAAATCTCTGAATTCAGTTGAATCAAACTTCTTTCGAAGCCTGAATTCTAAACCATTTTGAGCCAATCTGACGAATTCTGGCTCTGGCAGGATGACTCTACATTTATTTCGAGCCCTTTTAAATCTGGCAATAAACTGAGTAGCCTTTTCTTCAGGCCTTTGACTCAATCTAGCCAAATCTGCCATAGATACTTCTGGCTCTGATTGGAAGAATTGGGCGTGAAATGCCTCTTCCATTTGTTGCCAATTTTGAATGGAGCCAGGTGTAAGGTTGATGTACCATACAAATGCTCCCCCTGTTAGGGAATTTGGAAATAATCTCAGTTTCATATAGTCATGGTTAGTAAACTCACCGCATTGAGCAGCAAACCTAGCAATATGTTCTATCGTTGATTGATTTCCAGTCCCGTAAAAAAGGGTAAAATCTGGTATCCGAAATCCCCTCGGGTATTCATGTACCCTATCCACCCATTCTGGGTATGGTTTTCTGTATATGGGAGTCTGGACCCCCCGAGCCATTGGTCCACATATCTCCCTAACAATATCAGCAATCTGGTCCCTAGGGACCATATTTTGTGCCTGCTGAACCACTACTGGAGGGGCAAACACAGGATTTGGTGGACAAACTTGTGCTTGTGGTCCTCTTGGTCCATAAGGCGGTAAATTTGGGGCTGGTTGTCCTTGCAATGCAGGTTGCTGTTGAGGGTATGGATAACCTCTTTGAGCATGACCCACGAAAGGACCTGCAAAAGGTGCTGGAACAGGTGTTGTGTCTCTGCCATTTGTGGGAAAACCCTCCAACCCCCCGGGTGTAAATTCGAATAAGGGATTAGTGTACCCCCTCGTGCCAGGTATGGCTTCGAACATGGGATTTGTAACCACTCTTATGCCAGTTTCTTGTGCTTGGCCAGATCCACCAACTTGTGTGGCTTCATTATTAAGTACTGAGGCATTTTGGCCTGCTATAGGCCTTGAAATGGGTTCATACCAAGACTGAGGCGATGGTCTTTCAAAGTTTTGGGTACTAGTTTGACCATTAGCATGTCCATTAACTTGCATAGGCTGTTTTTCTCTAGCCAATCTTTGTTGGGGGACATTTACGACTTCCTCCGTGTGTCTTGTGTTTGTTGGTTGGTGGTTATTCATTCGATCCAAAAAGGATGTTGCCCACCTTTCCATTGTGTTCATTAATTGTTGTCCCATGGCATTTACTAAACCATCCCATGGATTTGTTGGTTGAATAAATGGCACAGTAGACGGTCCAATTCCTTGGTTTTGTCCAATAATATGAACATATGGTTCTTGTCCAGAAGTACTGGTCTGTTCGACCATAGGTTCTGACAATATAGGAGTTTCCACAGGATGTGTTACTACATTATCCTCTGGATTTGGTATTTCTACCTCTCCTTCCACGCCTTCTTCGAAGCGTTCACTTTCTCCTTGTCGTCTTCTTCTAGCCATTTTTAATTAAGTCCCACTGGGCGTGCCAAAAATATATGTTGGCTTTTTGGCTTTTCGAAGGGTATTTTTGTGAATGTGAGCGTGCCAGCAAGGATCAATCAGTCCTTACAGAAATTGTGATTGCCAACCAATTATCAGACGATTGTGTTTTAGTTCTTTTCAGCCTCAATGAAGAGGACTTTTACTGGTGGCTTGACTTAGGAGAAATTAAAAGAGAAAACAGTAATATGAAGAACAATTGAAGTATTTCATAAAAATGAACACTTACAATGGTCCGAACTCAGCCTCAGAGCGGTTTACAACAGCAATCTACTTGAATCTACTTGAAGCTACTCCTATGAATCGAAGTGCAGTGCTGGTATTTAAAGTACAGGTATTTAAAGAACAGGTAATTAAAGACTGGAAATGTAAATGACTGGAAAAGAAAATATATGAAGTAAATGACTGGTTTGTATGATCTGAGTCCGTCCTTTTTCCTGGGGGCTGCTCTGCTATTTATACTCGTCAGTGATGACCTTCGAACTGCACTTCGATCCGTCGAACTGCTCCTCCATGATCGCTGATCATGCTTCCTTAAAAGTAGCTCCATTACGCCATTACTGGCAGTTGAGCTTCCCTCTTGTACTGGATTTGAATATGAGTAACCGTTGAAGACACGTCATCTTGCATCCCGTTATTTGATCTAGTGTTACTCAGATCATGTGAGGACCAATATTTATTGCCACGTGTACGATCAGGATTAAAGGCTTGAATAATCTTCCTTTATTACCCTTACTATGCCATGTGTCGAACTGTAACTGGCTTTTACAAAATATGTAGCCAACAATAACCTAATATATATAAATCTTTTAAAAAAAAATACAACGTTTACTAATTTGCACGACAAAATAAAAATTAAAAAAAATTATACATTATAAATTCATAAACATCTCAATTTGAGAGTGACGTGAGACTAAGAATTACAAATGCTGCAAATAATATATAAGATATAAAAATAATAATAAAAGAAGAAAACTAATATTATGTTTTTTTGTTGTACAAAGGTTAAAATAAAATTTTATATTATTTTAATAAACATACGTACTTTAATTAATAGATTGTAAACGTAATTACTAGCGATTGGCAAATGATAGAGTCCTTTTGGACCAAAATTCTTAAAACCAATTACCATGACAACTCCAACTATGTGGGGGCGTAACTTATAATTAATTTATAACTTTTGTATATTTAGGCCCGTTTGGGATTTACTTTTTTAGTTAAAAAGTCAAAAAATTATCTTTTTAGCTAAAAAGCCAACAATTAATACCAAAAAGTCAAAGATTCTTTTTTATCTCTACTTTTTGCACATCTTTTCGTAATTAGCCAAAAAATCATCCCAAACATATAAGTTTTTTTTACTTACTTTTTTAATCAAATAACTAAAAAATTACTAAATTAATCTGTTCCCAAACGAGGCCTTAATCTCATATTTATCAAATTTGTTACTTGACATCGCAAAATAAACTCACGTCAACTATTTTGTGCTGTAAACGTGACTGAAGCAGTTGAGTCTTTTAATAAACATTGCAAAAATTAATATTATTATATTATATTATATTATATTTTTTAATTATTAATCAAAAGATAAATACCTTATTATAGTTACATCATTATGACATTTGCAACGAGGACGAATATTTTGACCATAATAATCTTCAACCTCCACATAATAGGCCTTGCATAAATCAACCCACAAATTATCAATATTTATTTATTCAATAAATTCAACAATACAAAAATGTTGGACCTGCACATAATTTTAAATTAATTACACAATTTTAAATTAATTAAATATTGAATATATTATATATCAATATTTTTATAATTTTTATTGTTAAAGATTAAGGGTTGGTTTAAGATGTTCTAAAAAAGTGCACTTTTTTATTTATTGGCTTATATGGGTTGGGTTGGGTTTGGGTTGGATTTAATGTGATATGCTAGAGAGGTGATGCGATTTAAATAAAATAATGTAACTTAAATAAGATAGTAACTTTTAATTTTGTTGTATTATTAGGTTATACCAAACTTGACCTAAGAAATCTTACGTTAGGCATAAGTACAAAATTTCGTATTCAAATTCTTTTAGCATTTAATATTGATAATGATGGTGAAATTGAGATTCATTTCCCCGATTCCAAGAGACCAACTTTAATGCACATTCTTCCGCACTAAATTTTTTTTAACATAATATAAATTAACAGCCGAGACACATGCGATGCATGTGCAAATTAAGAAAAAGTTATATTATGTGATTCATATTTTTCTCTAATAATGTATATATGAATTATTAGGGTAACATAATGAAGATTAAATATTTCTAACTACGTGTAATATAACATTTGATTTTTAATATATATTACAGAAATAAAATATGTACAACATAATATATATAAATCTTTAAAACAAATACATTATTTACTAATTTGCATAAAAAATAAAAAATAAAAAACTATACATTATGAATTCATAAAGCTTCTTAATATGGCGGTGACATAAGATTGAGAATTAATCTTTTTTTTGTTGTATAAAGATTAAAATAAAATTTTACGTTATTTACGTACTTTAATTAATAGATTACAAGTATAATTACTGACAAGCAACAGAAAGCCATGCTTGGAAGCATGATATGAGATTCATGTATAATATTTACTAATCTTCAAAGAAAAAAATACAATACAACATTTACTGGTATTAAAAAACAAAAACAAAAAAAATTGTACATTTTGTATGTATGCACAAATTTATTGTCTACAAAATAAAGACAAAGAAGTAAAGTAAAAAAAAAAAAAAAAAATTATTGATTTAAAATAAGGTGATTACAATCTCTAGGATATTCTCGTACAAAAGAATGATCATTTGATTTTTCTCTTCAAAAAGTTGATTGTTGGAAATTTGGTTTTTATAGGCTTATTTTGGGCCGATTTTGAGCCTAAAATAAAGTGGGTCCTACACGACTTTTGGGATAGGTCCAAAGAGGTGACGTGTTCCTTGCTGCATGGTAAGTCACACGAAGAAGACGGTTCGTCAAAACCATTTATAAGTGAATGGGAACTTGACGTAGTTTTCGGATTCGTGGAATGGACAATTAAAGAATTAAATGTGGGTTTACTTTTAAGACTTGTCCCACATTGAAAACTTAAGAGAACTTATGTGTGTATATAAGTTCTGGGTGACAACACTTGGGTTGGGTCCCAAAGGCACCCCAAGTTTGTAGAAGAGGGGAATTATGGACAAAGTGAACCTTGGCTCAAACCACCACGCATGCGTGTGCGCGTCGCAGTCCGTTCGGCCGAGTCGAGCCAGGTGTGGGTTGTGGGTCGGGTCGGTTCTAATATTAAATTTTTGGACACAATTTATTTGAATTTTTTTCAAAAATTCTTAATGAAATTAAATTCCAATTTTGTGCCAAAATTGAATTTAATTTTCTGTCCAAATTTTACCTCCTTCAGTCCGAAATTCCTAACAGATTCAAACTATTTTACAATTTTAAAACTGCCAGAAACTACCCAGTAGTTACAGATTTAAACCAACAGCAGTTATCTGTTGAAACTGCTCTAGATCTGTTTGAAAATTAAAACTGTATTTGTTCGCAGTTTTCATACCTGTTCGGACAGTTTTGAAGGAACACCTTTTTGCCTAATACCAGTTATTTCAGTAGTCTTTTGGATCCAAAAATAGTCTGGAAAAATTCATTTTATTGCCTTTTTTTTGCTCTCTTGCATCAATTATTCTTCATATTATTTTAGAAAAAAATTCAGAGAGTTTAGAACACAGGTTTTGTTCACCGAACAAATTGTTTGGAGTGCTACTACAATTTGTGAAGATCATTGTATCTTGGGAGATAGACATCATTAGTCCGTAAGCGCCAAAGCGGGGTGAATCTGTCTTAAGGATAGAGTGTCACACACTCGACTTGATCTTTTAAATTTTAATTCGGTTCGGTAAATAAATATTGTAAGTAATAAAATTTTATTTGTTTGATTTGTTTTAATTATTTATTTTACACAGAAAATTATTTCAACAATCTTAAGACAGAATTAAATTTTTCTGTTTAAAATAGAATTTTTTGTTTGTTTCCTTTTCTCTTTTTTCTTCTTATAGAAATTATTTTCTGTGGTTTTACAAAATAATACTCTAGTTGGAAAAAATAAATAGTAGTAATATACTGCTTATTTTCTTTAACAACTAGTTGTAATATATTGGTGTCATTAACAATTTAAAATATTTATTTGTAAAGTTAGTCAAAGATTAATTTTGGTTTTCAAAAATAAGTTCTGAGTGTTCATTAATTAAAATTCTGTTTTCAGTATTTTAATTTTTGAAGTGTTACAGAAATTTAATTTTCTGTGTGGAATTAATTTGTTTAAATAAAATTTTATTTTATTTTATTTTCAAAATTAGTTGGAAATAAAAGTTACAATTCTTATTTTTTTTATTTTACAAAATTTAAAATTCTGTGTTTATGGTTTAATTTTTTGTGTAGTATAAAATTCTAATTATAATTTTGTTTTATTATTTAGAATTCATGGCTACAGAAAACTAGTCAAACTAATTTTCATAGTAGTACTGGTATATGCAGCTCGACTTTTTCGCGTCCCCCTTTCGGAGGTTTGAAAGAAGCCCTACAGTTCGGACTCTCGCGGTTCTGAATCTAATCTCACAAATGCAATGTGAAATAGATAAATACCAAAGAGTCTAAATCCGACAAATCATTTGAAAAATTGATTTTGAATCAATTTACCAAAAATAGACTGCTTTGCCAGATACAGAATCGCCACTTAAATATTTTATTTGGGAAAATTTAGGAAACCCATGACTCGTGCCAAAGGCCATGTGTCTGTCATCACCAAGATTGTCTCGATTCGGGAACTTAGGTACGAGAGGGGAAGGTCATGAATTGAGCACCCTCACTCGCCCGATCAAAGATCGGCCTCTACTAATGATGATATGATTTTTAACATCATATGTTCTTATTCCGATTATTAGGCTAGCATTACTATGAAATGCGCACAAGTAAGTATAGACTAGTTTGCCCGAATGTGAACAATTCAATTTCATGTTTGCTTTCAAAAAGAGTTTTATTTTTCCACCTAACAAAGTAGGCTTGCAACGTACATTCATTGAATCATTCCAATTCAAACAACAAGCCTTCATCTAGGGGCATTCTAGCAGTTTAACAAGTAAGCACTTAGCCTCATGGTAAGCATGCTAGTTATGGCAATCACTCACACTCATGCAAGTATGCTAAAGCACTAAAAACTCATTCAGTACTCCAAGCAAAAAAAAAAAAAAAAAACAAATGAGTTACAAAAATGCATGATCTTAACTTTATACAATATGACTAATGCAACACACGCAATATGCAATTACTAGGCTAGGCTACTAATATGGCATATGAATTCAATTCGATAGCATGTGGTCTAAGCACGAATTCAAAGAATGTATTTAAACGACAATACAGTTAGAATGATGAACTGAGTCTCAGTGCATGTAATACAAGATGAATGGATGCAAGCATAAGGTATGCTAAACGAAACGTGATGCTCCTAATCTAACCATCGTATGCTAGTAAATAAAAGGGAGAAAGACGTGGGGTTGGAAGACATACACATTTTTACATTTGCGCTCTCACAAAGGAGAGTCCGAATGAGCTAACTAGCTAGCTAACTAGGCTAAACTAAGTTAATTATTACAACACAAATTAAATTAGCTAATTAACTAATTATGACAACAAATTGAACTAATTAACTAACTACGCTCATTAACTAATTATTACAAACCAAATTAATTAACTATTCTAGCTGATTAATTATAATTTCAACACAATACAAATTAGCTATTCTAACTAATTACAAAAGCCATTAGTTAAGCATAAAATTGATCTATTACGACGCAGATTCCAAGGATCGATGAGGAACTCATGCATGAACGCGATTTTTACCCGAAAAGCCACTGTTTTGCTGCTGCATGCCTCTGTTACTCAATAGGACACTTGCACTGATTTCATTTTCCAAACCAATTCTGTTCTGTCTTAGAAGTACACTGCTGAATTTGCATTGGTGGCTGACAGGGGGTCGGTCGGCCACTGATGATGGTCGGTCAGCCACTGCTGACTGGACTCCCTTGCTTCAACAAAGAGCAAACAGAGCAGGACAGTGTATTTCTCAAGGGTTTATTTGCATAATTCATTCCCCTTTTCATGGACAAATCAAAGAGAGACAAACCTAGGTTCACAAACCATCAACTCAAGCAATTTCATTGCATGATGGCTCATGAACCAAAGTGTGCAATTTCATTAAATGCACAAACAAGACCCACAACCTTCACCCTATCACGCATGATCAAGGGTAATGGAGACCAAGGAAACTTGGCACATTTCATCACTTTGAGTATAAAATGCCCCAATTTTCCTTGTATTCAATTAATGTTTGATTGAACACACCAAAATACAGTCAAATTGTTATCTTCGCACAATTTTAGTTTCAACTTTTGTTTACTCATTTTAATTACCCTTTCATTCTTTAACCAATTAAGTCCATTGGTGAAAAGTCCTTTAAAAGATAAGGAAGTGTCAAATAAGGGGTAGTTTAAGGCAAGAGAAAAGTGTCATGCCATTGATAATGAACCCCCTAAAGAGGATTAAATCATTCAGATGGACCTTAATCTCAAGCTTAAACAACCCTAAGATTGAAACAACCCTCAAAACAAACAAAGAGTTAAGAAAATGAGGGAGGTTGCAAAGATTATGCTTGCTGAAATTAAGTGAGAAAAGCACTTAAAACATGCAATCAACTCAAACAAATGGTGTCTAAAGGCCTAAAATACCAAGCTTGTGAGGACACTTACCCTACAAGCATACAATATAAGACTCAAATGCAATAACCAGCTAAAAACAGAGGCAAAACAGTCTAAAATAGAGCCTAAAACATGCTAGAATTAAGCTACAAATGGCTAGAAAAATAAGCTAACACATAGAGCTAACTAGGCTAGCAAATGAGACACAAGAAGGGGGGGCTAACCCCTTCAAATTTGGACTTCAAAACTGATTTTCACCACTAAAATTACTCTGAAATTTAGTGTTCAAAAGCCCAAAAAAAGAAAGTTTGAAAATGGGAAACAAATGTGGAAAGGCCTTATAAATAAGGAATAAAGAAAGGTGAGCCACCCCCTAACCTTAATAGCCTAAAACCACCAATTTTAGCCCACAAAACAGAGTTTTTTATTGCCCAAAATCAGTGGGAAAAAGATAGAAAAACAAGTATGCAAAGCAAAGTAAAAGGGCAAGTGTTATACCTTTTGAAGCAAAAATCAATTCTAGCCAACAATTTAGGCTAAAATCACCTTCTAGAGCTCCAAGAAGGCCTCAAGGAACCTCAGTCCAAAGCTGATCAACTTTGGTTAAGGTGATATAGGCAAAAGTGTAGTATATGTAGGCTAATGTGCACAAATTTTTAAGAGAGAGAGAGAGAGAGAGAGAGAGAGAGAGAGAGAGAGAGAGAAATGTAAAGAAAGAGAGATAACACTTGACCTGATTTTCATAGGCCAAAGACTTGTTGCAAAACTGGAATGCGGTCTCAATTTCACAAGCGTGTTCTGTTGATCGGTGTATAACGTAAATGAAAGAAATGAAATGAGCAATGGAAGCAAAAAAAAAAAAAAAATTCCATGGAGCTATTAGTTAGTGATTTCAGGGTATACTAGTGAGTTCTTGATGCACTCTACACCTTCTCTTCTTATGGTAGTGCTGAGCCTTCGGAGACAATATGGTGAAGCGATCTTCTGCTGAAGTGAAAATCTTGTAGAGCGACACGCGGCCCACAAAAAGAGGTGAAGGGCTGAGATTTTCCTTCACCAAAACGATGTCGTTGTTTGGTGAGGGAAAACAACCCAAAAAAAAAAAAAAAAGACAGAGAGAGAGACTTTCGCTGGAGAGATCACCGCCTACCACCGACGGAGAGAGCTAGCCCACTGCCGATGAAAAGAGCCATATTCTTCTTCTAACCCATATCGCGACATCACCGCCACCGCCTATCGTTGCTGCCATCACCGCCTGCCACCCACCATCGCTCTCTTCCTCCTTCTCTTCTTCTTCTTCTCTAACCCTAGATCTTGATCTACCACCACCAAAAACCCACATCATCGCCCACCACCCAATACCGCTGCCATCACTGCCCACCACCCATTGTTGCCTCTTTCTCTAATCCTCTTCCGTCTTTTTTTTCTTCTTCCGAAACAAATCCGCCACCACTGCTCTGCTGGTGCGTTATCTCTCTCTCTCTCTCTCTCTCTCTCTCTGTGTGCTGCGATTTGGGTATGGTTTTGCAAAGATTAAGTATCGGTAGGAGGGAAGCGACGACTATCAATCTAGTGCGTTCTCTCTCTCTCTCTCTGTCTCTCTCTCTCTAGTGAGATCTAGATTTGGGTTTCAGAGATTGGGATCGGTAGGAGGGAAGTCGGCGGCTATGGGGTGGAAAAGCGGTTTGTAACAGCGGTAAGCCGGCGTTAGAAAGTGGATGAGAGAAAGAGACTATCTTCTTTTTTGTTTATTTGACAAATTACCAACACCTTCTCAAAATATAATTAAAATATAAATTTTTTTTGAAGTTTGAAAAATTATAAATTATTTTCTAAGGTTTATATTTACATAATAAGAAAGGCAATTTATTATGTAAATATAATCTCAAAAGACGAGATATAATTTCTTAAATTTTTTTAAAAAAATTGTATTTTAGTCAAACTTGGAGAATTGGTAATTTGCCTTTTTTTTTTTTTTTAATAATTAAAAGGACTTGGTTTTCATGACCACTAATCTCAGCCATTCACCTCAAAATGGGACATGTGGCGCTCTCTTGTTTCACTCCAGAGGATCGCTACACCATTATCACTGTAGAGGATCCAAAGGTAGGCACAAGAATGTGATACTTTTGTCATCTTTAGACTATTGACTAAATTTTCTCCCCTTTAATAATAAAATTTATCGACAATGCTAGGTAGCTCAAAATTTTGTGGCTCAAATGGCTCAAATCACTCAAAACGACGTCGTTTTGAGTGTAAATGAGTATAAAACGACGTCGTTTTGACAGATTTAAGCCATTTGAGCCACAAAATTTTGAGTTACCAAATATTTTCCTAAAATTTATGCTTCAAGATGTCTTTTTTTTGTTTTGGCGATAATCACTTATGGGAGGGTGAATGCCAGGTTCCACCACAAGAAAGAAGGACAAATGGAAGTGGACTGGGGGGTCGTCATATGTTTTAAGTGGGGTTTTCTGAAAGAGTGCCCTTTCCTCAGCCTCTAATCGGGTCAGAACAGAGGACTAATCTCACTAGAATTGCAGTCCGCCTCGGCCTCCACTTAGTGAGTTTTGCCTCAAAACAAAAGGGAATAGCAGAATAGAGACAAGTTCCGCTGTGAATGAAGTCTACGTTCCGTAGACTAAACTTCACGATTATGGATACGAGTTCCAAAGGCTCCACCAAGTTCTGTCTATAGCTCGTTTATAAATTCACTCGACCACTCAGACTTAACGAGGAAGTCCACGTAGACTTGACGATAACTTGTTAGACGAGTTCCGTGTAGCCGGTGAGTATGAGTACAGCCTATGAAACAGGCTTTGAGTTCCGTTGCATTGCAAGAAATCATTCCCGCCATTCTCCCTTCCAGTGAACTCCACGTGTCTGCTCCGGCTACGAAGCGGTGGAGAAGAGTTCCCGAAGTACACTTGTTGCTTCGACTTCATTCATACCCTTGTCAGCTCAGTTAGTGAAGGCAACGTGTGAAACGTTGTCTCCACTGCTCGTGAAATGGAGGAGAGTAGGTCAGTATAAGAAATGTTTCTCGAGCTCAGGTACGGGCGACTCAGTCACATGTGCTCGACTGAATATGCAGCCACGGAACTGCTAAATCCCTCGTGAGACTCTAGTTCCGATCAATCGTGCTTGTCAGCCTTCATCACCGCAGCTTTGGCGACCCGACTGAACGAATGTGGTGATGCGACTTGTGTAGCGAGGGACTTTCCGCAGTGAAACCTGTCAAGTTCAGTCTATGAATCCATAATGGGACGTTGTCAATCCCAAAAAGTTTAAAAAAAAAAAACACTTTTAGTGACATAATTTTGGAAAGAAAAATGATATAAGTTCACTTTTTATATTCACCTTTTAAACTGAATAATGTATAAATAAGATAATTAGTTAACATAGAAATGTCATAAAAGAAAAACACTCCCTAAACAATTTTCTACTCGTAGTTAAGAATCCTTGAAACAAAGCTCAATTGGTTTACAAATAAGATGAGAGAATTTTGTATATTAATATTTCTAGAGTGTATTATTAATTTTTCCTTTCCATATTAGTATGGGTTACTGTTGAGAGATTCATATGATTTATGCTCACATTCTTTTTTTCTTGTTCTTAATCTTGATTGTACATAGCAAAAATAAATAAATAAAAAATAAATAAAATCTTGATAGTAGGCTATATAAAAAAAGCTTACTTATTAAAGGGTGGCAATTTCTTTCCTGTTGGCTAAGGGCTATCTTAGGCATATATTCATTTAATTATAGGGGTAATTACACTCCAGAAGCAAAAAGCAAAAGGAGAAAATAAAAAAATTAATTATAAGGGGTAATTACACTCGAGGCAAAAAGCAAAAGGAGATAAAAAATAAAAAAAATAAAAAATCAAACAGCAACACAACGGGAAATTATTGAGATTTTCTCTGGGGTGATGGTACAATGCATATCCCCAAAAAAAGGGACCAAATGTTAACACTAACGGCTGAGTGAGTGAATGTGTACGTGTGTGTGTAAGAGAGAGAGAGAGAGAGATAGAGAGAGAGAGGGAGGGAGGAAAGACGAAGAGCAGAAGACGAAAGAGGAAAGACGTCGTAGGTGGCTACTGCTCGCAATAGGCAGTCCTCTGTTGGAGTTCCCATGTTTGCGTTCGTCTTCGCTTCTCTCTCTGACCACGACTTTGGACGACAAAAACCAAAGAACAAAGCAAACTGAAATAGAGCTGTCTCACCTCTCCATTTGGTCCGAGCTCTTTCACCTCTCCTTCCCACCGTCCAATATCACGCACAAGTTCAGATTTTAGGATTTTGATTTTTGATTTGGGGTTTTTCAATTTCAAAATTAGGGTTTAGGATTTGTCAATTTCAAAATTTGGGATTGAAGTTGCAATTGAAATTGAAAAAATAAGGGTTTTAACTTTTGATTTGGGGTTTTTCAATTTGTTGAGTTAGGTTTGACCATGTTATAACCAAAAAATAGTGATGGTATTTTTTATTTTTATTTTTTTCCATAAACACAATGCATATATACATGATAATCAAATATATATTATGTAATGCTCAGTGGCGGCCCAACCTTTATGCTGTGTTTGGTCAAGGGATTTAAGGAGAGATTTGGAAAGGGAAATGGAAAAGATAGGTGAAATGTGAAAAAAATATACCTACATTTCACATAGTTTCACACACCTTTTCTCTTTCTCTTTCTAAATTCCTCCCCAAATCCCCTAACTAAACACAGTATTATGTGGTCTAAGCAAAATTTTAAAATGAGACCTTTTGGTATTAATTATAATAAATGTTTATATTTTTCTATATTTGCTTTTATCTAAAAATGTATTTATTTTTATACTTCCAAATCTAATGGTATAGCACAAAAACAAAAAATAATATAATCGTATAGCACCCAAAAAAAAAAAAGAAGAAGAAAAAAAACAATTAACATTTTTTTTTTGAGTTTTCTAAAAAATAAAAGAGGGCTGTTTATATCACTGATTTATTTTACTAAACTTTTACTAGCATGTCTCATAATTTTTTAAATATAAAGTGATCTCTATATATATACATAATTTTTATTGCATAAATATATAAAAAAATGAAATAAAAAAAAGTAAAGTAATTCAATAATAAATCACGTAACTCAAAATGAAAATAATTGGCACTTGCAACAAGTGTTCTGCACTGCCATTCCAGATAAGAGGGACTTTTTAACTTCAAGTTCTAGCCATTAAGAAAGAGGCCTTCCCCATATAGAGGGGCCTGTGCCTTGACTGCCTAAAGGTTGGGCCAGCACTGGTAATGCTGTTTATAATGTATGAAAATACACTTTTACCATCCAAGCATTTAGGTCATATTTCGTTTGATTTTAAAAAAATTGTTTCTTTAGTGTTTTTAGTTTCGTGAAGAAAATAAAAAATAATTTTAAAATTTCAAAAATATATTTTGGTGTTTATTTTTATAAAAGTAGTTTCTATTTTTTAAAAAAAAAAATTTAGAAAATATTTCCTTGTGATATAGTCCACCTGAATTTGTATTATTGCTAGATAACTAATTCTAATTTGTATTAGGACATTGGGTGTATCCATTGTGTTGGGAAGTTTTGATTTTCTATTTCATATTTTGTTTAGATTTTAACACTTATAATTTTTATTGACGTTCTTTTTAATATTATGTATGGAGGCAGAAATTGTCTCATATATATTAATCGAGATATTAACAAAGAATTGAGCCGCATTGTTCCGAATCTGTAAAAAGAATAAATTAATGCCTCCCAATCGATGGTTGCCAACCTGAGAGCACTCCGACGATCTAATTAGATAGCATATATCTAAATCAAACTAAACAAGTAAATAGAATAACTTAGGCATACCTCCCCCCAGGAGTTGAAGATTACATCCATTTATATAAGCTAACCCGCCACTTATTTTGTCCAATGAGATTAAGCCACCAATTTGGTCCAATGAAAATGAGCCATTTGTATGGCCCAAAACTCATCTGATACACCTATGTCAAAGCAACTTGGAAAGCTAACAAGTTGCATTGCAAGCTGTTTATTTTATTATCTTAATCTTTGTTTCATGTAGGTATTTGGTGGGTCCACCTCACATGGGCTAATTTTTACCCCTCCACAATTGCCCCGAAGTTTTCGCTTCAGTCAATCGAAGTGAGAAGAAGTGGAAACTTCTCTTATCTATGGTAGACTTCTTTATCTCTATTATTTCCGTAGCCAAAGGAGTTTTTTGTCCTGTACTTGTCATGAACTACCTTTATTTGTGTTTAACTTGCATAATGTGAACATTTTTCACGTGCCCTCCAATTTTTTTGTATGATGCCTCTGATTTGACAATCATTCTGACGTGGTCCACATGTCTTCCCTTCTCATGTTTAGATCAGTTGACGACCTAGTCGCCGAACTGATACCCTTAAGTAGACTTTAATTGTAGACCCTCATAGGTTTTCCTTTACCCTAGGCAAGATAAGCTGATGACCTAGTCATCAAACTACTACCTATAAGTGGGCTTTGAGAGTAGACCCTTGTGGGTCTTTCCTTAATTTTTGGCAAGATCGCTTTTGTTTAGCAATTGGCTTTGATGTGTTGTTTGGTTGCCCATCACCCTTGATATTGTAAAAGCATGGAATGCTTCTGCTCGGCCCATTTTTTTATGGGTTGATGGCTTTCTATGAGAACCAAGCTTGCTCCTTTGATCCTAGTGTTGATAACACTGCTGAATGTGCCTAGCATGGCTAGGACTTTAGTATTCGATGCTTAATAAGACTAGAGTTTATACAAGTTTTGATACTTAGCTTGGCTAAAGCTTACCCAATTTTTGATGCTTAGCTTGACTAAGGTTTATTCAATTTTCCGATGCTTAGTAAGACTAGGGCTTACTCAATTTCTGATGCTTAGCTTAGCTAAGCCTTACTCAATTTTCGATGCCTAGCAAGACTAGGTTTTACTCAATTTTCAATGCTTAGCTCGACTAAGGCTTACTCAATTTTCGATGCCTAGCTCTACTAGGTCTTACTCAATTTTCGATGCTTAGCTTGACTAAGGCTTACTCGATTTTCAATACCTAGTAAGACTAGGTCTTACTCAATTTTTGAGGGTTAGCTTAGCTAAGGCTTACTTAATTTCCAATGCTTAGCTCGGCTAAGGCTTACTCAATTTTCGATATCTAGCTTGACTAGGTTTTACTCAATTTTCGATGCTTAGCTCGACTAAGGCTTACTCGATTTATGATGCTTAGCTCAACTAAGGCTTACTCAATTTTTGATGCTTAGCTTGGCTAAGCCTTGCTCAATTTCTGATACTTAGCTCAACTAGGTCTTACATAATTTCCGATGCTTAGCTCGACTACGGCTTACTCAATTTTTGATGCTTAGCTCAACTAAGACTTGCTCAATTTCCAATGCCTAGTAAGACTAGGGTTTACTCATTTTCCGATACTTAGCTTGGCTAAGGCTTACTCAATTTCTAATGCCTAGTAAGACTAGGGCATACTCGTTTTTTGATGCGTAGCTCGGCTAAGGCTTACTCAATTTTCAATGCCTAGTAAGACTAGGGCTTACTCAATTTCTGATGCTTAACTCGGCTAAGGCTTACTCAATTTCCAATGCCTAGTAAAACTAGGGCTTACTCATTTTTTGATGCTTAGCTCGGTTAAGGCTTACTCAATTTCCAATGCCTAGTAAGACTAGGGCTTATCTATTCTTGCCCCCAAGTTCAAGAAGACTACGACATATGGTGGACTTTGCTAAGTGTATGCAAATGGTGAGTTGTACTAAGTACAAGCAAATGGTAAACTATGCCATGGCACAATTACTTTCTTCATGGTGTGATGGCTTCAACAAATTGTATCGGGATGAGCTTTGAATGTTTAAGTTTGGTAGCCTTCGCTCTATCTGGGCAAAGCTTATTTTTGACATGTAGAGTTTATTCTTTCTAGTCAATATTTGTGTTCAAGGTTGTATAAACCATGTTGTTCTCGAGCTTTTGCTCTTTATCACTTGGTTTTGATGTAATCATAGAACATGTAAAGTTGATAGCTGAGGTTTTCATTACTTCTTTGATTTCAACATGTGGTGCATTGAACTAAACTGAAGATTAGGCTAATGAGAGCCCACTTCTTTATCAATTCAGCTAGATCAGGTTCTCGCCAATAATTTTGAGAGGGATTGCTCAGACCATGCTCCCACTATTTCTTATGGACGGCTCTCCTACAGATGGTATTACTTCATATGTCTTTGTGGCCAACGACCTTGGGTTGGCTTATCCATGATTCTCTTCTATACTCCGATGCTATTATGGTTCCGCGTTTTTTTATCTTCATTAAGTTCTTTTGAATTGTGATTCGGTTAAATGCTTGTACCTGAACCTTTATGCAAGGGTCTTCAGATTGGAGCTTTAAATGCACAACAAAACTTTATGTTCTCTACATTGTCTACCTTGTTAAACAACTTTTCTTCTGTTCCAAGGAGATATTACCGAATGGTTTCTTAGAGGTGAGATATTGTCGAGCGATGTGAACGTTTGCATCAACATCTTGTTTGTTGAAGCTGAGAGATTTAGCCATCTTGTGGATGCAAGACGGCGGATTTGTGTTAACATAGATCACCTTCGGTTGTTATGGTTGCTGAAGCTAAATGTTGTGGACATATTCCAACTTGCCGAATTGATAAATGAAGGCCGAGAAACTATCGTTGACCCGCCAGGTGGTGGCAACCAGTTGCCAATTTGAACCCATATAATCCGATCATGGTTTAAGTACCACTCTTTAAGAAATCTGAAAACCGTAAGATATCATCAAGATTTCATGGAACTCAGGTCTTCTATGGCTGAGTCGTTGCTGGATGGCATGTTGTGCTCACCATGGAGCTAGGATATTGGGATGAATAATGAGATCCGAAGATGTTTTCTCCCAAGGAAATGTGCTGAGGGAGTTCGCAAGGCTAGTTGAATTTCAGTACAAAACACCGGCTTGGAACTGTTGTCTTTGCTTCATGAGAGCATGTGACATGATGCTTAGCACTTCGGATGATGTTTGGCCAAGTCATTGCGTTGCTGAACAATCTTTCTTTTTACATTTGTAAAAGTTTGTCAAACAATTTTGACATTCAGTTGCGGATCATCTTGCCAAGCTAGGGCATGAAGGAGATGGCCATCCTTGACAATCCCTTTTTTTTTTGTGTGAAGAAGTTCCATAAGCCATATTCCACCAAATCAACCAGGTCATGGAAGGTACTTCCTGAACAACGGTTGCTTGCCTAAAACAAAAAAAGTTATTAGAGAGAAGAAATAAAGACCCACTTGTGGATCCAATGCCTTGTTATTCAATTTTTCTAGCAAAAATCAATAATTCATAAGAATTTCTAGCTAACTCATAAGCTTTTAGTAAGTTCAAGCCCACAAATATATTTCAAGTAAAATATACACATGCATATATATATATATATATATATATATGTATATAAATGTATATATTTTGGAGAGAGAGAGAGAGACTTTATTTCGTTGTCTTGCTGACCATGCTACTACCATTCTTTCTTAGCAATTCTAATAGTTTTGCTAGCGAACTTTTAGAGAGGGAAAATCACGACCCAATCATAGGTTTATGAGTATTGACCAACAATTTGTTTTCAAGCTTCGTAGCCAACAAAGTTACCAAAGAAATATTTTATGAGTCCTTGCATGTCGATAATTCATGAATACATATATAGATTGAAAATCTAAGTGATTCGTGATTAGATCAAGATTAAAATATTTCAAATTTCAAAAATCTAAAACACACAATCTAAATCAACAAGCACTTACGAAAGTGATTTAGATTGTTTGTTTTTCAGATTAAATAATAAATCGACACAAACGATTTTTACGTGGAAAAAACCACAATTGGACACCTCCAACTGTGATTAAAAAAATCACGGGCGAAACGCCACAAATCAATCCACTACTGAAGTAAAAAAATTACAAAGATATCATACAAATTACCCAACTCAGTCAATCTGTCTTCGAATCTTCTGTAACTCTTTTTCCACGACTTCGTCTTGGAACTGATCAATCTTGAAGTTGATTCCACAACCTCACTCACATATAGAATCAAACACCTTTTGAAACTATACGCTAGAATCTTCGGAATCCACCGAAGAGAACTCTCTCTTGAATTTAAAGAAACCAACTCCTTGATGTATGTATTTTAGATCATGAGTGAAGAACTCTTCTCAAGACATCAAGGAAAACTCACCAAAATCTCTCCACAAGAAAACCTCAGAAAATCTCAAAGTAGATCTAAAAAGTAATCCTAAAGTTTGGAGAAACCAACTACTTATAGATTTCCGGATTCTGAAGCTCGCTTGAGCGAAGCTTATCTCGCTCGAGCGAGAAGCTTATCTCGCGTGACTTCCATAATTACCTTCGCTTGAGCCATAAAGTTTTCGCTCGAGCGAGGAATAAACTCTTTCAGGTTTGTACGCAGAAGCAGTTCTTCGCTCGAGCCTCCAATGCTTCGCTCGAGCGCACAATGACCTCTTTCAGGTTTGCAGCCAGACGCAGTCCTTCGCTCGAGCGAGTCCTTTTTCGCTCGAGCGAGCAACACAAAACAGCACAGAAATTACAACTCGATTACACAAGTTTGTTCGTGGGATTGACAAGACTTCGGGACCTAACAATCTCCCCCTTTGTCAATACCCGGACAAAACTTCCTAACACAATTTCCTAAACAGACGAACTAGCTAAAACGATTACAACTCAAAGCAAACGAACTAGCCAAAACTATTACAACTCAAGGCAAACCAACTATGCAACCAATCTCAAAAAAAATTGGAACTAACATCTTGAAACAATAAACCAAACTTGAGGAAAACCTGTAATAAAAGCTAACTCCATCAAACCTGAAATGTAACATAACAAAACAAACCATCAAGATATAACACAAAAACATATAGATAAAAACATATAGCACCCAATATCCATATCAATAATAGCCACATCATATAAACGTCCAAATGCTCATCTGTAAAAAGAAATCATGAGTACCAAAACTACTCCCCCTTTTTGTTCGGGAGTGACCCAAAAACAACAGGCAGATATAGCATAAAAAACTATCCAGAGTAAGAACAAAAACTGTCCAATAGAAGCATATGCCAAAAGCTAAGAAGGAGAAGATGGTGGCTGCTGCAACTGAAGAAGAGAAAGAATCTGAGCAAGCACGGCACTCTGCTCATCAAGGCGGCCATCAAAAGCATCAAGACGTGTAGCCAAAAGATCAAGGCGACGTGTAACAGACTGCTCAAAGTGCTGTAGCTGGCCACGAAATGAGCGAGGACGTAGCTCAGGAAGATCAGGGACACCGGCATTGGCGGCCTCAAACTCCTCCTCCTCGGCAAGGGGATCATCATTACCTGCACCAGAACACCCAACCCCCGACACACTCCCCCTCACATGAGCCTGACTCAGAGAGACTGTCAATTTAGTAATGGGTTTGATAGGGTAAGCAAACTCATCATCATCAAAAGAAAGAACATCAAGGGCAGTGAGAAAACGAGTAAGCAAACACCCATAAGGAAGCCCCAAAGATTTTCTGCCCTCAGAAACCCCAATCATTTTTGAAACAATCATTTCCGGAAGGTCAATAGGTAGTCGGTGATGAATACAATACAGAACATAACCTTGGTCCTGAGTAATATGCGAGGAATGGGTGGTGACATAAAGATTCGCACACACGATGATATTCAAGAGACGGAACCGAGGAAGCAACTCATTTTGCTGAAGGAGATCCCCAGTGATCCAAGTCCGGTCAACACCACATAACTCAGAAGCAACACAATTAAAATCAACACTTGACCGGGTAAGAAACGGAAAATGACAATTACGAACTTCAGGAAGACCAAGTAAAATCCGAAACACATCCCCAGTGATAACAAGTGACTTCTTCCTAACCCAAGTCTCAAAGGATGCTGGAAGTTCTTTGCGAATGGAATGGATATTGCAATAGAATTCCCGGATGAGACTCAAATTTTGTGGCCCGGAGAAATGCAACACTTGATCTCCGCCTAACGAATCAAATAAAGACCGAATGGGAAGAACCTCAAAGGCATTTGGGAGGATATTGCGCTCTAAATGTACGGTACGAGATGCAAAAGACTCCCTAAACAACTTAGATTTTTCTTTAGATGGGAACTTTTCAGAGTTGAAGGAAGAACGAGAAACCGTAGCTTTACGGCACTTGGATGACTCGGCCATGACTAATACCACCCAAACAGAGCAACATAGACAAGAGCCCAGAAAGACAAGGAACATCCAATAAATAACACCAGAAAACCCCCAAAACAAAACACAAAGAGCCAGTCAAAACAAATTAGTCCAACAGGGGTTAGAAAAACAGGGAAACTCGTAACATTAGCATAAAAGAAATGAAATGAGTAGCAGTGCTAAAGAGACAAACAATCAGCCACAGAGAAAACAAGATATTACAGCCATTATAGAATCGAAACATCAATGTATGAAACCATAGAGAGAAAACACATTACAATCACATAATGGCAATATATGTATATGTAAATGAAAGCCCCAATGTTAAACTCTTAACAAAATCCCAATGGTAAACCCTAAGCACAATGGAGAGTGCAATGGACAAAATCATGAACCCTAGGTGCAAGAGTGAGGCTCGAAAATTAGAGGGAAGAACCACAACCAACAAAAATTAAACCTAGAGTCTGACAAAGAACAACTACAACCACATCGCAACCCAAGTATCATAAAAAAAAAGAAACCGAAGAAAGGGTAAAAAAAAAACTTACCAGACAACAGAGAGAGATGATGAAGAACCAAAAAAACTCCGAAATCAAGAGGGATAAAAAAACAGAAGATCGCAGCAAAGATAATCACGAAAAACCCTAGGGGAGAGAGAGAGAGAAAGAAAAAACGAAGGGGGGGAAAAGATGAACTGAATAGGCACAGATGCAGAATTTGAACCGCGAAAGGTCGCTCGAGCGAGAGATAAAAATGCCCAGGCGGTCGCTCGAGCTAAGAAGGGGTCGGTCGAGCCAAAAAAACATGTTCTCAAGTCTAATGCAGTGGCAAACGCACGCTCGAGCGAGGCAATTGTGGCTCGAGCCAAGAAGAAAAAAAACAAGCCAATTTTTTTTTTTTTTTTTTTTTAATAGAAAAACAACACTAGACTCAAAATCAAGAGGTGAGACCCGAAACAAAAAATAGATGATCATATTTAGCCAAAAGGGAATACTAAGATAAAATAATCTGCAATTCATGAATCCTGCGAACTTGCAATTTTAAAAAAAAATGACACTGGAAATCATGAGCAAAGCAGATAAAATATAATCAATGATCATAAGCTACATGAGAATGTACAACTCAAAAACCAATATGAGAGCTCACATAAAAAGTGTGTGTGTGCAATCCATGAGAGGTCACTGAGCTAGAGTTAATCCTAGTAGTGATCGGATGGCTGAACCTCCATCAAGAGTAACTCAACAATACAGTGAAAAGTCAAACCACTAGGAATCACGGGGTATTTGTTGAGTAAATGCGGAGGCGCCCCCTCAATCAAAGAGTCCCTTTTTTTTTTTTTTGTGCACTCACTGGTGGCTTTCACTCTCAAGAGTATGGAAACCAAACCAGAGAAGAATGAAATCATAAAGGATGGCCTGGTTGGTGCCTCTGAGGTAGCCTTTTCCTAATGCCCGGACTTCAAGGAACTGAGGGAGAAACCGTGGAAGTGAAAACAGATGGTAGATGGTTAAGAGACTCAACATCACCTATGATATGCTAGTATCGGTCAATTCCACAGTAAAAGTACAAGAAACACTGTTAGTGGTCCATAGAGAACTTTGATCACATGTGCGGAAACCCCTGTAACAATTAATCTCAAGGATGTGTACAGAATGAGATCATGAGGTTAATGAGCATGGGCATTCAAAATGAGCTATGACCAATGAACAATGAGATCTTCTAAGCAGCATGAGTAGTGTAAAAAAAATTGGATGCAAGTAAACAGATATTAATGATAATGAGATTATCACATCCAAGCATTCATAAGGCACAAACATTTACACCTACTCAAGAAACAAGTAACACTCTAGTGATCGAGCATGACACCCAAGGTCTTTCTAAGGAACTCAAACCGAAGAAGATCAAGGGGTTTTGTAAAAATATCAGCTTTTTGATGCTCAGTGGGAATGTGCTCAAGAACAACAAGGCCCTCTTCCACTAACTCTCGAATAAAATGATGACGAATGTCAATGTGTTTGGTGCGAGAGTGTTGGACAGGATTTTTTGAAATGTTTATGGCACTTGTGTTATCATAGAAAAGAGTAAGAGTGTTCTGTTCTATCCCATAATCATGAAGCATTTGCTTCATCCACAACATTTGAGCACAACAACTCCCTGCAGCAATGTACTCAGCCTCAGCAGTCGAAAGAGAGATGGCATTTTGCTTTTTACTATGCCAGGAAACCAGATTATTCCCTAGGTAAAAACACCCCCCAGATGTACTTTTCCTATCATCAGCACACCCTGCCCAGTCGGCATCAGAAAAACCAGTAATCTCAGCTGTAGTATCAGTAGAAAACCAAACCCCATACCCCAAAGTCCCATTAACATATTTAATGATGCGTTTGACAGCAAGTAGATAAGACTCTTTAGGACTAGCTTGGTAACGGGCACAAACACCTACACTGAAAGCAATATCAGGATGACTGGCTGTGAGGTACAAAAGACTCCCTATCATACTCCTATAAAGGGTAAGATCAACATCAATACCAGAGGAATCTTTGGAGAGGTGAAGACTGGTGCTCATGGGAGTGCGTGCATATTTGGCAGACTCAAGACCAAACTTAGACACAAGATTTTTCGCATACTTAGACTGAGACACAAATATACCTGAAGGAGACTGTTTAATTTGAAGACCCAAAAAATAAGACAACTCTCCCATCATGCTCATCTCAAACTCATGTGTCATGCAATCCGAAAAATATTTCACAAGATGTTCCGCAGTGGATCCAAACACAATATCATCAACATAAATCTGAGCAACAAGAATATGAGACTTAGTATGTTTCACAAATAAAGTCTTATCCACACTACCCCTTTGAAAATCATTATCAAGAAGAAATGTAGTGAGTCTATCATACCAAGCTCGAGGGGCTTGTTTCAATCCATACAAAGCCTTGTCTAACTTGTAGACATGATTAGGACATTTAGGGTCCTCAAACCCTTTTGGTTGCTCAACATATGCCTCTTCTTTCAAGTACCCATTCAGAAAAGCACTTTTCACATCCATTTGAAACAATTTAAAGCCAAGAAAACATGCAACACCAAGTAAAATACGAATAGATTCGAGACGTGCAACTGGGGCAAACGTCTCATCATAGTCAACACCCTCTACTTGTGTGTAGCCTTGAGCAACCAACCTAGCTTTGTTCCTAACAACTGTACCATTCTCATCATATTTATTTTTAAAGATCCACTTGGTACCTATCACATTCATGTCTCTAGGTCTGGGAACTAGAGTCCAAACTTTGTTACGTTCAAATTGACCTAATTCTTCATGCATAGCATTGACCCAACTATCATCTAGCAAGGCCTCTTTAAAATTCTTAGGTTCAATTAAAGAAACATAACACATATGTGATACCTCATCCCGAATCTGTCTTCGGGTTTTCATTCGATCCGAGACACTTCCAATCACCTGTTGAGCTGGATGATTCAGTTTCACCCTAGCTGATGGTTTAAGCTCAGGACTTGTGGTGACAGGGGCAACAGGAGTGATGTCCCTTGGAGCACTCTTTGGACTTGGCCTTACCTGTGAGGATGGTTCGGTAACCATTTCTTGTGATGGGTCTGCACCTTCTCCTTGATTTTGAGATTCGGTATCCAAGATTGGAGACTCATCATTATCATCCTCATTTGTTACTGGAGGAGGTGCACCTGTGTCATCTATAACCACATTGATAGATTCCATTAAAGATGAAGTTCGCAGGTTATAGACTCTAAAAGCCCTACTAGTGGTTGAATACCCTAGAAAAATACCTTCATCACTTCGGGAGTCAAATTTGCCCAAAGGCTCTCTATCTTTGAAGATGTAACACTTACTCCCAAAAGTTTTGAAGTATTTTACATTAGGTTTCAAGCCCTTCCACAATTCATATGGAGTTTGTAAAGTGCCGGGCCTTAAATACACGCGATTTATGACATAAATAGCAGTATTTATGGCTTCGGCCCAAAATTTTGGAGGTTGTTTCTTACTAAGGAGCATGACCCTAGCCATTTCTTGAACAACCCTGTTCTTCCTCTCAACAACTCCATTTTGTTGTGGAGTAATGGGTGCAGAAAATTCATGCTTAATTCCATGTATATCACAAAAATCCGAAAACGAACTATTTTCAAACTCACGACCATGATCGGTTCGGATTCTTATGATACGATCAATGGAAATACCTTGTTCATTCTGGATTTTAAAGACTAAGGCCTGGAAAGCATCAAACGTATCAGATTTTTCCTTTAAAAAATTTACCCATGAAAATCGAGTAAAATCATCAACAGTTAAAAAAATGTATCTTTTACCTCCGATGCTTTCAGTGCGAGTAGGACCCATTAAATCCATGTGAACCAATTCGAGAGGACATTTGGTTGTAAAGCTGTTCACCTTTTGATGAGGGGCACGGGTTTGCTTTCCAAGTTGACATGGTCCACACACATGGCTCAAATTCTTACCCAGTTTAGGTATTCCCCTCACAAGCTCTTTGTTGGCTATCTTAGTTAGGTCATTGAAATTCATGTGACCTAATCTTTGATGCCACAGGTCAATGTTACTAATGATGGCAGAGTGACAAGTGAGATCATTAGTAGTAACAATCCCATAGCAGTTATCAGATGTGCGAACCCCATGTAAGACGGTATTTCCCTTTTTATCCAAAATTTCACATTTATTTTTTGAAAACAATACTTCATGATGGGAATCACACATTTGACTAATGCTTAAAAGATTTGCTTTAAGACCATCAACTAGTAGAACATTATCTAGCTTGGGAAGACCAGCAACACTTATAGAGCCCTTACCAATGACTCTCGAAGTGCCGCCATCTCCAAAGGTAACAATTCCTCCTTCATATTTTTCAAGGGAGGTGAAGTAGGATTTGTTACCGGACATATGACGAGAACACCCATTATCAAGATACCACATGTGTGAATCACGTGCTTTTAGAGCAGTGTGAACAACTAAACAAGTCAAATCATCTTTTCTCACCCAAATCTTTTTAGTCTTGGTATTCCGCCTAGACATGTAAGGTTGTCTCCTAGCCCAAAAAGTATTTGAATTTCTACTCTTTTGAGACACCTTACCAAACAATTCATAGCAATTAGGACGAATGTGGCCATACCTACCACAGCGATGACAAATAAAAACCGGTTTTACCTCCTTTTTGTTGATCTTACCAGCTTTTGGTGGATGAAGAGAGAGATCAGCCTGGTCTACCTTCAATTTTCTCTTTGCTTGAGTCTTCTTGTCATATGAAGTAGAGGCCTGTCCCTTGTGAACTGTTGCACCATAGCCTAACCCGCTTTTGTCGCAACCCATTTGTTGAGACCCGAGGATGTCTTCTAAAGATTTGGAACCTTTGTTCCACATGGCAATAGTGGCTCTAGGAAGACGAAGCTCTTCATCCTTTTGAAAGACTATCTCTTCCAATCTGGCTTGTGATAGCTCAAGACTTTCAAGCTTTTCTTCATATGTGGAATACACCTTCAGAAGTTCATTCCTTTCAGTTTCACAGGATAGTAATTTTCCACCTAAGTCTTGCCTGTCACTCGAGATCTTGACGATATTCTGCTTTGCTGCTACAAGTTCTCCTTTCAGCCTGACATTCTCACTCTCACATGTTTTGATTTTGAGAGAGAGTTTGTCGTTGGTTTTGGACAAATTCAGAGATTCCTCATACAGCTTTTCGTAAGCTTGTTGTAGTTCATCGCCATTGATCTCATCATTGTCATCAGATGTTTCATCATCCTCTTTTTGCTCTTCATTCTCCTTTGCCTCTTCCAATCTAGCAACTAAGACTGAAAAGTTGCTGGATGGTGGTGAATGTGAATTTCCTCCTTCATGGAATTGGCTCAAAATTTCCCATGCCTCTTTAGCCTTTGTGCAACGAACAACCCGTTGCTGTTCTTTAGTAGAAATTGCTCCACGAATAGTGATCAGGGCTCTCTGATTGCTTAGATTGTCAGCCCTGTCTGTATCTTCTTCAATGGCCTGCCAGCCTTCTGGATCAAAAGCTCTCAGAAAAGCTCTCATTCTGATTTTCCAAAACAGGTAGTTACTCCCGTCAAAGGTGGGAGGAAGATGCAAATTCTGACCACGAGCTAACTCTGCTGGCTTTGGAGGAGGTGGTGTCAAAGTAGACCAAAAAGCCATGAAAGCACTATCCCCGTCTTCTCCAGATTCAGGTTCTTCGGGTTCTTGCTCCGACCCGCTTTCATCATCCCAAGTTACAGTGTAGACTTTCTTTCGATTCTTTTTCGAAGGGCATTCAAGGGCAATGTGACCAAAACCTTGACATTCATAGCACTTGACCCCTTGCCCCTTTACAATCTTCTTTTCAGTTTTTGAAGCAAGTTTTGGTGGAAAAGTTTTGGGTTTGTCATTACTCTTATCTTTTGAAATAGGGGCTCTGAAATTCGGCTTCTTTTTCAAAAATTTTTTAAACTGTTTTGTAAGCATAGCCGTCATCTCAAACTCTAAATCAAATTCAGTCTCCGGAGGTTTTGCATTCTCATGGGCACTCGTGAAAGCCATATTTTCTTTTTGCTTTTTCTTAGAAATTTGGTGGGCTTCATAAGTCTGCAAATTTCCAACCAATTGATCGAGCTTGAGGGTATCAACATTCTGAGCCTCCTCAATGGCTGTCACCTTTGGTTGGAACCTCTCGGGAAGGGACCTCAAAATTTTTCCAACAACTTTTGCTTCCGGGATTTTTTCACCGAGAGTGAAACAGGAATTCACGATATCACTGAGTTTTGCATAAAATTCATCGAACGTCTCATCGTCGCGCATAAAAAGGGTTTCAAAGGCGGACGTGAGACGTTGAAGTTTTGACCTTTTAACAGAGGTAGTACCTTCGTGAATCGTTTCAAGAATATCCCACGCCTCTTTTGCTATTTCACACGTGCAAATTCGACGGAATTCTTCAAGTGTGACAGAGCAGAAGAGGGAGTTGAGAGCTTTGCTGTTCCAACTCGAATTCTGGTAATCGGTTGTGTCCCATTTATCAAGGGGTTTAGGAATATCAATCCCATCAATGGTGATTGTAGGTTCACTCCACCCAAAGATTACGGAGTGCCAAACTTTCTCATCGATGGATTTTAAAAATGCTCTCATACGAGCTTTCCAATAAGAATAGTTTGTACCGTCAAGTAATGGGGGTCTATGAGTCGAGTTACCTTCACGAATAGAATCCATGATACTAATCACACAAAATCACACTCCTATAGTTTTGAAAAAACAAAGAGTGACCCGCTCTGATACCAATTGAAAATCTAAGTGATTCGTGATTAGATCAAGATTAAAATATTCCAAATCCCAAAAATCCAAAACACACAATCTAAATCAACAAGCACTTACGAAAGTGATTTAGATTGTTTGTTTTTCAGATTAAATAATAAATCGACACAAACGATTTTTACGTGGAAAAAACCACAATTGGACACCTCCAACTGTGATTAAAAAAACCACGGGCGAAACGCCACAAATCAATCCACTACTGAAGTAAAAAAATTACAAAGATATCATACAAATTACCCAACTCAGTCAATCTGTCTTCGAATCTTCTGTAACTCTTTTTCCATGTCTCGGAACTGATCAATCTTGAAGTTGATTCCACAACCTCACTCACATATAGAATCAAACACCTTTTGAAACTATACGCTAGAATCTTCGGAATCCACCGAAGAGAACTCTCTCTTGAATTTAAAGAAACCAACTCCTTGATGTATGTATTTTAGATCATGAGTGAAGAACTCTTCTCAAGACATCAAGGAAACTCACCAAAATCTCTCCATAAGAAAACCTCAGAAAATCTCAAAGTAGATCTAAAAAGTAATCCTAAAGTTTGGAGAAACCAACTACTTATAGATTTCCGGATTCTGAAGCTCGCTCGAGCGAAGCTTATCTCGCTCGAGCGAGAAGCTTATCTCGCGTGACTTCCATAATTACCTTCACTCGAGCCATAAAGTCTTCGCTCGAGCGAGGAATAAACTCTTTCAGGTTTGTACGCAGAAGCAGTTCTTCGCTCGAGCCTCCAATGCTTCGCTCGAGCGCACAATGACCTCTTTCAGGTTTGCAGCCAGACGCAGTCCTTCGCTCGAGCGAGTCCTTCTTCGCTCGAGCGAGCAACACAAAACAGCACAGAAATTACAACTCGATTACACAAGTTTGTTCGTGGGATTGACAAGACTTCGGGACCTAACATAGATGACATAAATAGTTACTTTTGTTTTTAGATGGAGAAGAACACAAGACTACCTATTTATTATTATTATTATTATTATTATTTTTTATTAGCAAAAAGAATCTTTATTGATGGAATTATACAAAAGATGATAGAGTTCATCAATAAAGAGGAGCTCGGAGCAACATTCAGCTCGGAGCACCAGTTGGAGAGAATCCAACACAAAGAGAAAACCAAAAAACAGAAACAAGACAACCATCAGCATACAAACTCCCCTCACTATGCTAAGGGACCAAAACAGAAGAAGGAATCATTGAGGTTATTTAACCATACAGACTACCTATTTATTATTACTATTACTACCCAAACAATTATAGATTATTTCAACGATCTAACGTCCATAAATGCACAGTTACATGCACATGTATATGTATAACAACAAAGAATGTTTTTAGAAAATAATACAGATAGTAGGCTTCCCTTGGTGGCTAACATTGAGCTTAAGTGCTTTGATTGAATTTCTGTCTTCTGACCATGCGACTTGGCATGAGAAACCTTGTAGTGTTAGCCGAGTTGCCTATAAAAAAACCTGGTTGTCTTCTTGGCGAGAGAGGTCGCCCAAGAGTTCTTTAGAGAGAGCAAATAGAGACGCAGATGTTGGTCTTGTTCCAAGATAGAGTAAATGTTGAGAAGGGTGTCTTGCCGTGGAAAACTTTTTGCCCAAGATGTTATGATTGCTAGATTCTGGTAGGCTCTTGCTCACCCGTGATTATCAGTTGTAAGCAACTTGGTTGCTGAATTTCTTTGGAGAATTCGGGGTGCGAGCCGAATGTTCGAGCTTCATCAACTAATTTATTCGATAGATTGGATATCATCTTTTATTGGCCACTGAATTCTATTCCTGGCCAATTCATGTTAGTATTCAAAACTTTTGGGAAAAATAAATAATACATATACTTTTCTATTTCTAGAGAGAAAGTGATGATTCTCCAACATGATTTTTGTTAGTCGGCAGCTCGACGGCGGTTCTCTATGTTCCGCTCATTAATTGTTTTTTTCTTAGTTGATGAAGCTATTTCTTGCATGGAGAGGGCACTACAGAAGAGCTCGACGATGCCGATTAAGATGGTGCTCCATCTTCTGATTGACCTTTATCAAGCAACATAATTTTTTCTTAGCAACCATAAAAAGGTTTTTAAAAAAGATGAGTGCAAGAAAGAGTGCTTCCCTCAATGTAGCTTGACGTTGGTCATGGGTTGGCGTGATTGATTGTCATCTCTTATTATGCGTGATTGATTGTCATCTCTTTGGCTAATATCGTTTGTTTATGAACTATAGTGAATTATGGCATGCTGCTACTGATCACTTATTTATGTCTTGACAGAAATTTCCTTGGATTACCAATTGCTGCGATCGTGTTAAGTGCTGCAAATGAACACCTAACTTGGTCTTTATTTTCCGGGCTAGCACGAACGCTTGCACAATAACGATGTTGGCAAACCACCTTGGCCTCATTCTTACAATGGGGTGTGTATACTATTTAATCATTTGGATTGGCAATGAGTTGAACCATGTTCAATGTTGTGTCCACAACCATGATAAATTTTGATTAGCAGGTCAACAACTCTTCTTGGTTGCTCGGCTAAACGAAATGATTGATCGGCAACTCGTTTTAATTGTTTGGCTTTTTCGAAATGCTTGATTGACAACTTTTCTTGATTTTTAGCTTGCCGAAACAATTGGTTGGCAACTCTTTTTGGCTGTCTTGCTGATGACACGGATAATCAAGGTGCTTGCTTGGCATCTCGTTAGCCTTTGGTGTGATTCCCGTTGAATAACTCTAGAGAAAGCTGACCTAGTGGTCGCCGAATTTGAGGCGTTCTTCAAGTTGTTTATCAATGAACCTTTCCGAAAAGCTCACAATTCAAGCATAAATAATAGACAGATGAAGTTACAAATTTCATGTTGATATGTATATACATGTATATATTAGCATATATTTGACAGAGAGACGGAGATGGTGCCCAAGTTTGGTGGTAATTCATCTCAATATTTAGGAGCCAGTGAAGGGTGCTTTCTTTGTTTGTGATCGATGTCAAGAGGAGGCTAACTCGTTGTGGGTGCCGATCAATTTCTTCCTGAATGTAGGGCTTTTCGATGTACCCAAACTCTTGGTTAGCAACTTCTCTTGGCTTCTCGGTGTGCCAAAACACCTTGTCAACATCTCTTTGTATTTGGTTTTGCTAAGAACTTGGTCGGCAAGACTTCTTTGGTCGTCAGCCTTTCCAAAAACACTTCTTTACGAATGCAACACTCATCTTTGATCTTCGATTTTGCCGAGATTTTGGTCGGCATCAACTGTTGGTGTGCCAAGATATCTTTAAACTATATCATGCAAAATTTTTAATGAAGTTCACAGTTTACTTGAACAATAAATTCTTGAAATTATATTAGTGAAATAGAATTAGGAGCTTGGAGGAAATATCATGAGCCATTCATGACAATTGAAGTTGCCTCCAAATCAAACTGTTTGAATATATATATATATATATATATATATATATATATATATATATATATATATATTGCCTCATATGTAACGACCCAATCTTGGCAAGGCAAAACCCTGCCAAGAGGGTGCACCTCAAACGCTATAGCACCTTTACACCACAATTCCTGTATAATTCTTACATCTAATCACCACATCACCAAAAGTGCATAAGACCTTTCAATTGCCTAACATATATGAGATGATCTATTCAAAGACAAAAAAAGTATTATCATGCTACAAGATAGTTCCCAAGCATTTCCTCCCCCAAAAAATATAATACATACTAATCACGAATCCATCAATACATCCAATTTCATAAGCAATATTTACAATCAACCTCCTTCATAAAAAAAAGGGTAAGCTTACATCCTAGAATGACCCTAAGCAAAACCTCAACCACAAGATGCCCACCTGTGATCCTTCAAAAAAATTCTAGTCTTCCAAGTTGAGGCGAGCCACACAAAAGTCTATGAATCTGAAAAAAATTATTTAAAAGAATGAGATAAAGCTCAATGAGTATACCAATACCATGGAGTTATAAAACTTGCTCCTACCATTAGGGTTCAAAATAAAGATACTAAACATAAGAGCTTAATTGGATGAAATACAATTTTCATAAAACGTTATCAAGATTTTTCCAAGGAATCTCATAAGGCAGAAAAAAAAAATACATTTGGATAATGAAAGTAAACAAAAAATATAACTTTTCAATACATTAAGATTTCCTGTCCATCATACAATCCACTACATAGCCTTAGGGTCGCGTTACCTCGCGACTTAGGTGGTGACGGTACCGTTACCCAAAACATAACCATAGGAACATAGCTTATGTCATCGTAGCACTTCAATTCTCGTTTCAATGTTTCGGTCCCCGGGACCCCTTATACATACAACGACCCTTATGGTCCTTAAAACATTTCGGTCCCTAGGACCCCAAAGCATTTTGGCCCTTGTGGCCCCAAAGGCTATATTCGGTTATATGATCAATAAAATAAATACCCTCACATAACATTTCACTGTCATTCAATCATCATCATCATAAAATTTGAAAGACTCAACTTAAATAAATTCTCATAAAAAAATTAATGCTTCATTATACAAATGAAATCATATCTTTATTAAAACTCAACCCTTGGCCTCAATAAATTTTTAGATTTTCTTTTTATACATATATCATGATGAAATGTATTATTCATTTCCTTTAATTCAAAAATTATTTTCAAACTTTGTAATAAAGATAGAGGTAAGGTAATTTCCATGGTAAGTATACTCACCTCCAAATTAGCAAAAGCATAGATTGAAACTCTACGAATTAATTCCCAAGAGGTGTAGAGACGCCTCCCTCCAGTCCTAACAATTGGTAAATAGGATCTAAAATTAAGGAAAAACTTTCAATGAAAATTACAACATCTACAAAATTTATCCTAAATAAGACATGCTATGGAATGACAAGCTAAAGAACTCCTCCAACTTCAAGTCACCCAAACAAACTTCTTATCCAATCTCCACAACACCCATCCTTTGTACATTTTTTTGAGCTAATAAACTTTTTAAATATCCAATCAATTTATATGCACAATACCACCATCAATTAACTACAAAAGTCAAAAATCAACATTTTCATAAACTCAACAACTTAAGTAAAACCACTTCAATCATTTATAAAATTCCTCCATAGAACATAGAGATACCCAATCTACCATTTATCAAGTCAATTTCAACATATAAATTTCCTAACACCAAAATTCCCAATTTTTACATCACATTCAAACCCTAGATTAACCCAAATCTTAATCTCCAAAACAACCATCAAATTGATCATTTTTCTACATGTAAAACACTCATAGAAACTGATTGAGAGTATAAAACTCAACAATCAAACCCAAATCATAATAGATCTAAAATGGAAAAATTTCATCATCTTTAACTCAAAATATGTAAAACCCAATTTAAATAATTAAACTTCAAATCTTCATTTTTAATCCTCTAAAAATCCATCTTGAATCAATTTATGTCTAGATTATTTTAACTATACTAAAAAAAAGATGAAATTTCTTACCTTATGATGATTTTTCCACAATTTTTTTGCTTGACTCTTGGTATCCCACAAAACCCTCTTCTCCTTTGTTCTTCCTTCAATTCTCAAGCCTTGAGTTCCTTCCTTCTCTCTCTCTCTCTCTCTCTCTCTCTCTCTCTCTGGGCCTTTCTCTCTTTACGGCTCAAGCTCTCTTCCTGAATGTCAAAGAATGAATTCAATGGGCTCTATCTAATACAACGTATAAACAATGAATAAACACACACACAGCCTTCTTTTCACATCCAGATTTTCTCAACACACACACACCCACAAACACACCCAATTCTAGATTATTCTACAATTTACTTTATGATCAAAATTAATTTAACTAAGCAACACTTAGTCTTAATAAATCTTGATTAACACATAATTAAATCAATCATGACTAATCCCAAATCCCACTTAATTTAATTAGTCTAATTTGACTTCCTTTAGAGCCCAATTAATAATATTTAAATTTATTAATCTGAATCAGATATATTTTTTTTTAATCAAACTCCCAAAAGGCTCCAAATATTAAATTAAACTTATTGTCATCATCAATTTTGATTTCTCAAACCATTTAGGCCTTCAATTTCTAATCAGATTCCAAATTTCCGTCAATAAATTACATATTCAAATTGGACACCCCATAAATAAATTTAATTCGTAATAATCACAATTCTCAATCCTCATAATTTAATTAACCTAATTAACTCCAATTCAGACCTAAGTAATCGAATCTCAATTCTACTAAACTGAATCGAATATTTAATTAAACTCCCAAATGGGTCCGTAATTAAAAATTAAATTGATTCAACTTCTTAATTTCACGTCCTTAAGCCATTTGGACCCTTAATTTCTAATTGCAAAATAAATCTTTAAAAGAATCATATACGAATCAGATTCCACAATTATCATAAATCCCAAACTAAATTAGGATAACGACTAATTAAAATCCCAAATCTCCTTAATTAACCAAATATAAAATATTATACGTGGCGGGGTTGTCACATCATAAGTAGCCGATTATCACAAATTATTAATTATTTACTATAATAATTCATGGCCCTATCTTCGTCAATTTCTTTTGTTGGGAATACTTTTGGGGAGAGAAAAAGTGAAGACCCAGTTATGGGTTTAACTACAATATCTTGTTCTTGAGCCAAACAAGTCACAAACCTTTTTATGAGATGGACGAAAACATTGGTATTTATGCAAAACAGATTTTCTAACTTCATATATGTAGCTATAGCGATTCTGATTTTGACCTGTGTCTTCCTGTATCTCGTACTCGGGTTTCATGGTTTTATATTGTTGTTCACATCTTGCTTCCCTTGTATCTCCTTAAATTTGGCTATTGGATTGTTGTGGTTGCGTTTGGGATAGGTTAGTTGCTTAGTTTCTAAACTTTTGTTGCCTAGGATTTTGCTCCTCCGCTCGAGCGGTCTTTGCAAACTTTCAGTACTTTTGTAGGTCTGCAAAACTACTGGGAGGGTATATTCTACGCTCGAGCGGTTCTTTCTGCGTTTGAGCAGCCCTTTCTTGCGCTCGAACGTTGGTTTGTTGTCTACAAAACTACGAGGAGTGTGCATTTTGTGCTCGAGTGGCCTTTCTTATGCTCGAGTAGAACAACTTATTGCGTCTAACGCTCGAGCATCACTTCTTGTGCTCAAGCAAACTATGTGTATATCAGTTCACAGCAGCACCTTTTTACATCACTTTTTTTATATCTTTTTCTCCTAAAACCCTTGTCATGACCCGAACCCACCCCTATGGGTTTAGGACATAACCGGCCAGTAATCAAGGGATTACTTATGGTCTCAAACCAAACCAGACATAACTCATCAGAGTAAAGGGGCCTAACGGAAGCAAAATTTAAAACTTTGTCCATGGAGTTGTGCTTACATGGCACATCATAACAAACCATGCATATACATGTTAATAACTCACATCAAAATATGTACTAATACAAATAACTCTGTACATACAGGATCATTCAGTATGGGTCAGCCAATCAAAACTATATATAAACATAAACCAAGGTCCTTGCTGACATGACAAAACAAAACAAGATAGCAAAAGGGCGAAGACGAGTCTCGTGCGTGAGACGTAAGGGCTGACTCTTCAAAACCTTGGTTGTTCCACACGGACTTCACTGAGGCTGGGTTGGGACCTCTCTTGGCTCACCTACAAACACATGAATGAGCGTGAGCGAAAACCCAGTGAACAATATCAATAAAGAAGTTACACAAATGGTATTTAGAACAACATGTTTCAAACGGCCTTGGGCCCAATTCGCATTTCTATCCAACATATGTACAAATATAGGTCAAGTGATTGTGGTTCCAAACACATCATACGGCCTCGGGCCCAATTCATTCATGTCATACGACCTCTGGCCCACTTATCTTTCATTCCTGTCAAACTGGTCTTTGGCCCAATTCATACTTTCATGTCAAACCGGCCTTTAGCCCATTCATACTTTCGTGTCAAACTGGCCTTTGGCCTATTCATTCTATCATTCAGATCATACTGGCCTCTGGCCCATTCATTCATTCATGTCAAATTGGCCTTTGGCCCATTCATTCTATCATTCAGATCATACTGGCCTCTGGCCCACTTATTCGGCAGAGCAAACATTGTCCACCAATCGAGTCAACGAACTTGTAAAACTTACATAGGAGTAAGCAATTGGACAATAACATATTTCAGATATCTTTGTTAAGATATTACTCACAGTGATCGGTTGGTTGGTTTGCCCTGGAGCTTGACCCTACACATCACATAACACATACGGGTCACAAATGATTCAATCCGTTCTTTAATTCACATATTCCTCTTTAGGCTTTATTCTTATCCATTTAATTCATTTACAATGCTTAATGCATGCCTAAGAGTACTTAGAAGTGAAAGAGAACGGAAAACGAAACACAGAATGCACTTTCAAAATTTTCAGAAACAGGGTCCTCGCTCGAGCGTGGACTTCCCCGCTCGAGCGGACCCATGAAGCCTGCAAAAGTACTGGTTATGTCAATTTTACGCTCGAGCTTGAAGTCTGGCGCTCGAGCGGAAGGCCTCACTACATGGCTCCCCGCTCGAGCGTAAACTTTCCCGCTCGAGCGGACATCCATGTCTGCAAAAATACTGGGAACACGAATTTCCCGCTCGAGCGGCACTTTCCTCGCTTGAGCGGACATCATAAATTCTGGGTTTTTCAGAATGGTTCTTGAGCTCAAATTCATCATTCCAACCAACATTTCTTGCATATTATGGCTCAAACTTCATATATACATGTACTCACATGGTACAAACACCAAATTGCAACACAATGAAGCTCAATTCCTTGAATTACCTACATGCATGTTCCAAATTACACCAAACTTGTTTCCATCATAACAATTCCATGTATTTCAAACTTATATTCTCATGGATGGTACATGCATGTGGAACACAACTTCTATTCTCAACTTAGATGATGAAGAGATGGTCGAAAACATGAGCTTCAACTAAAAACTTGCATGGATCATACATTTTGTGCTCAAACATGCAAATTCAAAGCAATTACACACATGCATGCATACATTGACCTTCAATTCAGCATGATCAACTCAATTTCATTTCAATTCTTACTCTTGATTACCCAACTAGCTTGAATACACAATTTACAAACTTATACTTTTGAATTCATGCTCACATGCTTACCTAGAGGTTCAATTCTTCCAATCTATAGCAAATTTTTGAGTAATCTTCAAGATTTCCAAGCTTCTTGAGCAAACCCTCAATTCCCTACACTCTCTCCCTCTAATTTGGCTCTCTCTCACACTCAAGAGCCCAAAATCAGCCAAAATGAATCAAAAAGAGAGAGATTGAGTGTATATGGCCCTTTATATAGCCCCACTAAGTCAATTTATGAATATTAAATAATTGAGCACTTAATTAATCGTTCTAAATCTAATTATTTTGATTCGAATCAATTTTCAATTAAATTTCACCATAGGCTCTAAAAATTACGCTAATCACAATGGCGTAATAGATTTCGGGTTTCGTGGCCGATAAAACCTTCAATTTAATTTCCAAAGCAGATAATTGAACAGATATTCCTATGGTGAATAGATAGAAATTCAAAACCACATATTTTCACATAAATGGCACACAAAATCATATCAAACACATAATCATATTTATAATAAGGATCAATTAGCATAATACGGAACATAGTTATCACAACCCTAGATCTAGAGCCTCTCTCTCTCTAAAACTCACATGCTGTATACATTTTTACCTATATCTGTTGATTTCTCTACTCTAGTGTCTTTCGAAAAAAAGTATAGTATCTCAAGTGCTTCATTTTGATCTGAACAAAAGTCAATTTCGACGTCTTTGAAGTTTTCTCCTTACTTTGCTCGTCTTCTAACTTTGAGGTAGGAACTTTCTACACTCTCCTATGATTTTTAACTTAGTTATTTGTTGATTTGCAAATAATGTTGGGATTTAAAGGATTTTAGTCAAACCTAGGGTTTTAATTTAAATTCAAAATAAGAGTTTTCAAATGAAGGTATTGCAAATGGTTGTGGGTGTAGATATGAGGATGTGCTATGTTAAATTTATTGATTTTTACACATGGAATGGATTTTAGAAGAAAATGGAGTCTTGCCTTAAAATATTTCAAATATTTATTTTGTGTAAATAATGAAATTGGTATTGGGAATGTGAAATTGAATAGATGTTTATATTAATGGTGTAGTTGGATATGTGTTATCTCTCACCTATGGAAATTTGGATAGTTTATCTGTTTTGGAGATTGTATATTTGTTTAGAAATATCTGTTTTGGACTATCAGTGGAGGATAGCTATGATTGTTGTAGAAATTACATGAGGTTTAGGTGAATTGAAACTAATCTTTTATCGATTGTCATTGAATATGACTATGTTTTTAATACATCGTATATGTATGATATTGGGAGGAGAAAGCAGATGTACTCCATATTTGGGAGAAGAAAGAAGATGGACTCCATTGAATTAAGTTGGCCTATGTGTCTAGGGTAAGAGTCTCGAAAACTGCCCGTATATATATGGGTGCCGATTCCCGCGGACGAAATTTTCGTAAAATGACAAATTGAAGTGTTTGTGTAATGGTTGTGTTGGTTAGAGAACCACTGAGTTGTAGCCTCAGTTGGGTTGTCTACATAACAATGGACTTGACTCATAAACTGAGGTGAAATGAATTGTCATGAAATGAATTAAGATAAAATGGCTTGAGATATGAAACTGGGCATATTATGATTTTGTAACAATACAAATGATTTTATCATGGGCATTGTATATGCATATCATACTTATATCTTTGTTAAGATTCATATATTGTGCTAGATTGTTTCTAATGGGCTTTGACTCACCCTACTTGGGAAAAATGATTTTCAGGTGCTGGTGATATGCCTCCGCTAAGGACTTAGCATGGGAGGACCGTGGAGCTGAAGGCTCAATTCTGGTTCATTTTGTATTTACTTTTCACAAGCCTAGGGCTTTATTTGTATTAAGCTTATGACTCATTTTGTTGTAACCAAGCACAGTCTTGGAAAGATGTAAGCCATTAGGGCATATGAATACTTGTTTAGCTTTCATTTTTTATTACCTCTTGTAACACATGTTGTAGATTTAGGATGAACGATTTTTGAATGTGTGTCGCATGTGTCACCTTTTGATTATTAACTCTGATTAATAAGGGTTTCTTATTTTATTTACATTACATTGCACTAGCGTTTGGAGTTGGTTTATTGCAATTATTTTGGGGGCATTACAACTTGATATCAAAGCGTACCAGGTTTAAATACTTTAGGTACATAGGAAATGGTTGTTACCACAATGGGTTTGTCTCTCTTGATAGAGACATTAGTACATATGATATGCTTATGTGATAACATGATTATGTGGTTATATGGGTATGAGATTTAATTTCTAAGATATTAATTGAGTCTACGAGTTTCTAGAAGTCCTATTAAAAGAGCACTTGAGCACTGCTGTTTCTAATTAGAACTCTAGCAACGCAGTGGGACGGTCATTATCCAAGAATGAAATTCGTATGTGTTTATGTGACTACGTGTTTAAGTGGAGTGAATTACTATTGTTCACTGTATTAGGATGCGAGTGAGTTAGCTTCAGCACATTTGTAAATGTGCTAATCTTTTTTGTTACCTTCAATAGGATGATAGGACGTGGTGGTGGTAGGCGTGGTAGGCTTAAAAGGCATGAAGTGCCTTTACTAGATGATATTTCAGCACAGGAAGAAGGGTTGGTCAGGCCAATGTGGCCGAACCAGTTAGTCAACAGGCCATGGGGACCTTAGCCCGCGAGATGGCCAGAGCGTTGCGAGAATCCATGGACATTCTCAAGGCTGAGAATCAAGTCTAAGCTCAAGTAGCTGAGGCAGGGCAGTCTTTCATGAAGTAGGAGTTTTTCCAGTCAAATTCGGATGAGTTTGTAGGTGATCCCAATGAGCCACTGAAGGCAAATGAGTGGCTAGAGCAGATAGTGAAAACGTTTGAGATGCTTGGTATTGAGGACGACCAATTGCAAGTGACCTTGGCATCTTTCTAATTGAAGGAAGATGTAGGTCAGTGGTGAAAATATGTGCGTGGGCGCATTGGGGTGACTTGGGAGGCTTTTGTCAGCGTCTTCTAGGACAAGTTTTTGCCTTCCATTGTTAGGAAGAAGTTGATAGATCAATTCTCCAAGCTTGTGTAGTTGAATACTCCGGTGGCTAAGTTTGAGGCCACATTTACGAGCTTGTCCAGGTTGGAACTCATGGCGACTAAGGAGTGCTGTTGTTTAGAGTTCGAGAAGAGACTGAGGACAGGGCATATGTTCAAGGTGGCCAGGTCAATGATTAGAGATTATGGACGCCTTGTGGAGGCAGTGGCTTATCTTAAGACCGTAATGCAGATGGAGGAGGAAAGAATGAGAGGCTCCAAGAGGAGTCAAGACATTTAAGTGGATAGTAAGAGGTAGAGGGGTTCTAACCATTAGCAGTCCCAAGGAGCTTAGTCAAGGTCTACCTTTCTAGTGCCGAATTCGGGTTCTGGGAGAGGTGGGCAGGGAGATTTCACTTGTTACAAGTGTGGCCAGTTGGGCCATAAGTCTTCAGCGTGCCCGTGGACTCGCCTTTTTCTCGCCCCCCCTTTTGGAAAGGTTTGAAAAAAAGTCCTCATAGTTCGGACTCCCACGGTTCTAAATCTAGTCTCGCAAGTGCAATGTGAAACTGATAATCACAAAAGAGTCCAAATCCGACAAATCTTTTTGGAAAATCGATTTTAAATCAAATAATGCCAAAATTAGACTACTTTGTCAGATACAGAGTCACCACCTAAATGTTTTATTTTTGAGAAATTCAGGAAACCCTAACTCGTGCCAAAGGCTACGTGTCTGTCATCATCAAAGTTGCCTCGGCTCGGGAACTTGGGTACGAGATGGGAAGGTCATGAATTGAGCATCCCCGCTCGCCCGATCAAAGATCGACCTCTACTAATCTTGATATGGTATTTTATAAACGTTATGTGTTTTTGTTCTGATTATTTAAGCTAGCTTTACTATGTGACGTGCACATGCAAGTATAGACTAGTTTAAAAGACTTGGAACAATTCAACTCATGTTTGTTTGTGAAAATGGTTTGAATTTGCCACCTCAAGTGGGCTTAAAGATGCGGATTTTCTACCAAACATAGTAGGCTTAAAACATGATTTGTCACTCAACAAAGTGGGCTTAAAACGCACACTTGTTGAATCGTTTCAATTCAAAAAACAAGCCTTCATCCACAGGTAGTCATGCAATTTAGCATTTAAGCACATAGCCTCACGGCAAGCATGCTAGACATGGCAGCATTTACACTTATGCAAGTATGCTAAAGCATAGAAGCTCACCAAGTACTCCAAGCCAAAACAAAAACTAGTTAGAAAGATTTATGATCCTAACTATGTAAGATGCCTAATGCAACACATGTGATAATGTAATTAATAGGCTCGGCTACTAATATGGCATATGAATCGATTTAAACAACATGCGATTAAACACGTATTCAAAGAAGATATTGAAATTGCAATGCAGTTCGAATGATGTGCCGAGCCTCGGTGTATGCAATACGAAATGAAAGGATGCAAGCATAAGGTATGCTAATTGAAACATGACCCTAATCTAACCATCAAAAGCGGGTAAATAAAAAGGAGAAAGACGTGGAGTTGGAAGACATACACACACACACACATTTATTACAACATTACGCCCTCGCAAAGGAGGGTCCGAATGAATAAAAGCTAACTAGCTAGCTAAACTAAACTAATTAAGCTAATTATTACAACACTTGAAACTAATTAACTAGCTAAACTAGCTAACTAATTATTACAAGCCGAATTAATTAACTATTATGGTTAACTAATTACAAAACGTAATTGAATAACTAGTTTAAACTAACTAATTAATTACAACACTTAAACTAATTAATTACAACATGAATTAATCAACTAATTAACTGGACAAGTTAACTAAATGGCCTCGGGAAATGAGGGATGCATGCATGCTCAGTTTCTCTACCCGAAAAGTCACCGTTTGCTGCTGCGAGCCTCTAGTTGCGCATTTGATCACTGAAAATTAACTTCCAGAACCCTTCTGCTTCACTTCAGGAACCCACTGTGCAAATTTCATTGGTGGCCGGTTGGCCACTGGTGACATGAACTATTCTTTTTGCTGCAACTGAGAGCAGGTAGAGCAAAACAATGTATTCTCACAGATTATTTGCACACTTTGCCTCTCCTTTTCATAAGGAGATCAAAGAAGGGACAAAATTTGGGTTTACAAACCATCAATCAAGCAATTTCATTACATGATGGTTTGTGAAACTAATTGTGCAAGTTCAATGAATGCAAAATGAGACCAAAAGACCATGACCCTATCATGCATGATCAAGGGCAATGGAGACCAAGGAAAATGACACATTTCATCACTTTTGAGTATGAAATGTCTCATTTCCGTTGTGTTCAAACTAACGTCTGATTTGAACACATTCAATGCAACACAAAAGATGCTTATCTTGCATCTTTTACTTGTCCAATTTTGTTTACTCATTTTAATTACCAAAACCATTCTTTAATTGATTAAGTTCATTAGTGAGAGTCCTCTAATGGAAAGATGATTCAAACAACAAGTTGTTTTGGGCATGAAAGAGGCATTACACTATTGGTAATAAACCCCCTAAGGGATTAAACCAATAGGTGCAACACCTCCATTTCACACTTAGGTAAACAAGTGGTTTGAAACCATTTTCAAAGTGAAGAATGGAGGGAGATTGCAGAGATTTTAAGTGCTGAAATGAAGCGCAAAACAACACCAAAACATGTTATTAACTCAAAACAATGATGATTAAAGCATTAAAACATCAAGCTAGTGAAAGAAACTACACTACAACCATGCAATACAAGACTTAAATGAACTAACCAGCCCAAAACAGAGACAAAACAGGTTAAAACAGAGCTTAAAACACGCTGTACTTGAGCCACAAAAAGTTAAAATAATAAGCTAACATGTAAGGCTAACTCGGCATGCAAACAAGACATAAGGAAGGGAGGCTAACCCCTCTAATTTTGGACTTCAAAACAAGGTCTTTACCATTAAAAAACCTCTGAAATTCAATGGTTAAAAGGCCCAAAAAATTTGTTTTAAAAGTGATGAAAAAAAACATACAAAAGCTTAACAAACAAAGGAGCAAGAAGCATGAACCACCCCCAACTCAAAGAGACCTCAAACCCACACTTTTAAGTAAAAAAAATAGAGTTTTTGACAGTTCAAAACCAGCCCAAAAATAGTTGAAATAGATGGAAAAACAAAGATACAAAACAAGTATAAATAAGGTAAGTGCTATACCTTTGAAGCAAAACACAAAATAGCCAATAATCCAAGCTCAAACCACCTTCTAGAGCTCAAACAAGACTCCAAGTAATCTCAGCCCAAAGGTGAGAGTATTTGGTTAAGGGTTGGTATGCAAAAGCTAAGGACTTGTGAGTAAATGTGTACAAAATATCGAGAGAGAGAGAGAGAGAGAGAGCTAGAGAGAGAGATATTTTTACTCTAATTTTTCAATCCCTCCAAAATGGGGGAGGAACCCCCCTATTTATAGAAAAACACCCCTTGAGCTGAGAAACATCTCACCATACATGTGTATGGAGATACAACTTAGTGTGCCACAGCTGGCACAATTGTCAAAAAATATTTAGAAAAAGGCACTGGTGGCCGTCGGCCACCACTGATAGCCGACCGGCCACACCCATGGCCGACAAAAACATCCCATGGCCGATAGCCTTGGGTGGTGGCCAACAGGTCACCAAGAGGTCCAGACACCAAGTTTTGGTCCAAAACAAGGCACAGAAAGAACAAGGTTTACATGCTCAAAGACAAAGCATTTCGTCGAAGACTTCGGGCACTTAAAACGAACACAAAAAAACACAGTCATCGAGTGCACAGATAATGACGTCTAAGCCTTGAGGACGGTAAAAAATGAGGTGTCTACAGTTGCCCCTCTTTGATAGAACTCGGGAGTCATGAAATGACGAGAGTGAATGTTAAAGCCCAGAGACGACCCATTTTTGACAAGGCCGAAGACTTGGACAAGCAAACAAACAAGACAAAACAAATGGTTGTACTCGCAGGTTGCCTACGTATCCCTTTGCAAGGAATCAAACAAGCATAGTTTTGAGGCAAGATGCAAGTGATATGCAGGGTGCAGGAACATAACTTCTGATCATGCAATGAGGCTGTGATGAAACATCTACATGCAAATGTCATGCAAAGAAATGCTACATTCATACAAACCGAAACAAGGTATGGCAACCTCAAACACAAAAGTAAGTAAACACGCCACGTGTGGGAATTACGGACCGAGCCACATTTCATGCAGAAACGATGTAAGAAAATTGTGCAAGCTTAACTACGCGACGTGTAGGAAAGGTGAAGTGTGATCGTCGAGCGCACCCGAGGTCTCAACCGAAATCCTAACGTGTTGCGTGCATGAGAAGAAAAAAGGGGGGGACACCGGGATGTACCTGTGTGTGTTTAACCAAAACAAATAATCTCAACGCACCCCACGCGCGAAGGGAAAAAGTGGTGTAAACACTAGGATGCGCCTGAATGTTTTTTAACCAAAGGGAGATGTAAACACCGGGACACACCCGAGTGCTTTTAACCAGAAGGAGGTGTAAACACCGGGACGCACCGGTGTGTTTTAAACCAAAAGGAGGTATAAACACCGGGACGCACCCGCATGTTCGAAATCAAAGCGTCCTAATGCGCGGCACGCGAGAGGAGAAAGTGAGGTGAAGATTGGGACGCACCTGTGTGTTCGAAACCAAAGCATCCTAACGCGCCGCATGCGAGAGGAGAAAGGAGGTGAACACCGGGACGCACCCGCGTGTTTGAAACCAAAGCGTCCTATAGCGCCGCATGCGAGAGGAGAAAGGAGGTGAACAACGGGACGCACTCGTGTGTTTGAAACCAAAGCGTCCTAACGCGCTGCACGCGAGAGGAGAGGAGAAAGAAGGTGAACACTGGGACGCACCCGCGTGTTCGAAACCAAAGCGTCCTAACGCGCTGCACGCGAGAGGAGAAAGAGAGGTGATGAGAACACCGAGACACACCCAAATGTCTCCAACCGAAGGCGAGTAATTCGAAGGACAGGAATGATTTCACCTAGAACTCCTTTGAATACCGTACATACAATAGCGTGTCTGCATAAGAAAGAGACTTAACAGGTACAGCGTAGTAAGGGTGCATGCTCTATGCACAATAAACAAAGCATGTTCTATGCAAATGTAGTGACAGCATGTTCTATGCATGATAATTGAAAACATGTTCTATGCTATAATGGAGAAGTGCATGTTCTATGCATATTCAATGCGACAATGGAGAAATGCATACTTCATGCAACAATGGATGAATGCATATTCTATGCAACAATGGATTGAATAGCAATTTCCGATTTACCTCTCGGAAGAGTTCCAACAAGTTAAAAAGGATGCACCTCATTCGTGTTGGTTAGTGATAAACATTACATGGTTTAGAGCTTCCGCAGAGGCAATTTGAGCTTAAAATTGAACTTTTCTTGCACTTCTCAAGAAATAAGGACACAAAACAGCGGCAAGACTCAAAGAAGGAGCACTGGAAGCTTGACGGCCACCAGGGAGGGATGTTGGCCACCTGTCGGCCACCCCTAAGGGTTGTCGGCCACCAGTAGTAGCCAACCGGCCATCGATGGCAGGTCGGGCTATTTCAGTCTTTTTACATTCGGGTCTTTAAGTACACACACCCAAACTTCATTTCCTCACTTTCTCTTGCCCAAAATTCATCCCTTTCTCACTCTAGACCCTTATTCTCTCTAGATCCGAGCTTTATAAGCATTTTCCAATGCCCCACGCAAAGTTGATTCACTAAAAACCTCTTGATTTCCTTGATTTTGAGCCGATTGAAAACTGATTTCGGTGGTTTTTTTTTTTCATTTTCATCACTTGAGGTTTGTTTCCCTCGAGTTTCTCTTCGGTTTGGCACCTTTTTAGGGCTTCGACTTTTTCTTCCATTTTCTCTTTCCTAGGGTTTGACTGGACTTGACTTTTGGTAATTTCCATCTATTTTTCCTATTTTCTTCACTTTTCATCGACTCTTCATCTATATTCCAGATGGAAAACAACTTTCCACATGACGGGGCTCCTCTAGAGGTGGAGTTTAAGGCAGAGTTCAATTCTGATATAGAGCCAGAGCCCTTACCACTGGGATTGAGGCCTTTTGACGCGGCTAGGTATCATTTTCAGATGCACATTTCGCCTGCCGGAGGTGTTAGGCACTTCACTGATTTCGTTGATACACCGACAAATCTCTTACTAATGAAGCCAGACTCCCATCTTTTAATCGTCCTTGTTAAGGTACTAACTCTATGCACTTACACATCTGATGTTCTTTACTTGCGTTTCTTGCACTAATCACACTCTTGCATTGTATTTTCATCAATGCGATTGTATTTGTTTTGCACTTCCTTTTCATCGAACTATATTTATACTGATTCACCTGTCCTCTGTCATAGGGTGACACCCGCGCACACAGGGGCTATGGGTCCACGACAATCAGAGATTGGTATGACGAGCTCCCTGTTAGAGTACGAGCTATTGTTGACGAGGCAGGCTTCTGCCTATTTTGCTTTGGATTGACACGAGTCATAGTGAGTTGTCCACTTCTTAGAGCACTAATGGAGAGATGGTGGGACACCACCAACTCTCTTCACCTTTCGACTACCGGAGAGATGACGATGACCCCTTACGACTTCGCCATGATCACAGGCCTAGGCGTAGGGGGTGATCCGATTCCCTTGATCCTGATATGGGGGAGTAGGAGGCTGTTTGGATTGAGCTTCTAGGGATGCGTCCGCCTTTGTTCCAGATAGCCCAGGTTAGATACAGCTGGTTCGAAGAGCATTTTCAAGGGACTGAGCCAGATACAATAGAAGAGATAGAGCACCATGCTTGGGGTTTCCTGATGTTCCTCTTTGGTACCACCCTGTTCGCGATTAGGGCCGCCCTCTGGTTGGAATTGAATGGGATGTTTTGGATTTTGTTTGAATCCAATGGAATAGTGGAAGTTTAGAGGCCTTAATTAGGTTCTTAAACATGATCTAGTTAGGGTTTTCTTCCTAATCAAACCAACATAGTTATATATATATATATATATATATATATATAAAAGTTTGCACCAAGTCAAAGATATTTTCCTTAAATCATGCAAAATTGTCTCAAAATACATTCATTGCACCTACAAGGTGATGGCCGGCCATGTGATGGTGAATTGATGGACTTGTTATATATATATATATATATATATTTTGTGTACAATTGTCGGAATTTGTAAAATATAATGTTTAAAAAAGATTTTAGGGTACAAGTGTATATATAAATATAGAATGGTACTTTTTTAGGGTCTTTGTGTTATTTAATAAAAATGTGGGGGCTTTGGGTATAATTTCTGAATTGGAATATTTACTTTAGTGTACAATTAAATTAAATTAGGGTTAGAGAGTCTTGTTTCGAATGAAAAGGCTATCTACCGACGAACATGATCAAAACTGAAAAATCTAGAATTTTCAAGTGGTAATTCCACATTTAGGGAGTCAATTAATCAGTATTAGGGTATTAGAATTGATTCCTAAGTTACTGCAATCGATTAGGGTTTGCGTGATTTTAGTTGGTGCATGCATTTTGGTACTAGGGTTAGAATTGCAATTAATTAAGAAACTGAGGGACTTCAAAGAAACAATTTAAAAGTAAGGGTTTCAAGGTCCTCACAAATACCACCTCTTATGAAGATCTCCATATCCTAACCATATCAGTTATTTCAAAATGCCTAGCATAAGTTTCTGTTTATTCATAACAACTCCACGCTTAACTCACGGTATCGATGTTTATAGAGCCAACTCTTAAGACACCCATCACATAGCCTCTTCCTCATGCTACTTTGCCAACCGAGTTAAATATAACTCCGCTCGAGCGGCCTGGTCGATATTAGGCATTATAAAATGACTTTTTGGCCCAAAAACTTTATTCTTTCTTTCTCTCTTCTCTTCCAATCCTCCATACTCGAAACCCTAACACTTCAAACTCTTGATTTCTCTTTTTTTACCCAAGATTCACCCCAAATCCTTCAAGAAGGTTGAAGAACAAGCATAGATCAAGACTTCTACCGATTGTTTTGCGATTTCATTGGCGTTTCAAGTTGGGACTTCATATTTAGCTTCCAATCTTGAGGTAGGGGTGTCTTTAACTTGTTATATGCTTGATTTGGGATACATATGTGATAATTTCATTAGATGTACATGTAGAGAGTAACTATATATATGTATATATATATATATATATATATATATATATATATATATATTATGAGGATCTGGTAGTGTGGAAAAGTAATTGGATACACGTTGTAAATGTTTCATGATTAAGAGAAAAGTTGTGCTTATTATGGATAATTACCATTGTTTATGATGAGTAATTGCCTCAATTTCATAAAAAAGGGAAAAACCTAAATTTTACTCAAACCTTAGTTTTCCAAAAAAAAATTATAGAAAGGGATTTTGCTCAATTGTTTTCAAAAACATGAAATTGTGTGTAATTACTTGGTTTTGAGTTTTAGATTGTAAAACTTTAAGCTTCTCTCTACATATTCCTTTGAAAGATGAAGGTTTGGTGTTAAATCCTCTATTATGGACCTGTGAAGTTGCGAAATTGTTGTGAATGGAAATCATTGTAGGAAAAATGAATTATTTATAAACTCATGCATCATATGCATTATTCATTTCTTTTGGTATTACCTTGGTGGCAATGGTTGAAAGTTAAAAAGGGGTAAATAGTCTATGAGTCCGGGTGGTGAATTGGGCTGGTTTTTGAGTTTTGTAATGTAATTGGTACCTACGCGGGGAGTCAGGGTGCCCAATTGCTCTATCTGCGCATATAGCCGAACAAATGCGGAAAAATGGTTTTTGGGTGTCCATGATCCCGCCGTTTCAGGAGTCGGCATATGTGGAAAAACATGGTTTTTGAATAACAGTTTTGGGTGTCCGCGTCCCCGTCATTTCTAGAGCCAGCAAATGCGGAAAGGAAAAATGTTTTTGGGTGCCCATCCCCCCGCTATTTTTAGAGCCGACAAATGTGGGACTATTTTTAGTATACAAAACTATATCTATATATGTATGCTTTGATTTTTGGCTTGTACTTAGGATGTCATAGTAGATTTACCACCCGTGGATGATGTGGAAAGATTGGGCAATTTCATGCAGTGTATGTTTTCACTCACATAAATAGACACTTATATACATATTCCTTTCTATATTTCAAATGTTTGCATTGCATGATCATGTGTCTTTCAATTAATTATATAACTTGTTAAATTCATTACCTACTGAGCTTTTGCTCACCCCAAAGCTAACCAATTTTGGGAAATGAAGACTAAGCATCTCCTATGTGATCTCTTGAGAAGAAGAAAACCCTTTTGGAGCGTGAAACCTTTTGTTGAAATCTTTTTGTGTTCCAGACTAAAGCTGTATTGTAATTGGATGTCGGTTTTATGCTAGTGTAACAAGAAACACATTTTTTTGAAGGAAGTCAACTTGCGACTTGTCTTGTTGTATATTTTCTTAATTTTGAACTATTTTGTTTTGTTTATGGATGTAATGAGACGGTATTGTAAATCTTGGGGGACAATTTAAAAGGGAATGAAATGTAATGAATGTTGTTTCAGTATTTTGTCTCTATCTGTATGGTGTGTGTTGTACGGAGGGAATGTTCAAGTAAACAGGTTTTGGGAGGTGTTTTCTAGGGCGTTACACCACTTCCATAAATTGATTTTGAAATTAGAACATCTACAAACCATAAAGAGGCCAAGTTTGGAAAAATTCTAAAAATGCCACTTTGATAGTTATCTTTAAAGTACTATGAAGCTGGAAATTTGTTCTTATTAGAAGTTTCATGCTCTTGGTTGATTAAATATGCTTCTTATTGTTTGTTCAAGTTTTAGTATGACATTTATATGTGTTTGTGGTTGTATTACTTTAAATTTGTGCCTTGAAATGGTTATACTTGTGTAGTAATGTTATTTCAATAACTTGTTCTAACCTCAACATAACATACCTAACTCAACGGGAAACTTAATAAGGGTGGTATTGGGTTTTTGATCGCCAAAGAAGTTTTTATGAGATAATCAAATTGATGAGACAAATTGGCTAGTTATTATGGAAATGGAAGGAAAATGATGGATTGTGGGGTCAAATCTTGTGCAAGTTGTGTCGCGGTACTCAAGTTGGTTTAGGTTTAAATGCGGTCCTTTATGTCAGTTGTACAGTGGTTTTATAGAACACAAATGAGAATGCTTATGGCACATATGAGAATTCCTATGATAGACCGAAACACAAATGAGAATTCTTGTGGCCGAAGGGTTGTGACTATTTTATATCCAAGATGACACGATCTGGATACATAACCCTAGGAGTGGGGCATCTGGAATGGTAACTCACCATTAGTGACGTATCATTATTTATCCTTGAACTAGTGACCTTAGTAGTATCCTGCATTTCTTTGTTATTAAATTCCTTGATATTTCTAATTTTTGGGGTGTCACAACACATCCCACCATATCTCATTACCATGCCAACACTTAAAAGTTACATTTATCTTTCCAATTCATTACCGATGAACGAAAACCCATTTAACATCCCACTTAAGTTGCCCGTTCTTAAATTTCATAATGCTTTAGGTTAGAACAATGTATAATCACAACAGAGTTAACCAAAGCTAAAGATGAAAAACTAAGGCATGATAAAATAAATTCACAAAATAAGCATTTATATATCACAAAACTAAAACACACAAGCGATATGGCACAGGGATGATAATCAATAATTTTATATACTTCCTTGAGAATTAGTTGGACTATGAAAACACTTCTTTTTAGATTTTACCAAAAATTACACATGGTATACATAACAAATAATTCCCTATTTAAATGGATTTCAATATCATAATTATTTGCTAATTTAACAATTTTTGAAATAGTAGGGACAACTACCAAATAAATAAGAAATCATGTTATAATCACCAATCTCATGCGTTATATAATTATATATAATCTAACCAACATCTAATATTACATATATCAACATCTACATAATAGAGTATAAGAACAAAATACGGTAGAACAAAAAGAGGAGAAATGAAGGATTTGAAGGAGTTGTTACTATGGTTAGGTTGTTAACGATTTATTGTCCAACTTTGCTTTAATGATTCTAGCCGTTGGATATGTTTGTCCTAGCTCCATGATTATCCTGTTGAAATTTCATGTCGCTCAGACATGATCTCACTATTGATCTTCCATTTGATGCTTCCAAATTTGTTGGTTATTGATCATTGTCTTGAATTCAGAATTTATAGAATGTGATCCCAAAAATGGATTCCATACACACACAAAAAAAAAAAAAAAAAAAGAACTTAAGAATGGACATTCCCGAAGTTATTAGACCACCCGATTAATCTGGATGCATTGTAGCACTATGAGCCAAGAAGCACTAAATAAAATCCAACTTCTTTTTCTTCGTAGCACACATGAACAGAGACCCAAAAAAAAAAAAAAAAAAAAACAAACAAACATTAAGATTCAAACCCACAACTTCAAGCTCTTGTATCTTCTTCACCATAACTCCATTTTTCTTCATTTTTACGTCGTTGGATTCACCTCACGACATAGTTTTCATTCCACTCCTTACACACTTCATTCCATCTCTTTTTGCATGCCGTCAGAGCTCTAAAAGTTGACCAAAAATAATATTTTTTTCTTGTTTTTGACTTTTCTTCGAGCCATCTTTCGGACTCCATAACTTTCTCGATTCTTAATGGTTTTACTCCATTTTTTCGCCAAACTCTTCTTCTCACTTCCTACTTCGTCCTGCGTCACTTTTTTTTTTTTTCTTACTTCTTCTCAAAATGGGTGGTTTTAGCATGCCAAAAGTAGCCCAAAAACCAACTTTGAATATTCCAAGAATTTTCATCTTTTGTTTCTTCTTCCTTAATCTTCCTTCTTTTTCTTCCTCTTCTTCATCTATAGCACACTGTAGAGAGTGGTTCAAGGTGGTAATGAAGTTAGATGATGGTGATGGTGGTGGCGGCGGTCCGATAACGGCAATAGTGGTAGAGAAGCTTGCAGCTAATGGATGTGATATTAATGGAGGTGGTGATGGTAATGGTGTGAGTTAAAGGTGGTGGCTATGGATGTTTGATGAAGGTGATTAAGAGATGAGTTTGGTGATGAAGGGTGGCTATGATGATGGTGCTCACAATGGTGGTGGTGAAGTCGGTGGCGATGGTGTTTGATGAAGGTGATGAGGGTGTAGTATACATATATAGATGTATATATAAATATATGTAGTATATAGGTAGATAATTGATATAGAGAGAGATAACCAAAAGAAAAGGTCGAGAGAGTGCTCGGAGATGGTGAGGATATGGATGATGATGCATATGGATATATGTATATTTATAGATAGATGATAGAAAGATAAGGCAAAGAGGTGAGAGACTGGTGAGGGAGAGAGTATGGAAGAGAATGGCACGGGGCTCCAAGGAGGCGTGGGCAACAAAGAGATGTTTCAGTACAAAAAATCCTATGTTTCACTATAATTCGGTTTGAGAAAAATACAGAGAAAAATATCATAAAAATACTAAAAGGCTCAAAAAATAATATTGAATAATAATATAAAGTTTAAAATATTTTTTTGAATAAATTTTTTGCATGAAAACTATACAGATTATTAAATTCAAAATAATGTGAATAAATTGTACCAAAAAACTCAGAATATATATTATTTATATTATATAAAAATACGGGATTTCATACAACAAGCATTCAATCATTCATCAAGCATGCAACAATTTATTATTCAAAAGGGAGAAGACAATACATGTCATACTCACCTTGTTGTTCAAAGTGGTCCCAAGTTAAATTTCGTTCTAGGTTCTCCATGCACGTCTATCTACGAGTACACAAGGAAAACAAACTTGAAGTAATAATACACACTGCAGTGTGATTAGAAATATGCTGAATTGTGCAAGTTCTATGAGTTAAGAAGGATCAAAACTTTACCAAACATGTACTACGACAAGAGAGATGCAATACTTATGGAAACATGTACTATGACATGCAATGATATTGTAGACACCCCATTTTTGACCGACCTTGAGACTCAGACGTCACCAGTTGAGCACTTGGTGATATTGCATGTTGTGCTCGTTCAGAAGTTTCAGAGTCTTGGCTGCGAGCCCTGCCTCCGGACTTCCGAACCCTCTTCTGTGCCTTGCCTCGGTTTGTGAACCAGACTCGGTTTTCTCTGTTTCTTTTCCTGAGGGGAGGGAGAGGTCCTGTAGACCATCTCTTAGTGGCCGTGGGCTACGTTTTGTGGTCATAGGCCATTTTGCCCATTTCGGAGCCCGGTTCCCGGTTTTCGGGACTGTTGGCCGTGTGCCTCGGTTCGGGACCGCCTAACCATCTCCGTTTGCTCTGGTTTTTGGCATATGTCTTATTTTCTCCCTTTTGAGGGACACTGGGGTCTGAGAGACCCACTTCGTGGCCGAACGCCACTTTCGGTGCTTAGCAGCCCATTTTCGGGACCCCGAACTGCGTGTTTTGGCCCCCGAGGGTTCGTTTTGCATCGGTTCTTGTTCATTTTTGGCAGGTGCCTCTGTTTTATCACCAGGGAGGTCACTGGAGGGTGGGAGGCCAACAATTATCTTGGCAACCAGTTATATTCCATTTTCGCCGTCCAACACCCGCCTTTCGCACTTCCGAGCCAATGTTGAACACCTCGGAGCTACTTTCTTCAACCCCAAACCACATATTTGTGATGTACACACATGGGAGGACCCTAAAAGTTCATGGCCGGCCAGAAAATCCAATTGACCCTTTTGAACTCCTCCTTCCGAGCCAATGTTGAACAACCTGGGCCCTTTTTCTTGAACTTTGAACCACATATTTGTGTTGTACACACATGGGAGGATCCTAATATCATATGGCCGGCCACTATTTCCTTTTGACCCTTTTGAACTCCTCCTTCCGAGCCAATGTTGAACAACCTGGGCCCTTTTTCTTAAACTTTGAACCACATATTTGTGTTGTACACACATGGGAGGATCCTAATATCATATGGCCGGCCACTATTTCCTTTTGACCCTTTTGAACCCCTCCTAAAATTGGCTTGTTCTCTCTCCTGTTTTAGAATTTCCAAATTCGAACCACAGGGTTGTGATGAGGAGGCATGGGAGGACACCATTATGTGGTGGCCGGCCACTATTTCAAGTTGACCCTTTTGACCCCTAGCCGGCCGGCTAGGGGGGGTGGCCGGCCGGCCACTTCCAAGCCCAATAGGTGGCCGGCCATGTTCCTCTCTCCTTCCACTTTACAGCTGTGTAGCCCTTTCCCCCATAAAATATCTGTATCCGGGGGATATTTTGTGGGGGAAAGTCTTGATCCTTTTCCCCCACCCTTTCCTTCCATACTCCCTCTCCTTTTGGTCCATATAACCAGCAGGTGGCATTGGTGAGAGGGGTTGGAGAAAATCATCTTCAAGCCTTGATGCAAAATTCATCCTCTATCTCTCTCATTTCCTTGAAAACCTCCAAGTCCAACACCACCATTTCTTCTACACCACCACCCCCCACCCTTCCATCCTCCATTCCAGAAGTGTGAAGGTGTTCTCCAAGGCCTAAGGAGCCACAAACTCAAGCCAAGAGGCAACCAAAGTCAAGCCTTCAAAGGTAAGTCCACTTTCCCCCTTTTTGAGCTTATTTTTGTAACATTTCTAAGCCATACATGCTTATTGATTTGAGCTCCGACCAAAACTGAAAATGGCCTTCTTTTAAGCTCATTTTCTTGTTTCATTAAGGGCTCAACCCTGTTTGAGCCCTCCATATTGCACTTGCTTCAATATCCTCCTTGAATGCCATTTTCTTGCATGCTTTGGCAGCCCATTATGCTTCCATTTTTGGACGATTTACAGGCCTAGAGATGGCCTTATTTTGACCTTCTTAACATGTTTCATTAAGGGTCTTTTGCTGTTTGTGGAATATTTTGCATACTTTGTGTTGTAGCCACTTTTGAGCCTCATTTTGCATTGCATTTATAGCATGTTTGTATACTGTTTTATGGTTTTTATAGTTCTGGAAATATGATTATTTTTAGTCCCTCTTAAATGTTGTAGAAGGGAATTTTTCAGTTTGGGCATTGCATATACCACTTGCCTCTTTGGCCACCTTTTGGCCCTTTTTCTTGCATAAGAACTTAGCCTTGTCTATGATTGTTTTTAGGGTTTTTACAGTTCTGGAAATATGCTTATTTTTGGTCCCTCTTCAATGTTGTAGAAGGGAATTTTTCAGTTTGGGCATTGCATATACCACTTGCCTCTTTGGCCACCTTTTGGCCCTTTTTCTTGCATGGGAGTGCAGCCATACCTGTGTTTGTTTTTGAGGTTTTTACAGTTCTGTAAATGTGCTTATTTTTGGCCCCTCTTCAATGTTGTTGAAGGGCCCTAACCTATTTGGAGTTAGCAGCTGTGAGTTGCTTCATAATCTCATGTTTAGGGCCATTTTTGCATGCCATTGTTGCCCTATCTTTGCTTGCTGTTTGGCCATGATTTGTAGTGGAAAAATGATTATTTTGGGGCTGTCTTGCTTCTGTCTTTTCATTCCATGTACCAATTATGCATGCTTTGTATAGCTGTAGTTCATTCTATGCGCCTAATTTGCATTTCGGGAGAGATTCCATGCATCGGGTGTGTTTTCGCCTCATTTCGGGGCTGTTTTCCCCCACATTTCATTGCTGAAAATCCATTAGCATGTTTGCATATCATGTTTCCATGCTATTGCATTGCGTATGCCATTGTCTCGGTTTGCGTGCCCGTGTGCACGCATTTCGAGGCACTTCATTTTCATTCATCGGCCTCTTATGTGAGTGTGGCTGAGGCTCTCTCATGTTAGTATAAGTCCATGTTGCATTCTATATGCCATTTCCATGCCATATTGCATTGCGTATGCCATTGCCTCGGTTTGCGTGCCCGTGTGCACGCATTTCGAGGCACTTTATTTTCATCCATCGGCCTCTTATGTGAGTGTGGCTGAGGCTCTCTCATGTTAGTGTAAGCCCATATCATATTTCTCTATCATTTGCATTGCGTATGTCACTTTCTCGGTTTGCGTGCCCGTGTGCACGCATCTCGAGGCATCTCATTTTCACAGCATAGTGCATACTAGGTTGTATCTTAGATCGCATTCATGCATTTTCTCAGTTTGCGTGCCCGCATGCACGCATTTCGAGACATCTCATTTTCATAGCATTGTGCATACTAGGTTGTATCTTAGTTGCATTCATGCATATCGTGCATATTGCATCGTGTTCGGGATAGGAGTTAGCCCGGGCACGGGAAACGAGGTGCGTTTCGTACTCCGAGTGACGGAACGTGTCTCCATCCCCAGTCATCGACACTCCGGATTATCCATGATGGAGTTAGGTTCTTGTTGTGTTTACACGTGCATTCATTCTATATTAAGTTGCACATTTCGACTCCTCTGCCATCATGCATCGATATGCGTGATTGGTGGCATGAGGATCGAGGCATGCATATATCTGTGAAAATACATTGCTATGCCCCTTTCCTGCTCTCTGTTGCAGCAAATGAAGAATCAGCAAACTTTCGGAGTTTGGCGCGCTTCCCAAGAAAAATCACAAAACAGAGGCTAATTGGGGCATCCCAGTGGATTTCCGCGCAAGGCAGCCCAAACATGCATCATCCATCAGGAGCAAGGCAGTCCCTGGCTTGCATGCCAGTTTTACCGCTTTCTTAGTTAATTCATTAATTAATTAGAAATTTGTACATTATTCGGACTGTAATATTTGGACTGTACTATTCTTTCATTTGGGACTATATTATTTATTCGGACCCTCTGCGCGAGGGCATAACTGTAATAAGTGTGCGTGTGTGTGTTGTATGTCTTCCAACCCCACGTCTTTCTCCCTTTTATTTACCTGCTTATGATGGTTAGATTAGGGCATGTTTAAATTAGCATACAGTATGACAGCATGTTTGCATCATTCATCTGTATTGCATGCACCGGGCTCGGCGCATCATACTAACTGCATTGTACTTTCAATTCCAAATTGAATACATGTTAGCTGTAGCATTTCATATGCCATCTTAGAATAGTCGAGCCTGCTATAGTTGCATTTTTGCATGTGTTGCATTAGGCATTTCTGCATACTTAGGATCATGCATGATTTCTAATGTAGTTTCTATTTTGGCTTGGAGTACTCGGTAAGTTCTATGCTTTAGTATCCTTGCATGCGTGTGAGTGACTGCCATGAATAGCATGCTTACCATGAGGCTAACTGCTTATGTGATATAACTGCCTGAGTGCCTGTGGGTGAAGGTTGGGTTGCCTAAATTGGAACAAATCATTGACTGTGAGTTTTAAGCCCACTAGATAGTGGCAAAACCATCTTTTCTTAAGCCCCCTGAGGGTGGCAAAATTTGCATTTTAAGCCTACTTGCGAGTAGCAAACCATCTTTCAAAAAAACAAACATGAAATGTTTTGTTCCAATTCAGGCGACCCAGTCTATACTTGTACGCTGTGCGCATCACATAGTAACCTAGGCTAATAACCGGAATAAGGACATACAAAGTTTTCAAAAATAGATATCATGGTTAGTAGAGGCCAGTCTATGACTGGGCGAGCGGGGGTGCTCACGAAGTGACCTTCCCCAATCGTACCCAAGTTCCCGAGCCGAGGCAACTTTGGTGATGACGGACACGTGGCCTTTGGCAACGAGTCAGGGTTTCCTTAATTTCCCAAAATAAAATATTTAGGTGGCGACTCTGTATCTGGAAAAGCAGTCCATGTTTGTCACTTCTTTCAAAAATCTGTTTTCTCAAAACGATTTGCCGGATTTGGACTCTTTGGTTTAGATTTAGAACCGTGACTACAAATCGAGTCCGAGCTGTAGCGAGGTCCCCCGCAGGCTTGTTACAGATATGTACTACGACATGCCATGATTTAGGAGATTCATCACTTATCAAATATTTACTACGACAAGTGACATGCAAACACTTATGAAATATGCATCAATTGCTAAACATGTACTACGACGAAAGATGACAAGCGATAGACATTTATTATTGAATCAAATATGTACTACAACATAAGACATGCATTGGTTACTAGATGTGTGCTACGATAGAAGATATGCTTCCATGATGAGATACGTACTACGACAAGAAAGATTTAGAAAAGTTAACGTGTACTACAATGCGAGGTTATGCAATATTTATAGTATATGTACTACGACAAGCAAAAAGGACGTTACAGTTCCATGACATTTATAAGACATGTGCTATAATAAGGGATAGGCATCAATTACCAAACGTCAAATATATACTACAATAGGAGAATACTTCATATAAAATATGTACTGTGGCATCAATTTTCAAATATGTGCTACGACATGAGATATGTATCAATTACCAAATCAAATATGTACTACGACAAGACAATACTTAATGTCAAATACGTAGTATGACTCCAATTTCTGAATATGTGCTACAACATTCCAATATGTGCTACAAAATGACCAGATATATTCTGCGACATACAAGGTTAACGACTAAATATGTTCTACAAAATACAATGTTAACATCCAAATATGTTCTATGACATAACCAGATATGTTCTACGACATACAAGGTTAACAACCAAATATGTTCTATGACATACAAGGTTAACATCCAAATATGTTCTACAACATGACCAGATATGTTCTACGATATACAAGGTTAACATCCAGATATGTTCCACGACATACAAGGTTAACATCCAAATATGTTTTACGACATGACCAAATATATTCTACTTGTAATGCCCCCAATTTTACCTACTTGGATATATTACCAAATCCTCATTAGAGTCCAATTATACTACATAAATATATATATATATATATATATATATATATATATATATATATATATATATATATATATAAACTAGGTTTCAATATAATAAATGGAGATGTTCCCTCTCATATAACATAAAGGATGGAGCCACAATACCACAATTTACAAACCATGCCCTTAGGCTTACATTGAATGTTACAAAATAAATAACTACATTAGAAGAACAACATCATTTCCACAACACATTAATTTTTTACCCACAAACTATACATAATGAACCCTCAACAAAATAAATAACATTTTGGTCTTCGAATTATGAAACCGACTCCGTACTTGAAAATGGTTAAGCAACATGGGATGAACACAAAGGTCTAGTAGGGATCTACAATGATTCTCAACAATAGGGCCAATAGATACATGTGATCATGAAAGCTATTAGGTGATAATTGGGTAAGTAATGTGCTATTTTATATCCAAAATAAAACATACATAGATATATACACTTTCTTCTCAAAATCCATCTTTTCACTTTTCAAGGAAAACTCATTTATCATCTTTTCATCTTATCAATTATGATTCAAAAGAAATTCTTCAAATTACCTTTACTTTAGAGAAAAGTTTTAAAATAATCAATCATTCATTTTTTCAAACATTTAATCCAAAACCCCTAACCTCTTCTATATGCTTTTCGAAAAACTCACTTCCAACCCATGTTTTATGTAATAGAAAGTACCACACATCTATCTATAGTAAGATATTGAAAAGAAGCAAAAAAAATCCCTACCTCAAAGGAGAAAAGGATAAGAGAAGACCCAAGAGGTGATGCTAAGGAAAACACAGTCCAATCGGTTCAAAATGACGATCTCTCCATGCTTTACACTTTGCCTTAAGAACTAGAGGTAGGTCTTTGGTAAAAAAAAAAAGAAAAAAAAAGAAATCAAGGTTTGGAGCTTAGGGTTTTTCAGAAATGAAGACAAGAGAGAGAGAAAAGAGAAAAAAAAGTGAGAGAAAAGTGACCTAAAAATGATTTTTAAAGTGCTGATCTTGAATAAACCGCTTGCGCGGTCAAATCTGCACTCGAGTAGTAAATGAACTTTCTTAATATCTATACTTTCTAGAACAGACCGCTCGAGCAGTCAAAAGTGAGCTTGAGCAGTGAATCAAGGCTTGTTGTATCTCAAACAATTTTGAAAAACAAAGTTAGAAGGGTCTATGGACAACTTGAGCGGTGAAACTTGCGCTCGAGCGAACTATGCACACAGCACAGATTCGCACCCTTCGAACGAGCATAACTCTCTTGTTTAGACTCCATTTTGGGTTGTTCTTGTGCCCAAATTGAAGCCCCAGAAATAAGATTTCCAATGGTTCTAGCCTTACATAAAGATTCAAAGTATGGAAAGAGAAAATGATAAAATAGTAAAGACTACTTAGGAACAATTGTTCAAATTTGGAGTTTTTGATCCAATCTCGCCCAACCATTATGGTAACGCCTCAACCAGGGCTCAGATGTCGACTAAGAAGGTTCTTAATTATGATAATCAAAGAATCAATTATAATTCCATTATACCAAGAAGTACGAAGTACTATAACCTTTTAACCTTAGGAAAATTTGTCCTCGAAACTAAGGTTACATCAAGGCTCAAGGCAAAGAATCACAAAAGGGACTATATCTCTCAGTCCAAAGTCTAGATCCACACTTGGGAAAATCTTCCAAATTTCCCATTCAATACCTTGGTACCCCAAGGATCCCCGAGTCACAAGATCAACAAGCTAAGGAATAGTGAGTCACTCTGGACTCATCTACTATAACAGAAAGGAAGAATTGGTCAATCAAATTAGAATTTCCCATTGTGTACAAGCTTCGGAACAACGACTCCAACAAAGTAAGACCACGAATGTCGCTAAGACCCATACAATTCAACAAAGTCCACTAGGCTAGAATTTTACAAGAATAACGTCTACATGAATAAAAGCACATTACCCACACCTTGACCACACACCGACACTTAACAACGACTGAGCATTTAGCACCCCAAAACTCAAGGACGTTACCATACTCACAACAAGAAACTCTTAATTGACTAGCAGAAAAAAGAGTTCACCTAGGAACCCCGGTTCACAAGGACTACTCTAGGGCTTAACACGTAACGCCCCCAAATTTATTAAACTAAAGCATCACTTCTAATCTGATTAATCTGATATCTTTCCAAACCAATAATAATAATAATCTCAAAATTCCTTTTTTCCATTGATCTATATATCAAATATTACAATTTTCATGTTCGTGTCCTTGTAATAATAACATTTACATAATCAAAGAAACTAGAAAATAAAAATAATAATGCCTTAATGGCGTACAAACAACAAGGCATAACCTTGGTACAACAAAATGGACACATGGTTCCAATACACGTTAGCCTCGAAGCTTCAACAATTAACAATCAATGAGCCCATGTGCTCCATTCAAAAATCTTTATCACCTTGTCACTTGGGCGGAATCACACCAACAATTCCTGAAATGTTAGATAGGAATGAGCTAGATACCCAATAAAAATACTTTTAACAAAGTATCTAATTTTCTGAAAATACATGTGGCATTATCACAACCAAAACAGTTTCCTTTTTAAACACATGATAAATGTTTAAGGATCAAAAATCAAATATTATCATTTTCATGAAAAATCACATTTCAAAACCAAGGGTAAATGAGCCATGAAGTCCCTAAAGAGAGCCCCAGTACGTACATATATATATATATATATATATATAGTTTTATATCCAAAATACCCCCACATTTACCAACTGTTATACGGCAAGACGTGGACACCTAAAACATCCGTTTTTGTTTAAAAACAATCCCACATTTACCAACTATTATACGGCAAAACGTGGGCACCTAAAATCATCCGTTTTTCTTCTTTTACCAACTACAATATGGTAGGACCAGTAGACACCCAAAAATATTTTCCCACATTCGTCCGGCGATAAGGTCAAGACAGAGCAAGTGGGCACCTTGACTCCCCACGCGGGTATCAACAGCACACAACTCTTTTCAAAACCGACTTTCTACCCGGACTCACATGCTATGTACCACCCCCTTAAAAGAACATTTCCAATGTTTCCACAAATTCCAAGCATTTATACATCCATGAGAACAAAGGTAAATATCACCATGCAAATAATTGCACTATTGTAGATACATAATCATCATATTTCTAAGGAAAAATCTCAAAGGCTTTCAAATTCATAAATCTCAAGCAATACTTATTCAAAATATCATAATCCATCCATCAATTTAAAGATTTGAAATCAATTTCATCTTTTCTCCAAATTTGACAACTAGGGTTTTCATAAATTTGGGGCTTTTGCCCATAAACCATGTAAAATGCTATCTTCAAACTAAAATCTCCATAATCCATAGCCATTAATAAAAATCTCAAAGAGAAGTAGGGGAAATCTCATTTTTGAAACAAAACCCAATTTTGTAAACTCAAAATTTTAATTATAGCATCAATGTCACAATAATACCAAATAATCATCCTCAAAATAAAGACATACAAAGCTAAAAGTAATCCTACCTCAAGAAAAGAGCAAGAGAGCAAGACTTCTAGGAGAATCCTTCACAAAACCAAGAGGTCTTGGAATAAAATGGATTTTCTATATAAGTTGCCAAGTATGGACTCTCATTTATGTTTCACATTGCACTTGTGGGACTAGATCAGGAGATTAGGAGTCCGAACTGCTAGGTGTGCTTGGTAACCCTAAAGGCATCCCACAGCTAGCCAGCATATATATGCAGTGTACTTTTGTAACAAGAATCATCAATTCATGGAAGAAAAATTGACCAAGGACCCCCAAATCATGGGTTTATGTTTGTACTTATTTTTTAATCTAGTTCCATATCAATTAAGCAAGGGTTAAGCACAAGTAGATTACACTTAGCCTTCCTAATCACCCCTAATTTCAGTATATTTCAACTAAATACAAGTCCATTCCATTTAATTCCAACCAGTGGACATTTTGGACATTTCACCACTTTTTTCCTATAAATACATCACCTCCATCAACACTTTTTGCACATCAAACACACACGCACACACACACACACACACACACACACACACACACACACACACACACACATTTTCAGCTAGAGAGAGAGACAGAGAGAAAAGAAAGTGAAAGCTTTGGGAGAAAGAGGAAAGAAAGAGCAAGTCTTGCACAAACAATCCTCCTAGGTAAACAAGTAAGCCACAACAAAACTTATTCTTTTCTTTTCTCTTCCAAATACATATTATTAGATGCTTATGATATTGTTTTCAGATGTGTATGTATGGTGTTCTTGTGTTTGAATAAAAGAAGCTGAGCCTTGATTTCTTCTTGGGCGAATTACACTAACGATTTGTATAGTTTGGGGCTTGGTCCTTGACTTTATAATTATAACATATTTGACCTTAAATTTTGAATCTTGTTCCAAATAAGTACAATTGAAGATACAATTGCTTAATTTCAAGGGCAAAATCATCAATTTGATAAAATATAAACTAATTTGACAAAAATAAATGTCAAAAAAATATTTTTGAATTTTTAAAAATTATTTCTACCCATTAAAGATAAAATTATGTAAAATTGATAAATCTTTTAGACATTTATTTATTTTTTTACCAAATTAATTTGTATTATGTGTTTAGATGATAATCATGTAATGGGTAGTTGTTTTTATTTTCATTAAATTAGTTTCTATTTTTCCAAAAGTCAAATATGGCGACAACTTTGATATCATTATTAAACCAATCCATTAAATCGAAAAATCCATAACTAAAAACATTTAATATATTAAATATATCGATTACATATTAAAAGCCTAACCACCACCCATTACATGATCATCATTCAAACACATAATATAAATTAATTTGGTAAAAACAATAAATAAATAAATGTCTAAAAGATTTATCAATTTTACATAATTTTATCTTTGGTGGATGGAAATAATTTTAAAAATTTTAAAATATTTTTTTGACATTTATTTTTGTCAAATTAGTTTATATTTTATCAAATTGAAGATTTTGCCCTTGAAATTAAGCAATTGTATCTTCAATTGTCCTTATTTGGAACAAGATTCAAAATTCAGGGTCAAATGTGTCACAATTGAAAAGTCAAGGACCAAAGTGACACAAGTCCCAAACTATAGGGACTGTTAGTGTAATTTTCCCTTTCTTCTTCGCTTGTATTATCTCTTTGTTGAAGTAAAGTCACCTATTTCTACCTATATCTTACATTATTTTTAAAGGCACACCATCAATTTAAAAATATGACTTATTAATATATTATTTAGCATGTTCTCATCATAAGAAAAGTGAAAAATTACCCTTAGTTTCCCGATTTTCTTGTAATTCTTTTTATTTCAAGTCATGTGCACAAAACACTAGTATTTTCAGTGCACTTTCAAAAATTCTAGAAAAATATAGAAAATTCCTATTGACCTCATGTTTATGTCAAAACTTTCCTTAAAGTGTTATATTTTAATTAAAAATGGTTTTATCCAAATAGCGTAAGTAGTTTAAGAGAAAATCTAATTTTCGTAGCAGTCAACGAATCTGGACAGTGCTGGAATATTTGTTCAATAACTAAAAATTTAGAAAAACTATCCCATTTCCGAATGATGATTTAGAAACTAGATAAAATTATCTACAAACCATGGAAAGGCCGATTTCAGGAAAAATCTAGAAATGTCTCTTAAATTGTGATCTTTAAAGTGTATCTAATTTGAAAATTTATGTTTGTTGCTAATTTCGTACTTATAATTTCATGAATGTGCTTCTTATCACTTGTTTGAGCTTTAGTATGGAAATTACATATGTTGTGGCTATATTTCCTTACAATGGTGCTTTGATGATGCTCAAACTTGTGTAGAATTTATTGTCTCAATAGCTTGTTCTAACCTTAACTTAAAATATCTAACTCAAGGGGAAACTAAATGGGATGGTATTGGATTTTTGATCACTTGAATAATGATGAGATGATAATGTATTAATTTCAAGTATGGATTGATAGGATGTGTTCCCTAATTGAAGACTACGCCTTGCGCAAATGGTTGTTTCGGAACCCTAAAATAGACCGATTGTATTCTGACCCTAGCTATTTATGACGGATAAGATTGGAGGAGGTTATGGGAAATGCCCTTATTTTTACTGTCTCTTTAGAGGTCCTCGGTTAGTGCTATATGGTACATAACCATTGTAGACATCCAGGGTAAGGTCTGTAAAGTAACAAAAGAGGGGGCATACCGAATAATCCAAGTCCAATTATTGTAGTTCGGTGGATGAAATCTCTTTGGGGGATTTCTAGATTACTAATATCTAAACTTGTAATCCTTTGTTATTGACTTAAATATCATGCTTCATTACTTGATTGTTATAAGTGTGATTGTGTATTGGATTGGAAAAAAGGGACAGGGTGTGTGTGCATTTACTGGGCATTCGAAGCTCACAGCGTTTCATGCTAGGTATTGAAGACTATTAGTCAGTTGAAGGCAAAGATGAAACATTTGAATACATATGACTACCCTAGGAGAATTATATAGTATTGTAAACATGTTTTGGGATCGTAAATGTTAAATCTCCCATTGTATTTAAGACATGATTTTGTAATTATTATTATGCTTATATATCTATACGTATCTTTTTTATTACCTATCCCTTATTTTTTTTCGTCAACTTATGTAGACCTTGTATTAATACCTTATTAAGATCGGTCAAAAAGATAGATTTGCTATCTAAAGAGATTGGACTTTGAAGGGAGGCTATATTGACTTCTTCGATTTTTCTTGGGATCTTACTTGGTTGTTGATCGAAGGACTCATTATTGACGTTTCATAAACTTGTAACCTTAGAAGAATCCTCTATTTATTTATTAATATATTCCATGATGTTCTCGATTTTTGGGGAGTCACAACCCACTCGAGGAGTCAAGGTGCCCAATTGCCCTATCTTGAGCTTATCGCTGGACGAATGTGGGAAAAAAAATTTGGGTGTTCACGAGCGTACCATTTCGGGAATTGATAAATGTGAAAGGAAAAGGTGTTGGGTGCCCATCGCCCCACCATTTTTATAGTCAGCAAATGTGTGAATATTTCCAATCTATAAATCTATATATGTATGTATGATTTTACGGCTCTTGCTCGGGACGTCGTAGTGTTTTTACCACCCCGTTGTAGTGGATAAGATTTTCAATGGAAATCATGCATTGAGCATCATAAATTTTGAATGGGGAAAATATGGATTTTATCTTAACACGTAGAATGATCATATGCATCTCGATCATTTATATATACTTTGTTAATAGTATTCCTACTGGGCATTAGCTCACCCCAAACTAACAATATTTCAGGAATTGATGGTGTGACCCCACCCAAGTGACTTGGCGGTGGAAGTGTTTTGAATGGAGCATGAAGGCTCAATGGATGTTATTTGTTGAAGCTAGAAGCTATCTTGTGGTTTCGAACTGAATGTCCATTTTGTGTAATCAAGGACCATCCTTGAAATGTGTGAACCATCAGGGCACTGGACTTTTGTGCTTCTCTTGCTCCTTGAACTATTTTCTTTTTTTATTATTTATGAACAGATGTACCATAACTACAATGTATTTATCATTTCAAAGAGTTCAATGTGAAAGAGATTATCTTGGCCAAATTATTGTATACTTTAATAGCATTTCTAGAAATGGTTTCATGTATATTAAATGTTTTAAATTACAAAAAGGGGATTATAATTTTAGGGGCATTACAGATCATAAGGATGAGTTGTCCATCTAATTGAATAAGAGTGATCCAAATTAAGCCTATGTACCTCACTTATTAGCCCTTGTAAACTTATGACCTCCTTTTCCTTCCAAGCTATGAGAGATCTTCTAAACAATAATTTCCAATTCCCTTGATCTGTTCCTCCTCTACATGTGCATACTTAGAGTGCCTACATTCTCCACAGAGAACTTGTATAGACTAAGAAACTCCTATTTTAACATTAAGTTCATGAACCACTTATCAGTCCAAAAGTTGATTTTGTTCCCATCTCCAATCTCAATTTTAAAATTAGATACAAAGAAGTCAAACAAAGTTCGATTAGAGCTTGCAACTTGTAAGATATTCTTCCAAACATTGGACTTATTACCTACCATCTTTGTTGTTGGTAGCCACCTGCCCCCTTCAGCCCCATACTTGCTGATGACAACTTTATTCTACAGTGCTTTATCTTCCACCCTATATCTTCACCACCACTTGGCTAACAAGAATTCATTCATATCTACAACCTACCTTATCCCTAATCCCCCATGACCCCTCCTCTTTTTATTTCTTTCCAGCTCACCAGATGCATCTTTCTTTTTAACTCTGAGCTGGCCCACAAGATTGTTGCCTACGGTTTTTCAATTTCCTTAGCTACTCTTTTAGGTAATTTGAAGATGGGCAGGTAGTAAGTGAGTAAGCTATCAAAAACAAACTTAATCAAATTTAACCTACCAGTAAATGAAAGCATTTTCCTCTTCCACAGTGCTAGTTTAGCTTTGATCTTCTCCACCACAAGTTGCAAAGTTTTCTTTCTTCTTGGATTAGCCCCAAGTGGTAATCCTGAGTACTTATGGGGTAATTTCTGACACAAGCAATAGAGTTTAGAAGTGTAAACATGAGGTAACTCATCATTAATTCCAATGCCACACACCACACTCTTATGAAAGTTTATCTTAAGGCTCGACATTACTTCAAAACACCTAAGCATTCTTTTGATATTCACTATCTCTTCCCACTCCGCTTCACAGAATATTATGGTGTCATTGGCAAATTGGAGATGTGATACTTTCAGCCCTGAATGCCCAATGATGGCCCCCTTGAACAACCCCAAATCGTTTGCCCTTTCTAACATCATGTTGATCCCTTCTACAACAATATTAAATAAAAAATGGGATAAGAGGTCTCTTTGTCTTAGCTCTTTTTTAGGGCTAAGTTATTCAGTTGGAGATCCATTGACAAGTATTGAAACTCTTGCTGTGGAGACACAAGTTTTCATCCAACCCAACCACCTCTCTCCTAGTCCATAGCTCTCCGTCATAGAGAACAAGTACTCCCAATTTACTAAATCATAGGCTTTCTCGAAATCAAGTTTTAGTAAAATTCCCTTCTACTTAGACTTCTTCCACCAGTCCTGTGACGACCCCAACATGCATATTATTAATGCATTTATTTTATTTTGTGCAATTTGAGTGTTTAAATATGTATTTTGTGCCTAATTTTGTTTATACCTGTTTGATTATCGAATATATGTTACGTTACCTTATTTGAATTAGAAATTGAAAGCCTAAATGATTTCAAAAATAGAAAAATGACAAGTTTAATAGACTAATTAAAATATTTAGAACCATTTGGGAAGTTTAATTAAAATTTGATTTAGATTAAATTAATTAGGAATAATCAATTAGAATTAAGTGGGATTAATTAGACTTAAGCTTGTCTAATTAATCTTAAGCTTACTTAATTAACTTAAGCTAATCTAACCTATATATATATGTGTTTAGAAAGGTTGAGTTCATAGTTTTTGATCATCTTTTTGATGAAAATTTGAGAGTGAGAGAAGGGAGCTTGTTCTAGAGTGAGAAAGGAGGATTTGTGAAGAGAATTGTAGGAGAGTTCAAGAATTGTGCTAGAAATTTTCAAATTCAAGCTCTAGGTATGTCTTTAACCTCTAATTCTTAAATTTAATTCAATTAAGAAGTGTATTCAATATGAGAATTAATATTTTTTAAGAGGAATTGTAGAATTGACTTGAAGATGGTGGAAATTGGTTTAGTATGAACATGCATGCATTAATTCATCATTTTTTAATTTGATTTTCAAAACCCTTACATGCATGAAGTTCACACTTGTTGTTTCTAAGAATTCTTCAAGAAATTACACTCAAAACTTCACAATTTAGCCATGCATGTAAAGAATTCAACTCTTTTTGTTCAAAATTTATACATATGAAGTAACGAGTGTAATAAGGGTTGACAAAAGCATGGCTCCTCCAGTGAGCAAGCACACCCCATCACGGAGGCACTTCACGAAAGGCTTCTTAAAAGAGTGGACTCCCGATAGCAACTCTAGACTTGAGCAATCCACTTGCTCACCTACACACACACACATACATATTTATATATATATATATATATGTAGAGGGGTGAGCTGGAGCCCAGTGAGTAATACCAAAATAAAGAGGTTAATGAATGAAATCCATCACAATATAGAACATGTCTTACATTCCAAATGAATCATATATCGAATTAAAAAGCATTTTCCATATCGAAAACCATTATCAAAACATCATGTGTGGTACATCGAATATGGTAACAAAGGGGCCAAAAAGGCCTAAATCAAAGGGATCATCTAGGTCCAAGCAAAAGGACCATAAAGGTCTGACAAAGAAACCATAAAAGTCTAACGAAGGGACCGCTCGGGTCTAATATTAGAGATCTTTGTAATTCCAATAATCGAAGGGCCATGGTATTGTGTCCCTCGGACAAGGGCCTCACCAAAGGATGCCACGAATACATTTCAGAAAGGACATTCATTCATTCATATAAAAATAATATTTCAAAATATCATTCATGTAACAATTTTCAAACACATTTCGAACATATCTTTATAGAGATATTACTCATAGTGGTTTGAACTAATGTTAAGCTTCGGGTGACCAATCTTTTGAGAAGCCGTTCGTGAAGTGCCTCCATGATGGGGCGTGCTTGGTCTCTGAAGGAGCCAAGCTTTTGTCAACCCTTTGTGAAGTCTTTTGTTTTTGCTTTTTGAAAAACTTGTTTGTACATGTGAAGTTGAAAGTTTAAGTTTATTTTAAATATTACTATGGAATATATGAATGAAATCCAAGTTTCTTATGAAGTTTGTCATATAAGCACCACTCAATGGATTTGTTTATTTATTGTTAATGCTTTCGCTAAGCCCCGTAATTTATTAAATGATTTGTATTTGTCTTTGAGGCGAAGGTAATCTAAGATTATTGGCCAGTTATGACCTAGACCTCTAGGGGCAGGTCTGGGTCGTGATAGAGTAGTATTAGAGTTGAAAAGAAGAATTTTGGAGGAAGCTCACAAATCGAAGTTTGCAATGCATCTGGGGAATACCAAAATGTATCAAGATCTGAAGCAAGTATATTGGTGGCCTAATATGAAAAGGGAAACTGTTGATTTTAACTCTAAGTATCTTTAGTGTCAACAAGTCAAAGTAGAACACCAAAGACCAGCAGCACTGCTTCAACCTCTTCCTATTCTGAAATGGAAATAAGACCACATAACCATGGATTTCATTGTTGGTCTACCTCGGACGCCTAGAGATATGAATTCTATTTGGGTCATTGTCGATAAGTTAACTAAATCTGCTTATTTTCTTCTTGTGAAAACCTTTTTTAATGCTTATAGACTCGTTACCATCTATATCGATGAGATTATTCGTTTGCACAGAGCTTCGGTATCTATTGTTTCAGATAAGGACCCTAAGTTTGTGTTTGGGTTTTGGCAATGTAATACCCCTGTTTTGTATTATGTTAATTGGTCCTTTATATGATTATGATTATGTGTTAATATGATTTTGTGTGCTATTACGTGAAAATATGTGATTTTGAATTTCTATCTGTTCACCGTAGGAATATTTGTTTGATTGTCTGCTTTGGAAATTAAATTGAAGGCCTTATCGGCCACAGAACTCGAAATTGATTACGCCATTGTGATTAGCGTAATTTTTAGAGTCTACGGTGAAATTTAATTGGAAATTGATTTGGATCAAATTAATTAGATTAAATTAATGAATTAATTGCCCAATTGTTTTATAATAAAATAATGTGTTGAGTGGGGGCCTTAAGACACTCAATTTCTCTCCTTAGCTTCATTTGGAGTGATCATAAACTCAAAGAAAAGAAGAAAGGGTCGACTTAGAGAGAGAGAGTGTAGGAGACTGAGGTTTTGGTCTTAAGGCTTGGAGATTTTGGAAGATTACTCAAGAATTTGCTATAGATTGGAAGAATTGAGCCTTTAGGTAAGTGAATCCATGAGTTTAATGTGTAATTTTGCGTATTCAAAGTGGATTAATGATCAAGAGTAAGGATTGAGGTGGAATTGAGTTGTTTATGTTGAATTGAAGGTCAATGTATGCATGCATGTATATAATTGCTATGAAATTGCATAATCTAGCATGTGTTAAGTTGAATATGGAAATATGAGTGTTAAATCATACATGCAAACATGTTTTTATTGAGTTTCATGAGAATGAACACCATTTGCATCATCTAGGTTGAGAATAAGGGTGACACATCACGTGCATGTACAAATTATAAGAATAGGAGCCTTGAATGCATGAATTTGCATGTTGGAAATGAATTTGGTGTCAATTGGGACATGCATGTGTTTGATTTATGAAATTGAGCTCCATATTGATGTAAATGGGTGTTTGTATCATGGTAGCATAAATATATTTGGAATTTGAGCCATAAAATGTAAGTTGGATTGGTTTGAATGCTGGATTCGAGCTCAAGAACTTAGCTGGAAAAAACCCAGAAATTTGATGTCCGCTCGAGAGGGGAACCCGCCGCTTGAGCGTGAAATTCATGCTCCCAGCATATTTTGCAGACATGACTCCCGCTCGAGCGGGGAAGTTCACGCTCGAGCGGGGAGCCATGTAGAGAGGCCTTTCGCTCGAGCACCAAAATTAACGCTCGAGCGTAACTTTCGCATAACCAATACATTTGCAGGCCTCAAGGGTCCGCTCGAGCGGGGAATCCCACGCTCGAGCGGGGACCCTGTTTTCTGAAATTTTGAAAGTGTATTCTGTGTTTTGTTTTCTGTTCTCTTTTAGTTGCAAGCACTCTTAGGCATGCATTAAGCATTGCAATTGAGTTAAAGAGATAAGAATGAAGCCTAAAGATGAATATGTGAATTAAAGAACGGATTGAATCGTTTGTGACCCATATGTGCTATATGATGTGTAGGGTCAAGCTCCAGGGCAAATCCACAAGCCGATCACTGTGAGTAACATCTAAAATATGTTGTTGTCCAATTGCTTACTTCTATGTAAGTTTTGTAAAGTTCATTAATCTGAATGGAGGACAAAGTTTGAAACGAAAGTTTGAAAGGCCTAAAGGCCAGTTTGAAATGAAAGTTTGAAAGGCCTAAAGGCCAGTCTGATATGAAAGTTTGAAAGGCCTAAAGGCCAGTCAGATATGAAATTTTGAAAGGCCTAAAGGCCAGTCTGATATGAAAGTTTGAAAAGGCCAAGGGTCAGTTTGACATGAATGAATTGGGCCCAAGGCTGTCTGATGTATAATGTTCTAATGTATTTTCTTTATTTGATATTATTCACTGGGCTTTCGCTCACGCTCATTCATGTCTTCGTAGGTGAGCCAAGAGAGGTCCAGACCCAGCCCCAGTGAAGTCTGTATGGAACAACCGGGTTTTGGAGAGTCAGCCCATGTGTCTCACGCACGAGACTCGCCTTCGCCTTTTTGTCATTTTGTTCTATGTTGTCATGTTGGCGAAGTCTTTGTATATGTCTGTATATAGTTTTCATGGGTTGACTTAGTTTTGGATGATCCTGTCTGTACAGAACTTTATGGTACTATATTTCTGTTGTGAGTTATTAATGTATGTATGTATAGTTTGTTTTGGCGTGCCATGTAAGCACAGCTCTATGGACAAAGTTTTAAATTTTTGCTTCCGTTCGGTCCCTTTACTCTGATGAGTTATGTTTGGTTTGAATTGAGGCCATAGGTAATCTCAGGATTACTGGCCGGTTATGGCCTAAACCCATAGGGGCGGGTTTGGGTCATGACAGGCAAAGTCTTCAAAAAGCAATAGGAATAGAACTGAGATTCAGTACCGCTTTTCATCGTCAAACTGATGGGCAAACCGAGAGAACCATCCAAACTTTGGAAGATATGCTTTGTATGTGTACATTAGAATTTCAAGGTAGTTGGGAAACTTACTTACCATTGGCAAAGTTTGCAAATAACAGTTTCCAAGCTAGTATTGACATGGCACTGTATGGAAGGAAGTGTAGGTCTCCAATTTGTTGGACAAAAATTGGGGATAGAACTTTGTACGGATCGAAACTTGTGCAAGCAACAACTGAAAAGATAAATATCATACCGCTTAGAGTCAACAGAAAAGTTATGCGGATTAGAGGAGGAGGAATTTGGAAAATGAAGTGGGTGATCATGTACTCATTAGAGTCACACCAATGAAAAGGCAAACGAGGTTTGGTAGAAAAGGGAAATTGGCTCCATTCTACATCAGACCATTTCAGATTTTAGAGAAACTTGGCTCTGTTGCTTACCAAATTGTCTTACCACCAGGAATGGAACAAGTACATAACATGTTCCACATGTCAATGCTTCGAGGTTATCTTTGCGATCCATTTCACATCATAGATTATCACCGAATAGCTTTAGATGGCGATTTGAAATACGAAGGATGGCCAATGCAAATTATTAATCGACAAATGAAGTAATTAAGAAACAGATCAATTCCTATAATAAAGGTGGAGTGGAAAGAACACCATGGAAAGGAATCTACATGGGAAAAAGACGATGAAATGTGATAATGGTATCCATATTTGTTTTCAAATGAAGGTAACTTAAGTTTGGAAGACTAAACTTTTTAAGGGAGAGAGACTATGACAACCCCAGCATGCATATTATTAATACATTTATTTTATTTTATGCAATCTGAGATTTTACATATGTATTTTGTGCCTAATTTTGCTTATACTTGCTTGATTATGGGATATCTATTAGGATACCTAATTTGAATTAGAAATTGAAATTAAAATTTAATTCAGATTAAATTAATTAGGAATAATCAGTTAGAATTGAGTGTGATTAATTAGACTTAAGCTTGTTTAATTAGTCTTAAACTTACTTAATTAACTTAAGCTAATCTAGCCCATATATGTGTGTTTAGAAAGGTTGAGCTCATAGTTTTTTATCATCCTTTTGCTGAAAATTTGAGAGTGAGAGAAGAGAGCTAGTTCTAGAGTGAGAAAGGAGGATTTGTGAAGAGAATTGTAGGAGAGTTCAAGAATTGTGTTAGAATTCTTCAAATTCAAGCTCTAGGTATGTCTTTAACCTCTAATTCTTGAATTTAATTCAATTAAGAAGTGCATTCAAGATGAGAATTAAGAATTTGTAAGAGGAATTGTAGAATTAACTTGAAGATGGTGGAAATTGGTTTAATATGGACATGCATGCATTACTTCATTATTTTTTAGTTTGATTTTCAAAACCCTTACGTGCATGAAGTTCACTCATTACTTCATATGTAGACATTTTGAAAGGAAATAGTTGAATTCTTTACATGCATGGCTAAATTATGAAGTTTTGAGTTTGGTTTTGTGAATTGAAAGAGGTTTTGGACCAGTAACTTGTAAAGGATCAAATATTCATGATTTATAAAGTGTTTCCATATGTTTGTACTAGCCATGCAAGCTTTTGGACTTCAAACTTGCGTTTTGAAAGCTAAAATTCTATTTTGAAAACCCAGATTTCGACCGCATCGCTCGAGCGGTGAAGTTACCGCTCGAGCTCACTTCATTGACATCCAATATTTTTGTAGAGGCATTGCACATCGCTCGAGGGACCAAAAGTTCGCTAAAGCGAACTCAATTTTCATTGCACTTGGCTCGAGCGACTGTCGAGCCTACACTACAAGAAATTACACTTTCAACGACTGAAAAAAATTTAGTTGCCAAAGGCACACGCATTAGCTACTAAAAGAAAATATGGTCAGCAAAGATGCAATCTTTAGCTACTAAAAATATTTGGTCGGCAAAAACACACTCTTTAGCTGTTAAAAAATAAATTTAGTTGGTATTTAGTTGACTTTTGGCTACTAATTACGGTTTAGTCGTTAAAAATAGGATTTTGGGAGACTAAAAAATAATTTGGTTGCTAATTGTAATCTTTAGCTATTAAAAATTTATTTTATTGCTATTTATTTCACTTTCGGCTACTAATTGTCTTTTAGTCGTGTAAAATAAGGTTTTGGGCGATTAAAAAATAATTTGGTCCCTAAATGTGTGATCTTTAGCTATGAAAATTTTATTTTATCGGTATTTATTTCACTTTCGACTACTAATTGTATTTTAGTCGTGGAAAATAAAGTTTTGGGCGATTAAAAAATAATTTGGTTTCTAAATGAGTGATCTTTAGCTATTAAAAAAAATTTAGTCGGTATTTTATTTATTTTTACCGACTCAAATTTAGTAGCCAATTGTGACGAAGAGTTTTGGAGGGAGGATTAAGGTTGCGTTTGGTAGAGTTTTGTAAATATGAATTGAGAGTATAAGTTGTATTTTGAGTTTGTGAGTTGTGAAATTGTGATTTGAGTGTAGAAAATTTGTTTGGTTATGATTTTTGAATAGAGTGTTGAATAGAGTTTTGAATTATATGTGGAATTGAGTTTTGAAAATTTGATGTGACATGTGAAATAATAAAATTTGTTTGGTGATGAGTTTTCAAAATAGTTTTCAAAACTTAATTCAACTTATAATTGATAATCAAACACACAACTCATAATTCGATATCCGTATTTTTGATCAACAGTCATAACCAAACTATTTTTAAAATACTCAAATAAAAAAATAAATTTTTTTGAATTAATTATTTTTAAGTAATTTTTTTGAATAATTTTTTTTTTCAAATAACTTCTATGTCAATTATTTTATTTAAATTAATTTTTCTGTCAATTCATTTTTTAGGCCTGTATAAACATTAAAAATATTTAGAAAATTAAAATATTAAAAATATTTAGAAAATTAAAATATTTACAATTAAAATATCAAAAATTAAAATTAAAATATTAAAATAGTTTTATGAAAATTAAAATATTAAAATATTCCTATAAAATAAAATAAAATATTTAAAATAAAAAAATAAAAAATATTTAAAATAAAAATTAAGTTGTTTTTGAGTTTTAAAAAGAGTTTTAAGTTGTGTGTTTGGTTATGAGTTTTGAAAAGTAATGATTATGGTTTGAAATGAGTTTTGAGAAATAAATGTAGAATTATAATTTGAAAGGTGCAATCAAATACCACACTCAAATCAGTGGTGAAACTATATTTTAAAATCTAAACCAATCAGAGCCTAAAATTTTCATGTTATTCCTAAATAAATTAGCGATGAAAATTTGTGGTTTGTCGGGAAAAAAAAGACTAAACAATATAGAAGTCGATTACCCTCTCTCTCTCTCACTCATGCCTCTGTCGCTCTGTTTCTCACTCACGCCTCTTCCCTCTTCTATATCTCTTTGCCCCCGTTTGTTTGGGGTCATACGGAGAGGATTGGAATTGATAGTGAGGTGAGACTACTATATGGAGTGTTTGTTTTGAGAGATGGGGAGGTGACTCCTAATCCCTTGGTATTAGTAAAGGCCTTGGAAGGGGGAATAGAAAGGAGGAGGTAGAGATGGTATTAGAAAAATAGTGACGGGATTATAAATTTTTTTATCATTTTTTATTTTTTATATATTGGGAATTTTTTTTAAATATTAATGTTTAATTTTTTTATTTGTTTTATTATTTTATATAAAAATAATTTAACAATTCCTACACTAACAACTATAATCAAAACAAACACAATTTTACTTAATCTCCTCACTATCGATCCCTTCACTATTAATCCCCTCACTATGAATCCCCTCCATTCTACCTCTGAAAACAAACGGGGCCTGTCTCCATCACAAGGGTTCCTAGAGCATCACCGCAAGGGTTGCAGGACCATCATCGCTTTGTCTCCTAGGTATGTCCTCTATTTCGTCTCTCTCGCATCTCTCTCCCTCTCGATTTCTCTGTCTCATTCTCACTGTCTCCCTCTCTCTCTCTGTCTGTGTTTATACACACACATATATATATATATATATATACACACACAAATCATATGTACGGAACTTTGATGCTTTATATAATCGATTATACATTGGTAATGTCATCCAAATATGGATATATTTAGTAGTATACATTGATTAGATGACAGTTGCTTGGGGTAAGATGTTATTGATATTAGGGAAATGCCGAATCTACTACCTGCCTTGCATGTTATTTGTTTTGCATCAAATGTTTACATGTTTGATGCCTACAGTGAGTAGTGTGATTTTGTGACACAGATCTTTTGGATCTTCTATCTATTGTTTTATTTTTTTATCTCCAAGGTCGAACATTTCAGGAAGTTCAATTATTGGTATTGCGTATTTTGGAAGCAAACTAAATTTTGAGGGTTTCAATTGTTTGTCCAGATGGCTATTGTTGATGATGTATAGAGGTCTTTATAGGGGTGTGCTCTGATCTATGCGAATTGGGTTTTAGGATTGTATCGTCTGATTGACTTCAATGGATCCATGTCGATCCTTCAGGTAGGTTACAATACTAATAAATATTTGAATCTCTGAACATCGAAATGAGAATTCAATAGCAGATGGAGAAATTAAGATCACAAAACTATACACCTCGTCTGACGGCGGAGGCATTAGAGCTGAGATTAGCTGAGTGTTAGACAAGATGCCACTTAATTTTGAGATTGTTGGGCTTATTTAGCTATAAGGCTGCTTTTCTTCTACAAATGCAGCAAACTAAAGCAACTGATGTTGGTTACTGGTTAGCATCATCTTTTGCTATTTGCAATCTGTTATGTCATCATGTTGTAAACTCGATATCTCCATCTGACCATGTCCATCATTTGCACACTAATAAAAACTTATTTGGTGGTTTGTAGCTTATCTATATAATTTTCAGAAAAAAATTATTGATTGGCTGATTTTTAATCGGAACAGACTGAGGTGTTGCATTGTCATTGGTTTGTGATAAAGTGGGGGTATCATTGCCCAATGAAACATTTCCTCCTCGGTTTTGGATCTAAATTTGATCCGGAAAATGGTTTTTTAATTTTTAATTAAAAAAGCCACCCTCGGGTGGTGGTTTGGTGATTAAGGACACAGGATTTGAGTCTGTGTAATAAAAAAAGCCACCGACTAAGATGCATATACTTTCATACATAGGCAAGATTCTTGGCCTTAGGCCACCCTATATATTAGTATCTCTTTCATTTTTGGTTATGTTTATATATATATATATATATATTCAGAAACAACATCATATGACCTCCAATTACTCATAAAACACTCAAAGTTGCAATATAATCGTAACAGTAATGTTTTTTTTTTTTTTTCTTTTCCTGCAAGCATATTTGTAATTTAATGGAATATTTCTTCCACATTTGATGCAATGGTAGATAAAAGTGTTTGGAGAGAAGAAAAAGTACTTACTTGGGTTTGGGATCGACCCACAAGCCTCTACCATAGCTGCATCACGAGCACGTGATAAGGACATGGAGGCAATGAGAGCTGAGATGCAGGCACTTTGTGAAGAGCAACAAAGAGATCGTGACGAGTTGATGAAAGAGCGAGAGAAGCCGAGAGATATTACAATGAGATGTTGAAAGAGCGAGAGGAGTGTGAGAGATGTTACAATGAGATGTTGAAAGAGCGGGAGCTGGGACAGAAAGCTCAGGAGGAGACAAATACAAAGGTTGAGCATCTGAATAACATAGTCGCCAAACTAACACACCTCTTGGGGGTGTAAGCTAGTCATTTGACGTTCACTGTTTGGTAAGAACAATTTTATTAATGTCATATATACTTTGTTAAAATATGTTAGCTTTAACAATTAATAGGACAGACAGTACGTAAATAGGACACGTAAGTTGGGAGTTAGAGTCGAGAATGTCTTAAACTTAGTCGAAAAAAGGCGTTTGGGGAGCGTAAATGCCAAACAACCCCCCAACCACTGTTGTGATGTAACGGAAAGCTTTCCGGTGCCAAATGTGATCTGTAGGGACAGACAATACGTAAATAGGACAGGTAGGTTGGGAGTTAGAGTTGAAAATGCCATAAACTTAGTCGAAAAAAGGAGTTCGAGGGGCGAAAATGCAAAACAGCCCCCCAGCCACTGTTGTGATGTAACGAGAAGCTTCCCAGTGCCAAATGTGACCTGTAGGGATAGGCGGTACATAAATAGGACATGTAGGTAGGGAGTTTGAGTTGAATATGCCATAAACTTAGCCGAAAAAAAGGCGTTCGGGGGGCGAAAATGCAAATTAGTGCACCAACCACTGTTGTGATGTAACGAGAAGCTTTCCGGTGCTAAATATGACCTGTAGGGACAGACGGTACATAAATAGGACACGTAGGTTGGGAGTTAGGGTCGAGAATGCCTTAAACTTAGTCGAAAAAAGGCGTTCGGGGGGCGAAAATGTAAAACAGCCCCCCAACCATTGTTGTGATGTAGCGGGAAGCTTCCTGGTGCCAAATGTGACCAGTAGGGACAGACGTTACGTAAATAGGACACGTAGGTTGGGAGTTAGAGTCGAAAATGCCATAAACGTAGTCGAAAACGACGTTCGGGGCTCAAAAATGGAAAAATATGTATTAATTATGTACAATGATTACTTGTAAAATATTACTAGTTGGGTAATACATGAGTTGGAGTTTTACATATTTTTCTTTCATATGTATTCGAGTATGCAAAACTAATGATTACTTTGAAAAGATTAATTAAGCTCGAGTTGTGTATGTTTTTTTTTTTGTTTTTTATAATTTTAAATATGCCAATATTTAGTCAATACTAATGATTAATTTTATTTTTACAGATGATTTTTGACGTGCACCTCTGGATACGACTTTTTTTGGCAAGTACGGAGGAAGACATTGTTTTAATACCTTCGTCCTTATAATTGTTTGTAAAAATTACATTTTTGGCGTGGTACATATCTAAAAAATGGCGTGATACAGATTACCATTGGACGTGGTACAAATTAGTTTTTGGGACGGTACAGATAAAATTTTTGGTGTGGTACAGATTAGTCTTTTGGAATGATACAGATTACCTTGTGGATATTAAGGGGTTGTTTGGGGTGTCCTAAATAAGTGCACTTTTTGTCTTTTTGGACTAAAAAGTTGAGGAAAAAATATGGACTTTTGGGTTAACTTTTTGATTTTTTATAGAAAAATGTGTATTAAAAAATTACATAAATAAGTGTATAGAGGAATAAAGTAATGGTATAGGCCGTACGGTTGGAAGCAGCGCAGCAGAGGGTGTGTAGGAGATTGATTCTCTACTTTTCGGGCATAAATTGGTCGGTTCTGTTCGGCCCATGGGGGCCACCACAGGTCCCGTTTTACTAATCGGAACAGTTCAATGTGTAGAACTTGTCGAGTACTATATGCTTGTAAAAAATCACGTTGATTGGATATCGATAGCTATCTGATCGTATTAGTTTTTTTTGTTAAATGTTAACTATAACACCATCCATTTTTATACAAAACTGATTTGATCATATATTTAGCGATATTCGATAGACATGATTTTTTATAGGCATATAGTACTAGACGAGTTTTACATATTGAACAGTTCAAATTATCAAAATGGGACCCATGGTGGGCCCCCACGGGCCCAGCTCTACCATCCAATTTAATGAATATTTTACTCCCTATTTTTTTTTCCCCCCAATCACTGACGGGTCCATCACATCAGTACCTTGTTAATTGTATTTTTTTTATTTGTATTATTATGTGTATATTATTTTTTTAATATTTTTTTTAATGAATAGTGATAACTGTTTAACTTTTTTGATAACTTTTTGACTTTTTAGATTTTTTGAGAGTTCCCAAACCAGCCCTAAATTTGGTTAATCATCTGTTATGAATGGAATTATATTTTTGAGGTTGGATTATATATTTGGTTTGTATGGAATTCCTATTACATTTAGAATTTGACGTTGAATATGAATTTTTTGTTGAATGGTTGACAATATAATCAGTATTCATGGATTATTTTGTTTATACAGGGCACAAGTTGCACCAATAATGGAATAAATGGGACTTACGTGTAGGTCATAATAAGTGGATTTATTGTCCAATAGGTCCGATGATAATTAGTGACATTTTTAATTAAACACTATTAAAAAAAAGTCATACATTGTTAATTTTCAGTGATATTATGAAAATTTTGCCACAAAAAATGTAACTCATTATAAGTTTTAGCGATAGTTTAAAAAAATCGCCACAAAAAGTCACTAATTCACAACTTTTAGCGATAATTTAAAAAATTAGTCGTAGAAAAACGTCATTAATTGTATGTTTTAGAATTTATAAAAATCATGACAAAAAAAAGTCACTAATTATTAATTTTTAGTTATATGTGTAAAAAATCGTCACAAAAAAATTATTTTTAGTTACGATTTTATCAAGATTTATTTTCAATAGGATTTGATAGGAATTAAATCCAATTATTAGAACCTATTGGTAGTTTACCCGAATAAATACAGGTGGTACAGAAATTAAATTTTAAAAAAAAATTATACAGTTTTTGGTGACTAAATACGTTGGTAGCCAAAATACAAGCAAAGGTTTTGTTGACTAAATATTTGGTAGTAAAAAAGAAAAAATGGCTTTTGGCGACCAAATAGTAGTGAAAAAAAAAATTAGAATGACAGAAAAAACTATTGCCGACTAAATATTTTAGTCACGAAAAAATACGGAATCCTTCGGCGACTAAAATGTTTGGTCGTAAAAAGAATGAAATGAAAATATGTAGTCTTTTGGTGACTAAAATATGTAGTCGTTAAAACTAACAACGGCTAAAGTATTTGGTTGCTAAATGTATTATTATATTACAAACTAAAATGTGTAGTCACTAAATGTATAATTATTTCCAACAAAAGTTTGTGTTGGTGACTAAATCTTGCAGTCTCTAATAGTTGAATTTATTTTTATGTTAGAACTTTCGGCGACCAATATGTTAGTCGCCAAAAGGTGACCTTTGGCAACTAATACCAGTTTAGTAGCCTAAAGTTTTACATTAGCGACCAAATTACAATTTAGTCGCCAATAGTATCGCCGACAAGGTTTAGCCGACCACCTGGGCGACAAAAAGTTTTAGTCGCCATTGACTTTCAACGACCAAAAAAGGGGGCTTTGGCGACTAATATTTTAGTTGCTAAATGTGTCATTTCTTGTAGTGCTAGATTTCGAGCATCTAATACTTTTGCGGACGGACTGACCGCTCGAGCGAACACCCTGTTTTCAGCAACTTTTGAAAAATACTTTAATATGCATATTTTCATTCCCATGTCCTTTTAGGCATTCTTGGACATTGTTTATGCATCATTAATGAAGGAATAAGTTGGAAACCATTTCAGAAATTGAATTGAATCGGAATAGGATTGGATTAAATAATTATTGAGTGGTATGTTTCATTGTATCTTTGTTATCTGTTTTGTGTAGGTTGGTCACCTGAAACTTAACATTAGTTCAAACCACTGTGAGTAGTATCTCTATAAAGATATGTTCAAAATGTGTTTCAAAATTGTCACATGAATGATATTTTGAAATTTTATTTTTATATATGAATGAATGAATGTCTTTTTTGAAATGTATTCGTGACATCTTTTAATGAGGCTCTTGCTTGGGAGACACAATACCATGGCCCTTCGATTATTGGAATTACAGAGATCTCTGATATTTGACCTGAGCAGTCCCTTCGCTAGACCTAGATGATCCCTTTGATATAGGCCTTTTTGGCCCCTATGTTACTCTATTCACGTATGATGTTTTGATAATAGCTTTCGATATGGCAAATGCTTTGTTTGAATTCGATATATGATTCATTTGGAACATAAGACATGTTTTATATTGTGATAGACTTCATTCATTAACCTCTTTATTTTGGTATTTGTTGGCTTTTTTAGCTTTCGAAGGTTATTATTGCAATTGCGAGCGTGCCGGCAAGGATTGAAATCCTTACAGATTAAATTCAAGTCAATTATCAAGCGATTGCGTTGACGGTTCTTTTGCCTCAACGAAGAGGACTTCAAAATTGTCAAGTGTAGAGAAAAGAAAAAGAAAAAGTAAAAGTAGAAAGAGGGACGAAGAAAGATGATTGAGTGAACAATCGAAATAATAATTACTTACCTCTACTCTTATGCTTCGAAAAGGAAGTACATAAAATGCTTCGAAATGGAAATGCTGAAAATAAATGCTTTGAAATATAAATCTATGTTAAATTACTGCTTCGAAATATAAATCTATGTTAAACTACTCATAAGATAAGGAAAATGACAAGAAATATTGAAATCAATTGTCTTTGATTATGAATTCTCGGATCATTACAATGTAGCCATTAATGGCTATTTATAGAGGAAAAAATACAACAATAACTACTTAGTAACTACCCATTTCTTCCATCTTCATTATTGTCTTGCCATGTGTCCTCCCACTCATCCACTTTGTCCTTCATATTCTCCATCATCTCTATAACTTCTTTTAACTTCCAAATGAATAAGAGGATGCCACGTGTTCTGCAATTATATAAACAATAAATAATAAAAATTGCAGATTTATGGTGCCAACATTACCTCCCGCGGCCCTTAAAAATGATGTTTACTTGAATTTTTGAAGGGCCGAACCAAACACATGACTAATCTAAGCAATAAAGTGCTTCGAATAATGTCAATAAAGTGTTTCGAATGATATAATAGCACCAATAAAGTGTTTCGAATGAGTATGAAATCATGACTAGATGACTCGAATTATGACTAGTAACAAGCTTCGAAAGTGGCATAAAGGACCAAAATCATTCTTCGAAGGTCGATGGAGCCGACAAAGGACGAATTACATCCTCACAACCACCATTATTATTTCTTCGAAGCTGTTGTTAATACCAGATAGAGTGCTTCGAAGCTTACAAAATTATGGCAAAACGGCTTTCGAAGCAACTTATGGCAAAACGACTTTCAAAGCTGTTTTTGGCCAACATTGTGGTTATTCAAATCTTATATGTTCTGGTTCACACATAATTAATGAAAATATTAATTTTGTGCTTCGAACCAATTATTAATTCTTTGAAGACACCAAAACTGTTGTTCTTCGAACCAACTTATCATGCCAAAAATAGGCATTATTCGACAACTAATTAATTGCTATTTTACATATATTTGAAGAGAGGTACACATTTCGAAAGTTTTCTCGCCCCATGTTACATTTCGAAGGTGTTTATTGATAATAAAACCACCATTCGAAAGTCACATATATTACTAAAGGATCAAAGTCGTCATTCGAAAGTGCTCACGACATCTCTTCGAACTAAATCCAAAGAGTTGGATTATTATGAAATTAGTTTGGCATTTTAACAAGCCATTAATGGCTATAAAATGATATTTCAATGAATAACATGCTTTGAAGTGTCTTGGGACATATTTCGAAGGTAACCACAAAACCAAATGATGATGGCTTTATGGATCAACCATATTTTTGGCCCAATATATTTCAATAATGAAATATTATTTGCTAGCCATTCCATCAAAGTCAACGTTTGATGTGATTCACAAATCCAAAATAGATTTTGAACAACAAAAATCATGGTATAGCGCGACCATAAAAATTCATACTTTTTGATAGGGCTGAGCAAGGAATCCGTGAAATCCGTAATCCGATCCAGTCCAGTCCAATCCGATAGGTTTGGATTGATTTTTTGAATCCGTGGTTCGGTTCCGGATTGAACAATTAAAAATCCATAGTCCACGGATTGGTTCCGGATTGAACTCCACGGTTTCGGATTGGAACCGATCCGAACCGTATACAAATAGTCTATATTTTTATTATACATCCTCCCCATAGTATCTTCTCTTATTCCATATAAAACCTAAACTCAAACCTAAACCCGCATAATATCTTCTTTTATAACTTTTGTTTGTTAGTTTTTAGTTTTAATTTGTAATGGTTTAAATACTTATGGTGAAACCAATTTTCTTATAGTTGTTTAAATTCTAGAACAGTATGTCGCTATTATAGAAAGACACGTTGCTATTGTGGAACTAATATAGCGCTATGTTTATGTTCTTATGAAATTAAAGTGTTATATATACATTTTTTTGTTATTTAATTATGTGAATCCGTAGTCCTAAACCGATCCAATCCGTGTTTAAATGGATTGGTTCGGATTGGTTTCATGATTTAAACGGATTGGATTGGTTTCAATTTTTCAGGAACCGTAAATAACGGATTGGTCCTAGTTTTACCCCTAATCCGGTCCAATCCGGACCATGCTCACCCCTACTTTTTGACACTTTCAAAAATTTTGAATTCATGAACAGTGGCTTGTTCATTATTCTTGACCATGTTTGGTTTAAAAACATGACTTTCACCGAATTGATTTTCATAATTCTTTGGCAAAGTGGGTTGTTTTTCCATGTTAGCCATTAATGGCTTATGAAAATCTCCCATAAGAATGTTATTTTCATGATTTGACTCTCTAAAAATTGGTTTTTGGAACCCCCGAGTCATGTATGAAACATCATTCTTAGCCAAATTTGGCTCAAAAATATGCTCTTTCGTTATGTTAATTTCATAATTTGGCTCTTTAAAAATGGACTCTTGAACCCCCGAGCCATTGATGAAATCAACTCTTTACTTTTGCTATTTTTAACTATGGAAAAATTCTGAAAAAATTCACTGATTCCGACCATTAAGGCCTCAGTTAAAGACTTGGTAGTGAGAGTTGATAATTCATCATTCCATTGGCGAATTTCCATATCAAGTTGATGAATTTCTCCAATTAAATGGTGTCTTTTTTCTTCCACCAAATAATATTGTAAGGGATGAAAATTTATTTCATCAAGAAAATGAATCTCTTTTTGAAGATCCAAAATTTCTTGTTTACGCCAATAAATTTCATCTAGGCTATTTGAAATGGACAAATCCAATTCATTTTTCAGTTATTACACTTGACGTCCCACCGGGCGTGCCAAAAATATATGTTGGCTTTTTTGGCTTTCGAAGGTTATTATTGTAATTGCGAGCGTGCCAACAAGGATTGAAATCCTTACAGATTAAATTCAAGCCAATTATCAAGTGATTGCGTTGACGATTCTTTTGCCTCAACGAAGAGGACTTCAAAATTGTCAAGTGTAGAGAAAAGAAAAAGAAAAAGTAAAAGTAGAAAGAGGGACGAAGAAAGATGATTGAGTGAACAATCAAAGTAATAATTACTTACCTCTACTCCTATGCTTCGAAAAGGAAGTGCATAAAATGCTTCGAAATGGAAATGCTGAAAATAAATGCTTCGAAATATAAATCTAAGTTAAACTACTGCTTCGAAATATAAATCTATGTTAAACTACTCCTAAGATAAGGAAAATGACAAGAAATATTGAAATCAGTTGTCTTTGATTATGAATTCTAGGATCATTACAATGTAGCCATTAATGGTTATTTATAGAGGAAAAAATACAGCAATAACTACTTAGTAATTACCTATTTATTTCATCTTCATTCTTGTCTTGCCATGTGTCCTTCCACTCATCCACTTTGTCCTTCTTATTCTCCATTATCTCTATAACTTCTTTTAACTTCCAAATGAATAAGAGGATGCCACGTGTCCTGCAATTATATAAACAATAAATAATAAAAATTATAGATTTATGGTGCCAACAATATTACTCACTGGGCTCCAGCTCACTCCTCTTCCTTATATATATATAGGTGAGCACGTGGATCGTCAAGTCTAGAGTTGCTTTTGGGGAGTCTACCTTTTTGAGAAGCCGTTTGTGAAGTGCCTCCGTGATGGGGCGTGCTTAGTCTTTGGAGGAGCCAAGCTTTTGTCAATCCTTTGTGAAGTCTTTTGTTTATGCTTTTTGAAGAACTTGTTTGTACATGTGAAGTTGAAAGTTTAAGTTTATTGTAAATATTACAATGGAATATATGAATGAAATCCAAGTTTCTTATGAAGTTTGTCATATAAGCACCGCTTAATGGACTTGTTTATTATTGTTAATACTTCCGCTATGCTCTGTAATTTATTAGATGATTTGTATTTATCTTTGAGGCCGAAAGTAATCTAAGATTACTGAATAGTCATAACCTAAACCTCTAGGGATGTATTTAGGTTGTGACAAGTCCACTACTTCATTTGCAATCATCATCCCATCAAAAATATTTATACCTCCTAAGAAAGCAGTTTGGACTTCACTGATGATGTAACAACCCTCACCTTACTCTTGTCATACTTGCATACATTCTTGCATGGTCTTGCTTTATTATGTTAATTGGAAGGATTTGTTTGCCTTGTTTTGTTAGTATTACTTGCGTGATCTTGTCCCTTGTTCGGTGTGTGCGTAGCCGAGGTCATCTTGAGCTTAGTCCGCCTTTGAACCTTGTACTTAGATTTGTTTTGAGATCTTGTTCAACCCCATCTTCACATCGGGCATTCATTGCCGAGATGCTTTGCACTTAGTGAACCTTGTCCTTGGGCAGGTATGGCCTAGGCCGAGATGTGGCACAGCTTAGTCAAGTGTCGTCCTCCCTAGCCGATGTTTTGTTATCCTGTTGCTGGATCCTTGATTTGAGCCGATGTCATCTTATTGCCGATGTGTCTTACCCGAGCTTGCTGCATACGCTTTGTCAGAGACTTGTCTTGTCTATCAATCACCTTTTTGGAGCTGAACCAACCCGATAACGCCACGTGTCCGAGCTGATTGTTAAGGCAGCCGGCAGACCTTGAAACAAATCATTTTCTTGTCTCAAATCCTTGTTTTAGAGAGAGAAGCTCTAGAGAGGAGGAAGAAGAGTTCTTGAGTGAGAGTAGTCTTCCAAGCTTGATCTTCGTGGCTTGAACCGTTAGATTCGAGCTTTGGGGTAAGATTCTTGATCTCCTTTGGTTGTTCTTGCTGAATATCTAGCTGCATTGCATGATCGGATCTGTTTTGCATGGCATGCATTGTTTTGAAGTTGGTTTTGGAAAGAGAAAATGGTTTTTCATGTGTTCTTGAAGAAAATCTCGTTTTGATTCGAAAGTTGGAACGGAAACCATGTTTTTGTGTTTGTTCTTGCATGACTTTCTTGAATGGGTACCCAGGTCCATATTTTGAACTCTTGGCATGAAAACTCAGATTTTTGTAACAAGTTGTGAGCTTGCATCCATCTTTCAAATGATCATGTTCTTCATATTCTTCAAAAGGAAAACCCAGGTTTCCCTGACCTTGTTTAGCGGGACCTCGGCGTAGTCCTGAACGGTACCCAGTGTGTCTTCGTGAAACGGGAGCAGTGATTAAGCTTCCAGCTTGTTTTGCTTTGTCTTTGACTTGGATCTGGCAAGAATGCCGAGATCATTTGCATGTATATAGAGCTTGCTTTGAGAATGTGACTTGCCATGTGATTGTAGGTCCTTGATATTTGCTTCGAGTCTACACCTGAAGAACTAGGTGAGTGGTATTATTGATAAAGCTATGTTATACTTGTTTTGATAAATCTTGCTTGCCTTGTTTTGACAAAAGTATTTTGTTAGCATGAATAAATAGCTCTTGTTTTGATGTGTCAAGTATACTCCTTGTTGATGCCATCTTTGAAAAGGATACGATCCTTGTTAAATCGGGCTACGGGCCTAAGTAACACAAGTCCCTTGTGCTGGAGGACTCTAAACTTTCGCAGTACTAAGTATAAAAGGATACGGTCCTTGTTAAATCGGGCTACGGGCCTAAGTAACACAAGTCCCTTGTGCTGGAGGACTCTAAACTTTCGCAGTACTATGTGTAAAAGGATACGGTCCTTGTTAAATCGGGCTAAGGGCCTAAGTAACACAAGTCCCTTGTGCTGGAGGACTATAAACTTTCGCAGTACCTTTGACCAAACGATTACGGATCGTACAGCCCTTGATACTTGATGATGAATACGGTTCATCCCTTGCTTCGCCGATGTTATGATACTTGAATGATGAATACGGTTCATCCCTTGCTTCGCCGATGTTATGATACTTGAATGATGAATACGGTTCATCCCTTGCTTCGCCGATGTTATGATACTTGAATGATGAATACGGTTCATCCCTTGCTTCGCCGATGTTATGATATTTGATTGATGAATACGGTTCATCCCTTGCCTTGCTAAAGTTGATGAGTTTTGTTTTCGAAGGACCTCGGCTATATTCATGCAAAACCTTTATTATTAGTACCATTCACTGAGTATTTGTACTCACCCCTCTATATATATGTAGGTGATGAGCAGGACGGCGGCGACGCCTAGATCGTTTTGGATGCTTGTTTTGGATTCGTGCTTGTGTCGGCTTTGCTTTTGTATTTACGTCGGCGATGCCTTTCATTGCATGTCGGAAAATCTTGAAAATCATGCTTCTTGACTTGTATTTATTGTATTTTGTATATGTCGGCTCGAGAAGCCTTTTGATCAAGATGTAACTCATATTTTGCTTACTGTATTTAAATTGTAAAGATGAATGACATTGCATTTGATCTATGCACAGCTCTTATGGACGACTTGTATTTTGATTTACTTCTTCCGCAATCATGAGCCCCGTTCCTTATCACTCTGATTATATTAAGTTTTTGAAAGTTGGCCTTCGGTAATTACGGATTACTGGCCATCACGGCACCAAACTACTAGGGGCGGTTTGGGGTCGTGACAGAATGGTATCAGAGCACAAGTTCCTCGGTATACGTTAATCACACACTTTGAGTCCTAAAGAGCATAGGATTTCCCTTAGAAAGATGTTAGGGTTGCATCATGGTATTTGTTGTTTGAGTGAGGTGTGCATTGTCTTGATATGCTTATTTGTTGCTTGCCTACGTGGTTATTTGCTTATTTGTTTTAAAGTCATACTTTGCACGATCATAGCATCATGAGAAGAGGTAAACCTCCAATCGGCCGGGATCAGCCCGAAGACAGAATGGATAGACTGGAAAGATTGGTTGAAGGTTTGGCCCGCGAGTTGAGGCAAACCAGACAGCAGTTCGCTAGTGCTACGTCGACTCAGGCCGAGCAGACCAACGGCCGAAATGTAGTTCCACCTCCTCCAGTGCCGCAGGTTCCCCCGCAACCAGCCTTATATGGGGATGGCACGATTGCTTTGATCAGGGAGTTCAAGAAAATGAGACCACCGAGGTTCTCTGGGGGTATAGAGCCGATGAAGGCTGAAGCATGGGTTTTGGAAATGGAGAAGTTATTCGAGATCTTCCCTAGCACCGACGCTCAGAAAGTGACGTTGGCAGCATTCACATTAGATGATGACGCCCGCAGGTGGTGGATGATGGTTAGAGGGAGCAATCCAGATTTGACCTGGACCCGATTCTTAGAGTTGTTCTACAAGAAGCATTTTCTCCTAAGTGTTCGAAACCGCAAGGCTACCGAATTTCATACTCTGACGCAAGGCAACAGAACAGTGGCGGAATATGACCGCGCTTTCACTGAACTGGTAAGGTTTGTACCTCACATGACCAACGATGAATATATGAAGGCCAGGAAGTTCGAGTGTGGGCTTCGTGGACCGATTCAAGACCGGGTCAACTTGCTTGATATGCCAACTTATGCCGAAGTATTGGACAAAGCCATTCAGGCCGAAGCTAATCTGAACCGATACCAGAGCTCAGGAGAAAACCAGCGAAAGAGGCAGAACTATGACAATCGCCGAGGACAGTTGAGCACCAAGAAGAAAATGAACATGGGCAGTACTAGTAACCTAAGGCAGGAAGGGAGCGCTAAGCCGATGTGTTCGGATTGTGGGAAACAGCATTTCGGGATCTGTCGACGAACGTCTGGAGCTTGTTATGAATGTGGCGAGATGGGCCATTACGTGAGGGATTGCCCCAAAACAAAGGCTGATAACAACAAGAAAGGAGAGAATACCGCGGGTTCCGTTCAGAAGGGAAATGCTGGGAAAGGACAGATGAGACAGGGCAGAGTGTTTGCATTAGTACCAGGAGACACTCAGAATGCTGAGGCAGTAGTGTCAGGTATACTTCTAATTTGCTCCCAAGATGCTTATGTGTTGATTGATTCGGGTTCTACTCATTCGTTTATATCTACTAAGTTTGCCGCGAAAATTAATAGAGAACTAGAGCCCCTTGATTACGTGTTGTCTGTATCTACTCCATCTGGGAGATCTATGTATGTTGCATCCATTTACAGAGCATGTGTTGTTGTGATTGAGAATGTTGAGTTATTAGTAGATCTAATGCCTCTAGACCTAGCTCATTTTGATATTATACTGGGAATGGACTGGTTAGTTGCAAACGACGCATCTATTAATTGTGTTTCGAAGAGTGTCACACTGAGACCCCCAAACCTAGCCGAGATTACTTTCCAGGGTAAAGGGGTAGTGCCCCCACCTTACTTGATTTCGTCCATTAAGGCCTGTAAGTTAATTCAGAAGGGGTGTCGAGGTTACTTGTGTAGTATACTGAGTGATCCAAATGGAAATGTTAACTTAGCCGACATCCCGATTGTTAATGATTTCCCCGACGTCTTTCCAGACGAATTGCCTGGCCACTTGACCGATAGAGAAATAGAGTTTACAGTTGACATCATGTCAGGGACACAGCCGATCTCCAAAACACCTTATAGGATGGCACCAGCTGAACTTAGAGAATTGAAACTGCAATTGCAAGAGTTGTTAGATAAGGGATTTATTAGGCCGAGCACTTCACCATGGGGAGCACCTGTTTTATTTGTTAAGAAGAAGGATGGCACACTCCGTCTTTGTATTGACTATAGAGAACTCAATAAAGTCACCATTAAGAACAAGTACCCGTTACCTAGAATTGATGATTTGCTTGATCAGTTACAAGGAGCACGAGTCTTTTCTAAGATCGACCTTCGGTCTGGTTACCATCAGCTTAAAGTTAAAGCCGAAGATGTTGAGAAGACTGCTTTTCGAACAAGATATGGCCACTACGAGTTTTTAGTAATGCCTTTTGGAGTGACCAATGCCCCTGCTGCATTTATGGATTTAATGAACAGAATCTTCAAACCATATTTAGATGAATTTGTAGTTGTTTTCATTGATGACATATTGATCTATTCCAAGAGTGATATTGAACATGAAAACCATTTGAGACTTGCCTTGCAGATTTTGAGAGAACGGAAATTGTATGCGAAGTTTAACAAGTGTGAGTTTTGGCTTTCTACCATCTCATTTTTGGGTCATTTGATTAATGAAGAGGGTATTTCAGTAGATCCTAGCAAAGTTGAAGCCGTAGTAAATTGGCCGAAGCCGACTAATGTGTCCGAGATTCGTAGTTTCCTGGGTTTGGCAGGTTATTACAGAAAGTTTGTGAAGGATTTCTCAAGGATTGCAATTCCGTTAACGCAACTGACTAAGAAGGGAACACTGTATGAATGGACTAAAGATCGGGAGTCAGCCTTCCAGGAACTGAAGACGAGGTTAATTACAGCACCAGTACTGGTACTACCATCAGGTAACGAAGAGTTTCATGTCTATAGTGATGCATCGCATAAGGGTTTGGGTTGTGTATTAATGCAAAAGGGTAAGGTTATAGCTTATGCATCACGTCAGTTGAAACCTCATGAGAAAAACTATCCTACCCACGATTTAGAATTAGCGGCCGTAGTATTTGCTTTGAAGATTTGGCGCCACTATTTGTATGGAGCTACTTGTCAGGTTTTTACAGATCATAAGAGCTTAAAGTATCTATTCACTCAGAAGGAATTGAATTTGAGACAGAGACGGTGACTTGAATTGTTGAAAGACTATGATATGCAAATTCAATATCACCCGGGAAAAGCCAACAGTGTAGCCGACGCTTTGAGCAGAAAGTCAGATGGAAATTTGGCGTGCTTGACCATGATGACAGTGGAGCCGACTATTGTTGATGAGGTAAAAACAAGACAGATGGAAGATGACTTCTTCAAGAAAATAGCCGAGGAGATTGACACAAGGCCGAGACCAGGTTATACCATCGAGAATCAAGTGCTCAAGTTTGAGGGAAGGTTATGCGTGGCCGACATCCCAGAGTTAAAGAGGAAAATTTTGCAGGAAGCTCATGGTTCTAAGTTTGCCGTCCATCCAGGGAACACCAAAATGTATCAAGATGTGAAGCAGACCTTCTGGTGGCCAAATATGAAGAGAGAAATAGCCGAATTCGCGTCCCAGTGTTTACATTGTCAGCAGGTGAAAGTAGAACATCAAAGACCAGCAGGACTTCTTCAACCTTTGCCGATTCCCGAGTGGAAATGGGAGCACATCTCCATGGATTTTGTGATTGGGTTGCCGAAAACACCAAAGGGTATGGATTCAATTTGGGTTGTTGTGGATAGGTTAACTAAGTCAGCACACTTTCTACCCGTTAAGACTACCTTCAACGCCAATCAACTTGCCTTGCTATATGTGAACGAGATTGTCAGACTTCATGGAGTGCCGATGTCAATTGTTTCAGACCGAGATCCTAAATTTGTTTCTAGATTTTGGCAGAGTTTACAGAGGGCTTTTGGAGCCGAGCTGAGATTTAGTACAGCTTTTCATCCCCAGGCAGATGGGCAAACCGAGAGGACAATTCAGACGCTTGAAGATATGCTTAGACTTTGTGTGTTGGACTTCCAAGGAAGTTGGGGAGCACATTTGCCCTTAATAGAATTCGCTTACAATAACAGTTATCAAGCTAGCATTGGCATGGCGCCGTATGAAGCCTTGTATGGAAGAAAATGTAGGTCGCCGATATGTTGGACCGAAGTCGGAGACAGAACTCTGCTTGGTCCCGAATTGATTCAAGTGACAACAGAGAAGATTAAACTTATCCAACAGAGGATTAGAACTGCCCAGAGCCGACAAAAGAGCTACGCCGACCAGAGAAGGAATGAGTTAGAGTTCGAAGTTGGGAATCATGTATTCCTGAAGGTTTCACCAATGAAAGGGGTTTCCAGATTTGGAAGGAAAGGTAAGTTAGCACCTCGCTATATTGGGCCATTTGAAATTCTTGAGAGAATTAATTCCGTCGCCTACAGACTTGCTTTGCCACCGGATTTGAGCCAAGTCCATAATGTGTTTCATGTTTCGATGTTGAGAAAATACGTCCGAGATCCACTACATGTAATTGATCATTCTGAGATCACGGTTAATGAGGATTTGGGCTACAAGGAGAAGCCAATGAGGATTATTGACCGACAAGTGAGGCAATTGAGGAACAGAGCGATACCGATGGTAAAGGTCGAATGGAAGGAGCATTATGGCACAGAAGCCACGTGGGAAAAGGAAGAGGATATGAGAATCCGTTATCCGGAGTTGTTCTGGGAACAAGGTAATCTAAGTTTGGAGACCAAACTTCCTTAAGGGGGGTAGGATGTAACAACCCTCACCTTACTCTTGTCATACTTGCATACATTCTTGCATGGTCTTGCTTTATTATGTTAATTGGAAGGATTTGTTTGCCTTGTTTTGTTAGTATTACTTGCGTGATCTTGTCCCTTGTTCGGTGTGTGCGTAGCCGAGGTCATCTTGAGCTTAGTCCGCCTTTGAACCTTGTACTTAGATTTGTTTTGACATCTTGTTCAACCCCATCTTCACCTCGGGCATTCATTGCCGAGATGCTTTGCACTTAGTGAACCTTGTCCTTGGGCAGGTATGGCCTAGGCCGAGATGTGGCACACCCCGGCCAAGGTGTGGCACAGCTTAGTCAAGTGTCGTCCTCCCTAGCCGATGTTTTGTTATCCTGTTGCTGGATCCTTGATTTGAGCCGATGTCATCTTATTGCCGATGTGTCTTACCCGAGCTTGCTGCATACGCTTTGTCAGAGACTTGTCTTGTCTATCAATCACCTTTTTGGAGCTGAACCAACCCGATAACGCCATGTGTCCGAGCTGATTGTTAAGGTAGCCGGCAGACCTTGAAACAAATCATTTTCTTGTCTCAAATCCTTGTTTTAGAGAGAGAAGCTCTAGAGAGGAGGAAGAAGAGTTCTTGAGTGAGAGTAGTCTTCCAAGCTTGATCTTCGTGGCTTGAACCGTTAGATTCGAGCTTTGGGGTAAGATTCTTGATCTCCTTTGGTTGTTCTTGCTGAATATCTAGCTGCATTGCATGATCGGATCTGTTTTGCATGGCATGCATTGTTTTGAAGTTGGTTTTGGAAAGAGAAAATGGTTTTTCATGTGTTCTTGAAGAAAATCTCGTTTTGATCCGAAAGTTGGAACGGAAACCATGTTTTTGTGTTTGTTCTTGCATGACTTTCTTGAATGGGTACCCAGGTCCATATTTTGAACTCTTGGCATGAAAACTCAGATTTTTGTAACAAGTTGTGAGCTTGCATCCATCTTTCAAATGATCATGTTCTTCATATTCTTCAAAAGGAAAACCCAGGTTTCCCTGACCTTGTTTAGCGGGACCTCGGCGTAGTCCTGAACGGTACCCAGTGTGTCTTCGTGAAACGGGAGCAGTGATTAAGCTTCCAGCTTGTTTTGCTTTGTCTTTGACTTGGATCTGGCAAGAATGCCGGGATCATTTGCATGTATATAGAGCTTGCTTTGAGAATGTGACTTGCCATGTGATTGTAGGTCCTTGATATTTGCTTCGAGTCTACACCTGAAGAACTAGGTGAGTGGTATTATTGATAAAGCTATGTTATACTTGTTTTGATAAATCTTGCTTGCCTTGTTTTGACAAAAGTATTTTGTTAGCATGAATAAATAGCTCTTGTTTTGATGTGTCAAGTATACTCCTTGTTGATGCCATCTTTGAAAAGGATACGGTCCTTGTTAAATCGGGCTACGAGCCTAAGTAACACAAGTCCCTTGTGCTGGAGGACTCTAAACTTTCGCAGTACTAAGTATAAAAGGATACGGTCCTTGTTAAATCGGGCTACGGGCCTAAGTAACACAAGTCCCTTGTGCTGGAGGACTCTAAACTTTCGCAGTACTATGTGTAAAAGGATACGGTCCTTGTTAAATCGGGCTAAGGGCCTAAGTAACACAAGTCCCTTGTGCTGAAGGACTATAAACTTTCACAGTACCTTTGACCAAACGATTACGGATCGTACAGCCCTTGATACTTGATGATGAATACGGTTCATCCCTTGCTTCGCCGATGTTATGATACTTGAATGATGAATACGGTTCATCCCTTGCCTTGCCGATGTTATGATACTTGAATGATGAATACGGTTCATCCCTTGCTTCGCCGATGTTATGATACTTGAATGATGAATACGGTTCATCCCTTGCTTCGCCGATGTTATGATACTTGAATGATGAATACGGTTCATCCCTTGCTTCGCCGATGTTATGATATTTGATTGATGAATACGGTTCATCCCTTGCCTTGCTAAAGTTGATGAGTTTTGTTTTCGAAGGACCTCGGCTATATTCATGCAAAACCTTTATTATTAGTACCATTCACTGAGTATTTGTACTCACCCCTCTATATATATGTAGGTGATGAGCAGGACGGCGGCGACGCCTAGATCGTTTTGGATGCTTGTTTTGGATTCGTGCTTGTGTCGGCTTTGCTTTTGTATTTACGTCGGCGATGCCTTTCATTGCATGTCGGCAAATCTTGAAAATCATGCTTCTTGACTTGTATTTATTGTATTTTGTATATGTCGGCTCGAGAAGCCTTTTGATCAAGCTGTAACTCATATTTTGCTTACTGTATTTAAATTGTAAAGATGAATGACATTGCATTTGATCTATGCACAGCTCTTATGGACGACTTGTATTTTGATTTACTTCTTCCGCAATCGTGAGCCCCGTTCCTTATCACTCTGATTATATTAAGTTTTTGAAAGTTGGCCTTCGGTAATTACGGATTACTGGCCATCACGGCATCAAACTACTAGGGGCGGTTTGGGGTCGTGACAGATGACCTCTGGCAACACCTTCTTCAGTCTTTAAGCCAGGATCTTGGCCAAGATCTTAGGCTACACCCATTAAACTAATTGGCCTATAATTTGCCAAGCCACTAAGACTGATCTTCTTAGGGATGAGGGTAATAAATGAACTGTTCAAACCATTCACTAGCTTATTAGTGGTGTAAAACTCCTGCATAAGCTGAAAGAAATCATGTCTCATATACTTCCAACATTTCCGAACGCAAGCCATAAGGTCCAGGCGCTTTGTTCCCATTACACTCCTTCACAGCACTCCAAAATTCTTCCATCGTAAACTCAGATTCTAAAATTTCGACAACCTTGGCACTGTTCACTGGCACAAATGATCCAGACAGTTTTGGCCTTGATGGCCAGTCCTCTGAGAATAAAAAGAATATTTTTTCTTTCAAACTTCATAACCCTGATTAATATAATATTACATATTTTAAATTATGAACTACATTTATCGTAAGTATTTTGAAATAAAATTCAGGTACATATAAGATAGAACAAGGACAGATAAACCCCAATGGCGTTTTTCTAGTGAATCAAAATGACAAATGAAACTAAGAGCGGTAGAGGGGCTCAAGGATGGCGAGAGTCACAATCGATAGAATTGACGATGACTTGTAAGGCTAAGGGTGGCTCTCCATCCTTGCTGGCTACTTTGGTTGCACAATTTTGCATTTCTTTGTTCTTACCCCACAGAAGAATGTACAATCCAGCAATTACAGTAACTGATCCCACCAAGCTGCTCATCAAAAGACCAATACATCCAAAATTTTAGTAATATATATATATATATATATATGTTTATTCATTATCAATATTTGAAAAGTAGTACATAAATTTTTTTTTTTTTTTGAAAAAAAAATAAAGGTTACCTTCCAAGATGAAGCTGTTCATGGAGGATGGGAATGTCAACCATGGCTGCCATTATCTGAACAAGGGGACTGAATGCAGCAGTGAAGAGGGGACCCCTTTTCTTGACGCACCATGACATCCCCACATAACACAAACCTGATCCTACCATCCCCTGCGTCCCCCACCATTTACCCATTCATTAATTACTACTTACATTAGTTAATGCCATACATTTCACAACATAATAAAAGGGGTCATACTTTGGAAAAAAATTTAAAGGCTTAAGTGAAGCTCAAGGCAAATAAAAAAAATGCAAACATGGACTAACATCTCCATTCGAATAATAAAATTTGCCTATTAAAATGTAGTAATAACGGGTTAAAATTGCTAAAAGCAAGATTCAATTTTGTGTTATTTTTGCACCTTTGCGTCATTTTGGTTCTTATACTTTTATTTATCTCAATTTTGTTCCTTAATTTTAGATTTCATATCAATTCGATCCAATTGATAAAACCGTTTGAGGTGATTGAGGTTAACTCACTGAGTTGAGCAAATCAATAAGTTTCCCCCAAAAAGTATGATATATGCCACTTATTTTTATATTTTCTATAAGAAAATGTTAACAATTGTAGTCAATTAGACCAACAAAGTCATAAATTCAAAGTCAAAATCAAGCCAATTAAAATTATAAGGACTAAAATGACACAATAATCAAATTATAGGAACTATTGGCGTAATTTGTCCTATTTATTAATTTAGAATGTGAGTACTCTAAATGGAGTGTTTGTTTCGACAGACTAAATAACAAGTGATTGCAATGAAATTTACTATTAGTCTTGAGATAAGTAGTCTTTGGACTATTTTATTAAAAATGATATATATTTGATTATTAGTCTTTCTTTCATTTTTTTAACTGAACAATGGATTAATAAGTATGTTTGACATGGAGTCTAATCCACGCTTTAATTTCATCAAACAAACACCAGATGGTGCAACTAAAATATGAGTTAAGTTGTGTGTATTATATATAGGGCTGCAAACGAGCCGAGCCGAGCTGAGCTTTAGTATGTTTGGGTTTATTTATTAAGATTTTAACGAGCTCGAGCTCGAGCTCGAGCTCAATAAAAATTTAACGAACCGAGCTCGAGCCAAGTTGGCTTAGGCTCAACTCGAGCTCAAGCCTGTTCACGAACCTTAACGAGCCAAAAAATTTATAAATTCATACTTGCATGTGAGACTAAAGTTACAATTAAAACTTTGATTATATAATTATATATACAATATATATAAACATACTAAAAAAAAGTCCATATTTTACTAAAATAATAATATCTAGTACCACTATTATATAAATATGCTGTCTATAGTTAAGTATTATTTACATTTATATTTTTGAAATATATAAATAGCATATTTCTCTTATTTTTTATACATAATTTTATATTATTTAATATATAAATAATAAATATTAAACGAGCCAGCTAATGAGCCGAGCTTTAGACTGTTTGGTCTTGTTTATTAAAAATTTAACGAGCTCGAGCTCGAGCTCGAACGGTAAAAAAAATTAACGAACCGAGTTTGAACGAGCCCTTACCGAGTCGAGCTCGAGCTTGTTCATGAACGGCTCTGTTCATTTGCGGCCCTAATTATATATGGAGAAGGAAAACTCTATCCGTACAAAAACAATCACAAGAATAATGTGATAATATTATTTTTATAAATAAATATAATATTTCTGAGTATTTTGTTTTTAAATAAATGGTTCACATCGATTTATATCATCCTGTATAGAAATTTGCGTATAGTCTTTTTTGTTTATATAAGAAAAAGAACAAAAGATTCATACATAAAAAAAAAATTAATATGGACCCTTAGGAAGGGTCTAGAATGATGAAAATCGGTATGGGATTGCATAAAATCAGAACTTGATACGCTCCTCTACGCAGGCGAAGAGTATAAATGTCAAAAATCGCCGCCGCAAAACACCAGTTGGTCCAGCCATGTGCGAGGGCCGGTCTGGCCTTCCCTTAGTTTGGAAAAATCACCACATTGCCGGTCCAGCCATATGGGTTTGCTTGCGAATTTTTGTCTTTTTTTACTCAGGCCTCGTTTAGGAGGCAATTGGTTTAGTCAAAAAGTCAAAAAATTACTGAAAAAGTCAAAAAGTTATCAACTCATATCAAAAAGTCAAAAATTTTCTTTTCTCTCTACTTTTTACACATCTTTTCGTAAAAAGTCAAAAAATAATCTTAAACATACTAATTTTTTTAAGCTCATATTTTAATTAAATAGTCAAAAAATTACTAAATTAGTCTGTTCCTAAACGAGGCCTCAACCTTAGGCCAAAAAAATGACTTTCAAACTGAGTTTTGGGCTTGGCCCACCCATTGTTTTTTTAAAAAATGGTCTAATTTAAATAATAAAATAAGCCCAAAATAAAGTAGAAAAAGTCCGTTGGGTGTCTTTTGGAAAATGAGTTGACTTTTTAATTTTTTGGTTATTTTAATCTACGCTAAAAAACTTGGTTTGGGAAATGCTTTTTGATTTTTTGGCCTTTTTTTTTTTTTGAGGAAAGAGTGTAATGATTATGGGTTGAATGTGATGTTTTGTTTGTTGTGGTTAAAATAGCCTATTTTGTCTTTTGTACCTAAAATAGGCAAAACCATCTTCCCAAACGGGACATGTCTGCCTTATGACTTTTGTGCAATGACCTTTTTATGATTCAATAACGATAGAAATCCTCACAAAACACAATTTCTACAATTTTTAAAATGATCTGAACCATTCATGTCACTGTCAGACACAACTCCTAAAAAAAATTTAAACATATCAATGATCAGTACATCAATAAGGATTAAAAAGATCCTCCTTTGTGAGGTCCCAAACATTTTCCTTGATCATTTCGCCTTGCCCCCGTCCCCCTCTATCTGTCCCAGGGTTCACCCTCTCCAAAATTAATAATAATTGGGAAATATGGTATGCAACTTATTATGCATTTTTTTACAACATATTATGTACTTTTATAACAAATGTTACATGATTTTTTAGGGAGAGTTATGCCAATTTATGATTCAAAAATAAAATTATATATTTTTTTCATCAAAATATTTTTGAACCATAAAAATGGATAATTTTATTTTTGAATTACAAATTATTGTAACTTTGTTAGAAGATTACGAAATATTTATCACAAAAAATGCATAATATATTTTTTTTTAATTAAACAAAAAAATACATAACATGTATCACCAAAATATTAACAAAATGCAGATGATATGCACCATACCATAACAACTCCTATAACAGTTTTAACTATTGACAAAACTAGCAACATTATTAACACATTTATTTGAAAACTTTAAATAAAAAAATTAATTAATTTTAATATTTTGCTAACTGTGCTAATAGTTTATATTAATGGGGATTTAAAGTGAATTAAAAATACTCCAACAGAATAGATTGACATATATTAATCCCTAATTAGTAGCACAAAAATTTGCTCAGTTCCTATTTATTTATTGGGTTTATGGGTGATAACGTTTATTTTTAAAGGGATTTGACATTATTATTTTTTATTTATTTATTTTTTGTGATAAAGATATCATTAATGAAATTGTTTAATAAGAAAATTATTTTTTTTAATATTTTTTTTTCGTACATTTTTAGTTTAAACCCACTCACTACAGTATATAAAAGTTTTAGAAACCAAATGTTTTGGTCTCTAAAAATGAAAATTTTGTTGCAAAAGACATTTAGGAACTAATTTCAAACGTCATGAGGATAGTCGCTAAAAGGTCGTTCTGAAAAGTAAAAAATAAGGCATATTTAGCTACAAATATATTGAAAATGTCACTTATAAATAGATTTTTAGGGATAAAATAATTTAGTCTCAAAATGGTTTATTTTTTTAGAGAAAAAAAATTTGATCTCTAAAGGATAATAATTCATCACTAATGTCTAATTTTAATTGCTAAAAATATAATGACGACACTTTTCGTAATAAAATTATTTAGTCCCTAAAAAATAATTTGGTTCCTAAATTTTGGTCTCTAAAACTTTAATTTTTTGTAGTGACTTTTGTCATACGGCCGGTCAGTCCTTGAAAAAATAGCCAGAAAAGTTGCCAAAGGTAGCCGAAGGCACCAGCTATTGGTAGTTGCGGTGATATAGACAAATAGACATATTAAGTAGATAGATAGATGAGACGTGAACAAATAAAAAGATAACACGTGAACAGAAAAATAGATATATTGATAACATGAAAACATAGAAGTGACGTAAATAAATAGGTAAGAATAACGTATTCTTTCAATTTATTTTCTTCTTTGGGACTCAAAAAAATAAAAATATCAATATTAATTACTAAATATTGTATCAAATATTCACATGGGTATAAAAACCACCCGCAGTAATTATTTACTAAAATATTAAACAATTCATCTAAAATTCCGAGCATTACTTAAAAAAATACAACTTTAAACTATTGCTTCAAAAGTTCTTGAAATTATGCTTTACCTCACAAGTGACCTTATTTATTTCAACAAGTGATCAGCATGGACCCCACCCACCCGAAAAACTACATAAATACACTGTATAAAAAAACGTTCTTCCTTTCCTGACGTGTATTTAAATTAGCTTCATACTAATACAAAATAATTATAAGTATATATATATATATATATATATATATGTTTAAAGAAAAAGAGAGAAGTTAGAAAACATAGGTACAAATTTAAGGAATGACTTGCATTCAGTCCGCATTATAGACTAGGGAGTGTTGTTCGGGAGGGTGAAACCTACCAAAAGTTCCAATTTGATAATATGATTTATTTATTTTTTAATCGGTATGTGTGACGAAAAAAATATAATTAATTGAATAATAATGGTATGATTTTATATATTAATTTCTCAAAAAATATATGATTCAGTTTTAAAATTATTCTCTTCGTTTATTTTTGTAAAGATTATAATTTTTCTTTAATTATTAGATCAAATTATTATTATTTTTTTTAATGAGTGACGCAAATAAATTGAATTATCAAAATGTATAGCGCCAAACAGCACTGTGTGGTCAACTCCAAATTTTGACAGGAGACTATTCTTCTTCCTAACTTTATTAATGTTTGTCATCCTATCATCCATAAGAAAACACTGTAACGTTGTGTTTGATTGGAAAATTTAAGAAGAGATTTGGAAAGGAAAATAGAAAAGGTAGGTGAAATACGAATAAAAATATTTGTATTTCACATAATTTCACGCATCTTTTTTCTTTCTCTTTTCAAATTTCTCTCAAAATCTCCTAACTAAATACAATGTAAAGGTGTGTAGGGAGAGTGATATATATATAATACTTACAGCATAGAAGACGGTTAAGAATTCCATTTTGCCGTTGAGAGCCCAAATGGAAAGGTTTCTTCTGTTTATGGAAAAAGCTAAGACAGTCGATTGAATGGCAGCAAAGAAAGACATGATGGCCGTGCTTGAATACTGACATGGGTATCTCTTCACAATATTCGATTGAATAAGGAACCATGAAGACCACAGCAGTGTACCAGCCATCAATGCCATTGAACCGATCGTCCATCTCTCTTTCCTTCTCCCCGAGCTCAGTACCATTACATGATCATGAACTTGATCTATATTTCCAGCTCCACCTTGCCACAATGATTCATGTGAATGGTTAAATAATGGCATTCCTTTGTAAAGGGTTAATATCATTGCACCTCCAAGGCACACTAGTGCACCTACCACTTTGGCTCTTCCTCCACTACTACCACTATCACTGCCTTTTAGCTGCACTTTCTCCAACCTGTATGTTTGTGTTGTGTTAGTGATTGAAATAATTAAATCAACAGCGACAGAGAATAACATTGCGATTTATGGTCGTACGAATTACATATATTGTTGATTACATACCCAAATGGTAGTGCCATGAGAAATGTGACTACTGGCACCATGTTGATGAAAGCGCAGGAGAAAGTAGCAGATGTGTATTGAATTCCAAGGAGGAAAAAGTACTGCGTGAGGGATGCCCTACAAGAAACCCCTTAATTTTATGTGTAAGTGTCCATATGTAACAATCAATACATCATATAGTATTATTTATTTTAAAGCACAAGCAGTTGGCAACTTTAGCTACCTGCCCTGGCAAATTAATTAATTAAAGCCCTTAATTACTAACCCCACAATTGCACTCAAGAAAAGATGACATAAGATACCAAATGTCAGCTTCGGTCTGCTGTTCCTGCAAATTAAGCAAGCTTTTGGTTTATATAATCTTTCTACTTACTTAAGTACTACATAGAAAAATTAAAATTCAGTTAAAATTGAATAAGAAGAAAAGAAAAAGCAATAAATTTGACTCTCCTGAAATAATAAGTAGAGTGATTGAAAATACTTGATTAGTAAGGCACCTTTCTGAAAAGTAGCCAATTGGGGCTAAAAAGATGGTTGAAATTGACTGGCGGTAGGTAATGAAGACCAAATGGTTCATTCCACCATCAACGACTTTTTTCAGAAGTATGTTCGCTATCGCAAACCCAAAATCAACCCCTATCATTGCAAATACAGGGTTCCATTCCTCACAGCTCTTCATCTCAAATTTCAGATATCAAGAAAGTCTCAACTATGACTCAATCACTCAGTCTTTGTCTGTCTTTCTATAAATTGAGTATAATTTCTTTGATGTGTTCAACTATAATGCCAGCTAGCTGCAGAGCCACACATCTCTATAATAAGAGTGGTGTGGTGTAGAATAAATGGACGGAGCTTTGGGAATAAGTGGGGGCACAAAGCAAGATCAAATTCTTCAAATCACATCAATGCTGTAAGCAACCAACTTTGACATAGTTTAATATATATATATATATATATTATGTATATATTCTCTTCTCTTTTAGCTCTCTTTTTGACCGACCCTTTCCAACAAATGGTGAATATTATCAGGGAACAAAAGAAAATGATTGATGTATAAAGCACCAAATTAAATGCCCACATTATAACACAAGAGGCCCAACTAGACCACAGGCTTAAAAACATTGAATTGAGTTTAATTTCTGTTCCTATATCTTCTTCTTGGCTCTACACTTAATTTGGAGCGAAGTTTTCCACGTGATCATATCTTTTCCCTTTATGAATACTACTATATTTAGCTAGCCCATAAATAAGCATCTTTTGAGTGGTGCTACTGCAGAAATGGTGGTTGTGTGTGTGTGTGTGTGTGTGCATGTACAGAATCTAATACCCCTTTTGAACATAGTGAGCAGCACCCTCATGTCTACAATGTGTAAATTAAGCAAGAACAATACGTCAAATCTCATAGAGATACCGTTGAAAATTAAGATGGACATTTAATTTATAGAAAACAATGGATATATGCCCATGCTGTGCTATAAACAATGGAACCATTTCGTGTACTGATTATCAATATGAAGCTACTGTCTTCACTTATTATGCACTGTGGTGGACTGTTGAATTAACTTTTCTAACTATGTAGACCAGTCATAGCACAAGTGAATCACAACTTCTTATATATATATATATATATGGATCGGAGGCAATCCAGACCGTATATATATATATATATATATCATGTAATAATTGATTGTATCTATCAGTTTGATTATTTGTAGTTGATCGTATCTAGCACAAGATAAAAATTTGTTATCATGCACGAGGGGGACATAAAAAATTAAGCAGCATCATCGGACTGAAGGCCATGACTCATTTAAAATTATCAGCAACCATTCTAAAACTCAACAATCCACATGTTTGTATTACTTTCATAAGGAATTTATCAATTTTGTGAATTGTGAATAAAGTTCTATATAAAAAAAGGAGGCCACTAATGCCACGCATAATCAGTATCGTGCCACGAAAAAAGAATCCCTTCTTGCATTTTTACCCTTGTATCTGGAATCGAAATTATCTGGTTGCTTCCCCTCTCACGCTCTATCACATTCCTTTTTTTTATCAATTTCGCTCACTAAAAAAATCAGAAAAGTGGGCCTTCGTCTGTCCTTCCACTATTCTTCTCCCTTTCTCTCTCTATTCCTTTCTTCCTCTTCTTTACCCATGGGTCTCTCTTTTTTTCCTCTCTTATTCGTTTTCAACTCGTCCTTTGTGTTCAACTCTGGATAGTGTTAATCATCAACCTTGGCTGACCCACCCCATTGACAAAATCTTACAAGAAAACAACCAAATCTAACCGATGCTCGTAGTCCTTGTTCCACCTGTTAGCTTTTGATAAGAACTTTCTCAATGAGGAAATATTATTGTTTATTGTATAATTGTATTGATCTACTTTGTTAATAGCCTCACAATTTTTTATATAGAGGGTTATAAATGTCACATGAACTAAATTTATAATCCATGAACAAAGTCGTGATTGTTGTAGACAATGCATGATGATTAGGCAAACTGAAACTAATCAATGAAGTGTGTCATGGAACTTGACGGTTGATAGAATACATTAACTATATGTATTGAGTGATTGTATATAGAACCATTGTGTTTGTATACGTTATGTGTAGAGGAGGAGATGGGGGATGTACTCCGCGGTTTAGGGGAAGATAGGGGATGTACCTCTAAACCGGATAGTGTTGAGAGAAGATAGGGGATGAACTCCATAGATACAGCTCATATGCTTGTCTAGTAAAGTGAAGATAGAGCTCATATGCTTATCTTTGTGAAGTGTGGATATAGCTTATATGCTTATCTGTGGATATTGTGGTTATACATATCTGTTGTAGAATGTGGATATAGCTTATATGCTTATCTGTGAATGTGGATATTGTTGTTATACATATCTGATGAGAATGTGGATAGAACTTATATGTCTATCTGTTGAAAAGGGAAAATGAAATGTAACTTGGACTCGTAAGTCGTATGACATAAATATGTGATTTATGTGAATGTATCAGTGTTGACCATCTATCAATTGCTAATCTTTTAGTCATTGTTCATGGTTGGTTTAGTATATTTCTATTGGGCTGTGGCTCACCCTATATGGGAATATCATTTTCAGGTGCAGGAAGCATGCCACCTCCAAGGACATAGCTTGGGAGGCTAGAAGCGGACATAATGTTGTCGTTTTACTTTTTGATGTATTACATGTAAATACAAGCCAAGGGCTTAATGTGTATGAGTTAGTACTCTTTTGTTGTAACCAAGTGTTAACTTGGAAACCTGTAAGCCTGTAGGGCATTTGCTTTTGTTGTTAACATGTAATACTTTTTGTAATGAAACTCTGGTAAATGAAAGAATGTGGAACTTTTGAATATCAATGCATGTATTATTTGTTGGGTTTAATGTTATTATTTTGAGGGCGTTACAATTTGGTATCAGAGCGTACCGGGTTCGAATACTTTGGGTACGTGGGAAGTGATTAGGATCACAATGGGTTTGTCTCGCTTGATAGAGACTTAGATGTAGTATCATATGCTATGTGCTTATTTGATAACATGCTTATGTGACTATGTGGGTATGGGATTTAATTTCTGGGATGTTGATTGGATCCTTGGGTTCCTGGGAGTCTTGTTGGAAAAGCACTTGATCAATGCTGTTTCTAACCGGAACTCTAGTAACGCCTTGGGACTATCATTATCCGGAAATGAAATTCGTAAGTGCTTATGTGTTTATGTGCTTACGTGGAGTGAATTACAGTTGTCCATGCATTAGGACGTGAGTGTTTAGTTTCGGCACATTTATGAATGTGCTAATGTTCTGTGTTACCTTTATTAGGATGTCAGGACGAGGAAGAGGTGCTAGGCGTGGTAGACCTGCGAGGCAGGAAGTACCGTTACCGGGTGAGATTCCGGCAGTGCAGAAGGGGGTTGGCCAGGCCAATGTGGCTGAGCCAGCGGGTCAGCAGGCTATGGGTGCCTTGGCCAGAGAGATAGCAGGAGCTTTGGGTATTCTTAGAGCTGGGAATCAGGCATCTGAGGCAGGGCCTTCTTTCTTGAAGATGGAGTTCTTCTGGTCTAATCCGGATGAGTTTATTGGGGATCCGAAGGAGCCACTGAAGGCTGATGAGTGGCTAGAACAAATGAGTAAGACGTTCGAGATGCTTGGCATCGAGGACGGAGCACTGAAAGTGACCTTGGCATCCTTCCAACTGAAGGGAGATGCGGGTCAATGGTGGAAGTACGAGAAGGCTCGTGTTGGTGGTACTTGGGAGGCGTTTATAAATGCTTTTCAAGAGAGGTTTTTGTCTGCAGCAGCTAGGGAGAAGCTGAGGGATCAGTTTAGCCGGCTTAATCAGCAGGGCTTGTCAGTGGCCGAGTTTGAGGCTACTTTTACCAGTCTGTCCAGGTTTGCACCTGAACTGGTGGCGTCCGAGGAACGCCGTTGCTATGAGTTTGAGCGGAAGTTGAGGCGGGGCCTCAAGTTGAGGGTTGGTGGGTCTTACATCCGGGAGTATAGACACCTAGTGGACGCTGCAGCTCATATGGAGCTCATGATGCAGGAGGAGGATGAGGGGCAGAGAGGCTCCAAGAGGAGCCAAGATGGTCAGGGTGATGGCAGGAGGCAGAGGGGTTCTAACCCTCAGCAGTCGCAGGGTGGTGTTGCTAGATCGACCTTACCAGTCCCGAGTGCAGGCTCCGGGAGAGGTGGTCAGGGGGATTTCACCTGTTACAAGTGTGGCCAGCTGGGTCACAAGGTTTCTGTTTGCCCGCAGAAGGGTGAGGGTCAGAGAGCTGCTTCTTCTTCAGCTAGACCGCAGAGTCAGAGTTTGGGCAGGGGGCAGCCCTTGTCTTGTTATCAGTGTGGACAGTCTGGGCACCTGAAGAGGTTTTGCCCGCAGTTGAGTGCCACTTCAGGAGCGTCTGGTTCTAGGCAGACGCAGGGTTTTCAGCCAGCTCAGTCTGTGCAGGCCTCGAGGGCCAATCCGGGAGCTTCGTCATCCCAGTCTATGCAGCAGTCTTTTGCTCCGAGAGGTGAGCAGGTAGACCAGGGGCCTACGGGGCGCGTGTATGCTGTTACCGCGCAGGATTTAGTACCAGCTCCATCGGTAGTGAGAGGTACTTTTCTGTTTTGCAACTCGGTTGCTAGTGTGTTGATAGACACGGGTGCATCTCATTCTTTTGTATCTGCTGCATTTGCATCTGTTTTGGAATTGGAGTTAGCACAGTTAGCATCTCCTATTTGTGTGGTATCGCCTTTGGGTGGTGAGTTGATCCTGAAACAGGGTGTTAGAGGATGTGATATAGAGGTCGCCGACTATAGGCTTCCTTTTCCGTTTGTTGTCATGCCTATGAAGGGTTTTGATGTTATTTTGGGTATGGACTGGCTATCGTCATACCGGGCTGTTATCGATTGCTACCGCCAGAGGGTCACGTTATGTACCTTGAGCGGGGAGTGGTTCCATTTCTTGGGAGACCGGGTTGGTAGTGTTTTGCCACCGGGGTATGATTCGCGAGGGCAAAGTGAGCTTAGTGGTCTACTTGCTAGCTTTGAGAGTAGTGAGTGTGTTGAGACTCAGATTGTGTTGCCGAGGGTGGTTTGTGAGTATTCGGATGTCTTTCCCGAAGATCTTGTTAGTTTGCCACCTCACCGAGAGATAGAGTTCTCTATTGATTTAGTGCCCGGCACGGCGCCGATTTCTATGGCACCTTACCGTTTTGCTCCAGCAGAGTTGGTTGAGTTGAAAGTTCAGCTCCAGGAATTGTTAGATAAGGGCTTTGTTCGCCCTAGTGTTTCGCCGTGGGGAGCGCCGGCCCTCTTTGTTAAAAAGAAAGATGGTGCCTTGAGATTGTGTATTGACTACCGGATGTTGAATTGGGCTACGGTTAAGAATAAGTATCCTATGCCCCGTATAGATGATTTGTTTGACCAGTTGAAGGGTTCCCGTTGTTTCTCTAAGATAGACTTGAGATCGGGTTACCACCAGTTGAGGGTCAAGGAAGAGGATATTCCGAAGACGGCATTCCGTACGCGGTATGGCCATTATGAGTTTCTGGTGATGCCATTCGGGCTTACCAATGCACCGGCAGTCTTTATGGACTTGATAAACCGGGTTTTCCGGGAGTTCTTAGACCGATTTGTGGTCGTCTTTGTGGACGACATCCTTATCTATTCGCCTTCAGAGGAGGAGCACGAGGCACACTTGAGAGTGGTGCTTGAGTTGCTTAGAGCCCATAGGCTGTATGCCAAGTTTGGGAAGTGTGAGTTCTGGCTGAGGGAAGTCAAATTCTTAGGCCACGTGGTATCCGGGGAAGGGGTGTCTGTTGATACATCCAAGGTTGAGGTAGTGCAAGATTGGGCACAGCCTAAGAGTGTGTTTGAGATCCGCAGTTTTATGGGATTGGCTGGGTATTACCGTCGGTTTGTGAAAGATTTCTCCAGGTTAGCGTCATCGTTGACTAGACTGACTCGGAGGGGAGTCAAGTTTGTGTGGAGTGAGACTTGTGAAAAGTCGTTCCAAGAGCTGAAAGTTAGATTGACCACCGCTCCGGTGTTGATTATTCCGGAGAGAGGGTTGGGTTATGCGGTTTATTGTGATGCCTCACGAGAGGGTTTGGCTTGTGTGTTGATGCAAGAGGGGAAAGTGGTAGCTTATGGCTCACGTCAGTTGAAAATACACGAGAAGAATTACCCCACACACGACCTAGAGTTAGCAGCAGTGATCTTTGCCTTGAAAATCTGGAGGCACTACCTTTATGGTGAGAGGTTCGAGGTGTTCTCGGACCACAAGAGTTTGAAGTATCTGTTTACACAGAGAGACTTGAATTTGAGGCAGAGGAGGTGGATGGAGTTCATCGAGGATTATGATTTTGAGTTGCATTATCATCCGGGAAAGGCCAATGTTGTGGCCGATGCCCTTAGTAGGAAGACCATTAGTGATGTAGCTTGTATAGCCATCCGGGAATGGGAGATGTTGGGAGCACTTGGCGAGTTTGATTTGCTACTGGGCGAATCTGTTGAGGCTGTGGCCTTGTTTTCTGTTGTTGCGCAGCCAACACTTGTGATTAGAGTGTTAGAGGCACAGAGAGGTGACCTTGAGGTAGAATCCCTCCGAGAGAAGATCTCTAGTGGGATAGTTGAGAAAGGTTTGACGGTGTATCCCGACCTTAGTGTGAGATACCGAGACCGTTTGTTTGTACCGGAGTCTTGCCGTGAGGAAGTACTCCGAGAATTTCATCATTCGCGCCTTGCGGTGCATCCGGGAGGTACTAAGATGTATAAGGATTTGGGCCGCCAGTTTTGGTGGCGGGGTATGAAGAGAGATGTGGCTGTTTTCGTATCGAAGTGCCTTACTTGCCAGCAAGTGAAGGCCGAGCATCAGAGGCCAGCGGGTTTGTTGCAACCCTTGCCTATTGCCGAGTGGAAGTGGGAGTATGTCACTATGGACTTTGTTGTAGGTCTTCCGAGGACTCAGCGGGGTAGTGATGCAATTTGGGTGGTTGTAGACCGGTTGACTAAGTCGGCGCACTTTATTCCTATGCGCGTGAGAGATTCGGTGGATCATCTTGCCGATTTGTATATTCGGGACGTAGTGAGATTGCACGGGGTCCCAGTGACGATCGTCTCAGATAGAGATCCTCGTTTTACTGCTAGGTTGTGGCAGAGTCTGCAGAGTGCCTTGGGCACTAAGTTGACCTTTAGTACGGCTTATCATCCTCAGACTGACGGGCAGTCCGAGTGTACTATCCAGATCCTTGAGGATATGCTTCGGGGTTGTGTCCTGGACTTCAGTGGGACGTGGGAGAGGCACTTGCCCTTGGTAGAGTTTGCCTATAACAACAGTTTTCAGTCTAGCATCGGTATGGCACCGTTTGAGGCCTTGTATGGCCGACCGTGTAGGTCTCCAGTTTGTTGGGCCGAGGTGGGTGATGCACCTTTGTTGGGTTCGGAGTTGGTTAGGGAGACGACGGAGAAAGTTGAGCTTATCCGTAGGAGGCTTGTTACAGCCCAGAGTCGATAAAAGAGTTATGCCGACCGTAGGAGGAGGCCTTTGGCGTTTGAGGTAGGTGATCATGTCTTTCTGAAGATATCACCTAGGCGAGGCTTGATGAGGTTTGGGAAGAGTGGGAAGTTATCCCCTCGGTTTATTGGTCCTTTTGAGATCCTTGAGAGGATTGGTGAGGTTGCTTATCGGTTAGCCTTACCGCCGCAGTTGTCCGGAGTGCATGACGTGTTTCATGTGAGTATGCTTCGGAAGTATGAGCCAGATCCATCACATGTGTTGGATTGGACCGATTTAGAGGTACATGAGGATGCCTCGTATGAGGAGAGACCGGTTCGGGTCTTGGATAGGCGGGATCAGGTCCTGCGTGGCAAGACCATTCCTTTGGTGAAAGTCTTGTGGAAACATCACGGAGTGGAGGATGCCACTTGGGAACGTGAGTTGGGAGTCCGTGAAAAATATTCGGACTTGTTTGTTGATATGTAATCTTGTATTTAAATTTTGAGCTATTGTTGAACTTAAGAGCTTTTATATATGTCTTAAGTTGTGAAACATTGAAAATGTTTTGGTTTATTGGAAGTATGTTTTGGAACTTGCCTCATATGGAAGTTGAATGTAACATTATATATGTTGATTATATTGTTGAAATTGGGAAGATAATGCATAATGTTGATGCATGTTGAAAGTACATATGTTGTTTACATATTGTGTTATACCTCTTGTTAAAGGGAGGGGGTGACCGGTAATGGGTCGAATTGTTGAATGTTAAAGTATAACATTGTTTAAAATGGAGAAAAACTTGTTTTGAAAACTTGTGCTTAATTTCGGGGACGAAATTCTTTAAGGGGGGGAGGTTATAGCGATCCCGGGTTTACCCTTGTTATACAGTGATCCGGACATGTGTCCGTGGTCGAGGGTAGTTGTTTATTATCTTGTTTGCATCATTTTTACTTCATAATTGAGTTATAGGATGTGTTGGGCAGGTTTGTTACAGGTTGGTTGAGTTTAGAAACCAAAACTAGTTGCCCAGATTTTGGCATGTACGCTCGAGCGGGGGTTTTGGCGCTCGAGCGGAGATTACACCCATTCAGTATTTTTTTTTCCTGTGCAGCGTTGTACGCTCGAGCGTGGGATTGGCCGCTCGAGCGGGGTTATCTGAGTGATGCTCGAGCGTAGAGTTGGAAGCTCGAGCGGAGGCCTGGTTCTGGCGCTCGAGCGGAAGTTTGGACGCTCGAGCGGAAGTTTGGACGCTCGAGCGGGAGTCTGTGAGTGACGCTCGAGCGGGGTGTTTTACGCTCGAGCGGGAGACTGGGTTTAAGTCCCGAAATTTGTGACTTTTCAAATCACTTTTTACTTTCTCTTCTCTCTCCTACTTTTCCAAAAACACCATTGTTGAGCCTCTCACTCTAGACTCTACCTTCTCTCTAGGTTTTCATCTAGTAGGAGTGATTTGCTCACCTTTGGCCTTTACAAAAAAGTTGTTGATCGTCGAGGGCTACTTTTTAATCTGAAAATCTCGGGTTTTGGAGCACGTTGGGTTTTGTCGTCTTCTCCTTTGGGGCTCCGGATTTGAGGTAGGGATATCCTACTCCTCTCTATGGATTTTGTCTTTAAATTTTGGTATTTTGAGATGTTGGGGTTGGTTTGGTAATTTTGTGAAAGTTTGGGGCTTTTGTGTAATTTTACAAAAGTTGGGGTTTTATTCATAATAAACCTAGATGCATGTTTGGCATAGAGAAATGGAATGAATGTTAAATCATTGATGAAAATGGGACCTAAGGGTTGAAATGTTAATTATGGGAATTGACCTAATTACATTGTTTAATTAATTGGGATAATTAATTGTGAGGAATGAGGAAATGAAATGTTGATTGAATATCCATTGTGCATTTATTTTCTGTTTAGAAATAACTGCTTTGGGCTATCGGTGGAGGATAGTCGTGATTGTTGTAGACAATGCATGATGATTAGGCAAACTGAAACTAATCAATGAAGTGTGTCATGGAACTTGACGGTTGATAGAATACATTAACTATATGTATTGAGTGATTGTATATAGAACCATTGTGTTTGTATACGTTATGTGTAGAGGAGGAGATGGGGGATGTACTCCGCGGTTTAGGGGAAGATAGGGGATGTACCTCTAAACCGGATAGTGTTGGGAGAAGATAGGGGATGAACTCCGTAGATACAGCTCATATGCTTGTCTAGTAAAGTGAAGATAGAGCTCATATGCTTATCTTTGTGAAGTGTGGATATAGCTTATATGCTTATCTGTGGATATTGTGGTTATACATATCTGTTGTAGAATGTGGATATAGCTTATATGCTTATCTGTGAATGTGGATATTGTTGTTATACATATCTGATGAGAATGTGGATAGAACTTATATGTCTATCTGTTGAAAAGGGAAAATGAAATGTAACTTGGACTCGTAAGTCGTATGACATAAATATGTGATTTATGTGAATGTATCAGTGTTGGCCATCTATCAATTGCTAATCTTTTAGTCATTGTTCATGGTTGGTTTAGTATATTTCTACTGGGCTGTGGCTCACCCTATATGGGAATATCATTTTCAGGTGCAGGAAGCATGCCACCTCCAAGGACATAGCTTGGGAGGCTAGAAGCGGACATAATGTTGTCGTTTTACTTTTTGATGTATTACATGTAAATACAAGCCAAGGGCTTAATGTGTATGAGTTAGTACTCTTTTGTTGTAACCAAGTGTTAACTTGGAAAGCTGTAAGCCTGTAGGGCATTTGCTTTTGTTGTTAACATGTAATACTTTTTGTAATGAAACTCTGGTAAATGAAAGAATGTGGAACTTTTGAATATCAATGCATGTATTATTTGTTGGGTTAAATGTTATTATTTTGAGGGCGTTACAAACATAGATAGTAAATACAGTTTCGAAAACATGGTTCAATTCCAAAATAAGATATATATCACAGAAACTAGATTGACATAAAGTTTGATAAAGACAATCTGTTTCAAAAAGAAGATTCCACAGTTCAACAGTTAAAATACTCATGTCTTTCAAGAACATGATAAATGACATTTCCCACTTAAAACAGATTATAACATGAACACCAATAATTTTCGGGGTACCAAAAAATAACAAGTAACATGCCACACAGTTCTCAAGGCTATAAGCCCCGTTGGATCCAATACCAAACTAAGAGTCATCCTCAGGATGGCAACCCGTGCCGTTTCTCTAAGACGATCCGATTGAAGGTCACCTAGCCTAACCTAGGTCTTTTCCTTACAATCGTTAAGCACTAGAGTCATCACGGCTCAACCCGGATCTGTTCCCTAGTGGCCAGAGTCACCACACACAGTGGAATAATTTTCCTAGACTAAAATATACAGATGGTCCCAATAATCAATACACATCATTTTCGTAAAACATGGTAGTTCACCATTATAAACATGAGACCAAAAACAAATAGTTTACAGTATTCCAAGTTTACATATGTTTCAGAAATAATTTAATCCATTGATAATATAATAATTTATTAAAATAATTTAGTCTTGAAACAATAATTTAGTTTTCCAACAGTTCAGGGCAGGGGAACATTTATAAAAATATGTAGCATGCAACTACTCACCTGAAAACGAAATAATACAATCCTCGAATAGAATATGAAAGTCCAACTAGTGCCCTAAACCAAGTATGAAGACTGCATGTCACTACTAATTTAAAAAATACTAAAGAGAATAATAAACTAAGTATCCCACACTAAAGCGTGCTAACACAGCTCAACTCCACCCACTGTTACTCTTAAATAATACCTAAGTTCATGTTCTTCAAGGTCTAAAATTACCCAAGACATGGGTTCCGACTGAAACTTAACTAAAAGTAACTTTCAGAGAAAACAGAGTTTTAAACAAGTTTTCTCAATCTATTCTCTAACTTTGAAAATTAAAAACCCACTCCATGCTATTCAAAAAATTTCAAAACCCTCCAGATATCAACTAATATATCCTAAGTTTCAAACCCAATTGGTTTTACTTGATTTCTTATCAAAATAATTATTTACAATTAATTACACCCAAACAGGTTGTTTTCTGCAGCACTTTAAAAAAATTAATGGTTCTCTTAGTATACACGAGCAATCAGCCCAAGGCCAAAAATTTACGAAACTAGATTCGTAACCTATTCTAATGACGCTAATTTGATAATTTTCGGATTTATACCCAAAGAGAACGATGCTTCCGAACTTACTGTTTTGAAACAGTTTTCTGGACAGATTTGAACGCATCAGTTTATATGGATTTTGACTCCCAAAAATTATGAGACAAATCAGATATTAAATTAAATATGTAATTAATCTACTGTAAAAATTTTAGTTCAAAATTCTTTCGTTTGATACGATTTCTTAATTTCTAAAGTTTGTGATTCTGTGTAGAATTTTTGGACTAAAAATTACACATTCTTTATACTTGATTTTAAGTCCCTCGCAGCATATCCAATCCACCAATTAAATATAAAGAAATAAGAAAACCCCACCTGCATACCTTTATGTATTTAGTTACATACATGGATATCTAAATAATATCCCTACATATCTAATCATCAAAACACACCACAACAACCCTATTACCTCACACTACCATACCCAACAATTCCTTTGCCATAGATGCACTACTCTTACACAAACCAGCCGAGATACACATGTAATATATATGACTAACCAATTAACCTTATTGTTTACATTAGTATAAGTATGTATGTAGGTACATCTATATAAATAATTCCAAAACCCACCAGCTACGCAACACTCACAATGGCGATAAGGGAATAGAAAAAGAAAATAAGAACAAAAAGGAAAGATAGTGAGGAAAATTACCTTGCTAATGGACACTACAAAACTGAAACAATCTTAGGCACCCTTCACCCAACCACCTTGTTGTCTTTTTCCCTCTCTCTTTTCTTTCTCTCACAGCTGCTATGTGTTGAAAGTGTTGTGGAAAAATATTATAATAAGAGTTAGGGTTTTTGTTAGGGAAACTAGGGTTGCTTTATATATATCTAAACTTAAAAGATTCTAAATAATTATCCAATGTTTTATTTTATTATATTTCCTCTAATCATTAATTTAAATAAAATACAACTATTATTTAATCAAAATATACTTACTAACTTGCCCCATTTTTTTTTTTTTTGAAAATAATAAGTCTTACCTCTAAATTAGAGATTTCCACCATAAATTTATTGTAAGTCTAAAATTAATTAAAAGACCTTTCAAATATTTAATTTGCACTAAAAGATTGCCAAGAAAAATATTTGAGATTGTAAAATAATTATTACTTAATTATTTATTTGATTTGTATATTCGGGTTCTCACATGCAAGCTACATGTCAATTTTCTAGACTTTTCCTTCTTCTTTTCTTTTCTTTTCTTTATTTATTTTTGCACTTTTAGCCTTTAAAACTACTAATCTAGATCTGTATTAGGGTTTGTGAATTGAAATTGTGGTTTTAAATTCACAGATTAAACCCTAGCCCTAGCCCTAACCCAATTCTAGGGTTTCAAATTGAACCCTGGCCCTAACCCAAAGCTTGTAATGCAAATTGAACCGTAACCCTAACCCAATTCTAGGGTTTTGAATTGAATTTGAATTCACTAATTAGGGCTAGGGTTTTTTTATTTATTATTTTTTTATTTTTATTTTTTATGATTGTCAGACAAATATTCACAAAAATAATAAAAAATAAAAAATTTACTCCTCGATTTGTATTGAAGAGTATTGTTCGAAAACATAGAGTGCATTACAAGTTTCATTATAATAATCTAAACCATTTGTTTTTTATTTTAAATTTTTCATTATTTAGTGTTTTTAGAGTACTAGTCTACATTATTCATGCTAGAATACTTGTCCAATTATCTCTTACAAAAGAGAGATAAAAAGTTTAATTAAATTGTAAATTAAATCATTGGCCTCTGAAATATTACCAAAACAAAGAAGAAGAAACATGAAGAAAGAAAAATTTACAAACAACTCTTTTCCATAGACAGTTGTATCTGGAAGCGTATGCAAAATATAAAATTATACAACTCTTTTCCATTCCTTTAATGTGTCTAACAAGTTCTTCACAAAAACATGCCCATGATTTGACTCATTAATGATTTCCTCGTGGGATCTCATACCGTTTTTGTGATATGGTAAAGGTAAAGTTATAATCTTCTAATATGGGCAAGTGAGTAAAAGAGTTGTAGTAAAAACTCTTCATAAACCTACATCTTAAGATATTAGATTATGTATCCAAAAGTTGGACAAGAGAAGCATCATGGATATATATTGCATATTATATAGCATTCTTAAACACTACAAGAATTTTCACTTTTGGCGACTAAATTTTTAGTCGCTAAAAGTCATTTTTTAGTCGCCGATAGGCTTCCGCGGCTAAATTTTCTGGTCGCAAAATTAGTAGCCAAAGCGTAGTCGGGAAAGCTAATTGGCGACTAAACTTATTTTAGTCGCCAAAAGGTTGGAAAATTAATTAAATAATACATTTTCGCCGACTAATTTTTTTGTCGCCAAAAGCCTCAATTTAGTTATGGAAAAATTTTTAGCTACCTAAAGCAAATACTAGTGTTTTGGCTACTAAAATTTTAGTCTCCTAAAGTCAAACTTTTTTGTCTACTAAAATTTTAGTCGGCAAATAGGATTTGTTTTGGCTACTAAAAATTTAGTCGCCTAAACTTCCACATTTTCGGCTACTAAAAATTTAGTCGCCTAAACTCTCACATTTTTTTCTACTAAATTTTTAGTCGGCAAAAGTATTTTTATTTTTCAGCTTTTGTTTTTAGCTACGAAATATTTTAGTCGACAAATGTTTGATTTTCTTTTACCTACAAAACTTTTAGTAGCCAAATGTTTGATTTTCTTTTGGCTACAAAACATTTAGTCGCCAAAGGTTTGATTTTCTTTTGGCTACAAAACTTTTAGTAGCCAAATGTTTTTTTTTTTTTGACTACAAAACGTTTAGTCGGAAAAAACATGATATTATGTTTTATTGCAAATATTATAATGTGCCCATAACCTGTCTGTATTCCATGCAACCTGTAACACGTATATAAATAAAATGATACATAAACTATCAATCATTCCACAATCTGCATCCATATACAAAAAATAAATTCCTTTAACTGTCCAAGTACATACAAACCAACTATTGTCGAAACTAAAATAATAATTCCATACAAAAAGTAAAGCCCTCTATATACAAAAATTACATTTACTACAATGTGAAATGACCATTTGGCATGGTACAAATTACCATCGTAATCTCTACCACAACAAAAGGTGATGTATGTACCAATACAAAAAGTACATCTATGTACCATGACAAAAAATCATATATCTGTGCGGCCACAAAAGGTGATCTATCTACCATGCTAGCAATTATCTGTTGGCTGCCAAAAGTTTTCTGTATCAGTAATAGTTAACTGCACAAAAGCCGGAGACGACAAAAGTATTATATTACTTCTATACAAAAGTACAATTTCTTCTCTATACACCAAAATATCTCTGGAAGTCCATGTAACAAAGTCATCTACAAAAACAAAAAAAAAACATTAGAATTGGACCCAAAAATGCCCAACTTCATGAATGAATTTGGCAACAAGTGACAAATTAAAATAAGTGAGAAACAACCTTCCGTGATGAATCAATTATCAGTCTTTCTACATTCATTTTACAGTCTTTCTAAAGTCTTTTGTTATAAGGAACATTGTTAAATGCAGAACAATCATTACCAAATCTTTCATTAGTAACATGAAGCTAATGTAACAATCTTCTATTTGTATGCAACAATCTTCTATTTGTATGCAACATATATCCAAATTCTGTGGCTAAACCAATATCGAAGCCCAATGTGAATAGAAAGTATTGTTTTTACCCACTTCCTCATTATTTGTTTGCAAAAGGCACTTGAATCATTAGATTGGATATAAAACCATCCTTACTTATTAATGTATGTCAGTGCCATTTCATTCAGGATATTAGAACATGTGAGAAAAATGAAAACAAAAATAAATTTCAATCATAAAAGGAAATATGTAGAAATGTATATTGAGACACCTATAAATGGTTCATCCAAGAAAGAATACTTGATATCTCATGAAGCACATGGCCTCAGAAACACCATGAGCATGTTTGATGCTTGTATGAAAGCTTAAATATAATATAACACACGTGTGTACGTTCAAGAAAGTAATATAATATAACAAGGCGTAAACTGAGTTCATATTGGTTTCTGAATATTTTTCCCATAATTTTCCATTACTAAACATCTCCAATACATTCCATCAGTTGTCACAAGTCTTATTTGTAATGGGGAAGCTGCCCATGAGAGTCAGACGGAGGTTTAGGGGCTGTTTTAAAGTTTCGCCCCCTAAATGCCCTTTTTCGACTAAGTTTTGGGCATATTCGGCTCTAAATCCCAACCTACAGGTCCGAATAACATTCCGTCAGTTGTCACAAGTCACATTTGGCATGAGGAAGCTGTTCGTGTCGGCCACATGGCGGTTTGGGGGCTGTTTTGAATTTTCGTCCTCGAAACGCCCTTTTTCGACTAAGTTTTGGGCGTATTCAGCTCTAACTCCCAACCTACGGGTCCGAATAACAAAAGTTTGTACCAAGTGCACAAGCTTATAGCAGCCTAGCAGGATCCAGGAGAGGTAGTAGGTATGCTGCCTTGCTCCCACTGTTTTTTGGAGAGGCTAATTATCCTTTTTGGGCACACAATGCAGATTAGTTTGGTTACCAAGACTTATCTAAAGTTTTGTTCATTGTTTAGTTTACTTCTATGTTCATTTATCTCATGACGCTATTTCAATCTAGCTATTATTGGATTTCACCACGGCTTTTGATTATTTTATGGAAGGATCCACTTGGATTCATTAAATTTTCTTCTTCTACTGCTCAATTAGCCATCCCAATAAATTTTCTACATTTTAGAGACAATGTGTTATTGAGGGCGTGAACTTAATTGTAGTCGTGATGGTGCAAAATTGTAGACCATGATTCTGTAATGCATTTTCATGTGAAATCTACAAATCATCTATATTTCAACTCAATACATGCTCACTGTACTTTGTTTTCTATTCAGTTTTGAATCTGTAGGTTTGACTCACAGTTTAACCAAAAAATTATTCAAAACATTGGGAATAAATTGAATCAAACAAAAACAGAGTGTTGCCCCTATCCAGTTGGTATACATTATGAAGTGAAGAACATTAACTTATGGTTACAAGATGGCTCAACTGATGTTGGCTTATTTCTGATCTATGGAATGGGTTGAATAGGGAAGACAACCATTGCCAAACCTGTTTACAACCTAAACTTTGACAAATTCATTTGATTCAACCCAATGGTTTGATTCGTTTACAAAATAAAAATTGTTTCAAAAATATTGAAAGCCTCTGCATCAAATAAAAAAAACCAAAAAAAAAAAAAACCCTAAATGTAGAACAAAAATCATAAACCATTTACTCGTTTCCCATAAATGAAACTCATAAATCAAACTCAAACAGGGAAATAGAAGAAGGAAGAGAGAGGAACAGAGACACAGAGAGAGAGAGAGAAACCTAAATCAAATTCAATGGGTGTCAGACGGTGTACCTGTGGTGGTTCGGGGGCTCTAAGCAATGGTGGCCGATGGTTAGTCGATGAGAGGAGATAATCGATGGGCTGTCGACGAGAGTGAGAGCAAGAGAGTGTGGTGTTTCCTTTGGTGTATTCAACATATACAGAGAAACAAAAAAATAAATAAACAAAAGGAAACATAGAAAATACGCGGTACTATTTAATCTTCCCACGAAATTTTTTGGGTTTTAGTAGCGACAAAATCAATTTAGTCACTAAAAGTAGCCTTTGCCTACCAAAAGATTGGTCGCCAAACATATATACCAAACATTTTGCAAGATTTTTACCGACTACATATTTTTAGTAGGCAAAAATGAGTTTATGGCGACTAAAAAAAATTTAGTAGCCAAAAAGAAAAACTAATGCCGACTAAAATGTTCATTAGTCACCTATTACGACAGTTTTTAGCGACTAATTTATTTTTTAGTCGCCAATAAGTACTTTACAGTGACTAAAAACATTTAGTAGCCAATAAACAAAACTAACGACGACTAAAATGTTCATTAGTCGCCTATTACGTCAGTTTTTAGCGACTAATTTATTTTTTAGTCGCCAATAAGTACTTTACAGTGACAAAAAATTTAGTAGCTAATTTTTGAACCAATGGCGACCAATACCAATTTTAGTCGCCAAAGGTATGGGTTTTGGCGACTAAATTAATTTTAGTCGCTAAAATTGGTCGCCAAAAGTGCGAATTCTTGTAGTGAAATAAGATATAAAGCTATCTTTAAGATATTACACTTTGTATCCAAAACTATTTTTTTTTTAAGAATGTTACACCTAGTGAATGGTTTTGATTGAGAGTCTCATGTTGTATGTTATTAAAACTATCTTTAAGGCAATTTATAATTTTTTGTGTGACAAACTTTCTAATTGTACTTGACCTTGTAGATATGTTTTACTTTTGGGATTAAAAATACAAAAAACTGATTTTTATGAGAAAATACCTTGTACAAAAATACGTTGTGGATATCTTTTTTTTTGAAGTGTTACATTTAGTAATTTCAACATTATGAGGAAATCCACATTTGCTCTCAACATAGAACACACGCGCATTTATACTTTGACGTTATGTAATTTATACTAGAATCAGACCATTGGGTTTGTCATGACCCGAACCTGCCCCTACGGATTAAGGTCATAACCGGGCAGTAATCAGGAGATTACCTATGGCCTTTAACCAAATAGAACGTATTTGAATAGAGTTAAGGGGCCAAAATGGAAGCAAATTTCTTTGGTCCATAGAGCTGTGCTTACATGGCAAATCATAACAATCCATATATATATGTTAATAACTCACATCAAAGGAATAATAACACAAATTTCTGTACATACAGGATCATTCAAGTCTAAGTTAGTCAAACCCAAAGTTTATATACAAAGGTGATCCAATGTTTTCGCCATCGTAGCAAAATTATAACAAAAGAACAAAAGAGGCGAAGACGAGTCTCGTGCGTGAGAAGTTTGGGCTGACTCTTCAAAACCTCGACTATTTTCCGCATATTCCACCAAGGATGGGTTTGGATATCTCTTGGCTCACCTACATACACATGAATGAGCGTGAGCGAAAGCCCAGTGAATAATATCAAATAAAGGAACACGAATGAGATTCACATATATCAAACGGCCTTGGGCCCATTTAGAATTCTATTTAGTGCACTACTTAGTACATTAGGCGATTCAAGCCCGAACATATCAAATGGCCTCTGACCCACTTCGTTCCTTAACAAACGGCCTCAAGCCCAAATCATTGATGTGCAACGGCCTTTTGCCCAATCATTTATGTCAAACGTTGTCCGACGGCCTTTGGCCCGTTCATTCATATCAAACGGTGTTCGATGGCCTTTGGCCTAATCATTCATGTCAAACGGCCTTTGGCTGTTCATTCATATCAAACGGTGTCCGACGGCCTTTGGCCCAATCATTCATGTCAAACGGCCTTTGGCCCAATCATTCATATCTAACGGTGTCCGACGGCCTTTGGCCCATTCATATGGCATAACAAATATTTGTCCACAATTCTGTTTCACAAACTTATAAGACTGATATGGAAATAAGAAATTGGACAAATAACATACTTCAAATATCTTTACTAAGATATTACTCACAGTGTTTTGCCGGTGGATTTGCCCTGGAGCTCGACCCTACACATTACTTAACACATATGGGTCACAATTGATTCAATCTACTCTTAATCTATACATCCCTCTTTGGCTCCTTTCTTATTCTTTTAATTCATTCATAATGTTCAATACATGCCTAAGAGTGCTTGGAAGTGAAAGAGAACGGAAAATGAAACACATAACAGCTTTACAAAATTTTTGAAACAGGAGCCCCCGTTTGAACGTGGGTTCTGTTGCTCGAGCGGACCCCATGGTCTGCAAAAGTACTTGTTGCCCCATATTCACGCTCGAGCGCTAATTCGGACACTCGAGCTAAGGGTCAAACATATGCCTTGGACGCTCAAGCGTGATTCTCCCCGCTCGAGCGGACGACATTGTCTGCAAAACTACTGGGAGATAGCATTTCACGCTCAAGCGGCCATTATCCCGCTCGAGCGAACGTGATGAATTCTGGGTTTTCCAGAATTGTTCTTGAAGCTCAAAATCAACATTCAAAGTTCCAAAGCTCGAATTTAGGCACCAAAAGCATGGGAAATGATCACATAACATGAGAGCATAGGAAATTCGAGACCAATTATTCAGAATCATGATCAAATTATCAAATTAACCAACATTTCTCTTGGTATGGTAAAAGCAAATGCATCCAAACTTCATACAACTTCATCAATCTTGCATGCATGCTTATTTTTTACTCCAATTCCATTTCAAATGGCTCAAGTGACTCTTATAATCATGAGACTCAACAAAACCATGCTTGCATGTATGCTTCCATGCTCAATTTTTCTTGTTCAACATGATTCATGTTTAAATGTATAAAATCATGGCAATTATGCACATGCATGCACATACAAGCTCCAAATTCATCAATTTCAAGTCAAATTATGTTCTTGATTACTATCTAACTTTGAATTCACAAAATTACAAACTTGAGCTCAATTACTCAGCTAGGGGTTTTAATCTTCATAACTATGGCCAATTCTTGAGTTAATCCCCTTAGTTTCGTGAATCCTCTTGTAATTCTTTAATGTTGATCCCCCTCTCTCTCTCTAAATTCGGTTCCCTCTCTCACTCTAGAGAGCAAAATCAGTTTTTGAGCTCAAACCAAATGAATAAGAGTGTATATTGGTCCTTTTTATAGGCTCTCTTAATCAAATTAATTAAAACCAAATAATGGTACTCTAATTAATCTATCTGAATGTAATTATTTTGATCCAAATCAATTTCTAATTAAATTTCACCATAGGCTTTAAAAATTACGCCAATTACAATGGTGTAGTCAATTTTGTTTTCTGTGGCCGGTAAGGCCTTCAATTTAAATTCTAAAGCAGATAATCAAACAGATTTTCCTATGGTGAACAGATAGAAATTCAAAACCACATATATTCATATAAATGACACTCAAAATCATATTAAACACGTAATCACAATCATAATTAAGATTAACTAGTATAGTACAGACCAGGGTTGTCACAGTCTTCCCCCCTTTAGGAAGTTTGGTCCTCCAAACTTATTTTACCTTCGTCAGGAAATAAATGTGGATAGAGTAGTCGCATTTCATCTTCTTTTTCCCATGTAGCGTCTGTCCATAGTGTTCCTTCCTGTAGACGTCCCCGAACACCCCGGGAGGATGAGTCTCGTTCTGTTCATTTTGGGTTCACTACAGTTTAGGACTCTCAAATTGTCACGGTTCTTAATCTGAACCAAAGAGTCCAAATCCGGCAAATCATTTTGAGAAACAGATTTTTGAAAAGAAGTGCCAAACATGGACTGCTTTGCCAGATACAGAGTCGCCACCTAAATATTTTATTTGGGAAAATTTAGGAAACCCTGACTTGGTGCCAAAGGCCACGTGTCCGTCATCACCAAAGTTACCTCGGCTCGGGAACTTGGGTACGATTAAGAAAGGTCAGCTATGAGCACCCCCTCTCGCCCGATCAAAGATCGGCCTCTACTAACCGTGATATCTAATTTTGAAAACGTTATGTGTTCTTAATCCGGTTTAATTAGCTAGAATTACTATGTGATGCGCACAGCAAAACAAGTATAGACTACATCACCTAATTTGGAACAAAGCATCGCATATCTGTTTGTTTGGAAAATGTTTTGAAATTTGTTACTCGCGAGTAGACTAAAACACGGATTTCAACGAGTTGTTCCAACTCAAACAATCCAACCTTCACCCACAGGCATTCAAGCAGTTTATATCACATAAGCATCTAGCCACATGGTAAGCATGCTGTCATGTTGACATTCACACTCATGAGAGATGCTAAAGCATAAAAATACTTACAATGTACTCCGAGCCAAGACAAGAACATGTTAGCAATCAATGCATGATCCAAGTCCATGTTAAGTGGCTAATGCAACGCACACAGAATGCAATCTAGAATAGGCTCAGCTAATCTAAGGATGACATGTGAGAATGCACAGATAGCATGTATTCAAATTAGATTTGAAATACTTTATGCAGTTAGCATGATGCGTCGAGCCTGGTACATGCAAGACTAATGAATGATGCACGCGTGCATAGCATAAGGTATGCTAAAGTAAACATGTCCTAATACTAACCATCAAAAGCAGGTAAGTAAAAGGGAGAAAGAAGTGGGGGTTGGAAGACATGCACACACGCACCCACACTTATTACAACTTTGCCCTCGCTCGGAGGGACCAAAAGAATATACAAATTAATTAACCTACAAGCTAGTTAAATATTACAGACCAATTAATTAATTAACAAATTAATTAATCTAATAAAACAGTAAACAGCCTTGGGAAGAGGGCCCAATGAAATGCGCGCTCGGCTCCGCTCGGAAAGCCACTGCCATGCACAAGTTGCCTCTACTTTGACTGTTATCCTTCTCTGAAGACTTCACAAATCTCAGGGTTGCTTCCCTGAATGCTGTGGAACACCATCGGCAGAGGGAATTGGTCACCGGCCATGGAGAATGGTTATCGACCATTTGTTGGGCTCTCGGCCATCCATATTTGGTCGGTCGGCAGTATAGATGGCCGGCCGGCCAAAGCTTCCTGCAGAATCTGTTTTTGACAGCAGCAGAGGGCAAAACATAGCGTGGCAATGCATTTCAAGCAATGTATGCACCAACCACATCCCTTATCATGTTTATGACTCAAAAGGGCCCAAGAACCCAAGTATGCATTTTGATATGGGATGCAATGCACATAATCAAACAAAGGGGCTCCACCTCTATCATACTCAACTCAAGAGGTAAAACATGCATGCCAATGCAATGCATCCTAGGTATGGAGGCTAAGTATGCAAAATGAGCATGCAAGGCAAGTGACAGCTACGCTAGTGGCAAACATGCAACAACATGTAAGGTGACCTAAGCATAGGAACAATGCAAAGCAACTTAACCAATGAAATACATGCCAAATGCGTCATGATTTCAAGCAAGCAATAACATATAATAGGCCAAGTATGCAACAATGCACAAGGCAAGCATGTTATAACACATGAAGGATGGACTTAAACTAATTTAGGTAGCCCTCAAACAAGCCTAAAATAGTGGCCATAAACTATGGAAATGGGGCCGAATGCACAAATAAGCATGCATGCATTCATGATACAATTCCTAAACACCAAAAGGCAACTTTTAAGCACACTTAAGAGAGATGATCATGGGCATATGGAAAGCATACCAAACTCTGAAATTTCATAAAATAGAGGTGCCAAACCAACTAATTAAAGCAAGTAAAGCATGCTCATGACATCACACATTCAAGGCCTACAAGCTAGAATGCAAAGAGACTATACAAAATATGTTAAGCATGACCAAAGCAACTGAAAATAGAGCTAAAGCACACTAAAACATACACAAAAGCTTCACAAAGCTTGGCCAAAATCATGCTAAAACAAGCGTCAACACTTAAAGCATGTTTAGGCCAAAACATGGCATTACAAGACAAGTATGCTAAGCATGCATGGTGTGTCTAAACCAACTAAAAACAGAGGTAATACATGGCAAAATACTACCAAATAGCACTTAAGACATGGCCAACATGCACTTAAATTAGATGCTCACACATGAGACAAAAATGACCCTTTTCAAGGATAACAAGGAGAGGGGGGTGGACCTCTCCTTCTTAGGACCTCAAGGCACCATCCTCACCCCTGAAATCCCTCAAGATTTCAGTGGTGAGGAGGCCCAAACACAATGGTCCCAGAGCTCACCAAAATGGCACAAAAATAGAGCCTAACAAGGCTTAAGAGGGGTCAAACAGCCTCAAAGCTCAAAGTACTCTTAAACAACTATTTAGAGTAGGCAAAAGCAAGACTTTTATATATTATACACCAAGTCTAAAAATAGTTGCAAGGCAGTCAAAAAAGCTATGCAAAAATGGGGTAAAAAGAGCAAGAATGTTACCCTTGAAGACCCTCTTCACAAATGGTGGACCAACAGCTTCCTTGAGCTCAAAACAACTCAAGAACACCAAGAACAACCCTCTTGTGCCTCAGTTCCAAGAGAAGGTGTGATGGTGGGTGTTTGTGCACAAAAATAAGACAAAACACACACAAAAACACAAAGAGAGAGAGATGTAGTGATAGGATATATACAAACCCAAACCCTAGAACTCAAAGCTCTGAAAAAAAGTGGTCTAACCTAAAAGAGGGAGAAGAGGCCTCCTCTTATAGTGGATTCAATCTTGTAAAGCTTCCAAGGCAAGCTAACAAGAGGGAGATCCCTCTATACACGTGTATGGAGGGGAGCAAAGTGTATGCCAGCTATCACAGCTGGCATGAAAATATTTGCAAAAGCAGATGAACAGTGGTCGGCCAGCCAAAAATGCAATTTGGCCAAAAAAGATGGCCGGTCGACCATCTATAGTGCCAGCCGGCCAAACATTTAGCCGGTGGAAACAAAACACAGCCGGTAGCCTCATGCCATGGCCGGTGATGTGTGGGGATGGCCCACAAGCCATTCCCTGCCCCTCAAAGGCAAAACACAAGTGTTTGGTGCAAAACCAGACACAAAACAGTCGAGTCGAGAGATCCTGAGGCAAAGCGCGTAGCCGAGACCTCCGGAAACTCAAGACAAACACAAACAAGGATGATCACCGGGTGCTCAAGCGGTGACGTCCAAGTCTTGAGGACGGTAAAAAATGGGGTGTCTACAGTTGCCCCTCTTTGACAGAACTCGAAAGTCATAACAATGACGGGAGTGACTGTCAAAGCCCAGAGACGACCCATTTTTGACAAGGCCGAAGACTTAGACAAACATACAAGACAGACAAGATATGCGCCCGAAGGTAGGGGCAAAATGCAACCGACAATGCATGAAGCCGAGCATAACTTATGATCATTTAAAAAAAGCTATAACAAAGCATAACATGTGACAATTTTAAGCAAGCAAACACAAATCCAACTACACTATAATGCAGAAAGGATGTAAGAGAATTATGCAATTCTCGATACGTCTCACGCGGAGAGTACAATACCTGTCCGGCTCGTCTGGTTGCACCAGCCTCAAATGAACCGTACATACAATATCGTGCCTGAAAGAGAAAGAGAACTTAACAGGTATGATATCATTAGCAACATGCATAACATGCAAAATGAATGCAAAATGATTTGCAATATATACAAAACTACGTACAATAATGTAAAAGAAAATGTAATGCAATTGAATCATGATCCAATCATGAGCGGTTCAAAACCACACAAATGTCAAATAGATTGATGGAGGTAACAAGTCCGTCTACCATAGAAAAGGTGCCGCAACCCTCAAAGCGCGTACACATGCAGAACTATGAGTGATGTAGACGGACGCAAAAACAAGTAATTGGGTGGAATGACATAAGTGGGGAATGATCCGCTAACGAAAGAACATGATCCTAACGCAGGATGCAAAAATTACACTACAATGTAATATATACAATGGGTATGGTGCGCGGGCCAAACCAAATCTTGCCTAGGAAAGGCATGAACACAAACAAACCGCGTCTAACATAGAACGGTCATACCCGAGAGGTCTTCTTCGAACATCGGCATAATTCTTTTGTCGGTCCTGAGCTGTTTTGAGCCTTTGCTTAATAGTTCTGATCTTCTCAGAAGTGTCTTGCACAATTTCAAGCCCAAGAAAAGCCCTATCCCCGACTTTTGTCCAACAAATTGGTGATCTATACCTTCTACCATACAAAGCCTTGTATGGTGCTATACCGATGCTGGAGTGGAAGCTGTTATTGTATGCAAACTCTGCAAGTGGCAAATAGTCTTCCCAACTCCTTTGAAAATCTAAAGCACACATTCTGAGCATGTCTTCTAAAGTCTGTATGGTCCGTTCTGATTGTCCGTCTGTTTGTGGATGGAATGCAGTACTGAATCTCAATTCAGTTCCCATTGCTCTTTGTAGACTCTTCCACAATCTAGATACAAATTTCGAATCTCTATTCGACACAATAGATACCGGAACTTCGTGTAAACGAACAATCTCATCAACATATATAGTAGCCAGTCTATAAGCATCAAATGTAGTCTTAACAGGCAGAAAATGTGCAGATTTAGTTAGTCTATCAACTACAACCCAAATAGAATCCATACCTCGAGGAGTCCGAGGTAGACCAACAAAAAAATCCATAGTCACATGCTCCCACTTCCATTCAGGAATAGGGAGAGGTTGAAGTAGATCGCCTGGTTTCTGATGTTCAGCTTTAACTTGCTGACATTGAAGGCATTTGGACACATAATCTGCAATCTCTTTCTTCATTTTGGGCCACCAATAGCTTTGTTTCAAATCCCAATACATCTTGTTATTACCCGGATGCATAACAAACACTGATTTATGAGCTTCATCTAGAATTCTTTTCTTTAACTCGGAAATGTTTGGAACACATAATCTGTTTTGGAATTTCAGCACCTCTTTTACCACACTATATTCCGGTCTCAAATTCATTTCAAATTCATCAACTATCTTTTTAAGGAATTCATCCTCCTTCTGTTTCTGCTTAATCTCATCAATGATTGCTGGTTCGACTGAAATAGCGACTATCAATCCGCCCTGTTCACACAATACCACTTTGATCTCGGACTTCTCAAAATCTTGCAAGATTTCTTTCTGTTCAATAAGCAAACAAGCCAAATTCCCCATCAATTTTCTGCTCAAGGCATCAACAACTGTATTGGCTTTCCCGGGGTGATACTGGATTTCAAGATCATAGTCTTTTATCAATTCAAGCCATCTCCTCTGTCGCATGTTTAACTCCTTCTGCGTAAAGAAGTATTTCAGACTTTTGTGATCCGTGTAGACTTCACACTTTGCCCCATACGAATGATGCTGCTAGATTTTTAAAGCGAATACAACTGTGGCCAATTCTAAATCATGTGTTGGGTAGCTTTTCTCATGTGGTCTCAATTGTCGGGAGGCATAAGCAATTACTTGCCCATTCTGCATTAACACACAACCCAAACCTGTGAGCAACCGAATATAAAAATTAAGTAAATAATAATATTACAATCTCAAATATTTTGGTGGTGAATTCTAAGGTGCAAATTAAATATTATTGGAGGATCTTTTAATTAATTTTAAACTTAAAATAAATTTGTGGTGAAAGTATTTAATTTAGAGGCAAGATTTATTATAAAAAAATATATATTGAGAGAGAGAGGAGGGTGTGACTTGAACTCTAGACCACAAGGTTAATACATAAGATTCTTACCATTTGAGTTGCATATAACTTATACATATGTTTTGTATATTTATCTATTTATTTGACCTATGTGTGCCCACCACTAGTATAAAATAAAATAAACACAAACCCTACTCATTATATGTTCACCACATAGGGCAACAACACAGCAGCCACGGGAGAGGGTTTGAGAGAAGGAAAAAAAGAAGAAGATGTTGCAATCAAAGAACTTTTGGGTGTGTTGTGTTGTGTTGTGTGTGATCATCAAAGGTTAGCCCTCCTAGGTTTTCTTCTCTTCTTTCTTTGTTCTTCATCCTTATTCTATAATTATTTTATTCATTCATGGAGAAGTTGTAGGTTTATGTATTTTGTATATATATGTATACACTGTTAAGAAATCTGAGGAGCTAAATTTATGTGTAAAGAATGGGTGTAATTCTTAGTTCAAAAATTCTGCACAGAATCGTAAACTTTAAAAATCATGAAACCATATCAAACGAATGAATTTTGAACTAAAATTTTTACAGTAGATCAATTACATATTCAATTGCATATCTGAATTTTTTCATAATTTTTGAGAGTCAAAATCCATATAAATTGAGGTATTCAAATCTGTCCAGGAAACCAGTCCAAAACAGTAAATTCGGGAGTGTTGTTCTCTTTGGGTATAAATCCAAAAATTATCAAATTAGTGTCATTAGAACCGGTTACGAGTCTAGTTTCGTACGTTTTTGGCCTTGCATTGATTGCTCATGTATATTAAGAGAACTGTCAATTTCTTTAAATTTCTGCAGAAAACAACCTGTTTGGATATAATAAATTGTAGATAATTATTTTGATAAGCAAATCAAGTGAAACCAATTGGGTTTGAAACTTAGGATATATTAGATCATATCTGGAGGTTATTGGAATTTTTTGAATAGCATGGAGTGGGTTTTGTAATTTTCAAAGTTAGCGAATAGGTTGGGAAGGCTTGTTTGAAATTTTGTTTTATCTTAAAGTCACAATTAATTAAGTTTTGACCGGAACCCATGTCTTGGGTGATTTTAAACCTTGAAGAAAATGAACTTAGGTAATATTTAAGAGTAACGGTGAGTTGGGTTGAGTCGTGTTAGTGCCCTTTAGTTTGGGGTTACTTAGTTCGTATTTTTTAGTATTTTTAAATTAGTAGTGACGTGTAGTTTTCATATTGGTTCAGGGCACTAGTTGGACTTTCATACTCTATTCGAGGATTATATTATTTCGTTTCCAGGTGAGTAGTTTCATGCTACATATTTTTATAAATGTACCCCTACCCTGAGCTGTTGGAAAATCAAATTGTTGTTTCATGATTAAACTGTTTTGATAAATTATTATATTATCAATTGAATTAAATTATTTCTGAAACATGTGTGAACTTGGCATACTGTAAACTATTTGTTTTGGTCTCATATTTATAATGATGAACTACCATGTTTTGCGAAACTGATGTGTATTGATTATTGGGACCATGTGTGTATTTAGTCTAGGGAAATTATTCCACTGTGTGTGGTGACTCTGGCCACTAGGGAACAGATCCGGGTTGGGCTGTGATGACTCTAGTGCTCAATGATTGTAAGGAAAAGACCTTTAAAAACAACTAGGTGACCTTCAATCGGATCGTCTTTGAGAAAAGGCCCAGGTGCCACCCTGAGGATGACTCATAGTTCGGTATTGGATCCAACAGGGCTTATAGCCTTGAGAACTGTGTGACATATTATTTGTTTTTCTTGGTACCCAGAAAATTATTGGTGTTCATGTTATAATTTTTTTTAAGTGGAAAATGTCGTTTGTCATGTTCTTGCGAGACATGAGTATTTTAAGTGTTGAATTGTGGAATCTTGTTTTTGAAACAGATTGTATTTACCAAACTGTATGCCAATCTAGTTTCTTTGATATATCTTATTTTGGAATTGAACCCGGTTTTCAAAACTGTATTTACTATCCATGTTGCTACTCACTGAGCTATCAACTGACTTAGTTGTTTACCATTTTCAGGTGTTAGAAGGACTTAGAGTGGACTCATGGCGTAGCGGGGACTCAATTGCATGGACCTCTAGGGCATTTATTTAATTTGTTTTAGGTTGCTTTGCCGAGTTTTGTGTATACATTGTGGTTGAGTTTTATTTAGAATTATTTTATGTTGTGGGCGGTTTGTGTCCCATTTAGTATATATATATATATATATATATATTTTTAGGAAGTTGGTTATGACTTGTTTTTCAATTGTGGCATGTCACTGGATTGAGTTTTGATTTATTTATTCTGGGCTATCATCACATTTATTCTTTGTGGTTTTGGGTTCATGTTTAGGCTTACGTGTGCCTTGGGCTAGGTCCCTGTGGGCCACGACCGGTCATGCCAGATTTGGGGTGTGACGAAACCCATATAAGATGCATCACTGAAAATCACAAAGTTTTCCATACCTGATGGTAGTGTCAAAATTGGTGCAGTGGTCAATCTCGTTTTCAGTTCATGAAAGGCAAATTCTCTTTCGTCATTCCATTCGAATGGTTGCCCCTTGCGTGTCAGTTGGGTAAGAGGCACGACTATTTTTGAAAAGTCCTTTACAAACCTTCCGTAGTACCCAGCTAAGCCCATGAAACTGCGGACCTCTGTTACATTTGTCGGTGTAGGCCAATTCACGATTGCCTCTATTTTCTAAGGGTCCACTGAAATCCCCTCTTTGTTGATAACATGCCCTAAGAAAATGACTTCATCCAACCAAAACTCACATTTTTGTAGTTTAGCAAATAGTTTCTTTTCTCTAAGTGTTTGCAGGACAGTTCTCAAGTGATGTTCATGTTCAAGTATATTCTTTGAATATATCAGGATATCATCAATGAATACCACAACAAAGTCATTAAGGTAGGTCTTAAAAATTCAGTTGGAGTGGGGAAAACATCATCCACAGCCTTAGCTATGACTGCGAATACCTGTTGTTTACTCATCCCCTCGGCTTTCAAAGCCTCGACTGCCCACAGCAGTTGTTCAATGGGATCAGCATCTGCCTTCATTTTGTTCTTGCCTCTGGCCTCATCCTGATCGAGGGTTTGGGTTAATGTTGATACGTCATTGTTATAGTTGGAGGGCATCTTAGGTTGGCTAAGTTCGATCACAATCAGTCCCAACAGTGGGGGCTCCTGTGGTACAAAATTCCCGGCATACGGTGCGGCTAGTGGCGAAGCTGACATTCCTTAAGCGAGATCCGCCACGGACCTCTGGAGGTCACCTATCATTCCCATCAATTCGAATGTGGTGGGCTCACGAGCCTAATACAACTGGGGGGTCCAGACCGGGTGCGCAACAGGCGATCTGGGTGGATACGGTACATCGACATTGGTCTCGCTTTGCAGAGTGATTCCTTGATCTAATGCGGCCGTCATAACCACAATCTCCTCTGAATTCTGCATCATGATAAGTCCACTGTGCTGAACGGTGACTGACGGATCAGATATCTGTCTTGCTTCAGCAAAGGGGGAACACTAGCTATTCTGTATCAACTCTCTGAACTGAAAGGAAAAACAAGCAGCGTTTCAGCCCAAATCAAACACAGATGTAGCCGAACAACTGTACTCTACTGCTGACCATTGTTGCCCGAAATCACTGCCTCCAAAATACTGAATCGGATATCCACAGATATAACTAATTCTCATAAACTGATACTGGTGCCCTCAGGCCTGATACTCAAACTTGCAAACTGATATGTACGTTCCCTGTAGAGATGCACTCTAAAAGCACATAGCAAGTAAAGAGAGCCAAAACACCCCTATGGAGGGGTAGGGTTTCCCTGTCCTATTTTGTCAGGAGCTAGGGTTTCACTATGCACGCAGCAGTTTTCAAACAACCGAACATCAGGTAAGCAACCTGTCCTAGTTTGGAATAGTCACTATGGATTTCGATATGCACTAGGTCGAATGGTCGAAAAGGGTGCCCTGGTAAAACCGGGGTTTGTGTTCCCATACTGTCAGAGCCCATAACCGGTCAGCCTTATGGCATGCTTTGACAAAGTCAAGCCTCCAGCAAACCATTCAGGAATGGCAGATGGCAAACACGGTGTCCTAGGCGCACCAATGCACATGCAATGCAAAGAGACACATAAATGAAATCAAAACAGGATATCACGAGTTTGAGTCAAGCTCTCTAAATCTCCAGCAGAGTCGCCGAAAACTGTAGACGTCCCCGAACGCCCCGGGAGGACGTGCCCCCGTTCTGTTCATTTTTTGGGTTCACTATAGTTCGGACTCTCAAATTGTCACGGTTCTTAATCTGAACCAAAGAGTCCAAATCCGGCAAATCGTTTTGGAAAACAGATTTGTAGAAAAGAAGTGCCAAACAAGGACTGCTTTGCCAGATACAGAGTCGCCACCTAAATATTTTATTTTGGGAAATTTAGGAAACCCTGACTCGTTTGCCTAAGGCCACGTGTCCGTCATCACCAAAGTTGCCTCGGCTCGGGCGCTTGGGTACGATTGGGGAAGGTCAGCTATGATCACCCCCTCTCGCCCGATCCGAAGATCGGCCTCTACTAGCCGTGATATCCGTTTTTGAAAATGTTATGTGTTCTTATTCCGGTTATTAGCCTAGATTTACTATGTGATGCACACAACACAAAAATATAGACTAGATCGCCTAATTTGGAACGAAGCATTGCATATCCGTTTGTTTAAAAAACAGTTTTGGAATTTGCTACTCACACGTAGGCTAAAATACGGATTTCAACGAGTTATCCCAACTCAAACAATCCAACCTTCACCAACAAGCATTCAAGTAGTTCATCAAATAAGCATCTAGCCTCATGGTAATCATGCTATCATGTTAACGTTCACACTCATGTGAGATGCTAAAGCATAAAGTGCTCACCTAGTACTCCGTGCCAAAACAAGAACATGTTAGCAATCATGCATGATCCAAGCCCATGTTTAAATGCCTAATGCAACGCATACAGAATGTCACTAGAGTAGGCTCGGCTAGTCTATAAATGACATGTGAAAATGCACAAGTAGCATGTATTTAAGTTAGATTTGAAATACTTTATGCAGTTAGCATGATGCGCCGAGCCTGGTGCATGCAAAACTAATGAATGATGCACGCATGCATAGCATAAGGTATGCTAAAGTAAACATGTCCTAATACTAACCATCAAAAGCAGGTAAGTAAAAGGGAGAAAGAAGTGGGGGTTGGAAGACATGCACACACGCGCCCACACTTATTACAAATTTGCCCTCGTTTGGAGGAACCGAAAGAATAATACAAGTTAATTAACCTACAAGCTAATTAGATATTACAGACCAATTAATTGATTAACAAATTAACTAATCTAATGAAAGCAGTAAACAACCTCGGGAAGAGGGCCCAATGCAATGCGCGCTCGGCTCCGCTCGGAAAGTCACTGCCATGCACAAGTTGCTTCTGCTTTGCCCAGCTATACTCCTCTGAAGACTGCCAAAATCCTAGAGTGTGCTCTCTGGATGCTGTAGAACACCACCGGCTGAAGGAATTGGTCACCGGCCATGGAGAATAGTCATCGGCTAAACATTATGCTCTCGGCTAAACATTCTTTGCCGGTTGGCACTCAAAACTGCCGGCCGGCCAAATCTTCCTGCTGAATCTGTTTTTGACAGTAGCAGAGGGCAAAACATAGCATGGCAATGCATTTCAAGCAATGTATGCACCAATCACACCCCTTATCATATTCATGACTCAAAGGGATATGTTTCTCGATTCTCGGACCACCAATCGCGCATTTCCATGCATGATGGCCCAAAGAATCAAGTGTGCAATGCACATAAACAAACCAAAGGGCTTTCAACCTCTATCATGGCTTGATCAAGAGGTGAAGCATGCATGCCAATGCAATGCAATCCTAAGCATGTGAGCCTAAGTGTGCAATATGGGCATGCAAGCAAGTAATGCGAAGATGCAACTAACCAAGCATGCAAAGTGTAACAACAACATGCACACATGCAAGGTGCAATATGGACAACATGTTGGATACAAAGCATGCCAAATGCAACAACACAAAAGTGTGCAACAATGTGTCATGAGCCAAGTATCTACATATATAAGCATGCATTCAAACATGGCTTAAAACTTTAAACATCAAAAAGTAACTCTCAAGCACACTTAAGAGGATGCAATCATGGACAAATGGCATGCACCTTAAGCTTTGAAATTGCATAAAAAAGAGGTGCTAAACAACTAATCAAAGCAAGCAAAGCATGTAATTGGTCCAAGGACCTAAAGCACGATCATACGACACATGAAGCAAATGATCAAAATAGATCAAAACAGTCCTAAATCATGTTAAGGAAAGTCCTAAAAACCACCTAGATGGCATCTAAATGATCTGCACATGGAGGCATGCACAAATGCTTAAACATGGAGCATACAACACAACCTCTTAAAGCATCAAAGGAGCATTAAATGCAAGCATGCAAGCATATTGTAAGGACTGAAATAACATGGTAAGTGGCTCCAAACCACTGAAACACTGCAAGTAATGCATGCTACACACTCACAAGCCCAAGGCTAACAAGCCAAAATGCAAGGTGGCTATACTAAGCATGTGATGGTCGACCAAAACAACCAAAAATAGAGCTTGAGCATGCTAAAACAAACACAAAAACTTCACAAAGCTTGGCCAAAATCATGCTAGAACAAGGATCAAAACCTAAAGCATGTTAAGACCTAAACATGGCATTACAAGGCATGTATGCTAAGCAAGCATGGTGTACCAAAACCAACTAAAAACAGAGCTATATCATGACATAATAAGTGTAAATATCAGTCAAGGCATGGCCAACATGAACCTAAACATGATGCTCACTAAAGAGGCAAAAATGGCCCTTTTCAAGGACAACAAGGAGAGGGGGTGGCCCTCTCCTTCCTAGGACCTTAAGGCACCATCCACACCTCTGAAATCCCTCAAAATTTCAGTGGTGAGGAGGCCCAAACACAATGGTCCCGGAGCTCAACCAAAATGGCACAAAATAAAGGCCAAACAAGCCTTAAGAGGGGTCAAACGACCCCAAAGCTTAAGGCAACCTTAACCAACTATTTAGAGCACTAAAAATCAGAACTTTTATATGTTATATACAAAGATCAAAAACAAATGCAAGGTAGGAAAAAATGCAATGCAAAAAAGGGGAATAAAGGGACAAGTTTCTTACCCTTGTAGACCCTCTTCACCAATGGTGAACCAACTGGTTCTTCAAGCTCAAACTAGCTACACAACTCCAAAAACAACCCTCAAGGACCTCAGCTCCAAGAAAAGGTGTGATGGTGGGTGTTTGTGTGCAAAACTAAGACAAAACACACACAAAACACAAGAGAGAGAGAGATATAGAGATGGAGGATATATGAACCCTAACCCTAAAACTCAAAACCCTCTGAAAATGCTGTCTAAATTTTCTAACCTCTTCAAGAGGGAGAGGAGGCCTCCTCTTATAAAGCTTCAATCTTGTAAGCTTACAAGACAAGCTAGCTAAGAGGGAAATCCCTCCATACACATGTATGGAGGGGAGCCAAGTGCATGCCAGCTGCATGAAAATATCTGCAAAAGCAGATGCACAGTAGTCAGCCGGCCAAAAATGCAATTGACCAAAAAAAGATAGCCGGCCGGCCATCTATAGTGCTGGCCGGCCAAGCATTTGGCCGGTGGCAACAAAACACAGCCGGTGGCCTCAAGCCATGGCCGGTGGAGTGTGGGGATGGCCCACAAGCCATTCCCTGCCCCTCCAAGGCAAAGCACAAGTGTTTGGTGCAAAACCAGACACAAAACAGTCGAGTCGAGAGATCCTGAGGCAAGGCGCGTAGCCGAGACCTCCGGGAACTCGAGACGAACACAAACATGGATGATCACTGAGTGTTCAAGAGGTGACATCCAAGTCTTGAGGACGGTCAAAAATGGGGTGTCTATAGCGTCTAGCAAGAATACTCAACCTTCAAAGTACCTGCCCCGAGGGCGCAAGGTCTTTCACGCTCTCTATATGCCACTATCAAAGGCACTTCAGATCCTTGCCGAAAGGGGGCATCTTAAACCCTTGGAGCCTCGGCCTCTCCCAAAGAATCTCCCTACTACACATGATGTTACCTTGACTGTGCGTACCACCAGCAAACCGGTCATGCTACCGACAATTGTTTTCGCCTCCGTCATGAGGTGCAAGACTTGATCGACAACGAAGTTATCCTCCCGCCCACTTTAGCCAAGTTCGTTACTACCCAGTTATTGGATTTTGAGGATACTGATACTGCGAGTATGTAATCAGGAAGTGAACCACCTGCGGGCGGCGCTTGGCGTATTTTGGATGTGGCGTCTGGCACGCATTTTTGGAGCATCTGCGAATGCTAGTTTTGTAAATTCTGGTTTGGGTGTCGAGTCAGTCTTTTGTTTTGTTTTGAGTCTGTCTCATTATCTTGAATCAGTCCTTTTGCTTATGGGTCTGTCTTGTTGTAGCGAGTCAGCTCCCTTTGTATAGAATGTCGGGTGATTCCGGAGCTGTTGCCTCGAACACCGTTTTGTTTTGTAATTACCCTTTTGCTTTCTTTTGAGTCTGTCTCTGTTGTGGAGCCAGTTGCAACCAGGGAATCTGAATGAAATAGCTGCGGCTATCATGTTTCCATGCTTACTACTATTCTGAATTAGTTGTGCCAGGGGACTTGAATGGAACAGCAGTACATTCCACCTGTTCTCTTGTGCCCTGAAAATCATTGCATTGACCTAAGTTTTTCAAAACTTTTTGAACACTGCGGTGAAAACAAAGAGGAAGGAATTCCTTGGGTTTTGCAAACTTTGATCAAATTGAGAGAAAGAGAGGTGTGCTAAGCCCTTAATGATTGAAATCATGCTTGTCGGCGTGAGTACTGAGAAGGACCCTGGCTTGATCCAGACTGGTTCCACACTATCTTCAGCGCGAGCGATTTGTCGCTTCTTTAAAAACTTTCAAACACAAAAAGTTTTGCGCGGTCCTGCGAAGACCTGTGTGGAATCACTCTTGAGATTGTGCAGCTTAGGATCGCTCTCAGCCTCAAGACTCGAGCCCTTGTTTTAAAACCTTGAACCACAATTCGGAGTGTTCAACGATCGATCGTCAAGAGAGGCCTGTGTGGCTAGATTGGAAGTTGCCCTCGAACAAGAGGCACCAAAGTCAGATCAAGAAGATCAGATCTCATTAGAAGAAGCCTGTAAAGCTAGAACAGAAGCACCCCTCCAAACTAGGGGCAAAAATGTCCGATTTGCTCGAAGAGCCGAAGATGGGTCCTTCAGTAAGTCAATGCAACAGCCACTCTCCTGGATACGGATGGCTTCAAAACCCTAAAACCATTTGGCATAGACTTGTTACACTTTTACCTTTTGAGCGGCTCGCTGGGCCGAAAACCCGGAAGGGCGACCCAGGAAAAAGTTAGAGCAAAAGAAAATATATACAAAAAAGAAAAAAAATAATAATATACAAAAGAGAGAAAAAAGAAAGGGAAGAAAGAAAAAAGGAAAGAAAAGCTCGCAAGGTCGAAAACCCGCATCGGGCGCCTTGGCAAAAGTTAGAGCCTAAAAAGGTGAAGGTTAAAATACTCGAGTGTACCTTAACCAGAACTACGTAAGGCTTGATTCCCATGTTTGGGATACGTAGGCAACTTCATCTTGAAGTCCAGCCCCCAACGCTTTCATAGCGCCTCAGTCCATGTAATGGTTTTGATTATTCTTGCCCTCCCCGAATCCGATAGTTCGGTTGTGACAACCGAATACGTAGGCAACTTCATCCCGAAGTCCGGCCCCCAACACTTTCAAAGTGACTGTGTCCATATATTGGTTTTGACCATCTTCGTCTTCTCTGTATCCGAGAAAGTTCGGTCGTGATCATCACTAGTGAGGACTGTTTACAATATGCTGCGGCATCATCCAAATAAGGAGCAACTTTCCGTTGCCATGAGTCGCCGTTCAAACCAGGGGCAACTTTCCGTTGCCGTACAGCGTCCTTCAAACAAGGGGCAATTTTCTATTGCCTCCGATTCGAGGTTGTGCATCTCAAGAGTGAGTTCCGCGCTTGTTGGGCGGCGGCCGTTTGCCAAAAAAAAATAGTCTTTGAGAATTTTTACTGAGGTTGACTATTTTCTTGAAAACTATTTCATTTCTCCAAAACTTAGACCGTTTTGAACCCAAAAAAGGAAAATTTTCAGTGCTCATGGCCTGACTTGCATAATTTTCAAATCAAAAATCGAACAAGTGTGTTAATCTAACTCTCATATTGGTCAAAATTGTTTTAGTAGAAAACCAAAACAAAAATGGTCATAATGATGAACTAGGGGCACAGTTGAGTCAGGTGTTCTGTCTTTCCCTATCGCCAACATACCTGCCAAAAAGGGCACAACTCAAGCTGTCATTAAAGGGCTGAAAGCTCTCTCAACCTTCGAGCAACGAGGTATCGAACCAAGTGCGAAGCACGAATCTGAAGGGATCAAGGTACTCTGTTCCCTTACCTGGGGCATCGACCAAGCGTCACCAGAAGGAATAGCCGTGAGTTGATACTGTCGGGCGTGAACCCACAACTTCCTATTCGTCCATTAAACATCCTGGGAAGGGATAAAAATAAGAGAATAAAGAATAGAGAGGTGTAAGTTGAGAGAAAGAGTGAGCAAAGAGGGTTTTGAGAGAAAAATCGAGCTTGAGTGCCAGAGTGAAGTGAGAATCACAAATGAGAAAAGGGTGGGAAACAATACCCAGAGAAACTGGCTCCTCGTGATCTGAGGTCCCCTGTCTTCGTTAACGCGTCTGTATGTCGTGTCTTTTGTTTTGTTTATCTCAACCTTTGTTTTGAGTCTTTTCCGAGTGTGTCTCGTTGTGTTTAGGTTGTTTACTTTTTTGTCTCCGTTGTTGAGTCATTCTCACTATGTCCAGTTGTAGGCTCACTACCCCGGTTTAAAAAAAAAAAAACTTTCTTCAATTTCAAAAATTAATCATTTTGTGCTCAGAATGCTGTGCCATTCTCCACATTTGTGCAAAAACATGATTTGGTTCTTTCATACAACTGCAGGGTTCACCCCCGATAAGTGTGAACAGGAAAACCTGGGCCTCTTTGAAGCTTCTGGGTCTCAGATCGCATCTGAGTGTGCTTCAACTTCAGTAGATTCAACCCATGGTCCGTCTTGTCAGATTTGGGCTGTTTGTTCAGGATCTGCTGTGTGCAAAATGAGCCAAGCGCTGTGTTATGAGCTGTATGTAGATTAATCCCCAGTAGAGTATGAGCTGAGTGTTCAAAATGTGCAGTGGTTGGTATGGTTTGTTTTGCCGTTGGCTGGTTCGTTATCTAATTATTACAGTGCATGTGTTCAATTTTCAGACAACAGATCAATTTCATTTACATTGAGGTGCAACATGATGCAATGCAATGCAATACAATACATGAAATGTACAAATACAACACTTTTTCAGACAAAAAGTTTGTTTCATTTCATCATCTTTTTCAAGTACATGGTTTTGGAAATAAAAATCTGCCTGTGGCAGTACAAGGTACTCTAGCTACCAGCAAAAGGTACAAAAGAAAAAGAAAAAGAAAAACAACAAAAATCTGGATCAATGACAAAGAATCTCAGGCCTGGGAGTCCGTCCTAGTCCTCTTCCTGGATGAAGGTCCAGGAGCATCATCAGCGCTGTCATCTGAGCCCGAGTCCGAGCCGTCTCCGGTCTCCTCCGACGACGACTCTGCCTCCGCCTCCGCCTCCGACTCCTCGTCATCGTCATTAGGGACTGGAGCCCGCGAGCTACTCCCGACGTGAGTGCCGCGCCTTGGTGCGGGGGAATACTCTGCCCTCTCCATCTCCTTCGGCAGGAATAGAAGGCCTAGCTGGAACACCTTCCACAGTGGGAATCTGGAAAGGAGGCTGAAAAGTATAAGAGGCAAACGCATCAGTATGCTGTGAGCAGTTTATCAGTGCGGAATGCAGTGTATGAGTACAGTGTGCGAATGCCGTGAGCAGTCTATCAGTGCGGAATGCAGTGTATGAGTACAGTGTGCGAATGCCGTGAGCAGTTTATCAGGGCGGAATGTAGTGTATGAGTACAGTGTGCGAATGCCGTGAGCAGTCTATCAGTGCGGAATGCAGTGTATGAGTACAGTGTGCGAATGCCGTGAGCAGTTTATCAGTGCGGAATGCAATGTATGAGTACAGTGTATGAATGCCGTGAGCAGTTTATCAAGTGTTGTGTTGTGCACCAGATTATGTGAAGCGGTTTATGTGTATGGTTTAAGACCGTGATCAGAAGAACATACCGGAATGCCATAGAGGGCCAGGAGGTTGAAAGTCCGCTGCAACATCCCCATCATGGAGGCATTCAGCTCCAAGGACTGCCGGGTATACTCGGAAGAAGCCTGCAAAAATATCAAATGCATCAGTATTCTGTGGAATATCAAATAAACTGAAATGAAATGCCAATACAAGATGCATAAAATGTAGTAATACATACCGGAGGCAAGTCATGGAAACCGACCAACTCGTGGTCAGCTGGAGGAGGAGCAAAGGGGATCTGGTAGGTCGCCCCACCCTGCCCTCTGTATGTTAGTGAAGTGGGCAGTGCAGGCCAGCCACCCCCCCGCCCTCTCTGAACTCCACCCCTGCCGCGGACTCGAGCTCTCCTCGATGCTCCTACCCCAGTCCCCGCTCCTGCTCCAGCTACTGGCGCCGCAGGTCCCCCTCTCTCAGCTCGGCGACCACTACTCAGAGGCCGCATAATGTACGTCCGAACATACTCTGAGTAGTCGCCCTCGCCCCTAAAGCCCTCCGTGTCCCAACCGATCGTGTAATTGGCCATCTCCTCGGCAGTGCATCTCTCGGTGTCCCTCATGTGGGTAGGAGGCGGACCCGGAACTAACTGCTCTGGCAAGCCCAGGATCTGGCGTAGGAAATGCTCACCCAAGTACCAAGCCCGACAGACTGGGCCCTCCAGCAAAATCCTGAAACGTGCAGTCTCCTCTGCACCAGCAAATCGATCTCGAATCGTCGCAGGCAATGGAGCCCAAGACTGCCAAGTGATCTGTAAAAGACATGCAGTTTGTTATCTACTGATATTGAAAATACAGTATAAAGCGAAGCTTAAATAAAACTCTAAAAGTTGAACATACCTCTGCGGGGGTAATAGTGTCAAAGTAGCGGTGGAAAAAGATGAACGTCTCCCGGGGCCTCCGCATGCACCTCACGTCAAAGTGACGTGAGAACGGAACGACGAGAGGGGTCTCCACGTCTGGCACTGGGGTGAGTCTCGAAAAGTAGGCGTAGACCCACAACTGCAGAGCAAATACCAGAAGGGTTACCAGATAAAGTAGAACACAAAATAAAGCAGAAATTGCAGGACCGTGTATTATGCAGTGTATTGAGCAGAGTGTACAGTGTGTGTAGTGTACATTCAGTGTAAAGCAGAGTATATGTGTGCCGTGTGTGTAGTATACAATCAGTGTGAAGCAGACCACAGTGTGTGTAGTGTACATAGTACAAAAAATGTAAAGCAGAAATGAAAAGCAGAGGAGAAAACATACCTCCCAAGCTCGCCAGTAGCCCTCGAGCAGCTGTCCGCTGCAACGGGAGGCTGAGCTCATGTACCCGTACAGAGTGGCCAAGGTAGCGCCACCCCAGTCATAGCGCAAGATCCGGGTGACGTCCACGAGAGCGCTAAGCAGACAGAGGGGCACAGTGTTCGCCCGGTCGGCGAAAATAGTCGTCCCTAGCAGGAACATGAGAAAGCCGCGCGCGTATCTCTCCACCGCCTCCTGAGTCATCGGAGCCTCCTCTACTAGGGCTGGCTGGACTCTAAACTGGACCTCGAACCATGAATATCGAACGAAGCCGGGACGTGCGAGTGGCAGCACCTCACCGAGCAGGTAAATCTGAGCAGCCTCCCACTCGTCCATGTCGGTGTCGAAGGGGATCGGATCACACCCTACCCCGATGCCGATGAGCATCGAGAAATCATAGGGAGTCATCGTCATGTCTCCCGTAGCAGAAAAGTGGAAGGAGTCAGTGGTGTCCCACCACCTCTCCACTAAGGCAGCAAGGAGAGGCCTGCTCGCAGTAAGGCGCGAGAGTCCCCTACAGAATGTGCCAAATCCGGCCTGGTCAACAATGCGACAGACTGCGTCCAGTAACTCCATGTACCAATCCCTGGCGACAACATTCCCATACCCGCGGACAGTATGGGAATCTCCCTGTTCAAAAGCAAATAGTTGCAAAGAATATAAAATGTACAGTTTTGAAGAGTATTCAGAATTGGTGGCAATATAGCGTATGTGCACGTTTTCAAGTTCAAACAAACATCGGGTGCCGGTGTGCTAGCAGGGAACTACAGCATATGATGTGTTAGTGTGTTTGAGTGGTTTAGTACAGATATAGCGTGTGTGCACGTGTTCAGATTCAAATAGGTACCGAGTGCCGGTATGCTCGCAGTAAACTACAACATGTGATGTGCTAGTGTGTTTGAGTGGTTCAGTACAGATATAGCGTGTGTGCACGTGTTCAGATTCAAATAGGTACCGAGTGCCGGTATGCTCGCAGTGAACTACAACATGTGATGTACCAGTGTGTTTGAGTGGTTCAGGGCAGATGTAGTGTGTGTGCACGTATTCAGATTCAAACGGATATCGAGTGCAAGTGTATTCATAGTCAGCTACAACATATAGTGTATCGGTTTATCCGGGCTAAGCAATTAAAGAGCAGAATCAACAATGGCAGTTAAGTGTTTTACATTGCGAAAAATGAAACGGGGGAGAATATACCACGGAAGCGCCGTATGAAAAGTGCTTCTCGGGCTCACGCAAAAGAAGCTCTAGTGGCACGCCTCTCGCAAAATCCCGGAACTGGCGAAGTCCGTCGGGAGGAAGCACGTGAATCGCCGGCCGGTAGGTCGCCGGGTCGAATGGGCGGACGCTCAAGGGGAGGAGCTCGGCCTCTGGATCCATCTCATGCTCTGGGGGAGTCCCGTCCCGTGGAATATCATCTGCCATGTCAAAAGTGGTGTGAAAATGGCTGGAAGAGAGAAAATCGGCCTAGAATACGAAAGGTCAACTAAAAAGTCAACCTCGGGAGGGTGGAAAATGGCCGGAAAAGCCGAAATGTGGAAAAAGCACAAAAATCAAGGAAAACTTGGGGGAAACAAACCCCAAGAGGCGGAAATCGAAAAAAAACTACACCAAAACGAAGTTTCGATCGGATGAAAATGTTCGAAACGCGAAGACTTCGCGAATCAAACAACGAAATGGGCCCTAAAATCGAGGAAAACGGAGAATGGAGGCTCGGGAAATACTCTAGAGAGAGAGAGGGAGAAATTTCAGCTAAGAGGAAATGAAAAAAATAGGGTTTGAAGCCCTATTGTAAAAGACCCAAGGCGAAAGGACAAAACTGCCCCGATTCAGCAACATTTGTCCGGTCGGCTAAATCTTTGTCCGGTTGGCCAAATATTTGGCATGTGAGATGTTTTTATGGCCGGTGGATGGCCGGTGACCTCCCCTGATGGCCGGTGAGCCTCCAACAACCTTTTTTGGGTCAGATGTATAGTTTGGGGTATTTATTGCTCAAGATAGTGCAAGAAATGGCATTTTCGAAGCTCAACTGGCCTCCGTTTTGACCTCAGACCGTGTCTTCTGTGCGTGGCACTCAAATATGTGCAAGGTGTATCCTTTTTGTTTCCTTTTGTCTCTTTTAAGATTCGAAAGTTGCCCCGCATACGTTGTTTTACAAACACGTGTTGAGTTATACGTCATTATGCTTGCATTGTTATGCATTTTACTTGGTCTGGCGAGACCTTAAATACGCTTGGTCTGGCGAGACCTTAAATACGCTCAGTCTAGGAGACCTTAAATCCTCTGAAGGTGCAAGTCCTTCGGTGTTTGTTGTGCTCGAACGACTTTTGGTAAGTTGCATTGTACATGTATGTCAAGCGACTCGCGTCGTCGCATATTCAAGTTCACATGCATTATCATGCATTTCAAGTGATGCGCGTCATCGCGCATTCGAGTTCATAAGCATTTCGAGCGACACTCGTGGTCGCACATTCAAGATCATATGCATTGTCATGCATATCACAAGACGTGCGTTGTCACGCGTTTACATCAGCATGCATCAACATGCATCATTTGCATTTCAAACAAAACAAAAACAAAAAACAACATGCATATGTCATGCATTTCATTGTAATATAGTGCATATGTCATGCATTGCATTGTAAATAATGCATATGTCATGCATTACATTGTATATATTGCATATGTCATGCATTTCATTGTAATATATTGCATATGTCATGCATCCCGCTGTGTCCATTCCATTGCATATTGTAGATGTTGCATTATAGCTTGCATGCATTCATTGCATCACTTCCATCTAAGGTTTGCACCTTTCCTTGTCGAGCTTGGTTTGGTATGTGCTCATACTTTTCACGTCTATACACTCATAGTTCTGTATGACCGTTCTATGTTAGACGTGGTTTGTTTGTGTCCATGCCTTTCCTAGGCAAGATACGGTTTGGTCGTAGGCCGTAATCCACTATATCCATTCCATTGCATATCGTAGATGTTGCATTATAGCTTGCATGTATCCACTGCATCACTTACATCTAGGGTTTGCGCCTTTCCTTGTTGAGCTTGGTCTGGTATGTGCCCATACTTTTCACTTCTATACACTCATAGTTCTGTATGACCGTTCTATGTTAGACGTGGTTTGTTTGTGTCCATGCCTTTCCTAGGCAAGATTTTGTTTGGCTGCACGTCATATCCATCATACATATTACATTGTAGTGTAATTTTTGCATCCTGCATTAGGATCATGTTCTTTCGTTAGCGAGTCATTCCCCACTTATGTCATTCCACCCAATTACTTGTTCTTTTGTCTGTCTACATCACTCATAGTTTTGTGTGACCTTTTCTATGGTAGACGGACTTGTTACTTCCATCAATCTATTTGACATTTGTGTGGTTTTAAACCGCTCATGATTGGATCATGATTTAATTGCATTGCATTTTCTTTTGCATTATTATACATAGTTTTGTATATATTGCATATCATTTTGCATCCATTTTGCATGTTATGCATGTTGCTAACAATATTGTACATGTTAAGTTTGCTTTCTTTTCAGGCACAATATTGTATGTACGGTTCATTTAAGGCTGGTGCAACCAGACGAACAGGACAGGTATTGTATCCTCCGTGTGAGACGTATTCGAGAATTGCATAATTCTCTTACATCCTTTCTGCATTGTAGTGTAGTTTGGTGTATGCTAGCTTAAAACTGTCGCATGTTATGCTTCGTTACAGCTTTCTTTGCATGATTATAAGCTATGTTCGGCTTTGTGCATTGTCTTGCATTTTGCCCCTGCCTTCGGGCACATATCTTGTTTGTCTTGCATGTTTATCTAAGTCTTCGGCCTTGTCAAAAATGGGTCGTCTTTGGGCTTTGACATTCACTCCCGTCATTGTTATGACTTTCGAGTTCTGTCAAAGAGGGGCAACTGTAGATGTAGGAACCCACATTTTATGTCTTCGTCATGTTCATGAGCATCTGTATGATTATGGCTTGTCAAGTTTGCATGTGTAAGTTTGTGACCTGTTTCGCTTAAGTGAGTGTGATCCATGCCTTGTTTTGAAGCCTTGTGATTTGTCTAAGTGTAGTGTGCTTGTCTTGTTCCTTCCTTGATGTGAAACTTAGGTCACGCCTTGCCTGAGTTATATTAGCCGATGTTATTCCAAGCCTAGGTTACGTTACGCCTAGATCATTCCAAGCCGAGGTCATCCTCAGTCTAGAAGTATCTTGGAACCCCTTGTTGACCTCCGTCCTTGCCTTGACACATTAGCCGAGATGTTACCTTGCACCCAAGTGATCTCGTCTTGGAGTGGTATGACCTAGGCCGAGGTGTGGCGCATCTAGGCCAAGATGTGGCACAGCTTAGTCAAGTGTTGTCCTTCCTAGCCGGGGTCATTGTCACCTTAGTTGCCGAAGTCCTTTTGTTAGCTGATGTCACCCCTTGTCGGAGTGCCATTCCGTGTAGCTTGTTAAATACGCCTTGTTATCAGCCGATGTCATCGCCTTGTCAGAGAGCCCATACCGCTTTACTTGTTGAACACCCTTCCACCATGCTTTGTCTGGTCTGTCAGCCACCTTTTCAGGGAAAACCCAACCAGTCGCCGCCACGTGTCTCAGCAGAGGGTTAACCCCAGAACCGGGTAAAGAAAACTATCATTTGGTATCATAACCTTGCCTTGTAGAGAGAGAGACTCTAGGAGGAAGAAGGAGTTTTAGAGTGAGGAAGTAGATCTTCAAGCTTGATTCCTAGAGATCGAACCGTTAGATCCGTGTTCTAAGGTTAGATTCTTGATCTGCTCATGATGTTCTCTATGTTCATGTTATTGCATTGCATGATCGGATACGATTTGTAAGCCATGCATTGTTTTGAAGTTCGATTTTAGAAAGAGAAAATGACATTCATGTGTTCTTCAAGAAAGTCTTGTTTTGATCCGAAAGCTTGCGTAAAGGATCATGTTTTTGTGTTTATTTCCACAAGAATTCCAAGTACGGGTACCCAGGTCCATGTTTTCAAACTCATAGCATGAAAATCCCAGATTTGTGATGACAAATTATGATTGAACATTCATATTTTTCATGTTTTCACACTCATGTTCTTCATGTTCATCAGCAGAGGGAAACCCAGAGTTCCCGACCTCTTTTCCTTGCATGAGGCCCTCGGGGACACACCTCGGCAAGGAGGTGTGGAACCTCGGCCTAGACCTGGTTAGTGCCCAACATGCTTTCCGAGATCATTTGCATACATAAGAGACTTGTTTGAAAGTGCATTCAATAGGCTTTGCCTTGTGTTTGTAGGACTTGGGCTTGTCTCGACCCCGACGTGTGAAGAACTATGTGAGTGGTATTTTTAATAAAGCTATGTTACACTTGCTTTCATAAATCTCGTCTTGCCTTGTTTTGAAAAGTACTTGATCTAGCATGAATGACTATCCCTACTTGTATATTAAACACTATCTTGTTTTGATGACATTTCTTGGAAGTCCTTAGCTGCAGGGGACTATAATGCAACTGCACTCTTGTCTTGAAAGTCCTTAGCTGCAGGGGACTATAATGCAACTGCACTCTTGTCTTGGAATTGTCATCACCCCCTTGTATTAAGTAGATGTAATAACATCCAAGGAACTTGAAAGGCCGGCAATGAACTTGATTTCCCCCTTGATTGTAAAGTATGCTATGTATTGTTTGAAAGAAATTTTGGATATCAATCATGCAAAACCTTTATTTCTAATATCATTCACTGAGTATCCAAGCTCACCCTCTCTATATATATGTAGGTGATGAGCAAGAAGGCAATGAGGCCTAGACGTGTAGTCGATGTGTTTTTGGATGCATTGCCGACGTGTTATGGATTAGCATTTTGTACCATCTTGAAGATTATGCTTCTTAGTCTATATTCCATGTGTACTTGTATATGTCGGCTTGAGAAGCCTTTTGGTCAAGATGTATTTTGTATCTCATTCCCTTATTGTATCTAAGTTGTAAGACTTTGTAAAAATGTATGTCATTTCATTGGACTTAAGCACGGCTCTCATGGACTATTTAGATTCTGTATATATATATATTGCTTCCGCACTTGTAAGCCCCATATTTCATACTCTGATTGTGTGTGATTCTTGTAAGTCGGCCTTCGATAATCTCGGATTACTGGCCATCACGGCACCAAACTACTAGGGGCGGTTTGGGGGCGTGACAGAATGGTATCAGAGCACGAGATCCTTATAGTACGTTAATCACCCACCTTGAGTCCTAAAGAGCATAGGATTTTCCTTAGAATGATGTTAGGATTGCATCATATTACTTGCTACTTGACTACGTGTGCATCATTTCGGCATAGACATTGTTACTTGTATACGTATTATCTGTTTAGTTATTTTAAAGTCTCATCTTGCATCCTCCTAGCATCATGAGGAGAGGTAGACCTCCAGTTGGCCGAGATCGTTCAGAAGATAGATTGGAGAGATTGGAAAGGTTAATCGAAGGCTTGGTTCGTGAGCAGAGACAACCTAGGCCACAGGATACTGGTACGACTTCCACGCAGGCTGAGCAGACGAATGGCCGTTATACAGCTCCACCCCCTCCAGTGCCACAAGTGCCTCTACAGCAGGCTTTGTATGGGAACGACACGATAACCCTAATCAGAGAGTTCAAGAAAATGAAACCGCCGAGATTTCAAGGAGGTATAGAACCAATGAAAGCCGAGGCATGGGTTTTAGAGATGGAGAAGTTGTTTGAGATCTTCCCCAGTACAGACGCCCAGAAGGTATCCCTGGCAGCATTCACATTAGACGACGATGCTCGTAGGTGGTGGATGATGGTCCGAGAAAACAATCCGGGTTTGACTTGGGGAAAATTTTTGGAGTTGTTCTATAACAAGCATTTCCCCCTTAGCGTCCGAGACCGAAAAACCACGGAGTTTCAGAATCTGATGCAAGGGAACAAGACAGTCGCAGAATACGATCGTGCCTTTACTGAACTGGCGAGATATGCGCCTCATATGGTTGACGACGAATACCGAAAGGCGAGGAAGTTCGAAAGTGGGTTACGTGGACCGATACAAGATCGGGTCAATATGCTCAATATGCCGACATACGCTGGAGTACTGGACAAGGCCATCCTGGCTGAAGCTAATTTAAACCGATACCAGAGTTCGGGTGAGGGTCAGAGGAAGAGACAGAATTATGATAATCGCCGAGTTCCGTTCAATGCCAAGAAGAGAATGAGCACAGACAGTTCCAGCAACTCAAATCAGGAAGGTAACGCCAAGCCGGTGTGCGCGAGTTGTGGAAAGCTACATTTCGGGGTTTGTCGTTGGGCAACAGGAGCTTGCTATGAGTGTGGCGAGATAGGTCATCGTGTGAAGGACTGCCCGAAGGCAGGGACTGGCGATGGAAGGAGGAATGGAAGCACCTCGGGCCTTGCACAGAACAACAACGTCGGGAGAATACAGGCAAGGCAAGGCAGAGTTTTTGCATTGGTACCCGGAGACGCCCAGAATGCCGAGGCGGTAGTGTCTGGTACCCTTTCAATTTGTTCTCAAGATGCATACGTATTGATTGATTCGGGTTCTACGCATTCATTTGTGTCCACTATATTCGCCGAGAAGTTGAGTAGAGAATTAGAACCCCTTGATTACGTATTATCTGTGTCTACTCCATCTGGGAGAAATATGATTGTTACATCCATTTATAGGAAGTGTATTGTTATGATTGAGAGTGTAGAGTTGTTAGTTGATTTGATGCTATTAAGCATGACCCATTTCGATGTCATATTGGGAATGGATTGGTTAGTAGCGAACCATGCATCCATTAATTGTGTTACTAAGAGCGTCACATTGAAGACCCCAAGTCAAGCTGAGGTCATCTTCCAAGGTAAAGGAGTAGTACCCCCACCTTACTTAATCTCATCCATGAAGGCCTACAAGTTGATCCAAAAAGGATGTCAGGGTTATTTATGCAGTATACTAAGTGATTTGAATGGAAGTGTTGAGTTAGCCGACATACCCGTTGTTGAGGAATTCCCCGATGTCTTTCCGAATGAGTTGCCTGGCCACCTTGTCGATAGGGAAATAGAGTTTACCGTGGACATCCTGTCAGGAACACAACCCATCTCCAAAACACCCTACAGAATGGCCCCAGCCGAACTCAGAGAACTGAAATCGCAATTACAAGAATTGTTGGACAAAGGATTTGTTAGGCCGAGCACTTCACCGTGGGGAGCACCCGTTCTATTTGTTAAGAAAAAGGATGGCACACTTCGTCTTTGCATTGACTACAGGGAACTTAATAAGGTGACCATTAAGAACAAGTACCCATTGCCTAGAATCGATGATTTGCTTGATCAACTACGAGGAGCACGAGTCTTTTCCAAGATTGACCTTAGGTCAGGCTACCACCAGTTGAAGGTTAAAGCCGAGGACATCGAGAAAACTACTTTTCGGACAAGATATGGCCACTACGAATTTTTGGTAATGTCCATCGGAGTAACCAATGCCCCAGCAGCATTCATGGACTTGATGAACAGAGTCTTTAAGCCGTACCTAGATGAGTTTGTCATTATTTTTATCGACGACATATTGATCTATTCCGGGAATACGAGCGAGCACGAGAATCATCTGAGACTTGCCCTGCAGACCTTGAGAGATAAAAAGTTGTACGCCAAGTTAAGTAAATGCGAGTTTTGGATTTCCAGCATTTCATTTCTAGGGCATGTGATTAATGAAGACGGTATATCAGTTGACCCCAGTAAGATTGAAGCCATTGTGAATTGGCCGACGCCGACCAACGTGTCCGAGGTTCGTAGTTTTCTGGGTTTGGCAGGTTATTACAGAAAGTTTGTGAAGGATTTCTCGAGGATTGCAGTGCCTTTGACACAACTAACTAAGAAGGGAGCAGCTTATGAATGGACCAATGAAAGAGAATCAGCCTTCCAGGAGCTAAAGACGAGGTTAGTTACAGCACCAGTTTTGGTACTACCATCGGCTAATGAGGAATTTCAGATTTACAGTGATGCTTCACATAAGGGTTTGGGTTGCGTGCTAATGCAAGAAGGTAAAGTCATAGCGTACGCGTCTCGTTAGTTGAAGCCCAATGAAAAGAATTATCCTACCCATGATCTGGAGCTAGCTGCCGTGGTTTTTGCTTTGAAGATATGGCGTCATTACTTGTATGGAACATCTTGCCAAGTTTTCACCGACCACAAGAGTCTGAAGTACTTGTTCACTCAGAAAGAGTTAAATATGAGGCAGAGAAGATGGCTCGAGCTACTGAAGGATTATGACATACAGATTCAGTATCACCCAGGTAAGGCAAATTCCGTAGCCGACGCATTGAGCAGGAAGTTAGTTGGAAGTTTGGCGTGCCTGATAGCGGTTTCGGTGGAACCGACCATTATTGAGGAGGTGAAGACCAGACAGAGGGAGGATAAATTCCTCAAGAAGGTAATTGATGAATTCGTCACCAAGCCGAGGCCGGGATACACCATGGAGAATCAAGTGCTTAAGTTTGAAGGGAGATTGTGTGTAGCCGACGTACCAGAGTTGAAAAGGAAGATTTTGCAAGAGGCCCATAGTTCCAAGTTTGCCATTCATCCAGGGAGCACCAAGATGTATCAGGATGTAAAGCGGACCTTTTGGTGGCCAAACATGAAAAGAGAGATAGCCGAGTTTGTATTTCAGTGTCTGTGTTGTCAGCGAGTGAAGGCAGAACACCAGAGACCGGCAGGACTTCTTCAACCCTTGTCAATTCCTGAGTGGAAATGGGAGCACATCTCCATGGATTTCGTAGTGGGTTTGCCGAGGACGCAAAGAGGTATGGATTCCATTTGGGTTATAGTCGACAGGTTTACTAAGTCAGCTCACTTCTTGCCTGTCAAGACTACATTCAATGTCGACCGACTTGTCGAATTGTACATGAATGAGATCGTTAGGCTTCATGGTGTGCCGATGTCCATTGTGTCAGACCGAGATCCGAAGTTCGTTTCTAGATTTTGGCAGAGTCTACAAGGAGCCTTGGGAACAGAGTTGAGATTTAGCACAGCCTTCCACCTCCAGACCGACGGGCAGACAGAAAGAACGATTCAGACACTCGAAGACATGCTCAGACTGTGCGTGTTGGATTTCCAGGGAAGTTGGGAATCGCATTTGACATTAGTAGAGTTCGCGTACAACAACAGTTATCAAGCCAGCATAGGCATGGCGCCGTATGAAGCTTTGTATGGAAGGGAGTGCAGATCGCCGATATGTTGGACTGAAGTAGGAGACAAAGCTCTAATTGGCCCCGAGTTGGTTCAGATGACAACTGAAAAGATCAAACTCATTCAGCAGAGGATTAAAACTGCACAGAGTCGACAGAAGTGTTATGCCGACCAAAGAAGGAGGGAGTTAGAATTTGAAATTGGGGATCATGTATTTTTGAAGGTCTCACCGATGACAGGAGTTTCGAGATTTGGGAAGAAGGGTAAACTTGCACCCTGATATATTGGGCCGTTTGAAATTCTTGAGAAAGTCAACACCGTTGCTTACAGACTCGCTTTGCTGCCGGATTTGAGCCAAGTCCACAACGTGTTCCATGTTTCAATGTTGAGAAAATATATCCGAGACCCACTGCATGTAATAGATTACTCCGGGTTTGTAGTTAATGAAGACTTGGGCTACGAAGAGAAGCCGATGAGAATTATCGACAGACAAGTGAGACAGTTGAGAAACAAGTCGATATCAATGGTGAAAATCGAATGGGAGAAGCATTATGGCGAGGAGGCCACATGGGAAAAGGAAGAGGAGATGAAAATCCATTAGCCGGAGTTATTCGTAGGACAAGGTAACTTAAGTTTGGGGACCAAACTTCTTTAAGGAGGGTAGACTGTAGGAACCCACATTTTATGTCTTCGTCATGTTCATGAGCATCTGTATGATTATGGCTTGTAAAGTTTGCATGTGTATGTTTGTGACCTGTTTCGCTTAAGTGAGTGTGATCCATGCCTTGTTTTGAAGCCTTGTGATTTGTCTAAGTGTAGTGTGCTTGTCTTGTTCCTTCCTTGATGTGAAACTTAGGTCACGCCTTGCCTGAGTTATATTAGCCGATGTTATTCCAAGCCTAGGTTACGTTACGCCTAGATCATTCCAAGCCGAGGTCATCCTCAGTCTAGAAGTATCTTGGAACCCCTTGTTGACCTCCGTCCTTGCCTTGACACATTAGCCGAGGTGTTACCTTGCACCCAAGTGATCTCGTCCTGGAGTGGTATGACCTAGGCCGAGGTGTGGCGCATCTAGGCCAAGATGTGGCACAGCTTAGTCAAGTGTTGTCCTTCCTAGCCGGGGTCATTGTCACCTTAGTTGCCGAAGTCCTTTTGTTAGCCGATGTCACCCCTTGCCGGAGTGCCATTCCGTGTAGCTTGTTAAATACGCCTTGTTATTAGCCGATGTCATCGCCTCGTCAGAGAGCCCATACCGCTTTACTTGTTGAACACCCTTCCACCATGCTTTGTCTGGTCTGTCAGCCACCTTTTCAGGGAAAACCCAACCAGTCGCCGCCACGTGTCTCAGTAGAGGGTTAACCCCAGAACCGGGTAAAGAAAACTATCATTTGGTATCATAACCTTGCCTTGTAGAGAGACTCTAGGAGGAAGAAGGAGTTTTAGAGTGAGGAAGTAGATCTTCAAGCTTGATTCCTAGAGATCGAACCGTTAGATCCGTGTTCTAAGGTTAGATTCTTGATCTGCTCATGATGTTCTCTATGTTCATGTTATTGCATTGCATGATCGGATACGATTTGTAAGCCATGCATTGTTTTGAAGGTCGATTTTAGAAAGAGAAAATGACATTCATGTGTTCTTCAAGAAAGTCTTGTTTTGATCCGAAAGCTTGCGTAAAGGATCATGTTTTTGTGTTTATTTCCACAAGAATTCCAAGTACGGGTACCCAGGTCCATGTTTTCAAACTCATAGCATGAAAATCCCAGATTTGTGATGACAAATTATGATTGAACATTCATATTTTTCATGTTTTCACACTCATGTTCTTCATGTTCATCAGCAGAGGGAAACCCAGAGTTCCCGACCTCTTTTCCTTGCATGAGGCCCTCGGGGACACACCTCGGCAAGGAGGTGTGGAACCTCGGCCTAGACCTGGTTAGTGCCCAGCATGCTTTCCGAGATCATATGCATACATAAGAGACTTGTTTGAAAGTGCATTCAATAGGCTTTGCCCTGTGTTTGTAGGACTTGGGCTTGTCTCGACCCCGACGTGTGAAGAACTATGTGAGTGGTATTTTTAATAAAGCTATGTTACACTTGCTTTCATAAATCTCGTCTTGCCTTGTTTTGAAAAGTACTTGATCTAGCATGAATGACTATCCCTACTTGTATATTAAACACTATCTTGTTTTGATGACATTTCTTGGAAGTCCTTAGCTGCAGGGGACTATAATGCAACTGCACTCTTGTCTTGAAAGTCCTTAGCTGCAGGGGACTATAATGCAACTGCACTCTTGTCTTGAAAGTCCTTAGCTGCAGGGGACTATAATGCAACTGCACTCTTGTCTTGAAAGTCCTTAGCTGCAGGGGACTATAATGCAACTGCACTCTTGTCTTGAAAGTCCTTAGCTGCAGGGGATTATAATGCAACTGCACTCTTGTCTTGGAATTGTCATCACCCCCTTGTATTAAGTAGATGTAATAACATCCAAGGAACTTGAAAGGCCGACAATGAACTTGATTTCCCCCTTGATTGTAAAGTATGCTATGTATTGTTTGAAAGAAATCTTGGATATCAATCATGCAAAACCTTTATTTCTAATATCATTCACTGAGTATCCAAGCTCACCCTCTCTATATATATGTAGGTGATGAGCAAGAAGGCAATGAGGCCTAGACGTGTAGCCGATTTGTTTTTGGATGCATTGCCGACGTGTTTTGGATTTGCATTTTGTACCATCTTGAAGATTATGCTTCTTAGTCTATATTCCATGTGTACTTGTATATGTCGGCTTGAGAAGCCTTTTGGTCAAGATTTATTTTGTATCTCATTCCCTTATTGTATCTAAGTTGTAAGACTTTGTAAAAATGTATGTCATTTCATTGGACTTAAGCACGGCTCTCATGGACTATTTAGATTCTGTATATATATATATATTGCTTCCGCACTTGTAAGCCCCATATTTCATACTCTGATTGTGTGTGATTCTTGTAAGTTGGGCTTCGGTAATCTCGGATTACTGGCCATCACGGCACCAAACTACTAGGGGCGGTTTGGGGGCGTGACAGTAGACACCCCATTTTTGACCGTCTTCAAGACTTGGACGTCACCGCTTGAACACTCGGTGATCATCCATGTTTGTGTTCGTCTTGAGTTCTCGGAGGTCTCGGCTACACGCCTTGCCTCAGGATCTCTCGACTCGACTGTTTTGTGTCTGGTTTTGCACCAAACACTTGTGCTTTGCCTTGGAGGGGCAGGGAATGGCTTGTGGGCCATCCCCACACTCCACCGGCCATGGCTTGAGGCCACCGGCTTTGTTTTGTTGCCACCGGCCAAATGTTTGGCCGGCCGGCTATCTTTTTTTGGTCAATTGCATTTTTGGCCGGCCGACTACTGTGCATCTACTTTTGCAGATATTTTCATGCAGCTGGCATGCACTTGGCTCCCCTCCATACACGTGTATGAAGGGATTTCCCTCTTAGCTAGCTTGTCTTGTAAGCTTACAAGATTGAAGCTCTATAAGAGGAGGCCTCCTCTCCCTCTTTTAGAGGTTAGACAACTTAGACAACATTTTCAGAGGGTTTTGAGTTTTAGGGTTAGGGTTCATATATCCTCCATCTCTATATCTCTCTCTCTCTTGTGTTTTGTGTGTGTTTTGTCTTAGTTTTGCACGCAAACACCCACCATCACACCTTTTCTTGGAGCTGAGGCCCTTGAGGGTTGTTTTTGGAGTTGTGGAGCTGGTTTGAGCTTGAAGAGCCAGCTGGTTCACCATTGGTGAAGAGGGTCTACAAGGGTAAGAAACTTGTCCCTTTTCCCCCCATTTTTGCATAGCTTATTTACCTATCTTGCATCTGTTTTTGAGCTTAGTGTATAACATATAAAATTTTTGTTTTTACCTGCTCTAAATAGTTTGTTAAGGGTGTTTTAAGCTTTGGGGTTGTGTAGACACCCCATTTTTGACCGACCTTAAGACTCAGACGTCACCGATTGAGCGCTTGGTGATGTTGCATAATGTGCTTGTTCAGAAGTTTCAGAGTCGCGGCCGTGAGCCCTGCCTCCGGACTTCCGAACCCTCTTCTGTGCCTTGTCTCGATTTGCGAACCAGACTCGGTTTTCTCTGTTTCTTTTCCTGAGGGGAGGGAGAGGTTCCGTAGACCATCTCTCAATGTCCGTAGGCTACATTTGGTGGCCGTAGGCCATTTTTCCCATTTCGGAGTCCGGTTTCCGGTTTTCAGAGCCGTCAAGCCGTGTGCCTCGGTTCGGGACCGCTTAACCATCTCCTATTGCTCTAATTTTTGGCATACTTCCTATTTGCTCCCTTTTGAGGGACACTGGGGGCTGAGAAGCCACTTCGTGGCCGAATGCCACTTTCGGTGCTTACCAGCCCATTTTCGGGACCCCGAACTGCGCGTTTTGGTCCCCGAGCATTCGTTTTGCAACGGTTTTCGTTCATTTTTGGCAGGTACCTCTGTTTTATCACCGAGGAGGTCACTGAAGGGTGGGAGGCCAGCAATTGTTGCAGCAACCAGTTATACATCCTCCGACGCCCTCCGGCGCCCGTTTTTCGCACTTCCGGGCTAATGTTGAACCCCTTGGACCCTTTTTCTCGAACTTTGAACCACATATTTGTGATGTACACACATGAGAGGACCCTAAAAGTTCATGGCCGGCCATTAATTCAACTTGACCCTTTTGACCCCCTCCTTCCGGGCTAATGTTGAACTCCTTGGACCATTTTTCTCGAACTTTGAACCACATATTTGTGATGTACACACATGAGAGGACCCTAAAAGTTGGTGGCCGGCCAGTAATTCCACCTGACCCTTTTGAACCCCTCTTTCCGAGCTAATGTTGAACCCCTTGGACCCACTTTCTTGGACTTTTAACCACAGGGTTGTGTTGTACACAGATAGGAGGACCCCACCAGTTGGTGGCCGGCCAGAAAATCTGATTGACCTTTTTGACCCCTAGCCGGCCGGCTAGGGGGTGTGGCCGGCCGGCCACCTGCAACAAAAGTACCAGGCCGGCCGTATTCCTTGCACTGTGCACTTTACAGCTGTGGAGCTTTATCCCCCAGAAAAGATCTTTATCCGGGGGATATTTCTTGGGGAAAGTTACTCTCCTTTTCCCCCACCTTTACACCCCCTTTTTGGCCTATATAGCAAGCAAGATATATCCTTTGTTGAAGTTAGAAAACTTCATCTTCAAGCTTCCATACACAACTCCATCTCCATACCTCTCATTTCTTTAAAAATCTCTAAGTCCCTAACCACCATTTCTTCTACACCACCAAGCTCTACCACCACCTCCTCATTTCCAGCAACAATGAAGGTTTCTCAAAGGCCAAAGAAGCTGCAAATTGATCCAAGAAGCAACAAAAGTCTTAGTCTTCAAGGGTGAGTAACATTTTCTTCACTTTGACCCTTTTTCTTGATCTATTTGTAAGCCCCACTTGCTTTTTGTTTCAAGCTCCGGCCCCAACTGAAAATAGCCCTCTTTTGAGCTCATCTTCACTTTTCATCAAGGGCTCAACCCTGTTTGAGCCCTCCATGACACACTTGCTTCATTGATCCTCTTATATGTCACAATCTTGCATCCTATTTTTGGCCCATGAGAAATTTGTTTTCGAGCATGTTGTAAACTGATATTAGGCTTATTTTGAGCCCCTCTTCAACATTGAAGAAGGGCTCAACACCATTTGGGACTTCCATGTTGTACCTACCTTTATACTCCTCTTTTCTTCCCCATTCTTGTATGCAATGGCAGCCTATCATATTTTTGTTTTTGGCCATTTTACAGTTCTGAAAAAGTGCTTATTTTGGTCCATTATTCATGTTTTATTTAGGTCCTTTCATGGTTTGGGGCCTCCATAGGTCACTTCATGTTATATCTCTCTTTTATTCCCCATTCTTGCATGTTTAGTTAGCCTACCATGCTTTTGTTTTTGGCCATTTTACAGTTCTGAAAAAGTACTTATTTTGGTCCATTCTACATGTTTTATTAAGGGTCTTCGGCTGTTTGGTGATTATTTTGTATGCTTCGTGTTATAGCACCTTTTGAGCCCCAATCTTGTGCTCATTTTTTAGCATGTTTGTATACTGATTTTGAGGCTACAATATACTGTAAATATTCATATTTTTGGTCCCTCTTCAGTGTTGTAGAAGGAAAATTTTCAGTTTGGGTTTTTCTTATATCACTTACTTCATTACCCCTCTTTTGGCCCCTATTCTTGCATGCCATTTTTGCCATACCTATGCTTGCTGTTTGACCATGTTTATAACTGTGAAAGTGCCTTTTTTGGGACTTCCTAGCTTCTGTCTTTGCATTGCATGTCCATATTGTGCATGTTTGGCATGGCTATAGGTCAATTCGGGTGCCTAAATTCGCATTTCGGGACAATTCCATGCATTTCATGTCATTTCACCTCATTTCGGGACTGTTTTCCCCCATATTTTACTGCTGAAATTCCATTAGAATGATTGCTATCATTTCCATGTCATTTCATCACATTCTGTCACCGCCTCGGTTTGCGTGCCCGTGTGCACGCACTTCGAGGCACCTCGTTTTTATCCGACGGCATCCTATGTGAGTGTGGCTGAGGCTCACTCATGTTGGTATAAGCCCATATCATGTTTTCATATCATTACACCACATTTTGTCATCGCCTCGGTTTGCGTGCCCGTGCGCACGCATTTCGAGGCACTTCGTTTTTATCCGACGGCATCCTATGTGAGTGTGGCTGAGGCTCACTCATGTTGGTATAAGCCCATATCATGTTTCCATGTCATTACATCACATTTTTCCATTGCCTCGGTTTGCGTGCCCGTGTGCACGCATTTCGAGGCACCTCATTTTCATTGCATTCTGTCATCGCCTCAGTTTGCGTGCCCGTGCGCACGCATTTCAAGGTGTCTCATTTTCATAACATTCTATCTTTGCCTCGGTTTGCGTACCCGTGTGCACGCATTTCGAGGCACCTCATTTTCATCACATTTTTCCATTGCCTCGGTTTGCGTGCCCGTGTGCACGCATTTCGAGGCACCTCATTTTCATCAAATTTTTCCATTGCCTCAGTTTGCGTGCCCATGTGCACGCATTTCGAGGCACCCCTTTTTTTATCCACCGGCATCCTATGTGAGTGTGGCTGAGGTTCACTCATGTTGGTATAAGCCCATATCATGTTTTCATGTCATTTCATCGCATTCCGCCATTGCCTCGGTTTGCGTGCCCGTGTGCACGCATTTCGAGGCACCCCATTTTTTATCCACCGGCATCCTATGTGAGTGTGGCTGAGGCTCACTCATGTTGGTATAAGCCCATATCATGTTTTCATGTCATTTCATTGCATTCCGCCATCGCCTCGGTTTGCGTGCCCATGCGCACGCATTTCGAGGCATCTCATCTTCATTACATTCTTACATTTTCTCGGTTTACGTGCCTGTGTGCACGCATTTCAAGGCATCTCATTTTCAAAACATTGTGCATACTAGGTTGTATCTTAGATTGCATTCTGTCATTTTCTCAGTTTGTGTGCCCGTGTGCACGCATTTCGAGGCATTTCATTTCCATAGCATTGTATATGTTAGGATTGTATCTTAGTTGCATTTCATGCATATCATGCATATTGCATCATGTCCGGAATAAGAGTTAGCCCGGGCACGGGAAACGAGGTACATTTCGTACTCCGAGTGACGGAATGTGTCTCAATTCCCCAGTCACCAACACTCCGGATTATCCATGATGGAGTTAGGTTTTAGCTGTAGCTTCATGTGCATTCATTCTATATTGAGTTGTGCATTTCGACTCCTCGGCCATCATGCCTCGGTATGCGTGATTGGTGGCACGAGGATCGAGACATGCATATATCTGTGCAAATACATTGCTATGCCCCTTTCCTGCTCTCTGTTGCAGCAAAACAAAGAATTAGCAACTTTTCGGGGCTTGGCACGCATTTCAAGAACAGGTGTAAACAGAGGCTAATTGGGGCATTCCGGTGGATTTCCGCGCAAGACAACCCGGACATGCATCATCCATCAGAAGCAAAGCAGTCCCTGGCTTGCACGCCAGTTTTATTTATTTTCTTAGTTAATTTGTTAATTAATTAGGATTCTGTAATATTTTGGACTGTAATATTCTTTTATTCGGGACTGTAATATTTGGACTGTATTATTTATTCGGACCCTCCGAGTGAGGGCATAACTGTAATAAGTGTGCGTGAGTGTGATGTATGTCTTCCAACCCCACGTCTTTCTCCCTTTTATTTATCCGCTTTTGATGATTAGATTAGGGCATGTTTAAATTAGCATACAGTATGACAGCATGTTTGCATTCATTCATCTGTATTGCATGCACCGGGCTCGGCGCGTCATACTAACTGCATTGTATTTTTCAATTCTAAAATTGAATACATGATAGTTGTAGCATCTCATATGCCATATTAGAATAGCCGAGCCTGCTATAATTGCATTTTGTATGTGTTGCATTAGGCATTTCTGTATAATTAGGATTATGCATGATTTCTAATGAGTTTCTATTTTGGCTTGGAGTACTCGGTAAGCTTTATGCTTTAGCATCCTTGCATGCGTGTGAGTGCTGCCATGAATAGCATGCTTACCATGAGGCTATGTGCTTATATGATATAACTGCCTGAATGCCTGTGGGTTAAGGTTGGGTTATCTGAATTGGAATAAATCATCAAATGTTTCAAGCCTACCTGCGGGTAGCAAACCATTTTCAAAAACAAATATGAAATGTTTCGTTCCAATTCAGGCAATCCGGTCTATATTTGTATGCTGTGCGCATCACATAGTAACCTATGCTAATAAACCGGAATAAGAACATACAATGTTTTCAAAAATTGATATCCTGGTTAGTAGAGGCCGGTCTATGACCGGGCGAGCGGGGGTGCTCACGAAGTGACCTTCCCCAATCGTACCCAAGTTCCCGAGCCGAGGCAACTTTGGTGATGACGGACACGTGGCCTCTTGGCACCGAGTCAGGGTTTCCTAAATTTCCCAAAATAAAATATTTAGGTGGCGACTCTGTATCTGGCAAAGCAGTCCATATTTGGCACTACTTTTTCAAAAAAATTAGTTTCTCAAAACGATTTGCCGGATTTGGACTCTTTGGTTCAGATTAGGAACCGTGACATTTAAGAGTCCGAGCTGTAGTGACCCCAAAATGAACAGAACGGGACTTAACCCTCCCGGGGCGTTCGGGGACGTCTACAGTTTCTAGCGACTCTGTTGGGGATTTAGAGAGCTTGACTCGAACTCATGATATCTGTTTTTGACTACACTTATGTGTTTCTTTGCATTGCATTTGCATTGGTGCGCCTAGGACACCGTGTTTGCCATCTGCTATTCCTGAACGGTTTGCCGGAGGCTTGTCTTGTCAAGGCATGACCATAAGGCTGACCGGTTGTGGGCTCTGCCAGTATGGGAACACAAACCCCGGTTTTACCGGGGCACCCTCTTTGACCATTCAACCTAGTGCATATTCGGATCCATAGTGACCATTCCAAATTAGGACAGGTTGCTTACCCGTTTATAGGTTGTTTGAAACCGCTGCGTGCGTAATGAAACCCTAGCTCCTGACACAATAGGACAGGGAAACCCTACCCCAACATAGGGGTGTTTTGGCTCTCACTTATCTGTTATGTGCTTTAGAGTGCGTCTCTACAGGAATGCATGTATCAGTATATGAGTTTGGGCATCAAGCCTGCGGGCATCAGTTCAGTATTGTCAGTATCAGGCCTGCGGGCATCAGATTAGTATATGAGTTTGAGTATCAAGCCTGCGGGCATCAGTTCGGTATTGTTGGCATCAGGCCTGCGGGCATCAGTTCGGTATTATGGGTATCAGGCCTGCGGGCATCAGCCAGTATTTGAGAATCAGCTATCTGCGGGTATTAGATTCTATTTTAGGGGACAGTGATACAGGGATAATAATCAGTGTTTGAGGACAGTGTGTATTCAGCTTATTGACTGTGTGTTGATTATGCCCGGCTGTGTGTCATGCATTTTATTTTAAGCTGTTATGCTGTCTGTTTATCTGTTTATTTATTTCCTTTTCGCTTTATTTATCTTTTGCTAGGTCAGTTTTAGCACGATTGCTTCCAACCCAGCAGGCATTCCCCAAGCACTTTGGACACGAGGTCGTCGACTCCATCGATCTGAGGATCTAATCGACGGACAGCCAATGTTCCATTCTCTACCCCCTGTTACAAGAAGGAAGCAGAAAAAGCGCAGTGTATCTGAACAAAGAGCATCAGAACAGTGGTATCCCCCATCAGTGGACAGTTCGATTGAGATCCCCATTGAGACAGATCTGCCAGTAGTTCAGACAAATCAAAACAGTATGACGGCACCAACAGGAGTTGAGGAAATGATGCGCCAAATGCAGGAAACCATGCGGGCCATGCAACAGGATGCCGTTCGTCGGGATGAACTCGCTAAGCAACAAGCTGAGATTATGACCCAGCAAGCTGAGCTGATTACTAGACTGCAACAACAGAGTCCAGCATCTGCTTCACACCAAATTCCTCCTCCGGCAGGAGCCCCATTACCTGAGCAGGCACCTGCTGTTCAGAACGCTCCTCCAAACACCAAGAATACTGTGCCGACTATCCAAAATCTGCAAGAAGACACAAATCTTCCAACGGGGCCAGCTCCGCCCCCGCTTCCACCACAACTGTCCAAGGTCCATACACCCAATCACCCGGACTCTCCATTCGAGGTAGAGGTTGATCATACAGCTCTGAAATTGAGCAAATTGGAGAAGCTCTTCAAGAAATCCCAAGGGGTCAAGGCTATGCTGGATATCGAAGATGGATATACCGAGGAGGCCGTAACACTCCCCGATAGGTTCAAAATGCCACAAATCGACCGCTTTGACGGGACCGGCGACCCCATGGTCCATATCCGACTGTTTGCAGACGTCTTGCGGCCAATGGGCCTAACACGACCACAGAAGCTCTCACTATTCGGCCGAACCCTGTCGGGTGTGGCCTCCCATTGGTACGCAAGATTACAAGATGAAGTGAAAAAGAATTGGGATGAAATGGCTGAGGCCTTTGTCATGCAATATTCGTACAACACTCAGATCGAGATCACAACCCGTGATCTTGAAACGACAAGGCAAGAGCCCAAGGAATCTTTCTCGGACTTTGTGATCCGATGGAGGGCAAAGGCGTCAACAATGACTTTAAGGCCCACTGACAAAGATCAAATCCGGATGATTGTGCGCAATCTCCACCCGAAGTTGATGCAGAGAATGATTGTAGTCCCCTTCCCTACTTTCACAGATTTACATGATATGGGGGTGCAAATCGAAGATGCAATGAAACAAGGTCTGTTTGACCACGACAGAGAACAACCGAGGAGGACCTTCAACCGCAACAACAATGCAGGCCCGAGTGGCGCTGCAAATACGAGAGCCTCGGAAGTTAGTATGGTCACCACCACTCCCCCTCCCCTTCCAAGGCCCATGACTGCCACACCATTCTCCGGCGCGTCCGGAAGCAACACACAAAACAACCGATTCCAACCGCGAGGCCAAAGAACCTTTACCCCACTATATATGCCTCTGACCAAGGTTCTGGGAATATTGATCAGAAAAAATCATTTAAAACCCCTGGAGCCAAAGCCATTACCAAATCCACTCCCCCCTCTTACGACCCGTCAAAGTATTGCGCATATCACCAACAACACGGTCATGACACCGACCGTTGTTACAGATTGCGTCATGAGATCCAGGATCTTATTGACAAACAGGTGATCGCGCCTCCTGATAAACCCAATGTCACAACCAACCCTCTCCCACCACATAACCAACCTCCCCCTCCCAACAGAATTAATTTTATCCACACTAGGGTCGCATCTTATGATCCTAGCATCTATATCACTCCCACCCACCTACCCAAGCCGGAGGTGCTCCTCCCCGATTGCACTGACCTCTTGTGCATGGTGGACATCTCCAAAACCCAACCAGAACCGATGGTGGTGACCGTCGAAGACAGGGTAGGGCAGATTTTGGGAGAGAATGAGATTGTCGAATCTGAGACTGGACAGAATTTTGCTGGGAGAGCCTATGATCCGAGCGAGTATATCCTATCAACGAGCCGAATTGGGCTAAGTGTAGAATTGCCAGAGACAGGAGAGCTATGCATGATCCGGGGGGATGGATCTAGGCTATGGGCGAATGATCTGACAGTCGTAGAGGAGGACTTTGCCAACCTGCAATTCCTCGATGACCAGGAACTAGGGGATGCGTCAATCAATTGGTACGATTATAAGGGATCAGCGGAAGCCACTGGATGGCTCGAGGATCAACCAGATGCAGTGGGGGAAGCCCAACCAGAACAGAGCCCGGCAGGGGCAGAAATATCAGTTGTGGCCGGAATGGCCGAAAGTCAAGTTGTATCGCCGGAGAGCGCCGGTGCTAAGAATTCCGCTCGAGACATGGGCATTACGGATACGGGAATTATTCAACAAACAGCTATACTGATGCAGCTGGAACGGAAAAAGTTTGAGGAGGCTGAGAAAATTGGGAAAGCTAAAGGCCCTGAGGGGACTGAAAGTGTTGTGTGCACAAAGATAGAGAATGCTGCGAGCATTGGGACAGGGAATACTGCGAGTACAACTAAACCGGAGCCAGACAGGTGTCTGTTGGCTGCCGATGGAATGTGGTGGGAAGACGATGACTTATGTCTTGCCCACACGGATGAAGACTGGGGGAATAATCAACCGAATGACACTTGGTACCTCGATGAGGTTGATCACATGACAAGAAGTGGGCGGTACTTCAAGCCCCCACACCTGGACCAACCCGAGGCATCCGGGAAGGATAGAGAAGCGGAGAAACAGAAGGAGAAGCAGATTGAAGATGAGGCTGTGCTGAAACAGTTAAAGAAAATACAAGCGGACATCTCCATCTGGGGACTGCTAATGGCATCACGAGTACACAGAGAAGCTGTCCTATCTGCTATGGACAAGTCCAAACTCTCCATAGACACCACGCCTGAACAGCTGGTTGGGCTGGTTTTTCCGGGAGGAGGTTCCCCGGCATTAACCTTTTCGGACAAGGAGCTACCGCCTGAGGGCATAAGTCATAACAAACCTCTCTATATTTCTGTGGAATGTAGAGATAAGTGGATACCGGTGGTACTTGTTGATACCGGGTCTGCAATTAATGTCTGCCCAACCAGAACGACATATGCAATCGGGTTGAAACCCGCGGACTTCGTCCCAACCACCCAAGTGATCAGAGCATACGACAATACCAGCAGAGAAGTGATGGGGACTGTTAAAATTCAAACCAAGGTTGGTCCAGGACAACACAACATTGAATTTCATATCTTGGACGTTCCTGCAACCTTTAACCTACTTTTAGGGCGACCGTGGTTGCACCAGGTCAAAGCAGTCTCTTCCACTCTACATCAGATGCTAAAGTACCCTCACGGGAAAGGGGTAGCGATCGTTTTTGGGAATTCATCAATCCATCCGCCGCCGGAAGTGTCTACACCTGTCTTGGAGATTGAGCACGGCACGGAGGATGTGTTTTTATCGGGGTTCACTTTGGCCGAGGCTCAAGTGGTGCAGAATGTCATGGCTGTGAATGAGGGCATGTATGTTAGTGCACAATCTATCTACCTCATGAACAAGCTAAAACATACCCCCGGGATGGGATTAGGGAGAAGCGGTCGGAAGGGCGTCTCAGTATTGGCCGAAGTGCCACACAACCCTCACGCCTTTGGACTGGGTTATCTGCCCACCAAGGAGGATTGGGTGAGGAAAGGAAAAGAAATGGCCGGAAGGGCCAGAGCAAAGAAGGCCGGGAAGCCATTTGAGTTAATGCACAGGCCCATCTGGGGTACCCTAAACGGACGTTTCGTCCGGGAGGGGGAAGATTTTCCATTCTGCGGTTTCCCGGAGCCATGGCTAAACGCGGAGGGGACGCGCGTGCCTGGTTTTGAAATCTTCTTCGACATACAATTATCTGGGGATGACGTTGCCGAAGCGCAGACAGACCCACCAACTGAGGTTGAGCAATGTGAAGCAGTGGATCTTGAGAGCACAGAGCTTGAAATGGGGGTAGCACTGGCGAGTCTACTATCAGATCCTCCGATCGGCCAAGAGTGCTTGGGGGATAACTCTTCGGTTTCTGTGATTGGAGATGAAATAGCTGCGGGCTTTCCAGCGCCGATCTTGGATGCATCTATCGCACCTTCTCTCATCTGGCAGTATGAAGAAGGCTTTTTATCTAGCAGTTCCGGATCAGGTAGTGAGCCGGAATCTGATTCTACCGAATCTTGTGCGTCGGAATCAGATTCCAGCTCGACTGAGTCTGAGTCCGGTATTCCTGGGGGTGATAACCCGGATGCCACAGTCCTGTCTAGGTCGTCTTTTTCATTTTCTTTTGAGTCTGTTGTAACAGAGGAATCCGACGGCTTGGAAATATTTAATGAGAAAGATGTGGATGTGGTTTCTGAGTATTTTTCTGTGCCTTTGATTTATTGCTTGAATCAGGATTTTCAAAATTTTGATGAAAACAACGAGGGAGAAATTCCCCCAGTTTTGCAACGGTTAATTGATCAAGAGCAGGAAAGATTTGTTAAACCTTTAATGGATGAAATCACTACTGTGAATGTTGGTACTGAGAAGGACCCGCGGCTGGTCCAGATCGGGTCCACGTTGTCTTCAGAGGAGCGCGAGCGCTTAGTCGCTTTATTAAAAGATTTCAAAGATGTTTTCGCGTGGTCCTACGAAGACATGCCTGGAATCGATCTTGAGATTGTACAGCACCGGATCCCTCTTGATCCCGAGGCCCGCCCTGTCAAACAGAAACTCAGAAGGATTCGCCCGGACTGGGCCCTCAAAATTAAGGAAGAGGTCACCAAGCAAATTGACGCAGGGTTCCTGCTGGTATCTGAATATCCAACTTGGTTGGCCAACATAGTTCCAGTGCCAAAGAAGGACGGCAGAATTTGGGTCTGTGTAGACTTCAGAGATTTGAACAGGGCCAGTCCGAAGGATGACTTCCCCTTGCCGCACATCGATGAATTGGTGGATTTCACGGTAGGACACGCCTTGCTTTCGTTTATGGATGGTTTCTCAGGCTATAATAAGATAGTAATGGCACCCGAAGACTGGGAGAAGACTGCGTTCACCACCCCGTGGGGTACATATTGTTATAGAGTGATGCCATTCGGGTTGAAAAATGCTGGAGCTACGTATCAACGGGCAGCAACTACAATATTGCATGATATGATCCATAAAGAGGTCGAGGTGTACGCGGACGACATGATTGTCAAGTCCAAAGATAGAGAGGGCCACTACACCGCCTTACAAAAATTCTTTCAGAGGATCAAAGTGTTTCGTCTGCGACTGAATCCCCAGAAATGCACGTTTGGTGTTACAGCAGGGAAGATGCTAGGGTTTCTGATCACACAAAGGGGCATCGAGGTCGACCCTTCCAAAATCAAGGCCATCTTAGAAATGCCACCACCAAGGACTGAAAAGGAGGTGCGAGGCTTTCTGGGTAAAGTGCAATTCATAAGACGGTTTATTTCTAAATTAACCTTGACTTGTGAACCACTTTTTGGTCTCCTGAAGAAAGGAAAGAAATTCCAATGGGACGGCCGATGTCAAGCAGCTTTTGAGCAGATCAAAGAGTATCTACAGAACCCGCCCGTGTTGTCACCACCAGAGCCGGGGAGACCGTTGATATTGTACCTTTCGGTAACTGAGACTACTATGGGCTGCATGCTCGCGCAGGAGTCAGAAGACAAAGTGGAAAGAGCCATCTACTATCTGAGCAAAAAGATGCTGGATTACGAGACCCGCTATACACCGCTGGAGAAGGCTTGTTTGGCCTTGGTATGGGCAACCAGGAAGTTGCGGCACTACCTGCTAGCTCACTCTGTAAAGTTGGTTTCACGATTGGATCCCATCAAATATCTTTTCGAGAAACCAGCACTTACGGGTAGGCTAACTCGTTGGCTGCTGTTGCTCTCCGAATTTGATTTGAAGTATGTAACGCGCAAGTCAGTAAAAGGGAGAGCGGTAGCGGAGTTCCTTGCCGACCACCCGGTTGAGGGGGATGAAGCGGTCGAGTACCTATTCCCAGATGAAGCCATTCTGCATGTCGAAGATGAAACTTGGACGATGTACTTTGACGGAGCGTCAAACCAGTATGGATATGGGATAGGGGTGTTGCTGATAGCGCCTGACGATTCCCGTATTCCTTTAGCATTCAAGCTCCGGTTCAAAGTTTCCAACAATGAAGCAGAGTATGAGGCATGTATTGCTGGCCTGGAAGCAGCCCTGGAACTAGGGGCAAGACGGTTGGACGTCATTGGGGACTCGAACCTTGTTGTGTCTCAAGCAAAAGGAGATTGGAAAGTCAAGGAGGAAAGGATGATAATTTACCACCAAACCTTGGATTCGTTAATTCCTCGGTTTGAGAAGCTAAATTTCACCCACCTCGTAAGAGAGAACAACAGGTTTGCAGATTCACTAGCAACTCTATCTTCTATGATAGACATCCCGTCCGGAGTCCGGATACGTCCAGTCATTATTGATCAAAAGTTTGCGCCAGCATACGAGTTGATTTCCGCCATAGATGAGGTTCAAGACGGCAACCCCTGGTATTACGACATTCGGAACTTCTTGGAAAAGGAGACGTATCCACTAGGGGCAAATGCCAAGGATAAGAGGGCTATCAGAAGAATGGCTGCTCAGTTTATCATCTGCGGGGGAAAGCTGTACAAAAGGGGGCATCTGGGAATGCATAAGCTCTGTGTAGAAGCTGAAGAGTCAAGACGCCTGATGGAAGCCATCCATGGGGGGGAGTGCGGTGCACACATGAATGGAGTAATGCTGACCAGAAAAATCCTCAAACAGGGCTACTACTGGTCAACCATGGAAGAGGATTGTATTAGTTTTGTTCGGCGATGCCACAAGTGTCAAATTCATGCAAACCGCATGAACATCCCGCTGTCAAAGCTGTACAACATGACTTCGCCATGGCCTTTTTCAGTCTGGGGAATTGATGTGATCGGAGCTGTTACCCCGAAGGAGTCAAACGGGCATGAGTTTATCCTAGTAGCGATAGATTATTTCACAAAGTGGGTCGAGGCCCAATCATACGCGGTGTTGAAGGCGTCGCATGTCGCAAAGTTCATCAGGAACAACATCATCTGTCGCTACGGAGTGCCAAACGAAATAATTTCAGATAATGGTTCCCACTTCAAGAAAGAAGTGGTAGACTTGTTGGAGAAATACAATGTGGCTTTCCATAAGTCATCTACATACCGGCCGCAGACCAACGGAGCGGTTGAGGCCGCCAACAAGAATATCAAGCATATACTGCAGAAGATGGTGGGAACCTATCGGGACTGGCCAGACAAGCTGCCATTTGCTCTGTGGGGCTACAGGACTTCAATCAGAACTTCTACTGGAGCAACTCCGTATTCATTGGTCTATGGAATGGAGGCTGTTCTACCCATTGAGATTGAGGTTCCGTCGTTACGAGTGTTGACTGAATGCCAGATAGCCGAAGCAGATTGGCAGCAAAGCAGATTCGAAGAACTCATGCTCTTTGATGAAAGAAGACTGAAAGCACTGTACCACATCCAAGGCTATCAACGCAGAATTGCCCGGGCTTTCAACAAGAAGGTTAAGTCCAGGAATCTGAAAGAAGGAGATTTGGTGCTCAAAGACAACCGAGCTCCCATCCACGACCCAAGGGGCAAGTTCAAACCCAATTGGACTGGTCCTTACATTATCAAAGCTATCTGGTCAGGTGGAGCTGTGGTTCTGATGGATCTAGATGGCTTGGAGTTCTCACAACCGATCAATATGGACAAGTTGAAGAAATACTATCCTTGAGAGGCTCGCTAGGCCGAAAACCCGAAAGGGCGACCTAGGCAAAAGTCAGAGCACAAAAAATTAGAAAATATAAAAACTGAGCTCGCAAGGTTGAAAACCCGCAAAGGGCGGCCTTGGCAAAAGTTAGAGCGCAAAAGGAGAGCGAAAATACTCGAGTGAACCTGAGCCTGAACTACGTAAGGCTTGATTCCCATCTTTGGGATACGTAGGCAACTTCACCTTGAAGTTCAGCCATAAACTTTTCCCCGATCAACTCTGTCCATTTTGATCATCTCAGTCATCTTTATCCATCAGCATTTATCGTGATCTCCGGTACAGTGCTGTTCAGACTAGGGGCAACTTTCCGTTGCTATGAAGTGCCGCATTGTTCTTCAGACTAGGGGCAACTTTCCAGTTGCAGGGATCTGGGGTTGTGCATTTCAGTGACAGATCTCCGGCGTGTCCAGTTCTGATCCACATCGAAAATAGTTTTGAAAAGTTTTAATAAAAGTTGACTTTGTTCAAATCAATCTTTTTACGACTAAGACCATTTTTGGACCAAAAGCGGAAAATTTTTAGTACCACAACTTTCAATTTCATTGATTTCAAAATAGAGTTCTTCTGCTCTTGCATACAATCGAGGTTACTTTTTTAGTACATTCATAAAGAAAACTTGAAAATGCTAAATAAGCAATAAATTTGGGGCATAGTTGAATTAAGTATCTCTGCGTCCCCTCCCAGAGCTGGACGGAGCATCTGATGCCAAGCTAGGCCCAACCTGTGCCTCCTCATTGAGCCAATCCAAGCACTCATCGGACAAAGTGCAACTGAAAGTAGAAGAAGGGGCCAGGAGCTCTCTAGTCCTCCATGCTGCGGCATATCGGGCAAGCTGTGCGCCGCGGATCGGGAAAGCGGCTGGGTACTCAATCCCCTCCGGTGGACAAGTCTGATCATGGCCAAACTGACGCAGGAACCGGAACGGAAAATAGAATACGCAGTGGGTTAGACCAATCAATTGGATCCCAATCAGCCGGGACATACTATAGCTCATTGCCGGGAGGTTGAGCCAAGGACAACGCCAAGCAATGCTGTCTGCAGACAAATTGCACATCCAATCGAACCACCACCTTTCGTCAAGAGCATTGACTAGGCGCTGCCGAAAGAAGTAGCCTCGAGCTGAATAGGCTGGGCAAGAGTCCACAACCTGCAACTTATCCATTAACCATACCTAGGGGAGGGATGGAAAATGAGAGAATAAAGAACAGAGAGATGTACGATGAGAGAAAAGTACGACAAGGGTTTTGTGAGGAAAAAATGAGCCTGAGGGTCGAGTGATGTGAACAAATATACATGTAAGGTCGGGTGGGAAACATTACCTGCAGCAGCAGTGGACTCCCAGCAAACCTAGTCGCCTCCCGGCGATAGACAGAATCTAAGCCCATCAGTGTCTCGGCCAAGGTCATGGCAATACAGCTCTTTCCTTCTCTCAAACCTTGGGCGACTTCAATCAGGCGAATGCTAGCCCCGCCGAAGCCCAAGGAAAGCAGAAAGTGAGACAACAAACATAAGCAGAGGGCGTGTTGCCGGAAACCCTGCCAATAATGGTTGCTGCGGTCACCAGCGTCAGAAAAACGATGGATCAAGCCGAGGATGTCCAGTTCCCCACTGCAGATCAGAGATCGAGCGTCAAGCGCCGTGAGCCCACACATCCGCCCTAAAGCCTGAGCATGGCCAAAACGGAGCTGGGGCAAAATCACCTCAGAGCATTCAGACTCCATCAAAACCTGAAAATCTTCGAAAGTGGGACACATCTCCTGGCCGCCAAAGCTAAAAACATGCGTCACTGGATTCCAAAACCTTGCTGCGACATGGAGAAAAGAGAGATGTAGCGGAGTACGGCTCAGCGTGAATAGTGCATTCAAGCCGAAACCCCGGAAATTCAGCTTTTCCGAGCCATCTAGAGAAGAGATCCAAGATGTGACATTTTCTGCGAGAAACGCCTCCATCTTTGTCTAAAACTAAGATGAAATGAATGTTCCCGAAGTTGAGGCTTTTATAGAAGGAAAGACACTATTCACGGGGACATGTGTCAAAAATCTGGTGGCTGCAGGACTGAATGGCCGGCCGGCCACCTTTTCTGGCTGGCCAGCCATTTACTTTTTGCAGAAATGGCCGGCCAGCTGTCTCTCTCCACAAAATGGCCGGCCGTCTCCCAGGGATGGCCAGCAATGCTCCAGTGTATCCCCTTGGCCCTGTTTTACTCTTCGAGGGAAAGTTCCAAGCATTTCCATGCAACGGGAAAGTCAAAGGCCTTTATCTCCCTCCGTTTCGGATGCGTTCCGATGCCCAGATCGTCAGAAGTACACTTTGTTGTTGTTGAGTTTTGTTTATCGAGTTGTTGTTTTGCTTATCGAGTTGTTTGTCGAGCGGACGTGTTTTGTGTTTTTGAGTCATTGCTCTCTGTTTAAGCAATTTTTGTTAAAGTCTTGTTTATTTGCGTTGTTGCATTTTGCTTATCGAGTTGTAAACTTGCTAAAGATTCTGTTATATCTTAGTAAGTTGAGTTGCTTAGTTTGTTGCGTCGGTTCACTACCTGACTTGGTGATTACACAATGCGCATTTCCATTCAATTTCATTTTTGTGCAAAATAAATTGATGCAATACGATGCTAAAAGTTTAAAATACAAACACCTTTTCAAAAGCTATTTCATTTCATCATGCTTTACAACAAAGGTACAAGTTTTACAAAAAAATAAAGCTGCCTAACAATGTGCAAAGTGCTACAAACTACTAGCAAAAAGAAAAATAAAGCAGGAAATAGCAACATCAAAGTCCTCGGGAACGGGAACGAGAAGCACTCCTCATCCTCTTCTGCGGGACAATCTCCGCACCATCATCATCATCTGAGTCGGAGCTGTCATCCTCAGGATCCCCCTCAGCCTCGCCTCTATTCCCCGAGCCAAAACCGGAGCCCCCCTCCTCAGCAGATGTCTCTGATTGACGGTCGGTAGCCTCCTCCTCCTCTTCGGCATCCTCCTCCTCCTCATCAGGCTCCACCTCCACAACGTGAGCCCTGCGTCTGCGGACAGGCCCTCCTCGAGCTCCTCGAAAAGGCCTAGATGGCCCGGATCCTCGGGAAGGCCGAGATGGCCCCGCCCCCTGAAAAGGCCCAGATGGCCCAGCTCCCCAAGGAGGCCCAGGTGGCCTGGCCTGCGGCTGACCGGACCATGAAGGCATCTGAAAACAAAGAGTTCAATTCAAATACATCAGTCCAAATATATACATTAGATGCAGATACAAGCAAAGGATACGTAAAGTGGGTGCATGTAAATACAGTGTACAAGTGGGGTGTGTGTCAGATGTGCTCTACACAAATGGTCTATCGATGCAGTAGAAATCAGCATGTCATCAGAAGTATGATAAATGCCAGAAAACTGAAGGGTACCTGAATGCCCGCGACAGACAACTGTGCCTCCCTACGCAGGACCATGCCCTCGAGTGTGGCCACCAGTCCAACCACCTCCTCTATGTACCCTCGCGATGGCTGCAAAAATGAGCTCATAATCATCAGTGAACAGAAGAGTGTCTAAACATCTGAATGATGAATGAAAAAAGTGGAGCATACCGGCGGTGAGTCCGGATCAATGGCGTATCGATCACTGGGCATCGGAGGCTCTAGCGGGATCGGAGTCGGAGAGATAGCCCCATATTGCCACGCCATCAACTCAGTCGGCATATCTGGCCATCCGGGATGAGGATGAGTCGACGGAACTGGAGGAACCGGTCTACTCCCACCTCTGGATGTACCAGCCCTGCTAGTAGAAGGGGCGTCTGCAGCCGAGCCCGAGCCTGGCCTGAGGATGACATACCGGCAGGCCTCATCATTGGGATATGAGCTCCCGTCAATGGAGGCATCAAATATATGTGACGGTAAGTGGCGTAGTCCCCCTCCTCAACATATAGTAAAGCATCACTGCCCAGCATGGCGCCGACTACCTCCGAGTAAGAGAGCCTGTCAGCAGTCCGCATACTGGCTGGAGGTACTGCGGGAGGATCCTGAGAAAGATACCCCCATACCTGGCGCAGAAAGCGTTCCCCCAGGAACCATGCCCTGCCAACCGGCCCTTCAAGCAGGACCCTATACTGGGAGATGTCCGACGCTCCGGTATACTGAAGTCGGAGACCATCACCCAGGGACACCCAAGGCTGCCATGTGATCTGCGGATGATAAATGCATAAACCAATCAGAAATCGAGAATATACAGAGCAAATCAAAGATGAAAATGAAAGGAACTGAAAGTTCTGAGGTACCTCTGAATGTCGCACAGTGTCAAAGTACTGTCGCAGATTAAGGAGGGTCTCTCGAGGTCTCGGCCGGTGCGGGCCCTCGAACACCAATGAATATGGGGTCATGAGAATCCCCGCCACCTCCAACTCTGGGGCTAATGATGGGAAGTATACATAGACCCATAGCTGAGAAAAGCAATGCAGAATGTAAGTACGAAATGCTGAGAGCAAAATACAGACTATAAAAGTGCGCTGTGTGTGCAATGTACAAGTAATGAAAAGCAGAAATGTAAATCAAGAGGACAGAAAAGTACCTCCCAGGCTCTCCAGTAGCCGCCAAGTAAATCACCCCGCCCGCGGGAGGTCGCGCTCATATAAAAGTAAAGGGTAGCCAGGCCAGCGCCGCTCCAGTCATATCGATGGACCTGTGATAGGTCAACCAGAGCGCTCAGTAGGTATAGCCCAACTGTGTTCCCTCTGTCGGCAAACAGGGTAGTCCCGAAGAGGAACATAAGGAAACCACGGGCATACTGCTCTGTCTCCTCGGGAGTCTCAGGCACCATCTCCGCCCGCCGAAAATGGGAAGAGAACCAAGTGTATCGGACTCTCCCAGAGACCCTGTCAACAGGTGGGCGAGCCCCCAATAGATACATCCAGGCGGCCTCCCACTCGCCCATATCCTCATCGTAGGGGATGGACCAACCTCCAACATCAAGGCCGGTCAATACAACGAAGTCAAAAGGGGTCATGGTCATGTCCCCGGTAGCAGAGAAATGAAAGGAGTTGGTGGTGTCCCACCATCTCTCTACCAAGGCTGCCATCAGTGTCCTCCTGGCAGGACAACGTGACAACCCGACGCAGAAAGGCCCGAATCCTGCCAAATCTACCAAATCTCGGACGGCCTCCGGGAGCTCGGCATACCAGTCCCGCGCGATGGTGGAACCATACCCCCGCACACTGCGGGAACCAACCTGCATTCAGAATGAATACATGTGTCAATAATGAAATGAATAGGCTGTGCGCCAATGGATTGAACTGGGCTGTGCGCCAATGGAATGAATGGGCTGTGTGCCAATGAGATTGAACTGGGCTGTGTGCCAATGAGATGAATGGGCTGTATGCCGATGAAGTGGAATAAGCTACATGCAAATTCAGTTAAATTGTGGGCTGCGTGTTCACTATCTATCTGGGCTGCGTGTTCAGAAAATTTGAAGTTTGGGCTGCGTGTTCAACTTTCAGTTAAATTGTGGGCTGCGTGTTCACTATCTATCTGGGCTGCGTGTTCAGAAAATTTGAAGTTTGGGCTGCGTGTTCAACTTTCAATTAAATTGTGGGCTGCGTGTTCACTATCTATCTGGGCTGCGTGTTCAGAAAATTTGAAGTTTGGGCTGCGTGTTCAACTTTCAGTTAAATTGTGGGCTGCGTGTTCACTATCTATCTGGGCTGCGTGTTCAGAAAATTTAAAGTTTGGGCTGCGTGTTCAAATTTCAACTAGTGTGGGCTGCGTGTTCACTATCTATCTGGCTGCGTGTTCAGAAAATTTGAAGTTTGGGCTGCGTGTTCAACTTTCAGTTAAATTGTGGGCTGCGTGTTCACTATCTATCTGGGCTGCGTGTTCAGAAAATTTGAAGTTTGGGCTGCGTGTTCAACTTTCAGTTAAATTGTGGGCTGCGTGTTCACTATCTATCTGGGCTGCGTGTTCAGAAAATTTAAAGTTTGGGCTGCGTGTTCAAATTTCAACTAGTGTGGGCTGCGTGTTCACTATCTAATCTGGGCTGCGTGTTCAGAAAATTTAAAGTGTGGGCTGTGTGTTCACTTTCGAATTCGGGCTGTGTGTTCGACAAATCAGTGTTTGAGCCGTGTGTTCTAATGTGGGCTGTGTGTTCGCAATTAATTAATGAGCCGAGTGTTCAGAAATTCGAATGTTGAAATTACATGTTCAAGATGCAAGCAAAGTACTATGTCATAAGCTAAACTGCGTGTTCAAGCATGGCAAAGGTGCAAAATCTAGGAAAAATACAGAAAATGAAGTAAATACCTCTCGGGCCTCATGAGAGAGGTGATGCTCCGGCTCTCGGAGAAGCAGATCCACGGGTGCTCGCTCGTCAAAGCTAGTGAAGTGACGGAAGACAGCACGAGGGAGGACATGCGCTGGCGGACGGTACCTCCCGGGAATAAAAGGTCGGGTCCTCGGGGGTAGAGTCATAGGATCGAAATCATCTTCGGCACCTGGAAAACCTCCGCCGTGGGGAGAATTACCCGCCATTTTCAAAGAATCTGCAAAAAGGAGCAAAAATGAGCAAAATGAGCCAAAATTGGAAAAAGTCAACAAAAGTCAACTCTCGGGAAATAAAAAGTCAACAAAAGTCAACTCCTGAGAAAATCTTCCAAATATTAAGACAAACTTACCTCAAATGGTGAAAATGCGAAAAGAAGCTTCGAAACCGAAATTTAATCGCTTCAAAGTGCTTGAAACTGAGTGTTTTTGCGAAAACAATTTACACGGGGCGTTGGAAAACGCGTGTGAAACTCAGATCTGGAGAAGAAAATGTTGTGGGAGGCAAGAAAAGGAAGGGGCCTCGGCTGCCTTTTATAGGCCTCAAGTCTTGGTTGAAGAAGCATGAAGGAAGGGAGTGAAAATACCAAAATACCCCCGGATCTGGGCACATGGCCGGCCGGCCCCATTTTCTAGCCAGCCAGCTATCTGCTTTTTGGATAACTGGCCGGCCAGCCATTAGCTTTATGGGAAACCGGTTGGCCACCTCCCCTTGGGAAGATGAACGGCCGGCCATGTCCCTCACATGCCCACCTAGCTCTCTGCAAATTTTGAGGAAGATCGGAGTTCCCGGGACCTGAAAAAGTTCAAGAAAAGTACACTTCCGGTCGCGAAATAGCTCCGCCGGGACTTCAGCTTCAAGTTCTGACATATGTCTCATCATCATTCATCGAAATCAAAGTGTATCCTTTTTGAATGAGTTGTAACCTTCCAGGAAGTGGATCGGAGGCCGCGATCGAGTTGCCTTCGCCGAAACACGTGTTTCCGTGCTCGTTATTTCATGACAAATGAGCACCCTGATTCATGCTCGTGTCACATTATCTTGCATTCTCATGAGCATACCTGCATTAACATGCACATTTCTTGATATTGGCATACCTCTATGTTTGAGCATACGTTGTCACGCATGTTCCATTCTTGCATTGCGATGCATTCACTCACCGGCACTGCGTGTGTCAAACCTTCGGAATCACATTAAATATATGTTGGAAGCATATTGTACTTGTTGCAATTTCTCTCTTTTGTAGGCACGATATTGTATGTACGGTTCAATTGAGGCTGGTGCGACCAGACGAATCGCGCAGGTATCGTATCTTCTCCGTGTGAGACGTGGCGGGGATTGAATAATCCTCCGCATTTTTAACTGCATAAAATGTAGTTGTTGCTTTGCATTCTTGCTTAAAACTGTTGCATCTATTTGCGAATACTTGCTTCATTACAGCTTGCTGCATTTGCATGATCATTGGGTTACCTTCGGCTTCTTGCATATCATTCGCACTTTGCCCTTGCCTGCGGGCATGCCTGCGGGCACATCTCTGTTTATCTTGTATGTTTGTCTAAGTCTTCGGCCTTGTCAAAAATGGGTCGTCTCTGGGCTTTGACATTCACTCCCGTCACTTGTGACTTCCGAGTTCTGTCAAAGAGGGGTAACTGTAGACACCCCATTTTTGACCGACCTTAAGACTCAGACGTCACCGATTGAGCGCTTGGTGATGTTGCATAATGTGCTTGTTCAGAAGTTTCAGAGTTGCGGCCGTGAGCCCTGCCTCCGGACTTCCGAGCCCTCTTCTGTGCCTTGTCTCGATTTGCGAACCAGACTCGGTTTTCTCTGTTTCTTTTCCCGAGGGGAGGAAGAGGTCCCGTAGACCATCTCTCAATGTCCGTAGGCTACATTTGGTGGTCGTAGGCCATTTTTCCCATTTCGGAGTCCGGTTTCCGGTTTTCGGAGCCGTCAAGCCGTGTGCCTCGGTTCGGGACCGCTTAACCATCTCCTATTGCTCTAATTTTTGGCGTACTTCCTATTTGCTCCCTTTTGAGGGACACTGGGGGCTGAGAAGCCCACTTCGTGGCCGAATGCCACTTTCGGTGCTTAACAGCCCATTTCCGGGACCCCGAACTGCGCGTTTTGGTCCCTGAGCATTCGTTTTGCAACGGTTTTCGTTCATTTTTGGCAGGTACCTCTGTTTTCTCACCGGGGAGGTCACTGAAGGGTGGGAGGCCAACAATTGTTGCAGCAACCAGTTATACATCCTCCGACGCCCTCCGGCGCCCGTTTTTCGCACTTCCGAGCTAATGTTGAACCCCTTGGACCCTTTTTCTCGAACTTTGAACCACATATTTGTGATGTACACACATGAGAGGACCCTAAAAGTTCATGTCCGGCCATTAATTCAACTTGACCCTTTTGACCCCCTCCTTCCGGGCTAATGTTGAACCCCTTGGACCCTTTTTCTCGAACTTTGAACCACATATTTGTGATGTACACACATGAGAGGACCCTAAAAGTTGGTGGCCGGCCAGTAATTCCACCTGACCCTTTTGAACCCCTCTTTCCGAGCTAATGTTGAACCCCTTGGACCCACTTTCTTGGACTTTTAACCACCGGGTTGTGTTGTACACAGATAGGAGGACCCCACCAGTTGGTGGCCGGCCAGAAAATCTGATTGACCTTTTTGACCCCTAGCCGGCCGGCTAGGGGGTGTGGCCGGCCGGCCACCTGCAACAAAAGTACCAGGCCGGCCGTACTCCTTACACTGTGCACTTTACAGCTGTGGAGCTTTATCCCCCAGAAAAGATCTTTATCCGGGGGATATTTCTTGGGGGAAAGTTACTCTCCTTTTCCCCCACCTTTACACCCCCTTTTTGGCCTATATAGCAAGCAAGATATATCCTTTGTTGAAGTTAGAAAACTTCATCTTCAAGCTTCCATACACAACTCCATCTCCATACCTCTCATTTCTTTAAAAATCTCTAAGTCCCTAACCACCATTTCTTCTACACCACCAAGCTCTACCACCACCTCCTCATTTCCAACAACAAGGAAGGTTTCTCAAAGGCCAAAGAAGCTGCAAATTGATCCAAGAAGCAACAAAAGTCTTAGTCTTCAAGGGTGAGTAACCTTTTCTTCACTTTGACCCTTTTTCTTGATCTATTTGTAAGCCCCACTTTCTTTTTGTTTCAAGCTCCGGCCCCAACTGAAAAGGGCTCTCTTTTGAGCTCATCTTCACGTTTCATTAAGGGCTCAACCCTGTTTGAGCCCTCCATGACACACTTGCTTCATTGATCCTCTTATATGTCACAATCTTGCATCCTATTTTTGGCCCATGAGAAATTTGTTTTCGAGCATGTTGTAAACTGATATTAGGCTTATTTTGAGCCCCTCTTCAACATTGAAGAAGGGCTTAACACCATTTGGGACTTCCATGTTGTACCTACCTTTATACTCCTCTTTTCTTCCCCATTCTTGTATGCAATGGCAGCCTATCATACTTTTGTTTTTGGCCATTTTACAGTTCTGAAAAAGTGCTTATTTTGGTCCATTATTCATGTTTCATTTAGGTCCTTTCATGGTTTGGGGCCTCCATAGGTCACTTCATGTTATATCTCTCTTTTATTCCCCATTCTTGCATGTTTAGTTAGCCTACCATGCTTTTGTTTTTGGCCATTTTACAGTTCTGAAAAAGTGCTTATTTTGGTCCATTCTACATGTTTTATTAAGGGTCTTCGGCTGTTTGGTGATTATTTTGTATACTTCATGTTATAGCACCTTTTGAGCCCCAATCTTGTGCTCATGTTTTAGCATGTTTGTATACTGATTTTGAGGCTGCCATATACTGTAAATATTCATATTTTTGGTCCCTCTTCAGTGTTGTAGAAGGAAAATTTTCAGTTTGGGTTTTTCTTATATCACTTACTTCATTACCCCTCTTTTGGCCCCTATTCTTGCATGCCATTTTTGCCATACCTATGCTTGCTGTTTGGCCATGTTTATAACTGTGAAAGTGCCTTTTTTGGGACTGCCTAGCTTCTGTCTTTGCATTGCATGTCCATATTGTGCATGTTTGGCATGGCTATAGGTCATTTCGGGTGCCTAAATTCGCATTTCGGGACAATTCCATGCATTTCATGTCATTTCGCCTCATTTCGGGACTGTTTTCCCCCATATTTTACTGCTGAAATTCCATTAGAATGATTGCTATCATTTCCATGTCATTTCATCACATTCTGTCACCGCCTCGGTTTGCGTGCCCGTGTGCACGCACTTCGAGGCACCTCGTTTTTATCCGACGGCATCCTATGTGAGTGTGGCTGAGGCTCACTCATGTTGGTATAAGCCCATATCATGTTTTCATATCATTACACCACATTTTGTCATCGCCTCGATTTGCGTGCCCGTGCGCACGCATTTCGAGGCACTTCGTTTTTATCCGACGGCATCCTATGTGAGTGTTGCTGAGGCTCACTCATGTTGGTATAAGCCCATATCATGTTTCCATGTCATTACATCACATTTTTCCATTGCCTCAGTTTGCGTGCCCGTGTGCACGCATTTTGAGGCACCTCATTTTCATTGCATTCTGTCATCGCCTCGGTTTGCGTGCCCGTGAGCACGCATTTCAAGGCGTCTCATTTTCGTAGCATTCTATCATTGCCTCGGTTTGCGTACCCGTGTGCACGCATTTCGAGGCACCCCTTTTTTTATCCACCGGCATCCTATGTGAGTGTGGCTGAGGCTCACTCATGTTGGTATAAGCGCATATCATGTTTTCATGTCATTTCATCGCATTCCGCCATTGCCTCGGTTTGCGTGCCCGTGTGCACGCATTTCGAGGTACCCCATTTTTTATCCACCGGCATCCTATGTGAGTGTGGCTGAGGCTCACTCATGTTGGTATAAGCCCATATCATGTTTTCATGTCATTTCATTGCATTCCGCCATCGCCTCGGTTTGCGTACCCATGCGCACGCATTTCGAGGCATCTCATCTTCATTATATTCTTACATTTTCTCGGTTTACGTGCCCGTGTGCACGCATTTCAAGGCATCTCATTTTCAGAACATTGTGCATACTAGGTTGTATCTTAGATTGCATTCTGTCATTTTCTCGATTTGCGTGCCCGTGTGCACGCATTTCGAGGCATTTCATTTCCATAGCATTGTATATGTTAGGATTGTATCTTAGTTGCATTTCATTCATATCATGCATATTGCATCATGTCCGGAATAAGAGTTAGCCCGGGCACGAGAAACGAGGTACATTTCGTACTCCGAGTGACGGAATGTGTCTCAATTCCCCAGTCACCGACACTCCGGATTATCCATGATGGAGTTAGGTTTTAGCTGTAGCTTCATGTGCATTCATTCTATATTGAGTTGTGCATTTCGACTCCTCGGCCATCATGCCTCGGTATGCGTGATTGGTGGCACGAGGATCGAGACATGCATATATCTGTGCAAATACATTGCTATGCCCCTTTCCTGCTCTCTGTTGCAGCAAAACAAAGAATCAGCAACTTTTCGGGGCTTGGCACGCATTTCAAGAACAGGTGTAAACAGAGGCTAATTGGGGCATTCCGGTGGATTTCCGCGCAAGACAACCCGGACATGCATCATCCATCAGAAGCAAAGCAGTCCCTGGCTTGCACGCCAGTTTTATTTATTTTCTTAGTTAATTTGTTAATTAATTAGGATTCTGTAATATTTTGGACTGTAATATTCTTTTATTCGGGACTGTAATATTTGGACTGTATTATTTATTCGGACCCTCCGAGTGAGGGCATAACTGTAATAAGTGTGCGTGAGTGTGATGTATGTCTTCCAACCCCACGTCTTTCTCCCTTTTATTTATCCGCTTTTGATGATTAGATTAGGGCATGTTTAAATTAGCATACAGTATGACAGCATGTTTGCATTCATTCATCTGTATTGCATGCACCGGGCTCGGCGCGTCATACTAACTGCATTGTATTTTTCAATTCTAAAATTGAATACATGATAGTTGTAGCATCTCATATGCCATATTAGAATAGTCGAGCCTGCTATAATTGCATTTTGTATGTGTTGCATTAGGCATTTCTGTATAATTAGGATTATGCATGATTTCTAATGAGTTTCTATTTTGGCTTAGAGTACTCGGTAAGCTTTATGCTTTAGCATCTTTGCATGCGTGTGAGTGCTGCCATGAATAGCATGCTTACCATGAGGCTATGTGCTTATATGATATAACTGCCTGAATGCCTGTGGGTGAAGGTTGGGTTATCTGAATTGGAATAAATCATCAAATGTTTCAAGCCTACCTGCGGGTAGCAAACCATTTTCAAAAACAAATATGAAATGTTTCGTTCCAATTCAGGTAATCCGGTCTATATTTGTATGCTGTGCGCATCACATAGTAACCTATGCTAATAAACCGGAATAAGAACATACAATGTTTTCAAAAATTGATATCCTGGTTAGTAGAGGCCGGTCTATGACCGGGCGAGCGGGGGTGCTCACGAAGTGACCTTCCCCAATCGTACCCAAGTTCCCGAGCCGAGGCAACTTTGGTGATGATGGACACGTGGCCTCTTGGCACCGAGTCAGGGTTTCCTAAATTTCCCAAAATAAAATATTTAGGTGGCGACTCTGTATCTGGCAAAGCAGTCCATATTTGGCACTACTTTTTCAAAAAAATCAGTTTCTCAAAACGATTTGCCGGATTTGGACTCTTTGGTTCAGATTAGGAACCGTGACATTTAAGAGTCCGAGCTGTAGTGACCCCAAAATGAACAGAACGGCACTTAACCCTCCCGGGGCGTTCGGGGACGTCTACAGGTTGTTTGACCCCTCTTAAGGCTTGTTTGGCCCTTGTTTTGTGCCATTTCGGTTGAGCTCCGGAGCCATTGTGTTTGGGCCTCCTCACCATTGAAATCTTGAGGGATTTCAGTGATGAGGATGGTGCCTTGAGGTCCTAGGAAGGAGAGGGCCACCCCCTCTCCTTGTTGTCCTTGAAAAGGCCCCATTTTTGCCTCTTGAGGGAGCATCTAGTCTAAATGTGTGTTTGGCCAAGCCTTAGCTGATTTTCATGCTTATTATGTCATAATATGCCTCTGTTTTTAATTGGTTTTGGTACACCATGCTTCGAGGTAGTTCTTACAAAATGTGTGTCCCTCATGAATTTTGAAAGTGTTTTAAAGATGAGTCTAAATCTCATTAAGTTATTTGGCTAGATGTTGAGCCTTGTTTTCAAACTCAAAGTTGGAAAGGACATGGGAAATGAAATGTAACATGGACTTAATGTCATGAAATCGAAATGTGATATATGTGGATGTATCTGTGTTGACCATCTATCAACTGCTAATCTTTTAGTCATTGTTCATGGCTAGTTTAGTGTATTTCTACTGGGCTGTGGCTCACCCTTTATGGGACATCATTTTCAGGTACAGGTAGCATGCCACCTCCAAGGACATAGCTTGGGAGGCTAGAGGCAGACAAACTGCTTTGTTATTGCTTTATTTTGATGTATTACATGTAAATTCAAGCCAAGAGCTTAATATGTATTTAGTTAGTACTCTTCTTTTTGTAACCAAGTGTTAACTTGGAAAGCTGTAAGCCCGTAGGGCATTTGCTTTTGTTGTTAACATGTAATACTTTTGTAAGAACTACTCAGATTAATGAAAAGATGGTTGGTTTCTTTGTATCAATGCATGTCTAAAGAGATGGGTTTTATGTTTTTTTTTTTAGGGCGTTACAACTTGGTATCAGAGTGTACCGGGTTCGAATACTTTGGGTACGTGGGAAGTGATTAGTATCACAATGGGTTTGTCTCGCTTGTTAGAGACTTATTTGTGACATTATGTGTTTATTTGATAACATGTTTATGTGACTACTTGGGTATGAGATTTAGTTTCTAGGATGTTGATTGGATCCTTGGGTTTCTGTGAGTCTTGTTGGACAAGCACTTGATCAATGCTGTTTCTAACCGGAACTCTAGTAACCCCTCGGGACTATCATTATCCGGAAATGAAATTCGTAAGTGCTTATGTGTTTATGTGCTTACGTGGAGTGAATTACAGTTGTCCATGTATTAGGACGCGAGTGTTTAGTTTTGGCACATTTATAAATGTGCTAATGTTCTTCGTTACCTTTATTAGGATGTCAGGACGAGAACGTGGTAGGCGTGGCAGATGTGGTAGGCATGAGATGCCTTTACCGGATGATATTCCGGCACAGCAGGAGGGGGTTGGTCAGGCCAATGTGGCCGAGCCAGTAGGTCAGGAGGCTATGGGCGCTTTAGCCCGAGGAATAGCCGATGCTTTGAGGGAGTCTGAGATGTCCCCGAACGCCCCGGGAGGAACGAGCTCCCGTTCTGTTCATTTGGGGTCACTACAGCTCAGGACTCTCAAATTGTCACGGTTCTAAGTCTGAACCAAAGAGTTCAAATCCGGTAAATCGTTTTGAGAAAACAGTTTTTGAAAGAAGTGCCAAACATGGACTGCTTTGCCAGATACAGAGTCGCCACCTAAATGTTTTTTAATGGGAAATTTAGGAAACCCTGACTCGGTGCCAAAGGCCACGTGTCTGTCATCACCAAAGTTGCCTCAGCTCGGGAACTTGGGTACGATTAGGGAAGGTCACTTTGTAAGCACCCCCGCTCGCCCGATCAAAGATCGGCCTTTACTAACCATGATATCTATTTTTGAAAACTTTGTGTGTCCTTATTCCGGTTATTAGCCTAGGTTACTATGTGATGCACACAGCATATAAGTATAGACTGGGTCGCCCGAATTGGAACAAAACATTTCATGCTTGTTTATTTGAAAGATGGTTTGCTACTCGCAAGTAGGCTTAAAATGCAGATTTTGCCACCCGCAGGTGGGCTTAGAAAAGATGGTTTTGCCACTATCTAGTGGGCTTAAAACAAACAGTTGATGATTTATTCCAATCCAAGTAACCCAACCTTCACCCACAAGCATTCAGGCAGTTATATCACATAAGCAATTAGCCTCATGGTAAGCATGCTATTCATGGCAGTCACTCACACGCATGCAAGGATGCTAAAGCATAAAACTCACCGAGTACTCCAAGCCAAAACAGAAACTCATTAGAAATCATGCATGAATCCTAAGTATATAGAAATGCCTAATGCAACACATGCAAAAATGCAACTATAGCAGGCTTGGCTATTCTAAACGTGGCATATGAAATGCTACAGCTAACACGTATTCAACTTTGAAATTGAAATACAATGCAGTTAGTATGATGCGCCGAGCCCGGTGCATGCAAAACAGATGAATGATGCAAACATGCTGTCATACTGTATGCTAACTGAAATATGCCCTAATCTAACCATCATAAGCAGGTAAATAAAAGGGAAGAAAGACGTGGGGTTAGAAGACATACATCACACTCACGCACACTTATTACAATTATGCCCTCGCACAGAGGGTTCGAATAAATATACAGTCCTGAATAAAAGAATATTATAGTCCAAATAATACAGTCCAAATAATGTACAAATTCCTAATTAATTAACAAATTAACTAAGAAAATAAATAAACTGGCATGCAAGCCAGGGACTGCCTTGACTCCGCTCCGGATGATGAATGATGCATGCCCGGGTTGCCTTTGCGCGAAAATCCATGACGATGCCCCAATTAGCCTCTGTTTACACCTTTTCTTGAAATGCGCGCCAAGCTCCAAAAAGTTGCTGATTTTTCATTTTGCTGCAACAGAGAGCAGGAAAGGGGCATGGCAATATATTTTCACAGATATATGCATGCCTCGATCCTCGTGCCACCAATCATGCATATCGATTCATGATGGCCGAGGGGTCGAATTGTGCAATTCAATATAGAATGAATGCACGTATAAACACAACAAGAACCTAACTCCATCATGGATGATCCGAAGCGTCGGTGACTAGGGAATTGAGACATGTTCCGTCACTCGGAGTACGAAACGCACCTCGTTTCCCGTGCCCAGGCTAACTCCTATCCCGAACACGATGAAATATGCATGACATGCATGAAATGCAACTAAGATACAATCCTAACATACACAATGTCATGGAATGGCATACACGCTGCACGAGGTAATACACAACCGAGCATACACAATGCTATGGATGAAATGGCATACGCAATGCAATAATGGGATTACACCAACATGAGAGAGCCTCAGCCACACTCACATAAGAGGCCATCAGATGAAAATAAGACAACTCGAAATGCGTGCACGCGTGCACGCAAACCGAGGACCGACCCTCAGGCACCGAAATGCCACTCTAATGAGACATGGAAAAGAAATGGAATATGGCACACTATAATGCAAAAATCAGAGGTAAAATGAGATGCAAAACAGCCCCAAAACCCGGTAAAATGAAACCCGATGCATGGAACGAGCCCCGAAACATGGATTTTGGCGCATGAAATGGCCTATAGCTATGCAATGCATGCACAATTTGAACATGAGATGAAAAGACAGAAGCAAGGCAGCCCCTAGATAAGCATTTTTACAGTTCAAAGCATGGCCAAACAGCAAACACAAATAGGGCAAAAATAGTATGCAAAAATGGCCCTAAATGTGAGATAATGAAACAACTCACAGCTGCTGACCCCAAACAGATTAGGGCCCTTCAACAAAGTTAAAGAGGGGCAAAAAATATGATCTTTCACAGTTTATGGAAAACCACAAAAACCATCATAGGTATGGATAAACTCTCATGCAAGAAATGGGCCGAAAGATGGCCAAAGAAGCAAGTAGTGGTTTCTGGCCTTAAACACAAAGGGGCCCTTCAACAATGTTGAAGAGGGGCCAAAAATAAATCATTTTACAGTTGATGGCCGGACCCAAAACAATATGCAAATATGTCCAAGATGCTATGCAAAAATGAGGCCAAAAAGGGAGATATAACACAAAGTATATAAAATATTCCTCAAACCATGAAAGGCCCTTAATGAAACATGAAGAACGAACCAAAATAAGACTGTTTTCAGTTCTGTAAAAAGACCAAAAACAGAAGCATAATGGGCTAATAAATCATGCAAAAATGGGGACCAAAGAGGGATATAATGACAAGTGTCACATGTAGGTCCCAAACAGTGATGAGCCCTTCTTCAATGTTGAATAAGGGCTCAAAATAAGCTCACTTACAGTTCATGACATGCTTCAAAACAAATTGTATACAAGCCTAAAATACTACGCAAGAAATAGGCATATAAGAGGGATAATGAAGCAAGTGCAAGATGGGGACCTCAAATGACAAAAGTCCCTTAATGAAACATGAAATAGAGCTCAAAAAAATACTACTTTCAGTTATGTCCGGAGCTCATATATACAAGAAAGAGAGGCTAAGAAATGTTGTAAAAAATGAGCTAGAAAGAGGGAAATGGTAACTCACCCTTGTAGACCAATCTTTAGCAACTTCTTGGACCAAATTTGCTGCCTCCTAGCCTCTGAGAAAACCTCCAAGCTTCTGGAAATGGAAGCGGTGGTGTGGTGCTAGGTGATGGTGTGTAAAAATGGTTAAGAACTTAAGGGGTTTTGAGGTTTAGAGCAGAGAGAGAGAGAAATTTAATGTGAGAGGCTTATACAAAAATCTATATCTCTACAAAACACAGCTGGGGGGGTTGTTATATAGACACAAGAGGGTGCAAAAGAGGGGGGAAAAATGGGGGGGAAATTCAAATTCAAATTTCCCCTCAAAAAGGCCAAAAAGTGAGATATTAAGGCAAGTGGTAGCTTCTTGTCCCAAACGGCCAAGAGCCCTTCAACAAAGTTGAAAAGGGGCTCAAAAAAAGACACTTTGTAGTTTATGACCAAGTCCGAAACAGCTCACAAGTAAGCCTAAAATACCGTGCAAAAATAGGCCTAAAAAAGCGTTAAAGAAGAAAGTGATAGGAGGAGATCTCAAACAGAAAAAGGTCCTTAATAAAACATGAAAAGGACCTCAAAATATGACTATCTCAAGTTTGGGTCAGAGCCCAAAAATACAGAATGAAGGTTCGGGAGCCAAAACACGCAGTTCGGGGCCCCGAAAGTGGGCTGTTAGGCACCGAAAGTGGTGTCCGACCACGAAGTTGGTCTCTCGGACCACAGTGTCCCTCAAAAGGGAGAAAACAAGATGTATGCCAAAAATCGGAGCAAACGGAGATGGTTAAGCAGTCCCGAACCGAGGCACACGGCCAACGGCTCCGAAAATCGAAAACCGGGCTCCAAACGGGCAAAATGGCCTACGACCACGAACCGTAGCCTATGGCCACTGAGAGATGATCTATGAGACCTCTCCCTCCCTTTGGGAAGAGAAAACAGAGAAAACAGAGCCTGGTTCGCAAACCGAGGCAAAGCATGAAAGAACCCGAAAGTCCGGAGGCAAGGCTCGCGGCCGAGACTCTGAAGCCTCTGAACGAGCACGATATGCAATATCACCAAGCACTCCATCGGTGACGTCTGAGTCTTAAGGTCGGTCAAAAATGGGGTGTCTACAGAGTCTATGGGAATTCTCATAGTTGAGAATCCAGTTCAGGCCCAGGTTGTTGAGGCAGGGCCTTCCTTCTTGAAAAGGGAGTTTTTCCGGTCCAACCCTAACGAGTTTATTGGGGATCCGAAGGAGCCACTGAAGGCTGACGAGTGGTTAGAACAAATGAGTAAGACATTCGAGATGCTTGGCATCGAGGACGGAGCGTTGAAAGTGACCTTGGCATCCTTCCAGCTTAAAGGGGGTGCGGGTCAGTGGTGGAAATACATGAGGGGCCGTATTGCTGGCCCGTGGGAGGCTTTTGTGGAGGCCTTTCAGGAGAAGTATTTGTCTCCAGCAGTCAGGGAGAAGCTGAGAGACCAGTTCTGTCAGCTTTTACAGTTGAGTTCTTCAGTAGCCGAGTATGAGGCTGCTTTCACTAGTTTGTCCAGGTTCGCACCTGAACTTGTGGCGTCCGAGGAACACCGCTGTATTGAGTTCGAGAAGAGGTTGAGGCGCGGCCTCAAGATGAGAGTTGGAGGTTCGATGATCCGAGATTATGGGCACTTGGTTGATGCTGCAGCCCATATGGAGATCATGATGCAGGAAGAGGAGGGACAGAGAGGCTCCAAGAGGAGCCAAGATGGTCAGGGTGATGGCAGGAGACAGAGAGGTGCTAACCCTCAACAGTCTCAGGGTGGTGTTGCTAGGTCGACCTTTCTAGTGCCGAGTGCAGGCTCGGGGAGAGGTAATCAGGGGGAGTTCACTTGTTACAAGTGTGGTCAGTTGGGCCACAAGGCTTCAGTTTGCCTATAGAGGGGAGGAGGTCAGATAGCTGCTTCATCTTCAGCTAGACCGCAGAGCCAGAGTCAGGGCAGGGGTCAGCCCTTGTCTTGTTATCAGTGTGGTCAGCCTGGGCACCTAAAGAGGTTTGCCCACAGTTGAGTGCCACTTCGGGCGCGTCTGGTTCTAGGCAGACGTAGGGTTTTCAGCCAGCTCAGTCTGTGCAGGACTCGAGGGCCAATCCGGGAGCTTCGTCGTTCCAGTTAGTGCCGCAGTCGTTTGCTCCGAGGGGTGAGCAGTTGGATCAGGGGCCTACAGGGCGCGTGTATGCTGTTACCGAGCAGGACCTAGTACCGGCTCTATCAGTAGTGAGAGCTACCTTTCTGTAGACGCGCCCGCGTGGGGCCTTCGTGCTACAGTTCGGACTTGATTTGTGTCACGGTTCTTGATCTGAACCAAAGAGTCCAAATCTGGCAAATCGTTTTGAGAAAAACAGATTTTTTGAAAGAAGTGCCAAACATGGACTGCTTTTCCAGATACAGAGTCGCCACTTAAATATTTTTAAAATGGGGAATTTAGGAAACCCTGACTCGGTGCCGAAGGCCACGTCTCCGTCATCGCCAAAGTTGCCTCGGCTCGGGAGCTTGGGTACGATTGGGGAAGGTCAGCTATGAGCACCTCCTCTCGCCCGGTCTGAAGACCGGCCTCTACTAACCGTGATATCTAGTTTTGAAAACTCTATGCGTTCTTATTCCGGTTATCAGCCTAGATTTACTATGCGATGCGCACAGCATACAAGTATAGACCAGATTGCCTAATTTGGGAATAAGCACTGCACATCCGTTTATTTTGGAAAACACTTTGGAATTTTCTACTCGCAAGTAGGCTAAAATACAGATTTCAGCGAGATTTTCCAACTTAGGCAGTCCAACCTTCACCCACAGGCATTCAAACAATTTATCACATAAGCATTTAGCTGCATGGCAAGCATACTGTCATGGCAAGCATACTGTCATGGCAACACTCACACGCATGCGGGATGCTAAAGCATAAATACTTACATCGTACTCCATGCCAAAATAATAAACTAGTTAGCCAACATGCATGGTCCTAGTTCATGTCAAATTGCCTAATGTAACACATACATGATGCAATCAAAGTAGGCTCGGCTAACCTAATCATGGCATGTGAAATGCGATCAATTGATGCACGTATTCAATTTGGAATTGAAGTACAAATGCAGTTAGCATGATGTACCGAGCCTGGTACATGCAATACAAATGCATGAATGCACGCATGCATAGCATAAGGTATGCTAATTTTAAATATGCCCTAGCCTACCATCATAAGTAGGTAAATAAAAGGGAAGAAAGACGTGGGGTTGGAAGACATACACACACTCACACACACTTATTACATCATTGCCCTCACTCGGAGGGTCCGAACAAATATTACAATCTGAATGATAAGCAAATAAATTATTACAGAATTTCTAATTTACTTAATAGAATGAGTGCAAAGATAAAAAAGAAAGGTGGCCACAGCCCCCGCCTCGGGATGCGCGAATGATGCGTGCTCGAACCCGTCTCGTCCGAAAAGCCCGTACCATACCATTGCTGCCTCTGTTTTTACTGCCTTGCTTCTCTGAAAAATGCCAAAATTCTGGGACAGGTTCCTTGCACACTGCAGAATACCACCGGCTGGGGGAAATTCCCACCGGCAGTTTATAACCTCCATTGACTACTGATTGAGTCATCGGCCATTCACCAATGGCCCGTCGGCATTGAATTCTCCCGGTCGGCAGAAACTTCCTGCAGAAGACAGTTTTGACAGCAACAGAGGACAGACAACATATAGCATAGGATTTCAGGCACATGTGAGCTTGGTCATGTTTCCCATCATGTGTTGAACTCAGGGAAGCATGGCCCTCAATCCTCGAGCCATCAATGGTGCATGATAGCCCAAGAGATCAAGCTTGCCATTTGATGTAAAAATGCATGCAACACACAAATGAGGACCAAGGCCTTATCATGTCGAAGTCAAAGGTCCCGGTGACCGAGAGTTAAGGCACGTTGCATCACTTATAGTATGAACGCTCCTTAACCCTCACACGTGGTTTGACACCCCAAACCAAGCAATGCAATGTATGTTATGCCAACATAGCTCAAATGCAACATGATACTAATTATGCAAGGCATGCCAAATGCCATGCAACTACTATGGCAAATATGGAATGCTAGGCATGCAAGATGCAAATGTGATGCAAATATGGACCAATATGCCATAAGGCTAGTATGGGACAACACATTAATGAACCAAATAAGCAACAAGAATATGATAAGCATGCTATGGTGGACTTAAACCATAAAGGGGCAGACCTCAATCCACCCCAAAACAGTGGCCAAAAGTGCCCAAAATGATGGACAAACACTCATGCCAACATGCAAGCCAAAGGACCTAAGGCTAAGGTACAAAAAGGGGCACTTTACTTCTACCAATATGACCATTCATGGCATGAATTGGACAAGTCAAAACAGGGTTTTAGCATGCAAAAATAGACCCCCAAAACCTACTAACATGGCAGCTAAAGTGGCTCCAATGATATGCATGCACCAAAGCTTAACTCTAGGCATAAAAGGGGATATCCTCAAAGCATGAAAGAGGTCACACAAGCAAGCATACAAGCATGATTTATGGGCTGAAATATGACCCTAAATGATGCCAAATCATGAAGATAGTCCAAGCTACGCATGCTAGAGGCCAATATGCTCAAGGCTCACAAGTCAAAACACAAAGAGGGGACACCAAACATGGCAAGCATGACTGAAACAAATGGCCAACAGACCTTGGACATGGTGAAATAATGTCAATACCTTCATGAGATTAAGCCAATACATGCAAGAACCATGACCTAAACACAAGATGCATTTCTAGGCCAAATAGAGGAATGTAAAGCAAGTATGTTAAGCATGCAAAGGGGTACAAATCCGGCCAAAAATAGAGATCATATGTGACCTAAGGACACCCAAAAAGCTCTGAAATAGGGCCAAAAACAATCAAGCATACATGTTGCCCTTTTAGCCAAAAGACAAGGAAATAAGGCAATGAAGGGAGAGGGGTGTCCCTCCCTTATACAAGACTTCAAACCACCTTCCTCACCACTGAAAATCCACTGGTTTTCAGTGGTGAGAAGACCAAAACACTCAAGCAAACAAAGCCTCACAAAGGGAGCACCAAAAAGGCCAAATAAGGCCTAAGAGGGTGAGTTTGAACTCAAACCACAAAAGACCCCTAATGAAAGTTCTTAAGCATGAAAATATAAGCCTTTTTTATGTTATGCACAAAAACTAAATCAGCAAGCAAGATAGGTAAAAGACTAGTGCAAGTTTGGGGAAACTAAAGCAAAGTGATTACCCTTGAAGATCCTTTGAAGAACACTTGGTCCAGCCCTCTTCTTTTGATCAAAATCAGTCCAAAAACTCAAGAATCAACCCTTAAAGACTCTCAACCTCGGAGCAAGGTGTAATGGTGTGTGTATTAGTGCAAAAGTAAGGCAAAATACACTTTTAGGCTACCAAACACACACTAAGGGAGGAGAGAGAGGGAAATATAGAGAGATATGGTGTATCTATGTCTAAGCACTGGTTTTGCTTCCAAAATTGCTAACCTAGAACAAGGAGAAGACCCCTCCTCTTATAGAAGTCCCTCTTGCAAAGCTTATTCAACAAGCTTGCTTAGAGGGAAATCCCTCCATACACGTGTATGAAGGGAAACAGAGTGGGTGCCAGCTATCACAGCTGGCACAAAATATCTGTATAAAGTAGATGAACAGTAGTCGGCTGCTCAAAATTGCCATTTTGACAAAATGGAGTGCCGACCGGCAACAAACAATGCCGGCCGGCAATATACATTGCCGATGGAAACAAAATGCCATCCGGTGGCTTCTGGCCATGGCCGGTGGTGTGTGGGGATGCCTCACAAGGTATTCCGTGCCCCTCCAAGGCAAAACACAAGTGTTTGGTGCAAAACCAGACACTAAACAGTCGAGTCGAGAGATCCTGAGGCAAGGCGCGCAAGCCGAGACCTCCAGGAACTCTAAACGAACACAAACATGGATAATCACCGGGTGTTCAAACGGTGACGTCCAAGTCTTGAGGACGGTCAAAAATGGGGTGTCTACAGTTGCCCCTCTTTGACAGAACTCGAAAGTCATAACAATGACGGGAGTGAATGTCAAAGCCCAGAGACGACTCATTTTTGACAAGGCCGAAGACTCAGACAAATATGCAAGACAAACAAGATATGCGCCCGAAGGTAGGGGCAAAATGCAAGACAATGCATAGTGCCGGACATAACTTATGATCATGCAAAGAAAGCTGTAATGAATAACATGCGACAGTTTTAAGCTAGCATACACCAAACTACACTACAATGCAGAAAGGATGCAAGAGAATTATGCAATTCTCAATACGTCTCACTCGGAGGATACAATACCTGTGCGGTTCGTCTGGTTGCACCAGCCTCAAATGAACCGTACATACAATATCGTGCCTACAAAGAAAACAAACTTAACAGGTACAATATTGTTAGCAACATGCATGATAGTGTACTTGAAATGCGTGACAACGCGAAGCAAGTGGGAAGCATAACAATCCTGCGAAGGTACGGATATGTAAGTGGAGCGCGCGGTCTACGTAGGCAACGAAATTGATCATAAACATGCGGTCTACGCAAGTAATGAGATCGAACATAAGCATGTGGTCTACGCAAGCAGAACATGCGGTCTACGCAAGTAGTGAAATTGATAACAAATCATGCGGTCTACGCAAGCAAAACATGCGGTCTACGCAGGTGATGGAGTTGAACAAGCGTGCGGTCTACGCAAGAGAAACATGCGGTCTACGCGATCAAAACATGCAGTCTACGCAGGTAATGAAATTTGAATAAACATGCGGTCTACACAATCAAAACATGCGGCCTACGCAGGTAATGAAATTTGAATAAACATGCGGTCTACGCAAGTAATGAAATTGAGAAAAAGCATGCGGTCTACGCAAGAAAAACACGCGGTCTACACAGGGAAAACATGCGGTCTACGCAGGTAATGAAGTCGAACGAACATGCGGTCTACGCAATCAAAACATGCGGTCTACGCAGGTAATGAAATTAAACAAACATGTGGTCTACGCAGGTAATGAAGTTGAACGAACATGCGGTCTACGCAATCAAAACATGCGGTCTACGCAGGTAATGAAATTTGACAAACATGCAGTCTACGCAAGCGAGTCATGTGGTCTACGCAGGTAATGAAATTTGAATAATCATGCGGTCTACGCAGGCAAGTCATGCGGTCTACGCAAGTAATGAAATTGAATAATCATGCAGTCTACGCAAGCAAAACATGCGGTCTACGCAAGTAATGAAATTGAATAATCATGCGGTCTACGCAAGCAAAACATGCGGTATGCGCAAGTAATGAAATTAATTATAAACATGCGGTCTACGCAGGCCAAGACATGCGGTCTACGCAAGTAATGAAATTAAACAAACATGCGCTCTACGCAGGTAAAACATGCGGTCTACGCAAGTAATGAAATTGAATAATCATGCGGTCTACGCAAGCAAAACATGCGGTCTACGCAAGTAATGAAATTAATTATAAACATGCGGTCTACGCAGGCCAAGACATGAGGTCTACGCAAGTAATGAAATTAAACAAACATGCGGTCTACGCAATCAAAACATGCGGTCTACGCAGGTAATGAAATTAATTATAAACATGCGGTCTACGCAAGCCAAGACATGCGGTCTACGCAAGTAATGAAATTGAACGAACATGCGGTCTACGCAAGTAGCGTGTATGAGAAGAGTTGAATGTACACATGTAAGTAAAAAAAACATGTCATTCCCGATGCTAGAATGTAAAGTACTATAACACAGCATAATTGAAACGATTTGTGGAATTCACAAGACATGAAAAGGATACGGGACGGGACATTCTTCGCACGTATCGAGCATTGCTCGCAGAGGTTGTGGCCTGAGGTCAACTCGAAGGTTCACGTTTCAAAAGTGCGCTTTCTCGCGTTGTCTCGAGTGATGAAGGTGCCAAACCCTGTAGTTAACCCGAACAAAGGCGCGGGAGGCGCGTTGACCGCAAGGGAAGTTTTACTGGTATCAATTCCGACACTTTGCTACCCTGCCATTCTATGCTTTACTTTCCTTTTTATTGGTAGTTTAAGCACATTGCACTGCCTCGGGCAGGTTTTAGTTCTTTCTCAAAATTTCATATTTTGCAAAACGCGTGACGGGAATGAAACAACCATTTTGTTCAAAAGATGTTGCATTTGTAAATGTTCTATGCATCGCATCGCAAGGTACCACACCACAATGTGAACGAAGTTGAACCTATTTGAATACTGGATATTTGCATCGTAATAATCAGGTAGTGAACCGACTTATAACTCGATAAGCAAAACGAAGACATGATATAACCAAACAAGTATGAATACAACTCGATAAACAAATCAAGAGCTCAAAGAGAGTGAAATACAACTCGATAAGCAAATGTACAATAACTTGACAAGCGAACAGGTGTGACTCCGCAAGAATCGATCACCGGGGGAGGTATCGGAGGTGGTGAAGTTCCCCAATGCCTAGCATAAACAGCTCAGGGAACCAGAAAGAAGCCCACCGGCCAGGGGTAGAGGCGATCGGCCTTAAGGAATGGCCACTGGCCAAAAATTTGTTCGGTCGGCAAAATATAATGGTCGGTCGGCAAAAAATTTGGCCGGCCGGCTCTGAATGAGGGAATCACCAGAATGTTGACACCTGTCCTCCACCCAACCTTATCTCCTACAAAAGACCCCCAGCTTCGTAGTTTTTCTCAATTCCACACTGATTTGGCCTAATGGAAGAGTTTCTTGCTCAAAATCTCACAGCTTGGATTGCTAGCTTGGATGGCTTGGAAAAGTTGAATTTCCGGGGTTTCGGCATAAATGCACAATTCACTCTGGGTCATACCCCATTGCACCCCCCGTTTCTCCATGCCGCGACAAGGTTTTGGAATCCGGTGACGCATGTCTTTAGCTTCGCTGGGCAAGAGATATGTCCTACTTTTGAAGATTTCCGAGCCTTAATGGAGTCCGAGCGCAACGAGGAGCTCCTGCCCCAACTTAATTTCGGCCATGCCCAATCCTTAGGGCGAATGTGTGGACTCAGTATGCGTGATGCTCGGTCTCTGATTTGTGACGGGATGCTGGATATTTTGAGTTTGATCGATCGGTTTTCTGATGTCGGCGATCGCAACAACCATCACTGGCAAGGCTTCCGGCGACACGCCCTCTGTTTGTGCATGCTATCTCATTTTCTATTTGTCTCAGGCTCCGGAGGGTCTAGCGTCCGACTGACCGAGGTCGCCCAAGGCTTGAAGGAGGGCAAGAGCTATATTGCCATGACTCTGGCTGAGACATTGATGGGCTTAGATGCCTTTTATCGTCATGAGACGACCAGATTAGCAGGGAGTCCACTATTACTGCAGGTAATGTTTCCCACCCAATCTTGCATTTGTATTGCTCATCACTCGGCCCTCAAGCTCGGTTTTTTTCTTACAAAACCCTATTCTCACTTTTCTCTCCTCGTACATCTCTCTATTCTTTATTCTCTCATTTTTCATCCCTACCCAGGTATGGTTGATGGACAAACTGCAGGTTGTGGACCCTTGCCCAGCGTATTCAGCTCGCGGCTACTTTTTCCGGCACCGTCTAGTCAATGCCCTGGATGAGGGATGGTGGTTCGCTTGGATGTGTCGCTTGTCCGCAGACCGTATTGCTTGGCGGTGCCCTTGGCTGAGCCTTCCGGCAATGAGTTACAATATGCCCCGGCAGACTGGGATTCAATTGATTGGTCTCACTCACTGTGTATTCTACTTCCCATTCCGGATTCGACGCCAATTCGGCCATGATCAGACTTGCCCGCCAGAGGGGATAGAGTATCCTGCTGTATTCCCCGCGCGAGGCGCACAACTTGCTTGCCAGGCCACCGCGTGGAGGACGAGAGAACTGCTGGCCCCCGCTCCCACTTTCAGTTGCACTTTGTCTGATGAGTGCTTGGATTGGCTTAATGAGGAGGCACAGGTCGGGCCCATCTTGGCATCAGAGGCTTCGACCAGCTCTGGGAGGGGACACAGGAGCACCTGACTTGACTATGCCCCGGATTTATTACTTTATTAGTACTTTCAAGTTTTCTTTATGAATGTAATAAAAAGCAACTTCAATTGTATGTAAGGGCAGGAGAACTCTGTTTTGAAATCAATGAAATTGAAGGTTGTGGTACTGAAAATTTTCCGCTTTGGTCCAAAAATGGTCAAAGTAGTAAAAAGATTATTTTGAACAAAGTCAGCTTTTTATTAAAACTTCTCAAAATCATTTTCGATGTGGATCAGAACTGGACACGCCTGAGATCTGTCACCGAGATGCACAACCCCGGATCTCTGCAACTGGAAAGTTGCCCCTAGTCTGAGGAGTACCACGGCACTACATGGCAACGGAAAGTTGCCCCTAGTCTGAAAAGCACTGCACTGGAGATCACAACCGGACCCTTGAATGCTGAATAGACAAAGATGAACGAGATGATCAAATGGACAAAGTTGATCGGGGAAAAGGGTTATGGCTGAATTCCAGGATGAAGTTGCCTACATATCCCAAAGATGGGAATCAAGCCTTACGTAGTTCAGGCTCAGGTTCACTCGAGTATTTTCACTCTCCTTTTACGCTCTAACTTTTGCGAAGGTCGCCCTTTGCGGGTTTTCAACCTTGCGAGCTCAGTTTTTATATTTTCCAATTTTCTATGCTCTAACTTTTGCCTAGGTCGCCCTTTCGGGTTTTCGGCCTAGCGAGCCTCTCAAGGGTAATATTTCTTCGACTTGTCCATGTTGATCGGTTGGGAAAATTCCAGGCCATCTAGGTCCATCAGAACCACAACTCCACCTGACCAGATAGCTTTGATGATGTAGGGACCAGTCCAATTAGGTCTGAACTTGCCCCTTGGGTCGTGGATGGGAGCTCGGTTGTCCTTGAGCACCAAATCTCCTTCCTTTAGATTCCTGGACTTAACTTTCTTGTTGAAAGCCCGGGCAATTCTGCGCTGATAACTTTGAACATGGTACAGTGCTTTCAGTCTTCTCTCATCAAAGAGCATGAGTTCCTCAAATCTGCTCTGCTGCCAATCTGCTTCGGCTATTTGACACTCAGCCAATACTCGTAATGACGGAACCTCAACTTCGATAGGTAGAACGGCCTCCATCCCATAAACCAATGAATACGGAGTCGCTCCGGTAGAAGTCCTAATTGAAGTCCTGTAGCTCCACAAAGCAAACGGCAACTTATTTGGCCAATCCCGGTAGGTTTCCACCATCTTCCGCAGTATATGCTTGATGTTCTTGTTGGCGGCCTCAACTGCTCCGTTGGTTTGTGGCCGGTATGTGGATGACTTATGAAAATCCACGTTATACTTCTCCAACAAGTCAATTATTTCCTTCTTAAAGTGGGAACCATTATCCGAAATAATCTCGTTTGGGACCCCGTAGCGACAGATGATGTTGTTTCTGATGAATTTTGCGACGTGCGACGCCTTCTACACGGCATATGATTGGGCCTCGACCCACTTTGTAAAGTAATCTATCGCGACCAGAATGAACTCATGCCCATTCGATCCCTTTGGAGTGACGGCCTCGATCACATCAATTACCCAAACTGAAAATGGCCATGGCGAAGTCATATTGTACAGTTTTGACAGCGGGATGTTCATGCGGTTCGCATGGATTTGACACTTGTGGCATCGCCAAACAAAACTGATGCAATCCTCCTCCATGGTGGACCAGTAGTATCCCTGTCGGAGGATCTTCCGTGCCAGCATTACTCCGCTCATGTGTGCACCGCACTCTCCTCCATGGATGGCCTCCATCAGGCGCTTCGATTCTTCGGCTTCGACACACAGCTTGTGCATTCCCAGATGGCCCCTCTTATACAGCTTACCCCCACAGATGATGAACTGGACGGCCATTCTTCTGATTGCCCTCTTATCCTTGGCATTTACCCTTGGTGGATACATTTCTTTCTCCAAGAAGTTCCAAATGTCGTAATACTAGGGGTTGTCGTCCTGAGCCTCATCTATGGCGGAAATTGACTCATATGCTGGCGCAAACTTCTGGTCTATAATGACTGGACGCATCCGGACCCCGGACGGGATGTCTATCATGGAAGATAGAGTTGCTAGTGAATCTAAGAACCTGTTGTTCTCTCTTACTAGGTGGGTGAAATTTAGCTTCTCAAACCGAGGAATTAGCAAATCCAAGGTCTGGTGGTAAATTATCATCTTCTCCTCTTTGACTTTCCCGTCTCCTTTTGCTTGAGACACAACAAGGTTCGAGTCCCAAATGACGTCCAACCGCCTTGCCCCTAGTTCTAAGGCTGCTTCTAGCCGGCAATACATGCCTCATATTCTGCTTCATTGTTCGAGACTTTGAACCAGAGCTTGAATGCTAAAGGGATACGGCAATCGTCAGGCGCTATCAACAACACTCCTATCCCGTACCTGTACTGGTTTGACGCTCCGTCAAAGTACATCGTCCAAGTTTCATCTTCGACGTGCAGAATGGCTTCATCTGGGAATAGGTACTCAACCGCCTCATCCTTTTCAACCGGGTGGTCGGCAAGGAACTCTGCTACCGCTCTTCCTTTTACTGACTTGCGTGTCACATACTTTAGATCAAATTCAGAAAGCAATAGCAGCCAACGAGCTAGCCTACCCGTAAGTGCCGGTTTCTCGAAAAGATATTTGATGGGATCCAAGCGTGAAACCAACATTACAGAGTGAGCTAACAGGTAGTGCCGCAGTTTCCTGGTAGCCCATACCAAGGCCAAACAAGCCTTCTCCAGCGGAGTGTAGCGGGTCTCGTAATCTAGCATCTTCTTGGTTAGATAGTAGATGGCCCTTTCCACTTTGTCCTCTGACTCTTGTGCGAGCATGCAACCCATCGTGGTTTCAGTCACTGAAAGATACAATATCAACGGTCTTCCCTGCTCTGGCAGCAATAACACGGGCGGGTTCTGTAAATATTCTTTGATCTGTTCAAAAGCAGCTTGGCATCGGCCGTCCCATTGGAATTTGTTTCCTTTCTTTAGGAGACCAAAAAGTGGTTCACAAGTCAAGGTTAGTTTTGAAATAAACCGTCTTATGAATTGCACTTTACCCAGAAAGCCTCGCACCTCCTTTTCAGTCCTTGGTGGTGGCATTTCTAAGATGGCCTTGATTTTGGAAGGGTCGACTTCGATGCCCCTTTGTGTAATCAAAAATCCCAGCATTTTTCCCGCTGTAACACCGAATGTACACTTCTGAGGATTTAGCCGCAGTCGAAATTCTCTGATCCTTTGGAAGAACTTTTGCAAGGCGGTGTAGTGGCTTTCTCTTTCTTTGGACTTAACAATCATGTCATCCACGTACACCCCAACCTCTTTGTGAATCATATCATGCAATATTGTGGTCGCAGCTCGTTGATATGTGGCTCCAGCATTCTTCAATCCAAACGACATCACTCTGTAACAGTATGTCCCCCACGGGGTGGTGAAAGCAGTCTTCTCCCGGTCTTCGGGTGCCATCACTATCTGGTTGTAACCTGAGAAGCCATCCATGAACGAAAGCAAAGCATGCCCCACTGTAAAATCTACCAACTCATTAATATGCGGCAGGGGAAAGTCGTCCTTCGGACTAGCTCTATTCAAATCCCTGAAATCCACGCATACTCGGATCTTGCCATCCTTCTTTGGCACTGGAACAATGTTGGCCAACCAAGTCGGGTATTCAGATACCAACAGGAAGCCTGTATCAATTTGCTTGGTGACCTCTTCCTTAATTTTGGTGGCCCAGTCCAGATGAATCCTTCTGAGCTTCTGTTTGATTGGTCGGGCCTCGGGGTCAAGAGGGATCCGGTGCTGTACAATCCCAGGATCGATTCTAGGCATGTCTTCGTAGGACCACGCGAAAACGTCTTTGAAATCTTTTAATAAAGCGACTAAGCGCTCACGTTCATCCGAAGACAACGTGGACCCGATCTAGACCAGCTGCGGGTCCTTCTCAGTACCAACATTCACAGTAGTGATTTCATCCATTAAGGGTTTAACAAATCTTTCCTGCTCTTGATCAATTAATCGTTGCAAAACCGGAGGAATTTCTTCCTCGTCGTTTTCATCAAAATTTTGAAAATCCTAATTTAAGCAATAAATCAAAGGCACAGAAAAATACTCAGAAACCACATCCACATCATTCTCATTAAATACTTCCAAGCCGTCCGATTCTTCTGTTACAATAGACTCAAAAGAGAAAGAAAATGACGACCTAGACAGGACTGTGGCATCCGGGTTATCACCCCCAGGAATACCGAACTCAGACTCAGTTGAGCTGGAACCTGGTTCCGACTCACAAGACTCGGTGGAATCAGATTCCGGCTCACTACCTGACCCGGTGCTGCTTGATAAAAAACCTTCTTCATATTGCCAGACGAGAGAGGGTGCGATGGATGCATCCAAAATAGTTGGTGGTAGGCCCGCAGCCGTTTCATTCCCAATCATGCATACCGAGGAGTTGTCCCCCAAGCACTTCTGTTCGATCGGAGGATCTGAAAGTAGACATGCCAGTGCTACCCCCATTTCATTTTCAGCGTCCTCGGACTGCACTTCCTCACTCTGCTTAGCCTCAGCCGATAGATCTGCCTGCCCTTCGGCGATGTCATTCTCAGGTAGCTGTAGATAAAAGAAAATCTTAAACCTCGGTACGCGCTTCCTCTCTGCGTTCAGCCACAGCTCGGGGAAGCCACAGAACGGAAAATCCTCCCCCTCTCGGATGAAGCGTCCGTTTAGGGTACCCTGAATGGGCCGGTGCATTAAGTCAAAGGGCTTCCCCATCTGTTTTGCTCTGGCCCTTCCGGCCACCTCCTTTCCTTTCCTCATCCAGTCCTCTTTGGTGGGTAGGTAACCCAATCCAAAGGTATGAGGGTTATGTGGCACTTCGGCTAATGCCGCGACGCCTTTCCGGCCGCTCTTCCCCAATCCCATCCCAGGGATGTGCTGGAGTTTGTTCATGAGATAGACTGCTTGGGCACTGACATATACGCCTTCATTAGCTGCCATGATGTCCTGTACAACCCGAGCCTCAGCCAAGGTAAAACCCGATATGAACACATCTTCCATACCGTGCTCGATTTCTAGAACAGGCGTAGATACCTCCGGCGGCGGATGAATTGATGAGTTTCCAAAAACAATGGCTACTCCCTTCCCATAGGGGTATTTCACCACTTGATGTAGGGTGGAGGAGACCGCCTTTACCTGATGCAGCCACGGCCGCCCCAAAAGTAGGTTGAACGTTGCAGGAACCTCCAAGACATGGAAATCTATCTCATGCTGTCCCGGCCCAACCTTTGTTTGAGTCTTAACTGTCCCCATTACTTCCCGGCTTGTGTTGTCATATGCCCGAATCACCTGGGCCGTTGGCATAAAGTCCGCGACTTTCAAACCGATCGCGTAGGCTGTCCTTGCCGGACAGACGTTGATAGCGGACCCTGTGTCGACAAGTACCACAGGTATCCATTTATCTCTACACTCCACAGAGATGTAGAGCGGCTTGTTATGGTTCGCACCCTCAGGTGGTAGTTCTTTGTCAGAAAAGGTCAGCATCGGGGTAGCTCCTCCCGAAAAGACTAGGCCCACCAGCTGTTCGGGCGTGGTGTCTATAGAAAGCTTGGATTTGTTCATGGCTGAAAGGACAGCCTGCCTATGTACTCGAGAAGCCATAAGCAGCCCCCAGATGGAGATGTCTGCTTGTATCTTTTTCAATTGTCTCAATACGGCCTCATCCTCGAGTTGCTTTTCCTTTTGCTTTTCTGCCTCCCTATCTTTTCCAGACGCCTCTGGTTGATCCAGGTGTGGAGGCTTGAAGTACCGTCCACTCCTAGTCATGTGATCGACTTCGCCGATATACCAGGTATCATCTGGTTGGTTATTCCCCCAATCTTCGTCTGTGTGGGCAAGATATAGATCATCGTCTTCCCACCACATTCCATCTGCAGCCGACAGGCACCTATCCGGTTCTGGCATGACTTTTCTCATACTCGCAGTACTTTCTATCCCTATGCTCGCGGCATTCTCCCTTTCCATACTCGCAGCAGTCTCAATCCCCACATGGGCTTTTGCCTTCCCGATTCTCTCAGAATCTTCGAATCTTCCCTGTTCCGACTGTGTCAATGCAGCCGTCTGTCCAATAATCCCCGTACTTGAAATGCTCCAATCCCGAGCGAAATTCTCGACACCGGCGCTCTCCGGCGATGCACTCTGTTCTTCAACCCTTCCGGCTGTCACTGATATTCTTGCCTCTGCCAGGCCTTGTTGCGGCTGAAGCTCCTCCACCACATCTGGTTGATCATCTAACCATCCCGTAGCCTCTGTTGATTCCTCATAAGCGAACCGGTTGACGGCTAAGTCCTTTGGATCTTGGTTACTGTAAAACTGGAGCTTAGCAAGGTCCTGTTCCACGGCCGTTACATCATCCGTTCCCTGTCCCAGACTGTCGCCTTGGATCACACACAGCTCCCCTTCTGTTGGTAGTTCCATATCTGGCCTGTCCTGGCCTATTGACAAAATGTAGTCACTCGGACTATAAGCACTCCCAACACCACTCCCAGATTTCGCAGACTCTGGCTCAACAACCCCCTTCTCCTTTGGAGCCTTCTCTCTCCTGTTCTCAATAGTCACCACCGTTGGCTTAGGTTGGGCTAGGGAGATATCCATCATACATAAATCAGTGCAATCGGGAAGGAACACTTCCGGCTTGGGCAGGTAGGAAGGAGTGATATAGATGCTAGGATCATAAGGCACGACCCCAGCTTGGATGAAGTTGACTCTTGTGGGTGGTGGAGTTTGGTTATGTGTGGGGAGAGGGTTTGTAGTAACGTTGGGTTTCTCGGGAGGCAAAATCACCCCGTTGTCGATGAGATCTTGAATCTCATGACGCAATCGGAAGCACAGGTCGGTGTCGTGACCGTGCTGTTGGTGAAATGCACAATATTTGGTGGGGTTGTGGGTAGCGGGGAGTCTTTCCGGTAAGGGCCGCGGCTCTTGGGGCTTCAGATGCCCCTTTCTGATTAAGACCCCCAAAGCTTTAGACAGGGGCATATAGAGTGGAGCAAAGGTTCTGGTGTTTTTGGGTGGGTATTTGACTGTTTGTGGGTTGTTTTCGGACGCACCGGAGAATGGTGTGGCTGCCGTAGTTCTTGGGGGAGGGTTGGTGGTGACCATACTCACTTCGGAGGTCCTGGCAGTTGTAGTGCCACTCGGGCCTGCATTAGTGTTACGGCTGAAGGTTCTGCGGGGTTGCTCCCGGTCATTATCAATTAAGCCTTGCTTTAAGGCATCCTCAATCTGCACCCCTATTTCATGTAGATCTGAAAAGGTAGGGAAGGGGAGTACAATCATCTTCTGCATTAACTTCGGCTGAAGATTGCGCACAATCATCCGAATCTGGTCTTTGTCTGTGGGCCTTAAGGTCATCATCGAAGCCTTAGCCCGCCATCTGGTTACGAATTCTGAGAAGCTCTCTTTGGGTTCTTGCCTCGTTGTCTCGAGATCCTGGGTTGCAATCTCGATTTGTGTATTGTATGAGTACTGCAAGATGAAGGCCTCAACCATCCCGTCCCAACTCCTCTTGACGTCATCCTCCAATTTGACATACCATATGGCCGCTACACTCGACAAGGTTCGGCCAAATAGAGACAGCTTCTGCAGTCTAGTGAGGCCCATCGGCCTTAGGATGTCTGAAAACAATCTTAGGTGCACCATGGGGTCTCTAGACCCATCAAACCGATCAATGTGCGGCATCTTGAATCTGTCAGGCAGCGTCACGGCTGCGTCGGTATACCCATCTTCGATGTCAGGGATGGTCTTGACTTCCTGAGATCTTTTGAACAGCTTTTCCAACTTACTCAATTTTAAGGCTGTGGGGTCCATTTTGAACTCAAAAGGAGAGTCCGGTATATTGACAGGCGTGGGTGCCTTGGATAGTTGTGGCGGGATCGGGGGAGGAGCTGGCCCCGTTGGAAGGTCGGTATCCTCTTGGACATTCCGGGCATTCAGTGTTTCTTCGAGTATCAGAACCCTTGGTGGGGGAGGAACTTGTTGCGAAGAAGATGCGCCGTTTTGCTGTTGTAACCTCACGATTAACTCTGCTTGTTCGCTCACAACCATGGCCTGCTGTTTGGCGAACTCTGCCTGCCGAACAGCATCCTGCTGCATCATTTTCATGCTCTCTTGGAGTTGGCGCACCATCTCCTCTAAGCTAGCCATACTATTCTGCTCTGGTTGAATTACTGGTATATGTTCCCTTTCTGTAGGTGAAACAGGACCCTGATCCCTACTGAACTCAGGTGGGGTAGATAAGGCCCTCTGAACTGACTGTTGAACTGATGCCCTCTGCCTAGCTGTCCTCCGTCTAGTAACCGGGGGTAGGGAGCGGTACACTGGTTGTCCGTCTACCAGATCCTCAGATCGATGGAGCCGACGACCTCTAATCCAGAGTGCTTGGGGAATATCTACCGGGTTGGAAGCAATGGTGCTAAACTACCTAGCAAAAAGATAAATAAAGCAGTAAATAAACAAACAATTGGACGGCATAACGACATAAAATAAACACATACAACGCGCAGTTGGGTATTCACAATACACAGTTTGGTAAGCCGAACACATTGTTCCCCGATACTGATCACTGTTCCCCAGAACCACTGTTCCCAAAACTGAACCTGATACCCGCAGATAACCGATTCTCATAAACTGATACTGATGCCCTCGGGCTCGATACTCAATCTTGCAAACTGGTATGTACGCTCCTGTAGAGATACACTCTAAAGCACATAACAGATAAGTGAGAACCAAAACACCCCTATGGAGGGGTAAGGTTTCCCTGTCCTATTTTGTCAGGAGCTAGGGTTTCACTATGCACGCAGCAGTTTCAAACAACCTATAAACGGGTAAGCAACCTGTCCTAGTTTGGAATGGTCACTATGGATCCGAATATGCACTAGGTCGAATGGTCAAAAAGGGTGCCCCGGTAAAACCGGGGTTTGTGTTCCCATGCTGTCAGAGCCCATAACCGGTTAGCCTTATGGTCATGCCTTGACAAGACAAGCCTCCGGCAAACCGTTCAGGAATGGCAGATGGCAAACACTGTGTTCCTAGGCGCACCAATGCTCATGCAATGCAAAGAAACACATAAGTGAAATCAAAACAGGATATCACGAGTTCGAGTCAAGCTCTCTAATTTCCCCAGCGGAGTCGCCAGAAACTGTAGACGCGCCCGCGTGGGGCCTTCGTGCTACAATTCGGACTCGAATTGTGTCCCGGTTCTTGATCTGAACCAAAGAGTCCAAATCTGGCAAATCGTTTTGAGAAAAATAGATTTTTTGAAAGAAGTGCCAAACATGGACTGCTTTGCTAGATACAGAGTCGCCACCTAAATATTTTTAAAATGGGGAATTTAGGAAACCCTGACTCGGTGCCGAAGGCCACGTGTCCGTCATCGCCAAAGTTGCCTCGGCTCGGGAGCTTGGGTACGATTGGGGAAGGTCAGCTATGAGGACCCCCTCTCGCCCGGTCTGAAGACCGGCCTCTACTAACCGTGATATCTAGTTTGGAAAACTCTATGCGTTCTTATTCCGGTTATCCGCCTAGATTTACTATGCGATGCGCACAGCATACAAGTATAGACTAGATTGCTAATTTGGGAATAAGCACTGCACATCCGTTTATTTTGGAAAACACTTTGGAATTTGCTACTCGCAAGTAGGCTAAAATACGGATTTCAACGAGTTTTTCCAACTTAGGCAGTCCAACCTTCACCCACAGGCATTCAAACAATTTATCACATAAGCATTTAGCCGCATGGCAAGCATACTGTCATGGCAACACTCACACGCATGCGGGATGCTAAAGCATAAATACTTACATCGTACTCCATGCCAAAACAATAAACTAGTTAGCCAACATGCATGGTCCTAGTTCATGTCAAATTGCCTAATGTAACACATACATGATGCAATCAAAGTAGGCTCGGCTAACCTAAGCATGGCATGTGAAATGCGATCAATTGATGCACGTATTCAATTTGGAATTGAAGTACAAATGCAGTTAGCATGATGTACCGAGCCTGGTACATGCAATACAAATGCATGAATGCACGCATGCATAGCATAAGGTATGCTAATTTTAAATATGCCCTAGCCTACCATCATAAGTAGGTAAATAAAAGGGAAGAAAGACGTGGGGTTGGAAGACATACACACACTCACGCACACTTATTACATCATTGCCCTCACTCGGAGGGTCCGAACAAATATTACAATCCGAATGATAAGCAAATAAATTATTACAGAATTTCTAATTTACTTAATAGAATGAGTGCAAAGATAAAAAAGAAAGGTGGCCACAGCCCCCGCCTCAGGATGCGCGAATGATGCGTGCTCGAACCCGTCTCGTCCGGAAAGCGCGCACCATACCATTGCTGCCTCTATTTTTACTGCCTTGCTTCTCTGAAAATTGCCAAAATTCTAGGACAGGTTCCTTGCACACTGCAGAATACCACCGGCTGGGGGAAATTCCCACCGGCAGTTTATAACCACCATCGACCGCTGATTGAGTCATCGGCCATTCACCAATGGCCGGTCGGCACTGAATTCTGCCGGTCGGCAGAAACTTCCTGCAAAAGACAGTTTTGACAGCAACAGAGGATAGACAGCATATGGCATAAGATTTCAGGCACATGTGAGCTTGGTCATGTTTCCCATCATGTGTTGAACTCAGGGAAGCATGGCCCTCGATCCTCGAGCCATCAATGGTGCATGATAGCCCAAGAGATCAAGCTTGCCATTTGATGTAAAAATACATGCAACACACAAATGAGGACCAAGGCCTTATCATGTCGAAGTCAAAGGTCCTGGTGACCGAGAGTTAAGGCACGTTGCATCACTTATAGTATGAACGCTCCTTAACCCTCACACGTGGTTTGACACCCCAAACCAAGCAATGCAATGTATGTTATGCCAACATAGCTCAAATGCAACATGATACTAATTAGGCAAGGCATGCCAAATGCCATGCAACTACTATGGCAAATATGGAATGCTAGGCATGCAAGATGCAAATGTGATGCAAATATGGACCAATATGCCATAAGGCTAGCATGGGACAACACATTAATGAACCAAATAAGCAACAAGCATATGATAAGCATGTGATGGTGGACTTAAACCATAAAGGGGCAGACCTCAATCCACCCCAAAACAGTGGCCAAAAGTGCCCAAAATGATGGACAAACACTCATGCCAACATGCAAGCCAAAGGACCTAAGGCTAAGGTACAAAAAGGGGCACTTTACTTCTACCAATATGACCATTCATGGCATGAATTGGACAAGTCAAAACAGGGTTTTAGCATGCAAAAATAGACCCCAAAAACCTACAACATGGCAGCTAAAGTGGCTCCAATGAGATGCATGCACCAAAGCTTAACTCTAGGCATAAAAGGGGATATCCTCAAAGCATGAAAGAGGTCACACATGCAAGCATACAAGCATGATTTATGGGCTGAAATAATACCCTAAATGATGCCAAATCATGAAGATAGTCCAAGCTACGCATGCTAGAGGCCAATATGCTCAAGGCTCACAAGTCAAAACACAAAGAGGGGACACCAAACATGGCAAGCATGACTGAAACAAATGGCCAACAGACCTTGGACATGGTGAAATAATGCCAATACCTTCATGAGATTAAGCCAATACATGCAAGAACCATGACCTAAACACAAGATGCATTTCTAGGCCAAATAGAGGAATGTAAAGCAAGTATGTTAAGCATGCAAAGGGGTACAAATCCGGCCAAAAACAGAGATCATATGTGACCTAAGGACACCCAAAAAGCTCTGAAATAGGGCCAAAAACAATCAAGCATACATGTTGCCCTTTTAGCCAAAAGACAAGGAAATAAGGCAATGAAGGGAGAGGGGTGTCCCTCCCTTATACAAGACTTCAAACCACCTTCCTCACCACTGAAAATCCACTGGTTTTCAGAGGTGAGAAGACCAAAACACTCAAGCAAACAAAGCCTCACAAAGGGAGCACCAAAAAGGCCAAATAAGGCCTAAGAGGGTGAGTTTGAACTCAAACCACAAAAGACCCCTAATGAAAGTTCTTAAGCATGAAAATATAAGCCTTTTTTATGTTATGCACAAAAACTAAATCAGCAAGCAAGATAGGTAAAAGACTAGTGCAAGTTTGGGGAAACTAAAGCAAAGTGATTACCCTTGAAGATCCTTTGAAGAACACTTGGTCCAGCCCTCTTCTTTTGATCAAAATCAGTCCAAAAACTCAAGAATCAACCCTCAAAGACTCTCAACCTCGGAGCAAGGTGTAATGGTGTGTGTATTAGTGCAAAAGTAAGGCAAAATACACTTTTAGGCTACCAAACTCACACTAAGGGAGGAGAGAGAGGGAAATATAGAGAGATATGGTGTATCTATGTCTAAGCACTGGTTTTGCTTCCAAAATTTCTAACCTAGAACAAGGAGAAGACCCCTCCTCCTATAGAAGTCCCTCTTGCAAAGCTTATTCAACAAGCTTGCTTAGAGGGAAATCCCTCCATACACGTGTATGGAGGGAAACAGAGTGGGTGCCAGCTATCACAGCTGGCACAAAATATCTGTATAAAGTAGATGAACAGTAGTCGGCTGCGCAAAATTGCCATTTTGACAAAATGGAGTGCCGACCGGCAGCAAACAATGCCGGCCGGCAATATACATTGCCGATGGAAACAAAATGCCAGCCGGTGGCTTCTGGCCATGGCCGGTGGTGTGTGGGGATGCCTCACAAGGTATTCCCTACCCCTCTAAGGCAAAACACAAGTGTTTGGTGCAAAACCAGACACTAAACAGTCGAGTCGAGAGATCCTGAGGCAAGGCGCGCAAGCCGAGACCTCCAGGAACTCCAAACGAACACAAACATGGATAATCACCGGGTGTTCAAACGGTGACGTCCAAGTCCTGAGAACGGTAAAAAATGGGGTGTCTACACTTTCTGCTTTGCAACTCGGTTGCTAGTGTATTGATTGATACAGGTACATCTCATTCTTTTGTATCTGCTGCATTTGCATCTGTTTTGGAATTGGTGTTGGCACAGTTAGCATCTCCTATATGTGTAGTATCGCCTGTTGGTGGTGAGTTGATCTTGAAACAAGGTGTTAGAGGTTGTGATATAGAGGTCGCCGACCATAGGCTTCCTTTTCCTTTTGTTGTCATGCCCATGAAGGGTTTTGATGTTATTTTGGGTATGGACTGGCTATCGTCATACCGGGCTGTTATTGATTGCTACTGCCAAAGGGTCACGGTTTGTACCTTGAGCGGGGAGTGTTTCCATTTCTTTGGGGATCAGGTTGGTAGTGTGTTGCCACCGATGTATGATCCGCGATGGCAAATAAGCTTAGTGGTCTACTTGCTAGCTTTATGAGTGGTGACTGTGATAAGACCCAGATTGTATTGCCGAGGGTGGTTTGTGAGTATTCGGATGTTTTTCCCGAGGATCTCGTTAGTTTGCCACCTCACTGAGAGATAGAGTTCTCTATTGATTTAGTGCCCGGCACAAAGCCAATTTCTATGGCACCTTATCGTTTTGCCCCAGCCGAGTTGAGTGAGTTGAAGATTCAGCTCCAGGAATTGCTAGATAAGGGTTTTGTTCGCCCTAGTGTTTCGCCGTGGGGAGCACCGGCCCTCTTTGCTAAAAAGAAAGATGGTGCCTTGAGACTGTGTATAGACTATCGGAAGTTGAATCGGGCTACGGCAAGAATAAGTACCCTATGCCCCGTATAGATGATCTGTTTGACCAGTTGAAGGGTTCCCGTTGTTTCTCTAAGATAGACTTGAGATCGGGTTACCACTAGTTGAGGGTTAGGGAGGAGGATATTCCGAAGACGGCATTCCGTACGCGGTATGGCCACTATGAGTTTCTGGTGATGCCATTTGGGCTCACCAATGCATCGACAGTCTTTATGGATTTGATAAACCGGATCTTCCTGGAATTCTTAGATCGTTTTGTAGTCGTTTTCGTGGACGACATTCTGATTTACTCGCCTTCAGAGGAGGAGCACGAGGAACACTTGAGAGTGGTGCTTGAGTTGCTTAGAACCCATAGGCTTTATGCCAAGTTTGGGAAGTGTGAGTTCTGGCTAGGAGAAGTCAAGTTCTTAGGCCATGTGGTTTCCGGGGAAGGAGTGTCTATTGATACATCCAAGGTAGAGGCAGTGCAAGATTGGGCACAGCCTAGGAGTGTGTTTGAGATCCGCAGTTTTCTGGGATTAGCTGGGTATTACCGTTGGTTTATGAAAGATTTCTCCAGGCTAGCTTCGCCGTTGACTAGATTGACGCGAAAAGGGGTTAAGTTTGTGTGGAGTGAGACTTGCGAAAAGTCGTTCCAAGAGTTGAAGGTTAGATTTATCACTGCTCCGGTTTGGATTATTCCGGAGAGAGGGTTGGGTTATGCGGTTTACTGTGATGCCTCACGAGAGGGTTTGGGTTGTGTATTGATGCAAGAGGGGAAAGTGGTTGCCTATGGCTCACGTCAGTTGAAAATACACGAGAAGAATTACCCTACACATGACCTAGAGTTAGCAGCAGTGATCTTCGCCTTGAAGATTTGGAGGCACTGCCTTTATGGTGAGAGGTTCGAGGTGTTCTCGGACCACAAGAGTTTGAAGTATCTGTTTACACAGAGGGACTTGAATTTGAGGTAGAGGAGATGGATAGAGTTCATTGAGGACTATGATTTTGAGTTGCACTATCACCTGGGAAAGGCCAATGTTGTGGCCGATGCCCTTAGTAGGAAATCCATTAGTGATGTAGCTTGTATAGCAATCCGGGAATGGGAGATGTTGGGTGCACTTGACGAGTTTGATTTGCTTTTGGGTGAATCTGTTGAGGTTGCGGCCTTGTTTTCTGTTGTTGTGCAGCCTACACTTGTGACACGAGTGTTAGAGGCACAGAGAGTTGACCTTGAGGTAGAGTCCCTCCGAGAGAAGATCTCCAGTGGGAAAGTTGAGAAGGGTTTGACAGTGTATCCCGACCAGAGTGTGAGATACCGAGACCGTTTGTTTGTGCCGGAGTCTTGCCGAGAGGAAGTACTCCGAGAGTTCCATCATTTACGCCTTGCGGTGCATCCGGGAGGCACTAAGATGTATCGGGATTTGGGTCGCCAGTTTTGGTGGCGGGGTATGAAGAGAGTTGTGGCTGTTTTCGTATCGAAGTGCCTTACTTGCCAGCAAGTGAAGGCCGAGCATCAGAGGCCAGCGGGTTTGTTGCAACCCTTGCCTATTGCCGAGTGGAAGTGGGAGCATGTCACTATGGACTTCGTTGTAGGTCTTCCGAGGGCTCAGCGGGGTAAGGATGCCATTTGGGTGGTTGTAGACCGGTTGACTAAGTCGGCGCACTTCATTCCTATATGCGTGAGAGATTCGGTAGATCATCTCGTCGACTTGTATATTCAGGAGATAGTGAGATTGCACGGGGTCCCAATGACGATCGTCTCAGATAGAGATCCTTGTTTTACTGCTAGGTTGTGGCAGAGTTTGTAGAGTGCCTTGGGCACTAAGTTGACCTTTAGTACGACTTATCATCCTCAGACTGACGGGCAGTCCGAGCATACTATTCAAATCTTTGAGGATATGCTTCGAGGTTGTGTCCTTGACTTCAGTGGGACGTGGGAGAGGCACTTGCCCTTGGTGGAGTTTGCCTACAACAACAGTTTTCAGTCTAGCATCAGTATGGCACCGTTTGAGGCCTTGTATGGCCGACCGTGTAGGTCTCCAGTGTGTTGGGCTGAGGTGGGTGATGCACCTTTGTTGGGTCCGGAGTTGGTTAGGGAGACGACGGAGAAAGTTGAACTTATCCGTAGGAGGCTTGTTACAGCCCAGAGTCGTCAGAAATCTTATGCCGACCGTAGGAGGCGACCTTTGGTATTTGAGGTGGGTGATCATGTCTTTCTGAAGATATCACCTAGGCGGGGATTGATGAGGTTTGGGAAGAGTGGGAAGTTGTCCCCTCGGTCTATTGGCCCTTTTGAGATCCTTGAGAGGATTGGCGAGGTTGCCTATCGTTTAGCTTTGCCACCGCAGTTGTCTGGAGTTCATGACGTGTTTCATGTGAGTATGCTTCGGAAGTATGAGCCAGATCCATCGCATGTATTGGATTGGACCGACTTAGAGGTTGATGAGGATGCCTCGTATGAGGAGAGACCGGTTCGGGTCTTGGATAGGCAGGATCAAGTCTTGCGAGGCAAGACAATTCCCTTGGTAAAAGTCTTGCGAAAACATCACGGAGTGGAGGAAGCCACTTGGGAACGTGGGTTGGAGGTTCGAGAGAGATATCCGGATCTATTTATGGATGTTTGAGCATGTATATTTTGTTGTATTGTTGAACCTTAAGAGTATTGAATATATCTTAGGTTGTAAAACATGGTTTATGTTTTGATTAAATGGAAGTATTTTGAAACTTGCCTCAAAATGGAAGTTTAATGTAACATTGCATATGTTGGATGTATTGTAGAAATGGAAATATATCATGAATACTGAATATGATATAGAATTATGGAATGTAGTATTGAAATTTGTGGAATTTCAAGGAATGCATAACTATAATGCATGTTCTGGAAAATGTTGTAAACTGCCTCTTGAAAAGAGATGAGATGACCGATAATGGGTCGAGTTGTTAAAATTCGCATTGTGAGAATGTTGGGAATTGAGAAAATCTTGCTTTTGAAAAACTTGTATTTAATTTCGGGGACAAAATTCTTTAAGGGGGGGAGGTTATAGCGATCCCGGTTGTCCCTTTTCTGTTTAGTTGTATTCCGGACTCGGTTCCGTGGAGTTGGTAGTTGTATCTATCTTGTTGTCGTCTTTTAATTCTATTTGTTTGAGTTTTAGGATGTGTTGGGCATGTTTCGAACAGGTGGGTTGAACCTTGGTCTAAAATCTTGTTGTCAGGTTTTTTGGTCGTTCCGCTCGAGCGGGCCTTGTTGCGCTCAAGCGGAGATTGCACACTCCCAGTATTTCGTGTCCCTACAAAACTTCTGCAGGTGTGATTTTTATGCTCGAGCGGGTTTCTTTACGCTCGAGCGGTCACGCTCGAGCGGGTAGTACTTTTCGGTATAAGTTCTGGGAGAGGGAAATTCACGCTCGAGCGGATGTACTTTATTCTTGTGTCTTGGCGCTCAAGCGGGCCTTCTTGCACTCAAGCGTACCTAGTTTTTTGTTCTTGACGCTCGAGCATTGTGTTCTCCACTCGAGCAGGAATGTCGTATATCAGTTGGCAGCTGGGCATTTTAAAATCACTTTTTACATTCTCTCTCTCTCTCTTACTTTCTAAAAAGATATTTTGAGAGATCCTCTCTCAAGAAACTCCCTTCTCTCTAGGGTTTGATCTAGTTAGAGTGTCTCACTATCCTCCAGCTTTTGTAAAAAGTGTGTGGATCGTCGAGGGCTCCATTTTGATCCGTGGATCTTTGAGTTTGGAGCATTTTGGTTTTTTTCAACTTCCCCGTTTGAGCTCTAACTTCGAGGTACGGATATCCTACTCCTTCTCATGAGTTTTGTCTTTGAATTTTAGCATTTTGATGAGTTGGGGGTTGTTGGGTAATTTTGAGAAAGTTTGGGCCTTTGTGTAATTTTACAAAAGTTGGGTTTTGTTTATATAAACTTATATGCATGTTTGGCATAGAGAAATAATATTGGATTATTGGTAAAAAATGGAACCTTAGGGTTGTGATGTTAATTATGGGAAATGCTGTAATTACATTGATAAATTAATTGGTATAATTAATTTGAAGAAAAGAGGAATTAAATTGAGAATGTTGGAATTGGATGTGGATGAGATTAAAGGGTGTAGTTAGATTCGTTGATCGCTCACCTAGTTGAAATGTTGATTATATATCCATTTGGTACATTTATTTTTAGTATAGAAATAACTGCTTTGGGCTATCGGTGGAGGATAGTCTTGATTGTTATAGACACTGCATGATGATTAGGCAAACTAAAACTAATCGATTGAGTATGCTATTGAATATAGCAACTGGAATAATACATTAATTCTATGTATTGATTGATTGTATATGATCTATGTTTATATACATGTGTTGTGTGGGAGAAGATAGGAGATGTACTCTACGGTTTAGGGAAAGATAGGGGATGGACCTCTAAACCGGATTTTGTGTGACATTGATACAGCGCTACAATGTGTATCAAGTGTTGATTATGGAAGTGTTTGAATTGATTTGATATAGCACTAAAATGTATATCATTATCAATTGTAAAGTGTAGAAGTGATTCTATGTTATGTTGATACAGCCCCGAAATGTGTATCTTTCGCAAAGTGTGGGAATGGTTTATGTGTTATTGATACAGCATTAAAATGTGTATCCCTCATGAATTTGAAAGTGTTTTAAAGATGAGTCTAAATCTCATTAAGTTATTTGGCTAGGTGCTGAGCCTTGTTTTCAAACTCAAAGTTGGAAAGGACATGGGAAATGAAATGTAACATGGACTTAATGTCATGAAATCGAAATGTGATATATGTGGATGTATCTGTGTTGACCATCTATCAACTGCGAATCTTTTAGTCATTGTTCATGGCTGGTTTAGTGTATTTCTAATGGGCTGTGGCTCACCCTTTATGGGACATCATTTTCAGGTACAAGTAGCATGCCACCTCCAAGGACATAGCTTGGGAGGCTAGAGGCAGACAGACTGCTTTGTTATTTGTTTTCTTTTGATGTATTACATGTAAATTCAAGCCAAGGGCTTAATATGTATTGAGTTAGTACTCTTCTTTTTGTAACCAAGTGTTAACTTGGAAAGCTGTAAGCCCGTAGGGCATTTGCTTTTGTTGTTAACATGTAATACTTTTGTAAGAACTACTCAGATTAATGGAAAGATGGTTGGTTTCTTTGTATCAATGCATGTCTAAAGATATGGGTTTTATGTTTTTTTTTTGAGGGCGTTACATGACCCCTCGCCACTTTTGAAAAAATTAAAATTTTACATTGATTAGACTTGAATATTAAAGTCCAAATTGAAAAGAAAAAAAAAATAAATAAGAGGGGAGGGGAAGGGGGAGTTTTATAATTTTAAGTTTAATGGGAAAAAAGTGATATGAAGTGTAATTTGCCTAAAGATCACTGTGTTACCAAGGTAGGAAGTAAACTTCTGAAAAATTGGCTTACAAAATTTGTAATGATAAGTTATTTTAGAGACTATGACAAAAAATATTTTACTTAGTTTTAATTTAACCAAATAATAAAAAATATGTAATTATTTAAAAAAATTATTTTATATAAACAAACCAACATTGTTTGTGTTGTAAGCTTTTTTTTTTTTCTTAAAAAGCTAAAAATCCAAAACATAATAATTATTTTAACTCATATTTTAATTAAAAAATCAATAATGATTGTTGGATTACAATTAATAATTACTTAAATAAAGTCCTTGACTCACAAGTAATTGTAATTGAATGAGTTAAAGTTCATATAATTCTTTTAGAAGTAAAATCCGATATAAGTATATTGTTGATGTTTTAATGTTTTTCTGTTTCATTGAAGCAAGTATATGGAGAGTGTTCCAATTATCTTCTACTGGAGGGGGGGGGGGGGGGAAACATAATTTGGCATCCCGATGAAGGTGTGTCATATGATGTTGAGCTGAAAGGGATATATGGGGTGCAATTTGGCACCACACTTAACAATTTGGAGGAGATGCTCATGTCCAAGGTGGCAAGTTACGACGAAAGTGTCTGATTGAACTTCAAAGGTAGATATCCTTATCGGCAGTGGCATGCAATCAACAAATACAAGATATTACCGATCAATGACGATGAGACGTTGAACACCGTATTAAGTATCGGTGCAAGTTTTCAACCACCAAATTGTTTGGAAGTGTACATTGATAAAGAGGTTGTACACAATGTCCCGAATATGACATAGATGGATTCTCGTCCCTTCACTACATTGCTTACACAGGGGATTGACACGACAGCGTTTCGATCTCCTATGTATGCATCAGATCAACGTTATTTAGTGGGCTACACACAATAGACATTTGAGGGCCATGGTGTGGAATCAAGTTCACGCGGTGGATATGATTATGAATTTCACAAGAACACAGAAGATGTGCCCACTTGCAGCCATCATACCACTCCAGTTGAAGTTGCTGGGAGTATGGCAGAAACGATGAACTACGTACAGTTTGCTGACAATATCGTTGACAATGACATGTGTGGTCCTGATGTCACCCTAGACGATGATGAAATGAAATATGTGTGATGAAGAAAATTTATTGGCCAGATTAGATGATGATGATGATGATGATGATGATGCTGATGGCCCCGTTGACCCTGAAAATGTCCCCATCCCATCGAGATCGGAAATCCCTTTCTATGAGAACATTCACATGGGTGGTGATTTTGACATGAGTAGCCGTGATGTCATTCCCCGTAACCAGATCTGGAACGTTGAAAATGCAGAGTTGGACAAAGGGATGGTTTTCGTCGATAAGAAGCAACTTCTACATGCTGTGAAATTGTACCATGCAATAAATAATCGTGAGTATAAGGTCGTAACCTCTAAGCGAGACCTTTGGGTGTCTGCTTGCAAGCACGATTGGAGGTGGTGGTTGCGTGCATCTCTTAATAAGAAACATGATCTTTTTGAAATAAAGCAGTACAAGGGTCCTCACCACTGTTTATACCCACGAATGAACAGGGACCACACTAATATTGACTCCGGTTACATTGTTTCTCATCTTTTGGGACAAGTTGCGATGAATATAAAAAATAAATTTATATATATATATATATATATATATTTTGTTGGTTTATAGTGTTCACACCCAAATAAGTCAACTCATATTTGATTGTTGTATGCAGAATGAACCTCATATGCCAATTAAGAATGTCATCGAAGATATCAAAAAGACCGTGAACTACAATATATCATACAAGAAGGCGTTTCATGCAAGGTCAAAGGCAATTAGAATGGTATTCAGGGATTGGGATGAATCATATAGGTAGTTGCCTAAATTCGTGCATGCATTACAGACATCTAATCCTGGCACAATCGTTCAATGGAAGCATAGATATACTGGAGGTACAACCATTATGCCCGTCTTCCACTTTGTTTTCTGGTCATTCAAACCTGTCATCGATGGATTCAGATATTGTAGGCCTGTTATAACCATAGATGGTACATTCTTATACGGCAAATACACTAGTGTGTTGCTTGTAGCAACGATCGTCACTGCCAATGGCAAAGTATTATCACTTGCATTCGCTGTTGTCGACACAGAGAGTTTGGAGTCTTGGTCGTTCTTCTTTCCAAATATCAGGGAACATATTGTCATGGACCGACAGGGAGTGACTTTGATATCTAATCCAGCTGAGAGTATTTTAGCTGCTGTGAGGCAGCATTGGCTGAATCCCTCGCTCTAATTTGTTGGATATCATCAGCACTACCTTCGACATGTTTGTAGTAACTTTAACACAAAGTTTAAAAATAAGGTGCTGAAATAACTTCTATGGAAAGCAGGGAGTGCTCATAAACGACGAAAGTGTAATGCTTACTTAGAACAAATATAGGCCATTAACCAAGATGCCATCGATTGGGTCTGCAAGATGAATCTTGTGGAGTGGGCCCTTGCGTATGACAATGGATATCGGTGGGGGGTATTGACCAGCAATGACATAGAGTGCTTCAACAGTGTCTTGAAAGGTGCAAGGAACTTACCTATCTCAGCTATGGTTGAGTTTACATTTCGACGGCTTGTAAAACATTTTGACGAGATGGGAGCCGAAGTAGAAATAGATGCACGGAATGAGTTCAATACCCTAAAGAGATATAAAAAACTATCGAGGAGGGCATCGTAAGGGGAAATACTTTCCAGTTGATATCGTACGACAGGTTAGTTTGTAATGCAAACTAAATTATGCTTATTATGTTGTGAAGTTAATTACACCTAAAAACATGAACTTGATTAGTTTCTATCAATATTGTTTGATGGGTCCCGCCGCGTATTTGAGGTGTAAACATCTTTTCGCTATGGATGAGGTCGCAATACATAGATTATGCGCATGAATCAACCCACGTGCAGTTTTGGCAAATACGAGATAAGACACTATCCATGTTCCCATATGCTCACTGTTATGTCTGAATGCGGTGACAATTCATTTGAGTACGTTGATCCAGCATATAGGCTTCGTGTATACATGAGGGTTTGGGAAACTAAATTCAATCCAATTCCGCATCAAGATTATTGGGATGATTCGCAGTGGACCTTAATGCCTAATGTACTTCATCTGCGAGAAGTAAAACGGGGTTGTAAATCTATGTCCCGTATTCCGAATGAGATGGATATATCAGATAGGCATTTGATCACACGTTGTAGTGAGTGCCAACAGACAGGTCATGATAGGCGGACATGTCCGACGCGACTTGGTTGATGAAGACTATGTAATGCTTACATGAGTTTCGTGAATTGTGAAATTGTAAAATGGTTGCGCTTTTTAATTGTGAGATTGTAATTGGACAGCCCATGTGAATTTTTAGCTTGTAATGCAAATGACCCCATGTTAATATTTATTAATTATATTTACTAATGTTTTAGAGGTTAGACCAATTGAACATTTTGCAAACCCTAATGTCATTTTCTTAATTTGAACTCTAAATAGATCATTTTTAATTTTTTATATATTGTAATTGTTTTATATTAAAAAAAATTACAACTAATATACTAAGCAAATAAATTAAACTAAATATGTATGCAAAAAAATTTAACTGTAGCACATAGGCCTAAGTTTTTTATTGTGTACTTGATTGAAAATGTGTATTAAAAAATTCTATACTTCGTCAAATAGTTCTTTTACCATTTGAAAATTTAATATTTCAAATGCTCCAAGCATTTTTCATATTTACAATTTATGAATAAATTTATGTAATTTAAAAATTTGATACTTTATTGAAACTTTTAGCATTACAAAATAAATAATTAAGTTTTGTCAAATATGCCATAAATGTAATCATCAACCTATTTTTTAAACAAAATTTTCTTATTCAATTTTTTGGCAAATATTTATGTAGGAAAACTATCCACATGTTACTGCACTATGTTCATGGTCATTATTAAGCTTATGTAACTGAAGCCCTAAAATTATTTTGAAAAGGATTTCTATATTAGTTATAGCATAGATAACGGTAGGTTCTGCTGAATTGTTTATCATATTTAATGACACATAATTTTAAATCTTAAAATAGAAATATATATATATATATATATATTTAAAAATAATAAATTATGGAATAATTAGAGTTTTTTTTTATGATTATAATTAGATTTTAGTGAATTGCTTCCATATTAGTGGCACACAAATTTAAATTTTGAAATAGCTGAGCATACTTTCCTTTTACAAATATTAATTTATGGAATAATTAGAGTTTTTTTTTGTTATGATTAAATGAGAGTTTTATTGTTACGATCTAGTATTTTACTTGTACAGGCTTTATGGCACATCTACCTGAGGAGGTCCCACTTCTCATTCATTCACATTGGGCCAACAGTATATGGGAGCATCCGGTATGCAATAATGTTTGTTGGACTTTACGCTTAAAATTAAAATACCCTTCATTTTGTTCTAGCTTACATGATAATGCTATTATTTAAACTAGCCATTCTGTTATGCAGGAGGAGGCATGTACAACGTTGACATGCCGCCGGGCAGATTCTGGCCTGTGGGAGCATCCGTTGGACCACAGAGTCCTGCATTATGTACTACACGCAGGATTCTATGGTGTCTACCACATTGGTCATATTAGACTAGACCACCTACTCATCACTGCTCTAGTCGAGAGGTGCCGCACGGAGACTCATACATTCCGTTTTTTGATCGGAGAGGCCATGGTCACATTGTAGGACGTATCTTTCCTATATGGTCTATGAATTGACGGCCGAGCAGTTACTAGTATTGACCCAGCATTTACGAGGGACTAGTGGATAGCTCTATATAGTGAGCTATTGGAGTAGCACCTACACCTGCAGACTTACAGGCAGGTAGACTGAGGGTGAGGTGGCTGGCCGAGCATTTTGGTCCTCTTCTAGAGCAAGCGCCAGATGAGTTAGTACGACAGCATGCCCGAGCATATATTCTGTGGCTTATTGGGGGGTATTTCTCCCTAATAAGTTACAGAACCTGCTCAAGCTTATGTACTTGTCACTGCTGAGAGACATTGATGAGATCGGCGAGTATAGCTGGGGTGGCGCGGCTTTGGCATGCTTGTATAGGATACTATGTCGAGCGGCTCAGGTGGGTGCGAAGGAGATCGGAGGGCCACTTGTCTTGCTACAGGTTAGTAAGACTTTTAGTACATGTCAATTCATGTTGTGTGACATATATCAGTATTGTAATTGGGTTCAAACTATTGCAGATTTGGGCGTGAGAGAGATTCATTTGCATTGCCCTGTCTAGGTGGCAAGTGGTTGCGCCTGGGGAGTTTCCCATAGGCCAGGGAGAGCAGTTGCCACCCGAACCTCGCGGCAGCCGATGGAGGGTTCACTTCGGCCACGAGGTCGTATCGACCCATGTAGTTGTCGTTTATAGAGACCAGTTCAACCGGATGATCGAGGGCGAGGTTTGAAACTTATTGCATTTTAGTTGTCTTGTTCATTGTATATGTTTTGAGTTCATGAGTGAATTTTAATATACTTGTCATTGTTATAGTTTATATGGCAACCGTATACTAGGGCCCTCAGTATGCTGCCAGACTACTGTCGACTTGGGCAGAAGATATGGATGGTGAGAGTGCCACTTATTTGTTTTGACGTGGTAGAGTGGCATCTCCCTAATCGTGTCCTCCGATAGTTTGGCCAGGTCCAATCTGTGCCGAACCGGTTCGACACCGAGTGGTGGTTGCATTCGACTGGTAGGCGTGGCCGAGCTGGCACTGACTGGAGTTTGTTTTACATGCAGTATATACAGCAGTGGGATGCCTGTCGGGACACTATCGTACAGGCTGACAGGAGTGACGAGGTACTCCTGTCATCCGACCCTTCCATGTTGTGGTATCGGCGACATACACGTCTATTAGTCGGTAATTCGAGCTACTTGTCTCAGTCTGAATATCAGGGAGTTGGGTCTTCTCTTGAGGCATTGGTGAGTATCATAGTATGTGTAAGATAATTATTAAGATCATAATTGATTTACTTTCAGTCAACTACAGCCTAGTACATCCGAATTTTTGTTTAGGTGGTTGAGGTTGGGAGGTCATATCACTTGGCTGAGGACGCCTTATTGAGACGTGATGGACAACATGCCTTGCAAGCAATTGGAGAGATCCGAGACTTATTATACGAGGTGATCCAACATGCCCATCGAGGGGATCGTCTACATTTTGGCCACTACAGTGTACAGAGTGCAACAGCTGCTCCAGACACATCAGTGCCATCCACGTCAGTGCCTTCCACTTCAGCGCCGGCCATATCAGGTCCTTGGACATCAGTGACCCCACCGCATGCTATCCCATACATATCTCCAAATTCCCTCAATGTACATTCTACCCAGCATACTCGCATACGTTATGTAGCTGACCCTAATTGGACACCTCCCCGATACATGCATGAGGTTGTTACCCCACCTACCCAGTTACCACCACCACACAGTTCAGGTGTGTGTAGTGTTGGAGTTGATACATGTACATCACATATTCCCACACTACATACACCTACTTTTGTGGGAACTAGTTCGACCGCGACAACGACTACACATGATGCAATTCTCACTGACATCTCCCACGCTCAGGATGAGGTCTATATTGAGGCCCCCCCCAAAGCGCGAGGGAGAGGCCGAGGTTATGGTCGTGGCGGATGTCGCGTCTGTGGTCGGGGTGCGGGCAGAGACAAGGGTCGAGGTCTAGCTACAGATCATGATACAATTACACCAGATGAGGGAGTTTCACAGCTCACAACAGTATTTGATGTTGGGCCAGAGGGAGGATCAGAGGCAGCACAGGCAGGAGAGGGAGGGTCACAGTCACAGGCTCCACAGGCAGTCGCATGAAGACCACATGCAGGAGAGGGAGCGCCACAGGATTTGCATTTACGATTGGGGAAGCCACATATTCAGAAAGTCTATGGCAGGTGATCGAGGAGGGAGGTCCATGGTCTAGGTTGTGGGACTGGGGGCAAGTTAGGGCATTAGAGGGTGTGATATGGAGTGTATAGTATTTTTTATTTATAGTTTTTGTAAATCAAACTTGTACAGATGATGTAAATGTGCTATATTTATTTATTCCAAAATAGAATGTTACAATTTTTTATTCTTACTTATTTTGGGGCTTTCCTAAATACTTCAAATATTTAAATCATGATGTCACAATGGGTCGAACAATATGACTAAATTACTCGTAAAAAGTGAATACGTAGTTATTAACTAATATATTTTGCGTCAATAGATAAAATAAAAAGAAAATTGAGAGAGAAAAAAGTTTCAGTTAAAAAATTTTTTGAGAGAAAGAAAATGGTGCAAATGGGTTTAAACAGGGTGATTATATACATAAGATATTAAAGTTGTGCTGCATTTGGTACCGCATGGATTTCATTTTACAATAATAAACTATATATATTTTTAAACATTTTAATTTTTTTTTTTAAGAATAATGAATTATTTCTTTACAAAAAACACAATAAATAAATAAATTTTATTTCTTATTTTATACTTTTTTTTCCCAAAGAATTTGATAACATAACAAAAAATTTAAGAATTTTTTTTTTTTTTGAAACGCGCACACACACACACACACACACACAAACTTAAGATTAAAGAAAACTCCAAAAAAAAAAAAAAGGAACAGAACCTAATAATATAATAGAAATTTTAAGAACATTGATTTTTTTTAAAACAACATGCGTACACACACACATACAACATTAAGAAAACAAACACACAAATTTTTTATACTCTGCTTTTTTCCCCCCAAAAAACCTAATTACATAATGAAACTTTTTAATGAAGAAGATAAAAATTATAATTAAGAATATTACATTTACCGTGCAAGATGAGTAGTAGATATATATTTTGAACAACCACTCTAGCAACTTGCAACAAAACTATAAGATTGCAATGTTCTTCAATAGTCTTTCTCCACACCAAAAAAAAAAAAAAAAAATTAAAAAAAGAATAGAAAGAAAGAAAGAAAGAAAAAAGTTCTTGAATACTTGAATAGTCTTTCTTCAAAAAAAAAAAAAAAGGAAACAAATTTTAGTTTTTGAATAGAGTGAAGATGGTGAAATGTGGAACTTACACAACAGTTTGTTATGAATTTAAAATATAAAATTAAAAAAGAAAAAGAAAAAAGAGAGAAGATGGTGAAACGTGGAACTGCACAACAGTTCCTAAAATGTGGGATGTGGAAAAATGGAAGTTATTTACTGAGTTAGTAATTTACTATTTGACCCTTTATTACAAACTGATATATGTTTTAAAATAATAGATTATTTAACAAGTTATGGCATTTTAGAAAAATAGAAAAAAAAATTCTAAGCAAGGCTTCGTGACACCAAAATTGGTGTTCCCCTTTAATAATAGAATAGATTAACCCCCCAACTGGACTAACAACTTGCAAATGAGATTGTTTGTACAGCTCCCAAATTCTGTAATTTGCCAACCCCACATTCTTTCCTTCCCATTATCACTGTGGTCATCGTTCTTACTCAACTTCTTTCAGGAATCGCCTGGTGAATCTTTCTGCCATCCTGTCTGCGACTGTAATTCAACTTTACTGTGGCCCTCTTCACTCGAAGAACCCCAACCCCCTCTACTGGACCCTCAGGCATTTGCCTTTGACATTGTGTTGTCCCCCAAAATCTGATTTTTTTCAACATCTCACTCGTTGCCACCATTGGACTCACTATTTTTATTACAACTCCAGCTATTAGTGGGTGACTCATTCTCATGCCCGGTTTGAGATTGTATTTCAACTTTACCCCCTTTGTATTCGAAGAACCCCAAGTAACATAAATTTTTAACTGAGGTACATGTTCTACATCTAGGTACTTGACTGTGGGTGTGTTTCATAGTGTTGTCTGCGGCTGAGAAAATAATTTCGGTTTTATCTCATGTAACTTAGCTCATGGGCATTTCAAGACACTTGAGGGTATTATGGGCATTTCAGTATTTATTTTTTATGACATCAGTAGCTTCAGTTAGTTGGGTGGACAACAGTACAAAAATGAGATAATTTTGATATTGTCAGTTAAAGTAGGGGAGACTTCTGTAATTATTAAAATTAGAAGAGAAATTTCTGTACTTGTCAAAAATCTCAAGGGAGGTAAGTGTAATTTATCGAATAAAAAAAGAAGAAGAAAATGCAAAGAGGAGAAAAGGGGATGACTGTGAAGTTTCGTAAAGTGAAAATAAGATAAAACATATGCGACAGTGCCAATCTTCTTTACATATTAGGTGGCCATTTTATTATTTTGTTTTGTTTTGTTTTGACCATTGTTTTGGTGAAAATATCAACGATAGTTTTGTAGGTTAAAGTGAGTTGGAAGGTTGTGTATTTACCCGCACTTTGTTTCATAGTTGTTTATGAATAGCATTGTGTAGACACCCCATTTTTGACCGTCCTCAAGACTTGGACGTCATCGTTTGAACACTCGATGATCATCCCTGTTCGTGTTTGTCTTGAGTTCTTGGAGGTTTCGGCTACGCGCCTTGCCTCAAGACCTCTCGACTTGTTTGTTTTGTGTTTGGTTTTACATCAAACACTTATTGTTTTGCTTCTGAAGGTGGGAAATAGCTTGTAGGCCATCCCCACACCTCACCGGCCATGGCTTGAGGCCACCGGCCTTGTTTCCTTGCCACCGGCCATTGGTGATGGCCAGTCGACACTATTGATGGTCGGTCGGCATTGTGTTTGGTCGGCCGGCCACTGTTTTTGATCAATCGGCCACTTTTCCTGGCCGAGACCTTTTCTTGAGGGAGCTTGACCCTTTTGAACGTTTTTTTTTAGCTTCTTGAGGAAGCTTGAACCTTTTTAGCTTCTCCAAGAAGCTTGACCCTTTTTAGCTTCTCCAAGAAGTTTGGCCTTTTTTTTTTAGCTTTTCCAAGAAGCTTGACCCTTTTTAGCTTCTCCAAGAAGCTTGACCTTTTTTTTTTAGCTTCTCCAAGAAGCTTGACCCTTTTTTTAGCTTCTCCAAGAAGCTTGAACCTTTTGACCCTTTTTAGCTTCTCCAAGAAGCTTGACCGTTTTTAGCTTCTCCAAGAAGCTTGATCCTTTTTTTTAGCTTCTTGAAGAAGCTTGAACCTCTTGACCCCTTTGCCTAGCTTCTCCAAGAAGCTTGGCCCTTTTGATCCAAGCTTCTAAGAGAAGCTTGGCCTTTTTTCTCAAAGCTTCCAAGAGAAGCTTTGCCCCCTTGGTTTCTCTATAAAAAGAGGGCCTCTCCTCCCCTTTAGAGGGTTAGAAAAATTAGATATATAAGATATATATCACTCTCTCTCTATATTTCCCCCTCTCTCTACATTTGGGTGGGTTAGAGGGTCCAAAAGGGTCTTGTTCTTGGCCTATTGCACACCACTTCATAGCCACACACTTCCATCATCACTTGGAGGTTCTTGGAGCTTGTTTTCAGAGGTTGAGGGTTGCATTTTTGGGTCTAAAGGCTGCTGGTTCTTGCTGGTCTTCAAAGGTAACCCCTTTTCCCTCTTTATTTCCCGTTTTTGTACACTCTTTTAGCCTGTCTTTCTTGCTGATTTGGGCTTTGTGTATAACATAAAAAAGTTTTGTTTTTTGTGTGTTTAAGATACTTCATTAAGGTTACTTTTGTGTTTGGGGTTGTTTACCCCCTCTTAGGCCTTGTTTGGCCCCATTTTGTGCTATTTTTGGTGAGCTCTGGTACCACCTTGTTTGGGCCTCCTCACCACTGAAATCTTGAGGGATTTCAGTGGTGAGGATGGTGGTTTAAGGTCCTAAGAAGGAGAGGGCCATCCCCTCTCCTTGTTGTCTTCAAAAAGTGCCATTTTAAGCCTCATGTGTGAGCACCATTTTTGAACTCATGTTGGCCATGTCTTATGTAGTATTTGTGCTTATTTTTCCATGATATAGCACTCTTTTAAGTTGGTTTAGACACACCATGCTTGCTTTGCATACTTGCTTTGTAATGCCATGAAATTGCCTTAACATGTATCTAGTATTTAGACCACTATGCTTACTTGTTTTGGCTTAGCTTTGTGAAGCTTTTATGCATGTTTTAGTGTGCTTGAGGTCTGTTTTGGGTCATTCGAGTCATCCATGCTTTGCTTTGTATAGCTACCATGTAACCCCCCTTGGCTTGCCTTGAGTTTTAGACCATTGTTGCATGGTTAGCTTGAAATGTTTACTTGGTTTTGCACCTTCTATAACATGATTTCAGAGCTTTCTATGCATGCCATGTATCCATGTTTATCCTCTTTTAAGTGCGCTTCGAAGTTGCTCTTTGGTGCCTAAGTGTTGGACCTTGTGTGCATGCATGCTTGCATGTGTTTTGGTCCTCATTTCCATGACATTTGGCCGCTGTTTTGGACCTAGTAGAGAGCTGTCCAAATTAGTTTAAGACCATCCCTTTGGCATGTTGTTGCATGCTATACATGTTTGTATGTTTAGGTACTTAGCCTATTTATATGATGCATGTTTAAGGGTCATCGCATTTGGCATGCTTCTTGTATTAAGTTGCTTTGCATATTTACATGCGTTATGCCTTTCATGTTATTGCATGCGTGTCATTAATATTGATGTTATATGCCTTGCATGCTTACTTGTTTAGTTCATGTGCCTATTGCACATGGTTTTGTTGTTTGCATGATCATGTTGCACACTTAGCTCACATGCCTAGGTTGCATTACATTGGCATGCATGCTTTGCCTCTTGAATTGAGTATGATAGAGGTTGAGCTCATTGTTTGTTTTGTGCATTGCATTCCATATTGAAATTGCACACTTGGCTTTTGGGCCATCACGCATTGAAATGCGCGATTGGTGGTCCGAGAATCGAGCACCATACCCCTTTGAGTCTTAAATATGATAAGGGATGTGGTGGTGCATATATTTTCTTGAAATACATTGCCATGCCTTGTCTGCCCTCTGTTGCTGTCAAACAGGTTTCGCAGGAAGAATTGGCCGGCCGGCAGTGTTGGGTGCCGACCGGCAAAACAGGTTTGGCCGAGAGCATAATGTTTAGCCGATGACCATTCTAAATGGCCGGTGATGATCTCACTCAGCCGGTAGTGTCCCACAACACTCAGAGAAGCAACCTTGGGAGTTGTGCAATTTTCGGAGAAGCTGAACAGTCAAAGCAGAGGCAAACTTGTGCATTGCAGTGACTTTTCGAGCGGAGCTGAGCGCGCATTGCATTGGACCCTCTTCCCGAGGCCGTTTACTGCTTTCATTAGATTAGTTAATTTGTTAATTAATTAATTGGTCTGTAATAATTAATTAGCTTGTAGGTTAATTAATTTGTATTATTCTTTTGGTCCCTCCGAGCGAGGGCGAATATGTAATAAGTGTGGGTGCGTGTGTCCATGTCTTCCAACCCCTATTTCTTTCTCCCTTTTACTTACCTGCTTTTGATGGTTAGTATTAGGTCATATTTAAATTAGCATACCTTATGTCATGCATGCGTGCATCCATACATTTGTCTTGCATGCACTGGGCTCGGTGCATCATACTAACTGCATTGTATTTCAATTCCAAGTTGAATATGTGTTAGTTGTAGCATCATCATATGTCATCCATAGATTAGCCGAGCCTATTGTAGCTGCATCTTGCATGTGTTGCATTAGCCATCTTAACATGAACTAGGATCATGCATATGATTACTAACTAGTTTCTGTTTTGGCTTGGAGTACTCGGTGAGCATTTATGTTTAAGCATCCTTGCATGCGTGTGAGTGTTGCCATGACAGCATGCTTACCATGAGGCTACTTGCTTAAGTGATATAACTGCTTGAATGCTTGTGGGTGGAGGTTGAATTACCTAAATTGGAATAATGTATTAAAATTGTGAGTTTTAAGCCCACTAGATAGTGGCAAAACCATCTTTTCTAAAGCCCACTTGAGGGTGGCAAAGCTTGCATTTTAGCCTACTTGCGAGTAGCAAACCATTTTCAAAACAAACATGCAATGTTTTGTTCCAATTTAGGCAATTTGGTCTATACTTGTTTGCTGTGCGCATAACATAGTAAATCTAGGCTAATAACCAGAATAAGAACACATAATGTTTTCAAAAACGGATATCACAGTTAGTAGAGGCCGATCTTCGGATCGGGCGAGAGGGGGTGCTCATAGCTGACCTTCCCCAATCGTACCCAAGCTCCCGAGCTGAGGCAACTTTGGTGATGACGGACACATGGCCTTTGGCACCGAGTCAGGGTTTCCTAAATTCCCCCATAAAAAAATATTTAGGTGGCGACTCTGTATCTGGCAAAGCTGTCCATGTTTGGTACTTCTTTTCTAAAAATCTGTTTTCTCAAAACGATTTGTCGGATTTGGACTCTTTGGTTTAGATTAAGAACCGTGACATATTGAGTCCGAATTGTAGTGAGGCCCACCGGCGCGTCTACACATTGCTTTAAAACAAAGAAAATTAAAGCCTCTGTTTCATTTTATGATTTAATTTATAATTTTTTGCGAACACCAATTTGTACTGAAATCGTCAGTTCGAAGTGACTACTTAGTGTATTAAAAAAGCAAGCACCAAAAAACAATTTACTGTGGCGATGTGACAACTCATGGCATCACTGATTAATTTGACAACTCACTGCTCGAATATGAAGGGATTGCATTGTGAAAAAGACGACCCACAATTATTGTTTTATCTGACGACCATGTTTGTTCATTTTCTGCTTTCGTTTCTAACTTTATGAAATTGTAATTTTGGTCTGCAAGTGCATGTCCGATGCGACTACTCACTGCGACACCAAAACAAGCCATGTTACTTGAGCTTGTCATAGTGGGATGAGAGGTGTCAGAAAAGGAACTATAATGAATTGAATGACGATTAAGTTTGCCAAAGTGACTGCATCATGGGTACACAAAGTCACGGACAACATATTACTCAAGATTTCATGAAATGAATAAGATAAAATAATATCACGGGTATCACTTTTTCCACAGTGCTCCAACATCTCGATTATCATCACCATGTCATCTCTTTTGCATGTCTATAAATAGTGCTACCCCAAGTATGATGTTTATTCAAGTCATAACGATAGTAATATATCTACAATTATTATTCTTTTAGGCCTAAGTTTTTATTTTTTATTTTTTTATTTTTTATGAACAATGTCTTCAACAGGTGCAGGAAGTTCACACCGTCAAAGAAATCCAAAAGTGTAGCTACTACCTATATTTACTTATGACTATAAGAGTGAAAAGTACTCGAGTCCGAAGGATTATTATGCTAGTATCCGAGCAAAATGGGCGTTTAGGGTAACGGAGCAAGAAGGATTGTTTAATGATCTACATAACTTTGGGGCACCGGTACCTCATCATCGTTTATTGACCATGGCTAGATGAAATGTGAGTGACTATGAAAAAGCAGTTAGCAGAATTAAGAAGGAAAACACCAGAATGTTGATGCGGAGATGTCAACATTTCATGCTTCAGCTAGCCACCGAAATGACAGAAGTAAGCAATAAAGAATTGACAGTGATTGAGCAAAATAATGTCTTAAATAATGAAAAATATCTTTCTGACTGCTACATGTCAGATGAGGAATGAGAAATCAAACACTTTTATCTTTCATATATGTTTGTATGCTGTGTCGTGTTGTAATGACACGGATTTTAATTCACATTGGATTGATGTAAAGTGATGGCTGTCACCTTAAAACTTGTATGGTTGTCGGACTCTTGATATTGATGGGTTGGCAAGTGAACTTTAAATATTATAATTGAGGACCCTTGGGTGATATTTGGAACCTTGATTGAAGCCTTAACAAGGTATTTAGGTAAGATTAGATAAAACGCCCCAAATTTGAGTTTGAGTTTTTAACCAACCTTCACTCTTTTACCTTTTTCTCTTTTCATACTTTGAATTTGAATGTGAGGCTGGAACCATTGGAAAGCTTGTTTCCGGGGTTTCAATTTGGACACAAGAACGACCTAAAACGGAGTCCGAAGGAGAAAGTTACACCTATTCGAATTTTTAGTTTATGTGCTGGAAGCATGCTCGCTCGAGCGAGACTTTATTCGCTCGAGCGAAGAGTGTGTTTTCCAGAAAACCAGAGAGCTTCTTTTCCACGCTCGAGCCAAGTTTCATTCGCTCGAGCGACCAGGTCGCTAACAGACATTATAAAGTGATATTTTGGCCCAAAAACTTTACTTTTTCATCCTCTCTTCCTCTCCCCTCCTCCATGTTCGAAAACCTAGCCCCCAAAACTTTGATTTCATCCATTCTTACCAACAAATCCACCATGGATCTTGCATCAAGGTTGAAGAACAAGCAAGGATCAAGACTTTGACCGATTATTTTGGGGATTTCATTGAAGTTTGAAGATGGGTCTTCACTCTTAGCTTCCAATCTTGAGGTAGGGGTCCTAGTTCTTCTTCAATGTTTGCGTTAATAGATAGATTTGTGGTTTTTTGATTATATAAATGCAAAATCTACATTTTGAGCATATAAAGTTATATCATGGAAATTGAGGATTTAGGGTTTGAAGTGTTGCGGTTCTATTGTTGGGTTTAGATTATGGATTATGAACCTTAGGTGTATAATCAATGGGAAAATTGGAATAAAAAGTAACGGTTTAAGAAGTTTGAATTTTTCTTGAAATTCTTGATTTTTCTTAAAAAAATCCTAAGTTGATTCCTGATTATAATTAATGATTTTGCCCAAATTGAAAGTAGAATCATGAAATTGAGGTATTGAATTATATTTATACAAGTTTAATTGAATTTTGGAAGTGTTTGAAAATTATGTTAAAAATTAGCGATTGAATCTTTATTATGGGCATTGTAAATCATGCTACAATATGAAATGACTTTGGGGGAAAAGATGTGTTACTGATATGGATGACATAAACTTGGTTATGGAATGTTGAAGTGGGATTCAAGAATTTATCTTGAATTATATTGAATTGCAAATAGTGTTGTTGAATTAAGTTGTGTTGACTTATGTTGAATTAAGTTGTATTGAGTAATGTTGAATTGAATTATGTTGAACTATGATGAATTGCGTTTGAATCAAGTTAAATTGTGTTGAGTTGAGTTGTGTTGGGTGTGTTGAGTTTCAGTTGAGTTGTGTTGGGTGTGTTGAGTTTGGATTGAGTTGTGTTGGGTGGTGTTGAGTTTGGGTTAAGTTGTGTTGGGTGGTGTTGCATTGGTTCCCACATAGGGAGTTGAAAAATGGTTTTTCGGTGCCCACGACCATCCGTATAATAGCCGGTAAATATAGGGGATGGTTTTGAAAATTAAAGAAAAAGGTTTTTGGGGGCCTTCGTCCCGCCGTATAGCAGCTGGCAAATGTGAGGGTGGTTTTGGATTAAAGGTGCCCAATTGCCTTATCTAGGCTTATCGCTGGACGAATGTGTGAAAATGTTTTTGGGTGTCCACATAGTCCCGTCGTATAGTAGCTGGCGAAGGCGGAAAAATGATTTTTGGGTGTCCACACAGTCTTGCTGTATGGTAGCCAGCAAAAGTGGAAAAACGGATGGTTTTCAAAAATATTTTGGGTGCCCACATCGCGCCGTATAGTAGCCGGCAAATGTGGGGGGATGGTTTTAAAAAGTTGAAAAATGGTTTTTGGAGAAAAATGGTTTTTGAAAGAAAGTAGCTTTTGAGAAAATGGTTTTTGGGAGTTCACTTCCCGCTGCATAGTAGCTGGCGAAAGGTGGAAAGTGTTATGAATTGGGTGCTTGCTATCCCGCCGTAGTAAGCCGGCAAAAGGTGAATTGTGTTGAGATATGTATTGACAAATGTGTTGAGTTGATGATGTTATTTGTGACTTGTGATGAATCTGTGAAATGGCAAATTGACGTGTAATTTGGTATAAAGAGGAAATGTACATAGACATTATTTGTAAAGAATGGAACTCAAAAATGGGTAAGGGGATTATGGATTGGTGATGGTGAACTTAATGAATTAGTTATGGCAATAAAAGTAAATTATAAGTGTTATTCTGTAAATAAAGAAGAGGTTGAATTGAAAAGGGTTTATTAATCTTGTGTTATCTTGAGATGAAATTTAAGAGGGTAAATAATGAAGTGAATTGAGTATAGGAGAATTGTTATTAAATTAAGAAGAGGACTTGGACTTGAAGTAATGGAGTTCTAATCAAATAAAATGAGAAGAAAAGAAAAATGAAAGAAAAAGAGGAACATTAAAAATGGAAATTAAATGAGAAATATTTTGGGAATTGGTTAATAACTTTTAGATGATGTTGTTTCTTAAATATGTTTGTTCCACAAAGATCTATGGATTTTCTAAAGTTAAGGGATGATTTTAATGGTAGAAGGTTTTTCTTAAAAGTGTTTTAAATAGTCTTTTGAGAAAAAAATACTTTGCTTACGATATTTTGAAATTATAAAATGTCATCCTACTATATGGTATCACCTTGCATGTATGATCATTTCTATCTGTGTGTTAGTTATTGATTGAGAACTATGAGATTCTTACTGGGCATTAGTGCTTACCCCGTTGTTGTTTTATCTTTTTACAGGAAGAAAATTTGGATTATTTCATTGAAGATTTATGGAGTTCTTGAGTCCCTTTGTATAACTTCATAGTAGATGTAAAGGAAATGGATTTTGTATTTGTATTTATTTATTTGTAGCACAGTAGGAGATTGGCATGTATTGTTGTCATTGTAATATTCATTGAGAGAGAGAGAGAACATGTATCATTGTATTCCTATTACTCAAGTGTAATAGATATATGTATATATATATATATATATATATATATATATAAAATGGACCTAACTTACAGGCCTTAATGTTTCCGAGTAATTAAAAATTGGGGCGTGTCACCTATCTTCGTTATTGGGGTGTAAGACAATGTTGTTGTTCATCTAGGTTACAGATGTATTTCAACTATTTGTTATATGAAGCTGAAGTTTATGAAATCACTACATTTATAAGTACACATCTCAAGATTCGTTACGAATATCTTTTCCTATGTATAACCATTGCAAAGCCATTACAAGGAATGAAAACGTTTGGTCATACATGTAACCAAGTTCATTCAGTATCATCATTATATTCCACTTCAATAATGCATAAAATCATGAAAGCCTAGTTCAATTAGCGTTCTTCAAAATAACAATAACGGAGAGAAAACAAAGTAATTGTTATTTGTAGAATTACAAGAACTATTCAAAAACTATTGAAATTTCTCCCTTCATTGATAAGTTGTGGATAAGCATTACAAATCCATTACAAGATAAATGGTTTGGTCATTCATCTAAACAATTTCATTTATTATCATCATCATCTGACATCTCAATGTCAGATTCATACATAGCATCCATGCTCCAGGTGAAGTACTGGTGCGCATCATCCATTAACCCATCTTCAGCATGCTCATTTGCAGTCTTCATTAGTTCAGACCTTTGCAAACGTTGGGTCATGCGATTAACTTCATCGCGGATACGATGCAATGCCCTTTACAACAACTGTGGAGTGTCAATTGGCATACGCATGGCTAACTGGAGAGCAAATTTAATATTAACTTCACGACATAGTTCAACAAGAACGCTTGCTTGAGTTATGCAAAATTCCCACTCAGCTCTCATGGTATTGACGGCGGCATGTGAGTAACGCAAATTTGGATTTAATGGGTATTGAAATTCATCTCCATCTGCAACCTAATGGCGACCCATTGCTGGATATAGATCAACCACCATATATCTCATGATGATATCGCTCGATATATTTATAAAAATTTTGTTGTAGTATGATGCGATATTTATACCACATATACACAGTCATTGTAACATGCACAAATTCAAAATGGAGATGGACGCAAGTATTTATGTCTTATAAACTCTAAACTCACATGCCGGCAATGAAGCACTGATACTTCAGGAAGCTCACATGGTAGCTCTATGTTTAAAATTATTGTAAAAGAGTTGTCACGTCAACCTTTATGACTTGAACAACTATGCATCAACTTTATAGGAGTTGTCACTTTGACTTTTATTGACTACTTAGTGCATAGCTAAAGGTTTTACGCAAAGTTTAAATCCGCTTAGAAATTTAATTTCACTTTTCTTCTTACAAATATAATTCAATTTATTTTGTCTTGACAATATATTTAATTTCAATTATCACCTTACATATTTAATTTAATTTAATTGGTGAAATTTAACCAATTTAATTTCAAGTTAACTATGTGTTGATTTAAGTCGGTGTTGTTCTTGTTTGCATACTAGGCTTGCTTTTATCTATAACACTTTCAAGTTCTATACATCAAAAAACCCATCTATATGTACTTTACTACAAATTAATCTTCAGTACATTCCAACTCTATAATATTTTCTCTTCAAGGTTTATGAATCTATTTGAAGCTGCATAGAGTGGCTTTTTAAACACAAAAGGGTCTAATTGTTTTGTGGTTTTGTTCTGACACCCCCTCATCCCATTATGAATTGCTAAAGTTCACATGGGCACAGTAGATATGGTATGACCTCTTGCTTTTTTCATACAGTGAGTAGTCTTGTCAAAGTCATCGTAGTGATAAGTCCAATATTTCTCAGTGATGCAGTGATGCAATGACTTTAACAGACGTAATAAATTAAAGGACTCAATGAAATGGCCAAGTTCATGTGGCCACAGTAAACAGCGTGCGGATGATTGGTCTTTTTTGAAAAATTGAGTAGTCACCTTCGACTGACGATTGAAGTACTGATTGTGTGGAGTGTGTTTAGCATTGGTTTTTTTATTACTCATAAATATGTGGACTTTTAATGGCATGTGACTTTGTACAGCGCGACTTAGATGCTTTGTTTTTTCCTCACATTTCTAAACTCATCTAAGTCATATTAATATGACCACATGGCAATAGTGTTGACAAACAACTATATAAAGGACTGAAGGAGTGATGGTAAACACACAACCTTTCCACTTAGTTCTCCCTAGGAAACTATCATTCATTTATTGAGAAAAAAATCAAATGGAGTATACATTCACGGTAGGGGGTAAGAATCACAGATGTGCGAGTTTACGGCGAGGAAGAGGAACGGGAAGGGGACTCGCAGGGGGTAGGAACTTCGAAAGAGGTAAGAGTTCACACAGAGGAAGAGGAATGGGAAAGGGAAGTGGCGATGCTGAAGTTGAAACACCGTTTGCTTTGTTAGATGCCTCTTGTGCTTATCATGATAGGTTTGGGAAGCGACATTTGTCATGCCCAAGTACTATCGAGATCCATGTGGTTTCATGGAGGATCCATCTAATAATCAAATAGGATATGGTTTAGCAGACGCTACACTTCTGAAGTGGCTCGCACTATTTATAGAGCGACTGCAAATCGAAAGATTATGTCTGGAAAATCAACTGAAGGTGCCGAAAGCACGTTCAGTTGAGATCCAAAAGGAAGATCCAGATAATGTTGGTCGACTATGTGAAAGACTTCAACGTGAGATTTCTCAAATGCACCGTAGGTCAGCCCGCGAAATAAAACTATCTATACTTAAGTCGGATGCCAAGAAGAATGGAACAACACCAAATAGTGAGGCTATCAAGGAGGATCCTGCACTTCTCTCTATCCCTAAGCTCTCAGATTGTTCAGACTTTGAGATTGCCGATTTGAGTGAGGATTAGGTGTCTATCTATCTACTAAATTATATTAGGTTATCCATAATCATGTATTGTGTGTGTTAAAATAACTCTTTCGACAATAAGTTTGTGCAAGGTTTGTCTAATATTTGTCTATGTAACTGTTAAGTATTGTACTCGTCGCTTTATTTTATTTATTGTGTTATGTTGAATGTTTCCGCAAATTATTTTTGTGGGATACTTATGTTTGAACTAGCTACGTCATTCTAAAGTGTTATAAGTGTTATAGTCATATCTTTATTTTGTTTCCTTGTTTGTAGTAGTAATTAGCAAATTAGATACTTTGTATATGTTGTGTGAAGTTTTATTTAAATATTTCTTGGCAACAAATATTTAAGGAAACAACAAATATTTAGTTTGGAAAATTCCGTAAAAGTAAGCTTAGTTTGGGAAATAAATTAGTATAGGGGCTTAGTTTGGGATAAGCCCCGAGAAAAACTCTCTGAAACTGCGCAAAATGTTCTCTGGGAAGGTGCGTGTCTCAAGGCCATTATTTTCTTCTTCTTTTTAATTTTTAATTTTTAATTTGTTGTTTTTATTTTTTTCCATCATCGTTCTCTTTTAAATTATATTTGAATTATAAATTTAAATAAAAATTTGAAAATATAAAATAATAAGGTAAATTAAGCAAATATTTAATTTATATTTTTTTCATATTCTTTTTTACTTTTATATTTTTAAAGTCATAAGCGATGATCGGTGATCATTGATTCAATGGTAAAATCTTAGTTTAATAATTTAATGACACATGATGTTTATGCTTGCTTGTTTGCGGTTTTCTTTTAATTTTTTTATGCCACATCATTACAGCTTAAATCAGAACTCTAGTTTTAGATCTCTTAATCACTACTCTTTAGACAATTCATACTGTTTATTTTTAAAAAAATTATGTATAAATTATTTATGTAAATATCAAATTGATCTAATAAGCGTACATATAATTTTATCATTTTTTAAAAAATAATGGATGAGAAACATAATTTTAAAATTAGATAATTTATTTTTAAATATTAAAATAATAAAATTTGGTAGCTAAGATTGTTTATCAATATGATATTTTATATGAATAATTTATATCTAGAGATCAATGACTGAGTGAATTATAGAATGCAGATTAAAGAGAAATCAATCAAAATAATAATAATAATAATAAACAATTTTTTACTAATTTCAGATAAAAGCGTGGTTATGAATCACGCTTTCTTTTAAAAGGAAATTTTCTTTAAAACCATGGTTAGGAACTATCCTTTCGTTCAAAGCATGATTAGAAATAGCGCTACTACTAATAGAAGAAAACGCTAATAGGAATACCGTTTTCTTAATTAAAAGCGTGTTTCCTAACAACGCTTTTAACATTTTATTCATTTTATGTGCCTGGACTAGAAACATGCTGAAACCGTGTTTTATAAACACGTTTCAGCTTATTCTGGGAAATTCGGCCAAACTCGGCTTAGTTTGGGAAATAGCTAGTAGGTAGGCCTAATTTGGGAAAAGCCTCGAAGAATGTAGATATTATATCTAAAAATAAATACATGAATACAAAGAATGCAATGGATCCAATATATCCAATATGACGTTAATTTTAACACTCTCCCTCAATGTCATATTGTGTGACACTCAACATTTCTCTGGAAAAAAAAAAAAAAAAAAATCAAACTTCTCCCTTGCCTTGGTGAAGATGCCCATAACTTAATCTTCGATCTTTCTTTGTTCTTTTGAATAGAGCCATCCGAATTGAACTTTGTTTTGAAAATCCACTTCACACTAATTATTTCTTTCTATTTCTCCGCTAACTTCCAAGTCTTATTCTTCTTAATCACATGAATTTCCTCTTCCATCACTTTCTTCCATGCTTCATCTTTAATTGCCTCTTCATAGTTTCCAAGTTCAATAATACATAAATTGCATCTTACATACACATCATTTAGATTCCACATTCTCCTTAGGTTGAACTTGAGATGTAGAACTTGAACTCGAAGTTGGAGAAGATTGTGAACTAGCAACAGATGGCAATCTTTGTGGAAATCTGTGATACTTCAAAAATTGGGAACATGAAAGAATATAATAACAAAGAAATACAGGGCACTGCCAAGTTGTCAAGTTCAATAATAAATAACAATACGTCACTAATTAGTCCTTTGGTCAATGACCAAGTAAGATCCCAAGTGGAGGTGTCACGACCCCAACCCATCCCTAGAGGTTAGGATCATAACCGGCCAGTAATCGTAAGATTACATACGGCCTCAAACAGAAAGCAGTCATATGTGACATTAATAGGGGGCCAGATGCGGAAGCAGAATTAGAAATTTTGTCCAATGAGCTGTGCATATATGGCATTACAAAAGCTTTTCACATATATTATTAATAACTCACACCATACAGTCAATAGAGATATACGTATCCAAGATCATTCAAAAACAGTCTTAATAGAAACTAAGTTATATACATAGATACAAACTTGGTCCTACGAGACCACAAAAGTAAACAAAAGGAAAATCATAAACAAAGCCTCGCACGTGAGATATCTATAGCAGATTTCCAAGGTATCTGATATCCTTAATTGGTTCACAAGGGATGAGGTTGAACATCCCGCTGCTCACCTACATACATATAAATAAAGAGTAAGCTAACGCCCAGTAAATAATACCAAAGTAAAAGGGTTGAGTGACTGAGCCCTTTTTAACAGATAAGGATTTCTAATAAATCAATAGGCATTTTACATCAGAATGACCTCGGAACGACCTTAGGTCCAACAAATAGCAGAATATATAGTACGAGTTCAATCATTACTCAACAGAACAGAATGGCCTGAGGCCCAACATTGTACAGAATGGTCTGGGGCCCAACAGTGTACAGAATGACCTTAGGTCAAATAGTTAATAGAATCACCGATCGGATTTAGTTATCTCTTATTAAAATGACCTTGGGTCCAATCATTTATAGTAGTATAATGGCCATTCAATTATTACAATTGCATATCAGTTATTCAGACTAGTCGGAGATTCAATCACATCATATCAGTCAATCAGTCTTATCAGAAATCTACAACGACCTTAGGTCTACTTTATTAGATACACATATGGCCTTAGGCCCAATTTAGATATAGCGAGCAATCTTGTTTTATGTTTCAGTTGTACAAACAGTATATCGTTCAGTCGGTTGGTAACTCATTCACATGTATCGAATCATTGATTTAGAAAAACTTACCATATAAGTGCAATCAGAAAATAAGTATAAGTAAAATATCTTTACTAAGATATTACTCACAGTGTTCGGTTGATTGATTTATCCTCGTGGTTGACCCTACACAATTCATAACACATATGAAAATCGGGTCATAATACTATTCAATCTATTCTTCAATTCATTTATCTTTCTTAGGCTTCATCCTAACTCTTTAGTTCATTTAGAATGCTCATTATATGCCTAAGAATGCTTAGAAATGAAAGATAAAGGAATTTGGAACATAAAGAAGCAAGGGACTTTGCTCGAGCGTAGCATTGGTCGCTCAGTTTGCAAAAGTACTGGATGCTCTCATTTTACACTCGAGCCAACTTTTTGGTCACTCGAGCCAAGATTAAAAATAAAAGGTGGTTGCTCGAGCATTCTTTGGTCGCTCGAGCTAAACCCCAATGTTTGTAAAAGTACTGGGAGCTTGAAATGTACGCTTAAGCGACACTTCTATCACTCAAGCAAACTGTACGAATTTTGGAATTTCTAGAATTCTGTTTGTAGTTCAAACTTGCAATTCAAAGGCTTAAACCTTGCATAATTGGTATAAAATCATGGAAAAACATTGTATAACATGAAAACATTTCCACTTTCAAACCAATTACTCAAAACTTCATGAATTTGACAAAATGAAACTCTCAACTATCATGCAAGTATGAATCTAGCTTGAACTCTTGTTCTATCATCTTCAAAACATGGAATTGAGTTTCATAATCTTATGATTCATTAATGCATGTATCAAATAACTCCCAATTCAACGTGATTGTGATGGTTTATGCTCAAATATGAAAAATCATAACAAATCTATACATGCATGCACATTTTGATCACATTCTCACCATATTCAACTCAATTCTTGCAATGCTCTTCTTGAATTTACATTTATGTGGCTTAAGTTCATGAGTTAGAGTTCAATTAATCACCTAAAGCCTTTAATTCTTCCAATCCTAGCAAGTTCTTCAGCCTAACTTCCCAAATCTTCAATCTCAAAGTCAATTTCTTTAAGTTCTTGCCTTCCTCTCTCTAAAATGGTGTTCTCTCTCTCTAAATTGTATAATCTCAGCACATGGATGAAGAAGAGCTCAATTATATGAGCCTAAGCCCTAATCTCGTCATATATATAGTGGGTGATTAGCATAGGCTAATTAAGCTTGATTAAGGCTAAGAAATTGTGATAACGCAACCCGTACCACGCTTAATTATGTATGTGATTATGTGTTTGATATGAATTTTCATGTTTAAGTGTGTGAATTATGTGATTTTGGAATTATATCTGTAGAATTTAGGAATATTTGTTGCAATTACAACTTTAAACTAAAATTGAAAGCCTTGGAGGCGGTAGAAACCAAAACCGACTTTATATCTATGTTTAGAATGATTTTTAGAGCTTACTGTGAAATTTTATAAAATTACAATTCGTAATGATTTAATTAAGATTAATGAGCCTAAGTTATATATGTATCTAGTTATCTTGAGTTCCATCTTGTTGAGAGCCTTACTAGAGAGAGGAGAAGAAGAGAAGCTAGAGATTTGGAAGAGATTCAAGGGGAAACTCCTAGATTTGAGCTAAGGTATGAAAATCTACCTAGAATCTTTGTAAATAACTCATCGTTTGTTTGAAATCAAGAGGAATTTGAAGATTCAACACCTAAAAGGGGTTAGGGTTTTGAATTTAAAGTAAGTTCAAGAAATAGAGCCTTAATCTCTTTAACTTTTCTTGAGTTGAGTTCAATCTTGTGAATACTCCATGAAATAAGCTCTAGATTATTCATACAACAAAAATTTGTGTAGAGATCGTCCATGTTTATATGTATTTTGAGCTTGATCATGTATATCATGAACTTATGAAAAAGATGAGACCTTGAATTTGATGTTGAAGCAAGATTGATGTGTTAGCAGTGAAATTACACTCGAATCATGCTAGTATATCATGTTTTTGAGTTAGTTTTGAATGTATTTGGACTTGTAAAGTAGTATAGAAGATTTCACTTTGTCCAATTTTTAGACTGGGCTAAGTTACCCAGAATTGCACGTGCGGCCAGGAGTTCCACACATGCGGAACACAGAGTAAGACAGAGGCTCCGCTTCTACTTTAATTGCACGCGTGGCTGCAAGTGTGGCACCTTCAGCACGTGTGGTAAAGGGCTTCTGCATGTGCAAAAAATAGGAGGAAAACCAGTCTTTTTCTGTTAACTCCTCCGACCCTTTAAATCGGTTTATGGGTATGTGTTGACTCTCCACAATGCCTAAAGATGAATGGAAAATGAACAAATCATAAAAGAATTGAATGAATTGTTTACCGAATTTGTATAGGTGCTATGTTGTGTAGGTCACCTACCAGAAGGACTGTCGCACGACCAATATCACTGTGAGTAATAGTATTGTAAAGATATGTTCGCAATTACTTATTTTGAGCCATGAACAGTGACTTATTCCGATACTATGTTTTGATTGGAATGAATGGGTTCCATGGATGTTATATGCCATATGCAATGTGGGCCTAAGGCCGTTCTGTTAATGTGATGGGCCCAAGGCCGTTCTATTTATATGTTGAGCCTAAGGCCGTTCTGTACCATGTGTGGGCCCAAGGCCATTCTGTCAATCATATGATAATATATGATTGGACCTGAGGTCATTCTGAACAACTGTTAATGTGTGGGTCTGAGGCCGCTCTGTACTTTATGTGGACTTGAGGCTGTTCCGATAATGATGGGTCTAAGGTCGTTCTGTTAATGTGATGGGCCTATGCCCGTTCTATTTATATGTTGGGCCTAAGGTTGTTCCGTAATGTGATTATGAATTTTGTGGCAAACTTATGCTCATTCATTTAAACCTCTTTACTATATTGTTACTCATTGAGCTTCACTCACTTTATATTATGTATGCATATGTAGGTGATAAGCAGCATGGAGCTTAACCTTAGAGTCTGCTTCAGGAGTTAATTTTGTGAACTTGTTTGGTCGAGCCTCCAAGATGGAGCTTTTGCCTTTGACTCACATCATGTTATGACTTTTGTTTGATTTTGCTACAATGGTCTTGGGATGTATAAACTATATATATGGACTTTTCTATGGTACATAAGTTTTTGCATGGACATGTAAATGTGTGAATGTGTTATGACATAAACTGGATAATTTTGCTCATATTGGCATAACTCAATTGACTTCTTCATCTGTGATATGCTTCCAGTCATGGCCCCATTATTATAATTATTCTGTATGTTTGCATGAGGTTGTAGGTAATCAAGTGATTACTGGCCGATTATGGTCCAAATCTCTAGGGGCGGGTTTGGGTTGTGACAAAGTGGTATCAGAGCACGAGTAAGTACCTCATACATGAGTCCATTTGCACAATAAGAAGTCTAGAAAAGGCTTAAGTTTCATTCACATGCATCCATAATCAAGTATGACATAAAGATGTGTATTTGTAAGTGTGACTTATGTGCATATTTTCTGTGAAAGTTATAATACATGTTCATATATATCACGATGAGAACAAAGGTGGAAGAATCAGAGGAGTCAACCTCCGCACGACTCGATAGAATGGAGAGAATGATCATGGAAATGGCAGAGGCTTTAGACAACAACAACAACAGCAATAGCAACCACCACCATTGCCACCAATGACTATGCCACAACCAACACTGCAAGACCACCAAGCTAAAGATCGGACTATTGCACTTACAAAAGAATTTAAAAAGATGAAACCGCCATTGTTCAAATGAGGAATTGACCCATTGAAAGCGGAGGCATGGCTGCTTGGCATTGAAAAACTATTTGAAGTCTTTTCGTGTGCTGAGGCACAAAAGGTCCTACTTGTCGCTTTTACACTAGAAGATAAAGCATGCCGTTGGTGGATGCTTATTAGAGATGAACATCAGGAAATGAATTGGGCTCAATTTTTGGAAGTCTTCTATGAAAAGTATCTCCCACAATGTATTCGAGACCGGAAGGTGACATAGTTTAAAAACTTGAAGCAAGGAAACAAAATTGTAGCAGAGTATGAAACACAATTCAAAAAGTTAGCCTGTTTCGCACCACACATGGTTGATACAAACTACAAGAAGGCAAGGAAATTTGAGGGAGGACTTCAAGATTCTATTCTTGAGAAGATTAATGTTTTGAAGTTGCAAAAATATGTTGATGTATTGGATAGGGCCATAATGTCTGAAGGTAACATGGCTAACCGCAATCGGCACTCGAATTGGAAAGGCAAAAGATAGGGTTTGAATGTGCATAAAGGGTTAACATCCTCACAAAACAAGAAATAAGAATTGGGAACTTCCAGTGCTTCTGGTTCTACTATTGATTCAGCACCAACTTGGCTGGAGTGTGGAAAGAAACATTAGGGAGTTAGCTACCGAGTAACCAGGGCTTGTTGTAAGTGTGGGAAAATGAGGCATGTAGTGAGAGATTGTCCTTTGATTGAGCAACAAAAGGTGAATAGGCCAACTACTAGTTCAGTAGATTCCACTCCTGCAACAAAGACTGTGGCGAGACTTACTACTACTAGAGACAATGTTAGGAAAGAGAGTCTTTGCTCGTGTTCCTGGTGATGTTCAGAATACAGAGGTTGTAGTCTCAGGTGCACTCTCTATCAATGGCCAACCTGCTCATGAGTTACTTCATTTGGGTTCCACTCATTCCTTTGTTTCGAAAACATTTGCTCCTAATTTGAATAGACCTGTGAAACCATTGAATTATGTGTTGTGTGTGTCTTTACCATCTGGAGGCTCTATGTTATGTGCTTCTATTTACCCTCAATGTGAGCTTTTACTTGGGGATATTCCATTATGTGCTAATTTGATGCCTCTTGATATGGTTCATTTTGATATAATTTTTGGGATGGATTGGTTAACTAAGTATCATGCAACCATTGATTGTGTATCTAAACAAGTTGTTTTCCGACCTCCGAGACAACACGAGTTTACTTTTGTGGGACATGGGATAGTTCCTCCACCCTATTTGATATCGGCTATGAAAGCTTGTAAACTACTTCAAAAAGGTTATAAGGGCTATTTGTGTAGTATCTTGCATGTATAGACAACCGATGTGAGTGTTGATAATATCCCAATTGTTAGAGAATTTTTGGATGAGTTTCTAGAGGATTTACCAGGAGATTTGATAGACCGTGAGATTGAATTTGTTATTGATATTGATATTGTGTCGGGTACTCAACCGAATTCAAAAGCTCCTTACAGAATGTCAACAGCAGAAATGAAGGAATTGAAAGTATAGCTGTAAGAGTTGCTCGACAAAGGGTTCATTCTACCGAGTACATCGCTATGGGGTGCACCAATTTTGTTTATGAAAAAAAAGAAAGATGGGACACTCTGGTTATGAATTGACTATCAGGAACTTAATAAGGTAACTGTAAAGAATAAATACCCTTTTCCACGGATTAATGACTTATTTGATCAATTACAGGGGGCACAAGTGTTTTCTAAAATTGACTTGAGATCCGGGTATCATTAGTTGAAAGTCAAAGTGGAAGATATTGAGAAGATGACCTTCCGAACTAGGTACGACCATTATGAATTTTTAGTCATGCCATTTGGGGTTACGAATGCACCAATAGGTTTTCTGGATTTAATGAATCGAATTTTCAAATCGTATTTGAATGAGTTTGCGGTGGTATTCATTGATGATATCCTTATTTATTCGAAACGCAGAGAGAAACATGAAGAGCACTTGAGATTAATTCTTCAAACATTCAGAGACAAGACGTTATATGCTAAATTGAAGAAATGTGAATTTTGGTTGAATAAGGTTTTGTTTTTGGGCATGTGAGTAATATAGATGGGGTGTTTGTTGATTCACAGTAACCTGTAGGTTAAACAAAACCTTCTTGTCTGCCTTCCATAAATTGAAAACAAGGCTCACAACAGCACCGGTCCTCGCCTTATCGTCAGGCACAAAAGGGTTTGTTATTTATTGTGATACTTCTTATAAGGGATTAGGGTGTGTACTTATGCAGAATGGAAGAGTAATTTCTTATGCATCTCGACAATTGAAGCCGCATGAAAAGAATTACTCTACCTATGATTTGGAGTTAGCTGCAGTGGTTTTCACATTGAAAATAAAGCGGCATTATCTTTATGGAGCAATATGTGAAGTCTACACCGACCATAAAAGCCTAAAGTATTTCTTTACTCAAAAGGAGCTTAATATACGACGAAGACGGTGGTTAGAACTTATCAAAGATTATGACTTACAGATTCATTACCATCCTGGTAAAGCCAACATGGTAGCAGATGCTCTTAGTAGAAAGACAATGGGGGATCTAGCATGTTTGCTTACGGAGCGAAATGAAATATTACTTGACTTCGAAAGAATGGAAGTGAACATCATGCTACATAAATAGAGTGGAATGTTAGTGTAGACGCGCCCCCGTGGGCCTCACTACAGTTCGGACTCAATTTGTGTCACAATTCTTAACCTGAACCAAAGAGTTCAAATCCGACAAAATCGTTTTGAGAAACAGATTTTTGAAAAGAAGTGCCAAACATGGACTGCTTTTCCAGATACAGAGTCGCCACCTAAATATTTTATTTTGGGAAAATTTAGGAAACCCTGACTCGGTGCCAAAGGCCACGTGTTCGTCATCACCAAAGTTGCCTCGGCTCGGGAACTTGGGTACGATTGGGGAAGGTCAGCTATGAGCACCCCCTCTCGCCCAATCCGAAGATCGGCCTCTACTAACCATGATATCCGTTTTTGAAAACGTTATGTGTTCTTATCCCGATTATTAGCCTAGAATTACTATGTTATGCGCACAGCACAAAAGTATAGACTAAATTGCCTAATTTGGGAATAAGCATTGCATATCTGTTTGTTTTGGAATTTGCTACTCGCAAGTAGGCTAAAATACGGATTTCAATGAGCTATTCCAACTCAGACAATCCAATCTTCACCCACGGGCATTCAAGTAGTCATATCGCATAAGCAGCTAGCCTCATGGCAATCATGCTATCATGGCAACACTCACACGCATGCAAGGATGCTAAAGCATAGATACTTACATCGTACTCCGTGCCAAAACAAAAACTAGGTAGCAATCATATGCATGATCCTAGTTCATGTTTAAATGTCTAATGCAACGCATGCAGAATCTCACTAGAGTAGGCTCGGTTAGTCTATGAATGACATGTGAAAATGCACAAGTAGCATGTATTCAAGTTAGATTTGAAATACTGATGCAGTTAGCATGATGTGCCGAGCCCGGTGCATGCAATACTGATGAATGATGCACGCATGCATAGCATAAGGTATGCTAAATTAAACATGACCTGTTACTAACCATCAAAGCATGTAAGTAAAAGAGAGAAAGAAGTGGGGGTTGGGAGACATGCACACACTCACCCACACTTATTACAAATTTGCCCTCACTCGGAGGGACCAAAAGAATAATACAATTTGAATAATGAATTAACTATCCTAGCTAATTAATTATTACAGAACAACTAAATTAATTAAACAAATTAATTAATTTAAGAAAGCAAGAAAAAGGGCCTCGGGAAGAGGGCTCAATGCACGCGTGCTCGGGCCTTGCTCGGAAGTCCACTGCCATGCACAGGCTGCCTCTGTTTTCCCTGCTCTGCTTCTCTGGAGACTGCCAAAGTCTCAGGATGTGCTCACTAGATGTTGGGGAATGCCACCGGCTGGAGGGAATCATCATCGGTTGTGATTTGGTGTTGATCGGCCAAAAATGAATCCATCGGCCACAGATGGATTGCCGGTCGGCACTCTGTGAAGTCGATCGGCAAAAAGTTCCTGCAGAATCTGTTTGACAGCAGCAGAGGACAGAGCTTTGCATGGCAATGCAATTTAAGCAATGTATGCACCAACCATATCCCTTATCATGTTTATGACTCAAAGGGACATGGTCCTTGGTTCTCGGACCATCAATCGCGCATTTCGATGCGTGATGGCCCAAGAGACCAATTTATGCATGTTGATTTCAAATGCAATGCAAACCAACAAACATGTGAGGAGCTCAACCTTAATCATGGATAATCAAGAGGCAAAGCATGCATGCAATGCAACCTAAGCATATTAACTAGGCATGCAACATGGTAATGCAAACAAGCGTACAAGGCATGTGACAACTATGCTAGTTACTCAAGCATGCAAGTATGCAAAGCATGCAACATGTTAGGTAATTCCAACTAAGAGAAATGCATGCCAAATGCAAAGTCACTTAGACATGCCACAACACGTGATAGGCCAAGCATGCAATCAACACACAAGGTAAGCATGTCGCAACATGCAAGAATGGACTTAGACTAATTTAGGCAGCCCTCAAACTATCCTAAAACAGTGGCCAAATGCCATGGAGATGAAGGCTAAGACGCACACAATCATGCATGCGCACAAGGTCCAACACTTAGGCGCCAAAGAGCAACTTTTAAGCACACTTAAAAGATGATAAACATGGATACATGGCATGCATAGAAAGCTCTGAAATCATGTTATAGAAGGTGCAAAACCAAGTAAACAAGACAAGCCAACCATGCAACAATGGTCTAAAACTCAAGGCAAGCCAAAGGGGGATTACATGGTAGCTATACAAAGCAAAGCATGGATGACCCGAATGATCCAAAACAGATCTCAAGCGCGCTAAAACATGCACAAAAGCTTCACAAAGCTAAGCCAAAACAAGTGAGCATGGTAGTCTAAATGATAGGCACATGTTAAGGCAATTCATGGCATTACAAGACAAGTATGCAAAGCAAGCATGGTGTGTCTATACTAACTAAAAACAGAGGCATATTATGACATAATAAGCACAAAAATCAGCTAAGGCATGGTCAACATGAACCTAAACACGGTGCTCCCTCAAGAGGCCAAAACTGGTCATTTTCAAGGACAACAAGGAGAGGGGGTGGCCCTCTCCTTCTTGGAACCTCAAGGCACCATCCTCACCTCTGAAATCCCTCAAGATTTCAGTGGTGAGGAGGCCCAAACACCAAGGTCTCGGAGCTCACCCAAAATGGCACAAAATGGAGCCTTACAAGGCTTAAGAGGGGTCAAACAACCCCAAATCACAAAACACTCTAAACAAACTATTTAGAGGGCCTAAAAATAGAACTTTTTTATGTTATACACAAAGCTCAAAAACAATTGCAAGATAAGCTAAAAGTCTATGCAAGAAAGGGGTAAAAAGGGGCAAAGTTGTTACCCTTGAAGACTTTCTTCACAAATGAAGCTCCAGCAGCTTCTTCAGCTCCAAACCAGCTCCAAGAACTCCAAGAACACTCCTTTGGCCCTCAATAACCAAGAAAAGGTGTAATGGTGGGTGTTTGTGTGCAAAAGTAAGACCAAACACACACTAAACTAACAAGAGAGGGAAATATAGAGATGGAATAGATACAAATTCCTAACCCGAATGTCAAAGCTCTCTAAAAATGTTGTCTAACCCTAAATCCAAGAGAGGAGACTCTCTCTTATAGAGCTCTCTCTTGTAAAGCTTGTCAAATAAGCTTGTCAGGAGAGAAATCCCCCCATACACGTGTATGGCGGGGAGCAAAGTGGGTGCCAGCTATCACAGCTGGCACAAAATATCTACCAAAAGTAGATGAACAGTGATCGGCCATTCAAAATTGCCATTTTGGCAAAACAAATGGCCGACCGGCAACAAAGAGTGTCGACCGACAATATACATTGCCGATGGCATAAAATCACCGGCCGGTGGCCTCAAGCCATGGCCGGTGATGTGTGGGGATGCCTCACCAAGCATTCCCTGCCCCTCCATGGCAAAACATAAGTGTTTAGTGCAAAACCAGACACAACACGGTCGAGTCGAGGGATCCTGAGGCAAAGCGCGCAACCGAGACCTCCGAGAACTCAAGACGAACACAAACATGGGTAATCACCAAGTGTTCCAATGGTGACGTCCATGTTTTGAGGACGGTCAAAAATGGGGTGTCTACAGTTGCCCCTCTTTGACAGAACTCGAAAGTCATAACAATAGCAGGAGTGAATGTCAAAGCCCAGAGACGACCCATTTTTGACAAGGCCGAAGACTCAGACAAACATGCAAGGCAAACAAGATATGCGCCCGAAGGCGGGGGCAAGATGCAAGACAATGCACAAAGCCGAACATAACTTATGATCATGCAAAGAAAGCTGTAACGAAGCATAACATGCGACAGTTTTAAGCTAGCATACACCAAACTACACTACAATGCAGAAAGGATCTAAGAGAATTATGTAATTCCCGATACGTCTCACTCGGAGGATACAATACCTGTGCGGTTCGTCTGGTTGCACCCGCCTCAAATGAACCGTACATACAATATCGTGCCTGAAAACAAAGCAAACTTAACAGGTACAATATCGTTAGCAACATGCATAACATGCAAAATGAATGCAAAATGATATGCAATAAATACAAAACTATGTATAAACAATGCAAATGAAAATGCAATGTAATTGAAACAATGCAAATTATATGCAAAGCAATTGAATCATGATCCAATCATGAGCGGTTCGAAACCACACCTATGTCAAATAGATTGATAGAGGTAACAAGTCCGTCTACCATAGAACGATCAACAGGACTATGAGTAATGTAGACGGACATAAGAACAAGTATTGAGGGGGGGGGATGACATAAGTGGGGAAATGACTCGCTGGGGAAAGGACAATGATCCTAATGCTGGATGCAACAATTACACTACAATGTAATATATACAATGAAAATGCTGGGGAAAATGGCAATGGATAAGGCACGCGGGCCAAACCAAATCTTGCCTAGGAAAGGCATGTACACATACAAGCCGTGTCTATCATAGAACGGTCTACTGAACTATGTTTGGACGTGAAAAGTATGGGCACATACCAGACCAAGCTCAACATGGAAAGGCGCAAGCCATAGGCGGAGGTGATGCAGTGAATTCATGCAAGCTACAATGCAATATCTACAAATATGCAATGAAATGGAAATGGATACAACGGATATGGCCTGCGGGCCAAACAAAATCTTGCCTAGGCAAAGCATGTACGCGTACAAGCCGCGTCTAACATAGAACGGTTCACTGAACTATGTTTCGATGTGAAAAGTATGGGCACATACCAGACCAAGCTCAATCATGGAAAGGCGCAAGCCCTAGATGAAGGTGATGCAATGAATGCATGCAAGCTACAATGCAATGTGCACTATATTACAATGATGCATGACAATGCAACTACTTACGATGGTGCATGACAATGCAACTACTTACGATGGTGCATGACAATGCAATTATATTTTTTTGTTTTGTTTTTGTTTTCGAGATGCAAATGCATGATGATGCATGATTTTGAAGTGCACGACAACGCGCGGCTTTTGAGATGCACGTGAACTTGAATATGCGACGACGCGAGTCGCTTGAAGTACATGTATAATGCAACTTATCAAAATTCGTTCGGGCACGACAAACACCGAAGGGCTTGCACCTTCAGAGGATTTAGGGTCTCCTAGACCGTATATATTGCACAAGAAATGCATAACAATTCAAGTGAACTTGAAATGCGCAACAACGTGCGGCTTAAGATATGCATGACAATACAAACGAACTGTGCACATCAATGCGCCAAAGGTCTTGCACCTTCCAAGGGTTTAAGGTCTCCTAGACTGTATATATTCTCGATATGTCTCATTCGGAGTATACCATACCTGTCTGGTTCGTCGAGTTGCACCAGCCTTAAATGAACCGTACATACAATATCGTGCCTGTAAAGAAAACAAACTTAACAGGTACAATGTGATTGACAACATGCATATTAATGTACTCGAAAATGCATGACAACGCGAAGCAAGTGGGAAGCATAACAATGCTGTGAAGGCACAGACATGAAACTGGAGCACGCGGTCTACGTAGGCAACGAAATTGATCATAAGCATGCGCTCTACGCAAGCAATGAAATTGAACATAAGAATGCGGTCCACGCAAGCAGAACATGCGGTCTACGCAAGAAATGAAATTGATTACAAACATGCGGTCTACGCAAGCAAAACATACGGTCTACGCAAGCAAAACATGCGGTCTACGCAAGTAATGGAATTGATTACAAACATGCGGTCTACGCAAGCAACGTAATTAATCATAAACATGCGGTCTACGCAAGCAAAACATGCGGTCTACGCAAGTAATGAAATTGATTACAAACATGCGGTCTACACAAGCAAAACATGCGGTCTACGCAAGTAATGGAATTGATTACAAACATGCGGTCTACGCAAGCAACGTAATTAATCATAAACATGCGGTCTACGCAAGCAAAACATGCGGTCTACGCAAGTAATGGAATTGATTACAAACATGCGGTCTACGCAAGTAAAACATGCGGTCTACGCAAGTAATGGAATTGATTACAAACATGCGGTCTACGCAAGCAACGTAATTAATCATAAACGTGCGGTCTACGCAAGCAAAACATGCGGTCTACACAAGTAATGAAATTGATTACAAATATGCGGTCTACGCAAGCAAAACATGCGGTCTACGCAAGTAAGGAAATTGATTACAAACATGCGGTCTACGCAAGTAGCGTAATTAATTATAAACATGCGGTCTACGCAAGCAAAACATGCGGTCTACGCAAGTAATGGAATTGATTACAAACATGCGGTCTACGCAAGCAATGTAATTAATCATAAACATGCGGTCTACGCAAGCAAAACATGCGGTCTACGCAAGTAATGAAATTGATTACAAACATGCGGTCTACACAAGCAAAACATGCGGTCTACGCAAGTAATGGAATTGATTACAAACATGCGGTCTACGCAAGCAACGTAATTAATCATAAACATGCGGTCTACGCAAGCAAAACATGCGGTCTACGCAAGTAATGGAATTGATTACAAACATGCGGTCTACGCAAGTAAAACATGCGGTCTACGCAAGTAATGGAATTGATTACAAACATGCGGTCTACGCAAGCAACGTAATTAATCATAAACGTGCGGTCTACGCAAGCAAAACATGCGGTCTACACAAGTAATGAAATTGATTACAAATATGCGGTCTACGCAAGCAAAACATGCGGTCTACGCAAGTAAGGAAATTGATTACAAACATGCGATCTACGCAAGTAGCGTAATTAATTATAAACATGCGGTCTACGCAAGCAAAACATGCGGTCTACGCAAGTAATGGAATTGATTACAAACATGCGGTCTGCACAAGTAAAACATGTGGTCTACGCAAGTAATGGAATTGATTATAAACATGCGGTCTACGCAAGCAACGCAATTAATCATAAACGTGCGGTCTACGCAAGCAAAACATGCGGTCTATGCAAGTAATGAAATTGATTACAAATATGCGGTTTACGCAAGTAGTGTATATGAGAAGAGTTGAACGTACACATGTAAGTAAAGCATGCAGTCACGCGAGCAATGTGTATAAAAAGAAACTTGAACACATGTAAGTAAAGCATAACGCGACAACGCATGCAATGTGTATAAAAGAAACTTGAACACAAGTAAGTAAAGCATGCGGTCAACGCGTGCAATGTGTAGAGAAAGGAACTTGAACACATGTAAGTAAAGCATGCGGTCAACGCGTGCAATGTGTGAAGAGGAACTTCGTTGACAATTCGTGACAAGGAGATGCATAACGATGTATGACAAGGAAACGCATGACAATGCATGATAATGCGTGTAAAGTGATATGCAAAACAATGCATGTAAATTAGATGGGCGTTTATTGTAGCAGATAAATGCCAATTGATATCAACAAGAGAAAAAGATGCTTAAGAAGGACATCTTAAAAGGAGACCTCCGGTTTACCTCTCGGAGGGGTCACAATATATTTCAAAAGGATACACCTTGTGCATGCCGACTGACGATGAGCTACACATCGAAGACATGAATTGAAAATTCCGCAGAAACAATTTTAGCTGAAAAATGGGTTTCTCTTGCACTTTCTTGCTTATACTTCCAAACCGCAGTTACTACCTTTCCTTCCTGGCCATGTTCACAACTTTCCCTATTCTCCAATGGGGTGACAGACTAGGTTGGTTCAGTATCCAGAATTGAGGTGCATACACGCTATCTCAATCTATGGGGCTGCCATACAGATTTCAAGCCGGGGATACACCCCTGGGTATTTAAACCAGACTTTAGTCTCAGAAATTCCGAACCTTTGCGTTCTAGGCAATAGCCGTTCGAACTCTAGTTTCCACCGTCGCAGTTGGTCTCCTAGGAACTCATTGCAAACGCAACCAAGATGCCTCTGGCAGGGACTGGTTTTCTGAGGGAGCACTTTGATTGCCATTCTGGCTTGAAGCAGACCTAATCTTGAGCTTAAGGTAGGGGCACACCCATACTTCGGAGTAGTGACAGGGCTTGAAGAGGTACATTTGGAGTACAATCACGGAATTTGCTAAAGGTGAAACACACTCAGATGCTTCGATTTTCCCTCTTTTCTTTTGCTTTGCAGTCCGGAACCTATATAGCTTCAGATAGATCCTGATTTTACTGTTCTCACATGACCTGGGTTGAACCTTGCGGTTTTATGAAAGAACGAATCTTGTTTTGCACAAATGTGGAGAATGGCACAGCACTCTGAGCACACAACAAATCATTTTTTGAAATTTGAGAAAATGAGTTCTCGACTGGGTATTGAGCCTACGACTGAACACAGCGAAAAAGACTCAACAATGAAAAACAAAAGGTAAACAACCTAAACACATCGAGACACGCTCGGAACGACTCAAATCCAGAATCGAGACAAACAAAACAAGAGACACGACACACAGACGTGTTACAAAGACGAGAGACCTCTCAGCGCACGAGGAGCCAGTTTCTCTGGGTATTGTTTCCCACCCTTTTCTCATTTGTGATTCTCACGTCACTCTGGCACTCAATCTTTGTTTTTCTGAAAAAGTCCTTTTCTCACTTTTTCTCTCAGCGCACATCTCTCTATTCTTCAATCTCTCATTTTTTATCCCTCTCCTAGGTGGCTGGTGGATAAACAAGGAGTTACGGGCTCTTGCCGCTAGCATTCTGCTAGATTCTCTTCTTCTGCTCACAACAATGATCTTCTCCCACGGAGAGGTTGTGATGCGGCTGGATGTGCAGCAGATTTGCAATTGACATCGGTTGACGATGCTTTGCTGGGGAGTTTGGATGTGATCAGATCTGTCCAGATGAGGGAGTGGAATATCTTGATCCTTTCCAGTTTGTGCTTCGGACTTGGCTCGATACCTCGTTGCTCAAAGGATGTGAGAGCTTTCTGCCCTTTTGTGGTCAGCTTCGGGGGTGCCCTTCTTGCAGGTAGAGTGCCCTTCTTGGCGAATGCATTGACAATGGGGGAAAGACAGGACACCTGACTCAACTGTGCCCCTAGTTCATCATTTTGACCATTTTTTGTTTTTGCTTTCTACTAAAACAGCTTTGACCAACATGAGAGTTAGATTAACATGCTTGTTCAATTTTTGATTTAAAATCATGCAAGTCAGGCTATGAGCACTGAAAATTTTCCTTTTGGGTCCAAGAAGTGGTCCAGTTTTGGAAAATGGAATAGTTTTCGAGAAAATAGTCAACCTCAGTAAAAAATTTTAAAAACTGTTTTTCCAAACGGCCACTGCTTAACGAGCATAGAACCCACTCTCGAGATGCACAACCTCAGATTCGAAGGAAAATTGCCTCTTGCTGGAGAGGAGCTGCATGGCAACGGAAAGTTGCCCCTTGTTTGAACGGCACTGCAGCGCATTGAATGACAATGGAAAGTTGCCCCTTGTTTGAACGGCGCCGCAGCGCATTTGTAGTCAGTCCTCATGGTAATGATCACAACCGAACTCTCGGATACAGAGAAGGTGAGGATCATCAACACCAATACATGGACACACTTGATTTGGAAGTGTTTATGGCTGGACTTCAGAATGAAGTTGCCTACGTATCCCAAACATGGGAATCAAGCCTTACGTAGTTCGGGGTAAGGTACACTCGGGTATTTTAACCTTCACTTTTCTGGCTCTAACTTTTGCCAAGGTGCCCGATGCGGGTTTTCGACCTTGCGAGCTTCTTTTCATTTTCTTCTTTTTTTTTCTTTTTTTTTCTTGATTTTTTTTTGATTTTATTTCTTCTCTTTTTTTCTTTCTTTTTTTTGATTTTATTTCTGCTCTCTTTTTTTTTTGCATTTTTTGTATTTTTCTCTTGCTCTAACTTTTGCCTGGGTCGCCCTTCTGGGTTTTCGGCCCAGCGAGCCTCTCAAAAGGGTAAAAGTGTAATAAGTCCATGCCAAATGGTTTTTGAAGTTGAAGCCTCTCTGCATCTAGGAGAACGGCTGTTGCAATGATTTGCAGAAGAATCCATCATGGTTGCTCCACGAGCTTCTTTTGGTGAGATCTAATCTTTTTTATTCAACTTTGATGCCTCTTGTTCGAGGGCTGCATCAAAACTGGCCACACGGGCCTCCTTTGACAGTTGACCGTTGAGTGTTCCAAATGAGTTCAAGGTTCAAAACAAACAGGTCGACTCTTGAGGCTGAGAGCGATCCTAGGCTGCACAATCTCAAGAGCGATTCCACACAGGTCTTCACAGGGCCGCGCAAAACATTTGTTTTTGAAAGTTTTTAAGAGAGCGACAAATTGCTCGGGCCGAAGATAGTGTGGAACCAATCTGGATCAAGCCAGGGTCCTTCCCAGTACTCACATTAACAAGCATGATCTCAATCATTAAGGGCTTAGCATGCCTCTCTTTCTCTCAATTGATCAAGTTTTGCAAAACCTGAGGAATTCCTTCCTCTTCGTTTTTATCACAATGTTACGAAAAAAGTTTTGAAAAACTTAGGTCATTGCAATAATTCTCAAGGCACAAAAGAGCAGGTAGAATGCAGGGCCGTTCCATTCAAAACTTCTGGCACAACTAGCCCAAAACAAACAATAAGCATGGAAACATGATAGCCGCAGCTGTTTCATTCAGGTTTCTCGGATGTAACTGGCTCCACAGCAGAGATAGACTTAAAAAGAAAGAAAAAAGGTTAAATACAAAAACGGTGTTCGAGGCAACAACCCTAGAATCACTCGACATCCTATATAACGGGACTGACTCGGTACCACAAGACAGACCCAAAAACAAAAAGACTGACTCAAAGCAAAGAGGCAGACTCAAAAACAAAACAGAGAACTGACTCAAAACCCAAGCCAGAACCTACAAAACTGCATTTACAAATGCTCAAAAAGTGCGTGCCAGACGCCACATCTGAAACACACCGAGCGCCGCCCGTAGGTGGTCCAACCCCTGATCACATACTCGCAGTATCTTCAAAGTCCAACAGCTCGGTGGTAACAGACTTCGCTGAGGTAGGTGGAAGAATGACCTCATTATCGATCAGATCCTGCACTTCATGGCGAAGGCAGAAATAGTTGTCAGTGGCGTGACTGGTCTGTTGGTGGTACGCGCAGTACAAAGCAGCATCATGTGTGAGAGGGAGATTCTTCGAGAGAGGCTGAGGTTCAAGGGGTTTGAGGTGCCCCCTTTCGGTAAGAATCTGAAGTGCCTTAGACAGAGGCATGTAGAGAGCATGAAAGATCCTGCGCCCTCGGGGCAGGTACTTTGAAGTCTGAGTATTCTTACTAGGCGTACTAGCAAAAGGGTCGACAGACATTGCCTTGGTTTTCTGATCTATCCCAGGTGCAAGGTTGGGAATAGGAGGAACTGTTCTGGCATGACGGGGCCTATCCCGATTTTTTGACTGACTTGAACTACCCTCAGGTGGAGTGGGGAAAGCATCCTCCACAGTTTTTGCCACAACTGCGGATATCTGTTGCTTGTTCATCCCTCCGGCTTTCAAAGCCTCGACTGCCCGCAGCAGTTGTTCAATGGGATCGGCATCTGCCTTCATTTTGTTCTTGCCTCTGGCCTCAGCCTGATCGGGGGTTTGGGTTACTGCATCAGAGTGAAGCCCGGTTGTTGCTGACACGTCGTTGCTGTAGCTGGAGGCAACCTCTGGTTAGCTGAGCTCTATCACAATCCGCCCCAGTAGCGGGGGCTCCTGTGGTATGAAATTCCCGGCATACGGTGCCGCTGGCGGCGAAGCTGACATTCCATAGGCCAGATCGGCCACGAATCTCTGGAGGTCACCAATCATTCCCATCATCTCGAATGTAGTGGGCTCGCGTGCCTGATACAACTGGGGGGTCCAGACCGGATGCGCGACAGGCGACCTAGGCGGATGTGATACATCAACATTAGTTTCATCCCGCAGGGTGATCCCTTGATCTAGCGTAGCTATCATAACCGCAATCTCTTCTGAATTTTGCGTCATCTTAAGTCCTGCCTCAGCAAGGGGGAACACTAGCTATTCTGTATCAATTCTCTGGACACTCTGAACTGAAAGGAAAAACAAACAGCATTTCAGCCCAAACAGATCAATCACAGGTGTAGCCGAACAACTGCACTCTATTACTGATCACTGTTTCCCAGAATCACTGTCCCCAAAACTGAACTTGATACCCGTATATAACTGATTCTCATAAACTGACACTGATGCCCTCAGGTCTGATACTCAAACTTGCAAACTGATATGTACGTTCCTGTAGATATACACTCTAAAAGCACATAGCAAGTAATGAGAGCCAAAACACCCCTATGAAGGGGTAGGGTTTCCCTATCCTATTTTGTCAGGAGCTAGGGTTTCACTATGCATGCAGTAGTTTTCAAACAACCTAACATCGGGTAAGCAACCTGTCCTAGCTTGGAATGGTCACTATGGATCCGAATATGCACTAGGTCGAATGGTCGAAAAGGGTGCCCCGGTGAAACTGGGGTTTGTGTTCCCATACTGTCAGAGCCCATAACCGGTCAGCCTTATGGTCATGTCTTGACAAGACAAGCCTCCGGCAAACCGTTCAAGAATGGCAGATGGCAAACACGGTGTCCTAGGCGCACCAATGCACATGCAATGCAAAGAGACACATAAATGAGATCAAAACAGAATATCATGAGTTCGAGTCAAGCTCTCTAAACTCCCCAGCAGAGTCGCCAGAAACGATAGACGTGCCCCCGTGGGCCTCACTACAGTTCGGACTCAATTTGTGTCACGGTTCTTAACCTGAACCAAAGAGTCCAAATCCGGCAAATCGTTTTGAGAAACAGATTTTTGAAAAGAAGTGCCAAACATGGACTGCTTTGCCAGATACAGAGTCGCCACCTAAATATTTTATTTGGGATAATTTAGGAAACCCTGACTCGGTGCCAAAGGCCACGTGTCCGTCATCACCAAAGTTGCCTCGGCTCAGGAACTTGGGTACGATTGGGGAAGGTCAGCTATGAGCACCTCCTCTCGCCCGATCCGAAGATCGGCCTCTACTAACCATGATATCCATTTTTGAAAACGTTATGTGTTCTTATCCCGATTATTAGCCTAGAATTACTATGTTATGCGCACAGCACAAAAGTATAGACTAAATTGCCTAATTTGGGAATAAGCATTGCATATCCGTTTGTTTTGGAAAAATGTTTTTGGAATTTGCTACTCGCAAGTAGGCTAAAACACGGATTTCAATGAGCTATTCCAACTCAGACAATCCAACCTTCATCCACGGGCATTCAAGCAGTTATATCGCATAAGCAGCTAGCCTCATGGCAATCATGCTATCATGGCAACACTCACACGCATGCAGGGATGCTAAAGCATAGATACTTACATCGTACTCCATGCCAAACAAAAACTAGTTAGCAATCATATGCATGATCCTAGTTCATGTTTAAATGTCTAATGCAACGCATGCAGAATGTCACTAGAGTATGCTCGGCTAGTCTATGAATGACATGTGAAAATGCACAAGTAGCATGTATTCAAGTTAGATTTGAAATACTGATGCAGTTAGCATGATGTGCCGAGCCCGGTGCATGCAATACTGATGAATGATGCACACATGCATAGCATAAGGTATGCTAAATTAAACATGACCTGTTACTAACCATCAAAGCATGTAAGTAAAAGGAAGAAAGAAGTGGGGGTTGGGAGACATGCACACACTCACCCACACTAATTACAAATTCGCCCTCACTCGGAGGGACCAAAAGAATAATACAATTCGAATAATGAATTAACTGTCCTAGCTAATTAATTATTACAGACCAACTAAATTAATTAAACAAATTAATTAATTTAAGAAAGCAAGAAAAAGGGCGTCGGGAAGAGGGCTCAATGCACGCGTGCTCGGGTCTTGCTCGGAAGTCCACTGCCATGCACAAGCTGCCACTGTTTTCCCTGCTCTGCTTCTCTGGAGACTGCCAAAGTCTCAGGATGTGCTCACTGGATGTTGGGGAATGCCACCGGCTGGAGGGAATCATCATCGGCTGTGATTTGGTGTTGATCGGCCAAAAATGAATCCATCGGCCACAGATGGATTGCCGGTCGACACTCTGTGAGGTCGATCGGCAAAAAGTTCCTGCAGAATCTGTTTGACAGCAGCAGAGGACAGAGCTTTGAATGGCAATGCAATGCAAGCAATGTATGCACCAACCATATCCCTTATCATGTTTATGACTCAAAGGGACATGGTCCTTGGTTCTCGGACCATCAATCGCGCATTTCGATGCGTGATGGGCCAAGAGACCAATTTATGCATGTTGATTTCAAATGCAATGCAAACCAACAAACAAATGAGGAGCTCAACCGCAATCATGGATAATCAAGAGGCAAAGCATGCATGCAATGCAACCTAAGCATATTAACTAGGCATGCAACATGGTAATGCAAACAAGCGTACAAGGCATGTGACAACTATGCTAGTTACTCAAGCATGCAAGTATGCAAAGCATGCAACATGTTAGGTAATTCCAACTAAGAGAAATGCATGCCAAATGCAAAGTCACTTAGACATGCCACAACACGTGATAGGCCAAGCATGCAATCAACACACAAGGTAAGCATGTCACAACATGCAAGAATGGACTTAGACTAATTTAGGCAGCCCTCAAACTATCCTAAAACAGTGGCCAAATGCCATGGAGATGAAGGCTAAGACGCACACAATCATGCATGCGCACAAGGTCCAACACTTAGGCGCCAAAGAGCAACTTTTAAGCACACTTAAAAGATGATAAACATGGATACATGGCATGCATAGAAAGCTCTGAAATCATGTTATAGAAGGTGCAAAACCAAGTAAACAAGACAAGCCAAGCATGCAACAATGGTCTAAAACTCAAGGCAAGCCAAAGGGGGATTACACGGTAGCTATACAAACCAAAGCATGGATGACCCGAATGATCCAAAACAGATCTCAAGCCCACTAAAACATGCACAAAAGCTTCACAACTCTAAGCCAAAACAAGTGAGCATGGTAGTCTAAATGCTAGGCACATGTTAAGGCAATTCATGGCATTACAAGACAAGTATGCAAAGCAAGCATGGTGTGTCTAAACCAACTAAAAATAGAGGCATATTATGACATAATAAGCACAAAAATCAGCTAAGGCATGGTCAACATGAACCTAAACACGGTGCTCCCTCAAGAGGCCAAAAATGGTCATTTTCAAGGACAACAAGGAGAGGGGGTGGCCCTCTCCTTCTTGGGACCTCAAGGAACCATCCTCACCTCTGAAATCCCTCAAGATTTCAGTGGTGAGGAGGCCCAAACACCGAGGTCTTGGAGCTCACCCAAAATGGCACAAAATGGAGCCTTACAAGGCTTAAGAGGAGTCAAACAACCCCAAATCACAAAACACTCTAAACAAACTATTTGGAGGGCCTAAAAACAGAACTTTTTTATGTTGTACACAAAGCTCAAAAACAATTGCAAGATAATCTAAAAGGCTATGCAAGAAAGGAGTAAAAAGGGGCAAAGTTGTTACCCTTGAAGACTTTCTTCACAAATGAAGCTCCAGCAGCTTCTTCAGCTCCAAACCGGCTCCAAGAACTCCAAGAACACTCCTTTGGCCCTCAATAACCAAGAAAAGGTGTAATGGTGGGTGTTTGAGTGCAAAAGTAAGACCAAACACACACTAAACTAACAAGAGAGGGAAATATAGAGATGGAATAGATACAAATTCCTAACCCTAATATCAAAGCTCTCTAAAAATTTTGTCTAACCCTAAATCCAAGAGAGAAGACTCTCTCTTATAGAGCTCTCTATTGTAAAGCTTGTCAAATAAGCTTGTCAAGAGAGAAATCCCTCCATGCATGCGTATGGAGGGGAGCAGAGTGGGTGCCAGCTATCACAGCTGGCACAAAATATCTACCAAAAGTAGATGAACAGTGATCGGCCATTCAAAATTGCCATTTTGGCAAAACAAATGGCCGACCGACAACAAAGAGTGCCGACTAGCAATATATATTGCCGATGGCATAAAATCACCGGCCGGTGGCCTCAAGCCATGGCCGGTGATGTGTGGGGATGCCTCACAAGGCATTCCCTGTGCCTCCAAGGCAAAACATAAGTGTTTAGTGCAAAACCAGACACAACACGATCGAGTCGAGGGATCCTGAGGCAAGGCGCGCAACCGAGACCTCCGGGAACTCAAGACGAACACAAACAAGGGTGATCACCAAGTGCTCTAATGGTGACGTCCAAGTCTTGAGGACGGTCAAAAATGGGGTGTCTACAGTTTGCTGCAATATTAGCCCAACCAGCTATCATTGAAGAAATGAAACAAAGGCAATTGGAGGATGAATTTCTCAAGAAAGTATGTGATGAGATGAAAACGAAGACAAGACCGAGATTCTCTTTGGAAGCTCAAGTGTTGAAGTTTAAGGGAAGACTGTGTGCTCCAAATGTTCCAAAAATTAAAGGAAGAGTTTTGGAAGAAGTTAGAGCATTGATTGGGTGAGAAGATCAAGATCATCCAACAGAGATTAAAAATTGTTCAAAGCCGACAAAAGTGCTATGCAGATCAAAGAAGGGGAGACTTAGAATTTGAGGTTGGGGATCATGTATTTATCAAAGTTACTCCAATGAAAGGGCAAACAAGATTTGGGAGAAAAGGAAAATTGTTATCCCGGTACATAGGGCCATTCCAAATGTTAGAGAGATTAGGTCCGGTTGCCTATTGAATTACTTTACCACCGAGCATGGAGCAAGTGCATAATGTGTTCCACGTGTCAATATTGCGAGGCTACCTTTGGGATCCTTCTCATGTTATTGAGTATCATCAGATTGTTCTAGATGACGATATGGTTTATGAAGAGAAACCTATTCGGATCCTTGATCGGCAAGTCAAGAAAATAAGGAACAAGACTATCCCAATGGTAAAAGTTGAATGGAAGGAACATTACGGAAAGGAAGCCACTTGGGAATGAGAAGAAGAAATGAGGCAATGATATCCAGAATTGTTTTTGGCTTGAGGTAGACAAGTTTGGAGGACCAAACTTTCTAAAGGGGGGAAGACTATAATAACCCAACCCGTACTATGCTTAAATATGTATGTGATTATATGTTTGATTTGAATTTGCATGTTTAAGTGTGTGAATTATGTTATTTTGGAATTATATTTGTTGAATGTAGGAATATCTATTGCAATTACAACTTTGAACTGAAATTGAAAGCCTTAGAGGTGCCAGAAACCAAAACCAACTTCATATCTATGTTTAGCATGATTTTTAGAGCTTACTGTTAAATTTTGTAAAATTACGATTCGTAATAATTTAATTAAGATTAATGAGCCTACGTTATATATGTATTTATCTATCTTGAGTTCATCTTGTTAAGAGTTGTAGCGACCCTAATTTTTCATAAGTCATTATTTATTTATTTTATTTATTATTATTACCTTATTTTATTTTTGGCTTTATTAATTGCGTGGATATTTGAGAATTTAATGTGATATTTAATTAATTTAATGTGATAGTTAATTATATATAATTAATCCAAATATTTATATATATATATATATATATATATATTTATATCTTTTATATATACATAAAAAAGTGTTATATATATTGATCTTGTATAGCATATTTATATAGGTTGTATTTATAACACAAAATATAATATAATAGTTATTAGGGCATAAATTATAAGAAGATAAGAGTGCTCTGCGGGCCGGGGAGGAGAGAGAGAGAGAGAGAGAGAGAGAGAGAGAGAGAGAGAGAGAGAGAGAGAGAAGAGGAGAGGAGAAAAAAAAAAGGGGTTAGGGTTTTATTTTGGTGGCTTTATTAATTCTCCAAGTATTTCCTTGATCTTCAAAAAATAATTATGAGTGCAAAACCCACTTCCCATAATTTACGTTTGCGTTGTTGTTATTATTTATATATTCTTATTTATTTGATGTTGGTTTGATATTGTACTTCTATGTAGATGATGGATTGATTTCAATTATTTTGGTTAATTGTGTATGTGAGGTTTATGATTTTTGTATATATTTTTTTTATGGATGTAATCACACTCATGGATATATGAAATTAAAATAAATTGGGAACACATAGATAAATTCTGAATACTCCACCATGACTCCATAGATTGTTGTTTAATTTGAGTGCTAGTGAGAAAGAGTATAAAAAAAAAATGAGGATTATCAGATTTATTTGAATGCCTTAGGCTCGGCATCGTTATGTTTGTTCTCATGAGTAGATGAGGTGTTGTGTATATATATATATTGTTGCCTCGTTCTTACGAATAGACAAGTGTTTTGCTTTACGAGTGTACGTATATGCTAACCGTCTAGGAAGTGTGGGTCAAACTCGGGATGATATCTCTGTGCAAGTTTGGCTTCAAAGCGGTGCTAAGTATACAAGAGGCACATAGGATATATGTGTAGGCCGGAACTGAAGGGCCGAAATGGTGAAGTTAAGGTACAAAGAATTAAATATGAATTTATTGGTATAGTTTGAATTGTTTTGATTTGTACATCTTGAAAAATAGTAAACGACCTTGTTAAATTACGAAATTTGAGTAGAGGCATGTATATGTAATTCTAGACAACTTTTGTGTTTTAACATTTTACTAAAAAGATCGATTAGAACTTGTAATCGGATGATCTTAGCTAGAATAGTTTTTATTCATTTTAGCAATGCAAATTTTAGATGCTGTGTTAACCCACGAAACAAACTCATTTTTATTGATTTCGCTCAAAGTGAAGTAAAACATTATTCTGAACACTTTTCCTGTTTTGCACTTTGCTGAAACAAATCATTCTTAGGGTAGTTTCTTTTCGTTTTTTGCTTCAGATTTTTCGGCCGAATTTCGTTTAGGTTCTTCTATCAAGTTTCTCTCAACCTGTTCAGTTTCTACTAAATTCGTTCGTGATGCTTTTTAGGAAATTTGATTCTGTACAACTTTTTGTTCTTTGAGCTTTGGTCAATTTGAATAATTTACGCATGAAACAGTACGTTTTTATACTTCTTCTGCAATTTACTTATGATTAAATTATACTAACTTTATTTTTTTTGCAGAATGTGGGTCTTGCTAACTTTTTATGCAGGGCTAACCCACCATATTTTTATGTTTATTTTGTTTATTTTATACTCAATTTATATTTAGTCGTGTACGGGCAAGAAACTAAATGCCATCATATCTCGAGAAACAACCACTTCGTCTCAGTGCAGGTGGAACTACTTGTCTTATCCCAAAACAAGAATTAAATTTACTTTTGTTTGTGTTTGGTGGACACGTGGGTGTGAAATCTTGTACTCATACCAGTATACTTGTATATTGACCCGTTTTGTCTCTTGGCATCTCTGGTTCATTCTGTTTGAGTGCAGCCGAGCTTCCTTTACAGGATTAGTTGGGACTACGGTGGTGATAGGAAATAACTACGATTGTAGGACATGTCTCTCGAACTTCTTTTTCTTTCTTGAGATTAGGGGCGATATTAGTTTATTTATTAATTTTTTTTTTACCTTAGTATTTTGATAATTTGGCATTGTGGGTTATTTTCTATCTTTACATTAGTTAAGTTGTTTTGACTATTTGTTGCTACTTTAATGTTGGAAGTATTGGATAGTCATGAATTTATGATGGATGGTTTGGTTGGCGTTTGTTAATTTTTTTTATCCCTTGTAATTTTTTTTGAGCATTGAAATTTACTTAAACCTTTTGGAGACGAGAACATTTAGATTTTTGTTTCACCCTTAGGATTTTGATGATGGAATATTGATTGGGATTTAGTCCTAATTTAATATTTAGTTGTCCAAATTTTGGGGCGTGACAGTTTGGTATTAGAGCTCTAAGTAACCCTAGACTTGTGAGAGTTTAGGTGATCCTCATATTGTGGAAACATGGGTTAGCTAGTTTAGTTTGGTGGTTGAATTTATTCTAAGTATTTATGAACGAATTCTTTTTGTGTGTTTAACTTGAAAGCGATGGCTAGAAGGTATAATTTGAGAAATGCTGAGCCTAGTGGCACAGGGGAAGAAACAACTGCTAACGCGGCAATGACAATGGCGGGTGCTACCGGGGCAACCAATACTGTGCAGGTTAATGTAGGGGAGAAGATGTCTCAGTTACTTTAGGTTTTGCAGAATAATAATGAAGGCTAGCAGGGAGATCCCTTTGCGAAGAGAAACAAAGACTTTAGTTCATTGGGAGGTCAGAAATTCTCTGGAGATGAAGGAGCCATTGCAGCTAATGCTTGGGTCTGGAAATGTGAGATGGTGTTTCGTCGTATACAGCTCATTGAGGTCCAAAAATAAGGGCCATACATCAACTTGAGGGAGCAGCCTTATTTTGGTGGAACTCGTGGAAAGAGAGTCTAGATTTGACGACTTTGACTTAGGCAGATTTTAAGACTCGTTTTGACCGGAAGTTTGTTCCTCCTACTATTCGGTCTCTACTAGGTGATGAATTTTCAAAGCTGACTCAATAAGGTAGAACAGTGATTGAGTATGTTACCATGTTTAATAAGTTGTCTCGTTATGCCCTTTACTTGGTTGACATGCAGGATAAGAAGAATGAGAAGTTTATTAAGGGATTAAATCATTACCTGTCTAAGTCTCTTATTCCATTTGATGCGGAACCATTTGACAGAGTTCTTGACTTGGCACTGAAGTGTGAGGAAAATGAGAAACGATATAAGGAAGGGAAGACCAGGGTTGGAGAGAATTCTAGAGGGAGTCATTTCCAGCATCGTGATGGGAACAGATTCCGACCCTATGATCAAAGACATAGGGGTCAGTAGTTTTAGAGGCCACACCAATAGGGTAGTCAAGGACATTTCAGACCTCAGGGCAATTTCCAACCCCCAGAGGCACTATTATCAAAGATAGGGTGGTCCGGCCCACAGGGTTATCAAGGACAGTTCCAACAGGTGCCATAGATAGGTTATCGTCCTCCTGTACCTCAGTTGGAGGGATCCCCACCTATCAAAGCAATAGCACCTCAACCGATCAATAGGAAGTGTTTTGGGTGTCAGCTGTTGGGACATGTAGTCAAGGATTTCCTGAGAAATAGTAGGCACGATAAGGTCAGTTAGCTCCAGCTAGGGCATTTGTAGTGATGCCATGAAATGACAAAGTGCAAGGTACGTTTAATCTTTTTCAAGAACCCATTACAGTACTTTTTGATATTGGTGCCTCTTAGAACACCTTGTAACTACCTCTTTATCTAGACCTATTCGTGTTGAGACCCCTTTAGGAGGGGCAGTTACTCTTTATGAGATGTGTAAAGATTTTGAGATTGACTTTTAGGGCAGAGTCTTATATGCGGACCTAATTATGTTATGGTTTGAGAGGTTTGCAATTATTTTGGGTATGGATTGGCTGCGAAAACACTTTGTGATTCTAGATTGTGCTGGAAGGATTGTGAATATAGATATTCCTGGTATGCCATGGCTTACCCACACTTATGGTGATGGAGGAGAGTCGGTGATAACGCATTTTTTGTGCTCGGTAGAAATTCCTAAGCAGGATATTAGTGAGGTAGATGTAGTACGTGAGTTTGAGGATGTATTTCAAGAGATATCTCGACCTCCACGTTGATGAGTAGTAGAATTTTGCATTGACCTAGTGTTGGGAACTACACCTATTTCTAAGGCGACATACAGAATAACGCCTAAAGAGCTTGTGGAGATAAAGAAGCAGCTGGAAAAGATGCTTCAGAAATGGTTCATACGTTCAAGTAACTCCCTGTGGAGAGCACCCGCGATCTTTGTCTCCAAGAAAGATGGCACTCTTTGCACGTACATAGATTACAGCGAGCTGAACAAGGTGACTATTAAGAACATGTATCCGCTACCTAGAATTGATGACATGTTTGATCAGTTAAAGGGGGCAGCCGTGTTCTCTCAGTTTGATCTCAGAATGGGTTACCATCAGATGGGTGTGTCATAGGAAAGTATATCGCTTATTGCTTTTTGGACCTGGTATGGGTTGTACGAATTTCCTATAACGCCTTTTGGTTTGATAAATGCTCTTGCCTATTTCATGGACTTAATAAACGGAATTTTTCAATCGTATCTAGATAAGTTTGTGATTATCTTCATAGAAGATATCCTTGTGTATTCTAAGAACGAGAAAAAGCACAGAGAACAGTTGAAAGTCATGTTGCAGACTTTGAGAGAGCAGTAGTTATACGCTAAGTTCAGTAAGTGTCACTTTTGGGAGAAAGAAGTTCGATTTTTGGAACATGTTATATCCAATTAGGGGATAGCGATTGATCCTGAGAAAGTTGTTGCGGTCAAAGAATGGAAGCAGCCCCTGAACCCTTCAGAGGTGAGGAGTTTTTTAGGACTAGCTGGTTATTACAGGAGATTTATAGTAAAGTTTTCCACTATTGCAGCACCCATGACCAAGTTGACCCACAAGAATGTGAAGTTCTTATGGACAAATGATTGTGAAAGAGCTTTCCAAGAGTTAAAGCAGCATTTGACTACAGCACCGGTGTTAACTGTACCAGTAGAAAGGGAAAAGTTAGTAGTGTTTACTGATGCAAGTGGAACTGGTTAGGGATGTGCTTTAATGCTTCATCAGATGGTTGTATCTTATGCCTCATGACAGTTAAAACCTCATGAGAGATGATACCCTACTCATGACTTAGAGCTGGCAGCAGTTGTTTTTGTGTTCAAAGTGTGGCAACATTACTTGTTTAGGGAGTGTTTTGAGTTATACACAGATAACAAGAGCCTCAAATATCTTTTTTCTCAAAAAGAGTTGAACATGAGGCAACAGAGGTTAGTTGAATTCATCAGTAGTTATGATTTCAAAATCCTTTACCACCCTAGGAAAGGAAATGTGGTTATAGATGAATTTAGTCGACAACATGGGATTATAGTTTCTTTGATGATTCAGGAATAGAAGTCCTTGGAGTTTGTTTCGATACATGAGGTTCAACCAATGGAGAGTGTCGAGAGGGCATACATTGGTAGTTTGACCGTGCAGCCGACGTTATTGGGTAAAGTTCGTCGGATGCAGTATTTAGATGGGTTCCTCGTCAGCAAGCTCGATGACCTTGTAGTGGATTTGATCGATGATTGCTCTACTGAATAGTTTGTGGACTCAGATGGGGGATTGCGATTCAGGGACAGGTTATGTGTACCTAACATTGTTGAATTGAGGAAAGAGATTATAGATGATGCCCATAGGTCCCGATATACCATTCACCATGGTGGGACTAAGATGTATCATGACCTGAAGAGGATGTTTTGGTGGGAAGGTAAGGACGTATGAGAGTATGTTTCTCGATGCTATGTGTGTCAACATGTTAAGGTAGAACACCAACGACCGTTTGGACTTTTGCAACCTCTCAAGATCCTTACTTAGAAATGATAGTACATCTCTATAGACTTCGTGGGTGGATTACCGCGGTCGAGGCAATAAATCTATTTGGCTGATAGTTGATCAACTCACCAAGTCTGCTCATTTTATTCCTATCAGTATTCACCAAACTACTTATAAACTAGCTAGGCTGTATATTCGGGAGGTGGTACGACTTCATGGCGAGCTAGTTTCTATAGTTTCAGATAGTGATCCGTTGTTTGTGGCAGAGTTTTGGCAGAGTTTTCAGCATGCTTTGGGTGCTAGGTTAGACTTGAGCACGGCTTATCATCCTCAGACGGATAGGCAAACTAAACGGGTAAATCAGATCTTAGAGGATATGTTGAGAGCTTGTGTCCTCGATCTTGGTGGTAACTGGGAAGAAAACTTGCCATTGGTGTAGTTTGCTTATAATAATAGTTATCACTCAAGTATTGGGATAGCACATGTTGAGGCTTTATATGGGAGACCATGTAGATCACCTGTTTGTTGCATGAAGGTATGAGATGCGTCGTTGTTAGGGCTAGAGTTGGTGAGAGAGACCATAGAAAAGGTGAACATTATTCAGGAATTTATTAAGACTGCACAGAGTTGTCGGAAGAGTTATGCTGATAGCAAATGTAAGGGGGTTGAGTTGAATGTTGGACATTTTGTGTTTTTGAAGGTCTTGTCGATGAAAGGTATCATGCGGTTCGGAAAAAATGGAAAGTTGGCACCTAGATTTATGGGACCATACGCGATCACTGAGAGGATTGGTAAAGTGGCTTAGAAATTAGCTCTACCACCTGCTTTAGCTATGATTCACAGCATGTTCCATGTATCTTTATTGCAGAAGTGTATGCAAGACCCTTCCCAAGTAGTATCACCAAAGGTGTTGGAGATTAGTGACGATCTAACGTATGTAGTGCGACCGGTTACTATTCTAGACTGGGATGTAAAGCAATTGCAGCGTAAGAAAGTGAACTTGGTGAAAGAGCAATGGAGCGAGGATGAGAATGATATCACTTGGAAATTAGAAGAGACAGTTCGACGTATGCACCTGGAGCTTTTTGCTTAATACTCTCTCCTATCGAATCATGGGACGAGATTCTTTTGAGGTGTGTACATTGTAGCGACCTAATTTTTCGTAAGTCATTATTTACATATTTATTTATTATTATTATTATTATTATTATTACCTTATTTTATTTTTGGCTTTATTAATTGCGTTGATATATGAGAATTTAATGTGATATTTTATTAATTTAATGTAATATTTAATTGTATATAATTAATCTGAATATTTATATATATATATTTATATTTTTAAAATATATAAAAAGTGTTATATATTGATCTTGTATAGCATATTTATATAGGTTGTATTTATACCACAAAATATAATATAATATAATATAATATAATGTTTATTACGGTATAAATTATAAGAAGAAAAGAGTGCTCTATGGGAGAGAGAGAAAAAAGAGGGAGGGAGAGAGAGTGGGAGAGAGAGAAAAAGGGGTTAGGGTTTTATTTTGGTGGCTTCATTAATTCTCCAAGTATTTTCTTGGTCTTCAAATAATAATTGTGAACGCAAAACTCACTTTCCTTAATTTATGTTTATGTTGTTGTTATTATTTATTTGATGTTGATTTGATATTGTTCTTTCATGTAGATGATGGATTGATTTCAATTATTTTGCTTAATTGTGTATGCAAGGTTTATGGTTTTTGTATATATTTATTTTATAGATGTAATCACACCCATGGATATATGAAATTTAAATAAATTAGGAACCCATAGATAAATTTTGAATACTCCACCATGACTCTATGGATTATTGTTTTATTTGAGTGCTGGAGAGAAATAGTGTATAAAAAAAAGAAGAAGTGAGGATTATGACATTTATTTGAATGCCTTAGGCTCGACATTGTTATGTTTGTTCTCATAAGTAGATGAGATATTGTGTATATATATATATATATTGTTGCCTTGTTCTCAAGAGTAGACGAATGCTTTGATTTACGTGCGTACGTATATGCTAACTGTCCGGCGAATGTGGGTCAAACTTGGGACGATATCCCCTTGCAATTTTGGCTTCAGAGTGGTGTTAGGTATATAGGAGACACATGGGATATATGTGTAGGCCGGAAGTAAAGGGCCGAAGTAGTGGAGTTAAGCTACAAAGAATTAAATATGAACTTACTGGTATAGTTTGGATTGTTTTGATTTGTACTTCTTGAAAAGTAGTAAATGACCTCGTTAAAGTACAAATTTGAGTAGAGGCATTTATACGTAATTCTAGACTACTTTTGTAGTTTACCTTTTTACTAAAAAGATCGATTAGAACTTGTAATCGGATGATCTTGGTTACAATAGTTCTTATTCATTTCAGTAATGTAGATTTCAGATGCTGTTTTAACCTATGAAGCAAACTAATTTTTATTGATTTCGCATAAACTGAAGTAAAACATTATTCTGAACACTTTTTGTGTTATGAATGTTTTCGAAAAAAATCATCTTAGGGTAGTTTCTTTTCGTTTTCAGCTTCAAATTTTTTGGTAGAATTTTGTCTAGGTTCTTCTATGAAGTTTTTCTCTCAACCTATTCAGTTTCTACTAAATTCGATCCTGAAGCATTTAGGAAATTTGGTTATGTACAACTTTTGTTCTTTGAGTTGTGGTCAATTCGATTGATTTATGCATGAAATAGTGCATTTTTATACTTCTTCAGCAATTTACTTATGATTAAATTATACTAACTTTATATTTTTTGCAGAATGGTGGGTCTTACTAACATTTTATGCATGGCTGACCCACCATATTTTTATGTTTATTTTGTTTATTTTATACTCAATTTATATTTAGTTGTGTACGAGCACGAAAGTAAATGCCACCGTATCTCGGGAAAGTATTCTTCCTCTCGGTGCGGGTGGACCTACTTGTCTTGTCCCATAACAAGAATTAAATGTAGTTTTGTTTGTGTCTGGTGCACACATGTGTGTTAAATCTTATACTCATACTAGTATACTTATATATTGACCCGTTTTGACTCTTGGCATCTCGGGTGCATTCTATTTGAGCGCAGTCGAGCTTCCTTTGCAGGATTAGTTGGAACTACGGTGGTGATTGGAAATAACTACAGTTGTAGGACATGTCTCTCAAATTTCTTTTGCTTTCTTCAGATTAGGGGTGATATTAGTTTATTTATTTATTTATTTACTTTTTATGACCTTAGTATTTTGATAATTTGGCATTGTGGGCTATTTTCTAACTTTACATTAGTTAAGTTGTTTTGACTATTTGTTGCTACTTTAATGTTGGAGGTATTGAATAGTCATGAATTTATGATGGATGGTTTGGTTGGAGTTTGCTAATTTTTTTTATCCCTTGTATTTTTTTGAGCATACAAATTTCCTTAAACCTTTTAGAGATGAGAACATTTAGATTTTTGTGGATGAGGGAATATTGACAATTTGGTCCTAATTTAATATTTAATTGTCCAAATTTTGAGACGTGACAAGAACTTTACTAGAGAGAGTTAAAGAGAGAGGAAGAAGAGAAGCTGTAACGTCCTCAAAATAAACTCATAAATCATCCAACAATAGAATGCTTAAACATAAGTGAATAAAGCATAAATATATTCCATCAGAGTAGTCTTTACAAAATGTATTACATGTTGACATCAAAAGTAAATGCCCTATGGGCTTACAACTTTCCAAGTTAACACTTGGTTACAAAAAGGGAGTACTAACTCTATACACAGAAAGCCTTTGGCTTGATATACATGTAATACAATCAAAAATACAAAACAGTCCAACAGTCTCAAGCCTCCCAAGCTATGTCCTTGGAGGTGGCATGCTACCTGTACCTGAAAATGATGTCCCATATAGGGTGAGCCACAGCCCAGTAGATATATACTAAACCAACTATAAACAATGACTAAAATAATAGCATTCAATAGATGGTCCACACTTGTATTCCAACGTATGCCGTGTTACAGTTTCACGACAATCATGCCCATGGCACACTTCAGTTTCCATTTCTTATTCAACTTTAAGTTTGAAAACAAGGCTTAGAACCTAGCCAAATAACTTAATGAGATTTAGACTCATCTTTAAAACATTTTCGAAATTCATGATGGATACACATTTTGGTGCTGTATCAATAACACATAGAAACGCTTCTGTACTTCACAATTGATAACGATATACATTTTGGTGCTATATCAAATCAATTCAAACACTTCCATAATCCACACTTGATACACATTGTAGTACTGTATCAATGTCACACGAAATCCAGTTTAGAGGTCCATCCCCTATCTTCCCCTAAACCGTGGAGTACATCCCCTATCTCCTCCCACACACAATGTATATAAACATAGATCATATACACAATCAATCAATACATAAAGTTAATGTATTATTCCACCAGCTATACTCGATAGCATACTCAATCGATTAGTTTTAGTTTGCCTAATCATCATGCATTGTCTACAACAATCAAAACTATCCTCCACCGATAGCCCAAAGCAGTTATTTCTAAACAGAAAATAAATGCACTGAATGGATAAAATACCAACATTTCAATTAGGTGAGTGATAGACGATCTAACTACACCCTTTAATCCCATATGTTCCCAAGTTCAACATTTTGAATTCAACTTCTCATTTCTCAAAATTAATTTCATAAATTAATTCATCAATGTAATTAGGGCATTTTCCATAATTAACAAAACAACCCTAAGGTTCCATTTCTATCAATAACGCAACATTTATCTCATTTCTCCATGCTAAACATGCATATAGGCTTATATAAATAAAACCCCATCTTTTGTAAAATTACACAAAGACCCAAACTTTCTCAAAATTACCCAACAATCCCCAACATATCAAAATGTTAAAATTTAAAGACAAAGCTCATAAGGAGGAGTAGGATATCCCTACCTCGAAGTTAGAGCTCAAATGGAGAAGAAGACCAAAACCAAAGTGCTCCAAACTCCAAGCTTTTCGGATCAAAACGAAGCCCTCGACGATCAACACGCTTTTTACAAAGGCCGAAGGATAGGAGAACACTCCAACTAGATCAAACCCTAGAGAGAAGAGAAATCCTAGAGAGAGAGGCTCTGAAAAGTGCTTTTAGAAAGTAAGAGAGATAGAGTGAATGTAAAAAGTGATTCAAAAATGCCCAACTGCCCACTGATATACGACACTCCCGCTCGAGAGGAGAATAAAACGCTCAAGCGTCAAGCACAAAAATCTGGACATGCTTGAGCTCAAGAAGGCCCGCTTGAGCTCCAAGACACGAGAATAAAATTCATCCGCTCTAGCGCGAAAATCAGTCCGCTCGAGCATAGATTTCCCCCTTCCAGAACTTTCACAGACAAAGCACTACCCACTCGAGCGCCAACATACCCGCTCGAGCGCGACCCACTCGAGTGTAGGAAACCTGCTCGAGCGTGAAAAACACACCTGCAGAAGTTTTGCAGGGACACAAGATACTGGGAGCGTGTAAATCCTGCTTGCACTACTAGAAATATGACTTTTTGCATCTATTTTTTTGCGACCGATTATTTAACCGTCGCAAAAAATCACTTTTTACACCAAAATCTAATTTTACTTAGACTCCACACGCGTTATTTACCAAAATCTAATTTTACTTCAACTCCACGCGGTAATTTCCCAATGATGTCTCCATTTCGTGCTCTCTTCGGCTGAAGAAGAGACCTCCTCCAACGTTATGTTTCTCTCTCTCTCTCTCTCTCTCTCTCTATCTCACTTGACTCTCTCTCGCTCGACTCTCTCTTTCTATTCTCCACTCACAATTTTATTGTTCATTTGAAAATTTCAATCAATTGCTGATAAAGATTTGAAGATTTCGATCGATTCATAATCGGTTCATAATTTCTAAGATTGATTCCAACTCTCTTTGTCTCCTCTCCGCTGCGCCTCTTCTCCGTCACGGATGCTTTCTCTTTCTCTTTCTCTTTCTCTCCAGAGCCGACTATGGAGACCTTCAATTTTTCAATTCTAGGGTTTAATAGAGTATTTATTTTCAAATTCTTGAGATTTCTGGTGTGAAGCGGAGGTCTCGCAACACCTCCTCGAAGTTTCTCACTGTAACGATCTAAAATCTACGCTTGATTGCATCTCCGATCGGTTCGTCGATGTCAACTTCGTTGGCACTATGTGCTTGAAGGCATGTCACAATGAATTGGCGAATGAGGTTCGCGTTGAGTATGAAGAGTTCAAGACTGATGTCACGATGTTTTTCCTTGCTATTCATGCTGGAACTGTGACTTTCGTCAGGAAACTACTGGTAATGTGATTTTGGTCTTTGATTTTGATTGTATCTGTTTGATCAACTACTTGTTTCTTGCTCTGTTCAATATCACAAAAGTCATTTTTGATTTCATTCTGCTTATTTTGAAATGTTTCATATGTTAAAAATGCTAAGTGTTTGATGTGTTCGTTTACATGTTTGTTTATCTGCATTTTGTTGATCTTTACCTCTTTGTTCTTTGTTTCAATCTATTCCTATTTTTTGTTTGAATCTCTCATTTTTTTCACTCTCTCTACTTTTGTTTGAAATTATTTATGAAAACAAATTGATGTGAATGCTTTTCTAATATGTACCTTCTTAGAAGAGAGAGAGTATGTCTGACGTGTGTTGGACACAAACACATTACCTTCTTAGAAGTGTCAATGCTTTTCTAATATGTACCTTTGGAATGGGTGAATTATCCTATTTGACATTTACTGGTTGCTTTCTAGAGTCACATTTTTTCCTTCTAATTATGGTTTTGAAACTATCTCTAATGACAAAAGGAGCCAAATGGTCAGTGCAATGGCACATTTGTTTTGTAATGTAGTTTAATACATCTTTCTTTCCTGAACTCCCGAGTCTTTGACAATGACAGTTTTCTCCCTTTTATGGAATAGGTCAAATTTTTTGTCTCATTAGGAGGACATAATGCTGGTACAGCTTCTGTTCCTCTTTGTGGTGTAAGTGCGGTTATAATCTCTTTGTTATTATTACATCAAACTCAACAATATTTAAAATTCCTTCAGATATGAAGTGCGGAGAGGGTATAGGGCAATGTAGGAAGGCAGTAATAAGTTGGAGATTTATCTATAACTTGATGGATTCTAGTACAAGTAGGGGATGGCATATTATGATTATCCCAATTTTGTTGAGAAAGAAGAGGGTATAAAGAGGGTATGGCACCATTTGAAGTTTACTTATCTATATAAAAAGAAACAGTTCTAAGGGTGAGTGTCTTATTATTCTCTTTTAAATTTCAATTCAGACTTTTGGGGCAAACAGCACATCTCATGGGAACTTTAAATCTGTTTGGCGGAGAGTGTAACTAAATCCTAGAGTTCTATAACTCAAAATCAAATACATAAGCCTGTTGTCGGTTTGGATTAAAATAAACGTTATAACATCGTAATAATTTTTAATTTGAAACCTAATTTTTTGCTTTTGCAGTCTGGCAGAGGTCTACATTGCTGATGTCCAAGTATACATCTCTCGAACTTGATTCAGTTATACAACTTTACTAGTGTTGGAAAACTTTCTTACATGTGAACTTCTGAAGAGAAGATTGGTTGTATGCTTCTCTTCACTTCTTGTCAATTTTAAATCTTATTATGTTCTCTAATAAGACTTCGTGCACTGGATTTTAATTTGTGGGTTGCAGGCTCACTTGGCCCCTAGTGGTTACCTTAAACTACCAAATGTGAGTAATCTGTATTCTCTATCTACAGATGTTATGTGTATGTTTAGAGATGGTGGTTGGAAGGCCCACTAAGTTACATGGACACCTTAAAGTAAATCAAACACTCTTATCGGACACCCGACGTTTGGATAAGGGTGTAAGATATGTATAGGATACTTTTCATTGGACATTTATATAGTTGTATTTAACAATATCATTATGTATATATTGTTCTATAATTACTATAAAATGAATAAAATGTCTTTTTGACACTGTATGTTACATATAGCATCATTTTATTTCACATAATAGATTAAAAATATAAAAATATCACCATTTTTTGCCAAGTAAATGTCTTCTTAAATATGAGATTTGATGGGTTCCAACCTCTAGATGCATACCCAAGTCCATGTAAGATAGTTTGGTAGGTTTGTTTTCAATAAAATATCTATGCATTTTCTAGATTCTCATTGCTTGATTTTTTATGTTTTTGAAATGGTCGTTTCCATCTTTTATAATCAATTTCTGTCTATAATATTATAATAACCCCATTGTCTATTGTTCAATCCCATATGCTTGATATTCTATTATTATAATGACCCCACTTCACTCTTTGACTTCTGAAACTATTACTATTTTCGCAATCCTCCACCTAGTCCTTTAGTTCATTTACCAGTCGTTATTCCTTATTTTCATTTTGGACATTTTCATAAAGTTATACATTATCAATCTAGACCATTCCGGACGGTACTTGTAGTTTGTTCATTGCAAGACTAAACATAAAAACCAAACAAATTTTGTTAAGAACAAGATCACCATCCAAGAATTTTTATCATGTTGTTTGTTATTCTGATGTTTTAAGTATTGATTTGATTATTTTGTTGTTGAATGGTTAGGTTGTCTGAATCACTGGGGCAAGCCGTGGCATTGGTATGCGATTAATTGCTATTTTAATTAACAAATTTATGTGTTTAATGTTTGATTTAGTAATGTTAAGTATTGACTTCATGGTTTGAATGCTGATAATTAGCTGTTTGAGGTATGCCTTGGAGCTCCTTTGATGAATTCAGGAGAATACTTGTTTTGTTTGTTAGAAAAATAGCATATACCTATGTGAAATTATAGCTTTAAATTAAATTCATTTTTGTGTATGTTGTGTGTATATATTCTTTTATTTTTCACTTAGCAGTTTTCATCTTCTTGAAATAGGTTTTATGTGCATAAACGACCAGGCCAAGTTCATTATACCAATATTGTTAATGTTTTAGGAATAGAAATTGTCAAACTGGGATGAATTTGGATGGGAGTGGGATCCTGTTCTGCACCGTGGTGTCTTTTTCCGAGGCAAACACCATAAATTTGTGGAATCTCATTGTTTTTTCTAGATGGTTGTTTCATTTGCTAGATGGTTCTCTATTAAATATAAATATTCGAGTTTTGAGCTTATTATGTAATTTTGGAATGACCACCTTTCAATTGCAACCAAGAAAAGGATTGATGACTTCTGGTGGAAAATTTTAAAATGCTTTGGGTTCTTATTGTTAACTTTGAATGCCCTAGTAACTTTTGTGCTTTACTGATTTTAAGATGATGCTTAATGTTTTGCAGGTGTGTACATTATCTCTTGATGAAACCTGGCCTTAATGTTGAATCAAGTCTTTAAACTTGTTTAAATGGGTTAGGTGTTCGAGATTTTGGCCTTTTCCATATATTTTTTTAATCATAAAGAAAATAATTTGGAAGCATGAGATTTTATTTTAGTTCCTCTATCTTTTTCCAATTACTGACGCTTTGAGCTCTAGTTTTGGTTCTTTCACTCTAGGCATCTTTCCTCTTATTTTCCAAAATGTTGTGTGAGTTTTTCCTACTTTGGAGCTTCATTTGTTCCATGTTTTATAGAAAGTCTTATTTTTCTCTTTACTATTGGATGGAATGGGAGGTTCTTGCCAAACAACTTGCAAGTTTAGGTGCTAAGCTTATCATTTCTGCTCGAAATGAAGCTGAATTAGAGAGTCAAGAAATAGTTTTCTAGTATGTCCTTCCACTACGAACTCTAATCCCTTTTGCTCTTATTTTTCTCTTTAACCCATTTTCTTGATATGTGGCTGGTATCTATGCACAAAATTCAAGTGGTATAATTATATCATCACAAATTTTATATTATGAGATGGCTACAATGACTCATTTTGGAATATAAGGTTCATGCATAACATGGGTTACTGCTAGTATATACATATTGATAAGTTTTAGTTTATGTTTCTAATGATTCCTTGCATTTCCATTGCTTTTTTTGCACCATATCCTTTTGGTTTTTGAAATGCTTTTAAATTAGTTCAATTTTTGAATGATGAAAGAAAAAGTCTTGCTATCTAGATGGAGATGCATTTTTAGCTGATGATGAGCGGTGCTGCAGGGAAGACACCTACACCAGGTCAGGCCGTATACTCTGCTTCTAAATTTGCTCTAATTGGGTACTTTCACACTCTGCGTTCTGAGGTATGATTACAATTTCTGTAGTAATTACTATGGTGCAAAATGAAAATTGCACATTGTACATTCTGCAAATTTTACCAACTGCTTGCATACACTATTATACTTCAAAAAAATTTAGAAGAAAAGGCAGCCAATGCTGTGAGTTCCCTAGACTGATGAGATCTGTTGTAGCCATGTACTTAATTTGATACATTTCATAGTCACTAAGTTATCATTCTTGAGAGTTTTGAATTGATTTAGAACTCAATGTGGTTGGTTTATTGGCCTAATGTAAAGGTATCAGGTGGCATTTACTGATATTATTTGTCAGGAGAGCTTGAAAGCATGGACTAGAAGGTTTACTGAAAATTGTTCATTTGTGGCAGTTGGAACGTTTAAAAGTTTGATTAATGAATTGTTCTTCAGATTATTGATAGAATCTTACTTAAACAGGGCAGAAAAGATCAAATCTTTCTTGTTTGTCTTTCAGGATGGAGTACATTTGTTGTCTACTATTTATCTGTCTTACACTTAGGGATAAAATATTAATTTTGGGAGGCTTCTCTTGGTGGATGACCAGGAAACAAAATGGACAATAATTTTCTATATGCACTCATCATAGATGTTTCTATATGGAACCACTCTTGTTTTATTTTGTAAATGGCTTCTTGGTTGTTTTCTGGCTGTCTATTTTGATTTTCATAATTTCTTTGCAATGTTTGCTTTGCTTGAGGCTTTATATCTAAAAAAAGATCTAGAAATTGGGTAGTCTGTGTTCTGATCTATTCCCCTTCATAATGTGTATTGATCAGGTGCAAGCTTGGATTTGAGGAACATATATCTCTATGCTAACAAATTGGAACTCAACCGGTACCTTGTACAGTGGTGAACACCAACATTGTAGATTTTGACTTTACTAGCATTCTATTTGGATTGTAATTTTTTCATAAAAGAACTTTTTCCAAGTTTTTAGTTGTAATAACTTTCACATATGGCTCCAATTTTGAGACTCAAATGGAATGCTTGATTAAATTACAATGTTATACGGTATGAATTCTTGTCATTGCTATTCCTAGAGTGCTTAATGTTACAATTTTTTTTTTTTTATTTTATTATTTTATTTTATTTCTTTTTGCAATGGTAACAAGATGTTTTTCTTTGTTTTTTACGACGGCAAAATAGCGGTCGCTATAAGTAATTTAGGTGGTCGCAAATAATTTGCGACTGTTGCCTTGCCGTCGCAAAAAGTATTTGCCACCCCCATATTTGCGACCCCCATTTGCCGTCGCATGGGCCGTCGCAAAAGGCTTTTTGCGACTGTTTTTTATTATTTACGACGGTTTATAGCGGTCGCAAAAAGTACTTTTTTTAGTAGTGTTGAGCGCAAGAAGGCCCACTCGAGCGGAAAACCAAAAACCAAAACTCCGCTCGAGCGCATAATGACCCGCTCGAGCGTAACACCAAAAACCTGGGCAACTACACTTGAGACCAAAACTCAACCTACCTGTTCAAAACACGCCCAACACATCCTAAAACTCAAATATATGGAATTAACGGATGACAACAAGATAAACAACCACCAACTCCCCGAAACCAAAGTCCGGAATACAACAATTACAAAAAGGGAAAACCGGAATCGCTATAACCTTCCCCCCTTAAAGAATTTTGTCCCCAAAATTAAATACAAGTTCTTCAAAAACAAGATTTTCTCAATTCCCAACAATATTACTATATAATATTAAACAACCCGGCCCATTACCGGCCAATCTCATCTCTTTTCAAGAGCCAAATCTCATTGTATATAACAACCTGAATTACCAACATGCATTCCTTTGAAATTTTACCAATTTCAACACATTCCCCACAATTCTATAACACTTGCAACATTAATATTATGCTTGCATTTCCACAATGTTAAAAATAACTCCCATCAATCACAACATATACAATGTTTTACAACTTAAGACATATTCAATGCTTTTAAAGTTCACAATATTACAAAATTACTAATGCATGATTAAACATCAGCAAACAAATCCGGATATTTCTCGCGGACCTCTAACTCATGTTCCCAAGTGGCTTCCTCCACTCCGTGCTGTTTCCACAAAACCTTTACCAAGGGAATGGTCTTGCCTCGCAAGACTTGATCCCGCCTATCCAAGACCCGAACCGGTCTCTCCTCATATGAGGCATCCTCATCTACTTCTAAGTCGGTCCAATCCAATACAAGCGTTGGATCCGGCTCATACTTCCGAAGCATACTCACATGAAATACGACATGCACTCCGGACAATTGCAGCGGCAAAGCCAAACGATAAGCAACCTCCCCAATCCTCTCAAGGATCTCAAAGGGACAGATAAACCGAGGGGATAACTTCCCACTCTTCCCAAACCTCATCAAACCTCGCCTAGGTGATATTTTCAAAAAAACATGATCACCCGTCTCAAAAGCTAAAGGCCTCCTCCTACGGTCGGCATAACTCTTTTGACGATTCTGGGCTGTAGCAAGCCTCCTACGGATAAGCTCGACTTTCTCCGTTGTTTCTCTCACCAACTCTGGTCCCAACAAAGGTGCATCACCCACCTCGGCCCAACAAACTGGAGACCTACAAGGTCGGCCATGCAAGGCCTCAAACGGAGCCATACCGATACTCGACTGAAAGCTGTTGTTGTAGGCAAACTCCACTATGGGTAAGTGCCTCTCCCACGTCCCACTAAAGTCCAGGACACAACCTGGAAGCATATCCTCAAGGATCTGAATAGTACCCTCGGACTGTCCGTTAGTCTGAGGATGATAAGCTGTACTAAAAGTCAACTTAGTGCCCAAGGCGCTCTGCAAACTCTGCCACAACCTAGTAGTAAAACAAGGGTCTCTATCTAAGACGATCGTCACTAGGACCCCGTGCAACCTCACTATGTCCCGAATATACAAGTCGGCAAGATGATCTACCAAATCTCTCACGCGCATAGGGATAAAGTGCGCCGACTTAGTCAACCGGTCTACAACCGCCCAAATAGCATCACTACCCCGCTGAGTCCTCGGAAGACTTACAACGAAGTCCATAGTGACATGCTCCCTCTTCCACTCAGCAATAGGCAAGGGTTGCAACAAACCCGCTGGCCTCTGATGCTCGGCCTTCACTTGCTGACAAGTAAGGCACTTAGACACGAAAACCGCCACATCCTTCTTCATACCTCGCAACCAAAACTGGCGACCCAAATCCCGATACGTCTTAGTGACTCCCGGATGCACCGCAAGGCGTGAATGGTGAAACTCTCGGAGTACTTCCTCTCGGCAAGACTCCGGCACAAACAAATGGTCTCGGTATCTCACACTCTGGTCGGGATACACCGTCAAACCTTTCTCAACTTTCCCACTGGAGATCTTCTCTCTGAAGGACTCTACCTCAAGGTCACCTCTCTGTGCCTCTAACACTCGAGTCACAAGTGTAGGCTGCGCAACAACAGGAAATAACGCCGCAGCCTCAACGAATTCGCCCAAAATCAAATCAAACTCGCCAAGTGCACCCAACATCTCCCACTCCCAGATGGCTATACAAGCTACATCACTAATGGATTTCCTGCTAAGGGCATCGACCACTACATTGGCCTTTCCCGGGTGATAGTGCAACTCAAAGTCGTAGTCCTCAATGAACTCCATCCACCTTCTCTGTCTCAAATTCAAGTCCCTCTGTGTAAACAAGTACTTCAAACTCTTATGGTCCGACAACACCTCGAACCTCTCACTATAAAGGTAGTGCCTCCAAATCTTCAAGGCAAATATCATTGCTGCTAACTCTAGGTCATGTGTAGGGTAATTCTTCTCATGTATTTTCAACTGACGTGATCCATAGGCCACCCCTTTCCCCTCCTACATTAACACACAACCCAAGCCCTCTTGTGAGGCATCACAATAAACTGCATAACCCAACCCTCTCTCCGGAATAATCAAGACCGGAGCGGTGGTCAATCTAACTCTTGGAACGACTTTTCACAAGTCTCACTCCACACAAATTTGACTCCCTTCCGTGTCAATCTAGTCAATGGCGAAGCTAGCCTGGAGAAATCCTTCACAAACCGGCGGTAATGCCCAGCTAACCCCAGAAAACTGCAGATCTTAAACACACTCTTAGACTGTGCCCAACCTTGCACTGCCTCAATCTTGGATGTATCAACAGACACCCCTTTCCCGGAAACCACATGGCCTCAGAACTTGACTTCCCCCAGCCAGAACTCACACTTCCCAGACTTGGTATACAGCCTATAGGCTCTAAGTAACTCAAGCACCACTCTCAAGTGTTCCTCGTGCTCCTCCTCTGAAGGTGAATAGATAAGAATGTCGTCCACGAAAACGACCACAAAACGATCTAACAATTCCTGGAAGATCCGGTTCACCAAGTCCATAAAGACTGCCGGTGCATTGGTGAGTACAAACGGCATCACCAGAAACTCATAGTGGCCATACCGCGTACGAAATGCCGTCTTCGGAATATCCTCCTCCCTGACCCTCAACTGGTGGTAACCCGATCTCAAGTCTATCTTAGAGAAACAACGGGACCCCTTCAACTGGTCAAACAGATCATCTATACAGGGCATAGGGTACTTATTCTTAACCGTAGCCCGATTCAACTTCCGGTAATCTGTACAAAGTCTCAAGGCACCATCTTTCTTTTTAGCAAAGAGGGCCGGCGCTCCACACGGCGAAACACTAGGGCGAATGAAGCCCTTATCTAGCAATTCTTGAAGCTGAATCTTCAACTCACTCAACTCGGCTGGGGCAAAATGATAAGGTGCAATAGAAATCGGCGCCGTGCCGAGCACTAAATCAATAGAGAACTCGATCTCTCGATGAGGTGGCAAACTAACGAGATCCTCGGGAAAGACGTTCGAGTACTCACAAACCACTCTCGGCAACACAGTCTGGGTCTCACCGCACTCACTACTCAAGAAGCTAGCAAGTAGACCACTAAGCTCACCCCGCCCTCGCGGATCATACACCGGTGGCAACACACTACCAACCCAATCCCCCAAGAAATGGAAACACTCCCCGCTCAAGGTACATATTGTAACCCTCTGGGGGTAGCAATCGATAACAGCCCGGTATGACGATAACCAGTCCATACCCAAAATAACATCAAAACCCGTCATAGGCATAACTACAAAAGGAAACGGAAGCCGGCGATCGGTGACTTCTATATCACAACCCCTACATCCTTGTTTCAAAATCAACTCACCTCCAATAGGTGACACTACACAAATAGGAGATGCTAACTGTGCCAACTCCAATCCCAAAACAGAAGCAAATGCAGCAGATACAAAAGAATGAGATGCACCCGTATCAATCAATACACTAGCAACCAAGTTGCAAAACAAGAAGGTACCTCTCACAACTGATGGAGTAGGTACAAGATCCTACGCGGTAACAGCGTACACGCGGCCAGTAGGCCCCTGATCCACCTGCTCACGCCTCGGAGCATACGACTATTGCATAGACTGGGATGACGAGGCTCCCGGATTGGCCCTCGAGGCCTGCACAGACTGAGATGGCTGAAAACCCTGCGTCTACCTAGAACCAGACACGCCCAAAGTGGCACTCGACTGTGGGCAAAACCTCTTCAGGTGCCCAGGCTGAACACACTGATAACAAGACAAGGGTTGGTCCCTGCCATGACTCTGGCTCTACGGTCTAGCTGAAGATGAAGCAGCTCTCTGACCTCCTCCCCTCTATGGGCAAACCGAAGCCTTGTGGCCCAGCTGACCACACTTGTAATAGGTGAAATCTCCTTGATTGCCTCTCCCCGAGCTTGCACTCGGCACTGGAAAGGTCGATCTAGCAACACCACCCTGAGACTGCTGAGGGTTAGCACCCCTCTGTCTCCTGCCATCCCCCTGACCATCCTAGCTCCTCTTGGAGCCTCTCTGTCCCTCCCATTCCTGCATCATGATCTCCATATGGGCTGCAGCATCAACCAAGCGCCCATAGTCTCGGATCATGAAACCCCCAACTCTCATCTTGAGGCCGCGCCTCAACCTCTTCTCAAACTCGATGTAGCGGTGTTCCTTGGACGCCACAAGTTCAAGTGCGAACCTGGACAAGCTAGTAAAAGCAGCCTCATACTCGGCCACTAAAGAACTCAACTGTGAAAGCTGGCAGAACTAGTCTCTCAGCTTCTCCCTGACTGCTGGAGATAAGTACTTCTCCTGAAAAGCCTCCACAAATGCCTCACACGTGCCCACAATACGGCCCCTCATGTATTTCTACCAATGACCCGCACCCCCTTTAAGCTGGAAGGATGCCAAGGTCACTTTCAACGCTTCGTCCTCGATGCCGAGCATCTCGAACGTCTTACTCAACTGTTCCAGCCACTCATCAGCCTTAAGTGGCTCCTTTGGATCCCCAATAAACTCATCCGGGTTAGACCAGAAGAACTCCCTCTTCAAAAAGGAAGGCCCTGCCTCAACAACCTGGGCCTGCACTGGAGCCTGAACTGGATTCTCAGCTTTCAGAATACCCAAAGACTCCCTCAAAGCATCGGTTATCCCTCGGGCTAAAGCGCCCATAGCCTCTTGACCTGCTGGCTCGGCTACATTGGCCTGGCCAACCCCCTCCTACTGTGCCGGAATATCATCCGGTGAAGGCATCTTCTGCCTACCACGTCTGCCACGCCTACCACCTCTTCCTCGTCCTGACATCCTAATAAAGGTAACGAAGAACATTAGCACATTCATATGTGTGCCAAAACTAAACACTCGCGTCCTAATACATGGACAACTGTAATTCACTCTACGTAAGCACATAAACACATATGCACTTACGAATTTCATTTCCGGATAATGATAGTCCCGAGGCGTTACTAGAGTTCCGATTAGAAACAGCATTGATCAAGGGTTTTTCCAACAAGACTCGCAGAAACCCAAGGATCCAATCAACATCCTGGAAACTAAATCCCATACCCAAGTAGTCACATAAACATGTTATCAAATAAACACATAATGTCACACATAAGTCTCTAACAAGCGAGACAAACTCATTGTGATACTAATCACTTCCCACGTACCCAAGGTATTCGAACCCGGTACGCTCTGATACCAAGTTGTAACGCTCTCAAAATAAACTCATAAATCATCCAACAATAGCATGCTTAAACATAAGTGAATAAAGCATTAATATATTCCATCAGAGTAGTCTTCACAAAATGTATTAAATGTTGACAGCAAAAGTAAATGCCCTATGGGCTTACAACTTTCCAAGTCAACACTTGGTTACAAAAAGGGAGTACTAACTCTATACACAGAAAGCCCTTGGCTTGATATACATGTAATACAATCAAAAATACAAAACAGCCCAACAGTGTCAAGCCTCCCAAGCTATGTCCTTGGAGGTGGCATGCTACCTGTACCTGAAAATGATGTCCCATATAGGGTGAGCCACAACCCAGTAGAAATAAACTAAACCAACTATAAACAATGACTAAAATAATAGCATTCAATAGATGGTCCACACTTGTATTCCAACGTATGCCGTATTACAGTTTCACTACAATCATGCCCATGGCACACTTCAGTTTCCATTTCTTATTCAACTTTAAGTTTGAAAACAAGGCTTAGAACCTAGCCAAATAACTTAATGAGATTTAGACTCATCTTTAAAACACATTCGAAATTCATGATGGATACACATTTTGGGGCTGTATCAATAACACATTGAAACGCTTCTCTACTTCACAATTGATAACGATATACATTTTGCTGCTATATCAAATCAATTCAAACACTTCCATAATCCACACTAGATACACATTGTAGTGCTGTATCAATGTCACACGAAATCCGGTTTAGAGGTCCATTCCCTATCTTCCCCTAAACCGTGGAGTACATCCCCTATCTCCTCCCACACACAATGTATATAAACATAGATCATATACACAATCATTCAATACATAAAGTTAATGTATTATTCCAACCGCTATACTCGATAGCATACTCAATCGATTAGTTTTAGTTTGCCTAATCATCATGCATTGTCTACAACAATCAAGACTATCCTCCACCGATAGCCCAAAGCAGTTATTTCTAAACAGAAAATAAATGCACCGAATGGATAAAATATCAACATTTCAATTAGGTGAGTGATAGACGATCCAACTACACCCTTTAATCCCATATGTTCCCAAGTTCAACATTTTCAATTCAACTTCTCATTTCTCAAAATTAATTTCACAAATTAATTCATCAATGTAATTAGGGTATTTTCCATAATTAACAAAACAACCCTAAGGTTCCATTTCTATCAATAACCCAACATTTATCTCATTTCTCCATGCTAAACATGCATATAGGCTTATATAAATAAAACCCCATCTTTTGTAAAATTACCCAAAGACCCAAACTTTCTCAAAATTACCCAACAATCCCCAACATATCAAAATGTTAAAATTTGAAGACAAAGCTCATAGGATATCCCTACCTCGAAGTTAGAGCTCAAATGGAGAAGAAAACCAAAACCAAAGTGCTTGAAACTCCAAACTTTTTGGATCAAAACGAAGCCCTCGACGATCAACACGCTTTTTACAAAGGCCGAAGGATAGGAGAACACTCTAACTAGATCAAACCTTAGAGAGAAGAGAAATCCTAGAGAGAGAGGCTCTGAAAAGTGTTTGTAGAAAGTAAGAGAGAGAGAGAGTGAATGTAAAAAGTGATTAAAAAATGCCCAGCTACCCACCGATATACGACACTCCCGCTCGAGCGGAGAATAGAACGCTCGAGCGTCAGGCACAAAAATCTAGACACGCTCGAGCTCAAGAAGGCCCGCTCGAGCTCCAAGACACAAGAATAAAATTCATCCGCTCGAGCGCAAAAACCAGTCCGCTCGAGCATAGATTTCCCCTCCCAGAACTTTCATAGACAAAGCACTAGCCGCTCAAGCGCGACCTGCTCGAGCGTAGGAAACCTGCTCGAGCGTAAAAAACACATTTGCAGAAGTTTTGCAGGGACACGAGATACTGGGAGCGTGTAAATCCCGCTCGAGCGCAAGAAGGCCCGCTCGAGCCGAAAACCAAAAACCAAAACTCCGCTCGAGCGCATAATGACCCGCTTGAGCGTAACACCAAAAACCTGGGCAACTACACTTGAGATCAAAACTCAACATACCTGTTCGAAACACGCCCAACACATCCTAAAACTGAAATATATGGAATTAAAGGATGACAACAAGATAAACAACCACCAACTCCACGGAACCAAAGTCCGGAATACAACAATTACAAAAAGGACAAACCAGAATCGCTATAGAAGCTAGAGATTTGGAAGTGATTCAAGGGAAAACACATAGATCTGAGATAAGGTATGAAAATCTATGTAGAATCTTTGTAAATAACTCATATTTTGTTTGATCGAGCCTCCAAGGTAGAGATTTTTCCTTTGACTCACATCGTGTTATGACTTTTGTTTGATTTTTCTATAATGGTCTTGGGATATGTAAACTATATGTATGGACTTTTCTATGGTACATATGTTTTTGCATGGACATGTAAATGTGTGAATGTGCTATGATGTAAGCTGCATAGTTTTGCTCATATTGGCACACCTTAATGGACTTCTTCATCTATGATATGCTTCCGCTCATGACCCCATTATTATAATTATTCTGTATGTTTGCATGAGGCCATAGGTAATCAAGTGATTGATGGCCGATTATGGTCCAATCCTCTAGTGGTGAATTTGGGTCGTGACAGCAATCTTACTTAAGTTTATTCAATTAAATCTAATCAAGTCGATTTGAATCAATTTATAATCAAATTTCACGATAGCCTCTAAAAATTATGCTAATCACAATGGTACAGTCCATTTTGGTTTCTGTTGCCTCTACGGCTCTCAATTTCAATTTATAACTAAACACAAAACAAATTTTCCTATAATCAACATATATGAATTTAAAAACATACACAAACACATGATTAGCATCCAAATTCATATTAAGCACATAATCACAAGTGTAATTAAAGCTTAACAGCATAACACGAACTGGGTTGTCACACGGGGAGTCAAAGTAGCCTCCCTTCTAAGTTGAATCTTTTTAGATAGCAAAGCTACCTTTTCAACAAATCTTCATAAGGTATTAATGCAACGTCTACAAAAAATAAAGGATAGGTTACATAAAAGATATATATAGATATATAAGTATGATAATAATTACAAAGTTGTGTATTAAGTAATAACAAGGGTTTTTATATTACAATCCCAAAACAAGATTACAAAGAGTGACTTAACAAAACTAGTTCTATTTCCTTCTAGGATAGCCATACATCTTCGAACGTTTCTGAGGCACTGTCTTCCGGATAAAGATCTTCAGCGCCTGCTATGAAACGCCGTGAGTTTGGGATGCTCAGTAAACTCGCACACACCCCATCCATTTTTTCCAAACCAATACACAATTACAATAATGGCACGATCATATCATACAGCAGGAGCAATAATCAAGAAGAACTTATAATAAATTTTTGTTATCAAGAAAAAAGTCAATCAAGTTAATTCTAGGCAACTCCCCAAAAGAAATGTCGTTCCTACCCAACACTCCAAGCTTGGCTTAAGGTAAACCGTTACCCTTTCCTACTCACCATTCCAGATGCCCAACTCCTAGCTCTATATCCCCAGATCGTGTCATCTTGGAATAGAGGATAGTTATAACATGTCAGCCATAAGAATTCTCATTTGTGTTCGGTGGGATAACCAAATCATGTATATCATTTGCATTCTATGTGTATGATTTATGTGTTATATATTTGTAAGGAGATTTTGATTTGAATTAGAAATTGATTACATATAAGACTCAGAAACCTTAAGTGACAAACTTAATTGATTCAATCTAATATGTAGAGTGTAAGAGAAACTCAATTGAAAATTAAGTGGGATTAGTAATGTAATAACCCTCACGCTATCCTAACCATACTTATATGCGTTCATGTGATTCTGTCTTGTAAACTTGCATTTCGAGTCTTGTCCTTGTTCGTTTAAATGTTACAGCATGTTTTGTACCCTGCTTGGTGTGAGTTTAGCCGAGGGCGCCTTTAGTCTAGAACTTCCTTGGAACCACTTTGTTTGACCTCTACCTTCGCTTTGGCATGCTGGCCAAGATGTCATTATCTAGGCCGAGGTGTTCATCACCAAGGCCGAGGTGTGAATCATCTAGGCCGAGATGTTACCTTTGCACCCAAGTGATCTTGTCCCGGAGTGGTATGACCTAGACCGAGGTGTGGCACATCTAGGCCAAGGTGTGGCACAGCTTAGTCAAGTGTTGTCCTTCCTAGCCGAGGTCATTATTTCCTACTTGCCGATGTCTTGTTCTTAGCCGAGATCATTACTTGCCAGAGTGCCCATGGCGTCTTGCTTGTTAAACACACTTTGTTATAGTTTTGTCTTGCCACTCAGCCACCTTTCTGTGTAGCACCAACCAGCCGCTGCCACGTGCCTCTGTAGAGGGTTAACTCAGCCAGCAGACTTAGAAATGTATCATTTGCTAGATGTCTTTGTTTGTGAGAAGAGAGAAGCTCTAGAAGAAGAAGAAGAAGTTTAGAGTGAGAGAGTGAGTTTCGAGTTGGATTCCTAGAGATCAAACCATTAGATTCGCATATTGAGGTTAGATTCTTGATCTACTCTTGCCATTCTTATTGATCATCTAGTTGCATTGCATGATCGAACCCGTTTTGCATGTCATGCATTGATTTAAAGTTGGTTTTAGAAAGAGAAAATGGTGTTCATGTGTTCTTGAAAGAAAGGTCTTGTTTGATCTGAAAGTTTGCATTAGGTTTCATGTTTTTGTGTTTGTTCTCACTAGATCCTTGAATATGGGTACCCAAGTCCATGTTTTTGAACTCATAGCATGAAATCTCAGATTTTGTAATAGCAAATCACGATCTTTGCATTCATCTTCCTCATGTTCATGTTCTTCATGTTCATCATATTCTTCAAGAAAGGGAAAACCAGATTTATTTTCCCCGACTTCATTCCGTTGAATGTGGCCATCGAGGCAACACCTCGGCAAGGAGGTGTGGGACCTCGGCCTAGACCTGGTAATTGCCCAGCATATTTCCCGAGATAAAGAACTGTGTTCGTTTTGATTTGACTTAGTCTTGAGGAACGCCAAGATCATCTGCATGCATGTGAAACTTGTTTGAAAGTGCATTCAACAGACTTTGCCATGTGTTTGTAGGGTTGGACTTGCCTTGACCCCGACGTTTGAAGAACTAAGTGAGTGGTATTTTTAATAAAGCTATGTTATAATGCTTTGATAAAAGTCTTGTTTTGCTTCGTTTTGGAAAGTATTTGTAAGCATGAATGGTTATTCATATTTGGAAAATATAGATATATATACATATCTTATTTTGATGACATTCTTGGAAAGTCCGTACGTGCTAAGGGACTATAAGCATTTGTAGCACAAAGTTTGGAAGTCCGTATGTGCTAAGGGACTATAAGCATTTGTAGCACAAAGTTTGGAAGTCCGTACGTGCTAGGGGACTATAAGCATTTGTAGCACAAAGTTTGGAAGTCCGTATGTGCTAAGGGACTATAAGCATTGTGGCACAAAGTTTGGAAGTCCGTACGTGCTAAGGGACTATAAGCATTGGTAGCGAAAACTTTGGAAGTCCGTACGTGCTAGGGGACTCTAAGCATTAGTAGCACAAGTCCTTAGTGTCCGGGTACTATAATGCAACAACACCATTGAATTGAGATATCTCCCTTGCCTTGCCTTGCCTTGTCTTGTCTTGTTTGCCACTGACGGTTTACCGTGTGGGTTTTGCTTGCCAAGATGTCATCACTTGTATTATAATGATGTTAGTAAGCATCCTTTGAAATTTGACAGATTAGCTAGATGGGCTTGGCTTATCCTTTGACTTGCACTAATTATGTTACGTATTGTTTGATAAAGATCTTGAATACCAGCCATGCAAACCCCTTTATTTCTTATACCATTCACTGAGTATCCAAGCTCACCCTCTCTATATATATGTAGGTGATGAGCAGGAAGGCGGTGACGCCTAGGTGTGACTCGCAAGCTTGTTTTGGGTTTTTGTCATGTCGGCTTAACTTGTGTACATGTCGGTAGTCTTGAAAACTATGTTTCTCGGCTTATAATGCTTGTAAATTACACATGTCGGCTGGAGAAGCCTTTTGATCAAGATTTAAAATGTATTTTGTACCTTATTGTATTTGTATCCAAGTTGTAATGTTATGTAAAGTTGTATGCCATTCCATGTAACCTACGCACTGCTCTTATGGACCACTTGTATTTTAAGATTTTTGCTTCCGCACTTGTGAGCCCCATATATAATTATACTCTGTTTGTGTGTGAATCTTGAAAGATGGCCTTCGGTAATCTCAGATTACTGGCCATCACGGCACTAAACTACTAGGGGCGGTTTGGGGTCGTGACAGATTGGTATCAGAGCACGCATTCCTTATAGTACGTTATTCACACACTTTGAGTCCTAAAGAGCATAAGATGTCCCTTAGAATAATTTTAAGATTGCATAATATTGCTTGTTACTTGACAAGGTGTGCATTATCTCGGCATAATCAATTGTTATTTGCATACATGGTTCTTGGCTCAGTTTGTTTTAAGGTTACATTTTGCCTACTCATAGCATCATGAGGAGAAGTAGACTATCAGTTGGCCGAGATCGATCAGAGGATAGATTGGACAGACTGGAAAGACTGGTTGAAGGTTTAACCCATGAATTGAGGCAGATGAGGCAACAGAATGCAAGCGTTACATCTACTCCGGCCGAACAGACGGATGGCCGACATGCAGCTCCACCTCTTCCAGTGCCCCAAGTGCCTCCACAGCCAGGCTTGTATGGGAAGGGGACGATGACTTTGATTAAAGAGTTCAAGAAGATGAACCCACCAAGATTCGCAGGGGGCGTAGAGCCGATGAAGGCCGAGGCGTGGGTTTTGGAAATAGAAAAGCTGTTTGAGATCTTTCCTAGCACCGACACTCAGAAGGTGGCATTAGCAGCATTCACGTTAGACGACGACGCTCGAAGGTGGTGGATGATGATCCGGGAGGCTAACCCAGGTTTAACTTGGGCCAGATTTTTAGAACTGTTTTACAACATGCATTTTCCGCTTAGCGTTCGAGATCGCAAGACCACAGAGTTCCAGACTCTGACACAAGGCAACAGAACAGTGGCAGAGTACGACCGTGCCTTCACCGAATTGGCGAGATATGCGCCTCATATGGTCAGTGATGAGTATAGGAAAGCCAGGAAGTTTGAAAGTGGACTACGTGGACCAATTTAGGATCGGGTCAACATTCTCAACATGCCAACTTACGCCGAGGTGTTAGACAAGGCCATCTTGGCGGAAGCCAACTTAAACCGATATCAAAGTTCAGGAGAGAGTCAGAGGAAGAGACAGAACTATGAAGGTCGTCGGATGCCGTTTAATGCCAAGAAGAAGGCGAATGTGGGCAGTTCCAGCAACTCAGATCGGGATAGAAATGCTAAGCCGACGTGTGCGAGTTGTGGGAAGCCGCATCTCGGGGTTTGTCGCTGGGCGATAGGAGCCTGTTTTGAATGTGGCGAGATAGGCCACCGCGTGAAGGACTGTCCAAAGGCAAGAGCTAATGATGGTAAGAAAAATGGGACCACCTCAGGCTCTGCACAAGGAAGCAACGTTGGAAGGACACAGATGAGACAGAGCAGAGTTTTTGCTTTAGTGCCAGGAGACACCCAGAATGCTGAAACGGTAGTGTCAGGTGCACTCTCAATTTGCTCTCAAGTTGCATACGTCTTGATTGATTCGGGCTCTACGCATTCCTTTGTATCTGTTAAATTTGCTGAGAAGTTGAACAGACCATTAGAACCCCTTGATTATGTGCTATCTGTATCTACTCCCTCTGGGGGAACTATACTTATTGCATCCATATATAGGGCGTGTGTTGTGATGATTGAGGATGTAGAATTATTAGCTGATTTGATGCCATTTAGCATGACCCACTTCGATGTCATATTGGGAATGGATTGGTTAGTAGCGCATCATGCATCCATTAATTGTGTTACTAAGAGTGTTTCATTGAAGACCCCAAACAAAGCCGAGGTCTTTTTCCAGGGTGAAGGAGTAGTACCCCCACCCTACTTAATCTCATCCATGAAAGCCTATAAGTTGATCCAAAAGGGGTGTCAAGGGTATTTGTGCAGTATACTAAGTGATTTGAATGGAAGTGTTGAATTAGCCGGCATACCAGTTGTTAAGGAATTTCCGGACGTTTTTCCAAATGAGCTGTCTGGCCATTTAGTCGATAGAGAAATAGAGTTTACTGTGGACCTTGTGTCGGGAACGCAACCTATCTCCAAAACACCATATAGGATGGCCCCTGCTGAACTTAGAGAACTGAAACTACAGTTACAAGAATTGTTGGATAAGGGATTCATTAGGACGAGCACTTCACCGTGGGGAGCACCCGTTTTATTTGTTAAGAAGAAGGATGGCACCTTTCGCCTTTGCATTGATTACAGAGAACTTAATAAGGTAACCATCAAGAACAAGTACCCATTGCCTAGGATTGACGATTTGCTTGATCAATTACAAGGGGCACGAGTCTTTTCCAAGATTGACCTTAGGTCGGGCTACCACCAGCTGAAGGTTAAAGCCGATGACGTTGAGAAGACTGCTTTTCGGACAAGGTATGGCCACTACGAATTTTTGGTAATGCCTTTCGGAGTGACCAATGCTCCTACAGCGTTCATGGACTTGATGAACAGAGTCTTTAAGCCGTATTTAGATGAGTTCGTAGTTGTTTTTATTGATGACATATTGATCTATTCCAAGAGTACAATTGAGCACGAGAATCACCTGAGGCTTGCCCTGCCAATCTTAAGAGACAAGAAGTTGTACGCCAAGTTGAGTAAGTGTGAATTTTGGCTTTCCAGCATCTCATTTTTAGGGCATGTGATTAATGAAGAGGGTATATCAGTTGATCCGAGTAAGATTAAAGCCATTGTGAATTGGCCGACGCCGACCAACGTGTCCGTGGTTCGTAGTTTTCTGGGCTTGGCGGGTTATTACAGAAAGTTTGTGAAGGACTTCTCAAGGATAGCAGTACCGTTGGCACAACTAACTAGGAAAGGAACATCATATGAATGGACCGATGTTAGAGAATCAGCCTTCCAAGAGTTGAAGACGAGGTTAGTTACGACACCAGTCTTTGTACTCCCGTCAGGTAATGAGGAATTTCAGATTTTCAGCGATGCTTCATATAAGGGTTTGGGTTGTGTGTTAATGCAAGGGGGCAGAGTCATAGCATATGCATCCCGTCAGTTGAAACTTCATGAGAAGAACTATCCAACCCATGATCTTGAGCTAGCAGCCGTGGTGTTTGCTTTGAAGTTTTGGCGTCACTACTTGTATGGAGCCTCTTGCCAAGTTTTTACGGATCACAAGAGTTTGAAGCATTTGTTCACCCAAAAGGAACTAAATCTGAGGCAGAGAAGATGGCTCGAATTATTGAAAGATTACGACATGCAGATTCAGTATCACCAAGGTAAAGCAAACTCGGTAGCCGACGCATTAAGTAGGAAGTCAGTGGGAAGTATGGCATGCCTAGCCATGATTTCAGTGGAGCCGACTACTATTGGGGAAGTAAGGGCAAGGCAAATGGAGGATGGATTCCTGAAGAAGGTAGCCGACGAGATCACCACCAAGCCGAGGTTGGGTTACACCCTTGAGAATGGAGTGCTTAAGTTTGAAGGAAGATTATGCGTGGACGACGTCCCAGAATTGAAAAGAAGGGTTTTGCAAGACTCTCATGGATCTAGATTTGCAGTTCATCCAGGGAACACCACGATGTATCAAGATGTAAAGCAAACCTTTTGGTGGCCAAATATGAAAAGAGAGATAGCCGAGTTCGTGTCTCAGTGTTTGTATTGTCAACAAGTGAAAGCGGAACATCAGAGGCCGGCAGGACTTCTCCAACCTTTGCCGATCCCTGAGTGGAAATGGGAAGACATCTCCATGGACTTCGTGACTGGATTGCCGAAGACACAGAAAGGAATGGATTCGATTTGGGTTATAATCGACAGGTTAACTAAGTCAGCACATTTCTTGCCGGTTAGGACTTTGTTCAGTGCCGATCGACTTGCTGTGTTGTATATGAATGAGATCGTTAGACTTCATGGTGTGCCGATGTCCATCGTGACAGACCGAGATCCAAAATTTGTTTCTAGATTTTGGCAGGTTTACAAAGGGCTTTGGGGACCGAATTGAGGTTTAGTACAGCTTTTCATCCGCAGACCGATGGCCAAACAGAGAGAAAAATTCAAACACTTGAAGATATGCTTAGACTGTGTGTATTGGACTTCAAGGGAAGCTGGGAAATGCATTTGCCATTAGTAGAGTTCGCTTACAACAACAGCTACCAAGCTAGCATTGGCATGGCACCGTACGAAGCTTTGTATGGAAGAAAGTGCAGATCGCCGATATGTTGGACTGAAGTGGGAGATAAAGCTTTGATTGGTCCTGAGTTAGTTTAGGTTACAACCGAGAAGATTAAACTCATTCGACAAAGGATCAAGACTGCTCAGAGTCGACAGAAAAGTTATGCCGACCAGAGAAGAAGGGAGTTGGAATTTGAAATTGGGGATCATGTATTCCTGAAGGTTTCACCAATGAAAGGAGTTTCAAGATTTGGGAAGAAGGGTAAATTGGCACCCCGTTACATTGGACCATTTGAAATCATTGAGAAAGTTAACCCGGTTGCCTACAGACTTGCTTTACCACCGAGATTAAGTCAAGTTCATAATGTGTTTCATATCTCGATGTTGAGAAAGTATATGCGGGATCCACTACACGTGATCGATCATTTCGGGATTGTGGTTGATGAAGGCCTAAGCTATGAAGAAGAGCCGATACGCATCATCGATAGACAAGTGAGACGATTGAGAAATAAGGCAATACCGATGGTGAAGATTGAGTGGAAAGAGCATTACAGCAAGGGTGCTACGTGGGAAATGGAAGAGGAAATGAAAGTCCGATACCCGGAGTTATTCTCGAACCAAGGTAACTCAAGTTTGGGGACCAAACTTCTTTAAGGGGGGTAGGATGTAATAACCCTCACGCTATCCTAACCATACTTATATGCGTTCATGTGATTCTGTCTTGTAAACTTGCATTTCGAGTCTTGTCCTTGTTCGTTTAAATGTTACAGCATGTTTTGTACCCTGCTTGGTGTGAGTTTAGCCGAGGGCGCCTTTAGTCTAGAACTTCCTTGGAACCACTTTGTTTGACCTCTACCTTCGCTTTGGCATGCTGGCCGAGATGTCATTATCTAGGCCGAGGTGTTCATCACCAAGGCCGAGGTGTGAATCATCTAGGCCGAGATGTTACCTTTGCACCCAAGTGATCTTGTCCCGGAGTGGTATGACCTAGACCGAGGTGTGGCACATCTAGGCCAAGGTGTGGCACAACTTAGTCAAGTGTTGTCCTTTCTAGCCGAGGTCATTATTTCCTACTTGCCGATGTCTTGTTCTTAGCCGAGATCATTACTTGCCAGAGTGCCCATGGCGTCTTGCTTGTTAAACACACTTTGTCATAGTTTTGTCTTGCCACTCAGCCACCTTTCTGTGTAGCACCAACCAGCCGCTGCCACGTGCCTCTGTAGAGGGTTAAGTCAGCCAGCAGACTTAGAAATGTATCATTTGCAAGATGTCTTTGTTTGTGAGGAGAGAGAAGCTCTAGAAGAAGAAGAAGAAGTTTAGAGTGAGAGAGTGAGTTTCGAGCTGGATTCCTAGAGATCAAACCATTAGATTCGCATATTGAGGTTAGATTCTTGATCTACTCTTGTCATTCTTATTGATCATCTAGCTGCATTGCATGATTGAACCCGTTTTGCATGTCATGCATTGATTTAAAGTTGGTTTTAGAAAGAGAAAATGGTGTTCATGTGTTCTTGAAAGAAAGGTCTTGTTTGATCTGAAAGTTTGCATTAGGTTTCATGTTTTTGTGTTTGTTCTCACTAGATCCTTGAATATGAGTACCCAGGTCCATGTTTTTGAACTCATAGCTTGAAATCTCAGAATTTGTAATAGCAAATCACGATCTTTGCATTCATCTTCCTCATGTTCATGTTCTTCATGTTCATCATGTTCTTCAAGAAAGGGAAAACCAGATTTATTTTCCCTGACTTCTTTCCGTTGAATGTGGCCATCGAGGCAACACCTCGGCAAGGAGGTGTGGGACCTCGGCCTAGACCTGGTAATTGCCCAGCATATTTCCCGAGATAACGAACTGTGTTCGTTTTGATTTGACTTAGTCTTGAGGAACGCCAAGATCATCTGCATGCATGTGAAACTTGTTTGAAAGTGCATTCAACAGACTTTGCCATGTGTTTGTAGGGTTGGACTTGCCTTGACCCCGACGTTTGAAGAACTAAGTGAGTGGTATTTTTAATAAAGCTATGTTATAACGCTTTGATAAAAGTCTTGTTTTGCTTCATTTTGGAAATTATTTGTAAGCATGAATGGTTATTCATATTTGGAAAATATAGATATATATACATATCTTGTTTTGATGACATTCTTGGAAAGTCCGTACGTGCTAAGGGACTATAAGCATTTGTAGCACAAAGTTTGGAAGTCTGTACGTGCTAAGGGACTATAAGCATTTGTAGCACAAAGTTTGGAAGTCCGTACGTGCTAAGCGACTATAAGCATTTGTGGCACAAAGTTTGGAAGTTCGTACGTGCTAAAGGACTATAAGCATTGGTAGCACAAAGTTTGGAAGTCCGTACGTGCTAGGGGACTCTAAGCATTAGTAGCACAAGTCCTTAGTGTCCGGGGACTATAATGCAACGACACCATTGAATTGAGATATCTCCCTTGCCTTGCCTTGTCTTGTCTTGTTTGCCACTGACGGTTTACCGCGTGGGTTTTGTTTGCCGAGATGTCATCACTTGTATTATAATGATGTTAGTAAGCATCCTTTGAAATTTGACAGATTTGCTAGATGGGCTTGGCTCATCCTTTGACATGCATTAATTATGTTACGTATTGTTTGATAAAGATCTTGAATACCAGCCATGCAAACCCCTTTATTTCTTATACCATTCACTGAGTATCCAAGCTCACCCTCTCTATATATATGTAGGTGATGAGCAGGAAGGCGGTGACGCCTAGGTGTGACTCGCAAGCTTGTTTTGGGTTTTTGTCATGTCGGCTTAACTTGTGTACATGTCGACAGTCTTGAAAACTATGCTTCTCAGCTTATAATGCTTGTAAATTACACATGTCGGCTGGAGAAGCCTTTTGATCAAGATTTAAAATGTATTTTGTACCTTATTGTATTTGTATCCAAGTTGTAATGTTATGTAAAGTTGTATGCCATTCCATGTAACCTACGCACTGCTCTTATGGACCACTTGTATTTTAAGATTTTTGCTTCCGCACTTGTGAGCCCCATATATAATTATACTCTGTTTGTGTGTGAATCTTGAAAGATGGCCTTCGGTAATCTCGGATTACTGGCCATCACGGCACTAAACTACTAGGGGCGGTTTGGGGTCGTGGCAAGTAAAAATTAAGATTGATTAAATTAAGACTTAATTGGAATTGATTAAGTTAATTAAGTTAAGTGCTAATCATAATTAATTTGGACTAAGTACTGATTAAATTAAGCTAAGGTATAATTAGTGTATTAAGCTAATCCCAATCAATTAATAAAAAAAGTTTGAGTGTGTGTGTGTTGATTTGTTCTAGAATTGAATTCAACTATAGAGAAGAAAAGGAAGAACTAAGAGAGGAGAAGAGGAGAAATTGTAGAAATCAACAAGAACTCAACAATCCGAGACTCTAGGCGAGATTTTCTAAGTAAATTCTTGTAGAAAATCCTCCATACACCATGAATTATTGAAATAATTGGAATCAATTGCATGAAATTCAAAAGAAATAAGGAAGAGAATGAAGAAATTGAGCTACGATCATGAATTATGAAAGTTAATTTGGAATTTCATAATTTTGGGTTTGAATTTTTGTTGTCTTGCATAAATTTGGGTTTCATTTTCAAATGCATGAGAGTTCATATCTTGCAAAGTTTTCAAAAATCTCATGAATTCATAGTTTCAATTTCATGTTTTGAAGATCAAAAGGAAAAAAGTTCAAAAAACGTGACATGAATGAAGTTTTGATTCAAGCTTTGACAAATTAAAGAAGCTTGTGAGCAAATGAATTGTAATTAATCATGTTTTTGTGTTTTCTAATGTATTTACATGTTTTTTATTAAGCCATGCATGAACCCAAACTTTGAAATTTTGTTTTGGAAGCCATTTCTTTAGATTTTCGAAAACAAATTTTGTGTAAACCGTTCGACCGGTCTTGTTACTACTCAAGTGAAGATTTGAAGCAACCAAAATTTTGTTTAGCAAAAAAAAAATTCTGAGAACTCGCATTCACCGCTCAAGCGGACTGCCCTATGTCAGCATGTTTTGAAATGCACCTTTTTGTTCATATTTTTTTTTCTTATCCTTTTACCAAACATCATTATGTATAATTTGAGCCTAACTAAGAGTAAATAAGCTAGAAACCAACATAATGTAGACACCCCATTTTTGACCGTCCTCAAGACTTGGACGTCACCGTTTGAACACTCGGTGATCATCCATGTTTGTGTTCGTTTGGAGTTCCCGGAGGTCTCGGCTACGCGCCTTGCCTCAGGATCTCCGAACTCGACCGTTTAGTGTCTGGTTTTGCACCAAACACTTCCATTTTGCCTTTGAAAGGCAGGGCAGGGCTTGTAGACCATCCCCATCCATCACTGGCAGTGGCTAGAGGTCACCGGCTGGTTTTTGCTGCCACCGGCAATTTATATTGCCGGTCGGCACTTTTTAGTGCCGGTCGGCACTTAATTTTGCCAAAATGGCATTTTTGGCCGGCCGACTACTGTGCATCTGCTTTTGCAGATATTTTAAGACAGCTGTCTTGCTTTTGCTCCCCTCCATACACGTGTATGGAGGGATCTCCCTCTTGGAAGCTTGTCTTGTAAGCTTTACAAGACAATAAGACTCTATAAGAGAGAGCCTTCTCTCTTGGCCTTAGGGTTGGAGACACTTGAGATATTTTGGGGATCTTAGACAGCCAGTGTTAGGGTTTGAGTTCTAGGGTTAGAGTTAGATACACATTATCTCTTTCTTTTTCCCTCTTGTGTGTGTTTTAGTGTGTTTAGTCCATACTATTGCACACAAACACCTAGTGTTTCACCTTCACTTAGCTACTGAGGTTCTAAGGGACTGATTTTGAAGTTTTGGTGTTGGATTCAAGCCAAGGAGGGCCATTGGAGCATCATTTGTAAAGGGGTCTTCAAGGGTGAGAATCTAGTCCCATTATTCCCCAATCTTGCATTGTATTTTTACCTGTCTTAAAATCATTTTTGAGCTTGGTGTATAATACAAAAAATTTCTGTTTTTAGGCCCTCTTGACTGTTTGTTTAGAGTGTTTTGTGGTTTGGAGGTGTTTGACCCCTCCTAGGCCTTGAAAGGCCTCATTTTGTGCTATTTTGTCCTAGTTTCGAGACTTTGGTGTTTGGGCCTCTTCACCACTGAAATCTTGAGGGATTTCAGTGGTGAAGATGGTGCCTTGAAGTCTCCAAAAGGGGAGGGCCATCCCCTCCCCTTGTTGTCCTTGAAATGGACCATTTTTGGCCTCTTGAGAGAGCACCATGTTAGAGTGTGTATTGATCATGCCTTGGCTGTTTTTTTGTACATATTATATCATGATATACCTCTGTTTATTGTTGGTTTTGGTACTCCATGCATGCTTAGCATACCTGCCATGTAATGCCATATTTATGCCTTAACATGCCTTAGGTTGTTAGCCTTTGTTCAAGCATGTTTTAGGCTTAACCTTGTGAAGGTTTTGTGCTCATTTTGCCATGTTTTAGCTCTGTCCATAATCGTTTGGGTTGATCTCGGCATGCTTAGTATAGCTCCTTTGTATTCGGGCTTGTTGGACTCAAGTATGTGGATGTGTAGAACGTGTTTCTTGCATCATTTCGGTGGTTTGAAACCACCCACCATGTCATTTCAGACCTTTTAGCATGCCTAAATGTTTGCATTTTGTGGCCCTTTTGTTGCTTCAAGAGTTGATGCTCCATGCTTCATATTTATGCCATGATGTATACCTCTAGGATTAGGTTACTTGGATGTCATCTAAGTGATTCTTGAGGCTTGTTTTTGCATGATTTGGGACTGTTTTCGTTCAATTTGGTCATTTGCTTCATGAGTCATATGATCATGCTTTAGGTCCTTAGGCCTCGTTGCATGTATAGCTTGCATGAGTAGGTTAATTTGGCATCGTTTCCTACATGTTTTCAAGGCTTATAATGCATGCTATTTTGTCCATGAATGCCTCTTTCAAGTGTGCTTGAAGGTTGTCCGATTTGTGCCTAAGTGTTGGCCCCTAATCATATGTATGTGTGCATGTGTTTTGGTCCCTTGTTTTGAGCACTTTGGCCACTGTTTTAGGCCTATTTAGAGTTGCCTAAATCATATTTAAGTACATCTTGCCATTAATTAGCATTGCCTCATGTTTGCTTGTATGCTTGCATAAGTACATTGCATTGTTCATGTTGCATGAATGATAACATGCTTAGGTTGCATTGCATCAACATGCATTCCTTGGCCCTTGATTTGGTGATAGGGATTGGGACTTTGGTTTGTTTGTATGGTTTGCATTTCATTTGACATGAAAATTGCATATTCGATTTCTTGGGCCATCATGCATGGAAATACGTGATTGGTGGTCCGAGAATCGAGGCACATGCCCCTTTGAGTCATTACCATGATAAGGGACATGAGTGGTGCATACATGCCTTGAATTGTGCTGTCATGCTTTGCCTTGCCCTCTGTTGCTGTCATTTGCAGAGTCTGCAGGAACACTCTGCCGACCGGCAGTGTAAAGTGCCGACTGGCAATCATTTCTATGCCGACAGCTTCATTTTGTGTCGATGGCCACACCACACTGCCGGTGGCAATTCCATGCAGCCGGTGATGTCTCCCAGCATCCAAGGAAGCAGTCTTGAGGTTTTGGCAGCCTCCAGAGGAGTGAAGGAAGGAAAACAGAGGCAGCCTATGCATGGCGGTGCATTTCCGAACAGGACCGAGCATGCATTGCATCTGGCTCTCCTCCCGAGGCGGTTTACTGCTTTTCCTAGATTAGTTAATTTGTTAATTAATTAATTTGTAATATTTAATTAGTTTGCGTAGTTAATTAATTTGTATTATTTATTTGGTCCCTCCGAGTGAGTGCAAATCTGTAATAAGTGTGTGTGAGTGGTGTGTATGTCTTCCAATCCCCACTTCTTTCTTCCCTTTTATTTACCTGCTTATGATGGTAGATTAGGGCACGTTTAATTTAGCATACCTTATGCTATGCATGCATGCATTCATGCATTTGTACTGCATGCATTAGGCTCGGTACATCACGCTAACTGCATTTGTACTTCAATTCAAAAATTGAATATGTGATAGTTGATCGCATTTCATATACCATGTTTAGGATTAGCCGAGCCTACTTTGATTGCATCCTGTATGTGTTGCATTAGGAAATCTAACATGAACTAGGACACGCATGTTTGCTAACTAGTTTATTGTTTTGGCACGGAGTACAATGTAAGTATTTATGCTTTAGCATCTCGCATGCGTGTGAATGTTAACATGACAGTATGCTTGCCATGCGGCTAAATGCTTATGTGCTAAATTGCTTGAATGCCTGTGGGTGAAGGTTGGATTGTTTGAGTTGGAACAACTCGTTGAAATCCGTATTTTAGCCTACTTGCGAGTAGCAAATTCCAAAGTATTTTCAAAACAAACGGATATGCAATGCTTATTTCCAAATTAGGCAATCTAGTCTATACTTGTTTGCTGCGCGCATAACATAGTAATTCTAGGTTAACAACTGGAATAAGAACACATAACGCTTTCAAAGTCGGATATCATGGTTAGTAGAGGCCGGTCTTCGGACCGGGCGAAAGGGGGTGCTCATAGCTGACCTTCCCCGATCGTACCCAAGTTCCCGAGCCGAGACAACTCCGGTGATGACAGACACGTGGCCTTCGGCACTGAGTCAGGGTTTCCTAAATTCTCCCATTTTAAAATATTTAGGTGGCGACTCTGTATCTGGCAAAGCAGTCCATGTTTGGCACTACTTTTTCAAAAATCTGTTTCTCAAAACGATTTGCCAGATTTGGACTCTTTGGTTCAGATTAAGAACCGTGACAACAAATCAAGTCCGAACCGTAGTAGCGAAGGTCCCCCTCTGCGGGCGCGTCTACAGTTTCTGGCGACTCCGCTGGGGAGTTTTAGAGAGCTTGACTCGAACTCGTGATATCCTGTTTTGATTTCGTTTATGTGTCTTTTTGCGTTGCATGTGCATTGGTGCGCCTAGGAACACAGTGTTTTCCATCTGCCATTCCTGAACGGTTTGCCGGAGGCTTGTCTTGTCAAGGCATGACCATAAGGCTGACCGGCTATGGGCTCTGACAGTATGGGAACACAAACCCCGGTTTTACCGGGGCACCCTTTTCGACCATTCGACCTAGTGCATATTCGGATCCATAGTGACCATTCCAAGTTAGGACAGGTTGCTTACCCAATTATAGGTTGCTTGAAACTACTGTGTGCGTAGTGAAACCCTAGTTCTTGACAAAATAGGACAGGGAAACCCTACCCCAACATAGGGGTGTTTTTGGCTCTCTCTTACTTGCTATGTGCTTTTAGAAGGTATCTCTACGGGGAACGTACATACCAGTTTGCAAGTTTGAGTATCGGACCCGAGGGCACCAGTATCAGTGTTGTTGGGAATCAATTATCTACGGGTATCAGTTCAGTTTAGGGGACAGTGATTCTGAGAACAGTGATCAGTAGTGGAGTACAGTTGTTCGGCTACGCCCGTGTTTGATCAGTTTGGGCTGAAATGCTGCTTGTTTTCCCTTTCAGTTCAGAGAGTTCAGAGAATTGATACAGAATAGCCAGTGTTCCCCCTTGCTGAGGCAGGATTTATGACGACGCAGAATTCAGAAGAGTTCATGGTTATGACGACTGCATTAGATCAAGGGACCGCTTTGCAAAGTGAGACCAACGTTGATATGCCACATCCACCCAAGACGCCCGTTGTGCACCCGGTCTGGGCCCCCCAGTTGTATCAGGCTCATGAGCCCACCACCTTTGAACTAATGGGGATGATAGGTGATCTCCAGAGGTCTGTGGCAGATCTCGCCTACGGAATGTCAGCTTCACCTCTAGCCGCACCATATGCCGGGAGTTTTGTACCCCAGGAACCCCCGCTGCTGGGGCGGATTGTGATCGAACTCAGTCAGCCGGAGATGGCCTCCAGCTACGGCAATGACATGCCGACATCAACCCAAATCCTTGATCAGGCTGAGACCAGAGGAAAAGACAAAGCAAAGGTAGACGCTGATCCCATTGAACAACTGCTGTGGGCAGTCGAGGCTTTGAAAGCCGGGGGGATGAATAAGCAACATATATCCGCAGTTGTGGCAAGAACTATGGAGGATGCTTTCCCCACTCTACCTGAGAGTAGCTCAAGTCAATCAGGAAATCGGGATAGGCCCCATCATGCCAGAACAGTTCCTCCTATTCCCGCCCCTGCACTCGGGAAAGATCAGAAAGCCAAGATGGCGCCTGCCGATCCTTTCGCCTGTGCGGCTAGTAAGAGCGCTCAGACTCCGAAGTACCTACCCCGGGGGCGCAGGGCCTTTCATGCTCTCTACATGCCTCTATCCAAGGCACTCCAGATCCTTGCCGAGAGGGGGCACCTTAAACCCTTGGAGCCTCGGCCACTCCCGAAGAATCTCCCTGCCACGCATAATGCTGCTCAGTACTGCGCGTACCATCAGCAGACAGGCCTTCCAACTGACAATTGCTCCCGCCTTCGTCATGAGGTGCAAGATTTGATTGACAATGAGGTTATCCTCCCGCCCACCTCAGCCAAGTCCGTTACCACCCAGTTGCTGGATTTTGAGGGTTCAGATGCTGTAAGCATGTAAGGTGGACCACCTGCGGGCGGCGTTCGGCATATTTTGGATGTAGCGTCTGGCACGCATTTTTGAGCATCGGTGAAACCAAGTTTTGTAAATCCTGGCTTGGGCGTCGAGTCAGTCTTTTGGTTTTGAGTCTGTCTCTTTGTTTTGAGTCAGTCTTTTTGCTTAAGGGTCTGTCTTGTTGTATCGAGTCAGTCCCTTTTGTATAGAATACCAGGTGATTCTGGGGTTGTTGTCCCGAACACCGTTTTGTCTTGTAATTATCTGTTTTTGTTTTTAGTCTGTTTCTGCCGAGGGGCCAATTATACCAGCAAATCTGAATGAAACAGCTGTTGCTATCTCACTTTCGTGCTTGCTTTCAGTACAAGTGCCAGAGGACTTGAATGGGTTGACAGTGCGTCTCGCCTGCTCTCCTGCGCACCAAACTCATTGCATTAGCCTACGTTTTTCAAAAACCCCTTTTAACACCACGGTGATAAAAACGAAGAGGAAGGAATTCCTCGGGTTTTGCAAAATTTTGATCATTTTGAGAGAAAGAGAAGCATGCTAAGTTTTTTTTAATGAAACCATCCTTGTCAGTGTGAGTACTGGGAAGGATCCTGGCTTGATCCAGATTGGTTCCACACTATCTTCGGCGCGAGCGAGTCGTCGCTTTCTTAAAAACTTTCAAAAACAAATGTTTTACACGGCCCTGTGAAGACCTGTGTGGAACCACTCTTGAGATTGTGCAGCCTAGGATCGCTCTCAGCCTCAAGATTCAACCCATCCGTTTCAAACCTTGAACCCGTTCAGAAAGTTCAACGGTCGAACGCCATGCAAGGTCTATATGGCCGGTCTTGAAGCATCCCTCGAGCAAGAGGCACCAAAGCCGAATCAGAAGGAGTAGATCTCGCCGGAAGAAGCTCGTGGAGCAACCGGGATGGATTCTTCCGCAAATCATCGCAACAGCCGTTCTCCTAGACATAGAGAGAGACTTCAACTCCAAAAACCATTTGGCATGGACTTGCTACACTTTTACCCTTTGAGAGGCTCGCTGGGCCGAAAACCCGGAAGGGCGACCCAGGCAAAAGTTAGAGCAAGAGAAAAATAAAAAAGAAAAAAAGCAAAAAGAAAAAAAATACAAAAAGAAAAGAAAAAAAATATACAAAAAAAGAAAGAAAAGAAAAGGAAAAAATGCAAAAAAAAAAGGAAATGAACAAAAGAAAATGAAAAGAAGCTCGCAAGGTCGAAAACCCCCTTGGCAAAAGTTAGAGCCTGAAAAGTGAAGGTTAAAATACCCGAGTGTACCTTAACCGGAACTACGTAAGGCTTGATTCCCATGTTTGGGATACGTAGGCAACTTCATTCTGAAGTCCAGCCCCCAACGCTTTCATAGCGTCTCAGTCCATGCAATGGTTTTGATTTCATCCCAAAGTCCAGTCGCCAACACCTTCCAAGGTGACTGTGTCCATATATTTGTTGTGACCGTCTTCGTCATCTCTGTGTCCAAGAGTTCGACCATCGCCAATGAAGACTGTCTGCGGATTGCGGCGGCACCATCCAAACAAGGGGCAACTTTCCGTTGCCACCAGTCGTCGTAACCCGCCGTTCAAACCAGGGGCAACTTTCCGTTGCCGTGCGGCGTTCTTCAAACTAGGGGCAATTTTCCATTGCCTCCGATCCGAGGTTGCGCATCTCAAAAGGGTAAGTTCCATGCTCGTTGAGCATCGACTGTTTGCAAAAATAGTTTTTGAAAATTTTTATTGAGGTTGACTATTTTCTCGAAAACTATTCCATTTTCCAAAACTGGACCATTTTCTTGGACCCAAAAAGGAAAATTTTCAGTGCTTACAGCCTGACTCGCATGGTTTTCAAATCAAAAATCGAACGAGTACGTTAATCCGACTCTCGTCTTGATCAAAATTGTTTTAGTTGAAAACCAAAAAATGGTCAAAATGATGAACTAGGGGCACAGTTGAGTCAGGCGTTCTGTCTTTCTCCCGTCATCAACATACTTGCCACGAGGGCACCCTACCCATCAGAAGAAATAGCTGTGAGCTAACGGCATTGGGCATGAACCCACACCTTCCTATTCATTCACTAATCACCTCGGGGAGGGACGAAAAATGAGAGAATAAAGAATAGAGAGGTGTAAGTTGAGAGAAAAAGTGAGCCAAAGGGTTTTGAGAGAAAAAATCGAGCCTGAGGGCCGAGTGATGTGAGAATCACAAGATCAGAAAGGGCGGGAAACAATACCCAGAGAAACTGGCTCCTCGTGATCTGAGGTCCCCCATCGTCATTGACGCGCCTGTGTGTCGTGTTGTAGACGTCCCCGAACGCCCCGGGAGAGTGAGTCCTGTTCTGTTCATTTTGGGGTCACTACAGCTCAGGACTTTCAAATTTGTCACGGTTCTAAGTCTGAACCAAAGAGTCCAAATCCGGCAAATCGTTTTGAGAAAACAGATTTTCAAAGAAGTGCCAAACATGGACTGCTTTGCCAGATACAGAGTCGCCACCTAAATATTTTATTTTTGGGAAATTTAGGAAACCCTGACTCGTTTGCCTAAGGCCACGTGTCCGTCATTACCAAAGTTGCCTCGGCTCGGGAACTTGGGTACGATTGGGGAAGGTCACTTCGTGAGCACCCCCGCTCGCCCAGTCAGAGACCGGCCTCTACTAACCATGATATCTATTTTTGAAAACATTGTATGTTCTTATTCCGGTTATTAGCCTAGGTTACTATGTGATGCGCACAGCATACAAGTATAGACTGAGTCGCCTGAATTGGAACAAAACATTTCATGTTTGTTTGGTTGAAAATGGTTTGATGATGCTACCCGCAGGTAGGCTAAGACGTGGATTTGCCACCCTCGGGTGGGCTTAGAAAACATGATCTTGCCACTATCTAGTGGGCTTAAAACACACATTTGATGAATTATTCCAATTCAAATAACCCAACCTTCACCCACAAGCACTCAGGCAGTTATATCACATAAGCAATTAGCCTCATGGTAAGCATGCTATTCATGGCAGTCACTCACACACATCCAAGGATGCTAAAGCATAAAACTCACCGAGTACTCCTGGCCAAAACAGAAACTACTTTAGAAATCATGCGTGATCCTAAGTATACAGAAATGCCTAATGCAACACATACAAAAATGCAACTATAGCAGGCTCAGCTATTCTAAGATGGCTTATGAAATGCTACAACTATCATGTATTCAATTTGGAATTGAAAGTACAATGTAGTTAGTATGATGCGCCGAGCCCGGTGCATGCAAAACAGATGAATGATTGCAAACATGCTATCATACTGTATGGTAATTGAAACATGCCCTAATCTAACCATCATAAGCGGATAAATAAAAGGGAGAAAGACGTGGGGTTGGGAGACATACAACACACACACGCACACTTATTACAGTTGTGCCCTCGCGCAGAGGGTCCGAATAGATAATAAAGTTCCGAATAAAAGAATATTACAGTCCAAATATTACACTCCAAATAATATACAAATTCCTAATTAATTAACAAATCAACTAAGAAAATAAATAAAACTGGCATGCAAGCCAGGGACTGCCTTGCTTCTGATGGATGATGCATGTCCGGGTTGTCTTGCGCGGAAATCCACCGGGATGCCGCAATTAGCCTCTGTTTAGCAGTTTATTCTTGGAAAGCGCGCCGAGCCCCGGAAGACTGCGGATTCCTGATTTTGCTGCAACAGAGAGCAGCAAAGGGGCATAGCAGTGTATTTTCACAAATATATGCATGCCGCGATCCTCGTGCCACCAATCACGCATACCGAGGCATGATGGCCGAGGAGTCGAATTGCACAATTCAATATAGGATGAATGCACATGGAAACACAACAAAAACCTAACTCCATCATGGATAATCCGGAGTGTCGGTGACTGGGAAATTGAGATACATTCCGTCACACGGAGTACGAAATGTGCCTCGTTTCCCGTGCCCGGGCTAACTCCTATTCCGAACACGATGCAATATGCATGACATGCATGAAATGCAACTAAGATACAATCCTAACATACACAATGCTATGGAATAACATGCCTCGAAAAGCGTGCACACGGGCACGCACATCGAGGAAATGCATGAATGCGATCTAAGATACAACCTAGTATGCACTATGTTGTGAAAATGAGATGCCTCGAGATACGTGCACACGGGCACGCAAACCGAGGCAATGGCATACGCAATGCAATAGGGCTAAAATGGCATATAGAATGCAACATGGACTTATACTAACATGAGAGAGCCTCAGCCACACTCACATAAGAGGCCGATGAATGAAAATGAAGTGCCTCGAAACGCGTGCACACGGGCACGCAAACCAAGGCAATGGCATATGCAATGCAATGGCATGGAAATGGCATATAGAATGCAACATGGACTTATACTAACATGAGAGAGCCTCAGCGACACTCACATAAGAGGCCGATGAATGAAAATGAAATGCCTCAAAACGCGTGCACACGGGCACGTAAACCGAGGCAATGGCATATGCCATGCAATGGCATGGAAATGGCATATAGAATGCAACATGGACTTATACTAACATGAGAGAGCCTCATCCACACTCACATAAGAGGTCGATGAATGAAAATGAAGTGCCTCGAAACGCGTGCACACGGGAACGCAAACCGAGGCAATGGCATACGCAACGCAATGGCATGGAAATGGCATATAGAATGCAACATGGACTTATACTAACATGAGAGAGCCTCAGCCACACTCACATAAGAGGCCGATGAATGAAAATGAAGTGCCTCGAAATGCGTGCACACGGGCACGCAAACCGATGCAATGGCATACGCAATGCAATGGCATGGAAATGGCATATAGAATGCAACATGGACTTATACTAACATGAGAGAGCCTCAGCCACACTCACATAAGAGGCCGATGAATGAAAATGAAGTGCCTCGAAATGCGTGCACACAGGCACGCAAACCGAGGCAATGGCATATGCAATGCAAATGACATGGAAATATGATATGCAAACATGCAATTTTCTGTAGCAAAATGAGGGGTAAAACAGCCCCGAAACGAGGCGAAATGACACCCGATGCATGGAATCTCTCCCGAAATGCAAATTAGGCGCCTAGAATGAACTACAGCTATACAAAGCATGCATAATTGGTACACGAGATGAAAAGACAGAAGCAAGGCAGCCTCAAAATAAGCATTTTTACAGTACAAATCATGGCCAAACAGCAAGCAAAGATAGGGCAACAATGGCATGCAAAAATGGCCCTAAACATGAGATTATGAAGCAACTCACAGCTGCTAACTCCAAATAGGTTAGGGCCCTTCAAAAACATTGAATAGGGGCCAAAAATAAGCCACTTTACAGAACTGTAAAAACCCTAAAAACAAACATAGATATGGCTAAGCTCTTATGCAAGAAAAAGGGCCAAAAGGTGGCCAAAGAGGCAAGTGGTATATGAAAAGCCCAAAACAAAAAATTCCCTTCTACAACATTGAAGAGGGACCAAAAATATGCATATTTACAGAACTATAAAAACCCCAAAACAGTATACAAACATGCTAGAAATGCAATGCAAAATGAGGCTCAAAAGTGGCTATAACACAAAGTATACAAAATATTCATCAAACAGCCAAAGACCCTTGATGAAACATGAATAATGGGCCAAAATAAGACTATTTTTAGTTCTGTAAAATGACCAAAAACCGAATCATAATAGGCTGCCAAAGCATGCAAGAAAATAGCATTCAAGGAAGATATTGAAGCAAGTGCAAGATGGGGGGCTCAAACAGGGTTGAGCCCTTAAGAAAAAGTGAAAAAGAGCTCAAAAGAAGGCCACTTTCAGTTAGGGCCGGAGCTCAAAACAATAAGCATGTATGGATAAGAAATGTTGCCAAAATTAAGCTCAAAAGAGAGGAAATAGGACTTACCTTTGAAGACAAGTCTTGGATGCTTCTTGGCTTGAGTTTGCAGCACCCTTAGGCCTTGGAGAACACCTTCAAACTTCTGGAATGGAGGATGGAAGGGTGGGGATTGGTGGTGTAGAAGAAATGGTGGTTTTGAACTTAGAGGTTTTCAAGGAAATGAGAGAGATGGAGGAGGATTTTGTATACCAAGCTTGAAGATGATTTTTTCTAACCCCCAAAACTAATGTTGCCTGGTGGTTATAGGGACAAAAAAGAGGGAGCAAAGGGAGGGAAAGAGTGGGGGAAAAGGAGGCAAGTTTTCCCCCCAAAAAATATCCCCCGGATCAAGATATTTTCTGGGGGAAAAAGCTATACAGCTGTAAAGTACCAGGCTGAAGGAAAATGGTCGGCCACCTTTTGGTGTTGCAGGTGGCCGGCCGGCCACCCCCCTAACCGGCCGGCTAGGGGTCAAAAAGGTCAAGTTCACTTAGTGGCCGGCCACCACAAAAAGGTGGCCTCCCAGGTCCCCTCATCATAACTCTGTGGTTTGAATTTGGAAATTGTAAAACAGGAGAGAGAACAAGCCATTTTTAAGAGGGGTTCAAAAGGGTCAAATGGAATTTATGGCCGGCCATAAACTTTTAGGGTCCTCCCATGTGTGTACAACACAAATATGTGGTTTGGGGTTGAAGAAAGTGGCCCCAAGGTGTTCAACATTGGCTCGGAGGTGAGAAAAATGGGTGTCGGAGGGCGAAAATGGAATATAACTGGTTGCCAAGATAATTGCTGGCCTCCCACCCTCCAGTGACCTTCCTGATGATGAAACAGAGGCACCTGCCAAAAATGAACGAAAACCGATGCAAAACGAATGCTCGGGGGCCAAAACACGCAGTTTGGGGTCCCGAAAAAGGGCTGCCAAGCACCGAAAGTGGCGTTCGGCCACGAAGTGGGTTTCTCAGACCCCAGTGTCCCTTGAAAGGGAGTAAATAAGATGTATGCGAAAAATCAGAGAAAATGAAGACGGTTAAGCGGTCCCGAACCGAGGCACACGACCAACAGTCCCGAAAAACCGGAAACTAGGCTCCAAAATGGGCAAAATGGCCTACGACCACCAAATGTAGCCCACGGCCACTGAGAGACGGTCTACAGGACCTCTCCCTCCCCTCAGGAAAAGAAACAGAGAAAACTGAGCTTGGTTCGCAAACCGAGGCAAGGCACAGAAGAGGGTTCGGAAGTCCGGAGGTAGGGCTCACGGCCGCGACTCTGAAACTTCTGAACGAGCACATTATGCAACATCACCAAGCGCTCAATCGGTGACGTCTGAGTCTTAAGGTCGGTCAAAAATGGGGTGTCTACAGTTGCCCATCTTTGACAGAACTCGGAAGTCACAAGTGACGGGAGTGAATGTCAAAGCCCAGAGACGACCCATTTTTGACAAGGCCGAAGACTTAGACAAACGTACAAGATAAACAGAGATGTGCCCGCAGGCATGTCCGCAGGCAAAGGGGGCAAAATGCAAAATGATATGCAGGGAGATTTTGAAGATTGGACTTATACGCTACGCGAAGCCGGTTTTGATAATTGGACTTATACGCTACGCGAAGCCGGTTATCACTCATGATCATGCAAAGAGAGCTGCAATGAAGCAAATATGCGACAATAAATGCAACATTTTAAGCGAGTGCTAGGCAAGCAAGTAAACTCGAGCCAAACTACACCTCGTGCAGAAAGGATGTAAGAAAATTATGGAATTCTCACTGCAAATACAGTGTGCATGTGTGATAGATACACAGAGCGAACATGTGATTAATACACAAAAAGGTGAGCACAAAATGTGATAGATGCACTAAGTGAGCAAAGCGAGTGTGTGATAGATACACTATTTGAGCAAAGTGTAATTGATATACAAAGGGTGAAGCGAGCAAGGTGTGATAGATACACTAAAGGTGAACACAAAGTGTGACAGATGCACTTAGTGAACAAAGTATGATTGATATACTAAATGTGAACACGAAGTGTGATAGATGCACTTAGTGAACAAAGTATGATTGATATACTAAAAGGGAACACAAAGTGTGATAGATGCACTTAGTGAACAGAGTATGATTGATATACTAAATGTGAACACGAAGTGTGATAGATGCACTTAGTGAACAGAGTATGATTGATATACTGAAAGTGAACACAAAGTGTGATAGATGCACAATGTGAGCAAAGTATGATTGATATACTAAATGTGAACACAAAGTGTGATAGATGCACAATGTGAGCAAAGTATGATTGATATACTGAATGTGAACACGAAGTGTGATAGATGCACTTAGTGAACAGAGTATGATTGATATACTAAATGTGAACACAAAGTGTGATAGATGCACAATGTGAGCAAAGTATGATTGATATACTGAATGTGAACACGAAGTGTGATAGATGCACTTAGTGAACAAAGTATGATTGATATACTGAAAGTGAACACAAAGTGTGATAGATGCACAATGTGAGCAAAGTATGATTGATATACTAAAAATGAAAACAAAGTGTGATAGATGCACAATGTGAGCAGAGTATGATTGATATACTAAAAGCGAACACAAAGTGTGATAGATGCACTATGTGAACAGAGTATGATTGATATACTAAATGTGAACACGAAGTGTGATAGATGCACTTAGTGAACAGAGTATGATTGATATACTGAAAATTAACACAAAGTGTGATTAAAGTGTGATTGATACACTAAAGAAATGAAGTGAAGTGTGAAGTGTGATTGATACACTAAAGAAATGAAGTGAAGTGTGAAGTGTGATTGATACACTAAATGAATGATCTTAAACGGAACTTCTTTGAATGAACCGTACATACAATATCGTGTATGAATGAGAAAGAAACTTGATAGGTACAATGCAATACAATGCATGATGTTTAAGGAACGTAATAAACAAGCATAACGGCGCTTTAGAAAGCACCTCATGAGGTGAGTGGCGGTGAACCGTTCTGCTCCGATAGGGATCTTCCCCTGTGCTCTTCGAACACTTACCTTCAACTTATAGTACAAAGGCTCTGAAATATTGACAAGGGTTCTTCATGTAGAACACTTTGGACGTTGCCTTTCTTCCTGATCATATTCATAACTTTCCCTATTCTCCAACGGGGTGACAGACTAGGTTGGTTCAGTATCTAGAATTGAGGTGCATACACGCTATCTCAACCTATGGGGCTTCCATACAGATTTCAAGCCGAGGACACGCCTCTGGGTATTTAAACCAGACTTTAGTCCCGGAAATCCCGAACCTTTACGTTCTAGGCATCAGCCATTCGAACTCTAGTTTTCACCGTCGCAATTGGTCTCCTAGGAACTCATTGCGAACACAGCCAAGATGCCTCTAGCAGGGAATGGTACTCAGGGAGAGCACTTTTGATCGCCATTTTGGCTTGAAGCAGACTTGATCTTGAGCTTGAGGTAGAGGCACACTCATACTTCGGAGCTTTGGCAAGACTTGAAGGGGGTACACACGGAATGTAGTCTTGGAACTTACTGAAGTTGAAACAAACTCAGATGCTCGACATTTCCTCTTTTGCTGTTGCTTTGTAGTCTGGAACCCATATAGCTTCAGATAGGTCCGGATTTTACTGTTCTGACATGACCCGAGTTGAACCTTGCGGTTTTATGAAAGAACGAATCTTATTTTGCACAGATGTGTAGAACGGCACGGCACTCGGAGCGCAAAACGATTTTATTTTGGAATTGATAAATGAGCTCTCGACCGGGTATCGAGCCTACGACTGAACACAGCAAAATGACTCAACAAGGAAATAAAAGGCACACAACCTAGACACATCGAGTAACACTCGAAACGACTCAAAACAAGAATCGAGATAAAACAAAAAGACACGACACTCAGACGTGCACAGGGAGCCTGTTTCACCGGGTAGTGTTTCCCACATTTTCTCATTTGTGGTTCTCACATCACTCGGCCCTCAAGCTCTGTTTTTCTGAAAAAGCCCTCTTCTCACTTTTCCTCTCATTGCACGTCTCTCTATTCTTCAATCTCTCATTTTTCATCCCTCCCCTGGGTGGTTAATGGATAAACAACAAATTATGGGCTCGTGCCCCTAGCATTCTGCAGATTCTCTTTCTTCCACTCACAGCTAGTGAATTCCTCCCACGGAAAGGTTGCGCTACAACTGGGTGTGTAGCAAGTCTGCAGCTAACATCAGTTGATGATGCTTTGCTGGGGAGTTTGGACGTGATAAGATCTGTCCAGATGATGGAGTGGAATATCTTGCCCCATTCTAGTTCGTGCTTCGCACTTTGCCTGATATCTCGTTGCTTGGAGGATGTGAGAGCTTTCTGCCCTTTGTTGTGCTCTTTTCTGGCGAATACGGTGCCCCTTCCGACAAGTAGGCAAGTATTTTGACAAAGGGGAAAAGACAGAACACCTGACTCAACTGTGCCCCTAGTTCATCATTTTGACCATTTTTTATTTTTGCTTTCTACTAAAACAGTTTTGACCAAATGAGAGTTAGATTAACGCGCTTGTTCGATTTTTTGATTTAAAATCATGGAAGTTGGGCTATGAGCACTGAGAGTTTTCCTCTTTTTGGGTTCGAGAAATGGTCCAGTTTTGAAAAATGGAGTACTTTTTGAGAAGATTAGTCAACCTCAGTAAAAATTCTCAAAAACTATTTTTGCAAACGACCACTGCTCAACGAGCACGGAACCTACTCTCGAGATGCACAACCTCGGATTCAAAGGAAAATTGCCCCTTTCTTGAGGGGAACTGCATGGCAACGGAAAGTTGCCCCTTGTTTGAACGGCACCGCGGCGCATTGAATGGCAACGGAAAGTTGCCCCTTGTTTGAACGGCGCCACGGCGCACTGAATGGCAACGAAAAGTTGCCCCTTGTTTGGATGGCACCGCAGCGCTTTGTGGGCAGTCCTCAGAGCGACGAACGCAACCAAATCCTCAGATATATAGAAGACAAAGATGACCAGAACCATCGCATGGGCACAATCGAATTGGAAGTGTCTATGGCTGAACTTCAGAATGAAGTTGCCTACGTATCCCAAACATGGGAATCAAGCCTTACATAGTTCGGGGTTAAGGTACACTCGGGTATTAACCTCTCCTTTTTAGGCTCTAACTTTTGCCAAGGCGCCCGTTGCGGGTTTCCGACCTTGCGAGCTTTGTTCTTCTTTTCTTTTCAATTCTTTTCATTTCTTTTCCTTTTTTTTTTATTTTCTTTTTTGTTCTTTTCTTTGCATATTTCTTTTTTGTTCTCTTTGTTGTATTTTTCTCTTGCTCTAACTTTTGCCTGGGTCGCCCTTCTGGGTTTTCGGCCCAGCGAGCCTCCCAAGGGTAAAAGTGTAGCTTTGTCCATGTCAAATGGTTTTGAGATCCTGAAGTCATCTGAATCCAGGAGAATAGCTGTTGTTTTGCTTTGTAAGCTTCTTCTGATGAGATCTGATCTTCTTGACCTGACTTTCCTGGCCTCTTGTTCGAGGGCTGCCTCAAATCCGGCCACACAGGCCTCACATCATAGTTGACCGTTGAACCTTCTGAATTCAAGTTTCAAGGTTTGGAAGCAAAGGGGTTGAGTCTCAAGGCTAAGAGCGATCCTAGGCTGCACAATCTCAGGAGCGATTCCACACAGGTCCTCGCAGGACCGCGCAAAACATTTTGTTTTTGAAAGTTTTTAAGAAAGCGACAAATTACTCATGCTGAAGATAGTGTGAAACCAGCCTGGATCAAGCCAGGGTCCTTTTCAGTACTCACGCTAACAAGCATGATTTCATTCATTAAGGGCTTAGCACGCCTCTCTTTCTGTCAAATGATCAAAGTTTTGCAAATCCCGAGGAATTCCTTCCTCTTCGTTTTCACTGCAGTGTTCAAAAGGTTTTGGAAAACTTAGGTCGATGCAATGATTCTGGGGCACAAGAGAGCAGGTGGAATGCACTGCCATTTCATTCAAACTTTCTGGCATAATTGGCACATGGCCGAGGCAAACACAAGAGCGTGAAAATTACCGTTGTTCCATTCAAATCTTTTGGTGTTACTGGCTCCTTGGCAGAAACAGACTCAAAACAAAACGAAAAAGACAGACACAAAACAAAATGGTGATGCCCGAGGTAACACCACCCGGAATCACCTGACTCCTATACAACAGGACTGACTCGATACAACAAGATAGACCCAAAACAAAAAGAGACTGACTCAAAGCAAAAAGACAGACTCAAAATAAAACAACAAGACTGACCCAATACCCAAGTCAGAAACTGGCATTCGCAAATGCTCAAAACAATGTCTGTCCTTCCCCCATCTGGAGTAAATTGAGTGCCACCCGCAGCCGGTTCAATCTCTGATCAGATCACATTATCCCCCCACAAATTCACCGATCGAGTGCCGATAGACTTTGCTGGACTGGCATGGGGATAACCCTGTTGTCAAATAGATCTTGTACATCATGGCGCAGACGAAAGCAACTGTCGGTGTCATGACCGGTTTGTTGATGGTAGGCGCAGTATTTAGTCTGATCATGCTTTGCAGGGATAGGATCAGGTAAAGGCCGTTGTTCCAATGGCTTCAGATATCCTTTTCGGATTAAGGCCTCTAGAGCTTTTGACAAAGGCATATAAAGCGGGGTGAAAACCCTCTTGACTCGGGGTGGATATTTGGTTCCTTGTGAGCTACTTCCGAACGCACCGGTGAATGGGGTAGCTGTTTTTGATACGGTGGTAGTAACCATGCCCATATCAGAAGATCTTGCAGCTGCATCACCACTGGTGGTCGCATTCGAACTACGGGAAAACGCCCTCCTGGGCTGCTCCTTCTCCTGGTCAAAGAGGCCCTGCTTCATAGCATCCTCGATCTGCACTCCCATCTCGTGTAAATCTGAGAAAGTAGGAAAGGGGAGCACGATCATTCTCTGTATCAACTTTGGGTGGAGATTGCGCACAATCATCCGGATTTGGTCCTTATCCGTGGGCCTTAGAGTCATCATTGACGCCTTTGCCCTCCATCGGATTACAAAGTCCGAGAAAGTTTCCTTGGGCTCTTGCCTTGTCGTTTCGAGATCACGGGTTGTAATCTCGATCTGAGTGTTGTACGAGTATTGCGCGACAAAGGCCTCAGCCATTTCATCCCAATTCTTCTTCACTTCATCCTCTAACTTTGCGTACCAGTGGGCGGCCACACCCGACAGGGTTCGGCCGAATAATGAAAGCTTCTGTGGTCGCATTAGGCCCATTGGCCGCAAGATGTCTGAGAACAGTCGGAGATGGACCATGGGGTCCCCGGACTCGTCAAAGCGGTCAATTTGAGGCATTTTGAACCTATCGGGCAATGTTACGGCCACGTCGGTGTACCCGTCCTCAATGTCCGGGATAGCCTTGACCCCCTGGGATTTCTTGAAGAGCTTCTCAAGCTTGCTTAATTTCAGAGCTGTATGATCAATCTTGAACTCGAAAGGAGAGTCCGGGTGATTAGGTGTATGGGTCTTGGACAGTTGTGGCAGAAGCGGGGGCGGAGCTGGCCCCGTTGGAAGATTCGTGTCCTCTTGCAGGTTCTGGATATTTGGCACGGTGTTCTGAGTGGTTGGGGGAGCATTCTGAACGGTAGGTGTTTGCTCGGGTAATGGAGCCCCTGCCGGAGGAGGAATTTGGTGTGAAGCAGATGCCGCATTCTGCTGTTGCAGTCTGGTGATTAGTTCGGCCTGTTGGGCCATGATCGCGGCCTGCTGTTTGGAGAACTCCGCTTGACGGGCGGCATCATCATGCATCTGTCTCATGCTCTCCTGCATCTGGCGCATTAGAGCCTCCATCCCTGATGTATTTTGCTGATCCATCTGACTAACTGGTATCTATCCCTGCAGTAGAAACTAAGACCTCAGCCTGATTGTTCACTGGCGGGGTGGATAAGGGCCACTGATCTGGTAACTGCTGAACCGGCGATTTGTGCCCGACTAGCCCTTTTTACCTTGCCTCTGGTAAAGGAACACTGATTGCCCTTGAACTGAATCCCTGACCTAGCAAAGTCTATCAGCACAAGTTCGATGAACCTCGGCGGATATCGGAGCCTTCTGAAGCTATGGTTCCCAGACTACCTTGCAAAAGAGAAAACAGACAGCACCTCAGCCTGATTTCACGATAACCCACATGAGCAAAGCTGAGTGAGTGTACTCTCTACTGAATTTTGCCCCAAAATTCCCCCCAAAATCTGAGTCTGATACCCACAGGTAAAGCTGACTCCCAAATACTGAACTGGTGCCCGCAGGCCTGATGCCCAGACTTGCAAACTGATACATGCATTCCTATAGAGACGTACTCTAAAGCATATAACAGATAAGTGAGAGCCAAAAACACCCCTATGTTGGGGTAGGGTTTCCCTGTCCTATTTTGTCAGGAGCTAGGGTTTCACTACGCACACAGCGGTTTCAAACAACCTATAAACGGGTAAGCAACCTGTCCTAGTTTGGAATGGTCACTATGGATCCGAATATGCACTAGGTTGAATGGTCAAAGAGGGTACCCCGGTAAAATCGGGATTTGTGTTCCCATACTGGCAGAGCCCACAACCGGTCAGCCTTATGGTCATGCCTTGACAAGACAAGCCTCCGGCAAACCGTTCAGGAATAGCAGATGGCAAACACGGTGTCCTAGGCGCACCAATGCAAATGCAATGCAAAGAGACACACAAGTGTAATAAAAAACAGATATCATGAGTTCGAGTCAAGTTCTCTAAATCCCCAGCAGAGTCGCCAGAAACTGTAGACGTCCCCGAACGCCCCGGGAGGGTGAGTCCCGTTCTGTTCATTTTGGGGTCACTACAGCTCAGGACTCTCAAATTTGTCACGGTTCTAAGTCTGAACCAAATAGTCCAAATCCGGCAAATCGTTTTGAGAAAACAGATTTTGAAAGAAGTGCAAAACATGGACTGCTTTGCCAGATACAGAGTCGCCACCTAAATATTTTATTTTTGGGAAATTTAGGAAACCCTGACTCGTTTGCCTAAGGCCACGTGTCCGTCATTACCAAAGTTGCCTCGGCTCGGGAACTTGGGTACGATTGGGGAAGGTCACTTCGTGAGCACCCCCGCTCGCCCGGTCAGAGACCGGCCTCTGCTAACCATGATATCTATTTTTGAAAACATTGTATGTTCTTATTCCGGTTATTAGCCTAGGTTACTATGTGATGCGCACAGCATACAAGTATAGACTGAGTCGCCTGAATTGGAACAAAACACTTCATGTTTGTTTGTTTGAAAATGGTTTGATGATGCTACCCGCAGGTAGGCTAAGACATGGATTTGCCACCCTCGGGTGGGCTTAGAAAACATGATCTTGCCACTATCTAGTGGGCCTAAAACACACATTTGATGAATTATTCCAATTCAAATAACCCAACCTTCACCCACAGGCACTCCGGCAGTTATATCACATAAGCAATTAGCCTCATGGTAAGCATGCTATTCATGGCAGTCACTCACACACATGCAAGGATGCTAAAGCATAAAACTCACCGAGTACTCCTAGCCAAAACAAAAACTACTTTAGAAATCATGCGTGATCCTAAGTATACAGAAATGCCTAATGCAACACATACAAAAATGCAACTATAGCAGGCTCAACTATTCTAAGATGGCATATAAAATGCTACAACTATCATGTATTCAATTTGGAATTGAAAGTACAATGCAGTTAGTATGATGTGCCGAGCCCGGTGCATGCAAAACAGATGAATGATTGCAAACATGCTATCATACTGTATGCTAATTGAAACATGCCCTAATCTAACCATCATGAGCGGATAAATAAAAGGGAGAAAGACGTGGGGTTGGGAGACATACAACACACACACGCACACTTATTACAGTTGTGCCCTCGCGCAGAGGGTCCGAATAAATAATACAGTTCCGAATAAAAGAATATTACAGTCCAAATATTACAGTCCAAATAATATACAAATTCCTAATTAATTAACAAATCAACTAAGAAAATAAATAAAACTGGCAAGCAAGCCAGGGACTGCCTTGCTTCTGATGGATGATGCACGTCCGGGTTGTCTTGCGCGAAAATCCACCAGGATGCCCCAATTAGCCTCTGTTTAGCAGTTTATTCTTGGAAAGCGCGCCGAGCCCCGGAAGACTGTTGATTCCTGATTTTGCTGCAACAGAGAGCAGGAAATGGGCATAGCAGTGTATTTTCACAAATATATGCATGCCTCGATCCTCGTGCCACCAATCACGCATACCGAGGCATGATGGCCGAGGAGTCGAATTGCACAATTCAATATAGGATGAATGCACATGAAAACACAACAAAAACCTAACTCCATCATGGATAATCCGGAGTGTCGGTGACTGGGGAATTGAGATACATTCCGTCACATGGAGTACGAAATGTGCCTCGTTTCCCGTGCCCGGGCTAACTCCTATTCCAAACACGATGCAATATGCATGACATGCATGAAATGCAACTAAGATACAATCTTAACATACACAATGCTATGGAATGACATGCCTCGAAATGCGTGTACACGGGCACGCAAACCGAGGAAATGCATGAAGGCGATCTAAGATACAACCTAGTATGCACTATGCTGTGAAAATGAGATGCCTCGAGATGCGTGCACACGGGCACGCAAACCGAGGCAATGTCATACGCAATGCAATAGGGCTAAAATGGCATACAGAATGCAACATGGACTTATACTAACATGAGAGAGCCTCAGCCACACTCACATAAGAGGCCGATGAATGAAAATGAAGTGCCTCGAAATGCGTGCACACGGGCACGCAAACCGAGGCAATGGCATATGCAATGCAATGGCATGGAAATGGAATATAGAATGCAACATGGACTTATACTAACATGAGAGAGCCTCAGCCACACTCACATAAGAGGCCGATGAATGCAAATGAAGTGCCTCGAAACGCGTGCACACGGGCACACAAACCAAGGCAATGGCAAAGGCAATGCAATGGCATGGAAATGGCATATAGAATGCAACATGGACTTATACTAACATGAGAGAGCCTCAGCCACACTCACCTAAGAGGCCGATGAATGAAAATGAAGTGCCTCAAAACGCGTGCACACGGGCACGCAAACCGATGCAATGGCATACGCAATGCAATGGCATGGAAATGGCATATAGAATGCAACATGGACTTATACTAACATGAGAGAGCCTCAGCCACACTCACATAAGAGCCCGATGAATGAAAATGAAGTGCCTCGAAATGCGTGCACACGGGCACGCAAACTGAGGCAATGGCATACACAATGCAAATGACATGGAAATATGATATGCAAACATGCAATTTTCTGTAGCAAAATGAGGGGTAAAACAGCCCCGAAACGAGGCGAAATGACACCCGATGCATGGAATCTCTCCCGAAATGCAAATTAGGCGTATAGAATGAACTACAGCTATACAAAGCATGCATAATTGGTACACGAGATGAAAAGACAGAAGCAAGGCAGCCTCAAAATAAGCATTTTTACAGTACAAATCATGGCCAAACAGCAAGCAAAGATAGGGAAACAATGGCATGCAAAAATGGCCCTAAACATGAGATTATGAAGCAACTCACAGCTGCTAACTCCAAATAGGTTAGGGCCCTTCAACAACATTGAAGAGGGGCCAAAAATAAGCCACTTTACAGAACTGTAAAAACCCTAAAAACAAACATAGATATGGCTAAGCTCTTATGCAAGAAAAAGGGCCAAAAGGTGGCCAAAGAGGCAAGTGGTATATGAAAAGCCCAAACCGAAAAATTCCCTTCTACAACATTGAAGAGGGACCAAAAATATGCATATTTACAGAACTATAAAAACCCCAAAACAGTATACAAACATGCTAGAAATGCAATGCAAAATGAGGCTCAAAAGTGGCTATAACACAAAGTATACAAAATATTCATCAAACAGCAAAAGACCCTTAATGAAACATGAATAATGGGCCAAAATAAGACTATTTTTAGTTCTGTAAAATGACCAAAAACCGAAGCATAATAGGCTTCCAAAGCATGCAAGAAAATAGCATTCAAGGAAGATATTGAAGCAAGTGCAAGATGGGGGGCTCAAACAGGGTTGAACCCTTAAGAAAAAGTGAAAAAGAGCTCAAAATAAGGCCACTTTCAGTTAGGGCCAGAGCTCAAAACAATAAGCATGTATGGCTAAGAAATGTTGCCAAAATTATGCTCAAAAGAGGGGAAATAGGACTTACCTTTGAAGACAAGTCTTGGACGCTTCTTGGCTTCAGTTTGCAGCACCCTTAGGCCTTGGAGAACACCTTCAAACTTCTGGAATGGAGGATGGACGGGTGGGGATTGGTGGTGTCGAAGAAATGGTGGTGTTGGACTTCAAGATTTTCAAGGAAATGAGAGAGATGGAGGAGGATTTTGTATACCAAGCTTGAAGATGATTTTTTCTAACCCCCAAAACTAATGTTGCCTACTGGTTATATGGAAAAAAAAGAGGGGGCAAAGGGAGGGAAAGATTAGGGGAAAAGGAGGCAAGTTTTCCCCCCAAAAAATATCCCCCGGATCAAGATATTTTCTGGGGGAAAAAGCTATACAGCTGTAAAGTACCAGGCACAAGGAAAATGGCCGGCCACCTTTTGGTGTTGCAGGTGGCCGGCCGACCACCCCCCCTAGCCGGCCGGCTAGGGGTCAAAAAGGTCGAGTTCACTTAGTGGCCGGCCACCACAAAAAGGTGGCCTCCCAGGTCCCCTCATCACAACTCTGTGGTTCGAATTTGGAAATTGTAAAACAGGAGAGAGAACAAGCCATTTTTAAGAGGGGTTCAAAAGGATCAAATGGAATTTATGGCCGGCCATAAACTTTTAGGGTCCTCCCATGTGTGTACAACACAAATATGTGGTTTGGGGTTGAAGAAAGTGGCCCCAAGGTGTTCAACATTGGCTCGGAGGTGAGAAAAACGGGTGTCGGAGGGCGAAAATGGAATATAACTGGTTGCCAAGATAATTGCTGGCCTCCCACCCTCCAGTGACCTTCCTGGTGATGAAACAGAGGCACCTGCCACAAATGAACAAAAACCGATGCAAAACGAATGCTCGGGGGCCAAAACACGCAGTTCGGGGTCCCGAAAAAGGGCTGCCATGCACCGAAAGTGGCGTTCGGCCACGAAGTGGGTTTCTCAGACCCCAGTGTCCCTTGAAAGGGAGTAAATAAGATGTATGCCAAAAATCAGAGCAAATGGAGACGGTTAACCGGTCCCGAACCGAGGCACACGACCAATAGTCCCGAAAAACTGGAAACTAGGCTCCGAAATGGGCAAAATGGCCTACGACCACCAAATGTAGCCCACGGCCACTGAGAGACGGTCTATAGGACCTCTCGCTCCCCTCAGGAAAAGAAACAGAGAAAACCGAGCCTGGTTCGCAAACCGAGGCAAGGCACAGAAGAGGGTTCGGAAGTCCGGAGGCAGGGCTCACGGCCGCGACTCCGAAACTTCTGAACGAGCATAATATGCAACATCACCAAGCGCTCAATCAGTGACGTTTGAGTCTTAAGGTCGGTCCAAAATGGGGTGTCTACACGTGTCTTTTGTTTTGTTTACTTCACCTTTGTTTTAGGTCTCTTCCGAGCGTGTCTCGTTGCGTTTAGGTCGTGTACCCCTTTGTTTGAGTCCTCCCTGTTGTGTTCAGTTTTAGGCTCGATACCCCGGTTTGAAAAACCCTTATTTAATTTCAAAAATCGCTTATGCTCAGAATGCTGTGCCATTCTCTATATTCGATTGTGTTTCAACTTCAGCTGGTTTCACATCCGTAGTCCGTCTTGTCAGATTGGGCTGTTTGTTTGGGAATTGCTGTGTGCAGAATGAACCGAATGCTGTGTTATGGGCTGTATGCAGATTAATCCCCAATAGAGTGAGGGCTGTGTGTCCAGAATTAGGCAGTGGGTTGCTTGGGTTATTTTGCTGTTGGCTGTTTAGTTATCTGATTATTACATTGCAAGTGTTCAATTTTCAGACAACCAATCAATTTCATTTACATTGAGGTGTAATATGGTGTGATGCGATGCAACGTATGAAAGGTAAAGATATACAAATGTAACACTTTTTAAGATAAAAATTTGTTCATTTCATCATCTTTTCAAATGTACAATTTTTGGAAACAAAAATCTGTCTGCGGCAGTACAAAGCATCTAACTACCAACAAAAGAGAAAAGTACAAGAAAAAAGAAGAAGAATAACAAAAATCTGCATCTATGTCGAGCACTCCGGGGAGGGGGGGGGCCATCAGTCCGTCCTAGTCCTCTTCCTAGACGAGGGTCCAGGAGCATCATCAGCGTCGTCGCCAGAGCCCGAGCTAGTGTCGCCTTCGGTCTCCTCCTCTGATGACTCTGACTCCGCCTCCGCCTCCGCCTCTGACTCCTCGTCATCATCATCATCTGGGACTAGAGCTCGCGAGCTACTCCCGACATGAGTGTGCCCCACCTTCATGCGAGGGAATGCTCTACCCTCCTCATCTCTCCCTCGAGCGGGGACAGAAGGTCCAGCTGGAGCACCTCCTGCCATGGGAATCTGGAAAGGAGGCTGAAAAAGTACACAAAAGGGAAATGCATCAGTATACTGTAGACAGTTTATCAGTGCAGAATGCAGTGTATGAGTACAGTGTGAGAATGCCGTGAGCAGTCTATCAGTGCAGAATGCAGTGTGTGAGTACAGTAGGAGAATGCCGTGAGCAGTTTATCAGTGCAGAATGCAGAGTACAGTGTATAAATGCCGTGAGCAGTTTATCAGTACAGAGTACAGTGTAGAATGCAGTGCATGCAATGTATCAGATACTGTGAGATCAGTGGATCAGGTGTTATGCCGTGCATCAGATTATGTGAAGCAGTGTATGAATGGTTTGAGGCCAGTGTCAGAAGAACATACCGGAATGCTGTAGAGGGCTAGGAGGTCAAAAGTCCACTGAAGCATCCCCATCATCGAGGCTTTCATCGCCAACGACTGACGGGTGTACCCAGAAGAAGCCTGCAAAAATATCAGATGCATTAATATTCTATGGAATATCAAATAAGCTGGAATGAAACGACTGTACAAAATGCAGTAATACATACCGGTGGTAAGTCGGGGACGTCGATGAACTCATGACCAGCTGGTGGAGGGGCGAAGGGGATCTGATAGGTCGACCCACCCTGCCCTCGGAAAGTCAGTGCAGCAGGCAGGCCGGGCCAGCCAGCCCCCCGTCCTCCCTGAACTCCGCCCCTGCCACGGACTCGGGCCCTCCTCGCAGCTCCCGCTCCAGCTCCTGCTCCTGTCCCGGCTGCTGCCGCCACAGGCCTGGATCCCTCTGCTCGACGGCCGCCGCTCAGATGTCGCATCAGGTACGTCTGCACGTACTCTCGATAGTCGCCGATGCCTCTGAAGCCGGCCTCCTCCCAGCCAATGGTGTAATCGTCCATCTGCTCAGTGGTGAGCCTCTCGGTCTCCCTCATGTCCGCAGGAGGGTGAACCAGGACTATCTGCTCAGGTAACCCCAGGGTCTGGCGTAGGAAACGCTCACCTAGGTACCAAGCCCGACAGACCGGGCCCTCCAGTAAGATCCGGAAACGCGAGGTCTCCTCCGCGCCGGCAAATCGGTCCCGCGTCACCGCCGGCAATGGAGCCCACGGCCGCCAAGTGATCTGAAAGTGACAAACGGCTTGTTATCTACTGTTTTTGAAATATGCAGTGGAAAGGCGAAGCTCAAATGAACTGCAAGTAAAACATACCTCTGCAGGGGTAATGGTGTCAAAGTATCGGCGGAAGAAGCCGAATGTCTCCCGTGGCCGCCGAGTGCATCTCCCATCGAAGCGCCGTGAAAATGGGACGACCAGAGGAGTCTCTGTGACTGGCACGGGGGCAAGCCTAGGAAAGTAGGCGTAAACCCACAACTACAAGATAAATACCAGTGCATTTATCAGAAAGAGCAGAATATAGAATAAAGCAGAAATGGCAGAGCCGGGTGTTGTGCAGTGTCTTGTGTACAGTGTACAGTATGAGCAGTGTACAGTCAGTATAAAGCAGAATGTATGTGTGTGCCGTGTGTACAGTATACAGCAAGCATAAAGCAGACTACAGTGTGTGCAATGTACAGAGTATAGAAAATACAGGGCAGAAATGAAAAGCAGAGAAAGAATGTACCTCCCAAGCCCGCCAGTAGCCTCCGAGCAGCTGGCCGCTGCCGCGTGAAGCCGAGCTCATGTATCCATAGAGGGTGGCCAAAGCGGCGCCACCCCAGTCATAGTGTAGGATGTCCTGGACGTCCACCAGTGCGCTGAGAAGGCAAAGAGGCATGGTGTTCGCCCGGTCGGCGAAGATGGTCGTCTCGAACAGGAACATGAGGAAGCCGCGTGCGTACCTCTCCACGTCCTCCTCAGTCATCTGCGCCTCCTCCTCCAACACGGGCTGGACCCTAAACTGGACCTCGAACCAGGAGTACCGCACAAAACCTGGACGCGCTAGAGGTGGCGCCTCACCCAACAGATAGACCTGGGCGGCGGTCCACTCATCCATGTCTATATCAAAGGGGATCGGATCACCCCCTACCCCGATGCCTGTGAGCATCGAGAAATCGTAAGGGGTCATCGTCATGTCCCCTGCTGCGGAGAAGTGAAACGAATCAGTGGTGTCCCACCACCTCTCCACCAGAGCGGCAAGGAGAGGTCTGCAGGTAGAAAGCCGGAAGAGTCCTCGGCAGAAGGCGCCGAAGCCCGCTCGGTCCACTATGCCCCGGACTGCGTCGGGGAGCTCGTCATACCACTCCCGAGCGCCAGTGTTCCCATACCTGCGGATGGTATGGGAATCCTCCTGTAAACAAAAAATAACCATTGCAAGACAACATTCAAAATGCCATTTTGAGAAGCATACAGATATGGCATGCGTGCAAGTTTAACAGATTTTGACAAATACCGGGTGCCGGTGTGCTTACAGTGAACTACAACGTGTGATGTGTCAGCGTGTTTGGGTGGTTCAGAACAGATATAGCATGTGTGCAAATTTGACAGGTTTGAACAGCTATCGGGCATCAGTGTGTTTGCAGTGAAATACAGTGTGCGCCGTGTGTTTGAGTGATTCGGGGCTAGTGCAGTGTGTGTGCATGTGTCAGTCTCAAGCAGATGTCAGTTGTATGTATGATTATAGTCAACTACGGTGTATAGCATATCAAATTTCAGCAGTTAAAGAGTACAACTAGCTATGACAATTTTTGTATCCTACATTGCGGAAAGTAAAGTTGAGGAAAGAAAGTTACCTCAGATGCGCTGAAGGACAGGTGGGAGGTAGGCTCGCGCAGCAATAGCTCGGGCGCCACATGCCTCTCGAAGCTCCGGAACTGGCGCAGGCCGTCGGGGGGCAGAACATGGATCGCCGGTCGGTAGGTCGCCGGGTCGAACGGGCGCTCGGTCAACGGTAGGAGCTCGACCCCGGGATCTATCTCGTGGTCCGGGGGAGTCCCACCACGTGGAATGTCGTCCGCCATGTCAAGAGTAATGAGAAAATGGCCGGAGGAAGGAAAACCGGACCGTAATACGAAGAGTCAACCGGAAGGTCAACTCCCGGGAAGGTCGAAAATGGCCGAGAAGGTCGAAATGTGAAAAGGCACGGAAATGAAGAGGAAAGCGAGGGGAACAAACCCCGAAAAGGTGGGAACGCCAAACGAAGCACCGAAACAAAGTTTTGTTCGGTTAAAAGTGTCCGAAACACGAAGAAAATCGCGAATCCGACGACGAAACGGGCGTAGAACGCGAAGAAACGGAGAAACGGGGAGAGAAAAACGCTCTAGAGAGAGAGAGTGAGAGTTTTCGGCGGTGGGGAAGTGAAGAATTAGGGTTTGAAACCCTATTTTAAAACACCCGAAGTGAAAAGTCGAAACTGCCCCGAATCAGCAATTTTTTGCCGGTCGGCAATATTTTGTGCCGGCCGGCAGTATTTTGTGCCGATGGAGTTATTATGCAGCTGGTGGACAGCCGGTGGCCTCCCCTCTCAGCCGGTGGTGTTCCCACAACCTTGTTTAGGCCATATGAGAAGTTTTTGGTCTTCATAGCTCAAGAAAGTGCAAGAAAGTGCATCTCCAATGCTCAACCGGCCTCCGTTTTAACTTCGGACCGCATCTGCCGTGCGTAGCACTCCAACTCGTGCAAGGTTGTATCCTTTGGTATCCTTTTTGCCTCTTACGAGATCCAAAAGTTGCCCCGTGTGCGTTGCACACGTTCATCGCACTATTTTGGTGTATTACATCGCGCTGTCGCGCGCCTCATAGTTGCATTGTTATGCATACACTACATGCGTTGTAACACGCACTGATTAAGGCTGAAATGTACATCATTGAGGCCGTTAATTAGAATCTCTTAATTTCACTTGTTGGTCAAACTGTATATTTTATGTGTGTTCAGTGTCAATCAGGTTATACATCGTCGGAGCATAAAATGAGCAAAAAGTCAGAATTTGGGCAGAGTTGACTTTCCCGCACGTGCGTTGACTTTTTCTGGGAAAGTCAAACCGACGTTTTAAACCTGTTTGGACGAAATTGGAAGCATAAAAAGACAAGAAAAAGGCTGGATTAGGGTTCTGAAAGTTTTTGGACCTAAAGAGGGAGGCTAGGGTTTGCAAAAGAGGAAGAAAGAAAAAGCTTCAAGGATGTCTCCCATGGTGATTCCTTCTCCTTCTACTTCCTTCCACTCCTCCATGACTAGCTAGTCTTCTTTTCTAGGGTTTTGATGAAACCCTAGCCATGTAATTATGTAGTTTTCTCTTTTGATTTTATATTATGTAAGGTTTGAACCATTGTATGGTGTTTTAGAAATTCTTTATATATGATCTTCATTATCTTTTCAAATATTTAACTTTCTGTGATTGTTGAATATTATCCATACATGAGTTTTCTATTTCGTCACATTCAAGGTATGCGACGAACCATGCTACGAGGAACAAGTCGTATCACTACCCTAGTTTAGAGTGAACGATTCGTATTACTTGAGATGGTTCGTGCTCGTACATTGAATGTGATGATCTTCTTGTTAAATGCTTTGAGCTTGTAGTTGTGAAGCATTAATTCGTTCAAACCATAGCATAATTAATTTCAACTGGAAACCCTAATTATGTGGTTAGTGGTGAATTCTCAACCCTAGGATTTTTCCCCAATTTAGTAAATCCAATTTCGTTTATTATTGATAATTTAATTCCTTAGTTTAATTTATTTGTTATTAAATTAGGTTATGATCATTCAATCTTTTTATCAAAATTAATTTAGGAATTTAACAATTAAATTAGTTTAATTTCACAATAGTCCCTGTGGATCGATACCTGGACTTGCCATTATTCTGATAGAATTTGGTATAGTTTAGTATTTAATTTTGGTGTGTTCAACGACCCATCAAATTTTGGCGCCGTTGCCGGGGACTTCTGGCGAAATTAGTTAATTTAAAGTTACATTCTTATTTTAATTTTTAGTTTAGGATTTTATGCTTTTGGTGTTGCTAAGTGTGCAGAGCGTTTGAAATTGGAGCTATCACTGAAGTGCAAGCGGAGCGCAGCCGAGCTTTAAAAAAAAAAAAAAACCGCAGCACTAAAGTGAGTAAACAGAAGCAAACACTCACAAGCAAAGCACCAAAGTGCTAAAACAGAAGTCAAAGCTCAGACAGAGGTTGGGGACAACGTCTACACGTCAACCATCCGGAAGACGAGTAAAGCGTTTTCGTTAAACCGCTGTGAGTATTTCTTCCTTTGGTATTTTGCTTTCATACTTAGTGCACAGAGTCGGAACTTGTTGTGTGTGTTTGGGTAGTGTATGCACGGGCGTCGTTCTTGTCGCCCTGAATTGTGGAGTTTGGACCTTGAACTAGAAAGGACCCTTAGGAGACTTAGGACCTCTGCCCGTATTCCTACGCTTGAATATTCATACATTGAGCCATTAGAGATGGCAGATCCTAATATCCCGAATGAGCCTAACCGGACACTTAAGGATTATTTTACACCCACTGCATATACATCACCATCATGCATCCAATTGCCCAACACCACTGCTGCTCATTATGAGATCAAGTCCAGCACTATACAAATGCTCCCATCATTCCATGGACTAACTCATGATGACCCTTATAAGCATTTGAATGAATTTCTGGAAATTTGCTCGACAGTAAGGATCCAGAATTTCACAAATGAGGCCTTAATGTTGAGATTGTTTCCATTCTCGTTAAAGGATAAAGCCAAACACTGGCTAAATTCTTTACCTGCTAATTCAATCACAACTTGGGACCAATTACAGCAACAGTTCTTGGAGAAGTATTTTCCCATAGGTAAAACCAACCAACTTAGGCGAGCCATCACAAACTTTGCTCAAATGGATGGCGAGCAATTCCATGAGACTTGGGAAAGACTTCGAGACCTTCTCCAACAGTGTCCCCACCACCAAGTGCCTAATTGGCAACTTGTTCAAACATTTTATTATGGCTTAACTGAGCCACACCGCCAAATGGTGGATTCGTCCTGTGGTGGGACATTTATGTCTAAAAATGATGCTGAGGCATGGCAATTGTTTGAGAACCTAAGTGATAATTCCCTTCACCATGCCTCCGCAGCCCGGCAAGTCCGGCAACCCATGGTTGGAGCCCCGAAAAGAGGGGGCATTTATGAGGTCGGGCAAAACCTAGAGTTAGCCCAACAAGTAGAGGCATTGTCCCGCAAGATGGACCATTTATTAGCTACGGGACATGCCCCTACTCAGCAAGATCAGCCTCAATTCCGTGAGGCATGTGTTATATGTGCGAGCCCTGCTCATGACTTGAGTGAGTGCCCTTCGGCATCACAATTTCCGGAGTTAGTCCAAGAGCATGTGAATATGGCTCAAGGATTCTCCAACCCGGGTAATGACCCATACTCCAACACATATAATCCAGGATGGAGAAATCACCCTAACTTCTCATGGAGACCCCCTTCACAAGGCACTTCTTATAATCCTCCACCACCAAGGCAGAATTTGAATAATTTTGCCAACCAATCATCCTGCCAACCACCGCAACCTTATCGACCCCCACAACTGTACCGGCAACCACAACCCCTGCCTGTTCCTCAGGGCAACTCTGCCTTTGAGACTCAGGTGTTGGAAGTTCTTTCAGAACTTAAGGGGTTAGCACCGATAGTTCACTCCCACACTCACTCTATTGCCAAGATAGAGACCCAATTAGGTCAAATAGCTAACTACATGAATCGAAGAGAGGAGGGAAAATTACCAAGTCAAACTGTGACCAACCCTAAGGGACAATATAGGGCAGAGAGTTCGGGTGGGAATGGTAAGCAACATGAGCAAGTGCAGGCGGTGGTTGCTTTAAGAAGTGGTAGGGAGTTAGAGCCTCAGTCAGTTGCGTCTGATGCAACTAGAGTTAAGAATGGTGACTATGGCGGTACACCTAATGAGAGCAAGGGTGAGGGGGAAACACTTAAGAGGGATGAGTTAGTCCCTAGCACTCCATATGTGCCTAAGGCACCCTTTCCCCAATGCCTCGATGCACCGTCCCCTTTTAATAAGAAGGCGGCATCTATGGTGGCAATGATGGATGTCTTTAAACAAGTAAAAATCAACCTCCCCCTGTTGGAGGCGATTAAGCAAGTACCATCATATGCCAAATTTCTGAAGGACCTTTGTACGCAAAAGCGTAAATCTAGGACACATGTGTCCCAAAAGGTCCTACTCACGGAGCAAGTAAGCTCCATCTTGTTGAATGACACACCTCCTAAGCTTAAGGACCCGGGTGCCCCAACCATTGCATGCATTATAGGGGACCATTTCATTGATAGGGCCTTATTAGATTTAGGGGCTAGTGTCAATTTATTGCCGTACTCTGTGTACGAGGAATTTGGGCTTGGCGAGTTGAAGCCCACTACTGTCACTCTTCAATTGGCTGACCGGTCCCTCAGAGTGCCACGTGGCATGATTGAGGATGTGCTAGTTAAGGTTGATAGGTTCTACTTCCCTGTTGACTTTTTGGTGTTAGATATGGAACCGGTAACCAGTTCTAAGAAACAAATCCCGGTGATCTTAGGTCGACCTTTCTTGGCTACGGCCAATGCATGCATAAATTGTCGGACCGGGGTTATGGAAGTTTCATTTGGCAACATGCAAGTGAAACTTAATGTCTTCCAAGCATCCCAACAACCTCATGAGAGAGAGGAGTGCTTATTAGTGGATGTTGTGGATGAGATTGTGGAGGAGGCTTTGCCCTCCATTCTTGTAGAGGACCCTTTAGAGGCTTGTTTAGGTCATTTTGGGTTTGAAAATTTTGATATTGATGGGTCAGTTAAGGAGGTTTTGAAATTGTTGGATGCGAGTATCATATACCCCATCTCAGATAGCAAGTGGGTGAGTCCCACACAAGTAGTGCCCAAGAAATCGGGCATCACTGTTGTTGAGAATGAGGGAGGAGAGTTAGTCCCCACACGAACCACTACTGGGTGGCGAGGCTGCATTGATTATAGGAGATTAAATTCCTCGACTAGGAAGGATCATTTTCCTTTACCCAGGGGTTTGATGGACCCATTTTATTATGATTGATAGATTGATTCCTTAGTCTCTTTTCTTTCCCTTCTATGTTATTTTGTTTTTCTTTGTTCTCGCCATGCTTTATTTGCGTCTAGGAGACTTTAAATCCTCTAAAGGTGTAATTCCTTTGGTGTTAGTCGTGCCCGAACGGCATCTGACGGTCTGGTATAGCCACCTAACCGTGTTTGTAGTGAGTTCCTAGGAGACCAACTGAGACGGTGGAAACTAGAGTTCGAATGGCAAAGCCTAGAACACAAAGGTTTGAGATTTCCGAGACTAGAGTCTGGTTTAAATACCCATGGGTGTGGAGATTGCTTCAAAACTACCTCGGCTTGAACTCTGTATGGCAGCCCCATAGGTTGAGGTAGCTTTATGCGCCTCGATTCTGGATACCGAATCAACCTAGTCTGTCACCCTGTTGGAGAATAGGGAAAGTTACAAACACAGTTAGGGAGAAAAGTAGTACCCGTGGTTTTCGCGTGAAAATTATACCTTTAGTGGGCATTCCGTTATTTTCTTATGTACTTTATTTATTTCGGATGTCAATTGAAGGTAGAAATGCTTAGTTTTGATTTTTTTTTATTAAAAAAAAAAAAAAGTTGTTTTATTTGTTAATTGTTGTTTAAAATAAAATTTTTTAAAAAAAAGGGAGTGTTATACGTGTTCAATTTTACAAAAAATATATACATATATATATATAAATAAAAACAAAATCTGTCTTGTACTACAAAAAAAAAAAAAAAATTCCCGCATGTGCGGCACTGTGCACGCACATGCGGCACCAAATCTCACAAAACATAGTTGCCCTCTGCTTAATAAGCAGGTGCGGAGGGAAGCTGCGTTGACCACGCCGCACGTGCGGCTTGGGCCCCGCACGTGCGGGACGCAAGATTCTTAAAAAAAAAAAAAAAAAAAAATCGCGCGAGGTGCAAATCGCCGCACGTGCGGAAATTGGGCAATTTGTAAGTGGGACGTTGCACTCTGCTATTAAAGCAGGTGCGCCGCCAAGTGCGGCCAAATCTTTAAAAAAAAAAAAAAAAAAAAATGTTAGGTTTTGTTTTATTTTTGTTTTATTTTAATTTATTTAAGTAAATAAATACATATATAAATTTTAAAACTAAATAAATAAATATACAATTATTCTATTTATAATTTTTTATTAAAAAAAAATTTCGAATTTTATTTATTTTATTTTTAATTTTCTATTTTGCAAAAAAAAAAAAAAAAAAAAAAAAAAAACCTTTAGAAATAGTGGTACTAACACTAATCCTAATTTAGTTTTTTTTGTTTGTTCTATTTGTTTAGTGTAAATTGCTTCGTAGTGATTCTGGTTAGTTTAATTAGTTAGTGACATTTGGTTTTATTCTTATTTTCCTTATACTTGTGTAGTTCGTGATTTTATTTTTATCTTAGTCTATGATGTCATTGTTCATATAATTACTAAGTAGTTTAGTTGTTATTTTATTTTATTTTCTGCAGTTTTATTTCATTTTCTTCTCTTCAATTAAAAAAAAAAAAAAACTTTAAAAAAAATAATAAAAAAAAAATGTTTATTTCTGCTTGTTTTATTCTATACTTTAGTCTATTTTGTAGTTTAGTTATTTTATAATTTAGTTTATTTAGTTTCTTTTATCGCTTAGTTAATTTAATCTACTGACATTTTACTTCACTTATTTAATTAATTTCGTTTTTACACAAAAAAAAAACAAAAAAAAAAACAAAAAATGAAGTGTGTATATGTTACTCTCTGCCTACCTGGATGTGCACCTACAATTCTGGTAATTTTCTCTCATTTCTCTTTTCTTTTCCATTGAGGACAATGTCATATTCAAGTTGAGGGATGAGGGTTATATTTTATTTTGTGCATTCCTATTTGGCTCATAATTCATGCTTATACCTGTTTCACTTGACTTCATTACTTCACCTGATGTGACTTTTTGCTAGTAGGGTGATGATATTTACATATGTTATTTGGAGATCATAGTAGACTTGTATGAAAAGGATTTATTGGGTGGATACTTGCATGCCATGTTTGCACGAGGAGAGTTGTCTATGTTTGTGGTATTAGTACTCTTGTCATGAATATGCCTTAATTCACATAAGCACACTATCATAGCAGTGATCTTTTTATTATAATCCCTGGTATACATCATTGATAATAGCTAGAGTTGCAGAAAAGAATAAATGAGGAGCCAAGATTCTTAAAAAAAAAAAAAAAAACACTTGACTAGTTTGGGTCCGTAGCCTTTTTAACTCGAGTTATTAAGCCCGTAGGGGTGTCTCTACACCTAGTGCCCTAAAACCGTCTGGTTTGGGAGTCATTGGCCCAAAACTTGCTACATGGGTTAATTAGAAAGCTTAAGGGACTTGGACATTGCACAGTTAAGGAAAAATAAGAAGAATGACTTGTTCGGATTCGTAGCCTTTTCAACTCGAGTTATTAAGCCCGTAGGGGTGTCTTTACACCTAGTGCCCTAAAACCATCTGGTTTGGGAGTCATTGGCCCAATGCTCGTTACATGGGTTGATTAGAAAGCTTAAGGGATCAAGACATTGCACAGTCATTTAAAAAAAAAAACAAAAAAAAACAAAAAACAAAAAAACTTTTGAAAATCTTGGCTGCAACAGGTTAGTTTTTCTGTATATGATGGGTGTTATTATGAGTTACACTGGGCTATTATAGTGGATAGTTAACTAATATGGAGATTGCACTTTACACCGAGGGTACTCATGACTTGTCTACTAGCATGCACAAGTATAGTGAACTTTACTTTTGTATTAACTGAATTGTGGTTTTGACTCAATAGGTTCCTTCATGCTTGTCCACTGTGTCTTTAATGACTCATGATGTCTAAATATCACACTGTAGTGGCACATTAGTTGATGGTTAGGTGGAGTAATGTGGTCATTTGTTATTGAGTATATATATGAATATGTTAATGTTTGTGGGTATCATTTCTGGAAACCCTCACGAGACTTTACTCGTCCACTTGGGGTAACCTTGTGGTTTAAAGGCTTGTTGCATATGCTAAATGCAACCGTTTTCCCACGAAAGAGGACATAGATAGATTTTGTTTTATTTTATTTTATTTTACTTGCTTGAGGACTAGCAAGTAGTAAGTTGGGGGATGTGATTAAGGCTGAAATGTACATCATTGAGGCCGTTAATTAGAATCTCTTAATTTCACTTGTTGGTCAAACTGTATATTTTATGTGTGTTCAGTGTCAATCAGGTTATACATCGTCGGAGCATAAAATGAGCAAAAAGTCAGAATTTGGGCAGCGTTGACTTTTCCCGCACGTGCGTTGACTTTCCCGCACGTGCGTTGAATTTTTCTGGGAAAGTCAAACCGACGTTTTAAACCTATTTGGACGAAATTGGAAGCATAAAAAGACAAGAAAAAGGCTGGATTAGGGTTCTGAAAGTTTTTGGACCTAAAGAGGGAGGCTAGGGTTTGCAAAAGAGGAAGAAAGAAAAAGCTTCAAGGATGTCTCCCATGGTGATTCCTTCTCCTTCTACTTCCTTCCACTCCTCCATGAGTGGCTAGTCTTCTTTTCTAGGGTTTTGATGAAACCCTAGCCATGTAATTATGTAGTTTTCTCTTTTGATTTTATATTATGTAAGGTTTGAACCATTGTATGGTGTTTTAGAAATTCTTTATATATGATCTTCATTATCTTTTCAAATATTTAACTTTCTGTGATTGTTGAATATTATCCATACATGAGTTTTCTATTCCTTCACATTCAAGGTATGGGACGAACCATGCTACGAGGAACGAGTCGTATCACTACCCTAGTTTAGAGTGAACGATTCGTCTTACTTGAGATGGTTCGTGCTCGTACATTGAATGTGATGATCTTCTTGTTAAATGCTTTGAGCTTGTAGTTGTGAAGCATTAATTCGTTCAAACCATAGCATAATTAATTTCAATTGGAAACCCTAATTATGTGGTTAGTGGTGAATTCTCAACCCTAGGATTTTTCCCCAATTTAGTAAATCCAATTTCATTTATTATTGATAATTTAATTCCTTAGTTTAATTTATTTGTTATTAAATTAGGTTATGATCATTCAATCTTTTTATCAAAATTAATTTAGGAATTTAACAATTAAATTAGTTTAATTTCACAATAGTCCCTGTGGATCGATACCTGGACTTGCCATTATTCTGATAGAATTTGGTATAGTTTAGTATTTAATTTTGGTGTGTTCAACGACCCATCACGCACCCCCTTGCATTGTCGTGCACATCTCTCATGCATTGTCATTGCATTTTTTTTTCCATGCATTGTCATGCATTCCGAAACACGTGCGTTGTTACGCATTTAAGTCCATCTACATCCCATGTGGCATACGTGTCGCACTGAGCATAATTTTGCACCTTATGAGGCATGCGTGTCTTATTTGTTTCATGTTGCATCTTATGAGGCATACGTGCCTCATTTGTTTCATGTTGCGTCTTGTGGGGCATGCGTGTTTCATTTTGTGTCATCTTCATTGGCTTGTGCGCCTCGTTTCCATAGAACATGCATTCACTCGCACTATCTTGTGCACTTACACATTGTAAATCACTCGCGTTGTTCTGCGCATCGCACTGTTTTGTGCAGTTTATCATTAGCGCTATTTTGCGCATCGCACTGTTTTGTGCAGTTTACATTCGCGCTGTTTCGCGCACCTCTTTACACTTGTTAGTGCATTGTATCGCGCTATCTTGCGCACCTTATCGATCGCACTATTTTGTGCAGTTTTCAATCGCGCTGTTTAGCGCATCGCACTGTTTTGTGCATTGCATTTCAATCGCGCTGTTTAGCGCATCGCACTGTTTTGTGCATTGCATTTCAATCGCGCTGTTTAGCGCATCGCACTGTTTTGTGCATTGCATATCGATCGCGCTGTTTAGCGTATTGCACTGTTTTGTGTATTGCATCCCGTCGCATTGTCTTGTGCACTCGCGTTGTCTAACGCATCGCGCTATTTTGCGCATCTCATTGAATTTCGCATTGCATTGCATCGCACAGTCTTGTGCACATTTCGGCCTGGCGAGACCTTAAACACGCATGGTCTGGCGAGACCTTAAATACGCACGGTCTAGGAGACCCTAAATCCTCTGAAGGTGCAAGTCCTTTGGTGTTTGTCGTGCCCGAACGACTTTTGATAAGTTGCATCATACATGCATTTTAAGCCGCGTGTTGTCGCGCATTCCATGCAACATGCATTTCATACATCGTTTGCATTTCAAAAAAAAAACAAAAAAAAAAAAAACATGCATTGTCATGCATACATTTTGCATCCCGGTCTAGGAGACCTTAAATCCTCTGAAGGTGCAAGTCCTTCGGTGTTTGTCGTTCCCGAACGACTTTCGGTGGTCTGGTAAAGCCACCCGTCTATGTTTGCGGTGAGTTCCTAGAAGACCAATTGGGACGGTGGAAACTAGAGTTCGAATGGTTTATGCCTAGAACGCAAAGGTTCGGGAGTTCCGAGACTAAAGTCTGGTTTAAATACCCAGGGGTGTATCCTCGGCTTGAAATCTGTATGGAAACCCCATAGATTAAGGCAGCATGTCTGCACCTCAGTTCTGGATACTGAACCAACCTAGTATATCGCCCTGTTGGTAAGATAGGGAAAGCTGCAATCGTAGCCATTGCATCAACATGCATTGTCATGCATTTCCATTGTAGCTTGCATGCATCCATTGCATTTTCCCCAGTAGGTCGCATCATACTTCATTGTCATGCATATTTGTAAATATCCATTCCATTGCATATTTGTAGATATTGCATTGTAGTTTGCATGCATTCATTGCATCACCTTCCATCTATGGCTTGCACCTTTCCAGGTTGAGCTTAGTCTGGTATGTGCCCTTACTGTTCATGCTAAAACACAGTTCTGCATGTGTATTGCGCCTATTCCACGCTGGTATGTTGGTTTAAGGGTTGCGGCACCTTTTCTGTGTTACACATGGCTCGTATGCGTACATGCCTTTCCTAGGCAAGATTTGGTTTGGCCCGCATGCCATATCCATTGCCATCTTCCTAGCATATCCATACATATTACATTGTAGTGTAATTTTTGCATTCGGCATTAGGATCATTGTCCTTTCTCCAGCGGGTCGTTTCCCCACTTATGTCATTCCACCCAATACTTGTTCTTGTGTCTGTCTACAATGCTCATAGTTCAGTTGACCGTTCTATGGTAGACAGACTTGTTACCTCCATCAATCTATTTGACATAGGTGTGGTTTCGAACCACTCGTGATTGGATCGTCATTCAATTGCTTTGCATGTAGCTTGCATTGTTTCAATTACATTGCATCTTCATTTGCATTGTTTATACATTGTTTTGTATATATTGCATATCGCTTAGCATCCATTTTGCATTGTCATGCATGTTGCCAACAATATTGTACCTATTACGTTTGTTTTCTTTGCAGGCACGATATTGTATGTACGGTTCATTTGAGGCTGGTGCAACCAGACGAGCCGCACAGGTATTGTATCCTCCGAGTGAGACGTATTGAGAATTACATAATTCTCTTACATCCTTTCTGCATTGTAGTGTAGTTTGGTGTATGCTAGCTTAAAATTGTCGCATGCATGCTTCATTACAGCTTTCTTTGCATGATCATAAGTTATGCTCGGCTTCGTGCATTGTCTTGCATTTTGCCCCTGCCTCCGGGCGCATACCTTATTTGTCTTGCATGTTTGTCCAAGTCTTCGGCCTTGTCAAAAATGGGTCGTCTCTGGGCTTTGACATTCACTCCCGTCATTGTTATGACTTTCGAGTTCTGTCAAAGAGGGGCAACTGTAGACACCCCATTTTTGACCGTCCTCAAGACTTGGACGTCACCGTTTGAACACTCGGTGATCATCCATGTTTGTGTTCGTTTGGAGTTCCCGGAGGTCTCGGCTACGCGCCTTGCCTCAGGATCTCCGAACTCGACCGTTTAGTGTCTAGTTTTGCACCAAACACTTGCATTTTGCCTATGAGAGGCAGGGTAGGGCTTGTAGACCATCCCCACCCATCACCGGCAGTGGCTAGAGGTCATCGGCTGGTTTTTGCTGCCACCGGCAATTTATATTGCCGGTCGGCACTTTTTAGTGCCGGTCGGCACTCAATTTTGCCAAAATGGCATTTTTGGCCGGCCGACTACTGTGCATCTGCTTTTGCAGATATTTTAAGACAGCTGTCTTACTTTTGCTCCCCTCCATACACGTGTATGGAGGGATCTCCCTCTTGGAAGCTTGTCTTGTAAGCTTTACAAGACAATAAGGCTCTATAAGAGAGAGCCTTCTCTCTTGGCCTTAGGGTTGGAGACACTTGAGATATTTTGGGGAGCTTAGACAGCCATTGTTAGGGTTTGAGTTCTAGGGTTAGAGTTAGATACACATTATCTCTCTCTTTTTCCCTCTTGTGTGTGTTTTAGTGTGTTCAGTCCATACTATTGCACACAAACACCTAGTGTTTCACCTTCACTTAGCTACTGAGGTTCTAAGGGACTGATTTTGAAGTTTTGGTGTTGGATTCAAGCCAAGGAGGGCCATTGGAGCATCATTTGTAAAGGGGTCTTCAAGGGTGAGAATCTAGTCCCATTATTCCCCAATCTTGCATTGTATTTTTACCTGTCTTAAAATCATTTTTGAGCTTGGTGTATAATACAAAAAAGTTCTTTTTTTAGGCCCTCTTGACTGTTTGTTTAGAGTGTTTTGTGGTTTGGAGGTGTTTGACCCCTCCTAGGCCTTGAAAGGCCTCATTTTGTGCTATTTTGTCCAAGTTTCGAGACTTTGGTGTTTGGGCCTCTTCACCACTGAAATCTTGAGGGATTTCAGTGGTGAAGATGGTGCCTTGAAGTCTCCAAAAAGGGAGGGCCATCCCCTCCCCTTGTTGTCCTTGAAATGGACCATTTTTGGCCTCTTGAGAGAGCACCATGTTAGAATGTGTATTGATCATGCCTTGGCTGTTTTTTTGTGCCTATTATATCATGATATACCTCTGTTTATTGTTGGTTTTGGTACTCCATGCATGCTTAGCATACCTACCATGTAATGCCATATTTATGCCTTAACATGCCTTAGGTTGTTAGCCTTTGTTCAAGCATGTTTTAGGCTTAACCTTGTGAAGGTTTTGTGCTCATTTTGCCATGTTTTAGCTCTGTCCATAATCGTTTGGGTTGATCTCGGCATACTTAGTATAGCTCCTTTGTATTCGGGCTTGTTGGCCTCAAGTATGTGGATGTGTAGAACGTGTTTCTTGCATCATTTCGGTGGTTTGAAACCACCCACCATGTCATTTCAGACCTTTTAGCATGCCTAAATGTTTACATTTTGTGGCCCTTTTGTTGCTTCAAGAGTTGATGCCCCATGCTTCATATTTATGCCATGATGTATACCTCTAGGATTAGGTTACTTGGATGTCATCTAAGTGATTCTTGAGGCTTGTTTTTGCATGTTTTGGGATTGTTTTCGTTCAATTTGGTCATTTGCTTCATGAGTCATATGATCATGCTTTAGGTCCTTAGGCCTCGTTGCATGTATAGCTTGCATGAGTAGGTTAATTTGGCATCGTTTCCTACATGTTTTCAAGGCTTATAATGCATGTTATTTTGTCCATGAATGCCTCTTTCAAGTGTGCTTGAAGGTTGTCCGATTTGTGCCTAAGTGTTGGCCCTTAATCATTTGTATGTGTGCATGTGTTTTGGTCCCTTGTTTTGAGCACTTTGGCCACTATTTTAGGCCTATTTAGAGTTGCCTAAATCATATTTAAGTCCATCTTGCCATTAATTAGCATTGCCTCATGTTTGCTTGTATGCTTGCATAAGTACATTGCATTGTTCATGTTGCATGAATGATAACATGCTTAGGTTGCATTGCATCAACATGCATTCCTTGGCCCTTGATTTGGTGATAGGGATTGGGACTTTGGTTTGTTTGTATGGTTTGCATTTCATTTGACATGAAAATTGCATATTCGATTCCTTGGGCCATCATGCATGGAAATGCGTGATTGGTGGTCCAAGAATCGAGGCACATGCCCCTTTGAGTCATTACCATGATAAGGGACATGAGTGGTGCATACATGCCTTGAATTGTGCTGTCATGCTTTGCCTTGCCCTCTGTTGCTGTCATTTGCAGAGTCTGCAGGAACACTCTGCCGACCGGCAGTGTAAAGTGCCGACCGGCAATCATTTCTATGCCAACAGCTTCATTTTGTGCTGGTGGCCACACCACACTGCCGGTGGCAATTCCATGCAGCCGGTGATGTCTCCCAGCATCCAAGGAAGCAGTCCTGAGGTTTTAGCAGCCTCCAGAGGAGTGAAGGAAGGAAAACAGAGGCAGCCTATGCATGGCGGTGCATTTCCGAACAGGACCGAGCATGCATTGCATCTGGCTCTCCTCCCGAGGCGGTTTACTGCTTTTCCTAGATTAGTTAATTTGTTAATTAATTAATTTGTAATATTTAATTAGCTTGCGTAGTTAATTAATTTGTATTATTTATTTGGTCCCTCCGAGTGAGGGCAAATCTGTAATAAGTGTGTGTGAGTGGTGTGTATGTCTTCCAATCCCCACTTCTTTCTTCCCTTTTATTTACCTGCTTATGATGGTAGATTAGGGCACGTTTAATTTAGCATACCTTTATGCTATGCATGCGTGCATTCATGCATTTGTACTACATGCATTAGGCTCGGTACATCACGCTAACTGCATTTGTACTTCAATTCAAAAATTGAATATGTGATAGTTGATCGCATTTCATATACCATGTTTAGGATTAGCCGAGCCTACTTTGATTGCATCCTGTATGTGTTGCATTAGGCAATCTAACATGAACTAGGACATGCATGTTTGCTAACTAGTTTATTGTTTTGACACGGAGTACGATGTAAGTATTTATGCTTTAGCATCTCGCATGCGTGTGAATGTTAACATGACAGTATGCTTGCCATGCGGCTAAATGCTTATGTGCTAAATTGCTTGAATGCCTGTGGGTGAAGGTTGGATTGTTTGAGTTGGAACAACTTGTTGAAATCCGTATTTTAGACTACTTGCGAGTAGCAAATTCCAAAGTATTTTCAAAACAAACGGATATGCAATGCTTATTTCCAAATTAGGCAATCTAGTCTATACTTGTTTGCTGCGCGCATAACATAGTAATTCTAGGCTAATAACTGGAATAAGAACACATAACGTTTTCAAAGTCGGATATCATGGTTAGTAGAGGCCGGTCTTCGGACCGGGCGAAAGGGGGTGCTCATAGCTGACCTTCCTCGATCGTACCCAAGCTCCCGAGCCGAGACAACTCCGGTGATGACGGACACATGGCCTTCGGCACCGAGTCAGGGTTTCCTAAATTCTCCCATTTAAAAATATTTAGGTGGCGACTCTGTATCTGGCAAAGCAGTCCATGTTTGGCACTACTTTTTCAAAAATTTGTTTCTCAAAACGATTTGCCAGATTTGGACTCTTTGGTTCAGATTAAGAACCGTGACAACAAATCGAGTCCGAACCGTAGTAGCGAAGGTCCCCCTCCGCGGGCGCGTCTACACATAAGAAAATCAATTATAAAAGAAAAGCAAGAATTCAATCAAATGTTAAGTGTTACCAATGTTTGTATATGCATTTGTAGGTTGAACCATTTGAAGAGGACTACCGGAGACAAGCCCACTATGAATAATATCTTTGTAAAGTTATGTTCGTACAAGTAATTTATGAAATGTTATGATATGGTTTGTTATATGAAATTGTATTTTGATAACAAATGAATGAGCTTTCTATTTTGTTATCTATTGTGGCATCCTATAATTAGTCATTGCCTTGGCCTTTGGAGATTTTTGTTAGTTACCAACCCAAAGTGGTTGTTAGTTTCGTTTTAGGCTCAAGTGGCCAATTTGTTTAGTTCTATTGGATGTACCACATATTTTGCTTAGCTAAATGTACTTGATAAAATTTGATATGTGCCTTTGATTTGTGAAGTGAATATGATTTGTGAATGCCTTATGAAACCCATTCATTAACCTCTTTACATTGATGTTACTCATTGGATTTTAGCTCATTCCTTCCCATATATCTATCTAGGTGAGCAACATAAGGATCAATCATTGAGTTTGCTTTGGAGAGTACCCTTTTGAGAAGCCAACAGAGATGTGCCTCCGAGTAGTGACTTCTGCTTTTGTTTTTGTCAAGTTTTTGTAAAGTCAAGTTTTTGTAATGTGAACCTATTGTATAAATGTTTGCTCATTATACTTATTGTAAATATTATAAGTTATGTTATGAAAGGCTATGTGGTTTTATTTCCATGTCATCTACGCACTGCTCAATAAACTAATTTGTTGTCCAATTGCTTCTGCTTCAGGCCCCAATATATTAAACATTTCTGGTTTGTCAGGTTAGGACATATCTATGATTAGTGGTCGGTCACTGCTCTAACCTCTAGGGGTGAGTTGGGGTCGTGACATAGTAGTATCAGAGAACGAGTTAATTTACACATACACTTGTCCATTTGAGCATTAGAATGACTAGAAAGGACTTAGGTCGGCATTCATTTGTTAAGTATGTGATAAGTTGGGCATCTATCAATGTGTTCATATACATTCTCTTTTGTGTATATCATAATTCACGTCCATATAGATCATGGTGAGAATAAGATCAAATGAAGGGAGGAATCTTCCTCAGCTTGACTTGATAGGCTAGAAAGAATGTTGGAGGGAGTGGTTGAAACATTAAGGCAACAACAACAATAGCAGCAACAACCACCACCACCATGAGCAGAACCTGTACCACCACCAATTCAAGATAATCAAGTAGATGATCGAACCATTGCTCTTACCAAAGAATTCAAGAAAACGAAACCGCCACAATTTTGAGGTGGAGTTGAAGCCGAGGCATGGGTTCTCGAAATTGAGAAATTGTTTGAAGTCTTTTTGTGCACTAATGCACAAAAGGTAATATTAGCTGCATTTACCTTGGAAGATGAAGCTAGATGATGATGGATGTTGGTGAGAGAAAAAAATAGGAGAATCAATTAGGCTCAGTTCTTAGAGATCTTTTATGAGAAATACATTCCCTAATGCATTTGGGATCGAAAGGTTTTAAAATTTGAAAGCTTAAGGCAAGGCAATTGAACAATAGTAGAATATGAAGCACAATTTACTAAGCTAGCAAGGTTTACACCGTACATGGTTGACATTGACGATAAAAAGGCTAGAAAATTTGAATGAGGACTTTGGGATTTCATCCAATAGATGATCAATGTTCTAAAGTTACCAAAGTATGTTGATATTTTGGATAGAGCTTTGATGTCTGAAGTAAACATAGCTACACAAAATCGATCTTCAGAGTGGAAAGGGAAAAGACAGAGTTTCAATCTGGACAAAGGATCGATGCTGTCAATGAATAAGAAACCGAATTTGGGAGCATCTAGAAACTCTAATAAAGGAAGTAATTCAACATCAACGTATCCAGGAAATATCGGAGAGTTTGTTATCGAACATTTGAGGCTTGTTTCAAGTGTGGTAAGATGGACCACATGGTAAAAGATTGTCCTCAAGCTGAATAAAGTGTTAGTAGACCTATCGCTAGATCAACCAGGTCAATCCCAATGTCAAAAGCTACTGCAAAACCTACTACTACAAGGGAAAACTTCTAGCAAGGGAGAGTTTTTGCACTTGTCCTATGAGACACCAAGAGGCCGTTGTCTTAGGTACTCTGTCTATTTGCAAACATGGTGCATATGTGTTAATTGATTCAGGTTCTACGCATTCCTTCATCTCAAAATTATTCGCTCATAAATTGAATAAACTGTTGGTACTATTGAATTATGTGTTATGTGTATCTTCATTGTCCTAAGGATCAATGTTGTGTGCATCTATATATCCTGCCTATGAAATTCTAATTAGGGATACTACATTTTATGTTAATTTAATGCCTCTGATATGAATCACTTTGATGTAATTTTGGGTATAGATTGGTTATCTAAATACTGTGCAACCATTGATTGTGTGTCTAAACAAATTTTCTTTTGACTTCTTGGACAAAATGAATTTTCTTTTGAGTGTAATGGAGTAGTTCCTGCACCTTATTTAATTTCATCAATGAAAGCCAGTAAATTGCTTAAGAAATTATGTCAGGGTTATTTATGCAGTGTTATGAGTATGTAGACAACAGATGGTAGCCTAGACAACATTCCAATAGTGAAGGAATTTCCATATGTCTTCCTGGAAGATTTTCCAGGGGAATTGATAGATCAAGAAATTGAGTTTACTATTGATGTCATACCGAGCACTTAACCTTTTTCAAAGGCTTCATACAAAATGTCAATAGCAGAAATGAATGAATTGAAAGTTCAATTGCAAGAATTGCTTAACAAAGGGTGCCTATTTGATCACCATGGGGCACACCAGTTCTTTTTATAAAGAAGAAAGATGGAACACTTCTTCTATGTATTGATTATAGAGAGCTAAATAAGGTAACAATTAAAAATAAGTATCCACTGCCTAGAATTGATGATTTATTTGATAAGTTACAACACAAGTGTTCTCTAAGATTGATTTGAGATCCAAATATCATCAATTGAAAGTTAAAACTGAAGATGTAGAGAAATCCGCCTTTCGAACTAGGTATGGACATTATGAGTTTTTAGACATTACCATTTGAAGTCACAAATGCAACCATAACTTTTATGGACTTAATGAATCAAATTTTCAAGCCGTATTTGGATGAGTTTGTGGTTGTGTTTGTTGATGATATTTTGATTAAAATTCAAAAAGAAAGGAGGAACATGAACATCATTTGAGATTAATTGTTCAAATACTTAGAGATAAGAAGTTATATGCTAAATTGAAGAAATGTAAATTTTGGTTAGACAATGTCGTATTTTTGGATCATGTGAATAATAAGGATGGTATTTCAGTAGATCCACAAAAGATTGAAGCTATCATGAATTCGCCAACATCGACTAATATGATAGAAGTTCCTAGTTTTATGGGTTAGGCAGGCTATTAAAGGAGGTTTGTCAAGGATTTCTCAAAGCTCACAGTACCACTTACCCAATTGACTCAGAAAGGTGTACCATTTGAATGGACAGACCAAAGGGAATCTGCTTTCCAAGAATTGAAGATGAGACTAACTACAGTACCAGTCCTTACACTACCATCAGGTACAAAAGGGTTCATTATTTTTAGTGATGCATCGTATAAAGGATTGGGTTGTGTTCTTATGTAGAATGGAAAAGAGGTTGCCTATGCATCTCGTCAATTAAAGCCTCATGAAAAGAATTATCCAACTTATGACTTGGAGTTAACTGCCATTGTCTTTGCATTAAAAATATGGCACCGGTACCTTTATGGAGCAACTTGTGAAGTCTACACCGACCATAAGAGCATGAAATATTTCTTTACTTAGAAGGAGTTGAATATGCCTCAAAGAAGATGGTTAGAGTTGATAAAGGATTATGATTTGCAAATTCACTATCATCTTGGCAAAGCCAACACTGTAGCTGATGATATTAGTAGGAAATCAATGGGTAATTTAGTATGTTTGCTCATGGGACAAAGAGAAGTTTTAGACGACTTGGAAAGATTAGAGATGGAAGTCGTAATTTGTGGACAAGGCGGAGTATTAGCTCCGATTTCAGTACAACTGGCAATAATAGAAGAGATCAAGTGAAAGAAAATCGAAGATGAATTTTACAAGAAGATGTTTGATGAAATGGAGTCGAAACCAAAACCAAGATTTATCATAGAAGATCAAGTGCTAAAATTCCAAGGCAGATTGTGTTTTCCAAGCATTGGTGGCCAAAGAAGAGTCATGGAAGAAGCTCACAAATCTAAATTTGCTATGTATCCAGGAAATACCAAGATGTACCAAGATCTCAAGAAAATCTATTGGTGGCCAAAGATGAAGAAGGAAATCACTGAATTTATTTCTAAGTATCTTCAATGCCAACAAGTTAAAGCGGAACATGTAGACACTCCATTTTTTACCATCCTAAAGACTTAGACATCATCGTCTGAGTGCTTGATGATTGCGCATGTTCGCGCTTCTTTGGAGTCCCCGAGGTTTTCGGCTGCGCGCCTTGCCTCTATGTCTCTAAACTCTCTTGGTTTTGTGCTTGTTTTAAGCCAACTCTTGGTTCCCTCCTTTTGCCTGAAATGTCACGGTTCTGAATCTAATCCCGCAAAGTGCAATGCGAGATTGATAAATCACCAAAGATTCCAAATCCGGCAAATCGTTTTGAAAAACGGATTTTTTTTTAAAGAAGTGCCAAACATGGACTGCTTTTCCAGATACAGAGTCGCCACCTAAATATTTTATTTTGGGAGAATTTAGGAAACCCTGACTCGTTGCCTAAGGCCACGTGTCCGTCATCCCCAAAGTTGTCTCGGCTCTGGAACTTGGGTACGATTGGGGAAGGTCAGCTACGAGCACCCCTGCTCACCCGATCCGAAGATCGGTCTGTACTAACCATGATATCTAGTTTTGAAAACATTATGCGTTCTTATTCCGGTTATTAGCCTAGATTTATTATGTGATGCGCACAGCATACAAGTATAGACTGGATCGTCTGAATTGGAACAAAACATTTCATGTTTGTTTTGAAAACGGTTTGCTACTCGCAAGTAGGCTCAAAATTCATATTTTCCCACCCTCGGGGGGGGCTTAGAAAACATGATTTTGCCACTATCTAGTGGGCTTGAAACTCGCAATCAATGAATTGTTCCAATTCAGATAATCCAACCTTCACCCATAGGCATTCAGGCAGGTATATCACATAAGTACATAGCCTCATGGTAAGCATGCTATCATGGAAGTCACTCACACACATGCAAAGATGCTAAAACATAAACACTTACCGAGTACTCCAAGCCAAAATAGAAGCTATGTTAGAAATCCATGCATGATCCTAACTATGCTGCAATGCCTAATGCAACACATGCAGGAATGCAACTACAATAGGCTCAGCTATTCAAAGATGGCATGTGAACTACTACAACTAACAAGTATTCAACTCAGAATTAAAATATAATGCAGTTAGTATGATGCGCCGAGCCCGGTGCATGCAAGACAGATGAATGAATGCAAACATGCTATCATAAGTATGCTAATTGAAACATGCCCTAAACTAACCATCATAAGCTGGTAAATAAAAGGGAGAAAGACGTGGGGTTGGAAGACATACATCAAGGTTGGTTTGGCATAAACTAAATAATACAAAAAGTCAAAAAGTCACTATCCTATTTAAGTCACATCATCTTATTTAAATCATATCACCTCTCTAACACATCACATCAAACCTAACCCAAACCCAACCTATATAAGTCAATAAGTCAAAAAGTGCACTTTTTTAGAACATCCCAAACCCACAATTGCCCTCGCTCGGGGGGTCCGAAAGAATAATAAAAATTTAATTAACTAACAAGCTAATTAAATATTACACAACCACTTAACTAATTAACAAATTAACTAGTCAACTAAAGCAGTAAAGAGGCCGCCGCAGCTCCGCCTCGGAATGCTTGGATGATGCATGCTCGATTCGCCTCGCTAAGAAATCCGTCGCCATGCCACTGTTGCCTCTATTTACACTGTTCAGCACCTCTGAGAACCATGAAAACATTTGTGATGCTTCTGAAACACTCCCTGCACACTTTGGGATGCCACCGGCCAAGATAGAACATTACCAGCCAAGGAAATGTGGCCATCGGCCAAAGATTGGATCACCGGCTTGACATTGATGGTCGGTCGGTAGTAAAAGTGGCCGGCCGGCCATTTCTTCCTGCAGAATACTGGTTTTGCTACAACAGAGGACAGACAGTGCGTGGCATGGAATTTTCAAGACAGTGTGTGCATAGCCACCCTCCCTATCATGCTATGATCTCAAGGGAGTATGGCCCTCGTACTCGGGCCACCAATCACGCATTTCGACGTATGATGGCCAAAGGTACCAAGTTTGCAAATCAATGTAAACGCATGCAACAAAACAAATGGATGCTTCACGCCCTATCATGTTGAGATCAAGGGCGTCGGCAACCGAGGAGTGAGACATGTTTCGTCACTTTAAGTACGAACACATCTCATTCCTCATGTTTGGTTTGACACCCCAAACCAAACAAAAATGTGATGCACGTATGGCAAATGCAATGCAAAAACATGTAATTGATGCAATGCTACATGAGCGATACAACGTATGCAACTAATGTAAGAAAACATGAGTATGCCAAATACCGTGCAACGCAACCTATCATGCAAACAACATGGCAATATGATAAGTATACAACACTACAATGCAACCTAAATAAGCAACTATGCAAAGTGATAGGCATACAACAATGCATTAACTACAAGGATGCAACAATCATACACTGTAATAAGCATGCAGTAATATACAAATGCATGATCCATGGTCATACACTATGGATGGACAGACCTCAGCCTTGTCAATAACAGTGGCCAATAATGATGTAACAAAAACACGAATGACACATACAAACATGTATGCACCAAGGCCCATCACCTAAGGCATAAAAGAGGCAATTCTAAGCATACTTAAAAGAGACAAACATGGGAATTTTACAAATATGCTGAGCTCTGAAATCATGATAGAAGGAGTGCCAAATCCAAACACACAAGTGGAACATAGCATGCAAAGGGGCCCAAAGCTTGAGACCAACTAGAGGGTTCAAACCATAGTCACATAAAACGAACCCCAAAGGGCCAAGAGGACTTAGGACAGTCCTAGGGGAGGCCAAAACAGGGCTGGAACATGCATGGAACATGGCCGAAACATGCTAAGAAATAGGCACCAAAAGCAAAGGCATTCAAGACTACAAAGAGAGCACTCCATTACAACTATCACAACCAAGCAAGGCATGGACTAATCAATACAAAACAGTGTTACAACATGGCAAATAAGCCCCCCAAAACCTACCTAAATAGCATCTAAATGGCCTAAGATTAAAGGCATACACAATGACCCAAACATGGAGTACAAAACAACAACCCTTCAAAGCATTGACAGGATGGCAAACGCAAGCATATAAGCATGAAGCATGGACTGAAATGGCATGATAAGTGATTCCAAATCACCGAATATAACCCAAGTAATGCATACTAAAGTCTCACACACCCGAAGCCAACAAGCTAGAATGCAAAGAGGTTATACAAAGCATGAAAAGCATGACCAAATCAACACCCAACAGAGCTTAAACGTGATGAAGCATGACTAAAAGCTTCATGAAGTCAAGCTAAAACATGCAAGCATGTGGGGCTAAATGCATGGTGCATGTTGTGACAATAGAGGAGATTACAAAGCAAGTGTATGATGCAAGCAATGGACTATTAATCCGACAAAAAAAAGAGGTATAATATGACCAAATAACAGCAAAAACCCTCTGAAATGGAACCGAAATTGACTAAGCATGCATGCTACCCTTATGAGCCAAAAACACAAGCAAATGAGACACAAAGGGAGAGGGGTGTCCCTTCCCTATACAAGACCTCAAAACTCCTTTACCACCACTGAAAATCCTTTGGATTTCAGTGGTGAGAAGGCCAATACACGAAAGTTCTCAAAGCTCAAACAATGAAGGCACAAAAAGGGCCAAACAAGGCCTAAGAGGGGGAGGACAACCCCAAACACCTCAATGACCTCAATGAAACATCTTAAACATGAAAAGTTAGACCTTTTATTAGTTATACACTAAGCTTAAAACAGCATGCAACATAGGGTAAAAGCTAGTGCAAAAATGGGGAATATAAAGTAATAGTGATCACCCTTGAAGAACACTTGAAGAACAGTAACTCCAGCCCCCTCCTTCTGATCAAAACCCACTCAAAACTCCAAGAACAAACTCTCAACACCTCCAAAACCGAAGTATGGTGTAACACTAGGTGTTTTAGTGCAAAACTAAGAACAAAACACCCTTTTGGACACTCAAACACACACAAATGAAGAGAGAGGGAGAGATATAGAGAGAGAGTGATATATGAGATATATATGTCTGATTTGCTGAACCCCCCTAATGGAAGGAGAGGCCTCCTTTTATAGAACAAAATAAGGACCAAAGCTTCTTAGAGAAGCTAAGGCAAAAGGGGTCAAGCTTCCACAAGAAGCTAGACCAAAGGTCCAAGCTTCTTGGGGAAGCTAAGACAAAGGGTCTAAGCTTCTTCAAGAAGCTTAGAGCAAAAGGGTGCAAAGGGTGCAAGTCCTCCATGTATGGAGGACAAGTCCGTGCACTCCAGCTGGCACAGCTGGCATGCACAATGCTTGAAAAAGGAAAAAAGGAGGCACCGGCCAGAAAAAGAGACAATCGGCCAAATAAATGGCCGACCGACCAAATATCTGTGCCGGCCGACCAAACAATTGGTCGATAGACAGAAAGCAAGGCCGGTGGCTTCATGCCACGACCGGTGGGTTTAAGGGATGGCTAACAAGCCACTTCCTACCCTCAGGTGCAAAAACCACAAGTCCTTGGTCCACAACCAAGCAAAAAACAGTCAAGTCGAGAGATCGTAAGGCAAGGCGCGTAGCCGAGTCCTTCGGGATCTCAAAATGAACAAGAACATGGATGATCACCGAGTGTTCAAACGATGACGTCCAAGTCTTGAGGATGATAAAAAATGGGGTGTCTACAGTTGCCCCTCTTTGACAGAACTCAAAAGTCATAACAATGACGGGAGTGAATGTCAAAGCCCAGAGACGACCCATTTTTGACAAGGCCGAAGACTTAGACAAGCATACAAGCTACAAACAAATATATGCGCCCGGAGGCAAGGGCAAAATGCAAAACAATGCACAAAGCCGAACATAACTTATGATCATGCAAAGAAAGCTGTAATGAAGCATAACATGCGAAAGTTTTAAGCTAGCACAAACCAAACTACACTACAATGCAGAAAGGATGTAAGAGAATTATGTCATTCTCGCTACGTTTGATGCGGAGAATACAGTACCTATGCGGTTCGTCTGGTTGTGCCAGCTTTAAATGAACCGTACATACAATATCGTTCCTGTCCGATTCGTCTGGTCGTGCCAGCCTCAAATGAACTGTACATACAATATCGTGCCTGAAAAAGAAAGAGAACTTAACAGGTACAATATCGTTAGATACATGCATAGCAATGCAAGTGAAAAGTGCGTGACAACGCGAGTGAGAGGGTGCATGACAATACAGACGGAAGGGGTGCATAATAACGCAACCCGAGTGTGTGCATAACAATGCGATTTGAAACAAGCATAACAATGCTATGAAGGCACAAACACATATAAGTAAAGTACACGTGACAACGTGTACAATGTGCGGAGGTGAGGAAGAGTATACACATGTAAGTAAAGCACATGCGACAACATGTACAATGTGTAAAGCGAAGAATAAAATGTACACATGTAAGTAAAGCACGTGCGACAATATGTACAATGTGTATAGCAGGAATGAAATGTACACATGTAAGTAAAGCACATGCGACAACATGCACAATGTGTGAACATAAAGGAACTTGAACACATATAAGTAAAACATGACGCGACAATGCATGCAATGCGTATAGTAACTTGAACACATATAAGTAAAGCATAACGCGACAACGCATGCAATGTGTATAGGAACTTGAACACATATAAGTAAAGCATAACGCGACAACGCATGCAATGTGTATAACAATGCGAGAAGGAGAGAAAGGTGCAATTCAACTGAAGCATGGTAAAGGCATGTTATTCATGATGTTGAAATGCAACTCCAAAACGAGGCATCGTTCAACGTAAGACGCGTAACGAGCGTGTTTTGTCGAAGTCAAAACGAAGCAACGTAATAACACATAATTGAAGCGATTTGTGGAATTCGCAAGATACCAAAAGGATGCTAGAAAGGATACTCCCTGCACGCACTGAGCATCGCTCATAGAAGACACGACTTAAGGTCAACACGAAGGCCTACTAGGGTTCAAAAGTGCACTTTCTTGCACTGTCCTGAGGAATGAAGGTGCCAGACCACATGATTGACCTGAACAAGGGCGTGGGAGGTGTATCGACCATGAGGGGTGGCCACCGACATTAATCCAGACACTCTGCTGCTCCTGCCCCTTTTCGCTTTACTTTCCTTTTTACTAGTAGTTTAAGCACATTGCACTACCTCAGGCAGGTTTCACTTTCTCAAAACTATGTACTTTTTGCAAAAGACATGGTGGAAATGAAACAACTATTTCGTTCAAAAAGTGCTATATTTTATGCATTGCATTGCATCGCATTGCATTACTCAACAATGTAAAAGAGATTTGAACCTTTGTTTGAAAATTAAGCACTTGCAACATAATAATCAGGTAGTTCACCGAGTAAGGACAAAAACAACTCGATAATCAAAACAAAAGCTCGATAAGCTAACCAACTGTAAATACAACTCGATAAGCAAAGCAAAGACTTAAAGGGTGTAAAATACAACTCGATAAGCAGATGTACAACAACTCAATAAACAAGATGACGTAACAGGTATTAGTTCGCAAAAACATCATCAGAAGGCATTGGAAGTGGTGTCAATTACCAGTTTTTCATCATGCTCAACATTTATTCGGCTTAGAGCACAATTAGAGGCCATCGGCCAAAGGGAGATATCACCGGCCGAAATTAATGGGAATCGGCCAATATTTTAGCCGATCGGCCAAAATAGATGGTCGGTCGGCACTACTTTGGTCGATTGGCCAAAAATGGTAAGGACCTCCAGAATGTTGACACCTGTCTTCCACTCACCACCTTATCCTCTACAAAAGCCTCAGCCTCGTAGTTTTCCTCATTTCAACACTGGTTTACACCAAATAGAGGAGTTTCTTACCTAAAACCTCACAACTTGGATTGCCAACTTGGATGGCTCGGAAAAGCTGAATTTCCGAGGCTTTGGCGTAAACGCACTATTCACACTAAGTCGCACTCCGCTACACTTTTCGTTTCTCCATGCCGCGGCAAGGTTTTGGAATTCGATAACACATGTCTTTAGCTTTGGCGGGCAAGAGGTGTGTCCTACCTTCGAAGATTTCTAAGCTTTGATGGAATCCGTGTGCAACGAGGAAATCTTACCCCAACTCCGCTTCGGCCACGCCCAAGCCTTAGGGCGAATGTGTGGACTCACTATGCACCACGTTCGATCTTTGATTTGTGACGGAATGCTGGATATTCCGAGTTTGATTTGTCGATTTTCCGATGCCGGTGACCGCAGTGACCATCATTGGAAAGGTTTTCGGCGACATGCCCTTTGTTTGTGCATGCTATCTCATTTCTTGCTTGCCTCAGGCTCTGGAGGATCTAGTGTCTGGTTGCTCGAGGTTGCCCAAAGCTTAAGGGAAGGCAAAAGCTGCATTGCCATGTCTTTGGCCGAGACATTGATGGGCTTGGATGCTTTCCATCGCCGGGAGACGACTAGGCTTGCGGGGAGTCCACTACTGTTGCAGGTAATGTTTCCCACCCTTTTCTCACATATATATTGCTTACATCACCCGGCCCTTAGGCTCGATTTTTCTCACAAAAACCCTTTTCTTACTTTTTCTCTCATCGTACATCTCTCTATGCTTTATTCTCTCATTTTTCATCCCTCCCTAGGTGTGGTTGATGGATAAGTTACAGGTTGTGGACTCTTGCCCAGCATACTCAGCTCGTGGCTACTTCTTCCAACGTCGTCTAGTTGACGCCCTAGATGAGGGATGGTGGTTCGACTGGATGTGCAATTTGTCTGCAGACTACATTGCTTGGCGGTGCCCTTGGCTCAATTTACCGGCAATGAGCAACAGCATGTCCCGGCAGACCGGGATTCAGTTGATTGGCTTGACACACTACATGTTCTAGTTTCCTTTCCGGTTCCAGCGCCAGTTCGGCCATGATCAAATTTGCCCGACGGAGGGGATAGAATACCCTGCTGCATTTTCGGTCCGAGGTGCACAGCTTGCTCGGTATGCCACAGCATAGAGGACTAGAGAGCTCCTGGCCCACTTTCAGTTGCACCTTGTCTGGTGAGTGCATAGATTGGCTAAATGAAGAGGGGTAGATTGGGCCCAGTTTGGCATCAGAAGCTTCGACCAGTTCTGGGAGGGGACGCAGGAACACCTGACTCATCTTTGCCCTGGATTTATTTGCTTTAATCAGAACTTTTAAGTTTTCTTTATGAATGTAATGAAAAGCAACTTCAATTTGTATGCAAGAGCAGGAGAACTCTGTATTGAAATCAATAAAATTGAAGGTTGTGGGTACTGAAAATTTTCCATTTGGTCTAAAAATGGTCTAAGTTGTAAAAGATTAATTTGAGCAAAATCAACTTTTATTAAAACTTTTCAAAACCATTTTCGATATGGATCAGAACTGGACACGCCTGAGGTTTGTCACTGAGATGCACAACCCCGAATCCCAACAACTGGAAAGTTGCCCCTAGTCTGAATAGCACTGCACCGGAGATCACAACCGAGCTTTCGAACACTAAATAGACAAAGATGACCGAGATGATCAAATGGACAAAGTTGATCGGGGAAGTGTTTATGGCTGAACTTCAAGATGAAGTTGCCTACGTATCCCAAAGATGGGAATCAAGCCTTACGTAGTTCAAGCTCGGGTTCACTCGAGTATTTTTACTCTCCTTTTACGCTCTAACTTTGGCTAAGGCTTCCCTTTACGAGTCTTCAACCTTGCGAGCTCAGTTTTTATAATTTCAAATTTTTCATGTTCTAACTTTTGCCTAGGTCGCCCTTTTGGGTTTTCGGCCTAGCGAGCCACTCAAGGGTAATATTTATTCAACTTGTCCATATTGATTGGTTGTGAGAATTCTAGGCCATCTAGGTCCATCAGAACGACAGCTCCTCCCGACCAAATAGACTTAATGATGTAGGGACCAGTCCAATTAGGTCTGAACTTGCCCCTAGGGTCATGGATGGGAGCTCGATTGTCTTTGCGTACCAAATCTCCTTCCTTCAAATTCCTGGACTTAACCTTCTTGTTGAAAGCCCTGGAAATTCTTCGTTGATAACCATGAACGTGGTACAGTGCTTTCAGTCTTCTTTTATCAAAGAGCATGAGTTCCTCAAATCTGCTCTGCTGCCAGTCTGCCTCAGCTATCTGGCACTCAGCCAGCACTCTTAAGGACGGAACCGCAATTTCAATAGGTAGAACGACCTCCATTCCAACAACCAATGAATACAGAGTCGCCCCAGTAGAAGTTCTAATTGAAGTCCGGTAGCCTCACAGAGCAAATGGCAGCTTATCTGGCCAGTCTCAGTAGGTTTCCACCATCTTCTATAAAATACGCTTGACATTCTTGTTGGCGGCCTCAACTGCTCCGTTGGTCTGTGGCCGATATGAGGATGACTTATGAAAGCCACGTTGTATTTCTCCAACAAGTCAATCACCTCCTTTTTGAAGTGGGAACCATTATCAGAGATAATCTCGTTCGGGACTCCATAGCGATAGATGATGTTGTTCCTGATAAACTTTGCAACGTGCGACGCTTTCAACACCGCATAAGATTGGGCCTCAACCCACTTTGTAAAATAATCTATCGCAACCAGAATGAACTCATGCCCATTAGACCCTTTTGAAGTGACAGCCCCGATCACATCGATTCCCCAAACTAAAAATGGCCATGGCGAAGTCATATTGTACAGCTTCGACGGCGGGATGTTCATGCGGTTTGCATGGACCTGACATTTGTGGCATCGCCGAACAAAGCCGATACAATCCTCCTCCATGGTGGACCAGTAGTAACCCTGTCTGAGGATTTTTCGGCCCAGCATTACCCCATTCACGTGCGCTCCGTATTCTCCTCCATGGATGGCCTCCATTCGGCACTTTGATTCTTTGGCATTAACGCACAACTTATGCATTCCCAAATGACCTCTCTTGTACAATTTACCCCCATAGATGATGAACTAAACGGCCATTCTTCTGATCGCCTTTTTATCCTTGGCATTTTCCCTTGGTGGGTATGCTTCTTTCTCCAAGAAGTTCCAAATATCGTAATACCAGGGGTTCTCATCTTGAACTTCTTCTATGGCGGCAATCGACTCGTAGGTCGGTGCAAAGTTCTGGTCAATAATGATTGGACGCATTCGGACTCCAGAAGGGATGTCTATCATGGAAGATAGAGTTGCTAGTGAATCTGCGAACCTGTTGTTTTCTCTTAGTAGATGAGTGAAGTTTAGCTTCTCAAACCGAGGAATCAGTAGGTCCAAGGTTTGGTGGTACATTATCATCTTTTCCTCTTTGACTTTCCAATCCCCCTTACCTTGGGATACAACAAGGTTCGAGTCCCCAATAACGTTCAATCGTCTTGCCCCTAGTTCCAGGGCCGCTTCTAAACTAGCAATGCATGCTTCGTACTCTGCTTCGTTGTTCGAGACTATGAATCAGAGTTTGAAGGCTAGAGGAATACGGGAATTGTCGGGTGCTATCAGCAACGCCCCTATCCCATACCCGTATTGGTTAGACGCTCCGTCGAAGTACATCGTCCAAGTTTCGTCTTCGATATGCAAAATGGCCTCATCTGGGAATAAGTACTCAACTGCTTCACCTCTTTCCACTGGATGATCGGCTAAGAACTCTGCTACCGCTCTTCCCTTGACTGACTTGCGTGTCACATATTTCAGATCGAATTCGGAAAGCAAAAGCAACCAGCGAGCTAGCCTAGCCGTAAGCGTCGGTTTCTCGAAGAGATATTTGATGGGATTTAATCTTGAAACCAGCATTACAGAGTGAGCTAATAGGTAGTGCCGCAGCTTCCTGGTAGCCCATACCAAGGCTAAGCAAGCCTTTTTCAACGGTGTGTAGCGGGTTTCATACTCCAACATCTTCTTGCTCAGACAGTAGATAGCTCTCTCCGCCTTGTCCTCAAACTCTTGTGCTAGCATGCAGCCCATTGTAGTCTCAGTCACTGAAAGATACAAAATCAATGGTTTCCCCGGCTCGGGTAGTGACAACACGGGTGGTTTCTGTAAGTATTCCTTGATCTGTTCAAAAGCAGCTTGGCATCAGCCGTCCCATTGGAACTTCTTGCCTTTCTTCAGGAGACCGAAAAGTGGTTCACAAGTCAAGGTTAATTTTGAGATAAATCGTCTTATGAATTGCACTTTACCCAGAAAGCCTCGCACCTCCTTTTCAGTCCTTGGTGGTGGCATTTCTAAGATGACCTTGATTTTGGAAGGGTCGACTTCGATGCCTCTCTGTGTAAGCAGAAACCCCAACATTTTCCCTGCTGTGACACCGAATGTACACTTCTGAGGATTCGGCCGGAACCGAAATTCTCTGATCCTTTAGAAGAACTTTTGCAAGGCGGCGTACTGGCCCTCTCTTTGTTTGGACTTGACAATCATGTCGTCCATATACACCTCAACCTCTTTCTGGATCATGTCGTGCAATATTGTGGTCGCGGCCCGTTGATATGTAGCTCTAGCGTTCTTCAACCCAAATGGCATCACTCTGTAACAGTAAGTCCCCTACGGGGTGGTGAAAGCAGTCTTCTCCTGGTCTTCAGGTGCCATCACTATCTGATTATAGCCCGAGAATCCATCCATTAATGAAAGCAAAGCATGCCCCGCTGTGAAGTCCACTAGCTCATCAATATGCGGCAAGGGAAATTCGTCTTTCGAACTGGCTCTGTTCAAATCCCTGAAATCCACGCATACCCGGATCCTGCCATCCTTCTTCGGCACCGGGACAATGTTGGCCTACCAAGTTGGGTATTTGGATACCAACAGGAACCCTGCGTCAATTTTGTTGGTGACCTCTTCTTTAATCTTAAGAGCCCAGTCGGAGCGGATCCTTCTGAGTTTCTGTTTAACGGGTTGGGCCTCTAGGTCAAAAGGGATCTGGTGCTGTACAATCTCAGGATAGATTCCAAGCATGTCTTCGTAGGACCACGCGAAAACATCTTTGAAATCTTGTAATAAGGCGACTAAGCGCTCGCGTTCCTCCGAAGACAACGTGGACCTGATCTGGACCAGTCGCGGGTCCTCCTCAGTACCCACATTAACTGTAGTGATTTTATCAACCAAGGGTTTAACAAATCTCTCCTGCTCTTGATCAATTAGACGCTGTAAAATCGGAGGAATTTCTTCCTCGTCATTTTCATCAAAATTTTGAAAGTCCTGATTAATACAATAAATCAAAGGCACAGAAAAGTACTCAGAAACCACAGCTATTCCATTCTCATTAAGCATTTCCAAATCGTCCGATTCTTCTGTTACAACAGACTCAAAAGTGAAAGAAAAAAATGACCTGGACAGGACTGTGATATCCGGGTTATCACCCCCAGGATTACCGGACTCTAACTCAGACGAGCTGGAACCTGATTCTGACTCAACAGATTCGGTGGAATCATATTCTGGATCATTACCTGACCCGGTGCTGCCTGACAAAAATCCCTTCTCGTACTGCCATATGAAAGAGGGTGCGATGGATGCATCCAAAATGTTTGATAGTAGGCTCGCATCCGTTTCATTCCCGATCACAGACACCGAGAAGTTATCCCCCAAGCACTTTTGTTCGATCGGAGGATTTGAAAGTAGACAAGCTAGCGCAACCCCCATTTCAATTTCAGCACTCTCGGAATCCATATTTTTACACTGCTCAACCTCAGCTGATGGGTCTGTCTGCTCCTCGGCAACATCATCCCGGGATAACTGCAGGTCGAAGAAAATCTCGAAACCTGGCACGCGCTTCCTCTCCGCATTCAACCATGGCTCTGGGAAGCCACAGAACGGAAAATCCTCCCCTTCCCGGACGAAGCGTCCATTTAGGGTACCCTGAATGGACCGGTGCATCAACTCAAAAGGCTTCCCTGCCTGCTTCGCTCTGGCTCTCCCAGCCATTTCCTTACCTTTTCTCACCCAATCCTCTTTGGTAGGCAGATAACCCAAGCCAAAGGTATGTGGGTTGTGTGGCACTTCGGCCAATGCTGCAATGCCCTTCCGGCCACTCTTCCCCAATCCCATCCCAGGGATGTGTTCGAGCTTGTTCATGAGGTATATTGATTGAGCACTAACATAGACCCCCTCATTAATAGCCATGATGTTCTTCACAACCCGAGGCTCGGCTAAGGTAAAACCCGACAAGAACACATCCTCCAAAACCGGCGTAGATACTTCTGGCGGTGGATGGATCGAAGAATTTCTGAAAACAAAGGCCACCCCCTTCCCATGGGGATACTTCAACATCTGGTGCAAGGTGGACGAAACTGCCTTTACCTGGTGCAACCACGGCCGCCCCAAGAGTAGATTGAAGGTTGCAGGAACTTCCAGGACGTGAAAGTCTATCTCATGTTGTCCCGGACCAACCTTAGTTTAAATTTGCACGGTCCCCTTCAGCTCTCTACTTGTGTTATCATACGCCCTTATCACCTGGGTGGTTGGCGCAAAGTCTGCGGGTTTCAAACCGATTGCATAGGCTGTCCTCGCCGGGCACACATTGATGGCGGATCCGGTATCAACAAGAACCACCGGTATCCATTTGTTCTTACACTCCACAGAGATGTAGAGTGGCTTGTTGTGATTCGCACCCTCGGGGGAAAATTTTTTGTCGGAGAAGGTCAACATCGGGAAAGCTCCTCCCGGAAAGACCAATCCCACCAGCCGTTCTAGCGTGGTATCTATTGAGAGCTTGGCCTTATCCATTGCCGATAGGATGGCCTGTCTATGTACTCGCGAAGCCATAAGCAGTCCCCAGATGGAGATGTCTTCTTGTATCTTTTTTAGCCGCTTCAGTACAGCCTCTTCTTCGAGTTGCTTCTCTTTCTGTTTCTCGGCCTCCTTGTCCTTCCCGGACGCTTCTAGTTGGTCTAAATGCGGGGGCTTGAAATATCGCCCGCTCCTGGTCATATGATCGACTTCGCCGATGTACCAGGTATCGTTTGGTTGATTGCTCCCCCAGTCCTCATCCACGTGGGCAAGACATAGATCATCGTCCTCCCACCACATTCTATCGGTAGCCAACAGACACATGTCCGGCTCCGTTACCACTGTCCTTGTACTCATGGTACCTTCTGTCTACGCATTCGCAACACCCTCTGTTCCTGTGCATACAGCACTTTCAGTCCCCACAGGGGCTTTGGCTTTTGTGGTTCTCTCAGAGTCTTCACTTCTTTCCTGTTCTAGCTGCGTCAATGCAGTCTGCTGTTCAAAATTCCCTGTATCCAAAATGCCTAGATTCCGAGCGAAATTCTTGGCACCGGCGCTCTTCGGTGATGCATTCTGATCTCCGGGCCTTCCAGCCACAATTGATGTCCTTGCCCCTGCCGGGCCCTGTTCCAACTGAGATTCTTCAACAACGTCTGGTAGGTCACCAAGCCACCCGGTAACCTCTGCTGACTCTTCAAAATCAGACCAGTTGACTGCCACGCCCTCTGGATCTTGTTCATTGAAAAACTGGAGGTTAGCAAAATCCCCCTCTACAGCCACCAAGTCATCTATCCTCTGACCAAATCCATACCCCTGTATCACACAAAGCTCTACCCCTGCCGGCAATTCCACATTTGGCCCAACCTGGCCTACTGACAAAATGTAGTCACTCGGACTGTATACCTCCTCAGCAAAACTCCCAGATTCCTCAGATTCTGACTCAACAATCCCATTCTCCACTGAAGTCTCCCCTGTTCTGTCTTCAAAAGTCACCACCATTGGTTCGGGTTGGGTTTAGGAGATGTCTAACATGCACAAGTCTGTGCTGTCAGGAAGGAACACCTCCGGCTTAGGTAGATGGGAAGGAGTGATGCATACGCTGGGGTTGTATGCCATAACCCTAGTCTAGATAAAGTTGATGCGTTTGGGAGGTGGAGCTTGGTTGTGCGGAGGGAGAGGGTTGGTTGTCACATTGGGTTTCTCTGGAGGCACGATCACCCCATTATCGATGAGATCCTGAATCTCATGGCGTAATCGGAAGCACTGGTCGGTGTCATGACCGTGCTGTTGGTGAAACGAGCAGTATTTGGCTGGGTTATAGGAAAGGGGGAGTTTTACGGCAATGGCCGCAGCTCTAGGGGCTTCAAGTGCCCTTTTTTGATTAAAACCCCTAAAGCTTTGGACAGGGGCATATATAGTGGAGCGAAGGTTCTTTGGTTTTTGGGTGGGTATCTGTCTGTTTGTGAACTACTACCAGACGCACCGGTGAATGGCGTAGCTGCAAGGGTTCTTGGGGTGTTGGTGGTGACCATGCTTACTTCCTAAGATCTGGCAGCTGCAGCACTGCTTGTGGCTGCATTCGTACTGAGGTTGTTGAAGGTTCTCCTAGGTTGCTCTCTGTCATTGTCAATCAAGCCCCGCTTCAAAGCATCCTCGATCTGTACTCCCATCTCATGTAGATCTAGAAAGGTGGGAAATGGGAGAACAATCATTTTCTGCATGAGCTTGGGCTGGAGATTGCACACAATCATCCAAACTTGATCTTTATCAGTGGGCCTTAGGGTTATCATTGAGGCCTTGGCCCTCCACCGGGTTACGAACTCAGAAAAGCTCTCCTTAGGCTCCTGCCTTGTTGTCTCGAGATCACAGGTTTTAATCTCGATTTGTGTATTATAGGAGTACTGGGCGACAAAAGCCTCGGCCATCTCATCCCAGTTCCGCTTGACATCATCTTCCAATTTTGCGTACCAGATGGCCGCCACACCCGACAGGGTCCGGCCAAACAATGAAAGCTTCTGTAGTTTGGTGAGGCCCATCGGCCTTAAGATATTCGAAAATAAACGTAGATCCACCATGGGATCCCCGGACCCGTCGAAGCGGTCGATTTGTGGCATCTTGAACCGATCTGGCAGCGTCACAGCTGCGTCGGTATACCCGTCCTCAATATCTGGGATGGACTTTACCCCTTGGGACTTCTTGAACAACTTTTCAAGCTTGCTCAATTTCAACGCTGTAGGGTCCACCTCGAACTCAAAGGGAGAGTCCGGTTGATTGATAGGTGTGGGTGCCTTGGATAGTTGAGGTAGAATCAGGGGCGGAGCCAGCCCCGTTGGGATGTCTGTATCTTCTTGGGCATTCTGAACATTTGTCGTCTCCTTAGGTATTGGGACTCTTGTTGAGGAAGGAGCCTGGTGTGAAGCGGATGCTCCGGTTTGCTGTTGTAACCGGGTGATTAGCTCTGCCTGTTGGGCCATAACAACGGCCTGCTGTTTGGCAAATTTTGTTTGACGAACAGCGTCCTCCTACATGGCTTTCATGCTCTCCTGGAGCTGGCACACCATGTCTTCCATCCCTGACATACTACCCTGATTTATCTGAACTGCTAGTGTATCTGCCTCAGTAGTAGACTCAGAAATCTCAACCCGACTGTTCAAAGACCACTGATCTGGCAATCTCGGTACCGATATATTGCGTTTTCTCAATCTCTGCCTAGCAACCCGGGGTAAAGAGTAGAACACTGGTTGTCTGTCTACCAGATCCTCAGATCGATGGAGTCGACGACCGGTAGTCAAGAGTGCTTGGGGAATATCTGCTTGGTCGGAAGCAATTGCGCTAAACTACCTAGCAAAAAGATAAATAAAGCAATAATAAGAAAATAAACAACCAGAAAACGAACAGCATAACGGCTTAAATAAACACAACACGCAGTTGGGTATAACAACACGCAGTCGATAAGCTGAATACACCATTCTCAAACGCTGATCATGGTTCCTCAAATCACTGCCCCCAAAACTGAATCTGAAACCCGCAGATAACCGATTCTCAAAATACTGAACTGACGGCCGCAGGCCTGATGCCCAAACTTGCAAATTGACACATGCATTCCTGTAGAGACGCACTCTAAAAGCACATAACAAGCAAGTGAGAGCCAAAACACCCTTATGTTGGGGTAGGGTTTCCCTGTCCTATTTTGTCAGGAGCTAAGGTTTCACTATGCACGTAGCGGTTTCAAACAACCTATAATCGGGTAAGTAACTTGTCCTAGCTTGGAATGGTCACTATGGATTCCGAATATGCACTAGGTCGAATAGTCAAAAAGGGTGCCCCGGTAAAAACTTGGGTTTGTGTTCCCATCGTGGCAGAGCCCGTAACCGGTCGGCCTTATGGCACGCTTCTCGAAGCGAGCCTCCGGCAAATCGTTCAAGAATAGTAGATGGCAAACACGGTGTCCTAGGCGCACCAATGCAAATGCAATGCAAAGAGACACATAAATGTAGACAAAACAAGATATCATGAGTTCGAGTCAAGTTCTCTAACATCCCCAGCAGAGTCGCCAGAAACTGTAGACATCGCCGAACGTCCCGGGAGGGAAATCCCATTCTGTTCATTTCGGCTCACTACAGTTCAAGACTCAAATGTCACGGTTCTGAATCTAATCCCGCAAAGTGCAATGCGAGACTGATAAATCACCAAAGATTCCAAATCCGGCAAATCGTTTTAAAAAACAGATTTTTTCTTTAAAGAAGTGCCAAACATGGACTGCTTTGCCAGATACAGAGTCGCCACCTAATTATTTTATTTTGGGGGAATTTAGGAAACCCTGACTCTTTGCCTAAGGCCACGTGTCCATCATCCCCAAAGTTGTCTTGGCTCGGGAACTTGGGTACGATTGGGAAAGGCCAGCTACGAGCACCCTCGCTCGCCCGATCCGAAGATCGGTCTGTACTAACCATGATATCTAGTTTTGAAAACATTATTCGTTCTTATTCCGGTTATTAGCCTAGATTTATTATGTGATGCGCACAGCATACAAGTATAGACTGGATCGCCTGAATTGGAACAAAACATTTCATGTTTGTTTTGAAAACGGTTTGCTACTCGCAAGTAGGCTCAAAATTCATATTTTCCCACCCTCGGGTGGGCTCAGAAAACATGGTTTTGCCACTATCTAGTGGGCTTAAAACTCGCAATCAATGAATTGTTCCAATTCAGATAATCCAACCTTCACCCATAGGCATTCAGGCAGGTATATCACATAAGCACATAGCCTCACGGTAAGCATGCTATCATGGCAGTCACTCACACACATGCAAGGATGCTTAAGTATAAACACTTACCGAGTACTCCAAGCCAAAACAGAAGCTATGTTAGAAATCCATGCATGATCCTAACTATGCTGAAATGCCTAATGCAACAAATGCAGGAATGCAACTACAATAGGCTCGGCTATTCTAAAGATGGCATGTGAAATGCTACAACTAACAAGTATTCAACTCGGAATTGAAATATAATGCAGTTAGTATGATGCGTCGAGCCCGGTGCATGCAAGACAGATGAATGAATGCAAACATGCTATCATAAGTATGCTAATTGAAACATGCCCTAAACTAACCATCATAAGCTGGTAAATAAAAGGGAGAAAGACGTGGGGTTGGAAGACATACATCAAGGTTGGTTTGGCATAAACTAAATAATACAAAAAGTCAAAAAGTCACTATCCTATTTAAGTCACATCATCTTATTTAAATCATATCACCTCTCTAACACATCACATCAAACACAACCCAAACCCAACCCATATAAGTCAATAAGTCAAAAAGTGCACTTTTTTAGAACATCCCAAACCCACAATTGCCCTCGCTCGGAGGGTCCGAAAGAATAATAAAAATTTAATTAACTAAGAAGCTAATTAAATATTACACAACCACTTAACTTATTAACAATTTAACTAGTCAACTAAAGCAGTAAAGAGGCCGCCGCAGCTCCACCTCGGAATGCTTGGATGATGCATGCTTGATTCGCCTCGCTCGGAAATCCGTCGCCATGCCACTATTGCATCTGCTTACACGGTTCTGCACCTCTAAGAACCATGAAAACATTTGTGACGCTTCTGAAACACTCCCTGCACACTTTGGGATGCCACCGGCCAAGATAGGACATTACCGGCCAAGGAAATGTGGCCATCGGCCAAAGATTGGATCACCGGCTTGACATTGATGGTCGGTCGGCAGTAAAAGTGGCCGGCGGTCATTTCTTCCTGCAGAATACTGGTTTTGCTACAACAGAGGACAGACAGTGCGTGGCATGGAATTTTCAAGACAGTGTGTGCATAGCCACCCTCCCTATCATGCTATGATCTCAAGGGAGTAGGGCCCTCGGTACTCGGGCCACCAATCACGCATTTCGACGTATGATGGCCAAAGGTACCAAGTTTGCAAATCAATGTAAATGCATGCAACAAAACAAATGGATGCTTCACGCCCTATCATGTTGAGATCAAGAGCGTCGGCAACCGAGGAGTGAGACATGTTTCGTCACTTTAAGTACGAACACATCTCATTTCTCATGTTTGGTTTGACACCCCAAACCAAACAAAAATGTGATGCATGTATGGCAAATGCAATGCAAAAACATCTAATTGATGTAATGCTACATGAGCGATGCAACGTATGCAAGTAATGTAAGAAAACATGAGTATGCCAAATACTGTGCAATGCAACCTATCATGCAAACAACATGGCAATATGATAAGTATACAACACTACAATGCAACCTAAATAAGCAACTATGCAAAGTGATAGGCATGCAACAATGCATTAACTACAAGGATGCAACAATCATACGCTGTAATGAGCATGCAGTAATATACAAATGCATGATTCATGGTCTTACACTATGGATAGACAGACCTCAACCTTGTCCATAACAGTGGCCAATAATGATGTAACAAAAACACGAATGACACATACAAGCATGCATGCACCAAGGCCCATCACCTAAGGCATAAAAGAGGCAATTCTAAGCATACTTAAAAGAGACAAACATGGGCATTTTACAAATATGCTGAGCTCTGAAATCATGATAGAAGGAGTGCCAAATCCAAACACGCAAGTGGAACATAGCATGCAAAGGGGGCCAAAGCTTGAGACCAACTAGAGGGTTCAAACCATAGCCACATCAAACGAACCCCAAAGGGCCAAGAGGACTTAGGACAGTCCTAGGGGAGGCCAAAACTGGGCTGGAACATGCATGGAACATGCATGGAACATGCTAAGAAATAGGCACCAAAAGCAAAGGCATTCAAGACTACAAAGAGAGCACTCCATTACAACTATCACAACCAAGCAAGGCATGGACTAATCAATACAAAACAGAGTTACAACATGCCAAATAAGCCCCAAAACCTACCTAAATAGCATCTAAATGGCCTAAGACTAAAGGCATACACAATGACCCAAACATGGAGTACAGAACAACAACTCTTCAAAGCATTGAGAGGATGGCAAACGCAAGCATATAAGCATGAAGCATGGACTGAAATGGCATGATAAGTGATTCCAAATCACCGAATATAACCCAAGTAATGCATACTAAAGTCTCACACACCCGAAGCCAACAAGCTAGAATGCAAAGAGGTTATACAAAGCATGAAAAGCATGACCAAATCAACACCCAACAGAGCTTAAACGTGATGAAACATGACTAAAAGCTTCATGAAGTCAAGCTAAAACATGCAAGCATGGGGGGCTAAATGCGTGGTGCATGTTGTGACAATAGAGGAGATTACAAAGCAAGTGTATGATGCAAGCAATGGACTATTAATCCGACAAAAAAAAGAGGTATAATATGACAAAATAACACCAAAAACCCTCTGAAATGGAACCGAAATTGACTAAGCATGCATGCTACCCTTATGAGCCAAAAACACAAGCAAATGAGACATAAAGGGAGAGGGGTGTCCCTCCCCTATACAAGACCACAAAACTCCTTCACCACCACTGAAAATCCTCTAGATTTCAGTGGTGAGAAGGCAAATACACGAAAGTTCTCAAAGCTCAAACAAAGAAGGCACAAAAAGGGCCAAACAAGGCCTAAGAGGGGGAGGACAACCCCAAACACTGAAATGACCTCAATGAAACATCTTAAACATGAAAAATCCGAACTTTTATTAGTTATACACTAAGCTTAAAACAACATGGAAGATAGGCTAAAAGCTAGTGCAAAAATGGGAAATATAAAGCAATAGTGCTCACCCTTGAAGAACACTTGAAGAACAGGAGCTCCAGCCCCCTCCTTCTGATCAAAACCCACTCAAAACTCCAAGAACAAACTCTCAACACATCCAAAACCGAAGTACGGTGTAACACTAGGTGTTTTAGTGCAAAACTAAGAACAAAACACCCTTTTGGACACTCTAACACACACAAATGAAGAGAGAGAGGAAAATATATATATATATATATAGAGAGAGAGAGAGAGAGAGAGAGAGATACATGAGATATATATGTCTGATTTGATGAACCCCCCTAATGGAAGGAGAGGCCTCCTTTTATAGAACAAAACAGGGACCAAAGCTTCTTAGAGAAGCTAAGGCAAAAGGGGTCAAGCTTCCTCAAGAAGCTAGACCAAAGGTCCAAGCTTCTTGGGGAAGCTAAGACAAAAGGTTCAACCTTCTGGAGGAAGCTAAGACAAAGGGTCTAAGCTTCTTTAAGAAGCTTAGAGCAAAAGGGTGCAAAGGGTGCAAGTCCTCCATACACGTGTATGGAGGACAAGTCTATGCACTCTAGCTGGCATAGCTGGCATGCACAATGCCTGAAAAAGGGAAAAAGGAGGCACCGGCCAAAAAAAGAGACAATCGGCCAAATAAATGGCCGACCGACCAAATATCTGTGCCGACCGACCAAACAATTGGTTGATAGGCAGAAAGCAAGGACGGTGGCTTCATGCCACGACCGGTGGGTTTAAGGGATGGCTAACAAGCCACTTCCTACCCTCAGGTGCAAAAACCACAAGTCCTTGGTCCACAACCAAGCACAAAACAGTCAAGTCGAGAGATCCTAAGGCAAGGCGCGTAGCCGAGTCCTTCGGGATCTCAAAATGAACACAAACATGGATGATCACCGAGTGTTCAAACGATGACGTCCAAGTCTTGAGGACGGTCAAAAATGGGGTGTCTAGAGGTGGTCGGTTGACCACTTTGAGTGGTCGGCGGCCATTTTTCACTTTCTGCAAATATTTTTGGTGCCAGCTGTTAGGCACATAACGCATCGTCCCTACACGTGTAGGAAGGGATTTGAGCAAGCTTTAGCTTGCATTTCTATATAAGGGAAGGTGCTTCCCCCTTAGAGAGGGTTCAGAATTTTTAAGAGCAAAAACTCTCCCTCTCTCCCTAGAATTCTCCCTCTCTCTCCATATTTATGCCTTAAAGTGTTGTTTCTTCACACTTTTGCACACAAACACCTACCCAAACACCACCATCATTGAGTTGAGGTTCTTGGAGGTCATATTTGAGCTTCAAAAGGCTGGTTTTTGGTTCAAGAAGTTGCTATTTTGTTGTGGTTCTTCAAAGGTGAGTAATAGCCTCTTTAAAGCTTTATTTTCATTGCTTATTTAGCCAGCTTTGCATGCTATTCTAGGCTTTGTTTTCAACTACAAAAACTTTTGTTTTAAAGTGTTTAAAAAGGTTGTTTGAGGCTTTGTTTCAGTTAGGGGTGGTTTACCCCCTTTGGTGGCTTATTTTGCCTTGCTTTGTGCCATCTTTTAAGGCCTTTGGGACCATCTCTTTTTGGCCTTCTCACCACTGAAACTCATAGGAATTTCAATGGTGGAAAAGTGATTTTGAGGTCCCAAATGGGTGGGGGTGGTCCCCCCTCCTCTTTTTTTGTTTGCATGTGTTGATGGCCCTCCAAAAGAGCATGTGTTTCTACTTCTTAGTTGCTTTGTTTGGGCTCATTTTTGTGATTTTTCAGACCTGCCATAACTTTGTTTTAGGCTGTCTTAGTCACCTCATGCATGCTTCTTGTACTTGTAGTGTAATCCTGCTTGTAGCCTTGCAAAGTAGCATGTCTTTATGCTTTGAATTTGCTCCATTTCAACATGTTTTTAGCCATTATTTTCCATGTCATAACTCTTATTTGGGTTGGTTTGGTTGCCTCTTGCATGCTCCTTGCACTTGTAGTGCAATTTTGGTTCACTAGCCTAGTGTATTTGGTGTTTTAGCCTATTGATCTAGCATGTGTATGCTTTACTCCAGCACATTTTTGGCTTTGATTTAACATGCTTTAGGTTTGATTTAAGTGGTTTTGGTCATGCATGCTTAGCTTTGTATAGCTATAATGTAATTGGCTTCACTAGCCTTGCATTTTGGGACACCTAGCAAGCTATATTTGTGATGTGTGCATGATATGGCATCATTTGGTAGATAATTTTAGAGCATAAACTTCTGCCATACTCTCATGATTATCACTTTTTCATTGTGTTTAAGAGTTGTGCCCTTATGCCTTGTTTGTGAGCTGATACGGGAACATATCTTTCTTGCCATCTATGTTGCAAGTCTAGCATGTTTTTGCTACCATTTTGACCTGCCTTAGGTCTGTTGTGAGTGCTTAAGGTCATTTGAGCATTGCTTAGTATGGTTGTAGTGTAAAGCCCTTTACTAGCTTTGTATTTCAAGTCTCTTGGCATGTTTAATTTGAGCTATTTGCATGATATGACATCACTGGCATGTAATTTCGGAGCATATGTCATTGCCACACTCTCACATTTTCCACTCCTTCAATGTGTTTGAGAGTTGTGTCTTCATGCCTTGTTGGCGAGCCATCAAACGTGCATATTTTCATTGTGTTATATGCCTTGATCTTAGTATATTTCAGCCATTGTTTTGGCATATTTAACCTCTGTCTGGGGTTGGTTTGGTCATTTAGGCTTAGTATTGTATGCCTATAGTGCTATGCTCTTTGCTAGTCTCGATGCCTTAGCTTCTAAACATGCCATGCATGCATTGCTTACATGTTAGAGCCTTGTGCATGCCACTCTAGGATTGATAGATAAGCATGTTGTTTGCATGTGTGTTGCATTGCATTGTGTTTGGATCGGACGTTAATCCAAACACGAGAAACGAGGGGCGTTTCATATTTGAAGTGATGAAACGCGCCTCATTTCTGGGTCGTCGTCCCCCTTGATTGTGCATGATAGGGTGGAGGCCTTTCGAGTCTTATGTGTGCATTCATTGAGTTTTGCTCAAGCTTGATCCTTTGGCTACCATACATTGAAAATGCTTGGCTGTTGGCTCGAGGGGCAAGTGCCATACTCCTTTGAGCTTGAGATATGATAAGGAGTGTGGAAGTGCATACATTTCCTTGCAAATACAATATCTTACCTCTGTGTGTGCTCCGTTGCACCAACAGGAGGAATTTCAGCCCTCAAGGTGTTCTTGAGATCAGAAAGAAGCAATATGGAAATCGGTGTAATTTTCAAAGGTTCAAAAGAGTGCAAACAGAGGCGTCTTGAGGCAAGGCGGTGGATTTCCGGGAGGACGCAACCGAGCATGCATATCTCCCTCGCCTCCGAGGCCATTTATCGCTTTTGTTAGCTAGTTATAGTTAATTACCCGTGCTGTAATTAATTTAGCTTAGTGCTTTGTAATATTCTAATTAGCTTAGATTAGCTAGTTATTCAATTTGGTTTATAATAATTAATTAGCTAGAGTAGTTAGTTAATTAGTTGGCTTGTAATAGTTAGCTTAATTAGCGTAGCCAGTTAGCTTTCATTTCATTTGGACCCTCTGTTGAGAGGGCAAATGTTGTAATAAGTGTGCGTGTGTGTGTGCATGTCTTTCAACCCTCATTTCTTTCTCCCTTTTACTTATCAGCTTTTGATGGTTAGTTTAGGGCATATTTCAATTAGCATACTTTATACTTGCATGTGTGCATCATTCATTTGTCTTGCATGCACCGAGTTCGGCGCATCATTCAAACTGCATTGTATTGCAATACTTACTTGAATACGTGTTTCAAAGCATGTTATCAAGTGTTGCATTCATATGCTATCTTAGATAGTCGAGCCTACTTAGTTGCATTTTTTTGCATGTGTTGCATTAGGCATTTTAACATAGTTAGGATCATGCATGATTTTCTAACTAGTTTTCTGTTTTGGCTCGGAGTACACTGTAAGTGTTTACGATTTAGCATCCTTGCATGAGTGTAAGTGGTTGCCATGTTTAACATGCTTGCCATGAGGCTATGTGCTTAAATGATTAACTGCGTGAATGCCCGTAGATGGAGGCTTCATTACTTGAATTGGAACAATTCATCAAAATGTGAGTTTTAAGCCCACTTGAGGGTGGCAAACCATGTTGTTTTAAGCCCACTTGAGGGTGGCAAATCCGCGTTTTAGCCTACTTGCGAGTAGCATCTTCAAACCATTTTTGAAAACTAAACATGAGAAGTTTTGTTCCAAATCGAGCGATTTAGTCTATACTTGTGTGTTGTGCGCATCATATTGTAAGTTAGCTAATAATCAAACAAGAACACATGAGGTTTTCAAAACAAACATATCATGTTAGTAGAGGCCGATCTTTGATCGGCCGAGCGGGGGTGCTCATTGCATGACCTTCCCCTTTCGTACCCAAGTTCCCGAGCCGAGGCAACTTTGGTGATGACGGACACGTGGCCTTAGGCACGAGTCAGGGTTTCCTAAATTTCCCAAATAAAATATTTAGGTGGCGACTCTGAAATCTGGCAAAGTAGTCCATGTTTGCCGCTTCTTGATTAAAATCGATTTTCCAAAATGATTTGTCGAATTTAGACTCTTTGGTGATTTATCAGTCTTACATTGCACTTTGTGAGATTAGATTCACAACCGTGACAGGAGTCCGAACTGTAGTAGCTATGAACCCAATTCACGCCCTCGCGCGCGGAGTGAGTTCCGGCGGTCTACAGAACACCAAAGACCAGTGGGATTACTTATGCCTCTCTCTATTCTGGAAGGGAAATGGAGAGCACATAACTGTAGCCTTCATTGTCGGAATACCTCAGACACATGGAGGTATGAATCTTATTTAAGATATTGTGGATAGGTTGACTAAATCTGTTCATTTCTTACCTGTGTGATCTTTTTATAATGCAAATAAACTTGCTATTATCTATATAAATGAAATTGTTTGTTTACATGGCGTACAACTTTCAATTGTATCAGATAGGGATCCTAAATTTGTGTCTAGATTTTGGCAAAGTCTACAGAAAGCAATGGGAACAGAGTTGAGATTAAGTACCACCTTTCATTCACAAATAGATGGTCAGTCGGAAAGAACCATACAAGCCTTAGAAGATATGCTTCAGATGTGTGCTTCGGATTTTCAGGAAAGTTGGGAAACTTACCTACCACTGGTAGAGTTCACTTACAATAATAGTTTCCAAGCTAGTATTGGCATGGGACCATATGAAGTGTTCTATGAGAGGAAGTGTAGATCGCCGGTCTGTTGGACCGAAGTTGGGGATAGAGCATTGCTTGGACCGGCAATTGTACAAGTGACTACTAAGAAAATTAAGATCATTTAACAATGGCTCAAGACTTCCTAAAGCTGTTAGAAAAGCTATGCCGATCAAAGAAGAAGGGACTTAGAGTTTGAAGTTAGTGATCATGTGTTTATAAAAGTAACTCCAATGAAAGGATAGTCTAGGTTTGGAAAGAAGATAAATTGCCACCTCGTTATATAGGGTCGTTTTAGATTTTGGAGAGACTTGGTCCAGTGGCATATCGGTTAGCATTGCCACCGGGAATGGAACAAATGCTTAACGTCTTTCATGTTTCGATGTTACAAGGCTATCTTCGCAACCCTTTTCACATTATTGATTATCACCTAATAGCAATTGATGACGATATGGAATATGAAGAAAAACCGATCCAGATTATCAACTGGCAAATCAAGAAATTAAGGAATTGACATATTCTTATGGTTAAGGTGGAATAAAAAGAACACTATGGGAAAGAAGCCACATGGGGAAGGGAAGACGAGATAAGACATAGATATCCAGATTTGTTTCCGATACAAGGCAACATAAGTTTGGAGGACCAAACTTCTTATGGGGAAGAGATTGTGATAACCAAACCATGCATATCATTTTTCCTATATTTAATTGTAGGAATTTTAATTTTAATTTCATTTTATATGTATAATTTGTGTGTTATACATTTGTTAGGAGATTTTCATTTGAATTAGAAATTGATTACCTATAAGACTCTGAAACTTAAGTGGCAAGTTTAATTGATTCAGTCTAATATGTATAGCCAAATAGAAACTTAATTAAAAATTAAGTAGGATTAATAAAAATTAAGATTGATTAAATTTAGATCTAATTGGAATTGAGTAAGTTAATTAAGTGATGATCATAATTAATTAAGACTAAGTAGTGATTAAATTAAGCAAAGGTGTAATTAGTGTATTAAGCTAATCCTAATTAATTAATATAAAGAGTTTGAGTGTGTGTGTGTGTGTGCGTGTGCGTGTCGTGTGTGTGTGTGTGTGTGTGTTCATTTGTGCCGGAATTGAATTCTATTATAGAAAAGAAGAAGAAGAACTAAGGGAGGAGAAATTGTAGAAATCAACAAGAATTCAACAATCCGAGACTGTAGGTAAGATTTCTAAGTCAATTCTTGTAGATAATCCTCCATACACCATGAATTAAGAAAGAATTGGAATCAATTGCATGGAATTTAAAAGGAATACATAAAAGAATGAAGAAATTGAGTAAGGATCATATATTATGGAAGTTAATTTGGAGTTTCATCATTTTGGGTTTGAATTTTTATTGTTTTGCATAAATTTGTGTTTCATTTTCACATGCATGAGAGTTCATATCTTGCAAATTTTCAAAAAATCTCATGAGTTCATACTTTCAATTTCATGTTTTGAAGAAGAAAAAAAAAAGAAAAAAGTTTGAAAAACATGCATGAAGTTTTGACAAATTAAATAAGTTTTTGACCAAATGGTAATTGATCATGTATTTGTGTTTTCTAATGTATTTACATGTTTTTGATTAAGCCATGCATGAACCCAAACTTTGAAATTGTGTTTTCAAAGCCATTTCTTCAAATTTTCGAAAACAAAGTTTTTGCAAACCGTTCGAGCGGTATTGTTACCGCTCAAGCGAACATTTGAAGCAACCGGAATTTCATTTTGCAGACAAATTTCTGAGAACTCACATTCACTGCTCGAGTGGCGAAAGGACCGCTCGGGCGAACTACCCTATTTCAACATGTTTTGAAATGCACCTTTTTGTTCATATTTTCTTTCCCATCCTTTTACCAAACATCATTATGCATAATTTGAGCCTAACTAAGAGTAAATAACCTAGAAACTAACATAAGCAAATCAATTAGAAAAGAAAAGTAAGAATTCAATCAAATGTCAAGTGTTATCAATGGTTGTATATGCATTTGTAGGTCTAACCGTTTGACGAGGACTACCGGAGACAAGCCCACTATGAGTAATATCTCTGTAAAGAAACATTCATAAAAGTAATTTCTGAAATGTTATGATACAGTTTGTTTTATGAAATTGTATTTTGGTAACGAATGAATGAGCTTTCTATTTTGTTATCTATTGTGGTATGCTATATTTAGTCCTTGCCTTGGGGGATGTGCCTTGACCTTCAGACATCTCTGTTAGTTACCAACCCAATGTGGTTGTTAGTTTCGTTTTGGACCCAAGTAGTCAATGTGCTTTAGGCTTCGTTTGGGAAGTGGGTTGGCTTTTCGGCTTTTCTGGCTATTTTAGCTTGGGCTAAAAAACTAGGTTTGGGAAGGACTTTTTAGCTTTTTGGCTTTTTTGGCTTTTTTTGAGAGGGAAGAGTGTAATGATTATGGGTTAGATGCGATGTTTTGTTTGTTGTGGCTAAAATAGTCTATTTTGTCTTTTGTGGCTAAAATAGCCCCAAAACCCACAAACTTATCTTCCCAAACGGTGCCTTAGTGATGACCCCGACCTTCGTATTATATATATATATATTATTTCATTAAGAAAATTTGTATGATTATGTGCTTAATTGATGCTTAACTGTTTGCTGTGAATTATCTGTTGGAATACCGACTTAGAATTCAAAATTGAAAGCCCAAATGGATTCAAAAACAAAAATTGACTCATTCAATAGGCTAATCGAAATATTTGAAACCATATGGAAAATGTGATTCAAATTAAAATAATCAAAATAAATTAATTTGACTTGTTTAGAATTAATCTCAATTGATTAGCCTTATTCTCCTTTACTTAGATTAGCACCAATCCACATATATATATGACTTAATCAAGCTAAAGAGTTCACTTTGAGTCATCTTCTTGAGCTGAAAATTAGAGATAGATATATATATATAGAGAGAGAGAGAGAGAACACTTGTAGAGAGAGAAGAGAAATTCAAAGGAATTGAAGAGAGTTTGAAGGGATTAAGCTAATTTAAGGCCAAATTCAAGCTTTAAGTATGATCCTTAACCATAATTCATGAAGATAATCTATATAGGAAGATGAATTCACTTAGTATAGAATCATTTTGCATGAATTTGAAAGAAAAGAGTAAGAATCACCATGAATATAGTGAGTTTGAGTAAATTAAGTACATACATGCATAATTCTCCATCTTTGAACATAGTTTTCTATAGATTCATGCATGCATGAGACTTACACATGTTATTTCTTAAGGTTCTTCATAATTTCACACTTAACATTTCATATGATCATGTTTTGTAAAGGAAAGAGTTGAATTTGACACATGCATGGCAAGAACATTGAATTTGGAGCTTTGTTTCAAAGAATTGAAAAAATATTTGAGATCATAATTGCATAATTTTCAAGAATCCATGTTTTATGAAGAGTTTCTAAGCTTCCGAGTCATGCCATGCAAGCTTTGAACATGAAAGGTGTGTTTTTGGACTTCAAACTCAGTTATAGAATTCCCAAAATTTGTCCAGTTCACTCGAGTGAAGGATCCATGGCTTGAGTGAACTTCACATGCATCCAATATTTTTGCAGACCTTTAGCAGTTGGCTCGAGCAACTGAGTGTGCACTTGACCAAACTCAACTTTGTTCTGCACTTGGCTCGAGCGATGATCGGGCGCACAGTTTAGGCACTAGTACTTTTGCAGTAAGGCCACGTCACTCACATGACCAAAGGTGCGCTCGAGTGAAGACCTTATTTTCGACAAATTTTGACTAACACTCTTAAGCACATAATTGCATCCTCATGCCCTTTTAGGCATTGTTAAACATCATTTATACATCCTTAGTCATGGAATAAGCTAGAAACACACGTAAGAGAATCAATTAAGATACATCATTTGTTACAAACGTGTGTTTCAATGTGTGTTTGTGTTATGTGTTTTGTGTAGGTGGTCAACTGAGGTCTAACATCAGTACCATCCCACTGTGAGTAGTATCTTTGTAAAGATATGTTATTAAAATGTCTTCGATTTACTGTAAGAGTATTATTTTGAAACATTATTTAGATAAGAATGAATGATTGTCTCTTTTGAAATGTAATTGTGGCATCCTTAGAGTAGCCCAGGCTTAGGGGTAACAATATCATGGCCCTTTGGTATAAGATCCTTGCCTGGGAAAAACAATACCATGGCCCTTTGCTATAAGTCCCTTGCTCGGCGGAAACAATAATGTGGCCCCTTTGCTTGACCTATATGGTCCCTTTGTTAGACCTATGTGGTGCCTTTGTTATGCCCTCGGGCCCTTTTCTTTGCACTATTAGATGTACTACATATGAATATGATTTGTGAACTTTAATATAACAATTACTCACTTATGTGTAGTTTAGCACATGCAGCGTCAAGTTTAAAGCAACCACGGAAGTCCACCTTTTTGTCAAGCCGCTTTGAAGTGCCTCCGTGATGGGGCAATCTTGGACTCATAAGGAGCCAAGCTGTGTCAACCCTATTGCTTAGTTTTCTTTTGGTTTTGGAACTTGTTATGTGAGGATATTTTGTATAAGTGTTTAAGATGTTTGATGTAACTATGTGTTCATATCAATGAGGAAGGTTAAAGTTTTAATTACTTATGGATTTTGAAGTATGCACCGCTCAATGGGCATGTTTATATTTTAATATTACTTTCATAGTGCCCCATTATTATTTTTAATTATCAGTTTTTTCTTTGAGGTCGAACGTAATCTGGGGTTGCTGGCCGGTTACGGCATAAACCTCTAGGGGAGGGTTCAAGTCACGACAGTTTGGTAACATAGCACGAGTTATACCTTACTCACTATCCATTGAGCCATAACGTGTCTAGAAAAGACTTAAGGATTGCATTCTTATGCATTTGAATATCAGAATGAGGTAATTTTTGAAAATGTGTATATATATATATCTGTGTGTGCATACAATGTATTTGTTATAATACCAGTTTTATATAGACAATGGTGAGAACAAAAAGGGATGAATTAGAGGAGTCTAACTGACTTGATCGGATAGAAAGAACGATGCATGATATAGCTAAAAGCCTAAGACAACAACAACAATGACAGCAATAGCAACCACCACCCCACCTTTGATGCTTGTACCGCCAGTACAGGATCACCAGATAGATGACCGAACTATTACCCTCACTAGAGAATTCATAAAGATGAAGCCGCGCTTGTTTCATAGGGGAATTGATCTGTTAAAGGCTAAGGCTTGGGTGTTGGGAATTGAAAAATTATTTGAAGTGTTTCTGTCCCACCTTTACTTTAGAAGATGAAGTGACGAGATGGTGGATGTTAGTACGAGATACTAATAGGGGAATTAATTGCGATCAATTCTTAGAGATTTTCTACGATAAATACTTCCCGTAGTGTGTTCGGAATAGGAAAGTAACAGAGTTTGAAAAGTTAAAGCAAGGGAATAAATAAGTGTAGACACCCCATTTTTGACCGTCCTCATGACTTGGACGTCATCGTCTGAATACTCGATGATCATCCATGCCTATGTTCGTTTTGAGTTCCCGGAGGTCTCGGCCGCCCGCCTTGCCTCAAGATCTCTCAACTAGTCTGTTTTGTGCTTGGTTGTGGACCAAACACTTGTGTTTTTTTTCTTCTAAGGGAAGAGGGTGGCTTGTTTTCCATCCCCTCAACCCACCGGCCATGGCTTGAAGCCATCGGCCCTGTTTTCTTTCCATCACCCAAAAGTTTTGGCCAATCGGCAATATATTTGGTCGGCCGGCACTTATGTTGGTTGATCATCCATTTTTGCTGGCTGAACCCTGTTCATATGCTTTATGCAGACAGCTGGCATCCTTAATTCACCCCCTCCATACACGTGTATGGAGGGATTTGCTCCTTTGCTTAGCTTGCTTAGGAAGCTTTAGAATTTGGAATTCTATAAGAAGGGAGCTCCTCCTCCCTTCTCAAGGGTTCTGAAAATCTGAGATATATGACATATATCTCTCTGTATATATATTTGATCTCTCTCTCTCTTGTTTAGTGCTTGTTCTTGCTCTAAAGTGTAGTATTGTCTTACTATTGCACACAAACACCTACTAGAACACCATCCTTTGTTTCTGAGGTGTTAGGGAGTTGGTGTTAGAGTTCTTGAGGTGGTTTTGATCAGAGAAAGGTGTTGGAGCCTTGTTCTTGAAGAGGTTCTACAAGGGTGAGCATTTTTGCTTTAGATACCCCATTTTGGCTTAAGCATTTAGCCCTTCTTGCTTATTGTTTTAAGCTTAGCTATTAACTGATAAAAGTTTTATTTTTACTTTCTTTAGACCTTTTTTTAAGGTCTCTTCTTGGTTTGGGGTTGTTTACCCCCTCCAAGGCCTTGTTAGGCCTTGTTTTAGGCCTTCCCTTTTGGCCCTTGTTCTTAGCTTTGCATGACCTTTCTACCACTGAAATCTAGAGGATTTTCAGTGGTGGTAAGGTGGTTTGAAGTCTTAAATAGGAGAGGGGGGTCATCCCCTCTCCTTGTTGTCTTGAATGCTTGCATAAATGGCTTATTGCCATGGCCCGAACCCGCCCCTATGGGTTAAAGACATAACCAGCCAGTAATCCTGAGATTACCTACGGCCTCAAACCAAAATCAGACATAACTCAACAGAGTAAAGGGGCCAAACGGAAGCAATAATTAAAAACTTTGTCCATAGAGTCGTGCTTATATGCACTTTAAAACAAATCGTACACATGTACGTTAATAACCCACATCAAAATACATTACCATAAAATCCTTTACAGACAGGATCATCCAAACCGTGTCAACCCATAACAAAACTATATACGGATATACACAAAGTCCTTGCCAACAAGGCAAAATATAAATACATAACAAAGTGCAAGGATGGGTCTCGTGCGTGAGGCACAAGGGCTGACCCTTCAAAACTTTTGTTGTTCCCGGGAGACGTCACTGGGGCTGGGTTTGGACTTCTCTTGGCTCACCTACAAACACATGAATGAGCGTGAGCGATAGCCTAGTGAATAATATCAATTACAGAGGTTACAAAATAATATGTAGAACAACATGCTCCAAACGGCCTTGGGCCCAATTCATACTTCTATTTAATAGATATGTAACTATACGAAATTCAAATCAAGTGACTGTAGTTCCAAACATTCTGGCCTTTGGCCCATTCAGATTTCCCATTCATGACAAAACGGCCTTCGGCCCATTCACTTATGTCAAAACGGCCTTCAGCCCACTCATTTTTGTCAAAATGGTCTTCGGCCCATTCATTTATGTCAAAACGGCCTTTGGCCCACTCGTTCATGTCAAAACGGCCTTCGGCCCACTTATTCATGTCAAAACGACCTTAGGTCCATTCATTTATGTCAAAACGACCTTCGGTCCACTCATTTCTACCAAAACGACCTTCGGTCCATTTATTTCTATCAAAACGACCTTTGGTCCATTCATCTCTGTCAAAACGACCTTTGGTCCATTCATTTATTCATGTCAGACTTTTGTCCACAATCCCAATTAGTAACTCATAAAGTTTATAAGGGAATAAACAATTAGACATTGACAAGCTTTCGAATATTGATATTACTCACAGTTATCGGCTTGCGAATTTGCCCTAGAGCTTGACCCTACACATTTCATGAACACAAAAGGGTCACTAATAGTTAAATCCGTTCTTTAATTCACATATTCCTCTTTAGGCTTTATTCTTATCTTATTAACTCATTTACAACGTTTAACACATGCCTAAGAGTGATTACAAGTGAAAGAGAACGGAAAATGAAACACAGAACGCATGAACAAAATTTCAGAAAACAGGGTCCCCGCTCGAGCGTGGACTTCCCCGCTCGAGCGAACCCAAGAGGCCTGCAAAAGTACTGGTTACTTCAAAATTACGCTCGAGCGTGAGTTAGAGTGCTCAAGCGGAAGGCCTGTCTACAAAAGCTCCCCGCTCGAGCGTGAAATATCCCGCTCGAGCGAACATCCAACTCTGCAAAAAGTGCTGGGAGCACGATTTTCCCGCACGAGCGGCAGTCACCCCACTCGAGCGGCAGTCACCCCACTCGAGTGGACATAAAAAATCTGGGTTTTCCAGATTAAGTTCTTGAGCTCCAATTCGATTTTTAACCAACAAATCATGCATGTTATGGCCCAATTCTCAAATATAATCATACTAACATGATGTAGACCCCAAATCACAACCCAATGGAGCTCAATTCACAAATAATTCACATGCATGCCCCAATCTCCCATCAAACTCATTCTAACATAACAATTTCATACATTCAAGTTCATATCTTCATAAATTGTACATGCATGTGATGAATTGCCACATTCTCAACTTAGACAACACAAATGGTGATCAAAACATGAGTTTCAACCAAAACTCTACATGAATCATGTGTTTCAAGCTCAAACATGCAAATTCAAAGTAATTTCCTACATGCCATAACTTTAATTTTGGTTGCTTAAATCATACCAGGTTCTGTTTTATAGGTGTAGTGTAACACCCCTTTTGTGGCCTTGCATGCTCCATGTTTTGAACCCACCTTTCTAGCATGTTTTGACCTTGGCCATTGCATGTTTTAGGCTCATCTTGACATGATTTAGGACTGTTTTGGGTTATACTTGCCATACACCCTTTGTTTTGTGTAGCTTTGGTTCAAGTCCCTTTACTAGTCTTAGGCTTTAAGCTTTATGCATGCTATGATTATGATTATATGTGTGATTTGGCATCATTTCTAACATCATTTCAGAGCATGTAGTGTTATCACACTTGCATGCTTTTCACTCTTTTAAGTGTGCTTAAGAGTTGTGTCTTCATGCCTAGGTGATAGGCCAATTAGCATGCATGTTTGTATATGCTTTTGTCCCTCATTTCTTAGCATTATGGCCACTGATTTGGGCCTATTTGAGAGCTCTCCATTTTGGTTTAAGTCCATCATTTGCATGTTGTTGCATGCTTGCCTTGCATGTTGTCGCATGCTTGTTGCATATTTAGTACCTTGCATGTTGTTGCATGCTAGTATGTCGCATGCTTGTTGCATGCTTATCCCTTTATCATGTTGTCACATGCTTGTCTCGTTTTATATGTTGTTGCATACTTGCCCACCTTTGCATGCCTTGCATGCTTGAATGTTCATGTTGCATCTTGCATACTTGTTTAGGTTACATTGCGTTTGGCATGCTTGTAACCATTAGCCTTGTATGGCATTGTCATTAACATGCCTATGTTGCATTAGATTTGCATCATGCTTGAGTTGCTTGCATGCTTGCTTGCATGCTTAGTTTGCATAGCATTGTGCATGCATCCCTTGCCTCATGATCAAGCATGATAGAGGTTGGGGCCCCTTATGTGTTATGTGCATTTCATTTGATATAAATTGCACACTTGGCACCTTTGGCCATCATGCATTAAAATGCATGATTGGTGGCCCGAGGGTCGAGAGCCATACTTCCTTAAGCTCATGACATGATAGGGAGGGTGGTTGTGCATACATTGTCTTGAAAATGCATTGCCATGCTTTGTTTGTCCTCTGCTACAACAAAACAGCATTCTACAGGAAGATATGGTCGGTCAGCCATCTTCAGTGCCGGTCGGCTACAAACACCTGGTCGAAAGCCATACTTTTGGTCGATGACCTGTTTATCTTGGCTGATGGTCTCATATTTTGGCCGGTGACCTCCCACAACACTCAGGGAGTGGTTCAAAAGCATCCTTAAGACTTGTACAGCTTTCAGAGGTGCAGAGCAGTGCAAACAGAGGCAACATGTGGCACGGCGACAGATTTCCCAGCGAAGCCGACCGAGCATGCATGCATCCCTCTTCCTGAGGCTGTTTTACTGTTTTCATAGCTTAATTGACTCGTTTAATTAGTTAAGTGTTGTGTAATAATTAATTAGTTTGTTAGTCAGTTAATTAGTTAATTTGTATTATTCTTTCGGTCCCTCCGTCGAGAGGGCCAATTGTTGTAATAAGCGTGCGTGTGTGTGATGCATGTCTTCCAACCTCAATTTCTTTCTCCTTTTTTACTTAACCGCTTACGATGGTTAGCTTTAGGGCACGTTTCAATTAGCATCCTTATGCTATGCATGTTTGCATTCATTCATCAGTATTGTATGTACCGGGCTCGACGTATCATACTAACTGCATTGTATTTCAATCCTTACTTGAATGCATGTATCGAATTGTCACATCTCATATGCCATCTTAGATTAGCCGAGCCTATCTGAGTTGTATTTTTGCATGTGTTGCATTAGCCATTCTAACATGAACTAGGATCATGCATTGATTACTAACTAGTTTCTTGTTTTGGCTCGGAGTACACTGCGAGTGTTTACGCTTTAGCATCTTGCATGTGTGTGAGTTTTTCCGTGACAACATGCTTGCCATGAGGCTAATTGCTTATGTGATATAACCGCCTGAATGCCTGTGGGTGAAGGTTGGATTGCTTGAATTGGAACGATTCATTGCAATTCGTGTTTTAGCCTACTTGTGAGTAGCAAACTTTAAACCATTTCCTAACAAACGGATATGCGATGCTTTGTTCTGAATCAGGCGATCTAGTGTATACTTGTGTATTGTGCGCATCACATAGTAATCCGAGCTAATTAACCGGAATAAGAGCACATGTGTTTTCAAAAACAAGATATCTTGCTTAGTACAGGCCGATCTTCGGATCGGGCGAGCAGGGGTGCTCATAAATGACCTTCCCCTCTCGTACCCAAGTTCCCGAGCAGAGGCAAGTTTGCTGATGACGGACACGTGGCCTTCGGCACGAGTCAGGGTTTCCTAAATTCTCCCAAAATAAAATATTTAGGTGGCAACTCTGTATCTGGCAAAACAATCCATATTTGACACTTCTTTCTTAAAAATCAATTTTCCAAAATGATTTTTCGGATTTAGACTCTTTAGTGATTTATCGGTTTCGCATTGCACTTTGTGGGATTAGATTCAGAACCGTGACATTTGAGTCCGAACTGTAGAAGCAGGCCCACGGGTGCGTCTACAGTTTCTGGCGACTCTGCTAGGAGAATAGAGAGCTTGACTCAAACTCATGATATCTTGTTTTGATTACACTTATGTGTCTTTTTGCATTGTATTTGCATTGCTGCGCCTAGGACACCGTGTTTGCTGTATGCTATTGCTGAACGGTTTGCCGGAGGCTCACTTTGAGAAAACGTGCCATAAGACTGACCAGTTGCGGGCTCTGCCACGACGGGAACACAAACCTCAGTTTTCACCGAGGCACCCTTTTTGACCATTCGACCTAGTGCATATCGGAATCCATAGTGACTATTCCAAACTAGGACAGGTTGCTTACCCGATTGTAGGTTGTTTGAAACCGTTGCGTGCGTAGTGAAACCCTAGCTCCTGACAAAATAGGACAGGGAAACCCTACCCCAACATAGTGGTGTTTTGGCTCTCATTTACTTGATTATGTGCTTTTAGAGTGTGCCTCTACAGGAAATGCACGTATCAGTTTGCAAGTCAAGGTATCAGGCCTGTGGGCATCAGTACTTTGAGAATTAGTTATGTCGGCGGATATCAGATTCAGATTTGGGGCAATAATTTTGGGAATAGTGATCAGTGGTAAAGAACAGTTCATTCAGCGTGTGTTTGCCAACTGTGTGTTGTCTTTATGTAAGCTATTATGCTGTCCGTTTTTCAGTTCATTATTTCCTTATTATGCTTTTATTTATCTTTTTGCAAGGTAGTTTAGCACCATTGCATCCAACCAGTGAGATATCCCCCGAGCACTCTGGGTCAGAGGTTGTAGACTTAATCGATATAGGGATCTGATAGACGGACAAGCAGTGTTCCTTTATTTATCCCCGGTTACCAGACGGAGGTCAAGAGGACACAGTGTATCGGTGCAATGGTCGCCAGGTCAGTGATTTACCCCACCAGTGAACAGTCAGACTGAGGTCTCAGTTTCTATTACAAGGACAGATATACCGGGTATTCAGCCAAAACAACACAATATGGTAGGTTTAGAGGAAATGATGCGTCAACTCCAGGAAAGTATGAGAACTATGCAGCAGGACGCTGTCCATCAAGCAGAATTTGCCAAACGACAGGCCGAGGTCATGACCCAACAGGCTGAGTTTATTGCCAGGCTACAGCAGGAAACTGGAGCATCAGCTTCATAACAAGTTCCTCCCCCACCAAGAGTTCCCATACTCGGAGAGACAACACCCGTCCAGGATGATATGGATGTTCCAATAGGGCCAGCTTCGCCCCCAATTTTACCCCAGCTATCCAAAGTACAGACTAACCTGCCGGATTCGAAGTCAGCAAAATCAAATCCAATCACTTGAGATCTCTGTTCAGCAGCTTACAAAGAAGATAGAAAAACTTAAAAAAGGAATTACTCCCTTTGAGTTCGAGGTGGAGCCCACAGCGTTAAAAGTGAGCAAGCTTGTAAGCTGTTCAAGAAATCTCAGGGTGTGAGGTCTATTTCGAATATTGAGGATGGGTATATTGACTCGGCCATGACGCTGCCGGACCGGTTTAAAATGCCGCACGTAGATTGTTTCGATGGGTCTGGAGATCCTATGGTGCATTTGCGGCTGTTTTCGGATGTACTGAGGCCGATGGGCCTCTCCAGATTACAGAAGCTTTCCTTGTTTGGCCGGACCCTGTCAGGTGTAGCGGCTATTTGGTATGCAAAACTGGAAGACTCTGTCAAGAGGAGTTGGGAAGAGATGGCCGAGGCCTTCATAGCTCAATACTCCTACAATACACAGATCGAGGTCACAACCCGTGATCTTGAGACAACTAGGCAGGAGCCTAAGGAGAGTTTCTCCGATTTTGTGACCCGGTGGAGGGCCAAAGCCTCGATGATGACCATCAGGCCTGTTGACAAAGATCAGATTCGGATGGTTGTGCGCAACCTCCAGCCCAAGCTTATGCAGAAGATGATCATTCTCCCCCTCCCCACCTTTGCAGACCTACATGAGATAGGGGTGCAGATCGAAGACGCTATGAAATAGGGTCTGATTGACCAGGACAGAGAGCAGCCTAAGAGGGCATTCAACCATAGTACAAATGCAGGCACAAGCAGTGCTACAGCTACCAGATCTTCAGATGTAGGAATGGTCACCACCACTACCACCCCGAGAACCCTTGCTGCTACACCGTTCACCGGCGCGTCCGGAAGTAGTTCGCAAACAACCAAGTATTCTCCTCGAGGCCAAAGAACCTTCACTCCACTATACATGCCCCTCTCCAAAGCTCTGGAGGTTTTGATCAAGAAAGGGCACTTGAAGCCCCTAGAGCCGCGGCCACTACCAGATAAACTTCCCGCTTCCTGTAACCCGACCAAGTACTACGCCTTTCACCAACAGCATGGTCACAACACCGACCAGTGCTTCAGATTACGTCATGAGATTTAGGATCTCATTAATAATAGGGTGATCGTGCCTCCGGAGAAACCGAATGTCACAACCAACCTTCTCCCACCACATAACCAGGCTCCACCTCCCAAACGCATCAATTTGATCCAAACTGGGGTTGTGTCATACGACCCTAGCATATATATCACCCCTTCTCACCTACCCAAGCCGGAAGTGTTCATTCCTGACAGCACTGACTTGTGCGTATTGGACATCTCTCAAACCCAACCTGAGACGGTGGTGGCTATCGAAGATAGAAGTGGGTCGATTGCGAGGGCAGATGAGATTAATGATACGGAGCCTGAGGGGTCTGCCAGCTTCATGAACAACCCGAGCGGTTACATTGTATCAGCAGGCCAGGCTAGGCCGAGAGTGGAATTTCCAGTGGGGGTAGTGATTTGTTTAGTACGGGAAGATGGATTTAATCAGGGGCTGGATGACCTGGCAGAACTAGCAGAGGACATCGCAAACCTTCAATTCTTCAACGAACAGGTCAACTGGTTTGGTTTGGATGGGTCAGCGGAGTCTACTGGGTGGCTTGACGACCAGTCAGATATTGTTGAACAACCTCAGCTAGAACATGGTTCGTCAGGGACGGGGACATCAACAGTGGTCGAAAGGGCCAAAGATCAGAGTACATCGCCAGAAAGCACCAGTGCAAAGAATTTTGCTCAGAATATGGGTAGTTTGGGAACAGAAGAAACTGAACAGTAGGCTGTACTGAAATTGTTTGAGCGGGAGAGGATTGAAGATTCTAAGAGGACTAGAAAAGCTAAAGCCCCTGTGGAGATAGAACGTGCTGCGAGCACAGGAACGGAAGGTATTGTGGGCACAGGAATAGTTGTAGCGGAGCCGGACCGGTGCCTGTCGACTACCGATGGCATGTGATGGGAAGATGATGATCTATGTCTTGCTCACACAAATGAAGACTGGGGGAATAACCAACTGGATGATACCTAGTATATTGGTGAAATTGACCACATGACTAGGAGTGGGCGGTATTTCAAGCCCCCGCACTTAGATTAACAAGAGGCGTCCGGAAAGGACAAGGAGGCGGAAAAGCAGAAAGAAAAGCAGCTCGAAGAGGAGGCTGTGCTGAAACAGTTGAAGAAGATACAGGCAGACATCTCTATTTGGGGACTGCTTATGGCTTCAAGAGTACATAGACAGGTTGTCCTTTCAGCAATGGAGAAGGCCAAACTTTCAATAGACACCACGCCTGAGCAGCTGGTATGATTGGTTTTTTCGGGAGGAGCTTCTCCGACGTTGACCTTTTATGACAAGGAACTACCGCCTGAGGGCACAAATCACAACAAACCTCTCTACATCTCAGTGGAATGTAGAGACAAATGGATACCGGTGGTTCTTGTCGATACAGGATCCGCTATTAATGCGTGCCCATCGAGGACAGCATATGCAATCGGGTTGAAGCCCGTGGACTTTGAGCCAACAGCCCAGGTAATAAGGGCCTACGACAATACTAGCAGAGAAGTGATGGGGACCGTGCAAATTCAGACCAAGGTTGGTCTAGGACAACATGAGATTGACGGCCGTGGTTGCACCAGGTGAAGGTAGTCTTTTCCACCCTGCACCAAATGTTAAAATACCCCCACGGGAAGGGGGTGGCTATAGTTTTTGGGAATTCATCAATTCATCCGCCACCAGAGGTGTCTACACTGATTTTGGAAATCGAGCACGGTATAGAGGATGTATTCCTATTAGGATTTACCCTAGCCAAGGCCCGGGTCGTACAGAACATTTTGGCTGTTGATGAGGGGTTGTATGTCAGTGCACAGTCAGTATACTTCATGAACAAACTCCAGCACATCCCTAGGATGGGACTAGGAAGAAGTGGCCAGAAAGGCATTGCAGTATCAGCCAAAGTACCGCACAACCCGCATACCTTTGGCTTGGGTTATTTGCCCACCAAAGAGGACTGGGTAAGGAAAGGTAAAGAAATGGCTGGGAGAGCCAGAGCCAAGCAGACTGGGAGGCATTTTGATTTGATGCATCGGCCTATTCAGGGCACCCTGAACGGACGCTTCGTGCGGGAGGGGGAAGACTTTCCATTCTGCGGCTTCCCAAAGCGATGGTTGAATGCAGAGAAGAGGCGCCTACCGGGATTTGAGATCTTCTTCGACTTGCAATTGTCCGGGGATAATGTTGCCGAGGAGTAGACAGACCCATCAGCTGAGGTTGAGCAGTGTGAGGAAGTGGATTCTAAGAGCACCGAGATCTAAATGGGGGTAGCACTGGCTTGTCTACAATCAGATCCTCCGATCGTACATGAGTGCTTAGGGGATGGTCTCTCAGTGTCTATGATTGGAAATGAAACGGCTGGGAGCCTACCTGCAAGTATTTTGGATGCATCCATCGCACCCTCTCTCATCTAGCAATACGAGGAGGGATTTTTGTCAAGCGGCATCGGGTCAGGTAGTGAGCCGGAATTTGATTCCACCGAGCCTGTGAAGTCGAAATCAGGTTCCAGCTCGTCTGAGTCTGAGTCCGGTATTCCTGGGGGTGATAACCCGGATGCCACAGTCCTGTCTAGGTCGTCTTTTTCTTTCTCTTTTGAGTCTGTTGTAACAGAAGAATCAGATGGACTGGATAAAGTGCTTAATGAGAATTGTGGGGCTGTGGCCTTCGATTACTTTTCTATACCTTTGATTTATTGCATTAATTCAGACTTCCAAAACTTTGATGCAAACAACGAGGAAGAAATTTCTCCGATTTTGAAATATTTGCTAGAACAAGAGCAGGAGAGGTTTGTAAAACTGCTGGTTGATGAAATCACCCAAATTAATGTTGGTACTGAGAAGGACCTGCGGCTAGTCCAGATCGGGTCCACGTTGTCTTCGGAGGAGCGCAAGCGCTTAGTTGCTTTATTAAAAGATTTCAAAGATGTTTTCGCGTGGTCCTACGAAGACATGCTTGGAATCGATCCTAAGATTGTACAACACCGGATCCCTCTTGACCTAGAGGTCCGACCTGTTAAGCAGAAACTCAGAAGGATCAGCCCAGATTGGGCTCTCAAGATCAAAGAAGAGGTCACCAAGCAAATTGACGCAGGGTTCCTGCTGGTATCAGAATACCCAACTTGGTTGGCCAACATTGTTCTAGTGCCGATGAAGGATGGCAGAATCCGGGTATGTGTTGATTTCAGAGATTTGAACAAAGCCAGTCCGAAGGACTGCTTTCCTCTGCCGCATATCGATGAGTTAGTGGATTTTACTGCGGGGCATGTATTGCTCTCATTCATGGATGACTTTTCAGGCTACAACCAGATTGTAATGGCACCCGAAGACCGGGAGAAGACAGCTTCTACCACCCCGTGGAGGGCCTATTGTTATAGGGTGATGTCGTTTGGGTTGAAGAATGCTGGAGCTACATATCAAAGGGCCGCAACCACGATATTGCACAACATGATCCATAAAGAGGTTGAGGTGTACGTGGACGGCATGACTGTCAAGTCCAAGGAAAGAGAGGGCCACTACCCCGCCTTGCAAAAGTTCTTCCAAAGGATCAGAGAGTTTTGGTTGCGGCTGAACCCTCAAAAGTGTATGTTTGGTGTTACAACAGGGAAAATGCCGGGGTTCTTGATTACACAGAGAGGTATCGAAGTCGACCCTTCCAAAATCAAGGCCATCTTAGCAATGCCACCACCAATGACTGAAAAGGTGGTGTGAGGCTTTCTGGGTAAAGTGCAATCATAAGACGGTTTATTTCTAAATTAACCTTGACTTGTGAACCACTCTTTGGTCTCCTGAAGAAAGAAAAGAAGTTCCAATGGGATGGCTGATGCCAAGCTGCTTTTGAACAGATCAAGCAATATTTATAGAACCTACCTGTGTTGTCACTGCCTGAGCCGGGAAAATCGTTGATTTTGTATCTTTCACTGACTGAAACTACAATGGGCTGCATGCTCACGCAAGAGTTAGAGGACAAGGTGGAGAGAGCTATCTACTATTTGAGCAAGAAGATGCTGGATTATGAGACCTGCTACACTCCACTCGAAAAGGCTTGTTTGGCCTTGGTATGGGCTACCAGGAAGCTGTGGCACTACCTGTTAGCTCACTCCGTAATATTGGTTTCGAGACTAGATCCCATCAAATATCTCTTCGAGAAACCGGTACTTACGGGTAGGCTAGCTCGTTGGTTGCTTCTGCTTTCCAAATTCGATCTGAAGTATGTGACGTGCAAGTCAGTAAAGGAGAGAGCGGTAGCAGAGTTCCTAGCCAATCACCCAGTGGAAGGGGATGAAGCAATTGAGCACCTATTCCCAGACGAGGCTATTCTGCATGTCGAAGACGAAACTTGGACGATGTACTTTGACGGAGCATCAAAGCAATATGGGTATGGGATAGGGGTGTTGCTAATAACACCCGACAATTCCCGTATCCCCCTAGCATTCAAACTCCGGTTCAAAGTCTCGAACAATGAAGCGGATTACGAGGCATGCATTGCCGGTTTAGAAGCAGCTCTAGAACTAGGGGCAAAACGGTTGGACGTCATCGGGGACACGAACCTTGTTGTATCTCAAGCTAACGGAGATTGGAAAGTCAAAGAAGAAAAGATGAGAATATACCGTTAGACCTTGGACTTGTTGATTCCTCGGTTTGAGAAGCTGAACTTCCTTCATCTGTTAAGAGAGAACAACAAGTTCGCAGATTCACTAGCAACTCTATCTTCTATGATAGACATCCCTTTTGGAGTCCGGATGCGTTCGATCATCATTGACCAGAAATTTGTGCCGGCCTACGAGTTGATTGCTGCCATAGATGAGGTTCAAGATGAGAACCCCTGGTATTATGACGTTTGGAACTTCTTGGAGAAGGAGGCGTATCCACCAGGGGCAAATGCCAAAGATAAGAGGGTAATTGGAGGTATATGTGAGATGAGGCGTATCCACTTCATGTATATGTGTACTAACATCGTACAAACACTAGCCTTGGTTTGAGTCTCCTGGCTAATTTCAAATTTTGGGCTTTGTTACATGCTTTACTGCTTTGTTTAGTCTGTTTGGCACCTTTTCCAACATGATTTCAGAGCTTACAATGTATGTCACATGTCCATTGTTTATCCTCTTTTAAGTGTGCTTAAGAGTTGCTTCACTATGCTTAAGTGTTAGGCCAATCGGCATGCATGTTTTTATGCCTTCCTGTCCTCATTTCCATAGCATGTTGGCCACTGATTTGGACGCATTTGAGAGCTGTCCATATTAGTTTAAGTCCATCTTTGCATGTTGTTACGTGCTTGCCTTGCATGTTGTCACATACTTGTTGCATACTTAGTATATTACATGTTGTTGCATGATAGTATGTTGCATGTTGTTGCATGCTTGAGCTATTTTGCATTTGGCATGCTTTTTGTTAAGTTGCTTCGCATGTTTGCATGCTAGTCCCATTGCATGTTGTTGCATGCTTATCATTGGTATTGTTACTGCATGCCTATTACATTGTAATGCTTGCATGATTATGCTACTTTGTTAAAATTCATCATGCATGTATTGCATTGGTTTAAATATACTTGTCCCTTTACATGTTGTCACATGTTTGCCTCACATGTTGTTGCATGTTTGTCATTGGCATCGTTGTTACATGCCTTGCATGTTTACTTGTTTAGGTTGCATGCCTATTGCACATTGCTTGTTTACATGCTCATGTTGCATTAGCTTGCTTGCATGCCGAGGTTGTGTAGCATTATGCATGCATCCCTTGCCTCTTGATCACACATGATAGAGGTCGGAGGCCCTTATGTGTTTTTGTGCATTTCATTTGATATTGAATTGCACACTTGGCTTATTTGGCCATCATGTATTAAAATGCGTGATTGGTGGTCCGAGGGTCGAGGACTATACTCCCTTGAGTTCATGACATGATAAGGAGGGTAGTCCTGCAAACATTATCTTGTAAATGTATTGCCATGCTCTGTTTGTCCTCTGCTGCAGCAAAAGAACTTTCTGCAGGAAAAGATGGTTGATCGGCTATCTGCAGTGCCGATCGGCTAAACATTGTTGGCCGAGAGCCTTATCAATGGTCGATGTCCACTATCCCTTGGCCAATGGCCCTATCTCTTGGCCGGTGACCTCCCACAACACTCAGGGACTGGTTCTGGAGCATCTTTAAGACTTGCACAGTTTTCAGAGGTACAGAGCAGTGCAAACAGAGGCAGCATGAGCATGGCGATTGATTTTCGAGCGGAGCCGAGCATGCATGCATTTGTCCCTTGTTCTGAGGCCTATTTACCGCTTTAGTAGCTTAATTAATTTGTTTAATTAGTTAAGTGTTGTGTAATAATTAATTAGCTAGGGTAGTTAATTAATTAGTCAATTTGTATTATTCTTTCGGACCCTCCGTCGAGAGGGCGAATTTTGTAATAAGTGTGCGTGAGTGTGTGAATGTCTTCCAACCCCACGTCTTTCTCCCTTTTACTGACCTGCTTTTGATGGTTAGTTTTAGGTCATGTTTCAATTAGCATCATTATGCTCGCATGTTTGCATCATTCTTCTGTATTGCATGCACCGGGCTCAGTGCATCATACTAACTGCATTGTATTTCAATTCCAACTTGAATACATGATTATCAAGTTGCATTCCACATACCATTCTTAGATAGTCGAGCCTATTCTAGTTGCATTTTGCATGTGTTGCATTAGCCATCTTAACATAAACTAGGATCATGCATTTGATTACTAACTAGCTATTGTTTTGGCTCAGAGTACTAGGTAATCGTTTACGCTTTAGCATACCACATGTGTGTAAGTGTGGCCATGACAACATACTTGCCATGAGGCTAAGTGCTTATATGAATAACTGCCTGAATGACTGTAGGTGAAGGTTGGATTGTTTGAATTGGGACAATTCATTGAAATCCGCATTTTAGCCTACTTGCGAGTTGCAAACTTTAAACCGTTGCCAAACAAACGAATATGTAATGCTTTGTTCCAAATTAGGCGAGCTAGTCTATACTTGTGTGTTGTGCGCATCACTTAGTAAATTCTAGCTAATTAACCGGAATAAAAACACATGTGTTTTCAAAAACTAGATATCATGCTTAGTACAGGCCGATCTTGGATCGGTCGAGCAGGGGTGCTCATAGATGACCTTCCCCAATCGTACCCAAGTTCCCGAGCCGAGGCAACTTTGGTGATGACGGACACGTGGCCTTAGGCAACGAGTCAGGGTTTCCTAAATTCTCCCAAAATAAATATTTACGTGGTGACTCTGTATCTGGCAAAGCAGTCTATGTTTGGCACTTCTTTCTTAAAAATCAGTTTTCCAAAACGATTTGTCGGATTTGGAATCTTTAGTAATTTATCGGTCTTGCATTGCACTTTGCAAGATTAGATTCAGAACCGTGACATTTGAGTCCAAACTGTAGTAGCATGAGGCCCTCGGGGCGCGTCTACAGTTTCTGGCGACTCTGCTGGGGAGTTAGAGAACTTGACTCGAAGTCATGATATCTTTTTTTTTATTAGACTTATGTGTTTCTATGCATTGCATGTGCATTGGTGCGCCTAGGACACCGTGTTTCCCGTATGCTTTTCCTAAACGGTTTGCCAGAGGCGTGCTTTGAGAAGCGTGCCATAAGGCTAACCGATTGCAGGCTTTGCCACGACGGGAACACAAACCCCAGTTTTACCGGGGCACCCTTTTTTCGACCATTTGACCTAGTGCATATTCGAAATCCATAGTGACCATTCCAATCTAGGACATGTTGCTTACCCAATTATAGGTTGTTTGAAACCGCTGTGTGCATAGTGAAACCCTAGTTCTTGACGAAACTAGGAAAGGAAAACCCTACCCCAACATAGGGGTGTATTGGCTCTCATTTGCTTGTTATGTGCTTTTTTAGAGTTGTATCTCAACAGGGAACGCATATATCAGTTTGCAAGTCTGGGCATCAGGCCTGCGGGCATCACTGTCAGTATTTTAAGAATCAGTTATATCTGCAGGTATCAGATTCAGATTTGGGGCAGTGATTTTGGGGAACAGTGATTAGTAGTAGAGTACAGTTATTCAGCTATGCCTATGTCAGTTCTGATGAAATTGCGCTAAAATGCTGCTTGTCTTCTCTTTCAGTTCAGAGATTTAGTTCAGAATAGCCGGTGTTCTCCTTCGCTGAGACAAGGCAGACGTTTGATTCGTCAGTCACCGGTCACATCATCTCCGTTCAGTTCAGCGGACCTATGATGACACAAAATTCAGAAGAAATTGTGGTTATGGCAGCCGCGTTAAACCAAGGAATCATATTGCAAGGTGGGACCGACGTCGAAGTACCACATCCGCCCAGGTCACCTGCTGCACATCCGATTTGGGAACCCCAATTCTTTCAAGCTCGTGAGCCCACCACCTTTGAGTTAATGGGAATGATCAGAGATCTTCAGAGATCTGTGGCTAATCTAGCCTACGGGATGTTGGCTCCGCCACCAACCACATCATATGCCGGGAACTTCATGCCGGAAGAGCCTCCATTGCTGGGGCGAATTGTAATTGAGCTCAGCCAACTTGAAGTTGTCTCAAACTCCGGCAATGACATGTCAACAACAACAAGGCTCCACTCTGATCAAGCAACCCAAACCGTCCACAAACTGAGGCTAGTGGAAAGGACAAGATGAAGGAAGACACCAACCCCTATGAACAACTTCTGTGGGTTGTTGAGGCTTTGAAAGCCGCAGGACTGAATAAACAACAGGTGCTCATTGTTGCTGTAAAAACTATGGATGATATTTTCCCCACTCAGACTGAGAGCAGTTCAAGCCAAAGAAAAAATCAAGATAAGGACCGCTGTACCAGAACCGTTCCTCCCAACCTTAATCCTGCACCTGGAAAAGGTCAGAGAGCCAAGACAGCACCTGCTGATCCTTTTGCCAGTGCATTCGGCAAAGGTCCACAGACTTCGAATTATTTGCCCCGAGGGCGCAGGGTCTTTCATGCCCTCTACATGCCTTTGTCCAAGGCTCTTCGAATCCTCACTGAAAAAGGTCATCTCAAGACTCTTGAGCCTTGGCCTCTCCCGAGTAATCTCTCTCTCACACATTGTAATAACCCGACCCTCGTATATGTTTTCTAATATATTTTTAGACCCCATTCTATGTTTTTGAATGCTTGTTGTGAAATTCCATGAGAAATTGAGGCTAAGTAAGTAAACCCCATGTTTAAGAGTATCCATCTGTTCAACAAGGGAAAATATCTGTTACATCTCTAAGTTAGAAACAGAAATTGGAAGCCTTAGGGGCTTAATTATCTGAAACTGATTATATGTATATGATCAGCATAATTTTTATGTAATATTAAGCATGTTTGGGAAATTTCAATTTCGGATGTTTGAACGATTGATTTTTGTCTTTATTCAATATATATATGTGTGTATGAGAAGCCTCTTTGAAGGAGACTTAGGAATTTCTCATAAAACCCCCTTGGGGGACAAGTGAAGGGGAGAGTGGAACAAGGAAGGATTGAGTGAGAGAAGACCTAGAGGGCAAACTTCAACAAGATTGGAGATCGAATAATCTAGGGAGATTTGGAAAGATCTAAGCACAGAAGTAAGTTCTTTAGCTTCTCTAACTCCTCTCTTGAATTTGAGTGTGATTCCATCATAATTGTACAACCTGGACTTGGAACATGCTTTAAAATCAGATGATTTTGAACTAAGTTGTCTATGCATATATGTCGAGAGATTATCTTTTGTTTCTCATGAGAATTATGAAGAACTCACCATGCATATATATGTGATGTTGAATGCATAAGGAAGTTTAGTTATGTTTGAGAATCAAGAATCTAGTTTATGTCTAGATTGATATGTATGTATTTGGAGATCCTATTAACTTGAGTTTTAGGTTATGTTTTATTGATTAAACATGTTAATTTGAGCCTTGTGGAAGTGTCCCAAAAGAGTGTGATTTTGAAGCAAAATTCGGACTGAAATTGCAGAATCGCCGCATGTGCGGGATTCATGGCCGCACGTGCGGGAGCCAATTGCCGCACGTGCGGGGGTTGTGGCCGTACGTGCGGGGGAAGAACAAATTTGGGGTTTTGATTTTGCCTAAAAGGCACGTGCGGGACCAGCCGCCGCACGTGCGGGGATCCCAGCCGCACGTGCGGCACATGTGGGAAAATACAGGTTTCTCCGTTTTGCGTGCTAAACCCTCGAATATTTTTAGAATTTGCATTTTATGCCTACTAACATGTGTAAAATTCATTCAAGGTGAATTGAACCAAGAGAGGATTTAACAAAGAGAAGTGAACTAATTTGTAAGTTTGAATTGTGAAGGACACACTCTGGGAGGAATTATATTCTCCACTACAACACTGTGAGTAGTAGTACTGTAATTATACGTTTAGTACTGTTAATGATTCTTATTGTTAACACTCTGTTCTTTACAAGTGATTACGGTAACATTATGTTGTTTGGAAAAGAATTAAGAATGTAAGCCCCGCTCACCGGAAATATGAGGTTCTGAAGGTCCTATCAGGGGCTCCTATAGTCTGTATGTTATCATGCATGCCTTATGCCTTATGATATAGCTGTTTACCTAATATGTTCATCGGAAATACACAAATAAAACCACAGGTCATTTTATACGTTAATGACTACTGAGAAAGGAACTGGAAATCAATACCTGTATCATATGACTCCCGTTATAAGGTGAATTATTCTGTCCCCACTGATCGTACAGTATTGACACATATGACTTCTGTCGATGGGTATTGTTAATGTTCTGATACGCATAAGATAATTATGTTAATGCGTAAGAAACCATGGGGTATAAAGTACACTATTATGGAAGTATATTTTTTGAATCGGGAGATATTCTGTTCTGTTTGATCGATATGTTTATGCCATGATAAGATGTGAAATGTTCTGTTCTTAAGACCTATTAATTTATGGTAAGGAACAAAGTGTTGTACGGAACTAAGTACTGCGATGCGAGTTACCTCTAGAATCCGTACGAGCCACCTCTTAAGTCCATACATATGTGAAAGTTATGAGGCCTATGACCAATCTGTTAATATATGGGCCTATGGCCATTCTGTATGATTTCTTATTATGAAATAAAGTATTGTACAGAACTAAGTGCTGCGATACGAGTCACCTCTAGAATCCGTGCGAGCCACCTCTTGAGTTCATACATGCAAGACTAGGGCTTTATGCCATTATGACAAGGGCTTTATGCCATTCTGATAAGGGCCTTATGCCATTCTGATAAGGGCTTGATGCCATTCTGACAAGGGCCTTATGCCATTCTGCTAAGGGCTTGATGCCATTCTGACAAGGTCTTTATGCCATTATGTGAAGGGCCTCGTGCCACTATGTTCAAGGGCTTAACGCCACCATGCTTAAGGGCCTTGTGCCATTACGTCAAAGGGCTTATAGCCATCATATTTCAAGGTATCATGTTTCAAGAATGGGCCAAGGCCGTCATGGAATTAATACGGATTCAGACCAACTGTGTGTGTATCTTTTATGCTTTGATGTACTATATTTCAAGTCAAGCACTGTTTTATTAATGTATTACTATTCACTGAGCTTGGCTCACTTTGTGTTATGTCTGTTTCTGTAGGTAACCAACCAGGTGGTCAGTCCTAGCCATGCCACCGTTTTCTTTTGTCAACCTCTGTGGGTCCAGGCACTGCATGAAGCCATTTATTTATGTAAAGTCTGTTAAAATGTTTGCTTATTTTTTATTACCCAATTTAGGTTGAATGAATAGAACTTCAATGATTTTTGTATAAGCCCATGGTGGGGCTGGTACTGTATATGAGTTTATATATAACCGATGCTGCGAGACATGGTTTGGAACCTTATCTATTTCTACGGTGCATGTGATGCATATGAGGTCCTGGCATGTAGATATAGCTCAATGGAGATTATATGTACTGTTATTTTCTTACTTTATGCTTCCGATAAGGCCCCGTATGTTATATACAACAGGCTAAATGTATGTTTTCGAATGGGTCATGCCCAAACTTTTAGGGGTGGGTTTGAGGACGTGACACACATGATGCTACTCAGTACTACGCGTACCATCAACAGACTGGTCACACCACCGACAACTGCTTCTGACTTCGCCACAAAGTACATGATCTAATTGACAACGAGGTCATCCTCCCACCGAGTTCAGTAAAGTATGTCACCACTGAGTTGGTGGACTTCGAGGATAGTACAAGTATGTGATCAGGGGTAAGTCCACCTACGGGCGGTGCTCGATTTATTTCAGATGTGGTGTTTGGCACGCACTATTTTGAGCATTTGCGAATGCTAGTTTTTGTACTTTCTGACTTAGGTGTTGAGTCAGTTCTGTGGTTTTGTTTTGAGTCTGTCTCTTTGTTTCGAGTCAGTCTTTTTGCTGAAAGGTCTGTCTTGTTGTATCGAGTCAGTCCTGTTATATAGAAGTCGGGTGATCCTGGGGTTGTTACCTCGGACATCATTGTCTTATTTTTTGATTGTCTTTTCCCTTTCTTTTGAGTCTATCTCTGCTGTGGAGCCAGTTGCAACCAGGAAATCTGAATGAAACAGCTGTGGCTGTCATGTTTTTGTGCTTATTGCTACTTTGAGCATGTTGTGCCAAAGTTGTCTAGAATGAAATGGCAGTGCCTTTCACTTACTTTTCTATGCCTTGAAATCATTGCATTAACCTAAGCTTTTTCAAAACTTTTTGATCACTGCGGTGAAAACAAAGAGGAAGGAATTCCTCGGGTTTTGTAAAATTTGATCAATTGAGAGAAAGAAAGGCATGCTAAGCTCTTAATGAATGAAATCATGCTTGTTAGTGTGAGTACTGAGAAGGATCCTAACATGATCCAGATTGGTTACGCATTGTCTTTAGCGCGAGCGACTAGTCGCTTTCTTAAAAGATTTCAAAAAAAAAAAAATGTTTTGCGCAGTCCTGCGAAGACCTGTGTGGAATCGCTCTTGAGATTGCGAAGTGGCAAAATCATGTTTTAAACCCACTTGAGGGTGGCAAATCCACGTTTTAGCCCATTTGAGGGTGGCACTTTCAAACCATTTTCGAAAACAAACATGAATTGTTTTGTTCCAATTCTCACGATCTTAGTCTATACTTGTATGTATGCGTCACATAGTAAAGTTAGATTAATAACTGGATAAGAGCACATGAGGTTTATAAAACAACATATCATGATTAGTAGAGGCCGATCTTTGATCGGGCAAGCGGGGGTGCTCATTTCAGGACCTTCCCCTCTCGTACCCAAGTTCCCGAGCCGAGGCAACTTTGGTGATGACGGACACGTGGCCTTTGGCACGAGTCAGGGTTTCCTAAATTTCCCAAAAATAAAATATTTAGGTGGCGACTCTGTAATCTGGCAAAGTAGTCTAGTTTTGGCATTATTTGATTCAAAATCTGATTTTCCAAAATGATTTGCCGAATTGGACTCTTCGATGTTTATCAGTCTCACATTGCACTTTGTGAGATTAGATTCAGAACCGTGACGGGAGTCCGAATAGTAAGACCAATTCGCGCCACTCCAAAAAGGAGGCATGTGTAGACGCGCCCGCGTGGGGCTCATGCTACAGTTCGGACTCGATTTGTGTCACGGTTCTTAATCTTGAACCAAAGAGTCCAAATCTGGCAAATCGTTTTGAGAAACAGATTTTTGAAAAAGTAGTGCCAAACATGGACTGCTTTTCCAGATACAGAGTCGCCACCTAAATATTTTAAAATGGGAGAATTTAGGAAACCCTGACTCGGTGCCGAAGGCCACATGTCCGTCATCACCGGAGTTGTCTCGGCTCGAGAGCTTGGGTACGATCGGGGAAGGTCAGCTATGAGCACCCCCTTTCGCCCGGTCCGAAGGCCGGCCTCTACTAACCATGATATCTAATTTTGAAAGCTTTATGTGTTCTTAAACCAATTGTTAGCCTAGAATTACTATGTTATGCACGCAGCAAACAAGTATAGACTAGATTGCCTAATTTGGAAATAAACATTGCATATCCGTTTGTTTTGGAAAAATGTTTTGGAATTTGCTACTCGCAAGTAGGCTAAAACACGGATTTCGACGAGTTTTTCCAACTCAAACAATCCAACCTTCACCCACAGGCATTCAAACAATTTTATTACACAAGCATTTAGCCGCATGGCAAGCATACTGTTATGATAACATTCACACGCATGCGACATGCTGAAGCATAAATACTTACATCGTACTCCGTGCCAAAACAATAAACTAGTTAGAAAACATGCGTGTCCTAGTTCATGTTAAATTGCCTAATGCAACACACACAGGATGCAATTAGATAGGCTCGGCTAACCCTAAACATGTCATGTGAAATGCGATCAACTATCACATATTCAATTTTTGAATTGAAGTACAAATGCAGTTAGCGTGATGTACCGAGCCTAATGCATGCAACACAAATGCATGAATGCACGCATGCATAGCATAAGGTATGCTAAATTAAACGTGCCCTAATACTAACCACCAAAGCAGGTAAGTAAAAGGGAAGAAAGAAGTGGGGATTGGAAGACATACACACCACTCACACACACTTATTACAGATTTGCCCTCGCTCGGAGGGACCAAATAAATAATACAAATTAATTAACTACGCAAGCTAATTAAATATTACAAATTTCCTAATCAACTAAGCAAATTAACTTAAGCAAAGAAAACAAGAAATCACCTCGGGAAATGCACCGCCATGCATGGGCTGCCTCTGTTTTCCTTCCTTCACTCCTCTGGAGGCTGCCAAAACCTCAGGACTGCTTCCTTGGATGCTGGGAGACATCACCGGCTGCATGGAATTGCCACCGGCAGTGGAATGTGGCCACCGGCACAAAATGAAGCCGTCGGCAGAGAAATGATTGCCGGTCGGCACTCTACACTGCCGATCGGCAGAGTGTTCCTGCAGAATCTGCAAATGACAGCAACAGAGGGCAAGGCAAAGCATGGCAGCACAATTCAAGGCTTATATGCACCAATCATGTCCCTTATCATGGTAATGACTCAAAGGGGAATGTGTCTCGATTCTCGGACCACCAATCACGCATTTCCATGCGTGATGGCCCAAAGAACCAAGTATGCAACTTTCATGTCAAATGAAATGCGAACTGTAGACGCGCCCGTGGGCCTCACTACAGTTCGGACTCAATTTGTGTCACGGTTCTTAATCTAAACCAAATAGTCCAAATCTGGCAAATCGTTTTGAGAAAACAGATTTTAGGAAAGAGAAGTGCCAAACATGGACTGCTTCGCCAGATATAGAGTCGCCACCTAAATATTTTTTACGGGGGAATTTAGGAAACCTTGACTCGGTGCCGAAGGCCACATGTCCGTCATCACCGGAGTTATCTCGGCTCGGGAGCTAGGGTACGATTGGGGAAGGTCAGCTATGAGCACCCCCTCTCGCCCGATCCAAAGATCGGCCTCTACTAACCGTGATATCCGTTTTTGAAAACGTTATGTGTTCTTAAACCAATTATTAGCCTAGCGTTACTATGTTATGCGCGCAGCAAACAAGTATAGACTAGATTGCCTAATTTGGAAATAAGCATTGCATATCCGTTTGTCTTAAAAAGTACTTTGGAATTTGCTACTCGCAAGTAGGCTAAAATACGGATTTCAACGAGTTTTTCCAACTCAAACAATCCAACCTTCACCCACAGGCATTCAAACAATTTATAACACATAAGTATCTAGCCACATGGTAAGCATACTATCATGTTAACATTCACACGCATGCGAGATGCTAAAGCATAAATACTTACATCGTACTCCGTGCCAAAACAATAAACTAGTTAGCAAACATGCGTGATCCTAGTTCATGTCAGGTTGACTAATGCAACACATACAGGATGCAATTAGATAGGCTCGGCTAACCTAAACATGGCATGTGAAATGCAGTCAATTGATGCACGTATTCAATTTGGAATTGAAGTACAAATGCAGTTAGCGTGATGTACCGAGCCTGATGTATGCAAGACAAATGCATGAATGCACGCATGCATAGCATAAGGTATGCTGATTTTAAAGATGCCCTAGTCTACCATCATAAGCAGGTAAATAAAAGGGAAGAAAGAAATGGGGGTTGGAAGACATTCACACACTCACCCACACTTATTACAGATTTGCCCTCGCTCGGAGGGTCCAAATAAATATTACAGTCCGAATAAATAATACTAAATTAATTATTACAAAATTTCTAATCTAATTAACAAATTAAATGCAAAGAGAGGATGGCCGCAGCCCCCGTCTCGGGATGCGTGAATGATGCATGCTCGGATTTATCTTCCCCCGAAAGCCCGGAAACCCATACCATGCCACTGCTGCCTCTGTTAATGCTGCCCTGCTCCTCTGAAAATTGCCAAAGTCTCAGGGTATCTTCAATGAGAACTTCATAACACCACCGGCTAAGTGGAATGACCACCGGCCATTGGAAATTTCCATCGACTGCTTTCAAGTCCATCGGCCTCATATCCTTTGCCGGTCGGCATTCTTCAGTGCCGGTCGGCAAAAACTTCCTACAGAAGCTGGTTTTTGACAGCAACAAGGACAGACAGTGCATGGCATAGAATTTCAAGCACATGTATACGTGGGCACACTCCCTATCATGCAAGGGACTCAAGGGAGCATGACCCTCGACCCTTGGGCCATCAATTACGCATGATGGCCTAAGAGGCAAAGTTTTGCAACTTTGATATCAAATGAAATGCAAGCACAAAACACATCAAAGGGCCCCAACCCCTATCATGATTGATCAAGAGGCAAGGGATGCATGCTCAATGAAATGCAACCTAGGCATGGAGGCTAAGTATGCAACATGAACATGCAAATGAGCAATGTATACTAGGCGCGCAACCTAAACATGTAAGTAAACATGGCATGCAACAACATGCGATGATGGACTAAAACTAGCATGGATAGCTCGCAAGCATGCCAAAATCGGTGGCCATTAGATGAAAATGAGATTCTCGAAACGCGTGCACGCATGCACGCAAACCGAGGACCAAACCTAAGGCATAGTATGAAACTCTAACAAGGCATGGCGAGGCATGAAATATGGCATACACGCATGTAATTTCAGCACTGAAATGTGGTATAAAACAGCCCCGAATCACGGCCAAATAGCACCTGATGCATGAAATGAAACCGAAATGCAAAACTAGGCCCATGCATTGGCCTATAGCTATATAAAAAATGCATTATTCGATTATGACATATGAAGACAGATTCTGGGCAGCCCCAAAACAAGCATTTTTTCAGTTTTAAACAAGGCCAAACAGCAAACACACATAGGGAAAAACTAGCATGCAAAAATGGCCCTAAATGTGAGATAAAGAAGCAACTCACAGCTGCTGACCCCAAATAGATTAGGGACCTTCAACAATGTTGAAGAGGGGCCCAAAATATGACCTTTTACAGTTTATGGCCAAGCTCAAAACAGTATACAAGTATGCTCAAAATACTATGCAAGATTAAGGCCAAAAAAGAGCTATAACATAAAGTATACAAAGGGTGTCTCAAACAGCCATGGACCCTTAATGAAACATGAAGAGGGGGTCAAAATAGGGCCATTTTCAGTTCAGACCAAAGTCCAAAAACAGAGACACAATAGGCTAATAAATCATGCAAAAATGGGGACCAAAGAGGGGTATAATGACAAGTGGCACATGGAGGTCTCAAACAGTGATGAGCCCTTCTTCAATGTTGAAGAAGGGCTCAAAATAAGCCTATCTACAGTTTACATCATACTCCAAAACAGATCACACATAGGCCAAAAATACTATGCAAGATTATGGCATACAAAGGGGGTAATGAAGCAAGTGCAAGATGGGGATCCCAAACAGGGTAAGACCCTTAATGAGACAGAAAAATGAGCTCAAAAAAATGATATTTTCAGTTATGGTCGGAGCTCAAAACAGCAAGTAAAAGGGGCTAAGAAAACTTGCAAAAATGAGCTAGAAAGAGGGAGAAATCAACTCACCCTTGAAGACCAATCCTTTGCTACCTCTTGGACCAAGAAAAGCTGCCTCCTAGCCTCTGAGAAGGCCCTCCAAGCTGTTGGAATGGAGTGGTGGTGTGGTGCTATAGGGTGTAGTGCAAATAGGCCAAGAACAAGGGTCTTTGAACACTCTAACACACCCAAATGTAGAGAGAGAGGGAGATATAGAGAGAGAGGGTGATATATATGTTATATGTATGTATTAGGTCTGATTTTGCTGAACCAAACAATGAAGGAGGATGGGTTTCTTTTATAGAGCAAGGAAATGGCATAAAGCTTCTCAAAGAAGCTATACAAAAGGGTCAAAGGAACCAAGCTTCTAAGAGAAGTTTATGCAAAGGTGCAAGCTTCTTGAGGAAACCAAGACAAGGGGTCAAAGCTTCCTCAAGAAGCTTTGAGCAAAGGGTGCAAAAAAAAGGTCAAAATGGGTGCAAAAGGGTGCAAAACAGCCACACACGTGCATGGGGAGCAGAGTCTGTGCATTCCAGCTGGCACAGTTGGCATCCATTCAATCTGTAGAATACTCCGGAAGGTCGTCGGCTAGCAAAATTGGTCGGTCGACTACTTTAACTAGCCGGTCGGCAATCTATTTGGCTGGTCAGCCATCTGTTCTGGCCGGTCGGCCATCTATTTGGTCGGTCGGCAGAATGTTTGGCCGGCCGGCAGGAAAAATCTGCTCTGCAGGTCCAACTTCAAACGGGCATAACGTCTTCATATGAACTCCTTTTCAGGTCAATCTTGCGTCCAAATTGAAGCCCCGGAAGTAAGATTTCCAATGGCACCAGCCTTGCATCAAAATTCTAACTGTGCAAAAAGTTATTCTTGTTTTGGTGAAGGATGCTCAGTTTCGGTCCAACCGGGATGATACCCAACTTCAACCAATCACATCTCCGCCCTCCGGTCTCGGATTTAAGAGATTATTGAATGAAAAATGAAGCCCCGGAAGTCTTCTTTCCAACGGTGGTGGCTTCATATATTAACTCCAAGTGTGCAGATGAATAAGCCTGATTCAGCGAGGACTGCTTATCCCTCTCTTAGCAATTCTTGCCTATCTTCTTCTCCAACTTGGCTTCTCCCCTCTTCTCCTCCTTTCTTCAACTTCAAACCCCTAAGCAAGGTGTTTTGAAAGATTTTTCAAAGATTTCATCTCTCTTTCATTCATTTCCACTTTGTCCTTGCTCGGCTTATCGAAAAGCGCATTTTTTGACAAAATGTGAGCCTCGGAACATCGTAGAAACTTTATTTCAAAATGTTTTGAAAGAGAGGGTTTTAAGGTCTAAAACCATTCAAAATAGTTTTGATCCAAAAGGGGTGTGAAGTTGGGATTTGGCTCTCTCCTTGCCGAAGAGATTGAACCTTTGCCCTGCACACCTTTTATCACCAAGTAAACCATCAGTAACGCCCAAGTCTTATGGGCTGTCAAAAATGGGGTGTCTACACAAACCAATCAAACAAACCAAGGCCCAATTCCTATCATCAAGTCAAGGAACAAGGCATGCATGTAAGATGTAATGCAACCTAAACATGCAAGCCAAGGATGCAACATGGCATGGCAACAAACTTATGCAAGCATACAAGCAAACATGAGGCAATGCCAACTAATGGCAAGATGGACTTAGACATGATTTAGGCAGCTCTAATAAGGCCCAAAACAATGGCTAAAACGACCAAAACAAGGGACTAAATACACATGCACACATACATATGATTAAGGGCCAACACTTAGGCACGAATTAGACAACCCTCAAGCACACTTGAAAGGGGCAATCATGGACTAATTAGCATGCATTATAAGCCTTGAAAACATGTAGGAAATGATGCCAAATTAACCTACTCATGCAAGCTATACATGCAACGAGGCCCAAGGACCTAGAGTATGATCATATGACTCATGAAGCAAATGACCAAATTGAACGAAAACAGTCCCAAATCATGCAAAAACAAGCCTCAAGAATCACTTAGATGACATTCAAGTAACCTAATCCTAGAGGTATACATCATGGCACAAATATGAAGCATGGAGCATCAACTCTTGAAGCAACAAAAGGGCCACAAAATGCAAACATTTAGGCATGCTAAAAGGACTGAAATAATATGTAGGGTGGTTCCAAACCACCGAAATGATGCAAGTAACGCATACTACACATCCACGTACTTGAGGCCAACAAGCCCGAATACAAAGGAGCTATACGAAGCATGCCAAATCCGACCCAAACAACTATGGACAGACCTAAAACATGGCAAAATATGCACAAAATCTTCACAAGACTAAACCTAAAACATGCTCTAACAAGAGCTAACAACCTAAGGCACATTGAGGCAATAACATGGCATTACATGGTAGGTATGCTAAGCATGCATGGTGTACCAAAACCAACAAAAAACAGAGGTATATTACAACATATTAAGCATGGAAAGCAGCCAAGACATGGTCAATACACACTCTAACATGATGCTCCCTCAAGAGGCCAAAAATGGTCCATTTTAAGGACAACAAGGAGAGGGGGTGGCCCTCCCCTTTTGGAGACTTCAAGGCACCATCTTCACCACTGAAATCCTTCAAGATTTCAGTGGTGAAGAGGCCCAAACACCAAAGTCTCGAAACTTGCACAAAATAGCACAAAATGAGGGCTTTCAAGGCCTAAGAGGGGTCAAACACCCTCAAACTACAAAACACTCTTAATAAACAACCAAGAGGGCTAAAAAACAGAACTTTTTTGTATTATACACTAAGCTCAAAAACGATTTTAAGATAAGCAAAAACAAGATGCAAAAATGGGGTAAAAAGGGGTAAGATTCTTACCCTTGAAGACCTCTTCACAAGTGATGCTCCAATGGCCCTCCTTGGCTTGAATCCAACACCAAAACACCGAAATCAGTCCCTTAGAACCTCAGGAGCCAAAGGAAGGTGAAACACTATGTGTTTGTGTGCAATAGTAAGACACAAACACATTTTTACACACACAAGAGGGAAAAAGAGAGAGATAATGTGTATCAAACCCTAACCCTACAACTCAAACCCTAACAATGGCTGTCTAAGCTCTCCAAAATATCTCAAGTCTCTCACCTTTTTTCCAAGAGAGAAGCCCCTCTCTTTATGGAGCTTATTGTCTTGTAAAGCTTACAAGACAAGCTTCATAAGAGGGAGATCCCTCCATACACGTGTATGGAGGGGAGCAAAAGCAAGACAGCTGTCTTAAAATATCTGCAAAAGCAGATGCACAGTAGTCGGCCGGCCAAAAATGCCATTTTGGCAAAATTTAGTGCCGACCGGCACTAAAAAGTGCCAAAAACCAGCCGGTGGCCTCTAGCCACTGCCGGTGGTGTGTGGGGATGCCTCACAAGGCATTCCCTGCCCTTCCAAGGCAAAATGCAAGTGTTTGGTGCAAAATCAGACACTAAATGGTCGAGTTCGGAGGTCCTGAGGCAAGGCGCGTAGCCAAGACCTCCGGGAACTCCAAACGAACACAAACATGGATGATCACCGAGTGTTCAAACGGTGACGTCCAAGTCTTGAGGACGGTCAAAAATGGGGTGTCTACAGTTGCCCCTCTTTGACATAACTCGAAAGTCATAACAATGACGGGAGTGAATGTCAAAGCCCAGAGACGACCCATTTTTGACAAGGCTGAAGACTTAGACAAACATGCAAGACAAGAAGGTATGCGCCCGAAGGCAGGGGCAAAATGCAAGACAATGCACGAAGCCGAGCATAACTTATGATCATGCAAAGAAAGCTATAATGAAGCATACATGCGACAGTTTTAAGCTAACATACACCAAACTACACTACAATGCAGAAAGGATGTAAGAGAATTATGTAATTCTCGATACGTCTCACTCGGAGGATACAATACCTGTGCGGTTCGTCTGGTTGCGCCAACCTCAAATGAACCGTACATACAATATCGTGCCTGCAAAGAAAACAAACTTAACATGTACAATATTGTTAGCAACATGCATGACAATGCAAATGAAAGCGAAATAATATGCAATATATACAAAACAATGTATAAACAATGCAAATGAAGATGCAATGTAATTGAAACAATGCAAACTACATGCAAGGCAATTGAATCACGATCCAATCACGAGCGGTTCGAAACCACACCTATGTCAAATAGATTGATGGAAGTAACAAGTCTGTCTACCATAGAACGGTCAACTGAACTATGAGCATTGTAGACAGACGCAAGAACAAGTATTGGGTGGAATTGACACAAGTGGGGAAACGACCCGCTGGAAAAAGGACTACGATCCTAATGCCGGATGCAAAAATTACACTACAATGCAATATATGGATGTGCTAGGAAGATGGCAATGGATATGGCACGTGGGCCAAACCAAATCTTGCCTAGGAAAGGCATGTACGCATACAGGCCATGTTTAACATAGAACGGTCTACTGAACTATGCTTCGACACGAGAAGTATGGGCACATACCAGACCAAGCTCAATCATGGAAAGGCGCAAGCCATAGATGGGAGGTGATGCAACGAAATGCATGCGATCTACAATGCAATGGATATGGCACGCGGGCCAAACCAAATCTTGCCTAGGAAAGGCATGTACGCATACCAGCCATGTGTAACACAGAAAAGGTGCCGCAACCCTTAAACCAACATACCAGCGTGGAATAGGCGCGATACACATGCAGAACTGTGTTTTAACATGAAAAGTAAGGGCACATACCAGACCAAGCTCAACCTGGAAAGGCGCAAGCCATAGGCGGAAGGTGATGCAATGAATGCATGCAAACTGCAATGCAATATCTACAAATATGCAATGGAATGGATATTTACAAAAATGCACGACAATGCAGTATGATGCGACGTACTGGGGAAAATGCAATGGATGCATGCAAGCTACAATGGAAATGCATGACAATGCATGTTGATGCAACGGCTATGATTGCAGCTTTCCCTATCTTACCAACAGGGCGATATACTAGGTTGGTTCAGTATCCAGAACTGAGGCGCAGACATGCTGCCTCAATCTATGGGGCTTCCATACAGATTTCAAGCCGAGGATACACCCCTGGGTATTTAAACCAGACTTCAGTCTCGGAACTCCCGAACCTTTGCGTTCTAGGCATAAGCCGTTCGAACTCTAGTTTCCACCGTCCCAGTTGGTCTTCTAGGAACTCACTGCAAACATAGGTAGGTGGCTTTACCAGACCACCGAAAGTCGTTCGGGCACGACAAACACCAAAGGAATTGCACCTTTAGAGGATTTAAGGTCTCCTAGACCGGGATGAAAAATGTATGCATGACAATGCATGTTTTTTTTTTTTGAAATGCAAATGATGCATGAAATGCATGTTGCATGGAATGCGCGACAACACGCGGCTTAAGATGCATGTATGATGCAACTTATCAAAAAGTCGTTCGGGCACGATAAACACCGAAGGACTTGCACCTTCAAAGGATTTTGGGTCTCCTAGACCGTGCGTGTTTAAGGTCTCAGCAGACCATGCGTGTTTAAGGTCTCGCCAGACCGTGCGTGTTTAAGGTCTCGCTGGACCATGCGGGTTTAAGGTCTCGCCAGACCGCGATATTGCACGAGAAATGCATAACAATGCAAGTGAACTTGAAATGTGCAACAACATGCGGCTTAAGATACACGAATAATGCATCTAATTGAAAGTCGTTCGGGCATGACAAACACCGAAGGACTTGCACCTTCAGAGGATTTAGGGTCTCCTAGACCGTGCGTGTTTAAGGTCTCGCCAGACCGTGCGTGTTTAAGGTCTCGCTAGACCGTGAAGTGCACAAGACAGTGCGATGCAGAGTGAATGCACAAAACAGTGCAATAGATTTGAAATGCACAAGACAGTGCGATTGATTTGAAATGCACAAAACAGTGCGAGTGGTTTGAAATGCACAAAACAGTGCGATGCGCATAACAGCGCGAGTGATTTGAAATGCACAAGACAGTGCGATTGATTTGAAATGCACAAAACAGTGCGAGTGGTTTGAAATGCACAAAACAGTGCGATGCGCAGAACAGCGCGAGTGATTTGCAATGCACAAAACAGTGCGAGTGAATGAATGTTCTATGCAAACGAGGCGCATAGGCCGATGAGAACGACACAAAATGAAGCACGTATGCCCCATAGGATGCCAAATGATATAAATGAGACACGCATGCCTCTCAAGATGTAAAATGAAGCAAATGAGACACGCGTGCCTTATAAGATGCAAAATGATGCTCAGTGCGACACGTATGCCACACGGAATGTAAAACGATGCTAAGTGTGACACGCGTGCCACACAGAATGTAAAAGGATGCCAATCGTGACACACATGCCACACAGAATGTAAATGGACTTAAATGCGTAACAACGCACGTGTTTCGAAATGCATGACAATGCAAAGAATAAAAATGCAATGACAATGCATGAGAGATGTGCATGACAATGCAAGGGGTGAGTGTTACAACGCATGTAGTGTATGCATAACAATGCAACTATGAGGCGCGTGACAGCGCGATGTAATGCACCGAAATAGTGCGATGAACGCGTGCAACGCACACAGGGCAACTTTTTGGATCTCGTAAGAGGCAAAAAGGATACCAAAGGATACAACCTTGCATGAGTTGGAGTGCTACGCACTGAAGACGTGGTCCGAAGTCAAAACGGAGGCCGGTTGAGCATCGGGGATACACTTTCTTGCACTTTCTTGAGCTATGAAGACCAAAACTTCTCATATGGCCTAAACATGGTTGTGGGAGCACCACCGGCCGGAAGGGGAGGCCACCGGCTGTCCACCGGCAGCAAAATAACTCCATCAGCACAAAATACTGCCGGCCGGCACAAAATATTGCCGACCGGCAAAAAGTTGCTGAGTCGGGGCAGATTCGACTTTTCACTTTGGGTGTTTTAAAATAGGGCTTCAAACCCTATTTCCTCACTTCCCCTCCGCCGAAATCCCATACTCTCTCTCTCTAGAGCGTTTTTCTCTCCTCTTTCGGCCGTTTCTTCGCGTTCTACGCCCGTTTCGTCGTCGGATTCGCGATTTTCTTCGCGTTTCGGACATTTTCAACTGAACACATCTTCGTTTCGGTGCCTCGTTTGGCGTTCCCACCTTTTCGGGGTTTGTTCCCCTCATTTTCCTCTTGATTCCCGTGCCTTTTCACATTTCGGCCTTCCCGGCCATTTTTGACCTTCTCGGGAGTTGACATTTTTGACCACTCTTGACATGGCGAACAACAATCCACGCGGCGGGACTCCCCCAGATCACGAGATGGATCCCGGGGCCGAGCTCCTACCTTTGAGCGAGCGCCCGTTCGACCCGGCGACCTACCGGCCGGCGATTCACGTTCTGCCCCCTGACGGTCTGCGTCAGTTTCGGAGCTTCGAGAGGCACGTGCCACCCGAGCTATTGCTGCGCGAGCCTACCTCCCACCTGTCCTTCGGCACTTCCGAGGTAACTCTCTTTTTTCTGCTTTACTTTCTGCAATGTAGGGCACAAAAACTGTCGTAGCTCGTTTATGCTCTTTAACTGCTTTAGTCTGGCATGCTATACACCGTAGTTGACTGTAATCATACATACAACTGACATCTGCTTGAGACTGGCACATGCACACACACTGCACTAACCCTGAATCACTCAAACACACGGCGCACACTGCATTTCACTGCAAACACACCGATGCCCGATAGCTGTTCAAACCTGTCAAATTTTCACACATGCTATATCTGCTCTGAACTACCCAAACACGCTGACTCATCACACACTGTAGTCCATCGTAGGCACACCGGCACCCGGTATTTGCTTGAATCTGTCAGACTTGCACACATGCTACATCTGCTCTGAACCACCCAAACACGCTGACGCATCACACGTTGTAGTTCACTGTAAGCACACCGGCACCCGGTATTTGTTTAAATCTGCCAAACTCGCACACATGCTACATCTGCTCTGAACCACCCAAACACGCTGACGCATCACACGCTGTAGTTCACTGTAAGCACACCGGCACCCGATATTTGCTTGAATCTGACAAACTTGCACACATGCTACGTCTGTATGCCTTTTAAAACTGCATTTTGAATGTTGTCTTGCAATTGTTATTTTTGTTTACAGGAGGATTCCCATACCATCCGCGGGTATGGGAACACTGGCGCTCGGGAGTGGTACGACGAGCTCCCTGACGCAGTCCGGCGCATAGTGGACCGAACGGGCTTCGGCACCTTCTGCCGAGGACTCTCCAGGCTTTCTACATGCAGACCTCTCCTTGCCGCTCTGGCGGAGAGGTGGTGGGACACTACCGATTCATTTCACTTCACCACAGCAGGGGACATGACGATGACCCCTTACGATTTCTCGATGCTCACAGGCATCGGGGTAGGGGGTGATCCGATCCCCTTTGATATCGACATGGATGAGTGGACCGCCGCTCAGGTCCATCTGCTGGGTGAGGCGCCACCTCTAGCTCGTCCAGGTTTTGTGCGGTACTCCTGGTTCAAGGTCCAGTTTAGGGTCCAGCCCGCGTTGGAGGAGGAGGCGCAGATGACTCAGGAGGACGTGAGAGGTATGCACGCGACTTCCTCATGTTCCTGTTTGGGACGACCATCTTCGCCGACCGGGCGAACACCGTGCCTCTATGTCTTCTCAGCGCACTGGTGGACGTCCGGGACATCATGCATTATGATTGGGGTGGCGCCGCTCTGGCCACCCTGTATGGATACATGAGCTCAGCTTCCCGCAGCAGCGGCCAGTTGCTCGGAGGCTATTGGCGGGCTTGGGAGGTACACTTCTTCTCCGTTTTTCATTTCTACCCTATATTTTCTGTACTTTGTACACTGCACACACTATAGTCTGCTTTATGCTTGCTGTATACTATACACACGGCACACACATACATTCTGCTTTACACTGACTGCACACTGCTCACACTATACACTCTGTACACAACACACGGCTCTGTCATTTCTACTTTATTCTGTACTCTGCTTCATCTGATAAATGCACGGGTATTTATCTTGCAGTTGTGGGTTTACGCCTACTTTCCTAGGCTTGCTCCCGTGCCAGTCACAGAGACTCCTCTGGTCGTCCCCTTTTCACGCTGCTTTGACGGGAGATGCACCCGGCGACCACGAGAGACATTCGGCTTCTTCCGCCGATACTTCGACACCATTACCCCTGCTGAGGTATGTTTTACTTGCAGTTCATTTAAGCTTCGCCTTTCCACTGCATATTTCAAAAACAGTAGATAACAAACTGTCTGTCACTTTCAGATCACTTGGCGGCCGTGGGCTCCGTTGCCGGCGGCGACGCGGGACCGATTTGCCGGTGCGGAGGAGACCTCGCGTTTCTGGATCTTGCTGGAGGGCCCGGTTTGTCGGGCTTGGTACCTGGGTGAGCGTTTCCTACGTCAGACCCTAGGGTTACCTGAGCAGATAGTCCCGGTTCACCCTCCGGCGGACATGAGGGAGACCGAGAGGCTCACCACCGAGCAGATGGATGATTACACTATCGGCTGGGAGGAGGCCCGCTTCAGAGGCGTCGGCGACTATCGAGAGTACGTGCAGACATATCTGATGCGACCCCTGAGCGGCGGCCGTCGAGCAGAGGGATCCAGGCCCGTGGCGCCAGCAGCTGGGGCAGGAGCAGGAGCTAGAGCGGGAGCTGCGAGGAGGGCCCGGGTCCGTGGCAAAGGCGGAGTTCAGGGAGGACGGGGAGTTGGCTGGTCCGCCCTGCCTGCTGCACTGACTTTCCGGGGGCAGGGTCGGGCGACCTATCAGATCCCCTTCGCCCCTTCGCCAGCTGATCATGAGTTCATCGACGTCCCCGACTTGCCTCCGGTATGTATTACTGCATTTTGTACAGTCATTTCATTTCAGCTTAATTGATATTTCACAGAATATTGATGCATCTGGTATTTTTGCAGGCTTCTTCTGGGTACACCCGTCAGTCACTGGCGATGAATGCCTCTATAATGGGGATGCTTCAGCGGACCTTTGACCTCCTAGCCCTCTACAGCATTCCGGTATGTTCTTCTGACACTGGCCTCAAACCATTCATACACTGCTTCGCATAATCTGATGCACTGCACAACACCTGATCCACTGATCTCACAGTATCTGATACACTGCATACACTGCATTCTGCACTGTACTCTGCACTGATAAACTGCTCACGGCATTCATACACTGTGTACTGCATTCTGCACAGATAAACTGCTCACAGCATTCATACACTGTACTCAGACACTGCATTCTGCACTGATAAACTGCTCACGGCATTCTCACACTGTACTCATACACTGCATTCTGCACCGTTAAACTGTTCACAGTATACTGATGCATTTGTCTTTTATGTACTTTTTTAGCCTCCTTTTCAGATTCCCATGGCAGGAGGTGCTCCCGCTGGACCTTCCGTCCCTGCCCGAGGGAGAGATGAGGAGGGCAGAGCATTTCCCCGCATGAAGGCGGGGCGCACTCATGTCGGGAGTGGCTCGCGAGCTCCAGTCCCAGATGATGATGATGACGAGGAGTCAGAGGCGGAGGCAGAGGCGGAGTCAGAGTCATCAAAGGAGGAGACCGGCGGCGGCACTAGCTCGGGCTCTGACGACGATGCTGATGATGCTCCTGGACCCTCGTCCAGGAAGAGGACTAGGACAGACTGATGGCCCCCTGGAGTGCTCGTCATGGATACAGATTTTTTTGTTATTTTTTCTTTCTTGTACTTTTCCTTTTTGTTGGTAGTTAGATTACCTTGTACTGCCGCAGGCAGATTTTTGTTTCCAAAACTTGTACATTTTGAAAAGATGATGAAATGAAATAGGCTTTTTATCTGAAAAAGTGTTTACATCCGTATGTCTTTACGTTTCATACTTTGCATCGCATCACACCATATTACACCTCAATGTAAATGAAATTGATTGGTTGTCTGAAAATTAAACACTTGCACTGTAATAATCCGATAACTGAACAGCCAACAGCAAAATAGCCCAAGCAACCCACTGCCTGATTCTGGACACACAGCCCTCACTCTGTTGGGGATTAATCTGCATACAGCCCGTAACACAGCATTCGTTTCATTCTGCACACGGCAAACTTCAAACAAAACAGCCCAATCTGACAAGACGGCCTTCAAAGGTGAAACCGACTGGAGTTGAAACACAAACGAATATAGAGAATGGCACAGCATTCTGAGCATAAACGATTAACTTTTGGAAAAGGGGTTTTCTTAACCGGGGTATCGAGCCTACAACTGAACACAGCGGGGAGGACTCAAACAAAAGGGTACACGACCTAAACACAACGAGACACGCTCGGAAGAGACCTAAAACAAAGGTTGAAGTAAATAAAACAAAAGACACGACACACAGACGCGTCGACGATGGGAGACCTCAGATCACGAGGAGCCAGTTTCTCTGGTTATTGTTTCCCAACCTTTCTGATCTTGTGATTCTCACATCACTCGGCCCTCAGGCTCGGTTTTTCTCACAAAACCCTTTTTTCTTAGTTTTCTCTCAACTTACACCTCTCTATTCTTTATTCTCTCATTTTTCGTCCCTCCCCGAGGTGATTAATGAATGAATAGGAAGGTGTGGGTTCATGCCCGATGCCGTTAGCTCACAACTATTTCTTCTGGTGGGTAGAGTGCCCTTCGGGCGAGTACGTTGACGACGAGGGAAAGACAGAACGCCTGACTCAACTGTGCCCCTAGTTCATCATTTTGACCATTTTTTTTTTGTTTTTGCTTTCTACTAAAAACAGTTTTGATCAAGATGAGATTCGGATTAACGTACTTGTTCGATTTTGGATTTGAAAACCATGCAAGTCAGGCTGTAAGCACTGAAAATTTTCCTTTTTGGGTCCAAGAAAATGGTCCAGTTTTGGAAAATGAAATAGTTTTCGAGAAAATAGTCAACCTCAGTAAAAATTTTCAAAAACTATTTTTGCAAACGGCTGATGCTCAACGAGCATGGAACTTACTCTTTGAGATGCGTGACCTCGGATCGGAGGCAATGGAAAATTGCCCCTAGTTTGAAGAACGCCGCACGGCAACGGAAAGTTGCCCCTAGTTTGAATGGCGGCTCGCGACGACTGGTGGCAACGGAAAGTTGCCCCTTGTTTGGATGGTGCCGTAGCAATCCGCAGACAGTCTTCATTGGTGGTGGCCGAACTCTTGGACACAGAGATGACAAAGACGGTCACAACAAATATATGGACACAGTCACCTTGGAAGGTGTTGGCGACCAGACTTTGGGATGAAGTCGAAACCATTGCATGGACTGAGACGCTATGAAAGCGTTGGGGGCTGGACTTCAGGATGAAGTTGCCTACGTATCCCAAACATGGGAATCAAGCCTTACATAGTTCCGGTTAAGGTACTCTCGGGTATTTTAACCTTCACTTTTTCAGGCTCTAACTTTTGCCAAGGTGCCCGATGCGGGTTTTCAACCTTGCGAGCTTCTTTTCATTTTCTTTTGTTCATTTCTTTTTCTTTTCCTTTTTTTTGCATTTTTCTTTTTCTTTTTCTTTTCTTTTCTTCTTTTTTTTTGTACTTTTTGTATTTTTTCTCTTGCTCTAACTTTTGCCTGGGTCGCCCTTCTGGGTTTTCGGCCCAGCGAGCCTCTCAAAGGGTAAAAGTGTAGCAAGTCCATGCCAAATGGTTTATAAAGTTGAAGCCTCTCTGTATCTAGGAGAACGGCTGTTGCAATGATTCGCGGAAGAATCCATCCCGGTCGCTCCATGAGCTTCTTCCGGCGAGATCTACTCCTTTTGATTCGGCTTTGGTGCCTCTTACTCAAGGGCTACTTTAGAACTGGCCATATAGACCTTGCATGACGTTTGGCCGTTGAACTTGCTGAATGGGTTCAAGGTCGGAAACGGATGGGTTGAACCTTGGGGCTGAGAGCGATCCTAGGCTGCACAATCTCAAGAGCGGTTCTACACAGGTCTTCACAGGGCCGTGTAAAACATTTGTTTTTGAAAGTTTTTAAGAAAGCGACGACTCGCTCGCGCCGAAGATAGTGTGGAACCAATCTGGATCAAGCCAGGGTCCTTCCCAGTACTCACGCTGACAAGCATGATTTCGTTCATTAAAAGGCTTAGCATGCTTCTCTCTCTCTCAAAATGATCAAAATTTTGCAAAACCCGAGGAATTCCTTCCTCTTCGTTTTTATCACCGCAGTGTTTGAAAAGTTTTGAAAAACTTTAGGTTAATGCAATGAGTTTGGCGCGCAGGAGAGCAGGCGAGATGTACTGTCAGTGCATTCAAGTCCTCTGGCACAATTAACTCATACTGGAAGCAAGCATGAAAATGAGATAGCCACAGCTGTTTCATTCAGATTTTGTTGGTGTAACTGGCCCCTCGGTAGAAACAAACTCAAAAACAAAAAGCGGGTAATTACAAGACAAAATGGTGTTCGGGACAACAACCCCAGAATCACCTGGTATTCTATACAAAGGGGACTGACTCAATACAACAAGACAGATCCTTAAGTAAAAAGACTGACTCAAAACAAAGAGACAGACTCAAAACAAAAGACTGGCTCGATTCCCAAGCTAGAATTTACAAAACTCGGTTTCGTCGATGCTCAAAAATGCGTGCCAGATGCTACATCCAAAATATACCTGTAGACACCCCATTTTGATCGGCCCTAAGACTTGGGCGCTTTCTTTTGATTACTCAATGATGAAAACAGGAATATGCTATCTCACAAAATTCTCAGTAAAAAGATGGAATATAAACTTTAATCTTAGTCTTACACCTGTTTTTGCCAAATTATTTTAGACTCCTTCTCCATTTTCTTTCCTTTTATTATGTATTATATATATATATATTATGTTATATTATTATATAATATTTTATTAAATTTATTCAGTACCCTGGTTTCACCCACGCACCATACTTTTGTATATATATAATATTATATTATATAAGGGTATTATTCCTCCTTTGAAAAAAAATTCACTACACTCCCATCGTGCGTCTTTTTGTTTTCTGTGCCTTTAGACCCGCTTTGGTCAAATTATGTTGCATATTTGGCCTACTAAAATATATTTTATTAGTCCACGTATTTTAATTTTACGTATTTGTATGTTTTTATATATTTTTCTGGGTATTTGTACATGTATTTATGCTAATAATCTCTTTTATATATTATTATTGTAAAGTGCATAGTAATTTTACTGTGCATTTCACAGTAAAATCACTGTGCATCTTTTGAAATCAACTCCTTCCACCACCGTTTCTTCTTTTGTCTTTTTCTTACAATTATTTTCTATAAAAGGGAGAAGATCAGAGAAGGAAGAGGAGGGATTTTGGCAAGGGGAGAGATGAGAAGAGTCAAAAAAAATTGGGAGAGAGAATAAAAAAAAAAGGAATTGGTGCGAGGGAATATCGAGAGAAAAAGAATCAGAAAGAAGGAACTGTTAAAGTTGTAATTCCAAATTTTAACTGAGAATTGAGAACACATTCCACAGACTTGAGGGTAATCAAAAGAAAGTTTGTGAATCAGAAAATTCATCATGTCCCCGAAAGGTGAGTTTTCGCAAACTTTCATTTAATTTCAAAATGTGATATAATTTGTTTAAGTACTTTATTTATTGTTTTTCATAATTTTTTTTTATCGCTTTAAATGGTCGGTTGAACCACCTAATTTTACTACTTTATCTGCTGTAATTTACGGTTGTATATAAACTGTTGTAATTTACATAAAATGTTGTAGTTTACTATTTATAAATTGTTGTAATTTTATCGCTTTAAATGGTCGGTTGAACCACCTAATTTTATTACTTTATCTGCTGTAATTTACGGTTGTATATAAACTGTTGTAATTTACATAAAATGTTGTAGTTTACTATTTATAAATTGTTGTAATTTTATCACTTTAAATGGTTGGTCGAACCACCTAATTTGTTAAAAGATGTGACCCCGCCAAATGAATAGTGATCGGTGGTGAATAGTAACCTCCGGCGGTAAATAGTAACTTCCGGCGGTGAATAGTAACTCCGACGATGAATAATAACCCCATCGATGAATAGTACCTCCGGTGATGAATAGTAACAGCGGATGAAAAAAATGCCCGGTAAGATGAATAACGATCAAGAAAGGTGAATAGTAATTGTCATGATGAATAGTAACTTCCGGCAATGAATAGTACCTCGGGATGAATAGTGCTCCCACAAAAAAATAAGTTTCCCCAAACAGAACGGAGCAGTCTTCCTACGTCAAGCAAAACATTTTCCGGCGCACATGAAGTTTCTTTATTTTATTTTATTTTATTTTATTTTATTTTATTTTGAGAGTTTGTGAGGTTTTTATTTTGTTGTAATATTCCTTTCTCTCTCTCTTATCTGGTTTGTAATAATTTATTCAGAGCGTTGTAATAATTCCCCGCCCCGCTTCTTTCTATCCCGTTCTTTTACTTGCTTTCTTTATTTGTACATAAACATCATATTTATTTTTCATCATAGTTATGTTTTGCATCCATGTTTCATGCATCTTGATTCGGCTAAGTTTGCATTTGTGGATTTAATCAATTCCTATGTGATTATGTGCGCTACCTCACGTTCTTGAGATGATTCACATATCATATTTTAGAAGCCGAATCTTTAGTTGCATCTCATGAGTGAATTGCATTAGGATTTTGTATATAAGATCATGCATGTTTTACTAACTTTGTTTTGTAGCTTGTTCGCGGGTCATCCAACATGTGAGTTTTTATGCTTTAGCATCCCGTGTGTGTGTGTTTTTCTTACTATGTCCAGCATTCTACCATGAGGCTAGTTGCTTATGTGATATAACTCTATGAATGCCAGTGGATGGAGGTTGTGTCGCTTAATTTGGAATGTTGTTGATTTTTCATGCTTGTAAACTCAATTTATTTGGGTTGTACATCGTCAAAACTCTTTCAAAATGCATGATATCAAATTGTTCCAAAATGAATGGCATAGTCTATACTTGTATGCTTCACATAGTAAATTTTAGGATTTATTAACTAATCAGAACATGAACATATAAATAAAATAAAATTCATATCATGGTTAGTAAAGGCCGATCTTTGATCGGGTGGGCGGGGGTGCTCATTATTGACCTTCCCCTCTCATACCTAAGGTTCCGAGCCAAGCATCCTTGGTTACGACGAACAGTGGCCTTGGCACGAGTTATGGGTTTCCTAATTTTCCCAAAATAAATATTAGTTGGCGACTCTGAGATCTGATGACGCAGTCCATTTTTGACAAAATTGCAATAAAATGGATTTTCAATAAAAGTTGCCAAATCTGGACTCTCATCTATGTTTCACATTGCACTCGTGAGAATAGATCAAAGGGATCTTGGGGGTCCGAACTGTTTAACGCGCGCGGGTACCCCCCGGGCATGTTACAGTTTCTGGCGACTCCGCTGGGGATTTTATGAAACCTTGACTCGAACTCCATGATATGACCTTTATTTTCAATTATATGTTCATTGCATTGCATTCATTGGTGCACTTCAAGTCCTTGTGTTGCCCAGATACTGGTGGGAGCACAGGTAAACTTTTTGTGACACTACACCTATTTTTACGATACTTTAGAGGCCTTGTGTTGTAACCTTTTGAGATTTGTCAAAAGGGTAGCTTTGCTATGTAGCCCTGCTATCTAGCTTTGCTATCTAAGGTTCTCAGACTCCGAAGAGAGGCTATTTGACTCTTCTGATTTCCTGGGATCTTTATTGGTTATGACCCAAAGGACTCTTTGGTAACGTCACCTTGGCTTCAACCTGTAAAATAGAGCCAACCTTGTACATATAGTGAGCTATAGTACCTTTCAAATTAGGACAGGATGCTTTCCCATTTCTAGGATGTATGATACCACTTGTGTGAATAGTGAAACCCTAGATCATTCCAAGCTAGGACAGGATAACCCTACCCTCTTTAGGGGTGTTTGTTCTCTTTCCTGCTTTATGTGTAATGTATTGGATCTATACAGGGGTTCTCAAATTCGAATTAGTGGCTCAGGCTGTTCAGTTTAGCACCATTACTTCAAAAACAAAAAAATAACAAAAACATAAAATCAAAAAAAAAAAAAAATTTGTTAAAAAAAAAAAATGCCGATATCCCACAAAGTCGACCATCTCTGTGCTTGGGGAGTGACCACCTGTTGATTGCATGAGCTTTATTTTGAATGTTGTGGCTGGCCCACACTTTGACTAGCAAAATTGAGAATGGTTTTATTCTGAGTTCTGAATTGAGTATTGAGTGTAAGTTTGACTCCACCAAGTTTGTAGAGTTAGAGTCAGGCTCGAGTCAGCCTAATGAGTCAGAGTCTGTTGATTTCGATAGTGCTAACCTAGACATTTCTGTCCTGTCTAGGTTCTCTTTGTCATTTTCTTTTGAGTATGTTGTCAAAAGTTTGTTGCCATTGTTGAGTCATAGTCTCTTTTCAATAAACAAAAAAAAAAAAAAAAAAAAAAAAAAAAAAGCCATAGAGTCTACCTACTTCTCTGTGCCTTTAAATCATAGCATTGACCAAAGTTTTTCAAAACTTTTTCCAAAACTCTGATAAAAACAAAGAGGAAGCATTTCCTCGGGATTTGCAAATTTTGATCAACTGAGAGAAAGAGAGGTGTGCTAAGCCTTTGATGAATAAAATCATTTTTGTTAATGTGGGTACTGAGAATGATCCTAGCTTGGTCCAAATTGGTTCTATCTTGTCTTCGTAAGAGTACGAGTGATTAGTCACTTTGTGAAAAGATTTCAAAAAACTGTTTTTGCGTGGTCCTACAAAGACATGCCTGGAATTGATTATACAATCCCTCTTGACTCGAGGTCCGACCTCCTTAGCTCCTTAGCTTTCAAACCTGAATTCGAAGTATTCAATGATCATTCAAAGTGTAAGGCTTGCGTAGCCGAATTGGAAATATCCCTTGAATTAGGGGCCATGATGTGATTCAAATGGAGGCAGCCCTTCAACTAGGGGCAAGAAGGTCGAATGTGATTCAGATTTGAAACAGCCCTTGATCTAGGGGCAAAAGTATGAGGCTTGCATAGCCGAAATGGAGGTAGCCCTTGAACTAGGGGCAATAAGATACCATCCTTGAGAGGCTCGCTGGGCCGAAAACCCGAAAGGGCGACCTAGGCAAAAGTTAGAGCACAAAAAAAAAAATAATAATAATAAATAAATAAAAAAAGAAGGAAAAATAAAAAGAAAAATGAAAAGCTCGCAAGGTTAAAAACCCGAAAGGACGGCTTTGGCAAAAGTTAGAGCGTAAAATGAGAGTGTCAATACCCGAGTGAACCTTAGCCAAAACTATGTAGGGCCTGTGATTCAGATTGGAAACAGCCCTTGAACCAGGGGCAAGAAGGTCGGATGTGATTTAAGATTTGAAGCAGTCCTTGAACTAGGTGCAAAAGGTTGGATGTGATCAAAGAGTTAAAACTGAATCGTTTCCCAATGAAGACCACCCATAAAGGCAAAACCCATAATTTGAGAGAATGAATTTTATTATTGAAGGACAGTCGGGTTCCTATCCACTACACTAGGGGCAACACTAGGGGCAAATTCAGACCCATTTAGTCTAGTCCCTACATCATCATATCTACTGGTCAAGTGTAGCAGTCGTTCTTATAGATGGCCTAAAGATTTCACACCCAATCAACATGGTTAAGTTAAAATAAAAATAACCCTTGAGAGGCTCGTTGGGTTGAAAACCTGGAAGGGCGACCCAGGCAAAATTTAGAGCAGAAAAAAAAATCAAAAAAACAAAAATAATGAAAAACAAAAAAAAGAAATGAACAAAATGAAAAAAAATAGAAAAATGAAAAAATGAAAAGCACGCAAGGTTGAAAACCCGAAAGGGCGGCTTTGGCAAAAGTTAGAGCACAAAAGGAGAGTGCCAATACCCGAGTGACCCTTAGCCGGAACTACGATGGCCTGATTCCTATCTTGAGGATACGTAGGTAGCTTCATCTTGAAGTTCGGCCCTAATAATTTTTCAACTCATTCATCTCGTCCATGTTTGCTTGGTGTGTCTTTAGTCGACTTGGTTGTCCTATCCGTGTTTGATTGGTGTATTTTCATTCTGCTCAGTTCAATTGGTTTGATTTAACTTGGTTCAGTTCGGTTCGATTCGATTTGGCGGTTCGGTTCAGTCTGGTCCAGTTTTGCTCGACTTCATTCGGTTCGGATTGGCATGGTTCGGTTGGCTTAGTTCAGATATCACCTTTGATTATCTGGTTTGGGACTATGCACCCTAATGGTTGATTCCATGTTAGTTGAGTAGTGGCCATTTGCAAAAATAGATTTTGATTAATTTGAATGAAGCTGACTAATTTTTCTCAAAAATTGTTCCATTTTTGCAAAACTTAGACCATTCTTTGGATTTGAAAAGGGAAAATTTTCAGTGCTCACAGTTTAGCTTACATGATTTCAAACAGAAAATGGAATAAGTATGCTAATCTAACTGTCATGTTGATCAAAACATTTTTATGAAAAAAAAAAAAAAAAAAAATTCAAGGTAATGAATTAGGGGTATAGTCGAGTTAGAAATTCTGTCTTCTCCACCACTCGAGTCAACTCCTCGGTGTATGTGAGTGTGTATTCATACCAATCAGTGTATATAAGTGTGTATTCATACCAGTTAGTGTATTCATACCAATCAGGGTATTCATACCAGTCAGTGTATATAAGTGTGTTCTTTTCATACCAGTCAGTATATTTATACCAGTCGGTGTATTCATACCAGTCCGTGTATATAAGTGTGTTTGAATTTTTTTTTGCTTCGCTCTTCTTTCGTTAAGTCATTCTTTGATTCAGGTCAGTATAGAATCAATGTTCAATTCAGAGTTCAAAATTCGATTACTCTCAAATTCAATCAAACAAAAATGTTTTCAAGTTCAAAGGGATATGCTAGTCACGCCATCGATGTGCAAAAACTAAACTGATTTTATTGTAGTCAGGGAAGGACATCCCCGATCACAGAGACACAAAACAAAACAAAAAAAACAAAAACAAAAACAAAACACAAAAAAAAAAAAAAAAAAAAAAAAAAAGAGAGAGTAGCATTTTCTCAGTTTTTCGGCAGTAGCTCGGCAGCGAAGATTACAACCAGCTTCATTTGCACACAGTTTCGTTGCCTGACTTTACCATCAGCTGCCTCGCTTCATCTTTACTTCTTCGAAGCTCTTGAAGACTCTGCCTCGGCCTTGGCAGAGCTTCCGAAGGAGATTATCCCTCGCTGGCCGTCAAAGGTAGTCCCATGACGAGTTGCGACGGTCACCTGTCGTTTCAACTCCTTGATTTGTTTCTTCAAGCCACTAACTTCCCCTCGAGAATCTTTGTACATATGTTGAAGTAAAGAAAGTTGTGCATTCAATCGATGTACTTCACATGTCCTGTTCTGCAGTCGACGGGACAAGTTGGAGACCGCTGTCACGGTCTCCACACATGACCTCAGTGTATACGAGTTTGCTTCGATGTCAGACTGTGCCGCCATGATTTGTTCAACTGACATCGCTGGAAAGTTGAAAACAGGGGAAGGAGGAGGAGCTCGTGGTTGAGGTTCAGGAGAGTCAGAATCGGTCATCTCTATCGTGGACTCGTTCAGGTCTGGAAAAAGAGTGAGAGAACCGTGTGAAGAAGCCATGGCAAAGAAGAGTAATGCAAAAGAAAGAGGTTGCAGAGTGGTGACAGAGAAAGTTTGCAGGCTTTTGCTCTGCCTCTCTCTTTCGCAGGCCTCAACTTAAGAAGAGGATGAAGCCAAAGAAAAAGACAAAGAGGGAGGAAGGCTGAGATGATCATTGACAATCGGGGCACGATTGGATAGCCTGTCGGTCAGGCGCCGCGATTGTTGAAATCGCGCGCCAGACACAACGCTCGAAGAAGATGACGGAAGAGAGAGTGAGACAAAAACAGAGAGAGAGGCGGGAGAATTGTATATTTATACATATATGTATACATATTGTATATCTATGTATTATATATATTTGTTTGAACGTTTTGGTCACAAGAGTGGCTTAGGTTTAGTGGTCTAATTCGATGTTTGAAGGATGGAAGGCTGAGCCCGAGGTCAGGGGTTCGAATCCCATAACAAATGTTTCTTTTGTTTTCTTTTGGTTATATATATATATATATATGTCTCGTATACCTACATATATATATATATATATTTGTTTGCATATTTTGTCACAAGAGTGGCATGGCTCAGTGGTCGAGGACTCGAAGGCCAAACTTGAGATCAGAGGGTCGAACCCCTGTGTCTATGCATTTTGCATTTTTCCTTTCTTTTTTGCGTGTTTTGCGTACGTGCGTTGACGTCAGCAAACGGAATATGCCTTCTCAGTAACGGTATCTTTCCGTTGATGGCTGCAAACAGAATATTCCCCGAATCTATGTATGTATACCGTACATGCATGTCTGTATATTGCCGTATTTGTATGTATTTTGTCTGTACATAGTATATGTATACGGTATTTGGTTCGAGCATACAATTCATTCTTTCATTCTGTGCATCTATCGCACAATAATCTCATTTCGAGCATCTATGACACAATTCCAATTCAATCGCGCTATCTTGCGCATCGCACTGTCTTGTGTACCAATTTTAATCACATTATCTTGGGCATCGCACTGTCTTGTGCATCAAATTCAATCGCCCTGTCTTGCGCATCGCACTATCTTGTGCATTCCTACATCGCACTATCTTGTGCACCCCCCACTCGCACTGTCTTGTGCACCCGTATTGTGCTATCTTGCGCATTCACCCATATCGCACTGTCTTGTGCACCTGCATTGTGCTGCATTACGCTATTCTGTGCATTCACTCAAATTGGTTAAAAACAGTCAGGTGTGCCTATCTGTTTACACCAGCCCGGTTAAAAACAGCAGGTGAGCCTGTCTGTTTACACCACCCCTCCTCCTCTCGCGTGAGACGCATTAGGATTCCAAATCGGTTAAAAACAGCAGGTGTGCCTGGTGTTTACACCATCTTTCCTCCTTACATTCTGTGCATCTAACGCATAATAAAGCATCTATCGCACAATTTCGATTCCATCGCACTGTCTTGTGCAATTTCAATTTAATCGCGCTATCTTGCGTATCACACCATCTTGTGCACTTCCTAGGTCTAGGAGACCTTAAATCCTCTAAAGGTGCAATTCCTTTGGTGTTTGTCGTGCCCGAACGACTTCAGATGGTCTAGTATAGCCACCTGCCTGTGATTGCAATGAGTTCCTAGGAGACCAACTGCGACGGTGGAAACTAGAGTTCGAATGGCGATGCCTAGAACGCAAAAGGTTTGGAATTTCCGAGACTAAAGTCTGGTTTAAAAACCCAGGGGTGTATCCTCGGCTTGAAATCTGTATGGCAGCCCCATAGGTTGAGGTAGCGTGTATGCGCCTCAATTCTGGATACTGAACCAAACTAGTCTGTCACCCCGTTGGAGAATAGGGAAAGTTGTGAATATGATCAAGAAGAAAAGCAGTATCGGTGGCTTCTACATGTAGAGGTTACCCCTTGTCATTCTACCATACCTTCTTCCACTTGCGTGAGACGCGTTTGGATTTCGAATCCACCTTTACTCCTTTCACGTGAAATGTGATGTTTACATGGTTAAAACCTTCCCTCTCTCTGTATAAAATACGTTGAGATACGCCTGTTGGTTACACCATTGTCATTTTTCACTTGGTTAAAACCTTCCCCCTCTCCGTATAAAATACGGTTAGGTACGCCTGTTGGTTACACCATTATCATTCTCGTAACCTTCCCTCTCTTCGTATAAAATACGTTGAGATACGCCTGTTGGTTACACCATTGTCATTTTCTCTGGTTAAAACCTTCCCCCTCTCCGTATAAAATACGGTTAGGTACGCCTGTTGGTTACACCATTGTCATTCTCATTGGTTAAAACCTTCCCCCTCTCCGTATAAAATACGGTTAGGTACGCCTGTTGGTTACACCATTGTTGTTCTTCTTGGTTAAAACCTTCCCCCTCTCCGTATAAAATACGGTTAGGTACGCCTGTTGGTTACACCATTGTCATTCTACTTGGTTAAAACCTTCCCCCTCTCCGTATAAAATACGGTTAGGTATGCTTGTTGGTTACACCATTGTCATTTTCTCTGGTTAAAACCTTCCCTCTCTCCGTATAAAATACGTTGAGATACGCCTGTTGGTTACACCATTGTCATTTTCTCTGGTTAAAACCTTCCCTCTCTTCGTATAAAATACGTTGAGATACGCCTGTTGGTTACACCATTGTCATTTTCTCTGGTTAAAACCATCCCTCTCTCCGTATAAATACGTTGAGATACGCCTGTTGGTTACACCATTGTCATTTTCTCTGGTTAAAACCTTCCCTCTCTCCGTATAAAATACGTTGAGATACGCCTGTTGGTTACACCATTGTCATTTTCTCTGGTTAAAACCTTCCCCCTCTCCGTATAAAATACGGTTAGGTACGCCTGTTGGTTACACCATTGTCATTCTCATTGGTTAAAACCTTCCCTCTCTTCGTATAAAATACGTTGAGATACGCCTGTTGGTTACACCATTGTCATTTTCTCTGGTTAAAACCTTCCCCCTCTCCGTATAAAATACGGTTAGGTACGCCTGTTGGTTACACCATTGTCATTCTCGTTGGTTAAAACCTTCCCTCTCTCCGTATAAAATACGTTGAGATATGCCTGTTGGTTACACCATTGTCATTTTCTACTTGGTTAAAACCTTCCCCCTCTCCGTATAAAATACGGATAGGTACGCCTGTTGGTTACACCATTATCATTCTCGTTGGTTAAAACCTTCCCTCTCTTCGTATAAAATACGTTGAGATACGCCTGTTGGTTACACCATTGTCATTTTCTACTTGGTTAAAACCTTCCCCCTCTCCGTATAAAATACGGATAGGTACGCCTGTTGGTTACACCATTATCATTCTCGTTGGTTAAAACCTTCCCTCTCTTCGTATAAAATACGTTGAGATACGCCTGTTGGTTACACCATTGTCATTTTCTCTGGTTAAAACCTTCCCCCTCTCCGTATAAAATACGGTTAGGTACGCCTGTTGGTTACACCATTGTCATTTTCTCTGGTTAAAACCTTCCCTCTCTCCGTATAAAATACGTTGAGATACGCCTGTTGGTTACACCATTGTTATTCACCTTGGTTAAAACCTTCCCTCTCTCCGTATAAAATACGTTGAGATACGCCTGTTGGTTACACCATTGTCATTTTCTCTGGTTAAAACCTTCCCTCTCTCCGTATAAAATACGTTGAGATACGCCTGTTGGTTACACCATTGTCATTTTCTACTTGGTTAAAACCTTCCCCCTCTCCGTATAAAATACGGATAGGTACGCCTGTTGGTTACACCATTATCATTCTCGTTGGTTAAAACCTTCCCTCTCTTCGTATAAAATACGTTGAGATACGCCTGTTGGTTACACCATTGTCATTTTCTACTTGGTTAAAACCTTCTCTCTCTTCGTATAAAATACGTTGAGATACGCCTGTTGGTTACACCATTGTTGTTCTACTTGGTTAAAACCTTCCCCCTCTCCGTATAAAATACGGTTAGGTACGCCCGTTGGTTACACCGTTGCCATTTTCTACTTGGTTAAAACCTTCCCCCTCTCCGTATAAAATACGGTTAGGTACGCCTGTTGGTTACACCATTGTCATTTTCTCTGGTTAAAACCTTCCCTCTCTCCGTATAAAATACGGTGAGATACGCCAGCTGGTTACACCATTGTCATTTTCTCTGGTTAAAACCTTCCCTCTCTTCGTATAAAATACGTTGAGATACGCCTGTTGGTTACACCATTGTCATTTTCTCTGGTTAAAACCTTCCCTCTCTTCGTATAAAATACGTTGAGATACGCCTGTTGGTTACACCATTGTCATTTTCTACTTGGTTAATACCTTCTTCCTCTCCGTATGAGATTGTTTGTTATACCGCCATTCCTCCTATCGCGTGAAACGCGTTGGGATTGCAAGTTTACTCGGTAAAAACATCAAGTGCGTCTGGTGTTTACACCATCTTTCCTCCTTTCGCGTGAGACGCGTTAGGCTGTTGTTTCACTCGGTTAAAATTATGTTGTGACACATTTGTATGTGATCTTGTGGCACATTTAATGCAATGCACCCCCTGTTATGTTTCATATCATTTGCACGAAGCTTGCCTTTTCATTGTTGTCATCTTCATATCTTTATCATCACTCCATGGCATTGTATTGCATTGCATAATCATGAATTTTCAAACAACTGGCTTCGCGAAGCATGTAAGTCCAACCTTCAAACTGCATTTTGAGCATATCACTTCCATTCTGCCCCTGAACTACGCTGGTTTGATTCCTTGCAAAAGGATACGTAGGCAACCTTCGGGTTCAACCACTTGCATTGCATCTTGTTTGCTTGCCCAAGTCTTACGGCCTTGTCAAAAGGGTCGTCTTTGGGCTTTGACATTCACTCACGTCATAAAATGACTTTGAGCTCTGTCAAAGAGGGGCAACTGTAGACACCCCATTTTGATCGGCCCTAAGACTTGGGCGCTTTCTTTTGATTACTCAATGATGAAAACAGGAATATGCTATCTCACAAAATTCTCAGTAAAAAGATGGAATATAAACTTTAATCTTAGTCTTACACCTGTTTTTGCCAAATTATTTTAGACTCCTTCTCCATTTTCTTTCCTTTTATTATGTATTATATATATATATTATGTTATATTATTATATAATATTTTATTAAATTTATTCAGTACCCTGGTTTCACCCACGCACCATACTTTTGTATATATATAATATTATATTATATAAGGGTATTATTCCTCCTTTGAAAAAAAATTCACTACACTCCCATCGTGCGTCTTTTTGTTTTCTGTGCCTTTAGACCCGCTTTGGTCAAATTATGTTGCATATTTGGCCTACTAAAATATATTTTATTAGTCCACGTATTTTAATTTTACGTATTTGTATGTTTTTATATATTTTTCTGGGTATTTGTACATGTATTTATGCTAATAATCTCTTTTATATATTATTATTGTAAAGTGCATAGTAATTTTACTGTGCATTTCACAGTAAAATCACTGTGCATCTTTTGAAATCAACTCCTTCCACCACCGTTTCTTCTTTTGTCTTTTTCTTACAATTATTTTCTATAAAAGGGAGAAGATCAGAGAAGGAAGAGGAGGGATTTTGGCAAGGGGAGAGATGAGAAGAGTCAAAAAAAATTGGGAGAGAGAATAAAAAAAAAAGGAATTGGTGCGAGGGAATATCGAGAGAAAAAGAATCAGAAAGAAGGAACTGTTAAAGTTGTAATTCCAAATTTTAACTGAGAATTGAGAACACATTCCACAGACTTGAGGGTAATCAAAAGAAAGTTTGTGAATCAGAAAATTCATCATGTCCCCGAAAGGTGAGTTTTCGCAAACTTTCATTTAATTTCAAAATGTGATATAATTTGTTTAAGTACTTTATTTATTGTTTTTCATAATTTTTTTTTATCGCTTTAAATGGTCGGTTGAACCACCTAATTTTACTACTTTATCTGCTGTAATTTACGGTTGTATATAAACTGTTGTAATTTACATAAAATGTTGTAGTTTACTATTTATAAATTGTTGTAATTTTATCGCTTTAAATGGTCGGTTGAACCACCTAATTTTATTACTTTATCTGCTGTAATTTACGGTTGTATATAAACTGTTGTAATTTACATAAAATGTTGTAGTTTACTATTTATAAATTGTTGTAATTTTATCACTTTAAATGGTTGGTCGAACCACCTAATTTGTTAAAAGATGTGACCCCGCCAAATGAATAGTGATCGGTGGTGAATAGTAACCTCCGGCGGTAAATAGTAACTTCCGGCGGTGAATAGTAACTCCGACGATGAATAATAACCCCATCGATGAATAGTACCTCCGGTGATGAATAGTAACAGCGGATGAAAAAAATGCCCGGTAAGATGAATAACGATCAAGAAAGGTGAATAGTAATTGTCATGATGAATAGTAACTTCCGGCAATGAATAGTACCTCGGGATGAATAGTGCTCCCGCAAAAAAATAAGTTTCCCCAAACAGAACGGAGCAGTCTTCCTACGTCAAGCAAAACATTTTCCGGCGCACATGAAGTTTCTTTATTTTATTTTATTTTATTTTATTTTATTTTATTTTGAGAGTTTGTGAGGTTTTTATTTTGTTGTAATATTCCTTTCTCTCTCTCTTATCTGGTTTGTAATAATTTATTCAGAGCGTTGTAATAATTCCCCGCCCCGCTTCTTTCTATCCCGTTCTTTTACTTGCTTTCTTTATTTGTACATAAACATCATATTTATTTTTCATCATAGTTATGTTTTGCATCCATGTTTCATGCATCTTGATTCGGCTAAGTTTGCATTTGTGGATTTAATCAATTCCTATGTGATTATGTGCGCTACCTCACGTTCTTGAGATGATTCACATATCATATTTTAGAAGCCGAATCTTTAGTTGCATCTCATGAGTGAATTGCATTAGGATTTTGTATATAAGATCATGCATGTTTTACTAACTTTGTTTTGTAGCTTGTTCGCGGGTCATCCAACATGTGAGTTTTTATGCTTTAGCATCCCGTGTGTGTGTGTTTTTCTTACTATGTCCAGCATTCTACCATGAGGCTAGTTGCTTATGTGATATAACTCTATGAATGCCAGTGGATGGAGGTTGTGTCGCTTAATTTGGAATGATGTTGATTTTTCATGCTTGTAAACTCAATTTATTTGGGTTGTACATCGTCAAAACTCTTTCAAAATGCATGATATCAAATTGTTCCAAAATGAATGGCATAGTCTATACTTGTATGCTTCACATAGTAAATTTTAGGATTTATTAACTAATCAGAACATGAACATATAAATAAAATAAAATTCATATCATGGTTAGTAAAGGCCGATCTTTGATCGGGTGGGCGGGGGTGCTCATTATTGACCTTCCCCTCTCATACCTAAGGTTCCGAGCCAAGCATCCTTGGTTACGACGAACAGTGGCCTTGGCACGAGTTATGGGTTTCCTAATTTTCCCAAAATAAATATTAGGTGGCGACTCTGAGATCTGATGACGCAGTCCATTTTTGACAAAATTGCAATAAAATGGATTTTCAATAAAAGTTGCCAAATCTGGACTCTCATCTATGTTTCACATTGCACTCGTGAGAATAGATCAAAGGGATCTTGGGGGTCCGAACTGTTTAACGCGCGCGGGTACCCCCCGGGCATGTTACAATACCGAATGCCACCCGCAGGCGGTTCACTTTCTGACTACATACTCGCAGTATCTGTGCCCTCAAAATCCAGCAACTGGGTAGTAACGGACTTGGCTGAGGTGGGCGGGAGGATAACCTCATTATCAATCAAATCTTGCACCTCATGACGGAGGCGAGAACAATTGTCGGTTGGATGGCCTGTCTGCTGGTGGTACGCGCAGTAATGAGTAGCATCATGCGTGGCAGGGAGATTCTTCGGGAGTGGCCGAGGCTCCAAGGGTTTAAGGTGCCCCCTCTCGGCAAGGATCTGAAGTGCCTTGGACAGAGGCATGTAGAGAGCATGAAAGGCCCTGCGCCCTCGGGGCAGGTACTTTGGAGTCTGAGCACTCTTACTAGCCGCACAGGCGAAAGGGTCGGCATGCGCCACCTTAGCTTTCTGATCTTTCCCGGGTGCAGGGCTGGGAATAGGAGGAACTGCTCTGGCATGACGGGGCCTATCCCGATTTCCTGACTGATTTGAACTGCTCTCAGGTAGAGTGGGGAAAGCATCCTCCACAGTTTTTGCCACAATTGCGGATATCTGTTGCTTGTTCATCCCCCCGGCTTTCAAAGCCTCGACTGCCCACAGCAGTTGTTCGATGGGATTGGTGTCTACCTTTGCTTTGTCTTTTCCTCTGGCCTCAGCCTGATCAAGGATTTGGGTTGATGCTGGCATGTCATTGCCGTAGCTGGAGGCCATCTCCGGTTGACTGAGTTCGATCACAATTCGCCCCAACAGCGGGGGCTCCTGGGGTACAAAACTCCCGGCATATGGTGCGGCTGGAGGTGAAGCTGACATTCCGTAGGCGAGATCTGCCACAGACCTCTGGAGATCACCTATCATCCCCATTAGTTCAAAGGTGGTGGGCTCACGAGCCTGATACAACTGGGGGGCCCAGACCGGATGCACGACAGGCGACCTGGGTGGATGTGGCATATCCATGTTGGTCTCACTTCGCAGAGTGATCCCTTGATCTAATGCAGTCGTCATAGCCATGAACTCTTCTGAATCCTGTGTCGTCATAAGTCCTGCCTCGGCAAGGGGGAACACTGGCTATTCTGTATCAAGTCTCTGACCCTCTGAACTGAAAGGAAAAACAGACAGCATTTCATCCCACACTGATCAAACACGGGCGTAGCCGAACAACTTTACTCCACTACTGATCACTATTCTCAGAAATCACTACCCCAAATCTGAATCTGATACCCGTAGATATAACTGATTCTCAAAACACTGATGTTCGCGGGCCTGATACTCAAACTTGCAAACTGGTATGTACTTTATGTACTTTCCTGTAGAAATACATTCTAAAAGCACATAGCAAGTAAGAAAGAGCCAAAACACCCCTAAGTTGGGGTAGGGTTTCCCTGTCCTATTTTGTCAGGAGCTAGGGTTTCACTATGCACACAGCGGTTTCAAACAATCTAATATCGGGTAAGCAACCTGTCCTAGTTTGGAATGGTCACTATGGATCCGAATATGCACTAGGTCGAATGGTCAAAAAGGGTGCCCCGGTAAAACCGGGGTTTGTGTTCCCATACTGTCAGAGCCCATAGCCGGTCAGCCTCATGGTCATGCCTTGACAAGACAAGCCTCCGGCAAACCGTTCAGGAATGGCAGATGGCAAACACTGTGTTCCTAGGCGCACCAATGCACATGCAATGCAAAAAAACACATAAGCGAAATCAAAACAGGATATCACGAGTTCGAGTCAATCTCTCTAAAATCCCTAGCAGAGTCGCCAGAAACTATAGACGCGCCCGCGTGGGGCTCATGCTACAGTTCGGACTCGATTTGTGTCACGGTTCTTAATCTTGAACCAAAGAGTCCAAATCTGGCAAATCGTTTTGAGAAACAGATTTTTCAAAAAGTAGTGCCAAACATGGACTGCTTTGCCAGATACAGAGTCGCCACCTAAATATTTTAAAATGGGAGAATTTAGGAAACCCTGACTCGGTGCCGAAGGCCACATGTCCGTCATCACCGGAGTTGTCTCGGCTCGGGAGCTTGGGTACGATCGGGGAAGGTCAGCTATGAGCACCCCCTTTCGCCTGGTCCGAAGACCGGCCTCTACTAACCATGATATCTGATTTTGAAAACTTTATGTGTTCTTAAACCAATTGTTAGCCTAGAATTACTATGTTATGCGCGCAGCAAACAAGTATAGACTAGATTGCCTAATTTGGAAATAAACATTGCATATCCGTTTGTTTTGGAAAAATGTTTTGGAATTTGCTACTCGCAAGTAGGCTAAAACATGGATTTCGACGAGTTTTTCTAACTCAAACAATCCAACCTTCACCCACAGGCATTCAAACAATTTTATCACATAAGCATTTAGCCGCATGGCAAGCATACTGTTATGATAACATTCACACGCATGCGACATGCTGAAGCATAAATACTTACATCGTACACCGTGCCAAAACAATAAACTAGTTAGCAAACATGCGTGTCCTAGTTCATGTTAAATTGCCTAATGCAACACACATAGGATGCAATTAGGTAGGCTCGGCTAACCCTAAACATGGCATGTGAAATGCGATCAACTATCACATATTCAATTTTTGAATTGAAGTACAAATGCAGTTAGCGTGATATACCGAGCCTAATGCATGCAACACAAATGCATGAATGCACGCATGCATAGCATAAGGTATGCTAAATTAAACGTGCCCTAATACTAACCACCAAAGCAGGTAAGTAAAAGGGAAGAAAGAAGTGGGGATTGGAAGACATACACACCACTCACACACACTTATTACAGATTTGCCCTCGCTCGGAGGGACCAAATAAATAATACAAATTAATTAACTGCGCAAGCTAATTAAATATTACAAATTTCCTAATCAACTAAGCAAATTAACTTAAGCTAAGAAAATAGGAAATCGCCTCGGGAAATGCACCGCCATGCATGGGCTGCCTCTGTTTTCCTTTCTTCACTCCTCTGGAGGCTGCCAAAACCTCAGGGCTGCTTCCTTGGATGCTGGGAGACATCACCGGCTGCATGGAATTGCCACCGGCAGTGGGATGTGGCCACCGGCACAAAATGAAGCTGTCGGTAGAGAAATGATTGCCGGTCGGCACTCTACACTGCCGGTCCGCAAAGTGTTCCTGCAGAATCTCCAAATGACAGCAACAGAGGGCAAGGCAAAGCATGGCAGCACAATTCAAGGCATATATGCGCCAATCATATCCCTTATCATGGTAATGACTCAAAGGGGCATATGTCTCGATTCTCGGACTACCAATCACGCATTTCCATGCGTGATGGCCCAAAGAACCCAGTATGCAACTTTCATGTCAAATGAAATGCAAACCAATCAAACAAACCAAGGCCCAATTCCTATCATCAAGTCAAGGAACAAGGCATGCATGCAAGATGTAATGCAACCTAGACATGCAAGCTAAGGATGCAACATGGCATGGCAACAAACTTATGCAAGCATACAAGCAAACATGAGGCAATGCCAACTAATGGCAAGATGGACTTAGACATGATTTAGGCAGCTCTAATAAGGCCCAAAACAGTGGCTAAAACGACCAAAACAAGGGACTAAATACACATGCACACATACATATGATTAAGGGCCAACACTTAGGCACGAATTAGACAACCCTCAAGCACACTTGAAAGGGGCAATCATGGACTAATTAGCATGCATTATAAGCCTTGAAAACATGTAGGAAATGATGCCAAATTAACCTACTCATGCAAGCTATACATGCAACGAGGCCCAAGGACCTAGAGTATGATCATATGACTCATGAAGCAAATGACCAAATTGAACGAAAACAGTCCCAAATCATGCAAAAAACAAGCCTCAAGAATCACTTAGATGACATCCAAGTAACCTAATCCTAGAGGTATACATCATGGCACAAATATGAAGCATGGAGCATCAACTCTTGAAGCAACAAAAGGGCCACAAAATGCAAACATTTAGGCATGCTAAAAGGACTGAAATAATATGTAGGGTGGTTCCAAACCACCGAAATGATGCAAGTAACGCATACTACACATCCACGTACTTGAGGCCAACAAGCCCGAATACAAAGGAGCTATACTAAGCATGCCAAATCCGACCCAAACAACTATGGACAGACCTAAAACATGGCAAAATATGCACAAAATCTTCACAAGACTAAGCCTAAAACATGCTCTAACAAGGGCTAACAACCTAAGGCACATTGAGGCAATAACATGGCATTACATGGTACGTATGCTAAGCATGCATGGTGTACCAAAACCAACAAAAAATAGAGGTATATTACAACATATTAAGCATGTAAAGCAGCCAAGACATGGTCAATACACACTCTAACATGATGCTGCCTCAAGAGGCCAAAAATGGTCCATTTCAAGGACAACAAGGAGAGGGGGTGGCCCTCCCCTTTTGGAGACTTCAAGGCACCATCTTCACCACTGAAATCCCTCAAGATTTCAGTGGTGAAGAGGCCCAAAACACCAAAGTCTCGAAACTTGCACAAAATAGCACAAAATGAGGCCTTTCAAGGCCTAAGAGGGGTCAAGCACCCTCAAACCACAAAACACTCTTAATAAACAACCAAGAGGGCTAAAAAACAGAACTTTTTTGTATTATACACTAAGCTCAAAAACGATTTTAAGATAAGAAAAAACAAGATGCAAAAATGGGATAAAAAGGGGTAAGATTCTTACCCTTGAAGACCTCTTCACAATTGATGCTCCAATGGTCCTCCTTGGCTTGAATCCAACACCAAAACACCGAAATCAGTCCCTTAGAACCTCAGGAGCCAAAGGAAGGTGAAACACTATGTGTTTGTGTGCAATAGTAAGACACAAACACACTTTTACACACACAAGAGGGAAAAAGAGAGAGATAATGTGTATCAAACCCTAACCCTAGAACTCAAACCCTAACAATGGCTGTCTAAGCTCTCCAAAATATCTCAAGTCTCTCACCTTTTTGCCAAGAGAGAAGCCCCTCTCTTTATGGAGCTTATTATCTCGTAAAGCTTACAAGACAAGCTTCATAAGAGGGAGATCCCTCTATACACGTGTATGGAGGGGAGCAAAAGCAAGACAGCTGTCTTAAAATATCTGCAAAAGCAGATGCACAGTAGTCGGCCGGCCAAAAATGTCATTTTGGCAAAATTTAGTGCCGACCGGCACTAAAAAGTGCCGACCGGCAATATACATTGCCGGTGGCAGCAAAAACTAGCCGGTGGCCTCTAGCCACTGCCGGTGGTGTGTGGGGATGCCTCACAAGGCATTCCCTGCCCTTCCAAGGCAAAATGCAAGTGTTTGGTGCAAAACCAGACACTAAATGGCCGAGTTCGGAGGTCCTGAGGCAAGGCACGTAGCCGAGACCTCCGGGAACTCCAAACGAACACAAACATGGATGATCACCGAGTGTTCAAACGGTGACGTCCAAGTCTTGAGGACGGTCAAAAATGGGGTGTCTACAGCATGTGAAGAAAGTTAGGTCTACACTTAATAGGCAAAGCAAAATTATCCCAAAAACATTTCAAAATAACTCACACATATAGGCAGACTTGACATTTTGTACATCCAGGAACTTCAAACATGTTGTCAGCCAAACAAAAGTTTATATACATGGGTGATCCAACGTATTCACCAAAGTAGCAAAAGGTAAACAAAAGAACAAAAACGAAATCTCATGAGTGAGACGTTTGGGCTGACTCCACAAAACCTAACTCCCTCCACATTCTACATTAAGGCTGGGTTTGGACATCTTTTTGCTCACCTACATACATACAAATGAGAGTGAGCGAAAGCCCGGTGAATAAATCAAAATAAAGAAGTTACATGAATGAAATTCATAACAGACATATCAAACGATCTTAAACCAATTCATGTTTCTATCTAATAAATGAAACGACCTCAGGCCCAAACATATCAAATGGCCTTAGGCCCAATTCATTCTTACCAAATGGCCTTGGCCCCAACTCATCCATGTTAGACGGCCTTGGGCCCAATTCATTCATGTCAAACGGCCTTTGGCCAAATCATTCATGTCATCATGTCAAACGGCCTTTAGCCCAATCATTTATGTCAAACGACCTTTGGCGTAATCACTCATGTCAAATGGCCTTTAGCTCAATCATTCATGTCAAATGGCCTTTGGCCTAATCATTCATGTCAAATGGCCTTTAGGCCAATCATTTATGTCAAACGGCATTTAGCCCTATAATTCATGTTATCATGTCAAACGGCCTTTAGCCCATTCATTTATGTCAAACGGTCTTTGGCCCAATCATTCATGTCAAACGGCCTTTAGCCCAATCATTCATGTCAAACGGCCTTTGGCCCAATCATTCATGTCAAACGGCCTTTGGCCCAATCATTCATGTCAAACAGCCTTTAGCCCAATCGTTCATGTCAAACGGCCTTTAGCCCAATCATTCATGTCAAACGAATATTCGTTCATGATTCAAATTAACAAATCCATAAAACTTATATAGGAGTAAGCATTTGGAGAGTAGCATACTTCAAAATATCCTTACTAAGATATTACTCATAGTGTTCTGCCGATGGATTTGTCCTTGCACTTGACCCTACACATTTCATAACATATTGGGTTACAAGTTATTCAATCCATTCTTAATTTATTTATTTCTCTTAGGCCTCTTTCTTATCCTTTTAGGTCATTTACAATGCCCAATGCATGCTAAGAGTGCTTAGAAATGAAAGAGAACGGAAAACAAAACACAAAATGACTTTTCAAAATTTTTGAAACATGGCTCTTCGCTCAAGCACAGCTTTGGTCCCTTGAGCGACCTGCAAAACAAGGTTCGCTCGAGCGTAAAATCTGCTTCTTGAGCCACTGTGCAAATCTCTGCAAAACTTCTAGGAGCTAAATTTTCATGCTCGAGTAAGACTTCCCTCGCTCGAGCAAACTAGTCGAATTCTGGGTTTTCCAGCAAGTTGTTTAAGCTTCAAAACACAACCCCAAAGGCTCCAAAGTTTGCAAATCAACGCCAAATCATAGAAAAACATTTTGTATCATAAGAACTTGGATAATTTGGGACCAATTGTCCAAAATCATGGTCCATTTCCAAAATCATTCGAAATTCTCCTTATCAATTTCAAAACTCATGTATTCAAACTTCATACAAACTTCATATCTTCATGAATCGTGCATGCATGTTAATTTTTTACTCCAATTCCATTTCGAATGGTACAAATGATGCTTATAATCATGAAGCTCATGAAAATTATGCATGCATGTATGATTTGATGCCATATTCTTTATGTTCCAACAATCATCTTCTAAATACAAACATGAGTCCTTAGAATTGAGTTTCATACCATGATAATTCCAACATGCATGCGTATATTGACTTCAAATTCATCATATATAACTTAAACCTTGTTCTTGATTACCAATTCTCTTTGAATTCATATAATTATAAACTCAAACTCATGAATTAAGGGTTGGTTACCAACCTAGAATCTCCAATCCTTCCAAATTTAGCTAATTTCTTGAGTCTAGCTTCCAAATTCCCAAGCTTTGAGCCAAAATCCACAATTTGAGCCTTCTTCTCTCTCTAGAACCGTCCCCTCTCTCTCTCTCTCTCTCTGTGTGTGTGTGTCTCTCTAGAGTGTATTTTAGATTTTGAGCTCAAATGGGGAGCTTAAGTATAAATAGGCCTATATATATGCTTGCCAAATCAACCTTGATTAAGGCTAATTAATTATGCCTATTTCAATCAATTAAATCTAATTGATTTGGTCCGAATCAATTCTTGATTAAATTTCACTGTAGGCTCTAAAAATCATGCTAAGCACAAAAATACAGTCAATTTCAGTTTATGTCGCCTCTACAGCCTTTAATTAAATTTTATAGCAGGAAATCAAACTGATTTTCCGACAGTGAACAGATAGAATTTCAAAAACAAATATAGTCATATAAATGGCACTCAAAATCATATTAAGCACATAATCACGATCATAAGTAAGATTAATTAACATAACATAAGACAGGGTTATCACACATGCATACAATCATGCTCAATTCTTCCATAACCAAGATGAGCCTAACATATACCTTCTAAATTCATGCAAGTGGCCTTATAGCTTGGTGAATTCTTTTCTTATATGGATTATCTACAAGAATTGAGTGTGGTTTCCATACCTAGAGTTGAATTCAAGTGCAATCCTAGCTCAAATCTTCAAGTCTTCTAGAAATTTTCTTTTCTCTCTCTAAGGTGTTGACTTCTTCCTCTCTCTTTCTCAAAATCTCAGCCAAAACATGTATTTAAGTCTATTTGAGCTTATGTAGCTCATATATATATATATAGGTATTTAGCTTAAGCTAATTAAGCTTAGTTAGGGCTAATTAATCACACTTAATTTTAATGAATTCTAATCAATTATTCTAATTATTTTACTCCAAATCAAATTTAAATTAAAGTTGCCATAAAATTCTAAATACTCTAATTAACCTATTAGGCCAGTCAATTTCAGTTTCTGAAAGCGTTTGGGCTTTCAATTTTTGATTCCATGTCGGATTTCAAATAGATATTCCACGCACTAATAGATATACACATCAATAATCACATAATTAAACAACTAAACTCACACAAAATAATATAAAAAAATAAGATACGGTCTAGGGTCATCACAAAAATATTAGCCTAAATTTGAGTTGTAATTAAAAAAATACGTGATTTAATTAACCTGAAATTATTGTGGGGATGCAATTATTTAAAATTTAATCAATAACCGATCCGTCAATATGGAGAGGTGAAGGTATGTGAAAGGAGAAATCCCTTGACATTTTAATATGAAATTATGATTCCCCTCCTAGATAGAGCAATTGTATTGTGGGGACATATTTTATGAGTTCCAACACGTGGCCAAGGTGACGCTGACGTGTCAGCCGATGTGCCACGTGTTCGGGTTATGACGCCGAGGTTATCTCGGCTCGGCCGAGGTTATCTCTGAAGATATCAGAATCCGAGATAAGCGGATAAGGCACAAAGAGCCCTAGAGTGAGGAAGGACTTCAACATGGATAAGGATAACACTCTTAGGGAGTTTATCTCTATCTATTGAAGAGTCCAAGATAAGCACTAAGCTAGAGTCCATTGAAGCTAGGCTTCTATTGGGACTGAGTCTGTGTTACTATAAAAGAGAGGCACCCCCGATGGGTCTAAGGTACGCAATTTATATTCTGAACAGTGAGTTTAGCACTATTGATTATCTTTGAGAGATATACTGACTTGATCGTCGGAGTGCCCCCGGGTGGACGAACCACCGCCGGAATCTTCTCTTTCTGTTGCAGGTCAGCCAGGTGTCATCTATTTTGCCAGTACTCTCCAGCTGATTACTGAGTTGGCAGTGTGGTCAGAAAATCACTCACACAATTTTGCGCCGTCTGTTGGAAAGAAAGAAGAATAGATGGCCAGCGACGGACAAAAGGATAAGGTTGGGGATATCACTCCTAATAGGAGTGGGAGACCTATTGACGTTGACGTCGAGAAGGACAATTGCAATGAAGACCAGAACCACGGAGTAAAAGACGTCGGCTAGGAAGGCGACATACCAAAGCAAACAGACCAAAGCGGGTACTATAACGAAGATAACCTCCAAGTATGGAAGGACAGATGCCTACAGAGGGACGAAGAAATTAAAGAGATGGCAAACAAGTTGGCAGACCTGCAATTGGTCGTCAACTTTATGATGCAAAATAATGTCATGCAGCCACCATCCCCGCTGCATGACACGCTGATTCCAGCGGCCAATGGCCAGATGGGAGGACCGAAAACAATCCCTATAGCCCCAGCACCCAGAAGCGGAAGACATTCTCACCGGCCTTCAAGGGAGGTCAGGCATGGAGAGCCTGGAAGGGAAGACTCTCGAAAGACACATCGCACCAAGGAGGTAGACCCCAGAGAACATCGGCATGTTCAGAGGCAGGAGTTGTGCTTCGACGTGACCAACGGAGAAAGATCAAAAAGGGCTCACAACGAAGCTCAAAGTAGTGCACCTAAGAGACTGAAATCAGGAGATAGCCGAGCTCCTGGGCGGACCAAAGAGGACTTAAGATATTACCTCAAGAGGAAGCAAGATCATGCCGAGGTAACTTCAATAGTTAAACCGAGAACACCATTCTCAGTAGAGTTGGACAAATTTGAGGCTCCAAAGAGATTCAGTATGCCTAGGTTCCAATTATATGATGGTAAGTCAGACCCTAACTTTCACGTTGGATTATACCTGAACTCAATGGCATTATATAGTGGGAACGAGTTGTTGCTCTGCAAAGTGTTCCCCTCATCTTTCGGGGAGATTACATCAGACTGGTTTCACAAACTGCCAAAGGGAAGTGTGAAGACCTGGGAAGGCCTGGCCGAGATGTTTGTGGCCAGGTTCGTGACAAACAAGCTACAACCATTGAGGGTAGACGCATTGTTGGCTCTAAGAATCAGTAAGGACGAAGGCCTTAGGGCCTACACAAAAAGGTAATATAAGGTATTCAACCGAATACCCGAGTGCAACCAAGAGGTGGCGGTCGTGTCTTTCAAGAACGGCCTAAAAGACGACTGTCCACTACGAAAATCTTTGGCAAAGACATTGCCAAAAAGCATGAAGGAGCTCATGGCTAGAATTGAGAAATATGCCAGAGCCGAGGAAGATATATCAGGGGCTAAGGAAATAAAGCAAGAGAAGGACAACGGCTCGCCGAAGTGAGGCCGAGGTAATAACGGATCCAACAAGCAGGAGGTAAGACTAAGGGCTGTACAGGCAGTCACAACTGTGTTCCGAATCCCAATTCACAAACTCCTGGATAAAATCTAAACCCAACCCTATTTCAGAGCACCAGCAAGGGTACCTGGAGAATTTATGAGAAGGAGCCTGGGTAAGCATTGTGCTTACCATAACGAAGATGGGCATCTGACTCTGGGTTGTAGAGCCCTAAAGTCACACCTGGAAGACCTAGTAAGGCAGGGCCATTTAAGGGACCTTGTAGATGAGGCCAGGACCAGAGAAGAGTAGGCAAGACTACCTCAGGCACCAGCAGCTCCACCTCCCCTAGCACAGCAACCTCAGGCAAGAGGACCTCGGGTAATTAATGTAATTCACTCGAAGGTCAATGAAAACGAAATTCGGGGGGAGACCCAAAAGGTAAAACACCTACAACATGTCTACCAAGTCGAGGAGAAGAGACATCGGGCAGAAGAGTGCCAGGGACCGGTAGTGTCCTTTACTGAAGCCAACCTTGAGATGGTACAACATCCGCACAACGATGCCTTGGTAGTATCCCCCCAGGTTGGGGAGTGCCAAGTGAAACACATCTTAATTGACCAAGGCAACTCTTGTGACATCATGTATGTTGGATGTTACAAGGAGCTGGGCCTTCACCCTGATAATATGGAGCAATCCAACGGCCCGATGGTCGGGTTCAATGGAACGCTGACATGGCCACTAGGAGCAACAAGCTTGGAGGTACAGGCTGACACCAAGAAGATAAAGACAGAATTCATCGTGATCGACATGCGCTCCCCTTACAATATTATCTTGGGAAGGCCATGGTTGCATGCAATGGGAGTTTTTCCCTCAACATTACATCAGCTACTATAGTTCCCAACAGAGTAGGGGATAGAAGAAGTCAGAGGGGATCAGCTGCAGGCAAAGAACTGTTCCATGGCAGCAATGAAATCCACCTGCAGCATACGAGAACTAGAGAAGGCAGAAATCGAAGACGAGGACATGGAGGTCATAGAGGATGTCGACAAACAGCCAGCCGAGAAGAGTGAAGAAGCACTGGAGAAAACCCTTGTCCAGGAGGGGGATGAAGAACGCTTCTTTCTTCTCAGCTCGGGCTTAGCCGAAGGAGAGAAAAGAAAGTTGAAGGCGTTCCTGAGAGCAAATATTGAGGTGTTTTCTTGGATGGCTTACGAACTGCTTGGAATTGACCCTGAGGTCACTTTCCATAAACTAAACGTTGACAGGTCGGACAAACCTGTAATTCAACGAGCAAGAAGACTAACGTTGATGCACGTCGAAGCAGTGGAAGAGGAAGTAGACAGACTTCTGGAGGCTAGGGCCATTCGAGAGGTAAATTACCCGACATGGCTATCAAATACAGTGGTGGTGAAGAAAAAGAATGGTAAATGGAGAGTCTGCGTGGACTTTACCAGCCTGACCAAGGCCTGTCCCAAAGACAGTTTTCCTCTACCCTAGATTGACCAACTAGTAGACGCCACTTCGGGGCATGGAAGGATGAGCTTCCTGGATGCCTACAGGGGATACCATCAGATAGTCATGCATCTCCCAGATGAGGAGAAGACTTCGTTTATCACCCCAAAAGGGCTGTATTGCTATAGAGTGATGCCTTTTGGGTTGAAAAACGCAGGAGCAACTTACCAAAGATTGGTAACCAAGATGTTCAAACACCTAATTGGCGGAACGGTGGAAGTTTACATCGATGACATGGTCGTGAAGACCAAGGAAACAGAAGGCCATTTAGCCGACCTGAAAGCAGTCTTTGACATCCTTAAAACATATCGGCTCCGACTCAATGCTTCGAAGTGTGCATTTGAAGTTGGATCTGGTAAAATTTTGGGATACTTGGTGACCAGAAGGGGAATTGAGGCCAGCCCAGATCAGATTAAGGTCATCCTTGAGTTGAAGAGTCCGACGTCGGCAAAACAGATGCAAATACTAACTGGAAGGGCTGCAGCCCTGAATAGGTTCATAAGCAGAAGCTCAGACAAGTGCAAACCTTTCTTCAAATTAGTAAAGAAGGCCACAGACTTCTTATGGACCGAGGAGTGCGAAACCGCCTTGGCCAACTTAAAGAAGTATTTAACCACGGCTCCAGTTCTCTCAAATCCAGAACCTGGAGAGGAGTTGTTTTTGTACTTAGCAGTTTCAGAACACGCAGTAAGCGCAGTTGTAATCCGAGAAGAAAAATGGGAGCAAAGGGCTATTTACTATGTAAGTAAAACCCTGGCCAACGCAGAAACGAGGTATCTACCCTTAGAGAAATTGGCACTGGCTTTAGTAATGGCTTCCAAGAAGCTGAACCATTACTTATAGGCCCATAAAATTATGGTACTAACTGAACACCCCCTGAAGTCCTTGCTGCAACAAGGAGACCTGACAGGGAGAATAGCCAGATGGCAGTCGCCTTGGGCCAGTATGACCTAGAGTACAGACCCAGAACAGCAATCAAAGGCCAAGTTTTGGCCGACTTCGTGGCAGAGTTCACGCCAGAATCCATCAAACATCGGGCTCCGTTGGTCCAAGGTGAACGATGTCCAAACAAGCAAGAAGAAGCCTAGCCAAAGGCGAAAGAACAAAGGAAAGAGGAAAAACTCAGACCCTATAGCATTTACATCGGCGACTCCTTTCTACTATTTGTTGATGGGAGTTCAAACCGACAGGGAGCGGGGGCAGGAGTAGTACTGGTATCTCCAGATGGGCAGATACTAGAACAATCGATTCGTTTGGGGTTCAAGGCCTCAAACAATGAAGCAGAGTATAAAGCACTCATTGCAGGACTGAAACTGGCAGCAGTAGTACAAGCAGATGAGGTAATAGTCTTTTGTTACTCACAACTTATAGTTAACCAGACAACGGGCAAGTTTGCAGCTCGAGTTGAAAGGATGTCGGCCTACGCAAAGGAGTTCATCAGGTTGGCAGCCTTGTTTCAGAACAGCCGACTACTTCAAGTTAGCCGAGATGATAACAGTCACACCGATGCATTGGCCAACCTAGCTAGTGCAGTACAACCTCGAAAAGCAAGGACAATAATGGTTGACTATTTGTCAGGCCCGAGCATTGAACCACTGACCACAGAGCGTGAAGCAATGTGTGTGGACATGGGACCAAGCTGGATGGATGCAATTGTTGCATTCCTGAAAGAAGGAAAGCTGCCAGATGACCCCAAAGAGGCACACAAGATCAGATTGAAGTCGATAAGATTCAATCTGTCAGCAGAAGGACATCTCTACAGAAGATCCTTCACTAGACCCCTTTTAAGGTGCGTGCATCCTTTACAAGTTGAAGATTTTTTATATGAAATTCATGACGGAATTTGTGGAAGCCACACTGGGGGCAGATCACTTGCCCATGGGGCCATTACCCAGGGGTATTGGTGGCCTTACATGCAAAAAGATGCAGAGGCCTATGTGAAGAAGTGTGAAAAATGCCAAAGGTTTGCACCCCTGATACACAAACCAGCAACAGCCCTGAGCCCAGTATCCAGTCCTTGGCCGTTTGCCCAGTGGGGCATGGATCTTGTTGGACAACTCCTCCAAGCAACTGGACAAAGAAAGTATCTACTGGTGGCAATAGATTACTTCACCAAATGGATAGAAGCTGAACCCCTTGCCAAGATTCGAGATGTGGATGTGAAGAGCTTCATATGGAAGAACATCATCACCCGTTTTGGGATTCCCAGAGCAATAGTTGCAGACAATGGAACACAATTTGACAGTAAGCTAATCAATAGCTTCTGTGCAAAGTTCAAAATCAAGAACTACTTCTCAACCCCAAGCTTTCTCTAAAGCAATGGACAAGCAGAAGCATCCAACAAAGTTATCATGGATGGGATAAAGAAGAGTCTACAGGCAGCAAAAGGAAAGTGAGTGGATGAGTTACCCAGTGTACTCTGGGCATATTGAACTACACCGAGAAGATCAACGGGAGAATCCCCCTTTGCCATGGCTTATGGCACAGAAGCAGTCATTTCGTTGGAGGTCGGCATCCCAGGAATCAGAACCCAGGGAGTAGAAAACGGTACTAATGATGTACTCTTAGCTCGAGATCTGGATCTTTTAGAAGAAAGAAGGGAGAAAGCTGCAATACAGCTCGCAGCATACCAGCAGCAGCTTGCCAGAGCTTATAATAAGAAGGTCAACCCAAGGGAGTTTCAAATCGGTGACCTCGTCTTAAGAAAAGTCACCGGCAACAAAAAAGATCCCAGAGAGGGGAAGCTTGGCCCAAATTGGGAAGGACCCTATAGAATAATCCCGATACTGGGCAATGGGGCATATCGGCTTGAAGATAATGAGGGCAAAGAATTGCCAAGGCCTTGGAACACTTGCAATTTGAAATTTTTCTATCATTAGAATTTTTTGTTCTTTTGTCATTTGCCGAAGTAAATAAATAAAGTTTTAGCTTGTTTATTTGTTTATACACTTGTGACTGATAAAAATACATAACGTTGATTCTGGAATACATGTATAATGAGAACCCAAGTGGAACTTAGCTTCACATTAGGGGGCAGAGAGAAGAAAAATGATTTTAACACTTGTTGAAACTTGAGAAAAGTTTACAAGTTGAAGTTAAACCGAGATCATGTTTAACACTTGTTTAAACTTGAGAAAAGTTTACAAGTTGAAGTTAAACCGAGATCATGTTTAACAATTGTTGAAACTTGAGAAAAGTTTACAAGTTGAAGTTAAACTGAGATTATGTTTAAACTTGAGAAAAGTTTACAAGTTAAAGTTAAACCAAGATAAAACACTTGTTGAAATTTTATGAAGAAATTTACAAGTTGAAACCAAGGGTGTGCCAAGAGAGGTACTTGGGTATTTGCCGAGGTAAATTATCTGTTTGTATAACCAAGACATGTCACCCTGAGAAGGATACACAAGACTGAAGTGTATATTACAGATATGCAAAATATTCCAAGTGTGGAATCAAACAGGAGCAGTAAAGAGAAGACAAAGATACAAGCAGGAAAGTTGTATTAACGTTGAAAAGAAGGCATGTCAGCCAAAGCTTACAAATTGTACCAAAAATGAGGAAAATAAAAGTACAAAATACAAAGGAAAAAAGACATCAAAATTAAGACTCCTCAGCAACAGCAGATGGTTGGGTTTGAAGTTCAGACGACTGCTGGGAAGACATCTCGGCAGCCTTCTCGGCCGCAAGCTCGGCATCGATTTCTTGAAGGGTTTGATCGAGGCTCTTGTCGGCGAGAGGCACATCCGAAGATGCCTTCTCGGGTGTAGCATTCATAGGAACCTCCTCACCCTCCTCATCCTGAGTCAAGTCCAAGACTTTCTCATTTTGAGGAGGAGACTTGGCCCCAGCAGCTTCCTTGGACTTCCTCACCAAGGCCTCATCCTCAGATTCAGAATCGTCATCAGATTGGCTTGGAGTTGGGGGGAATGGAAGAGGAATGACGTCGGCGTTCCTAAGAGGGGAGTCCTCAGGGATTTCAAGCTTTTTTAGCAAAGTCATCCAACCAAGGGTGAAACCCTTGTTGCATGCTTGCTTCATTTGATGCTCATAGTCCGCCGTGACATCGGCCACCCCCTCAGCATACCCCTTCTCATCAGCAGCTTTGAGCTCGGCGTCTTTTGTCGCCAACGCATGCTGCAACTCTTTCTGGGCCTCGGTCGTTTTCTCTTCAGCCTCCTTCTTCTCAGCCTCAAGGACCTTGTTTATGGCCTTAGCGGTACCCACTTTTTCTTCGGCCACATCTTTAGCTTTGATAGCAGCCTCGGCCTGGTCTGCCAGAGTCTTCACTTTTTATTGTAAGCTTTTATTGGTCTTTTGCAAACTGTAGACCTCCCTCTTCTTGTCAATCAGCTCCTTCCGGTTCTCAAAGGCTTGCATTGAGAAAGAATGAGCATGCTGGATGGCCTGAAAGTGAACAAAACAGAAGTTGGTAAAATTCTCTAAATAAGAAAAAATAAAGAAAGAAAATTACCAGGTAAAGAGACTTACTTGAATAGAACGCTGAAGCATCAGAGCAAAATTTTCGTATTCGCTCATCTCGGCATTTCGGTCGATATCTCCAGGGAGGCACAAAGTAGTACTGAGAGCGACGCTGACATTGACGTCATCGGCACTATCGCTAGCTCTGACCGGCCTATCTTCCAGTGTAATTTTGGGGGCCCAAGGGGAGTCGGCCATCATGGAGCCCGAGGCTGTTGCGGAAGACGACCTTGGCCTCTTTGATTTTGTGGATCCGGATGGTTGGTCCTCGGCTGGCCTCTTCTCGGTAGCAGATGCGGTCTTCTCACTCTCAGCCAATTATGAAATTGGCAAAGTGTCCTCAGTATCAACCTGGGTCACTGTTGCCTTTGGTTGAGCCTTCTTCAGCCTTTTTTGTTTCGGCTTTGGCTGAGACGGTGCTGGTTCTGTGTCAACAGTGGCCGGGAAGTAGGCCAAAAGATCTTTGGCAACTGTTTTTTGGCGACCCATCTCAACAGCAAAGACGGTTCGTCGTCGTCGTCGTCGTCGGCGGCGTTGGGATATTGGGATCAGATATGGAGCTGAGTTTGACGGCTGCTCAGCAGGATCATAGGTCGATCCTTGACCAAGCCGAGATGTGGAGGCAGCTTGAGGAGTTGTGGCAGAAGGAGGTGACAGGCTTTTCTTCTTCTTCTTAGGGACATCGAGAAGCACCGATTTGTAGGTTGGGATGAAATTGAGTACCAGAGGGGCTCTCCGTTTGTGGACTGGCAAATCCAAAAGTTTCCTCAAGTCTTTGTTGCGAAAGAAAGACTGATGGAAGCCCTTTGGTGGCTGAGGAAGAGCTGCAAGAAAAACAGACATTAGAAACAGGCAAAGTATTGAAGACTTTAAAAATAAGTTAGTATGAAAACAGGGCTCTTACCCTTGCCCTCTACAAAAATTGATCGAGGAAGAGGGTAGAGATGAAGGTCCTCGTCTAGAGCAAACTCCTAGTTCCCCGAGGTAATAAAATAGTCATCCTCAGCTCCCTTATTGAAGTCAGGGAGGTCGGTGACAATTTTGTACTCTGTGGACCTCGGCTTGAGGTAGTAAACATAGCCCGTATTTTTTTGAGGCCACACATGGTATAGCAGTATTGGATATCGGATAACGTAACCCTAGCGTTTTCTTGTTTGGCTAAGGCTATTATGTCATTGATGACTCGGTAGGAGTTGATGGCAAGCTGCATCGGGTTCAACTTATAATAATGAAATATCTCACAGAAAAGGGTATTGAGTGGGAGCCGAGGTCCGCACTCGATAAAGGCTACAACAGGAAAGGACATAGAATCAGTTGTGGGCATGATAGAGTCATCATCTCCAGCCAACCTCAAATGAACGTTGGCCGGGATGTCGAACTCTCTCCTAAAGTGCTCTAACTTGGTCGGGGTGTCTACCCTATACTTCCACATACCCATGATATCGGCTTAAACTGGAAGAGTTGAAATTCAGAAAGGAATGTTTTGGAGGGTTTTAGGGACCTCGGCTAAACCCTAAGAATACACAGAATCTGTGGGGGATCATTTTAGTTTTTTCTAAGATGGGTTCTACAAACAAGTCCCGAACCTAAAATTATGGAGATGAAGATTGAAGACACGAATCTGGAAAAGTCACAAGAAAACAGAAACAGGTAATGCGATTCAGAGTCAAGAATAGTGAAGGATCATCAAGAAACACAAGACAGGTGTAACAGGCCAAGAACAGTGGCAACAATCAACAAATATGTGAATAGTGTGAATTCGAGAGATAAATTGGGCAGAAACAAAAGCGTAAGATAGACATGCTTGAATACATGATTCGTAAAATCAAATACTTTAGCAAAAATAGCAAATACCAACAGATAAATGAAGCAAAACTTCTTGAAAAGCAACAAGAAAATGAAACCAGGAGGAACGGTGACTTACCAGAAAAAAGGAAGCCGGTGTTGAGTTCGCCGAAGTCAGACGAACGGCAGCAGCGGAGAAGAGTAGCAAGAGTCTCGCCGGAGGAGGTGAAGAACGGTGGTAGCAGAGCTTGAAAGCTTGGAAACAATGGAGGATTTGAAAAAGCTAGAGAGAGAGGGAGAGAGAGCCTCAGAAACGATGGAGAAAAGTGAAAAGATGGAAGAGGGGGAAAAAGTTTTGTTAAAACTTAAAACGGCGGCAAAATAAAATTAATGAGCCTAGAACGACGGATTCGTCAAACGGCGCATACCGGCACAAGACGACTTACAGGTGCGTCACAAGCACGATCCAGTAAGGGCAAAGTACGTGGCTAAAACTGTTGATTTATTGTGTATGACAGCTCATACGCTTAAGAAAAGCTCTTGGGATCCGTGTTCTTTAAAGAGACATGTCGGCCTTAACGGTGGTCTCGGCTGAGAAATTTTGAGCTGACATACTGGAAAGAAGTACTGATATAGGTTCCATCACCTCAGAATGCCGAGGTAATAGAACCTAGGGGGCAGTTGTGAGGATATATTTTCTGAGTTACAACATGTGGCCAAGGTAACGCCGATGTGTCAGCCGAGGTGCCACGTGTCCGGGTTATGACGCCGAGGTTATCTCGGCTAGGCCGAGCCGAGGTTATCTCCGAAGATATCGGAATCCGAGATAAGCGGATAAGGCACAAAGAGTCCTAGAGTGAGGAATGACTTCAACATGGATAAGGGTAACACTCTTAGGGAGTTTATCTCTATCTATTGAAGAGTTCAAGATAAGCACTAAGCTAGAGTCCATTGAAGCTAGGCTTCTATTGAGACTGAGTCTGTGTTAGCTATAAAAAGAGGCACCCCCGATGGGTCTAAAGTACGCAATTTATATTCTGAACAGTGAGTTTAGCACTATTGATTATCTTTGAGAGATATACTGACTTGATCGTCAGAGTGCCCCCGGGTGGACGAACCACCGCCGGAATCGTCTCTTTCTATTGCAGGTTAGTTAAGTGTCATCTATTCTGCCAGTACTCTCCAGTTGATTACTGAGTTGGCAGTGTGATCAGAAAATCACTCGCACATGTATGTATAGAAATTTCATAAAAATAACATGGTCTTTTATGGTTCCTCTATTTCTAGTCAAAACACACATAATTGTAATTCATAATTACGAACATATCACTATCCCATCATTTTGAATGTGTTCGATATGTATAAAAATCCAATTTGTAACTCATCCATGGCGCAAAAATTACAAAGATAAAAAAGCTTAGCCAAGGCCAGGAGAAAGAAGGAATTACAATACGGTTGAACATGCACAGTAGTTAATCCAAACCAACAAAGTTAGCTAGATAGCAATCAACAGGATGTGGAAACCGAGCATAATTTGTGGAATGATTGGATGCTGATAAAGTGAGGGGAAAAAAAAATAAAGAATTAATTTGAGTTATTTATGAGGATTGTGTAGAGCTTAGTATAAATGGATTTATTTGTTATTTTTTTTGATAACCTAGTGTCCATATTGGTGTTGGAGTTGTGTTGTCTGTAACCTAGCCTAGCACAGAGGATACATACACAAAAGGATCCCAAGATGCATTTGCTCCGCTTCCCCAATTCATATTATTGTTGTTGTTGTCGTCGTCTTCGTCGTCAGATTGTACAATATTATGTTGATGTTGATGTTGGTTAGAGACAGAGGGCCAAACCCGCCCTGATCGCGTTGCTCCATTATTACTAACCACCGCCATTGGAGGGCCAAATAGGATGTGATCCTCCTGGACATATACATTATGAACAAGATTTGAGTTTGAGTTTGAGCCTGAGCCTGAGCCTGAGCCTGAGCCTGAGCCTGAACTTGAGCCTCCCCATAAAGAAGGTGGTACTGGCACTATTACTTCATCATGATGATGATGGCCTGCTACTGCTGCTGCTGCTGATTCGGTGGCCCACATCACGCCTGCAGTAGTTGATCCAGTACTAGTATGGCAGTAGTTGTTGTTGTGCCACTGCATCCCAGTTCCATGATCATCATCATCATGATTATTATTGATATTATTATTAGCATTGTTATGATCACCAGGATCATGGTCACCATGTTCATGATCAAGGAGGACCTCAATCTTGCTATTATTGACAATTCCATTATTAATCCCACAATTAGGATTAATAATATTGACGATGTTGTTGTCGTGGTTGGGATTGGCCACAACGAAGCTAGGTTGGACTGGCAAAGAATTTACCTGCAGATGGAGTGGGAGTGGGAGTGGGAGTGGGAGTGGAAAAGGGGGTGGGCGCATAGTCTTGCTATGAAGCTTGCTCCTGAGAGCACCAATCAACCCATCAGCTTCTTCTGTCTCACTAATCTCCTCAAAGGAAAAAGGCTCCGTACTTTCTGACACAAAGCTGTTGCCACCACCACGCCCAGAGTTGGAGGCCGACTGAGGCAATTCAAAGTTGGTTCGGGCATTGGCACCTCGCAGAGCACGTGCCGCATCATCGTACGCACGGGCAGCGTCTTCTGCTGTATCGAATGTTCCAAGCCAAAGCCTGACCTTCTGGAGTGAGTCCTTGATCTCCGCCACCCATCTTCCCGATGGCCTCTGTCGAACTCCGACAAATCTGTTTTGTCCCCTCGATGATGTTTTCCTTCTGCCCCGCATGCGTTCGCTGCTGCCTGATGGCGGAGGCTGTGGTGGTGCTGGGGCTGGCCCTGGTGCTGGTGCTGGTGCTGGTGCTGGTGATGCATCAACATGATTCATTATTTGTTTTGTTATGTGATGATGAGGAGGAATCTACTACTACTCCGAACCGTGCTAGCAAGTGAGGGGTCAATTTCTTATAGTGATTATTAAGGAGAGGGGTGGTTTAGTTTCTTTATAGTGATTATCGCTAAAGGAGGGTATCTAAAGGACACATAACCAGACAAGTCAGAAACTGTCGAAAACAGCAGGTATTCCGTTGAATCAATCAGGATGTCGCTTTTGCAGGCCTCGTTGGGTGCATCGCCTGAATTCCTAAACAATATCACAAGACAACAACCCACCTATTTTAAATTATGAAAACAACAAACCCAAACACAAAAATACAAAAACATAAACAAAAACAAACAAAACATAAAAAAGGAGAAAGAACATCTCATAAAATTGGTATAAACCTCGAAGTAGAATATGCTGAATTGGAGCACCAAATATATCAAATAAAAACTTATTTGCAATAAAATGAAATAAAATAATTGTTGATGATGTTACAAGTACAAAATGATACGTTTCCATTACAAATGCCAAAACAACGCGCAACAATGCATATAATTAACCAATTATTTAGAATGATTTAAATAAGGTTAGTTTTTTATAAAAAAATTAGCAACATAATGTGACTCAAATAAGTGTATTTATCTAAATAACTGAACTTATTTAGGAGATGTCAAACAAGCTCTAAAATACATAAAAATGTATCCAAAAAAATATAAGCAAATAATATACAAGTTCACTTTTTAGACCCAATAACGTGTAAGAGAGATAATTGACTAATAATTAAACAATATGTGAGAAAAAGAGAGTTAACTTAGATATTCTAGTTGATTTTTACATTATTGAGTTTGAAAAGTAAATCTAATTTTTTGACTAGAATAGCACTATCCAAAAGTTTATTGTGTGAATTTTTTTGTCTATTTTAAATATGACTCACACTATATTTAAGATGAAGCTCAACCACATATTATACTTTTTGTATATTTTATATGTTCGAATTTTGCGCATCTTTCGTTTGTCAAACCAAATATTAATCCTATTTGCTATGAAAGAATGGAACAAGAGTAACAATGAAATATAAGATTGAAATAGAATGTAATTCCTATTATTCCACTGTTGGTTGCTAACATATGGAATAATATAAGAATGAAATGACAATTTTCACTCTCATATTTATTTATATGTATTAAATTAAGGGTAAATTTCACTTTACCCTCTTATAGCTTAGTTCATGTGCAAAGTACTCCTTTCGCCTTTAGAAATAACCGTATAGCCCCATTGTGGTTTGTAACCTAAAGTGCACCGGTTGACCCATTAACGATTTAATGAAAAAGATTAAAATACCTTTGTATATAAGTAAGCTAAGTGTGTGAATTACGAATACTTTAAATTTGTTTGGAAGGCACAACATACTTTAGCCCTTTGTACTATATTTTATGTGCGATTTACTCCTTGAAATTTGAAAATGAGCATATAATTCCCTTATGTCTAACACATGTTTCACACTTACTATTAAGTTTGATGAAATTTTTTAAGGTGTACTTTAGTCCATAATTCACAAGGGCATCATATGTTTATTTCCCAATAAAAGGGGGGCAATCCATACATGAGTCAAATCACAAATGGGTAAAGTAAAATTTGCCCTTAAACTAATTAATGGAATAATTTTTATTTTATTATTATTATTATTATTATTATTATTATTATTATTTTATGTCAATCTAGCAATAACCATTCTAAAAATTCTTCTAGATCATGATAGTGTAACAGTAGTAGAAGTAATGATGTGAGTGGTGGTAGGCAGCAACTATAGTTGTCACACCCCAAATCTAGGCATGATCGGTCGTGGCCTATAGGATTTTAGCCCAAGGCACACATAACCTAAGCATGAAACCATAACATTATATAGAATAAAAACAATAGTTGTCCACTGACATAAATAAATCAAAACAGGATTTAATCACAGTTCACAAGTGTAACAAGGGCAAACCAGCCTTGATCAATGCCAACCATATATCCAGTGAGACACAAACAACCCATACAAAGTAATAATCCTAAACGAGTCTCAACTAAAAAGTATGCACAAAATTAACATAGCTAGCTAAAATGAAATAAATAAATAATTCCCTAGAGGTCCATACAATATAGTCCCTACTGAGACATGAGTCCACCCTAAGCTCTTCTCTCACCTAAAAATATTTAACAGCTAAGTCAGCTAATAGTTCAATGAGTAGAAGCATGAATAGTAAATATTGTTGGAAAGTTTGAGCTTCTAGGCTTATTTTTGGGCAACTTTGAACCCAAATTGAAGCGGGACCCATCCACCATTTGAGATGGATCCCAGTGGTGACGTGTTCTTTGCCACGTGTTGAATCATGCCTCGAAGGCGGTTCGTCAAAAACATTCTCGAGTAAATGGGAAGTTTAGGTCATTTTCGGATTCGTGAAAATGGAAGTTAAAGAGACAAAGTGGGTTTGCTCATTAAATGGTTTGTCTCACATTGAAACAAAGAGACAATTTATATGAGTATATAAACTCTAGGTTGGCATACTCAGGATGGACCCCAAGGGCAGCCCAAGTTTTGTAAGAAGGGGAGTTATAGATAAAGTGGACTTGACCCAAATCCACTACACACGCGCAACGCCGCTGCCACTGCCGCTGCCATCAGTTCGTCTAAGCTGAGCTAGGTCCTAACTTTAATTTTTTGGACAAAATTCATTTGAATTTTTTCAATTCTTTGCGGGAAAATTTGAATTTTCAAATTCAAATCCGAACCAATTCCTTCGCTTCTCTTCTCCGGTCACCTCTCCTTACTCTAGCGGTTTTTCAATTCGCACATGTTCAGAGGGTTTCCAAACCCATCCGAACAGTCACCATTAAGCCTATAAATTCAAGCCCCTGTCCATCAATTCATTCATTCGTTTTTCTTCTCTCCTTCAATGCACACTCTTTTGCATATTTGTTTTTCTGTTTTTCCTATAAGAGAGATTACAACATAGTTTGTTCACCAAACCCAAAGTTGTAGTGCTACACTTTTTGGATACAGTCGTTGCATCTTGGGAGATCGGCGTCATATGTTCTCGAGTATCATAGCGAGGACGTAACGATCTTAAAGAAAATGTGTCCAACACACGCCTCGACTTTCCTTTTATTTCTACATTTTGATTCATCAATAATTTTTAAGTTTTATTTAATTAAATTAATTTACAATGTGTGTTCTTGTTCTAGTTTTATACTTGAACAAGAAATTTCTTTTGTAACTTGTTTTTTGAAAATAATTCTTTTCTAATTTTCAAAAACAATTTATATTCTGAAATTATTTTTAGGCTTTTATTAGCCATTATTTTATTTTTAAATACACACAATTCACTAGTTTAATAAATAGTTTCCTACAAATACAGTTCCAAAAACAAGGTTCAATTCCAAAATAAGATGTATATCACAGAAACTAGATTGACATACAGTTTTGATAAAGACAATCTGTTTAAAAAAAAAAAGGTTCCATAGTTCAACAATTAAAAATACTCATACCTCTCAAAAACATAATAAATGACATTCTCAACTTTTAACAGATTACAACATGATTGTCAATAATTTGGGTTCTATGATTAACAAGTAACATGCCACAAGGTTCTCAAAGTATTAAGCCTGTTGAATCCAATATCGAACCAAGAGTCATTATCGGGGGTGGCATTCGGGCATTTTCTCTCAGACGATCCGATTGAAGGTTACCTAGCCTAGCCCAGGTCTATGCCTTACAATTGTTGAGTACTAGAGTCATCATAACCCTACTCAAATCTGTTTCCTAGTGGCCAGAGTCACCACACACTGTAATAAATTCCCTGAACTTTTATATATATATATATGGTCCCAATAATCAATACAATTCAATTTTGCAAAACATTGTAGTTCACCATTATAAACATGAGACCATAACAAATAATTTACAGTATGCTAAGTTTACATATCACTACAAGAAAACATAGTAAAAAACACAGAAGAATTAGCGACGGCGCGCCTCCCGTCGCAAAAAAAGGTTTTTTTGCGACGGCAACTTCAACCGTCGCAAATAAAGCCTTTAGCGACGGCACTATCCCGTCGGTAATAATACTACGCGGAGGGGTCGGAAATGCGGAAGTATTAGCGACGGTTTTTTGTCCCGTCGCAAAAAACAACTTTTTTTGAGACGGCATATGTTTGCTATTGCAAACAGTGGCCCATTTGCGACGGCAAAGTTCCGTCGCAAAAAAAGATTATTGAAACGCCGCCGTTTTACAAACTACTGACTACCATTTGCGACGGTCTAAAACATACCGTCGCAAAAAGTGAAAATAAAAATTCTCCCGCTCTTCCCTTTCATCTTGTCGCTCGATCCTTTCCTCCAATCCCTAACCTCATCCAAATCCAAATCCCTAACTTCATCCCCCAAATTTCTCAAACGAGCTACAGGTAGCGGTGGTACGGCGACAGGTAGTGGTGCTCCAGCGACGATTCTCTCTTTCTCTGCGTATGCTCTCTCTTTCTCTGTATATATATATATATAGATGAATGTCTATTGATTAATAAATCTGTATATATATATATGCAATTTTTTTTTATAAATTTGTATATATATAAATAAATGTGTATAATTTGGGGACGAAGTTATAATCTGTATATAAATCTGTATGGAATTAATAAATCTGTATATATATATATGCAAATAAATGTGTATAATTTATATATATATATATATATATACATAAATCTGTAGATAACTCCCTGTAGATAAATCTGTATATAATTTGCAAATAAATCTGTAGATAAATCTATAGATGAATTTTTTATCTACACAATTTTTTTTTTAATAAAAAAAAATAATAATAATCTGTAGATAATTTTTTTTTATAGAGACCTAAAAAGTAAACGACAAATAAATAAACTCGAATAAATAAATGTGTTTGAAAATTTGAAAGCAATTTTTTGGAGGTTTTCTTAGAAAGTGGTTTGTTAATAGAAATTTATTTTAAAAACAGTTCATTAAACAAGTTTTGTATTTTTCAAAAAATGAAAACAGAAAATGATAAGAACTTCCATGGCAAATCTGATATACATATATAAAAGGGTAAGCTTTTTAGTCATTGATCAATTCAAAAACTAATTTGTATAGTTGTGTGCTATGCTATGCTCCACGCTGTTTGTTTTAGTGGAAATGTTTTTGCTATTTTCTACATTTGGTATGATTGGAAAAAAAAAGTTCGATTTGTTGTTAATAGAAATTAAGTTAATTTGAATATAAAATATTTTTCCACCCATTTTTCACTTTAAAGGTGAAAATCAAGTTTTTTTTAAAAAAAATTTAAAATCTTACAAATATTTCTACACATAAAAAAAGCCAAACAAATTGTAAATGTAAGTGATTAATTAAAATTTTAGTTATGGAGATGTGGTTAGACTTTGAAAATATTTTCACTTATTTATTCAGTTTATTAGTTTTTTTTTTTTTTTTTTTGTATTTTTTGACGTTTAATATGACAATTTATTTATTTGCGGAGAGGAATGATATCATTTACTTGGTTTGCGTAGGTATTATATTTAGAGTTACTTTGGTGAGATATTTTTGTGGATATGTACAGATGATGGATAAGAGTTGGATTGATTTGCCAAATAGGATGTCAAGTGAATACATTAATGGGATTGATGAATTCCTTGTGTTTGCCTACACCAATAGGGTTGAAGGTTCGATGATTAGTTGTCCGTGTAGGAAGTGTGAGAATCGATACTATTTTGTACGAGAGGGTGTATGGGAGCATCTGATTTTGAATAGTTTTTTTAAAAAATACAAACATTGGATTAATCATGGGGAATCTTACATATCTCTGCATGGTAATCGAGAGAATGAAACATTAGCTAATTTAGACATTGGGGATGATATGATTGGAATGATACAAGGGGCTATGGGAAATCCACATGCCGGTACAAGTGTTGAGGGTGATGAACCACAGGGGCCTGATCCCCATGCATCTGAACCCCAGCTCGGTCCAAATGCAGAGACTGCAAAGTATTTCAAACTTCTTCAAGATGCACAAGGTGAATTGTATCCGGGTTGTCAGAAGTTCACATCTTTGTCATTCATTGTTCGACTTCTACATTTGAAGGTGCTTAATCAGTGGACAGACAAGTCTGTTGACATGTTGCTTGAGTTATTGAATGAGGCGTTCCCGTTGGGTGTGAAACTCCCAGACTTATATTATAAAGCTCAAAAGGTCACAACAGATTTGGGCTTCACGTATGAGACGTGGGATGCATGTCCCAACAGTTGCATATTGTTTCGAAATGAGGACGCCAATCTTGATAAATGTTTCATATGCAACAGTTCTAGATGGAAATCAAATGGTGATGGTGGTTCAAATGGTCCTAACACAGGTGGCAAACAAATAGTTGCAAACCAGATGAGGTATTTTCCTTTAAAGTCAAGGTTGCAGAGGTTGTTTATGTCATCCAAGACGGCCAAGTTAATGAGATGGCATGCAGAGGAACGAACTGATGATGGTGTCTTCAGGCATCCTGCTGACTTCCTTGCATGGAAAGATTTTGACCGTCGAAATATTGACTTTAGTAATGATTGCCGAAGTGTAAGGCTTGGCTTAGCATATGATGGTTTTAACCCATTCAGGACGATGAACATAGTTCATAGCACTTGGCCTGTTGTACTCATTCCATACAACTTGCCGCCATGGATGTGCATGAAGCAACCATTTCTAATTTTATCCGTGCTTATTGACGGCCCGAAAGGACCTGGTGACAAGATTGATGTGTATATGCAACCGTTGATTGAGGAGTTGAAAGAACTATGGAATGAGGGTGTGTCAACATTTGATGCATCAACAAATCAAATGTTTCAAATGCATGCAGCTTCACTGTGGACAATTAGTGATTTTTCCTGCATACGCAAACTTGTCAGGATGGAGCACTAAAAGCGAATATGCATGTCTTTGTTGTAATAAGGAAACTACATCGTATTGGTTGAAGCATAGTAGGAAACAATCATACTTGGGTCATCGCAGATTTTTACCTACTGGCCATAAATTCCGGAAGGATAAAGTATCATTTGATGGTAGTCGGGAAGTCAGACTCAAACCAAAATTGTTGTCTGGAACTGAGATGTTGCTACAATTAGAATCTGGGGGTATTTTAACCCAATACAAGAGGGATGACCTTAAGGAGAGGCATAGGAGACAGGTAGAGAAGGAGAGAGTTGGACATCGCACCCATAGCTGGAAGAAAAAGAGTATCTTTTATGAATTGCCATATTGGGAGCACAATCTAATAAGACACAACCTCGATGTGATGCATATAGAGACGAATGTTTGTGACAATGCGAGTGTGGATCCCAACAGACAGGTTCCATATAAATTAAATTGTTTGATAGTTCAATTTTCACTAAAGATTATGTATAAAATTCGAATATATTAAGACATTATGCATTGACTAACATAGGTTCCTGATGCATCGAGTGGCCACCGGGCATTTAGGGAATCTGCAGAAGACGAGAATCCATATACACCACCACCAGAAGATCAGGTATAAAATGTATCTTTGCATTCTAAGCTAAAATGTATCTTTGCATTCTAAGTTAAGAGAGTTGTGGGAGAAGACGGGACTAGTTAAAGCCGGATTTAGCATGAAACTTGGCACACACGACCGCCTAGGCACGAGAGACTTGTAGGAGAAGACGGGGTCGAATCGGGTTCCCGATTTGGGAGTTAGAGCCGGATTTCACTTTAGGCAAACTAGTTCCTTAAAAAACTTGAATTCAAGGAGTTAACGCCCCAAAATCACCAAACGACGTCAGTTTAGCACGAAACTTGGCACACACGACCGCCTAGGCACGAGAGACTTGTGGGAGAAGACGGGGCTCGATTCGGGTTCCCGGTTTGGGAGTTAGAGTCGGATTTCACTTTAGGCAAACTAGTTCCTTAAGAAACTTGAATTCGAGGTGTTAAAGCCCCAAAATCACCAAACCGCATCGGTTTAGCACGAAACTTGGCACACACGTCCGCCTAGGCACGAGAGACTTATGGGAGAAGACGAGGCTCGAATCGGGTTCCCGATTTGGGAGTTAGAGTCGGATTTCACTTTAGGCAAACTAATTCCTTAAGAAACTTGAATTCGAGGAGTTGACGCCCAAAAATCACCAAATGGCGTCTGTTTAGCACGAAACTTGGCACACACGACCACCTAGGCACGAGAGACTTGTGGGAGAAGACGGGGCTCGAATCGGGTTCCCGGTTTGGGAGTTAGAGTCGGATTTCACTTTAGGCAAACTACTTCCTTAACAAACTTGAATTCGAGGAGTTAACGCCCCAAAATCACCAAACCGTGTCGGTTTAGCATGAAACTTGGCACACATGTCCGCCTAGGCATGAGAGACTTGTGGGAGAAGGCAGGGCTTGAATCAGGTTCCTGGTTTGGGAGTTAGAGTCGGATTTCACTTTAGGCAAACTAGTTCCTTAAGAAACTCGAATTCGAGGAGTTAACGCCCTAAAATCACCAAACGGCGTCGGTTTAGCACGAAACTTGGCACACACGTCCTCCTAGGCACGAGAGACTTGTGGGAGAAGACGGGGCTCGAATCGGGTTTCCAGTTTGGGAGTTAGAGCCGGGTTTCACTTTAAGCAAACTAGTTCCTTAAAAAACTTGAATTCGAGGAGTTAACGTCCCAAAATCACCAAACGACATTGGTTTAGCACGAAACTTGGCACACACGACTGCCTAGGCACGAGAGACTTGTGGGAGAAGACGGGGCTCGATTCGGGTTCCCAGTTTGGGAGTTAGAGCCGGATTTCACTTTAGGCAAACTAGTTCCTTAAAAAACTTGAATTCGAGGAGTTAACGCCCCAAAATCACCAAATGGCATCGTTTTAGCACGAAACTTGGCACACACGACCGCCTAGTCACGAGAGATTTGTGGAAGAAGACGGGGCTCGAATCGGGTTCCCGGTTTGGGAGTTAGAGCCGGATTTCACTTTAAGCAAACTAGTTCCTTAAAAAACTTGAATTCGAGGAGTTAACGCCCCAAAATCACCAAACGGCATCGGTTTAGCAAGAAACTTGGCACACACGTCCGCCTTGGCACGAGAGACTTGTGGGAGAAGACGGGGCTCGAATCAGGTTCCCGGTTTGGGAGTTAGAGCCAGATTTCACTTTAGGCAAACTAGTTCCTTAAGAAACTTGAATTCGAGGAGTTAACGCCCCAAAATCACCAAAGGGCGTCGGTTTAGCCCGAAACTTGGCACACATGTCCGCCTAGGCACGAGAGACTTGTGGGAGAAGACGGGGCTCGAATCAGGTTCCCGGTTTGGGAGTTAGAGCCGGATTTCACTTTAGGCAAACTAGTTCTTTAAAAAACTTGAATTCGAGGTATTGATGTCCCAAAATCACCAAACGGCGTCGGTTTAGCACGAAACTTGGCACACACGACCACCTAGGCACGAGAGACTTGTGGGAGAAGACGGAGCTCGAATCGGGTTCCCGGTTTGGGAGTTAAAGTCGGATTTCGGTCTAGTCAAAATTATTTACTAAACTATCTTTCTAATTATGTAGTAGTTAATTTTTTTTATATTTTTCTGTAATTAAAATATTAACACCATTATATTGTTATTAATTATTTTTATTTTTTTTTTTCAGATATTTCCTGCGTAGCAGTTTGCTTCTTGTAGAGTGCAGACGTGTAAAGATTATGACGAACTTCTGTTTTTGTAACCCACGAAAGAATCAAGACGAAAACTTTTTGTTTTGATTTTGATTTATGTTATTTAAATTTGTGAACAACATTATGTATGTATTATGTGACATTATGTAGTCGCATAATTTTTATTGTTATGAATTTTTATTTATGTATTGTTATGAATGGAACAACATTATGAATTTTCATCATTTGTCAACTTTTGTTTATGTATGTATTTATATTATTATGTAATTTTTGGATTTTTTTTTAGTTATTTTTCATTTAATACAAGTGATTTTTATATTTTTAATAATTTGTAAACAGGGTTTTTTTTTTCAATTTTTTTGAGATGGCAGAATACCCCGTCTCCAAAAAAAATATATATATACCAGGCTTTTTGTGACGGCACCCATACTGTCGCAAAAGGTACGGAATTTAATAAAAAAAGGCTTTAGCGACAGTATAATTTCCGTCGAGAATAGTCATTAGCGACGACTCACGTTGCCGTCGACTATAGCCAAAAGCGACGACACTTTTTAGCGACGGGATTTTTGGCGTCGCAAAAACCTCTTTTACCGATGGCAAGACTGTGCCGTCACAAAAAAACCCAGATTTCTATCCATTATTGGCGACAGAAATTTGCCGTCGCAAAAGAGAAATTTTCCTGTCGCTAAAACAATGGCAACGACACTTCCTGTCGCTAAAGGCCTTTTGCAACCCCCACTTGTCGTCGCAAAAAGATATTTTACCGTCGCAAAAGGCTTTTGAGACGGCGTGCGGAAGTATTTGCAACGGCATTTTGCCGTCACAAAAAAAAAAAAAATTTGTAGTGTATGTTTTAGAAATAGCTCAGTTCTAATAATAAAATAATAATTTAACCAAGGTTGTTTGGTCACAAAACAATAACTTACTTTTCATATAATTTTAGGGAAAGGAAACATTTATAATAATAATAATAATAATAATAATAATAATAATAATAAATCCGTAGCAAAATATATAGCCTCTAAATACAATGCAAAGAAGTAATGGCTCCTATCCTGAATAAAGTAATAATAATAATAATATTACGAAAGACCTATAATTCAATTCTTTTATAGAATCAAAATCTAATAAAAATAACCCTAAAAAATGAAACCTACACCTGGAATTTGGAAAGATCTTTGGGTATGTATTTCTTGAAATTAAAAACTCACCCATTAGATCCAAAAATCACTGGGGTGTACCAAAATCTTAGAACCCAACCACACATGATCACAACCCACACAAGCCTTGTTCCTATTCCCAACAACCCAAAGCAAATCCATTATATTAAAGACTAAAACCTGTCTCTTTAACTCCCTCACAGCATACCCAATCCACCAATTAAATATATATATATATATATATATAAACAAGAAAACACACACTACAAGAATCTGCACTTTTACCGACCACTTTCTGCGACCAATATAAAAGTTGGTGGCTAAAAGTTACCTTTTGGCGACCAAATATTTATTAGTCGCGAATGATCATTATTTTTGGCGACCAATATGAGTTGGTCGCAGAAGGTCATATTTTGGCGACCAAAAAATGAGCTGGTCGCGAAAAGTGATATGCTTTTGGCGACCAACTATAAATTTGGTCGCAGAAGGTCACATTTTGGCAACCAAAAAATAAGTTGGTCGCAGAAGATCAAAAATAAGTTGGTTGTGGAATTGGCGACCAAAATTTTAGTCCCCAAAAACTTATTTTGCCCGACCAAAAATACTTTAGTTGCCGTATATTGAGTTTTGGCTACAAACAATTTAGTCGCCGAATGGAAAAGAAAAAAATATTTTTTCTTTGGTGACCAAAAATTTGGTCGCCAAAAACTTATTTCCAACAACCAAAAAAAATTTGTTTGTGATTTGTTGTTGTTGAGGTTTGATGTGCACGTAGATCTTCAATATGATCAATCTTTCAGATTTGTCTCTGTTTTGTAGTTCTTATTAGTGGTATATATATATGTCATCTAGATATATTTTAATCTATTTATATCTATCTATTGTAGATTGAATATTATTTTTTTTGGTCGGAGAGCTCGATTCAGTAGCAATTTCAATCTCTCGATTCAAACGGCTTTCTCTTATCATATTTTCAACTGGTTCTACTTTTTAACTTCTCATGGTTTTATTTCTTATCGCCATCTTTTCTTGCAACATCGCTCATCCATCTCGACATTCTTATTTTGGTTACACTCTTTTTTGAACTTGTTTTTTTCCTTAACAGCTCTACATTTATTACCATACATCATAGCAACTTGTGAAAACCCATTTGCTTACTGGATAATGCCGGTAGGGAAGGTCAGGAGTGTGCATAGACAAGTTGCCATATTACTGTAAATCTTGGTGTGAATCTCTTTATCAATCTTCATCTTCTTATTATGTGCATTCTAATTTGTATACTTACATATTGCTATGTGTAGACGTCCCCGAACGTCCCGGGAGGGAATCCGTTTTGTTCATTTAGGGCTCACTACAGTTCGGACTCAAATGTCACGGTTCTTAATCTGATCTCGCAAAGTCTAATGCAAGATTGATAAATCACCAAAGAGTCCAAGTCCGGCAAATCGTTTTGGAAAACAAATTTTTAGAAAGAAGTGCCAAGCATAGACTGCTTTGCCAGACACAGAGTCGCCACCTAAATATTTATTTTGAGAAAATTTAGGAAACCCTGACTCGTTGCCTAAGGCCACGTGTTCATCATCACCAAAGTTGTCTCGGCTCGGGAACTTGGGTACGATTGGGGAAGGTCAGCTATGAGCACCCCCGCTCGCCCGATCAAAGATCGGCCTCTACTAACCATGATATCGATTTTTTTAAAATATTATGTGCTCTTATTCTAGTTTATTAGCCTAGAATTACTACGTGATGCACACAGCATACAAGTATAAACTGGATTGCCTAAGTTGGGACAGAGCATCACACATCCGTTTGTTTTGAAAATGGATTAAATTTTGCTACTCGCAAGTAGGCTAAAACACGGGTTTCGACGAATTATTCCAACTCAAGCAACCCAACCTTCACCCACAGGCATTCAGGCAGTTATATCACATAAGTAGTTAGCCTCATAGTAAGCATGCTATCATGGCAGTCACTCACACACAAGCAAAGATGCTAAAGCATAAGCACTCACCGAGTACTCCGAGCCAAAACAGAAACTAGTTAGTAATCAATGCATGATCCTAGTTCATCTTAAGATGGCTAATGCAACACATGCAAGATGCAACTAAGATAGGCTCGGCTATTCTAAGATGGCATGTGAGACGCACAGATAACATGTATTCAACTCGGAATTGAAATACAATGCAGTTAGTATGATGCGCCGAGCCCGGTGCATGCAAGACGAATGAAGGGATGCAAACATGCGAGCATAAGTATGTTAATTGAAACATGCCCTAATCTAACCATCGAAAGCTAGTAAATAAAAGGGAGAAAGACGTGGGATTTGAAGACATGCACACATGCACACAGACTTATTACAACATTGCCCTCGCTCGGAGGGTCCGAATAAATAATACAAACCAAATAAATAATTAACTACTCTAGCTAATTAAATATTACAAAACTTTTAATTAATTACAGGAGGAAGGTGGCCGTAGCCGCGCCTCGGAATGATGGGATGATGCATGCTCGATTTGCCTCGCCCGGAAACCCATTACCATGCCACAGTTGCCTCTGTTTACACTGCCCTGCACCTCTGAAGACCGCACATGTCCCAAGGTTGGTTCTGGAACACTCCCTGAACACTGTAGGATGTCACCGGCCAAGAGAGATGGTCACCGGCTATGGAAAAGTGGTCATCGACCAGTTGTGAGGCTCTCAGCCAACAATGCATGGCCGGCCGGCACTGAATGTGGTCGGTCAGCCATTTCTTTCTGCAGAACCCTGTTTGACAGCAACAGAGAACAGACAAGGCATGGCAATGCATTTTTAAAGAAAATGTTTGCACAACCACCCTCCCCATCATGTTATGGACTCAAGGGAGTGTGGCCCTCGGTCCTCGGGCCACCAATCATGCATTTCAATGCATGATGGCCCGAGAAGCCAAAGTGTGCAATTTCAATGTCAAATGAAATGCACACAAAACAAACAAGACGCCTCCAACCTCTATCATGGTTTGATCAAGAGGCAAGAGATGCATGATATGCTATGCAACCTAAGCATGCGAGCTAAGTATGCAACATGAACATGTGGACAAACATGCAAACATGCAAGCATGTGACAATATTCAAACAATGAGCATGCAAGACGTGATGCAACCAAAGCATGCAAACATGAAGCAATGTAACAACATTTTAGCAACATGCAAAAGATGGACTTTAAACTAATATGCACAAGCCTCAGCCATGTTTAAATCAGTGGCCATATGAGATGAGAACAAGGCCCAAGATTCATGCAAGCATGCACAATGCAAGGGCTCCAATCCTAAGGCACAAAATGCAACTTTCGAAGAGCAATGCAAGGATGAAACATGGCATACAATGGCATACATTCCAGCTCTGAAATGGCATACTAAATGATTTCAAAATGACTCCGAAGCATGCAAACACTCGTGCTATGCATTCTAGAAGGCTCAAACACCAAAGACTAGTGAAGTGCATTACACTATAGTGATGCAAAGCTATGTTCAAATGATGAAACCAACCCCAAACAGACCTTATGCATCCCTAAAACAGTGGCAAAATGATATGAGATGGTGGCTCGAAATGCATTTAAATGAAGCTCACGCAAAGGCTCATAAATGGGGTATACAAGCACAACTCTCAAACACATTTAAAGCATGGAAAATAGGAGAGTATGGCACAAGTATAAGCTCTGAAATATCATACACAATGATACTAAAGCATGCAAACACCTCGATATAAGCATGCAATAGGCTTCAAAACTCAAAGCTAAGCATGGCTATTATACTACAAGCATGCATGGCAAGCACCAATCGACCAAGAGGCCTAAAAACAAAGCTAAGGCAGCCCAAAATATGAACAAAACATGTTTGGAGTATGGCCAAAACATGCTAGAATGGAGGGCCAAAACAACATGCAACGTAGGCTAGTAAGCATGGATTACACTACATGTATATGAAACATTCAAGGCGCCACTAAACCAGCCAAAAAAAGATTCATGGCATGCCAAAATATGACCAAATACCCATTGAAATGTGTCCAATACATGCTAGAATGAGGTGCTCCTTTGGAAGGCCATGCAAGGGGTTGTTCTACACATGCAAGAAGGACATCTAACATGAAAAAATCAACTCTGGAAAAGGGTTATACAGGCCCTAAAACTCACTGAAAAAGGTCTGAAACATGCTCAAGAAGTGTGCAAATATAGGCCCCTTTGGAAGGCCAAATATGCTAGTAAACAAGACAACAAAGGAGAGGATTACCCCTCTCCTTCTTAGGACCTCAAAACACCATCCACACCACTGAAATCCAAGGGCCAATACAAGGTGGTCCCGAAGCTCACAAAAAAGGCACAAAAATGAGGCCAAACAAGGCCTAAGAGGGTGTAAACAACCCCAAACACAAAAGTGATCTTAAACAAACTTTAAAAGCATAAAAAAAATAAAACTTTTATCAGCTATAAGTTAAGCTCAAAATAGCATGCAAGATAGGCTAAAAGCCTATGCAAAAATGGGGAATAAAGAGGGTGTTTCTCACCCATGATGCACAGCTGCGAAACCAGCAGGTTCTTGGACCAAAAACCAGTCCCTTAGCCTTTGAAAATGGCCTCCAAGATGCTTAGGTTGATGATGGAGGTGTTAGGCTAAGAGTTGGTGTGCAAAGGGGCCAAGAACCAAGCAATTTGGAGCTCAAAATAGAGAGATATAGAGAGATGTATATTGTTTGCCTTAGCAAAATTTTTGGAACCCTTGCAATGGAAGAGGAGCTCTTCTTTTATAGAGGAACAAAGGTCCAAGCTTCTTGGAGAAGCTTGGAGCAAAGGGGCCAAGCTTCTCTTAGAAGCTTGTAAGGGCCAAGCTTCTTGAGGAAGCTAGAGCAAAGGGGTCAAGCTTCCTTAAGAAGCTAAGAAAGGCTCAAGCTTCTCTTAGAAGCTTGAAGCAAAGGGTCAAGCTTCTTGGAGAAGCTAGAGCAAAAGGGTCAAGCTTCTTGGAGAAGCTAGACAAGGGTTCAAGAGGTTCAAGCTTCCTCAAGAAGCTAAAACGAGGGGTTCAAAAGGTTCAAACTTTCCCAAGAAGCTAAAACGAGGGGTTCAAAAGGTTTAAGCTTCCTCAAGAAGCTAAAACAAGGGTGCAAAAGGTTCAAACCTCCTCAAGAAAAGATCTCGGCCAGAAAAAGTGGCCGATTGATCAAAACAATGGCCGGCCGACCAAAAACATTGCCAACCGGCCAACACTTTTGGCCAGTAGCAAGAAAACAGGGCCGGTGGCCTCAGGCCATGGCCAATGAGGTGTGGGGATGGCCAACAAGCTATTTCCTACCCTCAGAAGCAAAACAACAAGTGTTTGGTGCAAAACCAAACACAAAACAAACAAGTCCAGAGGTCTTGAGGCAAGGCGCGTAGCCGAAGCCGCCGAGAACTCAAGACGAACACAAACATGGGTGATCATCGAGTGTTCAAACGATGACGTCCAAGTCTTGAGGATGGTCAAAAATGGGGTGTCTACACTATACTGATATGAGTGCTTTTGTATGTCATTTTGGATGATTGATGAATTGCCACAATCTCATTCTAAAATAAATTGGGGATGTGAAAAACATAGTTTGAAGCTTTAGGAATTGAAGGGATAAATTGATAAATCAACTATTTGATCTTGAATCAAGATAAGTAACAACCGTTAACTAATCCCTTTAGTTGTACTCATCAAGTAAGATAACTGGTTTGTGGTTTTTTTAATGTATCTTTGTGAAAGGACTTTCTTTCTTCTCCTTTTCTTGAAGTTAGGGAATTAGAGTAAAAGCTTAAAATGGAAGACGTGGTTTTTGTAGTTAAAACTGATCTTTCTTTCCTTTGTATTTTTCTTTTTCTTCCCCTTTCTGTGATGAATGTTTGAAAAAGAAAAAGGAAGCAGCAAAAGAAGAAGAAGCAGAAAATATAACTCTGTCAATTGTACAACGTTACAGAGCCTAAAAAATGATGAATAGCCTAAAGATTGGATAGTTATAGGTATCTTATGGGTTAAACAGATTAGAGCTTCAGGTGTTGTTTCTTTATAGTAAGCTGCCTTTCTTGATACTTCCATGCCAAAGACAGTATTCTATTGTAGTTGTGATGTATTGAACTATAAAAATCACCTCTCTTATGATCACACAAGTTTTATTTTTCAGTATTGGCTGAAGTTTAAGTTAAATGAATCTAGATTAACTGCAAGCAAGTTTTTCTAATAATAAATTCTATTATTATCATTAATTTTAATTAAAAAATAATAATAAAATGTTTCCCCTCAATATAATCATTTTTCTAACATGATAATCATTAGGAATATCAGCTAGGACCTTGTTTCGCTTGGACTAAAATAAGAAAACTTGCAGCAACTAACACATGGCTAACTGGGGTGCATTCCATTCAAGTAATAATTGACACAAACTTGTTAGAAGTTAGAATTGTTTTTCTATTGAATCAACAAACATCTATTTAAATTTCATAGGTTCATATTTTAATTTTTTGTAATTTGAAAAAGAAAAAAAAAGGAAAACTTATATTGTCCGCCTTTTTCTCAGCTTTCCTATGGCAGTTGATAAGGTTTACCATGCTCCAACTCTTGAAAAACCTAAGGTTTCACGCTAAGGGAAAGGAGATAGTAGACAATGACATTCTAACTTGGGCTAACCACAAAGTGAAGAGCTCAGGCAAAAAATCTCAAATGGATAGCTTCAAGATAATTAACAAAGCATGGTCCTTGTAATATGATTGGGTTTTTGAGCCATGACTGATGATTTGGTACTTTGTGCAACTTTCGATAGGACAAAAACCTTTCAATGGGACTTTCTTCCTAGAACTTCTTAGTGTTGTGGAGCTGAGGGTTGTTAACTGGAGTGTCGTTACTAAGAATGAAACTGGTATGTTACTCTTAATACTGTTGGCTTTTTATATTTATCAAAAAAAAAAAATACTGTTGCCTTTTTATCTGACATAATTCTTGAAATTGGGGTCTTTGATTCTTGTAGTTCATATATGGTTGACAATTTTCTCTCTTTTTATTTTACTGAAATTTCACTACGGAGACTGAAATTTTTCAACACTACGATAAGAAAACCATAATGCACCAATTTTGCTTCATTGGGCTTCCTATAGTGCATGAAATCATAACTAATATAGAGAAGTAGAATATAGTTCCAATCATTTATCTGTCACTATAGAAATTATGGGAAAGTGAAATAATTTACATGGTAATTGTGATTTAAGCTCCCCTAACAGGCCCATTTGTGGAAATAACTATCTGATCCTAGTTTTGTTATTTTAACCTCAGATGAGGATAAGAAGTTGAATGCAACGTATATCATCAGTGTTGCTTGAAAGCTTGGGTGCTCCATTTTCTTATTTATGTGATGTAATCCTATTTTGGGATTCTTTTAATTAATATCATCATAGGAGGTGTTTATATCCTATTTATGTTTGTAAAAGTGATTAACTTACTTATCCTGCATGAACCAATACGAAATTTACTTTACAAGAGTGAAATTCATTATTTAACCATAGAGGAGAATCTGGACTATATTTTCTATTGCTCAAAAAGTTTTGGTCTGCAATGAATCATTATCATGCTTTTGTATTTAATTTATGTCATAATATGAGAGATTTTCATCTTCTAATGCATTGATTGTTGGTTTGGAGTTTAACAGATATGTCTGGATTTCATGGATTGATATGTATATGAAATATGTAAAATTGATTGATGTTCATATATTTGATAAATTGCCTACAAGAGATGTTTCATCTTCATGAATTGATTGCTTGATAACCTGCCTACAGGAGATGTTTCATTCTCATAGCTAGTGTATGGGGGAGATGGACAATATGGAAAAAATTTGAAGAAAAAGAAAAATTAAGCATGTAGTATTTGAATTCTCTCCCCACTCTCTATTTTTGTAATGAAATAAGATTTTTTTTCTCTATGGCTATTAATCCTGTATATGAAATTTAGGTTATGTATGCATTTGTATGCATATGATTACCAAAGTTGTTGCTTTTAAAGTTAATCTTAATTATTTCTTAATATCTCATGTGTCACTGGTTTTTTTCAGGATACATGGGAGGAGTTAGATCCGGATGAGCTATCATATGATGTAAATTTGTCTATTGAATCTGACCTTTAAAAGGCACTCGTGAATGAATAGTTGGATACTGACTTCCAATGTTATCATTGTGACAACCCTACATTCAACACTCTTGCAATTTGAAGAAGCTAAAACTTATTGCAAGTATTCTGCTAGATGTGACTTACAAACCTTTGTTTAGGACTAAGGAAAACTTGATGCATAGCAAATGAGTCTGTAGTTGTCTTATGTATGCCATCTTTGTTGTCTGTTTAAAATCACAATTTGGGAAATTATTATTTTGGGTCATGTAGAGAAAGATAGAAATGTGTATGATTTTAATATGAACTCTTTGGTTGCAGCATACGGTAATACCTCTTCAGCATCATGTAAGCTTTGGTCTTAATCTTGTAAGTCGGTCCTTTGAATTTCAGGTAAATGTTTGCAGTGTAGACAATAGTTAGTTACGAGTCTCACTCAGTGTCTTTTTCCTTGGTACTCCATAAATTTCCAATTTTTATTTTTCTTATTTTGATGTAGGCTGATGCTTTTGCTCAGAAGCTTGGCTATGCCTCACTGCTTCGAGCAAGACTCGTGAAACTAATTTTCCTTTTATTTTCATATGTCATCTGTTATCTTTGTTATGTTTGATTTTTGCAGCCATTGGCAACAGTTTGGAGAAGTGGTGGAATTGTTTATGTTCGTCCGTATTTAGAGGAACTTGCTACCTTTTTAGTTATTTGTTGTTTATTTACGCTTTTTTTGTTTGGGCCACATTTTCTGCCATTTGGTACAATGGAAAACGTTTTCCATGGTTAACGAAAATTAAGCCTGTTCGGGTGAAATATGTTTCACTTTTAAAAGGTGGAAAATTTTTCCGGGCTAAAATTTTACTACCACCACCACACTAGCACTGCTACCACCACTCCATCACTATTAGCGAACATAAGAAAGCTTTTTCTCCAAAAACATTTTCTGGAATAACTTTTCTATTAAAACAAACAGATCGTTAATTATCGTTGTTCTGTTTCTGTGGTTCTTTGACTATGTGCCTTTACCTTTTTCTTTTTTCCTTTTTTTTCCTCTGTTTTTTGGTTCTTGTTGATGGTGAGTCAAAATTGGTCTGGAAATTGGTCATGCATCTTGAGCAGGGCGGGGTAAGAAAATAATATTAATAACCAAGTATTTTTTTTCTTGTCCTGTCATGGGCCACATAGCATTTGTGTGTTTGCAATACAGCTATGTTCTGATATATGCATAAGATAATATGATTAACAGTTGTGCTAGACCAAGCCTCATCTCTTTTAATAGTACTATGGGTGATCAAATACTTCTATTCTAAACATATTATAATAAATTCATAATTGTTATAGGACTTCATAATGTTATGAGTCTTTGAATTGCTGATTAACCGAGCTAATAATGGCTTTTTCAGGAAGAGAACCTGTCAGCTATGAATACTGATCCTTTGTATTCTGCCTATCACTATTCTCATCCTCCCTTTGTTGAAAGACTTGCTGCAATTGATGAACTTGACAAGAAGGAAGACTGAAAACGAACACAGGCTACCTAAAGCCAGTGAATGCACTTTGTAGTCCATTTTATACTCTTTTTAACTTGAGCAATTTCAAGCTCTAGAAATCATTGGTTTTGAGTTTCGCCGTATGAGTCCTGTTGAAATTGGCATTTCTCTGTTCTGGTATTAAATTCCACACCCAACAAAGGTAAGGTTGAGTTATGGGGATTTTCTGAGTTAGGTAAAAAAAATTACAAAAATGAACAGGAAATAGTTTAATGTAACTGAGTTGCTTTATGTATTATTCTTTTGCATGCTCCATGTCAGTTTTTCAAAAATGAAAACACTTCTTGTCTGCCATGTTGTATCCTGACTTTCCTAATCAAAGGGGCACATCTTGTTCTTTACAAGTACTCTTCAGATATTGCTAGGTAGTAGTCACACTTGTGTGGAGCTGGTGAGACTTGTGGGTTGAGTGATGTTGAGCATATATATATATATATATTCTAATGTTTGTTGTGCAGATTGGCAAGCTGGTACATATTGTGAGGGAATTTTTTGTTTGGTGAGTTGAGATGAATGTAAGCATATATTTTGTAGTGTTTTATGTGTGAGTTGAGTGTGTGGGTTGAGTGGCTAAGGACTATGTTGTGTGTTTGTTCTCAATCTGTTTTGTTCTTTCCTTTTGGTTCTCATTGGTGGTTGTTATACTATTCAAAATGGGTCTCTTATGTGTTCAACACCCCCATAGACCCTGTTATGTGGCGGTTGAACATGTGTAATCCTATGTTTGAGTGGTTAGTTCTAGTATGGAGCTTATTTTATTTATTATTTTTTTGGTTTTCTTTTTTACTGATATCAACTTCTTTATGTTGCCTTTCAGATTGAACTGAAGATTGGACCAGTTGATTTTTGATTTCCTACAACCAATTAGACCAGACACTGTTTCACTCACTACATTGAGTTTCGCATGCACACTTTTTTAGTATTATATCATTTTGAGACATTCATGAATGAATGGGCTCTATATGAAGAGTTTTAAACATCTTACCTTATTGTAGAACTAAATAATTGCCTTTTTATTTTTATTTTTATTCTTCAAGCAAAAACTGCAGGTGCTTAGCAGCAAAAGGAGAGGAGTCTAGTGAATGTCAAAGATTTGCCAAATATTACCGGTCCCTTTGCCTAGGTGAATGGGTGAGTGCCATTGCTGTTAAAATAACTTTTTTCTTGGTTTGTTTTGACTTGGCAATTTCTTCTAATATGTTTGGATGCATTATGGTAAATAGGCTTAATGAGTTATATTTTGTCCTGTTTGCACAGATAATGAACTAACTACAATTATATTAAATTAATCAATTTCACTTTTATGCTTATTGACTCCTTAATATACTAATATTATGTAGCTTGGCTTTTTTATTTTATAGTTTAGAGTATGTGCTTATATGTTTACACCAAGCCTTGATGAATCAGTTTTCTAGATAGAATAGCTACTTTATTTATTTATTTATTTTATTATTATTATATTTTTGAAAGGGTTGAAGTGCTAGTTAAATTTCAGTTATGATAAAATTCTTTAGTTAAAATGATATTTGATTTGTAGAATCAAGAAATGCTTTTAGTGCATGCACATATATTTTAAGGCTAATGATGCTTTGTGAGAAAATGTTGAGCAACTAAAAATAATATATTGATAAACTGAGTTACAAATTGGATTGGTGTGATTTGGTTCTTTGTTCCCATAGTTCATCTTGGCTCAGAATATTGGTTAACCAACTCCCTCAGGTTTAGGCTAGGATTGGGAATGAACTTAAAAACTGAACCAATTTATGACTTCAACAATCTTACACGTGAAAACAAAGACAGACTTTCACTTATAAACAAGTTTATAGTTATCTTACTATATGAGACTTTCTTTTTTGGTGCTCCACTCAGAGAGAGTCCTATATGAGACTTTCTTTTTTGTTGCTCCACTCAGAGAGAGTCCTATATTGCTTGGGAAGAAGAAAAGTTTCCCACTAACTTATGTAATGGCATCCTCAATGTCTCTATCTTTCCACATATTGCGTTATTGAATTGGGCTGTTGGATTAGTGAGCTTAGCTACTGACACCTGATGATGGTATTTTTGACATGGAAGAGATGCTTATCTTTTGAAGATAGCTAAGAATAAATGGAGTTCCCAAGAAGTTTTTGAATTTATGAATAAGAATTTTACACTAGTCTGATCTGTGTGTGGGTGCAAGCACACAAGATACATATAGACCAAAGAAAAAAACAGAAAAAAAAAAAAAAAAAACAATTTAGATAGCATAGTTGTTTAGAAATAGGTCTCTTGATTGTAGTTTGCCTTATTTAGAATTTGTTTTGCCTCAGTCATAAGCTTTGGTTTTCTTTGATATAAATGTGGGATTGGCTATGGTTCAATTTTCAAAGTCACAATATAGAAAGCTTTGTTCTATTCTTATACAGAAAGCTTTATGCAGTCATATGTGATCCAAGTGGACCTCTTTATTTTTGCAATGAGAAGTGTGCAAGACCGAGGAATTAGTGACTATTTAGGCTGCATTTGATGTTTGGGATATGTCGAATTAGTGACTAATTTGTTTGTATATTATATCCCAAATTTGTTCAACTTGTGGTCTTTGGACCATGTCTTTTTAAGGAATCAACTTCTTTTTCTTTTTGTTTTTCTTTTTACCTGATGAATTCTTCAGTTCTCTTGATTGTGAATCAATTTATGTCTTCATGTTGAATTTTTTGATCAAGTATTATTTTCTCTATGTGCCTGCAAAATTTGTTTATACTATATCTTTGGTGTGTTCATCTTTGATAATAGGTTGGTTGGTGCTATGACAGTGCATTGAGGAAGTGGCATTTGGAATTTATAATTCTTGTGACACTACTTGATGAAGTGTAATGCTTTGTTTAGCAATTTTTATTTTTATTTTTTTGTATTGAGTTGCAAAATTAGAAAATGAATATGACTCATCTTTATTTTAAATGGAATTTAATTATTGTTTGATGATTTAGTGAAGTTACAAGAAAGGAAATTTGATAATTATTGTTCCTAAGTTTTTTCTTTTTTAAATGTTATTGTTTCTTAATTGTGGTTGGGTTGAATGAATTTTGTTCGATATTGGATTGAATGTTTATAAACAAAAATTGATTGTTCTAAAAAAAAAGAGATTTGGCAACTAAAAAATTGGTTCGCAAATTTTACACTTTTGCGACTAAAATCATTGGTCGGCAATTCCTTACCTTTTGGCGACTAAATTGTTAGTCGGCGATTCATCTACTTTAGGCGATTAATCTGTTTGGTCATGGAATGTGACAATTGGCAACAAAGATATTTGGTCGGGAAAATATCACTTTTCGCGACCAAAGTGTTTTAGCGACAAAATGGATTAGTCGCAGTAATGATATATTTAGCGACTAAAAATTTAGTAGGCAAATCTAACTTTTTCCGACCAACAAAAATTTTGGTCGCGAATTACTTTTACCGACCCTCAATTGGCGACCAAAGTAGCGACCAAAAAAATTGGTCGCGGATAACTTTTGCTAACCAAAAATGGACTTTTAGCAACCAAGTTTTTTGTCGGCAAACGTGTTATTTCTTGTAGTGACACCTGCATACATTTATATTTTTAGTTACATATTTAGTTGGAAAAAACTTGGGACCCCAAAGTTAGGGACTCTCATGACTCACAAATATGTGTAATTGGTTCATGTATGTTTTTATTATTATTATTTTTCTCTTTTTTTTCCTCTCTCTCTCACATAAGATGATGTGGGGGTTGTGGGGCTAGAGTTTTTGTGAGGGTTTCAATTATTACTTTATTTAGATATCTAAAAAATATACCTACATATCTAATCATCAAAACACACCACAACAACCCTATTGCTTTACACCCGCCATACCCAACAATTCCTCTGTCACAGATGTACTACTCTCACACACAAACAAACCGAAATACACATGCAATATATGTTACTACCCATTTAACTTTATTGTTTACATTAATACAAGTATGTATGTAGGTATATCCATATAAACAATTCCTAAAACCCACCAACCACACAACACTCACAACGGCTACAAAGGAAATTAATAAAGAAAATAAGAATAAAAGGAAAGATAATGAGGGAATAACGTTGCTAATAGACATCACAAAATTGAAACAATCTGAGGCACCCTTTACGCAACCACCTTACCGTCTCTCTCCCTCTCTCCTTTCTCTCTCTCACGGCTGCTATGTTTTGAAAGTAATTAAAGAATTTAGGGTTTTTATTTCATTTATATTATTAAGATATAAATCATAAAATAATTACTTTCCTTTTTTTAAATTTATTTTATTACTCTCTCCAATAATTAAAAATATATATAACTATAAGATTGAAGTATACTTATTAATTTCTCTCCTACTTTTATTATAAAAAAATTAATAATAATAATAATAATAATAATAATAATAATATTTTAATTCAACTTAATTGAATAATAATTAAAATTTCAAATTTTACAATAGCATCAATAGGGGTAGTAGGGATAGACAATGGTAGTGGGATGGTAATGATGGTAGTCCGGTGGTGGTAGTGGTAGTGGTTGTGCCAGGTGGTAGTAAGGGAAGCGATAATAGTGCAGGTAGGATGGTACTAGTGGTAATAGGATGGTTACGATAATGGTAGTAGAATGATAGAGGTAGTTGGTAGTAGTGGTGATGGTGGTGATGGTGGTAATGGTGGTGTAGTGATTGTGAAGTAAAAGGCAGTGCTGGTGGTGGTGGTGGTGACAATAATAGTGGTGTCACGATCCAAACTCGTCTCTATAGGTTTAGCATCATGACTGGCCAGTAAATTTGAGATTACCTACAGCCTCAATAGACAAAATCAATGTCAGTATAATTTACAGGGCTTAGCGGAAGCAATATGAAACATAAAGATGAACCATGGAGTTGTGCATGCATGAAAAACCGCATATAATAGCTATATAGCCACTCTCACATATGTACATTCGCACAACACGAAAAATCTTTAGCACTTAGTACATAAGTCAAATGTCCATAGTTTTAAGTTCAAAATAGGCCCCAAATAACAACACAAAAATACAAAATAAAAGCTGTATCACAATAGAGGTTTTGACTTGCTTGGCTTCACTCAAGCCCAAGCTTACTCCAACCAGGGAGCTTTCAAAACAACTAACACAGGGGTAGACTTCGATGCTTCTCTATCCTTGTTGCTCAGTTTGCTCACCTACATATACATATAAATAGCGAGCTATGCCCAATGAGTAATAACAGAATAAAAGAGGTAAACAAATGAAGTTCGATAATGTTTCAATACAATTCCCATTTCAATTCAATTCACAATGGTCCAATAATAGCACAATAGCAATAGTCTTTTCAAATGATACATCCAATAGAGTAACAATATTTCGATATCCATGGGACCACAAAGTTCGATCAATGGGACCACGAGGGTCAATCAATGTTCCATAGTCAATGTGACCACGAAGGTCTAACATCAGAGATCTCTATGTTTCAATTATCCAATGGGCCACGGTATTGTTTCCTCTCGTGTGAGGGCCAATGGACCATGGTATTGTTTCTCCCAAGCAAGGGCCTATTAATCAATGGGCCACGGTATTGTTTCACCCGGACAAGGGCCTCACTATTGGATACCACGAATACAATTTAAAGAAGAACTTCATTCATTAAAGGAAAACAAAATTCCAACAAACTAATCATATAAAAATTTTGAAAGTAAATGTAATTTGAACATATCTTTATAAAGTTACTACTCACAGTGGGTTAAATCAATGCTAGGCCTCGAACGTCTACCTATACAAAATACATAGCAAAAACGCATTGAGGTTCCTTTTTGATGTAATGTTTAATCTCAATTCAATTCGCTTCATGTATGTTTCTACATCAATTCCTTATTATTGATGTCTTAATCAATGTCCAAGAATACTGTAATAAGCATGAGAATGCAATGATGCACTTATGAAAGCTTTTTGAAAGTTGCTGAAAACAAGGTGTTTGCTCGAGCGCACACTTTGTCACTTGAGCGGCCCATCAATATGCCAAGGGTTCGCTCAAGCGCACATTTTGTCACTCGAGCCATTTGTGATGACTACAAAAGTACTAGATGCTCGATTTTCACACTCGACGATCGCTCGATAATCACTCGAACCATGTGTAAAAGTGGGTTAGCTCGAGAGCGTGCACTTGGTCACTCGAGCAATTGTGCAATTGTCTATAAAACTACTAGGAACTTGAAATGTACACTCGAGCGACACTTCCATCACTCGAGTTAACTGCTCAAATTCTAGAATATCTATAATTATGTTTGAAGTTGAAACTTGCAATTTAATGGTTCAAACTTTGCATAGTTGGTACAAAAACAAGGTAAATCATTTTAGAACATGAAAACATAGTCAATTTGAAACCAATTGCTCAAAATCATGCTCCAAATTCCAAATTTAAGCTTAAACTATAAATTTAAAACCATGCATGACATGAATTGCACTCTTTTCTTTTCAAAACTCCCATGTATGAGATGAGAAATGTTAGAACTATGAAAGATCTTCAAAAATGTCAAATATAACTTCATGAATGTGAAAAATTTCATGGGATTCAAACACAAATTGGTGATTCATGCATGTATGTATACAAGCATGCTCAATTCTTCCAAATTCATGGTAATTCAAGCTTCATCTACACAATTACGTGCAATGAACTTAGGAACTTGATGAATTCAACTTCTGTATGTTTCATTTTCAAAGTTTAAGGATGAATTTCATACCTAGAGTTAAATTCAAGTACAATCCTAGCTCGATTCTTCAAGCCTTCTACAAATCTCTACAATTCTCACCTTTCTCTATAGCGATCCCGGGTTTACCCTTGATGTACAGTGATCCGGACATGTGTCTGTGGATGTTGGTAGTTGATTATTATCTTGTTTACATCCTTTTACTTCGTATTTGAGTTATAGGATGTGTTGGGCAGGTTTGTTACAGGTTGGTTGAGTTTAGAAACCAAAACTAGTTGCCCAGATTTTGACCCGTCCGCTCGAGCGGGGGTTTTGGTGCTCGAGCAGGAATTGCACCCATCCAGTATTTCCTATGCAGTGTTGGATGCTCGAGCGTGGTATTGGCCGCTCGAGCGGGGTTGTGTGAGTGCCGCTCGAGCGGGGAGTTGGAAGCTCGAGCGGAGACCTGGTTCTGTAAAAGTTCTGGGAGTGGGTATCTGACGCTCGAGCAGGATTGTTGGCGCTCGAGCGGGAGTCTGTGAGTGACGCTCGAGCGGGGTGTTTGACGCTCAAGCGGGTCGACTGGGTTTAAGTTCCATGTTTTGACTTTTCAAATCACTTTTTCACTTTCTCTTCTCTCTCCTACTTTTCCAAAACCACCATTGTTGAGCCTCTCACTCTAGAACTCTACCTTCTCTCTAGGTTTTGATCTAGTAGGAGTGATTTGCTCATCTTTGGCCTTTACAAAAAAGTTGTTGATCGTCGAGGGCTACACTTTAATTTGAAAATTTCGAGATTTGGAGCACGTTGGGTTTTGTCTTCTTCTCCCTTGGAGCTCCGAATTTGAGGTAGGGATATCCTACTCCTCTCTATGGATTTTGTCTTTAAATTTTGGTATTTTGAGATGTTGGGGTTGGTTTGGTAATTTGGTAAAAGTTTGGGGTTTTTGTGTTATTTTACAAAAGTTGGGGTTTTATTTATAATAAACCTAGATGCATGTTTGGTATAGAGAAATGGAATAAATGTTGAATCATTGATGAAAATGGGACCTAAGGGTTGAAATGGTAATTATGGAAAATGACCTAATTACATTATTTGATTAATTGGGATAATTAATTGTGAGAAATGAGGAAATGAAATGGAATTGTCGAGATTGGGAATGTATGGGGTTAAAGGGTGTAGTTGAATTATTTATCACTCACCGAATTAAAATGTTGATTGAACATCCATTGTGCATTTATTTTCTGTATAGAGATAATTGCTTTGGGCTATCGGTGGAGAATAGTCGTGATTGTTGTAGACAATGCATGATGATTAGGCAAACGGAAACTAATCAATGGAATGTGTCATGGAATTTGACGGTTGATAGAATACATTAACTGTATGTATTGAGTGATTGTATATAGAACCAATGTGTTTGTATACGTTATGTGTAGAGGAGGAGATGGGGGATGTACTCCGCGGTTTAGGGGAAGATGGGGGATGTACCTCTAAACCGGATAGTGTTGGGAGAAGATAGGGGATGAACTCCGTAGATACAGCTCATATGCTTGTCTAGAGAAGTGAAGATAGAGCTCATATGCTTATCTTTGTGAAGTGTGGATACAGCTTATATGCTTATCTGTGAATGTGGGATATTGTCGTTGTACATATCTGTTGAGAATGTGGATATAGCTTATATGTTTATCTATGAATGTGGGATATAGTTTTTGTACATATCTGTTGAAATGATGATCGAGCTAACATGCTTATCTGTTGAAAAAGGGAAAATGAAAAGTAACTGGGACTCATAAGTCGTATGACATAAATATGTGATTTATGTGAATGTATCAGCGTTGGCCATCTATCAATTGCTAATCTTTTAGTCATTGTTCATGGTTGGTTTAGTGTATTTCTACTGGGCTGTGGCTCACCCTATATGGGAATATCATTTTCAGGTACAGGTAGCATGCCACCTCCAAGAACATAGCTTGGGAGGCTAGAGGCGGACATACTTTTGTCGTTTTATTTTTGATGTATTACATGTAAATTCAAGCCAAGGGCTTAATGTATAAACGAGTTAGTACTCTTTTGTTGTAACCAAGTGTTAACTTGGAAAGCTGTAAGCCTGTAGGGCATTTTGCTTTTGTTGTTAACATGTAATACTTTTGTAATGAAACTCTGATGAATAAAAGAATGTGGTTATTTCATATGTCAACGAATGTTATATTTTTTAGGGCGTCACAACTTGGTATCAGAGCGTACCGGGTTCGAATACTTTGGGTACGTGGGAAGTGATTAGTATCACAATGGGTTTGTCTCGCTTGATAGAGACTTAGATGTAGTGTCATATGCTATGTGTTTAAATTGATAACATGCTTATGTGACTATGTGGGTATGGGATTTAATTTCTAGGATGTTGATTGGACCCTTGGGTTTCTGGGAGTCTTGTTGGAAAAGCACTTGATCAATGCTGTTTCTAACCGGAACTCTAGTAACGCCTCAGGACTATCATTATCCGGAGATGAAATTCGTAAGTGCTTATGTGTTTATGTGCTTACGTGGAGTGAATTACAGTTGTCCATGCATTAGGACGTGAGTGTTTAGTTTTGGCACATTTGTGAATGTGCTAACGTTCTGTATTACCTTTATTAGGATGTCAGGACGAGGAAGAGGTGCTAGGCGTGGTAGGCCTGCGAGGCAGGAGGTACCGTTACCGGAGGAGGTTCCGGCAGTGCAAGAGGGAGTTGGTCAGGCCAATGTGGCCGAGCCAGTGGGTCAGCAAGCCATGGGTGCCTTGGTCAGAGAGATAGCAGGAGCTTTGGGTATTCTTAGAGCTGGGAATTAGGCAGCTGAGGCAGGGCCTTCCTTCTTGAAGAGGGAGTTTTTCCGGTCTAATCCGGATGAGTTTATCGGGGATCCGAAGGAGCCACTGAAGGCTGATGAGTGGCTAGAGCAAATGAGTAAGACGTTCGAGATGCTTGGCATCGAGGACGGAGCACTGAAAGTGACCTTGGCATCCTTCCAGCTGAAGGGAGATGCGGGTCAATGGTGGAAGCACGAGAAGGCTCGTGTTGGGGGTACATGGGAGGCGTTTGTAAATGCTTTTCCGGAAAGGTTTTTGTCTGCAGCAGCTAGGGAGAAGCTGAGGGATCAGTTTAGCCGGCTTAAACAGCAGGGCTTGTCAGTGGCCGAGTTTGAGGCTACTTTTACCAGTCTGTCCAGGTTTGCACCTGAACTGGTGGCGTCTGAGGAACGCCATTGCTATGAGTTTGAGCGGAAGTTGAGGCGGGGCCTCAAGTTGAGAGTTGGTGGGTCGTACATCTGAGAGTATAGACACCTGGTAGATGCCACTGCTCATATGGAAATTATGATGCAGGAAGAGGAGGAAGAGCAGAGGGGCTCCAAGACGAGCCAGGATGGCCAGGGTGATGGCAGGAGGCAGAGGGGTTGTAACCCTCAGCAGTCTCAGGGAGCAGTTTCTAGATCGACCTTTCCAGTGCCAAGTGTAGGCTCGGGGAGAGGCAATCAGGGGGAGTTTGCTTGTTACAAGTGTGGCCAGCTGGGTCACAAGGTTTCAGTTTGCCCACAGAAGGGTGGAGGTCAGAGAGCTGCTTCTTCTTCAGCTAGACCGCAGAGTCAGAGTTTGGGCAGAGGGCAGCCCTTGTCTTGTTATCAGTGTGGACAGCCTGGGCACCTGAAGAGGTTTTTCCCGCAGTTGAGTGCCACTTCGGGAGCGTCGGGTTCTAGACAGACGCAGGGATTTCAGCCAGCTCAGTCTGTGCAGGCCTCGAGGGCCAATCCGGGGGCTTCGTCGTCCCAGTCTGTGCAGCAGTCTTTTGCTCCTAGAGGTGAGCAGGTAGACCAGGGGCCTACAGGGCGCGTGTATGCTGTTACCGCGCAGGATTTAGTACCGGCTCCATCGGTGGTGAGAGGTACTTTTCTGTTTTGCAACTCGGTTGCTAATGTGTTGATAGACATGGGGTGCATCTCATTCTTTTGTATCTGCTGCATTTGCATCTGTTTTGGAATTGGAGTTAGCACAGTTAGCATCTCCTATTTGTGTAGTGTCACCTCTTGGTGGTGAGTTGATCCTGAAACAGGGTGTTAGAGGTTGTGATATAGAGGTCGCCGACCATAGGCTTCCTTTTTCGTTTGTTGTCATGCCCATGAAGGGTTTTGATGTTGTTTTGGGTATGGACTGGCTATCGTCATACCGGGCTGTTATCGATTCCTACCGCCAGAGGGTCACGTTATGTACCTTGAGCGGGGATTGTTTCCATTTCTTGGGAGACCGGGTTGGTAGTGTTTTGCCACCGGGGTATGATTCGCGAGGGCGAAGTGAGCTTAGTGGTCTACTTGCTAGCTTTGAGAGTGGTGAGTGTGATGAGACCCAGATTGTATTGCCGAGGGTGGTTTGTGAGTATTCGGATGTCTTTCCCAAAGATCTTGTTAGTTTGCCACCTCACCGAGAGATAGAGTTCTCTATTGATCTAGTGCCCGGCACGGTGCCAATTTCTATGGCACCTTACCGTTTTGCTCCAGCAGAGTTGGTTGAGTTGAAAGTTCAGCTCCAGGAATTGCTAGATAAGGGTTTTGTTCGCCCTAGTGTTTCACCGTGGGGAGCACCGGCCCTCTTTGCTAAAAAGAAAGATGGTGCCTTGAGGTTGTGTATAGACTACCGGAAGTTGAATCGGGCTACGGTTAAGAATAAGTACCCTATGCCCCATATAGATGATTTGTTTGACCAGTTGAAGGGTTCCCGTTGTTTCTCTAAGATAGACTTGAGATCGGGTTACCACCAGTTGAGGGTCAGGGAAGAGGATATTCCAAAGACGGCATTCCGTACGTGGTATGGCCATTATGAGTTTCTGGTGATGCCATTTGGGCTTACCAATGCACCGGCAGTCTTTATGGACTTGATGAACCGGATTTTTCGGGAGTTCTTAGATCGATTTGTGGTTGTCTTCGTCGACGACATTCTTATCTATTCGCCTTCTGAGGAGAAGCACGAGGAACACTTAAGAGTGGTGCTTGAGTTGCTTAGAGCCCATAGGCTGTATGCCAAGTTTGGGAAGTGTGAGTTCTGGTTGAGGGAAGTCAAATTCTTAGGCCACGTAGTATCCAGGGAAGGGGTGTCTGTTGATGCATCCAAGGTAGAGGCAGTGCAAGATTGGGCACAGCCTAAGAGTGTGTTTGAGATCCGCAGTTTTCTGGGATTGGCTGGGTATTACTGCCGGTTTGTGAAAGATTTCTCCAGGTTAGCATCACCATTGACTAGGCTGACTCGGAAGGGAGTCAAGTTTGTGTGGAGTGAGACTCGTGAAAAGTCATTCCAAGAGCTGAAAGTTAGATTGACCACCGCTCTGGTGTTGATTATTCCGGAGAGAGGGTTGGATTATGCGGTTTATTGGGATGCCTCACGAGAGGGTTTGGGTTGTGTGTTGATGCAAGAGGGGAAAGTGGTAGCTTATGGCTCACGTCAGTTGAAAATACACGAGAAGAATTACCCTACACACGACCTAGAGTTAGCAGCTGTGATCTTTGCCTTGAAAGTCTGGAGGCACTACCTTTATGGTGAGAAGTTCGAGGTGTTCTCGGACCACAAGAGTTTGAAGTATCTGTTTACACAGAGGGACTTGAATTTGAGGTAGAGGAGATGGATAGAGTTCATTGAGGACTATGATTTTGAGTTGCACTATCACCTGGGAATCCGTTGAGGCTGCGGCCTTGTTTTCTGTTGTTGCGCAGCCTACACTTGTGACACGAGTGTTAGAGGCACAGAGAGGTGACCTTGAGGTAGAATCCCTCCGAGAGAAGATCTCCATTGGGAAGGTTGAGAAGGGTTTGACGGTGTATCCCGACCAGAGTGTGAGATACCGAGACCGTTTGTTTGTGCCGGGGTCTTGCCGAGAGGAAGTACTCCGAGAGTTTCACCATTCGCGCCTTGCGGTGCATCCGGGAGGTACTAAGATGTATCAGGATTTGGGTCGCCAGTTTTGGTGGCGGGGTATGAAGAGGGATGTGGCTGTTTTCGTATCGAAGTGCCTTACTTGCCAGCAAGTGAAGGCCGAGCATCAGAGGCCAACGGGTATGTTGCAACCCTTGCCTATTGCCGAGTGGAAGTGGGAGCATATCACTATGGACTTCGTTGTAGGTCTTCCGAGGACTCAGCGGGGTAGTGATGCTATTTGGGTGGTTGTAGACCGGTTGACTAAGTCGGCGCACTTTACATGTGTCTGTGGATGTTGGTAGTTGATTATTATCTTGTTTACATCCTTTTACTTCGTATTTGAGTTATAGGATGTGTTGGGCAGGTTTGTTACAGGTTGGTTGAGTTTAGAAACCAAAACTAGTTGCCCAGATTTTGACCCGTCCGCTCGAGCGGGGGTTTTGGCGCTCGAGCGGGAATTGCACCCATCCAGTATTTCCTGTGAAGTGTTGGACGCTCGAGCGTGGTATTGGCCGCTCGAGCGGGGTTGTGTGAGTGCCGCTCGAGCGGGGAGTTGGAAGCTCGAGCGGAGACCTGGTTCTGTAAAAGTTCTGGGAGTGGGTATCTGACGCTCGAGCGGGATTGTTGGCGCTCGAGCGGGAGTCTGTGAGTGACGCTCGAGCGGGGTGTTTGACGCTCGAGCGGGTCGACTGGGTTTAAGTTCCGTGTTTTGACTTTTCAAATCACTTTTTCACTTTCTCTTCTCTCTCCTACTTTTCCAAAGCCACCATTGTTGAGCCTCTCACTCTAGAACTCTACCTTCTCTCTAGGTTTTGATCTAGTAGGAGTGATTTGCTCATCTTTGGCCTTTACAAAAAAGTTGTTGATCGTCGAGGGCTACACTTTAATCTGAAAATTTCGGGATTTGGAGCACGTTGGGTTTTGTCTTCTTCTCCCTTGGAGCTCCGAATTTGAGGTAGGGATATCCTACTCCTCTCTATGGATTTTGTCTTTAAATTTTGGTATTTTGAGATGTTGGGGTTGGTTTGGTAATTTGGTGAAAGTTTGGGGCTTTTGTGTTATTTTACAAAAGTTGGGGTTTTATTTATAATAAACCTAGATGCATGTTTGGTATAGAGAAATGGAATAAATGTTGAATCATTGATGAAAATGGGACCTAAGGGTTGAAATGGTAATTATGGAAAATGACCTAATTACATTATTTGATTAATTGGGATAATTAATTGTGAGAAATGAGGAAATGAAATGGAATTGTCGAGATTGGGAATGTATGGGGTTAATGGGTGTAGTTGAATTATTTATCACTCACCGAATTAAAATGTTGATTGAACATCCATTGTGCATTTATTTTCTGTATAGAGATAATTGCTTTGGGCTATCGGTGGAGGATAGTGTAACCAGCCCGCGGGGGACCTCGCTACAGCTCGGACTCGATTTCGTAGTCACGGTTCTAAGTCTGAACCAAAGAGTCCAAATCCGGTAAATCGTTTTGAGAAAAACAAATTTTTTGAAAGAAGTGCCAAACATGGACTGCTTTGCCAGATACAGAGTCGCCACCTAAATATTTTATTTTGGGAAATTTAGGAAACCCTGACTCGGTGCCAAAAGGCCACGTGTCCGTCATCACCAAAGTTGCCTCGGCTCGGGAACTTGGGTACGATTAGGGAAGGTCACTTCGTGAGCACCCCCGCTCGCCCGATCAAAGATCGGCCTCTACTAACCATGATATCTATTTTTGAAAACATTGTGAGTTCTTATTCTGGTTATTAGCCTAGGTTACTATGTGATGTGCACAGCATACAAATATAGACTGGATCGCTTGAATTGGAACAAAACATTTCATGTTCGCTTTTTGAAAATGGTTTGCTACCCGCAGGTAGGCTTGAAGCATTTGATGATTTATTCCAATTTAAGTAACCCAACCTTCACCCACAGGCATTTAGGCAGTTATATCACATAAGCATATAGCCTCATGGTAAGCATGCTATTCATGGCAACACTCACACGCATGCAAGGATGCTAAAGCATAAAGCTTACCGAGTACTCCAAGCCAAAACAAAAACTGTATTAGAAATCTTGCATGATCCTAGGTATACAGAAATGCCTAATACAACACATGTAAAGATGCAACTATAGCAGGCTCGGCTATTCTAAACGTGGCGTATGGAATGCTACAGCTAACATGTATTCAATTTGGAATTGAAAATACAATGCAGTTAGTATGGTGCGCCGAGCCCGGTGCATGCAAAACAGATGAATGATGCAAACATGCTGTCATACTGTATGCTAATTGAAATATGCCCTAATCTAACCATCATAAGCGGATAAATAAAAGGGAGAAAGACGTGGGGTTGGAAGACATACAACACACTCGCGCACACTTATTACAATTATGCCCTCGCGCAGAGGGTCCGAATAAATATACAGTCCCGAATAAAAGAATATTACAGTCCAAATATTACAGTCCGAATAATGTACAAATTCCTAATTAATTAACGAATTAACTAAGAAAATAGATAAAACTGGCATGTAAGCCAGGGACTGCCTTGCTTCTGATGGATGATGCATGTCCGGGTTGTCTTGCGCGGAAATCCACTAGGATGCCCCAATTAGCCTCTGTTTAGCAGTTATTCTTGAAACGCGTGCCAAGTCCCGAAAAGTTGCAGATTCTTCATTTTGCTGCAACAGAGAGCAAGAAAGGGGCATAGCAATGTATTTTCACAAATATATGCATGCCTCGATCCTCGTGCCACCAATCACGTATACCGAGGCATGATGGCCGAGGAGTCGAAATGCACAATTCAATATAGGATGAATGCACATGAAAACACAACTAAAACCTAACTCCATCATGGATAATCCGGAGTGTCGGTGACTGGGGAATTGAGACGCATTCCGTCACTCGGAGTACGAAATGCACCTCGTTTCCCGTGCCCGAGCTAACTCCTATTCCGAACACAATGCAATATGCATGATATGCATGAAATGCAACTAAGATACAATCCTAATATACACAATGCTATGAAATGACATACCTCGAAATGCGTGCACACAGGAACGCAAACCGAGAAAATGACAGAATGCGATCTAAGATACAACCTAGTATGCACTATGCTGTAAAAATGAGATGCCTCGAAATGCGCGCACACGGGCACGCAAACCGAGAAAAATGACAGACGCAATGTAAATGACATGGAAATATGATATGGGCTTACACTAACATGAGAGAGCCTCAGCCACACTCACATAAGAGGCCGATAGATGAAAATGAAGTGCCTCGAAATGCGTGCACACGGGCACGCAAACCGAAGCAATGGTATATGCAATGCAATGGCATGGAAATGGCATATAGAATGCAACATGGACTTATACTAACATGAGAGAGCCTCAGCCACACTCACATAAGAGGCCGATAGACGAAAATGAAGTGCCTCGAAATGCGTGCACACGGGCACGCAAATCGAGGCGACGGCATACGCAATGCAATTGACATGGAAAATGATATGCAAACATGCTAATGGAATTTAGGCACTGAAATGTGGGGGAAAACAGCCCCGAAATGAGGCGAAAGTACACCCGATGCATGGAATAGTCCCGAAATATGAATTTTGGCACCCGAAATGGCCTATAGCTATACCAAACATGCACAATATGGACATGCAATGAAAATACAGAAGCAAGGAAATCCCAAGATAAGCATTTTTCCAGTTCAAAACATGGCCAAATAGCAAGCAAAAACAGTGCAAAACTAGCATGCAAGAAATGGCCCTAAACATGGGATTAAGAAGCAACTCACAGTTGCTCTCCTCAAACAGGTTAGGACCCTTCAACAAAGTTGAAGAGGGGCCCAAAATATGATGTTTTCCAGAACTGTAAAAACCCCAAAAACAAACACAGGTATGGCTGCACTCCCATGCAAGAAAAAGGGTCAAAAGGTGGCCAAAGAGGCAAGTGCTATATGCAAAGCCCAAACTGAAAAATTCCCTTCTACAACATTGAAGAGGGACCAAAAAATATGACTATTTACAGAACTGTAAAAACTCCAAAACAGTATACAAACATGCTAGAAATGCAATGCAAAATGAGGCTCAAAAGTGGCTATAACACGAAGTATGCAAAATATTCATCAAACAGCCAAATACCCTTAATGAAATATGAAGAATGGGCCAAAATAAGACTATTTTTAGTACTGTAAAAAGGCCAAAAACCGAAGCAAGATAGGCTAACAAATCATGCAAAAATGGGGATTAAAAGAGGGATATAACATGAAGTGTATAAAATATGCCTCAAACCATGAAAGGCCCTTAATGAAACATTAATAATGGGCCAAAATAAGGACTTTTCTAGCTCTGTAAAATGACCAAAAATGGAACCAAGATAGGCTGCCAAATCATACAAGAATAGGGGACCAAAGATGGATATAATGACAAGTGGTACATGGAGGTCCCAAACAAATATGAGCCCTTCTTCAATGTTGAAGAGGGACTCAAAATAATCCTAATATCAGTTCATGAGAAACTCCAAAATAGATCACACGTAGGCTAGAAAAAGCATGCAAAATATTGACATACAAAGAGGGTATTGAAGCAAGTGCAAGATGGAGGGCTCAAACAGGGTTGAGCCCTTAATAAGACATGAAAATCAGCTCAAAAAAATGACCTTTTCAGTTTTGGTCGGAGCTCGAAACAATAAGCATGTATGGCTTGCAAAAGATACAAGAAATGGGCCAAAAAGGAGAAATTGCAACTAACCCTTGAAGACCAATTCTTTTGTTGCTTCTTGGACCAAATTTGTTGCCTCTTAGCTGCTGGAATTCCTCCCCTTGCTGCTGGATCGGAGTGGTGGTAGTAGAGCTTGGTGGTGTAGAAGAAATGGTAGTGTAGAACTTGAAGGTTTCCAAGGAAATGAGGGAAATGGAGAGGGAGTTTTCTATTCAAGCTTGAGGAGCAAATTTTCTAACCCTGGTATGCAATGTTTCCAGCTGATTATATGGACAAAAAATGGGGAGTAAAGGAGGGGCAAAGGTGGGGGAAAATTAGGCAAGTTTTCCCCCACAAAATATCCCCCAGATTGGGATATTTTCTGGGGGAAATAGCTATACAGCTGTAAAGTTGATGTTGCAAGGAACATGGCCGACCCCTTTTTGGAGCTCCAGGTGGCCGGCCGGCCACCCCACCTAGCCGGCCGGCTAGGGGTCAAAACGGTCAAGTTGAAATAGTGGCCGGCCACCACTTTTTAGGGTCCTCTCATGTGTGTACAACACAACCCTATGGTTCAAAATTTAAGAAAAAGGGCCCAGGTTGTTCAACATTAGCCCGGAAGGAGGGGTTCAAAAGGGTCAGGCAACATTACTGGCCGGCCACCAACTTTTAGGATCCTCCCAAGTGTGTACATCACAGATATGTGGTTCAAAGTTCAAGAAAGTGGCCCCAAGGTGTTCAACATTAGCCCGGAAATGTGAAAAACGGGCATCGGAGGGCGTCGGAGGATATATAACTAGTTGCTGCAACAATTACTTCCACCCTTCTACGGCCTTCCCAGTGATAAAACAGAGGTACCTGCCAAAAATGAACGAAAACCGTTGCAAAACGAATGTTCGGGGGCCAAAACGCGCAGTTCGGGGTAGCGAAAATGGGCTGTTAAGCACCGAAAGTGGCATTCGGCCACGATGTGGGTTTCTCAAACCCCAGTGTCCCTTGAAAGGGAGAAAATAAGATGTATGCCAAAAATCAGAGCAAATGGAGATGGTTAAGCGGTCCCGAACCGAGGCACACGGCCTGACGGCTGAGAAAATCGGGAACCGGGCCCTGAAATGGGCAAAATGACCTATAGCCACAAAATGTAGCCCACGGCCACTGAGAGATGGTCTGCGGGACCTCTCCTTCCCCTCAGGAAAAGAAACAGAGAAAACCGAGTCTGGTTCGCAAACCGAGGCAAGGCACAGTAGAGAGTTCGGAAGTCCGGAGGCAGGGCTCGCAGCCGTGACTCTGAGACTTCTGAACAAGCATAACATGCAATATCATCGAGTGCTCAACTGGTGACGTCTGAGTCTTAAGGTCGGTCAAAAATGGGGTGTCTACAGTTGCCCCTCTTTGACAGAACTCGGAAGTCACAAGTGACGAGAGTGAATGTCAAAGCCCAGAGACGACCCATTTTTGACAAGGCCGAAGACTTAGACAAACATACGAGATAAACAGAGATGCGCCCGCAGGCGTGCCCGCAGGCAGGGGGCAAGATGCAAAACAATGCAAGAAGATTTTGAAGATTGGACTTATATGCTACGCGAAGCCGATTTTGAAAGTTGGACTTATACGCTATGCGAAGCCGAACATTACTCATGATCATGCGAATGCAGCAAGCTGTAATGAAGCAAGTATTCGCAAATAGATGCAACAGTTTTAAGCAAGAATGCAAAGCAACCACTACATTTCATGCAGTTAAGAATGCGAAGGATTATTCAATCCCCGCCACGTCTCACACGGAGAAGATACGATACCTGCGCGATTCGTCTGGTCGCACCAGCCTCAAATGAACCGTACATACAATATCATGCCTGCAAAAGAGAGAAATTTCAACAAGTACAATATGCTACCAACATATATTTAATGTGATTCTGAAAGTTTGACACACGCAGTGCCGGTGAGTGAATGCATCGCAATGCAAGAGTGGAACATGCATGACAACGCATGCTCAAACACAGAGGTATGGCAATATTAAGAAATGTGCATAACAATGCAAGTATGCTCATGAAAATGCGAATTATGTGCATGATAGTGCAAAGCGAGCATAAGTCAGGGTGCCCGTTTGTTACGAAATAACGAGCAAGGAAACGCGTGTTTCGGCGAAGGCGACTTCGATGACGGCCTTCGATCCGCTTCCCGGAATGGCTACAACACATTCAAAAAGGATACACTTCGATTTCAATGAATGATGATGAGACATATGTCAGAACTTGAAGCTGAAGTCCCGGCGGATCATTTCGCAACAGAAAGTGCACTTTTCTTGAACTTTTTCAGGTCCCGGGAACTCCAATCTTCCTCAAAATTTGCAGAGAGCTAGGTGGGCATGTGGGGGACACCACCGGCCGTTTATCTTCCCAAGGGGAGGCCACCGGCCACTTTTGCAAAAAGGAATTGGCTGGCCGGCTGAAAAAGGTGGCCGGCCGACCATTTGCCCAAATCTGGGGCATTTGGGTCTTTTTCACCTCCTTTCTTCATGCTCCTTCATCCCAAGACTTTGAGCCTATAAATGCAGCCGAGAAGTGCTCTCTTCTTGCCTCCTACACCATTTTCTTCTTCAGATCTAAGTTCCATACGCGTTTTCCAACGCCCCTCGCAAGTTGTTTTCGCGAAAATAGTCAGTTTCAAGCACTTTGAAGTGATTAAATTTTGGTTTCGGAACTTCTTTTCTCATTTTCGCCACTTGAGGTGAGTTTGTCTCAACATTTGGAAGATTTCCTCGGGGGTTGACTGTTGTTGACTTTTTCATTTCCCGAGAGTTGACTTTTGTTGACTTTTTCCAATTTTGGCTCATTTTCGCTCATTTTTGCTCGTTTTGCAGATCTTTCTGAAAATGGCGGGTAATTCTCCCCACGGCGGAGGTCCTCCAGGTGCTGGAGACGATTTTGATCCCATGACTCTACCCCCGAGGGTCCGGCCTTTTATTCCCGGGAGGTACGCTCCGCCGGCACATGTCCTTCCTCGTGCCATTTTCCGTCATTTCACTGACTTTGACGAGCGAGCACCTGGGGATCTGCTTCTCCGAGAGCCAGAGCATCACCTCTCTTATGAGGCCCGAGAGGTATTTACTTCATTTTGTACGTTTTTCGTACATTTCGCACCTTTGCCATGCTTGAACACGCAGTTTAGCTTATGACATAGTACTTTGCTTGCATCCTGAACATGTAGTTTAAACACTCGAATTTCTGAACACTCGGCTCATTAATTAATTGCGAACGCACAGTACACATTAGTTAAGAGGTGAACACACGGCTCAAACACTGATTTGTCGAACACACAGCCCGAATTCGAAAGTGAACACACAGCCCACACTTTAAATTTTCTGAACACACAGCCCAGATTAGAATAGTGAACACGCAGCCCACACTGATTGAAAGTTGAACACGCAGCCCAAACTTCAAATTTTCTGAACACGCAGCCCAGATTAAAATAGTGAACACACAGCCCACACTGATTGAAAGTTGAACACGCAGCCCAAACTTAAATTTCCTGAACACACAGCCCAGATTAAATAGTGAACACGCAGCCCACACTGATTGAAAGTTGAACACGCAGCCCAAACTTCAAATTTTCTGAACACGCAGCCCAGATTAAAATAGTGAACACGCAGCCCACACTGATTGAAAGTTGAACACGCAGTCCAAACTTTAAATTGTCTGAATACGCAGCCCAGATTAAAATAGTGAACACGCAGCCCACACTGATTGAAAGTTGAACACGCAGCCCAAACTTTAAATTTTCTGAACACGCAGCCCAGATTAAAATAGTGAACACGCAGCCCACACTGATTGAAAGTTGAACACACAGCCCAAACTTCAAATTTTCTGAACACGCAGCCCAGATTAGAATAGTGAACACGCAGCCCACACTGATTGAAAGTTGAACACGCAGCCCAAACTTCAAATTTTCTGAACACGCAGCCCAGATTAAAATAGTGAACACGCAGCCCACACTGATTGAAAGTTGAACACGCAGCCCAAACTTCAAATTTTCTGAACACGCAGCCCAGATTAGAATAGTGAACACGCAGCCCACACTGATTGAAAGTTGAACACGCAGCCCAAACTTCAAATTTTCTGAACATGCAGCCCAGATTAGAGTAGTGAACACGCAGCCCACACTGATTAAAAGTTGAACACGCAGCCCAAACTTCAAATTTTCCGAACACGCAGCCCAGATTAGAATAGTGAACACGCAGCCCACACTGATTAAAAGTTGAACACGCAGCCCAAACTTCAAATTTTCTGAACACGCAGCCCAGATTAGAATAGTGAACACGCAGCCCACACTGATTAAAAGTTGAACACGCAGCCCAAACTTCAAATTTTCTGACAGCTTATACATCACACTTTGAACACACAGTTCACGCATTCCATTAGCACACAGCCCATTCATTTTATTGGCACACAGCTCATTCATTTTTATACTGAGACATGTATTCATCCTGAACGCAGGTTGGTTCTCACAGTGTACGGGGATATGGCTCCACCGCCGCGAGGGACTGGTATGTTGAGCTTCCGGAGGCCGTCCGGGATTTAGTGGACTTGGCAGGATTCAGGACCTTCTGCGCTGGATTATCATGTTGTCCTGCCAGGAGGGCACTGATGGTAGCCTGGGTAGAGAGATGGTGGGACACCACCAACTCCTTTCATTTCTCTGCCACTGGAGACATGACCATGACGCCTCTGGACTTTGCTGTGCTGACCGGCCTGGACACAAGAGGTTGGTCCATCCCTTATGATGAGGACATGGGCGAGTGGGAGGCCGCTTGGATGTATCTATTGGGGGCTCGCCCGCCTGTTGACAGGGTTTCTTGGAGAGTCTGATACACTTGGTTCTCTTCCCACTTTCGGCGGGCAGAGATGGTGCCCGAGACTCCTGAGGAGACGGAGCAGTACGCTCGTGGTTTCCTTATGTTCCTCTTCGGGACTACCCTGTTTGCCGATAGAGGGAACACAGTCGGGTTATATCTGCTGAGCGCTCTGGTTGACCTATCACAGGTCAGTAGATATGACTGGGGTGGCGCCAGCCTGGCTACCCTTTATTGCTATATGAGCGCGACATCCCGTGGGCAGGGAGATTTACTTGGCGGCTACTGGAGAGCCTGGGAGGTATTTTCTGTCCCCTTGATTTACATTTCTGCTCCTCATTACTTGTCCATTGCACACACGGCGCGCTTTGCAGCCTGTATTTTGCCCTCAGCATTTTGTATTTATATTCTGCACTGCTTTTCTCAGTTATGGGTATACGTATACTTCCCGACATTAGGCCCAGAGTTGGAGGTGGCAGGGCCTCCCATGACCCCATATTCATTGGTATTCGAGGGCCCGCACCAGCCGAGACGCCGAGAGTCTCTCCTTTACTTGCGACAGTATTTTGACACTGTGCGACAGTCGGAGGTACTTCAGAACTTTCAGTTCCTTTCATTTTCATCTTTGATTTGCTCTGTATATTCCCGATTTCTGATTGGTTTATGCGTTTATCATCCGCAGGTCACATGGCAGCCCTAGGCGCCCCTGGGTGATGGTCTCCGATTTCAGTATACCGGAGGATCGGGCACCTCCCAGTATAGGGTCCTGCTTGAAGGGCCGGTTGGCAGGGCATGGTTTCTGGGGGAACGCTTTCTGCGTCAGGTATGGGGGTATCTTTCCCAGGATCCTCCAGCAGTACCCCCAGTCAGTATGCGGACTGCTGACAGGCTCTCTTTCTCGGAGGTAGTCGGCGCCATGCTGGGTAGTGACGCTTTACTATATCTTGAGGAGGGGGACTACGCCACTTACCGTTACACATATTTGATGCCTCCATTGACGGGAGCTCGCACCCCGATGATGAGGTCTGCCGGTATGTCATCCTCGGGCCAGGCCCGGGCTCGGGCTGCAGACGCCCCTTTCACCAGCAGGGCTGGTACATCTAGAGGTGGGGGTAGACCGGTTCCTCCGACTCCGCCGACTTATCCTCATCCTGGATGGCCAGATATGCCAACTGAGTTGATGGCGTGGCAGTATGGGGCTATCTCTCCGACTCCGATCCCACTAGAGCCTCCGATGCGCAGTGATCGATACGCCATTGATCCTGACTCACCGCTGGTATGCTCCACTGTTTTTCATTCATCATTCAGACGTTTAGACATTCTTTCATTCACTGATGATTATGAACTCATATTTGCAGCCACCGCGAGGGTACATGGAGGAGGTGGTTGGACTGGTGGCCACACTCGAGGGCATGGTCCTGCGGTGGGAAGCACAGTTGTCTATCGCGGGCATTCAGGTACCCTTCATTTTTCTGGCATTTATCATACTTCTGATGACATGCTGATTTCTACTGCATCGATTGACTACTTGTGTAGGGCACATCTGACACACACCCCACTTGTACACTGTATTTACATGCACCCACTTCACGTAGTCTTTGCTTGTATCTGTATCTGATGTATATATTTGGACTGATGTATTTGAATTGAACTCTTTGTTTTCAGATGCCTTCATGGTCCGGTCAGCCGCAGGCCAGGCCACCTAGGCCTCTTTGGGGAGCTGGGCCATCTGGGCCATTTCACGGAGTTGGGTCATCCGGGCCTTTTTAGGGGGCCGGGCCATCCCGGCCTTTCTGAGGAGCTGGGCCATCTAGGCCTTTTCGAGGAGCTCGAGGAGGGCCTGTCCGCAGACGCAGGGCTCACGTTATAGAGGCGGAGCCTGATGAGGAGGAGGAGGAGGATGAGGAGGAGGAGAAGGCTACCGACCGTCAGCCAGAGACATCTGCTGAGGAGGGAGGCTCCGGCCTTGGTTCCGGGAGTGGAGACGAGGCTGAGGGGGATCCAGAGGATGACAGCTCCGACTCGGATGACGATGGCGATGGTGATGGTGGCGGAGAGTCCGTTCCGCAGAAGAGGACGAAGAGGGCCTCTTATTACTGCTCTTGAGAGCATAGATGTAGCCTGTTTCCTACTTTATTTTTCTTTTTGCTAGTAGTTTGTAGCACTTTGCACATTGTTAGGTAGTTTTATTTTTTGTAAAACTTGTACGTTTGTTCGTTGTAAAACATGATGGAATGAAACAGCTTTTGAAAAGGTGTTTGTATTTTAAACTTTTAGCATCGTATCGCATCATTTTATTTCGCATAAAAATGAAATTGAATGGGAATGTGCATTGTGTAATCACCAAGTCAGGTAGTGAACCGACGCAACAAACTAAGCAACTCAACTTACTAAGATATAACAGAACCTTAGGAAGTTTACAACTCAATAAGCAAAATACAACAGTGTTGACAACGTAAATAAACAAGACTTAAACAAAGATTGTTTAATCAGAGAGCAAAGACTCGAAGACACAAAACACGTCCGCTCGACAAACAACTCAATAAGCAAAACAACAACTCGATAATCAAAACAACAACAACAGAGTGTACTTCGGACGATCTGGGCACCGGAACGCATCCGAAACAGAGGGAAATGAAGGCCTTTGACTCTCCCGTTGCATGGAAATGCTTGAAACTTTCCCTCGAAGGGTAAAACAGGGCCAAGGAGATACACTGGAGCATTGCCAGCCACCTTTGGGAGCCGGCCGGCCAATTTTATGGGGAGGGGGAGCCGGCCGGCCAGTTTTGTAAAAGCAAATGGCCGGCCAGCAAGAAAAGGTGGCCGGCCGGCCGGCCATTTATTCCTGCAGCCACCTAGTTTTTGACACGTGTCCCCGTGAATAGTGTTTTTTCCCTCTATTAAATCCTCAACTTCAGGAACATTCATTTCATCTTAGTTTTGCACAAAGATGGAGGCGTTTCTCGCGGAAAATCTCACATCTTGGATCTCTTCTCTAGATGGCTCGGAAAAGCTAAACTTCCGAGGTTTCGGTTTGAATGCACTATTCACGCTGAGCCGTACTCCGCTACAGCTCCCTTTTCTCCATGCCGCGGCAAGGTTCTGGAACCCAGTGACGCACGTTTTTAGCTTCGGCGGCCAAGAGATATGTCCCACTTTCGAAGATTTTCAGGTTTCGATGGAGTCTGATTGCTCTGAAGTGATCTTGCCCCAGCTCCGTTTTGGCCATGCCCAGGCTTTAGGGCGGATGTGTGGGCTCACGGCGCATGATGCTCGATCTCTGATCTACAGTGGGGAACTGGACATCCTCGGCTTGATCCGTCGTTTTTCCGACGCCGGTGACCGCAGCAACCATTATTGGCAGGGTTTCCGGCAACACGCCCTTTGCTTGTGTTTGTTGTCTTACTTTCTGCTTTCCTCGGGCTTCGGCGGAGCTAGCATTCGCCTGATTGAAGTCGCCCAAGGCTTGAGAGAGGGAAAGAGCTGCATCGCTATGACCTTGGCTGAGACGCTGATGGGTTTAGATTCTGTCTATCGCCGGGAGGCGACTAGGTTTGCTGGGAGTCCACTGCTGCTGCAGGTAATGTTTCCCACCCAACCTTACATATATATTTGCTCACATCACTCAACCCTCAGGCTCAGTTTTTCTCACAAAACCCTTGTCTTACTTTTCTCTCATCGTACATCTCTCTGTTCTTTATTCTCTCATTTTCCATCCCTCCCCCAGGTATGGTTAATGGACAAGTTGCAGGTTGTGGACTCTTGCCCGGCCTATTCAGCTCGAGGCTACTTCTTTCGACAGCGCCTAGTCAATGCTCTTGACAAAAGGTGGTGGTTTGATTAGATGTGCAATTTGTCCGCAGACCGCATTGCTTGGCGTTGTCCTTGGCTCAACCTCCCGGCAATGAGCTATAGTATGTCCCGGCTGATTGGGATCCAATTGATTGGTCTAACCCACTACGTATTCTATTTTCCGTTCCGGTTCCTGCGTCAGTTCGGTCATGATCAGACCTGCCCACCGGAGGGGATTGAGTACCCAGCCGCTTTCCCGGTCCGGGGTGCACAGCTTGCCCGATATGCCACAGCATGGAGGACTAGAGAGCTCCTGGCCCCTGCTTTCACTTTCAATTGCACTTTGTCCGATGAGTGCTTGGATTGGCTCAACGAGGAGGCACAGGTTGGGCCTAGCTTGGCATCAGATGCTTCATCCAGCTCTGGGAGGGGACGCAGAGATACTTGACTCAACTATGCCCTAAATTTATTGCTTTATTAGTATTTTCAAGTTTTCTTTATAAATGTAATAAAAAAGCAACCTCGATTGTATGCAAGAGCAGGAGAACTCTGTTTTGAAATCAATGAAATTGAAGGTTGTGGTACTGAAAATTTTCCGCTTTGGTCCAAAAATGGTCTTAGTCGTAAAAAGATTAATTTGAACAAAGTCGGCTTTTATTAAAACTTTTCAAAACTATTTTCGATGTGGATCAGAACTGGACACGCCGAAGATCTGTCACTGAGATGCACAACCCCAGATCCCTGCAACTGGAAAGTTGCCCCTAGTCTGAAGAACAATGCGGCACTTCATGGCAACGGAAAGTTACCCCCTAGTCTGAGTGACTTTGCACCGTCGCGGCAACGGAAAGTTGCCCCTAGTCTGAACAGCACTGTACCGAAGATCGCGATAAATGCTGTTGGATAAAGATGACTGAGATGATCAAAATGGACAGAGTTGATCTGGGAAAAGTTTATGGCTGAACTTCAAGGTGAAGTTGCCTACGTATCCCAAAGATGGGAATCAAGCCTTACGTAGTTCAGGTCAAGGTTCACTCGAGTATTTTCACTCTCCTTTTGCGCTCTAACTTTTGCCAAGGCCGCCCTTTGCGGGTTTTCAACCTTGTGAGCTCAGTTTTTATATTTTCTATTTTTTTGCGCTCTGACTTTTGCCTAGGTCGCCCTTTCGGGTTTTCGGCCTAGCGAGCCTCTCAAGGGTAATATTTCTTCAACTTGTCCATATTGATCGGTTGTGAGAACTCCAAGCCATCTAGATCCATCAGAACCACAGCTCCACCTGACCAGATAGCTTTGATGATATAAGGACCAGTCCAATTGGGTTTGAACTTGCCCCTTGGGTCGTGGATGGGAGCTCGGTTGTCTTTGAGCACCAAATCTCCTTCTTTCAGATTCCTGGACTTAACCTTCTTGTTGAAAGCCCGGGCAATTCTGCGTTGATAGCCTTGGATGTGGTACAGTGCTTTCAGTCTTCTTTCATCAAAGAGCATGAGTTCTTCAAATCTGCTCTGCTGCCAATCTGCTTCGGCTATTTGGCACTCAGCCAATACTCGTAATGACGGAACCTCAATCTCGATGGGTAGAACAGCCTCCATTCCATAGACCAATGAATACGGAGTCGCTCCAGTAGAAGTTCTGATTGAAGTCCTGTAGCCCCACAGAGCAAATGGCAGCTTGTCTGGCCAATCCCGGTAGGTTCCCACCATCTTCTGTAGTATATGCTTGATATTCTTGTTGGCGGCCTCGACTGCTCCGTTGGTCTGCGGCCGGTATGTAGATGACTTATGGAAAGCCACGTTCTTTTTTTCCAACAAGTCTATCACTTCCTTCTTGAAGTGGGAACCATTATCTGAAATTATCTCGTTTGGCACCCCGTAGCGACAGATGATGTTGTTTCTGATGAACTTTGCGACATGCGACGCCTTCAACACCGCGTATGATTGGGCCTCGACCCACTTTGTGAAATAATCTATCGCTACCAGGATAAACTCATGCCCGTTTGACCCCTTCGGGGTAACAGCTCCGATCACATCAATTCCCCAAACTGAAAAAGGCCATGGCGAAGTCATGTTGTACAGCTTTGACGGCGGGATGTTCATGCGGTTTGCATGAATTTGACACTTGTGGCATCGCCGAACAAAACTAATACAATCCTCCTCCATGGTTGACCAGTAGTAGCCCTGCCTGAGGATCTTTCTGGCCAGCATTACTCCATTCATGTGTGCACCGCACTCCCCTCCATGGATGGCCTCCATCAGGCGCTTCGACTCTTCAGCTTCTACACAGAGCTTATGCATTCCCAGATGACCCCTTTTGTACAGCTTACCCCCGCAGATGATAAACTAAGCAGCCATTCTTCTGATGGCCCTCTTATCCTTGGCATTTGCCCCTAGTGGATACGTCTCCTTTTCCAAGAAGTTCCAGATGTCGTAGTACCAGGGGTTGCCGTCTTGAGCCTCATCTATGGCGGAAATCGACTCGTATGTTGGCGCAAACTTTTGATCAATAATGACTGGACGCATCCGGACTCCGGACGGGATGTCTATCATGGAAGATAGAGTTGCTAGTGAATCTGCAAACCTGTTGTTCTCTCTTACGAGGTGGGTGAAATTTAGCTTCTTAAACCGAGGAATTAACAAATCCAAGGTTTGGTGGTAAATTATCATCCTTTCCTCCTTGACTTTCCAATCTCCTTTTGCTTGAGACACAACAAGGTTTGAGTCCCCAATGACGTCCAACCGTCTTGCCTCTAGTTCTAGGGCTTCTTCCAGGCCAGCAATACATGCCTCATACTCTGCTTCATTGTTCGAGACTTTGAACTGGAGCTTGAATGCTAAAGGGATTCGGGAAACGTCAGGCGCTATCAGCAACACCCCTATCCCATATCCATACTGGTTTGACGCTCCGTCAAAGTACATCGTCCAAGTTTCATCTTCGACGTGCAGAATGGCTTCATCTGGGAATAGGTACTCAACCGCTTCATCCCCTTCAACCGGGTGGTCGGCAAGGAACTCTGCTACCGCTCTTCCTTTTACTGACTTGCGCGTTACATACTTCAAATCAAATTCGGAGAGCAACAGCAGCCAACGAGCTAGCCTACCCGTAAGTGCTGGTTTCTCGAAAAGATATTTGATGGGATCCAATCGTGAAACCAACATTACAGAGTGGGCTAACAGGTAGTGCCGCAGCTTCCTGGCAGCCTATACCAAGGCCAAACAAGCCTTCTCCAGCGGTGTATAGCGGGTCTCGTAATCCAGCATCTTTTTGCTCAGATAGTAGATGGCCCTTTCCACTTTGTCTTCTGATTCCTGCGCGAGCATGCAGCCCATGGTAGTCTCAGTTACCGAAAGGTACAATATCAACGGTCTCCCTGGCTCTGGTGGTGACAACACGGGCGGGTTCTGTAGATATTCTTTGATCTGCTCAAAAGCTTCTTGACATCGGCCGTCCCATTGGAATTTATTTCCTTTCTTTAGGAGACCAAAAAGTGGTTCACAAGTCAAGGTTAATTTAGAGATAAACCGTCTTATGAATTGCACTTTGCCTAGAAAGCCTCGCACCTCCTTTTCAGTCCTTGGTGGTGGCATTTCTAGGATGGCCTTGATTTTGGAAGGGTCGACCTCGATGCCCCTTTGTGTAATCAGAAACCCTAGCATCTTCCCTGCTGTAACACCAAACGTGCACTTCTGGGGATTCAATCGCAGCCGAAACTCTCTGATCCTTTGAAAGAATTTTTGTAAGGCGGTGTAGTGGCCTTCCCTTTCTTTGGACTTGACAATCATGTCGTCCACATACACCTCAACCTCTTTATGGATCATATCATGCAATATTGTAGTTGCTGCCCGTTGATAAGTAGCTCCAGCGTTTTTCAACCCGAATGGCATCACTCTATAACAATATGTACCCCACAGGGTAGTGAATGCAGTCTTCTCCCGGTCTTCGGGTGCCATTACTATCTGATTATAGCCTGAGAAACCATCCATAAATGAAAGCAAGGCGTGTCCTGCCGTGAAATCCACCAATTCATCAATGTGTGGCAAGGGAAAGTCGTCCTTCGGACTGGCCCTGTTCAAATCTCTGAAGTCTACACAGACCCGAATTCTGCCATCCTTCTTTGGCATCGGAACAATGTTGGCCAACCAAGTTGGGTATTCGGACACCAGCAGGAACCCTGCGTCAATTTGCTTGGTGACCTCTTCCTTAATTTTGAGAGCCCAGTCTGGGCGGATCTTTCTGAGTTTCTGTTTGACAGGGCGAGCCTCGGGATCAAGAGGGATCCGGTGCTGTACAATCTCAGGATCGATTCCAGGCATGTCTTCGTAGGACCACGCGAAAACATCTTTGAAATCTTTTAGTAAAGCGACTAAGCGCTCGCGTTCCTCCGAAGACAACGTGGACCCGATCTGGACCAGCCGCGGGTCCTTCTCAGTACCAACATTCACAGTAGTGATTTCATCCATTAAAGGTTTAACAAATCTTTCCTGCTCTTGATCAATTAACCGTTGCAAAATCGGAGGAATTTCTTCCTCGTTGTTTTCATCAAAATTTTGAAAATCCTGATTTAAGCAATAAATCAAAGGCACAGAAAAATACTCAGAAACCACATCCACATCATTCTCATTAAATATTTCCAAGCCGTCAGATTCCTCTGTTACAACAGACTCAAAAGAAAATGAAAATGACGACCTAGACAAGACTGTGGCATCCGGGTTATCACCCCCAGGAATACCGGACTCAGACTCAGTCGAGCTGGAACCTGACTCCGACGCACAAGATTCGGTAGAATCAGATTCCGGCTCACTACCTGACCCGGTGCTGCTAGATAAAAAGCCTTCTTCATATTGCCAGATGAGAGAAGGTGTGATAGATACATCCAAGATCGGCGTTGGGAAGCCCGCAGCTATTTCATCCCCAATCATAGAAACCGAAGAGTTATCCCCCAAGCACTCTTGGTCGATCGGAGGATCTAAAAGTAGACTCGCCAGTGCTACCCCCATTTCAAGCTCGGTGCTCCCAGAATCTACTACTTCACATTGCTCAACCTCAGTTGGTGGGTCTGTCTGCGCTTTGGCAACGTCATCCCCAGATAATTGTAAGTCGAAGAAGATTTCGAAACCAGGCACGCGCTTCCTCTCCGCGTTCAGCCATGGTTCTGGGAAGCCGCAGAATGGAAAGTCTTCCCCCTCCCGGACGAAGCGTCCGTTTAGGGTGCCCCAGATGGGCCTATGCATTAACTCAAATGGCTTCCCAGCCTTCTTTGCTCTGGCCCTTCCGGCCATTTCTTTCCCTTTCCTCACCCAGTCCTCTTTGGTGGGCAGATAACCCAATCCAAAGGTGTGAGGGTTGTGTGGCACTTCAGCCGATATCGCGACGCCCTTCCGGCCGCTTCTTCCTAATCCCATTCCGGGGATATGTTGTAGCTTGTTCATGAGGTAGACAGATTGAGCACTGACGTACATACCCTCATTCACAGCCATGACATTCTGCACCACTTGAGCCTCGGCCAAAGTGAACCCCGATAAAAACACATCCTCTGTGCCGTATTCGATCTCCAAGACAAGTGTGGACACTTCCGGCGGCGGATGGATTGATGAATTCCCAAAAACGATCGCTACCCCTTTCCTGTGAGGGTACTTTAGCATCTGATGTAGAGTGGAAGAGACTGCCTTGACCTGGTGCAACCACGGTCGTCCCAAAAGTAGGTTAAAGGTTGCGGGAACGTCCAAGATATGAAATTCAATGCTGTGTTGTCCTAGACCAACCTTGGTTTGAATTTTAACAGTCCCCATCACTTCTCTGCTGGTATTTTCGTATGCTCTGATCACTTGAGTAGTTGGGACGAAGTCCACGGGCTTCAACCCGATTGCATATGCCGTTCTGGTCGGGCAGACATTAATCGCAGACCCGGTATCAACAAGTACCACCGGTATCCACTTATCTCTACATTCCACAGAAATATAGAGAGGTTTGTTATGATTTGTGCCCTCAGGCGGTAGTTCCTTGTCCGAAAAGGTTAATGCCGGGGAACCTCCTCCCGGAAAAACCAGCCCAACCAGCTGTTCAGGCGTGGCGTCTATGGAGAGTTTGGACTTGTCCATAGCAGACAGGACAGCTTCCCTATGTACTCGTGATGCCATTAGCAGTCCCCAGATGGAGATGCCTGCTTGTATCTTTTTTAACTGTTTCAGCACAGCTTCCTCTTCAATCTGCTTCTCCTTCTGTTTCTCCGCTTCTCTATCCTTCCCGGATGCCTCGGGTTGGTCCAGGTGTGGGGGTTTGAAGTACCGCCCACTTCTCGTCATATGGTCAACCTCATCGAGGTACCAAGTGTCATCCGGTTGATTATTTCCCCAGTCTTCATCCGTGTGGGCAAGACATAAGTCATCGTCTTCCCACCACATTCCGTCGGCAGCCAACAGACACCTGTCTGGCTTCGGTTTAGTTGCACTCGTAGTACTCCCTGTCCACATGCTCGCAGCATTCTCTATCTTCGTGCACACGGCACTTTCAGTCCCCTCAGGGCCCTTAGCTTTCCTAATTCTCTCGGCATCCTCAAACTTTTCTCGTTCCAGCTGCATCAGTGCAGCTGGTTGTTCAACAATTCCTGTATCCATAATGCCCAAGTCTCGAGCGGAATTCTTAACACCGGCACTCTCCGGCGATACAACTTGACTTTCGGCCATTCCGGCCACAGCTGATACCTCTGCCCCTGCCGGGCTCTGTTCTGGTTGGGCTTCCCCCACTTCATCTGGTTGATCCTCGAGCCATCCAGTGGCCTCTGCCGATTCCTCATAGTCGAACCAGTTGATTGCCGAATCCCTCGGTTCTTGGTCATCGAAAAATTGCAAGTCAGCAAAGTCCTCCTCTATAGCCGTCAAATCATCTTCCCCTTGCCTGAATCCATCTCCCTGGATTACACACAGTTCTCTTGTCTCTGGCAGTTCTATACCCAGCCCATTCTGGCTTGTTGATGAGATGTACTCGCTCGGATTGTAGGCTGCCCCAACAAAACTCTGTTCATCCCCAGATGCAACAATCTGATTCTCTCCTGAATTCTGTCTTGTCCCATCTTCGGTGGTCACCACCGTTGCTCTGGTTGGGTTATGGAGATGTCCAACACGCACAAGAAGTCAGTGCAATCGGGGAGGAACACCTCTGGCTTGGGTAGGTGGGATAGGGTGATATAGATACTAGGATCGTAAGATGCGACCCCAGTTTGGATAAAGTTGATTCTATTCGGAGGAGGAGCTTGGTTATGTGTTGGAAGAGGATTGGTCGTGACATTGGGTCTGTCGGGAGGCGCGATCACCTGCTTGTCAATAAGATCCTGGATCTCATGACGCAATCTGTAACAACGGTCGGTGTCGTGACCGTGTTGTTGGTGATACGCACAGTATTTTGCTGGGTCATAAGAGGGGGGGAGTGGACTCGGTAGTGGCTTGGGCTCCAAGGGTTTCAAATGCTTTTTCCTAATCAATATTCCCAGAACTTTGGTCAGGGGCATGTATAAGGGTGTAAAGGTTCTTTGGCCTCGCGGTTGGAATCTGTTGGTTTATGTGTTGCTTCCGGACATGCCGGAGAAGGGTGTGGCAGCCATGGGCCTTGGAGGGGGAGGGGGAGTGGTGGTGACCATACTGACTTCCGAGGCTCTTGTATTTGCAGCGCCACTCGGGCCCGCATTGTTGTTACGGTTGAAAGTCCTCCTCGGTTGTTCCCTATCGTGGTCAAACAGACCTTGTTTCATTGCATCTTCGATTTGCACCCCCATCTCGTGTAAATCTGAGAAAGTAGGAAAGGGGATTACAATCATTCTCTGCATCAACTTTGGGTGGAGATTGCGCACAATCATCCGGATTTGGTCCTTATCCGTGGGCCTTAGAGTCATCATTGACGCCTTTGCCCTCCATCGGATTACAAAGTCCGAGAAAGTTTCCTTGGGCTCTTGCCTTGTCATTTCGAGATCACGAGTTGTAATCTCAATCTGAGTGTTGTATGAATATTGCGCGACAAAGGCCTCAGCCATTTTATCCCAATTCTTCTTCACTTCGTCCTCTAACTTTGCGTACTAGTGGGCGGCCACACCCGACAGGGTTCGGCCGAATAGTGAAAGCTTCTGTAGTCGCGTTAGGCCCATTGGCCGCAAGATGTCTGAGAACAGTCGGAGATGGACCATGGGGTCCCCGGACCCGTCAAAGCGGTCGATTTGAGGCATTTTGAATCTATCGGGCAATGTTACGGCCACGTCGGTATATCCATCCTCAATATCCGGGATAGCCTTGACCCCCTGGGATTTCTTGAAGAGCTTCTCAAGCTTGCTCAATTTCAGAGCTGTATGATCAACCTCCAACTCGAAGGGAGAGTCCGGGTGATTGGGTGTATGGGCCTTGGACAGTTGTGGCGGAAGCGGGGACGGAGCTGGCCCCGTTGGAAGATTCGTGTCCTCTTGTAAGTTTTGGAGATTTGGCACGGCGTTCTGGGTGTTTGGCGGAGCGTTCTGAACAGTAGGTGTTTGCTCAGGTAATGGAGCCCCTGCCGGAGGAGGAATTTGGTGTGAAGCAGATGCCGCATTCTGCTGTTGCAGTCTGGTGATTAGTTCGGCCTGTTGGGCCATGATCGCGGCCTGCTGTTTGGAGAACTCCGTTTGTCGGGCGGCATCATCATGCATCTGTCTCATGCTCTCCTGCATCTGTCGCATTAGAGCCTCCATCCCTGATGTATTTTGCTGATCCATCTGTCTAACTGGTATGTCTATTTCTACAGCAGTAATTGAGACCTCAGTCCTATAATCCTCTGATGAAGTAACCCACTGCTCTGACGACCTCTGTTCTGACACACTGCGCTTTTTCGGCTTTCTCTTGGTAACGGGGGGTAGAGAATGGAACACTGGCTGTCCGTCGATTAGATCCTCAGATCGATTGAGTCGACGACCTCATGTCCAAAGTGCTTGGGGAATGCCTGCTGGGTTGGAAGCAATTGTGCTGAAACTGACCTAGCAAAAGATAAATAAAGCGAAAAGGAAATAAATAAACAGATAAACGGACAGCATAACAGCTTAAAATAAAATGCATGACACACAGCCGGGCATAACAACACACAGTCAATAAGCTGAATACACACTGTCCTCAAACACTGATTATTATCCCTGTATCACTGTCCCCTAAAACAGAATCTGATACCCGCAGATAACTAATTCTAAAATACTGGCTAATGCCCGCAGGCCTGATACCCATAATACTGAACTGATGCCCGCAGGCCTGATGCCCAAACTTATATACTGAACTGATGCCCGCAGGCATGATGCTGACAATACCGAACTGATGCCCGCAGGCCTGATGCCCAAACTCATATACTGATACATGCATTCCTGTAGAGACGCACTCTAAAGCACATAACAGATAAGTGAGAGCCAAAACACCCCTATGTTGGGGTAGGGTTTCCCTGTCCTATTTTGTCAAGAGCTAGGGTTTCACTATGCACACAGCGGTTTCAAACAACCTATAAACGGGTAAGCAACCTGTCCTAGTTTGGAATGGTCACTATGGATCCGAATATGCACTAGGTCGAATGGTCAAAGAGGGTGCCCCGGTAAAACCGGGGTTTGTGTTCCCATACTGGCAGAGCCCACAACCGGTCAGCCTTATGGTCATGCCTTGACAAGACAAGCCTCCGGCAAACCGTTCAGGAATACCAGATGGCAAACACGGTGTCCTAGGTGCACCAATGCAAATGCAATGCAAAGAAACACACAAGTGTAGTCAAAAACAGATATCATGAGTTCGAGTCAAGTTCTCTAACTCCCCAGCAGAGTAGCCAGAAACTGTAACCAGCCCGCGGGGGACCTCGCTACAGCTCGGACTCGATTTCGTAGTCACGGTTCTAAGTCTGAACCAAAGAGTCCAAATCCGGCAAATCGTTTTGAGAAAAATAGATTTTTTGAAAGAAGTGCCAAACATGGACTGCTTTGCCAGATACAGAGTCGCCACCTAAATATTTTATTTTGGGAAATTTAGGAAACCCTGACTCGGTGCCAAAAGGCCACGTGTCCGTCATCACCAAAGTTGCCTCGGCTCGGGAACTTGGGTACGATTAGGGAAGGTCACTTCGTGAGCACCCCCGCTCGCCCGATCAAAGGTCGGCCTCTACTAACCATGATATCTATTTTTGAAAACATTGTGAGTTCTTATTCTGGTTATTAGCCTAGGTTACTATGTGATGCGCACAGCATACAAATATAAACTGGATCGCCTGAATTGGAACAAAACATTTCATGTTCGCTTTTTGAAAATGGTTTGCTACCCGCAGGTAGGCTTGAAGCATTTGATGATTTATTCCAATTTAAGTAACCCAACCTTCACCCACAGGCATTTAGGCAGTTATATCACATAAGCATATAGCCTCATGGTAAGCATGCTATTCATGGCAACACTCACACGCATGCAAGGATGCTAAAGCATAAAGCTTACCGAGTACTCCAAGCCAAAACAAAAACTGTATTAGAAATCATGCATGATCCTAGGTATACAGAAATGCCTAATGCAACACATGTAAAGATGCAACTATAGCAGGCTCGGCTATTCTAAACGTGGCGTATGGAATGCTACAGCTAACATGTATTCAATTTGGAATTGAAAATACAATGCAGTTAGTATGGTGCGCCGAGCCCGGTGCATGCAAAACAGATGAATGATGCAAACATGCTGTCATACTGTATGCTAATTGAAATATGCCCTAATCTAACCATCATAAGCGGATAAATAAAAGGGAGAAAGACGTGGGGTTGGAAGACATACAACACACTCACGCACACTTATTACAATTATGCCCTCGCGCAGAGGGTCCGAATAAATATACAGTCCCGAATAAAAGAATATTACAGTCCAAATATTACAGTCCGAATAATGTACAAATTCCTAATTAATTAACGAATTAACTAAGAAAATAGATAAAACTGGCATGTAAGCCAGGGACTGCCTTGCTTCTGATGGATGATGCATGTCCGGGTTGTCTTGCGTGGAAATCCACTGGGATGCCCCAATTAGCCTCTGTTTAGCAGTTATTCTTGAAACGCGTGCCAAGTCCCGAAAAGTTGCTGATTCTTCATTTTGCTGCAACAGAGAGCAGGAAAGGGGCATAGCAATGTATTTTCACAAATATATGCATGCCTCGATCCTCATGCCACCAATCACGCATACCGAGGCATGATGGCCGAGGAGTCGAAATGCACAATTCAATATAGGATGAATGCACATGAAAACACAGCTAAAACCTAACTCCATCATGGATAATCCGGAGTGTCGGTGACTGGGGAATTGAGACGTATTCCGTCACTCGGAGTACGAAATGCACCTCGTTTCCCGTGCCCGGGCTAACTCCTATTTCGAACACAATGCAATATGCATGATATGCATGAAATGCAGCTAAGATACAATCCTAATATACACAATGCTATGAAATGACATACCTCGAAATGCGTGCACACGGGCACGCAAACTGAGAAAATGACAGAATGCGATCTAAGATACAACCTAGTATGCACTATGCTGTAAAAATGAGATGCCTCGAAATGCGCGCACACGGGCACGCAAATCGAGAAAAATGATAGACGCAATGTAAATGACATGGAAATGTGATATGGGCTTACACTAACATGAGAGAGCCTCAGCCACAATCACATAAGAGGCCGATAGATGAAAATGAAGTGCCTCGAAATGCGTGCACACGGGCACGCAAACCGAGGCAATGGTATATGCAATGCAATGGCATGGAAATGGCATATAGAATGCAACATGGACTTATACTAACATGAGAGAGCCTCAGCCACACTCACATAAGAGGCCGATAGACGAAAATGAAGTGCCTCGAAATGCGTGCACACGGGCACGCAAATCGAGGCGACGGCATACGCAATGCAATTGACATGGAAAATGATATGCAAACATGCTAATGGAATTTAGGCACTGAAATGTGGGGGAAAACAGCCCCGAAACGAGGCGAAAGTACACCCGATGCATGGAATAGTCCCGAAATATGAATTTTGGCACCCGAAATGGCCTATAGCTATACCAAACATGCACAATATGGACATGCAATGAAAATACAGAAGAAAGGAAATCCCAGGATAAGCATTTTTCCAGTTCAAAACATGGCCAAATAGCAAGCAAAAACAGTGCAAAACTAGCATGCAAGAAATGGCCCTAAACATGGGATTAAGAAGCAACTCACAGCTGCTGTCCTCAAATAGGTTAGGACCCTTCAACAAAGTTGAAGAGGGGCCCAAAATATGATGTTTTCAAGAACTGTAAAAACCCCAAAAACAAACACAGGTATGGCTGCACTCCCATGCAAGAAAAAGGGTCAAAAGGTGGCCAAAGAGGCAAGTGGTATATGCAAAGCCCAAACTGAAAAATTCCATTCTACAACATTGAAGAGGGACCAAAAATATGACTATTTACAGAACTGTAAAAACTCCAAAACAGTATACAAACATGCTAGAAATGCAATGCAAAATGAGGCTCAAAAGTGGCTATAACACGAAGTATGCAAAATATTCATCAAACAGCCAAATACCCTTAATGAAATATGAAGAATGGGCCAAAATAAGACTATTTTTAGTATTGTAAAAAGGCCAAGAACCGAAGCAAGATAGGCTAACAAATCATGCAAAAATGGGGATTAAAAGAGGGATATAACATGAAGTGTATAAAATATGCCTCAAACCATCAAAGGCCCTTAATGAAACATGAAGAATGGGCCAAAACAAGGACTTTTCTAGCTCAGTAAAATGACCAAAAATGGAACCAAGATAGGCTGCCAAATCATACAAGAATAGGGAACCAAAGATGGATATAAAGACAAGTGGTACACGGAGGTCCCAAACAAAGATGAGCCCTTCTTCAATGTTGAATAGGGGCTCAAAATAAGCCTAATATCAGTTCATGAGAAACTCCAAAATAGATCACACGTAGGCTAGAAAAAGCATGCAAAATATTGACATACAAAGAGGGTATTGAAGCAAGTGCAATATGGAGGGCTCATACAGGGTTGAGCCCTTAATGAGACATGAAAATGAGCTCAAAAAAATGATCTTTTCAGTTTTGGTCGGAGCTCAAAACAATAAGCATGTATGGCTCGCAAAAGATACAAGAAATGGGCCAAAAAGGGGAAATTGCAACTCACCCTTGAAGACCAGTTCTTTTGTTGCTTCTTGGACCAAATTTGTTGCCTCTTAGCTGCTGGAATTCCTCCCCTTGCTGCTGGATCAGAGTGGTGGTGGTAGAGCTTGGTGGTGTAGAAGAAATGGTAGTGTAGAACTTGAAGGTTTTCAAGGAAATGAGGGAAATGGAGAGGGAGTTTTTTATTCAAGCTTGAGGAGCAAATTTTCTAACCCTTGTATGCAATGTAGCCAGCTGATTATGTGGACAAAAAAGGGGGAGTAAAGGAGGGGCAAAGGTGGGGGAAAATTAGGCAAGTTTTCCCCCACAAAATATCCCCCGGATTGGGATATTTTCTGGGGGAAACAGCTATACAGCTGTAAAGTTGATGTTGCAAGGAACATGGCCGGCCCCTTTTTGAAGCTCCAGGTGGCCGGCCGGCCACCCCACCTAGCCGGCCGGCTAGGGGTCAAAACGGTCAAGTTGAAATAGTGGCCGGCCACCACTTTTTAGGGTCCTCTCATATGTGTACAACACAACCCTATGGTTCAAAATTCAAGAAAAATGGCCCAGGTTGTTCAACATTAACCCGGAAGGAGGGGTTCAAAAGGGTCAGGCAACATTACTGGCCGGCCACCAACTTTTAGGATCCTCCCAAGTGTGTACATCACAGATATGTGGTTCAAAGTTCAAGAAAGTGGCCGCAAGGTGTTCAACATTAGCCCGGAAGTGTGAAAAACGGGCGTCGGAGGGCGTCGGAGGATATATAACTGGTTGCTGCAACAATTACTAGCCTCCCACCCTTCTACGGCCTTCCCAGTGATAAAACAGAGGTACCTGCCAAAAATGAACGAAAATCGTTGCAAAACGAATGTTCGGGGGCCAAAACGCGCAGTTCGGGGTCCCGAAAATGGGCTGTTAAGCACCGAAAGTGGCATTCGGCCACGAAGTGGGTTTCTCAGACCCCAGTGTCCCTTGAAAGGGAGAAAATAAGGTGTATGCCAAAAATCAGAGCAAATGGAGACGGTTAAGCGGTCCCGAACCGAGGCACACGGCCTGACGGCTTAGAAAACCGAGAACCGGGCCCTGAAATTGGCAAAATAACCTATAGCCACAAAATGTAGCCCACGGCCACTGAGAGATGGTCTGTGGGACCTCTCCCTCCCCTCAGGAAAAGAAATAGAGAAAACCGAGTTTGGTTCGCAAACCGAGGCAAGGCACAGTAGAGAGTTCGGAAGTCCGGAGGCAGGGCTCGCAGCCGCGACTCTGAGACTTCTGAACAAGCACAACATGCAATATCACCGAGTGCTCAACTGGTGACGTCTGAGTCTTAAGGTCGGTCAAAAATGGGGTGTCTACAGATAGTCGTGATTGTTGTAGACAATGCATGATGATTAGGCAAACGGAAACTAATCAATGGAATGTGTCATGGAATTTGACGGTTGATAGAATACATTAACTGTATGTATTGAGTGATTGTATATAGAACCAATGTGTTTGTATACGTTATGTGTAGAGGAGGAGATGGGGGATGTACTCCGCGGTTTAGGGGAAGATGGGGGATGTACCTCTAAACCGGATAGTGTTGGGAGAAGATAGGGGATGAACTCCGTAGATACAGCTCATATGCTTGTCTAGAGAAGTGAAGATAGAGCTCATATGCTTATCTTTGTGAAGTGTGGATACAGCTTATATGCTTATCTGTGAATGTGGGATATTGTCGTTATACATATCTGATGAGAATGTGGATATTCTATATGCTTATCTGTGAATGTGGGATATAATTTTTGTACATATCTGTTGAAATGATGATAGAGCTAACATGCTTATCTATTGAAAAAGGGAAAATGAAAAGTAACTGGGACTCATAAGTCGTATGACATAAATATGTGATTTATGTGAATGTATCAGCGTTGGCCATCTATCAATTGCTAATCTTTTAGTCATTGTTCATGGTTGGTTTAGTGTATTTCTACTGGGCTGTGGCTCACCCTATATGGGAATATCATTTTCAGGTATAGGTAGCATGCCACCTCCAAGGACATAGCTTGGGAGGCTAGAGGCGGACATACTTTTGTCGTTTTATTTTTAATGTATTACATGTAAATTCAAGCCAAGGGCTTAATGTGTAAACGAGTTAGTACTCTTTTGTTGTAACCAAGTGTTAACTTGGAAAGCTGTAAGCCTGTAGGGCATTTTGCTTTTGTTGTTAACATGTAATACTTTTGTAATGAAACTCTGATGAATAAAAGAATGTGGTTATTTCATATGTCAACGAATGTTATATTTTTGAGGGCGTCACATTCTCTCTCTAAACTTGTTGAATTCTCAAGTCTCTCTCTATTTTCAGCTCATATGTGTATGTAAATGATGAACTCATAAGCTAAAGCCACATATATATATATAGGTTTAATTAGCTTAAGTTAATTAAGCTTGCTTGGGACTAATTAATCCCACTTAACTCTAATTAATTTTAATCAATTATTCTAATTATTTTGATCCAAATCAAATTTCAATTAAAGTTGCCATAAAATACTAAATATTCTAATTAGCCTATTGGGCTAGTCAATTTTGATTTCTGAAGCCGTTAAGTCTCTCAATTTCTGTCTTTAAGCGGCAATTCTAACGGTATTCCATAAACAAACAGATATTCACACTTAAACATATAATTAAGTAATTAAACTCACACAAATAATATAAAAAATAATGTACACGTTGGAGTCGTTACAAGTGGTAGGATGGTACTAGTGGTAGTAATAGGATGGTTATGATAACGGCGATAGGATGATAGAGGTAGTTGGTAGTATTGTGGTGGTGGTAATGGTGTAGTTGTGGCAATAATAGAGTGGTGGTAGTGGTAGTGGTAGTTGTGGCTGCGGTGGTGGTAATAATGGTGGCAATGAAAATAGTTGATTTTGGAGTCATTCTATAATTGAATGACATATCTATTCTTTATATCAGAATTAAAAAATAAAAGAAAATGTAAAACTAAAATGAACATTTCATCTCAGTCCATTCCATTGTAAAAATTATGATGATTCACAGACTCGGATATTTAGTTTACTTTTAACTTTTTTTTATTTTTAAATTACTTTCATTTCTTCTTAAATTTGGAGAAAATGTAATTAGCTATACACTTTTAATATAATTATACGGATCTCGCTTGAGATTTTAATTCACATACTAATAATTTCTTTTTTATCAATTATTTGTTAGTCGTATCAATGAAAATCATATTGTTATATATTTTTAACTAAAATGTATATTTATGTTTGTTTATTTTGGCCTAACCTTGTGGCTGTGCAAGGGAATGTCTCCTTTTGTTTCTACTTTTATTTAAGATGTTTAAGAAATTGAAATGTCTTCATGATCCACATATAATCGATATGGATCTGAACATGTTAAATACTCTTAATCTGAATTGGGTGGATGTCCTTTATTTTGTTTACCTTGCTGACAGTGCAAGGGTTCTATGTTTTTTACTGTGTTAGATGGATCAATTGTTGAATCTTTATATTCATCCATCTAGTAGATGTTTGACATTTATAGTTAACTCTCACTATAGTAGGTCTAGTATCTTGTTTAGCTGTTAGTGTAGATATTTCATGTGGTAGTTTGTTTTGTGCAGCCTTTTTTGTTGGCAAGTCTTGCTCCTTTTCATGTATAGCTTCTGTTTGGGCTTGGGGCATGCCCCTTATAGTTGTGTAAGTATTTTATTTTTATTTATGACTTATTCCACCCCTTCCTCCTCCCCAAAAAAACAAAAAGCAAGAAAAAAAAAAAGACCTACCATCTCCATTAGTTTCTATCAATTTAGTCCATATAAAAAGGAGGTCAGTATAATTTTATCAAAACTATTAAATTAATTATATTTTTTTCTAATCTTAAAGGAAACTGTAATTTATTATATTTATTTAATTTTTAATATCTTTTTAGATTCGAGCCTCACATATGTAGTTAGGAAATTGTTTTCCTTCAACCTAATATGTTAGAATTTCTAAAACCTAAGAGATAGAACATACTGAGTCCAATTGTATTTACACATTTAAAGAGGGTGTGAACAATACACACTTTTGGATTAGTTTAGAATAGTAGGGCCTACTGTTTTGGGCGGGCTCATTACACTTTCTAGATTGTGTGTTCATATATTTAGACCAATTACATTTTGTGTGTTATTCACACGCTGAAAAAGTGTGTGAACAAATTCATTCTCAGCAATACTATATATATTAAAATTCTTAATAAATATCTTATTAAAAGCATGTATGTTCAAACATCATTGAATGTCTAAATATATATATATATATATATATATTTACAACCAATCATATTAAGCTTCTTATATTTTGAATAAGTTTTTTGGTTAGAATGTTGGTATCGTGAGAGCTTATGATTGACTAACGAGTAATGTTAGAGATTTCAAATGAATTACCAAATATTCTACACAATAATTATATGAATATGGGACGACCCACGCACATGAGACCTACACCCATATGAATTTTATGTAAAATATTTGATAATATATTTAAATTTGAGAAAATTGGTGATAAATCTAATTTTTAGTATCTAAAGCATCAGATCCAATGGATATTTTTTATTAGTGAGAGATCCATACTTTGTGAAATAGTTTGGCGAGAAGTCCTGTAAAACATTTTGTTTCCAATTATACCCCTTAACTTTTTTTGATCTGTTTGACTTTTCGTTAGTTCAAATATTTTCCCTATCTGTTCAATTTTTTTTCCTATATGTTCAAATTTTTTACCCTATTTGTTTAATTTTTTAACCTTTTCAATTCAAATTTCTCTTATCTTTTTAAATATTTGTCTAAATAAAATTATATCTGTTGAATTCAAAGAGTGGTCTGTTGAAATACTATTCTAATTTTTGTTGTTTGTGTATTTCTATCAGTTAAAAATGTATGTTCGTGAATCCATTATTTGTTGGAATCCTTTTCTTTCTACCTCTATTTGTTGCAATATGTTTCATCATCATCATTATCATCATTAACATCATGATTAACATCAACAACAAACAACAAATAATAAAGAAAAAAAATAACCGATCACATCATCTTCATCAACAACAGAACTAACAAAAAAAAATAAAAATTGAATTTATGGATGGATCCCAAAAAAAATCCAACCACTTGTTAAAAATCCAACAGGTCTATGTTGGATCTGTGAATGGATCTTATGAGTAAACGAAGAAGATGATGAGATGAGAGGGAAAGAAATGGATCTGATCAGGGAATGAAAAATCAAGATCTCACTGTACAAACCTGATGTCTAACCAAATAAAGCTCATTATACATGTGTGGATTAGAAGGTTGCATGTTCATTCCACGTCAGGTTCATGATTTTTATTGACATAGAAAGCTGGACACGACCAGGGGGATTTACTTTTACTAATGATTTTATTTTTGAGTAAATCATTAATTTTTTTTTACACATTTTCATTAATTCAACGTTCATTTGAATTGGTCTGAATTTAGTAGGAATGTGTATTTCATTAAAGTATTTGACATAAAGAAGAGTGACTACATGTTTTTTCCTATACCAAAAAGTACTGGGAAGAGTATAACAAACAGTTTTCTCTAAAAGATTTTTAAATTTTTCAATGTTTTCAATAAAAATGGGATTAGTTAATTGATATTCAATTCTTTTATATTTGACTTCTTCTTTGAGAAATTGTAGCCGTTTAGTTTTTTGGTTGAATGTATTAATTGATTGAGAGAGTAAGAAATTTGTTAACTGGTTTAATTCTTTTATTTCTAGAGGGGCTAAGAATTTGAAAGTTACTTTTTGACCAAAGGCTTGGGTTGTAATACCATGATTATTAGTAATGAATGGGTATAATAAATAAATAAATAAGACACCTAAAATGACTTCATTAGTCATATTTTGTACTATAACAAATGATGTTTTAAAACAAACATTGTTTTCACAATTATGAACTTTAGGTATTTAATACACATTTGATTGCCATTGCCTGAGCTTAATTGTTCACTTGTTTTATGGTAGTGTTTAGTAGGGATTAAGCCTTCTTGAATACAATTAAGATCAACGCCCGTATCAATTAAGGCTGTGACTTCCATTTCATACCCATTTGTTACTAATTTTATTTTTGAATGCCATTTCTGGATATTTATTTTATTAATTATGTTTGATTGGTTATTTTCTTGATTATTTTTTTCACTGTTAGATTTATTGGAACGATTATCAAAAATTACATGATTTGGAGTATAGCTAGATCCATCGAAGGATGTATCAGTTTTACTTTCAAAATCATTAAGATTTTTATTGATTTTTAATATAGCAATTTCGTCTTTTAAAGATTTATCTTCAATTTTTAATTCTTTAATAGTTAATTTAATTTGATTAATTTCATTTTTTAAATTGTGTAGAGTTACTTCTTTATGTTTATCTTTTCTAAATTTTTCTAAAGTAGTCGTTAGACTAATAATTGGTTTACTTGTAGAAGGTATACTTTCTTTGTTAATTAATAAAGATTTTAATTTGTTAGTATATTTTCATTTTAATTCCGAATTGTCTAATTTACTAATTAATTCAATTAATGAATCTTCTACTTGTTGTGATTTACTAAGGACATTAACTTGCTTACAGCAAGTGTCATTACATCCTAATTCTATTTGATCATTATCAATATCATTACTAGGAGAATAATAGTCAGAGGTATCACTAGATGGGTTACTATCGCCAGATGGGTTACTAGATTGATCGCGAGTATTAGCTAACTTGAATATTTCAAATATTTTATTTTGATTTTCTTAAGTAATCTGTAATTGGTAAGGTTTTCTTTAACTTTACATTTATTAGAATGATAACCCTTTTACAACAATTATAGTAGGTAATATTTTGAGTTAATCTTGACTTTTGATTAAAGTTTTTATTTTTCTTATGATATTTCTTTTGGGGTTTATCATAATATTTATTACATGATTTAGTAGGTGAATATTTCTTATTATTATATGAAGATTTGGATTTCTTGTTTTTATGATGTTTTCGACGCGATGGTGCTACAGGAGGTAGACCGTACTATTCGCAGAAGTTACCTAACTCATAGCTTTGTGTTTATCTTTAGCAACTTTTTTAATAAGTTTCATATCTATACACTTTTTTAATCATTCTTTTTGAATTGTACTAATTATATCACCATATGTGACACCCCAAATTTTGGAAACATCAATAATATAATACAATGATACACCGGGGTTTAATTAGCAGATACACAATATTTTTAAGTACAAAATACAAATAATACACTAAAAGAAAATATTAATAATAGTTACAGATAAAGTTCTTCAAGTCTTTAAATACAAATGAGTTTCTTGATACAAAAAGATTATCCAAAATAGAGGAAATATAAAATCTAATCTCCAAGGCAGCCATGGTTCCTCAAAGCTTTTAGGGATTCCGTTCTCGGTGTAAAACTCGCATTCACCTAGCATAAAATTCCATGAGCTTGGAATGCCCAGTAAACATACACACCCTGACCCTTTTCCCATTCCAAATACACAAGTAACATAACGGCACGATCATAACATACAGTGAAAGCAATAATTAAGCAGAGCTTATAATTAAGTTTCGGTTCTCAAGAATAACAGTCAATTAAGTTAGTTCTAGGCAACTCCCCGCGAAATGTTGCTCCTGCCCAACCACTAACACTGGCCACGGGCAATTCTGACTCCCTCTTGGTTAATACAATACCAATCTATCACTTACTGCATAACCACCAGTGTGTTGCTTACTGCACAATTACCAACGATGCCCACATACCTAGGTTACATACCCAAGTGGTGACATCACGATCTGCCCCAAGGAAACGGGTTTCCAAGGATACTCTCCCTATGTGAGACCCTCACTGCCACCCTATTACCTCCCATTTCCGTTAAGCAGCCAGAATACCTCTCGAGCCATGTTAGGGTTCGAAAACACACTTGCACAAGACTTCAGAAAAATAGAACACATTCTACTATATCATACTCTTGAATCCATCATTCATTATCTCATAAAATTTACTAAAATGATCACAACGTATTACCATCCCATTTGATTTTCCCTTTATTAAGTTCATTATATTCTCAGTTATAGCAAAGCATGGTCAATATAATTACAAATCCAAACAAAACAACAAGTAATTTATTCATGGTAAAAAAAAATTCACAATTTATCATAGATTACATATCAAGACTAAAAAATTCAAGAAACATAGAATATAAGAGTTACAAACCAAATAAGAGCATATTAAAACAAATTTCTAAATTTTCAGATTTGAACCAGTTTGAAAATAATTATGAAAAAAATACTTTTATTGGCCCTAAGTACCTGGCCTCATGTGAGTTTGTAGATAAATAAGTCTAGTTTCAAACTCAATTTACAAAATTAGGATAGGTATTTTAGGTTTTAAGATAATTCAAAATTACCAAGATCTATCCAGATTCGTTGACCATTATGCAATTCGGTTTGTCTCTCAAACCCCTCACTCTCTTAAGTTCAAAAAAAAATTAGTTGAAATATAACACCAAGATTAAGATTTGGACATAAAAGTGGACCCAAAATTATTTTCTGGAATTTTCTAAAAATAGAGAAAGTTGACTGTTTTTCTGATTTTTGAGTAACAAACTCAGAAAAATTGTTTAGGTTATAAAAATACATCCTTAGGTCCTACCAAAATTATCACATACTTTAGACATAACAAATATTACCCCATAAAAATAGATTTTGAGTTTATGAAGTTTTGATAGGAAAATAAATTCAAGAGGGGGAAAATATTTGCTGTTTGAAATTTAAGAAAGAATAAGAAGCACACAATTTCTTGATTAATACACATTTATACAAGAGTGTAAGCCTAGACTACAACATATATATACAAATAGCATGTATTAAGAGGGGAAAAACAAGTAGTAAAAGAACTTGAGAGAAAAGGTGATGTAGGTTTACCTTTGTTGTACATGACTCAACACAATTCTTCTTCTTCTTTTTCTTCTTCTCTACTCTTCTCTCTCTCTCTCTCTCTCTCTCTCTCTCTCTCTCTCTTCCAAGATCACTCTCTCTCACTCCTCTAGTGCATGGCTGAAAATGTGTAAGAGGAGGAGGAGAAATGTGCATATATATGGAGAAAGGATTGGGAGGTTTCTTAGGGACTAAGTTTCATAAGTGTAATTTGTCAAAGTGCCATTAAGGCCCTTTCATCCATCACATGACTAACTACTTGGGCTCCAAGAAATATATATACATATATATAGGTGATATTTGTATTTATAAACAAAATAATAGGCACAAGTACATTAATTAATAAAATATTACAATTAAGGTTTGGAATGAAATAAAATAGAAGTATATAGGGACCAAGTATAAATTTATGAAACCTTGATATTTATTATTCATATACTAACATTAGAAAGTAGTTAAAATAATAAATTTGGGTCTGGTTAAAATAAAGCGCAAAGAAAGGCGAGAAACCAATCGAATATGGCATTATCGGCAATTAAGATTTTAAAGTAATTAATCTATAATTATAGGGTCTAATAATTAATACCAAGGTTTTAAAGGTGATTATTAATCTACCAAGATCAATTAGGCTTTAGTCAAATTAATCAGCGATGCTTCCCTATTCTGGGGTTTAAAACTCAATTAAACGAAAATTCAAGGGCTTTATTGAAATAAGCTCAAGGTAAGGGATTTAATGGTAATCACAAAAATTAGGGTCTCTACTCCATATGTTAAATTATCGTATTCAATTATTCCTATAGGTTGATTAAGGACATCTCTAATTCTATGAGTAAAATGATTGGGTGATCCATTAATGAATTTTTCTTTCCAAAATGATTTAGTACAATCATCTCGGAGAATGATTCTAGATGTAAAGGCATCCTTATACCAACGAAAATCACTAATGTTGGACATGTTAAATCACTAAGTCAATCATGTATTCTGGAATGAATATTACTAGGTATTCCTATAAAATGTTTGACTATGGTAAATATTAAAGTATTTATTCCATCAAGTTTACTCATCCCTGTTTCTTCATCAAAGATGGAAAATTCATTATTATGAATTTGAATACCATGTGTTGAATAGCATCACGTATGTAAGATACTTGTCCCACCATAATTTAAGCATTCCAGTAAAACTGAAAGTAAGAAGAGAGACTATTTCAGGTTGAGTATAATCAAGATAATTCCTAACATAACTATTAGCGACCATAAACATGTGACTTAACTTTTGGAGGATTTGATTTTTGCTAAGACCATCAATATTCCATTCATATATTTTTTTAGCATATACGAAAAATTGATTTTTAATATTAGTTTCTCCAAATTGAAGATATGGTGGGGTGGGTTTAGTATACCAATTTTTGGTAAGAGTAGTAGAATTCACATTGGGGTGTACTATCTACTAAGATTTGTAGACTGAAATTGTTTTTCTATTAATCTTATTTCATCATAGGAGGAGGTGGATGACTCATTGTTAGTGTCAAGAATAGGTTGTTGAGTGATAACTAATACACCTTTATCCTTGAAAGGTTTAGTAGAAGATATGGCAATTTTGTTAAATATTTCTTTGATTGCATCAACTGTATGAGTATCTTGTATGAATAAACTAAGTTTGCGGCGATCACTAGGTAAATTGATATGCACCTTTTCAATAGTTTTACTAGTGGAAGTGTGACTATTTGAATAATCATCAAAGGTTGTTTCAATTTTATCTAATTGTTTACCAATAGTTTTTAAACATTGATTAGTATAATTATTTTATTCAATAACTTTCTTAATTTCACTTTCACCACCAGGTAAGCATTAATAGTTGATCCTTTATTTTCCATTAAAATTGTTTCAAGAGGAGAAAGACTATAAAACAAAAGTACTAGTAGAAGTTTTCCATTTAGTTTTTGTTAGAGTATTTACCTGTTGGTAATTTTCAAGATAATCAAAAAATTAGATTTCAGTTCGATATTCTAACAGAAACGTATTCCATGATTTAAGTATCATTGACCTTTTGTTTTTTGGTATGTGTAGATCTATAGGTATCTCATTTGGACTTATTTTATTTAGATTTAAATTCCTTATAGAGTTTATTTAGATTAGGTGTGAAGTAGATGTGAATAGTTAATAATTGGGGGTTTGACTTCAAAGTCTGTTTGAATTGAAGATTCTTGAGACTCATCATCATCTTTTGGAATCTGGGTTTGTTTTAAATAAACACTTGTGGAGAAGTGGTTTGAAAATATTCTTCAGATCCTGGGAGACGCTAGTGATCCTCAGCTAGTCACCTGAAAAGATACAAACACTCTGGTCGGGGGTGCCTGGATTAGCACTCCGACGGACAAGTCAGTTCAGACACTCAAAATAGCTAGTTTACTAAGTTAAGTGAAGTGATTCTTACATACCTTTCTAAATTTGTGGTTCTTGTATTTATACTTGCTTTTTGGGCCTCGGGGCCTGAGCCTACTTTTATCCTATTCCCTTTTTATTTATTCGGAGCTACTGATCTCCGACTATTTGGCCTTCCTAACGTATTCGGCATCCTAGTCACGCAACATGGAGCCGAATAATATCTGATTTCTGGGGTACACACCTTCCGACTCTTCTATTTATTCGGCTCCCACAATTGCCCCCCAAGCACTTTACCAACGACAGTTGGCTGGAGTGCTTGGTTCCGAATTTCGAAAAGCCAGAGCCAAAATTCGGCGGTTGGCCTCATCCTCATGCAGATATCTAAGCGCACTCCTTTCGGTTGTCGGGTCGACTTCCCGCCCTCTCGTACGTGTCTATTTATTGCGATTTAAAATTTTGACATCCTTTCGAGTATGTATTTTATGACGCTCGTCGCTAGATTGCCTTTTGAATCGTCCCTGCAACTCTCTTCTCTGATATCCTCTTCGTCCTTTGTAAGTTCTCTCCTTCCTTACTTCAAAGACTCTTTCTGATTTATTCCTTCCTTGGCATATTCTTATAAACTGTAGGGTATAGCGAAACATTTAAAGGACCTTCTCTCGTCAGATCGAATTGCTGGTTTTAAACCCATTTCTCCATTCTTGATGATGTATGTTTGTCGTTTGTGGCAAACGGCACTCTTGATATGGAGAGGGAGGACAAAACCACGATTGTCTTTCCTCTTTTGTCAATCGCAGATGGTGGAGTCCATTTTCCCCTTCACCCGTTTTTTAGGGCTGTGCTTCGCCGTTGGGGTTTAATCCCTTCCCAATTCAATGTGAATTTCTTTAGAATTATAATGGGGGTTATAGCGCTCAACCATCGCCTTAGAATTAACCTTGGCATTCCAACCATCCGGCATTGCTATGCCTTGGCTAAGTCTTCTGGTCGACACGGGCGTTTCTTCCTTAGGGCCAAGGATATCGACCATCAGCTAATTACTATGCTTTCCAGTTCTGGGAAACGAGTTGATGATGTTATGGTCGTTGTCCAAGGTAACTAGGAATTTGGCGAAGGGGAGGATCACGCCAACCCTATTCTTAGACGGAGGGGCGAGCCAGGTGGCCGATTGCCTTCTCGCTTTTATTATTTGTTCATTTTTGTTGTAAAGCCTCTTCTTTGAAATGTTATGACTTGGCTTGTGCAGGGAACGATTTGAAGAAAATCATGTCTTCGACTGACGACGCCGTTCTTTCGGATATTAAAGTCGCGCTCAAGTATTTCGGCTGTCAAAGTCTTCAGAAACAAGGGAGGGCGGCCCACATTCTGCTTCGTTACGAGCCGACATATGCGACCTTCTCGGCGGTGGAAATATCCCGATTCCAGAGGGTGAAGATTCTCTTATCGCTCTTATTTTGTCCGACTTCAAAAACTTGAGGCAGGTTGGTTTTGAAGGGTCTGATTCGGAGCGGGATGTAGCTAATGTTACCGAATCAGATCAATACGAAACTGAGTCTGACGAGGTATTGAATTCGGCCGATCCTCCATCCACTTCGGGCCGAGGGGATCTTTCACTTGACGGCATTTTTCATGGCTTAGAGGATCTTCCCGCCGCAGGCCCCAAAGACATGGCCGGGTTAAGCCTGACAAAACTTGCCAGGGGCGAATGCGGAAAGGTTGGCCGCGCGGCGAAGAGCGGAAGCCCTTCCGTCTAAAGTACTACCCGCCACTGAATCTCAACTCTCCCTGCCTGTTAGCAAATCAGAGTCCTTGCGCATTATTGGGGTGGAGACGGCAAAAAATCGGAATACCAAATCTACTTTGATCGTGCAGGCCGGCCAAGAAGTTGAGGAAGAGGCAGAGAAATGCCCTACCGAGTTTGAGGCTGACTCAAAAGAACAAGGCGGAAAACGTCCTCGATTAGAAGGATCGAATGTGATCGTTCCTTTTGTCATTCGGCCAATGATAAAAACATGCCAGTTTCTTCTGATGCTTCGGCGCTTAAAGATCCAGAAGTCATATTCAGCTTGGCTACGTCCGTGTCATTGCCGTCTGACAGGGAGGCTTTCAAGGTGGAACCAGATCTGAATGCGACAGCACTAGCCGCCCAATCGGCACTTTTGGTACATATTTAGACTTTGCTTCACTTAATCCAAATACTGTTAAAGTTATGGTTTTAAATTCTTGTTTTGCAGACCGTCGGAAGGATAGCCGACATGGGCCGTCACCATCATGACGTAGTCAAACAAATTGGTCATTTACGAAAGAAAGTTGAGGGCCAGAGGAGAAGGGCCGAGGTCAAAGCTTTGAGGGCGAACAAGGAAGCCTTAAGGGCCGAGGCTGAGGTGGAGAGGGCTCGTAGCACAGATCAATTGAGATCGGATGCCGAGAAGGAGGCGGACGTGAGCGAAGATGCGCTCAAATTGGCCCAGAAGGCGGTCTCCAAACTGGAGGCTAAGTTAGCTGAAATGAAGGCGGCGAAGGAAACAGCCGACTCGGAGGCTTCCAAAGTATTCGAGGCTGGGAAAAATGCTGGACTCGCCGAGTATTTGGATCAAGTCCCCAAGTTTGAAAATTGGGGATTCAAACTTGGCTGGTACAAAGCCCTTGCTACTGCTAAAGTTTCATTGATTATGCCAATACCATATGAGCAAGTGGATGTTGAGCCATTGGAGTCTGATTCTGATGACTAATCTGGGCGACTGACATAGTTTTTAGGATGTCGAATGTATTTTTACAGTTTTTAATTTGGTATTTTTCATGTGTTGCTATAATCATAGTTTTTTGCTTGGAATTTTCATGCGGGCTTGTAGCTTTTTGTTTAGTAATTTGCGTATATAAAATTTCATGAGTTGTGCTCAACTTGCTAAGGAAAATGTTGTTGATGAATGATATTGCTTTCGATTATGGTTAGATTGGCTGCTTAGCTTAGGTATTTGGCCGACCAAATTAGTAAATCTGCCCTTGCCTTAGCCAGGACATGAGCTTGGGAAGCCAAATGGGCCTAGCTCGTGGGCTGGCTGAGGCACAGATTGATCGGCGCTTGCGCTTGAAAACATGGCAGACCAGATTAGTAAATCTGCCCTTGCTTTAGCCAGGGCGCGAGCTTAGGAAGCCGAATGGGTCTAACTCGTGGGCTGGCTGAGGCACAGATTGATCGACGCTTGCGCTTGAAAACATGGCCGACCAGATTAGTAAATCTGCCCTTACCTTAGCCAGGGCGCAAGCTTGGGAAGCCAAATGGGCCTAACTCGTGGGCTGGCTGAGGCACAGATTGATCGGCGCTTGCGCTTGAAAACATGGCCGACTAGATTAGTAAATTTGCCCTTGCCTTAGCCAGGGCGCGAGCTTGGGAAGCCGAATGGGCCTAACTCGTGGGCTGGCTGAGGCACAGATTGATCGGCGCTTGCGCTTGAAAACATGGCCGACCAGATTAGTAAATCTGCCCTTGCCTTAGCCAGGGCGCGAGCTTGGGAAGCCGAATGGGCCTAACTCGTGGGCTGGCTGAGGCACAGATTGATCGGCGTTTGCACTTGAAAACATGGCCGACCAGATTAGTAAATCTACCCTTGCCTTAGCCAGGGCGCGAGCTTGGGAAGCCGAATGGGCATAACTCGTGGGCTAGCTAAGGCATAGATTGATCGGTGCTTGCCCTTGGAAACATGGCCAACCAGATTAGTAAATCTGCCCTTGCCTTAGGCAGGGCGCGAGCTTGGGAAGCCGAATCTTGAGAAGCCGAATGGGCCTAACTCGTGGGCTGGCTGAGGCACAGATTGATCGGCGCTTGCGCTTAAAAACATGGCGGAACAGATTAGTAAATCTGCCCTTGCCTTAGCCAGGGTGCGAGCTTGGGAAGCCGAATGGGCCTAACTAGTGGGCTGGCTGAGGCACAGATTGATCGGCGCTTGCACTTGAAAACATGGTGGACCAGATTAGTAAATCTGCCCTTGCCTTAGCCAAGGCGCGAGCTTGCGAAGCCGAATGGGTCTAACTCGTGGGCTGGCTGAGGCACAGATTGATCGACGCTTGCGCTTGAAAACATGGCCGACCAAATTAATAAATCTGCCATTGCCTTAGCCGGGGCGCGAGCTTGGGAAAAAGAATGGGCCTAACTCGTGGGCTGGCTGAGGCACAGATTGATCGGTGCTTGCGCTTGAAAACATGGCGAACCAGATTAGTAAATCTGCCCTTGCCTTAGCCAGGGCACGAGCTTTGGTAGCCGAATGGGCCTAACTCGTGGGCTGGCTGAGGCACAGATTGATCGGCGCTTGCGCTTGAAAACTTGGCAGACTAGATTAGTAAATCTGTCCTTGCCTTAGCCAGGGCGCGAGCTTGGGAAGCCGAATGGGCCTAACTCGTGGACTGGCTGAGGCACAGATTGATCGGCACTTGCGCTTGAAAACATGGCAAACCAGATTAGTAAATCTTCCCTTGCCTTAGCTAGGGCGTGAGCTTGCGAAGGCGAATGGGGCTAACTCGTGGGCTAGACAATTGTCATCCGTCTTTTGACGTTTGGGATTACTGACGTTGCCTTGGGAAAGCTGCATACATTGAACGATAAATGGGGCGGGTGCACGCCAGAGGCCCTACTTATTTCCATTCAGGCAACTTGGGAGGGACGAAGATTGGCTGAATTAGATGCCGCAATGAGTCGCAGTAGCGAGCCTATGCGTACAGGAAGAAGAACGTCCATGGATCGGGAAACACAACAGCCTCTTAGTCGTCGAAGCAGATCGCCCCGAAAGGACAGGCAACAACGGGGAAATTCTCCGCGCCCGCGACCGGGAATCGAGCCCGATGCGATGCCATGACTGTTGAGTTTTGCGGTTTTTGTGAGGAATAGACAAATAACGGAGGCGGATTCTATCATTAAAGACCCAGGTGTGGCAGTCAAGTTCGTTCGACAGATCTTCCAGCAAGAAGTCCAACAATCGATGGTCGGACGTCAAGATTTCGAATTATTTCGAGACGGCATACATGAGGCCGTGAAAGGACTATATACTGCTTACGAAGTCGGCATGCATCTGTGGGAAGCGCGACGTGAGAGTGAGAAAACGGACGAAAGGAATCGCAGTCTGGAGATTCGCGCGGAAAAGGCTGAGCGTGAGCTTCGGGAGCTGAAGAATGTTCAAACGAGCGCGTCGGTGGCGGCCGGTCAATCTAAATTGGTCATTGAGGAGAGAGTGACCCAACAGATCTCGGGTTATGAAAAGGGGTTTCAGGACAGCCTGAAGGTCGGGATAGAGAAGACCAAATGAGACCTTCTCGAAGAGGTCTGCCGATGTGAAAATCGTGGATTCAAGCACGGCTAGATCAAGGCCCTTCAAACCGAGAAAGCTCTCGAAGCCGTGGGCATTGATTCCGCTTTGCCCCTGTATCATCGTCACTACTTACCCTATTCCGATTTCTAAATTGAGAAGAGCGACGATGAGGATGCCGAATAAATAGACTTTGGAACGCGAGAACAGATGTCGCGCCAAACAAATAGAATTTCTTTTATTTTCAACGTTTGTATTTGGTCTTGAAATGTTATGTGCTTAATTAAACGTATTATTTCAACTTACTAGCAAGTTTTGTGTTGCGTGGTGCAAATGTTTAAACATGCATTAACCGGCTCGAATTAAGAACAATTCTCAGTGAATATTTATTCGGCCAGTGGAGTGGTCCGAATGCATCTCTCACAAAGGCTCCGAATCCAGAGACTATTTTGGACAATCGTGATATCCACGAAGGGCACTTTGAATTCGGAGTCTTGATCGGCCTTAAGAGGCTTAATCGGTCCTAAGATGTCATGCGCCACAAGGGGCTCCGAATTCGGAGACTATTTTGGCCAATCGTGCTATCCACGAAGGGCGCTCCGAATCCGTAGACTTTAATTTGGCCAATCGTGATATCCATGAAGGGCGCTCCGAATCCGGAGACTTAATCAGCCCTAAGGTGTCATGCACCAAAAGGGGGCTCCAAATCCAGGGACTTTAATTTGGCCAATTGTGATATCCATGAAGGGCGCTTCGAATCCGGAGACTTAATCGGCCCTAAGGTGTCATGCACCAAAAAGGGCTCCAAATCTGGAGACTTTATTTTGCCCAATCGTGATATCCACAAACGGCGCTCTAAATCCGGAGACTTAATCGGCCCTAAGGTGTCATGCACTGAAAGGGGCTCCGAATCCGGAGACTTTATTTTGGCCAATCGTGATATCCATGAAGGGCGCTCCGAATCCAGAGTCTTAATTGGCCCTAAGGTGTCATGCACCAAAAGGGGCTCCAAATCCGGAGACTTTATTTTGGCCAATCGTGATATCCATGAAGGGCGCTCCGAATCCGGTGTCTTCATTGCCCCTAAGGTGTCATGCACCAAAAGGGGGCTCCGAATCCAGAGACTTTATTTTGGCCTTAGAAGGCTTAATCGACCCTTAAAGGCTTTTGAGCGAGCTTGAGAAAACGAGAAGCTTTGTATTGCAACGGTGGAATATATACAAGTATCGAGCCCACAAGTCGGGTTAATGATAGAATTTACATAAATGTGTTGAATTCCAAGGTCGTGACAGGCTTCTTCCTGACATGTCTGAGAGCCGGTATGCCCCTGTTCCTGCGATGGATTCTATCTGATAGGGGCCGTCCCAGTTTGGACCCAATTTTCCATCGACCGGTTTCTGGTCGGCCGGAAGTACCTTCTTTAGGACCAACTCTCCTGGCGTGTATCGGTGCAACTGAACTCGCTGATTATATGACTTGGCGAGCTGCTGCTGATATCGTGCCATGGATGCCAGGGCGCAGTCTCTTCGCTCTTCGATTAGAATCAGATCCAGGGCAAGCATTATGTCGTTTCGGCCCGTATCAAAAACTTGCGATTTTAGAGTTGGGAGGCCGATTTCCAGGGGTAAGATTGCCTGGGTTCCAAAGCATAGAGCAAGCGGCATTTCTCCAGTGGATCTCCTCAGCGTAGTACGATGAGCCCACAATACACTCGACAATTCTTCGACCCATTTGCCTTTAGCTTTTTTCAGTCTCTTTTTCATGCCGTCCAAGATGGATTTGTTAGAGACTTCGGCTTGACCATTACTTTGGGGGTAGGCCAGTGTAGAAAAGTAAGGCCGAATGCCATATTTGCTAAATAACTCTCGATATAGACCACAATCGAACTGGGTGCCATTGTCTGAGATGAGAGCTCTCGGAATACCGAATCGTGTTATGATGTTTTTCCATACAAAGCGTTTAATGTTGGCATCTCGTATATGTGTTAAAGCCTCCACTTCGACCCATTTTGTGAAGTAATTTGTCGCGACAATTAAGAATCGTTTGTTCCCTAGGGCCCTCGGCAATGGTCCTACGATATCAAGTCCCCACTGAGCAAACGGCCAGGGGCTGGTGACAGAGTTCAACCCTTCAGCAGGCAGATGGGTTAATGGGGAGAACTTTTGGCACTGTTCGTATTTTTTTACATTACTCTCTGCGTCAGCTCTCATTGTCGGCCAATAATACCCATGTGTTATAGCTCAATGGGCCAGGGAGCGTCCGCCAGAATGGGCACCACAACTGCCCTCATGTATCTCTGTCAGAAGCTCCTCCACTTTGTCGGGGTGCACGCATTCCAAATATGGACCAGAGAGGGACTTTTTATAAAGCCCTCCTTGCGGATCCAGATAGTATCGCAAGGCTTTATTTCGCAGCTTGTGTGCTTCTTTTTTGTCCTCTGCGAGTTGTTCAAAAGAGAGGAATGCAGCAATGGGGTCCATCCAGCTTGGTGCAGATTCTATAACGTTGACATGGATTTCCTCCGAAGGGCCAATACTCGACTCCGAGATGAAACCTACTTCGATGGTCTGTTTGATCTCAGAATTGATGGCGGAGTCAAGGCACGCCAAGGCATTCGCGTGTGTGTTCTGGTCGCGTGTTATTTGGTTCAGTTCGTGATGGTCAAATTTTGCCAGCATGGAATTGGCCATTTTCATGTAGGGCGCCATACGGTCATTTCTTGTCGCGTACTCCCCCTTTAGCTAACTGATTACCAATTTTGAATCACAAAACACAAGCAGACGCCAAGCGCTGAGAAGGTGCACATTCCGCAGACCAGCCAGAAAAACTTCGTATTCGGCTTCGTTATTTGATGCTTCGAAGCCAAGCTTGACGGCCTGCTCAATTACTGCGCTATCTAGAGACATGATTACAACTCCGACGCCGCTGCCCCTTTGGTTAGACGATCCATAACAGTATAATTGCCAAATATCCCCGACATAAATTCTCCAGTTCGGCTTTGGTCGAACTTTAACCTTTGGTCGAACTTCGTCAGGTTTGAGGTTGGCAAGCTCGCTGGTGAATTCGGCAACAAAGTCGGCCAACACCTGCCCCTTGATTACGGTTTTAGGTAAAAACTGAATGTCGTATTGGCCGAGTTCAAGAGCCCATTTTGAAACACGTCCTGATGCTTTTGCATTCCGTAGTACTAATCAGAGGGGATAATCTGTTAGCAACCCAATGCTATGTCCCTGGAAATAATGCATCAGTTTTCTTGCCGCCATGACTAGGGCTAAGATGAGTTTTTCCAGCGGAAGGTAGCGTGTTTCGGCGTCAACCATTGCCTTGCTCACATAATACACTGGTCTTTGCTCCCCTTTCTCTTCTTTTAGCAGTACAGCACTGACGGCCCTATCGGAAACTACCAGATATAGAATGATCGAGTCACCAGCGGCGGGTGTTGTCAAGAGAGGTACTGAGCGGAGGTAGGTCTTGAGTCTGTTGAAAGCTGTTTCGCATTCGGCGGACCATTCAAAAGCCTTACTCTGCCGTAGTGTCTTAAAGAATTGTTGGCAGCGATCTGTAGACCGGCTGATGAACCTGTTGAGTGTAGCGGCCATCCCCATCAACTTTTGGACTTCTTTTACTAAACGGGGGGAGTCGAGTTCCAAGATTGCTGTGACTTACCTCGGGTTGGCTTCGATTCATCGGTGATTGACGATGTAACCCAGGAATTTGCCAGAGCCGATTCTAAACGCACACTTGGAAGCGTTCAGTTTCATTCTGTATTTGCGTAAGATGCTGAATGTCTTTTCTAGATAGGCTATATGATTATGTTCTTCTTTGGACTTAACCACCATATCGTCGATGTATACTTCCATAGTGTGGTCGAGTTGGTCTTTAAACATGGCGGTGACCAGTCTTTGGTAGGTTGCCCCTACATTCTTCAGCCCAAAAGGCATAACTTTGTAGCAGCAGGTTCCTCTTGGGGTGAGGAATGCAGTTTTGTCCTGGTCATCTGGATGCATAGCGATTTGATGGTAGCCTTTGTAAGCATCGAGGAAGCTAATGCGTTGATGGCGTGCCGTCGCAATGACAAGCTGATCGATTCTAGGTAGAGGAAAATAGTCTTTGGGACAAGCTTTGTTCAGGTCCGTGAAATCGACACACACTCGCGAAGTCCCATTTTTCTTCTTCACCACCACTATATTGGAGAGCCACGTAGGGTAAGTGACTTCTCTAATTGCCCCGGTGTCAAACAGTCTGTCTACCTCCTTAACAACGGCGGCAGTGTGCTCCGCGGCTGATCGCCGGCCTTTCTGAATGATCGGCTTACATTTGGGATAGACATTCAGATGGTGCTGTGAAACCGACGGGTCTATTCCCGGCATTTCGTACAGAGTCCATGCAAAAACGTCAAGGTTGTTGAGCAAGAAAGAGATCATCTGCTGCCTATCGACCCGATTCAGAGAAGCGCCGATCATGAAGAACTTTTCTGGGCTTCCATTGATGTCAACTCGGTCTAAACCTTTTGTGGCCTTCTCATTTGGATGCCACCCAACTTCGTCAAGGATCTCCCGATTCGGCACCTCGATGGACTTTACTTGTAGTTCCTTTGGCGTTTTGGCAGCAAGGAGATAACATTCTTGTGCCGATTTATGGGAGCCACAGATTTGCTCAATGCCGTGTTCTGTTGGGAAACGTAGCAGTTGATGATAGGTGCTTGGGACAGCCTGCAAGGTATGCAACCACGATCGCCCCATGATGAGATTGTACGGCGATGGCAGCTTGACGACCAAGAATTGCACATCCACCGTTCTGGAATCTGCTCGAACGGGTAAGCTGATCTTTCCCAATGGGTACTCTAGATTGGCATTGAAGCCGAATAGTGGATAAGGAGCTGGAGTCAGGTCTGACTCATTGAATTCGAGTTTGATGAAGCTTTTATAATATATAACCTCTGAAGTACTGCCCTGGTCGATAAGAACGCGTTCGACGGTGAACCGGTTTACGCGTAGCTCAACAACCAATGGATCGATGTGAGGGAGTGTTAAGCCGATCAAATCAGAGTCATCAAAGGTGATACTTGGCGTTTCTCGGGACCGCTTTGCTAGCGTGAGTTGCTGTTGGGGGCCTGGATGTGATTGGATCGCATGTACGGTCAGAGCTGCTGGCAGGCTGTATATCATGTGGACGGTGTTAAGCGGAAATGCATCCTTTGGAAGGGCAGGTGTTTTGATCGCACTCCTCCGGACACATTGTTGGAGACATTCGTTCTTTGCCAACTCCTCAAGATGATCTGTTGAGGCATAGCGGCCGTCAATTTCTTGCTGTCGGGCTCAAGATCGTCGATCATCTACCCTCGGGGGTCGCTTAGAAGCCTGGCGCACTGTTTGTTTGGATTTTTCTATTTCTGAGGCCAGATCACGATGGAGGCGTTCGTTCTCAGCAACGATGATGTCCAACCTCTGTTTGGTTTGTCTAGCTTGTGCCATGGTCGCTTGTATTGTCTTTTGCGTTAGGTTTGAAGACGAGCAGAGGTCCAACGCAAGTCTTGCTGCGATGGGTTTTGGTCCAAGCGAGTTTGCTGGAGTGAGGTCATCTCTCTGTGTGGTCTCATCGGTGGCTATCGGAGGATCTTCAGTCATGCCTGCCATGGATGTATTTGAGTATTCCCACAAACAGCGCCAGTTATGGAGAAGTGGTTTGGAAATACTCTTCAGATCCTGGGAGACGCTAGTGATCCTCAGCTAGTCACCAGAAAAGATACAAACACTCCGGTCGGGGGTGCCGGAATTAGTACTCCGACGGACAAGTCAGTTCAGACACTCAAGATAGCTTGTTTACTAAGTTAAGTGAAGTGATTCTTGCATACCTCTCTAAATCTTTGGTTCTTGTATTTATACTTGCTTTTTGCTCGAGGCCTGAGCCTACTTTTATCCCATTCCCTTTTTATTTATTCGGAGCTACTGATCTCCGGCTATTCGGCCTTCCTAATGTATTCGGCATCCTAGTCACACAATATGGAGCCGAATAATATCTGATTTCTGGGGTACACACCTTTCGACTCTTCTATTTATTCGGCTCCCACAACACTAATCTGAGATGTTGAGGAGGTATCTATTCATTTTAATTTACTTTGTGATTCTAAATGATGTCTATCTTTTCTAGTAAATAAAGGTGTACTAAAAATTTTATCTTTGTCATGGAGCTGAGAAGATTGACTATTTTGTGAAAATTGATGAGAGTCATGTTGTAAACATAGACGATTAAAACTTATTTTAACTAAACCATCACTGTATTTTCGAATATGATTTAAATCATTAATATCATGTTGAATTTTGTGAGAATAATTTTTATTTAAAGTTAACTAGTCTTATGGGAGAGTTATTTCACTCCAAACTATGGGTCTTAGGACATCAACATTAGCTTCAGAAATACTACTTTGTATAAGTAAGGTTTTATCTTTTGTACTTTTGACTAAAGTATGAACATTAAGATTAGTCTTCATACATTTATAATAAATTCGATAAATTAAAGCAATAGATTGGGAACCAGTAAGCATATGTGTAAATTCACCAGAAGTTTGAATATTTAATATTAAAGTTTTGACTATGTGAGGGTCAAAAAGACTTAAAGCAAAACTAGGAAAGCAATTAAAATGGATTGGTCCTTTATGGAGACCAGATTTCATCATACCTATCATACTAGTTTGGTAATTACTAAACCTAGCATCTCTTAAGCATAGAAGAATAAATGAATTTATGCCTTGAATGGTTAATGGTTTGACAGCAACTTGTATTAATCCTATATGAATAAAGTTGCGACCTTCATATTTATGTTTTTTTTTAATAGATTCTTTGGTTAATAAATGACATGTTTCATGTATTTTAGTTAAAGCATAAACTTGTTCAACAATTTTGACTTGTAAGTTAAATTTAAAAGAGGATTGCAGAAAACTTGTTTTATAAATTTCTTTAATTGGTACTTTTGGGCATATTCCATCCTAAATCTATTTTTAAATCTTAGAATTCATGTTCTTCGTTCACTGGATCAGGTATAGAAGAAAATCAAGTTCTAAAGCTGACTGAAGAGTTACTTCTGAATAAACTACTCATGATTCTAAAATCTATAAATTTTATGCGAGATGATATAAATTATTTATTGACTTATCATATTTTCATGTACCATGTGTTCGCTCATACCCTAACTGGAACACTCTATGTCCTTCACCTACCTACACCTAAGGACTTACACTAGATGTGGGACAAATATTGGGTGGCTACTAGCAAAGTGGAAAATGTTAGATAAGCGAAAGAATAGAGAAAACTGAATAAATTTACAAAAATTAGAAATGACATGATTAATGAAAGATAAACTAATCAATAAGCAACTAATAACTAACAATTTGGCTCTGATACCATTCAAGAGAGTAGCGGAGATACAAAGATAGATAAATAGATAAACACCAAGAATAGATATGTGTGTGACTCCCTCTCTGGCCCCAATTCTAGTCTACACACCAACGTCATCTCTCTCTCCCACCATGGCCCCATCTCCAACTCCTCCTTTTTGTTTTCTTCTCTTTTGCTTTCTAGGCACCCATACCTTCAATCATTTGTAAATAACCAAAGGATTTGATGTGAAAATATCACGATCTGACGCACTCATCCTGAAGAATATGTCAGAAACCAAAGGCTCAACTCCCAATGACGACAGATTCCAGTACGCCAAAAGTTTTCGCACCATGACTGTAGATCTAATCAAGTAATCAAAGTAGGGGAAGAAAGACCAAGATCTTTAATTCCGAGAAAGGAACGATGATGGAATGGAGGTGAAGTTGTTAGAGTCGAGATTGGGTTATCAAATAGAAGTAAGGTCAGAAAGGAAAGGGAATGAGCTGGAGAGGAAGAATAGTTAGAGAGGTGTATATGGGTGGGATGTTGTTCGAGATCACACCACCACCGCTAGCAAAGTAGAGGGGCTCGGCGGCGGAACCCTAGCAAATAAAAAAAAGAGAAAAAATAAGAGAGAGAGAGAGAGAGAGAGAGAGAGAGAGAGAAATAGTAGAGGAAAGAGAGAAAGAAGGGGAGTGTGAGTGTTTGGGATTTGAACCATGTATATGGTTTATATAAGGAAGGGTATGCGTAGACACCCCATTTTTGACCGTCCTCAAGACTTGGACGTCAACATTGGGACACTTGGTGATTACCCTTGTTTGTGTTCGTCTTGAGTTCCCGGAGGTCTTGTTTACGCGCCTTGCCTCAGGATCTCTCGACTCAACCGTGTTATGCCTGGTTTTGCACCAAACACTTGTGTTTTGCCTTGGAGGGGCAGGGAATGCCTTGTGAGGCATCCCTACACATCACCGGCCATAGCTTGAGGTCATTGGCCAGTGATTCTATGCCATCGGCAATATATATTGCCGGTCGGCACTCTTTGTTGCCGGTCGGCCATTTATTTTGTAAAAGTGGCAATTTTGGATGGCTGACCACTGTTCATCTACTTTTAGTAGATATTTTGTGCCAGCTGTCACCCACTCTGTTCCCCTCCATACACGTGTATGGAGGGATTTCCCTCTTGGATGGCTTGTTTTAGAAGCCTTACAAGAGGGAGTTGCCTATAAGAAGAGGGCTCCTCTCTTGGCATTAGGGTTAGACAACATTTTTAGAGAGCTTTGACATTAGGGTTAGGAATTTGTATCTATTCCATCTCTATATTTCCCTCTCTTGTTAGTTTAGTGTGTGTTTGGTCTTACTTTTGCACACAAACACCCACCATTACACCTTTTCTTGGTTATTGAAGGCCAAAGGAGTGTTCTTGGAGTTCTTGGTGCTGGTTTGGAGCTAAAGAAGTTGCTGGGGCTTCATTTGTGAAGGAAGTCTTCAAGGGTAACAACTTTGCCCCTTTTTACCCCTTTCTTGCATAGCCTTTTAGCTTACCTTGCAACTGTATTTGAGCTTTGTGTATAACATAAAAAAGTTCTGTTTTTAGGCCCTCTAAATAGTTGTTTAAGGTTGTTTCAAGCTTTGGAGTTGTTTGACCCCTCTTAAGCCTTGTAAGGCTCCATTTTGTGCCATTTTGGGTGAGCTCCGAGACCTTGGTGTTTGGGTCTCCTCACCACTGAAATCTTGAGGGATTTCAGTGGTAAGGATGGTGCCTTGAGATCCCAAGAAGGAGAGGGCCACCCCCTCTCCTTGTTGTCCTTGAACAGGACCATTTTTGCCTCTTGAGGGAGCACCTAGCTTAGGCTCTTGTTGACCATGCCTTAGCTGTTATTTATTCTTATTTTTCCATGAAATAGCATTTTTTTAAGTTGGCTTTGACACACCATGCTTGCTATGCATACTTGTCTTGTAATGCCATGAATTGCCTTAACATGTGCTTAGCATTTAGACTACTATGCTTACTTGTTTTGGCTTAGCTTTGTGAAGCTTTTATGCATGTTTTAGTGTGCTTGAGGTCTATTTTTGATCATTTGGGTCATCCATGCTTTGCTTTGTATAGCTACCATGCAATCTCCCTTGTAGGCCTTGAGTGTTGACCCCTCTAGCATGCTTTACTTGCTTTGTTTCAGTGGTTTGGAACCACTTATCATGTCATTACAGTCCTTATAGCATGCTTGTATGCTTGCATTTGATGCTCCTTTAATGCTTTAAGAGGTTGGTCTCTTATGCTCCATGTTTGGCCCCTTTTGTATGCTTCCATGTATAGGCCATTTAGATGCCATCTAGGTGTGTCTTTGACCTTAATTTGGCATGATTTGGGACTATTTTGATTCACTTTGATCATTTGCTTCGTGTGTCATATGATCATAGTTTAAGTCCTTGGGCTTGGATGCATGCTTTGCTTGCATTGGTAGGTTGATTTGGCATCATCTTCTACATGCTTTTCAAAGCTTATCATGTATGCTATGTGCCAATGTTTGCCCCTTTTAAGTGTGCTTGAAAGTTGCTTCTATATGCTTAGGTATTCAACCATGTTTGCATGCATGTTTGTATGCTTAGGTACTTGGCTCATGACATTTTGTTGCATGTTTAAATGGTGTTGCATTTGGCATGCATTTCTTGCTAAGTTTCCTAACATGTTACATGCCTTGCATGTGTGCATGGTTAAGATTACACTTTGCATGTTTGCTAACTTGCATACTTGTCCTCATGTTCATGTTGCATACTTAGCCTCCATGCCTAGGTTGCATTGGATTGTGCATGCATTGCCTCACCTCTTGAAGTGAGTCATGATAGAGGTAGAAGCCCCTTTGTTTGTTGGTTTGCATTGCATTTGAAATCCACATGCATAATTTGGTCTCTTGGGCCATCACGCATTGAAATGTGCGATGGATGGTCTGAGAACCAATGACCATGTCCCTTTGAGTAATAAACATGATAAGGGATATGGTTGGTGCATACATTGCTTGAATTGCATTGCCATGCAAAGCTCTGTCCTCTGCTGCTGTCAAACAGATTCTGCAGGAACTTTTTGCCGATCGACTGCACATAGTGCCGACCGGCAATCCATTCGTGGCCGATACCTTCATCAACAGCCGATGATCACATCTTACTGCCGGTGGCCATTCTCCTCAGCCGGTGGTGTCTCCCAATGTCCAGGGAAGCAATTCTGAGACTTTAGAAGTTTTCAGAGGGGCAGAGCAGGGAAAACAGAGGCAGCCTGCGCATGGCAGTGGACTTCCGAGCAAGACCTGAGCGCGCATGCATTGGGCCCGCTTCCCGAGGCCCTTTTTCTTGCTTTCTTAAATTAATTAATTTGTTTAATTAATTTAGTTGGTCTGTAATAATTAATTAGCTAGGATAGTTAATTCATTATTCGAATTGTATTATTCTTTTGGTCCCTCCGGACGAGGGTGAATTTGTAATAAGTGTGGGTGAGTGTGTGCATATCTTCCAACCCCCACTTCTTTCTCCCTTTTACTTACCTGCTTTGATGGTTAGTAATAGGTCATGTTTAATTTAGCATACCTTATACTATGCATGCGTGTATCATTCATCAGTATTGCATGCACCGGGCTCGGCGCATCATGCTAACTGCATTAGTATTTCAAATCTAACTTGAATACATGCTACTTGTGCATTTTCACATGTCATTCATAGAATAGCCGAGCCTACTCTAGCGACATTCCGTATGCGTTGCATTAGACATTTAAACATGGACTTGGATCATGCATTGATTGCTAACGAGTTCTTTGTTTTGGCACCGAGTACGATGTAAGTATTTATGCTTTAGCATCCTTGCATGCGTGTGAATGTTGCCATGATAGCATGATTACCATGAGGCTAGCTGCTTATGTGATATAACTACTTGAATGCCTGTGGGTGAAGGTTGGATTGTCTGAGTTGGAATGACTCATTGAAATCCGTGTTTTAGCCTACTTGCAAGTAGCAAATTCCAAAACATTTTTCCAAAACAATCGGATATGCAATGCTTATTCCCAAATCAGGCAATCTAGTCTATACTTTTGTGCTGTGCGCGTAACATAGTAATTCTAGACTAATAATCGGCTTAAGAACATATAATGTTTTCAAAAACGGATATCACGGTTAGTAGAGGCCGATCTTTGCTCATAGCTGACCTTCCCCAATCATACCCAAGTTCCCGAGCCGAGGCAACTTTGGTGATGACGGACACGTGGCCTTTGGCACCGAGTCAGGGTTTCCTAAATTCCCCCAAAATAAAATATTTAGGTGGCGACTCTGTATCTAGCAAAGCAGTCCATGTTTGGCACTTCTTTCAAAAAATCTGTTTTCTCAAAACGGTTTGCCAGATTTGGACTCTTTGGTTCTGATTAAGAACCGTGACACGAATCGAGTCCGAACTGTAGCGGGGTCCCTCGCGGACGTGTTACAGTATGCGATTCATTTTCCATAAACTTGTCCTTATGGACAAAGAAAATGAGCACCTTGATCTTTGGACCAAAAAAAATTAAAATTGGACTTCTTACCCAAGTGCCTTTTAAATTTCTAGCCTTTTTGAATCTCAATCTTGTGCACAACCAATTTTGTCAATTTTGTATCGTATCAGCTGATATGGTTCGAGATGTACCACTGTAATGACTCGGATTCTAATTCGTATCGGATTGGTGTAAATTGGTGTCCGTCACCTTAAAACTTGTATGGTTGTCGGACTCTTGGTATTGACGGGTTGGCAAGTGAACTATAAATATTACAATTGAGGACCCTTGGGTGATGTTTGGAACCTTGATTGAAGCCTTAACAAAATATTTAGGAAAGATTAGATCAAAAACCCCAAATGTGAGTTTTTATTTTTGACCAACCTTCACTCATTTGCCCTTTACTCCTTCTATACTTTGAATTTGAATGTGAGGCCAGAACCATTGGAAAGCTTGTTTCTGGGACTTCAATTTGGACACGAGAACGACCTAAAACGGAGTCCGAACGAGAGAGCTATACCTATTTGAATTTTGAGTTTCTGTGCTGGAAGCATGCTCGCTCGAGCGAGCTTTTCTTTGCTTGAGCGAACTGCACGATTTTCAGAGATTCTGGAAGCTTATTTCCTACGCTCGAACCTATCTTCCTTCGCTCGAGTGACCAAGTCGCTAACAGACATTATAAAGTGACTTTTTGGTCCAAAAACCTTACTTTTTCATCTTCTCTTCTTCTCCCCTCCTCCATGTCCAAAAACCTAGCCCTCAAAACTTTGATTTCATCCTTTCTTACCAACCATCCACCGTGGATCATGCATCAAAGATGAAGAACAAGAGAAGATCAACATTTTCAACCGATCAGATTTTGGATTTTCAGAAGAATGCTCTTGATCTAGCTTTCTTAGCTTCCAATGTTAAGGTTGGGATACTTTTACCCTAGAATTTCTTTATTTTGAAGAGATTTCATGGTATTTTTTTGACTCATGAGGTAATTTGAGGATATTGTTGGATTAAACCCATGTTTTACACAAATAGATCATTTTACTTGATTTTTGCTTGAATTTCTTAACTCCTTTTTCAAAACATGTATATAAATGTTGTTGAAACCTATATCTACGATAAAGGAGAAGAACCCCCAAGTTTGGTAAAACCCTAGCTTGGTACATGAAGATAGATGATAGTTTTTCTTAAATTGAAAGTAGTGTCATGAAATTGAGGTGCTAAATTGAATATATACAAGTTTAATTGAATTTTGGAAGTGTTTGGAAATTTATGTAAAATTTGCGATTGAACACTTATTTTTGATATTTTAAGTTATGTGATAATATGAAACAAAGTTTTGGAGGGAGAAATTGTCAATGGTATGGATGACATGAATTTTGTGATGAAATGATGAAGTTGAAGTTTAAGAGGTTGCCTTGAATTATGTTGAATTGCATTGTTGGGTTGTGTTGAGTTATGTTGGATGGTGGTATGTTGGTACTCGCGCGGGGAGCTGAAAAATGATTTTTGGGGAGCCCATGTCCCGCCGTATAATAGCCAGCAAATGTGGAGGGGAGTTTAAAAGGTGCCAAAATGCCGATCTACCTATTTAGGCTTATCCCTAGATGAATGTGGGAAAGATGTTTTTGGGTGTCCACACAGTCCCGCTGTATAATAGCTGGCAAAAGTGGAAAAACGGATAGTTTTCTTGAGGAGCCCACCTCCCGCCGTATAATAGCCGGCAAATGTGGGGATGGTTTTTGAAACTAAAACAACTTGTGTTGGACTCTTACATGGAACTCATGGTTTGTTTTCCATTGATGTGATTGTTTAAATGTGTGCTGTAAAGGTGTGAAATGTTATTGTCTATGCTTAATCATTATGTATTTACATAATTGGTGAAGATTACTTGTGTTCATAACTCCTTATTATGTTTTGTCTCAAGGATGCCATAAATTTATTCGAATGATTAAATACTTGGTTAAATGTATTCCTATTGGGCATATAGCTCACCCCTATTTTATTTTTCAGGAAATAATGTTTTACAACTACAGTGGTGACTTGAAGTAAGCAGTGTTGAGATTGACAATTGAAAATATTTTCCTGTAAAGATTTATAGTTTTGTACTAGGATCTATTTTGTTATTGTTTTGTACACCCATGGGGTTCTTTTGTTATAATTGTCATCTTGTTTGTAGAACGTGGGATTGGGTACGAGGTTTTATGGTATGTAAGCATGGAAATTGTAAATTTTAGTCTAGTGAATAGGATGGCTTTTGGGGTAAATTGTTATTTTGGTTGTGATGGATTCTTGTATGAAATAGCAGGGCGTTACAGATTGGTATCAGAGCATTATGTTCGAATACCTTAGGCTCGTGGGAAGTGACTTTTATGTCATAATGGGATTGCTAGGCTAGGATCGGATGTTTATGTGCCTGGTATGCCTTGTGTATATATGTGGCTATATGTGTATGGGATTAAGCTTCTAGGATATGACTAGTAACCATTACATTCATCGAAATCCTTTTGGAAAGGCATCTGATCAATGCTTTTTCCACTTGGAGGTCCTTGAGCACCATGGAACGAGTTGATATCTTAATAGAATGATCCATATGTGCTCTAGGTGCTTATGTGCTTTGTGGTTTGTCATATATGGAAGTAGATACATGTATAGGCATATGTGTAACTCGCGTATGGTGTGTGAGGTCTCGTGTAGAATATTTAAGTGTGGATTAGACCTTATCTCTAATTTCCTATGGGATCTAAGGATGTGAGTGACCCCAAATGGGGAGAAACTTTTGGGATTTAAATCTTTGGCACATCGGGGATTGTGATGGTTGAGAATTTGGTGAATTTGGAATCTAGTAGAGCATTTGTTTTAGAAAGTGAATTAAATATAGAGTTTTGAGGTAAATTAGATTGTGGATAGTAAGTGGTAGAGGTTGTAATAATGGTGTTAAACCTCTAGTGGTGGAGATAGTGACTTGAGGGTTGGTGATTTGTTATTAATGGTTTAGATATTGAGTGCTAGAATTGGTTGCTCACTAGAAATTATGGTGTAGTATGTAAGTAATTGGTCTTGATGCTTGATTATGGGGGTGCTTAAGTAGAAAAGAGAATTGTCAATCGAGTGGAGTAGTTGTTATATCAGAGGTCGTGATAGCATAATAAATGTTCTTAGAAGAAGCTCTTAGAGCTAACTTGGGAGATTATTATGGTTCAATGGAGTGTGTAACTAAAGTGGGTTGGATTGATTGGTGAAGTCGGATTGGTGTGTCCTCATGAAAATCTGTGTCTGATGGTTTGAGGATCATTGATGTTAATTCTTCTGTGGTTGTTTTTGACTATGAGCTAAAAGTTTTGTGATGGTATTTTGTATCTCTCTTAGTTAGACTATTTCCTTGGAGGAAGGAGCTAGTGTAAAGGATGTTTTTGTTGTTGCTTTTAGTCTTGAAACTTATTCTTGGGTGACTTGGACGTGACTTACTCTTGTGGGAATATAAGCGGTGTCTTCAGAATGAATGGGTGGAGTATGCCTCGCAATCATTACTTTTGGAAATCTTATATAGGAATGGCTTGACTATTAATTTCAGGCGGACTTTTGAGGTTGAATATGACAGTGTGATTGTTGGTTGATGTAACCTTGACGTGAACCATGCTAGCCTTGTATTTGTTTCACCATGGACATAAAATGAATTTGTGAAATGCCTACTTGATAGGAGATAGGAACTATTAGTTGGCCTAAGGGATTGTATCTTTGCTTAGTACTATGTGGATGGTGTTAATGGGTTATTGCTAAGTATAGGTTGGGCATTGTGAATCACCATAGTACTAGTGTAGTGTTGTGTGCTAATTTTGGGGTAAGCTCCATGGTGTGTTGGGTTAAAGAATAGGTGTTGATGTGAGTTGGCTTGTCGACTTGGGGTGCTGAAATATGGTTTAGTTGTATACCTAATTGTGAAAGAGCCCTGAATGGACTTAGAACATATTATTGGAAGTTTTTGTTGAATACCACGCAGGAGTAAAACTAGTTGACTTGATGATGATAGGTTGAGGAGGTTGTTGGTAGTTATTGGTGGTAAGTTTATTAACTATCGTGTGGAAAAGAGTTGGTGGATGAGTTTTTTTCATGGAAATTTATGTTTGGTCCACTATTAGTGATTGGTGTCAATTCTTAGAATCACTCTTACCTAAAGGATAGAAATTATAAACATGAGAAGTGTACGTGAGTATTTTGAGTTAAGTTTGGTGTTTGTGACAACGGTGTTTTCATGTAATTGAAATGGGAGTTATTTTGTAACCCTTGCCCTTTTGTTATAAAAATTGTTTTGTATCCTTGGAGTAAGAGCTGTGAAATCTTTATATTGATCCTTTATTCTTCTATAAAAGTGGTGAGAAATTGTGTTTTTGGTAGGATGATCGAACATGATTATGGGGTTTAAATTGATGTATTTGACCTTTAATGGTAAGTGGTTTTCTTAATTAAAAAATATATAGTTATGCCGACCAGAGGAAGATACCTTATTTCAACCTTATTCCACGACATTTGTAATGCTAACATCTTACAAGAAGTTATTTGGTGGACTCCTTGTCAAGAAATAAAATGGTACGAAGTGCCCTTTAGTTATGGAAATTGTGTTGGAGTGACTATTAATGACCTGGAAATTCTTTAAAGTGAATGTGTATTTGTTAGTGTACCCTTTTCATCTTGAGTTGTATGAGCTTTTAATGAAAGGTTTGATGTGATGGTTGGTGTTATTGTTTTGAGACTTGGGCAATTGTGAGAAGTAGATTTTAATTTCATTGGGCAAGCCACGGTGAATGACCTTCTGAGATTAATTATTTTTAGAGGGGAGTAGCTATAATAGTGATTGGGTTGAAGTACTGAAGGTACGATTTTGTTAGAATTTTAAATTAGAGGCGTGGTACTATCATTAATGGTGAGAGCATTTGTTATCGAGTAAGTCTGCGTTATAAAAGGTGTTTAATTAGGGTTTGACCTCCTAGGACATCATAATCTTAGTATGGTGGGGAGCCGTGTTTTAACTTTGAAAGTAAATACCATGGCATTGACTTTAGAGAACGTGGTGTACTGTACAAGTATAGGGTGATGTTTTTTCTTTGCGTGGTGTTAGTAATTGTGGTGTTAGTGTGTGTGTGTGTGTGTGTGTCACTCAGAGGAGTGACAAGTCATGAAAATTGCTTGGTAATTGTTTTTAGTCGATTGTGTGTGATTCCCTAAAACGGGTTTAATGGTGAAAATTGCGATGTAAATGTAAAATAAATAAAGAGTAATTGGTGGATTTTGGTAGTGGTTGTAAATGGGATATGATTTCCCCAAACTCACAATGTTTAGTTTATTCGTGTTGTTATGTGTGGTTATTGCTTGAGTAGCTATAAATAGATTGTGGCATCACTATAGTGATGGGATTATTGATTGGGTGACGGTTGAGAGTCACTGGTCGAATTATGATAGAGAATAGAATTGGGAATGGAGTTCTCCCATTGAGCATGATCATGTTTTTACCAAAATTGGGAATATGTTATGATGGACGAACCAGCTAGTAAATGTGAAACAATTATGAACAATGCATATTGAGTCTTATGGTGTGTATGATTCTTAACAACCTTAAAATAAATAAATATATCTTTTCTTCAAACCCAATACTTTTACAAATCATTTGTATGTATTTGAAACGTTTTCATATAAAGTCTTCTACCATGAATGATCTCTTTTAAAATTCAAAGGTCGGAAAATATATTTCCGGATGTTCTTTTTTTTCTTTTTGGTTATTAAATATTTTAAATACACAAGTGAGTAATAAGAAGGCATAATGCCAGTTGTGTTGCAAGCACAAGGTTTGAGGTGCTTGGTTTCGTTGAGTTGTGCTTTGTTGAAGGCCATGATTGGCGGATAAAACATTTATTAAAATCTTTCTTCTTATGAAAAGGGATTGAGGACTTGGGTTGTAATGTGAGGTAATTGTTTGGAAATTTGTTGCCGAGAGACCCATAGTTGTTTCTTGGGGTGTGAATGTAAGGTGAAAGCTCAGCCTCCTAAGGTTCTACATTGTTAGACAACTGAAAATTATTTCTGGAGGTTAAGTTTGTCTGAGATATGACTGTAGGGTATGTTAGTGATGCCTTCACTTGACTTCGTGTTTCATAGCATTGATGAATTCTTGTGGCTTGTTAAAGGTAATCATGTGAATGAGTTGAAAAAGAGTTTCACCACTTTGGAATTGTCGTTCGTATTATTTGGGTGTTATCAGAATATCAGGGTGGGATTGATGTAAGGAAGTTTTCCTTAGTTTTCGAGTTAGATTTTTGGTGTGGCAAGTGCAAACCAATTGGGAGTTGCTTCTTGTCCAAATCATGAAATTCGTTGCGATGGGAAACTCTTCTAGAGACTTGTGATTGAGTAGAGACTGTTCATGACTAGTTAGAGTAAGTGTTAATTTTAGAATCCGTTCCGTTTTGGTTGTTCAAAACTCTGATTCTTGAAGTGTCTAATTTCGGGGGTGAAATTTCCTAACGTGGGGAGATTGTAATGACTTGGATTCTAATTTGTATCAGATTGGTGTAAATTGGTGCCCATCACCTTAAAACTTGTATGGTTGTCGGACTGTTGGTATTGATGGGTTGGCAAGTGAACTTTAAATATTATAATTGAGGACCCTTGGGTGATGTTTGGAGCCTTGATTGAAGCCTTAACAAAGTATTTACGCAAGATTAGATCAAAAACCCCAAATGTGAGTTTTCGTTTTTGACCAACCTTCACTCTTTTGCCCTTTTATCCTTCGCTCGAGCGAGCTTTTCTTCGCTTGAGCGAACTGCACGATTTTTAGAGATTCTAGAAGCTTATTTTCTGCGCTCGAGCCAAGCTTCCTTCGCTCGAGCAACTAAGTTGCTAACAGACATTATAAAGTGACTTTTTGGTTCAAAATCCTTACTTTTTCATCCTCTCTTCTTCTCCCCTCCTCCATGTCCGAAAACCTAACCGTCAAAACTTTGATTTCATCATTTCTTACCAACCATCCACCATGGATCATGCATCAAAGATGAAGAACAAGAGAAGATCAACATTTTCAACCGATTAGATTTTGGATTTTCAAAAAAATGCTCTTGATATAGCTTTCTTAGCTTCCAATCTTGAGGTAGGGATACTTTTACCATAGTATTTCTTTATTTTGAAGAGATTTCATAGTATTGTTGTGACCCATGAGCTAATTTGAGGATATTGTTAGATTAAACCCATGTTTTACACAAATAGATCATTTTACTTGATTTTTGCTTGAAATTTCTTAACTCCTTTTCAAAACATGCATATAAATGTTGTTAAAACCTATATCTATGATAAAGGAGAAGAACACCCAAATTTGGTAAAACCCTAGTTTGATACATGAAGATAGATGATAGTTTTTCTTAAATTGAAAGTAGTATTATGAAATTGAGATATTAAATTGAATATATACAAGTTTAATTGAATTTTAGAAGTGTTTAGAAATTTATGTAAAATTTGTGATTGAACTCTTATTTTTGATATTTTAAATTATGTGATAATATGAAACAAAGGTTTGGAGGGAGAAATTGCCAATGGTATGGATGACATGAATTTTGTGATGAAATGATGAAGTTGAAGTTTAAGAGGTTGCATTGAATTATGTTGAATTGCATTGTTGGGTTGTGTTGAGTTGTGTTGGATGGTGTTATGTTGGTACTCACACAGGGAGCTGAAAAATGATTTTTGGGGGCCCACGTCACGCCGTATAATAGCCGGCAAATGTGGGGGGGAGTTTAAAAGGTGCCCAAATGCCCTGTCTAGGCTTATCCCTGGATTAATGTGGGAAAGATGTTTTTGGGTGTCCACACAGTCCCGCCATATAATAGCCGGCAAAAGTGAAAAAACGGATGGTTTTCTTGAGGAGCCCACTTCCCGCTATATAATAGCCAACAAATGTGGGGATGGTTTTTAAAACTAAATCAACTTGTGTTGGACTCTTACATGAGACTCATGGTTAGTTTTCTATTGATGTGATTGTTTAAATGTGTGTTGTAAAGGTGTGAAATGTTATTGTCTATGCTTAATCTTTATGTATTTACATAATTGGTGAAGATTACATGTGTTATAACTCTTTATTATGTTTTGCCTCAAAGATGCTACAAATTTATTCGAATGATTAAATACTTGGTTAAATGTATTCCTACTGGGCATATAGCTCACCCCTATTTTATTTTTCAGGAAATAATGTTTTACAATTACAGTGGTGACTTGCAATAAGCAGTGTTGAGATTGACAATTGAGAATATTTTCCTGTAAGGCCTTATAGTTTTGTACTAGGATCTATTTTGTTATTGTCTTGTACACCCATGGCGTTCTTTTGTTGTAATTGTCATCTTGTTTGTAGAACGTGGGATTGGGTACGAGGTTTTATGGACATGTAAACATGGAAATTGTAAATTTAAATATTAGTCCAGTGAACATGATGACTTTTGGAGTAAATTGTTATTTTGGTTGTGATGGATTCTAGAGGAATATCTAGGAAAATTTATCAATAAATCCCATCTAAAGGAATTCTGATCCATTTAGTATTATGAGATTTCTTATGATCTGATTAGTCCCGTCCAGTTTGGTAAGGTGGATTTCATATATTGTATGGGGTTGTTTTTACGTTGATAGCCTTGACCCATATTAATTTTAGTTGTCTTTCTTGTTGAGGAAGGAAATTTGAGGACAAGAAGGACAATTTTGTGGGATTTCGGTAGGGGACTCACAGATTTGATTTGTGTGGGATCCCTATCACCAGTAAACGGTTAGCAAGATGGGTTGAATACCCACATCACCATGACCACCCCAACATCATTACCCAGAACTCCAACCAAAGAACAACATCAAAGAAAACCGCATCAATATTTGGGTGTAAAAAGCACATCAATATGAGAAACCCAGGATGCCATATACATACATGTGAAGTGGACAAATCCACACAGTGGAGGGGGGAATCCCACATTGCAACATGGGTTGAATACCCACGCCGCCATGACCACCCCAACACCAACATCGATCATTGTTGGAAGTTCATGTCAGCATAATGAACTAATCAATCACCACAGGTTATTGTATCGAAAAACTTGGTGTGAATGTCAGGTTGGCATTACATATTCACATGACATAGCCACATGATCAATAAATCATTAAGCATTCACACGGTGTTCCGATGAAATACATATTCACACGATAAGCCGAATAAATGTTTTTATGCGCATGTTTTCATTTGTTTTTAGTCAAATTACTTCGATGGTCCCTATATTTTTCTACTTGTGTCATTTTGGTCCCTACATTTTTTATTTACTCTATTTTGACCCTTAATTTTAGATTTTGTGCCAATTTGGTCCAATTGATAATGTTATTAGTGTTTTTGACAAAAAAATAATCACTAAATTAGTTGAGGTTAACTCATTGAGTAGAGTAACTTTATTATTTTACTCTTAAAAATATGACATATGCCCACTTATATGCGTATTTTTCATTAAAAAAATGATAAGGGTTGTAATCAATTGGACTAAATGAAACAAAATCATAAATTCAGGGTCAAAATTGAGTCAATTGAAATTATAGGGACCCAAATGGCATAAGGACCAAAATACAGGGACTACTATATTAAGTTACCCTTTATTTTTTGGTTATCAGCAATGACACATATACATTTGACATATATTGCATGAAGGCCACGAACTAGGCTATGGTTTTGGTGTAAAACACTATCAAACACAGGTATTCACATTTAGTAATATATGTGTTTTTGGATATGATAATTTTACATTCAGTAACATTGTCGCATACACATTGCCATATTGATGGCATTAAAATGTGTATTTTTGGGGAATGTGGTAATGTACATTGTGCACATTGCACACATTATATGACCAAGATGGTGCGAATGTGTTTCTTGTGTGGGTTGTGATTTTGTTCGTGAACACTGTTTACCAGCAAAATATTTTTTGAACTACGTTTGACCTGATTCCATAAACGAATACGTAGGGAATCCACGAATGAGTTCTGCCAAACTTTTCAAATATTGCAACACTTTCCAAGCTTTACAATTTAATGAGATTGCAACTAACTTTTTAAAAGATCAATCTTTAAATGGAAATTGTCATGTAAAGAATCTTAGAAAATAATAATTTTTTTGGCAATTTTAATGCAAAATTAAAATGGAACCCAACTATCAGTTGAAGTGGGTCCAATTGGATTTGTATACTCTTAAGTGAGAAGGTTACAACACAAAAAGAATGAGTTAAAACCATTGAGTATTGAATGAGAAATTATCTCATAAAATGGGCATCAATGAAAAAGGTTTCGGATGGTGAGAAGCCACCTATCCCACATTGGTTAATGTTGAAAACATTAATGAAAATATAAAGCCTAAGATTTGGCTTATAATTTGGGTCCTTTGGGCATTCAAATTTTCCAAAGGAAGGGAGTTATAGATGTCTCAAAGATGGGCTTAGGCCAAGACTATAAACCAAGTGGTTGGTTATGTACAAAGTGCAACACGCTGTAAACATCCCATTTTTTACTAGCCTTGAGCCTTAGGCGCTCCCTTTGAGTTCTCGATGATGAAAACGAGAGATGATAATCTTTGTGAGTTCCACGGTAGGAGTTCTAATGATCAAGCTTTAAACCCTCCAACGACCTGTTTTGGACAAAATGTTTTTTGACCAAAATGGAAACCTCTTTCAAAACGAGTTTTAGTTGTGCAACTCCAAACGTTACCGCAATGGTCTAAGACTCATGTCTTCAAAATCAAAGCGTTATACTCTTTCAAACAATCTGAGCAAAGAATATAGTGGAAGTGAATGGAAATGATGAAATCCTCTGAAATACATGTTTCTCCCTTCAATTCATACTAACTTGCTCTTGTTGATCTAACGATGTGCCAACTAGCTGGCTGGACATGATATGATGACTAGCCACGAAAAGCACTCAACTAATCACCAGGAAGCTCGGCCGACTGAATGTTCCAGGTACGGTGCATTTTTGGGAATTTCAGTTTTTTTTTGCTTACTTACCACCAATATCTCAGATATTTGTGAGTTGAGCTCTATATATAAAGCTCGCCAACTCTCTTCAAAGGGTTGGAAAAACTTGCCCAAATGATAGAAAAGCTTGAGAGCTTTCACTTCTTCCTTCCTTGCCTCCCATCTACCACCTTCAACCTTAACACTAAATTCTCCATTAAAGCTTGATCCTAAACTATGGATAAAGGACTTTTAGACATTAAAGAGTGCACCTAAGAGTTCTTGAGGGACCTTAAAGAGAGTTTGTGAACACAAAGAACTCATCCTCATAAAGAGGTGAATCATTTGCTTCTTTGATCATCCCCTCCCGTTTTTCCTTTGGCTTTAACTCTGTTTTCCATTATATGATTGTTGTAAGTCCTCATGGACGTGGAGGAAGTAACCTTAGTGTGACAGCCAACACCTCATGCATATGCATATCATGTCATTCATACATGTTAATCTTATGTTAAGTGTTTAATTGCTTGAACTAGAACTTGGTAGGAGTATAGGAGAATGAGAAGTTAGCTTGAAAACTTAAACTTAAAAAATATTGTTTGTTTTATGCTTGAAGTTAGGGAATGGTTTAGATTAGAATTTGAGAACCATAGGATGTCCCTATGCCTTAATTAAGGAGCTTAAAAGTTATAGTCTAATGAACTTATTCATTTCAAGCTATTTGAAAATTTTCTAATTAGGATTAATTAAATTAAGCAAGGTTAGGTTAAACTTAGATTAGTTAGTACAAACTTTGATTACTTAAGTTAAATAACTTAGATTTGTTAAAGAAAACAAGCAAGCACCACCTTACATTTTGCCCACACCACATACAATAAAACCTCATCTTTCCAAACCAAAATAATAAGGAATTTGTTGGGGAATTCAACAAAAATCGGGATAAGAGGAAGAGAGAAGAAGAGAAGAGGAAAAAGAGACAAAAGGAAAAGCATATATAGAAGAGCTAAGGATTCAAGCCTAGAAATTCCAAGAAAATCACTACCAGGTAATAAACTCGACCCTCTTCCATATTCTCATATTGAAACTTAGACAAAAATTGATTAGGAATAAGTTTTGGAAGATTGAAATAGAAAGAAAATAGGAAAGTTTGAAATTAGGAAAGAGATTGAGGAAATGATAGAAAAACTATGTTTTGAACTAATTTCATGTAAGATTTGAGCAAGACAAGCATCATGCTATGAACTTACACCTTCTATTTGTGACTAACAAGCTTTAGAACTTGGTTTTGAAGGACTGAAAACATTGAATTAGAGAAAGGGTTAAAAAGATTGAGAAACTTGAATTAAACTATCTATTACCTGTTTAATCTTCAAATCAATGCATAATCCTAAGTTTTTATTACTTTTTCATTATGCATGTGTTTATTAGGATGTTATAGATCAAGATTTGGGTTTTGAAAGGTTGAAAATTGAGTTTCAAAACCTTAGAACAGCTAGAACGGAGCAAATCACGAACTGCAAGAATCTATTTTGCAGATCACCGCTCAAGCGGACCACCCAGAAACTTGTGTGAGTCAGTTAACCGCTCGAGCAGTTGATGGATGGCTCGAGCACACTTTAGACATTCCCAGAATCTCTTTTTGCAGCTTGAACTTCTACAAGTACCCATTCACCACTCAAGCAGTTAATATACCTCTCGAGCAGACTGACCAATTTTGAAAGGTTGAAAGCTTGATTTCGCTCATTTCTCTCCGTTTTCTTGGACACTTTTAGGTATGTTTTGGACCTAAACAAATGAATAATATAATTAGAAACCCACTTGAAACATGTTTAAATAGAAAAGAGAATTAAAGTTCAATTACATGATAAAATTTCTATAAGAAGTTTTCTATACTTCAATATTTGCTACTGTTTTGTGTAGATCAAGCCTTGGAGGGAAACACCTTGTCTAATCGAGCTATTTGTGAGTAGTAATTTAGTAATACTATGTTGGACAAATTATGTTTTCAATGGAAAACTTGATTATGTTTATAAGCTTGATATGTTTTATTATGAATGAACATTTTATACTTTTGTATCATGTACCTAGATGGCGTTCTTGGATCATGTCTTACAATTGTTGAGGGTTTTGGCCTAACTGCCTCTTCCCCAAGTGATCCTTGTCAACAGAGGAGGTAAGTAGGTCGAGCATCCCCTAGAAGGTGCCCTTTTAGCCTTTGTCCTGGAATTCTGCAGTGACATATTCCCCAGCCAGAGGAGGTGTAATGCTCCAAATTTCTAGCCCAAATGATAATACAACAATCATGGCTCTTTTAAGGAAAACTGAATATAAATCTCCAAACTTACATTACATGATACAATAGTTCTTCATACAACAATACATTAATCCAACAATAAGTAAATAAACAAATAAATACCCCCAAGCGTTTACAAGTTTTCAAGGCTTGAGCCTGGTTACACAAAACGGTTATTCAAACCCATACAAACACAACCCTTGGCTTACACACAGAGTCACAGCAAAATGAGAGCATTATACTCCCAACACACATACTTCCACGCCCCTAGTTGGGTGGGATCACCATATCTTTTCCTGCACAAAAATCCCGTAAGGTGAGCATAAAGCCTAGTAAGAAATTCTTAACAAAGTATATACATTTTATACAAGTCTCAAGAGATGAAATGCACATACCACGCTATGCCTTTTTTGAAGATAAATCACACTCTCATCTTTTGAAAACCATCATGCTCAATGATATCATGCAATTTCAATTATTCAAAACTTAACAATTTAATTCAAGGGCAGTAAATACGACTCTGGTAATCCCTAGGTCGGTGTCTGCAAATAGACTATACAAGTGCTACCAAATTGTCATTTTTACCGGTATTAACCAGAAGGCTCGATATCTACTCGTGCAGGTTTTCAGTCTTTTACCCCGGACTCTCAGGCCAACTTATTCAATATCATCTACACCACCCTATCAAGACTTACCAACATATTTACCCCAAAACCATTCCATGAAAACTTGTTTCTCAACATTCTTTTCTCAATGCAAGTTTTCAAATCAACTTTCAAAGTTTAATGTAATCAAATGAATTGATATGCCAATTTCACAAGATGAATATAAATACTTTTATTCCAATTCATCATCCAAGGAATAACATAATTTCCTCTTCTCAAGTATCCTCAACAATTAGTTGTTTCAAAACTATTTCAACGTTTTGAACAATAATTTCCAAAATGAACAACAATCCTCATATTCCCTGAAATTCATCATTTATATAAATATACATAAAAAATTTTCCAAACATCCATTTATTTTGACACACAAAATAAATATAACAATATCATTCATGAATTTTCAATCTCTTTTAAAAAAAATTCCTAAATTCTAGGTTTTCTCATCAAAACTATACAACTCAAATCTTTTGAAAGAAAACTTTCCAAAATCATCTTTTCTTCAATCAACGAAGATCAAAACCCATAAGATCATTTTAAAAGAACTAGAGACAAACCCACTTTCAAAATCACTCAACTTCTCGAATCAACAATCAATTTTCAAAGCTATCGAAAGATGATTTCAAAAATTATCTAGATCTTGAAAATATATATATATATATATATATAACTCTAAGAAAATCCCTACCTCAAATTTTGAAGAAGAAATGAGATGAAACCCCCAAAATCAACAGTGTTGAAACTCGATCTTCACCATGCACAACGAAACCCTCGAGAAGTTAACCTATGGCAGAACTCTAATGGATCTTGAGAAATTAAGGTTTTGATCCAATTTGGCATAGGGACATGTAAAGAGAAAGGAGAGGAAAGGGTTTTTAGAGAGAGAGGGATATACAAAAGTGATATGAAATATCAAATTCATGAACTGATATAACATGGTCCACTCGAGCGTGGAAAGCCCCACTCAAGTGTCAAATACACTTTCCCAGTACTTTTACAGACAGGTCAAACTTCTGGAACCAAACATTCTCCGCTCGAGCGCATAAATGGCCGTTCGAGCCGACAAGCAACTTCTAATGCATTTTGCATTTTTGCTTCAGCGGCACACTCAACCCCGTCAGGGCACTGCCCTAGGACCCGCCAAGGGCAACGCCCCTTGGACCCCCGCGAGCTGACCGAGCAGCTCAATCCCCGCCAGGGCGCTGCCCTTGGACCCTCCAAGGGGCACTGCCCTCTGAACCCCTGCGAACTGACCAGGTAGCTCAATCCCTGACATACTCAGCGAAGTGGCAAAACTGAGATCGCTACAACCTTCGCCCCTTAATGAATTTTGTCCCCGAAATTTGAAATCAAACTACCCAAACAAAGGGTTTCTAGCGATCAAAACCACACAATTTCATTTTCAAATCACAACACTAACTCTGAACCATATTCCACCATTTCTACCATGGTTATCTCATTAACAACAACCTCTCAAATACGCATAAACATAAAATTTTCCAAAAAGTAATGGCAACTCTCAACAACCTTATGCTTAAAACAACAACACACATATCAACATGTGGTTAACAACTTTAAATACGTTTCCCTCGACACTAGCGAATATTACAAAGAAAACCAACTTAAGAATTTTCAAACAAATTTTGATATTTGGAGCGGACTTCTGCCTCCTGTTCCCACGTCATTTCTTCAACCCCATGGTGTCTCCACAACACCTTTACCAACGGTATAGTTTTTCCCCGTAGCACTTGCTCCTGGGTATCTAATATTTGAACCAGTTGTTCTTCGTAAGAGGCATCGTCATCTACCTCCAAGTCAACCCAATCAAGTACATGAGAAGGGTCGTGTTCATACTTCCTAAGCATAACTACATGAAATACGTTGTGAACTCCCGAAAGTTGTGGCAGTAAAGCTAACCGGTATGTCACTTCCCCAATTCGCTCTAAGATCTCAAAAGGCCTGATGAACCTTGGAGATAATTTACCACTCTTACCAAATCTCATCAAACCCTACCTTAGTAAGATTTTTAGAAACACATGGTCACCAACTTCAAAAGATAAAGGTCGTCACCTCTTATCAACAAAACTCTTTTGTCAGCTTTGGGCCGTAGCTAACCTCTTTCGAATGAGAACAACTTTCTCAGTTATCTCTCTAATAATTTCTGGACCCAATAATGGTACATCACCCACTTCGACCCAACAAAACAGTGATCTACAAGGTCGGCCATACAAGGCCCCAAATGGTGCCATCCCAATACTACCTTGGTAACTATTGTTGTAAGTACAATCAATGGTAAGTGTCTTTCCCAAGGCCCCTTAAAATCAAGGACACAAGCTCTAAGCATGTCCTCCAAAATCTGAATAGTAGATTCCAGCTGTCCATCGGTTTGAGGATGATAAGCGGTGCTAAGAGTCAACTTAGTTCCCAACGCTTCTTGAAGGCTTTGCCATAACCGGGCAGTAAAACGAGGATCCCTATCCAACACAATAGTCACAGGGACTCCATGAAGTCGAACTATCTCTCTAATGTACAACTTTGCCAAGCGTTTAACTGAGTCGCTGGTGCACATTGGAATGAAATGGGTAGACTTAGTCAACCTATCAACAATCACCCAAACAACGCCATTGCCTTGTTGTGTTCTAGGAAGCCCAACTACAAAATCCATGGTAACGCGCTCCCATTTTCACTCGGCTATCGGTAAGGGTTATAACAAACCCGCTGGTCTTTGGTGTTCGTCCTTCACTTGTTGACAAGTAAGGCACTTCGATACAAATAAAGCGACATCTCGTTTCAAATCCCTCCACCAAAACTGACGACTAAGATCATGATACATTTTAGTGCCTCCCGGGGTGTACCGCAAGGCGTGAGTGATGGAACTCCCAAAGTACTTCCTCTCTATAAGATTCTGGTACAAACAAACGATCTAGGTAACGTACACTCAGATCCGAGTGAATGTTCAAACCTTTCTCTTCCTTTCCATAGAAATCTTAACACGGATTGATTCCACATCACGGTCTCCTCATTGTGCCTCTATGACTTTACTAACCAAGGTAGGTTGAGCATTCAAAGTAAACAAGGTAGCACTCTCTCCGGACTCACCCAAGTGCAAATCAAACTTGCCAATAACATCTAGCATATCCCATTCCTGAATGGCCACACTTGCCAAACTACTCACAGATTTTCGACTCAAAGCATCGACCACCACATTGGCCTTCCCTGGATGATAATGTAACTCAAAGTCATAATCCTCCATAAATTCCATCCACCTCTGTTGTCATAAATTCAAGTCTTTTTGAGAAAACAAATACTTTAGACTCTTATGATCGGAGAAGACTTCAAACTTCTCACCGTACAAGTAATGCCTCCAAATTTTCAAAGCAAAAATCACCGCTGCTAATTCTAGATCATGGGTGGTGTAATTTTTCTCTTGAGTTTTTAATTATCGTGAACCGTAGGCCACAACTTTTCCATCTTGCATCAAGACAAAACCAAGTCCATCCCCGGATGCATCACAATAGATAGTGTAATTTAAACCCCTTTTCAGAATTATCAAAACCGGTGCAGTAGTCAATCTAGTCTTAAGCTCTTGGAATGACTTTTTACAAGCCTCACTTTACAGAAATTTGATACCCTTTCTAGTCAACCTAGTCAAAGGTGCAGCTACAAAACGTCGATAATACCTCGCTAATCCCATGAAACTCCAGATTTCAAAAACATTCTTGGGTTGTTCCCAATCCTGTACGGCATCTATCTTTGAGGAGTCCACAGTCACTCCCACTCTAGACACTACATGCCCCAAAAACTTCACCTCTGTTAACCAAAACTTGCATTTTTCAAATTTGGCATACAATTGGTGCTCACTAAGTAAACCAAGCACTACCCGCAAGTGAGTCTCATGTTCCTCTTCAGAGGTTGAATATATCAAGATGTCGTCCACAAAGACGACCACAAAACGGTCCAAGTATTCCTGAAAAATTTTGTTCATCAAATCCATAAAGGAAGCCAGTGCATTGGTCAACCCAAAAGGCATTACAAGGAATTCATAGTGGCCATAACAAGTACGAAAGGCCGTCTTCTGAATGTTCTCCTCCCGGACTCTCAACTGATGGTACCTCGACCTCAAATCTATTTTTGAGAAACAACGAGACCCTCTAAGTTGGTCAAACAAATCATCCATTTTGGGTAGAGGATACTTGTTCTTAATTATAACTCTATTCAACTTGCGGTAATCAATATACAACCGCAATGACCCATCCTTCTTCTTCACAAAGAGAGCTGGCGCTCTCCAAGGTGATGTACTAGGGTGAATGAAGTCCTTGTCTAAAAGTTCTTGGAGTTGAATCTTCAACTCATGCAATTCGGCAGGAGAAAATCTATATGGTGACATGAAAATCGGTGTCATGCCAGGCATTAATTCAATGGAGAACTCGATCTCCCGGTGAGGTGGTAAACTAGTAAGATCTTCTAGAAAGACATCCGGGTATTCACAAACTACCCTTGGTAACTCAACACGAGCCCCGTCACTCTCACTATCCAAGAGAGTTGCAAGAAGGCCACTAAGCTTGCTCCTACTACGAGGGTCAACAACTGGCGACAAGGCTCTATCAACTCGGTTCCCCAGAAAATAGAAACGATCACCACCTGAAGTGCACACTATAACTCTCTGACGGGAACAATCAACCACAGCTTGATAAGAACACAACCAGTCCATGCCTAAAATGACATCAAAACTAGACATATCTAACAACACAAAAATAACGGAAGTCGACGCCCGGCAACTTCTATTTCACAATCACGACAACCCCGATCTAAATCAACTGTATCCCCAACAAGTGACTCTACTCTGAGTGGAGGCACTAACCGTGCTGCCTCTAACCCTAATGTAGAAGCAAATGCAGTAGATATAAATGAATGAGACGTACTAGTGTCTATCAATACATTAGCCAAAGAATTACACACAACAAAAATACTTCTCACAACTGAGGATTCTGGCAACTACTCTCGCATAGTAACAGCATACACACGCCCTTGTGGCCCCTAGTTAACTTGCTCCCCTCTCGGAGCATAGGCATATTGTACTGACTAAGCCGAAGCGGCTCCCTGATTAACTCACAAAGCTTGGACTGATTGAGCCTGTTGGTGGCTCTGAGTCTACCTTGACCCTGATGCACCAGATGCACCTCCCAACTATGGACAAGTTCTCTTCATATGCCCCGGCTGTCCACACTGATAACAATTAAACCCTAGACCTTTATTCTGAGACTGAGACTAACTTTGAGATCAGTTAGGTGGTGGTACTATTAACTACCCTCCTCCTTTCTGTGGGCATGAGAAGGCTTTGTGACCCAGTTGGCCACACTTGAAACACGAGAAGCTACTCGATGCACTTTTTCCCGAACCCACACTAGGCAAAGGAAAAATGGATATAGAATGTTGTGGTTGGGACTGGGATGGATAGGTGTTCCTGCTTTTCTTGTTCTGCCTTGAGACTCTTGGCCCCTAGACATCGAACTCCGAAGCCTCTCCTCCTCAGCTTGTATGGAAATTTCTACATGTGTCGTCGTCACCACAAGACGGTCATATTCTCGAATCATATTTCCGACAAGCTTGAACATAATTTTTGTTTTCAATTTCTTTTCAAATTCAATGTAACGGCGCTCTTCCTTTGCCACCAACTCTGGTGCAAATCTAGACAAACTAGAGAAGACCGCCTCAAACTCAACCACAAGCATGTCAAGTTGTTTAAGGTCTTTAAACTCTTGCCTCAATCTCTCCCTAGCAGTGGAAGGTATGTACTTATCTTGGAAAGCAACCACAAAGGCTTCCTATGTCGGCTTCACTCTACCCTTGGCATATTTCTACCATTGACCCACGTCTCCCTTAAGGTAGTAACTTGCTAGAGTCACTCTTAGTTCACTATCTTCAATATGAAGCGTCTCAAATGTCTTCACAGTTTGTTCAAGCCACTTATCTGCTTTCTTGGGCTCGGGACCACCATGGAACTCATCCGGTTTGGCCTGCAAGAACTCTCTAGTAAGGAAACTCGCCCTTGACTCCGCGGTGTTCTCTCAAGCTTGATTCTCCACCCTCAACAAGTTCATAGACTCTCTTAAAGCCCCTGCCATTTCTCAAGCTAAGGCCCCCATTGCGGTTTGACCCGCTTGTCCCGGGATTCCCGCCAACCCCACCTGTTCGACCATATTATCTTGGCCGAACTCTTCCTCTTGCACCGGAACCTCATGGACCGGTACCTTATGCACACCTCGGCGAGCCCTACCACCCTCTCTCCTCTACCACCACGGCTTTGACCTCTTCCTAACATCCTATAAATGACAATAGAATTAATTTAGCACACTAACCCACATGTGCCCGCAGCTTGCCTTACACGTTTGATCACAATAATGCTATATATTCCTCTACCACATAACAATTAAATTTCACCTCACATAAGCACTTAGTCATGTAAACACATACGGATTATACTCTTATGATGAGATTCGTCCAACGAAAAACCAAGAATTCTTAAGAGAATAAGTATTGATCAAGTACCCTTCTAATAAGACCTCAAGAAATTTAACAGGCGCAAACAACATCCCAAAAGTCCAATCCTATACCCATTTAGGCACATAAGCATGTTATCACATAGTCACAAAATGCATAACACTTCCTAAGCATGCTAAATGAACCCATTGTGGTTAAACAACCACTTCCCACGAGCTCCAAGTATTCAAACCCGGTAGCTCTGATACCAAGTTGTAACGCCCTAAATTTCTTGCCCAAATGATAATACAATAATCATGGCTCTTTCAAGGAAAATCGAATATAAATCTCCAAACTTACATTACATGATACAATAGTTCTTTATGCAATAATGCATTGATCCAACAACATGTAAATAAACAAATAAATAACCCCAAGCGTTTACAAATTTCCAAGGCTTGAGCCTGGTTACACAAAACGGTTATTCAAACCCACACAAACACAGCCCTTGGCTTACACATAGAGTCACAGCAAAATGAGAGCATTGTAGTCCCAACACACATAATTTCACACCCCTAGTTGAGTGGGATCACCACATCTTTTCCTGCACAAAAATCCTGTAGGGTGAGCATAAAGCCCAGTAGGAAATTCTTAACAAAGTATATACATTTTATACAAGTCTCAAGAGATGAAATGCGCATGCCATGCTATGCCCTTTTTGTAGATAAATCACATTTTCATCTTTTGAAAACCATCATGCTCAATGATATCATGCAATTTCAATTGTTCAAAACTTAACAATTTAATTCAAGGGCAATAAATATGACTCTGGTAATCCCTAGGCTGGTGTCTGCAAATAGACTATACAAGTACTACCAAATTGTCATTTTTACCGATATTAACCGGAAGGCTCGACACTTATCCGCACAGGTTTTCAATCTTTCACCCCGGACTCTTAGGCTAACTTATTCAATATCATCTACACCACCTATCAAGACTTACCAACGTATTTACCCCAAAACCATTCCATGAAAACTTGTTTCTCAACATTCTTTTCTCAATGCAAGTTTTCAAATCAACTTTCAAAGTTTAATGTAATCAAATGAATTGATATGCAAATTTCACAAGATGAATATAAATACTTTTATTCCAATTCATCATCCATGGAATAACACAATTTTCTCTTCTCAAGTATCCTCAACAATTAGTTATTTCAAGACTATTTCAACATTTTGAACAATAATTTCCAAAATGAACAACAATCATCATATTCCCTGAAATTCATCATTTATATAAATATAAATAAGAAATTTTCCAAACATCCATTTATTTTGACACACAAAATAAACATAACAATATCATTCATGAATTCTTAGTCTCTTTTAAAAAAAAATACCCAAATTCTAGATTTTCTCACCAAAACTGTACAACTCAAATATTTTGAAAAAAAAAAAAAAAAACTTTTCAAAATCATCTTTTCTTCAATCAACGAAGATCAAAACCCATAAGATCATTTTAAAAGAACTAGAGACAAACCCACTTTCAAAATCGCTCAACTTCTCGAATCAACAATCAATTTTCAAAGCTATCGAAAGATGATTTCGAAAATCATCTAGATCTTGCTAAAATATATGTATAACTCTAAGAAAATCCCTACCTCAAGTGTTGAAGAAGAGAAATGAGATGAAACCCCCATAATCAACAGTGTCGAAACTCGATCTTCATCGTACACAACAAAGCTCTCGAGAAGTTAACCAACTTTGATGAAGAACCTATGGCAGAACTCTAATAGATCTTGCGAAATCAAGGTTTTGATCCAATTTGGCATAGGGAAATATAGAGAGAAGGCAGAGGAAAGGGTTTTTAGAGAGAGAGAGATATACAAAAGTGATCTGAAATATCAAATTAACGAACTAATATAACATGGTCCGCGCGAACGTGGAAAGCCCCGCTCGAGCGTCAAATACACTTTCCCAGTACTTTTACAGATAGGTCAGATTCCTGGAACCAAACATTCTCCGCTCGAGCAGACGAGCAACTTCTAATGCATTTTGCATTTTTACTTCGGGGGCGCTACCCCTCAACCCTGCCAGGGCACTGCCCTCGGACCCACCAAGAGGCGCTGCCCCCTGGACCACCGCGAGCTGACCGGGCAACTCGATCCTTGCCAAGGCGCTGCCCTTGGACCCACTAAAGGGCACTACCCCCTGGACCCACCAAAGGGCACTACCCCCTGGACGCCCTCAAGCTGACCTAGCAACTCGATCCCCGACATACTCAGCGAAGTGGCAAAACTGGGATCGCTACAAGAGGAATTCGGCTAGGCACTTCCTCGTGCGGCCGGCTCACGTCGTGTTTGGTCGGTCATCTCTCCCAAGAACAGAACAGACAGCTTCCAAAAAATGCTCCCCTAAGCAGTTCTGGAACTCTTAGGATTATTTCTTTTCTTTACTTCCTTATGATTTGTTAGATTCAACAGTTGTTAAGCTAAATTGATTCATTATTGTAATAATCTCTCTCTCCCCCTTTTCTTATTCAAATTATTGTATTAATCTTCCAACCTCACATCTTTCTAACCCTTTTATTTACTTGCTTTCAGTATTACATCATGTTTCCTTTATCATGCCTGTATATTGTATTCACTTTTCGTGTATTTGGGTCTGGATTATCCGCATTGGTGGGATTTACTATCTGCAAAGATGAATACATGCATAAATCCATGTATTGAGGTGATACCCATACTACATCCTAGCATTCGGACTCCTAGATGCATGTTCTGTGAGTATTACATTAGAAACTCACATATAGGATCATGCATATCTATACATATCTGTATGTGTCTTGAGGACTCGCCTTGGAGTACTAGGTGTTCATTTTGAGCTTTATTGCATGTGTGTGTTCCTTACCATATATGTTGCTACAACATGAGGCTAAGTGCTTAAGTGAGATATCTATTTGAATGCCGGTAGATGGATGTTGTGTTTTTTATTTTGTAGTGCAGATGATTCTTATGTTGCAGATTTTATCCAAGAAAACCCTTTCCAAAAATGCATGAAGTCAGAGCATGACCAAAATTTTTGACACAATCTATATTTGAATGCCTTAAATAGTAATAGTAGCATTATTAATAATCAGAATATGGATTTACATTGATTATAAAAATCACATTATGACTTAGTAGAGGCCGATCTTTGATTGGGTGAGTGGGATGCTCAATTAATGACTTTCCTCTCCCATACATATGTTCCCAAGTCGAGACACTTTGGTTATAACAGACGATGGTCTTTGACACGAGTCACGGGTTTCCTAATTCTTCCAAAAGATTAGGTGGCGACTCTGAAATATGGTGATGTAGTCCATTTCCGGCAATGTTTTGCAATAAAATGGATTTTTCTATAACAGTTCCCATATTTGGACTCTCATTTTATATTTCACATTGCACTAGTGATATCAAGAGTCTGAACTATTAGGTGCACTTAGTAACACCAAAAAGGCATCCCACACACGCGTGCGAGCCTTTGCCGCCCACCCAATCTATGGATCTTGGATCTTGGACCTTGGACATGGGTTAGGATAGGATATGCATGTATTTGAGATTGGGCTTTGATCGAGTTGTGACCCAACACCCTTATCTGTTTTGCAACCTGTTTGTTTAAACTATTCAAATAGCATTATATATATTTATTTTTATATAACACACATGGGAGTTTTAGACCTTTGTAACTCTAGCCCTAATGGCTAGAGTTAATGACCATTTATGCATGTCAATGATAGCCTTTAAGGCTAAGGCTCCTCTCTTACAAGTATAAAATGGGCCTTTCCCCTCCAACTTTTGGAGATGTGATTTTTATGTGGTTTTTTAACCGATAGAAAATGGAGAGGATTTTTTTAGATGGAAAATAGACATGGATTTTTACACCAGAAATGCCTTCCCTTTGCTAGTCCTTTTCTTTGATTCCTGTTAGAAAGAGTACTACAAATGTTCAAGTTCACCAGTTCTGCTCTAGTGAGTGCTACTGTAGCAGATGTTCAATCGTTGTTTCATGGGAGACAAACGCTGGCAGACATCTAGCATTACCAGTGAGACGACGAGACTCAATTTGCATCCCTTGTCATTTGTTCTTTAATTTTTTAGAATTAGTTTTATTTCGACGAGTTCTAATTTTTATTTATCCATGTTACTCCCTCCATCCTAAAATATTAGTCCCTTATTTCATTTTTCATTGTCCCAAAATATTAGTCCTTTTTCAAAAATTAAGGACTAAAATAATATGAATTTCGTATTTTTTCATTCTTTTAATTTCATTAACACTAATATACACAAAAAGTATAATTATGACATTTGATGTACTCAAAAAAAGTCAAAGGGGAGTTTTGAAAAGTTAATATTTTTAAAGTGTAATAATTGTACTATAAAAAAAACTTGGATTCCTCAATAGAGACTAATAATTTGAGACGGAGTGGGTACTAATTTGTTCTATTAGTAAATTGGTTTAATCGAATTCTATGTTGTAATCTAGTTTATCCCTGTATTTTTAGTTTTGTAGTTTGTTCTCCAATTCTATATGTTATTTTGTTTTATTTGTTAATAAGAACAAGATTGTTTTATTTTCTCTAATTTATTTTTCAATTATTATGAAAAATACCAATAATAACAAAATAGATTATTTTTATTTTAAAAGGAAAATCTTAAAATAGACAATTTAATTTCTAGATTAATGTTTATTCTAGTTTGCTTTTATGTGAGACTCGAATAATTTATTTTGGCTTTAATTTATAGAGTTACTAGTTTAGAGTTGTATTTCAATTTGAGTTGTTTATTTCAAGTAATTTATTCATGTAATTTATTTTGTGTTAATTGTTTATTATTGCATATGATTCTTACAAATTTATTTGATTCGTTTATTCTTTGTTTTTCTTTTGTGCTAACCTTTTGTCACGACCCTAACCCCCCCTAGAGGTTTGGATCATAACCGGCCAGTAATCACGAGAATACCTATGATCTTAGACAAAATTCAAATCATAATAATTAAGTATATGGAGCCAGAAGCGGAAGGAGATAATAGAAAATTGTCCAATGAGCTGTGAATATATGGAACAACAAAAACATTTATACGTTAATAACTCACATCCAAACATGTACATATAGATATTACACATATCTAGGAGTCATTCACAAGTACAATCATTATCTTACAAAACCCAAAAGGATAAATACAAAGTGTGGTCAAATATGACCATCAAAAACTAAAAGACAAAAGCCTCTTCCGAGAGGCACTCCAAGGCTGACATCACAAAGTTGGGTAATCACCGAACTTTTCTAAGGTTGGACATCCCGCTGCTTACCTATATATATATATAACGGAGTGAGCTAAAACCTAGTAAATAATATAAGAGTAAAGAGGTTACATGAATGAGTTCTACAACATAAACACAATCGTTTCCATATCAAATTCATTTCGTAACGAAACGGCCTCTTGTCCAACGTATAACAAATGTACAGAGCAGAATAGATCGTAACTTGACATATCGTTGTCCAATTCATTATAGCTGTACCATTTGGCCAACACATAACATATATCTCAGACTTATCAGATAATCAGAACGACCTTGGGTTCATTTCACATATTCGTACTTGTTCATTTCCATTAACACGTCTCTGTGGATCTACTTACACAATACATAAGCATATACACACATTGAAACACATTACTTAATCAAATTATTCCTTCTTTAATCAATTCTTTAAAGCTAACTCAAAATTGTTACTTCATTCATGAGGCTTAATTCATGCCTAGTAGTGCTTAGAAAGGAATGAGAATGAAGATATGAATAGAATACAATTTTTCAAAATATGCTGAAATAAGACAGTTCGCTCGAGCAGTCCTTTGGTTACTCGAGCGGTCTACAAAAGTACTAGAAGATGGAATTCTAGGCTTGATGGTTGCTCGAGCCATGTGCAGAATGAAATAAGGTTGCTCGAGCGAAGTGCAATGCTCTGCAAAACTTCTAGATGCATGAAATGTGCGCTCGAGCGGTGACTTCATCGCTTGAGCAATGCGGTCAAATTCTAGGTTTCCAAAATAGAATTGTGTTTCAAAACTTGAGTTAAAAATGTAAATCTTTGCATGACACACTCTAAATCATGAAAACACTTCCAAAAACATGAGTGTAAGGTTAATTTTAAACCTTTAGCTCAAAACTCCATGATTTCACAAAAATTGATACTCAAATCTTTATGTATGTAGAAACCATTTTCAAATTCTTCCTCCACAATTCTCAAATCATGAAATTAAGAGAATCATTGATGCATGTATGATACAACTTCTAATTCTTACTTTGATGACATGAATCATGTTCAAAATGATGAATCTTCACAAAATTATGCATGCATGTATGTTTTAGCTTCAATTTTATCATCCTTAGCTCAATTCTTGTGTTTAAGCTTATAATCTTCTTGAATTCACATGTTAGGTGACTTTAATTCGAATCAAACACTTGCCTAGAGTCTTCAATTACACTTATTCTAGCAATGTCTTGAGTTCCTCTTCTCAAATCTTCAATCTCTTAACAATTCACTAAGCCTTATAGCCTCTCTCTCTCTCTCTCCCTCTCTCTCTCTCTCTCTCTCTCTAAATTGACCTACTCACTCTAGAATTCTTCCTCGGCAAATTTTTGAGTTCAAGAGTATGATTACCTTCTAACTTAGCATATATATACGTGGTAATTAGCATTGACTAATGAATCAAGCTTAAGGTTAACTAATCTCACTTAATTCTAATTGATTTTATCTAATTAATTTAATATGAATCAAATTTTAATTAAACTTCCCAAATGGCTCTAAAAATTATGCCATTCAAATCAAACTTATCAATTTTGATTTTTGAAGTCATTAAGCCTTTACAGGATATTAATTCATCAAATAAACAGATATGTACAAATTGCTCATCAAACACATAATTAACATTCAAAATTTAAATAAGTATAAGTATACTACGTGATCGGGTTATCACACTTTCTTTACAGGTTTACCGAAGCGAAATGAGGAAATAAAAACAAAATAAACAAACAAAACGAAACTAATAAAATTGGAATACTAACCTCTTAAATAGGATTACCTAAGTGTGGATAAAAAAAAATTGGACCTTCAGATATTTTGGAAAATTTGTGAATTTAATTATTCACTTGAATGTTTAATTTTATTTCAGATTTATTTCGGGTATTGATTTGGAAGTTTGTTTAAGAACTTCATTATATTTCGATTAATTAGATTCTAAAAAAATCAAAGGTTGGAATTCATGTTTTGAGAATTTCAGGAGATTTCTCTCACTGAGAGGTTTCCGTCAGTATAAAGAACATCTGAAACGGAGTTTGGATGAACGCACAAGACTGTCGGAATGTTTGGTGCCTAAACATCACTATTTGTATTCCCTTCTCAAATGTTGACATCATGACCCAGACGCTGACTTCATCATGACACAATCAGTGACATCATGATCCAGATGATGACATCATCATGACTTAGAGATTGTGCACAATCAGCGTCATACAACAGCCTAGTTAGCAGCCACGTTAGTGACACGTGGTAGACCAATTAGCGATACGTCATCAGGTTGTCATGTCATCAAATAATTTCAGAAATTGCATTTTGGTTCCTAAATTTTAGGATAATTTCTTTTTGACATCAAAATTTTCAAAAATTACATTTTGGCCCCTAAAGGTTTTGGTATTTGCATTTGATCCCTGAAGTTTTTAGTATTTGCAGTTTGGACCCTAAACTTTCTGATATTTGTAGTTGGCCTCTGAACTTTTTATAGTTTGGCCTCTGAAGTTTTTGGTATCTTCATTTTAGCCCCTGAAAGTTTCTAAAATTTCAATTTGACCCCTAAGAAAGTGGAAAAGTGTACTCTTCACTAAATAGACCATTCCGGACACAACCATGAATTCCTTTTTTGCAGTTTTGGACAATTTATAACTATAATAGTTTTAATTTCTATTTGTAACAGTTTCACCATAGTAAAAGGAAAAGGGAAAAGAAAAAAAAAGATTATAAACCTTCGGATTTTGAAAGTCTTTGGGTTTAATTTTTATTATTCCCAAAGTGTTTTGGTTTTCTATGACAGAAACCAAATTTTAGCTTTGGCTAAGGAGAATTTCTTATTTATATTTAGAAAAGGCACTAAAATAGAATTGGATTTTAGTGGATTGCAAACCTTCAGGTTTTAAAGAAAGTCTTTGGATTTAATCTAATTATTCCCAAAGTGTTTTTATTTTGAGAAAAGAAACTGAATTTTAGCATTAGCTAAAATATTTCTATTTTTTATTTAGAAATAATGGGCTCCCTCTCGGTTCCGGGAGTACTACTTAATCATTATGAGTGGTGGGAACTAGTTTGAATTTCAAGAGGTGACAATAGAAGATGTTGTTCCACCTGACAACCTTTAACCTTTTGAGGTTATTAAAGAAAGATCAAGAGAGATCAAGATTGATCTGAGGCAATCAGAAGATTGCATGAGATTATCTCTGAATTAATAATGTAAATTTTTGTCAAAACAGCAGCTACGTTATCTAAGGTGACTGATTTTTAAGTGGGACCATTGTGACCCCTCCAGTATGTCTTGGGAAATTTTCTAGTTGCTAATTAAAGGCAACAAGTATCTTATCCTTGTGTCGTTGATAGCACGTATTATTGTTATGTATCTTTGCTTAAGAGTAAAGATGAATCAACCCGCTAGAATGGGTGGAAATATATTTAGAATTTTATAAATTCTAAAGATATTCTTAATTGGTGGCTCCTAGTAAACACAAGATCACTGACCAAATAGATAGAAAATTAGTAGCTTCTTGGAGGTGTTAGACCACTAGCTACATAGTTGTGAGATTGTGGTTCCTAATAGTGAACAGATTACTGATCACGTGGTAAAACATGATGATTCCTAGTAGTGAAAGAGTCTACTAATTATATGTCAAGACATTATAATTCCTAGTAATGAAAAGTCTACTGATCACATGCCAAGACATTGTGATTCCTAGTAGAGAAAAAACTATTGATCACATGTTAAGAAATAAGTGGTTCCTAGTGATAAGACTATCGGCCATGTTATGGAGTTCCGAATAGCAGATTATTGTAGACGTCCCCGAACGCCCCGGGAGGAACGAGCTCCCGTTCTGTTCATATTGGGGTCACTACAGCTCAGGACTCTCAAATTTATCACGGTTCTAAGTCTGAACCAAAGAGTCCAAATCCGGCAAATCGTTTTGAGAAAAAACTGATTTTTGAAAGAAGTGCCAAACATGGACTGCTTTGCCAGATACAGAGTCGCCACCTAAATGTTATTTTAATGGGAAATTTAGGAAACCCTGACTCGTTTGCCTAAGGCCACGTGTCCGTCATCACCAAAGTTGCCTCTGCTCGGGAACTTGGGTACGATTGGGGAAGGTCACTTCGTGAGCACCCCCGCTCGCCCGGTCAGAGACCGGCCTCTACTAACCATGATATCTATTTTTGAAAACTTTGTGTGTTCTTATTCCGGTTTATTAGCCTAGGTTACTATGTGATGCACACAGCATATAAGTATAGACTGAGTTGCCTGAATTGGAACAAAACATTTCATGTTTGTTTATTTGAAAGTGGTTTGATGGTGCTACCCGCAAGTAGGCTAAGACGTGGATTTGCCACCCTCGGGTGGGCTTAAAACACACAGTGAATGAATTGTTCCAATCCAAATAACCCAACCTTCACCCACAGGCATTCAGGCAGATATATCACATAAGCATATAGCCTCATGGTAAGCATGTTATTCATGGCATTCACTCACACGCATGCAAGGATGCTAAAGCATAAAACTCACCGAGTACTCCAAGCCAAAACAGAAACTCATTAGAAATCATGCATGAATCCTAAGCATACAGAAATGCCTAATGCAACACATGCAAAAATGCAAACTATAGTAGGCTCGGCTATTCTAAACATGGCATATGAAATGCTACAACTAACATGTATTCAATTTGGAATTGAAATACAAATGCAGTTAGTATGATGCGCCGAGCCCGGTGTATGCAAAACAGATGAATGATGCAAACATGATGTCATACTGTATGCTAATTGAGATATGCCCTAATCTAACCATCATAAGCAGGTAAATAAAAGGGAGAAAGACGTGGGGTTGGAAGACATACAACACACACACGCACACTTATTACAATATTGCCCTCGCACAGAGGGTCCGAATAAATATACAGTCCTGAATAAAAGAATATTACAATCCAAATAAATATTACAGTTCAAATAATATACAAATTCCTAATTAATTAACGAATTAACTAAGAAAATAGATAAACTGGCATGCAAGCCAGGGACTGCCTTGACTCTGATGAATGATGCATGCCCGGGTTGCCCTTGCGCGGAAATCCATGACGATGCCCCAATTAGCCTCTGTTTAGCAGTTATTCTTGGAAAGCATGCCAGACTCCGAAAAGTTGCTGATTCTTCATTTTGCTGCAACAGAGAGCATGAAAGGGGCATAGCAATGTATTTTCACAAATATATGCATACCTCGATCCTCGTGCCACCAATCGCGCATATCGAGGCATGATGGCCGAGGAGTCGAATTGCACAATTTAATATGGGATTAATGCACTATAAACACAACAAGAACCTAACTCCATCATGGATGATCCGGAGTGTCGGTGACTAGGGAATTGAGACACGTTCCGTCACTCGGAGTACGGAACATACCTCGTTTCCCGTGCCCGGGCTAACTCCTATCCCGAACACGATGCAATATGCATGATATGCATGAATGCAACTAAGATACAGCCTAGCATGCACAATGCTATGAAAATGAGATGTCTCGAAATGCGTGCACACGGGCACGCAAACTGAGAAAAATGATTGAATGCGATCTAAGATACAACCTAGTATGCACAATGCTATGAAAATGAGATGCCTCGAAATGCGTGCACACGGGCACACAAACCGAGGCAATGGCATATGCAATGCAATATGGCAAAAATGGCATATAGAATGCAACATGGACTTATACTAACATGAGAGAGCCTCAGCCACACTCACATAAGAGGCCGATGGATGAAAATAAAGTGCCTCGAAATGCGTGCATACGGGCACGCAAACCGAGGCAATGGCATATGCAATGCAATATGGCAAAAATGGCATATAGAATGCAACATGGACTTATACTAACATGAGAGAGCCTCAACCACACTCACATAAGAGGCCGATGGATGAAAATGAAGTGCCTCGAAACGCGTACACACGGGCACGCAAACCGAGGCAATGGCATATGCAATGCAATATGGCTAAAATGGCATATAGAATGCAACATGGACTTATACTAACATGAGAGAGCCTCAGCCACACTCACATAAGAGGCCGATGGATGAAAATAAAGTGCCTCAAAATGCGTGCACACGGGCACGCAAATCGAGGCAATGGCATACGCAATGCAATGGCATGGAAAATGATATGCAAACATGCTAATGGATTTTCAGCAATGGAATGTGGGGAAAACAGCCCCGAAATGAGGCGAAAACACACCCGATGCATGGAATCTCTCCCGAAATGCAAATTAGGCGCATAGAATGAACTACAGCTATACAAAGCATGCATAATTGGTACATGAGATGAAAAGACAGAAGCAAGGCAGCCTTAAAATAAGCATTTTTACAGTACAAATCATGGCCAAACAGCAAGCAAAGATAGGGCAACAATGGCATGCAAAAATGGCCCTAAACATGAGATTATGAAGCAACTCACAGCTGCTAACTCCAAATAGGTTAGGGCCCTTTAACAACATTGAAGAGGGGCCAAAAATAAGCCACTTTACAGAACTGTAAAAACCCTAAAAACAAACATAGATATGGCTAAGCTCTTATGCAAGAAAAAGGGCCAAAAGGTGGCCAAAGAGGCAAGTGGTATATGCAAAGCCCAAACTGAAAAATTCCATTCTACAACATTGAAGAGGGACCAAAAATATGCATATTTACAGAACTGTAAAAACCCCAAAACAGTATACAAACATGCTAGAAATGCAATGCAAAATGAGGCTCAAAAGTGGCTATAACATGAGGTATACAAAATATTTATCAAACAGCCAAAGACCCTTAATGAAACATGAAGAATGGGCCAAAATAAGACTTTTTTTAGTTCTGTAAAACGTCCAAAAATGGAAGCATAATGCGCTGCCAAGACATGCAAGAAAATAGCATTCAAGGAAGATATTGAAGCAAGTGCGATATGGAGGGCTCAAACAGGGTTGAGCCCTTAAGTAAAAGTGAAAAAGAGCTCAAAATAAGGCCACTTTAAGTTAGGGCCGGAGCTCAAAACAATAAGCATATATGGCTAAGAAAAGATACCAAAATAAGCTTAAAAAGGGAAAAAAACTACTTACCCTTGAAGGCTTGACTTTGGTTGCCTCTTGGCTTGAGTTTGTGACTCCTTAGGCCTTGGAGAACACCTTCAAACTTCTGGAATGGAATATGGAAGGGTAGAGGTTGGTGGTGTAGAAGAAATGGTGGTGTTGGACTTGGAGGTTTTCCAAGGAAATGAGAGAGATAGAGAGGGATTTTTGTATGCAAGCTTGAAGACCAATTTTTCCAACCCCTAAAACCAATGCTTGCAGCTGGTTATAAGGACCAAAAGGAGGGGAAGCATGGAAGGAAAGGGTGGGGGAAAAGGACCAAGGCTTTCCCCCACAAAATATCCCCCGGATTGAGATATTTTCTGGGGGAAACAGCTATACAGCTGTAAAGTACCAAGCATAAGGAACATGGCCGGCCACCTTTTGGGCTTGCAAGTGGCCGGCCGGCCACCTCCCCTAGCCGGCCGGCTAGGGGTCAAAAAGGTCAACTTGCTTTAGTGGTCGGCCACCACAAAAAGGTGGCCTCCCAGGTCTCCTCATCACAACCCTGTGGTTCGAATTTGGAAACTCTAAAACTGGAAAGAGAACAAGCCATTTTTAAGAGGGGTTCAAAAGGTTCAATTGGATTTTCTGGCCGGCCATAAAATTTTAGGGTCCTCCCATGTGTGTACAACACAAATATGTGGTTTGGGGTTGAAGAAAGTGGCCCTAAGGTGTTCAACATTGGCTCGGAAGTGCGAAAAACAGGTGTCGGAGGGCAAAAATGGAATATAACTGGTTGCCAAGATAATTGCTGGCCTCCCACCCTCCAGTGACCTTCCTGGTGATGAAACAGAGGCACCCGCCAAAAATGAACGAAAACCGATGCAAAACGAATGCTCGGGGGCCAAAACACGCAGTTCGGGGTCCCGAAAACGGGCTGCTAAGCACCGAAAGTGGCATTTGGCCACGAAGTGGGTTTCTCCGACCCCAGTGTCCCTTGAAAGGGAGTAAATAAGATGTATGCCAAAAATCAGAGCAAACGGAGATGGTTAGGCGGTCCCGAACCGAGGCACACGGCCAACGGTCCCGAAAAAATCGGAAATCGAACTCCGAAATGGGCAAAATGGCCTGCGGCCACAAAATTTAGCTCACGGCCACTGAGAGATGGTCCACGGGACCTCTCCCTCCCCTCGGGAAAAGAAACAGAGAAAATCGAGTCTGGTTTGCAAACCGAGGCAAGGCACAGAAGAGGGTTCGGAAGTCCGGAGGCAGGGCTCACGGCCGCGACTCTGAAACTTCTGAACGAGCACATTATGCGACGTCACCGAGCGCTCAATCGGTGATGTCTGAGTCTTAAGGTCGGTCAAAAATGGGGTGTCTACAATTATTGATCACTAGATTTGTGATTCCTAATAGTAAGGTTATTAACTTCAAAGTGACATGTTAGACAAACCTATTTGGTGTCTTGTATTTGGAAAAAACCAAATTTAGTTGATGACGATCTAGAAATGTTTTTCTTTGATATGATATTGAGACTTGATAAGCTCAAAAATCATTGTGACACAAGGAGTTGTATAAGGACCCTGTATAAATTTTGGAAAGGCTTATGCCTTCGTATAAATTCTTACAAATATTGGGGGTATCGTAAAACGGTGGCAATACCTAAACCCGAGAGGGTTAAGATAGGCCTAAAATCCGTTGACTTTGTATTCTTCAATTATGCACAATATAGTAGTGCATATCAGTTTCATGTACACAAATCTGGAATTCATATTTACACAAGAATACCATCATGGAATAGAGAAACCGATTTTCTTCGAAAACGTATTTCCATACGAAGGCCATTGAGGGGGTAGAGTTCTGTTAGACCAATGGATGACACTGATCAAAATAAGGAAAAAGATGAGCATGAAGAAGTAAAAAGGCTAGGACTTTAAAAGTCCTTCAGTCTAAACTTCTTAAACCTTTTTGGTGGCTAGTGAGGCTCAAAACTTCATTGAAGCTGTAATTTCTCTATAAAAAAAGTTATTAAATTAAGTCTATATTGTAGGATCCTACCTAGGGATAGATAGTGAGCCTTAGGATACAAGAGAATGAAAGCCGATAAAAGAGAACGCCTGGATTACTTTGATACTTATTCACCAGTTATGGTGATTGTGATTGCAATTGTGCAAAATCTAGAGATACATCAAATGGATGTTAAGATAGCTTTCTAAATGAAGATTTAGATGAATAAATCTACATGGAACAACCCAAAAGGTTTTTTGGTATCAAGATGAGGAAAGCCTATAAGCTTGAAAAATCATTATTTGAAACATGCATCAAAATAAGGGCATGAGAAAGTTGACAACAAAATGTTGTCAAGTGGGTTTAAAATCAACAAGTGTTGACACATGTTTATGTCAAAGACACTGACAAAAAGATAGGTCATTTTTGGGTTTGTATTTTGATGACATGCTCATTATTGGTAGTAATGAGAAGATGTTCAAAAGTACCAAAAGGATGTTGAACTCCAAGTTTGGCATGAATATGCCTTGCAAATGTAGAAATGAAAATAAAGTTTTTGAAAACATCTGATGGCTCTATACTTTCTTAGTCTCATTACTTTGATAAGAGTCTTGAGAAGTATAAATCAAATACAAGTGGGTCAAGGGACTTCAGTAGACTTCAGTCTTCATTTAACCGAGAATAATAGAATATTCTTGGATCATAGGAAGTCAAGTATCTGATGAGTTGTATAAGGCCAGAGATAGCCTACTCAACTAGCAGGCTAAGTAGATACATGAGTAATCCCAATGGTAATCATTGGAAGATGATTGTGCGGGTACTGAGGTACTTGCAGTATAGCTAGGATTGTGGGTTACATAGGCTCAATAGCCAACTATGCTAGAAAGGTACAAAGACGTCAATTGGATATCTAATGTAAAGATTACAAATCCATTAGTGGATTTGTTATCACTATTGGAAGTGTAGCCGTGTGCTAGAGATCTTCCAAGCAGATGTGTATTACAAGATCAATGAAAAAATTGGAATTTAATGCTTTAAATAAAGCAACTGAAAAAGATGAATGCTTCCACCATTTCATTAAGATATTCCATGGTGGTCAAAACTTTTGCTACCAATGTGTATACTTTGTGACAACCGATTAGCTATTGGAAAAGCACAGTGTAATACGTATAATGGAAGGTCTAGATGTCAAGACCCAAACCCGCTCCTAGAGGTTTAGGCCGTGACCAGCCAGTAATCCTAGATTACCTCTGGCCTCAAAGACTAATTAATAACAATAATGGGCCCTTACGGAAACAGTATTAAAATACAAACATGTCCATTAAGCAATGCATACATGAAAGTTTGCCTGAAATTTAAACTTCAACCTTCTCATAGATATAAACATATGGTACGTCAAAACATCTTAACACTTGTACAAATTATCCATACACAATAAGTTCCAAAAAAGAATAAAACAAAACAAAACAAAGTAACTTGATCCACGTGGTTGACACAACTTCGCTCCATTGAGTCCAAGATTGCTCCATCACGGAGGCACTCCAAAATGGCTGACAAAAGGGTAGACTCCCAAGGTTACCAAAGGGGTGAGCTAAAGACTAGTGAAGAGGTTAAATGAATGATGTCTATCATTGTATAAAATCATATCACATGAGTTCGAAGCAAATCGTATATGAGTACTTGTCATATCAAAGTTCACAAATCATATTCATATATGGTACATCCAATAGTGTGATGAAGGGCCTGAAGGCATAATGAAGGGACTACATAGGTCTAACGAATGGACCATATAGGTCAAGCGAAGGGACCACTTGGGTCAGCATCAGAGATCTCGGTGCACATATAACGAAGAGCCAAAGTATTGTTACCCCCGGGCAAGGGCCACATAGCAAAGGGCCACAGTATTGTTTCCCCCGGGCGAGGGCCTTATAATAAAGGGTCATGGTACCTCCAGGCAAGGGCTACACTAAGAATGCCACAATTACATTTCCAAAGGGAGAATCATTCATTTGTATCAAAACAACATTTCAAAATAACATTCTTGTAGTAACTCAAAAATACATTTCAACATATCTTTACAAAGATACTACTCACAGTGGGCGGGTACTAATGGTAGACCTCAGTTGACCACCTACACAAATCACATAACACAAATACACATTGAACACACCTTTAAAACAAGTATCGTATCTTAATTTTATTCTCTTAGGGTGTTTCTAGCTTATCCCATGATTAAGGATGTTCAAATGATGCAAAAGAATGCCTAAAAGGGCATGAGGATGCAAATATGCACTTATAAGTGTTCGTTACCTCGAGCGCACACTTGGTCACTCGAGCGATGTGGCCTACATGTAAAAGTACTGAATGCTCAAATTTTACGCTCGATGATCGCTCGAGCCAAGCGCGGAACAAAAGTGGGTTCGCTCAAGCACATACTTGGTTGCTCGAGCCAACATCCAAATGCCTGTAAAAGTACTGGATGCCTTCATTTTTCGCTAGAGCGACGAATTCTTTGTGTCACGACCCGAACCTGCCCCTGAAAGTTGAGGCCATGACTGGCGTGTACTTAGACCACAAAGACAAAATTTCAAAATATTAAATGACATCGGGGCCTAAAGCAGAAGCAAATCAAATAGTATTGTCCATTGAGCTTGTACATACATGATAACTGAAATAATATATATATATATATATATATATATATATATATTACACACATATACATAAACCTTAAGTAAATACAAAATTCTAACAATACAAGGTTAAAGCCTCAACACAGAGGCGCATCTTGGGTGGCTTGACTTAGCAGGTTCACGAAGGAATTCCTAAGGCTGACCTAAGGGTGGTCTTCGGATTAATCACCTACATACAGATAAAACACGGAATGAGCGAAGCTCAATGAGTAATAATAAGGTGAATTGAATCAAGTAAAGAATCTAGATTCAAAAAAAGCATAACATAATACCCTTCCACATTTACATCATTCACACATTATCTATAGTCATATTTGCGAAATGGCCTTAGGCCCACCACTTAACAAAACGGTCTCAGGCCCACATATATCAAACGGCCTCGGGATCAAATATCAAAACGGCCTCGAGCCCAATCAAATATCAAAATGGCCTTGGACCCAATCAAATATCAAAACGGCCTAGGGCCCAATCAAATATCAATACGACCTCGGGCCCAATCAAATATCAAAACGGCCTCGGGCCCAATCTATCAATAGCTATTCGGAACATTAGAGGGTAGATAGAACATCGACATGTCTCCATCTCCCTTGGCCTTGGGCCATGTGTCATAAACAATTCATGTCATTATAGGGTAAATGGAACATCAGCATGTCTCAATCTCCCTTGGCCTTAGGGCCTTAATTAATAAGTAATCCATATCATAACGGCCTCAAGCCCATCATTATTAATAGACAAAGCGACCTTAGGTCCATGCCAATGCCATTTGAATCATTTCCATCAAACCATAACCCACATGACATATACCATTGCAATAAACACAATTTGTATCCAGCAAAAATACATGAATTCTAGCACTGCTCATCCCAAATATGCCATTCACAGTCATAATAGGTAAACTATAGCACAATGATTACACTATTATCACTCACAGTGTTGCGGATGAACAATGGTCCCCTCCGATATGTGCCCTACACATAGCACATAACTTGTAAGTATATCATTTCCCTTTAGTATCCTCTTATTTTTCATTATTTCTCAAGCATTCGGTCCATTAAGTTCCATGAAATTAAATGTATTGTAGGAACATCAAATGGGCATTTTGACACATTCTGAGGGTCAAACAGAACAAAAAGAGGTTACAAAATTTCCCAACTTTGGCCGCACGTCCGGAAGTCCCCACCCCACGCGCGGGTAGGTACGCCAAACGTACGGGCTGCATGTGCCTTTTTAACAATATGGTTCCATTCCTCTACCCTGTTTTCCGCACGTGCGGCTGTTAGCCCCGCACATGAGGTTGTGTCTCCCACACGTGCGGTCGTTTGCCCTGTTTTCTACAGTTCGAACATCACCAAAAAGCTAACTTTCCAAAGGCATTTCTGAGGCAAATATGAGCCATATCTCTTCAATATCATATTATGTGAACATGATATACATGAATTTATACATAAATAGATCTTAATTTACTTAAAACAACTTATACAACTTCTTAATCACATTTCTTTTCATCCTCCCATGGTTAAACAAAATAGATACAAATATATGTATATCTATAGAAGTCAAATACATGCAAAGACTAAAGATTAGGGGATAAATCTTCTCAGGTTAACACAAGAATCGTCTCTTAACTAGATCAAAACAATGGATCGTGATATTTTCCATAGGTATTTACCAACCAAAGTGAGTAGTTCAAAAACCCCAAGTTAGATAAGTGGAGAACATCATTCTTAACTTTGGTACCAAACAATTGAAGTGAGATTTAGGGTACCATAGTTAGGTTACACATACCTTGTTCGCTATTCTTTGAATCTCCTAGTAAAAATCTTCAATTTCCAAAGTTGCTCTTCTCTTCCTCTCTCTCTCTTTTCTCCTCACGTTTTTGTCTCTCCTCTCTTTCTTTTCATTTTGTTGAGTCAAGCAAGGCTCATATACTTGTATATATATATGTAAGATTATCACAATTAGGGAGCCAAACGTACCCTTACTAATCACACGAAATCAAATTTCAATTAAACTTCCCAGATAACTCTAAAAATTATACTGATCATAACTATGTACTTCATTCTAATTTCTGAAGCCTCTAAGGCCCTCAATTTGCAGTGCTAAGTCAACCACTCAAACACACCTTAACGAATCAGACAAAATAAATTCTCAATTAACTTTCCCAATTAGCTCTAAAAATTCCCATTAGCATATCTATGTACTCAATTTTAATTCCTGAACCCATAAGGGTCGGCAATCTCAGTTTCAAGGTCGTAATTCAACAGATAATTCCTCAATTCAAACATATATAAGTAAATTAAAGCACATTAACCCATAATTGAATAAAGATAATTTTTGATACACATTTTGGGGTCGTTACACTCTCCCCACCTTGAGAAGTTTGGTCCTCCAAACTTGATTTACCTTGTTACAAGTCCAATTCGTCTCAGATATGCAACATCCCTCAATCATTTAACAGTTTATAGTCTTATGTAGTTAATCTCAATAAGGTTTGTTCCACGAATCACAATTAATTTATTATTTACTGGCCAATTGGTAACCCAAGAGATAATAATACTCAGTGACATCAAAACAACATCTAGTTATTCAGAACCCTCCTACATTTTAATTTATTGATCCATAAGCCACATACCCCAAATGGTAAAACCTTAACCCTAAAGTGTTCATAATCTAATTCTCTTTAAACATTCATTTCCATGCAACTCGTAAATCATCAATCATAATTCAAATTTTTTAGTTCCACAAACTGTAATAACCCTCACGCTATCCTAACCATACTTGTAACGACCCCAAAATCCGTATTACAGATTACCTTTACGGCCTATTGTGTTAATGCATTTTGATTTATTGATATGTGTTCAAATTGAGGAATTATTTGTTGAGCCACGACTGTAAAATTGAAATTACCGACCTTTACGGGTTCAGAAATCAAAATTGAGTACTTGGGTATTTTAATGGGAATTTTTAGAACTATTGGGGAAAATTAATTGGAAATCTATTTTGTCTGACTCGTTAATGCATGTTTAGGTGGTTAACTTTATACTGCAAATTGAAGGCCCTAGAGGCTTCAGAAACCAGAACAGGGGACATATTTATGATCAGCACAATTTTTAGAGTCACTTGGGAACTGTAATTGAAATTTAATTTTTCGCGATTCGTAAGGGCGTGTTTGGCTATTCCTATTGTTGAAAGCTTAGGTGTTGGTTATATATATATATGGTTATGCTATGTGAGTGGTGAACTTATCATTTGGAAGTCAAATAAAATATTTGGGGGAGAGAGAAGAGAACCGTGAGAGAGAGGGAAGGAAGAAGAGGAAAGCTCCTCTAATCAACACTCATGGGGTTTTGAAGATGCTTGAAGGGGGGTGAAGAAAGAAAAAGAAGATCATCCATGGGAAGCTTGGGAGGAATTGGAGAAAGCTAGGAGAAAGACAAGGATGGAACTAGGGTATGATCATCTATCTCGAATCCTTATGTTTGAGACATCAATTTCATGAAATCATGATAATAAGGGAAGCTTTGAACCCATTTGAGTTAGGGTTTTATGTATACATATTGATGGAACTTTGATTTCCTTAGAATCTCTTGATTGAAGAAGTATAGGCATTATATTTGTGTATTTTGAGGTTATGATGGTTGATGGAGAATAATATTGTGAAATTGGTCATGCATTAAAGGGTTTTGGACTTTGATTTACATGTAATTAAGGTTTGATTTTGAAAATGAAAAGCCCCAAAGTTTCAGCCATTTTCGGACAGCAATCTGCCCAGAGCCGCACGTGCGGCCCTGTTTCCCGCACGTGCGGGAGACAGCTTTGTCCAGCCATCTTTGAATGAGCATATCTTTTGCCTCGGGGCTCCGTTTTGAGTGATTCTTGAGCCTAAAATCAAGCCCCGGAAGTCTAGTTTTCAATGGAAGTGGTCTCACTCCCAAATTCTAAATACAAAAATAGTTATGCCCAAATTAGTGACGACTGTTCACTTTCTATCAACTAATTTTATACTATTTCTTCACCTAAACCATTTTCCACTGATTTCTCCTGTTTCTGTGACATGGAGTATAACTTATTAAGAAATAATGAGCTTCGTACCACCATGGATAATTAAGTGAATGATCAAAGAGAATAAGTAAATGATCGAGTATAATCTCACATTATGTGTTGTGCACTGTACTTGTAGGTCGAGACGAGAACATCGTCCTATTACCACCGGGAACTGATCATTGTGAGTAGTAGTTCTGCAATCGTACGTTTACTTACCGTAAATAATTCTTATTGTTAATGCACTGTTCTTTGTAAGCATTTATGTTGTTTAGGGATCGGTGAGAACATTAAAAGATTATGTGCACTTCGGTATGACGCTGAACCTACTCTACATTCTGATTATGGTTAATGATTATCCTTAATGTATAATAACCTGTAAATTACCTATAACTCCGCACAAGAATTATTAATATTATGCAACTGGTTGGCAAGAAGGGATTATGAATATAAACCCCGCTTAATGAGAACATGACATTTTGAACGTCCTATCCTGGACTCCTACAGCCTTATTTAGTTCGATACATGTTTTATGACATAGACATCTGCCTAAAATGGATTAACGAAATGAAAATCGAACAGAACCATGGGTTTCCTTATGTGTCAAAGAATGGAATATCAATAACATTGTTATATGACTCACGTTATGGTGCGACTTGTTCTATCCCCATGAATAGTACTGTAACGACACATGTGTTTCTGTAAATAATTATTATTAATACTTTGTTATATGTAAGATGACTATGGCTACATGTAATGAATCATAAAGGGAAATTTATGTGCACCATTGTGAACGGTATTTGTATGAACCTGGCATTATTATGTTATGTTTATTCACTTCGTTTATGCTATGACATAATATGAATTGTTCAGTCTTCAAGAACTATTGATTCCTAGTACGAAACTAAGTGCTGCAATACGAACCACCTCTTGAGTCCATACATACAAGAGCTGGGCTTAGAGCCAATTTGGTCCCTTTATGGGTCACCCGGTTATGTGAAATTATGAAAGATATAAATTGTGAAGATATGAAAGGAATAACTTGTGAACTTATGAAAGATATAATTTGTGAAGATATGAAAGGAATAACTTGTGAACTTATGAAAGATATAAATTGTGAAGATATGAAAGGTATAATTTGTGAACTTATGAGGCCGAGGGCCACTTTGTGAATTTGTGAACTTATGAGGCCGAGGGCCACCTTGTGAATTTGTGAACTTATGAGGCCGAGGGCCACCTTGTGAATTTGTGAACTTATGAGGCCGAGGGCCACTTTGTGAATTTGTGAACTTATGAGGCCGAGGGCCAACTTGTGAATTTTGAAATTATGAGGCCGAGGGCCAACTTGTGAATTTTGAAATTATGAGGCCGAGGGCTAACTTGTGAATTTTGAAATTATGAGGCCGAGGGCTAACTTGTGAATTTTGAAATTATGAGGCTGAGGGCCAACTTGTGAATTCTGAAATTATGAGGCCGAGGGCCAACTTGTGAAGTATGAATCTGTAACTTGTGAAATTATGAATCACAAAGGCCGAGGGCCAATTTGTGAAGTTATGCATCTAAGTTAAGCCAAGGGCTAATTTGTGAATGTGTGAACCCATCAGACCAAGGGCCAACCTATGAAGTTATGAACCGACAAGACTGTCCTGAAATGTGTACAGAATCAGACTAACCACAGGATTTTTGCATTTACTTATCTAATTAGAGAAATGTGTACATTGTAAGTAAATTAAGTTAATCTTTAAATTGTTTATGTATTACTGTTCACTGAGCTTGACTCACTTTGTCTTATGTCTGTTTCTGTAGGCACTCCACCTGGAGGTCAGCTTTAACCCACGGCATCCGTGCCTCTTTTGTCAACCTCAGAGTATCCAGGCACTTAAGTGAAGGCCGCCCTTTTTGCTAAACTTTTGATTTACACTCTGATTGTTTGCTTAAGGTTGATGTATATATAATTCCTTTGCCTGTCCATGTTGTTTTACGCCCAATTCTAAGGGCTGGGTCTGTATATATATATAGCTGTACATAGCTAACTCTCTGGTGCACGTCACCGTATGTTTATTTGCCTTATGTTCTGTCTGTGATCCTAGCATGATAGTGGTCGCTCAATGGATGCAATTCTTTTATTTATGTTAATTTATATTGGTAAATGCTTCCGTTCAGGCCCCATATGATATGTATACCAGGTTATGCGTCCGTTTCTGTGTAGGTCATGCCCAAACTTTTAGGGGCAAGTTTAGGGCGTGACAATACTTATATGCATTCATGTGGTCTTGTCTTGTAAACTTGCATGTCGAGTCTTGTCCTTGTTCATTTAAGTGTTTCAGCATGTTTTGTACCTTGCTTGGTGTGAGTTTAGCCAAGGTCGTTTTCCGTCTAGGATTACCTTGGAACCACTTTGTTTGACCTTCACCTTAGCCCTGACATATTGGCCGAGATGTCATTATCTAGGCCAAGGTGTTCATCACCAAGGCCGGGGTGTGAATCATCTAGGCCAAGATGTTACCTTTGCACCTAAGTGATCTTGTCCCGGAGTGGTATGACCTAGACCGATGTGTGGCACATCTAGGCCAAGGTGTGGCACAGCTTAGTCAAGTGTTATCCTTCCTAGCCGAGATCATTATTCCTTACTTGCCGATGTCTTGTTATTAGCCGAGATCCTTACTCGCCAGAGTGCCCATGCCATCTTGCTTGTTGAACACACTTTGTCATAGTTTTGTCTTGTCACTCAGCCACCTTTCTGTGTAGCTCCAACCAGCCGCTGCCACGTGCCTCTGTAGAAGATTAAGTCAACCTGCAGATCTAGAAATGTATCATTTTGCTATATATCTTTGTTTGTGAGGAGAGAGAAGCTCTAGAAGAAAAAGAAGAAGTTTAGAGTGAGAGAGCGGGCTTCGAGCTTGACTCCTAGAGATCAAACCATTAGATTCACGTATTGAGGTTAGATTTTTGATCTACTCTTGTCATTCTTATTAACCATCTCACTGCATTGCATGATCGAACCCGTTTTGCATGTCATGCATCGATATAAAGTTGGTTTTAGAAAGAGAAAATAGTGTTCATGTGTTCTTGAAGAAAGGTCTTGTTTGATCTGAAAGTTTGCATTAAGTTTCATGTTTTTGTGTTTGTTCTCACTAGATCCTTGAATATGGGTACCCAGGTCCATGTTTTTGAACTCATAGCATGAAATCCCAGATTTTGTAATAGCAAATCATGACCTTTGCATTCATCATCCTCATGTTCATGTTCTTCACGCTCTTCTAGAAAGGGAAACCCAGATTTTTCCCGACTTCATTCCTTTGAATGTGGCCATCGAGGCCACACCTCGGCCAGGGGATGTGGAACCTCGGCCTAGACCTGGTAGTTGCCCTGCATGTTTTCCCGAAATCATCTGCATGCATGTGAAACTTGTTTGAAAGTGCATTCAACAGACTTTGCCATGTGTTTGTAGGATTTGGACTTGCCTTGACCCCGACGTTGAAGAACTAAGTGAGTGGTATTTTTAATAAAGCTATGTTATAATGCTTTGATAAAAGTCTTATTTGCTTCGTTTTGGAAAGTAATTGTAAAGCATGAATGGTTATTCCTAATTGGAAAATATACTTATATTCTTTTGATGACATTCTTGGAAGTCCGTACGTGCTAAGGGACTATAAGCATTAGTAGCACAAAGTTTGGAAGTCCGTACATGCTAAGGGACTATAAGCATTTGTAGCACAAAGTTTGGGAGTCCGTACGTGCTAGGAGACTCTAAGCATTAGTAGCACAAGTCCTTAGTGTCCGGGGACTATAATGCAACGACACCATTGAATTGAGATATCTCCCTTGTCTTGCCTTGTCTTGTCTTGTTTGCCACTGACGGTTTACCGCGTGGGTTTTGTTTGCCGAGATGTCATTACTTGTATTATAATGATGCTAGTAAGCATCCTTTAAAACTTGACAGATTTGGAAGATGGACTTGGTTCATCCCTTGACTTGCACTAATTATGTTAAGTATTGTTGAAAAAGATCTTGAATACCAGTCATGCAAACCCCTTTATTTCTTATACTATTCACTGAGTATCCAAGCTCACCCTCTCTATATATATGTAGGTGATGAGCAGGAAGGCGGTGACGCCTAGGTGTGACTCACAAGCTTGTTTTGGGCTTTTGTTATGTCGGCCTAACTTGTATTCACGTCGGCAGTCTTGAAAATTATGCTTCTCGGCTTATAATACCTATAATGTACACATGTCGGCTGGAGAAGCCTTTTGATCAAGATGTAAAATGTATTTTGTACTTTATTGTATTTGTATTCAAGTTGTAATATTATGTAAAGTTGTATGCCATTCCACGTAACTTACGCACTGCTCTTATGGATCACTTGTATTTTTAAATTATTGCTTCCGCACTTGTGAGCCCCATATATAATTATACTCTGATTGTGTGTGGATTTTGAAGATTGGCCTTTGGTAATCCAAGATTACTGGCCATCACGGCACCAAACTACTAGGGGCGGTGTGGGGTCGTGACACAAACAGTCCCTAATACCATAATTTTTCGAAGAATAGGGAAATGTTCATTACTCAATCGTGCTCCCCTTGACACATTCATTCTACCACAGTTGAACCAAAATGAACAGAGACGTTTTGAATTAATAACTCTAGGGCTCTTTGTTCACTGTTGGTATAAGTATTCACAATATCTAGATAATTCAAAGTGTCCCCAGCCTACTTACTTCCATACTGCATGGGACAAGTGAGGTCTAAACTGTCCACCAACCAAAGTTAGGTTCTAGTCCTCTTGTCTCCACTCGAGATAAATGTACTTATCGATTTCTTTTACCACAAAATTTCCTTTTAGAATCCTTATCAATTTCTTACTTACCTTTCCTATTTAACAGTTCTTACCAATTGATTTTCTCATCACTGGAGTTTAACTCATTATCATCTATGTATAGATTATTAATCCAATTTGATTTAGTCACCAAAAATGATCTTGTAATGTCATAATGACTCACAGAATCAACTTCATAGTAGTAAAACACAAGCATATTGTCTATGAACTCATATACTTTTGTGTTACTTATCTACATTTTCTCAATTCATATAATTTCCAATAATCACAGCTCAACTTTAAATGCCATTTATACTTACACTTTTTTGTTTTCCACAAGCTTAAGGTAGGCCAAACATCTAACATAACCTTAATATCAAATGCAGCCTTGGTTTGAATTTTTTCTCTTTTGCTACATTAGTCCAAGTAGTAGTTCCCGTACAACTTATATGCCTTATTGATAAACTAATTAGGTGGGTCCGAAAGTCTGAAGTCACAATTAACTTATTTAGGCAAGCTAATAATATTTATTCACCATTTATTTTAAATCAAATCCATATAACATTTTCCATAAAATAGATCCTTCGAACAATAAAGAAACTTTTAACATACGCTATTAGCCTGATGGTTAACTCATCCAATAACTAAATGAGTCAAATAAACGAATGGATTCTAAACTAATGTTTAGCTCACAATAGTTCAAACACATGTAATACTGATCTTAACTCATCGAAGTGTCCTTAATTATCTTAGCATTTTAGGTCAAGTTTTAATTATTCATTCAAAGCAATCTAAACTCTCCAATAGTCGTTCGAGCGTACATAGAAACACTAATTCCAATGTAACACTTTGTACACTCAATAAATTCCTTGTTATTGACCTTTTGTATCATAACACTTCCTAACACATTCCTTGATTCATTTATTGAATTCACTCTTAACTTTTTTTGTTGGTCTCGTTGCTTCTCATGACATGTTCATATAGGTTCCGTCATATTCATAAATCGTCCTTCTACTTTATCCAATTACCTCCACAAGGACTCAATTTCCATTTCATCTCTACTTCTCATCTTCTTCTAGGGTCACAAGCTACAAGCCGATGACACGTGGGGTATCATTTACTAACTCCAATATAGCACATAGAATCACATTTAATCATGAAACATAAAATCATACAATCATACAAAGATATGGGTGGAACAATTTCTTCATCTCATATCAAACCATTTCTTACCTCTCACTCATATAGTCCCATACGAGTTATCAATCATCACATCTTTCAAGTGCCCTAATTCCTTACACTTTACTGATGAATAATAGCCTTAACTTCCCAAAATTTCTCATAGTCTAATTCCATATGTAACCCATATAGGAGCCAAGATTTAATCTCTTTCACCCCATGTTCCTACAAACAAGCTGATATGACCAATTTCAATTTTCTTGTAACACCAACATTCCATATCTTTCACAACTTTAGCCTCAATATCATACTCAACACATAAACCCATTCTCAAAATTCTACATATGGGGTATTCCATATCACACAAGTCAAGTTTATAAGTCTAATAAGTTTCTAAGTTCAGTCAGTACATCCCCAAGTTATATCGAATGTTCAATTCCTATTCTAATTACTACGTAACCATTGTACTCGTAATCTATGTCAATTGTTTTATCATGCTCATAGTCCTATCAATAAGCATCATAATAACTTGCCAATTACAGTGTAAGGGCTAATCAACCTATTCTACATACCCATAAAATCAAACATAAAAGTTATCAATCAGTAGAGGTTCAGAAGTGTGCACTTCTAATACCATTTCACATCAGTAATATCAAAGTGTCAAACGTAAAATCAATCATCCTATTACCATCGCATATAGACAAGAGGTTAATCCTATGGGGCTAACCAATCTAATATACGTGTTACAGATATCCGTATCCAATAATATCCGAAGCAAGAATATACACATACACTAGCCCAAAATCAATCAACACATAGACATTCAATTATGAACAATATAAACACCTAGAGAAATGAGTTCAGTGTTCTAAGTGTTTTCTGACATAAATGTAGTCGCTCAACCCTGATTAGCACTCCGAGGACGATTCCTTACCATATGATCCATTGCACCACACCTATAACAAGCCGCTCGGTGTTTCGTACCACATTCATCACACGGTACTGTATTCCTTGTAAAGTTTGAAATGCTTGATGATCCCACCTTTTGTCTTTTAAATAGTCTTTTCCTTGTGACTTCCAACATATTCACTTAGTGCTCTTGTAGTGATGGCAACAAAGATTCTTGTCGTAATTGTAACTGATGTTATTATCCTAAAATCTCTGCCATTTCTTATACTATGCCTTCCAGTCTATCAAGTCGGGCTATGGGAGTGTCCTCCAACTCATTTGCCTTTGTTTCCTTCATGTCCTAAGCAAGCTCGTACCACACTATGCCAAGTACAAGAACATCCATAGCTACACATCGATGTATTTGCACATAGCCACACATTTTACATATTAACAAAACATAATAAGTCTATGCATAACAGATAATTGTACAGCTAGTAAATATCACATGCTGATTACGTATGAGATAAATGCACACCTAACCATATTCGTAGTCTACATAGTCACCTGATTATGAAATCAAGATGCATATACGCAACCAATTATACTTCATAGATTCACATACTTGCATCATAACAATAACAACATTTGCTTGTACACATTCACATGATGATTTATGTCTCATATTCGCATAAACAATAAGACCAGAATCATACAAATGGTTACATAATCTTTGTTTTCATATCAAAACGATAATCATGTTCCACATAAGTCTTATGCAATATCAGCATAATGCAAGTGCATATAACTTTTGTTCTCATAGTTTCCGTTCTCATTTCATTTTCTAATATCTTCACACACTCATACATGCCAATGCAATGTCTCTAAGTCTTTCTAGAACACCCTACAACTCAAATGGACCCGTGTGTGTGGAAGTAACTCGTGCTCTGATACCAACTGTCACGACCCGAACCTGCCCTGAAAGTTTAGGCCATGACCGGCCTGCACTTAGACCACAAAGACAAAATTTCAAAATATTAAATGACATCGGGGCCTAAAGCGGAAGCAAATCAAATAGTATTGTCCATTGAGCTTGTGCATACATGACAACTGAAATAATATTTATATACATATATATATATTACACACATATACATAAAAATTAAGTAAATACAAAATTCTAACAATACAAGGTTAAAGCCTCAACACAGAGGCGCATCTTGGGTGGCTTGACTTAGCAGGTTCACGAAGGAATTCCTAAGGCTGACCTAAGGGTGGTTTCCGGATTGATCACCTACATACAGATAAAACACAGAATGAGCGAAGCTCAATGAGTAATAATAAGGTGAAGTGAATCAAGTAAAGAATCTAGATTCAAAAGAAGCATAACATAATACCCTTCCATATTTACATCATTCACACATTATCTATAGTCATATTTGTGAAACGGCCTTAGGCCCACCACATAACAAAATGGCCTCAGGCCCACATATATCAAATGGCCTTGGGCCCAATCGAATATCAAAATGACCTCGGGCCCAATCGAATATCAAAATGACCTCGGGCCCAATCGAATATCAAAATGGCCTCAGGCCCAACCAAATATCAATACGGCCTCGGGCCCAATCAAATATCAAAACAGCCTCGGGCCCAATCTATCAACAGCTATTCGGAACATTAGAGGGTAGATAGAACATCGACATGTCTCCATCTTCCTTGGCCTTGGGCCATTTGTCATAAACAATTCATGTCATTATAGGGTAAATGGAACATCAGTATGTCTCCATCTCCCTTGGCCTTAGGGCCTTGATTAATAAGTAATACATATCATAACGGCCTCAGGCCCATCATTATTAATAGACAAAGTGACCTTAGGTCCATGCCGATGACATTTGAATCATTTCCATCAAACCATAACCCACATGACATATACCATTGCAATAAACACAATTCATATCCAACAAAAATACATGAATTCTAGCACTACTCATCCCAAATATGCCATTCACAGTCATAATAGGTGAACTATAGCACAATGATTCCAACATGCCAAGTGCAATTAGGGTATAATAATTCAGAAGCAGAAAATACAGGAATAGATATACATCATTACACTATTATTACTCACAGTGATGCAGATGAACAATGGTCCCCTCCGGTATGTGCCTTACACAAAGCACATAACTTGTAAGTATATCATTTCCCTTTAGTTTCCTCTTATTTTTCATTATTTCTCAAGCATTTGATTCGTTAAGTTCCATGAAATTAAATGTATTGTAGGAACATCAAATGGGCATTTTGACACATTCTGAGGGTCAAACAGAACAAAAGGAGGTTACAGAATTTCCTAACTTTGGTTGCACGTCCGGAAGTCACCATCGCACGTGCGGGCAGGTGCGCCGCACGTGCGGGCCAAACATGCCTTTTTAGCAGTATGGTTCCATTCCTCTACCTTATTTTCTTCACGTGCGGCTGTCAGCCCCGCACGTGAGGTTGTGCCTTCCCCCACGTGCGGCTATGGGCCCCGCACGTGCGGTCGTTTGCCTTGTTTTCTGCAATTCGAACATCACCAAAAAGCTAACTTTCCAAAGGCATTTCTAAGGCAAACATGAGCCATATCTCTCCAATATCATATTATGTGAACATGATATACATGAATTTATACATAAATAGATCTTAATTTACTTAAAACAACTTATACAACTTATTAATCACATTTCTTTTCATCCTCCCATGGTTAAACAAAATAGATACAAATATATGTATATCTATAGAAGTCAAATACATGCAAAGACTAAAGATTAGAGGATAAATCTTCTCAGGTTAACACAAGAATCGTCTCTTAACTAGATCAAAACAGTGGATCTTGATATTTTCCATAGGTATGTACCAACCAAAGTGAGTAGTTCAAAAACCCCAAGTTAGATAAGTAGATAACATCATTCTTAAGTTTGGTACCAAACAATTGAAGTGAGATTTAGGGTGCCATAGCTAGGTTACACCTACCTTGTTCCCTATTCTTTGAATCTCCTAGCAAAAATCTTCAATTTCCAAACCCTAGTTGCCTTCTGTTCCTCTCTCTCTCTCTTTTCTCCTCACATTTTTGTCTCTCCTTTCTTTCTTTTCATTTTGTTGAGTCAAGCAAGGCTCATATACTTGTATATATATATATATATATATATGTAAGATTATCACAATTAGGGAGCCAAACGTACCCTTACGAATCACACAAAATCAAATTTCAATTAAACTTTCCAGATGACTCTAAAAATTATACTGATCATAGCTATGTACTCCGTTCTGATTTCTAAAGCCTCTAAGGCCCTCAATTTGCAGTGCAAAGTCAACCACTCAAACACACCTTAACGAATCAGACAAAATAAATTCCCAATTAACTTTCCCAATTAGCTTTAAAAATTTCCATTAGCATATCTATATACTCAATTTTAATTCCTGAACCCATAAAGGTCGGCAATCTTAGTTTCAAGGTCGTAATTCAACAGATAATTCCTCAATTCAAACAGGTATAAGTAAATTAAAGCACATTAACCCATAATTGAATAAAGATAATTTCTGATACGCATTTTGGAGTCGTTACACTTTGCCCTAGCGAACTGGACGGATTCTTGATTTTCTAGATTTGTGTTTGAAGTTCAAAAGAACTCCTTTCAAGTTCAAAGCTTGTATGGTTGGTCTCAAAAGCTTAGAAACACTTCATAAAACATGAATCTTTGGAAATTATGAAACCACGACCTCAAATTCTCTTTCAATTCTTCAAAACAAAGCTCAAAACATCATGTTCTTGACAAACTCAACTCTTTTTCTTTACAAAACATGTTATATGAGGTGTTGAGTGCAAAACCATGAAGAACTTTAAGAATTAACATGTGTAAGTCCCATGCATGTATGAATTTGTAGAAAACCAAGTGCAAAAGTGAAGAATTATGCATGCATGTACACATTTCACTAAAACTCTCTGTATTCATGATGATTCATGCTCAATCCTTTCAAATACATGCAAATGATCCTACAACTTGGTGAATTCATCTTTTTACATGGATTATCTTCATGAATTATGGGTAAAAAGCATACCTAGAGCTTGAATTTGGCCTTAGTTAAGCTTAATCTCTTCAATCTCCCCTTAATTCTCTTGAATTCTCTTCTCTCTCTCTACAAATGTTGAGTTCTCTCTCTATCTCTAAATTTTTAGCACAAAGAGTTGAAGAAAAATGAGCTCCTAAGCTCAATTAACATATATATATATATATATATATATAGGTGGATTAGACTTAACTAATTAATTGTGATTAAGACTAATCACTTGGGCTTAAATCTAATCAATTGTAATTAATTTATTCTAATTATTTTGATCTGAATCAAATTTTAATTAAACTTACCATATGGTGCTAAATATTCCAACTAGCCTATTGAATTAACCAATTTTGGTTTCTAAATTCGTTTGGGCTTTCAATTTCGAATTCTAAGTCAACAATTAAATAGATAATTCACAAACAAATAGATAAGTATCAAATAAACACATAATCATGCAAATGATGCCCAATAAAATAATATGTAAAAATGATATGGAGGTCGGGGTCGTTACACTAGACGTGTTCCTCAAATTCATAATACCATACGTCAACTACTCTCTAGTGTTGTCACCATAGACTATGTAAACTCTAAGAACAATTTGGTGGATCCCGTTAACCTAAGGATTAAATTGAGAATTAGGAAGAAGTCATCAAGGGGAATGAGGCTGAGGCCTTCAGCGAGAATTGTTACCGGAATGGAAAATCCGGCCTAATTGACTAGAGATCTCAAGATCTAGGTTCAAAAGGACAACCTAATTACGTGTAATAGAGATGATTCACTGAGGAGGTAAATTCTTCTGCCCATTCCTATATACAATGATACCTGTGGCGGTAAGAAGTTAAACTAATGCTTTAATGACTTGTATGCTTTGATAAGTCAATGAGTGTCACGACCCGAACCCGCCCCCGTGGGTTAAGGACGTAACCGGCCAGTAATCATGAGATTACCTACGGCCTCAAACTGTTCTAAACGTATTCTAACAGAGTTAATGGGGGCCAAACGGAAGCAAAATTAAAAACTTTGTCCATGGAGCCGTGCTTATATGCACATCAAACAAACCATATTCAGATACGTTAATAACTCACATCAAAAGTACAGTTTCACAAAATTCATTACAGACAGGATCGTCCAAAACGAGTCAACCTATAACAGACTATGTACAGACATGCACTAGGTCCTTGCCAGCAAGACAAAACATAGGTACATAGTAAAAGGGCAAGGATGGTCTCATGCGCGAGGCACAAGGCTGACTCTCCCAAAACTCCTGTTGTTCCTAGCAGACTTCACTGGGGCTGGGTTTGGACTTCCCTTGGCTCACCTACAAATACATGAATGAGCGTGAGCGATAGCCCAGTGAATAATATCAAATATAACAGTTACATAACAAATATAACAGTTACATAACAATATGTAGAACAACATGCTCCAAACGGCCTTGGGCCCAATTCATACTTCTGTTTAACAGCAAAATATATATAACTATACGAAATGCAAGTCAAGTAACTGTAGTTCCAGACATTCTGGCCTTTGGCCCGTCCGGGTTTCTATTCATGGCAAAACAGCCTTCGGCCCATTCATTCATGTCAAACGGCCTTTGGCCCATTCATTCATGTCAAACGGCCTTTGGCCCATTCATTCATGTCAAACGGCCTTTGGCCCATTCATTCATGTCAAACGGCCTTTGGCCCGTTCATTCATGTCAAACGGCCTTTGGCCCATTCCTTCATGTCAAACGGCCTTTGGCCCATTCATTCATGTCAAACGGCCTTTGGCCCATTCATTCATGTCAAACGGCCTTTGGCCCATTCATTCATGTCAAACGGCCTTTGGCCCATTCGTTCATTTATTCCTGTCAGACTTTTGTCCACAATCCCAATTAACAACTCATAATATTTATAGGGGAATAGCAATTGGACATTGACAAGTTTTCAAATATTGATGTTACTCACAGTGATCGGCTTGTGGATGCGCCCTGGAGCTTGACCCTACACATTTCATGAATACAAAAGGGTCACTAACAGTTCAATTCGTTCTTTAATTCACATATTCCTCCTTAGGCTTTGTTCTTATCTCATTAACTCATTTACAATGCTTAACACATGCCTAAGAGTGCTTACAAGTGAAAGAGAACGGAAAACGAATCACAGAATGTATGAACAAAATTCCAGAAAACAGGGTCCCCGCTCGAGCGTAAGCTTCTCCGCTCGAGCGGACCCTTAAGGCCTGCAAGGTACTGGTTGCACAAAAGATGCGCTCGAGCTGAAGGTCCGTCTACAAAGATCCACGCTCGAGCGTGAAATGTCCCGCTCGAGCGGGCATCCAACTCTGCAAAAATGCTGGGAGCACGATTTTCCCGCTCGAGCGGCCATTACCCCGCTCGAGCGGACCTCAAAAATCTGGGTTTCCCAGATCGTGTTCTTGAGCTCCAAATCAGTTTTCCATCTACATTTCTTGCATGCAATGGTTCAAATTACACATTTACACATGCTAACATGCTACTAATGCAGATTACAACATTAGGAAGCTCAATTACATGAATTATCTACATGCATGTCCCAAATTGTCTCAAACCCATCATCAACATGCTCAAATTCAAACATTCAAGACTTATACTCCCATGATTTGTACATGCATGTGGGAGATGCTCATCATTCTCAACTTAGATGGTACAAATGGTGACTACAACATGAGCTTTACCCAAAACTCCACATGAATCATGTGTTTCAAGCTCAAACATGCAAATTCAAAGTAATTTCTTACATGCATGAGTTCTAAGACTTCAATCTCAACAAAATCGACTCATTACATGTTCTTGATCACAAACAACCCTTGAACTTACAAATTACAAGTAAGAGTTCAAGAAATCACTTACCTAAGAGCTTCAACACTCAAGCTCTAGCCAAATCTTGAGCTAGATCTTCAAATTCCCAAGTCTTGAGCCCAAATTACACAAATCTCTCCCTTTTTCTCTCCATGGCCGGCCTCTCTCTCCCTCTCAATTGTCTAACTCAGATTTTTGAGTTTTAAGAGAGCTAAAGGGGAGTGCAATGCAAATATACAACAAGCCCCACTAACAAATATTTTAATATAAAATAATGGGGTACTTAATTTATCAATTTAATCAGTTTAAATTGACCAGAATCAAATTTCAATTAAATTTCACCGTAGGCCCTAAAAATTATGCCAACCACAATGGCGTAATCAATTTCGGGTTCCGTGGCCGATAAGGCCCTCAATTAAATTTCCAAAACAGACTACTCAAACAGATATTCCTACGATGAACAAATAAAATTTCAAACCACATATTTTCACATAGTGGAACACAAAATCATATCAAAATACATAATCACATCATGTTAAGGACCAATTAACATACTACGGAACAGGGGTGTCACAGTCTTCCCCCCTTTAGGAAGTTTGGTCCTCCAAACTTAACTTACCTTCGTCGGGAAACAAATGTGGATAGCGTAGACGCATTTCCTCCTCTTTTTCCCATGTAGCATCTGTCCCATAGTGTTCCTTCCATTCCACTTTCACCATTGGAATGGATTTGTTTCTCAATTCTTTCACTTGTCGGTTAACAATTCTTTCCGGCCATTCAGCATATTCCATATTTTCATCAATAGCAATCCGGTGATAATCAATCACATGCAACGGGTCTCGGAGGTAACCCCTCAACATTGACACATGAAACACATTGTGGATTTGCTCAAATCCCGGTGGCAAAGCAACTCTATAAGCAACTGGACCAAGTTTCTCCAAAATTTGAAATGGCCCAATATAACGGGGCGTCAACTTGCCCTTTTTCCCAAACCTGACTTGGCCTTTCATTGGAGAAACACGGATGAACACATGGTCGCCGACCTCATACTCAAGAGGTCTTCTCCGGACATCTGCATAACTCTTCTGTCGGTCTTGAGCTGTTTTGAGCCTTTGCCGAATAGTCTTGATCTTTTCAGAGGTGTCTTGTACAATTTCAGGCCCGAGCAAAGCTCTGTCCCCGACCTCTGTCCAACAAATAGGTGATCTACACCTCCTACCATACAAAGCCTCGTATGGTGCCATACCGATGCTGGAGTGGAAGCTATTATTATAGGCAAATTCTGCAAGTGGCAGGTAATCTTCCCAACTCCCCTGAAAATCCAAAGCACACATGCGAAGCATATCTTCCAAAGTCTGTATTGTTCGTTCTGACTGCCCATCTGTCTGTGGGTGGAATGCAGTACTGAACCTTAGTTCTGTTCCCATAGCTTCCTGCAAACTCTTCCACAATCTAGATACAAACTTCGGATCTCTATCCGACACAATGGATACTGGAACTCCATGTAAACGGACAATTTCATCAACATAAATAGTAGCCAACCTGTAAGCAATAAATGTAGTTTTGACAGGCAGAAAATGTGCAGATTTAGTCAGTCTATCAACTACAACCCAAACAGAATCCATACCGCGGGAAGTCCGAGGTAGGCCAACAACGAAATCCATAGTCACATGTTCCCACTTCCACTCAGGAATGGGGAGAGGTTGAAGTAGACCGCCTGGTTTCTGATGTTCAGCCTTAACTTGCTGACACTGAAGGCACTTGGACACATGTTCTGCAATCTCTTTCTTCATTTTAGGCCACCAATAGGTTTGTTTCAAATCCCGATACATTTTATTGTTACCCGGATGCATAGCAAATACGGATCTGTGGGCTTCATCTAAGACCCTCTTCTTTAGCTCCGGAATAACTGGAACACATATTCGGTTTCGAAATTTCAACATTCCATTCTCGATGCTGAACTCTGCTTTTGGGCTGACTTCAAATTCATCAATTACCTTTCTGAGGAACTCATCCTCTTTCTGTTTTTGCTTGATTTCATCAACAATTGCCGGCTCGGCTGTAATAGCGGCTATCAATCCGCCCTGTTCACACACTACCACTTCAATTTCAGACTTCTCAAAGTCTTGCAAAATCTCCCTTTGTTCAGTAAGCAAACAAGCCATACTTCCCGTTGATTTCCTGCTCAAGGCATCAGCCACTGTATTAGCTTTTCCGGGGTGATACTGAATTTTTAGGTCGTAATCTTTTATCAATTCCAGCCATCTTCTCTGACGCATATTCAACTCTTTCTGCGTGAAGAAGTATTTTAGGCTTTTATGATCTGTGTAGACTTCACACTTTGCCCCATACAAATAATGCCGCCAGATTTTCAAAGCAAAAACAACTGCGGCCAATTCTAGGTCATGTGTTGGATAATTCTTCTCATGTGGCCTCAACTGTCGGGAGGCGTAAGCAATAACCTTTCCGTTCTGCATTAACACACAACCCAAACCCTTATAAGATGCGTCACTGAAAATCACAAAATTTTCCGTACCTGAAGGTAGTGTCAAAATTGGCGCAGTGGTCAATCTTGTCTTCAATTCATGAAAGGCTGATTCTCTTTCACTATTCCACTCAAATGGTTGTCCTTTACGTGTCAATTGGGTAAGAGGCACAGCTAATTTCGGAAAGTCCTTTACAAATCTTCTGTAGTACCCAGCTAAGCCCATGAAACTGCGAACTTCTGTCACATTAGTTGGTGTAGGCCAATTCACAATTGCTTCTATTTTCTGCGGGTCCACTGAAATTCCTTCCTTGTTGACCACGTGCCCTAAGAAAATAACCTCATCTAACCAAAACTCACATTTCTTTAACTTAGCAAATAGTTTTCTTTCCCGAAGTATTTGTAAAACAATCCTCAAATGATGTTCATGTTCAAGTTTATCTTTAGAGTAAATCAAAATATCATCGATGAAGACTACAACAAACTCATCAAGGTAGGTTTTAAAAATTCTATTCATTAGGTCCATAAACGCTGCCGGAGCGTTAGTCACTCCAAATGGCATGACAAGGAATTCAAAATGACCATACCTCGTTCTGAATGCGGTTTTCTCAACATCTTCTGCCTTAACCTTCAGCTGATGATACCCAGATCTCAAATCAATCTTAGAAAACACCTGTGATCCCTGCAACTGGTCAAATAAGTCATCAATACGGGGTAAAGGATATTTATTCTTTATCGTTACCTTGTTCAATTCCCGGTAATCAATACATAGGCGTAAGGTACCATCCTTTTTCTTTACGAATAACACTGGTGCGCCCCAAGGCGAAGTACTGGGCCGGATAAACCCTTTATCAAGAAGGTCTTGCAACTGTTCTTTTAATTCTTTCATTTCGGCCGTAGCCATCCTGTAGGGAGTTTTAGAAATAGGTTGGGTGCCTGGCACAGTTTCAATAGTAAACTCTATCTCCCTGTCTACCAATTCCCCTGGTAATTCATTTGGAAACACATCTGGGAATTCTCTAACGATGGGAATATCATTCAATTCAACATTCACGGATTGTTCAGTCAATACATAACACAAATAACCCTGGCATCCCTTCCTGATCAATTTACATGCTTTCATTGCAGATATCAAATATGGTGGAGGTACTACCCCATTTCCCACAAACACAATTTCTTCCTGTTCTGGTGGTTTAAATACAACCCTCTTTGTCACACAATCTATAGTGGCACAGTATTTGGTCAACCAATCCATGCCCAAAATTACATCAAAGTGTCTAAAGTTTAAGGGCAACAAATCTACATACAGGGTAGCATCCTCAATATGCATGTCACAAAACCGATATATATAGTCACATAACACAGATTCCCCCGATGGAGCAGACACACATAACAAATATGGCAACAATTCTAGGGGTCTTTTCAGTCTAGATGCAAATGCATATGTCACAAATGAATGCGTTGATCCAGAATCAATTAACACAAAAGCATCCTGATTACATATCGAGATAGTACCTGAGACAACGGCATTGGCATTCCGTGTATCACCCGGAACGAGTGCAAAGACTCTCCCTTGTCTCACTGTATCCCCAGTAGTAGCGGATCTCAAAGTGTTTCCCGGCTTCGGGATCAATGCAGTGGAGCTAGCAGCTATCTTCCCACTATTCTGATTACAATCTCGGGCTATATGCCCTTGTTTCCCACACTTAAAACAGGCTCCCGATGCACGGTAACAAACTCCACGGTGCCTTTTGCTACAAGTGTTGCACATGGGAGTCGTGTCTCGGGAAGAACTTGAGGTAGTTGAGGAGCCCGTGTTTTGCTTTTTCAGAAATTTCTTCTTCAAAAAGAAGCCTTATCTTTTGTTGCCTCTCCATTCGGTTGTTGGCTTAGCTTGTCTAGCTATATTAGCCTCCGATATGATGGCCCGGTCAAGCACTCCAATGTAGGTCTCCAATTTCAGGACATTCACCCGCTCTAGGATGTCACTTCGGAGCCCACCTTCAAAATGCCTTGCCTTCTTATAATCAGTGTCAATTACGTGTGGTGCAAACCTGGCCAACTCAGTAAATTTGGCCTCATACTCAGCTACAGTCATACTGTCTTGTTTGAGTTCCATGAACTCTGCCACTTTCCTGTCCCGGACACACTGCGGGAAGTACTTGTCATAGAAGATTTCCAAAAATTTCGCCCAATCAATATCTCTGTGGCTTTCCCTCATCAACATCCACCATCTTCTCGCTTCATCTTCTAGCATAAAGGTGGCTAGAAGCACTTTCTGTGTATCCGAGCACGGAAACACCTCAAACAGTTTTTCAATCCCAAGTACCCAAGCTTCGGCTTTTAAGGGATCTAGTCCACCATGGAACTGTGGTGGTTTCATTTTCTTGAATTCCTTGGTGAGGGCGATTATCCGATCATCATTTTGATTATCTGGCACAGGTGGTGCCGGAGGTGGAGGTGGCGGATGTGGTTGCTGCCACTGTTGTTGCCACTCCTGTTGCTGTCTCAAAGCTTCTGCCATTTCCTGAATCAGTCTTTCCATTCTGTCCAGTCTGGCAGCAGAGGATTCCTCTAACTCATCACCTCTAGTTCTCACCATCTAATTAAACTTGCATTATACTCCATACCAAAGGTACACAAGTACACATACACTAAGGAGCACATATTTCCAGATAATTCGTAATGCAAGTAGTTCACAACTTACACATATAATTATTCATAACAAAACATTTAAGCATATAATCAATGCTTCCAAACTCGTATTTATCACATGAATGCATCCTAGATCTCATCTAGACGCTTATTGCTCTTTTTGGACAAGTGTGTGAGTTATTAACTCGTGCTCTGATACCACTCTGTCACGACCCGAACCCGCCCCCGTGGGTTAAGGACGTAACCGGCCAGTAATCATGAGATTACCTACGGCCTCAAACTGTTCTAAACGTATTCTAACAGAGTTAATGGGGGCCAAACGGAAGCAAAATTAAAAACTTTGTCCATGGAGCCGTGCTTATATGCACATCAAACAAACCATATTCAGATACGTTAATAACTCACATCAAAAGTACAGTTTCACAAAATTCATTACAGACAGGATCGTCCAAAACGAGTCAACCTATAACAGACTATGTACAGACATGCACTAGGTCCTAGCCAGCAAGACAAAACATAGGTACATAGTAAAAGGGCAAGGATGGTCTCATGCGCGAGGCACAAGGCTGACTCTCCCAAAACTCCTGTTGTTCCTAGCAGACTTCACTGGGGCTGGGTTTGGACTTCCCTTGGCTCACCTACAAATACATGAATGAGCGTGAGCGATAGCCCAGTGAATAATATCAAATATAACAGTTACATAACAAATATAACAGTTACATAACAATATGTAGAACAACATGCTCCAAACGGCCTTGGGCCCAATTCATACTTCTGTTTAACAGCAAAATATATATAACTATACGAAATGCAAGTCAAGTAACTGTAGTTCCAGACATTCTGGCCTTTGGCCCGTCCGGGTTTCTATTCATGGCAAAACAGCCTTCGGCCCATTCATTCATGTCAAACGGCCTTTGGCCCATTCATTCATGTCAAACGGCCTTTGGCCCATTCATTCATGTCAAACGGCCTTTGGCCCATTCATTCATGTCAAACGGCCTTTGGCCCGTTCATTCATGTCAAACGGCCTTTGGCCCATTCCTTCATGTCAAACGGCCTTTGGCCCATTCATTCATGTCAAACGGCCTTTGGCCCATTCATTCATGTCAAACGGCCTTTGGCCCATTCATTCATGTCAAACGGCCTTTGGCCCATTCGTTCATTTATTCCTGTCAGACTTTTGTCCACAATCCCAATTAACAACTCATAATATTTATAGGGGAATAGCAATTGGACATTGACAAGTTTTCAAATATTGATGTTACTCACAGTGATCGGCTTGTGGATGCGCCCTGGAGCTTGACCCTACACATTTCATGAATACAAAAGGGTCACTAACAGTTCAATTCGTTCTTTAATTCACATATTCCTCCTTAGGCTTTGTTCTTATCTCATTAACTCATTTACAATGCTTAACACATGCCTAAGAGTGCTTACAAGTGAAAGAGAACGGAAAACGAATCACAGAATGTATGAACAAAATTCCAGAAAACAGGGTCCCCGCTCGAGCGTAAGCTTCTCCGCTCGAGCGGACCCTTAAGGCCTGCAAGGTACTGGTTGCACAAAAGATGCGCTCGAGCTGAAGGTCCGTCTACAAAGATCCACGCTCGAGCGTGAAATGTCCCGCTCGAGCGGGCATCCAACTCTGCAAAAATGCTGGGAGCACGATTTTCCCGCTCGAGCGGCCATTACCCCGCTCGAGCGGACCTCAAAAATCTGGGTTTCCCAGATCGTGTTCTTGAGCTCCAAATCAGTTTTCCATCTACATTTCTTGCATGCAATGGTTCAAATTACACATTTACACATGCTAACATGCTACTAATGCAGATTACAACATTAGGAAGCTCAATTACATGAATTATCTACATGCATGTCCCAAATTGTCTCAAACCCATCATCAACATGCTCAAATTCAAATATTCAAGACTTATACTCCCATGATTTGTACATGCATGTGGGAGATGCTCATCATTCTCAACTTAGATGGTACAAATGGTGACTACAACATGAGCTTTACCCAAAACTCCACATGAATCATGTGTTTCAAGCTCAAACATGCAAATTCAAAGTAATTTCTTACATGCATGAGTTCTAAGACTTCAATCTCAACAAAATCGACTCATTACATGTTCTTGATCACAAACAACCCTTGAACTTACAAATTACAAGTAAGAGTTCAAGAAATCACTTACCTAAGAGCTTCAACACTCAAGCTCTAGCCAAATCTTGAGCTAGATCTTCAAATTCCCAAGTCTTGAGCCCAAATTACACAAATCTCTCCCTTTTTCTCTCCATGGCCGGCCTCTCTCTCCCTCTCAATTGTCTAACTCAGATTTTTGAGTTTTAAGAGAGCTAAAGGGGAGTGCAATGCAAATATACAACAAGCCCCACTAACAAATATTTTAATATAAAATAATGGGGTACTTAATTTATCAATTTAATCAGTTTAAATTGACCAGAATCAAATTTCAATTAAATTTCACCGTAGGCCCTAAAAATTATGCCAACCACAATGGCGTAATCAATTTCGGGTTCCGTGGCCGATAAGGCCCTCAATTAAATTTCCAAAACAGACTACTCAAACAGATATTCCTACGATGAACAAATAAAATTTCAAACCACATATTTTCACATAGTGGAACACAAAATCATATCAAAATACATAATCACATCATGTTAAGGACCAATTAACATACTACGGAACAGGGGTGTCACAATGAGGGTATAGCACAATACCTCAAGAGGTCACCTATATGAGTGCGAAGTAGGGCCACTTCTATAAGAATTGATGATGCCAAATTATTTGAAATCACTCACTGAACCAAGCGAGTGTTCAGTATAGGAGAATACCTGTGCGAAATCTGTTGTCACAGTTTACACCAAAGGCAGAACGGTTCAAGACTCTGTGTTCACTAGTTAACCAGTAAACCCGATAGGATTTCGCAATAAGAAGGTTCAAAGCCAAAAGCTACCTTCATCCAATGCAGAGATTATCCGTTGTACTCCCTCATCGAGTCATTGTTATCTCCAATTTTTTCTTTATTCGGCCAACTTTATTCATGTGGGAGATTGGTGGAAAATAATGGTTTTGACAACTTTAATACAAAATTAAAGCGGGATCAACTGCCAGAAGAGGTGGGTTCAAGTGGATTTATATTCTTTTAAGTAAGAATGTTACAACACAAAAAGAATAAGCTAAAACCATTGAGTATTGAATGTGTCTCATAAATTGGACATCACTAAAAGAGGCTTGGGAAGGTAAGAAGCCACCTATCCCACATTGGTTAATGTTGAAAACATTAATGAATATATAAAGCCTAACATTTGGCTCATAGTTTGGGCCCTTTGGACATTCAAATTTTCCAATGGAATGGAGTTATAAATGTCTCAAAGATAGGCTCTGGCCAAATTATAGACCAAATTGGTTATGAAAAATGTGCAACACGCGCACGCGTCGCCACTGCTTGCCTGGTCTGGGGTTCGTGGGTCGTGGATCTTGGACATAGGTTGGGGTGGGCTAGGCTGGTACATATGATTGAGATTAGGCTTGGATCAGGTTGTGACCCAATACCTGTATCCGTTTTGCAACCCATCTATTTGAATTATTCAAATAGCATTATATATTTATTCTTATATAATTCACATGGGTGTTTTAGACCTTTACAACTCTAGCCCTAATGACTAAAGTTGATGACCATTGGTGCATGTTAATGATAGCCTTCAAGACTAAGGCTCCTCTCCTACAAGAAAAAAAAGAGACCTTTCCTCTCCAACTTTTGGAGAAGTGATTTTTATGTGGTTTTTTAAGAGATAAAAAATAGAGAGGATTTTTTAAGATGGAAAATAGACATGGATTTTATACCAAAAATGTATTCCCTTTGCTAGTCCTTTTCTTTGGTTCCTTTTAGAGAGAGTACTACAAATGTTCAAGTTCGCCAATTCTGCTCTAGTGAGTGTTACTGTAGCAGACGTTCAACCGTTGTATCATGGGAAAAAGATACCGACAAACCTCTAGCACTACCGGTGAGGTGGCAAATTTGTTTTACGAAAGCCGTGTAAAACACGAGACTCGGATTGCATCCCTTTTCATTTGTTCTTTAATTTTTTATAATTAATTTTATTTTGATGAGTTCTAATTTTTATATTTATCTATATTACTAATTTGTTCTATTAGTGATTTAGTTTATTCAAATTCTATGTTATATCATCTAATTCATTCTTATATTTTCAATTTTATAGTTTGTTCTCCAATTCTGTATTTTATTTTATTTTATTTTATTTATTAATAAAAATAAAATTATTTTATTTCCTCTATTTCATTTTATCTAATTTATTTTTCAATTATTGTAAAAAATACCAACAAAGAAGTTAGGAAGCTTCTGCCAACAATGAACCAAGTTCCCATGACGCGACTACCAAGACATAATTAGGCTCCAAAGCTTACCTTTTCAATAACACGGCTACCAAGGCATGAAAATAAACTATTTTTATAACGTGCTAAAGGCATTAAAATACATTAAATAAAATCAATAACTCTTAAATAAATAAATAAAAACTTGAAAATTTGATGAATGTTTGGTTGAAAATAATTAATTCTTTTATAATAAAATCAAAATACCTTTTTTCATTTGAGTCATTTTTTAATAAAACTTTTTAAGTCTATTTCAACCATACAATTTTGAAAATTAAAAAATTTGGATAAGGAAAAAAATCACTAAAAATAAAATAAATCAAATTGTATATGAAAAAAAAAAGTTTAAAAAATTATTTGTCTTTTCTAAATCTTTTTTTAATTCTAAAATGTTAATAGATGATCCCAAAAAAAAAATTTTTTTGAGTCAAATATAAAATAAAAAAATATATAAAAAATAAAGTAAAAAGTCCCACTAACAAAGCCAAATTATCAAATAGACAGTAATTGCCCTCCGGTCCACCATTTAGATTGGAGGATCTAGTTCGCCCATTGGATCTATTTTTAAGTTTTTTTTCGATAATTTGAATTATTTACATTTTAAAATTTGTTGGGTATATTATTCTTATAAAGATTAACGTCGATCGGATAATAGATATTATGTATTCGGATTATTTTTTTATGAATTATTAATTTTCTGACCGTCTATTTTTTTAGACAAAAGTAATTAGAATACATAATATCCGTTATCCGATTGATGTGATTTTTTACCGGGCCTGGATTTTTTCCAGATCTAAACTGGAGACAATCTAGGCCCAATCAAATATTATTATTTAATAAGAGCATCCTTACCAGACTATCTAAATTTTATCCTAAAATATTATTAAAAAAATTCATTACCTATTTTAAGAATTATTTTTTCATCTACTTCCCCCAACAAATTTCCTATTCTTTTTCTATTATATTAAAATAATATTTTTAATTAATTTTAAATTTAAATATTTTTTTAATAATAAAATAATAAAAACACATGTAACAACACAATATGCAACAACATAGCAGAGGAAAACAAACAGGGGCGGCAGATCAGTCGGGCTAATTTTGGACATTTTCCTTCTTTAGCTCCAGGGCTCTCACGAGACATCCGGGGATGTCCGGGAGGACGTTCGGGAAGACATCCTTCGCGCCTTATCAGATATGAATGAGCTACAGTGACTCCTAACAAATAAGGAGTCACTGTAACAACACTTATATTTGGAGGGTTAGATAAGGGAACTGCTGAGGGTGTGTTTTGACAGAAAAACTTTTTATTTTGGCTAAGGAGGTAATATAAGAGAAAAGATGGGAATGCTCTAAGAGCATCCGTATTAAACTAGCTAAACTCATTTTTTAGCTAGATTAGTGGTAGTGTTCATCAAAAATAGTCTGCATCAACCTCGCTACTGTTCATCGTTAATATACGAGTGCTACAGTACCTCGGCACAACAAGCGAGGTACTATTCATCGCTAGTTGTGTGTTACCGGATGTCCACCTAGAAGTCCAGTCAGACGTTCGGCCGGTCAACCGATCAACGACAAATTTTTTTTTTTTTTTTTCGTTTGTTTGACATTTCATCCAGTTTTACCTTTTATAAAATATAAGAATTGTTTGGTTCATAACTCATCAATTTAATTATATAAAAAAAAAAAGAATAACAAACATTTTAATAAGATTGAGTTAAAATAGAGAGTTTGATGCAGTGTGAAGACTAGGTAAAATAAAAAATGACTTTTTAAGTTATAATTTGACTAAAATTTTGAAGAGGTGATGTTCTAAGTCCTACGAAGAAAGTATTAGCAATAACATTTAAGCCTCTTTTGAGAAGATGGCTAAAAGTCAAAATTTAATTTTTAACTCATTTTGAAACATATTATCTCTTTATTTTTTACACGTTTTTTTAAAAGTCAAAAAAATTAAAAAACTAACTTTGAAACGGGTAATAAATCGGTCAAAAAAAACATTGAATGTAATAAAAGATGTAATTAAAATAACAGAAATGATAAAGACCCTTTTTTCCTTGACCCTCACAATCCTATAGACACATGTCAGTGACTGATAGGAGAAAAAAAAAATTAAAACAAAAAATAAAAAATTAGTCAATTCCAATACATTGTTTAGGGTGTCCTAAATAAGTGTACTTTTTATCTTTTTAGACTAAAAAATTGAAGAAAAAAATATGAATATTTAGATTAACTTTTTAACTTTTTATGAAAAAATGTGTATTAAAAAATTATATAAATTAGTGTGTAGAGAAAAATTAAGATTGAGAGTTGTACAGTCGTAAATTTTTACTTTTGATAAATAGTAATAACTTTTTTATTTTTTGAATAATTTTTTAACTTTTTTTTAATTTGCGAAACTTGACCTTAAAGTGGTGGAGATGAAGAAAAAAATGTCTCAACCTTTTTCTTTAAAACAATTCAATAATATTGTAAAGGATAAATTATGCTTTACCCCGTTAAATTTGACCGTTTTCTCCCAATTTACTTCTAAACTTGACTTCTATCTAAATGTGGACAGAAAATGCCACATGACAGCCAAGTGGCGCCGTGTGGCATAAAAAACATTATACAATTCAAAACGCCAGAACCAAATCCACCAAAAAAAAGCCAAATCCAACAAAAACCTACCCACGCACATCTCTGGCCGATTCTTCATTCCTTCATCTTCTTTCACATTCATTCACCATAACCCTCTTCCCCAAAACCTGTTTTTCCTCCTCCTTCCTCCTTATTCTCCATTCCATTGCCTAACCAGCCACTACCCAACACCCACCATACCTCCGGCAACCATCGAACACCCTCTCTTCCACCTGTATAGCTCCTCGCAGCACCCAACCACCACACCCACCATTCCACATCTGTTTACAACCACCCATCGACTACCCCCAAATCAATCGCACCAAACAATAAATCAAGAAAAAAAAAAAAAAAAAAACTCCATCCAAATCCAAGATCACTAGATCCGTGATAAAGAAATGAAGGAGATCACCAGTAAAGAGACGACGATGATGATATGAGCAATAGTGATGACAATGGCAATGGAAAACACCAAAAATTAAATCCATCACAACCTCCTAGATCTAGTTGAATTTTTAGATATAGCGTTTGGCATTTATGCGACAAGGGCATGGAGGAAGGCACACAAAGTTTAGATTGAGCTTCTCAATGACGAGAACCCACGGTCACTGGAAAGAGATTACAGCGGTGGAGGTTTAGGGAAGCAAATCACAATAATAAGGGTTAGCGAGAACAGAGTGTATCTGATCTTAGTGAGTCCAACCGTATCGTGACGATCAGGTGGGTTGACCAGGAGCTGGTGAGAGTGAATTTTTATGAGAGAGAGAGAGAGAGAAAAGGGGGGAAAGTAAATCGAGAATAATGGAAGAGCTGAATGTCAAGGACGGTGGTGGAGAAAAATGGAAGTTAGGCTGAAGAAAAGGAAGATGAGATGAAGAGAGAGAGAGAGAGAGAGAGAGAGTTGCACAACGCTGTTTAGGCTTCGTTTGGAAAGACGGATTAGGTTATTTTAGTAAAAAATATATATATATATATATATAAAATAAATTTTTTTTAGATAAAACATTATATCTAACTCATAATTATTATATTTTTTTCTTTTATAACAAGTCAAAAAATCTTTTCAAACTAGACTTTTTAATTTCAGGTTAAAATAGTCAAAAATTCAACCCATTTCTTAAACGAACCCTTAGGTTTGTGGGTTGTATTTGGGTTAGCTGTTGTGCGGGTGCATAACAGTCATTGTTGTGCAGCTAAATAAGCCTATTTTGGAGGGTTTATTTTGACAATTTGAACCATTTATATTTTAAAATACATCAAGCAAAACATACCTGTAAAAAATTAAGTTAATCGGATATCGTTTATGCTTTTATCCACTCATATTTGTATTCGTTTTAATACTTTAATTCACAATTGTTATTTATTTTTGCAGATACAAATGTTAGTCGATAATAGATAAACGATATCCGATTAATTTGATTTTTTTCAGTTATGTTCTACTTGATGTATTTTAAAATGTGAACGGTTCGGATTATCGAAATAAGTCCCGAAATAAGGTTATTTAATTGCACAACAATGACTGTTGTGCATCCCGCACAGCAAACACCCGAAATCTTTGTGGGTTTGGGTTTGGAGCTTTGAATTGCATAAAAAAAAATTGGTAATGCTAGAAATGCTCAATTTTTTACCAAATAAATAACTAAACATTCCACATGGGTGGGAACCACAAAAGTGTGGGATCCACATCTATATAAGACATTTGGTCATTTATTTGATAGAAAATTTGAGGTCTATAACATTTTTTCTTTTTTTTTAGGACAAATTACTAGCACTCCCTTGAGGTTTGACTAAAATACGAATTCCTCTTGAGATTTGAAAAATTACATCCCGCCCCCTGAGGTTTATATTTGCATAATAAATTGTCTCCTGAAGTTTATATTTACATAACAAATTACTTCCTCATTTGTTATGCAAATATTAAACCTCAGGGACAATTTATAATTTTTCAAATCTCAGGAAAAAATTCATATTGTCAAAGCTTGAGGGGTGTTGGAAATTTGCCTTTTTTTTATGTTACATGGTGCCACGTGGCTACCATGTGGCATTTCCTATCCAGATTTAAGCAATGGTCAAGTTTGAGAGGGTCTCGTTTCGGCGCAACTTATTTTAGTAATTTTTTAATTTTTTATAAATAAATAAAAAATATATATATAAAAAATAGATAGGATAATGTGATAATTTATAGTTATTTTTTGATTTTTTGATTAAAATATATAATTGACAAACGAAATCTAAATTGGGAAAGAATAGTAACATTAAGGTCAAGAATTATGTTAGGGATATAAAAAATTATACTAAATATTTGACTAAATATCTCACATGAGTGTGGGTCTCACAAAATTTTACATGAATGAAGGACTCACACCAATATAAAATATTTGATCAAATATTTAGTAGAATTTTTAAAACTTCTAACACTTTTGTTAAGGTTAAAGTGAAAAAATAATCAAACTTAAAGGAGGCAATAGTTTTCCATTTAACCTAATAAAAATAAATAAAAGATAACCTTTAACTTGACTCTTCATCTTACCTTAAAAGAGTTTTTACATGCTTACTAATTTTGGATTAAAAAGAATGAATTGTTATTTATTTTTTTTAAATGATTGGCAATTGTATTGGCTTATTTTTGAGAAAAATTAATTATTATTTGAAATATTTACATTTTAATATTATGCATAGCCTGAGTTATAATTTAAAACACATTATATATCCTTTCTTCTATAAAAAAAAAAATAATAATAATAAATTAAACATAGATTTCATAAAAGTGTAAAAGAAAAATGAATCACAAAGTAAATATATATATAAATCTTTTAACAAATAGTTAAGGTTAAAATAGCCATTAAAAATTAAATTTAAATATTTATGATTCGCATTACAAATTGTGAGGATAAATAATAAATTGTGAATTATTTTTAGGGAGAACTACACTGACATGTTGTCAATAAAAAATATTTACAAAAAAGTTAAAAATATTAAAAATATTAATAATTAAAATTATAAATTGTTTTAGTTTTTAATAAATAATTTTTTAATGCTCCATTGATATATTATTGCCTCTTTTTTTTAACACACTTCAATAAAGCTAATTGCAATTATTATATGTGCAACCCATTATTTATCCCTTATCCAAGTTCTAGTGTTAGATGGATTTGTTAATTGTTACTTATTTAATTAGCATGTCTTTAATAAAATAAACGACAACTATATTTTTAAAATAAATCGTCTATTTTTTGGGGGAAAAACGTAATGAATTGAATATATTTCGATTACTGGATCGATCCAATTCTTTATAAAGATTATAAAATTTTTTTAAAAAATTCTTATATATATATATATACATATGTTCGAAAATAATTTTTCGGCAACTTTAATTCTAAATTAAAGTGGGATTCAACCGCCGGTTGAAGTGTGTCCAAATGGTTTTGTATTCTCTTAGGGTAATGCTAGGAATACCAAATTTCTACCAAATAAATGACCAAATGTCTCACATGGGTGGGACCCCACACAAATGTGAGACATTTAGTCATTTATTTTGTAAAAAAATTGAAGCCTATAGCATTTTCCATTCTCTTAAGTGAAAAAAATTACAATGCAAAAGAAATGAGCCAAAACCATTGAGTTTTGAATAAGTAGTTGTCTCGTAAAGTGGATATCAATGAAAGAGATTTTGGGAAAGTAAGAAAGCATCTATCCCACATTGGTTAATGCTGAAAACATTAATGAATATATAAAGCCTAGGATTTGGCTTTTAGTTTGGGCCCTTTGAGCATCCAAATTTTCCAAAGGAATGGAGTTATGGATGTCTCAAAGATAGGGTTTGGACTAAGACTATAGACCAAGTTAATTATGCAAAATTTGTTACACCCACACCGCCGTCGCCGCCCCTGACCAAGCTAGGTTCATGCATCTTGGATATGAGCTTGGATTCTATTTGTATCCAAAAAATCATTAAGTACACCCAATTTCTCAATACACTTGTTTTCCCAAATTACCCTTCAAGGTATGCCCAAATAATAAACAAATCAAAAATACCAAGTTACACCACTTTGAAAAACCTTTTCAAAAGCTCTGAAACAAATTTCTCATTATAGATATTCCTTTTGTTCAACAAATATACAACAGCGTTAAGGAACTAATTGAGATTTTCAAAAACCACAAAACTAGATTTTTAATCATATGTTTATAATTTTGATAATTTTGTTGTTCAATTGAAACTCTGTTTTGTTGTTCAATTGAAAATTTGTTTTTGGACTATGGGATCATTTGGTTCTTGATATGCTTGATCCCCTAAAGTGAAAACATTTCAAATCTTCTAATAGGTGTTTATTTGTAGGTTTGAAAGTTTAAGAAATTTTGTGCTACATATTATCCTTGTAAAACTTGTTCTCGATTGACATAATTAAAAAAAAAAATTGTATTTATCTATTATTAAAAAAATTATATTTATCTATAATCAAAATCATACAAGTGTAATCAAAATTATATATTTATGCATTATTGGTAAAGGCAAGAAACTAGAGGGTTGTAGAAGAAGACAGTGATAGGCGGCAAATCAAAGGGGATCTTGAAATCGTAGCCATGGCTTGTTGGGTTAGAAATCATTCTAAAGGATCTCGTAGAAGCATGGTAGCATGTACAAGCATTCTAAAAGATCTCGTAGAAACATTCTAAACCATTGGTAGGGTGGATTGGAGTCTTTGAGTGAAGAAGAAGATGAAGAAAAAATAACTGAAACTTGGAGAAGAAGATGAAAAAAGTTGAATGCGTATAAGTGGTTTTGGTGTACCACGAGGAAAAAAAACTATTTTATTTTAAGTTTTAATGTGTATTGTCCTTATTAGTTATTTATATTAGGGAATAGTAAGAATTAAAATTCCAAAATTTTAGTTGGATGTACTGAGTTATTATTTGAGTGCAAATAGAATCACCCACTTGCGCATGTGTTTATGATTGGGTTTAGATCAGGTTGTGGCCAAATACCCATATCCGTTTTACAACTCATATGTTTGATTTATTCAAATAGCATTATATATTTGTTTTTTATTAATGCACATGGAAGTTTTAGACTTTGTCACTCTAATCCTAACAGTTAGAGTTGATGATATGTTGATGGCAATTGATGCCATGTTGATGATAGCCTTCATAGCTAGGTTTTTCCCTACAAGTATAAAAGGGGCATTTCCCCTCCAACTTTGAGATGAGTTTTTAGAGATGAGAAAATGGAGATGGTTTTTTGAGATGTGAAAAGATAGAAACGATTTTTGCACCAAAAATTTCTAGAATTTTTCATCTTCTTTTTTGCTAGTCATTTTCCTTTGGTTCTTGTTTGAGAGAGTACTTTTAATGTTCAAGTTCGTCAGAGCAGCTCCAATGAGTGCTACTGTAGTAGACGTTCAACCGTTGTAATTTGAGAGACAGAAATCAGCAGACCTCCAGCACTACTAGTGAGGCAAGAATCTATTTTAAAGACACTATGCAAAACATGGAATAGTTTGCATACCTTATTATGTGTTCTTTAATTTTTTAGAATTAATTTTCTTTCAGCAAGATCTAATCTTTATTTATTCATGTTACTAATTTGTTCTAATAATTTAGTTTATTCGAATTCCATGTTGTAATCCAGTTCGATTCTGTATTTTCAATTTTGTGGTTTGTTCTTTAATTCTATACGTTATTTTTTTTATTAATAAAAACAAGATTATTTTATCTAAATTATTTTTCAATTATTATGAAAATTACCAATAATATATATATATATATATATATATATATATATGTTATTCAATGAAAAACAATATGATAGATAAGTCCCACTATATAAGTTCAATTAATAATTTTAAAACTAAAAATGCGAGAAAATAAAAGTATTTACCTTTCCGTAATTGGTTCCATTTTTATTTGATATTCTAGTTTTATATTTTGGTTGTTTTTTTTTTTTTTTTTGGTCGTAAAAGTAAATATCACTTTTACAATGAGACTCCTTCAGGCCTGGTCCAGAATCCTTGGAACAGCTGAATGAGCCATTCATTGGTCACAAACCAAGCATAACGGTTTCCCAAGGCCACGGAGATCTCTGATCTACAAAAAGTGTGTGCTGTGTAGCAACTTGTTTGATGATATAGAAGCACTCAATTTTTATAAAATAAATTTGAGATTAATTACACTTTTCACCTTACTCCTTATAATTTCAAATTAAACAAGTGTTAATTTGATTCTTTCATTTAAATTGAAGATTTAAAATTAACAATTTTAAGATAATCATAAATTTTTTAAAGTATACATATAGACAAAATTAACAAAAATTAAACGGAATAACTAAATTGAAAGTGTAAGAATCAAAGTGAAACTGACCACATTTGGGAAGCTGGCTATTTTAATTTTTAACTATTTTAGTAAGCTAAAATATTTGCATTTAAGAAGATTATTTTTTTGTAGTTAAGTGTAATATTTGTGAGAAAAAAAATAAAATGATTATGGATTTAACGTGACATTTTGTCTTATTGACTATTTTAACCTATTTTGTCTTTATGTAAATTTTAGCCCAAGAAATAAAATTAAAAAAAAAAGAAAAAAAAACCTTTGCCAAGCAATGAACTAAAATAAAATTTAAGTCAACCAACAGGGTGAAAGGTGTAATTTACCCATAGCTTTGATATATAGGCTTCGTTTGGAAAATTACTATTTTAGTAGGCTATTTTAATTTTTGACTATTTTAGTAGGCTAAAATTTGTGTGTTTGGGAAGATGATTGAATTTTTTTGTGATTGGATGTGATGTTTGTGAGAGAAAAAGTGAAATGATTATAAGTTTAATGTGATATTTTGTCTTATTAACTATTTTACCCTATTTTATCTTTTTGTGAATTTTAACCTAAATTAAACTAAAATATTTTTTTTCTTGCCAAACACGCCAATAGCAGTGTGTTAATTAGAATATGAAGTGGATTCTGTCTTACATAAGTACTTGCTGACATTGTTTTTGATGATGAGCAACAACACAAGGATATTGTAACTGAAATGCATCAAACTTGTGACTCTTTCTTCTACCTCTTATTACTACTTCTACCAGTTGCACGATTGGCCGCTGCAAAGGTCCTCAAGGAAGGTGATTGGGTAAGGCCAAATGGAGCAACTGTGGTATTTAGATTTCCACTCATCTGCTTCTTCTGCTGCATTCTTCTCCTTGCTATGTAGCCTCTGATCCAAGGAGTCACATCCTCACTGATTTTGATCATTATGAAGAATATGATGCGGTAAATCACGATCATGCTGAAGAGAACACTGAGATCCGCCCATTTTGATCTCTTCACATTAATCTGGAACACATACTCCAATATGTAGTCACCGGGAATTTTTGGAAGATCCGGTGACTGGTTGTCGAAAACTAAGCCACTCAGATCATTTTGGTATTGCCCCTGTGCATTTCATTTATAATTGATTTAATCAGTCACCCATTCCCATTCCCATTCCCATTCCAATCAGCAGCACATTTCGTTGAGGAAAAACAATTTTTTTAAAAAAGAAGCTAATATTTTTCTTTCACCTGTAGAGCCCAGAAGTGGAAACTGATGTACGACATTGGATAACGCCAGACAGGCTTTGGAATGTCATTTGGAAGTCTGAAGTACCCAGAGACTAGCATGAATATTCCCTGAAATGTAGAGAAAACCATTAAAATGCAAAGTCCTAAATGAATTATGAGATACCCCACAATATATATAATCTACATGTTAAATATATCCAGTAATAGGCAACGAATCTGGTCAGACAGCTCGGACTGGAGCTGCCACCAATCCAACTAACAACACCATCTTATTGCATCGGAAGAAGACAAGAAAGTTAAAAACAATAAAGAAACAAATGGCTGTCAATACTATACTGATCTCCAATTAGGAAAACCAAACAAAAAAAAATGTTAATAAAAGAAGGAAAAAAAAAATGTTTAGGCATGAGCTCCAAACTAGCAGTAAAAGAATCCGTCAAATATGTTGAAATGTTACCGATATGAATACTTATAATTTATAATGAACTTTATTGAGCACCCTCTATTAAACAGGACTATACAAACCTGTATTCCAGCGCCTATGATAATGCCCATGAGGAAGTTGGGGACAAAACTGGCGATGGCCATCATCAAGCTCTCAACAACGGTTACACTTGCATAAAGGCACAATACAAAGAATATATAATGTTCAAAGCCTGGGTGGAGATGGACCATGAAATAGCAAACAGTTCCGGAGATAAATGTGATCAACACCAGAAATGGCATTGCAGATATTGTGTTGCTAATGACAAATGCAGTAACACCATAGTGGCCATTCAACCGCTCTCTTTGAAAAACCTGCAAAAGATTGGCACATACTTATGTTACTTTTGGCAAAAACACGTTGAATTGTCAACAAAATTTATTGAATTTTCGACAATTAGTTTGTAGTTATGAAGCTGACCTTCATGTCTTCTATAAAGGAGGGGAAACCACCAATCGACATGAATGTGACAAAACCAAATACAAAAGACGCACATGCACCTCTTGCCTGCTCATAGTAAATGATGAAAACAAAATTACATGTATGGAAGAACTTGAGTCTTATTTTCATGTTTTCTCATTCTAATTGACTAGTTTATTCAAGGTTCGTGTGTTAATTGATACGTTGAAACAATGATAGATCAGATACATCCCATAAGTAACTTAACAGTACTGATATGATTTAGTACAAGAGAAGCCATTTAAACAACTTATCGAGGATAATACAAATTAGGAGTGGTTTAGAGAAAAATAATTTATGATGTTTAATGTGTTCCAAACTTTAGAGATCTGTTTTCCAGTTCTCAATCGTAAATGTTACCAATGCCCAGGAATCAGAATTGGGGTGATTACAATCTTCCTTTAGATTAAATTAGATTAGATTAAGAATCTTAATTTAGGCTCATATGAATGCTCAAGGCAGATAAGAATATACCAGAATGGAGGTGTAGCCCGTCCCCACATCCAAGTATATGGTTCCAATGCAGATAGTAACCACAATGTAAATTACAAGCCTTAGCCAGTAATACCCAAAGTCCCTTGACATGTTGATGAATGACCGCTTGGTTAAAGTAAAAGCCTGCATCAAGAAACTAGCTTGGCTCCCTCCTGAATCAAGCACGGTTCCTTTCTGCAACAAATGGTATGTAATCTTAACTGCCACGAAATAATCCCAGATATATACCAATAGAATGGTGAACTAATCAAGAAGCTATGTAGCTACAAAAAATAAAATAAAATAAATAATAATAATGTTTGAGGTCATACAATCTAAGGCACCACTGAATAATACTTACCACTTCAGATATCTGCTCTACTTTCTCCCTTGCTGAGTAACAGTACTGAGAATTATGATAAAAGTCAATAAGAGTTCGGATAGCTTCAGCCGTGGTTATCTTCTCCAGAGGATCGTCATTTGTATCACACTGATAGGGAACCGATTTAAAGCAACAATTAGCCACCACAAAAACTGAATAAAAACAATCAGCAATCAATATTGCACACTGCAAATCTTATAGCTATTATGAAGGATACGGATTCAAGCCTAGACAGTGATTTTCCTTCTTCATATATTTTTCTTAACTTCTTGTTTGACACTTTTATTCACAAAAATAGATTAAACAAAAGTTAAGTGGTCAAACCATGAAAAAAGCTGCAATCACTGTCCCTCTATTTTTGAAGTAGGTCACCAATTAAACACTTGCAATACCACCATCATTAGCTAAGAAGCATGGATATGGACACACGACATGACGGGGACACGCTGACACGGCAATTTTCAAAAAATGAAGAACACGACACATGAGGGACACACACAATACATAATTTCATATATATCTTTTATGTCATACATATGAATATATCATTTCAAGACAATAAATAAATGCAATATAATACTAATTTCTATAAATTGACATTATTTTACTTGTATCATCGTAATTCTAAGTTTTTTTGTTCAAATTTACAACTAGTTTCTTAATATATGCCATGATGTATACTTGGCCAATGTTTTTTATGCAATTAGATTGGTGAGTCATTACCAATCTAACGTATAATCGGCTTATTGGAAGGCAGTTAACAGAATATTGTGTTCTCTCAGAGGGATTTCAAACTACATGCTTTGTTACCAAAGATCAAACTTGGCCCCAGTCGACTATTGTGATGTCGATTTGGGTGTAGATTTAAATGAGTGCAGGTCCACATCAAAATATGATTTCTTACTCAGTGGTGGATCCATTTCTTGGAGCAGTATAAGAAGCATTCTTACATCACCTTATCGACTATTGACGCTGAGTATGTGGTTTGCTCCAATGTCATTCATGAGGCTGTTTGGTTGAGGCGATTCCTTTTCAGCATCTTCGAGTTGTCATATGTGCTTCAGATCACATGGCTATCCACTGTGACAACATTGCCACACTTATACTAAGGATCCTAAGTATCATAGTCCAAACAAACATAATGTTTTGAGGTTCAACTTCACCAAAGATATCACTGCGTGTTTATTCACTTATTAGTTTCCATTGCATTATGGATGTTGATAGTGAGTTAGCACACACAGAATTAATAGACAGGATGTCAACAACTTGATTGGCTTACTCACTTTAGCAATGACTTTTGGCTCTTAAGAGAGCAAGCAAAGATGAGACATTTGGGTTGAACCGTCAACCGGTCTAAGGTCAGTCTGGGTACTGTTCAACTAAACCAGCTAGGCTCCCACTTTGCCACGTGGCAAGCAAATTTGCGAAACTATGTTTGCTTGGGAGAGTTGAACACATAACTATGTGGAAGTAGTATGACAAATAACCATCATGTCACATTCACCTTTTATTCATATTTGGTAAATATATATATCTATATTACATTTTCTTTCAAACATTACATATAATTAATATATTTTACAAATAACAAATATAAATATGTTTATTCCATTATAAATTTATCTTAAATTTAAAAATAATTTAAATAAATGTATCTTAATTCTTATATTATTATTAAACAAACTTTAATATATTTATAAAATAATTATGACGTTACGATTTGATTCCAGTTCAACCCCATGGTTGAACTGGTGACCCTTCTACTCAATCCTTTTCCAGTTCTCTCACCAATAAGGTTTTTAAAACATTAGTGAGTAGTGAAACATCAACTAACAAATTTAGTCGCCAAAAATACTAGTTGTTTTTCTCGACGAATCACTTGGTCACGAATTTGTAAAATTTCAGAAGGGTTTGAATTTTTTTCCCTACTACAAGTTTTGATCGACACAAAATACAAAGTCGTTTTGATATTTGCAACCAAAATTCATTAGTTGCTAAAAGTTATTTGGCTCTTGCTTTTTTTTTTTTTTTCACCGTCTCGCTTCTAGTTTTCGCAACCAATATTTCAAATTAGTTGTAGAACACAACATTTCTATGACTAAATCACATCAGTCATGGAAAATAAAAACTTCTGGCTATTATTTTTATTTTTATTTTTGTCGGCAAGTACGTGTTTTTCACGACTAAATAATACTTAGTTGGCAAGAGTAGTCATTTTGCTATCTGTGACCAAATTTCATTAGTCGCTAAAATTTTTGTCTCCCACTCTTTTTTTTTCCCTCCCACTTCGATTTTTCACGACCAATAATTCAAACTAGTCACCAAAAACATGATTTCTGATACTAAAATCATGTTAGTAGTGGAAAATAAAAAAAAAAAAAATTGGCTACCAATTTTTTTTTAGTCAGCAAATGTGATCTTTTTGCAACTAAAAATTATTTAGTTGGAAAAAGTGTAATTTCTTTTAGTGGTTGAGTGTCATCACATTTAGAGCATATGGAATCTAACATCACTATTTGGAATAGTTTATTCCATCATAGCATGTATATCATAATACATATGCCCAAAAACCGATTAGTGAGCTGAGTGTGTGGATCCTTTCTTCTCTACTGTGAGATTCTTATGGGTCATTATTTGTGTATGACCTTATCTAATGCCCTTTATGATCTTTGACTACACCATAAGGCTATGAAGCGTCAACACTTCAAAACAAGCGCTATAGTTGTGTCAAACATGGAGACAAGGCAGGGGCACACAAAGACACGATGGTGACACATATGGGATATGCTACATTGCGTGTGCCTTTATTTAATTTTCTTTTTTTTCAAGAGACATGTAGGGGAAACTTCAGCGACACTCTTGGGATACACCAACTAATTTTTTTTCCATCCTTTCTTTAGTGTTTTTGATGGATGTTGGACTTTATTCATTTTTTCTTAGATATAAGCACTTAATAGATCATCCATAAAATAAAATAAAATAAAAAACATATAAACGACAAGAGATTAATTTAAAAGTGACTTCTTTTTTGTTTTTACACATCTAGCTAACATTAGTTTCTGATAATTTTGATTGTTTGTGAATATAACACTAATCTACATAACAAATAAAAATATAAGAAAAGATGTTTTATTATCGTGTCCTCGTCGTATCTATGTCCCTATTTTTTTGAAATCACTGTGTCATGTGTCTATATCCATGTCCTCATCTGTGCCTGTGTTCATAAGGTAAAGGATTAATGACATGATACTTCGACCTCAAGGGACATTTCTAGGAAAAGATTAGCTGTGAATTGAGTGACATGAGGGCAAAGGGAAGATCATTTGGTATTCTATCATTGTTATGTTCACTATCGACAACTCATATTACTATGTAGATTGGGTGTGGAGTAAAGCATGCTCTGTGAGGGGTTATAGATGCTATGTGCAATGTAACTAGATAGAATTGATGTACATGAGATGCTCTCTTTTTGGGTTGATGTCTCTATGTTGGCTCATAGTAAGCTTATAGGATAGAGCTTGCACTTGCTTTCAACAATCGTCTTAGCCACTGACTAGTATGAGTTAGTTTAGATGTATGAGCGAAATTGAGATAGGGGCAGCATGTTGGCCCATGTGCGAGGGTCAGATTTGGACCCAAACTTAGGCGCCCACAGGGCATGACTCGTTAACCCATCTAATATGAATGAAATATATCACTTATTTGAATTGCACTTGTTGAGGAGACAAGGCAGTTATATTAACCCATGTAAATGGGTGTTAGATATATATGTCATGTATATCAAATTAGATATATCTCTAAATCATGATCTTGTACAATGTATTCTAGAAAACTCTCCATATCACTTCGCTCTCTGCCATTGTTGAAGTAAGGACTTTGCACTATGATTTTGTGGTTAACACTCCCAATGTGATGTTGCTCTGACGCTAGAGGTGATGTTGTTCGTGGTCGTTAAGAGTTTATAGAGCATTGCTCTGACGCTAGAGGTGGTGTTGTTCGTGGTCGTTAAGAGTTTACAGAGATGTCGTTAAGAGTTTACAGAGCATGTGATTCACTCCTTGTTTGTCGTTTTTGGATTTTGTGCATGACGTAAGTCCAAAAATTGTATTACTTCTGCTAGTATATGTTGTTTACACTTACAATTGACCAGAACAACAGCATCAGTAACTAAAATAGGGTAGGGAACAAATAAAATTGAATTGGAACAGAAGAAAAAAAAACAAATAAATAAAATGAAAATAGAGAGAGAGCGAGAGAGGAGAAGACTTTGATACCCGCAGTTTCATGGATCCTTTCAGAGTGGCTTTAACTTTGTCAAAATCAGAATTAATGCATCTAAGAAAGTGATCAGATGGATTCCTCAGAGCAGGACATGGAAAGCCAGCCTGTGCGAAGAACTGCACACACCAACCAGTTCAAGAGTTGTGTTTCTCAAGAACAAATGCAGTTTAAATTTTTGAAAAAAAAAAAAAGAAAAAAGAAAAAAAAAAAAAAAAGTGGGGCTAATTCTTGCCTCATAAGCTTCTGAAGCCTGACCAAAGTAAACAGTTTTGCCTCCGGAAAGCAAGTAAAGGCGATCAAATAGCTCAAAAACTTCACTGCTGGGCTGATGAATTGAAGCTATGACAGTCCTCCCGTCTCTAGAGAGACCACGCAATGTCTGAGTTACAAAGAATGCGGACGCGCTGCCATGACAAGACCCACCCAAATAAGAACCTTACAAGAGGATTTTTTTCGGTGGCAAAGAGGCAAACAATATAAGGAAATCATAATCATTCATTACTAACATACAAGTTTGGTATACATACAGAACAGAGTAATTATTTGTTCTGTTAGCATACGGAATTTGTGAAATGGTGATCATTGTTTAAGGATATGCACAATGAGAAAGAAACAGAAGTAACCAGTGATGGCTCCATAACTTTTTGTTGATGGGGTTATGAAAAATCATCAACACTAATTCTCAAATCAGAAATAAACATTTCTTGATATATTGCTATTGTTTTCAATCAAAAAACAAAGAAAACCAAAAAAAAAAAAAAAACAGACACACAGAGATATATGTTCTTTTACAATTAGTATCGACAAGATTCCACATTTTGGAATCATTGCATAATAACCGAGAATGTTCATATTGTTCATGGCAGGAGCAAGATCTGGATTACAATCCAAATCAGGTATCTTGTTATCTATACAATCAAATATGTTATTGGTTGAACTAATAAAATAAAATAAAATATGGATACTTACAAGAAAATTAGCCACGAAAATCTAATGGACATGTTCTGTCATCACAAAAATCAATTAAAATATTTTTGTTCGCAAGTAGAAATGCATTAAAAATCCAACAAATACATATGGACGCAAGCTTTTGATATAAAGCAACCCGAGTGATGCAATTGAGATGTCGATTAATGAGAATGAGAGACTCCATTGCCATTTTCTTTTTTAACTGGTGGACTCTTTCTTTTTTTCATTTTAAACAATGGTTGCAAAATTTTGACCAATTTATTTTTGACAAATGTTAATATTAAACAAATTACTACTATTATTTTTTAAAGTTGATAAGGTCAATTGACACCACAACAGTAACATTAACAGTTTGTTCAGAGGTGAGGGTCGTCCTCTATTATGTATATGCAGCAGCAAGAGAAGAGAAGATGGCAGAGCAAATAATTAAGTAAATTTAAATAACCTATCGAGTCCGCTTGTTGGCTCATCAAGGAAGAGCAGTCTGGGCCTCATGAGGATTTCAAGGGCAATACTGACCCTCCTCTTTTCTCCTCCACTGATCCCACGCAAATGCCAATTCCCAATAACTGTATCAGCACAATCTTGAAGACCCATTTCTATGATGGTACTCTCAATCAATGTGTTCTTCTCCGACCAAGGCATCCTATCCGGGAGCCGTAGTTGGGCTGAATACGAAATTGTTTCGCGAACCGTTAGAGTACCAATCAAGTTGTCATCTTGTGTCACATACGCCTGAGTTTTTTTTTAAAGAAAAAATCCAAGTAATACTCTATTAGTACATGAATGATTGATGATACATATATATATATATAATATAAAACAAACATCAGTTCCTATCCAGATACTAGAAAGATTTAAACAAATCAAAGAGATTATTAGATCAGATCATCACAAATAACAATATGACCAATAAAAGATATTTTTCTTTCTTTTGTTCTCTTTTTGTTTTGGAAAGTTGGTTGAGAGTGGAGGAGTGCTTTGACTTAAAATAGACTAAAAAAAGTTAAAAATTAACTTTTAACCCTCAACCCAAAAGAGGTGATAGTCTGTGTATGATATCACAAGTAGATAAAAGTAACAAATATCTATATATATATATAGTGTAGAGATTACAATAGATGTGCATAAAAATGAAAATAAAATAGCTATAAAATTGAAGGAAAATAAATAGTAAATTTAAATGAAGAAGACTAGTAGTAGTAGCAGTAGTAGTAGAGTTGGGTTAAGTACTTACAGCAGTTCCAAAGGAGAGGTTAGCTTTTCTACCGTTGAGGAGAATAGTGCCAGAGAGGAAGGCATTAGAAGCAAGGCGACCAGAGAGAGCATCAAGCATGGTAGATTTACCAGAACCAGAAGGACCCATTAGTGCTGTGAAACTACCAGGCTCAGCATAACCAGTTAGACCTTCCAACACGTTTTGGGTCTCACCATTCCTATTCAGACTCACCATTACTGTCATATCCTTCCATGTAAGCCTCGCCGACACATCCCCCACTAACTCTATATTCGCCTTCTCTTTCCACAATGTCTCGCTCAGTGGACTCAGTCCTCCTACTACTGCTAGTCCATTCCCTTGTGGCTTGTTTGCCTCTATCTCCATCATCACATGATCTGCCGACGAATTCCTCATCTTCTGACTACTCTCCCTTTCTCTCTCTGAGCAACTTTCAAGATCTAAACAAGAAGCAAAAGAGGATTGATTATATGATGATTATGAGAATGAGATTGAAATGAATCAAAGATGTGAGAAATGGGTTTTGTGTGAGAGGAGAGATTGGAAGCCTGGGAGTTGTGAATTTGACTGGCCAAGAAGTGGAAAGAATATTACGAACCCCATGCAAATGGAACCTCTTCTTCCTTATGGGGGGTTTGCGTTGCTTTTTGGCGTGATTATTTATTTATTTATTGAGAGTAATGTTAGGTAAGAGTAATGTTAGCTATAATGAAAAAAATACCATGAAAATAATAAGGAAGATTTCTTTATATTAAATTATATATAAAAAAAATATTACAAAAAATTTTCACGAAACATTTCATATTTTATAATCCTAAATATTATTCTTTTAACAGAGAGAGAGAGAGAGTGTCATAAACCCAACATCTCTTTCCTTCCTCTGCCATCTCCTTAACCACTATCTACCACTTCCCCACCCCTTTCAATCTCGTCATCGATGCTGGAAAAAGATGGATAAAGTAGGAGATGGAGGATATTTTTTTTCTTCTTTTGATTTGCTGCTGTTTTGCTGCTGCTGTTGTTGTTATTGATGTTGTTAAAGCTCATTAATGGGTTCTGGTGGATGTTGGGTGGGGACATTTAATACAAACCTATCATTTTAAACTTCGAGCTGCTCTCATACAATAAGTGTACCAGTTAGGAGTGTTTATGTGTGGTTTGAAATAATCAAAAATAAGTTTATTTTTAAATTTTTTATAAAATATGGGTTAGATTTGAAGTAATATGTTAAAGAGATAATATGATTTAAAAAGATGATGTGATTTAAATAGAATAATAATTTTTTAACTTTTTTACATCATATCAAACAAAGTTTAAATTAACACTTTCTTATTTATTTATTTTTTAATTAAAAATAGTATAATATGTACACATAAACAAGGAACGCTGCACAAATTACACCGTCTGGCACGGTAGATCATATTTAAAAGGATTTTTTTTTTAAGGTCGCTGGTATTATGATTTTATAGCATAAAGGACACCAAATATTTTCATAATGTCTAAGGTCCTTCAACAATATTTTCATAATGTCTAAGGTCCCTCAACCTTGATCCAGAGAAATTTCAGTCCAGAGAAATTTCAGTGCAGATAAAATTGGTCAGAGAAATTCTGGCACAGAGAAATTTCTCTAGACCAAATTTCTCTGGATGAGTTTCTCTACTTTTCTTCTCATTCACATCCAAATCATTGTGATTCATTAGGTAAGCAACATTGTTCAACTGAATTCAACTGGAAAAATTCCACATTGTAATATGTAAGCAACATTAGAATGGGATAACAATGGCAACTTACTAGAACTAGAGAAATTCTGAAAAAATCTGAGTATTTCTCTGGTTTGTTATTGAAATATCAATTGAGAATTTCTTTGGTTTATTAAAAATAACAATTGAGAATTTCTTTGGTTTGTAATATTTGGAAAAATTTCTGCAACTTACCCAAATCTGTTCTTCGCTTTTTTCTAGTTGAATTTTTCAATCGAAAGTGTTTCTCTGTTGAACAATGTTCAACTGAATTCAACTGGAAAAATTCCACATTGTAATATGTAAGCAACATTAAAAGGGATAACAATGGCAACTTACCAGAACCAGAGAAATTTTGGAAAAATTTGAGAATTTCTCTGGGTGCAAACCAGAGAAAATTGAAATTCTCTCCAGAGAAATTCTCTGGGTGCAAACCAGAGAAAGTTGAAATTTCTCTGAGTACTAAAGAAATCCAGAGAAAATTGTAGAGAGGATGGGGGGTGTTAGCGGAGGGGAGATGATGATGTGAAAAAGAAAAAAAATGACTACTCTATTCCTATTAGAATGATACTAAGTTTGGGATTTGATATATACAATAATATAATTCAATAGAGTTTACAAAACTACCATGTCAATGTAAGCAACCTCATCGAATATAATATTTTCTTTCCTATATATACCTTATCTATCATTTATCAGTAATCTCACAGGGTCCAAAGCTCCATTTCAGTTACTGGGCAAAAATCAGTAATAAACCTGCAATTGCAAAATTGAAATATCAACTCCATGAAGGAAATTAAAACCGAAGAAAGAATAAATAAATCTTGCACCTCCACACGTACCTGTAATATACAAAACCGGGTTGACTTTCAAGCACTGCCAGACAAAAAGTGTACAAAGAACAGGGCACATAATTCTCCTGCAATCCTTATTGAAACAGCGTGAAATCTAGGAGCAGAGAGGATTTGATTGGATGAGTTTTACATGTTTACTACCATCTCAGATTTTAATGAGGGCTTCTCACCAACACTCAATTATGAAAATTGGAAAAAACTACTATAACACTAAGGAAAAAATATTGAGATAGTATCCACAGTTGCAAGCCACTCTCCACATAGAACTTTGCATAACAGAATAAAATTGCAAATGTTGCCAGAAAATGTGCTTAGTCCCCGTCAAGCTTACCATTATAGGACACAACGCCAATAATGTAAAAAGCCTACCTCAGCATCTCCCTTAACTAATAATTTGTAAAGAGCATTAGGACCAGAAGAAGATTTCCAATGCATAAATGGGCAAAGGATAGAAAATTCAGCTACTGTTCATGCAACTTACGTGGTGTCATAGAACATCCTCACCCACCCACACCAATAATAATAATGGTAATATTGTCTCCTTCCCATAGTTGTGACAAAACAACAAATGACAATGACATTCCAATGTTCTTCATATATATAAAATACAGTAAATAACCATTGGGGTTAGACTTCCCCCTCCCCTCCAATGTACCCAAAACCAGAGAAATTCTCTTCAAACTAGACAGATCAGAGAAATTCTCTGGATTGAAACCAGAGAAATTCTCTCTATTTGCAGCTAAGTTGTATTTTTATGAACAAACCTTGGTGATTGTACATTGATCCAGGAAATTTCTCTGACTTCACAAATTTCTTTGGCTCTATTCACAAAGAATTTCTCTGACTTTGTATAATATATAAGCCAACAATACAATCTTTACTAACAAACCCACAAATTTCTCTGGTCCAAAATCAGAGAAATTCTCTCCAAACCACACAGATCATAGAAATTCTCTAGACTGAAACCAGAGAAATTCTCTTTATTTGCAACAGAGTTGTATTTTTATAAACAGACCTTGGTGATTGTACATTGATCCAGGAAACTTCTCTGACTTCACAAATTTCTCTGACTCTATTCACAAAGAATTTTTTGACTTTGTGTAATATGTAAACCAACAACACAATCTTTATTAACAAATTCACAAATTTCTTTACTTACCATGAACATCAATCCAAGCAATATACATATATCTAGAGAATTCTTTGGAAGAGAAATTCTGGGAAGGCCAGAGAAATTCTTTGGATTCTAGTTTAGAGATTTTTTCTGAATTTTCTCTAGATTTCAAGTGAACCATAAAGCATAAAGTTTGTTTGGTTGCCAAGAAAAGTAGACAAAAAATAACATGTTCAATAAAAAACACATAAAAAGTACAACATAAAAATGCAGAGAAATTTGTAATAATTATAATTTTTTCTAGATTGTAATAACAAGCTCTGTTTTTCAACATATATATATATATATATATATGGATCTATAAATTTCACTGAGGACCAAGTCCATAACTATTTAAGAAAGATTATGTAATTGTAACAGCACAGAAACATTAGTAATTGAATAATGATATGTCTACATTAACCTCGAGTTCATGCATTTCTTTTTCGAGTTGTTTTCGTATGAACTCCTTGGTATGTACAGTCACTTTATCTATTTTGTTACAGAGGATAAGTACTGGAATTTTTTTCTTGACCACACTTGCCTGGGTCAAAATATCATAAAGGTACATATTCCACATAAGCATCAGATATTAAGACTCATCATACAACGTGTTCATATGCATGTTTGGATACATATCACATATTGCATGATACACATACTCCGACGCTGCTCAACAGTTTGGCAGGAATTCCAAAGCAACCACCATGAAAACTATGCCCGTTGCTTGAGGCAATAACTCATCTAGTTTGGGTCGAAGACGAGAATGCCCAGGAACATCAGAAAATAGATGGGTGTGGGTTGAGGGACCTTAGACATCAAAAAATAATATTGTGGATCTCTTCCATTACTAAAAATGGGAAAGGGACCTTAGACTAATTTTCCCTATTTAAAACAACATTTAACTTTTTTGAATTTAAAAAATAATAATAATAATAATAATATTATAAATAATGTTTATAAATTTAATATAATTATCTTAAATTTTTATTTCAAAAAAAAATTGATTAAAAGGGAATTAGCATAAAATTAATTAGAAGAGTACAAAAAGCTGGAATGTTGGGTCCCTCTCAGTTGTTCTAAATTTGTTAACCCCATAACAAAGGCTAAGCCTTGGGCAAATTATTTGGGCTAAATAATTATAAAAAAATAAAAAAAAAATTACAAAATCACAAAAAGATAAAAAAGTTATAAAATTACCAAACTAACTCATATATACAAATAAAAAGTCAAAAAAAAAACTATTTTCAAGTAGAGGGTAATTTTGTCATTCCAATGCAAGAAAACCAAATAAATAAAAAATTCTCAGTTTAAAAAAGTCAAAAAAATTAAAAATTAACTAAAAAAATCATTATCAAACGACCCCTAACTATAACCCATCCCTCATGGCCCAAAACTCTGCAGCCAAACTGGAAGAAGTTCCAATTTTTTGGTTGAAACAGTAACATTTAACTTATTTTTCACTATTAATTTGTTAGTTAGACACAAAAAATAAAAAATAAAAAAATAATAATTATTGTCATCTCTTTATACAATAATATATCTTTTATGTTATGTATCTTTGTATTTTCACTTCATTTATATTATTTTGATTCCTTTAGCCTTACTTAAGGGAGGTTGGTGTACATATGCTAAAATTATCAGACTCACTATATTTTCTCCAAACCTTTAGAGAAATTAATGTAATTTAACCTTAAAATATATTTTGATCTCATTTTACTCTTTTTACACACCTTTATATTCTCTGAGAACATCATCATTGGTTATTACTATTTTGCTAACGTCAAAATTATAATTTGACATGTTACAATATTAAAAAGGGATTTTTTTTTTTAAGATCCCTAGTAATAGTAATTTAGAAGATAAAGGACACCAAAAACAAGGGTGGTGCATCAGGTCCCCGAACTATATGGCGCGCATTTTTAATTATTTCGTGGACCAAAATACCCTTCACAAATCAACACAGAAACGAAACTGGATTCCGACGACTGAGTTCCATTCCAAGCATCCAACCATCTTCACGAGTAAGAGAACAGCAGAATTAGGGTTTCAATATCATCTTCATCATCGACATTAGAGTTTCTTATCTTCTGCAAAAATCATTCCCATTCCTTCCTCACAAATTTCTCTGATCCCGTTTTCACTATTCGCCGCCATCTCAGTTCATCTTCGTCACATCGCATCTTCATCTCAGGGCATATCAGTTTAAAGTTTCATCCTAACTCTGGTAAGTTTTTCTACAATCCAACTAATTTTTCTTTGGAAACACAGTTAATTGCATTTTATATTAACCTTCCATTAATTAGGGTTTTAATTTCGTAATAAAAAACTACATGAATTTGAAAAAAGTTATTTCTCTGTGTTTTGAACTTATTTTTGAACATGTTTGTGTGATTTTATCTGTAAATTTCTCTGGCATTTGAATTTCTCTGATTTTTGCTTGATGTATGTTTCTTCTTTGAATTTTCTCTAGCATGTTTATTTTGAAAAAAGTTATTTCTCTATGTTTTGATCTTATTCTTGGACATGTGTATGTGATTTTGTCTATAAATTTCTCTGCTTTGTAAATTTCTCTGGAATATGTATTTTTCTCTAAAATATCTATTACTCTCTTGTCTGTGTCTAAGTTTCTCTGGCATTTATAATTTTCTGTGGCCACATCACTTTTCTCCCTTGTGTGTCTCTATCATGTGTTAATTTTCTCTGGTTGTGTATGTAAATTTCTCTGGCATTTTAATATTATGGACTGGAAATTTTCTCTGGAATGGAAATTTTCTCTGGAATATGTAATTTCTCCGGAATGTGTAATTTTCTCTAGTATATTTATTTTGTTCAATTCTTGGTTTCAATGTTATGTAATTTTATGTGACATGTTTACGTTGCTTTGTTTATTTTATCTTACTAATTGTGGAATGAAAATTTTCTCTGGCTTGCCATGTTTACTTTTCTCTGTCATTCATTTTTTGTGCTTGCTAGATATATGTTTCTTTTTTGAATTTTCTATATCTATATTTTACTTCTATATGTAATTTTAACAATTATTGAAAATTTCTCTGGCATGTTTATGTTGCTTTGTTGATTTTCTCTAGGAATGAAAATTTTCTGTGGCTAGATGTATTCCATGGGAAAATAATTAGTACTCTGACATTTAATTTTTAGTGTCTAATTTTCTTTGACATTTATAATTTTCCCTGGCCACCTTAGTTTTCTCCCTTATGTGTAATTTTCTCTGACGTGTCCAATTTTCTTTGACATGTTCAATTTTCTCTGGGATTTAATGTTGACATCTTTATGTTTTCATCATTGTCTAGAAATGGCAAAATGTAAAAGTAGCAAAACACCAGAAACACCGAGCAAGAAACAGAAACTCTCTCAGTCTTCTTATGATCTAAGATTAAAAAGCAGTAAAACACCACAAACTCCTTGCCAAAACACACAAGTCCAAGGTGATAAATCAACTAGCATCAAGATGAGTACCCCAACTTCAAAAGACTCAAGCTTAAGGGGAAAAAAAGCTTGTTAAACTCTAAAGAAAGAGAGCTCATTACAGCATTCAATACCGATCCAACCTCTCATATGTTGTCTCCTTTTTTCAAACACTTAAACTCAATTCAAACCAACTTGTAGAGCTTCAAAAGACCCCATTCTGGTATTTGATCCAAGCTCTAACCACTGGAAGGATGGATCCAAGGAAATCTAGGAAATCTGATGATGATATAGTTGCAATAATCCAACGTTACAATGAAAAAAACAAAAGCATTCATAGTTGGTAAAAAGAACTTGACCTTTACAACCAATGACATGACCTTAATTTTTGGTTTGCAAGGAGGTAAAGGAGCCATGTCATTAAGATACTCTAAAAAATCAAAATCTGCATTCCTAAGGAGAAGATTCCCAAAGGACACAAGGCTCACTGGTCCTGTTCTTAAAAATACATTGGTCAAAGCAATGAAAGGTAAGCCACCAACTTACTTCAAAGATGTAGCAATCATTGTTACCTTGTACTTGTGTCTCACCCTATTTTTTGCAACAAATGGGAATTCAATAGGGTGGGTTTTTATAAAGTATATGGAACCTCTTGAATTAATGAAACAGTATGATTGGCCAGAAGCAATCACATCAACATTGATTAATTCTATCATCGCATTGCACAAAACTCCAGAAAAAGTTATGAGATGTGTCATTGCATTGCTGGTAAGTATAATTTCCATTCAAATTTGCAGTTATCATACTTACAAATTTGTGGGTTTAGAAAAATTTAATTACTTTAATTTCCATCACAGTATTGGCTATGTGAACATGCAAATATCATTGACTCGGAAGACAGTAACACAACTGACTTCCCAAGATGTGCCAAGTGGAACCTGCAAAGTTTGACCAAACAGCTGCAGAAGACACCAATCCCCTCGATAGGTTAGATTTTTATCACCACTGAAATCTCAGTGAAATTCCAAAATTTCTCTAACCACTGGTTTGCTTCCCTCATTGTGCCTTGATTGATTGAGATCAATTTTCTCTTAACTATCAATTTATGTTTCTTCTTTGATTAGCACTGGTTTATTTCTGCCATTGTAATTAATTTTCTCTACAATCCAAATTTCTCTTACCATAATTGTAACACATTAACTTATATGCCCTAATTGATTTTCTCTGATATCTGAATTATGTTGGTTGTTTCATAATTTTCTCTAGCCCATAAAATTGTTTCTCCTTGTGTGTAATTTTCTCTGGCCCATAACTTATGTGCCTTGCTTCTTTGATTAACACTATTTGTTTCTTCCCTTGTAATAAATTTTCTCCAGAATCCAAATTTCTCTGACACAATTATAGTAGCATTAACTTATATGCCCTGATTGATTTTCTCTGATATCTAAATTATGTTGCTTGTTTCATAATTTTCTCCCCCTCATAAAATTATCTCCTTGTCTGTAATTTTCTCTGGTCCATACAATTTTCTCTGAAGTTTGTTTCCCATTAGTATCATTTAGATGAATTTTATTTGCCTTATTTGAATTTTTTCTCTCAGTGAATTTTGTAACATTTCAATAATAAAAGAGCCTCATGTTATAGATGGATAACAAGGGGCTAGTTAAAAACCCATCAGAGGAGTTTTGTTTTGGTAAAAAGAAGAAGAAAGAATCAAAAAAGGCAATTGTCAAATTCAAGGAGACATTAGAAGATTCATCTGAAGAAGAAGGGAATGAAGAAGGAGAAGGCAACATAGAAGAACAAGAAGCCAACAATGGAGAAGAAGATCAAGCAAGCAGTGGAAAAACAGAAGCCAGAGAAGAAAGTGAAGAAATAGAAGTAGAAGACAAAGAAGAAAATGTACAGAAAGAAGAAGACAATGAAGAAGAAGATAAAGGCACTCAATCTAAAGAGCAAGAAGAAAACAATGAGGAAAGTGATGAAGAAGAACTTAATGAGCCGATGGACCAACATCATGATAGCATACGTGGCTTAACAATGCATCAGCCTCAAGAATCTAAGAAATCAAAGGATGCTCAAATTGCTGATCTATATCAAAGACTAAAGGCACTTTCTAAATCCAAAATAGAAGAAGAGAGCAATTGGAATGAATTACTTGCAAAAAAAGACATTGCAATAAGAACCTTGACATCACATAACTCAAAACTTTAAGAAAGATACAGCACAAATGTCACGACCCGAACCCGCCCCCATGGGTTAAGGACGTAACCGGCCAGTAATCCTAAGATTACCTACGGCCTCAAACCAAACCAAGCATATTTTAACAGAGTTAATGGGGGCCAAACGGAAGCAATTTAAAACTTTGTCCATAGAGATGTGCTTACATGGCACATCAAAACAAACCATACATATGTACGTTAATAACTCACAACAGAAACGTAGTGATATAGGTTCTGTACAGACAGGATCATCCAAAACTAAGTCAACCCATAAAAACTATAAGCAGACATATACAAAACTTCGCCAACCTGACAAAATGCAAATACACAACAAAAAGGCGAAGGCGGGTCTCATGCGTGAGACATAAGGGCTGACTCTCTCAAAACCTTAGTGGTTCCATACAGACTTCTCTGAGGCTGGGTCTGGACTTCTCTTGGCTCACCTACAAACACATGAATGAGCGTGAGCGAAAGCCCAGTGAATAATATCAAATCAAATACAGAAGTTACATAACGATGTAGATCAACATGTTCCAAACGGCCTTAGGCCCAATTCATATTTCCATTTAACAGATATATAACTATACGAAATTCAAACCAAGTGACTGTAGTTCTAAACATTCTGGCCCTTGGCCCATTTAAATTTCCATTCATGTCAAAACGGCCTTCGGCCCATTCATTTATGTCAAAACGGCCTTCGGCCCGTTCATTTATGTCAAAATGGCCTTCGGCCCGTTCGTTTACGTCAAAACGGCCTTCGGCCCATACATTCGTGTCAAAACGGCCTTCGGCCCACTCATTCATGTCAAAGCGACCTTAGGTCCATTTATTTCCATCAAAACGACCTTCGGTCCATTTATTCATATCGAAACGACCTTCGGTCCATTCGTTCGCGTCGAAACGACCTTAGGTCCATTCATATATGTCAAACGACCTTCGGTCCACTCATTCATTTCAAAACGGCCTTTGGCCCACTCATTCATTTCAAAACGGCCTTTGGCCCACTCATTCATTTCAAACGGCCTTTGGCCCATTTATGCTTATCGAAACGACCTTGGGTCCATTTATGCGTTCATATCAGACTTACGTCCACAATCCCACAATCCCAGTTAGCAATTCATAAAGCATCAAAGGGAGTAAACAATTGGACATTTACAAGCATTCAAATATCGATATTACTCACAGTGATCGGCTTGTAGATTTGCCCTGGAGCTTGACCCTACACGTTTCATGAACACAAAAGGGTCATTAACAGTTCAATCCGTTCTGTAATTCACATATTCCTCTTTAGGCTTTATTATTATCTCATTAACTCATTTACAATGCTTAACATATGCCTAAGAGTGCTTGCAAGTGAAAGAGAACGGAAAACAGATCATAAAATGCAAAAACATGATTTCAGAAAATCGGGTCCCACTCGAGCGTGGACCTTCCCGCTCGAGCGGACCCTTAGGTCTGCAAAAGTACTGGTTGCCTTCAATTCTAGCTCGAGCGTGAACTCGGCCGCTCGAGTGTACTGCCTGTCTACATAGCTCCTCGCTCGAGCGTCAACTTCCCCGCTCGAGCGGGAACCATGTCTGCAGAAAATGCTGGGAGCTCGATTTCTTCGCTCGAGCGTCACTCAACCCGCTCGAGCGGACATCAAAAATCTGGGTTTTCCAGATTAAGTTCTTGAGCTTCATCTCGACATTCAAAGGCTCTAAATGCATGATTTCGGCCCAAACTTCACATAATCATGTATTAACATGGTACAAACATAGAATTACAACATATTGAAGCTCAATTTCATAATTTATTTACATGCATGGCTCATTTTCCACCAACTCATTACCAATGTAACCATTTCATGCATTCAAAGCTCATATCTTCTCAATTTGTACATGCATGTGATGGATTAGCCATATTCTCAACTTAGATAACACAAATGGTGACCAAGACATGAGTTTCCTTTAAAATTATACATGGATTATACAAACACATGCAAATTCAAGGTACTTTCTTACATGCATGCACATAATGGCCTCCAATTCAACCAAACCACTTCAATTTCCTCATAATCAAACTAAATCATGTTCTTGACCATCATTTCAACTTGAATTCACAAAATTACAACTTAATATCCATGAATTCACTTACCTAGAGGCTTGATTCTCCCAATCTATGGTCAAAACTTGAATAATCTTCAAGGCTCCCAAGCTTTGAGCTAAGTTTGCTCAATTCTCTTCTCTCCTCCTCTCTACAACCGGCTCTCTCTTTCTCTCCATTTTGGGTCTCTCACTCTCTCTAGAGAGTTTAATCAGCCAAAGCCACATAAGGGAAGGAATTGAGAGTGTAGTGCCCTTTTACATCAAACCCCACTATTCCAAAATAATAATAATAAACAATTGGGCACTAAATTATCAATTTAATCAACTTGATCTGACCCGAATCAATTTCTAATTAAATTCTACCGTAGGCTCTAAAAATTATGCCAACCACAATGGCGTAATCGATTTCGGGTTCTGTGGCCGATAAGGCCCTCAATTAAATTTCCAAAGCTGATTATTCAAACAGATATTCCTACGGTGAACAGGTAGAATTCCAAAGTCGCATATATTCACATAATGGCATACAAAAATCTTATCAAAACATATAATCACATACGTATTAGGGACCAATTAGCATATTACGGGACAGGGGTGTTACAACAAACCAAATGAAACTAAGGATGTTGAAGGTTCAAAAAGAAGATGATACAAAAACAATTCAACAGTTGAGATATTCAATTTCAGAGCTTGAAACTGAAAATGCTAGATTGCATAAACAAATTTAAGAACTATCCATCCAACTAGCAACACAACCTTACCGAACACCGACACAAGTTCAACCACAAGGTCAGTGAAAATCTTGAGCCACAAAAAGTTATGTCCTTGTGTCAACATAACTCAGAGAAATTTCTATTTATTATAATATTTTCTGTCAATGGTAATTTTCTATGGAAGTTAAATTTCTTTGACCACATTAGTTTCTATTGCTTATTTCTATTGATTTTTACTGCTTATTTGATTTTCTCTGTCTATTTGCTTATTTGATTTTTGGGACATGTTTGATTTTCACTGTGTATAGTTGGAATAGAAGTGGGACAACTACCAACAACCCAGTAAGAACAAGTGGCACACAAAGAACAACCAAAACAAAAGACAAAAGTCTATGGTAACTGGAAAATATTGAATCAAATAAATTTACATATTGAAATATGATCTGTTACTTCAAAGAAATTTCACTTTTATTGATATTTTCACTATTTACATTGAAAAAATATCCTACATCGATGATAAAGAATTTAACGACAAAAGAAAGGAAAGAAAAGCAGCAAGATCTAGAATTTCAATATCCCAAAGTTGCAAAGGTGACTAGAGGTTCAAAGCAAGCTGCAAAGCAAACAGAGCAAACCACCAAAGACAAAGAAGTACTTGATGCCGATGTGTACGTTTTGCCTCAACCAACAAGCATCAGAAAATCTTGGGTTTTTCCACAAACTCTATCGGTTTCAAAATTGATAAAAGAACATGTAAAAAACATCTTGCAGCACATATCAAATGTGTCTGGCCTCGAGTAAGTACAAAAAATAAAATAGAAGATAACAAACAACAATTTACTAACTTATATTGCATTAATAACTATTAAATCCCTTCTTGGTCATCTTATGGGGCTTTAATATGGATAAGTGAGTTGAATCTCATTACCTTTGAAGATATTGGAAACCTAATAAACGAAAAAAAAATTGCTAACAATGTAAATCTTTCATCAAAATTTCTCTACAATGTTCCATCAGCCTTTATAAACCAATGCTACAATTATAAATGATATTTTTCAGGTCATTGATGGCTATGGAGAGACCCTATTTGCTGACCAAAGGAGAAAAGGACAACAACCAACTTCATTTTTTTTCACATGCATGAGCTTAGTATGTTACTACTTTTTTATTTGATTTTCTCTGGAATTTACTTACTACTTTCTCTTGTTAAGATACTTCTTGAAACCAATTGTGTCACTAGTCTAATTTTCTCTGGCTGGTTGTGTGCATTTAAAATTTCTCTGTATGTATATTTCTTAAATTCTTGTTATTTCAACTTTCTAACATAACCATTTTTTGATTTTCTCTGACCGTAGAACTTCATCAAGATGATGGAAAATCAAACTTTCCGAGTCTCATTATTTGACAAGTATCTTGAAACAACATGGAGGAACTACAGGTTCCTCCATTTCCCAATAAATACTGGGGTAATGAGAAGTCAACAGATGGAAATCACACAAGACAATTTATGGAGGTTCTACAACTCACTAAGGCCAAGGAGGGATAATGCACAAGACAAATATATCAAAGATGCAAAGCAATTGGTAACGAGTGTAAATTTCTCTGATCCATGATAATGTTTATGTAATGATAATTTTCATAGAATCCTATTGATTTGTCTATAAATTTCTCTGTTATTTAAAATTATTTTTTTGCAGCAAGATTATGTGGAGAATTTTTTGAAAGCTTACCTTGAAAGAGAAGCACAATCACAACCCTCTTTCAAATTGATAGACTCACAAAACACAAATTACGACTTTGAATATGTCAACAATGCTCCACAATAAGACAGTGATTGGTAAGTTTTATACAACATCTATAAATAAGATAATCTAATTTGAATGTTTCTTAAAACTAACTATACCTATAATTTGTGTGTAGTGTAGATTGTGGCCTCTTTGTATGCTACATAATAAGACAATATAGCAACCATGAACCTATCAGCTCGAAATTGTCCACACAAAACGTAAGGTTGATGAGAGCAGAAATCATAGAGAGATTTGTGACTGAAGTTGGCCGATCATGGACAGAACCAATTCAAATACCACCAAAAGAAGAACCAAAAGTATAATAGTGAAAGCACACTAGTGAAAGGAAGACAATGCACACAATGTAATTAGGATTAACCATTCAATTTGTTTTTTCATACATTGAAGGGATGATGATGTTTGACATATATGTATATATCTTTTTTTGACTAATGTAAATTTCATAGCTATCAATGGTTAAAAATATATATATTTTTTATTGTAATTATCAACACAATCCACACAGAGAAAATTGTTTGCAGAAATTTCTCTGGTATGATGTTACCAGAAATTCACAGAGAAATTTAACTCGTATCGTGCCAATGGGGTGCCTATATGATCATGTAATCTGTAATGCTGTGTTGGTACAAAACAATCATCAAATTCTAAAAACACAAAGCGCACAGTAATTTTCTCTGCTATTAGCATATTTCACTGGATGAATTTGAAGCCTCAAAACATAAAGCACAGATAATTTTCTTTGCTAGTGACAGATTTCTCTAGATGAAATTGACTAGTATTATAAACACACTGCCCATAGTATGTTTCAACAAACAAAATGCACACTGTAATTTTCAATGCTATTGGCAAATTTCTCTGGATGAATTGGACCTCGAAAAACACAATGCACATTTCAACAAACACAATGCCTATAGTAGATTTCTCTTCTATTTGCAAATTTTTGGAGATGAATTTGACTGTATGAAGTTACCATAAATTCATAGGGAAGTTTAACTCGTATCGTGCCAAAAAGGGTGCCTATATGATCATGCAATCTGTAATGCACTGTGTTAGTACAAAACAATCATCAAATTCAAAAAACACAATGCAGACAGTAATTTCTCTGCTATTGGCAAATTTTTCTGGATGAATTTGAAACTTTAAAACACAATGCACAGAGAATTTTCTCTGCTATAGGCAAATTTCTCTGGATGAATTTGACTGGTATTATAAACACACTGCTTATAGTATGTATCAACAAACACAATGCACACTTTCATTACTATTGAAAAATTTCTTTGGATGAATTTGATTGGTATTATTATATACACTGTCCAAAAAATACATTTCACAAAACAAAATACACAAAGTAATCATCAAATGTATTATTCAATCAATAAAATGTATTATCCTCAACTATTTAACAAAGGTTCCCTGCGTGTCCTCTTATTATGGTGACCAATACTCTCACAACAACTACACTTAATCACCCTTTTAAACTCTCCAGTAGAAGCAATTCTGTTCTTCTTTGGCCTCCCAACTGGTCTCTTACTCAATGGAGATAAAATCATTGCATCATCAATGCTACGTACAGGTTTTTCAATAGTTGGAACTGGGCCAATCGAAAACGAGTATGCTAGACGATACATATCAGCATGAAAAAATGGTTCAACAAATGAATTCAAATTCTTTCCATTCCTAAAAATTGCAGCAACAACATGTTGACATGGATACCTATTTATTTCCCATTTTCGACATGAACAAATTCTCAACCCAAGATCAACCATAACCGAAGGAAAACAATGCACTTCAAAGACATTATCAGATGATAAACTCATATTCCATGTCCTTCCATCCATGAAAGCCTTCTCCAATACATTATCCATATGAGGATAGAGAACTTTATACCATTTACTAGAGAGCAGCCTCCTATCAGACCTCATATTCATGATTTGTAAGCGTATCATGTCCACCAATTTGTTATTGGCAAGTGTCGAGCTTCTCGTATCCATGAATTGAATGACTCAGCAACATTTGAATACATCTCACCATAACGTTTCCCTTCAAAATATGCATCACTCCAATTTTCATATGGTAAACTTCTTAAGAAAACACTCACAATGTCTCCTTCCTCACTTTTTAATTCATTTAACTTGAAATAAAATGATGCCATTGTTGGCGTATATGCACATTCTGAAAACTTGGACACAATCGTCTCCTTAATCAAATTTGTGTTTCCACATGACAACTTATCCCTCAAATTTCTCTTTAGACGTTCAAGACAAAATCCATGAAAGCAATTAGGGAAAAACCTAACAATTCTTTTCACAATACCACAATGTCGATCTGATATGAAACTTATCACCCTCTCCGATCCCAATACTTCACATAAATGTTCAAGGAACCAACACCAATGGTCTTTATTCTCAGCATCAACAACAGCAAAAGCTATAGGAAAAAAACCTACAAAACAAATAGGAGCAAGCATATTAGATATACACATCTAGAGAAAATCAGAACAACAAACAACTAGAGAAATTTGACACTGCCAACATCTAGGGAAAATTCACACAATGGCAACCTCCAGAGAAAATTCACTTAGTGACCAACTCTAGAAAAAATTCACTTAGTGACCAACTATAGAGAAAATTCACACAATGACAATATCCAGAGAAAATTCACTTAGTGACCAACTACAGATAAAATTCACACATTGGCAACATCGAGAGAAAATTCACTTAGTGACCAACTATAGAGAAAATTCACACAATAATAATATTCAGAGAAAATTCACTTAGTAGCCAACTATAGATGAAATTCACACAATGACAGCATCCAGACAAAATTCACACACTGGCCAAAATCTAGAGAAAATTCACACAGTGGCCACAACCAGAGAAAATTCATACAGTGGCCAAAACCAGAGAAAATTCAAAGTGCCAGAGAAAAATCACATTCACTCAATTCCTACATGTGTGGAAAATTCACATACTTTGATAAAATTAGATATATTTACAATTACCTTCATTCCCATCTTTCTCCGTCGCAGCAAGCATAACTCCGTTGTATCGTCCTTTCAAAAATATTCCATCAGGAAACAGCAATGACCGACAATATTTGAAACCAACAATGCATGCATGAAAAGCCATAAACACTCTTTTGAAACGCTTGTTATCTTCAAAATCTAACTCAAACAACTACCTAGATTGTTCTTCAATGCCTCATCAAAATACCACCGTAATTGATCGAATGACAAACAAGAATCCCCATATGTACTACATTTTTCTTTTTCAACCCCTAACCAACCATAGTTATAACTGATTGAGACCCCATACTTGTCTTTCATTTCTTTGACAACATCTACTGGATAAGTTAAAGGTTTGCACTTACCTCTTCAAGTATCAGCCCAAAAACTAAGCTGGAAGTCATCCTAGCATGTTTACTAGTACAAATTGCCACACTACACGTATGTTCATTGTTCAAAGTTCTTATGTAAAAGAACACATTTGTTTCTTCAATTGAAGCATGTACATGCCACATACATCCCCCTGATTCCTTACATACACATTTTGCTATAACCCTCAGCTTGCCATTTTTAACATACGTAAACTAAAAACCAACCTCAATAGCATACTTGCATAAAACAGTACGGAACTCAACCACACCACCCTCAAACTTTTGTCCAACACTCGTAATATTATTTTGCCAACCAGCTGACAATAACACATTTTCTTGGTGACAACAAAACTTAGAGATTGAATTCCTTTCAATATCCACCAGCCTATCACATTCACCATGCACAACATCTACCCAGTTAGACCCACTTCATCCTTTTGATCAGAAGTACTACACCTAGTAACTGAAACATCAACTATATCAACTCCACGTGCACAAACAACCCTCAACATATTCAGAAAATCAATATTATTTCAAACCAAACAATTCGGATGGCCCACAATAGAATATGAAATACACATTGTCTCGGGTTTCAAATTCTCCCATGTTTTACACAAAATGCCAACCAATTCCTCAAAATTTAATTCGCATGAAACATTAATGACAATAATATCATTCCCATATATGCACAACAACAACACTGCAATGTCCATCGAAACTGAAAGAAAAAACAAGAAAAATAATTTGTTCAACATAAAAACACTTCACAAGAACAACATAAAAGTCTAGAGAAATTTCTAATAATTATAATTTTCTCCGGATTATAATAACAAGTTTATAATTTTCTCTAGATTTAAATAAAAGTCAAGAGACATTTACAAACTTATATTCTCCTTCAAGATAACAAAATCACAGAAAACTTAATGAATCCAAAGAGAATCACAGAGAAATTTACTGCTAACTATTAAACACAATCATAGACAAAAATCACACAAAAGATCTGTTATAAAATTATAAGCTTCTCTGTGGTTTTCACTGAACTACAAGCTTACAATTTTCTCTGCGTCATTCTGTAATATTGCACTCATATCAAAATCCAGAGAAATTTACAAACTTATATACACCTTCAAGCTAAGAAAAAACACTGCACTGTCCATCTAAACTGAAAGGAAAAACACAAAAAATAACTTTTTCTAAGAGAAACAAAAACTTATATTCACTTTCTACAAACTTATAATTTTCTCTGAACTACAAACTGAAAGTAAATAACAAACTTATAATTTTCTTTGAACTACAAATAAAAGTCCAGAGAAATTCAAGAACTTATATTCACTTTCTGAGATTCTATCCGCATTATAAACTTCTAATAATATGTCCATATGAACTTATAATTTTCTCTGTGATTTTCATTAGATTATAATAACAAACTTACAATTTTCTCTGGACTATACCAACAAAAGTGCAGAATGAAATTTCTCTGGTTTAAAAAAATTTCTCTGGTTTGAAAAAATAGAGAACAAAACTTATTATTGATTAGCATGTTGATGAAAAACAGAGCATGAAAAATAAACTCTAAACATCAAAATCAACTACACTGTCAACTTCTTATTGATTAGCATGTTGATGAAAAACAGAGAATGAAAAATGAATTCCAAAAATCAAAATCAACTCTATCAAGCTGGCCTCTCTCTAAAATTGATCAATAATAGAGAATAAAAAATCAACTCCAAAAATCGTAAACAACTTCAGTAAGCTAGCCTCTCTTTTAAATTGATCAAAACTGAAAACAAAAACCTAATGCAAAAATACACTCGAAAAACTAATATGAAATCGGAATCCTTACATAAAATTCAAAACAAAAATAAAAATCCATGTGGAATCTCCATCGAAAACATACCTAATTCAACTCCACTGAAAAACCTACCCGATTAATACATTGTAACACCTACACAATCGTAGCAATCTCTATCGTCAAGCCCACTACAACACTTGCAAAATCCCTACAAAATTTCTGACGAAATCTCCACCGTGAAGTCAGTTTTCAAAATCTCCACTGTGAAGTCAGAAATAGAATATTCAATGTGCCAAAATCTAAACAAACTTATGTTATAAAGAATGGTAAATTAGGTATTTTATAACCTAAAATAAGTTTGAGGGACCTTAGCCATCAAAACATATTATTGTGGACCTCTCCTCCTATCAAAAGTTGGGGAGAGATCTTAGACCAATTTTCCCTATTAAAAACCACTTTAAAACCATTGGATGAGCCTGAATGAGATTCATTGGATGAGAGCATACATTCAATCTATAGCCATTGGATGAACACAAATTACTCAGACATGTCACACCTTGATTTTTAAAAATTAATTAAATGGAAATTAATTAATCTAAGTATAAAATTTTTGGAAGAAATATCATTTTCATTCATTTAATTATCAAAAACATTTTTCCTTAAAAATTTTATTAACTTTTGTGACTTAAGGAGAAAAGAAATGGAGAAGCTCCCAATATCCCTATATCGGTCGTGAGTATTTGGGCTCATGTTATTATTATTATTATTATTATTATTATTATTATTATTATTATTATTATTTGTTTTTAACATCAAGTAAAAAACTTGACAAACTCTTAGAAGATCATCTCATCTACTTGCATTCTTGTTGAGTGACATTTCCTTGCTTATGATTTGAGGTGGGATTTTTTTTTTTTTTTCCATTTTATTGCTTTAAAATTCATATTAGGATTATTTTGAAAAAATATTTCATGATAAGAGTGTATTGCATATATTATACTCATGATTATGATTGAGTATTTTATTTTAGAAAAATCATGTCAAAATGTTATTTCATCTTTGTTCTTGAAATTTACTTCACAAAATCAATTTATGTTGACGGATACATGTCAAAAATATGAAGTTGAAGTTAGAGAGTTGTTTTGGGATTAAAAACTCCAAGGCCCTGTTTGTTTCACTGGATATAAAATGGAAGATATAATATGATGTGGGATTTAGTCAAGATATATAATGAATAGGATATATGTATTAGATAATATATTCCCCAATTCATATTTGTTGACTTGATATATAAGATTGGATATATATTATCTATGTTTGTTTTACAAATTATATTGTGGGATATAAACAAGTAATTTCCAAGATTGCCCTCATCATATATTTTAAACACCCATATTGCCCTTATGCCATCAAAAGGGACATTGTTCAGTTTAGGAAAAAATAACACCACTTGCAAAACTAATGCAAATAAACAAATTAAAAATTCATATTATTTTTTATTTGAACAAATTAAAGATTCATATTAAATTCAATAATTTTCCCAAACAAAAAAAAAACTATACTATATTATATTAATGTCAACCTGATAATGATAAAAAACAAATAAATAAATACCACAAAATCATTTTAAACAAGTATTTTGATTTTAAAAATAATCATCACTCATTTATCACCCTACATCCATCATTCTTACAAAAAAAAGCAAGAAAATAAATTATTTGGAAAAAAAAACTAATATTCGTTTTAAAAAATTCTATCTTACAAAAATAATCATCATTGAATGAAAAAAATAACATCTCTATTCATTCATTCATTCATTCATCACGTGTCATCATTCTTATAAAATAATCCAAGCCATTATAATTAAAAATAACCATCATTTGATGAATATTGATATACAAGTTTGTTATATTTTGTTATTGTTAGAAATTGGGCGCCCATGTGGCATGACCCTTTGAACCTTTTGAACCTTATCCATGTAAGTTTGAATTTGAATTCAAAACTTACTTGGATAACCACTCAGGATATCTATATCTATCATATCAACTGATATGGATAGATGGGATATTATCCTATATATCTGATATGATATGGGATATGTTTTTCTCTTAATCACCCATATCCCATATCATATCAGATATATAGGATAATATCCCATCTATCCATATCAGTTGATATGATAGATATGGATATGATATTAAGTGCGCCTAAGTCGCAAATTTAACTAGTAAGTGCTAATCCCCTGCACCTTCAAGTCAATTTTATTCTCCATACACTTTAATGCATCTAGTTGAAAGATGATGATACTCCTCCTGCCATATCTATTTCTCGTTTCATAGTTACTTGCAATTAATTCTACTATCCACAAGGAGGAGAGAATAAGCTATCAACTATGACAGCCCCTGAAGTAACTTAAGCGCGAATTAGGCTAAAGAGTCTAATTCAACACAATGCTCTCACGAGCCATGCGTCAAATTCTTAGAGTCATAACAACCTTGTCGGCCTTGACCTTTAAAACTTGTCTTCAAAAACTCACACATTAGGATGATTGGAATTAGTTTATGACATTGGTCATGAACCGGTGGCTTATTATACTTAATCACATTAATGAGATGATGACACGATGGTTTGAGTAGGCCTTCTCGGGCCCACTCGCTTATGACATCCTGCTCTCATGTGAATGTGTAACCTTGTTCGCAATGGGTGCGCACAAGTAAGTAGGAAAGCCGTAGAAGGTCATTTGTTTTGGCGCATTTAGTCCACTATGATATTTGTGACTAGATATGTGTAAGGGTATGATAGCTAAGCCTTAATCTCGACACATTTATAGATTACGATACGCATCTGAGTCAAGACTAGTTGATCTCCCATAAGTCAAAAGTTTTGAGATGATTTTTGACATTGAACATATGAGGTTGAGATCAATTAGATAACAGCTTTCGTGCTTTTAGTTTTGACCAAGGTGGCAAGTATCTATTTGAGTTATTTTAGAAAAAACTCTACGAAGAGAAATGGATGCTTAGAAAATTGATTATTCCTAATACTCAATAACACAACGGTGTAATAGAGATAAGGAATTAAGTATTGTTAATGTTAGGTGGATAATGGCGCAAAATGTTTCCCAATTGGGAATTGCACTTTAGTTTGTTGCCTATATCCTTAACTAAATGCCCTCCATATCAAATTTTTAGACTCCATTTATGTAATGGGTTAGTGGAGAGCCATCTATGGGCGATCTGTAACCATTAAGCATCTAATCTTTATTTTTACTTCTCATAAGGTTGTGAAGTTATGACCTAGAGTTCTATGGCGCATTATTGGGGGTGTTTGTTTCAGCTTTTCAGAGCCAACTTATGGCTTTTAGCTTTGAAAAAGTTATTTTGGACTGTTTGGTTAAACTTATTTCAAACAGCTTATGATTCTAACAGCTTATTTTAACTCAAAAAAGCTGATTTTGAGAAGTTGCTCACCCCTTGCTTCTGATTATCAGCTTCTGCTGTGGACATGTTAATTTATGGCTATACTCTTAAATTTTTTTATTTTTTATTTTTTTAAAAATAGAAAAAGACTCAAATGGACTATAGATTATTATTATTTTTTTTATGAGAAATGTAGACAAACAAAAACTAAAAATTAATTGAAAAAGCTATTTCACAGCTTATTTAACAAACACTACTCAGCAACTTAAATCTATAATCCAACAGCTACACCAAACAGATTAACAACTTCTGATTAGGTCATAATCTATAATTTGTTAAGCTATAATCTATAAGCTGTTTTAACAGCTACACCAAACGGGGCCATTGTATGCTGTCTTGTAAACACATAGGGTCACGAGGGGCATTATTGTATGCTGCCATGTAAACCCTCTGGGTCATGTGCATATGGTTAAGCAGCTTTCTGGAGTGTAACTAAGTCACATAAAGTTTTCTTAGTAAAGGTGACATGAATAAAGTTTTTGGAACTCTATAAGATAGAGAATTCTAAGCATAGTGCTCTATGTAGCCTAGTTGAGAATGGAAAGAAATTTCCAATATCCTAGGGACAGTGGGAGCGATGTGCCTACTAATGGATTACTCCATTAGAGAAGAATACTTTACATTCTTAGTTGCGTGGTAGCGAATGTGAAGATTTTCCACGTCATCACTAGGTGATTGAGAGGGAAACATTCATGATTGCTCCACAAGATGATAAAGAGCCTAGGATAATGCCAAAGGCTCTAGTCCCCTGTTTTTAGAAAGTGGATTAATGTTGCGCAGTTTAAGACAAAGTCTTTGAGGATAAACCATTTCTATAATTTATTTGACTTTCCATTATGACGCGAAACTGTTCTAAAGTTATGCGTAATTTGGATAGTCATTGTTGAGGCATAAGGCTCGCTAGATACCGAAAAGACGCACCATTGAGGAAAGTGTAGATCATGAGAAGACTTCCTCCTGGGAAGTGAGGTTATTTTGACTTAGGTTATGATTGACATAAGTTCAGAACATTGATTTGCGGACATTGTGACCCAACTTCTCGTTGGAGAATTGGATAAGTAGATCCGTAGGGATTTACCTTCTGCTTTTATGGTGGAAAGTTAGGAGCACAAAAAGGTTACTAGTTCCAATAAATCTTGTACAGCCTAAAACAATTATCCAAATAGTGGTTCTTAGATTTCGTCAAGCCATGATAGGCCGACGCTGATCGATGAAGACCACTGAGGTATGATCAATGGTCCTAAAAGAACTTTTTCCTTACTTAGTCATTATGAGCCAGGAATTTATAATGTTGTCGCCACCTAGGGTAGGTAGTCCTCTATTTTAGATATGATGGACATGGGTGATGTAATTTATATGCTCGAATGTACGATCCTTAGGGATTGTTTTAGGAAAATTCTCGGTTTGTCTTCGATGACTTACATAAAGAATATCCTAGAATGATTCTAGATGCAAAATTGCAAATCCATTGACTTACCTATCGATAAAAGCTAGAGCCTTAGCTATTAAGTGAATCCTCGGATTGTCTTTGGGAGAAACAGATGACCTATATTCCTTGATCTTTACTTTGTTGTGGGAGCCTAAAGTACGCTATGTGGGCGTATTCGGCATGGTAAGTGTTATCTTTGGTAAATGGTCAACTGAGTTGTTTAGACATTGACCTTGCTCATTAGACTGTGGATAAAATGCTTTACTAGTAGTATATTAATTTGCTCCTTGTAAGATTCAATGCGCTAGTTGGGCGCATCAAGAATGAACGCAAATTGGTCACCAAAATATCTTTAGAGAGGTTATTGCGCAAGAGGTAGTGATCTTAAATCACTTCATGTGAGGCGCACATGGTGGATTCCGTTGTATATACTTATCGCAAGAGGTGCTGATAAGGCTTATGTTTGGAATCTAGAATTGCGCAAGCTGTGGTCAAATTTTTTTTTTTTTTTTTTTTTTTTTTTTTTTTTTTTTTAAAATCGATCACTTATTTTGAGATGATGGGATGTTGACACTATTATGGTTTGGGTCATAATGATTAGCAAATGATGATGTCAGCAGGCAAGATTGGCTCACTCACACAAGCAATCGCCTTTGGCGTTTGGGAGCGAGCAAGGATGAGACTAGTGGTTTATTTTTATTTGGAGCCGAGAGAGGCTTAAAATTATCCACTATGCATGTCGCCTTGGTTACAACCAAGATGAGGTCGTGTTAAGGACCAAAAATGAATGTTAGTACCCACTTTCCATGTTGTGCCTGTTATGATTAGCCAGATGCGAGATCTCATTTGGCGCCTAGAAGGCGAGCAAATAGAGAATTCGGGTTAGGCGCTAGAAAACGACTAGACTAATATCTGTACGGTGTATCGATGATGACGTCACTCTTTTGGAAGAGTTACTCCACCGTAACATGTATTCATACTATATGTGCTTGGCGACTGAGTAATGAGGTGAGAGAATGGATCCCTGTTTCCTCACCGTGTGAGTCATACGTGTCATTATTGATATGACTTTCATTTATGTACCCTTTTGTGACTTTTGACTATGTCATAAGGTAAGGGGTTGATGTTCTGCTACTTTGGTATGTTGCTTGCGGTCATGTATGATTCGACCTTAAGGGACATCACTGGAAAAACGGTCAATCCTAAACTAAATGGCATGAGGGCAAAGGGAAGATCATCTAGTATTACACTACTATTGTATATTCACTGCCGGCAACTCACATTGCTCTATATAAGAAGCGGATTGAGTGTGAATATATTGCAAGAATTGAGAGGGTCAAACATGCTCTTTTTGAGGGATTAGAGATGTTTTTTGGACCGGTGTAATTAGATGGGTCTGGGGTATATGAGACACTATTTCTGTTCTTTTTGGGTTGATGTCTCTATGCTGGCTCATTTTGAGTTTCTAGTATAGAGCTCCCACATGCAGGTATTCTCAGCAGTCGCACGGTGCAGTGGCTAGTATGAGATTGTTCATTTTTTAGGGAGATTGAGATAGAGATGTGGTAGTGTCATGCCAACTCATGTCCGAGTGGGAGATGTTAAAAATTGGGCGCCCATGTGGCATGACCCTTTGTACCTTTTGAACCTTATCTATATAAGTTTGAATTTGAATTCAAAACTTACTTGGATAACCACTCAGGATATCCATATCTATCATATCAACTGATATGGATAGATGGGATATTATTCTATATATCTGATATGATATGGGATATGGGTGATTAAGAGAAAAATAACGTATGCCGTATGTTTTTCCTATATACTGACTCTTTCCCAAAATACAACGATCAAGAGCCATTTTGCACTGTGACTTGTGTGGGTGATATTCATTCTGTAATATCACTCCATTGCTGGGTTGATTGATCAGATTCAGGAAGCACGCGATTCACCCATGAGATCCTTCAATTCAGACTCTGCAGAAAAAGGTATGACCATAATTTTTCATCCGTTGCGTTTATACTTTGTTTTACAGTTATTTTTGCAAAAACCAAAAATATAAAATTTGACTTTCGAACTTCAAACTTAAAAAGTGTACTCTTCGACATATTTTATGATTTTAGATGCAAATATCGTTGATTGTCACAAATCAATCTTCCCGTAATGTTTTAAAACATGTAAAGTAGTAGAATACGTGTATCGTATCCACATAAACAATTATGTAATTCTAGCTATTTCAATTATTAATTCCCAAAGAGTGTTGCTGTAGACACCCCATTTTTGACCGACCTTAAGACTTAGACGTCATCGTTTATGTACTCGATGATTGTGCTTGTTTTGAGCGCTCGAAGTTCTCGGTGGAACGCCTTGTCTTTGAGCCTCTAAACCCTTTTTGTTTTGTGCCTGTTTTTGGGCCAAACCTTGGTGCCTCTTGTCTGGAAGGGGAAGGGGCCTCGTCGGCCACTTTTCCCACTTGTCGACCACTTGAAGTGGTCGGTCGGCTAGTTGAGATGGCTAGTCGGCCACCTAAAGTGGCCGACGGCCATTTGTTCCCTTTTTCAGATATTTCTTTGCCAACTGTTGTTCACTGAAGGCCATCTCCATGCACGTGTATAGAGGGATGAATACCAGCCTTTAGCTTGATTTTATATATATAGGGGGTCTCTCCCCCATTTGAAGGGGTTAGATAATTTTGAGCAAATTTCTCCCTCTCTCTCTCTAGAATTCTCTCTCTCTCTCCTCTTATTTTATGCTTGATAGTTAGAATTCTCTACACATTTGCACACTAGCTCTTAACCAAATTGGACCACCTTGGAGCTGAGGCCTCTTGGAACCTATTTTGGGCTGTTGGAAGGTTGTTTGAGCCTAAGAGAGTCGCTGTTTTGTGCTGTGCTTCAAAGGTATAAGACTTATCTCATTTAAGCTCTTTGTACATACTTGCTTGGCCATCTTTTTATACTGTTTTGGGCTTAGTTTTCAACTACAAAAATTTCTGATTTTTGGGCCTTAACATGTTGGTTTGAAGTTATTTTGTGCTAAGGGGTTGTCTACCCTTCTTGTTGCTTATTTGTGTGAACCTTTGCATCATCTTTTAGCATGTTAAAGTCAATTTTTTTGGGCCTTTAAACCGCTGAAATTTAGAGTTATTTCAGTGGTAAAAAGCATGTTTTGAAGTCCAAAAATGGAGGGGTTAGCCTCCCCTCCTTGTGTCTCATTTCCATACTTAGTTAGCATCACATGGTAGCATGTTTTTGTGGCTTAACTTAGTTTATTTCCAGCATGTGTTTGCCTTTGATTTGGCATGATTTAGCTCTGTTTTGGGCTGCTTTGGTCATGTGGGCTTTGTTTTGTATAGTTGTAGTGCAAATAGCTTCACTAGCTTGGCATTTTAGGCCTCTAAACATGTTTTGCTTTGAATGATTGCATGTTGTAGTGTCTTTTAACATGTAATTTCAGTGTATATAGCTCTGTCACATGCTTATTTATTTCACTCTTTCATTGCTTTTGAGAGTTGTATCTTGAGTTTTGTTTGCAAGCTAGCATGTGAGCATGTTTTTCTAGCCTTTCATGCCTTAATTTCAGCATGTTTTAGCTATTGTTTTGGCATATCTTAACTCTGTCCAGAGCTGGTTTGGTCAGTTGAGGCTTGTATTGCATGGCTATAGTGTAATGGCCTTCACTAGCTTAATGAGTTAGGCTCTTAAACATGGCTTGCATGTGTTACTTGCATGATTTAGTGTTATTTTGCATGCCATGTCAGCACTGAAATATCTGCAACCTCTCTCTATTCTTCACTCTTTACTTTGTTTTGAAAGTGGCTCTGAGCCTCTTGTCGGCTTGAGTGTGGAATTGAGGCTCTCATGCCTAATGGTTTTAATCCTCTCTTGAGGGTTTCTACTAACCAATAGCATGAGGCCTCTTTCATGCTCAAGGCACTTGTGGTTCAAGCCCTCTTTCCAGTAGAGGACACTCACCTTGGACTAAATCAACTAAAGAATGAGTTGGTAATTTAAAATGAGTAAACAAAATGAACAAAGTAAAAGAGGCAAGATAATCATGTTGTGTTGCATTGCATGTGTTTGGATCAGATGTTAATCCAAGCACAAGAAAAATGGGACGTTTCATACCCAAAGTGATGAAACGTGTCATTTTTCTTGGTCACCGTCACCCTTAATCATGCGTGATAGGGTGCTGGTTATTTTGGTCTTGTTTGTGCACTCATTAACCTTGTACAAGCTTGACTCTCTAGCCATCATGCATTGAAAATGCTTGGTTGATGGCTTGAGAGCCAAGACCTACACTCCTTTAAGCTTGAGAGATGATAAGGAGGGTAGCAGTACATACATTTTTCAAAATGCATTGCTTTTTCTTTGTTTGCTCTCTGTTGCAGCAAAAGCAGAAGTCCAGAAAAGGGGGTGGCCATCGGCCACTTAAACTAGACGACCGACCAGTTGAGGTGGCCGATAGCCACTTTTTGTGGCTGACTAGCCACCGGTGAATTTTTGTACAAATGTGTTCCTATGTTGGAGCAGAGGCAATCTGCAAGTTGGTACAATTTTCGGTGATCAAAAGGGTGCAAACAGAGGCATCCGATGGCAAGGCAAGGGCATTTTCGGGTAGAGCAACCGAGCATGCATGCATCCCTCGCCCTTGAGGCCATTTAATCACTTTTTTTAACTTAGAATATGCTAGCTAATTCCTTCATACAAGTGCTGTAATTAAATAGTTTAATTTGGTTTGTAATATTTTAGCTAGCTTAGAATAGTTAGTTAATTTATTTCAATTGTTGTAATTAATTAGTTTAGAATAGTTAATTAGTTTGTTTTGTAATAATTAGCTTAGCTTAGTGTAGCTTAGATTATTCATTCGGACCCTCCTTTGTGAGGGCGTAATGTTGTAATAAGTGTGCGTTCGTGTGTGCATGTCTTCCAACCCCGCGTCTTTCTCCCTTTTATTTAACCGGTTTCGATAGTTAGATTAGGGATCATGTTTCAATTAGCATACCTTATGCTTGCATGTTAGCATCATTCATTTGTCTTGCATGCACTAAGGCTCGGCGCATCATTCAAACTGCATTGTCAAATTCAATACTTATTTGAATATCTGTTTCAAAGCATGTTATCAAATTGATTCATATGCCATATTAGTAGCGGAACCTATTAATTGTATTATTGCATGTGTTGCATTAGGCATCTAACATAGTTAAGATCATGCATTCTTTCTAATTAGCTTTCGTTTTGGCTTGGAGTACTCGGTAAGTTTTATGCTTTAGCATACTTGTATGAGTGTGAGTGTTGCCATGTTTCGCATGCTTGCCATGAGGCTATGTGCTTAAGTGATTAACTGCATGAATGCCTGTGGTTGAAGGCCTTGTTGTTTGAATTTGAACAATTCAACGAATGTATGTTTTAAGCCCACTTTGCGAAGTGGCAAATCATGTTTAAGCCCACTTGAGTTGACAAATCTGCATTTCTAAGCCCACTTGAGGGTGGCAAGTTCAAACCATTTTCGAAAGCAAACATGAGTTGAATTCGTTCCAATTCTTGCGATTTTAGTCTATACTTGCTTGTGTGCGTCAGATAGTAAAGTTAGCTAATAATCGGAATAAGAACACTAAAGGTTTATAAAACAACATATCATGATTAGTAGAGGCCGATCTTTGATTGGGCGAGCGGGGGTGCTCATTTCATGATATGTTGACGGACACTTTGGTGATGATGGACATGTGGCTTTTGGCACGAGTCAGGGTTTCCTAAATTTCCCAAAATAAAATATTTAGGTAGCGACTCTGTAATCTGGCAAAGCAGTCCAGTTTTGGTATTATTTGATTCAAAATCAATTTTCCAAAATGATTTGTCGGATTGGACTCTTTGGTGTTTATTAGTCTCACATTGCACTTTGTGAGATTAGATTCAGAATCGTGACAGGAGTCCGAACTGTAGGACCAATTCGAGCTCTCCGAAAGAGGGCGTGGAAAGTCGAGCTACAGTTTCTAGGAAAATTTTATTTACACAACAAATTATCTCTTTACACTCTCCATTTGAGATTTTTTTTTTCCAATTTTACCCATGTGTGAAATTACCTTTAAAAACAAAAGATAAAAATCAAATAAATTTGACTATCTCTTTACACCCATTACGTTTCAATCCCTACTTCTTTTCTTCATTTTTCATTTCTTCTTCTCTATTATACATCTACTTTCAAAAAGTGATAATCATAATGTTTTGATCATAAAAAAAAGCAATGGATGAATAAATAGTGATGAATGACTAGCAAAAAATGTGAAATGACAAGTTTTTTTCCTTTGTTTTTTATGTTTTTGTTTGTTTTTTGAGAAGGTTGTTCGACTTTTGTTCGGTGTACCAAAACCGAACAAAATCAAATAGTCTGAAATCACACTATAGAATAAAAAATATATATCTGGTAACCCATTACCGAACCAAAAATACTTGCTCAGTAAGTAACCAAACAAAAAGTACAATGTCGCGTAACTCATTACTATACATTTTCAGTTTTATTTTTCTAACATTTTTAATTTTTATTTTTGCTTTGAAGGATTATGCTTCTATTCATTGTAGCAAGGCTAGTAGAGGGAATGGAAATGAGATTCATGACATCGTGGCTTTGAGTCTAAGTGGGGGATTGTTAGAAAAATATACTAAAAGCTATATTTTTGTGTAATAGAATTTAGTATTTGATTTTAATAATATCAGTTATTCTAGTTTTAATGAGAATCATTATGAGTAATATTTGCATTATATTATTTGTCTAATGGCTTGCATTTGTGCCTTTTTGTAACGACCCCAAAATCTGTATCTGAAATTACTTTTATGTCCTTGTGGGTAAATGCATTTTAATTTAATGATATCTATTCAAATTGAGGAATTACCTGTTGAGTCACGGCTTTAAAATTGAAATTACCGACCTTTACGGGTTCAGAAATCAAAATTGAGTACTAGGGTATGTTAATGGGAATTTTTAGAACTATTTGGGAAAATTAATTAGAAATCTAATTTGTCTGATTCGTTAATGCACGTTTGGGTGGTTAACATGGTACTGCAAATTGAAGGCCTTAGAGGCTTTAGAAACCAGAACAGAGGACATATTTATGATCAGCACAATTTTTAGAGTCACCTGGGAAGTTTAATTAAAATTTGATTTCGTGCGATTCGTAAGGCCGCGTTTGGCTCTCCCTATTGTGTTAAGCCTATGTGTGTGTGTATATATATATATATATATATATGTGCCTTTGAGTTGTTGAACTCATCTCTTGGAACCTAAAAATATCTAAAGAAGAGAGAGAGGAAACTGTGAAAGGGAGAGAGAGAAGAGAGACAAAGCTTCTTAACAACCATGGTGGCTTTGAAGATGATTGAAGGGAATTGAAGGAAGAGAAAGAAGATCACCCATGGAAACTTGGGGGAAATTGAAGAGAGCTAAGAGATAGACAAAGATTGAGCTAGGTATGATAATCTATCTTGAAACCTTGTGTTTAAAGTATCAATTTGGTGGAATCATAAAGATCATGGAAGATTTAAACCCATTTGGGGTTAAGGTTTTATGTATGTATTTGCTTGAGCTAATGTCATGACCCGAACCCGCCCCTGTGGGTTAAGGACATAACCGGCCAGTAATCATGAGATTACCTACGGCCTCGAACCAAGACAAATGTATATTAACAGAGTTAATGGAGGCCAAACGGAAGTAGTTCAAAAACTTTGTCCATAGAGCTGTGCTTACATGGCACATCAATACAACCAAACACATATACATTAATAACTCACAACAGAAATGCAGTAGCATAAGTTCTGTACAAACAGGGTCATCCAAAAACTAAGTCAACCCATGAAAACTATATACAACATATACAAAGACTTCGCCAATATAACAACATAAAACAAAATGACAAAAGGCGAAGGCAAGTCTCGTGCGTGAGACACATGGGCTGACTCTCCAAAACTCGGTTGTTCCACACAAGCTTCACTGGGGCTAGGTCTGGACCTCTCTTGGCTCACCTACAAACACATGAATGAGCGTGAGCGATAGCCCAATGAATAATATCAAATAAGAAAACACAAACGATATGTAGAACAACATACTCCGAACGGACTTGGGCCCAATTCACATTTTTGTTTAACATTTGTTCTTCATTCCTATCAAAACGGCCTCTGGCCCACTCATTTATGTCAAAACAGCCTCTAGCCCATCCATCAATGTCAAAACGGCCTTCGGCCCATTCATTTATGTCAAAACGGCCTTTGGCCCATTCATTCATGTCAAAACAGCCTTTGGCCCATTCATTTATGTCAAAACGGTCTTTGGCCCATTCATTCATGTCAAAACGGCCTTTGGTCCATTCATTCATGTCAAAACGGCCGTTGGCCCATTCATTTATGTCAAAACGGCCTTCGGCCCATTCGTTCATTTGTATCAGACATTTGTCCATAATTCAAACTGGCAAACTCACAAGGCTTATAAGGAAATAAGCAATTGGACAACTGATAAGTTTCAAATATCGATATTACTCACAGTGATCGATTGGTTGGTTTGCCCTGGAGCTCGACCCTACACAGTCCATGAACAAAAAGAGAATATTTGACTTTTTGGTATGGGTTGTTGGCTTTTTGGCTAATTTAGTAGCTTTTTGGCTTTTTGGCTAAAAGGGTGGGTTCCCAAATGAGGCCTTAGAAGTGAAAGAGAACAGAAAACAAAACACAGAATGCATTTTCAAAACTTCAAAAAACAGGGTCCCCGCTCGAGCGTGGACTTCCCCGCTCGAGCGGACCCTTGAGGCCTGCAAAAGTACTAGATAGGTGAAAATTACGCTCAAGCGTTCATTCTGGCGCTCGAGTGGAAGGTTTCACTACATGGCTTCTCGCTCGAGCGTGAACTTCCCCGCTCGAGCGGACACCATGTCAGCAAAAAGTACTGGATATATCATTTTTACGCTCGAGCGTGAACTTGGACGTTCGAGCAGAAGTTCATTCCACATAGCTCCCCTCTCGAGCATGAACTTCCCTGCTCGAGCGGACATCAAGGTCGGCAGAAAATACTGGGAGCACGAAATTCAAGCTCAAGCGGCGGTTTCCCCGCTCGAGCGGACATCAAATTTCTGGGTCTTCCCAAATTGTGTTCTTGAGCTCAAATTTGACATTTCAACCACGTTTCTTGCATATTATGGCTCCAATTTCACATATACTTGTACTAACATGATATAAATACCAAAACACATCATCATGTAATTCAATTTCTTGAATCAAAATCATGCATGCCCCAAATTGACACCAAACTCAATTCCAATATACACATTCATGCACCCAAAGCTCTTATCTTCATAAATTGTACATGCATATGATGTATTGCCCCCATTTTCAACTTAGATGACACAAATGGTGATTATACATGAGCTTTAACCAAAATCCTACATGGATCATGTATTTTAAACTCAAACATGCAAATTCAAGCAATTACATACATGCATGCACACATGGGTCTTTAATACAACAAAATCAAACTAATTCATGTTCTTGATCCTCATTCAAACTTGAATTCGCAAGATGATAACTAAAAACACATGAATTACTCACCAAGGAGCTTTAATCTTCACAATCTATGGCAAATTCTTGAGTTATCTTCAAGACTTTCAAAGTTCAAGGGCAAAACTTGCACAATTCTTCTTCTCTCTCTCTCTCTATAGCCGGCCTTCACACCCTCTCCATGCCTATCTCAGATTTTTGAGTTAAAAAAGGAGCAAAGAGAGTGTATATGGCCATATAAAAAGTCCCACTAATGCTTATTTAATAATATTAAATAGTTGGGCACTAATTCACCAATTTAATCAACTTAATTTGATCCAAATCAATTTTCAATTAAATTTCACCGTAGGCTCTAAAAATTATGCCAATCACAATGGCGTAATCAATTTTGAGTTCTGTGGCCGATAAGGCCTTCAATTTAATTTCTGAAACGAAAAAATCAAACAGATATTCTTACGGTGAACAAATAGAAATTCAAAACCACATATTTTCACATAATGGCACACAAAATCATATTAAACACATAATCATACTTGGATTAATGACCAATTAACATATTATGGAACAGAGGTATCACAGTCTCCCCCCTTTTAGGAAGTTTGGTCCTCCAAACTTAATTTACCTTCGTCGGGAAACAAATGTGGATAGCGTAGTCGCATTTCCTCCTCTTTTTCCCACGTGGCATCCGTCCCATAGTGTTCTTTCCATTGAACTTTCACCATTGGGATGGACTTGTTTCTCAGTTGTTTCACTTGTCGGTCAACAACTCGTTCCGGTCATTCAGCGTACTCCATATTTTCATCCAAAGCTACCCGGTGATAATCAATCACATGAAGCGGGTCTCGGAGGTAACCCCTCAACATTGACACATGAAATACATTATGGATTTGTTCAAATCCCGGTGGCAAAGAACTCTATAAGCAACTGGACCGAGACTTTCCAAAATCTGAAACGGCCTAATGTAACGAGGCGACAACTTGCCATTCTTTCCGAACCTGACTTGGCCTTTCATTGGTGACACACGAATAAACACATGGTCACCGCATACTCAAGAGGTCTCCTTCGAACATCCGCATAGTTCTTTTGTCGATCCTGAGCTGTTTTGAGCCTTTGCCGAATGATCTTGATTTTCTCATAAGTGTCTTGCACAATTTTAGGCCCAAATACAGCTCTATCCCCGACTTCTGTCCAACAAATAGGTGATCTACACCTTCTACCATATAAAGCCTCGTATGGTGCCATATTGATGCTGGAGTGGAAGCTGTTACTATAAGCAAATTCTACAAGTGGCAAATAGTCTTCCCAACTCCCCTGAAAGTCTAAAGCACACATCCGAAGCATATCTTCCAAAGTCTGTATTGTTAGTTCTGATTGCCCATCTGTCTGTGGGTGGAATGCAGTACTAAATCTCAATTCTGTTCCCATAGCTTCCTGCAAACTTTTCCACAATCTTGATACAAATTTCGGATCTCAATCTGACACAATAGATACTGGAACTCAATGTAAACGAACAATCTCATCAACATAAATGGTAACCAATCTGTAAGCAGTAAATGTAGTTTTGACAGGCAAAAAATGTGCAGATTTAGTCAGTCTATCAACCACAACCCAAACAGAATCCATACCTCGAGAAGTCTGAGGTAGGCCAACAACAAAATCCATAGTCACATGCTCCCACTTCTATTCAGGAATAGGAAGAGGTTGAAGTAGACCGTCTGGTTTCTGATGTTCAGCTTTAACTTGCTGACATTGAAGACATTTGGACACATATTCTGCAATCTTTTTCTTCATCTTAGGCCACCAATAAGTCTGTTTCAAATCCCGATACATTTTATTGTTACCTGGATGCATAGCAAATACGGATCTGTGGGCTTCATCCAAAACCCTCTTCTATAGTTTCGGAATATTTGGGACACACATTCTGTCCCAAAATTTCAACACCTCATTCTCAATGCCAAACTCTGCTTTCGAACTTGTCTCAAATTCATCAATCACTTTCTTGAGGAATTCATCCTCCTTCTGTTTCTGCTTGATTTCATCAATGATTGCCGGCTCGGCTATAATAGCGGCTATTAATCTGCCCTATTCACACATTACCACTTCAATTTCAGATTTCTCAAAATCTTGCAAGATTTCTCAAAATCTTGCAAGATTTCTTTCTGTTTAGTAAGCATACAAGCAATACTCCCTGTTGATTTTTTGCTCAAGGCATCAGCAACTGTATTAGCTTTCCCAGGGTGGTACTGAATCTCAAGATCATAGTCTTTTATCAGTTCAAGCCATCTCCTTTGTCACATATTCAGCTCTCTTTGTGTAAAGAAGTATTTCAGACTCTTGTGATCTGTGTAGACTTCACACTTTGCTCCATAAAGATAATGTCGCCAGATTTTCAAAGCAAAAACAACTGCGGCCAATTCTAGGTCATGTATTGGATAATCCTTCTCGTGTGGCCTTAACTGTCGGGAGGCGTAAGCAATAACCTTTCCATTCTACATTAACACAGAACCCAAACCTTTATAAGACGCGTCACTGAAAATTACAAAATTCTCCGTACCTGAAGGTAGTGTCAAAATTGGTGCAGTAGTCAATCTTGCCTTCAATTCATGAAAGGCAGCTTCTCTTCCGTCGTTCCATTCAAACGGTTGCCTTTTCGTGTCAATTGGGTAAGAGGCACAGCTAATTTTGAAAAGTCTTTCACGAACCTTCAGTAATAACCGGCTAAGCCCATGAAACTGCGAACTTCTATCACATTTGTCGGTATAGGCCAATTCACAATTGCCTCTATTTTTTGTAGGTCCACTGAAATTCCTTCCTTGTTGATCACGTGCCCTAAGAAAACAACTTTATCCAACCAAAACTCACATTTCTTTAGTTTAGCAAATAATTTCATTTCCCGAAGTATTTGTAAGACAGTTCTCAAATGATGTTCATGTTCAAGTCTATCTTTAGAATATATCAAAATGTCGTCAATAAAAACCACAACAAATTCGTCAAGGTAGGTTTTAAAAATTCGGTTCATTAAGTCCATAAATGCTGCCGGGGCGTTAGTCACTCCAAATGGCATAACAAGAAACTCAAAATGTCCATACCTCGTTCTGAATGCGGTTTTCTCAACATCTTCTGCCTTAACTTTCATTTGATGATACCCAGATCTCAAATCAATCTTAGAAAACACCTGTGATCCCTGCAACTGGTCAAATAAGTCATCAATACGGGGTAGGGAATATTTGTTCTTTATTGTTACCTTGTTCAATTCCTGATAATCGATACACAGACATAGGGTTCCATCATTCTTTTTCACAAACAACACTGGTGCACCCCAAGGCGAAGTGCTGGGTCGAATAAACCCCTTGTCAAGCAGGTCTTGCAACTGTTCTTTCAATTCTTTCATTTCGACTGTAGCCATTCTGTAGGGAGTTTTAGAAATAGGCTGGGTGTCTGGCACAGTCTCAATGGTGAACTCTATCTCCCTGTCTACCAATTCCCCTGGTAATTCATTTGGAAACACATCTGGAAATTCTCTAACAATAGGGATATCATTCAATTCAGCATTCACAAATTATTCAGACAACACATAGCACAAATAACCCTGGCACCCCTTCCTGATCAGTTTATATGCTTTCATTGCAGATATCAAATAAGGTGGAGGCACTACCCCATTACCCACAAACACAATCTCTTTATGCTCTGGTGGTTTAACTACAACTCGTTTTGTCACACAATCGATGGTGGCACAATACTTGGTCAACCAATCCATGCCCAAAATTACATCAAAATGCCTAAAGTTCAAGGGCAGCAAATCTACATATAGGATAGCATCCTCAACACGCATATCACAAAACTGGTATATAGATTCACATAATACAGATTCCCCAGATGGAGCCGATACACATAGCAGATATGGCAGTAATTCTAAAGGTCTATTCAGTCTAGATGCAAATGCATATGTCATAAAAGAGTGTGTGGATCCGGAATCAATTAATACAAAAGCATCCTGATTACATATAGAAATAGTACTTGAGACAACTGCGTTGGCATTTCGTGTATCGCCCAGAACAAGCGCAAAAACTCTCTCTTATCTCACGGTATCTCCAGTGGTAGCAGATCTCAAAGTATTTCTCGGCTTCGGGATCGATGTAGTGGAACTAGCAGCTATCTTTTCCCCATTCTGATTACAATCTCAGGCCATATGCCCTTGTTTCCCACGTTTGAAACAGGCTCCTGACACACGGTAGCAAACTCCACAGTGCTTTCTGCTACAAATATTGCACATGGGAGCTGTGTCTCGGGAAGAATTTGGAGTATTTGAGGAGCTCGTATTTTGCTTCTTAAAAAACTTCTTCTTTGAAAAGAAGCCCTGTCTTTTGTTGCCTTTCCACTCTGTTGTTGGCTTAGCTTGTCTAGCTATGTTAGCCTCTGATATGATGGCCCTGTCTAGCATCCCAATGTAGGTCTCTAGCTTTAAGACATTCACTCTCTCTAAAATGTCACTTCGAAGCCCACCTTCAAAGTGTCTCACCTTTTTATAGTCAGTATCAATTACATGAGGTGCAAACCTGGCCAATTCGGTGAATTTGGCCTCATACTCAGCTACTTTCCTATCCTGAACACACTGCGGGAAGTACTTGTCGTAGAAAATTTCCAAAAATTTTGCCTAATCAGCATCTTTGTAATTCTCACGCATTAACATCCACCATCTTCTTGCTTCGTCTTCTAGCATAAAGGTGGCTAGAAGCACTTTCTGTGTATCCGAACACGAGAACACTTCAAACAGTTTTTCGATGCCGAGCACCCAAGCTTCAGCTTTCAAAGGATCTAATCCACCATGGAACTGTGGTGGTTTCATTTTCTTGAATTCCTTGGTGAGAGCTATGATTCAGTCATCATTTTGATTATCTGGCACAGGAGGTGCCGGAGGCAGAAGTGGAGGATGTGGCTGCTGCCACTGTTGTTGCCACTCCTGTTGCTGTTTCAAAGTTTCTACCATTTCCTGTATCAGTCTTTCCATTCTGTCCATTATGGCAGTAGAGGATTCCTCTATCTCATCACCTCTTGTTCTCACCATCTGATTAACTTACATTATACTTCATACAATAGATTTACAAGTATGCATATATTAAAGAGCATACATATTCGAATAATTGGCAAAGCAAGCAAATCACAAACTTATAACACATAATTGTTCACATGAATGCATCCTGGATCTTTTCTAGACGCTTATTGCTCTTTTGGACAAGTGTGTGAGTTATTAACTCGTGCTCTGATACCACTCTGTCATGACCCGAACCCGCCCCCGTAGGTTAAGGACATAACCGGCCAGTAATCATGAGATTACCTACGGCCTCAAACCAAGACAAATGTATATTAACAGAGTTAATGGGGGCCAAACGGAAGCAGTTCAAAAACTTTGTTCGTAGAGCTGTGCTTACTTGGCACATCAATACAACCAAACCCATATACATTAATAACTCACAACAGAAATGCAGTAGCATAAGTTCTGTACAAACAGGATCATCCAAAAACTAAGTCAACCTATGAAAACTATATACAACATATACAAAGACTTCGCCAATATAACCACATAAAACAAAATGACAAAAGGTAAAGGCAAGTCTCATGCGTGAGACACATGGGCTGACTCTCCAAAACTCGGTTGTTCCACACAGGCTTCACTGGGGCTGGGTCTAGACCTCTCTTAGCTTACCTACAAACACATGAATAAGCGTGAGCGATAGCCTAGTGAATAATATCAAATAAGAAGACACAAATGATATGTAAAACAACATACTCCGAACGGCCTTGGGCCCAATTCACATTTTTATTTAACATTTGTTCTTCATTCCTATCAAAACGGCCTCTGGCCCACTCATTTATATCAAAACGGCCTCTGGTACATCCATCCATGTCAAAACGGCCTTCGGCCCATTCATTCATGTCAAAACGGCCTTCGACCCATTCATTCATATCAAAACGGCCTTCGGCCCATTCATTCATGTCAAAACGGCCTTGGGCCCATTCATTTATGTCAAAACAGCCTTTGGCCCATTCATTCATGTCAAAACAGCCGTTGGCCCATTTATTCATGTCAAAACGGCCTTTGGCCCATTCGTTCATTCGTATCAGACATTTGTCCATAATTCAAACTGGCAAGCTCACAAGGCTTATAAGGAAATAAGCAATTGGACAACTGATAAGTTTCAAATATCGATATTACTCATAGTGATCGGTTGGTTGGTTTTCCCTGGAGCTCGACCCTACACAGTCCATTAACACAAAAGGGTCAACAACCATTCAATCCGTTCCCAAATTCACATTTCCTCTTTAGGCTTTATTCTTACCTCTTTAACTCAATTACAATGCTCAATGCATGCCTAAGAGTACTTAGAAGTGAAAGAGAACAGAAAACAAAACACAGAATACATTTTCAAAACTTCATAAAACAGGGTCCCCGCTCAAGCGTGGACTTCCCTGCTCGAGCGGACCCTTAAGGCCTGCAAAAGTACTGGATAGGTGAAAATTATGCTAGAGCGTTCGTTATGGCGCTCGAGCGGAAGGCCTCTCTACATGGCTTCCCGTTCGAGCGTGAACTTCCTCGCTCGAGCGAACACCATGTCTGCAAAAAGTACTGGATGTATCATTTTTACGCTCGAGCGTCAACTTGGACGCTCGAGCGGAAGTTCATTCCACATAGCTCCCCACTTGAGTGTGAACTTCCCCGCTCGAGCGGACATCAAGGTCTGCAGAAAATACTGGGAGCATGAAATTCACGCTCGAGCGGCGGTTTTCCCGCTCGAGCGGACATCAAATTTCTGGGTTTTCCCAGATTGTGTTCTTGAGCTCAAATTCGACATTTCAACCACATTTCTTGCATATTATGGCTCCAATTTCACATATACTTGTACTAACATGATATAAACACCAAAACACATCATCGTGGAGCTCAATTTCTTGAATCAAACACATGCATGCCCCAAATTGACACCAAACTCAATTCCAATATGCACATTCATGCACCCAAAGCTCTTATCTTCATTGTAAATGCATGTGATGTATTGCTCCCATTTTCAACTTAGATGACACAAATGGTGATTATACATGAGCTTTAACCAAAATCCTACATGGATCATGTATTTTAAACTCAAACATGGAAATTCAAGCAATTACATACATGCTTGCACACATGGGTCTTTAATAGAACAAAATCAAACTAATTCATGTTCTTGATCCTCATTCAAACTTGAATTCACAAGATGATAACTAAAAACACATGAATTACTCACCAAGGAGCTTTAATCTTCACAATCTATGGAAAATTCTTGAGTTATCTTCAAGACTTTCAAAGTTCAAGAGCAAAACTTGCACAATTCTTCTCTCTCTCTCTCTCTATAGCCGGCCTTCACACCCTCTCCATGCCTATCTCAGATTTTTGAGTTCAAAAAGGAGCAAAGAGAGTGTATATGGCCATATAAAAAGTCCCACTAATGCTTATTTAATAATATTAAATAGTTGGGTACTAATTCACCAATTTAATCAACTTAATTTGATCCAAATCAATTTTCAATTAATTTCACCGTAGGCTCTAAAAATTATGCTAATCACAATGGCGTAATCAATTTCGAGTTCTGTGGCCGATAAGGCCTTCAATTTAATTTCTGAAGCGGAAAAATCAAACAGATATTCCTACGGTGAATAGATACAAAATTCAAAACCACATATTTTCACATAATGGCACACAAAATCATATTAAACACATAATCATACTTGGATTAAGGACCAATTAACATATTACGGAACAAGTGTATCACAGCTAATTTGAGGAATTAGAAATCGAGTTCTATAATTTTGTTTATGAGTGGAGCTCAAGCTTATGGACATCATGAAATGAACTTTAGATTGTGCAAGAGTCAAGTGAATTTGTGGGTTTGTGGGTTATGTTTTAAGAACCTTGAAGATCATGAAAGATTAAGCATTAATCTTGAACTTTGAGGCAAAGATTGATTTGTTTGAGATGAAATTATAATTGGTTGATGTTAGTTTATCATGTTATGAAGCAATTTTACATATTTTTGAGTGATTTATGTTAGGAACCAAGCTTAAAATGGAAAGACCAAGTGTTGGAGCAAAAACCATTTTCGGACTGCAAAAATTGCCCAGAGCCGCACGTGCGTCCATGCCCAAAACCAAGTTTGATTCTGCTAAAAAGGCATGTAGTCCCGCACGTGCGGCCCTGTTTTCCGCACGTGTAGGGACAATCTTTTGCATCCGGACTCCGTTTTGAGTGATTCTTGAGCCTAAAATCAAGCCCCGAAAGTCTAGTTTCCAATGGTAGTGGTCTCACTCCCAAATTCTAAATACAAAATTAGATATTCCCAAATTAGTGAGAGTTGCTCACTTTCTGTCTACCAGTTTTGTACCATTTCTTCTTCTGACCCATTTTCCTATCAATTCCTCCTATCTTCTGAGACATGGATTATGAATTATTGAAGACTAATGAGTTTAGAACTGATATGACTAATTGATTAAAAAGTAAAGTAAGGAATCGGGTATATTCTTATAATACTATGTGCATTGTGTTTGTAGGTCCAGACGAGGACATCGTCCCACTATTGTCAGAAACTTATCACTGTGAGTAATAGTAGTGTGACGATATGTTATACTTACTTCGGGTGCTTATGATTTGTATATGGTTGTTGAGAATGACATATACAACTGCTATTATGCTTTGATTGGGTTAACGGACATGATTGAACAATGGCACTATTGTGGACCTAAGGTCGTTCTGTCTCTATTAATAAAAGTGGGCCTGAGGCCGTTATGATGTAAATTGATTATGATTCATGGCCAGAGGCCAAGGGAGGTAGTGTACATGTCGATGTTCTACCTACCCTACAATGTGTGGACAACTGTCGTTATGTGGGCCCGAGGCCGTTCTGTATTATCTGTGGGCCTAGGGCCATTCTGTATCATATATGGGCCTGAGGTCGTTCTGTATTATCTGTGGGCCTAAGGTCATTCTGTATCTTATATGGGCCCGAGGCTGTTCTGTATTATCTGTGGGCCTAAGGCCATTCTGTATTCTGTATCACATGTGGGCCAGAGGCCGTTTTGAGATATAATTATGAACAAGATTTGTGTATGACTTGATGAGCTTATTTACACTCTTTAAGACTATGCTCAATTAATTAACCTCCTTACATTGCTATTATTCACTGAGCCTTGCTCACCCTGTTATTATGTATATTTATGTAGGTGAGCCATCGGAGATTGACACTAGAGTTGTACTGAGGTTCGCCTGTCTGCCTAGTCACCTGGGGTATGTCTCCGTGTGGAGGCCTTATTTTGTGTTGGGGGTCATATAAATTATTAAGTCTTATGTAAGTGTGTGTGAGATCTATATAAATTCTGTGATTGTATATGTAACTCTGGGAATGTATTTAAATTCTTAAATCTAATTAAGCCATCATGCATGCACAAGCTCAATGGATGTTGTCTTTTATTGATATTGCTTCCGCTTAAGGCCCTGTATGTGGTTAAATATTATTCTAAAATTTTGTTTTGAGGCCTATGTACAGGTCAATCATGGACCAAACTTTTAGGGGCGGGTTTGGGTCGTGACACTTTTATTCTACAAAGTATGTGATTTGGTGTGTAGAATACAACTTATACACGGAAGATCAGATCACTAGTTCTTGTAGAATATAAGTGGGTCACAGTCTAAGATGGATTTGGACACTCTGTCTATACAACTGTAACATGGTGTTTAAGTAGGGTTGTCTTGACTACAAGAAACGCACTACTACAAAATCATAAATAGATCACACTTTTTTTGTGTGATGTATGTTATTTAATCACACTTTTTAAGTCTTGTCAAAGTGTAATCTTTTGGAGTGTGATTAAAAAGGGTCATTTTTAATAATCACATGTTTTAAGTGTGATTAATAACATTTAGATCACATCTTTTAAGTGTGATTAATAACTAATAAAACTTGTGATAATAAACATTTAGATCACATCTTTTAAGTGCGATTAATAACTAATAAAACCTGTGATAATAAATATTTAGATCACAGATTTTAAGTGTGGTTAATATCTAATAAAACCTGTGATTAATAATGAGATAAGATCACACGTTATATGCATTTCTCATTACAGTTAGTGCGTGTGATAAAAAAAGGGTTCAACATATTTGAAGAATAATCAATATTATTTTTCTATGCACATTTGAAGAATGTAATACACACTATATACTATGCTTTGAATCACAACTATATATTGAATGGAATAATGTCATGTATTTCATAAATGAAAGTTAAATGTTCAAAAGTATATACAAAGGAATTAATAATAAAAAAAATTAACTATGATTACATATATTAAAAAATGAAAAAACTTGAAAAATTAAGTTCTTGAATTCTTTGACCATATTTTGCATCTCTCCAAGAAATCTCTAATCTGAAAAATAAAAATACAAATTAATTCAGAAACCGCTAGAAGCATATAAATAAACTTACTATTTGTGGAGACTGTTCTAGTCTTACAAAAGATAAACTCGGACCTTTTCTCATCACACTGACTCTTCATCTCCTGCATCAATAGAAAAGGAATAACCACTTTGGTTGTTACTAGTATAAAATGTTTAGATTACCATATAGATATGACATATACATAGAATCAATAAATCCAAAATGAAAATCTTCAATGTATGGCCAGATATTTTAAAGTCACAAAATCAAATATACATAGAATCAATAAATCATATTGAGATCTCGAAGTGATTATATATTCCTTACCAACAAAAGAAATTGTTGATTAGCAATTTAAAGAACGGAATTTATATCATACTTAGAAATTATAACAACATCAATATATAAAACTATCCACCTATCTCTTATTTTGTTTAGGATCTTGAGGTGGAATGTCGTCCTTAGTTCTCACCCTATTTTTTGCTAAGATAGGATCGTGCTGAAAATTGCCTCTACCACCACTTTTCAACGTGTTTGAACATTTGCTCTATCTATAACAAACACATAGATAACAACAAAAGAACTACTAAAATTTTCATATGGTGCTCAAACGGAGAAGAGAAATCTTGACTTCCAAAACTGCCACCATTTTGCAAGGTGTCCCACTTATTTTTTAATTCATACTTCCTAGAATGGAGATCAAAATTAAAATGCTATTGTCACGCCTCGTATTTTATTACTCGGATAACATTACCAATATTCATTAATCAAGCCCATTTACAAATGTCAATTCATCATTTGATGAAATGATGAATAATTAAATATACATATTCCCTCTCGTGATACAACAATGACATTTTCATACAAATAAAAGAAATGTCCTGAGGCTTACAATAAAAGAGAGGACATTACTCTTTACAAAAAAAATAGTATTCAGCCAAACAAACAAATGAAGTTGTACAATCCAGTACTACATTACACTTATGAAATGGTAAAACCCATTGTTTGATCTTCAAATCCGAAAAGCATTCCTTATACACAAGAACATGCAGGGGTTGAGCAACCACTATCTCACCAACAATCTCATATTAAAACATTAGAAGATATGCGGGTACAACGGTACTCATACATATACATGAAATCAAATCATGTCAAAACCATATAATTCTATTACATAATCTCCTAGATCCAATTTATTTAATTAACCACAACTAGTTAACTTAAACAAATAAACATGGTTCAATAGTAATAGGACATACTTTTCCAATTCGTTCAATTATCCCATTGCCAATTGAATCAAATAACTAAACCATTCATAATGATATCTAACAAAGCATTGAATACATTTTTATACGGTCCTATGAGATGAATGCATATGCCATGTCATGCTTAAAGTATTTTTCTCATCTTTTGAAAATCTCGTGCACAATGCCAATTTAAAAACACATTAATCCAACAATTTCAATAAAATTTCAAGGTGGTAAATACGACTTTAGTAATCCCTAGGCTGGTGTAGACGTGCCCGAATGTCACGGGCTCCGCGCGCGAGTATGGCGCAAAATCCGTGTTGTTCATTGAGCTACTACAGTTCGGACTCAAAGTCACGGTCTTGAATCTAATCCTGCAAAGTGCAATGCAAGACCGATAAATAACCAAAGAGTCCAAATCCGGCAAATCGTTTTGGAAAACTGATTTTTATAAAGAAGTGCCAAACATGGACTGCTTCGCCAGATACAGAGTCGCCACCTAAATATTTTATTTTGAGGGAATTTAGGAAACCCTGACTCGTGCCTAAGGCCACTTATCCGTCATCACCATAGTTGTCTCGGCTCGGGAACTTGGGTACGAGAGGGGAAGGTCATGCAATGAGCACCCCCGCTCGCCCGATCTAAAGATCGGCCTTTACTAACATGATATTTTGTTTTTGAAAACACATGTGTTCTTATACCGGTTATCAACTAGAATTACTATGTGATGCGCACAACACACAAGTATAGACTAGATCGCCTAAGTTGGAACAAAACATTTCATGTTTGTTTGAAAATGGTTTGAAGGTGCTACTCGCAAGTAGGCTAAGACGTAGATTTGCCACCCTCAAGTGGGCTTAGAAAACATGATTCTGCCACTCTCAAGTGGGCTTAAAACTCGCATTTTGATAATTGTTCCAATTCAAGTCATCCAACCTTCACCCACATGCATTCAGGCAGTTATATCATTTAAGCAATTAGCCTCATGGCAAGCATGCTATCATGGCAACACTTACACACATGCAAGATGCTAAAGCATAAAAGCTTACCTAGTACTCCGAGCCAAAACAATAGTTAGTTAGTAATCAATGCATGATCATAGCTATATTAACAAGGCCTATTTCAACACATGCAAAATGCAACTAGAAATAGGCTCGGCTATTCTAAGATGTCATATGAGATGCAATTGATAATCATGTATTCAAGTAGGAATTGAAATACAATGCGGTTAGTATGATGCGCCAAGCCCGGTGTATGCAATACAGATGAATGGATGCAAACATGCGAGCATAGGAATGCTAATTGAAACATGACCTAGAACTAACCATCGTAAGCGGTTAAGTAAAAGGGAGAAAGACGTGGGGTTGGAAGACATTCACACACGCATGCACACTAATTACAAAATTCGCCCTCTCGACGGAGGGTCCAAATGAATACGCTAAGCTAGCTACGCTAAGCTAATCAACTAATCTAATAATCTAATTAGACTAATTATTACACAACCAAATTGAATAACTAGCTATAACTAATTATTACAAACCAACTAATCAAACAAATTAATTAAGTTACAGCACCAAATGCTAATTAACAAGTAAAGCACTAAATCAGGCTGCCTCAGCTCTGCCTTGAACAAGGATGGATGCATGCTCTCAATTCTCGTCCCGAAAAGCTCTCCAAATTCTCTTTTAGAGGTTCTGTCTGCAAGGTGCCCTTGAGAATTAGCTGCTGAATCTTACCAAAACAGTGTTGAGGAGTGCACCAGTGGCCTGCCGGCCATGAGGAGTTGCTGCCGACTCCTCTGCCGACCAAGAGTGCATACTGCCGTCCACAAATGAAGATCTGCCGGCCAAAGATGGGAGGGTGCCGGCCACTGGTGTGCTGTGACACCAAGCTGCAGCAGAACACAAAATAGAGAAAAGGGAGGGTCTACCAAGGGTATGTACGCACTATGCCACCCCATATCACCTCAAAACATCAAGGGAGAGGCATAATCGGATCCAAGACCATCAATCACGCATCTCGATGCATGATGGCCAAAGATCCAACACATGCAAATTCAATAAATGCATGACAAATAAGACACCAAGACCATCTCCTTATCATGAGGAATCAAAGGAAATGTAGACTAAGGGAGATTGGCTCATTTTATCACTTCAAGTATGAAATGAACCAATCTTCCTCGTGTTCAATTTGACATCCGATTGAACGCAATGCAAAACATGCAAACAACATGACATGCAAACAATCATGCTAATCTTGACATGCAAACATGCAATGTACCAAGCATGCAAAATGCAATGCAACCTAGACATGCAAACATGCAATGTACCAAGCATGGAATAACAACAAAACAGAGCAAGCATGCAACAACATGCAAAGATGGACAAGCATGCAACAACATGCAAAGACAAGCATGCAACAACATGCAAAAATGGACTTAAACTAAAATGGACAGACCTCAATCATGCCCAAATCAGTGGCCAAAATGATGAAATGATGACATGAAATACGAGACAAGCATGCACATGCTCTAGCCCACCAACTAAGCATAAAAGCATAACTCTCAAAAGTGCTCAAGGAGTGACAAATGTAAGAGTGTAGCAACACTATAAGCACTGAAATAAGGTATGAAATGATGCCAAATCATTCAATCAATACAAGCATGGCATGCTAGGGTCCTTAAAGCCTGAAGCTAGTAAAGAGGACTACAAAGGAGGCATGCAATATATGGCACAAGTGCATTAAACAACCATGGACAGAACTTAATTAGGTCTAAACAAAGACCAAAACATGCTAAGATGGAGGCTCAAGGACCTAGGCAAGATGGCATACATGCTAGACCACAAGCTAGGCAATGATGCACAACACTTAAAGGCACTCAAAGCATGAAAAAAGTGAAAACATAGTCATGCTATAAGCTCTGAAATGAAGTATTAAATGATGCCAAATCATCTAAATACCTCAAAGATAGCATGCATGAGTCAACAAAACATAAAGCTAGCAAGGCCAATTGCACTACAGCTATACAAAGCATGAAGGATATGGCAAAGGCAACCCGAAACAGTCCTAGAACATGTCAAAACGAGTCTAAAACATGTATGAAAGGAAGCCAAAATAAGCTAACATGAAGGGCATAAGGCGTGATGCATACAAGGCAAATAAGGTGGATTACACTACACCTATTAAGACCAAGCATGGGATGACTTAACCAGCAAAAATCAGAGTTATATCATGGCAAAATAACCCCAAATAAGCACTGAAATGAGAGCTCGCAAGCTCAGACATGAAGGCATACACAATGACTCATGTTAAGGCATAAAGGACTAACCCTCCAACGCATTGAATGAGTGACAGATGCAAATGCATGGCCATGAAACATGGACTAAAATCACATTATAAATGATGTCAAATCATTGAAATAGTCCAAGTAATGCATGCTAGTGGACTTGATGCACAAAGCTGACAAGCTAGAGTGCATTATAGCTATACAAAGCAAGTCATGCATGGCCAAAACAACACAAACCAAAGCTAGGGCATGCTAAAACATGGACAAAAGTTTCTTGAAGTTAAGCCTAAAGCATGCTAGAATGACATGTTAAAGCATGAGACACACTAGGCTAATTTATGGAATTGCACTACAAGTGTATAGAGCATGCAAGGGACCATCAAACCCACCCAAAACAGAGTCATGGCGTGCTAAAACAACACCAAAAATCTACTGAAATGGAATTAACATAAGCTAGAAAGACATGCTACTCCATTAAGCATACAAGACTAGTTTGTGAGATTTACACTACAAGTGTATTAGGCATGCATGGGGTGACCAAGACTGCCAAAGACAGAGTCATGGAAGGTCTGAAAAGTCACAAAAATGAGCCTAAACAAAGCCATGAATAAGTAAAAACACATGCTCATTTGGTTGTCCATCAACATAAGTAAACAAGAGAAGAGGAGGGGGGACAACCCCCTCCTATTTTGAGCCTCAAAATAAGTTTTCTACCACTAAAATTCCTCTAGAATTCAGTGGTTTTAAGGCCAAAAAGAATTTGTTTGAAAGGCCTTGGAGGATGGCTTAAAAGCAATACAAGCTAAGGAACAAAAGGGAGAGACAACCCCCTAACACAAAATAGGCCTAAACCAACATTTTTAGGACTGAAAAATAGAGTTTTATTTAGTTCAAAACCAAGCCAAAAACAGTTTGCAAAGGTGGTAAAACAAGCATGCAAAACAAGCTTAAAGAGGGTAAGAGGTCACCTTTGAAGCACAGCAGCAAAACAGTCCCAAATCTGAGCCAAAACCAGCCTTCAACAACCCAAAATAGGTTCCAAGGGACCTCAGCCCAGTGATATGCAACTTTGAAGAAGGATGCCTTGGCAAACTAGTTGTATATCTCTACTTCTATGCACAAAAGAACAAGAGAGAGAGAGAAATCTAGAGAGAGAGGCAGAGGTTTGACTCTGAAAATTGTAGAGAGAGAGGGAGTTTAGTGAGAGAAGCTCTCAAACTTGGTTAAGAAGTTCTCACCCTTGAATATGAGATATAAGGCTTCATTATATAGCAAAAATGGAGCATTTGGTCGAAAATATCTCAAGAGAAACAGCTGAAGCAAGTTGGAGCAAAATATCTGTCTAAAACTGATATTTTCATCAATGGTCGGCACATTTAACTTTTTTGGCCGGTAGCACACTGTTGTTGGCCAGAATGGGTCACTCTTGGACGGCATTGGCCATTCATGGCCGGCACACTCCATAGAGGCTGGCAGCAAAAATCAGTCCTAGTTCCCAACTTGAAGCAAGCCTAACTTCTTCATCTGGATTCCTTTTCAGGTCATTCTTGTGTGAAAATTGAAGCCCCGGAAGTAAAATTTCCAATGGTGGCAGCCTCATATCAAAATTCCAACTATGCAAAAAGTTATGCCTATTTTGGTGAAGCCGCGCAGTTTTGGTCCTACCCGGATTCATGCTGAACTTCTCCCAAACTAGTTTTCTTCTCTCCTTTCACAATTTTCTTCAACTCCAAACCCCTAAGTAAGGTTTTTTGAAAGATTTTTCAAAGAGTTCACCTCTCTCTCATTCATTTCCACTTTGTCCTTGCTCTGTTTACCGAAAGGCGTAACTTTTAACAAAATGCAAGCGTCGGAACATCGTAGAAACTTGTTTCAAAAATATTTTGAAAGAGAGGGTTTTAGGGTCTAAAAACCATTCAAAATAGCTTTGGTCCAAAATGAGGTGTAAGGTTGGGGGGTTTGACCCTCTTCTTGCCAAAGAAATTGAACCTTTGTCGTGCACATCTTTCACCACCCAGTAAACCATCAGTAGCGCCCAAATCTTAAGGGCGGTAAAAAATGGGGTGTCTACAGTTGCCCCTCTTTGACAGAACTCGAAAGTCAAGAAGTGACGGGAGTGAATGTCAAAGCCCAGAGACGACCCATTTTTGGCAAGGCTGAAGACGTAGACAAACAAGCAAGATAATAAAGAGATGCGTCCGCAGACAGTGGCAAGATGCAAATGACAAGCACAAAGCCAAACATAACTTATGATCATGCAAAGAGAGTTGTAATGAAGCAATTATGCACAATAAATGCAACAATTTAAGCGAATGAAACAACAGTCCTACACATTTCTACGGAAAGGATGTAAGAAAATTAAGCGATCTTAACTACGGCTCACGTAGGAAAGATCAAAAGCGGCTACAGGAACACCCAAAGTCTCAGACAAGATGCCAACGCGTTGCACGTGAACGGAAAAGGGGTGGTATAAGCATTGGAACATGTTCCAAATGCTCTTAACCAACGAGGGAGAAACATAGGGACATGTCCTGGTGTTTCGGAATAAGAAGGAGAAACATAGGGACGTATCTCGGTGTTTCGGAATAAGAGGGAGAAACATAGGGACATGTCCCGGTGTTTCAGAATAAGAAGGAGAAACATAGGGACGAATCCCGGTGTTTCGGAATAAGAAGGAGAAACATAGGAACGTGTCCCGGTGTTTCGGAATAAGAGGGAGAAACATAGGGACATGTCCCGATGTTTCGGAATAAGAAGGAGAAACATAGGGACATATCCCGGTATTTCAGAATAAGAAGGAGAAACATAGGGACGAATCCTGGTGTTTCGGAATAAGAGGGAGAAACATAGGGATGTATCCCGGTGTTTCGGAATAAGAGGGAGAAACATAGGGACGTATCCCGTTGTTTCGGAATAAGAAGGAGAAACATAGGGACGTATCCCGGTGTTTCGGAATAAGAGGGAGAAACATAGGGACATATCCCGATGTTTCGAAGTAAGAAGGAGAAACACAGGGACATATCCTGGTGTTTCGGAATAAGAGGGAGAAACATAGGGACGTATCCCGGTGTTTCGGAATAAGAACGAGAAACATAGGGATGTATCCTGGTGTTTCCAAACAAAGGAGCGTGCATAACAATGCAAGTGGAAAGTGCATGACAACGCAAGTGAAGAGGTGTACATGACAATGCAACCTAAGATGAATTCCAAACACGCTAAAATCATGTGAGGAAAGGAACACTCTAACCACGCTAAAATCGTGAGAAGAGGACTAAAAATAACCGCCCAGGTGCGCGCACAACGCAACTTGAGATAAAACACGCCTAGGGCAACGTTTCACACATCCTGAGATAGCACCGGAGGACAACGATCCTAAACGCTGCACAGCGTAAAAGGATAAACGATAGAAGATAACACAAGATGAAAATAAATGCAATAAGTGCGATGATACGATACATGTTACAAGCAATGTAGAGCATGATGGTTAGGGAATGCAATAAACAAACAAAGCGACGCTTTAGAAAGCACCTCATGGGGCGAGTGATGATGAACCGCTCTACTCTGACGGGGATCTCCTCTTGTGTTCCTCGAACCCTTACCATGTGTTCTTCGAACTCTTTCCTTCAACTCACAGTATAAAGGTTCTGATATGCTGACAAGGATTTGTCACGTAGAACACTTTGGATGCCGCCTTTCTTCCTAACCATATTCACAACTTTCCCTATTCTCCAATGGGGTGATAGACTAGGTTGGTTCAGTATCCAGAATTGAGGTGCATACATGCTATCTCAACATATGGGGCTTCCATACAGATTTCAAGCCAGAGATACACCCCTGGGTATTTAAACTTGACTTTAGTCTCGAAAATTCCAAACCTTTGTGTTCTAGGTATCAGCCATTCGAACTCTAGTTTCCACCGTCACAGTTGGTCTCCTAGGAACTCATTGCAAACACAGCCAAGATAACTTTGGCGGAGAATGGTACTCAGCGAGAGCACTTCTGATTGCCATTCTGGCTTAAAGCAAACTCGATCTTGAGCTTGAGGTAGAGGCACACTCATACTTCGGAGCATTGACAAGGCCCTGAAGAGGTACATCCAGAATACAATCACGGAATTTGCTAAAGTCGAAACAAACTCAGATGCCCGACATTTTCCCTCTTTTCTTTTGATTTGCAGTCCGGAACCTATATAGCTTCAGATAGGTCCTGGTTTTACTGTTCTCACATGACCTAGGTTGAACCCTGCAGTTTTATGAAAGAAAGAAACCTATTTTGCACAAATGTGGAGAATGGCATAGCACTCTGAGCACAAAACGATTTTTGAAATTGAGAAGTGAGTTCTCGACCGGGTATTGAGACTACGACTGAACACAGCGCACCACGACTCGACAAAGAAAAACAAAAGGTAAACAACCTAAACACATCGAGTAACACTCGAAACGACTCAAAACAAGAAGCAAGACACACAAAACAAGAGACACGACACTCAGACGTATTCTAATGGCGAGAGACCTCTCAGTTCACGGCGAGCCCACAGCTTCTTCAGGTAATGTGTCCCACCCTTTCTCGTTTGTGATCTCATATCACTCTGACACTCAATCTCTAGTTTTTTGGGAAAAAAAAAAAAAACCTTTTTCTCACTTTTTCTCTCAGCGCACATCTCTCTATTCTTCAATCTCTCTGATTTTTTTATCCCTCCCCTTGGTGGTTGATGGATAAATAGGAATTTGTGGGCTCTTGCCCCTAGCATTCTGCCAGATTCTCTTTCTTCCGCTCACAACGGTGAGCTTTTCATAGAGGGATTGCACTATGACTGGGTGTGTAGCAGATCAACAACTGACATCGGTTGACAATGTGCTTGGCCAGCTCGGATGTGATCAGACCTGTCCAGATGAGGGAGCGGAATATCTTGATCCATTCCAGTTCGTGCTTCGCACTTAGCTTGATACCTCGCTGCTTGGAGGGTGAGAGAGCTTTCAGCCCTCTGTTGTTAGCTTCAGTTATGCCTTTTTCTGGTAGGTAGAGTGCCCTTTCTGGCAAGTATGTTGACAATGGGGAAAAGACAAGAAGCCTGACTCAACTGTGCCCCTAGTTCATCATTTTGACCATTTTTTGTTTGGGTTTCTACTAAAACAATTTTGACCAACATGAGAGTTAGATTAACATGCTTGTTCGATTTTCTAATTTGAAATCGTGCAAGTCAGACTATGAGCACTGAAAATTTTCGTTTTTCGAGTCCAAGAAATGGTCTAGTTTTGGAAAAATGAAATAATTTTCGAGAGAACATAAGTCAACCTCATTAAAAATTCTCAAGAACTATTTTTACAAATGGCCACTGCTCAACCAACACAGAATTTACTCTTGAGATGCACAACCTCAGATCCAAAACAATGGAAAATTGCCCCTTGTCTAAATGGCATTGCACGGCAACGGAAAGTTGCCCCTTGTCTGAATGGCACCACAGTGCACTGTAATCAGTCCTCAAAGTGACGATCACAATCGAACTCTCGGATACAGAGAAGACAAAGATGATAAGAACCATTACATGGACACAGTCGATTTAGAAATGTTTATGGCTGGACTTCAGAATGAAGTTGCCTACGTATCCCAAAGATGGGAATCAAGCCTGACGTAGTTCCGAGTCAGGTTCACTTGGGTGTTAACCTCTCCTTTTGCGCTCTAACTTTTGCCAAGGCTGCCCTTTCTGGGTTTTCAACCTTGCGAGCTTTGTTTTTCTTTTCTTTTCATTTCTTTTCTTAATTTTTCATTTTCTTCATTTTTTCATGTTTTCTTTTTTCATTCTTTGCATTTTTTTTTCTTTTTCTTGCTCTAACTTTTGCCTGGGTCGCCCTTCTGAGTTTTCAACCCAGCGAGCCTCTTAAGGGTAAAAGTGTAGCTTTGTCCATGTTGAATGGTTTGAGGATCTCGAAGCCATCTGAATCCAGGAGAATGGCTGTTGTTCGCTGATGATGTGGAAGTCCATCCAATGGAGGGTGAATTTGCCCCTAGTGTTGTGGGTAGGAACTTGATTGTCCTTCAACAATACTTTCTTCTTTCCTCCCTTCTAGGATTTGGCATTCTTGCCGATCTTCGTTAGCTTGAGAAATGTCTCAATTTTTGACTCTTCGAGCACATCTGACATTTTTGTGCCCCTAGTTCAAGGGCTGCTTCTTATCTAGCTTTGCAAGCTTCCTTTGATCACATCTGATCTTCTTGCCCCTAGTTCATGGGCTTCTTCAAATCTGGCCATACAGGCTTCACGTTGTGGTTGACCGTTGAACATTCTGAATTCAAGTTCAAGGTGCAAAAGGGGTTGAGTCTTGAGGCTGAGAGTGACCCTAAACTGCACAATCTCAAGAGCGATTCCACACAGGTCTTCGCAGGACGGCGCAAAGCATTTTTTGAAATCTTTTAAGAAAGCGACTAATCGCTCGCACTAAAGACAGTGTAGAACCAATCTGGATCAAGCCAGGATCCTTCTCAGTACTCACATTAACACGCATGATCTCATTCATTAAGGGCTTAGCACACCTCTCTTTCTCCCAATTGATCAAATTTTGCAAAACCCAAGGAATTCCTTCCTTTTTGTTTTCATCACAATGTTCGAAAAAAAGTTTTGAGAAAACTTAGGTCAAATGCAATGCTTTAAAGACACAGAAAAGTCAGGTGAAAAGCACTATCGTTTCATTCAAACTTTCTGACACAACTGGCTCAAAGCAAAAACAAGCACAAAAGCATGAAAACCACTGCTGTTTCATTATGATCTTCTGGTGTAACTAGCTCCATGGCAGAAATAGACTCAAAAGAAAGAGAAAAGACAAACACAAAACAGGCAAGTGATGTTCGAGGTAACACCCCTGAAATCACCCAACTCTAACAAAACAGGACTGACTCGATACAACAAGACAGACCCGACTGACTCAGTACAAAAAGACTGACTCTACATAAAACAACAAAACTGACCCAATACCCAAGTCAGAAAGCACAAAAGTTAGCATTCGTAAATGCTCAAAATAGTGCGTGCCATACGCCACATTTGAGTAAACTAAGCGCCGCCGACAGGTGATTCACCCCCCGATCACATACTCGTACTATCCCCCAAATTCATTGATCCAGTGACGATAGACTTTGCTGAGCTTGGTGGGATGATGACCTCGTTGTCAATCAAATCTTGTACTTCGTGGCGAAGACGAAAGCAATTGTCGGTGCTATGACCGGTTTGTTGATGGTACGCACAGTATTGGGCAACATCATGCTTAGTTGGAAGAGGATTCGGGAGAGGCCGAGGCTCAAGGGGTTTGAGATGACCATGTCCAACAAGGATTTGAAGAGCCTAGGATAAAGGCATGTAGAGAGCATGAAAGACCCTGCGACCTCGGGGTTGATACTTCGAGGTTTGTGGATTTTTGCTGGACGCACCAGCAAAGGGATCGGCAGGTGCTGACTTGGTTTTTTGATCTCTTCTGGGTGTACCCTTAGAGCTCAAAGGATCGTTTCTGGTATGACGGCCCTTCTCCCAGTTTTTCCCTTGATTTGAACTGCTCTCATTCTGAGTGGCGAAAGTGTCCTCCACAGTTTTTGCAACCACTGCGAGCACTTGTTGTTTGTTCAGTCCGTCGACTTTCAAAGCCTTAACAACCCACAGAAGGTGTTCATAGGGATCGATGATTGCCTCTACCTTGTTCTTTCCACTTGCCTCAGCTTGGTCGAAAGTTTGGGTTACTACATCAGTGCGAAGTCCTATTGTTGTCGACATGTCATTGCCCAGACTTGGGATGGCTTCAGGTTGGCCAATTTCAATCACAATTCGTCCCAGGAGTGGGGGTTCTTCTGGCGTGAAATTTCCAGCATGTGTTGTGGTCGATGGCAGAGCTGATAGTCCAAGGGCTAGATCAGCCACAGTTCTCTGAAGATCGCCAATCATTCCCATTAGCTCGAAAGCAGTGGGCTCACGGGTTTGAGATGGTTGGGGTTCCAAGACTGGATATATGGTTGGTGCCCCAGATGGGCGTTGCATTTCAGCATTAGTCTCACCCTGCATGGCGATTTCCTGGGTTAATGCCGCCACTGTGGCCACAGCCTCTTCCGAACTCTGTGACATCACAGTCTGCTAAGTCTGAACAAAAGGTGATGTAACTGGTGATTGCTGGATCAGATGAACTGGTGAGTCTTGACTGGCCTTTCTCTGCCCTGCCTCAGCGGAGGAACACTGGTTACTATGAACTGAATGTTTGACCTGGCAAAGTCTATCAGCAAAAGTCCAATATACTCGGGGGATATTGGAGCCTTCTGAAGCTACGGTTCCAAGACCACCGAGCAACACAAAAAACAAGCAGTATCTTAGCCCAATTTCATTGGAACAGATACTAGCAAAGTTGAATGACTGTACTCTTTACTGAATTCTGCCCCAAATTCTGCCTGTAAACTAATACCCTCAGGCAAAACTAATTCCCAAATACTGACGCCCTCAGGCCTGATACTCGGACTTGCAAACTGATATGTGCATTCCTATTGAGGCCAACTCTAAAAGCACATAACAAGCAAGTGAGAGCCAAAAACACCCCTATGGAGGTGTAAGGTTTCCCTGTCCTATTTTCTCAGGAGCTAGGGTTTCACTATGCACGCAGCGGCTTCAAACAACCTATAATCGGGTAAGCAACATGTCCTAGCTTGGAATGGTCACTACAGTTTCCGATATGCACTAGGTCGAATGGTCAAAAAGGGTGCCCCGGTAAAAACCGGGGTTCCCGTCGTGGTAGAGCCCGCAACCGGTCAACCTTATGGCACGCGTCGCAAAGCGAGCCTCCGACAAACCGTTTAGGAATAGTATACGGCAAACACGGTGTCCTAGGTGCACCAATGCAAATGCAATGCAAAGAGACACATAAGCATAATCAAAACAAGATATCATGAGTTCGAGTCAAGTTCTCTAAATCCCCAGCGGAGTCGCCAGAAATTGTAGACATGCCCGAACGTCACGGGCTCCGCGCGCGAGTATGGCACGAAATCCGTGTTGTTCATTGAGCTACTACAGTTTGGACTCAAAGTCACGGTCCTGAATCTAATCCTGCAAAGTGCAATGTAAGACCAATAAATCACCAAAGAGTCCAAATCTGGCAAATCGTTTTGGAAAACTGATTTTTTATAAAGAAGTGCCAAACATGGACTGCTTTGCTAGATACAGAGTCGCCACTTAAATATTTTATTTTGAGGGAAATTAGGGAACCCTGACTCGTGCCTAAGGCCACGTGTCCGTCATCACCAAAGTTGTCTCGGCTCGGGAACTTGGGTACGAGAGGGGAAGGTCATGCAATGAGCACCCCCGCTCGCCCGATCTAAAGATCGGCCTTTACTAACATGATATTTTGTTTTTGAAAACACATGTGTTCTTATTCCGGTTATCAGCTGGAATTACTATGTGATGCACACAACACACAAGTATACACTAGATCGCCTACATTGGAACAAAACATTTCATGTTTGTTTGAAAATGGTTTGAAGGTGCTACTCGCAAGTAGGCTAAGACGTAGATTTGCCACCCTCAAGTGGGCTTAGAAAACATGATTCTGCTACTCTCAAGTGGGCTTAAAACTCGCATTTTGATGAATTGTTCCAATTCAAGTAATCCAACCTTCACCCATAGGCATTCAGGCAGTTATATCATTTAAGCAATTAGCCTCATGGTAAGCATGCTATCATGGCAACATTTACACACATGCAAGATGCTAAAGCATAAAAGCTTACCTAGTACTCTGAGCCAAAACAATAGCTAGTTAGTAATCGATGCATGATCCTAGCTATATTAACAATGTCTAATGCAACACATTCAAAATGCAACTAGAAATAGGCTTGGCTATTCTAAGATGTCACGTGAGATGCAACTTGATAATCATGTATTCAAGTAGGAATTGAAATACAATGCGGTTAGTATGATGCGCCGAGCTCGATGCATGCAATACAGATGAATGGATGCAAACATGCGAGCATAGGAATGCTAATTGAAACATGACCTAGAACTAACCATCGTAAGCGGTTAAGTAAAAGGGAGAAAGACGTGGTGTTGGAAGACATTCACACACGCACGCACACTTATTACAAAATTCGCCCTCTCGACAGAGGGTCCAAATGAATACGCTAAGCTAATCAACTAATATAATAATCTAATTAGACTAATTATTACATAACCAAATTGAATAACTAGTTACAACTAATTATTACAAACCAACTAATCAAACAAATTAATTAAGTTACAACACTGAATGCTAATTAACAAGTAAAGCACTAAATCAGGCTACCCTAACTCTGCCTTGAACAAGGAAGGATGCATGCTCTCAATTCCCATCCCGAAAAGCTCTCCAAATGCTCTTTTAGAGGCTCTGTCTATAGGGTGTCCTTGAGAATTAGCTGTTGAATCTTACCAAAACAGTGCTAAGGAGTGCACCAGTGGCCTACCGGCCATGAGGAGCTGCTGCCGACCCCTCTGCCGACCAAGAGTGCATACTGGCGGCCAAAGATTGTAGCACTTGTGCCTTTTAAAGCTTTTGGTAAATGTATTTGGACCCTTTATTCTATTTTGGCAACCTTTGGTGTTGTTATACTTTAGTTTTGGAGGAGTACAAATTGATTTAAACTTGTTGCGTTTGGTTATTCGCACTTATTCTTGTCAAAAGTTCCTTGGAGACTTAGAAATTTCATTCTAGGGTCGACCCTTACTTGTTGATGAAGTTCTGGAAGTGTTGCTGGAAAATAGGGTAGACACCAGACTGGGAGAGGATCGACCCTCTTCTGTCTGTGTGTTGGTTGCTGGAACATAGGGTAGACACCAGTCTGGGGTAGGGTCGACACCAGCAGTGCAGTCAAGCTTAGTTTTCCCAGATTTTCCTCTTTGGGGTCGACACCACTGTTGCAGGGGTCGACCCCTGCAGATATTTTTTCAGATTTTAGTCTGACTCTTAGCCCTACTTTTTAGGGATTTTGACTTGATATTTTGGGTTGACTTTGGGGCTTATTTCTAATTTTACCTAGTGCTATAAATAGGCTCTCACTTGACCCTTTTCTTTATTTTTCTTCTTGTCTTTTCTCCCTCTAAACCGTATCACTCTCTCTCCCTCTCCAAAATCACTTTTGCTCAAAGATCTCTAGATCTACTCACCTAGAGTGATCTTTTCACCATGGTCCTTTGAGATGGATTGTAAATCTCGTCAAGGGCTTCCTTTTGGTCCGAGTGGTTCGTGGTTTCGACGCCGGTGATTTTTGGGTGGTTTTCTCTCCTAAGTTTGAGGTAGGGATTTCTTTGGTCTTTTTCAATACTACTTTTATAGATAGACACGTGGTAGTTTTATTGCATAAAAACCATATTCACTATGGGTTTTTCTTGAAAAACATGAAAGGGGATCTAGGGTTTGATACTCATGATTGGTATTGTTAAGCTGTTTGTTGTTGAGTTATTTTGGAAATGATTTACTATGTTTATGAAGAAAGGGAGGAAACCCTAGTTTGTTATTATTGATATAATGGATTTAAAAAGGGGGAGGGAGTTGAATAATCTTTATATCTTGCTAATATGGGTTGATTAATTGTGTTCATATCAAAATAACACAAAAGAGAAGTAACCACGGTGTTGGTATTGTTTCAGACTAATCACGGGATGTTGAGTTGAGTTATGGTTTTGGTACTATGGAATTGATTTTGTAAAATAAAGGTGATGGATTTGGTTTTGGTTTTGTAAAATGATGAGAATGAATTTTTAGAAAATGGTTAAGGTTGTGTGGTTCGGAAAATAACGGAAAGTGGTCTTCTGAAGGAAAATGAAATCACCACCCTTTGTAAATCGATAATGAACTTGAGGTTGGATTTTGGAATTTCTTCACATACTATTTTTACATATTATTTCTTCAATTGGACTGTAAGTCTAGTGAGAATTGGGTTTGTTTTTCTTTCGTGAGAAATGTAGATATGGATGGATATGAATTTAAATGGTGGCGTTGGATATTTGAAATCTCTCACTTATGAAAGTATGGATAGTTTATCTATTTGGAAATCATATATATATATATATATATGTTTAGAAATATATGTTTTGGGTTATCGGTGGAGGATTGTCATGATTGTTGTAGAAACTACATGATGATTAAGTGAATTGAAACTAATCATTTGAAATATGTCATTGAATATGATAGTGGGAAGAACACATTGAATATGTGTCTTTATTGATCATAGTACAATATAAAGAGTTTAATACATTGTATATGTATATTATTTGGGAGGAGATAGGAGATGTACTCCATACGTGTGATTATATGCTTTATTACATTGTATATGTATATTGTTTGGGAGGAGATAGGGATGTACTCCATATGTGCATATTTGCCTTAATACGTTGTATATGTACCTTTGTTTGGGAGGAGATAGGGGATGTACTCCATATGTGTGATTATATGCTTTATTACATTGTATATGTATATTGTTTGGGAGGAGATAGGGGATGTACTCCATATGTGCATATTTACCTTAATACATTGTATATGTACCTTTGTTTGGGAGGAGATAGGGGATGTACTCCATACATGTGATTATATGATTTAATACATTGTATATGTGTCCATGGTTTGAGAGGAGATAGGGGATGGACTCTCAAACCTGTTTGGGAGGAGATAGGGGATGGACTCCACTGATACAGCAAATCTGTGTATCACTTGAAATATGGAAGTGTTGAAGTATGGAAGTATTTTAATATGAGTTATATTCTCATGTGAATTGTGAAGTATGGAAGTGTTTTAATATGTGTTATAGTCTCATTGAATTGTTTAGCCAGGTTCTGAGCCATAGTTATGAATCGAAACTGTATAAGTGAAGGAAATTGAAATGAAAAATGGATGTACTTGATGTTGAATTGAAAGGTGTTGTAAGTTGGTTTATAAGTGTCAACCATATATCAAATGCTATTGTTTTAGTTATTTCTCATAATGAGTAACATGATGAAAGAAAAGTAAATTGCTAATGTTGTTGAATGAAAAGAATGTTTTTGAGAAAAGTTCCTATATAAGTATATTTTTGTATAAACCGTCACATTATGTATATGATATGATTTGATGCATTCATGATCATAGCTATCTGTATGTTGCTATTATTTAGAATCATGTTGAGATCCCTACTGGACTTTACGTTCATTCCACGTTGTTAATCCTTTTTTAGGTGAACATCGAAAGGGGTTTCAAGATTGAGGATCTCCTTTATGTGTTGGCCACGGGGCCTTTGATTTGTAGGTGGAATGCCATTGATGTAAAAGGGTTAAACCCTTTCTTTTAGTGTTAAAGATGTAAGCATGCGGGCGATTCACTTAGTTATGTACATGTTGTATTTTCGGATGAGAGAATCTTTATTTATTCTTACAAATGATGTAAAGAGTTTCCGCATGTTATCTCTGTAATTGCATAAACTTAATGAATTTGGTAATGGACTCCGAGTAATAAAATGTGGGGCGTGACATGGGAGGGTGCTGGCCACTGGTGTACTGTGACACCAAGCTACAGCAGAGCACAAAATAGAGAAATGGGAGGGTCTCCCAAGGGTATGTACGCACTATGCCATCCTATATCACCTCAAAACATCAAGGGAGGGGCATAATCGGATCCAAGACCATCAATCACGCATCTCGATGCATGATGGCCAAAGATCCAACACGTACAAATTCAATAAATGCATGACAAATAAGACACCAAGACCATCTCCTTATCATGAGGAATCAAAAGAAATGAAGACTAAAGGAGATTGGCTCATTTCATCACTTCAAGTATGAAATGAACCAATCTTCCTCGCGTTCAATACGACATCCGATTGAACGCAATGCAAAACATGCAAACAATCATGCTAATCTTGACATGCAAACATGCAATGTAACAAGCATGCAAAATGCAATGCAACCTAGACATGCAAACATGCAATGTACCAAGCAAGGAATAAGAACAAAACGGAGCAAGCATGCAACAACATGCAAAGATGGACAAGCAAGCAACAACATGCAAAGACAAGCATGCAACAACATGCAAAAATGGACTTAAACTAAAATGGACAGACCTTAATCATGCCCAAATCAATGGCCAAAATGATGAAATGATGACATGAAATACGAGACAAGCATGCACATGCTCTAGCCCACCAACTAAGCATAAAAGCATAACTCTCAAAAGTGCTCAAGGAGTGACAAATGTAAGAGTGTAGCAACACTATAAGCACTGAAATAAGGTATGAAATGATGCCAAATCATTCAATCAATACAAGCATGGCATGCTAGGGTCCTTAAAGCACGAAGCTAGTAAAGAGGCATACAAAGAAGGCATGCAATACATGGCACAAGTGCATTAAACAACCATGGACAGAGCTTAATTAAGTCTAAACAAAGACCAAAATATGTTAAGATGGAGGCTCAAGGACCTAGGCAAGATGGCATACATGCTAGACCACAAGCTAGGCAATGATGCACAACACTTAAAGGCACTCAAAGCATGAAAAAAGTGAGAACATAGTCATGCCATAAGCTTTGAAATGAAGCATTAAATGATGCCAAATCATCTAAATAGCTCAAAGATAGCATGCATGAGTCAACAAAACAAAAAACTAGCAAGGCCAATTGCACTACAGCTATACAAAGCATGAAAGATATGGCAAAGGCAACCTGAAACAGTCCTAGAACATGTCAAAATGAGTCTAAAACATGTATGAAAAGAAGCCAAAATAAGCTAACATGAAGGGCATAAGGCATGATGCATACAAGGCAAATAAGGTGGATTACACTACACCTATTAAGACCAAGCATGGGATGGCTTAACCAGCAAAAATCAGAGTTATATCATGGCAAAATAACCCCAAATAAGCACTGAAATGATAGCTCGCAAGCTCAGACATGAAGGCATACACAATGACTCATGTTAAGGCATAAAGGACTAACCCTCCAACGCATTGAATGAGTGACAGATGCAAATGCATGGCCATGAAACATGGACTGAAATCACATTATAAATGATGTCAAATCATTGAAATAGTCCAAGTAATGCATGCTAGTGGACTTGATGCACAAAGCTAACAAGCTAGAGTGCATTATAGCTATACAAAGCAAGTCATGCATGGCCAAAACAACATAAACCAAAGCTAGAGCATGCTAAAACATGGACAAAAGCTTCTTGAAGTTAAGCCTAAAGCATGCTAGAATGACATGTTAAAGCATGAGGCACACTAGGCTAATTTATGGAATTACACTACAAGTGTATGGAGCATGCAAGGGGCCATCAAACCCACCCAAAATAGATTCATGGCATGCTAAAACAACACCAAAAACCTACTAAAGTGGAGTCAACATAAGCTACAAAGACATGCTACTCCATGAAGCATACAAGACTAGTTTGTGAGATTTAAACTACAAGTGTATTAGGCATGCATGGGGTGACCAAGACAGCTAAAAACAGAGTTATGGTTGGTCTGAAAAGTCACAAAAATGAGCCTAAACAAAGCCATAAATAAGTAAAAACACATGCCCATTTGGTTGGCCATCAACACAAGTAAACAAGAGAAGAGGAGGGGGGACAACCCCCTCCTATTTTGAGCCTCAAAATAAGTTTTATACCACTGAAATTTCTCTGGAATTCAGTGGTTTTAAGGCCAAAAAGAATTTGTTTGAAAGGCCTTGGAAGATGGCTCAAAAGCTATACAAGCTAAGGAACAAAAGGGAGAGACAACCCCCAAACACAAAATAGGCCTAAACCAACATTTTTAGGATTGAAAAATAGAGTTTTCTTCAGCTCAAAACCAAGCCAAAAATAGTTTGCAAAGGTGGTAAAATAAGCATGCAAAACAAGCTTAAAGTGGGTAAGAGGTTACCTCTGAAGCACAGCAGCAAAATAGCCCCAAATCTGAGCCGAAACCAGCCTTCAACAGCCCAAAATAGGTTCCAAGGGACCTCAACCCAATGATATGCAACTTTCATGAAGGATGCCTTGGCAAACTAGTTGTATATCTCTACTTCTATGCACAAAAGGGCAAGAGAGAGAGAAATCTAGAGAGAGAGGCAGAGGTTTGGCTCTGAAAATTGTAGAGAGAGAGGGAGTTTAGTGAGAGAAGCTCTCAAACTTGCTTAATAAGTTCTCACCCTTGAATATGAGATATAAGGCTTCATTATATAGCAAAAATGGAGCATTTGGTCGAAAATATCTCAAGAGAGACAGTTGGAGCAAACTGGAGCAAAATATTTGTCCAAAACTGATATTTTCATCAATGGTCGGCACCTTTAACATTGTTGGCCGGAAGCACGCTATTTTTTGCTGGCACGGGTCACTCTTGGACGGCATTGGCCATTCATGGCCGGCACACTCCCATAGAGGCCGGCAGCAAAAATCAGTCCTAGTCCCCAACTTGAAGCAAGCCTAGCTCCTTCATCTGGAGGCCTTTTCTGGTCATTCTTGTGTGAAAATTGAAGCCCCAGAAGTAAGCTTTCCAATGGTGGCAGCCTCATATCAAAATTCCAACTGTGAAAAATGTTATTCCTGTTTTGGTGAAGCCACGCAGTTTTGGTCCTACCCAGATTCATGTCGAACTTCTCCCAAACTAGTTTTCTTCTCTCCTTTCCCAATTTTCTTCAACTCCAAACCCATAAGTAAGGTTTTGTGAAAGATTTTTCAAGGGGTTCACCTCTCTCTCATTCATTTCCACTTTGTCCTTGCTTGGTTTACCGAAAGGCGCAACTTTTAACAAAATGTGAGGGTCGGAACATCGTAGAAACTTCTTTCAAAAATATTTTGAAAGAGAGGGTTTTAAGGTCTAAAAACCATTTAAAATAGCTTTGGTCCAAAATGAGGTGTAAGGTTGGGGGGTTTGACTCTCTTCTTGCCAAAGAAATTGAACCTTTGTCCTGCACATCTTTCACCACCCAGTAAACCATCAGTAGCGCCCAAATCTTAAGGGCGGTCAAAAATGGGATGTCTACAACTGGTGTCTACAAGTGGGCATATCGGGCACTACCAAATCCCCACTTTACTGGTCTCTCACCGGAAGGGCAGTGGTATCTCCTCCGCACTTGTTTTCGGTCTTTCACCACAGACACTCAGGCCAACTTAAACCAACATCAAACTATACCCTCTATCCGAACTTACCAACGTATTTACCCAAAACAAATCCAAATGATCTTGTTTCCCAAAAAAATTCCTTTCTCAAAATAATAATTTTCAATTACAATTCAAAATCTATGATAACAATGAAATGGAATGGCAATGCAATATGTAACAATGCATTAAGATAGTTCCAATTTCAATTCCACCACACAATGTTCCATTGTAATCAAATCCCATATCTCTATCGATGTAATATCATGATACAATTCCAAGAGATAATATAATAATGTCAATGTTCATGTATGTACCACATGTAAATCAATAGCTTCCAACTTAGTCTTTTCAAGACAATTCAACAATATTCTTTATATAAAACAAACTTCCAAAATCAAACATTTTCTTACCTTTCCAAGGATCTCCTCATTTAAATATCAACATGGTAATCCTTTACCGGTTACCAAAACCAAAACTTTTAAGCAATAGGTTCATCAATAGCAATAACATATGATACCAAAACAAGTTCAAGGTTTCATCAATTTCTAACTCACATACTTTATCAATGAAAGGTAATTACAATCTTTCCAAAACTCATCCCCATTCCAAACATTAAATAGAATCAAATTCCCATTTTTCTCATGCAAGTAAAATCTCGGGATCTTCAAGTTCAATTATAATTCTCAATAAGCATAAGTGAGTATTCCAACACTTAATCAATTATATCAAAATCTTCTCTTAACTATAATTATAAAATATAACATGGTGTTCACTTTCCAATTATCAAGATCAACCCCACCGATTTAAACCAAGGAAAATAAATAAATAATTAAAAGTTTTGATAATTCATTCTTGTTTTAATTCAATTCATCCATTTGCTCCAAACGAGCTAAAATCATATTCTTTCCTTTCTTGTCCAAATCTGCCAAAACAATTCAAAATATCTCATAAGAATTTTGAAGTATGAAATTATTATTATAACATTACTCAACTAGTAAAACTAGGAACCCAATACCATACCACAACAACTTAATCTCGCTTATTTCTCCAAACCTCATCCTTGGTCAACTTCGTCACTTTTAATCTCATAATATTAAAGTTAGGAATTAAAAACCCAATAACACCCCTTTAATTACGAAGGATTTAAAATATTAACTAAACTAATTTAATTCATCAAATTAGTAAATTCATTATATTCACCATCTTTCAAATTAATAACACCAACTTAACCTCACATGTCTCATCCCTCTAACATAACCATATCTTAACATAACCATTTTTCATGCCAACTTAAAGATGTAATATTTGCCCCAAATTATCTACCAATAACAATTTCACCACTTTTTTTCCCCCTAAAATTACCTAACCAACATGATATTTACATCAAATGTTATGAAATATGCCCAAGAGTAACATTTTCAAAGTTATGAGTTCAAAAACCCACATTTCACATTTTTATTTACACAAAAATGAATACAACTAAATCATCAACATATCATTTTTCATAAAATATCATGAATGTAACAGTTTTAAAGTTTTTAATCTCAAAACAACTCCATAATCCCAACTTAACAATTTACACAATATTCCTCAATATCAATTTATTTTTCTCAAAAATAAATTGCAAAATCAAAGATAAAAAATGTTTCAACTTTATATTTCTCAAAATAAATCATCATTCATAATATGATGTGAATACAATCATACAACCTTTAAATTTTATTTTCGGATTTTTTTTTACAAAATTAACAACACAAAATGATTTTCCCAAAATCAATCTCAAAATGCCAACATTCTTAATATTTCAACATAATTTTTCTTCCAAAAATTACCAAACAAAAATCTAAAATTATATATATATATATATATGCAATACCTCTTAAAATGACATATTTTCTCAAAGTAACCCTAACATAGCTTTAATGTAAAAATATGAAGAAAGTCCCTACCTCAAATAATGAAGAGGAGCAAATCCGAAAAGCAAACCCGATCATAAATCCGAGACCACCATTGCGAAGATCATGACAAGCTCTCCGAATTTTATTTATAAAACTTTTGCAAAATTTCACTCTAAAGACTCCCACTCTAAGGTCAAAGCTTGAATATCCATGGGAAGGAGAGAACCGAAGTAGTGAGGCAGGCCCTCTGCTCACCAAAATGAGGAAAAAGCAAAATGGAGAAGAAATGGAGAAGTCTGATGGGAAAAGGAAAAAGGGAAAGGGCGTAGGGGACAACCCCACATGGGTTCGCTTCCCCACGGATGTAACATCACAAAACTTAATATAAAATATATTGTAAAATATTTTAAAATTTAATAACAAAATGATATAATTTTTCTCATCACAAAAATATAACATTTTTGTACATCACAAAATATACATCCATTTTTATTCACTACAAAAATATATAATTTTTCACCGTATGGTACACACAATAAATTTAACTTTCAAATATATATTATAATCTTATATAATAAATAATAACGACTCTCAATGTGATCACTACCAATCACATAATTAAAATAGGCCAAACAATTAATCATGAGTCATTAGACATACTCAAATTAAATTGAATCTAAGTCATGGGTCTTGACCTAAATTCTCACCCATAAGCCAAATATAGCCCAATTATATACCAGAATAGACCCAACAAACTTTATCTCAAGTCATGGTCTAAACATTCAAAATTTAATAACAAAATTTTGATATGAATTAAACTGAACATCAATCAGTCCGCGAATTTTCATAAAATAAATACATATCATTAAATTTTGAAATTTTTTTCCAACTTGCTAGACTCATATGAGAACAACATATAAAAATATCATAATTTTCTGAGATTAGGAACTATTTTTAAAAAATATAAAACCAAACAGTTTTCGCATAGATTTACACAGGAGTCAAATCCGAAAATTTGCTCAATTAAATTATGCACTGACTATTTAAAAAAAGAAATTTTGGGTCATTACAGCTATGCCAAACAACTCATTAAGTCACTGAAGTAGTATAAATTCAGACCTACTCCTTGGTATTGCTCTCTACATCTGGAACCTGTTATTAACAATAGCAGGTAATTAACAGTTTAACAAACCCATAGATATTAAAAAAGGTAAAACTTATTGTACATGCATTTTCCATAATCACATTACAGTAAACTTGTTTAACTTTCGAATAAATTAAAAGGGAAAACTTATGAACTTACAATCCCAAATATAGAAACAGCCGACCAGCTCTGTTGCATTCCCTTTATCATTCTACTTGGATCCCTCATATAAGCAGCAATTTGCTAACTAATATTCTGTATGTGGATGACTGAATCAAATAAGTACCACTACCATTACACCTCTAAGATAGTGTTTGGTTCATTGAAATGGAAGTACATTGGAACGCATTGGTCATTTCTTAACTTCCTTATAAAATGACCATTCCTTTACAATAGTGAATGTGATTCCATTTGCAATACATTGTCTCTCTTTTCTTTTTCTTTTTTTCCAAGAAACAAACATGAGAATGGACATTCTGATGGAATGATCATTCCATTACACTCTATTCCAATGGACCAAACATAACATAAAAGTGCAAGGATATCACTTGAATCATAGAGACAAACCTGATCGAAGGCATGTAATTTGCCTTTAAAAGCAACAGCACCAGTTGTCACCTGGGACTTCCTCTGCCATTTATCTATCGATTTGTTTCTAAAATGAGCTATTCTGCAAACACAGGAGCATCAACAGTCTCAGTAACATCAAGAATGCTGAATTTATGTGAACTGGACAAAAAATTCTAAAGAACGCATGCAGAAAAAATAGTAAAACAAAACAAAATCCAAAGAAGAAATTGGAAGTTAATTGGTCAAAATCTGACAAGCTGCTGGCCAATTTCTAAAGGTTATATGTTTTATTTGGCGCTTATATGCTTTATGAATTGTAGACAGGGGTGATGCAATGCAGTGGAAGAGGTCTAATTTTGTCCTGATTAGTGTGAAATCTTACTATGAGGCTCATTTCGGTCATAAAGGGTCTTCCTTTTCTTAGAGGGCAATCTGGGATACTTAGGCTCTGTCTAGGGAAACTTTCTTTGTTTGGTGTGCGGCTCATGGAAATATCCTTACTATTGACAACTTGATTAAAAGAAGGTAAGTGCATGTTAATTGGTGTTCTATGTGCAAACATGACAGGAAGACATCAAATCATAACTAATCCATTGTAAGGTGGTGTAGGAGTTGTGATTTTTGGCTCTCACATTGTCTGAATTTGTGATGCCCCAAAAATCAGGAACATTAAATAATATATCAACAAATAAATACATGGTTTATCTAAGGTTACAAGAGTAGGAAATGTCACTAATGAGTCCTTTGCTTAATAACCAAGCAAGATCCCTGGAAGGTCGAAGGAGTCAATATATCATCCCTTCTAAGTCCAACCACCTTAGATAACAAAGCTGCCTTTTTGACAGATCTTGACACAGTATTAACACAAGGCCTACATGAGTTGACGGAGTATACGGATAGGTTACAAATGATATATTTAATAATTACAAAGCAGGTGTTAATTACAACAAGGATTAATCACTTACAAACTCAAATCGTGTTTACATAACTAGTTCCTAACTCTAATAGGATAGCCATACATCTTCAAATGCTTTAGTGTTGCCTTCGACCGGTCTAATAGTCTTTAATACCTGGCATGAAGTGCCACGAGCTTTGAATGCCTAGTAAGCGCACACACACCCCGCCTCTTTTTCCCAATCCAATACACCATCATATTTCTAAGAAGAAAGTAATGAAGCATGATAATCATTCAATAATAAAGGATTACAAGGTTAGATGTTAGTAATCTAGAAATCCCCCAAAGAGATTTTATCCTCCCAATCACAAGAATTAGACTCAGATTATTCGGTATGCCTCCCTCTTTTGCTACTTTGCAGACCTTACCCCAAATGCCTACCAACAGTTATATATCGCATAGCGCCAACTGAGGACCTCAAAAGAGACGGTAAAATAAGGGCCTTGCGCGTAACCTCCTCCAACCTTATCCATCATAAGCACCTAGGGTCCGAATACAACCGATCCATTCAAGGTTTTTGATACAACCGCTTGCGCAAGACTTTCCTTCAATTAGGGAACACGTTCCCATTAATCCACAACACATTATCATCTCTTCATTATTCAAGTGATCAAAAACCCAATACCATCCCAATTAAGTTTCCTATTGAGTTACATGTCTTAGGTTAGTTAGCACAAGCAATTGAAATAAATTTTCATAGATAAAAGCATCATCAAGGAAAAAAAAATACAAAACCATGACATGTATCATATCATACCAAGAAATGATTATATATAAGTAAGCATATTCATAAAGTCAAGAGCACAAAACATCAATGTAAATAGAATTTCCAGATTCAGAGTCGCTTAAAGATCAAGATTAAAAGGACTATTTCAGACTTTTCCCAAATCCGGCCTTCCTATGGTTTATAGAGAATTTTATCTAGTTTTCAGAACATTTTTCAGAAATGGAATAGATTTTCCCAATTTTTAGTTATTTCAGAAATACTCTAGCTCTGTCTAGATTCGTCGATCGTTACGAAAATTGGGTTTTCTCACAAACCCCTCACTCTTTTTCAATGAAACCAATTTTCCTTGAAATTTGACTCCTTAAGGAAGATTTTCACATAAAATTCAGGTCTAGAAGAGTTTTCTACATTTTTCTAGAATTTTCGAAAGTTGGCTGTAAAATAGATTTGTTTGGCATAGTTCTTGAAATATGAAAGTTGGTGAGAAAAGAGGTCAACTAGGGGAAATTTTATACTTCTCTTGAGATAAAAACATGCTAAATAATATGTATTAATCTTAGAAATTTAAGGTGAAGGTGTGCCTTTGGAAATTTTGAGAGATTGATATGGAAAAAGGTTTTATACCGATTAAGAGAAATACAAGAATGGTAGAATCAAGGCTCAACTCCTTTCATTTTTAACACAAGAGTGCCATCAAAACACATCTGAAATGAATGTCTAAAACTTCGAAGAGCATGTATTACAAAGGAAAAATAAGAGAGAGTTGTGCTGTGGCTTACTTGATTGTCTAGTGAAGTGTTTGTACAATTTCTTTTCTTTTTTCCTTCCCTTTACCACCAAAGCTCTCTTCCTCTATGTTTCTCTCTCTCTCTCCTCTCTTTATTAGCTGAAATGTGTAGTGTGTGAATGTGTTTGATGTGCAAAACTGCTACGGGAGAGGTCCTATTTATAGAAGAAGAAAAAAATTGTGGTGGAAAGTCTAAAAAGCCCTTGGTTGGAATTGGATGGAAGAATTTGTAATTGGTTGGAATGGATGAAATGAAGGTTGATTAAGAAGATTAATTATAACTTGGAACATGATTTAGTCCTAGTTTGGTCAAGATAGAACTAGATTTAAAATTAGTACAAGCATATCTTCATGATTTGGGGATTTAGTCAAAATCTTCATGAAATCAAGCATTCTTGTCCCAAAAAGTACACAACAAAGGGTTCCTCTAGCATCTAGGGTGGTTGGCTACATGATAATGATTTGAGGGGATTATTTTATTTTTTTGTGTATAATTTGAAGATATTTTGTGTACAAATTTATTTGTTTAAGAAAGGTACAAATATATATATATATATATATATATGCATAATCGTACTAGTTTGGGTCAATTAGAAATTTAATAAAAATGTGAGGGCTTTGGGTTTAATTCATGTATTGGAACATTTATTTAAGTGTAGAATTTAATTTAATTAGGATTTGGAACTTCCATTCGGTTAAAGTTTCTTTATTTCAAATTAAACAGCGAGTCGTAATGAGAACTAAAAGCCTAGGGTTTTTGATCGGCAAATATAGTTAGGGAATTAATTTGCTTTGGAAATGATCCTGAGTTCCTGAGTTCAATCAAGATTTGCGAGTTTTCGGCTCTAGAGCTAAAATTGAAAATAAATAAGGGATCGAGGGTCTATATCGAAATAGTTCAAAGTAAGGGTCTAAATAAAGTTACAAAGGTCAGGGGCCTCATAGTTAAATAATTAATATTAGCGTGTAAAAATGATTACTAAGCTATCGAGGTCAATTTGGTTTTGTACGAGTTTATTTGTGATGCGTTTTCGATTCTAGGGTTAAATTTGTGAATAAACGAAGAACTAAGGGATTTATTATAATAACTCAAAATTTAGGGACTTAATAGGGTTTACAAAGGTTAGGGGTCTCACAGAATTTGAGTGGGTCTTCTCGAGGAAGGTAATGGAGCTTATTTGGTCTTGGAGGAGGTGTTCAAGTGGGTAAAAAGAAAAAGAAAAAGGGCTTCATGATTGGTTCCTTTAGTGATTGTTGGATGATATAGGAAGTGGAATAGAAGAGCGGTTATTGGAAATGAAATGCCCATTTTGAAAATTATTTTGTGTATATTGTATAGTTGGTGTTCCAGGATGATTAACCTATCCTTGAACCAATTTTTGGATTCTGTAGAGAGGCTCTAGAATAGGTTGTTCTTGTATAACAATTATAGTTGTTTTGTATGTGGGTTGTGCACCCCTTTGGTGCCTTTTCTTTTATAATATGTTATTTTATCCAAAAAAAAAAAAAAATCATGTCAACATTTTAGATGATAGGAATCTTTTGACCTGCTGTGCATAGAATTCTCAAATAGGATCGAAAGAGAACTTCCAGGACACTTCAATTGTACACAGATCTTAAACATTTTTTTTTTATTATTTTTTATAGCATAAAGAAAATAAGGCAAAGCTCTTAGTAACCACCAATTTATGTAAGATGGTGAAGCTTGTGTGCTCTCAACAATACAGAGTTACATAAGTTCAAAATTAACCATACAACATAGTAAGATAAACAGAGCAGCGCCACCATTCCCCTCCTAGTATGTGACCTAACAGGCATGTTGGAAATACCATGAAAGTAAATAAGCCCCCTTTTGCTAGAGTACTGAGTTCGACTGATCACACCCCTTCAAATGCCTTAACATTAAATACCTTTAGCATGACATGAAGCATGTAAACACAAAATGTCACTTTATCCACAAAAATTGCAAGTTCAACAAAAATTTTACTACAACCAACAATTTAGTTTAAGAGGCTCTATCCATCTCAAATATTTAATGTTCTACAAAAGAAATGCAATTGAATATTGATTGTACAAATACCTTGAGTGCATTCCAGATATTTGCGACCATTCTTCATCATCTTCTCCATTTGAGCTCCTAGAAACTTCTAAACACTTGGGAGGTTGGCCAGAGTTACCTTAGAAAGAAGAAAAACAACTCAACTCCTTGGGCATACACATACTGGTAATTGCACATTTGTAAAAAAATGTTCTAGATACCATTACATACAAAGTCACATAGAGATATAATCCCAAAGTATAAATTGGGAGGGGGGGTGTTTCAAAATTCCCATAATGACAATCTTATATATCATAGAGAGTGCTGCCTAATAGTTTATTCATGATAAACAGAGTCTTCAAGAAAAATTTAAAGGATATACTTTCATAACTTTTTTACTCAAAGCAGAAGGAGAGGACACAAGCATTATTATATTACTTGATACAAAGAATTTGAAAGAAAGTAATGCCTAACACTCTTGTTTCAGAATGGCCTACAAAAAATTACTTGACATACCATCTATGGCTTGAGCAATGGATGGATTCTTCTCAAGTAATGCCTGTCAAAATAAGCATAACATGAAAACAAAGGAACGGAGATTGACAGGTACATCAAATTTTAATAACATTTCGAAAGCATCAGCTACTCATCCCATTGTTAGAATCCTACACAACACAAACGGAAAAGAAAAAAGGCAAATAAATGGGTAAGATAATCTCTTACCTCCTATAATTCCAGTAGAGAATCCAAAGTCTTCTTAGATGAGGTAATTAGATCTGAATATGCTTCATTCACCTTACTGTCACAGAATGAAGACTTGAGTGGCTCCTACACAATTTGCCATGTTTCAATTATAAGGTTCCGATAGAACATAAATTACCATAGACAAGCAAGATTTATCAATCAAACAAACCTTTGGAAGTCTATTAGAACTTGAGAATGCTTTTTGCAGCAAGAATCTCAACTCAAGAGTCTTGTCCCAGAGAACCTTGAAGGAAGAAAGACAAAAGGAAAAACGAAAAAGTTTAGCAAACGATATCAGAAAAGAAATGTAGAAAGCTACTACAGGAACAAAAACCACAAACAGGGTTAATTACCATATACTCAAATAATTAAATTTTTTGATAATTATTGATGATGATGGGAACGCTTAGGAACCTAAACATTTTTAGGTCTACAAGAAAAGATTAAAGGAAAAGAAAGAAAGAAAAAAAATGAAAAATGAAAAAGTTTATTAAATGTTTTGCGAGAGGAAAAAAAAAAAAAAAGCTCAGAAAACAAATGCAGAGAGCTACTACAAGAAAAAAACACAAACAGATGTTAACTACCACAGATAATATGCTTTTTTGCTAATTATTGATGATGGCAACAGCAAAAAAAGCTTTACATTTTTAGGTCAAGTTCATGAGAAAAGATTATACAACAAGCAGCAAGTGTAGTTAAATGTGAAAACCCCACTCATAGTTCTTATCTAGAGCAACTGTATGACCTCCAAAGATTGGAAAACCAAAACATTGCAAAGTGAGAACAAGAAATTAATAGAGAAATATTCAATTAAAGGTCCATTACTGCAAGTGCTCCTGTCCAATGGAGGTTGGGAGAACAATTTTACATAAACAGCCATAAACTACAATATTAAGAAGACATCGAACCTTTCGGTTTTTGACTGCTTGACCTTTAAGAAGATCCTCATCCTTGTGACGCTTTAGATTCCTCAAAAGGTCTCTGAAGAAAAAGAAGTGAAATATCATAAATAAATATATATACATACAAGAATAGATGTGTGTGCATATATTAATTCATTTCTAAGATACTCCTAATGTAACACCCTGAAATTCTCTCACAGGACTATGCCAACACAAATACAAGAATATACCCAAAAATTATCTTTTTCATTGAAGTAAGAGGCGAGGGATTACAATTCACCAGCTACAATCCTACAACATTCAGAATTCATATACCAGTTCAATGAACTAGATGGCCTTACAAAATATAAGCCTCAAGGGCGTACAATAACAACAAAATAAATTGATAGTCTGGTTACAAAAATCCCAATTCAAAATAACAAAATACATGTGAATCACTATTTCCAAAAGGAGCCACTGCTTGATCCCATCCATCAAAGAGGTGGTGCTTCATCAATTCCTGAAATATAAAATAGGGTTGAGCTATTGCCCAGTAGGAACACTTTTAACCAAGTATTTAATCCATTGAATAAGATTATGGTATCCTTACAGCAAAACTTTACAAAGACATTTATCTCCATATGCAATTTTTAACAATTATATAGATTCATAATAACCAAACCATGACAATCACTATTCACGTCATCAATCACAACAATTAAACATTCACAACCATAGAAAGCAAGCCATGAGTCCATCTGTAAGAGTCCAATTTAAAACACCCTTTTTGTTTTTATTTCAAAGATCGCCCCCATATTTGCCAGCTATTATGCGGCAGGGAGTGGACACCCGAAGAAAATCATTCTGTGATAATCCTATCTTGTGTTAAGTTAATTAATCGTGATTATGTTGTGATTATGTGATTAATTTGAATTTGGGTGTTAATTGCATGATTAAATATGATTTTGACCTTATATATATTCACCATAGGAAAATATGTTCAACTTACTATTGTAAACTTAAAATTGAAGGCCTTATCAGCCACAGCCACAGAAACCGAAATTGACTACACCATTATGGTTAGCGTAATTTTTAGAGCCTACGGTGAAATTTAATTAGAAATTGATTCAGATCAAAATAATTAGATTCAAAATGATTAAATTAGAGCATTATTACTTAGCCTTAATCAATTTGACTAGCCAAGCCTATAAATAGGCCTATATACACTCAAATTCCTTTTTTTAAACTTATCTTAGCTGAAATCACACTCTAGAGAGAGAGAGAGAGAGAGAGAGAGAGAGAGAGAGAGAGAGGGCCGGTTCTAGAGAGAGGAAGAGGAAAATTGTAAAATTGTCTCAAATCTTGAAGATTTGGAAGGCTAGGCTCAAGAACTCGCTAGAATTTGGGAGATTGGGGCTCCTAGGTGAGTAATTGAACTCAACTTTATGAGTTTAAGTTCATGATTGAGTGAATTCAAGCAAGATATGTAACTAAGAGCAAGAATTGTCACGCCCCACTTTTTATTACTCGGAATTCATTACCCAAGCCATTATCATAAATTCCATTTCAGAGATGACACACAGAAGCTCATTACATTTACAAGAAATACATCAATAAGAGTCCTCTCACTCAGATGAAAAAAAATGAATGCAACAAGAGAGTACAATTAAATAATTTGCCCATAGGCTTACATCACTTAAATCAAGAGGAAGGGTTTAACCCTTTTTCATCAATGGCATTCCGCCTACACATAAAAAGGCCCTGTGGCCAACAATTAAGAAAGATCCATGACCTTGTAGCACATCTCGATATTCACCTAAAAAAGATTTGCAACTTGGAATAAACATATAGTCCAGTAGGGATCTCAACATGATCCTTGTAGACACCCCATTTTTGACCGCCCTTAAGACTTGGGCGTTATTGATGGTTTACTTGGTGTTGAAAGTTGTGCAGTGCAAAGGTTCAATTTCTTCGGCAAGGAGAGAATCAAATCCCAGCTTCATACCCCTTTTTTGGACCAAAATGATCTTGATCAAAAGATTTTAGACCTTAAAACCCTCTCTTTCAAAACATTTTTGAAAATAGGTTCTTACGATGTTCCAAGGCTCGCATTTTGTTAAATGTTATGCTTTTCGGTAAACTGAGCAAGGACAATGTGGAAATGAATGAAAGAGAGATGAAATATTTGAAAAATCTTTCAAAACACCTTGTTTAGGGGTTTGGAGTTGAGGAAAATTGGAGAAGAGGGAAGAAACCCAGCTGGGGAAAGAGTTGGGCATGAACCGTTAAGAGAAAGCCGGGCATCCCTCGGTAAATTAGGCCTATCCTTTTGTATACTTGGATTTAAGATATGAGGCCATTACCGTTGGAAATAAGACTTCTGGGGCTTCATTTTACACTCAAGAATATCCTAAAGCCAAGTCCGCATGGGGAAGATATGGTTGGTTGAAGTTAGGCATCAATCCGGTTGGACCGAAACTAAGTAGTCTTCACTAAAAGAAGGATATCTCTTAGCACACTTGGAATTGTGATGCAAGGCTGCCACCATTGGAAAGCTTACTTCCGGAGCTTCAATTTAGACACAAGAATGACCTAAAAGGAGTCCATATGAAGGACTTATGCCCATTTGAAGTTGGATTTGTAGAGCAGAATGTCCTATCGGCCACAAATGTGCACAATCGGCCATGGAGATGGCCGATCGGCCATCACAAGTAGCAAGTCGGCACCAAAGATGGCCGGTCTACCAAGAGTGACACAAATTCAGAATTTTTGAAGATATTTCTCCTTCAGCTGTTTCCAGCTTGCTCCAGCTGTCCCAAATCAGATATTTTCAACCAAAACTCTTGCTTTTGCTATATATGAAAATATATCTCCCAATTTGTAAACAAGAACATTCTTGAACAAGTTTTAGAGCTTCTCTCACTAAACTCCCTCTCTCTCTACAAAATTCAGAGCTTAATCTCTGCCTCTCTCTCTAAAGCCTCTCTCTCTTGCCATTTTATGCATAGAAGTAGAGAAACACAACTAGTTTGCCTAGGCATCCTTCATCAAAGTTGCATATCTATGGGCTGAGGTCCCTTGGAGCCTATTTTTGGACTGTTGGAAGGTCATTTGAGCCAACAAAGAGGCTATTTTGCTGTTGTGCATCAAGAGGTATAACTCTCCTCTTTTGTATTTGTTTTGCACACTTGCTCCACCACCATTTTCCCATTGTTTTGGGGCTATTTTTGGAGTGGTGTTGAACTAAAAAAACCTCTATTTTTCCTCTGTTTTTCAGTCCTAAAAGTGTTGGTTTAAGCCTTGTTTGGCTAGGAGGTGTTTCCTCCCTTTTGCTTCTTGGCTTGTATGGCTTTTTGAGCTAACTTTCAAGCTTTTCAAACAACTTCTTTTTGGTCTTAAAACCACTGAATTCCAGAGGAATTTCAGTGGTGGAAAACTTGTTTTGAGGCTCAAAATAGAGAGGGTTGTCCCCCCCTTCTCTTGTCTTGCTTGCTTGTGTTGATGGCCCATCTAAAGAGCATGTATTTCTATCTTCTTGAGGCTTTTTTTGAGCACTTTTTTGTGACTTTTTAGACCTGCCATGAGTCTGTTTTTGGCTGTCTTGGTTGCTTCTTACATGCTTCATGCACTTGTAGTGTAAATTCTCTTTGTGATGCTTGCATGCCTAATGAGTTAGTTTATTATTCTAGCATGTGTTGGCTTAGTCTCGGCCCATTTTTGGTGTTATTTTGGCATGAATTAGCTCTAATTTTGGTCGATAAGGTCACTTCTTGCATGCTTCTTACATTTGTAGTGTAAACCTTGCTCACTAGCCTACTATACTTGGTGTTTTGGCCCATCATTCTAGCTTGTCTTGGCTATACTCCATGCATGTTTTGGTACTATTTTGACATGCTTTTAGACTATTTTGAGTGTTCTTGGCCTTTTGGGGCTTGCTTTGTATAGCTATGGCATAGAGGGCTTCACTAGTCTTGAGTTTTGAGACCACTAGCATGCTATATTTGTGATGTTTGCATGCCTTGGAATCATTTGGCATGGTACTTCAGAGCTTATATCCTTGCCATACTCTCAAGTTTATCACTCGTCATTGTGTTTATGAGTTATGCCATTATGCCTTGCTCATAGGCCAACATGTGTGCATGTTCTTCTAGAATTTTGAGTTCCCATTTCAGCATGTTTAGGCCACTGTTTTGGCATGTTTAACCTCTGTCCGGGATTAGTTTGGTCATTTAAGCTTGGTATTGCATGCCTCTTGTATGATGCTCTTTACTTGCTTTGATGCGTTAGCCTTCAAACATGCCATGCATGCATTGTTCACATGATAGAATCTTGTGCATACCATTAGCATTGATAGGTTGATCATGTTGTATTTGTTGCATTGTGTTTGGATTGGACGTTGATCCAAATACGAGAAACGAGGGGCGTTTCATACTTGAAGTGATGAAACATGCTTCATTTCTCGATCGCCGACCCTCTTGATCAATCATGACAGAGGTTAAGGCCCTTATGTGTTGTTTGTGTGCATTCGTTGACATTGACTAGTGCAAACTTGGCTTCTCAGCCATTGTGCATTGCGATGCTCGGTTGGTGGCCCGAGAGTCGAGAACCGCACTCCCTTGAGCTTAAGAAATGATAGGGAGGGTGGTTGTGCACACATTCCTTGCAAATACACTGACATGCCTCTGTTTGTGCTCTGTTGCAGCAAAAAAGGAGAAATTGCAGGAATCAGTGGCCGACCGGCCATCTAATCTGCCGATCGGCTATAACAATTGGCCGATAGCCACTAACTTTGGCCGATGGCCATTCCTCTTGGCCGACCACCCCTCAGCATGCGCATAAGGTGGATTAGAAGCATCTTGGAAGTTGGCACAATTTTCAGAAGTCTAAAACAGTGCAAACAGAGGCATCATGAGGCACGGCAGTGGATTTCCGAGCGAAGCCGACCGAGCATGCATCTCTTCCTTGCCCGCAAGGCCATTTCACTGCTTATGATTAGTTTGCGTGATTAGTCATTCAATTTGTTGTGTAAAATCTCAACTAGCTTAGTATAGCTATTTGTTTCAATTCGGTTGTGTAATAATTAATTAGCGAAGTTTGTTAATTAGTTTGGTTTGTAATAATTAGTTTAATTAGCATAGCTAGTTAGCTTATTATTCAGACCCTCCGTTGAGAAGGCGAATTTTTTAATAAGTGTGCACGTGTGTATGAATGTCTTCCAACCCCATGTCTTTCTCCCTTTTATTTATCAGCTTTTGATGGTTAGTTTTAGGGCATGTTTCAATTAGAATACTTATGCTTTGTATGCGTACATCATTCATTTTGTCTTGCATGCACTGGGCTCGGCACATCATTCAAACTGCATTGTATTTCAATACCAATTTGAATACGTGTTATCTAGTTGCATTCACATGACATCTTAGAATAGCCGAGCCTATCTTAGTTGCATTCTGCATATGTTGCATCAGGTATTCTTGACATAGCTAGGATCATGCATTGATTTCTAAGTAGCTTCTTTTTTGGCTCGGAGTACACTGTGAGTGTTTACGCTTTAGCATATTGCATGTGTGTAAGTCTTGCCATGTCAGCATGCTTGCCATGAGGCTATTTGCTTAAATGATATAACTGCATGAATGCTTGTGGATGAAGGCTTCATTGCTTGAATTGGAACAATTCATCAAAATGTGCGTTTTAAGCCCACTTGAGAGTGGCAAATCATGTTTTTCTAAGCCCACTTGAGTGGCAAATCCGCGTCTTAGCCTACTTGCGAGTAACAACTTCAAACCATTTTTGAAAACAAACATGAGATGTTTTGTTCCAATTTGAGTGATTTAGTCTATACTTGTATGTTGTGCGCATCACATAGTAAATTAGATTAATAACCGGAATAAGAACGCATGTGTTTTCAAAAAAACAACATATCATGTCAATAGAGGTCGATCTTTGATCGGGTGAGCGGGGGTGCTCATTTCAGGACCTTCCCCTCTCGTACCCAAGGTCCCGAGCCAAGGCAACTTTGGTGATGACGGATACGTGGCCTTAGGCACGAGCCTAAATTTCTCAAAAACAAAACACTTAGGTGGCGACTCTAAAATCTGACAAAGCAGTTCATGTTTGGCGTTTTTTGATTAAAATCGATTTTCCAAAATGATTCGTCGGATTTGGACTTTTTGGTGATTTATCAGTCTTACATTGCACTTTGTGAGATTAGATTCAGAACCGTGACAGGAGTCCGAACTGTAGTAGCTAGAACCACAATTCGCGCCCTCGCGCGTGGAGCGGAGTTCGGGGCGGTCTACAATCCTCAACAATAACAACTTACAGATAGCTATGATCATTAATGCTCGTCTCATACCATGTAAATAATGTGACATTTTATAACCAAAGTATACTTACATAAATACTTTTCTCAAAACATTCAATTTATTCAACAACATTAAGGTTTGTTTTTACTACCCATTTTTCATCTAAACAATTGTTACCCGATAACCGTATTTTCCATTTGTAATAAAATACCACATAACCTCCACATTATTTTCGAAAACACATTCATCAAATCCCGTTTCTTCACATTATTAATAATCTGGTACAACACCAAAGTCTGTTTCTACACGTTCATCGTATTCTCAATCTTAAGTTCAAATTTAATGAGTCATCTTTAACAAATAGTTCATGGTAAGAATTTCCCCTCAACCACTCTCTAGCACGTTCAAATATATTTGATCACATCTACTCAAAATACAGGGCAATCCAATCTTACAAAATCTTACTCGTCACAACACATGACACACAGTCAAACTAGCACAATAATGATAAATAAACTCTGCTCTACCTGCCTGAAACATGGTTAGCCAATGATACATCTCTCCACAATAACATGCCAATTTACCAGACACCAGCTAGAAGGGAATGGTACCTCTGCCAATTCTCCAGGCGCTAGCTGGAAGGGAATGGTACCTCTGACTTTTAGCGCAACGCACACAGCCAATTCTCCAGGCGCTAGCTGAAAGGTAATGGTACCTCTGATTCTCAGTGCAGCACACACATTCTCAACCATCACAACATGATAAAGTACAACCAACAAGTGTAATACATATACACAACTAATCAACACAACAATGTCATCCTCCACCGATGACCAAGGACAAAGCCTCTAAGCCAAAACGTAGTGAATGCACATAATACCATTAACCAATTCCCACGAGGTTTTAGGCCAATAACAACACTACCCCAAGGTTTCATCTATTACTGGACGTTCTTTTCTCAATTAAAAGATAGCTATCATTACTTCTTCTTTTGATATTAATTTCCAAAATTCACCAATTTACAATGCACCAACTATACCATCCATAACTCAATTCCCATCATTTAGACAAGGAAAAATCTAAACATGGATTACTGTAGACGCGCTCCCGGGAACTCTCCGATATCCGCACTCACGAGGGCACACGGATCTCGTTTTGTTCTGAGCTACTACAGTTCGGACTCAAATGTCACGGTTCTGAATCTAATCTTACAATGTGCCATGTGAGACCGATAAATCACGAAAGAGTCCAAATCCAGAAAATTGTTTTGGAAAATTGATTTTAATAAAGAAGTGCCAAACATGGACTGCTTTGCCAGATATAGAGTCACCACCTAAATATTTTATTTTGGGGGAATTTAGGAAACCCTGACTCATGCCTAAGGCCATGTGTCCGTCATCACCAAAGTTGCCTCGGCTCAGGAACTTGGGTACGAGAGGGGAAGGTCATGCAATGAGCACCCCCGCTCGCCCGATCAAAGATCGGCCTGTACTAAGCATGATATTTTGTTTTTGAAAACACATGTGCTCTTATTCCGATTAATTAGCTAATCTTACTACGTGATGCGCACAGCATACAAGTATAGACTAAATCGCCTAATTTGGAACAAAACATTGCATGTTCGTTTGAAAATGGTTTGGAGTTTGCTATTCGCAAGTAGGCTAAATTCGGGATTCGATGAATTGTTCCAATTCAAGTAATCCAACCTTCACCCACAAGCATTCAGGCAGTTATATCAAGTAAGCAGTTAGCCTCATGGCAAGCATGCTTTCATGGCAGTCAACACCACACATGCGGTATGCTAAAGTGTAAACACTCACAGTGTACTCCGAGCCAAAATAGAGAACTAGTTAGAAATCATGCATGATCCTAGTTCATGTTAGGATGGCTAATGCAACACATGCGAGAATGCAACTAAAATAGGCTCGGTTATTCTAAGATGGCATGTGAAATGCAACTTGGTACATGTATTCAAATAGGTATTGAAAATACAATGCAGTTAGTATGATGCGCCGAGCCCGGTGCATGCAAGACAGATGAATGGATGCACGAATGCAAAGCATAAAGTTTGCTAATCGAAATATGCCTTAAAACTAACCATCGTAAGCATTTAAGTAAAAGGGAGAAAAAAATGGGGGTTGGAAGACATGCATCACACACACGCACGCTTATTACAATAATAGGCCCTCTCGACGGAGGGACCGAATAAGAAGCTAACTAGCTAATCTAAGCTAATCGAACTAATTATTACAAAACAAAATAATTAACTAATCCTAGTTAACTAATTATTACAAAATAAATTGAAATAGCTAAACGCATTAACTATTAAAGTACAAAACAAAGCATAAGCTAGCTATCTAAGCTTTGCAGCTAAGGAAAGCAATAAAACAGGAGCTTTTAGAGGGAGAAGAATGCATGCATGCCCGGTCGCCTTGTTCTGAAATCCGTCGCGATGCCCCAATTTGTCTCTGTTTGCAATTGTCCTCAGAACCTTGCACCAAGCTCCAGAAAGCTTAAACTCCACCATGGGAACCTGTGGGAGGGCTACCGACCAGTTGTTGAGGAATGAGACCACCTACCGACCACTTTCTGTGCTGAAAACTAGAAAAAGTGGTCGGCCAGCCAGGTTTACTGGTCGGCCGACCAGTTGTTGCTGCCAAACTCCACTTTGCTGCAACAGAGAGCAAGAAAGGGCATGGCAATGTATTTGCAAGATATGTGTGCACAACCATCCCCCTTATTATTACATGAGCTCAAGGGAGTGTGGTTCTCGACCCTCGGGCCACCAATCACGCATTTCAATGCATAATGGCCGAGAGGCGAAGTTGCACAATTCCATATGAAATGAATACACAAGTAAACACATAAACCCTAAAACTCTATCATGTATGATCAAGAGCGTCGGCGACCGGAATTGAGGCACATTTCATCACTTTAAGTATGAAACGTCCCTCGTTTCTCGTGTTTGGACTAACACCTATTCCAAACAAAATGCAACACAAGCATGCAACATGAACAACCTAACAAGGTTAATGGCATGCACAATGCACAATGCTAATGTATGCATACTCAATGCAAGACAACATAAGCATGCAACAATATGACACAATGCAACTAGCATACTCAATGCAATATGATCATGGCATGCACAATGCGAATCAAGAGTATAGCATGCGCAATGCAAACAATAACATAACATGTACGATGCGATGTAACATGGCATACACAATGCTCAATGGACCTAAACCAAAATGGATAGACCTCAACCATGTCCAAAATAGAGGCCATGATGATGAAACAAAGGCACAAAAAGGCAAGGCGTGCATGCACAACGCATTGGCTAACCAACTAGGCCTAAGAGCACAACTCTCAAGAGTGCTTAAGGAGTGATAAACATAGAAGTATAACAACACTAAATGCACTGAAATTAAGTAAGAAATGATGCCAAATCGTTCAAACAAAGTAAGCATAGCATGCAAAGGTCCTTAAAGCATGAAGCTAGTAAAGAGGACGACAAAGGGAGCATGCAATACATGGCACATATGCATGAACCAACCATGGAAAGAGCTGAAATAGGTCAAAACAATGACCAAAACATGCTAAAATGGAGGCTCAAAGGCCTATGTAAGATGGCATACATGCTAGGCTTCAAGTAAGGCAACAATGCACAACACTTAAAGGCATTCAAAGCATGAAAGAAGTGGGAATATAAGCATGCTATAAGCTCTGAAATGAAGTATTAAATGATGCCAAATCATCTAAATAGCTTAAAGATAACATGCATGAGCCAACAAAACACAAAGCTAGTAAGGCCAATTGTACTACAGCTATACAAAGCATGAAGGATATGGCAAAGGCAACCCAAAACAGTCCTAGAACATGTCAAAATGATACACATGCATGGAAGGAAGCCAAAACATGCTAGCATGAGGGGCATAAGGCATGATGCATACAAGGCAAATAAGGTGGATTACACTACACCTATTAAGACCAAGCATGGGATGACTTAACCAACAAAAATCAGAGTTATGTCATGGCAAGATAACCCCAAAAACACATTGAAATGATGGCTCGCAAGCTAAGGCATGAAGGCATACGCAATGATTCATGTTAGGGCATAAAGGGGCAAACCCTCCAACGCATTGAATAAGTGATAAATGCAAGTGCATTAGCATGAAACATGGACTGAAATCACATAATAAAAGATCCCAAATCATTCACATAGTCCAAGTAAAGTATGCTAATGGACTTGATGCACAAAGCTAACAAGCTAGATTGAACCATGGCTATACAAAGCAAGTCATGCATGGCCAAAACAACCAAAATTAGAGCTAAAGCATGTTAAAACATGGACAAAAGCTTCTCAAGGTTAAGCGAAAAGCATGCTAAAATGACATGTTAAAGCATGATGCATGTTAGGCTATTTCATGGAATTGCACTATAAGTGCATGGAGCATGCAAGAGGTGACCAAACCAAACCCTAACAGAGGTATGACATGGCAAAACAACACCAAGAACATGCTGAAATGGACTCAACATAAGCTAGAATGACATGCTACTTCATGAAGCATACAAAGCTAGTATGTGTGATTTACACTACAAGTGTATAAACCATGCATGGAATGACCAATCCAAGCAAGAATAGTGGTAAGCCTCAGCAAAATAACCACAAATACAAGCTAAGATATGGCCAACACAAGCTTAACAAACATGCTCACACATGAGGCATTCAAGGCAAGTATTGAAGACACAAGGAGAAGGGACCCTCTCCTTTTTGGAACCTTAAAACACCATCCCCACCACTAAAATCCTTCTGGATTTCAGTGGTGAGAAGGCCAAAACAAGGTGATCCCAAAGCTTAAAAAGAAGGCACAAGAACAAGGCCAAACAAGGCCTAAGAGGGGGTAAACAATCCCAAACACAAAAGTGACCTTAAACAAAAATCTTAAACACCAAAATATAGAACTTTTTACAATAGGAAGTTAAGCTCAAAATAGCATGCAAATAGGTTCAAAAGCTTAAGCAAAAATGGAGGTTTTAAGGGTTAGAAACTCACCCTTGATGATCACCTTCAAAACTGCAACTCCAACAGGTTTTTCGAGCTTAAACCAGTCCAAGAACTCCAAAAACAACCTCAAGGGACCTCAACTCCAAGAGTATGGTGTTTGAGTGTGTGTTTGTGTGTTAAAGTAAGACAAAACTACACTTTTAAGCACAAAACAAGAGCAAACAAGGAAGAATAGATACAAATGTATATCTATCTCTCAAGCCTCAATTTTCTGAACCTAGAGGAGGGAGGAGGAGCCTCCCTCTTATAGAGAACAAAAGCATAAGCTTCTTCAAGAAGCTAAGGCTCATGGCCATCCCTCCATACACGTGTATGGAGGATGGTTCAAATGCTCTCTAGCTGTGCCAGCTGCCTAAAATATCTCCAAAAATGTGACAAAAAGCAGCCAACCACTTAAAGTGATCGGCCAGCTACTTAAAGTGGTCGGCCAACCACTTTAAGTGGTCTACCAGAACAACAACTGGCCAGCCATGGTGGGAGAAGGTCCAGAGCATGAAAACAAGCAAAAGGTGTGGTGGCCGACCACTTTTGATGGTCTAAAGATCAAGGAGACCAGTTGTTAGACCAGAAAACTGGCTGGGAGGAGGAAAAGTGGTCTCCAAGGGGAAATACTGGTCTCCCACCCTTGTACCACCTTCCAAACAAGGAAAACAAGGTTTGTACCAAAACGGATGCAAGACGAAAGTTCAAGAGGCAAAGCGCGCAGCCGGGAGCCTCAAAAACTAGCTGACAGGCACCAAAAGTGGTTTACGACTACAAAAGTGTCTCCCAAACCACAGTGGCCCTCTAGGCCAAGGAAACAACGTGTGGTTCAAAAACCACGCCAAACGGAGAACGTTAAGTGGTCCCGAGACAAGGCGCGAGACCGAAGGCTTCGAAAAATCAGAAAATAGTCTCTAAACGGAAAAAGTGGTCTATGACCGCAAAAGAGTGGTCTACAAGACCTCTCCCTCCCTCAGGCAAGGAAAACAAGACTTGGTCCGAAAATCGAGCCAAAGCACAAAGAGCTCAGAGGCCCGGAGGCAAGGCTCTCAGCCAAAACTCCGAAACCTTGAAACGAGCACAACATGCGCAATCACCGAGCACTCAATCGATGACGTCTGAGTCTTAAGGTCGGTCAAAAATGGGGTGTCTACAATTACACAATCATAATATACTCAATTCTACTTAATGAAAGTTTAACCCAAATAATTCAAATCTCATGGTTAAATCCCTTTTAACAATTAACAAATTTTCAATTCATTATCTTTAATTGTAATCAACCCAATCACAAAGTAGGTTTTAAGAAGCATAAGACCCGGTTTAATCACAAATGTACAACCAAGTCATTAATCAACTTCTTTAATTCACAACACCAAGCCAATGTTAAAAATGTCATGAAGTTCGATTTGCCTCTAATAAATCAACAAGATTCATCATTTAAATCCCTAAGTTCATAGCATGCTTATTCCACAAATTAAACCCCTTTTTATCATATGAGCATTATTATTAAAAATTGGGATTTCACCTCTTCCTAAATATAACTATGTTAGTCCACATTCCAAAATACACCCTACAATAATAAATACTTCAAATCTCAACCTTACACAACCCATCTTAGGTCCCCATTCACGATTTTCAAAAGGAATCCATAACAACATGGTTTTAATGCAATAGAATATACCACATGTCTATCTATAGGTGAAGCATTGAAGAAAATCAAGGAAATCCCTACCTCAAGAGAGAAGAGGAGAAAAAACTCAAAAATCAACCTCGTCGGAATACGATCTCCACCGGTCAAGACGAAGCCCTCGTCATGCTCATCATTTTGGTATAAGGGACTAGCACCAAAATCTCAACGGATTTCTTGAGATCAAAGAAGATACAAGATTTTGAGGGTTTGGGTAGAGAGAGATGAGAGAAAATGAGAGAAACATTGTAGAGAGAGAGTGATATATCAGAAAATGAGAGAAAAAGGAGCAAAAACTCAATACATAGTTGTTTTTCATGAAAAATGAGACTGAAACATGCTTGGCCGCACGTACGGCGCCCTCTCCCGCATGTGCGAAGCGGCCTCTCCCACACGTGCGACTCTCACCCCTGTATGTGCAGTCCTCCCCGCACCACACTTCCGCACCTGCCTTTTAGGCAGTGTGCACACAACTCAAACCTTACCTTCCCACACGTGCGGCTTGATCTCCCACACGTGTTGCCCCTCCCCGCACATGTAGCCCAAGGCCTCGCACGTGCAGCCCTGGCCCTCCAGCCCAAAAAAACTTCGGCTTTACCCCCGACACCCCGGAGTTGACCTTGCACCCTCCGAAACGAGTGAAAACCCAGAAAAAAAATAACGCAGCCGGAAGAATGTTTAGAGAAGAAATTTTCGACAATGACTTACCCAACGTAACACAAAAGAAATGATACGGCTTTTGCACCGGTCATCACAAGAATTGAGTTGGTTCTAATGAATTTGAAGTCAATATAACTATGCATGTAAAGAATTGTCATGAATTTGTGTGATCAAGCATGTAACATGTTAAATGTGGAGAATTGAGCACCAAATCACACATGCATGCATAGTCTTGTTGAGTTTTATAACTTTGAGCATTTTTTATACCATTTGAAGTGAAATTAAAGTCCATTATTAACATGCATGCATGATTGATGAAGATATGAAGTTTATATGAGTTTTGAAATTGATGACAGGAATTGGGAATGATTTTGGAAATGGACCATGATTTTGAATAATTGGTCTCATATTGCTTGTGTTCTCATGTTATGTAATGTGTTCCTATGTTTTTTGTACCAAAAACATGAGCTTTGGACCTTTGAATATCAAGTTTGAGCTTCAAATAGAATTCTGAAAAACCCAGAATTCGACCTGTCCGCTTGAGTGAGAAAACCCTTACTCGAGCGTGAAATTGTAGCTCCCAGAAGTTTTGCAGAAAAAGCACGGTGGCTCGAACGGCCGAATCTGTGCTTGAGCGTACCTTGCTTTGCATGACTCCTCACTCGAGCATCAAAAATCTCACTCCAGCATAAATTACAAGCAACCAGAACTTTTGCAAACCAAAAGGGTCCGCTCGAGCTACCAAAGCGGCGTTCAAGAAGAAAGCCTTGTTTCAGAAATTTTGAAAACGTGTTTTATGATTTGTTTTCCGTTCACTTTCATTTCTAAGCACTCTTAGGCATGCATTGAGCATTGTAAATGGACTAAGAAGATAAGAAAGAAGCCTACGAGAAATAAATAAATTAAAGAACATATTGAATCGCTTGTGACCCAATGTGTTATGAAATCTGTAGGGTCAAGCGCAAGGGCAAATCCACCAGCAGAACACTGTGAGTAATATTAATAAGAATGTATTAAGTATGCTACTTCCAAATGCTTACTTCTGTATGAGCTCTATGGATTTTTCAATTTCAATCGAATGTCCGTCTAATAGAAATGATTGGGCCAAATGCCGTTTGATAGAAATAATTGAGCCAAAGGCCGTTTGACATGAATGATTGGGCCAAAGGCCATTTGATATAGATAATTGGGCCAAAGGCCGTTTGACATGAAAGATTGGGCCAAAGGCCATTTGATATAGATGATTGGACCAAAGGCTGTTTGACGCAAGCGAATTGGGCTGGAGGCCGTTTGATACATTTGCGCCAAGGCCGTTTGATGTATTAGATAGAACATGAATGGGCCTAAGGCCATTCGATATGACTGTTACGAATTTTCATTCATATAACTTTCTTATTTGATATTATTCACTAGGCTTTCGCTCACTCTTATTCATGTGTATGTAGGTGAGCAAAGAGACGTCCAAATCCAGCCTCGGTGAAGATTATGAGAGGATGTCAGTTTAGAGGAGTCAACCCGAATGTCTCACGATTCGAGACTTTGTTTTTGTTCTTTTGTCACTCTTTTGCTATCTTGGTGAATATGTTGTATCACATATTTATATAAACTTTCATTTGGTTGACTATGAGTTTGAAGTTCCTGGATGTACAAAGATGTTAATTCTATAGATATGGGTGAGTTATTATGATGTGTTTATGGAGAAATTTTGCCATGCCATATAAGCACAGCTTATTGGACAAATCTTTAAGTTTGCTTCCGTTTGGCCCCATTATTATTAAAGTATGTCTAATTTTGATTGAGGTTGTAGGTAATCTCATGATTATTGACCGGTTATGACCTTAATCCATAGGGGCGGGTTCGGGTCATGACAGAGTGGTATCAGAGCACGAGTTAATAACTCACACACTTGTCCAAATGACCAATAAGCATCTTGAAAAGATCTAGGAAACATTCATGTGATAAATAAAAACTTAAAGATATCGAGAATCTTCCTAAATGTTCAAAATAAATGACTATGTGCTATATGATTTGTGATTTACTTGCATTGTGAATTATTTGAATACATATGCTTCCTTGTATATGCGTGCTTGTGAAGAATAATGCAAGTTTAATTAGATATGGTGAGAACAAGAGGTGATGAATTAGAGGAGTCCTCTACTGCCAGAATGGATAGGATGGAAAGATTGATTTAGGAAATGGCAGAAACATTAAGACAACAACAACAGTGGCAACAACAATGGCAACAGCCACACCCTCCACCTCTACCTCCGGCACCACCTGTGCCAAATTTGGAAAATGATGACCGAACAATAGCTCTCACCAAAGAGTTCAAGAAGATGAAACCGCCACAGTTTCATGGGGGATTGGATTCGTTGAAGGTTGAAGCATGGGTCCTTGGCATAGAAAAGCTGTTTGAAGTGTTTCCTTGTCCAGAAACATAGAAAGTGATGCAAGCCACCTTCACATTAGAAGACGAAGCAAGGAGGTGGTGGATGTTGATTCGTGAGGATAATAAAATTATAGGCTAGGCACAATTTTTGGAACTTTTCTATGGCAAATACTTTCTGCAATGTGTTCGCGATAGGAAAGTATCGGAGTTTATGGAACTGAAGCAAAATAGCATGACAGTAGCCAAGTACAAGGCCAAGTTTACTAAATTAGACAGATTTGCAGCACACATGGTCGATACCGACTATAAGAAAGCAAGACATTTTGAGGGAGGCCTTCGGGATGATATCTTCGAGAAAGTGAATGTACTCAAGCTGGAAACCTATATCAAAGTGTTAGACTAGGCCATAATATCAGAAGCCAATATAGCCAGACAGGCCAAATCATCAACTGATTGGAAAAGTAGTAAAAGACAGGGCCGCTTTTCAAAAAAAAAAAGATTTTCACAGAAGCAAAATACGGCTTCTCAAGTACCTTGAATTCTTACAGAGACACAGTCCCAATGTGCAACCAATGTGGTAAAAGGCATCATGGGGTTTGTTACCGTATATCAGGGGTTTGCTTTAAGTGTGGTAAGACAGGGCACATGGCCAAAGATTGTAATCAAAGCAGTGGGAAGTTAACTACTAGCTCAACTGCATCAATTTTGAAACTGGGAAACACTACAAGGCCTACTGCTACCGGAGATACTGTGAGGCAATGGAGAGTCTTTGCACTTGTTTCGGGCGATACACGGAACACAGAAGCCGTTGTCTCAGGCACTATCTCTATATGCAACCAGGATGCTTTTGTATTAATCGACTCCGGATCAACACACTCTTTCATAACTTATGCAATTGCATCTAGATTAAGTAGACCGTTAGAATCATTGCCATATTTGTTATGTGTATCTGCTCCATCCGGGGGATTTGTGTTGTGTACATCTGTATGTCGATTTTGTGATATGCGTATTGGAAATGTTACCTTGTATGTAGATTTATTACCCTTGGACTTTAGACATTTTGATGTAATCTTGGGCATGGACTGGCTAACTAAATACTGTGCCACCATTGATTGTGTAATGAAATGGGTTATATTTAAACCACCGGTGCATGAAGAAATTGTGTTTGTGGGTAATGGGGTAGTGCATCCACCTTGTTTGATATCTGCAATAAAAGCATGTAAATTGATCAAGAAAGGGTGCCAGGGTTATTTGTGTTGTGTTTTATGTAGACAATCTGTGAATGTTGAATTGAACAGTATTCCTATTGTTAGAGAATTTCCAGATGTGTTCCCAAGTGAATTGCCAGGAGAATTGGTTGATAGGGAAATAGAGTTTACCATTGAAGTTGTGCCAGACACTCAGCCTATTTCTAAAACTCCCTACATAATGGCTACTGCTGAAATGAAAGAATTGAAGGAACAGTTGCATGACCTACTGGACAAAGGGTTTATTCGACCAAGTACTTCGCCATGGGGTGCACCGATAATATTTGTGAAAAAGAAAGATGGAATTGACTATCGTGAATTGAACAAGGTAACAATAAAGAATAAATATCCTTTACCCCGTATTGACGACTTATTTGATTAGTTATAAGGCTCGCAAGTGTTTTCTAAAATTGATTTGAGATCCAGGTACCATCAGTTTAAAGTAAAAGCAGAGGATGTTGAGAAAACTATGTTTTGGACAAGGTATGGCCATTATGAATTTCTTGTTATGCCATTTGGAGTGACTAATGCTCCTGCAGCATTCATGGACCTAATGAACCAAATTTTTAAGACTTGCCTTTATGACTTTGTTGTGGTTTTTATTGATGATATCTTGACATATTCAAAGAGTAGACTTGAACATGAATACCACTTGAGGACTGTCTTACAAACACTTAGAGAAAAGAAACTATTTGCCAAACTAAAGAAATGTGAATTTTGGTTGGATGAAGTTATTTTCTTAGGGCATGTTATCAACAAGGAGGGGATTTCAGTAGACCCATAGAAGATAGAGGCAATTGTGAACTAGCCTACTCCAACGAATATAACAGAAGTCCGCAGTTTCATGGGCCTGGCCGGGTATTACAGACAGTTTGTAAAGGACTTTTCAAAAATAGTTGTACCCCTTACCCAACTCACACGCAAAGGACAACCATTTGAGTGGACTGATGAAAGAGAGTCTGCCTTTCTGGAATTGAAGACAAGACTAACCACTGCACCAGTTTTGACATTGCCCTAAGGTATGGAAAACTTTGTGATATATAGTGATGCTTCTTATAAAGGTTTGGGCTGTGTACTAATGCAGAATAGAAGGGTGATCGCCTATGCCTCTCATCAATTGAGACCGCATGAAAAGAACTACCCAACACATGATTTGGAGTTAGTCACGGTTGTGTTTGTTTTGAAAATTTGGCGGCATTATTTGTATGGGGCAAAATGCGAAGTCTACACGGATCACAAAAGTTTGAAGTACTTCTTTACGCAGAAAGAGTTAAATATGCGACAGAGAAGATGGTTTGAATTGATAAAAGATTATGATCTTCGAATCCAATATCACCCCAGGAAAGCCAATACAGTTACTGATGCCTTAAATAGGAAATCGACGAGGAATTTAGCTTGCTTACTTACAGAACAAAAGGAAATTTTGCTAGACTTTGAGAGAATCAAGATTGAAGTCGTGTTGATTGAACAAACCAGATTGGTGGCCGCCATTTCAGCTGAGCCATCAATAATTAATGAAGTCAAGCAAAGACAAAAAGAGGATAAGTTCCTCAAAAAGGTAATTGATGAGTTTGAAGCAAATCCAAAATTAGAATTCAGCATCATGATGACGTGTTGAGATTTCAATACCGAATGTGTGTCCCAAACATTCTGGAACTAAAGAAAAGAATTCTTGATGAAGCCCATAAGTCAGTGTTTGCTATGCATCTAGGTAACAACAAAATATATCGGGACTTGAAATAGAGCTATTGCTATTGGTGGCCCAAAATAAAGAAGGAAATCGCAGAGTATGTGTCCAAGTGCCTTCAATGTCAGCAAGTTAAAGCTGAACATCAAAAACCAAGTGGTCTACTTCAACCTCTCCCTATTCTGGAATAGAAGTGGGAACATGTGACCATGGATTTTGTTGTGGGCCTACCTCAAACTCCTAGAGGTATGGATTCTATTTGGGTCATAGTCGATAGACTGACTAAATCTGTGCATTTTCTATCTGTGAAGACTACTTTTGATGCGTATAGATTGGCCACTATATATGTTGATGAAGTTGTTCATTTACATGGGGTTCCGGTACTTATTGTATCGGATAAAGATCCGAAATTTGTATCTAGATCGTGGAAAAGCCTGTAGAGAGCAATGGGAATATAACTGAAATTCAGTACGGTGTTGCATCCACAGACAGACAGACAATCAGAACGAACCATACAAACTTTGGAAGATATGCTTAGAATGTGTGCCCTAGATTTTCAGGGGAGTTAGGAAAATTATTTGCCACTAGCAGAATTTGCATACAACAACAGCTTCCACTCCAGCATTGGTGTGGCACCATACGAAGCCTTGTATGGCAGGAAGTGTAGATCGCTAATTTGTTGGACAGAAGTCAGAGATAGGGCTTTATTTGGGCCCAAAATTGTGCAAGACACTTCCAAGAAGATTAAAATCATCCAACAAAGGCTCAAGACAGCACAAAGCCGGCAAAAGAATTATGCGGATGTTTGAAAAAGACCTCTTGAATATGAGGTTGGTGACCATGAATTTATACATGTGATTTTGATGAAAGGCCAACTAAGATTTGGTAAGAAAGGTAAATTGTCACCCCATTACATTGGACCGTTTCAAATTCTAGAAAGACTTGGTCCAGTTGCTTACAGAGTTGCCTTGCCACCAAGATTTGAGCAAATACATAACGTGTTCCATGTATCAATGTTGAGGGGTTATCTTTGAGATCTGTTGATTACCACCGGATAACACTCGATGAAAATATGGAATATGAAGAATGGCCAGAACGAATCATTGACTAGCAAGTGAAATAGTCCATCCCAATGGTGAAGGTAGAGTGGAAAGAACACTATGGGAAGGACGCTACGTAGGAAAAAGAGGATGAGATGTGACTACGCTACCCGCACTTGTTTTCAAACGGAGGTAAAATAAGTTTAGAGAACCAAACTTCCTAAAAGGGAAAAGATTGTGATAACCCTGTCTTATGTTAAGTTAATTAATCGAGATTATGTTGTGATTATGTGATTAATTTGAATTTGGGTGTTAATTGTATGATTAAATATGATTTTGACCTTATATCTGGTCACCGAATTCTATTCAACTTACTGTTATAAACTGAAAATTGAAGGCCTTATTGGCCACAGAAACCGAAATTGACTATGCCATTATGGTTAGCGTAATTTTTAGAGGCTACGGTGAAATTTAATTAGAAATTGATTCAGATCAAAATAATTAGATTCAAAATGATCAAATTAGAGCATCATTACTTAGCCTTAGTCAATTTGATTAGCCAAGCCTATAAATAGGCCTATATACACTCAAATTCCTTCTTTTGAACTCATCTTGGCTGAAATCACACTTTAGAGAGAGAGAGAGAGAGAAAGGGCCGATTCTAGAGAGAGGAAGAGGAAAATTGTAGAATTGCCTCAAATCTTGAATATTTGGAAGGCTAGGCTCAAGAACTAGCTAGAATTTGGGAGATTGGGGCTCCTAGGTGAGTAATTGAACTCAACTTTAGGAGTTTAAGTTCATGATTGAGTGAATTCAAGCAAGATATGTAACTAAGAGCAAGAATTGAGTTGGTTCTAATGAATTTGAAGTTACTATAACCATGCATGTAAAGAATTGTCATGAATTTGTGTGATAAAGCATGTAACATGTTAAATGTGGAGAATTGAGCACCAAATCACACATGCATGCATAGTCTTGTTGAGTTTTGTAACTTTTAGCATTATTTATACCATTTGAAGTGAAATTAAAGTCCATAATTAACATGCATGCATGATTGATGAAGATATGAAGTTTGTATGAGTTTTGAAATACATGAAAGGAATTGGGAATGATTTTGGAAATGGATCATGATTTTGAATAATTGGTCTCATATTGCTTGTGTTTTCATGTTATGTAATGTGTTCCTATGTTTTTTGTACCAAAAACATGAGCTTTGGACCTTTGAATATCAAGTTTGAGCTTCAAACAGAATTCTGGAAAACCCAGAATTCGACCTGTCCGCTCGAGCTAGAAAAGCCTCACTCGAGCGTGAAATTGTAGCTCGCAGAAGTTTTGCAAAAATAGCACGGTGGCTCGAGCGGTCGAATCTGCGCTCGAGCATACCTTGCTTTGCATGACTCCTCGCTCGAGCATCAAAAATCTCATTCGAGCATAAATTACAAGTAACCAGAACTTTTGCAGACCAAAAGGGTCCGCTCGAGCGACGAAAGTGGCGCTCGAGCGGAGAGCCCTGTTTCAGAAATTTTGAAAACGCGTTTTATGATTTGTTTTCCGTTCTCTTTCATTTCTAAGCACTCTTAGGCATGCATTGAGCATTGTAGATGGAGTAAGAAGATAAGAAAAAAAAGCCTAAGAGGAATAAATAAATTAAAGAACGGATTGAATCGCTTGTGACCTAATGTGTTATGAAATGTGTAGGGTCAAGCGCAAGGGCAAATCCACCGGTAGAATACTGTGAGTAATATTAATAAGAATGTATTAAAGTATGCTACTTCCAAATGCTTACTTCTGTATGAGCTCTATGGATTTGCTAATTTGAATCGAATGTCCGTCTGATAGAAATGATTGGGCCAAAGGCCATTTGATAGAAATAATTGGGCCAAAGGCCTTTTGATATAGATAATTGGGCCAAAGGCCGTTTGATATAAATGATTGAGCCAAAGGTCGTTTGACATGAATGATTGGGCCAAAGGCCGTTTGACACAAGCGAATTAGGCTGGAGGTCGTTTGATAAGAATGAATTGGGCCCGAGGCCGTTTGATAAGTTTGGACCCAAGGCTGTTTGATGTATTAGATAGAACATGAATGGGCCTAAGGCCGTTCGATATGATTGTTACGAATTTTTATACATGTAACTTTCTTATTTGATATTATTCACTAGGCTTTCGCTTACTCTCATTCATGTGTATTTAGGTGAGCAAAGAGACGCCCAAACCCAGCCTCAGTGAAGATTATGAGAGGATGTCATTTTAGAGGAGTAACCCGAATGTCTCACGATTAAAGACTTTGTTTTTGTTCTTTTGTCACTCTTTTGCTATCTTGGTGAATATGTTGTATTACCTATGTATATAAGCTTTTGTTTAGTTGACTATGAGTTTGAAGTTCCTGGATGTACAAAGACGTTAATTCTGTAGATATGAGTGAGTTATTATGATGTGTTTCTGGAGCAATTTTGCAATGCCATATAAGCACAGCTCATTGGACAAATCTTTAAGTCTGCTTCCGTTTGGACCCATTATTATTAAAGTATGTCTAATTTTGATTGACGCCGTAGGTAATCTCATGATTACTGGCCGGTTATGACCTTAATCCATAGGGGCGGGGGCGGGGGCGGGGGCGGGTCATGACACATCCATTTTTTTACTTTCACCGGCTATTATACGGCGGGACTGTGTGGACACCCAAAAACCATTTTTTCCACATTCATCTAGTGATAAGCCTAGACATTTGGGCACCTTTTTAAACTCCCCGCGTGGGTACCAACACAACACCACACTTTTCCAAGACCGACTCTTAACCGAACTCATGCACAATTAACAATTCAATCACATTTTGTTCCATCCACATGCATCCAACATTACTAAAGAATGGAATACCACACAACATTCAAGAAAAAATAACATCCAAGCCACATTTCCTCTGCCATATCACATCCCCATCTTTCATTCCTTTATTATTTATAGCATTTCATGAAGTAAAGGAAACTCCATTCAATTTGGTGTTTTCTACTCAAATTGAGAAATTAAAGTTTTACCAAATTTGGGGGTTTGTCTCCTTTATCATAGATATGGGTTTCAACAACATTTATGTACATGTTTTGAGAAAAGAGTGTAAGGAAATTTCAAGCAAGATTCAAGTAAAACGGTTTATTTATGAAAAACATGGGATTAATCCAACAATATTCTCAAATGAGCTCATAAGTCACAACCACACCATGAAATCTCTTCAAAATAAAGACATACTAGGGTAAAAGTAGCCATACCTCTACAAGTAGAAAGAAAATGAAGCCCCTTGAAAAATCCTTCGCAAAACCAAGATTCAATCGGTGGAAGAGCAAGATCTCCAAGTCTTCTCCACTTTTTGATAGGTGATCTAAGCCAAATCTTAGTGGAATGGAAGGTATTCTAGAGTGAGGAACTAGGTTTTTCAGAAATGAGGAGAGAGAAGGGAAGATAGAAATGAAAAGTGTAAGGAATGATCTAGAATCACGTTTTTAAAGTTGCTGAATTTGCGCAGTCCGCTTGAGCGCCACCATTTCCGCTCGAGCGTAAGACACAAACTTAGAGGCTTGCTTGAGCGATGAATCTCTCGCTCGAGCGTAAAATGACAAGTCCCAGAAGTTTTGCAGAGCTACACTGAAACAATTGGGAACCAACATTCTTCGCTCGAGCGCCATTTCCTGCGCTCGAGCGTCCCGCCTGCAAACTCAAAAGATACTGAGAGTTAAAATTTTCCGCTTGAACGTGACTTTTTATGATCGAACGGACCCAGAAACAAAAGTGTCACACCTAATTATTCAAAGCAAACAATAACAAAGATAAAAGATTGGGCAAAAGAATTGCACATTCATGACCAACTAATAAGGTACAATAATATATGACCTTTTCTATCCTCTTCAATGTTCTTAGTGTATAGGGAAATGCTTAGCCTTTAGGAGCTAGTGTTTGTAGAACATACAAGTATAAAGTATCTATTTTGTGGGCAAGAAGTGAACATAGTAATATCACTTAAGAAAAATGAGCACTATTATGTCAAATAACCCAGTTCAATTGCAACAAAAAAACACTCACTGAGATACTTATACTTAGCTTTGACTTGGTTGAGGATAATCATGTGTGTATATGTGTGTGTGTGTCTGTGTGTGTGTGTGTGAGTGCGTTAGTATGTATGTCAGTACAGTATGGCAAAAATCAAATAAAACTTGGAGCTTAAGCTTGCAATTGATTTTGAAGAAAAACAAATAGAGAGAATAATGCATGTATATAATAACCCAAAAGTAAATACATAGAATTACGAATTTGAGACACTAACCCTTTCAAAGAAAACATTTGAACACTGGAATTTCACACACACGCACACGCACACACACACACACACACACACACACACACACACACACATATATATATATGTATGTATGTATGAAATCATGGGGTTGGGGAAGGAATTGAAGAACTTACAATGAATGAGAAAACATAAACCAGATATAGAGAGAAAAAGCAAAGGGAAAACATAAACCAGAGAGAGAGAGCAAAGAGAAAAAATCAACCAAAAAGCAAAGGAAAAACATAAACCAGAGAGAGACAGCAAAAACATAAACCAGAGAGAGAGCATTAAGAGAGCCACGTACCAAATCGGGAAAAAGCATCAACGGTGAGAGGAGAAGCAGCACTGGAAAGGCCAACGGTGGCGACTAGCAAGAGCAGCAGCGGCACCGATTAGCAAGGAAAGGAGGAGGAGCAAGAGGAAAGATGGAGAGGCGCGTCGATCAGTGGCCATCGGCGGTAGAGGCGAGATGGAGAGGCACTAGAAACCCTAGAAAGAAATTGACCAGCTCTTTCTCTCTCTACCAAAGCAATTTCATGAGCTTATATACAATATCGGAATAATTATTTTATATAAAAATTAAATTGAAAAATTATATACAATCACACCTAGAACTATGATGAAAATAAATATATATAATCACACTTATTTAAAATGTGTGATTAAAAAAAATATTATCTCACTCATTAAATTAAGGGTGATTAAAAAATCATTTTAATTTTTTTAATCACACTTCTAATAAAAGTGAGACATTTTTAATTCTTCGTATGTGATCTTTAATCATGTGTTAATTAGAATGTGTGACTAATATATATATATATATATAATCACACTTAATTGAAAAGTGACATAAAAAATAAATATTATCACACTTAATCAAATCAAGTATCACTAAAATATCAATCTAATTTTTTTTTTATCACACTTCCAATAAAAGTGAGATATTTCTATTTGATGAAGTGTGATCTTTAACTATTTTTGTAGTAGTGACGGTAAAGTTTTAACTCGTTGTGCTAGTACGCTTTGTGTGTATTGAGCAGGACCATCTTGGGATAATTGTTCATGTATTGATTAGATGAGAAAATTTACATCCCATAGTTATTATGAGTGCTTATGCTCTTAATTTGAAAATAATTAATAATCACGTGCATTTAGTGTTGGTCATTTTGATTCATAAAAGAGTGAGATTCTTTATTAGTTAATAAGCTTAGTGAGTTAAGTGATCACTTCATGTTTATTGTGGATATTCATTATTGACAAAATACATGTTTCGATTTAGGGATTAATAATACCCCCTTGAAGAAGCTTATCAGTTTTGATTATGTCAAACTGTGTAGGTGGATTTTGTATCCGACATATCAAATAAGTTAATTGGAAGGTCTCAAGGAAATATTAAGAAGTCGATTAAATATAATTGTCAATAATTTATTTAATTGACAGGTATTAGTAATCTTAACGTGGGAAGATAAATAAGTATTTAAAAATGTAGAGCTCGAAATATAATCTAGAGATTAAGATAGAAGTACAATTACAATTCTTTAGTGGTATGAAATATAATTTATGCAATTAGGAATTATAATTCAGGTTGAATTAAGTTTTCCTAATTCTATAGGGAGTTAATCCTAATCTACTCCTAATGGTCCCTATCATAGCCTATATTTATGCATCCTTGTAGCTCTCTAAAAGAAATAATTTTTTGAGCTTAAAGAGAGAGCAAAGAGATTCATGTTTTTGAGCCCACACTCAGTTCGTGACCTAAGGAAGGAATATGGTAGAAACACTACAAGAAAAACACTTTTGGTGACCACCTTTTTTGAGTTGGTCGCAGATAGTTGACTTTCTGCTACTAACATTTTTTTGGTCGCTGATGAGTTGTATTTTTGTGACCAACGACATTTTGGTAGATAATAGGTAATTTTTTGCGACCAAAAAATAATAATGGCGGGAGAGGGAGAAAAAAAAGGGGATCTTAAAACCTTTGGTGAGCAATAAATTGTGGTCACAGAAAGGAAAATGTCATATTTTGTATCAAAACTACGTAGTTTTGAATATTTCCTAATATTAATTAAAGTTGTTACTATTTGAAATAACTATTAATAATCAGTTCAAAAAAATTATTAATAATTAAATAATAAATTATTAAGAACATAATAGTAATTATTTTTTAATACAATTATTATTTATTGATTAAAATCATAAAATTTCTTAAATTTATTTTTTCATTCAAAATATTAATTAAACTTTAATAAAGGTAAAATTACAAACATAAATAATAAAACTTTTAAAAAAAAGTATAAATTAAAACCAATTTTTACAACAAAATTTTGTCCCAAATTCAAATTTTTTCTCAATATTTGAAACAATCCCTCCAAAAATTTTCCTAAATTAAAATTCCCTCCTAAAATTTTGCCTAAATTTCTATTCCCTGGTCCCAAAAAAAAACAAGAAAAGGGAAAAATAGAGAAAAACTACGTAGAGGGAGATATGTCCAAGAGAGAGAGAGACAGAGAGAGAACGAAGAAGAGACCATGAAGAGAGACGGAGCGAAGAGAGCATTTTTGTTTAGGGTTTTTACGGGATCTATTCTCTCAACTCTCACAACTGCTCTATCAATGCCGATCGACGATCTCAAGTTTCATCTCTGAACAACACTTGCTTCTACCATTGGTGTCATCTGCAACAAACAAAATACCTGGTATGTTCTTCTTCTTTGTCTGATCCTATCGTTAATGCTATATTTTGTTTGATTTTTTGCCATAGATTCATGCTATGAGAATCCGAATATACAAATAAAATAAATAATTAAATAATAATTATTTTTACAAACCTCAAATATTTTACTTGTAAATTTTAAGGTGCAAATTAAATATTATTGGAGGGTCTTTTAATTAATTTTAAACCTAAAATAAATTTATGGTGAAAGTCTTTAATTTAGAGGCAAGATTTATTATTTAAAAAAAAATAGAGGGCAAGTTAGTAAGTATATTTTGATATAATAATAGTTATATTTTATTTAAATTAATGGAGATAGGAAATAAAATAATATAAAGAGATAATAATTTAAAACCTTTTGTTTAGATATATATATATAAAAAAAAAAAAACAGCCCTAGTGTTCCTAGCAGTAGCAGCAGCAGCCACAGGAGAGAGAGAATGGGGGAAAAGAAAAAAAAACAAAAGAGGTTGCGACAAAGGAAGGATTGGGTGTGTTGTGCTGTGTGGGATCATCAAATGATAGCTCTCTTAGGTTTTCTTCTTTTCTTTCTTCTTTATCCTTATTCTATTATTATTTAGTTTATTGATGGAGAGGTTATAAGGTTATACATTTTGTATATATATACACTGTTAAGAAACCTGAGGAAATAAATTGTGTGTAAAGAATGGGTGTAATTCTTAGTTTAAAAAATTCTGTACAGAATCACAAACTTTAAAAATCAAGAAACCATATCAAACGGATAAATTTTGAACTAAAATTTTTACAGTAGATTAATTACATATTGAATTGTATATCAGAATTTTCTCATAAGTTTTTGGGAGTCAAAATCTATATTAACTGGTGCGTTCAAATCTATCTAGAAAACTGGTGTAAAACAGTAACTTCGAAAGTGTCGTTCTCTTTGGGTATGAATCTGAAAATTATCAAATCAGCATCATTAGAACTGATTACGAGTCTAGTTTCTTAAATTTTTGACCTTCCATTGGTTTCTCATGTATACTAAGAGAACCATTAATTTCTTTAAAGTGCTACAAAAAACAATCGGTTTGGGCATAATTAATTGTAAATAATTATTTTGATAAGCAAATCAAGTAAAACAAATTGGGCTTGAAAATTATGATATATCAGTTGATATCTGGAGGGTTTTGGAATTTTTTGAATAGTGTGGAGTGAGTTTTTAATTTTCAAAGTTATCGAATAGATTGGGAAAACTTGTTTAAAAATCTATTTTATCTTAAAGTTACTTTTAATTAAGTTTCGATCTGAACCCATGTCTTGGGTAATTTTACACCTTGAAGAACATGAACTTAGGTATTATTTAAGAGTAACGGTGAGTAGAGTTGAGCTGTGTTAGTGCGCTTTAGTTTGGGGTTACTTAGTTTATTATTTCTTTTAGTATGCTTGAATTAGTAGTGACGTGTGGTTTTAATACTTTTTTTAGGGCACTAGTTGGACTTTCATACTTTATTCGCGGATTATATTATACTGTGTTCAGGTGAGTAGTTACATGCTACATATTTTATAAATGTTCCTTTGCCTTGAACTGTTGGAAAATTTAATTTGTTTCAAGACTAAGTTGTTTTGACAAATTATTATAGAAAAATGCTAGGGACTCCAAAAATTTTACCAAACTTTCTACCAAATGTCTCACATGGGTGTGGGATCCACACCATATGGGTCCCATGTGGGTCCCACACCCATGTGAGACATTTGGTAGAAAGTTTGGTAAAATTTTTGGGATCTCTAGCATTATTCATTATTATATTATCAATGGAATTAAATTATTTCTGAAACATGTGTAAACTTGGCATATTGTAAGCTATTTGTTATGGTCTCATGTTTGTAATGATGAACTACCATGTTTTACGAAACTGAATTGTATTGATTATCGGGACCATATGTATATTTTAGTCCAGGGAAATTATTCCACTATGTGTGGTGACTCTGGCCACTAGGGAATAGATCTGGGTTAGGCTATGATGACTCTAGTTATAACAATCCCGACCCATAATTAACGTGCAATCTATGATTAAGAAAGCTTAATGAGTAACTTTGTAAAGCTATGTTCAATTTATAAGTATTTTCTGAATAATATAAGATGGTCTGTTTTCTGCAATATTATCTCTGTATAAATGAATGGTAGTCCATTGTTTGTGAAATGTATTCGTGGCATCATTAGCTTCAGATGACATCTGTTATCTGTTCTATTACGTCCCAATTATGGGTCAGTTGTACGTCTCATGAGCCAACTGTTATGGATCCTTATGTATACGTCCCTTTTTTGGGCCAACTGCACGTCTTACGAGCCAACTGTACCGTCTCCATGCACGTGAGTCAACTGTATGCCTTTATGGCCGTCCCTTTTATAGGTCAACTATTTCTGCTAGTGCTAATGGATATACCATGTATGATTAATTGCAAATTCTGATTATGAGTATGATTTTGAGTCTATTTCTGTTATGAACTATGATTTATGAACATGATTATAAATCCATTTCTGATAACTACTGAATTTTGTTTTCTATAACTATTATGGACAGCATTCATTAAACCCTTTACTCTATTATTATTCACTGAACTCCAGCTCACTATTTATATTATGTATGTAGGTGATCAAGCACGTGACCAGGCCTTGAGTTGATGGCCTAAGATTCTGTTTTGTCAGCCACTCTTTGCGCCTCCCGAGGAGGTTCTGGATCAAGTCAAGCATGTGGCCTTGTTTCACGAACATTTAAAACTTTGTTTTCTTTTGGTTTTTGAACGAGTTTTTGGTTATCTGTACATGGGATGACATAAAATTACTGTACCTATGTGACGTCACGTATGTTATGAGTTTAAAAATTATTTTGTCCCATGTATGTCTGCACAGCTCAATGGACGTTGTACTTTATATGTTTGCTTATGCAACCCCTATTTATATGTTGTTCTGTTTAGAGGCCTTTGGTAATCCAAGGATTACTGGCCAATTACGACGCTAAACCTATGGGGGCGGGTTTGGGTCATGACACTAGTGCTCAACAACTGTAATGAAAAGACCTAGGTTAGGCTAGGAGACCTTCAATCGGATCGTCTTAGAGAAAAGGCCCGAGTTGCCACCCTGAGAATGACTCTTGGTTCGATATTGGATCCAACGAACTTATTGCCTTAAGAACTTTGTGGCATGTTACTTGTTATTCTTGGTACCTAGAAAATTATTAGTGTACATGTTGTAATCTGTTTTAAGTGGAAAATGTCATTTATCATTGTAGGAAAGTGGTTTGGAAATACTCTTCTGATCCTGGGAAACGCTCGTGATCCTCAAATAGACACCTGAAAAGAAATGAACACTCCGGTCGGGGGTGCCGGAATTAGTACTCCGACGGATAAGTCAGTCTTTACTCTTTCTGGGTTACTTGTATTTTAAGTTAAGCATACTAGTTCTCACATACCTTTCTTCGACTGTTGTTCCTTTATTTATACTCGTTTTCAGGGCCTCGAGGCCTAGTTGTCATGGCCCGAACCCGCCCCCATGGATTAAGGACATAACTGGCTAGTAATCACGAGATTAGCTACAGCCTCAAACCAAATAAGACATAACTCATCAGAGTAAAGGGCCAAACGGAAGCATATTTAAAGCTTTGTCCTTAGAGCTGTGCTTATATGGCTCGTCATAACAAACCATACATGTACATGTTAATAACTCACATCAAAATATGTACTAACACAAAGTTCTGTACATACAGGATCATTCAAGTCTAGGTCAGCCAATCAAAACTATATACAATCGTAATCCAAAGTCCTCGCCAACATGACAAAATATAACATAATAGCAAAAGGGCGAAGACGAGTCTCGTACGTGAGACATATGGGCTGACTCTTCAAAACCTTGGTCGTTCCACACAAACTTCACTGAGGCTGGGTTTGGACCTCTCTTGGCTCACCTACAGACACATAAATGAGCGTGAGCGAAAGCCCAGTGAATAATATCAAATAAAGAAGTTACACGAACGGTACTTAGAACAATATACACCAAACGGCCTTAGACCCAATTCATATTTCTATCAGGCATATACATATAGATATAAGTATATGTAGGTCAGGCGACTGCGATTCCAAACACATCAAACGGCCTCGGGCCCAATTCGTTCATGTCTGACGGCCTCTGGCCCATTCATTCGTGTCATACGGCCTCTGGCCCATTCATTGGCCCATTTATTCATATCCAACGGCCTCTGGCCCATTCATTCATGTCAGACTATCATTCGAGTCAGACTATCATTCATGTCAGACGGCCTCCGGCCCATTCATTTATAGCAAACGGCCTGAGGCCCAACCATATGGCATAGCAAACATTTGTCCATAATTCAAATCAACAGACTCATAAAGCTTATAGAGGAATAAGTAATTGGACAAATAACATATTTCGAAATATCTCTATTAAGATATTACTCACAGTGATCGGCGGGGTGATTTGCCCTGGAGCTTGACCCTATACAAACATAACACATATGGGTCACAAACGATTCAATCCGTTCTTAATTCATACATCCCTCTTAGGCTTCTTTCTTATTCTTTTAATTCATTCATAATCCTCAATGCATGCCTAAGAGTACTTAGAAGTGAAAGAGAACGGAAAACGAAACACAGAACATCTTTACAAAATTTTTGAAACAGGGGTCCCCGCTCGAGCGTGGACTTCCCCGCTCGAGCGGACCCATTAGGTCTGCAAAAGTACTGGTTACATCATTTTTACGCTCGAGCGTGAATTCGGATGCTCGAGCTGAAGGTTACTCTACATAGCTCCCCACTCGAGCGTGAATCTCCCCGCTCGAGCGGACATCAATGTCTGTAAAATATTCTGGGAGCTTGTATTTTACGCTCGAGCAGCGGTTCCCCTGTTTGAGCGGACTTCAAGAATTCTGGGTTTTCCAGAACTTGTTCTTGAGCTCATGATTTTGGTTCAAAACATGCAAATACATCACACTATGTGAGAATGAAAGAACACCAATTTGCTCAAAATCATCATCAGATTCTCAAATTATCCAATATTAAACACGTGCATTCAATTTCATACCAAATTCATATCTCTATCAATTCAACATGCATGTTAGTCTTTGACCCCAATTCCATTTCAAATGGCACTAATGATGCTCATAACCATGAAAAACAACAAAACCATGCTTGCATGTATGCTTTAACACTCATTTTCCCACATTCAACTTAATACATGCTTGATTATGCAAAATCATGGTGATCCTATACATGCATGTGCAAATTAACTTCAATTTCACCGATTATGACACAATTCTTGTTCTAGGTAAGCTATTCCTTTTGAAATCATATGGTTACAAACTCAAACCCATGAATTAAGGGTTGGTTACTCACCGAGGAGCCTCAATCTTCCAAACTTATGCTTAATTCTTGAGTTGGTCTTCAAATTATTCAAGCTTCAAGATCAAACTTCAATTGTTTCCCTCTCTCTCTCTCTCTCTCTAGCTGACCCTCACTCCCTTTCCTTGGAGCAATTTTTCGGTTTTGAGCTCAAAATAGATGAATATAAGCATAATAAACCTCCTTTAATAGTCTCTCACTAATCACATTTGATTAGAGTTAAATAATAATACTTAATTAACCGTTCTGAATCTAATTATTTTGATCCGAATAAATTTTCAATTAAATTTCACCATAGGCTCAAAAAATTACACTAATTACAATGGCGTAGCCAATTTCAATTTCTGTGGCCAATGGGGCCTTCAATTTAAATTCCAAAGCAGAAAATCAAACAGATATTCCTACGGTAAATAGATAGAAATTCAAAACCACATATATTCATATAAATGTCACACCAAATCATATCAAACACATAATCACAATCACAATTAAGATTATTTAGCATAATACGGAATAGGGTTATCACAGTCTTCCCCCCTTTAAGAAGTTTGGTCCTCCAAACTTATTTTACCTTCGTCGAGGAACAAATGTGGATAGCATAGTCACATTTCATCTTCTTTTTCCCATGTGGCATCTGTCCCATTGTGTTCTTTCCATTCCACTTTCACCATTGGGATGGACTTGCTTCTCAATTGTTTCACTTGCCGGTCAACGATTCGTTTCGGCCATTCGGCGTACTCCATATTTTCATCAAGAGCTACCCAGTGATAATCAATCACATGAAATGGGTCTCGGAGATAACCCGTCAACATCAACACATGAAACACATTATGGATTTGCTCGAATCCTAGTGGCAAAACGACTCAATAAGCAACTGGGCCAAGCCTTTCCAGAATTTGAAACGGCCCAATGTAACGGGGCGGCAATTTACCCTTCTTTCCAAACCTAACTTGGCCCTTCATCGAAGTCACACGGATAAATACATGGCACCAACCTCATACTTGAGAGGTCTCCTTCGGACATCCGTATAATTCTTTTGTCGGTCCTGAGCTGTTTTGAGCCTTTGCCGAATGGTTTTGATCTTCTCAAAAGTGTCTTGCACAATTTCAGGCCCAAGTAAAGCTCTATCCTCGACTTCTGTCCAACAAATTGGTGATCTACACCTTCTACCATACAAAGCCTCGTATAGTGCCATACAAATGCTGGAGTGGAAGCTGTTATTGTATGCAAACTCTGCTAGCGGCAAATAGTCTTCCCAACTTCCCTAAAAATCTAAGGTACACATTCTCAACATATCCTCTAGCGTCTGTATAGTCCGTTCTGATTGCCCATCTGTCTGAGTGTGGAATGCGGTGCTAAACCTCAGTTCTATCCCCATAGCTTTCTGCAAACTCTTCCACAATCTAGACACAAATTTCGGATCTTTATCCGACACAATAGATACCGGAACTTCGTGTAAACGGACAATTTCATCAACATATGTAGTAGCCAGTCTATAAGCATCAAATGTAGTTCTAACAGGTAGAAAATGTGCAGATTTAGTCAGTCTATCAACAACAACCCAAATAGAATCCATACATCGAGGGGTCCGAGGTACACCAATAACAAAGTCCATAGTCACATGCTCCCACTTCCATTCAGGAATAGGGAGGGGTTCAAGTAGACCGCCCGATTTTTGATGTCAGCTTTAACTTGTTGACATTGAAGACATTTGGACACATATTCTGCAATTTCTTTCTTCATTTTAGGCCACCAATAGCTTTGTTTCAAGTCCCAATACATTTTATTGTTACCCAGATGCATAGCAAACACTGATTTATGGGCTTCATCTAGAACCCTTTTCTTTAGTTCCGGAATATCTGGGATACACATTCGGTTTCGAAATCTCAACACTTCGCCTTCAATGCTGAACTCTGCTTTCAAACTTGTCTCAAATTCATCAATCACTTTCTTGAGGAATTCATCCTCTTTTTGTTTCTGCTTAATCTCATCCATGATCGCCAGTTCGGCTGAAATAGCAGCTATCAATTCGCCCTGTTCACACAATACCACTTCAATCTCAAACTTCTCAAAATCTTGCAAGATCTCTTTCTGTTCAGTAAGCAAATAAGCCATACTTCTTATCGACTTTCTAGTTAGGGCATCAGCAACTGTATTAGCTTTCCCAGGGTGATATTGGATTTCAAGATCATAATCCTTTATCAGTTCAAGCCATCTCCTCTGCCGCATATTTAGCTCTTTCTGTGTAAAGAAGTATTTCAGGCTCTTGTGATCCGTGTAAACTTCACATTTTGCCCCATACAAATAGTGTCGCCAGATTTTCAAAGCAAAAACAACTGCGGCCAATTCTAAATTATGTGTTGGGTAGTTCTTCTCGTGTGGCCTCAACTACCGAGAGGCGTAGGCAATTACCCTTCCGTTCTGCATTAGTACACAACCCAAACTTTTATAAGATGCATCACTGTAAATTACAAAGTTTTCCATACATATGGGCAATGTCAATACTGGTGCAGTGGTCAATTTTGTCTTTAGTTCATGAAAGGCATATTCTCTTTCGTCATTCCATTCAAATGGTTGCCCTTTGCGTTTCAGTTAGGTAAGGGATACAGCTATCCTTGAAAAGTCTTTCACAAATCTCCTGTAATAACCGGCTAAGCCCATGAAACTACGGACTTCTGTCACATTTGTTGGTGTAGGCCAATTCACAATTGCCTCTATTTTCTGTGGGTCCACTAAAATCCCTTCCTTGTTGATCACATGCCCTAAAAAGATAACTTCATCCAACCAAAATTCACATTTCTTTAGTTTGACAAATAATTTCTTTTCTCTAAGTGTTTGCAGGACAGTTCTCAAATGATGTTCATGTTCAAGTCTATTCTTGGAGTATATCAAAATGTCATCAATAAAAACCATAACAAATTCGTCAAGGTAGGTTTTAAAAATTCGGTTCATTAAGTCCATAAACGCTGCCGGAGCATTAGTCACTCCAAATGGCATAACAAGAAATTCAAAATGACCATACCTCGTTCTAAACAAGGTTTTCTCAACATCTTCTGCCTTTACTTTCAACTGATGATACCCGAATCTCAAATCAATCTTGGAGAATGCTTGTGATCCCTACAACTGGTCAAACAGGTCATCAATACGGGGTAGGGGATATTTATTCTTTATTGTTACCTTGTTCAGTTCTCGATAGTCGATGCACAAACGCAAAGTTCTATCTTTCTTCTTCACAAACAACACTGGTGCACCCCATGGTGAAGTGCTAGGCCGGATAAACCCTTTGTCAAGCAGGCCTTGCAACTGTTCCTTCAGTTCTTTCATTTCAGCAGTAGCCATTCTGTAGGGAGTTTTAGAAATAGGTTGGGTGCCTAGCATAATTTCAATCGTAAACTCTATCTCCCTGTCCACCAATTCCCCTGGTAATTCATTTGGAAACACATATGGAAATTCTCTAACAATAGGGATACTGTTCAATTCAACATTCACAGATGGTTCAGACAAAACATAACACAAATAACGCTAGCACCCTTTCCTGATCAGTTTACATGCCTTCATTGCAAATATTAAATAAGGTGGAGGTACTACCCCGTTACCCACAAATACAATTTCTTCATGTTCTGGTGGTCTAAACACAACACGTTTTGTCACACAATCAATGGTGGCACAATATTTAGTCAACCAATCCATGCCCAGAATTATATCAAAGTGCCTAAAGTTTAAGGGCAACAAATCCACATACAAAATAGCATTCCCAATTCGCACGTCACAAAAACGATATACAGATTCACACATTACAGATTCCCCAGATGGAGCAGACACACATAGTAAATATGGCAATAATTCTAGAGGTCTACTCAGTCTAGATGCAAATGCACATGTTACGAAAGAGTGCGTTGACCCGGAGTCAATTAACACAAAAGCATCTTGATTACATATAGAAATAGTACCTGAGACAACTACGTTAGCATTCCGTGTATCGCCCAGAACAAGCGCAAAAACTCTCCCTTGCCTCACGGTATCCCCGGTGGGAGTAGATCTCATAGTATTTCCCGGCTTCGGGATCGATGCAGTTGAGCTAGCAGCTAACTTCCCACTATTCTGATTACAATCTCTGGCCATATGCCCTTGTTTACCACATTTAAAACAGGCCCCTGACACACGGTAACAAACCCCACGATGCCTTTTACTACAAATATTACACATTAGGGATGTATCTCGGGAAGAATTAGAAGTACTCGAGGAGCCCGTATTCTGCTTCTTCAAAAATTTCTTCTTCGTAAAGAAGCCTTGTCTTTTGTTGCCTTTCTAGTCGGTTGTTGGTTTAGTTTGTCTAGCTATATTAGCTTCTAATATTATGGCCCTGCCTAGCACCCCAATATAGGTTTCCAGCTTCAAGACATTCACCCTTTCTAAAATGTCGTTTCGAAGCCCACCTTCAAAGTGCCTCGATTTCTCTTAATCAGTGTCGATCACATGTGGTGCAAACCTAGCCAATTCAGTGAATTTGGCCTCATACTCAGCCACTGTCATGCTGTCTTTGTTTAAGTTCCATGAACTCCGACACTTTCCTGTCGCGGGCACGCTGAGGGAAATACTTATCATAAAAGACTTCCAGGAATTTGGTCCAGTCAACATCTTTATGATTTTCATGCATTTAATCCACCATCTTCTTGCTTCGTCTTCTAGCATAAAGGTGGCTAGAAGCACTTTCTGTGTCTTCGAACAAGGGAACACCTCAAATAGCTTTTCGATATCGAGGACCCATGCTTCGGCTTTCAACGGATCTAATCCCCCATCGAACTGTGGTGGTTTCATTTTCTTAATTCTTTAGTGAGAGCTATTATCCGATCATCATTCTGATTATCTGGCACGGGTGGTGCCGAAGGTGGAGGCTGTGGTTGCTGCCACTGTTGTTGCCACTGTTGTTGCCGCAACGTCTCTACCATTTCCTGAATCAATCTTTCCATCCTATCCATTCTGGCAGTAGAGGACTCTTCTATCTCATCACCTCTTGTTCTCACCATCTGATTAGACTTGCATTATGCTTTATACAAAAAAATTCACAGATATGCATATACTAACGAGCATACTTATTCAAATAATTTGCAATGTAAGAAAATCACAAACTCATAGCACATAATTGTTCATATTAAAACATTTAAGCATATTCTCGATGCTTCCAAATTCATACTGATCACATGAATGCATCCTAGATCTCTTCTAGACGCTTATTGTTCATTTGGACAAGTGTGTGAGTTATTAATACCACTCTGTCATGGCCCGAACCTGCCCCCATGGATTAAGGACATAACCGGCCAGTAATCACGAGATTACCTACAGCCTCAAACCAAATAAAGCATAACTCATCAGAGTAAAAGGGCCAAACGGAAGCAAATTTAAAACTTTGTCCTTAGAGCTGTGCTTATATGGCACGTCATAACAAACCATACATGTACACATTAATAACTCACAACAAAATATGTACTAACACAAAGTTCTGTACATACAGGATCATTCAAGTCTAGGTCAGCCAATCAAAACTATATACAATCGTAATCCAAAGTCCTCGCCAACATGACAAAATATAACATAATAGCAAAAGGGCGAAGACGAGTCTCGTGCATGAGACGTATGGGCTGACTCTTCAAAACCTTGGTTGTTCCACACAAACTTCACTGAGGCAGGGTTTGGACCTCTCTTAGCTCACCTACAGACACATGAATGAGCGTGAGTAAAAGCCCAGTAAATAATATTAAATAAAGAAGTTACACGAACGGTACTTAGAACAATATACACCAAACGGCCTTGGGCCCAATTCATATTTCTATGAGGCATATACATATAGATATAAGTATATGTAGGTCAAGCGACTGCAATTCCAAACACATCAAATGGCCTCGGGCCCAATTCGTTCATGTCTGATGGCCTTTGGCCCTATCATTTGTATCATACGGCCTCTGGCCCATTCATTCGTGTCATACGGCCTCTGGCCCATTCATTAATGTCATACGGCCTCTGGCCCATTCATTCATATCCAACGGCCTCCGGCCCATTCATTCATGTCAGACTATCATTCAAGTCAGACTGCCATCCATATCAAACTATCATTCGAGTCAGACTATCATTCATGTCAGACGGCCTCCGGCCCATTCATTTATAGAAAACGGCCTTAGGCCCAACCATATGGCATAGCAAACATTTGTCTACAATTCAAATCAACAGACTCAGAAAGCTTATAGAGGAATAAGTAATTGGACAAATAACATATTTCGAAATATCTCTATTAAAATATTACTCACAGTGATCGGCTGGGTGATTTGCCCTGGAGCTTAACCCTACACATTACATAACACATATGGGTCACAAACGATTCAATCCGTTCTTAATTCATACATCCCTCTTAGGCTTCTTTCTTGTTCTTTTAATTCATCATAATCCTCAATGCATGCCTAAGAGTCCTTAGAAATGAAAAAGAACGGAAAACGAAGCACAGAACACCTTTACAAAATTTTTGAAACAGGGGTCCCCTCTCGAGCGTGGACTTCCCCGCTCGAGCGGACCCATTAGGTCTGCAAAAGTACTGGTTACCTCATTTTTATGCTCGAGCGTGAATTCGGACGCTCGAGCTGAAGGTTACTCTACATAGCTCCCCGCTCGAGCGGACATTAATGTCTGCAAAATATTCTAGGAGCTCGTATTTTACACTCGAGCAGCGGTTCCCCTGCTCGAGCGGACTTCAAGAATTCTGGGTTTTTCAGAACTTGTTCTTGAGCTCAAATTCGACATTCAAAGGTTCCAAAGCTCATGATTTTGGTTCAAAACATGCAAATACATCACACTATGTGAGAATGAAAGAGTATGACACCAATTTGCTCAAAATCATCATCAGATTCTCAAATTATCCAACATTTCCTTTGTATAATCAAAACTCATGCATTCAATTTCATACCAAATTCATATCTCTATTAATTCAACATGCATGTTAGTCTTTGACCCCAATTCCATTTCAAATGGCACTAATGATGCTCATAACCATGAAAAACAACAAAACCATGCTTGCATGTATGCTTTAACACTCATTTTCCCACATTCAACTTAATACATGCTTGATTATGCAAAATCATGGTGATCCTATACATGCATGTGCAAATTAACTTCAATTTCACCGATTATGACACAATTCTTGTTCTAGGTAAGCTATTCCTTTTGAAATCATATGGTTACAAACTCAAACCCATGAATTAAGGGTTGGTTACTCACCTAGGAGCCTCAATCTTCCAAACTTATGCTAATTCTTGAGTTGGTCTTCAAATTATTCAAGCTTCAAGATCAAGCTTCAATTGTTTCCCTCTCTCTCTCTCTAGCCGACCCTCACTCCCTTTCCTTGGAGCAATTTTCGATTTTGAGCTCACAATAGATGAATATAAGCATAATAGACCTCCTTTTATAGTCTCTCACTAATCACATTTGATTAGAGTTAAATAATAATAATTAATTAACCGTTCTGAATCTAATTATTTTGATCCGAATAAATTTTCAATTAAATTTCACCGTAGGTTCTAAAAATTACGCTAATTACAATGGCGTGGCCAATTTCGGTTTCTGTGGCCAATGGGGCCTTCAATTTAAATTCCAAAGCAGAAAATCAAACAGATATTCCTACGGTGAACAGATAGAAATTCAAAACCACATATATTCATATAAATGGCACACCAAATCTTATCAAACATATAATCACAATCACAATTAAGATTATTTAGCATAATACGGAATAGGGTTATCACACTGGTCCACTTTTCGCTCACTATCCGCTTATTTATTCGGCTCCATAGTTCAATAGTTATTCGGCCTATTTGTTGTATTCGGCCTCCTGATCGTGCAGGTTAGAGTCGAGTAATGTCTATCTTCTAGAGCGTATGCTTCTGATTCTGTTATTTATTCGGCTCCCACAATCACGTTCTTGAGAGACATGAGTATTTTAACTGTTGAACTGTGGAACCTTCTTTTTGAAACAGATTATCTTTATCCAAACTGTATGCCAATCTAGTTTCTGTGATATATCTTATTTTGGAATTGAACCATGTTTTCAAAACTGTATTTACTATCCATGTTGCTACGCACTGAGCTATCAGCTGACTTAGTTGTTTACCACTTCCAGGTGTTAGAAGGAATTAGAATGAACTCATGGCGTAGCGGGGACTGTAATGGCTCGGGTTCTAATACGTATCGAATTGGTGTAAATTGGCGCCCGTCATCTTCAAATTTGTATGGTTGTCAGACTCTTGACATTGATGGGTTGGCAAGTGAACCTTAAATGTTATAATTGAGGATCCTTGGGTGATGTTTCGAACCTTGATTGAAGCCTTAACAAGGTATTTAGACAAGACTAGATCAAAAGCCCCAAATTTGAGTTTTTGTTTTTGACCAGCCTTCACTCTTTTTACCTGTTCTCTTTCCATACTTTGAATTTGGATGTGAGGTTAGAACCATTGGAAATTTTATTTCCGGGGCTTCGATTTGGACATAAGAACCACCTAAAACGGAGTTCAACGAGAGAGTTATGCCTGTTCCAATTTTGAGTTTCTGTGCTAGAGGCATGCTCGCTCGAGCAAGATTTTCTTAGCTCGAGCAAACAGTGCGTTTTTCAAAGATTCTGAGAGCTTCTTTTCTTCGCTCGAGCCAATCTTCCTTCACTTGAGCGAAGGGTGTGAACTCAGCATATTTAAAAATCATTTTCGGTTCACTTTTTCATTATTCTCTCTTGCTCCTTCTTTCTCTTCTTCCTCTTTTCCATCATTGTTGTGGGTTTCAAGCTTTCAAGCTTGAGTATCATCCCCTTCCTTTCACTTTTCACCCCATGTTCCTTACATCAAAACGAAGAGCACGCCTAGGGCTTTCAATCTATCCAAGCAGATCGTGTTTTTGTTGAATTTGAAATTTCGGGTTTCTCTCTCTCTCTTTGCTAAAGGTAGGGATTTTCCTTGCTTCTCTTCAATATTGTCTTGTGGATAGATGGGTGATGATTTCTATTACATAAAACCCTCATTTTGAGGAGATTTTTAAAACGACATGTGAAGGAAGCTAGGGTTTTTAATTTATGGAACTTGAATTGATGATTTAAGTGAAATATAAAATGTTAGGGTCATGAGAATGTGGTTTTGTGTCAAATAGTAAAAAGCCCTAATTTATGTTTAACCCTAGTTATGAAATCTATATTGGGAATGAAGAAAGCTTCAATTGGCATTTGATTTATGAAATTAAGTTTACATTTTGTAGAGATGAGAACAAATAATGATGAATAATGGTTGGAAAATAATTATTGTATAGAAAGGTTATGTTGGAGAAATTAAGATGAGTAATTAAATTAATTAATTGGGGATAATTTATGATGATTGTTGTGTATGAAATTGAGTATGAAGACTTGATAATTATGTGGAAAAGTTAAAAGATCATTGGAATATAAGAATTGAGAATGCATCTAAAAATGCGCCATATGCTGATGTGTTATTGGATGAATTTTGTGATAAAAATAATGAATGTTGTTATTGGTTTTGTTGGGATTGTAACAACGAATGACTTGATGAATACTAGAGAATGTTGTGGAACATAATGAGTACATGTTATTGAGCTAATAAGTAATGGAAATGATGAATGAATGTGTTGGCTTTGCCCACAATTCATAATGAGCAATGACTCAAGAAATTGATGGATTGTAATGTTGCCTTGGGGTCCGTTTCCCGCTGTATTTGAGCCGGAAAAGCATGGCGCTTAATAAAGGTTTCGCTTTCCTTCCGGAGTAGTATAGCGATCCCAGTTGTCCTTTTACTGATTTGTTGTATTCCGGACTCGGTTCCGTGATAATGGTAGTTGTATCTATCTTGTTGTCATCCTTTAATTCCGCTTGATTGAGTTTTAGGATGTATTGAGCAGAGTTGTTACAGGTTAGTTAGGCCTTGGTTTCAATTCTTTGTTGCCCAGTTTTTAGGAGGTCCGCTCGAGCGGGTCTTCTTGCGCTCGAGCGGAGATTGCACACTCCCAGTATTTTCGTGTCCCTGCTAAACTTCTGTAGGTGTGATTTTTACGCACGAGCGGGTTTCTCTACGCTCGAGCGGTGGCACTCGAGCGGGTACTTGGGCGCTTGAGCGGGTGGTACCTTTGGGTATAAGTTCTGGGAGGGGGAAATCTACGCTCGAGCGGACTGGTTTTCGCGCTCGAGCGGATTTACTTTATTCTTGTGTCTTGGAGCTCGAGCGGACCTTTTTGCGCTCGAGCGGACCTAGTTTTTGTTCTTGACGCTCGAGCGTTGTGTTTTCCGCTCGAGCGGGAATGTCGTATATCAGTCAACTGTGAGGCAGTTTTAAATCACTTTTTCTCATCCTTTCTCTCTCTTACTTTTCCGAAAAGGCCATTTGAGAGCCTCTCTCTCTCTAAAACCTTGCCTTCTCTCTAGATATTGATCTAGCTAGGGTGTTTTCCTCACCTTTGGTCTTTACAAAAAGGTTGTTGATCGTCGAGGGCTATCTTTTGATCCGAGGAGCTCGTGGTTTGGAGCAACTTTGTTTTCACCATCTTCTTCTTTGGGTCTCATCTTTTGAGGTAGGGATTCCTACTCACTCTTATGGGTTTTAACCTAGATTTTGAGCCTATTGTTTAAATGGTTGATTTTGGGACTTAGGGTTTCAAAATGTGTTAAAGAGGGTTTTATGATTTTGGGCTCATAATATGTGTTTTGGGTTTCAAAATGATGATATTGTTGTCGGTTGGTGATATTGGAACCTTTGGGTTAATATCGAGAGTTGGGGGTAAAAGCCCTAATTTGTTGTTTAAAATTAATTGGTATAATTAATTTGGGAAAATTGTGAACTTATGGAATTGAGTTGGAAATAATGAAATTGGCTCAATATGTTGTGAAATGATGGAGTTGGATTTACAAATCGCTCACTTTTGAAAACATTGATATTTTATCTGTTGGAGCTTTTATTATCTGTTTAGAAATAATTGCTTGGGCTACCAGTGGAGGGTAGTTTTGATTGTTGTAGACAATGCATGATGATTAGGCAAACTAAAATTAATCAATTGGATATGTCATAGAGTATGGCAGTTGATAGAATACATTAACGTTATGTATTGATTGATTGTGTGTATGACCTTTGTGTATATATGCATTGTGTGTGTGGGGGAGAAGATAGGGGATGTACTCCACGATTTAGGGAAAGATAGGGGATGGACCTCTAAACCGAATGTTGTTTGGGAGGAGATAGGGGATGGACTCCACTGATACAACTCATATGCTTGTCAGATAATGTGTTGATACAGCTCATATGCTTGTCATTGGAAGTGTTGATACAGCTCATATGCTTGTCATTGGAAGTGTTGATATAGCTAATATGCATATCTATTGAAATGTGGGTACAGCTTGTATGCTTACCTGTTGAGATGTTGATACAACTAGCATGTTTATCTATTGTGATAATGAGAAATGTTTAATATGAGCCACTGTCTCATATAAGTAGTTGGGCAGGTTCTGAGCCATTGATGTAAATTGTGAAATTGATAAGAAATGGAAACTGAAATGAAACATGAACGTAGTGGTCATGAGATGGAAATGGGTTATGAATTGGTTTATGAAAATTGAACATTTATCAATTGCTAATGTCTTAGTTATTGCTCATGCTGTGTTTAGCATATCTCTACTGGGCGTTGGCTCACCCTTTATGGGACGTTATTTTCAGGTACAGGTAGTATGCTACCTCCAAGGACATAGCTTGGATGATGATGAGAGTTGAAGACTCTTCCTTTTGTTTATTCGATGTATTACATGTAAATTCAAGCCAAGGGCTTAATATGTATTGAGTTAGTACTCTTCTTTTGTAACCAAGTGTTAACTTGGAAAGCTGTAAGCCTATAGGGCAGTTGCTTTTGTTGTTAACATGTAATACAGTTGTAAGAATTACTCTGATGAATAGAAATGGTTGATTTCTTTTGTATCAATACATGTCTAAAATGTTGGTTTATTGTTATATTTTTGAGGGCGTTACAACTTGGTATCAGAACGTACCGGGTTCGAATACTTTGGGTACGTGGGAAGTGATTAGGATCACAATGGGTTTGTCTCGCTTGATAGAGACTTAGATGTAGTGTCATATGCTATGTGCTTAATTGATAACATGCTTATGTGACTATGTGGGTATGGGATTTAGTTTCTAGGATGTTGATTGGATCCTTGGGTTTCTGGGAGTCTTGTTGGAAAAGCACTTGATCAATGTTGTTTCTAACCGGAACTCTAGTAACGCCTCGGGACTATCATTATCCGGAAATGAAATTCGTAAGTGTTTATGTGTTTATGTGCTTACGTGGAGTGAATTACAGTTGTCCATGCATTAGGACGCAAGTGTTATAGCTTCGGCACATTTGTGAATGTGCTAATAGTCTTGGTTACCTTTATTAGGATGTCAGGACGAGGGCGTGGTAAGCGTAGCAGGCATGGTAGGCAGGAGGTGCCTCTACCGGATGACGTTCCGGCAGTGCAGGAGGGAGTTGGTCAGGCCAACGTGGCCGAGCCAGCGGGTCAGCAGGCTATGGGTGCCTTGGCCCGAGAGATAGCGGGAGCTTTGGGTATTCTCAGAGCTGAGAATCAGGTTGCTAAGGCAGGGCCTTCTTTCTTGAAGAGGGAATTCTTCCGGTCTAACCCGGACGAGTTCGTTGGGGATCCGAAGGAGCCACTTAAGGCTGACAAGTGGTTGGAACAGATGGAGAAGACGTTTGAGATGCTGGGCATCGAGGACGGGGCTTTGAAGGTGACCCTGGCATCCTTCCAGCTGAAGGGAGATGCGGGTCAATGGTGGAAGTATGAGAAGGACAGTGTTAGTGGTGCATGGGAGGCGTTTGTGAATGCTTTCTAGGAGAAATTTTTATATTCAGCTGCGAAGGAGAAGCTGAGGGAGCAGTTTTGCCAGCTTAAACAGCAGGGCTTGTTAGTGGCCAAGTTTGAGGCTACTTTTACTAGTCTATCCAGGTTTGCACCTGAACTAGTGGCGTCCGAGGAACGCCGTTGCTTTGAGTTTGAGCAGAAGTTGAGGCGAGGCCTCAAGTTGAGGGTTGGTGGATCTTTCATCAGGGAATATAGACGTTTGGTGGATGCGGCAGCTCATATAGAGCTCATGATGCAGGAGAAAGACGAGGGGCAGAGAGGCTCCAAGAGGAGCCATGATGGTCAGGGTGACGGCAGGAGACAGAGGGGTTCTAACCCTCAACAGTCTCAGGGTGGTGTGGCTAGATCGACCTTTCCAGTGCCTAGTACGGGCTCTGGGAGAGGTAGTCAAGGAGGCTTGACTTGTTTTGCGTGTGGCCAGCTAGGTCACAAGTCTTCGGTTTGCCCGCAGAAGGGAGGGGGTCAGCGAGCTGCTTCTTCTTCAGCTAGACCTTAGGGCCAGAGTCAGGACAGGGGCCAGCCTTTGTCTTGCTATCAGTGTGGTCAGCCTGGGCACCTGAAGAGGTATTGCCCACAGTTTAGTGCTACTTCAGGAGTGTCTAGTTCTAGGCAAACGCAGAGTTATCAGCTAGCTCAGTCTGTGCAGGCCTCAAGGGCCAATCCGGGAGCTTCGTCATCCCAGTCAGTGCAGCAGTCTTTTGCTCCTAGAGGTGAGCAGGTAGATCAGGGGCCTACAGGGCACGTGTATGCTGTTACCGCGCAGGACCTAGTACCGGCTCCATCAGTAGTGAGAGGTACCTTTCTGTTTTGCAACTCGGTTGCTAGTGTATTGATTGATACGGGTGTATCTCATTCTTTTGTATTTGCTGCATTTGCATCTGTTTTGGAATTGGAGTTAGCACAGTTAGCATCTCCTATATGTGTGGTATCGCCTATCGGTGGTGAGTTGATCTTGAAACAAGGTGTTAGGGGTTGTGATATAGAGGTCGCCGACCATAGGCTTCCTTTTCCGTTTATGGTCATGCCCATTAAGGGTTTTGATGTTATTTTGGGTATGGACTGGCTATCGTCATACCGGGCTATTATTGATTGCTACCGCCAAAGGGTCACGGTTTGTACCTTGAGCGGGGAGTGTTTCCATTTCTTGGGGGATCAGGTTGGTAGTGTGTTGCCACCGATGTATGGTCCACGAGGGCGGAATGAGCTTAGTGGTCTACTTGCTAGCTTTATGAGTGGTGAGTGTGATGAGACCCAGATTGTTTTGTCGAGGGTGGTTTGTGAGTATTCGGATGTTTTTCCCGAGGATCTCGTTAGTTTGCCACCTCACCGAGAGATAGAGTTCTCTATTGATTTAGTGCTCGGCACAGCGCCGATTTCTGTGGCACCTTATCGTTTTGCCCCAGCCGAGTTGTGTGAGTTGAAAATCCAACTCCAGGAATTGCTAGATAAGGGTTTTGTTCGCCCTAGTGCTTCGCCGTGGGGAGCACCGACCCTCTTTGCTAAAAAGAAAGATGGTGCCTTGAGATTGTGTATAGACTACCGAAAGTTAAATCGGGCTACGGTCAAGAATAAGTACCCTATGCCCCGTATGGATGATTTGTTTGACCAGTTGAAGGGTTCCCGTTGTTTCTCTAAGATAGACTTGAGATCGGGTTACCACCAGTTGAGGGTCAGGGAGGAGGATATTCCAAAGACGGCATTCCGTACGCGGTATGGCCATTATGAGTTTCTAGTGATGCCATTCGGGCTTACCAATGCACCGGCAATCTTTATGGATTTGATGAACTGGATCTTCCGGGAATTCTTAGACCGTTTTGTAGTCGTTTTCGTGGACGACATTCTTATCTATTCGCCTTCTGAGGAGGAGCACGAGGAACACTTGAGAGTGGTGCTTGAGTTGCTTAGAGCCCATAGGCTATATGCCAAGTTTGGGAAGTGTGAGTTATGGCTAGGAGAGGTGAAATTCTTAGGCCATGTGGTATCCGGGGAAGGAGTGTCTGTAGATACATCCAAGGTTGAGGCAGTGCAAGATTGGGCACAGCCTAAGAGTGTGTTTGAGATCCGCAGTTTTCTGGGATTAGCTGGGTATTACCGTCGGTTTGTGAAAGATTTCTCCAAGCTAGCTTCGTCGTTGACTAGATTGACGCGGAAGGGGGTCAAGTTTGTATGGAGTGAGACTTGTGAAAAGTCGTTCCAAGAGTTGAAGATTAGATTGACCACCGCTCCGGTCTTGATTATTCTGGAGAGAGGGTTGGGTTATGCGGTTTACTGTGATGCCTCACCAGAGGGTTTGGGTTGTGTGTTGATGCAAGAGGGGAAAGTGATAGCTTATGGCTCACGTCAGTTGAAAATACATGAGAAGAACTACCCTACACACGACCTAGAGTTAGCAGCAGTGATCTTTGCCTTGAAGATGTGGAGACACTACCTTTATGGTGAGAGGTTCGAGGTGTTCTCAGACCACAAGAGTTTGAAGTACCTGTTTACACAGAGGGACTTGAATTTGAGGCAGAGGAGATGGATGGAGTTCATTGAGGACTATGATTTTGAGTTGCACTATCACCCGGGAAAGGCCAATGTGGTGGCCGATGCCCTTAGTAGGAAATCCATTAGTGGTGTAGCTTGTATAGCCATCCAGGAATGGGGGATATTGGGTGTACTTGGCAAGTTTGATTTGCATCTGGGCGAATCTGTTGGGGCTGCGGCCTTGTTTTCTGTTATTGCGCAGCCTACACTCGTGACTCGAGTGTTAGAGGCACAGAGAGGTGACCTTGAGGTAAAGTCCTTCCGAGAGAAGATCTCAAATGGGAAGGCTGAGAAGGGTTTAACGGTGTATCCCGACCTGAGTGTGAGATACCGAGACCGTCTGTGTGTGCCAGAGTCGTGCCGAGAGGAAGTACTCCGAGAGTTCCATCCTTCACGTCTTGCGGTGCATTCGGGAGGCACTAAGATGTATCAGGATTTGGGTCGCCAGTTTTGGTGGCGGGGTATGAAGAGAGATGTGGTTGTTTTCGTGTCTAAGTGCCTTACTTGCCAGCAAGTGAAGGCCGAGCATCAGAGGCCAGCGGGTTTGTTGCAACCCTTGCCTATTGCCGAGTAGAAGTGGGAGCATATCACTATGGACTTCGTTGTAGGTCTTCCGAGGACTCAGCGGGGTAGTGATGCCATTTGGGTGGTTGTAGACCGGTTGACTAAGTCGGCGCACTTCAATCCTATACGCGTGAGAGATTTGGTAGATCATCTCGCCGACTTGTATATTCGGGACATAGTGAGATTGCACGGGGTCCTAGTGACGACCGTCTCAGATAGAGATCCTCGTTTTACTGCTAGGTTGTGGCAGAGTTTGCAGAGTGCCTTGGGCACTAAGTTGACCTTTAGTACGGCCTATCATCCTCAGACTGACGGGCAGTCTGAGCGTACTATTCAGATCCTTGAGGATATGCTTCGAGGTTGTGTCCTTGACTTTAGTGGGACGTGGGAGAGGCAGTTGCCCTTAGTGGAGTTTGCCTACAATAACAGTTTTCAGTCTAGCATCGGTATGGCACCGTTTGAGGCCTTGTATGGCCGACCGTGTAGGTCTCCAGTGTGTTGGGCCGAGGTGGGTGATGCACCTTTGTTGGGTTCAGAGTTGGTTAGGGAGACGACAGAGAAAGTTGAGCTTATCCGTAGGAGGCTTATTACAGCCCAAAGTCGCCAAAAGAGTTATGCCGACCGTAGGAGGAGGCCTTTGGCGTTTGAGGTAGGTGATCATGTCTTCTTGAAAATATCACCTAGGCGAGGTTTGATGAGGTTCGGGAAGAGTGAGAAGTTATCCCCTCGGTTTATTGGTCCCTTTGAGATCCTCGAGAGGAATGGGGAAGTTGCTTATCGTTTGGCTTTGCCACCACAGTTGTCCGGGGTTCATGACGTCTTTCATGTTAGTATGCTTCGAAAGTATGAGCCGGATCCATCCCATGTGTTAGATTGGACGGACTTGGAGGTAGATGAGGATGCCTCGTATGAGGAGAGACCAGTGCGGGTCTTGGATAGGCGAGATCAAGTCTTGCGAGGCAAGACCATTCCCTTGGTAAAGGTTTTGTGGAAACATCACAGAGTGGAGGAAGCCACTTGGGAACGTGAGTTGGAAGTCCGTGAGAAGTATCCGGACATGTTTATCAATGTGTAATTTTGTAATGAAACTCTATAATATTGTTGAACTCTAAGAACATTGTATGTATCTTAAGTGGTAAAGCATTGTGAATATTTTGGCTAATGGAAGTTTGTTTTAACATTGCGTATGTTAATGTATCGTGGAAATGCAAGCATGATGATAATGTTGCATGTATGATTGAATTGTGGAAAATGAGTTGAAATTGGTAAATTTCAAAGAAATGCATGTTGATAATGCAAGTTGTTTTAAATAATGTGTTTTGCCTCTTGAAAAGAGATGGGATTGACCGGTAATGGGTCGGGTTGTTTAATATTCTGTTGTAATATTGTTGAGGATTGAGAAAAATCTTGTTTTTGAAAAACTTGTGTTTAATTTCAGGGACGAAATTCTTTAAGGGGGGGAGGTTATAGCGATCCCGGTTGTCCCTTTACTGATTTGTTGTATTCCGGACTCGGTTCCATGATGATGGTAGTTGTATCTATCCTGTTGTCGTCCTTTAATTCCGCTTGATTGAGTTTTAGGATATATTGAGCAGAGTTGTTACAGGTTGGTTAGGCCTTGGTTTCAATTCTTTGTTGCCCAGTTTTTAGGAGGTCCGCTCGAGTGGGTCTTCTTGCGCTCGAGCGGAGATTGCACACTCCCAGTATTTTCGTGTCCCAGCAAAACTTCTGCAGGTGTGATTTTTACGCTCGAGTGGGTTTCTCTACGCTCGAGCGGTGGCACTCGAGCGGGTACTTGGGCGCTCGAGCAGGTGGTACCTTTGGGTGTAAGTTCTGGGAGGGGGAAATCTACGCTCGAGCGGACTGGTTTTCGCGCTCGAGCAGATTTACTTTATTCTTGTGTCTTGGAGCTCGAGCGGACCTAGTTTTTTTTCTTGACGCTCGAGCGTTGTGTTTTTCGCTCGAGCGGGAATGTCGTATATCAATCGACTGTGAGGCAGTTTTAAATCACTTTTTCTCATCCTTTCTCTCTCTTACTTTTTCGAAAAGGCCATTTGAGAGCCTCTCTCTCTAAAACCTTGCCTTCTCTCTAGATATTGATCTAACTAGGGTGTTTTCCTTACCTTTGGTCTTTACAAAAAGGTTGTTGATCGTCGAGGGCTATCTTTTGATTCGAGGAGCTCGTGGTTTGGAGCAACTTCATTTTCACCATCTTCTTCTTTGGATCTCATCTTTTGAGGTAGGGATTCCTACTCACTCTTATGGGTTTTAACCTAGATTTTGAGCCTGTTGTTTAAATGGTTGATTTTGGGACTTAGGGTTTCAAAATGTGTTAAAGAGGGTTCTATGATTTTGGGCTCATAATATGTGTTTTGGGTTTCAAAATGATGATATTCATGTCGGTTGGTGATATTGGAACCTTTGGGTTAATATCGAGAGTTGGGGGTAAAAGCCCTAATTTGTTGTTTAAAATTAATTGGTATAATTAATTTGAAAAAATTGTGAACTTATGGAATTGAGTTGGAAATAATGAAATTGGCTCAATATGTTGTGAAATGATGGAGTTGGATTTATAAATCGCTCACTTTTGAAAACATTGATATTTTATCTGTTGGAGCTTTTATTATCTGTTTAGAAATAATTGCTTGGGCCACCAGTGGAGGGTAGTTTTGATTGTTGTAGACAATGCATGATGATTAGGCAAACTAAAACTAATCAATTGGATATGTCATAGAGTATGGCAATTGATAGAATACATTAACGTTATGTATTGATTGATTATGTATATGACCTTTGTGTATATATGCATTGTGTGTGTGGGGGAGGAGATAGGGGATGTACTCCACGATTTAGGGGAAGATAGGAGATGGACCTCTAAACCGGATGTTGTTTGGGAGGAGATAGGGGATGGACTCCATTGATACAGCTCATATGCTTGTCAGATAATGTGTTGATACAGCTCATATGCTTGTCATTGGAAGTGTTGATACAGCTTATATGCTTGTCATTGGAAGTGTTGATATAGCTAATATGCATATCTATTGAAATGTGGGTACAACTTGTATGCTTACCTGTTGAGATGTTGATACAACTAGCATGTTTATCTATTGGGATAATGAGAAATGTTTAATATGAGCCACTGTCTCATATAAGTAGTTGGGCAGGTTCTAAGCCATTGATGTAAATTGTGAAATTGATAAGAAATGGAAACTGAAATGAAACATGAACGTAGTGGTTATGAGATGGAAATGGGTTATGAATTGGTTTATGAAAATTGAACATTTATCAATTGCTAATGTCTTAGTTATTGCTCATGCTGTGTTTAGCATATCTCTACTGGGCGTTGGCTCACCCTTTATGGGACGTTATTTTCAGGTACAGGTAGTATGCTACCTCCAAGGTCATAACTTGGATGATGATGAGAGTTGAAGACTCTTCCTTTTGTTTATTCGATGTATTACATGTAAATTCAAGCCAAGGGCTTAATATGTATTGAGTTAGTACTCTTCTTTTGTAACCAAGTGTTAACTTGGAAAGCTGTAAGCCCATAGGGCAGTTGCTTTTGTTGTTAACATGTAATACAGTTGTAAGAATTACTCTGATGAATAGAAATGGTTGATTTCTTTTGTATCAATGCATGTCTAAAATGTTGGTTTAATGTTATATTTTTTAGGGCGTTACAAGTAGTGCCCGGTAAAGCGTGTGGGTTGATGAAATATGTAAAGGTTTCACGTTCCTTCCGGCTTGTGACCGGCAAAGCGTGAGGTTCCGCATTCCTTCTGGCTTGTGATCAGTAAAGCGTGTGGTATGATGTTAAGGCTTGGTAATGGAGCCGGTGTCCCATTTGGATTATGTGGAATGATTATAATGAGATTTGTACATGTGTTCGAGATAATGGAAAGTGAATAATCTTGATTGGATAAAGTCGAGTATATGGAATTGTATGGGTTTTTTTATGTGGATTATAATGGGTTCTTTTGAAAAATATATTCGACTGATACAGAAACAAAAGAAAGAGCTTTTTCTTTGAAAAGTTTTCATGAATTTCTTTATGAGAATGGTATTACCTATATGTATTGTAATTTGAGTATGAAAAGAGCACAATGAATTTATTTTTGTATCACACTTTAGCATTTCATGACCTCATGTATCTAAGGACCTTATTGTTTAGAGTCAGGGAAGATTCCTACTAGGCTTCGTGTTCATCCCAATTATTTTAACCATTTTTTAGGGACGAAGTTTGGAACGCCAAATTGAGGATTGAAGAGTTTATTTTCTCTTATATTGTCATAGTGTAAATGAGAGACGCTTGTTGTAATGAGAGATTCATGTGTAATTCAATGTGACTCTTGACATGTATTATTGTTGTATTTATGCAAGACAGAATAATATTATTGTTACACCATGTAATGAGTATTTGCAATTATAATTATAGTTAATAAAATGAATTGTATGGAGGGTTTTGGTTATATTTTCAGGTAATAAAATCCAGGGCATGACAGGGACTCAATTGCATAGACCTCTAGGACATTCATTGATTTTGTTTTAGCTTGTTATGTCGAATTTTGTGCATACATTGTGGTTGGGTTTTATTTAGAATTATTTTATTTTGTGAGCGGTTTGTGTCCCATTTAGTATTTTTTTTTTTTTTTTTTTTTTGAAGTTAGTTATGGCTGGTTTTACCATTTATTCTTGTGACTTATCACTGGATTGGGTTTTGTTTTATTTATTTATGGGCTATCGTCACAATTATTCTTTGTGATTTTAGGTTCATGTTTAGGCTTACGTGCGCCTTGGGCTAAGTCCCTGTGGACCACAGCCGGTCATGCTTGGATTTGGGGTGTGACACATGCTCTTGTTTTATTCATGGTGTGTTCCTTCAAAATCTACCTATTATGTGTTTGACTATATGTCTACACAAGATATTCACGTCTCTGCCTCCATAAATTGTCCACCAAGTGCTTATGAATATGTCTAAACCAAAAATTCAATTGTGTTACCATATCTCATCTCTTAGCATAGGTACAAATACAAAACCATAAAAAAAATAAATAAATAAATTCCAATCCTTGGGTATTTATAGTAGGCAAAACCATACTATCATGTTAAAAAATAATAATAATAATTAATTAAATAAAATAAAAAAACAAACTTGCTTTTTTTTTTTTCCTGATGTTCATACACTTGCAAGATATTCAAGTATCTTTAGAATAAGAAAAAACACACACAAAAATAAAGGCTCCAATTTATTTTATTCAGAGTTTAAGTAGAAAGTTACTATTGTGATTGGGCATTCAAATCCACCTGGAATTCCAAACAGATTCTTAGACATTCAAAAGCTTCCATTAATATTCTTGATTTATGATCTACTTGACAAGAAATAAACCGAACAAAGAAACAAGATCCAAAATATAATGAATTTTCTAACACTTTTGAACCAGAATTTCAATTGTTTAGCCATATCTCATTCCATGAGCATAGATACAAATATAAAAAGATTAAAAAAACATAATAAATCAGTGACCATTGTTTGGCCATATGTTTGGTTCCATTTTTTTGAGTTAATTTCATAATTTGTTTTTGAAAAGCGTTTTTGGACAAGTGATCATTGTTTGGTTGTTGGAGTTAAATTCAATTGACGATTCAAATGTTAATTAAGAATGTTATTTTTTGCTCTCTTGTTAAGAAAATAAAATAAGCTGGATTTCAAGTTGACATAAATTGTGGGTTTGATTATTTAAAATGAATGGGTGATTGTTTAGCTTGAAACAACAATGCGGGAGTTTTCATTGTCTTTTACATTTAGGAATGTACATAGCAATGAGTGGATAGACTGCAATAGAATGAATTGTCATTTTTCTCCACCTTCTTAAAAGCAAAAAATAATTCCTTTAGTAGTATTCAGTCATTATCATGTGGTCTTTTTGAGCTATCCATTTAAATAGGATCTCAGTCACTTCCAAATTTGAGATTATATAGCCAATGTATCAATCATTCATAGTTGACTTCTGATTTTCATAGCTTTTGAGTTGTCTTCTAGTGGAATAGCCATGTAGTTGCAATTGTCATGCCACAATTTGTTATGTATAGAATTTTGGGACCTTTTGGGATGCTAATGAAGGGATTTTGAATCATATCTTGGCCGATAGTGATTGAATATGCACAGCAATGAAGAGAGGCTGCCTAAGGATAAAGTGGAGTAATTATGGCAATATGAACATATGTTTTTTTTCTGGTTGAACTAATTCATTCACATTATTTTCAACTATTCATCTTTGCATCACTGGAAAACTTCGATTTATTTAGTGTGATCATTAAACCAAACTCATTACCTATGTGAGTAGGGATGTAATATATTTTTATTAACTATATAGTATTTCTTATTTTTAGTGGAGGACTATTGTAGCACTTTAGCTATGATCATTGATTAAATAAACTAACAAGACTAAGTTCTGACTGTTTCTGTAACAAATAAGTTGTCTAATTTCATGTTATTAATATTATTGTTCACTCTTGAGATTTCTTCATGTTATGATTTAATTTTATTGGTTGATTTCAATTTGGGTGAGTTGACTAAAGTTGTTTCCATCATAATATGTTGCATTTCAGCTTGTTCCCATTTGTCTTTCTTGTATTGTTCCCATTTGTCTTTCTTGTACTCATTCTTGCAAATTGTGAGACTTCCAAGTCAAGCTACCAAGTTTTCTAAAGTTGCCATTGAGCTGAGCCTCTTCCTTGTTTCTTAGGTTGCCCCTTGAGGGGATGATATTTTGACATGGCTCGTAATAAGAAAAAAGGCCCCTCAGCAGTGGTTTTGAATTTAAGGATAGTTTTGGATGGTTTAAAACTTAAGGATTTTTTTTTGGATCGTTTTGGACGGTTTTCAATTAAGGATAGTTTTTGATGTTTAGAAACATGGTTTTGGATGGTTTGGAGTGTATATTGTTTTTGGATGTTCAAAATTTATGGATAGTTTTTTTTTGGGGGGGGGGGAGGCGTGTTTGAAATAATATTTTGGTGGTTGATTGATATATATATATATATATTTGTGAAGTTTGTTTGTAATGTTTTCTTAGATTATATAGAACATGTGAAATAAAACCTGCTGAATTTTTTTAATTGGATGGACATGAATTATGCATTAATTGCAAATGTATTACAAGTATTACAAAAAAATATTAGCATCACATTGACAAAAATGATGTTTAAAATTGAAAGTTTTTTGTGACCAATAAAATTTTAGTCGCAATAGGTCTGTGAGAAGCTTGCAGCAATAGCTGTTGTGATAGACTTTTCGCGACCAAAATATGTTGTCGCTAAATGACACCTTTCCGTGACTAAGCTAAGTTTGGTTGCCAAACACCACTTTTCAGCTACTAAAATTGGTGGTCGCAATTGTTACCTTTCAGCAACTAGATTTTTTAGTCCCAAAATGAACAACTTTCAAGCACTTGAAATCGTTTCTGCGACCAAAGTATATGGCCGCAAATGCTTACTTTCCGCGACCAACTTTAGTTTTAGTTGCCAAAAAACCTTTGGTGACTGGCTTATAGCGACTAAATTGCAACCAACTTTTTTTGGTAATTTACCCAAAAAAAAAAATTTTGGTCGTTAAAAACCATCAAAACTAGATATAATCTTTCTGCGACCAAAAAGTTGACCCTAAAAGTGTTATTTCTTGTAGTGAAAATCCTAAGGTGCAACCGAGTTCGGAATTCATCAACTACAATCTTCTGTTCGTGATTTTAACGAGATCAAATTAGACAGATCTCGAAGGTATGAACTCTAATTCCGCTTACTAGGGTTTTATAGACCACTGTAATTTTTTTTCCCATCTAATCTATACGCAATATCACTAGGCCTTGGGAATTTGATCCCAACAGTAACGAGAAAAATCTTTAGGAATTTTGAAAAGGGTTTAATTTAAGTTTCGGTATTATAAAGGGTATAATGAGAATTTCAATTATTTCTTAAAGGTGTAATGAGAAAATAGGTGTAAAGAGGTAAAATTATGGTGTAAGTAGAATTTCCCATGCTACTATAAGCACCCTTTTTATTATTTTGGACCCCTTATTTTTAAACTTTTTTTAAATACAATAATAGCCTTAAATGAAATTACTAAAGATGATGTCAATCATTTTGGGACACCTCATCTCACAATTGAGCCTATACATCCACTAAATCATGAGATAGGGTTTATGAGAGCACCTACCACCATCACTACCCATCAATCTTCCCCAAATCATACCCTCAAAACCTTGAGAACCCTCTGGCAGCGATATTTCGATGGCAACGATGGCAACCATTCTATTACAACGACAATAAGTGGAAGAGGAGATTGGCAACCATTCTAGTAAAACAATGTAAGTTTAAAGGAAATTCATAACTTTAATGGTGTTCTCAACATGGAGGAGCTTGGCCTTGTAAGAGTAAGTTTCTTGAAAAACACATTAAAAATGGTGAAACCTGTTTGTATTTTTTCGGTATTGAACTCCTGAACAAATGACCAAAATTCAAGAACACATGTTCGAACACGGAAAATTGATACACTTTGAAGGGTTAAAATTGTTCACATTTGTAGGAGTTTTCATTTTATCAAGTTCAAGAACACAGGCCCAAGCATTGGTTATTTGATCAGGAACACAGACATGAACATAACTTATTTGTTTGAGAACACAGGTCTAAACATTCTCAGTGAAAGAGAAAGGAGAGAGACTTTAGGGAATATGGGAGAAGGAGATTGAGACTGAGCAAAAGACTAACTTGCTCCCATCAAACTATACACACACACACACACACACATATCCATTGTTTTTATTGTATAGGGTTGATAAAAGAAATTGATGGAATTAAAGGAAGACATATTGTCACGCCCCCAAACCGCCCCTAGTATTTTGGTGCCATGATGGCCAGTAATCCGAGATTACCGAAGGTCGACTTACAAAATCACACACAATCAGAGTATAAAATATGGGGCTTACAAGTACGGAAGCAACATATATATACATATACTGAGTCTAAGTAGTCCATGAGAACCGTGCTTAAGTCCAATGAAATGACATACATTTACAAAGTCTTACAACTTAGATACAATAAGGAAATGAGATACAAAAATACATCTTGACCAAAAGGCTTCTCAAGCCGACATATACAAGTACACATGAAATATAAGCTAAGAAGCATAATCTTCAAGATGGTACAAAATGCTAATCCAAAACACGTCGGCTACACGTCTAGGCCTCAATGCCTTCTTGCTCATCACCTACATATATATAGAGAGGGTGAGCTTGGATACTCAGTGAATGATATTAGAAATAAAGGTTTTTGCATGACTGATATCCAAGATTTCTTTCAAAACAATACATAGCATACTTTACAATCAAGGGGAAAAATCAAGTTCATTGCCGGCCTTTCAAGTTCCTTGGATGTTATTACATCTACTTAATACAAGGGGGTGATGACATATCAAGACAAGAGTGCAGTTGCATTATAGTCCCCTGCAGCTAAGGACTTTCAAGACAAGAGTGCAGTTGCATTATAGTCCCCTGCAGCTAAGGACTTTCAGGACAAGAGTGCAGTTGCATTATAGTCCCCTGCAGCTAAGGACTTTCAAGACAAGAGTGCAGTTGCATTATAGTCCCCTGCAGCTAAGGACTTTCAAGACATGTCATCAAAACAAGATAGAGCTTAATATACAAGTAGGGATAGTCATTCATGCTAGATCAAGTGCTTTTCAAAACGAGGCAAGACGAGATTTATGAAAGCAAGTGTAACATAGCTTTATTAAAAATACCACTCACATAGTTCTTCACACGTCGGGGGTCGAGACAAGCCCAAGTCCTACAAACACATGGCAAAGCCCATTGAATGCACCTTCAAACAAGTTTCGTATGTACACAAATGATCCCGGAAAACATGCTGGGCACCAACCAGGTCTAGGCCGAGGTTCCACACCTTCCCGCCGAGGTGTGTTCCCGAGGGCCACACTTATGGACAAGAGATCGGGGAAAATCCGGGTTTCCCCCTGCTGATGAATCGTGAAGAACATGAGTATGGAAACATGAAAAATATGAATGTTCGATCACAATCTGTTATCACAAATCTGGGATTTTCATGTTACAAGTTTGAAAACATGGACCTGGGTACCCATAGTTGAAAATCATGCAAGAACAAACACAAAACATGAGTTTAGGCAAGAAGCTTTCGGATCAAAACATGACTTTTCTTGAAGAACACATGAATGTCATTTTCTCTTTCTAAAACCGAATTTCAAGACAATGCATGGCTTACAAATCATATCCGATCATGAAATGCAATAACATGAACATAGAGAACGTCATGAGCAGATCAAGAATCTAACCTTAGTACACGGATCTAACGGTTTGATCTCTAGGAATCAAGCTTGAAGATCTACTTCCTCACTCTAAAACTCTTTCTTCCTCCTAGAGCTTCTCTCTCTACAAGACAAGTTTATGACACCAAATGATAGTTTTCTTTACCCGGTTCTGGGGTTAACCCTCTGCTGAGACACGTGGCGGCGACTGGTTGGTTTCCTCTGAAAAGGTGGCTGACAGGCCAGACAAAGCATGGTGGAAGGGTGTTCAACAAGTAAAGCGGTATGGGCTCTCTGACGGGGCAATGACATCGGCTAAAAACAAGGCGTATCTAACAAGCTACACGGAATGGCACTCCGGCAAGGGGTGACATCGGCTAACAAAGGACTTCGGCAACTAAGGTGACAATGACCTCGTCTAGGTAGGACAACACTTGACTAAGCTGTGCCACATCTTGGCCTAGATGCGCCACACCTCGGCCTAGGTCCTACCGCTCCAGGACGAGATCACTGGGGTGCAGGGTAACATCTCGGCTAATGTGTCAAGGCAAGGACGGAGATCAACAAGGGGTTCCAAGATACTTCTAGACTGAGGATGACCTCGGCTTGGAATGATCTAGGCGTAACGTAACCTAGTCTTGGAATAACATCGGCTAGTATAACTCAGGCAAGGCGTGACCTAAGTTTCACATCAAGGGAGGAACAAGACAAGCACACTACACTTAGACAAATTACAAGGCTTCAAAACAAGACATGGATCACATTCGCTCAAGCGAAACAAGTCACAAACATACACATGCAAGCTTAACAAGTCATAATCATACCGATGCTCATGAACATGATGAGGGCATAAAATGTGGGTTCCTACAGTCTACCCTCCTTAAAGAAGTTTGGTCCCCAAACTTAAGTTACCTTGTCCTACGAATAACTCCGGGTAATGGATTTTCATCTCCTCTTCCTTTTCCCATGTGGCCTTTTCGCCATAATGCTTCTCCCATTCGATTTTCACCATTGATATCGACTTGTTTCTCAACTGTCTCACTTGTCTGTCGATTATTCTCATCGGCTCCTCTTCGTAGCCCAGGTCTTCATTAACTACAACCCCGGAGTAATCTATTACATGCAGTGGGTCTCGGATATATTTTCTCAGCATTGAAACATGAAACACGCTGTGGACTTGACTCAATTCTGGCGGCAAAGCGAGTCTGTAAGCAACGGTGTTAACTTTCTCAAGAATTTCAAACGGCCCAATATATCGGGGTGCAAGTTTACCCTTCTTCCCAAATCTCGAAACTCCTGTCATCGGTGAGACCTTCAAAAATACATGATCCCCAATTTCGAATTCTAACTCCCTCCTTCTTTGGTCGGCATAACACTTCTGTCGACTCTGTGCAGTTTTAATCCTCTGCTGAATGAGTTTGATCTTTTCGGTTGTCATCTGAACCAACTCGGGGCCAATTAGAGCCTTGTCTCCTACCTCAGTCCAACATATCGGCGATCTGCACTCCCTTCCATACAAAGCTTCATACGGCGCCATGCCTATGCTGGCTTGATAACTGTTGTTGTACGCGAACTCTACTAATGGCAAATGCGATTCCCAACTTCCCTGGAAGTCCAACACGCACAGTCTAAGCATGTCTTCGAGTGTCTGAATCGTTCTTTCTGTCTGCCCGTTGGTCTGGGGGTGAAAGGCTGTGCTAAATCTCAACTCTGTTCCCAAGGCTCCTTGTAGGCTCTGCCAAAATCTAGAAACGAACTTCGGATCTCGGTCTGACACAATGGACATCGGCACTCCATGAAGCCTAACGATCTCATTCATGTACAATTCGGCAAGTCGGTCGGCATTGAATGTAGTCTTGACAGGCAAGAAGTGAGCTAACTTAGTAAACCTGTCGACTATAACCCAAATGGAATCCATACCTCTTTGCGTCCTCGGCAAGCCTACTACGAAATCCATGGAGATGTGCTCCCATTTCCACTCAGGAATTGACAAGGGTTGAAGAAGTCCTGCCGGTCTCTGGTGTTCTGCCTTCACTCGCTGACAACACAGACACTGAAATACAAACTCGGCTATCTCTCTTTTCATGTTTGGCCACCAAAAGGTCCGCTTTACGTCCTGATACATCTTGGTGCTCCCTAGATGAATGGCAAACTTTGAACTATGAGCCTCTTGTAAAATCTTCCTTTTCAACTCTGGTACGTCGGCTACGCACAATCTCCCTTCAAACTTAAGCACTTGATTCTCCATGGTGTATCCCGGCCTCGGCTTGATGACGAATTCATCAATTACCTTCTTGAGGAATTTATCCTCCTTTTGTCTGGCCTTCACTTCCTCAATGATGGTCGGTTCTACCGAAACCACTGTCAGGCACGCCAAACTTCCAACTAACTTCCTGCTCAATGCGTCGGCTACGGAATTTGCCTTACCTGGGTGATACTGAATCTGCATGTCATAATCCTTCAGTAGTTCGAGCCATCTTCTCTGCCTCATATTTAACTCTTTCTGAGTGAACAAGTACTTCAGACTCTTGTGGTCGGTGAAAACTTGGCAAGATGTTCCATACAAGTAATGACGCCATATCTTCAGAGCAAAAACCACGGCAGCTAGCTCCAGATCATGGGTAGGATAATTCCTTTCATTGGGCTTCAACTGACGAGACGCGTACGCTATGACTTTACCTTCTTGCATTAGCACGCAACCCAAACCCTTATGTGAAGCATCACTGTAAATCTGAAATTCCTCATCAACCGATGGTAGTACCAGAACTGGTGCTGTAACTAACCTCGTCTTCAGCTCCTGGAAGGCTGATTCTCTTTCATTGGTCCATTCATAAGCTGCTCCCTTCTTAGTTAGTTGTGTCAAAGGCACTGCAATCCGCGAGAAATCCTTCACAAATTTTCGGTAATAACCTGCCAAACCCAGGAAACTACGAACCTCGGACACGTTGGTCGGTGTCGGCCAATTCACAACAGCTTCAATCTTACTGGGGTCAACTGATATACCATCTTCATTAATCACATGCCCTAGAAATGAAATGCTGGAAAGCCAAAACTCGCATTTACTCAACTTGGCGTACAACTTCTTATCTCTCAAGGTCTGCAGGGCAAGTCTCAGATGATTCTCGTGCTCGCTCGTACTCCCGGAATAGATCAATATGTCGTCGATAAAAATAATGACAAACTCATCTAGGTACGGCTTAAAGACTCTGTTCATCAAGTCCATGAATGCTGCTGGGGCATTGGTTACTCCGAAGGGCATTACCAAAAATTCGTAGTGGCCATATCTTGTCCGAAAAGCTGTTTTCTCGATGTCCTCGGCTTTAACCTTCAACTGGTGGTAGCCTGACCTAAGGTCAATCTTGGAAAAGACTCGTGCTCCTCGTAGTTGATCAAGCAAATCATCGATTCTTGGCAATGGGTACTTGTTCTTAATGGTCACCTTATTAAGTTCTCTGTAGTCAATGCAAAGAAGAAGTGTGCCATCCTTTTTCTTAACAAATAGAACGGGTGCTCCCCATGGTGAAGTGCTCGGCCTAACAAATCCTTTGTCCAACAATTCTTGTAATTGCGATTTCAGTTCTCTGAGTTCGGCTGGGGCCATTCTGTAGGGTGTTTTGGAGATGGGTTGAGTTCCTGACAGGATGTCCACGGTAAACTCTATTTCCCTATCGACAAGGTGGCCAGGCAACTCATTCGGAAAGACATCGGGGAACTCCTCAACAACGGGTATGTCGGCTAACTCAACACTTCCATTCAAATTACTTAGTATACTGCATAAATAACCCTGACATCCTTTTTGGATCAACTTGTAGGCCTTCATGGATGAGATTAAGTAAGGTGGAGGTACTACTCCCTTACCTTGGAAAATGACCTCAGCTTGACTTGGGGTCTTCAATGTGACGCTCTTAGTAACACAATTAATGGATGCATGGTTCGCTACTAACCAATCCATTCCCAATATGACATCGAAATGGGTCATGCTTAATGGCATCAAATCAACTAACAACTCTACACTCTCAATCATAACAATACACGCCCTATAAATGGATGTAACAATCATATTTCTCCCAGATGGAGTAGACACAGATAACACGTAATCAAGGGGTTCTAATTCTCTACTCAACTTCTCAGCGAATATAGTGGACACAAATGAATGCGTAGAGCCCGAATCAATCAATACGTATGCATCTTGAGAACAAATTGAAAGGGTACCTCACACTACCGCCTCGGCATTCTGGGCGTCTCCGGGTACCAATGCAAAAACTCTGCCTTGTCTTGCCTGTATTCTCCCGACGTTGTTGTTCTGTGCAGTGCCCGAGGTGCTTCCATTCCTCTTTCCATCGCCAGTCCCTACCTTCGGGCAGTCCTTCACACGATGACCTATCTCGCCGCACTCATAGCAAGCTCCTGTCGCCCAACGACAAACCCCGAAATATAGCTTTCCACAACTTGCACACACCGGCTTGGCGTTACCTTCCTGATTTGAGTTGCTGGAACTGTCTGTGCTCATCCTCTTCTTGGCGTTGAATGGAACTCGGCGATTATCATAATTCTGTCTCTTCCGCTGACCCTCACCCGAACTCTGGTATCGGTTTAAATTAGCTTCAGCCAGGATGGCCTTGTCCAGTACTCCAGCGTATGTCGGCATATTGAGCATATTGACCCGATCTTGTATCGGTCCACGTAACCCACTTTCGAACTTCCTCGCCTTTCGGTATTCGTCGTCAACCATGTGAGGCGCATATCTCGCCAGTTCAGTAAAGGCACGATCGTATTCTGCGACTGTCTTGTTCCCTTGCATCAGATTCTGAAACTCCGTGGTCTTCCGGTCTCGGACGCTAAGGGGGAAATGCTTGTTGTAGAACAACTCCAAAAATTTTGCCCAAGTTAAACCCAGATTGCTTTCTCGGACCATCATCCACCACCTACGAGCATCGTCGTCTAGTGTGAATGCTGCCAGAGATACCTTCTGAGCGTCTGTACTGGGGAAGATGTCAAACAACTTCTCCATCTCTAAAACCCATGCCTCGGCTTTCATTGGTTCTATACCTCCTTGAAATCTCGGCGGTTTCATTTTCTTGAACTCTCTGATTAGGGTTATCGTGTCGTTCCCATACAAAGCCTGCTGTAGAGGTACTTGTGGCACTGGAGGGGGTGGAGCTGCATAACGGCCATTCGTCCGCTCGGCCTGCGTGGTAGTCGTACCAGTATCCTGTGGCCTAGGTTGTCTCTGCTCACGAACCAAGCCTTCGACTAACCTTTCCAATCTCTCCAATCTATCTTCTGAACGATCTCGGCCAACTGGAGGTCTACCTCTCCTCATGATGCTAGGAGGATGCAAGATGAGACTTTAAAAATAACTGAACAAATAATACGTATACAAGTAACGAATGTCTATGCCGAAATGATGCACACGTAGTCAAGTAGCAAGTAATACGATGCAATCCTAACATCATTCTAGGAAAACCCTATGCTCTTCAGGACTCAAGGTGGGTGATTAACGTACTATAAGGATCTCGTGCTCTGATACCATTCTGTCACGCCACCAAACCGCCCCTAGTAGTTTGGTGCCGTGATGGCCAGTAATCCGAGATTACCGAAGGCCGACTTACAAAATCACACACAATCAGAGTATAAAATATGGGGCTTACAAGTACGGAAGCAACATATATATACATATACTGAGTCTAAGTAGTCCATGAGAGCCGTGCTTAAGTCCAATGAAATGACATACATTTACAAAGTCTTACAACTTAGATACAATAAGGAAATGAGATACAAAAATACATCTTGACCAAAAGGCTTCTCAAGCTGACATATACAAGTACACATGAAATATAAGCTAAGAAGCATAATCTTCAAGATGGTACAAAATGCTAATCCAAAACACGTCGGCTACACGTCTAGGCCTCAATGCCTTCTTGCTCATCACCTACATATATATAGAGAGGGTGAGCTTGGATACTCAGTGAATGATATTAGAAATAAAGGTTTTTGCATGACTGATATCCAAGATTTCTTTCAAAACAATACATAGCATACTTTACAATCAAGGGGAAAAATCAAGTTCATTGCCGGCCTTTCAAGTTCCTTGGATGTTATTACATCTACTTAATACAAGGGGGTGATGACATATCAAGACAAGAGTGCAGTTGCATTATAGTCCCCTGCAGCTAAGGACTTTCAAGACAAGAGTGCAGTTGCATTATAGTCCCCTGCAGCTAAGGACTTTCAAGACAAGAGTGCAGTTGCATTATAGTCCCCTGCAGCTAAGGACTTTCAAGACATGTCATCAAAACAAGATAGAGCTTAATATACAAGTAGGGATAGTCATTCATGCTAGATCAAGTGCTTTTCAAAACGAGGCAAGACGAGATTTATGAAAGCAAGTGTAACATAGCTTTATTAAAAATACCACTCACATAGTTCTTCACACGTCGGGGGTCGAGACAAGCCCAAGTCCTACAAACACATGGCAAAGCCCATTGAATGCACCTTCAAACAAGTTTCGTATGTACACAAATGATCCCGAAAAACATGCTGGGCACCAACCAGGTCTAGGCCGAGGTTCCACACCTTCCCGCCGAGGTGTGTTCCCGAGGGCCACACTTAAGGACAAGAGATCGGGGAAAATCCGGGTTTCCCCCTGCTGATGAATCGTGAAGAACATGAGTATGGAAACATGAAAAATATGAATGTTCGATCACAATCTGTTATCACAAATCTAGGATTTTCATGTTACAAGTTTGAAAACATGGACCTGGGTACCCATAGTTGAAAATCATGCAAGAACAAACACAAAACATGAGTTTAGGCAAGAAGCTTTCGGATCAAAACATGACTTTTCTTGAAGAACACATGAATGTCATTTTCTCTTTCTAAAACCAAATTTCAAGACAATGCATGGCTTACAAATCATATCCGATCATGAAATGCAATAACATGAACATAGAGAACGTCATGAGCAGATCAAGAATCTAACCTTAGTACACGGATCTAACGGTTCGATCTCTAGGAATCAAGCTTGAAGATCTACTTCCTCACTCTAAAACTCTTTCTTCCTCCTAGAGCTTCTCTCTCTACAAGGCAAGTTTATGACACCAAATGATAGTTTTCTTTACCCGGTTCTGGGGTTAACCCTCTGCTGAGACACGTGGCGGCGACTGGTTGGTTTCCTCTGAAAAGGTGGCTGACAGGCCAGACAAAGCATGGTGGAAGGGTGTTCAACAAGTAAAGCGGTATGGGCTCTCTGACGGGGCAATGACATCGGCTAAAAACAAGGCGTATCTAACAAGCTACACGGAATGGCACTCCGGCAAGGGGTGACATCGGCTAACAAAGGACTTCGGCAACTAAGGTGACAATGACCTCGTCTAGGTAGGACAACACTTGACTAAGCTGTGCCACATCTTGGCCTAGATGCGCCACACCTCGGCCTAGGTCCTACCGCTCCAGGACGAGATCACTGGGGTGCAGGGTAACATCTCGGCTAATGTGTCAAGGCAAGGACGGAGATCAACAAGGGGTTCCAAGATACTTCTAGACTGAGGATGACCTCGGCTTGGAATGATCTAGGCGTAACGAAACCTAGTCTTGGAATAACATCGGCTAGTATAACTCAGGCAAGGCGTGACCTAAGTTTCACATCAAGGGAGGAACAAGACAAGCACACTACACTTAGACAAATTACAAGGCTTCAAAACAAGACATGGATCACATTCGCTCAAGCGAAACAAGTCACAAACATACACATGCAAGCTTAACAAGTCATAATCATACCGATGCTCATGAACATGATGAGGGCATAAAATGTGGGTTCCTACACATATGCACCTAATGCGAAGAAAAAAGTGAAGATCGCAGATAACACGTTTCTTACACCGATCGATTCACTTCAAAAACATTTTTCTTCTATCGTCGTGAGAGAGATAATGGATTTTGGGGATTTTTTTTTTTTTTTTTTTTTTTGTTAGGATTTTAAGAGATAATGGTTTTTAGGGGTGTAAGGGTGTGCATTTGAGTGGGATTGAAATTTTCAAAAGGATAATTTTGGTATTATTTGGGAGGAGGAAGGAAATTTTAAGGGTTTTAAAATTTATAAGTGAGGTTCCAAAAAAATGAGGGATCCAAAATAATAAATGGGGTGCTAATAGCAGCACTCATTCCCAAATTAGTTTGTTGAAATAGATTGTTTGTTGAAATAGATAATGAAATCCTAATTAAATAAGCGAGAAAAATTCAAGTTAAAGAATAGGAAATGGTAACTTAGATATCCGAATCCACCATTAGTTTTGTACCTAAAATTCTCATTTAGACTACACAAAAGGTTGACTGGAATAAGCCAATTTCTTAACTACAAGTTGGGAATTGAAAAGGAGAGTAATATTATGTTAGAAATAATGGTACGACCTATCTCAACCTATACAGATTGTCCACTCTAAACTAGAGTTTGTGGCACATCGCGTCTCAAGTTCCCAAAACAACAACAATGAAAGTTAAAGTAAAATATTCATTCACAATTGTAAACGCCGTGCCTTTTTGGGGCACATTTCCACACATTGTACCAAACTCTATCATCCTACATCAAATGTGAATCTCATGCTCTATAGTGATAACCAATCGTTTATCTCACAAGGTATCAAAATAAATCAATTCAATACAATAGTTGCCACTTAGTCTTTATGGGGAACTAAGAAACTTTTGACTCTGAAAATAAATAGGAACTAATCCATCATAACAAAAACATTGCCAGTAATTTAGGTACGAAAGGGGAAGGTCATTAATTGATGCACTCCCTCTCGCCCAATCAAGTGATTGGCCTATAGTAATCCTTTATTTATGAAAATTAATGATTAATTAACTCCATGAACTCAATTATTAAACCCTAATTCCTTTACTAAACTTAACAACTAGATGATTGAATAAACTAGATATCACCTAAGTTGGATTCATCAATACAAACACATCAAGCCAAAATAATGGATTTTCTTAACAAAATGTGGCTATAAACATGATCATGATCATACTTGTGATTCCAACTCAAATAACATCTTGAAAACATTCAAAACATACAACTGAGCAACCAAAGCACCTAAAATTGAGTTATTGAAAGACAATGCATCAAAAAAGCAAGCAATATGCTATGAAGGAAAGAGGAACTAACCCGAATTTTAGAGCAACATGAAAATGATATTAATGCATTAAATAATGTATATATGACCTAAACATGCTACTAATCAAGCAACATGAACCTACACCCGGTTTAATGGCTTCTAACATGATGATTAAGCAACAATAACAACTAACACATAAGAAAGAATGAACATGCTGAGACATGCAATGAATAAACCGGGCCATATGCATGCAAACATGAACCTTAAACTAACACTAACATGCTAGATAGTATACAAGACTAAAATTTGCAAAACAAGGCGAAAATCTAACAAAACTCTAAACTAGCATGATCATGAATGCATGCTAAACACCCTAATCATTATCAAAGATACAAAACATGATTAAAAGTATGTATTTAAACAAAAATCTGAGTCTTACTTGTTGGTTTGAAACAAACCGAAGAAATCAAGCAAAACCAAGAAAACTGGCTTGATTGCTTCCCTGAAGCCTTGGTCATTCTTTTATCAAGTTTCTTCAACCCTAGATCTACTTTGATTACTGATGCTACCTCTAGAGTTTCAAAATTTCATATTTGAGAGCTAGAGTTTGAGTATCACACTTCTATCTCACTCAAAATAACTCAAAAACAACTTCAAACTCTTCAGTTCTCCAAAAAGGGAAGCAATGGGCTCTATATATAGGCATAGGGAGGCTTGGAGGCCAAGAAATGTCGTCTTAGGGTTTTCCTATCTCCTGCTCAAAATGTGAGAGAAGTCAAAACGAACCAAGAGACGACCTAGAGCTGTCGCGTTGCAACCACACTAATGGCTTGTGGTCATGCATCTCTTGTTGCCTTGGTGCAGGTTGACTTGGTCCAACGTGCGGATTTTCCATGCACATGTGGGTTTTTTCATGCAAATGATAGGTTTTTCATGCAAGGTGCGTGTTAATTATTTAAGTGTGGTTGTGTGTTGTTCAACCACCTGACCCAAGAAGTTCCTAGTTCAAACTCTCAATTTTCGGGCATACACCTAAGTAAGTCTAGTTGACTTTGAATCGACGTTTTGAATGAAAATTGACAAACTCTTTTGAAAACATCATCAATTCGAACTCAATCGGATTTTTCGTCCTTCCATCTCTATCTTTGGGAAGCTAGAAAGATAGGTTTTGGATAAAAACAAGCTAGGGAAAAAATGGTCATTTTAGCAAAAGATAGTTTTGATCGAAAATGAGGTAGGGGCAAAATGGTTATTTTGGCGAAAAGATGATTTTGGCTAAAACAAGGTAGTACAGCAGCACCCAACGACTTCAAGTATCTCCAAGGTTAAAGACTTATCGTTTCATCATCGGGAAGCAATTCAAGCACATAAGTCTTTACAGTTGGTCAAAATGAAGTGTCTATAGTTGTTCCTCTTTGATAAAACTCAAAAGTCATATATGGCAAGAGCGAATGTCAAAGACCCAAATCAACCCATTTGATAAGGCCGTAAGACTTAGAACCGTGCCAAACAAGCATGCAAATGATTGAACCTGTGGGTTGCTTATATATCCTCGTTACAAGGAATCAGATTAGTGTAGTTCTAAGGCAATTGATGTGCAACAGTTCATATCAGTGCGTAAGTGGGGTGCTTATGCATAAAACAAGTAAACAATCACCAAACATGCAAACATCTAAGTAATTGAAAGCAAATGAGTAGGTAAAACTTGGTATGCTGACCTGAGCAACACCATCAATGAGATTCAAATTCTAACATTTGCCAAGCACATTTTGCAAAATGCACAAGGAAAGCGAACTCAAAACAACATGCACATCGTAGTGTGGTTAGAAAAATGCAATGCACATTCAATTTCAAAGCACATAGCCCATTTTGTAGGAAAGTCATTTGACAAGCAATCATATTTCCTATATCCAAAGTGCCAAAGGGATATGGAGGTAAGAAGGATTCATCGTCCTTGCATCTAAAATACCAAAGGGACTTAAGGGAAATCTAAGCAAGATTCATTGTACCTGTATCCAATGCTCCAAAGGGATAAAGGAGGAAAGTTCATTGTGCCCACATCTAATGCTCTAAAGGGATAAAAGGGGAAAGGTTCATTCCCGACACTACCTTTCATAGGGTTTTTATCTAACGCCCCAAAAATCTGGAACATCAGAAAATATATTAACAAATAAATATAGGGTTCTTCTAAGGTTACAAGTCTCGGAAACGTCACTAATGAGTCCTTTGGTCAATAACTAAGTAAGATCCCAGGAAAGATCGAAGGAGTCAATATAGCCACAAATATATGAACAAATAGAAAGAACATTACCGACTCTAGAAGATATGCTTCGTTTATATGTCTTAGATTTCAAGGGGAGTTGGGAAACTCATTTACCATTGGTGGAATTCGCCTACAATAACAGTTTCCAAGCAAGTATTGGCATGGCACCATATGAGGCATTAGATGGAAGAAAATGTAGATCACCCGCTTATTGGATAGAGGAGGAGATAAACCAATGTTGGGGACCGAAATTGTTCAAGTCACTACTGAGAAAATCAAGATCAGTCAACAACAACTCAAGACTGCCCAAAAGCCACCAAAAGAGTTATGTAGATTTGAGAAGGAGTTCGAAGTTGGATATCATATGTTTTTAAAGATAACTCCAATGAAGGGCAATACTCAATTTGGGAAGAAAGAACAGTTAGCTCCACGTTACATAGGGCCATTTGAGATTTTGGAGAAGATTAGCCTAGTAGCATACCAATTAGCATTACCACCAGAGATGGAGTAGGTTCACAATGTATTTCTCATTTCTATGTTACAAGGTCATACTCAAGACCCTTCCCACGTGATAGATTGTTGCCGCTTGGTCATTAATGAAGACTTAGAATATGAAGAATGACTTATCCAGACTGTTAATCACCAAGTGAAACAGTTAAGAAACAAAGCTATACCAATGGTGAAGGTAGAATGGAAAGAACATTATGGGAGGTATGCTACTTAGGAAAAGGAAGATAAAATGAGGATGAGGTACTCCAGTTTATTTCAAAGCTAAAGTAAGGCATGTTTGGAGGACCAAACCTCCTAAGGGGGGAAGGAAGGGAGAATGTGACAACCAACCATTCATGCATGATACATATCATATAATTCTTGCATTCATGCTTTGTGTCATATGCTTAAGTGAATTAAGGCTTGCTAGGAACTAGAGAATAAGAGGTTAGGTTGAAAACCTTAAGTGTAGAAATTATTTATTTTATGCCTTGAGTTAGGGGATACTTTAAGTTAGAAATTGACATTTTTAGGATGTGCCTATGCACTAATTGAGGAGCTTAAAGATCTTAAACTAATGTGTTTGTCTATCTCATGCTATATGTTATTTTGCTAATCGGGATTAGTGTTAATTAAGTATGATTAGTGAACCTTAATTAGGATTAATTAAGTTAAGTATGATTAAGTTAAACTTTGATTAATTAGTACAACCTTGATTAATCAAGCTAAATAAGCAAGATTAGTTAAGCTAAGCAAGGAAGCACCTCACCCTTGTCTTTACCATCTTTTGCCTTGCATCCAAACTCAACAAAACAAACATAAGAGGGAGAAATTCAAAAATCAGCTAGAACTCATGAGAGAGAGAGAGAGAGAGAGAGAGAGAGAGAGAATGAGTGAGAAGAGGGGGGGAAAAAACTTGAAGAACTTCAAGAATTTCAACCTAAATCACCACTTTTGATCGTCCTAGAGGAAAAATTAAACCCTAATTCTTGCAGCTAACCTATCAATCACCTAAGATTAAGAAGAAATAGAATCAATTTGGGTTAGTATGGAAGAAATGAAAAGAAAAGATAAAGAGGACTTAGGTTAACTGAAGGACAAGTAGAGGGTCTCAAATTCTTGCTAGTTTGATCTTACTTTTGATAGCTCATAGGAAGTTGTATTCTCATGATTTCTCATAGCTTTCAATGATTTTGCATGTTGAAAGTCATGGTTTGAAGGATGGAAAGAAAGAAAATTACAAAAGAATTGAAAAAAAGCTAGGAGGCTAGAAATCTTGAAATTTTGATATAGTTTTGATGATTTTATTTTTAAGAGAAATTTATTTTCATGTTTACTCATGTCTTTCAAGAGCTTTGGAAGCTCAAATTCATGTCTTGAAACCCTAGAAAGAAAGGGAAGAAGATGAGAAAATGAATACATTTTCGGACTCAAACCAAATATTTTGAAGCAACCAGATCCGCTCGAGTGGCCATGACTTCCACTCGAGCGACCTAACCCTAAAAACTTGATTTTTTGCTACTACATGGATCCGCCCGTACAACCCCAAAATTCTGCACAAGCGAATTTCCCTGTTTCAGCCAACATGTTTTTCAAGCTTTAATCATCTAGGACACTTTCTTGCATGCATTTAACACTTGTTTGACACTTGTTTGAGACTTAAATTAAGCTTAGATGACACTAAAACTTGAGGAAAGTTTAGGAAGATGCTTAGTTAAGTCTATGTACTTGGTTTATCATGTTCATGCAAGCTAAGTTATATGCTTCAATGTCTTGTTCATGTCTTGTGTAGGTCAAGCATTGGAAGAAGAAAACCCTTTGTTTAAGGAGCTGTTTGTGATTAGTAATCAGGTAACACCGTGTTGATAAACTTTGTTTCAAATGCAAAACTTGTTTATGTTCATGAAAGCTATGCTATGATTCGTTATAAGTCAAGAAGGCCCAAAACCATCTGGGCTGGATGTAACGCCCTCAAAATAAAAACAATAAACCCATCAATATAGACATGCATTGATATATAAAAGCTCCACATTCTTCTATTCATCAGAGTTCCATTACCAAAAAGTATTACATGTTAACGACAAAATCAAATGCCCTACGGGCTTATAGCTTTCCAAGTTAACACTTGGTTACAAAGAAAAGAGTACTAACTCAATTACATATTAAGCCCTTGGCTTGAATTTACATGTAACACATCAAAAGAAATAAGACAACAAAAGTGTGCCCGCCTCTAGCCTCCCAAGCTATGTCCTTGGAGGTGACATGCTACCTGTACCTGAAAATGATATTCCCATATAGGGTGAGCCACAGCCCAGTAGAAATACACTAAACCAAATATGAACAATGACTAAAAGATTAGCAGTTGATAGATGGCCAACACTGATACTTTCCCTTATCACACTTTACGGTTTCATGACATACAAGTCCATATTACAACCCATTTTCCAATTCTTTTAAATTCTCAATTTATAACCATGGCTCAGAACCTGGCCAAACAACTCACATGAGGCAATAACTCATATTAAGCACTTTTCCATTTCATAACAGATAAGCATACTAGCTATATCACACACCAACAGATAAGCATACAAGCTATATCATCACTTCCATAGATATGCATAAGAGCACTATCACACTTCCAAAGACAAGCATATGAGCTCTGTCAACACATTAATAGATAAGCATATGAGCTCTATCTATGGAGTCCATCCCCTATCTCCTCCCAACAACATCCGGTTTAGAGGTCCATCCCCTATCTTCCCCTAAACCGTGGAGTACATCCCCTATCTCCTCCAACACAACACAATGCATATAAACAATAATTATACGCACCATCACACAACACATAAATTTAATGTATTCTTTCAACCGTCATACTCAATGACACATTCCAATGATTAGTTCCAGTTTGCCTAATCATCATGCATTGTCTACAACAATCAAGACTATCCTCCACCGATAGCCCAAAGCAGTTATTTCTATACAGAAAATAAATGCAACAATGGATATATAATCAACATTTCAACCAGGTGAGTGATAAATAATCCAACTACACCCTTTAACCCCTTCCCTTTCCAATTTCCACATTTTCAAATCAATCCCTCATTTCCAACAATTAATTATACAAATTAATCAATCAATGTAATTAGGGCATTTTCCATAATTAACATTACAACCCTTTGGTTCCATTTTCATTAATGTTTCAACATTAATTTCACTTTTCCATGCCAAACATGCATTTAGGTTTTATATAAATAAAAACCCCAACTTTTGTAAAATTACACAAAGGCCCAAACTCTCTCAAAATTACCCAACAACCCCCAACATATCAAAATGCAAAAATTTAAAGACAAAGCTCATAAAGAGGAGTAGGATATCCCTACCTCGAAGTTAGAGCTCGGATGGAGAAGAGACCAAAACCAAAGTGCTCCAAAGACCAAGATTCTCGGATCAAAACGACGCCCTCGACGATCAACACAACTTTTACAAAGGCCGAAGGTGAGGAACTCACTCCTACTAGATCAATACCTAGAGAGAAGTCAAGGTTTTAGAGAGAGGAGCTCTCAAAATGGGTTTTAGAAAAAGTAGGAGAGAGAAAGAAAAGCAAAAAGTGATTTAAAATCACCCAGCGGATAACTCATATACGTATGACCCGCTCGAACAGAAAACACAACGCTCGTGCGCCTAGAACAAAAATCTGGACACGCTCTAGCGCAATAAGGCCCGCTCGAGCGCCAAGACACAAGAATAAAGCACTTCCGCTCGAGCGCGAAAACCAGTCCGCTCGAGCGTAGATTTCCACCTCCCAGAACTTATACCCAGAAAGTACTACCCGCTCGTGCGCCACCAAACCCGCTCGTGCGCCACCGCTCGAGCGTAAACAAACCTGCTCGAGCGTAAAAATCACATCTGCAGAAGTTTTGCAGGAACACGAAATACTGGAGGTGTGCAATCCCCGCTCGAGCGCAAGAAGACCCGCTCGAGCGAATCGCCTAAAAACTGAACAACAAGGAATTGAAACCAAGGCCTAACCAACCTGTAACAACCCTGCTCAAAACATCCTAAAACTCAATCAAGTGGAATTAAAGGACAACAACAAGATAGATATCACTACCAACTTCACGGAACCGAGTCCGGAATACAACAGAACAGTAAAGGGACAACCGGAATCGCTATACTGGAGCTTTTCTTATCTTCTTAAAACCATCTGGTCCAAAACCATGAAAAATGGATTTTTGTTATGTTTTATTTTCTTCTTTTAACACACTGCTAGAGCTTTTCCTATCTTCTTAAAATATCAAACCTTCTTATTCTCAAGATTTGTTTTTATGGAGTAATATTTGAGGTGTGTAGAGCATGTAAGAATTTTGGTAGAACCTAATTATGTGTTTTTATAACATACACACTCTTTTCAAATTTCTAGCCAAAGTTCCTAAAAAACAGCCAACTTCTTGCATTTTTATAAAATTCCAGATAAATCACTTCCTGTTTGGGAGGATGAATCTCTTTAGGGGATTCTAGTTGTTATACTAACTTTTAATGTGTTGATTTTGTTATCTTATTACTGTTAAATGTTCTTAGTGTATATACCTGCTATGCATTGCACTTGCTTGTTTGTATCAATTAAGGGTTTTGGGTATGTGTGTACTTACTAAGTATTGTAAACTTATGTTGTTTTATGCCAGGTGAAGATGAGTTTTATGCCAAGGACATGATTCCGGAAAATTATGAAGAACTGTAACTACCTTAGAACCTTAGGCCACTCTTTGGTATTGGATAATTATTTTGTATCAACAAACTCTGATCTATAATTAATAACTTAAAAACTTTTATCTGTAACTATTATTACTATTTTCAATGTATTTTCCTTATATTTTGTGCTTAATTATCTGTATAATGTTGTGTATTCACCAGTTAAACCCTACTATATTGTTATATTATATTACATTGATGTTTCTGAAATTCCGAGCATCATAGTGGCAGTGGTATTGTGGTGACATCAGTAAGAGTTTAGTCTGAAAAATATTTTTTTCTTTTAAAAAATATTTTTATGTTCAAATAGGTTTGCTTTTTGTTGACCATACAAAATATTTTTTATTAACTTTTATTTTTTTATTATATCAAACACTAGAAAATAAAAAAATAAATAAAAATATTTTTTACCCAAATAAACGAGTCTGATTCTTTTTAAACACTGCATGCTGGTGGATAGAATTGTCGGTAGTGTTAGCATATGATCTCAAAATTCCGAAAATTGGAATTTCCTATCATGAGATATAGATTAAATCTTTTTATGCTTTGTTTGTTTGGACATAAAAGAAATTCAAAAAATATTTTTCAATTTTTTTAGTATTTGGTATGATAAAAAATGAAAATCAACAAAAAACAAACTTATTTAGGCTAAAAATATTTTTCATTTTAAAAAACAAAAAATGTTTTTGGACTAAAGTTTTACCAATTCACCACACTACCACCGTCATCTCCACCACCACACAACCATCACTACGGCCACCGCTACCATCACTGTCGCCGTCCCCATCACCATCACCATCACCATCACCATCACCACCGCCTCGTCACCATGCCACCAACTCCACCCTCGTCTTATCACCAACACTTCTAAACATTAAAAAAAATGTTTACTGTCCAAATAAACAGAACGTATTCATTTTGTATTTATGAATTTGAAAAGAATAAATTTGACATCAATAATTAAAATATAATCTATAAGTCAATGTAATATTTTAAATATTAGGAATGAATATGAGAACATTAGAACAATGAATTTCAAATAACTTTGTAAAAATATTTCTAAAAAAATTGTTCCATAAAATATTTTGTGTACAAAGGCATCTTAACAAAATACATGACACATGCCTATTTTCAATCTTTCACTTTACAATTATCATATACCTTCCATAGCTATTTTTTAAAAATAATTTTATTAAATTCAATTTCAAAACCCTTCATTTGAAATCCACCCATTTGCAATTGACAAACATCACATTAATAAGCTTTTACGTTTAAAAAATGAGAATTCAAAAATGACCCGACTTCGACCTTTGAGAATATATATATGGATTTAACACATTCTGGAGCATCTACTATAGGGTAAATTGGGAGATGTTACAATGTGCATTCTCAAAAAAATGTATATGGTATGCCTTTAATAACTTTTCACAAAATTTCATAACTTAAACACAAAATGTCATAACTTTTTTACTACCAAAGTCTTAACTTTTTTTTACTGAAAAATATCATAACAAAATCCCAAAGTGTCATAACAAAAATTACAAAATATAATAACATTATCATCTCTAACTTTTAGGATATACATCATAATTTCGCTATTCATAACTATACTACAAAATGTCATAATACACGTTATTAATGTACGAGCACGAAATAATCTTCTCGTATAATCCTATTGATCAAGTTTGCACTCCTCCAAACGTTGTCGCTTTACTACCTGAAAACGCAAACGTGAGCTAGCCAGCGGGTGTGTGCGGAAACCTCTCCAATGCCTAAGTCAGCAAATAAACAATAGACACAAAAGCTCTGTGTATTCGAGAGTAGAAATTGTAATACCTGTACATAGGTCTTGTCATGAGCTTTATAGATTCCGCCTGGCATAATCCTAGTAGGACTTCAACTCTCTTTAGCAGAGTCCTCTTAGGAATCACACTCTCAAGGATAATGCCTATCCTAATAACATCTTACTCACTACCAACCAAGTGAGATGGCTTAAACCTCTTTACCTCGGTTTGGTAACAGCTCAACTGAGCTAGCATGGTCGTGCCCTACGCCAGACTCAACCGTGCTCACACAGCTCGGTGCCACTTTAGGCAACACCGTAAGTCTTTACTGTTTAGACGACGCCCTGTAGAGCTATCATACACCTCAGTCTTCTTTCCTCTGATACCTCGGTCCAGGACAACTAGACCAGGCCACTGGTAGCCTACCTCTGACCAAACTGTCGGGATAAAGGACCGAGCTTCATTACCTCAGCCCGTAGTTCGGCCCAACATCTAAGAGATTGGACCTAGCTCAGTCCATTTCAACAGTTGCACTTAGCTCGGCCCAATTTACACATAAATTACCTTCTCAATGAACAATCATAACGTTCATCATAAAAAATCTTTACTTTTTTTATGATGTGCACCATTTGAAAGGTTGCACGTTGTAAATTTCTCCAAATTATAAATACACATTAAATTATAAATACATTTCTTGAAATTTGTTTAAAATACAAATTGCTTCTTATGCTTTTAAAAATTACATACCGCTCTTGAAATTTTTTATCGCATGACAAATAATTTCGTTTATTAATAAATCATTAAGTCAATTAATAGTTTTAACGATGTTATAAATATATTTCAATTAATAATTCTAATAATTTTATTACTATATAAGAAAGTAGTTAGAAATTTTGTTTTTTTTTGTTAATTTTGTTAAATAAAAAATTCTAACAAAAGCGTATTTGTAATTTTTAAAATCACAAGAGACAATCAGCATTTCAAACAAATCTATTTAGATAAAATTGATGAAAAGTCCAATTTTAAGATGGTGCAAGACATTAAGTTCTTTGGCTTCTTTTTTTTTTTTCTTTTGGTGAAAAGCACACTCTTTGTGAAATATTGTGGTGAAAAGTACATTTTGTTATTTTTTAAGATATTTTGCTTCCAATTTTATCGTTTTAATTTTTATTAATAACTATTTGTTGAAATTTTTATTCTATTCTATCTGTTGAATTTGCCAAGCCTATTATTTCTCCTATTTGTTGAAATCTTTTTTTATCTATTCAATTTTTTGAATGTACCTCAACCTATCTGTTCATTTTTTTTGAACATATCGGATCCTTTTTGAATGGATTAGATTGTTTTTTAATCTATTTCAACCGATCTCTGTTAATATCTGAACCTATTGGAGTGATATGTTCAAATTGTTTTCCAAGTCAAAGAGGAGGGAACACACACCCACACACACAGATGATCCATTATCTGTTTAAAATATTCATTCTCAAATTATTTTACATACAGATCCATCTCCGCAAACACACACCCACACACATTGGAATTATAACAAACTCAAATCAAGAAATTGTACAAGAACTTTTTTTTGGGTAAGTAAATTGTACAAGGACCACTGGTTTGAAACATGGTTTTAGTTACCCTGTGTTCACAAATTCTAATAATGTAATCTATTAGCAAAAATATAGCAGAATGAAAAAAATAAAATGAACTGAAAGAAAGAAAGAACAAGGAAAAAATGGTCACCAACGATAGCTAATTTGTTCAAACTCACATGGAACCCAAATCCATTTTAGCTAAAAAGCAGAGGGTCCCAAAATCTCAACACAAACAAACATATATATATACTAGTTTAAGAAAGCCCATGCAAGGCACTGGTTTACAGTATAATTAAGTTCTATATTTTGATTTTTTTTTTTTTTTTAAATTAAAACATTGTTCTATACAATTGAATAGAATAAATTATTAGATATATAATAGAATTATGTGGTATGGTATATATCATTTTTTGATTTGTTATACAACTAATGATGTAGACTCCAATTTTATTATCATATCATTTTGGGTGAATTTATGATCTTTAACATTTCTTCCGAATTTATAAATAAAAAAAATAAAAAAAAAGGAAGAAGAAGAAAGAAATTATAGTGTGTAACTTTTCTCAATAGATAAATATAAAACAAATACTAAGATAAAGTTCTCATCTAAAAAAACTATTAAGATAATTCATTGAACTAATAAAGAAGCAAAGAAAATACATATATATACAAAAAGACTAATTTTATTAACACATAAATCATACTTGCATAATGAATGACCAATTTTATTAATAAGTAAATCATTAAGGCGGTGTTTGGTAAGTTGGGTTTGGGGGATTTTTTTGGCTAATATTCAAAAAAAAAATAAAATAGGCTAAAATAGTTAATAACACAAAATATCACATCATACCCATAATCATTTTACTTTTTCTCTCACAAACATCACATCTAACTAAAAAAAAAAATTTAATATTTCCAAACACAAATATTTTAGCCTATTAAAATAACTAAAAATTAAAATAGCCGACCAAAATAGCCAACTTCCCAAACGAGCCCTAAGTAAATTAACAATTTGTAATGATATGAAAAATATTTTTCAGTTAACCATTTTGTTATTAAATAAATCATTAAGTCAATTAATAGTTTTTAATGATATGAGAAATAATTTTAGATTTTTTATTAATAAATCTCATTTAGAAGTATTCTAACCCAATAAGTCCACCAAAGAAAATTATAACTTAGTTAGTCTCATGTATTTATACTTTTATTCCATGAGGTCTTTTTTTCCTGATTTATATTGCTTGTTGGACTATTATACCTTTATGTCTATTGTTGATATGTATTACATAGAAAAATGATATACATATTTCCTTTTTGTTGCTACATCTATTTTGGTAGTTACCATTATTCACGTTTTTCTTTTTGATCAATTTCATTTACATTTGTGGTGTTGTTTCATTGTGCTAAGGTTTTGAAACTGTCTATTTGGTAAGGTTCAAAAATTCTAGTTTACACATTGTAGTGAAATAATATTATATGTTTCCCCATTGTTGCGGTGAAATTTTATGTTCCCCCATTATCACTTCGTGTTCGAAGTTTTGTGTTCGTCCATTGTTGCTCTGTATTCGAAACTCTATATTTCTCCATTGTTGTAAGTCAAAACTTTATTTAAGTCCAGTCAATTTTGTTACAAACATATTCTTTAAATGTGGGTTCGGTTTGCTTTGGATTGGTGGAATGGTTAAATTGCATAGATTGTTAATGATGGTAATAATGATGAAGATGAGGACGCGTGTGATATTTTTTTTGTTTTTTTGTTTTTAGAGTGATTGAGTTTTTTTTTTTATTATTTCTAATTCTATTGATGCCATTATTTCTCTTTTTTTGTCAATCAGTGTGAATGTTCACAATTCACATTCTTTGAAAGTCTAAGAAATAAGTGTTGACATATGGATATGGATATAATTATATATTTTGTAAGATGTGAATGTTCTCACATTATTGGTTATTTGTTACTATACTTCTTGTATGAATAATCATTTTTTTGTTACTAATAAACAATTGAAATAGTCTTTTTTTTCTTTTCTTTTCAATTTTGTTTCATGTTGCAATGTGAATGTTCATATTGGTATGAATTTAGTTTTTCTAATTTAGTTGAATGTAATTGTAAATTGTGGACATTCACATTGTATTTTGCTATGAGTTTTTTATTTTTATTTTTATAAATTTTTTCGAAAATTAGTTGTATTTTGTTATTTTCTTTACTATATTTGTTGATTGAACAATCATTTTTGTTACCATTGAACAATCGAAATAGTCGATTTTTATTTTTTTCAATTTTATTTTATGTTTTCACGTTGTAGTGTGAATGTTCACGTTGTAGTGTGAATGTTCACATTAGTGTGAGTTTATTTTTTTATTTAAACTAGTTGTATATTAATTATAAATTGTGAACATTCACATTATATTTTGATGTAAGTTTTATTTTTTCGAAAGTTAATTGTATGTTTGTTATTTTAGTTACTATACTTGTTAGTTGAACAATCATTTTTGCTACCATTGAACAATTGAAATAGTCAATTTTAATTTTTTTTCAATTTTGTTTTATATGTTCACGTTACAGTGTAAATGTTTGTATTAGTACAAGTTATTTTTTTTTAAGACTAGTTATATGTTAATTATAAATTATGAACATTCACATTATATTTTTATATGAATTTTATTTTTTCGAATGTAGTTGCATGTTTATTGTTTATTGTGAACATTTACATTATACTTTAGCATGTGTTTTGTTTTTTCAAAAGTTAGTTATATATTTGTTGTTTACTATGAACATTCACATTGTATTTTGATTTTCATTCAGATTTTTTGTTCTGTTATTTTAAAAAATTTCAAATTATAAAAGAGTTCAAAATTTATAATTTGAGATTTTCTCAATAAAATGCAGGAGAGATTTTTTTTCCTTAGAATAAGAGAGATTTTCTCCATAGAATGAGAGAGATTTTCTAATTAGAATGAGGGAGAGATTTTCTTCATAAAATGAGGGACTATTATGTATTAGTTTCAAAATAGAAGCAAGTGCAAAAAAATTAGAAATGGTGATTTGGTTATATTACATTAAACAGGACTTAATTGAATACTCAAAAAAAAAAATGAATTAGATGGAATAAAATACTTAGAAAGATGATTTATTAAAAAATAACATAATAATTTTCAATAAATAATTTTGATAATTTATTATTACATAAGAGAATTGGTTTTTTTATTTTTTTTTCCCCTAAGTATTATGTTAAATAAAAATTTATAATAAACGGTAGCAGTAATTTTAATATTACAAAACCAATTCTTATTTTAAACAAACCTGATGGATGTATTTGTAATTTGTTAAAAAATAAAAGATTTATATTTCATAATTGATCAAGAATATTCGGGTATTTATGAAAAAAATCTGTTGCATAATTAATTAAAAATGTTTACGTAATTACGAAAAAACTTTCACTCCACATATAAGACACGATTAATAAATTATTCAAAATAAAAAAACAAAGTCGAAAAGAAAAGACAAACCCTAACCAGTTAAACGGCTCTTATATATATACACAAAAGCATGTATGTAACGTGTAATGATTGAATCATATAAGAGAGTGTGGATTCAAGAACCACTTCAAGTGTGGATTCAGCAACAACAAACCCTCGATGCCAACTCTCTCAGCATGAGGCGACGGTCAAAGGTGAAAGAGGAGCCAATGCGGCGGCAATGTAACTGCGAGGAGCCTTGCTGGCACCGGGAGAGAAGATGAAGAGGAGAGAAACGAGGTTGAGAGGAGAGAGAAGGTCCGGGGAACAAAAACACAGATTGAACAAAACGATATATATCTATTTATGGATAGTTTGGTCATTTAGCAAAAAAATTAACGCTTAAGAGCACTAAAAAAGGAGGATTAATAGAAACAAATATTTTATTCAAAAATTATAAAAACGCAACTTAAGAGTCCAAGGAAGAGGATTAATAGAAACAAATCTACATTTGTTTTTTATTAATTGGATCCCTATTTGTTTTTCTTTCAACGTGTAATGCTTTCTTAATGTAATGCTTTCTTAATGTATCTGGGTGATTGACATGTGCATGAGGGTTGGGTTTAAAAAAAAAAAAAAAAAAATGTTTGAGAGCCACAATTTTTGTGGCCACAATGATTCAAAACTGTCAAAACGACGTCGTTACATCATTTTGGATGCAAAACATGCCAAAACGACGTCGTTTTGACAATTTTGAGCCATTGTGGCCACAAAAATTGTGACCCTCTAGCATTGTTGGAAAAAAAAAGAAAAAAGAAAAAAACCCTTGAGTTTGATCATGTATCAGAATAAACCAGAGTTTTAAATTTTTTAATTTAAACCTTAATTTTTTAATTTATTTTCCACTTAAACTATCATTATATTTTCATTAAGTAAAACTGATAAAAAAACAAATATTTTAATCATTAAACTAAACGTAAGTATTCAAAAAATGTCTGAAATACATTTTTTCATTGAGTTTACTAACTAAAATATCATTTTTTTCCATCGATTTTATTTAATGAAATTAGGCATATGATTTATATTAAAAACAAATCAAGAGTTTAGGCTTTAAATTGATAAAATTATAAATTCAGAATTTATTTTGTTACAATGGTCAACCTCTGTTTTATTTTTATTTTTTTTATTTGGTAATTTCTCCCCAAAAAAAAAAAATTTAAATAAATAAAAAATGACATGTTTGGATGAGTGTTTGATAGGAAGCGTTTGACAAGCGTCAGCGTTCGCCACAACCAGCTCCTTTTTGGAAATGTCCATACTTCTTCACAATCACTTTGAAGAGAGCAAAGCCTACAGATTTAAGAGAATTTAACATACATAAAACAAATAAATAAATAAATAAATAAAATTAGGAATCAAACCTCTAAATATGAAACTTTGTCCTTACAATCACCTGCTCTGTGATGATTTAGCATACTGATCTCAAACTGCAGGACCAATAGGTTCATGGTTGCAACATTGAAATGAGAGGAGTCGAAAGAAAAGAGTCATGAAGGCAAGCAACGCCGCCATTTCTTGACAGTCGAGCTCAATGGACTTGGGAGAGCAGCAGACCACATACTCAAATCTGGCAAAGGTCCTGTCAGGGCGAGATAGTTGTCACCGTCTTCTTTTGGCATTTTCTTCCAGTTTAACTATTTTGTCAAATAAAACTTGTGAGCTTTTTTCCAGCTTAGGGATAAGCATTCAACAATACAACATAAGCACAAATCAACAAATTGATAAACTAACTTATATTTGTCAAATAAAACTTGTGAGCTCTTTTCCAGCTTAGGGATAAGCATTCAACAATACAACATAAGCACAAATCAACAAATCAACAAATTGATAAACTAGCATGCCTGAGAACATCTTAAATCCTACTAAAATTTGCAACTCATTTAGGAAGATTTACTAAGAAAATCTTCTTAATTTTGGCCCATTATTTTTTGCATTCTTAATTTATCTTAGTTTAATTTTAAATCATTCCTAAATAAGATAATTTTGTTTATTCTGATAGTTCAACATATATTTTTTTAATATTGAATGAAATTTTGGAAGCATACATTCTCTTTCATTATTAGAATTAAAAAACATGTAATGAACTATATCATCAACCACAAGGCTCATCACATACATTAAACTAATAAGAAGAGAATATTCACAAATTCAATGCACTTATTTGGATACAACATACAAACCTCACAATCTGTTTTTCGATTTGAAACAGACCCACTAAAATAATAAGGTAGAGAAGCAACTTAACCACCACACCTCTGAGTAAGAATAGTTTGTGTGATTTGTATATTCATATAGCATTACTCTTTCATTTGAACAATTGAATTTGGGCACTTTTACTAAATCTAACATAAATTATGCCATTTTTTATTTTCTTTTCTATGTATTTTTCTCTAAACTTATTTCACTTTCTTATCCTTAAAACTATCATAGACCAAAATGATTTAGAGCTAATTTCTCTGGAAACCCTACAACTAAAATCCTTTTTGCAACCTCACAAAAATGCTTCTCTGCAATTGCACCCCAAATCATCACAACTTCAGTCTCCATTCTGCTACTCATGATTTGAAGACAAGTTCCTTCAGCAAGAGCTTTAAGAATTCTAGCACCACAGAAAAATGGAACTCCGGAGGTAAAGGGCTCCCTTCCCCCTTTTCTGTGTCTCCCAAAACTCAATGAATGAAATATTTCTACCATCAACACTAAACCAAGCCAAAAATAAATCTCACAAGGCCAATCTACTCCTGAAACTATAGAAATACTGATGGCTGAATATACTAAATTACACCTTATATAGCTAGGATAGTAGGAGTAGTGAACTTGCAATTGTCCCTACTTTTAATAAATGCTGCTGCATCACAAAGATAGGACTCTACCATCTTTACCCACCAAACCACAATTCCTCCAACCATGTACTCTCAAACCACTTGCAACCGTTATCTCATTATCTTTAACCTTTAGTCGTAGGCCCTATTCTGATAATTCAATTAAGTGCTAAAAAATAAGCACACCTAGTGGTTTCATAATTAAGTGCATTTGATAGCACATAAGCACGCCGCCACTTAAATTTGAAAATTGACTAAAAATGGGTCCTACTTATAAGTCAAAGAGACGACTTATCAATGAATGCTAAATATGCTCAGCGGATAGTATGTTTCATTTTTATTCTTAATTAAAATGTTTATCTTGCAATTTCCAAATTTAAAAAATTCAGTACTTAAATGTTTCAATAGTAGAAATTTAGTACTAAAAATTCTCAGTACTTAAATTTCAGTTTTACGAAACAGCATCTTCGCCTGTTCCAAAGCTCTTAAATTCTCTCATACATATTCTCCAACCTTGAGCTGCTAATAAGAGCCTAGACCTAAAAAGAAAAGAAAAAACTCTAACTAGAGGTAAACCCTAGAGAAGAAAACATGCTTGTACTCAGCAAGATCACCCTACTTTCCAAAATATCTTAGTTTCTGAGGAGACGCCTTTGAGGTCTAGCCAAAATATAACATACACCTTATTGGTATTACGATTATATGTAGCTTTTAGTTTTATTAGTACAGACATTGTCAGGTATTGTTAAGTAGATTATTAGTATAGCATGAAGTCTCCCAACTAAAACTGCAAAACCACAACCATATGTAGGATGATAAGTGGCTAGAAACTAATGAATGGCAATCAAATAACTCAAAGTTATGCATACAAAATTTGAACGTTAAGTATCCTACATGTCCAGGAAATGCTTGGCATAATGCCTTGATAGTAGAATTCTGTACCCAGGTGCCATCAATTGATGAAACTTCAGGGGAAATTGTATTGGATGCTCCATCATTAGCAGCACCACAATTCACCATAAGACGGCCATTTGGCATCAGTTTCTCATACAATTCCAACCAAGTTGCAACCTGTCCAAGAGAGTAAGAACAGATATATTGTATCTAAGTTTGAAGACAAAATTACGGTATACCATACAATAGCCAAGAATAACAAGAGATGTTAAAGAGTGTGTTTGGAAGAATGGAATCAACACCATAGAATTAGAATTGGAAGGTGTTAGTAGTTCAAAATTTGTTCTTAGATGGCCTCAAATTTCAAATCCAGGGTATGGAATCCATATTCCTAAACACAACATACAGCATAAACAATCATAAGTGGTACATACATTTCAATTAATTGGTTAATTTTTGGATAAACATCTATGAAGAATGGAGGGCTCAAATGACGCAGATCCATACTTGTACATAATAGTATTAAGTTAGGCACTTTGAGATGTTTTTGTGGTTAGTCAGCAGTTCAAGAGAGTAAGAACAGATATATTGCATCTAAATTTGATAACAAAATTACAGTATACCATACAATAGCCAAGAATAACTAGAGATCTTAAAGAGTGTGTTTTGAAGAATGGAATCAACACCATAGAATTAGAATTGGAGGGTGTTCGCAGTTCAAAATTTGTTCTGAGATGGCCTCAAATTTCAAATCCAGGGTATGGAATCCATATTCCTAAACACAACATAAAGCATAAACAATCAAAAGTGGTACATACATTTCAATTAATTGGTTAATTTTTGCATAAACATCTATCAAGAATGGAGGGCTCAAATGACGCAGATCCATAAATGTATATAATAGTACTAAGTTAGGCACTTTGAGATGTTTTTGTGGTTAGTCAGCAGTTCAAGAGAGTAAGAACAGATATATTGCATCTAAATTTGATGACAAAATTATGGTATACCGTACAACAATAGCCAAGAATAACAAGAGATCTTAAAGAGTGTGTTTTGAAGAACGGAATCAACACCATAGAGTTAGAATTTGAGGGTGTTAGCAGTTCAAAATTTGTTCTGAGATGGCCTCAAATTTCAAATCCAGGGTATGGAATCCATATTCCTAAACTCCACGTAAAGCATAAACAATCATAAGTGGTACATACATTTCAATTAATTGGTTAATTTTTGGATAAACATCTATCAAGAATTGAGGGCTCAAATGATGCAGATCCATACATGTATATAATAGTATTAAGTTAGGCACTTTGAGATGTTTTTGTGGTTGGTTAGGTCAGGGTTTATTATAGTCATTTTAGTCTTAGAGACTTGGTGTTTTAGCATAGTCAAAGTTGGGTATGTTGGGATCTAAGAAGCATGGACACAAACGCACGATATGACATGAACACATTGACACAACAATTTTTGAAAAATGCAGGACACAACAAGTGAGGGATATGCACAAAATATATATTTATGAAATGTCATATATCAGAATTTGTCATTGAAAGATAATAAACAAAAATACAATATAACACTAATTTCTATAAATTTACGTTGTTTTTGTTTTATCATTGGATCCAAAATTATTAGTTCAAACGTACAATTAAGTTATATTATATGTGTGTCTAAACAATGGACACGTGTATTTAAAAGATGGATATGTGTGTCCTCTAGGTGTTTGAAGAGCGTCAAAGGCTAATTTTTTTTATAAAAAAAAATAGGACACGTTTGTCGGGAAGTGTCCAACATGGACATGCCACCCTAAGAGTGTTTGTGCTTCTTAGCTTGGAATCTTTTAGAAGTGGACGAGAGCCATTGAAGCTAAGACTCCATTCTACTTCCATGGTAACCTCAGCAGCTTGAAATTCAACTCCTTGGGAGTTCTTATGTGGGCGGTTCATGTTCCCAATTGGAGAAGTGACCTAAAAAATCAGTCAAGGCTTGGTTCTTGATAGCCTTGGGTGCTTTGCAAATGGTGTCATGTTTGGCCAAGGAAACCAGCCATGGAGAAGGCCTACCCCAGCAGCCCTCACTTCCTTAGACTTAATCACATAGTTGTCAACATAGAACAAGGTTTTATGGAACATATCATGGGAAATGGTTGTCATGGCTCATTGGTATGTAACGCCAATGTTGACACAAATTTCGAAACATGAAATGCTTTAACAAATTTCGAAATTCATGTCACAAACACTGCTTAGTTTTTAAACTAAATAATGTTGATTATTTAATAGCAGGTGCCTATTTTTGATTTGGATTCCAAATCGTTAATTACACACTTCAAAGTTAAACCTCTGATTAATGAAGAACATAAAAGATTTTAGGCAATGGATTCATTTCATGAAAATTTCAGGGATTTAAAAACCTCTAAATACACAAAGAACAATCAATGGGTTTGGAACCCTTTGCCTGGAACTTGCCATCACAATGTGTATTGGGTGTTGAGTGCTGAGTGCTTGTTGCTCCTTATTTCCCGAGATCCTAACTTTCTCTAAACTCTTAATTTCTAGCTCTTGAATTCTCACATTTCTTGGCTCGCTCTCTTTAATCGTCTGGTACCCTCTCTTGTGTGATGGTCTTCATGTTTATAGAGGGTCATCTACATAATAAGAGACCAATCTTCAGTTTTAATTTTGAACTTTATGATAACATCATTTAAATTTAAACGTAATATTATCATATTTTTTATTTCAAATTTGGGAAATTGTGTTAATCTCCCAAATTTTATCCTTTGTAACCTTTCTACCATAAGCTCTCCACTAGTTACACACATTGTCACGTAGACTCCACGTGTCACTTGTGATGTAGGACAGTGCTGGATTTTAAAAACAGAGGCTATTTGACAGCCTTAACAGTGAGTAATTTAGGGTTAAATTGAAGGCTAATAGGTTGAGGAAGGGATTAGGGTGACTGGGGAATGATTGGATGAAGTTTTAAGGTTGAAAGTGCACTTTTAAAGGGCTGTGAATAGTAATCCGAGAATAGTAAATTGAAACAAGAAAAAAGAAAAGAAGATAGTTCTAGGCATCGCACTTAGATTCCATAGGGTTAGGGTTGCATCACACAAACCCAAAAAGGCTTCAAAGCTCTCAAAATTCTTTAAAATATAAACTCTGTTGAATTAGAAGTATTACATGACTTTATATAGACTTTAGAGATTTCCTAAACCAACTAGGAAAAAAACAAAATAAAATAAATAAATAAATCTATCACAATATATTTGACTTCTAAAATCAATTTAAGACCAAATAACAAACATAAGTAAAAACTAATTAATTAACTTGACCCATAAGACAACCCATGGGGCGACCCCTACAGCCCATGTAAGCAAATATAAAATTACCAAAATACCCCTAAGCTTAAAATCCTATAAAACATAAATATAATTATAAAATAGAACTATAATAATATTAGAAACGTAATTATATAAGGTTCCTATCGATTTCCGTTTGAAGCTATTCCAATTTTCAAATCTTGCCGCTTCTTTGAATGTACTCTTCCTTGAGCTTCTTATACTCTGCATCATTCTCCCTTGGTTGAAAAAAAAAAACTCGACCTCAAGTTTTGAAGAATCCACCAGCTTTGAAATTGCATCCATCACTTCACATTAAAATGTTCAAGTTGACGCCGCCTTTTCTTCATTGGAGATTGCAAAAAAAATAATGAGAGATTGATCTTTTCAATCATTTTTCTATATTTTTCTAGAATAACAAAGTCAATTGGCACAAGAAATACATCTTCGATTTGAATAATACTAGGAATCATGAAAAAATATCATGAAATGCATCATGAAATTTTTTCATCCTTTGATTAATGTGTAGTGTTTTATTGTTTGTATAATCCAAAGATAGATAATCTTTCATGATCATCTTCATGACATTTTTTCATGATCCCTAGCATTACTCGAATTGAATTCATCCAAATCAATTTTCATAAAGTTTTCTTCCATATTCCCAACGGCAACCTTGATTCTTTTCTTTTCAGCCTATTTACCTAGAACAAGATCATCTTTTGATTCACTATTGGCCACTTCATTGATTATGGGGCTGTTTGGGAAGTGGGATTTTCGCCTAATTTAGGCTAAAATCCACAAAAAGACACAATAGGCTAAAATAACTAATAAGACAAAATGTCATATCAAACCCATAATCATTTCACTTTTTCTCTCACAAACATTACATCCAACTACAAAAAAATCCAATCATTTTCCCAAACACAAAAATTTTAGCCTACTAAAATAGCCAAAAACTAAAATAGCAACTTCCCAAACACTCACTATGATTGGAGCACATTCATCAGAGACCTCGGATTGTCATGTCATGACCTCTAAAGGCATTATATGTTCTGAACAAGCAACTGCACTTTTCAATTCATTACTCTCAAGAGCACAAGGAATGACAATTTATTTTATTTCACCCTTAGCCTTTTCGAGTTCAATACATGGAGCCTCAATTGGTGGCTTCTCATCCTTCATAATCTGGCCTTCATTCTCGTTAGGCAGATTTTGAACAAATTCCTTGCTTTGCAACTTCAACTATGTAGGGTTTTAATCCCTACGAACAACATCTGGCTTTGGCGCATCTTCCTATGAATTTTCAGTATTTTTTTTGTGGCACTTTAACCCTTCGTTTTGGAGTTTTTGTTGGCTGGTCTTGTTGGACAGCCTTTGTATTCTACATAAACTTTAAAACAGTAGATTTCTCCTTAAATTTTACAAAATATTCAAATTGTATAGCCGTTTCAATAGCAACTTTGAGATCTTCTAAATATGCATGAACCATCTCTTTTTTAATTCCAAATCTCGATCCACTTTTGAAACAGGGAATAGTCATCTGCTCACTTTCTACTACTCTAGACTTGATAAATAATTCCTTGAATTTTCTTGTATAATTAACAGCACACATATCACCTTACTCAAGAGTATACAATTGATCAAGAAAATCATCTTGAAGATCCCTTAGACGAATTTTCTCTCTAACAAGCACTTTACCCTCTTCCCAAGTCAATCCACTTGGGTAAGATCTCCCACAATGTGAAAACATCGTGGCGAAACCTAAGCTCTGATATCAAAATGAAGTAGGACTACGCTGGATTTTAAAAACACAGGCTATTTGACAGCCTTAACAATGAGTAATTTAGGTTTTCATGGGTTAAATTGAAGGCTAATAGGTAAGGAAAGGGATTAGGGTTGATTTGGGGGTGATTGGATGGAGTTTTGAGGTTGAAAAGTGTACTTTTAAAGGGCTGTGAATAGTAATCCGAGAATAGTAAATTGAAACAAAAAAGAAGAAGAAAAAAGAGAAGAAGATAGGTCTAGGCATTGCACCTAGATTCTATAGGCATCACACCTAGGGTTAGGGTTGCATCACATAAACCCGAAGAGGCTTCAAAGCTCTCAAAATTCTTTAAAATATCAACTCTATTGAATTAGAAGCATTACATGACTTTATATGGACTAAAAAAGAAAACTATTACAATATCTTTGACTTCTAACATCAATTTAAAACCAAATAAGAAACATAAATAAAAACCCCCTTCTTTTTGGTCGGTCTCCTTATGAGGCGCTATTCTCTCAACTTCCCAATTACTCCCTATTTTGTGTGTTTGGGTCTGCTTATTTTGTCCTTCTTTCCCATAAAGATCGGACCAAACTTAGTGACCGGTCTGTCCTATGCGTCTTTTTGGGTTATAGTCTTACTCAGAAAGGCTATCGGTGTTACGACCCCATTACCCGTCGTCTTTATGTCTGCCGTCATGTTTATTTTCTCGAACGTCTGCCTTACTTTCAGCTTCCTCCTACCACTACTCCAGTTTCCGAAGAGGATTTGGTTCACATTGATCCATTTGCTTCTGAGGTCCCTCCTAATGAGTATATCTCTACTGTTCCCTATGACCTTGCTCCTTTTTCTCCTCCCTCTCCCCAGCTTGCTCCTCCTCCTCCTCCTCCTCCTTCTCCTTCTCCGTTGTTAGTTTATTCTCGTCAATAGGCTCTCCCTCCACCAGTTGTCTCTACTCCTACTGCTGATCCTCCTGTTTCTGACGACTTTGATCCTGCTGCACACCGATATCCTACTCAAGCGCGTTATCCTCCAAACAAGTTGAGTTGGTCTAATACATGTTTTTCTGATTCCTATCGTACTTTTTTGTCTGCTATTCATTCTTTTTCAGAACCTCAATCTTACAAGGAGGCCTGTCAGGATCCCCATTAGATTCAAGCTATAGAGGATAAGTTGTCTGCTTTACAAAAAACTAGTATTTGGGAGTTGGTTCATTTGCTTGCTGGTAAGAATGTGGTTGGTCGCAAATAGATTTACAAAGTCAAGACTCATTCTGATGGTTCTCTTGAGCGCTACAAAGCTCGTCTAGTTACCAAAAGTTTCTTCCAGGAGCATGGTATTGATTATGAGGAGACCTTTGCTCCTGTTGCCAAGATGACTATTGTCCGTACTTTGATCTATGTCGCTGTTGCTCGTTCTTGGCCTCTTTATCAGATGGATGTTAAGAATGCTTTTCCTAATGGCCATCTTATAAAGGAGGTTTACATGCGTCTACGTCCTCTCCCTGGCCTTCACCGTTCCTCTGGATAAGTTTGTCGCCTTCGGCGTGCTCTGTATGGTCTGAAGCAGTCTCCTCGTGCTTGGTATGATCGCTTTCAGACTGCTATTACTGCGCTTGGGTTTCATCCTTGTGCTCAGGACTCTGCTTTATTTCTTCTCCATACCTCTGCTGGATTCGTTGCCTTATTACTGTGTGCAGATAATATGATCATTACTGGCTCTGATTCTGCTATCTTTGAGGTCAAGCAACATCTTTTCCGTACCTTTGAAATAAAGGATGTGAGTCCTTTGTGGTATTTTCTTGGTATGGAGGTCGCTTCTTCTCCCAAGGGATACTTTCTATCTCAGGCCAAGTATGCCAATGAGATTATTCATCATGCCGGTCTTATTGACACTAAGGCTTTTGATACCCCCATTGAGCTTAATGTGAAGCTCACCATTGCTGATGGGGTTCTTCTCAATGATCCTACTTTATATCGCAAGTTCGTGGGTTGCTTAATCTATTTGACGGTTACTCACCCTGATCTTGCCTATGTTGTTCATGTGGTTTGTCAGTTCGTTTCTGCTCCTCGTTCTACACGTTAGGCTACTTTGGTTCGGATTCTTCACTATCTCCGGGGTACTATATTTCAAGGTTTACTATTGTCTTCTACTTCCTCTTTGGACTTGGTGGCTTATGCTGATTCTAATTAGGCTGGTGATGTCACTGATCACAAGTCCACTTCTGGCTTCTGCATGTTTCTTGATGATTCCTTGATTTCTTGGAAGAGCAAGAAACAGATTGTTGTTATGCGTTCCACTGTCGAGGCTGAGTACCATGCTATGGCTATGCTACTGCTGAAATTGTTTGGCTTCGTTGTCTCTTGACTGATAGAGGTGTCCCTCAGTCTTCTCCAACCTCCCTTTACTGTGACAACCGCAGTACTATTCAGATTGCACATAACACTGTTTTTCACGAGTGGACGAAACACATTGAGGTTGATTGTCATTTTGTACATCAGCATCTGCAGTTTGGCTCCATCTCGCTTCCTTTCATCTCTTCGGCATTGCAAATTGCTGATTTCTTTATGAAGACTCACACCACTGCTCGTTTTCAGTTTCTTCTTGACAAACTCTCAGTGTTTTCTGCTAAACCACCTTGAGTTTGAGTGGGGGTGTGAGAATGTACGTTAATTATGGAAATATATTCTAGATTGATTGTATGATTGTGTGAATATATAGATTGATTGTATAGGGTTATTATTTCCTATTTCAGATTAGGTTTAGGCTCGCTATATATATCGGTTGTAATCTTTGTATTGAATACAAGTTGAATATACAGAAACATTCAGAAACTTACAATTTGATCTTCAAATCCTTGCAAATAAAGGAGTTTCTATGTATCTAGCTCTATATTTACATGTTTTATATACCATGTTTTGAGGTTTCGAAGTAAAGAAAATCAAATTGGAAGGTTTAAGAACATGTACAACAGTTCCAGCCCCGACCTGAGCTTGTTGTCCGCTTGAGCGGCCTTCATCGGGCGCACGAGTGTGCAGAATGCATTTTGCATGCCTTGACCCACCATTCGAGTGGCCAAGTCCACTACTCGAGCGGCCCAGCTACCGCACGAGCGGCCAACATGGGTGCACATGCTGCCAGTCCTATTTTAGCTTATACCTTGCAACTTCAAATAAGCATATATCTTTCATCCGAACTCGGTTTTATGTGATTCTTGAGTCTAAATTCGAGCCCTGAAAGTCTAGTTTCCAATGGTGGTGGTCTCACATCCAAATTCTAAGTATACAAATAGATATGTCTAACTTCGTGAATGCTGCTCACTTTCTTCCTAACTATTTCATGCTCCTAACTTAGTTTCCTTTCATTTCTTGCTATTTCCTTAAACCTTAAATATGTAAATACGATATTTTCCAATGTAAAGCATATGGGTATATGCACATTTAGTACATGATTAACATTTAGAAAAGACTTTAGTTAGAGCTGATTCTTTAGAAAATGCTAATCTAAAGTAAAACGCTTGAATGTGGTGATCAGGAGGAAGAACGCCGGTAGAGAATGTGGTCATGCTATGAGAAGTCTTTTCTTTTATTTCCTTCTTTTGTTTATGTTGTCTCTTCTTTTGGGGATGTAAGTTTTTGAGGGACAAGTTCGTATGTAACAAGTTTTATACCTATGGATGTAAGTATTGTACTATCTTTTTGTTTATGTACATAATGTAAATTATTCTAAAGATAATCAATGAAAGGTTGTAAGTTCATTCCATATTACTTATGCACTGCTCTATGGACTTAATGGATTAATGAATATTCCACTGTTTGGCCCTATATATATTCTATTCCTTTCGTGATTTGTTAAGGTAGGCCTTTGGTAATCAGGGATTACTGGCCGATCACCACTCCAGCCTATAAGGGCGGGTTGGGGTCGTGACAGGTACTCACTTTACGTGGCGTTAAAGAAAAACACTCAAAGCAGGGTCCAACTGTCTCTCATAGTGAACCCACTGCCTCACAGAACGATCGTGAGGTTGCCAAGACATTAGAGCATACCCTCACATTTGACACATTATCTAAGAAGAAAACTTACTAGCCAGGGGATGAATTGACTGAAGCAGAAATCACATGAACATCATCTTCAATTCGATACACCAAGCAATCAATTTGACTTTGCCCATTCTTTCTACTTGCAAAAGGAATATTTTGGAGAGGTGACTCGGATCAATCGGACCAATGCTGACCGTTCGATCTGACTCATCAAGATGTTGCGGTGTGGCCCTTCATAGTATCATGGGAAAAGTGAAAAGACAATTCACCTCCCTTTACCTTTTTCAGTGTCACTTAACCGCTCTAGCATTAAGCTTGAAAAAACATAGTGATTTGTGTATATGAGATGTGTATTTGGATTACTCGAATTGTAAATATATATATGCTCCCCTTTAATGAAGATTGAAGAATAAAAATTGAAAACTTTTGGAATTTTTAAATTTTCATATCATAACTTTTGTTTTTGAATTGTCTCCTTCTAACACAAGTATTGATTTATACTTGTACACTATGTAGCACGGACACCTGACTTGATACGGACATACCGACAGGTTAATTTTCAAAAAATGAGGGACATGACACGCTAAGGATACGTTAAAAATATATATTTATTTATATAATATACCTCATATATAAATACTTTATTTAACATTATGAAAAAAATATATAATTTAACATTAACTAAAAAATTAAACATTACAAAGTCACTCACTCACGTGGCACACAATCATCAACATAAGAAAATATAAATATACACATTTCAGATAGCTATTTTGACCATCTAATTGGTTAGTGGATGCCAGCTGTTTTGACCTTTTGACTAATAGGGTGAAAGCTTTTAACTAGTAGGTGGAAGCTTTCATGAGCTGTACTCCCTTTTCTTGGAAGACAAAATGAGCAATCAAACAAGGAGGCTTTTGTTATCATTGCAAAAGGAAGCTTGGTCTTCTTCTTCTTCTCTCTCTCTCTCTCTCTCTCTCTCTCTCTCTCTCTGTGTTGATCGCATGTGGAAGCTTCATTTTCTTCTGTCTCATCTCTGTGTCGCAGTTGGGGCTTCGAATAGTGCCCGATGGGTCTCGTCCCAAACATGTCACCTAAACAGTACTGAGCTTTGATTTCAAGGACCTCTCTCTCAAGCTATGGTTTCGAACAATTCCCAACGTGTCTTAAACTCGTTAACGAAGTGTCTAGGACGTGTTTGAGATGAAAAAAAAAAAAAAGAGGGAAGAAGAAAAGGACGCGCCAGATTGTGTCGGAGTAACACATGTCGGACTCTGATACGTAGCCTTGAGAGATGTGTCGATGCTTGTACATGATGCTGGTATTTCTTTTATGTAGGGTTATATATAATTGTGGGAATACTTTACATGACATGATAACACGACTTAAACCTTATACGAAGTTAGCGGGTTAGAGTTGACCATTTTCCGACACAAACAAGTATATGACATGACCCAATAACATGAACATTAAACAAGTTAGGTTAGTGTCGAACCAGCATGACATGAAGTTGACAGGGATAACCTGTTTAACGAAAAATTAGTTAAATATTTAATATTATTTCCACTAAGGGGTCCCATGACATTTCTGAATCCCCTATATTACTCCATCCAACTTATTAGAAAGTATATAAAATAGGATTTTAAGATGAATATAGTTTTTTTTGTTTTTTTTAATTGAAGATGAGATAATGTATTTGTGTCTACTATTTTAGAGTTAATCTAGCAAAAAAATATAATAATATGGTATCTTTTTTGTAATTAAGAAAATAAATTGAGTTGAAATCAAATATTCTTATGAATAATTTAATTCGGTAGAGATTAGCTTCATTAAATTTAACTTGTGAAGAAAGAATTTAGTTTCATGTGCTTGATATTGTTAGCTAAGGCTAATTTTGTTTTGACATGGCATGTTAACACAACATGAACTGGACACATAATAACACGAAATAATAAATGGGTAGGGTTAGTATTGAGATAATTCTAACATTAACCCAAAACACAACATGATGGCCACCCCAAGGTATATATATACATATATACTTTAGTTTTGATACAAAATACAAATATTAGATTGGATCTTGTGTAGTTGTGAATCTTGTGATAGGTATAAATTAATAATATTATTTACGAATGCATTAGTGTCAAATTTCTCTCAGTTTGATGATTAGATATTTTGAATTTTTAACTTCTTGTCAGATAGATTCTTGGATTCTTGTTTGCTCTAATTCATAAAAGTGAACAAATCTATGGATTTTCAAACATTATAGCATAAAAAATAATTTAACAAAGGATCATATATCATGACCAAGGTTGGACCAACATCTCTTTCCATAGAGGCAAGTACCTGTTGCACCACATGCTTATTTAAAACAAGCTTTTCGTCAATTTATATGTACACTATGCTTTGTATAGTTGGTACTCGGGTGCTGTCGTTTCATACTTGAACCAACATAGGTCTTCACAGGTGTTTGGTTTGGTTTGGTTCGGTTCGGTTTGGTTCGGTTTGGTTCTCTTATATTATATACAGGTGGCACCATAGCACCGCCTTGGTGTTCTTCTCTCTATTAGAATATTTTCTTATAAAAAAACAAAAAAACTCAAAGAGAAGGATAAATATCTTTTTGACTGACCATAAGTTATTATGCTACCATCTGAAAGTGTGATTAGCATAATACATTACTGACAAAATTTTCATAACTAAACTCGAGCATCACTTAATAAGTATTTATACATGAAAAATCTACCCCAATTTCCCTAATCAATTTCTATGATGTGATATATCAAGGATATCAGTGATTAAAACATCAAATACCAAGACTTCATGATCAGAGAGTAGGGTGCACCAATAGCTACAAGAATAGTAAGAAACTTAATAGAAATATATTTTAGACTCACAATATCAGCAAAGCTAACATTAGGGGTAGGCGATATAATCATACAACTGTCTTTACGAACACAAAAGTATCCGATGACTGTCCCATCTAATCAAAGCCTTATCAAAATTAATAGAGTTAGGTATATACCTCTTGCAACTCGGGTAAAACCTTTCCATCAGAAAACAAGTCAATCACAATTCCTGGACAATATTTTCCCAAATGAGCATAACCATAGCTAGACCAAAAAATAATAGTAACAATTACAAATGCCTCTAGTATATATTCAAATGACTCAGTAGCAACATCAAGTTTCGAAAGCTAAAAAATGAAAAAGACACTGAGGTTAAATGAAGAGCAAAGGATGCTGAAGCGTAAGGGATCAATAACGCGAGAAGTGGCTTATAATAGATGCTATGATTGATAATATGGTCATTGACTGGCTGGACAGGGGAGGCAGGGTCTGTGCTGCCATTCTGAAATAGATGGCTGAGACAATTCTTATACATGCAACATATTTAAGTAGAAATCATACCCAAGGACAAGGGAAATAAAGGAATTTGGCACATCATAATAATAAATTGAGTAGGCAAATTACCAGCATACCCTCCAGGAATATTAACCGATGGAGAAAGCGCATCACCAGCATGAACATGAAGAATGCCACCAGCGGATGTGTGCTTCTCAAGATCTGACAGCCCAAGATATTCTCTAGCTCTATCAATCAACTGAAGTTTATGATGAATGCATTCCACATATCAGTTACACAGGAAAATTCAAAACTGTGGCAACTTGAGCTGGATGTCATAGCTCCAGCAAATTGCCCTCATGAATTAGGAGAATTACAGAAAAGTGTTAACGAAAAACTTCAATGAAGAAGGAGAAGTGTTTGATTTGTCTATAATCAAACATAATTTTTAAAAGGTCTTCCAGCCAGCATCAACCAACTAGTTTTTATGGAAGGGCAGAATTTCTGAACAAGAGGGAAAAATAGCCTATTGAATCAGTATTTTAAAATAACACATGAAAATATGTCAATCAATAATTTAAGGATAATGAAAAATGTTGAACAAAAGTAATAGCAAAATATTGATAGTGATTAAGGTGGTCTTTGATAAAACTGAAAACTAAGAATTAAGTACTAAAAATTGATATATACGCCTAGCTTAACAAGATCGCATGAAACATCAAATTCGGTTGCTAGGCGCACTAACAAGCTTAGTGACTTGGTTGCAGGCCAATGGATCAAGTGAATTAGTATAGGGAGCCCTGAGAGATGGCCCACAGCACCATTCAGCAAAGCAAAATCTCGCATGCTAGGTCATGCCTGCACATCAATGTCATGGCTCAGCACCCTACAGCTCAGCTAGGCGAGCTTCTACCAAGCCATGACACTGCATACCTCACGTCCATAGGGTACATCGAGGGGCCAACAGTAACAGTCAGCCAGGTCGAGGTACCATTGCTCGGCCATTCCCACACCGTAGCAGCATGGTTTGACTCGTAGCTTGACCATGTCTCCTCTAAATGACGAAACTAAATAACAAGAACATAAACATAACATATTTTACACACCCTCAAACTGAGGATGTGAGTGCAAAGAGTGATCAGTCGCTTTTCAATCAAAATAAAGAACTAAACACAACACTTATTCCATAGAACAGTGGATTGTTCAGGTATCATACGAGGACTATGGGCTGGGTTGTATTTATTCAGATGGTAATTCCTAAATTAATTTGATCAAGAGATGATGGTTGAATTAACTAATGAGACCAAAAGACAAAACTAATTTAATTATGCAAATAAAATTGAGTTCTTTCGAATATAGAGAAAGCTTAGGATCTCAAATTCACCACTAATCACATATCACATAATTTATATACCTGATTCTAGTAAATCATTGTTTCCGGGTAATAATAATGTATAAATGTTAAGAGTCATCATTGACTCTTCTAGGATTATCTAGGCCATTAATTACATATGTTGAATAATCTAGAATACTAGTAGAAATCTAGAAAAATCTAGAAGGTTCTGGAAGGTTTTAGAATATTTTAGAAGTATAGAAAGTACTACAATATACTAGAATAGTTTAGAGAGTTCTAGAATATAGGGAAAGTATGAGTATATGCTAAAAAATCTAGAGGCTCAATAATAGCCCTTCGATCAAAATAATCCTAACCATCCATTGAGGAGGTGGATGGCTATATAAAGTGAACTGACCTCATTTGGAAGGTACAAGACACAACAACAACAACAACAACAACAAGAAGTAGAGTCAAGTGCTCAAGTGTGAGTGATTCCAAAGTGAGGTGTCCTCGAGAACTTCCTTTGTATACTTGAGTGTACTTTGTATAACTTTTGTATAGTCGTTGCGTTCCAACTCAACAATTTGGTATCAGAGTAAGGCGGTTAGAGACCGTTTTCTCGAGTTGATCGTGTACAACTTGAGACTGTGAAGCTTGTGGGTTAGAGACCACACTTACTTGGTGAAAGTGCAGAGGATCACACCAAGTCACAATGGCAGATCTTGTGAACACAATGAGTGGAGTCACAAGACTCAACAACAACAACTACTAGAGTTGGCAAAGTCGCATCAAGTCCTACCTTGAAGGGCAGGATTTAGGGGAGGTTGTTAATGGAAATGAGACCGCACCACCTTCCAAGGAAAATGCTAAGGCACTCCGCAAATGGAAGATCAAGGCCGGCAAGGCAATGTATGTGTTCAAGACAACCATAGACGATGAGTTGCTCAGGCGCATCAGGAATGATGATACACCCAAGGTAGCATAGGACACCTTTGCATCATTGTTGTCAAAACCAAATGATGCTCGACTCCAATTTCTCGAAAATGAGTTGATCACCAACACTCAAGGAAGCAAGTCCATAATATTTCACAAAAATTAAGGATCTGTGTCATAAAATTTCAGATCTAGATCCTAAAGCAAATATTAATAAGGAAAGAATGAGGAGGATTATTATACATGGGTTCCAAGAGAAGATTTCAAGTATCTCAAAATTCTCAAATTGCCACCAAGTGTATTTCATAAGGAGCTGCATAAACTGGCTAACCACACTAATGGCAATAGCAATATTAGGACGAGAATGGAATAAGTAAATGAGCTTACCCACTAGTCTATGATAATCCCCCCTATCAATGGCTGCTCCCCCACTATCATCACAAAATTTCTGTTGTTTCCTTCAACAGGTCAAGAACATATTTTCTCTGACAAATAAAGATCCCATATTTGGACCTAGCCACTTCAATCCCTAGAAAGTACTTCAAGTTCCCCAAGTCTTTGATAGCAAACTCACTAGCCAAATACTTTTTTAACAAAGGGATTTCCTCTACATCATCTCCTATAAGCACTATGTCATCCACATATACAATGAGAGTTGTAGTCTTACCATGAGAGGAATGTTTAACAAACAGAGTATGATCAGCCTGACTCTGTTTGAAGCGTATTTCAGCATTGCCAGAGTGAACCTCTTAAACCAAACCCTTAGAGATTGTTTGAGGCCATATAATGACTTCTGAAGTTGACACACCTTACCCTTAGTTTGAAGAGTTTCAAAGCAAGGAGGAATGTCCATATACACCTCATCTTCTAGGTCACCATGCAGGAAAGCATTCTTCACATCAAACTGATAAAGTGGCCAATACAAATTAGCTACCAGAGAGAAGTACTCTGACTGAATTCATCTTTGCAACTGGAGCAAATGTCTCTTGGTAATCCACCCCATAAGTCTGAGTGAAACCTTTTGCCACAAGGCGAGCTTTATATCGCTCAATTGGACCATCTACCTTGTGCTTCACAGTATATACCCATTTGCACCCCACAAGTCATTTGCCCCTAGGTAACTCAGTTAAACCCCAAGTGCTATTCTTATGAAGTGCTTTCATTTCCTCCACTATGGCCAATTTCCACTCAAGAATAGTAAGAGCATCCTAAAAATAATTAGGTATACTTACAGAGAAAATTTTTGACACAAAGGCTTTAGATTAAAAGGACAAATGAGAATAAGACACAAAGTTAGAAATCAGATGATGAGTACAAGATCTCACACCCTTTCTCTTGGCAATGGGCATATCAAGATCAGTAGGCTCAGACTTAGAGGCAACAATATCAGGGGTTTGAGGGTTACCTGGACCTTCATCAAGAGGAGACAACGATGTTTGATCAGAAGTGATATCTTGTATCCAAGTAACTTTCTGTCTTTCTTTATCCCTAACATAGACTTTCCCTTCTTTGTTCTTGGCAACATCGGACTCTGTATTGCTAGTAATAGGTACCGCTAGTGGCGGTACTAGGCCAGGGATGATAGACACAACAAGAATCTCTTCACTCCAAGACTTCCCCTAACGAGGTGACTACGACACTGGGCTAGACAAGAAATAGGATTAAGACTCAAAGAAGGTGATATCCATAGACACAAACCATTTACGAGAGGCAGGATGATAACACTTATACCCCTTTTGGGTAGGAGAGTAACCCAAGAACGCTCTTCTTTGTTCTTGGCAACATCAGACTCTGTATTGCTAGTAATAGGTATCACTAGTGGTGGTACTAGGCCAGGGATGATAGACGCAACAGGAATCTCTTCACTCCAAGACTTCCCCTGACGAGGTGACTGCGACACTGGGCTAGACAAGAAATAGGATTAAGACTCAAAGAAGGTGACATCCATGGACACAAACCATTTATAAGAGGGAGGATGATAACACTTATACCCCTTTTAGGTAGGAGAGTAACCCAAGAACACACATTTGAGAGAACAAGAAAACAACTTACCCCAAGAAGGAGAATGATTATGAACAAAATACACACAGCCAAAGGTTTTTAAACGAATGGAAACCAAAGACTCGGAACCTAAGAGCACTTGGAGAGGTGCCCTTTTTCGTAAGAATTGTGTAGGAAGACTACTAATGAGATATGCAACAATGAGAATAGCTTCAGCCCAATAGGCCCAAGGTATGCCCATAGAAAAACACATACAACGAGCCATATCAAGAAGATGATGACTCTTGCGCCCGGCAACCCCATTCTGTTGAAGGGTGTCAGTACAAGATGTTTGATGGATAACACCATGAGTGGAAAAATATTTTGCTAACCCAGAATCAATATACTCACCCCCATTATCAAAACGTAATATTTTGACAACCGCCCCAAATTGGGTACTAACCATCTTATGGAAGTTTCAAAACATAGAGAAAACATCACTTTTTTTTTTCATGAGGTACACCTAAGTAGCACGAATGCAGTCATCTATAAAAGTAACAAACAATCTATGACCCTTCATTGACATCACACGAGATGGGCCCCAAACATCCGAATGAATTAGGAAAAAAAGAACTAAACTTTTATTATTACTAGGAGCAAAAGAAACTCGGTGTTGTTTGCTAAGTTTGCAGGACTCACAATAAAACTCATAGACTTTATTTTTGACAAAAACAGAAGAAAATAAATGTCTAAGTAATAAAAAAGATGGATGTCCTAGACGTCGATGCCACATCCATAAATCTTCCTTAGTGGATGTAGTTCGGATGGAATGATGAGATAAAAAAACACAAGAAGATGTGGCTAAGTTACCTGAACGGGCAAACGAAGAAGAGGCAGAAGATGCACCTGGAGGAATAGGAGACTGGCGATCAAGCAAATTGCGCAGAGCATCCTCAAACACAGAAGATGACATACCAAAGACCAAATCAGAAGTCTACATAATTGGAGCTGAATCATGTGTCTCTACAACACTAGACTGATGAACACGAAAATGAGACGCACGTCCTCTCGACTGACTAGAATTATGACCAAAGCGATCCCCTCGACCCCTTGATGGAGTACGGGTATGCCTCGGCCAGCGACAGTAATTACAAAACAAATTATCTTTCCCGGAAGAATGAGAGGAAGGAAGTGACAAACCAGCCCCATCTCAATAAGGTGAAGAAAGTAATGCTGAATGGTTTGTAGAAGTCGATGGTAACATAGCAGACCGATGACTCTCTAAGCAAAGGCCTCCTGAAGAGATTCATGCCAAGGACACAATTCCAAACCGGATCAAACACCACATTGAGGCCTTCCTGAAACTTAAAGACTCTCTCCTGCGATAACCAACTGAGTCAACTGTGCAGACAGGCTTATAGTCCAGAAGATGATCTAGGCATTTCCAACCATTAGTTAAAAAGGTGTAATATTGAAGAACTAACTGCTCCCCTTGTACTGAGCGCTCCATAGGCTAGCGCAATTCAAATGACTGAGAAAAAATTTCCTTCCAGGAATATATAGCAGCTACTGCCTCCCAAACAGCTTGGGCAGTATCCGTGGATAAATAACCTTCACCAATCTCAAGGACCATGGAATAAATGAGCCACCCCATGATCAAAGAGTTGGTAATCTCTCATTGATCATATCTAGGATCAGTGATACTAGGTGCTATGATTCTCCCATCAACATAACCCATCTTTCACCAACTCTTTAAAAAAAAGTGTCCTCTGTGACAAAGCAAGATAATTCTAATCATTAAATAGAGAGGTGGTAATTTTAAGGCTAGGGTTGAGGTTTTTGGATGTAGTAGTCATGATGGGACTCACCCCTATAGGTGGCTGGGAACTGGTGGCGAATTCATTGGTAATTTCAGCCATCTTAAAATGCTACTATCTAAACAATACGCTATAATAATCACTACTATTGGAAGAAGGGGAAAAATAATTGGTATCAAGTCACCTAAAACAAACACAAATCATGGAGGGAGAGGTAAAGTCAATCAACACCAAGGAATCAGGCCATATATTGACTCAAAAAAATAAAATAAAATAAATAAAAAAGGACTAAGAGACTCAGGGCTAAGTAAAACAGATTTTTAAAGTCCAGATCAACAACGATTGCCACTGGGATGAGAGACAAATACCAGACAAGGATGCTCAAACCATAGAATGTCCTATCTAGCACTAGGTAGTGAAGCAAGAGAGTCGAAACACATAGAGGGGCAGTCGACTTGCCCTAGTTAGTCTCCAGGAGGTCCAAAAGGGTTAGAATGGCTGTTGACTTGCCCTAGGCGGACACTAGGAGGCCCGAAAGGGTTACAGAGGCTGTTGGCTTGCCCTAGAAGGACTGAAGAAGAGCCGACAGCACCTGTGAGCAGTCGGTCAGACCAGAATGGCTATTGGATGATGATGGAAGGGACAGGTGATAAGGAAAAAATTCTATAGCTTCGATACCATGTCTGTTTGAGAGAAAACTGACTTGGGAATGATCATGATATCACTCCCTTTTATATTAGTCAACCAAAACTGTTACAAAGGAAGTCCCAAGGCACTACTTAAGGAATCATAATATAATCTAAATAAGGAAACAAATAATAGAATGATTCTAGCATATATTCTAATAGACCTAACTCTATAAGGCCAAAGAAGAATGAAGAACATGCTCAATCACAGTAGTAGGATGGGAGCTCTCAAATAGGGGGAGCTCAATCTGGCAGCAACAACCATGATCGACGAACCTCGGCACCCTAGCGGCGCAACATATAGAGTGCTACAAATGTGGAAAGAGAGGTCACTATGCTAAAGATTGTCGTTCAAAGAGAAGGCAAGAAGAAGGTAACTTTGTGACATCCAAAAGTCACCAAGACAACAGTGAAGAAGAATGAGACTTCCAAGCTTCCTTTGTGATTGCTCTAAAGAAGAAGTAGACTTTGATGCACGAGAAGTGCATGAGTAGCACAGTCCAACCACTAGTGAAGTGGCTATATGTGCAGTTGTTTCTAAGCCTAACGAGTCGGCTCTTATGGCAGAGTCTAAATCTGGAGCAATCAACTACAACAATGATTCGATCGTTGAGTAAGGATGCTCTAACCGCATGACTGGTGACAAGTAGAAGCTACCAAGCATGTCCGAGTACACAGGAGGCCAAATAGTAGTGACCGCTGATAATACGAGGCTACTAATCACCCATGTTGGTAAGACAATTATCACTCCTCACTTCAACTCTAACCAAATACATTTACTGGACGTCTATCACGTGCTAGAGATGAACAAGAATTTGTTATTAGTCTCACAACTCACATCCTCGAGCAACTATGTTATTCGGCCTAGAAAATGTGAAGGTTTACCAAAAGCTTAAGTTATCTAGTACTCCCATCATGGAGGGAAGACAGTTAGAATCTATCTACGTAATGACAGCAGAATTAGCCTATGTAGATAGGATTTGAAAGAATGAGACTGCTGACCTTTGGCATGGACGCTTGGGTCATGTAAGCTATCACAAGCTAAAGATAATGATGAATAAGTTTATGCAAGGGCCTTCCTCAATTGGATAGTAGAGAAGATATAATTTGTGTCGGGTGTCAATATGGTAAGGCACATCAATTACCATACGAAGATTTAAAGTACAGAGCTATGAAACCCCTAGAGCTTATCCATTCAGATGTCTTCGGACCCGTAAAGCAAGCATCAATCAGCGAAATGCGTTACATGGTGACCTTCATGACTCCTCAAGGTATGTGTGAGTGTATTTTATGAAAGAAAAGTCTGAAATTCTGACCATGTTCAACGAATTTCATAAGAAGGTTGAAAGCGAGCTTGGAAAGAAAATCTTATACTTGCGAACAAATAATGGAGGAGAATATACATTAGATGAGTTCTATATCTATCTTAGAGAATGTAAAATTCAACAGCAGTTTACCTGCTCAGATACTCTACAACAGAATGGAGTGGCTATAAAAAAGAAAAAAAAAAAAAAGAACAAGCATCTTGCAGAGACTTGTTAGAGCATGCTACATGCTAAGAATGTGCCTAGCAGATTTTGGGTAGAGTATATGAAGACAACTACTCGTGATCAACAGGCTAACACACACAGGGTTGGGGTTTGTCTCATCCTTCCAAAAGTCATGGCACACAAAGCTCACAATATACCATTGCCAGACTCCAGAAATTTAGAAGATCAATTACAAGAAAAGATGGAGGAGCAAAGGCAAGAGGAAGAAGCGCCTCCTAATTCAGAAATCATCAAGGAGCCAATATCAATACAAAGTGATGATGAGCTAGAGCCTGACTTGTCAAAGATACTGTTAAGTACTCCCTTTGTCCCATAATATTAGTCCCTTATTCCATTTTTCATTGTCCCAAAATATTAGTCCCTCTTCAAAAATCAAGTACAAAAATAATATAAATTTCTTATTTTGCCCTTCTTTTAAATTCATAAATAATATAAAAAGTACAATTATGATATTGATATTCCCAAAAAAAAATGTACTATCAAAGGGTAATTTTAGAAAATCAACTTTTTTAAAGTACAATAATTGTACTACCAAAAAAAGTTGGATTCCCCAAAAGGGACCATTATTTTGGGACGGAGGGAGTATTAGTTTGTAATGGTAGTCATGCCATTTGTTCCTTTAGCCTTTTATATGTGTAACCCTAATATGTTTAGTTGTTAGGAAACAAACACAGCAGCCGTTCTTTCTCTTTTCTTCTTCTCATTCTTTTATTTCTTTTATGCAAATCTAACACGGTATCAGAGCTTCATCTTCCTCCTTGAAGATTCTTCTGTTGTTCTTTGTTTCATTCATTCTTCCCTGTACACAACCAAAAAAAAAAAAAAAAAAAAAAAAAAGACCTTTATTGTTGTAATTTGATGAGTTTTCGCCTTAGATTTTTATTTTTATTTTTTGATGAGTGTTTGAGTGTTTTTCCAATTTTTTTTTATTTTTTGGAATGGATCTTTCAAAAGTTCTGCTGGGGCTGTTTTTTGGCTAATTCTTCCCTTCCTCCCTCTATCTTGGGAGCCGACTGGTATTGTCTGCAGGTTGGAAGTAGGGCTGCAAATGAACTGAGCTGTTAATGAACAAGCTCAGCTCGGCTCGGCTCGGCATTTAGTAAACGAGCTGAGCTCGAGCTCAAATATTAGGCTCATTTAGTAAACAAGCCGAGCTTGAGCTCGCATCAAGCTCAGCTCGTTTATCATTATTTAAATAATATATTAAATAATTTAAATTATATATTAAATAATATAAATAATACTTTTTATTTAAATAATATAAATAATATTAAAAAAAAATTATTGAGCCGAGCCGAGCCGAGCTCAAGCTTCATTACTATTAACGAGCCAAGCCGAGCTTAAGCCTAGTTCCTTGTTGAGCTGAGCTCAAGCTCAATAAACAAGCTCGATAAGTAAACGAGCCGAGCTCGAGCTCAGCAAATCTCGGCTCGGCTCGATTCATTTGCAACCCTAGTTAGGAGACCTGGTTTTGATGATTTGGCAAGGTTTCACTCTATTTTTGTCGGTTTTTCTTAGCTTCTCTCAGTTTTGATTGGTTTTTGCCTCTCCAACCCATGTTTCAGCTCTGTTTTTGTCTCTAGAGGTAACTTTTGTCCCTAACTTGAGTTTGTGGATTTGCCTCTGTTTGTTTTTGCTGGTTTTGGGCTGGTAGTTGTTTTTTTTCTATTGTGGGGATTTAATCTTCAATGGCTGATTGTGAGACTAAGGATACAATTAGTGATGAAGGTGGGTTGCGTCGTGTTATTACTCTTAACGACAGTCCCTCTGTTCAAATTAGTCTCGTTAAATTGGATGGTTCCAACTATTTGATTGGGTCGCGCTCCTATAGCCTTGCTATTGCTGCTCGCCGTTTGACTGGCTACATTACTGGTTCTCTTCCCCTACCGGATGGTGATGACTCACTATGTACTCAATAGACTTCTGAGAATGCTATTGTTATGACTTGGTTGATCAATTCTATGCAGGCCACTATTAGTCGGAATTTCCTCTTATTAGATACTGCTCATAAGATTTGGACAGCTACAGCCCAAATGTACTCCCAACAGGGTAATGATGCACAGGCGTACAAGTTGAGAAGAAGCTTCGGAGCTTAGATCAGAAAGATAGATCACTCGCAGTATACTATGCTGAGTTAAGTAGTTTGTGGCAGGAACTAGACTATTACCAAAGCTTCTAGGCTGTTTGTTCTCGGGATGCCACTTTGTTTCAGCAAATCGTGGAGAAGGAGCGTGTGTATGACTTTCTTGCTGGCTTGAACTTGGAGTATGATTAGACTCGCGTCAAGGTGTTGGGTCGTTCACCTTTTCCTACCCTACGCGAGGCTTATGCCCTTATCCAGCAAGAGGAGAGTCGACATAGTGCTATGGTTTATTCCTTTATTCAAAATCGTTTTGCTTTGGTTGTTGCTCCTCCTACTCGAGCTCCTCGACCTAGTCTGGTTCAATCTGGAATTCAAGGTACACTAGTTGATCGAGATCGATTGAAGTGTGATTATTGTGGGAAAGACAGACATGATCAAGAGCATTGTTGGAAACTGAATGGTCGCCCTATTCGGGGTCGAGGTCATGGCAGTATAGTCCGTTCCCAAGCACATGTTTCTGAGATTGCTGCGAATCCTTCTTCTAAGCCTCACACTCTTTCCCAGGATGAATTACACACTCTCAGGCGTTTGATGGCCTGAGACAAGGTTCAAATGGCTGATGGCACTTTATCCTGTGTCTCTTGCAAGGGGTTTGGTTCATTGCTCATCTTTGCTTTCTCTTTCATCTGTGCTTCGTGTTCCTAATTTTTCCACTAACTTGCTTTTTGTTAGTAGTTTTACTACTTCTCTAAATTGACTCAATGACCTTTTTCCTACTCATTGTGTCTTTCAGGAACTGGCTATGAGGAAAATGATTGGCAGTGGTAGAGCACAATGTGGGCTATACTTTTTGGATGTTGTTCCTCCTACCGTCCCATCTCAAGCTCTCAAGTGCACTACTGGCTCTCCTCTTCTTCGCCTTCATCAGTGGCATCGCTGTTTGGGTCATCCTTCCTTTAGTGTCTTAAAGAAACTTTTCCTTCTTTAGTTCGTGATTGTGCTAGGAGTATTTTTGGTTGTGATGCTTGTGAACTTGCCAAGCATAAACGTACTTGTTTCCGTTCAATTAATAAAAGAAGTACTTTTCCTTTTATGCTTATTCATACCGATGCGTGGGGCCCTTCCTCTGTGGTTTCTACTTCTGGGTATTGATGGTTTGTTACATTTACTGATTGTTATTCCTGTGTGACTTGGATTTACTTACTTCAAACTAAGAGTAAAGTTTTTTCTTGTTTCCAAACTTTTCATAAAATGGTGACCAATCTTTTTAATGCTCAAATCAAAATTCTTCAAAGTGATAATGGGACTGAGTATGTTGATTGAGTTTTTCGAGCATACCTAGAGGAGCATGGCATCTTTTATCAAACTAGTTGTGTTGGTACTCCTTAGCAAAATGAAGTTGTCGAACGCAAGAATCGCCATCTTCTTCAAGTTGCTTGCTTTCTCTTGTTTACCATGAATGTCCCTAACTCTTTTTGAGGTGATGTTGTTCTTACCGCTGCATACCTTATCAACCATATGCCTTCCAGTGTCCTTCAATTCCAAATTCCTCTTCAACTGCCTCTTATAGCATATCCCACCTCTTCTCTTCCTCCTCGGGTTTTTGGCTGTGTATTTTGTTCATTTGCAACCTCGTACTCATAGGAAAATCAACCCTAAGGCTGTGCGTTGTGTCTTTATTCATTATTCTGCTACTCAGAAGGATTACAAATGCTATGATCCTCACACTCGCAAAGTGTATGTTAGTATGGATGCCACTTTCCGTGAATCTGCGTCCTTCTTTCCTTCTACTCCGCCATCTCCTCAGGGGGAGAGTAGTGTTATGGATGAGATTGTGGATAAGGAGATGGCCTATCAACACGAGTTATCTTTTTTCCTTCCTAGTTAGTGGACTTTTATTTGTGGTGAGGGGGAGCCTAATAATTCTCTTGATGTGGAGCCTAACATTGGTGGTCGTTTGGACAGGGTTAATCTTAAGACTTATTCTCGGCATGCGAAAGAGCAAGCTTCCCTTGTGCCACCAAACCCATCATCTTCCCTCATGCCAGTTCCACGTAATGCACATTAGTCTATTCCTCTACCTGTGGTTGATAGTCCTGTTGTCGATGATTTGAGTCTTTCTATTACTCTTAGAAAGGGGGTTAGAGCTTGCACTCAACACTCCATTTCTAAATTTGTATTATATGATTCATTGTCTTCTACATATCATGCTTTGTCTTGTCTTTGTCTTTTGCATGTATTCCCCAGGGTTGGAAAGAAGCTATCAATGATCCTAAGAGGAAAGTAGCTATGGTGGAAGAGATGCAAGCTCTAAGCAAGAATAAAACTTGGGAGTTGGTTCCTCTTCCTAGTGAAAAAAAGCTTGTAGGATGTAAGTAGGTGTTCACCATCAAGCAGAAAGCAAATGGAACAATTGAATGGTACAAAGCACGATTAGTGGCCAAGGAGTTTACTCAAACATATGGAATTGATTACCTTGAAACCTTTGCTCCTGTAGCAAAGATGAATTCCATTCGAGCTATTCTCTCATGTGCAGCTAATTTGGGATAGCCTTTACAGCAATTAGATGTGAAGAATGCCTTTCTCCATGGTGATTTGGAGGAGGAGGTATATATAGATCTACCACCAGGATTCTCATCTCAATCTACAGTTAGGAAAGTTTGTAGGTTGAAAAAGGCATTATATGGGTTGAAATAGTCTCCTCAAGCTTGGTTTGACAGATTCCTGAAGGCTATGTTGAGATTCGGATATAAGCAAAGCAATGAAGATCACACAATGTTCGTTAAACGCCATGCAAATAAGGTAATTGTCCTTATAGTATATGTGGCTAACATTGTTGTGACATGTAATGATGAAGTGACACATCTTAAGATGATGTTGGCTAAGGAATTTGAGATCAAAGACCTTGGTACGTTGAGGTACCTCTTAGGATTGAAGTTGCTAGATCTGACAAAGGCATCCGTACTTCTCAGCAGAAGTATATCCTAGATCTTCTTGAGGAAACTGGCATGTTAGATTGCCGACCTGCTGATTCGCCAATTGAGGCTAATCACCATCTTTGTAGTGGTGTTGGTGATCTTGTGGAGAAGGAAAGGTACCAACTACTTGTGGGAAGACATATATTTATCCCACACTCGTCCAAATATTGCCTATGCTGTTGGGATAGTGAGTCAATTTATGCATGAACCTCGTGTCCCTCATTGGGATGCAGTGTATCGCATTTTGAGGTATCTTAAATCTGATCCTAGAAAAGAGATTTTATTTTCCAATCATGGTCACTTGAGGTTGGAGGCATTCACAGATACTGATTGGGTTGGTTCTATAGATGACAGACGATCTACCTCCAATTACTGCGCATTTGTGGAGGGGAATTTAGTCACATAGCATAGTAAGAAGCAAACAGTGGTGTCCAAATCAATGCAGAGACAGAATACAGGGCTATGGCATATGGTACATGTGAACTGATGTGGCTCCAGTCCTTATTGAATGATATTAGGTTTGTTTCCAGTGAAGCATTGACACTATACTGTGACAACAAAGCTTCCATTAGTATTGCTCATAATCATGTTCAACATGATAGAACGAAGCATATTGAGATCGACAGACATTTCATCAAAGAGAAATTGAATAAGGGTTTAATATGTATGCCTTTTGTGAAGTCTGAAGATTAATTGGCTGATGTCTTTACTAAGGGTCCTAGTAGTAAAGTTTTCCATCCCATTTGTTGCAAGTTGGGAATGAGAGATATCTTTGCACCAACTTGAGGGGAGTGGTAAGTATTAGTGTGTAAGGGTAGTTATGTCATTTGTTCCTTTAGTCTTTTATTATAAGTATGTGTAACTGTTAGATTTGCATAAAAGAAAGAGAGGAAGAAAAGAGAGAGCACTGCTGCTGCTGCTGTATATTATTTTCACACACCTAAACATATTAGGGTTACACATACTTATAATAAAAGACTAAAGGAACAAAAGACATAACTACCCTTATACACTAATACTTAACTGTTACCCTAATATGTTTAGTTGTTAGAAAATAAACACAGTAGCAGTTCGCTTTCTTTTCTTCTTCTCATTCTTTTCTTTCTTTTATGCAAATCTAACAGATACCAAAAAAATCTTCAAGTCCATTGAAAATAGGTGTCCAGAAGAAGTTCGCCCGAGCCAACAGGAAGAGGTAGAAGAGATTGGACCAAAACTCAGAAGGTTGGAAAGACAATTTAAGCCTAATCCGAAGTATGCAAATGTTGCTCTAGCCGAAGAAGATAGCATTACAGAGCCAATGACATTTGAAAAGCATCCCAAAGCAAAGCATGGCAGAAGGCAATAGAGGAAGAGATTCAAGCCCTCAAGCAAAATCAAACATGAGAGCTAGTTCCTAAGCCAAAGGACATGAAGCCAATATCATGCAAGCGGGTGTACAAAGTAAAAACTTGTCCTGATGGATCCATAGAAAGGTACAAAACACATCTAGTGGCTCGAGGCTTCTCACAGCATTACGGACTGGACTATGATCAAACATTTAGTCCAATAGCAAAGATCACAACGGTGCGAGTACTAATAGCTCTTGCAGCCAGCAAGTCATGGAAGCTGTGGCAGATAGACGTGAAGAATGTTTTTCTACACGGCTAGATAGATCAAGATATATACATGGAGCAACCCAAGGGTTTGAAAGCAAAGTCCATCCAACTTATGTTTTCAAATTAAAGAAAGCCTTGTATGACTTAACACAAGCGTCAAGGGCATGGTATGTCAAAATAGCATAATTTCTAGCACAAATCGGGTACTCAGTGGCACCAACAGACTCAAACCTATTCGTCAAGTTTCAAGGTAGGAAACTAGCTACAGTGCTAGTATACGTGGATTACTTAATCATCACCGGAGATGACAAAGAAGAGATCCAAAGAGCAAGAGAGAACTTGTCAATACAATTTCAAATGAAGGAGCTTGGAGAACTCAAGCATTTTCTCGGGCTTTAAGCAGAACGAAGCAACGAAGGCTTATCCTCTGCCAGCAGAAATATGCTAAAAATTTGCTACAGAAGTACAGGATGCTTGAGTGCAAGCCAGTTTCTACAGCAATGGAGATGAATGCCAAGTTCTGCTCAAAAGAAGGTAAAGACTTGGAGGATGTAACAATGTATCGACAACTGGTAGGTAGTTTAATCTACCTCACCCTCACTCGACCAAACATTAAATGTGCAATCGGTGTAGTAAGCTGGTATATGCAAAAGCCGAAGAAGCCTCATCTAGAAGTAGTTCGCCAAATACTCCGATATGTGAAGAGTACAATTGACTTTGATCTCTTGTACAAGAAGGGCGAAGCATGCAAGGGAATTAGCTACCGTGATGCCGATTAAGAAAGCACATGACTAAAACAAGCCAAAGAAGGGAGAGCTCAGGACACATGGAGGTCAACTACTGGATACGTGTTCAACCTTGGTTCAGGAGCAATCTCTTGGAGCAGTAAGAGACAACCTACAATATCATTATCTACCACAGAGGCTGAATACAGAGCAGCAGCAATGGCAGCTCAAGAAAGCACATGACTTATGCAATTGATGAAGGCTTTACACCAACAAGTTGACTATGAAGTACCGTTGCACTGCAACAATCAGTTAGCAATACGCTTGGCTAAAAATCCAGTGTTTCATGCAAGAACAAAGCATGTGGAAGTACATTACCATTTCATCAAAGAAAAGATGCTTCAAGGAAAGATAGAGATGAAACCAATCAGAATAGATGACCAAGTAGTTGACTTGGTCACTAAAGCACTTGGAGCTTCAAAGTTTGTAGAGCTTCAGAAGCAACTCAACTTAACTACAAAAAGAACTAAAGAAATGAGTCAATGTTGAAGGGGGAGTGTTAAGAGCCATCATTGACTCTGCTAGAATTATCTAGGCCATTAATTACATATGTTGAATAATCTAGAAGATTCTGGAAAGATCTGGAAGATTCTAGAACATCGTAGAAGCTTCCGGAACATTAGAGAAGCTTGTAGAAATCCAGAAAAATCTAGAAGGTTCCAACAGGTTCTAGAATTTATAGAAGTATGAAAAGTACTACTATATACTAGAATAGTTTATAGAGTTCTAGAATATAGGGAAAGTAAGTACATGCTAGAAAATTCTATAGGCTTAATAATAGCCCTTGGATCAAAATGATCCTAGCCATCCATTGAGAAGGTGGATGGCTATATAAAGACAAGTGACCTCATTTGGAAGGTACAACAATAACAACAAGAAGTGGAGTCAAGTGCTCAAGTGTGAGTGATTCCAAAGCAAGGTGTCCTTGAGAGGCTCCTTGTATACTTGAGTGTATCTTTGTATCTAAATAAATATTCACTTTTGTATCTAAATAAATATTCACTTGCGTATCTTTGTTAGTGATTCCAAAGTGAATATTTATTTAGATACAAAGATACACTCAAGTATACAAGAAGCCTCTCAAGGACACCTCACTCTGGAATCACTCAAACTCGAGCACTTGACTCCACTTCTTATTGTTGTTGTGTCTTGTTCTTGTACCTTCCAAATGAGGCCTCCTCAATGGATGGCTAGGATCATTTTGATCCAAGGGCTATTATTAACCCTCTAGAATATTCTAACATATACTCATACTTATCCTATATTCTAAAACTCTCCAAAATATTCTAGTATATAGTAGTACTTTCTATTAAAAAATAAATAAATAAATAAAAAACAACGCCCAAATAGTACACATTAATGTGTGTTTGGAAAGAGAAAGATTGGGTACACACCTAATTGAGCAGAAACTGCGGATCAAAATTTAGCTCTAATACCAAATTGACGTAGAATGCTATGGGAAAGACAAGAAAAGAGAAGAAAAGGGCCACAGCCGTAACACAAACAACCATAGCCTACTCAATATCTCTTTAATCCATAGCTGAATATTACCATGATAAAACCTAATATTTATAGACCACTAACCCTAATTGCACTAGAAAACTAAATCCTAATGGTATTTGGAAAGTAGAGACTTCTAATAAGGCTCAACCACAATAGGAAACTAAATCGTAATATTATTTGGAAAGCAAAGGCTCCTAATCAAACTATAGTTAAAAATACAAAAATTAAAATAAATAAATTTTTCTTACAATTTCATCAATCTCCCAACCTTCAAGCACCAATGACGGCCATAAATCAAGCATCAAATGAGCAGCTGTTCCGCCACCCTGAAATATTTCAACAAATTTTAACTTCAGCTACTCATAAACCTATTACTCTTGTCCATAGAATGTAATGTTAAATAGCAACAGGAGATCCCTGCATCATATCACAATCATTGAACTACCAAACCAAAAATTGCAATGGGTCCCTGCGGAACAATAGCTGGCAAGCTAGCACACTCATCCTGCATAATGAAATAGATCCCATGAAATCAGGTGGAAGAATTAAATTATAGGTCTCTATAGACATGCCAAGACATATAGAAGTTGGACAGGAAAACTAACAGAGGATGCATTTTTTGCAATTTCAAGTTTCAACATAAAAAACCAATAAAATTTAATGATAATCGAAGTAAATAACTTTACTAATTCAAAAATGCATGGGAAATTAAATCAATGGTCAATTTACATGTAAGGGGGGATCTATAGATAAAAATGTATGTGATGAAAAGAATTTTCTCATACCCAATATGAACCAGTCCATTTCTTTGCCTTGTTATAAATGCTGTGAACGTTGTCTGCACCAGCACGAACAACAACTCAAGGGCACTCAGATAATAGTCCTTTCCAGCATACATAATAATGCAAGAATTGGATGTTGTTATGAGAGGATAAATATTGAAAAATTTAGAAAAGCATTCATATACTCTCCTTATTGAGGGGAAAGCAGTTTCAATTTAAACGCACCAGATAGTACAGTACATGGGACATTTGAATACTTAATCAAGCTAGATGGGTTCTCCAGGGTGGAAACAAATTATTGTGAGAGTGGAAGGTAATGCAAAACAATTGCTAATACAAAACAAAGGAGACAAAGGTGGGAAACGGGGTAATAAAAAAATAAAAATAAAAATGCCAAATTGAGAAGCTGAAATAGTTAAAGAACTCGGGCTGTAAAGCTATGTTTGGATTGAGTGATTTGGAGAGCAAAGAAAAGAAATTGAGTGATATATATTTCTCTTATTTGTTTGGATAATCTAAGTAGAGAGAAATGGGAAGAAATGGAGAGAAACTCAATTCTCTTATAAGTCTCATTTTCAATCTTTCTAAAAGTGGAGAGATTGGGAGAGAAAAGAAACTACTATTTTCATAATACCAATTTTGTCCCTATAAAAATAAAAGAAATAAAATGATTGAAAATATAAAAAGGTTATTTTGATAATATAACATAAAATAATTTCTTTTCTTTTCTCTTAATGAAACCTAACCAAACAAGAATGAGAGAAATCACAATCATTTCTTTTCTTTTATTTCTTCCTTATCCAAACAAAAATGAGAGAATCACAGTTATTTCTTTTCTTTTCTTTTCTCTTATTACTTAAGTAATCATTTCTTTTCTTTCCTCTCCTAAGTTCCCAAGCATAGTGTAAGTCTAATTTCAAAACTTTTGACGCAATAACCCCAAACTCTACTTTTTGACCATACTACCACTACGAATCTGTCCGCTATCCATCTATTTGTCTACGTCACCTATCTGTCCAAGTCACATATACGTCCACGTCCATGTGCATCCCTGTGCATCCCTTATATGTCCACATGTCATCTATTTGTCCACCCAATTTGTTTATTGTCTATATCACCACCACCAGCAGTTTGGCGCTGACAGTGGTCCGGCAACGGTCCAGAACGGTGATCTAGCGGTGGTAGGGTAAAAATGGATTAAGAAAATTCCTTCAAAACATGTCTTTATCACGAAATAATTTCATTAATCATGGCCTTTTGTACCCATAGATCCTAAGGTCATATTGATATATATAAATGGATTTATCACCAAAAAACCCAAAAAATAGCTTCCATATGAAACAATTTGGTTCCATATTCTAATCCATTTACAGTATAAAATACAGTGTACCACTTCATCATGTCTGTTGGAAATGTGATGGAACATTTTCAAAACCATTTGAGTGCAGGTGTGTGCGGGTTGGGGAATTGGAGAGAGTGAGAGAGAGCATACGGCTGGAATCGAGGAGCAGCATTCTGGAGTGTGGAGTATCCAGAATAACTATATCGTTATAATAGCTTGTAAGGGCGGTCACCACTTGAAATTCTTCTACTTGTTGTTCATCACCATCATCGTCTTGTTGAGCTAAATTCAAAGCCAAGCATCGAACAGCATGCGATTTTTGTTTGGGACATGAGAAAAAATTGAAGGAAGAGGTAGGGAGCGTAGTGAATCTAGAATTAGAAGACGAAACTTGTTTGGAAACTAATAGAAAGGAGTTACACCAGCCGCACCAACCGCATCGATAACGACCAACGGGAACAAGGGGCAGAACGGAGATTAACGATGATGATGTCAATGAATTCATACTTCTTCTTCTTCTTCTTCTTCTTCTGTAACTGGATTACAAGACTCACCGAAAAGCAAACCAACGGATAGAGTGGGGGCTAACGCTATGTTTGGATTGAGTTATTTGGAGAGAAAAAGAAATGGAATGGAATGGAGATATTTATTTGTCTTACTTGTTTAGACAATCTAAGTGGAGAGAAATGGGAAGAAATAAAGAGAAATTGAAAAAAACTCATTTCTCTTATAAGTCTCATTCATTTTTCCCAAAAGTAAAGAGATTGGAAGAAAAAAGAAATCACTATTTTCATAATATCAATTTTGTCCTTATAAAAATAAAAGAAATAAAATTATTGAAAATATAAAAAGGTTATTTTGGTAGTATAACATAAAATAATTTCTTTTCTTTTCTCTTAATGAAATATAACCAAACAAGAATGAGAGAAATGGCAATCATTTCTTTTCTTTCATTCTTCCTTATTCAAACAAAAATGAAAGAAATCACAATCATTTCTTTTTTTTTTCTTTTCTCTTATAACTTAAGTAATTCTTTCTTTTCTTTTCTCTCCTAGGTTCCAACATAGTGTAAATTACACCCACCTCCCTAATATTTGAATAAAATATTTACCCCTATGCTTTTTCCCCATTTTTAGTGACACTTCTAGTGAATAATTTCAATTTTATCTTTTGAAATTTTTAAAATCGTATCAATTTTGTCTCTGTTGTCATATTTAAAATAGAAAAAAAAATTAAAAAAAACTTATATTTTGACTCTAAATTTCAAAAAAAAAAAAGAAAAGATACAAACTCATCATCTTCCATCCAAACTCACCTTCTCTGATCTTCTTCCAATTCTTCTCTCTTTCCTCCACCCTTGCAAACACTTCCACCAACCACCAACTTCCCAAATTCACTCATTCACTCCAAATTCTCAAACTCTACACTAGACTATGAAACAAGCAAAATTCGTGGCAAACAAAAAGGGTTTAACAATAGAGGACTATCGCCCCAACGAACTCGTCGAAGTTCACGGCAAACAAGAAGTGTTATTGGGCTCCCACTACCTGCAACACTTCTCACTGCAAATTGGGTTCGAACAAAGTATCATACACTTTATCGTCTTCTCAACACTTAATTCCTCCATTTTTTGAAAAATCTTCACACTCTCTTGAACAATACCCGCCTTACTATAGCTATCAATCAACATAACAAACATGTCATCTCATTCTACACTAGTCTTTGGTATATCCAATAGTATACACCGAGCATGGTTGAGCTTCAAAGCTCGACCCAAAATCTCAATTATCTTGTAATGGGTGTATTTATCATGCTGAACAACCCAACTCACTCAACCCACCGGAAAAATTAGAGAGCATGCTCTGTGTTACGAGCACCGTGCAACATATTATAAACAAGTGAGTGATCAAATTTAGGTACTAAATTCCTAATTGAGTTCTGTAAATGAGTCGTCCAAGGCCGATTTGCCATCATTCTACATACAATATCCTTTAATTTTTCTAGGTTTCGATGCTTACCTCATAGGGTTCTTTGATTCACAATTGCTTCGCCATTTGGGCTTTCGGACACGGTATATGCAGTTGAAACAAGGGAGTCTAGTTCTAGGTTTGGGATTGGATCATTGGAAGAGAGTAAGGAATCGATTGGTGAGTCTAAAACAGATGAGCAAAAGAAATAGAGGGATTTGAGGAAAATGAGATTTGAAATCAAGTAAAACCTAGGTTTCAAAAGAGGTGGCTTTGATGTAGAGATATAGGCCATTTCTGGGTATTTCTCTGATCTATGAAATGAGTGTGAAAAAACTACAGAATGAAAGGGGTGATTCTTTGTTGGGTTAAGTTTGGTTCATCATATGAAGTAAAAGAGAGACGAGAGAGAGAGAAAGAGAGAGAGAGAGAGCAAAGACTGTTTAGAATTTGGAGTAAGTGAGTGAGTGAATTTGGATTTGAGAGAAGTTGGGTTGGAGAATTGAGTGATTATGGTGGTGGTTGGTGGTGGTGGTTGGTGGTGGTGATAGCGCTTGCAAGGACGGATGAGAGAGGGAAGAGTTGGAGAATAAAGAGAGAGGGTAAGCTTGGGTAAGAGATGGTGGGTTTGCATTTTTTCTTTTTGAAATTTGGGGCCAAAATACAATTGTTTAAACTTTTTTCGTTTCAAATGCAACGACAGGTGCAAAATTTTTGAAATTATTATTATTTTGGTTTAGCTTTCTATTTTGGTCTATCCTAAACAATTTGTTCACTTTCTGTCATGACCCAAACCCGCCCCATAGGTTTAGAGTCATGACTGGCCAGTAATCCTAGATTACCTTCGGCTTCAAAAACAAAATTTCAAAATATTTAAAAAACATCGAGGCCTAAAACGGAAGCAAAACAAAAATAATAATGTCCATTAAGCTTGTGCATACATGATGACTAAAATAATTAAAACATTTAAACACAATAATAATTTATATACATATACAAATCTTATATATCTCACACACATATACATTTAAGACTTAGAAAAATACAAAACTTTGACAAGGCTAAGGGGCTGATTTTCTTGGCTTTACTTGAGCCTATTTGCTCCATTCCGAAAGCTCTTCAAAAAACTGACACGGGTAGACTCCGAAGCTTTCTCTATCCTTGTTGCTCAGTTTGCTCACCCACAAACCCAGCGAATAGTAACAGGATAAAGAGATTAAATGAATGAAGTTCGACGATAGTACAAAAACATGTCTTAATTTCGAAATGAATCTTAAATCATTTTCAAAGTGAGGCATTTGCCACATTATATCGAGTTTATAACAAAACATTTTCCATGTTGAATCCTATATCAAAACATATCTTCCATTTTTCGAAGCAATCCATTTTAATAGGCAGAACATTTCGATTAGCAATCATATCATCTCTTTACAATAACAAAAGCCATTCATATCATTATATGTGGTACATCCATGAAACAATAATATTCCAATAACAATGGACCGCAAAGGTCAAGCCAATGGGCCACGAAGAGTCAAACCAATAGACCACGAAGGGTCAAACACTAGAGATCTCCGTGTATCAATCAATCCAGTAGCCATGGTATTGTTACCCCCAGGTAAGGGCCTATAATCAATGGATGCCACAACACAGTTACAATTGTGAACTTCATTCATCGATAGAAATATCATTTTAATAAATCATTCAATCGATCGTATATTGATTTCAAGAACAATAGCAATTTCAAAAATAAATAATACTTGAACATATCTTTATAACGTTACTACTCACAGTGGGTTAAGTCGATGTAAGGTCTCAGACGTCTACTTATACAAATCATATAACAAAAACACAATAGAAGCATCATTCAATATCCATTTCATTTTAATTCAACTCTCTTTATATGTGTTTCTAGCTCATTCCATGACTATGTGATCCAATTGGTGCCTAATACTTAGATTGTCACGAGGATGCAAATAGGCATTTAAAAGAGTTAGTAAAAAATTACCGAAAACAGGGTCTTTGCGTTCGAGCGATCTACAAAACTCTGCAAAAATACTGGATGGCCTCAATGTTCGCTTTAGTAGTGACTTTTCCGCTCGAGCGGTCTGCAAATTTTCTGTGTTTTTTGAAAACCAATAAAAATAATTTCTAAACACATTTTCAAAACTTAGACTCTTGCATGAATCAATTTAAACATGTAATTTCATTAGTAAAGATGAACCCATGACCAATTTTTCAATTTCTAATACAAAAATCTCTTTGACCATTAAGATTAAAAACCAATAATTTCATGAATATAATAATTCCAACATTCTTAATTCTTTGTTTTATAAAACAAAAATTAAAGCTATAAAGCCCTTTCAAAAATATTTGCATGTAAGAAATTTAAATCAAAATCAAACTAACTTTTGATTCTCAAATATAAATTATAATTTATTTTTAAATTTGTTCAAATTTAGATTTAATTTATTTTCTCCATATCGATCCAATTTCAAACCCACAAATTTTAAAACATGAATTGAACTTTCAAAACTCTTGAAAAATTCATGATGCATGTACAATTGAAACTCAATTTCATGTTAAGACAACTAATCAAACCCAAAGTGATTAATTTCTAAGTTAATTCCCATAAATTTGAACCTAACTACATTGCATGGATCAAATCTTTAATACATCATTGTTGCATGTAATTTATACAACACAATTCAAGAACAATTCTCAAAATTAACCCAAATTTAACAAATTTGAAGAATCATAACTCATATTCTTCAACCTAACTTGATTTTACATGCAAAACCCAATTTCTATCAATATATATAATTAGTCTTCAAATCTTCATTTTTAATCCTCTCAAAATTCACCTTGAATCAATTTTTGTTTAGCTTATTTAAACAACACTAGAAAGAGAATGGAATTTCTTAACTTAAGATGAATTTTTCATAATTTTTAACTTCAGTTTTGGTATCCCACAAAACCCTCTTCTTCTTCATTCTTCCTCTTTTCTTTTCCCACGGTTTGCTTCTGCAGATTGACCACAATGTATGTATAAGTAATGAAGCGCGCTCTCTCTCTCTCTCGCAGCTGCTTCTAGGGCACACTTGCACCTCCCTATTTTGATTTCATTTCTTTCTTTATTTCATTCTTTCTCTTGAGTAAAGTCTCCAACACCAAGGTACAAACATACACCCATTACTAACTCATCACACTACACACGTGCACATTCTAGATATTTCTTCAATTTAATTAAGGGGAGTTTACCAATAAGTTCCATATGCAAAGTTCAAGACCCATCTAATCCTCAAACAAAACACTTGCACCAATTAGTCCTATACATTTTTAATTGTTACCAAAAAATCTTACTACCGGCGGACTTCCGTCAAACAGTCACCAGAGACTCGTCGGAATGTTCAACATCACCAGGAAGTCGCTGGAGTATCATCGGGAAGTCGTCGGAGTATCGCCAGAAGTTCACCAGAGTTTTAAGAACGTTAATCGAAGTCGCCGGAATGTTCAAAACATTCACTGGATGTTAAGAACATCACCGGTGACTCATCGGAATGTCTAGAATATTATCGGAAAAGAAAAAAGAATAAATGGAGAAATTAGAGTGAAAAAAACATAGCAAAATGTGCTAAATATTGATAAACTAAAAGAAAAAAAATGAAACGACAAAAAACAGCAACAATGGGAAAAACATATGCTATTTTTCAATTTTTGTAAGGTTTAAACAAATAATCTCCAATATTGATCAAACTGAAAAGTAAGTTTTGAAACTGTAAAATGTTACAGTTTCAAAGCAAAAATCTATTAAGCATTTATCCTTATTAATCAAACTGAAAAATATGTTATGAAACTGTAAAATTTTACAATTCTAAAGACTGTTATGAAACTGCAAAATTTTGCAATTTTATACCATGATTCATTCCAGTACCAAAAAATTTTGACATTGCAAAATTTTACAGTTTTAAACCATGATTCATTCCAGCACCAAAAAAATTTGAAACTGTAAAATTTTACAGTTTTCACCGACTGTAACTAAAACTCGAAAGCAACTTGTTCAGAACTTGAAAATTTTATCTATTAGAACAGAAAAAGAGAAGTGTATAGCAAAGAAAATGTAGAAAAAAATAAAAGATCGAAGGAGAAAGGAGGATATAGAGAGAGGATTGCACTCCGGCAACTATTTTTTTGTTTAGATCTAGCCAAATCTGATGTAGATCTACTCAGATCTGATGTAGATCTACATCAGATCTAAGTAGATCTACTCATCTTCTTCGTCGGAAACATATTTTCTTTACAGTCGGTAAGGGTGAAGTAAAAAGTCGGCGGTCGGTGGTTGCCGATGAATCCCAATCGATAGTAGTCATCGGTCGCCGGTGACTATATATCGGAAAGAGAAAGAGAAGAAGCAAGATATGGTTACCCATCAACAATCGCCGGAAATCACAAAGAGCAAAAGAGGTAGAGAAAAAGAGAGGCAGAGAAGAAGAATAACATTATAGGACTTTTGGGTATCAACAAAAGGTTATGGTACTAAATAAACTACACATGTTTCAAAAAAAACTTCTTGGTAATTTTTCCTTTAATTTATTATTAGAATTACTTAATATATAATTATCCATTGACTTTATTAAACACAATTTGATCTTAATTAACACACAATTTAGTTAATCATAATTAATCACAAATCCCACATAATTTAATTAATCTAATTGATTTCAATTGAAACCCAATTAATTATATTTAAATTTATCAATCTGAATCGGATTTTTAATCAAATTCCCAAAAGGTACCAAATATTAAATTAAACTCGTTTCCATCATCAATCTTGGTTTCCCAAGTCATTAAAGTCTTCAATTTCAAATCAACCTCAAAATTCCTCTCAATAATTTACACATTCAAATTGGACACCTCATTCGTAAATTTGATTCAGAATAATCACAATTACTAATCCTCATAATCAAATTAGCTTAATTAATTCTAATTCGGATCCAATTAATCAAATCTTAATTTTACTAAACTGGATCAAGACTGAATCGAATATTTAATTAAATTTCCATTGGTCCAATACTCGAAATTAAACTAATTTAACTCATCAATTTCACATTCTTGAGCCACTTAAGCTTTTAATTTCTAATTGCAAAATAACTCTTTTATAAAATCATATATGAATCAGACCCAATAATATTCATCAATTCCACAATTAAATCAGAATAATAACAAATTAAAATCCAAATCACCTTGATTAATTAAATGTAAAACATTATACGTGGCAGGATCGTCACACTTTCTATTTTGGATATTGAAATTTTTTAGATTTCTAAAATTACCCATTATACACAAGAATATACACATTTTAAAATTCAAAATCAAAGGGTATTATGGTAAAAGTATTTAAATTTTGAATTGATATGTAATGATTGCTTATCTCCTTAATAAGTTAAATTTCTCAAAATGGACAAATAAATTGGGATGGAAGGAGTATAAATTTTCTACCTGAATCTCTTATCTGTAAAAAAAAAAAAAAAAAACCTCTTATGGTAAGAAACCCATTCAGGGGATTTAGGCGAAAATATTGTGCGAATGAATCATGGCTGATTATAACAACCTTTCTTGTTTTTGAATTACATAACATTAAGCTCCTATCCGCTAGGATTTTATTTTATTTTTTTAAAAAAAAACCTAAGTTAGAATTCCATTAAAGGGTTCATCAAGACTCATCAATTTTTACATTATATTCCTATTTTACCCTTATTTAACTAAATCTCTAGTTAATAAAGTGGTATTTGATAAAATTGAAAATTAAATATTGAATATTAAAAAATTTTAAACTAAAATAAATTGTTTGATATGTATAATATTTATAACAACCCCAACCTGTAATTAGCCTATAAGCTTTATTAAGAGTGTCTAATATATAATTAAAATGAAATTCGGCATTAATTGCATGAGTTATGTGTTAATTGCATCATATCTATCTGTTATAGAAATATCTGTTCAGAATGTTGTTTGTTTCTGCGCATTGACGACCTTATTGGCTACCGAATGCGAAATTGGCTGAGTTTCTGTGTAATTGAGTATTTTTGGGATTTTATAGTAAGTTTAATTGAAATTCAATTCGGAACGAAATAATTAGAATAAGTACTTGTAATTAACTAGTTTTAAGCTAAGTTTAATTAAGTCCCTTAATTAGCCCATATAAGGCTTATATATGCCTTCTTGACTTCATTTACCTGACTCTTGGACACACACACACAAACGAGGCTAAGGGAGAGTAAGTAAGAAATTGAGATTAACAGGTTGGAAAAACAGGGTAATGAAAGGAAAGTAGTAGAAGACTTAGAGAATTAAGCTTGGATCCTTTGAATTCACACCTTAGGTATGAACTCCTCTTGTGATTCTTGGAAATAAAGTGCATAAAAGGTGAATTCATGAGTCATCTAGAGGTAATTGCATGAAAGTGAAGAGAACAAGTAGGAATCATGGCAATCATGGATGAAATGAGCTAATTACATACATACATGCATATATCACATCATTTTGAAGTTGTTTCCAATGAATTCTTACATACATGTTCATGTTTTGGTTCTGTTTGAAGAATTCAACATGCTTTCGTACTAAACATCTCATTCTACCAAGATTTGGAAAGTTTGAACTTAAGAAAATACATGCATGTTATGTTTTCAACATTTCAAGCTTGATTTTGAACAATTGACTTGCTTTTGGGCCTTGATTTTGCGAAATGATCTTTAATGCATGATGTTTTACAAGTTTACATACGTTATCTCAAGTTTTGGGCCCAAAATGATGCGTTTTGATGCCTTGAAGTTGAGTTTGAACTTAGAACTGCAATCTAGAAATTCTAGAATTTGCAGCCTCCGCTCGAGCAGTAAAGTCTGCGCTCGAGTGAAAAATGCGAACTCCCAGTACTTTTGCAGAGTTTAGGGGTTGGTTCGAGCGGCAGAACCTGCGCTCAAGCGACCTAAGTTGTGCTCAAGCGTAAAATGAGAGCTCCCAGAAGTTTTACAGACTTTTGCAAACTGCTCGAGCGACCGAAGTTACGCTTGAGCGGATATCCTTTTTACACCGTCTTTGGTTCGAGCGACTGTCGAGCATCTGTCGAGCGGAAAAATCATGCAACCAGTACTTTTGCAGACTGCTCGAGCAATCAAAGTTGTGCTCCAGCGGACTGCCCTGTTTTGAAAATTCCTAGGCATTCTTAAGCCCTAATTAAGACATAGTAATGAGGATAAAGATTAGAAACACACCCAATCAAGAAGGAAATAAATTAAATGAATTCTGAGTGTGTGTGTCAATGTGTATCCATTTGGTGTTTGCGTAGGTCACGTGTCATAGGCTATCTGGTTATCTGCTCTGTCTATCTGTCTGCTATTGGAGCCAACTATGAGTAATAACTTTGTAAAGCTATGTTCAATTATAATTATTTTCTGAATGATACAAGATGACCTATTTTTTGAACTGTTATTTTTTGTATGAATGAATGGTTGTCCAATATTTCTGAAATGTATTCGTGGCATTCTTAGGTTTAGATGACATTTGTTATCTGTTCTATTATGTCCCAATTATGGGCCAACTATACGTCTCATGAGCCAACTGTTATGGATCCTTCTGTATACGTCCCATTTATGGCCCAACTATACGTCTCATGAGCTAGGTATATCGTCTCCGTGCACGTGAGTCAATGGTATGCCTTCATGGCCGTCCCTTTATGGGTCAACTGTTTCTGTTAGTGCTAATGGATGTATCACGTATGATTAACTGTAAATTTTGATTACGAATATGATTCTGATTCCATTTCTGTTATGAATACTAATTTCAGAACAAGAATATGAATCCATGTCTGATATAAACTAAATTCTGTTTTCTATATCTGTTATGGACATCATTCATTAAACCCTTTACTCTGTTATTATTCACTGGCTCCAGCTCACTGTAGTATTTATGTATGTAGGTGACTAGGCGCGTGACCAGGCTTAGAGTTGATTGCCTAGAGTTTCGTTTTGTCGGCTAACTTTTGTGCCTCCCGAGGAGGTTCCGAAAATAGTCAAATGGTTGAGTTTTGTGAACTAAGTTTAAGACTTTGTTTTCTTTTACTAAAATTTGAACAAGTTTTTATTTATCTGAATTTTGGGTTAAGTCCCATTCTGCTTTGTCTGTTTATTAGGTGACGTAAGACTGTTATTTATTTGACGTGATGTCACTTATATGTATATAAAGTTTAAACTTTTCTGCCCCATGTATATTTGCATAGCTCTATGGACATTATTTTCTGTAAGTTGCTTTCGCTAGCCCCTTAATTATATGTTATTCTATACAGAGGCCTTTGGTAATCCAAGGATTACTGGCCAGTTACGACGCTAAACCTATAGGGGCGGGTTTGGGTCGTGACAATATTAAATTTGAAATTTATTTAGTTTTAATTTTATATTGTAATATTAAGTTATTGGTAATGGTGGTGGTGCAAATAGAGAGACAGTGGTTGTGGTAATGGTGGAGGGATAATGTAGGGAAAATTAAAAGAGAGTGGCAGTAGTGGCATAATGATGGTGGTTATTGTGGTAATGGGAATGATGGTGATGGTTATAGCAATGGTAACAATAGTTGTAGAAGTGAAGGGTTGAGTAATTGTTGTTGTGGTGATGGTAATGTTATGAGAATTGAAGAATAATTTCTCTAAATTAATTTTGCAAAATAAAAATATTAAATAAAACAAATTGTGAAAAATAGATTTTATACAGTTTGATTAAATTGAATATAAAACAAAATATAATAGCAGAAGATTCAGAAAATAGCTTGTGTAATTATGAGAGGCAAGTCAAAGACGCTGCCAAAAAGTGTTATGCGCTCCCTGCTTGCAGGTTTTAACAATCATAAATGACTACAAGATACAATCCAAAACTCATAGGGATCTAATGTGATGCACAGTTGTACCAAATGGATTTGTCAAGTCTATATCAATTGCCTAAAAATATAAAATATAGAAAAGTATAACAAAGATGAGAGAAGGAGTAAATCAGAATACGTTGTGTGTGATTTTTTTTTAGTCAGATTTCTATATATAAATACTCTTTAATATTTGTTAAAACAGACACACCCATTTCTTTTTTAAATCAAACACTGTTTAAATGTCAAACAAATATGGATGTTAGAAAAAGAAATAAATAAATATAAATATAAATATAATAAAACACAATAAATATAAATAAAGTTTTGAACCTTCTAAAAATAGGAAATCTCCAACAATTTTGCACAAGATTCAAAATTTTGTAAAACCATCAAATAAATACATAAATAATTGTAAAAATATGGGCAACACTAACAATACAATGGGTGTAGGTGTTTTTCAAACTTAAACCTCACTTAGTATTAACGGTTTCATTATGAAAGAATCTCAGCGAACCAGGTCTTGAACTGAATCTCTTTTACCATAATTCCACATGTCACATTGTGGCACAAGTTAACGCTATTAGCATCATGCCCTCAATCTTGATTCTCATGAGAGTTTTAGGGAACAACCCTATTCCTACGGTCGCAGCTTCACGACGCTCTCACTTAGGTGAATCCTCCAAGGATAGAAGCGATGGATGTCTATCTTGCGAGAGTATGCCGCCTTGGATTCATTTAGAGTAAGTTCTCTTCCTTAACCATCAAATTTACGTTAGCACTAATATCTTAGGGATGAGCAAGAGAACATATATAATAAATTTAATTAAAGTCTCCTTATTTATAGTGCTAGAATACGAGTCAAGCTATAAGAATTATTCCTGTAACGCTTCCAATTTTATTAACCAAAAACATTACGAAATCCGTAATCATAGTGCTAGAATACGAGTCAAGCTATAATAATGTTCTCTCTCATATATAATGATGAAATGTTCAGATACAATAATTATAACAAGTGCCCCCAGGCTTACATTGAAAAATTTACAACAATACAAAACAAAAGATAAGGAAATTAACCCTCTTTGTACAATTGGCCTTTTGCCTACAATCACAAAATCTCCATAATTAGCTATAAAGTTGTCATGACCCCATCCTACCCCAAACAAGATAACATTGTGACCGCCCAATAGTTCTCAACTACCGAAGGCCTAACAAGATAAGACAAGACAAGATGAAACGAGACTAGACGAGACTAACACTACTTGGGGCTTATGCGGAATCACTTGTCCATTAATTACCAAAAGTCCATTCAAAGCATGCACATAAGTCAAATGAAACATACAAACATACCTCATTTTATTATCTTGCTATTTACAAGTCCAAACAATAAAAAGAAAAGAAGTACATCGTCTACAACACAACTATACAAGGTCCAAACTTAAAAAAACAAAACAAAACTATTGTTTGAACATTACAACTTTAAAGAAGACAAAACAAAAACAAAAAAAAAGAAAAAGAAAAGACTTCTAGTGCAACTCCTCCTCTTGACTGTGTTCTTTATTTTCATCTACATACATATAGGAGAGAGGAGTGAGTCATTGACTAGCGAATAGTAATAAAGTAAAGCGGTAAATGAATGAACACCGATAATCTTTTAATAAAAACATGGCATAATTCATAATTTGAACATAATATAACTTGAGCATGATTAATTCAAACCTTGACTTGTAATCATTTACATAGCGATGAACATTCCAAAGATATTGGCATGAGTACCCCGATAAGGACATCGGTATAAATCCCCCGACAAGGACGTACCCTGCTTGAACCCTCGATAAGGTCATACTCGGCTTAAAACCCTCAGTAAGGTCATACTTGGCTTAACCCCTGGTAGGGTCATACTCTAAGGATGTCATTTTAATACATAATACAAAAATATAAGATGTTCATTCATGATAAGCACTCAGTAGATTTTTTGATAGTAGGAGGGAACTTTGAGTACCCTGCTAGGATCGAAGACCAGCCAATATGGATCCCTTGAGTGGGGCGTGGCCTAGAAAATCTTTTGCCTTTGTAAATTACTTTTCAAGCTTTGATTTTTAGTTCTAACAGTTATCGCTTGTCCAAGACAGGTTCTACCCAGACAAATAGAAGGGAGAACAAGGAGCATCCAGCCAACCTCCAGGCAGCTTTTGAATATAAGGACGGAGAGGTCACTGAGTTGCTCAGCTACGTGGCAACATATAGGCACAAAATTACAAAGAAAGTTAGGGTGACTGACTATCTGAGGAAGTCTCTAGTGAGGTCGGCCTAACAATAAACTCATTACACGACTGGTGCTTTTTTCTCTGCCGCCGCACCTTTAATAAGCAGAACCACAAGTGAAGGGCTTCTCGTAGACGATCAAGAGGACATGGCACACTACAAGATCGACTTGGCAGCTCTTGCCTATGGAACAGACCCTGCTCTAGAGGTGGCCGTCATGACCGTTAGGCTAGCTGAACAAGGTGTCCTAGTTTCAAAACAAGTTATGCAAGCTACTAGGGAAGTCCCTCCTTCCCCTCTACTCGTGGGTACCCAAATAAAAGGACAAAAGGCATCAAAAAGGAAGAGCAACAAGGGAAATGATGTTGCTGAAGGCTTCGAGCAAGCCTCGGCTGAAGAGTGGCAGTCTTCTATGGAGTACAAAGATCGGCCCATTACCGTTGCAGACAACGTGACAGCTTCTCGTGAGTTGGTTTTCAACTAGTCCAAGACGTTACTTTTGCTCCTGTTCATGGTTGAGAGCAATGTGGATTCTGAATCCCTAATTAAGGGATCTTTTCAGATGGTGACCATTGTGAGTGTTTTCTTCATGCTGTGATTGCTTTCCTTTTCTTTTTCAATAAATTTTTTTAAGTGGTTTATCTTGGTTCTTGACAACTAGCCCAGCATCTTCATGTTCTGGAGCAACGCCGCCTAAAGTAAGCGGCAAATGTTGACCATATAACAAAGGTGCTAACTAATGCCGACCTTGCTCTGAAGTCGACCGAGGTCGACCGAATAAGGGCCAAGAAGGAGGCCACTGCTGCTAAGGTGTCGACTATTGCTCAAGAAAAGGTTGTGCTAGAGGCTGAAAAGGCTGCCAAGGTGGCTATGAAGGCTAAGAAATAGGCCGAGGTCCATGCCTTGGAAGTTGACTGAAGAAGAGTTGTAGCGAAGGCCGCAGTGGAGCTGATGAGGGCCAATCAAGCTAAGCTTATTATAATGATTCTAGTTTAGACCCGATTCATTAGATGTTTTGGATCCAGGTTTCATTGTCTTATATAGTTGTTCATGTCTTGTTTTCCCTTATTTCTCTTTGAATTTGGTTATTGGGATATGTTGGTTGCGTGTGGTTGCGTTTGGAACAAGTTGGTATCTTATCTTTCAAATTGTTGTTGCCCATATTTTGGCTTCTTTGCTCGACGTCACTTCTTGCACTCAAGCAGTAATTGTAAACTCTCATTACTTTTGCAGCCCTACAGAGATACTAGGAGTTAACATTTTTCGCTCAAGCGACACTTCTTGCGCTCGAGCGGTGTTGGCTCGAGTGGCCCTTCTTGAGCTCGAGCGGTGTTTTTCTATCTGTAAAACTTCTGGGAATTGATATTCTTCACTCGAATGGTGCAACTTCTTGTGTTTGGTTACTCGAGCGACACTTCTTGCGCTCGAGCGATCTGTGCGTATATCAATTTGTAAGAAGTCTCTTTTGAATCACTTTTTCATTTCTTTCTCTCTCTCTCTAAACATTCTAAAAACCCTAGATCTACACCCTCTCTCTCTCTCTAAAACTCTACTTCTCTCTACCAACACACCTAGATCCGTTGAGTTCCTCATCCATATCTCATTGTTAAAAAGGTAAAGCACGCCATGGGCTTCTGTTGATCCGAACAAAGTTGGGTTTCGGCGTTTTTGAAGTATCTCCATTCTATCTCTCGTCTTCTAAGCTTGAGGTAGGGATTCTTTGCACCCTCTTATGATTTTTAACTTATTTATTTGTTTTTCCTAAAACAATATTGTGATTTGGGGATTTTTGGACAAATTTAGGGTTTTGGGTTAAAAATGAAAAATAAGGTTTTCAAATGGATTCTTAAAAATGGTTGTGGGCTTTGAAATGAGGTTGAGTTATGATAATATGGTTGGTTTGAAACTTGGATTCGATTTTGGAAGAAACTGGGGTTTTGCCCTAAATATATATATATATATATATATATATAATGTTGATTTGGTATAAATAATGGAATTGATGCTGGAAATGTGAAATTGGATTGATATTGATGAAGATGGTGGAGTTGGATATATATATTATCACTCACATCTTGAGATTTGGAAAGTTTATCTTTATTTAAATTCGTTTATCTACTTAGAAATATCTGTCTAGGGCTATCGGTTGAGGATAGCTATGATTGTTGTAGGAATTGCATAAGAATTAGGAAAATTGAAACTATTGTATCATCCATTTGCATCGAGCATTATTTCATATTTATACATTGGAAATGTTTATCGTTTTGAGAAAATGAGTGAATTTGGGAAGTATGTGTTGTCTCTTTGAACTAAGTTGGCCTGAGTGTTCATGGTGAAAGTCCTAAAAATCGTGCATATACATGGGTGCCAATTTCGCGAATGAAATTTTCATGAAATGGCAATAGTAGTGCTTATAGAGCTTACGTTTACATGGGTGTCGGTTTACGGTTTTCCACGGATGGAATTTTCGTGAAAGGTTGAAATGGTTTTGAAATTCTCGAAATGTGATTCACTGCCCTCTTTTCTATTGTAAAGGAAGTGATTTATGAATCCTTATATTAAGCTGGCATTACATGGTTTTTTTGAAAAAAGATATAAAATGTTTTGGCATGAGCATTGCATATGCATTTCACCCTTATATCTTTGTTAAGATTCATATATTATGTTGGATTACATCTACTGGGCTTTGGCTCACCTTATGTGGGAAAACTTTTTCAGGTGCTGATGATATGCCTCTGCCAAAGCAATAGCTTGGAAGGACTTGGAAGCAAGAGCTTCATTTTGTTTATTTTGTTGTATTTGTTTTGTACAAGTCGAAGGCTTTAATTGTGTTAGATTTAGATCCATTTTGTTGTAACCACGCATTGTCTTGGAAAGCTGTAAGCCTTTAGGGCATTTCTTATTTGTTCAACTCTCATTCTATTTCTCTATTATGTAACATATGTTATAGATTCAGGGTAAGGCTTGTGAATGTGTACCTGCATATGTTACTCTTTTGTATAATCATTGGAACTAATGGGAGTTAATTACTTATTCATGTATTTATTATTTAATAGATATGATGGATGGTTTATTGTTTTTTATTTCGAGGTGTTACACTTATTGAAGAGGCCAATATAGACACCTCATTTTTTACCACCCTTAAGACTTGGATGCCTCAGGTTGATCACTCGATGATGAATTAGTACGCTAAGCAAACATTCAATTTTTTCAGCGAGTAGCCTCGATTTTGAGTTTCAAAGCCTGGAACCTTGCACCTCCTTTGGACCAAAAACCAATTTTTTTTTTTTTTTTTTTTTTTTTTTTTTTTTTTTTTTTAATTCCCAGAGGTCTGCTATCCAACAAGTGGCCGGCTGGCCAAAAATTAATGGTTGGCTATCCCCTATATAGCCGATCAGCTATGCTTTTTGGCAGATAGATATTTGTTGCCAGTTGTCCCCCCATGTGCATGCACTGCACCAGTTGGCTCAATACAGATATTTTCGAGATAGTAACCTGTTTTTCTATATATACTTGACCATCCCTCATGGTTTTAGGTTAGAAAAATTTACCAAAGCTCAAAAACTTACTAAGCACTTTCCCTTTCTATCTTGCAACAAACATACACTATACATACACTTACTAAACAAAAAATTTGAGGCTCTAAGCTGAGGTTCTTGAGCTGAAATCTCAACCCTCCAGAGTGAAGGCCTTGTGGTTTGTGAACAAAAGAGTAACTCCTCTTCAAGAGGTATAACTTTGGTCATCTTTACACTATTTCTTCCTTCTCTTTTCTTGTTGTTTTCATACTATTTTTAGACTGTTTTGGTAGGCTGAAACTTGTGATTTAAAGCTACCAAAGGTGGAGGGGTTAATCACCCTTCATTGAACCTTATTCCATAAGCTTTTATCCTTGTGTTTCCCACTTGTTTCTCAATTTTTGGCCATTGGTTTTCAGAGTTTTAAAAGGCTAAAATATGTGGTTTTGAGGTCCAAATTTTTTTTTTGGGCGCAGGGAGGGGGGGTTAACCACTCTTCCTTAGGCTTACTTACTAGCTTTAATTCTCTCTCATTTTTGCTCACTTTTCTTAGCGTTTCAAACTAATTTTCAGCTCTGTTTTGCTGTTTTTAGGATTATTTTAGTGTGTTTATTTAGTTTATGCTTTGCATAGTATGTTTGTATTATTATAAGTCCTCATAGGTTTGGTGGTTTAGGCCTTAGACACCAACCTGTTTGGGTTTATAGCTTTTATTTCATAGCTTTCATACATATGCTCATACTTGTAATAATTATTTCTGCAACCTCCCTCTTTAAGAGTTGTTTCAAACAATTGTTGTTTGAGGCATGCGGAGGAGACCTTCCATGCTTAATGGTTTAATCTTTTCGGAGGTTCATTACCAAGACATTACATCTCTCTCATGCCAAGAACAACTCCTTGTTTGACATTTGTCTTCATTAGTGGACGTAATGATCACTTTTGGACAAAATGATTAAAGAATGGAAAGGTAATAAAAAGGGCTAATAAAATTGAATTAAAAGAGGTATAAGATAATAAAATTGAGTTAGGTTTAATCGGACGTTATATTGAACCCATTGAGTCTTGAGTCATTTCATACTCTTTAGTGATGATAACGAGTCAAGAATCAATGTCTATCACTTCTCTTGAGGTAAATCCATGATAGGGAGGAGGTTTTGTTTGTCTTTTATTTTCATTCATTGAGCCTTTGTCCCATCGGTTCATGGATCATTACGCAAATTGATGGTTTGCAAATCGAATCTATCACTTCCTTGATCAGTTCTCTGATAAGGAGAGGCAAAGAGGACAAACATCCCCTAGAAACACTCTGTTTGTGCTCTGTTTCCTTCCTGTTACAACAGGGCAGAGCCCAAAAATAGTGGCCGGCCAACCACTATTTCTGTCTAGCCGACCAGTTTCACTGACCACTCTATATTTTACAGGCAGTGCTGTTTTCATGGCAGAACAGAGCAAAAGCCAGGGCAAAAATAGAATTATTTTCTAACTGCAAAATAGAACAGTTATGGCAGCAAAACAGAGGAGTTGTCGAGTAGATATTCCCGTTCATGCATATATTACTTCCCGTGACTCGTGAAATTAATGCTAATAGTCATATGTTGTACATAAATTTGTAGATTCATATGAAACTTGTAATAGCTATTCCTTTGAGTTTGTAATAGCTAGTTAATAGTTAATCAATTCGGTGTTGTAACAATTAATTAGTATTAGGACATTTATTCAAACCCTCATGCGCGAGGGCAAGATATGTAATAATTCATGTATGTCTTCCAACTCCCATTTCTTTCTCCTTTTTATTTACACACTTACCATGGTTGTATGGCATCATATTTTCCTTAGCATTTTCTATGATTCGTATGCATTCATTTTGCATGCATAAGGATTCGAATCATCATACTAATCAATATCAAGTTCAAATTCCTTACTCGAATACGTGCTTTATCGCATGTCTTGAATTGACTCACATGTCATGCTAGTAGCCGAGCCTATTAATTGTATATTGTATGCGTTACATTAGTCATGTTGTATTGTTTAGGATAATGCATTTTTTCCAACTATTTTCTTTCTTTTGGCTCACTTCGGATATATTTGGGGTAAGCATTTTTTGCTTTAGCATATTGCAAGCGTGCAATTGTTACCATATCAAGCATATTTATCATGAGGCTAAGTGCTTAAATGATATTCCTGTTTGAATGACGGTGGATGAAGGCTATTTTGCTTAAGTTGGATGATTTAATAAATGTACATATGAAATCATTTTTTTAAAGTGGCACATATTCAGAACACTTTTCAAAGCAAACATGAAATCAAAACCTTTCAAAGAAGGCAGAATAATCTATACTCGTGTGCATCACATAGTAGAGATAGTATAATAATCAGAACAAGGACATATACTGTATATAAAAATCACATCATGATTAATAGAGGTTGATCTTTGATCGGGTGAGTGGAGTGCTTAATTCATGACCTTCTCCTCTCATACCTAAGTTCCCAAGGCGAGACACTTTAATGATGACGGAGAAATGGCCTTTGGCATGAGTCATGGGTTTCCTAAATTTTCCAAAACTATTTAGGTGGTAACTCTGAAATTTGGCAATGCGATCCATTTTTGACATTTTTGCTTCAAAGTCGATTTTCCAAAGATTTGCCGGATTTGGACTCTTTTATGTTTATCCGTTTCACATTGCACTTGTGAAACCAGACTCAGAACCACGGGAGTCCAAACTGTAGGGCTATCGTATCCGAGGAGACTAAACCCCTCCAAGGAGCACGAAAAGCAAGCTACAGCCACTCAGAAAAGTTGTGATGATGCTAGGGCAGAATACTCTCAACAAGTGCTGGAGCTCAAGGAAAGAATTTTTGCCAAGGGTTGGACAGAGGCCCTTCGTGCCATGGGACTAATAAAGCTCCCGCTCTCTTTAAGGACATCTATGTTCCTTCTAAAGTTGCTACTACCAAAGTTGTTGCTGCTAAAGGCAAGTGACTCTACTATGGAGGTTGAGACTTTAGAGGCCATTCTATGTGTCTTTCCTCTTCGTTTGCCAAGCCCCTTTTTGGATGAACAAGAGTAGCTTCTTAATGAGGCTTAGTAGCTTCCTTTTGTTTTGTTTTGCTTTTCTTTCTTTTCTTTTTCTTTCAAGTGTTGGAGCTCGGTTGTCTAGATTGCTCTTTTTGTAAGGCCGAGATCCCCTTTGTAACAGACTTTTACACAATTGGACAAGTTTTTGATTTTTAGCAAGTCTTGGACTTCTTCCTTTTGATTTTTTTTATACATGTAATGCTTGTCACCGGCTGAGCAGAAGTTTCTTGACCATAATGGCCATCTACTTGGTCAAATTAGGTTACATGCCTCTCGATTGAGCAGAGGCTCTGAGGCTGAGTGGAGCATTTAATTGGTCAGACCAGGTTTCATACCTTGGAAAAATCTAAGAGAAAAAGCGTTTCATGCCTCCAGACCGAGCAGTGGCTCTAAGGCCAAATGGGGCATCTAATCAGTCAATCCAGGCTTCATACCTTGGAAAATTTTGAGAAAAAAAACTTTCCATGCCCTTTGGCCAAGCAGGGTGTCTAATCAGTCAAACCAAGCTTTATACCTTGGAAAAATTTGAGGATAAAATCTTTCCATGCCCCCCAGTTGAGCAGAGTCTTCGAAAATGAAAATTTTTGAAAAAATTATACTACCCCTAAGGTAGGCAATATTTAGTAAAAAATGTTTATTTGGTTAGTTTATTTGAGCACTTCATTGCTTAGCCTTTACTTGATTTGATCAAGTGTAGCTCATCAATGAGCGTAACTCGGCTCTTCGTTGAGTGTAAATTGTCATCATGGACCATGCTTTCAAGTACTGATAATTGGCACAAATTCCACCAAGCTATACCACTTGTTGCCCTACTCCGACTAAAGGGTCGAGTTTTCCGGCTAGGGCATATGTTAAGACTCGTAGCCCATGCTTGCTTAGTTGTCGAGCGAAATATGTACAACACATCAAAAAGAACACAATTCGAAGATAAAGGGCGATTTCATTGATACTTAGGAAAATTGTGATAACATTCGAGAGATGTTCAGGTGATTACATCACTGGTAGTATTTCTTCAAATTGGTAGCATTCCAAGGACGGTGAATGGGTTTTCTTGCTAGGTCAGCTAGGTAGTAAGCTTCGTTGTCTAAGGCAGATGTGACTTTGTATGGCCCTTCCTAGTTGGGGCCGAGCTTTCTTTCTCCAAGAACCTTCTTATGATCCATGACCTTCATTAGTACCATATCTCCAGGTATAAATTGTCTCACAAGCACATTTATATTGAGACTTTTGGTGAGTTGTTGCTGGTAGGTTGTCAAACGTATGAGAGCGACCTCTCTATGTTCCTCTTCTATGTCTAGAGCTTGGGCGATAGCTTCATCATTATTTGTTGGTTTAAAGATTTCAGACCAGATGGTAAGAAGGTCGACTTTAGGGGGATGACGACCTCCATCCCATAGGTGAAAGAGTAGGGTGTCTCCCCTATTGATCGTCGTTGTGTAGTTCTACATACCCACAAAATGTTTGGTAGTTTTTCTACCCATTTTCCCTTGTTAGACTCTTCAGCCTGATCGTTGCCCTGAGGGTAGACTGGAGTAGAGTTTCTAAACTCGATTTTTTAAACAGAACTTCTTGAAGACCTTCCCATCAAACTAGGTGCCGTTGTCGGAAAGTAGGACCCTTGGGATGCCAAACCGAGTGATGACACTTCTCCATATGAATCTTTCATGTCAGCTTCCTTAATGCTTAACAAGGCTTATATTTTCACCCACTTAGTGAAGTAATTAGTGGCAGCAATAAAGAACCTTTTATTGGCAGTACCCCTTGCTAGAGGTCCAACGATGTCCAAACTCGATTGTGTACATGGCTAGGGGCCAGTGAGGGGAGTTAAGTATTTAGCTGGTTGATAGATAAGTGGAGTAAATCTTTGGCATTTTTCACATTTGTGGACATATTGTTGGGCATCTCTCTACATGCGTGGCCACCAATACCCATGAGTAAGGCTTGGTGTGCTAAAGATCATCTACCAGTATGGCTTTCACTAATTCCCTCATGGATTTCATAAAGCAAATTCTCCACAAGATTGGGATGTACACAAAGAATGTACGGATTGAGATAAGACTTCTTATAAAGCCTTCGAAAAAGTGAAACCCAGAAATGGGCAACTCGGTGTCTTGTTTTATGTGCCTTTTTTTTGTCGTTTAGAAGGGTACCATTATTCAAGAATGCAAGGAGAGGATCCACCCAACTTGGACTGAGGTCAGTACAGAGGACCGAGCTGGGTGGATTAACACTTGGTTGAGGAACAAACTCAACCCATATCTTACGGCCATCTCTAGAAGCCACTGAGGAGCCAAGACAAGCTAAGGCATCGGTATTGCTGTTTCCATCTCGGCTAATCTTCTCAACTCTAATAGCTTGATTGGCTTGTTCATCATAGGATGCCATTTTCCTATCACGGGCCTGGTATACTCTAGGCAATTGGTTTACGACAAGTTGTGAGTCAATGTAAACAAGTAGCTTTTCCGTACCGAAGTGTTTGGCGCTATGTAGGTTAACTAGTAGAGCCTTGTATTCCGCTTCGTTGTTGGAAGCCTTCTAGCCCAGTCTGATGGCTTGTTTCCAAATGAAACCTTTAGGATGTGACAAGAAGGGTTATTCGACCAAGAGGCCACTCGGTTTGTTCATTAAAACAACCAGAGAAGAGGTTGCGGAAGTCAGGTGTTGCTTGTTAAGACCCAGTTTCTTGAAAAACTCATAGTACATAATGTCAGCGGTGCTCTCTTGATCAATTAGGACCCATTTCACATCAAACTTGTTAGACACACTGACGGTGACGATCAGAGCATCAGTGTGGGGGTGTTAGACTCTTTCCAAATCTTTCTCGGTGAACACGACGTTGAACCAAGAGGGCCTTGCTTCCGTTCTAGACTTCTTGGGCAAAGGTCCCACTGACATGACTTGTTGTAGGTGTGTGGGTCTCTGAATCTTGCCATGAAGGGCATTCTCCCTTTAGGGTCGGTTATCCTATGGACAACGTTGATCACTAGCCTTGAGATTTGGTCTTCTAGTGAAAGAACTAGGGGTTACCCTTGTCTTCTCAACATCATCCATTTATAGAGGTGGTGACAATGACCAAGTCCTTTAGGTGCCTCTTGAGGTCTATGCAGTTCTGTGTCTTATGCCCTTTTTCTCGGTGGTAGGTGCACTGCACTCTTGATAACGTCGGGCGGGGTCCCTTATCATCTTGGGAGGCCAAATAAAGTAAGGTTCTCCCTTGATTTTTTCCAGGAGCTTGTAAATCGACTAAGTGAATACTGTGGTTATGGCTTCATAGGATTTATCTATTTCTTCCTTACTTTCCACGGTGGTCTGTCTATTTGGGTTGTACCTCTTTCTCTAGTCCTCCCTCTTAGGTTACTCAACCCTAGGTTGCCAGGAGGCCTTGACTTCATCATCAATAACTGGCACTTATACAAAGGTAGCATCATCTTCTACATGGGCCCGCTCTTCTATCTGAGCCTTTAGCTCTTTCAAGTCAGCGGCGGGTCGTTTCGTCAACAACTACCTGAGCTTGTATAAAGGAGAGAGACCTTGTTTGAAGTACAAAATTGCCAGTGGCTCACTATATATATTTTCTTCCAAATCAACATATGTCTTCCAATATCACTGAGTGTACTCACGCAGAGTCTGTAACGCCCCGACATATCTCAACACAAACTAGATACATTAACCAACATTCATTAAGGAATAAAGATAGATCTCTAACCCTTTTCATCATTAATCCATAAAGTGTATACAAAAGTTCTACATGCGAATTATACATTCAACGGTATGAAAACACATAAATCTATAGCACGTAGAGCATCATATCCCAAAATAAATAAAATGCCCTTAAGGGCTTACATACTCCAAGGCTTGAGCCCGGTTACACAAAAATGGTCTCACGAACCCATACATTTAAAGCCCTTGGCTAGCAAATAAATTCACAACAAAATAATAGAGTCATTTACTCTTCACAAAAACATATGTCCACGCCCTCAACTCGGCGGGATCACCACACCTTTTCCTGCACCAAAATCCTATATAGGGGTGAGCACAAAGCCCAATAGAGAATCCCTTACAAAGTATATACAATTATGCAAGATTTCCAATGTTAAATGCAAATGCCATGCAATGCCAATTTAAAAAAAAAATTCATTTACATGCTCCTTTGAAAATCACCGCATTCAACAACAATTTGAAATCTCAACAATTCTGAAATTTACAATTAGTCAATAGGGGAGGTAAATACGACTCAGTTGGTGTCTACAAGTAGGCTCAACTAGCATTACCAAAAACTTCACTTTACCGGTTGCTAACCGGAAGGGAAGTGGTACCTCCTCCGCGCGTGTTTTCGGTCTTTTGCCCCAGACTCTCAGGCCAACTTATCAATTCCATCTACACCTCCTATCCGGACTTACCAATGTATTCACCCCAAAAACATTTCCTTAGTTCTCTTTTCTCAACAATTCTTTTCTCAATGCAAGATAATCAATTTTAAATCAAAACATGCGGTAACCAAACAATAGTGTATGCAAAATAACAATTGGTAATCCTACAATAATCCTTCCCTTTTCATTCTTATATATTTCAACAATAATCTCAAATAAACGAGCTTTCATTCCTTCCGTTCCATATTATCTCACAATGGAACCATGTTCCCATTTGATTTCATACACAAATAATCATATTTCCACCTCTCAAGCAATTCCAACAACATAATTATTTCAAGACTATTGCAACTATTGAACAATAATTCCTTTCTAACACCAACATTTTTCTCTATTTTATGAGATTCATCATTTGTAACTATAGGTAAAAAATTTTCCTTTCTCTAACTTTTTTGGTATACAAAATAATGCATTAATAATAAAACTTCATGTGTTCTCATCATTTGTTTTGACAAAACCCCAATTTCTAGTTTTCTTCTTCACAAACAACACACACACACACACACACACACACACACACACACACTAATCACTTGAATAGGACCCTCAAGATCATACCATTTTCCTTGCCTAAGATAAGTTCAACTCTCAAGATGCTATCTTAGAAGGATTTGAGATTTTTAAAACCCACTCTTGAAAATCTCTACATTTTGGGTCACAAAAATAAAAACCAACATAATATCATCAAGAAAACCTTTAAATCAACATCAATCTTGCAAAACACATATATATAACTCAAGGAAGTCCCTACCTCAAGCTCGATGAGGAGATTTGATGAAACCCTAGGATCCAAGGTTGAAGAAATTCGATCTCTACCGTGCAAGGTGAAGTTCTTGCTTTGCTCTCCAAGTTGTGTGAAATGTGATGGATCAAAACCCCATGGATTGTAAGAAACCAAGGTTTTTGGGTGTTTGGTGAAGGTTTTTAGAGAGAAGGAGTAGCAAAATGCTTTTTTAAAGTGACAAGGAAGGGTTAGAAAATGATACAAACTCAGCCAAAATGAGATAAAAAAAATAGAGTTTTCGGACTGCCAGCGTCCCGCACGTGCGGCCTTTCCATGCCACACCTCCTTCAGCACTTGCATATTAGGCAGTGTGCAACCCTCCCAAGTTCATCCTTCTCGTACGTGTGACCTCCATCCTGTACGTGCGACCCTGGCCCTCCAGCCCGGAATTTCCCTGGTTCGCTTCCAGACACTCCGGACTTGGCCGTGCACCCTCCGAAACAATTGACGCTCAACCCGCAGTTAGACAATAACTGAAATTTGAAAGAAAGCTCTCAAACACCACAACTCAAAAAGGACAAAAAGGAAAACAACCTGCAATGAAACCAGTCATCACTGAGTCTCCTTTCTATCCTTCTGGATATTGAACAAGGTGTCCAAACCCTTTGGGACTTGTTATTAGAGACGAACCATACCAGAAAGGCTTTAGAGAGTTGTGCCTAATTAAAGAATCATTGAGGATAAAGCTTGTCGTATCATCAAAGGTCGTGCTCGCCAAGGCTAGAAGCGAAGACTTTACACATGAATACATCATTCTGATTCCAAAGCAACATCATTTGGTAGTAGTGGCTGATGGTCTGACTTTCTATCGTAGAGGATAAATTTCGATGGATTGTACTTCTAGAGAGCTTCCAGCGCTTTGATTTCAGGGCAAAGTAGAGAAAAGACTAATCGCTCTAGAGCACGACATTCCATCTGATGAATGGACTGATCTAGATGCTCCTTTTCCCTGTCTGGCCACCACTTCACCACTTTATTCGACCGTCGGTCATCCCCCTATTGTTGTTCAACCATGTTATCAAGTCACACGGTCACTCGTCGAGACGGTGTAGAGAAAGAGGGACTACCGAGTAATGACTAACGATCCTCTGTCTCTTGTGAGAGTCTTTTAAGAGATTCTTTGTTCTTGGATTGTCCATCCTACTACTAGCTCCTTCGGTGTGTACCGGAATTGTTCGACTACGCTCACCTCAAATCGGGCCATGGTTGGATCGTTTCCTTCATAGAAGCGGAGATGGGGCACCTTCGTCGCTGCGATGGCCTCCTCTAGACTTTAGAGGCTTCACTGGAGGCACCATCTGCCTTCTTAGTTGAGCATGTAGCTTCTCAATCTCCAGACTCATCGAGTCGATGATACGGTCATCGTAGTTCTTCTTAACAAACAAACATTGAGATGATTCAAAGGTGATGGTGTGACATCGCTCTGCTACTTCAAGGGTCGCGTCGTCATGGTCCATCAGATCTTCATTCCCAATAGGAAAGCCTAGACCCTTGTTTTTGGTTCTCTCCATTCTTGGAGTCTTTTCTCCAATCCCAGGTTATGAAGTTCCTTTAATACCCATCGCCAGAGTTCGTCTCGAAGCAATTAGAGGACGATTCCCATAGACGGCGCCAAATGTGTAGACTAATTTCCGTAATAAAGTGTAAAGGAGCTTTGTGGACGAACCTTGGTGCACTGATATTTGAAGGCCTACACAAGGAATAGATGGTTAGGTTGTCCGACTGGGGTTTGGTCGGAAACCCCTCCGATAGTCGAGTTAGTACCAGAGTCTGATAGAGGGCAAATAGAGAAGACGGGTGTGTATGTGGTGAATGAGATTGATCCCTTACAAAGGGGAATGAGGCTACCTTTTATAGGAAAGGCTTGACTTGCTTACCAAGTTTCTTTTTCTGCCACCTTGTAATGGGCTAGGACCCAATCCTTTGCTTTGCCCACTTTGGAGTGCAAAATGAGGCCAAACTCAACCCACTTCGGAGTAGGGAACGAGGCTAGGGCTTGGCCCATGATCTTGCCCACTTCAAAATGGGGAAGAATGCTAGAGCCGAACCCATAGCTCGACCCATATTGTCTTGGACCTTCTCCTCAACGGTCTAGGCCTTTGCATGAATGGGCTTGAGTAATTTTGCCCCCTTCATTTATGTATCTAATTATTTAAAAGGCTCATCTAGGTTCATAGATCTTGTTTATGAAACTTGTTTATGTTTCATAAATCTTGTTCATGTAACTTATTTATGACTCTCTATATAAAATGATGCAAGTCTATTGACAAAGTAGATCAGTACAATAAATAATAATATTTCCTTATTGAGAAATTCTATTAAAAAAGTTAATATAAGTGGTATCAGAATTTGGTTGGTTCAAGAATAAATTGGGCATAGAGATCATATATGGGAAAATAAGCTTCGCAAAAGCCAACAACCATGGCAAATTCCAACAACTAACATGTATGTGAAAATGAGAACTATCCTTAGCTATATGGATCTTTGGAATCTTGTTGAAAATGGATTTGATGAACTTGAAGATGAAGGAGCTTTAACAAATGCTCAAATGGGACAAAGAGCAAAGAAAGAAGGATTCAAAGGCTCTCTTGTTAAATTCAACAAGGAGTTTCAGAACCAATTTTTCCAAGAATTATCAATTCTACAAAAATAAATGAGGCATGAGATCTTCTTCAAAAAGAGCATAGAGGCAACTTGAAGGTAAACACTATCAAACCACAATCCTTGAGAAGAGATTTTAAAATTTTAAAGATGAGAAATATGGAATTGTTGAAAGATTACTTTTCTAGAGTTATGAAATTTGTGAATCAAATGCAAATTTATGGGGATAATCAAATGGTTGTTGAGAAAATTTTGATAAGTTTGTCAGAGAAATATAATCCTATTGTTGTTGTCATTAACAAAATTAAAGATCTTGTTGATTTGAGTATTGAAGAATTGATAGGCTCAATTAAAACATTTGAATAAAAGGTTCAGTAAGCAATTTGAAAAGTCAATTAAAAGTGATTTTCAATCCAAGCTCAATGTTAGTACTTCTAATTTCCAAGCAAGATGAAGAAATGCAACAAGAAGATGAAGGTACAATTATCAAAGAAGGGAAATGAAGAGTCCACTAAACAAAAATGTGGGATTTGCAACCGAAGTAATCATGTTGATAAAGATGGTTGGTTTAGAGAAAAGCCATAATGTTACAATTGCAACAAATTTGGCCATGTCAAAAACGATTGATAAGTCAAGAATAATTAACAAATTTATTTCTCCAATGAGCAAGAAAGTGAAGGACACATATTCTATGCTTGTCATTTGATATCAGATCAAAACAAGGATGTATAGTTTCTTGATTGTAGATGTAGTAATCACATGACTGAAGATGAAAGAATTTTTGTGAAGATGGATGATACCTCCAATTCTTAAGTAAAAATGGAGAATAGTGCCGTAGTCCAAACAAATGGAAATGGTACTATTGCCGTAGAGACCAAGATGTGTACAAGATACATCTCCCATGTTTTCCTAGTTCCAAACTTGGAGTAAAATTTGTTGAGTGTTGGACAACTTATGGAACATGGGTACTTTGTTCACTTTGAATAAAACTCTTACAAGATTTATGATAAATTGAGTGTTGGACAACTTATGGAACATGGGTACTTTGTTCACTTTGAATAAAACTCTTACAAGATTTATGATAAAGGGAGGCGAAGTCAAGTTATTACAAAAATCAAGATGGAGAAGAATATAAGTTTTCCTCTAATTTTTAGATATAACAAAAATGTGGCCTTGAAGATGGATGTGGTTGATAATTTATGGTTTTGACATAGAAGATTTGGGCACTTGAATTTTCAAAGCTTGAAACTATAATGATTTTTGAGTTGCCAACCATTCATGAGGTGCAACAAGTTTATGAAGGTTGTGTACTTAGAAAGCTTCATTGGGAGTCATTTCCAAAGGAGAAAGCATGGAGAACAAAATCACCGTTAGAACTTGTTTATACTGATGTGTACGAGCCTATGGATACACCAACTCGTGGAGATAACAAGTACTTTATCATTATTTTGACGATTTTATTAGAATGACTTGGATATATTTTATGGGACAAACGAGTGAAGTTTTCTCTATCTTCAAAAAATATCAAAGTCTTTTTGAAAGGCAAAGTGAATACTTAATGAAAATTTTGAGAAGTGATAAGAGGCGCAGAATACAACTCAAATGAGTTTATGAAATTTTGTGAGGATATTAGTATGAAAAGATAACTTACCATTAGGTACACTCCACAACAAAATGAAGTGGAAGAAACGAAGGATAGAACCATAGAGGAGATGTCCAAATCTATGCTAAATGAAAAGAGACTACCCAAAACATTTTTGGAGTAAAGTCATGTATACGACTTTTTACTTGATGAATAGATGTCTTACAAAATCTCTTGAGAACAAAACTTCATTTGAAGCTTGGACTGGAAGGAGGCCATTGGTGAATCACTTAAAGGTGTTTGGTTGCATTTGTTATGCTCATGTCCCAAAAGAAGTGAGACACAAGCTTAATAAAACTAGTAAAAAAATGCATCTTTGTGGATTATAGCTCAAAATCTAAAGGCTATAGACTGTTTAGTTTGGACAAGAAGAAAGTGATTATTTGTAGAGATGTTCTCCTTGATGAGAAGACATCTTGTGATTGAAAGGAAAATAAAAATCAAGGCATTGTTTTCAATAAAAGTTCAGAAAGGCAACAAATTGAAGATGTTGAAGATCCTGGATATCCACAAAGACTATCATCCATTGCTAGTTCACAATTTTCTCTAACTTCGAGTTCAAGTTCTACATCTCAAAGTTAAACCCTAAGAAGAATAAGGAATCTAAGTAATGTGTATGCAAGATACAATTTATGCATTATTGAACCTGAGAACTTTGAAGACACAATTAAAGATGAAGCATGGAAGAAAGCCATGGAAGATGAAATTCATGTGATTGAGAAGAACAAACTAAAACAAAAAGAAACAATTGATGTGAAGTGGATTTTTAAAACAAAGTTCAATTCAAATGACTCTATTCAAAAGAACAAAGCAAGACTTGCGGCAAAAGGGTATTCACAATAACTTGAAATTGATTTTCAAGAAACTTTTGCTCCGGTGGCACGACTTGATACAATTACAGCTCTCATTGCTTTGGCGGCTCAAAAGGGTTGGTTCTTGTACGAATTTGATGTGAAATTGGCATTTTTCAATGGAAAATTGGAAGAAAGTGTATGTTGATAAACCTCAAGGCTTTGTTGTCAATGGCAAAAAAGATAAAGTGTACAAATCGAAGAAGGCTTTGTATGGCTTAAATAAGCACCCAAGCATGGTATAGTGAGATTGATACTTACTTCAATGAAAAGACTTTTCAAAGAAGCTAAGGTAAGCCAACCTTGTACAACAAGAGGTAAGGTAAAATCGGTATTCTCATTGCTTTACTTTATGTTGATGATTTAGTCTTTATCAGTAGTAATGAAAAAATGACTAAATATTTTAAAAGGGAGAGATGAAAAAATATGAAATGAGTGATTTGGGGCATTACTTTTTAGGCATTGAAATATACCAAAGAAAGTATGTCAAAACACTTTTTGAGAAGTTCAAATGAAAAATTGCAAATCAATTGCTACTTCATTGATTGTGAATGAGAAGTTGTCAAAAGAAGATGAAAACAAAGACGTTGAAGCATCTCTTTATAGAAGTTTGGTTGGAAGTTCATTGTACTTGGCAACTACAAGACCAGACATCATGTATACTACAAGCTTATTGTCTCGGTTCATGCACAATCCAAGCAAAACTCATTTTGGGGTTGCAAAATGAGTGTTGAGATACATTCGAAGTACACTTGATTATGGAATTTTTTATGAGAAATTTGTTGATGTAAAGTCACTTGGATTTTGTGATAGTTATTGGGCTGGATGTGTTCATGATTTGACAATCATTTCTAGAAATGCATTTTCTCTTGGATTGGGCATATTTTTATGGTCATCCAAGAAGCAACAAACTGTGGCACAATCATCCACCGAGGTTGAATATATTTCGGCATCATTAGTAACTACACAAGCAATTTGGCTAAGGAGAATTTTGAATATTTTGGTGAGAAGCAAGGTGATACTCCAATTATACTCCAATTATGTGTGATAACAAATCTATCATTCTCGTAACAAACACATTGCCATTAAACATCATTTCATTAGAGAAGTTGTGAAATATGATGAGATTCAAATCAAATATTACAAAACCGAAGATCAAGTTGCAGACATCTTGACTAAAGCTTACCAAGAGACAAGTTTGAATTTCTTAGAAAAATGTAGGGTGTCACACAACACGGCATTAAGGGTTAGTGTTAAAATTAATGCCATACATTGGATCAATTGGACCAATGGCATTATTTGTATTCATGTATTTAATTTTAAATACGTTGTTTACATTGGCTTGTCTAGATTCATACATCTCGTTCATGGAACTTGTTTATGGTTCATAAATTTTGTTCATATAACTTATTTATGACCCGGAAAATCTTTGGTGGCCTGAATTTCTATAGCTCGAATGGCTCGAATGTATCAAAACGACGTTGTCTTGCACCAAAACGACGTCGTTTTGGATGTTTCGAGCCATTCGAGCCATATTTTTACGAACCACCTATCATTCTTGTTTATGACCCTCTATATAAAAAGATGTTGTAGACACCCCATTTTTGACCGACCTTAAAACTCAGACGTCACCGATTGAGCGCTTGGTGATGTTGCATAATGTGCTCGTTCAGAAGTTTCAGAGTCGCGGCCGTGAGCCCTGCCTCCGGACTTCCGAACCCTCTTTTGTACTTTGCCTCGGTTTGCGAACCAGGCTCGGTTTTCTTTGTTTCTTTTCCTGAGGGAAGGGAGAGGTCCCGTAGACCATCTCTCAATGTCCGTAGGCTACATTTGGTGGCCGTAGGCCATTTTTCCCATTTCGGAGTCCGGTTTCCGGTTTTCGGAGCCGTCAGGCCGTGTGCCTCGGTTCGGGACCGCTTAACCATCTCCTATTGCTCCGATTTTTGGCATACTTTCTATTTTCTCCCTTTTGAGGGACACTGGGGTCTGAGAAATCCACTTCGTGGCCGAACGCCACTTTCGGTGCTTAACAGCCCATTTTCGGGACCCCGAACGGCGTGTTTTGGCCCCGGAACTTTCATTTTGCAACGGTTTTCGTTCATTTTTGGCAGGTACCTCTGTTTTATCGCCAGGAAGGTCACTGAAGGGTGGAAGGCCAGTAATTGTTGCAGTAACCAGTTATACATCCTCCGACGCCCTCCGGCGCCCGTTTTTCACACTTCCGGGCTAATGTTGAACCCCTTGGGCCCATTTTCTCGAACTTTGAACCACATATTTGTGATGTACACACATGGGAGGACCCTAAAAGTTGGTGGCCGGCCATTAATGCTACTTGACCCTTTTGACCCCCTCCTTCCGGGCTAATGTTGAACCCTTTGGACCTTTTTTCTCGAACTTTGAACCACATATTTGTGATGTACACACATGGGAGGACCCTAAAAAATGGTGGCCGGCCATTAATGTTACTTGACCCTTTTGAACCCCTCTTTCCGGGCTAATGTTGAACCCCTTGGACCCACTTTCTTGGACTTTTAACCACATGGTTGTGTTGTACACACATAGGAGAACACCATCAGTTGGTGGCCGGCCAGAAAATCTGATTGACCCTTTTGACCCCTAGCCGGCCGGCTAGGGGGTGTGGCCGGCCGGCCACCTGGAGCAAAAGTACCTGGCCGGCCGTGTTCCTTGCGCTGTGCACTTTACAGCTGTGGGGCAATATCCCCCAGAAAAGATATTTATCCGGGGGATATTTTGTGGGGGAAAGTTTCTCTCCTTTTCCCCCACCTTTACACCCCCTTGTTGGCCTATATAGCAAGCAAGATATATCATTTGTTGAGGTTGAAAAACTTCACCTTCAAGCATCCATACAAAAAGCCATCTTTATCCCTCTCATTTTCTTAAAAAACCTTAAGTCCCTAAGCACCATTTCTTCTACACCACCAAGCTCTACCACCACCACCTCATTTCCAGCAACAAGGAAGGCTCCTCAAAGGCAAAAGGAGCTGCAAATTCGTCCAAGAAGCAACAAAAGTTTTAGTCTTCAAGGAAAAATGAAGAATCAACAACTTTTTGGGGTTTGGCACGCATTTCAAGAACAGGTGTAAACAGAGGCTAATCGGGGCATTCCGGTGGATTTCCGCGCAAGACAATCCGGACATGCATCATCCATCAGAAGCAAGGCAGTCCCTGGCTTGCACGCCAGTTTTATTTGCTTTCTTAGCTAATTCATTAATTAATTAGGAATTTGTATATTTTTCGGACTGTAATATTCTTTTATTCGGGACTGTAATATTTGGACTGTATATTTATTTGGACCCTCTGCGCGAGGGCACAACTGTAATAAGTGTGTGTGAGTGTGATGTATGTCTTCCAACCCCACGTCTTTCTCCCTTTTATTTATCCGCTTATGATGGTTAGATTAGGGCATATTTCCATTAGCATACAGTATGACGGCATGTTTGCATCATTCATCTGTTTGGCATGCACCGGGCTCGGCGCATCATACTAACTGCATTGTACTTTCAATTCCAAATTGAATACATGTTAGTTGTAACATTCCATATGCCATCTTAGAATAGCCGAGCCTGCTATAGTTGCATTTTGCATGTGTTGCATTAGGCATTTTTGTATACTTAGGATTCATGCATGATTTCTAATGTAGTTTCTGTTTTTGGCTTGGAGTACTCGATAAGTTTTATGCTTTAGCATCCTTGCATGCGTGTGAGTGACTGCCATGAATAGCATGCTTACCATGAGGCTATGTGCTTATATGATATACTTGCCTGAATGTCTGTGGGTGAAGGTTGGGTTATCTAAACTGGAATAAATCATCAAATGTTTCAAGCCTACCTGCGGGTAGCAAACCATTTTCAAAAACAAACATGAAATGTTTCGTCCCAATTCAGACGACCCGGTCTATATCTGTATGCTGTGTGTATCACATAGTAACCTAGGCTAATAACCAGAATAAGAACTCACAATGTTTTCAAAAATTGATATCATGGTTAGTAGAGGCCGGTCTATGACCGGGCGAGCGGGGGTGCTCACGAAGTGACCTTCCCCAATCGTACCCAAGTTCCCGAGCCGAGGCAACTTTGGTGATGACGGACACGTGGCCTTTTGGCACCGAGTCAGGGTTTCCTAAATTTCCCAAAAATAAAATATTTAGGTGGCGACTCTGTATCTGGCAAAGCAGTCCATGTTTGGCACTTCTTTCAAAAAAATCAGTTTTCTCAAAAACGATTTGCCGGATTTGGACTCTTTGGTTCAGACTTAGAACCGTGACAAATTTGAGAGTCCTGAGCTGTGGTGACCCCAATATGAACGGAACGGGAGCTCGTTCCTCCCCGGGGCGTTCGGGGACGTCTACAGTTTCTGGCGACTCTGCTGGGGATTTAGAGAACTTGACTCGAACTCATGATATCTGTTTTTTTACTACACTTGTGTGATTCTTTGCATTGCATTTGCATTGGTGGGCCTAGGACACCGTGTTTGCCATCTGTTATTCCTGAACGGTTTGCCGGAGGCTTGTCTTGTCAAGGCATGACCATAAGGCTGACCGGTTGTGGGTTCTGCCAGTATGGGAACACAAACCCCGGTTTTACTGGGGCACCCTCTTTGACCATTCGACCTAGTGCATATTCGGATCCATAGTGACTATTCCAACTAGGACAGGTTGCTTACCCGTTTATAGGTTGTTTAAAACCGCTGCGTGCGTAGTGAAAACCCTAGCTCCTGACAAAATAGGACAGGGAAACCCTACCCCAACATAGGGGTGTTTTGGCTCTCACTTATCTGTTATGTGCTTTAGAGTGCGTCTCTACAGGAATGCATGTATCAGTATATCAGTTTGGGCATCAGGCCTGCGGGCTTCAGTTCAGTATTGACAGTATCAGGCCTGCGGGCATCAGATTAGTATATGAGTTTGAGTATCAGGCCTGCGAGCATCAGTTCAGTATTGACAGTATCAGGCCTGCGGGCATCAGTTCAGTATTATGGGTATCAGGCCTGCGGGCACCAGCCAGTATTTGAGGATTAGTTATCTGCGGATATCAGATTCTGTTTTTGGGGATAGTGATACAGGGATAATAATCAGTGTTTGAGGACAGTGTGTATTCAGCTTATTGACTGTGTGTTGTTATGCCCGACTGTGTGTCATGCATTTTATTTTAAGCTGTTATGCTGCCCGTTTATCTGTTTATTTATTTCCTTTTCGCTTTATTTATCTTTTGCTAGGGGTCAGTTTTAGCACAATTGCTTCCAACCCAGCATGCATTCCCCAAGCACTTTGGACACGAGGTCGTTGACTCCATCGATCCGAGGATCTAATCGACGGACAGCCAGTGTTCCATTCTCTACCCCCTGTTACCAGAAGGAAGCAGAAAAAGCGCAGTATATCTGAACAGAGATCACCAGAACAGTGGTTTCCCCCATCAGTGGACAGTTGGACTGAGATCCCCATTGAGACAGATCTGCCAGTAGTTCAGACAAATCAAAACAGTATGACGGCACCAACAGGAGTTGAGGAAATGATACGCCAAATGCAGGAAACTATGCGGGCCATGCAGCAGGATGCTATTCGCCGAGATGAACTCGCTAAGCAACAGGCCGAAATTATGACCCAACAGGCTGAGCTGATTACCAGACTGCAACAACAGAATACAGCATCTGCTTCACACCAAATTCCTCCTCCGGCAGGGGCCCCATTACCTGAGCAGACACCTGCTGTTCAGAACGCTCCTCCAAACACCCAGAATACTGTACCGACTATCCAGAACCCACAAGAGGACACGAATCTTCCAACAGGGCCAGCTCCGCCCCCGCTTCCACCACAACTGTCCAAGGTCCATACATCCAATCACCCGGACTCTCCCTTTGAGGTCGAGGTTGATCATACGGCTCTGAAATTGAGCAAACTAGAGAAGCTCTTCAAGAAATCCCAAGGGGTCAAGGCTATGCCGGATATCGAAGATGGATATACCGAGGAGGTCGTAACACTCCCCGATAGGTTCAAAATGCCACAAATCGACCGCTTTGATGGGTCCGGCGACCCCATGGTCCATATCCGACTGTTTGTAGACATCTTGCGGCCAATGGGCCTAACACGACCACAGAAGCTTTCACTATTCGGTCGAACCCTATCAGGTGTGGCCTCCCACTGGTACGCAAGATTACAAGATGAAGTGAAGAAGAATTGGGATGAGATGGCTGAGGCCTTTGTCACGCAATATTCATACAACACTCAGATCGAGATCACAACCCGTGATCTTGAAACGACAAGGCAAGAGCCCAAGGAAACTTTCTCGGACTTTGTGATCCGATGGAGGGCAAAGGCGTCAATGATGACTTTAAGGCCCACTGACAAAGATCAAATCCGGATGATTGTGCGCAATCTCCACCCAAAGTTGATGCAGAGAATGATTGTAGTCCCCTTCCCTACTTTCGCAGATTTACATGATATGGGGGTACAAATCGAAGACGCAATGAAACAAGGTCTATTTGACCACGACAGGGAACAACCGAGGAGGACCTTCAACCGCAACAACAATGCAGGCCCGAGTGGCGCTGCAAATACGAGAGCCTCGGAAGTTAGTATGGTCACCACCACTCCCCCTCCCCCTCCAAAGCCCATGACTGCCACACCATTCTCCGGCGCGTCCGGAAGCAACACACAAAACAACCGATTCCAACCGCGAGGCCAAAGAACCTTTACCCCACTATATATGCCTCTGACCAAAGTTCTGGGAATATTGATCAGGAAAAATCATTTAAAACCCCTGGAGCCAAAGCCATTACGAAATCCACTCCCCCCCTCTTACGACCCGTCAAAGTACTGCGCGTATCACCAACAACACGGTCACGACACCGACCGTTGTTACAGATTGCGTCATGAGATCCAAGATCTTATTGACAAACAAGTGATCGCGCCTCCTGATAAACCCAATGTCACAACCAACCCTCTCCCACCACATAACCAAGCTCCTCCTCCCAAAAGAATCAATTTTATCCAGACTGGGGTCGCATCTTACGATCCTAGCATCTATATTACACCCGCCCACCTACCCAAGCCAGAGGTGCTCCTCCCCGACTGCACAGACTTCTTGTGCATGGTGGACATCTCCAAAACCCAACCAGAACCGATGGTGGTGACCGTCGAAGATAGGGCAGGGCAGATTTTGGGAGAGAATGAGATTGTTGAATCTGGGACTGGACAGAATTTTGCTGGGGGAGCCTATGATCCAAGCGAGTACATCCTATCAACGAGCCGAATTGGGCTAAGTGTAGAATTGCCAGAGACAGGAGAGCTATGCATGATCCGGGGGGATGGATCTGGGCCATGGGCAGATGATCTGACAGCCGTAGAGGAGGACTTCGCTAACCTGCAATTTTTAGATGACCAGGAATTGGAGGATACGTCAATCAACTGGTATGATTATGAGGGATCAGAGGAGGCCACTGGATGGCTCGAGGATCAACCAGATGCAGTGGGGGAAGCCCAACCAGAACAGAGCCCGGCAGGGGCGGAAGTATCAGTTGTGGCCGGAATGGCCGAAAGTCAAGTTGTATCGCCGGAGAGCGCCGGTGCTAAGAATTCCGCTCGAGACATGGGCATTATGGATACGGGAATCGTTGGACAAACAGCTGTACTGACGCAGCTGGAAAAAGAAAAGTTCGAGGATGCTGAAAAAGCTAGGAAAGCTAAAGGCCCTGAGGGGATTGAAAGTGCTGTGTGCACGAAGACAGAAAATGCTGCGAGCATATGGACAGAGAGCACTGAGAGTGCGAGTGGACCGGAGCCAGACAGGTGTCTGTTGGCTACCAGCGGAATGTGGTGGGAAGACGATGACTTATGTCTTGCCCACACGGATGAAGACTGGGGAAGTAATCAACCGGATGATACTTGGTACCTCGATGAGGTTGACCACATGACAAGAAGTGGGCGGTACTTCAAACCCCCACACCTGGACCAACCCGAGGCATCCGGGAAGGATAGAGAAGCGGAAAGACAGAAGGAGAAGCAGATTGAAGAGGAAGTTGTGCTGAAACAATTAAAGAAGATACAAGCAGACATCTCCATCTGGGGACTGCTAATGGCATCATGAGTACATAGAGAAGCTGTCCTCTCTGCCATGGACAAGTCCAAACTCTCCATAGACACCACGCCTGAACAGCTGGTTGGGCTGGTTTTTCCGGGAGGAGGTTCCCCGGCATTAACCTTTTCGGACAAGGAACTACCGCCTGAGGGCACAAGTCATAACAAACCTCTCTATATTTCTGTGGAATGTAGAGATAAGTGGATACCGGTGGTACTCGTTGATACCGGGTCTGCGATTAATGTCTGCCCGACCAGAACGGCATATGCAATCGGGTTGAAACCCGTGGACTTCGTCCCAACCACCCAAGTGATCAGAGCATACGACAATACCAGCAGAGAAGTGATGGGGACTGTTAAAATTCAAACCAAGGTTGGTCCAGGACAACACAACATCGAATTTCATATCTTGGACGTTCCCGCAACCTTTAACTTACTTTTGGGGCGACCGTGGTTGCACCAGGTCAAAGCAGTCTCTTCCACTCTACATCAAATGCTAAAGTACCCTCACGGGAAAGGGGTAGCAATCGTTTTTGGAAATTCATCAATCCATCCCCCGCCAGAAGTGTCCACACCTGTCTTGGAGATCGAGCACGGCACGGAGGATGTGTTTTTATCGGGGTTCACTTTGGCCGAGGCTCAAGTGGTGCAGAATGTCATGGCTGTGAATGAGGGTATGTATGTTAGTGCTCAATCTATCTACCTCATGAACAAGCTAAAACATACCCCCAGGATGGGATTAGGGAGAAGCGGCCGAAAGGGCGTCTCAATGTTGGCCGAAGTGCCACACAACCCTCACGCCTTTGGACTGGGTTATCTGCCCACCAAGGAGGATTGGGTGAGGAAAGGAAAAGAGATGGCCGGAAGGGCCAGAGCTAAGAAGGCCGGGAAGCCATTTGAGTTAATGCACAGGCCCATCTAGGGTACCCTAAACGGACGTTTCGTCCGGGAGGGGGAAGATTTTCCATTCTGCGGCTTCCCGGAGCCATGGCTAAACGCGGAGGGGACGCGCGTGCCTGGTTTTGAAATCTTCTTCGACATACAATTATCTGGGGATGACGTTGCCGAAGCGCAGACAGACCCACCAACTGAGGTTGAGCAATGTAAAGCAGTGGATCCTGAGAGCACAGAGCTTGAAATGGGGGTAGCACTGGCGAGTCTACTATCAGATCCTCCGATCAGCCAAGAGTGCTTGGGGGATAACTCTTCGGTTTCTGTGATTGGAGATGAAATAGCTGCGGGCTTTCCAGCGCCGATCTTGGATGCATCTATCGCACCTTCTCTCATCTGGCAATATGAAGAGGGCTTTTTATCTACCAGTTCCGGGTCAGGTAGTGAACCGGAATCTGATTCTACCGAATCTTGTGCGTCAGAATCAAATTCCAGCTCAACTGAGTCTGAGTCCGGTATTCCGGGTCAGGTAGTGAGCCGGAATCTGATTCTACCGAATCTTGTGCGTCAGAATCAGATTCCAGCTCGACTGAGTCTGAGTTCGGTATTCCTGGGGGTGATAACCCGGATGCCACAGTCCTGTCTAGGTCGTCTTTTTCATTTTCTTTTGAGTCTGTTGTAACAGAGGAATCTGACGGCTTGGAAGTATTTAATGAGAATGATGTGGATGTGGTTTCCGAGTATTTTTCTGTGCCTTTGATTTATTGCTTAAATCAGGATTTTCAAAATTTTGATGAAAACAGTGAGGGAGAAATTCCCCCAGTTTTGCAACGATTAATTGATCAAGAGCAGGAAAGATTTGTTATACCTTTAATGGATGAAATCACTACTGTGAATGTTGGTACTGAGAAGGACCCGCGGCTGGTCCAGATCGGGTCCACGTTGTCTTCAGAGGAGCGCGAGCGCTTAGTCGCTTTATTAAAAGATTTCAAAGATGTTTTCGCGTGGTCCTACGAAGACATGCCTGGAATCGATCCTGAGATTGTACAGCACCGGATCCCTCTTGACCCCGAGGCCCGACCTATCAAACAGAAACTCAGAAGAATTCGCCCGGACTGGGCCCTCAAGATTAAGGAAGAGGTCACCAAGCAAATTGACGCAGGGTTCCTGCTGGTATCTGAATATCCAACTTGGTTGGCCAACATTGTTCCGGTGCCAAAGAAAGATGGCAGAATTCGGGTCTGTGTAGACTTCAGAGATTTGAACAGGGCCAGTCCAAAGGACGACTTTCCCTTGCCACACATTGATGAATTGGTGGATTTCACGGTAGGACACGCCTTGCTTTCATTTATGGACGGTTTCTCAGGCTATAATCAGATAGTGATGGCACCTGAAGACCGGGAGAAGACTGCGTTCACTACCCCGTGGGGTACATATTGTTATAGAGTGATGCCATTCGGGTTGAAGAATGCTGGAGCTACGTATCAACGGGCAGCAACTACAATATTGCATGATATGATCCATAAAGAGGTCGAGGTGTACGTGGACGACATGATTGTCAAGTCCAAAGATAGAGAGGGCCACTACACCGCCTTACAAAAATTCTTTCAAAGGATCAAGGAGTTTCGGCTGCGACTGAATCCCCAGAAATGCACGTTTGGTGTTACAGCAGGGAAGATGCTAGGGTTTCTGATCACACAAAGGGGCATCGAGGTCGACCCTTCCAAAATCAAGGCCATCTTAGAAATGCCACCACCAAGGACTGAAAAGGAGGTGCGAGGCTTTCTGGGTAAAGTGCAATTCATAAGACGGTTTATTTCTAAATTAACCTTGACTTGTGAACCACTTTTTGGTCTCCTGAAGAAAGGAAAGAAATTCCAATGGGACGGCCGATGTCAAGCAGCTTTTGAGCAGATCAAAGAGTATCTACAGAACCCACCCGTGTTGTCACCACCAGAACCGGGGAGACCGTTGATACTGTACCTTTCGGTAACTGAGACTACCATGGGCTGCATGCTCGCGCAGGAGTCAGAAGACAAAGTGGAAAGGGCCATATACTATCTGAGCAAAAAGATGCTGGATTACGAGACCCGCTATACGCCGCTGGAGAAGGCTTGTTTGGCCTTGGTATGGGCAACCAGGAAGCTGCGGCACTACCTGTTAGCCCACTCTGTAATGTTGGTTTCACGTTTGGATCCCATCAAATATCTTTTCGAGAAACCAGCACTTACGGGTAGGCTAGCTCGTTGGTTGCTGTTGCTCTCCGAATTTGATTTGAAGTATGTAACGCGCAAGTCAGTAAAAGGGAGAGCGGTAGCGGAGTTCCTTGCCGACCACCCGGTTGAGGGGGATGAAGCGGTTGAGTATCTATTCCCAGATGAAGCCATTCTGCACGTCGAAGATGAAACTTGGACGATGTACTTTGACGGAGCGTCAAACCAGTATGGGTATGGGATAGGGGTGTTGCTGATAGCGCCTGATGATTCCCGTATCCCTTTAGCATTCAAGCTCCAGTTCAAAGTTTCCAACAATGAAGCAGAGTATGAGGCATGTATTGCTGGCCTGGAAGCAGCCCTAGAACTAGGGGCAAGACGGTTGGACGTCATTGGGGACTCGAACCTTGTTGTGTCTCAAGCAAAAGGAGATTGGAAAGTTAAGGAGGAAAGGATGATAATCTACCACCAAACCTTGGATTTGTTGATCCCTCGGTTTGAGAAGCTAAATTTCACCCACCTCGTAAGAGAGAACAACAAGTTTGCAGATTCGTTAGCAACTCTATCTTCTATGATAGACATCCCGTCCGGAGTCCGGATGCGTCCAGTCATTATTGATCAGAAGTTCGTGCCAGCATACGAGTCGATTTCCGCCATAGATGAGGTTCAAGACGACAACCCCTGGTATTACGACATCTGGAACTTCTTGGAAAATGAGACATATCCACTAGGGGCAAATGCCAAGGATAAGAGGGCTGTCAGAAGAATGGCTGCTCAGTTTATCATCTGCGGGGGCAAGCTGTACAAAAGGGGCCATCGGGGAATGCATAAGCTCTGTGTAGAAGCTGAAGAGTCAAAACGCCTGATGGAAGCCATCCATGGGGGAGAGTGCGGTGCACACATGAATGGAGTAATGCTGGCCAGGAAGATCCTCAGACAAGGCTACTACTGGTCAACCATGGAGGAGGATTGTATTAGCTTTGTTCGGCGATGCCACAAGTGTCAAATCCATGCAAATCGCATGAACATCCCGCCGTCAAAACTGTACAACATGACTTCGCCGTGGCCTTTTCAGTCTGGGGAATTGATGTGATCGGAGCAGTTACCCCGAAGGGGTCAAACGGGCATGAGTTTATCCTGGTAGCGATAGATTATTTCACAAAGTGGGTCGAGGCCCAATCATACGCGGTGTTGAAGGCGTCGCATGTCGCAAAGTTCATCAGGAACAACATCATCTGTCGCTACAGGGTGCCAAACGAGATAATTTCAGATAATGGTTCCCACTTCAAGAAGGAAGTGATAGACTTGTTGGAGATATACAATGTGACTTTCCATAAGTCATCTACATATCGGCCGCAGACCAACGGAGCGGTTGAGGCCGCCAACAAGAATATCAAGCATATACTGCAGAAGATGGTGGAAACCTATCGAGATTGGCCAGACAAGCTGCCATTTGCTCTGTGGGGCTACAGGACTTCAATCAGAACTTCTACTAGAGCAACTCCATATTCATTAGTCTATGGAATGGAGGCTATTCTACCTATTGAGATTGAGGTTCCGTCGTTACGAGTATTGGCTGAATGCCAGATAGCCGAAGCAGATTGGCAGCAAAGCAGATTCGAAGAACTCATGCTCTTTGATGAAAGAAGACTGAAAGCACTGTACCACATTCAAGGCTATCAACGCAGAATCGCCTGGGCTTTCAACAAGAAGGTTAAGTCCCGGAATCTGAAAGAAGGAGATTTGGTGCTCAAAGACAACCGAGCTCCCATCCACGACCCAAGGGGCAAGTTCAAACCCAATTGGACTAGTCCTTACATCATCAAAGCTATCTGGTCAGGTGGGGCTGTGGTTCTGATGGATCTAGATGGCTTGGAGTTCTCACAACCGATCAATATGGACAAGTTGAAGAAATACTATCCTTGAGAGGCTCGCTAGGCCGAAAACCCGAAAGGGCGACCTAGGCAAAAGTCAGAGCACAAAAAAATTAGAAAATATAAAAAACTGAGCTCGCAAGGTTGAAAACCCGAAAGGGCGACCTAGGCAAAAGTCAGAGCACAAAAAAATTAGAAAATATAAAAACTGAGCTCGCAAGGTTGAAAACCCGCAAAGGGCGGCCTTGGCAAAAGTTAGAGCGCAAAAGGAGAGTGAAAATACTCGAGCGAACCTTATCCTGAACTACGTAAGGCTTGATTCCCATCTTTGGAATACGTAGGCAACTTCACCTTGAAGTTCAGCCATAAACTTTTCCCCGATCAACTCTGTCCATTTTGATCATCTCAGTCATCTTTATCCATCAGCATTTATCGTGATCTCCGGTACAGTGCTGTTCAAACTAGGGGCAACTTTCCGTTGCCGCGACGGTGCAAAGTTACTCAGACTAGGGGCAACTTTCCGTTGCTTTGCAGTGCCGCATTGTTCTTCAGACTAGGGGCAACTTTCCAGTTGCAGGGATCTGGGGTTGTGCATCCCAGTGACAGATCTTCGGCGTGTCCAGTTCTGATCCACATCGAAAATAGTTTTGAAAAGTTTTAATAAAAGTTGACTTTGTTCAAATCAATCTTTTTACGACTGAGACCATTTTTGAATCAAAAGCGGAAAATTTTCAGTACCATAACTTTCAATTTCATTGATTTCGAAATAGAAATCTCCTGCTCTTGCATTACAATCGAGGTTGCTTTTTAGTACATTCGTAAAGAAAACTTGAAAATACTAAATAAGCAATAAATTTGGGGCATAGTTGAATCAAGTATCTCTGCGTCCCCTCCCAGAGCTGGACGAAGCATCTGATGCCAAGCTAGGCCCAACTTGTGCCTCCTCATTGAGCCAATCCAAGCACTCATCGGACAAAGTGCAACTGAAAGAAGAAGCAGGGGCCAGGAGCTCTCTCGTCCTCCATGCTGTGGCATATCGGGCAAGCTGTGCACCCCAGATCGGGAAAGCGGCTGGGTACTCAATTCCCTCCTTTGGGCAGGTCTGATCATGACCAAACTGACGCAGGAACCGGAACGGAAAATAGAATACGCAGTGGGTTAGACCAATCAGTTGGATCCCAATCAGCCGGGACATACTATAGCTCATTGCCGGGAGGTTGAGCCAAGGGCAACGCCAAGCAATGCCGTCTGCGGACAAATTGCACATCCAATCGAACCACCACCTTTCGTCAAGAGCATTGACTAGGCGCTGCCGAAAGAAGTAGCCTCGAGCTGAATAGGCCGGGCAAGAGTCCACGACCTGCAACTTGTCCATTAACCATACCTAGGGGAGGGATGGAAAATGAGAGAATAAATAACAGAGAGATGTACGATGAGAGAAAAGTAAGACAAGGGTTTTGTGAGAAAAACCGAGCCTGAGGGTCGAGTGATGTGAGCAAATATATATGTAAGGTCGGGTGGGAAACATTACCTGCAGCAGCAGTGGACTCCCAGCAAACCTAGTCGCCTCCCGGCGATAGACAGAATCTAAGCCCATCAGTGTCTCGGCCAAGGTCATGGCGATACAGCTCTTTCCTTCTCTCAAACCTTGGGCGACTTCAATCAGGCGAATGCTAGCCCCGCCGAAGCCCGAGGAAAGCAGAAAGTGAGACAACAAACATAAGCAGAGGGCGTGTTGCCGGAAACCCTGCCAATAATGGTTGCTGCGGTCACCGGCGTCGGAAAAACGATGGATCAAGCCGAGGATGTCCAGTTCCCCACTGCAGATCAGAGTTCGAGCATCATGTGCAATGAGCCCACACATCCGCCCTAAAGCCTGAGCGTGGCCAAAACGGAGCTGGGGCAAGATCACTTCAGAGCATTCAGACTCCATCAAAACCTGAAAATCTTCGAAAGTGGGACACATCTCTTGGCCGCCAAAGCTAAAAACATGCGTCACTGGATTCCAGAACCTGGCCGCGGCATGGAGAAAAGGAAGCTGTAGCGGAGTACGGCTCAGCGTGAATAGTGCATTCAAGCCGAAACCTCGGAAATTCAGCTTTTCCGAGCCATCTAGAGAAGAGATCCAAGATGCGACATTTTCTGCGAGAAACGCCTCCATCTTTGTCTAAAACTAAGATGAAATGAATGTTCCCGAAGTTGAGGCTTTTATAGAAGGAAAAACACTATTCACGGGGACACGTGTCAAAAATCTGGTGGCTGCAGGGCAGAGTGACCGGCCGACCACCTTTTCTGGCTGACCAGCCATTTACTTTTTCCAAAACTGGCCGGCCAGCTGTCTCTCTCCACAAAAATGGCCGGCCGGCTCCCAGGGATGGCCGGCAATGCTGCAGTGTATCTCCCTGGCCCTGTTTTACCCTTTGAGGAAAGTTTCAAACATTTCCATGCAACGGGAGAGTCAAAGGCCTTCATCTCCCTCCATTTCGGATGCGTTCCAATGCCCAGATCGTCAGAAGTACACTCTGTTGTTGTTGAGTTTTGTTTATCGAGTTGTTGTTTTGCTTATCGAGTTGTTTGTCGAGCGGACGTGTTTCGTGTTTTTGAGTCATTGCTCTCTGTTTAAGCAATTTTTGTTAAAATCTTGTTTATTTGCGTTGTTGCATTTTGCTTATCGAGTTGTAAACTTCTTAAGGTCCTGTTATATCTTAGTAAGTTGCGTTGCTTAGTTTGTTGCGTCGGTTCACTACCTGACTTGGTGATTACACAATGCGCATTTCCATTCAATTTCATTTTTGTGCAAAATAAAATGATGCGATACGATGCTAAAAGTTTAAAATACAAACACCTTTTCAAAAGCTATTTCATTCCATCATGCTTTACAACGAACAAAGGTACAAGTTTTACGAAAAATAAAACTGCCTAACAATGTGCAAAGTGCTACAAACTACTAGCAAAAAGAAAAATAAAGCAGGAAATAGCAACATCAATGTCCTCCGGAGCGGGAGCGAGAAGCACTCCTCATCCTCTTCTGCGGGACAACCTCCGCACCATCATCATCATCTAAGTCGGAGCTGTCATCTTCAGGATCCCCCTCAGCCTCGCCTCTATTCCCCGAGCCAAAACCGGAGCCCCCCTCCTCAGCAGATGTCTCTGACTGACGGTCGGTAGCCTCCTCCTCCTCTTCAGCATCCTCCTCCTCCTCATCAGGCTCCACCTCTACGATGTGAGCCCTGCGTCTGCGGACAGGCCCTCCTCGAGCTCCTCGAAAAGGCCTAGATGGCCCGGCTCCTCCGGAAGGCCGAGATGACCCCGCCCCCTGAAAAGGCCCAGATGGCCCAACTCCCCAAGGAGGCCCGGGTGGCCTGGCCTGCGACTGACCGGACCATGAAGGCATCTGAAAACAAAGAGTTCAATTCAAATGCATCAGTCCAAATATATACATCAGATGCAGATACAAGCAGAGGCTACGTGAAGTGGGTGCATGTAAATACAGTGTACAAGTGGGGTGTGTATCAAATGTGCTCTACACAAGTAGTCTATCGACGCAGTAGAAATCAGCATGTCATCAGAAGTATGATAAATGCCAGAAAACTGAAGGGTACCTGAATGCCCGCAACAGACAACTGTGCCTCCCTACGCAGGACCATGCCCTCGAGTGTGGCCACCAGTCCAACCACCTCCTCTATGTACCCTCGCACAGGCTGCAAAAATGAGCTCATAATCATCAGTGAACAAAAATGTCTAAACATCTAAATGATGAATGAAAAACAGTGGAGCATACCAGCGGTGAGTCAGGGTCAATGGCGTATCGATCATTGGGCATCGGAGGCTCTAGTGGGATCGGGGTCGGAGAGATCGCCCCATACTGCCACGCCATCAACTCAGTCGGCATATCTGGCCATCCAGGATGAGGATAAGCCGACGGAGTCGGAGGAACCGGTCTACTCCCACCTCTAGATGTACCAGCCCTGCTAGTAGAAGGGGCGTCTGCAGCCCGAGCCTGAGCCTGGCCCGAGGATGACATACCGGCAGGCCTCATCATCGGGATATGAGCTCCCGTCAATGGAGGCATCAAATATATGTGACGGTAAGTGGCGTAGTCCCCCTCCTCAATGTGTAGTAAAGCATCACTACCCAGCATGGCGCCGACTACCTCCGAGTAAGAGAGCCTGTCAGCAGTCCGCATACTGGCTGGGGGTACTGCGGGGAGATCCTGAGAAAGATACCCCCATACCTGGCGCAGAAAGCATTCCCCCAGAAACCAGGCCCTGCCAACCGGCCCTTCGAGCAGGACCCTATACTGGGAGATGTCTGACGCTCCGGTATACTGAAGTCGGAGACCATCACCCAAACACACCCAGGGCTTCCATGTGATCTGCAGATGATAAATGCATAAACCAATCAGAAATTGAGAATATACAGAGCAAGTCAAAGATGAAAATGAAAAGAACTGAAAGTTCTGAGGTACCTCTGAATGTCGCACAGTGTCAAAGTACTGTCGCAGGTAAAGGAGGGTCTCTCGAGGTCTCGGCTGGTGCGGGCCCTCGAATACCAATGAATATGGGGTCACGGGAATCCCTACCACCTCCAACTTTGGGGCTAATGATGGAAAGTATACATAGGCCCATAGCTGAGAAAAGCAGTGCAGAATGTAAGTACGAAATGCTGAGAGCAAAATACAGACTGTAAAAGTGCGCTGTGAGTGCAATGTACAAGTGATGAAAAGCAGAAACGTAAATCAAGAGGACAGAAAGTACCTCCCAGGCTCTCCAGTAGCCGCCAAGTAAATCGCCCTGCCCGCGGGAGGTCGCGCTCATATAAAAGTAAAGGGTAGCCAGGCCGGCGCCACCCCAATCATATCTACTGACCTGTGATAGGTCGACTAGAGCGCTCAGCAGATATAACCCAACTGTGTTCCCTCTGTCGGCAAACAAGGTAGTCCCGAAGAGGAACATAAGGAAACCACGGGCGTACTGCTCCGTCTCTTCGGGACTCTCAGGCACCATCTCCGCCCGCCGGAAGTGGGAAGAGAACCAAGTGTATCGGACTCTCCCAGAGACCCTGTCAACTGGCGGGCGAGCCCCCAATAAATACATCCAAGCGGCCTCCCACTCTCCCATATCCTCATCATAGGGAATGGACCAACCTCCGATGTCTAAGCCGGTCAGCACAGCGAAGTCCACGGGCGTCATGGTCATATCTCCAGTGGCAGAGAAATGAAAGGAGTTGGTGGTGTCCCACCATCTCTCTACCAAGGCTGCCATCAGTGTCCTCCTGGCAGGACAACGTGACAACCCGACGCAGAAGGGCCCAAACCCTGCCAAATCTACCAAGTCTCGGACGCCCTCCGGGAGCTCAGCATACCAGTCCCGCGCGATGGTGGAACCATACCCCCGCACACTGCGGGAACAAACCTGCATTCAGAATGAATACATGTGTCAATAATGAAATGAATGGGCTGTGTGCCAATGAGATGAACTGGGCTGTGTGCCAATGAGATGACCTGGGCTGCGTGTTCAGAAAATTTGAAATTTGGGCTGCGTGTTCAACTTTCAGTTAAATTGTGGGCTGCGTGTTCACTATCTACCTGGGCTGCGTGTTCAGAAAATTTGAAGTTTGGGCTGCGTGTTCAACTTTCAGTTAAATTGTGGGCTGCGTGTTCACTATCTACCTGGGCTGCGTGTTCAGAAAATTTGAAGTTTGGGCTGCGTGTTCAACTTTCAGTTAAATTGTGGGCTCCGTGTTCACTATCTACCTGGGCTGCGTGTTCAGAAAATTTGAAGTTTGGGCTGCGTGTTCAACTTTCAGTTAAATTGTGGGCTGCGTGTTCACTATCTACCTGGGCTGCGTGTTCAGAAAATTTGAAGTTTGGGCTGCGTGTTCAACTTTCAGTTAAATTGTGGGCTGCGTGTTCACTATCTACCTGGGCTGCGTGTTCAGAAAATTTGAAATTTGGGCTGCGTGTTCAACTTTCAGTTAAATTGTGGGCTGCGTGTTCACTATCTACCTGGGCTGCGTGTTCAGAAAATTTGAAGTTTGGGCTGCGTGTTCAATTTTCAGTTAAATTGTGGGCTGCGTGTTCACTATCTACCTGGGCTGCGTGTTCAGAAAATTTGAAGTTTCGGCTGCGTGTTCAACTTTCAGTTAAATTGTGGGCTGCGTGTTCACTATCTACCTGGGCTGCGTGTTCAGGAAATTTGAAATTTGGGCTGCGTGTTCAACTTTCAGTTAAATTATGGGCTGCGTGTTCACTATCTACCTGGGCTGCGTGTTCAGAAAATTTGAAGTTTGGGCTGCGTGTTCAACTTTAAGTTAAATTGTGGGCTGCGTGTTCACTATCTACCTGGGCTGCGTGTTCAGAAAATTTGAAGTTTGGGCTGCGTGTTCAACTTTCAGTTAAATTGTGGGCTGTGTGTTCACTATCTACCGGGGCTGCGTGTTCAGAAAATTTGAAGTTTGGGCTGCGTGTTCAAATTTCAACTATTATGGGCTGCGTGTTCACTATCTATCTGGGCTGTGTGTTCAGAAAATGTAAAGTATGGGCTGTGTGTTCACTTTCGAATTCGGGCTGCGTGTTCGATAGATCAGTGTTTGAGCCGTGTGTTCGCCTCTTAACTAATGTGTACTGTGCGTTCGCAATTAATTAATGAGCCGAATGTTCAGAAATTCGAGTGTTGAAACTACATGTTCAGGATGCAAGCAAAGTACTATGTCATAAGCTAAACTGCGCGTTCAAGCATGGCAAAGGTGCGAAATCTATGAAAAATATAGAAAATGAAGTAAATACCTCTCGAGCCTCATGAGAGAGGTGATGCTCCGGCTCTCGGAGAAGCAGATCCCCGGGTGCTCGCTGGTCAAAGCTAGTGAAGTGACGGAAGACAGCACGAGAGAGGACGTGTGCTGAAGGACGGTACCTCCCGGGAATAAAAGGTCAAGTCCTCGGGGGTAGAGTCATGGGATCGAAATCGTCTCCGGCACCTGGAAAACCTCCGCCGTGGGGAGAATTGCCCGCCATTTTCAAAGAATCTACAAAAGGGAGCAAAAATGAGCAAAATGAGCCAAAATTGGAAAAAGTCAACAAAAGTCAACTCTCGGGAAATGAAAAAGTCAACAAAAGTCAACTCCCGAGAAAATCTTCCAAATATTGAGACAAACTTACCTCAAGTGGCGAAAATGCAAAAAGAAGCTCCGAAACCGAAATTTAATCGCTTCAAAGTGCTTGGAACTGAATGTTTTTGCGAAAACAATTTGCACGGGGCGTTGGAAAACGCGCGTGAAACTCAGATCTGGAGAGGAAAGTGTTGTAGAAGGCAAGAAAGGAAGGGGCCTCGGCTGCCTTTTATAGGCCTCAAGTCTTGGTTGAAGAAGCATGAAGGAAGGAGGCAAAAAAGACCAAATTGCCCTCGGATCTGGCATATGGCCGACCGGCCCCTTTTTCTAGCCGGCCAACTATCTGCTTTTTGGATAACTGGCCGGCCAGCTATCTACTTTATGGGAAACCGGTTGGCCACCTCCCCTTGGGAAGATGAACGGCCGGCCATGTCCCCCACATGCCCACCTAGCTCTCTGCAAATTTTGAGGAAGATCGGAGTTCCCGAGACCTGAAAAAGTTCAAGAAAAGTATACTTCCGGTCGCGAAATAATCCGCCGGGACTTCAGCTTCAAGTTCTGACATGTGTCTCATCATCATTCATCGAAATCAAAGTGTATCCTTTTTTTTTTAATGAGTTGTAACCTTCCAGGAAGTGGATCGGAGGCCGTAATTGAGTTACCTTCGCCGAAACACGCGTTTCCGTGCTCGTTGTTTCATGACAAACGGACACCCTGATTCATGCTCGTGTCACATTATCTTGCATTCTCATGAGTATACCTGTATTAACATGCACATTTCTTGATATTGGCATACCTCTATGTTTGAGCATACGTTGTCACGCATGTTCCACTCTTGCATTGCGATGCATACACTCACCGGCACTGCGTGTGTCGAACTTTCGGAATCACATTAAATATATGTTGGTAGCATGTTGTACTTGTTGCAATTTCTTTCTTTTGCAGGCACGATATTGTATGTACGGTTCAATTGAGGCTGGTGCGACCAGACGAATCGCGCAGGTATCGTATCTTCTCCGTGTGAGACGTGGCGGGGATTGAATAATCCTCCGCATTCTTAACTGCATGAAATGTAGTTGTTGCTTTGCATTCTTGCTTAAAACTGTTGCATCTATTCGCGAATACTTGCTTCATTACAGCTTGCTGCATTTGCATGATCATTGGGTTACCTTCGGCTTCTTGCATATCATTTGCATTTTGCCCCTGCCTGCGGGCATGCCTGCGGGCACATTTCTGTTTACCTTGTACGTTTGTCTAAGTCTTCGGCCTTGTCAAAAATGGGTCGTCTCTGGGCTTTGACACTCACTCCCGTCACTTGTGACTTCCGAGTTCTGTCAAAGAGGGGCAACTGTAGACACCCCATTTTTGACCGACCTTAAGACTCAGACGTCACCGATTGAGCGCTTGGTGATGTTTCATAATGTGCTCGTTCAGAAGTTTCAGAGTCGCGGCCGTGAGCCCTGCCTCCGGACTTCCGAACCCTCTTTTGTACTTTGCCTCGGTTTGCGAACCAGGCTCGATTTTCTTTGTTTCTTTTCCTGAGGGAAGGGAGAGGTCCCGTAGACCATCTCTCAATATCCGTAGGCTACATTTGGTGGCCGTAGGCCATTTTTCCCATTTCGGAGTCCGGTTTCCGATTTTCGGAGCCGTCAGGCCGTGTGCCTCGGTTCGGGACCGCTTAACCATCTCCTATTGCTCCGATTTTTGGCATACTTCCTATTTTCTCCCTTTTGAGGGACACTGGGGTCTGAGAAACCCACTTCGTGGCCGAACGCCACTTTCGGTGCTTAATAGCCCATTTTCGGGACCCCGAACTGCGTGTTTTGGCCCCGGAACTTTCATTTTGCAACGGTTTTCGTTCATTTTTGGCAGGTACCTCTGTTTTATCGCCAGGAAGGTCATTGAAGGGTGGGAGGCCAGCAATTGTTGCAGCAACCAGTTATACATCCTCCGACGCCCTCCGGCGCCCGTTTTTCACACTTTCGGGCTAATGTTGAACCCCTTGGGCCCATTTTCTCGAACTTTGAACCACATATTTGTGATGTACACACATGGGAGGACCCTAAAAGTTGGTGGCCGGCCATTAATGCTACTTGACCCTTTTGACCCCCTCCTTCCGGGCTAATGTTGAACCCTTTGGACCTTTTTTCTCGAACTTTGAACCACATATTTGTGATGTACACACATGGGAGGACTCTAAAAAATGGTGGCCGGCCATTAATGCTACTTGACCCTTTTGAACCCCTCTTTCCGGGCTAATGTTGAACCCCTTGGACCCACTTTCTTGGACTTTTAACCACATGGTTGTGTTGTACACACATAGGAGAACACCATCAGTTGGTGGCCGGCCAGAAAATCTGATTGACCCTTTTGACCCCTAGCCGGCCGGCTAGGGGGTGTGGCCGGCCGGCCACCTGGAGCAAAAGTACCTGGCCGGCCGTGTTCCTTGCACTGTGCACTTTACAGCTGTGGGGCAATATCCCCCAGAAAAGATATTTATCCGGGGGATATTTTGTGGGGGAAAGTTTCTCTCCTTTTCCCCCACCTTTACACCCCCTTGTTGGCCTATATAGCAAGCAAGATATATCCTTTGTTGAGGTTGAAAAACTTCACCTTCAAGCATCCATACAAAAAGCCATCTTTATCCCTCTCATTTTCTTAAAAAACCTTAAGTCCCTAAGCACCATTTCTTCTACACCACCAAGCTCTACCACCACCACCTCATTTCCAGCAACAAGGAAGGCTCCTCAAAGGCAAAAGGAGCTGCAAATTGGTCCAAGAAGCAACAAAAGTTTTAGTCTTCAAGGCAAAACGAAGAATCAACAACTTTTTGGGGTTTGGCACGCATTTCAAGAACAGGTGTAAACAGAGGCTAATCGGGGCATTCCGGTGGATTTCCGCGCAAGACAATCCGGACATGCATCATCCATCAGAAGCAAGGCAGTCCCTGGCTTGCACGCCAGTTTTATTTGCTTTTTTAGCTAATTCATTAATTAATTAGGAATTTGTATATTTTTCGGACTGTAATATTCTTTTATTCGGGACTGTAATATTTGGACTGTATATTTATTTGGACCCTCTGCGCGAGGGCACAACTGTAATAAGTGTGCGTGAGTGTGATGTATGTCTTCCAACCCCACGTCTTTCTCCCTTTTATTTATCCGCTTATGATGGTTAGATTAGGGCATATTTCCATTAGCATACAGTATGACGGCATGTTTGCATCATTCATCTGTTTGGCATGCACCGGGCTCGGCGCATCATACTAACTGCATTGTACTTTCAATTCCAAATTGAATACATGTTAGTTGTAACATTTCATATGCCATCTTAGAATAGCCGAGCCTGCTATAGTTGCATTTTGCATGTGTTGCATTAGGTATTTTTGTATACTTAGGATTCATGCATGATTTCTAATGTAGTTTCTGTTTTTGGCTTGGAGTACTCGGTAAGTTTTATGCTTTAGCATCCTTGCATGCGTGTGAGTGACTGCCATGAATAGCATGCTTACCATGAGGCTATGTGCTTATATGATATACTTGCCTGAATGCCTGTGGGTGAAGGTTGGGTTATCTAAACTGGAATAAATCATCAAATGTTTCAAGCCTACTTGCGGGTAGCAAACCATTTTCAAAAACAAACATGAAATGTTTCGTCCCAATTCAGACGACCCGGTCTATATCTGTATGCTGTGCGTATCACATAGTAACCTAGGCTAATAACCAGAATAAGAACTCACAATGTTTTCAAAAATTGATATCATGGTTAGTAGAGGCCGGTCTATGACCGGGCAAGCGGGGGTGCTCACGAAGTGACCTTCCCCAATTGTACCCAAGTTCCCGAGCCGAGGCAACTTTAGTGATGACGGACACGTGGCCTTTTGGCACCGAGTCAGGGTTTCCTAAATTTCCCAAAAATAAAATATTTAGGTGGCGACTCTGTATCTGGCAAAGCAGTCCATGTTTGCCACTTCTTTCAAAAAAATCAGTTTTCTCAAAAACGATTTGTCGGATTTAGACTCTTTGGTTCAGACTTAGAACCATGACAAATTTGAGAGTCCTCAGCTGTGGTGACCCCAATATGAACGGAACGGGAGCTCGTTCCTCCCCGGGGCGTTCGGGGACGTCTACAGATGTAAGCCTATTTATAAAGTAGATCAATACAATTATATTTTCTCCTTGAGAAAGGTTCTATCAAAAAGTTAACACGAAGTGATTTCTTGTTTTATGATTTTTTTAGACTACGTTTAGATAATGGATCTGAGTAAAAATTCAAAAGGAGAAATGAAATATGAGTTAAAATTCAAAAGAGAAATGAAAATGTGAAAACATTAATGAAATATGAATTAAAATTGTTATCTATTTTTCTCATCTCTTTCTTTTCTTTTCTTTTCTTTTTTCCTTTCTAAATTTCTCCCTAAATCCATGATTCAAATATAGTCCCACAAAATATGATATAGATGCCTTTGAAATCCTATGTTTGTTCGTAAAATTAGTTGAGTTGCTTATCCCATGTGCTTAAATACAAAATTTATTTTACAATTAACTTCATAGTTTAACATCTGAATTCCAAATAGAAACTACAGTAAATAAATAAATTAAATACAGAAGGGAAGTCGCCCTAAACACTAAAAGCACATAGTTTAGCAAAACCGTTTTGTTCTAGTCCCAAAAAATAAAAATAGAAGTATGTTTTGATGGAAAAATCCAAGCACAAAGAAGAATTCTGAAGAGGAACCAGTAGATAGCTGGGATGGAAAGGAATATTCCCAGAGCAAAACTTTGAACTAGTTTTGATCTTGTTTAGCCTCACCAGTCCAATAAGTTTTGACAGCAAGAAGAATTTTCTCAGGGTTAAATGGTCCGCTTTCATGGTCCATAATCTGGCTCTTCCATCTCATTCCATCTGTTATACTTTTAATCTTCACAAGAACCTCTACCACATCTCTAAATACTACTGTCCCTTCTGGTCGCAGGATTCTATCCATCTCTAGCAGAATATTCGTAACGTCGCACCTTTCAATAAAAAATAAAATCAACTCAACTCAAATCAAATCAAATCAAGAAAGAAAAAATAATAATAATGTCGATCATCAGAGAGATCACAGATAAAAAATGGAAGGATGGATTTTATCGTGTTATGTATGTAGTAGTATGTACCTATCCTGGTAAATACTGAAGACACCAGCTGCATGGATAAGATCATATGTTCGTGGATAGGTTGAAAATGCCTCGCACCAATCATGATAGGTCCCAATGAAACCCCGTTCATAGATGAGTCCAAGAGTGTCGTGATCTGAACTTGAATCGGCTGGGACAACATTCATTACCCACACAGGATATTTGGTTAGGGCTGCTGCAAATCCTCCTAGGTATGCATTCATGTCCATCACATTCCTGTATCGTCCTTGAGGTAAGGCGCCAATGATACGCTTGTAGTGTGCCACCCTCTCTTTCCACACCTCATTATCCTCATGGAATTTCTCTACAGTAATCCCACTTCCACTAGTACTTATCCTCGGAGGAATGGCAAATGCACGCTGCGGCCATTTCTCTAATGCACCCCCTGCAATATCATGTAACCCTCTTACCTCCGGCATTGGGGTGATGCACTTCTCCATGTCTTTGTACCTTTTTTCAATTTTTTCAAAAAAAATTATGTGGAAGACAAGAGTTACTAGTAATTAGAAAGAATACTAAAAGAATTTCAAGTGAGTAAAAATCAAATAAATAAATGTTAGTAGTAGGTAGTACCAAGCTGCATCAGCATTGTCTGATTTGCATATGTGTGGAGTATGATAAATCTTCCTGTTCTGTATGCACTGAATGTGATTATTGGGTTTTTGCCAAATAGCGAGGTCACCCTTTTCAATGACTTTCTTCCAGCAGAGGCGTTTGGCAACATCCTCAATAGAATCCTGCTCTTGTTTCAAATCTTCTTCTGTTCTTTCCCATCCTTTCCAGTATTTCTTCCACCGGATTGGAGGCCCAGATAGTATCCAATAACCACCAGGCCTTAGAACTCTGTCCACTTCTATTAGATACATTCCATCTATACCACAACGATATTTATCATCATCATCATCATCATCATCATCATCATCATTATTACAATTAAAAGAAGAAGAATAAGAAGAATTAGGATTAATCAATTTAAATGAAGGACATTTGTTTTTGTTTTTGTTTTTGTGTTTTTTACCATTTTTATTCCAAGGGATCAAGCAACGGGAACAGTGAGCCATGTCAAAAGCCCTTGCAGGATAAGGAAGTCTCTGGGAAGCCATGATCCCAATCATAGCAGGAACTCCTCGCTCTAATGCAAACCAAACCTGTGCTTCGTGTGTATCCCTTGGTGCAAATGACATGGCTATGATGTTCCTCTTCAACAGGTATGCTCCCCAACTAGCAACCTTTCATCAATTGATCATTATCATTATCGTTATCATTATCATTATAATTCATTAATACTAATAAAATAAAATAAACACTAGTAGTTTAATTTAAACAAAACTTACTCCACAACCAGTGTCAATGGCAGTCCTGATTTTCCCACTGTTAAGAGGAATTAGCTGAGCAATATCATCAATGTAAGCATCAGCTCCACGAGGGAACATGGTGCCTCCGCCTGGGAATCGGAAGCGATCCCCCTCCACTTGGATCCAGTTCTGAATAGCCTTCTCAATGCTGAGTTCTTTATGAGGAATGTTGTCGTACCACGCATAATCTCTGCTCTGAGGCCATTTGAAAGGTGCCTTGTAGTTTGGCGGAGGAGGTATTAGGCACCGGAGGAGCTCTTCCTTTGTAGGGCAATGTCTCTCTCTGTATTTCAACATGCTGCGATCGAATTTCCGCCCCCTTTGTGGATCTTGGCACGGAGTGTATTCACTGAAGGACATATCACACGGTGGGAATTGCTCGATGGTCCCCCCAGAGCTATTCACCACCAATTCATGATGCCTTTCAAAATCCAGTGGGGAATCAGATGCAGATGCAGGTTGCCCATTTCCGTCACCACACTCAACTCTGTTGTAGACTTCAGATCGGGCAGACGGAGCAGTTGTACTCTGCCAAGCCCCCAAAATATAGAACAAAACGCAGAGGCCGCCAACACCCAAGATCCAAGTGAGACGCTTCCTCTTCGATTCCAGCTGGTGAGGCTTTGGTGATCCATTATACTCCTTTCCCATTTTCAACCTACAAAATAATAATGACTTAATCAAACTCTCTCTCTCTCTCTCTCTCTCCCTTCAATTTTATACTCCCAACACTTGGAACCAATTAATAAGAACAACAAATAACAACTGTGCCAGTTTCAGAAAATGATCTTGCAGAACGACATTATAGATTAGACTATATATATATATGAAATGGGAGCAACTTCCAGAGAAGTAACAGTGATAAATTCAGAAATCCTACACCAACCCATCAAACTCTGACGAAATCGTAGGCATAAAAATTGAAAAAAGAAAAAGAAAAACTGAGATTCGCATCACAAGGGTGAAGGAGGTGAGACATTCACTGAGAAAAACAAAAATACAAAAACAAGTCCAATGTCATCATGATAATCAATCAGTATGCAATACAATATAGGGGAAAATGCTAAATACTTTGAGAATCAGAAAACACCAAGTCAGAACACATTTTATTAGCAGATTATACAACTCCACATACATAATTTCAGTCACTAAACTAAACAGAGAAAACCCTCCCTCTCAAACTTTTTGTTTGTTTCTGCAAACTTTTTCCTTCACTACCAAGTAGATGGGGAAAAAATTCCAGCAAAAATCCAAGCAAGCAAGAAAAAGAACAAGAAACTTTAAACCTGATAGAAACCCATACCTAATAATATAATCAGAAGCTATCAACAGAATATTGATAATTGAACTGACAAGAAAAATGGGTATATGCCTGATGTACTTACTATATGGTTTATGGAAAGTAAGATGCAACTTTTGTCTATTTACAATGTTAAAAAAATGAAAACAAAACTTGGAAGAACAAGATTAGAAGAAGCATAGAAGACGTACTCCGAGAAAAATGACAGTGAGGACGTCCTTCTTTCAGTGTAAATGGTGATTGCTTATCTCTTTGCTTGTTCCATCATCTGGTTTCATGTCCGAAGGATCTCATGTTTTTATTTTTATGTTTATTATTTTTAGGTAAATTACACTTACACCCCTTGAAGTTTGGATTTAATACATATCACTCCTAACGTTTGAGAAATTACATTACCTCTCTGTCATTATAATTATTTAGACAGAATGAAGATATTGAACTCATGCACTCTCTCTTTTTTATTTTGTTTTACTTTCTCTTTTTTTCTCCATTTCCTTTACTTTTTTTTTTAATATAATTTCTTTTGTTTTTCTATTAAGAGTTGTTATCTTTTATATAAATAAAGGAATTTGTGAAATGAGATTATTAACTACAGAGGTGAAAATATAATTTTTAAAACATCAAAAAATAAATAATAATTAAACCAAATTTCAAGAAGTGTCAAAGTAATTTATCCTTTATTTATTTTTTATTTTTTTTGTTGTTATTTCTTTAATCTCTCCGCTTTTAGAGGGGAAAGTGCCAATGCTGTATTGACTAGTAGGAAAGGTAGCGTGGATTTAGTCCTAAAGACTCTATTTTTTTTTATTATTAATCATTATTTATTTAATTTTTTAAGAAAGAAAAAAGAAAAGACACGGCTAAAGTCTAGAGGGAGTGGGTGGTATGGAGATGCTTTAAGTGATAACTGACAAAACAAGAAAAAGGAAAGAGAAAAAAAAGGGCAGCAGCATATGTCTCCTCCTCAGACACCCGACTGACCAGCCTCAAAAAGCTCCCAACCCCATCCCTCGCTCGCTTATACCCCACTCACCACCACCTCTTTACCTCCACTCAATTATGAGTAATGCTACACACCTATCTTTTTTAATTTAAAAACTAAATTCTTTTGAGAGCAGCCTAATTGGTTTGGAGGGAGTTCTTAAGTTGTTATTGACATAACATTTGATGTCGATTCGATTCTCTTTTTTATTGCGTAAGTCTTGATTTAAGTGGAGTTTGTATTAAAAGGTTAATACAAGTTCTCAAGTTATACTCTTTAATTTGGAACGAACAATAGAGACACTTTAGTGATCTCGACTCTAGCTCTATCTTAAACCTGTAGAACGATGTGAGGATTTTCTTGTATTAAAAAAAAAAATTAGAAATTACTCAAAAATTAATTTTCATCACATCCCACATAGAACCCAGACTATATAAATTAATTTTTATCACACAATCACTCACCTAGAATTTTCTAGGTGAATAAAGTAGATTTCTATACTTTTCCCTCAATTATCATGCCCAAAAATTATAACATATATATATATACATATATATATAAAATGCTACAACGTGAATACAAAAGTTACAATTTCTTTTTTTTAATAAAAATTAAAATTTTTGTGATGAAAGTTTTTATTTATTTATTTTGCAGATTTGATGGCGATTCATATAAGATATTATAATGAAACCCGATGAATTATAATCATAATAATGAAAATTAATTACAATACAAACTATGTAGATGGAGATATTTGAACTACTGTTCTCTTAGTGCGAGAGTTCTAGGCAATTAGACTGTAAAACCCAAGTTATGTGTAGAATTATTTTATTGGATAGATTAGTAATTAAATTAATTTATATGGGTCATTTAATAATATCAAAGAATTAGTTATGAGATGTCATTATAATTTTTATTACTTATATGAGTAATTTTGTAAATTTGAGAAATTAGGTTAATAAGTCCACATGTTGTAGCTTTAAGTCCTGGAAAAAAAAAAATAAAAAATAAGAGAAACAAAAAAAAAACAGAGGCTGGTGAATTGCTATGGAGGGTTTTGGAGGCAGCAAGGGTTTGAAAAGGTAAAAGAGAAAAAAAGAAAAAAAAAAGAAAAAGAAAAGAGAAGAGAGGTTCAAGTGAGGCTACAATAGGAATTGGAGGCAGTACGTTGGGACACCCATTGGTTAAGGTAAAAATCTTCCTATACTTTTGACTCTTAAGTTTATTTTGAGGAATTAAACAACCAACGCATTATGGGGATTTGGAAGATTTGTAAGTGCCTACTTAGGTTTTGAAAATTGGGTGTAAAGTGTAAGTGTAATTTTGGGTGGGTAATAGAACAGTGGAGTTTTGTATCATGGGTAAGGGTGTGTTTGGCTATAAAGTTCGGTTGAATGGTTTGGTCACTTGGATATTAAAGTAATGCATTAATCTAATATGGTGGGGCTTTTGTGGGTGTATGTAACATATAAAAATATTAATTTATTTGAGGTTTTATTTATTAGATTTATGTGATTGAATTGGTGGGGCTGGGTGTTTGGAGTTGGTGCTGAAATATTATTTTTAAGCGTTTGAGGTAAGTAACCATCTATAACTGTTGGCTCATTTTTATTCCTATTGAATCATTTAAAATTATAAATATTTATTTATACCTTTCATGTTCTCTTAAAATAAAATATAGGTCAAGTATTAAACAATATCGAATATTATTATGAAAATTATTTGAATACTTTGTGAAACTATTCTGAAAATTGTACCAAATGTTTATTATGAAAATATTAAATATTTTATTTAAAAGTTGTGTACTTTTTGAATTTTGAACATCACTTTAGTCTGACTATGATTTGAACTCTAGCCAATGAGAGTTATTTATTGGCACATAAACTAGTTTCTTTTGGGGCTTTACCACCGGTCTATATGTGGTTCTAGGTCTTGTCACGAGCTAAGTGACCGTAGTCACCAAGACTTGGGCTTTGTGAATCAAATCATTGAACCATCTGAATATCGAACCATTGATTTGAACAACAAATTTACTTTGAATTATCTTATTGGCTTTTCAATTAAAATGTATTGTACATTGTTTATTTTCAGCTATGAAACCATCTTACAAATAATTGTTTATTTATTGAATTGTAGCAAAAATTATATTTATTGGTTATTGACTATTTATTTATTTTGTATACTTGATCCAGTTAGCAGTGATGGTTAATTATTTGCTAGGCTGTCTAGCTTACCCTTATTTTATTTTTTTCAGATTCCGAAGAGTAGAGCTACATGGGTTTTTTACTTGTAGGAGTGCCGAGAATATGATTACGATTTTAATTTACTTTGGGTTACTCGTTTGTTAGTGGATTATAGTAGTGGACTTGGTGGATAATTTCATATGGCAAGGATGGTTTATTATTTATGGATTTTGGCATTATGATAATTTAATATTTAATTTGTGTATTCTATATTGTTGGTTTATTTAATTGGACTTTTACCCTTGCATGCTCACTTAAATGAGTGTGCGGCGTTGTCACGAGGCTTGGGGTGTGACATAGACTAACCCCGTTGGTTGAAGGAATAAAAGTTATAAATGGTAAAATTATGATCTGTATCCCAAAAGTTATGAACGACAAATTTAGTAAAAATTATACTTCTTATAATGAGTAAAAAATTATATTTTTTTTTATGATAAAAAATTTACTTTTTGTACAGGGTATATATTGTATATCCATCAATAACATTTCCCAAAGAATATATATTTTTACAAGTATTATTGCTATTGTTTTATTACCATGCACTTACTTTTTTATGGAGCTTTGCTGCTTTAACATACAAAATAAATAAATTACAAATACATCTAAGATTTATTAAAAATGTAGATTCTCTCTTCATATTTAAAAAATTACATTTATCCCTTTAGGTTTTCAATCACATAACAAATGACCACATCAATTAATCAACTGTTACATCAAACTAAAAGAAGGTATGACGTAAATAATAATTCTTGTTTAAGAAATACCTATACTAACTTTTATGAAATTAAACACTTTATTTATTTTTTATTTTTTTCCTAACTCATCTTCCTTATTCCCCATTTTCTCTTAGTAACACCATTTTACTGAATTATCTCACCACCCTCTCCTACTTTTGGTCAACACTACTGTTATTATTGTCTATAAGCATTTGGTGTGTCGTCGAGGAGAATTAGAGAATATTATGGTAGTGTAGAGAGAGGGATTATAAGCATTTGGTGTGTCGTCGAGGAGAATTAGAGAATATTATGGTGGTGTAGAGAGAGGGATTGAATGGTGGGTAGATGCAAATGAGAGTATTATAATAATTTCATTTTCGTAATAAAGGGTATTTGGATAATTTTATTTTATTGTTAGATTAGTTGAAGAAAAAAAATTCTAATGAGACATTTGTAAATTTCTAGAAGGTGAGAAGGAAATTCTTATTTTTAACAACACTCAAAGGTGCATTTGTAATTTATTGAAAAAGTAAAATAAAAAAAACAAAACAAAAACATGCCATGCATCTTTCTAAAGCAAAATAAAGCTTACATGGCCTCACATTTGTATTTGATGTTAGGGTGATTCTATTTACACACCAAAAATCTTTTCAGTACACACCACTTGCTCAATTCACACCACACATAAATTATGGCTTTTAATACCAAATTACCCTCACCTTCTCCAACAAACCCTAACCCTAACCCTAACCCTAACCCTTGCCCACTGCCAGCTGTCAGCCACCAACCACCACTCATTTCCTCTTCTCATCATAGCCATTGTCAAATAATACCAAATTACCCTCATCTCCTCCGCCATCCCCTAACTCTAGCGATCCACCCCCTGCCATCTCCATTGCTCCGTTAACCCTACATCACCATCACCACAGTCCAGATCTAGAAAACCCAAATCTCTTCTCCTCATCGCATGCTTGCATCATTAACACTGCACCAACATCACTATCGTTGCATCATCTGGGCCGCCCATATCTCTCTCATTCTTTTTCTCTACAAACTCTAGATCTAAAAGACCCAGGCCCCTTTCTCATTCGCACGCTCGCCTCTTTCACTATAATAAAAGAGTGGTAGGAGATGAAAGCCGCAGGGAGTGAGGGAAAGGAGATGGAGCTATGATGTTGACTAGGAAATGAGAGGGTCATCGAAGGGTTATTGTAGAGGAATGCGATGTTGGAGGTGGTGGATCGTTAGGGTTTGGAGGCGCGATGGTGGTGGGTCACTAGGGATGGTGGTTACTAGGTGGTGGAGGCAACGATGAGGTAGAGAAGGAGGTGACAACAGCAGCGATAGGGCTGAGGGTGACGGCTGGTGTGTGATGAGAGGATTTAGGGCTATAGTGAAAATATTGGGAGCATGAATTATGCGCTCGAGCAATCTCACCTACAAACATGCAAGATACTAGGAGCTATGCATCTATGCTCAAGCAACCAAATGACTGCTTGAGTGGTCACCCGGACAAACTGTTACAACTACTATCTTAAATAAAATAAAACACCAATATCTAAAAAATATGAGATTTCATAGGAATGTTTGCAACACATCTCTAACCTTTGAAAATCATTTCAAAGACGGTTCTAAAGGTCTTGGAAACATTTTTAGCTAACAAGGTATGGGGTTAGGTACTTTCTATTCATCCGTAACTTGTTCTTGAAGAAACTAAAGCGACAGTCTTACTTTTATCATCGGGATCTTTTGGAGATTGCCCAATTCTTAATGTCAGTTAAAATGGGGTGTCTACAACTATTCCTCTTCGACAAAACTCAGTACGTCATTTCAATGACATGAGTAAATGCCAAAGCCCAGAGATAATCCTTTTGATAAGGTTGTAAGACTTAGGCTAACAAACATGCGAATGTAGTTGGTTAGACACAAAGGGTTGCCTACATATCCCTTTGCAAAAAATCAAACCAGCGTAATTCAGGAGCTAAATGCAAATGAGATGCTGAGTTGAAATCTCGTTTTAAAAGTTGGACTTACATGCTTTACACAACCAATTTTTGGGAAGTGTGCAACACAATGCTATGCAAAGGAATGTTGATAAAGATTCAGAATAGTAGTAGGTGAGGTGAACTCAAGGTGCACATCCAAACACGTTTCTCATGAATGGAGAAAAGAATGAATGTTCGTGATAAAAGAGTTGCACATGATCAACAGTCTTAGCAATTAAGAGCCCCAATCCCAACTAGCAGTTAGTAAAGGTGAACCTAAAGTGCACACCTAAGCATGTTTCTCATGAGTGGAGGAAAAAATGAATGTATGAAATCAGAGACTTGCATATGACCAATAATCATAGCAATTGAGAACTCCAATCTTAACTGACAGTTGGTAAATGTGAACTCAAGGTGCACATCCAAACACATTTCTCATGAGTGGAGGAAAGGATGAATGTAGAGTGTAACTAAGAACTTACGTATGATTGACAATCATAGCAATTGAAAACTCCAATCCCAACCCATAGTTGGTAAATGTGCACTCAAGGTACACATCCAAACACATTTCTCTTGAATGGAGGAAACTTATAAAAGCATGTAACCAAGGACTTGCATATGACCAGCAGTCATAGCAATTGAGTACTCCAATCTCAGGCGGCAGTTGGTAGAGGTAAACCCAATGTGCACATCCAAACATATTTCTCGTGAATGGAGGAGAGGATAATGATAAGCAAGCTAGATGTGTTTCACGCGAAAAGGTGAGTGTTACAAAGTGCAGGATATGTGGATGGCGAACGCGTTTCACATGTGTGCCGCTAGGGATTGATGCTTTGATCGAAGGCCAAGTCATCATCCCCATAATTTTGAATCACAAAACATGAGCATATGCGGACAATGATTTCAAAAAATTATGTTAAACAGTTTTCGAGCCCTGTTTTGATAGTTTTCTGATTTGAAAGGCAGGAGTGGTCATGTCCCAGTGGATGAGACCAATGTAAATGCACTAGTTTGAGATTTACGTGAGTTTTCTAAGCCAAGGTTGATTCGCAGCTTTTTTCTCTATACCTGCAGTTTTTTCATTTCGCTGCAACTTTCTTTTTGTAAGAGGAGCTAATTTAAGCCCATTAAATTAATTAGGCCCAATAGCCCAAGGTTAGTGGGCCCGAATTTATCGCAAGTTCAAGATTGGTGGGCTCGGATTTATCGCCATCAAACGGGCCAAATCGCTCTTAGCCTCGAAAGGGTTCGGATCCACGAACCTAGAGACTTACTCAAGCCCGGACTCGAAAGGGTATTAAGCAAGCCTAGAGATCCGAGGCACTCGGACTCGAAAGGGTTCGGATCCACGAACCTAGAGGTCCGAAACACTTGGCTTCGAACGGATTCAGACGCAATCTAGAAGTCGCTCCGTTAATGAGTCCCAGAACACTTGCGGGCTCGGAGCTTTCCGGGGTCTACGTACCAGAACCATGGGCGTAATGGAGTCCGAACAAAGGACCCGATCCCGAGGACGGTGAGTGGAGATAAATTCACTCTTCGGTTAAACTAGCCTATACCCGGGTCGAGGTGGCACGACCCCGGGGGGTCCATGAGACTCGGCAATACTTTGCGGCAGGACGTCCTCTGGGACTACCCCTGACCCTTTGGGATGATTGGGGATCATTGGTTAGGTGTGGCTAAGAAGAAGGGTTTGCCGAGGGATTGATCTCCTCTTCGAGGTTTTCTCATCCTCGGAGAAGTCACCTCCTCGGAGAGGTCACCTCCTCGGAGAAGTCACCTCCTCGGAGAGGTCACCCCCTCGGACAAGGTGGTTAGAGAGAATATCCCCCATGTGCCTTGCACATGGGCTCCATCCTACATCATGAGGTGCCTATAAATAGCACCCACCCATAGCTTTACAAGGGATGGATTTTGGAGATTTTTAACTCTTGGGAAAGAACTAATTTCCCTTCTCCATTATCAACCTTGAGAGTGAAAGTGGGAGATCAATGGGAGAGCCTTGCCATTATTCTATTCTCTAGCCATTTTGCCTTCTTCTTCACCCAATCTCTTATCTCCATCATCTCCTTTGTTGTTGTGTTCCTAAGTTGAGATTATTGGAGAATCTAAGCCTCTCATCATATTCTAGAGAATTCGAAGTTGTTCTTCAAGGATCTTCAAAGATCTTCGAATTTTCCAACTCCTTTCTTGAACCCTCTCCTACACTTTTATCTGCAGGTTTCAAAACACGGTGGTCGCGCAATAATTATGCAGTCGAAATCTATCTTGTATTCTACAAGACCTATATAGTTGTTCGTGTTTTACATGTATTTGGATTGGGGTGTAGATTCTGGAATCTACGATTTGCCTATAAAAAAAATTAAAAAAAAAAAAAAAAAAACCTTACGAGAATTCTAGTGACATGAGATTGGAAATGATGTAGAGATGTAAGAGAGAGACGAAAAAACAACCACGGGCACTAGGTGTGAGTAGGAAAGTGAATGTGGCTTCAGGGCTCAATTGTCATTTAGCAGGAAAATGGGCATTGTTTCAGGGCTCAGCTAATGGATTTCTCTCTCTTCTGTGGATGTAGGAAAGTTTGTGTCAAACTACGTAAATTGTTGTGTGATCATTGTTTTTCTTTTTGATATGTGCATGATTGTGCTTCCATTTGAGTTCGGAGATGCGGATTTGCAACTTGTACTAGTCCAAAATGTTATTATTTATAATGTTTTTAGCAATTAATTTATGGTTGACACTGCAAGTGCTACTTACTAATTCATTAGTACCCTTCATAGCTATGAAAATTACATGGAGAAATTTTTCATAAATCCCTTTTTACCTACTTATGTTTCATTTAGTCCACATTATTTTTTTATGTTCTAATAAGTCCTATGGTGACATAATTACCAAAATACTCCTAATAATATCCACATTTTAGTGTAAATGTTCTGTGATATGAATGTTCACACCATCAATGTGAATTAACATGTCAATGTGAATATTCACATTGTCAATGCAAACATTCACACGTTAATGTGAATATTCACATTGTAAAATACGAATGTACACATCACCAAATTGCTAACTGTTCAAAATATATTTGTAAGGGTAGAAATATCCATAAAATACTTTAAATATGAGAATTAGGATTTGGTAGATCAAATGTCCAAATAATAGGACCTATTAAAATATAAGAATATCTTATGCATTAATTGGGATACAAACCCTTGAAAAAGAATTTTCTAATAAATTTTCCAAATTACATTATTGTATCCTTAAAATTTATAATCACATTAAAAAGGCCCCCCCTCTGTTAAGCATGATAATTTTTCCTATTTCCATGTTAATGAAGTGGGGGTAGGAGTGGGCTTTCTTTCCCAATCCTATTCTACTCACCCTTGATTATATTTATTATATCTTTTGAGTATATGATATGTATAATTTTTTTTTTTTCTTTCCAAATCATAATATATATATCTAGCTTACTCCTAAGGGGGAGGGGAGCCGCTAATAGACAATTGTTGTGGGTGGCTAGTTGTACAAATCAAAACATTAGCTCTTTATCAAAGCCACCCCCATCTTGACTAGTGAGAGTCAAACCCTAAACCTCTCATACGTGAGAGGCGGGTCATGGGCTACAAGCTCATTGGTTAGTTTTCTTAAACATAGTAAAACAAAAATATCAAAATATACATTTACATTTTACACCCTTTGTTTTTTTTCATGGTAGCCAAGACTCATGGTATGTACCAAGGCTACCATCCCCTGTACCAACCATCATCCCTCCATCACATCAACTGCAACTAGCATCTAAAAATCTTTCAGTAGACCATCACCACCAAAAAACTTCCACTAATCCTCCTTACCACCAAAAATCTGCCATGGATGAACCATCATCACCATCACTGAAAGAGCTTTCCACAAGCTAGAGATGGCACAACAATCACTATTAGGGAAAAATGAACAGATATTCTTCTTGTTGATGGCATAATGACTTGGAGATGTTTTTGTCAATGGATTTTGTGGCCTAATTTGGAGATGTCTTCGCCAAAGTCTATTTCGGAGGTTTAATTTGGGAATTTGTGGCCATCAACAGTACAAGTGTATTGGAGGTTCGGTCAATTATTGGTGGTGGTGGGTAAAGAAAAAGGTTGGTGATGGGTCCTACTATAGAGGAAGGACCAAAGATTGGATACTGATGTGTGGGGGGAGGGATTTCAACCTTGTCTCATAAAAAGCTTTCAAGGTTATGATTACATGGGAAATCTTCAATATGATTATGATGACTTAAGGTTTGATTTTGGGTGCATAATTTGGGTATTTAGGAATTTAATTTTGATGGTTTTTCTAAGTGGTGTTTTATGGAAGGGGTGGAATATGTCAATAGTGATTTTGGTGGTGATGGTTGATGAATGGAGTGGTAGATAGAAGAGAAAGGTGATGATAGTGATTAGTCATAGTGGGAATGGAAAGGGGGAGTGAGAAGGTAGGTGGCGGTGGTCATTCATGACGGGCATAGTAAGGGCTAAGTGGCAATACTCGATCTGTGTTGCTGAACAGGTGTGGAAAAATGTTGAGATAAAACACTAATCAAGTTAGCTTACTCTGGGCTTTTGTACAGAAGGTTGGGTTGGTGAGGTGCTATGAAAGGAGAGGAGTTATGCAAGTTTGGAGAAATGGTATGTTTTAAACACGGTAAGATAAAAGATAGATAGGATGAGGGTATTAATGTCTTGTATTAGTATGAAAGTTTAAAAAAAAATTAAAAAAAAAAAAAAAAGAGGATAGATAGTTTGAGGGTATTTGTGTTGCTACAATGGGATGTAAGGGTAATACAATAATTTTATAATTTCCATTAATCCCACAAAACCAAAACTGAATGCGAGTCAATGTAATTTCGAAAATGTGAGAAAAAATGTACTAAAAATAAACCCCAATATTAGTCATTGTAATTATGCAAAAAAAATGATCATACAGTAGCTGAACCTAGTTGTTTGATTGCCAAAAAACAACCATTTGAAAATGATTTTTTACGCAAAAAATAATTTTTAAAATAAGCGACCACTTCTATATTTTTTTCAAAGATATAACCTCTATGCTCTGTTGGGACTTGATAAGAAACAATTTCAGCAAATTTCATGATCTAAGAGTGACTCAAGATAGAAAAATTTCTCAAGTATATGATTTTGCAGCAGGTGCTGTCTAAACAACGTTGCCTTCATTGAATTGGACAACATTTTATTTATGGCATTTGTGTCCTCATTCTGTGCGGGTAAAGTGGAGACGACCTTGATGTAAAGAAAAATACATAAATAGAGAATGCAAAATACAGATCTATGAAAGAAGAGCTTCAATCTTATCATCTGATCTCCCACTAGAATCAATCAATCTGATACACCATTGTAATATACACATCATATATGGAGAAAGAAGAGAGAATCAGCTCACAGCCACTCAAACTAACTTGATACAACTGACACTCAACTAGCTGATGCGTCATCAACTGACACAATCTATTATCCCAACTGTCGCTATCATAGGCGATGCGTCGTCAAGTAACTGACGTGGGACCATTACCTTATGGCTAACAGTGTGATACTTGCACCTTTTTCTGGTACAATACACTTGGAATAGTTAAAACAAATAGAGTTTGGCCCACCGTAGCAGCATTAATCCCCATCCATGTTCATAATTTTCATTGATGACAATCAATATTTGAAAGGAATATTCTCCAACTCTGAAGCTTTACTCAAATCTAGAAAGCTACTTGTTCTATCATGTCATTGTTCACGTTGTCAATATCAGAAACGGGTGAGCTGTAAGCAGCACATACAGCGTTTTGTTTTTTTTTTTGGGAAGTAGCACATGCAGCATTCATCTATTCTTAACAAGTAACAAATTCACCTGTAAAAAAGAAAACGAAAAACCAAAAAGATGATGAAAAAGAAAACATGGCTTACCTAAATGGTAAAATATTCATTGCCCTTGTAAACACAGATGACAGCCCTGTGGCTGTTTATCAAACCTTTCAAATAGTAATACAAATGTACAACCAATGACACCTTACACATCTCAAGCCTCAACATCCTAGTCTGACAACACAACTTTAAGAAGGCACTTGTTAAATATCACCTTCCAAAATATACAAAATTGTTCTCTTTTATTGCTTACAAAATCAAGCTACAGTGCTGAGTTCCAGTGGACACCTCGCACAAACATGAATTCCGCATCCAAAGAGGTCCCTCTGCCAATGCACTACAGGAGATCCTCCACTTCATTGTTCACAATTGCGATGGCTTATTACCCCATTGCAGGACTATGGCTCCTGACTTTTCCAACAGCCAAAATATGCACACAAGTTAGCATCAGTTGACCTTTAAAAAAGCCTAGGCAGTAAAAGGTTTACCAATAACTATTGGACAGAGATCTGCCTCCAACGACCAATTCAAACAAAAATCAAGAGGCAAAAGTAGAACCAGACCTGGTGATTCATGGTATGCTGTTGGCCAACTTGTTGAATTTTTGTGCAGTGGCCAGATGATCCCTGCTTTCATACACTTCAATTAGTGACCGTATTGCTCTGGATATCATGCCTTTCTTTTGGTTCTCGGTGGAATTATTTTCAGCCTCAAGTTGAGTACTTGTCTCCCCTAGTGACAAGTATAGCATCTTAAACCATTCCTCGAGAAAAGATGCTTTCTGAAAGAAACAAACGAAAATGAGCCACAGAATTTGAGTTTTGCTTACTCAGGTTAGCAAGGTATGAAATTGGAAGGACGACAAGGTAGGAGAAATGGAAAGATATCCTTAGGGAAAGGAAGCTGCCTTCCTCTTCTTTTGGTTGAGCCAAGCAGGAGAAAAAAAAGAGTATTCTCTTTTAATTTACCTTGATACCCCAGCATACTAGCACAAGATTGCTATTTGAAGGGAAAAAAGATAAAAGAAAGGCTTCCTTTCTTTCCCACCTTTCTTCTGCACCCTTTTGAGAACAAAACTGGTCTACCCTTCGTGGTCTTTTCTCTTTCCTTACTAACAAATAAGGGAAACTCTCTCCAGCCTTCACCTCCATCCCTTCCCCCCTTCTCTCCTTTTCTTCCTCAAGCCATTCCACATTACAAATGGATTGTAAATCCAAAGATACAAGGGAATGAATTTGGAGAAAATATTAGTCTAAAAATGTTACTGCAACTTTTCCTCAGAAATGAAGGAAACACTTTCCAACCCTTATCCCACGTCCTTTTTCTTTTGTTCCCAGAGGTTATATGGATTTTAAACGCAACAATAATTTAGAAATGCTAATAATTCAATAGCTAATCTAAAAATGGGATTAAAAAAAAGCTGTGCGGTCAAGTTTCGTTTCTTTTGTTTAATAAATTATATATTTCCAGAGGGGCATTTTTATTGTTTATTTTCTTTTTCTTTTTTTATTTTTTTTTATTTTATGTTAATCTAAGAATGCAACTGAAACTTTTCACCCCGCAGAGGGGCACCAAACACTCAATGCAATTGCTGTAAATGATTAACAGAAAAGACAATTATAAATTGGAAGTTATTCCAGCTTTCCCAGAATTTTGGGTAATATCTGCAGATCTATGAATACTTACTTTCACAAGAAAATCTTTTACAGGAGGATGATCAGCACTCGAAGCAAGGGCAAGCACATGCAACATGGTTGAGGTTAGCTGTAACAACCAAGTAAATAAATTAAACAATAAACTCAGCCTGAAGAAAAACAAACAACCAAAAAAGAAAAGTTAATTATAAACGTTATTTCCTAGAATCTTATGAATTCATACAAAATAATAACCAAAACAGGAATCTTCTTTCTAAATTTTTCATAAGGAGTCCTAAAATTGCCTCTTATTTCTAGATTATTTTATAGATTAGTCCTACAAACCCACAACTTATGATTTCAAATTCAAGTCCTAGCCAAACACAAAATTTTCAGTTGAAACCCTATCTAAATATTCAAGTCAAGTTGCAGATTCTAATTCTTCGCACACGAACCCACGACTACAAAGATGGGGGCATATAGAAAAGGATGAAAAGAATTGTTTTGGCTTACCTATGAATGAGGTAGAGGCTTGCATTTATAATGAAATAATATTACAAAATAAGAAACAAAGATAAAAAAGACATTAAATCTGTGATTGACATAATCACAGATTTTATACACACTACCATAATTACAATATCACTATTTCTTAATTCCAACACTACCATAATTATAATATCACTATTTCCTAATTCCAATACTCCCCTTCAAGCTGGTGTGAAGATATTCAATAAATGCAGCTTGCCGATAGACGACTGGAGTAATGTTGGGCTTACAAACTTGGTGAAGATATTTGCTAACTGCTTAAAAGAAAAGACAAAGGATGGTCTCACAATACCAATCCGAACCTTCTGTCGAATGAAATGTATATCAACCTCTATATGCTTGGTACGCTTATGTAGGACAGAATCAGAAGACAGCATAATAGCAGACTTGTTGTCACAACGCAGGAGCAGTCTCCTCAAATCCCAACTCTGCCAAAATAGAACGTAGCCATAGAATCTCACAAGTGCCTTGTGTCATAGCCCTATACTCAGCTTCTGCAGAAGACCTACAAACAACTGCTTACTTCTTACTTTTCCATAATATAAGATGATCATCATAGAAAGTACATAAGCCAGAAGTAGAACGCCTATCCGCTCTAGATCCTCCACAGTCAGCATCAGTAAAACAGGAGAGTCCAAATTGAGGATCAGCTATGAAGGACAATCCTAAGCCAGGAGAGGTCTTCAAATATCTCAAGATGTGATAAACCGCATCAAGATGTTCTGTACAAGGTGCATGCATGAATTGGCTAATCACACTAACTGCAAATGTCGAGTCAGGTCTAGTATTGGTCAGATAGATGAGACGCCCAACAAGATGCTGATACATGCCTGGGTTCTCTAGTAATTCGCCAGACTCTGATGTGAGCTTGACATTGGGATCCATAGGAGTAGAAATAGGTTTACACCCCAAGATACCAGTATCCTTAAGTAAGTCAAGAGTATACTTCCTTTGAGATAAGGAAATCCCCTGCCATGAGCGAACCACCTCAATCCCTAGAAAATACTTGAGATTCCCTAAATTCTTAATATCAAAGGTGTGTCCCAAATCCCATTTTACTTGATCAATGCCTATAGAGTCATCACCAGTGAGAATGATATCATTCACATGCACCAACAAGATTATACACCGACCTGCAGAATTATGACAGACGAAGCAAGTGTGGTCTGAATGGCATTGAACAAAGCCCATGGAGATTATGACTGAGTTGAAACGACCAAACCAAGCTCGTAGAGACTGCTTCAAGCCATACAAAGACTTGCACAGTCGACATACTTTCCTCAAATACTCCCCTTCAGCTCGAAAACCAGGCGGAAGGGCCATATAAATCGTCTCAAGAAGATCCCCATATAGAAAGGCATTCTTAACATCAAACTGATAAAAAGGCCAAGAATGGGATGCTACAAGGGAGATGAGTAGACGAACAGATGTAAGCTTGGCAATTGGGGCAAAGGTAGCACCAAAATCCTTGCTAGGAACTTAAGTGAAGCCCTTGGCTACTAAGCGGGCCTCATAACGTTCAACAGAGCCATCAGATAGGTACTTAATAGCAAAGACCCATCTGCAACCCAGGGTACTCTCGCCAGAAGGTAAAGGAACCAAATCCCAAGTATGATTCTGTTCTAAAGTTGCCATTGTAGTCTGCATGGCTGCCACCCATTTTGAATTCTCTGACACAGATTGAGGAATAGATTCGGACTCAATCTTACCAAGGAAAGAATGATGAGTCTAAAACCCTGTCATCTGAGAGATATTGGAAAATGGGATGATCAGTACTGCACAGATAACCCCAATGGCCAGGGGGATGTCGATCCCGAGGAGGATTACAACAAGGAAGGGAAGGAGATGTATGCAAAGGGAAAGAATTACCTAACCCAAGATTCGGAGAAGCGGCAGGAGGGGGTTGAGCACGAGGGCAGTGAGAGTATACCTACAATGGAAAGGAGGGAAAGTAAGGAAAGGAGGCGAAGATAGACGATGAGAGAGGGAGGCAACCTCATCCGCAACCTCGTCCAAAATGGGAACCGAGCAGACACTCGGAGTATCTGAAGGGAAACCTGCAACGGGGGGCTAGGATTAAAAAAGCAAGATCCTCACAAAAAATAACATCCTGAGTGTGGTGACAGTGATGAGACACAAGATCAAAACATCTATATCCTTTAGACATGGAAGAATACCCCAAAAAGACACGATGAATAGACTTGTCATCTAACATAGTGCGATTGGGATGCCAGTCTTGAACAAAACATGTACACCAAAAAACACAAGGTAAAAGAGGAAAAGGGGTAGAGGCATAAGAATATGGAATGGGGTAAGGCCATGTAACACAACTAGGAGTCCTATTAATGAGATAGATAGTAGTACGAACAACCATGTGCCAATAAGACTTGGGAACATGCATACCACGAAGAAGACAACGTACGACAGACATAATTTAACGGTTTTTACGTTCAGCTACACCATTTTGTTCAGGGGTCCGAGTACATGTAAGTTGTTGAAGAATACCCGTTTGATTAAGGTGGGAATGAAACTCGCTGAAGATGTATTCCCCACCATTATCAGAGCGGATGTTCCTAACAATTGTATGAAATTATGTCTTAACCATTTGTAAAAACTGAACGAAGATGGGAAACACATCAAATTTATGGTGAAGTAAATAGACCCGAGTGCACCTAGTGTGATCATCAATAAAAGTCACATAATAATGATGACCCGAAAAAGCAGGAATAGGAGAGGGACCCCAAACATCAAAATGAATAAGGTCAAAAGCACTAGTGGCCTCTGTCATATGTGGTATATAACTAGTACAGATATGTTTAGACAACTCACTAGTAACACAATGAAATTTAAAATCCTTGCAAGCTTTATTTAATAAAGGAAAAAGTTCACATAAATATTGAAAGTTAACATGACCTATACGAGTGTGCCATAACTCTAAAATTTGAACATAAAAAGCACAAGATATAAGAGGCAAAACAGACGCCTAAAAACTGGCTAAAGTCGAAGAAGGCTGGTCCGATGGATTCACAAAGTAGTATAGCCCGTCGTGCTAATATCCCCTACCAAAATCCTCTTCAAACTCAAGTATTGTAAAAGACACAAAGAATGTAAGAAGATGACAGCGCAGTTAAAGGTTTTGGCAATACGACTAACAGATAAGAGATTATAAGTAAACCTGGGAACATGCAACACAGAAGATAAAGTGATATCAAGGGATAAGGACACAACACCCTTATATTGGACAGAAGAGCAAGAACCATCAGCAAGACACAGATTGGGCAGCAGTGGTGGGTTCAGGAGAGGAAAGAAAAAAAAAACTCACCAGTCATATGATCATTAGCCCTAGAATCCAGAATCCATGAAGGACTAGTAGACCGAACATGGAAAGCAGTAGAAGTACCTGTAGCAATGGTGGCAGTAGAGGATGATGGACTAAGAGAACCAATGGTGAGGGACCCAAGTTGAGCTTGAAGCTAACCAATTGAGTCTGTAACTGTTGTAGATTAGGGACATTAGGAGGCTCAGAAGCGGGAGTAATATCCACCAACGCAATAGTGCGAGCAGAGCTAAAACCACGTGGAGTAGGACCACGAGGACGGGAAGGGCGTTGCCTCAACTCAGGATGAAGTTTGAAGCAACGGGCTTTGACATATCCAAGCAAACCACAATGATGACAAGTAAAGAACCGGTGGAACTCTCAACAAAAGCCATCTAATTTGCTAAAATTGGAAGGACTGAAGGAACACTAGGCTGAACCAATCGCCTACGACGCTCATCACTGTCAATAGTGGCAAAAGCCTTATAAAGAGATGGCACGGGTGATGTGTTTAGAATTTGAATTCAAAGAGATTCAAATTCAGAGTTTAAACCCATAAGAAACTGATAAGTGTGCTGTCGAGCAAGCCTCTTGGAGGCAAGGGAGGCGACTTCTGGTAGAAGGTCAGTCAAAGGCTCATATTGAGCAAGTTCCTCCCAACGAGCCTGAAGATATCTAAAGAATTCAACTATAGAAAGGCCAAGAGAGGACTGAGAGGCCCGAGCTATATCAAGCTTGAATATACGTGCATCATTGTGAGCATGAGCGTACATCTATGACAATGCCTACCACAAACTCGGAACTGTATCGCAATGAAGGAACATATGATAAATCCGATCTTCCATGGAATTGAACATCCATCCCAATATAGTGCAGTTATCGATATCCCACTAAGCATGAGTACGGTCTGTCGCAGCTGGCAGGGTAATAGTAGATAAAAGCCAATGAGCCTTTCCCCTAAGATAGAGTTTAAGGGAACGGCTCCAAACAGCCCATTCAACACCACTCGTAATACGATGAATAGGAGTGTGATGGGAAAGAGAAAAATCAGTACTTGGAATAGGCATAGGTTTGGTGGAGACCGCAGTAGATACCTCAGTAGGAATGGTATAAGATGAGTTATGTAAGAAATTATGTATTATTGATTGATTGATATCTTACAAGATTATTTGATTACAATTCCTATACAATCTATATATAGAAGAAAATGTGGTAGTAGGTGTAGTGGAGGTGATAGTGGGTTAGGTGAAGTGGAGTGTGTGGTGAAGTGGAGGTAGGTGAAGTGGAGTGTGTAGTGGAGTAGGTGAAGGTAAAGATGGGAAATTCTAACAGCCCCCCGCAAACTCAAGGAGGAGAGAAACTAACCAACTTGAGTTTGGAGAGAGGAACAAAACACGAAAATACATAAAAATAAAATAAAGATAGGAGACACTATATGGTCGTGTCAGACCGATGTAGAAGACAGTTTATGGGGTCATGTCGGACCGTTGTAGAAGACAGTTTATGGGGTCATGTCGGACCATTGTAGAAGACAGTTTATGGGGTCATGTCGGACCGTTGTAGAAGACAATGTTGTGACAGTTTACGGAGTCTTGCTGGACCCTTGTAGAAACTAACCGGAATCAATGTCGGGACAGTTTACAGAGTCTTGTCGGACCCTTGTAGAAACTAACCGGAATCTATGTCGGGACAGTTTACAGAGTCTTGTCGGACCCATAAAAGAGCTAACCGGAATCAATGTCGGGACAGTTTACAGAGTCTTGTCGGACCCATAAAGGAGCTAACCGGAATCAATGTCGGGACAGTTTACAGAGTCTTGTCGGACCCTTAAAAAGTTGCACCCTCAAAAGGTGTGCCCAATTTTGTCAAAAGGCGTGCCATCAAAAGGCGTGCCCAATTCATCAAAAGGCGTGCCATCAAAAGGCGTGTCCACTTTGTCAAAAGATGTGCCATGAAAAGGCGTGCCAGTTTGTCGGGCGGCAAGAGGCGCGCGATACGCGTGGCTGCCTCGGCTATTTAACCAAGACGAAGGCTGAGGCTGAGGCATACCATTCTGAAACCTCTGAAACCAACCCTTCGCTGAAAAAAACTCTGCCTCTGCGGAGAGAGAAACTGTGGAACACTTTGTTGCCATTCTGTCACCAACCCTTCCGAACATTACCAGTCTGAAATTGCTATTTCGCTGAAACACTTAGCAACCCAAAAACATGGCCTCTTCTTCCCGTCCAGCTACCCAGAACCTGCTCACGCTCTTTCCAGAACTGAACGAGCCCACAAGAGAAATAACTGGTGCGGTGGCCAGTGAACCTCAACCAAACACCTCTGGTTTTGCACCATTGAACTTTCCGATGCGGTCGGTGGAGCAAAAAATGGCGGTGCAAACTGATATTGAGGCGAATCAGTATACTCTGAAGTCATGCGTGAAAACCATGACGGCGGTCACAAATTTGTCGAACCGGCTGCAGAGTAGGACAAATGAGGTGCAGCATTTAAACGCCCAGCTGGCTCTGCTCCAACGCATGTATAAGGATGCGCGAGCAGAGATAAGCGTGCTAAGGGCAGAAAACAAGGAGCTGAAGCGGAAGGCCACCGTGATGTTTCGATTTGGAGGTCCACCATATGCTGCAGTGGAGGAGTATGGGGGAGTGAACGTGCTCGGTGGACAAGGAAACACGGAGGCAACACCGTCAAGGGCCGCCCAGGACGGAGGCAAGAAGAAAAGGCCGGCGGAATAGGCGAAGAAGTGATGGCGGTGGGTGGCCGTCTGCAGAAAAGAAAACAAAGCTTTCGGTGTTGTTTTTTGGTTTTTTTTTTTTTTTTTTTTTTTTTTTTTTTTTTTATGTAAAATTGTGATCGGGGTGGATCCCTGAGAGAAATAAAATATGGGCTGTTGTGCAAATGTGTAAAATGTTTTTTTTTTTTTTTTTTTTTTTTTTTTAAAGATATAATAATAATAATAATAATAATAATAATAATAATAAGAATAATAATAATAATACAAAGAATGGGTCAAAGTGGGAGGATGGAAAGAAATATTATTTTAGAGGATGGTGGAAATATATTGGTGGAAAGATATTATAATAAAAATATATATATATATTAAAAGAAAAGAAAAGTGGGAAAGAACGTGGGTGTGTGTGAACCTGGTCCCTCGGCTGCTGCAGTGTGGTGATATGTTGTTATTTTATTTTATGAGGGTGGCCTTGAGTGGAGATAAACAGAGGTGCTTCAGATGAAAGCAAAAAACATCCCAAAAAGAAAAGCAAAAGCAAACCAAACACGCCATCACCCAACCCCCTCTCTCTCTCTCTCCATTCATCAATTCTCAGTGTTATTAGACTAACGTTCATCAACAGTCGAAGCTCAAAGACTCTACTACCATGGCGGACGCTTCCAACCACGCCAGATTTCTTAACCCATGGGTCCTCCATCATCAGAAATTGGGTCTCGAGCTCAAGTGCCCTCTCTGCCTCAACCTGCTTAATCGACCAACCTTGCTCCCCTGCAATCACATCTTCTGCGATTCATGCGTACCGAGATTGACCCATTTTGGATGCGAATGCCCTGTCTGTAAACAACAGTACTCTGATCGAGATGTAAGACCAGCACCTTACATGGAAAATTTGGTAGCCATTTATAGAAGTTTGGAGGCTACTTTCAGCGCCAGTCTCTTTCAGTCTCTTACTTCTGATGGTCCTCTCTCTCTCTCTCAAAAGCAGACCAAACTCTCTAAACTTATGGAAGAAGATGGAGAAGACTTGACGCCATTTTGGCTTCAAAGCTCCACCAATCGCCGGCGCCGCCGATGACTTGGGAGGCGGTTTGGAGGCAGCGGAGGAAGGGGGAGACGAAGACACGGTGGAGCGGCAACCGTGGCGGCCCCAGATGCGGCCGGACCACCAAGACCTGGAGTTGGAATCTTCACCCAGTCCAGGGCGTGATCGCGAGTGCCGAAGAGAGGATAGAGAGAAAGCAGAGAAGTGAAAATTTGAGAAAGATCGGTTTCGAACTCTTCGTCACTGCCATTGAAGAAGAAATTAGGGAAATTTGGGTTTGTCCGGCGGGCGGCCAAGGCGAGATTGCCGCCCGCCGGGGAAGCGAAAAATATTAGGTTCTAAACCTGCTCTGATACCATGTGTGAAATTATGTATTATTGATTGATTGATATCTTACAAGATTATTTGATTACAATTCCTATACAATCTATATATAGAAGAAAATGTGGTAGTAGGTGTAGTGGAGGTGATAGTGGGTTAGGTGAAGTGGAGTGTGTGGTGAAGTGGAGGTAGGTGAAGTGGAGTGTGTAGTGGAGTAGGTGAAGGTAAAGATGGGAAATTCTAACAAGTTATCTATGGAGAGACGATGAGGGCTGAAATAGACAACAATACAGCAACACAGTCTGAGTAAACAACCAGAAAAGCCGAAAAAAACTCAACGGCTAAATGCTACCGAATAAACCTGGCAGCCCACAAAAAAGAAAAGGCAAAAAGAGGTAGAGAAAAGTTCTTAAAGCATCAGCACTATATCCTGTAAAAGAGAGAGAAAGGGTTTAGACTACCCTAAAGAGGGTGTCGAAGTACTCTAGGCCAAGATGAGACCTGGTCAGCAGTAGTAAGGCCCTCGGCATGTGTAATGCAGTCTTGCCGAGGGGTATAGGAGGGTGAGTAAGTGGTTTCGAGTGGTCTAGGAGTGGTGGGTTACGCTATCGGGTGGTCTAGAGGAGAGAGGAGGTCTATCGGTTGTTGGAAGAAGAAAGAAAATGAAGAAACTATTGGGCAGTGAAAAATAGGGGCCAACAGGGAGGAAAGGGTGGCCTAGGGTTTCTGCGTTTTGGCTCTGATACCAAAAAGTAAGAGTGTAAAAATGGCTTGCTGCCGTGGGCCCGCTCGCGGCCTAGGGTGGGCCAAGCCCGCTTAAACCCGAGACCGATCACAGCCCGAGCCCTTGGGCTAGGGCCTGGGGCATCATTTGAAGCTCAGCCCGCCTGGCCCAATCCGTGGCCCAGCCTATCGGCCTGCTTAAGACCCAACCTGCACGATGCCTAGTGTTTTTTTTGTGGAAAACAATAAAATTTTTGTAGAAAAAAAATAAAAAATAAAAAAATGGTCAGGCCCGTCCAAGCCGGAGGCCAGGTCCAGGCCCACCAAGCTTGTCCGCTTAAGGCTCGAATACCCCTGGGCCTAATTTTTTAACCTGTGGGCCGGTCCATCTCGGCCCGAATTTTAACGGAAGCCCACGAGGCCCGACATGGACCGGGTTAGATTTACACCCCTACCAAAAAAAATGAAAAGAATTGTTTTGGCTTACCTATGAATGAGTTAGAGCCTTATATTTATAATGAAACAATATTACAAAATAGGAAACAAAGATAAAAAATACATTAAATCTGTGGTTGACACAATCACAGATTGTATACATACTACGATAATTATAATGTCACTATTTCCTAATTCCAACACTCCAAAATTATAATATCACTATTTCCTAATTCTAACATATAGCACTGGCTATCTCACCAGATTGCAAACTATATTAGTTGACTTAATTAGACAAAAATTGTGTCTTATTTCTAGAATTGAAATATATATATATATATAGAGAGCGAGAGAGAGAGAGAGAGAGAGAAATCCTACTAGTTTCCTACAACTTATGATTTCAAATTCATTTCATGGTGAAACACACAATTTTCAGTTGAAACCCAGTCTAAATGTTCTACTGAAATTACAAATTCTTATTCTTCCCATTTTCAATTAATTATCCTTTTTTTTACTAACCAAATTTATTGGCTAATTTTTATTTTCATGTGAAACAAATATCACGTAAATGGGACTCAAAGCCTACAATTCCATTTCAAAAAGGCATGGCTCCTCTCATGTTCTCATCATTTGGAGACCAAGGATCATGCGATTTCTTTAGTACCATAAGTGCCGGTAAAACACCAGCACATACGGATGTCAATTCTATATGTAGAGCATCACCCTCACAAATGACTTTGCTAACTATAAGAAGCATTGATGATTATGGATTTAATAACCAGCACAAAGTTTTATGTGGATTACGTGTATCTAGAAGGAATTAACTAGATACGCTGTATCATTGGGAAAATAAATTACAAAAAACAAAGGCCAATATCCGAATAACTAATACTATGAACCAAATAGGAACAAAATTAATACATATGCAGACATCTTCTGACAGCCACAATGATCAAAATTTTAGTAGGCAAAGCAAAACTATAAGCCTGATTAGACAACTGGGTTAATGTAAGAATGTTTTAATCGAAATAATTCTACGAATAAAAGCCAATATTTTCAATCCAAAGATACAAAATAAAGCTTGTTGCATTGAGACAAATTGATATTGCTTAAATGGAATTGGTTTTAAGAGCATGACCTGTTTCTCGAGTGCAATCCTATATTTGAAACTTGACGGTGTTATCTGGTCTGAACTTAAATTCTCAACAGTATGCTCCACACCCTGAATGACATCTGAGAATGATCCCCCATAATCTGCATCATACAACATGAGAGAAGAATTTTTCATTATGTTACAGATGTTATGTGTTTAGCAGTATTGATGTCCTTTACATTTTTAAAATATAAATATATATGTTATTAAACTATTTCTTTGGGTCTCTCTTATAGTAGTAATAAATTGTTTCTTCTATTCTTCTCCTCCTTTCCAAACTATTTTAACTTCATTAACTTTGTATCACAACATCTTTCTTGGACTATAAGAAAAAGATAAAATCATCGTTGTCTTCCTGTGTTTTTTAGTTTTCTTCATTGATCCAAGGAGAAAAAAATAAAAAATAAAAAATTTCCAATATGCTTGAAATTAAAGAGGATGGTATTGGTAATTTTTTCAATTTTGTTTTTAGTCATTAGTCCCCCCCTCCCTACCCCCATTTTTGTTTATTTTTTTTTGGAAAATGGGTCCTTTTTTTAAAAAAATTTCCAATTGGCGAAGATTTTGATCTAACTATTGCTTGGATCATAACACTAGGGTGCTAATTTTGAATCTGCAGGGTTATCCATCATAGTTTTCCCTTGTTTTATGATTCCGCGCAATTCCCATGTTTGACTGATAATTTGGTAGCCTAATCTTCTTTGATTTCTTCTAGTTTCATCACTCTGAGAGTTTCTAATTTATAATTTTATTTTATTTTACTTTTTGGTGGTGATTTTTGTTTGCTTTGTGAGGATGACTTGAAGCTTGTCAGTTTTGTAAGTGCTAGAATCAATTTGGTGGGTATGACAAACGATAGTAAGGCTCCCAAGGGTAGCGAAGAGAGTGGGTTGAGTTGTGACTGGACTCTTGAAGATAACCCATCCATTTAGATTAGCCCTATTAAATTTGATGGTACTGTTGAAATTTAATGTATAAAGAGAATTGTATTATTGATTGATGATTTATTGAATGTTACAATGATTCTTATATATAGAAGAGTAGGTGGTAGTAGGTGGTAGATGGAGTAGGTAAAGTGGAGGTGGTAGTGGTGTAGTGGGTTAGGTTTAGTGGAGTAGGTGAGGTGGTAGTGGTGTAGTGGGTTAGGTTTAGTGGGTGAAGTAGGTGATAGGTTTTAACAGCCCCCCGCAAACTCAAGGGGGATAGGAACTAACCAACTTGAGTTTGGAGAGAGTAACAAAACAAGAAAATAATCTGAAAAAATAAAAAATGGATAGGAGACACTGTATGGTCGTGTCAGACCGTTGTAGAAGACTGTATGGTTATGGCAGACCGATGTAGAAGACACTGGCGCGTGTTGGACCGATGTAGAAGACAGTTTATGGGGTCATGTCGGACCGTTGTAGCAGACAATGTTGTGATAGTTGTTCTGACAGTTTATGGAGTCTTGCTGGACCCTTGTAGAAACTAACCGAAATCAATGTCGGGACAGTTTACAGAGTCTTGTCGGACCCATGAAAGAGCTAACCGGAATCAATGTCGGGACAGTTTACAGAGTCTTGTCGGACCCATGAAGGAGCTAACCGGAATCAATGTCGGGACAGTTTACAGAGTCTTGTCGGACCCTTGTAGAAACTAACCGGAATCAATGTCGGGACAGTTTACAGAGTCTTGTCGGACCCATGAAGGAGCTAACCGGAATCAATGTCGGGACAGTTTACAGAGTCTTGTCGGACCCATAAAAAGTCGCACCCTCAAAAGGTGTGCCCAATCTATCAAAAGGCGTGCCATTAAAAGGCGTGCCCAATCCATAAAAAGGCGTGCCGGACATGATGGCGAGGCGCGTCACCACATTGGCTTGCGCGCCCGTTTTGTCGTCTGGCGTCAAGTGGCGCGCGATGCGCGTGTCTGCCTCTTCATCATGGTCTTTATAAACCGAAGCGGAGGCTGAGGCTTGGAAGCATAACAAACCAGTTGAAATCTCTTCGTTCTCTGAGAGCTTGTCGCTAAGAGCTGCAAATCTTGAAACACTCTGTAAACACTCTGTAACCAACCCTTCTCTGAAACACTCAGCAACCCATAACATGGCCTCGTCTTCCCGTTCAGCTACCCAGAATATGGCCTCTTCGTCCCGTGGTCTGCTCACTCTCTTTCCCGACCTCAACGAGTCAACAAGAGAGATAACTGGTGCGGTGGCCAGTGAACCTCAACCAAGCGCCTCTGGTTTTGCTCCGTTGAACTTTCCGATGCGGTCGGTGGAGCAAAAAATGGCGGTGCAAACTGATATTGAGGCCAATCAGTATACTTTGAAGTCATGTGTGGAGACCATGACGGCGGTCACAAACCTATCGCACCGGCTGCAGAGTAGGACAAATGAGGTGCAGCAGTTAAACGCCCAACTGGCTCTGCTCCAACGCATGTATAAGGATGCGCGAGCAGAGATAAGTGTGCTAAAGGCGGAAAATAAGGAACTGAAGCGGAAGGCCACCGTTATGTTCCGATTTGGAGGTCCGCCATATGCTGCAGTGGAGGAGCAGGGAGTAGTGATCGTGCCCAGTGGAGTGGGTACGGGAAACACAGAGGCAGCACCGGCAAGGGCCTCCCAGGACAGAGGCAAAAAGAAGAGACCGGCGGCAGAGTAGGGAAGAAAAATCCCGCCTGTGGATGTGGTTGTTGTGTGTGGATTTTTTTTTTTTTTTTTTTTTTTTGGTGTAAAATGGTGATCGGGGTGAGGCCCGACATGAATAAAATGAGTTTGGTGTGCAGTTCGCCTTCTTCTGCTGCTCTTCTTCTTTTTTTTTTTTTTTTTTTTTTTTGCAAAGAAAGAATAATGAAAAAAAAGGTTTCATGGCCCACGGTTTGGTTGATGATGAAAGTTGGGATGATATATATATTATTTTGAGTCGGTTGTCCATGTGGTGGATATAAAAAAATGGGTCAGGAAGAGAACAAAAATAAAGGTGATGAAAAGTTTGAAAGAAATGATGGTGAAAATAAAGGAGGGACAAGGAAAGTGGCCATAGTGGTGGTATTGGGAGAGTGGGTGCAAAGTGAGAGAGAGAGAGAAGCAGTGTGGCTATCCTTCGTTGAACATCAGCACCAATCAGTTCAGCAGCCTTTTTCTCATCTTTATAGAAGTGGAGTGCTGGCACAGAGTGAATATTTAATTCGCTTAATTTGCTTCCAAGCTCCTCCTGAGCAATATCAATTTTATATATGGTGACATGAGGGGTCGAGTGTGCCAACCCAGCAAGAGAAACCCACTGTTTTCCTCCACCCATCACCAACAACACACCAACAGTTGCACTAATGAAAATACTGATGCCCACAATAAAGATGATTATATTGTTGTACCCCCAAGAAAGAAGAAGAACCTTCTCATAGAATACGGTGGACAACTCCGAGTGGGCAAGGCTGAGGGCCCACAAACAAAGGTATGAAGCTGTATTGGAGACTGCTCCAAGTACAAACTCTATCGTATGTATAAGTTGATGGACGGAAATTTCACTAAACTCAAATTCCTCCCCATGAGAATGGGAATCATGACTTGCCTCCAATTGTAATGAATCTTCTGTGCCTTGAAGTGGCACGTATGACTGACCGCGGTGTCTATCTTCATGCTGTTTCTTCAAAAGAAGAGGCTTTGGGAGCAGCATCCATGGAACAGCAACGAGGGCCAGCAGCAGCAGTACAAGCTGAACTGTTCTCTGGCCAGCAAAAAACTCGTTTTCCCCAAGTTCGTCAGTGGGACTGAGGAACATATATATCAGTACGTGATATAAATCAGCTTTTGAACCAGTGCACCATTTTACAATGATGAGGAGGGAAAGGTAACCGAACAAGCTATTTAAAAATATCAGCTGGGGAACAAATTGGAACCAGATATTCAGGCTATTGCGGAAGAACTTGGCATTGAAATAGCTCAAAAAGATTCCAAGGTTCATCTGGGCTACCCCGAGAAGTATTGACATTTTCATCTTTAACGAACTGAGGAATGGCAACTCACTGCGGGAACCATGCCAGACAGGGTCCACTCCAAATGGATATGTGTCACCCACCTTAATCAAGCCTGCAGTAGTAGCATGAAAAGAGTGCCATCATCAAAATCACATAGCGACCACCAAAGGTCATTTCTGTGATGTCTCCAAGCTTCTGACCAGAGAGAGAGAATGATGGGAAGGTATGTGTAGAAAATAAACGGAATAGGTTGAGGTCCGGCGGGCGGCTAAGGTGAGATTGCCGCCCGCCGGGGAAGCGAAAATATTAGGTTCTAAACTTGCTCTGATACCATGTTGAAATTTAATGTATAAAGAGAATTGTATTATTGATTGATGATTTATTGAATGTTACAATGATTCCTATATATAGAAGAGTAGGTGGTAGTAGGTGGTAGATGGAGTAGGTAAAGTGGAGGTGGTAGTGGTGTAGTGGGTTAGGTTTAGTGGAGTAGGTGAGGTGGTAGTGGTGTAGTGGGTTAGGTTTAGTGGGTGAAGTAGGTGATAGGTTTTAACAGGTACAAATTATTTGATTTGGTATTTTCTTATAGCCTGGCAATTACTACTCGTTGTCTGACTAGCTATATCATTGGGGTTCTCAAGGAACCTCCTGAAGATGGGCCCGCACAGACCAAGTGCATGTAAGAGAATGTTCTTGTTATGACCTGGTTGATTAACTCTATACAATCCACTATCAGTTGTGCCATCTTATTGATGGATACTGCACAAAAGATCAGCAGCAACACAAATAATCTCAGAAGGGGAATGATGCATAGGCATATGATTGTGAAAGAAAATTCATGAATTTGATCAGAAGGATCAATCCCTTTTTGTGTACTATGGTGAATTGAGTAGCTTATAGCAGAACCTTACTATTACTAGAACTAGGCTCTTTGTTCTACCAATGCAACCATGTTTCAACAAATGGTGAAGAATGAACGAGTTTATGATTTCTTCGATAGCCTCAATTTGGAGTATAATCAGATTCAGGTTCAAGTGTTTGGTCGCAAACCTTTTCCTACTTTGAGAGAAGCGTCTGCTATTGTTCAGCAGGAGAGTAGATGCAGTATGGTAGATTCTGTTGGTCAAGACTGCTCTGCCTTGGCTGTTATTCCTACTCTACATGACAGTAAACTAGGCCAACCTAAGTTATAGGGTAAGTGCAGCTCTGTTAATCGCAACTTGCTTAACTGTGATTATTGTGGAAAAGAGCAATATAGTTGGGAGCATTATTGGAAGTTGAACGGTCGCCATACTCGGGGGCAAGGTGGTGTCATAGTGGTATAATGTGTTCTCAAGCACATGTGTCTAAGACCTCCAGGAGTGCTTCTAGTGACATTGGAGCTCTTTCCCAGGATAAGGTGCTTACTCTTAGGCCTCTGGTTCCTCGGCTTGATATCTTAGCTCCCATAGTGTTTTCTTCCTCTAATTGCTCCTCTCATTTTGCCGATACGGGTATCCTTGCTACTGCACTTAGTGCCTCTTCTTCGTTCTCTTAGATTATAGATATTCTAGAGCAACTGAACATATGATAGACGCTTCCACTTCTTTTCTTTCCTCCTTTTACCCCCTCTTTTTGATGTCGGATATCATGTGCATAGCATGTGATAGTCAATGCAGGGAAATTGTAGCCTATATCTAAAAGCGGTATAACCACTTTGTAACCAATTTTTTTGAGATAAAAAAAACATTGATTGATTTAGATCTTCTCTCTACACACTCTCTCTCTCTTGTTCTTGATTGGACCCTTCATCATTTGGTATTAGAGCAAAGATTTTAATCCTACCACGGAATTCACACCCTTTGTTGTTGCTTGAAAGTTGGCTTCACAGATTCACATACCTGACTTCGCTGATTGAATCTTTGTCTGGGTTCATTGCTGGAAGTTGAGGAACCCTGTGGTTTGACTTGATAGCCATATGATCGAGTTTGTGAGTCAGTCTTGGGTCTTCCTCGCGACTTGATTTGAGTCATCAGCATGCAATTTGATCCACTACTTAAGTGCGACTTCGTGATTTGAGTCTGCCTTTGATTGTGACAATCTGGGTCTTGATTTTGGAATGATCGACTTCGCTAATATCCTGATTTCACCAATCGAAATCAGAACTAGGGTTATTCTCTTGAGTCAAAATCTTACCTGGGTTGTTCTCTAAGGTCATCACGAGAGTGGTGCTAAGTTCGAAGGGGACTTCTAATCATCACAACTCCAGTTGTTCTCTGAGTGATTTTGCTCGACTTTGATTCTAGTGTCACATAGGTAATTCGTTCATCCCTTTCCATCTCTTGGACTGTTTTGAATCCATCATAAAGAACTACTTTAGAATCGATTCTTGATTTCAAATTCCTGTGTATCATTTTGGATTTCTTCTTGTTGAATTGATTCTTGAACTCTATTATGGTTTTGGTCTATATTTGAAAATTGGAATTTGATTGTTTTGAATATACATTGTGATTCTTGAACTTCGTTTGGGTTGTGACTACTATGACTTTGAGCATTTAGGGAACTTCAATGGCAAATCAGGGTTGAAGTCGTAGGGGTGGTCGTGGTAGGGGCCCGGATTTGGGTGATGATATCGAGGGTAATGGGGTTCCATATCTGATTGATGAAATGGCCGAGATGAGACGGCAAATCGCCATTCTAACCGAGACAGTGCAATGTCTCCTTCCTCCTCCTACCGATGGTAGTGATGGCTCTGATGATACCGAGGGTGGTACTTGTCATTCCTTTAATAATCTCTTTTGGGCTCTGCGAAGGCGTCTAACGAATATGGGTAAGATGAAACACAAATGGGAGAACAATATCAAGATTGAGTTTCCTGACTTTTATGGAAGCCTTAATCCCGACGAATTCATTGATTGGCTTAACACTATCGAGCAGATCTTTGATTATGGTGAGGTTTCCGACAAGAAGAGGGTCAAGCTTGTTGCCATTCGATTAAAAGGAAGAGCTTCTGCTTGGTGGGAACAACTTCAACTTAATCGTTGGCGATGTGGCAAAGAAAATTCGTGATTGGGAGAAGATGAAGAAGAAGTTGAAGGGTCATTTCTTACCATTCAACTACCTTCAAAGTGTTACCAAGCACTTCATGTTCTTAAGCAAGTTGGAAGTGTGGGTGAATACATGGAATCTTTCTATCAACTCATTGCTCGGATTGATTTAAATGAAAGTGAAGAGTAACGGGTGGCTCGTTATGTGAGTGGCTTGAAGCCTTCAATCCAAGATGTTCTTGCCTTGCATACATTGTGTAATGTTTCTGAAGCCTATAATCGAGCTTTGGCCGTGGAAAAGCAACAAAGTCGTCGTGCTTCTCAAATGGTACAACACTCCCAAGGGGGGTTTCAAGGTGGTTTTAGGCCAAGTCCTTCTCCTCATAGCTTTGCCAAAGCTAGTCCTTGTTCCAAGTTGATGGATAAGGGTGCTTCTTCCTCTCAAGCTCCTCGTCCTAATGGTGTTGCTTCCGGAGACTGAAATCTATCTCAAGGTGGAACTTTCAAGTGTTTCAAGTGTGGAGAATCGGGCCACAGATCTTCCGATTGCCGCAAGAATATGGGTACTAGTCGGAACAAGACACTTTTTATTGAAGAAGTTGAGGAACATGATAACTATGAGGGTGCTCCAATTTATGACACATCGGACAATATTGAAATTGGTGGAGATAGTGATGAAGAAGAGAATCTTGCTCTTATATTAAAGAAGACACTTCTATCACTAGAAAGCCAAGAAGATTGGTTGCGCACCAATATTTTCTTTACCACTTGCAACATTGGTGGACTTTGTAACATGATCATTGATGGTGGAAGTAGTGAGAACGTGGTTTCTCAAGAGGTGGTGGCTAAACTCAACCTTTTGGTGGAGGACCATCCCCATCCTTATTCTCTATCTTGGTTCAAGAACGGTAATGAGATCAAGGTAATCAAACGGTGTTTGATTTCTTTTTCTATCCAGAAGAAATATTTCAATGAGGTATGGTGTGATGTAGTGCCTATGGATGCTTGTCAGATTCTAGTTGGGCATCATTGGCAATATGATCGGCAATCTTTGCATGATAGAAACGGAACACTTACACCGTTATCAAGGATGATAGCCACTTTACATTGCTTCCAATGAAGGAGAAGGTTGCTTCTAAGCTATCTTCTAGTTCTACCACCTTGCTTGCTTCCAAGGAGTTTTTGGAAGAAACTCGGGATTTTGGGGTTATATTGGCTTTGGTTTCAGTTGTGCACACGGATGCTACTAAGGAAAAGGTTGATGTGGCTACTCTTTTGGAAGAATATGCCGATGTCTTTTCCCAAGAATTTCCTCCTGATTTGCCTCCTATGTGTGACATCCAACATCATCTTGATTCGGCACCCAGGTTGGCGCTTCCAAATAAACCGGCCTATCACGTCTCCAAAGGAGAAAGAGGACTTTCAATGCCAAGTAGAAGAGCTTTTGGCTAAAGGGTATATCTAGCTAAGCCTTAGTCCTTGAGGTGTTTCGACCATTTTGACACCTAAGAAGGATGGATCATGACACATGTCTGTGGATAGCCAAGTAATCAACAAAATTATCATCAAGTATCGCTTTCCAATTTCAAGATTGGATGATATGTTAGATTGCCTTACTAGGTCAAAGTGTTTTCTAAGATTGATCTTAGAAGCGGTTATCATCAAATCCGCATTAAGCAGGGTGATGAGTGGAAAACGGCTTTTAAAACACTTCATTGACTATTTGAGTGGCTTGTGATGCCATTTGGGTTTACCAACGCTCCAAGCACTTTTATGAGGGTGATGACACAAATGTTGCAACCACTTTTGGGTGTTTGTGTAGTGGTTTACTTCGATGACATCTTGATCTATAGTCAAAGCTTGGAAGAACATTTGTGCCACCTTCGGCAAGACTTGAGCTTTTGAGGCGAGAAAAGTTCTATGGCAACACTAAGAAGTGTACCTTTGCCGTTGGTCAACTCATCTTCTTAGGTTATGTTGTGTCTTCTCATGAGGTGCTTATGGACATGGAGAAGGTCAAGGTGATTGTGAATTGGCCTACTCCTAGTATCTATGAAGTGTGGAGTTTTCATGGGTTGTTGGCTACCTTCTACAGGTGGTTTATCAAGAACTTTAGTAGCCTCGCTACCTCTTTAACTAACATTCTCAAGCTTAAGACTTGAATGGAACAAGGAAGCCGCCGATAGCTTCCAACTTTTGAAGAAGGTGCTTATCGAAGCTCTAATTTTGGCACTACTGGACTTCAACAAAACCTTTGAACTTGATTGCGATGCCTCGGGGATTGGGCATTGGTGGCATCCTTAGCAAAGAAGGGCGGCCAATTGCCTTCTTTAGTGAAAAGTTGAATGGGGCTAAGCTCAAGTATTCTACTTATAACTTGGAATTTTATGCCATCATCCCAACCATCAAGCATAGGAGCTACTACCTTGCTTATAAGGAGTTCGTGCTCAACACCGACCATGAGGCCCTCAAGTACATCAATAGGCAATCCCATCTCAACAAGAGGCATGCCAAATGGATGGCTTACTTGCAACAATTTACATTCTCTTTGCGACATAAATTGGGGGTCCTAATAAAGTGGCCAATAGTTTGAGCAGGTGAACGACTCTTCTTATTGAAATGAAGAATGAAGTTGTGGGTTTTGACAAGTTTCGTACATTCTATGCAAGTGACCCTTACTTCTCCAAGATTTATGATGCTTTGCAAAGGGGGGATAGGGCTACTTACCCAAGTTACATGTTAAGGGATGGATTTCTCTTCAATGGCCTTAAGTTGTGTGTTCCTAGTTGTTCATTGAAAATACATTTGTTGATTGACCATCATAAGTAGGGACATTTTGGTAGAGACAAGACCCTTGGGTTACTTCAAGAAGCCTATTATTGGCCGGGCATGACCAACGATGGGGACAACCATGTGAAGCGGTGTCAAATTTGTCAAAGAAGCAAAGGGACTGCAACTAATGCCGGGTTATATATGCCTTTACCGGTGCCGGATGGTCCTTGGCAATGCATTAATATGGACTTTGTGTTGGGTTTACCTCTTACCCAAAGGCGGAGTGATTCTATGATGGTGGTGGTGGACTGTTTCTCCAAGATAGCACATTGTATACCTTGCAAGAAAGACCTTGGATGCTACAACTATTGCTAACCTCGTCTTCAAGGAAGTCTATAAGTTGCATGGAGTGCCTAACTCTATTGTGTCCGATCGAGATACTAAGCTCCTTGTTCACTTTTGGAGAACTTTGTGGAAGAAAATTGGCACCGACTTAAACTTTAGCACTACGTTTCATCGTCAAACTCATGGCCAAACGGAGGTAGTGAATTGAAGTCTTGGAAACTTATTGAGGTGTCTTGCGGGAGATCATCCCAAGAGTTGAGATGGTATTATTCCTTTGGCCAAGTTCACTTACAATTCATTGATCAATTGCACCATAAATACTTCTCCCTTTGAAGTGGTTTATGGAATGAAACCATCAAGTGTTAAGCGAAGGACATGGCTACATTCATGAAGAATGTTCATGCTCAAGTTTGGGCCCAAATTGAAAGAGAGTGAGCAGCCCACGGGACGACGAAGCCATTTTTTCTGGGCAACAGAGTGTTATAGAGAGTGTTACAGATTATCTTCTCAGCAAAACCTTCTCAGCAAACCAAAGAGTTTTTCAGAGGATTTTCGCCAATTGTTTGTCTTCGCCTCTGCCTCAGCTCTGTCTTGGTTAAATAGCCGAGGCAGCCACGCGTATCGCGCGCCACTCGCCGCTCGCCGACAACCTGGCACGCCTTTTCATGGCACGCCTTTTGATGACCTGGGCACGCCTTTTGATGGCACGCCTTTTGAGGGTGTGGGCACACCTTTTGAGGACACAACTTTTTAGGGCTCGATATCTACATCCCTGTATATCTTTTGGGCAGACTATATACACACTCATACCGTGTCTTCTCCACCGGTCAGCTTTATTAATCCCTTTTCAACCTCAAATAGGTTTCTATCTTCCCACCTATTTGAGTTTGAGGGGGGGTTATACACAGTATCATGTTCAAGCCACCTCATGGCGCACTCCCTAAGTCGCCCCCTTGGTGCACCACCACAATTTGCTACAACGGTCCGACATGACCCCATAAACTGTCCCGACATTGATTCCGGTCAGCTTCTACAACGGTCCGACATGACCCCGTAAACTGTCCTGCTACATCGGTCCGACATGACCCCGTAAACTGTCTTCTACAACGGTCCGACATGACCCCGTAAACTGTCCTGCTACATCGGTCCGACATGACCCCATAAACTGTCTTCTACAACGGTCTGACACGACCACACAGTGTCTGCTGCAACGGTCCGACATGACCCCGTAAACTGTCTTCTACATCTGACACGACCACACAGTGTCTGCTTCAACGGTCCGACATGACCCCGTAAACTGTCTGCTACAACGGTCTGACACGACCATACCGTGTCTCCTATCCTGTTTTATTTTATTTATCAGTTTATTTTTCTGTTTTGTAACTCTCTCCAAACTCAAGTTGGTTTGTGTCTAACCTCCTTGAGTTTGAGGGGGGCTGTTAAACCCACTAAACCTAACCCACTACTACCTACCACACACACTCACCTCCTCAACTAAACACCACTGGGTTTGCGCCGTTGAACTTTCCGATGCAGTCGGTGGAGCAAAAAATGGCAGTGCAAACGGATGTGGAGGCTAATCAGTATACTCTGAAGGCATGTGTGGAGTCCATGACGGCGGTTACAAATCTGTCGCACCGACTGCAGAGTAGGACAAATGAGGTGCAGCAATTAAACTCCCAGCCGGCTCTGCTCCAACGCATGTATAAGGATGCGCGAGCAGAGATAAGCGTGCTAAGGGCAGAAAACAAGGAGCTGAAGCGGAAGGCCACCGTGATGTTCCGATTTGGAGGGCCGCCATATGCTGCAGTGGAGGAGCAGGGAGTAGTGATCGTGCCCAGTGGAGTGGGAAACACGGAGGCAATACCGTCAAGGGCCGCCCAGGACGGAGGCAAGAAGAAGAGACCGGCGGCAGAGTAGAGAAAAAATCCCACTGTGGGTGTGGGTGTGTGGTGTTTTTTTTTTTTTTTTTTTTTTTTTTTTTTTGGGGATGTAAAATGGTGAACGGGGTGAGTCCCGACATGAATAAAAGGAGTTTGGTATGCAGTTCCTGCCTCTGTTGGTTTTTTTTTTTGTTTTTTTTTTTTTTTTGTGTTTTTGGTTTTTTTTTTTTTTTTTTTTTTTTTTTTTTTTTTTTTTTTTGTTTGTGGGTGTTTGTTGTTTTAAATAAAATAAATAAAGAAATAAAATAAAATAAAAGAAAGAAAGTTAAGTGGAATTGGAGGTGGTGGGAGAGTGGAGTGTGTGCCCATGTGCAGTTCTGCCGAGAGGGAGATGATGGGTCACAAAGTAGAAAAAAAGAGAAAAAAAAAGGAGAATAAAAAAAAAGTGCACATGGGTTTCAGCGTGTGTAAATGGGACGGTGGTGTGAGTTTGGTTTAGTTGTGTTGTAGAAGAATAAAATAAAATAAAAAAAATAGATAAAAGATAATAGTGGTGGAAGGGTGAGTTCAGAAAAAAGATAATAGCAGTGTACTCTAACAATTAAAGATGATAAAGAAAAATATGTAAAAGGTAAATTCTCTTCAAACAACATGAAGAGACTGAGCAGACTCAGACTCATATATCATGTATCATCAGGATCAGAGACGAAGGTCCAGATCATCGTCACCAGCCGCATCCAACGGCGGCAGGACGTTGAGATCAAAATCCATCACCTTGCGAATCGACGATGAAGCGATGTCTCCATCTCCATCATCGACAACCGAAGACGACGAGTCGCAGTCGCTGCGACAGTCGTCGGGCAGAACGGGCGGCGTCCGGGGGTACCGCCGGGAAGAAGACGGCGGAAGAACGGCCGTCTGCGGCGGCTTGGGGCCACAGGAAGACTCGACGGTGCTACTCAAGCTGCTTGAGGTAGGCCTCTGGGGGATAATCTGGTGGTGCGGAGGGTACAATCTTTGATCGATCAACGGATTGTTGATTTCCTGATACGGAATCATCGGAGCGAGAGACAGTGAGGCGATAGGGAAATTGGTCTTGGCCTTGGCTCCACGGAGGCTCCGAGTTCGACCAGAATCGCAGGGAATGCCAGATCCAGATTCTGCCAGATCCAGATTCTGAGGTGATTACTCTGTCTCAGAAGAGTTTACTAGCTACCAATCGATTTGTATGTGAAATCTGCAGCAAAGGGGTTTTTCGGGCACAGGACTCTGATTTTCTTTACTTGAAAGAGAATCAAAAGACTCGGATTGAGTCACAAGAATGGGTTCGCCAAGAAAAAGAGGGCAAACAGATCTGCTAAATTGAAGCAGTGCAAGCTCGATGCTCGTCGCGAGCAGTGGCTTTCCCAAGTGAAGAACAAGGGATGTAAGGAAGAAACGGCACATGAGCGCGATGGGAGTGACCGATCAATAGAGAATTTGGAAATAAATCCGAGAGGCAAAATGAATGAGGGTTCGATCCACCACCATTTCAGTGATTTGGATTCGCCTTCGAACAGTCCCAGTAGTGTCTCGGGCAGTAACTTATCTGGGACGAATTTTACTGGTAGTAGTGGAAGCAGTAGTAGCAGTAGCAGTGGTGGGAGTGGTTCCGGAAGCATCACCGGAGAAGATGAAGAAAGCAGAGGGGGAGAAGTGGATGACGGCAGCGAGGTGGTGTTGGTTTTGATGGATGAAAATCCGGTATGCAGAAATAGTTGGAAGATGAGAGGTCCGGCGGGCGGCCAAGGCGAGGCTGCCGCCCGCCGGTGAAGCGAAAATACTAGGTTCTTAACCTAGCTCTGATACCATGTGAAATAAATTGATAGAGAGAGAAGGAGAGAATAAATTGTATGTGATGATTGTTGTTAAGTATATTGATTTTTTGTTATGTTTACAATGATCAAATATTTATAGAAGAGAAGAAGGTAGTAGGTGAAGTGGTAGGGGATGAAGTGGAGGTGGTAGTGGTAGGTTAGGTGAGGAGGTGAGTGTGTGTGGTAGGTAGTAGTGGGTTAGGTTTAGTGGGTTTAACAGCCCCCCTCAAACTCAAGGAGGTTAGACACAAACCAACTTGAGTTTGAGGGGGGCTGTTAAACCCACTAAACCTAACCCACTACTACCTACCACACACACTCACCTCCTCACCTAACCTACCACTACCACCTCCACTTCATCCCCTACCACTTCACCTACTACCTTCTTCTCTTCTATAAATATTTGATCATTGTAAATATAACAAAAAATCAATATACTTAACAACAATCATCACATACAATTTATTCTCTCCTTCTCTCTCTATCAATTTATTTCACAAGTCCAATGCCAAATACAAATTGGCCATTGATGTGCATAAACAGAAAGTGTTGTTTGAGGTGGGGGATCTTGTGTGGGCTGTGTTGAGCAAAGAAAGGTATCCACATGGTGCTTACAACAAGTTAAGTGATAGAAAGGTGGGTCCTTGTGAAGTGTTGCACAAAGTCAACAACAATGCTTCTCAAGTCAAATTGCCGCCTCAGTTAGGAATCTCCAACACCTTTAATGTACAACACCTTGCGTCTTATTTTCCAGATGATTCTTGTGTCAACACCGCTTCTATCATTGTAGATTAGTTTCCTTTGTGGAATTTGTTTGTATTGTACTTTCTAGTTTTTGTTTCGCTTCTAGTGCATTAGTTGTGTTTTGTTTTGTCTTCACTTGAGGACAAGTTCTTTTGAGTGCGAGAGTATGATGTAGGATATCATGTGCATAGCATGTGATAGTTAGTAGAAGGAAATTGTAGCCTATATCCAAAAGAGGCATAACCACTTTGTAACCATTTTTTTTTTTTTTTTTATTTATTTATTTTTTTTTATTAATAAACATTGATTGATTGAGATCTTCTCTCTAAATTCTCTCTACATTCTATCTCTCTTATTCTTGATTGGACTCATCATCACTTTTACACCCCTTGTTCTGGTAAGGACGACGTCCGAGTCATTGATGGCTATTATCTTTAGTATTTGGAAAGGATTTTATTTACTACTCTTCCTCAATTTCGCTATCCTCTCTTCTTCATGCTCCAAAATTCTCCATTAATTAACTCTCAGTTAACAATATTACCAATCCTTTCAAATTTTCCGTGACTTTCTTCCCTACACATTGTGTTTTTCAGGAGCTGAGTACAACGAGAACAACTGGTGGTGACAGAGCACATGGTGTTTAGTAAATTATTATTATTATTATGCACCAACTCCTTTATTCCCTGTTTTTCATCAGCTACTCCTTCATTGCCTTTATCATCTAGTCAGGCTCTTCAGGCTGCTAGTGGATTACCTTTACATCTCTTACATTAGCCCTGTTTGGTAGGGCTTATTTTCAACCTATTTCAACTTTTAGCTTAATTTAAGCTATTTTGGTGTATTTAGTTCAACTTAATAATACAGATTATAGCTTTTGGTAAGCTAAAAATCAGTTTTTTCTTTAAGTGAAAGAGGAGAAGCTTTTTCTTTTAGCTTAATCGCGCAGTTGCCATCGGAGGGCCAAAATTACTTGAATGCCCTTCACCAATTTGAAGTAATACCAAATCGCCACTATATGAACAACAAAAGGTCATTGTTCACTTTGAGAGAGAGAGAGAGAGTGGTGATTTTCGGCGTGAAAAAGGTGATTCCCAACGTGACGATCGACGATTTCCGGCATTAGGAACCAGAGCTCTCTCTCTCTCTCCAGCGTTGTGAACCACCGCAATGCGATATGAAACCCTAGCGAACTGAAACCCTCACTCTTTCTCTCTTCGCGATCTGAAACCATCACGATCTGAAACCCTCTCTCTTTGCGATTTGAAACATCGCTATCTTAAACCCTCTCTTCGCAATCTAAAACCCCCTCTCTCTCTCTCTTCACGATTAACCCTAGCTCTCTCTGTGTTCTCTCCGGTTCTACAGAGGGCGGGCGTGGTGGCTAGGGTTTGGTTATTAATAAATTAAATTATTGTAATGAATTAATATATTAAAAAAACTTAGCAATTTTTATATTATTAATTTGTATTGTAATGAAAAAAAATCACAATTTTCATTTCACAATTATTGATATAAATTGCACAATTGCACAATTTAAATAAAGAAATAAATTGCACAATTTTATTTCAATTAATATTGATATAAATTTATTTCAATTAAATAACTTCTATTAAAAGAATTTTATAAAATTATTTAGTATTGTAATAAATAAATAAAAAATTGTTGCTAATTGATATTAATGAAAAAAAAAATGAAATAACTTTTATTAAATGAAATAAAAAAAAAATGAAATAACAATTGTTGTAATGAAATGAAAACTAAAGAAAGAGAGAGATTAACAGCTATTAATGAAATAACATTATTAACTTCTATTAATAATTTTTTTTTAAATTAAAATTGAAGAAAATAAAAAAAATTACAATTTTTATATCTTATAAGGGCAAAAAGGACATTACACAGCAAAAAACTATTTTACAGTTTATTTAACAAACACTACTCAGCAATTTAAATCTATAATCCAACAGCTACACCAAACAGATTAACAGCATCTAATTAAAGTCATAATTTATAATCTGTTAAGCTATAATCTATAATTTGTTTTAACAGCTACACCAAACGGGTCCATTAGTGGCATGTCGCTTGGAGCACCCCTCTTCTCGCATATTAGAAAAAAAGCTTTTTCCATAATCAATGACACATTGTCATAGGAATAAATTTGTTTGCAATGCTTGTGAACACTAAGCATAACTGTTTTTGTTATCCTTCAGTTATTGAAGAAGTCCTTATCCTTTTATGATTTATGCTTATTCATACTGATGTGTGTGTCCTCCTATTGCTTCTCTTTTTGATAATCGGTGGTTTGTCATCTTTATTGATTGTTAATCTCGTATTATTTCCTGTCATGTCAAAGATTCATTATAAGAGATCATGGTTTAAGTCTCATCATATCTCTCATCATTTGTTATAGTATGTTAGTTTGTCTCTCCATGTTTGAGAGGGTGCCGCACTCAAAAGGGGGTGCTATCGATCATTCACAAGATTTGTGAATTCCTGTCTGAAAATTACCAGCATAATTTTTTTTACGCAATATATCCTTCATTAGTTCTATTTTGATGTTGAAGCCCATTATTTTTGCAGTTGCTATGTTTCATGATACTGTACTCATTTTGTGACTTCTACTTTTGTGTCTTCTTTTCTCCCTGATTCATTCTGTGTTGCTTCTTGCTGCCACACACACACCAAAAAAAAAAAAAAAAAAGAGTATCGCTGCTCACTGGCACACCTCAGATATTTTCATTTTGTCAGATAAACCAAATTCAGTCCTGTGTAGGTATCATATCAGGGTTTCTCATCCAACCATTTAACTCCCACGATGCACTTCAATTCAACCAAATCAATGACATTGAGACTACAACATATCAAGTAACAACAGAATCAGTGAAAGCTCATACTAAGAAATTTAAATAGTCAAAGAAATATTATTTTCTCTTGAAGAATAATTTATAAGAGTAGGAACAAAAATAAGCTTTCTGATGCCCTGGTAGAATGTAGTACGGTTTAAAAGAAAGAGGTATCATATAGATATTTAGGGCAACAACGAACATAAATGAGAATTATCCCATTAACTGGAAAATAAATGCTACATAAGGACAGGATAAAGAGAGCTCCGATGGTAATCACGACTGCATTACAAAAAATGAAATTCAAGTTTAAAGCACTAAGAATGTAGGTCAAGGTTGCGAGTAAAGAAATTGAATGGTTCATATGACCGACCCTTAAGTAACACATAATGAAGGGAGAAAAAGAAAGAGTCAGTTGTATTCTAATGGTTGAAATAAGGAATTTCTGAGTCTCTTATTAATGCAATAAAAAACACCATCAGTCCAAACAATGGTCAAATGGAAAAAAGGTACTTGTTACTACTGACCAAGTATTGTTGCTGGCACAGCCAAAGCAGCAGCAGCTTGGATCCTGATCTTATAGTTAGGAGAATCACGAAGCAGTAGCAAAAGAATACTAAAAACAGATGGAGCCCTGCAAAAATTACATGATTTTCTGAAAACTGATACCAATTTAATAAAATTCAAATGAGAGGCATGCATATCATGTAAAAAAACACATCATCCTAACTTAGTGAAATATACTATAATTATCATAGATAATAAATAAACATTAAAAAATATTTAAACCATCAAACATGAACTGTGATTAAAAATAAAGCTTACAACAGAAGGAAAGAAAAAAAAAAAAAAAGTACACAGTATTCTCCTGAGGATGTGTTAGATAGCAATTGATAGAAGCAATCAGATTGAAAGTGGCAGGTGAGGAAAGGGATGACTCGGACTTGATGTGTCAAGATTGATTCTTCCATTGAGATTAAGGAATAGAATGAAAATTCAACGAATTGAGGTGAAACAAAACTGCTAGGAGGTTAATGCTATATAGGACTTTTTATTCCTTTTTCTTTTGTTAAGGCATGTGTTTAACAATAAGATTTTCCATGTTTCTCATGGTGTCTAGCAGCATAATTGCAGAATTCTAGGAATCCATCAAAGAAGAAAACTCTGTACTATGAAGCACGGATACGGGACACGGTGATTTCAAAAAAATGGGAACACGAACACGGCGGGGGACACAACTAATTTTTATTTTTATATAATATATATTTGCAATATAGATTAATATAAACCACTACATTTAACAAATAACCACTCTTTCTTTTCTTCTCTGTATTTTGTTCTTCTGATTTAGGGAAAAAGTAGAGGCTCGATCATCCTTTTCTTTTTGACTTCCTTAATTTTACACTTACACCCCAAAAGACATTTACAAAAATAAAAAAAAAAACTGTCGTGTCCCTTGACATGTCTAGAATTGGACACGCGTGTCCCCAACGTGTCCCATGAAAAAGAAATAATAAAATTAAAGGGACACGCCACATGGCATGTCGCATACATGTCCCCATGTCAAACACTGCTACGGCGCCTATTTTGAAGTGTTCATGCTTCATCGACTCTGTATAATGACATTAACAGGCGTCAATATCCAAAACAAACATGAGATGTCAAACACATCACTTTAAAAGGCTCAAAATTTGACAACACTCCCTGGCTATGTGTTGGCACTTCAAAAGTGGGTTTTGTAGCATTCTCATCAAGTACAGAAAATAAGCAAAACAATTAGGATACAATGAATATCAAGGAATTCACACCCAATAAAAATTCTTGAGCTTGGAATAAATTGATCATAACAATAAACACTCTGTTCTCTAAGCTGACCAAGCAAAGTAGGTCATTTCCACTATGTGCAGACAAATTTTTTTTTCTTACTATTTTTTGCTTCGGGTACTTTAAACCCTGTTGTTGGTTGCCCATTGGCAAAGTGAAGGTTAAATTCATCAAAGGCCAAGTCACATTAAGGTGTTGGAAGTCTCCTAGAGCCCAAGTGATGGGGAACAAGAAGGAACTGGAAATGTTATTTACTTATGTATAATTAAATAGGTTTTATTATTCTCTTAGTCTTTAATTATGGTAATTTTTATCTCCTGTAACTTCTAATTAGGGTTTTCTTGGATGCCTATAAATAGGCCTTTTATGTAATGGTTTCAGGTATGATATTGACTTGAGTTTTAGATATAGATTAGAGAATTAAAGTTTCTTTTATTTTGTATGGCTTTTCTCTTCTCTTCTCTCTTTTTTTTTTGTTCCATTCTCACCAGCCATCCGGCATCACAAATTGTTAGCTGCAGCATGAGATGTGAGCTAAGAAAGGATTCTAGCATGATATAAAATCAATGTATATATCCTATTCATCCAATATACCCAGCAGCATAGTTGAATTGCAATAATCACATTCTACAATGATAAAAAAAATTTTTATACATCATGTCATGATAAATATTCAGAATTAAGCACTAGAAGCAATAAAATTCCTCTAATAGTTATTAGCCCTAGGATTCCATAATCCAAATATCTAAGCAACATAATTCCAAATATCTGAGTGACAAGCTTTGCTTAGGGTAGAATGAAGTGCTTCGCTGCACCTTGACGAGCAAAGGCCTTATCTTGTGGATCCAGAGCACCTTCAAAAACTATGGTGCACAAATTAAATTAATTAATTGAAATGAACTCTTTCAATAAGTAAAATCTGAATTGAATAAGATTAATGGATTGATCTATTGATCTACTATTAACTACTGAAAATAGAAAAATACATAAAGCAAAAGGTGGATTTATGTAGTTTAGTTGGGCAATGGCTTTGCCACTTAGTATACCAAAGTAGGAGGTATCGGGGACCAAAAAGCTGTCAGATTTCTTAGGCATGAGTCACATGACTCCCAACCAATAACATATCAAATTGCACAACGACAATCCAAAACCTCCCAAATAACTAAACAAAAAAAGGGAGAACCATAGTCGCTGCGTTATCACTAGGGATGACAAATATTGACCTGGCAGTTACCCGACCATCCCTGAACCTAATGGGATCAGGGTTGCAGGCTTTTTTAGTAGGGTCAGAGTGGCTGCGGGGATGAAAATGGAGAACCTGATCAGGTTTGGGGCAAGGTAGCCTTGACCCAAGCCTAACCAATTTTATCTAAAATTTCAAAGAAAAAACAAAAAAAAAAAGAAAAAAACTTCTTTGTAATGAACATCGGTTTGATGCATATTTCATCCAATATCAACCGAACAATGGTTTGAAACCATATATTTTGGGTGGTCTAAACTTCACTCGGACTTCGGTCAATGTTGTAACCAAGCTCTAGTAACATCATAGGAGGATGAGGGATTCGGAAGAGGGAGACCTAAGGATTTCAGGGGATGAGGGAGAACAAGAACACAGCAATATAACCACAATCTCAGAATCATCGATTTTATGCCACCGTCATCACCGTTACTATGATCTCAGAAACAGGACAGGTGACAAATCGTGAGGGAGGCAAGGAAGTGAGATATTGAGAGTGTAAATCGTAATAGATATAAGAGAGACGATTGTGGGAATTTGATATGAGAGAAATAGAGAGGGGTGAGAAAGGAGACAAAAGCATAGAGAGAGAGCAGGCGTGTGCGAGAGCGCTACATGAAATAAAGAGAGAGAGAGATGAAAGTAGGATGAAAGGGTTCGAGAGAGAAGGAGATGGCAGAGGGGTTGAATTGAAAGGCCAAATCTCTATATGGGTAAAAGAAAAGCTTTGGTTTAGAAAAGATGTATTTCTTGAGAAGATACATGTCAGGTGAAGTGACATTGCTATGTCTCCTGGCTAGGAATCACGAACACCTTGCCGGAGGCTGCGTACAAGTATCCGACGCGTGTTGGACACGAACACGCGTCGGACACGCTGTGGACATGTGTCAGACACTCTACCAGACGTGTCCCGTGTTTTTTTTTTTGTTGTTGAATTTTTCCAGTCGGACACATTTTCGACACACCAAGACACGTTTGGACACTCTGTAACAAGATAAAGCTTGAAAAATAGAGAGGTGGATCAAAGCCCGAACATCTTGGAGGGGAGAGAGAGAGAGAGAGCCCCCTAACCTGTTCTTTTCTTCGATTCGTTTCTTCTGTTCTTTATTCTTCCTCTGTCGCCTTCGTTTTTCTTCCTCGTCTGCCATCTCCGACTTCATTTTTCTTCCTCCTCTGTCTCCTTCATTTTCTTCCTCCCTCTCTCTCTTCTTTGTTTTCTTTTCTTTGCCAGTCAATGGAAAACAATGTCGATTTATTTTAATATATATATAAAATAGGTTTGTGTGGGGCCCATCCACCACCATTCCACTAATCTTTAATATTGCATTCACCTTCTACATCTTCCATTATAACATTATAAGTTAGAATGCATAATGGAGAAATTTATTGTTAGGGTTTATAAGGTTTAAGAGGAAGAAGAAGAAAAAGAAGAGAGAGTAATTTTTATATATATATCTGGAATGATTGTTCACTCTACATCAGCAAAAATATATATACAAACCCTAACATAGTGAAATGACCATCATATGCTCAACAAAAGTAAATATTAATAGAAGAACAACAAAACAAAAAATAACTATTCTAACACTTCCACTCAAGTTGGAGCAAAAAGGTCAAACAGATAACAAAGAAGAATTTGTATATTATTGAATAATACAACCAAGAGGGTTGAATACAAATATATAATCTAAATAGAATAAAACCCTAATAACTTAAACTACTAAACTACCCTTAATGAATAATATAAAATACATAATTCACAGTGAGCTGAGCTCATTAATCTTAGTGTCTCATGAGAATCAACTGGAGAAACAATAGAACCAATGGAAACTAAGGACTGTGAGGATGGAGCATCCATAACCTGATGCACATGGTCAGGTTTGTCATACTTCTGTCAACACCAAGGTTCAGTATGACCTGGGGAACCACAATGAGTACACTAACGATCACCACGTGTGCGAGAGCTAGTTCCACTACTACCCTCACCACGGGAACCACCACTATGAAAACCTTGTGAACCGTAAGAAGAGCCCCGAGGGCCAGATGGGCCATGAAAACCCCCTCGAGTAGGTCCACGATCTCCACGACTAGAGACCATTGCAGAGGATGACAAAGTAGAGGACCTAGTGGTAGGTCGTGCCTGACCCAAGGAAGAATGTAACAGCCTAGAATAGGCATTAGCAACAAAAAGTAGAGTCTCACTAGCAAGAATCTGATCCTTGAACCCTCGCAATTTAGGATCTAAGCCGAAGAGTAAAGAAGCTATCATCAACTGCTCCCAATGTTGCTTGTGTTTGTTCACATCAGTAGTGAAGGGTCAATGTTGCAATAATTGATCCCACAAGGTCTGAAGACTACTATAATACTCGGGGAAGGGACTGGCCAGATTGACGCATAGCAAAAATTTGCTCATATAATTCATAGAACCAAGAGATATTACTCTGATTAGAAAAAGATTCAGAAAGGGAGTCCCATATTTCCTTAAGAGGTATCACAAAATGCCGTGGTAGTGGCAACATGTGGTTCCAAATTGAGCTAAATCCAACTTATGACACAAGAATTCTCAGTACACCAATCATCATACGCTTTACAATCAATGGCAGGAGGGAGTTCGCCAAGGAAGCGAGACTTTCTTGCCACACAAGAAAACTTTGACTGCATGAGCCCAAGCCAAGTAGTTGGCACCATTCAATTTTTTTGTATTGATAGATTTGAGCATGTCATCATCTTCAGTGTTTGTAAAGGCTCAAGGCGCACAAAAGCGCTGAAGGTCTCTTGGGGCCTAGGTGCAAGGCAAGGCGCGAGCTTTATTAAAGTAAGGCGCATAGTCTTAGTAAAAAATAGATAAATTAACATAAACTAATCATTCATAGTACTAAGACAATTTTTTTTTAAAATAAAAAGTAATCAAGGCAAATTATAGAATAATTCTCAAACCCATGAAAGTGCATATTACATACCATTCCAAATTTCAAAGATAAAATAATCCACATTCAAAAAAAAAAAAATCCAAAACATAAATATCCGACAAATACTAATATAAGTCTTAACATTTCAAAACAGCAATTTCATAAGAAAGGTTAGGTTAGGTTAGGTTAGGTCAGTCAATCGTCATCCTCAACATCAATGGCAAGCAAACCATCATCTTCTTCTCCATCAGTTGATTTATATCCCTCAACATCTTCCTCCTCGCCACCTCCTCATCTATTAATTGAAGTGGAGTTAATCTTGAAGATTTAGATATCCTCGATTGTGCCTTTGAACGCGAATTTGTTGCTCTACTTACATGACTACTTTCTTCTACTCCAGAAGCTCTAGCAACAGTGGCCCACGTTAAGCCATCATCATCATCAAACACTGGCTCAATATCATCATCTGATTCTCCATCCATCCTCTGAAGCAACCACTCATTGCTTTCATCAATATTTTGCAAACATATGGGATCAAGAGTGTTGCGCATGTCATGTCTAGATCTCAATGTTCTATTATATTTGATAAACACCAAATCATTGAGACGTTCCAATCTATTTCTTTTCTTGCTATGAAGCTTCAACTATTAGAAATATATTAAATTCTATATATTGAGAATAAAAAAATATGTGAATTCACCAAAAATTAGTTAGAATGTTAAATCCTCACATGTTCAAATACACTCCAATTTCGTTCATAACCCGATGAACTACATGTTAGGCTAAGGACTTTTATGGCAAAAGTTTGCAAGTTTGGGATTTTAGAACCATATGATGCCCACAAATCAGTTGCAATAATCACTAGTTAGAAATAATTGTTACCAAGTATTGAGTTTGACTATTACTTACTCTACGAGTCTATAATGTATTACTTGGCGCCCTTGTATTTCTTTGCCTAATCACAGCAGGCTTGCCAAAAAGGCTCTTAGCCTTCGTATAAATACTCATCTCATTAGTGATCAAATCTTGAACAGCGACATCTGGGACCAACCTTTGCATGCATTCATAAAACCCATTCATCACTTCATGATCTTTTTGCACCTCTAATGCTTTTGGATAAAAGAATTCTGGATTAAGAAAGTGCGCAGCTACATGTACAGACCGATGCAATTGGACATCCCACCTTTTGTCAATGATTTCGATGATTTCGATGATTTCGAAGATTTCATTATATTTCTCTTCTTTATGATCAAACGAACTTGCAATGCATTCTTTTGCCCTATCCATTGCCTCATAAATGTATCCCATGGGAGGTTTTTTCTCAGTATCAACCAATCTAAGCACTTTGACGAGAGGATCTGAGACCTTGAGGGCAAACAAAACATTATTTCGAAATGAAGGCATCAACAAAGTTTGTGCCATTCTTTTACCATGTGGCTCCTTTGCCCATTTCCTTGATGTCCAGTCTTCGGAGGTGACCATCTTTCTCAAATTGTTTTTCTGTTGATACATCCTAGACAAAGTCAGAAAGGCGGTTGCAAATCTAATTTTTGCAAGCTTGATCAAATTCTTCAGATTTGTATAGCGCCTCATCATGATTAGGAAAGTAGGGCGGCTGTAAATGTAGCCATGTACTGCAATACCCCTTTCAAATGTCTTTTTTAGTCGGGATATCTTGAAAATGCCTCCTAACATCAAGTCCAAGCAATGAGCAACACATGGTGTCCAATACAAGTGTTCATACTTAGCTTCCAAAAACCTCCCTATAATGTAACAAAGAATTATTACTTTCAAGTTTTTAAATTTTAACTACAAAACAAACTATGAGTAAACAATTTTGAAGCAAGGAAGGAGGAAAGATTCTTACCCACCAACACATTAGTTGCAGCACTATCAGTGATAACTTGCACCACATTCTCTTTTCCACCTTTTTCCACAAACTTGTCTAGTAATTCAAATAGCTTATGCCCATCCTTTGAATAGCTAGAAGCATCAACTGACTCACAAACATGATTCCTCTTGGACAATTCACTAAAAGTTAATCAATGTCCTCACTCTCTTATCAGTCTAGCCATCAGCCATTATAGAACCCTATATTTTGCACAATCCTCTTTATGATTCTTCATCAAATCTTTAGTATGTTTCACCTCTTTTTTGAGTTAGGTAACCCGCACTTCATGGTAAGTTGGTGGCTTCATACCGGGACCATATTGCCCAATGGCTTCAATCATTGGTCCAAAACTCCCCATAATTTACAGCAATAAAAGAGATACCAGCATCATACATCCACCATGCAAATCTTTGCACTGCCCGAGCACTCATTTCTTTTTTGTAAGGGTCATGCTCATCAATTTGTGTTTGCTTCCCTTTTGCTTAATCTCTTCAATTTTTCATCACTGATTCAGAATTGGGTGTGAAGTAAACATCCATAGGCCCTTTTCTCTTTGGCATTTTTTATTTGAATTTGGATGAACCTTGGATGCTACTTGTCAACTTACGGCGTTGATTAACATTGATCTCAACAACATCATCATCTTCATCTTCATCTTCATCTTCCATGTCCATGTCATTGAAATCAAGCAACATGTTCATTTCTTCATTTTGCACCTTCTTTTTCTACATGAACTCTCTAATCTCTTCTTTTACATGAACTAGACACTTCGGGCAAGCAATGACATACCTATAACCTCCCGCGAGGTGTTGTTTCACCCGATAAATACCTCCATTTGATAATTTACCACAAAAATTACATTCAAACTTATTTAAGTTGTTGGGCTCTACCAAATGGCCATGTTTCCACGCCGGATCTTTTCTATTACTTTTAGATGTCATTTTCTACACAACAAATTTAATAAATGGAAAATAATTTCAGTGTAATGTAATGTGTGATTAACTAATTATTTGTATTTTTTTTTTTTGTCCCCTTAACAAAGGCAGACTCAAAACAGAGACATAATTGCAAAAGAAAAAACAAGGATAGGCATGGAAGAGAAGGAAAAAAAAAACAGAGCCCAAAAAAACACAGCAAAGAAACAAAAAAGAAGAAGAAGAAGAAGTAGAAGAAGAGCCAGCCAGGCCAGCAACGAATAAGCAAGAAAAAAACAAAAGAGCAGACCAAAGAAGAAACAAAGAAGAAGAAGAAGCAAAAACAGAGAGCAATGAAGAAGAAGGGGAAGGAGAAGGAGGAAGAGGAGGAGAAGAGAAGAAAAAGAAAAAGTCCCCAACAGCACCAGTAGCAATGAAAAAAAAAAAATTAGAGAGACAACAGCACCCAGCAAAGAAGAAGAGAAGGAGAGGGAGAAGGAAAAGAAGGAAAAAAAAAAAAAAAAAAAAAAACCTAGCAGCAGCAACAAAGAAGCATAAAAAAAAAAATTTAAAAAAAAAACAAAAACAAAGAGACAACAGCACCCAGCAAAGAAGAGGAGAAGGAGAAGAAGAAAAAAAGAAAACACCTAGCTGCAGCAACGAAGAAGCAGCAAAAAAATAAAATAAAAACAGAGAGACAATAGCACCCAGCAAAGAAGAAGAGAAGCAAAAGGAAAAGAAGAAGAAAAAAATCACCCATCAGCACAGCGAGTAAGCAGCAAAAAAAAATAAAAATAAAAATAAAAATTGAATCGAAACAGCACAGTGAAGAAGAAAAGAAGAAGACTCCTCACCTAAAGACGAAGTTGCAATCCTCAATCAAAAACAAAGTCTAGACGAGCCCAGAGGAAGAGAAAAGACGACACTCAAGCTTCCTTCAATAGATTTTAGGGCTTTGAGTCGTTGACAGATTTGGGTATTGAGTTGTAATCCTATGTGATTGGACCCTTTCAACTCATATGAGAGCCATTAGATAAGCATTGGGGGGGGGGGGGGAGGAGATGCTCGCTTAGGCCTTGCCCTTTTATCGCCTGACCCAAGGCTCGACCAAGGCGCGCGACTGATTCAACTAGCCTCGCCTTGGCTTCCTTCAGTAGCAACCCTTGTGCCTCGCTACGCCTTGCGCCTAGGCGCTCCTTTCACAACACTGATCATCTTTACCTACAACCATAACCTTAGCCTCAATCTCGGCCATGATGATCAATCACACAAAATACACAACAAACGAGCACAAATGTAGCAAAATACTTGTAAATAGTCACTATCCTCAGCAACCAGTACCCACAACAACCAATATAGGCTACAGAACTAGCTTAACAAATAGAAATCCATGACAAATCGGGCAGAAGCGGGGAAGATACAGATCTACCAAACAAATTCAAACCCAAATTGAACCAACACAACACCTCACTAGCAGAAATTAACATTGAAGATCAATTATCCCTTGCTAGAAGGATTTCAGCCCCTATATAGTCAATTTCAATAGGTAGAAATGGAAAAAATAAATAAATAAAAATAAAAAAAATAAAAAATAAAAATGAAGAAAAAAGAAAAAAGAGCCTACTGAACAGATACAGAATCTGCCAAACAGATAGGAGCACAAATTCGAACCAAATTCTCACCCAACAGCATTTGAACAACAAATTAACACCAAATATCACTAGGGTTATGACTTTCGGCCCCTATAGTGTTGACTTCAGCAAGAAGATTTAGCAAAAACAAATCCAAATTCAAAGATAGGCACCAAAAAATACGAAAATAGAAAACTCATAGCAAAGATGATCAAAAAATTCCACAAAAATCACCATAAATCTCAAAAGAGATTTTCAAGCCTAGTGGTATAGGTTTCATTCATGCAGTGTGGATGATGACGTCAGTGCATCGCAATCACCTCCGATTAATCTCCAGAATCTGTAGAACACTTCCTAATGAATGATAGATTGCTTTGATACCAAGTTAGAATGTATAATGAAGAAATTTAGTGTTATAGTTGTTAGAATATAATATGTAAAATGTTGCTTTAATAATTAGGTTAGTATAATAATTAGTATGCTTTAATAATGTACCTTTAATAATGTTGTTTGGTTTGTGCTTCTACTTTCGGTTTGTAATTGTTCTCCCTCTCCTCTATAAAGGAGAGAGCTCAACACACCATTCTATACATTAATCAATACACAATTTATTATTTCCTTTATCTATACATGCTATACATTAAATCTTACATGGTATCAGAGCTATAGGTTAAAGATCTTGGTGTTCTTCGCCTTCCGGCGGGCGGCAACCTTGCCTTGACTGCCCGCCGGATCTCAACCAATTCAAACCTCCCTCTCCCTCTCGACACCTCACTGAAATACACGGCCTCTCTCTCAAATACACGGCCTCTCTCTCTACCATGATCATCACTCAATCAACTCACAGACCCATCAGCGTCACCCGAGTCGGCAACGGTAGCTTCGGAAGCTACCCTTCTTCCATCATCATCGCCCAGCGACGGTGGCAGGTCCAATTTCTCCAACCACCCTCCATTTCTGCTGCCACCAGTGCGCCACTGTCATACCTCTCAGGAGGACGAGGACGGCGGCGATACTGTTGCACCGCTGGAATCTGACGTGGTGGTGTTGGGCTCCACACATCGCTTCGGAGATGTGCTTTACAACGCAAATGGAAGTGAGATTGCCTCAGAATCAGATGTGCTGTATGCAGAAGAGTTGCAGATTCAAGAAGTCATGTTGGCTTCCCTACTCCCTTCTCGAATATCAAACAATACAAACTAGTCCAACATCAAATGCCGAGCCATCCAAGTTCTCCTGCGGCAGTTGCTTTAAGGAATTCGGGGCAAGCCGTACCCGAATAGTTGAACTTTCTCGGGTCTCTACGGCGAGCCAAAGCATTCTCTCTCTACTCATGAAGGCAGATGCACAAACTCTCCCTCTCTCTTGCTGGTTTTATGTTCGGCAAACTCAACCACCTGCATCGCCATAACAAACATCCATTGACACACACACAGAAGAAGAAGAGAGCAGTTTGTGCTGAAACTGGGCAAAACCCAGCTTGTTTTTGAGAGAGATAAAGCTCCGCCACTGTACCGCTGCTTGCTCACAGCCCGTGGCCTCCAGGCGCCGTCGTTGGAGGTCAATCTCCGGCCACACCTCCTGTGGTGTTCGCTCCGCCGGTTTCAGTCTCACTTTTCTCCAGCCATGGGAGGCCTGATCAAACCATGCATTCATCAACTCTCTCTCGGTCACCATGCATCACCACAGAGCAACACACAACTCTCCCTCTCTCTTCTCAACATGACTTTTGGTACACTGCCACCTCACTCTCTCTCTCTCAGGTTAGGGAGGGAGAGGGCCATACACACACCCATTTTAAGAGACACGCATACACAACACACCACAGACTCATTATTATGCTTCCCACTCTCCCCAACTTTCTTTATTTTATATATATATATATATATATATCTTTTTATTATACTATATTACCCAAACACTTCACTTTTACACCACGCCGTCTGATCCCACTATCCCTTTTATTTATTTTATTTTATCTTCCTTCTTTCCAAAAAAACAAAAAAAACCCTGAAAGTGGTCTCGCTCCCCTCTCTCTCATCTTTCCACTTTCCAACCCACAATCCTTTTTTTTTTTTAATCAACCCACTCCCTCACTTTCTTTAAACCCATCTTTCACTCACATGGGCTTGTCCCCATTCTCCCCTCATATATTCAACTTTTTTTTTTTTTCAACTTTTCCCAAAGTGTTTGATCTGCCCACGACGTGGCTACAAACAAATACCAAACCCACTATTCTCAGTCAACTTTTCTTTACACTCATCTTCCCCACTAGCTTCCAACACTTCATTTTATTTTTTATTATTATTATTATTTTCCCAACACAAAAAAAAAAAACAAAAACAAAAACAAAAACAAAAAAAAAAAGAAGACAACATTACATTCATTCCAGTTGATTTTTCTGCATTACCACACCTCCCTTTCGAGTTTGCCAAACACACTTGCTTTATTCATATCCGGGATTCACCCCGCTCACCATTCTACACCAAAAAAAAAAAAAAACAAACAAACAAACAAACAAACACACCACAACAAAACAACCACACCCACAGTGGGATTTTTTCTTCTCTACTCTTCCGCCGGTCTTTTTTTCTTGCCTCTGTCCTGGGCGGCCCTTGACGGTGTTGCCTCTGTGTTTCCCGCACCGCCGAGCACGTTCACTCCCCCCTGCTCCTCCACTACAGCATATGGCGGACCTCCAAATTGGAACATAACGGTGGCCTTCCACTTCAGCTCCTTGTTTTCCGCCTTTAGCACACTTATCTCTGCTCGCGCATCCTTATACATGTGCTGGAGCAGAGCCAGTTGGGCGTTTAACTGCTACACCTCATTTGTCCTACTCTGCAGCCGGTGCGACAAGTTTGCGACCGCAGTCATGGTCTCCACACATGACTTCAGTGTATACTGATTGGCCTCAATATCAGTTTGCACCGCCATTTTTTGCTCCACAGACCGCATCGGAAAGTTCAATGGAGCAAACCCAGAGGTGTTTGGTTGAGGTTCACTGGCCACCGCACCAGTTATCTCTCTTGTTGACTCGTTGAGGTCGGGAAAGAGAGTGGGCAGACCACGGGAAGACGAAGCCATTTTCAGGGCAACAAAGTGTTACAGAGTATCTCTCTCAGAAAAGGAAGAGTTTTTCAGAGGATTTTAGCAGGTTTTTTGTCTCAGCCTCAGCCTCAGCCTCAGCCTCTGTCTTGGTTAAATAGCCGAGGCAGACACGCGTATCGTGCATCGCTCGGCGCTAGACGACAACATGGGCGCGCAAGCCAAGGTAGTCACGCGCATCGCCATAATGTCCGGCACACCTTTTTATGGATTGGGCACGCCTTTTGATGGCACGCCTTTTGAAAGATTGGGCACACCTTTTGAGGGTGCGACTTCTACATCGGTCCGACATGACCCTGTAAACTGTCCCGACATTGATTCCGGTCAGCTTCTACAACGGTCCGACATGACCTCATAAACTGTCCCGACATTGATTCCGCTCAGCTTCTACATCGGTCCGACATGACCTCATAAACTGTCCCGACATTGATTCCGATCAGCTTCTACATCGGTCCGGCATGACCCCGTAAACTGTCCCGACATTGATTCCGGTCAGCTTCTACAACGGTCCGACATGACCTCATAAACTGTCCCGACATTGATTCTGATTAGCTTCTACAACAACGGTCTGACACGACCACACAGTGTCTGCTACATCGGTCCGGCATGACCTCGTAAACTGTCCTGCTACATCGGTCCGACATGACCCCATAAACTGTCTTCTCCAACGGTGTGACACGACCATACCGTGTCTTCAACAACAATCTGACACGACCATACAGTGTCTCCTATCCTATTTTATTTTATTTTATTTTTCTACTCTCTCCAAACTCAAGTTGGTTGGTTCCTATCCTCCTTGAGTTTGAGGGGGGCTGTTAGAATATAATATGTAAAATGTTGCTTTAATAATTAGGTTAGTATAATAATTAGTATGCTTTAATAATGTACCTTTAATAATGTTGTTTGGTTTGTGCTTCTACTTTCGGTTTGTAATTGTTCTCCCTCTCCTCTATAAAGGAGAGAGCTCAACACACCATTCTATACATTAATCAATACACAATTTATTATTTCCTTTATCTATACATGCTATACATTAAATCTTACAATAGTTTATAGGGTTTAAGAGGAAGAAGAAGAAGAAGAAGAAGAAGAAGAAGAAGAAGAAGAGAGTAATTTTATATATATCTGGAATGATTATTCACTCTACATCAGCAATAATATATATATAGACCCTAACATAGTGAAATGACCACCATACCCTCAACTTAAGTAAATATTAATAGAAGAACAATAAAACGGAAAATAAATATTCTAACATTATATATATATATATATATATAATATTTTAACATTAAAATACTCCACACCAACAAAAAAAAAAAAATTGGCACTGTGTTTATTAATTTTATTATTATTGTAATTTAATAAAAACCAATATTTGATTATTAAATATAGCATTGACTTTTATATTATTTTATATTTTTAATTACCTTCTAATAATTTTTATTTTTATTTTTATTTTTGTTTTTATTTTAGACATATAATAAATAAATATAATTATATATATTGAGCGGCGTGTCGTGTCCCCCATTTTTTAAAAATTTATGTCTCTACGTGTCCGTGTCATATCCGTGTCGTGTCCTGTGTCCGTGCATCATAGTCTCCTGGAAATTTCTCCATGAGAGATTAGTTTAGTTTATCTACGAAAATAAACAGACACAATCATTAAATATACATAGATATATAATATAATTAATTCGGTTGGGTCGGCTTATGTGGGTCCTCTATTAAGCCCAACCTCCGACCGAAAAATTGAAAACATTTCATGAGTGCAATTGCAGCCGATCGAATGGCTGGTCAAAACAACCCGTACTATAGTTGGGTCGGGCAGATCATATCAGATTTTTCAGGTGGGTTGCTTTTTGACCACCTGTAGTGGCCCTCAAGTTCAGGCTTAGGTAACTCCCCTCCTATTCTTGTTTCCCTCACTTTGTGTGACTGCGGCTGCCTCTGTACCTTCTCAGACCCTCAAGTTCAGCATTAGGTAAATTCCCTCACTCCCTCTATGCCTATTTGGGAATGTCTTTTTTATCACAGTGTCTGTCCAATCTCCCATCTAATCTCCCCCCCCCCCCCCTCTCCCCCCTTCTCCCCATAAATTTAGGCCCAATTTGGAAATCAAATCTCTCTAGCTCATGGTATCTTAGTTATTCACGTGTTTCATGGAATCTAATTCCAGTACAAGTGGTAGGGTGATTACTCCAGATCATAGTAATCTTCATCAGCCAACTTTGGAGGCCTTGATGCGTGCATAAAGTTGGCCATTGAATGAGATTAATAGTAATTAAACATAAATTTCAATTATTTCATTCATTTATTATATCATATTTATTTAATGAAATTTTTTGTTGTTATTTGTTCATAGCTACTACTAGTAATCAAACATAAGTATTAATTCTTTCATTAATTTAGGCCAAGTTTGGGAAGACTAAAAAAGTGCACTTTTTGTCTTTTTGGACTAAAAAATTGAGGTTGAAAATATGGATGTTTGGGTTAACTTTTTGACTTTTTATTGAAAAATGTGTAATAAAAAATTGTAAAAATTGATTTGTAGGGAAAAATTTGAATTGGGAGTTGTGCAGCCGTAATTGTTGACTTTTGGTGAATAGTGTTAACTTTTTAGCTTTTTGAGTAACTTTTTGACTTTTTGGCTTTTTTGGATCTTCCCAAACTTGGCCTTATTATGTTATACTTGTTTAATGAAGTCTGTTGCTATTTGTTCATAGCTACTACCTTGATTGCAGATTCAGCTTATCCCCCTAAATTTTGCGATGAAAAAGAGGATCCAACTGAGAATTCAGAGGTTTAATATAGGTCCTGTTGGCAAGTTGCCTTTTAGCTTTTTTGGCTAAAATAACCAATAAAGACAAAATAGACTAAAATAGTTAATAAGATAAAATGCCACATCCAACCCATAATAATTTCACTTTTTCTCTCACAACCATCAAATCAACTAAAAAAAAAAAAAGCCAACTTCCCAACTAAACACAACTATTTTAGCCAAGCTAAAATAGTCAAAAAGCCAAATAACCAACTAAAATAGCCAACTTCCCAAACAAGGTCATAATCATATTGTCTTCAATTTTCCTTGTTTTTTTTTTGAAATTTAGTCATATCAGAACATGTAATTTTCTGTTTCATTGGCAGGTAGATCTTATGGTGTGTTGCTTTACTCATTTTTTCTGATTGCTTCAGTCATGGATTTGCTTCTGGAAGGCTGATTCTGGAGTGGATACATTACAGATGCTATCTGGATATAGCCTTCTTTTATTTTGTGGATCTGGATAATAGTTGTTGTGGCCTTGTTTTGTTCTGAGGAACTGGATAATAGTAATTTTTTTTTTTTTTTGGGTGAAGCTGCCTTGTTTTGGGTTGTATCTTAGAACTCTTTGAAAATGTGGGGATACTGAGCATACAAAGCTGGGGAATGTTTGTCTTTGGAAAGTTGTTAATAAACTTCCAGCTGAAATATTCTAGGAGGAATTATTTTTCAGAGTGCTTATCATTTGCACCAAAAGGAACTGATGGATTATATGATTTGTCTTGTGATTAACTATTTATTCCTAGGCAATAGAGTTACAGATTACATGGCATATCTCTGACCTTTGCTAGTCATTTGTCATCCTGAGCCATATAACAACATTATTGGGATTCAATGCTGAAAATATAAGTTGTAAAGCTAAACAAGTTAATTTATAAGAGTTTGAATGTAGCCTATGTTTGGACCAAACTTGTTAGGTGGGGTGGTGTGGGAGTCTAATGGGACGGAGGCAAGGTGATGCAGAATATAAGAAGCTCAAGGAAGACTAAATTCAAAGAATGATGATATTTGGACATTGGCATTATTTTAAACGAAAAATGATAGAAATCTTATATAATTATTGTTTTTATGTTTTCTAGGATTTTTAGGTCAGGGACATTTTGCTAATTTTCATATTTGTTGACATGGGCCATAAGGGTCACCCATGGGTTATCTTGTAGGTCAAATTATTTAATTAGTTTTTATTTAATTTTCTTATTTGGTCTTAAATTGTTTTTAAAAGTCAAAGTAGTTTTAATAGTTTCCTTCATTTGTTTAGTTGGTTTAAAAAGTCTCCTTATTCTATATACAGCCATGTAATGCTATATTTTAGAAAATTTTAGAGCTTTTGAAGTTTTTTATGGATTGTGTGATGCAATCAAACCCAGGTGTGATGCCTAAGGGATTTTTGGAGTGATTCCTAGACCTATCTTCTTCTCCCTCTTACCCTCTTGTATTTTTTGCACCTTTTAACAGCTCGAACACTGTTCACAGCTCCTAAACAGTACCAAAATTCCATCTTTTCATGCTTAAACTCTCACTTATTTATTACCCTAAAGAAACCCTACTTGTCCCCTATACTCTTATTGTAATTTCAGCCATAAAACCCATCTAAAATCAGCCCCAGAAGCCCAAATTTGCTACTGTCTCTACTTGTATCACAAGGTTCAATAAAAGTCAGCAAGGGTGGGGAATGGGGTAGGGATCTTCCAATCGATACCCACCTGGATACCATCCTTACTTATCACTAGTCTTCTATCCACATGCCAAAACCATCAAAATCTGTATTTTATATCACCAAGGATTCATGCATCAAAGGTTTTGAATACCTCCATACAAAAGAAAACTGCATTACAAGTCCAACATATAATTATTTAGTTCTTTCTATTCGGAAGAGAAGTTTCAATCATATAAGAACCATCAAACATCAACATACAAATGAGCAAGGTAACTCCTTACCAATCCATATTTCCCAGTTTTAATGTTTCATTTAGAAATAAGTTGCTCAATGCATGGCAAACATTCCATTGAACCTGCTTAAAAAAAGTTCAATACTTAGCCGGTATAATAACTGAATGGAGAACAAATAAAATCAAGAATGCCACCCACATAAAAATACCGAAAGCATTGCTTTAAGAAAGAACAAATAATACCTTCACGTTTCCAGTTGCAACACAAGAAAGAAATGCCTGCACCATCTTTCCCAGCCAATGTGAATCTTCCAATGAAGCTGGCTGGAATGAATTCAAAGCCAATTTTTCCTTCTGCTTATCATTAAGATCACTCCTACCTGGCAGCTCTTCAGCACTGTCACTTATTAGAGACAAGCCCATAACATCCACATGCTCATTGGAAATACCAGGCTGACTTGTAAATTGGACAAATCTAGAAAGATTTCCAAGAGCCCTAACGGCATTTGCTTTGATCTAGTTTAAGAAGAATAAAAAATAAGAAGAAAAAAAGGATGATTGGCTAGTTATTAATACAATTACTAAAAGTAAAACTACCATATAAATGTTTCTCATCAGAGAACTGGGAAGAAAATATATATATATATATATATACATCAGCAAACACATGGTACAAACACCATATTTTGGCCACCAGAGAATTGGACATGAGTCTAGAAAGTGCTTACTAAACCCAACAATGCTGCTTAAATAAAAGGGCCTGGAACTCATCAAAGCAAAATATAATAAAAGAAAAATCCTTGAAAGACATGAACATGTGAACACAATTAAACTACTAGGGAAAATTCTTCGAGTACTCCTTTTCCATGCCAGATCATTTTTGTGCCACCTTGGCATGGAGACACAGATTCATGCAAGATAAATTGGTATAAACAAAATATATTGTCAGCCTATATCATACAACATATAAATGTGTAAATCAAGATTGTTGTTAAGAGAGCTTGTGAAAAGAAATTCACGTTCATAGGGTGACCAAGGTGGTGTTTGATAACCTAATTCACCACTTAAAACTAAATGTATTAAGTGAAAGTCAGTTACGTCCGTTTGATAACTACAATTAGAATCACTTGAAAATTTAAGTGGCTCTTAAAATATAGTACAAAAGTTATGAAAATTATGTGTTAGAAAATTTACTTAATATTGACTGAATTTATAAATATTTATACATAAGCGTCGACATATACCGTTATGCCTCACCACCACTGCCAGGACCATCCTCACCACTGCTACTACCGTCACCACTACCACTACCACCGCCACCATGCCACCACTACAACTGCTGTCACCTCCACTGGCACCATCTTCATCATTATCGTCATCGTTGCCATAGGCACCAACCATAGTTGTCATATCGTGAATCAAAATGGCCTCGTACTGAATCGTGAATCAAATTCTGAGTCATAAAGATTCAGTCACTTTTTCTCTATTACTAAAAAAAATATATATCTAAACACTTCGATGTTAAATATATCTTATAAATATAAAATATTTAGACTTAAAATCAATGAAAATGTTATTTTGAATTGTGAGAACCCGAATATAAAAATTAAGTAAATAATTAAATAATAATATTACAATCTCAAATATTTTGGTGGTGAATTCTAAGGTGCAAATTAAATATTATTGGAGGATCCTTTAATTAATTTTTAAACCTAAAATAAATTTATGGTGAAAGTCATTGATTTAGAAGTAAGATTTATTATTAAAAAAAAAAATAGAGAAGAGGGTGTGACTTGAACTCTAGACCATAAAATTAATAAGTTAGACTCTTACCATTTGAGTTGCATGTAACTTATATATGTATTTTGTATATTTATCTATCTATTTGACGTAAGTGTGCCCACCACTAGTATAAAATAAAATAAACACAAACCCTACTCTATTATTTGTTCACCACATAGGGCAACAACAGCAGCCACGGGAGAGGGTTAGCGAGAAGGGAAAAAAAAAAAAAGAAGAAGATGTTGCAATCAAAGAACTTTTGGGTGTGTTGTGTTGTGTGTGATCATCAAAGGTTAGCCCTCCTTGGTTTTCTTCTCTTCTTTTTGTTCTTCATCCTTATTCTATAATTATTTTGTTCATTGATGGACAGGTTGTAGGTTTATGTATTGTGTATATAGATATCCTATCAAGAAACTTGAGGAGCTAAATTTATGTGTAAAGATTGGGTGTAATTTTCAGTCCAAAAATTCTGCACAGAATCGCAAACTTTAAAAATCAAGAAACCATATCAAACGGATGAATTTTAATCTGAAATTTTTACAGTAGATTAATTACATATTGAATTGCATATCTGAATTTTTTCATAATTTTTGGGAGTCAAAATCCATGTAAATTGAGGTATTCAAATCTGTCCAGGAAACCAGTCCGAAATAGTAAATTCGGGAGTGTTGTTCTCTTTGGGTATAAATCCAAAAATTATCAAATTAGTGTCATTAGAACCGGTTACGAGTCTAGTTTCGTAAATTTTTGGCCTTGCATTGATTGCTCGTGTATATTAAGAGAACCGTCAATTTCTTTAAAGTGCTGCAGAAAACAACCTGTTTGGATATAATAAATTGTAGATAATTATTTTGATAAGCAAATCAAGTGAAACCAATTGGGTTTGAAACTTAGGATATAATAGATCATATCTGGAGGTTTTTGGGATTTTTTTAATAGCGTGGAGTGGGTTTTGTAATTTTCAAAGTTAGCGAATAGATTGGGAAAATTTGTTTAAAACACTGTTTTATCTTAAAGTTATTTTTAGTTAAGTTTCGATCGGAACCTATGTCTTGGGTGATTTTAGACCATGAAGAACATGAACTTAGGTAATATTTAAGAGTAACGGTGAGTTGGGTTGAGCCGTGTTAGTGCGCTTTAGTTTGGGGTTACTTAGTTCGTATTCTTTAGTATTTTTAAATTTGTAGTGACGTGTAGTTTTTATACTTGGTTCAGGGCACTAGTTGGACTTCCATACTCTATTCGAGGATTATATTATTGCGTTTCAGGTGAGTAGTTTCATGCTACGTATTTTTATAAATGTTCCCCTACCCTAAATTGTTGGAAAATCAAATTGTTGTTTCAAGACTAAACTGTTTTGATAAATTATTATATTATCAATTGAATCAAATTATTTCTGAAACATGTGTGAACTTGGCATACTGTAAACTATTTGTTTTGGTCTCATGTTTATAATGATGAACCACCATGTTTTGCAAAACTGATGTGTATTGATTATTGGGACCATGTGTGTATTTAGTCCAGGGAAATTATTCCACTGTGTGTGGTGACTCTGGCCACTAGGGAACAGATCCGGGTTGGGCCGTGATGACTCTAGTGCTCAACGATTGTAAGGAACAGACCTTTAAAAACAACTAGGTGACCTTCAATCGGATCGTCTTTGAGAAAAGGCCCAGGTGCCACCCTGAGGATGACTCTTAGTTCGGTATTTGATCCAACGGGGCTTATAGCCTGAGAAATGTGTGGCAGATTATTTATTTTTATTGGTACCCAGAAAATTATTGGTGTTCATGTTATAATCTGTTTTAAGTGGAAAATGTCGTTTATCATGTTCTTGCGAGACATGAGTATTTTAAGTGTTGAACTGTGGAACCTTCTTTTTTAAACAGATTGTATTTACCAAACTGTATGCTAATCTAGTTTCTGTGATATATATCTTATTTTGGAATTGAACCCTGTTTTCAAAACTGTATTTACTATCCATGTTGCTACTCACTGAGCTATCAGCTGACTTAGTTGTTTACCATTTCCAGGTGTTAGAAGGACTTAGAGTGGACTCATGGTGTAGCGGGGACTCAATTGCATGGACCTCTAGGGCATTCCTTTAGTTTAGAGTGTTATGTCAAGTTTGTGCATATTTATATTTATTCTTATCAAAGTTCATTTAGGATTTTTTTTGATATGTGGGTTGTTTATATCCCATAAGTTTGGATGGTTTTTTATTACGGTTGATTTTGCCGTTTATAATTGTGACATGTCTGGATTGAGTTTTGGTTATTTATTATTGGACTATTGTTCAGTTGTTCAATGTGATTGGATTCGCGTTTAGGCTTACGTGTGCCTTGGGCTAAGTCCTTGTGGGCCACGGCCGGTCATGCCCGGATTTGGGGTGTGACAATTGTGGTATCAGAGCTGTAGTTATCGAGTTACATACCTTGCATTTCATCATTTAGACGAGGTCCGAGTCCCTATAGTACTTAGTAGTGTTTGGTTAAGTTAGTTTTGTTTAAGCTTGTGTTGAATCGTTCTTGATTTCGTTTTGATGGTTAATAGTTGACACCTAGATATTTACACGGATTGTCTATTCTTTAAGAGCCTTTGATGTTTGTATTATTGTGTGTAATCCATTTGGAGAAATAGTAATATTGGGAGATGTCTGTAGATCTTGTCAGATAAAGATGGATGGTAGGATTTTTCTAGTGGATTTGATTTCTTTAGAGATGAAGGATTTTGATGTGATTTTGGAGATGGATTTGTTGATGAAGCATCATGCTTCTATTGATTGTTTTAGAATGGGAGTAGTTTTTGCTATGCTGGGACAACTTGAGTTTTTCTTTCAGGGAGATAGGAAAGTGTCTTTTATCTATTTTATTTCTTCTCTTCAGGCTAACCGAATGTTGAGAAAAGGGCATCATGGTTACTTAGCTAGTGTGGTGAGTATTGAACTGCCATAATGGAAGTTAGAGGAGTTGCCTGTAGTGAGTGATTGTGTTGATGTTTTTCTAAAGGATCTACCTAGACTTCCTCTAGATCGTGAGGTAGAATTTTCCATTAACTTGGTCCCTGACACAACACTTATTTCTAAAGCGCCCTATAGAATGGCGCCGTTGGAGTTGAGGGAGTTACAAACTCAGTTATAGGAGTTGTTAGATAAAGGTTTTATTAAGCCTAGTGTTTCAACTTGGGGAGCACATGTGTTGTTTGTGAAGAAGAATGATGGGTCTATGAGGTTGTGTATTGATTGTTGAGAACCGAACAAAGTCACAGTGAAGAATATGTATCCTTTGCCACGTATTGTTGACCTATTTGACCAATTGTAGGGAGTTCAAGTATTCTCTAAGATTGACTTGAGGTTAGGCTATCACCAGTTGAAAGTAAAGGATGAGGATGTTCCTAAGACTGCTTTTAGAACCCGTTATAAGCATTATGAGTTCTTGGTGATACCTTTTGGTCTCACAAATGCACCAGCCACATTCATGGATTTAATGAACTGAGTATTTAAACCCCAACTGGATAAAATTTGTGGTAGTGTTTATTGATGATATCCTAATTTATTCGAGAAGTAAAGAGGAGCATGAGCAGTATTTGAGGGTAGTATTTTAGATCCTTAGGGAGAAGAGACTGTATGCAAAATTTAAGAAGTGTGAATTCTGGTTAAGCAGTGTATCCTTTTTGAGCTATGTAGTGAGTAAAGATGGGGCATCTATGGATAGCACGAAGGTGATAGCAATTATTGATTGGCCGCGACCTATTTCTGTGACAGAGGTACGTAGCTTTCTAGGGCTTGCTGGATATTATAGACAGTTTGTGGAAGGATTCTGTTGTATTGCTTTGCCATTTATAAACCTCACTAGGAAAGAGGTAAAGTTTGAGTGGAATGATGATTGTGAGTGTAGCTTCTAAGAGTTTAAACAAAGGTTGATATTAGCTCCAATCCTTGCCTTATCTACTGATGGTGGTGGTTTTGTGATTTATAGTGATGCTTCACGACAAGGTTTAGGATGTGTGCCCAGGCAGCATAGGAAGGAGATTACTTGTACGTCACAACAGTTGAAAGTACATGAGAGAAATTATCCTACGCACGACTTGGAGCTAGCAACAATGATTTTCGCTCTTAAGATCTAGCGACATTATTTGTATGAAGAGTCTTGTGAGATTTACACTGATCATAAGAGTTTGAAGTATATTTTTACACAGAAGGAACTAAATTTGAGGCAAAGAAGATGGCTTGAGTTACTAAAAGATTTTGATGTAAATGTTTTGTATCATCCAGGGAAGGAAATGTAGTGGCGGATGCCTTGAGTAAGAAGGTTGCAATTGGAGATACAGCTGCTTTGTGTATTAAGAGTTGTTTTGTGGAAGACATGAGACGTTTGAGGCTTGAGATTGTTACGCCTGGTGATAGGGCTTATTGTAGTCAATTGACAGTTCAGCCAACCTTTAGAGAACGGATTCGTTTAGCACAGGAGATTGACCACCAGTGTGAGCGTATTAAAGGAAAGATGGCAGAGGGTAAGAATGTAGACTTTGTGGTTAGTGATGACGGGTTGCTTAGATTCCGTAGCCGAATTTGTGTTTCTGTTGGTTGTGATTTGAGGAAGGAGATTATGGCAGAGGCACATAGTTCTAGTTATAGTTATGGCATTCATCTTGGAAGTACTAAGATGTATCGGGATCTTTATGAACATTTTTTGTGGAATGGTATAAAGGGAGATATTGCAGAATTTGTGGCTCAGTGTTTGGTGTGTTAACAAGTTAAAGTAGAATATTAGAAACCTGCGGGGAAACTACAACCCTTACCTATACCAGAGTGGAAGTGGGATCATGATACCATGGACTTTGTGTGTGGTTTACCTTGTACTAGTAGTAATCACGATGCAGTTTGGGTTGTTGTTGATAGATTAACCAAGTCAGCACATTTTATTGTAGTTCGGATGAACTATTCTCTAGCTCGATTTGCACAGTTTTATGTGAAGGAGATTGTTAGATTGCATGGTGCACCTGTGTTAATAGTGTCAGATCGGGACCCTCGTTTTGTGTCTAAGTTTTGGGGTGCGTTACAGTCAGTTATGGGTGCTTGGTTAAATTTTAGTTCAGCTTATCACCCTTAGACAGATGGGGTATCGGAGAGGACTATTCAAATACTTGAGAATATATTGAGGGCTTATGCTTTGGAGTGGAGAGGTAATTGGGATGATTATTTGCCGCTCATGGAGTGTGCGTATAATAATAGTTATCATTCTAGTTTGGGAGTAGCTCCTTATGAGGCTTTGTATGGGAGGAAGTGTAGGTCTCCTTTGTGTTGGTATGAGGTTGGTGAAAGACAAATGTTGGGACTTGATTTGGTAGAGGATGCTACACAGAAAATTATCACCATTAGAGAGAGATTATTGACTGCTCAGAGTAAACAAAAAAAAGTTATGCTGATCATCGTAGGAGAGATTTAGAGTTTCATGTGGGGGATATGGTATTCTTGAAAGTATCACTATGGAAAGGAGTCATCAGGTTTGGAAGGAAAGGAAAGTTGAGTCCTAGATACATTGGTCCATTTGAGGTATTGGAGAAGGTTGGTGAGATTGCGTACCGTGTTGCTCTACCCCCTAGGTTGGCAGGAGTGCATAATGTGTTTCACGTGTCTATGCTGAGGAAATATGTGCACAGTCCGTTGCATGTGATAGATTATGAGCCACTTCAGATTAGAGAGGATTTTTTGTATGTGGAGATACTTGTTTAGATTTTGGATTCGAAAGAGAAAAGGTTGCGTACAAAGGTCATTAAATTGGTTAAGGTACTATGGTGTAATCATCTAATTGAATAGGCGACTTGGGAACGCGAGGATGAGATGCGCGAGAAGTATTCACATCTATTCTCATGATTTACTCAGGTTAGTTTCGAGGACGAAACTTTTTTTTAGGAGGGGAGAATGTGAGAACCCGAATATAAAAATTAAGTAAATAATTAAATAATAATATTACAATCTCAAATATTTTGGTGGTGAATTCTAAGGTGCAAATTAAATATTATTGGAGGATCCTTTAATTAATTTTTAAACCTAAAATAAATTTATGGTGAAAGTAATTGATTTAGAAGCAAGATTTATTATTAAAAAAAAAAATAGAGAAGAGGGTGTGACTTGAACTCTAGACCATAAAATTAATAAGTTAGACTCTTACCATTTGAGTTGCATGTAACTTATATATGTATTTTGTATATTTATCTATCTATTTGACGTAAGTGTGCCCACCACTAGTATAAAATAAAATAAACACAAACCCTACTCTATTATTTGTTCACCACATAGGGCAACAACAGCAGCCACGGGAGAGGGTTAGCGAGAAGGGAAAAAAAAAAAAAGAAGAAGATGTTGCAATCAAAGAACTTTTGGGTGTGTTGTGTTGTGTGTGATCATCAAAGGTTAGCCCTCCTTGGTTTTCTTCTCTTCTTTTTGTTCTTCATCCTTATTCTATAATTATTTTGTTCATTGATGGACAGGTTGTAGGTTTATGTATTGTGTATATAGATATCCTATCAAGAAACTTGAGGAGCTAAATTTATGTGTAAAGATTGGGTGTAATTTTCAGTCCAAAAATTCTGCACAGAATCGCAAACTTTAAAAATCAAGAAACCATATCAAACGGATGAATTTTAATCTGAAATTTTTACAGTAGATTAATTACATATTGAATTGCATATCTGAATTTTTTCATAATTTTTGGGAGTCAAAATCCATGTAAATTGAGGTATTCAAATCTGTCCAGGAAACCAGTCCGAAATAGTAAATTCGGGAGTGTTGTTCTCTTTGGGTATAAATCCAAAAATTATCAAATTAGTGTCATTAGAACCGGTTACGAGTCTAGTTTCGTAAATTTTTGGCCTTGCATTGATTGCTCGTGTATATTAAGAGAACCGTCAATTTCTTTAAAGTGCTGCAGAAAACAACCTGTTTGGATATAATAAATTGTAGATAATTATTTTGATAAGCAAATCAAGTGAAACCAATTGGGTTTGAAACTTAGGATATAATAGATCATATCTGGAGGTTTTTGGGATTTTTTTAATAGCGTGGAGTGGGTTTTGTAATTTTCAAAGTTAGCGAATAGATTGGGAAAATTTGTTTAAAACACTGTTTTATCTTAAAGTTATTTTTAGTTAAGTTTCGATCGGAACCTATGTCTTGGGTGATTTTAGACCATGAAGAACATGAACTTAGGTAATATTTAAGAGTAACGGTGAGTTGGGTTGAGCCGTGTTAGTGCGCTTTAGTTTGGGGTTACTTAGTTCGTATTCTTTAGTATTTTTAAATTTGTAGTGACGTGTAGTTTTTATACTTGGTTCAGGGCACTAGTTGGACTTCCATACTCTATTCGAGGATTATATTATTGCGTTTCAGGTGAGTAGTTTCATGCTACGTATTTTTATAAATGTTCCCCTACCCTAAATTGTTGGAAAATCAAATTGTTGTTTCAAGACTAAACTGTTTTGATAAATTATTATATTATCAATTGAATCAAATTATTTCTGAAACATGTGTGAACTTGGCATACTGTAAACTATTTGTTTTGGTCTCATGTTTATAATGATGAACCACCATGTTTTGCAAAACTGATGTGTATTGATTATTGGGACCATGTGTGTATTTAGTCCAGGGAAATTATTCCACTGTGTGTGGTGACTCTGGCCACTAGGGAACAGATCCGGGTTGGGCCGTGATGACTCTAGTGCTCAACGATTGTAAGGAACAGACCTTTAAAAACAACTAGGTGACCTTCAATCGGATCGTCTTTGAGAAAAGGCCCAGGTGCCACCCTGAGGATGACTCTTAGTTCGGTATTTGATCCAACGGGGCTTATAGCCTGAGAAATGTGTGGCAGATTATTTATTTTTATTGGTACCCAGAAAATTATTGGTGTTCATGTTATAATCTGTTTTAAGTGGAAAATGTCGTTTATCATGTTCTTGCGAGACATGAGTATTTTAAGTGTTGAACTGTGGAACCTTCTTTTTTAAACAGATTGTATTTACCAAACTGTATGCTAATCTAGTTTCTGTGATATATATCTTATTTTGGAATTGAACCCTGTTTTCAAAACTGTATTTACTATCCATGTTGCTACTCACTGAGCTATCAGCTGACTTAGTTGTTTACCATTTCCAGGTGTTAGAAGGACTTAGAGTGGACTCATGGTGTAGCGGGGACTCAATTGCATGGACCTCTAGGGCATTCCTTTAGTTTAGAGTGTTATGTCAAGTTTGTGCATATTTATATTTATTCTTATCAAAGTTCATTTAGGATTTTTTTTGATATGTGGGTTGTTTATATCCCATAAGTTTGGATGGTTTTTTATTACGGTTGATTTTGCCGTTTATAATTGTGACATGTCTGGATTGAGTTTTGGTTATTTATTATTGGACTATTGTTCAGTTGTTCAATGTGATTGGATTCGTGTTTAGGCTTACGTGTGCCTTGGGCTAAGTCCCTGTGGGCCACGGCCGGTCATGCCCAGATTTGGGGTGTGACATGAATGATAATCACGTGATCTAATAGGTAAGAAGTTAACACAGGTTCCCATGTAAGATCACCGTCTTACCTTTTCCCTTATTCAAGTATTGCTTATCAACCATTCTTAATAAAAAAAGTAAACAAAAGATAAACGCTCAATTTTCAAATAACAAAAACTTAACAACGATGTTGATATTTCATAAGCATACATACCTTTACAAGTACCAATGACCCAATAATAAAGAACTTCAAGAACCTTTAGGTTTAACTAACCTCAACCATGTAATATTGAAGTATATTTATTTTAATAAAATAACAATAAATAATTCATATTGCAAGTTACTTTAATCTGAAACATCTTTAGAATATACATTATGATTTTTTTTTAAGGAAAAAAAAAATGAGAAGAAAAGGCTAAAAAATGTTGAGGTTGACCTAATCTGATTGGATCCTATTAAAAATTACTTGGTCTCCAAAATAATAACAAATCATGTATATATATTGTTTATTTTTCGTACTAAACACTATTAGAAATTGTATTATGTCATTTTAACTAAAAAATTTGGTGAAAAATATAATCAAAATATGTCAAACATGATAGTTTCAAAAATTGCATGAATCGTAAAAAGTGAATCGAATCGTGAATCGATTGTGAATCGTACAATTCACTAGAGATTCACTTCCAAAATAAATTCAACCATAGATTCGTATAAATTTTGTAAAAATTGCAAATCAAAGCGCGAATTGTAAGATTCTGATAACAGAGGACACCACCATCATTTCACTATGACCATTACAGTTGCCATTGCCATTACCACCATCACTTTGCCACAATACAATTACCACAATGCTTCATATCTGCAACCATTGTCACTATTGTCATACCCACCGTCATCATTACACAACCGCCACTGCCCCTGTTACCTCAACAATAGCATCGTTGCAAAACCATTAGCACTATAGTCGCCGCCACCCAACCATCACAATAGAAAAATTAAAAAATACAATTTGCAACCATTGCCATCATGATTCTGTCGTCTCTAGTTCGCTGTTCGTAATTTTGCCGACTTTGGTTTGTCAACGCTGGTTCACCATTGCTGTCTTCCTCCTTCCGTCACTGGTTTGTTCCCTTCTCTCTCAAGTTCGCAATTGTATCCAGGTTGTTCGGTTGTGTTTGGCTTGTGGCATATTTTATATTGAATTGCTGTTGGTAGCAGTATAAACTTGACTTTGAAAAATTTTGATAAAGACCCACTACTTTACCTATAATCCTATTTGTTTCCCTCTTCTTAAGTCATGTCTGAGGATAAGGTTCAAGCAATTAACATCCACTTAAATAGGCACAATTTCTCATATTGGTCAACTGAGTTTAGAAATTTCGTTCTTGGTCTTGGTCTTGGTCATGATCATGGTCATGGTCATGGTCGTATGGGTTATTTGACGGGTTTAACACCCCAACCAACTAATAGTAACGTTGAGGGTTTTGCGAAATGGGATATAAAAATGCCCAAGTCCTCACCTGGTTGCTATGAAATACAGACACTTCAAAATAGGTGTCATAGCAGTGTTCAACACAGGGACACGTACGGGACATGCCAAATGATGTGTCTGCTTAATTTTATTATTTCACGGCAGGGACACGAGGACACGCCATTTGATTTTTTTTTTTTTTTTGGAAAGAGAAATGGCGGGGACGCGTGCGTTCAAATATGGATAATCTATTAATTTGTTTAAATATAGTGGTTTATATATATATATATATAGAATAAATGTAAGGTAATATAATATTAATCTACATAGCAAAAAATATATAATAAAAATAATAATAATTTGTCGTGTCCCTCGTTGTGTCTGTATCTTTTTTGAAATCAACGTGTCCATGTCCATATCTGTGTTCGTATCCATGTTCGTGCTTCATAGCTTGGTTGCACAATTCTGTAGAACTCAGTACCAGTATGAATTTTTTCAAATTCCCTACCGCACAAAAAGTTTGGGACTGCCTTCAAACTATGTATCTTGAATCAAATTTTGCCATGCAATATGAGTTGGAAATTTCAATTCAGAGTGCTCTGCAATAGGACAAGTCAATTAAAGAATTCTACAATGAGATGACACGGTATTAGGATGAACTAGGTCTTATGCTAAGACATATGGACATGACGGACATGCGACACGGACATGGACACACTGACATGCCAATTCTCAAAAAAATGCAAAACACGACATGTGCGGGACACACATGAAATATATAATTTTATATATTTATTATATGTTATATATATGAATATCATTCAAATATAATAAAAAATGCAATATGACAATAATTCCTAAAAATTTATATGGTTTTTGTTTTATTATTGTATCTTTAGTTATTTTATTCAAACTTATAATTAATTTCACATGTATCTAATCAATACACATGTATTTAAGCAATAGGTACGTGTCCTCAAATTGTCCAAAGAATGTCCGAATCTTTAAAAAAAATTAAAAAATAAGACACATTTTGAAGAGTATCAGACACGTGTCGAGAAAGTGTCCAAAGAGTGTTGATGTCTGACATGGATACGTCACTTTCTTAGAAGTGTCCAAAGGCTTGTTTAGTTTTTTTATGGCACTTCATGATCAATTTGAGTCTCTTCATGGTGCAATCCTTCATCATTCACCCTTGCCATTAGTTGGGTCTAAGGTTGCTCATAATGATATTGCTTCTCTATTTATTTTTGCTGCTTCTCAACAATCTCCACTATTGCCTACTTCCTCTACACACCTCATCCAGGCCATTGGGAAATCGAAGTCTCGTCTTGCTATAGAATAGTGCGCCTTTTTCCATAAGAAAGGTCACTGAAAGAATCAATGTCCAAAGAAGGGTCATCAACCTGCTCAACCTCCTCAATCAGTGTCTCGTCCACTAGCTTAGAGTAGTTTTCGTCCTCCTGCTACCTTTGCTACTTCCGCATCTGCTCCCCCTCCTCCATCTGATATATAGTCCATGCGTGAGTAGTTACATCATTTGCAGACCCTGATGGCATTTATCTTTACCACATTTTTTATGTTCCTCAGTTGTCCATTAGCTTACTCTATATTAGTCAACTTGTTGATTTGCTTTTGATGTTATTTTCTCCTGCTACGCTTGTGTTACTCAAGATAGGGCATCCAAGAAGAAAATTGGAATCAAGAATAGAGTTAGAGATCTCTATGTGGTGGAAAGTCTTCATATCCCTATTTTGTCATTTTTAGCAGCTCTCTCTTCATTTTGTTTAGATCAGAATTCAAGTCTTCTTTTCTTTGGCATGCTAGGTTAGGTTATTTGTTTGGTGAGCATCCAAAATCATTGGCTCAATCTAGGGTGTTGGGTAAAGTAGCCTGTGGTGATACCTTTGGGTGCAATGGTTGTAAAAATGCTAATATGTATGCTTTACCGTTTAACAAAAACTACCTCAATTACTTCTACCCTTTTTTCTCTTGTGCATATTGATTTGTGGAGCCCTTCCCCCATTGCCATCAAAGGTGGTTTTGTCCTATGTTACCAGAAAACGCTAATACCCTAACGAATTATGTATTGGTACGCACGTTCCGAAACATGGTACACTTTCATTCCAAAACGGTAAATTTAGTGATCTAAAACAATCCCAAAAGTTTTTTTGCAATATATGTCCTTAAATGTTACCCTAGGCGAAAAAAATTCAAATATAATGAACCAAAATTTAAGGTGAGTTAAGTTTTGACAAGACAAAAGCATAAAAAAAAATGGGTCATAATGCTCATAGAAAGTATTACATTTTATTGGATATCTACTAGTTAAAATAAAAAATTACTCTAGAAGTACCTTAAATTCTTAAGTATAATATATACAAGTCTACCCCTATCGTACCCACATTTTAGAGCATATGGCGTACCACGTTCCCATTCTCGTTCCACATACCAGAACGATCCACATTCCAGGTAACATAGGTTCTATCTACTATGTTTCTTTTGTTGATGATTACACCCGGTCTACCTAGGTCTATCTCATAACCTGTAAATCAGATTTCTTCTCCATTTACCGCACCTTGAATCCATGGTTACCACCCAATTGTCTATTAATATTAAGATCTTGCGATATGATTTGGGTGGGGAATATTTCAAAACTAAACTTACTGAGTACTTAGTCTCCTTGGTTACTATTCATTAGATCTCTTATTCTAACACTCTAGCTCCAAATGGTCGAGCTGAGCAAAAATCTTCTTGATACAACTCATTCCCTACTCCTTTCCTCTTATGTTCCTATAATTTTTTGGGGTGAGGCTGTCCTTGCGACCTCTTTTCTCCTTAATTGTATGCCCACTCTTCTTTTGTCTGGAAGATCTCCTTATGAGGCCTTATTTTCCCAACTCACTAACTATTCAGTCCATCATGTGTTTAGATCTTACAGTTTTATCCTCCTTCATCAACGGGAGAGTACAAAAGTTTGTGTGTGGTCGGTTCTATGTGTCTTCTTAGGTTATGGGGTTCTTCAAAAAAGGTATTGTTGTTATGACCCTGTGTCTCGCAGTTTATATGTTTATCTCCATGTTGTCTTTCTTGAACATCTTCCCTACTATTGTATATATTGTTTTTTGGGTATTGAGCATTAGATTAGGTTATTTCATTTTTGGTTATTTTCTTTTGGTTGTGTATCTCTCTATTTAAGAGACTGATTCTCCTTGTAATTATGCATCAAAATATAACATAGTTTTTCCCAAAACTCTTACATATAGAACATAAGAGAAGGGTTTGTAACAACCCCTTACCCAACCCACCCTACCCAATTCTATCCAACACTTAAATCCATATATTTGGTCCACAAAACCATTAACCCTACACCCTATGAAGCATGGACACCTCTCTGAGGACTGCATATCAGTGTCGAACACGTCGGAAACGGACACGCATCGAACACGCGGTGGACATGTGTCCAACACATTTTAGGTGTCCCTTTTTTTTTTTGGCAGCCAGACACGTAATGGACATGTTTGGGACACGTTGAGGACACCGCGGGGTGAAAATCATAATTTATGAAACTTCAAGTGGGGGTCAATTTGTAAAAATACAAAAATTAAAGCCAACAGATCAAGTTCTAACCTAGATATCGAACAAAGAGAAGAGAAGAGACTAAGAGAAAGGCTCATCAGGCACACCTGGTCGCTCGTTGCTGGTCAGTCGTCGCTCGTCGCTACTTGTTGCTCACTGATCTTGCTGTTATCCAAGGTACAACTTCGATCATCCTCTTCTTCGTTCTTCTTCGATCATCTCTCTCTCTCTCTCTCTCTCTCTCTCTCCTCTTTTCTGCTATTCAAATTTTCTTTTTTTTTTTTGAATTTTTTTTTTGGTTTTTTCCTTTTATATGCTAATTGTAACACCTCTCAATCTCTCTTCTATTTTTTTCTTCAATTTTATTTTATTTTTTCTTCTCTCTCTCTCTCTCTCTCTCTCTCTCTCTCTCTCTCTCTCTACCTCTGTTATTTAAGTATATATATATATTTTTGCTAATTAGTTTTGTTAATTTTAATGATATGTGTTTATTAGTTCTACTATAGGAACCAATTTTTAATTTTGAAACAATGGCTACTACGGGTCGTAGTTCTAATGACATACCTAATGATGATTTTAATGAGAACAAACCATTATGGAAGTATATAACTAAATTTGCAAAACCTGGGGAAGGAGGAGGAAATTATCAATTACAATGCAATTTTTGTAATAATACTTTCAAAGGTTCATATACAAGAGTAAGGGTACACCTGTTAAAACTCCCAGGAAAGGGAATTGGTGCTTGTAAGAAAGTTACATGTCAAAAACTTTCACAAATGAAAAATGAGAACGATGCTGCTGAACTGAGAATTAAAAATGCTCATCCCAAAAATGTACCATTTTCTCCTAATGTATCAGTGGGTAGTAGTTATGCTTATGAATCAAAGAAGAGGAGAACATGAGGGAGTAAGAATGGGCCTGGAACTGGAAGTGGGACTGCTATTGAGAAAGCATTCAACATGAAGGATAGAGAGCAATTACATTTTGAAATTGCTAAGAATCCTTACTATGTTAGCTCTTACTCATTTGCTACAAATCATAATATTTCTGGATATTTGCCTCCTGGTTATAATTTGTTAAGAACCACATTACTTCAAAAGGAGAGGGCAAATATTGATAGATTGTTGCAACCAATTAGGGGCACATGGAAGGAAAAAGCGTTAAGCATTGTTACTGATGGTTGGAGTGATTCTCAAAGGAAACCTTTGATTAGTTTTATGGCAGTGAGTGAAAGTGGGTCTATGTTCATTAACGCAGTTGATTGTTCTGGAGAAACTAAAGACAAATATTTCATTGCAAATTTGATGAAAGAAGTGATTAATGAGGTTAGGGCAAGTAATGTGGTTCAAGTCATCACGGATAACGCTCATAATTGTACGGCAGTCGAACAACTCATTGAAGCTCAATTCCCTCATATTCTATGGACTCCTTGTGTGGTGCACACATTAAATCTAGCTTTGAAAAATATTTGTACTGCAAAGAATATGGAGAGGAATGAAGTGACATATGAAGAGTGTAGTTGTATTAGTGATATTGCCGAAGATGGTTTGATGATTATGAATTTTATCTCTAATCACTCAATGCGATTGATTGGCTATATACAATGAATTTGTGCAGTTGAAGTTCTTTTCGGGTTGACGAAACACAATTTGCCTCCACAATTGTTATGCTCAAGAGGTTGAAGCTTATAAAACGTGGTCTTCAAGCAATGGTGATTAGTGACAAGTGGACTTGTTATAGAGAGGATGATGTTGGGAAGGCAAAATTTGTAAAAGAAAATATTTTGGATGATGTGTGGTGGGACTACATTGATTATATTCTTTCCTTCACAGTTCCTATATATGACATGCTTAGGGCTTGTGATACGGACAAACCTTGTCTTCACTTAGTATATGATATGTGGGACACAATGATAGAAAAAGTGAAGATGATAATATATAGGCATGAAGGGAAAAGACAATATGAGGAATCTACATTTTACAATGTGGTGCATCAAATTCTCATCGTTGGAGTTAGAACAATTCTCCTCTCCATTGTAAGGCACATTCATTGAATCCAAAGTAAGTACCATATTTAAATTTGTTTTAGATATTTTATTTTAATGGACTTATCTAGTCTTTCTTGAAGTAATTATTTTTCCTATTTTGTATTGTAAGTACTATAGTGATGAGTGGCTCCATGAGGATCAAAATAGAGTTCCTCCACATAAGGATGAAGAGGTGACACGTGAGAGGAACACGTATTTTAAGAGGTATTTTGAAGATATCACGGAGCGAACCAAGGTGATAACAAAGTTTGGAAAATTTTCGAGTTAATGAAGCATTCTCCGAATATGATTCCATTCATAATAGGTGGCACATGGATCCTTATATTTGGTGATGTGCATATGGTGCATATGCACAAACTCTTCAAAAACAAACTTTGAGATTACTTGTGCAACCCGCCTCTTCATCTTGTTGTGAGAGAAATTGGAGTACTTACTCCTTTATTCACTCAGTGAGAAAGAACAAAATGGTCCCTTAACAAGCGGAGGACTTGGTGTTCATTCATAGCAATCTTTGTCTTTTATCAAGGAGGAGCTCCCAATACTTGCAAGGAGAGACAAAAACGTGGGACATTACAGGAGATAACTTTTCACTTGATGCTATTGGAATGCTTCGGATAGCTAACCTCTCACTTGATGAACCGGCTATTGAGACGGTCCTATTTACAGATGAAGGAGAAGATGGAGGCGATGGTGAAGATGTTGTACTAGTTTCTTCTACTTAGATTTACATTTTCTGATGCTCATGGATTTTGTAATAGATTATGATTGTTGGTACATTGGATAATTTTACATTTTGTGGTTTGGTTTTCATGTATTTTGTGGGGCTTTTCCCAAACTAAGCCTCTTTTGCATCCTGTTTCCCAAACTAAGCCTAGTTTGGACGGAATTCCCAAACTAAGCTAAAGCGCTATTACAAATTGCGCTTTCACTGTTTGGAGCCCAAAATTTGATGAATAGTGAAAGCGCTATTGTAAAATGCGCTTTTAATTAATAAATCACTGTTTTAAATCGCGCTTTTAATATAAAATATTTTTTCTAAAGAAAACGCTATTTGAAATAGCGCTTTCACTGTGCATATATATATATATTTTTTTTTTAGAAAACGTTATTTGAAATAACGTTTCTACTGTTGACCAAAACCAACCCCCCTCTGACATACGCACACACCCACAAACACCCAACCCACACTCTTAACCATTAAAATAATATAATTTTTATATATAATAATAATTTATAATAATAAATTATATAATTTTCATAAATATAAATCATTTTTAGGTTATGGATGGTTTGATTTATAACACGTATGTAAGGGTAAAAATTTTTATAATCAAAAATAATTTTTGCAATTTTTATAATCAAAAATAATTTATAAATTACCAAAAATAATTTATAATACGTATGTATTATAAAATTTTTTATAATAATTTATAATACATATGTATTTACTTTAAATAAATTATATATAATACGTATGTATTATATATATAATTTTTATATATTTACTTTAAATAAATTATTTTTGATACGTATGTATTATATATATACTTTAAATAAATTATTAATAAATATATAATAATTATTTTATAAAATAAATTATTAATAAAATTTTATAACACGTATGTATTATAAAATTTTTTATAATAATTTATAATACGTATGTATTATTTAAATCTTTACATTTTTTATTTAAATTTTTTTACAGTAAATCCATCTTCACATTTTATAATACGTATGTATTATTCAAAAATAATTTATAAAAATTTATAATTAATACGTATGTAAATAATTTAATACGTATCTTCACATTTACATTTACAGTAAACCCATCTTCACATTTACATACAGTAAACCCATCTTCACATTTAATACATACGTATCAAAAATAATTTATTTAAAGTAAATATATAAAAATTATATATATAATACGTATTATATATAATTTATTTAAAGTAAATACATACGTATTATAAATTATTTTTGGTAATTTATAAATTATTTTTGATTATAAAAATTGCAAAAATTATTTTTGATTATAAAAATTTTTACCCTTACATACGTGTTATAAATCAAACCGTCCATAACCTAAAAATGATTTATATTTATGAAAATTATAAAAATTATATAATTTATTATTATAAATTATTATTATATATAAAAATTATATTATTTTAATGGTTAAGAGTGTGGGTTGGGTGTTTGTGGGTGTGTGTGTATGTCAGAGGGGGGTTGGTTTTGGTCAACAGTAGAAACGTTATTTCAAATAACGTTTTCTAAAAAAAAAAAAAAAATTATATGCACAGTGAAAGCGCTATTTCAAATAGCGTTTTCTTTAGAAAAAAAAATTTATGTTAAAAGCGCGATTTATTAATTAAAAGCGCATTTTACAATAGCGCTTTCACTATTCATCGAATTTTGGGCTCCAAACAGTGAAAGCGCGATTTGTAATAGCGCTTTAGCTTAGTTTGGGAATTTCGTCCAAACTAGGCCTAGTTTGAGAAATAGGATACAAAAGAGGCTTAGTTTGGGAAAAGCCCCGTATTTTGTAACAAATGATGGTTGGTAGCTTGGAATCACATGTTATGTGTTGATAGAATGCAATTTATATGTTATTTGTAAATGATATATATGATGTTAAATCAATGAAATGTTTTTTTTTTTTTTTTTGATAATTTTATGCCATATAATAAATAAATTTAATTATATATATTGAACGTGTCCCCAGCGTGTCATGACATGTCCGCGTCCGTGCTTTATAAGCTACACCCATAACAGTCCAAGACCCACTCCAAATTGACCCAATCTAGCATATCTAAACCCATAACTCAGGTCTGGCCAGCCCTCCCAAAAACAAAACAAAACCAAAAAACTAGGCCCAAATCTAAACCCAACCAATCCTTATAAATTCCAGCAGACCCAGCTTCCTGGATCCATACCCAATACCAGCCCAAGCCCATAACCAACTAACCCAATTAAACCCCTCATTAATTACCCAACTAACCAACTCAGTAGCCAACGCCCAAACCTGTTCCGCCCATTGTCACAGTAACTTGACCCTTTAATAGCCCAACTATTTTCAGTGTAGCCCCACAATTGTGAACCAGAGTTGTTAATACCGTACCATACCGGCCGGTATCATCTGGTACTTACCATAGCAATTAAAAAACGGGAACTGTATGGCATATTTCCATATCGCTGAAGTTACCACCCAGTTCCTGCCAGTTTGGCGATTCCAGAAAATTTCGGCCGGAAAGAATAAATTTGTCGGTACTAGAATTAAGAAACCTTATTGTCTTTACCCTTTACTCTTTCAACTACTGCCTAAAGAGTGACTGTGCCCTAGACTTACATTTTCAGTTATCCAGGGAAGGTCCATCGAATACTGTTGCTTGCTCACTGCTTTCTTAGATTTGAAATTGAGTGATTGTTGTTTGTTCACTGTTCTAGTTTCTGTTCTCTGAACATTAATAAACCACACAGGGTTCTCTCTCTCTATATATATATATCAGTGCGTTCAGTTTGGCTATGATATGAATATACTTTCATTCTTTCTTTCTAGGTTTGACTATGAACGTTCTATATAGATTGCCCTTTGGATCTCTGACTGTTTGTTTGGAATTTGTTTCTTGGACTTCTTTAACTTGTCATTATGTCTACTAGGTATTTGATAAAATGCTTTAAACAAACATTGTTGTAAATATTTTTTGCTTTATATTTTGTTTTATCTTGAATGAGTTAATGATGCTATTACCAAATGTCGGAGGTTTAAAGCATTTCTTTGGACTGTATATATTGAAATTCATTATTGGGGTAATTGTCAAGATGCATTGTACAAAACAAAACTTCTTTGAAATTGTTTAATTATTCTTTTAACCCAAAATTCAACGTTCTGATTATTTTTTAAACTTGTGGCGTTGCTGTAGTAGACATGGAAATGCTTTGAAGCACATAAATTTTTGTTTCATGATATTGTATGCTTAAATTATTTGGTAATAGACAATACTTTTTATAAATATATATATATATATATATATATTTTGCGCTAAATCCAAAACGGTATCTGGAAACATACTGGTACCGGTACAAACCATACCAATGGGAAAAACGGTACCTTGCCCGGTACGGGATTAACAACTTTGTTGTGAACCAATTCTCACTAATCCAAAAAAATAAAAATAAATAAATAAATAAACCTGGGAACCAATTGGAGAGTATGAATTTTTATTTTAAATACCCATTGCACGTATCTTGGAGCATCAAATGGCAACTTGGACTTCGAGAAAGGTATGCATACTTCCGTTAGAAAATTGTTTTTAATGTTTTTATTGATTGGGAGTTTGTAAAATTTGTAAGAGGTCCATTATTTGATTAAACTCGAGTCCATTTGAATGTCTACCACCATGAGTCTCTTAGAGTTTTGAGGAAAATGTTGAGATTCCTTGTGCCTGCATTAATGTGATGTGATATATTATCCCCACCCCTTCTGATATTGAGGCTTCGCAACGTCCAAATATCTTTCATACTTTTATTAAGTGTGACGATGAAATTTGTTAGCTTCTCATTGATGGAGTTAGTTCCATTAATGTAGTATCCAAGTCCGCCATCACTAGGTTCAAACTTAAGCCCGAACCTCATCCTCAGCCATATAAGATTGCATGGATAAATAAAACATATTTGCTTGTTTTTTAGTATTGTCTAGTGCCCATTCAATTGGGTGTTTTTCAGCATAAATTGTGTGCAATGCCCTACCCATGAATTTAGGTCACGTGCTCCTCGGTCATCCTTGGATTTATGATGTAGATGCTCGGTACTTTGTTAGGAAGAACACCTACATTTTAAGGATCGTCACTAGAAAGTTGTCATCAGCGAAACCTACTGCAAGACATATAAGAGCTAAATGCAAACCCTCAACTTTAGAACCTAATAAATGTGAGATCCCTCCGAAAAGGGAACTGTTAGGTCTTCCTCTCCTATCCTGGGTGATCCACATCTGTCCCCTTTGAGCCAAAGTGAGTGAATCCTAGAAAAATGTGGACACTTCATCTAGTGATCAACACATTAAATCTATTTATAAATATCATAACTGCTTGAATGATAGCCATATTTTTTATTCGTGTTTTCAACATCATAAAGTAAATAAAGAAGTCAAATGTTAAACCTTCTCCTTTGGACTCTACTTTGCCTCAAACAACTCCTCATGCACTCAACAGTCCAACTCTAGAGTTTGCTTCTCCTGAGTCAGTCACTCCTAAGTGTTTGTGTAATGTAGAGAATACACTTAGTCTCGTTGATCATTCCTCTCCTCCATCTGTTAATTCTAAGTCTTTCCATGACTCTCTTCCTATTATCACAAGTTCTCTTATGAATTTTATTGAATATTTTCACAGTCAAGGGATCATTGTTTCTCCTCTGTCTCAAGCTCCTTCTCCAGCCACATATTACACATTAACATTTCATGAACATGCTCTAGCCTTTCTTGTATCTCGACCAAATGCATGTTTCACTGATTTATCATTGAATATTAATATTGGTCCAATTTTCCAACCGGATGATATGTTATCTTAGCAGGGCACCTTAGAGCTCTTGCTATGTTTTTTCATACTTGTACAGGAGCAATCCTTGTTCCACCGCCAGCACAGGGTCTTTTATTTCTCCCACCCCAGACATTTTGTGGACATCAGTTTGTTGCTCATCACTGCATCTTCCTTAGATTGTAGATTTCTAGTATTATTATTTGGCTTGAGGAAGTACGTCATCGTTCACATGTTATATGGGTTTTCTCCAGCACAAGCTTTATATTATGGAGTACTTTTATCTTCATAACGGGAAGAAATGATAGGGAACAGAAAAGCATGGGACAAAGGAGAAATTAGAGATTTCATATTTTATTTATTTATGATATTTAATTTAATTTAGAGTTTTATTAGGTTAGTGTTTTATTTTAGGTAACCAGTAATTAGGGTTTTTAACGTTGCCTATATATATGGCTTTTTTGTAATAGTTTTAGTTAGCTTTGGATTAATAATATTGAAAGAGTTATAAGGTTGTGGCCGTTCTATGAGATTAGAGTTTCGACCCTTGGTTCTTTCACAATTCTTATTCTTCTTGATTTTTTATACCTCTTTGGATCAATTCTTCATACATTATGGTTTTATAATCAATCTCATTGTTGACACGAATTTCTTAATAGCCATTCTTCATCACACTGGCCCCTAGGAGTCCCCTGTTCCTCCTCCAAATTTAGGCAGCCTATATAACTCTGGGTGCGATCTGGAATCAAGCTGAACCTCAATGAGGTGAGTGAACTACCTAGAAGGCGAGGTGCATAGCGAAGAGCTGATGGAGTGAACACCAAGTGGGCGAGGTGCATCCCTCATGATGGTGGAGCCAATTTGTTGGCCACATGTGATAGGTCAACGAATTTCAGCATGTTTCTTGGTAGTTAAAGTGACACTGCTACAGCTCCCCTTTCTACAATAGCTTGAATAGATAATTTGAATAAAAAAAGACAAAAACAGAGATTTTTTCATCCATCTGAACCACCATCAGAGACAACATTTAAAGTTAAAAATCTAAAAGAAGACCACTATATGGAATTCATTCAGGTGCATGCTAGAGAGAAATAGAAAGTAAAAACAAATTGTACTTCATAAACGATTCTGGTTTGTGGTGGCAAAGCATTATACCTGAATGTGAAGAGAGAAAAAAATGGCAACTTAATGTGTTTACCTTGTCACCGTCCTTTGTCAGTCGCAAGGAACACTCAATTAAGAGTACAATTAAATGGGAGGCCACCTTCAAATCTAACACATCAAAGAAATATTTAGTCAAATAACTGAATCCAATTCTACGAAAGAAATATATGATAAATCACACTAATAAAGCTTAAGCTCACCCACAGAACACCTTTTGGAGGTAACAGCATTAATACAATGATGGAGAGAGTCACATATATTTGCTAAAGCCCAAGACGCTGTAATACGCACCTATTAACAGGAATTATTTACATGCATAAGATACAAATCTTAAAATGTACAGGAATGGTAAATTTCACATTTGCACACACATACAGATGAAGCCAGAAATATTACCAAGACCAATGGGTCGCGAGTGTTAATATCAGCAGCATGGATAAATTTACCAAGGATCTCTGCACTACATGATTTAAATTCCTCGTAAATTTCTGTCTATTTGGTAAGTACCAAACGGATTTCAACAGTTTACAATATGTTGGTATTACCTTTGAGCAATTTGTGGAAAACATGTGATGACACCAATGGCACGACAAGCAGCAGATCTGACTGAAGAAACCTCATCATTCAGAGCAGCATTGACCTACAAAGGTGTTGCAGGTAAAATGGACAAATGAGTAAATGAAGTTATCTTTGTTTTACTGACAATATTACATTTTTTTTTTGTTTTTTGGAAGACTTACAGAGGAAGTAAGAATGAAGTCCTGCTTCTCCTTTGGTAGGGAAGAGAAAACAGAAGAAGTTATTCCCGCAAAACAAGTAACTGATGCAGCCCTCACCTTCCAAAGAAAATAAACAATGAGTTCAGGTCATGTAATGGAAGCTTTCATATGAACATTGAATAATTTGAGGCATCATTTGACAAACGGATGGTTTGTTAATAGAAGAAGCATGATTGCTGCTAGACAACCAGTAAATGCATGTGGCAGCAGCTAGCAAAGAAACTTACTGAAATAGCCAATGTTCATTCATCACACAAATTAAATCAACTATGCAGCCTTTGGAAGAAGTAAACCAATTCAATAAATAAATCCAGAGAACTAGCAGAATGATGTCTGATCAAATTTTGGATAATCCTTGCTGGAATACTAAGAAACTAGCTAAGGAACCCACTCTGCACTAATGATAAACCAATAAAATAAGTACCAACGCCTGATCAAGTTTTAACATGCACAGCAAGATGAGTGACGTGGGCACAAAAACAAAATACCAACCATAGAAACTAAAAATTCTCAAATTACATAACACTGATTTGTAGTTTCCGTAATTCTAGCCCACAAATGAACCCCTAGCCAGGGAACATGAAATAAATCTAAATGAGAATCCCAATATTGAAGGCATTATCTAAACATACAACAAGAGATAAATGTTCAATTTGCAAGACTCTTTACAAGGGGAAGGAACTTTCACTGAAAAGCTTAATCTTAAGCTGTCATGAACCTAAAGGTGAGAGTTGAAATTCACATTTGGAGCAATATAAAATGTTGCACCTCGGGATTAGAAGCAAGAAGAAAGAAAACTGGTCAAGATAATCTGTACAAACCAGCATACCAGCATTTTAGAATACCAACACTACTGTAAAACCTTTCTAATTCACACGAGAGAAAAAGGCAGGCCGAGGAAGGGGGAAAAAAAGTGTCATCTAAACATTTCATCATAATTTCCACCCTTCACAAATATACCAAGCAAAATCAGAAGGTTCACCATGCAGAAAAGAAGCTACATAGAGTGTGTTGCTGATCAACCAACTACTGCAATAGAGAAAAACTCACTTATACATTGAAACTACACTATTTTGCTGAAAAGATCAAATAGCAAAACACCCTATCAAGCATCTATAGAATTATTGACTAATCAAACAACGAAGCCAAAGCCAAACAAGGTAGTTTTAAATCCTGAAGCTTTCTTCCACACCAGTGTGGATGTCACTGCCATGCCCAAAAAAGGTCAGAAGGTTTCTCTTTTCAGGACACTGACTTGATTATAGTTATAAAAAATAACTAGTTACGCTGTGTTTGGTTGGAGGATTTGAGGAGGGATTTGGAAAGGGAAAGAGAAAAGTTAGGTGAAATGTGAATAAAATGTACTTACATTTCACCTAGTTTCACACACCTTTTCCCTTTCCCTTTCCAAATCCCTCTCCAAATCCCCTAACCAAACACAATATTAGTGTTTAGTGTGATGCTCAACATTATCTTTACCTAACTCTTCTCATTCTGATATCATCTTGGCTATCTGAATTAGATGAAACCAACAATTGTGAAACTTCTTTCGCATACTTTCAAAAAAAAATTGACAGCATCCATTTCAACCCAGAGTCTATCAATCCTTTTTCTTTGCAACAAGAAGATTCTATAGCTTTAAGATAGACAAAGATAATACTGAACTAGAAAGAGGAACATGCTAGTAACTATGGCATACTCAATTGGTCGAGATACTTCCTATTGCTCAAAGGGAACAAGCAATTCAGAGACAGATATATATGAACTGTAAGTGTAACGACCCCAAAATCCGTACTAGAGATTACCTTTACAGCCTTATGGGTTAATGCATTTTAATTTAATGATATGTGTTCAAATTGAAGAAGTAACTGTTGAGCCACGGCTTTAAAATTGAAATTGACGACCTTTGTGGGTTCAGGAATCGGAATTGAGTACATAGATATATTAATGGGAATTTTTAAAGCTATTTAGGAAAAGTAATTGGAAATTTAATTTGTCTGATTAGTTAATGCATATCTGGGTGGTTAACTTTGTACTACAAATTAAAGGCCCTAGAGGCTTTAGAAACCAGAACAGGGGACATATTTATAATCAACACAATTTTTAGAGTCACCTGGGAATTTTAATTAAAATTTGATTTTGCGCGATTCGTAAGGCCACGTTTGGCTCTCCCTATTGTGTTAAGCCATGTGTGTGTGTTTATTTAGATATATAGATATGTTTTTGAGTGGTTGGTCTCATCTTTTGGGAGCCAAATATCTAAAAGAGAGAGAAGAGAACCGTGAGGGAGAAAAGAGAAGAGAGACCAAGATTCTTGAAAAAAAGCTTAACAATCATGGGGTTTGAAGGGAATTGAAGAAAGAGAAGGGAGATCAACCATGGAGGCTTGAGGAAATGGAGGAGAATTAAGAGGAAGACAAAGATTGAACTAAGGTATGATCATCTATCTTGAATCCTTATGTTTAAAGCATCAATTACATGAAATCAAGGATTGATATAGAAGATGTGAGCTTTGAACCCCAACTATGGCTATATTATGTTCTTGTGTTCTTGTGCTTGGAAATTGAGTAATAGTTTGAGATTATAATGTTTGATGGAGATTAATAATTTGGAATTTGTCATGTATTAAAGGGTTTTGGGCTTTGATTTACATGGAATTGAGGTTTGATTTTGAAAATGAGAAGTCACAATTTTCAGCCATTTTCGGACTGTAAACTGTCCAGGGCCGCACGTGCGGCACTGTTTCCCCGCACATGCAGAGATAGCTCTGTCCAGCCAACTTTGAACAAGCATATCTTTTGCATCCGGACTCCGTTTTGAGTGATTCTTGAGCCTAAAATCACGCCCCGAAAGTCTAGTTTCCAATGGCGGTGGTCTCACTCCCAAATTCTAAATACAGAAATAGTTATGCCCAAAATAGTGACGACTGTTCACTTTATGTCAACCAATTTTGTACCATTTCTTCACCTAAACCATTCCCCATCAATTTCTCCTGTTTTCTGAGACATGGATTATAAATTATTAAGGAATAATGAGCTTGGTACCACCATGGCTAATTGATTGAACGATCAAAGAGAATAAGTAAAGTATCGAGTATAATCTCATATTATGTGTTGTGCACTGTACTTGTAGGTCGAGACGAGGACATCGTCCAATTACTACCAGGAGCTGATCACTTTGAGTAGTAGTACTGTCGTAGTATGCTTTACTTACAGCGAACAATTACCATTAGCTCCCTGTTAATTGCAGGTTAACTATGTTAATGTATATGAAAGATTAAACAAATGTGTATACCTCTGTATGGTTCTGATTCATAGTTAATATTAACATTCTATTCTCTGGAAGTAAATTATGTCGTTTCTTAATGAATAAAGGAAACTTATGTTCATTCTTGAATAACGATTTTAGTGTAAGTATGAGAGCATACCGTTTTGCTACTAATGGGCCTGAGGCCGTTCAGTTATGAGTCATCGAGTATGGATATCTCCGAAGAATCAGAATAATTGGAAAAGCTATGTGTATCCGTATGAATCTGAAATAATTCTGTTGTGTTACATATGGACCCGAGGTCGTTCAGAACCTACGATATGAATGCAAAGGTTTAACATTATTATGTGCTCTCTGTAATAGTTACTATTCTTGTTCTGTTATACGCGAGACAACTGTGTTAATCTGTAACTAAACCATGAGAAACTTATGTGCACTATTGTATAATGGTATTCTTAAGAAACTAAGATTATTCTGTTTCTGTTTATCCATTCTGGTTATGCTATGTTATGACATGATATGGATTGTTCGGTCTTTAAGACTTGATGATTTCTGGTATGAAACAAAGTATTGTACGGAACTAAGTGCTGCAATGCGAGTCACCTCTAGAATCCATGTAAGACACCTCTTGAGTCCATACATACATGAACTGGGCTTAAAGCCAATCTGGGCCTATGGCCATTCTGTATGATCTTTTAGGCCTGAGGCCAATCTGTATTTTCTGGTATGAAACAAAGTGTTGTACAGAACTAAGTGCTACAGTGTGAGTCACCTCTAGAATCCGTACGAGACACCTCTTGGGTTCATACATGCATGAACAGGGCTGAGGCCGTTCTGCATTTTGGGCTTAATGCCACTCTGTTTAAGGGCTTAATGCCACTCTGTTCAAGGGCTTAAAGCCATTCTGTTTAAAGACTGGGCCTATGGTCGTTCTGTATATTACTGGGCTTAAAGCCGTTCTGCATTATATATGGGCCCGAGGCCGTTCTGTATTATATGTGAACCTGAGACCGTATTGAAATATAGTTATGGATAAGACCTGGATATGGTTGGTATCTGTCTATTTATTTTATCCAAGGTTTTGCTTATTCAATTAACCTTCTTAAGTTGCTATTATTCACTGAGCCTTGCTCATTCTGTTTTATGTATATTTCTATAGGTGAGCCATCGGGGATTGACACTAGAGTTGTACTGAGGTTCGCTTGTCTGCCAAGTCACCTCGGGTATGTCTTCACGTGGAGGCCTTAATTTATTGTTGGGAGTCTTATAAATTATTAAGTCTTATGTAAGAGTGTGTGAGATCTATATAAAATCTGTGATTGTATAGGTATATTTGGAATATATTTAAATGCTTAAATCCAATTAAACCATCATGTATGCACAAGCTCAATGGATGTTATCTTTTATTAATATTGCTTCCGCCTAAGGCCCCATATATGGTTAAATATTATTTTAAAATTCTGTTTTGAGGCCTATGTACAGGCCGGTCATGGCCCAAACTTTTAGGGGCGGGTTTGGGTCGTGACAGTAAGTAAATGCTTTCAATTGTTTATGAACATATTATGACAAAGAAAAAAAGTGAGCAAGAGGGCAAAAAATATTGACTGGTAGAAACTTGGGCATTCAATATGATAAAAACATTACTTTCAAGAACAAAGATACTACAAATTTTCAGTTGCTTTAACAAACCATGGCAGAAGAATGCCGCAGAACCAGAGGCATATGCTTCTCAATTGCCTCAGACCACTGCTCACTCCCCAATCTATATCCTTCCGGTTCATCCTTGGTAACAGCTAGGCTCTCTGATCCATATGATGGAGCTGACGAAATTTTCTTTATCCTAGTGTAATCAGATGTAAATGGGGTATCAAACAATTTATCATCAAAAAGATCTTCAGTTCCTTTAAATCCAGATATTGCACGAAGACATTCATCCAAGACCTGCAAAATAAGTTTAACATTAAGTAACCTACCACACACACACACACACACACACACACAAGAAAAAAGAAAAAAGAAATAAATAACATTAAAGACTTTGTCAGGTTAACCCATAGATGTTACAGGATTTAGTGTGTTGGTGATTTCCGTAGACAAGCATGTGCTAAATATCTAGATTTGGCATATAGGTTGACTGTTCGAGTGATGAATATGGAAGGTGATCCATGATACAAAGAAGAGAGCAAAATATATGTATGTATTGAATGAATAATAACCAAAATTGAAGAACAATATAAATAGGAAAATAACCAAAATCCTAAAAGCCTAATCACATATAATAAGACTAAACTACACTTCATCACTAAACTAAATAACAAGACCACAAACATAACATATTTCAAAGCGCCCCTCAAACTGAGAATTAGAGGGTCGAGAGCGTCAAAAGTTTGCTAAGAAGAAAATGAAAGCGGGCAATAGTGTGAGTCTTCTTAAAGAAATCAAATAACTAGAGACAAGAGGGAACAAAACGAAGAGTAAAAGTGCCAAATTAAAGATGCAGCCGAACAAAATGACAATCTATCTCAATGTGTCTCGTATGCTCACGAAAAACCGAATTATGGGCAATCTGAACAGCACTTTGATTCTCACAATATAACGAAGTCAAGGAAGACAAAGAAACTCCCATATCTGAAAGAAGCTAGCAAAGCCTAACCACTTCAGAAGTAGCATGAGCCATGGCACGATACTCAACTTCAGCAATGGAGTAAGCAACCACAAAATGTTTCTTACTTTTCCAAAAAATGAAAGAATCTCCAAGAAAAACACAAAGACCGGAGGTACACTTATGATCAGAGATATCACCAGCCCAATTAACGTCAGCATAGGCATGAAGAGTCAAATCCGAAGAGGAAAACAATAATAAGCATTGCAACAAGGTACCCCCCGAATGTATCGAAAAGCATGTAACAAGGCAGCCCAGTAGGTGGAATGAGGAGCAGAGACAAATTAGCTAAAAATGTGCACAGTATAAAAGACGGGCGGGTCACAGTAAGGTAAACAAGACAACCAACCAACTCACGAAATACGATAGGATCCTTAAGAAGGACCCCATCAAAAGCATAAAACTTTGCATGCAATTCAATAGGAGTATCCACAGCCTTGGCATCAGTGAGATTGGCAAGAGAAAGGATATCGCTAACGTATTGAGTCTAATACAGAAGATATCTAATAACAGAAGAGGCGAAGGATCTACAGCTAGGAAACAGGGATACGGATACGGGATACGGGTATGATACGTACGGATACGGCGATACGACAAAATTTGAAAAACTAGGATATGGGTACGGCGGGGATACGTTTGTAAAAAATATTATTTTTACAATTTTTAGTAATGTAGCATGCATAAAAATAAAACTTAAAACAAAAGACAACTTGATAAAAAAAGAAAGATTATAAAGCTAAGAGTCTTCAAGGTCAATAGTTTCAACTTGTTTCCCTTCATTAGTGAATATCACAGCTTCCATATATGGTTCATCGAGAGAAAGACTTGCAATTTCAAGTAAGCCTGCACCCTCCAATGAATCAAAAGCATCTCCACCAACATCCCATAACTTGGTTTCTCCTTCAATGTACTGTCGACTTCTCTTTGATAGGAGACGAAGATTGTTGTACACAAAAACCAAATCTTCAGCACGTTGTGGTGCCATTTTGTTTCTTTTCATGGAGTGAATAAAGGAGTAGGTGCTCCAATACCTTTCACAGCATGATGAGGAACATGGCTGGCCAAGCAATTTTAATGCTAAAGATTGAAGCATAGGAGCAGGAGACCCATGTGTAAACCACCAAATAAGTGGATCCAATACTCCTCTATCAATCTTTGAATCAAAATCTCCAAACATATCCAAATCTCCTGAAAACTTGGCATATTCCACATTTACAACCCTTCTCTTCTCTAAATTTGGAAAGTATTTCTTGAAGCCCTTGTTTCTCATACTTGAAATTTCTTCATCCCTATAAGGAGGGACACGATTGGGATTTTCATTGAGCCACGTTGAACTATAATACCTAGATTACAACATTAGAAAGTTTCAAAATTAAATTATGTTATTCATATTAAAAGACAAATGTCAACAAAGAAATCTAATTAGTAAGAGTATGAATTAAGTTATTACCTCGAATTCAAAGAATCTGCAAGGCAATGAAGAGGAGCGTTACTTTTGGCCCACTTCTCAACTAGTATATTGTGCACAATGGAATAAAAGATTGATAACTCATGATCTAGCTTCCCTTCATGCCTAAAGATGCTTGCCTTCACCTTTTCAATCATGGTGTCCCACATTTCATAGACTAAGTGAAGGCATGGTTTGTCAGTGTCACAAAACCCAAGCATCTCATAGATAGGCAATGTAAAAGACAAAATGTAATAATCTTATCCCACCACACATCATTTAATAATTTTTCCTTCACAGAAGCTGCTTTCCCAACATCGTCTTCTTTGTAAGAAACCCACTGGTCACTAATAACCATTGATTGGAGGCCATGCTTTATAAGTTTAAACCTTTTGAGCATGACAATGGCAGATGCAAAACGCGTGTCCACAATAGCAAGCAACTTCAAGGGTACGAATTCACTGAAAATAGCTAGCCGCACGGAATGGTTCATGATGAAGTTATTATAAAAATCACATCATCAACAAAGTGTGATCCAGTGACATTCATCATAAGCAAAAATAGTGCACCCTGTTCCTTTGGAGCACAGATATTCTTAAGAGCAAGATCCAGTGTGTGAACTACACATGGTGTCCAAAAGATATTCAAGTACTTACTTTCAATGAGTAAACCAGCAGCACTACACACGGAAGCATTATCTGTAATGACTTGAATGACATTCTGATGTCCAACTTCTTCAATTTCTTGACTAATTAAGTTGGAAATAAAAAAACTTGTCTTTGTGCTCACCTTCACAATTAACAGCTTTCAAGAACACTGCCCCAGCTTCTGATGCTCACATAAAATTAATAAGGGGCCTTCTTTGAGAATCAGTCCATCCATCTGAAACAATACTCAACCCTTTTTCCTTCCATGATGCTCTAGTTAGCTAGTTAGCTCCAACAACCTCTCTACATTAGCCCTTTCCTTTTGAAGCAATGTAGTCCTTAACAAGTTATAACCAGGTGGTACATAACCAAGAATTGGATTGTCGGCAGCAAATTGAAAAGTACTAACATAATATGGGTTCCTTGATAAATGAAAATGTAACCCTGCTGAATAAAGCATGCGAGCAATCTCAGAATGCAATTGTTCCCGAATAACTGGGTTGAATGCGTTTTCTAGAGCAAAAGTTCCAGTAGCCTTTCTTTTTCTTGGCTCATACCCCTCCATCCTAAATCCTCTAGTATCTAAAGGCCCTGAACCTGCTGAAGTAGATTGGCAAGTGGCAGGTGGTAAAGGAACTTTTTTAGGCATAGCCATCTTTAACCTCTTCTCGGCTTCTTCAATTTTCCTTTGCATTTCAACAAGGTGTTGCAGAGTCACTTTGGGGCACACTCTAATCCCATGGCCAGAAAGTTTTAACAAATGTACCTTGACCCTAAAGTATGACCCCTTGTACTCATTTTGACAGTAATTGTATTTAAACTTGGTATTACCACCTCTTCTCCCATTTTTTCTAGTTTTGTAACATAACACCAAAGAGGAGCATGAACATCTTCTTCCATTGGTGTACCACTTGTTGAACCTAAACTTCCCATATCCGAACTCATTTTCTAAAATTTATAAATTTGGTAAAGAAATAAAACAAAACATTAATGTAGTTATCTTTTGGCATGAACATCAAAAAAAAAAAAAAAAAAAAAAAAAAAAATCATCAATTCAATTAAATTTCAGCAATTCCAACAATATAGCATCACCCATAACAACCATAATGCAATTCAAATTAAGTGGGAAGGGGGGGGGAATTACAAAATTCATTTATTTATTAATAAGTTTATTTATTTATTTCCTTATAAGAAATTAATTTATGGTGTTTAGTTGCAATTGTAAATTATAATTTATTTGATTTTTCAGGTAATTTGGCCCAAAAAAGACAATGTATTTTTCTGAACTACATTATGTGGGGTTTTTTTAGCATCATTGAAATCCTTAAATATGTATGAACAAATAATGTGACATATATTTGTTTTGATTATAACTTTTTAGGACATTTTTTTATACCTTTTGCACCAAAAAAAACAAATGTGACAATTTATTTAGTCAACTAAGTTGAACTTTTTTCATAACCAAACACATTTACAACTTATTTTAAATCTTTTAAACTAATAATCTAAAATTTTATAAGTATAAAAGCTAATATATATCAAATGGGGCCAAAACAGGAGTATATACTTTAGAAAATAAATAAATAAATAAATGTGTATTATAAAAACAGATAGCGAGACGATAGAGGGAGAGGGAGAGGGAGAGAGAGAGAGTGAGTGAGATCGAGCGAAATCTATCTAGACTAGAGAGATCAAGCGAGAGGGAGTGGGAGAGAGAGAACAAGACAGTGAGATCGAGAGAGAGAGGGAGTGAAAGGGAGAGAGAGAGGGACGAACTTGATCGACGACGACGACGACTCCTTTGCTGCAATTGGTCGCGACCTAAGGTTGGTTTGTTGATTTTTTTTGTTTTATTTTACATTACTTTTGTTATTTTATAGTTTGACCCCCATTATAAGTTTTTAAAATTATTTTTTCGCCCCACCATATCTCGAAAGCATCCCAACCGTATCCCGAAAGTATCCTCGCGTATCCCAAATGTATCTGAAATTCAAAAAATTAAAAAAAAAAAAAATAGGATACTTCTTTGCCGTATCTAATACGTATCCCACTGTATCGGACGTGTATCCGTATCCGATACGTATCCGCCACACGTACGGGGGCCATTTCGGAGTATCCGTGCTTCATAGATCTACAGCATTGGTAAGAGGCAAAGTGGACACCTCTAGGTTAGAAACAAACTCATCAGGGGTACATTAGGAGGAAATGGATCAATATGAACCAATTCATCCCTGGCAATCAGAGCAGGAGTTGAAAGAAAGGTGAAGGTTATTTCTCTAGAAAGGTGACATGTCGAGACACACAGCTTTTTGGTCACACAATCATAACAACAATAACCCTTTTGATGAATACCATATACCAAGAAAACAAATAAGACACGGTAAGAGCTAAACTTGGAACGGTCCCATTTGGGAAGAACAGAACAGGTAGAACCAAATACACGAATAAGAGAATAATTAGGAATCTCACCAAAGAGACGCTCATATAGAGAAGCACTAGAGAGAAAAATGGTAGGCATGCGATTAAGAAGATAGACAGCAGTAGGTACATATTTCCCCCAAAAGTCGGAAGGAACAGACAAGAAGAGAAGGGATCGAGTGGTGTCATGGAGATGACGATATTTTCTTTTAGCTCGACCATTTTGTAAAGGATTATTAGAACAAGAGGATTATGAATGGTACCATGTCTAGCTAAGAACTCAATAAACTCAACGGATGCCTACTCCTTTTCTCTCAGGTTCCTCTCCATATGAACATCTTATGGATACTATTACAAATTATTTTCTTCATGTTTTTGACTCTGCATGCTTTGTTCTTCTTCCATGACAAGATCGCTCTTAGCTTAGTTCTTGTTGTGTCCTATGTGTGTTCTTAGTACATGGCATTCATCAAAAAGGTTATCGATGTTATGATCTCGTGACCAAAAAGTTCTATGTGTCTAGACATGTCACCTCTCCGGAAAAACTACCCTACTACACTATACCTGCCACCCCTGTTCCGATTGCAAGGATGAATTGATTCATATTGATCCATTTCCTCCTAATGTTCCTCAAGATTAGTTTGTTTATGATCTTGAGCTGTCTACCTTACCTCATTCTAGCACTTATATTCCATTGCCTGCTCCTCCTTCTCTTGCTCCTCTTCTTGTTTACAAGCGTCACAAAGCACTTCCAAGCTCTCCTGCTGCTAGTTCTACTGCTCCTCACACTACTTCTCTGAATCTCGCTCCTCCTGCACATTGCTTTCCTAAGCGGGACGATCATCCCCCAAATAGACTTGGTTTTGGTGATAAATGTTTCTCCCCTTCCTATCAGTCTTTTCTTTCTTGTCTTCATACTTATTTTGAGCCCAAGTACTACAAGAAGCCTATCATGATCCGAATTGGATTGCTGCCATGAATGATGAGTTAACTGCTTTAACTAAAACTCAGACTTGGGAATTGGTTCCGCTAGCTACTGGCAAGAATATTGTCTCATGTAAATGGGTCTATAAGGTTGAAACTCTTTATGATGGTTCTTTGGAATAATATCAGAGCTTTGGTTCAGAGAGGTCTTGAGTTCAAGTCTCTCCATTCACATTTGGTATCATGTCCCCGTTTGGTTGTTTGCTTCTCTGTTTGTCTCTCCACGTGCAAGACTGGGTTACACGTGAAAGAGGGTGTTAGGTGGCTTAATATACATTGTCGGGCCCATTTCCTAATAGCTTAGGCTTTTGGGAAAATTGGTAACTTAACAATATCTAGTGCTTCATGTTTTGTTAATAATGCACAAATTTTAAACACAATAAAAAAGGACTTGCATATTCTTATCGATCCATGATGCCCTTCATATGCTTATTCATACTGTAGCACAATCTGGAAGAGAATTATTTCTCAGTGACATAATGCCATTCTCAATCTAGGTTGTGTTATCCATTCAAAATAACAAGACCATAACCCAAATAAAAAGGGAAGGAAAAAAAAAAATTTCTCACAAAATAAGAGAGTATATAATATGGGACACCTTACCTTGATTGCAGCCGTCATGACCTTTTCCCAAATTGACCCCACCACTTTCCCGATATTATCCTTCCAAGGCCTAGTTGGAACTTCAAGAGTATTTAGCCTCAAAAATCCAAGAACAGTAGATGAAACTTGTTCCCAACACACAACGATTATATCTGGATAGTTATGTGACACAGCTCTAACAGCCTGAAAGAAACTATGCATAAAAGATAATATGCTTTAAACATATGGCATGGAAATACTTGAAGACAAATAAGATATATGTAGAATATGATCTAAAAAAGAAGGAAATTAACATGTGCAATTGAAAAGGTAAAAGCCTTCAGCAAAAACGCTTGAGCTTAAGAACTTATCCACAAAACAATAGCAATCAAAACATAAATATCAAAGGTCAAAACTGAACGTTCAAGCCCATGTAACACATCCCCTATAATAAAGGACAGGAGTCTATTCTGCAGGGAGACATGGAGAAACATTAATAATGGTGTCTTTCAAAGCTCGTAACTAAGATTACTGCATGAGATAGTTGTCGCAATCTTAAAATTACCAATTGGAATCTTACAATTCAATTGCTCACAAATCCCTACGTTGAATCTCATATATATGCAAATCATAAGAGAATCTTGCAATGCACAACGATTAATGTGCTTCAATAGCCTTATTTGAACAACAACAAAGAAGAAGTTGTGTTTGAGAACATGCCAAGGGGGCACAATCCTTAAACAACCAAATTAAAAAATTAAAAAAAAAAGAAAAAGAAAATAGTACTAAAGTAGACCCCAACCCCAAAATCAGACCAAGATACATCAGCTAATAAACATAAAAAAATCTACCAATCTTGCACAATGTGCTTTCTCCTCTCCAGACATCAACTTCCATTTGTTACCGCCTTTCCAATAACAACATATTTAATATACGGATTATTTTCCTCAAACTAACTTTTAAACTCATCCACAGACAAAAAACACTTTTCCTCACACAGCTCCTTTAAAATCCTACATCCTTTTGAGCATCAAAATCGAGCAATGGAGTTTTTTAAGCTCTTCTTCTTAAAAGACATTTTTCCATACCTTTCTCTCTCTTATCCAAATATAAATTTGACCTAGGAACTTCAAAACCAGTACAACCATTGCTCTTAACATCCACCTTTATACGTCCACCGTTCTGTTAACCCAATAATGCCTCAAACAACCAACCTTATCAACTTTTCTCAATTACCCATGAAATTGTAGCATCAACTTCAAAATGAGATGATAAATCCCTTACTCCCCTCCCTATTTGGCGAATTGAAAATTTCATATTGTTGTACTGCAACCAACACATGCATTTCCAAACACGGAACACCCTCTAAATTCTGATAAGATTTTATTTCCCATGCACCACTAATATCAAACACCCCTTCATTTTCAAGATCTACTCCACACAGAGGAATCACAACCAAAAGAAGCACTTTAGCTTAGACTTCAACATTAGCATCAAACACGACACCCACCTTCTGAAAATCCAATTCTTCCTCCTCAATAAACCAATTGTTTGTAATCCCAACGACGCCTTTCAGAACCACCCAATCTTCTCCATGTATATCCAACAAACCCTAAACCTTCCCAAACTTGTGTTCTCCCAAGCATACGAACATCATTAAAGAACAACCATCCAAAACCCAGAGCATTATGTTTAAATGTTTAGGACAAGTTCAAGTACCCATACCCAACTGTTGGATACATAACCCTATACCAAAGATTTAAGATTTGGAGAGGTTTGATGCCAGAACACGCACCCACACTCAACACCCATACCCGAGTCCATGTGAGATTGCTCCAAACAAAGGCAGCACCAACTCCAAATCTCCCTAGCCACCTTATAATGAATGAATATGTGGTCTATCAATTCACTATCCTACTTGCACAAACAACACCAATTAATAATAACTTTGAACTTATCCCCTACCAATGAAAAGGACTAGCCATTGATTTCAAACTTCCTAGGTTTTGAAGCCTTCCATTTTATCTCATTCTCTACTTTATACAAGGCATCAAAGGACCCACAACAGCATTAACCTACCAATCCTGCAAAGCTTTCCTAAAGCAACATCCCAAACCACCCTATCTTTACCACTCGTCATAACCTCCAAATCCAATACTAAACCATTGATACTCTGAGAAATACCAAAAAACACAAAAAGTCACGATGAGTGGTTCTCCCTACACCAAGAATCATCCTAAAACCTCATTGCATTCCCCAATCCAATCACAAAAAGGATGTTCTTAATGAATTCATCCTGGCACCTTTGGATACCCTTCATACACCCACTCCCTAAGAGATTGCCATGTCCAAAGTGGTCCAATCCACCCAATACTAGCACATCTAGTCAGCAAAGCTCCTCTCTAATATGCTCCTCTCACAAGCAAACCTCCAACAACCACTTCCCTAAAAGAGCTTTGTTGAATTTCACAAACCTATTAACACCCAAACCAACTCTTCGTATAGGGAAACACACAGTAACTCGATTAACCAAGCGAAACTTGTGTTCATCAACTCCACTCCCTTGAATGAAGTTTCTTAGAATCCATTCTAACAGTCAGGATGCTGAAACAGGAATAATGAATAGTGACAAAATATATAGGAAGACTTAACAAGCTACTCTCACTTGATGTCAATCACCCTCCTTTAGATATACTATTGATTCCAATTTCCACCACACTAGCTTCCTACAAAATCACTCAACAACTGAAGGCTAAGCGGTTTTGGCATTAAAGGGGGAACCTTGCATTAATACAACAGAAAAACATTAATCTCTACAATCCTCACTAGAATCAACTTCGACAAGTAGACCACAGAGTGTACTCCAGTCTCCGCCTAAGGCCTGTGTAAGGTTGTTTGCCTTTCGGCATGGGTTTTCAACTTCATTGTAATATTTTTTAGTAATTAAATAATTTACCAACCAAATAAATGTCATTTTAATCCTAGTTTGGATGTACTATTTGAGTTCAAAGTCCTGCTTGGATTGTAGTAAACATAAAATCTTTCAACACTATTTTGAAAGTCACTAAGTCTGCGTCTTCCCGCCCAACATAAAATCTTTCAACACTATTTTGAAATATAGCAAAGCTTATAGTTCATTAACTAAGGCTTATTAATTTAATATGCTCAAATGGCCTCCATTCACTAACTCATCCAAGTATTACACAACATATTGTTACCATATTGTTTAATCAGAAAGTCCCCAACCCTTGCCAAAATATAAAAAATTGCATGTACTGGTTATCCAACATAGACCTAAACACCGCATTCACATGCATCAATAACTTCAACTACAATAATAAGTGTCAACAATACAATCCACACATGAAACATTTCTATCTTGGCTTCATATTACCTGGAGAGCCTCGAGGCTTATTGTTGGGCTATTTACTGGTTCAGAATATCGAAATATGGTAGATAGAATGCCAGGCTTCTCTTGAGGCTCAACAAAACCTGCAAATATTTCATATAAAATGCTAAGGTCATATTAAACAAATATATATATGCATATACATAAGCATATGTATCAAAACTCAATGAAGGTATCCAAACAATGGCATGTGCATACATGAAGGTAATTTTTAGCTAAGCATTCAACAGTTATGCATATATGATGAGCCATTATTTGTCAACAAGTAATCATACAAGGTTTTCAATTAACCTAGTATGATTGATCTTGGGATAAGAAAATTGCAAACCAAGATGAATTAATTGGATAATGTCCACTTACAATTATCAATAGCCATTCCAAACCCCACATTCCAAATCATTTAACAGTAACTTCAGGAAGTGCAATACCAAGTTAATTACAGAATTTGAAATTAGCAAGTCAAAGGTGTGACAAGAAGTGCCTGGGAAATTGCAAACCAACTATATTGTCTACGCCAAAACAAAATACACAGCCAATGAGCATTTAGCAGGAACCATCCTTCCCAGTTGCAATATTGATTGTTGTACTTCCTAGCCGAGCCTAAACAAGATTTTTGGATGTTGTATCCACAGAGGTTTGACCACAATGCCTAGTTTCTAAACAAACTAAAGGAGACAGTCCAATCTCCAGAAGTGTTGCGGACCTATTTTAGTTGCACATATATTTACCGACACTAGTAGATGTTATTTCTTTACATTGTGAAACAATAGAAAAACACATGTTGCATGAACTTGGTTACAAGTGTAGTTGTCTAATTGTTCAATACATCTAATTCCCATGTCCAAGTTCAAGTGGAAACAGCAAAAGTATTCATATTCTTTAATATTCTTCTTTTACTTTCTAAGGTAAAATAGTGTTCACAAGCAGCCATAGAGCATTTCACGCATATTTTAGGGTTTATGCATTGTCAGAATCATAATTTGGTTTCATGCGTAAATCTGTCTGCTAGGTGAATGTCTAACCACACATCAGAAACCTAAATCATACACTTATCCAAGTGTCGAGTGTCCGACATGAGTACTTCTTCCATTTCAGCCCATTTCAATAATTCTTTTAGTTGCTATAATAGGCACAATCGTTGTAGCTTGACAATAATAAATTTTTAGACTAGAACTAGGAATCTAAATCAAACTTTGTTCTAGATTATCATATCCAATTCTCTTCTATTCTATTTGAATTCTTGTCTAAAATAGCAAAAATGTTTTTATTTAGTTCAATGTATTACCAACTTCCAACTCCACTTGCTGTTTTAGGCCATTCCCTTTTGGTGCAAATTTCCTTTACCATATTTAGACTGTTCCAGTTACACTTCCCAGCATAAATCAGGGCATGAACTACCTTACTAGGTGTAAAATTTACATTTTATAAAAGCTGTCCCTAACATTCACACGCTACAACGCTCAACATGAAAAAATATGAAATTATGAAGCAGCTTTAAACAAATTTGGTTCGGCTTTTCTTGTTGATGTGCCTGTAGGGTGGAGAGTTAAACCAGCACACATATTGTTTTTTTAAGCAAGTTGAAGGTGTTCGGCAGAACTGAATAAATAATCATCACATGCCTTAATGTCCTAAAATTAATACCTTTGCAAGTTATACAAAGAAGTAATCAAATATTTTCAGGTCATGAATATCATAAAGATCCAACTGCCTGCTAGAATATATGCAAAATGATTTCTATCTCTACCTTTCTCTCCCTAGAAATCCCCTTCTGGAGATATTTTCCTGTAACCATAGGTAGGAGATCTTCAATGGAAAAGAAGAAGAATTCAGCAAAGAGGACCTCATTGAAGGATTTGTATTAGCAATATTATGTTGCGGATGGGACAAATGGTTATCTGTTGATCAACGAGCCTCCGAGAACCACAAAGACCATCTTCGCCAAACAATTCATTGGATTCCATTGCACAAATCCTCCATCACAGGATTGAGTTCCTCAAGAGTCTTGAAAACAATTTGGATGAGGAATACTCAAGTGAAACAGATTCAGTTTGTGCCAGTAAAACAAACGATTGTGGCGTATCACCACAAAGCTTCCACTACTAAAGAACGAGCAAGCTAAGGAGTTTAGTATTTGTTCACCAGAACAAGCTAAGGAGTTCGCTGCTTTAGAGAACAAGATTGAGGCTCTGAAAGGGAATTTTGCTTCTTTCGAATAGTTGATGAGGAGAAAAGACGATCCAGTGGACCTCTTGATGCAAACAGTAAGGGCGAAGGTGAGTCCAGTCACAATGATGAGTCCACTGATCCAGACAAAGGGTCTAAGAACTTGTTACATGCTATAGGTTTAGTAATATAAGGGTTAATTGTGTACTTTAGACCACTTCAATACAAATACATGTGTTTATGTGATAAACCTAAGTTTTAGGTCTTCTCTCAATGGCCATATATTTGTTTCTTCTTCTTCTTCTTCATAATATTTGTTTCTCTCTCTCTCTCTCTCTCTCTCTCTCTCTCTCTCTCTCTCTCTCATAATATATCAATTTTTTAGAAAAACAGATTTATTTCAGAGGAGAATCCAATGCTGATACTTCTGAAACTTTCCTAGTTTACTTGATATATCTTTTCCTGTTTCCTTAATTTTTTGGGAAAGGGAAAATAGTTAGTTTTTTGCTATCTTTGATTGGGCTTGATTTCAACTGCACCCGGGCTTGGATAACCATCAGAGGGTGCCAAGTAGGGTTTTTGGATCTCTTCCCAGACCTATTTTTCAGTTTTGAATAATTTCTTGGCTCCTACAAGGTTTGGTTTAGGGGTTCTTTGGTCCTCTACAGGTTTTTTCTTATTGGATTTTCCAATTTCAAACCTATACCATCTATTTATGATTACCTAAGCTCTTCTTGTTGCTTTAGTGAGAATTACTTGGAGTTTGTTGCCTTTGTGGGGGGTTAAACCAGTTGGGTAGTTGTCCCATATTATTCTGTAGACATGGCAAAAGGTAGTTAGGCCCCCAAGGGTAGTGAGAAGAGCTGGTTGTGTTGGGACTCTTGCTGATAGCCCATCCCTTCAGATTAGCTAGTTAAGTTGGATGGCACCAACTATTTGATATTGTCTCGTTCCTGTAGTTTGGCTATTACTTCTCATCACCTAACGAGTTATCCTACTAGGCATAGTTGTCAAATCGGGATTCGAATCGTAAATCGAAATGTCCTTGCACCGAATAGCGAATCAAATGGAAAAAGATTCGGTCATTTTAAAAAAATAGATTAAAAAACATATCTACATACTTAAATATTACATTTATCTTACAAATATGAAATATTTAGACTGAACTCAACGAAAATGTTGTTTAGTTTTTCGTTTTGTGTTATGTTATTTTTAGTAATTTTTTTTTTCATATTTTAATTATTATTTTTCAATTTTTAGATGTACCTAATCTAGGTGTGTACTTAAAAGGTAAAATATTTGTGATAGATTCTAAAAATAAAAAATAAATACAAAAATATACTAAATTTGTAGATGTATATAAAAGGTAAAAAAATAAAAAATAAAAAAAATTATCAATCATTTTTTAATCTTGATAAAGTAAAAACTCAAAACTCCAAATTCCAACACCAATAGCACAGTGACAGCAATAACAAAGGTACTAAAGTAATAAAAAGGCTCAAAGTGGGCAAACTATAAACTATTCAATTCAATTCTTGTACAACAAACAGTATCGTATGGAGTTTGTGGACCAATAGCAGCTCAAAGTCCAAGCACAACACCTCAAAAAAGTTTGTTGTAGCTTCAAGATTCAATTAAAGTTGAAGGCGCCAGGACCCAACAGCAAAAGCTACTTCTTTGTAACTAGAGAAAGGGAAAAACATTTTTTTTCTAGGGTTTTGTCGTTTAAGAGTTAATAGGCAAACCAAAAGACAATGGGATTATTATATAATAACTCAAAAGGTCTTAGAAGACCTAGTCGATCCATTCTCCAGCAAAATAAAGTAAAAAGATTGCATCAGAAATCAGAGAAATCAGAAATCATGCAATTCTGTGATTCTTATGATTCAGTGATCGATTCAACGATACAGGTGCGATTCATTGCCCTTTACGATTCTCTCTACCAAGTCGTATCGATTTGTATGCGCATCGAACCAAATTGTACGATTCAAATCGAGAATCGTACAATTCTAACAACATAGCTACTAGGGCTCTCAAGGATCGTCTTGAATATGTACCTACATGCAATAAATGTTTGTCAGAGAATGCTCGTCATGACCTAGTTGGTTAACTCCATGCAGCCTACTATTAGTTGTACTTTCTTATTAATGGATACTATGCATAAGATTTGGACAGCAGCAACTCAAACCTACTCTCAAAAGGATGATGATGCTTAAGCATGATTTGAGAAAGAAAATTAACGGGTTAGATCAGAAGGATCAGTCTCTCGCTGTGTATTATGCCGAGTTGAGCAACTTGTGGCAAGAGCTTAACTATTACCAGAACTTTCAGGTTGTTTGTTGCACAGATGCAGCTATGTTTCGAAGTGCCTGGTAGAGAAGGAGTGCGTTTATGATTTCCTTGCTAGCCTTAATTTCAAGCATGTTCATATTCGGGTTCAGATATTGGATGGCAATCCTTTTCCCACACTGAGAAAAGGCTTATGCCATTGTTCAATAGGAAAGAGTCGACATAATGTTATAGTACACTCCGTTAGTCAAGACCATTCTGCTTTGGTTGATCTTACGCTTTCACCTGATGGCAAACCAGTTTAGCCTAAGTCTGGGAGTAAGTGTGATTATTGTGGAAAAGAATGGCATGACAAAGAGTATTGTTGGAAGTTGAATGGTCTCACTACTCGAGAGCAAGGTGGTGGCCGTGGTGGTATAGTGCATTCCCAAGCGCATGTGTGAAAGGCCTCTTTTTGTTCCCCTAGTGACACTGGTGCTCATCTTTGGGTGTTTGGTTGCTCAGCTTGATAGCTCTACTTCCATAGCCTCTTCTTCTACCACTTCCTCCTCTCACTTTGCTCACACATGTATTCTTGCTAATGCACTTAGTGCATCTTCTTCCTCACCCTGGATTATCAATTCTAGCGCTACTGACCATATGACAGGTTCCTCAAGTCTTTTATATATTTACATTTCTTGCTCTAGTAAGGATAAGGATTGGGTAGTTGATGGCTCATTGTCCTGCGTATTGGGAAGAGATTTATTCACTGCTCTTCCTCTATTTCTCTGTCCTCTATTCTTCATGTTCCTAAATTTTCCTACGTACAAGTCTTTTAGGAACTGGGCACAGGGTGAATGATCAGCGGTGGAAGAGCACATGGTGGCTTGTACTTTCTAGATACCACATCATTGCCTTGTTCACATCTGTCATCTAGATATGCTCTTCAAGTTGATGGTTGATTGTCTCTACCTCTCTTACATCAACGGCATCGCCACTTGGGTAGCCCATCTTTTGGCATTTTAGAAAAGCTTTTGTCTAAGCTTTTTTCTTGTGATGCTTATGAGTTGGCCAAGCATAAACGGTATTGTTATCCTTCGATTAATTAAAATAAGTCTATTTTCCTTTTATGCTTATTCATAATACTGTGTCGCTTCTCCTGTTATCTCTCTTTCTGGTTATCGTTAGTTTGTTTTCTTTATTGATTGTTATCTTAATGTTACTTGGATTTATATACTTAGTGCTAAAAATAATTTTTTTCTTACTTTACAACTTTTGATTAGATTGTGACAAATCAATTTGAAGCCAATATCAAATTTGTTCGTAGTGACAATGGAATTGAATATATTGAAGGGTCTTTTTGTAACACTTTGGGTCTTAATCCGCCCCAATTACCCATGTCTATTAGTTGTTCAAGCATGAACCATTCACCTTGTTGAATAACTATACGTGTTTCTATTGTCATCATATACAGTCAATGTTGTTATATCATATTCCACACTTATGATTGAGAATTTGATTGTGGTTGCGGTTGCATTGAGTTAGAGATTGAAAACTCAAATTTTCTAGGTAGAGCGATCGATCGCCATACTTGCATTTCGTCCATTTCATTTTTCAAAATGCAACAATCAATAGGCGATCGATTGCTTAAGCAATCGCTTCATTGAACCATTTTTGAAAATTTTAGCAGAACAAAACGACCGATAAAGGATCAATCGCCAGCCTGACATAGCTCATTAATTCAGCTTTTGTCTCTTTCTCTCCTTGTTCACTTCTTTTCTCTAAATTTTTTTTTTTTTTTTTTTTTTTATCAACAGCGAAGAAAGATTTTATTAAGGCACAAAGCCAAAAGAAGGGATGATAAGGCTTCCTTGAAAAAAAGTACAAGTTAAAAATAACAAAAACAACAAAAAGAGGCAAAACCCAAAATGATAAAAAAAACACTACATATAACAAACTGACACACAATCTGCTGCAATCATAAAGAGAGGAATTCCTTCGAACAAAGGACTCCCTGACACCCAAAACGATACTAAATGTCGAACTTTATCTCATAAAAAATCAACATCTTGGGATTCTTCTTCAAAAAACGGCCCATTTCTCTCCAACCAAATGACCTAAAAAATTGTAAAGACAACACAAAACCAAAGCACCTTGGCCCTCTTTGACCGGCCTAATACTTGAAAATCAATTAAAGTCATTTGTGTACTTTCTTTTGGAGCCACCCACATACATTCCCCGAACAAAACAACATTTGCCATAAGCTCGCTGTCACTAGACAATGCAAAAATAAATGATCCAAAGATTCACCACTCCTCCTACACATTGTGCACTTTCTCTTTACTCTATTCTCTCTCTCTATATATTTCTCACCTACTAACTTTAACACACAACCCTAAGATTAGGCGCCTTATAGTGTGAATCACTCAAAAACTCGAGTATTAACATCCTACAGCACAGCGAGGGCTACACTTTGATCGGAGCTGATCCTTGTTTTGCCAAGTTTTAGATTTTCTTCGTTCTCCTCTTCACTTTTGAGGTAGGGTTTTCTTCTATTTGTTTAATATGGATTTAGATGAGTATATGCGGTATTTTGATATATTCCATTGGGAGATTGGTAGAGATAATTTGTGAAAACTCATGTTAGACGCTAGGGTTTGGGATTGATTGGGTATTTCTCTACAATTTTCTTATTAAATCTATTTTCTTTACATCAAATAGCATTTGGGCACTTTAATTTGTGAAAGCCCAATTTTGGTAAACCCTAAATTGTGAAATGGTTCGAATTGTAGAAAATATTATCTCTGCTTTGAAATTGAGTATAATTGCATGGGAGGGAATTGCGTAATTAAATATTGTTAGAGATTGCATCGGTGGCAATTGGTGGAGAATGGCATTGTTGTTGAGATTGACATCTTAGGATGAACTAAACCCACTTTATAATTGCATATGTGAATTGTTGTATTTCACTGAATGAAAATCCTTCATTGAACAGAGGTGTGTTGAACACATTTTTTTATAGAATTGAGTAATGATGGCATGAGCTGCCCTTTTCACAGTTTAAACATCATGGTTTTAAATTGATTGGTATGGTGAATCCAGGCAATATATAGAGATGATGATTAAGTGGCAAGAGAGTCCTCAGTGAAAAAGGGGAAACCCACATGGGAAAAGTACCCATTTGTCCTTCCAGTTAGTCCCAGTAAAGTGGGGGTTGGTTAGGTGGTTGCCTAGCGATGACTACTGGCAAAGTGATGCTTATGATAGCTCACTAGTTGATTCGGTGGCTCTTAGCGATGGCCACTGACCAATACATGTACCATGATAGGATTCACTGGAATAAAGTGATGATTTGGATTATGAAATGTATATTTGTCAAACTTATGATAACTTGTCATTTTGCAAAACAAAACTTCCATTGATTTGAGAAATCGGTAGAGTATCCAATACATATGTAGCATCATGATCATGCGCTTTGTAGGTGTATATTAATGAGTAGAAAGATTATCCTACTGGACTATATGTTCACACTACATGACTGAAATCTTTTCAGGTGTTAATGATGTGCCACGACCTTGAGTGGCTTGGATCTTGTACAAGGGCTAATTAGAGCTGCCTTGGATGTTCATCCTAGGGCCATTCTTTTGTAATATAGGTCGAATGCCTTTATATTTTGTAAGGGTTAATCCTTTTAATTGATGTAAGCCTAAGCGCATTTCTTTGAATGTTGTTATTTTGCATTACATATTGTATATTCACTCTGCCTAGATGTTGAATATGGGATGTATGTAACGAGTCAATCTCATGTACTAAATGATACCCATATATATATATATATATATGAGAGGGAATCTTTTGATTATATTGAATATTGTTCTTTATTCATTTTATTTGAGTTTATTTATTGGGTTTCGGATCTTGAAAATCTGGGGTGTGACACTTTTCGAGCCTATCTTGAGAAGCATGGTATTCTTTATCAAACTAGTCATGTCAGCAGTCTATTGTTCAATAGGAAGCATTAAATGACTCTATATTGAACTATGACTCTTCCTAAACTAACTAGAACCAAAAAAAGTAACTACTAAAAATAGTTGACTTCCAAAACCAATTTAAGACCAAATAAGAAATCTTAATAAAACTAATTAAATGATTTGACCCACAAGACAATCCATGGACCCTACAGCCCATGACATCAAATATGAAAATTACCAAAATAACCCTTACCTAATAACTCTAAAATAACAATAAAATAAGACTCTAATAACACTAGTAGCCATGACAATTTCCAAATATTGCCACTTCTTTAACTTTGCTTTTTCTTGATCTTCTTGCGGATTGCATCATGGGTTGTAAAAGATTTCCACTCATGGTGTAAGACATGTTTTTCTCCTTGGTGAGTGAGAAGTGTGTTTTGTGTAGCCTTGTTGGATTGTCTGTCAAACTATAGGCGAACATCATTTTTGGTAATAAAATTTTGGGTTATTTACATGGAAACCCCCTAAATTATTGAAAAATATCACTTTGACCCCTAAATTATGAAAGTGTACAAATAAACCCCCTAAACTATTGAGAAGTATCACTTTGCCCCCATAAACTATAAAAACATACAAATAGACCCCCTAAATTATAAAAACGTACCAATTGGACCCCCTAATAGAAGGGGTCAAAGTGAAACATGTCAATAGTTTAGGAGGTCCATTTGTATGTTTTTATAGTTTAAGGGGCAAAGCAATACTTCTCAATGATTTAGAGAGTTCATTTGTATGTTTTAAAGTTCAGGGGGTCAAAGTGATATTTTTCAATAGTTTGGGGGTCTACATGTAAATAACCCAAAAATTTTCTAACAAAGAGAGAGAGAGAGAGAGAGAGAGAGAGATCCATCTGGAACAAATTTCAATGGCTAACATTTTAAATAACTTGCCATAATTAATTATGCAATGGAGAGGTGGGGTTCCAAATGAGACACCCTCACTCCCCAATTACCACTGATTGATATATGTTAGAGATTAAATGAATTATCAGCTCATGAAGTGTAGTTTGGAAATTGTATCACCAAATGGAATAAAATCCAGTCATTTTGAAGTACTGCACATCAGTAAATGTAGGAATTGTTAATGCAATTTCTCCTTTCTTCCAGATATACATTGAAAGTAAACATAGGAATTTTTATCCAAAAATCACTATGGGCAAATCAATTTTCACCAATCAATGTCGTGAATGACTGGGCATACACACATAAAAATAATAGTAATAATAAAAATAAATAAATAAAGAGAAGAGAACAACACCACACAAAAGACAATTATAAAAACAAAACAATGAAATAAAATTAGAGATATCTTAGTGACAAAAACTAGGGTTGTGTTTGGTGTGCAACTCTAATCAATTTTTCCCCCTTATATTTGAATGTTACGTTTGGTTTTAACTTTCAAATAATGATTACAGATCAATTTCAAAATACATTTTGAAAACATGTTTGGTAAACCATACAGTTTTTGAAATTTTGGTCTACCCGGATGTCCGGCGAGTCGTTCGTCCGGTTGAACGGAACAGTACCCTTTTTCTTTTTTCTTTTTTTGCAATTGTCAATCACCACCTGTTATTTGGAAATATATATATATATATATATATTTGTTTTTGATATTTTTTAAATATAAAAATTATTTTTTTAGACCAAAATGACAAATTAGTCTTTTGAATTGAATTTTAAAAAGAGTTTGGTTATGAGTTTTGAACAGAATTTTCAATAGAGTTTTGAGTTTTGTGTTTGGTTATGAGTTATAAATTTTTCAATTAAGTTTTGAAAACTCTTTTCAAAACTCATAACTAAACAACTTTTCTCATTTCATAAGTCACATCAAAAATTCAAAACTCTTAACCAAACAAATTTTCTCTTGTCAAATCATAATTCCAAAACTTACAAACTCAAAATACAACTCTATTCTCAAATCATAATTCTAAAACTCTACCAAACACTACCTAGGATTTTTTCAACAGTTTTATGATCTCCCAAAAGTAAAAGAAACCAAAAGTTAACCTTTATGTAGTTCTTCTACAAACAAATTTCTGACTTTAGGTGAGGAAGGTGAGGCTGATAGAGCTGCAGTCAAGCAATTAATAGCGACAGCCTGTAAAAAAGTTAATAGAATTATGGTATGAGCATTAAAAATGAGTGAGGCAACAGGACAGGGCTGGACAAGTCAACCCTTCATAGATATACTAGTCCCCCCCTAACCAACACAAACCAGAAATGAAGAGTTCAAAGCAAAATGGGAACAAGTGCCCCTTTTATATTTGAGGTTTTCAATTCAATTGACAAAGTTTTATAAAATAATGTTTACTGCAAAGGAAAAAGAAAAGGTGTTTGAAGTTTTAAACAGTGTGGACCTGACCAGATAATCAAAGTCCCCAAGTCAAAGAAAGTGTCCTTTTCTCTATCCTGATTCACCATTAACCTTCACCACCCAAATAAGAGCAGGATAGGCAGGGGGCCTAACCTGCATAGCTCACCCATTGGTTTCTCTAATGGTAGAAAGCTCCACAGACAATATTTAAACAATACTAACCAACAGATTAGTCTCATCACTTCTAGGTAGAAAGCCCTCTTCAATCCTTGCTCGAAGAGATGAGATAAGATTTGGCATCAAGTCCCCCGGCATTCTTGAATATCTGCAAAATTATCACACATATATATACAGTTTATACATACTACACACACAAATAAACCACTGAAATCAGTTTGTTAGTAACCATGAAGTTTTGGTGGCAACCATTTTAGTGAGTGGGATCAGATTGTTCCCATGGCCAAATTTGCATGTAAGATTGTATTTATAGAACCACCATTAAAGGTCCTTTTGAGAATGCCACAGAAATTAACCTCGACAGCAGGAGACTCATGCAAGATAATTATCCAAATGCATTATATATTTGTTCACTACAAAAAGAAAAGCTTTGATATTTGCTCTAACACCAAATAATTTCAATGTGGTGGTGATTTTACTTTTTAACTCTTTATTTTTTTTTTTTAAATTGCCAAGTGGTCCAACAGTATGTTGGTTTAATATAAATGGACAAACGGGATGAGTTTGTGTAAGATCTAAGTTAAAAAGAAGGGAAAGAAACAAAAGAACAAAACTCAAAAAAATAAAAAATAAAAAATAAAAAAATTCTTAGATAAATTATATATTTACAAATATGTCAAAGGAATGAAACTGTTTTGGGTCCAACGAAACAAAACTATGAATCTACAACTAGAATGTAACAATAAACATTAACAAAAACCAAAATGGTTTCTCAACCAGGAAAAACAAAGTGTACCAAAAATTGGGAACCATGAGGAGGATACTTACGGTGTGGATGATATCAAAAGCATTAGAATTTTGAACAAGGATGCCAGCAATCCACCATGAGTTTCATGCTGGATTAAGTATAGAATACCTGCAGGACATTATGATATAATGAAGTCATAAAAACAACAATAACAATAATAATAAGGGTAATGCTATACAAATAGAATTTGTGTACGAAAATTCTATACAAAATGATGTGGCTCATATATAGCCGTTCAATGGAAATCAAAAAGCCCACCACTAGGAATCATAATTTCATAAATGTCATTGCCACCTCATTTTGTAGGACTTTTTTGTGTAAAATTCTGTATGTTTAGCATTTTCCTAATAATAAACGGAAACCTAAATGCAAGAGAAGTACAAGGAATCAAAAAGGAAAGGAGGTTATGCATTGACAGATTAATGTCTATCAGATACCTGTATGTAGTTGCATTAGTATCTGACCAAGGGAGCTTGAAAGTGCCGTGAAAGATCCGCATTTAGTGGATTCCTTCAATTCTGCTACCTGAAGAAAAACAGATGCAGGCCCATCCAACATGGCCACAAGAGTAGAGGCAGCTGCAATCCGTGCCTAGGTACCAGAAAGCAATACTATGTCAGCCAAAATCATCACTAAAGTGTTAGAATATATTAGTAGTATATTAGCTAGTTGTATATGAGCTGTCTACCAACCAACTTTCATGATGTTGTTCCTTAGTGCATTGCCTCTTTCGGCCACTTTTGGCCCCCCTGTACACACTCTCCCCTATAAAGGAGAGTCTTCTCTGAACATTGTAATATACAACATTCAATACATCAATCATAATACATACAATTTATTCTCTCTCTATCAATTTATCTTACATGATATCAGAGCTATAAGATTTAGGCCTATATTTCTTTCTCCCCAGCGGGCAGTCGGCCGGCAATCTTGCCTTCGCTGCCCGCTGGAGTTTTCTACACATACTCACTTGACGATCTGCGTTGATTCATGATCAGACAGTCCAATTTTGTTGCTGCCCCTTTGTTTCTGCCGCCACCGAGCTCGCCGGAGAACTCCGCCATGCTGCTCTCGCTCAGTCACCGGAGAACTCTTCTGCTCAATCCTTGATGGTGTTGTCATAGCTACACGAGACCAACACATCCATTGACGGATGCCACTGGACCATTTCAACATCTTGTGTATGCCCTTGCAACACTGACACGCACTCAAACTCATCCCCACACCCGCTGGATCTCAACCCCTTTTCGGAGCTGTTCTACAACAGGAGGTCGTGTTTTTTTTTTTTCCTCAAAACCGTATGTGTCTGTGCATGGTGTGTGGGCTGCTGCTGTGTATGTGTTGTGGCTGTGTGTGAATGGTGTGTGTCTGCTGTGTATCTGGTGTGTGATAGCCGTGTGTGCTGTGAGAAGATGAAGTTGGTGGTGTGTGTGTGTATGAACTGCTGTGTGTTGTGTATGGAGAACCAACCCGAGAGAGAGAAGTTGGGTGGGTTTCTCTTCTCTAAACCATGCTCCACAGGCTGTTAAAGCTCCAAAGCACTCTCTTCCGTCTCTAATGGACACCCTGGCCTTCCATCATTTTCTTCTACCAAACACTCACCTTTATTTTAATATTTCCAACCATTTATTTTAAACTTTTCTTCCACCAACCCACTGATTTTATATTTTATTTTATCACATACCCATCATTTCTTTTCACTTTTTCTGCCCACCACTTTCAATCAACTTGTCTTGCATAGGCGGGAACATTGATAAAGAAAAAAAAAAATATTCCAATACAACACGGCACACCACTGGCAATACACATCTGCTACATCACCTTTTGCTGGGCACTACAGTGCGAGTGTGGCTTCAAAATTTCAAAATCAAAATTTCCAAATTTCAAGATTTCAAGATTGCATTATTTTAACACTCCGAACCCCTCATCCCTTTTCTCTCTCCAGATTTCAAGATTTATACAACTGAGGTAGTGAGCATCATCCCTTTTTCCATTAATTTATTTATTTTTTTTTTATTTTTTTATTTTTTATCTCACCAAAAAAAAAAAAAAAAAAAAAACTCAACACCACCCCATTACTTTTTCTGCTCCAACACCCTTGTCCCATTCTTGCCATCCAGCTTGCACAACACCCTTGTTTTATTCCCATCAGGGTCTACACCAAAAAAAAAAAAAAAAAAAAAAAAACTTTTTTTTTTTTTAACATCTTCACTCTGTGTTGAGCTGTCTTACTCCACTTTATTAATCCCTTTGTTTCAATCTCAAATAGGTTTCTATCTTCACACCTATTTGAGTTTGAGGGGGGGTTATACATATATCATGATGAGCATGGTTACACACCATGCGAACCACCCAAGCCACCCCATGGCGCACTCCCTAAGTCGCCCCCTTGGTGCACCACCACAAGCTTCTACAACGGTCCGGCATGACCCCGTAAACTGTCCCGACATTGATTCCGGTCAGCTTCTACAACGGTCCGACATGACCCCATAAACTGTCCCGACATTGATTCCAGTCAGCTTCTACAACGGTCCGGCATGACCCCGTAAACTGTCCCGACATTGATTCCGGTCAGCTTCTACATCGGTCCGGCATGACCTCGTAAACTGTCCCGACATTGATTCCGGTTAGCTTCTACATCGGTCCGGCATGACCCCATAAACTGTCCCGACATTGATTCCGGTTAGCTTTTACAATGGTCCGGCATGACCCCGTAAACTGTCCCGACATTGATTCTGGTTAGCTCCTACAACGGTCTGACACGACCATACCGTGTCTTCAGCAACAATTTGACACAATCATACAGTGTCTTCTATCCTATTTTCCTGTTTTGTTACTCTCTCCAAACTCAAGTTGGCTAGTACCCATCCTCCTTGAGTTTGAGGGGGGCTGTTAGAATATATTAGTAGTATATTAGCTAGTTGTATATGAGCTGTCTACCAACCAACTTTCATGATGTTGTTCCTTAGTGCATTGCCTCTTTCGGCCACTTTTGGCCCCCCTGTACACACTCTCCCCTATAAAGGAGAGTCTTCTCTGAACATTGTAATATACAACATTCAATACATCAATCATAATACATACAATTTATTCTCTCTCTATCAATTTATCTTACATAAAGCACAATTAAATAAAGCCACAAAAATAACTCATCTGCAATGAAAGAAGTGAAGATACATTCATACATAGTTTCAAAATGGTATGGATACAGGTGCTGATATGGTATGGGTACGCCAATATGGTAAAATCTAAAAAAAAAAGTAAGGTACTTAGGTACGGATACGGCTTGGTACATTCATTAAAAAAATATTTATTTTTAATTTGGCGTAATCCAAAAATTAGTTAAATGGTTTAGTTGGTTAAGATCCACCCTACAAATCACATTTAATGCCAAAAGTAAGGTATAAACCCAAATTAAATCATTATATTAATAGTTAACAACCAAATCTCGATTTTAAAACCAGGCAACAGATAATAAGTCTAATGAAATTAACTTCACCTTTGTATACAAGAAAATGCTATTCCGGCTGAGGTTAAAAAATAAGAAGAAAAAATTTGGATGTGTGTTTCATGTACTCGGTTCATATGCACAAGTATCATGCAAAGTACCAATACCCAATATAGGTACAGCATCTTTGTCGAAGTACCCATGCTTCATAAATGGCCCACATGGAATAATGAAGACAGCTTTATAGTAAAAAGAGAAAAGCCAAATTGTAATTATTGACAACAGAAGCAATACCTTTAAATAAGGATCGAATAGCAAGCATGTCATTAAAGTAGCTTCATACTTCCTGTAAACAAGCATTTGCATAAAAAAACTAGGAATGCAAAAAAAGGGTAACCAAAAAGCAAAAGAAAATAGAATTAATTATCAACAAATAAGCTTCACCTTGGCTGCAGCACATCACTGGAGGGCAAAAGCATCGTCCACTGGGCAGTGAACAATTTGGGATCAGCTCGACAAAGATCCTCCGATTGGAATCAAGGGTGAAACGTATCAATATCTTAACACTTGGTTGTTAATAAGCATCAATAGATAATAATATTTTTCTCCACACAACTAAAAAACACCACTTAGGCTTCACAAGGTTGTTCTTTCGCACAAATTAAACAGATAGAACGACTGCCATCAAAGATAACATCACAAAGATGCGGAATAAAAGATGCCATCACATTACTCCAAGGTAAATTACACTACCACCCCTTGAGGTTTCTGACAATTGGGAGGACATCGCCTCAGGTTTCTAAAATAACACTTGCACCCCATGGTAGTGTTAAATGGTTGATTTTATTTGCACACCATACTCTGTCTCAATGTACATTATTTGTGTTCTGAACAAAATACAAATGTTCAGCTATCTACTTCCGAACAAAATACAAATGTTCTGATATCAACTATTGTGCATAATTTTTTGTTCAAACAACTGATTTTTTTCAGAAGTTGATATTCGGACATTTTATTTTTGTTCGGAAGCTGATATCCGAATGGCATAAATGGTGCGTATGGTCTGCAAATAGAATTACCCGTGTTAAATCCATTAAAGGAGCACATGATTTTACACTTTTACCCATACTGTTTTAGTCAAGCCCAATGTGCTTTCTCTCTCCGTCTCTCTCTAACCTTGTATTGCCATGGGGAGATAACTCCTTGTGCTATCTCCACTCTCTATCTCTCACCCAACGCAACTAAACCTACCTCCCACCCACACCCATGACATTGACAGACCAACCACCTTAATGCGCACACTGGTGAAACCCACGGCATCAGTGCCTAGACCAACAACAATAGAACATATGCAAGAAAATAAAGTAATAAAATAACAACAAAGATGAGATAAGTAGATCTTCTATTTTGGAGGAACAATAAAATGGAGAGAGAGAGGGAGAGAGAGAGAAAGAGAGAGCGATAACCATGACTAAGACAAACTATACATCTTCAACTAATACAACCCACTCCTGCAAACCCACATGCCAATTTACCTCCATTACCAGTGAGCAGCCTTGGCAATATCAACACCTCGAATATTGTACATCACACAAACATGACAATACCAATACACCTTCATTCCAACCTCTATTTCATTCAATTTGATCTTCATAGCCTAAACATCACCTCCATGTGTGAAACATAACCCACAGCCATGACTATGAAGCAATGAACCCATAGTTACAAGAATCTACCAAATCACAAGATCGAATCAAATTAAAATTCATACAATCATTAACGGGAAAAAAAATTTAAATATCTACATTTGCGATTTGTTTTAATTCAGCCAAAAATACACTAAAAAATTGGCAATTGATCATTGTTGAAAACCCTATCTTTGACCATCACCATGAACACACCTTCACTTGCACGACATCATCTTCAGAGGCGACGTGGTTGTAGTGATGATCATCGCAGGGGGTGAAAACTATTATAGAGAGAAGAGAAGAGAGGAGAAAAAGGAGGAAAGACAAAACAGCGTGCTTTGTGATCATCGTAGTTTGGTGGAATCAACATGGTGCTTGGTAGAGAGCGGCAGCGGCACATGGTTGTGGGTGGAGAACGGTACTAGAGGCGTTCAGGGCAGCGATATGTAGCAATAGATAGCAACAGAAACTTCTTGATTTCTAAAGATTGGAAAGTTGTGTGTGTGTGTGTTGTTGACACATAAATTTAAACCAAATTTATGATAAGGTTTCAAATTCAATGGGATGATGAGTCCACCGAAACATAAAACCTTTGAACCCATGTGAGCCAATTGATACGTGGAGAATGACACGGTCAATCAATCGACGGCACATACAGAGCCTACCGTAGAAATGTTGTAGGAAATCACTACTTAAAATGATCAATATGATCCGTTGAAGTACATGAAAAAGTACAATAACGTCATATTTTAACGATGTCATTCAAGATATTCAAATGACACATGGAGACTACAAGACTTGAAGTACAGCACGCTCAACCAAAGGATGATGCCTATGGAACCTACTGCAAGGACACTACAAGGGATGAAATCTGGGAGATCACTGCAATCAACAAAGTTCGTTATGATAACATCATAGTGTTATAAATTTGAAATAGAGATAAGGCACTCTTATCACATAGATGGCCAACTATAAATATGGGGACCATCACACAAGGGTGGGGGATCATAAATCAAAAGAGAAAACAGAGATTAGAGATTAACTAGAGAGATGCAAAGAAATCAGTAGTCAAAGAAGTCTTCATAAGAAAGAAGAAAGACCAAAAGAACTCAAAAACCTATACTACAAACATATAATGTGAGCAATAGGTAAAGGGTTCCAAGCCCAACAATTGTAGCTTGCATATTCAGGGATTTTAAACCTCCAGCAATTCAATAAAAATGTTTCTTTTTTCTTAAATTTTATGTTCTTCACTAATCGGGGGTTTCATTTGTTCAAAATGTGTAATTAATGATTGGGAATACAAATCGAAAATAGGAGTCTACCATCAAATAATCAACACTGTTTGGTCCAAAAACTAAACAGTGGCCATTTGTAACATAAATTTTGAAATGTGTCGAAACATTTCACGCTTCGAAATTTGTGTCTACAATGTGTAATACGTAATGTCATTTGTATTTACATTCATTTTTGATGGAGGGGACACAACCCTTATACAACCAAAAAATAAAGAAAAGGCAACAAGAAGAGAAAAGTACACACACACAAACACACAAAAAAGCTCCAAATACAGTGCAAACAAAGAACTTCAAACTAGTGTCAAACTCATAAAAGATGTTTTCTCCTCTTTTATCATCAATTCCCATTTATCTCTTCCAACCTTTCCAATAACAACATACTTGATGTACGACAGCGCTGTGAGAACTGTAATGCTGGATTTCTGTGGGTTTCTGCTGTGGTTTCAAGCTGAAAAGTAATGGGCAATTTAGGGCTTCTATTAGCTTATGGAAGAATTAGGGTCAGGGCTTAATGTAATGAAAAGGAATATTGATTTTTGGGACCGTTCTGGGTGCTGCAACAGTACCCGTGAACAGTGTTTTGGGCTGTTAAAAGTGCTGAAAATTCAAGAGGGAAAGAAGGAGAAAAAGAAGAAGAAGATAGTTTCTAGGAATCACTCCTAGAGGCCTTGGGCATAAAATATTTACTCTATTAAATTATAAGAATTACATAGTTTTATATAGAACTATGAGACTTCATAAACCAACTAGAACCAAAAAAGAAAACTACTAAACTACTTTGACTTCGAAAATCAACTTAAGACCAAATAAGAAACATAAATAAAAATCAATTAAATAACTTGACCCCTACAGCTCATATCAGCAAATGTAAAAATTACCAAATTACCCCTAACCTAGAAATCCTAAAGAACATAAATATAATCATAAAATAAGACACTAATAATACTAGACACATAATTATATAAGATCACAATCAGTTTCTCTTTAAAATCATGCCAATTTCTAAATATCGTCACTTCTTTGAATTTACTCTCCCTTGAGTTTCTTATACTCTACATCAATACTTCTCCTTAAAACTGCCTCCTAAATTCTGCCATGCGCATAAAGAAAGGACTAACTATTTTCTTCTCCCAACAACGCCACTTAGATGCCTCACAAGCCTTTATTCAAGACTTTTCCCCCTTTCCCTTCTCCTAACTAACCTTTACAGAATGCCTAAACATTGTACAATCAATGATCTTTTGTTCCACCATTCTATTATCCTCGAACTCCTGCTTCTTGCTATCCTCAACGGTCTCACAAGTGTTGTGATCGTTTTAATTTTCCTAACTCCTCTTATTCTGCTGAGTTTCGCTCTTTCTTGTCTTCTATTCATTCTCTTTCTGATCCCATCTCCTATAGGAAGTTTGTCCTTGATCCTCTTTGGCAACAGGCTATGAATGAGGAGCTTTCTACTTTGCATAAGAATGGCACTTAAGGCCTTGTTCCATTATCTTCCGGTAAGCATGTTGCTGGTTGTCAATGGGTTCATAAGATTAAAACTAAAGCTGATGGTTCTGTAGAAAGATAAAGTACTCATTTAGTTGTTAAAGGTTTTGCTCAAGAATATATCATTGATTATGAGAAGACATTTTCTCCTATTGCCAATATAACTGTTGTTCATAATCTGCTCTTGTTGCCAAGATGACCATTGTTCGTACTTTGCATGTTTGCCTACATCCTCTTTGGAACTTTGTACTTTCCCTGATGCTAACTAGACAAGCGTTGCTATAGAGCATAAATAAATCAACTATTGAATTTTGTGTTTGTCTAGGTAGTTCTTGTGTTTCTTAGAAAAATAAAAAGAAGACTGCTGTTACTCTTTCCTCTGCTGAGGCTAAATGCCGTGCTATGGCTACTACTACCGCTAAAATTGTTTGGTAGTGTTAGTTGCTTGAGGATCTTGGCATTCCTTTGTCTGCAGACTCTGCACCTACTCCTATGTATTGTGATAATAAAAGTGCGATTCATATTGCTCATAACTTTGTTTTTCATGTGCAGGCCAAACATGTTGAAATTGATTGCCACAGTCATCTTCAGCTTCAGACTTTATCTTTCCCCGTCTCCTCTACTATCCAGGTGGCCTTCTTTTTCACCAAGTCTCACACAGTTTTACGCTTCCGTTTTCTACTTGACAAACTCTCACTACTTTCTACTGTCACATCCTAAGTTTGAAGGGGGATGTTAATATTATACTGTATATTGGAGGTGTTTGGTGGAGATTATTTTAAGCTAAAAGTTGATAATCAAAAAACATAAGCTAAAAGCACCCCTCTCCCAGTTTCTAAAAAATCAATTTTGTTTAGCTTATTTAAGTTATTTCTGTCTAATAAACTATAAGCAAAAGTTGCACCAAAAAGTCCAGCACAAACTCCCAAATCAAAATAAGCTATAAGCTGCTTGTATAATCCCCACCAAACACTGTCTATTATTTAGCTTGAGAGTAGTTTAGACCTAATTATCACTCCTTAAAATTGTTAAAAACCTCAAGGGGGTGTGTTAATGTATTTACCCTTAATCTTACTATTCTAATCCAACAAGAGAAAAAACAACAATGTCGCGAAGCAGGAGAATAGAATTAAAAAATAGAACAAACCACATTATTATTAGATTGTTATCTCAAGTGCCACAAAATTGAATTGGAAAACAATAACACTTTGGAGAAATTGGTATATTTGAAAAAGATAGGTCAATACTACAATATGATAATTGGTAAGTAGAATATTTTAGAAAACATTCTAATTGTTAGCATATTATATTAAGTGTTAGCATATTATATTAGCCGAAAGGTACACTAGGGTCTGTCTGTAATCACTGTAACCATTTTATGCACTCAGGGATAGCACTCAGGGATCATCTTGTAATTGCATTTCTTGTAAACCCTAATCTTCTTTTATAAATAGGGGGTGATATTCTATCATTCCCCAAGCTGGTTACCCAAGCTTCATGGTATCAGAGCTACACCTCTAGGGTTAGGGTTCAAAACGTACCTAGTTCCAGCCGTCCTCTGTATCGTCTTCGTCTTCGTCCCTCAGCTCGTCTGCTTCGCCTCAGCCCGTCGATCTCCTCCAGCCGTCATCGCCCTCGTCTGCTTCGTCTGCTCGTCTGCTTCGCCTCAGCCCGTCGATCTCCTCCAGCCGTCATCGCCCTCGTCTGCTTCATCTGCTCATCAGCTTCGCCTCAGCTCGTCGATCTCCTCCAGCCGTCATCGCCCTCGTCGTCCTCATCTCTCTCGTCTTCATCACTCTGGTATCTCATATATAAATATATATATATATATATATGCTAATATATATAAATACAACCTGATATAGATATTTATATATATATAAATACATGTATATATAAATAAATCAATATATATATAAAAAAAAAAACAAAAAAACAAAAAAAAAACCAAAAAAAACAAAAAAAAAAAAAAGAAAAAACAAAAAAAAAACAAACAACAACAAAAAAAAAATGGTTTCTTAATTTTTGTTATGTCTTTATAGTAGTCATTGTGCCTGTTATCTCACTACCACCTTCCGGGTTTGTGATTGTCACTAGTTTTGTTGCGGGTTCGGTAGTATTGTATCCATGACAGATTCCACCAGTGTGTCCCCTTCTTCTCAAACACCAAAGAGTGAGAGTCCCATTCTACCTACTACCATGACTGAGAACCCCAACCCTAGTCTGAAAATCACCACCTCTCTATTTAATGGTCAAAACTACCTAGCATGGTCTCAAAGTTTGACTTTGTTTTTGAAAAGCAGAGGGAAGATGGGGTATGTTGATGGCAGGATACAGGCACCTAGTACCACTGACTCAGGTTATGACCAATGGGAGATTACCAACTCTTTGATTATGAGTTGGTTTATCCATTCGATGGTTCCAGAACTTGGTGAGGGCTACTTGTCTATGGAGACCGCCCAGGACGTTTGGGAGGCTGTGGCTGTTACCTATTCCCGCAAAGGAAATTTTTCACAGCCATTTGAGTTGCGCCGCTCTATTGAGAGCTCACTTCAGAAGGAGCAAACTGTTCTTCAGTACTTCACTTTCCTCACCAACGGCTGGAAACGCCTTGACCACCTGGAAGATTATAAGCCCGTTTGCCCTACTGATTCTATCGGGTACAAAAAGTTCATCGCACGGGAACGGGTCTTTAAATTTTTGGCCGGCCTCAATGTGGAGTATGATCCAGTTAGGGGTCGAGTTCTGAGTATGGATACTCTTCCTTCACTGCAGGAGGCATTTGCCTATGTACAAAATGAGGAGAGTCGCCGGTCTGCCATGATGTCCCCTGTCTCTACTGACCGTTCCGCATTACTGTCTACTCCTCGAGATGGCCTCAGCCTGCCTCCTCCGTCTGCTAATAAGGAGTCTGTATTCTGTGATTATTGCAAGAAGCCGCGGCATACTCGTGAGACGTGTTGGAAGCTTCATGGGACTCCATCCGGGGGTCGAGGTGATCGGTCTGGTTCTCGAGGAGGTCGGTCAGGCCAATCTAGAGGACGTGGTTCCTATTCCCGGGCTCATCAGTCTAGTGCCGTTGATACCCTTGAGTCTAATTCTACTTCTGTTACCCAAACTTCTGATACTGAGCTGGAGGATGCTTTGCGCCAATTGTTGGACCGCCGATCTTCTACTGCTCTCAGTACCACTTCCTCGTCATTTGCCCGCTCAGGTAACTTAGCATCTTCTCCTTGTGCTTTCCTGTGTCATACATCCTTGCCTTGGATTATTGATTCTGGTGCCTCAGATCATATGTCTGGCTCCTCTGATCTTTTCTCTGTCTATAAGCCCTCTTCAGGTCAGGACAAAGTTAGGATTGCCGATGGTACTGTTTCTTCCATTTCTGGAAAAGGTTTAGTCCAAGTCACTCCTACCATACATCTATCTTCTGTTCTCCATGTTCCCAAGTTTTCTGTTAATCTGTTATCCTTAAGTCGTCTTACCCAAGATTTGAATTGTAGTGTGACGTTTTTTCCTGATCATTGTCTTTTTCAGGACCTTGTCACGGGGAGGACGATTGGCAGTGGTAGTGCAGAAAATGGTCTCTACTTCCTAGATCAACCGGACAAACTTGCTTATTCTTCCACCACGTCTTCTACTACCCCCGCTGATTTATGGCTGTGGCATCGGCGTCTTGGGCATCCCTCATTTCATTTACTTAAGCATTTATTTCCTTCTAGTTTCGCAAATCATCATGTGTCTGACTTTCTTTGTGAGTCTTGTCAACTTGGAAAACAACATAGAGCTTCTTTTGCTCCCAGTTTGAATAAAAGCTTTGTTCCTTTTTCATTAATACATTCTGATGTTTGGGGTCCCTCTCGTGTTCTGTCTGTGAAAGGTCATCGCTGGTTTGTTACATTTATTGACGATTTTTCTCGTGCTACTTGGGTGTATCTCATGAAAGATAAGAGTGAGATTTTCTCTGTGTTTCGCACTTTTCATAAGATGATTTGTACTCAGTTTGGGGCCACTATCAAAATATTTCGTTCTGATAATGGCGGGGAATACATAGCTTCTGGGTTAGGACAATATTTCTCTGCTCATGGCATTATCCATCAGACCTCTTGCACCAATACCCCTCAACAAAATGGGGTGGCTGAACGCAAGAATCGGCACCTTCTTGACATGGCTCGGTGCATGTGTTTTTTTATGAATGTACCTCGGCCCTATTGGGGCGACGCTGTTCTCACCGCTGCCTATCTTATTAATCGTCTCCCTACCCAGGTCTTGGACAAACAGGCTCCGCTTCACGTCCTCCTCGGTTCTCCGTCCTTGTTTTCTCTTCCTCCCAAAATATTTGGTTGTGTCTGTTTTGTCCATAACCACTCTCCCTCTCGTGGTAAGTTGGACCCTCGCTCCCTCAAGTGTGTTTTCCTTGGTTACTCTCCTACTCAAAAGGGGTATAAATGTTACCACCTTTCTTCTCGTAAGTGGTTTGTGTCCATGGATGTCACTTTCTTTGAATCCCAGTCCTATTTCTTGTCCTCTTCGGTGTCACCGTCCTCATTTCCAGGAGAGCCTTGGTGTGAAGTGAGTCCTGTGCCTCCTATGGTGGAACCAGTTGTTCTTGCACCACCCTCTACTATTGTGCTTCCTATGGTGGAACCAGTTGTTCTTGAACCCCCCTCTTCTACTGGGACTATAGAACCCACTGTCACCAAGAATACGGACGGGCATGTTTATGTCCGGGACATAGACAGAAAACAAGTTAACTGGATACACGGGACCGTTTCTACTACCCCACTGCCATCTCCTGCTTCTGATGAGAGTCGAGGTAACTTTGAATCTCTCGAGTCCATTGATCTTGATGTTCCTATTGCCAAGAGGAAGGGTATGAGATCTTGTACTCAACATCCTATCTCACAGTTTGTATCATACTCTCATTTGTCATCCTCATATAGAGCGTTTGTGTCCAATATTTCCTCTGTTAGCATTCCTAACCATTTTCAGGATGCTCTTGCTACCTCTGAATGGAAACTAGCCATGATTGAGGAAATGAAAGCACTTAGGAAGAATGGCACTTGGGAATTGACTGAGTTACCTCCGGGCAAACGACCTATGGGATGTAAATGGGTATATACTGTGAAACACAAAGCAGATGGGTCTATTGAGCGTTACAAGGCAAGACTTGTGGCAAAAGGGTTTCCTCAGACATATGGCATTGATTATCAGGAGACCTTCGCACCCGTGGCTAAAATGAATTCAATCAGAATACTTCTCTCTCTAGCAGCTAATCTAGATTGGCCGCTTTATCAGTTTGATGTCAAGAATGCTTTTCTCCATGGTGACCTCGAAGAAGAAGTATATATGGACATTCCTCCGGGTTTTGAGGATCATCAAACAGAAGGCAAAGTATGCAAACTTCGGAAGTCATTATATGGTCTCAAACAGTCTCCAAAGGCTTGGTTTGAGAGATTCACTCAGGCTATGATTAAATATGGCTTCAAACAAAGTCAGGCAGATCACACATTGTTTGTGAAACATTCCTCACACGGTAAGACTACAGCCCTTATTGTTTATGTAGATGACATTGTTCTTACAGGCAATGATAGTGGGGAAATACCTCTGTTGAAGAAATATTTAGCTAAAGAGTTTGAAATCAAAGACTTGGGCAGCTTGAAGTATTTTCTGGGAATTGAAGTTGCTCGCTCTAAGGATGGGATATTTATCTCACAGAGAAAATATGTGATTGACCTGTTGAAGGAAACTGGGATGCTTGGCTGCAAGGCATGTGCCACCCCCCTGGAACCCAATCAGAAATTAGGGGATGATGAAGGAGGAGAAGTTGTGGATAGGGGGAGCTATCAACGATTAGTGGGTAAGCTCATTTACCTATCTCACTCCCGTCTTGATATTGCTGTTGCTGTCAGTATAGTTAGTCAGTTTATGCATGCTCCTCATCAGATTCACCTTGAGGCTGTCATGAGAATCTTGAGGTATTTGAAGTCTGCTCCTGGTAAGGGTCTGTATTTTTCAAAGTATGATCATCTTCGTGTAGAAGCCTATACAGATGCTGACTGGGCTGGGTCAGTAACTGATAGGAGATCAACTTCAGGGTATTGCACATTTGTTGGCGGCAACCTAGTTACTTGGAGGAGTAAGAAACAGAATGTGGTTGCCAGGTCCAACGCAGAAGCTGAGTTTAGAGCTATGGCACAAGGTGTGTGTGTGAACTTTTATGGATCAAATTATTGTTGCGTGATCTAGGTATTGATCAGACGGACTCCATGCAGTTATACTGTGATCTATGAAGCACGGACACAGACACGGATACGGATACAGACACGGACATGGACACGGTACACGGCAATTTTCAAAAAATGGGGACACGGACACGGCGGGGGACACGGCGAATTTTATTTTATTTATTTTATATATTTTTATGTGTTATGTAGATTCATATTACATTCATCCTAAATTAAAATTAACAAACACTAACATAGTAACATTAATTGAATAAACATAACCATTACATTTAAACAAATTAATAGATCATCCATTCACAAAAAATGCACAAAAAAGTCATAATAAACGATAACAAGAACTAAGACGAGAAGGAGAAAACATTCAACATCCAACAATATTTTTCACAAAAGTACTAAATAAGAGAGGCAAAAGATTAAAAAAATAAAAAAAAATTAAATTAAAAAAAATAAAAATAAAAATAGCCCTGTCGTGTCCCCGCCGTGTCCCATGCCGTGTCCTCATATGGACACGCGTGTCCCCGCCGTGTCCCTGCCGTGTCCCCTGCAAAAAAATCATTAAATTAAAGGGACACGCCATCTGGCGTGTCCCATACGTGTCCCCGGCGTGTCCCCGGCGTGTCCCCGTGACGGACACCGCCACGGCACTAATTTTGGAGTGTCCATGCTTCATAGACTGTGATAATAAGGCCGCCATCAACATCGCTCACAATCCAGTTCAACATGACAGGACAAAACATGTTGAGATTGATCGCCACTTCATTAAGGAGAAACTCACTAGTGGTATCATTTGTACTCCCTTTGTCCAGTCTGGTGAACAACTTGCTGACATTCTCACTAAGGGAATTGGGAATAAACCATTTCATGACATCGTAGGCAAGCTGGGCATGAGAGATATCTTCGCACCAGCTTGAGGGGGAGTGTTAGCATATTATATTAAGTGTTAGCATATTATATTAGCCGAAAGGTACACTAGGGTCTGTCTGTAATCACTGTAATCATTTTATGCACTCAGGGATAGCACTCAGGGATCATCTTGTAATTGCATTTCTTGTAAACCCTAATCTTCTTTTATAAATAGGGGGTGATATTCTATCATTCCCCAAGCTGGTTACCCAAACTTCACTAATAATCTAATGATGCAGTAGTCACCTAACACATCATGTGAATGATTTGGAAACTACAATCACCCACACTAACACATTGTATATACTAGAATTAATGAATTATAAACTAAGGCTACAAATACTTGCCACATGATTAATTGTTCGACATATATTATGTCTACTAGGTTGGCCTCCACTTGCCTCAAGGCCTCAATGCAAATATACTGCTAGCAATTAACATCTAATTTTTTAGGCAAACCAACATAATGCTTGAGCAGTGGTGTATAGTTTTTCTTTTTCTTTTTTTCTTTCTAACAACTAGAAAAGGAATAGTAATGATCAGCGCAATTAAACATTACAGTCGTTAGTTGTCAATAATAAAAGCCATTAAGAAAGACTGAAGTTCAAAGATAGGCTTTATAGTTTAATAGAATTGTATTGGAATAACTTTCGTCTAGTCTAACTAGGATATAGACTGATAAATTAATCACTACCAAAACCAGGATAACTCAGTCAAGTCGTCACCAAGGTTGTTAAAATCGGGATCCTAGGTAGGATTGTTGAGAGTCTTGTGGATCGGATCATAGGATTGAATCGAGGATCGTAAGATCTTACTTTCTATTAAAAAAAAAAAGATAAAAAATACAAATTAGATTGTCACATATTAAAAATAAGGTGAAAAATCATAAAATCTACGATCCTACTTACGATCCTATACGATCCTACTTGCGATCCAATTATAACATCGATCCTACAACAATCTGGATCCTTTTAGCAATGTAGGATCATAGGATCGTTTTAATAACCATGGTCATCATAATCACGGTCACAACTTTAACAACTCTTTAAGATTATCATTTTACAAATCTGTTGGAAAGTTTAAAATCACAGTAAGCTAAGATAGCTTGATCTTAAGAATTTTATGCACAGGAACTAAACACAATACACCCAGTGCCCTAAAGAACAAAACAACAATCGAAAACTAAGCAAGTAAATTTCACTAGGATGTTCCTGTAAACAAAAAATATCACTTTATTTAAGCAACAATAAAAAAAACTGCCCTCAAAGTGACCTACTGTAGATAATACATACTTAATTTTGCCAAATCTCCACAGCACTAGGACATGAATTAAGTGTAAGAAATGAGATGTTATTGCACTACCTGAATGCAGACAATAGCAGCTACTCTGGCCTTGAAGCAGCGAATATTGTCAGCATCTTTTGCTGGTCCATCATTGTCACTGTAATCTGAATCAGAGGAGGTATAATCAATAGTAGAAAATTCTTGTACTGAGAAACTCACAGATTCCTGAGCTTTCAGTGGCTGCAGAATTGTCAGGTCCTGTTTGCGCAAATGTGGTGGCCTATATGGACCAGAATCTGATTTACTAGATTCTCCCAAATTTAACTTAAGCCTCAGGGAACTAATGTCCTTCTTGTGACCAACCAATGGATACAAAAGTTGGGATTTATTAGCAATGCCATAGATGAAGAACATCCTCAATGCTGCTACAAAACCCGCCACCTTCAAAATTAATATATATTGCATAAGCCAAAACACCATTAGTTTTGCAGCAGATACATAATATTTACTTGATTCTACATCACATAACAGAATGTGTATCCCTTTTTCATACTACATTTTAAAACAGAACAAAGACACATTGCTTACATGGTCTGAAAGCGGTCCCTTAGGATCTATAAGAACCAAGTGCAGGCAATGCAGAAGTGACGTATAAAACCTGCAGAGCAGAAGACCCACCAAACCAAATGCTTATCAAATTCATAATTGAAATGCTGTATGAGCTATAGTGAATGAGTATGGAAAGGGAAGGGAGGATACTTGGCCATAACATTATCTTCCACAAGTAGATTCTTAGATGCCAAGACATCCATCACATTTTTAAGCACCTAATTTGAAACAGGCAAACAAAAGTCAGCAAATTTGAGTACATATAGTCAGCTAAACAAAGGAGTCAGCTCACCTGAATTGTTGATTGCCACATGTCAACTGAAAGAGAAGACCCAACTCTAGAGAATACTTCACTAATCATAGTGAAAGTGATTGTCTGAACTTCCCATAAACTGTTGTACCTTGGTATTCTCTTTCCAAATTCAGCAGTGTACCTCTGGTTGCCACTAAAGGAGGATGAGCAATATAACTCGGCATGAGAACATGCCACAATGCTGATAAGAAAATTTAATAGTTCTGTGTTTTCTGATAGCGAGCATTTTCTCTGATAGACACTAACAAGACATCTGGAAGAAAAAAGGTCACAGCATGAGCCTCATAATAGTTTTTGATAAGTGTGATCCTCAGAATATTTTGCAATAATAAAAGCTAGGTGTGGTGAATTTTATGACCACAGAAGCATAAGCAATTCCAAAGAAGGGTGGCAAAAGTAATGGGAAAAAATCACTAGATCTGAATCTGAACCAAGCTTCGGCACAAATATGTAGTTCATAGTGAGGTTTCTTTACTTTAGGAGGTCATCTCCATGGAACAGTATGCCCAAATGATGGGAACAAGATGAGACCAGGGCTCCCAAGGAAGTGAACTAAGTCCAAAAGTTTGGAAAGAAGTTGCTAAATCAAGATATGAATCTTGAATTGAAAACATCTTTTTTCAAATTATGTATCATAAGATTTAGTAAACTTTCTAAAATGGGTAGAAAAACATATCTAGACATGTAAAAATCAAAAATCTATTGTAAATCTGAAATATTAGACACGTGTTGATGTAGGATAAGTAGGGAAGAGGGAGGAATCTCACACTCAGCCAGAGCCTAAATCACTCTAATGTACAACATCACAGTCCCAAATCCATGAGCAGTTCAACATATTTGGTTTGGGGCTTTAGTGATATAACATATCCCCTTTAGCGTACATCATCTTTTCAGCGATGAGAGGTGAAGCACTAGGCTTCCTGGTTGCTGCCATGGCTCACAGCAACTTGCAGAGAGAGATTCATTGACACCTTGTCATCGACAACGATGCTCCAGTGAGAACTCAATAGTGGCAAGTAGCAACTACTGATTTTGACTGGGTTGCTTCAAAACTGAAGTAGATGCCGTGTCTTGATTGGGGTGTAGCTGATCGGAACAGAGAGAGTAACCAACATGGTGCTAGCAATTTCAAACAGCCAAGCGATGAAGACAACGATGAGAGTAGTGGTGGTGCTAGGCAGTGACAGTGAGGTTGGGTTCTGGGGAGGTTTGACTTCGATTAATGTTTTGGTTTCGACTTTTTTTTGTTGTGGGTTCTGTAATTTGCCTCTGATAGGAGAGAGGAGGGAGGGAGGGAGGAAGGGAGAGAAGGAGAACAGTGATAGGAGATCAAGTCCTGACTGACACGAATTGATGTATAAAACAGTAGGGGAAGTGGGAGAAATCTTGCACACACCACAGCCTAAATACACTTTCAATATTATTGAACCAAAAACTAAATATTAGGGGAATTCACGTGTATGTCCTAATACGTGAACTGATTGTCCAATAGGTCATGTGAGAATTAATGACACTTTTCATCAAACACTAATAAAAAAAGTCAATAATTTTTTATTTTTAGCAACAATTTGAAAATTGTCACAAAAAAATGTCATTAATTATAAGTTTTAACAACAGTTTAAAAAATTCATCACAAAAAAGGTCACTAATTTTCAACTTTCAATGACAGTTTGAAAAATTCTCATAGAAAAATGTCACTAATTATAAGTTTCAACGACAATTTATAAAAATCGTGACAAAAATAAGTCACTAATTGTCAATTTTTAGTGACATGTGCAAAAAATTGTCGCAAAAAATTATTTTTAACGATGATTTTATCATAACTTATTTTCAATAGGACTTGATAGAAATTAAGTCCACCTATTAAGACCTATTGGTAGTTTACCTAAATATTACAACGACATAAGCCCAATATTTATAGGCCAAAACCCTAATTTAAAATAAGAAACTAAACCAAATAATTTTCGGAAATATACTCGAATCTTTTAAGCAATTATTTAGTTAAATCCTAGCTTAAATAATACTAATAATAGAAAATCTACCAATTTCATTTATTGGACCAAAAGGTCCTCAATTCTACGGGCTTCACTCTAGGTTTCCACATCCGATAATGGGTTTACAAGTAGTCAAGGGCTGCATCAACCATCACATCTTAATGCAAAACTTGTTGTAAGTGGTGACCCAGCGGGTGGTTGCCTCCATTTCAAGATGTAGTGGCTCAGTGTATTGATTCACTAGAAAGAAAACAATTAAAAATAAAAATTTTGGAAAAAAAAAAAAAAAAAACTTCTTGAATTACAGGAAACAAGCACTCAAGAAGCTAAAGCCAAATTTGAATGTGAGGCCTTGTGGAGAGATAAACATTTCTCTGTCTTGAAAGTTGGGAGTTGAGAACACAAGGATCTAAAGACAATAAAAGAAGGGGAACGAGTAGAGTAGAACGAAATACAACCACCTTAAAATCCTTAAAGACTTTGAGAGACCACGTCCAACAAAAAAATAGTTAAAGAACTGTTTGGAAAATTTGATGGTGACTCAATTAATTCCATCGATTCACTAACTCACCCACCGATTCAGGCTCTTTGTTGACACACCCAAGTTACCCAACAAATTCGTATCAACTAGGAATTCAATCAAGTTGAATCGTAAGTTTTAAATTGTAAATCATGCAATTTTAACAACTAGGCTGGAGAGTCAAGAGCTTACTAGCTCATCAAAGTGGGCTAATGTGTCTTTACATACCGCTCCCATGATGTGAAGGATGGCAGGCCTCAGAGACTCGAAACAAATCATAATGCAGCCAACCTGCAGGACTGAGGCACTTTGCCCGTGAGGTTGTATGTGGAGTGTAGGTTGCTTCCTGACATGTCATGCTGTGATGATCTCAGTCCTCTCTCTTCTCTCCATTGGTTCAGCCTCAATTAGCTCTCAATCAACTCTAGGCACTAATCTGATTGATCTCTTTGGATGTCCCCAAGTCAACATCCCAACCTGGAGACTTGGTATGCCAATGGACGACACCAGACACCGAGCTGGGCCCCCGAAGCCCTGCTTCCAACCTGGGTAGACTTCAAGAATCAGGGTCTTCTATGATACGGATCCTAGTTTCACTAATGCAACCCAAACCATTGCATGATGACTCTGTTCTTTCAGATTTAAGTACCTATCATGTGGAAGCTGCCTCCACAGGCTTGGCCATCTAGTATGTGGGGCTGAATGCAAGGTGGCACTTCCAGACTGTTCTGACTGGCCATTTGGTCAACAAACGTAGCAAATCAAGAATCTGGAATTTCACTGTACCAAGGATTTCCTTACTAAGGACAAAAACACCAATTGCAGATACTTTTGGCCCCTTTTATTAATTAAACCATAGGGACAAAATGACTCAAGAAACTGTTTGAACATGAAAGAAAAAAAAAAAAGGTATCCAGAAAGAAAAATAAAAGGAACACGACTGGCCTTGTAGTCTCTAAACAATGCTTTAGAGCTCTAACTACAACATTTCCTGATAAAACCCTCTTTCTACCAGCTTTGCCAAGAAAGATCTCCACCATCCTTCCAAAGGAGTCAAGCATGAGAGCCCAATAAGATGAATTTATGTCAAGGGAAACACGATGGCTAACGTCATAGACCTGCAATGAATAAGACAAATTATCAACAAATTGTGGCTCCACAGGGACACCAAAAATATACAAATGTGCGTGTGTGATGTCAAAATTTGCATTTTTCTCTTCAAAACAAATGGGTGTCACTGTTCTCAATGGTTAGGAGTTCAAACTAAATTTAGCAGTTTCGTTCTACTCCATCCAATAGTCCCATTTTGTATTCCTTAAATTGAAAAGTCCAAAAAAAAATTTATCGACACCTTCCCTTATGATCATTCCTTAAATTTATGTATATATATAATTTCAGTTCCTAAAAAAAAATTCAAATAAGACAAAAGAACAAGTTCAAATTTTATTATTCAAAGATGGTCTCCTTGAATTGTGTGAATGGTCAACTACGATTAGTAAACACCCTTTAACCTTCCTTGTTCACTCTTGTGATGGAGGCTCAGAGTACAGGATTTGAGGGTGGTGCTACATGGCGGAACTCATTGCCTTTTTGCAAATCACACCATGCTTGGTTTCACTTTTCAAAAAACACTTTTCAAAAAATTATACTTTCTTATTTTCCGTGTTTTTTTGTTTTTACTGATTTTTTTAAATATTTTAAGCAATTTTTAAAATTTTTAAACATACCTAACTTAGATGTATCTAAAAAGTAAAAAATTTGTGAAGAAAACTTCTTAAAAATTCACTAAATACCCAAAATACAAAAAAAATACGAGAATTCAGTACATTTTTTATATTTTTATGTATTTATTAATTTTTTAAAATATTTTTTCACAATTTTTTTACTTTTTAGATACATCTAAATAAGATGCATCTAAAAAGTTAAAAAAAAATGTTTAAAATTTAAAAAATATCCACTAAAAACAAAAAAAATACGAAAACCAAAAAACTTTACGGTGTGTTCTAAATCAAAAAACTCAAACCAAACACACTGAATATGATTGATGCAAATAATTATCTACTATGATGATTGATGCAAATAAGAAGCAACAAATGAGACATTTACGGTGTGTTCTAAATTGAGGCTATACCACGACTAAAGGTGAATGTGGGAAAGAGTGAGCTGCCACCTATTGGGGAGGCAATATTAAGTCGTTTGAAAGAAGGTTAGCCAATAGGAAGAGAATATTTATCGAAAAGTGATGTGTTAATTCCGATCAAAAGCACCTTATCTAGCCTTCCCACTTACTATAAAAATAAAATATAATATAAAATAAACAAATAAATAACAATTCCAACTTCAGTCGTGGAAAATTTGGAGGGGCTTCTACATGAATTTTGTATGGCGGCCCCTTGGTGACGATTACAAGTATTATCTAGTGAATTAGGACTTGGTGTGTTGCCTTAATTTGATCAACAACAAAGATTTTATAAAATAAAGAGAGAAAGAAATACAAAACAGTACAATGGAGACACGAAGTCCACCAAGAAAAGAAAAAAGACAACAAAATTAAATATTGCACAGAGCTATCCAATCTCTACTAGTACTAATTAAAAACAAAAGAAACCCATTTGAAAGAAGATGACACTGATACCCAAAAAAATTCGAATAACAATTTACTCCATAAACCTTCTATGTCCTCAAATTTGTCCTAAACAATTCTCGCATTTCTTTCCAACCAAATTACCCAAAACACCACGCAAATTACACAGCTCGACCTTTCGTATAAAGGCCAAACCCCTAAAATCAATTAATTGCATCTGAACACAAGAAAAAGATGACACCCAATCCACCTCCACCAACCGAATCAATCTCCATCACAAATCCAAAGCCAAGAGGAACAATGTAAAAATGAATTATCAATATTATGCTCACACCTTCTACGCATAACACACCATTGTAAATATAAATAGTAATTAGCAAGGTTTTAAAAAGCGGCTGCAACCGTTACGTAAGGGCCCATTACAGTCGCTATAGCAGTGTGAAGGAAATTCACGTGTAATGACCATTTCGGTGTTACATAACGCCGTAGCGGTGCCGTAACAGCCGTAACGGTCCGTCAGACACCGTTACACCCTTTTACAATATTCTGAATAGTTTCCTTTCCCAAAAAAAAAAAACAAAAGCTTACAAAAAAAGAACAAATATTCAAGTGATCTAAGCCCAAAGAAAAAATCTTATATGAATTTTTTTTCTTTATAATTTTTTTTTAATTTATGGCACAATTTTTATTTTATAATCCTTTCATTTAATAATTGTGAATATTTTTTATTCAGTTAGTTCAGGTATTGGTAAAAATAATTTGTAGATAGAGATAACGTTGGCTAGCGTTGTAAATAGAGATATGGATCTACTTAATTTGACTAACGAAATGACCTTTGATAGAGCCACGTAAAGAAGAAGGATTCATGTAGCCAACCCCATTTGATGGGACTTAAGGCTTGGCTTGGCTTGGTTTGGTTTGGTTTGGTTTGGTAAAATCATTAACTATTGAAATAAAATGTAAAAAACTCCTTTTATAGTGATTTGAAAATATGAAATATATTGGATTATATGTAAAAATTAACAAAAATTTATCAAAATTTATTTTAAATCCCAATAAATGTGATTTTAAAAAGAAAAAAAAAATATGTTTATCGGTAAGTTTTCTTCAAATTGTGATTACCGCAACCGTTATACTACAAACTTTACACTCCGCAACCGCTACGGCGTCACCGCAACCACTTTTCAAAATCTTGGTAATTAGATTTCGTTATATAAACCATGTCATTGGTATTGAGTTTCTTATGAGTCACAGTCCATACAAAATACTTATAGTTTAAGTGGCACATTTGCATTCCAAATCATATTATGAGGTTCAAAGGATACTACATTTGGATCATCAATAATCTAATTGAAAAATGATTTGCAAGCGGGTACTCCACATGAATGAATAGACCACATTCATTTATTCACATAGTGATGCAATCAAGAATATAAATTCAAGAGAGAGCACAAATCCCCAATTAGGGGATAAACCCCTAAGGGTTAGAGAGAGAAAACAAAGCTCTTACTCTGATCAATACGGATATTCTTTTAATCAAAACTAAGTACAAATGAGATTACACCACCCTATTTATAGGCTACAACTAATAGGACACTTGACTAAGTAAGTGGACATTTACATACAGCTCATTTTGACACTTGGAGCACTTATTCTACTACGCCAGTACTCCCCCTCTTTGAAGAAACTTGTCCTCAAGTTTTATCAGCCACAAAGCAACGCAATCCAATTTCATTTTTGAGATGTAGAGGAAGAGTGATCCAACTACTGTACTATAGCATTTCCTTGCTCAAAATGGTCTTCACAACTGATCCATCCACGAATATGGGTAGCAACCTAGAATACATAACCGCAAATGCAAAGATAACGACCCTCATCATTTATTCTTAAACCTCATACGAGAGCTTGGCAATCCTCCATTTTCCAAACCTTATACTTCTAATCTGCATACATGCAGTAGAGTGCTTATCCTTAGGAATGAGACCAACGGCTGGCAAAGGATAGCTATCCAAAGCAATGTTGAGGAATGTGAAACAATAACAAGAGTTTCGACGATGCATTCAATAGACAAGAAGAACTCAAGAAGGTTTGAAGAAGAGCTGGAAATCGAACTTCCTTCCTTCCTCCTTCCCTTGGACACAATTCTCAAAATGAACATTGCGGCAACCTGAATCAAAGCAAGATGACTTCCTATAGAGAAGTACAGGAGAGTAGCAACATGTGGAACTTCAAATAAGATCTATGAATTTTCCACAATGCCAATGTTTTCTGCAAGAGGCTGCACAACCTTGGTTAAGGGAACAAATTGTCTTCTCATTTGCATCATCGCATCTCTTTCAATATGATTTTGATTTAGATTGGCATCATTCCTCTTCTTTGAATCAAAGCAAGACAAACTCTCATTGAACCATCAAACTTCCAGCACTGTTGCAATACAAATGGACAACAAATTTTGGGATACAATTGAATAATTCTAGATGTTGGACCCCAAAAAACAAATTTAAACCAAAGCAATTGGACAAAATCTAACCGGATCTTTAGGCGTCGGACCAAATTAATAAGAGCAAAACCAACTTCAAATCAACTTAACTGGATCTGAAATATATCCGAAATCTTTAATACAAACTAAACCACAGTTGACTGTTTCGAAACCTCTAGCTCACCAAATCAGTATTTGAAAGCTCAAATTAGGTCAGATTAGGGCTCAACGGACTCCCCACTGGATCCATACTCATACTCCAACTGAACAAAGTCAAAGTCATTGAAGGTGGAATCAAACTATAATTGAAACCAAGATGCACCAAGACGATCAAATCTCTGGTCGCAAGGCACTCTCAATCATTCACGATCAAATATGGATTTGCCAATGCGAATGCGAATCACAACTCAGTTACAAGAACAAAGCACACAACAATGGAATCGAACCCGAATTGAACTAGATCTGAGGGGCTAAGAGTTTCAAACCAGATTCGAGCCAGAGAAGACTTTAATCGAGCCTTTCGAACATAGATCCGAAAGAGTCAATACATATTAGAAGGGTTTTAGCACAAATCTGAGCGTTTCGAAGACAAATCGAAGCCTTTACAGTTTACAACTTGATCAATATTGCAACTGGTTAAAGTCAAAGTCGTCTGAGGTTCCAATCAAAGAACTTAAATTGCGAAAGCATAGGAACTTTCATTGAGAAATTAAAGTCATAGCGAACCAAGACTGAAGTCAGAACCAAATCAAACTCAACTTGCAAAATCGAAATGGAAGTTCAATTGCTGGTCGCGAATTCCAAATCTAGGTTCAGTTCTTGATCGTGACTTTGAACCCGTGTTCTCTCTCAAATCACGTCCAAAATGAAGTTAATCCAAACAATCAAAGCTCGATGGAGATGAGAGCTCGAAGAAATCACATGAGTCCAGGAAAATATCAACTAGGACATTCAAATTTAGTTCGAAATTCACATGAAATGGTTCAGGTCTTCGAAACTCAAATCAAAAGGTCCAATTAGACTCAAAATTGCTCGGTTTAAGAGGCTGGATTTTGATTTGTATGCACAAAACCAGGTTCAATTCGAACAAGCTATGGTTCAACTTTATTCCACAACCGATGTTGGACTCAAGTTTGAATCTGGTTGTGACTCCTATGTTCAAACTATTAAGCCAATAACATTGTCAATTTGTCATTAAGCCAAAGTATAAAAACATATTATTAACAGTGATCTTATTAATGGCACGACTGTCAACACACATTCCCCAAGAATAATCTTTCTTAGGAGTCAACAACACAAGGACAGTAATGGACTGAGACTATTTCTAATGAAACCTTACTTTAAAAGCCCCTCCATTTGCCTATTCAACTCAACACAATCCATAGGATTCATATGGAAGGTTAGGCAACTGACATCCTAGGACAAGATGTATCACAAACTGAATATCCCTCATGGGTAGCAACTAATCAAATAACTCTTCAACACAATGTAGAATTCTCTCAACTTGTTGAACTCAAGAGAAAAGTAAACTGTGTGGTCAAATGCAACATAAATAGCTCCCTTGGCCACTAAGTTTAAACAGATGCCATACTCTTCTCCTACTTTATCAAACTCTCGATTAGTCACGATATGAAGATTTTGCTTGGTGAATGCCTTAGAAGAAGACCCATGAGTTACACACTTATCCTTGTCAATGGGTTTTATAGGTTTTTCTAATCTTACCACCAATGTTTAAATACATATGTATTCTCACTCTCATAATTAAGCACAACTTTATCATACAGACAAATGTGACCAATAACACATGAGCAACAACATCCATAGGTTTAGCTCACTTATAATGGAGTCATAAGATCAACCTGCAAAATGATATAGGCATCAGTGGTTATACTATATATATGGTATTTATTTCTATATATACACAGTATACATATTACATGATACATGTCAATTAAAAAAATATAAAAATATAGGGTAAACTACCCATAGGTCCTAATAATTGGACTTAATTCTCATCAAGTCCTATTAAAAATAAATCTGGGTAAAATTGTCGCTAAAAATAATTTTTTTGTGATAATTTTTTATTTATGTCACTAAAAATTAACAATTAGTGACTTTTTTTTGTCATAATTTTTGTAAATTATCGGTAAAACTTACAATTAGTGACTTTTTTTATAACAAATTTTTCTCATAAGATCTATTCGACAATAAATCCACTTATTAGGACTTACACATAAGTTCCCCTTAAATATATCACTCTCTGGTACAAGCTGCAATTTCGTCATCATTATATTCTTTCACCCAATTATAATAATTGTGTAGCAAACAGATACATAGAGACAATTGCAACCAAAAGCAGAATAAAATGGAAGTGTTATTTTTGTAAGTGTGAAATTAATGAAAGTTTAGCAACACAGAGAGAGAGAGAGAGACAGAGAGAGAGAGAGAGAGAAATTTACGAAGTGGGATAGTTGGGTAAAGGTATGAATGACATCATCATTGAGTGCAGCAGAATCAGCAGTGGTCCGAGCCACTTCCATCAGAAACATCAAATCGGAGGTAACCTACAAATGGCAGAGAGATGTATGCATAAATCAATAGGAGTGAGCAACGAATATAACAAGAGAAAGTAATAGAAATGGAGTGAATAATAATAAATCCACCTCGTGAGAAGGCAAGTCGGAGGCGACGCGGATCAAATTGTCGGAGTTAGAAAATATGAGATGGTTGAGAAGGTGGACAACGGCGGTGGAAGGTGGCGAGGTTAGGGTTTCGTCCCTCAGTGTTAAGAACGCCATCCTCCATGACCTAACCGCCGAAAGCGATGGAGATGGCGATGCTGCCATATCTATCCCCCACCTTCCAAGTTACTCTACAACAACCGACCACCGGCAACCATTTGTTATGAGCGGCAGCCTCAAGTTTTATAACACTACATAGAGTTCTCAGTTAGACTGGTTTCAGTTTTTTATTTATATTTATAAAAATTTTAAAAATTTAAATAAAAATTTGTTTAGTAAAATTTTTGATTTATAAATACAACAATGATTCATCCCACTAAAAATATCACCACTAATAGCACTAATGCATTAAAAAAGTAAAAAATAAAAAAAATACAACTCCAAGACCAAAACATCACATCATTCATGGCGGGACCCACTGCCACCTAATTAGTGGGAGCACTAATTAGTGCTCCCAAGCATTTTTCTTATAAATAAGTGGTGTTAATTTATAAATTTAACCAAAAAATAAAAGCACAAAAAATATGTTTCCGTTTTGAATTTTCAATTTTTTTTTTATTACAACCCAACACTAGCCACCACCCGCCATCATTTTCCACCACCGTCTTCCGGTACCACCACTCACTTGCCGCCACCACCCACCTGTCACCCACTCGCCACCACCACCCACCCCTCGCCGCCGCCACTATCCACCCCTCGCCGCCGCCACCACCACCCACCCATCTGCCATCCAACCGCCACCTGCCACCTGCCACTACCATCCACCCCGCTCGCGCACCACCACCCACCACCCACCATCACCACCACTACTACCACCATCACCCACCACCCACCACCAGCCACTCACCACCACCCACCACCCACCATCACCACCACTACTACCACCATCACCCACCACCCATCTACCACCACTACCCACCACCACCCACTCGCTACCACCTACCACCCGCCAGCGTCACCCACCCACCCACCCACCACCATCCACCACCACCCGCCATCCGCCACCCACTTGCCACCACCACCACCACCCACTCGCTACCACCCACTACCCGCTACCACCCACTACCCGCCTCCGTCACCCACCCACCCACCATCACCACTCACCCGCTACCTACCACCACCACCCGCCACCCACCTGCCACCACTACCCACCACCCGCCACCGTCACCCACCCACCCGCCACCACCACCCACCCACCGCCACCCACCGTCACCACTTTCCACCACCATCTTCCGCCGCCACTTGCCATTTCTCACTCTTTTTTTATATTTTTAAAATTTTTTAAACATTTTGTCAATTACCAAACGCGTTTGTAGTTTATGTTTTTCTATAAATAAACAAAAATCAGTTTATAAAATTTTTGTAAATATAAACTGAAAACGTAAACGTTACCAAACACACTCACTATGTTTGGCAAGTTAGGGGAGAAGAAAAAAGAAATGAGGTTATAAGAGAAAGAAAAAGAAAAATTACTGTGATTTCTCTTCTTTTTTTTATTTGGTTAAGTAATAAATAAAAGAAAAAAATAATTATGATTTCTTTTTTTTTTTTGTTTGGTTAGATTTCATAAAAGAAAAGAAAATAAATTTTTTTATATTATATTACTAAAATAACATTTTGCTAGATATGAAAAGTCCTTGAAGATATGGGCATCAGTTATTTTATTTCTTTTATTTTTACAAGGACAAAATTGATATTATGAAAATATAAGAATATGTTAGTTTCATTTCTCTCTCAATCTCTCCACTTTTGGAAAGATTGGAAATGAGAGTTATAAGAAAAATTGGTTTCTCTCTATTTTTTCTCATTTCTATCTACTTAATTATCCAAATAAGTAAGAGAAATACATATCTCTCAATTTCTTTTCTTTTCTCTCCAAATCACTCAATCCAAACATAGTGGGATAGCAGGCTATGAAAATAAACGATTACCTCTCTCTCTCTCACACTCAATGTTTGGTTTCATTTTTTTAAAACTACTTTGACATGAATTTTTGTTTGTTCTTAAGTGTTTATTTTTATATTTTTTAGATGTATCATGTATTTAAGGCACTCTATCCATAAATTTAAATTTGAATTTTATTTGATAAAAATTTACAGTCTAAAATACTTTATTCATAATGACATGTTTAAGTGAAACAACCAAAATATCCTTATATGTAGAAAAATTTGCTGATAAATCTTATATGGAGGAATTGTGATCCATTTAATCTTATGAGATTTCTTATGATTTGATTAGCCCCATCCATTTTGATAAGGTGAATTTCATAGATTGTATAGGGTGTGTTTTCACATTGATAGTCTTGGCCCATATTGATTTCATTTTGGATTTCTTGTTGAGGAAGGAAATTTGGGACAAAAAAGAGGATTTTGTAAGATTTGGGCGGGAGATTCACAGATTTGATTGGTATGGGATCCCTATTTTCTAGTAAACAATCGGTAAGATGGGTTGAATAGCCACACCGCTATGATCTCTCCAATATCATTATCCAAAACTCCAACCAAAGAACAACAAAATCAAAGAAAACCACATACAAAACCACGTCAATATTTGATGTAAAAACCACATCGATATGACAAACCCAGAATACCACATACATACATGTAAAGTGCATAAATCCATACAGGGGGAGGGAATCCCACACTGCAACATAGGTTGAATACCCACACAACCATGACCACCCCACAATCATGACCTAGAACATTGATCATTATTTGAAGTTCATGTCGGCATAACGAACTCATCAATCACCATAGGTTATCATATCGAAAAACTTGGTGTGGATGTCAGGCCAGCATTACACATTCACATGACATAGTCACATGATTAATAAATCATTAAACATTCACATGGTGTTCCGATGAAGTATACATTTGCACAATAGGTCAAATAAATGTTTTTATGCATGTATTTTCATTTGTTTTTTGGTTATCGGCAATGGTACATACACATTTGATCTTTATCTCATGAAGGCCATGAATTGGGGGATGGTTTTCGATGTAAAACACGGTTGAACAATGGTATTCACATTTAGTAATATATGCGTGTTTTGAATATGATAATTTTACATTCGGTAACATTGTCCCACACACATTGACGCATTGATCGCGTTACGGTGTGTATTTTTTAGGAATATGGTATTGCACATTGTACAAGTTATACGACCAAGATGGTGTGAACATGTTTCTTGTGTGGGGTGTAGTTTTGTTCGTGAACACTGTTGTAGACGTCCCCGAACGCCCCGGGAGGGTGAGTCCCGTTCCGTTCGTCTGTGGGGTTACTACAGTTCGGACTCTCGAGTTGTCACGGTTCCTAATCTAAACCAAAGAGTCCAAATCCGGCAAATCGTTTTGAGAAAAACAGATTTTTGAAAGAAGTGCCAAACATGGACTGCTTTGCCAGATACAAAGTCGCCACCTAAATATTTTTTTTAATGGGGAAATTTAGGAAACCCTGACTCGGTGCCGAAGGTCACGTGTCCGTCGTTGCCAGAGTTGCCTCGGCTCGGGAGCTTGGGTACGATCGGGGAAGGTCAGCTATGAGCACCCCCTTTCGCCCGGTCCGAAGACCGGCCTCTTCTAACCATGATATCTGATTTTGAAAACGTTATGTGTTCTTATTCCGGTTATTAGCCTAGAATTACTATGTTATGCGCACAGCAAACAAGTATAGACTAGATTGCCTAATTTGGAAACAAGCATTGCATATCCGTTTGTTTTGAAAAGCGCTTTGGAATTTGCTACTCGCAAGTAGGCTAAAACACGGATTTCAACGAGTTTTTCCAACTCAAACAATCCAACCTTCACCCACAGGCATTCAAACAGTTTATCTCACATAAGCATCTAGCCACATGGTAAGCATGCTGTCATGGCAACATTCGCACGCATGCAACATGCTAAAGCGAAAATACTTACATCGTACTCCGTGCCAAAACAATAAACTAGTTAGCAAACGTGCGTGATCCTAGTTCATGTTAAAAATGGCTAATGCATCGCATGCAAAAATGCAATCTAGACAGGCTCAGCTATCCTAAACATGGCATGTGAAGTGCAATCAATCAATTGATGCACGTATTCAATTTGGAATTGAAGTACAAATGCAGTTAGCGTGATGTATCAAACCTGATGCATGCAATACAAATGCATGAATGCACGCATGCATAGCATAAGGTATGTTAATTTAAACATGTCCTATTACTAACCATTAAAGCAGGTAAGTAAAAAGGAAGAAAGAAGTGAGGATTGGAAGACATGCACACACACGCACCCACACTTAGGCCAAGTTTGGGAAGACTAAATAAGTGCACTTTTTGTCTTTTTGGACTAAAAAATTGAGATTGAAAATATGGATGTTTGGGTTAACTTTTTGACTTTTTATGGAAAAATGTGTAATAAAAAATTGTAAAAATTGGTTTGTAGAGGAAAATTTGAATTGGGAGTTGTGCAGCCGTAATTGTTGACTTTTGGTGAATAGTGTTAACTTTTTAACTTTTTGAGTAACTTTTTGGCTTTTTGGCTTATTTGGGACTTCCCAAACTTAGCCTTATTACAGATTCGCCCTCGCTCGGAGGGACCGAAAGAATATTACAAATAATTAACCTACAAGCTAATTAAATATTACAGACCATCTAATTAGCTAAGCAAATTAACTAATCTAGGGAAAACAGATAAACCGCCTCGGAAGGAGAGCTCGATGCAATACATGCTCGGTCCTGCTCGGAAGTGCACCGCCATGCATAGGCTGCCTCTGTTTTCCTTTCTTTACTCCTCTGGAGGCTGCCAAAACCTCAGGATTGCTTCTATGGATACTGGGAGACATCACCGGCTGAGTAGGATTACCACCGGCAGTGTTATGTGGCCACGGGCCATTGGTGAAGCTATCGGCAGAGAGAGGATTGCCGGTCGGCACTTGGCACTACCGGTCGGCAGAGTGTTCCTGCAGAATCTGTAATTGACAACAGCAGAGGACAGAACTTGCATGGCAATACAATTCAAGCAATGTATGCACCAATCATGTCCCCTATCATGTTTGTGACTCAAAAGGGCATGTGTCTCGATTCTCGGATCACCAATCACGCATTTCCATGCATGATGGCCCAAAGAATCAAGTGTGCAACTTTCATGTCAAATGAAATGCAAACCAAACAAACGAATCAAGGCCCAATTCCTATCACCAAGTTAAGGAACAAGGCATGCATGCAAGATGCAATGCAACCTAGGCATGCAAACTAAGGATGCAACATGGCATGGCAAGACACTTATGCAAGCATACAAGCAAACATGAGGCAATGCGAATTGATGAAAAGGTGGACTTAGACATGATTTAGGCAACTCTAAATAGGCCTAAAACAGTGGCCAAAAGCCCAGGGATTGGAATCAAGCATACATACACACATGCAAGTAAGTTGGACCAACACTTAGGCATTAAATAAGCAACTCTAAGGGACACTTGAAAAGGGATATCATGGACAATTAGCATGCAACATAAGCTTTGAAAATCATGTTAAAACATGGTGCCAAACCAAGCAACAAGGCAAGCTAAATATGCAGCAATGGTCTAAGCATTCAAGGCTCACCAAAGAGGCAATGGACTACACTTAGTACAACCACACATGGCAGGACTTAGGCAACCCAAAACAAAGTTTTAACACATGAAACTAAGCCCAAAAGATCAACTAGATAGCATCTAGATGGTTTGAATTTAAAGGCATGCATAAATGCTAAAACATGGAGCATGCAAGGCAAGCTTCCAAAGCTTCAAAGAGGCATCCAAGGCAAACATATGAGCATGCCAAAGGGACTGAAATAACATGTAGGGTGGTTCCAAACCACCGAAATGATGCAAGCAACACATACTACACATTCACATACTTGAAGCCTACAAGCTCGAATACAAAGGAGCTATACTACGCATGCCAAGATCAACCCAAACAACTATGGACAGACCTAAAACATGGCAAAATGTGCACAAAACCTTCACAAGGCTAAACCTAAAACATGCTAGAGCAAAGGTTAACAACCTAAGGCATATTAAGGCAATAACAAGGCATTACATGGTAGGTATGCTAAGTATGCATGGTGTACTAAAACCAACACACAACAAGGTTATGTCATGGCATAATAAGCATGGAAAACAGCCAAGACATGATCAATACACACTCTAACATGATGCTCCCTCAAGAGGCCAAAAAGGGTCCCTTTTAAGGACAACAAGGGGAGGGGGCGGCCCTCCCCTTTTGGAGACTTCAAGGCACCATCTTCGCCACTGAAATCCCTCAAGATTTCAGTGGTGAAGAGGCCCAAACACCAAAGTCTCGAAACTTGCACAAAATAGCACAAAAAGGAGCCTTACAAGGCTTAGGAGGGGTCAAACAAACCCAAACCACAAAACACTCTTAATAAACAATCAAGAGGGCTAAAAAATAGAACTTTTTTGTCTTATACAATAAGCACGAAAACAGCTCTAAGATAGGTAGAAAAGCAATGCAAAAATGGGGAAATAAAAGGGAAGTTTCTCACCCTTGTAGATCACCTTCACAAATGATGCTCCAACAGCCCTCCTTGGCTTGAATCTAGCTCTAAAACACCAAAACTAGCCTCTTAGAACCTCAGTAGCTAAGAGAAGGTGAAATGGTGGGTGCTTGTGGGCAAAAGTGAGACAAAACACACACACTAAGGCTAAAATGAGAGAGAGGTATAGAGATAGAATATATATCTAACCCTAAACCTAAAACTAGAGCTCTCACAATGTTTTTTCCTCTCTCAAAAATGTCTAACCCTAAGCAAGGGAGAGAAGGGCTCCTCTTATAGAGCTTCTTGTCTTGTAAAGCTTACAAGACAAGCTTCTAAAGAGGGAGATCCCTCCATACACGTGTATGGAGGGGAGCCAAATGCAAGACAGCTGTGATAAAATATCTGCAAAAGTAGATGCACAGTAGTCGGCCGGCCAAAGATGCCATTTTGGCAAAAGGGAGTGTCGACCGGCAATAAATAGTGCCGACCGGCAATATACATTGCCGGTGGCAGCAAAAACCAGCCGGTGGCCTCTGGCCATGGCCGGTGGTGTGTGGGGATGCCTCACAAGGCATTCCCTGCCCCTCCAAGGCAAAATGCAAGTGTTTGGTGCAAAACCAGACACTAAACGGTCGAATTCGGAGATCCTGAGGCAAGGCACGTAACCGAGACCTCCGGGAACTCCAAACGAATACAAACATGGATGATCACCGAGTGTTCAAATGGTGACGTCCAAGTCTTGAGGACGGTCAAAAATGGGGTGTCTACAACTATCTGGCAATGGTTATTCACGTATGTATATTGATAATAAAAAAAAATCACAATTTGGGTAGATTTCACTGATTTTCTAAAACCACAGTTGTCATATTTAGCTTGATCACTACATTTGGGTTTCGACGACGTAGAGTAGTCACACTATTGGACGATCGACACACAACTCTTTGGAATCGGTATGTTCCAACCACCAACCATTTGTTCTCTGAAATCATGGGTCGTAAACATAAGTTTTGCAATCTCTTATACCACTATGATTGAACAAACCTAGAAACAAGGTGGTAACCCATTTAAGATTATAAGGGAATCACAATCCTCACAATTTGACAGCAACAACCAAGAAGGTAGTATGTAGTACTACAATACAGGGTTTTGAGAAACCACACCCACATTGCAACATGGATTGAATACCAACATCACTACGACCACCCCAACATCATCACCTAGAACATCGATCAACAAATTCACACACAACAACAATCAACATTACTTACTTTTTTGGAGTGTGTTACATTGGAGTGCTACATTTGAAAAAGTACACTAAGGAGTTTTTTTGGAGTATTACGTTGTTACATTTAGAAAAAATACATTAAAGAATTTTTTAGTATTACAAGTGTTGCATTCTTGTTTGTAATGTGGGATTTGTTCCAGAATAAGGGAAAACCCAAAACCTCTATAGTGTGAATTTCCCAAATGTGTAATTTCACATTTGAAGAAACCTACTTTTATCCCTCAAAAATTTAATCCAAACTTGTAATTGACTACCTTTTTATGTAATTTTCACTTTAATGGGATTTTTGGGTTCATAAGAAAAAAATTGAGGACCAAATAGTTTATAAGATCATATTTTTAGATTTATTAGTACTTCACCCATATATATATATATATATATACACATATACATGATAGTTTCCAAGCCAAACCCTTACTCTCTCAATCTCCTCTCTCTCATTTCCACCTTTCTACTCTTGTCCCTAATACCACTGTCCTTCGTCACCTTATTTCCTCATCGTCATCCTCCATTCCATCGCCTTTCCTCTTTTCTAGATCTGTTATGTACGGTTTGGATTTATGGTTACCTTCTCTCTATCTTCTCTCTTCTGCGATCTGTCATCGTCGCTCTTTGCCGTCCTCCACTCATATACCTTCTCCAGTCAACTGTTGTTTATCTTCTCCTCTATGGCTTCATCGCCTCTTCATCTCTCTCTCTAGAGAGAGCAAAGAGAGATAGTATTGTTAAAGAAGAGAACCATCTAGAAGCACTCTAGTAAAGAAGTCTTACCTATCCACTGCAGATCTGGTAACGAAGTCCTAATTTTTTTTATTTTTTTTCATTTCATTTTATATTTATTTATTTATTTATTTATTTATTTATTTTGAGATTTCAGTGATTTACTTTGAATAACACTAAATGTTCTATTCCTTCTATGAAGGTATACAATATTGCTTGATTGTTGTGATCTAGATGTAGATCTATATCTAAAGATCCGTTAATCAAATATGCTAACTTGATCTAGATCTAAGGAAATTATTGTATTTAATTTATATTTTTAAGTTTAAAAACTCTTATTGATTTTTCAAATCTAGATATTAGACTGGTGATAAGAACTGCATTTGTCTAGTAATACTCAGATCCACTGCCATCATCTCTAAATTAACTTCAGAATTTTACTATTTGTCTAAATTCTCTTTTTAATTGAACTGGCTTGTTGTAGTTGTTGAAAAATATCTCTCTCTCTCTCTCTATATATATATATATGTATGTATTCCATATATCCAAGATCTATATGTGTACTCCTTCTGTCCCAAAATATTAGTTTCTTATTTCATTTTTTATTGTCCCAAAATATTAATCTCTTTTCAAAAATCAAGTACAAAAATGACATGAATTTTCCATTTTACCCTTCTTTTAAATTCATTAACACTAATATACACAAAAAGTACATAATTATGACAATTGATATTTCCAAAAAAAAAAAAAAAAAACCTAGTATTACTGTACTGCTACTTTATTTCATTACATTTCAAAAGGAATATATATATATATATATATATATATATCAAAAGGGGGCAAAAACAACAAAAAGAAGGGCTGGCACCATCGAGTTCCAATTCTCACCACTGCTATTTACATTTAGCATTGCAAATTCGCAAATGATTTCTTCAACAACACCATCAAAGAAGCTTTTAGTTAAGTGATAAAATTCACCAACAAAAATTATTCTCTATCAACAAAGTTCTTAACTAAGGAATTCACCCAAAAAATTCTGAAGCCTTGTGGAGTTAGACCCCTGGAAGAAGAAGAAAAAAAAAAAGGCAAAACAAAAGATGGTGAAAGAAAACTCAATCATCCATGCTATATATAGACAAACAAAAAACATAGACAGAGACCCAAAAACTCACCTTGACTTATATGGAGATGGGCCAATGCATTTTCAACAACATGAGGTTCACATTGAATATGGCAAGGTAGAATACCATCTCTAATTAGTTTTCTCTTTGCCATATGTGGCAATTTGTAATTGTTTCCACCATTGATTTTCATCACCTCTAACATACATGCTTGCAAAGTTACAAATCCATGATCAAGAGTTACCCATGATAATTCTTCGAATGATTTTTCTACGGCATAAACCAATTCATCAATATGTGTGGGTGCTTCTTGATATTGCAAAGATTGGATCACTCTAAAATATCTGAGGTCCAAAGCATTCATATCCGGGCTGTTTGGGCGTTGATACGATAAGCGAATATCAAAACCTTCTATACTTGCAGCTTCAAGAAATCCAACATCAAATGGATCAACATGTGGTCTTGCATTATCTTGTTGAATGAATATAGTGTTCATTGCACTAGAATGTAGCCATTTAGATCGAATTGCAGGTGGAACATTCTCAATCATACATGCACGAATAACATCTTTTATTATTGATACAATTGCCCTTGTTTCAAGTGCACGAGCTACACAATTTTTACTATTCTTTTTAACTGGTTCCTTGTACGTGAATGGCCAAATTCCAATTTTACCTGAAAATTCTTCATTTTTATTTTCATCAAACTGTGGCCAAGCAACTGCTGTAAGGAACATTACCTTTGTAATGAAACATTTATTTTTACAACAACGTTGTGGTTCTTCTTCTTCAAGACGAAGGTAATACCTCTATACTTTTTTGGAGATGTAAAACCACTTCTCATCAATGTGCACATAGTCATACATGGATTTGAACATTGGCTGGCCTTGAAGACTATTATGCTCAAGCATTGAAAGGCAAAATCGGAGTCTTGCTCTCTTATTGTCTCCAGATAGATGCGGCTTCAACGCATTTGAATACGGCCTAATTTTTCCTTCTTTAATTCTCTTATGAACTGTTGATTTTGGAAAATTCAATGCCTTTGACAATGAGTGGATATTGGCTTGACAATGAAGAGGAATTTCAGCGACTTTCCCATAGTTGAGTTGAACTTGTTTGCTGCCAAAATTGTTAATTTACTAGATACATTGACCATTAACCCATTTCCATACAAGTTATTCATCTCTGCCAAATAAGGCGAACAGTTTTTATATGGACAGAGAACTTCGCAGCAACCTCAGTTTGACAACCTTTTTTCAATTTTCCATCCTTACTTCGTATTAGCAGAGTTTCAAAAATTGATTGGCGTAGATGATTTGTTAGATTTTTCTTTCTTCTATAATGAACCCAAAAAAGAGGAACAGAGGAACAAGCAACAAAGGAAGGCTCAATTATAGAATCCATAATGGATTAAAATGGATAAACATTTAAAGATGAAAACACAAGACAATAAACTGGGAGAGTTGATGAGATATAAGAAAGAAAAAGAGTAGATTTGGTATAGGAGTAAAACAGAAGAGTTTGAATTTGTGAGAAAGAAGAGTTTCTATTAACATGGAATTTTAAATTGAAAGGGAAACTTTCAAATTTTATTTAGATACTCACTTAAGTTTGGTTTGATTCACAACAAATCTAATTTGCTGCCAAAATTTTTAGAGATTTTCTCACACACTGTTAGTACTCATTTGACCTTAATTTTAAATCAAAGGATATTTTTGGAAATTTAGAAATTTAGAAATGTAATAATTCTACTATCAAAAAAAGTTGGATTCCCCAAAAGGACTAATATTTTGGGACGGATAGAGTATTAACAATGGCATTGGAAATGATAAATTGACAATTTGTGAAAGTAATGTTCACAAGACCTTAAATTAACAATGACGCCGTCAGAGGCCGCTCTCTCTCTCTCTCTCTTTATGAAGAGTTCTTTTCCTCTTTGTCTATATATGTGGTAAGAATTGGACAGATAAGAAAATGCCTAACAGGACCTCTATTATTTCTACTTGTAGAGAGAGAAACAGATAGAGAGAGAAGAAGAAGAAGAATAAGAGAATTTCAATAGTTTGAACCTGACTTCTTTTTTTATAGATAAGAAAAAAATTATAGAATTTCAACATAAAATTGATAGAATTTCAACAGATTTGGAAAAAATTCAACATATTAAAATTCAATATATATATATATATATATAGAGAGAGAGAGAGAGAGAAAGAAGTGATATAAAAATTCAACAGATCATGTGGTAAATTTCAACAAATAGTAAAGTTTTGAATAGATAAGGGGAAAAATTGAACTGATAGTTAAAAAATTTGAACAAATAGATATAAATTTGAACTGATAAAAAAATTTAAACAGATAGAAAATAAATTTAAACAAATAGTCAACAAAAATTCAATAGATAGTTAGAGGATAAAATTAGAAACAAAATGTTCTCTAAAGCCATAAAAAGACTTCTCACCAAACTATTTCATAAAAGGTGGACCTCTCACTAATAAAAAAATATCCACTTTGGTAACCACTTCCTTATCTGCTATTTTTTCATGAAATCAAAATTCCTTCTAAAGTCATCAACTTAAATCAAACTATTTCCATAATTTCTGAAACTTTACTCGGGATGGTTTTTATTATTTACCTCTTTTATCTTGGAAGCTGTATCTTGATCACATATTTTCTTGTAAAATATGGATTCTACATAAATTCCATGTTGGAAAGGCAACCACTCCTAATTGATCACTAAAGTAAGATTTCAAATTTAAATCAGATTTTTTAAATTAGGAAACCATTTCCTAATTTACAACAGATTGCTAGAATCATAATCAGGATCGAATCACTGTCGAAACTAAACCCCCAGATTTTGGAATTGAATCACTGTCCAAAATAAACTCAGATTGTTTCAAAATCAAATAATTTATTAACCAAATCCCCAGATTTTAGAACCAAATCACTGCCTTTTTGACTGCTCCCCTGAATCAAATCAAATCATTTCTATACAAAACAAAATACACACAAGCACATAATTTGCATTCATGCCTATTTGGGGGTAGGGTTGCCCTGTCCTAATTTGGAAATAGGATCTAAGATTCACTAAATCACACAAAAGGCAACAATACAATCCTAAAAAAGAGAGTTTCATGTCCTAGTTTTGGAAGATGCTAAAACTTTCTATATGCAAAAGGTAGGTTTGGTGAAGAGGGTACATCAATTATGGCTATCAATATACCTCTCATAGTACTTGGAATACAAGGGGATGATCAAATAATACTAATAGCATAATCTGATACTTGCTTTGTTGACATAACATAACCCGCGAATAGTGTCCAGGATATTATGCAACAAAATTAGGTTTTCCGAGCCCACAATGATGTAATGCAATTAATAATTAACCACTAATCTTATAAAATAGAAATTTTCAAGTCAAGCTAACTTAAGTCCCCAGCAGATTCGCCAACTAATGGCGCCATGCCTTTTTCGAGTCTATGGCTCGTTTCCCACACCAACTCACTTTGACCAATAAAGCGTCGCCACTTAATTTTTAAAGAGAAATTAAGAAACATTTAACAATGAAAACTAAGTGAAGGACTTGATCCATCATGACCAGAAAATTCTAGATTTAGGAGTTTAGGTATAAAAGGGGAAGGTCATTGAATAAAACACCCTTTTTGCCCAATCCGAAGATTGGCATCTACTCACTTTTTATTTTATGATTTCAAAGATTTCCTACCAAAAAGAGATTGTCCATAAACATGAACTAAACTAAGAAATGTTCATAAAAACAATCAAAATTTTGCATATAGAGAGCATTTAACTTGGATTATTTGAACAACAATGCATAGAACAAATATATGTTATGAGGATGGAGAAAACTTACCTGGATGCCCACTTTATGCATCTTTCATGCAGTATATAAATTAAACATGACCTAATATGCTTCTAAACACAAAATATAATCCTAAGCCTGGTTCGAGGCTACTAACATGATGATTATGCAAAAAAAAGCAACTAACGAGAAAAATACAAAAACTTCATGATGATTCTAATTGGGCCTAATGCATGATTTCTATTTGATTAAACCTAAACATGTTGTTTTAATAAGATAATCAATAACATGCTAAAAGGAGATGAAAGAGTGAATAAACTGAATAATCTACATGAACTACATAATGATCATGCCATAAGAACTACCCTACATGCTTACATATTGAGAAAAGAGGAAGGAAGAGGTACTAAAATTACAAAAGGGAGAAGAGATTACTTATTGGTTTGTTTAAACCGAAGAACACACAAAGAAGTGGCAAGAAAAGCTTCTTGCTTGCAAGCCTCCCTTAAGCTTAGGTTTCTAATTATGATCGAGTTTTCCAAGCCTTAGAATATTTTTAAGTGTTTATGAATTGCTGTAATGGTGGAAATTTCGAAGTCAGGGCAAGATGAGGGGTGTAGGAGTCCCAGGGTTATCCGAGCGTGCCCAACAGTTTAGACTCTTGATTTTTGATCTGATATCACTAGTGCTGTGTAAAACAGAAAATAAGAGTCCAAATCTAGAAATTTTATTGGAAATTTATTTATTGCAAAATATGTCAGAATTGGACTGCATCACCAAATCTCAAAGTTGTCACCTAATCTTTTGGGAAAACTAGGAAACCCGTGACTCATGCCAAAGGCCATTGTTCGTCGTAATCAAAGATGCCTCAGTTCGGAACCTTAGATATGAGGGGGGAATGTCATGAATTGAGCACCCCTGCTCACTTAATTTAAAGATCAGCCTTTACTAAGCCATGATATGAGTTTTATAAACATTATATGCTTATGTTCTGGTTTTAATAATGCTAACATTACTATATGAAGCAAACAAGTACAGATCTTGCCACTTTATTTTGGTATGCTTTGATGTTATGCATTTTGAAAAGTTTTTGAATAAATGTACAACTCAAAGAGAAACTGAGTTCACATGCATATCAATCAATATCATTCTAACACAAGAAATACAACCTTCATTCACTAAAATTTAAGAAGATATATCACTTAAGCATATAGCCACATGATAGGGTGCTAGACATAGTAAACTAATATACATAAACGGGATGCTAAAACTATAAATGCTCGCCTAGTATTTATCTATGGCAAGCCAAAAATAACATGCTATATACATATGCACGATCCCATAGTCAAATAGCTAATAGAATACATACACAAAATTCAACTAAGGATTCGACTATTAATACGTGACATGTGAATCGTTTTAAGACATGAGTTAGCGTACAAAACCACATAAGAAATGACAAGCCCACAAATGCAAATAAGTCAAATCCAAATGCATGAAAAATGCAATCAAGTCAAGAATATGATGAATAAGACGTGATGTTATATACAGAAATCATGTAAATAAAAGAGATAGAAAGACGTGGAGTTATGAGTTATTACAACTACAACAATTGAATGAATAATAATGAAATGAAAAGACCTGGGATTGGGGAAATTATTACAACAATGAATAGATTCAACCAAATTACTACTGAATCTAACAAATCATATTAGATAAGTAAAGGACCTTGGTCAGTAACTCCAGAAACACCTGGGAAAGCACTCCCCAGAAATTGTATGTCCTGTTCTAGGAAAAACCACTTGGCTAAACATAAAATGATCTGGCCGACTATAAATGTGACCGGCTAATTAATACTTCCTCTGGAGAAACTTAATTTGGTGTAGAGCGGTCTAGAATAGAAGCCAAGTACATTTTCCAAAGAGTGCTCATCCTTTATTCTCTCTCATTTGCAAAAGCCACTTAGAGAAGAGGTGGACAGACCTTAACCCTCAATAATAGGATATAATGGGTATTACAACGGATATTTTGCAACAATTTCTTGAATTAAATGAATTAAAGCAAGATCAATTTCAAGCCTAAGAAATAGATGGGAACTTACATCATCTCTTTGTGAATAAGGGCAAGTCAATACCTAAATCCATGCTGTTAATTGGTGATAGTAAATTGATGCACGCCATTTCTTAGTGGAAGCTTTGCTTTTAAAGTAAGAGATTCACCAAAGGCTATTGAAGACACCTCTTCTATTCATGGAACAATGTTTCCATCCATTTCCATGTTCACAAAAGATTGAGAAAAGAGTGTTCATCATCTTTGACCCAAAATCTTTTACTTCCAAGAAAAATCAATAAAAATGAAAACCAACTACCTTCTTAACTTCAAACCCCTAAAATCATTCAACTAACCCTGTGAAACAACTACCACTACTCATTAAGATTGTGCATGAGTTGAAGTATATGGACCAACATGCTTGAATGATGGGATATGTGATCAGAAAGTGTATGAAAATGAAAAATAACTACGCTATATAATCAAACTTGTGGATGGGTGACTACTTTCTAAATCCCTACATATCCAGTGGCTGCAAGTATCATATCGATACACAACAACAATGAATCATAGCATTGGAAAACAAGAAAAAAGTACAAAAGTATAAGAAAGTGAAGAGAACAATCAACTCAATGGATGAGTGGCTATATCCTAGTTCTCTCCACATTCATAAGGACCCATCACATGATTACAACAAGCTAATAGTGAAATACAAAGTTTGGAGACGAAGAAAGAAAGAGAGAAAGTGAGAAAAATTGTAAAAGTTCACTTCTTAAAGAGAAGATAAGCTTTCTTTTTTCACAAACTCTCTTCTAGTACCCTTATAGTTCTTGAGTATGCCTTATGATCCTTAGCAAGGAGCTTGAATCCATGGTTGGATGGTGTTTAGGTGGTGTGTATAAGAAAATAGAGGTTGAAGATGAGGTGTAGGTGTGTTGTTCCCAAACAAGTCTTTTGTTTTTAGAAATATTTTTCAATGCTTTAAAAATAAAGTGGAGAGGTGTATATATAGAGTTTTGAGGCAAAGAAAATATCTGAGAAACTTACAGAGGAAGCTTAAAGGCAAAACATCTAAGATATTTGTGTACAATTCGTAGAAAATATCAAATTTTCCAAAACTACTCTGTTTTCCCAAACAAATCATCCGGCCAGATAAAAAATCATCCGGCTAGACAAAAAGTCATTCGGCCAGAAAAAAATCTTAAATGTTTGGCCAGACAATTTTTCCCTACACAACCAGATTAGTTTTTTAATGGGAAAAATAGGTTGTTTTTTTTCTAAAAAATTCTCATTCATTCCACTCATTTCCACTTTGTCCTTGCTCAATTTATAGAAAAATATAACACTTGAATTTTGAAAATGCAAGCCTCAAAACTTCGTAGAAATGTTTGGTCTTGCACGAAAAAAATTTTTGAAAAAGGTTTTAAGAAGTGTCTAAAATAGTTTAGCCGAAATGGGTGTCTATAGTTGGGTAACTTATGACATGCATCACATACATATGTCTACAGTTGTCCCTCTTTGATAGAGCTCGATGCGTCATTTTGTGACGTGAGTGAATGTTAAAGCCTGAAGACAACTCTTTTGACAAGGCCATAAGACTTGGGCAAACAAACAAAATGTAAATGCAGTTGGTTAAACCTGAAAGTTGGCTACGTATCTCAACGTGAGAATCAAACTAGCGTAGTTCAGGTGCAGGATGCAAATGACATGTAACATAACAAAAGTTGTGGGAGTGAAGAATGAAACCTTTTAGTGTTTTTCACACAACAAAGAGGTGAACAAAGTGATAAAGGAAGTGCATTGCATACAAACGTACTTTCACACAAATGAAAAGGGGCATCGCATACAAATATGCCATGACACAAATAAAAGAGGGGGGGTGCATCACATACAGATGTGTTGTCACATAACTAAAAAGGGGGTTGCATCGTATACAAATGTGCCATAACACAAATGAAAGAGGGGGCTTGTATTGCATATAGATGTGTTGTTGCACAACTGAAAGAAAGGGGTGCATCGCATGCAGATTTGCCTCAGCACAACTGAAAGAGAGGATTGCATTGCATATAAATGTGCCACACCATAAATGAAAGAGGGGGGTTGCATTGCATATAGATGTGTTGTCGTATAACTGAAAGAGGAGGTACATCGCATATAGATGTGCTTCAGTACAACTGAAAGAAGGGGGTGCAAAGGCAGTACGAGGGTATGCACCTTTTTTGAAAACCTTATAAGTGAAAAAAAGGTGCATGATGCAATTCTCAATGCATGGATGGCATGAAAAGTAGTGCATGATGAATGATATGAGATATGCATAGTGTATGAAGCAAAACATGATGCACTTATGAGATGAGCATAATGGAGAGTGGTGCATTATATATCTGCTGAAATGAATACAAGGCACCCTAAGCACAAATCGAGGCAACTCAACGCAACTCAGCTATTGATATTTACAAGTACAGAACAAAGTCGAGAGCTAGAGCAACCAATCATGTAGTTTGAATCAACTAGAGTGTGTGAGCATGCATGCATGAGCCAAAGCATATATATTCATTAAAGGAAGAAAGCAATCAAATAAAGTCTTGAATTGGTTGTATATAACTGTCAGAGTCTGAATCATATCAGAATCATCACGGGGGTGAGCTCAACCTATTCTAGGGATAAGTGCCTGATATATAGCTTGAGTAGACCGAGAGAAAAGTATAGTTCATGCCCCATTGTTTAGTTGACAGCCTAGTCAGATGTTCTCTTACTTCTAGTGTCCAGTTGCTGCTTACATTCTTTAATATTAAGCAGGCGCTTATGATGGGGATTATCATATCACAGAACAGGTGCCAATCAATCAGCTTATACTTCTCTCATGACCTAGAGTGTTGAGAACTCATTCTAGTCCCCGAAGTAGTGATGAATTTCTCACATACACTTTGCAATAATCATGGACTTGATACCGTTTACATGGGCACTCTTAGTTTGTTTATGACTTCCTCACATCGACTCGTTTTGAATTTGGAACGAAGATTCGTGTATGAAATTTTGACCACACCACTCTATTGAACTTTAAGCCATGTATACACTAATAGACACGAGAGAGACTCGATGAGCGCAGACCGAGACACATGCTCAACATAAAAACAACAAAACTTGTAATAGACCCCAAATATTGAAGAAGAAGAGAAAGGACACAAAGTGACTCATTATTCATTCTGCCTCTAGTATTCCTTATGCTCACTCATTTATTCAAGAATCGCCTTTAGATTTTGCAAAAGTTAGGTTTCAGTTCCCTTTGGGCTCAAGTTGAAGATTTCACTGATAAATTCAAGTATTGAAAATTTCTCCACTTGTTAATTCAAACTAGTTCTTCCACATCTAGCGCAAATATGCTATGCATAGAAATCATTGTAGCTTATGGAGGGATGCGAAACTAAAAATGTGAGTTGGGCAAGGATATTGGGTCGAAGCTCAAGAAGAGGTTGCTTACGTATATCAACATAAGATTAGACCTCACGTAGTTCACGGTTAAGGTTCACTCTGGTATTGACACTATCCTCTTGCGCTCTAATTTTTGGCAAAGCTGCCCTTTTAGGTTTTCAGCCCTGTGAGGTCCCATTTTTTCATTTTCCATTTTTTCATACTCTAAGTTTTTCCTGGGTCGCCCTCTTGGGTGTTCAGCCGAACGAGCCTCTCAAGGGTAGTGTTACAGTATTTACAATGAATTTGATCAACAATTATTCTTGCCCTAACAATGAAATTCGTTTCGCCTTGATTTGAGCTTGGTTCTCTCTTGATTTGTGCATGTCATCTTTGTTAGAATCCAAACTCACCCATATAGGCTTAGGTCATGACCAACTAGCAATTCCGAATTACCTTCGGCCTCAATGACAAAACAATCATAATATAATAACGGGGCTTAGCGGAAGCAATAAGGAAATTTAACTGAGTCAATTGAGCAGTGCATATATGCCAAAGTCATAAGTAGTAAAACCTTAAACTTCATTTAACTTATATACAATACATCAAAGTTGGACTTTTCATATATCATCATTCTAAAACCAATTCCAAAGCTTCAAAGAAACGAAACAAAATAAAAGATGAGTTAACAAAGCTTGACTCTATTTGAGTCCAAGCACACCCCTTCACAGAGGCACTTTAAAATTGGTTTCATAGGGGTAGGCACCAAGGCTGCCTTAAACTTGACGTCTTGTTTGCTCACCTACATATATATATATATATATATATAAGGGATATGGGGTGAGCTGAAGCCTATTGAGTAATGTCAATATAAGTCTAACATGTTACAATACATATCTTTTGTTTTTGAAACAATTCATGTCAATAAGCAAACCAATAGAATATAATCATATCAATCTCTTCTTTTCAATAGCAATAATCAATCATTCAATTTACATGGTACAACCAATAGAGTATCAAAAAGACAATGTGCCGAAGCCAACCACAAGGGTCAATCCAATGGGACCATGATAGGTCATTCAATAATTCATAATTCAATGTGGACCATTAAGGCCTAACATTAGAGATCTCTGTGTTTCAGTTAATCCAGTGGGCCATGGTATTGTTTTCGCTAGGAAAGGCTGTATTAATCAATGAGCCACAGTATTGATTACCCCAGGCGAGGGCCTCACTAATGGATGCGACGATTACAATTCAAAAAGGACATTCATTCATAGATAACAAAATAGAATTCACAATACCAATCTTAAATAATTTCCAAAATATATTTCGAATAGATATTACTTACAGTGGGTTAAATTGATATTAGGCCTCGAACGTCCACCTACACAATACACATAACAAAGCACACATTGAAACACAAGTTTCAATCAAATGTTCTATAATTCAATTCCCTTTTATTGTGTTTCTAGTTCATTTCCCTATTAAGGATGCCTAAACATTAGCCCATGATGCCTAAACAATGCCCAAGGATGAAAGCATGCACATGAGGGTGTGATAAAAAATGCTGAAAACATGGCAGTTCACTCGAGCGGTCGTTTGGTCGCTCGAGCGGTATGGCCTGTTTGCAAAAGTACAGGATGCCTGAAATGTGCGCTTGATGGCCACTCGAGCCATGTGGAACAAAAGGTGAGTTCGCTTGAGCGGTCATTTGGTCGCTCGAGCCATGTGTATCGTGCCTACAAAAATACTGTGTGAAACCCCCCGAAATAGTTAGCATGAACCCATCCCATAACAGTGCTAAAATTGATCAACAATCTCATAACTTCTATTCATTATATCTTTGATCATTACAAAAGATGGCATACGCAATATATATTCACAAATTCTAAATTCTGAATCTATAGCATATGGCATGGATACAAGAGAAAAAGGGAAGTAAAACCAAGTAATGAAATGCCCTAATGGCTACAACTTTCTAAGACGATGCTTGGTTACAACAAAATGAGTTTAAACTCAATACAAGTAAAGCATGGGGCTTAAACAAAAATAATTACATCAAGAAACCAAAAATGAAATCTTAAGCTCCAAGTCCTTCCAAGCTACGTCCTTGGTGGATGCAGCACCTGAAAGTTGTTTTCCACATAGGGTGAGCCAAAGCCTAGTAGGGATACTCTAACACAATATATGAGTCTTAGCAAAAATATAAGGTGAAATGCATATGCATTCCATTTGTCAAACATTCTTCTTTTTCCATCTTAAAACAATGTAATGCTAGATTATGAATTAGTTGAGGAAAATAATCCTTTTATAATAGAAAATAAGGTAGTGGATACAAAACATTGAAAATCTCTAGGTACGTGTCTGCTAGTAGGCTATACAAGTACTACCAAAGCCATTTTACAGGAACTAACCGGAATGATCAGCACCTAACCGCGTGAGTTTCTGGACTTTCACTAAGGACACACAAGCCAACATCATAACCATAACTACACCCCCTAACCAGATTCACCAAGGTATTCACCAATTTTTTTCTCAAAACCAATACATTTACAATGCTTAATATGAAATGATGCTCAAGGCACAATGTATGAGAAATTAGTTTCAATTAATCCTCATGCAATATCTACAACAATCAAGACTATCCTCCACTGATAGCCTAAAATAAATATTTCTATTCAACATGTAATTTTCAATCAAAAAATATAATTTTTATCCTTTACAATGGGAGTGATATTACCAATTCAACTCCACCATCATCACCAACAACATAAACATTATTCCAATCATGCAAAACTCAACATCATTTTCCATTTCCTTTCAGAAATCCATATATCCAAAATTTAGGGCAAAATCCCATTTTCTTACAAAGTTGATTTTAAGAAAAGTTATCCACCATTTTAACCCATCTCAACCATATCCATATCCCCATAACCATTTTCAAGAGCCCATTTGGAAAACCCCTCTTTTGATTTCAAACTCAAACCCTAGGTTTTCTCAAAAATTCCCATATCAATAACCTTTTTTAAAGAACAAATAACTAAGCTAAAAATCGTATAAAAGAGTTAAAGAAATCCCTACCTCGAAGTAGAAGACAAGAAGAAATAATGGATAGAACTTGACAGAGCCAAAAACACTAACTTCTCTGATTAGAACTGTAATGACCCCAAAATGCGTATAAGAAATCATCTTTATTTCCCTATGAAATGATGTGGTTTAATTTAATTATATCTATTAGAATTGAAGCATTATCAGTTGAGTTACGGACTTAAAATGGGAATTACCGACCTTTATGGGTTCAAAAATCAAAATTGAGTACTTGGATATGTTAATGGGAATTTTTGGAATTATTTGGGAAAATTAATTTGAAATCTAATTTGTCTGATTCGTTAATGGACGTTTGAGTGATTAACTTTATACTGCAAATTAAAGGCCTTAAAGACTTCAGATACCGGAACAGGGGACATATTTATGATCAGCATAATTTTTAGAGTTATCTGGGAAGTTTAATTGAAATGTGATTTTGTGCGATTCGTAAGGGCGTGTTTGGCCCTTCCTATTTGTGGGAAGCTTTTATATATGCATATATGCCTTATGAGTTGTTGAACTCATCTATTTTGAACCAAACAAAAAATAAAAATATCTAGAGAAAGGGGAAGGAGAACCGTGAGAGAGAGGGAGGGAGAGAGAGAAGAGGCAAAGCTTCTCCCTAAGGAATTCAACATCCATGGAAGCTTGGAGATAGTTGAAGAAGATAGAAGAGAGAGGAAAGATCAACCAAAAGCTTGGGAAAAAATTGAAGAGACTAAGGGATGAACAAAGGTTTGGGTAAGGTATGTGGCTCTAATTACTAACCTTGTATGGAATCCATCTACTACTTGAAATCATGGATTGGTATAGAAGATGTGAGCTTTGAACCCATGAACCTTGATTTTCTAAGAATTCCTTGATTGAAGAAGTAAAATCATTAAATTTGTTTATTGTGAGATTATAGTGTTTGATGAAGAATAATAATGTGAAATTGGTCATGTATTAAAGGGTTTTAGGCTTTGATTTACATGTAATTAAGGTTTGATTTTTGAAAATGAGAAGTCCCCCAATTTCGGCCATTTTCGGACTGCTGCTGTCCAGGGCCGCACGTGCGGCACTGTTCACCCACACGTGCGGAGACAGCTCTGTCCAGCCAACTTTGAACAGGTATATCTTTTGCATCCGGACTCCGTTTTGAGTGATTCTTGAGCCTAAAGTCAAGCCCCGGAAGTCTAGTTTCCAATGGCGCTAGTCTCACTCCCAAATTCTAAATACAGAAAAAGTTATACCCAAATTAGTGACGACTGTTCACGTTATGTCAATTAGTTATGTACCATTTCTTCACCTAAACCATTTCCTATCGATTTCTCCTGTTTTCTAAGACATGGATTACAACATATTAAAGAATAATGAGCTTGGTACCACCATGACTAATTGATTGAACGATCAAAGAGAATAAGTAAAGGATCGAGTATAACCTCATATTATGTGTTGTGCACTGTAATTGTAGGTCTAGACGAGGACATTGTACCATTACCACCGGGAACCGATCACTGTGAGTAGTATTACTTTGATGTACCTTTAACCATTTATCGTTATTGATGTTAAATCTTCGTCGTAAGAATTATGTTGACATAAATGTTATGAATGCTATGTGAGAAACACTGTGATATTATGGAATTATGAAAACATCAAAGGAACTTATGATTGTGTGAACCCCTCAGGCCAAGGGCCGAACTGTGAAATTATGAAACCAATAAAGTCATCTATAATCTAATGAGAATGTACTTACTTTTCGTTACTAATTATCAGGAATGTCCTGTTAACTTTATGTTAATTATGTCAACTCATGGGAATGATGTAACAGTTACCATTAGGACTATGTTAATTACAAGGCAAGGCAACTATGTTAACATATAAGAATGATTAAACAAAGGTGTATGCTATTGATAAGAGAGCACGTAAAGTAAGTCATTTACCCAAAAGAATTTATGTTCATTCTTGAAGAATGGATTCTGAGTAAATATAAGAGTAGCTACATGTATCCAGATGAATTGAAGTTAATTGGTTATGTTGCTTATGAATTGGAAGTGATCCAGAATCTACGATATAAGTGCAAAGTTTAGCATCATTATGTGACCCTCATGAGAATGTGAATTAGTCTGTCATTGTTAAGCGTACGATAATGACACGATACAACAAGAAATGCTCTAGTTATGATATGTTCCGTTTGAATTAATGAATGATGTTCAAGTATGTTTCAGGCATGTTTCCAGTATGATACAAGTTCAAGTATGTTCAGGTATGTTTCAAGTATATGTTACAAGTTTAAGTCTGTCACAAGTTTACGTATGTTACCAGTTATGTATGTACATGTTCAAGTATGCTACAAGTTCACAATGTTGGGGGATTCCTTTATGGAACGAACAAAAAAAATACTTATTATTGATTTGCTAGCACTATTACAGTGCCAAGTATAAGCAAGTATGAATTCTGATTTCTATTTATGATTCAAGCATAATGCATATGTATGAATTTATTTCCGGGGTATGACATTACATGTATGGTTTGGTCTGTAAGACGTAATGATTATTGGTATGGAACAAAGTGCTACTTGGAACTAAGTGCTACATTGTGAGCCACCGCTAGAGTCCATGTGAGACACCTCTTGAGTCCATACATATGTGAAAGTTATGAGGTTTATAGCCATCCGTATAAGTTGTTATGAAATGAAACAAAGTGCTATACGGAACTAAGTGCTACATTGTGAGTTACCTCTAGAGTCCGTGTGAGACACCTCTTGGGTTCATATATGCATGTCCAAAGGCTTCATGCCAACTTTTCAAGGGCTTCATGCCAACTTTACAAGGGCTTTATGCCGTATGTTTCAAGGGCCTTAGTGCCATACGTTACAAGGGCTTTATGCCATATGTTTCAAGGGCCTTAGTGCCATACGTTACAAGGGCTTTATGCCACATGCTTCAAGGGCCTTAGTGCCACAAGTTTCAAGGGCTTATAGCCACCATGTTTCAAGGGCCTCGTGCCACCATGTTTCAAGGGCTTATAGCCACCATGTTTATGTTGCAAGATTGAACTTAAGACCGTTATGTACGTAGCACAGAATCAGACTAACTATGTGAACTCTACATCTTTATATGCATTGCTATGTGTTATGTTTCAATTTAAGCATCGTTTTATTTATTTATTACTATTCACTGAGCTTGGCTCACTCTGTCTAATGTCTGTTTCTGTAGGTAACCAACCAAGTGGTCAGTCCTAGTCATGACACCCGTTTTCTTTTGTCAACCTTCGTGGGTTCAGGCGCTGCACGAAGCCATTATTTTTGTAAAGTCTATTGAAATGTTGGCTTAATTTTGATTACCCATTTAAAGTTAAAGAGGTAGAACTTCAATGATTTTTATATAAGCCCAATGATGGGGCTGGGTCTGTACATATGGTTGTTTATCACCGATGCTACAACACATGGTTTAGAGCTTTATCTATTTTCCATGATGAATGTGATGTATAAGAGGTCCTGGCACGTAGATGTAGCTCAATGGAATTTATATGTATAGTTATTTTCCTACTTTATGCTTCCGATGAGGCCCCATATGTTATTTACTACAGGTTAAGTGTTTGTTTTCAAACGGGTCATGCCCAAACTTTTAGGGGCGGGTTTGGGGCGTGACAAGAACAAAGCCTTCGACGTGTTCTATCTTTTACTCCAAAGGACTAGGGTGAGGAAATCAACGGATTGAAAGTATTTGGAGCTAAAGTACAGGAACTAGAGAGAAGATGTAAAGGTTTACGGTTTTGAAATGTTTAGAGAGAAAGAGATGAAAAAGTGACTTAAAATGGCCTTTTCTTGGACTGATATACGCACAGACTGCTCGAGTGACCAAAATACAGCTTGAGCGAATAGACACAATATCGCTCGAGTGCACAATGACCTTGTCCTAGTAGTTTTGCAGACTTATAAAAGACCGCTCGAGTGTAAGAAAGACCGCTTGAGCATAGATTCCCAACTCCCAGTAGTTTTACAGACTGTAAGAGACCACTCGAGTGCAAGAAAGATCGCTCGAGTAAATAGGCAAAAATCTAGGCAACGACTCATTGAAAAACTAACTTCCCAACCTGTTTCATACGCAACTAAAACTCCCAATGGCCAAACTCAACAAGCAACAAGATGGAAATGAGATGAACAACAGTTAAGTACATGGGTTCTCAGATTCAAAAGCAAGAAAATGGATCAAGTCTAAATCAAAATCGTTATAATCTCCCTCTTAAGAAATTTCATCCCCGAAATTTAAAATCAATTAATATTCATTGAGACAAAACCAATCATATATCATCCAGATTTGTAACAAGGATACATCGAGTTGTTCAACATCTACTGTTACCATTCAATTCTCCAAAACATGTACAATTTATATATATATATATAACACAATACGATTTTTAACGCAAGTCTCAAATATCAACAAATTGGTTCGGATACTTCTCACGGACTTTTGTCTCACACTCCCAAGTCGCTTCCTCAACCCCGCAGTGTCGCGATAACACCTTAACCAATGGAATATTCTTGCCTCGCAAGACTTGATCCCGAGAGTCTAAAACTCATACCAGTCTTTCCTTAGACGAGGCATCTAAACGTACCTCTAACTCGGTCCAATCCAATATATATGAAAGATCAAACATGTACTTTCAGAGCATACAAATATGGAATACGTCATGAACCCCGAAAAGTTGAGGCTGCAAGGCCAAATAATAAGCTACCTCCATGATCCGCTCTAGAATCTCAAAAGACCCAATAAATCTAGGAGACAACTTCCCGCTCTTCCCAAATCTCATTAAACTTGTCTCGCTGATATCTTCAAGAACATGTGATCTTCTACCTCAAGAGATAAAGGTCTCCTCATACGGTCGGCATAGCTCTTCCTGCTGACTCTGAGCCAAAACCAACCTCTTACGAATAAGCACGACTTTCTCCAAAATTTCCCAGACTAACTCAGGACCAAACATAGGTGCGTCACCCACCTCGGCCCAACACACTGGAGATCTACACAGTCGGCCATACAAGGCCTCAAACGGTGCCATACCAATACTCGTCTAAAAACTGTTATTATAGGCAAACTCCACTCATGACCCCTTAAAATCCAGAACACAATCCCAAAACTAAAAATCATATAAAAGAGTCAAAGAAATCCTTATCTCGAAGTAGAAGACAAGAAGAAATAATGGATAGAACTTGACGGAGCCAAAAACACTAACTTCTCCGATTAGAACAAAGTTCTCAACGTGCTCTACCTTTTACTCCAATGGACTAGGGTAAAGAAATAAACTAATTAAGAGTATTTGAAGCTAGAGTCCAAGAACTAGAGAGAGAAGGTAAAGGTTTTCGGGTTTTAAAATGTTTACATAGAGAGAGATGCAAATGTGACTCAAAATGGCCTTTTCTCAGACTAATATATGCGCAGACCGTTCGAGCGACCAAAATACAGCTCGAGCGAACAGACACAATAAGTGACACTGCTCGAGTGACTGAAACCACCACTCGAGCGCACAATGACCCCCTCCTAGTATTTTTACAGACTTGTAAAAGATCGATCGAGCGTAGATTACTAACTCTCAGTAGTTTTACAGACTGTAAGAGACCGCTTGAGCTCAAGAAAGACTGCTTGAGTGAGCAAGCAAAAATCTGGGCAACTCATTGAAAAACTAACTTACCAACTGTAGACACCCCATTTTTGACCGACCTTAAGACTCAGACGTCACCAGTTGAGCACTCGGTGATTTTTGCATATCGTGCTCGTTCAGAAGTTTCAGAGTCGCGGCCGTGAGCCCTGCCTCCGGACTTCCGAACCCTCTTCTGTGCCTTGCCTCGGTTTGCGAACCAGACTCAGTTTTCTCTGTTTCTTTTCCTGAGGGGAGGGAGAGGTCCAGTAGACCATCTCTCAGTGGCCGTGGGCTACATTTTGTGGCCGCAGGCCATTTTGCCCATTTCGGAGTCCGGTTTCTAGTTTTTCGGGACCGTTGGCCGTGTGCCTCGGTTCGGGACCGCCTAGCCATCTCCGTTTGCTTTGATTTTTGGCGTACATCTTATTTTCTCCCTTTCAAGGGACACTGGGGTTGGAGAAACCCACTTCGTGGCCGAATGCCACTTTCGGTGCTTAACAGCCCATTTTCGGGACCTTAAACTGCGTGTTTTGGCCCCCGAGCATTTGTTTTGCATCGGTTTTTGTTCATTTTTGGCAGGAACCTCTGTTTTATCACCAGGATGACCGTAGAAGGGTGGGAGGCCAGCAATTGTCTCAACAACCAGTTTTTACTTCTCCGACGCCCTCCGATGCCCGTTTTTCACACTTCCGGGCTAATGTTGAACACCTTGGAGCCATCTTCTTCAAACCCAAACCACATATTCGTGATGTACACACATGGGAGGACCCTAAAAGTTCATGGCCGGCCACTAATGTTTCTTGACCCTTTTGAACCCCTCCTTCCGAGCCAATGTTGAACACCCTTGGGCCACTTTCTTGAACTTTGAACCACATATTTGTGTTGTACACACATGGGAGGACCCTAAAAGTTTATGGCCGGCCATTAATTCCATTTGAACCTTTTGAACCCCTCCTAAAAATGGCTTGTTCTCTCTCCTGTTTTAGAGTTTCCAAATTCGAACCACAGGGTTGTGAAGAGGAGACCTAGGAGGCCACCAATATGTGGTGGCCGGCCACTAAAGCCACTTGGCCTTTTTGACCCTTGGCCGGCCGGCTAGGGGAGGTGGCCGGCCGGCCACCTGCAACAAAAGTAATGGGCCGGCCATGTTCCTTGCAAGATCCACTTTACAGCTGTACAGCTGTTTCCCCCAGAAAATATCTATATCCGGGGGATATTTTGTGGGGGAACAAGGGGCTTGATTTTCCCCTACACTTTGCTAGACTCTTCTCTCCCTCTCTCTTGGATATTGCTGGCCTCCCAACTCAAGAAAAGGGGTTACAAGAGTTGCTTGGAGAAGATACATACATAGCACTCCATTTCCTTCAAGTTTTGGGCTCCATTTCTTCATCATCTTCAAGCTCTACCACCACCCCTCCATTCCAGCAGCAAGGGGAAGAATTCCAGCAGCTTAGAGTCACCAAATCTGGTCCAAGAAGCAACAAAAGTGTTGGTCTTCAAAGGTAAGTCCAATTGCCCTCTTTTCTAGCTCATTTTTGCACCATCTCTAAGCCATACATGATTATTGATTTGAGCTCCGACCAAAACTGAAAAGGGCATTTTTTTGAGCTCATTTTCATGTCTCATTGAGGGCTCAACCCGGTTTGAGCCCTCCATATTGCACTTGCTTCAATATCCTCCTTGAATGCCATTTTCTTGCATGCTTTGGCAGCCTATCATGCTTCTGTTTTTAGTCTTTTTACAGGCCTAGAAATAGTCTTATTTTGACCTTATTAACATGTTTCATTAAGGGTCTTTGGCTGTTTGATGAATATTTTGTATACTTTGTGTTATAGCCTCTTTTGAGCCTCATTTTTGCATTGCATTTCTAGCATGTTTGTATACTGTTTTGGAGTTTTTACAGTTCTGTAAATATGCTTATTTTTGGTCCCTCTTCAATGTTGTAGAAGGGAATTTTTCAGTTTGGGCTTTGCATATACCACTTGCCTCTTTGGCCACCTCTTGGCCCTTTTTCTTGCATGGGAGTGCAGCCATACCTGTGTTTGTTTTTGGGGTTTTTACAGTTCTGGAAAACATCATATTTTGGGCCCCTCTTCAATGTTGTTGAAGGGTCCTAACCCATTTGGAGTTAGCAGTTGTGAGTTGCTTCATAATCTTATATTTAGGGCCATTTTCGCATGCTAATTTTGCCCTATCTTTGCTTGCTGTTTGGCCTTGTTTTATACTAGTAAAATGCTCATTTCAGGGCTGCCTTGCTTCTTTCTATTCATTGCATATCCATATTGTGCATGTTCGGTATAGCTATAGGCCATTTCGGGTCCCAAAATCCATGTTTCGGGAGAAATTCCATGCATCGGGTGTGATTTCGCCTCATTTCGGGGCTGTTTTCCCCCACTTTTCAGTGCTGAAATCCCATTAGTATGTTTGCATATGCCATTTCCATGCTATTGCATTGCGTATGCCATTGCCTCGATTTGCGTGCCCGTGTGCACGCACTTCGAGGCACTTCATTTTCATCTACCGGCCTCTTATGTGAGTGCGGCTGAGGCTCTCTCATGTTAGTATAAGTCCATGTTGCATTCTATATGCCATTTTTGCCATATCGCATTGCATATACCATCGCCTCGGTTTGCGTGCCCTTGTGCACGCACTTCGAGGCACTTCATTTTCATCTACCGGCCTCTTATGTGAGTGCGGCTGAGGCTCTCTCATGTTAGTATAAGTCCATGTTGCATTCTATATGCCATTTTTGCCATATCGCATTGCATATACCATCGCCTCGGTTTGCGTGCCCGTGTGCACGCACTTCGAGGCACTTCATTTTCATCTACCGGCCTCTTATGTGAGTGCGGCTGAGGCTCTCTCATGTTAGTATAAGTCCATGTTGCATTCTATATGCCATTTTTGCCATATCGCATTGCATATACCATCGCCTCGGTTTGTGTGCCCGTGTGCACGCACTTCGAGGCACTTCATTTTCATCTACCGGCTTCTTATGTGAGTGTGGCTGAGGCTCTCTCATGTTAGTATAAGTCCATGTTACATTTTCCATGCCATTTTAGCCATATCGCATTGCATATACCATCGTCTCGGTTTGCGTGCCCGTGTGCACGCATTTCGAGGCATCTCATTTTTACAGCATAATGCATACTAGGTTGTATCTTAGATCGCATTCTGTCATTTTCTCTGTTTGCATGCCCGTGTGCACGCATTTCGAGGCATCTCATTTTCATAGCATTGTGTATGTTAGGATTGTATTTTAGTTGCATTTCATGCATATCATGCATATTGCATTGCGTTCGGGATAGGAGTTAGCCCGGGCACGGGAAACGAGGTGCGTTTCGTACTCCGAGTGACGGAACGTATCTCAATTCCCCAGTCGCCGACACTCCGGATCATCCATGATGGAGTTAGGTTTTGTTGTGTTTTCATGTGCATTCATGCTATATTGAATTGTGCAATTCGACTCCTCGGCCATCATGCCTCGATATGCGTGATTGGTGGCACGAGGATCGAGGCATGCATATATCTGTGAAAATACATTGCCATGCCCCTTTCCTGCTCTCTGTTGCAGCAAAATGAAGAATCAGCAACTTTTTGGAGTTTGGCGCGCATTTCGAGAAAAGGTGTAAACAGAGGCTAATTGGGGCATCCCAGTGGATTTCCGCGCAAGGCAGCCCAGACATGCATCATTCATCAGAAGCAAGGCAGTCCCTGGCTTGCACGCCAGGTTTTACAGCTTTCTTAGTTAATTTGATTAATTAATTAGGAATTTGTAATATTTGGACTGTAATATTCTTTTATTCGGGACTGTATGTTTATTTGGACCCTCTGTGCGAGGGCATAATTGTAATAAGTGTGTGTGTGTGTGTTGTATGTCTTCCAACCCCACGTCTTTCTCCCTTTTATTTATCCGCTTATGATGGTTAGATTAGGGCATATTTCAATTAGCATACAGTATGATAGCATGTTTGCATTCATTCATCTGTATTGCATGCACCGGGCTCGGCGCACCATACTAACTGCATTTGTATTTCAATTCCAAGTTGAATACATGTTAGCTGTAGCATTCCATATGCCATGTTTAGAATAGCCGAGCCTGCTATAGTTTGCATTTTTGCATGTGTTGCATTAGGCATTTCTGTATACTTACTTAGGATCATGCATGATTTCTAATGTAGTTTCTATTTTGGCTTGGAGTACTCGGTAAGTTTTATGCTTTAGCATCCTTGCATGCGTGTGAGTGAATGCCATGATAGCATGCTTACCATGAGGCAATATGCTTATGTGATATAGCTGCCTGAATGCCTGTGGGTGAAGGTTGGGTTACTTGGATTGGAATAAATCATCAACTGTGAGTTTTAAGCCCACTAGATAGTGGCAAAACCATCTTTTCTAAGCCCACCTGCGGGTGGCAAAATCTGCATTTTAAGCCTACCTGCGGGTAGCAAACCATTTTCAAAAAAACAAACATGAAATGTTTTGTTCCAATTCAGGCGACCCAGTCTATACTTATATGCTGTGCGCATCACATAGTAACCTAGGCTAATAACCCGAATAAGAACTCACAATGTTTTCAAAAATAGATATCATGGTTAGTAGAGGCCGATCTTTGATCGGGCGAGCGGGGGTGCTCACGAAGTGACCTTCCCCAATCGTACCCAAGTTCCCGAGCTGAGGCAACTTTGGTGATGACGGACACGTGGCCTTTTGGCACCGAGTCAGGGTTTCCTAAATTTCCCAAAATAAAATATTTAGGTGGCGACTCTGTATCTGGCAAAGCAGTCCATGTTTGGCACTTCTTTCAAAAATCTGTTTTCTCAAAACGATTTTCCGGATTTGGACTCTTTGGTTCAGATTAAGAACCGTCACTACGAATCGAGTCCGAGCTGTAGCGAGGTCCCCCGCGGGCTTGTTACAACAACCCCGTTTCAAACACAACCAAAACTCCCAATAGCTAAACTCCACAAGCAATAAGATGGAAATGAGATGAACAATAGTTAAGTACCTGGGTTCTCAGATTCAAAAGCAAGAAAATAGGTCGGGTCTAAATCAGAATCATTATAATAAGATATAATGAATAGAAGTTATGAGATTATTAATAAATTGTAGCACTGTTATAGGATGGGTTAATGCTAATTATTTCAGGGTGTTACAACTTGGTATCAGAGCTACTAGGTTAGAATACTTTGGGATCATGGGATGTGATTTTTACCACAATAGGTTCTTTTGTTAGATGGTATTAGAAATAGACCTGGTATGCTTTTTGATAACATACTTATGTGACTAAATGAGTTTGAAATTTAATTTCTTAGATATTGATTAGGTCTACGAGTTTCAAGAAGTCTTGTTAGAAGAGCACTTGATCATTGCTATTTCTAACTAGAACTCTAGGAATGTCGCGGGACGATCATTATCTAGAAAGGAAGTTCGTTTATGTTTATGTGATTACGTGCTTATATGGGGTGAATTAACTATTGTCCACCGCATTAGACATGAGTGAATTAGCTTTGGCACATTTGTGAATGTGCTAATCTATTATGTTACCTTTATTAGGATGTCAGGACGTAAATGTGGTGATGGTAGGTGCGGTAGGCCTAGGCGGCAAGAGGTGCCATTACCGGATGATATTCCGGTACAAGAGGTAGGAGTTAGTCAGGCCAACGTGGCTGAGCCAGCAGGTCAGCAAGCCATGTGTGCTTTGGCTCGAGAAATGGTTGGTGTTTTGAGGAAATTCGTGGACATTCTCAGGGCTGAGAATCAAGTATAGGCCCGTGTTGTCGAGACAAGGCCACCTTTTCTGAAGAGGGAGTTCTTCTGGTCGAATTTGGTTGAGTTTTTGGGGGATCCAAAAGAGCCACTGAAGGCAGATAAGTGGTTAGAGTAGATGATGAAGGCGTTCAAGATGCATGGCATCGAGGATGATGGTTTGTGACTGACCTTAGCATTTTTCCAGCTGAAGGGAGATACGGGTCAATGATGGAAGTATGTACGTGGGCGCATTGGGGTTACTTGGGAGGCTGTAGACACCCCATTTTTGACGGCCCTTACAACTTGGACGTCATCGCTTGCACACCAAATGATGAGTCTATATGCTTGTCAAGTGCTTGAAGTCCTCAGCGGAATGCCACAGCTTTGAGCCTTTCAAATCCTACACTCTTGTTGCGTTGTTTTTGGCCCAAAACCCAATGATCTTCAAGCCTGCAATCTCTGGTGGCCTGCCGGCCACATTTATGGGCTGCCGGCCACCAGTGGCTTTGCAGATATTTTGTGACAACTGTGCCAGTTGTTTGCACAGATGCTTGCATCTGCTCCCACATGTATGGTTGGATGTTTCTGAGGGAGTGGCTTGGTTTTCAATATATAGGAGACCTCCCCTCTTGCCATGAGGTTAGAAAAATTTTGGAGTAAAATTTTTCCTCTCTCTCTCTCTTGCAAATTTCTCAACCTTTGCCTATACACTCTTCACTTTTGCTTATACATTCTTAACCAAATATCTCCATCTTTGAGCTGAGGTATCTTTGAGCCTTGTTTGAGCTCTTGAGGTTGTGTTTGCCTTGTTTTATTGCTTGAAAGTGATCTCCTCTTTACCTCTTTACTTGTTGTATTTACTCTTTTTCTGACTATTTTCCAACTATTTTTGGGTTGTAAAAATTCTGCATTTTTGGGCTGAAACTTGGGTTTTAAGGCCAATAAAAGTTAAGGGGTGGTTCACCCTTCTTTACATCTTGCTCTCAAGGCCTTTACCCTTGTGTTTCCCACCTTTACACTATCTTTTTTTGAGCTTTTAAACACTGATTTTTAGAGTTATTTCAGTGGCTAAAATCATGGTTTGAAGTCCAAAATTGGAGGGGTTAGCCTCCCCTCTTTGTGTTTTGCTTACTAGCCTAGCATGATCCATGTTTTAGCTTATTATTCTAGCTATTTTTGTCTTAATTCTAGCATGTTTTAGGACTTTCTTAGGACTGTTTTTAAGTCTTTGTTGCATTTAAGCTTTGTTTTTCATGCTTGTAGTGTAATTGTCCTTATGAGCTTGGTGTTTTGGGCCTTAGACACCACCTTATTTGAGTTGATTGCATTTATTTATGGCTTTCCATCCTTGTGATCACTATTAATCACCTCTACAACCTCCCTCCTTTCTTGGCTTTTGTTTTGCTTTGAAAGTGGTTTCAAACTACTTATTTGTTTAAACATGAGATTGAGATGTCATGCTTAATGGTGTAATCCCTTTTGGGGGTTCATTACCAACTATATGATGTCTCTTTCATGCCCAAAGCAACTCTTGGTTTGAGCTTTCTTTCCATTAGAGGACTTAAATTCACCTTTGGACTCAATTGACTAAAGAATGGATGGTAATCTAAAATGAAGTAATAAAATTGAGGCTAAAAAAGGTGCAAGATAATAACTTGTTTGGGTTAAATCGGACGTTAATTGAATCCTTGAGTCTTGAGTCATTTCATACTCATTAGTGATGAAAACGGTTCAAGATTCATTGTCAACTACTTCCCTTGATCATTCATGATATGGAGGTGGTTTTGAGAGTGTTGTTTTATTGCATTTATTGAACTTGCACCCTTTGGATCATAGGCCATCATGGAATGAAATTACATCCATTGATGGTTTGTGAACCAAGCTTACTATTCCTTTGAGCTGTTCAAATGATAAGGAGGGGTAAATTGTGCAAACAAACCATTGAGAATACAATGTCTCTACTCTATTTGCTCTCTGTTGGAGCAAGGCAACCCAGTCAGCAGTGGCCGACAGGCCATCTTTTGTGGTCGACAGACCATCATCAGTGGACGGCAGGCCCTCTACCAGCCACCAATGCAAAATTCAGCAGTGTGCTTCCCCAACAGAACAGAGTTGGTCTGGAGGTGGAAATAAATGCAAGTGTTCTACTGTGCAACAGAGGCATTCAGCAACAGAAACAATGATATTTTAATGGAAACCGCATTCATGCATGGGCCTTCCATCGAGCCTCGGGATCCATGTTGTAACAATGTTAGTGTTGTGCTTAAAGTAGTGGCTTTGTAAACTAGTTAGTTAGAATAGCTAATTTGTCTCATGTTGTAATTATTTTAATTAACTAGATTAGTTAATCAATTTGTTGTTGTAATAATTAGTTAAGTAGTTTTAGCTAAGAGATTCATTTGTTGTGGTAATTGTTAATTAATTAGCTTAGTTTTAATTTGTTAGCTAGTTAGTTTATTCGGTCCCTCATGTGTGAGGGCGTAATGTTGTTATAATGTATGTTTTCTAACCCCACGTCTTTCTCCTTTTTATTTACTTGCTTATGCTGGTTAGTTTAAGGCATCTTGTTTTATTTAGCATACTCATGCTTGCATCCGCTTGTACTGCATGCACCGGGGCTCGGTTCATCATTCTAACTTGCATTGTTAGTTTAGCGCTTCTTTGAATACGTGCTTAGACCGCATGCTATCAAATTGATTCATATGCCATATTAGTAGCCAAGCCTATTAGTTGCATATCGCATGTGTTGCATTAGTCATATTGCCTAGTTAGGATCACGCATCTTTCTAACTTGTTCATCTTTTTGGCTTGGAGTACTAAGTGAGCCTTCACTTGCTTTAGCATAATTGCATGAATGTGATCATTGCCATGTCTAGCATTCTTGCCATGAGGCTAATTGATTAAATGATAAACTGTTTGAATGCCTGTGGATGAAGGCAAAATTGCTTGAATTAGAATAATTTGAGTAATGTTCATATGAGATCACTTTTTCAAGTGGTACATATTTGAAACAATTTTGCAAACAAACATCAATCAAGTGTTCCAATTTTTGCAAGTTAGTCTATACTTGTATGCACATCACATAGTAATGCTAGCCTAATAACCGAAACAAGAGCATATAATGTAAATAAGATTCATATCATGATTAGTAGAGGTCAATCATTGATCGGGCAAGCAGGGATGCTCAATTCATGACCTTCCCCTCTTGTACCTAAGTTTCCAAGGCGAGACAATCTTAGTGATGATGGACACGTGGCCTTTGGCACGAGTCATGGGTTTCCTAAATTTTCCAAAAACATTTAGGTGGCGACTCTATATCTGGCAAAGCAGTCCATTTTTTGCAATTTGATTCAAAATCATTTTTCCAAAAGATTTGTCAGATTTGGACTCTTTGGTGTTTATCTATTTCACATTGCACTTGTAAAATCAGATTCAGAACCGCGAGAGTCCGATACTGTAGGGCTTCTCGTCTTCCGAAAGGGGGCACGAAAAGTCGAGCTACAGTGGCCTTTGTCAACACTTTCCATGACAAGTTCTTGCCTCCCACTACTAGGGAGAAGTCGAGGGATTAGTTCTTGAAGCTCAAGTAGCTGAACACACCTATAGCAGAGTTTAAGGTCGCCTTTACTAGCCTCTCTAGATTTGCATCAGAGCTTGTGGCAACGAAAGAGCATCGTTGTGTCGAGTTCGAGAAACGACTGAGGACCGAGCTCCTTTTCAAGGTGGCCAAGTCTATAATTAGGGATTATGGTCGTCCTGTGGAGGCGACGGCTCATTTAGAGATCGTGATTTAGGCGGAGGAGGAGAGGATGATGGGTTCCAGACAGAGGAGTCAAGAGGTTCAGGGAGAGACCCAGGATAACAAGAGGCAAGGGGGTTCCACCCCACAGTAATCCTACGCAGCACAGTTCAGATCCACTTTTCCTATACCGAGTTCTTGTTTAGGGAGGCGTATTCAGGATGGGATCACTTGCTTTAAGTGTGGTCAGCTGGGCCACAAGTCTTCAGTTTTCCCGCAGAGAGGAGGAGGGCAACCATTTGCACTGTGTTTGGCTCATCCAAAGAGCTAGAGTCAAGGGAGAGGGCAGAAGCCTACCTATTACCAGTACAGGCAGTCGGGGCACTTGAGAAGGTTTTTCCCTCAGGCAGGTGGCACATCTGGTGCGTTTGGTTCAAGGCAAACACAGAACCACCAGCCTACCCAGTTAGCACAGGCCTCGAAGGCCACTCAGGGAGTCTTTTCGCCTTAATCAGCTTATCAGTTCTATGCTCTAAGGGGTAAACAGGTGGAGCAGAGACCTACAGGGTGTGTGTATGCTATTACCATGCCAGATCAATTGCTAGCACCCTCTGTTTTGAGAGGTAACTTTCTATTGTTCAATTATATTTCCAATTGCATCTTATTTCTTCATTTTATCTGCATTTGCATCAGTTTTGGGGGTAGAGGTGGCTCAGTTATCATCTCTACTTAGGATAGAGTCACCAGTTGGGGGTAAGGTCGACTTGGACTGGGAATGTCACGGTTGTGAGATTGAGGTTGTCAGTCGCCGACTGCCTTTTGCTTTTGTATTGCTAGACATGTCAAGTTTCGATGTTATCTTAGTTATGGGCTGGTTGTCTTCGTATTGTGCTGTTATAGATTGTTACCGTCAGAGAGTTACTGTGTACATCTCAAGTGGTGACTATTTTTATTTTCTGGAGGACCGAGCTGATAGAGTCTTATCACTAGTTTATGACCATCACGGTAAGGGCGATCTTAGCTTTCTTCTTGCAACTCTCTTGGGTAGTAAGAGTGATGTGGTCTGAGTTGAATTGCCGAGGGTAGTTTATGAATACTTGGATGTCTTTCTCGAGGATCGTACTAGTTTGCCACCCCACCGAGAGATTGAGTTCTCCTTTAACTTAGTGCCCGCTATGACACTAATTTCCGTGGCACCGTATAAATTTGCACCTGCTGAGTTGTATGAGTTGAAGATTCAACTCCAGGAGTTGTTAGATAAGGGCTTCATTCGCCCTAGTACTTCGCCTTTGGGAGCACCGACTCTCCTTACTAAGAAGAAGAATGACACTTTGCGTTTGTGCATTGATTATCTGAAGTTGAACTGGGTAACTGTTAGGAACAAGTACCCACAACCTCGTATAGATGATCTATTTGACCAGTTGAAGGGGTCTTATCGCTTTTCTAAGATTGACTTGAGATTGGGTTATTACCAGTTGAGGGTGAAAGAGGAGGATATTTAGAAAATGGCATTCCTTATGCGATATGGCCACTATGAGTTCTTAGTGATACCTTTTGGGCTAACCAATGCACCGACTTCATTTATGGATTTGGTGAATCAAATTTTTCATGGGTTCTTAGACCGTTTTGTGGTTGTCTTTGTTGATGACATCTTGATCTACTCATCCCCTGAGGCGGAACACAAGGAACACTTGTGAATCATACTTGAGTTGCCTAGAGCCCACCATTTGTATGCTAAGTTTGGGAAGTGCAAGTTTTAGTTAAAAGAAGTTAAGGTCTTAGGCCATGTGGTATTTAGAGAAGGAGTGACGATAGATAGAGGTAGTGCAAGATTGGCAACAACCTAAGAATGCCTTTGAGATCCGGAGTTTCTTGGGCTTAGTCGGGTATTACCGACGTTTTGTGAAAGACTTCTCTAGATTGGCCTCCCCATTGACTAGATTGAAGAGGAAGGGTGTGAAGTTTGTGTGGAGTGAGGCTTCTGAAAAGTTGTTTAAGGTTAGACTCACCACTGCTCCAGTATTGATTATTCTAGAGAGAGGTTTGGGATATTTAGTTTATTGTGATGCATCTTGAGAAGGGTTAGGTTGTGTATTGATGCAAGAAAGGAAAGTGGTAGCATACAGTTCGCAGCAATTGAAACCACATGAGAGAAATTATCTTACTCACGACTTAGAGCTAGCAGTTGTGATTTTTGCCTTAAAAATCTAGAGGCATTACTTATATGGTGAGAGATTCGAGGTGTTTTTCAATCACAAGAGTTTGAAGTTTTTTTTTTTTGCAGAAAGATTTGAATTTGAGATAGAGGACGTGGATGGAGTTTATGGAGGATTATGACTTTGAGTTGCACTATCATCTGGGGAAGGCCAACGTAGTGGCTAACGCTTTGAGTAAGAAGTTAGTAAGCAGTGTAGCTAGTATTGCCATATGGGAATGAGAGATGTTGGGTGTTATTGGTGAGTTTGACTTGCATCTTGGTGAGTCCGTTAAGTCGGCCATTTTGTTCACTGTAGTTTCACAACCTGCATTAGTGACCCAAGCTATCTAAGGGAAGATATCTAGTGGGAAAGTAGAAAAGGGCTTGAACGTGTACTCTAACTCAAGTGTAAGGTATTTGGACTATCTTTTCATGCCAAAATCTTATAGGGAGGAGGTACTTTGAGAGTTCTACCATTACCACGACCTTAGCCACCAGTTTTGGTGGAGGGGGATGAAGAGAGACGTAGCCTTGTTTGTTTCGAGGTTCCTTACTTGTCAACAAGTGAAGGCCTAGCACCAACAACCAGCGTGTTTGTTGTAACCCTTACCTATGGCCGAGTGAAAATGGGAGCATGTCGTGATGGATTTTGGGGTGGGTCTTTCAAGGACTCAATGAGGTAATGATGTCATGTGGGTGATAGTCGACTGGTTAACTAAATCAGCACATTTTGTACCTATGCACACGAGTGACTCGGTAGATTATCTTGCCGACCTTTATGTTAGGGACATAGTTCAACTTTATGTGGTCCCTGTAACTATCATTTTAGATAGAGATTCTCATTTCACAACTCGGTTGTGGCAGAGCCTACAGAATGCCTTGGGCACTAAATTGAGGTTTAGCATCGCTTATCATCCTTAGACTGATGGGTAGTCCGAGTAAGCCATTCAGATGTTAGAGGACATGTTTCGGGGTTGTGTTCTGGATGTTAAGGGGTCGTGGGAAAGGCATTTACCTTTAGTGGAGTTTGCCTATAACAACAACTTTCAGGCAAGTATTGGAATGGCGCCATTTGAGGCCGTGTATGGCCGATTGTGTAGATCTCTAATGTATTGGCTTGAGGTGGGTAGCGCACCCATGTTAGGTCCTGAATTAGTCTAGGAAACGACAATGAAAGTCATGCTTTTTCATAAGAGGTTGGTTTCGGCTCAGAGTTAGCAGAAGAGCTATGTCAACGGTAGGAGGAGACCTTTATCTCTTGAGATAAGAGATCACATGTTCCTGAAGATATCATCGAGAAGAATTTAATGAGATTTGAGAAGAGCGAGAAGTTGTCTCCTAGATTTATTGGGCCTTTTGAGATTGTAGAGCAGATAGGGGAGGTAGCTTATCGTTTGGCCTTGTCGCCCCAACTTTTTGGGGTTCATGACGTGTTTCATATTTGTATTCTTCAGAAGTACAAGCCTGATCCTTCATATTTGTTGGATTGGATTGAGCTAGAGGTAGGTAAGGATGTCTCATATGAGGAGAGATTGGTACGAGTTTTGGACTCTCGGGACCATGTCTTCTTAGGCAAGACTATTCCATTGGTTAAGGTGTTATGGTGACACTACGGGATTGATGAAGCGACTTGAGAGCGTGAGACAGAAGTCCGTGAGATGTATCCACACCTGTTTGTTGTTATTCGAGACTTGTGTTAAAAATCATTTTATGCTATATATATAAAAATTGTACATGTTTTAGGGAATTGAATAGTAATAGTTGATGTTGAACAACTCGGTGTATCCTTGTTACAAGCTTGGATGATATGTGATTGGTTTTGTCTCAATGAATGTTAATTGATTTAAAATTTCAAGGATGAAATTCCTTAAAGAGTGAGATTAAAACGATTCTAATTTAAAACCGACCCATTTTCTTGCTTTTGAATCCAAGAACCCATGTACTTAACTGTTGTTTATCTCATTTCCATCTTGTTTCTTGTTGAGTTTGGCTATTGGGAGTTTTGGTTGCGTTTGAAATAGGTTAGGAAGTTAGTTTTTTAATGAGTTGTTGCCCATATTTTTGCTTGTTCACTCGAGCGGTCTTTCTTGCATTCGAGCGATCTCTTGTCTGTAAAACTACTGGGAGTTAGGAATCTTCACTCGAGTGGTCTTTTACAAGTTAGCAAAACTACTAGGAGGGGGTTATTGTGTGCTTGAGCGGTGGTTTTGGTCGCTCGAGCGGTATCACTTATTGCGCATGTTCGCTCGAGCTATATTTTGGTTACTCGAGCGGTCTGTGAGTATATCAGTTCGAGAAAAGGCCATTTTGTGTCACATTTTCATCTCTCTCTCTCTCTCTCTATTTAAACATTTCAAAACCCTAAAACCTCTACCTTTTCTCTCTACTTCTTGTACTTTAGCTCGAAATACTCTCAATCCGTAGATTTCTTCACCTTAAAAGATAGAGCATGTTGAGGGCTTCGTTCTAATTGGAGAAGTTAGTGTTTTCAGCTCTGTCAAGTTCTATCCATTATTTCTTCTTGTCTTCTAATTCGAGGCAGGGATTTCTTTGGATATTTTTTTATATGATCTTTAGTTTAGTTATTTGTTCTTTAAAAAGGGTTATTGATATGGGGATTTTTTAGAAAACCTAGGGTTTGAGTGTGAAATCAAAAGAGGGGTTTTCCAAATAGGCTCTTGAAAGTGGTTGTGGGGATATCGTTATGGTTGAGATGAGTTAAAATGGTGGATATCTTTTCTTAAAATCAACTTTGTAAGAAAATGGGGTTTTGCCCTAAATATTGGATATTTGGGTTTTGTACGAATGGAATAATGTTTATGTTATTGATGATGATGGTGGAGTTGGATAGGTAATATCACCTCATTGTAAAGGATGAAGATTCTATCTTTTGAATGAAAATACCTATTGAATAGAAATATCTGTTTTGGGCTCTCAGTAGAGGATAGTCTTAATTGTTGTAGATATTGCATGAGGATTATGCTATATTCAAACTAATTTCTCATACATTGTGCATTGAGCATCAAGCATCATTTCATATTAAATATAACACGGTTTTGATAAAAAGGGGTGAATACCTTCATGAATCTGGTTAGGGGGTGTGGTTGTGGTTATAATGTTAGTCTATGTGTCCTTGGTGAAAGTCCAGAAACCTACGCGATTATGTGCCGATCCTTCCGGTTAGTACCGGTAAAATAGCTTTAGTTGTCACGACCCCACTCCGCCCCTAGTAGAATGGTGCCATGATGGCCAGTAATCAGAGATTACCAAAGGCCAACTTACAAGGATTCACACACAAATCAGAGTATACATATGGGGCTTACAAGTGCGGAAGCAATATATTTAAAACTAAATAGTCCACAAGAGCTGTGCATAGATCAAATGAAATGACATACATCTTAATATAGCTTACAACTTGGATACAATAAAATAAAGTACGAAATGCATCTTGATCAAAAGGCTTCTCAAGCCGACATATACAAAAGAAATAACCACAAGCCAAGAAGCATGATCTTCAAGATGCTACAAAAATGCGAATTCAAAACAAGTTGCAATTAATCATCTAGGCGTCACCGCCTTCCTGCTCGTCACCTGCATATATATAGAGAGGGTGAGCTTGGATACTCAGTGAATGATACCAGTAATAAAGGTTTTGCATGAATGATATACAAGATCTCTTTTCTAACAAAACATAGCATAACTCATACAAAATCAAGGGATGAACCAAGCCCATCAATCAAGTCTTTCAAATCTTCAAGGGATGCCTACTAGCATCAATATAATACAAGGGATGACATTCCAGACAAACAAACCCACGCAGAAAACTGCCAGTGGAAAAACAAAGGTGCAGTTGCATTATAGTCCCCTGGCACTAAGGACTTTCAAAACAAGGGTGCAGTTGCATTATAGTCCCCTAGCACTAAGGACTTTCCCAGAATGTCATCAAAACAAATATAATACATGATACAAAACTAGGGACAATCATTCATGCTTGATCAAATACTTTTCCAAAACGAATCAAGGCTTTATCAAAACTTTATAACATAACTTTATTAAAGATACCACTCACATAGTTCTTCAGGTGTAGGAATTACAAGCAAGGATCCAAGGCCTACAAGTACATAATAAATCCCATTGAATGCGTTTCAATAAGACAAGGTGAGATACTAAAAGATGGATATGAAATGTATCCTTAAAACAAGCTTTACATGACAGGAAAAAATCTTGGCATTTCTTTCAAAATCAAGTCAAAACAAAGCAAAACATGCTGGGAGTTACAACGCTGCCCTTTTTATCTCGGGAAAACATGCTGGGCACTAATTAGGTCTAGGCCGAGGTCCCACACCTCTTGGCCGAGGTGTGTTCTCGACGACCACATTCAAGGAAATGAAGTCTGGGAAAATCTGGGTTTCCCTCTTGAAGAACATGAAGAACATGAATGCTAAAATCATAACTTCTTTATTCAAAATCTGAGATTTCATGAGATGAGTTCGAAAACATGGACCTGGGTGCCCATACTTGAAGATCTTATGAAAACAAACACAAAAACATGGAACTTGCTACAAACTTTCGGATCAAAACATGGTTTTATCTCAAGAACATAAGAACAACATTTTCTCTTTCTAAAACAAGCTTTAAATCAATGCATGGCTCATGAATCATCCTAGATCATGCAATGTGATAGGATCAACATAAAGAACAATAAGAGTAAATCAAGATTCTAACCTCAAAGCACGGATTGAATGGCTCAAACTCTAAAGATCAAGCTTGGGATCTAGCTTTCTCACTCCAACTTCCTCTCCTCTTCCTAGAGCCTCTCTCTCTACCATGCAAGAGATATGACACAAAATGATATAATTCTAACTCTGCTGGCTGACTTAACCCTCCGTTGGGACACGTGGCAATGACTGGTTGGATCTCCTCAAAAAGGTGATAGATTGATAAGACAAGAGCATGCCAAAGTGTAAGCAACAAGTAAGGTGATAGGGCACTTCGGCGGGTAATGATCTCAGCTAGGACAAAGCTTCAGCAAGTAAGATCTCGATGATCTCGGCTAGGAAAGACAACACTTGGCCTAGCTGTGCCACACCTTGGCCTAGATGTGTCACACCTCGGTCTAGGTCATACCAGTCCAGGGACAAGATCACCTTGGTATAACATCTCGGCCTAGATAATACACATCCCGGCCTTAGTGATGAACACCTCGGCCCAGATAATGATATCTCGGCCAACATGTCAGGGTGAGGGTGGAGGTCAACCAAGGTGGTTCCAAGACGGTCTTAGGTGTAAGAAGTTCAAAGGGTGTAACCTAGGCTTAAGATGACCCCGGCTAAACTCACACCAAGCAAGGAACAAAACATGCAAGCAACACTTAAACGAAACTAATCAAAATCTGCAAAGATGCAAGCTTAATCAATACAAGGATCATGCAAAAATGTACGTAAGCATGACTAGGATAAAGTGAGGGTTGCTACATTAGTAGTGCTTGTGTAGCTTACTAATAGACACGTACCTAGAGATTCTAGTGTTTTGTATCCACTGCCCTGTTTTTTGTTATAAGTGTTTTTTGTCATAATCTGGCATTGCATTGTTTTAAAATGGAAAACGAGGACTGTTTGACAAATGGCATGAATGTGCATTTCACCTTATAATTTTGCTAAGACTAATATACCGTGTTAGAGTATCCCTACTAGGCTTTGGTTCACCCTATGTGGAAAACAACTTTTAGGTGTTGATGATATGCCTCCACCAAGGACATACCTTGGGAAGACTTGGAGCTTAAGGCTTCATTTTTGGTTTCTTGATGTAATTATTTTTGTTTAAGCGCCGGGCTTTACTTGTATTGAGTTTAAACTCATTTTGTTGTAACCAAGCATCGTCTTGGAAAGTTGTAGCCATTAGGGCATTTCATTACTTGGTTTACTTCCCTTTTACTCTTATATCCATGTCATATGCTATAGATTTAGAATCTAGAATTTGTGAATATATAATGCATGTGTCATGTTTTGTAATGATTAAAGGTAAAATGAATAGAAGTTATGAGATTGTAGATCAATTGTAGCACTATAATGGGATGGGTTAATTCTAATTATTTTGGAGCGTTACATTGAGAGCATACAAAGTGTGCTCGGGCGACAACTTCATCGCTCGAGCGAAGTGCACAAATTATGGGCTTTCCAGAATTGTATTTGAAGTTCAAAAGCATAAGTTTCAAGTGCAAAGCTTGCATGGCCCAAGAAAACATGGAGAATCACTTTATAAAACATGAACACTTAATTATCAAAGCACAATTCAAATCTCTTTCAAATTTTCCAAAACAAAACCCAAATCTCATAATTTCCACCATGCATGTGATGAATTCCTTTCTTTTCTTTTCAAAACATTAATATTTGAGGTGAGAAGTATAAAATTTATGTAGACCCTTTTAAAGATAGAAAATATAGCTTCATGCAAGTTTGAATTTTTGAGAATCAAACTAAAAAATCATAAATTGATGCATGCATGGACACAATTGGCTCAATTCTTCCATGAGCAAGTTGATTCCATCATTTTCTTTCCAATTACATGCAAATGATCTTATAGACTACATGAATTTAACTTCTACATGGATTATCTACAAGGATTATGGTTGTAATTCATACCTAGAGCTTCAATTCAAGTGTCAGAAGCTTAATTTCTTCAAGTCTCCTTTCCATTATCTAGAATCTCTCTACTTCTCTCTCTATAGTTGATGTTCGTACTCACTCTAAAATTTCAGCTCAAGAGTTGTAGAAAATGAGTTATTAAGCTCATATGGCATATATATAGGTGGGTTAGGTTAGACTAATTAAGTGGGATTAAGCTTAATTAATTTGGCTCAATTCTAATTCGTTTATTCTAATTGTTTTGATCCGAATCAAAATTTAATTGAACTTACCATATAATTCTAAATATTCTAATTAGCCTATTGAACTAGTCAATTTCTATTTCTGAATTCGTTTTGGCTTTCAATTTCCAATTCAAAATAAAGCACTTAGACAAATTTTCCATAAACAAACAGATAAGAACAAATTAAACACATAATCATGAAAATATACCCAATGGAATAATATATAACAATAATATGCATGTTCGGGGTCGTCACAATCTTCCTTGCTTTCACTTCATTTTCAAGGTTAATTCTTCTCACAGTGTGGTATCTTCTTTCATTTGCTTCTTTGAATAAGGACAAAACTTCTTTTCCTCATAGTTGATTTGATATCATCCCATGGATGCCCGTGGCTTGATGGTTGATTTTTCCTTTTCTTTTTCTTATTTTCTCTTCTTTTTCATTTTTCTTCTTTGATTTTCCCTATTTCTTCTTCTTTCTTTGTTTGGAGTGATGAAAATGCCATAGGAAGGAATTCTAGGATTTGTGAGGTTCGAAAGCCATCTTGTGCTCGCTAAAACGATTGCTAGAGTGTGAAGAGAATTCCCGAAATAGTGTAAAACACCATACACGATTTTGAATCCATCCTTGCAAGTTTGTAAAGAAAAAAAAACTACTTGAAATTTTGGAACGATCATAAAGAGCATTACAACAACAATTTAGAATTCATTTGGACCATTTGAGGGATCTTTCTCAATGCTCGAGCTTATTAGTGAAATCTCATTCTCATTAGCACATTGAATAATTTACACCTTCCTTTGCTTAATTAAAACTTTCAAAGATTTTCTTGTTTTCATTAGGTCACACATGGATGTAAGCACAATCGAACGATTAAAAACTTGACTCTCTTTCTCTTATTGAAAAATGAAGACCCGAGGGTATACAAGAGCAACTCAAAGGAAAAGACTCAACTGACACAATAACATAAGAAAATACTAAGAAAACAAGACTCTAACTCGGCACATGACTCAACCACCCACAAGACATAGCTTAGATTTCGACGAAAATCACTCCATTAGCATCCCAGACACAGAAGAGTTTTCCATTTTCCAAGTCCATCGATAGAATTCATGACATAGTTCAAGTAGCCCATTAGTGGGTTGCAACTCTTCTTTATTTCAACATCGCTATCCAAAACCCACTTGGTAGCTTCCAAACTTCTCTTCGATCAAAGCAACTTTCCTTTCAATTTTCTCATACCATGTCCCTAGTTTAGAAGGTCATTTCCAAGCGCTTTCAACAATTACCGCTAGTTGATTTTATGACTCATCATTGCTAGCAGTAGTTAAGGGAGCCTCCCACTTCACTTTAACACTATTAAGGTCGAGCTCATCAAGATTGAGTAAGCCTTCCACCTCTTGAAAGATTTGTTCATTCTACTCTTCTTTCTAAAAGTTTTTGATAAGGTAGAGATTTGAAGATTCAAGAATGAACACCATGGGTTTAGGCTCGTTGGTTGGTACGATGTATTGGCTAGGGTCGAAGTTGATTGTTGGCTAGACATAGATGGAATTTATGTTGTCTGGTGGCGACCTGTTGTGGTCAGGGAAAGGGTTGCTGGCAACTTTGGGATTTTTAGATAGGGTGATGACCTTATTGTCAATCAAGTCTTGAATTTCATGGCAGAGGCAAAAGCAATGGTCAGTATCATGGTCGTGTTGTTGATGGAAGGCACAGTATCAGTGGGTTTATGTCTAGTTAGGAGTGGATATTTGAGTGGCTTTGGTTCAAGAGGTTTGAGATGGCCTTTCTCTGTGAGAATTTGAAGAGCTTTGGACAAGGTCATGTGAGGCCCCTGAAAATTTTATTTTCTTAAAAGTCCCTCACTTTTGGAATATTGTAATGAAGACCCCTGATTTCCTAAGTAATTTCAACTTTAGCCCTAAGAAGTAAAGATATTCCATTTCCGGAAAATGTTTTGAAAACTAGATAAAATTCTCTACGAACCATACGAAGGCCAGGCTCGGGAAAAAACTGAAATGGTCCTTTTGATTTTAATCTTTAAGATAAGGTTATGTTTAAATTGAATTGGTTAGCGGGACGTGTTCCCTTTTGAAAGTTAAAGTCTTGCGCAAGTGGTTGTTTCAGAACCCTTAAACGGAGCGGTTGTAATTGGACCCTACGTGGTTTGGTGTAAGGAGGGAATAGGCAAGGCCCTATTTTACTATCTATTTTGATGTCCTTGGTTGGCACTACGCGGTATGTAATTGTTGGTAGGCATCCAGGGTAAGGTCTGCAAAGTAGTAAAATGGAGGGCATACCGAATAATCCATGTTCGATTCTTGTGGTTGGGAGGATGAAATTTCTTTGGGGGATTTCTAGACTAATAACAACTAACCTTGTAACCTTTGTTATTTACTTGAATATTATGTTTCTTTACCCTATTGTTGTAATTGCTATTGTATATTAGATTGGGGATAAATGGACAGGGTGTGTGTGCGTTTACTGGGCATTCAAAACTCATGGTGTTTCATGCCAGGTATTGAGGAGGATTTTGTAGTAGAAAATGATGAGCTAGAAACTTCTGAAAACGTTTGGTTGTCCTAGAGAAGCTAGAATTTTTGTGTTGTTTTGTGAAGTCCATATGAAATTTTATTTTTGGGTATAATATCGATGGAATTATCTTTTGTAACAAAGGATATTTTGTATCTATTCTCTTATTATTTTATGTTTGTCTTTTTTTTAAAAACCAATATAGTTTCCCACGTTGCTTATGAGACCTTGCGTCAATGCCTTTTAAGATCTGTCAAAAGGGTATCTGGCCACCTTAGAAAGATAGACTTAGAAGGGAGACTAATTTGACTCCTCCGGCGATTTGGGATCTTATTTGGTCATTGACCATTGGACTCATTAGTGACTTTCCCTTGACTACAACCCTTAGTGTAGATTTTGGGGCATCACAACTTGGTATCTGAGCCTAGGTTCAACCCTTAGCTCGTGCAACCAGATATGCAACTCTAGAATCCCTTACCCTTATGCACTAGTGTATTTTTACTATCACACTATTATATCTATTTAAAAGAGACTAACAATTAAAAATTTTCCCCACCACTATAGGATGTCATCGAAAAGGCATCAAATAACCGACATTAGCCTCGACACATGGGGAGCCTTTTGCATGCAAGGTAGGAGGGCCCTGTTCGTCAATGCCTACTATAGCCGTCAACGATGTGAATTTGCCGTTGAAAAGATGATCATCAGGGAGATACGGAAAGTGAAGACAGATTACTCTTACTATATGAAGGAGCAAAAGAGATCTTTGGTTCGACGCCGCCTGCAGTACCTGAGTTATGCATCAAAGAGCGCAATCTGTAAGGAGCAGGATAACTGGAAGATGGACACCCTGATACGTTGAGCCTTGGCAGACGAAGCACCACATCGACACCTGGTGCAAGCTGAGAGTAGTGAATCTCACTACGATGGGCAGGACAATAGTCAGCTAATGGAGGTAGAGCAACAACTAGTGTAGCTAGGAATAACCCTAGCATTTCCAATCGAAGTGGTGTTTGAGCATGTTCTCTCTTTACCAATGTATACACCCTACTCTTTTGGCCAGACAACCAATTCGGCAGATAAGGATACTGAAGAAGATTTTGACTGGTCTGGAAATGAGAGTTAATATAAGGGTAGTAAGCTAGGCTTTTGTAAGATCCACTTATAGTATGGATCCTTAAGATATATGTAGTGACTTTGTGACTATGATGTGTGTAGTACCTTTTGAATGAAATTTTGATCTGGAAACCTTTTGTACTGATGCCTATTATTAGGGATGTAAGAAAAACCGAAAAAACCGACCGAACCAATTGAACCAGACCAAACCGGCTATATTTGGTCTGTTTTTTAACAAGAATTGGTCTGTGCGGTTTTTAAATTTGATTTTTTTGGGTTTTCAGTTCGGTATCAATTTAAGCACCTTGTGGTACAAAAAGAGTGAATGCCCCCAACTCCCTCAATCGGGATACTAGAGAGGAGGCTCCAGAGCAAATGCCCGGGCGGTAGGTAGATAGAAGCCCTCGTTAAACAAGAGGGTAATCTACTGGACAACAATACCAGAAGAGTGAAGGAACTCAGAATGCTAGGACCAATGGCAACCAGAAGACAACCGACAGAGTCTTTGCCTTGCAAGAAAATGAGGGAAAATTGTCTGTAATTGAGGGTAATTTAGTACTATATAATTCTTGGGTACATGCTTTAATTAATACTGGTGCATCGCATTCTTTTATATACTCTACTTGTGTTAAGTCATTAGAACTTGTATGTGAACCCTTAGAAACTGCCTTAATTGTAATATTAACTATGGAAGGGTGTGTTCGGATAGGGTTGATCTGTAAGGATTATAAGATAGAAGTCTCGGACCTATGTTTGACTTGCGACCTTCATGTCATGGAGATATCGGACTTCGATATCATTTTGGGCATGGACTAGTTGTCCACCCATCGAGCGATGATCGATTGTCATCAAAAGAAGGTAGTGGCTTAAGCGCCTGACAGAACACGTTTCTAGTTTAAGGGGGATAGGCAAGATTCCTTGCCTTCAACGAAATGTAGGACACGGTGGCATGATCAACTTATGGGTAGGGTAGCAAGCTTAATTTTAAATGAGGAGGATCAAGTATAATTTGAACTCCCGCGAGTAGTATGCGAATATGCAGACGTATTCCTTGAGGAATCACCGGGATTGCCACCAACCCGGGAGATAGACTTTAGTATTGAGCTACAACCTGGAACTACTCCAATATCTATGGCCCTATATCATATGACACTGGCAAAAATATGAGAATTAAAGACACAACTGCAAGAGTTGCTCGAAAAAGGATTTATTAGGCCAAGAACTTCATTAAGGAGAAGAGGCGTTCTGTTTGCTAAAAGGAAGGATGGGTCATTAAGACTATGCATTGATTACCGTCAACTCAACAGAGTCATAACCAAGAACCGGTACGCGTTCCCAAGGATTGATAATCTTTTTGATCAACTTAGAGGCTCAAAGTATTATTCAAAGATCGATCTTAGGTTGGGTTACCATCAACTACAAGTCAAGGATGAGGATATACCAAAGACTGTCTTTTGAACCAGATATAGTCACTACGAGTTTATAACAATACCCTTCGGACTAACCAACGTGCCGGCAGTATTTATGAGCCTAATGAACAAAATCTTCACACCATATCTTGACCAGTTTGTAGTGGTGTTCATTGATGATATTTTGGTATATTCAAGGTCTGAGGAAGAGCATTAGCAACAATTAAGGATTGTTTTTTAAGTTCTTAGAGACAATCAGTTATATGCCAAGGTAATCAAATGTGAGTTCTGGTTAAAAGAAGTGAAATTCATAGGACATGTAGTGTCTGAGAATGGGATTGCAGTGGATCTAACCAAGGTAGAAGCAGTCTTAGATTGGAGACAACTGAAAACTGCGCCAAAAATTCACAATTTCTTGGGATTGGCTAGCTAGTACCGAAGGTTCATTCAAGATTTCTCCAAACTAGCCAGACCAATGACTTGTTTGACGCAGAAGGGAGTAAGATATGAATGGGATAAAGCTTGTGAAAAATCCTTCCAAGACCTAAAGAAAAGATTAACTAGTGCGCTAATTTTGATCATCCCAGAATGAGAAGTGGGGTACACTATGTATTGCGATGCGTCTAAGAAAGGGTTAGGCTACATGCTCATGCAAATTAGAAATGTATTCGCATATGGTTCCAGGCAGTTGAAACCACATGAGCTAAACTATCCAATGCATGACTTGGAATTGGTGGACGTAGTTTTTGGTCAAAAGTAATGGTGACATTACCTATATAGGAAACAATTTGAGATTTTCACAGATCACAAGAGCTTGAAGTATCTATTTACACAGACTGACTTTAACTTGAGACAGAGACGGTGGATGGAGTATCTTGAGGATTTCCAGTTCACTCTTTCATACCATCCCTGTAAAGCCAATGTAGTGGCAGACGCGCTGATTCGCAAGAGTAGGGGAATGATAGCTAAATTAGCTGTAAAGGAATGGGATATGGTTAAGACGCTTAATGAATTTGGAATTTAGGTAAAGACTCAAAACACGAAGGTATACCTTGGTGCATAGAATGTGATGCCTAAGTTAATAAGTGAGATCATGGAGGCCCAGAAGCTTGATCAAGAAATAGCTTATGTTAAGACACATCTGGAATCAGGAGAAGCAATGCTCAATTGGGCAATTCACCCCAGCGGGAGTTTAAGATATCAAGGTAGATTGTTTGTGCCAAATGATGAGTTGCTTAGAGAAAAAGTACTTAAGGAATGTCATCATTCTATATTTGCGGTACATCTAGTATTGGTGGAGCAGAATAAAGAAGGATGTGGCTAAATTTGTAGCAAGATGTCTAACATGCGAGTAAGTGAAAGCAGAACATCAAAAACTAGGAGAAACATTGCAGGCCCTGCCAATAGCTGAATGGAAATGGGAGCACATGGACTTTGTGACTGGGTTGCCCAAGACACCCAAAGGACATGATATTATATGGGTAAGAGTGGATCACCTCACAAAGTCAGCACATTTCTTACCTTATAAGATAATTGACACTTTAGAGTCTATGTACAAGCTCTACCTTAGGAAAATCATTCGACTACATGGAATTCCTGTATCCATTTTATCGGATCGCGATCCACGATTCACCTCTCATTTTTGGGGGAGGTTGCAAGAAGTTTTGGGTATTGAGTGATGTTTTAGCACCGCTTTTCATCCACAGACCGATGGACAATCTGAGTGCACCATCCAGATACTCCAAAATATGCTGAGAGCTTATGTAATGGATTTTCAAGAAAGTTGGGAGCGACACCTACCTTTAATTAAATTCTCCTATAACAACAGTTTTCAAGCTAGCATTAGTATGACACCTTTTTAAAGCATTGTATGGCGACCTTGTAGATCACTGATTTGTTGGACTGAAATAGGTGAAGCAAATCTAATAGGACTCGAACTTGTCCTAGAGATTACTGCAAAAGTCAAACTGATCCGACAACTGTTAAACACTACTTAAGACCGTCAAAAAAATTTCGCAGATAGGAGGAGGAGACTATTGATGTTCGAAGTAGGTGACCACGTGTTCCTAAAAGTGCAACCTAGGCACGGGATCGTATGTTTTGGAAGGAAAATGAAGCTATCACCATGGTATATCTGACCATTCGAAATACAAGAGACGGTGGGCGAAGTGGCATATCGACTAGCTCTACCCCCGTAGTTAGCAGGGATATACAACGTCTTTCATGTATTTATGTTGCGAAAATATGTTGTTGATCCATCGCACGTCATCAGTTGGGAAGGAATCAATCTTGACAAGGATGTTGCCTTTGAAGAAGGACCTGTAGCAATACAAGATAGTCAAGAGAAGAATCTTAGGGGCAAGAGAGTCTATTTAGTAAAAGTGCTTTAGCATCATCAAGGAATTGAAGAGTCTACTTGGGAACGCAAAGATAGGATGAAGGCAAACTACCCTCAACTGTTTGAAAGCGATGTCTAGTTAAATTTCAAGGATGAAATTGTTTTAAGGGGGATAGATTGTGAGGCCACTGAAAATTTTATTTTCTTAAAAGTCCCTTACTTTTGAAATATTGTAATGAAGACCCTTGATTTCCTAAATAATTTCAAATTTAACCCTAAGAAGCGAAAACTCGCAAACCCTAATTGATTTCAGTAACTTAGGAATCATTTCTAATACCTTAATACTGATTAAACGACTCCCTAAATATGGAATTACCACTTGAAACCTTGGATTTTTCCAGTTTTCATCATGTTTGTTGAATGATAGCCTTTTTATTCGGAATAAGAAATCTAAACCGAATTAGATTCTCTAACCCTAATTTAGTTTAATTCTACACTTAAATAAATGTTCCAATTCATAAATTAAATCCAAAGCCCTCACATTTTTATTAAATTACTAATTGACCCGAAATTAATACTATTATATATATATACTTATACCTTTAAACCTATTTAAATAAATTATACACTACATTTTGAAATTTCCATCAATTGTTCACAAGAAAAAAAAAATCCTTTCAAATCCACCCCACATGACCGGCCACCACTGCAACAAATTGCACTTTTGGCGACTAAAAATGGTTTTTATCGACTAAAATTTTTGATTGCCTACTTAGTCGCTGAAGACTTGTTGGGAAACGTAATTGGTGACTAAAAAAAATTTAGTCTCCAAAAGTAATAAATTGCCGACTATTTTTTTAGTCACCAAAAGCATTGAAATAAAATTAAATATCACATTTTCAGCGACTAAATTTTTAGTCGCCAAATAAGTTTTTTGTCCATCATATTTTTTTAGCTACTAAACTTATTAGTCGCGTAAAATACGATTGTTTTTGGCTATTAAACTTTTAGTCACCAAAAGCCAAAAATGTTTTAACTACTAAATATTGTATTCGCCTAAAGGTTGATTACTTTTTCGATACTAATATTTTTGTGCCCTAAAGTCTCACTGTTTTTCTCTGCTAAACTTTTAGTCGCCAAAATTTTTTTTGTTGTCTAGCTTATTTTTTTTAGCTACTAAATATTTTACTAGCCTAAAGTCTGATTGGTTTTTGGCTGCTAATTGTTTAGTCACCTAAAGTCTGATGGTTTTTCTTACTAAACTTTTAGTCGCCAAAAATCTTTTGTTGTGCATCTTATTTTTTTCAACTACTAAACAGTTTAGTTGGCTAAAATGTGATTTTTTTGTGGCTACTAAGCTTTTAGTCACCAAAAGCTTGTTTCATTGTCTTTTTTTTTTTTACCTATTAACTATTTGGTCGCTAAAACATGTATTTCCTTTTCCACTACGAATTGTCATATCAAGCCAAAAACATAAATTAATGTTTTCTCTCAAAATTATAATTTCTCCACAACCTCTATGTATTTCGTGCAACCTATAATATGTATATAAACAAAACAATACGTATATTATTAATCATTCCACAATTTGCATCTATTTTGCTTCCAACTCTCCAAAAAGAAATAGCTTTAAATGTCAAATTCCATACAAACCAACTATTGTCCAAACTAAAATAATAATTCCATACAAAACAGAGAAGCATACAAAATCAAGCCCTCCGTATACAAAATATATATTTAGTACCATACCAAATGGCCATTTGGCGTAGTACAAATTACCATCGTAATCTGTACCACAACAAAAAGTAATCTATATACCATGCCACTGAGTGTCAATTCGATACCACAAGTTATATATATGAGTAATAGTAATCTACACAAAAGTAGAGGACGACAAAATTAGCAGGAATATACAAAAGTGTAAATTGCCTTCCATACGTAAAAATGGATTATCCACAAGTCCACGCCAAAAGCCATCTACAAAAAAATATAAAAAAATAAAAAATTTGCACCCATTAGAAAATCTCAGTTGAATCAGCCATACAAATAAGTTTTTAACATTCAATTAAGTTAGGTTCAACCTATGAAGGATTGTTTGGACATAAAATCACACACACACACACACACACACACATATATATGTATGTATCATGAAAGATTTGATTTTTTTCTTTTTTGGATAAATATATGTTTCATGAATGTGCACTTGTTTCAAGTTTGAATTTAATTCCCCATCGACAAAATAACACAAGTTAATCAATCAATATTACTCTCCACTACGATGCTTATCTTTGTTTACATCATACAGTGAAAGAGTATTAGATTAAAAAAATAGTAACTATGAATAATCAACATCCATATCATGTAGAATTTTTATCGTAAATAACAAATAACTAATGTATTTTATTTTCTTTTTATCCCAAACGAACAAGGTGCCTTTGCGTTTCTAAAAGTTGAAATAAGTCTCAGTCCATAAAGCTTGATTCAGCTTGTCCAAACAAACAAGGTAGTAGTTTTTGCAAGTTGAAAATATGTTATGTTTTTTTTCATGTCATGTTGTGCCTATTTGCATAAATGATTCTGCAAGTAAATGCCATTCATACACTGATAATGAACCATAGAGGGGGTGAAGCAGAATTACTAGCTACCAGCAGTGGCCGCCATGTTTTGACGAGCAGCAGAGAGGAAATGGAGCTTCTATATGTAGGGTTCTGGCATGTTGGTGACCCCCTTGATGTGGGATGATAGCATGTTGTGGGTTAGCAGCCTCATCTCTGTGTGTGTGTCATGCCCATCATTGTTGCAGACATGGTGTTCGACGAAATGTCCCAAAAGGATTTTGGGTTTGCTTCGGCGAGGTGGTGAAGAAGAGTGAAGGTATGTGTAGAAAATTCTAGTGGACTAGGTTGAGGTCCGGCGGGCGGCCAAGGCGAGGTTGCCGTCCGGCGGTGAAGCGAAAAATACTAAGTTCTTAACCTTGCTCTGATACCATGTTAAAATAAATGTATAGAGAAATAGAGAGAATGAATTATGTATTGATTGTATTATTGATTGTTGTATTGAATGTTTACAATGATTCCTATATATAGTAGAGTAGGTAGGTAGGTAGTAGGTGGAGTAGGTGGTAGTAGGTGGTAGTGGTAGGTGTGTAGTAGGTGGAGTAGGTGGTAGTGGTAGGTTTTAACAAGACCAAACAATTTACAAGTGCCTAGCAACATCCACATACGAAAAGAAACGGTCTTTGAGCGATTTTCTCAAACACTTGACATATAAGTACAAACCCATCTCAATTCATTGGCATTCATGCCACCCATTTCAAATTTGTGTACAACAAGTGAACTTTCAGAAATTTAAAAAATGAATTTCAATATAAAACATTGGTCCAACTCAATCCAAAAGCAAATGAGAGAAAGGAGACAAACCCAGTTCTTTGTAGACCTTGTTCTTGTCCTCCATAGGCTGAGAAGCTCGAATTGTTGAAGATTGAAATGGGCAAGCATTGAATTTGAAACTTCTTGAAGCTTTCCATTTTGGGGTGAATGAAGCATTTGAATCAACTGTCCATACAGATACTGATTCAGCAGCTATTGTAGCCATGGAAGAGCAACCGAGTCACTCTTCTCTTCGAAGCTCGACGGTGTTTCGGCCTGCAACTCTGCCAATCTGCTTTTCAATTTTTCATTTTTATTTTTCAAATACACAAACAAGAGGGCGTGCAGTGGCCACGAACACAGAAATAGAGAGAGACTCTGCTATGCTAGGGTGCACAAATTAAACATAATCCCACAACCCAATTAATTTAATTTCTAAGTTGGTTATTTTAGTTAGTTATTTTAATTTTTGATTATTTTAATAGGTTAAAATTTTGTGTTTAAAAAGATGATTAGATTTTTTATGATTAGATGTGATGTTTATGAAAAAAAGTGAAATAATTATTAATTTGATGTGATATTTTATCTTATTAATTATTTTAACATATTTTACTCTCTTTTTTTTTTGTGGTGAATTTTAACTTAAAAAGCCAATTTTTAACCTTTTGACCTTGTTTGTTTGTTTGGTTTTTTTTTTAAAATCATCAATGATAAGATTGTATTGGTTCTTACTTTAATCCAAACCTACATATATATTATTTAAATTTGGCAGTAGCCTTCCCCCGTCTCAGATTAAACTAGAAAGTATTATTGGTTCATGGGGCTCATTACAAGTCCCGTTTCAATAATTCAAACAGTTTAATATGTAAAACTTGTTGAGTACTATATGTTTATAAAAAATCATATTGATCGGATATCGATAGCTATCTCATCGGATCAGTTTTCCATCAACTGTTATTATTTTTTCACCGTCTATTTTTTTTTTTATACAAAACTGATTTGATTACGTAACTAATAATATCCGATCAATGTGATTTTTTATATGCATATAGTACTTGACAAGTTTTATATATTGAACAGTTTAGATTATCTAAACGGGACCTATGCTGAGCCCTTACGGTCCCAACAGTACTCTTCAATTTGATCTGAAACTAGAGGAAAGCTATGCCACTATTTATTTTGAACCAAGTATTTTATAGTAATTTTTTTTATTTTATTGAGAGCTCGTTTGAAAAGTCCATCTAGGCTAAAATAGTTATATAAGACAAAATATAATATTTTAGTTAAATATGACAAAATATCACATCCAACTCATAATCATTTTATTTCTTCTCTCACAAAAGTTAAAAAGTTAAAAATCTATCCCAAACGAAACTTTGTAACTCCAGGCTAAAATAATTAAAAAGTCAAAACGCAAACTCACATCTTAAACGAGTGCATTATTGAATTTAATTTATTTATTCTAATTAAAAAAACAGTTCTAATTGATACATATATTAATATGTGTTTAAGAGGAATGATGATTAATGTGTGTTTAGTATTAATTAATTTACTTATTTTCTACATTAGATTAGCTTGTCTCAAACTAGAAATCTATAATTGATCAGGATGAGATTGAGACTACATGTATATGAAGAACAATATGAATTCATCATAAAACTTACAACAATTTAGTAGCAAAAATATGCACTCAAGAAGTATATTTAAATATACATAGATAGTAATATTGACTTATGGTAACTAGAAATTGCAGATATATATATGGAGAGAGAGGGAGAGAGAGATTTTACCGTGAAGTTATAGTGAAAGTCTGTTAAAGAAAATTATTGGGGATATGTACTTGTGATGATCTAATGTGGACTGTGTACATCAAAAGAGAGCACAAATGTGATGAACTAAGGAAAAAAGTGAATGACGAACTCAGGTTCTTGATGGCGAAACATGGGTGTTTAACAAGGTTTGAATATGGCTGATCTTTCAAGTTGAGAGAGGGAGAGAGAGAGAGAGAGAGAGAGAGAGAAAGAGAGAGATAGAGTATCATTCTTAACTGGGTTTAATATGGCCCCCCACACATACAGACATACACACACACACACACAAGCTTCCATACAGTTAACTATTGGCAAGGGCGTGAAAATAGATCCTACTTTTCAATGTGCACAGTGCGCACCCTATTGCTCAGATATCAACCCAAAACATACAGGAAAATGCTAACATAAATTACAAGAAAATGCTATGAACCTATGGTTATTTTAACCCCCAACAGTTTGTAGCTTTGTCATGAAATGTAGAGTCTCATAACAAAATGAAGGGCAAAGTACACTTGTAATTTCATTTTGAATGGCCTATTCCATACGAAGTTCAAAACTACATCATAAAATTTAACTCAAAATACTGACAAGGTTAACACTTACTCCATTTACCTTTATATTTGTCTTAGAGTTTAATCATCACATATTGTGATAACCCCGACCTCCGTAATATTATATTCAATTATTTCAATAAGCTTAATTGCATGAATGTGTGTTTAATTATGTGATTATATGCTTAATTTTGCGATTATCTGCTGATATATGGAATATCTATTTGCTTATCAACTTATAATCAGAAATTGAAAACCCAAACGGCTTCAGAAACCAAAATTGATTGGCCCAATAGGCTAATTAGAATATTTAGAATTTTATAGGAACTTTAATTGAAATTTGATTTGGATCAAAATAATTAGAATAAAGTAATTAGAACTAATCAAAATTGAGTGGGATTAATTATTCCTAAGCAAGCTTAATTAGCCTAAGCTAATTACAGCCTATATAGGGCCTTAATCATGTTTGAGCTCATATTTTACAACACTTGGCTGAGATTTTAGAGGGAAAGTGAGGGAGAATCAACTCTAGAGAGAGAGAGAGAAGAGAATTGTAGAGAATTTGTGGAAGACTTGAAGATTTGAGCTAGGATTGCACTTGAACTCAATTCTAGGTATGGAAACCACACTTAATTCTTGTAGATAATCTATATAAGGAATGAATTCACCAAGTTTTGAGACCATTTGCATGAATTTAGGAAGTATAAGCCAGGATTATCTTTATTATGGAGGAATTGAGCATGATTATGTACATACATGCATGAATCATCATTTTTAGGTTGAATTTCATGAAATCTTCCACATGCATGAAGCTATACTTGACATTTTTTAAGGTATTCCATAGATCTAACATTTCTCATCTCATGCATGGGAGTTTTGAATAGAAAAGAGTGTAATTCATGTCATGCATGGTTTCAACCTTATGATTTAAGCTTGATTTTGGAATTTGGTTCATGATTTGGAGTAATTGATTTCAAATTGAGGATGTTTTCATGTTACATAATGTTTTTCCATTTTTTTGTACCAAGCTTGCAAGCTTTGAACCGTTGAATTCATGTTTTGAGCTTCAAACACAGTTCTAGAAATTTCAGAATTTGACTAGTTCACTAAAACGAAGAACGTGTCGCTCGAGCGTAAAATTTAAGCAACTAGAAGTTTTGTAGACAATTACATGGTGGCTCGAGTTGTAAAACTTGCGCTTGAGCGAACCCTATTTTGTGTTGCTCATGGCTTGAGCGACAAAAAGTTGGCTCGAGCCTAAAAATCGAGCAACCAGTACATTTGCAGAGTTTTGCAGACCGCTCGAGCGACCAAAGTTGCGCTCGACCAAAGACCCTGTTTTTAGCAAATTTTCACTAACTCTTTTAAGTGTATACTTGCCTCCTTATATCATTTCAAGTACTCTTCGGCACCAATTGGACTCATATAATCATGGAATAAGTTAGAAACATATAAGAATAGTTGAATTAAAGTGAAATGGTTATTTAATGGTGCTTTAATTGTGTATTTGTTATGTGTTTTGTTTAGGTGGACGTTCGAGGCCTAGCATCGATAGAACCCACCGTGAGTAGTAACTTTATAAAGATATGTTCAAGTTATCTTTATTTTCAAAATTGTTACTGTTCTCAGAATCTATATATGATTGATTGAATGGTTTATTGAAATGTTATATTCTTATGAATGAATGAAGTTTCCTTTGAAATTGTAATCATGGCAACCTTTAGTGATGCTCTTGCTTGGGGGATATAATACCAAGACCCAATGATTAATAGGCCCTCGCCCGGGAAAAACAATACTGTGGCCTATTGTTTAATAGGCCCTTGCCTGGGGGAAACAATACCACAGCGCATTGGCCCTCGCTCGGGGGAAACAATACTGTGACCCATTGGAATAATTGAAACACAGAGATTTCTGATGTTAGACCCATGTGGTCACGTTGAATATAGAACATTGATTGACCCTTGTGGTCCCATTGTTACTGATACATTGTTACTCTATTGGATGTGTCATGTAAATGGATTGAAATGGCTATTTATATTGAGATTTGATTAGAATTGGAAATTGATATTGGAATTGTTAACGAATTTCATTCATAGAACCTCTTTATTCTGTTATTACTCACTGGGCTCTAGCTCACTATTTATATGTATATGTAGGTGAGTAAGTTGAGCATCAAGGATAGAAAATGCCTCGAAGTCTACCCCTTTTGTTAGCCTTTTGGAGAGCTTTTGAAAAGGAGCCAACTTGAGCTTGAGTGGAGCCAAGCAAAGTCTAAACCTCTTTTGTTATGAACTTATGTTTTGTAATTTCATTTTGGTTTGTGTATAGCATTTTTTTTTTTAAAGTATAAATTGTGGAGTTTTGTTTTATGGAATAGATGTTTTAAAGTATTGTGATGTATGTACTTAAAGAATGGTTGCACAACTTTAATGTGAAGTCTTTTTATATAAGCCCTGCTCAATGGATTATTTTCAAGTCTTATCTTGCTTCCGCTATGCCTCGCAAATTAATTTAAAGATGTTTGGTTAACAGAGGTCGTAGGTAATCTATGATTACTGGCCAGTCATGATACTAAACCTATAGGGGCAAGTTTGGGTCATGACACATATGGTCCTTTTTCAACTAAGTTTAACACGTAGTTGGGTCTAGCTTCAACGTACGTGTGCTAATTACATTCTGTATGTTACCATAGGTCTCATTTATCACGAGGATGTTGCCCGTGATTGTAACAACCCTGATCTGTAATTAATTGCTAATCCGTAATTGAGAATGCTAACTAAGTGTTTAGAATGGAATTATGTGTTAATTGTGTATTTTGTATGCTATTTAGCTTTCTATCTGTTACTCGTAGAAATATCTGTCCGAATTTCTATTTTGGTATGCGAATTGAAGGCCTTATTGGCATCTGAACATGAAATTGGTTACATCAATATGTTATTCAAAATTTTTAGAATCATATGGCAAATTTTATTAAAAAAATTGATTCAATTTAATTAATTAAGTTGTGTTTGATTGGCCAAATGTTCTAATTATTGTAATAAGCCATCCTAACTATATAAGGTCAATATAAGCTTATTCTTGAGCTCATTTCTTTCATTCCTTAGTGCTAAAATTTGAGATTGCATTCTAGAGAGAGAGAGAGACTCCATTTTAGAGAGAGAAAGTGTAGATTCAAGGTAGAAGTTGAAGATTTTGCTAGAATAGCTCAAGTTTTGCAAGAATCTAGTGTATTTGAAGGCTTTTGGTGAGCATCTAACCCTTAATTCTTGAAGATCATATGATTTAGAGTTGAATTCATGAACTATATGAGATTTATTGCATGTTTTTAGTTAAAGAACGCCAACAAGAGGAAGTAGCTTAACATGCATGTATAGTTTTGACATGATTCTTTAGTTTTGATCATGAATATGTTGTTTAAATTGAGTTTTGAAGCTATATTTCACATGCATTCTAGAATTGTGTTAGTTTGAAGTTAATCTCCACAATTTGCAAGCTTTGAAAAAGAATTTTAAGTTGAATGTTTCATGCATGGTCATTGGATTTTGAATTCTACCATCCATGATTATAATTATGAATTACTTGGCACATGCATGTTTGAATTATCATGTTAAAAAGTTTGATTTCATGTTTTGGAAATGAATTTTGTACATGCATGGAACTTTTGAGTTTAAATTTTCTAAAGACATGAGTTTTGAGAAAATGGTTTGTCAATCCTTCCATGCGAAAGCTGTGAAATCAATTTTGGGAAATGCTTGTGATTTTGAGCAAATGATTTATGAGAGGTCATGTATTTAAGTTTTCTAACATATTTTCATAATTATCAAAGTGTTTTCAAGAGTTTGGAATGGCGAAGGAAACTTTTACATGTTTGAAATGCATTTTTGAAGCTCAAAACCGTTTCTGGAAAACCCAGAAAATACACAGACCGCTCGAGCGAACGTTACGACCTCTCAGTACTTTTATAGTCTTTACAGACCCCTTAAGCAACCAAATGGTGGCTTGAGCAAACCCTTTGTAATTGTCAGACCTCGAGCGACAAAGCTGTTAGCTCGAGCGTACATTTCTTCTATCCAGTACTTTTGCAGACAAAGCAGTCCGCTCGAGCGACCAAAGGTGCGCTTAAGCAGCTAGGCCAAATTTATCACATTTTGTTAAGTTCTTCTGTGTTTATATTTTTGTTCCCATCTTCTTTTAAGCATTCCTAGGCATCAATTATGTTTTATTGGGAAAGTAAGAAGCCAACATAAGCATTTGGATTAGATGATTAGAAAGATAAAGAATGAGAAGACTAAGAACTTAAGTAAGGAAAGACTAAGCCTTATTAGCTATATGAATGTGTAATAATGAGACATGTTTTGTGCTATGTACATTTGTGCTTGTAGGTCAAGACTTGAAGACTAACCAACCATTTCTGGAAGCCCACTTTGAGTAACATTATTGTAAAGATATGTTCGTATGAATTATGTTCCAAATGTGATTTGATAAGTTATGATTTTTGAAATGATATTTGTTTAGTGAACAAATGTCCTATGTCTGAAATCTATCATGGCATCCATAGATAGTCCCAAGTCATGGGGAACAGCATGTTAATGCGGGTCCATGACATATATGTTATTACGATATCTCGTTAGCCACTTGTCAAAGTGGTGATGTGTTTAATCGGTATCCGGAATCGATTACTCTAGTCGGATGACGATGTGAATATGTTCTATTGGATGTACCATTATTATGTTCGGATATAAGAATGATTATGTTATGATCTGTTTTATGATTATGAAATGTTCGAAATTCGTTCACTAACCTCTTTACCTTAATGTTATTCACTAGGCTATAGCTCATTGTTTGTATATATATGTAGGTGAGTGAGTGTAAGATCAAGCTTGATGGCTTCTATCTAGTTCTGTTTTGTCAAGCTAACCATTGCGCCTCACGAGGAGGTTCCTGAGAAGATGTGTTATGATCAAGTCTTAAACTTGTTTTGTATTTTGTTTATTTTATTTACAGGGCTAAGTCCCCTTTTGTTTCATATGTATATGGTTGGTGTAAGAATGATGATGATGATTATATGTACATAAGGTTTAAAGATTTTTTCTCATATAAGTCTGCACAGCTCAATGGACATTATATTTTATGTATTAGCTTTCATTAGCCCCTTATTTTGTGATATTGTTAAGAGGCCTTCGGTAATCTTAGGATTACTGGCTAGTCAGGACGCTAAACCTATAGGGGCGGGTTTGGGTCATGACAGTGACATACATATAGTGGTTCGGGGGTTGTTTTGCATTTTCGCCCCTCGAATGCCCTTTTTGGACTAAGTTTAAGGCATTTTCGGCTCTAACTCCCAACTTACGAGTGGTAATTACATTTCTTCTCTTGCTATAGGTCCTATTTGTCACGAGGAAGCTAGCTGTGACATGAATACAATGGCTTGGGGCGTGTTTTGCATTTTCGCCCTCTGAACGCCCTTTTTGAACTAAGTTTAAGGCATTTTTAGCACTAATTCCCAACCTAGGCGTGCTAATTGCATTCCGTCTATTACCATAGGTCCTATTTGTCACGATGAAGCTAGCCGTGACATGCATATAGTGTTTTGGGGGCTGATTGGCTTTTTCACCCTTGTAACGCCCTTTTTTTACTAAATTTAAGGTGTTTTCGACTCTAACTCCCAACCTAGGCATGCTAATTACACGCCATCTGTTGCCGCAGGTCCTATTTGGCATAAGGATGCTAGCTGTGACATCCATATAGTGGTTAGGGGACTGTTTTACATTTTTGCCCTTGAACGCTCTTTTTTGACTAAGTTTAAGGCGTTTTCGACTCTAACTCCCAACCTAGGCATGCTAATTACATGCTGTTTGTTGCCATAGGTCCAATTTGGCACAAGGAAGCTGCCTGTGACATCCATATAGTGATTCAAGGGCTCTTTTGCATTTTCGCCCCCCAAATACCCTTTTTCAGCTAAGTATAACTCCCAACCTACTTGTGCTAATTACATGTCGTCTGTCCCCACACATCTTATTTTTCATAATGAAACTGCCTGTGACATCCATAGAGTGGTTTGGGGTATATTTTGCATTTTTGCACCCTGAATAGGCTTTTTTGACTAAGCTTCAGGTGTTTTCGACTCTAACTCCCAACCTATGTGTGCTAATTTCATGTCGTCTATCTCCACACATCCTATTTGTCACGAGGAAGTTTCTTGTGACATCTATAGAGTGGTTCGGGGGCATGTTTGCATTTTCGTCCCTCAAACGGCATTTTTCAACTAAGTTTAAGGCGTTTTCGACTAAGTTCAAACCTTAAAATCCTAAATTTTTCATTATTATATATGTAAAAGAACATAATTAATCCCATATATGTTTTAACACAACATATTTTCACTTTTTTCCTTAGGTTCAATTAGTATAATGATTGAGCTATGGGATTTCAAGACACAAGCATAATATCAAAACAATAAAAACCTTTAAATACACACACCCCTTCAAAATACAAGGAATGAGTTCAGCAGCATTCCCATACCATTGTAGCAACCTTTGTTGAACCTTCCAATAAGGCATGAGTTCAAAGTAAGTACATCTCATCTTCCCAAATGGGTTCACTGAAGCAACATCTGCTACTGGTGATAACTGGAAAACCTCCAATATGATGCATGTGACACTTGAACAAATGTAGTGGTCTCAGAACAACTGTCTGTGTTGTGTGTGCACAGAGGTGGCACCCTTATTATCAAACATATGATTGATGTTAGCATTCCCAGAAAACACATATAACTAGTAGGGTGTAGACACCCCATTTTTGACTGACCTTAAGACCTAGACGTCATCGATTGAGCGCTCGGTGATAGTGCATGTTGTGATTGTTTCGAGGTTTCAGAGTTTTGGCTGAGAGCCTTGCCTCCGGGCCTCGGAACTCTTTGTGATTTGGCTTGGTTTGCGGACCAACCCTTGTTTTCCTTGCCCGAGGGAGGGAGAGGTCTTGTAGACCGTCTCTTTGTGGTCATAGACCACTTTTTGTGGTCGTAGGCCACTTTTCCCGTTTGGAGACTAGTTTCCAATTTTCTGAGCCTTCGGCCGTGCGCCTTGTCTCGGGACCGCTTAACGTTCTCCGTTTGGCGTGGTTTTTGGACCACACCTTGTTTCCTTGGCCTAGAGGGCCGCTGTGGTTTGGGAGACCACTTTTGTGGTCGCATACCACTTTTGATGCCCGGAGACTAGTTTTCGAGGCTTTCAGCCGTGTGCTTTGCCTCCCGATCTCTCACCTTGCATCCGTTTTGGTTTGTTTTTGGTACAAACCTTGTTTTCCTTATTTGGAAGGTGGTACAAGGGTGGGAGACCACTTTTTCTCCTTGGAGACCACTTTTCCTTCTGCCAGCCAGTTTTCTGGTTGGATAACTGGCTTTCTTGGTCTTTAGGACACCTTTTCTGGTCATCCACCACCTCATTAGCTTTCTTTCATGCTCTAGACCTCTCCCACCCTTGGCCGGCCAGTTTGTGTTCTAGGAGACCACTTAAATTGGTCGGCCGACCACTTAAGTAGTTGGCCGACCACGTTAAGTGGTCGGCCACTTTTTGGAGATATTTTCCTCCAGCTGGCACAGTTGGAGGGCATTTGGGGTATCCTCCATACACGTGTATGAAGGGATTTGTTTGAAGCTTAGCTTCTCCAAGAAGCTTTGCCTTTTTGTTTCTATAAGAGGGAGGCTCCTCCTCCCTTCTCTAGGTTCAAAGAAAAAACTCCCTTGAGTTATACATATAGCCTATATCTATACTTCTTCATTTTGCTCTTGTTTTGTGTTCAAAAGTGTTGTTTTGTCTTACTTTTTCACACAAACACACACTCAAACACCTTTCTTGTGTTGCTGAGGCTTCTTGAAGTTGGTTTTGGTGTTCTTGGGTTGGTTTGAGCTTGAAAACCTTGCTGGAGTTGCAGTTATAAAGGAGGTCTTCAAGGGTGAGTCTTTAGCCCTTAAATTCCCCATTCTTGCTTAAGCTTTTAGCCCTTCTTGCATCTATTTTTAAGATTAACTCTTAACTAGAAAAGGTTCTGGTTTTGCTTGCTTAAAATAGTTGTTTAAGGTCACTTTTTCATTTGGGGTGATTTACCCCCTCTTAGGCATTGTTAGGCCTCGTTTTGAGCCATCCCTTTAAGCTTTTGTTGAAGCCTTTGCATGACCTTTTTACCACTGAAATCTAGAGGATTTTCAGTGGTGGAAAGGTGGTTTTGGTGTCCTAAATAGGAGAGGGTCATCCCCTCTCCTTGTATTGTGTTTACTAGCTTCATATGCCTCATGTTTGAGCACCTTTGTTAAGCTTGTGTTAGCTTGTTCTTAGCTAGTATTTGTGGTTATTTTGCTGAGGCTTACCACTTTTTTTACTTGCTTTGGTCACTCCATGCATGGTTAATACACTTGTAGTGTAAATCTCTTAAACTAGCTTTGTATGTTTCTTGGTTTGAGTCCATTTCCGCATGTATTTGGTGTTGTTTTACCATGTCATACCTCTGTTAGGGTTTGGTTTGGTTAGCCTTTCCATGCTCCATGCACTTGTAGTGTATTTCCATGAAATAGCCTAACATGCATCATGTTGTAACATGTCATCCTAGCATACTTTTGGCTTAACTTCATGAAGTTTTTGTCCATGTTTTAACATGCTTTAGCTCTAATTCATGTTGTCTTGGTCATGCATGACTTGCTTTGTATAGCTATGGTTCAATCTAGCTTGTTAGCTTTGTGCATCGAGTCCACTAGCATGCTTTACTTGGACTATTTGAATGATTTGGCATCATTTATAGTGTGATTTTAGTCCTTGTTTCATGCTCATGCACTTGCATTTTTTGCTATTTCAATGCGTTGGAGGGTTTGCCCCTTTATGTCTTAACATGAACCATTGCGTATGCCTTCATGCCTTAGCTTGCGAGCCATCATTTCAATGTATTTTTGGGGTTATTATGCCATGATATAACTCTGATTTTGTTTCTTAAGTCATCCCATGCTTGGTCTCAATAGGTGTAGTGTAATCCACCTTATTTGCCTTCTATGCATCATGCCTTATACCCCTCCATGCTAGCCTATTTTGGCTTCCTTCCATGCATGTTTTAGACTCATTTTAACATGTTCTAGGACTATTTTGGGTCGCCTTGGTCACATGCTTCATGTTTTGTATAGTTGTAGCACAAGTGTCTTTGCTTGCTTCAAGCTTTGAGCACCATTGCATGCTTCATTTATGTTGTGTACATGATCTGGCATCACCTAACATGACATTTTAGAGCATATAGACTTGCCATGTTTTCACTTCATTCACCCTTTGAGTGCCTCTAAGGGTTGTGCATTTTTGCCTCTTTTATGGCTTAGCTTGTATGCTTGCATGTCTAGGTATTTGAGCCCACATCTCAGCATGTTTAGGTCCTTGTTTTGACCTAATTAAGCTCTGTCCATGGCCGGTTCATGCTTTTGTGCCATGTATTGCATGCCTTCTTGGTAGTCCTCCTTGTTAGCTTTCATGCTTTAGGACCATTGCATGCTTTACTTGCTTTGTTTGAATGATTTGGCATCATTTCTTACCTCATTTCAGTGCACTTAGTGTTGTCACACTTGCACATTTGTCATTCTTTGAGCACTCTCGAGAGTTGTGCTCTTGGGCCTAGTTAAATGGCCAATGCATTGTGCATGCATACCATGCCTTTTGTGCCTTAATTTCATCACCAATGGCCACTAATTTGGGCATGACTGAGGTCTACCCTTATTGGTTTAAGTCCATTGATTATGTCATGTATATTGCATTGAGTATGTCATATTGTTTCATTGCATTAAGTATGCCATCTTACATTGCATTGTGCATGCCATGTGGTCCTTTGCATTGTGCATGCCTAGTTGTCCCTTGCATTGAGTGTGCATGTCCATAACAATGCTAAGTTGCCCTTGTAGCATTGCATTGTGCATGCATGCATGTGTTAGCATTGTTTGCATGCCATTTGCATTGGTAGTTTGACCATATCATATTGCATTATGTATGCCATGTAGTAGCATTGTGCATGCCATGCTATGTGTTGCATTGTGTTTGGAATAGGTGTTAGCCCAAACACGGGAAACGAGGGATGTTTCATACTTAAAGTGATGAAACGTGCCTTAATTCCCGGTCGCCGACGCCCTTGATCATACATGACAGAGTTCTAGGCCTTATGTGTTTACTTGTGCATTCATTTTCATATTGAATTGTGCAACTTCGCCTCTCGGCCATCATGCATTGAAATGCGCGATTGGTGGCCTGAGGGTCGAGAACCTACACTTCCTTGAATTCATGACATGATAGGGAGGGTGGTTGTGCACACTTATCTTGCAAATACATTGCCATGCCCTTTCTTGCTCTCTGTTGCAGCAAATTGCAGTTCAGTAGCAACACCTGGTCGGCTAGCTAGAAAAACTAGCTGGCCGACCACTTTTCTGGATTTTCAACAACCAAAAGTGGTCAGCAGGTGTCAGAGAGACCAAAAGTAGTCGACCACCCTCCCACAGGACTCCCAAGGTGAAATTTAAGCTTTCTAGAGCTTGGTGCAAGTTTCTGAGAGCAGTTGCAAACAGAGGCAAATTGGGGCATCGCATTGGATTTCCGAACAAGGCGACCGAGCATGCATCCAGTCTTCTCCCTCCGAGAACCTCCTGATTTACTGCTTTCCTTAGCTGTCATGCTTAGATAGCTTGCTTTTTCTTTGGTTTATACCTTTAATAGTTAATGTGTTTAGCTATTTAAATTTGTTTTGTAATAATTAGTTAACTAGGATTAGTTAATTAATTTGTTGTAGTAATTAGTTTAGTTAGCTTAGATAGGCTAGTTAGCTTTTTATTCGGTCCCTCCTTCGAGAGGGCGTATTGTTGTAATAAGCGTGCGTGTGTGTGATACATGTCTTCCAACCCCCATTTCTTTCTCCCTTTTACTTAACCGCTTATGATGGTTAGTTTTAGGGCATATTTCATTTAGCATACCTTATGCTCGCATGCGTGCATCCATTCATCCGTATTGTATGCACCGGGCTCGGCGCATCATACTAACTGCATTGTATTTCAATATCTATTTGAATACATGTACCTAGTTGCATTTCACATGACATTCTAGATAGTCGAGCCTATTTTAGTTGCATTTTCGCATGTGTTGCATTAGCCATCTTAACATGAACTAGGATCATGCATGATTTCTAACTAGTTCTTTGTTTTGGCTCGGAGTACACTGTGAGTGTTTACGCTTTAGCATACTGCATATGTGTTATCGATTACCATGGAAGCATGCTTGCCATGAGGCTAACTGCTTATTTGATTAACTGCCTGAATGCCCGTGGGTGAAGGTTGGATTGCTTGAATTGAAACAATTCATTGAAATCCTCGATTTAGCCTACTTGCGAGTAGCAAACTTCAAACCATGTCCAAACAAATGGATATGAAATGCTTTGTTCCAACTTAGGTGATCTAGTCTATCCTTGTTTGCTGCGCGCATAACATAGTAATTCTAGGTTAAATAACCGGAATAAGAACACGTGTTTTCAAAAACAAAATATCATGTTTAGTACAGGCCGATCTTTGATCGGGCGAGCGGGGGTTCTCATTACATGACCTTCCCCAATCGTACCCAAGTTCTCGGGCCGAGGCAACTTTGGTGATGACGGACACGTGGCCTTAGGCACGAATCAGGGTTTCCTAAATTCCCCCAAAATAAAATATTTAGGTGGTGACTCTATATCTGGTAAAGCAGTCCATGTTTGGCACTTCTTTATAAAAATCTGTTTTTCAAAACGATTTGCCAGATTTGGACTCTTTGGTGATTTATCGGTTTCACATTGCACATTGTGAGATTAGATTCAGAACCGTGACATTTGAGTCCAAACTGTAGTAGCTCGGAACAAAATGAGATTCGCGCCTCTCATTCAGGCGCGCGGATATTCGGAGAGTTCCTGGGAGCGCGTCTACAGTTTTTGGCGACTCTGCTGGGAATTTTAGAGAACTTGACTCGAACTCATGATATCTTGTTTTGACTACACTTATGTGTTTCTTTGCATTGCATTTGCATTAGTGCACCTAGGACACCGTGTTCGCCATCTGCTATTCCTGAACAATCTACTTGAGGCTGTATGCCATAAGGTTGACCGGTTACGGGCTCTGCCACGATGGGAACACAAACCCCGATTGTTACCGGGGCACCCTTCTGACCATTCGACCTAGTGCATATGGGAATCCGTAGTGACTATTCCAAACTAGGACAGGTTGCTTACCTGATCATAGGTTGTTTGAAACCGCTGTGTGCGTAGTGAGACCCTAGTTCCTGACAAAATAGGACAGGGAAACCCTACTCCAACATAGGGGTGTTTTGGCTCGCATTTGCTTGTTATGTGCTTTTAGAGCGCGCCTCTACAGGGAATGCATGTAGCAGTTTGCAAGTCTGGGTATCAGGGCTGAGGGCATCAGTGTTTGGGAATCAGTTTTATCTGAGGATATCAATTTTGGCATAGCAATTTGGGCAACAGCGATCAGTGTTTGAGAAACAGTGTGTTCAGCTTACAAATACCGACTATGTTGTTTGGCCAACTGTGTGTTGTCTTTAATTTATCTAGTTCATAACATAGCACACTGCACGTTCGGGTTGTTTGTTTATTTATTTTGCTTTATTTATCTTTTTGCAAGGTAGTTTAGCATAATTGCATCTGACTAAGTAGATATTCCCCAAGCACTCTGGGTCAGAGGTCGAAGACTTAATCGATCCAGGGATCTGATAGACGGACAAGCGGTGTTTCTTTCTTTACCCCCGATTGCTAGGCGGAGCTCAAAAAGGCGTAGTGTATCAGTACAGAGGTCGCTAGATCAGTGGTCCTTGAATAGTCAGGCTGAGGTCTCAGTTTCAACTGCAGAGGCAGATATACCGGTTGTTCAGTTAGATCAAGACAATATGGCAGGTCTAGAAGAGATGATGCGTCAGCTCCAGGAAAGTATGAAGGCCATGCAGCAGGATACTGCCCGTCAGGTAGAAGTATCTGCACGTCAAGTTGAGGTAGTCACCCAACAAGCAGAGTTAATTGCTAGACTACAACAGCAAACCGAGGCATCTGTTTCGCACGCACCCCCTCCCCTACCAAAAGTTCCCATACTAGGGGAGACAGCCAACGTCCAGGATGATACGGACATTCCAATCGAGCCGGCTCCGCCCCCAATCCTACCCCAACTATCCAAAGCACAGACCAACCTACCGGATTCTCCCATTGAGTTCAAGTTGGACCCCATAGCGTTAAAAGTGAGCAAGGTAGAAAAGCTGTTCAAGAAGTCTCAGGGTGTGAAGTCCATTCCGAATATTGAGGATGGGTATACCGACTCGGCCGTGACTCTACCGGACTAATTTAAAATGCCACACATCGACCGTTTTGATGGGTCTGGAGATCCTATGGTGCACCTACGACTGTTTTCAGATATCCTAAGGCCGATGGGCCTTTCCAGATTGCAGAAGCTTTCTTTGTTTGGCCGGACCCTGTTAGGTATAGCGGCCATTTGGTATGCAAAACTAGAGGACTCTGTTAAGAAAAGTTGGGAGGAGATGGCCGAGTCCTTCATAGCTCAATACTCCTATAACACTCAGATCGAGATCACAACTCGTGATCTCGAGACCACCAGGCAAGAACCGAAGGAGAGCTTCTCCGATTTTGTGACCCGTTGGAGGGCTAAAGCCTTGATGATGACCATCAGGCCCGTTGTTAAAGATCAGATTCGGATGGTTGTGCGCAACCTCCAGCCCAAGTTTATGCAAAAGATGATTGTTCTCCCCCTCCCCACCTTTGTAGACCTACACGAGATTGGGGTGCAGATCGAGGACGCAATGAAACAACGTCTAATTGACTATGAAAAAGAGCAGCCCAGGAGGGCATTCAACCACAGTACGAATGCAGGCACAAGCAGTGCAGCAGCTGCCAGATCTTCAGATGTGGGAATGGTCACCACCACCCCTCTCAAAACCCTTGCAGCTACACCCTTTACTGGTATGTCTAGAAGTAGCTCGCAAACAACCAGATATGCACCCAGAGGCCAAAGAACCTTCACCCTACTATACATGCCCTTGTCCAAGGCTTTGGGGGTTTTGATCAAGAAAGGGCACTTGAAGCCCCTAGAGCCGCGGTCATTGCCAGAAAAACTTCCTCCTACCCATAACCCAGCGAAGTACTGCGCCTATCACCAACAGTATGGTCACAAAACTGACCAGTGCTTTCGACTACGTCATGAGATTCAAGATCTCATAGACAATAGGGCTTACTACAGTTCGGACTCAATGTCACGGTCCTGTATCTAATCTCGCAGAGTGCAATGCAAGACCGATGAATCATCAAAGAGTCCAAGTTCGACAAATCATTTTGGAAAACAGATTTTTAGAAAGAAGTGCCAAACATGGACTGCTTTGCCAGATACAGAGTCGCCATCTAAATATTTTGGGGAAATTTAGGAAACCCTGACTCGTTGCCTAAGGCCACGTGTTCGTCATCACCAAAGTTGCCTCGGCTCGGGAACTTGGGTACGATTGGGGAAGGTCATCTATGAGCACCCCCGCTCACCAAATCAAAGATCGGCCTGTACTAAACATGATATCTTGTTTTTGAAAAACATGCGCTCTTATTCCGGTTAATTAGCTAGAATTACTATGTGATGCACACAACACACAAGTATAGACTAGATCGCCTAATTTGGAACAAAGCATCGCATATCCGTTTGTTTGGAAAACGGTTTGAGGTTTGCTACTCGCAAGTAGGCTAAAACACGGATTTCAATGAATTGGTCCAATTCGAGTAATCCAACCTTCACCCACAGGCATTCAGGCAGTTATATCACATAAGTAATTAGCCTCATGGCAAGCATGCTGTCATGTTAACATTCACATACATGCAAGATACTAAAGCATAAACGCTTACCTAGTACTACGAGCCAAAACAGGAAACTAGTTAGTAATCAATGCATGATCCTAGTTCATGTTAGCAATGGCTAATGCAACGCATGCAAAATGAAACTAAGATAGGATTGGCTACCCTAAGAATGGCATGTTAAATGCGACAACTCGATACACGTATTCAAGTTGGAATTGAAATACTATGCAATTAGTATGATGCGCCGAGCCTTGTGCGTGCAATACGAATGAATGTATGCAAACATGCTATCATAAGTATGTTAATTGAAATGTGCCCTAAGACTAACCATTGAAAGCAGGTAAGTAAAAGGGAGAAAGACGTGGGGTTGGAAGACATGCATCACACACACACACACTTATTACAAAATTCGCCCTCTCTCGGAGGGTCCGAATAAATAATACAAAACAAATAAATAATTAACTACTCTAGCTAATTAAATATTACAAAACCCTAAATTAATTAACAAATTAGTTACAAAGGGAGGCCGCTGCAGCCCCGCCTCTGAATTCTTGGATGATGTATGCTCGATTTGCCTCGCTTGGAAACCCATCGCCATGCCACTATTGCCTCTGTTAGCACTGTTCTGCACCTCTGAGAACTGTGAAAATACTTGGGATGCTTCTGAATTACTCCCTGATCATTATGGGATATCACCGGCCATAATGCAAGTCCACCGGCCACTGGAAGTGGTCACCGACCAAAAGTGGGGCCATCGGCTGGACTTTGGTAGCCGGCCGGCACTGAAGATGGCCGACCGGCCATCTCTTCCTGCAGAATCCTGTTTTGCTGCAGCAGAGGGCAAACAGAGCATGACAATGCATTTTCAAAGCAATGTATGCACAATCACCCTCCCTATCATGTTTAAGACTCAAGGGAGTGTAGTCCTCGACCCTCGGACCATCAATCACGCATTTCAATGCATGATGGCCAAAGAAGCCAAGTGTGCAACTCGATATGGAATGAAATGCACAAAACACATAAAGGGCCTCAACCTCTATCATGATTAATCAAGAGGCAAGGGATGCACACACAATACAATGCAACCTAGGCATGCAAGCAAACTAATGCAACATGAGCATGCAAGCAACAATGCTATACAAGGTAACTAGCATATAACAATATGCAAAGACAAGCATGCAAACAAGCATGTAACTTAACACGTATGCAAGATGGATGAACATGCAACAACATGTCAATAGGCTAACATTTAATAACATGCAAAGGCAAGTATACTTAGACCAATGTAATACATGCATGATGAATGTAACAAAGCAACACAAGCATGCAATAGGCAATAGGCAATAGGCAATAGGCATACAATCTAAACATGTGAACATGTATAGCATGCAACAACATGCAAAATGAAACAAACACGCAACAACATGGTGAGATGGACTTACACTAACATGGGTAGCTCTCAAGCATGCCAAAATCAGTGGCAAAATGTGTTGGGATGGTGGCTCGGAATGCACAAAATGAAGCTCATGCAATGGTCCATAAATGAGGCATACAAGCACAACTCTCAAACGCATTTAAATAGTGATAAATGCATGTGCATGACCATGAAACTTGGACTGAAATTACACTACAAATGATGCCAAATCATTGAAATAGGCCAAGTAATGCATACTAAATGACTCAATACATAAAGCTTACAAGCAAGATTGAACCAAAGCTATGCAAAACAAGTCATGGGTGACCAAGACAACCAAAATCAGACCTCAAACATACCAAAACATGGATAAAATATTCTTGAAGTCAAGCCAAAAGCATGCTAAAAAGACATGTCACAACATGACGCATGTTAGGCTATTTCATGGGATTGCATGGCAAGTGTATGGAGCATGCAGGGGCTAACCAAACCAAACCTAAACAAAGGTATGACATGATAAAATAAGCCTAAGAACATGCTGAAATGGACACAACATAGGCTAAAATGAGATGCTACTTCAAGGAGCATACAAAGCAAGTGTGTGTGATTTACACTACAAGTGTATGAGGCATGCAAGGGCCAACCAAACCAAGCAAAAACAGATCTAAGGCATGTTAAAACTACACCAAAAATCTACTGAGATGGCCCAGAAACAAGCTAGAAATACATGCTCAAACATGAGGCATACAAGACTAGTTTGCAAAATTTACACTACAAGTGTATAAACCATGCATGGAATGACCAAGATAGGAAAAAATAGTGGCATATGACAGAAAAATAACCACAAATACCAGCTAAGACATGGCCAACATGAACTTAACAAAGGTGCTCACATATGAGGCAAATATGACATGTATTGAAGACAACAAGGAGAGTGGATGGCCCTCTCATTCTTAGGACCTCAAAACACCACCCCTACCACTGAAATCCCTCTGGATTTCAGTGGTGAGAAGGCCAATACAAGGTGGTCCCGAAGCTCACAAAAAAGGCACAAAAATGAGGCCAAACAAGGCCTAAGAGGGGGTAAACAACCCCAAACACAAAAGTGATCTTAAACAAACTTCAAAAGAATAGAAAAAAAGAACTTTTATCAGTTATAAGTTAAGCTCAAAATAGCATTCAAGATAGGCTAAAAGTGTGTGCAAAAATGGGGAATAAAGAGGGTAGTTCTCACCCTTGATGCACAGCTGCAAAACCAGTAGGTTCTTGGACCAAGAACCAACTCTTTAACCTCTGAAAATGGCCTCCAAGAACCTTAGATGAATGGTGGAGGTGTGTGGCTATGAGGTATTGTGTAATAGGCCAAGAACAAGACCCTTTTGAACCCAAATTATAGAGATATAAAGAGAGATATATCTTGGAGCCCTAAACAAATTTTTGGAACCTCTTTAAAGGAGAGGGAGGCCCTCTCTTATAGAGAAACAAGAGGGTTCAAGCTTCTTGGAGAAGCTAAAGAGGTTCAAGCTTCTTGGAGAAGCTAAAGAGGTTCAAGCATCTTGGAGAAGCTAAAGAGGTTCAAGCTTCTTGGAGAAGCTAAAACAAAGGTTTAAAAGGTTCAAGCTTCCTCAAGAAGCTAAAACAATGGTTCAAAAGGTTCAAGCTTCCTCAAGAAGTTAAAACAAGGGTTCAAAAGGTTCAAGCTTCCTCAAGAAGCTTAAAACAAGGGTGCAAATCCTCCATACACGTGTATGGAGGGCAGGGTCTGTGCTTACAAGCTGGCACAGCTGGTATGCATAATGCCTGAAAAAGGCAAAGAAAAGGTCTCGGCCAGAAAAAGTGGCCGATTAACCAAAACAATGGTCGGCTGACCAAAAACAATGCCGACCGGCCAATACCTTTGGCCGGTAGCAAGAAAATAGGGCTGATGGCCTCAAGCCAAGGCCGATGAGGTGTGGGGATGGCCAACAAGCCATTCCCTGCCCTCAGAAGCAAAACATAAGTGTTTAGTGTACAACCAAGCACAAAACAAACAAGTCGAGAGGTCCTGAGGCAAGGTGCGCGACCGAAACCTCAGAAAACTCAAGACAAACACGAACATGGATGATCATCGAGTGTTCAAACGATGACGTCCAAGTCTTGAGGACGGTAAAAAATGGGGTGTCTACAGTATATCAGATGCAGATACGAGTGGGTGCATACAAATATAGTGTGTGAATGCGATATGTCAGATGTGCTCTACACACGCAATGAATTAATACAGTGAAATGTTCAGTTTCCATATGTCACTAGAAGCATGATAAATGCAAGGAAATTGAAGAGTACCTGAATGCTGGAGGCACAAAGCATCGTCTCCCTCCGCAGAACCATGCCCTCGAGTGAAGCCACCACTCCGAGTAACCCCTCAATATACTCCCTGAGAGGCTGCACACATAAGTTCAAGTCATCAGTGAATGAATGAATGTCTAAATATCTGAGTGATGAAAACTGTAAAACATACCGGTGGTGAGTCAGGATCACTCACGTATCGATGATCTGGCAGTGAAGGCTCCAGTGGAATTTGGTATGGTGTCCCATATTGCCAGCCTGTCAGCCCGGTCGAAAGATTTGGCCATCCAGCATACTGCCAAGTCGGGGGGATCCCTCCAGTAATGGGGTGTCTACAGTATATTAGATGCAGATGCGAGTGGGTGCATACAAATATAGTGTGTGAATGCGATATGTCAGATGTTCTTTACACACGCAATGAATTAATACAGTGAAATGTTCAGTTTCCATATGTCACCAGAAGCATGATAAATGCGAGGAAATTGAAGAGTACCTGAACGCTGGAGGCACAAAGCATCGTCTCTCTCCGCAGAACCATGCCCTCGAGTGAAGCCACCACTCCGAGTAACCCCTCAATATACTCCCTGAGAGGCTGCACACATAAGTTCAAGTCATCAGTGAATGAATGAATGTCTAAATATCTGAGTGATGAAAACTGTAAAACATACCGGTAGTGAGTCAGAATCACTCACGTATCGATGATCTGGCAGTGGAGGCTCCAGTGGAATTTGGTATGGTGTCCCATACTGCCAGCCTGTCAGCCCGGTCAAAAGATCTGGCCATCCAGCATACTACCAAGTCGGGGGGATCCCTCTAGTCCTGTCCCTCGATGTGCCAGCCTCGCTGGTCGAAGGAATGTCTCCGGCTCGGGCGCGACTCGAGGAAGGCATAGCAGCAGCTCTCCTCCTGGGGGTGTGGATGCCTGACAGTGGAGGCATCAGGTATGTACGGCGATATGTCGTGTAATCCCCCTCCTCCAGGAAAAGAACCGCATCAATGCCCAACATGAGGTCCTCCGTCTTCCGGGGTGTAAAATCCCCTATGGACCGCATCTCCGATGGAGGTAGCGAGGGGACGTCCTGAGCGGAGTTGCCCATCATCTGGTGCATGAAGCGCTCTCTGAGAAACCAGGCCCTGCCGACCGGTCCCTCAAACAAGACCCTATATCGGGAGGAGCCCCATGCCCTAGCAAAAAAAAATTGAAGATTCTTTGGCATGTCGATCCAAGGCTGCCAGGTCACCTGCGGGTAACAAGTGCATAAATTGATTAGATATCATCAATATGGAAGATGAATCAAAGCTGAAAGCATGAAGAACTGAGAGTTCTGAATTACCTCCGCTGCCCGTACAGTATCGAAGAACTGTCAGAGGTAGAGCAGAGTCTCCCGAGGCCTGGGCCGGCACTGACCCTCAAACCTGCGTAAGTAGGGGATCTCAAGAAGTGCCTTGACCTCGAGCTCAGGAGACAATGTTGGGAAATACGCATAAACCCACAACTGTGAAAGGCAAGGCAGTGGCTGTCAGAATACAGAATGTATAGGGAGTGCAGAATGGTGTGTGCAATGTGCAGTATACAGAATGATGAGTGCAGAATACTGTGTGCAATGTGCAGTATACAGAATGCTGAGTGCAGGATGTTGAGTGTAGGATGCTGAGTGTAGAATGCTGTGTGCAATGTACAGTATACAAAATGTATAGCAAATAAAGAATGATGAATACCGAATGCTAAATACAGAATGCTGAGTGTAGAATGCTGTGTGCAGTGTACAATATACAGAAAATACAGGAAATGCAGAATGCTGAGTGCAGAATGTAGAATATAGAATGTAATGTGTGCCGTGCGCAGTGTACAGATATTGAAAAGCAGAAATGTAAATCAACAGGGCAGAATGTACCTCCTAGGCTCGCCAGTAGCCACCTACTATAGTCCCCCGCTCTCGGGAGATCGCGCTCATGTAGCAGTAAAGGGTAGCGAGGCCCGCGCCACCCCAATCATACTGACTGACCTGTGATAGGTCTACCAAAGCACTGAGTAGATAAAATCCAACTGTGTTCCCCCTGTCGGAGAACAGAGTGGTCCCGAGGAGGAGCATCAAAAATCCCCAGGCATAATGCTATATGGCCTCGATGATCTCGGGCGTAGTCCCCCTGTACCGCTCGGAGAACCAGGTGTACCTGACCCTGCCTGATGATCTGTCGATCGGCAAACGGGCTCCAAGCAGATAAATCCAAGTAGCCTCCCACTCACCCATATTTGCATTGTATAGGATTGGCCAGCCTGCCATGTCAAGGCCCGTAAACATAGAGAAGTCATGTGGGGTCATCGTCATGCCCTCGATAGCTGAAAAATGGAAGGAGTTGGTGGTGTCCCACCATCTCTCTACCAGTGCGCCCATAAGGGTCCTGCTCGCTGGATGGCGCGACAATCCCGCACAGAAAGGGCCAAGTCCTACCTCGTCCATGATGTGACGAACAGCATCTGGGAGCTCCATGTACCACTCCCTAGCAATAATAGATCCGTAACCCCGTGTGAAAGAGGAGGAAACCTGCATTCTGAACAAACAGATGTATTCAGTTTCAGAAAGAAATTTATGAGCTGTGTTCAAAATGAAATGTATGAGCTGTGTGTTCAGAATGAAATGTATGAGTTGTGTGTTCAGAATGAAAGGAATGAGCTGTGTGTTCAGAATGAAATGTATGAGCTGTGTGTTCAGAATGAAATGTATGAGCTGTGTGTTCAGCACGAAGTGTATGAACTGTGTGTTCAGAACGAAGTGTATGAGCTATGTGTTCAAAATGAAAAGTATGAGCTATGTGTTCAAAATGAGAAATATGAGCTGCGTGCCAATGAAAAAGTGTACTGCGTTATGGACTGCGTGTTCAGATTGAGCAGTGTGCTAATAAAAGTGTACCGTGTTATGAACTGCGTGTTCAGATTGAGCAGTGTGCTATGTTATGAAAAAGTGTGCTGCGTTATGGACTGCATGTTCAGATTGAGCAGTGTGCTACAAAAGTGTACTGTGTTATGAACTGCGTGTTCAGATTGAGCGGTGTGCTATGTTATGAAAAAGTGTACTGCGTTATGGACAACGTGTTCAGATTGAGCAGTGTGCTATAAAAGTGTACCGTGTTATGAACTGCGTGTTCAGATTGAGTGGTGTGCTATGTTATGAAAAAGTGTACTGCGTTATGGACTGCGTGTTCAGATTGAGCAGTGTGCTAATAAAAGTGTACCGTGTTATGAACTGCGTGTTCAGATTGAACGGTGTGCTATGTTATGAAAAAGTGTGTTGCATTATGGACTGCGTGTTCAGATTGAGCAGTGTGCTATAAAAGTGTACCGTGTTATGAAAAAGTGTACTGCGTTATGGACTGCGTGTTCAGATTGAGCAGTGTGCTATAAAAGTGTACTGTGTTATGAACTGCGTGTTCAGATTGAGTGGTGTGCTATGTTATGAAAAAGTATACTGCGTTATGGACTGTGTGTTCAGATTGAGCAGTGTGCTATTAAAGTGCACCGTGTTATGAACTGCGTGTTCAGATTGAGCGGTGTGCTATGTTATGAAAAAGTGTACTGCGTGTTCAGACTGAGCAGTGTGCTAATAAAAGTGTACCGTGTTATGAACTGCGTGTTCAGATTGAGCGGTGTGCTATGTTATGAAAAAAGTGTACTGCGTTATGGACTGCGTGTTTAGATTGAGCAGTGTGCTATAAAAGTATACCGTGTTATGAACTACGTGTTCAGATTGAGCGGTGTGCTATGTTATGAAAAAGTATACTACGTTATAGACTGTGTGTTCAGATTGAGCAGTGTGCTAATAAACCGAATACCGTGTTATGAACTGTGTATTTAGATTGAGCGGTGTGCTATGTTATGAAAAAGTGTACTGCGTTATGGACTGCGTGTTCAGATTGAGCAGTGTGCTATAAAAGTATACCGTGTTATGAACCGCGTGTTCAGAATAAGCAGTGTGCTATGTTATGAAAAAGTGTACTGCGTGTTCAGATTGAGCGGTGTGCTAAGTCAACAAATCGTATACTATGTTATGGACTGTGTGTTCAGATTGAGCAGTGTGCTATAAAGTATATCGCGTTATAAACTGCGTGTTCAGATTGAGCGGTGTGCTAAGTCAACAAATTGAATACTGTGTTATGGACTGTGTGTTCAGATTGAGCTGTGTGTTCAAACTAATCGAATACTGTGTTATGGACTGTGTGTCCAGATTGAGTAGTGTGCTATAAAGTATATCGTGTTATGAATTGCGTGTTCAGATTGAGCGGTATGCTAACTCAATAAATCGAAAACTGCGTTATGGACTGCGTGTTCAGATTAAGCAAAATTGCGTTATGAACTGTGTGTTCAAATTGAGCAAAAACTGCGTTATGGACTGTGTGTTCAGATTGAGTAGTATAATGAGCTGTGTGCCAAAATGAGCTGTGTGCCCAAATGTGTTGTGTGCTAAATGAGCTGTGTGCCCAAAAGAGCTGTGTGCAAAGCGAACAAGGGCTGTGTGCCGAATAAGCAAAGTGTTATGTTAAGAGCTGTGTGCCAAATGAAATGAATTGGATGTTGTGAGCAGAAGTTCTGTGTATGTCAATATGTTCAGAACGAGCAGATAAAATACATCGCAAAAAACTAAAGTAAAGTATGTACCTCATGCGCGTGATGAGATAGGTGGGACTCAGGCTCCCGTAGCAGCAAATCCAGGGGTGCCCGTCGCGCGAAGTCCGTGAAGTGATAGAAGGTGCGAGGAGGTAGAATGTGCTCCTGCGGGTCGTACTCCTCTGGGTCGAACGGCCATACCCTTGGAGGCAATGGTATGATGCTGGGCTCGTCCTTTGTGTATGGAGAACCCCCGCCATACGAAATATCGTCGGCCATCTGCAAAAATGAGCAAAAATGAGCAAAATGAGCCAAAATTGCAAAAAGTCAACAAAAGTCAACTCTTGGGAAGAAAAAAAGTCAACAAAAGTCAACGCCCGAGAAAAGGTGCTAAACTTTGAGACAAACATACCTCAAGTGGTGGAAATGGAGAAAGAAGCTCCAAAAACAAATTCTAATCGGTTCAAAACGAAAACAACTTCGTGTGGGGTGTTGGAAAACGCGTATAAAGTGCAAATTTGAGAGGAAAAAGGGTCTAGGGAGGAAGAGAAATGTATTTCGGCCTTGGAGGTGTGAGCAAAAATGATTTGGAGTTGTGTACTTAAAGAACCGAGCATGAAAAGACAAAACTGCCCCAGATTTTTGTAAACTGGTCGGCCAGCTAGTTTTTCTGGTCGGCCGACCACTTTGGTTGGCAACAAATGGTCGGCCATTGATATAACTGGTCGGCCATCCTCCTGGGTGATCTTCAGAGCTCTATTGTTCTCTCTGTGTGTTTTGGTGATGATTGGAGCTCTTGTCTCTCGGAAAAGTGCAAGAAAAGTACACTTTTGGCGCGATATTGTTCCCGCGGGAACTTCAAATTCAAGTCTTCGATGTGTGGCTCATCATTACTCGTCAAAAGCAAGGTGTATCCTTTTTTAGTACGTCATGACCCCTCTGAGAGGTAACTCGGAGGTCCCGGTTAAATCGCTCGTGTTAAGGCTTGTATTTCCTTATTCGGCGTTTTGTTTCGAACATACTATTGGAGTTGCACTTCTCTCGCATTGTCATGCACACTTTCCTCTCTTGCATTTGTTATGCAGACCACTTGTTTCTTTGTTATGCACTCACTACTCGTGTTGGCACGCTCGTTTTGCTTACATTATTATGCGTACTTTCATCCGCATTGTTATGCGTCACACTTAGGTTGCATTGTCATGCACCCCTCTACCGGCGTTGTCGCGCACTTTTCACTTTCATTGCTATGCATGTTTCTAACGATATTGTATCTGTTGAGTTTCTTTCTTTTGGCAGGCACGATATTGTATGTACGGTTCATTTGAAGCTGGCGCGACCAGACGAACCAGACGATATTGTATGTACGGTTCATTTGAAGCTGGCGCGACCAGACGAACCGCACGGTATTGTATGTACTCGCCGTGAGACGTAGCAAGAATTGTATTATTCTCTTATATCCTTTCTGCATATACTGTAGTTTGGTTCGTATTCGCCTGCTTAAAACTGTTGCATTTATTGTGCATATTTGCTTCATTACAGCTTTCTTTGCATGATCATAAGTTATGTTCGGCATCTTGCATATCCTTTTCATTTTGCCCCTGCCTGCGGGCATATCTCTTTATTATCTTGCCTGTTTGTCTAAGTCTTCGACCTTGTCAAAAATAGGTCGTCTCTGGGCTTTGACATTCACTCCCGTCACTTATGACTTTCGAGTTCTGTCAAAGAGGGGCAACTATAGACACCCCATTTTGACCGACCTTAAGACCCAGACGTCGTCGATTGAGCGCTCGGTGATAGTGCATGTTGTGCTCGTTTCGAGGTTTCAGAGTTTTGGCTGAGAGCTTTGCCTCCGGGCCTCTGAACTCTTTGTGCTTCAGCTCGGTTTGTGGACCAAGCCTTGTTTTCCTTGCCTGAGGGAGGGAGAGGTCTTGTAGACCGTCTCTTTGTGGTCATAGACCACTTTTTGTGGTCGTAGGCCACTTTTCTTGTTCGGAGACTAGTTTTCGGTTTTCGGAGCCTTCGGCCGCGCGCCTTGTCTCGGGACCACTTAACGTTCTCCGTTTGGCGTGGTTTTTGGACCACACCTTGTTTCCTTGGCCTAGAGGGCCACTATGGTTTGGGAGACCACTTTTGTAGTCGCATACCACTTTTGATGCCCGGAGACTAGTTTTTGAGGCTTTCAGCCGTGCGCTTTGCCTCCCGATCTCTCGTCTTGCATCCATTTTGGTTTGTTTTTGGTACAAACCTTGTTTTCCTTGTTTAGAAGGTGGTACAAGGGTGGGAGACCACTTTTTCTCCTTGGAGACCACTTTTCCTTCCCCCAGCCAATTTTTTAGTCGGATAACTGGCTTTCTTGGTCTTTGGGTCACCTTTTCTGGTCGGCCACCACCTCATTAGCTTTCTTTCATGCTCTAGACCTCTTCCACCCTTGGCCGGCCAGTTTGTGTTCTGGGAGACCACTTAAAGTGGTCGGCCGACCACTTAAGTAGTTGGCCGACCACTTTAACTTTTTGGAGATATTTTCCTCTAGTTGGCACAGCTGGAAGACATTTGGGCTATCCTCCATACACGTGTATGAAGGGATTTGTTTGAAGCTTAGCTTCTCCAAGAAGCTTTGCCTTTTTGTTTCTATAAGAGGGAGGCTCCTCCTCCCTCCTCTAGGTTCAGAGAAAATACTTCCTTGAGTTGTACATAGAGCCTATATCTATACTTCTTCATTTTGCTCTTGTTTTGTGTTCAAAAGTGTTGTTCTGTCTTACTTTTTCACACAAACACACACTCAAACACCTTTCTTGTGTTGCTGAGGCTTCTTGAAGTTGTTTTTGGTGTTCTTGGGTTGGTTTGAGCTTGAAAAACTTGCTGAAGTTGCAGTTATAAAGGAGGTCTTCAAGGGTGAGTCTTTAGCCCTTAAATTCCCCATTCTTACTTAAGATTTTAGCCCTTCTTGCATCTATTTTTAAGCTTAACTCTTAACTAGAAAAGGTTCTATTTTTGCTTGCTTAAAATAGTTGTTTAAGGCCACTTTTTCGTTTGGGGTGATTTATCCCCTCTTAGGCCTTGTTTTGAGCCATCCCTTTAGGCTTTTGTTAAAGCCTTTGCATGACCTTTTTACCACTGAAATCCAGAGGATTTTTAGTGGTGGAAAGGTGGTTTTGGTGTCCTAAATAGGAAAGGGTCATCCCCTCTCCTTGTATTGTGTTTACTAGCTTCATATGCCTCATGTTTGAGCACCTTTGTTAAGCTTGTGTTAGCTTGTTCTTAGCTAGTATTTGTGGTTATTTTGCTGAGGCTTACCACTTTTTTTACTTGCTTTGGTCACTCCATGCATGGTTAATACACTTGTAGTGTAAATCTCTTAAACTAGCTTTGTATGCTTCATGAAGTAGCATGTCATTATAGTTTGGTTTGAGTCCATTTCAGCATGTATTTGGTGTTTTTTTACCATGTCATACCTCTGTTAGAGTTTGGTTTGGTTAGCCTTTCCATGCTCCATGCACTTGTAGTGTTTTTCCATGAAATAGCCTAACATGCATCATGTTGTAACATGTCATCCTAGCATACTTTTGGCTTAACTTCATGAAGCTTTCTTCCATGTTTTAACATGCTTTAGCTCTGATTCATGTTGTCTTGGTCATGCATAACTTGCTTTGTATAGCTATGGTTCAATCTAGCTTGTTAGCTTTGTGCATCAAGTCCACTAGTATGCTTTACTTGGACTATTTGAATGATTTGGCATCATTTATAGTGTGATTTCAGTCCTTGTGTCATGCTCATGCACTTGCATTTTTTGCTATTTCAATGCGTTGGAGGGTTTGCCCCTTTATGCCTTAACATGAACCATTGCGTATGCCTTCATGCCTTAGCTTGCGAGCCATCATTTCAATGTATTTTTGGGGTTATTATGCCATGATATAACTCTGATTTTGTTTCTTAAGTCATCCCATGCTTGGTCTCAATAGGTGTAGTGTAATCCACCTTATTTGCCTCGTATGCATCATGCCTTATGCCCCTCCATGCTAGCCTATTTTGGCTTCCTTCCATGCATGTTTTAGACTCATTTTAACATGTTCTAGGACTGTTTTGGGTCGCCTTGGTCACATGCTTCATGTTTTCTATAGTTGTAGCACAAGTGTCTTTACTTGCTTCAAGCTTTGAGCACCATTGCATGCTTTATTTATGTTGTGTACATGATCTGGCATCACCTAACATGACATTTCAGAGCATATAGACTTGCCATGTTTTCACTTCATTCACCCTTTGAGTGCCTCTAAGGATTGTGCATTTGTTGCCTCTTTTATGGCTTAGCTTGTATGCTTGCATGTCTAGGTATTTGAGCCCACATCTCAGCATGTTTAGGTCCTTGTTTTGACCTAATTAAGCTCTGTCCATGGCCGGTTCATGCTTTTGTGCCATGTATTGCATGCCTTCTTGGTAGTCGTCCTTGTTAGCTTTCATGCTTTAGGACCATTGCATGCTTTACTTGCTTTGTTTGAATGATTTGGCATCATTTCTTACCTCATTTCAGTGCACTTAGTGTTGTCACACTTGCACATTTGTCATTCTTTGAGCACTCTCGAGAGTTGTGCTCTTGGGCCTAGTTAAATGGCCAATGCATTGTGCATGCATACCATGCCTTTTGTGCCTTAATTTCATCACCAATGGCCACTAATTTGGGCATGACTGAGGTCTACCCCTATTGGTTTAAGTCCATTGATTATGTCATGTATATTGCATTGAGTATGCCATATTGTTTCATTGCATTAAGTATGCCATCTTACATTGCATTGTGCATGCCATGTGGTCCTTTGCATTGTGCATGCCTAGTTGTCCCTTGCATTGAGTGTGCATGTCCATAACAATGCTAAGTTGCCCATGTAGCATTGCATTGTGCATGCATGTGTTAGCATTGTTTGCCTGCCATTTGCATTGGTAGTTTGACCATATCATATTGCATTATGTATGCCATGTAGTAGCATTGTGCATGCCATGCTATGTATTGCATTGTGTTTGGAATATGTGTTAGCCCAAACACGGGAAACAAGGGATGTTTCATACTTAAAGTGATGAAACGTGCCTTAATTCCCGGTCACCGACGCTCTTGATCATACATGACAGAGTTCTAGGCCTTATGTGTTTACTTGTGCATTCATTTTCATATTGAATTGTGCAACTTCGCCTCTTGGCCATCATGCATTGAAATGCGCGATTGGTGTCCTGAAGGTCGAGAACCTACACTTCCTTGAGTTCATGACATGATAGGGAGGGTGGTTGTGCACACTTATCTTGCAAATACATTGCCATGCCCTTTCTTGCTCTCTGTTGCAGCAAATTGCAGTTTAGCAACAACAACTGGTCGGCCAGCCAGAAAAACTATCTGGCCGACCACTTTTCTGGTTTTTCAACAACCAAAAGTGGTCGGCAGGTGTCTAGAGAGACCAAAAGTGGTCGGCCACCCTCCCACAGGACTCCCAAGGTGAAATTTAAGCTTTCTAGAGCTTGGTGCAAGTTTCTGAGAGCAGTTGTAAATAGAGGCAAATTGGGGCATCGCATTGGATTTTTGAACAAGGCGACCAAGCATGCATCCAGTCTTCTCCCTCCGAGAACCTCCTGATTTACTGCTTTCCTTAGCTGCCATGCTTAGATAACTTGCTTTTGCTTTGGTTTGTACCTTTAATAGTTAATGCATTTAGCTATTTTAGTTTGTTTTGTAATAATTAGTTAACTAGGATTAGTTAATTAATTTGTTGTAATAATTAGTTTAATTAGCTTAGATAGGCTAGTTAGCTCTTTATTCGGTCCCTCCTTCGAGAGGGCGTATTGTTGTAATTAGCGTGCGTGTGTGTGATACATGTCTTCCAACCCCCATTTCTTTCTCCCTTTTACTTAACCGCTTATGATGGTTAGTTTTAAGGCATATTTCATTTAGCATACCATATGCTCGCATGCGTGCATCCATTCATCTATATTGCATGCACCGGGCTCGGCGCATCATACTAACTGCATTGTATTTCAATACCTATTTGAATACATGTACCAAGTTGCATTTCACATGACATTCTAGATAGCCGAGCCTATTTTAGTTGTATTTTCGCATGTGTTGCATTAGCCATCTTAACATAAACTAGGATCATGCATGATTTCTAACTAGTTCTTTGTTTTGGCTCGGAGTACACTATGAGTGTTTACGCTTTAGCATACTGCATGTGTGTTATCGATTACTGAGAGGGAAATTTATGAGCCGGACTGAGCGTGGTAATGACCGGGCAGATTTAGGCCGTGACAACATGGGCCTGTCCAGAAAGGTTTTGCTTGGCTAAGGCGAAGGGCATAGTGGACCGAGCTACTTGGCTTCTTGGTGTAGAAACCGATCTACTGGGAGTTCGGCCGAGCTGTCCACCTACCTCTATGGTTTCCATGGTTCATGGTTAGCTCGGCAGAAAGGCCAATGGCTACCCGGACCGACCTGCTTCGAGCTCGGCTTGTCGGAATGCGGCCTAGCTCGGTTGTATAGGAGCTCGGCGAATGAATCACTCAGGTATGCCGCGTAACGCGGTCAGGAGAAACAGAGGAGGTTCCGCCATACTGCTGAGCTCCGCCGAGGTATCCTAACAGTTTGGTTAGGTGGTGATTGCTAGATTTGTGCTGACAGATGGGATAGCAGCACCACGTGTCGAGAGATTAATGGGAGTAGATTTGGGGCACAGAAGATATATAAGCGAGTCTGCGCCCCCCATGCTGAACAGATGAACATTTGGTGAGATTTACACTAAACACTCGATCCTCTCTCTCTCTATCCTTGTGTGTGTCTAACTTGATCGTCGGAGGGGTATTCCGGCCACACATCGCCGGGTAGCTCACTGCCGTTGTGCTCGCAAGTCGATCGGACAAGCAGGAGCTTGGAAGAAAGGAGTACAGGCTTGCCGAAATATTTGCTCCCCGTACAATTGGCGCCGTCTGTGGGAACCTTGACAGACAAAACCTTGTCTTCCAGACTCATCTGATCGCTGTCCATGGTGAACAACGACGAGATTCCGTTGTCTGCCATCAACGGAGTTACCCCGGAGTCAGGCAGATGGAGAGAAGGAGATCTCGCCATCCTTCCTATGGCGGACCTGGAGACTTCTCCAGGGGGACACTCAATAGACGCGCGAGATAAGCGCTGATGAAGCTTTGGTCACTCTCGGAGTCCAGATGGTCACCGGCGACGGAGAGAATCACTCGCCAGACGACTGGAACACAAGCTAAGGGACTAAGACGCCGTCATCCGGAGCATGGCGGTGGAGATGTAGGATCTCAAGCGGCATGTTAAAGGGAAGGGTGTAGCTGGAGTGGGAGACCACAGTGAGCGCACCCAACCCCACTGTTCATGTAGTCAGAGCCAGCGGCATACTCCGTCCATCTCAATCACCAGAAGTTATAAGGTTGGAGATTCCAACGCGCGTGTACAGAGGTCCAGCGCGCAAGACAGCACCTATTAACCCTCACGTCCGGCGACGACGTTGAGATATTCTTATTCCGCTTGTTCAGAGGATTTGCGGGCAATCTTGAAGGAGCAGACTCGCCGGCGGGAGGCTCAGAGGGTGCCGGCGTTCCAGCGGTTATCCTATGGGGTTCATGCTAGTGAAGAGGTCGGAATGCCTCCACCCCGCCTAGCTGCGCCTCTCCTTTTAGACACAGACTTGGTGGGGCTGAGCGCCACTCCTTTCTCCCTGGAGATAGAAACAACACTGCTTCCGACAGGGTTCCACCAACCAAAGTTCACGCTCTACGATGGAAAAATTGATCCTTATATGCATGTAAGCCACTTCCGACAGGTCATGGCCGGACATAGGTGCAATGACGCCCTTATGTGCCTTATCTTCCCGTCAAGCTTGGGCGAGCTGGGTTTGAAATGGTTTGAGAGGCTGCCGGAGGGGAGCATAGAAAGGTGGCATCAGTTGGCGGAAGCCTTTGTGACGTGCTTCAAAACCAACACTAAGACACCAAAGGAAGTTGACCACCTTCTTAGTGTCAAGATGGAGCCGAGCGACACGCTCAAGGCATATAACTCCAGATACTTGAAAACTTTCAACGAGATCTTGGATTTCCCGGTCAACCTTGCAATCACGCAGTATAAGCGTGGTCTCCTGGTTGGACATAGACTGCGGGACTTGCTTACGATGCACCAGCCGACATCCATGGGCCAGCTAATGCAACGCATCAATGAGCACATCTGAGTAGAGGATGATGCGGCAGCATCTACCGCGAAGGCAACTCCGGTAACAACAGACAAGGGTCGGCTGGTAAGGTACACCCGGTTGGACAGGAGGCAAACCGTTCAAATGATCGCGCAGAGGAATCAGACCGTGGCTCAAATCGCAAAAATCAGGGTAGAGGTCGTCGAAATGACCGAGATGACAACCCACGGGATGATGTCGCTGATGCAAATAGAAGGTTGAAGGCCAGGACAAGCATTACCACGGTTTTTAAGATTCCAATTTATCGCATACTTAGTGAAATCTGTGACGAGGATTATGTCTGGTTTCCTGCTAAGTTGGGCGACGGACAGAAGGGTTTCAATCCACGGTACCGTTGCACATTTCACCGGGAGCGCGGCCACCGGACAATGGATTGTTTGCCTTTGAGGCAACACTTGGAAGAGCTAGTCACATCCGGACACCTGGACCTTTACATTGACGGGGGTGTGAAGGCAAATCAAGCCCCGGTTGATCTACGTAGACCGGATGACTTGGAGGCACCCCCTCAGGGCATTGTTAATGTTATCCATGGCATTGTGGAACTGGCGCGTGTATGTGAACTCCGAGGTACGATCAAGAAAGCGGAGCACATGAGGGAAGTTTTGTCGGTCCAGCCCGCAATCAAAAGGGGAAAGACCGAAGAAAAAGACGTGATCAGTTTCACTACTAGGGACCTAGAGCGCATTCAGATGCCGCACAACGATGCCTTAGTGGTCACACTCCGCGTCAAAGAATTCGATGTCAAGCAAATCTTGATCGATCAGGGAAGCTCGGTCGAGATCATGTATTACGACGCATTCAAACAGCTCAAGCTCCGGGATACAGACTTGGCTCCAGCAACATCGTCACTGGTTGGTTTCAAATCACAACCTGAGTGGCCTTTGGGAAAGATTATCCTGCTGGTTAAAGCGGGATCCGTGGTCAAGCAAGTGGAGTTCTGGGTGTTGCAGGTGCCATCTACTTATAACCTGATCCTTGGAAGGGGATGGTTTTACGCTATGCAAACCGTAGCGTCGACCTTTCATTAGGTGATGGGGTTCCCCTCAGTTACGGGGGCAATTGAGGAGATTTGGGGCGATCAAGTCATGTCGAAGCAATGCTTCGTGGCAGTCAACGGGAGCCGAGCTGCCAAAGGCTTCGTCCAAATGATAGAGGGGCCGGAAGACCGAGGCGTCCTTGACGATGTGGGCACTAGGGCTGAGGACAAAGCCGTCGAAGAATTGGTCGAAGTGCGAATTGATACAGAGAGTCCGGACAAGTTCTTCTAGCTCGGCTCAAGCCTTACCGCACAAGAAAGGATCGAGATGGTTGAGTTTTTGATGGCCAATATCGAAGTCTTCGCATGGTCGCCTTATGACATGCCCGGCCTCGATCCGAGTTTTATTTTCCATCACCTAAACATCTTTCCCAGAGCCAAGCCGGTCATTCATCGAACAAGGAGATCGGCGCTACATCACGCCGAGGTAGTTGCAGAGGAAGTGAAGAACTTGCTTGAGGCACGAGCGATTCAAGAAGTGCACTTCCCTTGGTGGATTTCAAACACAGTTGTTGTACCAAAGAAGAATGGGAAGTGGCGAGTTTGTGTCGACTACAAGACCGTCAACCGAGCTTGCCCTAAAGACAGCTTTCCACTGCCCAGAATAGATCAGCTTGTGGACTTAATGGCTGGACATAACAGGCTCAGTTTTTTAGATACCTACCGCGGTTATCATCAGATTGCCATGCATGGCCCGACCGCGAGATCACCTCATTCACTACACCAAGGGGACTCTTCTGCTACCGAGTCATGCCTTCTAGTTTGAAGAATGCTGGGGCAACTTTTCAAAGGATGGTGACCAAGATGTTCGCTCCTCTGCTAGGCTGGACAATGGAGGCTTATATAGATAATATGGTGGTTAAGAGCCAGCATCAAGTAGACCACTTGTCCGACTTGGCCGAGATGTTTGCCATTCTCAAACAACACAAGCTACGCCTGAATGCGTCCAAGTGTGCCTTTGGCGTGGGATCTGGAAAATTCTTAGGCTTCCTAGTCACGAACCGAGGCATCGAGGCAGACCCCCACACAAATCAGAGCCGTACAAGAATTAAAGTAGCCGAGCTCGGCTAAGGACGTACAGCATCTGGCCGGAATGGCCGCCACGCTTAACCGATTTATAAGTCGGTCATCAGATCACTGCCGCTCCTTCTTTCAAGCTCTGAAATCAAAGTTCTCATGGAATGAAGAATGTGACCGGGCTTTAGTCGAGCTCAAGGAGTATTTGTCTTCAGTGCCCCTGTTGGTCACGCCGAAACCTGGCAAAGAGCTCTACCTTTATCTGGCCGTTTCACAGCATGCGGTCAGTGCGGTGCTTATCCAGTCGGAAGGAATCAAGCATCTCCCTATCTTCTACATCAGCAAAACCTTGCTACTGGCAGAGTCGAGATACTTGCCGCTGGAAAAACTTGCATTGGCATTGATGATGGCCTCCAGGAAATTGGCGCACTACTTTCATGCCCATACAATCGTCGTTTTGACCGAGTTCCTCCTCAAACCTTTGTTTGAACGGGCGGACTTCTCCGATCAAATCCTCAAGTGGGCGGTTGAGTTGGGACAATTCGACGTCAAATTCCAGCCACGCACTGTCGTAAAAGCTCAGACATTGGCCGACTTCGTTGCTGAATTCTCACCTGGAACTCATCCGGTATGCCCGGTGGATATTGCCGTGGCAGATGAGGAGGTGAATGCAGGCCAGACCGCAATAACACAGCTAGGAGATGACGGCGACGAGGAACTTGCGTGCCCCACTGAAGAATCTTTGGTTAGTACAATACCACAGCCCGGCGATGCGATGACGGAGTCAGGTATTACCGACCAACCTGCTCCGTTCGGTACCGCATCACCAAGGGGAAAAGAAGTGGAACCGCTCAGCACAGAGCCTGCAGCCGGCATAATACTGCAACCCGACAATTCGCCTACAGACTTTGGCATTACGAATCAACTTGCTGAGTCCGGCGCCGAATCGCCGAGGGGGGCTGAAGTGGAACCGCTCAGCACAGACCTTGAAGACGAACAGCCGAACAACCGTGATCCCATCAACCTTCAAGCTTCTCAGGACCCCTCAGACTGTTGGAAGCTCTTTGTTGGCGAAATGTGGAAACTTTTTGTTGATGGAGCCTCGAACCGTCATGGTGCCGGGCTAGGTATAGTTCTGATTTCACCAAACGGGCTCACTATCGAACATTCTATCACCCTCAGATTCCCTGCCTCAAACAACGAGGCTGAGTACAAATCGTTTTTGGCCGGGCTCAAGAGCGCGCTTCAGATGCACGCATCCGAGCTAATGGTTTACAGTGATTCCCAGCTTGTGGTTAACCAAGTTTCTGGGGTTTACGAAGCAAAGGATAACAGAATGATGAAGTACCAGGTTCTGGTCAGAGACCACATCAAGCGATTCTAGGCAATAAGGGTCCAACAGATTGGCCGAGAAGAAAATGGCCGAGCAGATGAATTGGCCGGCCTTGCTTCCATGGTTGATAGCATATCTCCCAACCCTCTCCTAATTGAATTCCTTCCGCGGCCTAGCATTGAGGAAACCGAGCAGACAGAAGCACTCTGCGCCGAGGTAGGTCCTTCATGGATAGACCCTATTATTCCCTTTCTCAAAGACCGGACCCTTCCAGCCGAGAAGAAGGAAGCACATAAAGTCTGGGTGATATCAGAGCGGTTTTGGCTCTCTCCGTCAGGCGCTTTATACAAGAAGTCTTTTACCGGTCTTTATCTAAAGTGTGTGCACCCGAGCAGCGTAGACGCCTTCCTGTACAAAATTCACGAAGGCATCTGTGGCAGTCACATAGGGGGCAAATCTTTGGCCTACCGAGCTATTTCGCAAGGCTACTGGTGGCCGTGCATGCAAGCCAACGCGCAGAAGTATGTTCGCAAGTGTGAGAAGTGCCAGAAGTTTGCCCACCAAATTCACCAACTGGCCAGAGAACTTCTTTCCCTCACCAGCCCGTGGCCCTTTGCGATGTGAGGGCTCAATATAGTGGGGCCACTCCCAACTGCACCAGGCAACCGAAAGTTCTTCATCGCGGCCACAGACTACTTCGCCAAATGGGTTGAAGCAGAGCCTTTGGCAACAATCAAGGAGAAAGACGTCAAGCGGTTTGTCTAGCAGAATGTGGTAACGCGGTTTGGCGTCCCAAAAATTCTGATCTCTGATAACGGCACCCAATTTGACGGTCGCTTATTCAGAGGATTTTGTGAAGACTTGAAGATTAAATTCTACAACTCTACCCCAGCTTACCCCCAGTCTAATGGGCAAGCTGAAGCATCAAACCAGACCATCCTTGATGGGTTGAAGAAGAGGCTTGAGAAAGCCAAGGGAAAATGGGCCAAGGAACTCCCCAACGTCGTTTGGGCATATCGAACAGCCCTGTGGCGATCTACCGGGGAAACACCTTTTGCTTTGGCATATGGCATGGAGGCGGTCATACCTTTGGAAGTTGGAATGCCCACCCTCAGAAGTGAAAGTTTTGAGCCCGAGCTGAACACCGAAGCCATTGCCCTGGAATTGGACCTCGTAGAAGAACGCCGGGAAAAGGCTCTCATCCATGTGGCTGCCTACCAACAAGAGCTCTCAAGGAAATATAACAAAACGGTGCACCCCAGACCGTTCAAAGTAGGTGACTGGGTCTTGAGGAAGGTCATGGGCAATACCCTGGTTCCAGGTGAAGGCAAACTAGGGACAAACTGGGAAGGACCCTACAAGATAATCGGTCTGGCGGGCAAGGGGGCATACCACTTGGAGGACCTGGAAGGCAAAGGAATACCCCGGTCATGGAATGCGGCCAACCTCAAACTGTACTATTTTTAGCTTTTGTTTTCTTTTTGTGCAAAGGAATTTTTTGCCTTACACTTTAGAATTCTTTTTGTCAATATATAGAAGTGTCTCATCTTTGCCTTAGCATTCTGATTGTTGCGTTTCAATTTTGAGATTCTCAACCGTGATGTTTTACTCCGGTTGATTTTGAGATTAAAACCGAGATGATTTACTCCGGTTCATTGAGTCGATGATCTGATCAACTGAGATTCTCAACCGTGATGTCTTACTCCGGTTGAATGAGTTGATGTTTTGCTTAACTTTTAGATTCTCAACCGTGATGTCTTACTCCGGTTGAATGAGTTGATGTTTTGCTCAACTTTTAAATTCTCAACTGTGATGTATTACTCCGGTTGAATGAGTTGATGTTTTGCTCAACTTTTAAATTCTCAACTGTGATGTATTATTCCGGTTGAATGAGTTGATGTTTTGCTCAACTTTTAGATTCTCAACTATGATGTCTTACTCCGGTTGAATGAGTTGATGTTTTCCTCAACTTTTAGATTCTCAACCGTGATGTTTTGCTCCGGTTGAATGAGTTGATATTTTGCTCAACTTTTAAATTCTCAACCGTGATGCATTACTCCGGTTGAATGAGTTGATGTTTTGCTCAACTTTTAGATTCTCAACCGTGATGTCTTACTCCGGCTGAATGAGTTGATATTTTGCTCAACTTTTAAATTCTCAACCGTGATGTATTACTCCGGTTGAATGAGTTGATGTTTTGCTCAACTTTTAGATTCTCAACCGTGATGTCTTACTCCGGCTGAATGAGTTGATGTTTTGCTCAACTTTTAAATTCTCAACCGTGATGTATTACTCCAGTTGAATGAGTTGATGTTTTGCTCAACTTTTAAATTCTCAACCGTGATGTCTTACTCCGGTTGAATGAGTTGATGTTTTTCTCAACTTTTAAATTCTCAACCGTGATGTATTACTCCAGTTGAATGAGTTGATGTTTTGCTCAACTTTTAAATTCTCAACCGAGATGATTTACTCCGGTTAATTGAGTTGATGATTTCCTCAACTTTTAGTTTAAAACTGAGATGTTTTACTCCGGTTAATTGCGTTGATGATTTGCTCAACTTTTACTTTAAAACCTACTAAGTTGACGATCTATTCAACTTCGTGAGATTTCCAACCGAGATGTTTTACTTCGGATGAAGGAGTGGATGATTTGCTGAACTTTGCAATTAAAACCGAGATGTTTTATTCCGGTCGAAGGAGCTGATGATTTATTCAACTTCGTGAGACATTAACCACGATGTTTTACTCCGGTTACTCAAGCTGGTTAGTCTTGCCGAGGTATTTTGTTCGGTTGAAGCTATTTCGCTTGAAGACCGTACAAACACTTGAAGGAAATTGAGTTTTTTTCATTGATGAGAAAAATAAGTACAAAAAGGTGGGGCACTTAGCCCGGTTACATGTTCAGGCAAAAAGAGAGCAAAGAAAACTAAACTATGGGAGAAAGGTCAGTGAATTCGTCCCCAGTTGGCTCCAAGTTGATTGTTGCCATTTGGTCTTGGGCGCCGGGCTGTTCTGGATGGTTCTCCTACTGAGCATTTTCCTCGACTTCTTCTTCTCCTCCTTCCTCGGCCTCAGCCTGCAATGCACGGAAGATATCGTTGCCGTATGGCACAAGATAAGTCGGCAAGAAGACAGCTAGAGGAGAGGCAAATATGTCGGTGCCAAGTCCTTGGCCGAGCTGTTCACAATCAGTCTTCCAACCCGCCTTGAAGTAGATATCTTGGGTGGCATGAACCTGCTTTGTGTAGCTCTCCTCAGCCTCCTTGAAGCCGGCATTATTGGCGCCCTCCAACTCCTTCTCCCTTAACTGTTTCAAGGCCTCCAGCTCGGCCTTTATTGCATCTCTTTCCTGCTCGGCGGCACCAAGCTGGCCGAGCAATTTGGTGTTGTCCACATTCGCAATTTCCAGAGAAGACTTGGCCCACCCGAGCTCGGTTTGGAGGCTTACAACCTGGCTGGCAGAATCATTGGCCTTCTGCCGGAGTCGGTGAATGCGCTACATGACCAAGTGCTGCTTCTGGATGGCTTACAAGAAGAAAGGTTGGTTAGAAAGGGAACCGAGCAAACACTTGAGAAATTTTGAAGGAAGTTTGAGATTCTTACCCTGGTCATGGATTTGACCGACGACTTCACCAACCGGGTGTCTGGCACATGATCACTGCCAACCACGTCGCTCGGTAGCAGGAGCGCTTTGGTGAGGTCAAAGGCGAGCAGATGTTCTTTGTCGCCTTTTACAGAAGTTGTTGCTGGGATCTCCTTGCCCCGGTGTTTGAGCTGCGGTTTCCATGTGGGCGTTGGGTCGACCGTGACAGCAGGTTGCTCGATATTGAGCTCCGCAACCAGCTCGGCAGAAGGATCTGCACGAGGCCTTTTCCCAGTGCGGTGGATGTCTTGGCTCGCTTGCCCGGCGGTGGGAGATGCCAGCGCCACCACGGCCTCGCTGGATTGATCGGTAGTAGGAGAGCGGGTTGGTATGCTCGGTATCTTGGTAGAGGTTGCTGTGAGTAGGTTCTCGATACGGCTTCTCTTTGCCGTTTCTTCTGCCTCGGTTAAGCGGATAAAGGGGACGTCTGGCAGTGTGAGATCTGGCGGCAGAGATGGAGCGTGGAGAAAATCAGTGACTTTAATCTGACGCGGAGCTGAATACCGGTATGTTAGAGTGTAGCTGAGGAGCTCGTTACAATCCCGATTGCGGCAACGGAGCACGGTCCTGATGGCTGCTTCGTTGGGGTAGTAGTAGTTGGCTTGCAAGGCTTGGATCGCTACAAAGGAAAGAAGAAAAGTGTCAAGTACAGAATAGTGAAGAAAGATAAATTGACCGAGCAGTTAGCACGGCTTACATGTCTCACCGAAGTTCTTGCTGATAAACCAGCCCGGTACGCCGGCCGTTTCATAGTTTCCAGACACCCAGAAAAAGTCATCGTCGTGTAAGTCCTCGTCTGGGGTGCCGGTCACTATTTTTTCTTTGCCCGGTCGAATTTTTAAGTAATAGGCGTAGCCATCGCCCGTGTGCCCAAGGGTGTATTGACGGAGTATCTCGGCTAAACCTAAGTTGGTTCCTAGCCAGTTGTTCAACTCGTGGACCCCGTTGATTGTTCGGTAAGTGTTGGTTGAGACCTGAGTGGGTGCTAGCCCGGTGCGGCGCAGGAATTCGGTCATCAGTGGGTTGACCGGGAAGCGGAGGCCTCCTTCAATGATGGATAGCACGGTGAAGGGGCACTGGTCTAATTTGCCCCAAGGGGTTGTCTCAATTTCGCCGAGTTCTAGGTGGACGTCGGCCGAGATACCATATTCTTCCCGGAATACGGCCAAGGAGGCCGGAGTGTCAACAAGGAAGCGGAAGCGCCCCATGTGTAGCCGGCTAGTTTAGCTCGGCTAAGGTGGTTTGGCAGAATGGTGCTTAATGGCTGCTTGGTCTTTGAGAGCCTCGGTAATTAGTCAGTCGTCCCCTTGGACTCTGTAGGAAAAGGATGGCAAGTGTAAGTGGAAACACGGTCGCGCAAACGAGCTTGACCTTAGCTCGGTCATGAAGAGTGCAAGACCACCCCGGTCGCAAGGAGCTCGGTCGCTCGAGCAGAATAGATGTTAGCCTGTTCGAGCGACCAAGTTCTCTGCCAACCCCGGTTTCTTCTAAAGTTTTGGCAAACTTGTAAATTGCTCGGTCTAATTGTTTTTTGGATCAAAATACGACCTGGAGCCCGGTCCGCTCCAGTTCTTGGTGTGTTCATGTGTTCATTATTGAAACTAAAGAACATCGAAGAGAATAGGGGCAAGAGAGGGTCTTTGGGGGGGTATCTCCTAAAACCTACGGATTTAGTGCCCTAAAATGTGAAATATCAAATGAAATAGCAAAAAGGAGGCTCGAAGGACTCACCAATTAAGGGCAGGAGCTTGTTCTTCAAACACGAATGCAAGGGAGGGTAGGAACGAAGCTTGCAAGAGGCACAAGAGCTCTGGAACAACTAGAACGCAGGAGAGTTAGTAAGATCGAAAGGAAGTGAGTTATGGCATGTTTGTAGGGGTGAAAGAGCGCCAAAAGTTTTGAATGTGAAGGGACGTGATGGTTGGCTGCTCGAGGCCAATAGGCGAGAGACACGTGTCCCCAGTAACGACGGCGTCAGAGTTGAAGAGATAGGAGGGCAAGACTAGGCGTCAGCCGAGCAAGTTTTGAAGACAGGCATGTTAACTAGCCCAGTCATCAGCTTGCAAACTGAGTACCGAGGAAGAGGTAACCCGGTCCGAACAAGTAATCCTAGTCACGCTTGCGCGGACGAAATTAAGAGGCAATTGAGAGGGAAATTTATGAGCCGAATTGGGCGTGGTAATGATCGGGCAGATTTGGGCCGTGATAGCATGGGCCTGTCTAGAAAGGTTTTGCTTGGCTAAGGCGAGGGGCATAGTGGACCGAGCTACTTGGCTTCTTGGTGTAGAAACCGGTCTACTGGGAGTTCGGTCGAGCTGTCCACCTGCCTCTATGGTTTCCACGGTTCATGGTTAGCTCGGTAGAAAGGCCGACAGTTACCTGGACTGACCTGCTTCGAGCCCGGCTTGTCGGAATGCGGCCGAGCTCGGTTGTGTAGGAGCTCGACAAATGAATCACTCAGGTATGCCGCGTAACGCAGTCAGGAGAAACAGAGGAGGTTCCGCCATACTGCCGAGCTTCGCCGAGGTATCCTAACAGTTTGGTTAGGTGGTGATTGCTGGATTTGTGTTGATAGATGGGATAGCAGCACCACGTGTCGAGAGATTAATGGGAGTAGATTTGGGGCGCAAAAGGTATATAAGCGAGTCTGCGCCCCCCATGTCGAACAGATGAACATTTGGTGAGATTTATACTAAACACTCAATCCTCTCTCTCTCTCTCTATCCCTGTGTGTGTCTAACTTGATTGTCGGAGGGGTATTCCGGCCACACACCGCCGTTGTGCTCACAAGTCGGTCGGACAAGCAGGAGCTTGGAAGAAAGGAGTACGGGCTTGCCGGAATATTTGCTCCCCGTACAATTACCATGAAAGCATGCTTGCCATGAGGCTAACTGCTTATTTGATTAAATGCCTGAATGCCTGTGGGTGAAGGTTGGATTGCTTGAATTGGAACAATTCATTGAAATCCTCGATTTAGCCTACTTGCGAGTAGCAAACTTCAAACCATGTTCAAACAAACGGATATGCAATGCTTTGTTCCAACTTAGGTGATCTAGTCTATGCTTGTTTGCTGTGCGCATAACATAGTAATTCTAGGTTAAATAACCGAAATAAGAACACATGTGTTTTCAAAAATAAAATATCATCTTTAGTACAGGCCAATCTTTGATCGGGCGAGCGGGGGTGCTCATTACATGACCTTCCCCAATCGTACCCAAGTTCCCGAGCCGAGGCAACTTTGGTGATGACGGACACGTGGCCTTAGGCACGAGTCAGGGTTTCCTAAATTCTCCCAAAATAAAATAATTAGGTGGCGACTCTGTATCTGACAAAGCAGTCTATGTTTGGTACTTCTTTATAAAAATCTGTTTTCCAAAACGATTTGCCGGATTTGGACTCTTTGGTGATTTATCGATTTCACATTGTACATTGTGAGATTAGATTCAGAACCGTGACATTTGAGTCCAAACTATAGTAGCTTGGAACAAAACGAGATTCGCGCCTCTCATTCAGGCATGCGGATATTCGGAGAGTTCCCCGGAGCGCGTCTACATAGGGTTACGAAGCAGACACTCCCTATCACCTTATACATGTCCAACGCTGTGTTAAACACACCACTCATGCAGTTCTATAAACTTATTTGAGATTATTAATACATATCTTACCCCAAAACAAATTTGACATTTTCCATGTGGTGAAAACACATCAAGCATGTAGCAGACAATACATATAGTTAAAATAAAGTGGTGGTGCTATTAGTACGCATTAGGAATTATGCATACTGTAGTTGTTAAGCTCTGTCCACTGAACGTTATCAAAATTTGAACGGTTAAAATATTTGTCCTTCTAAATACTTATGCATGTGAAAGATGTGTATTTGAGAAAAATACCTTAAGAAAAATGCTCAAAATGTATTTATTTATGTTAAAACAAGGGAAGCTACCAAACAAAAGGGGAATTTTTGTTAATGTTGCTCAATCAACAACTGAAAATGAATTCTTGTTAAAGAAGGAGACACTCAAGCATGGTAAAAACCAAGTTTCATAATTCATACATCTGTATAATGTTTTTAGCTTAAAGCATTTATCATGAAAGTTAAATCATTTGATCATGCTTTTTAAGGCATCCAATGTAGGCCTATTATGATTTTAAGTACAAGTATTTTGGAGAAAATAAAAGAATCCCTATATTAGAATATAATAAATGTAAATTGAATTATCTATTTGTTTATGTGCTTCAACACCAATCCATACAAATTACTCTACGTTAAGACTAACAAAACCCATAATTTCTCAAATTTTTTAGGATAAAAATAAATACTTAGAAGTGTGATGATTTGAAACCAGAGGAGAGTTCTTCTAATTGAGTTGTGGGTACAAACCCTACACATCTCAAATACCTCCAAGGTTAGCCACTAAAACAGCTTGTTCATACTCTTCTACCACCATAGCTGCCTCATAATAAATTGCCTAAATAAACTCCACCCACAATCAACCCATTCATCATCAATAAATGTATATACTATTACATAAATTGTATAGTTTGTTTGGTGTGAAATTTCTATCATTTCAATGTTAATTGCTCACATTTTTGTTTAGAACTACAATTCCATTAATTTAAAACTCCAGGTTTAAGAAAACTTCACATTCAGTAAATAACTGCTAGAATATTTTCAAATTCAACCGTCTTCCATGCTAATCAAACAGTCCAAAAGTCTAGATGTTAAATTATAAATATATATACATATATATTCCTCAAAACACACAACATAAACCCATGAATTATGAAACTTTCTCCCTACTCTTTAATTTTTGCTTCAAATAGACATAATTGTTTGCTGCTAGCAAGAAGACAGTAATTGTAGAGGTACACAACCAAGTGAAATGATTTTTTTATATGCATTGATGATTTTTGAATTTGGCACACTATAGGTAAATTTCAATTTAAACAAATATATTACTTTCATTAAGCACATTAACTCTAATGTATTTGAGAGAATTCTACCATCAATTTGAGATTAATCCAGGGTGGTATATGCAGTCTGTGTAAAAGAGTTTATGATGCCAAATAGACATTCACAACTTAGGGGACAGCAAATAGCGTACCTTTTATTTCAATTGGTTTCCCAAAAAAGTAATAGAAGCGGACTGCAAGTTTAGCTTAACCGAAAACGATCGCTTTTGATACCATAATTTAAAAAAGAAAAACGCAAAACATAAAGAAATTAGAGAACACATCAAAAGAAATTTACAGCACAGTGAGGAAGCTATAGAGACGGGGAAAAGAAGTGTCATGACCCAAGCCTACCCCTAAATGTTTGGCTCATAACCGGTTAGTAATCACATGATTACCTACAGCCTCATACAAAAAACTAATTTTTTTAATAATTGGGCCTTTAGCGGAAGCAAATTTAAGAAATAACGTCCATTGAGCGGTGCTTAAATGGTCAAGACAAAATACTTATATACATAGGAGTCAAGACATTAAGTTATACATCCACAAAACCAACATAACAAACACCTGACAAAAGTCTTAGTGTAGATATAAAGCCAAAAGACAACAACACCATCTTGGAGTTTCGACATGACAGGTACTAATAAGCAATCTCCTGAGGCTGACTCTAAGGTTGACCTCTATGTTGATCACCTACATACAGACAACATTGGGAGTGAGCGAGAATCAAATGAATAATCTTGAATTAAAAGAAAGCATATTATGTGAACATAATACTTTTCCACAATTACATCCTTCACAACATTATCCATAATCACATTTGTAGAACGACCTTAGCCCCAACATATTATGGAACGGCCTTGGGCCCAACATATATCAAAATGGCATCAGGCCCACATATATTAAAATGGCTCGGGCCCAAACACATCATAGCATAAACGGGACGACCTTAGGTCCATATTGCACACATCATATAACATTCATGGAACTCATGCATTTCGATCAAATAAAATTTTGGAATAAATCACCATTCATGGATCAAAATCAGTAATTGAGGACATATCTTTACAATACTATTACTCATAGTGCGTTTGGTCTTGCGGCGTCTCCTCCGGCACACGACCAACACAACATTTCACACAAACACATTCGATAAATAATTCATTTCATTTCGTACACTTTTCTTTTAATGATTCACATCATTTTTCAATGTGTTTCTATTCATCAATTTATTTCCCGTAGCATTTAAATAAGGTCGAGAATTTGTTTAGAAGGTCGGAAAGATCATCAAAAGCAAAAAGAATTTCCCTTGAATTCTGCACGTGTGGAAGCTCCTCGCCGCATGTGCAAAAGGTGCTGCACGTGCAATTAAAGCATAATCAAAGCCTCTATTTCACCCTGTGTTCCACACGTGCGGGACTCCTAGCTGCACATGCAGTTCTGGGTAATTTTGTCCAATCTGAAAATGGCACAAAGTGTAATCTTTCATACTCATTTTCAAGCCCAAATTCATGCAAAACTAACTTAAAAACATGATAACCAACATTATTCAAGTGCAATTTCAACTCAAACACATTAATCTTGTAAAGTTCAAAATCAAGATCTCATCTTTCCATAAATTGAAGAATCTCATGAAAAGGTTCAAAATACATTCAAAATACATATTATACATGGATGATCCTTTCACAAATCTTTGTTGTATGAAAACCCTAGAGCTCCTTTCATGAAGTATTCACAAGATTGAACTCAAATCAAGTAAATCCTAAGAAATCAAGATTCAATTTCTTAAGTTTAGTCCAAATAAACTCTCAACTCAAAACCCTAACTCATATAGGTGCTCAATCTTCAAATTCCTTCTTGATTTCAAACAAAAGATGTGTTATTACAAGGATTCTAAAGGGATTTTCATACCTTAACTCAAATTTTGAGTTTTTCCCCTTGAATCTTTCAGTCCTCTTGCTTCTCTTCTTCAACTTTAGGATTCCTCTCTCTCTAACTCTTTCTGGCAAATGTTTTGTTGATATAAAATGATCTCAAGACTTACTTAAGTCTTACCATCTATATACATACATCCATAACTTTGGCCAATTGAACTTAAATTAGCTTAATCTAGGTTTTAGGCTAATTAAACTCAATTAATTCATTACAAATTGTAATTTTACAAAATTTCACAGTATGCTCTAAAAATCATGCTAAACACAAATATGAAGTCGGTTTTGATTTCTGGTGCCTCTAAGGCTTTCAATTTTTAGTTCAAAGTTGTAATTGCAATAGATTTTCCTACAAGTAACAGACATAATTCCAAAATCACATAAATCACATAATCACATGCATAATTAAGCACAATACGGGTTGGGTTATCACAGGAAGGCTTTCAAAGAAAAAGTACAACTGTTATTGTGATGAAATATGAGATTAATCATTATGAAAAATCAAGATAATCTTTGTATTACCAAAGTAGATTTGTAAATTTAATATTGGTGTATTTTCCAACAAGTAGTATAAATCATGAGACCTGTTTCGATGATTCAAAATGGGTCAGATTATTTGAATAAGTTGTTTGGTGTAGCTTAAATAAGTTGTTCATAACACTTCCTATCATTAAATTGTTTTGAGAGGTAACTATCCATTTTTTTAGTTTGAAAGTCTATGCTAGGTCATTTGATTCAACTTCTACTTATAGTTACAAATAACTTAAATAAGTTTAAAAAAATTGATTATTTAAACATTAGGGAGAGGGGCTTTTGGTTTTTGGTTTTTTTTTTTTTTTTTTTTGAGATATGCTTTTAACTTATAATAAGTTGCACCAAATACGGCCATAGTAATCAAAGATTGTGAATTATGTTCAATGGAGAATGGAAATAAATGTATACACAAGAACCACATATTAAGTGTTATAGTGATACGTTTCGTCAAGATCGCAAGTAAACTGGGCCTGGCTCGACTTGTATATAATTGAGTTTGAGTCAAAGCTTTAGACTTATTTAATAAACAAGTTGAACTCGAGCTAGAGTAAGCTTAGTGTCATGACGCGAAACTGCCCCTAAAGGGTAAGGTCATAACCAGACAGTAATCATAAGATTACCTACGATCTCAGACACTATCAAACGTATATTATGATAGTTATAGGGCCAAAATGGAAGCAGACTTAAAAATTTTGTCCGAAGAGCTGTGCTTACATGGCATATCAAAACATCACACATATATCCATTAATAACTCAAACCGAAAAGCAAACTTAGAATCTTGTACATACAGGATCTTTTAAACGTATAGTCAGCCAAACCAAAAGTTTATATGAATAAGTGATCCAACAGAACCACCAAGGTAGTAAGGTGCAAAATAGAAGGACAAGTACAAGAAACAAAGTCTCGTGCGTGAGACGTTCAGGCTAACTCCACAAAACTTGACTTCCTCTCACACCTTCACTGAGGCTAGGTTTGGACATCTCTTTGCTCACCTACATACATATAAATGAGAATGAGTGAAAGCCCAATGAATAATATCAAAATAATAAAGTTACATGAATGAAATTCTTAACAAACATATCAAACAGCCTTAGGCCCATTCATATGTCTATACAATACATCAAACGACCTCTGGCCCATCATATCAAACGGCCTTGGGCCCAATTCATTCTTATCAAATGGCCTCAGGCCCAATTCATTCATGTCAGACGACCTCGGGCCCAATTCATTCATGTCAGACGGCCTCAGGCCCAATTCATTCATGTCAGACGGCCTCAGGCCCAATTCATTCATGTCAAACGGCCTTGGGCCCAATTCCTTCATGTCAGACGGTCTCAGGCCCAATTCATTCATGTCAGACGGCCTCGGGCCCAATTCATTCATGTCAGATGGCCTCGGGCCCAATTCATTCATGTTTATGCGCATTTCATACTTGAGATCATAATCATAATCACATTCCAACAGCCTTATCCAATATGAATATTTGTTCACAATTCAAATTAATAAATCCATGAAACTTATACAGAAGTAAGCATTTGGCAAGTAGCATACTTGAAAATATCTCTACTAAGATATTACTCACAGTGTTCTGCCGATGGATTTGGCCTTGCACTTGATCCTACACATTTCATAATATATTGGGTCAAAAGCGATTCAATCCGTTCTTAATTTGTTTATTTCTCTTAGGCCTCTTTCTTATCCTTTTAGTTCATTTACAATGTTCAATGCATGCTTAAGAGTGCTTAGAAATGAAAGAGAACTGAAAATGAAACATAAAATAACTTTTCAAAATTTCTAAAACAGGGTTCTCCGCTAGAGCGCGGCTTTGGTTTCTTGAGCAGCCTGTAAAACTCTATAAAAGCACTGGTTGCATGAGTTTTACGCTCAAGCAAGGAGTCTTGCAAAACAGGCTTTGCTCGAGGGAAAGGTTTGCCGCTTGAGCTACCGTGCAATTCTCTATAAAACTTCTGGGAGCTTGACTTTCACGCTCGAGTGACACTTTCCTCGCTCGAGCGGACAGGTCGAATTCTGGATTTTCCAGCGAGCTATTTGAGCTTCAAAATACAACCCCAAAGGCTCTAAAGTTTGCAAATTGATGCCAAAGCATAGAAAAACATTGAGTAATATAAAAACTTAGGTAATTTTAAACCAATTATCCAAAATCATGGTCCATTTCCAAAATCATTTCAAATTCTTCTTTGCCAATTTCAAAACTTATGCATTCAAGCTTCATACCTTCATGAATTGTGCATGAATGTTAATTATTAACTCCAATTCCACTTCAAATGGCACAAATGATGCTCAAAATCATGAAGCTCAACAAAATTATGCATGCATGTAAACTTTGGTGCACAATTATTCATGTTTAGCATGCCTTATGCTAGATTATGCAAATTCATGGCAATTCTACACATGCATGAACATGTGGACCTCAAATTCTTTATATTGTCTTTGAATTCATTCAATTATGAATTTAAACTCTTCAATTCGAGTTCAACTACTCACCGAGAAGCTCCAATCTTCCAAATTCTAGCTAGTTCTTGAGGTAATCCACCTAGTTCTTGAGCTCCTTTGCAAAAATCTTCAAGGATAAGCTCTCTCTCTCTCTAGAGGTGTATTTCAGATTTTGAGCTTAAAGGAATAAACTCAAGTGTATAAAGGCTACTTATATATGTTTGCCTAATCAAATTTGGTTAAGGCTAAGTAATCATGCTTAATTTAATCAACTCAATCTAATTATTTTGATCCGAATCAATTTTTAATTAAATTCCACCATAGGTTCTAAAAATCACGCTAATCACAATGGTACAGATAATTTCACTTTCTAATGCCTCTACAGCTTTCAATTTAAATTTTATAACAGAAAAACGAACAAATTTTTCTACGGTGAACAAATACAAATTAAGAAACACATATAATCATATAATTAGCACTCAAGATCATATCAAGCATATAATTATAAGGACATTTAAGATTAATTAGCATAACACAGAGTAAGGTTGTCACATTCTTCCATCTTTTAGGAAGTTTGGTCCTCTAAACTTATTTTACCTCCGTTTGGAAACAAATATGGATAGCGTCGTCGCATCTCATGCTCTTTTTCCCATGTAGTGTCCTTTCCATAGTGTTCTTTCCATTCTACCTTCACCATTAGGATGGACTTATTTCTCAACTGTTTCACTTGCCGGTCAATGATTCGTTCTGGCCATTCTTCGTATTCCATATTTTCATCAAGAGCTATCCGGTTGTAATCAATCACATGAAACGGATCTCAAAGATAACCCCTCAACATCGATACGTGGAACACATTGTGCATTTGTTCGAATCCCGGTGGCAAAACAACCCTATAAGCAACTGGACCAAGCCTTTCCAGAATTTGAAACGGCCCAATGTAACGGGGTGATAATTTACCTTTCTTACCAAATCTTAATTGGCTCTTCATCGGAATCACACAAATAAATACATGGTCGCCAACCTCATACTCAAGAGGCCTTCTTCGTACAACCACATAATTCTTTTGCCGGCTCAGTGCTTGCCATGACTCGAACCCGCCCCTATGGGTTAAGGACATAACCGGCCAGTAATCAAAGGATTACCTACGGCCTCAAACCATTCCAGACATAACTCATAAGAGTAAAGGGGCCAAACGGAAGCAATTTCAAACTTTGTTCATAGAGCTGTGCTTACATGGCACGTCATAACAAACCATACATATACATATTAATAACTCACATCAAAAAATACAGTGACATAAAGTTCTGTACAGACAGGATCATTCAAGTCTAAGTCAACCAATCAAAACTATATACAAACGTGTCCAAAGTCCTCGCCAACATGACAAAATAACACAGGATAGCAAAAGGGCGAAGACGAGTCTCGTGCGTGAGACGTAAGGGCTAACTCTTCGAAACCTTGGTTGTTCCACACAAACTTCACTGAGGCTGGGTTTGGACCTCCCTTGGCTCACCTATAGACACATGAATGTGCGTGAACGAAAGCCCAGCGAATAATATCAAATAAAGAAGTTACACAAACGGTATTTAGAACAACGTACTTCAAATGGCCTTGGGCCCAATTCGTATTCCTATCTAGCTTATATATAAATATAGGTCAAGTAACTGCGGTTCCAAACACATCATACGGCCTCGGGCCCAATTCATTCGTATCATTTATGTCGGGCGACCTCTGGCCCATTCATTTGTATCATACAGCCTCTGGCCATTCATTCAAGTCATACGGCCTCTGGCCCATCATTCATGTCATACGGCCTCTGGCCTATTCACTCATGTCATATGGCCTCTGGCCCATTCACTTATGTCAGACTATCATTCGAGTCAGACTATTATCCATTTCATATGGCCTCTGGCCCATTCATTTATGTCATACGGCCTCTGGCCCTTCCATTCTTTCATTCATGTCAAACTGGCCTTTGGTCCATTCATTCTATCATTCGTGTCAAACTGGCCTTTGGCCCATTCTTTTGGCATAGCAAACATTTGTCCAGCATTTGAATTAACGAACTTATAAAACTTACACAGAAGTAAGCAATTGGACAAACAACATATTTCAAATATCTTTATTAAGACATTACTCACAGTGATCGGCTGGATGATTTGCCCTGGAGCTCGACCCTACACATTCCATGAACACAAATGGGTCACAAACAATTCAATTCGTTCTTAATTCGCATATTCCTCTTTAGGCTTCTTTCTTATTCTTTTAATTCATTTACAATGCTTAATGCATGCCTAAGAGTACTTAGAAGTGAAAGAGAACGGAAAACGAAGCACATAATGCATTTTCAAAATTTCAGAAACAGGGGTCCCCCGCTCGAGCATGGACTTCCCCGCTCGAGCGGACCCATGAGGTCTGCAAAAGTACTGGTTGCCTCACTTTTACGCTCAAGCGTGAAGTCAGACGCTCGAGCTGAATGCCATCCCACATAGCTCCCTGCTCGAGCGTGGACTTCCCCCGCTCGAGCAGACATCATGTCTACAAAAATACTGGGAGCCCGAATTTCCCGCTCGAGCGGCGCCTTCTCGAGCGAACATCCCAAATTTTGGAAAATCCAGAATTGTTCTTGAGCTCAAATTCAACATTCAAATCAACATATCTTGCATATGATGACTCAAACTTCACATATACATGTACTAACATGGTACAAACACCAAATTACAGCATTATGAAGCTCAATTCCATGAATTAATCACATGCATGCTCCAATTTACACCAAACTCATTTTTCAACATAACAATTTCATGCATTCAAACTCATATTCTTATGGATTGTACATGCATGTGGAACACAACTTCTATTCTCAACTTAGATGGTGAAGAGATGGTCAAAAATATGAGCTTCAACTAAAATCTCACGTGGATTATACATTTTGTGCTCAAATATGCAAATTCAAAGCAATTTCTCACATGCATGTGCATATTGACTTCCAATTCAACAAAACCAACTCAATTCCATCATAATCAATTCAACTCATGTTCTTGATCACCATTCATCTTAGAATTACAAACTAGAATCCATGAATTTACTCACCTAGAAGCTCAATCTTTCCAATTTATGGTAAATTCTTGAGTGTGTCTTCAAGATCACCAAGTTCCCTAGCCAAATCTCTACCTCGAGCTTCCTTTCCCACTAAATTTGGCTCCTCCCCCTCTTTAGAGCATAATTTCAGATGTTGAGCTCAAAGAAACAAAATGAGAGTGTATAATGGCCCTTTAAAAGCTCCCTCTCAAATACATATCTTTAATATTAAATAATTGGGCACCATTTCATTAATTTAATCCATTTAATTTGATCCGAATCAATTTTCAATTAAACTTCACCGTAGGCTCTAAAAATTATGCCAATCACAATGGCGTAATCAATTTCGGTTTCTGTGACCGATAGGGCCTTTAATTTAAATTTCAAAGTAGATAATCAAACAGATATTCCTACAGTAGACAAATAGAAATTCAAAACCACATATATTCACATAAGTGGCACTCAAAATCATATCAAACACATAATCACATTCATAATAAGGACCAATTAGCATAATACGGAACAGGGTTATCACAGTGCTGTCTTGAGCTTTTGTTGGATGATTTTAATCTTCTCAGAAGTGTCTTGCACAATTTCAAGCCCAAGTAAAGCTCTATCTCCGACTTCTGTCCAACAAATTGGCGAACTACACTTTCTGCTATATAAGGCTTCGTATGGTGCCATACCGATGCTGGAGTGGAAGCTGTTATTGTATGCAAATTCTGCTTGTGGCAAATAGTCTTCCCAACTCCCTTTAAAATCTAAAGCGCGCATGTCTTCCAAAGTCTGTATGGTCCGTTCTGATTGCCCATCTGTCTGTGGATCAAATGTGGTACTAAATCTTAGCTCTGTTCCCATTGCCCTTTACAAGCTTTTTCACAATCTAGATACAAATTTTGGATCTCTATCCGAGACAATAGATACGAGCACTCCATGTAAATGAACAATCTCATCGACATATATAGTAGCTAATCAATAAGCATCAAAAGTAATCTTCACAGGCAGAAAATGCACAGATTTAGTCAGTCTATCAACTATAACCCAAACAAAATCCATACCTCTAGGAGTTCGAGGTAGGCCAACAACAAAGTCCATGGTTACGTGCTTCCACTTCCATTCCGAAATAGGGAGAGGTTGAAGTAAATCGCCTGGTTTTTGGTGTTTAGCCTTAACTTGTTGACACTAAAGGCACCTAGACACATATTCTGCAATTTCCTTCTTCATTTTGGGCCACCAATAGCTTTGCGTTAAATCCCAATACATTTTGTCGTTACCCGGATGCATAGCAAACATCAACTAGTGAGCTTTGTCTAGGGTTCTCTTCTTCAATTCAGAAATGTCCGGGACACACATTCAGTTTTGAAATCTCAACACTTCACCATCAACACTAAATTCTGGTTTTAGTTTCGCTTCAAACTCATCGATTATTGTCTTAAGGGCCTCATCCTGTTTTTGTCTCTGCTTGACTTCAGTAATTATTGTTGGTTCAATAGAAATGGCAACTATCAACCTAGCTTGTTCATGTAACACAACTTCAATCTCGGCTTTCTCAAAATCTTGCAAAATTTCTTTCTGTTTAGTGAGTAGACAAGCTAAGTTCCTCGTAGACTTCTTACTCAATGCATCAACAACTGTATTGGCCTTTCCGGGTTGGTATTGAATCTGAAGGTTATAATCCTTTATCAACTCAAGCCATCTTCTCTGTCGCATATTCAGCTCTTTTTGAGTATAGAAATATTTTAAGCTTTTGTGATACATGTAAACTTCACATCTTGCCTCATACAGGTAATGCCGCCAAATTTTCAAAGCAAACACAACTGCGGCTAGCTCCAAATCATGTGTTGAGTAGTTCTTATCATGCAGTCTTAATTGTCGGGAGGCATAAGCGATCACCCTTCCATTCTGCATTAGTACAAAGCACAAACCTTTATAAGATGCATCACTATATATCACAAAGTTTTTCATACCTGAGGGCAATGTCAAAACTAATGCAATGGTTAGCCTTGTCTTCAATTCCTGAAAGGTAAACTCTCTTTCATCAGTCCATTCAAATGGTTGTCCTTTACATGTGAGTTGGGTAAGTGGTACAGCTATTTTTGAAAAATCTTTCACAAACAGCCTGTAGTACCCGGCCAGACCCATGAAATTGCGGACTTCCATTACATTCACCGGAGTAAGCCAGTTCACAATTGCCTCTATCTTCTACGGATCTACTGAAATCCCCTCTTTGTTGATGACATGCCCTAAGAAAATAACTTCATCCAGCCAAAATTCACATTTCTTTAGTTTAGCAAATAATTTCTTTTCTCTAAGTGTTTGCAAGACAGTTCTCAAATGGTATTCATGTTCAAGTCTACTCTTTGAATATATCAAGATATCATCAATAAAAACCACAACGAAATTATCAAGGTCAATCTTAAAAATTCGGTTCATCAGGTCCATAAATGCTGCAGGAGCATTAGTCACTCCAAATGGCATAACAAGGAATTCATAGTGACCGTACCTTGTTTGGAATGCATTTTTCTCAATATTCTCTGCTTTTACCTTTAATTGGTGGTATCCGAATCTCAAATCAATTTTGGAAAACACTTATGATCCCTACAACTGGTCAAACAAGTCGTCAATACAAAGTAAAGGGTATTTATTCTTTATCATTACCTTGTTCAATTCACGATAGTCAATACACAGGCGCAAGGTTCCATCTTTCTTTTTCACAAATAACACCGGTGCACCCTATGGTGAAGTACTTGGTCGAATAAACCCATTGTCAAGTAAGTCATGCAATTGTTCTTTTAGTTCTTTCATTTTAGCAATAGCCATTCTGTAAGGGGTTTTTGAGATAGGCTCAGTGCCTGGTACAATATCAATAGTAAACTCTATCTCCCTGTCAACCAATTCTCCTGGCAATTCATCTGGGAATATATCTAGAAACTCACTAACAATAGGGATACTACTCAATTCAATATTTAGAGATTGTTCAGACAATACACAATACAAGTAGCCCCGACACCCTTTCCTGATCAATTTACATGCTTTCATTACAGATATCAAATAAGGTGGAGGCACTACCCCATTACCCACAAACACAATCTCTTCTTGCCTTAGTGGTCTAAATACAACTTGTTTCATTACAGGATCGATGGTGGCACAGTATTAAGATAACTAGTCTGTACCCAGAATTACATCAAAATGTCTAAATTCCAAGGGTCACAAATCTACATATAAGGTAGCATCCCTAATATGCACATCACAAAATTGACACATAGATGCACACAACACATATTCCCTGGATGGAGCAGATACACATAACAAATATGGCAATAATTCTAGGGGTCTACTCAATCTAGATGCAAATGCGTAAGTTACAAAGGAGTGCGTTGATCCGAAGTCAATTAACACAAATGCATCCTGATTACATATGGAGATAGTACATGAAACGACGACTTCTGCGTTCCGTGTATTGACCAGAAAGAGTGCAGAGACTCTCCCTTGCCTCACGGTGTCTCCAGTGGTAGTAGGCCTCGTAGTGTTTCCTGGTTTTGGGATCGATGCAATTGAGTTGGCAGCTAACTTCCCATGGTTTTGATTAGAATCCCTGGCCATATGCCCTGTTTTACCACACTTAAAGTAGGCCCTTGAAACACGGTAGCAAACCCCGCGATGCCTTTTACCACATTGGTTGCACATTGGAGACATATCTCTGGAAGAATTTGAAGTGCTTGAGGAGCCCGTATTCTGTTTCTTTGAAAGTCCTTTCTTTGATAAGAAGCTCTGCCTCTTACTTTTCCAATTAGTTAGTGATTTACCCTGCCTAGCTATGTTAGCCTCTGATATTATGGCCCGATCTAGCACATCAATATAGGTTTCTAGCTTTAGTACATTCACCTTCTCTAAGATATCATCTCAAAGACCTCCTTTAAAGTGTCTCGCTTTCTTATAATCGGTAGACTCGAAGACCATATGTGGTGCAAATCTTGCCAATTTAATAAACTTCACCTCGTACTTGGCTACTGTCATGTTGTTTTGCTTAAGTTCCATGAACTCCGACACTTTCCTGTCACAAACACATTGTGGAAAGTATTTGTGGTAGAAAATTTCCAAGAACTGTGCCCAGCCATATCTTTATTGCTTTCACACATCAACATCCACCACCTTCTCACTTCATCTTCTAGTGTAAAGGTAGCTAGCAATGCTTTCTATGTTTTTAGACAAGCACTTCAAACAACTTCTCTATGCCAAGGACCTACGCTTCAGCCTCAATGGAACCAATCCCCCATGAAATTGTGGTGGTTTCATTTTCTTAAACTCTTTGGTGAGAGCTATTATTCGGTCATCATTCTGTAGATCTTGTGCAGGCGGTACTAGAGGTGGAGGCCGAGGGTGTGGTTGTTGCCACTATTGTTGTTGCCTCAATGTTTCTACCGTGTCCTGTATTAATCTTTCTATCCTATCCAGTCTGGCAGTAGAGGACTCCTCTAATTCATCACCTCTTGTTCTCACCATTATCAGATTAAACTTGCATTAATCCTTATACAAAAATGTTCACTAGTATTCATTTATGAAAGGGCATATATATAAAGTAATCACAATGCATGCAACTCACAAAGCATATAACACAGAGTCATTCATTTCAAAACATTTAAACATATTTTCAATGTCTTCAAGTTCATACTAATCACATGAATACATCCAAGATCTTTTCTAGATGCTTATTGCTCATTTGGACAAGTGTGTGAGTTATTAACTCGTGCCCTGATACAAATCTGTCATGACCCGAACCCGCCCTTGAAGGTTAAGGTCATAACCGGCCAGTAATCATAAGATTACCTATGGCCTCAAACGCTATCAAACGTATATTATGATAGTAATGGGGCCAAAACGGAAGTAGACTTAAAAATTTTGTCCAAAGAGCTGTGTTTACATGACATATCAAAACTTCACACATATATCCATTAATAACTCACACCGAAAAGCAAACTTAGAATCTTGTACATACAGGATCTTTCAAACTTATAGTTAGCCAAACCAAAAGTTTATATGAATAAGTGATCCAATGGAACCATCAAGGTAGTAAGGTGCAAAACAAAAGCACAAGTACAAGAAACAAAGTCTCGTGCGTGAGACGTTCAGGCTGACTCCACAAAACTTGACTTCCTCTAACACCCTTCACTGAGGCTAGGTTTGGACATCTCTTTGCTCACCTACACACATATAAATGAGAGTGAGTGAAAGCCCAGTGAATAATATCAAAATAAAGAAGTTACATGAATGAAATTCTTAACAAACATATCAAACAGTTTTAGGCCCATTCATATTTCTATAATATATCAAACGGCCTCTGGCCCATCATATCAAACCACCTCGGGCCTAATTCATTCTTATCAAATGGCCTCAGGCCCAATTCATTCATGTCAGACGGCCTCAGGCCCAATTCATTCATATCAGATGGCCTCGAGCCCAATTTCTTCATGTTAGACGGCCTCGGACCCAATTCATTCATGTCAGACGGCCTCGAACCCAATTCATTCATGTCAAACGGCCTAGTGCCCAATTCATTAATGTCAGATGGCCTCGGGCACAATTCATTAATGTCAGACGGTCTTGGGCCTAATTCATTAATGTCAGATGGCCTCGGGCACAACCAATTCATTCGTGTCAGATGGCCTCGAGCCCAATTCATTCATGTCAGATGGCCTCGGGCCCAATTCATTCATGTTTATGCGAATTTCATACTTGAGATCATAATCATAATCGTGTTCCAACGGCCTTATCCAATACGAATATTCATTCACAATTCAAATTAACAAATCCATGAAACTTATACAGAAGTAAACATTTGGAAAGTAGCATACTTGAAAATATCTCTACTAAGATATTACTCACAGTGTTCTACCGATGGATTTGCCCTTGTGCTTGACCCTACACATTTCATAACATATTGGGTCACAAGCGATTCAATCCGTTCTTAATTTGTTTATTTCTCTTAGGCCTCTTTCTTATCCTTTTAGTTCATTTACAATGTTCAATGCATGCCTAAGAGTGCTTAGAAATGAAAGAGAATGGAAAACGAAACATAAAACAACTTTTCAGAATTTCTTAAATAGGGCTCTCCGCTTGAGTGCGGCTTTAGTTGCTCGAGTGGCCAGTAAAACTCTGTAAAAGTTCTGGTTGCATGAATTTTACGCTCGAGTGAGATTTCTGATGCTCGAGCGAGGAGTCTTGAAAAACAGGCTTTGCTCAAGCGTAAGGTTTGCCGCTCGAGTTACTGTGCAATTTTTTGTAGAACTTTTGGGAGCTTGACTTTCGCACTCGAGCAACACTTTCCTCACTCGAGCGGACAGGTCAAATTTTGGATTTTCCAGCAAGCTATTTGAGCTTCAAAACATAACCCCAAAGGCTCCAAAGTTTGCAAATTGATGCCTAAACACAGAAGAACATTGAGTAACATAAAAACTTAGGTAATTTAAAACCAATTATCCAAAATCATGGTCCATTTCCAAAATCATTTCAAATTCTTCTTTGCTAATTTCAAAACTTATGTATTCAAGGTTCATACCTTCATGAATCGTGCATGCATGTTAATTATTGACTCCAATTCAACTTCAAATGGCACAAATGATGCTCAAAAACATGAAGCTCAACAAAATTATGCATGCATGTAAACTTTGGTGCACAATTCTTCGTGTTTAGCATGCCTTATGCTAGATTATGCAAATTTATGGTAATTCATGGCAATTCTATACATGTATGAACATGTAGACCTCAAATTCTTCATATTGTCTTTGTATTCATTCAATTATGAATTTAAACTCTTCAATTCAAGTTCAACTACTGACCTAGAAGCTCCAATCTTCCAAATTCTAGCTAGTTCTTGAGGTAATCCTCTTAGTTCTTGAGCTCCTTTGCAAAAATCTTCAAGGATGCGCCCTCTCTCTCTAAATTCGGCTCACTTTCTCTCTCTCTAGAGGTGTATTTCAGATTTTGAGCTCAAAGGAATAATCTCAAGTGTACAAAGGCTACTTATATATGCTTGCCTAATCAAATTTGATTAAGGCTAAGTAATTATGCTTAGTTTAATAAACTCAATCTAATTATTTTGATCCGAATCAATTTTTAATTAAATTCCACCATAGGTTCTAAAATCACACTAATCACAATGGTGTAGACAATTTCACTTTCTAATGCCTCTATAGCCTTTAATTTAAATTTTATAACAGAAAAATGAACAGATTTCCTACGGTGAACAGATACAAATTGAGAAATACATATAATCATATAATTAGCACTCAAGATCATATCAAGCATATAATTATAAGCGCATTTAAGATTAATTAGCATAACACAGAGTAGGGTTGTCACACTTAGCTCTTTTATTATTTATTTAAATAATACGATAAATGTATTATTTATATATTAAATAATGTAAAATGTGTTTTATATACATATTGTAGTATAGAATAACATTTAACTAGTCAATCGAGCTTGATTATCGAATCAAATTATTTTTTTTATTATTGATCTTCGATCCTAGCTTGAGTACTGCAAAACTCGACTTGGCTCAGTTGTTTCACATATGTTTTTAACGAACCAACCATTTAAGATACATTTAAAAATGTCATGTTTAAGCAAAGAGGCTTCAATTTGAATCTAGGTTCTTTCATGTCTATACGAGGACAAAAGATGCCTGTTTAAAAATAAAAAAATAAAAATGGATTTACTTCGCTTCTATGTATCTGCCCCTGGTACAAATTTCACCAAGTTCTTCCTTTTAGCAGATAGTAATTTAGTATACTTGAGGCAGTGGTACAAATCACAGTGTTATATGTAGCACACATTGTGAAAGGGGAATATTTACTTATTTTACTGCAACTATACTACAATATATACTTATATTGATTGTGTATTGAACCATGAAACCATGAGCATCTGAAAAATAGATAAAACCCACAATCCCTACAATGGATTAGGGCTTTCAGACTAATGACAGAGAAAGGAAAAAGAGGGGAAATTGTATCGAACCACTACAATCAAACCCATTTAGGACAAGTGCGGGTCAAGCAGCGCAGGCAACTGTTGGGGCAAGAAATTGTAATTTAGAAGATGAAGATATGAACGAAATGGTTCAACTTCGTGATGAAACTGCGACAGTTATATGGAACAACCGTAGGGTTCATCAATAGTACTACATGTTACTTGTCATTTGTAATAGGATATTGCATCATTTGTTGTGTTATAACTTATTTATGACATGAACTTTTATGTAATGTTTGTGTGAATTATGTGTTAGATTCAGGCCCGGCCCTGGCCATAGGCCCACAAGGCCATGGCTTAGGGCCTATCAAAATAGGCCCAAAATAGGGGCCTACTATTATAAGTTAGTATAATATGTTAGGTATGTTTTAAGTCCAAAAAAAATTTTAAAAAAAAAGTCCAAACTAACTTAATTTTTTTGACCCATTAAAAGACCAACAGTTAAGGCCCAGCCCAATAGTTTGAAAGGCCCCTTTTTTCTAATTCCTAACCCTATCTTCTCTTAATGCAACCTTCCCTACATTTGTTTGATAGCACACACCACCAGCCCAGGACAAAGCAGCAACAAGCAGGTAATTTTTTTTTTTTCTATTCAATTAATTAAATATTTATCTTGTCTTTTGCACAATTAATTGCTATTATAATATTGATATTTACATCATCAAGAAGAATTTATTTAAGTTTAATTGTTCACATCACATAATTTAAAAGTTTTGTATTTTGTTAAGTTGTGGTGCTCTTGTTTTGAATTTTGATTTTAAAAAATATTTTGATCTCAGCACAGCAAGCACAGGTAAATATTTTTTTTTCTATTCAATTAATTAAATATTTGTCTTGTCTTTTGCACAATTAATTGCTATTATAATATTGGTATTTACATCATCAAAAAGAATTTGTTTAAGTTTAATAGTTCACATCACATAATTTAAAAGTTTTGTGTTTTGTTAAATGGTGGTGCTCTTGTCCTTTACCTTAATTTTTTTTTTTTTCATTCAATAAAAAAAAAATGTGAAGGGCTCCAAAAATTTAGTAGTTGATTATCAGCTTTGGGCCCCAAAAATCTCAAAACCGGACCTGGTTAGATTGGGACGTATGGATATGTAATGTTCATTACATTATGAACTGTTGTATTATTATATTGTATTGTGTCCCACATAAGATGTTATACTTGTAAATTGTTGCAGGATAGTGTTATTGAAGCAACAACTGAGTCCTCATTGTTGTTGTGGCGTTGGACCAATACGAGTGTGGATGGCCCGCGCTGCGACTAAAAATGGAAGGTACTTCTGTCATTAACCTAATGGCCTAAACCACAGGAGGGCATTCATTTGGGTTGATACTTATAAAGCAACTGTGAATCAAGGTACAAATTCGACACCAACAATTACAAGAAACTGGCTTTTGTATGCTTGTTGTGAGTGTAACATTTTGCTCTCATGAATTGTCATTTGCTTGTTACTCGTGCTACTTAGTTTTAAATCTTTAAAGACCTAGAAATTGACTACAATCAAAGTTGATGTTGATGAACAAACTTGCATTTGTATTATATGTAATGGCCCTTCCTCACTTTCGAATTATGAATATTATATGGAAGATTGTGCTGTACAACTAAGATGTGTACGCGTAATTATAAATTTTAGTTATGTATGTTTGGTTTATGAGTTTATTTTTATGTTATATATGATTTTTTTTAGGAATTATTTGATTAGGAACTTGCCCTTGATTGTTTGGAAAATTGATCATACCAAGCTTTTTTTTTTTTAAACGTGCTGGTATGAAAGTAATTTTATTTTGCAATGATAAAACTTAATATAAAAATGGTTTGAAGTTTTTAAAAATAGCTTTCTTAGTTTTTAATTTGTACTTATGTAATTTTCATAATCTTTTAAAATATTTTTTTTTTATTTTTTACTTTTAGATTCATTTGATCATCATAAACGTAAAATTTTCAAAATTAGTATACAAATCTTTAAAAAAATATATGCGATACAACAAAATACGAAAATGTATTAGATTTTCATTTTTTTTTTAAATTTGTTGTATTTATTGAATTTATGAGCTTCAACAATTTAAATAAAAATTTTAAATTTTAAATATAAAGAAAAATTTATATTAATTACAACAATTTATAAAGAAAATTTTGAAATATAAATTTATAAACTTCAACAACTTAGAAATTACTTTGTAAGTAGTTAAATTTTAATGCAAATGTATATCACAAAATTTCGTAATATTAACACAAAAATGTGTAACACCGTCAAAAATTGGCATAACAAAAATGTCCAAAATTTTGTATTTGATGTTGCAAAAGTTTGTAACTTGGTTACGATATATTTTTTTTATACTAATTTCTGATGAAATTATGTATTTTGTGGTTGATGCTACGAAATTTTATGATAAAATCACACATTTAATGGTAGGGTATTCACCCATAAAAGGGTACATACCAAATCATTTTCTGTTAGATATATAGTATGTAGATATATACATAAAACCAACAGGTAGCACTTTTGATGTGACAATAATTTTTTTTATTATTATTATTTATTATTGAACTTCATCATTTAAGTTGTCCATTTTCAAAACATAGTTTTCAAATTATTTTTTTGAAAAATAACTCAAAATACTAAAACCAAACATAGCGATTCATTTTATGAGTTTTGTTATGTATTAGTTGAATCATGCATCTAGGATCATACATCTTTATCTATACTTTCTAACCCATTATTCCGCATGGCTTGGTGCTGAGAAAGACTATATGAGTTTCTCTTCTTTCTTCACATCCGCGTGTGCATGTTTTCTTACTTTGAGATATCTTTATATTTGCTCATTGTTTGGAGGGCGTTTTGTCTAGATTGGAAATGCCTCTATCTCTCTCATGAGAGTTTTTCGTTGTTTTTCTTGGAAAACTCTCAGTAAAACTATTTTCATTTTGAGAGTAGAAGCTTTCCAAATTAAGTGATTTACTCTATATAATTATTTGCTTCACATAGTAAAGACAACATTAATAATTGGATATGAACATATTAATAGAGACTGATTTTTTATTGGATGAGTTGGGGGTGCTCAACTCATGACTTTCCCCTCTCATACCTAAACTTCTAGGCTGGACTTTTTGATTGCGACGGGCAATGACCTATATTGGTAGGAGTCAAGGTTTCTTAGTTTTCCTAAAAAAATTAGGTAGCAACTGTAGGTCTAGTCTAACGGTCTTTGTTTGGCACTTTGATAAATGAGCAATTTTTTTGTGATTTGCCAGATTTTGACCCTCACATGTTTCACATTACACATTTGTGAACAAGACGAGATGGTGAATTGTCGGGTGCGCCAAATATCCTTCCGAGGGGAGATCCCACGCTTACCAATAGCAATTAGTTGATAGATTACCAGTTACTCTTGTATTTCTTGTTCATTATTCTTGTTCTTGTTTAAAAGCTTGTAACAAGGAACAATTTCAATTTTTTCTTGCTTTTCATCAATCGATCCACTCGAAAGAAGTCTTTGAAATTATCAAGACTACTTACCATTTTACCTTCCCCCCCCCCCCCCCCCAAAAAAAAAAAAAACTATCAAGGCAAAAAACTCAACCACATTACCTATTTTTACACTTTGTTTCTGTGAATTTGTGGATTACTGTCGATTGGCCCAAACAATAATTTTACTAACACTAATACAAATATTGTTCGAAATATTGTTAATGCCTTTTATAGCGATCGTAAAGTGATATGCATAATATCCATAGATATACTTGGGTACATAAACACACATAGAGATATAGGAAATTGTTGAAGACTCCTAAGGCTTTTAAGTAGGGGTGAGCATGGTCTAGATTGGGATAAAACTAAGACCAATCCGTTATCTACGATTCTTGAAAAATTGGAACCAATCAATTTAAACACGGATTGGATCGGTTTAGAACCACAGATTCACATAATTAAATAACAAAAAAAAAAAATAGAGAACAATTTAATTTCATAAAAATATAAACATAGCATCATATTAGTTCCACAATAGCAACATGTCTTTCCATAATAGAGACATATTGTTCTAGGATTTAAACAACCATAAGAAAACTGGTTTCACCATAAGTATTTAGGCCCCATTTGTTTCACTGGATATAAAATGGAGGATATAATATGATGTGGGATTTAGTCAGGATATATAATGAATAGGATATAGGTATTGGATAGTATATCCCCCAAGTCATGTTTGTTGACTTGATATATAAGATTGGATATATGTTATGCATGTTTGTTTTACAAAATATATTATGGGATATAACAAGTAATTTTCAAGATTGCCCTCATAATATTATATTATATTAATTTCAAAATTTGTATTAAATTAAATAATATTATATTAAATTAAATTAAATTAAATAATATTTATATTATATTAAATTCAATTCAATAATATTTATATTAAATTAAATTCAATAATTATATTATATTAAATTCAAAATTTTATATTAAATTATATTATATTAAATTAAATTCAATAATATTATATTATATTATATTCAAAATTTGTATTATATTATATTATATTATATTAAATTCAATAATATTTATATTATATTAAATTCAATAATATTAAATTAAATTCAATAATTATATTATACTAAATTCAAAAAAATATATTAAATTATATTATGTTAGATAGACAAAAGGGTAAATTGGACTTTTTACATCATATCCCAACCAAGGGGATATGATATAATGGGGGGGTGGTATTGTATATCCTCCACTTTTGGGGGATATACAATCCTATCGGATATTATATCCCCTTCAAAAAAAATTACAAACATGGGATATATGGACCCCACCGGATATAATATCCAATCCCAATCTTCATATCTCCAATCAAACAGGGCCTTAGACAATTACAAATTAAAACTAAAAGCTAACAAACAAAAGCAATAAAAGAAGATACTATGCGGGTTTAGGTTTGTGATTATGTTTTATATGGAATAAGAGAAGATACTATGCGAGAGGATGTATAATATAAATACAGGCTATTTGTATACGGTCTGGATCGGTTCTAATCCGAAACCGTGGAGTTCAATCTGGAACCGACTCGTGGACTACGGATTTTTAATTTTTCAATCCGAACCAAACCATGGATTCAAAAAACCAATCCAAACCTACCGGCTAAGAAGCACGGACACTTCTAAGAAGGTGACGTATCCGTGTCGTGTCTGTGTCGGACACCGACACTCTTTGGACACTCTTAGGACACGTGTCCGATACTCTTCAAAACGTGTCCTATTTTTTAAATATTTTTAAAGACCCAGACACCCTTTGGACACTTGGAGGACACATGTGTCAATTGTTTAAACACATGTGTCTATTGATTATAGATATGTAAAACTAATTATAAGTTTGAACAAAACAACTTAAGATACAATAATAAAACAAAAACCATATAAATTTATAGGAAATAGTGCTATATTGCATTTTTTATTATCTTTGAATGATATATTCATATATATAACATATAATAAATATATAAAATTATATATTTCATGCGTGTCCTCCACGTGTCGTGTCCTGCATTTTTTTAAAATTAACGTGTCGGCGTGTCCGTGTCGTATTTGTGTCGTGTCACGTGTCCGTGTCCATGCTTCTTAGCCTACCGGATTGGACTGAACCGAATCAGATTATGGATTTCACGGACTCCTTGCCCAGCCGTACTTTTTAGAGAGAAGGGATCAACTTAACAATGGTTGTGGATTGAGAGTTTGTATAACGACAATAAAACATTTGATACGACCCCAATTTTTTATTTAATTAAGTTTTTACTAAAATTACTTATGCCAGCAAAAATAACTGTTTGTCCCAATTTCAGATTTGAAAAATAGACTTTCCAAACCAAATAAATCAACTTTTTGTTTTACACTCCATCTGAATCGTGAGATGAGATGAGAAAAAAAATTATAGTGGTTTCTCATTAAGGTGACAAAAGAAAAAAATAATAATTATGATTTATCACCATTATGTTTGGACGAATAAAAGAGGAGATAATTTCTCACCTATCTTGTTTGGACAAAGTAAATAAGAGAAAAGAAAGAAAAGTGTTGTATTTTATTTTACCAAAATAACTTTCCACATTAATAAGCTATGTTTTTTCATAAGGGTAATTTTTGTGTTTTAGAAAATTTTCATTAAACTCATTCTCTTTTTCACCAAATCTCACCACTTTTGGTGAGAATCATTTTCTCACCATCTCTTATCATTTCTCACAATTTCTCACCTAGTTATTAATCATCCAAACAAGTGAAAGGGTTTCCTATTCTCACCGTTTCTTTTTTTTTTTTTTTTTTTTTCTTTTCATCAAACCCCTCCGTCCAAACGGAGTGCTAATATTATTTTATGTTATATTAGTAATGTTGATTGAGTTTCTTTAATTTCACTTAAAGGGCCATAAGTTTGCATACTTGCAAAAAACCCTAGATTTTCCCCCAAAAGCTTGAAATTCAAAGTGAATAGCATTGTTGTAATTAGAATAACCTAAAGCTTGATTTTATGGTTGTGATCTTAATACAACAATTAATGATATTGGTATATGTTTTGATTGTGAGATGAACCATGTCCAAAAAAGGCGAGATTTTATACAATCCTAAATTAGTATAGACAGTTCATTTTAATCGAAGATGGTTATGCTTGAATCTAAGTATATAGTTTCTCTTGAACATCTCATTGAGGCTTGTAACCACCACAATAAATCATAGTCATTACAATTGATTAATTTACAAAATTAATACAAAATTCATTTTATAAAGTTTGTGGTGAATTGAAAACACTATGAGGACTTTTGGTACGATAGAATTGGTTGGAATTGAATGCTCATTCTAACTTTGTATTCTTTTTTTCTTATTTGATATACGTTATCTAAGTGGGAATAATTATTCCATTGGAATAGTTGTTCTAACAAAATGTGATAATATTTATTTTTCCCCTAACTTAAGAAATGGTCATTTCATTCTATCATAGAATCACCATAAAATTTTATTTTATTTTATTTTTTTATACTTACAAAACTTAAATATTATTATTTAGTTACCACCACCATTCCCTTCTACTACCATCCATTCTATCATCTACTACCACCACCACCTTATTGCCACCATCACCATCGTTGCCACCACAACTACTACAACCACACCACCATACTATTGATGTCACCAATACTGCCACAACCATTACCACTACATCTACAACCATAAAATCATAACCATTACCATCATTAGAACCATCACTCCACTACCATCAATGTCTCCACCACCACAACCACTACCTTACCATTACTACTACCACTTTACAAACATCACACCACCATCATCACCATTGCGAGAACCATCACTTTACTATCGTTGCCCGCCACCGCCACCACCTATGATAACCCTACTTGTACTCTACTTAATTATGCATATGATTATGTATTTGATATGAATTTGCAAGTTGAGTATGTGAATTATGTGAATTTGGAATAATATCTGTTGAACGTAGGAATATCTGTTGCAATTACAACTTTGAATAGAAATTGAAACCCTCAGAGGTGCGATAAACAAAAAACCGACTTCATATCTATGATTAGCATGATTTATAGAGCTTACGCTGAAATTTTGAAAAATTACGATTCGTAATGATTAAATTATGTTTTATGAGTTGGGTCATATATGTGTTTAGCCTTATGTTCTTCATTCTTGGTTGAGAGCTCTAGAGAGTGAGTTATAGAGAGTGGAAGAGGAAAGCTAGGGATTTTGTAGAGAATCAAGGGGCAACCTCAGATTTGAGCTAGGGTATGTTAATTTACTTACAATCTTTGTCTTTCGCTCATCTTTGTAATGGAATCAAGAAGGAATTAGGAATTTTGAGCTAGGGTTTTGAGTTATGTAATGGCTAGAGCTAAATGTGTGAAATTGAACCCTAATCTCTTCATTTTTGCTTGATTTGAGTTCATTCTTGTGATTACTCCATGAAATAAACTCTAGACGGTTCATACAACCAAGATTTGTTGGAAGATTTACCATGTTATATGTATGTTGAGCTTGTGTATGTAATTTACGAATATATGAAATAAATGAGACCATGAATCTAACGGTGAGGCAAGATTGATGTGTGTAATGTAGAATTATACTTAAATCATGCTAGTATATCATGTGTTTTGAGTGAGTTTTGCTTTGATTTGGACTTGGAAATGAGTTTGGGAAGTTTGCATCTTTGAGCCATTTTCGAACTGTCTGATTTTGCCCAAACCACACGAGTGCCACGGGCTCTGCACGAGCGGAACATGAAGAAAAACAGAGGTTTTCATTTTGCTCTTTGGGCGCTCAAACGGCCAGTGTTTTCGCTCGAGCGGATCTGGAACGCATGAGCGGTGAAGACTTCTGCACGTGTGGAACCCCCGTTTCAACCCAACTTCAAAAAGGCCGTTTTAAGTGTTTCTTGAGCCTAAATTCACGCCCTGGAAGTATAGTTTCTAATGGTGGTGGTCTCACATCCAAATTCTAAGTACACAAATAGATATGCTCAAATTAGTAAACGCTGTTTATTTTCTTTTAACCGTTTCATGCCATTTCTTACGCTAACTTAGTTTCATTTCGCTTCTTGCTATTTCCTTAAACCTTAAATATGTAAACATGACATTTTCAATGAAAAACATATGAAATTGTTGTAGGAAACATTAATTTAAGTCATGAACATTTAGGGCCGTTTAAAGTACATCTTTGACACATGCCTTTATGTGATTCACATGTAGAGAAGTTTAGCATTAAACACTTGATCGAAATTAAAGAATGGGGAACGATTGAACGGTTATGTAACGAATAAATTGATTGAGTGAATTGAAGGCAATGTACTTTGAAATGTTATGCTTGGTTATGTTTCTGCAGGCTGAGTCATTAGGGAGTATCATCCGACCAAGCACTGTGAGTAATTTCTTTGTAACGGTATTTTCATATGAAATACTTTGGAATTGTGAAATTTATGCTTTGTATAAATTATGTGCCTTGACGAGTGTTTTTGAAATGATAAAATATGCTTGAAATCTTCGGAGCAATTATGCTATGGCAAGTTTTAGAAAAAATGTCTTGATAAGAATAAATGAGTTTCCTTTTGAGCAATGATTAAGATAAATTGGCAAAATGTATTTTGACCCTCAATAATTGTTATTTGTCTATGATCTGTCTTAGATGTTTTGTATAAGCTAATGATACACAATAAACGCTTTGTATGATGTCAACCTTTGACAATTGTCCTGTATTGTAATTCAACAAGTTAATTCAGGCCTTCAGGTACTCCGCTATGACTTGGAGTTATGAAAGGTTTTATAAGCAATATTTGATACTATGTGATTTGAACAAGCTTTAATGTGATTTGGAATCATACTTAAATGTATTATTTGATCGAAATGAAAGAACTTCATTAATATTATATGACATGTGCAATATGGACCTAAGGTCGTTTGTTACATGCTTGAGCCCGAGGCCGTTTGATATATAATTGGGCCCGAGGCCTCTTGATATATGATTAGGCCCGAGACCGCTTGATATATGATTGGGCCCGAGACCGCTTGTTATATGATTGGGCCCTAGGCCGCTTGTTATATGATTGGGCCCGAGGCAATTTGGATATATGATTAGGCCCGAGGCAGTTTGTTAAATGATTGGGCCTAATGCCGTTTTGAATATATGATTATAGATATTGTGAGAATCTTATGATCATCTATTTACATTGCTTTACTGTATTATTACTCATTGAGTTTCGCTCACCCAATGTTATGTATGCATATATAGGTGACCTGTAGCATGGAGCAGACCCCTAGAATCAGTTTCAGGAGCTATTTCAGTGACCCAATCGAGTCATGCCTCCGAGATGAAATTTTGTCTTTGACTCACACCATACCTTGACCTTATTTTATTTTTGCTATTATGGTCTTGGGTTTGTAAACCGTATGTACAAATTTCCTATGGTACTTATATTTTACTTGGATATGTAAATATTTGAACGTGTTATGAAATTAACTTTATAATTTTGCTCATGATTGGTACAACTTAATGAACTTTTCATTATTATGTGCTTCTGTTTATAGCGCCATTAGCATAAATATTCTGTATGATCGTTTGAGACCTTAGGTAATTTACGGACTGCTGGCCGGTTATGACCCAAATTTTTAGGAACGGGTTCAGGTCATGACACCACCACTACCACTACTATCTCCACCACATGCTGCCACCACCACCACTATCACGACTCAACCATCACTTCCACAACTATCAACACTATTAGATCTATAACTCTTTTTTTTTAATTTATTTGTTACTAACTCGTTAAAAAAATAAATGTAATAATAAAAACTTATTCCATTCCATTACTTTAATAGGCATAATCAAACATGACAATGAGAATTATAATCTTATTCATGTCATTCTATGTTGACAACAAAACAAAAGAAATGAAGATGAACATTTCATTCCATTCAACTTTATATTTCATTCTATTACCACTTCTTTTGTTTTATGATACCAAACATGCCCTAAATTTCTATTCAACAATTACTTTCAATTAATATATTAGAAACAACTATTCTTCTTATTCATATTAATTAAAAATTGATTTTCAATATTTAAATAACATAAACATTTCAACAGTACCTAAGAATACAACACCAGTTTTTCTCCACTAGTACACTCGTATTACATTCTTCTGGGTTCTTGGTTCTAATGCTACTAATATCCACAACAAAAATGCACAGTTACTGCACTGTCTGGTGTAACCATTAAAAGGATATAATTGTGATTGGTTCATTCATCATATGGACAAGATAATTAAGGGAGAAAAGTGAAACAATGGATATATGTTATTGTCATAAAAGCAGATGCGAGGCAAGCAGGTACATACATCAGAACAAACCAAGCCACCAAAATGAAGAAAAAACCCTTTTTTATAAGAAACAAAGGAAAGAAGCCACAAATACAAAAACAAGCATGTGATTAGCAGTCCCACTCCACTGCAAAGACAAAATTCCAGGGTAATTCTTCTATATATAGGAGGAGGCAGCACAACAATAGCATAATAAAAACCAGAACAAGTCTTTTTTCACCTAAAACAGCAGCAAGCATATTCAGTAGTTATTTTTGTGTTCATCTTCATCTTCATCTTCATCTCGAAGGCGGTACTGGCTGAAATGGTTGACTCTGAACTTCCATTCTCCTTTGACAGGGTCATAGGACACAAACTCAGCACCTTGATCCTCGGCCTTTCTTTTGAGCATCTCCTCATATCTATCAATTTTGGGGCCCTCTGTATACTGACGCCCAGTCTTCTTGTCAAAACATTTGATGTTGAGAAGTGTTACCTCAGCAGGCTTGTTGAGACCTTGTCCAACCGGAGGTTTCTTGGACTCATCCATGTAAACAATCACCTCTCTGTTGTTAAATTGAATAAGTGACTCGAGATCAAGTCGCCTCACATCTGTCTCGCCAATGAACCTGATGCTACCATAGCCATGCCGTCCCACTACAAAGTCCTTTACACGACGGCAGAACCCCGGTTCAGCCCTTTCCTTGGCAGCCAGTTCTTGGATTCGAGGCTCTGTGTAATAGTCAGAGTGACGAAGCTTAGGCATCAGTGCCTCAATGTCAGCCCCATGCTCATACACAATTGCTGCCTCACCAGCTCTGTGCCCAGTTAGAGTAATGTAAGAGTCCCCTTTCTGGCTTGGATGATCATCATGGACTCCATTGGGTTGTTTATGGTTTGGTTTGACAGGATGACCTCGAAGTTCCTTCACAAGCCCATTTTCAACTGGACCTTCAGCAAGATCAAATTGAATTAAGGTCAAAACATATGGGGGAAATGAGATCGTAGGAGGGGTTTACAGGACTGAATAGTAGAATTAAATCGACAATCGTAAGATTGTACAGAAAAGAAAATTTTTATAATAACTGTATAATAAAATTCTAACTCAACTCTCTCCTACTGACAATGAGAGTGACTTCATCGGATTAAAGCTAACTAACAAGCAGGACTTTTTCTCTCCATTATTTGTCAATCTAGTAGAACTACCAAAAGCAGCGGCACTAAATAAACACAGAAAGGAAATCCTGGCATGTAGCACACAAACAACCATCCATCATACACCTCTCATGCAAGAGTTCAGTATAACGAGCACGGAAGCAAGCTCAAGTACCAAAGACGCAAAATCGAATCAAAATTTAGCTCTATATTAGATCCACATAGAGTAGCTTCCAAGTATCCAAATCTAGTTTCAAAAGACGCTCCAGTTTCTGTGACGACAAATGGTAACAGAAGAAAATATGAATTTAATCCATAGAAACCTTGCAAAAAACCTAATCAGGACTATTCTCATTAAATAATTACTATTATGAAATAGATTGAAATCATAGAACAAAACCACAGATGAAACAGAAATAACAAAAAAGTCGCACAAGCTGACCTACTGTCTGTATATCTAATGCAAATTGAACTATATACCGAATGCATATGAGTGGAGCACATTCGCAGTGGCGACCTTTAGCAGTCTAGGTGATGGAATAAGCTAGCCAGTGGCTATTGCTTAGGGAAAGAATTGGAGTTACGAGTGGAGTAATGAAGGTATTGGGATAAAAAGGCAAGGGATAAAAATCAAGTAATACAAATGTGAGAAGAAATCTGATTTCTGTCAGACATGTATAAAGAAGAAAATAAACCAAGGATAAATTTGAAAATCAAACAAACAAGAAAAAATAGGGAACTCTTGACTTCCATTTGAGTAAATGATTGAAGGGCTCACACATCACCCAAGAAGTAATCAAATATATATATATATATATTTTTATCAGTAAAGGAGAAATTTCATTAAAAACATAAAATTAAAGGTCAAGGAAATGAAATGCATAGGGAGAGATTCGCAGGCCACAAGACAGTAGCATGGTTGTGAAATAGCACAACAAGCACTTCATCCATTGGTTGAAGCATGGTGAATTAGTGATGCTTAGGTTCTTGTTTGAAGCCCCTCCAAGTACAGTTGTGAACCGTAATAGAATACACCATACCAATCAGCCTAAACTCATGATTATCAAGTTCAGTGATCTCTCACAGGTATGACAAGGACCAAGTTTACACGGTTAAAAAAAGAAGAAGCATTTAATCCATTGGTTGGAGCATGGTGAATTAATGATGCTTAGGTTCTTGTATGAAGCTCCTCCAAGTACACCCAAAAGAGAAGGCTGTAAACTGTAATTGAATACATAACACCAATCAGCCTAAACTCATGATTATCGAATTCCGTGATCTCTCACAAGTATGACAAGGACCAAGTTTACATGGGTTAAAAAAGAAGCATTGTAGCTGTTTGCCATGTCAAGTGCAAGACCAACTTAAACAAAGATTTTTCCCCCCCAAGCAATCCAAATTGAATATCAAACGACAATAACCTGTAGACACACAATTTCCATAATGAAATGCATTGGAGAGGATATAGGCAGGGTGGCAATCAATGCACCCTATCAAGAAATGCCAGATCAAGTTCTCATTACAGGTGAAATTAGCGTGGTGTTCGGCCACAAGGCCATTGGTATTGAGACACTGTAAGAATCTGTTTTCATTTTTTTTATTTTTTATAGATAAACATTAATCAGTTTTATTATGAATAGTAAAATCCTCGCAACTATTATTTTCATTATTGATTAGTGATACTAAGTGTTACCTTAGTATACAATTCTACTTAATTTAAATTCGTCTGTGAAATTTTGTGTATCTGTGTAACAGAATCTCAATTTTGGAAACTAAGTTATAAGCTAAACTACTTTAGTTTAAAGATCCTTAGCTTATATATATATGATCATAATAATGGATATTAGTTCCAATCCATTTTCATTTGGCCGGACAAGGGGCTCACCTCCCTAGGCCATCTCTTTTTCCCCTCAGCCCAAACTAGGTTAGAATAGGTGACAAGTCAAACAAATGAGACTTCAAGAAAGGAAATTAACTGACTTTTCATATATTTTTATTTCAACCAACACTGTGCCTTAATGTTGAGCACCTCTTTCCCCCCTTTGCACACAGACATTCGGCTAAGAGAGAGAAGAGAGGAGAGAGAAACAAGAGAGAAAGGAAGGAAGAAAGGAGAGGAAGTAGAAGGGAGAAGAAAGGAGCCAAGGACCCTAAGACTAATTTTGAGAACGTTGTTAAGGTAGGATACTAAATCCTACTAATATACTATCAAATTCCTAAGATATCTTCTCATGACTGTTGTGTATATTCCATAAGAGGTGTAAAGGTTGGAAACATGATAGAAACATGCTTGAAGTTAGAAAACCCAATGCATGCTACCCCTTTAACTTATATATGCTTGCATGTCTTCCAAGCCCCACTTCTCCTTTGCATGTGTTTTATCATGATCCCAATATGCATGCTACCCCTTTAACTTATATATGCTTGCACGTCTTCCATGAGCCCCATTCCTCCTTTGCATGGGTTTTATCATGATCCATCTACTGTTATTGCTTTATTCATGTGCAAAAATGTTCCTACAATTATTGGGCGGTGTAGACACCCCATTTTGACCAGCCCTAAAACTTTGATGCCTTCTAAAGCTCCTCAATGAAACAAAAATGAACGATTTTGATCCTCACGGAACAGCTATTCAAATGTTGAAATCCCAAACCCAAACCTAACCCCTCTTTTAAAAATGTTTTCTAAACCCAAAAAAAAAAACTATTTTCCAAAAGTATTTCAAGTCGTCGCTTCACATGTTTGATTGATCCAAGTTTTTCTTTTCAAAAACCCCAAATTCAGACATTTATTTTTGAGTAGTCTACACTATTTTACTCATTTCACTCTCCACACTTCGAATCTTGATATGAGACTGGAATCCTTGGAAAACTTACTTTCAATACTTCACTTTAGACACAAAATTGACCTAATTCCAACTCCGAAAGAAGGAGATACGTCTGTTTGAGGTTTACCTAGTGAAGCTGTCTAGGGCAACCCGTGGGTGGACCCACGGCTGCAGGTTGTAGTTTTCTTAGGCAGATTCTTAAGTGTGGTCCCCCCCAGCATCTTGGAATATCCTATACGCATATATATTGGATACACATGCATAGAAGCATATTTAGGGCCCCTCTGGCCTATATATACACCCATTTGGGTAGAGAGAGAGAGAGAGAGAGAGAGAGAGAGAGAGAGACAACTTCCCTCTCCCTCACATAGCCAAAATTTATGCCAAAATATACCCTCAACTCTCCTCTCCCTCCATTGATAGTTGGTCCTTGGGCGTCGGGGAACTCTTTATTTAAGGGAATCCCACTTTTTTTGTTAGCTAGAGATTGGTTGGCAGTATGTGCTATGTAGGCTTTTGCCCGTGTTTAGCTTGTTAGGGGTTTTTTGTGTTTGTATTCTCATTGTCCTCTTGTAAGAGGATGCCTTATCCTTTCTTCCTTTTTTGATTTATCAATAAAGATTTTGTTGTTGATCAAAAAAAAATTATCTCCATTGAAGTTTTGAGAGAAGCTTGAAAGGCTCCATCCATTGTTTTGGTTTCACTTCTTACTCTAAGCTAAAAGAAAGGTATACCTCTCTTTTATTGCATTTTCTCTCATTTCTTTTCTTTTCTTGGTATCCAAGCACATTATTACTGCTTTGAGATTGATTATATTAGTGGATTAGTCTTAATATTTGGGCATGTATAGCAGATATCCTTGTCAAATCTCTTTACTTTGAGCAAATCTTACTCTTCTTTTTTCTTTTCAATTTTCTTGCATTTTCTTGGTAGACAAACATGCATTATATCTTTGATAACTTGATAATGGTTGAATCTACCCCTCCTATTACTTATTTCATGGATTCAAGCCTTTCTCTTGCCTTTTAGGCAAGACTAATGCATGCTTTTGGGAGTATATTTGGGTCATTATCACTCTCTGCCTCCCTTCTTTTTCTGTGTTGTATGGCATTTCCATCATGTTCTTAGTGTCGTTCATCATGATGATGAGATCTACCGTCCTCTAATCAACTAGTTCATGGATTTGAGCTTTTATCTAGTTTCTTGAACAAGATTTACACTCATTTTCATGCCTTGAAGGTTTTGGTTATTATCTACTTTACTTTATTGTTCTTATACTTCTAGTTTAGTTCTCTTTGATGGTGATTGGAATATATTCCCTCTAGACTATTTCATGGATTTTGGTCATCGTCTCACTCTTATGCGAGATTTACACCTCTACCCATGCGGTTGGGAGTAGATTTGAATAGTTATCTATATCGATCTCATTTTCTTCTTGCTTACTTGCACTTTTTAGCATTTTTGTTACGCCTATAGCTTAGTTCGTGATGATAGCTAGATCTATTGCCTTGATTTGACTATTTCATGGATTCAGGCCTTTATCTAGCCTCTAATGAGGATTTACGCCTATTTCCATGGTTTAGGGGTAGACTCTGGTCATCATCTATCTTTTACTTTGCTTTCTTTCTTTACTCTCTATATTTCTATTTCGTCCTTAGCTTCGTCCATGCATTTAGGCCCAGTTTGTCGCACAAGATATTGAAAGTATATTGTTGTGTTGATTATATGTTAAGATGATTTACTATGCTTGAGATGATTCAAGTGACATTTTAATGACAACCAAGCCCATAGGAACCATTTTTATCAGTTTTATTGCATTTAGGATTATGTATATTTTTCTTTGTTTTCTAACACATTCCGCTTTTGGCTTGGTGCAAAGAAGTACTAGGTGAGCTTCTCTTCTTTCCTTCACATTTTGCTTGTGTTTGCTTTCTTGCTATGTCCAGCATGCTACCGTAAGGCTATTTGCTTGCTTGAGATATCTCTATGTTTACTCATTGGTTGGACGACACTTCACCTAAGTTGGAAATGCCTCTACATCCCTCTCAAGATAGTTTTCATCATTTTTCCCAAAAAACTGTCAATAAAACAAATTTTTTTTTTTTTTGATTGGCACCGGAGTATCCAAATCAGTAAGTGTGGAGTTTCGTACAAGTGCACCACGACTAATCCCTAGAGATGCATAGGCTCTTAGTATGGAGTTTCCTGCAAGTGCACCACGACTAATCCCAAGAGATGCATAGGCCCTTAGCAAGGAGTTTCTCGCAATAGCACCACGGTTAATTGAAGAGTTTTACCCAATTCGATGGCACTAAGGAATTGTCAGCACCTAAGACTAAACCTTGGAGAGAGCACAGTCCCAAGACCCAAGGCCTTGCCACCAGGCCAACCCATTGAGGTTGCCAATAAAACATTTTTCATCATAGAGGGGATAGAAACTTTTCAAAATAAGTGATTTACTCTGTACTTATTTACTTCACATAGTAAAGTTAGCATTAATAATCGGAATATGGACATATTTTGGCAATGATTCTCATATCAAGAATTAGTAGAGGCCGATCTTTGGATTGGGTGAGTTAGAAGTGCTCAATTCATGACATTTCCCTCTTATACCTAAACTCCCAGACCTAGCTATTTGGTCATGGTGGGTTGGTGGCCTATACTAATAGGTGTCAGGATTTCTATTTTTCCCAAAAAGATTAGATATTGACTCCACGTGCTAAGATGGCACCGGGCATATTCTGAATCTCATTAGTATTTTGATTTTGGCGTAAGGGTGGGTGTGTAGGTGGCACATAGGAAGAGTATTCCTGACAAACCGTTCTTGTGGGTGCCACTACTTGGATACATAACTGTGGCCGTAGGCATCCTTGGTGATTACCATGATAACGTTTTGAAATGTAACCAAGGGAGAATCCAAATAGCTCATGACCAATTCATAGTGGTTGGGTAGGTAAGAACAATACTCCATAGGGAGTTACCTAGACAAACTTAATTAACGAGCTCTAGGTACTTCAGAATACAGTATTTGATTACTTGCATTGATTGATATTTACCTGCATTCATGCTTCTCATTATTTCCTATAATGGTGATGTCTTGTTAAGCTGTAACTATAGTTTTGAAAATCCTTGGTCAAGGTAGTATTAGGTTTGTTGTATCATATTGGGCTTCGCAGCTCACGCCAGGTACTAAAGAAGGATTTGGAGAGGCAAACAGGACAGGGAGAACGAAGGTGACGACCAACCTTACGAATCTTGGTTGACTTAAAAGCTGATCAAGTCTCCTTTCTGTTTAGATTACGTTCTGAATCTAATGGACTTGAAATAACCACTTAATGTTGATTTATTCACGATAATATTAAATTGAACTTTGAGGATTTTTTCTAGGGGCAAAATTCGTTTGACCCCTTTGCGGTTTTGAGGTCGGAGCACTTTACGTCCTATAGTAATGGTTCAAATATAACTAGAAAACCCCCGTGTGATTTTGGACCAAAGTGCAACCGTTAACTTCGTTAACTATAGACGAGAAATAACTATAATACCCTCAAACCCAATGCATTTTTCTTATTATTTTCTCTCTCTCCCCTCTCTCATAGACATAATCTATAATTTCTAACATTAATTCAATTAAATCACAATTAATCATAAATTTTTGATTATTTATTATAATTTCTAACTTTTTATCTAATTTTAATTTGATTATATTTTAGAACACAATTAATCATAAATCCTTAATTATTTATTATAATTTCCAACTTTTTAATCAAATTATATTTTAGATCACAATTAATCCCAAACCCTTAATTATTTATTGTAATTCCTAACATCTTAATCTAATTTTAATTTAATTATATTTTATATCAATCTTTAATTATTATTTATTTTATATTTTAAATCAATCCTTAATTATGCTTTAATTTAATTTAATTTAATGTAATTTTAGGTTTGGAGAAGATGGAGGTAAAATTATCTTTTTGTTGTGTTAATTTCACTTTATTTTTTCAAAAAACCAAGCCTACTTTAAAAAATGGTGTGTGTGAGATACACCTTCCGTTAATTTGGATTAAAAAACTAACAGTGACAATTAGTCCAAAACCACATGGGGACTTTACTGACTACATTTGAACCACTAGGGGCAAAGTGCTCCAGCCTCAAATCAAGAGGGTACAATAAATTTTGCCCTTTTTCTAAATTGATGAACAGATCTTTAGGAAAAACGATCTGTGATTATTAATGAGTATCCTTGATCAATGTCCTATTTGTGGTTGTATAATTCTATGAAGTGCAAGAATTTTGGGCATCACAAATACACCACAAACTTTGAAATTCACTCCATTATGTATAAGGTTAAGCCAACAATTTTTTTCATTAACTGCAATCAAATTGCAAATCTTTAATATAGAGCACAACAAGCGACTTTAATTTTCTCCATCAGAATGGAACAAACTATTAACAAAATATGTTGTTATCTACTGACAATAGCGCAAGATAACATTGGGTGTATATAAATAGGAAACTCATTTAAAAGTAATATTCATGAATGTTGCTCATATGTTTCTAGAAACAATTTGTTCTTTAAATAATGAAAAACAAGTCAGGAATGACAAGAAAAAATCAGTGAACAAAGAACCAAAGAAATTCCAAATCAAATATTTACAACAAAGGCGCGGTGTAAGACAACTCAGATTAAAGAATGAAAAGGGCAGGGAACAGAGAGCTGGTAAAAAATGATGGGGTTGGTCCTTCACATTTCCTGTTCCAAAGGAATAGATCAGAAGCTTCACATTCCTATCATAATCCCAACACTTTGCCTCAGCCCTCAGCCTTCTTTCCATATTAGCACAAGGCAACATACCTCAGCTTTGCAAGATTATGTAATATTCTGTTCAATTTTAGTATGCCAGACACCTGATATCAATCCTTTTTAGGACAATGCCAAAAATGCCAAACCAGTCTGCCCAAATATTGTCAAATCTACAGATTTAAGATGGCTGAGCCTAGCCCAAGCTCAATATGACGCCTAACATCAGCATTATGTGTGCGTAATGATGCATTGACCTAATCAATTGAAGATCAATAATGCGCATTGACTATGTTCCATTCGAATCCCAAGCGTAAGGAAGAGTTTCAACCAACCCAAAACAAATGTCTGTGATTTGGTTTGGGCTGAACTTCACGCAGCTCAACCCATCCCGAAGGGCAATAACTACATCAATCTCATGTCCAAGTTCCTGTGCTAAAAAATCAATGCTATGTAACCTTGTCTATGTCCTCCACATAGAAATTTGAACAATCTCTTTCCTACATTAATGCAGAATGACTACTGACAACTACAAAAGGATAGACTGAAACTATTTTCACCGTAGAAGATTAAAGAACAAAAAATAAAACAAGTCAGCAATAACTGGAAAGTTAATATATAAAACTATGCACAACCAATTACTTACTATATTTATCCTCTGCACTAGAGCCATTCAAAGAAATGGAAACAGCTTCAGATATTTTACCTGAACGTAAAGAGCAATGCTTGAAGATTCAGCAATAGGCAATGAAGCCTAAAATTTGACAGGAAAACACAATTAACTGTCCAAATGAATAAAACCTATATCTATTTGTTCAGCCTCTCTCCCTCCCTCTTGGTTGGGGATGGGGGAATGATATGCTTCAAGTCTAGAACTTAAGAAGTATCATATACCACGCTCAAGACCACAAAGAAAGAAGTGGTATAAAAAACATATTCATTCCAGATAAATTTTAAAGTATCAGATTTGAAACACCAGCATTCTTTATGAATGTGCCCAAGATCCACCAAAGCATTATAAGGGGAAAGTAGCATCCATAAGGCCGAAAATAATCCAAAAGTCATCCAAACTGACAATTTAAATCAATATAAGGACTCACTTTGATTGAGCAACAAGATTGTGAAAACAAATATCAACCCAACAAATACCAGCTAAACCAAACCAAACCAAACCAAACCAAACCAAAAAGTCTTGTGTTAAGTGAGGTTAGCTACATAGATCAATTTTCATCATTGGGCTTTGTCAAGGGCTATATTCTAGGTCAAGTAAAAAAAAAAAAATCACATCACTTTTTTACTACCGCATCCTGTGTTAGTTTAGGTATTCCCCTCCCCATAACATTCCATTTATGGTGACAAAACAGATACCAGCTACAACATTAGTTTAATACAAGCAAAATAATTCTTTGTTCCAGACCCAATAATGAATTTGGCACATTTTCCATTGTTCCCATACCTAAAGATTGAGCATTCAGGCCGACTAAATTTAAAATACAAGAAAAATTTACCGTTCTCATGTGTTGGACTAGATGTGTCCTTCAATGGAGATGATTTATCCACATTTGTTCTTGGAGGCCACTGTTCCAAGGGGCGAATAACAAGAGCTCTAGGATTCTCCCTGGGAATGAAAAGAGCATCTGCCTTGGGTGTGCTCGGAGTTTCTTCATCATCAGTGAAAAATGGCACCTGGATATCAAAATTAAGCAATGAAGTGTAAGAAAGGGTTTCTATTTTAAAATGAGATGCTATGTTTTACCAGAGGAATCATCATCACCTTTGGACCGTCATTTTTAGGATGATATTTCCTTGCAGGCAACCTAATCCGCCTTTGAGAAAGGTGGCGAGAAGTCAACAAAGATGATATTCTAACAGGAGCAGGTTTGTCAACAACCTGCTTAGAAAACTATGTCACCGCATGCACATGATAAATCTCATAACTAGCTCTTCAGAAAAGAAGTTCAGACATGGTAATTACAATTACAAACAAAATATAACAATGAAAATTGAAATTTCAATTTAATAATCAAATTGAAACAGAGTCTCACCAAAATAAATTATAAATTAAAACAACTCATAGTTTTAGTTCCTCTAGGCTTTTTGTTTTTGTTTTGTTTTGTTTTTTTGTTTTCTTTTGTTTTTAGTTCTGACTGGACAGGACAAGTCATGCTTACTGGCAGGCTAGAAATTCCATATTGAATGGAAGGTGCAGTCCCTGAACGACCAATTGACATCTGAGGCATTGCAGGTAGAGTTCCAAAAGGATTTGCAACAGGAAGTGGTTGTGCAACTGCAGAGCCCTGAGTAACGGACCTGTTACAAACAAACCAGAGTCACATAAAGTACCAAAACAAGGCTTAAAGTAGAAATAGATGCACAATTAAACAAAATTTCACACGATGACAGTTTAAGTGCTAACCTAAGGGCTGGGCCAACAAGTCAAGTAAGGAAATAATGTTGAATACTCATAAAACTGTGACATGACGCGCACATAAAAAAACTAAGCCATCCTGTGTTATTGAGATGGTCGTGTGCATATGAAAAAAAGGAATTATCCATGACCACAAAAAAAAGAAGAAGGGAAGAACGTACGATTGTCCAAAAGTACTCTGACCAAAAATGCTTGGCATGCCTCCAAAACCACTTGTACCAGCTATATTAGGGCACCAAAGAAAAAGGGGGGCGGGGGGGAATCAGCCATAAAATATTGAAGATTTACAGAAAAGGTAGTTAAAGACTAAATATACCAAGTACCTGCTTGTGTTTGACCAAAGTTGCCAAACCCAAAAGAACCTGTTGTCTGAGCAGGTTGAACAGACTGGAAAGGTGTTGAAAGTGAGGGCTGAAGAAGAGAAGAAATTAAATCCATATCGACAAAAGAATATAGAGGTCTCAAAAACTAAAATACGAAGAAATCAGATTCTTAAGAACAAACAACAATAAGATGCCTATAAATTATAATGTACCAATATCAGACATGTTCAGGCAAGTGTCACTCTACAGCCTCATGTAAGAAGTTTCCTTTGCATGGAGATTAACAATTTTCATCTATAAGTACACGGTACAATTTCAAAGAAATTTTTAAATGAAAATCAATGAAGATGGAAAGCCATTTTTCCCGCATGGTGCATATTGGCATACATGGAGTGCAAAAATATTCACTAAAACATTTTATAGATACTGTACTTAGACACTACATTAGTTGGAAATACCAACATGTCCACATATCAAAACTTTTCAATTTTCTGAATTCAATACATCATACGTCATGCCCATGCAAGCAACCTAGGTTCCAACTATCACCCCTAAAATATCAACTACTTAAACATTGCCACACAGAGAAACTTAATTATGAGTTTTAAGAGTGACTTACAGTTGTTTGACCAAATCCAATAGGATTGCTTGTAGATAGCAGTGATGGAGTGTTTGAGAACAAGTTGCCCCCAAATCCAGTAGAAGGTGTATTAAAAAAATTTGATTGACCAAAGGTTGGGGCACTTTGTCCGAAGGAGGAGGCAGTCTGTCCAAAGACTGAACTTGTCTGTCCAAGTGAAGGCGTAGTTGACTGGAATAATGGGGATGATTGTGTGTTAGCAAAACTTAAGCCAGATCCAAACGCTGATGCTGTTCCTGGAGCTGATGCAGAGCCAAATATAGATGTTGATGATCCAAAAGCAGAGGAGCCTGATGAACCAAAAAGTGATGGTGAGGAACTCTGTCCAAATGAAGGAGCTGCTGATACGCCAAATATGGAAGTTGTTGCAGATGAAGTTGATCCAAAAGGGTTGGAAGTGGATGAAGCACCAAAGGGTGAAGAACCAAAGACAGGAGTAGATGAGGATCCAAAGCCTGTACTACCAAAGGCAGGAGTTTTCGGAGCAAATGGGTTGGAAGATGTCGACGATGAAAAGGGATTCGCAGATGACTGACCAAATGCCGATGAAGAAGCAAAAGGATTTGACTGTGTGTTAGAAGAACTAAATCCAATTGCACCAGTAGTCTGGCCAGCAGGAGCAGGTCCTCCTGAAATTGCATAAAAGGATTATCAATGACACGACAAATTAAACACGCTGCATTTTTGCGATTTTAACCAACTTTAGTTCTTTCAAAAAATAAATAAGATGTGGAAGAGAGAATATACCTTTATCACCCAACTGATAGTCTTCCCATCTCAGTTCTTCATGGCTTTTGTCTTTGTAGACTGGCATGGCTGATATTGACTCCAGCTTTCCAGCAGGCTGTGTACCAGTGCCACTATCTAACTCAGCTGTTGGGGTATAAGCAGCCACCCTACTTCCCCCTCGTTGACCCCCAAAAGCAGGCTGCCCAAAACCAGAGCTCCCAAATGTTGGAGTTGTAGCCTGGGCTCCTGCATGAAGTTCATGATGAAACAAAGTTTCAGCAAAATCAAAGCAAATTAAAAAGCATGAGCCATAAGATACTAAAATCCCTTACATTACAACATGCAAAGCTCTTCAAGAAAAAACATTGAAAGTCCAAATGTATCCACCGTACACAATACAACAACAAAATGAAGAAGAACAGAGAAGAGAGAAAGAAAACCTCACCAAATGGAGAAGTAGCAAATGGGCTGCTTCCAAATGCAGAAGTTGATTGGCTAAATGCTGGATTGGGACCAAAACTAAAGGATGGTGCACTAGAAGCACCAAAAGCAGGAGTACTTGAAGCACCAAATGCTGGACTGCTTGATGTGCCAAATGCTGGACTGCTTGACGCGCCAAATGCTGGGGTGCTTGATGATCCAAATACAGTGGTGCTTGAAGCCCCAAATGCCCCCCCAGATCCAAATACAGGGGCATTTGAGACACCAAATGCAGTACCCGTGCTACCAAATGCTGGACTTGCTGTGGAACCAAAGGCTGGTGCGCTTGTAGCACCAAAACCTGGGGAGCTTGTGGCACCAAAGGAAGGAGTGCTAGTTGAACCAAAAGCTGGAGTGGTAGAAGTGCCAAATGTAGGTTGACTTGGTGCGCCAAAAGGAGTAGAAGAACCAAATAAGCTGCTCCCAAACGCCGGCTGTGATTGTTGGAATGTGCTTCCAAAAGGACTTGTTTGGGTAGTACTGGACCCAAAGCCACCGAAAGCAGACTTTTGTCCAAAAACAGAAGAACCTATGTTTCCATAATAAATAAAGAGATTAAGCATAGTCAGTTCAATATAAATCCAGAATGCGTTGGTCACAGGATAGAACAAGATAGGGGGGGAAAATGCCATATGAATAATTGAAAATGAGAGAACTTAATTATGTCTACAAAAACAACACTAATAGACAATCTGCAACACAAGAATTAATCAACGATTAAATGATAGAACACTAGTGATGGAAAAACCACCATGTGACCTTAATGATGAAGAGATACAAGCAAGAACATCAATACAAAAAAGTAAGCAAGTATCCATGCACTTAAAAGTAAAAGGAAAAAGAAGCCTAAGCTACAAATAGGTCTTAATAGTTAGACTTAATTCCCATCAAGTCCTATTGAAAATAAGTCCTAGTACAATCGTTGCTAAAAATAATTTTTCGTGACGATTTTTTACATGTCGCTAATTAGTGACTTTTTTCATGATTTTTATAAATTGTCGCTAAAACTTACAATTAGTGACGTTTTTGTGACGGATTTTTCAAACTGTAGTTGAAAGTTCAAAATTAGTGACTCTTTTTATGATAATTTTTTTAAACTGTCGCTAAAACTTATAATTTAGTGACATTTTTTGTGACAATTTTCAAATTGTCACTGAAAATTAACAATTAGTGACATTTTTTAATAGTGTATAATGAAAAATGTCATTAATTATCATAAGACCGATTGAACAAAAAATCCGCTTAGTAGGACCAGCACATAAGTCCCCCACGAAAAAATGAAGAAATAAAAAAATTTGGTTTATTCAGTCTTTATTCCTTTTAAACACTCTGAAGGAGAAACAAATTGTTCGCTCAACATAATATGCTACAAAGAGAAAGTGCTATATATGGTAGCTCCAAAAAAACAAAAGGCAAATTTGAAACAGAACCAGTTGAATATGTAACAAATAACTGCTAGACCCCACTTGTCCAGATCAAGTTCTCCACGGAAGTAGTTAAATCAAGCTTTTCGCTCACCAAGGCAAGTCCTATCCAAGTAAAAGAATATTGTGCATAAAGGATTCAAAAATGCCAAATTCATCATTAGCAAACCAGGAAGATCAGCATGTTCAATTGACAATGACCATTAAATAAGTTCATACAAAAGTCAGTTGTGGACATAATAATAATTTAATGACTCAAAAATAACAAGTATATCAAAGCAAGAAGAAGCCTGATATAAAGCACCCAAGCAAATATTCATCCAAATTAGAAGAGAAAAATAAGCTGTTCAAACATAGAAATCTCCTTGGGGGTTATTAGGCATTATTCTCTTCATATTGCAAACGGAAACAAAAGATTTGCTTAGCGACAATATTACTAGAGAAAGCCACTGGCTCTCCCAAAAAATCGCAATTGAAAGGAGAACTTAGTGTGTGTGCAATAACTCCTAAATCGTACTCCCCAGGCTTTATCACTCCCAACATTGCATTTAAATCAAGCTATGGAATCAATGACCCAAGGCTAATCAAGTAAAATTATTTATAATGAAAAATTCAATTGTCAAACTCATAGGGAGTACATATTCCACCTAAGAACCATTTCCACTTCCCCGTATCGAACGGTTAAGAAAGGGATTGATGGAAAATAATGACTAAAAGAACAATAAAACATCTGAAAATCAATGTATATTGTCATGACTAACACTACATTGCCTGGAGGATACTAGGATGCTAACACATTCCCAAAGAAGCTATAGACTATGCCTCATAGATTCTGCCTAATCATATATCAAATTAAAATAATCAGACAAGAAGTGGATATGGAGTACCCTCCTTAAATGTACTTACTGCCAAATGATGGTGATGATGAAGCTCCAAAAGCAGGAGTTGATGAAGCTCCAAAAGCAGACATGGAACCACCAAAAGCTGGAGCCGATGAAGCACCAAAAGCTGGCGTGGAAGTCAAAGGTGATGATGATTGGGTACCAAAAACGCCAGTTGAAGTGCCGCCAAAAATGGAACCCCCCGTCTGCGAACCAAAAGGGGTTGTACTCCCGAAGGGTTTGGGAGCAAAAGGATTACTGCTTGCATTATTAGCCTGTCCAAAAACTGATTGGGACCCAAATGGGCTATTGGACGACTGCCCAAAAGCTGTCAATTGATTCCACATTTATAAGTATGCAGAAAAAGGATGAGAAGCAAATAAAAAAGACCGTCTATTTACTAGTGAACTCCACCATATTATTAAGGAAAAGAAGAGCAAACATTGAAAGAACTTACATCATAAACAATGTATGATATAAACATCAATGCATGCAGGATCCATCCAAACATTTATTTTTATTTAGTATTTATTTATTTGTGATAATACCACGTATACACATTAATGAACATAGATCATTCCTATTTGAAAAATAGAAAAAGGCACAAAAGCAAGAAAGAGGGGTTGGACCAAATTTTAGCTGTGTTACTATTACTCCTTGAAAAACAATGCAAGAATAGACAATCAGAGAGTCCTAATCAAAGGGCAATCGAGCAATTCAAGAGCTAGACAGGCGCCTAGTTTGCCACCCAAGAGGTCCATTCAAAGCCCGTTTAAAGGCAGCTCGACCAATGTACAACGATTGGATTTCCAGTATAGTATGCTCAAAGGCTACTTGAGCATTGTGTAGAGTTTTGGAATTGAAGAAAAGTATATTGATCAACCTGGAAATAGGGATATTATAAAATTATGAGATACACAAACAGAATTCTGTCGTGCCCTAGCCTCCACAGAGTTCCAAACCTCCAACAAGATCACATGAAACTTGGACAAACAATTCTAATCAATAAACTAACAGATCTGTAAACCTTCGCTAGTTTGATCATTAAAAAGCCATACACAATTGCATCTCACATTCTTTGGCCACCAATGTTTGAGACGCTTTGTGAATCTAACGCCCAGAGTTAGATCCGTTTAAACCATTTCAATGGATTTAGACTTGCCTAAGAAAGTGGTTTAAAAACTAAACCTCAACTACTTGACAGGAGTCATCATGCATATTGGAAAGAATGCATGAGATCTTTCTTGAGGCATAGTTGGGTTATTTGTTCACTATGGCTATATACCACCTTGCATAATAAATGCTAAGGGTGAGACCAAGCCTGAGCCCCTTCAGATGGGACAAAATTGACAGAAAATAATGGCAAGAACAGAAAAGCAATTAATGCTAGTTTATATGCTATCTGTCCCATAAACGAGCCTTCACCACTAAGTTTCAAGCCTTACTATTAAAAGCTCTAAGCTTCAAGCACTAAGTTTAAAGAATGTTGATGCAAGAGTCTAGACTTTTGATTGATTTTATGCTAGACTCAATGACATAATCAACTTCAGATTCAACTTAAGTGAATCGATCAGAGTCAAAAATTGTGAGAAGGTTTTGAGGCTGCCCCCGACTGATTCAGGGCTAAATTGTCATAGGAAAGAGTAAAGACATAGATTCCCTCATGATAGAAGAGCTCATAGGTTGTCTCCAAACCCATGGACTCAACATATGACCTGCGTTTCCCTAATAAAACAAAGAGTATTGCACTTAAAAAGCCGCTATAGGACATGGTAGAGTATCATGATGTAGAAATAGGTGAGGAAGACGTTACTATGTCTGCTAAAAAATGTAAGAAATTCCTTAAGGTTCAATTTGGGTGGTATGAATCTTGAGGGGGAATGAGAATATGATTTACGGCCCTTGTGATTCCACTATTTGGAATTAATTGGAATCGGAAAGGGATTCATGATTACATACTCAGACTGGAAACACTTTCACAAATTAAGCAAAAGTATAATCCCTACACTATAATCTCACATTTTTAGAGGAATGAAAACCATTTAAGAGAAAAACATAGATTGCCTCACAACATTTAAAATTTTATAATTTGCCACATTTGTCAATAGATAAATCCTAACTAAATCAAATGCTTGAATAACATTGACAAGTAATTTTATTACTGGTAATAAGATTCTCATTCATTCTTTTTGACCCTTCCATCCAAACATAGCCTAAGTTTAAAAAGAGCAATACGTCCTCAAAACCTACAAACAAACAATCACTATTTATGAGTATAGGCCCATACGGGCCGAGTCTACCAAGGCCCCTTCGGTTAGCAAGCCAGACCCTGTGTCCAAGTCAGACGACCACAAGCATGCAACTAACCTCTGGCGCCCTTCCATAATGGGCGCAATGCAATCACACAGAGGACACATTGTGTCATTTGCTTGTCTCCCCTGCCACTTGAACTTGCAAGTGTACTATCATGCACATCCCAAAAAAGGAGCGCCATGTCGCCCCCCTTGGCAGATAAGAATATACATACAACCACAATACGCATTCCAAGTATCTTATCTCATTCTCATCTTCTGCATTCCTCCATTGCTCTCTATCTTCAAGAGAAGATCCCCTGAGAAGGGCACCTACCGATGAGTTCTTAGGAGTTTTGTTTGCAAGTTACCACCAAAAGACCCGAAGCCTAACTATCCAGCACAGATGACCCGTGAATCCAATGACCACCATAGGCCTACCAAATACTGATTGTCATCAACTACAAATCTAATCAGAATAAAAGTGATAAGAAGTCTCAATCAGGAAAAGATAGGAAATCCAAAAGGTAAGTATCGCAGACAAGGTTCTAAAAAGCGGTTGCGGTCCCCGTAACGGTGGTGATGGCACGGTTGCGGGGTGTAAAGGCCGTAGCATAACGGTTGTGGTAACTGGAACCGTTAATTTTTTTATTTTTCGCACAATTTGAAAAAAACTTACTGATACGCACATTGTTTTTCCACGATCATATTTATTGGGTTTTAAAATAAATATTGATCAATTTTTATAAATTTTTAAGTTTGATCCAATATATTTCATATTTTTAAATCATTATAAACTGAGTTTTTTACATTTTCTTTTAATAATTAATGACTTTATATTATACAAAAAATCAATCACTAACTATTATATATAAGATAAACAATGACAAAAGTAAGAGAATAAATAAAAGCTTAAATATATATATATATATATATTAATCAGGCCAAATAGATAATGACTACACTTATTATTATTATTATTATTATTATTATTATTATTATTAAACAATATATAGATAGACACATTCAAACAAAATGGTTGAGTGATAGCAATTGAATAGAATAGCATAGGTCTTACAACTTCAACAAATCAATAACATGTTCTTCATCTTCCCTCTTCTTTCTGTCTCTATCTTTTGTTCCTCCATTTTCCCTCATCATCTTCCCTCCTCTCTCTATCTCTCTTCCCTCATTTTCAACTTTTTTTTTTTTTTTTTTTGCGTTTTTTCAAAAGAAGCAATTCAAAACCATTACGTAACTGCGCGTAACAGGCTGTTACGGCCGTTACAGCACCGTTACGACCGCTATAGCAGCCACTACGGCCGATACACCTGTGAATCTCAATCACATTGCAAAAGCGGCCGTAACGGGTAGCGGCAACTACCACAACCGTTACATAACGGTTGCTGCCGCCTTTTAAAACCTTGATCACAGATATCATGTTTTTGGACATATTTCGAAATTCTATCCGGTGCCCTAACAGGTAAATGTCCAAAGCCAAGGGACCAACAATCACATATGTTGCCAATGCCTCTAAGGAGAGCTTAGACTTAGGCGAAGATTGTAAGAACTATACTACATGGTTATTTGAGAGAGAGGATAGACTTCTCAACATGTGAGAGCTCTAGACTTAGGTAGTGGTGCATGTGTCTAGCTCCAATGGTAGTGTTCCTAAGGAGCTAGATGTCTCTAATGAGGAGGAAGTGGAGTGAATTCAGCACGCTTATGCTGAAATGTATAAAGAGTGTCTCAAGCTTAAGAAAAGTAAGACGAACTTGGTAGAAAAGGAAAGAGATGTCTTTTCTTTTCTTTTCTTTTTTTGTGATTCAAAGATCTAAAATAATTGAGACGATGACTTCTACAAAACAACTCAATAATTATAAAGCTATCCTTTCTAAAAGGTTCATTGCCTTAGAAAAGAAAAGAAATGATAGTACACAATTTTGTAGAAAGACTACGTCTAGGGTGTCTACCTTAGAGAAAATAGTTTTCGATGCCAGGGGCACTTCAAGAAGTCCTCAAGTAGTTCTTATTTTTTTCAGCATTAACCAACTTCAGACCCTAGCATCAATCTAGAAATCTTAGCCATGAAATTAATAGGTTGCTTTTCTTTTTTATGAATTGGCAGGTTTCACCCACTTCAACAAATTTTTGAAAGGGTAAAGACAATATTGTCAACGAAAAGCCCAATAGGATGCCTCAAAATAAGAGAAAGTAAACCCAAATGAATATGAAGATGTCAACCACTAACAATGTGTCAAATTCTAAAGGGCCTATAGTAAAATAAGGATGGCCTAGAGAGGATACACTACCTTGTTATGTAGTCCACATTTCACTTACGACCTCTATTACCAAAATCTTACGATTCACGATTCAATTCACAATTTATGCAAAATCGATACAAATCTATGGATGAATCTATTTTGGAAGTGATTTATGGTGAATCGCATGATTCGCAATCAATTCACTTTTTGCGATTCATGTAATTCTTGAAACTATCGTGTCCAACATATTTCGATTATTTGTTTCCCTCTTTTTAGTGAAAATGACATAATAATCAGTGTTTGGTTCGAGTTTTTTGGATTAAGTTTTTTGAAAACTGAGTTTTTTGGTTTTCGTGTTTTTTTGTTTTTAGTGAATATTTTTAAAATTTTAAACATTTTTTAAAATTTTTTAGATGCACCTTACTTAGATGTATCTAAAAAGTAAAAAAATTTTGAAAAAATATTTTAAAAAATTAATAAATACATAAAAATACAAAAAAAATGTATTGAATTCTCGTATTTTTTTGTATTTTTTGTATTTAGTGAATTTTTAAAAGGTCTTTTCACAAATTTTTTACTTTTTAGGTATATTTATGTTAGGTATGTCTAAAAAGTAAAAACAAATTGCTTAAACTATTAAAAAAATTCAATAAAAACAAAAAAATATGAAAAACAAGAAAGTAGAATTTTCTGAAAAGTGTTTTTTGAAAAACCTAACCAAGCAAGCTGAATAGCGTTAAGTATGAAAATAACTAATATATATAAATGATTTGTTGTTATTTTGATAATAGAGAGTTTTTAATAGGATCCAATCAAATTTAGACAGATCCAAAATGTTTTTAATCTTTTCTTTTTATTTTTTTCCTTTAAAAAAAATCATAATATATTTTCTAAACATGTTTAAGGTTAAAATAATTAGCACCATGAATTATCTATTACTATTTTATTGAAATAAATATAATTCAATATTAAATGAGATAGGTCAGTTAAACCTTAGGTTTTAAAATAAAGAATTGCGATTAATTCTTTCTTATTATTAGGTCAGTGTTACTTGGAAAGATATGTATGCTTATTGTCCAAATATCAACGTCATTGTTAAGTTATTGTTACTTTAAAATTGAGAAATTGTTTTTGTCTACTTTTTTTTATTAAGAATGGTTAAAAAAAAATATCTAAAACCAAAAAACAAAAAAATTATGATGGTGATATTTCATGGGAACCCATGTTAACTTCTTACTTATTAGACCACATGATCATCCTTCAAAAGGACATTGGGCAATGATAATGCCACGACTTCATGCAAATTTGAGGTCATAGACAAAGATACCCTTCAGTTAATTTGAATGACTAGCCACCTACATTATCATTCTCTCTCTACGACCTAGAGATATATCGCCCACCTTCTCTCTCATCACTAATGGAAAATCAACCACTTACCAACCCACCGTACTCAACTTCAATGAGTTCTTCCGTCTGGGCAAGGATGGATTCCCTTTATCTTCATATCTATTTCATTTTCTCTCTCTAAAATAGGTGCAAAAAGAGAACAAGAACACCTTCTCTGATCAACTTAACATGTTCATCATCTTTGGCAACCCCAACTCTTACTCGCATATTCTCTTCTATTTCTTTCTTCTTTTACTTTAAAATTATGTTGACTCATGCTTTTCTTTCTGAACTGATTTCTCTTACTACAAGCCAAATTGATTTTCCACCAACACTTGCACACCTCTCTTTTTTGCACCGAAATGTTTTCACCTTTCTTCCCCCCTCAATTTTTCTGTATTTTCTTCCACAATCAAGCCTTTTCTTTTTTCTATCTTCTATAGAAACTGTTAGACTTACTTATTTTCATGATTTATTTAATTATGTTTTAATTTATTTGGAAGAGAAAAATATATTCAAAACTTATTTTGATGATTTATTTGAAGGAGAAAAATAGAATCAAAATTTATTTTGATGATTTATTTAATTATATTTTAATCAATATTTATTTTGATGATTTATTTAAAAGAGAAAAATAGAATCAAAATTTATTTTGTCCCATTATTTCTCACCTAAACCTTTATCTTAAAGGGAAAATTACATATACCCCCCTCGAGGTTTGGCTAAATTACAGATACCGCCCTGAGGTTTCGGAAATTACGAATTCCCCCCTGAATGCTATATTTGCATAAGAAATTAAAGGGTAATTTGTTATGAAAATACAAACCTCAGGGGGCGGGATGTAATTTCCGAAACCTCAGGGGGTATCTGTAATTTAGCCAAACCTCGAGGGGGGTATATGTAATTTGCCCTATCTTTCTTAAATGTTGTTAAAATGTATTTAATATTTGATTAAATCAAGAGTTCAAACAGCCTAGCACAGCGGCAGGCCAAAAGGTTCAAAAGGTTCAAGGAAAAGATATTCAAATTAGTAATGATGGAAGTACAACGGCTATAAACGGCTATAAAGGTTCAAAATGTTCAAGTCGAAGATATTCAAATTTGTAATGATGGAGTGAAATTGGTAATGATGGAAGTATAACGACTATAAACGGCTATAAATTCAAATGACTACAACGGCTATAAACGGCTATAATTTTCATTATATATACTAAAGCCTTTAATGTAAATAAGTTACAAAAAAACCTAAAAATATTCTTTGATCTATAATTACTCACATCTTTTCTTAAAAATTATATACTGAGCCTTACAGCTTTAAACCCATCTTTCGTGTGTGAGATTTACAGAATAATCAAAGCTTCATTTTATATATCTATCTTTGAGAGATATTTATTGTAAGCTTTCTTTGAAAGAAAAAATACCATTTCATGTTGTAAAAGTGTTGCAAACACTGTGTTTTTGAAATCTTGAGAATGATTGTGAATCACCTAAGATTTGCAAGGGTTTGGGCTTGTGAAGTCTGTGTAAAATCCGTGGAGGACTGCTCCATTTGTAAAGAGGTTGCTAACACCCCTGTAAAGCTAGAAGATAGTGAAAATCTCAAGTGAAACTTGAGGAGTGGACGTAAACCGAGTTGAAGCCGAACCACTACAAATTTGTTTGCATCTCTCCCCCTTATCTCTTTATTTTATTTTAAATTGCCATAGCTATATTTCACATTTTTACTGTACTAAAATCATAAAATGACATAGTTGTTAAGACACTTGTTTTAATTATTTTTATTTCATTAATTATATTTATATATTGTGCTAGTCATAATGTTTATTAGGGTATTATTAATATTTAATTGTAAAAACCTAATTCACCCCCCTCTTAGGTTGTCTTTTGGGTAACAAAAACCACATCGCAAAAAGGTTGGCAAGAGGCATATTGTTTTATTGCGATCAATGGATGGAGATTAAAATTGAATTGACAGTGATAATAATGTTGATGATGCAAATGGATTTTCTTCATCGTGATCGTCCCCCACCACAACCTATTGTCATTGTTTATGAATATTCAAACAAACCCAATCTTTATTTTTGGTACAAAAACAAAAGCAATTTGGATGTTAGTGGGTGGTTGACGACATTAATATGGGCTATCAGCATGGTGGATGGTGGTGTGAACAAGAGAGAGAGAGTAAAAGAAAAGCAGAGAAATTGGGTGAAATCAGAAATGAGAGAGAGAGATGGGTATGTGAATGGTGAAAATGAAAGTGGAAACAAAATCACAAAGAAAGAAAAAGCAAAAGCAAAAGTGTGTGGTCACATGAAGCATAGTACTATAAGGAAAATTGTGTCAACGCAATAAAATATGCGTGGAACTTGCTTTTCAATTTGTGGCATTAGTGCCACGCAAGGACATTTTCATTAATTTAAGTCTAAATATTCATTTTTATAACATATATTTAACATCTAGGGTGTAGATATATTTTTTTAAGTAATAAAAAGTGGCAGAATCTTCACAATTCACAATTCAATTTGATTAGTGATTCGGTACAAGGCCATTTCGAATCATGATTTGAATCCTGATTTGACAACTACGCTTACCACACATGACTCTGGCATCTAGTTCTTAGTGATTGTTCTGCATGCATGACAAAAGATAAGCCATCATCTAGCTTCTTCCAGGAAAGTGATAGTGTAAATGTGACCTTTAGGGATGGCAATAAGTCTATAATTTTAGGAAAAGGCACAACCATTCCATGTAGTCTTCCTAGACTAGAGAACGTATTATATGTTTAGTGTTTGAAATTTAATCTTTTAAGTATTAGCCAAATTTGGGAGAACAATCACCATGATCATTTCACACAAAAATATCATACTTTTTAAACTTATGGTAAATGTGTGATGGAATGTGTACTTCACAACTGTTCATTACATCGTGCCTAGCATTTTTGTTCTATGCAATAGAGTTAAAGTTAGATAAGATAGAATTGTGGCATCAAAGGTTAGGACATGTAAACTTTAATGACCTAGTGAATATAATAGGTAAGAATTAACGAAAGGCGTCCCAAAACTAGGTAATAACAATGGCCTTGTGTGTAGTCCATGACAAAAGGAAAAACAACTTAGGAATTAACACAAAAAAAACAAGAATTTTACTGCCAACTGACCTTTAGAGCTGATTTACATGAATCTTAGAAGTCTAACCCGTAGAAGTTCTATATCCTAATTCTGGTAGAATTCCTTAAATAGGTCTAGTGCATACGCTTGCTTTAAGAACATTTTTCATAGAGTTCAAAATGAGAAAGGTTGCCCTTTCTATCTCTAGGCTTGGGAGTGATCATGGCAAATAGTAGACATATAAATGTGGCAAGAGGCCTATGGGCACTATGCCTAAACTACTTCTAACTAGGAGGGCCCATTTCAAGAAAATATTAACCACCTTGAGAGCTCGACAAAAGCCCTACCCAAGGTTTTGAAAAGCGGTTGCGGTTGCGGTCGCCGTAACGGTAGAGGTAGCGAGGTTGCGGTTGCGGTTGCGGTTGCGGGGTGTAAAGGTTGTAGCGTAACGGTTGCGGTAACCGGAACCGTGAATTTTTTTATTTTTCACACAATTTGAAAAAAAACTTACCAATACGCATTTTTTTTCCATAATCATATTTATTAGGTTTTAAAATAAATATTGATCAATTTTTGTAAATTTTCAAGTATAATCCAATATATTTCATATTTTTAAATCACTATAAACTGAGTTTTTTATATTTTATTTTAATAATTAATGACTTTATATGTCATAAATCCATATTACACTTGGGGCAAATTTTTTTTTTATTGGACTTAGATATATAAAATTATTTTTTTAATTATTATACTCGTGGAGGCATACACAAATTTTAACTTGAATAGTTTTAAAAAATAAAATGCTAATGTAATCATATAAAAATTAAAAAATAAATTATAAAGAAATTTATTTTTTTTAAATAGATTTGGATCAATTGAATATTCATTTTCTTTTTGGATAACATGTAAATAAAAATAAAATAAACTAATTAAAAAAAATTGACATGTAAAATATGTATTAATATATAATTATAGGTGTTATGTTTTCTAGATGTTTTACAAAAAAATCAATCACTAACTATTATATATAAGATAAACAATAACAAAAATAAGAATAAATAAGAGCCGAAATATATATATATATATATATGTATATTAATCAAGCCAAATAAATAATGGTCACACTTATTATTATTATTATTATTATTATTATTATTATTATTATTATTATTATTATTTTCAAACAATATATAGATAGACATATACAAACAAAATGGTTGAGTGATAGTACTAGCAGCTAAATAGAATAGCATAAGTCTTACAGTTTCAACAAATCAATAACGTGTTCGTCATCTTTTCTCTTCTCTCTCTCTATCCCTTACTCCATCTTCCCTCTTTCCCCATTTTCAGTTTTTCCCCCCTCCCCCCGAAAGAAGCAGTTCGAAACTATTACGTAATGGTGCATAACAGGCCATTACGGCACCATTATGACCGCTACGGCTGACACACTTGTGAATCTCAATCACACCGCAAAAGTGACCGTAACGAATGGCGGTAACCACCACAACCAGTACGTAATGGCATTACGTAATGATTGCGGCCGTTTTTTAAAACCTTGGCCCTACCTAAGATTGAGCCTGAGATTGAGCTAAGCCCGAGGGCCATTGGCTGGGCCAGGGCCTCCGGCCATAGCTATTAGGATGAACCGAATAAAAGGAGATTGAATGCAACAGATTGTTAGTCCTGGGATAAATAGTCCCTTGACTATTTGGATGGAAACGGTGTGTATCCCATGTTTGTTTTGTCATAGGATTACGTGATTGGAAATGACTATTTTAATGAATCTCATGTTTGACTAGGAAATTACGAAGGATAACTTCTTAAAAGACCATCATGTCCTTTAGAATTCAATGGCAATGCTAAATTTGAAGTATATTTTATTTTATTTTTTTTGAAGTATATTTTATTTTATTGTACTAAGACTTGCAATTTTATCTAAATATGAATATTTCCATTTATGATTTTGCTAATACAAAAAAGAAAACAAAAATAAGAGAAGAATTATATATATCATGAGATTAATTTACACATGTTTAAAAACATCCAACATATTTATAAATCAAAAGGGGTGACCATTGGTTCAATGGTTAAGACTTTGGCTAATAACCATGAGGTTATGGGTTCAAGTCTTGGGACCACCACTTTGTGCTTTATGCCAAAGATTATGTGTGTACTCAATCTTTCCCCTCCCAAACACACATTAATGTGTACTAATTGGGTGTTGTTTTTATTTATAAATAAAAAAAAAAGTTCAAGAGAATAAAGAAAATAGATGTTATACATATTTAAGGCCAAGTTTGGAAACTTGTAAAAAAGCCAAAAAGTCAAAAAATTACTCAAAAAGTTAAAAAGTTAACACTATTCACCAAAAGTCAACAATTACGACTGCACAACTCCCAATTTGAATTTTCCCCTACAAATCAATTTTTACAATTTTTTATTACACATTTTTCCATAAAAAGTCAAAAAGTTAACCCAAATATCCATATTTTCAACCTCAATTTTTTAGTCCAAAAAGACAAAAAGTGCACTTATCTAGGACACCCCAAACAACCCCTAAATTCGAAGTATATTTCTTTTTATTTTTTTGCTAATACAAAAAAGATAATAAAAAAAACTAAAAATTAAAAAAAAAAAAGAAAAAAGAGAAGACTATTATATATCACGAGATTAATTTATACATGTTTTAAAAAATCCAACATGTTTAAAATATGAAAGAAATAAATGTTATATACTTAAAGTCAATTTTGTTATTTAACTAGCTAATCCGGAGGTTGACTCAACCAGGCCATTTCTATCCCACAACCCCCCATGGGATTGAGTTATTTCACATATGAGGGACTATTAGGCTGACTTCTACTTTTCTAACCAAAAGTTGGACTAATTATTCTATTGGACATGGAGTCCAATCCCATTGCTCTATCCCACCAAACAAACACCCTGCACACAAAAATCCTTCATGCCATTTTACATCCCTAGAAAGAATTCAAGAATTTTGACCTCACTTAGTATATAGAAAAAGGGATCAACCATGAGTTTTCCACACCACATACCACACAAAATGGTGTTGTAGAGGGGAACAATAAGTTATCTAGGAGAGACGACCTATGTCATGCTGAATGCCAAGAATATACCTAGGAATTTGAGGGTTGAAGCAATTAACATTGCTTGTTATACCTCATATAGAAGGTGTACCTTACATGGAACCTCTAATAGGCCAACATAGACTGTAGCATGGCAAGAAGTATTTTTAAATCTTTAGGACTAAGTGCTACATTCTTAGGGATATAAGAGCCTCATGAAATTAATTCCAAGAGTAATCTTGGGTCATTCAACTAACAATATGGACTATGGACTACTGGTTTGTTATCTATTTGAAGATACTAAAACTGCTAGGCTTGGGGAGTTTAAGGTGAATCTAAAAGGTTCGCAATTTCAATTATCACGCTTTATTTCGTAATTGAAAAATCACGCACACTTGAACCAACAACTTTTTCTTGCATATATTTTGGCCAATAGTGTTCGAAGCCACTTTTTGGAGATCAAAGTTTTCCATGAGGTGTGATCCAAAGTCAAGAAACATCAGGAGCCACCTGCCATACAAAGATCGAACGAAATTCCTTATAAAAGATTAAGTGCCAAGTGCATACTGGGTTGGGTTGGGTTGGGTAGTAAGTCATCAATTTTTTGATTAGCATTATAAATCATCAATTTAATTCTTGTAATATCTATTGCTATAGAGAATTGTTCAACTGGTACGGTTTGTGTGGTTTTACCTATGAGCTATGAAGCATGGGTACTTCGAAAAACATGCCGTACCCGTACCCAGTACTTACCGACGTACCGTACCTTGTATGGTACTTCTGCATACGTACCGGATACATGAAACACATACCCAAGTTTTTTCTTCTTAATTTTTGACGTACCCAGACGTACCTACTATATATCCAAGCCGTACCGTACCTCAGTTGAAACAATATTTTCCTTCTACTACAGAGATAAAACTCATTTCACTAGATTTCTTTTTCAGTTTTTGTTTTATGCTTAGCATGATTTTAAAATTAAACTACGGTTTGCAAGTTGTTTAATATATTGATATTTAATTTTGATTTATCCTTTTCCTTTTGGCATTAAATGTTAATTATAGGTTGGACCTTAACAAATTAAACCATTTAATTATTTGTTACATTACTCTAAATTAAAAATAAATATTTTTTTACAAGCGTACCAAGCCGTACCCGTACCCTATTTTTTTTGAATTTTACCGTATCGACGTACCCATATCGTACCAGTACCAGTACTCGTACCCTTACCTGTGCTTTATAGCCTATGAGATAGTATTATTCAATGGTTTCCACATAAAACTGTGTTCATTGTGTGATTGAGATTTGTGCAGTTTATTCTTTAGATGCAATTTAAATTTTAATTGGTTGTGTTTGCTTAAGTTTGGTCCATTCACCCTCCTCTAGGAACAAACAAAATTCTCCTCTAATCTTTCAAAACTAAGGCCAAGTTTGGCATGACCTAAACAATACAAAAAATCAAAAAGTCACTATCCTATTTAAGTCACATCATCTTATTTAAATCACAACACCTCTCTAACATACCACATCAAACCCAACCCAAACCCAACCCATATAAGCCAATAAGTCAAAAAGTGCACTTTTTTAGAACATTCCAAACCAACCCTAAATTTTCAAGTTCTATGGATGGATTCAGTAATTAACAGCACAAAGCAACCCAAAGGGAATCATCGAATAACTGCAAACTCAATTTCCTCAAGTACTCAAAAGTTGCCCATGAACACAATTCAGGGTGAACAGATACACTACTAATATACAACTCCCCCGCCCAGTCAAA